>NC_139152.1:46960484-51817984 GCF_964270905.1 Leucopleurus acutus
CCCTCTGGTGGATGAGGCTATCTAAGAGGCCTATGCAAGCTTCCTGATGGGAGGGACTGGTGGTGGGTAGAGCTGGGTGTTGCTCTGGTGGGCAGAGCTCAGTAAAACTTTAATCTGCTTGTCTGCTGATGGGTAGGCTCAGTTTCCTCCCTGTTGGTTGTTTGGCCAGAGGCAACGCAGCCCACAGGCTCCTTGGTGGGGCTAATGGAGGACTCTGGGAGAGTTCATGCCAAGGAGCACTTCCCAGAATTTCTGCTGCCGGTGTCCTTGTCCCCGTGGTAAGCCACAGCCACCCCCTTCCTCTGCAGGAGACCCTCCAACACTAGCAGGTAGGTCTAGTTCAGTCTCCTATGGGGTCACTGCTCCTTCCCCTGGGTCCTGATGCGGACACTACTTTGTGTGTGCCCTCCAAGAGTGGAGTCTCTGTTTTCCCCAGTCCTGTCGAAGTCCTGCAATCAAATCCTGCTAGCCTTCAAAGTCTGATTCTCTTGGAATTCCTCCTACCGTTGCTGGACCCCCAGGTTGGGAAACCTGACGTGGAGCTCAGAACCTTCACTCCAGTGGGTGGACTTCTGTAGTTTAATTGTTCTCCAGTTTGTGAGTCACCCTCCCAGCGGTTCTGGGATTTGATTTTACTGTGATTGCGCCCCTCCTACCATCTCATTGCGGCTTCTCCTTTGTCTTTCTCGATGTGGGGTATCTTTTTTGGTGAGATCCAGTGTCTTCCTGTCAATGATTGTTCAGCAGTTAGTTGTCATTCCAGTGTTCTCACAAGAGGGAGTGAGCGCATGTCCTTCTAATCCACCATCTTGAGCCAATCCTTCTCCAAGATTGTCCTATTTAAGAACTGAAATCAGAGCTAGAAGTCAATATCTAACATAAAGACACATTTGTTACTTTTGTGCTTCTTTTGCCCTCACAAAGATTAATTTTGGAACAATATAAAACCATAAATTGTGAGTATCTGACGGTACTTCTCTCCTTAGCTCCCCATAGACCAACTGGATAACAATGCTGGGGGTAAAAAAACGTAAAATAAATAAAATAGCTATTGTTCTCGAAGTGCATTTAGTGCTGAGGAGGAAATAGAAGTCTTGTACTCAAAAGACTTTCTTTACATTCTGGCCCAGATCTGCTTTCAGTCAGATCTGCTGTAGTCCCTGACACTCTGATCTCAGACTCTGGAAAGCCCCTGCTCTTTTCTACCATGGAGCCCTGCAGACGTTGCCTGGTTATTATGCCTGGTGTGGCCTCTCTCCCATTCATCTCATGGAGACTTCCGCTCCTCTCTCAACACACAATTCATTTTCTGCCTCTTGAAAACATCTTTCACTTGCCAGGTAGAACTGTTTTTCTGTTGTAACTTGATTACGCTGTTACCACACTCATTACATTATTTTTTTAAATTGAAGCATAGTTGATTTATAATATATTAGTTTCAGGTCTACAGTATAGTGATTCAGTATTTTTACAGTTCATACTCCATTAAAAGTTATTACAAAATATTGGCTATAATTCCCTGTGGTATACAATATAACCTTGTTGCTTACCTATTTTATAAATAATAATTTATATCTTTTGATCCCATACCCCTAATGTGTCCCTCTGCCATCCCTCTTCCCGGTGGTAACCACTAGTTTGTTCTCTGTATCTGTGAGTCTGCTTGTGTTTTGCTACATACACTCATTGGTATTATTTTTTAGATTCCATATATGAGTGATATCATACAGTATTTATCTTTGTCTGACTTATTTCACTAAGCATAATATTATCTAACTCCATCCATTTTGCTTCTAAAGGCAGAATTTCATTCTTTTTTATGGTTGAGTAATACTTCATTGTATAAGACGTAGGGAATGGACTTGAGGACACGGGGAGGGGGAAGGGTAAGCTGGGACGAAGTGAGAGAGTAACATTGAGATATATACACTACCAAATGTAAAATAGGTAGTTAGTGGGAAGCAGCTGCATAGCACAGGGAGATCAGCTCGGTGCTTTGTGACCACCTAGAGGGGTGGGATAAGGAAGGTGGGAGGGAGATGCAAGAGGGAGGGGATATGGGGATATACGTATGCATATAGCTGATTCCCTTTGTTATACAGCAGAAACTAACACAACATTGTAAAGCAATTATACTCCAATAAAGATGTTAAAGAAAATTTCATCGTATATATACCACATCTTCTTTATCTATTCATCTGTTGATGGACACTTGGGTTGTTTCCATATCTTGGCTATTTTAAGTTATGCTGGTATGAAACTTGAGGTGCATGTATCTTTCCTAATTAGTGTTTTCATTTTTTCCAGATATATGCCCAGGAGTCTCTACTGGAGAGCATATGTCTCTACTATTCTCTCTGAAGACAGGATTCAGGTATTTTATTTTTTATATTTACAGTGCCCAGTGCAGTGACTGGCACATACTAAGTAGTGAATGAACAATTGACTCTATTCAAAATTTAACTTGTTCAAAAATCTTTCCCAGAATACAGCCTGCCTGCTCCTTAATTCGACAACGATCATTCATTTATTTATCATTCTTCCATGTTAGAGACATTCTTTGTATCAAATGATTTTGCTCTTGTACATATACTACTTTGCATTTTGACCTCATCTTATTAATAATTTTGCCTGCTTAGGCAAATTCTTCAGCCTCCTTAATAAAATTTTTGCCTTCTTAAGTGGAAGTCACTATTTTGTATATATTTTTTCTAACTCTCCTCTCTCATGTTATATGTGTACACTGCCCTGCTCATAGGAGGAACTGAGTACATACCTGTGGAAGAAATGAAATTAAAGAGATTATCTGGTATATTGAAATTCCATTTTTGATCTTCTTCTCTCATCTCATTATTCAACAAGAAAGCAAAATGGTAGTCAGTAAACCTTTAATTTTAACAAGTTGATTTATATTCAAAAAGTTAGTGTGGTCTTTATCTTGAATTTATAAGGACAGCTGCTCTTTGAATTTCTGTGAAAGGTCAAACTATAAATAATTAAGTGTATTAATATTGGCTATTTCTGTCAGTCATGAAACAGAGTGGAAATGTATATATTTTCTATGGAAAGAGATTTTGATCACAAATCACTCTTTTCAGACATCCTTGACAAATTGATAGCAAGGACATCTTTTGAAAAATGGATTTGCTGATCTTTTCTGTAAGGATTTCATTTGGCTCATTTCTGGAAGTGATACAGGTGAGTTTCTTAATTCCTAAATGATGTGACCTTTGAAGGTGCACAACAGCTGGTGAGAAAAGGAGATGATGAAATGTCATCATCAGGAAGATACTTTGTTTCTTTGAATTTAGGCAATTTGATATTAATACACTTCTCTGGCACACTGAAAATGCATATCTTATGCATTCATATTTGCAGCTTTGGTACACATCTGAGGCTTTCTTACAAATAACAGTAGAGATGCTTCTGGAGCACCAAACCCAGGCTACCCACTGACAACACAGACTTTGTACTCACCGTGTCATGTCTGCTAACTAGGTATTGACAGCCGAGAAAGTCCCATCTCCTTGGCCTAATTCATCTCTTATGTAATTCTTGTTCTCTGACCTTGTTTTCAACACTTGGGATCTCATAAAAAATACATTTTTGGTAATAGTTCAAATAGATTATACAGAAGCATTTCCACTTCAAGAGAATGTTTCCTTTATACTATCTTTACCGACTAACTCAATCACCTGGGCCACAAATCTTCACTGGATCACGAAGCTCCCGGCTGGGCTATTTTGGTGAGGGCCATGACAATACATCTATAATTCTGGAATAGATCCAGCTTCTCACCAGTTTCACTGTCCCTTACAAGGATATTATTTATTTATTTATTTAAAAATTTTATTTATTTTTATTTTTTGGTTGTTTTGGGTCTTCATTGCTGTGCGCGGGCTTTCTCTAGTTGTGGCGAGTGGGGGCTACTCTTTGTTGCGGTGCGCGGCCTTCTCATTGCGGTGGCTTCTCTTGTTGTGGAGCATAGACTTTAGGCGTGCGGGCTTCAGTAGTTGTGGCTCGCGGGCTCAGTAGTTGTGGCACACAGGCTTAGTTGCTCCACGCCATGTGGGATCTTCCCGGACCAGGGCTTGAACCCGTGTCCCCTGCATTGGCAGGCGGATTCTTAACTACTGCGCCACCAGGTAAGTCCACGGATATTATTTCATATTTGTGATACTTTATTGTGAATGTGGACATACTAAGGAGGACCTTTCAGTCTCAGGTTTTATCCTATCCAGAACCTGTGCTTTGCTTTCAGTTCAACAAATGTTATATTTTGGTTGATCCTCAACATGTTGATCTTGCCTCATTATTATTTCCAAAGAATATTGTGAGGGAGATTTAACTTTTTTCTTTGCCAGATTTCTCTTCAAACAATCTTCTGCTATTTGAAAAGTCCCGCATGTCGATTTTACCCAACAAAGCATTTGATTAGGGAGTAGGTAGCAAGAAGTGGAATTGAAATAGCTCAATTTGTCATTTTTTGGGGAAGGAGACCTTTTAAAGTTGTTTTAATTCTACCTGTATCATTTTTCCTGACATGTTCCCCTTTCTTTGTGTGTTTTGGTAAGTTTCTGTTTCTCACAAAGTATGGAATCACTCAGATTCATTCCAGCATTTTATTTTGTATTATTTACTTCATCACATTGATTAGAGCATGAATTCAAGGCTCTCTGGGCTGATTCAGTGAGTAGGTCCTTTTAATCAGACAGGAAACAGTGTGCTGCTGTGAAATCATTGCCTTTCCTCATTTGTAGGTCTCTCCCAGTCTCGTCTCTAAATTAAACCTGCCCCAGGTCTTTAGTGACCTACTGAAGACTCTGCTAGCAAAAAGATAGTCATGAAGCCAGTTGCACCTAGTGGGAATAAAATATTACACATCACTCATATCTACCGGAGGATAGTGGTAAACTCTGTTTCCCACTATCCCTTTCCCCGTCAAAAGAAAATCAAAGTAATGAAATGAAAAGGAAATACATGCATAGCCACCACAAGGCCAAGTAAAGCTGACACATAAAGAAGGCAAAGGAACTTATTTGTTCAGCTTAATCCCCATCACCAGAAAGTGCCCACCTGGCACTTGGATTTGACACCTTAGAGGGCAAGTTTGAAGAGCATGGTTTTTGTCCTTTGGGGGTTTTTAACATGTAAACAGATGTGCAAAAGATTAGCTAAAATTAAATAATGAACCTTAAACAGATAGAGGAATAAATATTCATATTTTACAAATAGTAGCTAATGATGGACTAATGCCATTAACATCTACAGCATAAAAGTGCTTTAGAAATATTTTTCTACAGTTTGGTTTTAGAATTCTGTTTGCCGGCTTTAACCAGAGCATAGTTAGAAATTCATCTTGCCAACTGTTTCATGGGGTTTACATCTGGCTTTATTTGTATTTAACATATGCCTGTGTAACATCTATCATGTCCCAGGCTATTCTTAGCCCGTTATAAGTAGTAACTCATTTAATCCTCATAACAACCCTAGAGGTAGGTACCATTATTTTTTCTTTTTCCGTACATGGGGAAATTGGGACACAAAGCAGTTAATCAACTTCCCAGGTCACTCACCTCATGAGGGGCAGAGCCAAAATAGACCCCAGACACTCTGGAGCTCAGGAGGCCAACACTCAGCCCCTGTGCTGTAACTACCCCTCCACGTTCAGAGGCATTTCCAAAAGATGAGTTCCAAAGCTGATGTCGGCATTGCCCACATCAATGTCAATGACATTATATGTGTTGTTGATGTCAAAGACTTAAGCATGTGGCCCCCCAAAAAGACCACACTGATTTTGCTGTTTTCCTGTCATTGAAAAAATTCATTTTATTCCTATCTGGATGTGGCTTATATTTGAATTCAATTTATTATGTAAACTATTTGAGGTATCAGCCACTTTAGTTGTTGATGTAAAATACAAGCCAAATAAAATTCTTATTAATTCAAACACAGTTTTGACTCATATGATAATGATAAAAAGAAAAGATTATTATTGGCAATAATTATTGACCTGGATGCTCACAAGTCCTATGACCAGACGCAAGACCTTCCATCTCTCCATGTGTAAAATGTGGTTATTGGATAGATGATCTCTAAACTGTCCTTTCTAGAACTGATGCTATACTAGTTTATAATTCTATGTACAAATATTAATTTGCGAATCAGTGTTCCCTACTGTCAACCATAATGCGCAGACTTTAGCTGCTATGTGTATTTAGAATCTCTGTCTATCCCCCTCCACATATATTTATAATTTATAAACACACACACACACCCCTCACTTTTTAATGGCTTCCAGTCATTTTCAGGATAAAGTTGAAGCTCCTTGACTTGGCACACAAGGTCCACCATCATCTACCCTTTGCCCACCTCTCCAGTGTCTTCTCTTGCCATGCCCCCTCCTCCTATGCCCTACAAACACATTGTTCCATCAAAATGGATTTTTTTTGGCGGTACGCGGGCCTCTCACTGTTGGGGCCTCTCCCGTTGCGGGGCACAGGCTCCGGACGCGCAGCCTCAGCGGCCATGGCTCACGGGCCCAGCCGCTCCGCGGCATGTGGGATCTTCCCAGACCGGAGCACGAACCCGCGTTCCCTGCATCGGCAGACGGACTCTCAACCACTGCGCCACCAGGGAAGTCCAAAATGGATGTTTTGACAACAGTTCTCTGCCTTTGAACATTATTCTCTCTCCCTGAAAAATGTTCTCCTTTTATTCCCACCCAGTAAACTTTTCTCTCAAGATTCAGTTAGGTTTTTGGGGAGGCTTTCTTTGAATTCCTCTTTTCCCTCCCCTCTGTAGAATGAATCAGGAGCCCATCCTATGTGTCCCCATAGGACCCTGTGTACCCTTTTTATGGCACCTGCCACATTGGAAATCTCTGGATTTCTTGCTTGTCTTCCCCATTGGGCTGTGATTGGAACAGACAATATTTCACCTGTGTCTGTCTGGTGGTTACAAGTGTTTGGCAAAGTGACGAACCTCAATGCATGTTAACTGAATAGAGGAACAAATGAAATACGAAGGTCAAATTGTTCCTACAGGATGTAGTTAGTTATAATAGTCAATTGTCTTCAGTTCAGGAACTTTTGTGGAGGTGGAATTCCTAGAATGGATTCAATGTTGAGAGAGAGAGAGAGAGAGAGAGAGAATGAAAGATGAATGAGAGAGAATGAATGAGAATGGAATGGTGGTGGTGGCGTTGAGTCCTGATATACTTACAGAATGAATATAATGTAAAAAGAAAAACCTGAAGAATTTAAGGAACAACCCATAAATTCTTTTGTTGACTGAAAATTATTGTTCATTTTTTCAGTCCAGGCATTTGGAGGACGCTGACCAAGAGGAATGCACATAGTTTCAGTCCTCTAGAAATTCTCTAACATGGGAAAAATGATAATTTTAGATCGAAACATATGAATATTGGCAATTTCATCTCTTGAACCAATTTAAGGCAGAGTAAGAGGATATATGGTAAAGTTTGTCCATGGGACTTCAGGGGAGAATGAAATCTTATTCAGTTGGAGGAAGCAGAAAGGTCTTAAACAGGAGACAGTCTTTGAGATGAGTCTGAACAGGTGGGTAGGTTATCAGAGGGAGAGATAGCATCAAAGCAGGCCAGTTCTACAGAAGTGAGAACCACCAGGGCATGTTTGGGAAAGAACAGTAATCTATTCTGGCTGTATCCACAGGGGAGCAAGGAGTTATTGATGAGAGTTTTGAATGCCAGGCCAGTGGCAAGCAGTATGGAACCCTTGAGGATTTCTGAGCGCAGGAGAGGTTTGATTGGAACTTCATTGTAGGAAGAATCTGATGTCATTTTTAGATTGGATTGGTACACTCTGTCTTATTCCTCTGCCCGTGCCTTCCCTGTTCCTTCCAGCTGGGCACGTGAATATGGTACATAGCTACTGAGCCTCTGCCCCATGGATACTCTGCTAGGTTCTTGGATATAAAGAAAGTGAAATCTAATTATCTGTGCTCAAGAGGCTTAAATGGATGTCTATTTAAAGCACTTTCCAAACCAGTGCTTTTCTCTGATTTGCCCTCGATCCAGTTAGGGGGGTATTTACATGGTGTTTTACAGAGCTGTGCTTTGGGCAGCTGTTTACCTGGTGTCTCCCTCGTGTAGTGTAACATGCTGGCAGTGCTCCCAAGCCTTGACAGAGGCAGTCATCTCTGGTTTTGAGCCCATCACTGCTGGCTTGGGCTCGACACAGACCCACAGGTAAATGTGGTGTGGAGAGAATTCTAAACCAGGGGAGAGACGGTCTGTGCTCAGCCTGACTCCATCACTGACTAAAACTGTGACCTCCTGTCAGGGCTTTAACCTCGCTGAGACTCAATTTGCTCATTTTTTTTTTTAACATCTTTATTGGAGTATAATTGCTTTACAGTGGTGTGTTAGTTTCTGCTTTATAACAAAGTGAATCAGCTATACATACACATATATCCCCATATCGCCTCCCTTTTGTGTCTCCCTCCCACCCTCCCTGTCCTGCCCCTCTAGGTGGTCACAAAGCACCGAGCTTTGAGTGATCTCCCTGTGCCATGTGGCTGCTTCCCACTAGCTATCTATTTTACATATGGTGGTGTATATATGTCCATGCCACTCTCTCACCTCATCCAGCTTACCCTTCCCCTCCCCGTGTCCTCAAGTCCGTTCTCTACATCTGCATTTTTATTCCTGTCCTGCCCCTAGGTTCTTCAGAACGATTGTTTTTTAGATTCCATATATGTGTTAGCATACGGTATTTGTTTTTCTCTTTCTGACTTACTTCATTCTGTATGACAGACTCTAGGTCCATCCACCTCACTACAAATAACTCAATTTCATTTCTTTTTATGGCTGAGTAATATTCTGTTGTATATATGTGCCACATAGGGTGTGGAGGAAAGGGAACCCTCTTGCACTGTTGGTGGGAATGTAAATTGATACAGCCACTATGGAGAACAGTATGGAGGTTCCTTAAAAAACTAAAAACGGAACTACCATACGACCCAGCAGTCCCACTACTGGGCATATACCCTGAGAAAACCATAATTCAAAAAGGGTCATGTACCACAGTGTTCATTGCAGCTCTATGTACAATAGCCAGGACATGGGAGCAACCTAAGTGTCCATCGACAGATGAATGGATAAAGAAGATGTTGCTCATTTTTAAAATGGAGATAATACCATTGGCTCTCCCTACCTTGCTGGGCTGTAGTGGGATAAATGAGCTACGTGTAGGTATTCATGTTTAGATTGTTACAAAGTCCTATGCACTTTTATTGGCTCTTTTATATTAACCACTGGAGAAGATTCTTCTGGAACTTACCTGCTGTGTTTATTACATAAAGAATATTGCTTAATTTTAAGACTTAAAAAAATATCTAGTAAACCAACCAGAAAAGCTTAAATTTGCCTCCAGTGTCAGCTGCTCAGACTCAACAACAGCAACAACAAAATTAGAGATTTAAATCAAAGCTAGGCCAAAGCTTAGCCCAGTAACAGGCTTTAGGACTTTAATGATAAGGCTACTGTAGCTACTTTTCCTGCACTGAATTTGCTAAAAGCAATTTCTGGTTTTTAACCCAGGTAGACAGCCCCAGTCCCCCAGGGGTTCATTAGCTTGGCGTTCCACGGGCAGTCTCTTTCCTGCTATTTGTCTGAAGCGTGAAGGTACAACAACAGATGGGGAAGGTTTAGCCTCACCTTTGTGGTTAATGCTTATAATCTTATTAAAGGCTAAAGAAATACAGGATCAGCTAACTCTTTGTACCACTAAAAACTGATTTACCAGCATCACATCAAATATTTACCTTGCCCTAAGCTACCAGTAATTACAGGCTGATTATTGTTCAGGCTCAAACAAACACAGAGTAATGAATTTCTGCTAATTATCAGGCACTGATGAAAAATGGGATTTGCCCACTCCCAGATTTATCCCGGCACCTCATCTTTCTTCACGAGGGAAAACTTCAATTGATATGAATATATTCAGTGCTGCTGGAAAGCACTTCAGTGATGTCAACCAGAAATAATTACCAGTGTGTCTGGGAAAGTGAGTAAAATGGTTTAGAATTAAGATTTGGTTTGCTATAGTTATTTCTATACAAATACACCACATTTTTCAACTGACATGGGTGTCTTAATTAAAAACAGGCTAACGCTGTAGAATAACAAAAGATTTTTAAATTCAGCCAAACCTCACACTATAAAAAATAATGATTCCAGCCTTAGCTGCAAATGAAAGTAATCTTTCTCCCCGTTTTAGATTTTATTGGGCTTTTTAAAAAGTTCCACCGCAGACTGTTACTGATTTGGGTATTTCCTGATGGAATACTCAAATATTTCAGATACTTCACTTTGCAGCCCCTTTGTTCAAAAACAGGAGAAGAGTGCGTCTCTTGTCTGTCTGCCCCCTTGGGGAAGAGTCCGATGATGCCTTCTTATATTTCTCCTACAGTTGGCATCAGCAAGGGACCTCCAGAGATGACTGATTGTTTTCCTTTCTAACTTGAAGGGAGAGGGGAAAGAGTATAGAAACCTACATTGGGCCCAGACCCCAGACCTCACCTTGAGGCCCTCCTCTTTCTTTGTATTTCCTATTTCTGCTTCTCTTAAACTCTCCAATTTAATCAGATATGGAGGGTTCAAAAGGTACATCAGGGGACCTTTTAATACTCTGTAATTTTTTCAGGCCCAACCTGAGAAATCAATTATAGACGAAGGTTTTTTTTGTTTTGTTTTTGTTTTTTTGCGGTACGCGGGCCTCTCACTTTTGTGGCCTCTCCTGTTGCGGAGCACAGGCTCCGGACGCGCAGGCTCAGCGGCCATGGCTCACGGGCCCAGCCACTCCGTGGCATGTGGGATCTTCCCAGATTGAGGCACGAACCCGTGTCCCCTGCATCGGCAGGCGGACTCTCAACCACTGCGCCACCAGGGAAGCCCTAGACCAACGTTTTTTAAACCCAATAGGTAGCACCTGTTTTCTCCTTTCCTTTCCCCTCTCCTTTTTGGAAATTATGTTCTCTATGGCTGTTTTCTAGGTGGTTATCCCAGCTCTGTTAACTTGTATACTTACAGTCTAAAGTTATATAGATAACATATGTAGTACATCAGAATGCTTTTGGTGATTTAATCCAAAGCAGAAGTAATGTGAAAATTCTAGGAGTTAAAAAAATATTTTAGGAGTTGTTGTAAGATCAATAAGGAGAATATTTTAGGGCCAGGATCTATTTTTCAAATTGCACTGGAGAGGGAATTCCCTGGGGGTAGGGATTCCCAGTGGTTAGGACTCAGTGCTCTCACTGCTGTGGACCTGGGTTCGATCCCTGGTTGGGGAATTAAGACCCTGCAAGCTGCATAGCGTGGCCAAAAAAAAAAAAAAAAAAAAAAAAAACTGCATTGGAGAGAACTCCTAATAATATCAATTCCATCTTCAGTCTTCTTCTCTCCCTCTCTGTATACACCCTCTGGGAAAATTTTTTAATGCCCAGGACTTCAACTATCCCTTATATATGCTAATACCTTCCAAAGCCACTTCTTCAGTCCCCCCCTTGTGAGATTCAGACCCTGTTGTCTGCTGGCTATTGCCACCTCAGTGTCACCATGTCTAGAACTGCATCTCTTCCTCACCCTTGCTCCCTTTGGCCGATCACCCACCTGCCCATATCCTGAAATCTTAATCTTGGTTATTGTGCTACTATCCAGAGAGCGGCTAGAGCCAGAAACTGGAGAAGCATCCCTGACTATTTAACATTTCCTGTTTCCCATCTCTCCAAGTTCTACTGATATTCCTAACTACCTTTCAGTTCTGTCCCCCATGTCCTCCATACTCCCTACCTCCCCATCTCCAACTGGCACCGCTTTATGTCTGTGTTTCACCATGTATTGCTTGGGCTAATTGTCTCCTAACTCCCGTCCCTGAATTTCCTCCTCTAACCCTCCCAACATGTCTTTCCATCCATTGTCTTTCTGTCTCTTGCCTGGAATCTTCCATGATCATCCACTGCCCACAGATAAGGTCGAAACCTCTAACCATGTTGTGGTGGGCATCAGATTGTGCCCTCCCCACTCCCAGCATCTGTTCATTCTTCTAGTATCAGTAGCATTGTTGTGATTCTGTCTTTATTGAAAACTGGAGCCACGGTGGAGCCTTAGGCAAAAGGAAAAATCAGTAATACTGATCTTGTCTCTATTTAAAACTTTGATATTTTGTTCATCACAGATTGCTTTTTGAATTTATAAAATATTGCAGTAAAATATTATTTATCTTGATTACTGAGTTTTTGGGTGACCCTTTAAATTTGTGCATGAGGTGGTGAGTGCTTCCCTCATCCTACTCTAGTGTGGGCCCTGGGTGGATTCTGGAGCTGATTCTGGAAATTTTCATGTGAAGTCTGAGGATGAAGCCAACTCAGCGGAAGGCTGGGGAGAACCTGAGCCGTACGGACATCATTTGAATTCTGAATCTAGTTATGCCTGAAGCCTACACCTGGATCTTTCTGTTGTTGTTCTTTTTTGTTTTTGTTTAAGCCAGTTGGAATTGGGTTCTTTTTCACTTGTGGCGGGAAAGTTCTTGAACGATAAAAGGGGCATATGAGACTCCTGATGACATGGCCCTCCTTTTACTTCTCCAGCCTCACTCCTGACTGTTTATAAGAGCATCCCGTGTCTCTGTTGCACTGCACAGCGTGCTGTGCTCCTCTGTGTATGGAATCCCCTCTTCTTGGAACATTTTTCCCCACCTGGCCTATCTGGTGAAAACCCACTCATTCTTTATTACGATGTTTAAATGCCACCATAGGTGGGCCTGAATAATGTCTATGGTTATTTTCTTTGTTCTGGAGTTTTTTTCTTTAAATTTTCAAATATATGAAATAACAACTCATCCAGTTGCAGTGCTGTTAAATTCCCTAGTCAGCCAATTTTCTTTGCAGAGCTAGAATTTTTCATCCCCAAATAATGTCCCATAAAATATAATGCAACTTAAATGGAAATTAAAAACTTGGAACACTCCAATGGTAAGTAGTGCCAAATTCTAGTTGTCTCTTCAGAGAGGCCCTCAGTGCCTTTTCTCTCTCTCTCTTACTCTCAGTATACACTGGCCCAATAACGTAAATTTTCTTCTTATAAAATAAATATAGTATTTAATAACATAGATGGTAAATGCTGGGCTTTCTTTATCTTAGCCAGTCTTAAAAGCCTCATAATTATGAAAAGAAAATGAACAAAGGAAATAGTTCAGCAGACACTGGACTTCTAAGATTTAAGTACCTTCTCCCATGGTATTTTTTTGGTGCATGAATTCACAATTAAACACAGATTATAAACTCCTTGGGACAGCATTTTTCCCTTTTAGACTTTATTTTACACTGCATGCTCTATAGCTTCCGAACAAATGCTACTTCAGCTTCCATAAGGGGGAGAGGAGTCATCTCTTTACAAGGTTAGAGCCCAAAGTACCGTCCCAAATACAATGAGTCCACCTTCTTTCCCACATTATGCCCTTGGATTTCTTAAGTTATAGGAAAAAAGGTAAAGAAAACTTAAAAGATGAAAGCAAGCCTGACAGTTGAAGGTCTTTCCAATGTCTTCAGAGACTTAAATTTGAGCATCAGAGTTTCTGCTAAATGATGCACATGCTCAGTCAAGGCCCCCAATTCCCCAATTCCCAGGGCTCAAAGGTCCTGGGCTACTCAGTTAAGACTCTCTTGGTCCTTTCCTAGAGCCTCCTACCCATCACTGCAGGTAACGAATACGAGGGTACGCAAGATCCATTGAGATCTATCGGCAATATAGGGGTAGGGGATTGAGAGCTACAAACTATTATGTATAAAATAAGCTACAAAGATATATTATACAACACAGGGAATATCTTATAATAACTGTAAGTGGAGTATAACCTTTAAAAATTGTGAATCACTATATTCTACACCTATAACATCTATAATATTGTACATCAACTATACTTCAATTAAAAAAAAGATTTAATGACATTGGAATTGGCTTTGGAAAGGTGAGGTGGGGAGAAGTGACAGCATTTACCCTATAGGGAGTATTTTAGAGTAGACCCCTTCCCATATCCCTCTTTGTGTTTCTGTTTCTTTGCCACTTATGAGTCCCCTTTGCCCCATCCTCTCACGCTGTCTCCCACCCGTATAAAGCTCCCCACTTGCCTCAGAGATGTCCATGCTCCCTCCTTTCTGGAGCAGCCATGCCCGTTAGTGACAGAGACCTAGGGATCATCTTGCCAATCCAGTAACAGCTCCCATTTAGGGTAATACTACCTCTAGTTTTGTGATCTCCTTAACAGGTTAAGAATGTGGATTGATGTTGAATTTTGTAAAATTATGGCTCAATGTTGAATTTTAGGAAATACATTTTCTGCACTTTTTAATACCATGGTCACATGGCATTTCTCTATTTTTTTCAAACATTTTTAATTGCCTTAAATTTTTTATTCTTGAAATTTCAAGCATATACAAAAATAGATAATCAAAAAATAAATTAAAAAATACATCTTTATTTTTATATTTTTCTTTGTCTAGGATTCCTGTTATTTGGATATTAGCACTCCTACTGCTAGGCTCCATCTTTGTTAGCTACTATTTTATATTATCTATTTCTTCATCCTTTCTTCATTTTGGGAGGTTTCCATAATCTATTCTTTCCAATCTCTGATTTGTCCCCTGGATATTTCCATTCTGCCATTTATTTCTTCCATTTACATTCTATGTATATTTTATACTTCACATTTCTTCTTGGCTTTATCTTTTCTCCTCACCCAACAACTTGCCAGGTCAGAGTTTCACCCTTTGCCCTTCCTCCCCAAGAGGAAGCAATCTTGGGATGCTCTCATTTGCATGGTTATTCGCCAGCCCTGGGGCTTGGATGTGGGCAAGGGTGGAGAAGCAACGGTCCAGGGTTAGTTAGTCCTCATTTATGTTCTTCAGCTCTTCACACAAGCACAGGATTTCCATCGTGCCCTGATCTCACTCTGTAGGACAGCTGGACCAGGTGTGGGTCAGGCACCGTTTGTCCGAGGGCAATGGCGAGGAACGTGGGATAAGCAGGGCCCAGACTCCCATAGTTCTGTTCCTATTTCAGCCTTCCCCCGCTGTGCAGGTTACCTTCCCCTGCCAAAGCCACCATCCCACACGAGCACTTACCAAAGTAGAACTTCACCTCATCCTCACCCCACAGCTCTCAGGGTTTTCTCCACTTTCTCTCAGGAGATGCTGCTCTTGGAGGCTGGAGCCAGCAAACATGCTGGTTTAGCCGTTTGGTCCATTAGCTGTTCCTTTGCTTTGCCTGAATATCTAACTACAAAGGGGCTCACCCAGAGATTGAGAAAGGTCTCAAGCCAATTTTTTAAAGCTCCTTCTATGTTAAGAGATGAAAAAATAGCAAAATAAGACTCAGAAAATTGGGCTCCATTTCAAAAATTTACTATGGATAAATTAACACTTTCAATATAACTAACACACTGATTATACCTTACGCTTAATTTAGAGCGCACATAAATGTAAATTTGGGTTTTTTGGTGGATGTGAAATAGTTCTCCTGTCTTCACCTATGTTAACCCTGCCCCAGTCTGGTTGGAGTCTGGTTTTGGGCTGCAAAATTAGGTCATTTGCTTCTCCCTTTTTACTGAGTCTCAGCTGGTGGTATTTAAAAAATCTTAGGCCCACTTTTAATTTATTACAGCTCCTTTATCTGGGGGCAGTCTGAAGATTTTCCTGGGGGAACATGAGAAGGCAGTTTGAAATTGAGTGTGCCTTACTCCCGTCAAAGTTCTTCAGTCCCTGGCAAACAGTAGCTCCAGACTGAGACTGTTCACTGAACTTTCTCTTCTCTCCAGTGAGTTCTTTCTGCCCTGTGTATAGCAACCAGGAGATTATTTCTTCATGGCTCATGGCTCAGATACCTGGGCCAGTATCAGTCTAGTCTGATGGGTCACTGTCTTTCCCAGGCTAAAGAGGCCTCATGCTAATAAATACCTGACTTGGCCTGACTCAAGGACTTCCCTGGATTTCCGGGGGATACTGAAACTAGGCCAGGGGTCAAACTCATATGCCCAAAGAGGCAAAGTTTGCAGAAAGCTACTAGGGTCAAAAAATGGCTATTATGAAGACTAGTTTTGCCCAATGCACTGCCACTTTGTAATTTCTGAAACAAGTGCTCTACACAATAAGAAAACTGAGACCCAGAGAGGTCATGACAGAGCAAGAAGAAAAACCCATGTGCCAGAAACCAGATCCTAAAATAACCGGATTTTTTTCCAATCACATTTTTCTGTGAGGAAGAAAAGATCACTCAAAAGGATTATGTTGGAAGGCCTATCTAATTTTCCCAGATAGATGAAAAAAAGTACAAACTACTCCATATTCCTGAAACTGCTGACTACTAAAATTGCATCTTGTTTATTTGCTGATAGGGAAAAACGCAGGAAAATTTCAGGGAGAAAAAGATTTTTCCTTAGCTCTTAACATTTCTAAACATTCCAAGCATGAAAATTTAATGAGCAGGCAACTTGTGTATAATTTGTTTTATATTTCTGCATTTAAACAGTGATTTTATATCTGTGTTGCATATATATGTCTTTATTCACAAATTTCAACAAAAAAATTAGTTTTATCTTAAATCTCTTCCCCTGTACACCTATGGTTTCCAAACTTTACTCTTCCTTCTCCTTTATCAAAACCCTTCTTCTGTTGACATATCTAATATAATCCGATCAAACAACCTTAAGCTTCCTTTGGACTATTCCCCTTGGCTAATGGGTCTCTAGTGGGTCAAGTACCTCTCAAATGGTGAGAAGGTCTTGTGTGTATGAAAAATATGTAGGCATTGATGCTTGAGTTATAGACAGCGTTTTGGGGGAGGCCTTGGAGCAGAATTTCTCAATTTTGGAGCTACTGACATTTTGAGCCAGATAATTTTTTTGTTGTCAGGGGGTCTGTCTTGTGCACTGTAGGATGTTTAGCAGAATCTCTGGCCTCTACTCAATGGATTAGTAGATGCTAGGAGCTGTTTCCCCACCTTCCAGTTGTGACAGTCAAAAACGCCTGCCAAATGTCCTGGCAGATGTGTGTGTATGTACACAAAATCACCCCCGGTGGAGAACCACTGCCTTAAAGTATTTTTTTGGTAACAAAACAAAAATGGCAGCAGTACTACTTTATTGAGTACATCTCATGTAACAGATGCTGTATTAATAAGCTCCCTCTCTCTCTCTCTCTCTCTAGATATATGTATATATATGTTTGTGTGTGCATGTATGTGAAATCTCAGTGGGTCTCAAAGTATGGTTCCCTGTTCAGAAACATCAGCAAATTGTAGGCCTCATCTGTTGAGTCAGAAACTAGGTCTGGAGCATTAAGAATGGGGCCCAGCACTCTGAGTTTTAGCAAACCCTCCAGGTTATTCTGATGCTTGATTCAGTTCGAAAGTTTGAGAACCCCTGATATATATATATAATCTTGTTTCATGTTCCTGTCTAATCTAATCTGAGTGGTATTTAGGGTACCTTATAGATGTTGAAACTGAGGTTCTGAGAGATTAAGTAATTTGTCCCAGATTACCAGGTAGATAACCAACTTGTCCAAGGTGACATAGCTAGTATCCGAATCTATATTTAGGGGTGTTTGAATGGTCCAATAAATAACATTCCTCTTACCTGCTTGAGTTTCGGTTAAATTAAGAATAAAACAAAGGAATCGAATGGAGGCCAAATGATCACCTTAATTACCAATAAAGTCAGGGTTAGAATATATGGCTTGGTGTGAGGGCCAAAAAGCCTGATGACTGAATCCACAAACTGGAGAGAGCGGCCCTCACAGTCATGGCAGCCTTGGGTCTGGGGAGACCTCTGTGTCTGAGGGAAGAGCAGCAGAGAACACAGACTCTGTCAAGTGTCCCCATTCCTGAGGGAGACAGGGCAGAGCTGCGCAGGCATGCCTTGTTAAATCTCCCTAAATTACCAACCAGAGCCATCACTCCAGCTCCTTGGGGACAGAGAGGGTCCAAGATTTATACCTTTTAACTTCCTTCCTGTGGATGGAATAATTTGGAATGAGGGAGAAGTGTTTCCCCTTGTCTAACATAGGCTCTTAACATTGGCAAGTTACTGACTCAGTTTCTGTTCTTGTACTCTGTTAAATATTTGCCTCTCTTCCTTTTTTTTTTTGCCAGCTGACCTTTTGTGTCAAATATTGTTTAGATTCATAGCAGTAGCTTTAGATTTATAGCAACTAATTGGGGTGTATGTGTGTGTGCACGCACGTGTGTGTGTGTGTGGTGGTGGTGTGATATTGTCAGAAACACATGGGAAGCATTTTAGGATTTCACTTCTGGCTCTGTGCTTTTCTTGTAAGTTACTTAATTTTTTTTCTGATTCTTTTTATTTATTTTTAGTTTTTATTGGAGTGTAGTTGCTTTACAATGTTGTGTTAGTTTCTGCTGTACATAAAAGTGGTTTACTTAAACTTTTTGAGGATTAGTTTTTTTTTTTTTTGCGGTACGCAGGCCTCTCACTGCTGTGGCCTCTCCTGTTGCGGAGCACAGGCTCCGGACGTGCAGGCTCAGCGGCCATGGCTCACGGGCCCAGCCGCTCCGCGGCATGTGGAATCTTCCTGGACCGGGGCACAAACCCGTGTCCCCTGCATCGGCAGGCAGACTCTCAACCACTGTGCCACCAGAGAAGCCCTGAGGATTAGTTCTTTCTTTTTAAAATCTAGAAAATAAAGGGGCAGTAATAATGAGACAGCACAGTCTTTTATGAGAATCACATTAGACAAATACTAATATTAACATAGCTATCTGTCATCCTGTACACTTCTCCATTTCTAAATGGTCACTATGCTAAGAGTAACAATTGTTGTATTAGTAAATGTGTAGTCAAAACTCTACAGATGTGCTTCCTTGTTGATGTAGTGTGGTTGTTTTCCCACAATTTAAAACATTCAAGGGAACAAAGCAAACCCATTGAGAGAGGGACCCTGGGGATACAAAGATGAATGTGAGCTCAGAGTCCATCCAGGCGACCCCAGGCAGACATGACAGTATGTTTGTAGACATTTGGAGATGACAGATAAAGGTGTGTTGTGGGCGAACCTCCCAGGGGAGTGTGTGAGTGTGTGGGGTGCTGGTCATGGGGATGTGTCCTCTGCTCTGAAAGCCCAGACACTCACTCTTTTTTTTCTGGCCATGCTACGCGGCATGTGAGATCTTAGTTCCTGGACCAGGGATCGAACCTGCATCCCCTGCATTGGAAGCGCAGAGTCTTAGCCACCGGTCTTCCAGGAAAGTCCCCAGAGACTCACTCTTAATGATGATGACAGCACTTCACAAACTTTAGCACATTTAATTCTCCAGTCACTCTATGTGGGAGGAATTATTATACACATTTTTATCAATGTGTAAAGCAAGTCTTAGGGAAGTTAAAACTTGCTTAGAATCACACACTGCCTTAGAAAAGCAGAACTGGCATTTGAACCCAGGTCTAAGTGACTTAAAATCTCATAATCTTTGGCACTAGGCCATATCACCTACCTCTTTTAAGAGTACTGGGAGGTCATCAAGCACTGGTGGCTGACGGGGCTGATTTAACACAAAAATGTCAATTTAGTAATTTAGAGTGAGAAAGAACTTCATAGGAACCGGAATGAGCTGTCTGATTAGGGCTATATGAGCAGGTCATTTCCCCCTATTCCTTACCAAATCAGTGAGTAGGTCAAAATGAAAGGGATTTAGTTAACCTCAGGAAAAATCCTTTAATAAGATCTCTCTAGAGCCTCCCCGCCTCTAGGGGCAGCCTTCAGCTGGGCCCAGTGTATTCTGAGTGTGCTGGCTGGGGCACCCTAGTCTAGGCCAGTGTCTGCTTTGCTTTTTCCATGGGACAGTTCTGAGTATTTCCCATTGCTTCTCTCTCCCTCTGTCTCTGCTCTGGACATTAGGTATTCTACAGCTCTAACATGATAATAAATTTTGTTCTGAGTGGCCCTCAGATTACTTAATTTGAGGAAGTTCTTCAGCTCTTCAGCCATTATGGTGGATAACTTCTCCCAGTAAGGTTAATTTTTTAGTCTGTCAAGGGAGATCTTATCTCTCTCATTTCCAAGTTCTTGGAAGATAGCTTTCTCTAGTCCTCTGGTATCAATAAGAGATTAATGAACAAAATGTAAATATAATTATATAACTCAATTAAGAAAGCATACATACTGTGACAATAATGTCCTATAAATATTAATTCTGGTTCAACAAACTCTATGTGAACAAGGGTGTACAGAAGAAAAAAATCCAGACGTTTAGTGAGCTTTTATCAGCACTGATAATTTAGCCAGTATACTGTGGTATATTCCTACTAAAATTTTATACCTGGTGTTGGCTGTGATTGTCGGGTGACCACGCCATACTGGTGGTAAAATATTTTGAATATCGTCCCTGGCTTCTACCAGGTTCTGGGCACGGTTCTAGGTGTTTTTACATGTTAGTCAATTGAATCTCAAAGTATTAATTCTATTTGCTCTACAGTCCTGATAGCTAAAGCTCTGGCACCTTTGAAAGTTTATCATCTGCTGAAAATCTAAAGTAGTTGAAGATCAAAAGTCAGGAATAAGGATGCGCATGCATGGAGTGTGTGTGTGCCTGTGTGCGTGTGCACACGTGTGTGTGCCTGTGCGTGTGTTCATAGGAGTACCAAATACGTGACAGATTTAAAGGAAGCATAAGACTTGAAGGGACCTCCAGAGAGCCTCATGTCATCTCTCTGCTATAGAAAGAGAAAGCTTGATATATTTTATATTATGTGCTGACCAACCTGTGACATAATAAGAAATATATATTTGGTCTCTGTCTCCAGTTCCTGACACAGAGCTCCTAAAACCTTTACAATTTCCTGCGATGGGAGTGATAGGAGCATCTAACACAGAACTCCTAAATCCCTTGGAAATTCTTGGGTGATAGGAATGTCTTTTGTTCTAATGAAATGACCCCTGGTGGGCTCCTGGATGGCTTCAGGATGGGGCTGGTCACCTAAGACCACGCCATGATTAGAAGCTTGAAACTTTCAGCACACTTCTCATTCTCTGGGGAGAGTAAAAGGGCTGGAGATTGAATTAATAATCGATTGTGGCTATGTGATAAAGCCTCCATAAAAATGGCTAAACTGTAGGGTTCAGAGAGCTTCTGGGATGGTGAAAGTACGCATGTGCTGGGAGAGTGGTGCACCCAGTGGGGGTGGGGTGTCCCAACCCCATGGGAACAGAAGCTCCCGCACTCAGGACCCTTCCAGACCTGGTGCTACGGTACCTCTTCATCTGGCTCTTCATTTGTATACTTTGTAATCTCATTGGTAATAAATCAGTAAACATACATAGCGTGTTTCTCTGAGTTCTGTGAGCAATTATAGCAAATTATTGAACCTGAGAAGGGATTGTGGGTATCCTGATTTGTAGCTAAGTCAGACAAAAGTGTGGGTAACTTGGGAGCACACTACTTGAGATTGGCATCTGAAGAGGGAGGCAGCCTTATGGGACTGAGCCATTAACCTGGGGCGTCTGTGGTAGCTCAGAATTTAATACATTTTAAGAATCGCAGTTGGTGTCTGCAGAGAACCGGAGAATTGCTTGGTGTGGAACACCCACCTACACATTTGTGCCAGAACTGTTGTGAGTAAAGAAACAGTTTTCCTTTACCACCCTAGCTTCAAAATGCTTGAGGGGTTGATACCGTACTTAGAGGTCCATTAAGAAGCATTTCCTCACATACAGACCCATCTGTCTTGCTGAACTCTTTTATTTAGAGTGCATTCAAAATATATAGTGGAATTTACATTTTCAGTCCTAAGCTCTGGAAACAAGATTGACATTTGGTTGCACAAGAATCTTCCCCATCAATTTGCAATGCAAAAGCTGTCAGCTAACTTAAATACAGTATTCAAAACAAGAAATCAGATTTTTAGAGGTGGTAAGGATGGGTTGTACCACGTGGTGGAATTGCTTGACAGCTTCCCTATTTTCTCTGAAGACAAAACAGCCTTTCTACCAGCAAGAAAGTTTCAATGGGGATGGTAATAGCCACAGCTAAATTTCAAATTATAGTTGATGCAGTTATTTTTCTCCAGCTGAATTTAAAGTATACCTTTATTGATTTAAATTGTCCTCCTTCTCATATTACTTGGATTAAACGATTAGCTTTTCAAAACATGGGAGAAACAGTCTAGGAGGCCTTAATGGGAAATCTCAATGTGAAAGAAACAATGTCATTTGAACTGATGTGTGAGCTAGTCAATCACAAACACCCCTTCTTCAACGCAGTTCACTGAATCGAAGAGGGTAGCGAGGGGTAACGATTCAAAATGTTCTTATCAATATTTTAATTATTTTTAAATAATTTATAAAGATTATATTAAATCACTGTAAAAATTAAAACACTGAAAGGCAGTTTAAGTAGAATAAAAAGTGATCCCTATTTTACCTTTATTCCTTCACTTGTGGGGGTAACCACTGTTAATAGTTTGGTATAAATCATTCCAGTTCATTCTATATGGACTTGTAAATTGTGTGCACATTTATCAGTATGTATGTATGTATGTATTTATGTATGCATATTTTATTTGTATAAAAATGAAATTACTCTATATATTTAGTATATCCTCACTAAATGTGCAAAAAAAAAGGTGTAAGATGGTTTTCAAGATCCTGGACACCAGACAACAAAGGCCAGGGATCCCTGAGAGACAGGAATCAAATGAGGTGAGTTCTGTGATTGCACCAGCTTATTGCCTTTTGCATCCGTTCAGATCTTTAGCCCATTGCTGAGCTCAAGATATACGTGTAAATGTTGAATATACTAGAAGGATGTGTAGGAGGAAAATTTTGTTGTATTGAATGAAGAAGGCCTTTCTTAGGATGTCATGGAAAGCAGAAATGTTAGAAGGTAATTGAAAATTTCTGTAGAATGAAATAATTCACAAACAAACTTAAAGAGCAAAAGAAGTATCCAGCAAAATGTGGGAGCTGTGACCCACCTCTAAATGCTTCAGGACTCAGATCTGGGCCCTCTTCCCCTCTTAGTTCTATGAATTTAAATACCGTATATGTGCTGATGACTCCCAAATCTATATCTCTACCCCAGTTTATGCATACAGTATCTACTTGGCACCCATCTTGGGCACTTGGATATCTTATGGGCATATAAGACTTAAAGCGTTCAAAATGCTTGATTCTTAATTACTTGCCCTCATCCCCAAATCTTTCCTTCTCCATCCCCTCAGTCTTCATTTGAGTAAATGATGCATCATCACCTAGCTGCTCAACCAAAATATCTAGTGGTAGTTTTTGCTTCCTCTTTCTCTTCCTGCCCCATGGTCAGTCTATCAGCAAGTCCTATTGGCTCTACCTTCAAGATATATCTCAAATTCAATCCCACTTCTTTTGTCTTCACTGTCCAAGTGCCATCACCACTTACTCGGCCTATGGTAATAGCATCTAACTGTTCTCCTGCCTTCCACTTTCTTGCTCTGTTATCTATTCTACACAGAGCAGCCAGAATAAATGGTCTCAGTGTTAATTTGAGTCACTGTTCTTGCTTAAAAGCTTTTAGTGACTTCCCAGTGGACATGTTGAGATATCATTTGTCCATCTTCTTTCTCTAGTAGACAAGTTTTTGTCATGTCTTGTCTGGGGTTATTTCCTATTCTGTTATTTTTGTCTCTGCTTTTTAATACCTTTCTTGTCCTTGGCAGTCATTTTACTGGAATTTAGGAGAGAGAGGAGTATATAAGGGCCTGTTTTCAATTAACTGTGTTTATCCAGTCCCTTAATCTTGTGTTTGTCTACCCCTCCCCCGTATAAATACCTTGAGGGTAGGGACTTTGTCTTGCTTACTTTTCTGTATCAGGCCTCTAGCAGTGCCTGGCATAGAGGGGGGGGCTTAAAAAATATTTGTTGAATGAATGGATAAAGAAATTTCATAGTTGTGGTTACCTCGTGACTTTATTTTAAAAAGCATGTTGAGATACAATTCACATATCATATAATTCACCCATTTAAAGTGTACAGTTCAGTGGTTTTTAGTGTATTCACAGAATTGTGAAACCATCACCATGATGAAGTTTAGAACATTTTCAGTAACCCAAAAAGAAACCCTGTGTCTATTAGGAGTCCCTCTCCATTTTCCCCAATCCCTCAGTCCTAGGCAAACACGAATCTACTTTCTGTCTCTATAGGTTTACCTATTCCGGATATTTCATACAAATGGAAAAGACCATACTTGGTCTTTTTTAGCTTGCTTCTTTCACTTAATGTTTTCAAAGTTCATCCATGTTGGTGGGGTTGGTCAATATGAGAGCATAGGAAGACCCTGAGCGCACCTCCTTTTGTGGGCACACTGAATCTACACCTGCATATAGAGCATTTCCTCCTGAAGAAGACCCAAGCGCTGATCGAACAGCTACTGCACGTAGAAGGACCACATAGAAACTGGTAGGAAAGTTGGAGACATGGTATCCACAGGAACCCCACCCTGCCATGGCAACCCGCAGTAGGGAGGGATAGTTGAGGGCTCTGAACATAGACTCACCCACCCTGGGACACAGCGGAAAAGCAGCAGTTTAAAGGGTACCTAGACTATATGGGAAGAAAAGCCATTTACTAACCTTAGAGCTTCTGCCAGATGACAGCCCTCCCTGGGGTTGGAGGCACTGGTGAATGCCATTGTTTGAGTTCCCTTGGGTTGTCTCCCCAGCCCATGCGCACTCCATCCCCAGCTGCCCCACCAAGGCAGCCTCAGGGGCAGGGCTCTCCAGGGACGGGACTGCCCCCAACCGGGGCTGTTCCACCTTCCATCAGCCTGACCAAGCCGCCAGACACAAGCAGTCTACACAAGGGATGCTTCCACACAAGGCCACTCCTTCAAGACCAGGAGAGGCAGCTGTTTTGCTTAATTCATAGAACCAAAGTCTGAAAGTCACACAAAATGAGGAGAAAGAGGAATATGTTCCAAATAAAAGGACAAAATAAAGCCCAGGAAAAAACCCTAATGAAATGGAGATAATTTACCTGATAAAGAGTTCAAAGAAACAGTCATAAAGAGGCTCACAGAACTCAGGGGAAGAATAGAGGAACTCAGTGACTAAACAAAAGCAAAAATAAACAAGTGGGACTATGTCACACTAAAAGCTTACAGGAAACCACTAACAAAACGAAAAGGCAACCTACCGAATGGGAGAAGATATTTGCAAATGGTATATCCAGTAAAGGGTAAATATCCAAAATATGCAAAAAAAAACTTGTACAAGTCAACATAAAAGAACAAAGACGTTTATTAAAACATGGGCAAAGGATCTGAAAAAACATTTTTTCAGAGAAGATATACAGATGGCCAAGAGGCACATGAAAAGGTTCTCAGCATCACAAATCATCAGAGAAAGGCAAATCAGAATCACAATAAGTTATCAACTCACATCTGTCAGAACAGCTATTATGAGAAACCGCAAGTGTTGATGAGGGTGTGGAGAAAAGGGAACCCTTGTGCACTGTTGGTGAGAAGGTAAATTGGTGCAGCCACTATGGAAAAAAGTATGGAGGTTTCTCAAAAAACTAAAAATAGAACTCCTGTAAAATCTAGCAATTCCACCTCTGGGAATATATATATATGTATTTGGGATTATATAATATATATATTATATATTTATATATAATTCTTTCTTATGGTTGAGTACACTATATATATATAAAATGAAATCTTGCCAATGTGACCACGTGGATGTATAATATGATTTCACTCATATGTGGAACTAAAAAAGAAAACAAATGAACCAACAAAAGAAAATAGAAGTAGACTCATAGATACAGAGAACAAACTAGTGGTTGCCAGAGGGCAGTGGGGCTGGGGGACAGACAAAATAGGTGAAGGAGGTTAAGAGGTACAAACCTCCAGCTATAAAATAAATAAGTCACAGGGTTGTAACGTACACCCAGGGAATATAGTCAATAATATTGTAGCACCTCTGTATGGTGATGGATGGTAACTGTACTTACAGCGATGAGTATTTCATAATGTATAAAAATATAGAATTACTATGTTGTATATCTAAAACTAATATAATATTGTATGTCAAGTGTAACTTGATTAAAAAAAACAAAATTTATCCATGTGGTAGCAAGTATCAGGACTTCATTTCTTTTTTTTTTTTTTTGCGGTACGCGGGCCTCTCACTGTTGTGGCCTCTCCCGTTGTGGAGCACAGGCTCCGGACGTGCAGCCTCAGCGGCTATGGCTCACGGGCCCAGCCGCTCCGCAGCATGTGGGATCTTCCCGGACCAGGGCATGAACCCGTGTCCCCGGCATCGGCAGGCGGACTCTCAACCACTGCGCCACCAGGGAAGCCCAAGACTTCATTTCTTTTTATGGCAGAATAATATTACGTTGTATGGATAGGTTACGTTTTATTTATCCATTCATTAGTAGATGGACATTTGGGTTGTTTCTACTTTTTGTCAATTATGAATAATGCTGCCATGAACACTGATGTACACTTCTTTTTGTGTGGGTATGTTTTCATTTTTCCTGGGTACACACTTCAAAGTGGAATTGCAAGATCATATAGATAACTCTATGCTTAACTTTTTGAGGAACTGCCAAACTGTTTTCTAAAGTTCTTTAACCATTTTACATTCCCACCAATAGTGTATAACTGTTACAATTTCTCCATATCCTCTTACATCCATACTTGTTATTACCTGTCTTTTATGTTACAGCCATGCTTGTGGTTGTAAAGTGGTATCTCATTGTAGAAATTTGTGACTTTTAAATCAAATAAACATTTGCTAAGTACCTAATACAGGCCACACACTGTGCTCTAAAAATTTCGAAAGCAAATGAGTCAAGAACCTGGCATCCTATAGGGATGGCAAACGCAGGGCATTTGAGCTGGGTCTTCCTGTCCCATTTTCAGTTCTTGCTCAGTAACCTTTTCTTCTTTTGCTCCTTTTTCCTTTCATTTGTAGCTAAATCCCATCTTTATTATGACAGGAGCGATGAGCAGTGTTAGTGAGATATCTGTATTAAGCAAAAAGGGAATCTCCACATTCTTAAGTGAAATGAGAAATAATTAGTCCCCAGGAGTGCTCAAATTTTCATCAGAATAGCCTCAACACGTTTCTGTCTACTTTCTGGAGTGACATTCCTTTCTTCATCTTCCTGTCAAACTCCTGCTCATCCTTTGAGGACTAGATCAGAAGTTGCCTCCTCTGCAAGGGCCCTCTTAGTCTCCCCAGGCAGTTATATTCCTTTTGCACCTTAGGACATGTCTCTAACCTTCTCATTTTCTTTGTTTTCTTGTCCCTTCCAGGCTTCTGTAGCTTCTTAGAGGCAGGCACTCAATCTGGTGGTACCCGGAATATTCTTGTTAAATGAATATTTATTAAAACTGCTTTTCTTTAAGCATCAACGTTCAACATAACTAAGCACTGATAATTTACTTTGGAATGGATTGCTTTTATATTTTTTCTTAATGGTTAATTGCAAGAATTGCAAAAGTATTTGCTGTTGATAATATCTTCTGTAATACTTATGGCATTGAAGTCTTATCCTAATTTAAATATGTTTCTGTGAGCTGTCTTGGCACCAACCCACCGTTTCTAATGTTGTTTCTATGGGAAAAGTAGAGTTCAAATTCTAAACCACTGATTTACAAAGATTTTGAATACAGCTTGGTTATAAATGCAGAGGTCCTTATCAGTTAAACCAGGGTATTGAGCATAATATCCTTTTTAGTAGAAAAAGGATAAGCCAATCTTCCAGAACCTGGAGTCCTTTAGTACCCATAGTGAGAGGCTGCACTGGGAATGGCATTTCACTTAGCAAATTTCAATCTGAAGTCACTGTCATTTAGTGGAAAGAGTATTTATTTATTTTTTTGTGGTACTCGGGCCTCTCACCGCCGTGGCCTCTCCCGTCGCGGAGCACAGGCTCCGGACGCGCAGGCCCAGCGGCCATGGCTCACGGGCCCAGCCGCTCCGTGGCATGTGGGATCTTCCCGGACCGGGGCACGAACCCGTGTCCCCTGCATCGGCAGGCAGACTCCCAACCACTGCGCCACCAGGGAAGCCCTGGAAAGAGTATTTTTAAAGAGAGAGGTGAGCTTGGGCAAGTCACCAATGCTCTTTGGATCCCATTTTCCTCATCTGTAAAATGAAAGAACAGGATGAGGTGATTTTTCAAAGGACTCTTCTAGCTCTAACAGACTACAGTGTATAAAAGCCAAAATTACTGTGTTAACTTGTGAGTTTTCATTCTAAGTTTAAGCTCTTTTGTTTTAATAATTGAGTCTTCATTCCTCAGACAGACTCATAAAAACACTACCCAAGGTAAGATCCGACTCCAGCTGAACTGAGGTCATAGCCTACTGTAGAAAGCCGAAGCTGTTGGAGATGTTCCATTTATCTGCTGGAAGTACTTACTCCAGGTTTATCCTTGAAGTCATTGGACCGCTGACAAAAGTAATTAAATCCAGTGTACAATTCACCCAGTCTGCTTTTCTGTAATAAAAATGAATAGTTCTTTTCCATGGATGGACTACACTGATATATTTACCTCATCCAGGAAAGGGCACGTTAGGGATGTTAACTAAATAAATCCCAAGTTTGCAGCCACAGACTGGGGTTCCAGAACACCAAAGTGCTGGGTATCGAATGGGGGTGTGGGCTGAGGGTCTTCCTCTGATACTGTGGGTGTTTTCAGGACCTATTGGTATTGTCCGTTAATGTGACCTCAGGAGTAGGAGCCTTTGGGACATTTTTAGCTGCATTCTGTTCTCCTCTGATGGAAGGTGAAGGGGATTAGAAGGAAGGTGGCTTTCTGTGTTGCAGCTGTGTTTTGTTAAACTGCTAATTGTACTCGACTTCTCCCCCGAGGAAGTGCGTGGACTTTGGCTTGGCAGATGACAGTTCATTTGTCAAAATGTTTGGATGCTTCATGTAAACAAGACTAAGACTCTGTTTGTACACAGATCACGTATCTTGCAAAAGATGGCATTTAGTCAGACACTGTGCTCTGGTGACATACTTGTCAGTGACCATTTGCATTTTGGTTCTTTGACTCAGTGCAACCATTTCTGTAGAGTAGCCTGAAGCAGCATTAAAAAATTTTCCTAGGTGGTCATTCTTTTCATTTTCTAGAGTCTTTAGCTCTGGGTACTTTCAGAAAAGCCAGGGTACAGTGGGATTCTAACACTAGGTACTGAATTCAAGTCACTGTCAGAAGAGTCAGGGAGCATATGGGTTAAATGTGGACCCACCCACAGGGCCAGACACAAGTCCCATAGTCCTTGTTTGTTTTAAACAGCGTTTTTGCTCCACTTCTCCAGGTAAATTGTCTATTCCTGATCCTCCTGGGTAGCTTCTGCCCGAAACCAACACGACCACTGTGACTGCTGACATCCCCACCTTTCCCAGGGAGAGGGGCGCATTCTGTCTCACCAGTGCTGTCCAGCCTTTGTGCGTCCTGGAGTTCTCAAACCCGTGACGTCTTTTAGATGTTCCAAATAATAAGATAGGGTAGGTGTGAGTTGTGCTTTCCCAATACCGCTCTAATCAATGTGTGTGTGTCTGTGATCAAAGCCCATCTTTTCTGGTACACATACATCTGCTTTTCACATCCTTGGAATCTCACTTCAGTTAACTTGGCTTTTTCTAGTCCTGCACTCTGGATGCCAAATCTCCACAAAAATCAATCCTTATATATTTGTACTCTCCCCATCCCACGTAAGTGGGGCTTGATTTCTAACTCTTCCCCAGAATGGCATTAAGGTACTCATCATAGGGCTCTGGGGAGGGTTCTTTCTTATTAAAAAACCCCAATTTTTCTGATTCTCATTCTCTCTCTCTCTCTCTCTCTCTCTCTCTGTCTCACACACACACACACACACACACACACACACACACACACACACACACACACATTGGGGTAGGGAGGGTTTGTGTCTTCCATTCTCTGAATGCAGCAGAAAGTAGTGTAGCTGACCTCTACTTCCATGTCACTTTATTGTAAAGTTATAGGTGATAATAGAAGTCCTCTCCAGGGCTCACTGGGCTAAGTTCTTTTTCTTGCATCATCTCATTTCTTCTCTGCAAGAACGCTGTAAGGCAGATACTACTAGCATTTCCATTTTACAGACAAGAAAACTGAGGGCCAGAGAGGTTGAAACTTGCTCAGGTTCACACAGCCAGTCAGTGTCTACCCACACTGGCATCTATCTGATTCCAAATTTTTGTGTTTACCATCCTCACTGCCTATGGATCTATTGAATCCCTGAGAAACCTGGAGCCTCCTTTATCCTCACCAGTTGACCTTCACCTTCTGCAGGGGAGTGTGAGTGGTGGGGGAGGGCCATGGCTGTGTGTGCAGACTTCACCCCATTTTCAAGATCCACTGATCCCTTCCCCTGGTCAATCTCCTGCTACTAACACTTCCTGCCACCACTTCCATTTCTTTCTTCCTTCCTTTGTTTATTTTACTTTGAATGTATCACTAATTAAATATTCCAAGGAGGATAGGAAGTGAGAAAATGACTTGTCAGGTGTTGAATCAAGTTTCAGATGTTGGCGGCAGCCTGTCAAGAGGAAAGGAAAGAGTGGGAGGATAGGCCAAATCACTTTGTGGTTTAATTTTAGACCTTTTCACTCAATGGAAACAGCTCTTTCAAAGGTCAGCTGTTAGACACAGAATCCTCATTGTGATGTGCCAGGCCCTCCACAGTGTGGTACCCATCAACAGCCCAGGAAACCAAGTGCCTGTTCTGGAAGACATCCACCCTGTTATGCCTTTGCTGGTGCCCCACCTCCACCTGTTGACATCCCACCCACCAGCCTATCCCAAATGACACCCACAGGGTCATTGTTGTTGCCTTGGAGCACTTCTAAGTCTTTCTTTATGACATGTATGATGTTACCTACAGGTACAATGATTAGTGTATTTGCCTTATCTCCCACCTTATCTCCCTAATTAGACCTTGAGCTCTTGGAAGGCCAGGACTATTTCTGAGTCAACTCCAAATCTCCAGTGCATAGTACAGGGTTTCCTACTTGCCAAGCGCTCCAGGGATTGGAGACAGGGATTGGATTAGGAAAAGCCACATTGTAACAAGTGTCTGATTGTGCCTTTTATTCTAGGACCACAGCCCTTCATTCTCTATATTTCCCCTTTCTGCTGGTTTTAGGTATAGAACAGGTATGTAGATATAGAACTGATGCCTCTACTATGTCTCTAAATTTTAGTATCTGGTTTACCTTCACAGAGGAGGTGGCACTATATCACCCTCAGCAGAGACTTATCTTATTCTATTTTTTTTTTTATATTGCTTTTGCTGGTTGTTTTCAGTAGATAATTGTTCTGGAAAATGCCCTAGAGTTCATCATATACTTAGAAGAACAAGTACTATAAATCACTTTGTGACTCTATAATTCTATGCTAAATTAGATATTTTGTAAGTTTTTATCTATGGCTTCATGAATAGGTTGAAATCTCCTAGGATCTTGTGGGCTAAGTGTTGGAAAAGGCATCGATCGTCTCCTCCTATCTTCTTGCTGTCTCCTGAGTGTCACATTGTCTCTGCCCTCACAGACTTGTTGACAAGAGAGGCTTAATTTCGGGAGGCCACATGGTATAGCGAAAAGAGCATGGCCCTTAGAGTCGGGCAAATTATGAACTCCACTTCCGCCACTGAGGAATGTCACTCTGAGCCTCAGTTTCTTAATCTGTAAAAAAAAAAAAAAAAAAAGGAAAGTAAAATACTCACTGTATGTGGTTATACAGTGAGACAATATGTTAAAAGTGACTGACAGACTCAAGTCAGTGCTTAATTGATATAAATCCTCTTCCTCCTAACAGAACTAATATCTTTCAGTATCTGAAATGTCAGAAATTCCTCTGCTACATTAAAGTACTAGCATTTACATGGCCCATCATAATGCTGAGGAGGATTTATGTGAGGATAACACAAATTTTTAAAACACGAGTTTACCATATGAAGGTAGTATTTAAACCTTTAATAAACTTTTCTGTGGGTACATATAAACCCATGAACGTGCTCTTCTTTCCTACAGAAAGTGTTGAATATCATAAGTTGCTTGTTCTTATTATAGATTACATTTTAAAAATTGTGATTGTTTATTTTGTAAAGATTTAGCATTTTTTACTCTTTTTTCAGAATAATGATGTTAATCAACATCTGTAACCATTAAGAAGCATAACAGTAGTAATCAAAGACTTGAAAAAAATTATAAAAAAAGAAGGAAAAAGCTAATTTAAATGGCCAGCTAATGTGAATATAGACAATGAGCTAATTCCTTATTTTGGGTGCTTTTGAAGGTGAACACTACACACATTAGTCATATAATAGATTATAGATAAGAGAAATCTAATTTCCTAGAACTAAACTAAATCAGAAACATTAAAAAATAGCGATCTTACTGTTCAACAATAGTATAATATGGAAATGATATTAATTAAGTTGTCTTGAATGATGGTATCATTCAGCTAAGCTGTTATAATGGGAGGGCTTTTCTTGCAGAGGGAACAGAATCAACAAAGGTAAGAAGATGGAGTTATCATTTGATAACTGCATATATTTTCTAAGTCAGAAATGAATCAAGAAAAAGTGTAGAAAACAATCTACTTTAGCTCTTTCATTTGAAAGATTTGGTAGTGCAGTAATGAAGGAGAAATAGTAAAACTGGTATAAAAGCTAAGCGAAAACAGTAGAACAGGGAGAAGTGCAGCAGTGAGAAGATTCATTTCCCAATTATGAGGAAGCAGCCTCATTTCAATGTTGGCAAAAATTATTTGCTATCATTAGTTCCAGGTTAAAGAAATTTTCTTTAGAACTCTACAATGTAAGGATGCTGGAAAACCATTCCTTGGCAGAACTGGTTAGAGCTAGAGACCTATATACTAAAATGCACTGAGTACCCTATCTTGGGTTATACCTGGAACTGGGATGGGTGTACCCTATACTCTGCCTGTCCAGCCAACCTGGGCATCCAGAAATTAGATAACATAAGAGCTCTGTGCACTGTTGATGTGCTGTGACACACACACACACACACACGCACACACGCACACGCACACGCACACACACTCTGTGATTTATATAAACATACTATGGAGGTTTTGAAAGGGGAAAGGTCACCCTTTAATAAGGGTCTTCAGAGAGGAGATGAGATAGGAGTTGGGTCTTGAATGATGGTATCATTCAGCTAAGCTGTTATAATGGGAGGGCTTTTCTTGCAGAGGGAACAGAATCAACAAAGGTAAGAAGATGGAAACACAACTTGAATATTTGGAACAAAATGTATTTAGAAATGAAAAAGCCGCAATTTTATAAAATAAGAAGATTACAGGTTTCAATTTGTGAGTTGAGTGCTAAAACGTGTGTAGCGTCAAACAGCTTGAAACCCATGCTCTGGGGCGGTGGTTACAAGAGCCCTGAAGTGGACGCAGAAAAGCAGAGGGTTCTGTGCTTACTTCCTGCACGCCCCAAGACTCGTGATACTTTCTCAACACCCTAAGGCTCCTGTTCCAGGTCTCAGAGCTGTAAGTTCAGTAAAGTTGTAAAGTAGGTTAAGCTTATCTTGAGTCAACCCCATGTCCTTTCTTTCCAGAGCCTTCCTGTTTTCCTCTCTTTTTCACAGATACCCACTGTTCTGTGGTAACTGTCCAAACCCTCTCTCTGGCCCGTTCACCCAACTCTGTCCTTATTAGCAGTACCGTGTCTTGGATGTTTGGTTATGGGCAAAGCTATCACTCAAAGATTGACTCCTGTGTGGCAGGCCACTGAAGGAGACAGCTTTGGCTGGTGGGGAGGAAGCATGTGGGCTTTCCCTTCGCTCACAGGACACTGTCTTAGAGCCAGTGGTACATTCAGGGGAATGTTGGGAATCCCCCTGGGAGGAAGTCATGGTCACAGTGGGTGCTGCTTGCCTTTCCACATCACGGGAATGAGGCTGTTCATTCCTTAGGGAGAAGTTAATCATCCTCCTAAATGTAGTTATATTTTGTGCTTCTCACGTGCAGTTCTCTGAGCCTGATGGTGAGAGGGGAAAGCTAAGAGCCTGGAACGGAACTTGTCACCTTGAGAATCCAATCATAATTGATAACCAGAGTGCACTTTGCGTTTGAGACCTATTTGATGTCTGAGAGATTTTGGAATATAAATGTCTTCCAGCTCTTTGTCTTAACAGACTGAGATGATTGATATGTGATGTCTAAGGAGATAAAATGAGCAAGGCTACAACGTGTGGAGTTTTTCTGACAGGGGACTTTTAGAAGGCATTAGAGAAGCATGGGTCTGTTTCTTTAACTGACACCTTAATTTTCTGTGTTTCACCCTGGCTGACAAATCAGAGACCTCCCCATCTCCTCGCCAAAGTGCTCTCAGGGGAATAAACTGATGGTGTGTTGCAGTGGCTGTGGCTTAGGTTTAGAATCTTGCTTACTTTTAAATCAAGTGGAGCTTTAGTTTCAGTTATTTCACTGTGAAAACTGAAAAATTGTGTTTGGAAAATATTGCCTTCCTTCTATTTAAATGTCCTTTCTCCTTAAAAATTAGGCTTGTTATTTTAGAAGAAAATGATTCTCAAGCCTCATGAAATGAATTCTGATGTTTGCAATTCTATGACTACTTCGCTGGGGATTAAAATCTCTCATCTTGTAAAGAAACTTCATTAACAAAGGTAACAGTCTTGGTGGAAAGCTTTTGAGGCACCAACTGAGTTCATGATTATTAGCAAGAAATTTCCTTTCAAGGCTTCAGTCATTTTAGGTGTAGCTGGAGAGATGAGCAACACTACCTGTTCCTTTTGGGGTTCTCCCAATTAGGAACTGGGCTCATGGTCTAAAATTCGGGAGAATATTATAATATCCTATTTTAATTTGTTGTTTCTGTGTGGGATAAACGAGATTCCTGAGGGCCTCTGTTTATCATATTTCTTGGTTATATTAGTTATAATCCTTACCACCCCCCCCAAAAAAGTGCTTTTATGATATTTTCCCAGGGAGACTATAAAACTCCTATGGAAGTTTTCACATATTTATTCATTCACCAAAGAAGTTGTTGGGTGCTTTTATTTTGCTAGGTACTGTGATAAGTGCTAGGGCAAAGAAAGAAGAACTGGGCACAGATTTGTCTACAAATGATTTAAAGACTGGTAGGGAGGTAGACACACACACACACACACACACACACACACACACAGACACATACAGGCATATCATATTTACACAGCCCTCGACTTTATTCTGCACTGAGTTGGACTCAAGGACTGCACTGAGTTGGGCTCAATCAATGCTTTTTGGCTGAGAGTTAACTAGAAGAGATTGTGGATATCATCCTGTCCAGTTCATCCCTATCACTGGGGAGGAAAATACTCAGAAAGGCTTAGCCTCGTGCCCAAGGCAACGCAGCTAATTAGAGGCCAAGCCAAAGATGTCTGATTCCGAGTCTGAGGCACTTCTGTCTTCTAAAGAAGCTGCATTTCCTGATTTCACTGCATCCAAATTCATACTCCAGATTCATAACCAGACTTAACTCACTAAATTTCCTTAAGGATTTTGCCACGCCCAAAGTAAAGTTAGAAGTTGGGGGCTCTGGATTGAACTAACACAAAGAGATCATACCTGGCTTTTTTTTTTTAATTTAAAATTTTATTGGAGCATAGTTGATTTACAATGTTGTATTAGTTTCAGGTGTACAGCAAAGTGAATCAGTTATACATTTATATATACCCACTCTTTTTTTTTAAGATTCTTTTCCCATATAGATCATTACAGAGTATTGAGTAGAGTTCCCTATGCCTTACAATAGGTTCTTATTAGTTATCTATTTTATGTATAGTAGTGTGTGTATGTCAATTCCAGTCTCCCGATTTATCCCCCCCCACCATCCCCTGGTAACCATAAGTTTGTTTTCTATGTCTGTGAGTCTGTTTCGGTTTGGTATATAAGTTCATTTGTGTCATATTTTAGATTCCACATATAAGCGATATCATATGGTATTTGTCTTCCTCTGTCTGACCTACTTCACTCAGTATGACAATCTCTAGGTCCATCCATGTTGCTGCAAATGGCATTATTTTGTTCTTTTTTATGGCTAATGTTCCATTCTATATATGTACCACATCTTTATCCACTCCTTTGTTGATGGACATTTAGGTTGCTTCCATGTCCTGGCTATTGTAAATAGTGCTGCAGTGAATATTGGGGTGCGTGTATCTTTTCGAATTATGGTTTTCTCCAGGTATATGCCTAAGAATGGGATTGCTGGGTCATATGGTAGTTCTATTTTTAGCTTTTAAAGGAAACTCCATACTGTTCTCCATAGTGGCTGTACCAATTTATATTCCCACCAACAGTGTAGGAGCGTTCCCTTTTCTCCATACCCTCTCCAGTGTTTATTGTTTGTAGATTTTTTTTGATGATGGCCGTTCTGACCGGTGTGAGGTGATATTGTGATCATTGTAATTTTGATTTGCATTTCTCTAATTATTAGTGATGTTGAGCATCTTTTCATGTGCTTCTTGGCCATCTGTATGTCTTCTTTAGAGAAATGTCTATTTAGATCTTCTGGCCATTTTTTGATTGGGTTGTTTGTTTTTTTGATATTGAGCTGCATGAACTGTTTTTTTATTTTGGAGATTAAACCCTTGTTGGTTGCATCATTTGTAAATATTTTCTCCCAGTCTGAGCGTTGTCTTTTTGTTTTGTTTATGGTTTCCTTTGCTGTGCAAAAGCTTTTACTTTTAATTAGATCCCATTTGTTTATTTTTGTTTTTATTTTCATTAGTCTAGGAGGTGGATTGAAAAAGATCTTGCTGTGATTTATGTGAAAGAGTGTTCTGCCTATGTTTTCCTCTAAGAGTTTTATAGTGTCTGGTCTTACATTTAGGTCTTCAATCCATTTTGAATTTATTTTTGTGTATGGTGTTAGGGGATGTTCTAATTTCATTCTTTTACATGTAGCTGTCCAGTTTTCCCAGCACCACTTATTGAAGAGACTGTCTTTTCTCCATTGTATATTCTTGCCTCCTTTGTCATAGATTAGGTGACCATAGGTGTGTGAGTTTATCTTTGTTCCGTTGATCCATATTTCTGTTTTTATGCCAGTACCATACCGTTTTGATGACTGTAGCTTTGTAGTATAGTCTTAAGTCAGGGAGCCTGATTCCTCTAGCTCTGTTTTTCTTTCTCAAGATTGCTTTGGCTAGTCAGGGTCTTTTGTGTTTCCATACAAATTGTAAAAATTTTTGTTCTAATTCTGTGGAAAATCCCATTGGTAATTTGATAGAGATTGCATTGAATCTGTAGATTGCTTTGTGTAGTATAGTCATTTTGAGAATATTGATTCTTCCAATCCAAGAACATGGTATATCTCTCCATCTGTTTGTGTCATCTTTTATTTCTTTCATCGCTATCTCATAATTTTCTGAGTACAGGTCTTTTGCCTCCTTAGGTAGGTTTATTCCTAGGTATTTTATTCTTTTTGTTGCCACACCTGGCTTTTGTATGTTACAAAATCTCATTCAAATATGTAACAGTTTCTCCTTTTCTTCAATTTGGGTTTTTTTTTTTTTTTTTTTCATGCCACACTTTTGTCCTCAGAGATGGAATTGGTAAGAAAACTGAAGATTCCAGTTTCAGGCCTGCCAGCCCTGCTACCAAAGCTAATTATTTTTCAGTGTGCAAATAATATGACTGTGGCAGGGGGAGTGTGGAGAGAAGAAGGAAAACCATCACAGGAAGTATAAGTAGTTGTGATCATATCCACATTTTTTTTTGCCTTTAATTAAAAATCAGGTTGAAATTATTCCTGGTTTGCAGTCAATCTTTTTCATTGAGCAGTTATTGCTGAATGATCCGATTTCAACTTATTTTTCTTATAGGTGTCACAGTTGGTCCAATGCTAGACTAATGAGTGTGAAGTAGATTTCTGACAACTGAAACACCTAGATCCATTTGGGAAAATATATTTTCTGTATATGCATGTTTTCCCAAATGTAACGCAAAACCTGTATATTTAAAATCCATAAAAGGCAGCTCCAAAGCACATTGAAAAAGTGGAAAAGGGGAAAATCAATACTCTATTAGCTATAACATTACACAGAATTTCTATTCATAGATAAGGAAAAAAACCCCTTTGATTTCATCTTTTGTCAAAATAAATAACTAGCTTTATTTTAAAATCAATTTCCCCCTTTTACATTTAAGTTCTCAAGCCTTTAAAACTGTATACCAAATGACAAAACGGGAACTGAAATCATTAATACCATCGATAAATTGCAATTATCATGTGCTGCAGTTTTTTTTTTTTAAATCAATTCTCTAACACTGTCTCTGGTGGAGTGAAATGCACAGTTTAAATGAGCACATTAAATTCAACACAACCTTGCTATTTGAGAAGTTAATATTATAAGGACTACTTTTCTTGTGTTGTCAAAAGAAAGTGGCTGTCTAATTACAGAAAAAGGGTGTCCAGAGAATATTGTCAAATTATTGGCTAAATAGGCCGTTGTCTCCTTCTGTCTTAACTCAGATTGTCTTCACAGAGAAGAATGTAGGTTTGAGTGTTGGAGTGTAGGAGAGAAATGCAGTCTTTGCACAGCTTTCAGCCACTTCCATTTATCCCTCTTCCCTGCTTCACTCCTGTTCTCTTTTTTCAAAAGTGTGACCTGGGTTAGCAGAGTGACTGCACTTGGCAGGGAAAGAGAAACAGAGGGAGCAACTCATGGTTCTTCTCATTCTTGGCTTTTCAGCTTTGGGAGGAATCTAACAAAGTAGCTTCTGAAATCAGTTATGAACATAAAGAAACTTATTTGTCAACATGTTTCTGCTACTGATTTCTGCCAAGGCAAATACTTATGGCATATTTGCATATTTGATAATTTGGAGAGATAAATCTTTTAAATAATCACGTTTTGCTTTTGGTAGCACCTTTCCTGTGAATAGTTCTCAAAATTCATAGTAATTGGAGTGAAATCCCATGGAAGACCAAGCTCTACCTTAGAGCCCAGTTGGATCATTTAGAAGGCCCTGCAGGGGTTTGCTGAGAGGTCTTATAACAGGACAGAGGTGCCCAAGGCCGGCCAGGTGTGCTCTCACTTCACACCACATCTGAGTGCATTAGAGAATCTCATGGCAGGAAGAGGTGGAATCTCCAGGACAGTTGAGGTAATCAATTCCCAATCACTGTGGTGTTCCATGCCAACTATTGCATGAGGACAAAAGAGCCCAAGATAAGAAACAATTAAAATAATACAGATGCTTTATGTGTGGAGGGGGAAAGATCAGCAAAAATATTCTGAAAGTGCTAATGTTTTATCTTTTTCTTTGAGTGGGGATTTGTTGTTGGGACTATTTTATTCATTGGCTATTGAAAAAGTACTTAATGGACTACAAGCTTTTCAAGGGCCTACAACGTTTGAAATTTTAAATTTCTTTTCTCCAAAATTAAAACCCAATTCTGCAAAATTGAAATTAATTAATACTTAATTTCAATATCTTTTTTTTTTTTGGAGCAGAGAAAGTTTTATTGCAGGGCCAAGCAAGGAGAATGGGTGGCTTGTGCTCAAAAAACACTAACTCCTTAATTTAACTATCTTTAGAACATAACATTATATCAAGTAGTCTACCACAACTCAACCAGTAGAGTTTTAAGTAATTTGCCTGACTTGTTTTAATATGTTTGATATATTATGGTGGTAGTACCTCTGAAGTAAGAACTCCTAAATCTTTCAGGAGTCTTAAAATTCAATGTGTGTGCATGGGGGGTGGTGGTGGTGGAGGATGGGTGAGAGTGAGGGTGGCATAGGGTGAAGGGAGGGGATGAGGTTTTGGATGGAGGGAAAACTTCTTGAAAACTATGGCCCAAGTTAAAAGCCATGGTGTTAAATATGATAATTTCTGAGAAACTCATACGTGACTTGAGAAGTGCTTCTTAAATACCAAATTGTTTCCTTTGAACAAAGACAACAACTTAATTTTGAAATGATAAACAGGATTAAATAGAAGTTGTGATGTACAACTCAAGTTTCAGAATTGGCAGCCATCATTGGTGGAGCAACGAACTGGAAAATCTATTCTTAATGGCCATAATAAGCCTATGTGCAGATGCGTTTTTCTCGGAAAACCTGATATACTGTAGTTGGAATTCACGAACTAGATATGTCAAGGAGCTGCTTTATCAAATGATTCTTTGCTTTATAAAAGGGTTTTATTGCAGATTAGTTTGAGGACATGCACATACTTGAAACATTTGTTTAGAGACCACTGTCTCTTTGGGGGGGCTGATTAGAGAATCATAAAGCCCAAACCCAACCTGTCTGTTTTCGTCTGTTTGGGCGGCTGTAACAAAATACTGTAGACCGGGTGGCTTATAAACAGCAGCAATTTATTACTCACAGTCTGGAGGCTGGAAGTCCAAGATCAGGGTGCCAGCATTGTCGGGTTCTGGTGAGAACCCACTTCCTGGTTCCTCTTCAGTTTCTTTTCTCTGTGTCCTCACATGGCAGAAGGGCCTAGGGAGCTCTGTGGGGGTGTCTTTTATAAGAGCACTAATGTAAATCAGGAGGGTTCTGCCCTCATGACCTAATTACCTCCCAAAGGCTCCATCTCCTAATGCCATAAACCTGGGATTTGAACATATGAATTTGGGGGTGGGGCACACAAACGTTCAGACTATAGCAATGTCCAAAACTCAATCCATTACCATCCCAAGTTAAACCCATTGTCACCCTTCCTCATAGCCTCTACTTGTCCTTGCCCACCTCCATTCAAGGCATCTTTGCTCACTCAGTTGCTGAAGCCAGAAGGCTCTCTGCCATCAACTAGTTCTTCTCATCTTGCAGTCACCAATTAATTCTATTATCTGTGCCTCCTCCTTGTGTCTTGTCTTGGAAGGAGATCTTTTTGTTTTGTATTTTTCTTTTAGCAATTCTTATGTCTGTGGAAGGATTTTTTCAATGAGTCAGTCAGATGCTCTATACATTTTCTGTGTGTCATCCTAAAATCAGTCCTTACAGTTCTCTTGTAATATACGTTATCCAGATTAGGAACAGAGGCAGAGAGATTAGGGAGGGTGAAGGTAGGGATGTGTGAAGAGATAATAAACTAGCATTCACTGAGCCCCCATTATGAGTCTGGCTTTCTGCTGGGTGCTTCATATATGTCATCCAGTTTCTTACATCCACCCTTGATGTAGATGATGTAGAGATTATACTTATTTTTTACTAATGAGGATGCAGCTGAGGCCCAGGGGTTAAAACATGTTCAAGCTCACAAAAGCGGTAGGTGGTGAAGTAAGACTTGGGAGCCAGGCTGGTTTCTCATCATTATACCATTCTCCCTTAACTGTATTCCCTGGCAAGGAAGAATGTGCTTAAAATTGAAGTCTTCTGATTTCTAGTCTAGTTTCCAAATGCCCTTCTTCTAGGTTATCCTTTTAACAAGTTAATATAGCTGACATAAAATAATAGAATACATGTATATAATTAGTGATAGAGGACTCGAAGGCATTTTGAAGAACTCTAAGGCATCTGACTGCCTGCTTTACTTTTTAAAAATATCTTTTCATTCTTTTTAAAGGAATCTTGCTTCTCCAAAAAGAACCCTAACAGCTCCCTAGAAATTGCAATTTTTTACACTTAATGGAATGTCAGTGGATTTTCAGAGGAATTTTTAAATACAGGAGTTAAATGTGTGAGGGCACAGCTAAAGCTGAGCAGCCTGGAAGCTTTCCTTACTAGTCATGGTGCTGATCATCTGTACAAAAAGGCTCAGATTCATAATTTTGGACAACGTTAACAGAGCTGAGAACTTATCAACAGTGGAATTTGTATAGCGTAAATACAGACAAAAAGTAGATAAATACCAAAAAATGCGTTAGCTCACGACAAGCAGTCAAAAATTGATTACTTATATATAGTTTAAGATCCCATATTAAGTGTGTTGAAGAGGCCTCTTGATTGTTTAGAAAAACTGGAATTAGGAGAAAATATGCCCCTTTTGGGTCAGTGAAAATATCTCTGATTTTGGGAGATTAGGGGTTTGTACCACCTCTGCCATTAACTCACCACGTAAAGGTGGGTGAGTCTCCTACAAATAGAGGGGTTAGACTAACTCTCTAAGGCCCTTCAGCTCTCCCAATATACACCAAGATTCAAATTTTTTGCGACAGTTCTCTTCACCTCATAAAGAGAAAGATAATAATTCACTCTTTTCCATATTCATGAAGATTAATGTCATAACAGCTCTCAGTCTTCACATTCGTTCTCTTTATGAATTGCAATCCCAGAACTTGTGCTGTGCTGGATTCAGGGAAAAACAAATGACTTCCATGCATAACGAGATACGAATGTTGCTAATCTGTCTTGTAGAAACGAAATCCCCAAGGTATAACAATCATTCTTAACTACACATTTGTTTAGATTTCTTGACATGCAACTGTACTTATTTAAAAAGAGGCTTATGCTTTTATAATTCTGAAGTAAGACATTGATTTGTTATTATTACTTTTCCAGAAATGATTCCATCTATTTGCAAAAACACAATTGAACTGAATCACCTTAAGTAATATAAATAGGTATCATGAATAAGGCAAAAAAATTCAGACTACTCCTTAGAACATGCCTTCTTTTATAGTAAATTTATGTTGATATGCCAATTAAGATACGAGGTCAAAATTTATTTCAGTACCCCAGAAAAGAGCTAAGGAATCACTGTAACTACAAGGGCAAACTGCAAGTATAAGCTCTGACCACTAAATGCGCACCCCTCCCCGTCTCCCCTCATTTCTGGTCTCCATGCTGGGGTCATTGCCACTCTCCACGGGGGAGGAAATGGAAGCTGTCAAGTCCCCGGCAGCCCTGTGGAGGCTGCTTCATAGGTCATTTCTGAGGAGATTTTGTTTGTGAGCCACAAAATTGGATCCATAACAAAGCAGGTGACTGAGGAGCAGACAAAAAGCCAGAGATTTACAGGGCAAACTGCAGTGCCTGAAAATTCTTCAAGGAGGGAAAACATTTTATGGAGTTGAATGAAACAAGGTGTAGAAGATTGGGCCAAGTAAAAAGTTCGAAGTGTAACTTAGCCTTATTCAATTTTTAAAACAGATTGATCCCTCTAAAAGGGGGTTTAAAGGAAACTAAAAAGGAAAGGTTCTCTTTAGGAAGAGGAGCCATTAGCAACTCCATTCCCGGAGGGCCAAAGCCGGGTCTGGGTGAGTTGCTGGCTGGGTTTGCCATCACCAGCCCCTCTGCCTTGCTCCATTAGGGGTCTTCCTTCTCATCTTACACTCTTTCACATTCTCCCTACTTTCCTGTTTTTCAATGCCACCCTCCATGAACATTCCTAATATTTTACAGTTTATCAAAGAACCCTTCATGTCGCTTTGCTGGAAGATTGTGTCTGCTTGTCAGCCACGTTATCTACCAAGGGAAGCTATTACACTTTAATTGTTTTCTTATGAGTATGACATGCAGCATGTAGTCTGTGGAGCAGGAGATAAAGGTCCCTTGAAACTGAGCTCAAAGAAACCTTCTTTGGTGGTTTCTCTGACCTCCCCAGGGAGAGGAACAGTAAATGTTAACATTTATTAAGGAGCTTATGGTGTGTCAGGCACCATAATTTAAATGCATTAAGTCACTGAATCCTTACAATGGCCTCATGAGAGAACTACAGGCAGGCCTCCTTTTATTGCGCTTTGCAGATATTGCATTTTTTTTAAACAAATTGAAGGTTTGTGGCAACCTTGCATCAAGCAAGTCTATCGGTGCCATTTTTCCAACAGCATTTGCTCCCTTCATGTCTCTGTGTCACATTTTGGTAATTCTCGCAATATTTCAAATCTTCCACCAGCAGAAAGATAATGACTTGCTGAAGGCTCAAATGATCGTTAGCATTTTTTGTTCGTTTGTTTGTTTGTTTGTTTTTACGGTACGCGGGCCTCTCACTGTTGTGGCCTCTCCCGTTGCGGAGCACAGGCTCCAGACGCGCAGCCTCAGCGGCCATGGCTCACGGGCCCAGCCGCTCCACGGCATGTGGGATCTTCCCGGACCGGGGCACGAACCCGTGTCCCCTGCATCGGCAGGCGGACTCTCAGCCACTGCACCACCAGGGAAGCCCTGATCGTTAGCATTTTTTAACAAGAAAGTATTTTTAAATTACGGTATGTATATATATCTTTAGACATATTGCTATTGCATACTTAATAGACTACAGTATACTATAAGCACAACTTTTATATGTGCTGAGAAGCCAAAAAATTCGTGTGACTGCTTTATTGCAATACTCGTTTTTTTGTGGTGGTCTGGAACCAAACCCACAATATCTCCCAGGTATGCCTGTATTTTTGTTTCCAGTTTACAAATGGGGAAGCTGAGGTACATAGCTGGTAAGGGGTATGGGGCAGACTGTGGAGTGGGAAGTCAGAGCAGAGACGCTCAGATGTTCAGGCTCCATTCCTCACACACCAGATGCTGGGTTTGCTGGATAAGAGCCACAAGAGCCATGACAATCCCCACCAGATGGTGGCACGGAGGCCACAGATAGACTTGCTGCTTCCTTTGAGGTCTGGCTCAGTAACTGAGAAGCAACTGAGTAGATTCGACAGGGAGCAAAGACAAAGTCAGGAGGATCGGCCCACATTTTCTAGTCTGCCGTTGCTGGAAGCAGAGGTCTGAGGCAGGTTGGCTGCTGCTGTTCTTCTGTCTTCCGTCAGCTTGTTTCTGGACGTTTCGGGGTCTCATACAAGCCCAGAGTCTGTCTGCGCACACACAGGGTATCGCTGCAGGCACACGAGTCCCCTTTTTTTCATAACTAACTCAACAAGGCACTGTTTACTGGGGTCCTTGGGCATTTTCCTGAATCAGCCTCTATCCACACGCTGTCCAAAACCCTCACGGCTACCATTCTTCCTGTTTGTAGCCTTTCACGCTCTCCGTGTGTGACTTATCTCATTTGTATCCTCAGTGTCTAGCACAGTGCCTGGCATAGGGTTGATACTCAAGGAATGCTTACTAAATGAATAAATGGACGCATGAGTGAGACATAGGACTTGATCACATATTGATAGGGTCAACAGGGAGGTGCCCAGCATTATGTAGCTCTGACACCAATTTTTGGCATGCAAACATCTGTCTTCATTTTTAATCTATTTTCCATCTCACATTCTAAATTGAGTTCTCAGGACTTTTCATTTCTTGTATTTCATTACTATGTGTATATTGTTTCATGCTTGAATGAGGCAGACATTTAAGGTTTCGACAAGCATTTAAAAATTTTTAACTACAGTTTTTTGAATGAAGAGTGAAGGCTTTGTACCTCACCTCAAGAAACAAACATCTTGAGAGAAAATCTTGAATGAATAAGTGGAATGGGTCATCTTGATTCTCTCGAAAATAAAAATACTAAATATTTTTATTGAACCGTATTCCATTGACTTATAATGTTGAAATTATTCCACTAAATATTAACTTGTGTTATTGCTATAAATTTTTTCCTTTAATTCAGCCTGGATAACAAATTTGGATGATGAAATTGCATGTTTGAACATGAAACCTACTCTTGAGTACAAAAAATAATGAGAGACAAGAATAGCAGATTGAAATGCCCCCCAAATCTACACATCTAATTTTAATACTTTTTTTCAATCTCACTAAGCTTTTTAGCAAGTAGCAGGCGAGCAGAATGGACTGGTGGCTTTTCTACTCCCTGTTCATCCTCCTACAGAAGTTCTGACCTGCAGTGCAGTGGCCAAGAGCTCTGAAGGGGGGAGGCATAAAGAGAAGCACAGATTCCGGTTAATTCACAAATTGCCCAGTCAGCTCCTGGAATAATTGAGAGTCAGCTGTAACAAATCTTGTTTCCATCTCAGGCACGAATAATGCTGGGTATCAACTCTGTATTTTTTTTTTTTTGCTATCTCAGAACCATTCCAGGCCATAAGATTCCTTTTCTATTACTTTAAAAATAATCCAATAAAGAATAAACCTGTGTCTTTTTTGGTCCCCAATACCTGGCATTTCATCTACAGAAATAAAAATCTTAAGAGCAGTTCAGCAAGTGAGCAAATAAAACATATTCTTTGATTTCCGTGTGACACCTGGGATGGGTATATTTATCTTTTTTTCTGGCTTTTTTTTCTGTGTCTGAGAAATGAAAGAACTAGTTCTGGTTCATTACTTAAAACTGCATTGGAGATTTACCGCTCCAGGAAAAAATTATATAAAGTAATGGGTATTTGCAATTGTACGCTCCTCTTACGTTCCATGGAGGAATGATCCTTTGTTCTCTTGGCCTGAGACAGGGCCTCTGTTGTGCTGAATGAGATGTGGGGTTGGGAGTGGGGAGAAGAAAGGCAGAAGTTAAGAATAATTTAGGTTCCTTTGTTTTAGAAAGAAGAGGAGAGGACTAGGAGACTCAAGGGCAGAGGCATGGAGGGAAGAAGAGAGAGGAGGGAGGGAGAGAGAGACAGACAGACAATAGGAGTGAATAAATCTGGGAGTATCATGAGCTGCTGGGAGGTGAGAGACAGAGTTTGGATGTGCCACGTGCTCAGGCTGTACTCCAGGGAGCCCAGTTTTATGCAGGTTACACTATTAAACACGGAGAGATCAGCATTCATAAGTGTGACAAATCTCACAGTTAATTATATACAAGATCTTCATGACTTTGTTTTCGCCTCGCGTCTTTTCTGTGGTGTATTTTTGCGTTATCTTTTATTCTCTTGAGCACAACAAGAATAATAATGATAGACATGTTGTTTTTATAACATACAGTTCTGTTGAGGGTTAAATTTAATTTTTATAGTCTGGAATTGCAGTGGTTCCTCTCAGGAACTCTTAAGTATGCTTTTATCTTTAACATATTTTATGTATTTATAAATTTTTATAAGTTGAGAAAGCTTCATTTGCAAAATCAACTAAGTCGTAGTCTGTACTCTTAGAATGTTATTGCACATCAATATTAACATGATTTTGATACCATACCAATGTGAATGTCTTTTTCTATTTTTTATTTTTATTTTTTTTTGCGGTACGTGGGCCTCTCACTGTTGTGGCCTCTCCTGTTGCGGAGCACAGGCTCCGGACGCGCAGGCTCAGCGGCCATGGCTCACGGGCCCAGCCGCTCCACGGCATGTGGGATCTTCCCGGACCGGGGCATGAACCCGTGTCCCCTGCATCGGCAGGTGGACTCTCAACCACTGCGCCACCAGGGAAGCCCTCTATCTTTTTATTTTAACAGAAACGAGGGTTTTGTTGGCACTGGTTCCTAATATAATTTAGAAAACTGTATTTATCTTATTTTAAAATCTTTCTCTCATCATTAATTCCGTTTTATTCATTAGATATTTTTGCTCTTGCTGGTGTCTCACCAGCAACCTTTTTGTAGGTTTCGGTGCAGTAAAGTAACTTTCCTTTAGTGCACAGCACAAGGCTTTGCATAAAGTAAATGCTCATGTATTGAATAAATGTAGACTAACAGCATTCTCCAGTTAGTTTTAGAGGACAGAGAGTATGATGGCTCCTTGATGTGTCAGCTTGGCTGAACGGAACAACAGTCCTTAGGTATTCAGTCAAACACGCATTTAGGGGCTACAATGAAGGGATTTGAAGTTTAAAGTCCCTAATCAGATGACTTTAACAAAAGGAAGCTTATCCTGGGTCTGGCCTAATCAGGTGAGCTCTTTCAAAGAGGTCTTCTTTGGGCCCAAGACTCCAACAGCTGCTGGGTCTGTATTGGCTCTCGTTCGCTGAATGTTGGGGTTTCAGCCTGCTTATAATTTCCCCTTCTTTTACTGGCCTGGGGACAGCAAACTTCAGCTTGTGCCTGTGGGGTTTCATCCTGCTTGTAATCTTGCTTTGCAATTGTCTGTGGACAGGACCTTCAGCCTGTGTCCATAGGTAACAGCTTTCTCATTTCTTCCCTTTTTGAGTGTCGGCCCTATGGACTTATTTAACTGGCCCTCACGATCTCATAAACCAGTTCCTTGTTAATGCACACACACACACACACACACACACACACACACACACACACACAGAGAGAGAGTTTTTGCTGGTTTTGCTTCCCTTGTTGAACTCTGATTGACTGAGTGGGTATCTGATTCCTCCTCTTCTATTTCCAATGACAGTCATTAAGTTTAGTTCTCATAAATCTTGGCTGAATGACTCCTGGAATCCTCAAGGGCTAAAATGGACTCTAAATTATACTTGAAGTATAATTTTAATAAACATATAGGCTTTGGACAAACTAGTGTACCTTGGGAGGTCAGTGTTTCCTTTTTATTTCAAATGTTTTCCCTTTTATTATTTATTATTTTTTGTTTTCCTTTTTATTTTGATGAAAGAAAAATAGCTGAGAAGTTTTGAACATTTTCAGTGAGCAAAGAAACTAACCGTAAGCGCAGCCCAGAAAAGATGGCTCTGTTGGAGCTACCAACAGCTACAGAGAGCTCCATTCCAGCTACTGAAAGATGCTTGAGGATGACGGCTGGTTTTATCCAAGGTTGCTGGGCTGAGGGGGTTTTCATCATACACTCTCATTTCCTTCCCTCCCTCCTTTGCTTTCTCCCCTCCTTCTCTTCCTTCTTTGCTTTCTTCTCTCCTTTCATTTTGTCCCAACCTCTCTTTTTCTCTTTCCTTCCACAAGCAGTTATGGTGAGGGAAAATTGTGATAAGATGTGTCAGGAATACTTCTCATTGGCAGGTTATCAGAGACCTGGAAGGCCAAGCCCGGCCTGGTTGGAGTAGGGATTGGGGGTCAACTTGTGAGGAAAGGAAGCAGGAAGTGGACCGTTTGATCCTGCTTTGATCAGAGGCTGGGCTAAAGGCATTCACTTATCTGTATTTCTGCTTGTTTTTTTTTATTTTTATTTATGACCATTTATTTTTTTGTTTTTTAGATTCCATATATATGTGTTAGCATACGGTATTTGTTTTTCTCTTTCTGACTTACTTCACTCTGTATGACAGACTCTAGGTCCATCCACCTGACTACAAATAACTCAATTTCGTTTGTTTTTATGGCTGAGTAATATTCCATTGTATATATGTGCCACATCTTCTTTATCCATTCATCTGTTGATGGACACTTAGGTTGCTTCCATGTCCTGGCTATTGTAAATAGAGCTGCAATGAGCATTGAGGTATATGACTCTTCTTGAATTATGGTTTTCTCAGGGTATATGCCCAGTAGTGGGATTGCTGGGTCGTATGGTAGTTCTATTTGTAGTTTTTTAAGGAACCTCCATACTGTTCTTCATAGTGGCTGTATCAATTTACATTCCCACCAACAGTGCAAGAGTGTTCCCTTTTCTCCACACCCTCTCCAGCATTTATTGTTTGTAGATTTTTTGATGATGGCCATCCTGACCGGTGTGAGATGATATCTCATTGTAGTTTTTTTTTTTTTTGCGGTACGCGGGCCTCTCACTGCTGTGGCCTCTCCTGTTGCGGAGTACAGGCTCCGGATGCGCAGGCTCAGCGGCCATGGCTCACGGGCCCAGCCGCTCTGCGGCATGTGGGATCTTCCCAGACCGGGACACGAACCCGTGTCCCCTGCATCGGCAGGCAGACTCTCAACGACTGCGCCACCAGGGAAGCCCTTCATTGTAGTTTTGATTTGCATTTCTCTAATGATTAATGATGTTGAGCATTCTTTCATGTGTTTGTTGGCAATCTGTATATCTTCTTTGGATAATGTCTATTTAGGTCTTCTGCCCATTTTTGGATTGGGTTGTTTGCTTTTTGAATATTGAGCTGCATGAGCTACTTGTATATTCTGGAGATTGATCCTTTGTCCGTTGCTTCATCTGTAAATATTTTCTCCCATTCTGAGGGTTGTCTTTTCGTCTTGTTTATGGTTTCCTTCGCTGTGCAAAAGGTTTTTTGTTTTTTTTTTTTTTGTGGTACGCGGGCCTCTCACTGTTGTGGCCTCTCCCGTTGCAGAGCACAGGCTCCGGACGCGCAGGCTCAACGGCCATGGCTCACGGGCCCAGCCACTCCACGGCATGTGGGATCTTCCCGGACTGGGGCACGAACCCGTGTCCCCTGCATTGGCAGGCGGACTCTCAACCAGTGCGCCACAGGGAAGCCCTGTGCAAAAGCTTTTAAGTTTCATTAGGTCCCATTTGTTTAGTTTTGTTTTTATTTCCATTTCTCTAGGAGGTGGGTCAAAAAGGATCTTGCTGTGATTTATGTCACAGAGTGTTCTGCCTATGTTTTCGTCTAAGAGTTTGATAGTATCTGGCCTTACATTTAGGTCTTTAATCCATTTTGAGGTTATTTTTGTGTATGGTGTTAGGGAATGTTCTAATTTCATTCTTTTACATGTACCTGTCCAGTTTTCCCAGCACCACTTATCGAAGAGGCTCCACTGTATGTTCTTGCCTCCTTTATCAAAGATAAGGTGACCACATGTGTGTGGGTTTCTCTGGGCTTTCTATCCTGTTCCATTGATCTATATTTCTGTTTTTATGCCAGTACCATACTGTCTTGATTACTGTAGCTTTGTAGTATAGATTGTTTCTGCTTGTTTTTTGTCTTGGGAAGCTGGTGCTAGGAATGCCTCTAACTTGGAGTCACCCTAGAGAAGAAGCAGGACCACAGTGGGGCCCAGGTGGAAGGGGGTGGGGGAAGCTGGCTGTCATCCAGACTTGTGTCAAAGGCAAGAGAGAGTTTGAGGCCCACAGCTGCCCTGGCCCAGTTCACCATGGCTGGAGGGAGGCAAGTTCAGGTGTCCAGCCACAGTGCACATTTTCCAGGAGTGTCTTCTTGCTGTGTCTCCAGAGAAATACAAAGGTGGACTGGCCATGGTGCCAGAGAAAGTAGCTGCCGTGTGGCTGTCATGATGGACAGATGGTCTTGGATTTAGGAACTCAGAATCCTGTCTTTTGGACACACAACTAACAGAAAAGTATCCTAGTTCTGGCTGATGGGCTGGGACAACAGGAAAGAGTCTTCAAAGATGTCTTATTTTACTCAGCTCTAATCCTACAGTGTTTGCTTTGTAGAAGCAAAGTAAATAGAGGGATAAAAGAAACAAGTTTACCTAGACTTCTTTTGGGGACCCATTTAGTTTGTCTTGTGATAAAGAATAATTCTGAGGAACATTATGCTGGAGAGATTTAAGGGAGATTATTAAAATGTTCTTTCTTGGATGTAGGAGAGGTTTGTAACACTTTTAAATCACTGTTGAGAAAACAAAAGGATGTGTTTTGTTATTAGGTAGCATTGTATGAAATACATAGAGCGGGATATTTTAATATTACTCTATGTTTTTTTTACCTCTGAGAATAGCAAATGTTGGAACAATTGTATTATGCACCCCAAAATTATAGTTTATCATAAAAGAGTCACATGCTCCATTACCTTACAAGAGAAATTTTCTTTGAATTATAATGCATTTCTAAACCCCATGAATAATTAGTAAGAGGTTTAGTCTTTTGTAACACAAAGGACTGCTGACTAGAATTACAGTTCCCATTAACAGGAATATAAGTGAAATAATTTTGTTTCAAAAGTCATATCCTAAGGGCATATGGGTCATAGGGAGTGATTAAATTGAAAACATGAACCCAGTATTAATCACTATATATGTATCCCCTGTGGATGACCTCATTTTTTTTCCCCTCAGGACTTTAGCTTTCTCAGACATTTACCATTGGATGAAGACATACTGATAACAATAATAGGGTGATTGAGTATGCCATTAGATTTTTTACTGTAAAAGTATTCTCAGCATGAGAGACAACATATTGATATTTCTTTCCAAATTGAAATATTATACAGAGGGCAAAAGGATTAGATAGATTTAGCAAATAATCTGATGGGAAGAAAAATACCATAGATCAGCAACAATGAGTTTTTGTAGTGAAAACAATGCTTTGCAAAGTTATAGGGTATATATTTGAATCAGAACAGCTCTTTACACATAAAATAATGAAAACATGAATGTTTACTTAAAGTAGTTATTCTGACTCGATAATTCTGAACAGTTGGCAAAAATGGGAATTTATGTTTTAGCTCATAAAAGAGAGATTCTACTTCAGGAAATTATGTATATCTTCACAGCAACATGACTCTCTGAAGGCTGCTTATTTCTGATGTAATTTTGGAGTTCCCTTGTCTTTGACCACAATGGTGCTCTGAATTTTTAATACGAGAATTTATATCCACATTAACTACTTTATATACCCTCCCTGCAGCTGGTAGAGGAGGAACACCTCTCCTGACAGACTTGGCTGGCTGATTTGTGTAGGTTCTAAGTGTGTTAACGCTACACCAGCTTTTTAGGTTCAACATAGGTGTGGAAGAAGGAACAAGAGCAGGAGCTAGGCATGGATAGAGGGACAGAGAGGCAGCTTACCTGGAGATGGTAGTACGGATACATGAAGAAACAAAGGGCGTGGGATGCATCAGAATTAAGCTACAGTGATGGAAGAGATAGAGAGTGGAGCAATGTGAGGGGGAGATGGTGGTATAAAGAAAGTCTGGAAACTTCCACGAGGCCAAGAAGGAAGCCATGAACATAACTTGCAGAGGTGTGTGTTTATGTGTGTTTTGTGTGTACATTTACTGCAGGAAGCCTTGGTCCTTTACTTTGAGTGATTTTACTGTCCTAAATAGGTAGATACTCCCCTTTACCTGAAATATGCTTGATGTTTTCATCTAAGCTTCGTTGACCTTTGGAAGAAGACCCTGGGGCATGTGAAGAGGGTGAGAAGTGGTGGTATTTAGTGACGGCGGGGCAGTGTGGAGAGGTGGGGTAGTGTGCTCACTTCACCCCCTTCCTTCAACGGTGTGACTGACGTTGTTTCCATTCAACCCTGTGCTGGGACTTCTGACATAACCCCCACAGCACGTGCTGTATTCATTGAGGTTATCCACTTTTGGCTGTTTTTCATCCTACAGCAGTCTTACAGCAGGACAGAGAACTTTGTAGCATCTCCTCCCAACCCACCTACCCATCAAACAAATTCTCTCCACAAAGTAAAAGGGAGAGGTTTTTTCATTCAAACTGTTTATTGAATGAATGAATGAATGGCTTATCTTCTCCTGCCTGCTCATTGCGTTTAGCCATTTCCAAACTTCTATTCTAAGCTCTATTCCCCACTTCTTTCCTCAAGGAATCTCCTATTCCTTCTTGGGCTGAACTTTATGGTATGCCCCCCAGATCTTATTCTTCAGGACTTATTTCTCTCTCTCGAACTTCAGATCTGAATTTCCAATTGTTTGTTGTGTGTGCTAAACGTTTTTAAAACTCAGCATGTCCATATGAAATTCATTTCCTTGCTTAAGTGTGATCTTTCTTCTCCTTTATTCACTCAACCTAGAAATTTTCTCATACCCCTTACTTCCTGCATCCAGTTAGTCAAGAAACCACATTCATTCTGCATTGTCAAGATTTCTTGACTCATTCCCTCTTTGCCATTCCCATGGCTACTGCCCTAGTTCAGAACCTCATTAATTCTACATTGTCATTTGAATTATTTCCTAAAACACCCATGGCCATGTCATTTCCCACCTGAAGTGCTTAGCAGAGATTCAGTAGGATAGAACTTGTCTCTGGCCCCCTGACTCTCTGAAAGGTCCAAAAGATCCCAGGCCCTAAGGAGGCAGTCATGCTTTGCATTTGAAGGTGTTCTACAAAATACATGACTGAAAAATTTTTTTTTAATTCAATATATTCCAGGGATGAAAGTGCTTCTGACTTGATTCAGCCATGACCTAATTGTCTTGGTGAGAGCTATTAATATGTTGGAAGGAATTCCTTCAGGTCCTCTCCCTCCCTTAATGATTCTTTAAGGGCAACTCTCAAAATCAAGGTCAGCTCACAAAGGCATCATTTGTCATACACCAGATAGAGGATTTAAGGCAGTCTGATTCTGAGGTTTAAAAATTTTTTTCATGTAAAAACTAAAAGCTAGTTGATTTAATTAAAAAATCACAAGACATATAATACAGAGTGGCCTAATGACATTTATTTTTCCTATAACAGTACCCATAGATGTCTGAAACGGTGGTTGTAAGGCACCTGGCACAATAGAAAGAGACTTCTAGACCATCAAAGTGCCATCTTGTACCTTTATAACATGTGATGCTTTTTCTTCTTTTCTCCATTGCCACCTTGGTCCCCTTTGCTTTACTGACATTTCCTTCTTTATTGGGCTTTCTAGCTCAAATTAGCTCTCAAAACATGCTCGTTTCAGTGAATTAACGTATTGAGTTGCATTGACTAGGGCTTTTGAGTTAAGTGAATGTTATTGTGTTTTTATTTTAAGGATATGGTACACATATACACAATGTGTTTCAGCAGCTCAGCCTGGCACCTAATCCTCAACCTGACAGGCATCTAAAAGTGTTTGCTTTGTGCCTAACAGAGAGAGACATAGCTTTTTTTTTTTTTTTAATGAGAGGAGTTTTGGTTTTGATAAGGGGCTTGTTTTTCTTTAATAATCAAAAATACAAACCTAAGAGTAATACGGGAACCAGTTTAAAAGAAGCAAGAAGATACAGGGTTCTGAGCAGAGTGAGGCTAATTCCGTTTTGGGATTTGGTTTGGGGTATGTGAGGCACGAAAACAGGAATGTTTATATAATTTCCTCAAGCATTAGAGAGTCCCCAGGTGGAGTGGGATTGAAGAAGGGAAACAGCCGGCTACCATCTCTGCCCTTAATTAGGCATGTAAAACAGCATTTGCTTAATCCAGGGCATGAGGATGCATATCTCATGGAATCATGAATGTTGATGCTTGCAGTCTCAGAAGACTACACACTTACGGAGCAGAATTATAGATTTACCCCACTTTAAACATGTCGCATATCAAAGTCTGGTTTTACAAAACGAGAAAATTAAGAGTTAAAAATTTGCTTTACAAAAAGATTCACCATAAGATTATTTAAAATTCAAACTCCCCTAGTGTATTTCAAATGTGCTAGATTTACATAATTGCAACTACCCAGAACCATCAGAATTTTGCATAGAGTGAGGAGAATCTCTCTAGTAGCACATATGAACTTGGTACGAACTTGCTTCTGTGTAATAATGACCTGAATGAAGAGCATCTACAGATGCTCTTTCTGTCCCATTTGGCCATAAGTTTAAGCCGAGTTTCAGAAATATTCAGTTTCTTAGAGGCATGATTTTTGTGGTTATGACAGTCAAAAGCTGGGAGTTAGGATCTTGTCAGCTAGATTTCTCTCTTTCTTTATGATACACAAGAAGGAAATATTTACTCCTAAAAAGGGGTAAAGACAGATGATCTTTTTCCTTTGTCCACTCTCTGGTAAAGATGTGCTAAAAGGAGTTAGAGTGGAAGAAAATTTTTTAAAAATTAGGGATGTATAATGGGACTGTATAAATTAATGTGTTGAGAGCTTATTTCCCCCAGGTTTACTGAGATATAATTGACATACAATGTTGCATAAGTTTAAGGTGTACAATGTGTTGATTTGATACACTTATATATGGCAAAATGATTATCACCATAGTATTAGCTAACACCTCTATCAAGCCACATGATTACCATTGTGTGTTTGTGTGTGTGTGTATGTGTGTGTGCGTGGTGAGAACATTTAAGGTCTATTCTCTTAGCAACCTTCAAGTATATAATACAGTATTATTAACTGTAATCACCATGCTGTATATTAGATCCCCTGAACTTATTCATCTCACAACTGGAAGTTTGTATCTTCTGACAAACATCTCCCCATTTCCCCCCAACCCCCAACTTCTGGTCTCTGTTTCTATGAATTAGGATTTTTGTAAGATTCCGTATATAAGTGAGGTAATAGGTATTTGTCTTTCTCTGTATGACTTATTCCACAGCATATTGCCCTCAAGTTCCATCCAGGTTGTTGCAGATGGCAGCGTCTCCTTCTTTCTTATGGCTGAAGAATACTCCATTGTGTGTGTGTGTGTGTGTGTGTGTGTGTGTGTATTAAGTAGCTTGCTCAGAGTTACACAGCTAGTTAAGTGGGGGTTTTGGGTGCGGACCATGACAGTTTGCTGTAGAGTGTGTTCTTAAGCACTGCATTAAGTAGTGAAAGTTTACTCCCTGCTCAGGCCACAAATCCTGTTCCAGTTCTCAGAGGCACATTTCTGTCAACAGTATGGGTTTTAAGCTTCAGACTTCCCTGTATGCAAACATACATCCTACTAACAAAATCAATATATATGCCATATATGTTGAATTTTTAAATTTTGGCAATCACGTTTTTCATCTGCAAGAACCCTTTCTTGTTCCTGATTGTTCATTTTTCTTCATAATCTGTTGAGAATACTAATATCTCTGAGGATACTGATTATACTCCTACTACTAATAAATAGGTAGTAGTCGTTTCTCTTCTGTGCTCCCAGTCTTCCTCAAATGTCTATTGAGCTTTGATGAACTGGATTCATTAGTATAGGTAGCAAGCTGGATTTCCTTCTTGGTTGTGTGGAGTTTTCTGTTTTGTCTTTTCAATGAGTAGCTTTCCGATGTAAATGCTATAAATTTTGTTGTTTTCCAGTTTTCTAATTAGTCAGTTTATACTTTTACCCCTTAACCCCTTCTTCATGCTTTCCCCAGGTCTAGTTTGTTCTTTTAGTCTTACTTTAGAGTTGACTGCTTCTTCTGGCCTCCAGGCAAAGCATAGGCAAAGTTATTTGGTGCTTTTCCCCAGTGCATCGAAGACTGTAAAGAAAAAATATTTACTTCATTGAAACTCACAGGCGATATTATGAAGTAAAATTCAGAATTTACAATTATGTTGATGATAGGAGAGGGCCTTAAAGGGGATTGGGAGGTTGGTGAATGGGGAGGGGCTGCTTTGGGCTGTATCCCATCTCCAAAATTCTTGGTCATCTCTCCCCTCTGCCTCTGTGGTCCATACATCAAAGCATTTGAAGCCATAGCATTTCAGTCCCAGAGTAGAAGGGTCTGGTCCTGCCAAGGACTAGTCTGAGTGGTGTGTGTGAGATGGGATCGGTAGGGAATGTTTTCTGCAGCTTCTTGGGGACTGTGGAAGCTCCCACAGCAGCGCCCAGGACTAGAGAATCCATCGTCTCTCCTTTGGTGAGCTTGCTCCTTTCTGAAAAAAAAAAAGCATTCCCGCTTTCCTCTCAATAGGCTCTCCCCAGAATCCTACCCCTGGCTCAGCCAAACTGTATTTGCTTGCAAGATAAATATGGTGTGCTTTTCCTCTCTTACTGTTTGACTTTGTTTCAGAGCCCCTTTCACTGGGTTAAGCCTTGGATTTTAGGGAAAAATTTCAGAAGCAGCGGGTTTACAAGGAACATGGGCCCCGCAGAATGGGCTTAAACTTAGAGGTTCATCTTTCTGGATTGTCAAACTTTTCCTCCAAAGTACCCCCACTCCAAAGAGCAGAGCAGAGAGACCTGCTTCCAGCAGAGCCCAAAGCAGTCAATACAATATCTGTATGTATTTCAGCATAAAAATCATATTTTGTTTCCCCAATCTTTGCATAAAATATTTAATAAAGCTGTGTCACATGGTCTCTTGTCTTCCTGAGCCTGAGTACCCTGGTTTGAGAAGGAGAGAAAACTGCAAGTCCTTTATATAGTAACTTTTACATTTTCATTTGGTCTTTTGAACAGACAAAAATCTTAGGAGATTAATTGAGATGAGGCTTAAAGACGCTGGGAACATTTAGGCAGGAAGGAAACTAACATTTACTGAGTGCCTGCCGGGTATCAAGTGCTATGCTTGTGGCTTCATAAACATTCGTAAGATGCCTCAGTCTTTACAGACATCAGCAAGTGTGCAGATTGGTGTCAATGGCCCCGTTCTTCACTTTTTGCCATGCCACTGTGGAAAACCCTCCCACCTGATTCTTTACTGTGCTGTGTGACTTGCGTTGGCCATTTGAGGTCAGCAAATGTGATGCAAGCAAGGACTAAAAAAGTCTTGTGTGACTGTGTTTGTTCTCTCTCAGCACATTCAGCCAAGTTAGCTGGCTGGAGGATGGAAGACCATGAGGCAGGGCAAGATTGCCCTAACTGTATAAGCGGAGGCCATTCTAGATCAGCCAGCAACAAGCCAAGCCCTAGCAGAGCCAACCCACAGACAAGAGCAGGCCAGCCACACTGCAGACACACAAGTGTGCACAGCTAAGCCTGATTGAGCTCAGCCTAAATCAGCTGAACCCCACAGACGTAGGAGCTGAATAAATGTTTACCATTGTCTGCCACTGAGGTTTTATGGTTATTTCTTATGCAGCATTATTGGGGCAATAAAAATAACCAATACTGCAAGCTTTGCGTTGCCAATCATCTTTTTACTGATAAGACAAATGAGACTCAGAAAGGTTAAGTAATGTACCTAAGGTCTAAATAAGTGGCTGGGCCAGAGTTTGAACTAAGCCCTCCTGATTCCCCTGAATTACACTGAATGGGGATTAGAGCCAGGAAAGGTGACGGGATACATTTATAATCTTTGAAATAACAAGCTTAATTATTTCCTGGTCCCAATGCTGATCCTTTAAAAACATGGCCAAATATGAAAAGAAATCTAAAAGTAGATTAGTTTTAAGGAAAGTAAAGCCATTAAAAATGGATTTCTTGTATTTACTAATTTTTTTTTATTGTTGCATATTTTAATCTGAAACAACTCCTCACTCAAATACTCTTCCCTTTCTATTTATATGATATATACCATGAAGACTATGTAAAAACATAAAAGGAACTCTTACCTTTCTTAGGCGAAGAAAATAAAAGTATTACGTGGTTTTCTGTGTTGGCATAAATGAGCAGATTAAGCGTAAGTAGGAGATTCAGCATATCTCTATTTCCCTGACACAAAAAACAGTGCGTTTGACCACTTTTTTGTGCTTTAGTACATTTTTGTCAACAGTCTTTTATTATATAAAAAACCCATCTCTACTCCTCACAGAAGTTTTAAAATCATTTCACAGCTGAGTGGAAACCTAAACAGAGCTATCTTAGTGTAATGAAGCGGAAAACGATTGCTTCTTAACAAGACTGGTATATGGTGACAAACAGCTCATAAAAATCCCATCTGCCACAAAATGCCTCTATTTTAGTTGCCTTAGAATCTAAATAGTATATTTCCTATTTCTTTTCAGAAACAATAGCAGACGTATAAAGCCTTCACCACCATCAAATTATACTCTGACAAGGAAAAGCACTTGGTTTTTAATGGACTGACGTGGTCCATTCATAGGACCACACATGTCTGGTGATGCCCTTTAGACGTGCAGGGATTTTGACCACTGCCTTCCACCTCCCGTTAAAGGCTCCAAAAGGGTCATACAGTAAAGCAATGCCATTTCTGATGTTTCAACATCAGAGAATGGCCTGTGTACCAATCGGCTTTAGGTTTTGTTTAGTTAAAAAACAAAAGACAACTCCAGAGTTTGTAAAGAAATGGGACCATCTGTAGAGTCTGATTTTATGAAAAACTGTTTGCATTTTGCGGGGGGAGGCATTGCTGCCACCTTCCATTTGTGGTTTTAGATGACAATTATATACATATAATTTTTATTTGGGTGGCTTTTTCAAAGTGTTTTCCCGTCCCCTACTAAAGTCCCCTACTACTTTCACATATCTCTCTCAACCAAACAGCCTTCAGTTTTCAAAACATTTAAGCTCAATAACTTGATAAAAGTATAAATTCCACATATCTCTAGGTAATCTAGTATGCCTTTTAAGATGCAAATATATTCCTTTGTAAAAGAAATAAATCAACTTCAGTCAGAATATAAAATATAATGTTTATAAACTTATTCAAAGACATTTGCTTTTCAAAGAAGCTGTAATATTTTCTTGGAAAGGGCCAATGATAACTGATATTTAAATATCAGTACATTCAACTTTCAAGTAGAACGTTATGGAATTTTCTGGTCTGGAGATATGACGACAGGCTTTCATGAATTGGCTGTGACTCGGCTCCCATCTTACTTTATAGCAGGTGGAATATTATTTTAAAGGATAAAGCACACTTGATTTTCATTGATTGATTACTGTGCCACTGACTCTTGCATTACTTTATTTACCCTTACAGCAAATCTCTGACAGGGTTCGGTTACACCTCTACAACACAGAGGGAGGTACACAGGCTGAGAGAGATTGAGGCCGCACAGATCACACAGCTGTTCAGTGGTGGAACCATGGGTGGTTCCAGAGCTCTTTACAATGTGTTGTATTGCCTCATGGAGCAGTAGAGCGACAAATGCAGTAGAAAGAGCACTGAATTAGGAGTCAGGAAGCCTGGGTACTTGCCTTGATTCTGCTGATACCTGTGTAACTCTGGGCATGTTGCTTCATGTTGATGAGGGATTTGGAGCAAATGCTGCTGAGGCTTCATCAAGCCCATAATTCTGGGATCTTGTTACTGAAAGTGGGGTCCAGCTGCTCACCACTCGAAAGCCAGTACTCGAGAGGCAAGAAAATTTGCTTTATTTCTGAGGCTGGCAACCAGGGGGAGAGGGTGGACTCGTGTCCACAGGCCGACTCCCCGCTGACCATCAGTGGGCAAGAGCTTTTAAAGGGGAGTTGCAAGGGTGTGTAGGCTACAGGCAGGAGGGGGCTATGTGCAGAAACAGCACAGTCCGCTCTGACAGTCATCTTGAAATTGGTCGTGCAGTGGTCTGATCAGCATCGTCTTGATTGTGTTGCGTACAGTTAGTCTTTAGTTCCAGGGTCAATTTGTTCCCATTTCTTTGAGGCCAGTTCTCAGAAGTATGGCAGCTTATGTCATGGCTACAGTCTGGTCATCATGTAGTTAACTTCTTCCACCTGGTGGGGATTTCAGTATCTATAAGACAGCTCAAAGGATATGGCTCAGAGTATCATCTATAGCCCTTGAGGAGGAACTAAAGGTTCTTCCTCAAGGAACCTTCGCTTAATGACTAAATTATTATTATTTTGTCCTGTTTGACTCTTTTCCTTTGCTTCTGCATTTTCTCACTTCTCTGATTAAATTTGTTCTTTGACTAAAGTTTTTCTACAGACAAAAGGCAGGCAGAGGACATGGGTGGGGAAGGACTATAGAGTCCTGCTCCGTTTCAGTCTAACTGGACATTCATACATGGGAAGCACGCAGACTAAAGTGAAGGAGTTCGGTACTGTGTGTGATGTACATCAGTTTAAATGTTCAGTTCACTGCCTGCTTATACACAGAATACTACTCTAATGCTTCAAAATCCAGATAGTTTATATATTCTCCTGTGGATGGACATTTAGGTTGATTCCAGTTTTTGGCTATTCTGAATAAAGGTACTAAGTACATTCTTGTGGAAATATTTTGTGGAAATGTGCACTCTTTCTCTTGGGTTTATAACTGGGTGTGACATTTGCTCATTCAATAAATATTTATTAAACAACTACTCTGCTAGGCACTGTACGAAGCATGTATCCCACTTAGTTATACTCTACAATACCTTAAAATATAAACATTATCCTGCCTAGTTTAATTATTAGCAAGCAAAGGCTTAGAGAAGTTTAGTAACGTCATATAGTTTTAGTAGAGCTTGTGATGCCCATTCTGTTCAACTCCAAAGTCTGCACCTTTTCCTACTGGGCTACATGGTCTTGCTAATGTGTTTTTACGTATCTCTAAGCTTAAGATTTTGGATTACACAGTTTATATTTTATTAGGTGAAAAAAATACATCTAGAAATAACTTCAATTTTATGGAGTAATTAGAGTGTTGAATAAAGTGGCAACTAATAAAAGAAGGGGGTGTAAAATGCAAAGAATTATTAAAATTGCCTCTTTATAATGCGTTTAGCTACTAAAGGGTTAGAAGAAGCCAGGCTGTAAAGTATGAACATATCGGTTCTGTTTAGTAGAGTACATATTTTGGTACAGAATATTGAATTAGTCTTGCCACAATAGTTAAACTGTAGCTTCTAAAATAAACGTTGTGCACACTGGGGAAGGAGAAAGAAAAGAAGATATTAGATGACCATGGTATGAATATAGATGGGGAGGATCTCATTAGAAAGGAATGAGCAGAGATGAAAGATGCTTATTTTTCCAAGAACCACCATATGTTCACAAAAATGTATCCAGCTATTCCATAGGTAACATTTTTTGTTTTCTTTAAAAAAACCAGAAGGAGAGGGATTTTGATCCACAGAGCTCAAATTCCCACTAAATATTGTCCCTTTTGCCATAAGAATCTGGTGTGTGTGTATATATATACACACACACACACATATATACATATATATATATTTTTTCATTTGCAGATTTTAGCTGTAATACTTGCTGTCTTGGAGAAAAGAATGAGCAGCTGCTGGTCTCTATAATTTTTGATGATATCATGGGAAAGGCTACACAATGTGCTGTGTCTCTTGATGGCTTCCAAACTCAGACTTTATTCCAGTTCTTCAAAATGGAAAATATCATGGGCCAAGACTGCTCAAAAATAAGACCTAAATAAATACCCACACAAATCACAGCAGTTTATGTGGCAAAAGAGCACAGGCTGCTGAGAAATCATCGTGGCTCAGAAGCCTGTGTTTTTATCCTTTGTTTCAGGGAATGTCTGTGATATATCTTTCCAGATTTCCTTTCCAGTCACTCCCACCCCTGCTTTCCCCCTTTCCCTTCTTCTTCCCTTTTGGTGTGTGAAGGCATATTTTTCTAATTTCCTTTGCAGCAAACATGAGACCATACGATATTAAAACCATTCTTTTTAAGAAATGAGGGACATCAGATTTTCCTCCCAATTCCTTTCTTCTGTCTGCTGGCTTCCATTCTAGTCTGCTTCTCTGTTTCAACTGCCATTTGGAACGACAGGTAGGCTTAGAAACGCTAACTCTTTTTCAGATGCTGTCATTCTTTGTGGGTTTCTTTGGTAGTGTAAAGATAAAGGCAACCATAGTTCATATTCTAGAGCTCACACCTAATGTGTTAGAGGTGAAAGAAGCGTAACATTACATCTTTTGTTGGCCCCAAGTAGTGTTAACTGACTTATTATATCGCAATATTCTTATGCTATATTTCTGCCAAAGTTACATGAGTGAGGCTGAAAAATTTTCAAGTGGGTAAAAATGAGGCTTATTTTATAAGACCACGGATATGGCTTTTTTGCATTCTGTAAATAGCAAGAGTTTCCCATATGTGGCAGTAGAGATATAAACTGACAGGAGATGTTTCAGGTGTGAGGAAAAAGATGAAAAACAGATCACACTGAATTAGTACACCGAATTCTTGGCTTTGACACTTCCCCGACAGGAAGGAAACAGTACTGAATGAATATAAACATTCTGACACACACAAAATAAGGTGTACTGTGCTGGCTAGATTCTCACTTCCACCAATCTCAGGGACTTCCTGGCCTCTGGCTGTGACATCTAGCACAAATTCTTGTTTCACTTAGGGTGAACTTGGGGTGAAGTCTGCAGACTCAGAGGTAGATGGCAGGAGGAAGACCACTAGAAGACTGTTTTTAAAGGTTTGTTTGGATTTCATAACTAAGCGCTGGTTATCCAGATAGAACAAAATTCAGCCTGCCTGGAGAGACATAATAGCTTTAGGCTGTTTGAAGTGAATTAAACCAACAAGAGGTAATAAGGTCTTCTTACCTTCCACTGCTCATCTCTTGGTGTTTGACTAAGAATTTTTTAACCTCTGCTGTTACTTACAGTGGGATATGCCATAAGCTGGTTTTTCTTTTCCTCATGCCACCCCTTTCCTCTCTAGGATGAAGGACAAATAAACAACAAGCTCAGAATTCAAATATAAGTGGTTCTCATAAGAATGTAAAACAAAAAAAGGAGGTGTCCCTTCCCAAGAGGACCACTAAGTGGTGGACAGACTGCATAAATTGACACGAGACAGAAAATAGTGCGATACGTAAGAAAAGTCCTGTGAGAGCTGTTAGTAAATTTCACATGACAATTAGCTTCATTTGGGCAAAATGCTAAAACGGATGGAAATATTCAGTTTACTTTTCACTTTCCCCAGATGAAGACATGATCTAGTATGCATGATGCTATTTAAGACACAGGCAGTGTCCATAAGATGTGGCACTATAGAGATGTGTACCTGTCAAGGTTATTTGGATGCAAGCAACAGAAACTGACTCTGAGTAAAAAGAGAGTTTATTGGAAGGATATGCAGGATAAGCAGGACTGGAAAATTAGGTTCAGAGAAGGAAAAGGACTGAGGGGGGCTCCAGGAGTCCATGGACTCACCAGGGTGCTGCTGCTAGAATTAATGGGGGCTCAGGGATCAAATTCTTGGGAGGGGCATCTGATTGCATCACCATGGTCATAACCATCTACCCCTTTTCCCGTATGGTTAGTGCCAGCTACGTTCCTTACTGAATGATCTTATCCCACTGAGCCCAGTGGAGGAGAGGTAATTCCTTAAAAGGACACCACAGTGCTATTATTAAAAGAAGGGAGGAATTCATGCTCATCTGCCCAAAGACATAATTGTCCACCGCACAGTGTAATGTGCTATTGATTTCATGCCATATTTCCTGTGGCTTTTAGTTCTTAGTCTATGTATCAGTAGTTTGTCAGAAGAAAGGAAGTGTATAGGGAGAGAATGAGAACATACTCTTATCATTGCATATTACATGAGCTGATGTGGTGTAAGTAGCTCGCATGCGCACTGGGCATAAATGCTTAAACTCTCGAAGCTCTGATCTGCTGCCATCAGCAAAGATGTTGAGTTTTAAACCATAGGAAGTCTCACGGCCTTGACTTTGTGCGTAAAAAAAAAAAAAGGAAATCTGTCTTAGCTGCCATCTGGGTTTTAAGATTTTCTTTTTACCAAATAGAGAATTTAACATAATCTCCCTCCTTGTCAAGGGATGGGATGGAACACAAGGGTAATTGAACAGGAGCCCCAGGCAGCAGAGCCACAGTCTCAGAAACTGAAGAGATACAAGTCCCCAGCAAGGAGTAGTAATTAGCGTCAGGTCTGTCTTGCAGAGCATATGGGAAGGAAGGAAAGCCTCCTTAGCAATATTGTTGATAAATACCTGTATTTACAATTGCAGATGTAAATACTACCAATTTTGTACAGATAGTGACCAAGGCCTAGATACTAAGGTGGGAATGTCCCAGAGCAGGTTGGCAAATGGTAAGACCAGAAGAGGCTGAGCAAAACCCAAGCAAAAAGAAGAGGAGAAATCCAGAACATTTCATCATGGAGGCAGTTTGTACCAGGCAGCTGGATCAGAGTTTTTGTGGACTGAGAAATTAAGCATTAATTATACTAGCATCTCTCTCTATACTGTTTATAATTTATTGTATTTAATTTTGCATGAATTAACTGTGAGATAAACAGTCTTGAGGTGTTCATTCTATAGTGGTAGCTCAGGCTATCCCAATTTGGCTTCCTGCTATTTCCAGATAATTCCTGGAGGATCAGAGAAAAGCTTGGCAGATCTCCAAATGGACCCAGAGAGCTCTACACTGTAACTTAATGGGCAGGAAGAAAACAAGCAACTGCAACCACAAAACAGAATATGTTTGAGGACAGCATGTTGTGACATAGAAAGAACAAGAGTTTTAAAAATTAATTAATTAATTAAATTTTGGCTGAGTTGGGTCTTCGTTGCTGCACACAGGCTTTCTCTAGTTGCAGCGAGTGGGGGCTACTCTTTGTTGTGGAGCACGGGCTCTAGGTGCACGGGCTTCAGTAGTTGTGGCACGTGGGCTCAGTAGTTGTGGCTCGCGGGCTGTAGAGCACAGGCTCAGTAGTTGTGGCGCACGGGTTAGCTGCTCTGCAGCATGTGGGATCTTCCTGGACCAGGGCTCGAACCTGTGTCCCCTGCATTGGCAGATGGATTCTTAACCGCTGCGCCACCAGGGAAGTCCCAGAAAGAACAAGATTGATGGAGCCTCTGGCGCTTTGACACAACTGGGTTTAAATCTTAGCTTTGCCATTTACTAGCACTGTGACCTTGGAAAACTCAATCTCTCTGAGCCTTAATTTCCTCGTCTGAAAATTGGATATGATGAGAAGGTCCCTATTCTGTGGGGAAACACTAGGGGATCAGGCATGTAAGTGGTTAGCACAGCTCCTGCACATGGTAAGAGCTCAATATATGTTACCTTTTAGTTTTATACAGGGGCAAAGTCTAGTTATTTATAGGGCAGTATAATGGGAAAGTAAGTTCTGGGTAAAGCTTTGGCTGTTAGAGCTGGAGGGTGCTTAGGTTATTGATAATGCACACGACATACATCATAAAGTAACTGTAAATGTGATAACAAGAATTCATGGTCAGCACTTTGTGAGCTCAGCGCCTGACCTGTGTGATTTTTCTGCTCCAAACTCAATACAATCTTAGGTTGCATCCACGAAAGCACGATGTCCTGACTATAAGGAAGTATTGTCTCCATTGTACTTGACTCTCATTAGATGATTTCTGTGGCATTCTGTGCAGTTCTGGGGATGGAACACATTTTAAGAAGGTCACTGACAGAATAGGTTGATGGAATTGGTAGAGGGTCTGGCTAACCAAGCCAAATGAGAAATGTTTGAAGGAACTGGGGATTAGTTGGAGCATTTGAGGCTAAAAGGTGATCTGGGTGCTGTCTTCAAAAGTTGATACGTTGATCGTGAAAGAGAGATTTGCTTGGGTGCAGAGATTTGATATGAAAGGGAAGCACATGATGGCTCAGACTGAGGAAGCTAATAATTAGAACTGCTGTATGTTCAGATGGTCCTCTCTCTAAGCCGATAGGCTGGGACACACTAACCAGAGATGCTGAGGAGGATATTTTTACCTGGAGTTGGAGTTGTTAATCAGAAAAACTTGGTAGGTTGTTCCAGCTTTTTGACTCCAAAAGTTAATAAACATTCTACAAGGACAGAAAGAAAAAGTTTCAGCCATGAAACAAGAGGAATCCCTAGTTCTTCTTAAGAATAATGGAAAATTTCTGTAAAATATGGCCTGCTCTCCCTGGATCTCAGGAATCAGTGTCCCTGTATCGAGCTGTGGAAAGGTGTGACTGGACAGTTAGAGGCTCTGAACACATCAGGGGCTCAAAGTAGAATAAAGGCACATGAGAAAAAGTGGCTACACTTTCCTCATTGCATCCTATTGATTGTCACTCTGCAGCATGTGGGATCTTAGTTCCCCAGCCAGAGATGGAACCCACACCCCCTGCATTGGAAGCGTGGAGTCTTAATCACTGGACCACCAGGGAAGTCCCACTGTTGACTTCTAAAGTCAAGAGCATTCATGATGTTAGAATCAAGTTTCTTGATGCTGATTGGATCAGACTTGGAAGGAACCCTCTGTGGTCATATTTAACCAGTTCTCTAAATTTCTTAACAACCATGAGGTATATATCATGTTTTTAAAAATGGCTACAGAAGAAATGGGAGAGCATGTGGTCTGTGCTCTGCACCATCACACTATCCTACGTGGAGAGGAGAAAGGGGAGTGTTGAAGGCCAACAGGCTTTGGGGTCAGGCAGCTGTGGCCTTCTGGAGACCAGCTCTGGAGACCATGGGCAAACTGCTCATACAAAGGCTCAGGCTCCTATTCTCTTAAATGGACGCAATAATAGTATCCACTTCATAGGTTAGTTACAAAGACTGATTAAGACACGACATGATAAAATGCTTAGCGTAGTGCCTAGCACATTGCAAGCCCTCAATGAATGCTGCTTATTATAGTTGGCTTTTACCCATTTCTCATGCTCTGTCATGGTAAGAATGACGCAGGTGGTCAACAATTTTAGTACAATTTCAAATACTTATTATTGTTATTAACCACTTTCAAATTGGGAGAAATTAATTCAGAATCAGCAATCTTCTTTACCTGAAATATTTACTAAATATTAGTTATTTCTAGCCTTCATAGAGCTCTTCAAGTCCTTGACATCTTTATTAAATTTTAGCACTCCAAATGGTAAATGGAATATTTATTTGCAGACTTTCCTGGAGTGTACTTTCATGTTTAGAGTTAAGCTGCATAAAATAATAATTGAGAATTAGTTATAAATTATTGAAGCTACAATGGTTATAGTCACCCTGATAATTAGTCATGTAAACCTGAAAATAAAGTGCCTTAAGAATTTCATATACCCTTAAACACTTATATTACAAGTGGAGAAGGAAAGCCCTGAATTTCTTTAATAGCTATTGAAAAATTTGTATCAGAGAGACCTGTCTTTAAAAGACTAATAGAAAAGGGGTTCAGCGGATTCTAATTACATTTATGTTAAAAACTTCCTCCCAGTAATGTAAATTACTTCTTGTAAATGTTATAAAGCAAGTGTTCTTTAGCCCTTAAATTCATTATGTACTTAATTGTTACAGGAGAACATATTTTACAACCAAATGGAAATTTCAAGAACTGCCACAGATTACATCATATTGCATTTTAAAAAATTTGATTATTATAATACTATAATTTCTAACCTTCCATCAAAGAGAATAAAACAATATTCATGTGTGATTGAAACATCTATAATCAAGTAATATGAGGAATTAAAGACAAAAATTGACTGTGTTATGAAATTCCATGCCCAAAGTTACTTTGCCTGGGTCATTAATATTTATAACTAAACTGTCCTTTGATTTGCATTAATAATGTACCTTGGGATTACACAAAGAATAATTCATAAGTATTCTGGAAAGGGGGAAGATGCCATAATTAAATCACAGTAATTAACATGGATATGGGTTATTATTTGAATGAATCAGAAATTCTTAGTAGGCAGGTTGACTTTTCCAAGATATTCAGAAGGTTAAGATTCAGCAAATGGAAGATGTATGAAAGTAACTTTTTAGAAAAATAGCTCTTTCTAAATCCTGTGCTCACAGTGAGCATCAACTTGTCACTGAGAAAGCATAACATGGCACGAAGTTATATATTCATTTGTTAAATATTTAAGTTGTCTATCGTGAAGCACATTAATTTATTTAGTGAGAGTTCCAAAATATTAGTCCAGTCCCGTTTCACTGATATTATGCTTCTTAACTGATTTTTAAATGCAAATTTAAAAACCAACTACTGACCCATCTATCAAGAAATTGAAATAACTTATTTTAATATTTAATCTTTATGATGTTTGGGAGTCCTTTAATCTTCAGGCAAAGCAATTTTGTCCAGATCAAATTTATTAATAATTTAATTTTTCTTCTAGACTTAAAAGGCTTCTTGTGTGTTGCTGTTATATAGAAGCTGTATCAAACCACTGAAATGTATTATCAACATTTGAGCTATAAACCTTAGCTGGAATTTTGATCTCTAGATATTAATTTTTGCCATCGCTGTAATATATTTATATCCATACTGATTAGGTGATTTATCACCAGTTTAGATGGTCCCCAGAGCAGTGCTTCCTGCTCTTTCCCCTTTTTCAGAGAATGGTGTTAGCCATCTCCCTCAGTTACCTGATCTTGGTGTCTTGACTCCTTCCTCACTCCCACTCCCCACTACAAAACACAAAGCCCTTCTGCCGTCTCAACATCTCTTGAAAACATCCATTTCTTTCCATCTTTCCCACCATCTTAGTCTGAACCATCATGATCTCACAGGGTTTCGGCAATGCGCTCCCTTTCTCCAGTCTTGATCCCTTCAGATCCGTTGTCCTCGTAAGAGTTGGGATGTTTCTAAAATACAAGCCTGATCACGATGTTTTATCTACTCCTCAATTTTGAGCACTGTCAATGTCCTGTAGATGACTTAACCAATACTCTGGCCTCTCAGTGTCTTGGCCATCTCATCCCCTAATGTTCCCTCCACTCCAACTCAGCTATGCATTCTCTCCACTGCTCCAATTTTAAAATCAAAATTTTACAGTAGATTCATGCATCCCATTCTCTGAGCAATGTCTTATCTTTCCTGTTTACCTTCTCAATCACCTATGGAAATAATTCTTAGAAGACCCTGAGAGCTTTCTCTCTATCCCTCAGCCTTCTTTTGTCTTCGTTCCTCTCCTCCTCATCCACTTTGAATCCATGATAATTTTAATCATATAATTTTTTAATATAATGGAGTCATCATATTAGCTCCTGGCACATCCACACCCCTGGAAGGTCCAGCCTTCTACCATCTCCATGTGTATGCCCACACAGTCAAGTGTTGCTACATGACAGGCAGTTTGGAAAAAGTGTCACTTCATGATCACCACCCTCAATGCCAGTTCAACCCTGTGCACTCTCTTGCTGCTTCTCTAGTAAGCGTAATCTTTCATGTGCCACATGAACTCACATATGCTAACTTCTTGGACTTCTACTGAAGAGTGTCTCTCAAATTCACTGAGAAAACAAAAATCAACAAAAGGGACTTTGATCAGCCTTTCCTCCCATATTTCCTTGTCTGTATCGTTTTCTCCTTCTTTTCTGAGATAATAGAAGTTTGTTTCTCCTTCCCTCAAGGACTTATTTTTTCCACAGGTGCTGTGAGCCCTTATCCCTTATCAAAGCTGTTTTCTTATCAAAGACAGTCCTTTAAGCTATTCCCTCTGTTTCCTATACCATCAGTCTTTCCCTTTCATTTGATTCGTTTTCATTAGTTTACAAACACACTCAACTATCTCCCATTTTAAATAAACCCTCCTGGACCACACACACTGCTTTAGCTGCAAACTATATTTCTTTGCTTTTTATAGCCGAACTTCTCCAAAGAGTTGTTTCTACATGCTCTCTCCAGTTTCTTAGCTTCCATTTAATACCTTTATAAAATTCTCAACTAAAAAATAAGTTAACATTTATTTCTTGAGTGACTACAGTGTATCAAGCACTGTTCTAGTGTTTTACATACATTAGCTTATCTAAACCCAAACGGCCCTATTAGGTAGGAAATATTATTAACTAAAATTTACAGGTGAGGACACTGGGACACAGAAGAGTACAGCATGATCAAGATTTGAGCCCAGGCAGCCCCTGAGCCTGCATTCTTAATCATGATCCATTACTGCCTCCCTAGAAATAGAACATATGTATAGAGCCTCTTTGCAGTCCCTAGCATCTCCCTTCATCCCGAGCCCACTATTATCATTATTTTGGCAAGTATCCTTTCAATTTATGTTTTGATACTTTAAGGCATATACATCCATCTGTAAAGTTTTTTCATGTGTTTTCAATATTTACATAAATAAGCATAAATTTGCCATACTTAACATTCATCTTCTTTTGTTACTCATTATTGTATTTTGAAGATCTGTCATATTGACATATAGTTCTAATTAATTTATTTTAGCTTTTCTGTAGTATTCTATATTATATACCACAATTTTTATTTATTCATTCTTCTATTTTGGACATTTGTTTGCAGTTTTTATGGCATTGTAGAGATGCATCAGTGAACACCCCATTAAGTATTTATTCCTATTTTAATAGCATGTGTTCAGATCAGTTTTTTTTTTTTTCTGTCATCAGTTCTTTAGACTTTGTTAACACTTCTTTTTATCACCTGGTCAATTTATGTAAATGTATCATGTATCCCTGAAAAGAATACATATTTGACATTTGTGGATGAAAGATTCTCTACAGATCTATTAGTTCAAGTAGTTTACTGTGTTGCTTCAATTTCCTGTATTTCTTTAACCTTTCTGCTTAATCTATTACTTTCTATAAGCAGTGTATTAAAAAGCTATGATATTAGGTACTTATTGGTTCATAATTTTCCCCTTTTATATTATAGTGTCCCTTCTTATCCTTATTAATGCTTTTTTTCCTTGTTAATATTAACATTCTACCCCATATTTCTTTTGGCTGTTAGTATTTGCCTGGTATGTAATTTTCCCTTTTCTCTTAATTTTACTTTAAATATGTCTCTTATTAGAAGTTTATGGCTGGCTTTGTTTCTGTTTTAAATTTATCTTATTTATTACCTTTTAATAGATAAATTTAATCCACTTACATTAGCTTTTATTAATGCTATATTTGCACTTGTTTATACTGTACATTTTTACCTTGCTTACTTCCCCCCCCCCCGCCACTCTTTTGTGCCTTCTGCAGTATGATCCAGGTTTCTTTATTCCTTTTTCTCCATTTGCTGTTTTGGAAGTTATATATTCTACTTTTATACGGGTTTTCCTTAAAATTGATATTTACCCTGAACTTTATAATATTTAATGTTAATCGGTGTCTCTGTTTTCCTTTGGAACAATTTTGGGGGAGGGGTTTAGAAAGCTTTAACTCCATTCCTCAGCCTCCCCCAATAACCTTATTCCATTTAAATTTTGTCTGTTATGTTAGTTTAACCTTGTTTTTTATAATCTGCCCAAATTAGTCAATTATTATTATAAAAAAGTCAGTGCTTACTTGTATTTACCCACATCTTTATAAAATATTTTTCCTTACTATTGCTTCATACTCTTTTTTCCTTCTTTCTGGGTTTAATTTCCTTTTTGCCGAAGTATGTTCTTTAGGCCCTTTCAGAGAGGCCCTATGAGTGTAAATGCTCTCAGCCTCTGATATTCTGAAAATGCTTTCATTTTTCATGAACTTCTGTGTCCTAATTTAGATGGGAATAGCACTTTAGGTTGAGTTATTTTCCATGACTGCTTTTACACTATTATTTCCTTTTTTTCCTGGCATCTATTGTTGCAGATTCTCAGTCTAATTATTATTTCATAAGTCTTTTCTTTAGATTACGCCTAACACCTCTTTTTAATATCTTTCAACTACTGCAGTGCCAAGAAGAAATTTCTAACTGTAGACTTTCTTTTTATATTTTTTCTTTTCTTTTTTATTGAAGTATAACTGACTTAGAACTTTATAGTAGTTTCAGGTGTACAGCATAGTGGTTCAATATTTTTATACATTACAAAATAATCACCATGAGAAGTCTAGTTGCCATCTGTAATCATACAGTTACTACAATATTACTGAGTACATTCCCTAGGCTGTACATTTCTGTGATTTCTTTCTTTTATAACTCAAAGTTCATACTTCTTAATTTTCCTTACCCATTTCACACTTTCCCCCACCCCTTCCCCTTTGGCATCTACCAGTTTGTTCTCTGTATCTATGAATCTGTTTCTGTTTTGTTATGTTTGTCTGTCTGTTTTGTTTTTAGATACCACATATAAGTGAAATAAACAGTATTTGTCTTTCTTGGCCTGACTTTTTTCACTTAGCGTAATATCCTCTAGGTCCATCCATGCTTTTGCAAATGGCAAGATTTTATTTGCTCTTAGTTTCACTGATCTTTTCTATTATTTTTTAGTTTCTATTTCATTTATTTCTGCTCTGATATTTATTATTTCTTTCCCTCTCCTAACTTTGGATTTTATTTGCTTTTCTTTTTCTAGTTCTTTAGGTGTAAGATTAGGTTGTTTATATGAGATTTTTCTTGTTTCCTGAGGTAGGCTTATATTGTTATAAAGTTCCTTCTTACAGCTGCTGTTGTTGTGTCCCGTAGATTTTGAGTTATTGTGTTTGTTTTCGTTTTCATTTGTCTCCAGGTATTTTTTTATTTCTTCTGATTTCTCCAGTGACCTATTGTTTTTTTAGTAGCATATTGTTTAGCCTCCATGTATTTGTGTTTTTTGCAGTTTTCTTCTTGTAGTTGATTTCTAGTTTTATACTGCTGTGGTTGGAAAAAATGCTTGATATGATTTCCATTCTCCTAAATTTATTGAGACTTGTTTTGTGGCCTAGTATGTGATCCATCCTGGAGAATGTTCCATGTGCATTTGAAAAGAATGTATTCTGCTGCTTTGGGATGGAATGTTGTATATTTATCTATTAGGCCCCTCCTCTGGTCTAATGTTTCATTTAAGGCCAGTGTTTCTTTATTGATTTTCTGTCTTGATGATATGTTCATTAGTGTAAATGGGTGTTAAAGTCCCCTAGTATTATTGTGTAACTGTAACTTCCTTATGTTTGTTAATATTTGCTTTATGTATTTTGATGCTCCTGTGTTAGGTGCATATATATTTATAATTGTTCTGTCTTCTTGGATTGATCCCTTGATCATTATGTAATGTCCTTATTTGTCTCTTGTTAGTATAATTTTTTTTAAAGTCTATTTTTTTTTTTTGGCTATTCAAAAGATTTATTTTATTTTAAAAGTATTCTAGTAATACAGGAATATGCTTTTGGGAGGTCTGAGGTCTTCTGCCAGCGTTCAGAAGGTGTTCTGTAGGAGTTGTTCCACGTGTAGATGTATTTCTGGTGTATCTGTGGGGAGGAAGGTGATCTCCGTGTCTTACTCTTCCGCCATCTTCAAGGTCCCCCCTAAAGTCTATTTTATCTAAGTATTGCTTCCCCAATTTTTTTGTTTGTTTCCATTTGCATGGAATACCTTTTCCCATCTTACACTTTCAGTCTGTGTGTCTTTAGATCCGAAGTGAGTCTCTGGTAAACAGTATATATATGGGTCTTTGTTTTTGTTTGTTTTTCATTCAACCACTCTATGTCTTTTGATTGGAGCATTTAGTGCATTTACACATAAAGTAGCTGTTGGGTCCCGGAGTGGATTTTATGATAATCACAAGAAAAGACTCTCTGCATTTAGAGTCTCAAGCTCTTGAATCCACCTTCCCAAAAGTGGCCAAAGCAATGTATCCAAAATGGAAGCTCACTCATGTCACCTCTTTTACTAAACACCTCTGTTTGTATCCTGTGACCTTTATGATCAGAATGAATTCCCTGATTTGCCATACAAAGACTTTGATGACTTTCCCTCTCCTCCTCTTTTTCTTTTTCACCTACTTCCCCCAGGCCATCTTATGCTTCAGTTAAGCTAAATTGTATGCAAACCTTCTATCAGTGACCTGCTAGCTCTTGGTGCCATCCCTTCCATATGTGGTGTTTCTTCAACCAGAGACATTCTTCTTCCAGTTCTTGAGAGCCTAACTGTTAGCTCACTATCAATACTCAGCTCAATCATCTTATTGGAAGATATGAGCATATAACTTTCCTTTTTCCTCATATTCCATACTGTGAGATGAGGTAGGAGCTCCTTTGGTCTTGCTAAGTTATCCTATCACAGATAGCACTTGATGCATTGAATGCAAACTCTTTGTGAGCAAGGACTGGGTCTTTCTTTTCAATGACTTGTGCTGTGCCTGCCACAAAGGAGGTGATCACTAATGTTTGCTGAATGACCAAATGACTTGAATTGGAGGGTCATGTAGTGTGAAATGATACATAGCAAAGTGCAAAAGTCAATGTACACATACAGGGTATTACTGCTGTTCCAGTTGATTGGGTACCTTTGTCATGTTAGGCTCTGCTGAGGCTAGTTCAGTTTATAGATAGATGTCTCAGTATTAGCTAGGTGCCCATCTAGTAACAGTATAATTTTTGATTTTTAAGTGAATTTCTGATCAGAATAATTTATTTTTGCTCTTTAAGTAGTTCTTATTACTGTTGTTCCTTCTAGCATCTTTATTATCTTAACTTACTTTATACCTTCTATTTTTACAGTGCTTGCTTTTCTAACTCTGAAAGAGAGAGTTTAAATTGTTTGCATGAGTGTTAGGATATAGTGATCCAATAAAAGACTTACTCGAATTAGATCTTGGTATTCAGACTCCCTGATGGATGCTTAATATGCAAGGTCTTGTTTCTCCTCTGGGGCTCAAGTTGTGGGACCAGAACATGAGCTAAACTTAACCCTAAATTATGTGCTGTCAATATATTTTAATCAGAAGCCTAAAATCCCTGCAGATTTTGCTTCTGCAAGTCACCGATTTTGAACTCTGCCGCTGTGTTTAATTGCTCATGCAATATTAAACCCTAGTTGAGCTTTAATTTCAAGAAATATGAACCAAATGAAGATTTCAAGAAATTCTGAACTATGGAAAGTAGTTTCTTAACAGTTGCTGAAATACACAAATGATGAGCAGCTTCTGATAGATGTTTCTGAACTCAACTTGTCATATTTTAAAAATGGACAGGAGTTATTAGTGGTCAGTATACTATTCTGCACATTCCATTTTATTTCATTGTATCTCCATCTGGATGTCTGCTAGGCATCGCAAACATAATGCCAAAACTCTTCATTTTACCCTTCCTCCCCCAACTTATTCTTTGCCAGTCTTAACATCTTAAAATCATCAGCCGTCACCAGTTGCTCCAGCCCCAAACTTGGAAGTCATTTTCAGTTTCTTCCTTTCCCTTTCCTCCCGAAAGCAATCCATCAGCAAGTTCTATTGTTTCAGTCTCCAAAAACATAGTCTTTCTTTCCAGCTCCTCTGCCACAACCTTGGAGTAAGTCATCATCATTTCCCTCCTGGCTGCTACCATAGCCCTCTCTCTAACTGCTATTTCTGCTTCCCAAGCAGTCTGACGTGTGTGTTTCTAACTACTGCAGTTGGCTGCCTCTTGTCTGCTTCTCTCTGCCCTTAGAATAAAATCCAAACTCCTTACCGTAGCCACTGCCCTTGGCAACATGGAGCACATTAAAAGCCTCTGTGAGAAATTTTAGTGAAGCTGCGCACGTGAATGGCAGACTACTGAGGGTAGAGGAGTGAGCGGCAGTTAGAAATTGTGGCTAGCCAGTCATCATTTTGGGAATTTTGATATGAAGAGGAGAGAGGTAGGCGGGCAACAAGAGAGGGCATAGGGATAAAGGAGAGTTGTTTTTCTTCTTTTTTTTTTTTGGTCGTGCCGCATGGCTTGGGGGGCCTTAGTTCCTTGACCAGGGATTGAACCTGGGGCCGTGGCAGTGAGAGCGTGGCGTCCTAACCCCTGGACCGCCAGGGAATTCCCAAGGAGTACTTTTGTTTGTTTTTTTGAGAAAAAGGAGACTTGAGCAATCTCATATAGGGAAGGGGACAGAATAGAAGAGCTTGAAATATAGGGTGAAAGAGATGACTGAATAATGCTTCTGAAGGGACAAGGAGAAGTGGGTGATTTAGTCTTAGACTCTGCGCCAGTTACCTGTTGCTAAGTAACAAATTACCTGAAAACTTAGCAGCTTATATACTATGATAAACATTTGTTATCTCACACAATCTCTGAGGGTCAGGAATCTGAGAGCTGCTTAGCTGGATAGTTCTGGTCCCACATCTCTTGGGAGGTTGCAGTTAAGCTGGTGGCCAGAGCTACAGTCTGTGAAGATTTGGCGGGAGCTGGAGCAGCTGCTTCCAAACTGTTGGCAAGAAGCTTACATTTGTCACCACATGGGCCTCCCCACAGGGCTGTTTATGACAAGATTCCACCTAGGGCAGGTGATCCAAGAGACAGTAAGAAAGCAAAAGCCCAAATAGAAGCTGCTGTGTGCTTTGTAAGCTAATGTTGGAGTAATACCATCACTTACCGTCACTCCTGTTGGTACAGATTAATCCTGGTACAGTGTGGGAGGACTAATACCATGAGGCAGGGGTCCTGCGCATTGGGGTCCATCTTAGCGCCTGGCTACTACAGAACTCAAGAAGAGGGTTTTTGCTCTGTAAAAAAGCAGTGTGAGAGAAAGGGGAGGAAACTGCGAACGAGACTGACCTGTGGCTTCAGTTATCTCAGTGAAGCTGAAGGCAAAGTCATTTTCTGAGAGTGAGAGGTAGAAGAGGGGCTTTAAGGAGGAGAGCTGAGGTTTTGAATCCCTACTCAGGAGAATGGGAAAGGCGGCTCCTTCCGTGTGTAGAATGGTCAGGTCGAACTGAGAGCTCGCTCTGATGAAATGGGAAATAAAAAATGTGCAGAAGCACCATTCTGCCTGATGGTGTGATTTTTCTCCTTCAGAGGTGGTGAAGCAGAAATGGCAACACTGGATGATTGGTGTGATCCAGGATGGGGCTTTTGATTAAAGGATGTGGTTCAGGCAAAAGAAGACAGGGTAATTGTGAAAAATACTGGGGGAATGACTAAGATAATCCATCATGGAGCTGAAATGAAGGACCAGAAACCAAAGGTAGCTGAAAGATGTGAGAAAATGGAGGGACCAAGGAACTTAAGATTTTGATATGGTTGAAGTGAGGGTAGAACTAGAGGGAGAGAGGGAGGGCTGGATGCAGGAGACGGTGGTTAGAGATGACTTTGGAGTTCAAGACATTCCATTAATGGTCATGAGAAAATGTTTTAGGAAAATGTGTTTAAAATGAACTAAATTTATACAAACCCAGATTTGTATATTCCATACAAAATAGAATTATTGGTTAATCAGTTAACATGTGTTTGTTGAGCCATAACTACATGTCCACAAGTGTGTAGCATCCTGTGGTTAAAGTACACTTCTTTCCGCTAAAGGCTGCACTACATGATTTTTTGATTTCCTAAAGGGTTTTTCACTTTATGCCAGAATCCATCACAGGGTTTATGAAATAACAAACATTGTCCTCTCAGGCATATTATGATAGAATTTGAAATATACAAATGGATGTTGTACACTAATTTAAATAAATGTCTTGTGTAAAGTAAGTGTAGGTTCTTTCTCAGTGTTCCTAGTTTGGAAAATATTTTAGAAAATTACTTTCTTATAATAAATTGTTAGCAACCGTACAGAACAGTGGTTCTCAAAGTGTAGTCCCTGGCAAGCAGTATAGACACCACCTGGAAACTTGTTAGAAATGCAGATTCTAGGGTCCCACCTGAGATCTACTCTATCAGAAACTCTGGGAGTGAGGTCCAACAATCCATGTTTTAACAGTCTCTTTAGGTGATTTGATCGCCTCCAAAGTTTGAGAACTAACGTGGAAGATATTAAAATAATAATAAAACAAAACAAAATAAAAAAACTAGACAGGAGAACTCTTCCCTCTTTGGATTTTAGTTTCTACTTCAGAATTACTGACAAAAGCTATTTTTTATTTTGTCACAAATACTTCAGTGAAAACAATACTGTTTTAATGCTACTAATACTGGTATATTTTAAAACTTTTATAATCAGCTTCTTATAACCTCTTCACAGATGCTTTTTACTAAAATCTCATGGCGCAAAGTCCAATAAAGAACATAAAACCCTATTCTATGAGAAATAATGTCTCTTTATAAGGCATATTTGTAATAGTTGAAATTAAAGTTCAGGGCCTTTCTTTTAGATAGTGGATTTGGCCATTCTATTGCCCATAAATAATTTACTTACCCATGCTTAGCCCTTAAAACACAGTTCAAAGTAGGTATAGTCCAAATACTCTATTAACCTCTTACTATTTTGATAGTGGCAACTACTTGAGTGTACTATTCTACATACAATTTCTGTATATATTATTTTTCCTACAACTCTGTATAAATCTTAAAAAGAGTTTGTCAAATTTGTTTTCTAAAACAGAGAAATACTTTATTTATTCATCAATGTTGGGGAAGGAATTCTTCCATGCAAATGAATTTTCTAGGAACCTGACCTATATTTGTGTATCTACAGCTATTTCTTTTTAGATTTATATCTGTAAAATCAGAAAATTGTTTGGTAAGGTGACCAGTTTGATTTTTCACTGTTGAAGCTCTGTTTTGAATACATTTTATAATATACTTCTCTTCTAATTAAGTAAATGTTTATTGAGCACATACTATTTTCATTAACTGTATTGGGTGATTAGAGGGGTAACAAGATGAATGAGAGAAGTCACCAAGATGGCAACATAAAAGGCTCCTGAATTTCCTTCCTCCAAAGAGTTCACTGAATATACAGGTACACACAGATCAGTTTCCTCTGAGAGAAATCCAGAAATAAGTTGAGTGACTCCTACACAATGGGCAGCTGAGAAAATACCCACATTGAAACAGGTAAGAAAGGCTGAGACACTCTCTCACCATAAACCTCACTCCCAGGAATGGTGTCTTACAGTCAGGAGGAAACAAACAAATCCCAGCTTCCCCCTGAGCAGTGAAGGGTTTGGACCACACATATAGTGCCCCAACTTTTATGTACAGACTACTGTTATAGTGTTGACCTGTTGTGCTTTGAACTTGTTACCATTCATTTCACATGTAAAATATTCTTGGTTGAGAGAACCTATCCCTGACTTTTTTTGCTGAAGTGCATTACTTGGCAATGTTTCCTCTCTAGCATTCTAGTATAAAGTGCGTAATTAGAGCAGATAACAACTGTGTTGGGTGTGCATTGGCTGAATGTCAACTGCTTGCATTACTGATCTTGCAGGGTTACATTTGGGTTTTCATAGATGATATTTCTTTGTAAACAGTATTAAGCATACATGACTTTAAAAGACTATAACCCTGTTTACCTGCTTGGCTTCAATGCTTTCCTCTCTCTATATATTAATATTAGCTTGAGATAACCCAATTTTCTTGAACTTACTCCAAACATTTTGCAGAGCTTTTTAATTTCTGCAAATTTGCATGAATAGTAAGACCTACTGGACCTTGAATGGAAATGGCAAACGTAGTCCTACAGGAAATCCAGGAAAAGCCAAATTTCAATCCTTTTATCACCAGAGAGAATGAACCTTATTCCAGGGATGGGCTGAACAGATACTGTCAGTGGTGAGGCGAGAGAGAAATGAGCTATGGAGTTTAAAATTTAAAATTCACAGCATGAATCTGAATATTAGAGGAATAACTTACACATTGACCCTTCTGATGTTTAACAGAGTAAAGCATTCAATTTGCATTTCATTAAATATTAGAAATCAGATAGGATTTCTGTTTCTATTTTTCCTAATTAAAAAAAAAAAACTCTTAGCAAATTACCTTGGAGTCATCAATTTAAGAAATTCTAGCACTTCTCCAAATTTATAATGTGATAAATAATGTTTCTTATTTATAACAGCACTAAAAAGTGATTATAAAGGATCAGTAAATGTTAAAACTAGTTTAGTGGAAAGTTATTCAGCTTTCATTAATGGTATCAGAAATATTATACCTTACCTTTAGCTCTAGAACATGGTGGATTCATGGTTCACATTTCTTATTTAAATAACCACATAAAAAAAGCCATGTTGCCTGTGTCATGCTAGTACAATATTAACTACTATCATTTATTTGTGGTTTCTTCCTGTTTTTTTCTTTCCTGTTCCCTCTATCTATTTTAAGAAATAAAAGATGATTTAGGGATTGCAGAATTTGTTCTAAATAATTTGGTGGTACAACATTACTATTCTTGCAATTTCAATTTTTGTTTTTTTGTTTATAACTTGGTACTGTTAATAAACGGACACAGATAAATATTATAATTTTATATTTAGTTAAACTATCAGAATTTAGATAAATTTGGAACGTTTAATAATACTATCTCTATTTTTCTATTTATGTTTCTAGCTATATTGTTTACTTTATCTGGTGATTTCTTTCATTGAAAACTTACTTGTTCTGTTTACCTTAGCTTAATTCTTTGTCAGTTGACAGTAATACAATATAATTAACAGAGTACCATAAATTGAATTTGTTTAAGGCCAGGAGTTGCTTCTCACTTGTCTCAGATATCAGATAGCATATGGATATTTTAATAATATCCTTTAAGATAAAATAACCTGGTTTTGTTTGATAATCCAAAGGATGTCTGTAGTAGGTTTTTACAGACTAGTAGAAATGTAGGCTTATAATAGTGCTGATTGATATGGGATATATTTTCGTGCAGGGGTTTTGAAATGCCTATAAGATTACAATATAATAAAGACTATTATTGAAAATACTAGCTGTTCTTAGAAACGTATTTGATAAATTGTTAGAAATTATATAATCCAGTGCCTTTATTTTTTTCCCCACAAATGATGAAACAGATATCCAGGGAGATTAAAATGCCTTGCCCAAGGTCATATAGCTCATTGGTATGAGTCAAATCAGCGAATTCCTGAGTCTTCCTTCATTTCCTTTTTTGACAGATTTCTTAAATCAGTGGATGGGTATTTTTCATCAGTTTTGGAAAATTTTTGCCTTATATTTTAAAATTGCTTTTCCCTTTTCCCCTCCTTTCTTTCTGGGACTCCAGCTAAATGCATGTTAGGTATATGTATTCTCTATGTTTCTTACACTCTCTTCTGTATTTGCTATTCTTTTGTCTTCTATACTTTATTGAGGTTAGTTTCTTTTGACTTGTATTATAGTTTGCTAATTTTTGTTTGATTGCATCTAATAGGCTATTAAATCTGTTAGTTCATAATTTTGGTTATTGTTTAAAATCTTCTCTGTATTTTTTGAGTTTCTTTCTGCTGAAAATGAAATGTCTCTTAACTCCTTGAACATGGTAAGCAGATTTATTTTAAAGATTCTAATAGCTAGAGCTCCTATAGATCTGTTTCACTCAGTTGTTTTTCCTGGTTTATGTTCATGTAGTCTCCTATCTTTGCAGGTCTGGTTATCTTTGATTGTATCTAGGCTTTGTATTAAAATTGTTTGTGGAAGTAATTTGAAATTTAGGATGATTTCAAAGCTTTCTTTGACCAGAGAGAATTTGCTTTTGTCAGGAGCCTGAGGGCATTAGTAATCTAGGATCACCTTAATCCAATTTTAGGAATGGAAAAAATTTTCTGGGTCATCCATAAGATTTAAAGATGAGTTTTTGTCCCTGTGAGGGCTGGCTTACTTTCAATTTTCCCTTATGCATACGATGCAGGTCTTTGGGATCTCAACCCAAGACACTATGGATTTATCTGAGCTCCTAATTTTAGCAGGTCTGGGCTCCAGATTTTGACACACTAGGTGAAGAGACTGTAAACAGTTTTAGTTTGCTTTCAGCAGCCTCTTCTATAATTTCTTCTAAGGCAAAAGTAAGTCCAAATGAAAAGCTCACTTCTTTGGATTTTCACATTTTCCAAGATCGGAGCTCAGTTATTCTTTACTATTTTGTTAAGTCTCTGATGCCTTCGAGCAGATGCTTTTATATTTCACTAAGCTTTCTTATTGTCCTCAGCAAAGGGATTGGTTCTAATTATTGATTTCTCCATTTCTAGAACTAAAAGTGACTTTTCCTACTTTATTTTTTTAAAAGTTTATAATTTTCAAATAATCATCATTATAAAATTTTTTTAAATACCTAAAAATAGAGAGTAGAATAGAAAAGCTCTCATAAACTCATCCCTTAATTACATTTTTGTCAATTTCCTTCCAGTCTGTTCTCCATAATTTTTTTTACTTTATATTGTTTATAGTATATTGCATTCTGTATGTCTATTTTTATATCATTTAAAAACTTAATATACCATATGCATTCCCTTGCTATTATGCAGTATACTTAATTACCATTTTGCTAACTACATGATCTGCTCATTAGATATACTACATTTTATGGAACCATGGTCTTATGTTTTGTCATTTAGGTTGTATTCAATTTTCACTGTTATAAATAAAACATTAGTACACATATTTGTGCTCAAATTATTTTGTCTCGGAATTAGGATGATTAACTTATGATGCATTCTTAGAAGTTGAATTGCTGGGTCAAGAGCATGCATATTTTTAAGGCTCCCAAAATATATTGCTTAATAACCTTTACTAAGAGCAGAAGCAAGAAGAACTACAGTCCTGCAGCCTATGGAACAAAAACCACATTCATAGAAAGATGGACAAGATGAGAAGGCAGAGGGCTATGTACCAGATGAAGGAACAACAACTAAATGAAGTGGAGATAGGCAACCTTCCAGAAAAAGAATTCAGAATAATAATACTGAAGATGATACAGGACATCAGAAAAAGAATGAAGGCAAAGACTGACAAGATGCAAGAAATGTTAAACAAAGGCCTATAAGAATTAAAGAACAAACACCTAGAAGAATTAAAGGACAAACAAACAGAGATGAACAATACAATAACTGAAATGAAAAGTACGTTAGAAGCAATCAGTAGCAGAATAACTGAGGCAGAAGAACGGATAAGTGACCTGGAAGACAGAATGGTGGAATTCACTGCCGCGGAACAGAATAAAGAAAAAGAATGAAAAGAAATGAAGACAGCCTAAGGGACCTCTGGGACAACATTAAACACAACAACATTTGCATTATAGGGGTCCCAGAAGGAGAAGAGAGAGAGAAAGTACCCGAGAAAATATTTGCAGAGATTATAGTCGAAAACTTCCCTAACATGGGAAAGGAAGTAGCCACCCAACACCAGGAAGCGCAGAGAGTCCCAGGCAGGATAAACCCAAGGAGAAACACACCGAGATGTATAGTGATCAAATTGACAAAAATTAAAGACAAAGAAAAATTATTGAAAGCAACAAGGAAAAAATGACAAATAACATAGAAGGGAACTCCCATAAGGTTAACAGCTGATTTTTCAGCAGAAAATCTGTAATCCAGAAGTGGGTGGCAAGATGTATTTAAAGTGATGAAAGGGAAGAACCTACAACCAGGATTACTCTACCCAGCAATGATCTCATTCAGATTTGATAGAGAAATCAAAAGCTTTAGAGACAAGCAAAAGCTAAGAGAATCCAGCACCACCAAACCAGCTCTACAACAAATGCTACTCTAAGTGGGAAACACAAGAGAAGAGGAGGACCTACAAAAACAAACCCAAAACAATTAAGAAAATGGTAATAGGAACATACATGTTGATAATTACCTTAAACGTGAATGGATTAAAGGCTCCAACCAAAGACACAGGCTTACTGAATGGATACAAAAACAAGACCCATATATATGATGTCTACAAGAGACCCATGTCAGACCTAGGGACACATACAGATTGAAAGTGAGGGGATGGAAAACGATAGTCCATGCAAATGGAAATCAAAAGAAAGCTGGAGTAGCAATACTCATATCAGATAAAATAGACTTTAAAATAAAGAATGTTACAAGAGACAAGGAAGGACATTACATAATGATCAAGGGATCAATCCAGGAAGATGACATAACAATTATAAATATATATGCACCCAACATAGGAGCACCTCAATATATAAGGCAACTGCTAACAGCTATAAAAGAGGAAATTGACAGTTAGACAATAATAGTGGGGGACTTTAACACCTCACTTACACCAATGGACAGATCATCCAGACAGAAAATTATTAAGGAAACACAAGCTTTAAATGACACCAATAGACCAGATAGATTTGATTGATATTTATAGGACATTCCATCCAAAAACAGCAGAACACATTTTCTTCTCAAGGGCACACGGAACATTCTCCAGGATAGATCACATCTTGGGTCAGAAATCAAGCCTCAGTAAATTGAAACTGAAATCATATCAAGCATCTTTTCTGACCACAACGCTATGAGATTAGAAATCAATTATAGGGAAAAAAATGTAAAAAACACAAACACATGGAGGCTATACAGTACATTACTAAATAACCAATAGATCACTGAAGAAATCAGAGAGGAAATCAAAAAATACCTAGAGACAAATTACAACGAAAACACGGTGATCCAAAACCTATGGGATGCAGCAAAAGCAGTTCTAAGAGGGAAGTTTATAGCAATACAAGCCTACCTCAAGAAACAAGAAAAATCTTAAATAAACAATCTAACCTTACACCTAAAGGAACTAGAGAAATAAGAACAAACAAAACCCAAAGTTAGTGGAAGGAAAGAAATCATAAAGATCAGAGCAGAAATAAATGAAATAGAAACAAAGAAAACAAGAGGAAAGATCAATAAAACTAAAAGCTGTTTCCTTGAGGAGATAAACGAAATTGATAAACCATTAGCCAGACTCATCAAGAAAAAGAGGACTAGGACTCAAATCAATAAAATTAGAAATGAAAAAGGAGAAGTTACAATAGACACTGCAGAAATACAAAGCATCCTAAGAGACTACTACAGGCAACTCTATGCCAATTAAATGGACAACCTGGAAGAAATTCTTAGAAAGGTATAATCTTCCAAGACTGAGCCAGGAAGAAATAGAAAATATGAAATATGAACAGACCAATCACAAGTAATGAAATTGAAGCCATGATTAAAAATCTTCCAACAAACAAAAGTCCAAGACCAGATGGTGTCACAAGTGAATTCTATCAAACATTTAGAGAAGAGCTAACACCCATCCTTCTCAAACTCTTCCAAAAAATTGCAGAGGAAGGAACACTCCCAAACTCATTCTATGAGGCCACCACCACCCTGATACCAAAACCAGACAAAGATACTACAAAAAAAGAAAATTACAGACCAATATCACTGATGAATATAGATGCAAAAATCCTGAACAAAATACTAGCAAACAGAATCCAACAACACATTAAAAGGATCATACATCATGATCAATTGAGATTTATTCCAGGGTTGCAAGGATTCTTAAATATATGCAAATCAATCAATGTGATACACCATATTAACAAATTGAAGAATAAAAACCATATGGTCATCTCAATAGATGCAGAAAAAGCTTTCGACAAAATTCAACACCCATTTATGATAAAAACTCTTCAGAAAGTGGGCACAGAGGGAACCTACCTCAACATAATAAAGGCCATGTACGACAAACCCACAGGAAACATCGTTATCAATGGTGAAAAACTGAAAGCATTTCCTCTAAGATCAGGAAAAAGACAAGGAAGTCCACTCTCACCACTATTATTCAACATAGTTTTGGAAGTCCTAGCCATGGCAATTAGAGAAGAAAAAGAAATACAGGAATACAAATTGAAAAGAAGAAGTAAAACTGTCACTGTTTGCAGATGACATGATACTATACATAGAGAATCCTAAAGATGCCACCAGAAAACTACTAGAGCTAATCAACGAATTTGGTAAAGTTGCAGCATACAAAATGAATGCACAGAAATCTCTTGCATCCCTATACACTAATCATGAAAAATCTGAAAAAGAAATTAAGGAAACACTCCCATTTATCATTGCAACAAAAAGAATAAAATACCTAGGAATAAACCTACCTGGGGAGACAAAAGACCTGTATGCAGAAAACTATAAGACACTGATGAAAAAAATTAAAGATGAGACAAACAGATGGAGAGATATATGATGTTCTTGGGTTGGAAGACTCAATATTGTGAAAATGACTATACTACCCAAAGCCATCTACAGATTCAATGCAATCCCTATCAGATTACCAATGGCATTTTTTACAGAACTAGAACAAAAAATCTTAAAATTTGTATGGAGACACAAAAGGTCCTGAATAGCCAAAGCAGTCCTGAGGGAAAAATACAGAGCTGGAGGAATCAGACTCCCTGACTTCAGACTATACTACAAAGTTACAGTAATCAAGACAATATGGTACTCGCACAAAAATAGAAATATAGATCAATGGAACAGGATAGAAAGCCCAGAGATAAGCCTATGCACCTATGGTTAACTAATCTATGACAAAGGAGGCAAGGATATACAATGGAGAAAAGACAGCCTCTTCAATAAGTGGTGCTGGGAAAACTGGACAGCTACATGTAAAAAAATGAAGTTAGAACACTCCCAGCACCATACACAAAACTAAAGTCAAAATGGATTAGAGACCTAAATGTAAGACTGGACACTATAAAACTCTTACAGGAAAACATACGAAGAACACTCTATGACATAAATCACAGCACGATCTTTTTTGATCCACCTCTTGGAGTAATGGAAATAAAAACAAAGATAAACAAATGGGACCTAATGAAACTTAAAAGCTTTTGCACAGCAAAGGAAACTACAAACAAGACAAAAAGACAACCCTCAGGATGGGAGAAAGTATTTGCAAACGAATCAACGGAAAAAGGATTAATTTCCAAAATATATAAACAGCTCATGCAGCTCAATATTAAAAAAACAGACAACCCAATCCAAAAATCGGCTGAAGACCTAAATAGACATTTCTCCAAAGAAGATATACAGATGGCCAAGAAGCACATGAAAAGCTGCTCAACATCACTAATCATTAGAGAAATGCAAATCAAAACTACAATGAGGTATCACCTCATACCACTTAGAATGGGCATCATCTGAAAATCTACAAACAAATGCTGGAGAGGGTGTGGAGAAGAGGGAACCCTCTTGCACTGTTGGTGGGAATGTAAATTGATACAGCCACTATGGAGAGAACAGTATGGAGGTTCCTTAAAAAACTAAAAATAGAATTACCATATGACCCAGCAATCCCACTACTGGGCATATACCCAGAGAAAACCATAAATCAAAAAGACATATGCACCCCAATGTTCATTGCAGCACTATTTACAATGGCCAGGTCATGGAAGCAACCTAAATGCCCATCGACAGACGAATGGATAAAGAAGATGTGGTACATATATACAATGGAATATTACTCAGCCATAAAAGGGAACGAAATTGGGTCATTTGTAGAGATGTGGATGGATCTAGAGACTGTCATACATCATGAAGTAAGTCAGAAAGAGAAAAACAAATATTGTATATTAACGCATATATGTGGAACCTAGAAAAATGGTACAGATGAACCGGTTTGCAGGGCAGAAATAGAGGCACAGTAGTAGAGAACAAACATATGGACACCAAGGGGGAAGTGGTGGGGGTTCGGGGGGGTAGTGGTATGATGAATTAGGGGATTGGGATTGACATATATACACTAATATGTATAAAATGGATAACTAATAAGAACCTGCTGTATAAAAAAATAAAATTCTAGGATTCAAAAAAAAAAAAAAAAAAACCCTTTACTAAGACATAGATTTAAGAACCTTTTACTCCATCTTCATGTTCCCACTCCTTTGCCATGTGGCTTTTGGGCCAAACTTGTTTTTAACATTCGTGTCAAAATAAACATTGCCTTTAGGATAGTCTAATATAATTAAGAATGATATTGAAAGACTATTTAACTTTTAACCACACTGTGAGGGTGACTATAATTAAATGGTTTTTCTTAGTGAGAAAGGAATTAATTAGATATTACAGTGTCTTGCAATGACAGTTTAATGATGAACCTCTTGATACTATTTTAGATAACTACATTTATTCACATCTAATATAATTGATTTTGATTTTGACAAAGTTCAGAATTCCAAGTTTCTTTTAGAGATAGTTGTTATGTTTTTATATTTCCAGTTTTGGACTATTTCACTAGACTAAATTGAATAAAATAGGAGATCTTTTCTGTCTTTCTTAGCCGTGTGATGGTAGAGAAATCATTTTTTCTCTCTGATCCTTATTTCCCTCCTTTGTAAAATAGAGATGAACTGAGCTATCTTGTGCTTATAAGTATCTGGTGCTACTTAATGTGGGCAAGTCACCAAACTTTCTTCTGACCATGTTTGAGGTTAAAAAGAAAAAAACCCCTTAAATATCTTAATAGCAATGATAACAAAAATATCTTAAGTATTGTGAAACTATCTTAAGCTCCTAGGACGAGGGGCCATATTTCATAAAAAATAAAGATAAGCAAAACTATTTGAAAAATGACTTACTGGAGTAAGTGAAGATTCAGGCATATTAATTATTAAAAGGAATAATATAAAGTTTTGTGCAGAACTTAAGGACGGTATCTAAAAGGCACGACATTTTTGTTTGATGTGCTGGGCCTAATTTATATGTAAATGTAGGCCCTGTAGTATTACCTAGACATTTAAGGACTGTTTTAATGGTTTATTCTGGGAAATCAGTGTATGTTTCTGCTTGAACATTATGCTTGAAAGCACTGTGTAAAAGGTAGTTTAATATGTATATTTTGAAAAATAACTAGAAGAGGCACAGTGATATTGAAACTCTGGTTGAAATAGGTTCTGAATACGTTGAAGTGTATAAGTATAATCAATTTTCAGTAAAGTAACTTTTGAACCAATTCTGGAGTTCTATAGGAGAATTGTCAGCTACAAGAACACCAGAGTTCTCTACTAACCTGGGGAGTTATGAAGCCTTTTGCCTACATATGGGTACATGATTCTATATCCTAACTCCAAAGTGTCTGGGGTGTACAGAAGACATTCGACTGAATTTTGACCAATTTAAAACAGGTAAATAGAAAATAGAGTGATAGAACTTGTCAGCTGTAATCACTTGAATAGACCCTCGTATGCCTCCAAATGTAAAGACTCAACTTAATCATGTAGTGTGGACATTTTACCTAGTTCAGTGTTTCTAAACCATTTTCATTGTGTGGTAAACTTGTGGGCTTGTTAGTGCTCTAATGCTTTCAGTACACATCACAGCCAGTTCATCCCGCATCTGCCAAAGCATCTGCTTTGTGCAGTAGTGAAAAACCTGACGGTAAAAGAGTATTTGGGGGAACTGGCAGTTGTGATTCAGCTGAGGGTGGTTCTCTCCAGGCTTTGATAGTGCCCCAGCACAAGAAAAACCTTTGTTTGGGATACACAGACCTGCAGTCATAAATTTCAGAAATGCACTTCTTTGCTGATGGACGACTGATTTTTGTACTTTAAAGAAATAGAGCATAATATTATCTACAAATCTTTATTCCGGCAACTATATCATGAACAAGGGCATCAATACACATTGAAAGAGGCCACATATAAGGTTGAAATTAAAGTTGTCTTTATAGTCAAGAAATCTAAACCTGGGGATAAAAATGACATCTGTGCTCTACATAGCCCTCAAATAGAAAGACCAAGTTGCAGAAGTTAGGGGGATAAAGACAGGTATTTCAAAAATAAAGTTTGACTGGGAATACAAAAAGCCAGAGGACATTAAGACCCTGGACTGCCATAATTGACACATAAAGCCTTCTGCTGTGACTTCTAAGGACCATTCTCTTATCTGCAGGCAGCAGGCTGAAGGCTGACAGCTTTGGAATGCAGATCTAATCTTAGAAATCTGTAATTTTGGGGATGACTGAGGTGCTAATCACTCTAGGACTTTGATTGCCAAATGTGGGTTAACCAAGATTACACTTGTTGTCACGCTCCTACAGAACATCTCTCTCTTTTTAGTAGAGTTGGAATTTTCTTGGGCAATTGAAAATTGCTAATGAAATTCTAGTCTTTACTAAATGTCCACACAGATGTGTAGCAGCTTAAAAAAATTCCAAATATCACAAGCAGATTGTGGGAGAACCCAAGGAACTCCATTATTTATGAGAGATGCTAGAGGAAGGAGGGAAAAGACAGAATTTAGAACTAAAGTGTTAGGAATAATTCATGTTGGAAGATCTGTTGGAGGTGAAAACAAAATATGTCTGAAACTAAGTGGAAGAATCAGGTTTGAAGTTTGCCCAGTTTTCCAGGAGCTCATTTGTTTATGAAATAGAGTTCCACCTGCAGGAAAGGCAGTGCATAACTGACCCAATGATGGCACGTCATGGTACCTTCCTTGGCCAGCAGAGCTGGGGTCGTGATTATTACACGAAGACTATTGTTTGGATTCTAATTTTGCTTTCAGCTTGAATTATTTGCGGGAATTAATTAATTATTTTAAGTTGCCCTTGTGTGAAAAGGTGGTAGATGAGGCTTTATTGGTTTGGGCTGTCCATGACAGCCTTTGGTTTGAAAAATCTAACAAATCTCAAGTAATTTCTTTTGAGAGTCCCAAGTTGGTGAAGACCAATTTGTGATAAATCTTTAACAGGAACCAAATGCATAAATCTTTAATCCTAATGAGTATTTGCTTTTTCTTGAGGGCTTCAGTACCTTTCTCATTTGAGGGCAAATAACGATCAATACTATTTTTTTTAGAGGGAGAAGAGAAATTTTTGACTTTGCTTTTTTTTTTTTTTTCATTCCCTTCATGAAAATACAAACGCAAACATGCTTAAACCAATACAAAGATTAATATCCCCATGCATTTTTGTTTCCCTCACAAATATTGAAATAAAGAAAAGCGTGGATTGTTTTCTAATTTGACCAAATTTTCTTCACTACTCCTAACAATACGGCATATTTCTGTTCTTTCTTTATTTCCTTTCATCTGTGAATAGTAAAGTAGGGTTCACATAGTTGGTTCTGAGAGAGGTCCCATCTTATAGGAAAATGTGTAGAAAAGTTAAGGTACAGATCTTATGCTTTTCAGGATGCTATGGGTTAGAAAAGACAAAAACTTCTTTTTTGTTCAACGCAGACTTTATTTTAAAACTAGTTTTCTTCTTTATGGTATCAGTTTTACTAATGTTTATTGTTTGCTATTCACTGTATTATTCGTAACACAAAGCTGAAATGTCTATCTTTTTAAAGAAATTTATTTTATTGAAGTATAGGTGATTTACAATGTTGTGTTAATTTCTGTTATACAGCAAAGTGATTCAGTAATACATACATGTACATTCTTTTTCATATTCTTTTCCATTATAGTTTATCACAGGTTATTGAATATAGTTCCCTGTGCTACACAGTAGAACCTTGTTGTTTATCCATTATATATATAATAGTTTGCATCTACTAATCCCAAACTCCCAATCCTTCCCTCCCTCACCTTCCCTCCCCCTTGGCAACCATAAGTCTGTTCTCTATGTCTGACTTTCTGTTTCATAGATAGGTTCATTTGTGTCATATCTTAGATTCCACATATAAGTGATATCATATGGTATTTGTCTTTCTCTATCTGACTTACTTCACTTAGTATGATAATCTCTAGGTCCATCCATGTTGCTGCAAATGGCATCATGAAATCTCTCTATCATGACTAGACCAATCAATGCCCATGTGTCCTGTGCATTGAGAACAGGGTGTTACAGAACCAAGGTGTGCCCCAACAGTGAGCAAGTCATTGGGTGATGGAGCTGAGTATTGTTTTAGAATCTTCCAGGGATTTAGTGCTGTTTTCCATGTTGTATTTTGAGACTCTGTCTTAGTGTTTCCGGAGATGAGCCCGGTCTGCATGTTCATCTTAAATAATGGACTGGAGTTAAATACCAATGCACAGTGTTGTTGGGTGTCAGGGCAGCACTGACTGTTAAATATTGCTTCAGGAAAAATGTATTTACACACATGCTGACAGTTCATTTCCAGGTGGGAGCCTCACGTCTGCTCCGTACACTGCAACTTCAGTCTTCCTACCATGAAATTTTAGACAGCTTGTCTGCAGACGCTCTGCCAGACTTATTAATATTTATACATTCCATTCACACTCCAGTCAGAGCATATAAGTTGCAGATCTTTCTGATTTGGAAGCTATTAAGATTCATGACCCTTTAGCTATTTACTTCGTGTGGTCTAGGAGACTTTGCAATCAGCTTACACTTAAGAAGAAAGCACAAATCATTACTGTTCAAATATTGTCCTGTATTGTGACCATTTGTAGTCCATCAAAGGGGTGTTAAGAGCTTTAATGCATTTATTTATCTCAGAGACACGGGTTATTAGATGAGGCACTCTTCTCTTGGAGAGGGATAGAAGTGTTACTTACACCAAAAATTGCCTTTTTAATCCCAAATTAGTAACTCTGTCTGAAGCTCCATATGTTATTAAGAAGTAATATCTAATCAATTTTTCTTCTTGAGAGCAGGTGTTGATTGAACAAATGATGGAGGTGATGTACCAAATAGAATAGAACAAAGACCATCAAATAGTTAGGTGTGCATTAGGCCTGTCTCTGAAGAAGTTCTGTTCTTTTAACATATTGTCTTATGTGTGTGTGGCTTACAAAGGTTGTACAATTGAAGATAGATCTTATATTGAATTATTTTATGGAATTATTCAATATGTTTTATTAGTGTTTCCAAGGCATTTAATCCTTACTTCAAAATAGTCTTACCCTATTGGGAAAAAAAATGAGAATGCTAGAAGAAAAATAGGGGAGAGAGGTGGAGAGGGGATTGATATTTGTTCAGTGCTTACTATGGGCTAAGTATTTTACATTTATTAATTATTTTTGAACCATACAACAACCCTTGAGGTAGGTATTATTATCCCATTTGCTGACTAGAAGTTGAATCTTAGAGAGGTCAAGTAGCTTGCCCAAGATCACACATTTAGTAAATAAAATTCTAACACAGATTCATTTGTGATATTTCTGGTATCTGGTTATTTAGATGCTATTTCATCTACATTTCTCATAGAAATGTCATGTTCTAGCCCTTATTCTGGCTAGACTTACTCCCTCTCTGAAATGTTTCTAATGCAAAATTTGAGTCCTATGAATTTCCAAAGTAACCTAGGCCTGCTGCTTTGCTTCTGGTTCATCTTCTATTTCCTAATTTTCAAAAAAAAAAATTCAAAGGTAATTCATTTATTGAAAACCAGCGTCACCTCCACCATCACCACCTTTACCGCTATCTCCACCACCATCTTTTCCACACTGATTTTACTACTTATAGGGTAAATCATTAAATTAAATTAGACCAAAGCAGTTTTTATTTTCTATTCTTGAGTTGCCAAATAAAACTATATCATATATTTTGGAGTCAAAGACCAAAGCTTTTTTGCAGCTTATAAAACATTTGTAAAACACAACCTTTTAAAAGATTTTTTACACAACACGTACATTTTCAAAATATTGTTATATAAAACAAAATCTATTGCTTAATTGACATTATTTTTCTTGCTCTGAAGATGAGTCAGATTCTAGTATGTAATTTCTTTACCCTTGAATTACCTTTGTTTTGATAAAAACAGTGGATGTTGTGATATCCTGCTTTCCTGAAATGACTTTCTGCTTGGAGTGCATGGGGAACTACAGCTCCACAGTGGCTGAGCTGGTTTTTCTTTAGGAAGATCTGGGGAAGAATCAATGAACACACATTGAATCAATTCTCCCACAATGAGCATAAGGCTTTAGTACCAGTCATCTCAACTGTTGAAGATAGGGCACTGTAGTAACTCATTGTTAAATTTATTCAGTGTTTAGTCAGTTTTACAACACACTGAAGTGGGTGAAATGAACTTGAGGGACAAAAGCTCAAGAAAACAAAACAATTCCTTTTTTCTTTTTTTTTGAATTTTATACAGCAGGTTCTTATTAGTTATCTGTTTTACACATACTAGTGTATATATGTCAGTCCCAATCTCCCAGCTCATCCCCCCTCCCACCCCCCGCTTTCCCCCCCTTGGTGTCCATACGTTTGTTCTCTACATCTGTGTCTCTGTTTCTACCTTGCAAACTGGTTCATCTGTACCATTTTTCTAGATTCCACATATATGTGTTAATATATGATATTTGCTTTTCTCTTTCTGACTTACTTCACTCTGTATGACAGTCTCTAGGTCCATCCACATCTCTACAAATGACCCAATTTCGTTACATTAAAAACAAAACAAAACAAAACAAAACAAAAAAACCTCCCCAAACCAAGAACAACAAAAGAAAGCATGAAAATCATTACATACCAAAATCAGAATGGGCTTTCAAAGGCTGTTTCTTTGGAAAAAGACAAATTTTTGATTCTTTGCTGTTTTTCAACTTTATCATCCTTTGTCCATCTAGTTTTCTGAAAAATGGGCAGAGGATAAAGGACTGACAAAATGAAATAAACTCTTATAGGCTTGATTTTATTTTCCATTTATGTTCTTTCTCTGGCATCGCCTGGTTTGGTAGGAAGTAGCTGTTTGATGAGGATAAGCTTTATTCTTGAGGACCACTCTCTTTCCTTCAAGCCTTAAGTTTAAAGACCCTAGATAGTTCTATTTCACTCACATTCTGGCATTCACAGCCTGGGTGAATTCACAAACCAGGCTTTGTTGTGATAAAGAAAAACACTCCAGGAATTGTGCAGTGCTTGGTTCAAACCTCATTTGGTTATACCTAAGATTTCTAGTCAGTTTCCTTTTGGTAGGAGGTTAAAGAGGGTAAATGTTTAACCTCTGTTTAATCCTTAAGGCATCTGCCAAAAAAGGATTTCATATCATTGGCAAAATAGCTTTTCCTTGCATATTTTCAGCAGAAAAAGGTTTAAGTGGGATTTTGAAATATCCCTTTATCCACCGCAGTTATTCGCATCTCAGTGGTGCTGTTTGCACCTTTCAGATATGTTCAGTGGCATACTAATTGGCAGTTTAAGAGTAAAAGAGATGTTTAACCATGGCTTTCCTTTTTTTTTTTTTTTCTGTGGTGGTAAGGGAAATGCAGTTTTTTTTTTCTAATACATCTTTATTGGAGTATAATTGCTTTACAATGGTGTGTTAGTTTCTGTTGTACAACAAAGTGAATCAGCTATATGTATACATATATCCCCATACCTCCTCCCTCTTGAGCCTCCCTCCCACCCTCCCTATACCACCCCTCTAGGTCCTCACAAATCACTGAGCTGATCTCCCTGTGCTATGCTGCTGCTTCTCACAAGCTATCTGTTCAACATTTGGTAGTATATATATGTCTATGCTACTCTCACTTTGCTTCAGCTTCCCCCTCCATGTCCTCAAATCCATTCTCTATGTCTACATCTTTATTCCTGCCCTGCCACTAGGTTCATCAGTACCATTTTTTTTTTTTTTAGATTCCATATATATGTGTTAGCATACAGTATTTGTTTTTCTCTTTCTGACTTACTTCACTCTGTATGACAGACCCTAGGTCCATCCACCTCACTACAAATAACTCAATTTTCTTTTTATGGCTGAGTAATATTCCATTGTATGTAAGTGCCACATCTTCTTTATTCATTCATCTGTTGATGGACATTTAGGTTGTTTCCATGTCCTGGCTATTGTAAATAGTGCTGCAATGAACAATGTGGTACATGACTCTTTTTGAATTATGGTTTTCTCAGGGTATATGACCAGTAGTGGGATAGCTGGGTCATATGGTAGTTCTATTTTTAGTTTTTTAGGGAAACCTCCATACTGTTCTCCATATTGGTTGTATCAATTTACATTCCCACCAACAGTGCAGGAGGGTTCCCTTTTCACCACACCCTTTCCAGCATTTATGGTTTCTAGATTTTTTTTGATAATGGCCATTTTGACCAGTGTGAGGTGTTACCTCATTGTAGTTTTGATTTGCATTTCTCTAATAATTAGTGATGTTGAGCATCTTTTAATGTGCCTCTTGGCCATCTGTATGTCTTCTTTGGTGAAATATCTATTTAGGTCTTCTGCCCGTTATTTAACTGGATTATTTGTTTTCTGATATTGAGTTCCATGATCTGTTTGTATATTTTGGAGATGAATCCTTTGTCCGTTGAATCATTTGCAAACATTTTTTCCCATTCTAACGGTTGTCTTTTGGTCTTGTTTCCTTTGCTATGCAAAAGCTTTTAAGTTTCATTAGATCCCATTTGTTTATTTTTGTTTTTATTTTCATTACTCTAAGAGGTGGGTCAAAAAAGACCTTGCTGTGGTTTATGTCAAAGAGTGTTTTTCCTATGTTTTCCTCTAAGAGTTTTATAGTGTCTGGTCTTACATTTAGGTCTTTAAACCATTTGGAGTTTATTTTTGTGTATGGAGTTAGGTAGTGTTCTAATTTCATTCTTTTACATGTACCTGTCCAGTTTTCCCAGCACCACTTATCAAAGAGGCTGTCTTTTCCCCATTGTATGTTCTTGACTCCTTTGTTGTAAATTAGGTGACCATATGTGCATGGGTTTATCTCTGGGCTTTCTATCCTGTACCATTTATTTATATTGCTGTTGTTGTGTCATTACCATACTGTCTTGATGACTGTAGCTTTGTAGTATAGTTTGAAGTTGGGGAGCCTGATTCCTCCAGCTCTGTTTTTCTTCTCAAGATTGCTTTGGCTGTTTGGGGTCTTTTGTGTTTCCATATGAATTGTAAAATTTTTTGTTCTAATTCTGTGAAGAATGCCATTGGTAGTTTGATAGGGATTGCATTGAATCTGTAGATTGCTTTGGGAAGTATAGTCATTTTCACAATATTGATTCTTCCAATCCAAGAACATGGTATATTTCTCCATCTGTTTATGTCCTCGTTGATTTCTTTCATCAGTGTTTTATAGTTTTCTGAGTACAAGTCTCTCACCTCCTTAGGCAGGTTTATTCTAAGGTATTTCATTCTTTTTGTTGCAATGATAAATGGGAGTGTTTCCTTAATTCCTCTTTCAGAGTTTTCATCATTAGTGTATAGGAATGCCAGAGATTTCTGTGCATTAAGTTTGTATCCTGCGACTTTACCAAATTCATTGATGAGCTCTAGTAGTTTTCTGTGGCATCTTTAGGATTATCTAGGTATAGTATCATGTCATCTGCAAACAGTGACAGTTTTACTTCTTTTCCAATTTGTATTCCTTGTATTTCTTTTAATTCTCTGATTGCCATGGCTAGGACTTCCAAAACTATGTTGAATAAGAATGGCAAGAGTGGACATCCTTGTCTTGGTCCTGATCTTGGTGGAAATACTTTCAGTTTTTCACCATTGAGTATGATGTTTCCTGTGGGTTTGTCATATATGGCCTTTATTATGTTGAGGTAAGTTCCCTCTATGCCTACTTTCTGGAGGATTTTTATCATAAATGGGTGTTGAATTTTGTCAAAAGCTTTTTCTGCATCTATTGAGATGATCATATGGTTTTAATTCCTTAATTATTTAATATGGTGTATCACATTGATTGATTTGCGTGTATTGAAGAATCCGTGCATCCCTGGGATAAATCCCACTTGATCATGGTGTATGATCCTTTTAAAATGTTGTTGGATTTTGTTTGCTAGTATTTTGTTCAGGATTTTTGCATCTATATTCATCAGTGATATTGGTCTATAATTTTCTTTTTTGTGATATGTTTTTCTGGTTTTGGTATCAGCGTGATGGTGGCTTTGTAAAATGAATTTGGGAGTGTTCCTCTCTCTGCACTTTTATGGAAGAGTTTGAGAAAGATCAGTGTTAGCTCTTCTCTAAATGTTTGAGAGAATTTGCCTGTGAAGCCATCTGGTCCTGGACTTTTGTTTGTTGGAAGACTTTTAATTACGGTTTCAATTTCATTACTTGTGATAGGTCTGTTTATATTTTCTAATTCTTCCTGGTTCAGTCTTGGAAAATTGTACCTTTCCAAGAATTTGTCCATTTCTTCATGGTTGTCCATTTTATTGGCATATAGTTGTTTGTAGTAGTCTCTTATAATCCTTTGTATTTCTGCAGTGTCAGTTGTGCTTTCTCCTTTTTCATTTCTAATTTTATTGATTTGTGTCCTCTCCCCTTTTTTTTTTTTGATGAGTCTGGCTAAGGTTTTATCAATTTTGTTTATATTCTCAAAGAACCAGCTTTTAGTTTTATTGATCTTTGCTGTTGTTTTCTTTGTTTCTATTTCATTTATTTCCGCTCTGATCTTTATGATTTCTTTCCTTCTACTGATTTTGGGTTTTCTTTGTTCTTCTTTCTCTAGTTACTTAAGGCGTAGGGTTAGATTGTTTATTTGAGATTTTTCTTGTTTCTTGAGATGAGATTGAATTGCTATAAACTTCCCTCTTAGAACTGCTTTTGCTGCGTCCCATAGGTTTTCGGTCATCATGTTTTTGTTGTTTCTATGTATTTTTTAGTTTCTTCTTTATTTCTTCAGTGGTCTCTTGGTTATTTAGTAGTGCACTGTTTAGCCTCCATGAATTTGATGTTTTTACAGTTTTTTTCCTGAAATTGATTTCCAATCTCATAGCGCTGTGGTCAGAAAAGATGTTTGATACTATTCCAATTTTCTTAAATTTTCTGAGGCTTGATTTCTGACCCAAGATGTGATCTATCCATGTGCACTTGAGAAGAAAGTGTATTCTGCCACTTTTGGGTGGAATGTTGTATAAATATCAAATAAATCTATCTGGGCTATTGTGTCATTTAAAGCTTGTGTTTCCTCATTTATTTCCTGTTGGATGATCTGTCCATTGGTGTAGGTGGGGTGTTAAAGTCCCCCACTATTATTGTATTACTGTCGATTTCCTCTTTTATAGCTGTTAGCATTTGCCTTATGTATTAAGGTGCTCCTGTGTTGGGTGCATATATATTTATAATTGTTATGTCATCTTCTTGGATTGATCCCTTGATCATTATGTAGTGTCCTTCCTTGTCTTTTGTAACATTCTTTATTTTAAAGTCTATTTTATCTGATATGAGTATTGCTACTCCAGCTTTCTTTTGATTAGCATTTGCATGGAGTATCATTTTCCATTCCCTCACTTTCAGTCTGTATGTGTCCCTAGGTCTGAAGTGGGTCTCTTGTAGACAGCATATATATGGGTCCTGTTTTTGTATCCATTCAGTGAACCTGTGTCTTTTGGTTGGAGCATTCAGTTCATTCACTTTAAGGTAATTATCAATATGTATATTCCTATTACCATTTTCCTTAATTGTTTTGGGTTTGTTTTTGTGGGTCGTTTTCTTCTCTTGTGTTTCCCACTTAGGGAAGTTCCTTTAGCATTTGTTGTAGAGCTGGTTTGGTGGTGCTGAATTCTCTTAGCTTTTGCTTGTCTATAAAGCTTTTGATTTCTCTGTTGAATCTGAATGAGATCCTTGCTGGGTAGAGTAATCTTGGTTGTAGGTTTTTCACTTTCATCACTTTAAGTATATCCTGCCACTCCCTTCTGTCCTGCAGAGTTTCTGCTGAAAAATCAGCTGATAATGTTTTGGGGATTCCTGTGTATGTTATTTTTTGTTTTTCCCTTGCTACTTTTAATATTTTTTCTTTGAATTTAATTTTTGTTAGTTTGATTAATATGTGTCTTGGTGTGTTTCTCCTAGGGTTTATCCTGTATGGGACTCTCTGTGCTTCCTGGACCTGGGTGACTATTTCTTTTCCCATGTTAGGGAAGTTTTCGACTATAATGTCTTCACATATTTTCTCAGACCCTTTCTTTTTGTCGTCTTCTCCTGGGACCCCTATAATTCAAATGTTGGTGTGTTTAATGTTGTCCCAGAGGTCTCTGAGATTGTCTTCAATTCTTTTCATTCTTTTTTCTGCTCCTCGGCAGTTTTTTCCACCATTTTGTCTTCCAGATCACTTAGTCATTCTTCTGCCTCAGTTATTCTGTTATTGATTCCTTCTAGTGTATTTTTCATTTCAGTTATTGTGTTGTTCATCTCTGTTTGTTTGTTGTTTAGTTCTTCTAGATCTTTGTTAAACATTTATTTTCTCAATCTGTGCCTCCATTCTATTCCTGAGAATCTGGATCATCTTTACTATCATTACTCAATTGTTTTTCAGGTAGATTGCCTATTTCCTCTTCATTTATTTGGTCTTGTAGGATTTTACCTTGCTCCTTTATCTGTGACATATTTTTTTGCTGTCTCATTTTTTTTATGAGTGGGATTGTGTTCCTGTCTTACTGGTTGCTTGCCCTGAGGCTTCCAACACCGGAGTTTGTAGGCTATTGGGTAGAGCTGGGTCTTGGTGCTGAAATGAGGACCTTTGGGAGACCTTACTCTGTTGAATATTCCCTGGGATCTGTTAGTCCAGTGGTTCAGAGTTGGAGCTCCCACCACAGGAGCTTCAGCCCAACCCCAGCTCATGAACCAAGATCCTGCAAGCTGCCTGGGGTGGTAAGAAAAAAAAAAGGAGTACAGTAACAAAGTAAAAAATAAAATTAGACTAGGAAGCTAACAGATGTTAGGAAGAATATAAAAATAAAGATGAAACAACAACCAGAAGGAAAAACAGAATCACAATAGTAAAAAAGAGGAGGAGGAAAAATAAAAGGTGGAAAAGGCCTTGGCTGTGGAGGGTGGGGCCAAAGGAGGGGCGGGGTTTGGGTGGTGGGCGGGGCCTATGCTTAGGACCCACAGGGCTGGAAAAGTGCCTGGGGGGTTTGGGGGTGGGGCTTAGGCTCAACAGAACAGATGAGGCCCAGGCATGCCTCCTGCCTCTGGTCTCAGAGGGTGGGAGACCCCAGCCGGGAGCCCAGCAGGCTTTCCAGGCCCAAGTGGACAGGGCCAACGCTCCTCTCTTGCTCCTCTGGTCCTGGAGGGCCCCTCCCGCCTGCCTCTCCTGTTCTCCCCTGGCCTCTCTCCTCTGCCCCCAGGATCAACGCGACCCGGAGGGGACCTCTGTGGGTGTAGGACCTGGTCCGAGAACCAGGCAGGCTTTCCTGGCTGATTGGGTATGGGATATGCTGGGCGTGCTCCCGTCTGATCCAAGTCCCCGAGGGTCCCTCCAGACATGGGAACCCCTCCCCCCTCTCAGGCACCCCTCAGGTGCACTGGTCCTGTCCAGCCTCCGCTTCTCCTCCCCCCTCAGTCCCCCCCACATCCTACCGGTTCACTTGGGTGTTCCTCCCATCTCCTTGGGCATCAAGGTCCCCCACCAACATCCAGCAGGCGCCCTAGTTGTCGGGAGAAGTGAACTCTGTGTCTTCCCACGCAGCCATCTTGACTCTGCCCTGCCTTTTAAGTCTTTTGTCATTTATAGATATTTTTGTACTCTGATGCTGTTACAAAAAGAGCTTCATCATCAGGGAGATTCACAGAAAGGCTATGGAAGCAATTACAACAGTTCCACACCAAGATGATGGTTATGCAAAGATTCCAGCCCATACTGACTTAAAACGAGGAGCTGCCCTGCCCCTGGGGCCCCTAGATCAGGCATCCAGAGAGTTTTACTCCCTGACAGGCAGGGTCGATGCCCCTACTCAGCTTTGTAGCAGTTACAGAAGACGGACCATCGCCCTTCTGCTTCCCATAAGAATACGGGAGTAAAATCTCTGAGGGGGGAATGAAACAGGAGGGAGGTGGGCAGGGCACAAGCTTTGAAAGAATGACATAGCCTGAGGATATGACATAATGGCAGACACGTCAACTTCCACTAGATCTTGAGCCTCAGTATAAGCTCACTGTAACACATCAGCAAGCTAAATGACACAACCATAGGTGCCATGACAGTTCCAAGACTGACCATGAGGATGAAAAAATGAGAGGTGGCCCAATTCCTGGAAATCCCCGCCCCTTCCTAAAGTAGCTGGAATACCACTCCCACTCATTAGCCTGTGAAATTACCCACCCCTATAAAAACTGACAACCCCATACCCTGGTGCCTTTTCTCACCTTCTGAGATGGCCCACACTCTGTCTGTGGAGTGTGTTTTTCTCTAAATAAATCCACTTCTTACCTAAAAAAAAAAAAAAAAAAAAAGTAAAAGAGAGATGAGACAGGCTTGTTCCTCAGTTGGATTCTACTTGTGTCTTGAAAAGCTGGTGGTACTTCAGAACCACTAAAATAAAGACAAACATGTAGCATATTATTATTAATAATTATTATAATACTGTTAATTTCTGTCACCCAGGTACCATGCAACAGAACCATGATTCCAACTACCAGCCTTTCTGACCCCAAACCCCAAGCTGTGTCTTCACCATCACGTTATATTGTTTCCCTGACTGTCCTCCTCTACCACTTCTAACCATCACTCCAGGCCAAGTGATGGCCCCTTCTCACCACATTTCCCCATCAAGGCACGTTTGTGCCCATTTGTATCTCTGTGTGTATGTGATGGTCTCACCTACTGGGCTGTCACCTCTTTAAGAACAGGGTCAGTGCTATATATGTTACTGTATTTTAAACCATTAATTTATAGTCCCCATTAGATTGGCACATCGTCGTCTCTTTTTAAGTATTTGTTTAGTGAATGATTACTCTCTATTTTATCCCTTTATGTTTTAATGCACACGTTTTCAGTACAAAACCTTCAGAAATAGAATCAACATCTTTAATAATTTCCAGGCTTCACACAGAAAGAGGAGACAAGTGAAAGTAGCTCATCTCTGAAAAGGACTTTTGTGGACCCCTGTTCCCCACCATCATGAAACATAGAGGAATACCACACTGTAAGCTTTAAACCAACCCTGTGGTTTTGTGAGACACCTATTGCTAAAATAGACCCCAGTTTGGGGTGGAAGTGTTTTTGATACTCAGGTTGGTGTTGTGCCAATTATAGCAGGATCAGATTGACAGTTTTTAATGAATTTGCTTTTAAGAAAATACACACATTGCTTTCAGTACAGGTTCCCTGTAGTATTTAAATCAATAGTCCCATTAGACTCCATATTATATTAATCCATCAAAAACATAATCAGCGTCTTGAGCATGCCAGTTTCCACTTGCACCTCTGTTACAACCAATTAACTTGTTGGTAATTACAGAGTGATTACTTGACTTGCCGGAGGTCACGTGGCTGGGAAGATGAAGCTTCAATGCCATAGCCCAGGCCTTGGAGCCCCTAACCTAGTACAATTTTCATTATACCAGCTGTCTCTGGGCTAGAAATACTGGGGTCATGTTTTCTGCCTTACCTTCTTCAAGGTGTGGTTATAGCTCATGAGATTAATATATATAAATGAGTGGTGTTAATATTGAATCTGTTAAAAGCTTTCATCTGAAAAGCTTCCTAGGCTGAAGCAGACAAATCTGGCTTCTTTAAGTTTCCTGAATAACCTCATTCTAGGTAAATGCTACGTTTCAAAAGAAATCACCAATCCGCAAATGGTAAAAATAAAAATCAGGAGAACTCATGTCCTGTTGACTTTCAAGAATAGACAAAATTTTAGAGAAGTCAGTGTTGTTAGCAAAAAAGAGATTGAAGAGAGACATGTAAAGCTCAAATTTTTAGGATTAACTTTTTTTTTGCCTTTTCATTTCATCAGCCTGCCTCTATCCATAATGGTCATTCCTTATTTTTCTCTTAGGTTTAACTTAGGTTTAACCAACTCCAGAAGTCCTTACTGAAAGAAAATTCTTTGCAGAGTTGTTTCATGATCAGCAGATTTCTAAAAAACGTGTGGCAGGGACCAATAATTGTGATTCAGTACGTACTTTCCCTTTTTCTTCTACAATAGAACCACTGGTTTTTAGCTGTGCTTCTGGGTCCTGAAACAATGACTATATTCCCAGACCTCCCCTTCAGCTAGGAGCCACCACGTGACTAGGCACTGGCCAATGAGACTCGAGGAACAGTGATGGGTGTGACTTCTGAAAATCATTCTTAAAGGGAGGAGGGTGCCCCTCCTTCCCCCTCCCTTTCTTCCTCCTGCTGTTGAGAAGGTGGATTGGAAGCTTCCTTGAACCATGTGAATAAGGGCAGAAGCCTAGGCAGGGCTAGTGGAGCAATGGGAAGGAAGGGCTCTGGCTGTTTTGATGACTTTGCAAAACTTGGCCACCCTACCAGCTCTCTGCCACCTGTGATTGGAGAGAAATGAACTGCCTAACTAAGGACACTGCTATTTTTGGCCTATGAAACATGTAGCAGAATCTATGTATCTTCTAATACAAAGGCAGAGAAGGTGGGAGATTATTTTCAGATCAGAAATTAGTTTGGACAATGCTTCCAATAAAATAATGATAAAATAGGATCAGAAAATGCTTTTGTCCATAGACCAAATATTCTGTGGTGGGTAAACTTGCAATATGGGCTTGAATATCTGCTGATAGACCAAAGCAAAAAGAAATAGAGTGCAGAGTTCTATAAATCAGGCTTTATTTTATTACATATCCGCACAGAAAATATTAGGTATCCTAGTCTGTACAATCATTATGTTCAGATCTCAGGTCTGTACTTCAAGAAGCTGGCATTACTGATAGACGGATAGATTGTTTCATCAGTACAACAACAATCAACTAAACAATTTATCTTGCTTCTGAGGGAAAAACACTTGTTGCTAATGGGGAATGCTGCCTTCTTAAGACCAAGCCTTTAGAAGGAAGAGCTGACCTGCTGGTAGTTTCAAAACATCTCAAACCAACGTCAAAGAAGTTACAGTATTATTATTTATTATTACCTTATTATTCAAACTAACAAATGTTCATGCACTATTTTTTAAAGGTTTTTTGGGTTTTGTTTTTGTTTTTTGATGTGGACTCTTTTAAAAGTATTTATTGAATTTGTTACAATATTGCTTCTGTTTTATGTTTTGGTTTTTTGGCTGAGAGGCATGTGACCAGGGATCGAACCCTGACCAGGGATTGAACCTGCACCCCCTGCATTGGAAGGGGAAGTCTTAGCCACTGGACCACCAGGGAACTCCCTGTTCATGCATTAGTTTTAATTTGGGTTATACCGAAAGGTTTAGGGACTGGAAACTACCTGAGGAAAGTAGGAGCCAAAGTGGGCAAGCCTGGATCAGAGAGAGAGAGAGAGAGAGAGAGCCAGAGAGAGAGAGAGAGAGAGAGAGCCAGAGAGAGAGAGAGAGCCAGAGAGAGAGAGAGAGCCAGAGAGAGAGAGAGAGAGAGCGAGCCAGAGCCAGAGCCAGAGCCAGAGCCAGAGCCAAAGTGTGATGATGAAGTCATGAGAAAGATGCTCTTAAAGGGTAAGAAATGGAAAGCATATTATCTACTAGGTGGTGGCAACTTCAGAGCTTCCCAGGGCATTGTTTACAATGCTAATGAAATAGGATCTTATTAGGTTATATTAACCATATAGACTGTGGGACAGGTGACAAAACTAGCCTTTTTATTTTGCGCATTTCCCAATGTAACAATTTAGTTCTTTCAATGTAGTCTGTATGATGGTTCAGAAGATAAAATAAACACATTCACTTTGGCAAACACGTGCATGCACGTACACACACACACACGCACACACTCGTTTACCTATTGTGAATGTCTCTTGATATTTACTGAACATCAGGCACTGTACCTGTGCATGTCCTCAGGCATTTACCAATGCAATTCCACAACAACCTGTGAGGTGGGTATTTTATTACCCTCAGTTTATTGGTGAAGAAATAGCAACTGGTTTTGAATGCCCTCTATGTGCAAAGTGCTTCAAATACATTATCCCATTTGGTATTTACCTCTACAGTAGTGTTTATACCCAGTTTACAGGTGAAAGAAAGCTGAGTCCAAGAGAAGTTAAGGAAGGTTCCCAAGGGTCACAGTGGGATTCACCCCCAGTGTGCTGTGTTTCAAGCTGATGCCTCTTCACAACCCCACTCCTGCCCCTCCCCACCCAATATACACAGGTTCATGAGATTAAGGAACCAGCCTGCCTCAGATTTATCTGACAGTTGAACGCACGAGTCTGTTTGCCCTCTATCTACTTTTAAAGACTATGTTGACTGTCAAGTACTATTTGAAAGCAAGATTCCATTATTAGTTTTAAAAATAGCTCAAAATAGAGGATGAAGATAAATAAGCAGTAAATACTTTGGTAGATTTCGCATGTTGAAGTTGGCCTTTGGGAACAATTTTTTTAGTAAAATAAAAAAATATTTTATCATTATTTGTCATCATTTATTTTTCACTAAGGATTGTACATACAATTGTTCTCTAATAATATACACATCCTGAAGAAATAAATGAGATAAGAAATAAATACAAAGAATGAAATATTTATTTAACCCTCATCCAGTCTGTCTTTTGAAAACCCAACAGTGTGTGTGTAAATACTGATCTACGTATTTCAATGGAATTACATTATTGGTCCACTTTTTATTTAATTTCGTATACATTAGAATTGAGTACACGTTTTATAAATCACATCTCATAAATGTTCATGGCGAGGAGCCTGTACGTCTCACTGTTGTAGTTTCCAAAGTGCCGAGCGGAGATCCTTGCAGACTTGTTGATATTGAGTGAGTGAATGAAGGAAGGAGGAGAGATGGTCAACTTTCAGAATCTTGGCTTTCCTTGCTACATGTAGTTACATATGTGAAGTAATGGAGATATTTGAGATAATTATCTAAAGCATAAACACTAATTGTTTCTCCTCCCAGTTTTTTCCAAATATCTATGTTGTTGAAGCAAAAAGTTGTTTCAACTCCAGTTTTTAGAGAAGAAAATGTTTTGGGGCTTCTGCTTTGGTTTTATTTAATCATTGTGACAATTGCCTCAAGTAAAGACTTTGCATAGATTTCTCAGGTGATTCTGAGTCTTCCTTTAACTAGGTCTTGTGTCCAGTGGTCATGTTAGGAGTGAAAAGGATTGATGGTGAGAGTGAAAGAACACTGTGTCATTGCTTTTTGCACTCTGGTGAATATTAAGCATTAATTTATTTTTTGAACCTATGTTAAAATCTACAAAGTAAGACCTCTGGTAATCCCTTCTTGCCTTGAACTGCATTTGGCAAAGCCCCAAATCATGAGGATCAGCACTGTGCTCTGTGAATGGCTTTCAGTTCTGATATGAAGAATCTTTAGGGATTTCAGTCCTGGTACATCCAGAGCAGAACTGGTCCAATATACCCTTGTCAACTTGCCAAATATTCCTAAGAGATTTAGGAATTATGCTGGAAAATTACATCATGAAGGATAAATTCTTTTTTTTTTTTTTTTTCCTGCTGTGGCCCATAGTTGAATTTAAACCAAGAGAATCTTGTCAGGGATCTCCTGATAAAGGGCTGTATTGCCTCAGCGACACCAAGGAGCTTAACCCCTTTGAGGACCTCGGGTAGATTTATGCAGAACATGCAAGCCTGCTAAGGAGGTGGAACTGCAGACACACTCAGTAGAAACCCAGTGAATTCGTGAGCTACATGCTATCAGCCTGACTTAAGTAAGATGAGCAGGAAGCACTGCAGATAGGTGCTCTTCTATTCTGACGATCCTGTTTGCTTTTCTGAGAAGTGCCAAAGGCAGGCCTTCACGATTAGTTATAAGCCTCAATAGTGTGTCTCAAAAGCTCATCAGGGCGTCTCAAAACACAGGAGGAAGTGTATTAATTGTACTAATACTTTTCTTTTTTTTTTTTAAAGATTTATTTATTTTATTTATTTTTGGCTGTGTCAGGTCTTAGGTGCGGCATGCAGGCTTCTCTCTAGTTGCGGCGTGCAGGTTTTTTCTCTCTAATTGTGGTGCACGGGTTCCAGGGCGCCTGGGCTCTGTAGTTGCGGCACACGGGCTCTCTAGTTGAGGTGCGCGGGCTTAGTTGCTCCACGGCATGTGGGATCTTAGTTCCCTGACCAGGGATCGAACCCACGTCCCCTGCATTGTAAGGCACCTTTACCACCAGGGAAGTCCCTCTTTTTAAATAATATTATTTCAGCGGCTATGTTAATGACTTTGCACTGTACAAAAAACAGTGAATAAAATTGCAGTAAGATTATTTGTACTCTATATTCATTTTAAATGAAAAGGTAGAATGCACTCCAGGTAAGGAAGTAGTAGCTCAAGCACCTATGTGTCAGACACACCCTTAAGGTGAACCCCAATATGTCATGCCCTTGAACTCCCTCCCCTCGAGTGTGGGTGGAATCTGTGACTTTCTTCTAACCAGTGGAATACGGCAAAGGTGATGAGACGTCACTCCTGTGATTATGTTTCGTTATGTTTTGTAATGGACCAGAAACAATCACACAGCAAAGGACATTTAAATTCTCTCGCTTGGTCTGGGAGCAATTATTTTCTCCACCTAACATTTCACTGCCCTAGAAGGCATTCATAGAGTGTTGTGAGCTGTAAGGAGCCTCCTTGGACAACTAAGTCTTGGTTTTGCAGTGTAAAGATCTGAATATACAGGAACAGAAGTAATAAGGGTATCAGCTATAGAATTACTAAATACTTAATGTAAGAGAGAGAAATTGAACTAATACAATTCAGATCATTGGTTTTGGGTGAACTGGGATTGAACCATGAGAGAATGAAAAGAAAGTACTTTATACTGTAATTTTAAGACAGTTAAAATACCAGCTAAAACATTTTAAGACTTTGGAAAAGGTTCATACTAATATAATTCATAACACTAATGGGAATTTTATTTTCCATTAGGAAATTATTTGACACCATTACCAATCTAAAGGAAGGAAAAAGTTACTTCTGAAATATAATTAACCTGTTTTCACTTGGGAAGAATAGAAATTTAAAAATAGAGTTATGATTCTCATCTGTATCTTTGGGCAGATTCACCTCATGAATGAAAGGAAATTTAATAGAACAGTGGAGGCTGCCACATTACTAATTTTCTAGTACAGCTGATGGTCTGAAGTTCTTTTTAACTATAGTATACATAATGGAATCTAGAGTCCATGTGTAATTTTAAAGTTGTTGTTTTGAGTAAACTCCATTAAGGGTACTAAGGTTGGCTTAGTGAGAGGGCAAAGAGCAGACCCTTGACAAAGCCCTGTTGGGTACAATGACAGCAGATAATGAGAAAGTGGACGGGGTGGTAGTTTCCTATCCTTTCCTGTAGATCTTGAAATCTGGAGCTGCCTGACACATCTTTAATTTCTACCCTAAGGCCATGATGATCTTTTCAAAATGCAAGTTATTCAATGGTGCCTCTGAGTTTATTGTTAAAGTTCACATCCCTTAGGGTGGTGTGTAAGGTCTATCATCATCAGTCCCTCTGGCTTTAGCTTCTCCAGCTGCGCTGAAGCTTTGGTCATTCCTCTGGCCGTTTTCAGCCTTCTGCCTCCAGGCTTTCATGATGTTGTTGCCTCTGGCTAGAATGTCTTCTCCGTACTTTTTGGTCAGAGCTTGGCTCAAATACTGATTTCTGTAGGAAGTCTACCCAGACTTGCAGTCTATTTTTTTTTCTTTTTGAAAAATTTTAATTTTTTTTTTTTTCAGTATGCGGGCCTCTCACTGTTGTGGTCTCTCCTGCTGCGGAGCACGGGCTCCGGACGCGCAGGCTCAGCGGCCATGGCTCACGGGCCCAGCCGCTCCGCAGCATGTGGGATCTTCCCGGACCGGGGCACGAACCCGTGTCCCCTGCATGGGCAGGCGGACTCCCAACCACTGCGCCACCAGGGAAGCCCCGAAAATTTTTAATTTTATATTGGAGTATAGTTGATTAACAATGTTGTGTTAGTTTCAGGTGTATAGCAAGGTGATTCAGTTATATGTATACATGTATCTATTCTCTTTCAAATTCATTTCCCATTTAGGTTATTAGAGAATATTGAGCAGAGTTTCCTGTGCTATACAGTGGGTCCTTGTTGGTTATCTGTTTTAAATATAGCAGTGTGTACATGTCAATCCCAAACTCCCAGCCTACCCCTCCCTCCCACCCCTTCCCCCTGGTAACCGTAAGTTCGTTCTCTAAGTCTGTGAGTCTGTTTCTGTTTTCTAAATAAGTTCATTTGTATCAATTTTTTTTTAGATTCCACATATAAGCGCTATCATGTGATATTTGTGTCCTTTCAGTCTAGTTTAACCATTTTGCTCTTTCTGTGTTTCCCTTTGTCACAACAGTGATGCTGTAAGTAATGGCTGAACATCTTCTTTCCATACTAGACTGATTTCCCTGAGGGTAGGATTACTCAATCAATTTTGTATCCCCAAGACTAGTTCTATTTATTGTGCATTTTCTGTGCCCCAGGTGCTATCCTAGAAAATGTATATTAGCTTCCTTAATCTTTAAAATACCCTTGTGAAGTAAGTACTAATTTACTCTCCATTGTATCAGTGAGGAAACTGAGGCCCAGAGAGGTTAGGTAACTTGTTCAATGCCACAAGTGGAGGTAGGATATGAACACCCAGGCAGTCTGGCTTCACAGCCTGTCCTCTTAGCCACGTGCTCGACTGTCTTACCAGGGCTTGGCATATAGTGGTTTCTTAATGCATGGTGGTGGAATGAATGACTGGGTAATAGAGGCAGGTGACACTGAGGCAGTGAAACCTGATTATGGGTTAGTACACGGGCTCAGAGAGCAGTGATACAAGGTTCAGGTGGAACAGAGACAGTTGGGGAAACAGGAGATTAGCTGGGTAAGTCATTTTAATCATTTTATCATTTTAATCTCTACCAGACTCATGATTTTAGCATCATGAGGGACTATCCTGGGGGGTTAGGAAACCCTCTGATTTGTAGAAGGACATGAATGAAAAATAGTTGGAAGAGGGGGGAGCATTATCAAGTCAAGTGTCACTAGTTTTTCAGATGCAGAGTGTTTTTACTGATGTCCACACACTGAAGCATTTCGTTGAGCAACAAGAAAATATTAGATGCTTTCTTTGTACCCTAGACTGTTATAATTCATGTGAGAGATGTGCAGAAAAGTAGAGGCAGTGCTAAGTCTGCCTGCAATGTGTTACAGTGTATGCAGACAATCGTATTTTCACATAGAGAAAACATATTGTAGTTGGGGATATGCTTCACTCAGCTCTGGGCGCCCCAGCCCTATTAACATTTTTAACAATATGATAAAGCTACAGCTATCATAAACATTTATAATCACTTAATAAAATTCTGATCCAAATGCTGTAAAAAGGCATAAATATCCCGTATACTTTGATTGTAGTTGAGGCTCTACTGTAGTATTAAGTATACACAAAGCAGTTAAAAATGTAATTCCGTTCTATCATAAATTTGATTGAAAACTAATATGCCAGTTTTAATTAACACTAAATATTTAAGTAGCAGCAATTTACTATGCCTTCTTGGAGTTCAGAAGGGCTTTTGCTGGAGTGATTTGGATGGCCCAAGTTTTTTTTTTTGTTTTTTTTTTTTTTTGGCTTTTTTTTTTTTTTTTTGCCGTACGCGGGCCTCTCACTGTTGTGGCCTCTCCCGTTGCGGAGCGCAGGCTCAGCGGCCATGGCTCACGGGCCCAGCCGCTCCGCAGCATGTGGGATCTTCCTGGACCGGGGCACGAACCCGTGTCCCCTGCATCGGCAGGCGGACTCTCAACCACTGCGCCACCAGGGAAGCCCTGGCCCAAGTTTTTAAAAGTCCCATCTGAGGAAGTTCTGCTAATACCTTTTTTTTTTTTTCCCCTTCTTGAATTTTGCTGAAGCTAGCAGAGGCATTGAAAATAATTCTCATCTTCTATATTGACCTTAAAGTACTATGGCAGTTGTTGAAGATTTTATGGTAATAAAACAGTGTTTTTCCCACTGAAAAAACAATTTAAGAAAAAGTTAGGATTAACCTGCACATCCTCCTCTTCACCTTCTCTCATTGCTTCGACTTAGTAATGAGTGCATTTGCTCTGGTTCAGACTCAAGGTAATCAGCAAATAGTGAGAGCTACGACACTTCACCTGACAGTTCCCTAGCAGCAAGCAGAGTACTGAAGGAAGCTCTGGACTTCTCTCCTTCACTGCAGGCCCTAGATTCCCCTGTCTGTTGCTTTTCCCCACTTGGAGAACCTATAAGCATATTATCAAAACCAAAAATCATTATCTTTACTTCAAGACATTCTTTTCCTCACTTACCTATTCACTTAGAAAATGTCCATGGCTAGTTGAGTGGATGAATGAATGAAAAGAAAAATGTACCAAGTGATCAGAAAAGGCTTAAAAAAAGAAAGCTGCATGATATGTATATCAGTTAGGGTTCAATACAGGCAACAGAGACCTATGGGGCATCTTACCCTGAAAGGGATTTACTACAAGGAATTAGGTGCTTACAAAGTCACTGGAAGGCCTGGAGGCAGGGACTCCTCTGCACTTAAAAAAATAATAATATATTTATTTATTTATTTTTGGCTGCGTTGGGTCTTGGTTGCTGCGTGCGGGGTTTCTCTAGTTGCGGCGAGCTGTGGCTACTCTTTGTTGCGGTACGCAGGCTTCTCATCGCGGTGGCTTCTCTTGTTGCAGAGCTCGGGCTCTAGGCGCGCGGGCTTCAGTTGTTGTGGCACGTGGGCTCAGTACTTGTGTCTCGCGGGCTCCAGAGCGCAGGCTCAGTAGTTGTGGCACACGGGCTTAGTTGCTTCGTGGCATGTGGGATCTTCCTGGACCAGGGCTCAAACCTGTGTCCCCTGCATTGGCTGGCAGATTCTTAACCACTGTGCCACCAGGGAAGCCCCTCCTCTGCACTTTCTGACCGTGCCTGAGCTGTGACCTGAGGCCAGAAAACTGCGCCTCGTGCCATCATTACTGTCTTTGTAACTTCCTAACAACCTTGAAGCTGGTGAACTGCCAATACTTGTGTTGGCGGAGCCTGCGTCTCCTCAATCACAACTGAAAAAATAAGTATTCTACCTTTTTTCTACCTTCCAGATCTCAAACAAGTGCATCTTACTAGCAGAACCTAAATTATATCCAGAATCATAGCTGCAAGTGAGTCTGGGAATTGTAGTTTTCAGCCTTTGAGCTCTGGAATCCAGGTGGATCTTGGAAGAGATTGAAAATTGATGATGAGTGCCATATACAATATCTAGCATAGAACATGCCTCACAATTGCTGAAATGGTCATGAGAGAGGGTCCTGTTGCTAATAAGTGAATAATATCAGGAGATAAGGATGGGGTGAGGTGAGAAGTAGAGAATTCTTACGAAAAACACACTCTGTTCTCAAAGTACTTAGGGAGATTGAACTAATTACTAGTTAACAGTCATAAACTCTGTGGCCTGGAATCGAATGCAGTAGATGTTGGAATAGACAGAGCCATGTTGGTGCTTGTGTGGTTTGAAAAAACTTTTTGGGAAGGAATTGACCTGGGCCACAAAGAATGAATGAAATCTGCATATTGACCTAGGTAGAAGGAAGGAAGGAAGATGGAATTTCCAGGCCAGGTCTGAGCAGGAAGTAATGCCTCACGTTTTGGCCACTTGAACTCACATTCACAGATGATGACTGAATCTCATCGGTGTGAGCCAACTTTCAGGGGCTGGTTGCAACACCTGAAGAGATTTTATTTCTTGTCTGCCTTTGAATAGTATCAGTCTTTTCTATACTGACTTCAAATGAATCACAATCTGTTTTTATGTTAACCAATTTACATATTACATATTTGTTAGTCTTTAATTATCTATTGCTATGTAACTAATTACTCCATTACTTAGCATATTAAAGCAACAAACATTTATTATCTCACACACTTTCTTAGCTGGGTGGTTCTGGCCCTGGGTCTCTCATGAGGTTGTAGTCAAACTGTTGACCAGTCTGCAGTCTTCCGATGGGCTGGAGGAACGACTTCCAAGCCTGTTCATGTGGATGTTGACAGGAGGCTCAGTTCCTCACCCTGTGGGCCCCTGCACAGGAAGGTCCTGACGTGGCAGCAGCCATACTGAGCAAGTGAGCTAAGAGAGCAGAACAAGACACAGAAACCAAGACAGAAGCTGCAGTGCTTTTAGAATGTGATTTTGGAAGTAACCTACTATTGCTTGTGCTTTAATTTTTTGGTCACAAAGACCAACCCCGGTACAGTGTGGGGAGGGACTACACCAGGCAGTGGGGTTCATTGGAGGCCATCTTGGAGATTGGCTGCCACAGTCTCTATAACCCCCAGATAAATTAGCATTGATACATAGGTAGTGTTCCAGTAGGGAAGAGTTAGTATACCTGATTCTCTTCGAGAATCTGAGACCTGTTCCTTTCTTGTGATTCTATTGTTCTAGGAATTTTAGGATTATAATCAGAAGCACTCTCTGGTGTTTTAAGTTCTTAGCTATGGTCACTAAAATGTGAATATATGTTTTCAGATCTCCAAACATGATTTCTGGCATCTCTTTTTACAGGCTAAGAATGTTGCAATTGAACAAAAGTAGAAACTGTAACATGTAGGTAAATTCCTAAAATTTGGAAATGTGTTTCATATGTAGCAGTTGTATTTTGTTTTTCTGGCAGATGATATCATAAACATTGACTTTTATTTTTTGGAATGAGGTTTCTTGTTTGATACTCTGCATTGTTTGGGTGAATAATTTTTTTTTTGACCCATTGTAGGCCATCGTGAGAAACCTGATTATGGGTTAGTACACAGCCTCAGAGAGCAGTGTACAATGTGTGACTTAATTTATCCAGAATTTATTAAGTAAGGAACAAGTTCAGTATATGTTTTCTGAAGACTCAGAGTTTTGCTATTTGTGGAAGTAAGGAATAAGATACGCTCAGGCCTAATCTCTAGAGGAGGGGGTCAATAAACTACGGCCTGCAGGCCAAATCCAGCCCGCCACCTGTTTTTGTAAATGGTGTTTTGTTGGAACACAGCCATGCCCATTTATTTTCATAGTATCCATGGCTGGGTTTTTGTGCTACAATGGCAGAGCTGAGTAGTTGTGACAGATTTTTGGCTCATAAAGCCTAAAATGTTTATTACCTGGCCCTGTACAGAAAAAGTTTGCTGAACTCTGCTCTAGGAGTCATTTTGAAGTCCTAAATTAAAAAAAAAAAAAAAAATCAGGGTAAGTTAGAAAGATGTATTTTAATTATATGTAGGGGTATTTTTTGAGTATACTTGATAAGAAAGGGACCCAATTAAGTATGTCTACTCATGTTTTTAATTAATTGAGAGTGGGAATACAGGTGAAGTTTCAGGATACAAACCAAGCAAAAGGCATTATTTTGGCCAGAACAGACAACTTCTGACTCTAAGCGCAGGAGAAGATTCTTGCTTTTGCACAACGTGGCCATGTCCTGTGTCTATTTAATATAAGATAGATGCAACCTCAGATTTTGCAAAAACCAATAGAAAATAGTGGTTCTAATATCGGTTTATTGACTCTTTAATGATATCTTAGTCTGGTGTGGAGAGATTCTCCTCCTTAAAATTTCATCATAGGTAGAGTTAGGAGATCTTTGGAAGAGTGGCTAAAGATTGGGATGGAATGATTTCTGGATGATCAGATTCCTAACGGGAGGCAAGGGAAAGTCTTCTGGTCACCTGGGAAAGTCTTCTTGGATCTTCAAATACCAGCGTAGCAATAATGTATCCTTAAATTTTAGAAGCTAGTCAAAAGAAACATAAGATTTTATACTGAGGAAACTGAGTCTGAAAGCAACTTCTAATAACAATGTAAAAATGACCAACTGAATGTTGCCAGTGTTATAGCAATGAAATGTTCAGAATATCTCATGAAACTACCATGAAGAAAGTCACAAGTTAAATTCTATATTTCTACCAGAGAACTCCTTACTTTGTTTTTTTTTTTTTTACAAGAGTCTCCTTCAAGGTTCTTTAGGGATTAATGGAGAAAACCTTAAAAAATCTGATTCTAGAAATATTAGAACAGTAATAATTTCCTTTTCCAGTTACTCCTTTAAGTCCCCAAATAAGATATTTCTGCAGGAGGACAAACATCGAATGACTAAATTCTGTAGGAGTAGAGCCCCTTTAAGTCAAAGGGTGTGAAGGAATAATCAAGTTCTGAACATGAAGAGACACCATGGAAGTGGGATCAGCCAGTGGAGAAGCTTTACATGAGTGGCTAACTTTTGTATCTCTAGCCCGGATCTCTTCCCCTGGTTCTAGACCAACATATCCAGATCTTTACACCCAGCATCTTCATTTGGTTGTTTGAGAAGCAACTCAGATTCAACATATCCCAAACTGGACTTCTGATCATCCATTCCAAACTTGGTTTTCTTAGTGTTTTGTATATCAGTTCACCCTTCCAGCTATTCAGGTTCATAACTTTGAGGTCTTTGACTCCTTCCCTTCTTTTATACCCTACATCCAATTATCTGCTAATCTTATTGGCTCAATTGCAGATATACGCACAGCCCATCATTCTCTCCATCACTACTGCTACCTCTGTGATCTGAGCCACAATCATGTAATAGCTTCCCAGCCATTCTCCCTAACTTTACCTCCATACCCCATCCCCAACCCCCATTCAGTTTACTTTCAACGCAGCAGCCAGAATAAACCTTTTAAAATGTAAGTCAGGGGCTTCCCTGGTGGCGCAGTGGTTGAGAGTCCGCCTGCTGATGCAGGGGACACGGGTTCGTGCCCCAGTCCGGGAGGATCCCACATGCCGCGGAGCGGCTGGGCCCGTGAGCCATGGCTGCTGAGCCTGCGCGTCCGGATCCTGTGCTCTGCAACGGGAGAGGCCACAACAGTGAGAGGCCCGCGTACCACACACACACACACAAATGTAAGTCAGATCATGTCACTCAGAATAAAGGTCCTTACTCTGATTTCCAAAACCTTACGGTTTCTCCCTCTGTCCTCACTAATCTCCCTTCCTTTTCTCCATTCCAGCCGCACTGGCTTCCTTGCAATTCTTCAAACGTGCCACGTAAGCTCCTGCCTCAGGGCATTTGAACTTGTTCTTACCCTGCTGTTGTCCCAGATAGTTGTCTGGTTCACTCACCCACCTCCCACAGGCCTTGACTCAAATGTCACCTTTTCATTAAGGATTTCCTTGGACACCTTATTTAAAATTACAAACTGGCTACCTTCCCAAGTCCCTACCTCTCTCCCTTGCCTTATTTCCTTTTTCTTCATAGTATTTATCACCCTCTGACATACTATATATTTGCTCACTTTCCTGGTCTGTTTGTTCACTGCTGTATCCCCAGCATCTAGGATAGTGTCTGGCTTCGAGTAGACAATAAATATTTGCTGAGCAAATGAATAAATGACCAATATTGTTACTTGATCTGGTTGGAAAATTCTGAGTTGAGCTTTGTCATCTCCCTTCCTCTCCAAATTTGGAGATTTCATTTTGAGACCAGAAACTTTATTTCTGCCATGTGAGGGTTCTCACCCTGGTTTATATGAACTGCTTAGGAGGAGTACCCTGTTGCTATGAGAAAAGCAAATCTTTCTTTGGAATTTGTGGACCAAGTGCCCAAGTGAGGAAAACAGTGCACAGGGAGCAGTTTCTTCTTTCTGCCTGTTTCTGACTTGGGTGGGTCTCACTGGGATGATGACAGCTCTGAAAAGCTAGTTAATAGCTGGAATGGGAGACAATGCCTCTGGAGTGAAGAGATCATAGCTCAGAAAGTAGGAGTTTTATGCCAAGAGAATGGATCCATGTGTGTTAGGCATCTGAATTGTTCATTGTGTGAAGAAGGTAGCAGGCGGGACACACATGCTAACTTCCACCTCTTCCTTCCCTGGTCACTCACAATACTTCTCCCTGAGCTTTATAATTTCCTGCTCTCTCTCTCTCTCTCTCAATTAGCAAACATCCACTAGAACTGGAAGTCACACAGTGATGGCTTCCTTACCTTACCTGTGTTCCTGTGAATTAGGAGCCTGACCAGATCATCATATCTGTAACTGGCTTCCATAGAGTTGACAATACTTTGAAAAACCTAAAATTTGGGGGTAAATATTTCATAGCTTGATGTTGAATTTGTAATGCATTCTCTCATTCTGAATGCAAAAAATTCCACCCATCTTGCTGAAAATTTTGGCATACTCTAACCTTTCCTCGATGATACAAAAGAGACAACAGATCATAGTACAGCCAGTAACAAATAGACTGTTTGTCAAATGGATCGTGCACAATCATTATACGGGTACGCTACCAAGTGATTAGCATGAAGGACACCAATATGGTGTTTGGAAACAGAAAAGTCCAGTTGGGCGTGCTGTAGAGTTCTGGTGGCTTGGAAAAAGCACATTTTTAAAATGGAGCATTTTGTTGTTTTGTTTTTTTGAATCTAACTGAATGCCTTTATGCTCCCTATATTTCTGTGGTCGTAGGCTAACTATCGTGGAATAAATATTCTAATCGCGCTCCTTTTCCAAAATAGTTGCCTCATTTCTCTCAGCGTTAGCTTTGGGGAGCATGGGTCTAATAGCGACTGACCTTTCTTGGTGGTTGGCTTTAGTCCTGGACCCCTTCAGTCACTGACCCATAGGCTGCTCTTGGGCAAGACTAAGGGACCTGACAGGTGTGGGTTTTGTGGGAGGTATCATGCCAAGACTTGAGGGTAGCACACGAGAGAAATTCCTTGGGGATGTGGTTTTGTAACTCCTTACACTTTATAAGGTTCCTTCTCCAGCTCAGCCTCTAACTAGTTGTGGGATCCTTACCTTACAAATCACTTACCCTTATGGACCCTCATTTTCCTCATTTTCAAAATGAATTGGCCTGGATTAATTTTCTCTATTGTCCTTGGTAGTTGTAAAGTGCCGGGCAATCACTAAGCTGCCCATCCATAATGACCATTCACCTTTCTGATTCATCATAATAACATTCATATAATACTTTTGATTTGTACAAGGCTTTATTAGCTTTTAACATCCACAGAAACCACTGCAGATCACTTTAGCTCATAATCATTCAGCATCTCTACAAATAAATCTCCCTTTTTAAGGAGTGCTGTTTAGGAAGGGTTTATAAATGAAATGATCCCAGAGCAAGTGCTTGTAAGACATTTATAAAGAGAGAGGAAGAAAGAAGGCACAGGGAAAAGGCAAACTGTTTTACATCAACAAGTAATGAAATCAGTTTGTTTACATGCTTCTTTACATTGCTAACACTTTAAAAAGCTTTGTTGCTTAAACTGTAATTTCACAGTCAGTTAATCTACCACATATTATATGCTGTTTCCTGTAGGCTGCTGTCGTAGGTACCTAAATCCCACAAACGGCAAGTTTTTTCTACATCTTTAGGTTGATTAGAATGTGACTGCTGAGAGTGGGCATCATCTGGTTTTGTAGGGGGGAAAAGAAGCTGTTAAAATAGACTCAAGAAACAGAAAAGCTTTCTGTCGGAGATGGGTCTATATTAAATACAGCCAATTGTTGATTCTGGGCTATCAGAATCTGGGATTTGGGACCTTAGAAAGCAGCTCCTGACCTTATTCCCTGGATGCTTTTGTTAAAGTGCAGCATAATGCAGATGAATTTCAGAGGAAACAGCATAAAAGAGCCACATGATTTTCATGAAAATCAATGGGGAAATAAACAAATGGAACGTCTGTGAGTTGATTTGCTTCTGAAGGAGAAAAGAGGAAGAGTCCTAGACTGTGTATTGTTCTCACGTTTAAGTTCCAGATCTGCTAATTGGTGGAATGACCTTTCGTGAATTACTTCACCTTCACCTTGTTGGCTGTCAGCTCCGTCTGGAAAGTGAGTTGATTGAGTGGCTTGATTGCTATAGTTCTAACATACTCATTCTATGATTTGAGTCTTTTAGTAAATCCTAATTGTTATCAGAGAAATATCAGAGAGGACCCGTGCAAATAAACATATTTTCTTTTCCAAATATTTCAGGATATACACGCAACACAGATAAAAAAGAAATTGGTAAGAGACCATGGTCTCTAACAAGGTTTTCTACTGGGGTTGTGCTCTAGGACGTGTAAAACATTGATCCGTTGTGTTGGCTATGCTCATGTCTTTTCCAGTCGCTTTGGCTGAAAAAAATATTTTAGGGTCATCTTCCAGTGTTTTAGTTTATGTCTGAAAGAGACTGTAAACGTCACAGGACAGCAGTTCTGTCTTCTGTGCCTTATGTTCTATAAAGTACCATATACATTTACCCAGCTCTATAAATTATACGAATAAAAATAAGTGCTGATCCAACACATTCATCCATTTAATATTTAGCAGATTTTAGTGATGACTTCAATATTTTATCCTCAGATATTTTACAGCGTTTGGAGTTTTTATGGTGGTCTCTCAGAGACAGACTTTAAGCTGAAATGTTGCTGTTTGGAGAGGCATCAATTCTGAATGCCTCTCTGGGACCCATTCTGTAGCCATTGAGAGACTCACAGCTGACTTCCCTCAGGAGCCTATTTAAGGCCATTTTCTGTTGCATTAGTCGGCTCCCTTTGGGTGACATCCAGCGCTTTTCATGGCTATGTATACTTTTCCAATTTTACACAATTTATGGGCAGCTCTTTTCAGATGAGTCTTCCGAAAACACTGACTTCATCATGTCATTTTCTGGCTTAAAAACTTGCAGTGTTTCCAGAATTAAATTTCAACCTCTCAACTTGGAATTTAAGGTCTTCCAACAGCAGAGAAATGTATTCTAGTATCTTCTATTTACAAAGCAAGCAAAAAACAAAAAACCCCCACAACTTCTCTTGAAGTCACATATCCTCTATTGTTGCTTTATCTCTTTTTTTTTTCCAGCCACGCCATGTGGCATGTGGGATCTTAGTTCCCCAACCAGTGATTGAACCCACACCCCCTGCATTGGAAGCAAGAAATCTTAACCACTGGACCGCCAGGGAAGTCCCTATCTTCTTTTATTATCCCAAGACTGCTTGGGATAATTGTCTCTACTCAGACCCCCTTTCTTGCCTTCTAGTCTTTCTTTAACCCACTCCAATCTGGCCCTTGAATTAATTACTCTACTGAAACTACTCTTTTCACGGTTACCAACAATCTCCATGTTGCCAGTCCAGGGGCCCCTCCTCTGACCTCTCTAATGTTACCTCTCAGCAGTGTTCAGAACATTCTTCTGATTTTCCCTCTGTCTTTCTGACTGCTCCTTTCAATCTTCTTTGCTACCTCCTTTATTGGATTTCAGAATGTTGAAAGGTTTCCAGGCTCAGCATGGAGTTCTCTTCTCTTTCTTTAATTTTTACCTAACTAATTTTACTCAGTCCCATGGCATTAAATATCCTCTATAGGCTGACTATTTTTGATATCTCTACTCCTTTGGACTCCATACTCCTGTAACCAACTGCCTTCTTTCAGTTTGTACTTGGACATTGTGGCTCACACAGCTGGCTACCTTCCCAGTATCCACCTTCCACAACAGAACTCTGAGATTGTTTGGGGTAACGATGCGCCTAACTAAGAACTACATTTTTCAGACTCCCTTGCAGCTATGGGGTCACGAGAGATGTCAATCAAAGTATTCTGGAGATTTCTAGGAAATTTTCAGTCTTCATATAGACACACATGCTTCCTCATTTTGCTTCCTTCTTATTCCTGCCTGAAACATGGACCAGAAGTTGCAGACAGAACATATATTGTAATCGTGTGGCGACCATAAGAATGAAAGTCATTTTTTTTTTGGTACTTGAGTGGGAAAGGAAAGGGGGTTTTGAGGAGCTCTCCCAGCCCTGAACTGCTGACCCCTCCCTGGGCTCTTTGCTATAGGAGAAAAATAAACACTTTAGTGTTTAGGCCCTTGCCATCAAGTTTCTGTAGGTAATTCCCATCCATGAGTGAGACAGATATAGAACAGGCATAAAAAAATAACATGTCTAGTATGGAACTCTTAACTTTCTCCCTACCCTTTTCCCCTCAAATTCTTCTTTTTCAAGTCTTCCCCAATTCACTGAGAAGTTTCACTGCCCTCAAAATTGCACAAAGCCTAGCTGTCATCCTTAGGTCTTCTTTTCCCTTCCTCCCTCCTCTTGCCTCACAATTACCGTCAAGTCCTGGAGGTTCTTTTTGTTTGTGGGCATCTTGCTTCTCTCACTCTTGCTGCCACCCCCCCCCCCCCCGCCCCGGTCCCAGCCTGCATCACTGCTACAGGACCCTCCGAATCATCTTCTAGCTTCTGTTCCTGTCCCTGTCTCCACAATCCATTCTTCTCAGGGCTACCACAGTGATCTTTCAAAAATATAAATGACATCATTTAACTTGCCTGTCTGAATCCCTTACCCAAATCTAAAATAGTTCACTGACTTTCTGTTTTAACGAAAATAAACGACAAATCCCTTACAATGGTGGAAGAAAGTTGACTGGATAAGTGCATACCTGCTTTTCTGACTTCACCCACACCACTCTCTCCTGTCATGTGCACCTGCCACACTGGCCTCTTTGCTATCCTTGAAAATGAACATGAACTGTTTTTCTCCTAAGGTCATATACTCTTGCTGTTTCCTCTGCCTGATACCTGCAGGTTGACTCCTCATAATTTAGGTCTCTGCTCAGAAACCATCTCCTCAGAGAGGTTTCCCTCAGAATCCTAACAAAAGTAAGCTACCTCCTTTGACCTGGAATACCTGTCCTTTTACTTTCCTCCAAATCAAATCAAGTTTACCTCCTTTCTAGGAAGCTTTTCTTTGATAACTCCATTCCACAAAGATCTTTGTGTTTCTTCATCCCTATAGTACTTATCCATGCCGTCTTTTCCAGAATATGGTTAGACACCGTCTTTACTGTTCAAAAGTGACTTGGAATGCCTGCCTCATTTTCCTAAGCATTGTGTAAGCTTTTTGAAAATGGCAGGTTTTGAATTTCCTTTAACAACTTAAGTGCTTGGCTCATGGCTTAAAAATATATATTAATTTAATGATGTTCAGATTTTCGGTAAATTGTGCTTCATAGTAATCACCTGCTTTTGTCTTTACACCATAGGCCTTTCAGCAGAAATATTTCCTTACATGCTTATAAAGAGAATCTCTTAATGTTTGAATTTTATCTTTTGTCTCTGTGGCTAACATCACGGTAGGATCCTAGCATATTAGGAAAAAAAGGTATGTTTTGCCATAATTTTCTTTTTGTTGGATTTAGAACCAAAAGTGAAGATAGTTATGGTATTGATTGACATTATTCTCTTCCATGAATATGCATACATGGTGGGTAAGGCAGAACCCAACATATGACAAAGAGCTTTAGCTTTCGGAATTTTTACTTCAATGTAGGAGAAATGTACATGTGTTTCTATTCAAAATGATGCTATGGGTCATTTTCATTACGGCCTGAAGTTCTGGTTGATTTTTTCCAGAAACGATTAGTGACTATGGATTTGCGCAGATCCACCCATACTACTTTCCTGGTATCCATGGCAACAAAAATGATCCATCTTTGAGAGGCTTAATGGGGGCAATCAAGAGAGGTTTTCTTGGTGCAAAGCAAGATGGTCCATTTGAGGTTCAAATCCCCACTACAGGTCTCATTAGGACCAGACATCAGTGGGTTGAATGTACCAACCCAGGAAATGAACAATCATATTCCTGTTTTTTTTTTGAGATTTTGTAAGAGAACTAACAGCTTGCTTAAATTTAGTCAAGATTCAATAAACCTAGGACTAACCATCTCTTCTCAATGTGTTCATGTTTTGGGTCAGCGAGGTCAGCCATGCCACAAATGTATGTTGCTCAACCCTATTTAGATCAGCCTTTCGGAAAGGTTTAGCTGAAATTTCAATTAAATCTATAATGAAAGGGATGAATCTTTAATAATATGAAAGATCAAAACCCAGACAAATGTAAATTTAAATTGGGGTTATCACAGAACACTCTCTGGTAGAGTTAGCCTATTTTAAGGGGATTATAAAATTCTCCATATGTTTAGAAGGAGGATATAATGAACAATCATCTTAAAACAGGCACTCAGGAAACATTAAGTAAATTTAATACTCTTCTTTACTGGTAAAAAAAAAAAAGTAAAGAAATCTACATAACAATTTGAAAATTATGAAGGGCGTAAGTCCGTGCTAAATATTGTAAGTCAGTAGAAATCATGGTTGTATTTCTTATAGGAAATATGTCTTGTTAAAAACATCCCAGTTCTACACTTTTACATTTTTATTTTAATTGAGGTTGTATTAGAAAAATGATTTTGGAATGTATCCATTGATTTGATATCCTGTCTAATCCAGTGCGTTCTTTCTCAGCAGTATTCTGTGCGTATCAGGGAAAATGTCATCTGCTGCTAATAGTTGCCAAATTTCTGCTGGTATTTACTGCTCAGGTAGTAGGAGACTAGAGGACAATGTGTACGTATGTGCCGGTGTTGATAGTTTTCCATGAACAGATGACAAAACGATAATCTAAAAACGTATGTACTGCATTGTAAACATTTCCTCCTGAGTGATTTGGCAGACTGACAATGATCAGTCAGGAAGAGTACGGGTGTTCAGAGCATCGTGAAAAATTTAACCCTTGAAAATAAGGGACAGGGAAGGAGGTTATTTACATGTTTGAGTCTTAAACCCCAAAAAGTGAGTTCTTCCAACTAAGAGATGTTATTTTTGAGCTCAGTTGCAGATGACTGATGACCTGTCTCAGTTTGGGGCTTGGTACCCTCTGTTAGTTATAATTACTTGTGAGTGTCCTACGCAGATTTTGGGGAGGATTTTATTACATAGCTTATTTTAAGTCTGTTTTGTTTCAGAAAATCCTGAGTGTAGTTGTCCCTCAGTATCTGTGGGGCATTGATTCCAGGACCCTACCTCCCGGTGGATACCAGAATCCAAGGATGCTCAAGTCCCTTATATAAAACGGCACAGTGTTTGCACATATCCTATGCACATCCTCCCGTATAGTTTACATCATCTCTAGATTACTTGTAATACCTAATACGATGTAAATGCTTTATAAATCATTGTAAATACAATGTGAATGCTATGTAAATAGTTGCCAGTGAGCGGCAAATTCAAGTTTTGCTTTTTGGAACTTTCTGGAATTTTCTTAATATTTTCCATCCATGGTTGGTTGCATCCCCGGATGTGGAACCCATGGATATGGAGGGTTGACTGTATGGACTGCTTTTGGGGATTCCCAAAGTAGGCCTTTCCTAATGATGGAACTTTCTGAAGAAGACTCAAGAAGATCTGGACAGACCTGAAGGAAACGAAGGCGTAGGTTCAGAAGAACGATTTCTCTGAACAATCATTCAAAGCAGGGAGGGTCGTTTCCCCCGAAGGCCTATCTTGCCTCTGTTTCCTCTTCAGGTCAGACCTCCGTCTGTGCACCTGGAGACTCCACAATCAGTTCTGAGCTCTTTTGCAAGGTATCCCTTTGGAAAGACACCAAACACTGTGCTGTCACCTTCGGGTCATTGCTGCTTTCCCGTGGAGCAGCCCCTGTCATGTCCTGGGATGTGCTGTTGATGTCCTCCATGAGGGGCCCCACTTGGGGATGAGTGGGCCATCTGTGTTCTGGGCCTCTCGCAAGGCCACCTAGCCTCACATGCAGCACAGGGCTCTGTGACATGGTCATAGGAATAACCAGAGGGACAGGATGGAAATTAATCCCAGGTAAACAAAATGATGGCCAAGAAGAAAGAGGGTCAAAAACCATGTGGGTGAGGAGAAGGACACATCTTTCTTGGTCTTCTGGTCCTCTGGCACCCACAATAGCCATAGGGGTTTAGGGGTTGGGGAGGGGGCTGTCCCAGTGGCCACTTATATGTGGAGAGGAAAATAATTTAAAAGAACGCTTGCAGACTGACTTTTATAGAACAGTTTTAGGTTTATAGAAAAAAATAAGCAGAAAGTACAGAGAGTTCCCACATACTCTGCTCCCTTCCCCCGAGTTTCCCCTGTTACTAACATCTTGCATTGCTGTGGCATGTTGGTAACAATTGACAAACCAATATTGACACTCTATTATTAACTAAGCTCCATAGTTTACATTAGAGTTCATTCTTTGTTTTGCAAAGGTCTGTGGGTTTTGCCAAATGCATAATGTCATGTATCGACCATCACAGTATCATATGAAATAGATTCACTGCCCTAAAAATCTACTGCACTCCAGCCATTTATCCTTCCTTCCCCTCCACCTACCACTCCTGGGAAACTATTGATCTTTTTACTGTCTCTATAGCTTTACCTTTTCCAGAATACCATTTAGTAAGAATCATACAATATGATTACATATGGTAGCCATTTCACATTGGCTTTTTTTACTTAGCAGTATGCATTAAAGCTTCCTCTATGTCATTTTTGTGGTTTGATAGCTCATTTCTTTTTATAGTTGAATAATATTCAATTGTATGGATGTACCACAGTTTGTTTATTCATCACCTATTGATGATCAAGTTGCTTCTAACTTTTGGCAATTATTACTAAAGCTGCTGTAAATCTCAGGGTGCAGTTTTTTTTTTTTTTTTTGTGGAGGCAAGTTTTCGACTCTTTGGGTAAATATCAAGGAGTATGATTGCTGTATTGTATGGTAAGAGTATGTTTAGTTTTGTAAAAATCTGCGAAAGTGTCTTCCTAAGCAGCCATACCATTTTGCATTCTTACTAGCAACGAATGGAAGTTCCTCTTCCTGTTCCATATCCTTGTTAGCATTTGGCATTGTCAGTATTTTGGATTTTAACCATTCAAATAGGTGTGTATCTTTTTGTTTTAATTTGCAACAAAATTTACAATTTAATGTTGAGCATCTTTTCATATGCTCATTTGCCACCTGTATATCTCTGTTGGTGAGGTGTCTGTTCAGATTTTTTTTGCTCCCTTTTTAGTTGTTTGTTTTCTTGTTGTTGGATTTGAAGAGCTCCGTGCATATTTTGGATACAAGTCCTTTATCAGATATGTGCTAGGCAAATATTTGCTCCCAGTGGATACGTTTCTCCCAGTCTATGGCTTGTCTTTTTATCTTCTTAACAGTGTCTTTGGAACAGGAGTTTTTAATTTGGAAAAATGATTGCTTTGGTGAGGAGTTTTTCAAGATGAGAGGTGCTGGAATAGTTGTGGTTGGTGAGGGAAGTAAAGGAGAGAGAAAAAGGGAATTTTAAAAGGGTGTTGCTGTGACCTACATACTCCCTTTAGAATATTTGAGAAATGCAAGCAGAGAGCTCAAGTTCATTGGAACTGACTCTGTGTTGTTGGACTTTACATATTGAATGTGAGAACTCTGAACACCTGAACTGCATGGTCACAGCTTCTCAGAACCCTGTGACCCTGGGTAGCTGGGTATGAGCATTACTGGGTAACATATATGAAGGGCATATGGTCATTGGTGGGGTGCTATAAATGTTAGTTCTCTTCTGTAGAGGAATATCATGGGCATGTGGGGCTGCCTGAGAGCAGGTCCAACACAGCCAAACGCCATCCCGAGAGGCAGCGTTAATGTTCTCGTTCTCCCTTCACTCTTGCTACCCCCCTGCTTTGGGAGGGAAAGGGGGGGACTACACTCCTTGCAGTTTCACAAAGGATTTAGCATCCTTACTCTCAGTATCATAGTTTCCAGCCTTCACAAATTCCACACGCAAGAGAAAATTGTGGTTTGAGGAGTTGGAAAGAGTTGAGGCCATTTAATTGCAATCATAATTTATTCAGAAGCTCCATATTTTACGTTTGTGATCACTGAGACAGAATCTTGATTGAAGTACACTACTGTTCTTTCCATGATAAAAGGGTTTTTTCTTTTTCTAAGTAAGTGAATAGATGAAACATGCTGGCAAGGGATAAGATTTTCTCACTTTAGAAAATATAGCCCACACAGGACAACTGATTGGGTTCAAATACTGTCTTTTCTACTTATTGGCCAAGAGTCATCCCCTTTGAGACTTTCAGCTTCCTCATCTTAAAACGAGGTCAGTGACACCCATAATTGCAAGGTTGTGATGAATAAGTGAGATGAACATGTAAACCTCCTGACATGGTGATTGGGACGTGAAATGATGCTCAGCACATGTTTTTTCCACCCCTTTCCCTTTGTATCACAAGAAGTGCTCCTTCTAAACTCTCTGCTGGAACCGTCTCCTCTCCATCCTTTCGGAAAACCGTTCGAGCTCCTGCCTCTGTACTTTTTCTTCTGTTACTCACTATTATCTTGAATATATCTTTCCTCTCCTCTTCAGCTGGCCATCTCTTTGACGGCTCTCCTGATTGCTTTTCTAGAGGGCTGGCTGTCTTCACCCTTCTGATCTCCTTAGGTCGTTGTGTCATTTACTTCCTACTTCAGTGCACTGCCTCACATTGTTTGTACGCATGTACCTTTTAATCACCTTGATCATGTCCCTCCAGCATCCCTTCTTTTGTTAGGTCCTTCCCAGTGTGTAGCTAACATTAGCAGTTTGAATATAGTAAGGATCGTCGAATAATTGATATTTTAATTACAAAGCATCTATGAGTTTCTTAAAGCAGTTGCCCAAGGACCTTTCTTACCTTGAAATACTTTGCTAATCCTATTTGGATTCCTTTACAAAATTTTTTCTTTTAAAATATTTTTAAATTCATTTAAAGTTTCTTAGAAAGATGAAAAGGTTAAATAAATCATGGTACATCATAAAGGATGTTTATGAAGCTTTTTGAATAACATAAGGAAATGCTTGGATTGTCATGTTAAGAATAAATCAGCCTGCAAAATCATGCATATGGCATGATCATAACTACATAAACTATTGCCTAAAAATATGAAACTGCTAGAAACAAAGAATATCAGGTCCAGGCATGAATACTAAACTATTTTTTGGAATCAACTCTACTGTCATTTTCTTCCCATTTCATTTGTAGAAAGAGAATGTTTTTGCTCACAAATGCTCTGTGCTGTTAACCACTTACTGTGCATGAAGAACGATTCTCCTTCTTCCCACTAGGGGTCACTGTGGTCCTTTAGTTTTTTTTTTTTTTTTTTTCCATTTGGCATCCCTGTTAGGGGAAAAAGCATTCTGTCTTGGTCATTATTTTTAGCAAAGTTAAGAGAAATGTTAAAATGATAGCTTCCTTTTTTAAATACAAAGAAACATTTTACAGAGATTGTACTTATTTTTCAGCTTCCTATTCCAGGCCACAACTATCAGAAACATTTCTATTTTACATTGGTGACCCAAATTTAATTTATTAAATGTGAAACATTATCACTCTACTGTTTATTCTGCTATTAAAACAGAACTGCACCCATGCTTTCTATGGGCGAGAGAATAATAGAGGACTAACTTTTTCTATTTCTGGTTCATGTTTTTTTTTTTTTTTAAAGATTGTTTCCCAGCAGTACAGAAATGTGGCATCTAGAAGAACTCGTTAGTAATGGAGTATTAGAATCAATTAATGACACATGAGATGTGCACATATAAGGGCCATTTATAAGGTGAATGCAGGAGATCCCACAAATTCGATTGATATACTGCTGTGTCTTTAAAAGAATTTCTCCCTGGTAAATTCAGCGGGGATATGGTCTGTGTTTTGCTATTTGAAAAACGATCCAATGTTAAGAATTAGAAAAAGGAAATATAGACCCCAATATTAATAGGATGAATGCCGAGAATAACATCATCTGAAATGCCTAAACCACATGCTAATCAACCTCCTTAGCTTTCCTACTGGAGAGTCTTAAATTCATTTGACTATAAACCAGGAAGCTATAAATTTTATATTGCTTCAAAAACTTCATCTTTTCCTCTCATTCTGTTTCCACTATTTTTGGCCTTGAAAAGTGGTGTCACAATCGCCTCACAAGATCACATTTATTTTTCACAACCTGGGTCTTTTGGTTCGCTGTGTATTCTTATCCCTATAGCATTATTGCTGGATTCACAGAAATTTCCCCCAACTCAAACTGTCTCTCAGTGAATCTCAAGGTTGATTACCCATTATTTATCATGGACCCTAAATGTATCAGGGTTAGAGAGATAGAGTACACATTGCATATTGGAAACCCACTGATCACTCCAATAATCTATAATATCCTTAAAAACTCTGCAGGATGTTTGCTCCCATCCTCGGCCTAGAATGTACAGCTCCGTTTCCCTAACTTTGCTGAAGGCTCTGCGGAGGCTGTGAACAGCAGGCAGGGCTGAGTGTAGTGGGGAGTCCTGCCGTGCTTTGCAGGCTTGTTTTCTCAGTTGCGTTTCTTGCAAACCCAATATCCGTCCTTGCTTTGGGAGGCCACTTTCACCATTGGGTCTCTTGAGAGTGGTGTGGTTAATGATTGTCTTGACACCATGAACAAAGGATAACCGACTGGCTAAGACTGTTTTTTGGAAAAGCACTTTCCATTTTTCCTTCAAAGGATGAATTCACCTCCCTGTCTGTAATCCCAAATCCTCCAAAGCTGTTTAGAAATATTTTCTCTGGGCTCTCCCCAGTTGGGGTTTCCATCATTTAGTTCAGTGTTCCTCAAACTTATAAATGATACACTCGGAAATGCATGCTTTCGACAGGGGAGGGAGGATGCCATGGTGATTTCAGAGTCAGAAAAAACTGGATTCAAGCTCTAGTTCTATCACTTACCAGCTGTCTGACTTTCAAACCCCATAATCTCATTAAAGTAATCTTGGGATCCTCTGCTTTAAAACGAGGATAGTAACATTGGTAAATGGAATAATGGGTATAAAATGATTAGTACTCTGTCTGGTATATGGCAAGCACTCAACACGTGATAGGTACTATTAGTAGTAATAGTAGTAGTAATAGCAGTAGTAGAAGTAATGGAAGTAACTGCAGTGTGATTGATACGCTATCATAGTGAAGGTGCATTTTGATTGGGAAAGTGGGATGAGGTTGAAACTGTGTTCCCTGAAGCAAGCTGGCTCTCTCAGAGATATGTGGTACGGTAGATTGATTCATTCATGACCACCCGAGTGCTTACAATGAACCAGGCTCCAATCCACGTCTTCGATTTGCAGTGGTGACCAAGATGAGGTCCCTGTTCTCAGGAGCTGACATGCTGGTGGGGGAGACAGGTGACAATCAAGAAACCCGTGGATCTCAGGAAGCGCTCTTGGGAGATGAACAGGGTATGGGATTGTGTGCCTGGAGTGTGGGGTTGCGGCAGCTTTAGGTTGGCTGGTCAGGGAAGGCTTTCTGAGGAAGTGGCAAAAGAGCTCAGGGCTATGGTTCAGGATGTTATCGATCGCCCTTGAGGAGGAACTAAAGGTCCTTGACTTCGTTTTAATGGCTCAACTATTATTTGTCTTGCTTGACTGTTTTCCTTTGTTTCTGCATTTTCTCACTTTTCTGATTAAATTTGTTCTTTGTAACTCAGGGAAGGCCTAGGAGGCTTAAGTTTTTCTACAGAAAAGAAGCAGGCGGAGGACATGAGGGGGTCTGTCCCGGAAGGCCCCGTAGGGTCCCCCTGCTCAGTTTACAAATACAGTGCAAGGGTATGAGCACAGGTTTTCTATTTTACTGGGGTAAAATTTCAGCTGTTATTTAATATTCTGATCTTATTAGTTTGTTAATCATGAGATTATTAAGGGGATCAAAGAAAATAGCATATGTAAATTAGCTAACATTAGCTAACTCTGAGCCCTTAGCTCTTCTGACCCTCATAATAACTCAGTGAGATAATCATCCTTCCTCTTAGTATCAGTGCGACTGAGGTAACCCATGCATGGCCTTTGGCATTGTGCTTGGGCTGTGAGATGTGGTCAACCCATGACAGCAATTATTTTCTTGTTGATATTTATTAAAAGACAACCAGTAATAAACATGCACATATTGTCTCAAGGAGATTGACGAGTGTTTTCCCTCCGGCATGGTGAAGCCACGGGATAAATGTGGAACATCAACTTGATATATGTAGAAAGCAATGGGGCAGGGGTTAAGTTTGACTTTCCGTTCTCATACATGTTCTGGTGATAGAATGCACAAGAAAATCCACTAAATCCACCTTTTCTGTGTTGGCCAATTTCATCCTTTCTTGACAACTCAAGGAGTACATGATTGGAAAAGTTGGTACTTATTACTTTTGTGTTATCAAGAAACTTTTGGCTATTAGAGAATTAGTTACATCAAAATGAAGCAGACATTCTGTTTTTGGAGAACAGATGCTAATTTTACTGGTCCCAAGGGCTAGCAAAAACTTTGCAGAGCTGAAGTGATAGACTGGCCTTGGCAAACCCCACAGCCAGTTTTTGAAAAATGAGTTTTGTCACCTTATGAACAGGTGTTTTTGAATTTCTAATTATTCCAAATAAAAATAAAATAAAATAAAAATCAGCTGGCTCCCAGATATCAGTGTGGCTTCTTGTCACAGATGTACTGGGTCCAATATCTTGTTTATGCCTTGAGAAAAATGAAAATGTAGATAACATTTTGTTCCAAATGTAAGTAATTTGACATATTACAGTTTCTTAAAAATATGAAAGTAGACACAACTGTATTATGGTCTAGAAAGTAGAATTCATATATGTTTACCATTAAAAAAACTGACTTAAATTAAACTTTGGATTGATCTGATTCCATTTTAGGCTGTTCTCCTAGGCCCTGGAAAGTTGGATTTAATCTTCTTTTCTTTCCTTTTAAGGGAACCATTTTAGGAATAATAAACTCAGGGGTTAAGACATTATTAGCTGTTAACCCCTGAGCTTGCCTCACCTTTCTCAGTTTTACAGCACAGAAAGTGGAAATAGAGAAGCACAGACCTCAGGCTTGGTTGGAGGGAATGTGGGGATTGGTCAGCGCTGAGAAGAGAGGGCTCTTCCATGGAGAGCATTCAGTGGCTGGAGGCTGAGGGCCAACTGAAGGCGTTGGAGAAAAGGGGCGTCAGCAAAGGGATGGCCAGGGACTCAAGACTTACTCTGCAGGTTTTCCCTGTGCTCGTGGCATCGTCCTTCACCCAGACCCTCACATGACTGCAGGGTGAATCGGGCTGTTTTCATCTTCTTTCCTCCTCTCCTCCTGATGTCCTCTTCCCACCACCATGATCTCGGGAGGCTTGTTGCTCCGTGATTGGGCCCTGGATCTAGGTCCAATGGTTGACAGGTTCGTAAGGGACCTTAGAGGCCACATGGTCCAACTTCCTTGTCTTCTACGTCTTACCAAACTGAGCCATGCAGCCCAGCTCCACGGGTGTGTCCCCTGTGCGGTGGCGCAGGCCTCTGCGTTTAGAAGGGCTCACATGTGGTTTCAATGCTGTACTGTCGCCATCTTGAAATCCGTACTTTTTGAACAAGAGGCTCTGCATTTTCATTTCATACTGGGCCCCACAAATTATGATGTTGGTCCTGGAAGCCGTACTGATCCGCTTGTGACTTAATGAATCATAAAACAATTTGATCTTGAAAGAGAATCTTAGGGAGTGCAGAAGGGATGAGTGATGGAGGAGATTGAGAGCTCTCTAAAGGCCAGCGGGAAAGAGAAGTTTGTGAGGAAGCAGGAGCCTTCCTGGGAATCTTCAAAACACCACGTGTACCGTGGATTTGTCCTGTCTGCAAGTTACACCAGTCCTGTCTTTAGATAGTAATTTATTCCTTACCTACATTCTGAATCTCCAGTTTCCCTCTTAAAACCTATTTCCTTTTGTTCTATTCTCCCTGCAGTTGCCAACAACTAGCCATTAACTCCTATGTACTTAAAAGCCATTATAGTCACCCCTCAACACTTTTCCAGGCTAAGAGAGCCTAATCCTTTCATCCATCAGCTTGAATGCTTTTTTTTTTTTTTTTTAATTGATGCTTCCTCAAAGAACAGCTAGCCAGCTCAGGTGGTATTGTTACAGTCAGGGTGCAATTAATTTCACACCTAGCTACAATGTTGCCAAGGAAAGGAACAGAGAAAGATAGAGATGGCACCAATGAAAATCACTGTTTGAAGTTAAGCTAAAAGTAGCTAAACATTTTATAATTGCAAAGTAATTTGAAAATCAAGTAGTTAGACTAAAACATTGATCAGGGAAAGGACAATGGGAAAGGAAAGAACAAAAAAATTCATTGAAAACAACCTCCCCTGCAGACCAGAGGGAGTTGTTGAGAGGAAGTAGATAGCTGCTAATAGAAATACCAAAGCCCATTATTTAGGTGAAGGCTTCGAGAACAAAAATACCTGGCCTTCACAGACCAGGGGACATCTGTGCCTGTGTGTGAACAGTTTCACACACAGCCACAGACGTACCGCAAGGAGATGTAAAAACACCTATTATATTTTATGTTTCAATTATAGTGTTCTAATACTGAATACAAACAGGCGACATGATTGGATAAGCAGAAAGGGTAAGACAGCAAAGTAATAACAGAAAGGAATAGGGGTTTGGTTTGTGTAATATCATGTGTTCCTCTAGTAGTTCACATCAGAGAGACAGTGATTTAATTTCCACAAAACAGGGGCCTGAGCACATTCAAGGTAGACACGTCTGAAAACCTTTATTTTTTGCTTAAAAAAATAGTTACATTTTATATGTCTCTGGGGTTGACAGTCTAGCGGCAACTGAGTGAACTGAAGGGACCTTACTCAGTGTGGACAGCTGAGCCCCTCCCGGAGCTGCTGACACAGGGCCCCAATGTCCGGTGGAGTGAGGATTGCACACTCAGTAGGGAGATGTAGGAAGCCTGTCCCTTCCAAATCCTCTGTGTCCAGTCCTGGCAGATCATCTTCTTTCTCTGTATCTTGATTTTCTTATAGACAAAAAGCACTGAAATACTGACCTACCTGAGCATTGTTGTGAAAATAAAATAAATTAATAGATGAGAAAGGGCTATGAAAAATTATAACATATTGTTTTTATACATTGAAAATAGTTTTTTTTTTTTGTTTTTGGCGGTACGAGGGCCTCTCACTGTTGTGGCCCCTCCCGTTGCGGAGCACAGGCTCCTGACGCACAGGCTCAGAGGCCATGGTTCACGGGCCCAGCCACTCCACGGCACGTGGGATCTTCCTGGACCAGGGCACGAACCCGTGTCCCCTGCACCGGCAGGCAGACTCTCAACCATTGCGCCACCAGGGAAGCCTGAAAATAGTCTTTTAATACCATGAAAATTAAAGGAAAAAGCCAACCACTTTATTGGGGGGATAGACATTCACTGTGCTGTCAGCTGTGGAGACACAAATGGGAATTGGGCTCTCAGAGAGCTTCCCATCTATTGAGGAATGAAAACAATATTGGTAATGGCAAGTTCTGAGATTTGTATTGCATTTCCTATACCTGAAAATTTGATTGACTCTACATATTCAAGAAGAGAATATCACAGGCCCTGCCTGGGTTTGCATCCTAATTTACAGATAAGAAAGTGAGGTTTGGGAATTCCCTGGTGCTCCAGTGGTTAGGACTTTGCACTTCCACTGCAGTGGCCCAGGTCCAGTCTCTGGTCAGGGGAACTAAGACCCTGCAAACCACACAGTGTGGCCAAAAAAAATGAAAAATAAAAATAAAAAAAAATTGAGGCTTAAAGGGGTCAAATATCTCAACTCAGTTTTCTTACCTGTAGACTGAGCTATGAATAACACCTCACGGGGTTATTGTGAGTGATGGGGCTCAGGGCAGGCTACGCCAAATAGGCCAAAGTGGCATACTGATTACTTAGAATCAAAGTTACTCAAGAAACAGCTGGTGCAAGAGGGACCCTCTGACCTCCTCTCTGTATCCCTGAAAACAGGAAATAAATCTCCCGTATGAAAGGTACCCTCCCTGTCCCAGGAGGTAGAGACACGTCCTTATCACCAGAGGTAGGAAATTCAGGGCTGATAAGGCTGTATAAACAATCCTTGTTACTGCTTTACTGATGTACTAACCCAAGCCCAAACTTCTTTGTTTTGTGAGTTCTTCACAGATTTATTGTTTCTTTGTCTTAAAAGTATAAAAGCTGTCTGCTTTGGTCGTTTCTTTAGGTCCTCTATCTATGAGACCTTCGTACATATGAAATTAAATTTGATTTTCTCCTGTTAATCTATCTTGTGTCAATTTAATTATTAGACCAGCCAAAAGAACTCAGGGGGAAAATTTCCACCTCCCTGACACGAGAATTAATTGGAACAACAACATACATAAAGCTAACGGCTGTGCACACCTTCAAAAGTTGTTAATTTTTATCACTATATCTATATATAGAGATAGATATATATAGATATCCATCTCCCAAACTTATCTGAGTTCACTAGGTGGTTTCTTTTTCTTTTTCTTTTTTTTTTTTTTTTTGGTAAAGGGTAATTTTAGAGGATGGTGTAGGCAATAAATACATTAGAATTTCAGAGACTGGAATGAGCACTTGGGGACTTGGTCATTAGGAAAGTCTTCATGAGGTGAGGGGATTTGAACTGCTGCTTTAAAAAGTGTAGGATGTAGCCAGACAGAAGCAATGCAGAAGCCACAGTTGGGGATACAGGGAGAAGAACACCCCAGTCTGATGTAAGGAGTGTGGGAAATAAAGCTAGAAAGACAGGACCAGAAGATGACTGAATTCCTGGACAAGGCACTTGGATTTTATCTTATGGGTAAAAAGCCATTAGTGGGATTTTTAGAAAGAATAATCTGATGCTTTTATCCACAGTGAATGGATGTTAAAAGGTGCTAACAGTGCCTGCAGGTAGAGACCCTGGCTGAGAAGTTACTGAATGAGATTCAGGGCCCAGCCTGGATCAGTGGGATGGAGATATAAACCAGGAGAGATGAGAGGGATTAGAAGGAAGAAGCAGGACTGCTTGATGGTTGACTCTGGGATTTGATGGGAGGCACAATGACTCTCAGGTTTCACCATATGGTAACTTGAGGAATCACGTCCCTTAACATTGCTTTATTCTGTCAGTGATTCATTGACCAAGTGTTTTCTGAATGCTTACTATGTTCAGGACACTGTTTAGGTGCTGAGATTGTTAAAAAAAAAAAAAAAAAGGAGTGAGACTTTGTTCTCAAAGTGTTCAAAGACTTGTTTCTGTTTTCCACACCTGTAATTGCATGTGTTGAGTGTTATAATGTAGGCATGAAAAAAATAGAAGAGGGTGAACTACGAAGAATTGATGGAAGAGATAGCATTTGAGCAGGGTCTTGCCCATGGCTGGGAATTAATCAGGGGATGGGAAGTAAAATCAGGAAAGTAAGTTGGTGGAGGTTGGGGAGGACCTGAATGAATTCTATTTTAGATTGACTAAAGTACAAAGTGATAATGGAACACCAGAGTGCACATGTCTAGCAGGCACCTGGAAAGAAGGACTGGGAGAGAATCTTATTTATAACAAATCTGCCCAATTCTCCATAGCTTGACCACTCCCTGTGATGGAATGCTCCTCACCTCATGATAAGGTTCATGTCTTTTTTTTTTTTTTTAACATCTTTATTGGAGTATAATTGCTTTACAATGGCGTGTTAGTTTCTGCTTTATAACAAAGTGAATCAGTTATACGTATACATATGTTCCCATATCTCTCCCCTCTTGCGTCTCCCTCCCACCCTCCCTATCCCACCCCTCTAGGTGGTCACAAAGCATGGAGCTGATCTCCCTGTGCTATGCGGCTGCTTCCCTCTAGCTATCTATTTTACGTTTGGTAGCGTATATATGTCCCTGCCTCTCTCTCACTTTGTCCCAGCTTACCCTTCCCCCTTCCCATATCCTCAAGTCCATTCTCTAGTAGGTCTGCGTCTTTATTCCTGTCTTGCCCATAGGTCCTTCATGACCATTTTTTTTCTAGATTCCATATATATGTGTTAGCATATGGTATTTGTTTTTCTCTCTCTGACTTACTTCACTCTGTATGACAGACTCAAGGTCTATCCACCTCACTACAAATAACTTGATTTTGTTTCTTTTTATGGCTAAGTAATATTCCACTGTATATATGTACTACATCTTCTTCATCCATTCATCTGTTGATGGACACTTAGGTTGCTTCCATGTCCTGGCTATTGTAAATAGAGCTGCAATGAACATTTTGGTACATGACTCTTTTTGAATTATGGTTTGCTCAGGCTATATGCCCAGGAGTGGGATTGCTGGGTCATATGGGAGTTCTATTTTTAGTTTTTTAAGGAACCTCCATACTGTTCTCCACAGTGGCTGTATCAATTTACATTCCCACCAACAGTGCAAGAGCGTTCCCTTTTCTCCACACCCTCTCCAGCATTTATTGTTTGTAGATTTTTTGATGATGGCCATTCTGACCAGTGTGAGATGATATCTCATTGTAGTTTTGATTTGCATTTCTCTAATGATTAATGATGTTGAGCATTCTTTCATGTGTTTGTTCACAGTCTGTATATCTTCTTTGGAGAAATGTCTATTTAGGTTTTCTGCCCATTTTTGGATTGGGTTGTTTGTTTTTTTGATATTGAACTGCATGAGCTGCTTGTAAATTTTGGAGATTAATCCTTTGTCAGTTGCTTCATTTGCAAATATTTTCTCCCATTCTGAGGGTTGTCTTTTGGTCTTGTTTATGGTTTCCTTTGCTGTGCAAAAGCTTTGAAGTTTCATTAGGTCCCATTTGTTTATTTTTATTTCCATTTCTTTAGGAGGTGGGTCAAAAAGGATCTTGCTGTGATTTACGTCATAGAGTGTTCTGCCTATGTTTTCCTCTAAGAGTTTGATAGTGTCTGGCCTTACATTTAGGTCTTTAATCCATTTTCAGTTTATTTTTGTGTATGGTGTTAGGGAGTGTTCTAATTTCATACTTTTACATGTAGCTGTCCAGTTTTCCCAGCACCACTTATTGAAGAGGCTGTCTTTTCTCCATTGTATATTCTTGCCTCCTTTATCAAAGATAAGGTGACCATATGTGCGTGGGTTTACCTCTGGGCTTTCTATCCTGTTCCATTGATCTATATTTCTGTTTTTGTGCCAGTACCATACTCTCTTAATTACTGTAGCTTTGTAGTATAGTCTGAAGTCAGGGAGCCTGATTCCTCCAGCTCCATTTTTCGTTCTCAAGATTGCTTTGGCTATTCGGGGGTCTTTTGTGTTTCCATATAAATTGTGAAATTTTTTGTTCTAGTTCTGTGAAAAATGCCAGTGGTAGTTTGATAGGGATTGCACTGAATCTGTAGATTGCTTTGGGTAGTATAGTCATTTTCACAATGTTGATTCTTCCAGTGCAAGAACATGGTATCTATCTCTCTCCATCTATTTGTATCATCTTTAATTTCTTTTATCAGTGTCTTATAATTTTCTGCATACAGGTCTTTTGTCTCCTTAGGTAGGTAGGTTTATTCCTAGATAGTTTATTCTTTTTGTTGCAATGGTAAATGTGAGTGTTTTCTTAATTTCACTTTCAGATTTTTCATCATCAGTGTATAGGAATGCTAGAGATTTCTGTGCATTAATTTTGTGTCTTGCCACTTTATATGGTTCATGTCTTGCGAAACAATTCCAATGCCAGAGTGTGAACTTGGTCCTTGAGTGAGTTGCAAGCCATTAGAGGTGTTCAAACCAGGGATAACTTGATTAAAGGGCTGTTGATTAAAGGAAAACTCTGTGAATCCTGTGCAGGATGGACCCAAGAGGAGAGCTGGTAGCTAGGACACAGGCAGGCAGGGAGGCCAGCTCTAACTGTTCAACATTTTCCTAACTCTCCATTGAGTCAAAGTCTTCCTCATTGTAACTTTCTTTTCTTTTTTTCTTTTTTAATTAATTAATTAATTAATTAAGTTTTGGCTGTGTTGGGTCTTCGTTGCTGTGCTTGGGATTTCTCTGGTTGTGGTGAGTGGGGGCTACTCTTCCTTGTGGTGCACGGGCTTCTCATTTCAATGGCTTCTCTTGTTGCAGAGCACGGGCTCTAGTTGTGGCACGCAGGCTCAGTAGTTGTGGCTCACGGGCTCTAGAGCACAGGTTCAGTAGCTGTGGTGCACAGGCTTAGTTGCTCTGCGACATGTGGGATCTTCCCAGACCAGGGCTCGAACCTGTGTCCCCTGCATTGGCAGGCGGATTCCTAACCTCTGCGCCACCAGGGAAGTCCATCATTATGACTTTCATTTATGGGTCTAGTTTAACTTGATTGGAGCAACACAGAATAAATCTCCTCTTCCTTCCACATGACAAGTTCTACATTCTTTCAAGATCTTTCTTTTTAGAAAACAATCTTGCCCTGGTTCTTTATGCACCATTTGTAGACTTTCAACTCCTGATCCATTCAGTATTGCTCAAAGCTTATGTGTAAATGTTTTCCTGGGGAGTATGATCTAGGGAGCAGAAGTGAGGGATGGGGGAGCCATGCAGGGAAGGAAAACATTTCCTGCCAAGATTTGGCAGATTCTGTGCTAGGGGCTAGAGGGTGGGGAGCATCCTGATGAATAAGGTATAATCTTGACCATAAGGAGGGCTCAGCCTACTTGGGGCGGCTGAAGAAGTAGCTGAGTAATTCTAAGGTGGTGTGGGCTACAGTGGACGGAGAAATGGTCCAGAGAAGAGCATAATGAACTCACTGTGTCAAGATAAATGAAACATCATTCTCAGAGGATTTTGAAGCGATCTGGTTTCTCATCACGTGTGCCAAGATGGAGAGGCAAGAGTGCACGAGGGATCCACCAAGCCTGGACCGAGGCACAACCTGAACGGGCAAAACATAACAGCCCCAGGATTCCTGCTTTCAAGTCGACCGTGAAACCACGAGATGCTCCTTATGTTAGAAGCTACATTCAATACATTTCATTTTAAATAAATATTCCTAGCTTAAAAACTTCAGCCTTTTACTTATGTGTGCATTTGAGTATTTAGAGCCACTGTTCCATCTCTTAGGAATTGTATCTTTCCCATATGAATCACTGTTTCATATTTTTCTAGTGTACTAAAAGAGACCTTGATTGTAAAAGGTTAAATTGAAGATGAAGTGGGTATTTTTTTCCTCTTTTTCCCTTGGCAAGAACACTGCAGAGTTTTTGTAAACAAAGCCAGAATGCAGACAGTCTAGGAGTGGTTTCAGCTGAAAAAAGTATACTTTTTTTGTGTTTTTTTTTTTATAACTTGGTGAATTGAAGAAAGCTCAGGAAAATAAGGAGCAGGTGGCTGCCGCAGCCTGGAGGGCAGAAGGCCTGGTAAGAAGACAGAGAGCATCTCCTAATAAGGGCACTTGTGGCTTGTCACGTGGTCCCACGCATCACTTTAGCCCTTGGACAGAGGGTAGTTCTGAGCCTCCCATCTTCTGCCCCCCACTCCCAGGGCCCCCAGACTAACATATGGGAAGGATTTAGAGACAAGGGAAAAACCCAGAAATCAAATGTGAAGAGAAATTATGTGGCTAACAGCTGGAATTCATGAAGGTTCCATATTAAGTGAAGGATTTATAGCAAGAAATCCAAAACACCCTTTCCCCAAAGACAGACACATTAATAGCTTGAGGACAAAAAAGGCTTCTCAAGATTCTTGGCTTCTTTTTAAATATAACTGTTAAGCTTATGTTTGTTTTTATAAAGGATAGCTAGGGCTATATTGGTCATAAATTTGGAATTATTGAATTCAAAGATGAATGTGGTGAGATGCATGAAGTGCAAAAATGAATGCAAAATGGGATCACATGCCCATTTTTCTTTTTTATTGAGATATGTTAATATTAAGTGAAAACAATTATTTATGAATAGTTTTCACGTAAGTTATCTTATTTACTCCTCTCTGCTACATACCAAGGAATAAGTATTTTATAACCGCTCTCTGCTTAAGAGGAAATTGATGCTTCAGGGGATTAATTTGCCCAAGATCACACAGGAGCAGACAAGAACTTAAACCCAGGTCTTCTGCTCTTAGCAGCCATGGGTGTATCCACTGCACTGGGGTTCCTAAACCTGAATGAGTTTCCAAACTGGCCCTGGGGCTTTTAAAATTTACTGATTCTAGGAGTGGGCTCTGGAATCTATATGCGTAAGAATTCTCTGAAATGATTCTGATGATCAACCTGGTTTGGGACTCACTGTGTTAAGGTAAATGAAACGTCATTCTCTCATCAGTCAGAGAGATTGGTGAGATTCTTCTTTCCTCTGGGGATGTAGGTGGAGCGGATATTTTGAAGGTCAGCAGAGCCACACCTGGGAAGCATTAGAATCCGCCCGACCATGCAGCTTGTAACAACTTGGGATGAGCTGGTTCAGTTTGATTACTAGTGCCTGGATGCATGCCATGAGGGGAAACTAAATCATAACAACATCACATGGTGTTTCTCAGGCTTTTCCTAGGCGATGACACACCTGTCAAAGTGCTGGGACACACCAGGGGGCTACCGATATCAGAGATGTAGAGCCTCAGGTTGGGAACACTTGGACAAAACCAAAACCAGAGGAGCCATATAGACTGCCATCAAAATACAGTACGCTCGGGGCTTCCCTGGTGGCGCAGTGGTTAAGAATCCGCCTGCCAATGCAGGGGACACAGGTTCAAGCCCTGGTCCGGGAAGATCCCACATGCCGCGGAGCAACTAAGCCCGTGCGCCACAACTACTGAGCCTGCGCTCTAGAACCTGCAAGCCACAGCTACTGAGCCTGTGAGCCACAACTACTGAAGCCCTCGTGCCTTGAGCCGGTGCTCCACAACAAGAGAAGGCACCGCAATGAGAAGCCCATGCACCCCAACAAAGAGTAGCCCAGCTCGCCGCAACTAGAGAAAGCCTGCGAGCAGCAACGAAGACCCAAGGCAGCCAAAAATTAATTAATTAATTTATTTTAAAAAATTACAATACGCTTATCCTTTCTGTTTCTGGACAGAGTTGAGAAGTGCAATGAATACGGAAAAATGAGCCTCCTCTCTGAGAGTGGCCAGCTTAATTCTTTTTTAACGTTTGTGAACACAGGAGGTGATTTACATGCTTTGAGGCTTGGGGGCCTAGTTTGGAATCCCAGCTGTGTCACAGCGCCCTCGGGAAACCACTTTTCTTGGAGCCTCAGTTTCCCCCGTACACAAAGGGAGGGTAATGATACTTTCATCACAGAGTATTTAGAGCCTCCAGTGAAATAATGTATATAAAGTGATTAGTCCAGTGCCTGTAAATAGCAAGCACTATGTAAGTTGCAGTGTTATTTCTGTCTCTTCCATCCAGGAGATCTTAAAATTTAATCAGTAAAGAATATAAATGCTTTAATGGTGTCTTAAGCAGACCAGGTTTCAAATGCAGAAAAATTTCACTCTAGTAAAAAACAAGGAAAGTACATAATGCATGAGGTCCTATCTTAATCAAGTCCTGCTTCCAGCTTTGAAATACACGTGGGGACAGGGGGCAAGCATCAGACATCAGAAACTGTGTGTGCACAGGGGAGCAAAAGGAAAATGTGCCCAAGAATTTGGAAACCTGGGAATAAAAGCACCCACTGCACCTAGCAGGCTAGGATAAAGACATGAAAGTCACTTTTGAGAATGACTTTAAATGAAGTCAGCAAGATTGGACTGTAACCTGATTAACTCCATTAACATATCTAAAGAGAGAACTTATCGTTCAGAACTGCAGTCTGCCAGCCGGGGAAGAACAGAAAATGGAAAGTCAGAGAGGCAAACGTTGGCAAGTGCCCTTCTAGAACTACCTAGGGGAGAAGGAGAAGGGACTTGGAATATTTCTCTCCCATTGGCAAGGCCATCTACATGGTGGGATGTCTACCTCAGGCTATCAACACAGTGTCATTACATAGTCAAAGCATGAAACTAACTTATTTTGTAAGGATTCTATACTCCTCATGAAATATGATTATAATTTAGCTCCCCATAGAGGTTTTTGGGTTTTTTTTGCGGTACGCGGGCCTCTCACTGCTGTGGCCTCTCCCGTTGCGGAGCACAGGCTCCGGATGCGCAGGCTCAGCGGCCATGGCCCACGGACCCAGCCGCTCCAAGGCATGTGGGATCTTCCCGGACAGGGGCACGAACCCGCGTCCCCTGCATCGGCAGGCGGACTCTCAACCACTGCGCCACCAGGGCAGCCCCCATAGAGTTTTCTTATAGAGAAAAAGTACACACGGGACTGAAGACGCTACTAACCTTTCTGCTGCTTACATTTATCATTGTTAAGGAAGACGTTGGTTTTCTGGTTTGGGCTTCAGTCTTTTGTGAACTTAGTAAGCTAGAGTCAGCCTCCCGAAGTCTGATGATCTGGGGGAACCTGAGTCTGGAATGTGCAGGTTCACACCAGGACCTTGGGCACTGAGGAGTTGAGCAAAGGTGTTGTTTGTTACCTGTGGTCTCCCTGGTGACCTGACCTTGCTGCATGCCTTCCACTCACCATGGGGAAAGAGGAAAATCTAGGAACAGTAACCATACATTGGGTTTGAGTTTCAAATGAATGGGAGGAGTTCTGCTTTGATTGAATCATGAATCAGCTTTAGGTGAAAATGGTTTTCAGAGAAGATAAGCATTTCTTTCCCCTTGCTGACCGGGAGTCTCTGGGTTTTCTGAGCTATCTGTTTGAAAGCTCCAGGTCCTCTAACAATAATTTCACAATACCACAGACTCTGCTACCACCACTCATCGTTTCATAGTTCCCAGCTGTCTGTCCACTGCTTGGCTGGCCCACGTCTCCTGAGCTTTGGTGTAATTGTGAATCTCACTCAATCAACCCAAGGGGCGTAGATGCCCAAACACCTGAAACCACCCGCCTGAGGATGCCTGGACTTTAGACTTATTCCTGGAGGGGAAGGTGTTCTCATGCAGTGTCCCCATACTGAGGCCACAGCTGTCTTTCTGAAGTGCATATTTCAACCTTGAAATCCTTTAGTGGCTCCCAGTTCAAGTTCCAACTATCACCATGCCTTAATAGACCCTGCAAGGTCTGTCCTTTGCTAACTGCTCTGACCTCTTCCTGCACCTTTCACACCTCTCGTTCTAAGCAGTTCTGTTCATCTACTGTATTGAAAATAGTCCATGTATTCATTAGCCTCTTGACCTTTGCACATACGTTTTCTAACTCCCTCTTTTCCTAGTTGCCTAAAAAGTCCTTAAATTTTTTGTTGAGGCATCCCTTTCTTTGGGAAATTGATTCATTAAAAAATATTTCTTAAGCATCTTTAGTACGCCAGACACTATTCAAGCTGCTTGGGATACATCAGTGAACAAAACAGTGAAAGCTCTACTTCCCTTATTTGATACTCATGGCCTATTTACTTGTCTTTCTGAAACTGCAAGCTCCTGAAGACAGGGCATGGATGGGCATTAGTTACTACTATGTTCCCAAAGCCTAGAAGAATGCTTTGATATACAGCCAGCGCTCAATATAAGTGAGCAGCCCTTAGAGAAAGAGCCCTTTCTGCAAAGAAAAAAAATTTCTGTAAATATTTTAGAATTTTGGGGTCCATACAGTCTCTGTCATAGCCATTCAATTCTGCTGTTGTGACACACATAGAAGTGATGTGTCAGGGAATGAGCACGGGTGTGTCCCAATCAAACTTAGAAAATCCCTAAAGTTGCTTCCAGGTTCACAATTCTTTAATTACTTTATCTCTTTTGTTTATTGCTATACTCCCATGTCTGGAACATAGCAGATGCATAATGTATACTGGTTGAATGAGGAATTAAGGTGGATTTAAGGCAGAGTTTGGGTTTGAATCCAAGTCTTTCTGACTTCAAAATCCATGGTCTTTGTATGTCGTATCCTGCTGGTTGTTTAACTGAGTATAGACATTGGGGATCAGAATTCCCAAGACACTGGGACCCACAGTGCTGGTCAGTTAATCTAGGGTTGTTACGCTTTTCTAATCTTGAGATGTCTTGGATCCCTGCCAAAATTTGTTAGCCCTAAACAATGATGAACGCTTCTTAATAGCATATGAGGAATTAGGTAGTATGCAGGGGGCTAGAACCAGCTGGTGAACCACTAATACAAATAGGTAAGTGCAAATGGGGAAATACCTGTAGGATAGAGGTGGTGCAGAGAGGAGAGTAATTTACTTTACAGCCATGGGAAGGGTCAGAGAAGCCTTCAGAAATATGGGAAGGCCGGAAAACGATTCCGGGAGGGTACACATTCCTGCCCATGAGTCCAAAATGGGGAATCAGAGCACACACGGGTTCTGCCTGGAGTAAGTTACAATCTGAATTGTGGGTAGAATTAAGCAGAGCCAGAATTCCTCGTTCCCAGTCATCCATGAAACCACTAGACACTCCTTATGTTAGAAGCTATATTTCAATGCATTCATTTAAAATAAATATTCCTAACTTAATCATTGCAGCCTCTTACTTATGTGTGTATTTGAGTATCTTAGATCATTGTTCTCTCTTTTAGGAACAATATTTTCCCAGAAATCACTTTTTCGTGTTGTTCTAGTATGCTGAAAGAGACCTTGATTGTAAAAAGTTAAGTGGAAGGTGAAACAGAGTAAACCAACTGGGCCTTTTGCTTTGTAAACTCTGTGGAAGTGTTGAGTCAGCTGCTTGAACTGTTAAGTGAGACCCACGGAGCCTGTTGCTCTACAGCCTGAATTTGTTCCCAGTGTCTCTGGTTCCATATTAGTTTATGACCAATGACTAATGCTTAACCCATGAGTCATTAAACCCATTCTGCGCTTTCCTGCTTCCCTAATCTCCTTGGAATTCATCCTTGTGTCCAATGGTCCAATGCTCTAGCTTGGTATTTGGATGACTGAGTGAACAGAAATGGCAATAAAAATGTATATAGGATATAACTGTTCAAAATGCAATTCCCTTTAGAGAAGGTTTCTGAGAAAATAAAAATCCTCCCAAACCATTTCAAATCCTTTGAAATACTTGAAGCTTTCAGTTTCCTTTGCACCTTCATGAGAGGTCGACAGATACAGCAAGAGTATTTGCTAGCTCTGCGCACACCTTGCTGCAAAATTCAGACGTCATAAGGTAGCTCTACTTTCTAATTCTCCTGATTAACTGCACTAATGGAAGAAGACAGGAGCATGGATAATCTAATATAGATAGCAGCTGATGAATGTGTATGTTCTAGAAAACTGCTTTAAAGGAAACGGTGAAATGCCACTGATGGCTAAACTTAGGATGAGAAGAAAAGATGTCCAACTTCCTGACTACTGCTCAGGTCTCTGAAATCCATATCTTTTTTTTTTTTTTTTTTGCGGTACGCGGGCCTCTCACTGTTGTGGCCTCTCCCGTTGCGGAGCACAGGCTCTGGACGTGCAGGGTCAGCGGCCATGGCTCACGGGCCCAGCCGCTCCGCGGCATGTGGGTTCCTCCCAGACCGGGGCACGAACCCGCATCCCCTGCATTGGCAGGTGGACTCTCAACCACTGCGCCACCAGGGAAGCCCCTGAAATCCATATCATTTTAAGAGCAGCTCTTTTCACAGAGAGAGCCAGGAAGGGCCTGATAATTGTGAAAGAATGTGGCAGACTAAGTGGAATGGAGGTGACTTGGGGCGGGGAAGGAAGAGGTGTAAGTAAGACACGGGAATATCCTACTTACAGGAGTGGGTTGGCTGCTGAGGGTGGGGGAGCAGAGAGGAGATAGATAGATACCTGTCCAAACATAAGATCCAAAGGCCATAGCCTAGGTAGGAGGTCCACCTCAAGGTGAAGTAACTGATGAGTATCCCATAAGCAGGCAGATGGAGCACAGTGATGGAGAATCCAAAGCGATGCGATTGCTGTTCAGGAGTTCAGGCAGGAAATGTGCAGCCATGCTCTTCTGGAGGGATGGTAGAGAGAGGGGGCTAGCCTGCATGGCTACCGGTGAGCATGAATAGGATGGAGTAGGGTATCAGGTTAGGATAGTTAAGTCATATAAGAGAGTTCAAACTGGCCACCAGGGGGAGCTCTTGATGTTGATGTTGAGAACCTGAGTATGAAGCCCGGAGAATCACCGAACCCTGGGTCCAGATGGGAGGGTGGTCCTGGTGTATATCTGACACAGAATGTGGTCCAGATGACTTTTATGTGTTGTCTTTGAAGTGACATCTGGGGTCTCCAGCCACAATTAAGGGCAGAAGATATGGACAGACAAGTGATTAATCGTCACCAACAGAACCTGTTTTCAGGTGGTAGGCACTATCCAGCATATCCAAGTGCTCCTCCCTAGGTTAAAGTCCCAGGTGCTCTGGGTGGATTTTCTCTGGTTGGCCTGGAGTGGTCATGGATTGTGGTCAGCAAGACATTTTGTTCTTATCCTTTCTCTTCAGTATGAGGTGTGGGTGGATGCGGGGGGGGGAGGGGGGGTACCAGAGGATCACAGTGGAGGAACTAGCCAGAGGAGAACGACTGGGAAGAAGATTGGGTAGGCCAGTTTTATCGATTTCTTATCAGTGATTCAGATAAAAGAGACTCTCAAAATATTCCATAATGGAAAAGGAGTTACTGAGTTGTCGCATAATGTAGACCTCCTAAAAATGTGCCACTAAACAAGCTGGCTTTCAACATTTGTTGATATGCAAAGCCATACTTAAACTGCACTGCAATTCTTTCTGGAACCGTGTACCGCTCTTTATGGTTACTTAATGAGGCTCAGTCCTCAAATATTTTCTTCCCATTTTTAAAGCAGAAGATAAAATAATAGAGTTTTATCCATCATAACTCCATTTCCAAAAGGTGTTGCTGGGTTGCTACAGGGGAAGCTTGGTTAAGAGGTTCTTTAACTTCGAGGCCACCAGACTTAAAAATTAATTGGTAAAATCCATTTCAGAAAGATGCCAATGTTAATGCAAGAGAGTTTACTGACATCCACCATTGGGAGAAGTTAGCCTCATGGCTTAAAGGTAAAGTGGGCTAATGATGAAGAGGCATATAAGCAATTCGAGCGTATCTTTTAAGACTGGATATGTCTGAATGATAACAGTCACGAGGACATGAGAGTATGATTAAGATTTTGTGAGTTAAGGGACGATATGTTTCTTGAAGGATTTCAAAAAGTCAAGTCACTCCTGTGCAGTCATGTTCAATCATCTTGAGCTTCTAGGACTAAATTGCAAGGTGAGCACAGTTGACACGTGATGAAACCATCGCTTCACTGTTTCCCCGAAGTTCTCCGTGTGATTTCTCACTAGCACACTGCACTAACTCCTGCTGTCAAAATCTTGTTTCACAAGCGCCCAAGCAAACCAATCTCGGGTATTGATCGATCACTCAGTGACTTCTAATTGCGGTAGCTTAGAATTTGATTCAGTAGTGAAAAAAACCCCAGAGGGCCATTTGTTTTATCCTTGCTATATATGTTTTTGCAGGAAGATGCTTGCTTTTGCTACATTAGCTTTTCATTTTTCAAATGTAAAATCAGTAGGAAAAAATTTGTGAAAATATTATGATTTGTTGGCATTAAAGCTGAGGTTGCCTTCAGGCCGCATTCACTTATGTATCTTCTTTTACTTCATTCCTCTGTTTTGTGTTGATTTATCAGCTGTCTTTGCGCAAGATAGAAGACCTATTTTTCAAACAAGATTACTGTTTCTGATAATAGGCAACCCATCTTATTCTCTCAAGAGCACATTTTCGTAGGAGTAGAAGGATGTATTTTTCTTGAAAGTCATCAACTGTGTCTCCAGTTTCACAAATGCAGAGGAATTCTGCAAAAGGAAGGATGGGAATCTGATTTGTTGATGCAAATTTTGATGACATCTTTCCATTGTTGGCTCATCTTTCACTAGCGTAAATCTGAAAATGATTTCAGGGGTTGAGAAGCTGAATTTTCCTTGGCAATTTATGGGATCAACCTTTGTTGGATGCTTGCCACTGAGACAGAGGACGACAGTGGTGTTGCAATGATTTGCTGTCTGGAGCAGAAGCCACTTTGTGGGCAGTACATTCACATGAACCCAGAACTGCCGTAAGGGAAGGTGGAGATTTGCTCAGGAGAGGCCAGTCTTGAATGTGTAAGATTTGGGGATTTTAAAATGCAACTTCGAGTGGTCAGGTTTGTGATAGTCTGAAACAAAAGACTTTTTTTGACCCTAGAATGAAACCTACAATATGAGGGTAAACCAGGGCTATAGATTAAGAACATCATCTCATTTGCAAGATAACATCATACACATTTTGGTTCAGTAGTGATGTCTTTAGATGTCAAAGTTTACATCTTCTGCTGCTGTTGGGAGATGTGTTATTCACACACACACACACACACACACACACACACACACACACACTACATCTATGATTCCCACAGTACACAGATTATTGGCTACAATTTAAGACTGCATTGTCTAATGTCATGACCACTAGCCCCATGTGACTAGTTTTAATTGAGCTGTGTTTTTAGTGTAAAATAAACAGTGGGTTTCAAAGACAATATTAAAAAGAGAATGAAAAATATCTTAATAATTTTCTATATTGATTAAATGTTGAAACAGTAATATTTTGGATATATTGGATTACTAAAATATATTATTAAAATTAATTTCACCTGTTTATTTTTGACTTGGCTACTGGAAAATTCACTTGTATGGCTTGCAGTGTGTTACTACTGGACAGGGCTGGTCTAAGAGCATATGTCATGACAGATGATCCTCTGGAAGTCCACGGTGAGCTGTGAAAAGTTCCTGGAACTTTGGTCACCAGGTCCTGACATTCAGGGATCTTATCCCTGGCGTCTCCTCTGGGACTTCTCAGTAGCATCCAGTCTCCTCTGAGCCATGACTCCGGGCAGAATCCATTCGCCTGCTTTCTTCACTCTGTGCTTGACCTGCCCTCTTAGCTGTAGCTCTGCTCCTGTTCTTGCTTCCAGACACCATCGCCTCCCATCACTGCTGAGAGGCAGAAGAGAAAGAGCCTCTGCTATGACCGTTGCAGACTCTACCTTTGTATGGTCTAGGGAATCAAGCAGCTTGACTCTACTTCTTACAGATTCCTGGATGATAGAAGTTGCTTCTTAACCTTCCTCTTATAGTTGGTTATTTTGGTAAATACTTGGTGTAAATTCCCTTGGGCTAAGTTGGAAAATGATACAAATATCATCACACAGTGGGCTACATTCAGAGTCGTGCCTCTTGGCCTTCCCCTGACTCTTCATGTATGAATTTCTTCCCTATTCCACGTATTGCCCAAATGTGGAGGCCCAGCCATAGTTCTCCAGGGTTTATAGTCACGTTCCCGCTTCTCTAGGACAGCGCCTTGTCCTGACTTTCTGGAATGTGCAGAGGATACCTAGCTTGGGCCCTTGTTCTGGAACAATTAGTACATATCTTGGTCTCAATAACTGATAGTGGATGCCAGCTGTCAGGTATGGATTAAAGTACGGTGTCACCTTTATACAAGGAAAGATGAGTTACAGAATGGTAGCTTGACCTCTTATCTTATACCCCAGTTGAAACTTGCCTATCAGTCCCTAGCAGAGAGGCTAGAGAATGCTGGAGGATCTCCTGGTGAGGAAAAGAACTGTTTGGGGCAGGAGACAGAGGGGCAGAGAGCACCCAGCATGAGGGCATATAAGCCAAGAGAGCAAGATAGTGAGAGACCTGGCCTGTGCAATTTTTGGTGCCATGATTTTACCCTTGGTAAGCAAGGTCTTGTGGATTTCAGGTGCTCCTTGCCCCACCCATCAGGGAAATCACTCCTCCTCCCACTGGGAGGAGTGAGTGAGTGAGTGAGGGGATGGAGAGAGAGAGCCCATGTGTTTGTCCTGTACCCTCCTTCCTTGGAAGTGGAGCAGTAGTTTCTTCTCTGCATGGCATGTGGGGGAGGAGAAGTAAGCACTCTCCACACTGCAGTGTAGAAGTTAAATCAATCATAATATCATAGACTCAGCCAACAGGACCTGAAATTCTGTCTGGTCAGATACCATCGTGATAGATGAGGAAACAGCTCCGCAAAAGCAAAGTAACAGAGACTGGAGGTTGCTCCAGATATGTGACATCGCCTACATATTAACACCTCTGAAAATAAACAAAAAAAATTCAGGCTTCTCGTTTCATGTGACCTGTGCTTTAGTAAAAAGTTTGCATCCATGTTTTTGACTTTAAATGTTTTAAAAATTTAAAATACAATTAGCAATAAGATTAAAAATCCAGGGAAGAATTTACATTTTGGTTTGGCACATTTGGTGTGGATTTACATGCAAGAGCAGAACTAATCCAACTCAGAGATTTAATATTTTCATTTCCCTGCCCTAAACTTACATGGACTTTGAGCAACAGATCCCCAGGAGGAAGGGTGTCTGGCACTCAGACAGTGCTGTTCCTATAGAAAGAGAACTGGGTCCATGGAATATTTTAGCCAGGCTCTGTGTGTTGAACAAGGTACCTACTGAGGTCAGTATAAAAATCACTAATACGAAGACCAGTTCTTGTTAGTTGAAAGTTTGATTTAAGGGATTAAAAATAAATGTATCTCCAAATATGAGTTTTGCAACTTTAAAGGTGGTATAAACAGTGACTAGCAAGTAGAGTGGATAGTGGTATGCACTTCTGTATTCCTGCATCAGTTTATATATGTGTCTGTTATAATAGCGATAGTTATCACACCAAATTGTAATTATTTGTTTACATGCTCTCTTACTCACTAAACACATATGAAGAAGCATCTGCTAGATGTCACGCAGCAGGCTGGGCACTGGGGAGAAGTAATGATTTATATTTTCTCTATAGACCTATAAAGGATTTTGGTCAAGCTGATTGAGATCTTTGGGTCTCCTCAGTTTTCTCATTTGTAAAATAGAGGGTGAGGATTAGCTTCTTTTTAATGTCCTTCAAGTCTTAAGATATAGGTGAAATAGACATTTTTGAGGTTTTGGAGGAAGCTTGAAAAGTTTATCCTTCACACAGTTTAATCCCCTCCTCCCCCTGCCCCAAATCACAGTGTCTGAAGCAAAGAGAGAAGTGTTATTTCTCTCTCATTTGAAGGAAATAGGGACTAAGCAATTGAAGCTTTAATGGCAGTTCCATGAGGCTGCCAGAGTCCCAGGCTCAGTCATCCTTGCTCCTCGGTCATCCTTAGTGCAGAGCATCTAGTCCAGATGGCTGCTGGAAAAGTCATGGCCGCACTCAGGTGCTGGGAAGGCTGGAGCATGTAATCTTTTAGCTGAGAATATTACTACTCTTAATGAAATTGGGCTCTAAAAGTAAGAAGAAGGGGATAGTCGACGATGGGATCATGAGCTATTGTTTGTAAAAGAAAACTTGCACTGGACTAGTGCAATGAAACAGGCAAGGAAGACTTTATTCAAGACTATTGTAATAGAGGAGAGAGACCATTATAACAGGGAAAAGAGACTGAGCTTAACTCTGTTGAAACAAAAGGCAGGAGGATTTTTCACCGCTGGGGTGAGTTAGCGAAACATGCTGGAGGATGTTACAGGGGACTTTGGTCAATGTGATTAGGCCACCTCTTTTTTTTTTTTTTTTTTTTTTTTTGCGGTACGCGGACCTCTGACTGTTGTGGCCTCTCCCGTTGCGGAGCACAGGCTCCGGACGCGCAGGCTCAGCGGCCATGGCTCACGGGCCCGGGTGCTCCGCGGCATGTGGGATCTTCCCAGACCGGGGCACGAACACGTGTCCCCTGCATCGGCAGGCGGACTCTCAACCACTGCACCACCAGGGAAGCCCTAGGCCACCTCTTTAATTGCTGCTTTTGGAAGTTAAGCTCCTACATTTCAAAGGGATGACTTCCAAGTCCTGGAGAAAGACATTCCTGGGTTGTAGAAATTTATTTCTCAAAGGGGCAGAGAAAGAATTTATAATTCCAGGTTTCCTCAAATACATGCTTTAGGAAAAGGGGTGGTGGTGTGAGGGGCTGTCGTCAGGAAGAAACCTGTCTAAAGTTTAGGCAAGCTGAGGGAAGCTTAAGGCCGTCTTGGTACTGTCTGTGCCATGGAATTTATTCTTTTTTGCTGCAGTTTTGTTTACAATAATAGTATCTTGGAAATCTTCCCTTCATAAGTAAGATAAGCTTGAGCCCCAATTACTTTCTGAAGTGTCCAAAATTCTTAGTTCATGGAATCTGAGTAGATGAGATTGTGCACTACATAGTGGGAGGGGAGATTGAGGACTGCAGTTCACTGCAGCTTAACGACCACAAGCTGTGATGCTGTGAACAAAGTCTGGGGACTTCATGCCTCCAGAGTCGGATGAGAGAAAGTTTCAGGTTTCAACAACAATTATAAGTCATTTGCATTGGATGTGAAAATCTCCTCACTGGCTGTTCCTAAGAATGGTCTGCCATGCGTTGCTGTTTCTGATCACTCTCTATTGAAGACTGAGCAATGGAGGTGGCTGCATGATTTGAGTCTGTTTTCTTTCCCCTTAAAGGCGATAAGCTCTAATTTTATTTTATTCTTGGTAAACTTGAAAATGAAAGGTCCTGCCTGGGCTGTGTGGGAGAAGCCGTGTGTGCCTTTGCATTCAAGGTGAGCAGCACATAAATGTTTTCTTAATGTGCTTCAGACACGTTCAGAGGCATAAAGAAGGGAATAGACCTGGCAGGTTAGTGAGCCCATCTCCCTTCCTTTGCATTGATTGAAACCGCCTTACTCAAGCGTGCCTTTTGGAATTTTGAGCAAACTAATTTTCTGTGTCCCCAGGAGCTGATAGTTGTCACAATTCCATTTCAGAATGTTTTTTCTAGTGTGGCAGACCTCATTGTCAGGACATTTTCCTGCATCAGTTCTATCTCATTTTTTCTTGGCTAGCCAGGCTGGTCCATGACATCACACCCCATCCTGGAGCTTGAGGTGGGAGAACTAAGCCCGAAGAATAACTGTGTTACATTAGAATTTTACTCTGTGAAGTTATACTTCAAGAGATGTGGTTTAACACTTAGTATGTCTCCAAATCCATGTAATAAGAAGTTAAATTATATTTTTTCTACATTTATTAATTTTTTTTTTTTTTTTTTTTTTTTTTTTTTTTTGCGGTACGCGGGCCTCTCACTGCTGCGGCCTCTCCTGTTGCGGAGCACAGGCTCCGGACGCGCAGGCTCAGCGGCCATGGCTTACGGGCCCAGCCGCTCCGCGGCATGTGGGATCTTCCCGGACCGGGGCACGAACACGTGTCCCCTGCATCGGCAGGCGGACTCTCAACCACTGCGCCACCAGGGAAGCCCCAATATTTTTCTTTTTTTATATATCTGGTGTTTCCCTCCATATTGAATATTTTGATTACTTTCTTTTACACACTATACTATTTTCCACATTTTTAAAGCCCCCAAACAATATTAAGTTATTTCAAATTAATTTAATTCATATATATAAAAGATGCTATTAGGTACCATGGAGTTCCAGCTTTCAAAGAGTTGATGATGCAGAAGTATTCTAGGTTCATTTAATAGAGCACGAGAAAGACACAGTAGATCTGAGGTTCCATTTTTACTGAAAGGCTGAATGGTAGAAAGAGAACACTCAGATATTAATACTGAAATGATCATACCATCAAACTGAGCAGCTAAGTCAGGGGGAGGGAATGTTTAATGGGATGACAGAAAAAGAAGTGATATGATGGCTACATTTCCATCCAATAGGGATGTGTGTTTTCTGTTCAGAAAATTGTTTTTCTCCCCAAAGCACCTGAACGTAAAACCATGTTCTTTTGCTATGGCATGAGAATACACACTAGAGGCAGACACACACACATATACAGAGAGAGAGAGAGAGAGAGCGCGCGCGTTAGAGAGCAAGCGAGCACAGCGTGACGACAACAAGCAAACAGAAAGAAAAACCACTCTTAGGGAAATAAATAGACACATAGTTGGCATTTTGGAAATTACTTAATAAAAGAATCCCTCTTTAAAAGTGCCCTTAGTAAAGGCTGCAGAAAATTCAGAAGATGGCGGTGTGGGAAGACGCGGAGTTAGCGTCTCCCCACAACTAGGGCTCCTGCCAGCCGCTGGTGGGGTGCTCTGATGCCCAAGGAGATGGGAGGAACCCCAAAGTGAACTGGTAGCATGTAGGGGGACTGAGTGGGGGAGGAGAAGTGGAGGCGAGACAGGATCTGTACCCCTGAGGCCAGGGAGATGAGGAGAGGCAGGCGGGAGTGACTCTCCGGGAAGAGCGGGAGAGGAGCGGAGGGCTATCACCTGGCCCACTTGGACCGGGGAGCCTGCTGAGCTCCCAAGCCGGTACCCACCCGCTCCAAAGCCCCATCCAGGCCACATGGGTCCTGGGGGCATAGGAGGGAGGCCGGGGAGATCAGGAGAGGCAGGTGGGCGGAGCCATCCAGGAGGAGTGGGAGAGGAGTAGAGGGTGATTGCCCCGCCCACTCGAGCCCAGGAAGCCTGCTGGGCTCACAGGTGAGGTCCCTGCCCTCTGAGACCAGGGGTGGGGGGCATGCCTGGGCCCCTTCTGTTCCTTGAGCCTAAGCCCCACCGCCCACAGCCTTTTCCAGCCCTGCCTTTTTCCTTCTTTTTTTTTTTTCTTTTTCCTTCTCTTTTTTACTGTTGTGGTACTGACATACCTTCCGGTTGTTGATTCATCTATATTTTTATTTTTATATTCCTCCTAAGAAATCTGTTAGTTTCATACTCTAATTTTACTTTTGTATTTTTTTAGAAGGTATTATATTTATTTTATTTTTTTTTTACATCTTTATTGGAGTAAAATTGCTTTACAATGGTGTGTTAGTTTCTGCTTTATAACAAAGTGAATCAGTTATACATATACATATACTCCCATATCTCTTCCGTCTTGCGTCTCCCTCCCTCCCACCCTCCCTATCCCACCCCTCTAGGTGGTCACAAAGCACAGAGCTGATCTCCCTCTGCTATGTGGCTGCTTCCCACTAGCTAGCTATTTTACATTTGGTAGTGTATATATGTCCATGCCACTCTCTCACTTTATCCCAGCTTACCCTTCCCCCTCCCCATATCCTCAAGTCCATTCTCTAGTAGGTCTGCGTCTTTATTCCCGTCTTGCCTGTAGGTTCTTCATGACCATTTTTTTTTCTAGATTCCATATAAATGTGTTAGCATACGGTATTTGTTTTTCTCTTTCTGACTTACTTCACTCTGTATGACAGACTCGAGGTCCATCCACCTCACTACAAATAACTTGATTTCATTTCTTTTTATGGCTAAGTAATATTCCACTGTTATGTACTACATCTTCTTCATCCATTCATCTGTCGATGGACACTTTTGTGCTTAAAGTGGCTGTTGAGGTGACCGTGGGATCAGGAAGTGGAGAAAAATTGGAAAGCAAGGGATCATCCAGTTGGGTTCCAGTTCATTGAAGTTTTACATTTTCTGTCTAACTCCCATCATTATAATGGCTCCCAAGCATTTGGCTTTGAAGAACACCTGACAAAAGAGTTATCCTGCAGTCAGGTTGCCTTATTGAACCCAGTGTAGACTAGATCTACACACTTTCTATTTGTTTTGTATCACTGGCACCATGGTCCTTGCTTCCTGGTCTCACATACTACTAACGCGTTTCTTGAGTGAATTCATTGGCTCTGACAGGATCCATATTTTCTATCTATGTGTCCACATGGCATTAAATCTAACTGTGGGAAATGTTATCAGCACATTACAGTTATTATATTGACAAGCAAATTTCCCTGAGTAGTCAGTCATGGAAATGGAGAGATTGTTCATTTTCTGAAATGCATTATGGTTATGAAGAGGGCAGTATGGGCTAATGGGTGATGTTGATTCTTATTATGACAGAAATCCATTAATTAAATGCCTTTTTACATGTGTTGCCTGCTAACCTCCACACACAGGGAAATACTTAGACTTTATTTTTGTCCTTTGTAAAGTATCCAAACTACAATGTACGAATACAAATATTTATAGATACCAGGAAAAATGCCATTAAATTCACATGCAGTAACTAAAAATACTATAATATCATACAACTCAAGAATTTATTTTGGGAAAGGTGAGACATGATGGGGTAAAAAATAGGGAGAGACAAACTCACAATGTATTCTAGACGAAAATCAAAAAAAACAGTTACTGGGATTCGATGTCCCTGCTAGAGAAGTTGTGGGGAGGTAGCCAGGACTTTTCTGGTTGATGCAGAAGACTTGGATTTTTGAAACTTATTAATGAAATGGACTAAAGGATGTGAAAAGAAACCTTTACTTAGTATATGTTTTATGACTTCCTTCTATGCAGCGTTAGGTATTTATGTTTCTCTTCTACTACCAGTCAGACCTGAATTCATTAGCAAAAAGGAAGAAATAGGGCTTCCCTGGTGGCACAGTGGTTGAGAGTCCGCCTGCCGATGCAGGGGGCGCGGATTCGTGCCCCGGTCCGGGAGGATCCCTCGTGCCGCAGAGCGGCTGGGCCCGTGGGCCACAACTACTGAGCCTGCGTGTCCGGAGCCTGTGCTCCGCAACGGGAGAGGCCACGGCGGTGAGAGGCCCACGTACTGCAAAAAAAAAAAAAAAAAAAAAAAAAAAAGGAAGAAATATATCCCAGTGACTGAATGATTCTGGTCTTTATAGGTTGATGGGAGGTGCGGGGGCCTGGCTTTTAGAGGAGGAAACCAGAAGTTCCCATTGAGAAGGGATGGCTGTGTTTGGTTTGAAGCAGGTAAAAGAGAAGAAGAATAGAACATACACATTTTTAAATGATCAAAGAGTGAGTTTCAAGGCAGGGCTTTGCACCCTCTAAGCCATGGCTAGGCACACGTTGTTAGGAAATTAATGAAAGTACCCTCCTGGGTGGCTTGTGACAATGGTTGGAGGAGGCCTGCATAGTACTTCAGAAATAAGCCTCAGTGAACACAGAAGTGCTCCCACACTGAAGTGAATGTGAAACTGGGGTCTTTGTTCTTGGGAAAAGATGAAACAAAGATTGGATTAACTTCCACAGTGGTTAAAATTAATTTACATTAATATGCTAAGCATATGCCCTATACCTTGGTTATTTTGTTTCTTAAAACCTTCCTTCAAATATTGTGCTCTCATGATGTTAATAAATAGGAGATTATAGTCATTCCCTATCAATATACATCTATCATCAGATAATGAATTATATTTAAATTAGTAATTGACGGCTAGCTGACCCTGGTGCCCTGAAAACAGCAGCTTGGTCCTAGTTCTTGCTGAGGGCATGCGAGCTGGAGACTTGACCCAGAGTTTCATAAAGGCATGCATCCCAGAGAGGAGAAGAGGGAAAGGGGTCTTCAAGGCAGATGTACTGCTCGACTCTCTTGTTCCTTAGAATGGATGGGTGGGATTGAATGGAGGGTACAGCATGCCTTTGCTCAGATGAAGGAGAGGGATATTAATTTTCAAGCCTACCAGGGAAGGAGGGAGGAGCTCCCTCCTTAGCTTTAAAAAGGTTTAGAAAAAATTTTTTAAAGCTCTTGCTTCCTGATTACCCTTCCAACAGGTCACATCATGTTTTTTTTTTTTTTAAACAGTTGTGTTTTTAGGGAAATGGAGTTCAGAACTATTAAATAAAGATGATTCTTTTGGGCTCATCTGTCTCAGGCACGGGATTTAAGAGGTATCCCTGGGTGAAACCTCATGTTGTCTCTATGGCCAGGCTCTCCTCCTTGATGGGGCTGTCTTCACCATGCTCTGGGCCATTGACATCAGGGAAATAATCTGCAGGTTGGAAATCCTCTCAGGGTAAAATCTGTAAAGGGCAGAACAGTGCCTGTGAGATGAATAACGGGCTGAGGCTGCCATTGCCCACCTACCATCTCCCCATCTCACCCCACTCCTGCTCAGATGTTGGCCATTATTTCCCCAGACTCAATTCATGTTAAACTCTGTTGGGGGGCTAAGAAGGCTTCAAGTGGGTATCCCAGAGCAGTACAGTGCCAGAAATTTGGGAACTGTGTTTCTTTAGATAACTCATTTCTTTGGCTGAAAGGCTCATCTTTCAGTTTCATCTTTTGGCTAAAAGGCTCATCTTTCCCAAAGGCTCATCTTTCAGTCTGTCCTTTTCTGCTGTCTTTGTGGTCCCTCTATCCTCTCCTCATAGTATGCTTCCCTTCCTCGCAGGATAACACAGTCCTGTCCCCAGTTCCTTTTGGTGCCCTGTAGACTCTGTCTCCTTAAGTTAGGAGGATAATAAGTAGTTAGTGCTTTAACCCCAGTTCACTTTTCACCCATGATATGGCAGGTCTTCATTTACTTAAAGCTAAATACATAATGCAGTGAGAATTAATTTTCTTCTGAAGACTACCTAGTCTGGTGTATGAAGGAATGGATCTTCCTCCTATGTCTTCGACCCTTTTTGCAATATAATAAATTTGACTGTATTAAATTAAAGCATATTTGCCCCCTTCCTGATCTGGTTTTCATTGGAAAGGCTCCCCATAGAATTTATAGAAAATGTCTGAGGCAGAGCCATACAAGGTGATGGGTGGCTCACACAACAGATCTCTCTCTGATGCCCAAGTTTCTCCTCTATTATCAGGGATGGGGATTTTATTCCATCCCATCATGTATAGAGAGTCCTCAAGCCCTCAGTCGTGGAGTGGTCAGATTTTTCTCACATGTCCTTATGCATTCTGATGGCATATTTAGGGGACATTTTTAGGATAGTTCCTTTTTCGCTGACAAAGGGAAATTGAGACTATAGTGATGACATAAACTGTCAAGACCAAAGGAAGAACTTGTGTGAATGTTTTTCAACTTGTCATTTCTTTTTGCCTGGATATATCTGATCTCAGAGGAAATAAGCATGATGGGATACTAGATTGGAATTATAAATTGTGTAATTAATTTTATAAGATGAGACTAATACTATGAATATACTATGAATATATTTTCACCAAAAATGTTAGGAAGTCAAAGACAGAAAAATATGAACAGACTTTTGACTGGATCTTTAAAGACCAGTGTTAGGCGTAAAATAGATAGCTAGTGGGAAGCAGCCGCATAGCGCAGGGAGATCAGCTCCATGCTTTGTGACCGCCTAGAGGGGTGGGATACGGAGGGTGGGAGGGAGGGAGACGCAAGAGGGAAGAGATATGGGAACCTATGTATATGTATAACTGATTCACTTTGTTATAAAGCAGAAACTAACACACCATTTTAAAGCAATTATACTCCAATAAAGATGTAAAAAAATAAAAATAAAAAGACCAGTGTTATGGCTTCCTTCTATCTCTGCAGCTCTCTCATGTATGTTTCATTTCAGAGCTAGCACCTTGCTCAGATCAGCTCCACAGGCGCGCTCACACACACACACTCATACACACACACGCACACACGTGTGCACACACAAAGCACACATACTCATACACACATGCACACACTAATACACGCACACACTCATACACACACACTCCACCGTAAGATAGTATAACGGTAAAATGTTTTTCTCTGTATCCAACTTGCTTTCTTTTCTTTGAGTTTTTATTTAATACATTTCATCTTGCTTATGTAATCCAAAGGGAAATAGGCTATATACGAACAAATGCTGAAATGACTAAAATCTAACTTCACAAACATATGCAAAGTTATTTCTGGTGACAACTGCAACAGAGGCCCTATTGATGGCACTAAATTGACTTTAATTTTTGTGTGATGAATGAATCTTATACTGGGTTATGTAGTCAATTTGGTTAAATTCTATGGCTTTAGTTAAATTTTCAAAGAGGAAAACTTAAGCATGCGGGTCACCCAAGAGGCTTTGAGTTTGTGTATATATCAGAGGGTAGGAATTTATTTCTCCCTGCTTGTATGGAGGAAGAATCATCAACTGCTCCTGGTATGTATTTGTGAAATCAGAGTGCTGGTTACTAGCCAAGGTTTCTTTTCAAAAACTGCAGAGAAGACTTGTGATGAAAGCCAAAACCTTTTGAAAAGGGACATTGGATATGCCTCTTTCTATGAATGAAAATAAAAGATGATTTCCCTCTAAGCCTGTGTGACCAAAGACGATGCATCTCATTCCAATGATAGGATTTCTCTCTCTTTTTCTTTCTTTCTTTCTCCATTTAGGTATTGTAGAAACAACAACAAAAAACAGTTTGGAAGAGCTGAACTTCAAATATAATTAACACCTTGAGCAAGTTGATTTGCTGCATCTCATTAAGGCAGCTAAATTTAGGCTATAAAAAGAATGACCTTTAGAGCATTTTCATTCAACAGCTGTCTATTGACCTCATTGGATAATTTATGCACTGCTTCATGATCGGTGGGGTCACACAGGATGTTCAAGGTAAAATGCCCATATTTGGGGGTTGATAAGATTCCTGAAGTATGCTTAATGTGCCTAAAAAAGTCTCTGGGACATGATAGGTTTTCAATAAGCAGCAGTTATCATCATCATCCTTGTGATGAATATTATTGGTCATTTTATAGAGGAGCTGATACATAAGCAGACCTTGCTGTATAGGTAGGATCTTCAGCACTTGGATGCAAGGTCGTTTTAGATGGAGGGATCAGGTTAGTAAAAGTAGTTTGAGGAAAAACACGGAGAGTGTATGTGGACAGAGTGCATCTCAAATGAAAGCTGAGGGTTAATGATGAATTTTACTTCCTTTATTTTTGGTGTTTGCCCCAATCTATTTTAAGAGTGTATTTAACTGTAGAAAGTAAAGCCAGAATGCCTTCATTCAGCATCCTGATTCCAGTCTTCGTAACGTTCTGCTACTTTTCACAAAGCCTGCATCATTATTGGCTGAACTTTCCTTTTGTTTGAAATGCCTTCTCTCCAAATTCTATATAACCTACTAAGTTCATCGTGAGTCACCAAGTCTTCTATAATTCTCCCAAGAAAATTAACCTATTGTTTCTTTGCTGCCCATAGCGATGTGGCTGCCCTTCCTCTCTGACCCCATATGTATTCACTACCACTGATGTGTCAGGTCCTCTGCTAGGCAATGGGGCATCCCACCTGGAAAAAGTCCCTAACCTCAAAAGTCTTACAGCATAGTGAGGGTCACAAACAAGTGAATACATAACTGTAACACAGAAAAATACAAAAGGGGTAAAGGAAAGTGCCTTGGGATCCTTTGGGAGAGGCACTGAGCTCACTTAAGGACAGCTTCCTGGGAGAAGTGTTGACTAATTGGAGACCCGAATGGTGCGTAGTTAACCAGTCCAGATCAGGTGAAGGACAGTGCACAGAGGGAAAGCTACTCTAGGCCAAAGGTAGGAGCAAAATGAGGAGAATGCTCTCCCCTAGCACAGCGTGTTCCATTTATTAAGCATTCAGTAGACATTGGTTGAACGAATGGGTTCTTAGGGAAAGGAACCAGCGTTGGGAGCTAGCTGTCAGATGGCAACTTTTCCTCTGATATAAGGAGGTGGTTGCTGAAAGGATGGGAAGAGGGTAGACAGGGAATAAAAGAAACTTACGATTAACTTTACTTGCCTCACAGAATCTGGCAGGCACATAACCAAAGTGAACTCATAGCTTTCCATAAAGCTTGCTCTAGAAGGAGTGATGAATAAATGAGTACTGTATTCATTTTTAAACATTATTTTGTGGCCCGTTATCAGCTAAACATAATTCCTATGTAAAAAAAGGGAATAAAACTTATCCGTTGGATCTAGATTTGGATATCTTGAGGCTACCTTTGTGAAACTGTTAGAAAAAAAAGGAAGAGAGGGAGAAAGAAAACGTTAAAGCTAGAGGGGGAAATAATTTGAGATGTTTTAGGAAAGTAAAAAATTAGAAAGAAGAAAATTCACTGCCATACTTTACAAATACAAGCAGAATACCAAAATTCTACTTATTTTAAGAATACATACCCTTAGGATTGAAAAAACACCAATTCTCAGATCACAAAGCTGTCCTGAATGTACAATGCGAATTATCTAATGTATTTGTTTTAAGTTACTGGATACATTAATATTATAGAACAGGCAGAATTCACTAAAATAATACTATCTGCCTACTTTTTGGATTCTTTGTATCTGAAAAAAAGTAAAATATAGAAATGCTGCATTTAGGAACATTTGTGGGGGGAAAATGCAGTGAAGAGTTTTGGTTAGTATACAACAAGGACAGTAACAAAGAACAGTCAATCTAATATCTTTGACAAGATGTTTAGCTGTATCTTTCACACTCCCAAGGACTATAAACCATTACAACATCTCATTATGCCCTTAGGAACCACTGGCATTCTGACCGATAATACCTTAAGTCAAATCAAATTAGAACATCAAAGGTAATTTTCCACCAAATAACATGAAGGATATTATTGTTTCTGAAAGGAGACTAGAAAGCCTATGACATGACTTCTACTGAGTCACAGGGAGGGAAGGAGTTTTGGAATCCCTGCTTCCTGTGTTCCTCTGAGTCAGACATATCAGGAACTTCTGAATAATTGTTTATACGGCTTCCAAATATAGTTGAAATAGCATTACCTAAATACTGAAGAAGTCACCCTCTTATGTATTATTCACCAGTGGAGCGTTCTTATTTAAATTTGCATACAATACTTTGTCAGTCACTTTTTTATATTCTTTGTAAAATTCACACACATTATTGATTATTCTTAATAAAACAAATGTTTCTGTACCCATGAATTTCCAGTATCACCAGTTTGTACAGTTGAATGATTTTCTCAGTGACCACAAGGTAAGAATGGAGAAGGAAAATAGTTGGAGGTTTGGGGCCTTTCCAGGTATTTGCTATGGAAGAAAATGGAACAGGTTATTAAGGATATTGGCAAGAAACTGGATGAAGTGAAGGACCATGGATTCTAAGTTGAACTTACAAGGTTGTACATTTAAGAGTAAGTCATACATAGGCAAGAAGGTGGCGAGTCAGGGTCTGGACTATTCTATGAAGTCATGTAATTAAGAGACAGAGCTAGAAGAATGGGAGGTTTCAGTGTGAGATGTTTGGGTTGAAGATTTCAGAGGAAGACATATGTACCAGTCTTCTCATAATGCTTAACAAATTAGCCACAGACAGTGACTTAAAGCAACATACATTTATTATTTTACAATTTCTGTGGGTTAGGAGTCTGGGCATGGCTTAACTAGGTCCATTCCTCAGTCAGGATCCCACAAGACTGTAATGAAGGTGTCAGCCAGTCTGCCATATTATTATTATTATTTTTTAACATCTTTATTGGAGTATAATTGCTTTACAATGTTGTGTTAGTTTCTGCTGTATAACAAAGTGAATCAGCTATACGTATACATATATCCCTATGTCCTCTCCCTCTTGCATCTCCCTCCCACCCTCCCTATCCCACCCCTCTAGGTGGTCACAAAGCACCTGATCCCTGTGCTATGCGGCTGCTTCCCACTAGCTATCTATTTTACGTTTGGTAGTGTATATATGTCCATGTCACTCTCTCACTTTGTCCCAGCTTACCCTTCCCCCTCCCCATATACTCAAGTCCATTCTCTAGTAGGTCTGCGTCTTTATTCCCGTCCTGCCCCTAGGTTATTCATGACCATTTTTTTTCTTTCTTAGATTCCATATATATGTGTTAGCATACGGTATTTGTTTTTCTCTTTCTGACTTACTTCACTCTGTATGACAGACTCTAGGTCCATCTACCTCACTACAAATAACTCAATTTCATTTCTTTTTATGGCTAATATTCCATTGTATATGTGTACCACATCTTCTTTTTCCATTCATCTGTCGATGGACACTTAGGTTGCTTCCATGTCCTGGCTATTGTAAATAGTGCTGCAGTGAATGTGGTACATGACTCTTTTTGAATTATGGTTTTCTCAGGGTTTATGCCCAGTAGTGGGATTGCTGTGTCATATGGTAGTTCTAATTTTAGTTTTTTTTTAAATAATTAATTAATTAATTAATTGATTTATGGCTGTGTTGGGTCTTTGTTTCTGTGCAAGGGCTTTCTCTAGTTGTGGCGAGTGGGGGCCACTCTTCATCGTGGTGTGCAGACGTCTCACTATTGCGGCCTCTCTTGTTGTGGAGCACAGGCTCCAGACGCACAGGCTCAGTAATTGTGGCTCACGGGCCTAGTTGCTCCGCGGCATGTGGGCTCCTCCCAGACCAGGGTGCGAACCCATGTCCCCTGCATTGGCAGGCAGATTCTCAACCACTGAGCCACCAGGGAAGCCCTATTTTTAGTTTTTTAAGGAAACTCCATACTGTTCTCCATAGTGGCTGTGTCATTTTACATTCCCACAAAAAGTGTAAGGGGGTTCCCTTTACTCCACACCCTCTCCAGCATTTACTGTTTGTAGATTTTTTGATGATGGCCATTCTGACCGGTGTGAGGTGATACCTCATTGTAGTTTTGATTTGCATTTCTCTAATGATTAGTGATGTTGAGTGTCCTTTCGTATGTTTGTTCACAATCTGTATATCTTCTTTGGAGAAATGTCTATTTAGGTCTTCTGCCCATTTTTGGATTGGGTGGTTTGTTTATTTGTTATTGAGCTGCATGAACTGCTTGTATATTTTGGAGATTAATTCTTTGTCAGTTGCTTCGTTTGCAAATATTTTCTCCCATTCTGAGGGTTGTCTTTTCGTCTTTTCTATGGTTTCCTTTGCTGTGGAAAAGCTTTTAAGTTTCATTAGGTCCCACTTGTTTATTTTTGTTTTTATTTCCATTTCTCTAGGAGGTGGGTCAAAAAGAATCTTGCTGTGATTTATGTCATAGAGTGTTCTGCCTATGTTTTCCTCTAAGAGTTTTATAGTGTCTGGCCTTACATTTAGGTCTTTAATCCATTTTGAGTTTATTTTTGTGTATGGTGTTAGGGAGTGTTCTAATTTCATTCTTTTACATGTAGCTGTTCAGTTTTCCCAGCACCACTTATTGAAGAGGCTGTCTTTTCTCCATTGTATATTCTTGCTCCTTTATCAAAAATAAGGTGACCATATGTGCGTGGTTTATCTCTGGGCTTTCTATCCTGTTCCATTGATCTATCTTTCTGTTTTTGTGCCAGTACCATACTGTCTTGATTACTGTAGCTTTGTAGTATAGTCTGAAGTCAGGGAGAGCCAGGCTGCCTTTCATCTGTAGGTATGACTGGGGAAGAGAATACTTGCAAGCTCACTCAGGTTCTTGGTAGAATTCATTTCATTGCAGTTGTGGGACCCAAGGCCCAGCTTGTTGGTGGCTGTCAGCTGGAAGCCATATTCAGTTCCTAGAGGCAGACCGTAGTTCCTAGAGGTCCTTGCCATGTGGGCTTTCCACCATGGCTGCTTATTTTATCAAATAAACAAGGAGAATTTCTAGATTGAGTCTGCCAACAAGAAGGAGTCTTCTATAACTTAATATAATCAAGGGAGTAGCATCACATCACCTTTGCCATGTTCTATTGGTTAGAAGCACCACCCACACTCAAGGGGAGGAGATTACACAAAGGCATGCACACTAGGGGCTGGGAATCATGGGGAAACCATGGAGGACCATCTTAGAGTCTGTCTGCCACAATATGTAACACCAAAAGAGCAATTGATTGCTTTGCCCTTGTGCAGAGGCAAGAAAGGATTGAATCTTATGGGCTGGAGAATCATTTGAATTGTTAATACATGGTAATTGGCAGGATTTCAGGAAATAGAGAATGGGGAGAGCTGAAGAAGAAATAGGGCGAAGGAGTACTTGTGATTTTAAAGTCTGTTAGAAATCCTTGCTGCTGGAGTGGAATTATTCTAATTAATTTTTGTTGAAAAGGAGCATAAATTCACAAGTCCTTAACCTTATATCTGACTTGCTATTTTAGGTAAGTTCCATCGTAGAAAAATATGTGTATATATGTGAAGGTTTCTCCTCTTTTACTGAGAGGATTAGTTAGAAAATTTGATTTGAATGGAACATAAAATATTTATGTTTATAATTTTGTTTTTAACTGCAAAAAAAATGCATAGTAATATGACAAGATTTTAGAACCTAACTATAAACTGTGGATTTTATTGTTGAAATGAGTGATGTAGGTTTGAAAAAAACACTTAAGAAAGTTTGAAATGCAAGTCCTCTGTTCATAACATTCGTTTATTCCCAAAGGCTGAAATACTCTCAAATCCATTTACAAGCTATTCGCCCCAAAGAGCGACTGTCTTTTATAAAAGTGGGCCACTTAATTGTTAGCTATCCTTTCTTTTTTTGCAGAGTAATAAATCACAACTTTGCAGGCAGAACCTTAAAAATTTGAGCTTTAATTCATGTTAATATTTTTATTACGTATTAAAATAAATCTGGTCAAACTTTTCAGAGTTTATTCTTCTGCTGGTTCCCTCTGTTATACTTGCAGACCATGATTCCTCTACCCTTGGGTACAATCCTTGCTCCTCCTGAAATGAGAGGAGACAATGAATTGTGGTTAAAGCAATGACTCTGGTCAGACCTCTTACTAGCTGGGTGATGCTGAGAAAGATACTTAAACTCTCTGGGCCTCAGGCTCCTCATCTGTAAAATGGGTTGTTGTAAATATAAAACATGATTATAAGCATTAACAGAGCTGGATATATGATAAATGTTCAGTTAATGTTAGCTATTATACTCATAACTTCAGAGTTATTTATTCTTTGCCCTTTTACTTGCCATCAATGAATTTTCTGGTCATTTCCCTCTATGGAGTGAAAATGTTGGCACTCTGGTTCTCAGGCCTTCACACTTGGACTGAACTACACCACTGGCTTTCCTGGGTCTTCAGTTTGCAGACAGCAGATTGTGTGACTTCTTAGCCTCCATAACTGTGTGAGCCAATTGCTCATAATATAATAAATCTCAAATCTATCCATCTTTAATACTATATATTATTTATATATCTATATTATATATAGATATAATATATCCATATTATTTCTCTCTCTCTCTCTTTAATTCTTTTGGTTCTGTTTCTCCTAAGAACCCTACTACCTAATACACACGGCTGATTTGTAAACTATGTTTCTAGATTTTACACATACCGTCCTTGCAATTGGTCACAGTCATCCAAAACTAATCAATTGTTGGGGTCTTTAAATTGCTCCATACCTCTCCTCTGTTTATTATCTTAACTTGTTCGTTTGAGCAATAAGCTGGAAATGTATCTCAAATAATGAAACTTACAGTGTGGAATACGACGCTCGGGAAAAGTAATGGGCTTTTCATGCTTTTCCTCATGATTCCCAAGTCTCTACTTGAACTCGATGGAACTGCCAGAAACACTTGGAAATTTGTCTCTTAAAAGCTTTAATAATGATTATTTTATTCAGAAAAATCATTCACTAAGCCCCATTTTGTTCCCTAGGTTGGATATTGAAATATAAAGTTATTTTCTGCTAGTCATACAGCAGACTGGTCCACGGATGCCTGTTTCAGCTATAGCAGCTTACTTCTGCTGGGTCAAGTAGTTCTAAATGAAATTGAACGAGTATGGAATATTCCGACACCATGGATTGTATTTAAATCATAGAACTTACAATTTACATGGGTTTGAGACATCATTTATAAAATATAACATAGCAGGAAGGCTTTCTCCTTTGACGCCCTCAAAGTTAATATTTTAGGATCTCAAGTTACAGGGATGACTAACAATAAACCTGTAATAGTAATTTATCATTCTTGACATTTTCCTTTCAGTTTAATTACTACTGAGCACCAGAACTGACACTTAATAAAAGTAAGAAGCATTTTAAAATCCCCATAGACAATCCCCACCTTATAGGAGAATTGGAAAGCTGCAGGATACACCTGACCACACCCATCATTTTATTTTGTTGCTGAATTTTAAAGCACACCATTACAAGGCTTTAAAGAGAATGGGACTTGGGGAACAGTAATGGCCGATAGCCGCTAAGACACTTGCTTCAGAAACTCCACCATGTCTTTAATTTTTTAAAGATATTTTTTATCTTGTTCTCTTCTCATTAGGGGAATGTGGAACACTGTGGCCAAAATTCAGAGGGAAGCTTCACTGTTCCCAGGTGGCTCATCTAATTTCAAATATCCTGAAAAACTCTATTTTTTGGATCTCTTTTTGCCTGACTATAAAAGTGAGCCTAGAGGATGGACCCTTTCGGGAGGGCAGAAGCCATAGCCCCAAACAATGTAGTATGATGGGACCTGGAGATTTTCTGGCCCCCGAACTCTCCTATCACCTCTCCTGATGCCCCAAATTCAGTTCTTCTGAACATTAATTTTTTTTTTTTTTTTAGTCATTCTGAGTCTCCTATTAAAAATGCCCTATTAAAGAATCATTAGCTAGTCTGACAGCAAGGCCCTTAGGGTATAGAACAGGAATAGGAAGAGAGGAGACTCTCCAAGAAGATGATTAAGAAAGATAACGAACACTTATTTATTTAACTCCTTACTATGTGGCAGGCACCTTTCCTGGAACTTTCTCAAACATTTTCTTATACAAACCTTCCAACAACCCTTGACTCAAGTACAGATGAGGACATTGGAACTCAGGGAGGTCCAGTGATTTTCCCAAGGTCACACAGATAATTAAAGCAAGTAGGAGTGACCAAAGATTTGCGTAATCAAGGTATCTTCCCTGCTCATGAAGTAGTACTAAGGCCTATTTTACATGGTAGACTATTCCTAGATCCTGGCAAAAACTGGCAATAGCAACAGAGACCTCAAAGACCTGGAGCATAGTGGGCATTTGAATATTTGTTTAATGAGATGGTAATGATCTCAATTGGGTTTCTGCTAAAAAAAAAAAAAAAATTTCACATCCCCTGAAATGGAACACTACATTATAGATTAAATACCCTTGGAAAGATCATAAGGAATATTCTTCAAGTATAAGAAGAATAAGCATAATTTACAAATTTAACACCGGAAACGACTGCATCAAAACCTATGAGTTAGCAGCAAAGGATGTGGGTTAGATGCGGTGAGAAAATGACACTCAGGAGAAAGCAATCAATTGCCATTAGTCAAATTTCATGGATTAAATGAATGAGCACGCTAGATAAAAAGTAAAAGTTAATGGAATTTTGAAGCAGTTCAGTAACTATTTAAAGACACTCTAGCTACGCAGTGGCAAAACAGTCATAAGGTTTTGGGGGAAAGTAATCAAAAGCACAATTATATTAGAATTGAACATTGTTGATGTCATGGCATTAAACATCAATTAAACAGTGAAAAATATTTAGTGAGCTCTAGTTAAATGCTCAGCATTCCAATTCTCTTTGACAACCACCCCCCTCCAAAAATATATCAAGAGACGTAAGCATGCAATACAATGGATGGCTGGGTGTTATATGAGACAAAGGCAGAAAGAAATGGTCCCTGTCCCCACTCTAGGAGTTCACAATTGGTTGTGGTGACAGGTACATGTACTTACATCTTCAGTGTCAAGTAGAGTGTGGGAACTGTTCTGAGTTTTAGACCTTGTGTCATGGCAGCCTTGAGAGGGGAGAGATTAACATTCACTGGTGCTGTTAGTTGTGGTATTTGGAGGAGAGACCAGAGTGGGAGATAGGACCCATGTTCCCAGATTACTTACAGCCTGGTCGGGACAAGGCTAACACGCTGGGACATAGGTTTTGATTCAGCCAGACTTGTTCTGCCTATGGGGAGACAGCCTTGAATCTAAGGCAAGACAACTCGTTTCATGCTTTTCCCTACTTCTTCCCCTGTGGCTTGAAGTTCTCCCAGCCTTATAGTATCTACTTCAATTTTAAGGACAAAAGGCTGAGATGATTTGTCCAGGGATCACAATCATTTGGACTCCTCTTTAAAGTCATGGTCGTAGTTGAATTTATGCTAGATGTTTAAAATTGCCTTGGACAAAACCAGCTGTAACTGATCAGAAGAAGAGGATAATGTAAGAATACTTATAAACAAAAGAAAACGAGACAAAGCAGTCCTTCCCTCAACCTATAAAGAAACTCACACAGACACATTGATCAACAGCATACATACAATATGCTGCTTCTGACCCTTCACCAGCTAAGCTATTAGTGAGTTGTTTCCCCAGTTGTGATGCTATACTGGGAATCATCTGCATTCTCTTTCCTTCCTCTGCATATTCTTAGCAACAGGCTGAGTCCAGATATGTGAGCTGGAGAAAAATCTGGCCAGCAAGTTCTGAGAAGAAAAATGAGGCCACCTGTCTAGTAAACTTCTACTGAGTGCCTACTATGTGTCAGGCAGTTACAGGCATGAGAGACACATCTGTGAGTAGGCGGACAAAGCTGCTGCCCTCATGGAATTTGCCGTGGGATGGGGGAGGATGGAGGATGGTAGCAACAGGAAAGTGACAGTTGTGTTGTAGTTGTACATGTGCCGAAGACTTGATGAGGGAAATAGAAGCACAGACATGAGATATCTAACCCAGAAGTGATGTCCCAGCTGTGTCCTAAAGAGCAAGTAGGGGTTAGCCAGGCAGAGTGCAGGAATGAGGTAGAGGAGTGTTCCAGCAGGGGAACAACATACATAAAATAAAGAGGTCAGAGAAAGCATGGCTTGATGGGGAGACAGAGTCCAAAGTGGGGAGCCACAGGAGGTGAGGCTGGAGAGGTAAGTTGGACCTGATCCTAAAGGGCCTAATATTTTCACTGAAATCTTCTAGACCTCAGCTCAGGGAGGTGGGCATTTGATAGCTGTTTTCTGTTCTGTGATATCTTTCCCATGATTCCACTCTACCCGGTTGCTGAGACACAACTGGGAATGAAGGTCTCTAGGCTGTATTCCCTGTAGTCTAAATAAAGTAGCCATTTCTACTGGTCTTGAGAATCAGCTTGAAATTTGGATTGAGGCGGGTATATAAGTTGAGGGTGTTTTGTGCCTGGTTCAATACAGTGAACAGAATAATTGTTTATGCTTGAGGAGATATGAGTTCTCAAGCTCTGAGTCTGGAAATTTTCTTTAAGGGTGGGATCATGGCATAACTTTTCAGAGAACTAAGAGGATTGGTAGAGGTCGTGTTATGGTTTCCCACTGCTAGTGAGGGATTTCTTGAGGCCCATCTTTTGACTGTTTCATTCATGTGAGATCATAGAGGCTCTAGGTAGATCTCCAAACTGACCTAGGGATATTGGTGCTCTGTGAGAGAAGTTTTTTTTCATAGCCATGAGGATGTGTGTGTGGGGAGGGGGAAGTCATTAGGAGACTCACTTGCTGGGAATCAGTATGGGTGTGGTGATCTTATATGGACTCCCGTGTTCAGAAGGGCAAAGCTCAATTGCCAACTTAATATTTAAGGTAACGGAAAACTGTTGATCCTGTTTATTCAGTTGGTTTGGAGAAGCCTTTTTATGAAGGGGGAGAAGTAGCTTTCCTTGACTGGGCATGAGACTGACCCTACTGTTAGATTAAAAGCATCTTTCTCCAAGGTGAATGACATCCCTGACCTGGTAGCAAGGTTCAGTTCAAGAGGCTAAGGGCAGTTGGGTTTTAGGCAGGCACTGAAAGCCTTCGTATTTTTGTAACAGCTTGGTAGGGCAGGTGATCGGAATGAAGATTTCAGTGAGACCCTGGCTGTCATTCATTCCAAGTCTCAGGAAGTGAGCAATCCGGGGGCAGAGTGTTCTGGGTGCTTGTCCAGTCTCCATTTTCCATTCTGCTTTACTCACTGAGTTTTTTGAGGGCGGCAATATGTCTAGCTGGAAAAAAATCTGCACATTCCAAATCTCTCTTGCCCCTAGGGGAGGCCATGTAATAGAATACTGGCCCAGGATGCATAACTGAAGTGTGGGATTTCTGGAAACACTTTTGTTTACCTGCTACAGATACTGTGCTTTCTGCTTTTTCCATTCTCTCCTTCTTCATGCCTGGAATACAGACTTGATATTTGGACACCAGAGACAGTGAGGAAAAGGCCAGGAGAATCACAATGACCTTGGCCCTGAAATCTTTGAGCTGCTGAACCAGTGACAGCAACTGCTGCCCTCAGACTTCTTGTTATGGATGATAACAAACCCCTATGCCGGTAAACCACTGTAGACAGATCTCTTGACTTGCAGACAAACCCAATTCTTTTTTTTTTTAACATCTTTATTGGAGTATAATTGCTTTACAATGGTGTGTTAGTTTCTGCTTTATAACAAAGTGAATCAGTTATACATATACATATGTTCCCATATCACTTCCCTCTTGCGTCTCCCTCCCTCCCACCCTCCCTATCCCACCCCTCTAGGTGTTCACAAAGCACCGAGCTGATCTCCCTGTGCTGTGCGGCTACTTCCCACTAGCTATCTGTTTTACTTTTGGTAGTGTATATATGTCCATGCCACTCTCTCACTTTATCACAGCTTACCCTTCCCCCTCCCCATATCCTCAAGTCCATGCTCTAGTAGGTCTGTGTCTTTATTCCCGTCTTGCTCGTAGGTTCTTCATGACCATTTTTTTTTCTAGATTCCATATATATGTGTTAGCATACGGTATTTGTTTTTCTCTTTCTGACTTACTTCACTCTATATGACAGACTCTAGGTCCATCCACCTCACTACAAATAACTCAATTTCATTTCTTTTTATGGCTGAGTAATATTCCATTGTATATATGTGCCACATCTTCTTTATCCATTCATCTGTTGATAGACACTTAGGTTGCTTCCATGTCCTGGCTATTGTAAATAGAGCTGCAATGAACATTTTGGTACATGACTCTTTTTGAATTATGGTTTTCTCAGGGTATATGCCCAGGAGTGGGATTGCTGGGTTGTATGGTAGTTCTATTTGTAGTTTTTTAAGGAACCTCCGTACTGTTCTCCATAGTGGCTGTATCAATTTACATTTCCACTAACAGTGCAAGAGTGTTCCCTTTTCTCCACACCCTCTCCAGCATTTATTGTTTGTAGATTTTTTGATGATGGCCATTCTGACTGGTGTGAGGTGATACCTCGTTGTAGTTTTGATTTGCACTTCTCTAATGATTAATGATGTTGAGCATTCTTTCATGTGTTTGTTGGCAGCCTGTATATCTTCTTTGGAGAAATGTCTATTTAGGTCTTGTGCCCATTTTTGGATTGGGTTGTTTGTTTTTTTGTTATTGAGCTGCATGAGCTGCTTGTAAATTTTGGAGATTAATCCTTTGTCAGTTGCTTCATTTGCAAATATTTTCTCCCATTCTGAGAAACCCAATTCTTTTTTTAAAAAAAAAATAAATTTATTTATTTATTTATTTTTGGCTGCGTTGGGTCTTCGTTGCTGTGCGGGCTTTCTCTTCGTTGCTGTGCGGGCTTTCTCTAGGGGCTGCTCTTCCTTGTGGTGCACAGGCTTCTCATTGTGGTGGCTTCTCTTGTTGTGGAGCACGGGCTCTAGGCATGTGGGCTTCAGTAGTTGTGGCATGTGGGCTCAGCAGTTGTGGCTCGTGGACTCTAGAGCACAGGCTCAGTAGTTGTGGTGCACGGGCTTAGTTGCTCTGCGGCACGTGGGATCTTCCCAGACCAGGGCTTGAACCCGTGTCCCCTGCATTAGCCAGTGGATTCTTAACCGCTGCCCCACCAGGGAAGTCCCCAAACCCAAATCTCAACTGGCACAGATGCCTTCAGGGATCACGGTGACAACTGGCAGAGGATTCATCATGGGCATAGAAGTCCCAGAGCATTCCTCCATGACAGGACTCTGCAGAGGTCTGCTGACCTTGAACGCCTTTGCAGGAAGTACTGGAACAGAGAGAGAGCGGTGCACAGGCTGACTGTCACAGTCGTCCATATGCCAAGATATGCCTCAGACATTGTCTCTTAATGTGACTTAAACCTGGGTATATGTCCCTTTGAAGACTAGTTTTGCTTAAATTATGGCTAACCATTCAGGTCTATTAAATAATGATATTGTGTCCTACAGATCTTACCTGGCCTTACTCTTCTTCTTGTTATAAGGGACCAGATGGGAGAAGAGGAAGGCTGAATAAACCCCTGCCTTTTAAAATTAATTAGTTAATTCTTTAAATAATTATTCAGTGCTTACTATGTTCCAGGCACTGTATTAAGAGTTGAGGACATGACGATGAACGCAACAGACACTGCCTCTGTCTCATTGTCTAGACTCAGGACGAAATTGTCACCATGTTAAATGTCTGCAGTGAGTGAGGTACTGTCTTAGGTGCATCATACCCACCACCTTACTTAATCTTCATGACAAACCTGTGAGATAAATACTACTAGCCTTTTTTTAGATATTTAAAAATACAAATGAGTACCAGAGAGATTTTATAATAAATGTTAGTACTGCTGGCCGTTGGAAGGAGTTGGGATTCTACCTAACTTCAAGGGTCGTAGACCTAAGCAACTTGGAAGTCCCCAATGGCTCTGTTTTGTTAAGGAGTATGTGAACTCCACATACCCTGGTACTGGCTTAATGAGTGATAGGAATAGAGAAGCTCAGGACTGGTGTTTCAAGGCCAAGCACATGTTTGAAATTGTATCATTTCCAGAGCAGAAATGATATAATTTCTGGTCTGGAATGATGTAATTTGAATGCACTGATGGCTCAATTGAGCGGTGCTCAATTTTAGGAATGGTCTAAGTGATCATCCTAGAAGGTCAGTGAGTGTTGGAGTTGGAAAAAAATAACACAATCAAAAGTGTAAGCTCTTTGAGGTTAAGGACTGTATCTTACCTCTGTATTCTCAGCACTTAATACAGTGATATGGTAACGGGAGGTACTCAGTACATGTTGAATTGAATGAATTAACTCCAGATTCATAGGCTAGGGGTAGGGAGTTTCAGGTTCCCATTACACCAGGTATTTGTTGAATGCCTGTTATTTTCCAGATTTACGGTAGGTGCTCCATCAATAGAGAATCTGATTTCTGCTTTTAGGGAGATCATTATCTCTTTAGTCCTCAGAAATAGAGGATGAGATATCATATTATAGGTATCCTAACAGATAGTACATGTACTAAGCATCATTTCACAGCTGACGGCCATTGATGATTCCCAAACCACACCACAGATCCTCAGACCAGATGAAATACGTGGGTTGGCTATAGATAAGAATGTATGCCTGAGTCTCAGAATCTTAGCTGCACCTTAGGGCTTCATAAGTGATCATCATCCTTCACAAAGAAGCTTAGAATACAGTAGAGGAAGGGTATATAATAACAGTAATATTAACAGTATTTATCAGTTGTTTATTAAAAGCTGTATACTTAACAGTAATCTCATTTAACTCTTAATCTTATGAGGCAGTTTCATCCCCACTTTAGAGATAGGAAGGCAGGCTTACATAGGTTAAAGTACTTGCCCAAAATCACACTGAGGCTAACTGGTAGAGCTGATTCAAGCCTAGATCTGCCTGATTTCAAAGTAGATGCTTTTAATTGCTGTATTGGGTCACCCCCGGACTTTCTAACTCAGCCTGGGGACCAAAGTAGACCTACATTTCAGACTTCCCCTCGAAGAAGTGCCTGGGTATGGGCTGAGGTGGCATTTGCCCCTTGCAGAGGGTTTGCTTAAAGTCTAGGTATCTTTCAATTTTAAGACATAAGTAGATTTTTTTTCACATGCAGTGTTATTTGCAGCCAATTCTCCAGGGTCATCCCCCTTAAGAGTACAGGGCCCAGTACTCAGTTTGAATGCACGGATGGCATCAAGGGGTCTTATATAGATTTGCTGAAGCTGCAGGATCTGGTGGTTGGCATGCCCCCTTCCTTACTGCTAACAACAACCAAAAGACTTACTTGTATTCAGTAAGGAGATTTCTCTATTGCCTGGTAGGGGGCGGGAGTGATACACTTGAGGATGCCCCATAGCGGATGGAGGGTCAGCGCCTCCAAAAGGGCAGGCTGATCACATTGGAAGGGAAGTAGTTGGTGACTGGACGGCCACAACTTCCTTTGTGTCAGATATTTAGTGAAGAAACTGGCTACTAATTTCAGTCTCCTCTGAACTTATCTTGCACCTCCTTGGTGAAAAGGAAATAGTACCGGGGTCAACATCATGGCATTTTCTAACTATCTGGAAGTTGTGATTTAGAAAACCATATTTATATATTTAAGAAACACGTATTTAGCATCTACAGTGAGTCAAGTACTGTAAGTGCTAAGGTTCCACAGAGGAAAGGAAAGGAATATTCTCAGCTTTTAACCAGGTCACAGTATAGGGGAGACAGAAGTTGAAAAAATAATTATGATTAAATATTAAAATGGCTACAGTGGATATGTATATATAAATATAAATATAAATAAATAAATATATATATATAAAACAAGTGCTATGAGAACCTTCTGCCTTGAGAAGGCTTCCTGGAGGAGGTGACATCTGATGTGGATCCTGGAGGATGGATGGAGGTGCAGGTGAGCACTGAGGGGGAAGTGGATGGAAAGAAGCTTTCTTTGCAGGAAAGACATCATGGAGGAAGATACCAGGGCATTCAAGGCGACAGGTGTGTTGAGATTGATGTGATGGGTGTCTACCCTCTGTATTGCCCAAGCTGCAGCTCAGGTATCTTCCTGCTGGGCCAGTTTAGACCAAAGGGCCATTTTGTTCCTGTAGCTTCTGCCAGTTTCTGCAGGAGATGTGAGCCAGCAGGCTTGGGTGGCTGGGAACGTGGCACTGAGGGGCCTAGGCAATAGGCAAAGATCAGGACTAAAGGTTAAGCAAGGCCAAAGCAGGAGCAGGTCAGGAGGACTAGTTATAACAGCAGGGTGAGGCATCAGATGCCAAGAAAAGATGTGTGTGCAGACCAGCTCAGGCTTGGTAATCAGACTGAGGTCAGACCAGGCAGAATCCAGGTCAGTGTCCCACAGGAACTACAAGACTCTTACCATCTAGTGGCATGGACAGCACAAGTCTTTCCCAGCTAGCCCCGTTTATCTCAGACCTTAAAGGGGTGAATCTATGAAGGTCTGTGCTGCTCTCCTAGAATGCGGTCTGCATTCTTTACATTCTCTCAGAGACTCATTTTGTCTGTCTTACAATACATTTAGTCTTAGGGCAAACTGGGGCAACCTGGTTGTTTGTCCTCTAGGCTGGGTGGAGAGTCATTCCTTAGAGTCCTTGGAAACCTTTCTTTAAAGCAAGTTTTCCAAGGCTAGATACTATCTCCCCTACTCTGTTCCAGGATCTCGATTTAGATTCTTGTGACCAACGACATTAATTTCAGAGTCTGAGCCTGGATGGGGATTACATCTGTAGGCTTGATCCCAGGATTCAGCTCTGACTGAGCTAATCTGTTTAGTATGGGCACCACGGCAGAATCCAAGGGAAGGGTTAAAGAATGTTGCCAGCTATGCAGGCACAACTGTACTCTTTATCTTTGTGATTGGCTCATCCAGGAGTGTTGTTTTCCCTTGACTTTTCCGGTAGCAGCCTATCCACCATGATGTTTTGATGATATGGACCGGCCTTGAGAAAACCAACTGCTTTACTCCAAAGGGGTGTATGCAAGTGAGATTATACATTTCCTGTGATCCTTTGAAAACGAGGGAGGGCATATTTTTAAATAGAGCTTACTTTTTAAAAACTCAAATAGAAAAATCAGTTGTAAGGTCCTTTCTCCTACAGAGACTCTAAGGAGCGCTCTTGTTGGAAACAGCCTGTTATATCTTTATCTGCTTGTCATCTACCTTCCATTTTACAGATAATCTCTGTAGGTGACTTAGAAAAACATCCCAGCTTTTTTCTTTTTATGTAGACTATCATTGAGATAATATTTCTTTTAGGTTTTTATCCTATTTGAAAGTGATTATCATTCATCTCCACATGTTTTGAGATAATGTCTTTCCTTTGTCCATTTTCTATTCTTTCAAAAAATGTCTCCTCTTATTCTTGTATAATTTAACAAATTATATCACATCTTTTCTTATACTTCCTTTTTCAAATTTAAGTCTTTGTTATCTCTTTTCAAGCTCTCTTTTCAATGCTTTCATAACGATATTGAAATTTTAGAAGTAATTCACATTGCTTCCTCTTATAGCACAGAAGCATACACAAATATTTCAAGGACACGGGAAGTTCTTGTGGAGTATTTTAAAATATGCTCTAATTTTCCTGATTTCTACTAAAAAGTATTCAAAATATAATCTTCCATTTCTCTAAAGTCTCAGAAAATGCTGACTCAATGCTACTTAAATAAAATGTTTACTTCTATTAGGAGTACGACATTGAGTAATTTCTTTTTAAGCTATCCATCCACTTCTTGTATTTTCAGCCCAACTCTATTTGGTTGCAGTGTGTCTCATTCTATAATATTAGAGGTACTATATTAATGTTTATTGAAAAAAAGGTTGTATTTCTAATCTGTGGATATATTGTTTTTCTTATAAGATGCTGATAGTTTTGGTGGAAAATTTCTGAAGAGAAGGTCCTGAGAGGAAGGTTTTATTACATCCATCAAACATTTACTAAGCACAGACTATGTTCCTGGCTTTGATTAAGAGAATCTAAGATGATTAAAGACATCCTTTTTCTCAGGCTGCTTAGATTCGTAACCAGAGTAAGATGTGAGCTATGAGAGGCTATGGGTTGGAATTTTAGCTGAGGAAATCAAGGGAGGTGGCATTTTAAGGGTTTAGAGAACTGTGATGGGTAGGGAAGGAGAGGAAGGTATTCCAGAAAGAGAGAGTTAGAGCATAAGGTTAGGGAGTTATGCCTGAGACCAGGAGTAGAGCAGCCACGTGTGCAATATTGCTGGAGTGCAGGGGACAATGAGAGAGAAATTTGGAGGCCAGGTGGGCCAGTCTCTGGGTGGCCTTGGACATCATGTTAGACTGTATTTCAATCTGTATTCAGTGAGGAACTCTAGAAGAATTTGAGCAGGAAAATAATCTGGTCATTCTGATGGTATTATAGAAAATGAATTAGATAAGGCTGAGGCTGGAACCTGGGACATCATATAAAAAAACTTGCAAAGAGAAAGAGGTAGAGAAGTAGCATTTACTGATTGCCTACTGTGTCCCCAAAACTATATTTAGTATTTTCACATGCGTAGTCTTAGTTACAAGAGGGTACATACAAGGAGGCAGTTTGGACACGGACGGACATGCCTAATGTGGCAGACAGCACCAACCAACGGTTACTAATCTCCTCCTATTTCTGTGTAACAGAGCATTAGGCCACTCCAATTAGGCATGGCTGTCATTTCCAGGTGGAAGCCCTTAGAAGCAGGTACATAATTCTCCATGCTTTCTTCCCCTGCTCCTATGGTCATGGGAGTATATGTGGAGATGGATGGGCCACAAAACCAAAATGGCCCCGAATGCTGAACGAGCACATGGAGGTTAGTGCCCCAGAGTCACATCAACTTGCCATGGACTTTGAGTGCATGAAAATAAACTTTTGCTGCGTTAAACCTCTGAGATTTTGGTGTGGTTTGTTACCACAGCATAACCTAGATCAGGCCCCTCTAATAAAGCTTTCTGCAATGTTGGAAATGTTCTGTATCTGCACTAACCAATATGGTATCTACTAGCCACATGTGCCTATTGAGCACTTGAAATGTGGCCAGTGTGATTGAGGAACTGAAATTCAAATTTTATTAGTTTTAATTAACTTAAATTTAGATGGGCATACTGATTGATACTTGAAAAAAGTTTCTTTATCTGCTGCAGAAAACCTGCCAAAAGCCTTTATATCTGGACAGAAAATACTGGAGTTGAAGAAACCCTGAACCAAAGTGAGTTAGAAGAGGATTTTTGGTTCTGACGATGTCGTGCTCTTTCATTAAAATTCAGGAAGATACTTCATCGAAGAAGCAGTTGTTCAGTTTTAGAGTCAGATAGATAAAAATATATATTAAAAAATAAAAGTTAAGTAAATTGAAGAAAACATATACTGTGTGCCTACTGCATAATAAGTGTAATGGTAGGTGCTAAGTTTTCATTCATTCACATAGTGGGTCACTGAATTTTTGAGTGCATGCTATGTACCAGGCATATATTCCCCAGGCTCTGGGAATATACCAGTGAACAAAACAGACGAAAATCCCTGCCATTACAGAGCTTACCTTCTAAGCACCCTGAGAGACTACAAACAAACAAAAAAAGTAGTGTCATACTATGATAAATGTCATGAATAATAATAGCTAGCATTTATTGATCACTTATATGTGCCAGGCCCTGTTCCAACTATTTTGCATATATGAATTCATTTAATCCTCATAACAACCCTACAAGGTAGGGATTATTATTATCACCGTTTCATAATAAGGAAATCGAGAGTCAGAGGTGAAATACAAATACGAATTATATGAAGCTTTGCCCCTTGGGAATTTCCAGGCTGCTCTGGGGAGATAAACACCAATGCCATTCAGTGCGGTAAGTACTGTTCAGACAAAATCCTGGATACCCCGTGGGACAAAGGAGTGCAGGGCCAGGTCTGCTTGGAGGAAGTCACGTAGGAAAGGCTTCACGGTGGGGAGTGGAACGAAGCACTGAAGGAAGAGTCAGAATTTTCAAGCAGACAAAGGAGAGATGAGGGCAGGTCTTTCAATCAGAGGCCACACTGTGTGCAGAGCCACAGTTCAGTGTGGGAGCCAGTTGGTAGAGTATATGTGCTTAAGGGGTCTGGCTCTGTCAGAAAAACTTAGACTGTGATAAGGAAGGAAGGGAGAAGAGAGAGGCAGCCATCTTCCTGTTTGATGCGGAGCAGATAGTTCCTACCGAAAGGTAGTCAGTATCTTCCAAGAAACAGCTTGTAAAGTGAGGCTCCTGAAGACAGCTCTCTAACAAGGCTAGGAGAGAAAGTGAGCAGACCCACGTTAGTTCTCAGGGGCAGAGGACTCGGAAGAGTACTACAGGCAGAGGCCGAGGCTCTTAGGGTTGGATTCGCACCTCTGAGGACATCAGCTGTTGTTAGTGGGGAAACTTTCCCATAGATGGAGACTTAACAGGTGTGAAGATTTTTAATCTTGCATCGAATGGTGACATTTTAAAAGCCTATGGATGTGTGTGGCTTGCAGAGTTTTAGCAGAAGGGGGTACTTTGGAAGTGGGAGAAATGGCCAGAAAGGAATCAAGGGCTGGTGGTTCTAAGGCGTCAAGAGGAAGAAATCAGCCTGACCTGGCTTGCTGGCAGAGCTGCCCTGTGGCTTTGGGAGGGACCACTCAGTTGTTTAAACATAGGGAATAATGATACTGACCTTGCTGAGTTTTCTGATGATTAAATAAGAAAGCACTTTGTAAACTATTCAGTATCCTATTACTCTTTTTATCAAAAGGGTCACATAATAAAATTGCCTTTTAAAAAAGTCATATAACCTTGTAAAGGTCAGAGAGCTCACTAGCACCATCCCATCTAGTGGCAAAAATGATTAACAGCACCACTGAAGGCTGCTAAATTAAACTTGTCGGGGTAGGCTGAACAATGGCCCCCAAAGACATTCATGTCCTAATCCCTGGAACCTGTGAATACTGGCAAAATGGTGAATATTACCTTATGTGGCAAAAAAAGTGGTTAAGTGAAGGATTTTGAGATGAGGAGGTTATCCTGGATAATCCAGGTGGACCCTTAATGCTGTAATCACATATCCTTATATAAGAGGGAGGTAGAGGGAGATTTGCTTTAGAGAAGAAGGTGATGTGGCATCCCCAGTAGAAATCTCAAGCTGCTACTTGCTGACACTGAAGATGGAGGAAGGGACCTTGAGCCACGGAATGCAACGATGCAGCGTTAGAAGCTGGAAAAGGCAAGGAAGTGGATTCTATCCTCGAGCCTCCAGAGCCAGCATAGCCCTGCTGACACCTCGACTTTAGCCTAGTGAAATGGATTCTGGACTTCTGGCCTCCAGAACTGTAAGAGAATACATTTGTCTTGTTCTAGGCCACTGAGTTTGTGGTAATTTGGTATAGCAGCCTTAGGAAACTAATACATTCACTAAGTACTTATTGAAGACCTATGGTGCTCAAGACTGTTGGTCTGGCCAGGGCTATAACAATGAGTAGAAGCAATCAATCTTTTTCTCTTGATAGTTACCCTTATGTTGGAGGACAGTAAAGCAAGAAATGCAAATAAAAGCGAAAATGTCAGAACTGTGAGAGGAAGAAATGATGCATTACACTAGTTCAATGGACAGGAAGATTCTTAAGCAGGTTAGTAGAATCAAGAGAGCCCATGTGGAAGAGGTGATCATTAAAATGAGGCTGAAAGGAAGTAAAAATAAAGGCAGGTGGAGGTGGGATAGAAAGTGGAGGAGGAATAGAGAGGTGGGGTTCCACCAGGCAGAGGGAAAAGAATGGGTATAGTCATGAATGTGGGAAAGTAAAAGACGTGTTTGAGGAATAAGGTTTAGTCCACTTTTCTTGTAACATAAGATACTTGGCTTTGGTTGGAAAGGAAGATCGGGGTCACATAATGGAAAGCTTTGGATGCCAGCCTAAGAGATTTATTTTTTTTTTACTGGATAATGGAGCACCATTAAAGGTATTTGCACAGAATAGTGACATATATGAAGGCCTGTTTATTTTATATTTAATATATCTGGTTAGGTGTAGCTTTATGGGGGGAATTATAAATGTTGCATATTAAAATAACTGTGGCAACCAAAAGGATTTGTGGGCAATTTTTCTGCAGTGTAAAATTTTCTTATGTATTATGATGAGTCCAGGTATATTTTAAATTCTTAAAATGTGCTTCTGAAATCAGAAAATGAGGTTGAAAAGTCTACTTAAAGATGCTTTTTCCAGAATTAAAAAGTAAGTTACTGATACTGTGCTTTGAAGAGAGAATCTACTTGAAGAGGTAGCCAGGGATAAACAACGTATTAACTTGAGGATTGGGTAGTCAAAAAACATAAAAGTTCTAATGTCAGAAAGATGTTAAAAATGATATAATGAGCAGAAAGAAGAGACTGGTGGGTGTATAGGTAGAGGCAGAGAACTGAGAGGAGGAAATAGAATTAAAATAAAACAGATTTAAGCATGAGAAAGACCATCCTTAAGCACTGAAATGAAGACTTAGTGGAATTACTGTTTAAGATTTTACTTCTTTAAGACAAGAAACCTACACCAGCTTTTTTTTCATGTAATCTGTTTGTGGCAGGCAAGATTTCACAAATATTTTCTGAACATATACTCAGTGCCAGGCACTAGACTAGTATGGGAGATTCCACTAGTCTAGATTCCAGTTGGTGTAAGAAAGAGAGATACTTTCTTATACCTGGTAGAAGATGATCCTTTAAGCAGAAAATGGTGCTCTTATACGGTGAAATTCTATGTTATCTAAATAATCTGAACATGCTTTTAAGGGAGCATTACATTCACTGACTTATTGACCAAATGCTGGAATTCCTGTAATGAATCTTGCCAGTGTACGTAGGGAGCAACAGGGAAGATAGGCTGGTGTACAGAGCATCAGACAGGAAGTGAGCCTTTCCAATGCTCAGTGTTTTATCTTTCACATTTTATAAAACTGGGTGTTTTGCAAGTCTGATTATATAAAGAAGCTCAAAATGAAACAAAAAAAAAATCCACGATAAAATATGCTTGCTAGACAAATAATGGGGAACTGTTCTCTGGGTAACTCTAGTGGAAAACAGAAGAGGTGTTTTAAAAGCATTCATTAGGAAAGCATGTGTTGCCTTGGAAAGCACATGAAAGAAATTAGTGTCAACAAACAAACAAACAAGTGGCAAAAAGAAGCAAATCATACAGTAAATCAAAATTCTGAAAGATTCACCTTTAAAAATGGAGTATGAGAGGGGACTTCTCTGGTGGTGCAGTGGTTAAGAATCTGCCTGCCAATGCAGGGGACACGGGTTCGAGCCCTGGTCAGGGAAGATCCCACATGCCGCAGAGCAACTAAGTCCATGTGCCACAACTACTGAGCCTGCGCTCTAGAGCCTGTGAGCCACAACTGCTGAGCCCTTGTGCCACAACTACTGAAGCCCGTGCTCCACAACAAAGAGCCCGTGCTCCTCAACAGAGAGAAGGCCACCACAATGAGAAGCTCGTGCACCACAATGAAGAGTAGTTCCCGCTCACCGCAACTAGAGAAAGCCCCCGCGCAGCAACGAAGACCCAACACAGTCAAAAATAAATACGTAAATAAATAAATTTATATTTAGGAAAAGACTTTAAAAAAATGGAGTATGAGATAAAAGAGAAAAAAAGTAGGTGTAAGAAAGAAGGGGCATCCTGCTTTCCAAGATAACCTCACATGTGAGAATTTATCCAAAACAATATGGAACATTCATTTTTGTGTTAGTGAATGATTTTGAGATTAAAAGGCAGTCTTTCACTAGGAGCTAAGTTCTCTCTAACATAGATTCATACCTGCCATCTAAACATCCCTCAGGGCAGAATATGGTCTAGTTATCTCCTTTGCTGCAGAAAACACCCAGTTGCTGATTTGCACCAAAGCTCTCAATGATTAACAATTTCCGTCAAGAACAACTAGTCCAGTGAAAGACTGGCTTCATATGGGCACAATTGTAGCAAAGGGATTATGACTTCTTTAACTGAGAGTTTGGACTAAATATCCATAAATGTATTCATAATTTACGTTAAAATTTCTTGATTTCTAAGCATCTAAGTATTTCTTTTCCTCTTCCCTAGTATGTTAATCAGAACAGGTTATTGCAGATACAGTAAACCCAGGGAAGGACTGTAACACTTTCAGCATCTGAACTTTGAATCCAAGACACGTATTGTATTATGAGCTGGCCGCTTGGCTTCATTTCTACTATAGGTACTTCAGTTAACAGGAATATTATATCAGTATAGTCTCTACTGACTTACTGACTCATGTTAAAGGAAAAATGTTCAGTTTTAACACTTGTTAAAGAATGGTAAGTCAGACTTCATTCAGGACCATCGTGATAGGTGTAGGGCCATGGTAGTGGGGTTTGTTCAGGGGCAGAGAGGTTGTGCTCAACTCCGAATATAAGGAAAAGTGAGAAATTTATAACCCAGGAGCAGGGTGGAGGTCAGTGGATGGAAAATTACTAAGAGGAAACATTAGAAGTAGGGGTGATTTTAGCTAAACTGACTGTTAAGATTCTGTTAAGGATTCTCGTTGGAGGCAGGCCAAGGTGATCAGACACACCTGGAGGATAATGGGAGACGAGGAACACAATCAGATATTGAGGGTGATCAGGTATTAAGGGTGAGGGATTCTGGGTAAACTGACTTAGCAAGATTCTTGCTAGAACTGGGCAATGCAGTGACACACGGACGCCCAGAAGTCAGGGCTTAGTTGAAAAAAGTTGAGGGGAGCCTGAATAAGGTTTGGTCAAGGAGAGACTGTCACTGGATAGTGTGTGTGTGTGTGTGTGTGTGTGTGTGTGTGTGTGTGTGTGTGTGTGAATTTAGATCATTTCAAACACTAGCAACATCAAAATGATAGGCATGGCTATAGAGCATTCTTAAAGTGGACAGAACAACCAGCATTGGCTGTGTGTTAGGTGTTTGACTGTAACAGACAAAATAACTGTGGCTTAAATAAAACAGGAGTTGAATCCTCTTTCATGTAATGTTGGGGGCTGGCTGGAGGCCAGGGCTGACAGGCAGGGCAATTAGCTGGCCTTGTCAAAGGTTGTAATGGTCATTAATACTCCACTTAAAGGAGATATTCATTCATTGTGCTTTATCATCATGAGCTCTTGTACAACCCATGCCTGAGATTCCGTGCTAATGGTGGCACGACCTAAAATTAGTTTTAAAAAAAGCAAACAGTAAATAAAGCAATACACACTAGCATCAGTAAGTTTGCTCGCCGCTGCTCATTTATTTTCCTACCACATTAGTTAGATTGTGAACTTATTACATATATGGTGACAAGTTAATTAATGAAGCTCAACAAGACAAGGGCCAAATGGCACTCTTAGGCTAAATGGGGTTCAAAAGCACTAATTACGAGGGTATTTGAGTTGTCATAAAACCACTGACATGTATAAACTTTTAAATTAATCAGATCACATGATAATTTTAGAAACCTACACATTCTTTCTATCATAAATAGAGCAAAATATGTGACAAGTTTTCTTTTTAGGTGCAAAATTTAAATTTTGATAACCAAACACACATTTCAAGACTAGTTATTCAAGATGTAATTAAGGGTACAAACACAATTTAAATCTTAAAATGTCATGTGGTTTACAGTTTTGTGTCTTTCCTTAAGGAACTTAGATTCCTCCTATGACCAATGATTCCCAATCATCAGAATGAGCTGTGGAGCATTAAAAAAAAATAAAGATTAAAGGGCTCTGGAGATTCTGATTTTGTGGGTCTGGGGTGAGGCTTAAGACCTTGTATTTTAAAAAAGCTTTCCAGATGCTAGAAATCTCTGGTTTAAGTAATTTACTCAGGAGCACAGATTTATGCAAGAATAATGTCTGACATATTTGAGAAGTTAGATGATCTGGAAAGTGTCTTTATATTGTTTTCTTCACATTAAAAAAATTAGTTCCAATACTGCTACTATTTTGGCAAAAGAGGTTCTACTTGCTTTTTAATGACTTTTATGAACCGATGGTTAAAAACAGACCTCTGAGAAAATCCACCCAGCACATAAGATGTGATTTTTTTCCCGCCTGCTATGTTTTAATTTTTAGATATGTTGAGAGAGAAGCCCTTTCCAGCCTTTAACTCCAGCTGTAGTGTTTTTCATTGGCTATGCCATCTTCTTGCAATTCAGTATTTTGAGGACTGTTAAATTAGTTAAACAAGGAGGCCGTTAGACTGTGGTGGCTGTAATGCTGTGGAGGTCTATGTAAGCAAACCAAAATCTAAGCCTCTAAATGCCTCAAGGTTACAATATCAAAACGCTAAGGACAGCCAATCCTAAACAGCCCACTAGGATTTGAGCTGCAGCTAACCAAATAATTTCTTTTCTCTGTTTCTGCACTTTCTCATACTATGGAAGTCTTTTCCCTAGCTCCTGTTCACTGATGGCTCTTAACCACTTCTGGTTTGGTGCTGTCAAATTCGAATAGATTTTTGCTCAAATTAACTCAATGTTTTTGATGGAAGATGTGGGAGGTAATATTCTTTTAAAAGATAGACTGACACGTATCAAAAAAAAAAAAAAAAAAAGAAGAAAAAAAGAATGTTACCTAAAATGGGCTTTGCCTAAGGAACCAGTGGCATTAACTTTTTTGCAAGTTGGTATTTCCAGCGCAGAAGTGTTCATCATCACTGTGGTGCTGAGAAGTTGTGCAGGACCCTGCCTCTGTCTCTGCCAGTCATGGCCAAATACAGTCTGGGCAGGATTCCGAGTTCAGCTGACATTCCCAAACCAATAAGAAGTGTCCAAAATGGTTTCCAGCTTTCTCTCCAGGGGTAAGAGTTGGACATGTTGCTATGGAGACCGACCTCCACCAGCTTGAACACATTTGCCGTTTGACACAGAGGAATAAATCAGTGACCTTGACTGTGGGCACGGGGCTGAAGGCTGATTCTCCTGAAGCATTACCACCAGTTTGCTCAACAACTTTGCTGACTTTCTTCCTGAAGCTATGCCATGGCATTCATGAGCGCATGACTCAATCAGCCCAAAAGCCTCGGTGAGCTCCAAGTGGCCTCAACTTGAGGGTTTATAGCCTTTGCAAACACTGAGTACATTTCTTTGTTTCCTTTCACAATCGAAGAGCGATTCATTGTCAGTAAACAAAGAGAGGATTACCAACCTGTTTACTAGTCTGGAATTCAGTTTCCTCTGAATGCAGTTCCTCCCTTTCCAAAGGAAGACCTTGTGCATTTCAAACAGTTCTCTTTCTTTTTTAATCCATTTTCTTTCTTCCTCCATGGAGAAGATATATAATTTAGCCCTCACTCAGATTCAAACAGATGACTTTCAAAGGCCATTCAGGCCCTAGTGTTTGTCCTTTGCAAGCACAAGCAACTGTGATTCTGAAGAATTTAAATGCAGCTACTGTTGGTAGCCAGCAATGTTTTCCTGCTGTTGAAATGCAAAAGAAAATTTTACTTTACGACTGCACTGTGCCACTCCTGACATTGATGGGTCCTGTATTCACCAGAGGGGGGAAAAATTAAAATATCTTACCTGTCTGCACAATATCCTTGGTGGTTATACAACAGTAAAATATTCAGCAGTTGATATATTCCCTGTTAAAACTGACAGACCAAGCTGAAAACGGTTGCGGATGTGTGTAGTGCCTCCTGTTCCTACTTTCTTTAGAGCAGCTTTCTATCGTAAAAACTGCATTCAGGAGGGCTCTTATTGTCTCAATTATAAAGTCAACTCAAACACATTAGCACTACACTAACGGCTTCAGCGAACCTGAAATATTTTTAACTGTTGACAAAAGGTTCAGTTTCATTATACTGAATGCCAGGGTAAAACTATGGCCATGCAATCACTTTCTCAGAGTTTCATCATCTGTATGGTCCCAGAAAAATGATTATAACTTTGTAGAATTATTCCAGAATGGTACGAAGTAAGCAGTTTTCAAGTCATTGAGAATCACAGAAGCAGCTGATATTCACCTATCCATTTATTTATTAGAAATAAGTCACAGATACGCAGTTTTTGACATGGATCTTCTCATTTTCAAAAGAACGTTAGAAATAGCTCAGCTAATGTACCATAAAAGTTCAGTTCAAGTTTTGATAATGAACCTAAAGAGCATATTAACAAATGAACCTATTGCTTTATATGCCAGCAAGTGAAAGTTCTATTTTCCAATTTTTTTCCTGTGGTATAAACAAATTCTCTTGACAGAAACTCAGCATCAACTCAGAAAAGTTCTTTTTGACTAAATATTTTTAGTCATATGTCACCTGTTCAAGGCTATCTCCTGGAGTTCAGAGATATCCTTAGGAGAGGAGGGAGACTCTTACCTTATGATTCTGGATTTTTAAACCACTAGCTTCATTAGACTAACAGGGTGAATGTTGAGAGTGAAATCCTTTATGTTAAAATCCAGTAATTTCCATCTTTTGACAGAAGATCCAGTTTCATTATACTGAATAATGGACTAGCTCTGTAGCCATATAATAAAAATGGAGTTAAACGTGCTTTTCTTCCCTCCTAGCAAGATCTTTGTGCTCTGAAAATAGCCATAAAGCGAGATGAGTTTTATTTCTCTTTATTTAGTAAGGATTAGATATCTTGATTTTTTTTATTATGCTTTGATGAATTTACCTACCTACCTCGCTTTCATATCTTAACCAGGGATGTGAGTGTTAGTACAAATATCTCTGTATTAGTATTTTAATCATTAGCATTTCCTGAGTTTTGGTAATGAATTTGAGGATATTTTGAAATTTTACTTGTTTTGGGGAAAATGCATTAGGTGACCCAGAGAGTTTCAGAGTTCAGAATTATTCTGATCTTGTATAGCTCAAGATTAATCCAATTTCCCGGACAACTGTTTCTATCATAATTGTGTTATTTCTTATGAACTAAAAATTACTTCACTGGGTCACTTAATAAGTATAAAAATTGGAAAAATCTTGAAGGGAAACCTACTTACAGTTTACTCTTTAATACAATTCAGTATTAAAATCAGAACTGTATTTCCCAGTTTGTGTAAAGACTGGTTCAACTCAATTTCCATTGTATTTGGGAAAAGCAAGGAGCAAAATTGCATCTAGGGCAAGCAAGAATCTAAATGTTTTAACCCTGGTAATCATCTGTCATTTCTACTTGCTAGAAAATGTCATTTCATCTAGAACTCTCTAAAGGGAAACGATTTGAAAATACTCTTCGAGCCATTTGGTCCCAAGTTCCTTCCTGGTTGTCAACTCAGAGAAATGATGGCCTAAGTCTTAAAAGAGCACAGTTCACTGAGTAGCATTTCCCACTGTGGGTCATTCAGGACTCCCAGTAAATGGCAATAAGCTTAAAACAGTGGGAGGAAGAAGTGCTGTATTTTTAAGTTAAAAGTTTCATATTTTATGCATATTTGTGTATAGTGAAATGGGAGAATTACTATGTAAAGTTACCAACAATAAAATCGTCACTATTCCTTGGTTTGCGTATTGCATTACAGCTTGCAATGCTCTTTCACATATATAAGCTCATCTGGGTCTTTTACTATCTCCTAGATATAGCAGCTGGGCTGTTACTATCTATTTACAGTTAAGAACTTAAAGGCTCAGAGAGATTAAGTGACTTTCTAAAGTTCACACCACTAATAAGGGACAACCAAGATTCAAATCCATGTCGCTAATGCTTAAAAATATAATAAAAATAATTTTATGAACACCTAGAACAATGTCTGATGCATATTAGCTGTTTATTAAAGAAGAGTTTGCATTCCTTTATGTTTCTTTTCATGTTACTCAAAATATCAAAGGGATCTGGCCAGTTTTATATGAAAGAAAATGGTTTTTCCTTCTCTCTTTTTTTTGCGGTACGCGGGCCTCTCACTGTTGTGGCCTCTCCCGTTGCGGAGCACAGGCTCCGGATGCACAGGCTCAGTAGCCATGGCTCACGGGCCCAGCTGCTCCGTGGCATGTGGCATCTTCCCGGACCGGGGCACGAACCCGTGTCCCCTGCATCGGCAGGCGGACTCTCAACCACTGGGCCACCAGGGAAGCCCCACAAATCAATATTCTTATCATTTAAAATTTATTGTCTTAAAGTCTGTTGTGTCTGATGTTAATATAACTATGTATTTGTCTGATACATACTTTTCTTTTACTTTCAAACTTGCCATATTCTTATGCATTAAGAGTATCTCTCGCAAAACACACACATACACATATATATGTATATACACACACACACAATCTGAAAACCTCTGTTTTGTTAACTGACAAGTTAGTCCATTAATATTTATTATGATTCACTTTAGAGCTTCTCAAGGAGTAAACCTTTTTTTTTGGTTTCTTATTCTGTAATGCCTCTTCTTGATTTTCCTTGTTGGAAGATAATGGTGGAGGTGTTAGCTAACACTACAATGATAATGATATTGGAATATATGAGAATCAAATCAACATGCGTACACCTTAAACTTATACAATGTTGTATGTCAATTATATCTCAATAAAGCTGGAAAAAAAAGATACTGAACTATTTTGGAATGAGAAAAGGATATTTCTTTTGGAATAATTAGTATCTACCACACTGAACTAGAGGTTAAAAGGAATAAAATTATGGTTCAACAAATATGTAGTTAGCACTTCTACTGTGATTGGCTCTGTTGCTGAATGCAGGGAGTACACAGATGAATCAGAAGTGGTTTGGGTTTCCATGAACCTCATAATATAGAAAGTGAAGTAGTTACTTAAACACCCAAGCATAAAGCGACATTAGAAGACCAGATATGGCCTGTGTCCTTGAGTTGCTCACAGGTTAGTGGTTTAGAGACAGGACAAGGACACGTGAAACCAGCTAGGTCGTAATCCAAGGCAATTGGTGATTCAGTGCCAGAGTGATGGTAGCAGCTAGTGGGTGCTCTGGAGGAGAGGGATCTGGGATGCTTATTGCAGAGGGTCTCAGGGTGTTGATACTGGAGGGTGTTCATTTCTTCATTCATCGTTTATCTAAATTTTACTGTGCACTACTTTGTGCCAGGCATGGTTCCAGACATTGGAGTTATAACAATGAACAAGATAGACAAGTCCTCTGTCTTCAGAGGACTTAGCTGAGAGTGTGTGAGTGTGTGGGGCAGACAGTAAACGCACGGACATCCAAGTGAAGCCGTGTTGCCAAAAGAGAAAACCAGGATAATGAGTGGGACTCCTATTGGAAAAGGCTGCTCTATGGAGATGAAATCTCAGCTGAATGGAGAGAGAGAGTCAGTCATGTGAAGACTTGGGGGAAGGATGTTTCAGGTGGAGGGATCATCTATTCCAAATGTCTGCAAACAGGACTCATCTTGGCATGTTTGGGGCAGAAAGGCTGCAGTGACTTTCAGGAAGTTGTTGGTTTCCATTTCTACAGGACTGATTTAGAGAATTAGCAAGGCTCTTCTGCTCTGTGTAACTAGAGGACAACCATGGCCTTTTCCAAGCTCCTTTGGGAAATCTTGGATTTCTGGGCAGTCACATTACTGTGTGAAGCTGAACTTACAACATTAGAATGCAATTTAACAAGCCTCTGAGACACCGCTTCAGGTAGATACACTCTCTCGCTTGACCCGTTCCTCAGGCTGTGATTTGATCCATGCCAATTTTCAGAATAGTATAGAGGAAACTGCAGCTCAACTAGGAAACTTCGACCCTATGATTTTATTTTTCCATTTTACAGCTTTTCTTTCTGTCCAGGCTGTGTTCTTACAAGCCAAGGCTTGTTGGCAAAACAGCTGAAAAGTAAACTTAAACGAATGAATATGATTATAGGGACCCAGCCTACCAGGATTAGTCTATTAGAGAACTTGTTTAGACAAAACCTATTTTCTCCTTCCTGCAGTGGACAAAACTGTAGGAAAATCACTCATGTTTGAAGGCAAAGTATAGTAAAGTGCTATATTGGGCCATTGGTTTCATCAAAGGGAAAATAAACCACAAGTAACAATGTGTAGCTGAAAGTGATAGGTCAGAGGTTTATTTAAAAAGGAGAAAATCCAAAAAATCAGACTGACAGCTTGATTCCAAAAGTTGAGAATATAAAAGCTTTATAAAGAACAGTATACCATGGTTTTGAATATTGACTTTGTGATTGGGTCAATATACCAGTAGACAATGGTTTGGGGAAAGCAATAGCACATTCATTTCTCAAGGAAGAAGTGAGACCAACCTACATTTTTAACTCAAATGTTAATCTCTAACTGGAGAACTGATTTAGATGATCTAATATTCTTGATAGCTTGGTTTAAAAACAAGGCAAATTAAAAAAATTGGCCATCAGAAGTTTTCTTGGCAAATACGGCACCAATGAATAGTGGATAGAATTGATGATTTGGAAAGATTTATTAAAACCTGTATTCAGGGTGACCATATGTTCTGGCGTGCCCAAAGATAGTCCCCCTTCACAACTGTTGTTCCAACACAATTACTAACAGCAGCTCCCTTTCATTCTCAAAAATATTTCCCTAGCTAGGGTAGATCCTGGAAGTCACAGGTCTCTCCAGGATGGAGTCTGTCTGTCCAGCAACTGTGCCTTTCAGCATACTTTCCATATCTGCTTCATCCATTCATTCACAAATATTTCTGAAAAGTGCAATACCAGATATTTTTCCAGTCCCTGAAATTATAAAAAAAAATAAAAAACAGAAACAAGTATACTCCTCAAGAGGCTCAGAGTATACGAGGATGAGTGCAGGATGGACATAAATTGTTTTTCTCAGTTCAGTGCGGTGAGCATCAGTGAGATCACACCATGTGTTAAGAACTGACTAGGTGCCAAGGGGATAGAGAGGTGAGCAAGACAAGGTCTCTGTCTTTAAGAAGGAGTCGTACTGGTTGATCTGCTGTCGCCACCTTTTTCTAAATAAATTTATTTAATTTGGCTGCGTTAGGTCTTTGTTGCTGTGCGCAGACTTTCTCTGGTTGTGGCGAGCGGGGGCTACTCTTCGTTGCAGTGTGCGGGCTTCTCGTTGTGGGGGCTTCTCTTGTTGCAGAGCACGGGCTCTAGGCACTCGGGCTTCAGTAGTTGCAGCACGTGGGCTCAGTAGTTGTGGCTCGTGGGCTCTAGAGCGCAGGCTCATTAGTTGTGGCACACGGGCTTAGTTGCTCCATGGCATGTGGGATCTTCCCGGACCAGGGCTTGAACCCGGGTCCCCTGCATTGGCAGGCGGATTCTTAACCACTGCGCCACCAGGGAAGCCCCTGTCACCACCTATTAATCAGATGGTTAAAAGTCTCCAATGACTTCCCATTTCGCCTGGAATAAAATCTGAGCTCCTTATCATGGTCTTGAAGCCCTTATTTGCCCCCTGCTTGCCTCTGTGACATGATTTCACACTACTCTTCCACTGGTTCACTAAGCTCCAGACACACTGGCCTTCTTTCTGTTCCTGTCATGGTCTGAGCTTGTCTCTGCCTCAGGATCTTTGCACTTGCCTTTTCCTCTACATACAAAGCTCTTCCCCCGTCATCCTGTGGCTAGCTCCTTTGCATCATTTGTGTCTAGGCTCAAATGTGACCTCTTCCAAGAGGCTTTCCTTCCTCTCATTACCCTCCTCTCATTATCTCCCCTCTGCATGTTTTACCTTGGTTTATTTGCTGCATAGCCTTTATTATCTCTGAAAGTGATTTTGAAGTATGCATTGCTCTTTGGGGTTATGTTTTCATGATAAAATGTAAGCAGACTCTTATCTGTCTTGGTTATCACCAAATCCTTGTATCTAGGCAGTGCCTGGCACATAGTAGGTGCTCAATAAATATTTTTTGGTGAATGAATAGGTGTACTTTGTGACTCTTTCTTTGAGCTTATGCTAATTTCTCACAATTCAACAAGCATTCCTTTTTTTTAACTATAAAAAAAATTGAAGTACAGTTGATTTAAAATGTGTTAGTTTCAAGTGTATAGCAAAGTGATTCAGTTATAAATATATATCTGTTCTTTTTCAGATTCCTTTCCCTTTTAGGTTATTACAAAATATTGACTATACTTCTCTGTGCTATACAGTAGGTCTTTATTATCTGTTTTATATATAGTAGGTGTATATGTTAATCCCAAACTCCTAATTTATCCCTTCCTCTCCCTTTTCCCTTTGGTAACAATAACTCTCAACAAGCATTCTTTTTTTTTTTTTTCCCCACATCTTTATTGGAGTATAATTGCTTTACAATGTTGTGTTAGTTTCTGCTGTACAACAAAGTGAATCAGCTATATGTATGCACATATCCCCTTATCCCCTCCCTCTTGAGCCTCCCTCCCACCCTCCCTATCCCACCCCTGTAGGTCATCACAAAGCATCAAGTTGATCTCCCCGTGCTATACAGCAGCTTCCCACTAGTCATCCATTTTACATTTGGTAGTGTATATATTACTCAGCCATAAAAAGAAACAAAACTGAGTTATTTGTAGTGAGGTGGATGGACCTAGAGTCTGTCATGCAGAGTGAAGTAAGCCAGAAAGAGAAAAACAAATACCATATGCTAACATGTCTATATGGAATCTCAGACAATGGTACTGATGAACCTAGTGGCAGGGCAGGACTAAAGACACAGATGTAGAGAATGACTTGAGGACACGGAGGGGAAGGGGAAGCTGGGACAAAGTGAGAGAGTGGCATGGACATATCAACAAGCATTCTTAAAAAGCTTTCCCCAGCTTCTTGCCTTTCTCCTTTCACATGATCTTTTTGCACTTTGAGTCCTTGACCTTGTTCCTCTCTTGACAAAAGAGTTATTTTATGTAGCCTGCACCAATACACCAAGGTCGACTCTTGAAACTCACACAGGTTCAGGACTGCCCTGGCTGTTGCCTTCTGTGCCTCCCTGCTCTAATAAAATACAAACTTGAGGAGATTTTCAGTTATTTCTCTTGCCTCCTTTCATGTCTGAAGAATGAATACCAATCCATTTCAGTCAGGAGGGGCCAGTGAGAAATCCATGGCCTTAGCCCAGCAGTGGTGAGGCTGTGCTGGGGATTAGAAGACGACCCTCATAGTTCAGTGTAAACAGGATATAAATTTTGAGTATTTAATGCTATAAAGGTGACAGTGTGTCTGTTCCCTTTGGGAGCAAGGCTATTGATGTAGGGGAGAGATGCCACATTTGTCCTCAGTTCAAAATCAGTTGGTCAGTGAGGGGATCAGGTTTGCAGTGTTGGCTGCATCACCCTCATGCTTAAGCCAGAACAGTTTATTTGAACTATGCATAAGCTTTGTTATCCCTTTACATGGAATAATCTTCTATTTCCTCTAAAATCAACACCTTAACTTCTCAGTGAAATGCTGTGGACGTGACTAAGGATAACAAGAGGTGCAATAATTCAGATGTGGTGCCAAACATGGATAGTACCTTGAATGACAGTGATTTGCTTTCTCATATGTTCTCTCAACCACGCTTTCAGGTAGACAAAGTGGGATTAACGCATTTCCGAGATGAGCTGAAAGAGTTGAAGGCCATAGGGCCAGAAAATAGCAAAGGAAGAGCTCATCTCGGATCTTCTGAGGCTGGTCCATTGTAATTTCCATCACATCATACTTTCTCCCTCTGGGAAGAATCAAGGAGGAGGGAGAATTGGGTAGGCAGGGAGAGCAGGAAGAGCAGGGGTTGGTAAACTATGGTCCATGGGACAGATCCAGCCTTACACCTGTTTTTTGTTTTTTTTTTTAAACATCTTTCTTGGAGTATAATTGCTTTACAATGTTATGTTAGTTACTGCTGTATAACAAAGTGAATCAGTTGTACGTGTACTTATATCCCCATAACCCCTCCCTCTTGCGTCTCTCTCCCTCCCTCCCTATCCCATGCCTCTAGGTGGTCACCAAGCACCGAGCTGATCTCCCTGTGCTATGCGGCTGCTTCCCACTAGCTACCTATTTTACATTTGGTAGTGTATATATGTCACATTTTTGGAATACTGTCACACCCTTTCATTTACATATCACCCATGGCTGCTTTTCATAATAAAATGGCAGAGTTGAGTAGTTGCAACAGAGAACCTAAGACTGGAAAAATCTAAAATATTTATTATCACTTTAGAGAAAAAAATTTACTTAACTTTGACTTAGAGCAATCCCATGTTGGGGAGGAATTGCCCCACCAGGTTCAGTTATTTTCTGAGAAGAGCCCTATAGGAAAATGTGGTCTTGGTGCAAATGCTGCCCCTGGGTGGACTCGAGAATGTGACAGTTGGAGGTTTTTAATGAGCTGTGTTCCTCACAGAAAGTTCTCTTAAAGGGAGATTTGTGTGGGGACACCTCTATAGCTCCCACACAAGGAGATCTAACCATTGATTAAATATTTGGGTTGGAAATGGGATCTCCATCCCGTTGCATTGGAAATGGAAATACAGAGACAGTATGGCTGCAAATCTAAAGTATTTTCTATCTGACCTTTGGCCAAAAATGTTTGCCAACCCCTAGTCTAGATTAAAAGTATCTTTTATCCCATGAGGGAGGAGAGTCTTTCTTATAAATGGCAAATTAATCATCTGTTTAATAAAGCCATTTCTTATAAGACTGCATAGTAGGAATTATTTTCCTAGGATTTGACTTGATGACTGTTTATTTGATAAAGCAGAGCTGCTGAGGGAGGGACAAGGTGATGTTGGAAAGGATACTGAATGATTGGAAGACCAGGAACCTTGTCCAGTATTGGCTGTTAATTACCTCTCTGACTTCAGTGTGTCACATCTGGGCTTCCGGAGTCCCATTTATAAAATACGAGGTTTAGACTAGAGGACTGTTTAGTACCTTCTTCGAACTGCGGCAAGAGTATTTTACAGAGAAGTACTAATCAAAGAGGTGGGCCTGAGCCAGTGGCTGGTCTTTGATAGACCAAGTTGGGGGAAGATGACCCAGTGTGCATTGGAGGTATTATCTACCTGGTGTGTGAAAAACTGTAGCAAAGAGGGATTTGGAATCTTCCAGTAACACAAATTGTCCCCTTTTAAATTTCAGAATGAGCAAGGTTCTATTTATGAAGATGTTCGATTACATGGTACCGTGGTCTAGCAAGTGGAAACACTCTGTAAAGCAGATGATGGCGACTTCCCTGGCGGTCCAGTGGTTAGGACTCAGCACTTTCACTGCCATCGCCCTGGGTTCAATCCCTGGTCAGGGAACTAAGATCCCGCAAGGTGCTCGGCCAAAAAAAAGAAAAACAAAGTAGACAGTGGGCTCACAGAGCCTGTCTGGTGAGAGCCTTGCGCTGGGCCACAGAGGAGAGGCTTTTCTTCTTGCTTCTTACAAGATCTGCTCCATCCCGTTGGAGGAGGAATTTAGAGGAACATGTGTTTATCACCTGTGTGTGTATATGTGTATGTGCGTTTGTGTGCGTGGGTGGGGAGGAGTTATACACCAAGGCAGCTTAGGAAACACCACGGTCTACATGAAACCCGGATGCTGAAGGTTTCGTATATGTGTAATATAGATTTTTCCTTGTTTGAACTTCTCATATAGCTCTGTGGTAACAGTATTCATGTCAAATCCTAGATTTTCCCTGTAGCGCTGGAAGTGGTTCATAAGAAACGAGAACACTTCTTCCAGTTCTTAGATGCAGGGTTGCTAGACTTAGGAAATAAAAATACAGGATGCCCAGTTAACCTTGAATGTAGACAAACAATGAATAATTTTTTTAGTATCAGTAAAATACAAATATATTTGTATTTTATTTGGCAATGCTAATTGAATGAGACCCACTTCCTGGGAGAGTTAATGAATAGAAAAGATTTTGACGCTAGGTAAAAGAGTTGAAAAGAGTGAGTGAACCCCAGAACAGGGCTGGCTGTGGTCATTTTAATGCCTGTCTTTACCATCTTTTCCTATTCTTGAGCTAAGCATGTGATATATTTTAAAAATGATAAAGTAAGAAATAAAGCTTTAACTCTACCCTTAGAATGATCGGAGTTTATTTGAGGAACGTACTATAACTTTAAGTCCAGCTGTAACTACAGAGCTGACCCAGACCCATATCAAATATTGTGATAATCGGGTTTTTCCAGTCAGAGTAAGATGGAACGCTGTATTATGGCTGAGATAAGAATGTATTCTGTCAGTTTACGGGAAAGTAAACTGTCTTGGAAATGTAAACATCTCTTTTTGGACTTTTTTCTGAATCCCATTGAACTCACAAAATGTGAAACTTTTTAGTTGATTCAAAGCAACAATGAGAAATGTCACCCTTAGACCATTTTAGCCAGCAAATAGACATAGATAATACTGTCACTTGGAGGAGCTTGGGGTACTAAAATGCTTTCTTTTTACCCATTAGAGAAGGCCACAGTGAGAAAGTGAAGAAACTTTCCATCAGGAGCAGAATAACACTATAAACTTTCCTTTTCAATACCTTTTTATATTATTGTTCATTGAAAGTTTCTGCTTATATCAGTCAGCATAATTTTGACAAGCCTCAAAATACTTGCAACTATAACTGTAGGATTCCTCCTTTAATAAAATAAAATTTAATTTACACTGGGTAGGTAGGGAGTTGCTAGACCTAAAGAATTATCATGAGCATGTTATAAAAATTAGACCATTTAACTGAGTTTCATCACTTAAGTTGCATAAAGATATTAACTAGAAAGTTAACCTTCACAAGGTTAGAAGCTGCTGACAAAGTTCCTAAACTCTATGAAGGCTGTGAGAGTTTTAGCCTTTTTTTTTCCACGCTACATTTCTCTTCTTTTCATCCAATAACTTTTGTCCTAAGATACGCTCTTCCTTTTCCAGTTCCCCATCCTTTTATTGGCATATAATTAGCCTCATAATTGACCCACATGGAGCTTAATATGGGGACTCTATAATTTCTCATTTTTCATCATATGTTGTTTAAAAAATCATATTCTCATCTCATCCCACTCTCTTCTCAACTTAAAATCTACCTGGCTCTTTAAGATAATATTCAGGACATTCCGTCTGTTTTGTTGTGTTATTCTCTCCTCTTCCAGTCTCTGTCATGAGCTGTGTTTCAGTTATCTGAAACTATTCCAAACTTAAATAAAAAGTTTAAGTTTGGAAGTTTAAGTTTAAGTTGGCATAAAACAACAACTGTTTTATTATGCTTACTGGTTCTGTGGGTCAGGAATTCAGACAGGAAACAGTGGAGAACAGTTATCTCTGCTTTCAGATGTCTGGGACTCAGATGGGAAGGCTCAAAACAATTGGGCGTGACTTGAATAGCTGATGGCCAGAATCACCTGAAGTCTTCACTCACACATCTGGTGCCTGGGCTGTGGTGCCTCAAATACTGGGCTTAGCTGGGACTATCAACTGGAATAAATACATGTGGCTCTTTGTGTGGCTTGACCTTCCTCAGAGCATGGTGACCTCAGGGTAGTCATGCTTCTTACATAGCAGCTTGGGACTGCAAGAGCAGGTGTTCCAGTAGCTCAAGGCAGATGCTGCATGGCTGGCTTCAGAAGTCATATAGCATTACTTCCCTTGCACTTTATTGAATAAAGCAGTCACAAGCTTGTCCAAATTTAAGGGCAGGGAATATAGACTTCACCACTTGATGGGAGGAACAGTCAAGAATTTGTAGCCACATGTTAAAATTGCACACATAGTAAACTTTAGGTAGGCTTCTTGTCTATGCAAAAGGCAGCGAGTCAGCCACAATGGGCATCCTAGACATTGCTCATCCTAGACATTGGTCATGCATGTCAAGTCATCATATTTGGGAAGAAAAACTTTTTTAAAGACAGTAAGCTAAGGATGCATTGGATTTGTGAGTACAGACAGGGAGTGAAACACACTCACACACACACATATAAAGAGATGGAGATATATATATATATATATATATATGTATACACATACAGAGAGAGAGAGAAAGAGAGAGAGATTTAAAAATGCTAGAAATAAAGAGACAGACTTCTTAAGAATAAGGTCCAAGATCCCTTGAAGATGTGCTTCAGGGGACATACATGCCTCTGAAATTGTTTGAAACATTTTGTATGTGTGTATGTGCAGTTTTTGGAGAGTTTTGTTCTTGTCTCCTTAAGGTCTGTCACCTCCAAAAGTTTAAGAAATATCAATTTGAGGCAAGAAGATGTGAGACTAGGGTTGTATGTGAAAAGATGCACTGTATGTTTTGTTTCAAGGAAAGATTTTGCAGATAGTTGTTGGAAATAAAATAGGTAAATCAGGCAGGATGGGTGAAAATTTTTATATGCTGGTCCACAGACTCAGGTGTGTAAGAAATAGGGCATTTACAATTTTTCTATGCATCAGTTTAAACCTGGTTCTAAATGCTCATTCTACTAAGCCACCTGCCCCTCACACCCACCTTGGATATGAGCTGATGCCTTATTGTTTTCCTGAGAGCCAGACGTGAGCATGACCTCTGGTCTGTGGTCCCCACTGGTCACTAGTAGGGCACTTGTGATCTCATTCCATATGGTTTCTTCAGGTCCAGTAACTGTTCCTTCTAGACCATGGTTGGAGCCAAGAATCCTTGGGAGGTTGGGGATTGGCTGCTTAGGAGTCTTCCTTCCAAGATCTTGCCGTTTCTCATGAAGAAGGGAGTCTTGGACCCACCGACCTTCATCTCCTTCCACTTTTAGGTGAACTTGCTCTATTCTCTCCCTCACCCTCTCAGCATCGCTGTCTATCCCCCCTCCCGCTCACCCAGCACAGTCTCCTCAGCGACGGTGGGCTTCTCCAAAAACAGAAAGAGTAGCTGACTTCGAGAAACACTTGTCTTCTATTCTGTAAATCTCCTATGGTAATGAGATGTAAAGCCTGCTGCCTGCTAGGAAGATAGCAGGGGATGGAAGAAAGATAAGAGAGAACAAAATACACATTATCGTCTCAAAAATATATCCTACATAAGTGGGGTCTTCTCCCACTTATGCGTTAGCATTCAATTATCTTATGTAACAAGAAGGAATAATTTCAGCTGCAAGTAACTCATCTACAGTGGTTTAAACACCTAACCTCTTACTTGGTTTAAAAATTTAAAAAAACAACAACAGCTGGAGGTAGGTAGATCTTAGCATTGATTCAGCAGGTTATAGAATTCTTTTGGCCTTTTCTTCATGCTTATTGTTTTATGAACATAAAATGACTCCTGTCACTCCACACATCTTGCCTACATTCCAACAATATATGTGTTGCCTGCCTTTTTTGTTTTTTAATTAATTAATTTATTTTTGGCTGCTCTGGGTCTTTGTGGCTGTGTGCGGGCTTTCTCTAGTTGCGATGAGCGGGGGCTACTCTTCATTGCAGTGCGCAGGCTTCCGAGGCTTCTCTTGTTGTGGAGCGCAGGCTGTAGGCGCGCAGGCTTCAGTAATTGTGGCACGTGGGCTCAGCAGTTGTGGCTCGTGGGCGGTAGAGGGCAGGCTCAGTAGTTGTGGCGCACGGGCTTAGTTGCTCCGCAGCATGTGGGATCTTCCCGGACCAGGGCTCGAACCAGTGTCCCCTGCATTGGCAGGCGGATTCTTAACCACTGCGCCACCAGGGAAGTTCCTGTGTTGCCAGTCTTAACCTTAGCCCATCTTCTTGTTTATTTCAGATTCACTTGCATCAAGCACTATAATTTGGTAATCCCAATTCCATCATATCATTTTGGAATCTCAGAATTTGAAATTAGAATGCAATCTTACCTTGTACTTCATGTCTCATCGTAAGAAAAAGAAAACATTTCACATCCTGAGATGAGATAGACAAACAAGCAGAGCCAGGGTCACTCTATCTAGTGCTGTTTTCCGAAATGTCTGAAACTTTGATTCCTTTGTAAGTCGCTGATGCTTTGCCTCGGAGTTTTCCTTTTGCAGAAGAAAAGGCCTAATTGCTGCTTTCCATGAACGGTCCCTCAGGCCTAATTCCTACTTTACACGAACGGTCCCTCTGTTATTCTTCGTGATTGCCATCCAGCTTTGCCACTTTCAGGATGGAGAATTCACCACTTTAAAGAGGCCTCTAACAATTTTAGTCCAATCCAACTACTAGAAAATTCTTTCTTATACTGAGTCAAAATTTGCCCCTTTGTAAATTCCATGTATAGATCTAAGCTTTGTCCTGTAAGAAAATACAATCAAACCTAGTTTCTCTTACTTATTTAGTTCCTTTAAATGTTTGCAACCAGTTATAAAATTTCTCCCTAGCCTTATGTCAACTAAACAGACTTAGTTCCTTCAACTGACTTATTTCTCAAGTAACATGATTTCTGTACCTGTGATTGTTCTGGGCATTCCTTTGCAGACATAACTGCTGGCTTAGGAGAGTCTTCCCATGCCCCTGCTCTTTGAGGCCAAGGACTATGCCTCTTGTTTACCACTGAGTCACTGGTGTCTAACATGATTCCTATTTGAATCATAGTCATATTGTAGGCATTCAATAAATATATAGAATTAATGAGGACATCCCAGGCGGCACGATGATTAAGAATCCGCCTGCCAATGCAGGGGACACGGGTTTGATCCCTGGTCCGGGAAGATCCCACACGCTGTGGAGCAACTGAGCCTGTGTGCCATAACTACTGAGCCTGTGCTCTAGAGCCTGCGAGCCACAACTACTGAACCCATCCGCCACAACTGCTGAAGGCTGTGTGCTCTAGGCCCGTGTGCCAGAACCACTGAGCCTACGTGCTGCAACTACTGAAGCCCGTGTGCCTAGAGCCTGTGCTCTGCAACAAGAGAAGCTACTGCAGTGAGAAACCCGCGCACTGCAACGAAGAGTAGCCCCCGCTCCCTGCAACTAGAGAAAGCCCATGCGCAGCAACGAAGACCCAAAGCAGCCAAAAATTAATTAATTAATTAATTAAAAAATAGAATTAATGAGATTAGAAAGTGTGGCACCTGGAAATAATTTACAGTGGTTATTGATGGCCGATTTCTATATTCTAGCTTCCTACACCTGACAAATTGCTTACAATGGGAATGTATTGCTTTATAACCTGAAAAGTAAAAGAGAAACACAACTTTAATTTCTAACATGTTGTACAAGACTGGATATGATATTTCAGATATAATTGACTAATACAGACGCTTGTGGAATTATCGCTTTCCTTGTGCATATGTACTGTAATACTTTCGTTGCCGGCTAATGTTGCATTGCCTTCTTTAGTATAACTCATTCAAACCTTTGTTTTTTGTCTATTTTCTGCAAACGACCCTGCCATCTCTTAAGCAGCTTGCTCTGCTGCTGTTTTGATTTGAGCTTGCCATTGCCGTACCTCTAGGTATTTTCCATATGAGGGAAGGAGAGAGTGGGGAGAAGGCCATCTTCCCTGTTGGTCACGTTATCTTCATCCTGTATCTGACTTGTGGAATAAATTTTTAATTTTACATGCAGAGTTTCACATTTTTGCCTGTTATATTTCTTCTTGATAGTTTCTGTTCATTATTCTAGGTTTTAGGCACTTTTTTGAAATCCTTGTTCTGTCATCAAGCGTATTAGCTATCTCTTAAATTTTCATGGCTTTCTGTATTTCAATATAGACCATTTTCATGTGTAATATCCCTGTATAGTATTCTCCCACCTACCTACTAGATTCAAAAGTGCAGTTCATAAAATGTGGGAAGGAAATTTAAGTGACCTAAAATATTTCTGCAAAGTGATGATGGATTGAAAGTAGTAATATTACTGATGCAAACCTGTGCATGAAAAAAGGTCATGGCACGGCAACTCTCTATTCCTTATATGAGCCCTGTGACTGCCACATTAGGAGGTAAGACATAATGATTTGATTCTATCTGACATTCACATTGCTGTCATTAAACATTCTTGCTTATACAGACTTCTGCTTCTGGGAAGATGAAGTAGATGTACGTTTCCCTATTCTTACTTTTAAGTAAAACTAAAACCCCTGAACATTATATATAAAATAAAGATAAGACTGAAAAGTTAGGAAAGATGGCAGACAGGTTAGGGACCTAGGGACCCAAGGAAGGACACAGTGGTGAGTTCCCTGAGTTATCTTTTTGCCTCATGTATTCCAGACTTGGAGCTGGAGAAACTGGCAGCCTGGAATTGCCAATGAGTGTAGACAAAAATGGCCACAGCAGAAGCCTGCACTCTCTAGCCAAAAGACCAGGAAAGCGGCAGTGCAGCAAGACAGAAAACCTTTAGACAATAACCACTGTATTCCACAGAAAAAACTGTGACCCCACCTCCACCCATGCCAACAAAGACTGAATGGGGACTGTAAATTTCCACCTTCATGCTGGAGCAAGACACCAAATTCCCCTGCCAGGCAGTATCAGAGAAGGCTGAGTAGGGAACTGGGACTTCCACCCTGCTTGGGAGTAATGAGTGTTATTCCCACTCCCCATTGGTGTGACATCAGAGGAGGCCCAGTGGACATCAGCTCTATCACCACTGCCCATCAGTAACGAGGCCACTTACTCCCCTTCTCCTGGTGTGAGTGGAGGTCAGACGGAAAGCAGTACGGAGGCACTCTTACCTCTCCCAGCCAAGAATGTATCACTGTTAGGTCTAGTGCAGAGCCAGAACTCTCACCCCTGACCAGCAGCAAGAAGGACCACTCCCCACTTCAGGTGTCAGTGAAAGCCAAGTGGGGAGCCTGGACTTCTATCCTCACTTGGCGGTAATGAAGCAGCATATTCTATCTCCTTTCCCTAGTGGGAAGGTGTCAGAGAAAGTCAGAAAAACAGAAGGCTAACTGAGATTCAAAGTCTCATAATATAATACATGAAAAGTCCAGATTTCAATCCAAAACCACTCATCGTGATCACCAAGAACAAGGAAGGCCTCAAACTGAATAAAAAGACAAGCAATAGATGCAACACCAAGATGACAGAGATGCTCGATTTATCTGACAGAGATTTTAAAGTCGCCACCCTAAAAATGCTTCAGTCAGCAGTTACGAACACCCTTGAAACTTATAAAAAATAGAAAGTCTCAGCAAAGAAATAGCAAACATAAAGAAGAACCAGATAGAACTTTTGGAACCAAATGATGTACTAACTTGAGTAAAAACCTATGATGAACCAAAGCAAAATTGAGCAAAGAAAAGAATCAGTGAATTTCAAGGAAGAGTGAGATAAGTAATCGCTCTGTCTGAACTGATGGAGTGGACTGAACTCACAATCTGAACAACAGAGAGAAATATACTTAAAAAAACAGAGACTCGAGGATCTGTGGAACTATAACAAAAGATTTAACATTCTTATCAGCAGAGTCCTGGAAAGAGAGAAGAAAAAGAGCAAGCTGAAAAAGTACTCAAAGAAATAATGAAAAGAAACGTCTCAAATTTGACAAAAGACATAAACGTATAGATTCAAGAAGCTGAGTAAACTCTAAACAAGATAATCCTACAAAAATTCCACACCAAGACACATCATAGCCAAACTTCTGAACACTAAAGACAAATGAGAGAAGTGACACCTTACCTGCAGGGGAAAAACAATTTGAATGACTTAGAATCTCTCATCAGAAACCATGGAGGTTAAAAGCAAGGGGCACGACATATGTCAGAGGCTGAGAATAAAAGAACTGTCAACCCAGAACTCTATATCCAGTGAAAGTATCTTTTGGGAATGAAGGGGAAATCAAAACAAAGAGAAACTAAGAGAATTTGTTGCCATGAGACCTTTCCTATTTCAAATAAGAGCAAGTAGATTTTTTCACTAAATTATGAAATTATGTGAAATTATATGAAAAATATGATTTTTACCTTTATCTCATGCTTTAAAACATTATATTTTTGTATATATTATAAAATGTGCATTATATATTAATGTAGTTTGTATGTATATAAATAAGTTAGTAATAAATAGGTACAGGTGGCATCCTGAAAAGTATTTAATGAGGAAATTGTATGACAGGCGTAGTTTGGAGGTGACAGTGCTAATGAGCTCTTCAGGTAGATTTAACAAGCGATGAATCTAGCCCATATTGTCATTTGTCCACAGGGTGAAAGGCACCACCTTGTTAAATACAGTTGAAATACAGACACTAAGACTGAAGTTTTCCCCAAGCTGTTGCTCTTATAATTCTCACCAAGAAGAGGCAATGAAATTCATTTGGCCCGATCTGTCCTTAGGGAGCTCTGGCCCACAGTAAACACAACCTATCCCATTAATAACCCATTTTAGAATTTGGACCTCTGGGCTGGAGTAACAGAATTTCTTTTTTTTTGAAAGTTGCATGTTACTTGCTTGCCTTTCTTCTCCTGGCACTTCTGTCATTTCACATGTTTTCTTCAAGACGACTAATGTCAGTCTGACAGTACAAACCCACCCACTAATTTCTCATCCTTTCTGTGGACCTAGAAATCTGACTTCACTCAAGGCAACTTAGTGTTCTCCTAATGTTACCTCACTTCTTCCTCACTGAGAAAACCTACCTCATATCTTCATCACTCTTTACTGGACTATTGCAACAGCTTCCATCCTCCACCACTTCTGATCTGCTCTCTTGACTACAAAGTCCTTCACTGAACTCCCTATCATCTTTAGCATAAATAAACCCTCGTTAGCACAGTGTGCTATTAGTGACTGTCATTGATCGGCTGTTTACTATGTGACAGCACTGTCCTAAGCATTTTATTCACGTTAATTCATTACAATAAACCTCTGAGGTAAGTTCTATTATTATCTCTATTTTATGGATGAAGAAGAAGAGGCAAGAGAGGTTAAAATGTCCAAAGTCACACGGCTGGTCAATGGCCAAACTCGAAATTGAACTCAGAACGGGAGCCCCAGAAAAGTGGGCCCTTAACCACTATGCATATTGCCTCTAAAAGCCCTTTATGATCTAATTTCTGTTTTCCTACTTTCTGGCTCTAGGACTATTTGCCAAAGGTGACTTACTGAATAATCAAGTCAAAACTGTGAAAGTAATTCAGTAAGCTGGGTCTAGGACAGTTCCCTGCAAAGGCAAAGGCGAGGGCAGAGGGTGGAAGTAATTAAATCTATAAAAATAGAGAAGATAAAAGCTGAAAATCATCTCAGTCACATATGAATACTGAGCGTCTGAAATGTAAAACACATGCAAAAAGTATACGTGTCCAGGCCGCCAAAGCTTTGGGAAAACGAAAACCTTGCATGGTGTCCTGATACTTCGGTGAATTGAGCATTCAGAAAGTTGAGTTTCGGTGAATTGGTTTTCAGTGCCTTAACTTTTAGTAAATTAATTTCCAGAAATGAGGTTTTTGGTATATTGGACTGTTTCCTCCTTTCCAATGTTACCTTTTCCCACCAACCCCATTACTCTGACACAGGACTCAGTGGCACTGGTACAGCTGTGTTGGCCGATTAATGCTAGGGTCAGTGGGTTGATGCCCACCATACTGGTTGCTAAATATTCTGATCATCACTCATACGTACCAGTCCATCACACTCTTGTCACGTGTCCATCTGCTGAGAACACTTACCCACTCAACTTGCTCACTCGGTGAAGCCCTTCTTGTATCTTTCAAAACTCAGCTCCAGTGCCTTCTTCAGGGCTCCTGGAACATCTTTTGTTTGCTATATTACAGCCCTGGACACATTGCATTGTAACTGTTTATTTTTGGTTTTCCTCCTGGGTTGTGAGCTCCTTGAGAGGACCTCTTTTCCCTTGCTCCCCTTTGCAGTGTGTGCCTGTCACCTAGCAGTCTTCAAGAGATGAATGGGTCTTGATTATCAGATAACCTTCTCCATCAGTTTTCTATCCTTTGAAAATCAAATATGCTTCTTGATAAACACAACTGAGTTGAGCATTTTCTCAACATTTACGAACACTGTGACTTCTTCCTGCATCAGGGAATTGATAATGAAATTATTTTTTTCGATTGCACGTAATATTAAAAATTCCTTCCCCACTTAAAAAAATATGTACGAAAAGCTTCATGAGGGCAAATATTATTTTCCCAGAGTTTGGCACAGAGCTTAGCACTGTGCTCAGTAAATGTTTATTGAATGCCTTATGACAGCTAGTATTTACAGCACAGCCTACACACAAAGTGCTTTACTTGTATTCTCTCGTTGAATATTCTCCGTTATATAAGAGATACCTCCTATTATTTTCTCTGTAGGTGTTCTACTATATGATCCATTTTATTGATGAGGAAATAGGCTTAGAGGGGTTAAGTAGGTTACCAACATCAGTGGCCAATGAGCGGTAGAGCCAGCGTTTGAATCCAGGATACCCGGTATCAGGAGCTGACTCCTTACCCACTATGCTTCAGTATTACCTTAGGTAATTGAATGTTTTAAAAAAAAACACTTCAGATCATCTGGATTGTGGCTTTCCTCATGAGATGAACTCACGCAGAGATGAACTCAAGCAGTTCATCTCTGCTTATTTGCTTTGACTTCTAACTTTTTTACCTTCAGGAATCAACGTTGTCTGTTCAAGGACTGACAGAGGCCAGTGTGTCCAGAGCATCAGGAACAAAGAGGAGATGCGTAGGATATGGGGTTGGAGAGAAAAGTGGGGGCCAGAGCACATAGGGCTTTGGAGAAGTTTGGATCTTACGTAAGTGAAATTGAAAGTCTTTGGAGGGTTGTTACTTGATCTAATTGCATTTAAACATTTTGTGTACTGTTGTAGATAGTGTAGTGTAGAGATGGGGTGAGGCAGAGGAGGCTCTTGCGTAGTTGGGGCAAGAGAAGAGGGAATTTAGACTGGTGTGGCCACAGTGGAGATGATGAAAGTAGATGAAATTAGGATACATTTTGGAGGTAGATGCTCTTAATAAACATTTTTTGAATTAATACATATACAATTCTCTAACACCATATAGAAAAGTAAACTCCAAATGGATTAAAAACCTAAATGTAAGACCAAAACCCATAAAACTAGAGAAAAGCATAGGGAGAACACTCTTTGACATAAATCGTAGCAATGTTTTTTGGATCTGTCTCCTGAAGTGAAGGAAATAAGAGCAAAAATGAACAAATGGGACCTAATCAAACTTAAAAGCCTTGCACAGCAAAGGAAACCATCAAGAAAATGAAAAGACAACGTACTGAATGGGAGAAAGTATTTGCAAATGATATGACTGATAAGGGGTTAATATCCCAAATATATAAACAGCTCATACAACTCAACATCAAAAAACAAACAACCTGATTAAAAAATGAGCAGTAGACCTGAATAGATATTTTGCCAAAGAGGACATGTAGATGGCCAACAGGCATGTGAAAAATGCTCAACATTGCTAATTATCAGGGAAATGCAAATCAAAACCAAAATGAGACATCACCTCACACCTGTTAGAACGGCTATCATCAAAAAGAACACAAATAACAAATGTTGGCAAGGATGTGGAGAAAAGGGAACCCTCGTACATTGTTGGTGGGAATGTAAATTGGTGCAGGCACTGTGGAAAACAGTGTGGAGCTTTCTCAGAAAACTAGAAACAGAACTACCGTATGACCCAGTAATTCCACTCCTGGGTATATATTTGAAAAAAATAAAAACGCTAATTCAAAAAGATACATGCATCCCAATGTTCATAGAAGCATTTTTTACAATTGCCAAGACATGGAAGCAACCTAAGTGTCCATCAACAGAAGAACAGATAAAGGAGATGTGGTACACACACACACACACACACACACACACACACACACACACACACACACACACAATAGAATACTACTCAGCCATAAAAAAGAATGAAAATTTGCCACTTGCAACAGCATGGATGGACTTGGAGGGCATTATGCTAAGTGAAATAAGTCAGACAGAGAAAGAAAAATACTGTATGATATCACTTATATGTGGAATCTAAAAACTACAACAGACTGGTGAATATAACAAAAAAGAAACAGTCTCACAGATGTAGAGAACAAACTAGTGGTTACCAGTGGGGAGAAGGAGGGGAGAGGCAATATAAGGGTAAGGATTAAGAGGTACAAACTACCAGGTGTAAAGTAAGCTACAAGGATATATTGTATAACTCAGGGAATATAACTAATATTTTATAATATAAATGGAGTATAACCTTTAAAAATTGTGAATCGCTATGTTGCACACATGAAATTTATGCAATATTGTACATTAACTATACCTCAATTAAAAAAAAGAAAAAAGTACGTATACAATAAGTATCAAACCCTCAGCCCAGTTATTGGCATATAGCAAGTGCCCAGTAAGTGGTGTTTACTATTATGATCGTCATTATCCCTTCACTTCTGAGAGATGAGATTACAATATTAACTGTCATGAATGATCAGCTTCTTACTCTGCACTTTACCCTTCATCCCTTTAGCCCTCACGACTTACTCTTACAGAAGCCACGCTCTTAAAAAGTGACCTCCAAGCTACTGAATTCAGTGTAATTTTCTTTCTTTCTTCCTTTCTTTCTTCCTTTCTTTCTTTCTTTCTTTCTTTCTTTCCTTCCTTTCTTTCTTTCTTTCTTTCTTTCTTCCTTCCTTCCTTCCTTCCTTCCTTCCTTCCTTCCTTCCTTCCTTTCTTTCTTTCTTTCCTTTTGCTTGCATTGGGTCTTCATTGCTGTGTGCAGGCTTTCTCTAGTTGTGGCGAGTGGGGGCTACTCTTCACTGTGGTGCACGGGTTTCTCATTGCGGTGCCTTCTCTTGTTGCGGAGTACAGGCTCTAGGCGCATGGGCTTCAGTAGTTGTGGAGTGTGGGCTCAGTAGTTGTGGCTCACGAGCTCTAGAGCACAGGCTCAGTAGTTGTGGTGCACAGGCTTAGTTGCGCCATGGCATGTGGGATCTTCCCAGACTGGGGATTGAACCCGTGTCCCCTGCGTTCTTCCCAGACTGGGGATTGAACCCATGTCCCCTGCGTTGGAAGGCGGATTCTTAACCACTGTGCCACCAGGGAAGTTCCCAGTGTAATTTTCTTATTTTTGATTCCCTGATGCCTCTCTGAGCCTTTGACTTCCTGTACTTTGAAATTACTTGACACCTGAGATGATACACTTTTCTAATAATTGCACATCTCCTGGGGCTCTTTATCTGGGGCTCTTCACCACCCTCCCCCCCCCCGCCCTCTCAGTGTAGAGGTGATCCAAGAATCTGATCTTGAGACCCTCATTCTCATATACCAGGTCCAGAAAACCAAATCCTTATCTTTGACCCTATTTCAAGGTTAGTTCTTCATTTCCAATTGCTACCTTTTTCTTCCCAAGTCAGGACTTAAAACTAGAAGAGAGGGAACTTCATCTGTGTCTTTCAGTTTCCACTGAAGATTACAAAAATATATGTAATTCTGTATATATATATAAAAATATATAATATTAATCTAGAGAGAAGCACAGAACATAATTTATCAAGGATAAGATTCTTACAGAAAACTCAATTTCTACTGAGGGAATTAGGAAGAGTTTTGAATTTGGCCTAAAATACCCATTCCTAAAATTAATCTTACATGTGCTTTTTTGGGCTAGCTGATAAACGATATTCATTTTTACATCTTGAATAATTCATGTACCACTGACCAGCACAATAAAATATTTCACTCTAAGCATTCATCTACGTTTCTTAACTCAGGTCTCAATTCTAATTACTACACTCAATTTCTGTTTCTCGAAGGGAAAAGGAATCCTACGTAGAACTGAACAACAGATAATGAACTCCATTAACTCGGGCTGACTGAGTAGGACTGACTGAGAAGATTTAAGTCTAAATCGAATTTTCTTTCCTGAGTTAGAAGTTTCATAAACTCTTAAATAGGCAAAAGTTTATCCACAGATCTGGCAGCCCTTGAGGTGGGGGGCATACCCCACGGTCCTACCTCCTTTCCTCTTTCATAATTCTCCTCCATGCTCAGGAGCTCCCTGTGACCCAGAAAGGAGGGAAACGCTCTTCCCTCCTGCTCGATTCTGGTATACACCTGTTTTCTAAACTATCTTTTTCATAAGATGAGTTTGGAAAAGGGGAGAGAGAAGAGCTGGTTGGATGGCTTCCTTCTTCTCTTGTATCTCAGCACATGTTCTCCCAGCATCACGGGAATTCTGCTATGTTTAAGAAGTCAAGAGATTCTCAGAATATTTCTGAGAGCCTCTTAGGAGACATGAAATACTGAACTGTGCTGGGGAGAAGTGGGAAGAAGGAGAACTGTTCAAATAGTTTTATCCTCAGATTTCTGCTTTGGGCACAAGTTTCAGAGTGTTGCGGTAGAAGAGGGGTTCAGGCAGCTTTTGAATTTCTCCATCAATGTACAAGCCCCACAAAGTTGGGGCCTGAAAAGTAGCGTCCCCACAGCACCTGGAACAGTGCCTCACACATAATAGACACTTCATAATGGTAGAATAAAAGAGCAAATGGGGAAAAATGGCTCTTGAACTTTGATTTTCAGAAGCATCAAGGATGTCAGTGCTTACTGGTCCTGACTTGATTTGTGTTACAGTCAATAATTTGAAAGTGATGGAGTGAAAAGAAACGAGACTGCTCGTTTTCCTTCCGTCTCACTGCCCTTTCTGATCAGATTTTCAGAATGCTCCATTGTGAAAAATTCCTAATTCTCTATATTCTCTATATTAGATCCTTTTATGAGAACAAGGAGCTTTTCATGTTGTTTATTCTTTTTTATCCCCATTTCCTATTCCTATGTCCCTACCCACTCTTCAATATACAGCCATGTTCATGTTTTCTGTGATCCTTTTGCTTCTATGTTTTGTAAGGTATGAGTTATTTCGTGGGCATTAATTTATAATTGACACTATATTGTGCTACAAACCTTCTTCTCACCGTTATTATTATTTTAATTTTTTTCTTCGAGCACTGTAATCTACCGTGTGACTGAGTGAACCTCTAATCCATAGCTGTAATTGCTGCATAGTCCTCCACATGGCACATCCCCTGCATTTCATGTGCTCACTGCTCGGCGCTGGACACCAGATTGCCTTTGATGCCCCACTCCAGAGTGGTGCTGTGACAAGCATCCTGGTACTCATCCCCTTTTGGATGTGTGGGCTTAGTAAGGCATATGTGCAAAACTGTATGTTTAACTTAACTAACTGCAGCCCCTTCCTCTCCGGAATGGCTTTGCAGTCTTCCTTCCCACCAGCGGTGATGAGGGCTCCTACATCCTGTTCTGGTGTCTCTGCCGGCTTGGCATTATCTAGCTCTCAACTTTTTGCTGGTCCAGTGGTTCTAAAGTGATATCCCATTGTAGCTTTAAGTTACATTTTTTAACAGTTTTTTTTTTTTTTTTTTTTGGCCGCACACCTTGTGGGATCTTATTTCCCTGACCAGGGATTGAACCTGGACCCTTGGCAGTGAAAGTGCGGAGTCCTAACCACTGGACCACCAGGGAATTCCCCACATTTTTAAATTAATATGTTTTTAACAAATGTTTCTCTTTGTGTGTGGACATTTTATGTTTCATCTTCTATAAACTGAATGTTCTTTTTGCCTATTCTGTATTGGAGTTCCTGTCTTTTCCTTGGTGAGTGCAGGAATCTGTTGTCAATTTCAGACATTGCAAATATCTTTTCCAAATTTGTCAAATCTCTGTTAACTTGGTCCATGACACTTTTTGTTGAACAAAAATCTTTAATTTTTATAAAATCAAATTTAGTTTTTTGGCCTTACATTTTATACCTCTGGGGTAAAAAGCTTTGTTAAAATAATATTTTTATGACAATAATAAAAGGGACGGAGAAAGTGTTTCTGATAGTTTTATGTCAAATAACAAACTGCAGAGTTGAACATGAATCTCTTCTAATGACATTAGGCTTTTCCTTGATTATGAGTAGACTGAAGTTTTCTGTAGACCCAAGTGGAGAATAAGGTTTGCTTGTGAAGTGTGCTAAAGAACTTTCTCACCTAAGTGGAGAAGGTCTTTTGAAGAAATAATCTTATTCCCAACAAGCACTAGCTATCTGGCTCAGGGTTGCCTGGCAAAGAAGCTGGGGCCTGCCCAGGCGCTGAAGGATTTCAATGCCGTTATGTCCTCATACAGCCTCCCCTGAGTGACTTCCATTTTTCTTATCAAGTCTTATTAAAGATAGATGATGAGAAAAAGATGGCACTGGGAAAGTTCCCAGACAGTGGTTTATACTCATTAGATTTTTTATTTTCCTTTTTGGCCAGTTGTTATGGACTGAATGTTCGTATTACCCATAAATTCATATGTTGAAATCTTAACCGTCAGTACAATGGTATTAGGAGGTGGGGATTTGGGAAGGTGGTTAGGTCATGAGGGTGGAACCCTCATGAATAGGATTAGTGTCTTTACAAAAGAGATACCAGGGAGCTCTCTTGCCCTCCCCACCGTGAGGCTACAATGCTACCAGCTGTCTGCAGGCCATGAGAGAGTCCTTACCAGCACCTAACCATGCTGGTACCCTGATCTCAGACCTCCAGCTTCCCAGTCTATGGTATTCTGTTATAAGCCTGAACTGACAAGATACCAGTCATTCAGTTAGCCAATGTAGATTGGTCCCCAAAGAAACTGGTTGGTGGACAAATTCAAATTTTATCCACAGTTGCAATGAGAGGTACAGTTAGGTGATATAGTAGTTTCAATCATGTTCCCCCAGGATTCATGTCAACTCAAAACCTCAGAAAGTGACCTTATTTGAAAATATGACTATTATGGATGTAACTAGTTAAAGATCTTGAGAGGAAATTATCCTGGGCTCAGGGTGGGCCCTAAATCCAATGACTAGAGGAGAGGACACAAAGACACACATGAGAAGAAGGCCATGTAAAGATGGAGGTAAAGATGGGAGTAACGTCAAGGAATGCCAGGAGCCACCAGAGGCTGGAAGAGAGAAGGAAGGATTCTTCCCTAGGGCCTTCAGAGGAAGCATGGCCCTGCTGAAATCTTGGTTTTGGACATCTGGTCTCCAGAACTATAGGAGAGTAAATTCCTATTGTTTTAAGCCACCAGGTTTGTGGTAATTTGTAACATCAGCCTTAGGAGACTAATACAGGTGGAATGATGACATGGTAAGTTTTCAGGCCGCAGGTGCCCATTGGTTACTGGTACTTGGAGAACCAGGACCAGAATGAGGAGGTTCTAAAGACTTCTGAGTAACCCACCTGCTAAGAAAACTGTATTACCGTTATTGCCAATCAGAAACTTGCCTTGTTTTGATGTAAAGACTGACGCTCAAGGTCCCCTAAAGTAATGATCTAATTCTCCACCCTTTAAATCTGAGACTTTGGCCACAATTTAACTCAAGTTTTACCCCATGCTCCAGTATTCCAGCTGGGAGATGATCCCCATTCTCCTCTCTTCATATGAACCTTTCCCTTTCTCTTTCTCTCTGGGGTATTTAAATGGCAGCGGAGGTGGGGAGAGGAAAAATGAGGGGCACAAACCTGATGTGATCCTTAGGGAAGGAGTTTGCACAATAGAAGCCCAAGGACACCATTAATTTATGTGGCAGTTACTTATTGAGAGGTTATTATATGACAGGCACCGTGAGAGGCACTGGAGGAGTGGGTTCTGGCTTGATGTTCTTCTGAGGTTTGCTCTCCAGGTCTGTGTGATCCATGTGAGTGGTTGCCAAGCATCTCTGAGGTTGCCTCTGCTGACACTTCCTCTCAGTGACCCCAACAAACTACGTTCTGACTCAGATCTTTTGACTACTTTCTGTGGCCTCCTGGGGGTTGTAGCTGATCAGTCCTCTTGGCATACAGCTTTCTATCCCTCATGTTCTGATCTTAGGGACAGGGAACTCACAGAGCTCTGAGAACTGGCTGAATCTTACTGGCTTCCTGTCCAGCGTCTAGGCCACGTACACTCTACTTCCTGTGGTATCCTCTCTACGGCACCCAGGTTCTCTCACTCTTGGAACCTGACAAGAATATCTCAGGGTTCTAAACTCTATCGCATTACTGTATACTTCAGGAGTTTCTTCTTGCTACCACTCTCAAGGGTATTTCTAACTTTCTGGCAAAGATGCAAACACCAGAAAAATCTTGCTGTTACTGAGTGGCATGTGCGCCAAGAAGTAGAAACCATAGCATTCTGGGAGGCAAAGCAGATATGATGACTTAATTAGATACATAGAAGGAAGCAGGAAAAAGGGAGATACTCGTGGTCTAGGAGAGGAAATTCATAGGAGGGGAGCAGTGAATGTGAAGAAAATGGTTTCATTCCTGGAAGAAGGGTCTTAATTGACAAAGCCTGGGTGGCACTGGGCTGGCTTGGATACCTCCAGGACTGGGTAAGCCCAAATCTAAGGGTACTACAGGGATGGTCAGACATCCAGTCTGCATCTCCTTCAGTAGGGCATTCAGAGTCACACTCCACCTATGAAGAGTGGAGCGTGCGTTCAGCCATGGGTCCACCCACTGTCAGGTCCTTAAAGGAGCAGTGGAGGAGGAGTTGATCAGATCTGAGGGGCAGTGTGGGTGCTCAGGAAGACTCATCCTCAGACCCTGTAGTGGCATCAGAGGCTCAGGGCTGACCTCTGCCCAGTCACTGTGTCTGTAAGAATTTATCATTTCAGAGTCATCTGAGTTTTGTTGCTACCTTCGATTCAGCTTAATGGAAATCCCACTGTTGATTGAGTTCCCCAAACTCCTCAGCCTGACATTTAAAGCCCTGCACAATTTGATCTTTCTCTTTTTCTCATGTTCAGTTCTGAGAATATGCCTTTATATACCTGTCTTCAGTCACAGTCATCTACTCACCATTTTCCAAATGTGGCCTTCAGTCAACTGATGCTACACCATTGCTCATACTCTTCCCTTTACTACAGAATGCCTTCTCGTGCTTATGGCTGCTGAAGCCCGACATATGCTCTAGGTCTCAGCCTAAGTCACCACCACCCCAGATTCTCCCAGTGGGATTTATGCCCCACTATTCCAAACTTACACAATACTTTGAATGTCTGTTATATCACGCATCACATTTTGTCTTGTGCTGAAGTTATTTTATACATGTTTCTGTTTTCCCATTCAGTTTGGAAGTGCCGTTTTTTGTTCTTGTTGTTAAATTTATAGAACTCTTTTATGCCTAGGACAGTGCTTTGCATATAGAGGCAATCAGTAAAGTCTGTGGAACTGAACTCTCTGAAGTTGAAGGTAAATCACAAATGCGGTTGTATATTGAATATGGAAGACTGAGTGGATTTTTAGCATTTAAAATACTGTCTGGCCTTCATTAACACCTGGCACAATTTCCCATAAGCCTTAGGGTCTTTTCCTTGGCCGCATCCCACTTCCTCACTACAGCCCTGGCCCAGTCTTTGGCTTTAGCCCTTCCTTCCAGGCACACTCTTCCTTGGGTCCTGGTTGAGCTTGCTGTGCTGGCAGCAGCCTGGCTCTCTTAGTCAGCCCAGAAGTTTTGTCCCAACTCTCCCCAACCGCTCCTGGGAATCCTATTCCCTCTTTCTCCTCTCTCGATGCTATTAGATCTTTCCTTTTAAGATGATTTTTCACTCTCTAGTCTCCTGATTAATGTACCCTAGAGCACAAGAGCCAGGGTATATAGTGGTTAAAAACATGGACTTTGGAGTCCTATGGTCTGGGCTTGAATTCCAGCTCTGCCACCTACTATGTGCTATCTTAGGACAGATGCCAAAGAAAGTTTTCAGTGGTAACAGAGACATAATAACATATCACCTCATAGAGCTCTCCTGAGGATTAAATGAGATGCATGCAAACACTTAGCAGACAGAGCCTGGCACATAGCCAGATATTTAAAATAGCGGCTGTCACTCTCATTCTTTGTCTCTTTTTCTACATATTTTGTCAAAAGTATTGTTCAGTACTCTTCCTTTATTAAATTTAATTATTTTTTATACAACAGGTTCTTATTAGTTATCTATTTTATACATATTAGTGTATAAATGTCAATCCCAGTCTCCCAATTCAATTGTTTGGTACTCTTATTTGTAGTACACGTTTTTTTTAATTAATTAATTAATTAATTTTTGGCTGTGTTGGGTCTTCGTTTCTGTGCGTCGGCTTTCTCTAGTTGCGGCGAGCAGGGGCCACTCTTCATCGCGGCGCGCGGGCCTCTCACTGTGGTGGCCTCTCTTGTTGTGGAGCACAAGCTCCAGACGCGCAGGCTCAGTAGTTGTGGCTCACGGGCCTCGTTGCTCCGCGGCATGTGGGATCCTCCCAGACCAGGGTGCGAACCCGTGTCCCCTGCATTGGCAGGCAGATTCTCAACCACTGTGCCACCAGGGAAGCCCTGTAGTATATGTTTTAAATACAATTTTCACTATCCTTCTACAATGCCCCCAATCAGAGATACTTGATATTTATTTGCAAGATAAAGGTAGCCTCCCATCTTCCTCTGGGTAATCCTTATCCTGTTTTTTGTTTTCAATATTGCTCACATCTGAGGCCTCTCATGTATATTTTCACCTGGAAACGAATCCCCTTGCTGTGGAGCTGTTCCTTTGATTTTACACGAACTTTTATGGAAAAAGGTGTTTTATTATTGTCTTCTCCAGTATAAAAGAGCAGAGATATAAATTAGGCATCAAGAGCAACCCTGTTCCCAAAGCACACCAAAACAAACAAGCAAATCATAAACCTGTAATTCACTTAGCTAGGTAAAGACCAGGCTCTGTACTTAAATTCTCCTTGTGTTTAAAGACCTTCAGCAATGTTAAATGAGTAAACTCTCGTAGCAGCTCTTTCAGACAATCCCTTAGTTAAACACACTTTCTCTCACAATATTGGAATCCGAGTCCATACTGGAGACTCGTTGGCCAGCCTGTTGTCCTGTCCCTGAGTTATGCATCTCCTCTCCAAATAAGGCCTGAAGTGATGCTGGAGTGGATGGATGGATGGGCTTGATCAATGAACAGAATATAGTACTGGGAGCTGGACCAGATCTGAATGCCGATCTTCTTTTTTTAACCTTGTAAGCAGAAGCCTAACTAGGTGATTTCACTCCTGGAGCATGTTCGTTTAACTGCTTCCTTCTCCCCACAGATCCTACTCTGATCCAAGCCTCCTTCTCCCAAAGGCAAATGGTTGATGGGAACAAGAGACAAAGACCTGTAGCAGCAGCATGAGGTCAGGACCTGTGTTTTTCATCACTCTTTATCCCTAGTCCTTGTGTGTGTGTGTGTGAGTGTGTGTGTGTGTGTGTGTGTGTGCGTGCGTGCGCGTGCGCACAAGTGCATCTGCGCACACTTGTCTTCATTTCTGTTCTTCCGTTTCTCTGTTTATTGATTCTGTATCTGCTCTTTAACATTCCAACATTCTTTCAATCAATGTCTGTAGACTGGTTACCACTCTCTGGGGGACTGTGCTGGCCATCAGGAGTTCAGATAAAATATAAGAAATCTGCCCTTCGATTCTTAATGATCTATTAGAAAAAAAGCTTTGGCTTTATTTTGTTTTTTGCTTTTTTATTATGCACATTTTTAAGCATGCAAAAAAGTGGAGAAAAGAGTGAAACAAATCTCAGTGTACCTATTACCCAACTTCAAAATTTATTAACAAATGGCCAATCTTGTTTCCTGTTTACCTTGATCTACTACTTTGCCATCCCTCACTGCCCACACTTACACAGTAGATGATTGTGAGGCCGATCGATCCCAGGCACCATGTGCTTTGAGCGGGACAGTTCTGATTTCCTTAGATGGAGTGTGAAGACAGGGCTCCTGTCTTGCCAATGCTCCTTCTGTTGGTGCCTTAGCAGTGCCCCCTTCTTGCCTTCAAGTCTTGGATTTTGGACACTGTAGAGAGCCTCAGTCAGACCAGGCCTCCAGAAGACCCCACTTACCCCTGATGCTTTTGTTTTTAGAGAATCCCACATTGCCAGCAAATGTTGAGGACAGGGCAATGGTATGGGGTCGGGTGTGGGGTGGGACAGGGCTAATGACAGCTCTGCCCTACCATGTGTATGTGAGCCCAGGAGGGTTGCCCTGCATGGCCTGGTGCTCATGGCTCCTCCTGGACTGCCTCCCAACACCCTCCCAGATCTCTTAAGTCCAAGCTTGACTAAAAGTCTCGGGTCCCTCCTGAGCCGGATTCTGGGCCTTTGCCATTTGTGAGCTTTTTTCTTGCTCTGTCATTAGGAGCGTGATGCTTGAGATTGAGGTCAGGTTGGCAGGGAGAGAGCTTGAGAAATAGGAGTGTGAGAGTAATAGGCATAGTATAATAGTACTAATAATAATTCCAGTGCTTATTGTGTTTACTGTGTGCCAGGCACTGTTCTGAGTCTTTTACATGTACTCCTTTGTTACAACAATTCTATAAGATAGGTACTCAAGGCAAAGAGAGTTTAGAAAACTTGACCAAGGTCATATGGTAGAAAGAGGCAGAACTGGAATACAAACCCAGGCAGCCTAGTTCTAGAGCCCACCCTCTTAAATGAAGTTCTTTGGGGGTCTTGTGAACAGCCATTAACCTCTAGGGGGAAAGACTCCCCCTAGAGGGGGACAAATAAAAAGTAAAGACAAGGATGAGAGAAGGCCATATAAATAAATGAATACACAGCGGGTCTAATTGTAATAAATGTACCATATTAACGCAAGATTTTAACAGTGGAAGAAACTGTGTTGGGGGATAGGGGAACTCTCTGTTCTTTCTGTGCAATTTCCTGTAAACCTTAAAGCTGCTCTAAAAGATAAAATCTTAAAAAAGTGGGATCTTCCCAAGATAATATTGACTGATAAGTTGGGACAATAAACACGGTTGAAAGTGGAGGTTGGAAAATGAAAACTTTTATGCTTAAATACCGTTGGGGGTGATACCTCAGAAACCTGACTGCTTACCACTTATAATACATTATAAGGATAAGATGAGATTCATGTATGTGAAAGCACTTAGTGGAGAAACTTCATACTTCTGCTGATTTGTATTTGCCTTCTTCTTGGGCCTCTGTCTTTTCTCTTGTGGTTTCTGTTTCCTCCCAAGTATTTCCTGCCAAGTCAATCTCTGTGTTGCTGGAAACTGGTTCCGTGTGTTCTGTGTTGGGCCTGAATTTTTGTTTCTGATGTCATCCTTGCCCAAAGCACCTTTGTCCCAGAGTGACTCTGAGGAATATCTGCCTGTTCCCACCACAGCCACTATCTGCGTATATTATTGTTAGAAGTGGAGGTCAAGTTGAGCGTGCACCTGTGTTCGTGCGAATAGTGTGGATTTCCAAGCAGGACCCTGCTTCCCATGCATGTTCACGAATGTGACTAGGCAGCCTTGTGCCCTGTGATTGTTGACTTATGCATTCCCATTTTTCTTATAAAGAAAATGACTTACTGGGTAACTTCTGTTTTTGATTTTCCTTGGGGCTAAGAGAACTAAGAACTGACATATTTGGATTAGAGTGCTATAAATAACAAATATTCCCTGAAACAGCTAGATACTGTCTAATTTTGCTTATCTGCAAGACCCAAGAGAAGATCATGAACGACCCTAAGTAGGTGCATTAAGGTTTTTACTTAGCTAAGTCGTTTACCTTTTATGAGCAGATTATGAAACCATGAGGCAGAACTTTGACGTCTTCATTCAGTTTTATAGCTCTGTGTAGACAGGTCTCAATAAATAATAACGATAATACTGCTCAATTGGTAAAGAATAGATTTTACTACGCAGAGAGCATTTGGGAATCGTGAGGACTGAGTCACAGTTCATCTGGTATATTGTGATTCAATCATACTTGAGAAGGTTTAGCTGTGGGAAATTGCTGGCACTCTAAAAGCAACAAGTACCCATTTTCCTTACCAGTTTTGAGGAACACGTGAAATAATCTAAGACTAAAATCAAAACCAGGGGAAACTTAGGCTCACATGTTTGCTAAAAGAAAAACAGCCAAAAGTATAATTTGGGAGAAACAAAAGCATGATGTTTGAGAGTATACACATTTTGAGAGTTGTTTCCAGGTGCTACAAGTGAGATTAAAAGTTATTTCTAGATGTTAACCCACGAGGGTTGTTTTACCCATGGTTTGGGAAGTCACTGTGCCACTGTGTGAAGGAATAGCAATTTCCCCTGCTAGAAGACTCTCATAAATACCTTGGGGCATATCTTTGTTTTTGGTTTTTTTTTTTTTTTTTAACATCTTTATTGGAGTATAATTGCTTTCCAATGGTGTGTTAGTTTCTGCTTTATAACAAAGTGCCTGGGGCATATCTTTTCCTGCTGTGTTTCTCATGTGGGAGCTAACACTCCTCTGGGAACCACCAAAATCTGGATATGTATCTTAGAAACTCAGATTTTCCTGATGTGGCTCCTCCCCAAGCTAGTCCAGATTGCTTGGCCTCTGTCCTCTGCTATCCTCTTCTTTGCTTCTCCTATCTATGAATCTTGTTACCCTCTCCCAAAGGAACCTCATCCAGATGGCCTGAGGCATCTGGTCATAGCTTCAGTTTCTGGCTTTACTTCCATCTATCTTGCCTCTGCCTCTTCTCACTGCCGTAGTCACAGATATAATATTTTCTTAGGCCCTCCATGTCTCTTTGCTCAGTATGTGTCTCTCAATGGATCTACCCAGTTTTTATCAAATGCTGTTATATTCACTGGCCATTTCAAATGCATAGATCACTTGCCTATTTGTGAGTGTACATGTCACAAAAATAAATCAGAAACCATCGATTCCGTTGCTGTTAAATATTGAACCTTATGTGAATAATTTCCGTTGTATATTAGGTTTATAAGATTAGACAAGGTTTATTTTATCTTGTCTGCTCACCGTGTATAATGGGCATTGGATTTTAGCCTCCGTTTTTTGAGGGATTCCTTAGTGGCTATTTATTTTCTTTCTTTGGAATGATTAACATGAAGAACCATTACATCAAGACAAAATGCTTCTCACATTACACCATCCTGGACCCCCTGGGTTTTGTTCTGTTGGGAACTTGAAACCTCAGCCTTAGACGCCGTCCCATCATGTTTGAAAATACTAGCTAACGTTTATGTGGGCTTAGCATTTATCAGGCATTAACTCGATCTTCACAAAAATCCAGTAAGGAAAATACTGTAAATCTCCGTCATATTACACATGAGAAAATTGAGTGACAATAAGGTCAATTAACCGGCCCAATGTCACGCAGCCCATAAATGCAGGAGTCATGATTCAAACCAGATGGCCCAGCACTAGCAGCCTTGCTCTCTACTCCTCACTGCCCCTCATCTGATGTGGTAGACGTGGCTCGTGCCTTAATGGGAAGGCCTGCCGTCTCTGCGGCTCACATATAAAGTGTGACGCCCTGGTCAAGTTTGCACCTTGCTTTATAGAAAATGAACCAGGATGCTTAATGGGGATGCCAAAGGGAGAGGAATTTTGACCTCCTCATAGTCTCAGTCTCTGCCTCTACAACCCATACTGAATCAATATGCAAATCCAAGGATAAAGAACATGCTTGCTATGCCATGTGTCATCAAAAGGATTTCTGGCATTCTGTACCAACAGACTGGTGCCTGAGACCTTCCTTTATAGAAATTCTAGAGCCCCCTATCTGGTTTATAACAGTTCCAAAGGTTACAGATGGTCTCATTTTACGGATCTCATCTTTTATGGTCTCATCTTACGGATCTTTGAAACTCAAAACCTGGCCATTGCTTCGTGTACTCCTGATTGATGGATTCATGAAAGTCACATAAAAATCAGCTTCCAAAGTCTTAGCATTTTTGATTAGTATTGAATTTAGGCACTTGCCTATTTCTTCATTTATATGAGAAAGTTTTAACTTCTGAGAAAAACTTCTAATAACTTTGTGTCAGTTCCTTCATGAAAAGTTCAAAGCCAAAGCAGGGAGTAGCAGTGTTAGACTACAGTAATGAAGAAGTCCACATAATTAATCATTCCTTCAACAGACACACTGGCATTCATCCAAGAAAAGGGAACGCTTCCTTAGAAGAGGTTTTGATATCACAACTTATGTTTACCTCAATTAACAGCCTCTTTGGGAAACCCAAAGTGAAAAAGATTATTAGTGGAATGCTCTGACTCTTTCTTTGCCAGCTGCAAGTGACAGATGAATTCTCCACGTACAGAGATTGAATTTTCAGAGTGGGCTTTCTGGGTCCTGAGATTATTTGCTTTCAAATACCCAGATTTTTCTATTCATGCGTTACTTATGAACTATCATATTTCATACAACTCTCAGGGACCCAGCAAGCCTCCAACTCATTGATCTGATTCCACATCATGTCAAATATTACAACTAATGTATCTGCTTCATAGTTCTAAATAAAAATGTTCTTTTTGTGTAATTTTCACTTGGCAGTGTCGAATGATATTTTCAGTTATATAGAAAAGAGTGTGCTTATGTGTGTACACACACACGCACACATGGCCAACTTCTTACGTGCTGTTACGGTGGTGCCACAGTCTATGAACTGAAAAAGATAAATGAAGCGAGAAACTGGCCAGGTTTACAACAGTGAAGCCCACTTATTTTTTCTTGTTAAGTCTTACTAGCATGTCAATATACAGTAAAGTTATTACTAATGATTCCTGGAGAGAAACAAATGGACATAATTAAAATTTATCATTTTTCCTTTATCAATAAATAGTATATGGTATATTAGCATTTGTAAGAAGAGCAGCAGTTATTAGTTAAATGAACCGATAATAAAATTGAGAGTGGAAATATCCACAGGCTCATTCTACTAAAGTTGATCCAGATTAGCCAGGGCATCGATACCTCCACACCTGAAATCCGTCTTTTTCCTCTGGAGACCAAGCTGACAAGAAAATCCTAGACTATATTGAAACCTAATAACTAAAAGAATTGCTTGGAACCTAAGTGTCCATCGACAGATGAATGGATAAAGAAGATGTAGCACCTATATACAGTGGAATATTACTCAGCCATAAAAAGAAACTAAAATGAGTTATTTGTAGTGAGGTGGATGGACCTAGAGTCTGTCATACAGAGTGAAGTAAGTCAGAAAGAGAAAAACAAATACCGTATGCTAACACATATATATGGAATCTAAAAAAAAAAAAAAAAAAAGGTTATGAAGAACCTAGGGGCAGGATGGGAATAAAGACCTACTAGAGAATGGACTTGAGGACACGGGGAGGGGGGAAGGGTAAACTGGGACGAAGTGAGAGAAGGCATGGACATGTGTACACTACCAATGTGAAATCGATAGCTAGTGGGAAGCAGCTGCAAAGCACAGGGACATCAGCTCGGTGCTTTGTGACCACCTAGAGGGGTGGGATAGGGAGGGTGGGAGGGAGGGAGACACAAGAGGGAAGAGTTATGGGGATATATGTATATGTATAGCTGATTCACTTTGTTATAAAGCAGAAACTAACACACCATTGTAAAGCAATTATACTCCAATAAAGATGTTAAAAAAAATTGCTTGGAAAAAGATAATTGATCACAGCATGCAACTGAAAAAATTACATCCATATTGAATACCTCCTATAGATATTTGTAAGTATCATGAAGGATGCACAGATGAAAATATCACAGTTGTTAGGCTCTGTGGAGGAAAATTGACATCCTAATTCATCAGAGTGATCAATCTGAATCCTACCTCTGCTGACTTGGGAGTCTTCACATAGGCTCTTTTCTCTGCTCAGAACTGTATCTTTTCCTGGTATTGCTAGGGAAGTTTCGTTTCCGTCTTATAGTGGATGCAATATTGTTTTCATTGGGATTTTATCACCCAGGCATTGGCTTGCTGAACATTTGCTTGATGATGCACTCTACTTTCTCATACCTGGGGGTCAGAATTCTGACCTATTGTGTTCTGTATGTAGACTGTCTCTGGGCTCTGGTCCTTGAGGAGTTTTATCCTGCCTTCTTTGGTGGGAAGAGTAACTTTCTATTTGGGATCTGAGGTAAAAATGAATCACCCACTGGCAGAGATACAGATGTCAGGATACTGCCATTGTCAAGTCATTAAATCTCTCCATCTCACCCAAATCCCAGAGATTCAGTGCCCATTCTTTTAACTGTTTCACCTCCACCATCATGTGGGCTGTATCAGGATCTGTGTCTTCTTCTTATGTTGCTAACTTAAGCTAGAATTCTAAGTATATTTCCACTAGACTAGGTCTAATCCATACATGACTTTGGGGAAATGAAGAGGATACTAAACTTCCTCTCACTTTTTACAATTTCAGATTGATTATGCAAAATTTTCAAATCTGAAATAGCAACAAATGCTTGAACTGATGTTTCTACAAGAGTAAAATTCTTGTAAATGAAATTACCCATCACAAATATGTATAAACTTTTATATACGTTTTCTTATATATGGTGTACATCCCTGAAGAGCCTCCCAAAATAAGTAAGTTAAGTTTAAATTGGAAAGGTTAATACAAAAGACTGGCTAAGAGATATGTGGAAAACACTGAGTTAAATTCTTTTTAAAACGTGGGATACTACTAAGAATGGTTTCAGAAAAGCTTTCCTTTCTTTTTCAAATAATGATGTTCAAACATGCTGGTTAACTATCCTGCCAACTTACAAATCTCAGGAGCTTAAACGAAGAGCAGTTGTATTAGTGGTGAATTCTTTTTTGGTATCAATGAATAAAAAGTGAGCATTTCCTAGTTTAGTCAACAAACATTTCTCTGGGTTTCTGGACTAGCAAAGGTCAAACCATTGATTTATATTTCACAACTTCTTTAGCTTTGATTCATAAATCAAATTTCCCTGGTTGCTGGTGGTTAAAGATGGCTGTAGAGAGCCATTTTCTTAATGACGGAAAAATTTCCTGATAAATTAGGTGTCAACACTTGGTGGAAGTTCTTGTATTATCATGGAAGATAGGTAGGGCATTTACATAAATGTATTTATGGGGAAGGGAAAAGGCCTTCATGTACACTCTAGACTTTCGAGATTGATTTTTGAGCCAAAGCCATCCTTGAAAGGACAAGAGCCCTTGAAAGTAAGCTTTATTTTGTTTTTAAATCTCAAAATCAGAAGCTGCTTACACAAAGACACTACAGACTCCTTGGTGAATAGATACCATGAGAGGGAGCTGGAATTTTTGTGAGAGATTTGCCAATTATAAAGCATCATCGTGCCTATTTGCTTGACATTCACTCAATACCTAACGTGCCACATAATTTGTTATCAATACTACTTTGCATGCGGAAGGTCTGATCTCCCCAAAAGAAATAAAACAGACAAAATAGTTAACAGAGGAAAATGCAGTGATTCTCCATTGCTATTTTCTATCATAACCGCCCCCCCCCCCCGAGAACCAAACCCTTTTGATATCTATGAAGAACTCCATGGCTAGAAACGATCTCCCGAGGGAATAAAAGGCACCTGAGGCCACAGTGCAACACCCATCAGAATTCTGTGAGGGCCCCAGGAGTGCCCCTGAATTTTTACCCTTTATGGCTTTTGATGTTCCCTGGTTTTGACCTGGTTGTTTTTATTCGTTGCTGTCAGGATGGGCCATTCTTGGTTTGACTTCTTTTGCCTTTCCAGCTTCTGTGATTCACCTGTTCTCTTACCAGAAACTCTCATTCCAGGATTTACTTCCTGGTTTTTGCTTTCTACATTCATCTTCACTGTTTGCTTTGGCTTTTGTATCGGCTTAAACCCCAGTTTCACTGTTGACTCCACACACCCTCTTCCCTGTCCAATTATTGGGGAATACACAGCACTGTAACTGTGGAGGAAGATGAGCTCCAAAGTTCTGAGTGGGGACAGTTAAAGAAATTTTCCAATATTTTTAAAACACAAAGAGAATATAAACAATATTTCTTTTTATTGACAGATTCTTAAGGATCTCAAAAATATTAATATTTTTCCCCACAGCAAGATTCCCTTCTAAGAATTGTTGATGTAGGGTGCTTTGACAAACTGGTATTTTGACTTATACATGTACTAGTTGAAAAACTATAATAGGGCATAGAGTAGGAACAGTGACAAACTTTGATATTAAAACCAGCCATGAAGGGAGGCTTCCCTTCATTTTTAGCTTATTTAAGTCACAGTCCTCATTCTCCAATTAATAAATATTTGCTAAGTTTCCATTAGGAAACAGTTGTTCTAGATGCTTTAAATTTGACAGGATGCTAAAAATTATATTTTTACCTTCAAGGAGTTTATACTTTGGAGAGACAAAATATAAGTAAAGTAGATTATAAATCAGAAAGGAAATTTAAGGTTTAAATCATACGTAACTAATACAAAATATGGCATCCTATATTCAGGATTTATTTTTTCACAAGGCCAAATAACATCTTTCATCTTCTTCCATTTAGTTGTAAATTTGAGCCACTGATTTTTTTTTTTTTTTTTTTTTTTTTTTTTTGCGGTACACGGGCCTCTCACCGTTGCGGCCTCTCCCGCTGCGGAGCACAGGCTCCGGACGCGCAGGCTCAGCGGCCATGGCTCACGGGCCCAGCCGCTCCGCGGCATGGGGGAATCTTCCCAGCCCGGGGCACGAACCCGTGTCCCCTGCATCGGCAGGCGGACTCTCAACCACTGCGCCACCAGGGAAGCCCCACTAATTTTTATTTTAGACTTTTAGAGGGGTAGTGATTAAACTGTATATAGTCCTTATTACTAACTTCTAAAATTTGAGCTAGTGAGTTAGTTAACTCACTACTTTTCAAACTTGGAATTTTTATGATTGTTTAGGTGTGAGAATAACTAACATGTAGATATAAGATTAAGAACCATGTATATTACATAGCTGTTTTAATAACACTCATGTTATTTCACCTTTATTGTGTAATTATCATAGGGAGATGTTAGATACCACTTAGGACTGTGTGGTTTCCAGGTAAGACCCAAGGAATTTGGTTCAGGAGTTGTGAATAAGAAACAAAAATTAAAGGGGAGCTATAGAACATGAGGATTCCTGGCCAGGAAAATGGTGTCAATGTAAGCACAAAATTTAAGAAGTAGAAGAAGATTGTCAAGGTTCTTGGCAACAAATTGACTTTGTGACCTTAAGGGAGAATGAAAGAAAGATTGAAATATGTCAGCAGGATACAAGGGAACCTCAGAGGAAAACCAGCCTTGATGTCATTGGAGGCATCTGCTGGTCCACACCATTTCACTGCACATCATTTTGTGTACCTGTCATGGATAATAATAATGAAAATGAACTCATTTAGGAAATGACTCTATCTCTGCATGGACAGATTGCAAAACTTCATCCAAGGAGCAATATTTTAAATAAGTCACTTAAAATTACAACATTGTGGGACTTCCCTGGTGGTGCTGTGGTTAAGAATCCGCCTGCCAATGCAGGGGACACGGGTCCGAGCCCTGTTCTGGGAAGATCCCACATGCCGCGGAGCAACTAAGCCCGTGCACCACAACTACTGAGCCTGAGCTCTAGAGCCCACAGGCCACAACTACTGAGCCCATGCGCCACAACTACTGAAGCCCGTGAGCCTAGAGCCCGTGCTCCACAGCAAGAGAAGCCACCGCAATGAGAAACCTGCGCACCGCAACAAAGAGTAGCCCCTGCTTGCCGTAACTAGAGAAAGCCCGCGCGCAGCAACGAAGACCCACACAGACAAAAATAAATAAATAAATAAATTTATTTATTTAAAAAAATTTGCAACATTGTTAGACCTAAGAATATCTTATCTACCAAACAAGTTTGCCTTTGAATAAAACCAAAAATTGGGGTAGTCAGCTCATTTTTAGAGCATACATTGCTATATCTTTTTCCTTTTTTTTTTAAACAGAAAGTCAGGATCTTTTAAAGTGACAGGTTAGAAAATGTTTTGATTTGTCCTCTTCTCCACCTTCTCCATTTCTAGGAAATAGGAAAGACTTTATGTAGTAACTAATATCTATTCATTTCACCTTATGTCAAATGTATTCACAAGTCTGCAGCACAAAATAGCATATAAATTACAAAGAAAATAGTGTGTTTTCTCATTTATATTCTTATCTTCAAATTCGAACTATCAGCACAAGTTTAAATGTAGAATTTAAAATTGAATGGGTCTGTAAGATCACCTCATGCTAGGCTTCTTATTTTACAGATGAAGAAGCAAGCTTGAGAGTGACCGGTCCAAGGTCACAGGCTTTGTGAACAGAGCCTTGACAGAGAGTTTATGACTATCAGCTCAATACTCTCTTTATATCACACATCCTCTTAAACGATGGAAGAAAAAATTTCCCCAAGAGCTATTTTTTCAGTTATTTTTCCTTGTCCACAAACATATTTATAATCTATTAGAGGCCTAATATAAAATGGTGCTAGCAAAACGTTAATATTCTCCAGGACTTTAAGCATTGTTCTTTCTGCCAATATATGAGAGGCTACCAACTACTTAGAAAGGAAATTCTGCATTCAGTTACACAAAGGAGCACTCACAATCGGTCATTGTATGCCTTGTGGTACTATGGGGCATAATCACAGACCCTAAAGTTGGAAAAGGTCTCCGAGAGCATCTTATCCAAGTTCATATATATATATATATATATATGGTTTGTTTTGTTTTGTTTTTTGCGGTACGCGGGCCTCTCACTGCTGCAGCCTCTCCCGTTGCGGAGCACAGGCTCCGGACGCGCAGGCTCAGCGGCCATGGCTCACAGGCCCAGACGCTCCGCGGCATGTGGGATCTTCCCGGACTGGGGCATGAACCCGTGTTCCCTGCATCGGCAGGCGGGCTCTCAACCACTGAGCCACCAGGGAAGCCCTAAGTTCATATTTTTATATGAATAAAATGTTCCTCAGAGATGCCAAGTACTGGCAGAGGTAGAGCTGTGTTGACCTCTCCATTCTTTCTTTTAAATTTCCCCTTGTGAAGAACGGTCCACGTTTATGAGATAGCTACTCAAGGTCAAGAGCACATATGGCCATGAAACAAAACACATTTTCTATCCACAAGAGAATCAAACCAATTTCTAGTTTTCATAAGCTGCGTTGAGCTTTTAGTAGGTCTTATCACAAGTCATAGGTACAAGTTGAAAATATACAGATTCAAGAAGTGTTCAAATAATTCTTGGATATCAGCTTCATGGTGAATTTAGAAGATTTTAGACATGTTTTGAGGTATTGCAACAATATTTGGCATGATGTGGTCATTAAGAGTACAGGCACTGACCCAGAATGCTGGCTTTGCCACTTTCTAGAGGCATGAATTTAGCTTCTTTAATTCAAAACAGGGATAAAGTTACTCCCAATCTCATGGGGGTGGTTGTGAGGATTAGATGAGTTATACACACAGAGTGCTTTGTGGCTTGGCACAGAAGCGTTCAATAAATGCTTGTTATTACTATTATTGATGCCATGGAAGGTAATCAAGCACTCTTCCAAGATATTTGTTGGGGAAATAGTGTGATTTAGTAGCAAGAATATTGAATTTAGTTTCTGAAGTTTTCAAGTTGTAGCTCCTCCACTTATTAACTCTGTATTGGGTGAGCCATTCACTTCTCTTGAGATTTTAACTCCTCTGCTCAACATGTTGGTAATATTGTGTTTTCTGTTTACCTCATGTGGGTAGTTGTGAAAATCAAGTGAATTGATGAATATGAATGTACTTTCTGCAGAGTAAATCTATTGACAAATGGACATGATTATTTTTATTCTTTTCTGCTGCCTCTGTGTTAAGAGGTACAGCATGGCTGGACAAAAGATCTAACCGAGTGTGAGAATTTAAGGATCCTACACATTTGACATTTCCTTGTAGACTCACAACAGCTGGAAGTTGGGGTTGGAGGCCTGGTTAATCAGTTATAACATTTATTGAATGCTTACTCTCCATAAGACACTCTGGACAAAAAAAAAATAAAAATTACATACAAATTCTAAAGTCTCTGGCATTAAAACAAAAGCGTTATGTAAATGTGATATCCAAGAATGTTCCATGATAAAGACACCAGCTCCTAATGCAGTTTCCGTGTGCTGTGGGATGTGGCCTCTAAGATGTCTGCCATCACTTCTTTCCCTCTGTGTATCTGCTTCCTGCTTCATACATTGTGAGATGAATTCCCCTCTCCTTGAATGTGGGCCGGTCTTAGTGACTTTCTGGACCAGTAGAATGTAGCAGAAGTGACTGGGACTTCTGAAGCTCACTCATAACCAGGACTGGACTTGGACTTCTTGGAGCACTCCTTTTCAGAACCCACATGCCGAAGCCACAGATAGGAGCTGTAGTTGACAGTTCTAGCTGAGAGCTCCAACCTGATAACCAGCAGCAGTTGCCAGGCTTGTGAGTGAGCATCTTGGGTGCTGACCCCAGTCAACCCTTCAGATGACTCCAGTCCCAGCTGCCTCTGACTGCAACTGCATGAGAGATTCCAGTTGAGAACTGCCTCACTTGAGTCCAGACAGCATGCAGAAGCTGAGAGATGTTAATAAATTATTGATTAAAGACACTAAGTTTTAGGGCTCTTTCCTTTGCAGCAATAGATATCTGAAACACACACTATTTTCTTCTGAGGTAATTTGCAAATTGTGAAAATTGGAAAGAATTGTTTAATAAAAGTCTTTGTGTGCACATTTCAAGTTTGATTTACCTGGTAGCTAAAAAAGCATTTGGAATGGGAAATGTTTCACTCTTGCTTAAAATAATAATAATAAAATTACTATTATGGGTTGAGGATCTGTTATATGTCTGTCACTCACCACGTACTTTATACACTTATCTCAGAGCTGGGTTTAAAACCATAGTTGTTTAAAAATCTCATTTGTTCTCATTATACCACACAGCCCATTATATGTTGTCTCCTTCAGACTGAAACGTATCAGTCCTGATGAATTTTACACTTTCCAAGTAGGAAGTTCTAAACCCTATAAGAAAGCAGCATGGTGTATATTGGATTTTTTGTTTGCTTTTGGCAGTTGGTGCAGAACCTGACACATAATAGGTGCTTAATAAACAGCTGTTAACCAAGCTATTTATTACATAACTGGTTTTTCTCTAAATGTACCGTGTAGCTCTTCACCTCTTTACTCTCAGACATTATCCAACAATTTGAGGTCTTTTCTTCTTCATAGCTTGGTCACCAAAATTTAATTGTCATACTCACAATTCAAATTCAACTTAAAAGTCAGCAAAACTTGTACTGTCTTCCTTTAAATATTTCCATAAATATTTAGGACTGGCAAGAGCCCCACTTCCTGCTTGGACCTCTCCTGCTGCCATGTTTGTTCTTGCTCACTCCACTTTGGCCATGCTGGTCCCCCTGCTCTTCCTCTCAATCATTAGCTGTGCTCCTGCCTCTGTGCATGAGGTTCTCTGCTCCTTCAGGTCTCTGCTCCAATATTCATTATCAATGAAGCCTTTACTGATCACCCTTTTAAAACAGCCCAACCCCCCTTCCTACTACCTAGCCTTCTTACCCTGCTTAATTTTTTCCTCATAGTATGCATCATCATCTGACAAAGTATACATTTGCTCTTTAGTCCCTTCAGTAGAAGGTAAGCTCCTCGTGGGTAGAGACTTGGCTTTGTTCTCTGTTACATTTTCAGCACCAGAAACAAGTGCCCCACATGGCAGGAGCTGAAAGCACAGACGTTATTGAATGAATGGATATCTACGATTGAGTAGTTGAACTGGAGCACAGAAATGCCGACCCCGTACGGGGGAAGCAGTCTTCCCATTATGTTTTAGGTTAGGGGCATTGGTTCACATTTTGGGCTTTCACCTTAAAGAGAAGAAAACTGAAAGTGCTGAGAAATTTTCAGTTGTATATTCTGGAAAAGGGTAATCACTGGTTGATCATGGCTTACATAAGTGGTTATGAAGATCTTTGCTGCAGGGTTGGCCTGAGCTCTGGAGCCCCACATCTTCCTCGTGAGGGGGATGTCTATGACAGGCACCGGAGCATGTGAGAGAGGAACCTCTAATCTGGGGACCAGAAGAAGGTCAGAGTCAGCTGCAACCAATAACAGTTAATACTTTGTGTAACGGGAGCTATATTCTACCCATGTTTTGGTGTGGTACTTTGGCTTCATAAATACTATGCATTAAAAAAATTTCACAGCTATTTTAATGAAGGGCTAATTTTGATAAAAATGGATCAAATCTGTTTCTTACAGCATCTGTGTTTATGGATATCCCTGATTATTGAATCAAGCTTCTACACAAAGACATCACCACCTCTTAGAGGAAGGGAGGAGAAAATTTGCCCAGGGCAAAAGTGCTCAAGATTTAGTGTTATAAATCTCAAGTTACAATACTCTCACTCCCTCTTTCGAGAACACCAGATTCACAACTAACTGCTGAACGATCATTGACAGGAAGACACTGGATCTCACCAAAAAAGATACCCCACATCGAGAAAGACAAAGGAGAAGCCGCAGTGAGACGGTAGGAGGGGCGCAATCACAATAAAATCAAATCCCAGAACTGCTGGGAGGGAGACTCACAAACTGGAGAACACATACCACAGACGTCCACCCACTGGAGTGAAGGTTCTGAGCCACACATCAGGCTTCCCAACATGGGGGTCTGGCAATGGGAGAAGGAATTCCTAGAGAATCAGACTTTGAAGGCTAGCGGGATTTGATTGCAGGACTGGGGGAAACAGAGACTCCACTCTTGGAGGGCACACACAAAGTAGTGTGCACATCGGGACCCAGAGGAAGGAGCAGTGACCCCACAGGAGACTGAACCAGACCTGCCTGCTAGTGTTGGAGGGTCTCCTGCAGAGGCGGGGGGCAGCTGTGGCTCACCAAGGGACAAGGACACTGGCAGCAGAAGTTCTGGGAAGTACTCCTTGACGTGAGCCCTCTGAGAGTGTGCCAGTAGTCCCACCGAAGAGCCCCGGGTAGGCTCCAGTGTTGAATTGCCTCAAGCCAAACAACCAACAGGGAGGGCACGCAGCCCCACCCATCAGCAGACAAGCAGACTAAGGTTTTACTGAGCTCTGCCCACCAGAGAAACAGCCAGCTGTACCCACCACCAGTCCCTCCCATCAGGAAACTTGCACAAGCCTCTTAGATAACCTCATCCAGCAGAGGGCAGACAGCAGAAGCAAGAACTACAATCCTGCAGACTGTGGACAAAAACCACATTCACAGAAAGATAGACAAGATGAAAGGGCAGAGGGCTATGTACCAGATGAAGGAACAAGATAAAACCCCAGAAAAACAACTAAATGAAGTGGACATAGGCAACCTTCCAGAAAAAGAATTCAGAATAATGATAGTAAAGATGATCTAGGACCTCGGAAAAAGAATGGAGGCAAAGATCGAGAAGATGCAAGAAATGTTTAACAAAGATCTAGAAGAATTAAAGAAAAAACAGAGATGAACAATACAATAACTGAAATGAAAAATACACTAGAAGGAATCAATAGCAGAATAACTGAGGCAGAAGAACGGATAAGTGACCTGGAAGATAAAATAGTGGAAATAACTACTGCAGAGCAGAATAAAGAAAAAAGAATGAAAAGAAATGCAGACAGCCTAAGAGACCTCTGGGACAACATTAAACGCAACAACATTCACATTATAGGGGTCCCAGAAGGAGAAGAGAGAGAGAAAGGACCCGAGAAAATATTTGAAGAGATTATAGTCAAAAACTTCCTTACCATGGGAAAGGAAATAGCCACCCAAGTTCAGGAAGTGCAGAGAGTCCCATACAGGATAAACACAAGGAGAAACATGCCGAGACACATAGTAATCGAATTGGCAAAAATGAAAAACAAAGAAAAAGTATTGAAAGCAGCAAGGGAAAATGACAAATAATATACAAGGGAACTCCCATAAGCTTAACAGCTGATTTCTCAGCAGAAACTGTACAAGCCAGAAGGGAGTGGCAGGATATACTTAAAGTGATGAAACGGAAGAACCTACAACCAAGATTACTCTACCCAGCAAGGATCTCATTCAGATTCGATGGAGAAATCAAAAGCTTTATAGACAAGCAAAAGCTAAGAGAATTCAGCACCACCACATCAGCTCTACAACAAATGCTAAAGGAACTTCTTTAAGTGGGAAACACAAGAGAAGAAAAGGACCTACAAAAACAACCCCCCTCCCAAATTAAGAAAATGGTAATAGGAACATACATATCAATAATTACCTTAAATGTGAATGGATTAAATGCTCCAACCAAAAGATACAGACTTGCTGAATGGATACAAAAACAAGACCCATATATATGCTGTCTACAAGAAACCCACTTCAGACCTAGGGACACATACAGACAGAAAGTGAGGGGATGGAAAAAGATATTCCATGGAAATTTAAAGAAAGCTGGAGTAGCAATACTCATATCAGATAAAACACTGTAAAATAAAGAATATTACAAGAGACAAGGAAGGACACTATGTAATGATCAAGAGATCAATCCAAGAAGAAGATATAACAATTATAAATATATATGCACCCAACATAGGAGCACCTCAGTACATAAGGCAACTGCTAACAGCTATAAAAGTGGAAATCGACAGTGACACAGTAATAGTGGGGGACTTTAACACCTCAGTTACACCAATGGACAGATCATCCAAACAGAGAATTAATAAGGAAACACAAGCTTTAAATGACACAATAGCTCAGATAGATTTAATTGATATTAATAGGACATTCCGTCCCAAAACAGCAGTTTATACTTTCTTCTCAAGTGTGCACTGAACATTCTCCAGGATAAATCACATCTTGTGTCACAAATCAAGCCTCAGTAAATTTAAGAAAATTGAAATCATATCAAGCATCTTTTCTGACCACACGCTATGAGATTAGAAATCAATTACAGGGGAAAAAAACGTAAAATACACAAACACATGGAGGCTAAACAATACGTTACTAAATAACCAAGAGATCACTGAAGAAATCAGAGGAAATCAAAAAACACCTAGAGACAAATGACAATGAAAACACGACGATCCAAAACCTATGGGATTCAGCAAAAGCAGTTCTAAGAGGGAAACTTATAGCTATAAAAGCCTATATCAAGAAACAAGAAAAACCTCAAATAAAGAATCTAACCTTACACCTAAAGGAAGTGGAGAAAGAAGAACAAATAAAACCCAAAGTTAGCAGAAGTAAAGAAATCATGAAATCAGAGCAGAAATAAATGAAATAGAAACAAAGAAAACAGTAGGAGAGATCAATAAAACTAAAAACTGGTTCTTTGAGAAGATAAACAAAATTGATAAACCATTAACCAGACTCATCAAGAAAGAGAGGGAGAGGACTCAAATCAATAAAATTAGAAATGAAAAAGGAGAAGTTACAACAGACACTGTAGAAATAAAAAGCATCCTAAGAGACTACTACAAGCAATTCTATGCCAATAAAATGGACAACCTGGAAGAACTGGACAAATTCTTAGAAAGGTATAACCTTCCAAGACTGAACCAGGAAGAAACAGAAAATATGAACAGACAAATCACAAGTAATGAAATTGAAACTGTGACTGAAAATCTTCCAACAAACAGAAGTCCAGGACCAGATGGCTTCACAGGTGAATTCTATCCAACATTTAGAAAAGAGCAACACGCATCTTTCTCAAACTCTTCCAAAAACTTGCAGAGGAAAGAACACTCCCAAACTCATTCTGTGAGGCCACCATCACCCTGATACCAAAACCAGACAAAGGTACTACAAAAAAAGAAAATTACAGACCAATATCACTCATGAATATAGATGCAAAAGTCCTCAACAAAATACTAGCAAACAGAATCCAACAACACATTAAAAGGATCATACACCATGATCAAGTGGGATTTATCCTAGAGATGCGTGGATTCTTCCTATACACAAATCAGTCAATGTGATACACCATATTAACAAATTAAAGAATAAAAACCGTATGATCTTCTCAATAGATGCAGAAAAAGCATTTGACAAAATTCAACACCCATTTATGGTAAAAACTCTCCAGAAAGTGGGCAAAGAGGGAACCTACCTCAACATAATAAAGCCCATATATGACAAACCCACAGCAAACATCATTCTCAATGGTGAAAAACTGAAAGCATTTACTCTAAGATCAGGAACAGGACAAGGATGTCCACTCTCACCACTCTTATTCAACATAGTTTTGGAAGTCCTAACCACGGCAATCAGAGAAGAAAAAGAAATACAAGGAATACAAATTGGAAAAGAAGAAGTAAAACTGTCACTGTTTGCAGATGACATGATACTATACATAGAGAATCCTAAAGATGCTACCAGAAAACTACTAGAGCTCATCAATGGATTTGGTAAAGTTGCAGGATACAAAATTAATGCACAGAAATCTCTGGCATTCCTATACACTAATGATGAAAAATCTGAAAGAGAAATTAAAGAAACACTCCCATTTACCATTGCAACAAAAAGAATAAAATACCTAGGAATAAACCTACCTAGGGAGACAAAAGACCTGTATGCAGAAAACTATAAGACACTGATGAAAGAAATTAAAGATGATACCAACAGGTGGAGAGATACACCATGTTCTTGGATTGGAAGAATCAATATTGTGAAAATGACTATACTACCCAACGTAATCTACAGATTCAATGCAATCCCTATCAAATTACCAATGGCATTTTTTACAGAACTAGAACAAAACGTCTTAAAATTTGTATGGAGACACAAAAGATCCCGAATAGCCAAAGCAGTCTTGAGGGATAAAAACAGAGCTGGAGGAATCAGACTCCCTGACTTCAGACTATACTATAAAGCTACAGTAAGCAAGACAATATGGTACTCGCACAAAAACAGAAATATAGATCAATGGAACAGGATAGAAAGCCCAGAGTTAAAGCCATGCACCTATGGTCAACTAAACTATGACAAAGGAGGCGAGGATATACAATGGAGAAAAGACAGCCTCTTCAATAAGTGGTGCTGGGAAAACTGGACAGCACATGTAAAAGAATGAAATTAGAACACTCCCTAAAACCATACGCAAAAATAAACTCAAAATGGATTAGAGACCTAAATGTAAGACTGGACACTGTAAAACTCTTAGAGGAAAACATAGGAAGAACACTCTTTGACATAAATCATAGCAAGACATTTTTTGATCTACCTCCTAGAGTAATGGAAATAAAAACAAAAATAAACAAATGGGACCTAATGAAACTTCAAAGCTTTTGCACAGGAAAGGAAACCATAAACAAGACAAAAAGACAACCCTCAGAATGGAAGAAAATATTAGCAAATGAATCATTGGGCAAAGGATTAATCTCCAAAATATATAAACAGCTCATGCAGGTAAATATTAAAAAGCAAACAACCTAATCCAAAAATGGGCAGAAGACCTAAATAGACACTTCTCCAAAGAAGACATACAGACGGCCAAGAAGCACATGAAAAGCTGCTCAACATCACTAATTATTAGAGAAATGCAAATCAAAACTACAGTGAGGTATCACCTCACACCAGTTAGAATGGGCATCATCAGAAAATCTACAAACAACAAATGCTGGAGAGGGTGTGGAGAAAAGGGAACCCTCTTGCACTGTTGGTGGGAATGTAAATTGATACAGCCACTATGGAGAACAGTATGGAAGTTCCTTAAAGAACTAAAAATAAAATTACCATATGACCCAGCAATCCCACTACTGGGCATATACCCAGAGAAAACCATAATTCAAAAAGACACATGCACCCCAATGTTCATTGCAGCACTATTTACAATAGCCAGGACATGGAAGCAACCTAAATGCCTATCGACAGATGAATGGCTAAAGAAGATGTGGTACATATATACAATGGAATATTACTCAGCCATAAAAAGGAACGAAATTGGGTCATTTGTAGAGACGTGGATGGATCTAGAGAGTGTCATACAGAGTGAAGAAAGTCAGAAAGAGAAAAACAAATATCGTATATTAACACATATATGTGGAACCTAGAAAATGGTACACATGAACTGGTTTGCAGAGTAGAAATTCACACACAGATGCAGAGAACAAATGTATGGACACCAAGGGGGGAAAGTGGCGGGGAGTGCGGGGTGGTGGTGGTGTGATGAATTGGGAGATTGGGATTGACATGTATACACTGATGTGTATAAAATGGATGACTAATAAGAAAAAATAAAAATAAAAAATAAACATAAAAAACAATCTCAAGTTACAAAGCCATGGCAAACATCATAAGGCTAAAGGAGAATTAATGCTCATGTAATAGAGCAGGATCCCTGCATGGCAGAGTGACCAACAGTAGCTGCTTAGCCTGCTTTCCCAGAATCAGTCCTTTTTTTTTTTTTTCAACCTGAATATTGTATTTGGGGAGAATGTGTGTTGCTATACTGTTTAGTGCCCAGGCAGAAATAAACCTTGCTAAGATGGCATTAAGAAGATGTGCTGCTTACATGGATTTTCCAACTCTGAGTGTTAGAACCTTGATTATAATCAAGAGAATTCAGTCCTTTGCAGCTCAGTTCTGTACCTCTCTCTCTTTTCCAGTCGAGTCTCTAGTTACTAAGTTCTTATTCATTGTATCTCAAAAGGCTCAAAGTTCAGCCAAAATACTTATAAATTGTGTTCTAAAGAGAGAGTTTTCTCAAATATGCTCTACAGAATGCTAACTGCTTTACTCATCTGGAAGCCTGGTGTAGTAGTGAAGAGCATGGATTTTGGAAAGAGAGATCTGGATTTATATGATAGCTTTGCCACTTGGGTGAGTTTCTTCACCTCTCAGTTCTTCAGTTTCCCCACCTGTATAATAGGGACACAAATATCTTCCTCAAAAGGGCTTTTTTCTCTTTTTTTAATTGAATTATAGCTGATTTACAATGTGTCAGGTATACGGCAAAGTGATTCAATTATATATATATATATAAAATTGAATATATGTATAATTGAATATATATATTCTTTTTCAGATTCTTTTCCCTTATAGGTTATTATGAAATATTGAGTATAGTTCCCTGTGCTATACAGTAGGATCTTGTTGTTTATCTATTTTATATATAGTAGTATGTATCTGTTAATCCAAAACTCCTAATTTATCCCTCCTCCCCATTTCCCCTTTGGTAACCTTAAGTTCGTTTTCTATGTCTATGAGTCTATTTCTGTTTTGTAAATAAGTTCATTTGTATCATTTTTTTTCAGGTTTCACATATAAGTGATATCATATGGTATTTGTCTTTCTCTGACTTACTTCACTTAGTATAAAATGGCATTATTTCATTCTTTTTTACATCTGAGTAATATTCCACTGTATATTTATACCACATCTTCTTTATCCATTCATCTGTCGATGGACATTTAGGTTGCTTCCATGTCTTGGCTATAGTAAGTAGTGCTGCTGTGAACATTGGGGTGCATGTATCTTTTCGAATCAGAGTTTTTGTCTCTTCCAAATATATGCCCAGGAGTGGGATTGCAGGATCCTATGGTAACTCTATTTTGAGTTTTTTAAGATACTTCCATACTGTTTTTCATAGTGGCTGCACCAATTTACATTCCCACCAGCAGTGTAGGAGGATTCCCTTCTAAAGGGTTTTTGTGTGGATTAAATCAGGTAAAGTAGAATGATGGCTGAGTTTAGTGCTTGACATGTATTAAGCACTCAATACATGGGGAAAAAAAGGTTGGGGAAGGGGGTAGTTTCCTGGAGTGGTTGCTGACCTTTTGGCTATGTCTCCTGATTCTGTTGTAAAAAACTTATCTTCTGTCATGAATTGGCTCTTCCTTGATGACCTTCTCTGTAGCAGTGATAACTTAGGGATTTTATTGTTTCATCATTTCATGGTCAGTTTGCTTCACCTGGACAGGTGGTCACTCATGTAATGGTGTCTTCTTATGAAGTTCTGTGCTCTGTAATCCCCTCTTCTGGCTGTGCCTGCCTACATCTGAAAACTCTATAACTCAGGAGGCTATGTCTGATATACAGAGAGGGGCAGTTTAACATATTAATTTGGCTTTACTTGCCTCTAAATTTTTTATTCAACGTGAGTTTAATTCTGTGGGTCTAATTTCAAACTTTTGGGGCATAAGAATTTATAACTGCTGCCATTTATTATGCCATCACTTGGCACAGTGCTCAGCATATAGAGATAACCGAATATTATTAATACTCTTTAAATCTATAAGGGCTAACAGTTTTCCCAGGAAACCAGAGCCAAAGCTCAAATGTAGGGTTTCCCTGGTGGCGCAGTGGTTGAGAGTCCGCCTGCTGATGCAGGGGACACGGGTTCGTGCCCCGGTCCAGGAAGATCCCACATTGCCGCGGAGCGGCTGGGCCCGTGAGCCATGGCCGCTGAGCCTGCACGTCCGGAGCCTGTGCTCCACAACGGGAGAGGCCGCAGCAGTGAGAGGCCCGCCTACTGCAAAAAAAAAAAAAAAAAAGCTCAAATGTAATATGGCAAATCCCAACACCAACCCACCAGAAAGCAGAGGCAAATGTATTTAGAAAATTCACTTCTGTTTATGTGTAATGAGGATTCTAATAAGATATGTGACTGCAGAGATGTGAAGGAAGCATGTGATCATTCAGCTCCTGTGAAAACGACATGATATCATTAGGGGGAAAAGACATAAAGAGTAAGCTGGAAGAAAATTGAACATTCTAAATTATTAAAGGAACTTGACTCCGAGAGTTTGATCCTGGCTAAGCTTTCGGAATATGTAAACAAACAACCAGATAAGGAAGTGTAAATGACCTAGTCAATCAGCTATCAGATAGCATCACCAAATGAGCAGGGCTGATCAGCCCTCAGAGAACTTGTCAGAGTGCAGGGAAAGATAATTGAAGCTTTTAAGCATGACTAGCACACTGTCACTTATACATACCCACTCTTAACTGGGCTAGTAATTTCACTCTATCTGACAAATAACAAGGAAAACCTAAAAAGAGTCAACTTTAGGAAACAACCAGCAATAGTAATGAAAAACAAGAGCGAGGCAAGGTTTGGATGAAAACCGAGATTTCAATGTGTGGGAGCCTTATCCTTTGAATTGTAATAGAAAGAAAAATGAAAACTAGCTTATAGAGATACAGAGAATGAACACTTGTGTCAATACCATTACACTGAACTCTGTTATCTTGTTTTGTAGCAAATGCATAATAAGAATATTGCAACTCAAAAAATTTGTGATAATCAAGAGATTCATTAATTTGCTCTGAACCTCCTGTGTGTAATGTAATGGACCTGGAAATACTGAGATAAATGGAAGTCCTTGCTTTAAAGGAGCTCATAGGACTTCCCTGGTGGTCCAGTGGGTAAGACTCCATGCTCCCAGTGCAGGGGGACTGAGTTCGATCCCTGCGTGGGGAACTAGGTACTGCATGCGTGCCACGACTAAAAGATCCCGCATGCCACAACTAAGACCTGGTGCAGCCAAAATAAATAAAATAAGTAAATATTTTTAAAAAATATAAATAAAATAATAAATAAATAAATAAAATAAAAATAAAGGAGCTCATAGTTTATCTGAGAAGGCAATGTAATCAGGTAAATTATAATACAATGCCGTAAGTGCCACGATGTGTATAAGGGGAGAAAAGGTGAGGTCCTGCAAGATTTGGAAGTGACTTCTGAATTGGAATTATTTCGTAGAAGGATTTTAGCTCAAGTGTATTTTGTTATTTGAAATATATAATTGTCCTTTAACTATGTTCTAACCTGGTAAGTAAAAGTTTGCAGTATTTGAATGGGATATTCATGTTCCTGTCCTTTAAGCTAGAGAGAGAGAATCCCATTTCAGCATAGAATTGTGTCCAAGAATTGGCTGTTGATAGAATCACAAGTTGGAAAGACTGAGGCAGTCATGTAGGCTGAGCTCCCATCCCACACAGGACTGTCCTCTTCCACAAGCGCATGCGTGTCTCTCTAGTTCCTCCCGGACAAATGCAAGGGCAAGCATTCCCTTGTTGTAAGTCAGCTCCTGTAGGAGGAGCCTTCTTTATACTGAGCAGAGTCCACTGTCTGGTCATTTTCCTGTTGCAGTTGATTCCATTCTCTGGAAAAATGAGAGTAAGCCCCATATATCACCCACAGGAAACTCTTAAAATATAAGATCAGCTCTACTCAAGCTTTCTCTTAAAAAGACAAGACATCCTTGATTCCTTCAGACATTTCTTTTGGAGCGTTGTTTCCAGACTCCTCACTCCAGGGGCAATTCTTTGAATTTTCTCTGGGATATTAACCCCTCTTTCCTATCATCCCCCACCCTAGTCTTGGCACGTGGTGCTTATCACTCTGCAGGCAGCATCCTTCGTAGTCTTTGCCTGGCTGGCTTCTCTTCTCCTAGAAATTGTCCCTCATTACTTCTTCCTTGCCTCCAAATAGTATTGAGAATCCTTTCTCTGTGACTTTTTTCCTCTTCTTGTGGGCCTCTTTAATACTCGAGCATTTAACGCCAATGCACAACTAATAGTTTTGACTGACCAAATACAAAACTCTTCTTTTCTAGGCTAGTTACGCATAAGTAACTTCAAACTAGAGCAGGCATGAGGTCCATTAGATTCACTACCAATTAACCCAAGCCTTGGATATTAACATTAGGGCCAAGGAAGTGCCCATCCAACACCCAATCCCAGTGTCAGGGAACCAGGTACAAAATACAGCACCACGTTAGTCTCCAAAGCCCAGTGCTGAGCTGGCTTAAGATGTGCCCTGGCTAATATCTCCATCCTGGCAGTCACGTGGGAAGGAGACAAAGTGCCCAAAGAAGGAAACAATGCCTTGACACACCTCTGCTCAATTTATTAATATGCCTCTGTGTCTGCTTGAGTGGAAGAGGAAAGTAGGACATGTGGGAGACTCTACCCACACTTGAAAGCTGTATTCCTAGAAAATATGCCCCCCAAATGTCATAGAGTCTGACCAGCCAGAGCAAGAGTTCCCTGTCTTAGAGGGAGGGGCAGAGTTCCTTTCTTGATAGGACAGTGTAGAGAACAGCGCTGCCCTGTGATCACCTGCTTAATTGTCTTTCTCCCTCACAGAATTGGAGTTTCTTGAGGTACTTGGTGATTGAGCATTTCTGAGAAAAATACCTTGTATCTTCAAAGAACTAGGACAGTAGTAGTATTTAGCAGACACTCAGTAGTATTTGCTAAATGAATTGCACCCTCACCATCTTCTTGTCTGTTAGAGTAACTCTTACTATGTTGTACTTGGAATTTAATAAAACTCCTCATGTATAAAATACCCCACAATGGGACTCTCTCTGCTGTTGCTTCCTGATTTGGTTACTTTGCCTCCTTGTGAGGGTTTGTTACTCCTGCTTGTGCTCAGAAGCTAGTCTAGCACTGACCAGATAGATGATTTACAAATGATTGTTTTCTTGCTCTGAATGGATACTCTGCAAGAACGGAGGCACAGCTTATGCCAATAGACTCCACAGTCATCCCCTCCATCACACTCTCTTCTCTTCTATAAACACTATACAATGTAAATCTAATAGAGCAGAGCCATTTAAAAAACTATACAGTGTCATATAATAACTTAGTGTTATTTTTATGCATTTTATCATAAATGGCTATTGCGTATCCATCTATTATAGTCCATTATTCCAGCATTGAATGACTGTGATGTATTTGGCACATAACATAAGAAGAAAGAGTACCTAACATAGAATTTGACACATAGTAAGTATTTAATAGATATTGCTTTGACATTATATAATTTAATCTTCACAACAATACTTTGAGGTAAGAATTATTCCTACCACATTACAGACAACCAAATAGAAACTCAGCGAGTCTAGGTAATTTACTCAAAGTCATAAAGCTAAATAAATTCAGAGACAGGATTTATGAGATACGGCTCTGATGCTCATTCCATTTATCACAACTGCTCTTTGCCTTGAGTTGAGTAGTAAATAGTAGGCTAATGTCAGGTGGTAGCGGGTCTTGAGTGCTGGGTTAAGGGAGCTTGGATTTTGTTCAATATTCAGTGTTTCAGTGAATGCAGGACTCCCTGCAGATTGGCTAAAACAGTGTTTCCCATTCTTACTTGAGCTTACGTCTCACTGGGGACTTTTGATAAAAATACCCATCATCACATTCTGCTTTGTAGATTCTGATTCAGTGGGTCTCAGGTTTGGCCTGGAATTCTGTATGCTTAATGGGCTTCCCCTAATAAGCTTCTGATTAGGCCAATCTAGGAAATTCTGGGCCAAATGATTTGTTTGCTCATTATAATCTTATTGCCATTTTTCTTGACTAGATTGATATGTAATCAGATGCCTCTGAAAGAAAGCACATTGTTGAATAAACAGACCTTCTATGAAAGTCCACAGGAGCAGCCTGATTGCCAGTGGGCAGTCCCTTGGGCTACCTGCAGCAGATACAGCTGCCTATATTGCAGACTCTCTAGGCCACTTGATTTAAGGGATGGCTGTGGTCACTGCAGCTCACAGGGAGTCTCAGGGGATGGCTGCACACTCCCCTTGAAGTACCAGCTTTGGAAAACTCTCCATTGGCAAGTGCACTTGATGATGTCTGACACATGGGATGAAATATTGATGATGACACATCAGAGGCTCATTCTAAAAAGGGCACTTCTGAAGAGCTCTTCAGAGTGAGGCTGCAGAGAGACGATACTCTTTGCAATTGGGAAAAATGCAGCCTAGGCAGACATTCCTCTTTGAAGAGACCATTTTAAAACATTTGTTTAAAGTGACACTGTGTTCAATGTGTAAGAAACCTCTTGGGGGGATAAGTCATATGCCTAAATGAGGGGGCAGAAATAGAATGTGTCTGAACCCCTTCTTTGTGATTTGTTCAGCTGACGCCAGGATGCATAGAGGAAATCACCTTTGCTCTTTGGCCAGCGTTAAAGAAAAACTATTCATGACACTTGTTAAAGATGGTAAGACAGACTTTATTCAAGGCTATGTTGACAGGTATAGGGACCACTCCAGTGGGATGTTGCAGTGGGGGAGAGAGATTGGGCTCCATTCCAAACACAGCCTGCGCAAGTGGGAATTTACAGCCAAAGAACAGGGTGGGAGTGAGTGGGTAGAAAATTACTAAGAAGAAACACCAGAGGTAAAGTGGGGATTCTGGCTAAAGACAAGCTAGGATGAGCAGACATCACCTGGAGGATGGTGGAGGTTGAGGGACCTGGTCAGATATGAGGGTGATCAGATGATGAGGTGGGGGGATTCTTGCTAAAAACTGGAATTTACAAGGAAGTACCCAGGTGGGCCTAGGAGAAGTTTCAGTAGCCTGACTAAAGTTTGGTCAAGCAAAGAACATTTGCCACCAGCGTTACTGAAAAGAGGAAAGAGCTTTTTTCATCTTATTCATGAATTCTCCCTCGAATTCCCTGAATTCTTCCTTGAATGCTATGGCTCAAGTTGCAATTGGCACCAGAAGCCAATTCCATGAAAATTAGTGTGGTCCATGTACGATGAGCAGGAAAGGGTTAATGTTTTTCTCTACTGGTCTCAGGCCGGTTGCTGCAGCCCCAGACTGGTCACTGCCATGGGCATTGTCAGAGGATTACTGATGACATGAAAAAGGGAGAGATAGTGTCTTCCTGGGTTTAGAAGCCACAGGACTTTCAAAATCACGTGTCAGATGTATATGGCTTCAACTACAGAAAGAAGAGAAAAATTGGTTGTTTTTTTCTCATGGAGATAAAATGATCTCCTACTTAGAGTCAGATTTTTGGCATTGCATTTAGAAAACAGGTTTAAAGAAAAAGAATAATTGATAAAGTAAAAGAAAAGCCATCTTAGCAGTAGAAATGGCAATTTGCAGTTAAGAATCTTATCACAATCTATTAAGTAAACTCAGAGAGTCAACCAAGAACTGTGCCTGCCTAACGTATAAATGATTGTATAAACACAAATATACTTTAAATGAACAGTTTTCTAATTACGTATTTATCTTGGTCATAATATTTTGGTCCCCTCAACTAATTTCTTTGCTTCTAACACCTCTCCTCTATTCAAGAACATTTCTACAGGCAGAAAACTCCAAATCTGGGAGGAATTGGGTCATCATGTGGCAGTCACTAATGTAGAATCAAGTAATCTCGGACACTCAGGCCACATGTTCCATGAACCCACCACCCCAGAACTGGGTATAAACATGAACTATTCCTATGTCGGAAGTAACAGGAGCCAAAAGTAGCATTAGGGTTTAAGAACTCTTCTCTTCCTGAATCCACACTTTTTAATTTCACCCGATACATTGTTAACTTCATGGTTTTTTGCACATAGTTGACATTATAGCCTACATAAATTTTTGATATTGCAACATAATCTTTGCATACTGTAGAGCCCCAGTGCAGAGTAGGAAACATAACTGCTACTTAATAAACATTTAGTGAATAATGGTAAATTCTGGAGAAACCAAATTTCTTACAGTATCAGGCACAGCTAAAGTAGGATGGGCTCAATAGCACTAGAACACACTTCTTCTACTGTTCCCATATTCAAGGGGTAAAATGATCCCACAAAATTTATATTATCAGATGCATTCCTCGAATAGTTTATATTTGTATAAATCAGATATCCTTTGTCGATCAAAAAGATTCTACAGACTTCCTCTGAAAAGACATCACCCAAATAGTCAGCGATTTCTCCTTCTGTGGATGGAGTCATACATAATGAATGTTCTCTGATGGCTGCAGGAGTTGTGCAGCTATAATTAATGTTATAGAACCCAGTGGAGTTCATTTAATCAAGTCTGTAATGGTGATATTGACTGTAAAATCTAATGAAGTGATACTAAACATAGTTGATTTGAGATTGGAGTGGGAGTATGCAAAGACATGTGTGATGCCATTTATAGCCTAAAATATTGTTAAGGACAAAAGCACAAAGGGTTATTAGGACAATGGAAAACCTCCTTGTTTTCATTTTGAAAGTAATTTCTACTATTTTTGATTTGGAAAAAAATCCTAAAAGCCGCTGAGCAAAACCTGTTCACTCTCCATGTTAACAGGGACGTCTCATGCTCTGAAGAATTAAAAACAAACTTGAATCTTTATGAATCTCATGTGAGGTTTGAAAAACATGCTCTTATAAAATCGGTCTGTCTGCCATTACTGGACATTTAGTCATAAAGTGAAAATAAATGACTGGATATGGTTATGCAAAGGCTAAGAGTCCAGATGAGTGCCTTCTAACGTTGAGAGGAGAAGGAAGGGAACTGACTGAGGAATTTATCAGAAGGCTTAAGAAAGATGTAGGAATTTCTCCAGCACTAAGATAAAGAACAAAACCAAAAAAATATTTTAAAAGGCAGCATGTGTATGCTGGAGATGTAACGGGAAAAAAAGATATTTTATTAGTTCAGGAGTCAAGATGAAAGTCTTCAGTCTCGAGGTAGTGCCTGTGTGAACTTTTAAGAGTAAACGACCTTGGCAGAAATTGTGAACAAAAAACTGGATCTCTGCTGAAAGAAAATGCTGAGACTAAAATCAAGGTAATAGAGTGAGAAGCATGGAATGAAATGACTCAAAACATTGAAACATAAAGCAGTTATCTGCAAATATTAGTATATGAAACAGATAGCTTGGAAAGTTTCATTGAAGGAGAGAAGAAATTTGGGAGATAATGTCAGTAAGTAATGTAATAGTTTATTTCCATGTAATTAAAGGGTGCTCATAGTCTTAACATCCAAATCCATTAATAGAAATAAAATTGCACAGGTATTTGCAGAGGCTAGAAAAGAGCAAGGAGGAATAAAGAGCTTAGATACAAGATTTCTCCATCTTCCCAAGACAAAATTTCTCTGGTAAAAAAGTTGTCTTCATTTAGAGTATCCTGAATTAGTATAAAGATCACGTGCTTCTCCCTGTTCTTTGAAATAGCCAAATCACCCATTAAGGTCTCAGTTATAGTTGTATTGGGAAAGATCATACTTTTTAAAGCAAAAGTAGAATCTTACATCTTGATTAGCTTGTCAATATGTGTTCCCATTATTGAGCCAGATAAAGCTGCCCAAGGGCAGGAGAAGCAGTGACAAACCCATCCTCAGGAAACTACCAGGTATTAACCTAATTTGTCCTTCTTTCTTTCTTCCTTCCCTCCCTCCCTCCTTCTGATAAAAATACAGGACACCCAGTTAAACTTGAACTCCAGATAAACATTAGTAATTTTTGGAATATAGGTATATTGCCTGCAATATTTGGGACATACTTATACTACAAAACCACTCACTGTATACCTGAAATTGAAATTCAACTGGGCATCCTGCATTTTTTTCATTTTTTTCTTTATTGTGACGAAACACATATAACATAAACACTATCATCTTAACCATTTAACTGTTACAGTGGTATTAAGTATATTCATGCTGTTGTGCAACCATCACCACCATCCATTTTCAAACCTCTTTTCGTCTTGCAAAACTGAAACTCTATCTATACCCATTAAACAATAACTCAATTCCTCCCTTTCCCACAAGCCCCTGGCAACCACCATTGTACTTTTTGTCTCTTTGATTTTGACCACTTTAAGTACCTCATGTAAGTGGAGTCATACAGTATTTGTCTTTTTGTGACTGGATTATTTCATTTAGCATAACGTTTTTAAAATCCATTCATGTTGTAGCATATGTTAGAATTTCCATTTTTAAAAAAGGCTGAATAATATTCCGTTGTGTATATATATCCCATTTTGTTTATGCATTTATCCATCAGTGGATACCTGGGTTGCTTCCACATTTTAGCTATTGTGAATAATGCTGTTATGAACATGGATGTACAAAAATCTTTGTCAAGACCCTGGTTTTAATTCTTTTGAGTAATATACCTAAAAATGGAATTACTGGATTATATGTTTTTAAATTAAATTTAAATTTTTAGTTTTTTGATTTTTGAGGAATTGCCTCAATACTGTTATCCTCTAGGGTTGTAACATTTTCACATTCCCACCAACAGTGCACAAGGTTCCAATTTTTCCACAACCTCGTCAACACATGTTATTTTTTATTTTTCACAGTAGCCATCCTAATGAGTGTGAAGTGGTAACTCATTGTAGTTTTGATTTGCATTTTCCTAATGATTAGTGATGTTGAACATCTTTCATGTGTTTCTTGGCCATTTGTAGATCTTTTCTGGAGAAATGTCTATTCAAGTCCTTTGCCCATTTTGAACCTAGTTGTTTGTCTTTTTGTTGTTAAGTTTTAGGAATTCTCTATATATTCTAAATATTAATCCCTTATCAGATATGTGCTTTGTAAATATTTTCTCCCAATCAGTGGGTTGCCTTTTTTACACTGTTGATAGTGTCTTTTGATGCACTTAAGTTTTTAATTTTCATGAAGGCCAATTTGGCTAATTTTGCTTTTGTTGCCTGTGTTTTTGGTGTTATATCCAAGAAATCACTGTAAAATCCAAAAATGTCATGAGGTGTTTGCCCTATGTTTTCTTCTAAGAGGTTTATAGTTTTAGTTCTTATGTTTAGGTCTTTGATCCATTTGAGTTCATTTTTGAATGTGGTGTTAGGTAAGGGTTAATCTTCATTCTTTTGCATGTGGATATTCAGTTTTCACAACACCATTTGTTAAAAAGATGGTCTTTCCTCCCACTGAATGGTCTTGGCACCTTGCGAAAAATCATTTAACCATATATGCAAGAGTTTATTTCTAAGATATTTATTCCTTACCATTGGTCTATATATCTGTCTTTATGCCAGTACCACACTGATTTGATTACTGTAGCTTTGTAGTTAAGTTTTGAAATAAGGAAGTGTGAACCCTTCAACTTTGTTCTTTTTCAAGATTATTTTCGTTATTTGGGGTCCCTTGAGATTACCTATAACTTGTGGAATAGATTTTTCTATTTCTGTACAAAACATCATGGAGATTTTGATAAGGGTTGCATTAAATCTCTGTTTGGGTAGTATTGACATCTTAACAATATTAAGTTTTCAATCCATGAACATGGACTATCTTACCTTTTATTTATGCCTTTAATTTCAGCAATATTTTTATAGCTTTCATTGTACAAGTCTTTCATTTCCTTGGTTAAGTTAATTCCTAAGTATTTTGTTTTTTGTGATGCTATTGTAAGTTGAATTATTTTCTTTCCCAGTTCTTCATTGTTAGTATATAGATATGCAACTGATTTTTGTGTATTGACTTTGCATCCTACTACTTTGCTGAATTTGTTTATTAGTTCTAACAGTTTTTGTGTGTAGAATATTTAGGGTTTCCTACATAAAAGATCCTATCATGTGTGAACAGAGATAACTTTACTTTTTTCTTTTTTAGATGTCTTTTATTTCTTCTTGCCTAATTACTTTGGCTAGAACTTGCAGTATTATGTTGAACAGAAGTGGTGAAAGCAAGAATCCTTGGCTTATTCCTGATCTTAGAGAAAAAGCTTTCAGTCTTTTATTATTGAGTATGATGTTCACTATAGGTTTTTAGTATATTACTTTTATTATTATTATACTTTTATTTAGTATATTACTTTCATTATGTTGATGTAGTTTCCTTCTATTCCTAATTTGTTGAGTATTTTTACCATGAAAGAGAGTTGAATTTTGTCAAAATTTTTTCTGCATTAATTGAGATGACTGTGTTTTTCTTTCTCTTTCATTTTGTTAATGTTGTATATTACATTGATTTTCGTATGTTAAACTATCCTTGCATTCCAAGAATAAATCCTACGTGGCCATGTTATACTATTGCCTAATTTTTTTGTATTTTTAGTTTTGCTTGTTTTTATTTATATGACATCAAAGTCACTCTGAAGACAAAACATCGCCTATTACCTTTGATGGGAAGAAGAATGAATGTTACTTGTACACTGCTTTACCACAAGGTTAACCACTTGTTAGTTTCAAGAAATAACCAAAAAAATAATTTGGGGAGGTATTAATCTTTAATTTGATTCGTCTTTATGTTTTATTTGAAGCTTTATCTATTTAACATTACAGTAAAACTTGTAACCTTTGATCTTTTGAATTCATTTTATTTTTAACTTTCTTTTTATCTTCCTTTAGATCTTTTAGTATTGGATATCTTAATATTTTTGATATATTGAACAATGTTTTTTTCTCTCATTCTTGAATAAGAATATATTAATTTCTTGAAATTAATTATATGAGGAATTAATATAATTTCTATAATTAATATAATAATATAATTAATATATTAATTTCTCATATATTAATTCTTGTTTGCTTTTATAATAGCCATCAAGAAGCACAGTAGGAGACAGCAGAGGGCAAAGTCTCCCCATAAATAAGAAGGATCAGGTCCTTTTGCCTCAGTTGAAACCTCAGATGCTTCCTAATGTTTCTCCTAGACCCTTCAGCTTGGATTTTCCAAAAGCCTCATCTCAGAAGACCTGGAAGACTCATAATCTACCTCTTTCCAGGGTTATAATTCTTGTGCAGATGATATAATCATCATTTTACACTGCTGGCTTAAAATTTCTGGATTCTTCTCTTTTGCCCCCTCTCTCTGGATGTGGAACACACACACACACACACACACACACACACACACACACACACACAAAGAGTCACTCTCCTCTGGAGACACCACTTCCCCTGCAGCATTTTCAAGCAGCGGCTGTTTTTCTACCATAACCCTCACACAACTGGGACTGGATGTGAGAAAGGCATTCCCCTGAACTTCTCTCTTCCTCCTTTCTAACTCCCCACTCCCCACTTTGTTGCTTGTGCCATCAGATTACATTGGCCACTATTCCTTTGATTACTCTCGTCTACTGATCCTGGTGTCAATTTCCCTCTTTTCTAGACAATGTTTGCCCCTGGCTCACTGTCACTTTCTCTAATGTAATTGTTGTCTTAATTGTCTGTTGCTGGATCAGTTACATAATTCATGAGCTCAGTACAAAATGAAAATATGAATCCTTGTTCAAAAATTAGTAAGAATTTCAAGACAGTGACAGCAGAGCATTAAACCAAGTACAGGGCCTTTCTAAGTACAGGTCCTTGTGTGATTACACAGATCACACCCATGAAGCTGGCCCTACTTGGTTGGGAACGTTATTCAGTTGCCCTCTCATTTTGATGCATGAAGGAGCTTGTGACCTATCTCTGTGAGTGAGGATTACTGGAGTAATTGCTTCCTGCCTATATCTCTACACTTTGAACTTTCTCTTTTACAGGCAGGGAGGAGTAGCAGAGCTGATTAGTAAGGGATTACATCCCTTGGGCCACATTTTATCAGCAGGTGGGGTTAAGAGCAACTGCTCTTGCCTCTTCTTTGCCCTTTTGGATTCCTTCAGGCTCAGGGAAGTCACCTTTCATTTCCAGTTTTCATGCAGTGAATCAGATCTTTGCTCATTGTCCCAACATTTCAGGCCAATAATTTGGGCTCAACATCCTGAATTAAATGGAGAGATTATGAGACCCCAGCTTTGTTCTCAGGTTCAAGCTGTATTTGTCAGCACAGTTTACCCAACAATCCTGTGCATTGACAATTGCTGGATACTTATCTAACCTACAAGTAGAGCTGATACTTTGATCCCCATGTGGCTCATACTTCTATGTCAATATTTTCTATTAATATTAGGACATCTAAGCTTGCAATATGATACTTTCAGTTTAGGCTTCTTGGTGATAAAGTTTTGTCCTGAAACATGGCCAAATTGTTCCCCAATTGCTGTTTTTTTTTTTTTTCCTCACTAATATTCTCCTTTAAGAGACTTGAATTTAAAAAAAACCAAAACACACCTGCCCACATTTATAGTTTTAGACCTTCCTATCTCTGACTGGCTGGGAAAACAATTTTGGCAGAGGTGAAGATGAGTTGACCCTCTTTGACAACCTCAGGGAAGGAAAAACATGACTGATAATAAGAGGTGGTTGCTTCAGGGCCAGCCCAGCGGACAGTCTTAGTCAAGCAACGGCTTCAGTCTTAGCGTCTTTTTTGACAAGTAATAATCTCTGAGCAAGCAGGAAGGACACCAGCAGTCTGTGTTTTTAGGAAGTAAAGAAATTTTCTATTTAGCTTTCCCTAAAACCCCAATGTATTCTCTCTGTTTAGATTGAGGGACTTTAAAGAATCCACCCTATGAAACACGTTGTATTTAGTTGCAGGATATTGTTGGGGTGATAGTTCATTATATCTCAGATATTCTTGTTTATCCAGATGCAGGTGAATAATTTCTCTCTAGTATTAGAATCAGTAATATTTGTGCTCCTCATGGGCGTCATGATTGCTTTTATAATCTTTTCGCGTTGGCCATAAGAAAGCAAAGCTCCAAAATCTGTACCCCACCTCTCACAAAGTAAGGGTTCTGCATTGTGTAAGTGAATTTAATCCTGTCTTTATCTTACCCTTTCTCCTTAGTTCCCCCTTTTTCTCATCTTCAGCTGCTTGTTTTAGATTTGATGCATTTGGAATTGCATTTCAACATGCCACTTTAAGTCCTTACTAGAATAGGGAAAGGTATGTATAAATAAATAGAAAAGGAATTAATGAAAACACAGCATAAGGTTATTTGATCTTTACACATAGAATTTAAATCACAAAGATTTGAAATCATGTGGGTATGAGAGGATGCAATGGAAATTTAAATTTTTAATCCCAAGCTCCATCACCTGTCATTTCTGTGGCCTTGTGAATGTCTCATAAATACAGATTTCTGCTCTGAAAAAGATTTCAGAATTTGACCTGATGTTCAGAAGCAATGTGAGGACTAATTTGTTCGTGTGCAGTATAAATTTTACAGCTTAGATTCATGGATAGGAAATGAGTATTGTTAACCATGTCTTTGAAAGACAGGCAGTCTGGTACTCCATGCAAAATCCACAAGTTGAATATTAACTCTGCCCCAATAGGAGTCTCTTAATTGAAATACACATCATTCACCACTGGCTAAAGCCCTGTTGTAATGACTAGTAACACCAGTGCTGGGGCTTTTCTGACCTAATTTAAAACTTACAATGACTTTCAACGAAGTATTTCCTTCTTAATTTTTACCTCTACTTCAAAGGTATTATTTAACAACATAACAATGCACCCCCTGATTCTAACCACCCTAGTTAAATATACAGAAGATGTTCACCAACACTTTGTCTGAAACCGCTCCTTTTCGATTAGCTGTCAACAAGAGACCATCTCTGTTCCAAGTGAAACTAAGTCAATTGTTGATTCTTCAGCTTTTCTTTCATCCTGTGGGCTCCAGGGCATTAAGGTAATGATTCTGCTTCCCTCCTTCCAGAAGAGTAGTGATGTCCACTCTGTTTCACTTAACATTTAGATTTTTGACTCCATAAACTGTTTAACCTGTTTGACTCCTTGCAACTTAGTTCAGCAAGGGTAATTCAGGTCTGTTTAAAATATAACAGGAGAAACCAGGACATTAGGCATCATACATATAGTAGGTTCTTTCCTTTAGTAGAATCAATGCCCATTTACTCATATTAATTTATTGTGTATTATCTAAGTCCCTACAAGGTGAACTAAGGACCAGATTTGTTCACTTATTAGAGGCACCAAGAAGTTTAGATGAGGACGGAAAATCCTGGAAGTGTTAAGGATGGTTAGTCTATTTTTCCTGCGTATGTAGGAAATCAGCCAACTGGACGATTTGGTTTGCTGGGACAGTGCCATATAAACAGTGGTCTTTAACATATAGGCTTTACAGTATTTAGTAAACCAGAAAGATCAAATATATATACCCTCTTTTTTTTCTAATCAAAAGGAATATAACTCAGCCATAAAAAGAAACGAAGTTGAGTTATTTGTAGTGAGGTGGATGGACCTAGAGTCTGTCATACAGGGTGAAGTAAGTCAGAAAGAGAAAAACAAGTACCGTATGCTAAAACATATATATGGAATCTAAAAACAAAAAAAAGGTTCTGATGAACCTAGGGGAAGGACAGGAATAAAGACACAGACGTAGGTATTGGACTTGAGGACATGGGGAGGGGGAAGGGTAAGCTGGGATGAAGTGAGAGAGTAGCTTTGACATATATATACCACCCAATGTAAGATAGATAGCTAGTGCGAAACAGCTGCATGGCACAGGGAGATCAGCTCGGTGCTTTGTGAGTACCTAGAGGGGTGGGATAAGAAGAGTGGCAGGGAGACGGGAGAGCGAGGGGATATGGGGATATACATATGCATATAGCTGATTCACTTTGTTATACAGCAGAAACTAACATAACACTGTAAAGCAATTATACTCCAATAAAGTTGTTAAAAAAAAGATACAAGTATTAGGAGGCAATTTAACTGTCTTTGGAGATAACTTCATAGCTGTGTTGACTTTGGACAGCCTACCTACTTTGTTCTTAGCTTCATTTTCCTTACCTATAAAATGTGGATAATTATACGCCAAAGCTGTAGTAAGATTTAAAGAAGATAATCTATATCAAACATATAGCATAGCATTTAACATATCATACGGTCTCCATAAGAGGTAGCTATTACATATCGTCGTAGTTTAATAAAGAAACACAATGCTATTCAATGATAAACTAGTTAATCTTCATTATAAGTTCTACATACCATGGAAATGTTATGGTTACTGCTCCAATATTACTATGAAAATGTGTGGTGCTCACTGTTATGAATTGGGATACAGTACTTACAATCAAACAAAGTTCTTGCTCTCTGGGAGCTAAGTTGGAATTACCATCAATGCTGAAGTGACTGTTTTTTATTATACACTGCCTTCTTGTGCACATGAGTGAGAGTTTCTACATAGTCTATGCAAAGAAATGGAATTTCTAGGTTACAGGGTACATATATATGCTTAGCTCTCATAGGCAGTACAAAAATATTTTCATAGCGTTTGTACCATTTTACACTCCTACTAGCAATGTATGAGAATTCCAGCTGCTCTGTATCTTTGACAACACTTGATATTATAAGACTTTAAAATTTTAGCCATTCTGGTGTACAGAATGTAGTAACTTATCTGGTATATTTTTGTGGTTTTCTTTTTTGTCTTTCTAAGTAGTATCTCTTATTTAACAGAAGTCCCTAATTTTAATGGAGATCAAGTTATTAATCTTTTCTTTTCTGGCTAATATGTGTTTGTTTTCCTGAGGGCTTAAAAAAAATCTCAACATAAATTATTGTCATGAAAATATTATTTTTTATATCATTGCCCCCAAATTTGTTGTTTTACCTTTTACATTTAGATCTATAATTCATATTATATGGTATGGTGTGAGGTAAATGTCAAGATTCCAGTTTTCCTCATATGGATATAAAATTGACCCAGCGTCATTTATTTAATCATGTGTCCTTTCTTCACCGATGTGCATTACTATATTTTTTTATAAATGTCCATATATATAGTGGTCTATTTCTGGGCTCTCTATTCTGTTACATGTATTTCTCTTTCTACAGACAGTCCCACAGTCTTAATTATTATAGCTTTATAATAAGCCTTGTTATCTGGGAATATCTACTTCTAACTTTTTCTTCTTCAAGAAAGCAGATTGTTTTGGGTATGCCTTTGGCATTTCCAAATGAATTTTAGAATCAACTTGTCAGTTTCCACTAACATCTACTAAAATTTTGATCTGGATTGCATCAAATCTGTACATAAATTTGAGGAGAATTGACATTATGAAAATATAGAGTGTTTCAATCCATGAACATGACATAGTCCTCTATTTATTTAGGTTTTCTATAGTTTTCATAAAAATGTTTTACAATTATTTGTATAAAGGTCTTGCACATTACATTTATGATTATATTTATTCATAGGTATTTGATGCTATTTTAAATAACGTTATTTTAAAAATTTTATTGTATGGTCATTTGCTGCTTGTATGTAGAAGTAAAATTGATTTTTGTACATTGATTTAGTTTCCGGTGACCTTAGTAAATTCATTTATTAAATCTGATAATTTAACTGAAGTTTCTTTTGAATTTTCTATGCATACAATCATGTTGTCTGTAAATAAGATGGCAGTTATACTTCTTCCTTTTTAGTTCTCAATCCTTCTTTTTCCCTGTCTTAATGCCTTGCTAAGACCTCCTTACCACACTAAATAGAAGTGGTGATAGCAGTCAGTTTTGTCTCATTCTTGTGCAAACTTTCTATGTGTCACCATTAAGTATGTTTGGTGTAAGTCCTTTGTAGCTACTTTCTACTAAATTACAGATATTCTCTTCTATTTCTAATTTGCTAAGAGCTTTTATCATGAATAGATATTAAATTTGTCAAACATTTTCTCTGCATCTGTGAAGATAATCACATGATTTTTCTCCTATACTCTGTTAATGTGTTGAATTACATTGATTGATGGCCTAATGTAAAACCCAGTCTTTCATTCTTGGAATAAATCCAAGTTGGTCATGATGTATTACCATTTTTATTTATTGCTAGATTCATTGTGCTAACATTGTGTTTAAGATTTTTACGTTTTTGTTGATGAGACAGAATGGCCGCTAAATTGCTTTCTTGTACATCCTTGCCAGGTTTTGGTGTCATCGTCCTTCCAAATTCAAAGTATAAGTTGGAAAGTCCGATTTGGAAAAATTAATGAAGGTTGGTGTTATTTTTTTCTTAAATTCTTGGAAAAATGTGTTGGTTCTGGGGCTTTCTTTGTGAGTTGGAAAGTCCGATTTGGAAAAATTAATGAAGATTGGTGTTATTTTTTTCTTAAATGCTTGGAAAAATATGTTGGTTCTGGGGCTTTCTTTGTGAGTATACTCATTTTTAGGGTACATTTTCATGTTTGTTTTATTTTTGACACAGATCTATTAGCAATTAAAGAAAGCAGAAGATTTAGAAACATAGCAGGTGTACAATGTAAAAGTGAGTGAAGATATTTCTAGAACTTTCTTATGAATACATATATACATATGTTTATTTATTTATGCATTTATTAATACCTTTAAACTAAATTTGAGCACCTACTATATATGCAGGCTCTGAAGGAACATTGATGATTTTTGATCAAGGATGTGACGTGTTTCACTTCATAAAAGTAATATTTTATGCAGGTTAGGTAGGTGGTGATGCATCCAAAGAACTGGATAGTGCAGAAATTAGAGGTAGGAGGACCAGTGTGGGGTTGTTGCAGTAATCCAGACATAAAGTACCAGAGACTTGACTTTAGATAACAATTGTAGAAATAATTAGGCAGAAAGTTGGTAAAAGAGGAAGCAATAGGATTTGTTGGCTGATTGAAAGTCAAGGGTGAGGAAGGAAAGATTTCAACTTGACAAGAAGTCTTGAGTCTGGGTGACAAGAAACCAAGAAGGTAAAGGGACTTGCCAAGACAGAATATTTCTTCATTCCCATAAGGCTGGTGATATTTATCAAACTCCACTCCCTGAACTTTGTTGCTGTTTATTTTTATTCAAGGCCTTGGTATCAGACCTGGAATTTCAGTCTTAGAACCTGAGTCACCGTAATGTTCACCAGGGAAACTGTACATTTTAATCAAAAGCAGGTGGGCAAGACTGTGTTAGAAGGCAATTACCTTTTTAACTGTCATCTTCTCTACTCTGATGGTATTTAATTCTGAGCTTCACAGGACGAAATCATTAATAGCTTATCTCCCTCAGATGTCTGTGCAAAGGAAGAAAAATGGATAAAAATTTAAAATAGTGGTGGGCTAACTAGAGTAACTAAGTTTGGAATTGGTAATTGAAGTCTACATAACAGAAGAAACATCAAAATGTAATTGCAGACGGGGGTGATTACATTGAAAAGAAATATAGTCATCTGGAATATAGTGTTATCATGAGAAAAAATAATAAATAGCAAATAATTTAGGCTATATTTAATACCTAAATTTATTTACTTGAGGTATAAATGTTGACTAATGATAAACTCATATCAATATTTTGTGTGGTTCAGTGTGCAGTACATTTTGATATTTGCTGTTGAAAAAGTAATTTATCATTGCACTAGGTAACATGTCTTTTTGACAGTGTGATACCAATATGTAATGAGAAAAGCTACAAAGATTTGGTTTCTAAATGTTAATTTATGACTTGTACAGCCATGAACAGTTTCTAGCTTATGGCCCACAGATTTAAAAGTGGTGAACCTTGGGAATTCCCTGGTGGTCCAGTGGTTAGGATGCAGTGCTTTCACTGCCTTGGGCCTGGGTTCCATCCCGGGTCAGGGAACTCAGATCCTGAAAGCCTTGGGCCATGGCCAAAAAGAAAAAAAAAGAAAAACAAGTGGTGAATCCTTCCATTATCCTTGATCTAAGTGATGGCTACTCTCGCTTCAGTGACTTAATTTAGCTTTTTTAACCTACAGGACATCACAAGTGTCCACTCAACTCCACAGGAAGTTTTCATAAACTAAGTGAAAATAATAAGAGCTTCTGTTTATTTAGAGCTTACTACATTCCTAGTGCCCTACACAGTCATTTCATTTCATCCTCATCGATATCTGATTTGTCATGTAAAGAGACTGAGGCGTGGCAGGTCTCCATCCCTTGCCCGTGGTCCTGGTGTTGGAATGTAGCGGAGGAAAGACGTGAACTGGAGTCTTCTAGACTTCAGAGCATGTGTTCTCACTATGGCTATTTATATGCCATACCAGCCCTCCATATGCTCAGTTGCTAAAATTAACATTTATTTTTCTCATCTTTATAATAAGGTTATAGGCTTCCTGTGAGCAGGTCGTGTCTTACTCATCTGTGGAAAGTAAAGGTGTTGGTGCTGGGTATTGGAATGCTGTGGCCCTCTCTGTATGCATTCTGTGAGTTCAGAAAGGTCTGACATACCCAAAGGAATAGGGAGTAGGCTGTGGGTCATGGGGGGATGTGTCTGAGCATGAGGGGCCACGAAGACTCTTGGCAAGGTTCTTGTGGTCTTGGGAAAGGCAGATGGAGGTTCTCAAGCTTGGGCTGAGAACAGTGACAGTGCAGAGACTATTTTGACTGTGTCGGGGGCTGCATTACTCAGAATGTGTCTCACTCAGCACTGCTCAGGGCTGGCCATTTACCTCTTAAAAGCTGAGGAAAGTTGTAAGAAAGCAAGAGATCTATATCATTTGAATATCTGAGAAACATGAGGGTATAGGGCAATGGTGATGATAATAGTAGCAGCAGTAGTAATAGTAACAGCAACAGCAAAAGCAATAGTAATAGTAATGGTAGTTATCAGTTTTCCTTCCTTGTAAAATTGGAATATCTCACAGTTTTAATGAGAATTAAATATATGTAAATGTTTTAGTTTGTTTTACTGATGAAGGAGTTGAGGCTCAGAGTGGTAACTAAGTGTTTTAAAATCTCACAACCATCGCCTGGCCGATGATTCCATGACTCCTGGCTAATTTCATTATACTTCTCTTAGTGCTGCTTTATGACTCTGGAGTGCAGTACACGTGAGTATTTCCTCCTCCCTGGAGAGTGGAATGGAGGAGAAACCACTTCTTGTGGATGGCAGTGGCTGTCACAGCTCCACCCTGGCACTTTATCCATTTTTAACCTGGGCTGGGAACAGTCAGGGTTGCTTTCATGTGGTTATGGGCGGTCACAGGGAAGAGAAAGCTTCCAGTGGTTAATGGGAGATGGCATTTGGAAGCACATGTGAAACAGTCCCTGGAGCTCTCCTGAATGATGAGGAATCTGAAAAGGGCCAGGGCTTTCCAAATTCAGCAGATGGGATTAATCTCAACTCTTGTTGTTATGTGTTATTGTATATTTGCCTTTGTAGTTATGGACCTAAAGGTGAGAGCTTAGAAAACCCTTTGTTGAATTGAATGGCACTAGAAGGAGGACCTAGTTTTCATGATGTGATCTGAAGGCTTATCCATCAGGTTCAGCACAGAAATAGAAGCTGTTTTAGATATTTTAAGTAGAGTGGGATTTAATATAGGGGATTAGGGGCTTGCAGGATTGTTGGAGGGGCTGAAGACACATGTTATAGACTGGCCTCCAGTTCTGAGTCTCAGAACCACAGAGAACTGACCTACTATGGGAAGTTCAAAGGGCAAGCCACTCAACTTCTCAGGCTCAATTTCTTTATCTAAAAATGAGGATAATAATGACAGTACCTATCACCAAATGTTGTAGCTGGGATTAAGCAAGACAAGGAAAAGGTGCATAATTTATAAAATATTAAATCAAATTTGGAAGTACTTACTCAGCAGTGATCTGTGAATCATGAATTCAACAAATATTTATGTTTCAGGCATGGTTCTGGGCACATGGGATGGATCACCAAACAGAACAGATAGAAATCCCTGCCCTGAAGAGCTTAACTTCTAACAGGGAAAGAGAGTTAAGAAACTAAATAGTATTAATAAGTAAATTGCACAGTATTTTAGAAGGATAAAGGGCATGAGGATATGGGGAAGAACACATACAGGGAATGCCAGCCATGGGGGAGGCCTCACTGGGAAGGTGGGAGTTGAGAAAAGGCTCAGAGAGGTGCAGGAGTGTGCCAGTGAATGCTAAGAAATTTGAGGGAGAAATTCTAGCAAAGGCACTGAAGAGGCTGCATGCCTGGCGCATTTAAAAAAAAAAAAAAAAAAAAAGGCAGCAAGGAAGTCACTGTGACTGAAGAGGAGAGTAAAAGGGGGATGGGGCCAGAGGGCTTATGGAGGCCGGATCACACAGAGGGCTCACAAGTCACCGTGAGGGCTTGAGCTCTTACTCTGAGTGAGATGTGAGGCCCTTGCAGAGTTCTAATCAGAGGGAACATGATCCTACTCATGCTGTAAAGCATCACTCTGGCTGCTGAGTTGGGAATAGACAGACACACATCCTCACCCCATGATACATAATAACAGAGATATCTACGCACAATTTGTTCAGCAGGTACTTACTAAGAGCCTATAATGTGCCAGATGCAGTACCGTGTGCCGCAGTACCATGGTCCACAAGGTCAGTGCCAGCTCACCAGTGGGCTTTAATCTATGACAGGAAAGCAGGGTCCTACGGGTATAGAACAAAGGGTCTGGAGCCATGACAGGCTTTGAGGCTGTGGGAGAGGGTGGGGAAGAGGTGGAGACTGCATCGGGAAGGTGCGACAGTGGTATGTCCAGTACAGTTCTGAAGCTATTAAAACTTTTTGGAAAAAATATCCTATGTATATATATAAATATGTTAATGAACACAAGCTGTGAAGCAACAAATTTTGAACAGTGTCAGATTTGACTAATAGCTCCACTTAATGAATCACTGATGTTCAATGGGGTGAACTGGAAAACGTATGGAAATCTCACATGATCGTCCTTAGGCAGTCATGACATAGGATTAGCTGAAGAGTAGAAATGATACATTATGTTTGTTATCCATCAGGTGGTACGCCTATAGTGTTACACAGCTGCTATTATTCAGGCTTGCTCTTCAATCACCTAGTTGTGTGATTTCTACTCTTTCAGTAATCTTATAAGATTCTATCATTTGCCCTGCCTAAGCCATTGAGATAATTCCTGTGTCTCAATATACAGGCTTGTGTAACAGCAGACTCATCCACACCCTCCCCCCACCCCATTTTTGGAGCTGCTTCACAGATATGTCCTTTCATTCTCTCTTGTATAAAAATCTTTATTTTTAGTCACAAGAATAAAGGGCTTCACTAACTATTTTGTGTTTTAGATCTTAGTACCAAATCACCCTCTCCTTACAGATAATTTATTTTTTTTATTTTTTAAAATAAATTTATTTATTTATTATTTATTTTTGGCTGCATTGGGTCTTTGTTGTTGCGTGTGGGCTTTCTCTAGTTGCATGAGCGGGGGCTACTCTTTGTTGCCGTGTGCGGGCTTCTCATTGCGGTGGCTTCTCTCGTTGTGGAGCATGGGCTCTAGGCACACACGCTTCAGTAGTTGTGTCACGTGGGCTCAGTAGTTGTGGCTCACGGACTCTAGGGCACAGGCTCAGTAGTTGTGACGCATGGGCTTAGTTGCTCCGTGGCATGTGGGATCTTCCCGGACCAGGGCTCAAACCCGTGTCCCCTGCACTGTCAGGCGGATTCTTAACCACTGCACTACCAGGGAAGTCCCCCTACAGACAATTTAGATCATCTAGATATAAATAGCTTTTTTAGTTGTAAAGAAAATATTGGATGATTATAAGCTATCATATATCAAATGACTAGGGTTATGGGTGATTGGAAGTTTAGTTTTCTTTTGCTCCATTTCTCTAAAGTGAGCTCCTCTGATTAGGTTAGAGGAGATCAGGCAGGGGCTTTCTTGTTGGGGGATGTGTAAGAATTGTTTGGAGAGTCCATCACCTCTGGGCTTAAATAAGTCAGTAAATACTTGGAGTTCTAAAGCGTTGCTTCAATAATGTATAGGTTCTATTGATACACACAAATTCTTAAATATATCAGGGCCAGGATTAGGGTGAGGTAAGGGAGAGGTGCCCAGGTACAAAATTTAAGGAGGCACTCACTCTCAGGGTGGTGCAAGTGGGGTGTCATTTCTGAAGGCTTCTGGCTAACCCTGTACTTGCAGTGCCTCCTTAACTATTGCACACCCTAGATGCCTTGCTTGCTTTACTCTAGTCTTGTCTTCTGATTGTCAACTAATCATATTGTACTGAGCATATAAAACCTTCATACTTTTGTTTATACTTCTCAGTCCAGAAGGAAGTTCTCTGTTGGATCCTCCAGTATGCCCAGTAAATATTTACACATCTATTTTCCTTTCAAGACTCTGCTCATGGGCTTCCTACTGAATGCTCGCAATCCCCCCACTTACATCCCCACAGCACTTGGCGTGGACACCTGTTTGTTTGCCCACCTTTCTTCACATTTCAAAATCTTCGAGGAAAGGGGTGATGTTATAGTTTTGCTCGTCCCTAGCACCCTAGCCCAGGTTTCTGTACGTAGCAGGCTCTCAGTAGTGAGTAAATGAAAAAGCACTGCACTCAAAAAGCACTCTAGGGCTTCCCTGGTGGCGCAGTGGTTGAGAGTCCGCCTGCCGATGCAGGGGACGCGGGTTCGTGCCCTGGTCTGGGGGGATCCCACATGCCGTGGAGCGGCTGGGCCCATGAGCCATGGCCGCTGGGCCTGCACGTCCGGAGCCTGTGCTCCGCAACGGGAGGGGCCGCAGCGGTGAGAGGCCCACGTACTGCAAAAAAAACCCAAAAAGCACTCTATGGGGACTCCCCTGGTGGCGCAGTGGTTAAGAATCCGCCTGCCAATACAGGGGACATGGGTTCGAGCCCTGGTCCGGGAAGATCCCACATGCCACGGAGCAGCTAAGCCTGGGCGCCACAACTACTGAGCCTGTGCTCTAGAGCCCATGAGCTACAACTAAAGAAAGCCCGTGCGCAGCAATGAAGACCCAATGCAGCCAGTTAAAAAAAAAAAAAAAGCACTCTGTGTAGAAGCAGTCATTCTGAACCCAACCACATTTTGAAAAGCAGATCTTCCAGATGCAAATGAATCCTAATTGTGTTCCACATAGGGACGATTTGCCATTACTGTCTGTTGACTGTGTAAGTGAAATAAAGTAAAAAAATGATTTCTAGAAAAGAGATACCTAAAATGTCAGGCACATTATTACCTGAGCCTTAGCCAGCTGTCAGCTAATTACCTGAGCCACAGGTTCTAAAGTAAACACGGATGCAGCAGAAATAATTACCACCAGAAAGCAAAAGCACTTCTGCTGCAGCAGACTGGAAGGCAGCCTTAGGTGGCTCTTTGCAAGGGAATGAAGACAGGCTGGAGAAAGCCCAGAAATGGGGTGGAACAGGGAGGGACCTAGGAATCTTGATGGGAGGTTGGGAGGGGGGCACCATTTAAGAAAGAGGGATTGTTTGTTGGGAAAATTGATGGGAGGGTCATAGTAGCTTCTTGCCCTTAGTTGAGGGGCTACCATGTGAAAGGGGATTTAGGGTTGTTCTGGGTTATTACAGAAACCACTACCAGCAGTTATAAAGCAAAAACAAAATCAAAAACACAAAACATTTACTGAACATCAGTCTATCATCTGAAAAATTGTACATTTCTTAGACTAGCCCCTCCCCAAGTTGGGCTTTATAACCCTGATTGATGAGGAAACCAAGGGTGAAGGGAGTTATATTACTTGTCCAAGACCATGCAGGGACTAAATGGAGATTCAAGTTATTTGTCCCAGAGCCTGTGCTCTGTCTTCTGTGTTACTATGGACATCGCTAACCATCTGATGGGACTGCCCAGGAGAAATGGAGCTCCCAGTCCAGCCCTGCACTGGTAGAGTTCCTTACAGTTTACAAGGCACTTCTGTACATGTTGTAACAACAAGCTTCTGAAACAGGTAGAAAAAGGAACTAAATCCTACCACAGGACTGACTTATTCAGAGTTACACGGCCTAGTGTCAGCTGAGCTGGGACTCTGGCTTTAAGTGATGTTCTAGTTCTGCATGGACACTTCGGAACAGGGACTTTTACGGGGTGTTGGGAGGCTAGATCTGGTGGCAAGCTAACAATCTCAAGACTCTGTGATTCTCAGGTGCTTTCACTTAACTCCTCTTTTTATAACACGCATCACAAAAAAGTAAATGAATAAAGGAAGAGTTATTTTAGTGAGGGAGGCTACGTCATAATCGTGTTGAGTATAGTTGGACCTTGAGATGGAATAATAGCATGTAGGCAGCAGCAGTGAGCCTATGAAAAGGACAGAGGGCACAGGCTGTATAAAATATAAAATTTGTATAAAACAGTAAACAACAAGAATAAAAAATGAAAAAAAACTTACATGACACGTGATGTGAAAATTTCATGGAAAATGATTCCTTGCAAAATGAAATGTGAAACAATTCTAGATGGTAGAGTATACTTTTCAATGAATTTTTAAGATCACGAGGGTTTTATGACAAAAGGAATATTATATAGTATTAATGACTGTTTAGTTAGTGAACATCATCAGTCTCTCTATTTTTTTCTTTATTTCAGAGCTCTTTTCTATTGCATTTAATTTTTGCAAATAAAATTTAGTAGAAGGTTTTTTTCTGTGTCTTGGTAAGGGGTTAGGCTTTTGAGAAATGTAGATTTCAAAACAGCTAAAAGATGTCAGGAGGGAGATTGGCCATTAAAACAGTGTACCTCTGGGCAGCACTGACTTGGAGATCAAAATAATCCAGGTGAAGCCCACAGGTTTCTGGGCTCTGGAGAACTGACGCATAACCACTGACCACGTGAGACTGATTGGTATACCCCATTACTGTGACAGAGAAAAATAGAATGGAATATTTACATAAATGGTTAATGCATTCCTACCTTATGAAAGGAGTCAACCTAGGGATCAAAGTTGCATTCAGAAGATTGTTTGGTATGACTAAAGAAACAGATTGGGTTGCTTTCACTCATCATAATTTGTAATTACATATTTTGTTGTATAATCACTTGTTTAATATTTGTCTCTGTTTAGATTATTTTACTTGCTATAGTCTATCTAGTGTCTAGCGAATAGACTGAGACGTTGTAGGCATTCGATAAATATTTGTTAAATGAATGAATGATTTCATTAAACAATGACAGCAGGAGGTAATTACCCATACCGGGGACTGGAATTCCTTTGAGTGCTGGTTAACACATTTTCTAACCTGAGACATAGAAGAGATGGCATATATACTCTCTGGTTTCTTTTTTACCACAGTCATCATGACCTCATATCTAGCAAACTGTTATTATACAATTGAGTAAATTACAGGTGTTGTCACATCATTTACTTTCCAGATCTCTGGGATCCCTGAGGGTAGGGGCTGTGTGCCCATTGTCTCCATGTCCTGTCCCCTGATGCTTAGCAACAGTGCCAGATGCATGCTGAATATTTGGTGAGTGAGTAAATGATTACCTTACTGAGAATACAATCTAGTTCATGGATAGAAAATAATTGTGCTGCCGCTGTTGCCTCTTGTGTCACGGTGGAAGTCTCTACTTAATGATGGAACTCTTTCCTACTGAGGTTAGATGGGATCACAATCTTCTTTCCCACAAAAGCTCCAGGCAGCATGAGTAATTTACTGGAGTTGATAAGTTGAAATCTGTTTCCTATCACTATCCTATTTTATTAGCAGGGCCTGAATAGTCATCCATTGAAGTTATGGGTGGTTATGATTCTATAATAAATATTTATATACTATTTACTATTCTTTGTATTACATGTTGGAGATATGAAAATATACAATATAAGGATATGATCCTCACCTTTAAAAAGCTCAATCTACAGTGAGGAAGAAAGATCCCCAAATCCAACATGATAATGTAGTATATTTGCTATAATAGAAGCACATATATAAGACATGTGAACACAGGGAGGATAAAATATGTTATCTCAGGCAAAGTGTGTGTGTGTATGTGTGTGGGGGTGTGTTCATCTAGTACAGTGCACATAGTAGATCCTCGATAAATACTTTTGAATGAGTGGATGAGTACAAAGTTTTTCTCAATCTAGTCTGAATATACCCTGTTAGAATCTTTTCCCACCCACTACCCCCCTTAATGTATATTAAGCCCCAGCCATACCCAATTATACACCTTTCTTTGAACTTGCCACATCCCTTTGACTGGACTTCTCTTTCTTCTCCATCTAGAAAACTCGCACTCATTCTTTAAGACACAGCACAAATCCCTAAGTAAAGTAAATCGATAAGCCCACTGTACTCCTATTGCCTTATGGTTCTCTGTCCCCACAAATCTCACTTATTTTAGTAAAATATTTACATGTTTGCTCCTCACACCACTCTTTACTCTCTAAGTTTCTTCTTTCTATTTCATACTGTTTACAAATATTTTTTGAAGGTGAAGAGTTTAAGAAAGCTGATTATCTAACAAGCTATAGAGGAGACAAATGACCCAGCAAAGGCAGATTTAGAGAAAATAATTAAACCCAACCCAATCCTCACGTGTCTGTATTATTCTAGAGCCGAGCAAATCTGAACAACTACCAAAAAAGACTCTTCTTTTTTGGTAGTAACGAGTAGAGGATATGGACTGTCCCCTGACGCTGCCCTGTTTACCTTTGCCACCCTCTTCATTCTTGCATTTCCTCTGAGAAATCATCACTGTTAACACTCCTAAACCTGGGTTATCAGCAGTTCTTGCCTACTTTTCTCTCGCTTTTTCTCTTTCTCAAATATTTGAGACAGAGCAGTCAGCTGTCAATGATGAAAAATAAATACTGAATGCTAGATTAGGAAGTGCAATGAGCAAATACACATACAGAAGGTAAAACCATCCACCACTCTATGCCAACTCTATTACAGACAATAGAACATGTCAGAAAAAAATATATTGCTGTGGGCATTTGGGAAACATTGAGATTCTAAAAGATGCATAAATATACAGTCAAGTATAAGACAGTGATGAAACTCAGCTGGCTGGGTAGATATGAGGAAACCTTAAGCACTAACTTTACTGAAACAAGGCAGTGACACTGCCTATATATTTCTACTCTGTCAATATGACGGTCAAAGAAAAAATAAAAGAGAGAGGAGACTCAATGATTTTGTGTCCCTGCAGCTAACATGTATTCAGGAATACATTTAAAAGGCATGAGAGTGCTATGGCCATGTCTCTTCTTGCTAGTGTCTGTTTCTATAACTCCCTGCATCCTGTCTATTGCTCTTTTATTTTTCTTTGTAGGTGTACTTAGTGCCAGATAAGGCTCTTCTCAAAAGCAGAAAGTAAGATACTAGGAGGCAAGGAACACTGGGAGAAGGAAATAAATACAATGCTACATAATTTTACTGAGCGCTTCCTGTGCGCAAGCACGGGGTTAGGCATCAAAAGCATAAAAAGAAAAAAAAACATAGAAAGGGTATGCAGTCTTGTTTGAGAGACAAGAGTGACATAGTTGAAATAATTGGAAGTAGATATAAACAATATTGTATTTTACTTTTAAAGAGGTACATTATAGGTGCAGCTGAAGTAAAGAGAAGGGAGGGGCTAGAGCTTGGTGGAGAGGTAGAATAAAAACATCAGGAAAGAGGTAAGGATAGAGAGTAGTTAGACAAGAATAAAAATGTAGAATCGCACAGAGAATAAAAGATCAATTAAATGAATCTTAATGTAGAATGAATAGATGAGTTAAGAGAAGAAAAAAATTTAAATGAGTTGATACAAAAAGGACAATGATTTTCAAACTTGGAGAAATAATTATAGATAATGTTTATTTTTTATAGTAGAGAGTTGATTTAGAAGAATTAATTGTGCTTTTTACTTATCCTTGAGTTTGCAAGTAAAAAAAGAATGAAAGTACTAGCCATCATTTATATTTTCTCATAAAACTATAACATCACAACTGGAAAAAAAAAAGATGTCAGATTAAAGTGAATTTCAAAGCAGCTTTCAAGCTTCAGCTATTGTAGCAGGGCAACATCGAAAAACAATTTTATCACTTGTGCTCAGTGACATTCTAGGAAGAAAATAATATTTTACAAATATTAAGATTGTGTTACTACTGTAGCCACACACATAACTCTATTTTGGCTTAAAAATACATGACCTATAAATTATGAACATAAGCTACTGTAAGCAAATGATAGTTTATGGACAAAAAAAGTCTTATTATAGGAGCAATTTAGACTTCACATATATGAGCTATCTATTACTGCATAACAAATTGCCCCCAAACTCAGAAGCTGAAAACAACAAATATTTATTATTGCACAGTGTCTGTGGATCAGAAGTGTGGGAGAAGCTTAGTGAGATGGTTCTGACTCAGGCTCTTTCCCGGTATAGTCAATTACAGTGAAAAGCTCAGTAGGGGCTGAGTCATAGGAATGTTTTTCTGGGGTTGGAGAAGCTGCTTCCAAGATGGTTCACTCTCATCTGGCTGCTGGCAGGAGGCCTCAGCTCCTTGCTGGATGTTGTGAAGAGGCCTCAGTTCCACTGAGGATTTTGTTAAATGCAAATTGACCCCTCCACAGAACTGGTAAGTTTTTAACAGATAAATACAAGCGTATCTGATTCTTTCTTTCTTTCTTTTTTTTTTTTTTTGTGGTACGTGGGCTTCTCACTCTTGTGGCCTTTCCCGTTGCGGAGCACAGGCTCCGGATGCGCAGGCTCAGCGGCCATGGCTCACGGGCCCGGCCGCTCCGCGGCATGTGGGATCCTCTCAGACCGGGGCACAAACCCGTGTCCCCTGCATCGGCAGGCGGACTCTCAACCACTGCGCCACCAGGGAAGCCCATGCTTATTTCTTGCTATACCAATAATTACAGTATTTTCTGAATATCTGAATTGCTTTTCTTTTAACTTATAGTTAAAAGAATCAGTCCCTAGCAGATATGTGAGTTAACAGAATACAATCCTCAGCTTAGGTGATGTGATGATTAATTTTATATGTCAACTTGACTTTACCACGATATGCCCAGATAGTTAGCCAAAATTTATTCTGGGTGTTTCTGTGAGGGTGTTTTTGGCTGAGCTTAACACTTAAATCAGTAGACTGAGTAAAGCAGATTGCTCTCCCTAATCTGAGTGGGCCTTGTCCAATCAGTTGAAGGCCTGAATAGATCCTCCCCAGAGTAAGAGAGAACTCTTCCTGCCTGACTGCCTCAGAACTGGGACATGTTTTTTTTCCCGCTGTCTTAGGAATAAAATGAAACATAAGCTTTTCCTGGGTCTTGAGCCTGCCAGACTGGAACCATCAGCTGCCGTCAGCTGTCCTGGGTCTCCAGCTTGCTGACTCACCTGCAGGTATTGGGACTTGTCAACCTCCATAATCACATGAGTCAGTTCTTTATGATAAATCTCTTTATACGTGTATACGTATATATATACACATGTATATATGTATACATACATATTCTGTATTCTATTGGTTCTGTTTCTCTGGAGAATCCTGACTAATCTAGGTTCCAGGTAATATTTTTTAAAAAGTTCTGTCTCAGTTAAAGCCACCATGAGTCTCAAGACATGTGTGGCCTAGGTAGTCCTTGCTCTAACTCAGACACGGTGGGCAGCCTAGTACTTGTCTCTTCACTTCCTAGTAAATAAAAGATTGGGCTAGATGATCTTTCTGTTTCCTCCAGTTCTGAAAATCTGATCTGTCTTGACTCTAAAAGGACATCTTCCCTGGGTCTGGTCCTTACAGTTCAGGTTCACCCAGGTGAAGATGACCTTGGCATGGAGGATCAAGTGCTCTGCATTTGGTGCTTATTCAAGAGGTGAGTGAAAGAGGAATGATAAAAACAAAAACAAAACACAAAAAGGACATTTGTGGTCCTTGAATTAGTATGTGTGACAGCTCTATGAAAAGATGAACTGCAGTGTCCAGTTTCCCTCATTCATGCTCAGGGGATTTGTTCTTATAAGTCCTATTAAGTAGGCAACTTCTCTGTGTATCTGAGAGAGCACAGTCTAACAAGTATCAATTTACTCACTGCTGTTTGCATGCTATCTCTGTGGTAGGTGCCTACCTAATTTTTCTGGAAAACATGTTCGCTAAAACTCAGATTTGTATGCCGTCTTTTATTTGCTTGGTTTAAATACAGTGCACACAATAGATTGTTAAGATACGAATACAAGCTTGAAAAATCTAGCATGACCAAAAAAATTATAAAGTGCAGCTCTTTATGTTAGGTTTATCACACTTCTACCAGATTTCAATGTGCATAAAGAGAAGAATTGCAGGCAACCAAATGGAATTAAGATCACATTGCATATTTAGAGAGGCAGAGCATATGGAATTTAGGGTCATGGAGGTCTGGCTTTGAATTTCTGCCTTATTAGCTGCAGGATCATTCGAAACTTAATCTCTTTCTAAGCCTCAGTTGCCTCAGCTATAAAAAAAAAAGGCGGAGGAGTGGGCTGAGGACGTAAGACCTACTTCGTAGGTGAGTTGCAAGGGAGTAGAACATAGTAATTACACAATAAATGGCAGCTATTATGATGACAAATCTACATTTCGAAGGGGGATAGATAAGCCCTACATAGCTTGGGAAATAAGTGAAAAATTGTGTCTACTTTAAAATTTTACTTCAGTTATTACATTTATTTCTTTTATTAATTTTGCAGGAATCTCTCATGCAGAACTATAGCTGTGTGTTGTGAGTTTTCATTTACAATTGCCAGGAGTATCCTAGTCTTTGATTTGTGCAGGGGATGTCTGTTCAAAGTGAAATGACCACGCGTGGCAGGAGGAGGGACAGTGATGCTGCATCTTTTTCTTTTCTCTCAAGGGAAGCCCAGGGATTTCCTGAGAAGAGGTAGTAGCAGGGCAAAGACTTATCAGGTGAGACATTGTGATCTATGCATTCATCCAGGCTCCTAGGAACTAAGCCATTGGGATGTTTTTTGAAGTTGAGGTTTGCCATCACTCTGCAAACTCTGGGGAGGCCCCAGACACTCTTCTCCATGACCTTATATGCTGCTGTTCTAGGGCAGTTCTACATCTACCATATAATGTTATAGAACTAATAAGCATATCCCGCTGCATGGAGGTTCTTGATCACAAATCATTTAATCTAGGAATACTTAAGTCTAGAACTAAAACCATAACTTTGTTTTATAGCTTCCAGGCATTGTAAATTTCAGTTTTCTTTACGTTCTAAAAGAACCTGCTGATGTGTGTTGAAATATTATGTACACTAGTTTATCGATAGTTGGAAGAGTTAATTTCCCTGCCAATCCATCTCTGCAGGCTGCATTTCACATGGGCACAAGAGTCAGTTAAGGTGCGGCTTGCCTAGCGTACAAGTATATAGAAAAGAAGCCCAGTTGTTTCCCACACCATCCGAACTGTGGCTACCATATAAAACCTGCCAAACTATATATGTATAGCTATATATAATTTGGCACCAAACGTCTTCCTGTCAGAGACAAAGGATACTCTGAGTATTAAAAACATCAAAAGCAGAAAAAGTTAAGTAGTTGCAACAGGTACAGATCTAAGGCAAAGAACTACATCTCGCTGCGGAATCTCAGATCAAACATGCCTGCTTTTTCCTTTCGCCCTTTGGGGTCGTTCCTCTGATAAATAATTCACAGACTGCAGTGCAAAGTAGTTTGCATACTGACAAGATTAAAAAGAATGCTTTGTCTGGGTTAAATTTACAATCTGAAACCTTCCTTTAAAATGTCAAGAAGGTAATTAATTTAAGAAGGTTTGCCAAGCAGAGTCTCCGACCCTGTCAGAAAAATTTCATTTCCTGAGGGTGAAGGGGATGTTGCGTTTATCTTTCCCAAATGCCTGTTTTGGTTTCCATTTTAAGACCATTTTCTCCCTTCCTAATATGCTTTTTATAGCCCTTTTCTTTTTAAGCAAAAATTAACCCAGTATTCTTTCCTGGTGGATTTTTTAAAAGATTATCTAAGATAGTCTGCAAATTACCTCTGAATGGGGACTGGAGTACAGGTCAGACCTTTTGACACAGACAGAAGAGGAACATTTTTCCACAGAGAGAGCTCTCCCCTGAGAGAGCCTGAACATGCAGACAAGCCTTTGGAGGAGCAGCGGGAAATGCATAAATTCAACAGCATGAAAATTCGCTTTTGGCATAGCAAAACATCCTGTCCCACGCATGCTCAGTGGTGTGCGTTCTTATGAATGAATGCTATGACAATCAGTGGGGTTTTTACAGAAGCTCTTCAAGCCAAGGTTACTGGTGTGAAATTTTATTAGCAATTGTGTCCCTTTAGCTAATCCCTGGAGGCATCACAGAAGAGATGAGACAATGCGTTGCTGTTTGAAAACCTCATCCAAAATCGGCGTGTCACATGTGTGCATACACACACACTTACATACACATGGCAGAAGAAGAAAACGATTAATCAACCCACTAAAACCATGTTGCACTTCCCCTGAAGAGTAGGGTTTGCCAGGGTCGCAAATCTAAGTAGATGTCATTTCATTGATGCTAATTGGGAAGAAAGAATTTCATCTCTAATTTACTTCAGGAAACAAAGGTCATCTGAAACGAGACATAATGCTAAATGAGAAGGGAAATAGCTCGCAATATATGAAATTCTAAATAAGAATCTCTTGGTTTTAATGCAAATCTAAATCAGGAATGTGTTCAACAGACATGCTTTTGAATGCTTAGCTGTCCTTCCTAGTTACCAGCTCTGGAACCTGGTGAATGAAGTGTTTGTGTCGCTACAATTCACTTTCCTGAGATCTCCCTTCTACATCTTGTGTCATCTTGGTGGGGTCAGGATGTGCTATATCAGTTTGACATTTGTGTTCTCTGAGACTTTAGAAAAGCAGCCACTGGACAAATCATTCTGCAGATTCCTCACTCATTACCATCATACCTTGGAAAAAGGGGTATCTCATTAAGGGTACGTGTTGGATTCTATCTATCTTTCATGGAGTCTACACTATTAATATGCTAATACTCAACATTAGTCTCTATAATCTTTTCACTTGGGGTATTCAATTGTCCTTTTAAGAAATATTGAAATTGCCTGCAAATCTTTTGGCAAGTTGTGGTAGTATAGATTAAAAACAAAATATGGCCCAGTAGGAATAAGTATAAAAGCACATAATCTCACAGCTGAAAGTGCAATTTAAGTTTAAAAATCTATATTTTCTATTACTGTAAAGATTGCTTTTGAAAATTTCAAGCCATCATTTTAGTTTTTTCAAAGAAAGGGTTGGAGAAGAACCTCAGAAACCGATTTCAGAGGAATGTTTAATTTGGAGATGATCGTGTTGGACATAGAAAGAAATATGTGTCAGGGAGGGGTGTAAGTTTGGCCTCTAGGACACCATCTGGAGATAGGCCTAAGTGTTTTGATTTTCAGGCGACAGCAGAGGCTGCACTTGCTTTAGTCAATGGTATCCAGAATAGAAAAGATCTGGATTCTCCATGTGTTAATGGAAACTCTCAGACACTGGAACCATCATTCAAGGAGAATAATTTATTCAAGAGAAGAACACATTTTAGGAAGGAAGAGGTAGTAAACATCAAATTATTCTGAGATCAAGAAGAATGAATGTTGAGAAAAATACTCTGGACTTGATAGTGGCCTTTGAGAAAGCATTTCAGCAGCTTGTTGGCTTTGCATGTAAGATTTCAGGAGATATTTTTAAGTGAGCTGGGTTGAGGAAAGAAACACAGGGAGTTTAAATTGCTTTTTGTAGTAAGAAAGAAGGAGAGCTCTGGCACAATGACTCAGTGGAGCATAGAATTCCTAGAAGAATTCCTTCTTTTGTTTTTCATTAAGATAGAGGATATAATTATATGTATAGGTCAAGGGAAAAGAACCAGCATATAGAGAGATATAAAATATTCAAGAGAGAGATGGAATAATTAAGAGATTAATATCTTGGGAGAAGCAAGAGGGGTTAGGACCAAGATCACGAGAGGAAAGAGAAGCCTTAGGGGGAAAAGGGAGCAGAACAATTTTTTCTCTGAGACAGGAGGAAGAAAGGATAGTGAATGAAGAGGCAAGTAGATAGGGAGAAAAGAGTTGGCAGGATTTAAGTTAGTTGATCTCAATTTTATCAGGAAGTAATAGATGTCGGTGCCTAAAGATAGTGTGGAAGTTTGAGCAGAAGAGATTTGGAACAGATCCTGGAGAGCGAGAGAGATGATCCACCATAGATATTTGAGATGCTTGACTAGCAGCACAGGTGGCAAAGTGGAAGGGAGACAGAGTGTGCCTTTAAAGTGATCCTGCCATGCTTGTAATTTTCTCAGCAGTGCTCAGCCATCTGGGAGGTGGATCACAGAAAGCAGAGAGTGGGGTTTCTCAGGACGGGAAGGACAAAGCTTTGTGGTAGAGAAAGAGAGTGAGGGCGCTCAGCACGCTCCTGAGAGCATTGCGTCAATGGCTGATAGTGCTGTCCAGGTTGGGCACGGAGGGATGTGATCCAGGATGGGGGTAACAGGCTGGAGGAACAGGACAGGAGGGGACGGGGGCTTGAAGGTGATGAGGATGGAGCCTAGGCTCGAGAAGCGTGAGTGAGTATGATGTGAAGAATGACAAAGCGGTCTAGAGGCAGAAAGTGCTGAGATGTGGTTAGGCTTGTGGAGACTAAAATATAATGGAGATGACAGTAATCCGAGTATCCAAGTTTAAGGCCATGTGGTATACGAGTGCTGGAAGGTCATCAGCATAGACACTGAGGGAGGGTGGGACAGTTAAGGGAATGTTAAAATTATGATGGAAGAGGCAGAGCCTGGAGAAAATGGAAAATTGGAAAAGCAGTAGGTAGCATGGACTTTAAAAGAAAGATTATTGAGTGATGGCCTCAAACAATAGTCTGGAAGTGATCATGAGGGACAAAGATGATATTGATTCCTTTCTTATCCAGAGACTTTTAGAGAGTAACATTCATTTAATAAATATTTAAGCAGTGTCTATTAAGTATAACAGACACTGGACTTGGGAGTGAGCATGCAATTGACAGACCCAGTTTGTCCTTATGTACCTTAAAATCTAGTCGGAAATACATAGACTAAATTTATAAAATATATAATTATAAATCCTGGTAAGATCTATGAAGAAAACAAGCATAATGATATTTTGATAGAGAAATGATCAAATTATTCCTCCTTGGTTATATTTGTGCCCCAGTAGCAAGAGTGAGAGCATTAACTCACAGCCTGAACAATCCTTTTAAAACATGTATCAGATCATATTCTCCCCTTTTAAAAACTCTTATTTCTATTACACTTGGGATAAACTCCAAATTCCTTATCAAGGTCTAATAGACCCCACATGATCTGATTCCTTAAATCTCTCTAAACTCTTCTCTTTCCATTTTCCACCTTCTTTCTCACTCCGGTGACTCCATCCTTTCTGCTCCTCAAGGATGCTGATTGCTTTCCCACTGCAGGCCCTGGAACACGGGCCTCCCAGGCCCTCCTGCACTCACACCTCTGCCTTCTCTCAGCTTCCTCTCTCCTTTTCAGAGAGACCCTCATTGATTTCTCTTGCTAGGATATCTTGGATTCCTCTATCCTACTGTTCACATTCTCATCCATCAGTGAGACCTCCCATTTCAGCTTCTTAAATAAATCCTCTCAAATCCACGTCTCCTTGGCTATCTTTACAACCACCATGTATCAATTCAACCTATCACCATCTCATCTATAACTGTAATTCCTAGTCTTATCATAAAAGACTGGCAGAAGGTCAGCTGTTCCTTTTCTAGGAACCCTAAACAGGAAAAGTTTCAAGCTGAGATATCGGATTCTAGATGGACCTTCCTAAGCATGGCTACCAACTTGTACTCAGCAAGGTGCAGACCTGCCCTTGAACTCTCACCTCCCCGGCAGAGAGGGAACAAGGAATACAGAATGTGGGTGCCTACCAGGGATATGGGAGCAAACAGTATTGAGACGTATTGTTCAGATTTGACCCTGGCATTGGATGGATATCTTTCATCTATGTATTGGTTTTCCTGGGCTACTGGGAGGATCCCATAACAATTTGGAACATTATTGATGATCACGGTCAGCAGATAGAATTAAAAAAAAAAAAAAAAAAAAGAATGTGGGTGCCTAAAAGGGTAATTAAATGTGTCAGGTTTTAGCATACTGGGTTGTGCAATGGCGAGGTTGTTCTAGGCCTTTGGTATCCAATATATCCCTATTCACAATCTAGCTTTTCCACTTACAAGCTGTGTGAACTTCAACTAGTACTTTAGATTCTTGCTGTCTTGGTGTCCTCATAAATAAAATGGGAACAGTGTCTGCTTTGAAAGGTTGTTGTGAGGATAGTGTGTCAAGTAGAGTGCCTGGTCCATTCTGGACACTCAGTGTTAATTCCTTCTACTTTGTTTTTCTTAGATTTTGCCTAGGAGACAGGGATATAAATTCCCGAAAGCAATCCCACGCATTTTGAACCATGACCATTGCTGGCTGGAGGACTGCCCCGTGCAGGAACTCCAAATTCAATCCACATTCTCTGTAAAGCAAGGATGGGAAAGTTGAGTTTGGAAGTTCTCAAAAACAGAAGAACATTACACATGCTGTTCCTTGTTTGCACTGTTGCATTGTGTTTATTTCTACATTTCCAAGAATCGTACTATTTCAGAGCTGGAAGAGTCCTTAGAGGGCATTTTGCGGTATAGTAAAAATAACTCTGTGCTTGGGGTCAGGAGATAAGGATTGGAGGCTTGGATTTGCAGCTAATGAGCCATATGTCTCATAGTACCTGCCCTGCTTACCTCATTGAGTTGGTGAGCCTTTGGTAGGATGAGTCAAGCCTCCTCAGGAGCATGCCAGAGAGGCAGTAACTACTTATTGTTTTGACCAAACATCAGGGCTTTTCTTTGTTTGTTTGATGTTTTCATACTTGCTTTTTCTATTTTGCTTTGTTGAAGTCACAAGGGCAGGGTTTTCAGTGTAAGAGGTGAGGAAGTGTGTCTGGGGAACAAGGGCTTTGGGCAAGGAAGACAGCGTGCTCTGGAGACTGTCTGATATAACCACCTCCATCGGCCTCCTCCAGAGAACTTCAGTGAAACTACATAGCACTGCAGTCATTTTGAAAATTGAGTTTTGTATGTTCAGATGTTACAATATGTGCAGTTGGCCGCCAGGATAGTCTCTAGTGAATGCAGGGCTATTCCCAAGAAATTCAATAACATGTGGGTAACTTGAATGGCAAACTAAGTGATACTTAAGAAAGCACCTTAGAAGTGCGTGTCGTAATCAGCAGTAAACTGCTATTCTTTGCTTCAACACGACGACTTTGCAGATGAAAAATCCGAAGCTCACAAAGTTTCTGTGATTTGGATGTGGGTATTTTAGCACATTTCATGGAGATTTTTAAGAGGACCAGATGAGATGTAAGGTACTTGGCTTAGGCCTTGGCACATAAGCATTCAATAAGTGTTACTGATTATTCTTATTGTTGTTCTACTGCTGCAGTTGATATTGCTGGTGGTGGAGGAAAACGTGCTGGGAGACTGTTTCCTGACATCCAGTATATTGTACTTTCTTTCTTTTGCAATTGCCATGCAATTTTTTTTTTAAAACATCTTTATTGGAGTATAATTGCTTTACAATGGTGTGTTAGTTTCTGCTTTATAACAAAGTGAATCAGTTATACATATACATATATCCCCATATCTCTTCCTTCTTGCGTCTTCTTCCCTCCCACCCTCCCAATCCCACCCCTCTAAGTGGTCAAAAAGCACCGAGCTGATCTCCCTGTGCTATGCGGCTGCTTCCCACTAGCTATTTTACATTTGGTAGTGTACATATGTCCATGCCACTCTCTCACTTTGTCCCAGCTTACCCTTTCACCTCCCCATATCCCCAAGTCCATTCTCTAGTAGGTCTGGGTCTTTATTCCCACCTTGCCCCTAGGTTCTACAGGAGCATTTTTTTTTTAATTTAGATTCCATATATATGTGTTAGCATATGGTATTTGTTTTTCTCTTTCTGACTTACTTCGCTCTGTATGACAGACTCTAGGTCCATCCACCTCACTACAAATAACTCAATTTCGTTTCTTATTATGGCTGAGTAATATTCCTTTGTATATATGTGCCACATCTTCTTTATCCATTCATCTTTTGATGGACACTTACGTTGCTTCCATGTCCTGGCTATTGTAAATAGAGCTTCAATGAACATTGTGGTACATGACTCTTTGAATTATGGTTTTCTGAGGGTATATGCCCAGTAGTGGGATTGCTGGGTCGTATGGTAGTTCTATTTTTAGTTTTTTAAGGAACCTCCATACTGTGCTCCATAGTGGCTGTATCAGTTAACATTCCCACCAACAGTGCAAGAGGATCCCCTTTTCTCCACACCCTCTCCAGCATTTATTGTTTGTAGATTTTTTGATGATGGCCATTCTGACCAGTGTGAGATGATCTCTCAATTTAGTTTTGATTTGCATTTCTCTAATGATTAATGATGTTGAGCATTCTTTCATATGTTTGTTGGCAATCTGTATATCTTCTTTGGAGAAATGTCTTTTTAGGTCTTGTGCCCATTTTTGTATTGGGTTGTTTGTTTTTTTGATACTGAGCTGCATGAGCTGCTTGTAAATTTTGGAGATTAATCCTTTGTCAGTTGCTTCATTTGCAGATATTTTCTCCCATTCTGAGGGTTGTCTTTTCGTCTTGTTTATGGTTTCCTTTACTGTGCAAAAGCTTTTAAGTTTCGTTAGGTCTCATTTGTTCATTTTCGTTTTTATTTCCATTTCTCTAGGAGGTGGGTCAAACAGGATCATGCTGTGATTGATGTCATAGAGTGTTCTGCCTATGTTTTCCTCTGAGTTTAATAGTGTCTGGCCTTATATTTAGGTCTTTAATCCATTTTGAGTTTATTTTTGTGTATGGTGTTAGGGAGTGTTCTAATTTCATTCTTTGACATGTAGCTGTACAGTTTTCTCAGCACCACTAAATGAAGAGGCTGTCTTTTCTCCACTGTATATTCTTGCCTCCATTATCAAGGATAAGGTGACCATATGTGCATGGGTTTATCTCTGGGCATTCTATCCTGTTCCATTGATCTATATTTCTGTTTTTATGCCAGTACCATACTGTCTTGATTACTGTAGCTCTGTAGTATAGTCTGAAGTCAGGGAGCCTGATTCCTCCAGCTCTGTTTTTCTTTCTCAAGACTGCTTTGGCTATTCGGGGTCTTTTGTGTTTCCATACAAATTGTGAAATTTTTTGTTCTAGTTCTGTGAAGAATGCCAGTGGTAGTTTGATAGGGATTGCATTGAATCTGTAGATTGCTTTAAGTAGTACAGTCATTTTCACAATGTTGATTCTTCCAATCCAAGAACATGGTATATCTCTCTATCTATTTTTATCATCTTTAATTTCTTTCATCAGTGTCTTATAATTTTCTGCATACAGGTCTTTTGTCTCCTTAGGTAGGTAGGTTTATTCCTAGATATTTTATTCCTTTTTTTGCAGTGGTAAATGGGAGTGTTTTCTTAATTTCACTTTCAGAGTTTTCATCCTTAGTGTATAGGAATGCAAGAGATTTCTGTGCATTAATTTTGTATCCTGCTACTTTACCAGATCCATTGATTAGCTCTAGTAGTTTTCTGGTTGCATCTTTAGGATTCTCTGTGTATAGTATCATGTCATCTGTACATAGTGACAGCTTTACTTCTTCTTTTCCGATTTGGATTCCTTTTATTTCCTTTTCTTCTCTGATTGCTGTGGCTAAAACTTCCAAAACTATGTTGAATAATAGTGGTGAGAGTGGGCAACCTTGTCTTGTTCCTGATCTTAGTGGAAATGGTTTCAAGTTTTCACCATTGAGGACGATGTTGGTTGTGGGCTTGTCATATAATGGCCTTTATTATGTTGAGGTAAGTTCCCTCTATGCCTACTTTCTGGAGGACTTTTATCATAAATGGGTGTTGAATTTTGTCAAAGCTTTCTCTGCATCTATTGAGATGATCATATGGTTTTTCTCCTTCAATTGGTTAATATGGTGTATCACAGGGATTGATTTGCGTATATTGAAGAATCCTTCTATTCCTGGGATAAACCCCACTTGATCATGGTGTATGATCCTTTTAATGTGGTGTTGGATTCCCGTTTGCTAGTATTTTGTTGAGGATTTTTGCATCTATGTTCATCAGTGATATTGGCCTGTAGTTTTTTTGTGACATCTTTGTCTGGTTTTGGTATCAGGATGATAGTGGCCTCATAGAATGAGTTTGGGAGTGTTTCTCTCTCTGCTATATTTTGGAAGAGTTTGAGAAGGATAGGTGATAGCTCTTCTCTAAATGTTTGATAGAATTCGCCTGTGAAGCCATCTGGTCCTGAGCTTTTGTTTCTTGGAAGATTTTTAATCACAGTTTCAATTTCAGTGCTTGTGATTGGTCTGTTCATATTTTCTATTTCTTCCTGGTTCAGTCTTGGCAGGTTGTGCATTTCTAAGAATTTTTCCATTTCTTCCAGGTTGTCTATTTTATTGGCATAGAGTTGCTTGTAGTAATCTCACATGATCCTTTGTATTTCTGCAGTGTCAGTTGTTACTTCTCCTTTTTCATTTTTAATTCTATTGATTTGAGTCTTCTCCCTGTTTTTCTTGATGAGTCTGGCTAATGGTTTATCAATTTTGTTTATCTTCTTAAAGAACCAGCTTTTAGTTGTATTGATCTTTGCTATAGCTTCCTTCATTTTTTTTTTCATTTATTTCTGATCTGATCTTTATGATTTCTTTCCTTCTGCTAACTTTGGGGTTTTTTTTGTTCTTTTTTTCTAATTGCTTTAGGTGTAAGGTTAGGTTGTTTATTTGAGATGTTTCTTGTTTCTTAAGGTAGGATTGTATTGCTGTAAACTTCCCTTTTAGAACTGCTTTTGCTGCATCCCATAGGTTTTGGGTCATCGTGTTGTCATTGTCATTTGTTTCTAGGTATTTTTTGATTGCCTCTTTGATTTCTTCAGTGATCTCTTGGTTATTAAGTATTGTTTAGTCTCCATATGTTTCTATTTTTTACAGATTTTTTCCTGTAGTTTATATCTAGTCTCATAGCATTGTTGTCAGAAAAGATACTTGATATGATTTCAATTTTCTTAAAATTACCAAGGCTTGATTTGTGACCCAAGATATGATCTATCCTGGAGAATGTTCCATGAACACTTGAGAAGGAAGTGTATTCTGTTGTTTTTGGATGGAATGTCCTATAAATATCAATTAAGTCCATCTTGTTTAATGTATCATTTAAAGCTTGTGTTTCCTTATTTATTTTCATTTTGGATGATCTGTCCATTGGTGAATGTGGGGTGTTAAAGTCCCCTGCTGTGATTGTGTTACTGTCGACTTCCCCTTTTATGGCTGTTAGTATTTGCCTTATGTATTGAGGTGCTCCTGTTTTGGGTGCATAAATATTTACAATTGTTCTATCTTCTTCTTGGATTGATCCCTTGATCATTATGTAGTGTCCTTCTTTGTCTCTTGTAATAGTCTTTGTTTTTAAGCCTATTTTGTCTGATATGAGAACTGCTACTCTAGCTTTCTTTTGATTTCCATTTGCATGGAATATCTTTTTCCATCCCCTCACTTTCAGTCTATATGTGTCCCTAGGTGTGAAGTGGGTCTCTTTTAGACAGCACATTTAGGGATCTTGTTTTTGTACCCATTCAGCCAGTCTACGTCTTTTGGTTGGAGCATTTAGTCCATTTACATTTAAGGTAATTATCGATATGTATGTTCCTATTACCAGTTTCTTAATTGTTTGGGGTTTGTTATTGAAGGTCATTTCCTTCTCTTGTGTTTCTTGCCTAGAGAAGTTCCTTTAGCATTTGTTGTAAAGCTGGTTTGGTGGTGCTGAATTCTCTTAGCTTTTGCTTGTCTGTAAAGTTTTTATTTTCTCTGTCAAATCTGAATGAGATCCTTGCTGGGTAGAGTAATCTTGGTTTTAGGTTTTTCCCTTTCATCACTTTAAATATGTCCTGCCACTCCCTTCTGGCTTGCAGATTTTCTGCTGAACGATCAGCTGTTAACCTTATGGGGATTCCCTTGTGTGTTATTTGTTGTTTTTCCCTTGCTGCTTTTAATATGTTTTCATTGTATTTAATTTTTGACAGTTTGATTAATATGTGTCTTGGCATGTTTCTCCTTGGATTTATCCTGTATGGGACTCTCTGTGCTTCCTGGACGTGATTAACTATTTCCTTTCCCATATTAGGGAAGTTTTCAACTATAATCTCTTCAAATATTTTCTCACTCCCTTTCTTTTACTCTTCTTCTTTTGGGACCCCTATAATTCGAATGTTGGTGCATTTAATGTTGTCCCAGAAGTCTTTGAGACTGTCCTCAATTCTTTTCTTTTTTTTTTTTTCTTTATTCTGCTCTGCAGTAGTTATTTCCACTATTTTATCTTCCAGGTCACTTATCCGTTCTTCTGCTCCATTATTCTGCTATTGATCCCTTCTAGGGAATTTTTAATTTCATTTATTGTGTTGTTCATCACTGTTTGTTTGCTCTTTAGTTCTTCTAGGTCCTTGTTAAATGCTTCTTGTTATTTTCTCCATTCTATTTCCAAGATTTTGGATCATCTTTACTATCATTATTCTGAATTCTTTTTCAGGGAGACTGCCTATTTCCTCTTCATTTGTTAGGTCTGGTGGGTTTTTACCGTGCTCCTTCATCTGCTGTGTGTTTCTCTGTCTTCTAATTTTGCTTAATTTACTGTATTTGGGGTCTCCTTTTCACAGGCTGCTGGTTCGTAGTTCCCGTTGTTTTTGGTGTCTGTCCCCAGTGGCTAAGGTTGGTTTAGTGGGTTGTGTAGGTTTCCTGGTGGAGGCGACTAGTGCCTGTGTTCTGGTGGATGAGGCTGGATCTTGTCTTTCTGATGGGGAGGTCCACGTCTGGTGGTGTGTTTTGAGGTGTCTGCGGACTTATTATGATTTTAGCCAGCCTCTCTACTAATGGGTGGGGTTGTGTTCCTGTCTTGCTAGTTGTTTGGCATAGGGTGTCCAGCACTGGAGCTTGCTGGTCGTTGTGTGAAGCTGGGTGCTGGTGTTGCGATGGAGATCTCTGGGAGATTTTTGCCCTTTGGTATACGTGGAGGTTGGAGGTCTCTTGTGGACCAGTGTCCTGAACTTGGCTCTCCCACCTCAGAGGCACAGCCCTCTTGCCTGGCTGGAGCACCAAGAGCCTGTCACGCACACGGCTCAGAATAAAAGGGAGGAAAAAAAGAAAGAAAGAAATAAGATAAAATAAAATAAAAAATAATTATTAAAAAAATTTTTTAAGTAATAAAAAAACAAAAGAAGAGAGCAACCAAACCAAAAAACAAATCCACCGTGATAACAACTGCTTAAAACTATAGTAAACAAACAAAAAACGGACAGACAGATCCCCAGGATAAATGGTAAAAGCAAAGCTATACAGACAAATCACACACAGAAGCATACACATACACACTCACAAAAAGAGAAGAAGGGAAAAAATATATATATATCGTTGCTCCCAAACTCCACCTCCTCAATTTGGGATGATTCCACAGCTGCAGGCTACTTCAAGTTGATTGTGGAGCTTTAATCCGCTGCTCCTGTGGCTGCTGGGAGAGATTTCCCTTTCTCTTCTTTGTTCTCACAGCTCCCAGGTGCTCAGTTTTGGATTTGGCCCCGCCTCTGCGTGTAGGTCGCTGGAGGGCGAGGTTAAAGGAGCCGCTGACTCGGGGGCTCTGGCTCACTCAGGCCGGGGGGAGGGAGGGGTGCGGATGCGGGGCGAGCCTGCGGCGGCAGGGGCCGGCGTGACGTTGCAGCAGCGTGAGGCGCGCCGTGCGTTCTTCCGGGTAAGTTGTTCCTGGATCCCGGGACCCTGGCAGTGGCGGGCTGAACAGGCCTCCTGGAAGGGGGGTGTGGATAGTGACCTGTGCTCGCAAACAGGCTTCTTGGTGGCGGCAGCAGCCCCCTTAGCGTCTCATGCCCATCTCTGGGGTGCGCGCTGTTAGCCACGGCTCGCGCCTGTCTCTGGAGCTCCTTTAAGCAGCGCTCTTAATCCCCTCTCCTCGCGCACCAAGAAACAAAGAGGGAAGAAAAAATCTCCTGCCTCTTCGGCAGGTCCAGACTTTTCCCCGGACTGCCTCCCAGGTAGCCGTGGCGCACTAACCCCCTGCAGGCTGTGTTCACGCCGCCAACCTCAGTCCTCTCCCGGCGCTCCGACCGAAGCCCGAGCCTCAACTCCCAGCCCCGCCCGCCTCGGCGGGTGAGCAGACAAGCCTCTCGGGCTGCTGAGTGCCGGTCGGCCCTGACAGGGCGGGGTTAAAGGAGCCGCTGATTCGGGGGCTCTGGCTCACTCAGGCCGGGGGGAGGGAGGGGTACGGATGCGGGGCGAGCCTGCGGCGGCAGAGGCCGGCGTGACGTTGCACCAGCCTGAGGCGCGCCGTGCGTTCTCCCGGGTAAGTTGTCCCTGGATCCCGGGACCCTGGCAGTGGCAGGCTGCACAGGCTCCCGGGAGGGGAGGTGGGGATAGTGACCTGTGCTCGCACACAGGCTTCTTGGTGGCGGCAGCAGCGGCCTTAGCGTCTCATGCCCGTCTCTGGGGTCCGCGCTTTTAGCCGCGGCTCGCGCCCGTCTCTGGAGCTCCTTTAAGCAGCGCTCTTAATCCCCTCTCCTCGTGCACCAGGAAACAAAGAGGGAAGAAAAAATCTTTTGTCTCTTCGGCAGCTCCAGACTTTTTCCCGGACTCCCTCCCGGCTAGCTGTGGTGCACTAACCCCTTCAGGCTGTGTTCATGCTGCCAACCCCAGTCCACTTCCTGGGATCCAACCGAAGCCCGATCCTCAGCTCCCAGCCCCACCCGCCTCTCGGGCTGGTGAGTGCCGGTCGGCACCGATCCTCTGTGCGGGAATCTCTCCGCTTTGCTCTCCGCATCCTTGTTGCTGCGCTCTCCTCCGCGGCTCCAAAGCTTCCCCCCAACGCCACCCGTTGTCACCTCCGGCGAAGGGCCTTCCTAGTGTGTCGAAACCTTTCCTGCTTCACAGCTCCCTCCCACTGGTGCAGGTCCTGTCCCTATTCTTTTGTCTCTGTTGTTTCTTTTTTCTTTTGCCCTACCCAGGTACGTGGGGAGCTTCTTGCCTTTTGGGAGGTCTGAGGTCTCTACCAGGGTTCAGTAGATGTTTTGTAGGAGTTGTTCCATATGTAGATGTATTTCTGATGTATCTGTGGGGAGGAAGGTGATCTCCGCGTCTTACTGTTCCGCCGTCTTGAAGCTCTGCCATGCAATTTTTATTTGCAAAGTTGTTGAATTTATTGTATCACAAATCCTAAAAATGTAAATATGATGGAATAGATTGGGATAAAACATGTCTGAAGCAAGCTTATACAATTTTTAAAAAGCAAAACAAAAAATTAACACTCTTGATCTAACTAAAGTTATTATCACCATCAAAAGTGAGAATGGTCAACTGAAATTGACAAATGATAAATACCCATCCAGCCCTATTACTCTTAGTGCCCCAACTACTCGAAGTCCTAAGTGAGACATTTAATTAGGATTTGGTGAGGTGCATTTCATTCATGCTTGTTCATTCTTCATTCAGAAAACCTTTACTGAGTGCCTTTTATGTGAAGGCACAGTTCTAGCTAACATTAATTGAGCACTTCTTTTGTTTAGAACTATCTTGTAAGGAAATGTGGAAGGAAAACCTTCTGGAAGAGTCTACAACACATCCATGCAAAACGTCCTACTAACAAGGGGAAGATGAGAAAATAGTGGAAGGAGGCAGAGTCAAGGACTGTTCAGAAATCTCTAGATTTAATCCCCAAAGTCTTCCTGGAGGAGGGGGAAATCTATACAGTGATGCCCTGCAGGTGGTAATGGGCAGGATTTCCAAGGTAAGGGTATTGCAGGCCTTGGTGGCCTAGCAGCTATGTGGCTGCTAGTTTTCCTTCTTTCCTGCACTGCAGGAATTTTTTTCTTAGAAATGTGGCTTCAGAAACATTGTTCAATTTTGCACATCTCCTTACCTTTCCCTTAATCTCTTATGCTTTTATGAAGAAACTTAAAAGAGCCTGCTGAAGAGAAGTTCTCTGCCTTCAGCATTGTCAAATTCTAACACTCACTATACATCAACCACTCAAGACTTTCCCTCCCTCCCTCCCTCCCTCCCTCCCTCCCTTCCTTCCTTCCTCCCTCTTCCAAACTCTTCTGCATCTCAGGGTAGAAGCAGCTAAATTAGACCTTTTAGAATTCTACTTCCAGCAGGGTTCTGGGTTAGATTCTGCCAAAAAGAAGCACTGCACGAGATTTGGAAGATAGGAGAAGGGAAAAGCCATTTATCTCTGGTGGCAGCTGCAGGCATACCTTTCAGCAGTAAGCAGACATGAGATTTACCGCAGCTTCCAGGGGAGCTCCTGCAAATCACCTGCTTTGGTACTGCCGTCAGGGGAGATGATCAGCAGGAACTTCCCTATATTTCCCATCTACCCAAACTTCCTGAAGTCCAGCTGTGGTTTTTCTTTCACCTTGGTACCCTAGCTCTTTAAGTGGTTGTGTAAATCCCTACTTATTAGTATTATATTGTAACTTGAAAAAATTTTTTGAAGTCATCATGCTAGGCTAAGTTTTGTGATAAATCTCAGTGGCTTAACACAATAAATTTATTTTTTGATTATGTGTTAGTCTAATGGAGGTGGTGGTCATAGGAAAGGTAGTCGGGGGTGAGGGACTCTGTTTCAAAGAGCCATCTGGGGACTCAAGCTGATGGAGGCTCTCATATATATCTTCAGCCTGGCTTCAGGAAGCCTTGGGCATTGGCATCCAGCTGAATGACAAGGAAAGAAGGTTGAGAAAGGTGATTTCATGCATCAAGTCTACATTGGCACACACTACTTCCTCCCATATTCCACTGACGAATCACAAGCACCAGTGCAACTGCAAGAGGGGATGGAAAATTTGGAGTAGCTGTGTGCTGTGGCTCCTTTCACTTGGCCCAAGCCTTAGGTCTTGGTGTTTCTAGGAGTTCTGAAACCAGATCTCTCTCTCTTTTTTTTTTTTTCCTCACTCTGCCCTTTTACTCTCACTTTACCCTTTCTGCCTTTTTACTCTTACCTGTACTCATTACTTCAACTTCTACTTCTGCTCTTGGTTTCTCCTCTACCTGGAATGTCCTTTCCCTTTTTGTCCTTCTGGTGAATGTCCTCCAAGGCACCAATGGTATCTCCTTTCTGAAATTGTCTATGAGTATCCATTGGTACTTCCTCAGGACTTTTTTGCACATAGCTATAAAACACAAACTTGTAGCTGTAAAACTCAAATCTGATCTCAGTACAGACAGTTATTTGTTAGACACAGTTATTTGCTAACTGCTTTCTTTTCCAGTCAGTGTAAGTTCTTTGTGGGTAAGGAAAACAAGTCATGTATTCTGAATCCCCTGCCCTGACTTCTCAAAATGTAGTAGGTGCTCATTAAATATTGTTTAAATGAATTGATAGATTTGGCTGTCTATTGACAAATTGGAGTAACTGAACAATAGTCCTAGTCATTCTCCCAAATATAATACAAATATTATTAATATAAATTAAAATAAAACCTCTGTGGTTTGGTAATATGTTCACAGCCAGTATTTAAACATACATGCAGAATGAATTTGATTAAAAATAATTAATACTTTAAATAAAGAATTTGTATACACATGCTAAAATAACTCCCCCATGAATTTTTTCTACAACTTGCAAGATCCTTTGTGCAGTTGGCGTTCATTACAGTAGGTCATTGACAAGGTACACATTCAATACAGATCTTCCTGGCTCATAGATTTCCTGCCATATTCATCTGCTCTACGTGGATTCCATCCCCTTACATTCTGTTCTTTTCTCTCCTCCTCCAATCTTCCCTCCTGCCTTCTCCCCTCCCCTAATTGATCACCATCTCTACTGAGCTTGAAAAGTTGTGACAGCTAGAAGAGAGAAAGAAACACGATAAATCCATGGAGGGACAGACATTTTCCCACCATAAATTTCTATTCTTGAGCACTCCTCTCTACCCCAAGATGTGATTTTTAGCAGATTTTTTTTTTACAAGCACTGGGTTTATTTAGGCAACACATCACCAACAAATATAATTGTGACATAAACAATGTCTATAATTTGTCTCAGAGCCATTATCTTTTCTTTGAATTAGTACTAGATCAATACTGTAGTAGGTTGTCAGGAGGATTGTATTGATGTCTCTGTAAACAAGTAAACTAACATTTCATCTAGTTTTACTAGGTATTCTGCTTGGCAATGGGAGAGGGGGTGAACAAAGAGATAAAAGTAAGTTCTTTGTTCTCAAATAATTTAGTCTATCTATAAGTTTGAGATGTTGTTAATTTATGCTTTTGGAAAAATTCATAGAACTTCCTTTACAAAATTCTAAAATTCTGCTTTAGGGTTTATTTCAGATCAGATACTTTACTGTTCATCTTTTTTACTTCTTTTTTTTTTTTTTTTTTCCCTGTACGCGGGCCTCGCACTGTTGTGGCCTCTCCCGTTGCGGAGCACAGGCTCCGGATGCGCAGGCCCAGCGGCCATGGCTCACAGGCCCAGCCGCTCCGCTGCATGTGGGATCTTCCCGGACCGGGACACGAACCCGTGTCCCCTGCATCGGCAGGCGGACTCTCAACCGCTGCGCCACCAGGGAAGCCCCATCTTTTTTACTTCTATGGCTTTTAACTGCATCTCATCATCAGAGCTTTTTTTTATTCCTGTGCTTGTATCTGCACATCCATTCACTCATTCTACAAATATTTAATGGGCACCTACTATGTGTGGACCATTATAGCTTTTAGGGGACACAGCAGAGGACAAAGTCCCTGCCCTCAAAGAACTTGTGTTTCAATGGGAGACAATAAACAAACACACATAATATGGTCAGTGAGTGCCATCAAGAAAAATAAAACAGGTGAAAATGATTTTAGCGAGAATCGTCAGGGAGGTTATCTCTGAGGAGGTAACATTTGAGTAGAGACCTGATTGAAGTATGAATTAACCACGAAGAGAACTAGCAAACAGCATTCTAGGTAGAAAGAGCAGCAAGTGAAAAGGGCCTGGGGCAGGAATGAGCTTGACACATTTATAGAACAGATAGAAAGCCTGTGTGGCTAGAGCTAAGTTAATAGAACTAAGTTACACATGCATAACTTTTTAGTTCATCAAGTCTTTTCACATCCATTATTCTATTTGTACCTCACAACAAGACAGTTACATTTCCACTTTACAGATGAGGAGACTGAAGTTCAAAGTTCAACCAATGACTTGTCCAAAGAGATGGGACTTGGCTTTAGACCCTAGGCTTAAAACTCCACATCAAGTACTCTTCCCATACTTCAAATAGTGCTATAGTGAATGTTTCTTTGGCTCTGGGTTTCCCTTAGGATACTGAAAAGTCTATAAAAGTCTATAAAATCTGTGCCCCTGGAAAGAGGGCACAGAAGGATCAGTAGCTACCCTGAGCTGTCATACTCGAATCACAAAGTGGGATTTGGGGAAGGTCTCTGCTATTTATTTCAGTCTCCTTGGGCAGTGGAATCATCTCTAGGATGTTATCCTCAAAGGAAGAAGGTTCCAATCTAGGACAGATTACCAAAGTAGATTTAGTGGGCAGTTCTCCGATACTCACGTTGGTACTTTGTGTACATCTGGCCTGGAAAGGAAGCTCAGCAGACATCTTGATCAGGGTTCAGACAGACTCTGATGCTCACGTGATCCTCAGAGAACTTTAGAGCAGGATGAAATCATTGGATTTACACCCCTTCCTCACCTGTTTGCTATTTAAATTAAGACAAAATGTAGGTGAAAAGATAACACATGTAGATGGAGGCAGACCTGGCGTATGGTTGTATTTATTCCTTCATGAAGCATTTTTGAGCACTTACTGTCAAACACTGTGATGTGTGCTTGAGATAAACAAGGCATAGTCCCTCCATTCAGTGAGGTTGGGATCTAGAGGAAAACCAAACACATAAACACGTAATTATCACACAATAAAGCTGTCTTGGAAGAAGTGTCTAGAGAACCCTTTAGAAGAATAATAAAAGAGAAAATTTGCCCCCATTCTGTACTGTCTTTGTTGAGAAGGAGAATCTTGCAGCCCTATTTCTGGTGGAGAAAGTACTCATTTGATAGAAAATGACTTTATTGGCCTTTCTCAAGTGACTTACTAAGAGTTGATTAATTGCTGGGAGTTCTTTGGATAGCCATCTGTATGTCATAAAAATAGTGTTCTGTCATTAGTGAAATCAGATTCATGGAATAGGGGCTTACTGTGGTAAAACCACAGAAATGAGCTACCAACGGATAGTTAAAAGTTTCCACTTTGGGTAATATTTAGGAACAAAATAGATGTATATCTCTGCAGAGCGGTTGGGAAGCTGCGGGTTGGACAGATGAGTTTGAGATGTTTATGATTTTTATCATTGTCTGTGGTAAACTGTTACATCGGAGACAAAATACAGATTGTATTTCTTGAAGTCATACAGTTGAGGGTCTATTAAGCATAAGCAAACCTTAATACTTATTAAATAAAATTTCTCTCCAGTGTTTCATGATTCTCTCTGAGTCACTTTCCCTAGTCTGGGACTCTTATACCAAATACCTCAGAGAGTGGAAATTCCAGAGCTCTCTGTGGTCTAAATGCTGACACTTACCCTGGAAGCTCCTTGAAGCCTTGCCTTTCTGCTGTAAATCCTCTCAGCTCCTGCTTCACTCTCTTATATTTCACCTTCTCCTTACTCTCCCCACTTGACCCTCTGCGCGGTTATCTGCGTGATTCCCTGGACCCCACTGCACCAAGACATACTTCTTCTAGCACGGGCTCTGTGTCAGCCTGCCTTCGCACATGGCTGAACACTTTGATCCCAGCAGTGGCCCCCACCACGAGTTGCAGGCAGTCCAGACAGGCTCTGCTCGCCCCACAAAGTCACATAGCTTCCGGTCTTGCCGTAGCACCAAGTTCACTCCTGGGGAACCTACAGAACAAAGGGCGATGAGTAAGATAACTTCCATTGCCAGCCTCTCTGGAGACTCTGGAAATAGAATGGAGACCGCCTTTGTCATGGGTCTCACACAAACTGGGTGGGCTTTCCTCACTGTGTCCTAACAACTGACCACTGATTTGAAGTGAAAAGTCTTCTGCAAACTGAGCAGTGTCTTAGGTGAATGCGGACACTGTTGATCTTTATTTGTGGGCTTCGTGCCTGTGGATTCACCCACTCACTGAAGTTTATTTGTAACCCCCAAATCCATACGTGTGGCACTTGTGCGGTCATTCGTGGACATGCCCACGACAGTGAAGAGTTCGAGTTGCTTGATGTTCCCAGCTGAAGTCAAACAAGGTGATCCTCTGTCTTCCTAGCTCAGCTTTCATATTGTAAACAAGCGTCCTGTTTGTGGTCTGCTCAGTGCACATCCGTTTCCATTTGTGTGCTTACTGGTTGGCGATTTCGGTGTTTAAAGTGGTTCCGAAGCATAGTGCTGAGGTGCTGGCTAAGTGTCTCCAGAAGACACACCACGGGGCGGCGACGTGTCTTGGGGAGAAAATAGGTGTGTAGGTAAGCCTCGTTCGGGCATGACTTATGGTGCCATTGGCTGTGAGTCCCGTGTTAATGCATCAACGATATATATTACATGAGGCTTCTTTAAGCAGAAACACACATCACACAAGGTTATGTATTGCTCAGTTGACAAAAATGTGAGCAGAGGCTCACAGGAAACTGACCCTATATTTCTCCTAGGAACAATGGGTCAGTATTCACTAATTCAGTGTTTGTGGCAAATTTATAGAACATAGCTGTAAGGAATAATGAGTATCAACTGTGCATATGTGTGTGTGTATGTGTGTGTATATATATATATACACACACATTTATTTTAATTGATGTAGTTGACACAATATTATATTAGTTTCAGGTGTACAACATAATAATTCGATGTTTCTATAGATTACTCTCCATACAAAGCTATTATAAGATATTGACTGTTTTTCCTGTGCTGTACATTACATTCTTGTAACTTATTTATTGTATACCTTTAAGATTGTATCTCTTAATCCCCTTCCTCCTGTCTTGCCCCTCCCTCTCCCCCTCCACTGGTAACCACTAGATTGTTCTCTGAATCTGTGAGGATGTTTCTATTTTGTTCTATTTGTTCATTTGTTTTATTTTTTAGATTCCACATATAGGTGAAAGCATGTACTATTTGTCTTCCTCTGACATATATTTTTTATATATTTTTTATTATCACCTAAAGGGAGTCACATAAATCTGTTTGCTATCACATTAACCACATGCTGAAGAAGAAAACTGTGAGATTTGTGGGATCTTCTCTAATGAGTAAAATAAATACAATTTTTTATGAGATGAAATAATTGTTTACAACTAATCAGAACCTATTTACTGTATCAAATTTTATTTTCTCTAACTCTTTGCAAAGAATATTAACTTTCAAGGCAAGGAGACAAAGGAAGGCCACCTTCTAATCAGCCCCTGCGTTTGTGGAGAGCAAGGCTAGTCCACTCACCGCAGAGCTTTGTGGCACATTTATAATTCACAGAAGGGGCCATCTGAAAGCATTTCCCAGAATTGTCACAAAATTCTGTCAGCTCCTGCCGTGATGAAAAAGTACAGTCTTGTGAATATGATTAAGGTGCATTGGAATCTAAGAAAACCATCGATAGCCACTCCAGCTCTCTTCACGCTCTTGGAATGTACTCTTGAGAAGAGGGTCGGTTCTGACAGATGATTTCATGGCATTTTACTCACTGTGGGATGTATTTGAGAAGCCGTGTATCAAAATCTTGACCTTTGCTTTATTTTTTCTTTATTGTTGATTTAAAAGATTAGAAGCATTCCAAAACCTTTTTCTAAATGTCTTCTCATACGTTTAGCGAAAAGAATTCAGAACGCATTTGACACACATTGTAGAAGCATAAATCAGTTAAGGGTAGGATCCTTGCAAATTGCTCTCCCCTTTATAATTTCATCTCATTAGGGAAGAAGGGACAGGTGGGTGTACCGGCGGTTACTGATCAGGAATTGCATTTTCTTTCCAGAGCAGTGAGGATCTTGTGGTATGAAATCCCCTTCTGAGAAAACTATGCAGGTTTTTATTATGCATAAAAATCCTTCTCTGTTAGGTTTCTGTAGTTTATAGAAAATGTGTGAACTGAAGTTAGAAACTGCTTATCTTTTACATTTTATTGACTTCTTAGGCTGAGTGTAAAAAAAAAAAACAACGAAGGGATCCCACAATAAAATTTTTCTTCCCTTGGTGTATTAAGATGAACATGCGAAGTACATTTGTGAAATATGCTCATTTAGTCACTGACACCAAATGTGTTTGGTAGACCAAAGATGAAGGAATGTGGTCTAGGAGTTCCAAGGACTAATGAGTAATATTTGTGGTCATATTTGTATAATCCTATTGTAAAGTCTGCTTTCTAAATACAGATCTCTTGTGTTTCAACTCTGAAGTCTCCGGATAATGCAGAGGGTAAACATAATGATTTCAGAATATGCAGTAATTGTAATGATAATGAGTCATTTTATGTCGTGGTATTTCATCTTTATAACAGCCCTGAGGAGGTATCAGTAAACAAGTATTCATTCAATACTGTTTTGTACTCTGAATTTGAAAAAAATTAATTTAATTGTTTTTTCTTTTTTTTTTTTTTGGCCGTGCAGCTTGTGGGATCTTAGTTCCCCAACCAGGGATCAAACCTGGGCCACGGCAGTGAAAGCACTGTGTCCGAACCCCTGGACCACCAGGGATTCCCTTAAAAAATTTTTTTTTAAATTGTGGTAAAACACACATAACATAAAAATGACCGTTTTAGCCATTCTAAGTGTACATTTCAGCAGCTTCAAGCATGCTCACAATGTTGTGCAATCATCACAACTGTTCAGTTCCAGAATGTTTGCATCATCCTGAACAGAAACTTAGTACCCATTAAACAATACCTCCCCATTCCTCTCTCCACCCAGCCCCCGGAAACCTCTATTCTACTTTCTGTCTCTATTAATTTGCCTACTCTAGGGACCTCATGTTAGTGGGATCATATAGTACTTGTCCTTTTATGATTGGCTTATTTCACCTAGCATGATGTTTTCAAAGTTCATCCATGTAGCATGTATCATAATTTCACTCCTTTTCAAGGATGAATGAATAATTAGTTTTTCAGCACCAACTAATGTTCTGGACACTTTTCTAGACCTGAGGTTCTTACTAGGAAATACTCATGTTTGCTTCTCCCCAGGGGTCTCCACACTCTGGAAGCTCTATCATTTTGCCCTGACTCCTGGCTTCCAGAATCCACCCCCGTGTCTTTTCCTTTTTCAAGCCCAAACTCCAAACTTGAGACTCAAACTACTCTTTGGGTCGAGCTATAAATATGTAATTATTACTAAGTTGTGCTGATCAGTACAAACTAGCTCAGCCAACAATGTTGTGAAACAGTATAGTAGTGTCATCCTTAAACCGGTGGGTGTTTGAGGGTGCGCCAGAGGAAGTACCATGGCACCGCATAACAGGGAACAGCCGCTTTAAATTTATACCCAGGTCAGTTAGTGAATGTTCCTACCCAATGGAGTAAATCACACTTCTTTTTTTTCCCCCAGGATAAGAGAGAACACCAAAGTAAACCAAAAATCTTATCCCATGATTAATAAAGCAGGCAACTGACATTTCTCAGAGTATACTGAAAGGAGGAATCTCCGTGGAATCCAAATATAGACTGTCTATTTGAAGAAACTGATAAGAAATCATTAAAGACTGAGGACTGAATACAGGGATGCAGCCATCCTAACACAAAATGTCGCAGGAAGCACAAGAGTAGCAGCTTAGGTGGGACAATGTAAGGACTAAAAAAAAGTGTCCTGGCAGGACCAGAAGAGGATTCTCCTCACCTTAGTAGTCAAGCATTAGATACAAATTCCTAGTATATGGGAACTAGAATTTGATTTAATACTACTATAATATTCCCAGCCTGTCATAGAAATCTAGGGTTTTTTAACTGTATAGCAAATGTATTTTAATTCCATAACATGGGCTCAGTAATTCCCTGCACGTTTATTGTATTCAGAGAGCCCAGAGTTAATGCATTCCTGTAGGTCGGTGAGTGGCTGTCAGACATCAGCGTGCATCAGAATACCCTGGAGGGCTTGTGAGAACTAGATTCCTCCAGAGTTTCTGATTCAGTAGGTCTGGAGTGGAGCTTAAGATCCGAATTTATGACGAGTTCCGAGGTGATGTTAATGCTGTTGGAGCGTTCACCCCAATGTCAGGACCACATGTTAGGAGCTCCTAGGTATATCTAGGTGTATATAGATACCTAGATCAGATGAGTTAAAGTTTAGTTGAAATTCTGACACATAGAATGCTTTTCAAATCTGCTCATCTTTTCTATTTTCATTGTTACCATTGATATTCAAGCCACCATCAGTCTCATGAACTGCAAAAGCCTCCAAATTGGTGTCCAATTTCCTATCTTGCATCGCTCCAATTTCTCCTTCAAAAGCAGCTATGGTTATCTTTTAAAAGCCTAATTAGACCATCCAACTCTTCTGCGTAATGTTATTCAGACAATTTTCATAGCACTTACTCCATAAAACCCAGCTTCTTACCGTGGCTCTCCAGGGCTTGTGCGACCCGGGCCCAGCCCATCTTTCCATCCTCGTCACGTTTTCTGCCCCTCCCCTCCTCGTTCACTAAACTCCAGTCACCTGACATCCTTTCAGCTCCTTCAAACACACCGAAATTTCCTCCCGCAGGACTTTTTAACCCACCATGCCCTTTGTTGCTATGACCTCTCCCCAACTACTCTTTACCCGACTAGCTCTTTCTCTTCTAGCAGGTGTCAACTTAAATATCCCCTCAGAGACACCTTTTCTGATCCTCCACACTTAAACTAGGTCCTTCCTTTTATCCTGCTTCCAGTTACACTCTCTTATTTCCCTTTGTAGCCCTCATTCCAGTTTTGTAACTGCCTACTTCTTTGTTCAGTTACTTGTTTACCATCATTAGGCTCTAAGTTGCTCGAGAATGGGATCACATCAGTGCCTGAGAGATGGCAGGTGTTCACCGGGTTGGATCACAGACGGGACAGGAAGCAGGCAAGCTGTTGTTGAGTGCAGTGTTCATTTTCTGGGTTCATCCAAAGCCTTTCGAGTAAGGAGTCTGTCACTTGGGGCCTTTGTTCCTTCAGTTAATGCTACTTGAGGCCTTTGCTCTGAGTCACAACCATTCCATCTTTGACTGCTGAAACTGTGAGTGGCCTGCTTCAGTGTGGTTAGTGACTAAAGCACAGGCCTGGTTGTCATCAGCTCTCCTCTTCTACCCCTGTGCTATTTCAAAGAGTCTCCTGAGAGGGCTGCCCAAGGAGCTGAGGAAATGGAGTGATGCTTTGATTGAATAATTAATCAGAGTGTGCCCAGATCAAGGGAAGAGATGGTCCTTTGGCAATCTACATTACATCAAAGGCTACATTGAGAGACTGTATTTAGTTTGGGGTAAATTTTTTAAAGGAGGGAGTTGGAAACTGTTCCAGGAGGGCAGCTAGTATCGTTCAGAATTTGAGAAGTTTGTCACAGAGAAAACTATGGCGAGAGAAGCCACCATCTTGAAAAAGGATGACGCTTGCTCTAATTGTCCCAGTGGAATGACAGACTTCAGATAAAAGTCACAAGAAAGCGGATTTGGGGTCAGCATAAGGAATAATTTTCCAAAAAGTAGAGCTGTTGAAAAACAGAGTGGAATTACTTTGTGAGGGAGTGAATTCCTCTTATCACTGGAGGTGTTAGGGCAGAGATGGTGAGGAAGGTGGGAAGAAGGAAGGAATTAACATTTATTGTGAACTGGTCACTTTACCTGTATAATTGTATGGAGGAAACCTTATTTTCTTGGCAGCAGACTCTTTCAAACCCCTACCGTCTTTTTGAGGGAGGGTATATATTGAGAAGCCTACGGGGTGGGGGTGGTATTGAGATGCTCGTGCCCTGGAGGAGGAGTAGATGGCCCTTGTTCAGCTGTTTAACAAGCTTTTTTTTTTTTTTTTTTCTCTTAATTCCACTTGCAAACTGAGGAGAGAGCTCTATATTTCAAGATAAGGGAAGAAGGGTTGGGGGTGGATTTTTAGGGTGATTGTTTTAGGGAAGAAAAAAAATGTGAGGTGAGGTAGCTGCCAGTGGAAAGAAATTCTGAGAGAAGAGCAGAGGTGCTCAGTGGGGAATTTGATGACCTTTATGTTGTGGGGTCTCCAGTACGAAATCTTTTTTTCCCCATCTCTATACCTAATCTGCAAAATATACATTTCTTTATTAATGAACTGTGGCTTTAGCTGTTTTTTGGAAACCAATAAATGTTGAATGTAGCCCTAAAATGGGTTCAGAGCAGCCATGGTGGGTCATGGAAAAATAGCCCTTCTATATTACACATCTGAATTAATCCTCATAGCAACAGGATGCAGTGGGCAACTGTCTTCGTTTACAGATGAGTAAAATGGGGTAGTGGGAAAGTAAGTCACTTTTTCTATGTTACTAGATGATTCATCTGATTTTTACTACGCCAGAGGCAACTCAGAGGGAATTCTTTCTTGAGATATAAAGTTAGGCCAGATTATTTCCAATATCCTTCTTATCTCTTAAAATTTCATGAAGCAGAAAAGAGCAAATGAGAGTCATCTCACTTCTCTGCAAGTACAAGAATAGGGAGTTGCAGTAGGATGCAGATAAAGATTACGAGCTGGCTGTTTCCTGGGGCTCAGTGCTATCAACAGGGCTGGCTTCATGGCTGTGTGACCAGTGCATTAACATGGCCTTGTGCTTATAAAAACTCCACACTTGGTTTAATGCTCTACAGTTGCCATCTTGAAATTATCGATAATTTTTAACTTTTAATAATTTTGGACAAGGAGCCTTATATTTTTACTTGCATTGAGCCCTGCAAACTAGGTAGCTGGTCCTGGCTACAGCTGAAGGATTTTTAGATGCCTGGTGCTGACACATTGTCCAAAGAGTCTGACAATGTTTTAGAAACCACAGAATCTTGGTCTTGGAAAGGATCTTGGCAGTTCACTCTGTTTAGTGGATCTCATTGCTCTCTGTATATCAGGATCACCTGAGGAACTTTTGAAAAAGATGTATAACCTCAGAGATTCCAAATTTAATTGGCCTGGGGTGGGGCATCATATTTATTTTTTGACAATTCTCTAGATACTACTAAGCAGCCTTGACCCAATTCATTGGTACCTACCATTGTATAGTTAAGCCTAACCTGTTATATTTTATTTACTCATTCAACAAATATCTACTAAGGTTCTACCATGTGTAGAATGTTATAATACATTTTATAGGAGACAGAAAAATAAATAAACCAAGGCCAGTGTCCTCAGAAATCTAATAATATAATGGATTTTCCAGCTGGCTTGGCTACCCAATCCATTCTTCTGGTTCTCTTGGGACGTTGCTGATCTCCTTCCTGTCTCTTTCCATACTGGGTCTTCAGCATCAGTATACAGCTTCCTCTCCATGGAAGATCTGAAGGCTTTAAACAGCACAACAGCATACACACACACAGACACACACACACGCACACACACACGCGCGCACACACACACACACACACACATTTTTTATTCTCAGTGAAAATGTTTGGGCTCCCAATGTAATTAGTATCCCTGCTTTTAGGCAGTACTATATTCCTGGAAGAATTGGCATATGCATTTATAAAGGCCCATTGTGGAAGAAATTTATTTAGTTTTACAATATGCAGTCCCAATGTTTATAGTCATATTTTAGAGCAAAGCCTTTACATTCCATCTCCCACAAGATATCATCATGACCACCTGGGCTGTAATTTAAATTTTAGATGTTTTGTACAGTCTTGTTTCCCTTGGTCTGAAACCAGCAAAGCATGTACTCCAATCATATAAATGCAGTGTGGGTGCAGCACAGCACCTGTTTTTAATCTCAGAAGGAATTGTTTATTGTCAGTATGTCTGAAGGATGAGGAATAGTGAATTCATTCTTAATGTTTCTCTTGCTTTGGGATTTTGCTTGGCAATAGTGCCATGAGAGGTTCTCGTTGTGGCCAAAAACCAATGGCAAATCTGTTTAGGAATCCACCAGGGTGTGTCTTCCCAGCCCCAAGTTCACTGAAGCTCCACAAACCAGTTCAGAAGTGGCTACCAAAATTAAAACAAAACAAAAAAACAGAAGAAAAAAAAAGTGGTTACCATCCCATCCTGAGGACCTCCTGCTTTACCCACAAGACCCATGGTGGCAGTTCACAGCTCCTCTATGAAGGATCAGTTAGAGCTCTAAAGAGTATGAAATGAACAGTTTTACTTTACCCTGGGTCCATCCAAAGAAAGGGCCTACAGTTTAAGACTTTCGAGAGAATAGTGTGTACACTCTCCTCAATATCTCAGTGCCTGGTCTGAACAGACGCTGCAACCCTCACTCGGAGCTCTACTGCGTCTGACAGTAGGAGAAAGTTCACTTCCCTGCCCCACCTTCCAGCCATGATGGTCTGCCTCTGATAGCTCAGTGGCGGTTCCAGAAAGCAGGGCAGGGCCGCTTTGTCCCTTAAGTGAGAGTCAGGGGATATTCAGCTCTGCAGGGCCTGCAGCAAATACAATTCTGAGTGCCCTCTTTTTTAAGAAAAAAGAAGACAAAATTATAAATTAAAAAGTAGATAAATAATTGAACAAGCAAAGAATTCACAACTAATTATCAGAGCCTTCATACTCCAGCATTTTTAAAGATCTTTTTAGGCAATTTACCAGAAATGACTACAATTACAGTGCTTCCTGATCGCATCCCGGCTTTCTCTAACCTCCTAGAACACTGCATCTCTCAGCACTTCGCGGTGCTCGTGGGGACCGGAAGCTGAAGCTTCCTTAGATTCAGGGTGAAGTATTCCAGTCCCATCCTGGTCTTCTCATCTGCCAGAGCGAGAGGTTAATTTGCCCTGGTTTATTTACAAGACAGGGCTCCTTGCTGAAGCGAGCATTAGCTTCTGTTAGGGACATCATAGTTGTCTCCTATGAAAAAGACTGTTGTTCCTCCTGACAAAACCCTCCTCTTACCACTACTTAATTGTAGTCCCAGTGTAATTGTGTTCCTTCCTGGTCCTGGCTTAGATCGCAAGAGTTGTATTCACCTTAAGTGACTTCCATTGCCAACACAGATGGGGAAACATCAACTCTTGGTTCCAAATCTTCCCTCTAAAAGAAGGATGTTCCGGGTTTTCCTGCCATGCGTGTGCCCCGACTGAAGAATAACGTGTGTGGGAGGAGATTGTGTCTACAGAGGTTCTCTGCGTGGCCGGTGCACCTTAAGGACACACTGGTAACAAGCACCAGCATGCCTGTCCCGTCTTGCCGTCAACGTGCTCTGCATCAAGAATCCCAGGAATGGATTCCAGGATGCAAGAATGGATGGTCATTGCTGTGTATTGAGTGAAGAGGGCATCAATCCTGGCCAAGTGAAGCCTGTACACACCTGCTGCTGGGAAAGACACACATTAAAATATTTTAAAGCTAGAACCGTTGCTGCACCATGATAAACCTGGAGCTAGTCCTCTTTAAGTGAGGCCAAAGCTTAGCATCCAGGATCCATTCCATGCCAAACTTCTCTGGAGTGTGAGTGATGGTGACAAAGGCTGTTAGGTTAATAAGAACCTCAAATGGATAGAATAGTCTCTTATTTCTCACTCTCACAGGAGGCTCTGTTTTGAGTCTGCTGGAGTCGAATAATTACTTGGTGTTGCTCTGAATTGCATCTGAAGGTGTCTTTTCACGTTAACTTTGCCTGGTCTTCTTTAAGCTTTCACTGGCTTCTCTGGATTATTGGAGGGGAAAGGGGAAAAATAAAGTACCACTTGCAGTCTCTAGAAGCAGTAGGAAAAGACTGAGAGGGAGGTGGGGGTGAATGGAATTCTGAGGAAGGCCCAGGGCAAACAAACGTAAAAGAGCTGTTGGGTCCCAGAGCAGATGCTTCTAGCCTCTAGCCAGCATCTGGAAACAAAATCCCGTCTGCTCCACACTCCTACCCCACCTGCTTTCCCACCAAGAGTGTCAAATAACTGGTGCAGTTCCTTGCCTTTTGTAGAAAAGTATGTTGCTTGATATATGTAGGCATACTACCTTGATCCAATGTTGGAAAACAGTGCAAAATATTGAAAGTGAACCAAGAAAGCTTGCTTTAAAGAGAAACGTACAAAAATAAAAGCAAAGAAGACAGTTGAGTTTGGGCTTCTGATAGAACAGTCATCACTGTGGACAAGACTATGAGAAGTAGAGGCAGGCGCGGTTAAATTTTAAGTCTGTGCTCAGTATGTGCCATGGAGAGTCCCGTGTATTGTCACACAGCTGTCTCTGGTAGCTACTATTATTCCAGTTCCACACATTGTACTGGGTTGAATAGTATCCCCCCAAATCCATACCTGCCTGGTCTCTCCCAGATGACTTTATATGGTAATAGACCTTTGTGGACAAAATCAAGTGAAAATGAGGTCACACTGAATTAGGGTGGACCCTAATCAGTCCCATCCCTCTGAGTGACTGGGGTCCTTCTTTATTTTATTTATTTCTCTATTTATTTTAGTTACGGCATGTGGGATCTAGTTCCCTGACCAGGGATCGAACCTGGGCTCCCTGCATTGGGAGTGCAGAGTCTTAGCCACTGGACCACCAGGGAGGTCCCCTGGTGTCCTTCTAAGAAAAGGGATATTCGGACACAGATATAGAGAGGAGGACACCATGTGAAGACAGAGACACAGGGGAGATGGCCGTGAGAAGGAGGCAGAGGTTGGAGTGAGGCATCTCCAAGCTGGGGAACACCAAGGTTGCTGGCAACATCAGAAGCTAGAAGAGTCAAATAAGGATCCTCTTCTAAAGGCTTCAGAGAGAGCATGGGCCTGGGGATACCTTGACTTCAGAACTGTGAGGGAATACATTTCTGTTGTTATGAGCCAGCCGGTTTGTGGCCATTTGTTTTGGCAGCCCCAGGAAAGTAATCCACAGATGGAAGACCCCTGGTTCTGAAGGTCCTGCTAAAGTTCCTTGCATGGGGGCCATGGTGAACTGGCTGCATGCATGGCCTCTTGCCTGGGCAAGGGAAGCTGCACATCGAACCACACTAGGTCGGTCATGGGAAGTGACTGGATTCATGACTGACGTGATTGGTTTTGTCCATTTGAACAGATCCGTAGAATTCCAGAGAGAGATGAACAGTGGAAATCTGAGTACCATCGTAAATTGCAGCTGCAGAATTCATATACCTATTTATTTTTCTTCTCACCGTATCCTAAAAAGGATTTAGAGTTTCTTTCAAAGATGCAAACAACAGAGCAAGGTTAAGTCAATTAAGAAAACAAAAAAGATGAACAGAGGGAGGAAAAACAGTGGTAGGAGGCAGCAGCAATAAACCTACATGACACCATGCCCTCCATCTCCTTGCCGCTGAGAAAATGGACCTTCTTGGTAGGAGTAAAAAAACCTCAAAACGAGATAGTGCCAACTTCAGTTTTTCTCTAGTTTGTGTAAATTCAATGAAAATTTCAGGCTGCTGCTTCAAGTAGAAATGAGCTTTAATTATCCTTCTGATTTTCATATCATTTTCAATAAGTCAACATTGCTGTTACAGTGGATCCACCAGAAAGTGGGGAAAGAAACCTCATATTTTCTGGGGCCTCTGTATCCTCTTAAATGTGCTTCTGCTGTGTTTAAAAAACTGTTGTCTTTTGAGCATTTGTGTGGAGCAAAAAGGAGAGGATCTGGAATGGTTTAGCATACTGTTGTCTGTGGTTTATCAAATCAGGCACACAGACTTAATGTCAGAGCAGAGACAGTGCTGTCAAACCAGCCTGGGAGTTATTGTTTCATTTGATACTGAGCTTTTTGTGGGTTTATTGGTCATCTTTGGTCGCATATGAAAAATTTATCCTGCTCTAAGGGAGCAACTGTATGAATAAATATGGAATTACCTTTGTAGGAGTCTCAACTCTAGAATAATTCGGTGTTGCTCTACATGGGACTTCATCTGCTGAACAGACTCCAAACCATCATCTGGGGACCAAGGCTGTGTAGACTGCCTTGGGTTAAGCTGTGCTGTAGAGATAGGAACCTCTAATCATGTTTCAAATATCAAATATACAAGTGTGCTTTTTTTTTTTAAAGGGCATCCTATTCACATGGCTCTACACGTAAATGACCTCCTTATTTGGAGAATATTTTAGAAATGAGAGTCAAGGAAAATGGTCTGCTCCTAGCTAAGTGCTTGTTGTTTATAATCATACTTTGACAGCGAAGAACAATACAGTAGATGCGTTACCGATTTATTAAGTTCGGTACGCGGGCCTCTCACTGATGTGGCCTCTCCCTTTGCGGAGCACAGGCTCCGGACGTGCAGGCTCCGGACGCGCAGGCTCAGCGGCCATGGCTTACAGGCCCAGCCGCTCCGCGGCATGTGGGATCTTCCCGGACCGGGGCACGAACCCGTGTCCCCTGAATCGGTAGGCGGACTCGCAACCACTGCGCCACCAGATTTATTAAGTTTTTTAAGGGAAGTCTTTTAGGTTTAAGAATAGCTTTCCCTGCAACAAGGAAACGTACCCCTTAAGGTTATTTAGTCCCTTGCTTGCTGACGTTAAGTTGATGACGACCTGGGCTTTTCACAGAGTGATTACTCTTAATGAAAACTTCAGTGTAGTCTTCTAGTAAAGACAGCACACCAAAAGGAGACATGCCGGGTGGTGTGACCTGACCCAAGATGTCGAGCTCAGGTGAGACAGTTCCTGCAGATGGCAGTGTAGCACTTCGGCAAACAGTCTTGCTGGGTGTTCCTGGGCTGTGGATGAGATGCAACCGATAAAAGCAGGCTTGCCCTCCAGCCAGCAATTTTACTAAGTTGCTGCTTCACTACTCAATTTCATAGTTGCCCTCTAAAAGAATCTTTTCCGAACTCAGCAAAAGTACAAACTGTTCCCTCATACACCCCAAATGGTCCTTTTGGCGAAGTGAGTTTTTACTTTTAATGCCTTCCATTTTTTGAATTTCAGAGTTACTTTGAGAGGGAGATCGACTTAAACATCCCTCTTCTTGAATTGTAAGAGCAATTAGCTTAGCTGTGGAGCACTCTTTAAGAGAGAACGAAAATCTCCTCAACTGAGACGATCATAAACTACATTTATCGTACAAGTCAACGCAGCACCATCCAAAGTAAAGATCTTTCTGTATAAACCCTACAACCAGATTTCCACGATTCTTTTTCTCTCGTTCTGATTGTTTTCCTTCCTTCCCTTTTTCTTAAGCCTTCTATTAAAAACTGTCCTCTGCGATATGGGGAGCGGGAAGGGTGAGCTGTGACAAAGCGAGTGGCATGGACATATATACACTACCAAACGTAAAACAGACAGCTAGTGGGAAGCAGCCGCATAGCACAGGGAGATCAGCTCGGCGCTTTGTGACCGCCTAGAGGGGTGGGATAGGGAGGGAGGGAGGGAGACGCAAGAGGAAAGAGATATGGCGATATATGTATATGTATAGCTGATTCACTTTGTTATAAAGCAGAAACTAACACGCCATTGTAAAGCAATTATACTCCAATAAAGATGTAAAAAAAAAAAAAAAATTGTCCTCTGCTATGTCCAGAGGACCTGGATCACTGAGAACTGAAATAATGCAATCTAGCAATCACAGGCTTAGGTAATTTTTAATAAAATGAAGGTATGATGTCAATTATTTTCTTCATTGTTTTGACCTTTAAAGCTAGATAAGGGTTATATTCTGCCATAGAGGAAGTGAGTAATGGCAGTTCTGAAAGAATCTGTGGAGCTGTGCTAGTCATTCCAGGCTAAGTTTTCCTCTCCCACCTCCCCAAACATTCCTCATTCCTTCAGCAAGCAGTTGTGCACAAGCAGTGTTAATGTCACACACTCATAATATATGTGCTCCACTAACAGAGCTGCGCTCCCATGAATTGTGAGTAACCCAAGCTCACATAGGTAACCGAGAAGGGCTTTCATCCTCTTAACTTTCACTATTTACCCACAAAATGTATGTATATCAAGAAATGGCAAGTTTAGATATGAATGGTGCATAGGAATCTGTTGTTGATGTAATCGGTATGGAGATTTTATAGGAGGATCTGGTTCGTAATAGGCAATCAATACCTTCTGTTGAATAAATGAAAGCTTAAATGGAAGTAAAAATGATGTGAAAATGATGAATAAACTAAAAGGAGAAGAGACATTGACTAACAATCTAAAGGCCCAGAAAAACATCAGAAAGGCTTAAGAGAAATGGGAATTCAGAGATCAAGAGGACAAAGTAGGTGGAAAGGAGGCAGCCACTGGTGCTAGGCTTATTCTCTTAGGTACAGGAAGAGGGCTAAAGAGGAGATCAAAGAGCCTGGAAGGATGAAGGAAGGGCATGTCGATATGCATCAGAGGAGATTAACAAAAAGCTGATGGTGCAACACTGAGTGGTAAAAGAAAGATTAAGGAATCTGGAAATTTGGGGAGACCATCAACAAGAGGCAATTACACAGCTGACAAACAGGGCCCTGGGGAGAGAAAGGTTGAGGGTAAAAGTAAGGGTGGGGAGCAGTGTGTAAGTCATCAATTAGGTGCATAAGCGGTGTCAGTATCACAACTGATAGTTAGCGTGTCTTTTATGGCAAAGTCAATGCTTTCTTTTCAAGACTTCAGATGAGGATGTATTTGTGTGGAGTAAGAGCCCACAAGAGGGCTTTCTTTATTCTATGATAAAGAAAAAAAGAAAAAAAAAAAGAGAAATAAAACCCAGCAACCAACCCTCCATTGCTCTGATCTACTAAAGTAAGTGATACCTTCTGTGCACCAAAGGCCTGATTAAATTGGCACTCGTCTAGAATTATTCATCAAGGGGAAGCTAATTAGAAATTGTTAGGGCCTCCCCCAGATCGTGATGCAAGATTGCATGAGTTGTCTTTGTTGGACATCGATGATGAAAACATAACCGCAGTAGAAAGCAACGGCTTAATAGTAGGTACAAAATAATTGGATGTAGCCAATTTAATGCCGCCATTTAGAAGGGGGAACAGTTTAATGCCGAGACTGTTTGATATGGTGTTTCTTTTAGATACTCATTAGCATTTAAAATTTTAAATTACTGAGCAATGGGGTCAGTGACATTCTTACCCCAGTTGACCACAAAACTCAATATTTCCCTAAGGCTCAGAGACAAGGCACAGCTTCAGACTGGAGTCAGGCTCAGGCACTGGGCAGAGCCCACTGTGGAGTGAGAGGGAGGGAAAGCAGAGAGTGAGGGGCAGAGGGGGAGGAGGAGCCTGTTGAGGCTCAGGGATGGGTTGAATGTAAGAAGTGTTCACACATTCACAGGTGGAGGTCTGTCGAAATGGTTGACGCAAAAAGCAAGTGCCCTGCTCTGATTCTCGGAGATGTTAGATTGACCACAGCGAGAGAAGTTACGTTGTGCTGGGTCATTTGATAACTGAATTCAAACTGACTTTCTTGATTGGTAACTGAAGGTTGCAGTTCTTTAACATTCTATACGATAGGAGTTTTTCCTCCCCCCTCTCCTGCCTCCCTTGCTTCTTTCCTTCCTTCTGCTTTTTCCTCCACCCCTCCCTCTCTGTTTCCTCTTTTTCTCTTCTTCTCTCTTCCTTCATTCTTTCCTCCTCCTTTCCCTTCTTCCTTTTCCTCTTTCCTTCCCTCTTTCTTTTCTTATTTTCTTTATCCCTCCTTTTTTCCTTCCCCATTCCCTCCCCCTCTTCCTTTCTTTTTTTCCTTCCATTCAACATGTATTAATCATACACTATGTGCTAGTCCCTTCATTAAGCCTCCAAGAAAAATTTACATCCTTGGAGAAATACCAAAAGGTGCAGAAATGTTTTAGATGAGTCAAAACATTTTTCTTCCCCAACTCACCACATCTTGTTTATTTCACACATTTAAGAAGTCACTTAGGGCTTCCCTGGTGGCGCAGTGGTTGAGAGTCCGCCTGCCGATGCAGGGGACACGGGTTCGTGTCCCGGTCCGGGAAGATCCCACATGCCGCGGAGCGGCTGGGCCCGTGAGCCATGGCCGCTGAGCCTGCGCGTCTGGAGCCTGTGCTCCGCAACGGGAGAGGCCACAGCAGTGAGAGGCCCGTGTACCGCAAAAAAAAAAAAAAAAAAAGTCACTTAAAAAGGGGATCATCATTTACTATCGCCACAAAAATTGTACCACGTATACTAATGGAACAAGTGCTATTTGTATTTAGTGTTATAATTATGCACAGGTACTAAAGTTATTTTCTGTGGTCTCTGATCTGCGTATTCCCAAGATTTCAGTGGAGGTGAGAAAGGCTAAAATAAGTAAGAAGTCACAAGATAGAGAAGCCATTCTTGAGATGCCTTTGTGCTTAACCTGGTGGCTTAATGTAGGATGACAGGCTTTTAGGATACAGATTTGCTCAAAAGTTAATCTAAACAAATTAATTCCACTGCAGTTCTGGAAACCAGTCTGCTGCACAATCTGGCAATCACGTAGCTGAAACATAATAGGTGACCTTTAGACATTTCAAGGCTATTATAATATTTACAGAGAGATATCTGATTTGTTCTCAGTTTTTAATTTGGTAGTCTTTCTATCAATTTTGCCAAAATCCTGGTTGCCTGGTTTACTTTTCAGTGAAGGCCTGAATGGGGTACAGCTTTTCTATTCCATCATGTCACTAACCCAACCAAATAGCCTTCATATCATGTCACCTGAGCAATGATAGTAATCACCATTCATATCATAATATGTGAAGCCCTTTCACATCTATTAATTCACTCAATACCTAAAGCAGACCTGTGAGGTGGGTATTACTACGGATATTTCTACAGATTATTTAAGTAACCCAAGCTCACGTAGGTAAACAGGGGTGCTGGACCTTGGCCACAGATCTACTCTAAGTCAATGTGGTATTTTCAAATGGACACTTCAAATGTCCTTCACCAGCTTGATTTTTGTCAACTCCAGGATGAATGTTACTGTATCATGTAAGTCCATTAAATGCATTATAAACACGCCCATGGATTTATGTGGGTGTCCTCTCTACCTCCATCCTGGTTCTGGGCCCATCCTGGGAGCCATAATAGATCAGGAATCTTAGACTTCCTGCCTAGTGCCTGGACCAGGACCTTGGCAGTCATTCTAAGTTTTAGCCTCTAAGCTCCAGCATCATTTTACTGGATGCCTTAAAAGTCGAAGACAATTTTAAGACCTGCCTTGTCATTATTTTTGTTGTTTTTTATATATGATGATTCTTACCATCCATACATCCTTAAGATGAGCCACAAGAATGGAAACTAAATCCAAGAGATCAGCTCTTTATTTGGGAGGTAAGGGTTAAGATGTGAGGACTAGATGTTGAAATGTTCCGACTTCTTCTCCTAGTGGCTACTTCAGTATTTCTAAGTGATCACTTTTGGTGGTTACACAAAACCGTGTAAGACTTACTCAATTTAACCACCAGCCGTTAAGGGGATTCCGTAAATACCGAGATGAGACCTAGGCCAAGGAACTATTTTAGCTAGTTTAACAGCACACTAAGTAACCATTTTGCCTGGCAAAAGCTCCTTATTCTAAGACATGATCATAAAATAGCTTTTAAGAAAAATTTAATGAAAACTTTTGTCTAGAGGCTTTGGTACACATGGGTGCCCATATCTATTAAGGATCAGTTTATTCCTGAATATAATAAGGAATGAATATTAAAATTAATTCCTCCCTCATGTGACATATTTTATATCTTTAGATTATCTTAAAGTAAATTTTGCTGTGTGGTCCCAATCATTTGCTCATTTATTAAACATCTATAATGCACTTACAAGGTGTGCAGGGTTCTGAACTATGCCAGGGAGATATGAAGACAAACCAGACTATCTCTTCCTTCTAGGAGTTCAGAGTCTAATTGGGAAGAGGTGGATTATTAGAGAATAAACAGAAATGTGCTTTCATTCATTACTGTGTGAACTAGAATCCACTTTGATGGGCTGCTTCATAATGAACTTCATGTTGGGGACCATCCTCCATGGATCTCTCTGCATGTCTTGTTAGCAGAGGCACTGGCACTGGATTATCTTTTCAGAATGTTTATACAGAGGACAGCCTTGAAACACAGGAATCATGTTTCTCTATGGAGCAGAGATTAGATTTGCTTACTTTTCTGTATAATAAAGATAATGGGCCCTTCTGGGGCAAAGGTTGGCGTAGGTTTGCTCGTAGCACGTTATAGAAGATTTGGGATCCCTAAGCTTGGGATTCTTCAGCTGTGATGCAAACCCCTTGCTCAGTGTCCACCGTGGCTCTTCCACACTGTCTCTATGTGATGTGAGCCTGGGAGGGAGAGTGGCCCTGCCGTGAACACAAAGCTCATGCTGCTTGCTGTGCTGAGTCCTTTGTCTCTGACCCAGGAGTCTCGTGTCTTCTGCCGGCACCTATGAAAATGGGGCTGGGTAACTTGTTATGTTGTGAATAGGGAGAAAAGTCTCAGACTTTTCACAGCTCTGGACACTTCAGTCCCTGAATTTGGGATGCATGTGAATACTGTAATTTTTTTAAAAGAGAACCTGCTAGAGAAATATATCTTCCAATCTTCCATTTATACTTCATTTTTGGTCTTGAATGGTCTTCATCTTTGGTCTTGTATCTTCATCTTTGTTGATATAAAATGAAAGTGTGGGAGATTTCCCTGGTGGCTCAATGGTTAAGAATCTGCCTGCCAATGCAGGGGACAGGGGTTCGAGCCCTGGTCTGGGAAGATCCCACATGCCGCCGAGCGGCTGGGCCCGTGAGCCATGGCCGCTGAGCCTGCGCGTCCGGAGCCTGTGCTCCGCAATGGGAGAGGCCACCGCAGTGAGAAGCCGGCGCACCAAAACGAAGAGTAGCCCCGCTCCCTGCAACTAGAGGAAGCCCGAGCACAGCAACGAAGACCCAACACAGCCAAAAATACATGAAATTAAAAAAAAATAAAAGAAAGTCTGGGTTGCTGTACTTATCCAAATGGCCTCTGCCCTTTTCCTGAAGAGCTGGGCTGTAAAACAAACATTTGGAGAAGAAAATTGAATCACATTATAATGAAATAACTGCAGTGTTCTCATTTGCTAATGTTTCCATTCATTTGTAATTTAGCCCACAGTGCCACAAGAGGTATTTTACTCTGAGATGGATGATGACAAATTAAATAAATAAAATATGTGTTTGTTAAAACAAACAAGCAAACAAAACAACAAAGTGTTGCTTTCATGCTACTATTAATGCATAACTCAGGAAAATAAAATTGACCGCTTAAAAGCAAGAATAATAGTCTAGTGCTAGATTCTAGAAATCAGTGGTCAGTGACCTCTGAGCTTTAATTCTTAACTTGCAACTCACAAGGAATACTGGTCCTTGTGTTGTTATTTTTTGTTTGTTTGTTTTTAGCCAACACTAGATGAAAGTTTCAGATACCTTGATGTAGAACATAGGGAAAGATATAGAGAATATTGCATTTTATCAACAATTACAGAGATTCTAGGTATTTAGGTAAAAATCGTGGCTCAAACCATTGCTTAGAAAAGGTAGGTTGACTAGGACAGGGAGATAAGACCAGTCATAACATTTATTTGATGTAGCATTCAAAGCAGGATGAGGCATGAGATTTAGTAAACCCCTTGAGTCCAGATGAGCAAGGAGAGGTGGTAAAGAAGTAAGGGTGAGAGCATAGGGCACCAACTTCAATTGCTAATTGTTGCATACTCCATAGAGAGAAGTAGAGACGGCCAGGAGCCAAATATCTGTATTTTCGGCGCTGCTGATATTGTGGGGTTTTTTTTTTTTTTTTTTGCGGTACGCGGGCCTCTCACTGTTGTGGCCTCTCCCGTTGCGGAGCACAGGCTCTGGACGCGCAGGCTCAGCGGCCATGGCTCACGGGCCCAGCCGCTCGGCGGCATGTGGGATCTTCCCGGACCTGGGCACGAGCCCGTGTCCCCTGCATCGGCGGGCGGACTCTCAACCACTGAGCCACCAGGGAAGCCCTATTGTGGTTTTTCTGAAGAAGATCTGTAATTAGTTTAGCTGGGGCTCTGGCCCCACTTCTCTAGTTTCCCATCATGGGGCTCTTGTTTCTAAATACAGTGAACTGGAATAGATGAAATGAGAGCCTCTGTGATCCCATTTGTGCATCTATTCCAAGACCCTTTACCAGGAGCAGGCCAACGGGCTCTCTTGACTCCTTTCCTCAGGGCTACCCCTTCATCTTGGCTGGAGTTTCATCATCTTTTGGGTGGCCAAAAGATGAATCCAAGAGAAAGAAGGTTCTCATTTCAGCCCATAGCAGAGTAGACTTGAATCACCCATTCTAAGCTTCCTTTACTTCATTCCCTTCTATTAAAATTTTTTAAAAAATTGAAGTAAAGTTGATTTACAGTGTTTCATGTGTACAGCAAAGCGATTCAGTTATACATGTGTGTATAAATATATACATATATTCTTTTTCAGATTCTTTTTCATTATAGGTTATTACAAGATATTGAATATAGTTCCCTGTGCTGTACAGTAGGTCCGCGTTTATTTTATATATAGCAGTGTATATCTGTTAATCCCAAATTTCTAATTTATCCCTCCCCCCCGCTTCTCCTTTGGTAACCATAAATTTGTTTTCTATGTCTGGGGGCCTATTTCTGTTGTGAAAATCAGTTCATTCCTCCATTCCCTTTTTTTTTTTTTTTTTAACATCTTTATTGGAGTATAATTGCTTTACAATGGTGTGTTAGTTTCTGCTTCACAATAAAATGAATCAGTTATATATATACATATGTTCCCATATCTCTTCCCTCTTGCATCTCCCTCCCTCCCACCCTCCCTATCCCACCCCTCCAGGCGGTCACAAAGCACCAAGCTGATCTCCCTGTGCTATGCGGCTGCTTCCCACTAGCTATCTACCTTACGTTTGGTAGTGTATATATGTCCATGCCTCTCTCTCGCTTTGTCACAGTTTACCCTTCCCCCTCCCCATATACTCAAGTCCATTCTCTAGTAACTCTGTGTCTTTATTCCTGTTTCACCCCTAGGTTTTTCATGACATTTTTTTTTCTTAAATTCCATATATATGTGTTAGCATATGGTATTTGTCTCTCTCTTTCTGACTTACTTCACTCTGTATGACAGACTCTAGGTCTATCCACCTCATTACAAATAGCTCAATTTCATTTCTTTTTATGGCTGAGTAATATTCCATTGTATGTATGTGCCACATCTTCTTTATCCATTCATCTGATGATGGACACTTAGGTTGTTTCCATCTCTGGGCTATTGTAAATAGAGGTGCAATGAACATTTTGGTACATGACTCTTTTTGAATTATGGTTTTCTCAGGGTATATGCCCAGTAGTGGGATTGCTGGGTCGTATGGTAGTTCTATTTGTAGTTTTTTAAGGAACCTCCATACTGTTCTCCACAGTGGCTGTATCAATTTACATTCCCACCAACAGTGTAAGAGGGTTCCCTTTTCTCCACACCCTCTCCAGCATTTATTGTTTCTAGATTTTTTGATGATGGCCGTTCTGACTGTTGTGAGATGATATCTCATTGTAGTTTTGATTTGCATTTCTCTAATGATTAGTGATGTTGAGCATTCTTTCATGTGTCTGTTGGCAGTCTGTATATCTTCTTTGGAGAAATGTCTATTTAGGTCTTCTGCCCATTTTTGGATTGGGTTGTTTGTTTTTTTGCTATTGAGCTGCATGAGCTGCTTATAAATTTTGGAGATTAATCCTTTGTCAGCTGCTTCATTTGCAAATATTTTCTCCCATTCTGAGGGTTGTCTTTTGGTCTTGTTTATGGTTTCCTTTGCTGCGCAAAAGCTTTTAAGTTTCATTAGGTCCCATTTGTTTATTTTTGTTTTTATTTCCATTTCTCTAGGAGGTGGGTCAAAAAGGACCTTGCTGTGATTTATGTCATAGAGTGTCCTGCCTATGTTTTCTTCTAAGAGTTTGATAGTTTCTGGCCTTACATTTAGGTCTTTAATCCATTTTGAGCTTATTTTTGTGTATGGTGTTAGGGAGTGATCTAATTTCATACTTTTACATGTAGCTGTCCAGTTTTCCCAGCACCACTTACTGAAGAGGCTGTCCTTTCTCCACTGTACATTCCTGCCTCCTTTATCAAAGATAAGGTGACCATATGTGCATGAGTTTATCTCTGGGCTTTCTATCCTGTTCCATTGATCTATATTTCTGTTTTTGTGCCAGTACCATACTGTCTTGATTACTGTAGCTTTGTAGTATAGTCTAAAGTCAGGAAGCCTGATTCCTCCAGCTCCGTTTTTCGTTCTCAAGATTGCTTTGGCTATTTGGGGTCTTTTGTGTTTCCATACAAATTGCGAAATTTTTTCTTCTAGTTCCGTGAAGAATGCCAGTGGTAGTTTGATAGGGATTGCATTGAATCTGTAGATTGCTTTGGGTAGTAGAGTCATTTTCACAATGTTGACTCTTCCAATCCAAGAACATGGTATATCTCTCCATCTATTTGTATCATCTTTAATTTCTTTCATCAGTGTCTTATAATTTTCTGCATACAGGTCTTTTGTCTCCTTAGGTAGGTTTATTCCTAGATATTTTATTCTTTTTGTTGCAATGGTAAATAGGAGTTTTTTCTTGATTTCACTTTCAGATTTTTCATCCTTAGTGTATAGGAATTCCAGAGATTTCTGTGCATTAATTTTGTATCCTGCTACTTCACCAAATTCACTGATTAGCTCTAGTAGTTTTCTGGTAGCAGCTTTAGGATTCTCTATGTATAGTATCATGTCATCTGCAAAGAGTGACAGCTTTACTACTTCTTTTCCGATTTGGATTCCTTTTATTTCCTTTTCTTCTCTGATTGCTGTGGCTAAAACTTCCAAAACTATGTTGAATAAGAGTGGTGAGAGTGGGCAACCTTGTCTTGTTCCTGATCTTAGTGGAAATGCTTTCAGTTTTTCACCATTGAGGACAATGTTGGCTGTGGGTTTGTCATATATGGCCTTTATTATGTTGAGAAAAGTTCCCTCTATGCCTACTTTCTGCAGGGTTTTTATCAAAAATGGGTGTTGAATTTTGTCAAAAGCTTTCTCTGCATCTATTGAGATGACCATATGGTTTTTCTCCTTCAGTTTGTTAATATGGTGTATCACGTTGATTGATTTGCATATATTGAAGAATCCTTACACTCGTGGAATAAAGCCCACTTGATCATGGTGTATGAACCTTCTAATGTGCTGTTGGATTCTGTTTGCTAGTATTTTGTTGAGGATTTTTGCATCTATGTTCATCAGTGATATTGGCCTGTAGTTTTCTTTCTTTGTGACATCCTTGTCTGGTTTTGGTATCAGGGTGATGGTGGCCTCGTAGAATGAGTTGGGGAGTGTTCCTCCCTCTGCTATATTTTGGAAGAGTTTGAGAAGGATAGGTGTTAGCTCTTCTCTAAATGTTTGATAGAATTCGCCTGTGAAGCCATCTGGTCCTGGGCTTTTGCTTGTTGGAAGATTTTTAATCACAGTTTCAATTTCAGTGTTTGTGATTGGTCTGTTCATATTTTCTATTTCTTCCTGATTCAGTCTTGGCAGGTTGTGCCTTTCTAAGAATTTGTCCATTTCTTCCAGGTTGTCCATTTTATTGGCACAGAGTTGCTTGTAGTAATCTCTCATGATCTTTTGTATTTCTGCAGTGTCAGTTGTTACTTCTCCTTTTTCATTTCTAATTCTATTGATTTCAGTCTTCTCCCTTTTTTTCTTGATGAGTCTGGCTAATGGTTTATCAATTTTGTTTATCCTTTCAAAGAACCAGCTTTTAGTTTTATTGATCTTTGCTATTGTTTCCTTCATTTCTTTTTCATTTATTTCTGATCTGATTTTTATGATTTCTTTCCCTCTGCTAACTTTGGGGTTTTTTTATTCTTCTTTCTCTAATTGCTTTAGGTGCAAGGTTAGGTTGTTTATTCGAGATGTTTCCTGTTTCTTAAGCTAGGATTGTATTGCTATAAACTTCCCTCTTAGAACTGCTTTTGTTGCATCCCATAGATTTTGAGTTGTCGTGTCTCCATTGTCATTTGTGTCTAGGTATTTTTTGATTTCCTCTTTGATTTCTTCAGTGATCACTTCGTTATTAAGTAGTGTATTGTTTAGCCTCCATGTGTTTGTATTTTTTACAGATCTTTTCCTGTAATTGATATCTAGTCTCATAGCATTGTGGTCGGAAAAGATACTTGATACAATTTCAATTTTCTTAAATTTACCAAGGCTTGATTTGTGACCCAAGATATGATCTATCCTGGAGAATGTTCCATGAGCACTTGAGAAAAATGTGTATTCTGTTGTTTTTGGATGGAATGTCCTATAAATATCAGTTAAGTCCATCTTGTTTAATGTATCATTTAAAGCTTGTGTTTCCTTATTTATTTTCATTTTGGATGATCTGTCCATGGGTGAAAGTGGGGTGTTAAGGTCCCGTACTATGGATGTATTACTGTCGATTTCCCCTTTTATGGCTGTTAGTATTTGCCTTATGTACTGAGGTGCTCCTATGTTGGGTGCATAAATATTTACAATTGTTATATCTTCACCTTGGATCGATCCCTTGATCATTATGTAGTGTCCTTCTTTATCTCTTGTAATAGTCTTTATTTTAAAGTCTATTTTGTCTGATACGAGAATTGCTACTCCAGCTTTCTTTTGGTTTCCATTTGCATGAAATACCTTTTTCCATCCCCTTACTTTCAGTCTGTATGTGTCTCTAGGTCTGAAGTCCTCCATTCCCTTTTGAAGTGTAGAACTTGAAGAACTGAAAGGGAGGGTGTTTTTCCTCTGAAAGAACCTATATAATTGGCTCTTATCCCACCAGCTCTAAGGGAAGAGATAAAATAGAGAAAAGCAACACAAAGCAAACCAAAAGGAAGGAGCAAGAATCCAAGATAGAGACAGGAGGAGAGAGAGAGAGAGAGAGAGCGCGCGCGCACGCGCGAAATCTCAGAAGAGGTAGAGACCCCTGCTTATTGCACTGAAAAACTCCACTTAAACCACTTAAGTGCCCTTGACCTCTACCAAACAATTGGCTCTTTATGTAGCATATCTGAGTCTTGAGCTCCTCCTAAAGGAAATCACTTAAGCCAATGATTTACCTGCCTGAGAGGTGGTTGCCCTTAAAGGAGAAGGTAATCCCAGTCTGAGATGTCTTGCCTGTACATTTGAGAAACTACTGCTCCAATCCGTCATGACACTGACATATCTATTTAGGCCAAGGGAGTGAGCAGTTTCTATTTCCAAAGAACTTCATGAATATCTTTTGCTTATTTTCTGCAGAAAGCTCCAAAAGGCATCAGGATATCATTCAATTAAATTTTCCCTGGAACTAGATGTCGCCTTCGTTACAAAACCTGTCAAAATCCCCAGCTCTCCATGCTCCACGATTAATTCTTTGTTCTTATGAAGAAATGAAAGCCTCTTCTTCCTGTTTCCCTAAATAAATTAGTCACTCACGGTATATACAAAACAATTTCCTCTTTCATTGTTCTTTTTCTTCTTAATATCAGCCAAAGCAGCCTGGTTAGAATCTAACTCACCTGGGCAGCTTCTGCTTGGGGCATCCGTGGGAGCTTCTGTAGTTCCTTCTAAATCTCCCAAAGTGGATTAATTTTCTTCTTTCATATGCTGCACTTCTCCAAAATTCCACAGGGTTAACAGGATACGTAGGAATGCATTAATACAAGGCCCGTACCTGCAGCATTTTAGAAACTTAAGTACATTTATTTTACAACATGTGACCAGGCAACAGTTTATAATATAAACATTAATTCCCATAAACTATAGCATTTCCCAAGCAAAGTTAGTTTTTCCAAGATCCGTTACAAATTACATTCTAGACTGTGGTTCTCAACCCTGGCCACACATTAAAACTACTCAAGGAGATTCTAAGTAGTATTGCTTCCCAGGCCCTACCTCAAACCAACTAAATATCTAGGGGTGGGACCCAGGGATTGATAATTTTTTGAAAGGGTTGAAAAGTCACTGACAGAAACACAATCTAAATTTTTTCTGGCTGTAAATTACAACACAGATTAAATTATCTAGAGGAAGGGGATAGAATGACCAAGGAAAGAGAGAAGCAGATAGAGGACTCATGATTTAAGTGCTTCTAGGGTCACATTAACCCCTGCCAGTTACCCAGAATCTACCACTTGCTACCTTAGAAATGAAAACTTATTTGGGATAACTTTCCTAAGAAGAAGTTCATCGTGCGCTAAGCTTTTCATATTCCAGAAGGGGAAACAAAACTTCAAGAGACCCATGTGCCTAGTTGAGTACAGAGAAGGCCAAGTCTGTCTAAGCAGTCAGATCCCTGTGTTTCTCTCCTTACCATATTCTCTTTGAGAAGGAGAAAATAAAAGAAAAAATAAAACCAAATGAGGTGGGATTCCGTAGTAAGTGAAATGTGTCTAGGGATATTTGTTAGAGGAACAAAATATTAAAATTCTTCCTTACTTAAAAGTTTGCATTTAAGTTAAAATGGTTTCCATGCTTAGTGAAAACTGTCTTATTGTCCTACACATCACAATGAATATACAAACATACAAAGATAGTCACCTTGGAACCTCATGCCTTTTCCAAGAGTAGCGACAATATTATCAATTCCTTTATGTAGGTTCAGAAACAGGGCCTTGTGCTCTTTCTTACCCACAAAGGAATACACTGGTGGGGTTCATTTCCCTGATGTGCCAGAAGAAACAGATGAGGTCTTTCTCAGAACGTCTCCAGTTCTCTGTGCTAGGGCCACATCCTTCACAAAGTTTACCCATGGATTCCAAGTGTCTTACTGTGAATTTGTCAACATATCCTTTTCGTCAGCTGGAAACCTCTTATGCTTGCAGAAAAGATGAGGTATAACAATAATTTCTCACCCTTGGCTTTCAAGAGAAATGGCTCCGCAGCTGCAAAATTCATTCCTGCACAACAGTAAGCCCATAATATTCTTGATTGGTTTGGTAGATTGATCTGCCGACAGACCATAATTGAGGGAAACATTGATTAATTGATCTGTTACTAGCCTGTAAGGCTCTATATGGCAATGAAGAAGATGTGGTATGCAGATTAGCTTTTAATTATTTTTATTTAGGGGCCCGTCAGATGAAATAAGTGACTAGGCACTATCATCATTGACCTGTGGCACAGAAAGAAATAGTCGACCTTACCTGCTGCAGACTTAGAAATAGTTTAAAATGTTAGAGAAGTTTAGAATGGATCTTTGCCCAGGAAGGCTTTGACCTATGTACAATGCAAATTATAATAACTTGCATTTGTGCAAAGCTTTGCAGTTCACAAATTATTTTCTCATGCATTATCCCATTTGACCCTCACAACATATCTGAGCAGTAGGCTGGACAGATGTTATAATTTCCCTATTATTGATACAAGCAAAGAGATTAGGGCTGAGAGATTCTCCCCCCAAGTAATTTGCCCTATTTTAGTCTACAGAGTACAGAGAGCAAAGAGGAATTTGAAATTATTTAGTGATTTCTGGCTGGTCAAACATATTTAAGGCATTAATCACCACTCCAAGCAGTATCATACTTATCAACACTATTTCTCAGTATGAAATGTGCTAAAATAGAACCTGCCATTGTAATGTGAAGTATATTATATGGATCTGAGTGTGCTAAAAGGCCTTGTCTCCTCCAATCTTGTTACTAAGTGCAGAAGAAGCTCAAGATAAAACCCCTTAACCAGCATTATTAAAGATTTTCCTACTGTATTCACAAAAGCCATGAAAAAAAGACTTTGCTATCGATGTAGAACCAGTGCAAAGTTAGTGTGGATTTTTAAGACTCAGGGAAACAGAGACTGAGTATAGAATATTAATATTGAACAACTTGTGAGCTATGTGATCGAACAAGAAGTACTGATTACTTTCCATGTGCCCAGAAGTATGCTGAGTGCTGTGGGCGTTTAAAACAAGCTCCCCGCCCACAGAATTCACAGTCTAGTTTGCCATCCAGTAATTTATGCAGACCCCATTCCTTAATAAGAAGTGAAGAGTTGGGAACATATGGAAGGATAACTGCTCTGGTAATATTAAAGATGATAAGCAGAAATCGAGACAGTCTTTCCTCCTCTGTTTTTCTGGGCTAATTTGTCAGCGCCTCATAGCCTGAACAAAAGCAGTGTCAACAGGAATCTGTACTAAGGAAGCAATATTTTCATCCTTTTTAATGTCGGTCTGCAAGCCAAAGTGACAACTGATAACCGTTCAATGACAGGTCGGAAAACAAGCATGCCACTGGATTTGTTTAGGACTTACCTTATCTTTGTCTGATAAATGAAACTATTGGCCTTAAGTCACATAACCTGAGGCTCTTCACGTTTTACTCAACTGCAGTCAAAGAGTTGAAGATGATTATAATGATTTTTTTTTTCCTTCATGCCCTTCCCACTGAAATGGCTACATGATTTTCAAAGACAAGGACAATTTCCGAAAGAGGATGAGTTTTCTTTTTACTAGAAAACATGTAGTTTTGCTTTTTATAGAAATTGAAAAAAGATTAATAATAGGGGTGGTTCAGAAATAAGAATGACTGCCTTTGAAAGGGAAAGAGACAAAAGAAGCCGTGGTAGGGAAGGGAGGGTTGACAGAACTGTGATATCCAGGCTGGCCAGGGAATCAAGAGTAACTGGAAGTGTAATTACAGTTTTGGTTCCCCTGGGAATAATTAAGGGATTAGTGGTCCCAGGGAGGACAAAGAGACAGTGTCAATAGAGTAATAAAACTCTTTAATACCAACAGACATTGACAAATGGCTCCCACGAAAGATAAGACTTTGTTCTAATCCTAGCATCCCTGTCCCCAGTACCTCCTCTCCACGCCCCCATTCACCTTCAGATACGGCTGAGTTTCCTGCTCTTCTTTCCCTCCCCCCAGGGCTCTTCCATCTTTCCTCTAGGTGTTTACAAGTGCTTCCTCCCTGGTTTCACTTCTGTCCCCATATGTCCTGAAGGAGGCTTGGAACTATGCCCTCACAGAAAGGGGCTAGATGGCCATCTAGGAGCACAGCAGTGCCATGGTGAGATTGGGTGCTTGAGGGTGGGGAGACATGGTCAGAGGCATGGAGGAAATGAGAAGCTGCCAGGACAATGGAGCATACTTCCTAGCTCACCCATCTGGTAAGAGTCTCCAGGTAGGGCTGATGGGAGCTTTCAGCACAAACCTGAAATTCAGTGTTGAAAACCAGTGGAAAGTTAGGTCTCCCAGTAATGGCCAAATAGTTTATATTAAGCTAATTCTTCTGCTGACAACTCTTATAGACTCTCTACAGATACATATCTCCAAAAGCTAGTAAGAACTGGAGTCGATTTAACCCTTGAAAGAAGGAAACTACTACATCGGGTGAAATCCACATACATAAGGCTCTTCTGAAAGCACCTCTTCCTGTTCTCATGAGTCCTTAGAGAACGTCACAGTCATATTGACCTGAGAAATTAGAAGGCAAAGTTTGGGGTGCTGAGGTGGCTGGAAATTGAGACGAAATATCTCTGAAAGGAGGAAACCTAACAATCTTGAAAACTTACCTTATTAGATTTCAGAACTTTCTGTAAAGCCCACCACATTCAAGACAGGGCAGAATTAGCATGAGAGAACAAGAAAAAAAATGGAACAGAATAGAGTCCAGAAATAGGCTCACATATATATATGATAAACAGATTTTTTTTCTTTTTTTTTTCTTTTTACCAAGGAACAAATTAGTTTAATGAAGAGATTTTTTTTTCAATGAGTGTACTGGAACAACTGGATAAACATATGAAAAAAATGAACCTTGATCTCTACTTTATATTCTACACAAAAATGAATTTCAGATGAACTGCAGATCTACATATAACCTCTAAAACTATAAAGCTTCTAGAAGAAAACATATGAAAATACCTTTGTGACCTAGGAAGAGGCAAAGATAACTTATTTATCAATATAGACTCATGGATTTTTATCTTACTCGACGATTTATAATTTACTCAACCAATGTTCAATTTGATGCTCAGTTGTCAGATTTGACCACAGGGAGCCCCTCACACTGGATCCTATGTCTCCATTCTGATATGTCCGCATTATTTTTTGAGCACATTTGCATTTTCTGACACAGAACGATTTCCAGACTTACTTTGTTCTTCCCTTCTCCAAGCTTTAGAATCAGCTATTTCTCCAAGGAGTTCTGACTCTTTCTTATTGGGAATGGTATAGATCTAGGCCTTTACTTTGCCCACATAAACAGACGTATTTGATTTCGTAGTCAATGGGACAATGGATATCAATATCCACTGGGAGATGGCCACTGAAGGATGCTTATCATCCCCCAGACTATCACCTTCAAGTTCATTTAGAATGTGAATCTCTCCCTTGAAGGAGTTCTTAGTTTCATTAGAGACCAAACAAATATATCTAAAACAAGAGAGAACTATAAAAGGAATATATCTTCAGGCTTGATGTACAGCTTCTAGTTGCCATGGGATCCCAGGAGAGGGAGGTGTGGTAAGGTTTGCAGTGGTCAAAGAATGTCAGCTTTGAGAATGGAGGACATGGTGTGATCAAAGGCTGGAGGGAATATAGTACCCTCTGGAGGCAGTGAGGAGATTAGATTGGTGGATAAATAATGCAGAAATTTGGACAAGGTGATGGGAAGAATTTTATTTTAACAGAAAGATGTGAGAATTTTATGTTAGACAGTCAACATGCCTTTCCCCATCCACCTTCCCTCCACCCAGATAGAAGGCTGACCAGAGAGGAGAGTGGTCAGCTGCCTATCCATTCTTAGCAGAATGGGTTATTTAGCTAGAGCTCTGAGGCACGCTAAGAAGAAAATAGAGAAACTCCCTACTTGTTATCCTTCCAAAGATAACTCATGGCTTCCAGGTTAGGAACTGAATGCTTAATTCTGGGCACTGTAATTATTAGGCATAATTCTGAATGCTTAATTCATTTCCTTGAGGTCAATAACAGATCCCCAAATTCTCATTTTACAGTCTTCAAACATGCACTACAATCAAGTTAGAAATAATTTGAAAACCACTTTTCTTTCCGATCTGGGTCTGATAGTTTTCCTTCATTTCTTTCATGGTCTTAGGGATTTTTTTCTTGCATTCCCAAGGACAAAGGTCACACAGACACCGCAAAATCTTTCAGAGACTTTAAGTTGAAACTAGGAGACTCAGGTTTGAAGATAAACTACAACAGGAGAGAGGTCCAGGGAAATAGAAAAGGCCCTCATATAGCACTAGTCTTAGGAGATGCTAAAGGACAGACTTTCTAGATGCTGGTGCTAGAGATGTCACTATTGACAAGCAAACCAGGAATTAATCTGTAACAGGACCACACAAGAATGAGTGCTTATTGAATCTTGCACGAATGAGGTATTATGCTTAATGCTTTACATGTAGTTTTTCATTTAATCCTCATAGAAATCCTGTAATGTAGGAGTTTTACAAATGCAGAGACCAAGGCTCATGAGAATGTCTTAGGTTGAGTTCCCCTGGAACAGCTTCTGTGGTTGTGTACAGAAGATTTGTGGAGGAGTGCTGAGCGGCACCTGTAAGGGAGTGAGGAAAATATGCTGGGCAGAGGGAAATGTTGAAATGGGAAGATGTGACTGAGGCTGCAGGGAATCCCCCATGGAGCTCTGCTACCAGGATGGCCTTTCAGAGCTGTGTCATGTCAAGGTGAGGGAGCCAATCCTCTGAAACCTCCCATGGACCAGTCATTGGATGCCACTGACCCCGAGGAGAGGCAGCTCCATTTGGCTGAGGGCAATTCCTAGATCTGTCATTAGCACACATTCTCAGAAGCTAGTGCCTTATTTGTGAAGAAGAGAGCTAGGTGATACACCACACCATTCACCATGGTCTTACCCTAGGATCAACTTGTTTCCTACAGTAAGATCCCCTCCTCTGGGAACAACTCCTCTAAAATTCTGATTGATCTCGTTTCCTTACGAAATTTAACCAGGGAAGCTTAGTGAGTCCAGCTCAGGCCCTTGCCACCGTAGCTGTCCAGATGTTACTACTGATATTCATCTCCTTCCTCTGCTACCCACGGTAGATCCCCCTCAGTCTTGATGAACACCTCTGCTGCTTTATACGTCTTACCTGGCATGGTGACCCAGAATCATCCCCGAGGGGTCTGAGCCCCTGGTCACCATACCTTTCTCAAGCCACAGCTACAGTACTTCTCCATTCTCTATCAAAGCTGGATAGGAGAGTACTAAGAGATGCCCAGTGCGTCACCTGTGTGTCAACCATCTTCTTCCTTACCTCAACTGTATAAAAGGTCCTGCCTCCTCCTTATGATAAGGATCATTAATCTTGCCAATTCAGTGACACTCTTCCTTGCCTACTGGTCTCTTGGCACAAAGGACTCAGAGAAACTGGGTGGCAGCTGTAGCTTAAAGTTCAGTAGGACTTCATGTCTCTGGTAGAAGCATTCCCCTTCTGAGATCCGGGACCTACTGATATCCAGAGCCTAGAGATGTAGAATTGGGAAGCACTAATTTCCCAGGAGGGTCACTGGGAATGATGGTAAGATGGGCCTCTACTACTTCCACTCCTTGCTGCCTGTGTTACCAAACTCAAGTTCGGCTGTTCACTGCTCAAGAAATAATAATTGAGGGGCAAGTATCAGTAGAAAGGAAAGGTGCTTTTTTCAGAAAAGCCAGCAATCTGGGGAGACGGTGGACTCTTGTCTGGAGACCAACTCCAAAGATTCTGCTCAGTCATGACAATTTTTAAAGGGAAAGAGGGGAAACAATCTCAGTTAATCATTAAGGTAGGAGGTCAGACTCTTTGTCATTTTTCCACTGTGTGCAGACCCGCTGACTTCTCCTGACCTTCTTTCGGATGCTGTCTTGCCCTCATGTTCTGCCTGCAAATTTGCTAAGGGGGAAGCTGGGCGTAGAGAGTCAGTCTTCTTTAACTACTTAATTCTTCATTCTTATTCCTTCTAATCTAGGAAAGGAATCAACAGGTCAGGCAAGGCATTGTATACATTCAGTAAAGCACAAATCAGGAGTTAGATTAAACGTTGCCTAGTGATCTCATCTTTATGATTAAGGTCTGAGGAAAACAGAGATGAACAAACAAAAAAGGGGCAAAACAGCTGCTTACACCTGGACCTGTGTATCTGACTGACTCAGAACACACCACACCACCTGGTGGTGGTTATTTGAAGGTGTACACTGCATCCTGGAGGGTGCTCACCAGTCTCACAGAGCATCACCTTCAAGGCGGTGCCTCAGCAGCTGTTTCTAAAGGTCCTTCCATTGCTCTGTCAGGCCTGCAGTTGCTGTCAGGTGGGTCCCCTGTTCTGATGCGATATTATGCGGTATCCCACGTCAGCAGAATAAACGCTGTGTAAATCCTGGGTAGTGGTGCTTGGCAAAGTCCTGTGGGCAGAAAAAGGCAAACCCATCCTCTGAAATAGGGCACTCTCTGCGGGAGCGTAGAAGGGAATTATACCCGCTCAGTGAGGGCAGTGGAAGTTGTGATAAGAAGACATGTGGTAGGAATGAAGGCAAGGCTGAGCCCCAGCAGCCCCAGTAATAAGTTTTGAGGGTACATCTGGGGTAGATGTAGCAGGAGCAGAAGCTCCCTGGAGACTGCATCACTCAGGTCACTGGACAGCAGACAGCAAGACCCCTGCGGCAAGTGAAGGTGAGGGCTCCGCAGAGAACATGCGGTCTGGGGAGTCTGAGTTTCCCTGCCAGGGAAAGAAGGATCCAGCCATTCCCCTCCAGTCAGAGACAAGGTTATTTTTTGTTAGTATTGTTATTATTTTTGTTAACATGCCTCGATTGTTCCCTTCTGTGGGTTTTCTTTGGGGGGGGCGGTTGCAGAAATATGGGTTACACAAGGTAATATTATTGTTCAGGTTCAGCCCTGTTGGTGCTGGTGGTGGGGGAATGGGTGATGTTGGTGTGGCTTTGGGTCTGGTGTGTGGATTCAGAGACACCTGGCCCATCTTTCTTGTACTTCAGTTTCCAGAGTTTGTAAAATCATATGGGAAATCAATCAGATGTTATTTGGTGATGTTGAAAGATCTGATTTGAACAAATATTTTCAGAAGGAACATGGGAAATGTCAGAAATTGTCAGCTCAGTGAATATCTTCTGGTGATAATGCTTTCTAGCAGTAAATTTCCACTGGTTCTCTCTCATATTGTCAGTTGAACAAAACACTTCCATGCTTTGCTGGTTTCTAACTAATGAGTTGGCTTTGCTCTTTTAAAACAGTAATATATAATAGAGAGTACGTACTGAGTCGGTAAACCTTTAATCAGAATTGTCTTAATGACAAACAGCACAGTATCACATGAAATAAGGTTAAAGTTTATCAAATTGAATCATATTTCTGGTTTTGAATTTTTCCACAGGAAAACAAGAATGATAAAAGGGATTATGTCATATTTGTTGTGCCCGAGGAAGTACAGAGATATTTGTTCCACACTTCCTTCTCTTTAGAATTTGAAAGTCAAAGCCCCCAAATAATTTTTTTAATGGCATTTAAACGTGCAATTTTCAATACTAGAAATGGTAGGGTCCAAGTGCAACTCTTTTTAAAACTCTTGTCAGTAAATTAATTCCTCACCACTTTTATGATATCTCTGACAATTACTGGACCTTTTATACAATTGTAATATTGTAAGATTTTTATTACAAGCACCCTGGTATCTTGTCTAAGAGTTTTATTTAGAACATGAATATTTTTCTATTTTCTCAAATATTGATATTTGTTAAGCAAAGTAGCCTGCCTTCCCCGGTCTGTCTTCATTCCATGGGGACATGTAGGATTTTAAAAGCTTGTTGGATCTGATGGTAGAACTGCCGTCACAAGCCACCTAGAGATTTCTTACTTTGCATGTTGCTTTGCTTAGGCATCGGTATCAAAGCTCTGTGTTGTCCTCTCCCCCCTGCTGGCACTCCACTCAGTCTCCTTCAGATAGATGTTCTTCTGATGGTCTATACATGTCCGAAGCAGCTCAAGGACACATTTCCTTGACATATGGGAAGGTTGGCCAAGTCATAGTAGCCCATAGCTTATACTGAACAGAGGTCTCATGACTGCTTCCTTGTCTCTGGTCCTCCCCTAGCTCCCCAAATTTCGTCTAGTCTCAAAATGACCTACTGACCAGTCTCTTGTCTAGTCTCTCTCCCATCCTTTATTCCCTGTACATGCTACAAGAACTAGCTTTCCCAAGCACAATTCTAATCAGAAATCTTTAATGTCTCTGAAAAATGTATTTTCATATTTCCGTATTTTCAAATGTATTTTGATATTGTTTGAATGATACTTTCCTGGGAGAAGACTGAGTGGAAGAGCAGAAATCAGCCGAGGGTGTTGCCTAAGCACTCCTTAGCCTAGAGCGTTCTTGGTCTTTCTGTTCTTCTAATGAGGTGGAATCCCAGAAATTCAAGGCCATGTTCAACAGTCTGTAAGCTTTCAGAAGATAATGTAAGCCCACCTTTGATAAGCTAGATAGAGAAGGTCCACATAGGAGGCCCCATAAGAAACTAAATCCAAGTGCTGTCCTACAGCAACATGTGAAAAAGTTGAACCTCTTCGAAGGGTGGAACTAGTTGTAGAATCTCTGGTGAATGTGTCTCAAATTAATTACACTAATAAAAAGAAATGGTTTAGGGACTAGAGGTCAACTTCCCTGGGCTAAGATCAGAGAAATCTCTGGTAGTGATGCAGGAGAAATCTGCAGGCTTAGTATAGGGTAATCTGGTGGCAAAGAACTGCCTGTCTTTGGAGGCAGAATAGAACTGGCTCACCCAGAGGAGCAGGGACAGGAGGACAGAATGGCTGGAGTCATTTCAGAGCTTAAGTATAGCTTAAGTATAGCTTTGAGCTTGGGTCTCAGAGTAAAGCCTGAAAGAAGTTAGGGTGAGTCCTGGCAGGGACTGAGATCCCTAGACCCTATTTAGAAATAGGGTCTTTGCAGATGTAATAAGATGAGGTCATACTAGATGAGGGTGGGCCCTGAATCCAATGACTGGTATTTTTATAGAAGGCCTTGTGAACACACAGAGACATAGACACACAGAGGAGAAGGCCATGGGACAACAGAGGCAGAGATTGAAATGATGTATCAATAAGCCAAGAAATGCCAGAGACTGTCAGAAACTGCCAGAAGTTAGGAGGAGGCAAGGAGGCTCTAGCTTCCGCTTCCCTAGAGCTTTCGGAGAGAGCGAAGCTCTGCTGACATCTTGATTTTGGACTTGTGGCCTCTGGAATTTTGAATGAATAAATCTCTTTTTACAAAAATGTTTTGAAAAAAATTGTGGTAAAAAACACAGGAGATCTATCCTCTTAATAAATTTTTTCTTTTGTTTCTCAAATTTTTAAGTGTATAATGTTGTATTCAGGTCTGTAGAACTTTTTCATCTTGCATGACTGAGACTGTACATATTGAATAGCAACTTCCCATTTTCCCCTCCTTCGAGTACCCAAAAGCTGTCATTCTACTTTTTCTATGAATTTAAATACGTTAAATACCTCATATTTGTGCAAACAACGCAGTATTTGTCCTTCTGTTACTGGCTTTTATTATACTTAACATAATGTCCTCAAAATTCATGTTTTAGCAGAGAACAGGATTTCCTTCTTTTTTTATTTTATTTTATTTATTTATTTATTTAACATCTTTATTGGGGTATAATTGCTTTACAATGGTGTGTTAGTTTCTGCTTTATAACAAAGTGAATCAGTTATACATATACATATGTTCCCATATGTCTTCCCTCTTGCGTCTCCCTCCCTCCCACCCTCCCTATCCCACCCCTCCAGGCTGTCACAAAGCACCTAGCTGATCTCCCTGTGCTATGCGGCTGCTTCCCACTAGCTATCTACCTTACTACGTTTGTTAGTGTGTATATGTCCATGACTCTCTCTCACCCTGTCACAGCTCAACCTTCCCCCTCCCCATAACCTCAAGTCCATTCTCTAGTACGTCTGCGTCTTTATTCCTGCCTTACCCCTAGGTTCTTCATGACATTTTTTTTTCTTAAATTCCATATATATGTGTTAGCATACGGTATTTGTCTTTTTCTTTCTGACTTACTTCACTCTGTATGACAGACTCTAGGTCTATCCACCTCATTACAAATAGCTCAATTTCGTTTCTTTTTATGGCTGAGTAATATTCCATTGTATATATGTGCCACATCTTCTTTATCCATTCATCCGATGATGGGCACTTAGGTTTTTTCCATCTCCGGGCTATTGTAAATAGAGCTGCAATGAACATTTTGGGACATGACTCTTTTTGAATTTTGGTTTTCTCAGAGTATATACCCAGTAGTGGGATTGCTGGGTCATATGGTAGTTCTATTTGTAGTTTTTTAAGGAACCTCCATACTGTGCTCCATAGTGGCTGAACCAATTCACAGTCCCACCAGCAGTGCAAGAGTGTGCCCTTTTCTCCACACCCTCTCCAGCATTTATTGTTTCTAGATTTTTTGATGATGGCCATTCTGACTGGTGTGAGATGATAGCTCATTGTAGTTTTGATTTGCATTTCTCTAATGATTAATGATGTTGAGCATTCTTTCATGTGTTTGTTGGCAGTCTGTATATCTTCTTTGGAGAAATGTCTATTTAGGTCTTCTGCCCATTTTTGGATTGGGTGGTTTGTTTTTTTAATATTGAGCTGCATGACCTGCTTGTATATTTTGGAGATTAATCCTTTGTCAGTTGCTTCATTTGCAAATATTTTCTCCCATTCTGAGGGTTGTCTTTTGGTCTTTATGGTTTCCTTTGCTGTGCAAAAGCTTCTAAGTTTCATTAGGTCCCATTTGTTTATTTTTGTTTTTATTTCCATTACTCTAGGAGGTGGGTCAGAAAGGATCTTGCTGTGATTTATGTTATAGAGTGTGCTGCCTATGTTTTCCTCTAAGAGTTTGATAGTTTCTGGCCTTACATTTAGGTCTTTAATCCATTTTGAGCTTACTTTTGTGTATGGTGTGAGGGAGTGATCTAATCTCATACTTTTACATGTAGCTGTCCAGTTTTCCCAACACCACTTATTGAAGAGGCTGTCCTTTCTCCACTGTACATTCCTGCCTCCTTTATCAAAGATAAGGTGTCCATATGTGCGTGGGTTTATCTCTGGGCTTTCTATCCTGTTCCATTGATCTATCTTTCTGTTTTTGTGCCAGTACCATACTGTCTTGATTACTGTAGCTTTGTAGTATAGTCTGAAGTCACGAAGCCTGATTCCTCCAGCTCCTTTTTTCGTTCTCAAGATTGCTTTGGCTATTCGGAGTCTTTTGTGTTTCCATACAAATTGTGAAATTTTTTGTTCTAGTTCTGTGAAAAATGCCAGTGGTAGTTTGATACAGATTGCATTGAATCTACAGATTGCTTTGGGTAGTAGAGTCATTTTCACAATGTTGATTCTTCCAATCCAAGAACATGGTATATCTCTCCATCTATTTGTATCATCTTTAATTTCTTTCATCAGTGTCTTATAATTTTCTGCATACAAGTTTTTTGTCTCCTTAGGTAGGTTTATTCCTAGATATTTTATTCTTTTTGTTGCAGTGGTAAATGGGAGTGTTTCCTTGATTTCACTTTCAGATTTTTCATCATTAGTATATAGGAATGCCAGAGATTTCTGTGCATTAATTTTGTATCCTGCCACTTTACCAAATTCATTGATGAGCTATAGTAGTTTTCTGGTAGCATCTTTAGGATTCTCGATGTATAGGATCATGTCATCTGCAAACAGTGACAGCTTTACTTCTTCTTTTCTGATTTGGATTCCTTTTATTTCCTTTTCTTCTCTGATTGCTGTGGCTAAAACTTCCAAAACTATGTTGAATAAGAGTGGTGAGAGTGGGCAACCTTGTCTTGTTCCTGATCTTAGTGGAAATGCTTTCAGTTTTTCACCATTGAGGACGATGTTGGCTGTGGGCTTGTCATATATGGCCTTTATTATGTTGAGGAAAGTTGCCTCTATGCCTACTTTCTGCAGGGTTTTTATCATAAATGGGTGTTGAATTTTGTCAAAAGCTTTCTCTGCATCTATTGAGATGATCATATGGTTTTTCTCCTTCAATTTGTTAATATGGTTTATCACATTGATAGATTTGCGTATACTGAAGAATCCTTGCATTCCTGGAATAAACCCCACTTGATCATGGTGTATGATCCTTTTAATGTGGTGTTGGATTCTGTTGCCTAGTATTTTGTTGAGGATTTTTGCATCTATGTTCATCAGTGATATTGGCCTGTAGTTTTCTTTCTTTGTGACATCCTTGTCTGGTTTTGGTATCAAGGTGATGGTGGTCTCGTAGAAGGATTTTGGGAGTGTTCCTTCCTCTACTATATTTTGGAAGAGTTTGAGAAGGATAGGTGTTAGCTCTTCTTTAAATGTTTGATAGAATTCGCCTGTGAAGCCATCTGGTCCTGGGCTTTTGTTTGTTGGAAGATTTTTAATCACAGTTTCAATTTCAGTGCTTGTGATTGGTCTGTTCATATTTTCTATTTCTTCCTGATTCAGTCTTGGCAGGTTGTGCCTTTCTAAGAATTTGTCCATTTCTTCCAGGTTGTCCATTTTATTGGCATAGAGTTGCTTGTAGTAATCTCTCATGATCTTTTGTATTTCTGCAGTATCAGTTGTTACTTCTCCTTTTTCGTTTCTATCTCTATTGATTTCAGTCTTCTCCCTTTTTTTCTTGATGAGTCTGGCTAATGGTTTATCTATTTTGTTTATCTTCTCAAAGAACGAGCTTTTAGTTTTATTGATCTTTGCTATTGTTTCCTTCATTTCTTTTTCATTTATTTCTGGTCTGATTTTTATGATTTCTTTCCTTCTGCTAGCTTTGGGGTTTTTTTGTTCTTCTTTCTCTAATTGCTTTAGGTGCAAGGTTAGGTTGTTTATTCGAGATGTTTCCTGCTTCTTAAGGTGGACTTGTATTGCTATAAACTTCCCCCTTAGAACTGCTTTTGCTGCATCCCATAGGTTTTGGGTCGTTGTGTCTCCATTGTCATTTGTTTCTAGGTATTTTTTGATTTCTTCTTTGATTTCTTCAGTGATCACTTCATTATTAAGTAGTGTATTGTTTAGCCTCCATGTGTTTGTATTTTTTACAGATCTTTTCCTGTAATTGATATCTAGTCTCATAGCATGGTGGTCGGAAAAGATACTTGATACAATTTCAATTTTCTTAAATTTACTAAGGCTTGATTTGTGACCCAAGATATGATCTATCCTGGAGAATGTTCCATGAGCACTTGAGAAAAATGTGTATTCTGTTGTTTTTGGATGGAATGTCCTATAAATATCAGTTAAGTCCATCTTGTTTAATGTATCATTTAAAGCTTGTGTTTCCTTATTTATTTTCATTTTGGATGATCTGTCCATGGGTGAAAGTGGGGTGTTAAAGTCCCGTACTATGAATGTATTACTGTCAATTTCCCCTTTTATGGCTGTTAGTATTTGCCTTATGTACTGAGGTGCTCCTATGTTGGGTGCATAAATATTTACAATTGTTATATCTTCACCTTGGATCGATCCCTTGATCATTATGTAGCGTACTTCTTTGTCTCTTTTAATAGTCCTTATTTTAAAGTCTATTTTGTCTGATATGAGAATTGCTACTCCAGTTTTCTTTTGGTTTCCATTTGCATGGAATATCTTTTTCCATCCCCTTACTTTCAGTCTGTATGTGTCTCTAGGTCTGAAGTGGGTCTCTTGTAGACAGCATATACAAGGGTTTTGTTTTTGTATCCATTCAGCCAATCTGTGTCTCTTGGTGGGAGCATTTAGTCCATTTACATTTAAGGTAATTATCGATATGTATGTTCCTATTCCCATTTTCTAAATTGTTTTGGGTTCGTTATTATAGGTCTTTTCCTTCTCTTGTGTTTCTTGTCTAGAGAAGTTCCTTTAGCATTTGTTGTAAAGCTGGTTTGGTGGTGCTGAACTCTCTCAGCTTTTGCTTGTCTGTAAAGGTTTTAATTTCTCCATCAAATCTGAATGAGATCCTTGCTGGGTAGAGTAGTCTTGGCTACAGGTTTTTCTCTTTCATCACTTTCAGTATGTCCTGCCACTCCCTTCTGGCTTGTAGGGTTTCTGCTGAGAGATCAGCTGTTAACCTTATGGGGATTCCCTTATGTGTTATTTGTTGTTTTTCCCTTGCTGCTTTTAATATGTTTTCTTTGTATTTAATTTTTGACAGTTTGATTAATATATGTCTTGGCGTATTTCTCCTTGTATTTATCCTGTATGGGACTCTCTGTGCTTACTGGATTTGATTTACTATTTCCTTTCCCATATTAGGGAAGTTTTCAACTATAATCTCTTCAAATATTTTCTCAGTCCCTTTCTTTTTCTCTTCTTCTTCTGGAACCCCTATAATTCGAATGTTGGTGCTTTTAATGTTGTCCCAGAGGTCTCTGAGACTGTCCTCAGTTCTTTTCATTCTTTTTTCTTTATTCTGCTCTGCAGTAGTTATTTCCACTATTTTATCTTCCAGGTCACTTATCCGTTCTTCTGCCTCAGTTATTCTGCTATTGATCTCATCTAGAGTACTTTTATTTCATTTATTGTGTTGTTCATCATTGCTTGTTTCATCTTTATTTCTTCTAGGTCCTTGTTAACTGTTTCTTGCATTTTGTCTATTCTGTTTCCAAGATTTCGGATCATCCTTACTATCATTAATCTGAATCCCTTTTCAGGTAGACTGCCTATTTCCTCTTCATTTGTTAGGTCTGGTGCATTTTTATCTTGCTCCTTTATCTGCTGTGTGTTTTTCTGTCTTCTCATTTTGCTTATCTTACTGTGTTTGGGGTCTCCTTTTTGCAGGCTGCAGGTTCGTAGTTCCCGCTGTTTTTGATGTCTGTCTCCAGTGGCTAAGGTTGGTTCAGTGGGTTGTGTAGGCTTCCTGGTGGAGGGGACTAGTGCCTGTGTTGTGGTGGATGAGGCTGGATCTTGTCTCTCTAGTGGGCAGGTTCACGTCTGGTGGTGTGTTTTGGGGTGTCTGTGGCCTTATTATGATTTTAGGCAGCCTCTCTGCTAATGGGTGGGGTTGTGTTCCTGTTTTGCTAGTTCTTTGGCATAGGTTGTCCAGCACTGTGGCTTGCTGGTCGTTGAGTGAAGCTGGGTGCTGGTGTTAAGATGGAGGTCTCTGGGAGATTTTCGCCGTTTGATATTATGTGGAGCTGGGAGGTCTCTTGTTGACCAGTGTCCTGAAGTTGGCTCTCCTACCTCAGAGGCAGAGCCCTGACTCCTGGCTGGAGCACCAAGAGCCGTTCATCCACACGGCTCAGAATAAAAGGGAGAAAAAGTAGAGAGCATTAGTAGAAGTATGAGGAAAGAAAGAAGGAAAGGAGGGAAGGAAGGAAGGAAGGAAGGAAGAAAAAAAGAAAGAAAGAAGGAAAGAAGGCAAGAAGGGAAGAAAGGAGGGAGGGAGGAAGGAAGGAAGGAGGGAAAGAAGGAAAAAAAGAAAATACAGTAAAAATAAAATAAAGTATAATAAAGTTATTGAATTAAAAAATTCTTATTTAGGAAAAAAAAAGGGACGATAGCCTTCTTTTTCTTATGGCTGGATAGTATTCTATTTTAAGTATACACCAAATTTTCTTTATCTATTCTATTCATCCATAGATGGGCATTTAAGTTATTTCTACTTCTTGGCTATTGTTAATAATGATGCAGTGAACATAAAAGTGCAAATACATCTTCAAGATCTATATTTCAATTTTTTGGGATATATACCCAGATGTGGGATTGCTGGATCATATGTTAGTTGTATTTTTAACTTTTTGAGAAACCTCCATACAGTTTTCCGTAGTGGCTGCACTTTTTACATTCCCACTGACAGTGTACAAGGGTTCCAATTTTTCCACATCTTTAGCCCAACACTTTTATGTCTTGTCATTTTGGTAGCAGATTTTAATAGCATTAAGGTAATATACCTTGTTGAGATTTTGATTTGCATTCCCCTAATGAATAGTGTTGATGAGCATTTTTTTCATTGGCCATTTTATGTCTTTGGAGAAATGTCTATTCAGATCTTCTGCCCATTTTTTAAATTGGACCCTTTGTGGTTTTTGCTGAGTTGTAGGAATTCTTTATATATTTTGGATATTAACCCCTTATCAGATATATGGTTTGCAAATATTTTCTCCCAGTCTGTAAGTTGCTTATCTCTGTTATATTAAGCCCTCCAGTTTGTGGCAATTTGTAACAGCAGCCCTAGGAAACTGATACAGTATGGAAAATAATTTCAATTATGTAAAATGGCTCTATGTTCTATAGGAAAAAAATGCATAAAGGAAATAGATCAAATTGTTATTAGTGCTTTTCCCTCGGTGTGGAAATAAAGGTGATTTTTGTTTTCTCCTCTGTAATCTTTTTTTTTTTTTTTTTTTGCGGTACGTGGGCCTCTCACTGCTGTGGCCTCTCCCATCGCGGAGCACAGGCTCTGGACACGCAGGCTCAGCGGCCATGGCTCATGAGCCCAGTCGCTCCGCGGAATGTGGGATCTTCCCGGACCGGGGCACGAATCCCCGTCCCCTGCATTGGCAGGCGGACTCTCAACCACTGTGCCACCAGGGAGCCCCCGGGAGGCCCCCTCTGTAATGTTTTGTATCTTCCAAGTTATTTCGAGTAAGAATGGATTGCCTTCTTTTAGAAAATAAGCAATATCTGTTTTAAAATTAAAACTTCATAAAAATATTCAAATATTTTGAAGTCTGTCATGTAGTAAAAAATATTTATTGAATATCTACAATATTCTTGGCAGAGTTCTGAATACTGGGATGAGGCAGAGTTCCTACCTTCAGACTGTTTACATTCACATAGGAGGAAATAGACAAAATGCAGTTAAGGAAACAAATCAATAAAATAATTTTCTGGACGTGTTAGAACTAAGTAAGTAGAAGATAAAAAAAGAGAATGTAATAGAGAGGGCCTGGAGTGGTAAAGGAAATAAGACATTGATTATTTTATTGAGATCTCAGTAGTGTGAGGGTAGCAGCAATGAGAGGTTCTGGAAGCAGAAGGAATAGCAAGCGCGAAGGCCCTGAGATGGGAAGGAGCTGGTATGTCTGAGGGACAGAAAGAGGCCAGTGTGGCTGGAGTGGAGTGATTGACAGGGAGAGGGGAAGGAGATGGGTAGGGCAGATCTTATGGGAATATAGGCTGTAGCAGAGGTCTCCACGGTCAAGGTGTGGGCCCACATTCCTGGTGAGGGGTCTGGGCTATAGTGTGGTGGCAGTGGGAAGTCCATTAGAGGGTTCTGATTAAGGGAGTGTAATGTATTGACGTTTGCATAGAAATCTCACTCTGGCCATCGTGTGGAGGATGTCCTTCATGTGTGCCTCTGTGTGAGGGTGTTCCAAAAATAAAGGTCAGTCTAGGCAGTTTAAACAGAAAAGGAATGAATTCAAGAACACTAGGGAGCTCACAGAAACTCTGGGAGGGCCAGAGAACTGGATTTGGAGGCTACAAATGAGACCATTCTCCAGTGACATACTGGCCACTCCAGTGGGGACCCTACTGGACCTAAGTGGACACAGGCCCCACAGCCTGCATTTGGATCCTGGACCCAGGACTTAGGAAAAGATGTCTATTTCCTAAGCTAAATGTAGATTCTGATCTGAAGCAAATGATTGATACAGTTTAGGATTTCTTCTCTAGCTAAGAAACTCAGCAGTAAATTTACTGTTATTTTTTCCTTTTTCTTCTTTGAAAAGGATTATGTTAATGAAAATTTTCCAGTTGCTTCCTTGTTTTCATAAACCATTGTAGATTCTTGCATTTATATCAACTTTATTTTTGAAATATTTGACATTTTTCAGACTGCCTGCTTTTTAAAATTTTTTTGCGGTACGTGGGCCTCTCACTGTTGTGGCCTCTCCCGTTGCGGAGCACAGGCTCCGGACGCGCAGGCTCAGCAGCCATGGCTCACGGGCTCAGCCGCTCCGCGACATGTGGGATCTTCCTGGACCACAGCACAAACCCGTGTCCCCTGCATCGGCAGGCGGACTCTCAACCACTGCGCCACCAGGGAAGCCCGAACTGCCTGCTTTTTACCTGAGTAATGTTTAGGGGGAAAAAAAATATTTTTTATTCTGGATTTATTCTCTTTAATAGAAATACTCATACAAAACATTAACTTTGATTTTAAGAAGCCTCTAAAAGTAATCTGACATAACCTTATTAATGGTCAGATTAGCCAATCCAGCATTCCGAGGTGGGTGAAGTGCTCAGTTTCTAAAAATGCACAGCTGAGATCAACTAATACAATTGCACATCCCAGAAACGAGTAAGAAGGTGAAGGGTTTGTACATCCTATATAGAAGCCTCCTGATCAGTTTCTCTCTCTCTCTCTCTCTCTCACACACACACACACGCACGCATGCACGTGTGCATACATACATACAAACATACGTACATATATATCACCTAGAACTCCCGTAGGATTTAGAGGCTACTTCCAATTCTCACTCAACCACCTACATCTCTAGAATGGCCTTGAGAAGTTCATTTCTGTTTTAACTTTTTTTTTCCTTAAATAAATATATTATCTTTATTTGATGAGTGACTTTAGTACATTACCCAGCTGAAATCTTTTGCCAGAAATACCACAGGATAGAGCAGCTCTCTCTTTTGATGGAGAGGCCTGATTTTACTTAGAGTGTCAATGGTGTCTTTTTTTTAATTAATTTAATTTATTTTTTTATATAGGTTGTTTTGTTAACTTTTGCTGTCAACCACAATGGCTTGTTGAAAGGTAAGATAGATCATGAATTTTAAAGTGCTTGTTAGCTATAATTTCTTTTCCTGTTAAGCCATGGGTTCTCTGTAGACCTATTTCTAGTGTCTACCCACAGGGTAGGAGTCATGTCCAAGCCAGATCAACTGTAGTGCTTTTCCCATCTGCGTATAGTCACCTTTCCTGTGGGTCCTGGAACCAATGGTTGGAGACAGCTTAATGTGCACTGAAGCTCTTCCGTCATTTCAAGGTGCCCATGTTACGTTCGTTCCATGGGCTCTGTTGATCATGAAACTGGTTTTTCTTCTCTGGGGTGATAACAGGTAGCTGATACTCCTTTTCCCCCATTTTTCCACACTGATGGGCTGGTGAGATATCACTTATTTGCAAGGCTCCATTAGAAGCCGTCTAGGAGGACAGACTCATGAATCACAACAGAGTGAGAGGGCACCCAGGGACACCTGCTGGGAAACTGAAAAGAACAAAGTTGGAAGCCACAGTGATTTTTTGCTCTTCACTCTGAAGTTATCCAGATTAGCTGGGTGAGTGAATATTTAATGTTACCACATCACATACATAATTTGCCCTGTCTGCTTTTAATCTTAATACCAGTTTTATAATCTTAATAACATTTTAATTAAAAATAAATGAACTGAATACTCCAACAGAACATTTTAAATGCAGTCTATCAGGTGGGAAACCCAAGCTCAGCTGGAGAGACAACCAAAATGAAAATATTCTGAAAGTATATATAGCTGAGGTATCTCTCCCCTTCTGCTCAGAGATATAGTATTTCAATGACCAAGACATCCTAAAAATATTATAGGCAGGTCCCAACTCACAAACACAGGGAGATCCAGACCTCCTTCAGTTTTGGAGAATGTTCCTTGAATGTACAGACTGGGATATTCCCGTCTTCCTTTGATTATTACTCTCCCAGGGCTTACTAGCTTAGAGCACTTTCTTTCTGTCTTAACCAGACCTTTGAGGTAGCTGACTCAGACTCAGACCTTCCCCTGATATCTAGTAAGTGCCCAAATCATATGCCTTTATTTGACCAAATTCATTAATATATAAATGAGTGTATATAAATGAATAATACCCTGTTTTTCCTAGAGAAGTTTGCTTAAAAAACAAATGTTGTTGGTTCCAAACACACATCTAAAGAAATTTCAAACAGTCTTGTAAAACAACGTACACAATCAAAGGAGTGTGGGTAGAGATGTTTTGGATTCAAGACCTAGTGTCTTAGATTTTCTGGGGGGCAGTTCTGGTTTCAAATAGGTCATGTCATTGTCCACAGAATGTTTTAATATTTGTTTGAAATACATGACCAGTCAGCCACAATGTATATGCCTCAGTCTGTAAAGACTGCATTTTAAAATTACACTATTATAAAGTTTTAATTGTATTACAAAGTTTTGGATTGTAGTTTTAGAGAAAACAATACTTTTATTTTTGGAACCTCATTGACGGTGGGGTTGGGATTTTATTAATAGTCTACCTCTTTGTTATACCTGGGGGTTCTGATTCTATTGGAATTGTTAAGCACTGAGAAAAAATGACCACCAAATTAAGATTGGAAACAAAGCTGAATTTATTGCTTGCCTGGCAAAGGAAAGTTCCATCAGTCAGCTACAAGTTCAATGAGTCTCTCCAAGTGGAAATTAAAAGGAGGAATCGGGCTTCCCTGGTGGGGCAGTGGTTGAGAGTCCACCTGCCAATGCAGGGGACACGGGTTTGCACCCCGGTCCGGGAGGATCCCACATGCCGTGGAGCGGCTGGGCCCATGAGCCATGGCCGCTGAGCCTGCACGTCCGGAGCCTGTGCTCCTAAACGGGAGAGGCCACAATAGTGAGAGGCCTGTGTACCGCAAAAAAAAAAAAAAAAAAAGGAGGAATCACATGAAATATATCAGGCAGGATTCTGAGTTCAGGGCTCTCATTGCGTCCCATGGCAGAGTCACCACTTCTTTATAAATGGTCACTTTCAGGTTTCACAGGGCTGATGCTGGGAGACCAGATTTCCAGTCGGTTCAAGATGAGTTGTGTAAGATTCCAGTGCTCTACAGGGTCATTCATCAGACATGCTCATGTGCTCATGTTTGAAGTTTAGCATGGTTGCTTTTTCTTTTTCTTCTTAAAGAAATAGATGATGTTGAAACAAGAAGTCATTATGATAGAGGACATTAAAAAACTGGAGCTTTCAGGCTTTGAATTCAACACTAACAGGGTGGTGTGCTCATTCATGCACTCAGTTATTTACTTATTCATTCTGTTTTTGTAAGTATTTGTCAAGTCCCTACTACATGCCTGTCATTGCTAGAAGACAGGGGTGACAAACATGTCACATGAGACCAATTTCCTGTCCTAAAACCTCTGAGAAATCTAGTGTCTTCTACAGGGTTTGCATTTACTGGTTACTCAGAACTGAAAACTGTAGCTTACTGTCAACCTTAGCATGACTTTAACTACTCACCACTGTGCATTAACCTGACTTTATTTTTCCAGGAAATTCTTATCCAGGAAGATGTCTGTCTCATGGACTTTCTGAAATCCATTTATTTCAGTGGTAGACTACTCAAGTAGTCTTCATCAAGGTAAACAGCCTCCTTCTCAGAACAATAGGTTATTCAACTGGGTTTATCAAAGGACTGTTTACTCTTCAAGACTTCCTTTATAACCTTGTTCTCACTGCATCTGCCAGTTCTAAACTATTATACCACAAACCCTGCTCAATTTCCTTTCACACTGAAGGACCCATCTTAAACCAGACTCTTATCTTTCCTCTGTACTCTCTCTGTCAAGATGCTGCTAAGACTCCATCAAGGTAATGACCTCCTTTATTGAAATAAGCCATAAACTTGACTTTGCTTAATCTATAAAACTTTTGGTGGGCTTTTTGGTTAGTTGGCTATCTGCAGAGATTATATCCTTAAGGTGATTCTGGCTTTAGTTTTTGATCTCATCGAACTTTTATGTGTCACCATTTATTCCCTTCTCTTGTCTGCTCTACGTTGACCAAGACATAAAATTTTCTCCCTTTCTTGTTTTCCAAAATCCCTATCCCCAACTGCAACCAAAACAAAATCCATTCATGCAAAGCATTTAAAAATTTGGTGACATAAAGGGTACATATATATCAGCAATGACAACTTAAAATTGAATATTAGACATTATTGTTCTTGAGAGTCCTTCAACCTCCCCACCCTCTAGACAAATGCTACTCAAAGTGGTGGACTCTTATCAATTCACCCTGAGGTAAATCCTGAAATTGAGAGTAAGCATTTACAACAATTAATCAGTGATGATCAAAACTAACTACCCCCCCCCCCCACAAGAACAGCTCACTCCAACAACAAAAAACTAAAAAGAAAACCCAAAAACCCTGTCCTTCACCACAGATAGTTTGAGAGCCATTCTCCAGAATCTCTAGTTTTCAGTTTAGTGGACTCCCCCCCACCTTCATCCTTAAGCAACCCAGGGAAACTCAATTCTCCTTACTGTGTTATGTGGGGCAATTTATTTCCTGTTCCTCTGCTTTGGGTATACTTTTTTTTTTTTGCGGTACGCGGGCCTCTCACTGTTGTGGCCTCTTGCGTTGCGGACACAGGCTCCGGACGTGCAGGCTCAGCGGCCATGGCTCACGGGCCCAGCCGCTCTGCAGCATGTGGGATCCTCCCGGACCAGGGCACGAACCCGTGTCCCCTGCATCGGCAGGTGGACTCTCAACCACTGCGCCACCAGGGCAGCCCTGCTTTGGGCATACTTTTGAATAGGTGGAGATACACCTAAGGCATTCTGCTAAACAATGGGATGTGTGCTCTACTTTCCACCATGAAACAGCACAAAAGAATTGGAAGAGGTCTTGCAATTTTAGTCTTTTCTACAAAAGTCTCTGAGAAAGAGAATAGAACTATGGCATTTTTCCTAATGGGTAGAAGTTGACACAGTCAGCTTTGGCTTTAAATAATATTTTTTGTCCCATTACATCACAGTAAACTAGAGATTGTCCTGGACCTTAAAAGTACTCGTCAGTTTGTGAAGAAGGAGCCAGGTAGGTGTATCATGACAGCAGTGCAAGTTAAGTAGAGAGAGAACTCCCAAGTGTCAGAGGAACGCTGAGGGTGGAGGACCAAGCGTGCCTGGCGATTCAGGGGATCCACTGCTTTATATCACTGATGAGGGGAGTGAATGACACGTGGTGGATGGAATTTAGAGTGTAGCTATGTCATGGATCTAAAATAGGATTCACGCTATGTCCCTTCTCTAGATGGCTGAGGTTTACCCCCCAGTAGGGTCAACATGCAGTAGGGATAATACTGAGACTGGAGGGATGGCAGGAGGTTTGTGGTGACGGAAACTAAATGGCATTTAATTGAATTTCTAACAGATGGTGAGTAATGAAATCATTTATTATCTTTTCACAATGAGTTAATTCATAGGTAAACCTCAAATGATCAAACTGTTTTATCCAGCCTCCTGCTAAAGATTTAATATTTTCATCTGATTCAACTCTGTTATTTCCTGGCTCAATTTAATGATTAACATGGCATAAAAGTAAAAATTCCTTGATTATTAAAATCCTATTTGCTGCACATTACAAATAGAATCTATTTTAAAGCCATTACTAAATAGTCTGCAATAATAAACTAACATTGAACAACCTTCTTATAAAACCCTAATGATAAGTTTATCAGAGAATTTAAATTCAAAACATTATCACAAAAATAAACTCAGCTACTAATTTTTTCTCATTGAGACAACTTTTTGATGTCGAATAATACGTCAAATAACTTGCTTTGCCAATAACAGTCTATGGCATTTCCTCCTAAATTTCATGAGCAAAGCAGCAAATCGAACAATCAGGATGTCTAACCATGGTGGTCCTGAAATGGCTTAGCCAGGAGCTCAGTTAAAACTACGAACAGCTTCCCAATGTCCAGCTGCAGGGCTGACCCTTACTTTGTGTTTCTGACCTTGTGTAGTGCTCATTTATGACAGTGAATGTGAAACATTTGACCATGAATCAGCAACTTCAAACTGTTCCCGTGGAACTGTCCTTTCCCATGGAAGAAACATATGGGGGTGCTATCCAAAGGCACAAATATTCACAAGCTCACATTAAAGTGTGTATTTCTAAAATTATCCATTTCACTGTACATAAAGAACCCATAGAGTTAAAAAACTTTAATATTTTGATGTACATTCTTTCTGATCTATGTCTGTGTTTATCACACACTGTATATGTAAATGTCAAGGAAAAAATGCAAATATTTGGTATACTTTTCTGAATGTGCTTCTTTTTAATTTTATTAACTTATTTTAGTTGACTTTAAATGCTGTATATTGCTGGCGGGATTAGATTAGAAGACAGAGTTTGATCCTCTAGTCAAAGTTTCCTACTAATTTTCTTCCCCAGAAGTAAATTGCACAAAAGGTGCAGACCATATATCACATAGAGGAGACAAAAAACCTATCATGGTGAACTTGTCATTTAATCAATATGCTTCAGCATCACACCTTTATGCCCTTATACATTATTTCATTTGGGGTTGTTTTAGTGAGAACCTTCTTGGTTTCAAGAAATAGTCTTGCTTGAGGCTCCTCAATGAAAAAGTGTTTTATTGTTACAACACATGTGGGCTGGAGCTGGACCTAGAAGGCTGGGGCCGTCTAAGCAGCTCTAGGAGAGTTGCTTCTCTCTGTGCATCTATTTCATTCTTTCTTTTTACTAACAGTGTTCCTTTACCTCCTCATAATTCTCATCTCTGTTATGTGATGGTCTTCCCTGTCTAGATGAATGCATCGTGGCAACCTTTAATCCATCCTTTCGGCTCCTGTCTCCATAACCGACAGCTTTAGTCTCTTGGTTTCCTGTTTGTCCATGCTCATCACTTTGTGCTGACCCATCAGTACCTTCATCTCTGGCAGGATGAGGTCAGGTTCATCTGGTGTAAAAGTTGACCTTACCTCTCAGGAAGAACTACAGGTGAGACAAACCCTTTAGAAGGGCATATGGTCAAGGTGTGCAGCAATCAGCATTTCCAGGGCAAATATCTCTGCAGTTGGCAAATAAATTCCCAGAAGTCAAATTCCTGACTCAGAGTATAAACACTTTAAGAGCTTTTGGTATATATTACCAAATCCATCTCTAGAAATGTATTCATTTATGTTCTTACCTGCAGAATTAGTTACTTTTCCCTGCACCTGCATCAACATTGTGTATTTTACTGTCACCATTTCAATTCCAGATTTTTTATTTTTGAATATTTAAGACATAAATTTAGTAGGTGAATAGTTAGGAGACCTGACTTAAATTTTGTTTTACCAATATCATCCACCCCCTTTAAAATGGCAAAGAAATGTCTTGGGTTCATTAAGAAACCCATTTCCCTATTTACTAATGAACTGGAAATTTATTTTATATGTTTATGGGCCATTTTATGTTTTCCTTCTGTGATATGTTTGTATTTTTTCCTAATAAGTTGTTTATCGTCTTCCCCATTGCTTCATAATTCTTTATGTGTTAAGTATTACTAATTCTTTGTTAATTAAATGTAGGCAGATGCCTTTTTCCAGTTTGTTGCTCGGCTTTTCCTTTCATTATGTTGTCTTTAATGAAAAAGTTCTTGACTTAGTGTATGTACTAACCTTTTCTTTTACGGTTTATCTGTCTACAGATACAAATCGCTACACGGTTTGTACTTTGGAAAGCAGCTTGATGCCTACTTTGATAGTTAACCTGAAAATGCTCATATTTACAGCAGTAATTCTACTCCTAGGTATATATTCCGGAGAAATTCTTGTATTTGTGTAACTGTTCATATAAATGTATATAAATGTTCATAAGAGGCATTTTTCTTGACAGCAATGAACTGAGAACATTTCAAATAGTTATCAAGAAAGAAATGGATTTTTTAAAATCGTGAAGTTATTCAGTGAAGTACTAGGCAGCTATGAAAATAAATGAATTGCAGTTATGCTTTAGTTATCTACAGTTGTGCAACAAACCACCTCAAAACTTAGTGGCTGACAGCAACAGTGACGTATTACTTTTTATAATTCTTTGGGTTGGCTGGGTTATCTGCTAATTTTGCCTGGGATCACTCATGAGGCTACACGTAGCTGGAGCATCAGTGGGGACTGGCTCAGCAGCCACAGCTGGGACAGTAGGACCTCTCTTTCCACTTACCTGGGTTCCTTCACAGAGTAGTGGTCTCAGGGTAGTGTTAAGAGAGTGAAAGCAGGAGATGCAATCCCCGAAAGTTGTATAACATCAGTTCTGCTGCATTCTATTGTCAAGAGTCACTAGACAACCCCAGATTTAAGGAGTGAGGAAATGGGTTCCACCTCTGGGTGGAAGGCATAGCAAAGTGACATAACAAATGGGAATGAACAAAAGGAGGAATGGTTCATTGGGGGCCATTATTTTAACAATGTACTCTAATAATCTTTGTGTATTTTATAATCATACTGTTCTTTCTCAATTCTGTCCAGTTTTCTGTAACCACGAGATATAGCTGTCACGAAATTCAAGGAATTATTTTTTAATATGGAATTTCTGAGTTTTAGGAGGCTGCCTCCCAATCATTTCCTAGATCCCAACACTCGGGAAAAACCACTAAAATCTGCACTTCGTATATGTCTGGCTTGTTTTTTAAGATCTCAAGGGTCCCTGTGACGTTTAATTTTATGTGTCAGCTTGGCTAGGCTATAGTACCTAGATGTATGGGCAAACATATCTGGATGTTGCTGTAAAGGTTTTTTTTTTTTTTAGATGAGGTAAACATTTAAGTCAGTAGATGTAGAGTGAAGCAGGTTATCCTCCATAGTGTGGTGGACCTCATCCTCATCCAATCAGTTGAAGACCTTAAGAAAAAAACTGGCATCCCTAGAAGAAGAATTCTGCCAGCTGACAGTCTTCAAGTTTTCTTTGGGTTCCTATTGGCTTGTTTCTCTGTAGAACCGTGACGAACATATTCCCTTTAGAGAAACTGTTTTTTCACTCTGGTTTAATCTACTTGCCTTTATGTTGTTTTATTCTTTCCCTGCTCCCTGATAGTATGAGAAATGAACGCCTCTAGTTCCCCCTTATTTCTCTGAGTGAATTTAATTCCAGGCATGTGTACATTTAATTTCATTTTTATTTTCCTTTTAATTTTTTTATAACCTTTGAGTCTGCAGTATAATAAGAATTATGAATATGAATAAGAGATCCCATTCCTTTTTGTTTATTAATAAATTGACCATTTTTTTCCTATGGGGGAAGCTATACTTTGTATCTTGAATTCTAACTACAACTGGAAAGAGCTTCTTTTCCTGACGTATCTGACAAAACTTCATAAAGATGTCTGCCTAGAATGTGGCTGCAATCCTGGAGGTGCAGCAGCCATTGTATGATCATGAAGAAAATCAAACTCTAAGGTTGGAGTGGCAAGAAGGTAGGATTAACCTGGGTCCTTAACATCAGTGTTGAGCCTTAGATTGCCTACCCCCGTATTTTTCGTTATTTGGCAAAAATAAGTGTTTTCCAGTTAAACCACTTAAGTTTGGTTTTCTCTGGAAGGCAGACTAATACAATCTGAGGTGATATAAAAGGTGTTTCAGAATCTAGTAAAACAAATAAATGAACAGAACAAAAATTGAAACCAAACATTTCAGTGCTATTCTTAACATTTATATTTTCAAAACTCTTAATTATTCACAAGGTTTTATATCTATTGTCTCTTTTGATCTTTGTAGAGGTCCTGGATAGAAAAACAGGTTTTATTATCCTCATTATACAGATGAGGAATATAAGTCCCAGAAAATCATGATTCATGATTTTTTTTAAGCGGGTATGTTACTATTCAGAGATCAGACTCTGGCTTCTCAACAATTTATTTAACTATAACCCCTGGCACATGGTAGGTGCTCATTAAATTAATGAATGAATGGTGCATATAAAAATTTTAGTTCAGAACCTGGCATATACTGTGTGTTAAATAAATAGATGTTAATAACAACAATAATAACAGCATGTTAACTTCTTGCCTCAACCTATAGAAGTCTGTGTATTTAATCTCTCTTCAGTACAGACCTAAAGTTGTCCTCTTGTGCATAAACGGCACTGACAAAGGCTTCCTACCTTTGCCAAGTGATAGGAGAAATTAATTTATTCATTCTTCCAAAGAGAGACGTAAACAAATGCACAAAACTTAGATAAGAAATTTAAAAGATACGTGTCTCTGATTTAAGAATATTTATTAAAATGTTTATTTAATTAACTAACCTCCCCTCCCCCCCACCCCCTTTAAGTGTTTAAGAAATGATTGTCAGAATATAGAATGTAAGTGACTATGGCTGGCTTCTTGGCTCAGCTGATGGGAGTTCTATGCAAAAAGACAAAGATCTTGGGTGTGATTCCCTGTAATAATGTCTCTGTTAAAATAACTATTATTTATTTTGTAAACCACTCTGCACACACTATTTTATAAATACTCATATTAATGCTGCAAGGCAGCTATTGTTACACACTTTTACAGATAAGGGAACTTAGAGTGCTTGATTGTGGGATCTGCTCCTACCCAGAGCAAGTGATCACCAGGGTGATGAGAAAGAGGAAATTGGCTGAATCAAGAAACACTGCAAGGGAAGAGTAAGACGCGGAGATCACCTTCCTCCCCACAGATACACCAGAAATGCATCTACACGTGGAACAACTCCTACAGAACACCTACGGAACGCAGGCAGAAGACCTCAGACCTCCCAAAAGGCAAGAAACCCCCCACGTAACTGGGTAGGGCAAAAGAAAAACGAATAAACAGAGAAGGAAGGATAGGGATGGGTCCTGCACCAGCGGGAGGGAGCTGTGAAGGAGGAAAAGTGTCCACACACTAGGAAGCCCCTTCGCAGGCAGAGACTGCGGGTGGCGCAGCGGGGGAGCTTTGTAGCCGCGGAGGAGAGCACAGCAACAGGGGTGCAGAGGGCAAAGCGGAGAGATTCCAGCACAGAGGATCAGGGCCGACCGGCACTCACCAGCCGAGAGGCTTGTCTGCTCACCCGCCGGGGCGGGCAGGGCTGGGAGCTGAGGCTCGGGCTTCAGTCGGAGCACCGGGGGAGGACTGGGGTTGGCGGCGTGAACACAGCCTGCAGGGCGTTAATGCGCCGCGGCTAGCTGGGAAGGAGTCTGGGGAAAAGTCTGGACCTGCCGAAGAGGCAAGAGACTTTTTCTTCCCTCTTTATTTCCTGGTGTGCTAGGAGAGGGGATTAAGAACACTGCTTAAAGGAGCTCCAGAGAAGGGCGTGAGTCGTGGCTAAAAGTGCGGACCCCAGAGACAGACATGAGACGCTAAGGCCGCTGCTACCGCCACCAAGAAGCCTGTGTGCGAACACAGGTCACTATCCACACCCCATTCCGGGGAGCCTGTGCAGCCCGCCACTGCCAGGGACACGGGATCCAGGGACAACTCCCCTGGGAGAACGCACGGGCGGGCCGCAGGCCTGCCCCGCACTCCGTGCCCCTCCCTCCACCACCCCCCACCCCCCCGCACTCCGTGCCCCTCCCTCCCCCAGGAGCTGTGAGAACAAAGAAGAGAAAGGGAAATCTCTCCCAGCAGCCATAGGAGCATCGGATTAAAGCTCCACAATCAACTTGATGTGCCCTGCATCTGTGGAATACAAGAATAGACACCAATCATCCCAAATTAAGGAGCCTTGTGGATGAAAGGCTCTTGGTGCTGCAGCCAGGAGTTAGTGCTGTGCCTCTGAGGTGGGAGAGCCAACTTCAGGACACTGGTCCACAAGAGGCCTCCCAGCTCCACATAATATCAAATGGTGAAAATCTCCCAGAGAGAGATCTCCATCTCAACACCAGCACCCAGCTTCACTCAACGACCAGCAAGCTACAGTGCTGGACATCCTATGCCAAACAACTAGCAAGACAGGAACACAACCCCACCCATTAGCAGAGAGGCTGCCAAAAATCATAATAAGTCTACAGACACCCCCAAAACACACCACCAGACGTGGACCTGCCCACCAGAAAGACAAGATCCAGCCTCATCCACCAGAACACAGGCACTAGTCCCCTCCACCAGGAAACCTACACAACCCACTGAACCAACCTTAGCCACTGGGGACAGACACCAAAAACAACAGGAACTACGGAACCTTCAGCCTGCAAAAAGGAGACCCCAAACACAGTAAGATAGGCAAAATGAAAAGACAGAAAAACACACCACAGATGAAGGAGCAAGATAAAAACCCACCAGACCTAACAAATGAAGAGGAAATAGGCAGTCTACCTGAAAAAGAATTCAGAATAATGATAGTAAAGATGATCCAAAATCTTGGAAATAGCATAGACAAAATGCAAGAAACATTTAACAAGGACCTAGAAGAACTAAAGATGAAACAAACAATGATGAACAACACAATAAATAAAATTAAAAATACTCTAGATGGGATCAATAGCAGAATAACTGAGGCAGAAGAACGGATAAGTGACCTGGAAGATAAAATAGTGGAAATAACTACTGCAGAGCAGAATCAAGAAAAAAGAATGAAAAGAACTGAGGACAGTCTCAGAGACTTCTGGGACAACATTAAACGCACCAACATTCGAATTATAGGGGTTCCAGAAGAAGAAGCAAAAAACAAAGGGACTGAGAAAATATTTGAAGAGATTATAGTTGAAAACTTCCCTAATATGGGAAAGGAAATAGTTAATCAAGTCCAGTAAGCACAGAGACTCCCATACAGGATAAATCCAAGGAGAAATACGCCAAGACACATATTAATCAAACTGTCAAAAATTAAATACAAAAAAAACATATTAAAAGCAGCAAGGGAAAAACAACAAATAACACACAAGGGAATCCCCATAAGGTTAACAGCTGATCTTTCAGCAGAAACTCTGTAAGCCAGAAGGGACTGGCAGGACATATTTAAAGTGATGAAGGAGAAAAACCTGCAACCAAGATTACTCTACCCAGCAAGGATCTCATTCAGAATTGATGGAGAAATTAAAACCTTTACAGACAAGCAAAATTTGAGAGAGTTCAGCACCACCAAACCAGCTCTACAACAACTGCTAAAGGAACTTCTCTAGGCAAGAAACACAAGAGAAGGAGAAGACCTACAATAACAAACCCAAAACAATTAAGAAAATGGGAATGGGAACATACATACCGATAATTACCTTAAATGTAAATGGACTAAATGCTCCCACCAAAAGACACAGATTGGCTGAATGGATACAAAAACAAGACGCATATATTTGCTGTCTACAGGAGACCCACTTCAGACCTAGAGACACATACAGACTGAAAGTAAGGGGATGGAAAAAGGTATTTCATGCAAATGGAAACCAAAAGAAAGCTGGAGTAGCAATTCTCGTATCAGACAAAATAGACTTTAAAATAAAGACTATTACAAGAGACAAAGAAGGACACTACATAATGATCAAGGGATCGATCCAAGGTGAAGATACAACAATTGTAAATATTTATGCACCCAACATAGGAGCACCTCAGTACATAAGGCAAATACTAACAGCCATAAAAGGGGAAATCGACAGTAACACATTCATAGTAGGGGACTTTAACACCCCACTTTCACCAATGGACAGATCATCCAAAATGAAAATAAATAAGGAAACACAAGCTTTAAATGATACATTAAACAAGATGGACTTAACTGATATTTATAGGACATTCCATCCAAAAACAACAGAATACACATTTTTCTCAAGTGCTCATGGAACATTCTCCAGGATAGATCATATCTTGGGTCACAAATCAAGCCTTGGTAAATTTAAGAAAATTGAAATTGTATCAAGTATCTTTTCTGACCACAACGCTATTGAGACTAGATATCAATTACAGGAAAAGATCTGTAAAAAATACAAACACATGGAGGCTAAACAATACAGTACTAAATAACGAAGTGATCACTGAAGAAATCAAAGAGGAAATCAAAAAATACCTAGAAACAAATGACAATGGAGACACGACAACTCAAAATCTATGGGATGCAGGAAAAGCAGTTCTAAGAGGGAAGTTTATAGCAATACAATCCTACCTTAAGAAACAAGAAACATCTCGAATAAACAACCTAACCTTGCACCTAAAGCAATTAGAGAAAGAAGAACAAAAAAACCCCAAAGTTAGCAGAGGGAAAGAAATCATAAAAATCAGATCAGAAATAAATGAAAAAGAAATGAAGGAAACTATAGCAAAGATCAGTAAAACTAAAAGCTGGTTCTTTGAAAGGATAAACAAAATTGATAAACCATTAGCCAGACTCATCAAGAAAAAAAGGGAGAACACTGAAATCAATAGAATTAGAAATGAAAAAGGAGAAGTAACAACTGACACTGCAGAAATACAAAAGAACATGAGAGATTACTACAAGCAACTCTATGCCAATAAAATGGACAACCTGGAAGAAATGGACAAATTCTTAGAAAGGCACAACCTGCCAAGACTGAATCAGGAAGAAATAGAAGATATGAACAGACCAATCACAAGCACTGAAATTGAAACTGTGATTAAAAATCTTCCAACAAACAAAAGCCCAGGACCAGATGGCTTCACAGGCGAATTCTATCAAACATTTAGAGAAGAGCTAACACCTATCCTTCTCAAACTCTTCCAAAATATAGCAGAGGGAGGAACACTCCCCAACTCATTCTACGAGTCCACCATCACCCTGATGCCAAAACCAGACAAGGATGTCACAAAGAAAGAAAACTACAGGCCAATATCACTGATGAACATAGATGCAAAAATCCTCAACAAAATACTAGCAAACAGAATCCAACAGCACATTAGAAGGTTCATACACCATGATCAAGTGGGGTTTATTGCACGAATGCAAGGATTCTCCAATATATGCAAATCAATCAACGTGATATACCATATTAACAAATTGAAGGAGAAAAACCATATGATCATCTCAATAGATACAGAGAAAGCTTTTGACAAAATTCAACACCCATTTATGATAAAAACCCTGCAGAAAGTAGGCAAAGAGGGAACTTTCCTCAACATAATAAAGGCCATATATGACAAACCCACAGCCAACATCGTCCTCAATGGTGAAAAACTGAAAGCATTTCCACTAGATCAGGAACAAGACAAGGTTGCCCACTCTCACCACTCTTATTCAACATAGTTTTGGAAGTTTTAGCCACAGCAATCAGAGAAGAAAAGGAAATAAAAGGAATCCAATTCGGAAAAGAAGAAGTAAAGCTGTCACTATTTGCAGATTACATGATACTATACATAGAGAATCCTAAAGATGCTACCAGGAAACTACTAGAGCTAATCAATGAATTTGGTAAAGTGGCAGGATACAAAATTAATGCACAGAAATCTCTGGCATTCCTATACACTAAGGATGAAAAATCTGAAAGTGAAATCAAGAAAACACTCCCATTTACCACTGCAACAAAAAGAATAAAATATCTACGAATAAACCTACCTAAGGAGACAAAAGACCTGTATGCAGAAAATTATAAGACACTGATGAAAGAAATTAAAGATGATACAAATAGATGGAGAGATATACCATGTTCTTGGATTGGAAGAATCAACATTGTGAAAATGACTCTACTACCCAAGCAATCTACAGATTCAATGCAATCCCTATCAAACTACCACTGGCATTTTTCACAGAACTAGAACAAAAAATTTCACAATTTGTATGGAAACAAAAAAGACCCCAAATAGCCAAAGCAATCTTGAGAACGAAAAACGGAGCTGGAGGAATCAGGCTTCCTGACTTCAGACTATACTACAAAGCTACAGTAATCAAGACAGTATGGTACTGGCATAAAAACAGAAAGATAGATCAATGGAACAGGATAGAAAGCCCAGAGATAAACCCACGCACATATGGTCACCTTATCTTTGATAAAGGAGGCAGGAATGTACAGTGGAGAAAGGACAGCCTCTTCAATAAGTGGTGCTGGGAAAACTGGACAGCTACATGTAAAAGTATGAGATTGGATCACTCCCTAACACCATGCACAACGATAAGCTCAAGGTGGATTAAAGACCTAAATGTAAGGCCAGAAACTATCAAACTCTTAGAGGAAAACATAGGCAGGACACTCTATGACATAAATCACAGCAAGGTCCTTTTTGATCCACCTCCTAGAGAAATGGAAATAAAAACAAAAATAAACAAATGGGACCTAATGAAACTTCAAAGCTTTTGCACAGCAAAGGAAACCATAAACAGGACCAAAAGACAACCCTCGGAATGGGAGAAAATATTTGCAAATGAAGCAACCGACAAAGGATTAATCTCCAAAATTTACAAGCAGCTCATGCAGCTCAATAACAAGAAAACAAACAACCCAATCCAAAAATGGGCAGAAGACCTAAATAGACATTTCTCCAAAGAAGATATACAGACTGCCAACAAACACATGAAAGAATGCTCAACATCATTAATCATTAGAGAAATGCAAATCAAAACTACAATGAGATATCATCTCACACCAGTCAGAATGGCCATCATCAAAAAATCTAGAAACAATAAATGCTGGAGAGGGTGTGGAGAAAAGGGAACACTCTTGCACTGCTGGTGGGAATGTGAATTGGTTCAGCCACTATGGAGAACAGTATGGAGGTTCCTTAAAAAACTACAAATAGAACTACCATATGACCCAGCAATCCCACTACTGGGCATATACCCTGAGAAAACCAAAATTCAAAAAGAGTCATGTACCAAAATGTTCATTGCAGCTCTATTTACAATAGCCCGGAGATGGAAACAACCTAAGTGCCTGTCATCGGATGAATGGATAAAGAAGATGTGGCACATATATACAATGGAATATTACTCAGCCATAAAAAGAAACGAAATTGAGCTATTTGTAATGAGGTGGATAGACCTAGAGTCTGTCATACAGAGTGAAGTAAGTCAGAAAGAGAGAGACAAATACCGTATGCTAACACATATATATGGAATTTAAGGAAAAAAATGTCATGAAGAAACTAGGGGTGAAACAGGAATAAAGACACAGACTTACTAGAGAATGGACTTGAGGATATGGGGGGGGGAAGGGTAAACTGTGACAAAGCGAGAGAGAGGCATGGACATATATACACTACCAAACGTAAGGTAGGTAAGTGGGAAGCAGCCGCATAGCACAGGGAGACCAGCTCGGTGCTTTGTGACCGCCTGGAGGGGTGGGATAGGGAGGGTGGGAGGGAGGGAGACGCAAGCGGGAAGAGATATGGGAACATATGTATATATATAACTGATTCATTTTGTTGTGAAGCTGAAACTAACATACCATTGTAAAGCAATTATACTCCAATAAAGATGTTAAAATGAAAAAAAAAAGAAAGAGGAAATTGGCTCAGTGGAAATTCACCCCTGACCCTGTAGAAGTAGTTCACAGCTCATGCCCTATTCTGCTGATGACTCAGTCGTGGTATCTTAGTAGAGGAAAGGTGAGGCCTTTGCAATATCTGCTGGAGAAAGTATTGATCATAGAGTAAATCAGGAGCCGACTCAGTCCATACACTGAAAGCATTAAGCAGACATTACAACAATTTTAGCCACAGAACATGTAGTACGAGTCTTTCAGATGAATTCCTTTACCAGCTGGAATCCCGAACTGTGACTTTCCTCTGACTTTGCTATCAACTTCAGCTATATCTTCAATGGTAAAGAAGTAGGAAATGATGCAATTACTTAGGAAAACCTGATCAATAAATAACCTAGGAAATTACAACTGCATAGCCTTCCTTCCAGAGTTTTCTGTAATATCAACAACAATGGGAAAAACACATACCTGAAATATGGGCCATGACAAAGATCTAGGTTAATATAGCTATTCCCTTGATTAGCTGAGTTACTTCAAGTTAATCAGTTAAATTCTAGGTCTCCTTATCTATACAATAATAATAATACAAGTAATAAAACACTTCATTCAGCTGTTAGGATGCCAAAAACAGATGTCACACGGGCAAGCCCTTTGTATGTTATAAAATGCTATAGAAATGTGGCACATTATTCCTGCTCATCATTTTACTCCATCCTCCCAGCAGCTCTGTAAGGCAGCTAGGGTGGAAATCACAGACAAGCCTAGCAGCATTCAGCCACACAGCTGTGATAGACCCAGTCACTGACCCAAGGCAACAAGGACATGAAGAGTGCCACAGACATTCCTGTGATACGGAAACTCTCAGTCATGGCAGCACAGACTCAGACTCGTGTAATTACCATACTATGACAGGGCCAGCTGGACACAGGGACATGGCAAATGTTTCTGAAAATTAACACAGCACTACATTCACAATATCACAGACAAGAGACAGAAATACACATATATACTTGTTGTACAAGTGAGGGAACTGAGGTTAGATAATTTAGATGATTCACCTAAGTCCATCATAAATGATAGATCCAGGATGTGAGAAAGGGAGTTCTGCTCCAATGAACTGAACATTTATTGCATCACTAGCCTAATTTCAGAAAGGAAGTATCATATATACCAATACCAACCACTGTTCTCATGTATTATATGAATCAGTTATGCCTTTGTTGACCAAAGTTTACAATATAAGCTTCTTGCCATACTCTATCCTCTTTCTAAAATACTTTGGCCAGAAAAGAGTCTGATGATCATGAAACTGAGGGTAACCATCAGTTAGCTCCATTAAATTACAACTTGCTTGATAAATAATGAACCATAACCTGCCTTCACTGGTCAAGTTTGCTCTGATTGTTTTTACAAAAATATGCATGTCTTCCAAGTGTCACAAACCTGGTTGGTTCAATAACAATCACAGAATTTCAGAACTAAGAGATGATCTTTATAATTCCCTTATATTAGAGAAGAATTCAGAGGAGTTAATTGACTTCCCCTAGGTTGCACAGCTGATCTGTGACAGAGCTAGACCAGATCTAGGTCTTGGATGCATCGTCCTAGACTCCTTTCACTCCTCCTTCTCAGCTGTGCACCATCTTTAGAATCTCAGCTGATGTGCCAATGGGAGGGCCATGTCCTTGGTGGGCATGACCGGGAAGGTATGCCTCTACAGCATAGCATGCACACTGAATGATAGGTGGAAACAAAAGAACATTATTTAGACCCTGAGGACATAAGTGTCCATTGTGAAGTATTGGTTTGGCTTTTCTGTAATAATAAGAGAAGAAATAAAAAGAGCCAAGAGGAAAAAACCATCTTGTTGCCAAGCTAATAACTCACATCATTAGACACTTAAATGATTAATGCAATATTTAAAAGAGCAGTTGTAGCCTTGCAAGAGATGATCTATTGGCTAAATAGGCTCCAAGACATTTTGAAGAAGCAAAGAGTAGTAATTATCATGCAAGAGGTTTTTAATGGGGACCCAAAAGGCAGCAGCCACAGACAGAAAAGCAGCGTTAGCAACCTCAGTGCCTGTAACCGCAGCAAGATAGACCAGGAGCTTTTATTTTCTCCTCTTCTGTCCTAATATCCAAACTCATTTCCCTAGATTCATTTCAGATTTTAGGGGTGTCCTCTGAAAGCAGTTTTTGTGGGTCCAACCCAGCTGAGCCACATTAGGACACTCATGTTTAAGAGAAGAGCTTCCATTTCCAGTTGGTCTCTGACTTAAGAGTTGCATGCACTGTGCTGTATACCTGGGCAAAGTCCAACTGGCTACCTTTCCTTTCATCAAAGAGAAAGGCTAGCATGTGGCCAAGAAAGAAAGCAATATTTATCATTAGAATACAGGATTAGAGCTCAAAGAAGATGATTATCCTCAAGTCTGATGCTTTTTAGTGAGGAGCATAGAGGAGAGAAAGGTGAGCTGAGCTTCTGCCATGAGGGTGACCGTGTGTATGCAAAAGGCAGTTAGGAAAAAGAAATTACCACTTTTGTGGATAAGGTGTTATTTATAGCATTCTAGAACTTTCAACCAAAATGAAGCCAAATTCTGCATTTCAGGAAATTAAGGACCAGGGAAGAGAAATAACTTTCCCAGATTCTGGGTTGTTCGTAGCTGGCTATGGGAACCCAGGTGTCCTGCCTCCTAGCCTAGGGCTTTTCTGTAACTCCACAAAAAGATTTGTAAGTTATTAAGGGAAGATACCTTGTCCTTCCTTCCTCTTTCCTTCCTCCCCTTCCCCTTTCCTCCTTATCTTCTATTTATTCAGCATTTATTGAGAACTTACTGTGTGCTGGGCATTGTTCTAAGTCCCTGAGCCACTGCTTGATGCAAAGTTCCTTCCTTCCTTCCTTCCTTCCTTCCCTCCTTCCTCTCTCTCTCTCTTTCTTTCTCTTTCCCTAGTATGTGATAACTACCCATAAATTTTTTTTGATGTGAAATAACTATTTTATTGTGGCATTAATTTGAAATTTCATGATTACTAATATATTTGTCATTTTCCATGCTTTACTGGTCATTCTGAATTTCTTTTCTGTGAACACTTTGTGCATATCTCTTGTCATTTTTTTCTATTGATTCCTATGTCTTTTTTTAAATTGAAGTGTAGTTAATTCACAATGCTGTGATATTTCAGATGTATAGCAAAGTGATTCAGTTATACATACATATATATATATATACATACATATATGTATATACATTCTTTTTCAGACTATTTTCCATTATAGGTTATTACAAGATATTGAGTATAGTTCCCTGTGCTATACAGTAGGTCCTTGTTGTTTATCTATTTATATATAGTGTATATATGTTAATCCCAAACTCCTAATTTATCTCCTCCACCCCCTTTCCCCTTTGGTAACCGTGAGTTTGTTTTCTGTGTCTGTGAATCTATTTGTTTTGTAGATAAGTTCATTTGTATCATTTTTATAGATTTCACATATAAGTGATATATGATATTTGTCTTTCTCTGTCTAGCTTACTTCACTTAGTATGATAATCTCTAAGTCCATCCATGTTGCTACAAATTACCCATAAATGTTGAATGAAAAAATAAGGTTTATATACAAGAATGAAAACATTCGTTGTCTTTTTTTGAATTAACCAATGAAATTTTGACCAGGCCAAGTTAAATTCTACTGGACAATAAACTGCATTAAATTAAATTGCCATAGGTAATCTACATTTACATTTAGAATAATATAGAAACACTATCAGTTTTAAAGAATTTGATACATTTAGAGGAAATAAGTTACTTTTCAAAAAGTTTTTGAAGGTGTAGTGTCACATCTTGGTAAAGTATGGAGGCTTCTAATAGGACTTAAAGGGGGAATTAGTTAAACCAGCCAGTTAACAATTTAGAAATAATTTTAATCTATGACAAGAGTTGATGCTTCCTGCATTTATCCTGTAGCTCCACAGTACTGAGAATGTCAACAGGGAACAAGGTAAAGTGTCTGCTTTAAATTTCAGGACAAATGACTCATGGAGATCAACTCATAATTTGAATTAGGGCAATATTATCTCTGCCAGCATTCACAGCCAAGGTGAATGACTTTGGATTGGAAATGTCTCCCCCAAAGATGTGATATAAACCCAAGATATGGCTGCCAGCACTATTTTCATATTTCAGATTAATATGATCTTGGCATTTTCAAAACAGTAATGATATTTGATTCTTCTAGTTAACTAATCCCCTGTATTCTCTTTACTGCCTGCCAATGCCATCACACTCTGCTCTTTCATTTTTTGTCTTGAGTTAGAAAGTTTTTTCCCTTCTCATCAGGGGCACATTTCTCAGTACTAATTTTAACTTTGCTGAAAAACCATGTGATGGAATGAAAAGGACTTCCTCACTGAACCAGGCTTGATGTAAATTATTTAGGTAAAGCTATTTAATTTGGAAAAATGACCCAGATAAAAATTGGCAAAGAGAACAGGTCCAAAAATAAATACTCTAAGTTGTATATGGATTTCCCCCCCACCTATTGACAGTATTGATTTATTATAGTTGAGATTTCCTGACACTTTGTGCTTTTTAAAACAATTCTGTACATGTTTAGATTTTAAAATTGTTTTCATATTTTGTTGCTAATTCATTTTCTAGGAATTGTGCCTACTCTGCATTCTTTCCTAAAAGGTGGAAACAACCTAAATGCACAGCAATAAGGAAGTGGTTGAACAAAATCATGGCATGCCTCCATAATGGAATACTACTTGGTCATTAAAAAGTGTGTTTCAGAAATATATATCTTGACATGAAATACATATGAGTTGCTGTTAGGCTTAAAAATCAGGTTAAAAAGTAGATTTTATCATATGAATCTATTGAGAATAATATATAATACAAGTATAATATATGTGAAACATAACATATAATGTAGAAAGGATTCTAAAATATTCTATATTTGTCCAAACCCACAGAATGTGCAACACCAAGAGTGAACTGTAAACTATGGACTTGGGTGACTATGATATGTTAATGTACAATAGGTTTATCAATTGTGACAAATATACCACTCTGGTGGGGAATGTGGAAAATGGGGGAAGCTGTGCATGAGTGGGACGGGGGTAAATGAGAAACCTATATCCCTTCCTATTGGTATCCTGTTCATCGTATTATGGGAGCAGATAACTTGTTTCTTGAGTTTTACAGGCTCAGAGATGGAGGGAAATTGTGGCCCTAAATGGATAGTACCCATAGCTTTACCCATACCTGATTTAATAAGCAAACTGCTTTGCTCAGTTCCTGCCTCACAGCAAGTGCTCAGTAATCTTACCTGCTATTGGTATTGCTCTTGTTGTGAAATCACATTGGACTGTAAGAGGGTCTTGGTTCAGCTCTAATGTCTGCACCAAGATGGAGTAATGGTTCCATGCTATGTTTGTCCCTGGCACATTGGTTGTTATATAGAACATGGAAGTTGCTTTGGGTGAATTGGGCAGAGCCATTAACCCTTATACCTATTTTACCCATGAATTTACATAATAACAGAGTGTGCAAGCAGCGTGATAAGTATCTTAACCTCATTCCACTGAAGTTTACAGTTACTAAAATATACCTGAAGATCCAGGATAGTTCTGACTCAGAGCTCAGTGGCAAGAGAGCATAATGGAGGGCCCCAGAAGATAATTCACATCTATGGTAAGAGAAGCCTGGGCAGCTGGATCAGCCTCTATACCTGTGCAAGACACTCTGGGCTGCTGGGCGAGAAAATGCAAGTGGGAGCAAATGGCCTGGTCAAGGCACATCTCGTGGACAGGCAGTTAGCAGACAGGGGAATCAAACTTTGGTCTTTGATGGTAGCAGTAGTAGCAGCAGCGGTGTTAGCAAGTTTTGGAGCAAATAACATTTGGGTGAAGAGTTGTGGAATCCTCTGGTCTTAGGAAGGTGCATCTGATTCAACCTTTATTAGTAATGAAGTATGAGAAGTCACAAAACCCAAATCTTTGCACATGAGTAAGGACCTCCTGGTAGTGCTGGATTTTGCAGGTGATTGAGAGCCCCAGGGAACCCTCAGGCTTCCCTGCCACGTTGGAGAGAAATGCACTCTGGGGTTGTTATTGTAGAGTGATATTGTTTATTCCCCAAACTACTATGGTTGAACATTACAATTTCTCTCTCATCATCGTCATCTCTTGACCATTACCATCATCATTGTCCTCATAATTGATTTGTGAGAAGACCAAATTCAAATTCACGTTAATTTACTGAGACATTATTGCTTATTGACATTTTAAAGACTTTAAACAGTGAAGACAATAATGTAATATCTTTTTTAAAAATAAATGTATTTTATTTACTTTTGGCTGTGTTGGATCTTCGTTGCTGCGCGCGGGCTTTCTCTAGTTGCGGCCAGTGGGGGCTACTCTTCATTGCGGTGCGTGGGCTTCTCTTGCCGTGAAGCACAGGCTCTAGGAGCGTGGGCTTCAGTAGTTGTGGCATGAAGGCTCAGTAGTTGTGGCTCGCAGGCTCTAGAGTGCAGGCTCAGTAGTTGTGGCGCACGGGCTTAGTTGCTCTGCGGCCTGTGAGATCTTCCCGGACCATGGATCGAATCTTTGTCCCCTGCATTGGCAGGCAGATTCTTTTTTTTTTTTTTTTTTTTTTTGGCAGGCAGATTCTTAACCACTGAACCACCAGGGAAGTCCCTGTAATATCTTATTATAATAAATCTGTCCTTTATTTATGTTGCTCCATGTAATACTGCATATCCCAGTTCTAAAGTTATTTCTCTATGTCGTACCAGAAGGACCGCAGACTCTATTATCATAATTCCTTTATTTCCCTTTGGGATCATAGCTTCAGGTCTCGGTCACTCACTCTCCTTTTCACCTGGTGTTCTTCCTGGGAGGCTAGTCTTTGTTTTACACTGAATGACAGGAGGCACCAACTATGGACCGTCCACAGCAATAGAGGCTACCACAACTGTTTGGTATTCAGTATTATATTCCTTTCTCTTCCATCACATCAGCAATCACTGATATTTCCTACAATCATTTATTTCTGGCTGCAGTCTATAGTAAATTTATCCAATGATGAAATAATGAACCTTTCTGTCTATGTTAGTTTTTCCGAGGTTTTAAGCCTATTTCTTCCATTGCACTGTGATCCTGGGTTGAGACTAAGTTTCCAAGTTTATTTCTCAGGCACCTATGTTATGTGTTGGAGACTATTTGAACAAAGAACTACAGAAGGAGGCCTTTGTGGGAGATTTTGTGAGCTTATATCAGTTCTTCTGAATTTGGTTTGACATCCTTCTCACTGTGCTCTGAAGTAAAGTGATGGTGCCTTGCACACAGTTGAAGAGGGCACCTTGGAAAAGTGGGAGAATAAGCCCCCAGAGAGCCACTGGATATATATGCCTTGCTTCAGATGAGAGAGATGGTGATAAGAGCTGAGAAATTATAACAACAATATTGATGGTGTAATAGAAGCTAGTCTTGAATTTAATGAGTGATTTCTAAGTACTTTACATGTACGATTACCTTCCATTAACCCTGTAAATAAGTACTAGTATGAATCCTGTTTTGCAGATAAGGAGATCAAAGCCCAGGGACGTTATGGAACTTGCTCCAGGTCACCCAGCGAGCAATGCAAGCAGGAATCCACTCCAGCCAGGCTGATCTGCGGTCTGTTCTCTTAGCCACTGTGTACACAGCTTCCTTTTGCTTGCTAGGACTGTGTCACACCTACTGATGACAACTCATTCTGTTTATGAGATGGCCACAAAAGCTGAGTCACTTGGAGTTGCAGAGAGTTCTAGCCTTGCAATTTGTGAAGAATCTGGAGACACAAACAAGAGTGGAGGCCTTGAGGTGTGCAGGACACAAGGGAATGGGGACACCAGGGCCAAGCGGCAGCGAGTCCACAGCAAGCAACCTAAGCTAGCTCAAGAACTGTTCCTAATACTCAGAGAGAGAAGAAATTTGGAGGTTTTTAAAATAACTGCTCGCGTCCTCTGTGTGAGGAGGGTGACATACAGCTTCCAACAGGATTAAAACAAGGATGATCTACATTCTGATGGGAGTGAGAGGACCATGACTGGGTGGAAGATCCCAAACCCTTATAATCTGATAAAATTTTCGGACCCCTGCCCAGAAATATGTACGCGTGGTCATACCAATTTCGCATCCAAGTCCGGGTGGTTTAGGCCACAGAGATTAAAATATAAAATTCTGACTTTAACATTGGGCCTATGCTAAACAAAAATATCTGTGTCTCTGAATCTTCGGTGTTGCGAGGCAGCACTTCTTAAGGAAGAAAAGAGGCATTATTCTTGCCTTTGCACAGGTACCACAGTGCCATCTGTGGCAGGAAGAATTCTGATGGCCCACCAAGGTTCCTGGCACCTGATATACACACCCCTTCTCCCGGCTATTCAATCCAACACCAATCTAAGGACTGTTGTGAAGGAAGTTTGCAGATGTAATTAAGGTCATAAAACAATTGATTTTAAAATAGGGAGATCATCTGCGTGGGTCTGATTTAATCACATCGAACCTTTGCAAAAAGTTCCCTCCAGCTGCTCAGAGAAGAGGAAGTCAGACTCCGAAAGTGTGAGAAGCTTTTGAAGCTTCACTGCTGCTTTGACGATGGAGGAGACCACATGGCAAGGAATGCGGGTGGCCTTTAGGGGCTGAGAGTAGCCTGTGGCTGATGCCAACAAGGAAACAGAGACCTCAGTCCTACAGCTGCAAGGAGATGAATTCTGCCAACATCAAGAATGAGCCTGGAAGCAGATTTTTCTCCAGATGAGAAGCCAGCCCTGCCAACACCGTCATTTCACAGCTTTGTGCTGCCCTGAATGAAGATCTCATCATGCCAGACAAGACTTCTGATCTATGGTATTATGAGCTAATAAATAGACATTGTTTTAAGCTGCTTCGTTTAGTAATTTGTTACGTGGCAATAGAAAACTAGTACACCATCTCCCCAGGCTGTTCAAGGGTGCTCCAGAGAGGACAAAATGTTCGCATTGCAGCAAATACCGAAGAGGGAAGATGAATTCTCTCTTTGCCTTGTGCACAGGAATGTACCTTTAGAAGTATTTTTCTTCCCTAAGATTGGAGAGCTAGGTTTCAAACAGATGGTTTGAACCCACCAGCTCTACACAAAGAGTCTTACTGTGAGGACCCTTGGAATTTAAAATGTGATATATGAGCACTGATTTTATCTATTTCCCTCCTTTTTAAAAATTGGATATGGTAAAGCTAAATTTTCACTTTAACAATGTACTCTAGCTTCTAACTCCTTAAGGAGTTAATGCCCCTCCTGAAGTGTCTCACAGTCTTTTAACTTCTCCATTCAGGAGCTTTCATTCTTACTGGCATTTGGGATGCATCCTACCTCCCCCGCCCCTCCCCCACCTTTCCTTAGACTCTCTATCAAAGGAAGCAGTGAACTTCCTTTCCACTCCAGTCACATTTCACAGACTCTGTCATAGAGACCAGCAGCTGGCATGACCACAGCCCACAAAGTCATTCAGAGTGGCAGGGTGGGGGGCCACTTTTCACAATAGATGGAAAAGCTCTTCTCTCTTGGTGGAGAAATTTTACGAGAGATTCTACCCCCTACCCCAATTTTTTTCCATATCAAATTTAGTAAAAAAAAATTAGAATCAATACATAACTTAATTAAAACAATAGATTGATCATGTGATCTGGAGATGGTGACACCTATTTCTGCAAGGTGCCTGAGATGCAAGCAGGTAGGTTGCACAGAAACGCTAAGCCCTTAATCAATACAATGAACTATTTCCAGACTCACCAGCCTGATAAAATCGAGCAATCAATTGCTCTGTAATATAGGTCTGGTACAAGCAGGATTAAAGATATTATTTTTTTTAAGTCCTACCTCTTGATTAACTATTGCTGGAAGTTCTTAGAATTAATCCTTCTCCCTTTACTCTCAGTCAAATACCCCCAACTTTTTTTTTTTTTTTTTTTTTGCAGTACGCGGGCCTCTCACTGTTGTGGCCTCTCCCGTTGCGGAGCACAGGCTCCGGACGCGCAGGCTCAGCGGCCATGGCTCACGGGCCCAGCTGCTCCGCTGCATGTGGGATCTTCCCGGACCGGGGCACGAACCCATGTCCCCTGCATCAGCAGGTGGACTCTCAACCACTGCGCCACCAGGGAAGCCCACCCCCAACTATTGAATCCCCCGATCACATTCCACAGGGGCAAGAGAGCTTCCAAGTATAAAAAGGAAAATTACCTGCCCCCTGCAAAGACAAAAAGTAAAGCCACCTCTCTTGCTAATTCCATTCCTAACAGTCCCAAGCTGCTGCTCATACAGAAAATTATGTTGTTCTAAAAGCAATAATGAATTTGAAAATATCTCACGCTCCAGAAATCTGCTTCCAGAATTACTACAAAATTCTGCATTCTACAAACAAAGGCCCATTAATCCCCCTATTGACTTGCTTCCTGCTGCACTTCTCTGGAGCTGTTTTAAGTGCACAACAGAGCACTGAAATCTTTTATATAAATAAATAAAGGAGAGCTGGGTACCAAGTAGTGTCAAAGATCTTTACTATTTGGCAGTGCTAAATGCCTACCACACCTTGGTTAGCCACTGAAAAATCACTTGATATACTTGCTAGAAATGTCTCCAGTTGCCTTAGAAAAAAAAGACCCAGACACAAAAGCACTTGATGTCCAGCCCCATCATGAAAGCAGAGAGTCTGCAGATGAGAGATGCTTGTAAGGCTATCTGAGAAAGTCTGCAGAAAAAGTTCAGAAATAAGGAAAATGTTTTGAGAGGAAGGGAATGTAGAGCTAAATGGACCCAAAGATACTGCTTCACAGAGAAAGCAGAAATCTGAGTCCTTATTTATTCCTTCATTCAACGTACAAGTCAAAAACTTGTTATTTACCAGGCACTGCACTAGGGCAAAGGTTACAAGATGAATAAGACACAGCCCTCAGAACTTAGGCACTGGCATGTTAGAGAAAAACTGGGTTGGGGTGGGTAAGAGAAGTAAAATGGAAAAGAACCTAAAGGAGAATTTGGGTCTGGCCAAGGGAACACTGGGTATCATTTTGCACAGGTCTCACTGTGGGACAAATTTTAAAAGTTGTACAGTATATAGAAAAAATGAAACACAAAACACCACGTTTGGTACCACTTAATTGGGATCTTTCTGCCCCAGAAGAGTACATAGGAAGTTGATGGATGGAGCCTGCTGGTGAGAAAAGGCCAGGCTGGGCTGGGCACAGGCAAGATGGTGAGGAGGGTAAATGGGTGATGCCATGAGCTTTCCTACAGCTTCTACGTCTCCATGGAGATAAAAAATTTTGTCAAGATCTGACTCTTTGGTTCTCATACACTGGGCTCTGACAGCTCAGCCATGGATGGCTGCCACTAAACGAAATCACTTTAAGTATCCATTCAGACCACTTATGCAATCAGGTTGAATCTATTTCTTCAATGAAGAGAAGAAGGCTTCTAGGTACACTGACAGCTCTTGAACCCTGATAGCACACTTATCACAGAGATTCCCCAGAAGCTTGCTCTGAGCAACACTTCACATTTGCCATTTGATTAACTGAAGGCAAATGGCAGAGATTTCTCCTTAACTGGGTTGATTTAAGAGCTACTGGCTAATTTTGGTTGGATTCTTCAGTAGGAGAGGGAAGAGGAGAGGAAAGAAAGGGACTGGAAGCAAGAGGAAGAGAGAGGAAATTTAAGGATGGAGAACAAAGAGAGACCACTTGGTAGCAAATTTATCTCTTGTTTATTTTAATACATGATTATTAGGCCCTCAAGCTTGAGATTACTTTGATTTGGTTTTATATCATCCTCATGCCATCCTGACTCCAAATAAGAGATTTTATTCAACAGTTGAAAGGATTCTTTTTTCTTAAAATCCAGTTTCTCTGATAAACTCTGGGCAAATCTCAACAGGCTACCTCATATGTACAATCCTAGATGTGGTTTGGTTTAGTGGCATGACTTAAAGGAGTCATGAAACTTTCATCTAGTTTTAGCAGTAATAAATTAATTGTGAGACCTTGTTTGGGAAGCGCCTTTACCTGTCGGAGCCTCAGTTTCCTAGGAGGCCTGGCTTGGATGATGGCTCACAGCTCTACAACTGTGTGACGTTCATTTCTGGGCAACCGAGCACTCCTGATACCCTTTGTCCTTTATATCAATTATGAGTCTTTGTTTTGGTACAGTAATTCTTGCAGGTCCTAACAGCATATTTTGTTGCCACAATACAACACTGGAAAAAACCCATAATTCTAGGGAGATATAGCGCATTTATTTATCATGAAGCTAATTTTGAGTTATTATCTGGTTTAGGCCTGTAAGTTTTATTTGGCCAAAATGAATTTAGGAGGTGGTGGGAAAATAATTTTCCTACTGTTTGCACAGGTATCCTTTGATATGACCCATCCATCTCCCTTGAACTGAGGCCTGCTTTGTTTAAAATTTGCACCACTTGTAGTCTAACATTCTAAACCTCCAAACAGAAGCAGAGACGGAAAGCATGCTCAGGCAAAGGACTGGAGCAGGACTGGGAGGAATAGCACGCTAAGGACAAATTCAAACGTAAGCATTCGGAGGATTAGTATCCCAAGGAAAAGCTTTTTCGTCTTCTCCATTTTTGACTAATCAAAATAAATCTTTAAAATTACACTGTGGCTGAGAATTCATTTTTCACCCCTTTGGAGAAAAGCAGAAAGAAAAATCAAAGGCATCCAGAGGCAGATCTATAGCTACAGTGACAGATACGAATAGGTAGCACACAGGATCCTTCAGGGTGGATTCCAGGAACTGAGTACAGGTCAGGAAGATCCTGAACTTGCAATTAATTATTTAGAAAGTGCTTTCCTCGCTGCTAAGTAAACACATAATAGTCTCTGGAAAGGGAATTTGTTTGAATTCCCAGCCCTGAAGCGAAGCAGTCAGGCAGGGCTGCTGCATGCATTTCTAACTGCAAAATGAAGAGGTTCCTATGAGAGGTATCGCTGACTTGCAGCGTGACTCTGCTCTCAGGATCTTAGCCTAAGGAAGCAGAAGATGGTGGGGTCTTTGGGAAAAATGGTGATTAAAAAGAACTGATTAGCAACCCTAAGTGAAAGGAAAAAGGGAGATGTAAATATTACACATTCACTGAAATTTCTCACCCTTTCGCAAAGGAGAGTCGTTATTAAGGTGAGTGGTGTTGGGCATTTGAGGATGCTCACCCTGAGAGGGTACTAAGTTGCAGAAGGGAGCCAGGCTTGTCGAAAGGTGATGATGGAGACTTGCTGAGCCTGGTGGCCATTTGGGTAACAACCAAAATAATAGGACAGTCATGGAGGATATGCTAGGTCAATACAATGAACAGTAGCAGGGAGGGAGCCATGTGGTCACATGACTGAATGTCTCTACAATATATACACTTACGACTATACTAAAAGACAGTGTGACGGAGGGATGAGAAGAGAACAAATGAAGTGCTAATGGAGCACAGAAGTGAAAAATGTGATCTTACTTTGGGAGAACCAAGAGAAACATCCTGAAGGAGAACCTGGAAGGAAGAGGGGAAGGACTTGGTAGGCAGAGGTGGGGGCAATCCTTTCCAGGCTGAAGGTACCATAGGAGCAAAGGCTCTAAGGCAGCAAGTAATAGGGAGTGATTTGGTGCAGCTGAAACATAGCACGTGAGAGGGGAAAGATAATAGGAGACTAAGTGGGAAAGGGTATTTGGGGCCAGATTGTTAACAGTTTCAGACATGTTTTTGAGCTTTATTCTGACAGCAACAGAAGGAGAGGGACACAGTTAGAATCGAAGGACATGGGGAGACCAAGAACTGCTATGAGGCAACAGTGTAGGTGAGAGTTAATGTTGACCACAATAGAGGGAGTTCAGTGAAAGAGATGGGGGTGAGAAACATCATGGAACCAGAGTGTACTGGATTTGATGGCTCATCCCATATGGGAAGTAGAGGACAGGAATGAGTAGTTAAGGGGTAGAGTTTTAAGCCTGGGTGAGTGGATGCACAGCCATGCCATGAGCAGAAGTAGAGAACACAGAGAAAGAAGGAGGATGGCGGGGGATAAAAGGCCTGAGGATAGAGAGTTCCATATGGGGTGGGCTATGATACGAGAACAGGGAAACATGCCCAAGAAACTGTCCTGGTTACCTAAATGCAGACCTAGAAGCCGTCCCAGAAGACTGACCTGGAGACAGAATTGGAGGCATCCCTCATACAGGTGATAATCGAAGTCAAGATTAAAACAACAAGGACAGGTTAACCAAGGGAGAAGGGAAGAGGAATGTGGACGACATTCTGGGAGATGACAACAGGTAGGGAGCAGAGAGTGGAAGGCGTACGTGCAGAAGGACAGGGACGAGGGAGTGGGAGAGGACAAAGAACCAAAGATCCAGCCTTCTGAAAGCAGAGGGAAGGGGACAGTTTCAAGGATGGTTGATGATGTTCACCAGGGCTCAAAGGCTGCTGGGAAGCCAAGGGGACAGAACTGAGGTCCTAAAGTGGCATCTGTGATCTCCAAAAGAGTGGTGTCCATCATGGGGCAAGAGGGTGAAGAGTGGGTTAGGAGTTTAGACGTGGAAACAGCATGTTATAATTAAATTATAAAGCTCTCTTCCTTATTTACAGAGAAAATAGGTTGGGCATTGAAATGCCATGGTGATAGACAAGGGCTTGAAAAAGGTAAACATTTATTCAATAGGGTACTTTTTTGTATTCTTATTTCAAACCTGGAAATCCACTTACTCTCATGTAATCTAAAGTAAACTGAACCAATAAACAAAACATTAATTTAGCTAAACATGTGTTCGTGCCTCATTCAGCCCACAGCGTAGAACCAAATCCCCCTACAGAGGTGCAGCATGTCCACGGCTCACATTTGCTGAATTTTCTGTGTTACCTTTAGAAACTATGGTAATATTTAAAATGAATATTCCACAAATATTACTTGAGTCCTTACTACCTTCCTGGATTGTAGTGGGGACCAAACTGTTCCTCTCTGCTTTCGCTGACATCACATTTTCCCCACAGGTACGGTGTGAGCGCCATAACTTTAAATATTCAGAACTGATATTCAAACACAATCCTGCAGGGTTGAGGTGGGAAGGGGCAGGTACCCACCGTGAGGTCTGAAGGTCTGAGTTTAGGTTCTAGCTCTGCTCCTGACCTGTTGATGACTTTGGGTTAGTTATCCAATATCCTTTTCTTTGTCTGCTAATTGAACTCTTTAGTACCCGCCAGGCACCTTATGAAATTTCACTTAACTCTCCCAGCAAACCTGGAGAGGAAGGCAACAACCTTCATTTCACAAATGGAAACCTACGTTAAATTTGATCTAAATCCAAATAAAATATATGGGATTATATTTCTCTCTGGTTCCCTACCTGAAACTATACTCCCTTCCCAACATTTCTGATATCTTTTTCCTGCAATATTTTTCTATCTAGTTTTATCAGCATATATTTACTTATCTTGTTTATAGTCTGTCTTCTCCACTAGACTGAAAGCTCTCATAGGGAAGGAACTTTTGTTGTTTTGTGTATGCTGTATCCTCAGTATGTAAAACATATAACAGGTGCTTGATGAATATTTGCTTAATGAAAAACTGCACTGAACGTATGAATACACTTACATTGATATGTAACCGATGCAAATATGTGTATTTGAATAGATACATAGATGTGTGTTAGATATAGTGTTCACATAAAATAAGACTAGGTTGTCAAGTTTATTTTGTTTGATTTCTTGCAAAGTGCAGAATTGAAAATTTAAAAATGGAACCACCAATATTCTGATATGTCCCATTTGAACTCTTCCATGGCTGTACTGCTTTGTCAACGATCTGGGAAATTCCTTCCTTATTATTTTCCTCCTAAGTCCATGGAGGGTTGATATTTGGGAAGCTTGGATCTTTCTTCCAGCCCCGTTGCTCGGTTTAACTCTCTGGCTGCCCACCAGCTGGTTCCTGCCTTTCCCCCTAGACAATCTCTCTATCATCCTTAATGAGTTCAGTGCCTTTTGTCATGAGATCATTCTATGATCTGAGAAGCCAAAATAATCCCATTCGAGCCTTTGAAAAGTATAAACCTTTAAAACTGGATGATATTTGTAGAGCATTTAGTCCAAGTGAAAGAAGGGGAGAAGAGAGAGGAGGAGGCCAAAGACATTTTATGGAGGAGGAGACTCAAACCCAATGGGCTAGGTAGCTTGTTCATAGCACAAGTGAATGTGGAGTAGAGACTAGAATCATTCCTCGGACTTACACTCCTGAGTGTGATATCACTGGTTTGCAATCTGCTGTCTAAGAGCATAGCCTGGGAGCTCTGACAAAATAAGGGTGACCCCACATTCATGTATTACAAATTAATTGGTCTGCAGTGGGATCTGGGCATTTGTATGTTTTAAAAGCCAGATGTGCATCCAGGGTTGAGAATCACTGAATCATATCCTGCCCCTTCTCAGTACGTTACCTAGAGATAGCCATGTCTGGCCTTTCAGAGTAGTCAACTTGTTTATCTACACAGTTGTGAGAAAAGGCAAATTCTTAATCTAATGTGTATGGATTATAGTTATGTTTTCCAAAGTATGATTGGTTCATGCTGATTCTACAGACCAGGAGAAATGTTGGATTTATTGTTAATTGGAGGAGTGCTTGGTTGTTACTCCCATGGCTACTGGACTGTAATTTCTCTTCTCTTGGAGATTTCTGGAGAGAAATATGATAGAAGAAAAAAGGTGAGAAAAACTAAACAAGATCAGGGTGGCAACTGGGTATTCGTAGGAGGCTGGTATGGAGGGGCAGTAATATTTGGGAAAAAAAGTTAGGAAAAGCTCCATTGGAATATATTGTAAGGGTTCTTACCTACCTTTCTCCTCCAAAGTAGATAACGTTTTACAGCTACCTGAGTGTAATAACTGTGGAACAGAAAGAGACAGCCTCCCAGCACAGTAAAGGAGAGGTCTGAAATCAACATTAATAGGAATATCAGACAAACCGGAGAGTAGGAAGACTTTGGACCAGAATCGGGAAGCAGCACCCATCAACAAGGCTTTCAGAGCAAGACCCAGATGAAGAGAAAGGATGTTGAAATCCTGAGCTTCCCCAAGAATTCTGTGTTTGCATGTAGTCTATAGAAACTAGTTAGTATTTCCCTTAATTAACGCAGTAAATACAATTTCTAAGTCTGCTGAATTAACCTAATTTTGTTGTGTCCTGGCCTGATCCCTTCAGCGTATCTAGCTTTTCACTCAGCTTCCTTCCTTGTCACGCTTTCATCTCTTCTCCTGGGAAGTCTATTAAAAATTCCCTAATCTACCTCATTTCTTGAGGCCATGCTGCACTTTCTCATATACCAAACCTTTTGAGGAATGCCCCTCAAAGGCAGAAGCTGAACAACTGGGCAGTACAGGATGACAGTAGCAATTTAAGACAATGCTAATAAGGGACCCACTGTAAACTGGATTCAGATCTGATAGGGAAGTATTTGGGGTTAAATTCAAGAGTCTTTCTATTCTTCTTGCATAAGTAAGCACTTTTAAAATTTTTAACATCTTTATTGGAGTATAATTGCTTTACAATGTTGTGTTAGTTTCTGCTGTATAACAAAGTGAATCAGCTCTATGTATACATGTATCCCCATATCCCCTCCGTCTTGCATCTCCCTCACACCTCCCCCATCCCACCACTCTAGGTCCTCACAAAGCATCGAGCTGATCTCCCTGTGCTATGCGGCTGCTTCCCACTAGCTATCTATTTTATATTTGGTAGTGTATATATGTCAATGCCACTCTCTCGCTTTGTCCCAGCTTACCCTGCCCCTCCCTGTGTCCTCAAGTCCATTCTCTACATCTTCGTCTTTATTCCTGTCCTGCCCCTAGGTTCTTCAGAACCATTTTTTTTTTAAGAATCCATATATATGTGTTAGCATATGGTATTTGTTTTTCTCTTTCTGACTTACTTCACTCTGTATGACAGACCCTAGGTCCATCCACCTCACTACAAATAACCCAATTTCATTTCTTTTTATGGCTAATAGTCCATCGTATATATGTGTCACATCTTCTTTATCCATTCATCTGTCGATGGACACGTAGGTGGTAAGCAGATACCCTTTTCTGAGGGTATTTAAGTCATTCTCTTCTCTTCCCCTTTTAGCTTTGTGCTCTTAGTTTCCAGTGACTTCATTTCACTCAGGCAAAAGTGGAAAAAAAGAGCAAGAATTCAAAGCCATGTGTCCCTGTGTGCGATTGATTCTAGGCAGCTTGTTATTAAATCTTTAAATAATTAAATACAAGAGAAAACCTTAAAGCAACATTAAAAAGCCAACCATATGTTGAAAATATAAATGAGAGGAGGGGTGTGGAGATGGCCATAGAATTAAACTGCCCCTCATTAACCCTGCTCCATGGTGCCTGTGCTGATCATTGCTGTGCATGGCCCTCATGTAGGATTCTCTGCTGGGTGGGCTGAGTTGAAGGAGAAGGAGAGCGCTTTGTCTGGAGCAGTTTGCCAAGAAGAAAGGTCAGTGAGTGAGGAGACATGAACAAAGACAATAGGAGGGTAAGAATGATGAGTGAGTCATGAAAGGGTCCCTCAAACAATTCGTTCTGTTTGTTCTTTATAATCTGGAGGGTTCCCAAGATAGCAAACTTCCTTCCGTTCAGAGCACAGGGCCTGAATTGTAAGGTGGCAAGCCAGCGGTGGTAAGAATACAGAGCATACAGAGCGCTGCTGCAGGGGACTCATGGGTGTGGGCTTATTAGACACTAGTTAGGAAACTGAACTGTATAAAATAAGGAAAAAGAAGGCAAGAGGAAGCCGATGTCCTGGACAAGGAGAGAGCGAAGGATGGCATGCAGCACCACTGTGTTATGGAATTACTCGTGTTCCCCAGAATTCATATGTTGAAGTCCTAACCCTCCAGTATCTCAGAGTGTGTGACCTTATTTGGAAATAGGGTCATTTCCCTATGTAATTAGTTAAGATGAGGTCATACTTGAGCAGGGACCCTTACTCCAGTATATGACTGGTGTCCTTATAAAAATGGGCAATTTGGACTCAGACACATACAGGCAGAACACCATGTGAAGATGAAGACAGAGATTGGGGTGATGCTCACGAGGCAGAGAATGCCAACGATGGCCTGGAAACCACCCGAAATGAGGAGAGAGGCCTGGAACAGATTCTTCTTCACCACCCTCAGAAGGAATCAACCCTGCTGACATTTTGGTCTTGAACATCTAGTCTCCAGAGCTGAGACAATACATTTTTGTTGTTTAAGCCACTCAGTCTGTGGTACTCTGTTGTGGCAGCCCTTCCAAATGAATAAACTGAGGAAGAGCAAAGTTGTGAGGTTCACGTTTTTTGTTAATGACTTGTACAATTCAGGGCACATTCTACCCCCTACTGCATGGCGGCGGGTCAGCAAACACTCCCATATTGCCCTGCTGCATGCCAATTAGCAAATATTTTCATACAGCTTTGCTGCGTGTCAAACAGTAAACACATCTTCCTCTCCTCCCAGCATTCAGCACAGTACCAGGCACTCCGGGAAAGTGAAGAGCATAAAAATGATTCTTGCCATTTGTGGCACAGACTGGCCACCTCTTTGAAAAGAATATGCTGAATAGTAGGCACTCAAATGAGTGAGGCTGACTTACAGATCACGTGGGAGGCCTTGCAGAGGAAGTAACAATGGTGGCAGCACCAACGAGTTATTGAGAGCTATGTGTCATATATAATATCATATCACAACATCATCTTCAATGACAGCCCCGTAAGCTAGCCAGGATTATCATTCAGAGTGTACAGAGGAGGGAACTAGGTTAGGAGCAGGTAAGGAGCTTGCCCAAGGTCACACTGCTATTAAATGATGGAAGCATTGTTAGAACCCAGATCTATCAAACTAAATTGGATTAGGACAAGTAAATATTTGTATTATATTGTTGTGGCTACTGCGGCTAATTGGCTCCAAACTGCACAATTTACAGCAGCACTGAGATTTCAGTCTTGGCCTCAATGAACCAGCCAGAAATAATTTCATTGGATGAGGCACTGCTTAATTTCTTTTCATTAAAAATAGTCACATATTTGGGACTTTCCTGGTGGCGCAGTGGTTAAGAATCCGCCTGCCAATGCAGGGGACATGGGTTCGAGCCCTGGTCCGGGAAGACCCCACATGCTGCGGAGCAACTAAGTCCGTGCGCCACAACTACTGAGCCTGAGCTCTAGGGCCCGTGAGCCACAACTACTGAAGCCCGAGCGCCTAGACTACTGAGCCTGAGCTCTAGGGCCCGTGAGCCACAACTACTGAAGCCTGAGCGCCTAGAGCCCGTGCTCCACAACAAGAGAATCCACCGCGGTGAGAAGCCTGTGAACCGCAGCGAAAAGTAGCCGCTGCTCGCCACAACTAGAGAACGCATGCGTGCAGCAACGAAGACCCAACGCAGCCAAAAATAAATAAATAAAATAAGTAAATTTATTTTTAAAAATCCACATATTTTAAAACCTGTGAGATTTGTAATTAATTCTCTGTTAAATATTGTTGTTTAACTTTTCCTATTCCTCATTTGGGTCTTGCTTACCCAAATGGTTGTGAGTTCCTTTGAGGTCAGAAATCATGTCATATATATTAGGAACTCAATAAATCATTTCTTAGGAAAATTAATGTTAAGTTTGATCTCTTTGATTGCTCCCCTCCCAACTCCCTATCCTCAGAAAGAAAACCTGCTTTTAAAGTGGAATCATTTCTTACTCATTTTATTCTTTACATCTCACATCCAATATGTCAGCAATCCTCTTGGCTCTATCTTAAAAATATATCCAGAATCACTATTTTCAGCTCCCTAATCCAAATCCTCATAAATTCTTGCTGCGTTACTGGAAGATGCTTCTAACTGGTCTCTGTCTCCATCCCTGCTCTCATGATCGACCCTCCAGTCTGAGAGTTCCCCTTAAAAAGAAAGACAGGTGTTGTTTCCCTTCTCTCCAAAGCTCTCCAGTAAGTTTCATCAGACCCACGACAATAGCGAGTCATACCTTAACTGTGCTTCCTGGCCCCTTGCCACCAGACTATTTCTGCGACCACTCTGATCCTGCCCCACTGGGCTCCACCAATCTCCTTCCTGTTCTTGAGAGCACTGAGCATGCTTCCTTCTCAAGGCCTTTGCACTTTCTGTCCTTTCTGTGTGGAATACTGCTTCTCCAGATATTCTCGTGGCTTTGTCCCTTGTTTCCTTCGGGGGTCTGCCCAAATGTCGTTGTATCGGAGGAGACTTTCCAGCCCACCCTATATGTAATGTCATATTCTCCCGCAAAAATCAGTTCTCCTCACAACACTCTTCATTTTGCTTCCCAGCACTTATCGTTCGTCTATCTCCACTAGCGTGTAAGCTTCATGAGAGCAAAGGTTTTGCTTTGTTTACTTCTATATCCCCAATATAGATCTATATACCTAGAACACTACCTGGCACATAGGCATTCAATACATATGTGTTGATGGACTGAAAGAATCAATGAATGAAGAAAGAGTTCCAGTAGTTACAGGACGGTTGCCTCATCTCTGTACATACCAGAGTATAGACATTTCCTTACATGTGGGTAACATTTCACAGTATTTTTCTGCACATTAACTTCACCAAATCCTTAGAAGGTCTATGAGGGTTTGTAGGACACATGTTCACTCTGAAGAAAGAGAGTTATACACAGGTGAAGTGACTTGCCCTAGGTCATATAGTTAATAAGTGACTTGTCAGGTCTGAAAACAAGGACTGCTCTTTCCTTTAATCCAAGAGTCTTTTCACAAAGCCACGCTACCCCTGTCAGTCCTGACAAATCTGGTGAGTTACTTCTCGCTCCTGATGCATGATGCTTGTGATATATCCTCTGGCTGGTGTCAGAGGTGAGGGACCGGGTGTGGGTTGAGGAAATAGCTCACTTTGAGGATCTGGCTTGGGATACCAGTTCCAAGTAGAGTGTCCTTCAGGCTTGACTGAAGCGTTTATATTCTTGCTGACAATTCCGGTAGAACGTACCTGGGACTGTTCTTATAGAGACACCTGTTCTCAGAAATGTTAATGCGACTTTGAATGCTTTTGAGTGTGCCAGCTCTGAAGGACTCATTTGAATCTCTTCAGATTTAGACTTCTCTTTGACAGGGACATGAGATCTTTGGGGGGGGGAAAAAGAAAAATAAAACCTTTCCCTGATAGACAGTCCAAAGAGTATAGGAGGGTAATAAAGTGGCAAAAGGTGGCCTCCTTTCAAGAAACTTCGATGGAGCCAGCCAAAAAGATAGACTCACCATGCAGGAAGGGGATCCAGCAGGTGGAAGTAAAGGTCAGCTTACTGTGAGGAGTGAGGGAAATGATACGAATATGTATTTAGTTTCTATTTTTCATTAGACGCAGTTCCTATACCCCAGCAGTGATAAAGTAGAAGAGAAGCTGGGACAGACAGGAGGGAATAGAAACTGCAGGAGCAGCTGTGTCTCAAAGCCTCACTGGGGACCTAAGTCATATTCTCTCTTGGGGTCTGTGGGTTTGGCATGTGTGCTGACACCAAAGGACCCTCTTGCCTGTTTGCTTCCCATTCTTAATTAGCTAATAAACAGGCATCAAGCATGCTCTGAAGTTTGTGAGACCTATGGAGGACACACAAGATATATGAGTTGTATGTCCTGCACTTGAGAAACTTATCATTGCTAGTGTAACAGGATATTTCTAAATAGATTGGAGAAGGGAAGTTGGCAATATATGTTGAATAATGTTTCTCTGGCCTTTTTCTGAAGCTCTATCACCTGGATGCCCCCATGGATAAGTTTCATAGGTTTATCAAGTGTTCTTTCAGCATCTGACCCAGCCTCTGTACATGCCAGTAGTGAGAAGCTAGAATTCATTCAACATTCGCCTGTGAGCAGGTATGTATTGAGTGTCTACTGCTTGCCCTACACAATGCTGGTCACAGAAGCGCAGTGTAGCCAGATCCTTTTTCTGAACAGAGACATTTCCCCAGGTTTTCCTCGCCCTTCACTCCCTGCTCGTCCCTGGGAACTCTGCTTTTTAGCCTTTTAGTAAACAAACGAGACTCATCACCGGATACCCACGGAACAATGTTTCATGTTCCTCAGGGGTAGAGCCACTTGACAACCAGCCCAGGAGCAGGGAAACAGACCTGTCCAGCAGCCCACACACAGCAGAGAAATTTATTACTATTTCCTATTTCCTCCACAGGAGAAAAAAGAGCTCTAGCCTATATTTTAACATTTTAAGAAGACTTACAGGAGTTATGCCACATCAAATGAGCTGACGTTATGACATGCTGACACTAATGTTCAACAAAGCACATTTATTGCAGAATTTAGAGGCTGGTCACATACCTCCAAGGCTTTTTTATTACTATTATTTCTTCCTGGGCCTGCTTATCTTGAGGTTTTCAAGAAAGGAAACTCTTCAATTTTATTCCTGAGAATTAAGCTGACATGGGCACCTTGTGCATATTCTCTTATCTCAGTTCAACAATGAGGCTGATGAATCATACATGGGCTTATAATGATTTCAATACTTTCCTCTGAAGGGTAATTCAAAGTATTCTAGCTTCAGATACTAATATTAAGGGCATTTTGAGGAAAACACATTTACCTTTAGAAACTGAGCAATATTTTGCCTGACTTGCTGCTTTGGTATCCATAAACATATATTCTATTGCAGACAACGATCCCCAGTAGTTGAAGTGTCCCATGTCAATCAGTGTTGAACATCTACTCTGTGCTCAACCTTGTGGAGGAATTCAGTTCAGTCCAGTAACACGCTGACGAGCACCAGCCATGTGTGCGCCCTCATGGCAGGTGCTGCAGGGCACAATAGATGGATTTACAGTTTAAGAGAGGACACAGGACAGCACACAAATAACTTAGACAAGGTCCGTGTCAGGAGAAAGGCATAAACCAAGTGATGTAAGGGTTCAAAGGCATAACTCTACTAGACTGTAAGCTCCGTGAAGGCTCTGTTTCATGAGGCCCTAGATCACCAGTGTTTTCCTCATTACTGGGCACATTGTTGCTTCTCAGTAAATATCTGCTGATTGAATGAAGGTTCCATATGGGGGTGAAGGTGGAAGGTTAGGCAAGACTCTGATGTAGAGTTTGAGTTGACTCTTAAAAGATGGAGGGCTTCCCTGGTGGCGCAGTGGTTGAGAACAAGGCATTTGTTAAATCACGGAGGATGGAATGCCTATGGCAGAATTTGGCTAGAGAAAATGATATGTACATGGGAGCAATGGAAAGAAAAGTAGATAACTGTTGGAGCCAAATTGTGGTGATCTTATATATCAGGTTAGGGATTTTGAATTTAATTTGTAGGCACTGGAGAAACATTAAGGTATTTTGAGCAGGAACTTGTTACTATCTGAACCATGATTTAAGAAAACTGTTGTGGTAGTGATATGTGATATGTAAAAAGTAGCTCCTAAATTTAGATGTACTTCAGGATGAACTGGGAAGCTTTTTAATCAGACAGACCTATATACCAAGACCAGATGAATTGGGAAATCCATTATCTGTATTTATACCAAGTTCTCCAGGTAACAGCCAACAAAGTAGTTCATAGAATTCCAGATTACATGTGTCTGGGGTTAATCCTTCTGGGAGCAGAGGGCATGGGAAGAAGCATGTGAAGAGAGATGGGGGACAAGATGGCAGACTTCCTGAGTCAACCTTCAAGAAGAGCTCGAAAGAAGGAGCGTCCTGAAATCATGGGAGAACAGAGTCCTGTAGCAGAAGGATGGAAGCCATGCTTGAGTCAGGAATGAAGGAAATAATTCTTTTTTTTTTCTTTTTTTTTTTTTTTGCGCTACGCGGGCCTCCCACTGCTGTAGCCTCTCCCGTTGCGGAGCACAGGTTCCGGACGTGCAGGCTCAGCGGCCATGGCTCACAGGCCCAGCCGCTCCGCGACATGTGGGATCTTCCCGGACCATGGGCACGAACCCGCGTCCCCTGCATCGGCAGGCGGACTCTCAACCACTGAACCACCAGGGAAGCCTGGAAATAATTCTTAAGGGGAGGATCAGAGCTTAAGAGGATCTGCAGATGGGAGTCTAGCAACATGAGCAGGCGTCAGGATCAACAAGCAGAGGCGTGATGCATGGCTGCCAGGAACACAGACACATCATCTTTCTCACCTCCACCTGCCAGGGAAGCCCCAGGGAAGAGATTCCCAGCAAGCAATCTAGTGTATCAATCATTATTTCCCCATATCAGAACTTTCATTAGTATCTGGCACCTGAGTCGAGTTTTTGTGTGATAACTCATGTGTACTCAGATATAATATCAGTAAGAGGTGGTGGTAAGGGTCCTTAAATGCACTGATTTTTTTCTAACTTGAGAATCCTGCAGTAATAGCAATGTGAAGGCTTGGCCTTATTTCAAGGACAATTCAGGACTGCAGAATGAACAGCGGCACTGTTCTAAAGTCATAGCATGATTTTTCTACATGTAGTGAAAGAAACCTGAGACACAACTAGAAAAAATAAAAGGCTTCAAAGATTTATTAAATCTTTGAAATGGTATTCTAAGCAGTGTGTTTAAAAGTCTATTGTAGGGGAAGTTATAAAAATTGGGGAGGATTATATATAAAATTTTTTATTTATTGCATTTTGTTCCCTTTAAAAGAACAAAGATTTATTTAGGCACTGACAGCCAAATAGTTTAGTTTTGAAAAGAGGGACCTGAGTAATATAAAATAATGGAAAGAATAATGCACAGGGAATCAAAAGAACTGAATGCTATTATAAATAATGACAATAATAGCAACAAGGCTACACTTAATTTAGTGATCTCTATGTAACAGCTACTGCGATAAGTGCTTTACATGCATCATCTCATGTAATACTCATAATTACATAAGTTGGTAAGATTACATCTTCATTTCACAGAGGGGAGCTTGTGGTTCAGAGGTGGAAGGTAGTGGTGAGTGGTAGCACAGCTTGAATTTAAATGCATACCTAACACTTCCTGTCCCTAACAGTCACCAGCTTTCTTTTCTTACTCGACATGAATTGCTCACTGAATCAAAGAAACCCTAGGAGTCAAGAGCTATTATTATATTATCCCCATTTTATAGATTAGACCATTGAGGCACAGGAAACTTGATTAACTTCCCCAAAAGTCATGTCGTTAATAAGTAGAGAAGCTGCAGTTGGAACAAGAAACTGTCATTCAGAGTCTGCCTGTCAGTCTAGTGACATACAAGAGGAGGAGGAGGAAGAAGGAGGAGGAAGAGGAGGAGGAGGAGGAGGGGGAGGAGGGGGAGGAGGAGGAGGGAGAGGAGGAGGGGAGGAATTAGAGGGGGAAGAAGAGGGGGAGGGGAAAGGGAAAAGGAAGAGGGAGAAGAAGCAGAAGAAGAGGAAGAAGAAAGAGAAAAAGAAAGGAAGGAAGGAAGGGAGAAAGAAAGAAGGAAAGAAAGAAAGAAAAGAAAGAAAAAAGCTATTTTTTAGTAGTATACCACCAGTCTCTCTTCTCATTCCTGGCCTGTTCAATATTTTTTACTAATGTTGTGTTAAAATGTTGAGGTCACAATTCTGTAGAATTGTAGCAATTGCATTGGAATGATAGATTTGGGATTCAGGTGAAATTTAAGTGGCAGGACAGACTGACTAATGAAAAGATATATGAGTGAGATAAATATCAGATTTGACTCATGGATCAAGAAGCACAGTGACTTGCTGAGATGGTGCCAAGAAAGAGAAGGGGATCCTTTTGTAGGTGATAATAGCGGAGTTTTAGGTGACAACAAGCACCATAAAGATGAGTCAATAAAGGTTAATAGCGCCTTGCTCCCAACCTCTCAGCAACAACACAAACAAACCTGATACCAACTTAGGGCGGCAATAGGACCCTTCTGTCCTGTGGCTGATCAGAAGAAATCGGGAGTGCTGCATTTTGTCCTAGGCACTGAAACTCAGTATGCTAGAAGGACGAAGAGGCTAAACCCATGTTATATGGGAGTGGCTGAAAACTGGGAATATTTAGTCAAGAGGAGAAAAGACATGGGGAGAGGTAATAGCTGTCTTCGTGTATCTGAAGGACTTGCAAGGAGAAAATGTTCTTTGCTTGTTCTGTGTACTCCTCAGGGTCAAAAATAAAAATATGAATAGAAATTAAATTTGACTTAATAAAAGGAAGATCTTTCTAGAAGTTGGAGCTTTGGAAAGATGAAACTTTCCAAAAGCTGGTTGACTAATGACATTTTCACATAACCCAGATGTGCAGTAGAATCACCTATGGGGCTTTCTTAATACTGCAGACACCCAGGCCCAGCTCCAAGGAAGTGTGAGGACGGAAAGCTGTTTTTTTTTTTTTTTTTTTTTTGCGGTACGCGGGCCTCTCACTGTTGTGGCCTCTCCCGTTGCAGAGCACAGGCTCCGGACGCACAGGCTCAGAGGCCATGTCTCACGGGCCCAGCTGCTCCGCGGCATGTGGGATCTTCCCGGACCGGGGCACGAACCCGTGTCCCCTTCATCGGCAGGTGGACTCTCAACCACTGCACCACCAGGGAAGCCCAAAGCTGTATTTTTTTTAAAGGTTATGTAGGTGATGCTGATGTTTAGCTGGGACTGAGAAACAGTCATTCAATGGATAATGAGAATAATGACTATTATGGGTACGAAATATGTACTGGGGATCCATCTACATGCTTTATGGATGCAATCTCATTTACTATCTTATTTCATCCTTATCAAAAATTTAATGTTGTTATTATATATAGGCCCATTTTATTGTTGGATAAACTGAGTCAAAGGTAAGGTTTCCTAGGGCAGTAGATGTAACAGGGTTGGTGCCTCCACTGGGTTACCAGGCTAGTGGAAGTTCTTGGTAGGTGGAGCTCCAGGCTCAAACCCAGGTTAGATGAGCAGGCCAGAGAGTCCTCCATGCTGCTTTGTGGTTGCAATGACAAGTTGGAGTCAGTGAAATTCAAGAGGGATTCCAAAATGGAAATTTTGTGATCCTGTCACCAACTGAGGGTCCTAACATGCAACAGATCTTCAGGTTAGAGTTTAGGAAGATAATGGAGTTTATAAAGATATTTCTAAGGCACCAGAAAGAAGCAGATCTTGGTAAGTAAGGAGAACCAGGCCAGATTATGACAAGAATAGATGTAGGGAAAGGCAAATATTCCAGATGAATAAAATGAATATCACTGTGGAAAGAATCCCAGGAAAGGACAACCAAGATTTGAGAGATAAAGTTGAGGGGAAAAGTCCAGAAAAAAGTAGAGAAATCTCTGGTGTTTTCATTACTCAGGTAAAAGTGATCCTCTGAAGTGAAGTTCTAAGAAGACCTGACGAAAAGAAGGAGAGCAGAGATGTCTGGAGCATTATTTGGTAGAGCAAACATCTGGAGATGATGTGAATATCCACTAACAGGGAACAGAGAAAAACAATTATGGTGCTTCTAAAACCAAGCAGGATCCTTCGGGGTCCTTCTGGGTACAAAAGCCCCTCCATGTCTCCTGTTTCTTGTTTGTAGAAAAAAGGCTTTCGTCTCCTAGGCCTTCCCTGAGTTCCAAAGAAGAGGCTCAAGCAGTTAATAGGATAATAGAGTCACAGGACTCCTAGCTCCTCCAGAAGGGATACAGGTAACAATCTGATGCACATCTTTGAGTTGTTCTACACAAAGATCCCTCATAGGGTGGAGGATGGTGACTACATGCTGATCACAAGCATGTAGACCCCAGACTGGTTGGAACCAAAAGCTGAAATTCTGGAAATATCACCCTGTTACCTCACCACCAATCAATCAGAAGAAAGTCACACACCATGAAGCCCTCACCCCAAATTTTGCCTTTAAATCTCTTCCCCCCAAATCACTGGGGAGTTTGGGTCTTTTGAGCATGAGCCGCCCATTCTCCTTGCTTGGAGCCCTGAAATAAACTCTTCTCTGCTCTAAACTCTGATGTTTGGGTTTGTTTGGCCTCACTGCGCACTGGGTACATGAACTTGGATTTGGCAACACTTCCACATTATGCACTACTATGAAGATTTTAAAAGCAATAAAGTGGGTCTTATGGACTGGTATGGAAAGTTGTTGAGGATATACTGTTCAGTGATAAAACAATTTGTAAAGTATATATAGTATGATCCAGTATTTGTTTAGAAAAAGAAAACCTATAAATATCCATATATTTGTATGCATGTGTTATAAAGTCTTGTTAAATGCACAGGAAACTTTAGTGGTGTTTCTTGCTGGGAAATGAGAGTGGGGTATGATTTCATTTTATTTTTGCAATGTGCATGTAAATATTTTAAAAACAAATTTTTCTCAAATTAAGAGGGTCACAAATACAATTAATTTCAAGTTTTATCTGGCTGTTTTCTTTGATATTTATAACAATAAATGCTTTAAATTGATTACTGAGAACTTTACCTGTAGATGTAGCATCTTCACATATATTAACAAATAGTGATATCAAGACATGTCCTTTGAGGATACAGTTGAAAGGAAAGATTTGAGGCACAGAATTTTACCAGAATGTAGAATTACTTCTTCTTCTTCTTTTTAAATCTCAGTGAAGCTGGCAGAAATTTTAGCTCCAGGGGCAGAAAAGAATTCATGGAATCATTATATTCTAACCTGCTCTATCCACTAGAGACTGTCATGTAAATGTCTGACAGAACTCCAAGTATGAGAAGTTACACAACATCAGTATTCATTAAGATGGGTCATTCAGTACAAAGTGAGCTCATTTTACCAATATAAATTTGTAGGGATTGAATGAAGGGAAATCAAAGATGAAGGAAAATCCAAAGCGTGACCTTGAGCCATTGCCTGTGGGTGTTGTCTTGTTTCATCAATGTCAAGCAAAGCAGGGGTACCTTTTAAGTTATCTTGGAGCATCAGAGCATGCAAATTACCTTACAGTTCTCTCCCGTGATGAGAAATCAAACTAATACATACATACCTGCCTATTTCATACAGAAGCACAAGCTCTCACCTCACACTAATGACAGGGGGGCCCAATGTGGGTTACAAAATTTTGAGCTTAGAAAGCATGCAAAAGAAAATGACAAGCAAGAATCAACCACAACACATGACAGGATTGTGCTAATCGACTTGGACAGAATTTCTTTAGAATATGTTACTTACAGACACTAAAGTGTCACAGAGGTATCCAGAGGGAGGATAGCGGGTAGAATATGAATAAAGTGTAGTGATTTGTTCTCATCCCTGCCCCATCTAAATACTCTGGCATCCCTGGATGTTAGGGTTAATAGGTTTAATAATGAAGTTTCCCCAAGTGGCAGGCAAGGCAGGTAAGGAAAATTAAAATAGGTATCAGATTATATATCTGGCATTTTCTTAGGTTCTTCTCAAGTGAGCCTGTATCAGTGCTCCATTTAGATCTTCTACATCCCTTCCCTTTTTACTGTTATTTCCTTTTCCCCTCTCTCTTTCCTCCATTTTTTCTTTTCTTCTCCTCCTCTTTTCCTTGCCTTCCTCCTTCCCTCCCCTTCTCCCTCTTCCTCTCCCTCCATTCCTTTTGCTTTTCTCTCTCTTTTAAATACTCCTTCTTTTCCAATAGCCAGTGTCTTTTTTTTGGCAGCCTGTCCTCAGGCTACCACAGGATGCTTTCTCTGCATACTCTGAGAGACAAAATGTCTGGAAAGTTTCACATGTGTACAGGTGGTCAAATTCTGTGGCTACTGGGGTGTGAAAACCTGCCTTCCTTGTTTTTGTTAGGACAGCTTTAGAGACACAGCTCATGCTCCATAGTTCTCCTGCAGAAACTCTGGTTGAGTACCCTGAGATGGCACATTCCTGCCGTCTTCCCTTCATTTTCCCTTCCATGGTTTTCCTGGGCACTTCCTTAATAAGTCACGAGCACAAATTTTTATCTTGGGGCTGCTTCTCTTAGAAGACAATTTCTTCTGTCACAAAAGTAAAATTGGCAAAGAGCTAGTGAAATGAGACTTCTAAAATCTTTAAAACATTTTTCATTGAAATTCAGTTTTCAGAAATTCCTTTGCCAAATGATTTATCGAGGTTTTCGGTTGAGAAACATAGAGCCATCAGAGCTACAGGTAACACCTAAAAGAATTGCCATGACAGATAATATAATTTGAATCTAATGAAGACGGAGCTTAATGAAGGAAATGCCTATTTCACACAATCCCCCACATTAAATTAGCAGAAATCCAATCTTCCATATTTACTCCCCATTCACTTGGTTTTTACACACACACACAAGAGAATTTTATTAGTGATTTCCTCATGAACTCTGTTTTGTTGAGGTTACTGACCATTAATCCCAATCGCCTTTGCTGTATAGATTTTTGGTACTGTCCAGTAGTGAGCAAAATTACTAACATGAGGTAAGATCTCTACCTATTAAAAAAGGTTTAGGAATATTTAGTATACTTCATTTCAAAAAAGAGGAGGTAAACTTAAACTTTCCAACTAAAAGTGATGAAACAAAGAACTTTCTACATGGAAAATCCGAGCATTTCTGCTTAACCAAGTTATCTATTTATATAGAAGTGCATGCATCTTTACAAAAAGGTTAATATCTAGTCCTGACATCTGTAGTATATGTTCTTCCAGAGGGCCAGATTTTATAATTCTGTGCCAACTAACATTAGATTTCTCAATTCATTCTTTCTATGCCCTCCAAATAAAGGTATTCTATCACAACAGGGTGTCTCACTCAGTGGGGCATTTAATTACTCTTCTAGTTGGAGGATTAACATCTAGTTCCCTTGCAGGGCCCTTTCCAAACAGGGACTTGTGTGACCACGTTTCCATTCAAGTATGAACAGAGAAAGCCTTGGTGCTCAGAAGAATGTGGTCACTGGGAAATAATGCATCTGGGCCAAGAGATGAAATATCAGTGAAAATGCATCCATTTTGAAAACTTCCATGCCATTTTATGACTTCCTAGTCTCTTTTGGTCTGGAATGATCTCTTTTTCACCTAGAAAACTGTTAAGCATCCAATCCTGTAACTGTTAAGCATCTAATCCTGTAAAGTCCCAGTCCCAATGTCTTTTCCTCTGCAATGCTTTCTTTGACTCCTCTTGACAGAGCTAGGTTTTCTGACCTCTGGTTCTCTTGTTATATTGTATATAATACCCTTATTGTAAAGCAATTACGATTATGTAATTTAATATTCCCAGATTTTAGTACAATGACTTATATATTGAATGTACTTAGGACATGTTTATTAAAGGATGAATGGACGAAAGAGTAGGTGAATAACTGTACAAATAGGCAGATAATTAAGTCATTAATGGTCATGAAAAATAAAAGATAATAAAAACAAGTGCACAGAAGATATGTACTCTAAGAGATTAGATGTCTTTTAGTCTGCAGTGATTAGAGACAGCTCTGTGGAGATTAGATTTAAATTGGGCCTTAAAGGATGAGTGCGATTTTGCTAGTCTAGTGAACAATACTATCATTCATAAAAATGCTTTCAGAAACATAGAAAGTGCCGTAAGCTGCAAATACTGCATTCATACTTATTATAGAACATTGAGTGTACTGAACCACTTGCAATTGATACTCCAGAGAATATTTATAATTAAAAAGAAAACCTTAAAACACAGTAGAAGTAAACTAAAAATTTAGGCAGATGACAAAGCTACCTAAAGCATCTTTTTAATATTAATAAACTTACATACTAATGAATATTTTCAGGAGTAAAAAAGAAGTCCTAAACAGTTTTTCTTCTTTTTCTTTTTTTCTTTCTTTGCGGTACACAGGCCTCTCACTGTTGTGGCCTCTCCTGTTGCGGAGCACAGGCTCCGGACGTGCAGGCTCAGCGGCCATGGCTCACGGGCCCAGCTGCTCCGCGGCAATGTGGGATCCTCCCAGACTGGGGCACGAACTCGCGTCCCCTGCATCGGCAGGCGGACTCTCAACCAGTGCGCCACCAGGGAAGCCCAGTTTTTCTTTTTTAATTTTAGTTTTTGACAAGGTAATTATTTGATTTTGTTGCAATTTTTTTTGTCTATAATAATATCTGCACTGTGGTCCACTCAGGACTGAAATTAATTTTAAGAGATATGGTTGGAGTCTAAAAAACGTGACACCCTGAACCAGTTACTGAGCTTTTAAAGGCAAGTCTGTTTGGAAACTCTTGCCTCCAGTGGCGTGGAAAGTGTTCTTACTATTTTGAACACTTGAAGAGAAGCAAATAGAAAAGAGGTGCTCTTGTGCCTTTTTAAATGGGGGAAAGCCATTGTTTCCCCCAGTGTTTTATCCAGAATATTCTGATTTCAGATAATTTGGCACTTCATTGTTGATTGTACTTAAGTTATATTGTTAATTTTGCTTGTTAAAAACATTTGTTAAAATCACACGTACATTCAGAAAAAAAGCCTTGCAAACCAAGATAAGTAAATAATTTAAAATGTGGTACCTTCAAATGCCGTGTGGTCCTCTTCCATCATCTCTTTGAGTTTCTTTACTTGCAAAATACCTTCATAATTCTTCATTTCCAAAACTCAGAATTATGCAATAGGTCCTGGAGAGGAAAGAAAGATACATCACTTGCATTAGCACCTATGTATTCTAATTGTTATTTCTAAGCACATACTTAGAAAAAAGCCAGAAAGAGACACAGAGTCAGACATAAAGGCTAGGTTCAGATTAGAGCAATTGTCCAGTTAATACCATATTTATTTGGAAGACTGGCTCCCAAACCTCAAAGCTGTCAGATTTAACTAACAGCCATTTTATTAACATTTTCAAGAACATTCATCTGCATATATGATGGACCTGCTGTGTGTCTGGTTTTGGAATAAGCTGACCTGAGCAAGTGACGTTGGTGTGGTGTAAATGGCAGTCTTCCTCCCCGGTCCGTCTTTAAATGTAATGCCTAAGTTTGCGGAACACCTGGCTTCCGCTGGGTAATTCATTCTTATGGTTTCCATGACTGAAGCAAGTAGGCTGGAAGGACAGCTTCCAACATATTTAAATAATTTTACTACTGAAAATTTTGCAGTGAACCTTAGGCTGGAACTGACTACCCCATTAAGTGGGCAGAAACTGGGTTGGCTTATCCAATCTCTAAGTTGGGGTTTCATGTTTGAAATGCCATTCAGAAAGGACACCGTGCATTTTACTATATTGTCTAAAATTAACTAGACATGTCAAGGGTAAAATGAGGGACATTTGAAAAATCAGAACTTTTACCATTGTATGTACTCTACCATAGATATGGGTTTATTAGTCAAAGCAAAGCAGCCAAAGCAATCTTTTTTCTTTTGGCCGCTGCCCCATGAGTGTACTGAACTACTTGTAATTACTACTGTAATTACTGTAAGTAACTACTGTAATACTTGCAGAATCCTAGTTCCCCGATTAGGGATGGAGCTCGCACCCTCGGCAGTGAAAGCACAGAGCCATAGCACTGGACTGCCAGGGAACGCCCAGCAGTCAACCATTTTGGCCTCAGTATGGTAGAGACGGACATTAAAGATACTGTTTTTGAACAGTGCCAATCAACTATTTGAGTCATGGTCTTTGGTTTTTTTTTAAGATACTAATTGTTGCACATTAACTGTATTCTAAGTGCTGTATCAAGTGCTTTACATAGATTATATCTCATTTAATCCTCTCTATAACCTTATGAGGCAGGTCCGAATAGAATCTCCATTTTATAGATGAGTAAACTCAGGCTTAAATAACCTGTCCAAGGTCACACAGCTGGTAAGTGGGGATATTGAGATATGAGCCCAGGCAATTTGGTTCTAGAATTTGCGTTCACTTGTACCTTGCATTTATTTACCCTGTAGGGACATTATCAAAGTTAACTACTATAATGATGAAGTTTAACTGCTAGATATATGGCTTAGTAGAGAGTTTGGCTGGGTGAGTTTTTCGGCACTTACCACATCGGGACACCTGGCATTCAAAGATCCGTTCCTATCTGTATAGGCTTAGCAACTGATTCATATCAGCTCAAGAGAGCTGAGTTTATCAACCAGAAGTACCATTTAATAGTTTCCAGTGGGTGGTTATTTCCTTCCAGTGGCAAGAATGATCAGAGGTTTATAGTGTGGGCATTAGGGTCAGTCAGTCTTGGATTTAAGTTAAGGTCCACCACTTACTAGCTGTGTAACCTTGCATAATTCTATAAGCCTTGGTTTCCCCACCTATAAAATGAATAGTTCTGTTTCATGAAATTGTCATGACAATTCATACGAAGTGCTTTTTATGGGACTAGAGTCAGTCAATAAGCAGCAGTTATTATTAATGAAGATCATGTGAACATGATCTATTTCTGTTATCCTAATATCTGGAAAATCATATGACTAATCAGTAGGCAGTTTGATGAACACCAAATGTTATAAAATGAAGCTGCTATTTAGTTTTGCTTTTTCTATTATTATAGAATATTTTATTCAAGCTTAGAAAAGTATTTGTCCATTGCTGTGTTTACTATGTCAGTTACTGTAACACTCACATCTGCCAGAATCAGTTTCTCTTCTTTAAACAGTTCTGGGTAAACACAAATACATTCCTAAGCTTTAATTCTATTTTTACAAAATTTCTGTTGAAACAAACTGCCTCATGAAAGGAATACTATATTTCTTCAATTCTTAGATGTCATGTATAGTAAAATGTCACCATGGATTAAAGAATAGTTTTAAGAGAAAAAAAGAAATGATTTATTAAGTGCACACTATTTTAAAAAAACAAACAGAAACTAGCTTACATTAACCTATACTATTACATACTAATTTCTTCCTAAATCTCATAAAGTATGAATCTTGACCTTCACATTCATTCTAAAATTTCTTCTACATCAATTTTGGCCATCAGCAGTTAGGCATAATCTTATGGCGACACACTGTTTTTGTTTTTTTGTAACACTTGTTCATGAGCTCTAGCTTGTTAGCACGTCTGGGATTTACAGTATAATTTCAAGCCATATTTAAAGCATACAGGGGTTCATGCTACATTTTCCATTTGGTTTAACTCATAGTTTGCTTTTTTTCCCCTTTATTTGAATGAACTGTCCCGAAAGTTAAATAGCTTCTGTTGAAAGTCAGCCGAAAGCTTTTGCCCAAAAGGTATTTGATCCCTTAAGTTGCTTAAATTTCTTACACAAAACTCTCCTAGATTTGGAAATCCTAGGATCCAGTCCAGGGGTTGGCAAACTACCATTCACAGGTCAGCCCTGACCCAACCAACGTTCTTATAAATAAAATTTTATTGGAACACAATCATGTCCATTGGTTTCTATATTGCCTCGGCTGCTTTCACACTACAATAGCAGAGTTGAGTAGTCAACACAGAGTCTACATGGCCTGCAGAGCCAGATATTTACTATCTGGCTCTTTGTAGGAATGTTTGTGGACCCGTGACCTAGTCCGGGAGATTCAGTAACTTCTGAATGCCTCACACATCCTCATTACCTCCTCCTCTCCATCATTATCATCATGAACAAAATAGCTAAGAGGTATTACTGTGCATCCGTCACTATACTGAGCTCCCAACATGAATTGTTTTGTTTAGTACTCACTGAACACCCTTTATTTTCCAGATGAGGAAATTAAGGCTTAGGAGGTAAATTATCCAAGTACACATAGGTAGTAAGAGGTGAAACCAGAATATACAGCATTATAAACATGATGGGACAGAAGTAAATTAGCGAGGAAATATACGGTGACCTAAAGGACCTGGAACAGGTGGCTGAACAAGGGTAGAAGTGGGTGGTCTAAGAAAATACTAAGCAATGTTTCAAGCAAAGTCAAGCTTACTAGAGTAACAAGAGAACATGAACCTGAAAATAAACTATTTTCCATTCAGGAAAGTCCCTAGTTTCTTTACACCTTCTGGTTACGTTGTTATACACCTCTATTAAAATATAAGCTCCAGGGCTTCCCTGGTGTCGCAGTGGTTGACAGTCGGCCTGCTGATGCAGGGGACGCGGGTTCGTGCCCGGGTCCGGGAAGATCCCACGTGCCGCGGAGCGGCTGGGCCCGTGAGCCATGGCCACTAAGCCTGTGCGTCCGGAGCCTGTGCTCCGCAACGGGAGAGGCCACAGCAGTGAGAGGCCCACGTACCACCAAAAAAAAAAAAAAAAAGTAAGCTCCATGAGAACTGGGACTTTCTTTTTCCACTGTTTTATCCTCTGTGCCTGGAATAGTAGACACTCAGTAAACAATTGCTGAATAAATGAACAAGTATGTCATTGACTTTGGAAACTGTGGGAAAAGGGAAAAGGAAAAGACACCATCTCTGATGGAAATCCCTTTGACTATTTGCATATATTGACAACTGAAATTTACCAAATGCAGAGTGAAGAGTTGAGGAAGTAACAATTTGAGGTTTCCACAGGGTCACCTTTTCATTGTAATCTTTGGTTTAAAAGCAAGTGCTTGTATTATTCAAGGACACTTGATTACAAATGAAAAGAGAAAAAAAGTGCAAAGAGGAATCTGCTAGTAGCATTTGGACAAGTATTCTCACTTCTGTTTCTTTCTGAATGTTGGTGTCATTACCTTCTACCATAGACTGGCCTCTTCTTAGTTTAGAGGACAAAGTTGCCAGCAGCCCCAGATTCACATCCTAATCCCCCATAGCCAGAGAATAAAAGCTTCTCTCAGTTTCATCACAAGAGACTTTCATCTAATCCAGTCTCTCCTCATTGCCACTGAACTACCATTTCCTTTACTTCAGGCTTTATCATTCCCCATGTGGATTCTACCTACTGCCTTCCTCATCCATTCTCTGCTCCCCCTTTAATTCATTCCCCCATTTCACTCTTTTGCTTAAAATTTGCAGGGACTCCTAATTCTCTTCATACCAACACCCAAGCTATTTTCATAGCATATGCAACCCTCTTTGATTTCATCCTACTTGACTTTCCAAGTTCATTTTTCAACATCTCCACCCCATTGTCCCCGTTAAACTCTGAACTCTAGCCATACTGAATTACTTACTTGAAATTCCACACTAATGGCCCTATCTGGAATGGCTTTCCCACCTTCATTTGATTCACTCTCCTAACCATCCTTAAAGATCAGCTCAGACATCACTCCTCCTGGAAGTCTTTTCCTTTCCAGTCTGTGAGGTAGCTTTCTTATCTGTTCCCACAGAATTACGTTTTATTCTGTCGTATCAATTGAGTATTTTTATTATCTGGAATTGATTGTCTCCCGAATGAGAGTGTCAACTTGAGGGCAAGAACCATGTTTTCTATTTTTTATTACCAGTAACTAGCATATATTCTTACCAAATATTTATTGGGTGGGTAAATAATTGAGTTACATTTATTAATGAAAGAAACTTTTCCTTTATCTCATAGACTATAAGTATCAGAGTTTTTCATGATTAGACAGAATGTGGAAAGATATATTCACGTACCTTAGAAGTTCCATTTAAAAAAAAGTCTGAGAAACAGTTGGATGTAATGGTAAACCATATGGGCATTAAAACCTGACCACCCAGGTTAAGAACTCACCACTTCTGCCTACAACTTGCATGATTTGGGGCAAATTACTTACCTCTCTGTGTCTTAGTTTCTTCATCTACTTAAAGTTTTGTTAATAATACTTCCTAGTCTATAGAGTTGTATGTGAATTAAACCAGAGAGATTGTGCAAAGAACTTAAAATGTTGCCTGGTACATAGTAAATGCTGAATAAATGTGAACTTTAATAAATTTGTTTGTTGTTGTATAACTAAATATTATGCCATGACCAGAGTCTGTGTTAATGAGAAACTATCTTTTATAGATATAGACATGTTCCGGTCTGAATTTTAAAGTCAAACAAACAAACAAACCTCACAGAGCTACCACCTCAAAGTTATGGAACATATATGCAGATGTGGCAGAAGAAAATTTCTTCTGAGATTGGCACAAAAGTAAATTAACCTAGTTGTCCTAGTTAATATGCTGATGGTCTCTACTTGGCAAAATATATTAATGTAGCAAATTTGAGTGGGGTTATTGCTATTTAATTATAGTTTTAAAATTAGTTTAAAATGTATCAAAAGTTATATCAAAAGTTTGAAGAATATTGAAGAATCTTTGAATAAGTTGGATTTTAAAGATCACGGTTGAAACTATTGGTCTAGATGAGCATAATCTTTCAATCAAGTGCCTTTGTTTAACTTTAGCCCTTTAGTATTGTGTGCGTGTGTGTGTGTGTGTGTGTGTTGCATGTGTATTTTGTCATATTTATTCCTGGGTAACACTCTCTGGCTTTTAGTGCTCCTTATTGGCACCATATTCAAATTGCAGGTGCAGGTATTGAGGAAAAAACACTACCTTCAATGTACTGAAGACAGAATTAAAAAGTTTTGAGATTAGTGATTTAATCCATAGGTCTAGTGACAGTCCTTGCATTCCTGGTGATGGAGTTGGAAGTAGTAGGTGGCACTGGGATCGTACATCTTTTCTGCAGATTTATTTATTTGACATGCATCAAAGATAAAAGAATCCTATTAAGAATTTTGATTAGGTGGCCCAGGATCTGAACTAATGGTTTTGGTACTCAACAATCTTTGCAAGTTAAAGTGTAGAATAATCTTTGCCTAAAATCAAAATAGGGCTTTCCCTATTAATGAAACTGAATTTATAAAAATTAGTTAAAAATCTTGCCTAGGGCTTCCCTGGTGATTCAGTGGTTGAGAATCCGCCTGCCGATGCAGGGGACATGGGTTCGTGCCCTGGTCTGGGAAGATCCCACATGCCGTGGAGCAGCTGGGCCCATGAGCCATGGCCGCTGAGCCTGCGCGTCCGGAGCCTGTGCTCCACAACGGGAGAGGCCACAACAGTGAGAGGCCCACGTACCGCAAAAAAAAAAAAAAAAATCTTGCCTATAAATTCATATTATAAAGTCCCCTAACCCAAAGCTATTTGTTAAGAAAAGTGTAGATATTTGCTTCTGGGTGAGTTATTAGGAAATCTACTTAATGCACTGTCAATAAAGAGTTAAATTTGAAGCTGTTTTGTTTTAAATGAATGAAGTGATTATTAAACTCAGAGCTTTGTCTTCATTTTGCAGTGCAGCATGTGCATTAGAAAACAAACATAACTCTAGGTGGTTAAGGCTAGGTATTTCTATTTTCAAAGGAAAAGAAAATGGGTTTTACAATCAGATATACACACTCTCACATTGTATAAATAAAATGCTTACTGACTATGTGTGAAAAGAGGGAGCACTTATTTAATAAGTCTGAAAATGTACAGTGGGTGATATAGAATGCATATAAAATTAAACCAAGCAGGTACATTAATCACTGCCACCAGGACAAATGGATTCAAGAAACAAACATTTATTTAAATGACCTACGGCAGGATGGAAGAAAATGGCAGAAGATAAAAAGCACTGGGAAAAGTTTATAGGTTTTTCACTCACCAAATACCTCAGAAGTTAGGGGAGAAACAGTGGGAAATGAGCAGACCTATTTGGCCTTCTTTCTGACAGAGATGGAGAAAAGGGGTTAGAAGGGTGGCCATCTTCTTAATGACCTAATTGTAAATCCATTTGTTTTAGATGGCTAATCTGTTTTTGTTGTGTCAGTATAGATGGCTTGTATAATTGCTGGCCCTGTGGCTCTGGAGAGATCAGATGGCACATTATAAATTGGAAGGTAGCCAGGTCTTGCCCAATACAGAGTTGGTTAAAACCCTTGATGACAGAAGTGCCTGATAAATAAAATATACCTCGTCAGTTAAAGCTTGATAATTAGATTGGAGAACAGGTTGTTTCATGTTTGAAATCCTCCAAGCTCTGAGATACTCAGAGTTGAATCAAACTCAAGAACAAATTCTAGTAAGTTTGGGTAAAGTCTGGTTTTTTCGCTTTCAAAGAATTACCTTTTAAAGTGGCTTAATAAAGAGGCCTGTCGTCTGTCTGTTATCTGAGAATTATCTGAAAAATGTAGCTTTGATAAATTAAGTGTAAATGAGTCATAAATGCATCATAAATTGTGGGATTAGTTTTCTCATGAAAGATTGTCAGACTCCAGAACTGAAGATGAAAAAAAATTTTGGCAATTACTGCCCTTGCCTTGGGGTTTCTAAAATAGTTTTATGATAGTCTGTCTCCCACTTGCCCTTTCTTCTCATGGGACTTGTGTACCTAAGAAGTGTTAGGGGCCTCTAGTAGGGCTGTAAAAGGACAGAGACCCTACTTAAATCAGCATTAAAGGGGACAACAAGACATCCACTTTCACCTTCTTTAAAATAGTATATAAAATTATCATAAGTTAATCCCCCTCCCCACCCTAAAGCTCTTTACCCTGTCCCTGAGTGGGGTGGTTAGGAGAGAGAAAAAAAAAAAACCCTAAAAGTAAAACGCAAATTATGTTAATATGGATGGTGTCCTTCACAGCCAGAAGCATATAACCTCAGCAACCAATCATGTCTTTAGGTATTTCACCTCCATGCAGTTATCTTCAAGCCCCCTCCCCCGACCCTGAGTCACTATTTGACATCACAGGACCCTCACATCGTTGCTTCACCATTGTGTTTACTGGTGTCTGGGTGAAGCTGGAAGCAGCAGTATGTACATTTCTGAAAATCGCTGTTCACTTGCCCCTCATTTGTGTTACACTGATTCCACACCAAGGACTGTTTTTCCCACCAGGACCTCAGAAAGGAGACAAAAGAATCTATAACAGATCCCTGCTCTGCCCTGCCAGTTGGTCCTCAGCACTGCATAAAGATCACATGTGCCCTACCAAATGCTCCACATCATTGTTACCCATCAAAAGCGCCACTTTGCTGATGTCTTAATCCACTTCCACAAACTTCATTCTCAACAGATCAACTCACTTCCTGTTCACATATTCCTATCTGCTCACTTTTCCCTTTGCTTCCCTCATCTTCTTTCCCCCATCTCTCACATCATTTGCTCCATCACTCTTATGCTCCATCCCTCCATTTTTAGTGACACATATAACCTATTGATGGGAGGAGCTTTATGAATACTACTTAGGGAAGAGGCTTTGGGAGAAGAAGACCAAGTGTATCTTCTTACCAAACTTGAAGGTTTCCCTTTACATTTCCCGTGTCCTTTCACTGATCAGAAGGAGCCAAATGGGCACCTGTAGCTCTATTATTGGGTCCTCAGGTCTCAGAAGATCCCATCAACCCAACCAAGTCTATCTCTTCTCTCAGGTGAAGGATTTTAGAAGTAAAATGTCTGTTTTACCATGGAAACAGAGAGATTTGCTCCCCTGTACAAGAGGGACAGAATGAGGAGCAACAATGCCATGGAAACAAGAACTGATTGTCATTGGCAAGAAAATAAGTAGCAACAGAAGTGGTTTTAAGGGAGGACATAGTTGGACAAATCCAAGGGAGAATCCCTGAGACATAAAAGGTCAGGTAAGGGGTCTGACATAAATTCAATTGCAGAAGCAATGACTGACTTTCATAACCTGGTTATAGTTATCCTCCTCATTAAGACAAAACCCTGAGGGAAATGCTCTGCAGTCCTGTTTACATGGTGGTTTCATGTTTAGGTGGATTTCTTGGATCCTGGTGTTTATTGTCTATCAACAGAGATTCCCAAACAGATAGGAGCTTCCTACAGGGAGACAGCAAGACTGGTGGTCAATCTCGACTCCCCTTCTGATCTCTTCTACCTCCCATCAGTCAACAGATCTTTTAAATTCTACTTCTGCCAGCCCCTCCTGTTCAGCCTAATGCAATATCCTTCTGCCTGGTCTCTATGACTTGGGTCCCTCTACTCTGTTGAATGCACACCACTCCCAGATTGGCTTTCTTTAATTTGTGAGCCATAACTGTCTGCTATGTGCCTGACATTGGAGTCCTCAGGCAACTTGGTCTCATTTTATATTTTCTGCCTTGGTTTCTACTTCTTCAGTATTTAGACATTATGCTATGAAAAATTATAATTTTTCTATCTTTGAATGACCTTATACAACATGAGACTGTGGGATACCTGAAAGCATGAAATATATTTTACCCATTTTTTCAGCATTATCTTTACATCTCTTAGCAGTAGTTCTTAGCAAATGCATTGTAACATTTATTTATGATATATAGGAAACCTCTGTTTATTTGGTGAAGGAATTAGAGTTGTGGGAAATGGATTATCCCACTCTTCCCTAACCCACATAAACCAGTGGAATAAAGCATTCTTAATACCAGGCACTTAAATAAAGAGAAGAGGATGGGAAAAGGAGAAAGGAGTGAACCTCCCAGGTAGTGGATATCTCCCACCCCTGGTCGCCAAACTAGATGCTTTCAAGATTAAGGCATTTACCTTTGGGAGTAAAATGGTTGGCATGGAAAAAAATTAATGACTCCTCCAGATAATGACTTGAAAACAACTGGGTCTAGTTCATTTGAAGAAGAAATTCAGAAGGACTACATTCAGTCTCAGGGCATTTACTGAAAAAATAAGACATATACCACAGCAATTCTATTCTTTGTCTTGAAACTGAGCAGGACCCTGTGGGGGTCTTCCTGGGGGCAGACCTCCCCATGTCCCCTGAATCTTGTTTGCAAAAAAGCTTTAGCCTCCTGGGCCTTCCCCAAGTTCCAAAGAGAAAATTTAATCAGAGAAGTGAGAAAATGCAGAAACAAAGGAAAACAGTCAAGAAAGACAAAATAATGATAGTTTAGTCATAAAACAAAGTCAGGGCCCTCTAGTTCCTCCTCAAGGACTAAAAATAGTATCCTGAGCCATATCCTTCAGTTGTTTTGCAGATACTAAAACCCTTACCAGGTGGAGGAAGTTAACTGCATGCTGACCACCAGCATGTAGACCCCAGACTGGTTGGAACCAGAACGTTGATGATTGAGATTCCTGAAACAGCATGCTGTTACCACACCATCAACCAATCAGAGAACTGAGCACGAGCTGGTCATGCACCTCACAGCCCTCTCCCTTACACTGTCTTAGAAAACGCTTTCTTGAAAGCCATTGGAGAATTTGGGTCTTTTGAGCATGAGCTGCCTGTTCTCCTTGCTTGGACTTGCAATAAACACTGTACTTTGCTTCACCACAGCCTGGTGTCAGTAGATTGGCTTTACTGTGTGTCAGGTGAGTGGACCTGAGTTTGGTTTGGTAACAGTATGGGAATTTGCCCTGTTGACAACTTCCTGTTGGCATGTGGGATCTTCCTGGACCGGGGCACGAACCCGTGTCCCCTGCATCGGCAGGCGGACTCTCAACCACTGCGCCACCAGGGGAGCCCTGATGTACAGCTTTTTACTTATGTAAAATAAAAAGTTTTAGAGTATGCGAAACTTCTGATTTTTGGCTTTAAAAATAAATACCAAGAATTCCTGCTGAAACAGGAAACTCTGGTTTTGAAGTGTACAGAACCTGAAACTGTAGTCCAAAGCAGTACAATCACGTCTTTTTGAGAAACTCCCAGGGCTGTTTTGGAAAGAGGAGGGTCAGCAGGGGAAGCTTGGGCACAGACCAGCAAGGCTTGCTGGCTGCTGTCCCAGGCTGACTGCAGTTCCCTCCATGTGGCTGTGCAATCATGGTGTAGCTGTAGGATGTCAGTCGGTCTGAAGATAGTGACAAAGCCTGAGCTTCAACAAACCGCTTGGCACTGCAGACAACATCATCTACAGAATTTTAGTAAATATACCTAGGTTGTTTGTCTTCATTGCCTCTTACATTTTTATACATCGATAAAGTATGCCTCTTCTATTTTGTTGCTAGTAATTGTTAACATCCAGTCTATGTACTTGACACTACATTAAATGAATAATTTACACTCAAATGCCACACTGAATAGACCACATGATTAGTGGTTACATTTCCCTGACATAAAAATTGCAGAATTTTTTCAAAAGGTGTATTTGGTATTAAGAGACATTAGATAAATATTACCCCATCAGAGAAGATGGTTCATTGGTGAACATATATATATGCTTCTTATCTTGGGAATGCTGTGCTCTTTGTTAATTTTCACTGTGCAGTATTTCAGGTGGTTTAAATGGTGGCACTAAGAATAAAGCAGTGGGCACTGAACAGATGGATTGAATTAAGAACCGGTTTAATGCCAAGTTCACTCACGTCTGAATGGTGAAAGGAGGTATTCATTTAAAAGTCTTGTTATTACCTTCTCTTGAAAAAAACCCTGTGATTTTTTTTCTCTCCTTCTTCTTTGCTTTTTGACACCAAAAATCCATTTCAATAACTGTGATATATATATTTTAAATGATTCGGAGAAAATGTAAAATAAAATCACTATCTGAATAGCACATAAAGAGTTGGAAAAGATTTTAAATGGAGAATAAGTTTGCCTTAGTAAAAATGAGCAATGTCTATTAAGTTTGGAATCTAATAAAATATTATGAAAACTAGTTTTGAGGCGCACACAGTGAGTTTTTAGGCGTAATTTATTTAATCTTAATGAACTATCATTTCTACTTTTAGGAGAAACTATTTTGAAGTCACAATGAAGTATCTAAGCATCAAATGACTATTGAAAAATAAAAAAGGTTAATTGTAAATAAATCAGAAACGTATGTTCTAATTCTCCCTTAAAATGTATATACAGCTTTGTAAATTAAAATAAAATGTTCTTCACAAATATGATTTATATCAAGCCAAACCTCAAATATGTGAAAAGTAGTTCAAGCTACTTGACAAACTTTGAATTGAACTGGACAAACTGAAAATTAAATGTATATTACAAAGAAAAGAATTGGCATATCTGTTTGCACAGGAAGAATGAATGTAGTCTGTGCACTGCTCTCGGGTCAGAAGATTTTGGTTCTGATATTAATTGTCTAAGCAAGTTAGTCTCATGACTGTTCATCTATACACTCAGTGGAGGAGGTGATCTCTGGATCTCTTTCAGCTGGAAATTTCTGAAATACTGGGGAACAAATGAGATAACATATATGGAAAGAATCCACAAAACATAAAGCATAAGACTACTGCTTAAAAGTATACATTGTGTGTTTCTTAGCAACATTTTAATTTCCTTAAGCACAGAAGTCATTTAGTTTGTACCTAGCAGTATTTAGGATAGGGAAATCAACAAATACCTAATCAATGAATGATTACTTAATGATAAATATGTTCCCTTCAAAATAAAAATAACTGCATAACTATACAGTCATATATAAGTATTACATATATACACATATATATTAGCAGCTTTTGTATCTGAAATGACTTCTGAGGTTATTATTTATGTAGGTGTAGATGAAAAAGTTGAAACCAAGAAGGACCATGTAGGGGCCTTCCTGGCGACAGGCCCCTCTGTGTCCCCGGTTATTATTGACTGAGAAAAGAGGTTATGGAAATACACTGTGCCCTCCTAGACCCTCCATGTGGAACAAAGAACAGGGCCTAGCAGTTAATGTTTGGGGAAGTAAAGAATACAGAAACAAAGGGCAGTCAGGTAGGAGAGTAGCCATAACTTAAACAATGAATCAGTCACAAGGACCCCCAGTTCTGTTTCAAAGGTAAAGCTAAGTCTGACATACATTCCTAAGTTGTTTTGTAGAGCCTAAAACCCCCAACAGGTGGAGGAAGTTAACTGCATGCTCACTACCATCATGGAGCCCCCAGATTGATTGAAACCAGAAAGTTGATAATGTTGACACCTGAACTACCACACTGTTACCTCACCACCACCCAGTTAGAAGGATGTCCACAAGTTGATCACACACCCCGTGAACCCCTCCCCATCACACTGCCTTTAAAAAACCCTTCTGCATCTTGGCAGTACCTCTCTGGCTGCCCAGAGTGAGTGCTGCCTCTATAATGGCCGTGTGGCAAAACAAATGCTGAATGCTATTTTTATTTTTCATCTATTTTGTAAAAGTGAAAATCCTCTCCAGATTTCTTTCAGTTAGTGAAAACAGATACTAATGTAGGTCTTTCATAAAGGTAAAGTGACGTGAAATGAACTTTTGAAAAGCGGGGGATACCTATATAAGGTGATGTATATTGTTATGGACTGAATGTTTGTGTCCCCCCCAAATTCATATGTTGAAGTCCCAACACCCAATACAATGGTATTTGAAGGAAGGGTCTTTGGGAGATTATTAGGTTTAATGAAGTCATGAGGGTGGGACCCCCACAATGGGATTAGTGTCCTTATAAGAAGAGAGAGACCAGAGCCGGCTCTCTCTGCCATATGAGGACACAGTGAGAAGGTAGTCATCTTCAAGTCAGAAAGAGGGGGCTCACCAGGAACCAAACCAGCTAGCACCTTGATCTTGAACTTCCCAGCCAACCAGAATTGTAAGAAAGAAATATCTGTTGTTTAAGCCAAAAAAAACCAAAAAACAAAAAGCCCCCAAAACAAAAAATAAACATCCTTCTCCCAAAACAACTGGGAAGCTCAGGTCTTTTGAGTACAAGCTACACATTCTCCTTGCTGGGCTCTACAGTAAATGCTGTACCTTCCTTCACCACAACCTGGTGTCAGTAGATTGGCTTTGCTGCGCCTCTAGCGAGCAGACCCAAGTTTGGTTTGGTAACAAACCCAATGGATCGAGGACCACCAACATCCTAAAACACAAATGTGCCTTCTTAATTTTCTTCCTTTTGTTGGACAGAATACCAAGCGTTGAGTCTGTGCTGCCCTGGAAATAACACTACGATTTGATCTTGATTCATTCGTTACCTGCTTCAGAATGGAAGTGAAGCTAATTTTCTTAAAGTTTCTCCTCATATCATCCCACTAGACTCTCTCACTCCAGAGGGCACCACGTGCTCATAAGCCTAGAAAATCTCCTTAAAAACTTTACCAGACCAACAAACGCTATTTCTAAGCATAATTAGTTGTTTAAAAAACTGCCCATCCACAAACTGTGAGTGTCAGAGATGTTCTACTCTTCCTCTGCATCTTCATGCAATCAAAAACAGGACCCTTTATAACCTATAATTCTGAGCGCAGATCTCTCCACTGTTTGAGGGCATGACATGTCTTTGGCAGGAAAAAGAGAAAGACTTCCCACTTTGAATTAAATTTGCCATATAATAAGCTACTTTCTTCCTTGCTGGTATCCTTCCCTGACATCAATACCCATGAACTAGATTTCAACTCTTGTTGTCTTAGGCCTTTTTAAAATATTTATTTTATTATTTATTTATTTATTTGATTTATTTTTGGCTGCGTCGGGTCTTAGTTGTGGCCAGGGGGATCTTTGTTGAGGCATGCGGGGGGATCTTTCATTGCTGGGCGCTGGGCTCTTGGTTGCGGTGCACGGGTTTCTCTCTAGTTGTGGCGTGTGGGTTTTTTTTCTCTTCTCTGGTGTGGTGCGTGGGTTCCAGAGCACGTGGGCTCTGTAGTTTGTGGCATGCAGGCTCTCTAGTTGAGGCCTGCAACCTCAGTAGCTGTGGTGTGTGGGCTTAGTTGCCCTGTGGCATGTGGGATCTTAGTTCCCCAACCAGGGATGGAACCCGTGTTGCCTGCATTGTAATGCAGATTCTTCACCACCGGACCACCAGGGAAGTTCCTGTCTTAGGCTTTTGATCCCTGATGCCTGACTTATTCTCCCCTCCCATCTGTTTAGCCCGGACTCTTTTGAGAACCAGTGCAAACTAACTCCAGCTTTTTCTTGGTCCCAAGTTCAAACCCTGCCTCAATTTGACTGACAATACTCCACATATATTCTCCAACTGTTACACTCTCTGCCAATAGATGCATCACTGAATAAAATATAGCAACATTTAAATCAAGAAACTGGCTCATACAGATATGATCCTTTTCAAATTTTGCAGAAATATGAATTCTTAGAACTAGAAAGTTTCTTAAGGACAGTCTGGTGCCCTAGTTTTCAATCTTCATTCCACAAAACCATAAAGTTGCAGAGCTAGTTCAAGGACTCTAATTGTTTGATTCAAAACAAGTTTTTCCAACTATATGAATTTGTAAATTATTAAAAATAAAGCTCTCCCCAAATATGTCAGATATTTAAGTTTTAAACATATTGGGGACCACCAGTTTTCAATTTCCTCATGACGGAATTCATAATAAGTAAGTGTCAAAAGTTTGTACTAAGTCTTATTTATGCTAATAAAATGCTGCTCTTATTTATACAGGGTTCACATAAGTTTGCAGGAAAGGTTCCATCTGAAAAACAAACAAAAACCTCAAAAAAGTCTAAGCTAATCTACTTCCCATCTGAAATAAGAATCCCTTCTAAAATATCTGGGACAGATATCGTTCCAGCCTCTGCTTGAATCCTAGGAATGTGAACTCCATACTCTACAGCTCTGCCTATTTCATTGTTTCAGAGTTTACATATTGAGTGGACATCAGTTTCCCCATCACTTCTCACCATTGGTTCAGGTTCTGTCCTAGAGAAAACATAGAACCATTATAAATCCTCTTCTATGTGGCAGCTCTTTGAATATTTCCTGTCATTTCTATATTGGGACATCAGTAAAGTTTCAGATAAAAAGGAAAACTAGATGCTTGGTGAGTAGGTGGGTGCATGGTTAATTTAAAATGGAGGCAAGGGCAGAAGAATGCTGGGAAATGTTAAAAGTGGACCCAATTTCAAGGGCCATGCCTCTTCTTAATGTTCATTACAGCATTGCTTCTAGTAGCAAAACAGGTGGCCGTAACATAAATGTGTGAGGTTAAGTAAATTACAGTAGGGTTGTACTGGAATATCATGTACCATTAAAAATGAAACAGTGGAAGAATAATGTCATGGAAAGATGATAGTCTTGTGTTGGTGAGGAAAGATAAAGCAGGTTGTGTATTTTTATACTTTATATTATATGTATTTTAAATTAATCATATACACATATATTAAAAAGAGACTAGAAGGATATTAACCAAACTACTTAAAGGGTTTATCTGAGACGGTGAGGACGGCAAGTGGTTTTTATATCTTTCTTTATACATTTTTGCATTTTTACTGTTTAACAAAAGTGTATCTCTTTGATAATAATAAAATGGAATAAAGGAACGTTTTCTCTTCTCCTTTTCTGAGGGCGATAAGAAAGGCTTAATTCCCTTCATTGTCGGAAAATACTGGTTTTCACAGTTCTGCCACACTTATTCAACTGCCAGTCAAATAAAGAAATATTTGGCTCAATACATAACTATGAAAGTCTTGAGTTGGGTGCTAACTGAGGATACAAGCTTCATAGAGAGCTGGCTGAACCTGAGGTAGAACTCCCTTCCCCTGACATGCATGGGTGCTCTTCAAATCTCCAGTTCAGATACCTGGCTGTGTTCTTCCTGCTGAGTCTTGCACATGTTGGGTGCACCTAATCCACGAACCATTCTTAGCTTCCAAATGTGTTTCTGTCTCTTTGTAAGCCTGGACACTGCAGGGAGGTCTCCATGGAGATAGTCTGTATCTCTGCATACTGGTCACTCATTAATTCAACTCCGGCTATTTGTTATAGTCGTGAATTCAGAGCAAACATTTTGTAAATGGCAAGTGCGTTCATTGCCTCTGGTGGCCCAATGAACCTAAAGTACCAACTGGAAGTCCAGCCCTCTGTGCCAGACTCTAGTTGCAAGAGGGACGACATGAAAGAAGGTCAAGCCTGGGAAGCACTGTTGTGTGTTTGGCAGGCACATGCTCCTCTAGGAATAACTTACAATCACTCTGCTATTGGGCCACAGTGTTGACAGCCTAAGTGGGGCTACTTTTGAGTGACACACAAGCTTCTGCTAGACGGATACAAATGAGCACTAAAATACCATACCATATAATCTATCCAATTCCTTAACAATCCCCTGCCTCCCAAACCCTGAGACACAAACAGGGCAAATGTGTCCAACCGACTGTGATGTCCAAGTCATTTAGTAAGCTGAAAGAAAACACAATGCAGCATCTCACAGTATGAATATAAAATTACTATAAAAGCTCTGAAAGGGAAAATAATTATGAAAATTGCTGCAGCACAGAGTAGCTAAACCAGATATGCAGGGACCATAAATATTGTAGAGTAAACATTTTAACATTTAAATATGACTTGAATCTTGATGGGTCTGAAAAGGGTTATATGTGGCAAAGTATATTTGAGTGTGTCTTAGTTAAAAATCATTATGTAAAAGTCAGGAACCCCAGAATCTTCAATCATTAAACCTTTAAGCCTATTGAATTAACAGGTTTTTGTTGTTGCTGGTTTTTAAATCACTCAGTGGTTACCTATCAGAATTCCCAAACACTCTGGCTCACTGTGAAGTCTTTACACCAATTAATTTTGATCAAGGTGTAAAATTTACTTTGGCTACAAGTGAGTATACACATTGCCACAGTGATGCAGTTGGATGAATGTGGAATTGAGAGGTTTATGTATTCATCTGTAGAGGAGGGTACATATCAGTGGGGTTGAAAGTAGGAGGACCAGCATGGGGGCTAGCCTGGGCCAAATCTAGAGGACTTGTTTATTGGAGCACGCAAGAAGAAAACTCAGCCTCTCAAGTACATAAGGGTGAGGTCAAGGCAAGAAACAGTTCTATTCATACAGGACCTCAGTGCAGTGCTGAAGGCCTACCAAGTGAGTGATGGGATGACTCACGGGTGCTTTCATAGACAATATGAGTCACTGTTAGGCAGTAATAATTGTCCTGTCACTGTTGATAAATTTTTAAAGCCTGTCTTGAGTTTTTTTAACCTTTTTGAATGTTTCCAGAAATTCTAGCTTTCTAAGTGTGGTACAAAGCCCAACAAGGCTGGAGTGAGTAGAAGTTGGGCAATGAAGTTTACCTGCCATGACCCCTAGGCTTAATGAGCGGGTTGTCCTTCAATCTTGGGCACTGCCATGCCCTTCAGGGGCTACTGGAGTGGTAGGCGCACTGCTTAAACACAGTTCTTCTACCCAGATAAAGATGTGAACAAGCCCTTTCTACTATTTGTCACCTCTTCTTTGCAAAACCTCCTCTACACACACATTCCAAACTAAGGAATCTCTATATCCTGTTTTGAAAAAAGTATTATAAATCTAGTTGTAAGAAACCATGTACTGGGGACGAGGGGAAGATGGTGGAAGAGTAAGACGCGGACATCACCTTCCTCCCCACAGATACACCAGAAATACTCTACACATGGAACAACTGCTACAGAACACCTACTGAACGCTGGCAGAAGACCTCAGACCTCCCAAAAGGCAAGAAACTCCCCACATACCTGGGTAGGGCAAAAGAAAAAACAGAGACAAAAGAATAGGGACTGGACCTGCACCAGTGGGAGGGAGCTGTGAAGGAGGCACGGTTTCCCCACACTAGGAAGCCCCTTCACGGGCGGAGACTGCGGGTGGCGGAGGGGGGGAACTTCCGAGCCGCGGAGGAGAGCACAGAAACAACGGTGCAGAGGGCAAAGCGGGGAGATTCCCGCACAGCGGAACGGTGCCGACCGGCACTCACCAGCCCGAGAGGCTTGTCTGCTCACCCGCCGGGGCGGGCGGGGCTGGGAGTTGAGGCTCGGGCTTCGGTCGGAGCTCCGGGAGAGGACTGGGGTTGGCGGCATGAACACAGCCTGCAAGGGGTTAGTGTGCCACGGCTAGCCGGGGAGTCCGGGGAAAAGTCTGCACCTGCCGAAGAGGCAAGAGCCCTTTTCTTACCTCTTTGTTATCTGGTGCTCGAGGAGAGGGGATTAAGAGCGCTGCTTAAAGGAGCTCCAGAGACGGAGCAAGCCGCGGCTGAAAGCGCGGACCCCAGAGACGGGCATGAGACGCTAAGGCTGCTGCTGCCGCCGCCAAGAAGCCTGTGTGCGAGCACAGGTCACTATCCACACTTCCTTTCCGGGGAGCCTGTGCAGCCCGCCACTGCCAGTTTCCCGGGATCCAGGGACAACTTCCCCGTGAGAACGCACGGCGCGCCTCACGCTGGTGCAACGTCACGCCGGCCACTGCCGCCGCAGGCTCGCCCCGCATTCCGTGCCCCCACCCCCCACGCCTGAGTCAGCCAGAGGCCCCGAATCAGCGGCTCCTTTAACCCCGTCCTGTCTGAGCAAAAAAGAGACGCCCTCCGGCGACCTAAATTCAGAGACTGGGCCAAATCCAAAGCTGAGCCGCTGGGAGCTGTGAGAACAAAGAAGAGAAAGGGAAATCTCTCCCAGCAGCCTCAGAAGCAGCGGATTAAAGCTCCACAATCAACTTGATGTACCCTGCATCTGTGGAATACCTGAATAGACTACGAATCATCCCAAATTAAGGAGGTGGACTTTGAGAGCAAGATTTATGATTCTTTTCCCCATTTCCTCTTTTTGTGAGTGTGTATGTGTATGCGCCCGTGTGAGATTTTGTCAGTATAGCTTTGCTTCCACCATTTGTCCTAAGGTCCTATCCGTCCGTTTTTTTTTAAAAAAATTATTTTCTTAATAATTATTTTTTAATTTAATAACTTTATTATATTTTACTCTATATTATTTTACTTTATCTTCTTTCTTTTTTCCTTCCTTCCCTCCCTCCTTCCTTCCTTCCTCCCACCGTCCCTCCCTCCCACGCTCCCTCCTTCCTTTCGTTCTTTCTTTCCTTCTTTTCTTCTTTCTTTCTTCCTTCCTTCCTTCCTTTCTTTCTTTTTTTCTTTCTTTTTCTTTCTTTCTTCCTACTTCTACTAATTCTTTCTTTCTACTTTTTCTCCCTTTTATTCTGAGCCATGTGGATGAAAGGCTCTTGGTGCAGCACCCAGGAGTCAGTGCTGTGCCTCTGAGGAGGGAGAGCCAACTTCAGGACACTGGTCCACAAGAGACCTCTCAGCTCCACATAATATGAAACGGCGAAAATCTCCCAGAGATCTCCATCTCAACACCAGCACCCAGCTTCACTCAACGACCAGCAAGCTACAGTGCTGGACACCCTATGCCAAACAACTAGCAAGACAGGAACACAACCCCACCCATTAGCAGAGAGGCTGCCTAAAATCATAATAAGGCCACAGACACCCCAAAACACACCACCAGACGTGGACCTGCCCACCAGAAAGACAAGATCCAGCCTCATTCACCAGAACACAGGCACTAGTCCCCTCCACCAGGAAGCCTACACAACCCACTGAACCAACCTTAGCCACTGGGGACAGACACCAAAAACAACGGGAACTACGAACCTGCAGCCTGCAAAAAGGAGACCCCAAACACAGTAAGATAAGCAAAATGAGAAGACAGAAAAACACACCACAGATGAAGGAGCAAGATAAAAACCCACCAGACCTAACAAATGAAGAGGAAATAGGAAGTCTACCTGAAAAAGAATTCAGAATAATGATAGTAAAGATGATCCAAAATCTTGGAAATAGCATAGACAAAATGCAAGAAACATTTAACAAGGACCTAGAAGAACTAAAGATGAAACAAACAATGATGAACAACACAATAAATGAAATGAAAAATACTCTAGATGGGATCAATAGCAGAATAACTGAGGCAGAAGAACGGATAAGTTACCTGGAAGATAAAATAGTGGAAATAACTACTGCAGAGCAGAATCAAGAAAAAAGAATGAAAAGAACTGAGGACAGTCTCAGAGACTTCTGGGACAACATTAAACGCACCAACATTCGAATTACAGGGGTTCCAGAAGAAGAAGCAAAAAACAAAGGGACTGAGAAAATATTTGAAGAGATTATAGTTGAAAACTTCCCTAATATGGGAAAGGAAATAGTTAATCAAGTCCAGGAAGCACAGAGAGTCCCATACAGGATAAATCCAAGGAGAAATATGCCAAGACACAGATTAATCAAACTGTCAAAAATTAAATACAAAGAAAGCATATTAAAAGCAGCAAGGGAAAAACAACAAATAACACACAAGGGAATCCCCATAAGGTTAACAGCTGATCTTTCAGCAGAAACTCTGTAAGCCAGAAGGGACTGGCAGGACATATTTAAAGTGATGAAGGAGAAAAACCTGCAACCAAGATTACTCTACCCAGCAAGGATCTCATTCAGATTTGATGGAGAAATTAAAACCTTTACAGACAAGTAAAAGTTGAGAGAGTTCAGCACCATCAAACCAGCTTTACAACAACTGCTAAAAGAACTTCTCTAGGCAAGAAACACAAGAGAAGGAAAAGACCTACAATAACAAACCCAAAACAATCTAAAAATGGGAATAGGAACATACATATCGATAATTACCTTAAATGTAAATGGACTAAATGTTCCCACCAAAAGACACAGATTGGCTGAATGGATGCAAAAACAAGACCCATATATATGCTGTCTACAAGAGACCCACTTCAGACCTAGAGACACATACAGACTGAAAGTAAGGGGATGGAAAAAGGTATTCCATGCAAATGGAAACCAAAACAAAGCTGGAGTAGCAATTCTCATATCAGACAAAATAGACTTTAAAATAAAGACTGTTACAAGAGACAAACAAGGACACTACATAATGATCAAGGGATCGATCCAAGGTGAAGATATAACAATTAAAATATTTATGCACCTTAAATAGGAGCACCTGAATACATAAGGCAAATACTAACAGCCATAAAAGAGGAAATCGTCAGTAACACTTTCATAGTAGGAGACTTTAATACCCCACTTTCACCCATGGACAGATCATCCAAAATGAAAATAAATAAGGAAACACAAGCTTTAAATGATACATTAAACAAGATGGACTTAATTGATATTTATAAGACACTCCATCCAAAAACAACAGAATACACATTCTTCTCAAGTGCTCATGGAACATTCTTCAGGACAGATCATATCTTGGGTCACAAGTCAAGTCTTGGTAAATTTAAGAAAATTGAAATGGTATCAAGTATCTTTTCCGACCATAACGCTATGAGACTAGATATCAATTACAGGAAAAGATCGGTAAAAAATACAAATACATGGAAGCTAAACAATACACTACTTAATAACGAAGTGATCACTGAAGAAATCAAAGAGGAAATAAAAAAATACTTAGAAACAAATGACAATGGAGACACGACAACCCAAAACCTACAGGATGCAACAAAAGCAGTTCTAAGAGGGAAGTTTATAGCAATACAAGCCCACCTTAAGGAACAGGAAACATCTCGAATAAACAACCTAACCTTGCACCTAAAGCAATTAGAGAAAGAAGAACAAAAAAACCCCAAAGTTGGCAGAAGGAAAGAAATCATAAAGATCAGATCAGAAATAAATGAAAAAGAAATGAAGGAAACTATAGCAAAGATCAATAAAACTAAAAGCTGGTTCTTTGAGAAGATAAACAAAATTGATAAACCATTAGCCAGACTCATCAAGAAAAAAAAGGAGAACACTCAAATCAACAGAATTACAAATGAAAAAGGAGAAGTAACAATTGACACTGCAGAAATACAAAAGATCATGAGAGATTACTACAAGCAACTCTATGCCAATAACATGGTCAACCTGGAAGAAATGGACAAACTCTTAGAAAGGCACAACCTGCCAAGACTGAATCAGGAAGAAATAGAAAATATGAACAGACCAATCACAAGCACTGAAATTGAAACTGTGATTAAAAATCTTCCAACAAACAAAAGGCCAGGACCACATGGCTTCACAGGCAAATTCTATCAAACATTTAGAGAAGAGCTAACACCTATCCTTCTCACACTCTTCCAAAATATAGCAGAAGGAGGAACACTCCCAAATTCATTCTACGAGGCCACCATCACCTTGATACCAAAACCAGACAAGGAGTCACAAAGAAAGAAAACTACAGGCCAATATCACTGATGAACATAGATGCAAAAATCCTCAACAAAATACTAGCAAACAGAATCCAACAGCACATTAAAAGGTTCATACACCATGATCAAGTGGGGTTTATTCCAGGAATGCAAGGATTCTTCAATATATGCAAATCAACCAATGTGATAAACCATATTAACAAATTGAAGGAGAAAAACCATATGATCATCTCAATAAATGCAGAGAAAGCTTTTGACAAAATTCAACACCCATTTTTGATAAAAACCCTGCAGAAAGTAGGCATAGAGGGAAAGTTCCTCAACATAATAAAGGCCATATATGACAAGCCCACAGCCAACATCGTCCTCAATGGTGAAAAACTGAAAGCATTTCCACTAAGATCGGGAACAAGACAAGGTTGCCCACTCTCACCACTCTTATTCAACATAGTTTTGGAAGTTTTAGCCACAGCAATCAGAGAAGAAAAGGAAATAAAAGGAATCCAAATCAGAAAAGAAGAAGTAAAGCTGTCACTGTTTTCAGATGACATGATACTATACACAGAGAACCCTAAAGATGCTACCAGAAAACTACTAGAGCTAATCAATGAATTTGGTTAAGTAGCAGGATACAAAATTAATGCACAGAAATCTCTGGCATTCCTATACACTAAGGATGAAAAATCTGAAAGTGAAATCAAGAAAACACTCCCATTTACCATTGCAACAAAACGAATAAAATATCTAGGAATAAACCTACTTAAGGAGACAAAAGACCCGTATGCAGAAAATTATAAGACACTGATGAAAGAAATTAAAGATGATACAAATAGATGGAGAGATATACCATGTTCTTGGATTGGAAGGATCAACATGGTAAAAATGACTCCACTACACAAAGCAATCTACAGATTCAATGCAATCCCTATCAAACTACCACTGGCATTTTTCACAGAACTAGAACAAAAAATTTCACAATTTGTATGGAAACACAAAAGACCCCGAATAGCCAAAGCAATCTTGAGAACGAAAAATGAGGCTGGAGGAATCAGGCTCCCTGACTTCAGACTATACTAAAAAGCTACAGTAATCAAGATGGTATGGTACTGGCACAAAAACAGAAAGACAGATCAATGGAACAGGATAGAAAGCCCAGAGATAAACCCACACACATATGGTCACCTCTTCTTTGATAAAGGAGGCAGGAATGTACAGTGGAGAAAGGACAGCCTCTTCAATAAGTGGTGCTGGGAAAACTGGACAGGTACATGTAAAAGTATGAGATTAGATCACTCCCTAACACCATACACAAAAATAAGCTCAAAATGGATTAAAGACCTAAATGTAAGGCCAGAAACTATCAAACTCTTAGAGGGAAACATAGGCAGAACACTCTATGACATAAATCACAGCAAGGTCCTTTTTGACCCATCTCCTAGAGAAATGGAAATAAAAACAAAAATAAACAAATGGGACCTAATGAAACTTCAAAGCTTTTGCACAGGAAAGGAAACCATAAACAAGACCAAAAGACAACCCTCAGAATGGGAGAAAATATTTGCAAATGAAGCAACTGTCAAAGGATTAACTTCCAAAATTTACATGCACCTCAATAACAGAGAAACAAACAACCCAATCCAAAAATGGGCAGAAGACTTAAATAGACATTTCTCCATAGTAGATATACAGACTGTCAACAAACACATGAAAGAATGCTCAACATCATTAATCATTAGAGAAATGCAAATCAAAACTACAATGAGATATCATCTCACACCAGTCAGAATGGCCATCATCAAAAAATCTAGAAACAATAAATGCTGGAGAGGGTGTGGAGAAAAGGGCACACTCTTGCACTGCTGGTGGGACTGTGCATTGGTACAGCCACTATGGAGAACAGTATGGAGGTTCCTTAGAAAACTACAAATAGAACTACCATATGACCCAGCAATCCCACTACTGGGCATATACCCTGAGAAAACCATAATTCAAAAAGAGTCATGTACCAAAATGTTCATTGCAGCTCTATTTACAATAGCCCTGAGATGGAAACAACCTAAGTGCCCATCATCAGATGAATGAATAAAGATGTGGCACATATATACAATGGAATATTACTCAGCCATAAAAAGAAACGAAATTGAGCTATTTGTAATGAGGTGGATAGACCTAGAGTCTGTCATACAGAGTGAAGTAAGTCAGAAAGAGAAAGACAAATACCGTATGCTAACACAAATATATGGAATTTAAGAAAAAAAATGTCATGAAGAACCTAGGGGTAAGACAAGAATAAAGACACAGACCTACCAGAGAACGGACTTGAGGATATGGGGAGGGGGAAGGGTGAGCTGTGACAAAGCGAGAGAGAGGCATGGACATATATACACCACCAAACTTAAGGTAGATAGCTAGTGGGAAGCAGCCGCCTAGCACAGGGAGATCAGCTCGGTGCTTTGTGACCGCCTGGAGGGGTGGGATAGGGAGGGTGGGAGAGAGGGAGATGCAAGAGGGAAGAGATATGGGAACATATATATATGTATAACTGATTCACTTTGTTATAAAGCAGAAACTAACACACCATTGTAAAGCAATTATACCCCAATAAAGATGTTAAAAAAAAAACCACACACACAAATTCTCTGTGTGTATATATATATATATATATATATATATATATAAAAAGAAAGAAACCATATACTGGACTCCATAAATTACGAAAACAAAAGACTCGTTTTTGAATCTGATTTCTCCTTTCTTCATTTTAAATGGGTTTGAACAGAAGTGGTAAAACTCTTGAAACAGCATCTAATATAATCTTCAATATGTCACTGATCAAAGGGGCCCACGAACATGTCCTCAAAGACTTCTCTACAGTATTTAGGGCCAAATACCTGTGCTTAGTATAGTCATTCTTTACTTAGGAATGGAATTTGAGGAATCTCTCTCATAGACTAAAATTTAATAATTTTAATCCTGTTCTCTTGAAATAGGATTAAAAATAAAGACCCCCTCATAATGTATCAAGCATAGTTTGAAATTTTTATTTTATGCTTCTTGAAATTAAAACATCCACACTTTCATATTATTTTCAGTTCCCAACTCATCATGTCGTTTTTCCCTCCTTCTTCACACAAACGAACAGCCTTTAATCTTTGTTCTCAAATTTAGTCCTTGGATGTCTTTTTTTTTTCCCTTTTATTGAAGCTATTGCTTTGAAAACATTGAATAAATCTGACATTTAAACTCCTCCAATATACTGTCATATATATTTCCTCTGCCAGAAGCCAAGAGGCTTATGTTAAAATATAGCTTGAGTTGTAGAAATCATTGCTAAGAAAAGTAAGTCATTTCTTTTCCTTTGCAAGAAACAGTTGGCCTAGATCTAAAAGGACTATGCAAGCTCTTTTTATTTTCTTCTCTACAATTTTTGAACCTGTTTGATATGAAGGAGCCTCAGAAAGGATGACCCATTAACCCCTTTTTCTAAGACAAAGGTCATTGTTTCAGTAGCCCAGAGAGTTGAGGATCACAGGCTGAATTCTGCTTGAATAGACTCCATTTGGGCAAGTTTTAAGTGTCCCTTATAGTCAGTTCGGGGTTATATAGCATCATAAAAATCCTACAGCTATAGGGGCTTTATAGATTATCTAGTGTGCCTGATTTTAGAGGTGAGAAAAGGAAAATAGGGAGAAGTTAAAGGGATAGCTTAAGGTCATGAAGTCATTTGGGGTAGAACCAGGACTAAAATCTAGGCAATTCTACTCTCAGTTTGGAGTTTGTTCCATTATGTAATGTTTTGCAAGGGACACAAAAGTCCTTAGTATCCTCATCCAGAGATTTGATTGTGGATGTGGTATGTGGGCAATTAAGTAGCAGATCCCTCGCCAGCAGCAGGCAGCCTGGTAGAGGGAAGCTAGCAGTGAGGGCACTGTGGGACTCCCGGAAACTGCTTGGGGAGAAGAAAGTCGGATTTCCTTCCCCATCCAGCTTGGCTACAGTATCCACAAGCGACTCTTTATTTATTTATTTATTTTCATTATAAAGAAAACTTTACTGAAGAACAGCAAAGAAAACCATAAAAAATAGAGAGACATGCCATTACTATTGTAGCAGGCTCAATACTCTAAAAAGTCAATGCTTCTAGCAAATTAATCTCTCAGCCGAAAGACTCCCCAAAGCCTCCATATTTTGTGAAGTGGTGTCTAGCTCATTAACGAACACAAGCAACTTTAGCTCCTAGGAGACGCTTCCCCTAAAAAAGGGCTGGAGATGGAAAGCTTCATGGGAGGCCAGAGTTTCTGCTGTTGTGTGGAAGGACAGCAGGGTCAGCCTGACTGGGAATCCATCCTGGCAGCAAACACAGGGACGGCTAGTCCCTGAGATTCTTGTTTTAGTACAACAGAGATGAAGGCGGAGAGTGGCCAAAACAACAGTAGAGCAGACATGGGAGCAGTTGCCCCAGGGACAACCTCAGCACAGAGGAGTTCAGCAGGTTTGCCAAGTTTACAGAGCAGATGGAATCTAAGCCTCAGCAGTCTGGGTCTGAAGTCTGCACCCTGCCTCTCCAGCTAACTCTCCAGGACAAAATGTCAGGACAATGGGGGACTGGAGCAACAAAAATGGAGCAGAACTTTCAGACAGCTGAAAAGGAAGAAGCAAGAGTTGCCGAATTCCTCTGCAGACTGCGCAGGTCGTGGGTCGGCTGGCTTTTGTCAATTGCCAGGTAGTAGACACTTTTGGCTCTGTGGGCTGTCTGTTCTCTATCACAGCTACTTTTATAATGCAAAAGCAGCCATAGACAGTACAGAGATGAATGGGTGTGGCTCTTTTCCAATAACTTTATTTATAGAAACAGGCAACAAATAGGAATCTGTCAACCTCAGAAAATAGATCCTTGTGGTTTCAGTGGTGAGAAATGGAGAAAAGGAAACAAGAGACTTCAAAAGAAATCAAGTTGTGTTTATCTTGCAGGGCTGTTCTGAGATTTAAAGGAGTTCCTACGTGGAAAATGCTCAGAAAAGTCCCTGGCATCTAATAAGTGCTAAATAAAATGACCACTGTTTGTTTTGTTGCTATTGTTGATCATATATATATATATTGGGATGGTAGTAGCTGCACTCACATAAGTGCCTACAGGACAATCTGATATTTTCCAGGATAAAGTAGGAAAGGTCAGAAGCTACCACAGCCCATATTTACTCTCTCCTTAGACCCATTACTAGAAGTATTTCACATTCAAAATTATCAAACCCCCTACCCAATTCTATTTAAGTTCGACATCAAGAAAAATCTTCCTGTTGGCAGAAGTAATGAATAGAGGGTTTCTGAGAGGAAGTAGGAACTAGTCAGTACACAGACCCAACTGACAATTTTGATAATTTGCTGTGTGTCTGAAATAGCTCCAAAGTTGACACGTTACATGCTAAATTGAAATGCATTTGTTCAGAAAAGTTCTTCTGTCAGAAGACAGTTATTCTCTCTATTGCTAAGTTATTCAATATAAGGAATAGATTAATTACCTAACTGACTAGCTCTCCTTAGAGGAAAGCATAGCTTGAACATTCATTCAACAAACATTATGGATGCCATCTATATGCCTTCTGTTGTTCTAGATGCTGGGGAGAAAACAGTGAACAAAGTAAAAAAATAAATCTCTGACCTGACATATTTTACATTCTGACCATATCAAAAATAATAATATGCTCCATAAAATACCTTAGTGAGTATCTATTCAATGGAAAAAGATTAATGGAAGGAGAGGAATAAAGGTAAATGAGCAGCTCTTGCCTTTTAAATGTCTTTTTTATTCTACCTTTTTTCTTTTCTCTTTTCGTCCTTACTTCCTGACCCTGCTCATCTCCTTCATCTCCTTTTCCTCCTCTTCCCTTTCCTTATTCCCCCTCTTCATTTGTTCGTTCCTCTTTTCTTTCTTTCTTCTTGAACTGTTAATGTTTCTTTCAGAGTCGGCAGCTGCAGTAGCTTGAACGTCATTTTTTAAGTTAACATTTTCCAATTCCTTATTGAGGAAATGATTTTTATTTTCATCAGAAGAGTTTCAAAACAGTTCCCACCCTTTTTTACTCTGTTTTAAAGGCAAAGTAGCAAGTTTACTCCAAGAACTTCTATCTTATTTTCTAATACACTTTTCTTCCAAAAACGTCTTTTCTGAGTGAAATTGCTCAGATCAAAGTTCACTGTGTCTTTTAGCTCAGTTGAGTCCTCTTTCTTTGTATGCGTGATCCTGCTTAAAACTGTCAGTCTCAGACTTTAAATTCCAAGTGTTACATTTTTTTGGGGGGGGCGCCTAACTGCAAATATAGCAGGAATTATCTAATGGTTTCAGCCGCCTTAATGAGGAATGAGTAGTTTGATTAGGTGATCTTTAAATTAAGGTCACTGCAGGATAAAATACTTTATTATTAGAATTTGTGACATCTGTTTTTTTTAGAGGACTGTCTACCGAGTCACACAACCTGGGTTCAAGTCCCAGATCAACCTTGTACAAGGTAGATGTGTGTGACTTTGAGCAATTCATTACAATTCTTGGAATCTCAATTTCCTCATCTGTAAACAGTCATGACAACATCTATCCCATGGATTAGCTGGGAAATAGTGCATGTATGACACTTTGTTCTGTATAGGGTAGAAGTGCTCAATAAATGAACACTTGTGATAACAGTGGTATTTACAGTTTGTTCCATATTCTCAATGCCTAAAGCCATCTCACCATATAAGTGACTCAGAAGACCCAAACGGCTATGCTCTAACGAACTGGCTCAAGAATGCCAGCACTATCTTTATGTCTTTTTCTTCTTTATTCTGGTTTTTCTTTTGCAATCTAATTAAAAAAATCATTCCAGAGGTACTCTTCCGCAGGGCTAGGAGTAAGATGCCAACAAGAAAGTACATTTGCAAGACGCAGGAGTTAAAAACCTCTTATTAGGTTCACCCTGGAGGCATTATCTGTTTATTTTGGTATTTATCTCAGAGACCAATTCCCAAATAACAAGGTTATATGGTAATCCAAGTAGTAAGTAGTTGCATATTTTTACCAGAAACATCATGTCTCCCAAAACTTACTTTGGTTGAATAGTCAAATTTCCAATTCACAATGACTTCATCCAATCTTATTGTAAAGAACTGGCAGGACAGACACTGAGGATGAATTAAATTTTACAGTCTACCACATGGAAGAAATGTTTGAGCTGCCTCAGAATTAATCTAAACACACCCCAGTAAACCTGAAAGGCCTTCCGGGTATTTCTGTAGATTTCTAAGACCTTAGTAACAATGGACTGATTTCATAGACAACTGAGAACTGAGTGACAATCTCGAAGAAAGACCAAGTAGTTCTATTTTCCTCCTCTACTTTTCCAGATGCATAAGCTAAAATGCATAAGCCCAGTTTTAAGCAGGACTAAAGAAATCACAAATTTTTTAACAAAAGAAAAATACATTGTGGCCAAAAAGAATCTCCCTCTGGAAGTTTAATTACCATGTCTATTTTGGCTGAGAATAAAATGTTTGGGAAACTGGGTCAATACGGCAGCAGAAGCTGGTTAACCATGCCTCAAAAAATTTCAACATCTACGATAATGTAGCTGTAATTACCAACACCGACCTAAACCACAGTTCAGTTTGAAAATCCCTATAACTATTTTGTATTTTGGGTGATGAGAGACAATTTAGAAATATTTTTATATCTGGCACAGAGTAGTATTGATCTGAAAGATAAAATAAATATAGGTTCCAAGTCCTATGCAACCCTCATTGACACATATTTTGTTTGGCATAGTGTCTTGGACCAACACCTTCACTTATAGATGAGAACTGAAACCAAAGAGGGAATGCAGACTGTCAGAGGTCATTATTTATAGTTAGTAACTCCAGGATGGAATTCCGAGCACTTCTTATTTACTATTTTATTTTTCAAAAAGCTTCTTTTGTAAGAAAAACTCAAAACAGATATATAACATTTTGATATTTTCTTCTCGGAGAAACATCTTCAATGCTCACCATTTTAAAAAAAAAAATTGTGGTAAGAACACTTAACACGAGATCTAGCCTCTTAACAAATTTGTGTACTGTACAGTATTGTCAATTGTAGACATTTATGTTGTACAGCAGATCTCTAAAATGTATTCATCTTTCGTAACTGAGACTTCATACCCAGTGAGCCACAACTTCCAGTTTTCCCTGCCCCAAAGCCCCTGATAACCACCATTCTATTCTCTGCTCTTATGAGTCTATTTTAGATTCTTCATGTAAATAGTATCATGTAGTATTTGCCCTTCTGTGACAGGCTTGTTTCACTTAGCATAAAGTTCTCCAGGTTCATCCATGTTGTCACAGATGACAGGATTTCCTTCTTGTAAGGTTGGATGATATATCTGTACAAACACACACACACACACACACACACACATTATATCTTATTCATCCATTGATAGAAATGTAGGCTGTTTCCATATCTTAGCTGTTGTGAATAATGCATCGAGGTGCAGATATCTTTTCAAGATACTGATTTCATTTTCTTCTGAAATACACATAGAAGTGAGATTGCTCGAAGGCTTCCGAGAAGATGGCGGAAGAGTAAAACACGGAGATCACCTTCCTCCCCACAGATACACCAGAAATACATCTACACGTGGAACAACTCCTACAGAACACCTACTGAACGCTGGCAGAAGACCTCAGACCTCCCAAAAGGCAACAACCCCCCCCCCACACACACACACACACCCGTACCTGGGTAGGGCAAAAGAAAAAAGAAACAACAGAGACAAAAGAATAGGGACGGGACCCGCACCAGTGGGAGGGAGCCGTGAAGGAGGAAAGCTTTCCTCGCACTAGGAAGGCCCTTCGCCGGTTGAGACCGCAGGTGGCGGAGGGGGCGAGCTTTGGAGCCGCGGAGGAGAGCGCAGCCACAGGGCTGCGGAGGGCAAAGCGGGGAGATTCCCGCACAGAGGATCAGGGCCGACCAGCACTCACCAGCCCGAGAGGCTTGTCTGCTCACCCGCCGGGGCGGGCGGGGCTGGGAGTTGAGGCTCGGGCTTCGGTCGGAGCTCCGGGAGAGGACTGGGGTTGGCGGCGTGAACACAGCCTGAAGGGGGTTAGTGCGCCACGGCTAGCCGGGAGGGAGTCCGGGGAAAAGTCTGGACCTGCCGAAGAGGCAAGAGACTTTTTCTTACCTCTGTTTCCAGGTGCGCGAGGAGAGGGGATTAAGAGCGCTGCTTAAAGGAGCTCCAGAGACGGGCGCGAGCCGCGGCTAAAAGCGCGGACCCCAGAGACGGGCATGAGACGCTAAGGCTGCTGCTGCCGCCCCCAAGAAGCCTGTGTGCGAGCACAGGTCACTATCCACACCCCCCTTCCGGGGAGCCTGTGCAGCCCGCCACTGCCAGGGTCACGGGATCCAGGGTCAACTCTTCCGGGAGAACGCACGGCGCGCCTCACGCTGCTGCAACGTCACGCTGGCCTCTGCCGCCGCAGGCCCGCCCCGGATTCCATGCCCCTCCCTCTCCCCGGCCTCAGTGAGCCAGAGCCCCCGAGTCAGCGGCTCCTTTAACCTCGTCCTGTCTGAGCGGAGAACAGACGCCCTCCGGCGACCTACACGCAGAGGCGGGGCCAAATCCAAAGCTAAGCACCTGGGAGCTGTGAGAACAAAGAAGAGAAAGGGAAATCTCTCCCAGCAGCCACAGGAGCAGCGGATTAAAGCTCCACAATCAGCTGATGTGCCCTGCATCTGTGGAATACATGAAAAGACTAGGAATCATCCCAAATTAAGGAGGTGGACTATGAGAACAAGATTTATGATTTTTTTCCCCTTTTCCTCTTTTTGTGAGTGTGTATGTGTATGCTTCTGTGTGAGACTTTGTCTGTATAGCTTTGTTTCCACCATTTGTCCTAGGGTTCTATGCGTCCGTTTTTTTTTCTTGTTGTTTTTTTAATTTTTTTCTCTTAATAATTATTTTATTTTAATAACTTTATTATATTTTATATTATTTTATTTTACTTTATCTCCTTTCTTTTTTTCCTTCCTTCCCTCCTTCCTTCCTTCCTCCCTGCCTCCCACCTTTCTTTCTTTCTTTCTACTTCTACTGATTCTTTCTCTCTACTTTTTCTCCCTTTTATTCTGAGCCATGTGGATGAAAGGCTCTTGGTGCAGCAGCCAGGAGTCAGTGCTGTGCCTCTGAGGAGGGAGAGCCAACTTCAGGACACTGGTCCACAAGAGACCTCTCAGCTCCACATAATATGAAACGGCGAAAATCTCCCAGAGATCTCCATCTCAACACCAGCACCCAGCTTCACTCAACGACCAGCAAGCTACAGTGCTGGACATCCTATGCCAAACAACTAGCAAGACAGGAACACAACCCCACCCTTAGCAGAGAGGCTGTCTAAAATCATAATAAGTCCACAGACACCCCAAAACACACCACCAGACGTGGACCTGCCCACCAGAAAGACAAGATCCAGCCTCATCCACCAGAACACAGGCACTAGTCCCCTCCACCAGGAAGCCTACACAACCCACTGAACCAACCCTAGCCACTGGGGACAGACACCAAAAATAACGGGAACTACGAACCTTCAGCCTGCGAAAAGGAGACCCCAAGCACAGTAAGATAAGCAAAATGAGAAGACAGAAAAACACACCGCAGATGAAGGAGCAAGATAAAAACCCACCAGACCTAACAAATGAAGAGGAAATAGGCAGTCTACCTGAAAAAAGAATTCAGAATAATGATAGTAAAGATGATCCAAAATCTTGGAAATGGACTAGACAAAATGGAAGAAACATTTAACAAGGACCTAGAAGAACTAAAGATGAAACAAACAACGATGTACAACACAATAAATGAAATGAAAAATACTCTAGATGGGATCAATAGCAGAATAACTGAGGCAGAAGAACGGATAAGTGACCTGGAAGACAAAATAGTGGAAATAACTACTGCAGAGCAGAATAAAGAAAAAAGAATGAAAAGAACTGAGGACAGTCTCAGAGACTTCTGGGGCAACATTAAATGCCCCAACATTCGAATTATAGGGGTTCCAGAAGAAGAAGAGTAAAAGAAAGGGACTGAGAAAATATTTGAAGAGATTATAGTTGAAAACTTCCCTAATATGGGAAAGGAAATAGTTAATCAAGTCCAGGAAGCACAGAGAGTCCCATACAGGGTAAATCCAAGGAGAAATACGCCAAGACACATATTAATCAAACTGTGAAAAATTAAATACAAAGAAAGCATATTAAAAGCAGCAAGGGAAAAACAACAAATAACACACAAGGGAATCCCCATAAGGTTAACAGCTGATCTTTCAGCAGAAACTCTGCAAGCCAGAAAGGAGTGGCAGGACATATTTAAAGTGATGAAGGAGAAAAACCTGCAACCAAGATTACTCTACCCAGCAAGGATCTCATTCAGATTTGATGGAGAAATGAAAACCTTTACAGACAAGCAAAATTTGAGAGCGTTCAGCACCACCAAACCAGCTTTACAACAACTGCTAAAGGAACTTCTCTAGGCAAGAAACACAAGAGAAGGAAAAGACCTACAGTAACGAACCCAAAACAATTAAGAAATTGGGAATAGGAACATACATATCGATAATTACCTTAAATGTAAATGGACTAAATGCTCCCACCAAAAGACACAGATTGGCTGAATGGATACAAAAACAAGACCCATATATATGCTGTCTACAAGAGACCCACTTCAGACCTAGAGACACATACAGACTGAAAGTAAGGGGATGGAAAAAGATATTCCATGCAAATGGAAACCAAAAGAAAGCTGGAGTAGCAATTCTCATATCAGATAAAATAGACTTTAAAATAAAGACTATTACAAGAGACAAAGAAGGACACTACATAATGCTCAAGGGATCAATCCAAGAAGAAGATATAACAATTGTAAATATTTATGCACCCAACATAGGAGCACCTCAATACATAAGACAAATACTAACAGCCATAAAAGGGGAAATCAACAGTAAGACATTCATAGTAGGGGACATTAACACCCCACTTTCACCAATGGACAGATCATGCAAAATGAAAATAAAAAAGAGACACAAGCTTTAAATGATACATTAAACAAGATGGACTTAATTGATATTTATAGGACATTCCACCCAAAAACAACAGAATACACATTTTTCTCAAGTGCTCATGGAACATTCTCCAGGGTAGATCATATCTTGGGTCACAAGTCAAGTCTTGGTAAATTTAAGAAAATTGAAATGGTATCAAGTATCTTTTCCGACCACAACGCTATGAGACTAGATATCAATTACAGGAAAAGATCTGTAAAAAATACAAACACATGGAGGCTAAACAATACACTACTTAATAACGAAGTTATCACTGAAGAAATCAAAGAGGAAATTTAAAAAATGCCTAGAAACAAATGACAATGGAGACACGACCACCCAAAATCTATGGGATGCAGCAAAAGCAGTTCTAAGAGAGAAGTTTATAGCAATACAATCCTACCTTAAGAAACAGGAAACATCTCGAATAAACAACCTAACCTTGCACCTAAAGCAATTAGAGAAAGAAGAACAAAAAAACCCCAAAGTTAGCAAAAGGAAAGAAATCATAAAGATCAGATCAGAAATAAATGAAAAAGAAATGAAGGAAACTATAGCAAAGATCAATAAAACTAAAAGCTGGTTCTTTGAGAAGATAAACAAAATTGATAAACCATTAGCCAGACTCATCAAGAAAAACAGGGAGAAGACTGAAATCAATAGAATTAGAAATGAAAAAGGAGAAGTAACAACTGACACTGCAGAAATACAAAAGATCATGTGAGATTACTACAAGCAACTCTATGCCAATAAAATGGACAACCTGGAAGAAATGGACAAATTCTTAGAAATACACAACCTGCCAAGACTGAATCAGGAAGAAATAGAAAATATGAACAGACCAATCACAAGCACTGAAATTGAAACTGTGATTAAAAATCTTTCAACCAACAAAAGGCCAAGACCAGATGGCTTCACAGGCGAATTCTATCAAACATTTAGAGAAGAGCTAACACCTATCCTTCTCACACTCTTCCAAAATATAGCAGAGGGAGGAACACTCCCAAATTCATTCTACGAGGCCACCATCACCTTGATACCAAAACCAGACAAGGATGTCACAAAGAAAAAAAACTACAGGCCAATATCACTGATGAACATAGATGCAAAAATCCTCAACAAAATACTAGCAAACAGAATCCAGCAGCACATTAAACGGATCATACACCATGATTAAGTGGGGTTTATTCCAGGAATGCAAGGATTCTTCAATATATGCAAATCAATCAACGTGATACACCATAAAAAAATTTAAAAAAAGAAGTGAGATTGCTGGATCATATAGTAGTTTTATTTTTAATTATTTGAGAAACCTCCATACTATTTTCTATAGTATCATTTTATAGTCCCATCGCCAGTGCATTTCTTCTTTTTGTACACATCCTTGCCAATGCTTGTTACTTTAAAAAAAAAAAAGTTATCCTGACAGATGTGAGGTAATATCTTATGGTTTTGATTTGCATTTACCTGATGATTAGTGGCGTTGAGCATATTTTCATGTACCTGTTTGCCACTGGTAGGTTTTCTTTGGAAAAATGTCTATTTAAGTCCTTTGCCCATTTAAAAAATCTAGTTATTTGTTGTCGTTGGTTTTAAATTTTGTTTTTTGCTATTGAGTTGTATGAGTTACATATATATTTTGGAAATTAACCTTATCAGATACAGGGTTTGCAAATATTTTCTCCCATTCTATAGATTGCCTTTTCATGTAGTTGACTGTTTCATTTGCTGTCCGAAAACATTTCCCTACTCAATGGAGAATCCAATTAATAAAAAAGGAAATAGGGAAAAAGTCCTAAATTAGAATTTGCATAAAGCAATATGTTTCATTTTCTTTCTCTCTCTCTCTCTCTTTTTTTTTTTTCTGTAAACTAGAATTACATTGAAAATAAAAGATGAAAAGCCTGAAATGCTCCTGCCAGGTGGTCAGTGCATGCTTTCCCTGGATGGCAAACCCACATAGGAAGATGAACCATTACCAAGAGGTTGTTTGGTAAACATGGATTCAGAGCAAGGAAGGTAAGCTGGGAGGCCTAAGGGCTGGTAGGTAAGCAATGATAACCTGAAACTTCTCTTTGGATGGGCTATATATTAGCATTTTCCCCTCTGAACAACACAAGAGGAACCCCTGCAAGTAAGATAGCTTGTTTTAACCAAACCAATGGTTATCAAGTGCTCGTTCCTTTATTGGATATTACTACCATTGTTCACTATCGGTTACAACAACTCCTGCTACTACTACACTTTTACTAGGTATCAGTTATTATAAGCAGATAATACAGTAGACACTGCAATCCGGTACTACATCTAATCAGTACAATTGTGGGGAAGGGTATATCTTCCTGGGGTTAAGTAAAATCGTGGAAATTTGTAGGAATAGAATAGCATAGTCCTGGACTTAACAATGGGAGAGGAGACCAAATTGATTCAATTACAAAAAACACAAGGCTAGTTTAACTCAAGAATCATGCACACAGTTTGAGTGCAAGGATTGAGGGAGGTGGAACGCATAAAAACAATTACCTTGAAGCTGATTTTTAACAGTATCATATTATCATTAGCAGTAAAGGAGCAATTATCACAGTTAATAAAATCACATTAAAACATATGACAGTTAAAGAAAACACAATGGTGGAAGTTTAATAGACTATATTTGCTGCCAGATTTTATATTGGGTGTTAGATTATTTATAGGACATATGTTCTAGGAAAACAACTGTTTCAACTGGAAATGAGCAAAGCTGAAGACATTTTCCCCTTTGAAGCAATGTGGTCGTACATTATTCTGGTAATTTTTATGCCCTAGAAACTATGCTAAGTTTAAAGCATATATGGCTTTCTAAATATATTTTTATACAGCATTATTTTATTTTGTAAATAGACATTTCCATTTGAATTTAAAATAAACCAGTTTCATAATATTAGTGGTAAGTGTTAATCCACACAAGGCACCCTCTGTCTGCCCACCTCAGCCCCACTCTCTTGCCTTGTCTACTTTACCTCCCGCTTGCAACCAGTCCTCGCTCTCTGGCCATGTCCCCTCCCCCTCTGGCCATGTCCCCTCCCCATGACACTCTGTTATCTGCTCCCCCATACCACTTTAGCTGTTGCTTTTGCTATATTTCTGCTGTCATTGAGTCACCTTTCCCCCAGCCCTTTGCTCCTACCATTCCATTCTCATACACTGTAGTGGAGAATCCAAGTGGTGCAGTGATTCAAAGTGAGTTTTGAAGTTGAGTTTAGCTAAATGAAAGACCCAGCTTGGAAACGCTGTTCGATTACTAATGAGGTATATGACATTGAGCAGTTAACTTCTCTAGACCTCGGTTCCTCATATATAAAATGAGGATAATAATAGCTGTTTTGCAGGACTATTGTGAGGATACACTTAGAGGAAGTCTACAGTGTTCTCAGTGTCATGCCTCATACACAGCAGGTGCTCCACAAAAGGCAAGTAATAAAACTGCTGAAGGAGGGCTTCCCTGGTGGCGCAGTGGTTGAGAGTCCACCTGCCGATGCAGGGGACACGGGTTCGTGCCCCGGTCTGGGAAGATCCCACATGCCGCAGAGCGGCTGGGCCGGTGAGCCATGGCCGCTGAGCCTGCGCGTCCGGAGCCTGTGCTCTGCAACGGGAGAGGCCACAACAGTGAGAGGACCGCGTACCGCAAAAAACAAAACAAAACAAAACAAAAACTGCTGAAGGAGAAGCCCTTCCATTTGGAAGGCAGGGAAGGTCCTGCCTCTCACCAGAAGCCCCTGGTGCTCCACACTTGTCCAGCTGGCAGCTTGCTCTGTACTTCTTCCTGGGTTATTCTTGGTCGGCATCACAAGTCTACAGCCCAGCGTTTCTCCAGCTTTACTGTGCATACCTCACCTGGGGAGCGTGATGAGAAATCTAGAATTGTGGGCCCTCCAAGATGGGTTTCTCGTTCCATTTTGTTCTGTGGTGGGGTCCAGAAAGCTGCATTTTTACCACAAATGTTTCTGGTTCCAAGCCAGGATTAAGGTCCACTGTGTTAGAGCACTGCCATGACCACAGAGTCACAGATATTTCTGGTGACAGGGTCTGGTCTCGCTGACTGATATGGTACCACACTGGTACTTCCACACTGGTCTTGAAGTTAGAACACATCTAGCCTTAAGACTGGTTTCTCTCCAGTCTGTCTTTTTTTCTCTTGCTTCTGGACTTAGCACCCTCGAAGGGGTTATATATATTGACATTTTTGTTTGGGACAGGAGGAAAGAGTTTCTGGGTTGGATGCCTCCTGTGGGCTTTTCCCTGGTAACAAAATTCCCTCTTTGTCTAGGATAGTAATTCTCAAAGTGTGGTCCTAACCAGCAGTACTGGCATCACCTGGGAAATTTTCAGAAATGCAGGTTATCAGGCATTACCCTATGCTTACTGAATCAAAAACTCTGCAATCTGCATTTTTTCCACTTTTTATTTGGAGATAATTGTAGTTTCACATGTTCTTGTAAGAAACACTAAAGAGAGATCCCTTGTACCTTTTATTCAGTTTTCACCAATGGTAACATCTTGCAAAACTATAGTCCAATAATATCACAACCAGAACCTTGATAGTGATACAGACCATTTCTATCCCCACAAGGATCCCTCACGTTGCCCTTTTATTGCCACATTCACTTCCTTTCAGCCTTCACCCCCTCCTTAACCCCTGGCAACCACTAATCTGTCCTCCATCTCTATAATTTGTAATTTCAAGAATGTAATATAAATGGAATCATACAGCGTGTAACCTTTTGCGATTTTTTTTCTCACTCAACATAATTCTCAGAAGATTCATCCAGGTTGTTGCATCGATAGTTCATTTCTTTTTATTGCTGAATAAGAGTCTGGGTACGGATGGATCACAGTTTATTCAACCATTCACCCATTAAAGACATCTGGGTTTTCTTTTTTGACTATTACAAATATAGCTATTATAAACATTTGTGGAAAGGTTTCTGTGTGAACGTAAGTCTTCATTTCTCTGAGATACAGACCTAGGGGGACAATTACTGCCTTGCATAGTAGTTGCATATTACATTTTTAAAGGAATTTCCAAAGTATTTTCCAGAGTGACTTATCATTTTATATTCCTATTATATATACATAACTTATCAAACTTTATTGGCATCATTTTCACAGTTTAAGTGAAATATAGAAAACTTACCTCTCTTTATATCCTTTTATCTTCCTTATTTATAATATAATTGCCTTAAGTACTTCTTCTACATGCATTTAGAATCACATCTATAGCACAGTCATAATTTTTGCTTCCATCATAAAACATAATTTAGAAAATCCCAGATGAGAAGAAAAACCTGTTGTGTTTGTCTATAATTTTGTTTCCTGTGTTCTTTCTCCCTTCCTGATGTTCCAAGGTTTCTTCTTTTATCAGTATCTTTCTTTTTTAGGGAACTTCCTTCAGCCATTCTTTGTATGTCTACTCAAAACGAATTGTCTTAGTTTTCCTTCATCTGAAAATGTCTTGATTTCCCTTTCATTCCTGAAGAATATTTTCTCTGGACATAGGATTTCTAGTTGAATTTCTTTCATTCTTTCTTCCTTTTTTTGTCAGCACCTGAAAAATATTGTGCTACTTCCTTCTGGCGCCCATGGTTTCTGGTGAGAAATCTGCAGTCATTTGGATTGTTCTACCCCTGTAGGTATTGATTTTCTCTAGTTTCTATAAAGAGGTCTTTGTCTTTTCAGAATTTGAATTATATGACTCAGCATGTATTTCTTTGGGTTTGTCTTGTTTGGGGTTCTTACCAAATTTGGGAATTTTTCAGCTATTATTTATTTGAGTGTTTTTTTTTTACATTCTTAATTTAATTTTTAACCAATTTTATAAAGGTATAATTTACATTCAATAAAATTGCACCCATTTTAAAGGTACAGTTTAATGAGTTTGGACAAATGTATAGACTCATGTAACCAACACCGCAATGAAGACAATAAACACTTCCATCATCCCCAAAAGTTCCCTTGCTCCCAAATATTTGCCCTTGCCTCAAAAATATTTTAGTATTTTTTTTTTCAGTTCTTTCCTGTTTCTCCTCTCTTCTGGATCTCCAATGACAGAAGAGTTAGATCTTTTTTAATAGTTCTATGGTTGCCGAGACTCTGTTTTTGTTTTGTTTTGTTTTTTGTTTTGGGTTTGTTTTTTTTTTTAAAAGTTTCTTTCTGTTGTTCAGATTGAGTGATTTCCACCTCCCTATCTTCCAGTTCACTGATTCTTTCCTCTGTCTTCTCCATTCCATTATTAATTCTATCCATTGAACTTCTAAATTTCCGTTATTACATTTTCCACTTCCAAAATCTCCATTTGGGTCTTCTTTATGTCTTCTATTATTTTGCTAAGACTTTCTATTTCTTTACTGAGGCTTTTGATTTTTTCCTTTGCTGTCGTCTCAGGCACATTGCTTATTGCTCATTGAAGCATTATATTGGTTGCTCTAAAATCGTTGTCCAGTCATTGTGACGTCCATTATCTTGATGTTGGCATCTATTGATTGTCTTTTTTCATTCAGTTGGAGATGTTCCTGATTCTGGGTCTGATGAGTAACTTTCAATTGGAATTTGAACTTTTTGTGTGTGTTAGGAGATTCTGGATCTTATTTAAACCTTTTGGTTTAGCTGGCTTCATCTGACACTGCTCTGGCAGGGGAATGAGGGGCAGTGTGTCACCTTGTTACTGCCAGGTGGGAGTAGATGTCCAGGTTCCCTGCTCAGCCTGCACTGACATTCAAGGAGGGAACGCCACAGTGCTGGGCTGGCGAGGGGGTTTGAACTCCCCAGGTAGTGTCCACTGACTTTCTGGTGAGGTTGGCCTCATCATTGCTGGATAATAGGTGAAAGCCTGGATACTCTACTTGGCCTTCTCTGATATCAGAGGCTAGGACACCTTATTATTGCAATTGGCAGTGGGGGTCCAGGAGCCTCAAGTGGTCTCCACTGACACAGGGGGAGCTCATTACTGGCTGGAGGGGAAGAAAGTCCTGGTTCCTTGCTTGGCTTCTTTAATAGCACCCAGAAGGGGGCTTGGGGCATTTCATTTCAACCTCACTAAGATGAAAGTCTAGGCCTTTGCTGGTCTTGGTGAAGGTGTGCTGTTTTTCTTCTGTGCTGTTTTGCTGAAATGTAGCTGTTATTTTCAAAAAGTTTCTGTCTTGGTAGGCTGCCCCTTTCTGAGTCCTTTTGTTAAGACTTTTTTTTTGTCTGAGACCATTGGCATTTCCTGGTTAGTGGTTTCTTCTGCTCCAAGTCTGGGATACGTGAGGCAAAAAGAAAACTCAGGGAACTCACCACAGTGTCCTTCCTTGGTTCTCAAGGTCCTAGTCAGTCTGCCTTCTTCTCTCCATCTTTCAGAGCCTTCTTACGTTTGTTATACGTATAAAATGTTTAGTGGTTTTAGTTGTATTTACCGGGAGGAGTAGGGGAAAATATGTCTCTCCCTCTTCTCAGAAGAAGTCACCCAGTCTGCATTTTAAGAAGCCCTCGAGGTGATGGTGATGCATGCTAAGGTTCTCAAGAATCTGTGCCTATTTGTTTTCTTACCCCCTTTCCTTCTACCACAGCTGTGGGGCAAAGCACTGAGCATCTGTGTTTACCATGAGCAGTTTGGGGGTCACTGCTACTCTCTTCACAGAAAAGCCCTTCCCTCATCTGTAACTCCTTTAACAGTTTCCTGCCATGTGTGCACCTTACATCACTTTAAAGGGTTTGGGGGTAGTTTCAGAAGGGGAATAGAGGCACCAGGGTGGGCTTCAGGACCCCAGGTTAGACAGAGAACATGGTCCAGAGTGGTCTTTGAGTGCAGCGCCTTAGGCCAGAGTTGGTGGTTCATACTGAACACAAGAAAACAGACAGAAAATGTGGTTCCGATTTGGAAATTATTCAGAAATGTGGCTGAAACTTTTCAAAAACAAAGTGAGGATGAGCCACTTATTCCCGTCATGGCCATGTCTGCTCCATGCTCCTTTCCTTCCCAGGGAGGGCAGATTGGGAATTAGTAGCAGCTGGGAGTCCCCTGGTGAAGCTGTCTAGTCGGAACATTACAGAAGATAAAAATGCATCTTTCTTTTTTTTTTGCGGTACGCGGGCCTCTCACAGTTGTGGCCTCTCCCGTTGTGGAGCAGAGGCTCCGGACACGCAGGCCCAGCGGCCATGGCTCACGGGCCCAGCCGCTCTGCCGCATGTGGGATCTTCCCAGAACGGGGACAAACCCGTGTCCCCTGCATCGGCAGGCAGACTCCCAACCACTGCGCCACCAGGGAAGCCCCAAAATGCATCTTTAAATTGGCCTTAATCATCCAGTCATTTCAGGAAGTTACTTACTGATATCATTAGATCAATAAGATTGCCCTAACAGCAACACTTGTTTTGCAAGCTACAATGCAATAGTTATTATTGGAATTTTCCAAAGTAATACTGTGTGTGAGTATAATAGCTTTACTGTTTTTTCTAAAAAAAGTCAAGATTAATCATCAAGGTATTCCTTTGCTGTTGACATACTGTCATCGTATCCCCCTTAACAGATGAAGAAACTGAGGAAGAGGGATAGAGATTTAGTACTCAACAATTGTTTGTTAAAGTTTATTAAAAATAATAGGCAGCATCAATTAAACACTGTTCACAGAGTGATGGTCACAGGACTTTATATACATGTGCATGTTGGCTCTTTTTAATCCTTGTGGCAACCTATTATTACTGTCATTCTGAGTTTTCAACATTGTCTCATTTGTACCCATGGGATTTTTTTTTTTTTTTTTGCATTACGTGGGCCTTTCACTGCTGTGGCCTCTCCCATTGTGGAGCACAGGCTCCGGACGCGCAGGCCCAGCGGCCATGGCTCATGGGCCCAGCCGCCCCGCGGCACGCGGGATCCTCCCGGACCGGGGCACGAACCCGCGTCCCCTGCATCGGCAGGCAGACTCTCAACCACTGCGCCACCAGGGAAGCCCGTACCCATGGGATTTTAATTTATGGAGGTGACTGAGGGATGACAATTCCATTGAAAGGAGAATTTATTACTTACATTTCCCAAGAGAAGGGGGAAGCCACTCCACATAGGCCACAGGGAAGCACCAGATTTGGTAGGAAGCAGGAGCGGAGGTGAGAGGAAAGCTTAGGACAGCGACTTTATTGGGGTTTCCATGGGAGAGGTAAGGCAGGGCAGCGTATACAGTTTAGGATTGACTAGTATGAGTAACTTAAGTGGACTTTGAGCTATAGAGGTGATCTCTAGTTGTCTGGTACCTGGCCCTGAGATGCTTTAGGGTGGGGGAAATATTAGGTTGTGTGAGAAGTAGATAAAGAGGGCGGTTGGGGGTATAGACCCAGTATTGGCTGGTTTGCATATGAAAGGCATGCTCCCAAGTAGGGCGTTTACTACCTTTAGGAAATAACTAGCTCTGCGAGAAGCAGTCTGTAAGGTCCCCCAAGATGTCAAAGCATAAGATATAGAAAAGTTAAAAAAATGATGAATACAAATGTGGGCACTGAGACATAGAGAGTTAAAAGGACTAGCCTAAGGTCACACAGCTGGGAAGTGGCAGAGCCTGGATGTGAATGGGCTCCAGCTGCCTCTGAAGATCCCGCAGAACTTCAGCTTGGGACCGTTCCCCAGTTCTTGTCACTATGCCACCTGCCCTTAATGATCTTGAGCACAAATGGCTGATGGAATTTGAAAACAGAAGTGCCTTTAAAGAGTGCAAAGAAAAGAACAAAACCCTTGAAACTAGACATTGGGAGATAAGGCTAATAGAACTGGGATCATTGAGCCCGGTGAAGAGAAAGCTGAGGCGCCATCTTGGTTTGTGAAGGGCAACGATACACTAGACTATGAAGAGCTGGGGTTTATCCCCATCTCCACGTGAAGGACTCAGAACAGAAATGCAAGGTTTCCTAGGAACACTGACTGTAAAACAGTGGTGGATTTCTGGTTGAGGACATGAATCTACCTCTCAGGAAGCAATTCATCCCAACCTTTGTGCTTATCTAGTATTCATATTTCTCATAACTATTATAATAATTAAAATGCAGAGTGATCTGGAATCATAGCTTCAAAACCCTTTCATTTATATTATTCTACCTGAAATAATTATTTGTCTTCCCACATTTGTGAAAGGTTTGAATTTTATTCTACTGTACTCTGATGTAAGAAATATCACACTAAAAAAAAATTTAAAAATAAATAAAATAAAAAAAAAGAAATATCACACTATCATTCCAAATTATTTTTAAACAGATTCCAAATCTCCAATCACCGAGATGGTGAGAAACTCATTTCCAGTCATAAGGATATGGGACTAGGGGGGAGTGGTCCTGGTCCTGCACTTCCAAGGTCACACAGGAGAATCGGGGTCTAGACAGATTACGAAAGATTAGAGTTCTCTGTCTTCCATATGATGATTACAAAGATATTTATTAAGTTTTCATGATCATTACAAAAGCAAAACACTCTGATTCTCTATGGTCTCTTTAAATCCGATAGCTCTGCTACACCAGCACCAAACCTAGGGGCAGAAGTGGTGGTCTTGGCGCCCCTTGCACAGCCTCTCAAGGTGAACCACCCTATTGGTAAAGGAGTCAGGGTGGATCCTGCTACTCCATCAAGTACTACTTTCCTCTTTCCAGGCTTGCAGAAGGTCTCTTATCAAAGATATGGAAGCTGTTCTTCCCAGCCCCAAAGATCTTCTTTGCCCTCTACCCCCCTCATTCATTTCCTTAGTCAATTCAGGCTTTCAAAAACAAGACAATAAGAAGGGTTTTCTTTGAGTGACTTCTGCCTTTAGTCTTGAACCTCAACTACAGTGAATCCCAAAGCCTTCCCCATTTTAATGAGGCAAGAAAAAATACAGTGAGAACAACAATGTAAATTAGTATCTCAATAAACCACCCTACCATCATTCTACAGACCAGGGAAAGATCGTATATCCCACGTCAACAAGGTGCTGCAAATCTATTCGGAGTGAGACTTGAACCTAAAATTGCCATCTGCCATCAGCCTTCCTGCCTCCAATAAAGGACTTTGTAACTGCTTAGACCAGCTAGTCATTTCTCTCATTATTCAGTGCAAATACGTCATACAAAGAGAGTATAACATGAAACAACATTTCAAGATATCATACCACATTAGAGAAAAATCCTAAATACCAACAGAATGCATTTTTTGGCTGTGGGACTAAAAACAGCTTGTTGGAACTCATTTTGTTTGTTAGAACTAAAAGCCACTCTGGAATGATTTCTTCTTTTCCAATGTGTAATGGTTCATTTCATGCATGGAACAACTGTAATGAAAACAGCTCTTTACTAAGTCTTTGCCTTTTGGCTTTAAATCACAATTAAAATAACATTACTCAGATCTCAGTTGTCCCTATTTTTACCTCTGGTGCTTAGGTTGTGGTACCTATTGAAAATTCTTTTCCTCAAACATAAATAGGTAAGAAGCTGAGAAAATCAATTTTAATGAACGCATGGATGGGAGAGAAACAGATAGTATTCCCAAAACTCAGAGATTGCAAAAAGCTTTTAAACGGAAGCAATAACCATCATGAAATGCATCAATAAAGGAATTAAAGACTTGGGAGGCAGCCAAAATATATAGTTGCAGGCAAGGGTCTAAAAGGTGTTAATAAATTTACATCTCATTATGAAGGACAGTCAAGGTTAGGCGTCATGACCAAACAGGAGATGTTTGAAAATGAAATAGACAACTGCCACACTGTAGAAAGTGGGGGTAATGGGCAGTTCTGCTTTGTGGACTCTGGGATCACACAGGAATATTCAGGAGAAAGCAGCAGCTAACTCTCCACTGCCCAAAGCCACCTCCATCTGGGATTTTCTTCTCCCTCTTCATGAAAGCCAAACCACCAAAGCCATGACTTTTCAAAGTATTCAGAAATTCCAATCAGCAGCTGCAGGGCACCTGTCCTGTGCCACAATTCTGAGCAACCCCAGCTCCCACATCTATTCTTTCCCATTTTCTTCTTCCCCCGTGACCACTACCCTTATCTAGGTCACTGTTATCTCTCAACTCTATCACTGTAGCAGCTCTAAACTCCTCTCCTTAACTTCAATTTATTCCCGCTAGTGCAAGAATCATCTGTAGATAGATAATGCACATGCTATTAATCAGTAGCTCTAACACATCAATCCCTTTTTGGACCCCTGGTTGCCTACAGAATAAAATCAAGGTTCTTTAGAATGTATTTTGGTTTATCCTCTCTTTTTTAGTTTTACTTATTTTGTATTTACATCTGATCCTCTATTTTAGAATAGAGGAAGCCCACCAGGGGTGGGCTGTGTTATGGGTGGAATGAAATGCATTGTCTCTCTCTGATAGTTTTCCAGAAACTCTTTTCTTTTTATGTGACCCAGGGTCCATCAGCACAACTCTGATCTCTGGGACAGCAAGTCCCTTCTGGTCTGTTATTTGCTTCTTCTTGTCCGATTCCTTGTCATCCCCAGCTCTCTCTCTTTCTCTGTGTAATCCTGTCCTCCCAATCAACTCGGAGCCACTGAATGCCTTATGCTCTCCCTCCTCCATTTGTACCTGCTATTCTGTCCTCCTGAACACTCTTCCCTGGACGTATTTCTATACATTCTTCAGCTTAGATGTCAGCCCCTTCGGGAAGCTTTTGCTGTGACTCAAACAATGCAATATCTTTTCTTATAGGATTGTATCTTTACTCCTCTAGTGACACACACAAATCTCCTGTTCACCTTGTTTGAGTTTCTGCTGCCTGAAAGTTCCATTAGGATATGAACTTTTCACTTAAAAATATTCTTAATTAATTAACATTTTCACTATAATTTCTCCAGCACCAAGCTCCTCAAGGTGGAACATAGGAAAGCCAGTCATTATCCCTCAACAAGTAAGTTGCCAAATTTTGTTGTAGGTGATCTAAAAGAGCATCACGACTGTAGGTAGTCTTCTGGGAATTTTTTTTTTTTGCACTTGATACTGTAAGATTAGTCCATATAGTTACCTATAGTTCCTGCTAATTATTTTTTATTGCACACATGTGCTCTCACATACGTGCGTGTGTGTGCACTCGTGTGTGCGTATGTATAATATAAAGCAAATTACTTATCCATTCTTCTGATTTAGGCATCTGAGTTGTTTCTGGTTTTTTGCTTCTACAACTACACTGCTGTTGTTGAGCAAACACAGGTGACTAACCTGAGAACAAGCCCAACAGGCTTTCCTAAGCAACACTGGGGAAACTTGCAGTGACAGGAGCAGTGATAATGTAAGGACCCACAGAGCTATCACTTCGTGTTGCTACTACCTATGACCGTTAATATGAAGGAAACAGGAGCTTGTCACAATATGTAGCTCCTATATTAAGGAGGTCAACATAGTGAATACTTGGCTACCCTCAAAAAGAAAGAAAATGGACATGGCATTTTCTTTCACAATCTTCACTGTAAAAGTTAATTATTCAAAATAAATAATAAGTTCTATATTCGTTTGATTTTGGAGCTAGTCTCTCTCCTGACAAAGAATGCAGAATGCTGTTAATCGGTAGCTCTTACACTTGGCTGCATATTAGAATCACTTGAGGGAGGTTTTCACAATTCTGAGGCCCAGGTCATTCTATAAACCAATTAAATCAGCCTGTCTGGGGAGTGGACCCCAGGCATCAATATTATTTTTAATGTTCCCCGTGGATTCCAATACACAGCCAAGACTGACAACCACTGCTCTAAGCCACATGATCTAACCTGTGTGTTCATCCCTGTTACTTAAACTGAGCCTATGTGGGCTGACTACTTTGAACTTTGGAGAAAGAAAAGGTTTTCAGAAAATAATAGCTAACAAACACAAAAAAAGAAGCATAAAGCAAAAATTTTAAATCCACAAGCATTTAAAAAACAGAAGTCCACTGAAGAAAATTGTTTACCTGATACAAAAAAAACCCCAAACCACCTTGATGCTCCAGTTAGGAGTAACTGCTTCTACTGGAAATTTTTCTTGTGCTTCTCTTTCTTTTCTGTTTCTTTCTTTCTCTCTCTCTCTCTGTCTCTTCAAAGTACATTTTGAAGTTTTCTTTCTCACTCTACCCACCCCAACCTCGGTTGGCAAACTCTGGAAAGAATTAGAAAAAGAATGACATCTCAAGTTAGGATTTTGCATATAAACCTGTTTTCTTATCTTCTCAGTTGCTTTTCTGCTTTTCCTCCATGTCCTTTTCACAAAATGTCACTCAGTTTCATCGCATCGAGAACTCTGTTGGAAAGGAAGGCAGAATGCTTGCCCTTCCTTCAAGAAAGTTTCAATTACAGCATTCTACTATTCAGTGCTTATTTAATAAGCGTTCGTTGAGCAGGTGCTATGTGCTATGTACTGGGCTAGGTAATGAGATGGGAAATGAACAAGGCATAGTCGATAATCTGGTGAGAAAAGATATTTCTAAACAAATAATTTCTTCAAAAATTAATTACATTTTTGAAATAATGATACACTTACATATTTTTAAAATCAAAAAGTATTAAAGTAAAAACCTCCCTTCCACCACTGTCCAGTTCACAATAGGTAGGCAGTGTTATTAAGTTCCTGTGTATCCTTCCATAGATTTTAGCATATATGCAAATACAAAGATTATTTAAAGATGAATATTTATTTATTACTCCCCCTTTTTTCACAAATAGTAGATGATTGTTTTATATGTTAATGTTTTCCATTTTACAACATATCTTGGAGATCTTTCTGTATCAGTACATAAAGATCGTATTTATTATTTTAGGTAGGTGCATAGTTTTCATTGCATGATATTCCATAATTCATTTTACCAAACTCATAGAGACAAAATTTAATTTTTTCCCAATATTTTTCTTTTCTTTTTTTTTTTTTTTTTGTTGCGGTACGTGGGCCTCTCACTGTTCTATAACAAATACAAATAATTTCATCATCTCATACATGTAAACTCTAAGATAAATTCCTAGCAGTGGGATTGTTTAGTCAATGAACTTTTACTTTTGACAGATATATTGACAGATTGTCATGTACTGAACTTATGCAAGTTTCCATGCTCACCAGCAATATATGGAGGTGCCTGTGTCCTCACATCATTGTCTACACACAATATGTTCATTGGGATTTGAATTTTTGCTGATTTAATGGATGGAAAATGGTGTCATGTCAATTTGTATAATCTTTATTATGAATGAAATTAAATATCTTTTTATAGCATAAGTGTTATGTGAGAGGGGAGTAAAGGATGCACTTTAACTAAATATGATAGAGGACCCATGTGCCACCTGTCCACTGATCAGAGTGACCATCATTAAAAAGTCTACAAATAATAAATTCTGGGGAGAATGTGGAGAAAAGGAAACCCTCCTACACTGTTGGTGGGAATATAAATTGGTGCAACCACTATGGAAAACACTATGGAGTTTCCTTAAAAAAACTAAAAATAGAATTACCATATGATCCAGCAATCACATTCCTGGGCATATATCCAGAAAAGACAAAAACCCTAATTCCAAAAGATACATGTACCACAATGTTCATAGTAGCACTATTTACAATAGCCAAGACATGGAAGCAACCTAAATGTCCATTGACAGATGAATGGATACAGAAGATACAATGGAATAGTACTCAGCCATAAAAAAGAATGAAATAATGCCATTTGCAGCAACATGAATGGACCTAGAGAATATTATGCTTAGTGAAGTAAGTCAGACAGATAAAGACAAATATCATATGATACCACTTATAAGTGGAACCAAAAAAGTAATATAAATGAATGTGTATGTAAAACAGAAACAGACTCACAGACATAGAAAACAAGCTTATGGTTACCAAAAGGGAGAGGGATGGGGGGAGGACAAACTAGGAACATGGGATTAGCAGACACAAACTACTATACATAAAATAGATAAGCAATAAGGGTTTACTGTATAGAATAGGAAATTATACCCAATATCTCATAATAACCTTTAGAGGAGTATAATCTACAAAACAAAAACAAAAACAAACCCAAATCACTATGCTGTACTCCTGAAACAAACAATATCTTAAGTCAACTATACTTCAATGAAAAAACCCATACTTATACAAAATAAATAAATAAATACAATAGAAAAAGCAGGGAGGGAGAAATTTGTCATCTCTACATCTGAAAATAAAAACACAATTTAAGCTCAGTCCTCAGCAGTTTGCATTGGATTCTTTCTCAAAATGCCTTTCAACTGAGTCATGGCGAAAGCATGGAGAAAAACATGATTTCCCATTTTTTTTCTTTTCTGTTCCATCTATTCTACTGGATCTTTTAAACATAGCTTTTGGATTGCTACCAACATTTTCAATAAGTTTGGTTTTCATTCAGCTTATTTGAGTTCCTGTTTGTCCCCCATTCAGGTATTTTGGTGATATGTTTACCACTGCCTTTTTTCATGTGATTTTTAAAAGTTCTAACAAAATATTACATGTTTTTTTGATATTTATGTACTTTTTCTCTTAGCTTATATTCTATGTGTATCAATATGGATAAACAACACTGAGCAAAAAGTACGCATGTAGGAAATATTACAAGTTTAAGTCTTGCAAATACAACTACAAAAATTTCTAATGTGCAGCACTTTAGAGTTTACAAAGTGCCTTAAGGTGTATTATCTCATTTAAGGTGCTCAACAGGTCTGTAAATTACCCTTGAGAAATTGCCTCCATTGCAAATAACACAGAGAAATTAAGTTACTTGCTGTCAGTCTCATAGCTAACCCAGGGCATATTGGAATCCATACCCAAGAATTCGAACTCCAAGTCCAGTACATTTTCTAACTAAACTCGAAGTAGTTGGCTGTGACAAAATATCTTTGGTTTTCCTTTGTCTCTGTGTGTCTGTCTCCTGCACCCAGAGAGAGGTCATTAGCAGCCTGGAGAGCAAAAGAAATGCCCACTCCCATCCACCTGACTTCTCTCCCCAGACCTCACTTGCATTGACTTTTCTCTTGGTCTTGCTGTCAGCACACACACTCTAGTCAGAGTGACTTAAGGCAGGGGTCCCCAACCCCCGGACCATGGGCTAGTAGCAGTCCGTGTTCTGTTGGGGACGGGGCTGCACAGCAAGAGGTGAGTGGCAGGCGAGGGAAAGAAGCTTCATCAGCCGCTCCCCATCGCTCACATTACCACCTGAGCTCTGCTCCTGTCAGATCTGTGGCGGCGTTAGATTCTCATAGGAGTAGACTGGACATAAGCAACTCACTTCGGGTGTCACTGTCTCCCATCACCCCCAGATGGGACCGTCTAGTTGCAGGAAAACAAGCTCAGGACTCCCACTGATTCTGCATTATGGTGAGTTGTATAATTATTTCATTATGTATTACAATGTAATAATAATGGAAATAAAGAGCACAATAAATGTAATGTGCTTGAATCATCCCCAAACCATCCCCCGCCCCTGGTCCGTGGAAAAATTGTCTTCCACGAAACCGGTCCCTGGTGCCAAAATGGTTTGGGACCGCTGACTTAAGGGACTTACTTCATAGGCAAGTTGGTGTGCAATTGATTAGGAATTTCTTCCAGCCTCCTCCTGACCTGGTCTTTCTCTAAAGTTTGTCACTACAATCAGGACTGAATCACTTACCTTGTCAATTGGGATATTTGTTCTTTGGTCTCAAATAAATTAACACAGCCCTGAAAGAAACCTTTCATCCCTTTGGTAACTCTCATCACTACCCTTTGAAGTGTTTTTGAAAGGAGTGTTGAATCAGAACCTTTCATGCAATTGTCAGTCTGATTCCTTGGAGGTCCAGACCTAAGGAGCATATTCGGAAGAGCCTGCACACATTATCCTCCTCTGCTTCCGAGCCTTTCATCTGCAGCACAGAAAGCTGTGTGTGGGTTCCTCCTTTGTACAAGGACACTATTTTATTTTGGTCTGAGCCTCCACACCATCAACTGATAATTTCATAAAAGGTTCTGATTCAATTGAATGAAGAGATGTTGAACTACATCACGTGCATGGGTTGTGACTTGCACATTATTATTATTATTATTGACTTTGTAACTATTCCTATCTCGTAATATGGGTGATTTGCTAATGCCATTTGCAGCAACATGACGGACTTAGAGATTATCATACTAAGTGAAGCAAGTCAGAAAGAGAGACAAATACCATGTGATATCACTTATATGTGGAATCTAAAATATGGCACAAATGAACTTATTTACGAAACAGAAACAGACTCCCAGACATAGAGAACAGACATGTGGTTGCCAAGGGGGAAGGGGGTGGGGGAAGGATATATTGGGAATTTGGGGTTAGCAGATGCAAACTATTATATATAAGATGGATAAACAACAAGGTCTTACTGTATAGCACAGGGAAACTATATTCAATATCCTGTAATAAACCATAATGGAAAAGAATATGAAAAAGAATATATATATATTATAAATGAATCACTTTGCTGTACAGCAGAAATTAATACAACATTGTAGATCAACTAATTTCAATAAAATAAATTTTAAAAAATATTGGTGATTTGCAATGAGCTCTCTTGACCACATCTCCACAGATGTTTAAGAAAAAAATCCTGCTGAGTGGCAAGTCCTGCCTTGTCATAAGTGAGGTGTTTTGTGTAAAGCTAGGAAAAGAACCCCTTGGGTTGATGAACTCCTTTACAGCTAACAAGCTAACCTCAGGTTCAATAGACATGGAAGGTGATAAAGACATGATTTTGGAGGGAGCTTACAAAGCACAATGAAGAAGATTAAGCTGGAAAATGCTATTAAATTCAATGCCTCCCAAGAGTTAACGCTCTTTCATTTAATAACAAATACCATTCTTACCACGTTCACCTTCAGTTCTCTGTTTTTTACATCTTCCTCCACAAAACTTACTTTTTTTCCCACCTCTATCTCCTCTCACTTTTGTATCTCCAGACCTGAGGAGACATTCAATAAATATTTGTTGAGTTAATGATTCAACGGATCTGAGGCCAAGGAATCATTACCTGGCTCTGGTCCCTCTCCTACCTCTTTGAGGTGAGTATCTTCTCTGTCCGATACTTTGCACATTTCTGTTTCTGCTGTTTTGGTTCTTCCCTTTTCAACATTTAAAATTATTCATGTCTCTCTCATCTTGAACAAAAAAAAGTAGGAAGAGGTTTTGTTAATCAAATGCCCCACCCCCAACTATCATTCCATCAATTTACTTCCTTTACAGTCAAACTTTATGAACCATCTATCTGTACTCACTGACTTCTTTTCCTCACATCTGCATTTTCCAATTCATTGACATCTTGCTTCTGCCCCTTACAATGTCCCAGTGAACCCAATGGGCCACTTCCCAATACTTACTGAACTTGTTTCTTCAGTAGCATTTAACACATTTCTCTCTCGAAACACTGCTTTACGTTGGCTTTACAACCCAGTGTTTTCCCACTTGTTTCTTCTCTTGTCTGTTTCCTTTGAAAGCTTTGCTCCTTTACCCGTTTGCTGGACATTGGTGCCCTCAAATATTGATGTCCCTCACGGGCTCTCTCCATACTCTCTCCAGGTAGTTTCTTTTACTCTCCTGGCTTCCATGATCTCTCTCCTGGAGAGCTCCCCAGACCTACTTAGAGAACTAAATAAAGTAGGGCCTATTATCTTCACCCAGATGCTTTACAGCACTTCACTCTCAAAATGCTCAAAACTTATGTCATCTCTTCCAGAATTAGCTTTCCCTTCCTTATTTCTGAATTTCAGTGAATGGCCCTCTCATCCTTCCAGTTGTCCAATCCAAACCAGAAATGCAGGTATCATCCATAACTTCTTCCTTGTCCTCACCCCTCTATCGAATCACAAGATTCTTTCATTTAAACAGTGAAAATATTTCTTCTTCCAGACCCCACTAGCTCTGCCCTAGTACAAGCCACCATCACCCTTCGCCTTTGTTACAAAGACTTTCTCCCAAGTGTCCTGTCCAACCTTCACTCTCGTGGGCTTTCGGTCCATTTCCACATACAACCAGATTGATGATCTTTCTGTAATGCAAATTCCATCACATTCCTCTCTATCTAAAGTCCTTGCTTTCTCCTTCTCATTAAGTTAAAGCACCTTAGCATGTCAGATAAAACCCTACAGGACTCTCAGGTGTTGTTGCTATACTACTTGCACCCTATGCCTCAGATATACTCATCTTCAGGTCCCTTAGCTGTTACTTCCTCCAGACGGTCTTTCCGGACTACAAGAGGCTGAATTAAGTGTCCTTATTGTTATTTTCCATAGCACACTAATATCACATTTGCAGTGCATTGCAGTTGGTTTTTAATTCATAAATTCTTCGAAGTATAAGTTCCTTGAGGGCAGAGGTTGATCTTTCTTATCATTATGTCCCCAGGATGTTTCCTGGCATATACTATATACTCATTTAATACTTATAAGACGAAAAGATGAGTCTGCCTAAATTACTTGAAATAGGTCCAACTATTCACTAAAAGGTTCATATACAATAATATATATAAAATGATCAAGGTGGTATACCAATAAATATTATTTCTTTTCCCTTTCTTATTTGGTTCCTAGGAAATCTTTACTTAGAGCTGTGACGTGGTTAACAGTCTTATCGTGATTCCAATTTTTATACTAAAACCTATTGCTATTTAGTTCCAACAGAAGTATAGAACTTTATGGCTGCAATTGTCTTATCTATAGTTCAATGCCCTGTGAAAGTACTGGAATCATATTTCTGGAATAAACTGTAGTCTATTGAGAATGAACAGAATGTACTAGTCATAAGGTAGCTGTTCCACAGAGTGACACTCAGATTGGTTCTCAAATTTCTCAGTTGGAAATTCAGTCAATTATCAGATGATTTCACAAAAGAAAATAATGAGGACTATTATTAGCAATGATAAAAAATATCTCATGTATGGATGCATCTATGCTATTTACTAAATGCATGAATGCACAGGTAGATTCAATTCAATTAGTATTTACTGAGAACCAGAGACCCAGTGTCAGATAATATAGCTATATAAACTGTAGCAAAGCATATAGAAAGATGCTGTTCTAAATAATACTTTTGTTTTTTTCCTTACTTTAACATTTTTAAATTGATGATAAAAATGATGCATGTCTCATTGAAAAAGGATAACATTTACATAAACCTTTTTTGGTTGTCTCATTTGATTCTCACAACACAACTTGAACCATGAAAGGACTGAGCAGATATTATCATTTCCACTTTAGATATGAGGAAACTGAGGTAAAGTCTATTTATCTGTCTGTTTATCCTAGATACATTGACAGACACTGAGAGATGTGAAAACAAAAAAAAGATTATTGCCTGCTCGATCACTTCCACTTTTAAGATGATTTACCTTCTTCTCTCACCCTCATGTATCTCCATCCCCCAGTCATTTAGTTTATGTTATAGAGATCTGTGTAAGCAGGGGTGGGGGGAGAGAGAAAGGGAGAGAGAGGGAGAGGGAGAGAGAAGAAGGGAAGAGCGGGAATGGGGCTAAAAAGACACAGCTCTTCGGAAACAGTGAGTAACCCAAGGTCAGTCACTGATTTTCCCTTTCCGGTTCTCATCTGAATATGTCCAGCTACATCTTCTTCATTTCCTGTCCTTAAATGCCACATAGTTCTGAATAGCCTTATAAACCACCCTCCTCCACACTCTTCTGTTCTTACCTCTTTTGATGTGCCTTCCTGAATTCATTTCAGAGGCTGGAAAAGCCAAATTCTGTATTTCTAGACTCTTGCAGCTAGTTCTGGATACCAGCTAGATATACTCATGCAAGATTTGGAAGCTGGTAGTGAGGGGAATGCTTTCGCCTTGCTGCTGTTGCTGCTGGCGGTGTTGAGATGCAGTGTGGTCCTGGAAGTGGATGCCAGGCTCTGAGTTCCTGTCTGGTCACTGGCTTCATGGGTGTCAGGAGGCAGCTGAGATATTAGTGGGGTGTTTCTGATCCCTGGAACAAAGCTATGGCTCACAATTCTTGCACTCAGTGGTTCCATTGTCAGTCTCCTCATTACAGCTTCTCTAATCCTTCTAATGATTTTAGAGGCATTTAATTCCTGTACTAAATCCCTTTCTGTTTAAAATACCTATAGAGGTTTCTATTTTCTCTACAGAACTGTGAAAAATATGCAAAATTTTTCATAAATTAATACAAAGAATTTCTGTTTTTCCAACAAAATCTGCCCTGACTGAGACAGCGAAGATATCAAGAAAATATCGTTGGAACAGAGGAAGTCCTTAAAGAACGTGTGTTCTATTAACTTGCATGGGCTCATGCAGCTTGTAATAATGAAGCCTGGGTTTGAATCCAGATCTTCTGACTCTGGACCCCAGAGTCCTTTATTTATGTCACACTATCATTTTTTTCAAAGCAGTTAGAATATTACTTCAGTACCTGGCAAAAAGTAGAAATCAGCATATAGTTTTCCAATTGAATTGAATTTTCAACATCTCATAGGATATATTTTAAATATAAACACTGGGATCACTATGTAAAAAAAAATTTGTTCTTTTTGGAAACAAGTGAAGAAAATTCTTTATATTTGGAAGAGCAGAGTAGAAGTGAGAAAAGTGTAGACATGTAAGATTTTTAAGTATTGGAAAATAGTGGGAATTTATCCTATTAGAGTAAAAGATAACTTTTGATTGTGAAATAAAATAATTCAATTTTCAAAGATTTAAAATTCATGGACATGTTATTCATGAAAATTACTTCTGACTCTTTGTTTCTATTTAAATTGCTTTTCATACCAGAGTTGATTGAATTGCTCAACAAAACTTCCTTTTTTCAGAGCAATATAGCTTCACAGCTAAAATGGGCCTAGTGGATGTTGCCTAAGGTCACAGGAATGACCAATAACCTGATAAAATTATGTAAAATTGCTTCAGCTACCATTAAACTTACAGAATTTCAATTATACTTCATTGATATTTTCTGCAGCCTGAGAGCCCTAAATATAAGATCTATGATAAATTTTATACAACACTTGTATGCAGTATATTATGGATAATTTAAGTAAGTTACTGTCAAAGGTAATAAGTGAGAGAGGTACTGATGTGGGTAAAGATCATGAAAGTTACTGTACTTCTAAACCTTTATATTCCATCTTATTGAACCATTAGAGGAAATAAACTGGGAAGATATTTACTTAAAGTAACAGAGTTATTTTTGTCCTTCCATTTATAAGATGTGTGTGTGCGTGTGTGCATTTACTGCAATTCTATTATATTGATTTTAATATCATTGACATCAGTATGAAAATGCATCTTAGAATAGCTAAATACACCAAATATTATTGTTTACCCATTACAGAGGTGAATATTATTTGAATTCATTGTTTGATTAGAGTTTCATAATAAAGCATGTGCCACAAAATCTTTAAACTCTATAGCTTTGTGATATTTACCATCACTTAATAGATTTATGTTTGCAACTTTAGCTGGGAAAAAATGCTTTTTCTTTCAGGTATAGTATAACTGCAATTTGAATAACCAGGTAGGATGATTTCCGGTGAGTGAGTGTTATGTCTGCCTTTGTTTGCACTAGGTAGACTGTTATCAATAATCTAGCTAGGTGTAACCAAAAGCATATATCAAGCTATCTGCAGGGTGAGATGCTGGATTGACAATGGGGATAAAAGGGAAGCTAGCATATTGAACAGTGTGATCAGCCCCAGCTACATTCCTTATGAGAATGTTGGCAACCAGGCTTATATTCGCACCTCCACTCCCAAGCTCTGGCAAGAGATATGTGTATCCTTCTCTGAGAAACTTAAGTATCCCAAAGAAAAATACTGCACATTCTTAAATCTAGGGTTCTCTAATGAAAATTCAGTTGATCATTTGATCAGCCTAGAAGGAAACCTACCAGTTAGTAAGCTATATTCATGTAGACATATTTCTTAGTTAGCTTTTCAGAATGTCAGCATTAAAAATGAGTGGGCAGGGTCTTCCCTAGTGGCCCAGTGGTTAAGACTCTGTGCTTCCACTGCAGGGGGTAGGGGTTCGATCCCTGGTCAGGGAACTAAGATCCCACATGCTGCACAGCACAACCAAAAATAAAAATAAATAAATTAAATTAAAAAAAAATTTTTTTAATGAATGGGCAGTCAAAGATCACCTAATATTTGAGGAAAGACTCTGATATTTAAAAAGATACACTAAAACAAGTAAAAATGGACTCAGAAAAAACATTTTAAAATTAGAGAACATAAAAAAATTAAAAGAAACTAAAATCAATACACTCAAAGAAATGGGAGAAGGTATTGTAATAATTACACAACAAAGTAATTATAAATCTACAGTCCACTAGTCATTAAGGTCCTAAACCTGTTCTTTTCAAAGAAAATAAATATCACATACACAGGATTAAGAATAAGAATAACAGGAGATTTCTCACACATGAAAAGCTACAAAACAATGGGACAATAGCTTCAATTATGAATGAAAATTATGGTCAATCTAGAATTTTGTCTCTAAATATTTTGTCTCAAAATATCAACCTAGTGTGGAGATAGGGTAAAGATATTTTCAGACAAACACCATTTCAAAAAATTGTCTTTTATGCACTTTTCTGAGAAATCTTCTGAAAGATGTGCTCCACCTAAATAAGGGAGCAAAAAAAAAAAAAAAAAAAAGAGAAGAAGATACAGGATACAAGAGAAAGAAAGGCAAAAGGGAGTCCTCAGGGTGAAAACTGTTCATTAGGCCTAGAGAGCAAGTAGTAAAGATTAGAACAGAAGAAGGGAGTTCCAGTGTGGATTCTTCCAGGACGAAAAATGAAACAATATATTATCTAGTAGGTTTGACTCTGTGAAAATATCATGTTCAGAGACATTTACAATGTTATTGCATGGTGTGGAAAAACTAAGTTGTAAGGTCAAAGAAAACTAAGAAAATGAAAATAGCTTTTGAGTCAACAGCCATTACTTACTTCTTTTTTCAGTAGAGATTTTATGTGTGTTGCTGTTGCTATTTAGTAGACACTTTTTTTTTTTTATGAATGTCTCTTTGCCAGTAAGAAGGTTCAGCTAGTCTTCACGCTCCAAAGCTCTGCAGCCCTCCTCACTCTCAAGAGTGTCCTGGCTTGGACAATGAATTTGAGAGTCACTCTATAAACAACTTCCACTTTTTCTTTTTTGCTACTTGAACCTGTTCCAAACTGCTCCAGCTCCTTAGACATTTCAGAGCTGAATTGGAAAGAAGCTCTTAATCATCAGTTATTGGAGAAGCTCACAGGTTATTGGAAAGAAGGCAGCTCCTTTGTACTTTCAACTCAGTATGTCAACTCAAACTGATTATTTTGGAGGTAGAGGGAGTGGGTGGAGATTTCTATGAGCAAAAGTCATATTTCATGTTTGATCTTCCTAGGCTAGCAGAAAAATAAAATGGTTATAAGGATATAAACTTTATTTTTAATATCTTTTCCGATTGCTTCCTGATTAGAGTCCTTTTCCAGAATTAGCAGAGATCCTAGGAAACCAAGTTATTACTTCACACTGATTCCTTCTCAACTGACTTGTGAGGCCCAGATTACAGCAAACCGTCTGCATAAAGATGACTATTCATTCAATATCATAGCACCTCCTGACTCCTTTCAATTTTCTTATAGAGATTCCTCCTTTTTCTTTCTGAGCTATTTAAAGAGATAGGACAGTTGCTTTTATTTCCCTCAAAGATATTAAATGATTACATTTAATAAGATATGTATGAAAGGTCTTCTGAAACTTGGGAAGTTATAAAGAAATATGTTATTATTTTATTATCTGTTCTCAAACACATATAATAGTGCAGAGAGGAAAGGTGGTTTCTTCATCATGTACTCTTCATGACCTACACAAAAGGTGTAGGGGTTTCAGGGCAATCTGTGTACTGGGAAATTTGTTAAAGATTAGGTAATTTTTTTTTTTTTTTTTTTTTTTTTTTTTTTTTTTTGCGGTACGTGCGCCTCTCACTGTTGTGGCCTCTCCCGTTGCGGAGCACAGGCTCCGGACGCGCAGGCTCAGCGGCCATGGCTCACGGGCCCAGCCGCTCCGCGGCATGTGGGATTTTCCTGGACCGGGGCACGAACCTGTGTCTCCTGCATCGGCAGGCGGACTCTCAACCACTGTGCCACCAGGGAAGCCCTAGATAATCTTTTAATCATTCCCTACTACTAATTTTGTATTACTCATATTGATTCTGTATGTTTGCCATGTTTAAAAAATCTGTAGAAAAAGAATGGGGAAAGAGGAAATATGTAAGTTAGAGAAGACATCATAAATTAATGAGCGAAATCAGTGGAAATTTAGCAGACAGCAGGATTTTTAGCAAAATCTTTATGATCAGATACTAACAAAGAATAGTAATAAATGGATGGAATGTCTTTAGTTGAATGTCTCTCTCTTGTTATCAGGGACATTTTTCATTACTTTTACATATGTGATTGCTGTTTACCAGTCACTTAAGAAGTTGAGCTGTAAGGTTGGGTTTTAGCCTTCTGCAACATTGTCACTAGTAGCTGCCTAGTATTCTGTTATGCAAATGTATCCCAGAGCTTATTTCACCAGTTTCTTATTTACCTTGTTTCCTATTTTTCACTGTTACAAACAGTAAACAACTTTGTAATAAGCAAAAAAAAAGTTGAGCTATAATTGTCTTTCAAACCAAATGTAAATTTTATTTTTGTAAATTTTATTGTGTTGCCAATCTGATTTGTATTTTTAAAGTTCAAAAAATGTTCTTGTTTTATTTGAAAGGCATTTACAGAACTTCTCGGCTTGTCTGAAAACGTATCCCTGTTCCTGTCACTTGGCTTAATGCTCCACACATGTTTTCTCACTTAAACTTTGCCTCATTTGGCTGCGGTTTTTTTATGTAGCCTTTGAAACCATCTCTAATGGAAACATGCAGCTGTGAGCAAGATTTCCTAAAAATGTACATGGAATTAATTTTCCAGGCATTTCATGCAAGGGCCCTTTTGTATCTAAAGGAGAGATTTTTGCTAAAAGGAGTTTTAATGTAACCAAATGAAAGAGGGAAAGAGCCAGAAAAGAGATTAAGGGAAGCGTGCAAAGCCCTAACGCCCAAAACAGAGAAGAAAAGGAAAGGGGGAAAAGAGTAGAGAAAGAAGAGAGAAAAGAACGTTAATCGTGGAGCAAGAAAGGAACAAGCCAACACATTCTGTGGGAGGCAAGAGGAAAAAGGAAAAAAGTGGAAGGATAGTGAGAATCGGAGGAGGGGAGATCTTGTTGAGAGAAGGAAAATGTTATCTACTACATTCTGTTAAAGCATTTGCTTAAACTGATCAGTATCTCAACTCTGTCAGCAAGAGAACTATTTTACATCAGATCAGTATATTTCACAGTCTCTGAATTAAAATAAACTGATTTCAGCTAAAAGGGCACAAAATTTAAAAATAACAGCATTTGAAGTACCAGGGTTGAGAATTTTTGTTTTCATAAACAACTTCTCCTGGCCATGTGTTATGTTTTTATTGACACTCTAAGGTTAAAACCTGAAACTATGATGTTTGAATTTACTAATGAACAGCCGGTGAGCTTTTCATGCCCAGGAGATTGTAAAAATATAGAATTGTGTGGCTGAATTCAACTACGTTTTAAACAACAAGCATAAAGACTTTGCTGATTCTTTCTATCTCAGTTTTTCACCTCTTATTTACTTGAAGCCCTTAAGACAGGTGACAAAAATCCAAAAATCACAGAAGAAACAAAATGTATGTTTTTTTTTTTTTAATTAATTTTTGGCTGTGTTGGGTCTTCGTTGCTGCGCATGGGCTTTCTCCAGTTGCGGCAAGCAGGGGCCAATCTTCTTTGAGGTGCACGGGCCTCTCCTTGCAGTGGCCTCTCCTGCTGTAGAGCACAGGCTCCAGGCACGCGAGCTCAGTAGTTGTGGCACCCAGGCTCTAGAGCGCAGGCTCAGCAGCTGTGGCGCACGGGCTCAGTTGCTCCGCAGCATGTGGGATCCTCCCGTATGGCTCGAACCCGTATCCCCTGCATTGGCAGGCGGACTCTCAACCACTGCGCCACCAGGGAAGCCCACAAAATGTATTTTTAATATGCATGAACGGGTTCAGTGATGTATTTTCCAGGATTGCTCCCAGGGAGAAAGTAAACTTCGAATGCATGTGTAACACATTTTCCATAGTATAAAATATTTAACGTATTAATATAATACAAAGAAATCAATAATTTGTAACCATGTGGGACTATAGAATTCATTTTTACAAGTTTATAACTATTTTACATATACTCTGCTGACACTGGTTTTACAAATGATCAAATTAGCACAATTTCTTGGGTGCAGTATAAATAAAGAAGTTATGTGAATGAATACTACATAATAGCTCCATAAAGGATTATTTCAGTTTTGAAGGATTTATCATATGGAACTGAGAATAAAGAGAATAGTGTGACATGGCCTATTTAATGTTAGACAAACACAAAATATTAGAGTTCCCAAATATTCCATCATTAAAAGAAAGCATCATAAAAGCTTGAAAAAACTGAGAAAAAACTTTAAAATGTAACTAAAATACAATAGTATATTAATGTCAAATGTAAAACTATGATTCTATTACGTATACATAGCAGCTGATGTATATCTTTAATAACCTAATTAAATTATCATAAAATGTAATAATCTGTCACTTTATACAGTTTGAAAAAAATTTAGAGATTCTGAAATCAGTTTGATGATTTCATATAAAGTAATCAGGTTGAAAACATAATATTTTCTCTTCTTTCTCTCTTCTTGTCTGTTACCATGTTTTTTCTGAAACTTGTCTGTGCAGTTATTTCGCTAGGGGGTGTGTGTGTGTGTTTTGTTCTTGTCTGAATGTTTGACTAGTGTCTTGTTTTATTTAGGTGTTTGCTTAGAAAACTAGTTTTTCTGTGACAAAGTGGTATGTATAATCTTATCAAAATGTGTGAAACATCCACGGGCATGACCAAACTTCACGAAGAATAGCATCTGTTGCTACAGGAAGAACTTGTACTAACCTTAGAACACATCAATGTACTAGACATTATGTAGAGTCCCTTTTAATTTTTATTTTTACTTGGTAGAGAGAGTCAGAATAGGAGGAGTCTCTTGGGGCCACTGTTGGGTTTCTTTCTTCCAGTTTTATTGAGTTATAATTGACATAAAATAAAACTCAATAAAAAATATAACACTGTATTAGTTTAAAGTGGCCACTGTCCTTTATGTCCCTTGAAATCATAGAACTAATTTGCCAGACATTCTGGATATCTTGAGACAATGTGAGGAAACAGAAGGAACTCTTGATTCAAAGACAGGACACAGGGCTTTTATGCTACTTTTGCCATGCTGGTTAATTAGTTATTTTAGGAAAAGTGAGAATAGAAGGATATTTTCCCCTTAAAAAATAGTGCACGTATTAAGAAAAGAGAAAACAGAAAGAGTGGTGCTCTTATTAGAACCGTACTTAATTTTCACTAGCCAGTGGCAAGACTGATGATAATAAAATGCACTTTTTAATTGCAAAAAGAAAATATCTAATGTTAAAACAATATTTGAATTCCTACAACAGTGGGCTCCCCTCTGAGCACCCTCTGAATTTCTTTGCTTAGTGCTTACCACATGGCATGGTAGCAACTTCATTCATGAGCTCAATCATTCATTCATTGTCTCATTTAACTTCAAGTCCTTACCATGACCTGCAAGGTCACACATGGTCTGTCCCTTCCTTAGCTCTCTGACCTCCTCTTCTCCAGCCCACAAGGGTACTTGTTATTATTCCAGTGTGCCAGCCACACTCCTGACTGACTCCCTTTGTTCTAGCTCTTCTCCCTTCCTGGGATTCTCCTCCCTCAAATATTTACTAGGTTCACTTTCTCACCTTCTTCAAGTCTTTGCTCAGATGTCACCTTCTCAAGCGTGCCTCTCTTGGCACCTTGATGAATACAGCCAACTGCCTTCTCTTATTGTGTTATTGTTGATTGTCTCCCCTCCCTCTTCCTGTATGTAAACTGCATGAAAATGGGGATTTTTGTCTAGAAGCGTGTCTGGCTCATTGAAGGCACTCAGATGTTTGTGGAATGCTTGAAGTTAGCAAATAGGTATTGAGTCTCTACTCTGTCTCAGAATTGGTGCTTAGCACTGGGCATAAAATGAAGAACAAGACACAGTCTCTAAGCCACAAAAGTGTATGTGGTATAATTCCCAGGACATCCAGCATGGATGCTAATTCAGTAGATCTTGGGTGGAGCCTAGACATTTGCAATACAGCCAGATGCCCCAGTGGTTTCAGATGAGCCCTGTTCTCACTGTGTCCTCCTGGCAGCTGTGAAGTTGTCTTGCCATTGGCTCTTCTTCACTTCATATGATGCCTAAAACATACTGGGTGTTGAATAACTCTCCTTCAGTGATGAAAAGAACATTATGATAAATAAGATGTCCTTTTCTGCCTTCCAGAAACTCATAACATGGATGAAATTCCTACCCGGTAATTGCTTTTTTTTTTTTTCCAAGAGCACTTCTAATTCGATGAGAAATGAATGCTCTACACACAGAACAGCTACATGATAAAAAAGTGAGTGAATATGGAAATTCAGAGGAGGGAACACACCTCAGAAACATTCCACTAATATTTCCACTGCTCTGAACTTAAAAGCCATATATATATATTTTTTTTTTTTTTCGGTACGCGGGCCTCTCACTGCTGTGGCCTCTCCCGTTGCGGAGCACAGGCTCCGGACGCGCAGGCTCAGCGGCCATGGCTCACGGGCCCAGCCGCTCGGCGGCATGTGGGATCTTCCCGGACAGGGGCACGAACCCGTGTCCCCTGCATCGGCAGGCGGACTCTCAACCACTGCGCCACCAGGGAAGCCCAAAAGCCATATTTTAAAGTTGATAAAAATCTTATCTTTAGCTATTATTCCCGAAGTCAATAGATTTAGTTCTTAGTACACGTGGAAAAAAATGATGATTTTTAAAATTAGAGTAAAATTGCCTTACAATGTTGTTAGTTTCTACTGTACAACGAAGTGAATCAGCTTTATGTATACCTATAATCCCTCCCTCTTGGACCTCCCTCCCACCCCCCATCCCATCCATCTAGGTCATCACAGAGCACGGAGCTGAGCTCCCTGTGCTACACCGCAGGTTCCCACTAGCTATCTATTTTACACATGGTAGTGTATTTATGTCAAACCTAATCTCCCCAATTCAAAATGATGGTTTTTTTATAGCATTTTACATTTATAAGGGCAGTGGGGCAGTGTTTGTGACACTGCAGATACAAGTGGCAATGGACAGGCTATTATTATCAGATTCACAAAATACACATATATTCATGACCAGATTCACATCTCTCCGAGAAAAATGTGCAGATGAGACTCATCTTGATTGACTGACAACAAATGCTTGAATTGCCATCAACTGAGAACTCAAATTTCCCCTCTTATCATTTGATACCTTGGCCAGGAATTGCATTGATTTTCTCCAAAAGTTTGGAAAGGGAAAGTTTTCATGTATCATAATAAAGTTTTACTATAACACAACTTGTCATAGCATATAATTCAGAAGAAAGCTTGTGTTTATTATTGGTAGTAATGGAAAAACCTTATTACATAGCACAGATTCATTTATAATATGGTTGGTGAACATAATATGCTACTCAAAACCAAGGTCCCACAAGAATAGCCTTAGAAGCTAGTCTCTGAGACATATAACTATTGTCAGACAAAAAGTTAAAATAGATAAAGCTTATTTTTGGTGAACTCAGTTCTACTCTTTTTACTTATATTCTCCTCTACCCACTCTTTTCCTTCCTCAGACATCCAGTACTCTCATCTCTCTCCCTTTCTTCTAATAAACCACTTTTTTTTTTCTGGAAAGAGAAAAATTAATAAATTATGCCTCAGTGTGAATTTGTCAGTGGGTTGCTTATTCCAAGCATAACCTACCACACATGTATTGCCTTGTAGCGTGTATCTCTACCTGTGGATTCAGAGTGTGTCCCCCAAACTGAATGAATTTCTGTATCAGGGGTTGGGAACAATGCAGGTTTTATAAGAGCATTGAGGAGTTGAATATGTGTCAGGCTCTGCTCTAGACATTGGTATTTTGTATTCAATTTAATCATCATGAAGAATCCTACAAGGTAGGTGATACTATGCCCTTCTTACAGATGAGAAAACTGAGCCTTAGCAAGGTTAATTTACTTGCCAAAGTCCATGGGACTCAACCCAAGTCTTTCTGAATTCAGAAACTCACAAGTTCCTGCCTTCCCAAATCCTACACAGTCATAGAGACATAGAGATGTGGGTGGCATATACTGATGGGAACTGGGAAGAAAAGCAAGAATTAAAGAGGAATGGGGAGGGCTTCCCTGGTGGTGCAGTGGTTGAGAGTCCGCCTGCCGATGCAGGGGACGCAGGTTCGTGCCCCGGTCCGGGAAGATCCCACAAGCCGTGGATCGGCTGGGCCCGTGAGCCATGGCCGCTGAGCCTGCGCGTCTGGAGCCTGTGCTCCGCAACGGGAGAGGCCACAACAGTGAGAGGCCCACGTACCGCAAAAAAAAAAAAAAAAAAAGAGGAATGGGGAAATAGCAAAATACATTACTTGACTGTGTACTTCGTTAACTAATTTATGAGGCCAAAGTTATTAGATCATTTGGAAGTACTACTCAGCAATACAAAGGCATATGTTACTGATACTACAGATGAATCTCTAATGAATTATGCTTTGTGACAGAAGTTGGACCCAAAAGGCTACATATCGTATAATTGCATGTATATTTCATTCTTTAGAAAAGGTGAAACTATGGTGGTTGCTAGGGGTTCAGGGTGGGAAAACGGACATACTACAAAGGGTAGCATGAAGGAACTTTTGGGTTGATGGGTCAAAACTCATTGAAATGTACACCCCAAAGGGTGAAATTTACTGTACATAAGTTAAGAGATAAATACAAATTTTAAAAAAGCACAATCTGTCTTTCTTTTTTTTTGGATAATTCTTCTTCATACTCACTTTCCAGACAATATAAGTGGAATAGAAAATATCTTAAACTCTTCTGTGTTTTAAGTCTCACGGTTTTGCCACAAAGTCACACCTGAACTATTTTCATTGGATTTATTTTAAAGGTTTAATAAGCGCTGGAGTCTGAAGAAAAACGTTTCCAGCTTTATTATTTTTTATGTTGTGCCAAAGCTTACTTCTATATGTGTGTGCGTGTGTGTGCACGTGTGTTTTAAGACCCCTTGTTTTCTTAACAAGTACCTTTTGAAGAGAAAAACTTTCAGTTCCATTAATGGATTCTCCCCTTCCCTCAGCATGTTAAACTTGATGGAGATGAATGAGTTCAAATGCGGGTGGCCACACACACACAAAAGACTAAATCTCGAGGTCAGTCCCCACCTGGGGTTGGCTGGCCCTTTATTTAAAATTACAGGTGGAAAATGCTAAGGTGATCTCATGCTCATAAAGGTGGGCCGGCGTTGTCTAACACAGGTATTAAAAAAGAATTCAGGGCTTCCCTGGTGGTGTGGTGGTTAAGAATCCGTCTGCCAATGCAGGGGATACGGGTTCAAGCCCTGGTCCGGGAAGATCCCACATGCCACAGAGCAACAAAGCCCGTGCGCCACAACTACTGAGCCTGCGCTCTAGAGCCCGCGAGCCACAACTACTGAAGCCCGCGAGCCACAACTACTGAAGCCCGCGCACCTAGAGCCTGTGCTCCCCAACAAGAGAAGCCACCGCAATGAGAAGCCTTTGCACCGCACCGAAGAGTAGCCTCCGCTCGCCGCAACTAGAGAAAGCCCGCGCACAGCAACGAAGACCCAATGCAGCCAAAAATAAATATAAATAAAATAAATAAATTTATTTTTTAAAAAAAGAATTCAGACAATCAGGGAGCTGTTGAAACCACATCTGTCCCCTTCAGTGTGCACAGCTGTCTGAATATATATTGAAACTCTCAGGACTGTTTTGCAGTGACTTGCTTGAAATGATGGATGAACAAACCATATTTTGAATTAGTGAAACGGCCAAACTTAGTGAAATGGCCGTTCAGATCCAGGAAATGGGTCCATCCCTCAACTTTACAGCCCCCAGTGCCTTGCATAGTCCTTGCTAATTATTGGGTGTCTGGTAAATAATTGAAGAGTGAATAAAATAAAACTTTCTAGGTCTACAAACTATCTGACTTTTCACAGATTCATCACTTTTTTGAGTATCTTCTGTAGTATGGAAATAATGCCTATGGATAACTCATCACAAGACACTGAGAATCAAAAATAAATTAATTACTATAAAAATGTGCTGAAATAATACAGAGGTTTTAAATATAATAGTAAATCTGTGGTGAAAATTCTATCATTATAACTGACTCAATTCTGGATTGTCTCATTCTCTGAGTCCTTCATTTTATTTAAATGCATTTTCATAAAGATGTCTTTACTTTGGATCTCAATGCATCCAACAGGCAACTCTTACAGGATCTATTTACAGAGCCATAACATGTTTCAAAGAAAATGAACTAAGGCACCATCAGATCTTGGGCTCTTTATTCCTCAGCATTCAAACTTTGCTTGGTAATAGAATCCTTGTTTCAACTTGGGTGGGAGGTAGAGAGAGGGAGTAAAAAGAGGCAGACTAAAAATAATAACTTAATTATTTATAAATGTCTAAGTCTAAGCATTTCTCCTTGCGGTGAATATTTCTCTACATCCTGATCCACCCACTGTCTATCCACTATTTGATTTTTTTCTTTTGAGGATAAGCTAGCTGATTGCTTGAAATATTCCCAGTGCTACAGGCTTAAAAATAAAAATAAAAGAACAACCACAGTGTACCTTGGGATGAATCCGCTTCAGAGTGGGATGGTTGCCATGACCACAGACATTGCTTAGAATGGTCCTTGTCCTGGGTTAGTATAGTTTGGAGGAGGAGGGAGATGCATATTATTTACAGTCTTCAAGCCGTTGGTAACTGCTACTGCTTCTCCCTTGTTTGCAGGATCTTACCTGGAAAACTAGAAAATCATTCATTTCAATTTGTAGATTCATCTAGGAGTAATTCGGAGTGGCATTTAGAACATTTTCCTTCGTGATGGAAGGTGATGAAGATGATGATAGAAATAGTAATAATTATAATAGCTTCCCTTTCTTGAGTACGTGTTATAAGCTTATTGTAAGTATTATTATTGGCTAGCATAATATGTGCATTATATAATTTATATCCCAAAGTTGCAAAAGTTGGGTATTAGAATGAATGTCCCCAAACTCTGTGATGCTGGCTTTATGGCCACATCATGGTCATTATCACCAGAATAGCTACAGGCACTTTTCTCTCCTGCCTGACGGCAGTCACCCAATACCTATAAGCTTGGTGCGGCAAGGGAACTACAGGCTCAAAAGCTGAAGCAGGGCTTCCCTGGTGGCGCAGTGGTTGAGAGTCCGCCTGCCGATGCAGGGGACACGGGTTCGTGCCCCGGTCCGGGAAGATCCCACATGCTGCAGAGCGGCTGGGCCCGTGATCCATGGCCGCTGAGCCTGCACGTCCGGAGCCTGTGCTCCACGACGGGAGAGGCCACAGCAGTGAGAGGCCCGCGTACCGCAAAAAAAAAAAAAAAAGCTGAAGCAAACTGGCACAGCAGCCTTCTTTGGGGAGCACGTCATGCTGTGGTGACCCCTGAAGCTTCCCAGTGGTACTTAGACACTATAGTTACCCAAAGTATTTAGAAAGCCTTGCCAAATGAACAACCGGAACTCACCTACTCTTCAGCCTTTCTGATGCCTCCTGCTCTCTCCTCACAGGCAGGGGAGGTTCTCAGAACAGAGCTAAGTGGAGCCCCCAGTTTTGTCCTTAAACGTCCTTGTTGTGTTGTACCTCCTCCAAGTCCTTACTAGGGACACAGCAGCGTAGGGGGAGGGGGGCTTCCTATGACAGAGGCTCTGACCCTCCTGTCAGATCTCTCTGGCCCTTCAGCAGGTTTTGTTTTCAATTCCTGTTTGCAGCGCGAGGCCTAAATAGACTAAAATAATACTCAAAAGAACAGGAGGAGAGTAGGAAGTCTAGGAAAGAAAAAGGGGGTAATTTCTATGGTTATTATATTCCTTTAAAAGGAAAAAAAAAAAACATTATATTCCTTTAAAATTTGGAATCTTATACACTCAAAACTCTCACCTTTTTTTATTTGCAATGCCCAGTGAACAGTAGGGCCCTCAGCACACACTTATTGAGTGAATTATGCCAGTTCTGAATTACCCAGTAGGCAATTTTGAAGATTGTGGGTTTTCTAGATATTTGTTTCCCTTAGTTGCCAATTTATAGATATTATTCTACCACTTAGTGCCTTTCACTGAGCTAAAAGAAACAAAAGATGAATATAAATCCAATTTGTTTGGGAAACTAAAAAAAAATGTAGTTCTTCCATGTTGTCAATGTTTTTGGGGGGAGGGGAGAGGGGAGTGATACATAGATAATTCAGAATTTTTGCTTCAAGTTTTAATTTTCAGAAATATTACCATAAGTCTGGCTCAAAAAACATTTTTGGAGGCAGTGCTTAATATTATGGTCTGGTGTACAAAGATGAATAAGCCATGGTCTCACTCTGATGAGGTGAATAAGCTGATATTGGGCACAAGAGTTTGATAGCCATCTCTGCCCAACTGCCATATTTATAAATCTCTTTTCTAGATTTCTCTTCCTTTAATGAGATGTAAGTTGTGATTATTAACTGGACTTTTCAGCATTAATTTTTAGGTGAGAATGATTTTTTTATATGATTTTATTCCTTTTTAGTTAACAACTTCCAAGTCATCCCTAAGCTTTCAGAGTAAACTCTAGAATAGATATGTTCCAGCCTCTATGTTATCATCAACCAAAATTTATTATTTATTTGTCTCCCTTTCCGGATATTATCTTGTTAAAGGAAGGAATCACATCTTTTACCTTGGTACTTTCAGCACCTTACTAGCATTTAGAAGGTACTTAATAAATGTTTGTTGAATAAAAACTGGAATGAATGAAGAAAAACACATAATACGTTGTGGATTCTGAAAAGTCAGCCAAAGTAGAATATTGTTGATGGGAGCAAGCAATATTGGTACAGATAAGTGGTAATAGATGAGGCAGAAGTACTTTCGCTTTGACAAAGTTTTTAGAAAATACTTGCTAGGGGTGTAGGATACTTTCAGAAGACTGTCTTACATACTGAGTTGAAATATCAGCCAGTGGGAAATAGAGTAATAGTCTGTGGTTAGACTGAGTATATTCATAACCCATTAGAAATACATTGTAAGGCACATGGTCCATTTATTTTCCCATAAAATAAATTCTAGCAATTTTGATGGCAGGAGTATTACTGGCAACGCCTAAGTAGGCTATCTCAGATATTTAGGGGTATTGGACAATAGTATAGCTACATTTAATTGTCATAAGAACATACATGCAACCAAAATAATGTCTACTTTTATGGAGACTTCTCAACGGCATTTGGGCAGTTTTAGTTCATACAAAATAAACATATCTTTGAAATATAACATGTTTTAAAATTTTTGTTTTAATGCTAAAGAACAAAGAAAAATAGAATGTTACATAAAGAGTATGACTTAATTGTTACTTAAATTGTACTTTTTGCAAGTGTTTGATTTTAGTAAAATTCACTAACTTGGGCTTCCCTGGTGGTGTAGTGGTTGAGAGTCTGCCTGCCAATGCAGGGGACACGGGTTCGTGCCCCGGTCCGGGAAGATCCCACATGCCGCGGAGCGGCTGGGACCGTGAGCCATGCCCGCTGAGCCTGCGCGTCCGGAGCCTCTGCTCCGCAACAGGAGAGGCCACAACAGTGAGAGGCCCACATACCGTGAAGAAAAAAAAAAAATTCACTAACTTGTTACTGGATGATTATTTACACTATCATTATGTTTGTGTCATTAAAAGATCAAAGTGCAAATTTTTAGAAGGATACACATAACATTGAATAAACTTTTTTTTTTTGTCTTTCAGAAACTTGGGGAAAACTTGTAGTTGTTTGCAAGATAGTTGTGAAACCAGCAGCTGGTTCTTACTTACTCTGGATTTTTAAAAGACATTTGGAGCAAGGTACTTTTACCAACAAGAAACGAGATTAACTTACTGAAGCTCACAAGACAAAACAAAACAAAAAAACAAATGGAAAGAGTAATATTTGAATGTTTCAATTCAAGTATCACTAAGAACCAGACACTTATTCTAAAGCAATGAATGGAATAATTTCAAAGTTTGTTATCTTTCAGCCATTTTGTTCGATTTTCCAGAAGATAAACTTCAGAATATTTAATCAAATATAATAGAAATTTATGATGAGTACTCTGGTGAAGATATTTAGTAGAAAATTTTAACCTCTGGAGACATTTGAAAGCTTTTAGAAGAAACAAAGACAGTATTGAAATTTCTAGATTTACAGTGAATTGGGACTTTTATGAATCTCTGCCAAACTTATTATCTTCCATCCATCGCTATCTATTGTTTCAAAGTCTTGTTAGTTGAGAAACAACCTTTCCAGAAATGGGAAAGAAGCCCAAGAAAGACTCTTTCATTTTAATTTTATCATCTTCATTGTGGACATTTACTTTGCACATTTGTTCAGTTTGTGAAACACTGAGAGTGCTATTTGGAGGAAGGAGTTACAGAAAGAATTACAGAAGGAAGGAATTGCTGACCCGGCCTGAGATCACTCACTCCCTTAGTAAGAAGGAAGCCGGTCTCTAGGGACAAGAAAAGAAGATGAGCCTACACTCATTGTCAAATGGACCTGCAGGTATAAATAAACGAATGATAGTTGCTAGGAAGGAGAGGTCTGAGCTGCAGGATGTCTCTGGCTAAAGGATTACTTATAATAAATAAACCCATGTCTGAGGCATGACTCCCTAGGGAATTTCCCCTAAGCTATATACCACATTCTGAGGCATTACATGAAAATATTCTTAAGCTAAATGTTCTGTGCAATGTGAAGAATCCCCCCGGCCCCCACCAAAATCATAGAGACCTTGTCTGTTGTTCTTGGGCCCAGCATGGTAAAGATGGACCCTTGGAGACACTTAAGAGGCTCCAGACCTCTTGGCTCTGAGTCTCTTGATTGTCTTTATCCTTAAAGCTCTGTAAAGATTATTGGGAGTGGGATTGACAATTCATCCTTTGCATTAGTTCAGTTATCCAAAATAATTCCAACTTTTAAAAAACATTCACTATTTTTTAATGTGATTTTCCAGAAGATGATCTTCTGAGACAAATATGAAATTATTCTCCCTTCAGAAGGAATAATATGTTTAATTTTAATAAGATGTCCTTTAAAATTGGGTTGCAATTTGAGAGTAATTCTAATAACTCCAAAAGCTTCCTTTGTTTGTAAATGACATCCTCTTTAGGACCACAGAAGGGAAGGTGCTGTGTAGCTAAAAACATTGTATGTCAAAAAGATGATGTAAAATGTCTCCCCATTTCCCCTCTCTTTATATTTCCATGTGATAGGTTTTAGCAACAATTTTTTTGAGTCTCAGTAACATTGCTGATGACTTCCATTTCTCTAAGTTGCAGAAATGTCCATATGTCTCAAGTTCAGGGCTTTGAGGTGTGAATTTCCACTTTGTTTTAAAGCTAGTTATAAAACTGGATGTTCCAAATTCTGTCTCAATGTCTGCAAACAGTCTTCAGTGAAAGAGAAAACACATTTGTGATTTTGAATAAATCAAGGTCTCAACATTTTTTGCCATTTGATAAAGATTTATAAAAGCATGAAGTTGTTATGTGTCAACCACCTCCTCTGCTCTTTTTTTCCTTCTCATTGAACTGGAAGGGTTCATCCTTAATCTGAAGAGGTTCACTTCCTTTCTTAAACAATTAACTCTCAAATCATCTGGAACCAGTACTAGTCAAGAAGCAATATCAGAATAAATTAAAATATCATTAATTATCTCTTCTGTATCAAATGGTGGTCTTGGTCTTCACTAGTCTTATCTCTGTCTCTCTGTCTCTGTCTCTCTACATATATATATATATATATATATATATATATATATATATATGATTTTGATTTTTACAAACATTTTCTTTCTCTCCCTCATCGTTAGTGCTTATATAGAAGATGATTTGTTGTTGACTTTTAGTCCTGTCCTATCTGAATCTTGTGTTCTTTTTAGTAGAGTTACTTTAGATACATAAATTTGCATATGTACGGAATTTCTGTTAACTGCATACAATGTTGAAGGAGTTAATAATGTTGCAGCCATGACTAGTATTCTCATTGGTGTTCAGAGAAATACTAAATAATTAATCCCAAGTTCTTATTTGACCTCACGAATAATCATTCCCAGAATCTTTGCAGATTCTGGTGAAACTATTTCTTCGGGTGTGTCATTTTTTGGAGCTTTGAGGAAAAATTATTTATTCTTTTTAGTCTCACTTCATTACTGGAAAGTGCTGCAAATGAAGGTGTAAGAGTGGAAAGCCTTTCCCAGACAAGCTGGGAAGTTCATTATGAAGGTGTGCAGGTAGTACAGACACATTTTGAAAAGTTAATCCCAACTTTTGAAGTACTGCGTGATCTAATAGGAAATATGGATCCAAGAAGATAAGCTTATATTTTGCTCTCTGATGAACGAAATTTTACTTTTCTGAATGATCTTTTTTCTTGTTTGAAGTTTTAGATGAAGTTAATCAAACACAAACACATTTGCAGACATCTGGAATCAGACATGAACAATATACAGTGAAATACCAAGCTTTAGAGTGGTTCCTTGAAGATCGGCACCCAGACATTAAGAAGTCATCTATGCAACAATGTGTAAGAGAATGGATATTTATATAGGAAAATAAATCAAATTTGAAGAATAATTCCAGGAGAAATGACAAAAGATGATGCTCTTTCACTGTCAGGAGAAATTTTAAAAGCAGCAGTTGAATGCCTCAAGACTTTTCACTAAAAACTGGAAACTCATTCTATAATAAATCAATGGATCAAATAAGTGGAGGTTCATACCTTTCAGCCATTTTCTCTGATTTTTCCAGAAAGAATGACCCAGAAGATTTTACTATTATATAAATTTTTGATGAAAGTTGTCATGAAGATAGTGGGAATTTTTCAAGTGTGGAGATATTTGAAAGCTGAAAGAAGAAACAAAAAAAATGACTAAAATCAAAATTTCTGAAATGTATAATGAATAGAATTTCTTATGAATCGATACCAAATTTCTCATTATAGCTAGGTAATAGAGGGGATGTAGAAGAACTATATAGGAGCTGGACTCAACAGGTCTTGGATGTGGGGAGCAAGGGAAAGATGTAATATGACTCTTACTCTATGACTTGGGTGATTGAATCTTAGAATCATTGCCTAAGAGAGTGCTGAGCACACAGCAAGTCAAAGGCATAAAGGAGGTAATGACTCATGTTGAAGTGTGAGGTTTTACAGTGGAAAAGTGCATTAGGCAGATGGACCTAAGATCCTGGAGTTTAGAAGCGAGGACTAGGTTTGGATGTTGGATCATCATGGAACAGTGGGAGTTGGATCCACAGAAGTGCATGAGATCATTGAACAGGGAAAAGAGGGAGGGACACATGTGGGCAATATTTATGGTGTGGGAAGAGCAAGCCATGCAAATAAAGATGATGTTCAATCAGATGCCAAAGGAAGAAGTGGCCAAAACTGATCAAGTGCCACTGAGAAGGTTACTGCAGGACTCAATTGGACATAAGGAGGTGGGGACATCTTTCAAGAACTTGGTTTCATATGTGCATAGCTGATTCACTTTGTTATAAATCAGAAACTAACACACCACTGTAAAGCAGTTATCTTCCAATAAAGATGTTTAAAAAGAAAAGAACTTGGCTTCAAAGGGAAGGAGATAATAATTATTAGCGTCAGAAACAGTTTTGATCAGGGGTAAGTTTGTTTCTTTAATTTAAGTATAGGTGCTGTAAAATATAAGTTACAGGTGTACAATATAGTGATTCACAATTTTTAAAGATGATCCACCATTTATAGTATTATAAAATATTGGGTATATTCCCTGTTGCACAATTTAGCCTTGTAGCTTATTTTATACCTAATAGTTTGTGCCTCTTACTCCTCTGCCCCTATATTGCCCTCCCCACTGGTAACCACTAGTCTGTTACATACTAGGGGTAAGGTTTTTTTTTTTTTTTTTGCAGTACGAGGGCCTCTTACTGTTGTGGCCTCTCCCGTTGCGGAGCACAGGCTCCGGACGCGCAGGCTCAGCGGCCATGGCTCACGGGCCCAGCCACTCCGCGGCATGTGGGATCTTCCCGGACCGGGGCACGAACCCGTGTCCCCTGCATCGGCAGGCAGACTCTCAACCACTGCGCCACCAGGGAAGCCCGGGGTAAGGTTTTTTTTTAATGGAAAGCTTCATCCTATTTATTCTTTGATTATGAAAGGAGTACATGTTCCTCATAAATAATCCAAAAAGGTCTACATTAAAATGTGAAAATCATTGGTCAGTCCAACTCCTTGTAATAGTGCTATAATTACTGGAAACCATACCCTTCCCTTTAGTTTTTGGTAGCTCTTTGACATTCTAGAGTAACTTAATAAAAGAGGCAGAAAGAGGTTTATTCAAGAGGTTTTAAAATGGTATCTCTCACGTCAGATTTCAGCCAGGCCTGACTCAAGAGAGGAGAACCTTTACAAAGTTTTCAAAAGCACAAATGATACAATGCTTTATCCACCACCTCTCAGTAACTGACACCTTCTCTCACCCTAAAATCAATAACAAGAGGACCAGTAGAAAACATCGTGCAGTGGTTTTGTTTCATCCTTTGGATATTCAAGACTTAAGTCTGGATTTGAATTGCTCCTACCTGAGAGATATTAAGGATAATAGGAATACCAAAAGCCCTTTCATAGGGCAAAAAGCACACAAAGTCAACAAGCAGAAACAAAAGGAACTTCCAGTACAACACAGACCGAATTTAATTATGAAGAGACATCAAACCCAGATTGAGAAACATTCTACAAAATGATGGAACAGTATTCTTCCAAATGTCAGTGTCATGAAAGACAAGGAAAGACTGGAACTGTTCTAGATAAAGGAGGTACATATACATGCCCTCTGACTAATAATATCATCCAAGATCTTTGGCTTGAGGAACATTATTGGGGCAAATGAAGAGATCTGAAAAGGGTTTGTAGGTTAGATAATCAAGGTATATCAATGTTAATTTTCTGATTTTGATGATTATACTGTGATTATGTAAGAGATTATATTTAGGGTTTGTTGTGATCATTCTGCAGGTATAGGGTGGTCCCTCATCCAGAATGTGGTTTCAACACTGAGATCTATGATGTCATACACACTTAAAGAGGGTATGAGAAGATTTATTGCTTACATGACTGATGTATCTTGGGAGAACAGGGCAAGCATCCCAAGCAGGTCCGAGAGAGGAAGGATTGGAGGCTGGCTCAGGGTTTCGTCGTGGTGGGGCATGGGACCAGACTGAGGGTTCCCACACTCAGGCAGGGGTTGCATGGTCTGAATCTCCCCATGGCACTGAAGGAAAGAACATTGGGCTTTCATCACATTGTTCAGAGAAGAAGAGGAGGGAATGTTGTTTAAAGCTAGCAGCAAACATCAGAAAATGGAGTCAGACTTTTATCACAGGGTTAAAGGGATATTATTTCTGTAGCTTACTGTCAAACAGATTTAAAAACACTATATGTACTATAGAGAGAGAGAGAGAGAGAAAGCAAATGTAAAATGCTTATATTTGGGGAATCTGGATAGAGGCTACATGTATTTCTTTGTATTACTTTTCAACTTTTCTATGTCTGAAATTATGGCAAAACAGAAGGCTTCTTTTTTGAAGTAAGGGAACACTAGGCCTTTTAAAACTTTCTCCTTTGGAAGAAAATGTCAGATTCCTAGTAGAAGAGAAGCCACAAGGCGGTAAAGGAAGCATTCTAGGAAGTTTTCTCTCCTCTGGGTAAATTTCCAATTCTATTTTGATATCGACCTCCTCATGAATATAAATATACCAAGTAGTAGCCATTGACTACATTTTGGTGTATACTCTTCTAGATATTTTTCTATGCCCCTACATATACGTGTCCAATACATAAAATTTGTATAATATTTGACTCAAGAATCGCACTATAGAAAGTTACCACAAGTAAAAATGATAAGTATACAAACATATACTGCCAGTATGTTTATCACAGCTTTGCTTATAGTAGCAAAGGGAAAAAAGTATAAGAATAATCCAAACATCCTTACAAGAGAAGTATGATGAGTCCCTATTCTGCATGTGAGCTCATAGAAGTAAGGGTTGCAATTAAAAGACATATGCATTTGTAGAAGACAGCATGAACTGGAATGCTCAGTACTTACTTAAAAAAAGTGAATGTAGTGGCCATCAGTTATTTTAACTTATCTGGCATCAATGCTCCAATCTTTGGTCAACAGCAATCTCAATTTGGCTTTGAGAAACCACCTGTCCACCTATAGATATGGTCTTGGAGGAGAGCGTTTCTGTGCAGGTGCTGCCCACCGCTGACGAAGAGGTGGGCGTCTCTCTCTCTCTCAATCACACACACACACACACACACACACACACACACACACGATGTTTGGAGCATATTTATCCAATACAATGGTACCTTAAAGAGAATAGACTATCCATCTGTTTTCTTTCCTAGGTCATTGGAGAACCTCTGGTTTTGACTCAAGAAAAAGGACCAGGGGCTTCCCTGGTGGCGCAGTGGTTGAGAGTCCGCCTGCCGATTCAGCAGACACGGGTTTGTGCCCCGGTCCGGGAAGATGCCACAAGCCGTGGAGCGGCTGGGCCAGTGAGCCATGGCCGCTGAGCCTGCGTGTCCGGAGCCTGTGCTCCGCAACGGGAGAGGCCACAGCAATGAGAGGACCGCGTACCGCAAAAAAAAAAAAAAAAGGACTAAATCATCATCTTTCCTTTGAGTTTTTAAAATAACTTTATTTATGTATTTATTTATGGCTGCGTTGGGTCTCCGTTGCCATGCGTGGGCTTTCTCTAGTTGTGGCGAGTTGGGGCTACTCTTCGTTGCAGTGCATGGACTTCTTATTGCGATGGCTTCTCTTGTTGCAGAGCACAGGCTCTAGGCATGCGGGCTTCAGTAGTTGTGGCACGTGGGCTCAGTAGTTGTGGCTTGCAGTCTCTAGAGTGTAGGCTCAGTAGTTGTGGTACACAGGCTTTGTTGCTCCACGGCATGTGGGATCTTCCAGGGTCAGGGCTCGAACCCATGTCCCATGCACTGGCAGGCGGATTCTTAACAACTGCACCACCAGGGAAGCCCTTTCCTTTGATTTTTGTGAGCTATTCCATGTCTATGCAATAAGTCACTCATTCATTCATTTTTGCTTTGCTAGTCGTGGTCTGTTTCTGCAGACTTCAACCAAAGAAAGCTAACGGATACAGGGAATGAATGAGTGAATGAATAAATGAACTAACAAAGACCAAAGAAGGACACATCAAGGATAACTAAAAAGTATGTGATATATTACAATTTGGTTATAGAGGCAAGTTGAAAGAAGGAGAACAAATTAATTTAGAAATAATAAGATCTAACTAACATCTTCCCCCAATCTTTTCATTTGATGAAGCTGCTTTTAAAGGCCTTTGGTTTTCATGGAGTTAGAATGAGATTTTCTGGCAGAGGCTCATTTGCCAATTTAATCAGTAATTAGTAATCCCAAAGGTTAATGTGAAGTTGCAATTAATTTTATTCTAAGCTTGATTTTCTTATGCAAAGTACAGAACGAATGCACATATTCAAATAGTAATTATTACCTTAAATATTCCAGCCAAGTGAAATATCAAATAGCTATAGCATTATAAAACTTGAAATAATATTTGGATTCTCACATTTATTTTATTCTATCCATATTTTATTTCCTGAGAGAAATGTGAAGAAATGCTCATTTTTAAAGATGCTAAACTTCCTTCAGTCACTAGATTTCCACTGTGTAATTAGAGCATAATATTTGGTGTTTAGAGGAAGATTTGCAGAAATTAACCAATTCCATTTGAATTCCACTCCTATCAATGGTATCCTATTTGCACAATACAGGTGGAACTTCATCTTAATTTTGGGGGATGATTTTAGGGTAGATGACCTTCACTGAAAGGTTTACCAGTATATCTAGGTTTACCTTAGAATCGTAATTTTAGATTTGCCAGAGCAAAGAGTTTCAAGATAAAATGTGTGGGCCAAAACATATTTGTGGTGAACAAATTACTAGTTGGGCAAAATTACTGTGACTAAAATGTAACGTATCCTCTAATTATCACACAATTCCTGATTGAGAGTGTATGGGAAAGTGGATCCAGGTTCATCTGAAGAGACTTGTCCTGAACTGCAGTGAGTAATGGAGAGAACAGGTTGGAGCACTGCCTTGTAGACACCTACTGAGACAGGGGTTAGGGAAAATGAATAGTGACTGTCCACCCTGGAACTTGTCCCTGTCTCCTGTTACGGACCTGTGGCAGAGGGGTCTCATTTGCATGGTCACTTCTTTTTCCCTCTAGTGGTTGCGTTGCAACAGGTCCTAGAGAGAAAAATCAAGGCATCTCTGGCTAGCCTTTGCTCTGGGCTTCCACTGAGAATTCTCCTAAGAACTTAACCATTTGGAAGATCAAAATATGTTTAAATTAGTACACTCTGCTACCTAAAATATTTGTTACGCAAGCTGATGACTGAAAAAGGAGATACATATTTTCTTATTGCTTTGGAATAAGTCAACTTACTCTCTCAGTCTTGAATCTTCCTGGACTGCCATATTTACATTGTAGGATTACGAGGTAGATTTTGAAAAAGGAATTATCCTCTGTGATGTGGAAAAAGGATTTCTATGTTCAATTTTAAAAGGGTTCTCTCTTTCTTTGACACGGGGACTTCTAGTCGTAATTTAATGCCTGTAAGCCACAGTAAGTGTCTGTCACTTATCAGATGATTGTGTGTGTGGTGCATGTGTGGAAAGCCATAAGTGTAATACAAAAATCAAGGAATTGTCAGACTTTCATTGACAATAGCTTATGGCTATCATTTATTGAACTCTTGCTGTGAATATATTATCTAATTGGATACTCATTTGATATTTACTTTCATCCTGCCCTCTGAGATTTGAGACTCCATGCATCCGTTCTATGGTTAGAAAGCTCCAAGACTCACAGCAAATATGCTGCTGTGGCTCCGTAGATTCCAGACCACCCCTCATAGTCGGTGTTTCTTTGAATGTAACAGTAAGGGATAAAGGGGAAACCTTAACTTTGTACCCACCCTTTAAAATTAACCTGGCTCGGAATTTCAAAGTCCTGCTCATATTTTCCCCTATTCCAAGAAATCAAAAGAAAACTATGAGCCCAATAAACTTGTGTTTATATATCAAAGACATGAAAAATTAGCACCGTCTCATACTAACTGATCTATAGAGTTTTTAACTGGATCACCCATATTTGCCAATACAATCTTTACCTTTTCCTAAGTTTATTCACTATTCACTCCCATGTCATATCTTTTATTCATGCATTCAGCAAATATTTATTGAGTGCCTACTCTGTTCCCAGCGCCGTTCTAGATGCAAGGGATTCATCAGTGAAAAGTAAACATACAAAAATTACTGCTTTCATATAGTTTACACATCTTACCTGCCACTTAGCTGAAAAATGTTTTGGAAAATGAATTTTACTTAAGATCATTCTTTAAAATGTAGATGGTCTTCAAATGACAAGGAAGTTACAAAGTGTACTATAAAAGTTTATCTTTAGGTGATAATCAGAATTAACTTCACACAAATGATATGTGAATACACACACACACACATATACGTATATACACAATGTAAAATAATAAAACATCCTATTACAATATAATCTATTAAAATGGAAAAGTTAATAAAATTGTATAATGAGAAGTGTTTGAATATATATGTGGATTGGATGAAGGTGTTCGCAAAGTAAGTTCAAAGGAAAAGGAGATGGATGGAAATATTTTCTTTTTTTTTAATTAAAGTATAGTTGATTTAAAATGTATTAGTTTCTGATGTATAGCAAAGTGATTCTGATATATATATAGATTCTTTTTCATATTCTTTTCTATTATGGTTTATTACAAGATATTGAATAGAGTTCCCTGTGCTATACAGTAGATCCTTGTTTATCTATTTTATATACAGTAGTTTGTGCTTGCTAATCCCAAACTCCTAACTTATCCCTCCCCCCTTCCCCTTTGTTAACCATGAGTTTGTTTACCATGAGTTTGTTTTCTATGTCTGTGAGTCTGTTTCTGTTTCATAAATGAGATCATTTGTATCATATTTTAGATTCCACATGTAAGTGATATCATATGATACTTGTCTTTCTCTGATTTACTTCATTTAGTACGATAATCTTTAGGTCCATCCCTGTTTCTACAAATGGAATTATTTCATTCTTTTTTATGGCTGAGTAGTATTCCATTGTGTGTGTGTATAAATATATATATAGTGCATCTTCTTTATGATGGATGGAAATATTTCAAATAATTTTAAAGACACGAAAAGGACTTGGACATCTACAAGCTTTAGAGGCTAAGGAAATTTGTTTTTTTGTTTGTTTGTTCAAGTTCAGTTGAAAAACTATGGTTCTCTTTTCTTTGATACTTAAATTGCTTGACTAAGTCATGTTTTTCGTACTTCCGAAAAGAGAGTAAGACAAATGAAGGTGAGAAGGAATAAACTATGATAGGTAGAAGAACAATTGGCAGAGTGGAAGAAGAAACACATGCATAATGACGAGGAGCAAAGGGAGGGAATTGAAAAGAGGTGATTCACTAAATTATGTTCAACACCAGTCAAAGTCATAATCATTAGCCAGAAACCTGGGTGGGGTGGGTGGTGATTGTAGTGGGGCTGGATAAACAGCTTAGAACAATATCTGGAACATAGTGGGTCCTCAATAAATATTTGTTGAATAAGCATATTAATGAATGAATCAATAAAACTTTCACTTATTTATTGAATTAATGTTTATTGAACACCTATTGTATGCCAAGAAGTGTTCTAAACAAACAGATAAAAATTCCTGACCTCATGGGGCTTACATAAAGGAAGTAAGCAAAAGGGAGTAAAGGGAAGTAGACAACAAAATTAAAAATATAAGTTAATTATAAAGCATGTAAGGTAGTTATACAATAAGGAGCAAAATGAAAAGGGAAATTTTGTGGCAAGAATTTGTAATTTTAAGTAGAGAGGTCAGGATGGGTTTTTAGAAGAATTTCAAGAAGTCAGTGTGGCCAAAGCAGAGCAAGAAACAGTAGGAGAAGAGGCTGTAGGGTGTGAGGTCAGAGAGGGACCACGTCATGGGGACTTTAAGCCATTAAACTGACTCTTGCTTTTACTCATGAAACGGGACACCATTGGAGGGTTCTAAGCGGAGACCAATATGATCTAACTTCTGTTTAATAGGATCACTCTGGCTGCTGCATTGGGAATAAAGGGGCTGGAAAAAGCAGGAGCAGGAAAACCACTGATAAGGAGGCTTGTCAGGGTGATGCAGTGGAGGCAGTAAGATGTTTTCCAATCTTGGATATATTTTCAAAGTAGAGATGATAGTATTTGCTGACATATTGGATATGGGATGTGAGAGAAAGAATAGCTCCAGGATTTTGGTCTATAACTGCAGTATGCAGTTGCCACCGCCTGAGCAGATTTTGGTGGGCTGGAAATCAGGAGTTTCATTTTGGACATGTTAGGTTTAAGATGCCATTAGACATCTAAGTACAAATGTGCGGTAAGCAGTTGGGGTTCTGGGAAAACGTCTGGGCTGAAGTTACACATTTGTGAGTCATTAGTGGTATTTAAAGCCATAGCGACTGAATAATATCTTCAAAGATTTGAGTATTAACAGAAGAGAGGAGATAAGGACCACGTCTTGGGACATACCAACCTTATGAGACATGAATGATGATGAGGAATGAGCAAAGGAGAAAGAACAACCAATGAGGTAGAAGAAAAACCCAAGAGATTGCAGTGCCCTGAAAGCCAAGTGAAATAAATGTTTTTCATTAGCCCATGTGGGATTTGTAGGAGTTGTGAACTTGGAGTTTATTCATTCTTCCAGTAGGCAATTATGAGTAGGTATTTTGGCCAGGCACTGTGCAAGCCACCACAGATACAGAGTTGATCCCCAGTCCCCTGTCAATGAGGAACAAACAGTTACAGTGCAGTGGAAAGACTCCTGTGATAAGATACCTATAGACTACTGTAGGTGGTCAGGAGAGGGGCACCTGAATCACATGGATGGACTTTAGGTCTTGAATCAAGAGAAGATACCGGCTAAATGAGGAAAGTAGAAACAGGGATTCCTATGATTAGTTTTCTCTCTCCCTCTCTCTCTTATTTATTCCTCTTGTATGAATATTGGTTACTTTACTGGGATTATTTCCTTTGTTATATTGAGTTGACGACTGTCTTCTTCTCTGTTTTAATGTTTGAATTTTACCTTAATTATTTGATTCCATGCAAACAGCTTACACAACTCTCCTTTAGATTATTTTATAACTATGATGTGTTCTTTATTTTGACCAATTTTTATAGCTAAAACTTATCTTCACATTTTTTCTAAACTTGCTTTTGTAAAATACTTCTCCCTCAGAAACTCCCCTCTAGTCTGGTCCATGGCTACAGTACAAACAAAAGACAGTTCTAAGTCTAAAACTTTTAGGTAGTCCCAAGAAGCATGTTGATTTCTATGAATATGTTAAGGGACCAAATTCCAGAAGTTTGAAAATGGAAACAATACCAGTGGAGAAATATCAAATATCAGTCTTCTCCTGTCATATTCATTTCCTCAAAATCAACCATAAGTCACCTGCCATATCTGTAGTTCAGACAAATGTATGATCTCAATATTTGGTGAATATATCTCACACAATTCTAACTTATCCTGTGATTTTGTTTGTTGTTTTTGCATTTTAATACACTTTGCAGAAACCTCCCACCAATAGGTGGCGTTTGGACTCTAGAAAAATATCAAACATATCTTGACCCAGGAAACAGTCCACTTTGAGTCAATTTCCTCATTTTAACAGAAGTTGCCAAGACATTATCTAATATGTGGCTAGTGGCGTCACCGTTTTTCATATCTGTGTGGTAAGTATTAATATATCCTGCAACAGGAATAAAATGATGGGGTGAATATTCTTGTATCAGCTTCTTACATTAATAACTAACCTATTCACAACGTTCTTCCAAACAACTCCATTTTCTACAGGGAGATAAAAAAAAAGATGATCTAACACGTGAAATTAAAAATATACAGACAAGTGCTCGAATATGATTTTATGTGTAGCAATTGAGATTGAAAAGACCTGCTGGTCAACCTATAGAAAAGAATATAATACTCTAAAGACCCTAAAGTTGCTGTACAATTAACTTGGCTTATATATTGAAATTCTCTTCAAAGATAAATAACAACTTGTTTGTGAAGTTGTCTGTGTTCTTTCAAGATTAAAGAAAAATAATGGTATTATGGAGAGCTACAACAATGGTATTTAGAAAAGACAGGATGACTAAAGAAGCTGAGAGTGGCAGTTCATGTGGATAAGAATTAGGTTAGTAAATCAAAGCTATTGCATGCATGTTCTTTATTCAATGTGACCATAAAAATATAATTTTACTTACTATAACATTTTACAGAGAACAACAAAATTGTGATGCTTAACCAATCGACCTGTTGTTTAACAGAAAATATTTTACTGCATAGAGAAAGCAGTTGATTTATTGTAAAATCAGTGAATAAATCGAAGAGTCGATTTTAAACCACCTTCCATACACCAACGTGTTGCTCTGAGATAATTTACCAGTCTCCATATAAACTAGGAGTTTGGAGATACTTTTGAGGTAGGATATCACCTCTGGCCTTTGACAGAAGTGATTACACTTAATTTTGCTTTTCTAGCAGGGAAAGCTGGTTATAAGAAGACTTAGCTATATTATATTCTTCAAGCATTATTGTCATTACTGAATGTCATAGACTATTTTAAAGTTTACTGACTGTTATAAAACATTAATAACTGGAAATAGAATTCACTTCTAGAACAAGCAACCAGGACATAGGTTTAGATCAGTTCTTGTCCCTGAAAGGTATAATAGCTCTCTGTGTTGTCCATTGACTACAAAGATGGACTTTCTTATTTATATATTGACAATTTTCTGATGGTAGTAGTCTTGTTCTAAAAAAATGAATATATTATGATAATTTTATGACTAATGGGAGTAAAGTGTGTTATTCTAAGACATATTATATATCATATAATTATATATATACATATAATGTTATACCACACTAACCTGAAAGAGGAAAAAGTTTGATAACTGAAAGACCTTGTTGATCTGATCATATCTAAAATATGCTTTGGCACTAAATAAGATGCTGCTTTTACAGCTAATATATTTAGTGGTCAGTGAGTATCCAATTTTTAAAAATCCCTATTAATATTAGTATATGGCTAAATTTGACAGTATATTTTCGTTAATTTTATGTGCCATTTATTTACTGTACCAGATGATATTACTGAGTTCTTGATTTAAATATACAAGTATTTCATTGTAATATGAATCAGTGTGCAATAAGCAATATCCATGTGCCATTAATAACCTCTAAGGACCTCATACATTTAAATTAAAATCACCATATAATGAGCCACAAAATCAGTGATGTTATTGATTGTTACAAAAATATTCACCTGTACAAAAATTAACTCCTAAGAAAATATAGCAACTTATTACATGAATATATTTGTAATTGTTTTAAATGATAAAATGCTAAGCTATTATTAGAAATTCAAAAAGGTTTTATTAAAAGATGGTGTTCATCAAAAAGCAGAAAGCTATTATAAAAGAAAACAAACTATTATAGTCATTGAATAAAATTTTGGAGAAAATAGATGGAAAGGTAGAAAAAAATGAAAATTTCTTCAGAGTTCCTAATGTGAGCAGAATGTGGCCAGTTAGGGTACAGATGAAACATGGGTAAATATAGGGTATATCCCCATGGAAGCTATTATTATAGAACTTCAAGAAAAAACAGGAATCCCACCGAATGGCTAGAGAAAAGGGTCCCCAAAACCCTAAGGAGAAGAAATTAAGACCTAATAAGAGTAAGTTTACAGGAAAACATTTTAACTCTGCTAAATTTTCTTTTACTTCACTTAAAGGCTGCACATTAAACAATTAGTTATGCATTTTAAGCACCTTAAATGAGTAAAGACGAATATTATGAAACTCCCAATTGCCTTTGACCCTGAGATGCTGCTGTTGCCTTATTACCAAGGTTCCCCTAAAGATGAAGAGAAGAGAAAGGAAGACCCAAATGTCACAGAGGAGAGCAGCTGATCTCTCATATGTGTGCTCTAGCAGGCTAATTTCCTAGCCCACCCATTTGTATGTTTCTATACAATATTTCAGGTTTTCCTGAAATTATTTCCTATACTCTTTTGGTTAAAGAAAAACAAAAATCAAGATATAAATGATCTTTGTTAAAGCCTCCCTGAACATCTTTCTAAGATTATAGTGAATCGTCCAGCAACTATGTGCCAGGCACATGGGAGGTACTCAGTGAATATTTGTTGCATAAATTCAAGTTTAATTTTTCTCTTCAAGGGAGATCAGTTTTTACTGTGATTTCCTTAAATTTTGAAGGTTAAACCAAAAGCATTCTGGCTTTTATGATCTGCTTTATTTCGAATTTGCAAATGTCTTGATACTTTTCAGCATCGTAAGATGATGCACCTTCCAAATCTTTAAGATTCTTTGAGATTGATTTGCCTTTTGTCCAAGAGATAAAACCTAGTGTCTGATAATGTCAGTTAACGCCATTGACTCCTTCAACCAAACATTGTGTAAAGTTTTTTTTTTAATGTATCTATCAGAATAAAAGTTGAAAAATCGGTTATGACCTCATTCCAAACTTTCCATAAGGCATGTCAAAGGTGAGTCATTCCATTTCTTCCATTGACTTCTATTATTGTTAAAATACAAGGAATTGTACAGCTATTCCATGTTCCCTTTGATGTAAGCTGGGATTGCATTTGCATCGGAGTCAGTAGCTCTTGGATGCGGGGAGACATTCTGGGAACAGGTGCACTAAGCACAGGGATGTGGGAATAGTTCTGGTTTCTGCTTCCTCCTGGTCTGTGTCACCTTTGATGCGTCCTCCCGTAAACAAATTTCCTCTCTACTTGTCCCTGCAACTGCCCCACCCAGAGCGTCCTCCCCACCTCCCATCCCTGTTCTGATAGACGTGGCTGCTCCAGCTCTTTGCTGACTCAAGGCTTCCTTTGGCCCTAATCTTTCAGAATATATGGAGCTAACAGTTTCTCAATTAGGGGAGTTCTCATGCGACACAAATCTTGCTGAAACTCTCATGTCTGCCCCTCAAGGCTTTATTCTTCAAGAGCAAAATGATGAGGGAGAGAGGGGAAAAAGAAAATAAAAAGAGAGAAAAAGAAGGAGGGACAGAGGGAGATAACTTTCTTTATTTTCCAGCTAATGCAGAGCAACGGCATAAGCCCTGTGCAGCCCCAGAGAAAAACGTCAGGGCGACTCAAATCTCAGTGCATTAAATTTTGTATAAGAGGAATTCACCATGGGGGAAAGATTACTGTAGGTCTTTGTAATTGTGATTCATCTAGCCCAATGATTCGCACATAGCAATTGTCAAATATTTGGGGATTAACCAGAAGGCAGGTATAGCATGTCCCCTCCCAATCAGCGTTCATAGGAATTCATAGTTCCATTTTTATCTCTCAGACTGAATAGACATTTCAATAGAGTATTGTCCTAATAGCTGATTTTATAGTATGGTTTAGAAATAATTTTAATCTTTTTGATTCAGTGAACTAAAATGCATACCCAGATAGTAGTGTTGGTAAATGTGGGAGATGAAATAGTTTGTGTGGAATCAGAAGAAGGGAGGGTTGGGTACACCTGGAAATTAGCATCAGGTCTCATTGCAATAAGATGTCTAATTCTAGCTGAAAACGGTATGTTCATGTTCACTCATCACCAATTTCAAAAGCATAAGAAAATGAAGTCTCTCTAAATGAGTGATTTAAAGGAGCACTTTGAAAGGAGGCTGCAAATTTTTTGATCATTTTTTTTAATCAAATGAAAGTTTGTTTCCTATGTAAATGCTCAGAAGCAGGTGGTAGTTTATCAAAATTCCAAGAGTTAATTTATATTGTCCCGGGTGTTCTGCTTTACCATTTCTCTCTCTAAAGGAATGGACAGTGATTTAATTTGTGCTTCTAACTCATCAGAGTTTGCAAAAGCTCTTAAGTCACATCTAACCCTTTACTTCTTGCCTACACAAACAAATACACATGCACCTTGAACACACACATACCCTCAGCAGAATTTGACAGAGACAGTCATATATCTAGAAACTATTCTGAGGCCCAATGCATTCCAGCTAACACACACACACACACACACACACACCAGGAAGTCTAGATAAAGATCTGCGTTTGCATCATATGTAAAGTGTTTGGTAGGACAATAGAACAAAGAAGCTCTTTCTGCATCTCTCTAGTAATCAGTGAATTCTTAAAGTTTCCTTGATTATCTAGGGAAACTATCCCACCATAGAGTTCTCTTCTATACCCACTCATTCATTCATCCATTTATTCATTCACTGCCTTTGTCTCTTCCTCTGAGTTTCATCCAGAAAGCAGAGCCTGAGACAAGAATTTATGTGCAGATAGTTTATTTGGGAAAGTCATCCCAGGGAACAGAACAGGGAGACCAGGAACAGAGGCAAAGCCTATCCATGAGTGTGTCCTCAAATGGTTCACCATCGTTGGCAACTGGAAGTCAATCCCACAAGGTCTTCCCAATGAGCCGTGCGGGGTGTGCCTCAAAATTGCCCACTGGACAAAGAGAGCATTTATTTACTAGCTTCCATCTGTCTTTGGTCCGGGGCTGCCCCTTGGGGTATTAATTCTCTTGTTCCACCTATTGTTCATCAATGAATGGGAGACAGGTGTCCACAGATGTCCCAGGTCACAGTGTTAGAGAAGGTCAGGGGCTGATGCCAAGTGGCACAAGATACAGCAGAAGTGGGTTGCTGTCGGGTTATACCCATGCAAAACTGGCTGCCACCAAAATGGGGAGTAAACTGCAGGCCGAGAGGTGTCTGACACATTCACTTGGGCTCTTGGCTATAAAAAAACGAAGTAATGGTGTGATGGAGATCAGAGAGGAGCACAAACTCGCAGGGATGATCTTCACTGACAGCAAGAGAGTTCCAGTGGATGAGCCTGGAATAGATTTATAAAGAGGGAGACCACTGCAGCAGGGCTGGGTTTGAACTGGTGATGGGAGTCAGGGGAGGGAATCGGGGGTGGCTGATGTTCATATAGGGGTCAGGGGAGGGAATCGGGGGCCGCTAATGTTTATATGAGATACTAAGGAGGAAAGAAATGGGGAAAGAGGATTTTAAGAGATTGTGCTATCTATGAATTGTAAATACATTTGGCATTTTCAAGAACCTTTGGTAGAGATATCATTTGTTTTACTCAATTTTAGTTGCCCAACTCTTGTTTTATTTTTTTCTCCATTGCAACCTTGTACAGGGAAGAGTCCTAAACTGAGGGCAGGAAGAATGGGAGTGAAATAATTAGACTAGACCATCAGTCACATCTCACTCTTCTGTACCTGACTCCTTTCAAGGTATCAGTGGCTGTGGTGGGCGCCGTGCTGTGTTGTCCGGATACTCCTTTGGGAATGGAGGCCTTATTCCCCCAGGTGCTGGGACTGCTGCTGGAAGATGGTCCTCCCTGTCCGTTCCTTACAGGGATCACCTCCATTTAGAGAGCTTCTGTATCCAGTCGCACTACATTCCTGTAATGACCCAGCTCAAGGATGGATCCATGTGGGGTATAAAGGCCCCGTCCCATTACCCAACTGACGACACCTGTAAAGGGTCATCCCAGTTTCAAAGCTCTCTTTAGGGTTGGCTGAGTCCTCAGGTGAGCTGGCATCCCAACTCAACCTCTTCCACTGGTCATGGCGTCATAATCTGGTGTTAATAGTATTAATACATGAAATATACTCATTTTTCTTAAACATAATTTTTTTCTTCCATTGTTCTACCCCGATATGCAGTAATAGCAGTTAATTTCGCAGTAAAAGAAATTGAAGTTTCTTCTTGTTCTTTGTCTTCTCTATTTAGAATCAACTTGCAGCTGAACAGTCTCCATCCGCTCCCAAAAGGAGCCCTTACTCCGCGCCGACCACGGCCTCACTGCCTCCCTCCCAGAGGTGCGGTGCTCACTGCTTCCGTGCGTGCTCACACAGTTTTCTTTCCCATAGTGCCTTTCCCTCGACCCACGTTTCTCCCTCCGTGTATTGAAATTCTGCTCATTGTTTATGGCCCGATTCACGTCCTGCCTTCTCTGTGATTCCTTCTCTGACTTCTATTTTCTTCGATCTTTCTTTGCCCTGAAATTAGATAATAACCATTCCCTATGCTGTGCAAGAGCACTCCTCATTGTGTTTTTGGATTTTATTGACTTATGTGTACATCTTACTTATTCAAACTAGATGGCAAAGTGTTGAAAGCAGAGCCCAAGTGTGGTTCCTTGTATTCACCATGGTATGTTACTGTGCTACTGGGTATTAATTATCATCTATTATGAACTTAGTCTTTGCTGCATACGGTGTTTAGCACTTTCCATATAATAACTCAATTTTTTACAAGTACCTAGTGAGGTATATGGTATTAACCTCATTACTTGTTTTGCATTTGGGGAAACTGAGTCTTAGAGAGACTGAGGGACTGCTGAAGATCACAGAGTTGGAAACGACAGAGCTTGATCTGTTTCAATCCCAAGTCTTGGTTCTGAGCTACTCAACCCTATGCTTCCTATACATTCAAGAAAGTGTAACAGATTGACTGATGTACACCTAAGCTCCAAAGTATGGGATTTGTTTGTGGGGACCTGGAGGACAAGATGAAACTCCACTTCCCTAGGATACATCATTTATTTATTTATTTATTTATTTTTATTTATTTATTTTTTTGTGGTACGTGGGCCTCTCACTGTTGTGGCCTCTCCCGTTGCACAGCACAGGCTCCGGACGCGCAGGCTCAGCGGCCATGGCTCATGGGCCCAGCCGCTCTGCGGCACGCGGGATCCTCCCAGACCGGGGCACGAACCCGTGTCCCCTGCATCGGCAGGCGGACTCCCAACCACTGTGCCACCAGGGAAGCCCCATCATTTATTTTTTCAATGAAACATTTAGTAGCACCAATGAGAAAACAGCTGTGAGCAATAACAACTAATACATGACTTCTCGCAATCTCATCTTTGTGTTGAGTTTGGCATTGTCATGCATTTACTCCCCAAATATGATTTGGCATCACTACATGCATTTTAGTCATCATGAGGGACGTCAAAATATTAGTCATGTCCCTCAAGGAGCTGCCGTGATAAATAAAGGCAACATGGAGCTTGCAGGCATCTGTACTCTGTGGAGCTAATGTTTCCTAGAAGAGATGGGATGCTGGAATCATGACTCATGCATATAGAAATCACAGATGCAATGAAGTTCATCAGCACTCTTTCACATTTGCTGTTTCTAAGTAGCAAACAGAGCTTTCCAGAGAAGAAAATGCAACAATTTGAAGAGAGTATTCAGAAACGCATCATGCTCAAATTATCATACATCTGTGGACCACTTTTTATTGTGGGATTTGTGTCACCTCAGCTTATAAAACAGATCTTGTCCAGTTCTAAATAATAGCTCAAAGCAGTCAAGGCCAGAAAGAAAAAGTTTTTGAGATCTCCATTTTACCTTAGAAATTCATATGAATTTAGTTTCCCATGTGTGTTCTCATTTAAAAAAAATTTTTAAACGACCACGAAAAATCAAACAAATAGACCCCAAATGAAAGTCATGCTCAAGTTGTTGTCCACTGGGTGTACTACATTGTGATCTATTTTGGAAAAATACAACCCTAAAGAATCGAAAGCAATTCGCACCTCATATCATTTATATCTTTGCAAATGCTCTACTATGGTGTCACAGTATTTTTAGATAAATATGGATCTTAGTAGCAACATTCAAAAAAAATTTCATTCTTGTTAGCCATGCCTGTTATCAATGAGGAGGGAGTTCCAGAGTGTCACAAACAGGTAGTAAGTTTCAACATTTAAGGATACTCTGGGTGGAAATTTTGATAATTGCATCTCTTTGCTATGAAGTCACATCTTTTACCTATATCAAGAATTGAAGGAGGGAGATCAAGATGGTGGAGTAGGAAGACCCTGAGCTCACCTCCCCTCATGAACACATCAAAATTATAACTACATGTAGAACAGCTCTCACTGAGAACCACCTGAAGACTAGCAGAATGGCTCTTCTAAAACCAGGGCGATAAAGAAAGAACCACACAGAGTCAGGTGGGAGGGGAGGAGAAGTGATCTACTCAGAAACCACATCTCTAGTGGGTAACCCAGAAGAGAAGGGGTATATCACAGGCCTGAGGGTCCTTCTTAAGAATAAGGAATTTGAGTCCCATATTAGGCACCCCAGCCCTGGGTCTGGCACCAGGAAGGTGGGCCCCCTGGGCTGATCTGAAAACCAGTGAGGCTGTAAGAAACAGACTGCTGTTGAAGAGACCACACACAGACTTGCTTGCTCTCAGTCCCAGTGCAGAGCAGCAGATTGAAAACTGACTGGTGCTCTGGCTGGGCTGCCAGGACCAGTCCAGCACACGCCTACCCCAAGCATGCCCGTGGCCAGAGTCAAAACCCAAGGCACGGGCTTCCCTGGTGGCGCAGTGGTTGGGAGTCCGCCTGCCGGTGCAGGGGACGTGGGTTCGTGCCCCGGTCTGGGAGGATCCCACATGCCGCAGAGCGGCTGGGCCCGTGAGCCATGGCCGCTGAGCCTGTGCGTCCGGAACCTGTGCTCCACAGCGGGAGAGGCCACAACAGTGAGAGGCCCGCGTACCGCAAACAAACAAACAAACAACAACAACAAAAAAAACCCAAGGCAGCGCCTACCTCTAGCTTAAACATGTCTGAGCCTGCCCCGATTATACAAAGGGCAGAGTCCTGCCAACACACGCTGATCCCGAGGGCAATGTCGTCTGGGGAAGAATGAGTACTCTGCCTCAGCTCACGGCTGACACAAAAACGATTATTTTAAGAAGCAAAATAAAAACATCTTCCATAGAAGCCCGGATTCCATTCCACCTCCCTTCTTACTCCAGGCAAGGTGGTATTTTAGCAAATTTAAACTTTCCTTCATTCCTTTTACCTAAAAATCTGCACAGCACAATCTTTGACACGGTCCTCAACGTTGCCAAAAGGTCAATTCTGTTTTTCTCTTATTTTGACCTCTTAGCAGCATTTGATATTCGTTGACATTTCCCTCACTCTTAATACACTGTTCCTTGTCTATAGGGCCCCACAGCCTCCTGCTTTTCTCCCTTCTTTATCATCCCAGCCTCCTTTGTTGTTCTTCCTCCTCTTCCTGAGCTCTAATTGCTGCTTTTCTCCAGGACTCAGTCCTCTCTACCGCCTCTCCATACCAAGGTAATTTCACATAATCTCAGAGTTTTAAATACCATCTATATGTTGCTGAATCCCACACCTCTACTTCCAGTCCTGTCACTCCCTTGAGCTCCAGACTCATGTCTAAACTGTCTGCTCATCACCTCTGCTGAATGTCTAATCCATATATCCCACTTAACATATGTGGAAAATTGAACCACCGATCAACCTCTCCTCAGTCCCGCCATACACTCAGCCCTGCTCAGACTGTCTGACCTAACTAAAAGCTACCTCCATTCACACAGATGTTCAAGTTCATACACTAAGCCTCACGCGTAACTCCTTTGTTTCCCTGATATCTCACATCTAATCCATATAAAAGTCCTTTGGCTTTATTTTCAAAATATATCCTGAATTTGACCCCTTCTCTCCATCATCATAATCCAAGTCACATCAACTCTTGCTTGGGTTACACCCGAAAATTATCCTTCTATTTTTACTCATACTAGTCGCATCTAATTTTCACAAAGTAGCCAGCGTAATTTTGGCAAATGTAAATTAGATCATGTAAAAACCTAACAATGACTTCCCATTGCACTTAGAATACATTGGAAAGCCATTTTCATAGCCAAATTGTCCTGCATGATCGGCTCCTGTCTACTGCTCCTATTTCATGTACCCCCCCCCCACACACTCTTCTTTTCTTTTCATTCTGTTCCAACCCTCCTGTCCTTCTTGTGGTCCCTGAACACACATCCTTTTCCCATCCTAAGGTCTATGTATTTGCCACTTTCTTCTTTGGGGATAATTTTTCCCTACACCTTCAGGTAGATAACTGCCCTCACTTCAGGCTGCTATTCAAATGTCACCTTTTCAGAGAAGTTTTCCCTATATTCTCTGTGGATTATCCAGTCTTTATTAGACTTTATATTTCTTCACAGAACTTAACTGCATGTAAAGTTATATATTTGTTTATTTACTCCTTTATTAGAATGTATGCTCGGTAGGAGCTGGGACTTTTACTTTGTGCATTTTATTTAAAATTGTATCCTTAGCACCCAGAAGAGTGCTATGTGTGGAGTTGTTGCTCTGTGAATGTTTGTTGTATGAATAAAGGAATGAGATAATCTATCACAGCTTCCAGACACTGTCTAGGCTCCCTTTTATAGAAATGAACAAATGGAATTTGATAGACATACATCAGTGATGTTTGGGAAAAGGAACCCAATCTGAAGAAACAAAACAAAATGTTTCTATGAGATAATTACTAAGAAAAAAGAGAAATGTATAGGTAATGTATTTAATTCATGTAGTTATCAAGATATAAGAGAATGTTGAAGAGTGAAAAGTCATAAGAAGAAAAAATATGATTTAGGAAAAGTGCATTTTAGCTATTAGGGGTCTTGTGTGGTTCCATTATTTTTTCTATTTCTGTAGAAAATGCCATTGGATCTTTGACAGTGATGGCATTGAATCCATAGGTTGCTTTGAGTAGCGTGGACATTTTAACAATATTAATTTTTCTAATCCATAAACATGGGATATCTTTCCAGTTATTTGTGTATTCTTAAATTTTTTTCATCAATGTTTTATAGTTTTCAGTGTATAGATCTTTCACCTCCTTGGTTAAATTATTCCTAAATATTTTTAAAATGCTACTGTAAATAGAATTATTTTCTTAATTTTTTTTGGAGAGTTCATTGTTAGTTTATAGAAACATAATTGACTTTTGCATGATGACTATAGATAATAATACTGTATTTTATATTCAAAAATTGCTTACAGAATAGATCTTAAATGTCCTCAGCACGCGCACACACACACACACACACACACACACACACACACATAACCATGTGAGGTGACAGATACATAAATTAGCTTGACTGTGGTAATCATTTCACAGTGTGTATATATATTTATACCAAAACATCATGTAGTACACCATAAATGTATATACTTTTTATTTGTCAATTATACCTCAATACACCTGGGGAAGAAAAAAAAGGAAAGCACATTTAAAAATTTTTTTTACTATTTTCCTGAAGATGTGATTTTTTTTCATGAATTCTGAGTTTTTAAGGGGGCTGTGATCTGGCTCTCCACCCTAGTTAGGTCCAAGGCTCTTCCCTTTCTCCCCAAGTGTGTATGTAGAAGCTCTAAGCCAACCGGATTCTCACATGCCCTCTGGGGATACCAGCAACTTCATCACTACCTCCCTCTTTCAACTTGTGCTCCTTTTTTGTGTGTGTATTTGGAGTGATTCACTAACTTGCTCGAGGGTTCATCCATTTATTTAAAAACATAATTTAAAAACATTTTTGACATTTATTTCTGTGTGTGTCTGTGTGTGTAATGGAGTGAAAGTATTAGGATGTTTGCCTATTGCAGAATCAGTTATCTAGCGTTATCTCTCCAGTCAAATAAAATATAGCAGTATACTTTTAGAATAAAATAACCTAAACCTGTTTTAAATGATGAAAGTAAAATGACATCCTTGCACCCTATTTAATGTTCATCCGTAACAGAATTGCCTTCACTGACAGATATTTTGATCCTTTGAGACAGTCTTATTGCAGGAAAAGGGGATTTATTGGACTGTATGGGAGACCCACCCAGATCAAAGACAAGACAGGAATCAGACTTGAGACCAGCTCCAGAGAATCTTGGTAACAGCAACTGAAAAACTGATTAAAGCTATCAGACACCGAACTGAATTAACTCTGACCATTTTTGTTTGCTTTTTCAATTTGTATATTTCACAGAGGGAGCATCTAACTGGTTTGTCTTAGGTTAACTTGCTAATCCCTTGCTGTGGCAGAGAGTGGTAACATTTTCTCCTTCTTTCTTTCCACAGCAGAACTCCTGAGATTCAGCTAGGCACAGGCTGACCAGCTAGAGACCACATTTCCTTTGCAGCCAGGTGTGACCAGGTGAGTTAGTTCTGATCAATACAATGTGAACAGAAATTATTTCACAACTTCCAGGTTCTCTTAAAGATGGAGCCATGTCCCCCAGGACTTGCTTTGTCTATTCCCACATGCAGAAACATAGACATGTGGAGCATGTTAGCTGTGGCCAGCGTTGGCAGACCAGGTGATGACAGTAGCCTAGGGGATGGCAGAACAGCAACATGGAAGGGCTGGGATCCTGGAATGACGCTCTGTAGCAAAGCTGCAATGGCTACTACGAGAGAGAAAAACTCCCACCTCTTTGTTTTTCAAAGTTTCTTTTTTGCATTTGTTTATATTTTATCCTAACACGACTACACAGACCTAGGGAGGATAAGGTATGAGATTAGCTGACTGTCCTTAACAGGAGATAACTATCTCCTTAAAAGAATAGGGATGCTAGGAACCTCCCCCTCCCCCTCCCCCTCACCAAAGTGGAATCAATTCTGCACAGCCAAAGCAACAAAAGTCCAATGCAGCTTTCATGAGGTAACAAATATATTGTACAGCTGTCATGCAAACAGGCAGTTTAAAACTATTACCGTGTTTGCTTTAAGAATATTTTGAGAACTTTGTCCACGACATCACTCCTTGTATGAAAGTGTCCCTTAAAATACTTTATATAGAGCCGAAGGCTGAGAAAAGTTTTTGTTCCCCCAGGGGGAATGATCTGATTGTGATTTTGACAGAAAAAATATGTGCATAAAAATGTTTTCCCCTTCATTTGGTGCCAGGAAATTTAGAGTCGAATTTACAGTTTGGATAATGGGTATATTTCTCCTTATGGCCTGCACAGTATTGTCTTTCTTTTTGGGTTTCTGCTCTCGCTTTCTTAGTCTACTTTTTATTTCCTGCATTTTGACTTTTATATTTCAGTATTTTATTTTGTGTGCTTTTACTGTCACTAGACTCAACCACTGTATAAATCGGTAGACCATAAATAAATGAGAAAGTAATTCAATGAACAGAATGCTCATGATTCTAAAAAGATACACATTCAGCTTTTAAAATGTTTTTGGAGAACACATCTGTCTTCCATCTATCTGTCCCTGCCAAGTTCCTATTCTTCTTTCATGGTTTCTGTATATTTTCTCCACTCTCCTTTCCCTCAGTATTCCAACCAAGCCCTTGTATCTCTAATTAAGGCCACCTAGCCTAATGTTAAGAATACAGTGGGACCTGAGTTTTGTGGCGCCTGAAGCTTACACAATAACGGGGACCCTTCGTTACTAAATGCACAACTAGGAGTTAAATTGAATACTTACTGAGAATGAGAAATCATAACAAGACAATTTTTTTTTAAAACCTGGCAAATACACAAACACCATAAAATCTGGAAAAAAGCTAATATTATTCAACTGCCTGACGTATCTCTATAATACTTCTTTCCTACATGTTTTGGTGGCATATTCTCCAATCACATCTTCATATACCAACAAACTTGTAGTACTGTTTTCTATAGATAGAATATAAAGGCATTTGAATTTATTTTACAGTGGGTAATTGGGAAAGTTACTTGTGTCGTTATAACCTATAATTCTACAATGTTATAATTCTATTATAACATAATTCTATAATAATATTATTAGAAATGTCATTCAAACTTTTAGGTTGATTGTTAAATTGAGAAAATATCAATGATCAATAAATATCAATATATAAAACATGATTTGGGGGATTTTTTTAGTGTAGTGACATCTTAAATACTTTCAGAATATTTGACACTTAAACAGTTTGTTCTTTATACACTCTCTGTAGCGGTATATTGTAAGTATTTTTTTCAACAGTATTTGGTGTCTAATCAACATGAAATTAAACAGTATTCTAATGTGTTCAGTAATTCATAACTCTTCATTAATCTTATTAACAAAGAAGTAGAGTCCACACTTTAATTTGAAATTTATATCTTCCTTTTAATAGAAGATTCCTTTTGACAGTAAAATTTGTTATAAATTGCTTCTTGATGTAAGGATACTTTCTACTGATTTCATTATTCATATTTATCACTTTTGTTTCACATTCTCTTAATTTTATGATTTTTTTATTTTGGTATTTTTAAATACCAAACTTTTTATATATGTTATAGTAATATGTAATTTCTCACTTATTTTATTACCACATTCCAAAACATCTCATCGAATTTCAGTTAGCAGTGTTTTCTGACCTTATTCAATACATCATTCCTATTTAAAAAGGGAAAAAAATGGTGCTTTTATAATATTATATGCTGTACTGTTCAGTATATCCTTGAGACAAGAGAATATCTTTTTGACTGATAATTGATGGAAAAGAAATCTTCAGTTTACAGTGTTAAATACCTCAAGATTGCAACATTTCCCCCAGACTAACATCTGGTTCCTTACATTTCAGACCTTATGTTTCCATCACCGCCCCATACTTCCAGGGCTGAGTGAAGTAGTTCATGTTCATATCAAGATGCCACATCTGGCCCTTCACCCTGATCCACAAAGCACTGTCAGTCAGCACAGCAGGTACTAGAAGCCCTCTTGGAAGCTGTTCACTCACTGAGAGAGCTGGGAATAAGTTAAAAATGACAGCAAAGTGCATAAATGTCTTCTACAAAATCCAAGCTAAAGGCATGTCCAATGGGATTTCCCTAAGCCTGATCCCAGAAACGCTGGTGGCCACTCCAGTGCCACCTGACAAAGATGACAGCGCAAGTCAGAGTGGAAAGAGACAGCAGCCTTCACTCAATGTGCTTAAAATATGTTTGAAAGCTGACAAAACATATGACCATGTGAACACCTTACCAGCATCCTTTCAGGGATGCCCTGAAGCTTAAGCCTTATTTGCTGTGTTGTAAATCATCATTAGGTTGACTGTAGTTTAAAACTTGTACAAACAGAGAAGGAAATAAGACAATCGTTAGAGGCCCTTTTTTGAAAAGCCATTCTTAGAAAATTACTTTTAAGACTACTTTTAGCAGTAATTATTTCAATAAGTGTAAGAATATATTCTTGAATGGAAAAAATCAAGGTGAAATTATCTTTTAAAATAACTTACTTTGGGGCTTCCCTGGTGGCACAGTGGTTGAGAGTCCGCCTGCCGATGCAGGGGACACGGGTTCGTGCCCCGGTCCGGGAAGATCCCACATGCCGCGGAGCGGCTGGGCCCGTGAGCCATGGCCGATGAGCCTGTGCGTCCGGAGCACAACGGAAGAGGCCACAACAGTGAGAGGCCCGCGTACAGCAAAATAAATAAATAAATAAACAACTTACTTTGATTTTGTAAGTAAATGATACAAAATTTTACCTTGATACAAATGAGTCAAAATTTCACCTTGAATCACATCACCTGGAGACAATCACTACCAACATTTTAGAATATTTCCTTGAAGTATTTTTCTTTAAGTATATTTATAAAAGGTCAATATCTATAAAAATACTACACCTGTCTTTTCTCACTTGACACTCCATCATTACTTTTCTTATGACAATTAAAATTTATTTGTAAGTAGAAATGATTTACTATTAAAATATTTCAAAATGGAATATATTTTACGGATGTAAATATGAAATTAGGCAGTAACCATGTGGTTGTGCTGCTGATGCATTTCCTCAAGCTCACTGGGGTGAGAGGAGGAGGCCAAGGGTTAAAAAAATTTTTTTAACTAATAAAAATTTAAAAAATTAAAAACTCATGAAAGTTGAAAAAAACTAGAATGAATGAATCTATGCATCGAATGTGTGATATAACTGCATGCTGAAGATAAGGAAAATTAAAAATATATTAAACTTGATTCAGCAGTCTAATTATTCATAGCAATGTTAATTTATTATTGTAAAGCTATTTTATATATTATGGGACAATGCAAATAAAAATACATTAGCATTTTAGAAACCAAGATTTCCAGGGTAAGATAAAAGAGATACAAGTATAAAATCAAGTTAATTAAAATTAACTTTGAGGAAGTTAAAAATCTTAGAATGCTAAATTTTAACTGTAAATATCCATACGGACTAACGTTTTTTCTGTTTGAAAATATGTATTTTCCAGCTCTGTCAACTGAAAAGGCCTAGAAAAAAACCCAGTGAAAATGAACACACCAAGCACCCAGACTCTGAAGTCTGAATTTCACATCCTACCTCAAGGAACCAAGGCTCCTTGAGGAAATGTTTAATTCTAGGTCTGGGACAGAAAACATATAATATGAGTCTGGGACATCTCTTGCCTAAAAAGGAGGGAAACAAGGACGAGTGGGGTGTGTCAGTTGGTCACAGGAGCAAATGTGAAGGTGCTTTCAATTGACCAAAGATGGGACAATGTGAGCAAAAACTAACAAGAAATTGACTGAAACATATCAAATATACCAAACCATCTGTGTTCATAATTATGCAGATGAAGAGATATCAAAAGTATAATTCAGTGGAGACCACTGAAAGTAACTAGAGTACCAACTTCTTACTTGGAAAATTGATAATTAAAACGAAAGAACTGTGCTTCCCTGGTGGCGCAGTGGTTGAGAGTCTGCCTGCCGATGCAGGGGACACGGGTTCGTGCCCTGGTCTGGGAAGATCCCACATGCCGGGGAGCGGCTGGGCCCGTGAGCCATGGCCACTGAGCCTGCGCGTCCGGAGCCTATGCTCCGCAACAGGAGAAGCCACAACAGTGAGAGGCCGGTGTACCACAAAAAACACACACACACACACACACACACAAAAAAGGAAAGAACTGAGTGTTTACCCTGCCTTGAGTACAAACTGTATTTCAAGGAAACTAACGTAGTCCTAGTTGATGAGAGAAAGCTCTTCTTTATCAAAGAATTCCAACCAATAAAATTTTTAAAGCATAAAAGAATTAGAAAATGACCATTTTCAATCCCCTAAAGAGGGAATTAATTTGGCAACTATTGTTCGTGGGTACAGGCATTAGATTAGAGATTGATGTGGAGCATTACAATGGAGGGACCAGATTGTCACCACGTGAAACCACTGATCAATCTCAGCATCACTAGAAGTAGAACCACCAGATATTTCAGGCCTCTGATATGAAGCACAAGGTTTTGGGTTTTTTTTTTTTTTTAGGCTCCGGACGCACAGGCTCAGCGGCCACGGCTCACGGGCCCAGCCGCTCCGCGGCACGCGGGACTCCCCCGGAACGGGGCACAAACCCGCCTCCCCTGCATCGGCAGGCGGACTCTCAACCACTGCGCCACCAGGGAAGCCCCTAGCACAAGGTTTTTTACAGTCTTGCCAAAACTGTGAAATCTATTTCTAATCAAGACTCGAAATAACTTCCATTTCGACTAAAAGGTAGGCACAGACAGATCAAGACTATAACAAAATTTTGATGAAAACGTTTGACTGTTACAAATTCACACGTAACGGAGCAATGCACAAAGGCTAACTTAACATTATTTTCTCAGGTTTTTCGTGTATTATTTTTCCATCTTTAAAATTTAGACCTTAGAATATTTTACTTCCACTCCTCAGGAGAAAGGCAGGAACAGACTGAAAAACATGATCAAGTAAGCCAGATACAGTTAGACAACACAATAAATGCATGCCTGAGATGCTCTATGTTCTGCAATGAGAGTTCTGGAGGCTTTCATGGCTGGTGTCCATTTGGCAGCAACTAAGGAACCAACAGAACCATGAAAGACAAAGCAAGCTTGCAGGAGCTCCTTTTTAAGTCTCATGACAGATTTTGGATGTCAGTTTTGTTATAAAACTGAATATCTTTCTTCCAATAAGCTAAATCGCTCATTTGAAGAAATGATTAAATTGCATCAAAAGGAAAAATTCATTTGAAAAATCCAAAATTACCAAATATTTGTTTTCCATTTTGTAGTTTTTACACCTGTTTCTTTGGTTGAAAACAGAGGTGGTCTATTTATTTATTTGGTAAAGCATTCTGAGGACTCACAGAGGCACATGGGGAACTGATCAACTTCGGCTGGTTGTTCAAGTTTCCAAAAAGTTCAATTTCTTAGTCCTATAATAAATCATCTCCATGAATACTGGCATTTTCTCTACCTGCATTTTTTTGAAATTAGATGTTGGGCACATAGAATTTTGTTTATTTAGTATCCAATTTTTTACATATTCAACTTTAAAGAAGTAGCTGCCATCCCTTGTTCTTTTTGAAAGATAAGACAAAAATGTTTCTGTTCCAAGTTGGTGGAATGTTAAACTATCAACTCTAGCTTTCTCCTTTCTTTCAGGTTATGGAAAATGTCACTCCAAACAAATTGCACAGGTCATCCATTTAAATGACATATAGATGTCTCATTTCCAGACATGAAACAAACTTCCTGCAAAGCTAAAGTATATATTATGGAAAAATACAATGCAAACCTTCGTGGCATCAAGTCCATAGAAGTACCTTGGAACTACTCCAGGCTTTTAGATTGGTATGATTATGCTGTCATGTAAACAATGTATATGGATTCCTTTTGCTCCAGCAATTGCAAAATAAATTGTTGTCAGACACTGGAAATCTTTTGATATGCCCTCTTAATATGAAAAAGAATCAGAGACCACATATTCTGAAATAGCAACATTGGACAAGGTAAATTACGTGAAGAAAAACAAATGGAAAAATACATTGCAAAACAATTTTCATAGAGCAAAGAAATTGCCAACTACATCTTGTTAGAAATATGTGTGGTTTCTCCCTTATAGAAGTTTCATAAGAGTTTCCTAAGTTCAAGAAGTTAAAGTATAGAAAACGATTTTATAAACCTTTAGACGTGGTTGAATCTGCAGGCAAAATAGTGACAATTGTGAATAAACTAAAGACAATTGAAAATTTTAAACTACTTCTTTGGTGAACCTGGCAAGAAACAATAAAGAAATGTGTCAAACCTCTGGTTCGCTATTTTAGGAGGCATCTAGGTAACAATTAGAAATAAACATAAGGATGACAGCTTTGTATAGCCACGCTGAAACTTTACCTCCCTCAACGTTTTTGTTTTTTTTTTTAATTTATTTTTGGCTGCTTTGGGTCTTCGTTGCGGTGCGCGGGCTTCTCATTGCTGTGGCTTCTCTTGTTGAGGAGCACGGCCTCCAGGAGCGTGGGCTTCAGTAGTTGTGGCGCATGAGCTCAGTAGTTGTGGCTTGCAAGCCCTAGAATGCAGGCTCAGTAGTTGTGGTGCACGGGCTTAGTTGCTCCACAGCATGTGGATCTTCCCAGACCAGGGCTCGAACCCGTGTCCCCTGCATTGGCAGGTGGATTCTTAACCACTTCACTACCGGGGAAGTCCCTGCCTCAACGTTTTTAATAAAAATAAAGATATTGATGCTAAGTGCCCTTTCCCTGGTACACCCATGTACACATTCACACACACTCTTAAAGGTGCTCTCTTTATTCCCCTCCATGCTGTCCTTCATACAAGCCAGAGTCAATTTTACTTAATGCTATGGGCTGCATTCCAGAGTAAACCTCTAAGGAATGATGGATGAAAAGGAAAACCCACCTGTTACTAGGATACCAAGGTCCTTTATCTTCTGACATTCAATAGTAAATTGGAAACAAGTCGAAGACACACTCATAATGCAAGAAAGCAGCTTGAAAGGCAAGCTGTTTCCACAGACATTTCATTACACACTGGCTTAAAGAACATTGCCCATATTAAACACATTGGTAGAATCTTCTATAAAGTAAAAGAGTCACTAAAATGTAGATTAGAAACAGTGGAGAGATTTAATTTGAAAGAGCTGCATAAAGTTTGTGTCATACCACCAAAGCAGAATATACCATGCCTGCTTTCACTCTCTGGTGCAAGGCTTTAAGCTGAGCTAAATGAGAAAAAACTTTGAATATGCTGCAAAGCCTGGAAATAATTTTGTGCTTTACATGTGCTCTGTTATACCTCTACAAATGCTATATGAATGTAGTTATTAAATTACCCTCCAGACTTGTCTTCCCTGTCCTAAATAATACAATTTTCTTTAATATATTCTCCCATTTCTCAACTCTTTAATTATTGTTACTACTTATCAAGATTTCTCCAGTTTCTCTAGGCCACCTTGACTTGCCACAATGGAAAACTTGGGTCAAGTGGCTTTGAAACTTTGCTATCAGTATTTAAATTTGTGAAAGTTGTGCTGGGCTGTCATGATGATTTTCATATGACATATTAACATACATATAATATTAATATTTTCTACTTACTGTAGCATTGATGTGAGGCATCTAGAGAATTTCTATGATTAATTAGAGAATCAGTACAATTTGAGAGTCATAGGCCCTAGTTTTAAGTGGTTATCTTATCAGTGTAGTAAGGTGTTATTATAATAATGTAAGAGCAGTCAAATTTTACATTTTCTGCAATATTTCAAAGGTAGTAATCACTAGCATTGGAAACGTATCACTTAGCTTTCTCTTCTTTTCAGAGAAATAAGAAAACACGTTGTGGGTGATTTTAGCCGTAAGAGTCCATTCAATTTTCTTTGCACAGAGTTGCCTTTCTGTTCCTAGCCTTGTGCTCTGAGTGGTACAGTACCAAGAGACTACCATTTAAAAGGACTCTTGAGACCAGGTCATTTGTGTCAGCACTGTGCTTTGTGAAATTAACACCTTGTACTTGTCAAAGGGCTATTGTAATGGAAATCTATTCTTCTGCATTGACTCCAGAGACCACAAATCATTTTCCCTACCTGAAGACATGTCTTCAAGAAAAAAGCCAGGAGATGGTTTTATGTTGTTATGGAGGTGACATTGCTGGCAAAGACAAGCTTACATACACGAAGCAGAGACATAGTCAAGCTTACCTTATTTCTAAAAGTGACAGCTACAATCATTAAAAAGATACCGTGGGCTTCCCTGGTGGCGCAGTGGTTGAGAGTCCGCCTGCCGATGCAGGGGACACGGGTTCGTGCCCCGGTCCGGGAGGATCCCACATGCCGTGGAGTGGCTGGGCCCGTGAGCCATGGCCGCTGAGCCTGCCGGTCCAGAGCCTGTGCTCCGCAACGGGAGAGGCCACAACAGTGAGAGGCCCACATACTGCAAAAAAAAAAAAAAAAAAAAGATACCGTGATAAAGAAATTTAAAAATCCCCAACTTTTCCACACTCTTTATTTTAGTACTTTTGAAAGAATGAGCTGTAGGACTTTGAATCCTATAGGCAAGAGTCTTTTAGAGGTTAGTGTCCCTTCTAGAGGCTATGATGGGGTGTTATGGAAAGAGCCCTTCCTTAATAATCAGGAGACCTGTGTTTGAGTCCGGCTCTGACATTAGTTGGCCCTGTAACCCTGTAAAGGCCACTTAATCATTCCTCAAGTTCTTTATTTGTAAAACGAAGGGATTGGACCAGTATTCCAATGAGACCATAAGAAATCGATTTTGTCCTATAATTTGCTAGTTTCTACTCTTTATTGTTAGAACATATTTAGATTAGTTCGAGAGAATAATTGATCACAAAGATACACATCTCACATCCTGGGAGGCAAAATAGGGGGTTGCTTGCCCATGTGAGGGTTTCGCCACAGCCCAGGCCTTGGCACAGGCTTTGTAAAAGCCTTCCCAAACCAACTCAAGAATGCAGCGCCTTAGACTGCGATAAGCAAACAACTGTTCCTGCTTCATTCCCACAGATTTGGTTTGTAAAAACTATACAAAATAAATGCATTTTCAGCTCCTTTTTGGGGGTGGAGGTAATATCTTGGCGCATTTTATCAGCAACCTCCTGTGAATTGGTCATTTTTATAACTGTAATTTGAAAAAAAATCGACATAATATATTTAACATAACAGATAAAATATGGACAACAGTATCAAGCAAGAGCAGTTACCACAATCTGCATTCTTATGAATTTCTGTCACTGACTGATGTTCAGAGTAGCTGGACCAAACAGAACTCGACCATGCCCCACCCCCTACACAATCCACACACAGCATTGCTTGGAATGGCCACTCTAAGACCTCACAACCAAAGTGTAGTAACAGTTCATGTTATCATGGATACACTATAGAGAAAAGTTAATCATTATTGTTAACTAAAATAAAGTTAGAACCACTCAAAAGTTGTTTATGAACAGCAGAAAACTGGAAGCAGGTTATGTCAAAAGGCACCAGTAAGATCATTTTGTAGAACTACAACTTGTGTCCTGTGATTACTTTTGTGTAGGGCTTCACTCCCTTTAGTCTCTGCCTTAACTATCATCCCAGGTTAACAAACCAGTGGGGTAACTGACAGCTTCTTTTACCCTATTCACCTAGGCAGCTTAATCTTTTTTTTTTCACTTTAATATTTTATTTTTCTGATTATTAATTTATTCTTATAAAATATTTAAATAATATTTAATTTAATGAATAAAGTATCAGTCATAAGGCTCCTATAATTAGGAGGAGAGTTAGGGATGAATCAACACTCAAGGAGGTTTGTTGCATGTAAATGATTTATAAGTCCAACAAAAAAGTGAAGCATTTTTGGTTCAAAAAATATGAAACTATGAGTAAGAGTGTAATAGCGTGTCCCTTCTCCAAATATGGTCATTCAAATGGCAAACAAGCATTTCTGAAATATAAAGACAACCATGAGAAGAGAGAACCGTGGCACATCAAATATCTGGAGAACAATCCTAGTTTTCTATTTTATTTCCTAACAGAACACACACTTAAACATGTCCTTTCATGGTCAGCAAAGCAGAGTGTAGCACAGCAAAACAGTCTGTCTAGTGGTCTGAAACCAGACTTAATAAGAAGTAAAGTTAATAGAACATGAATCAAGAATAGATGTGAGCAAAATAAAGACACCCCGAAAGACTGACTTTTTAAACACTTTTGCATTAGAGAAGTATGAATAATTTATGACTACAATGTCCTATTTTTGTTTTTTATGAAAACACTCATAAGCAGGGAATGAGAAGGTCCTTTCTTAATATAGAAAATAAAACTACTTTAAACCAAAAATAAATATTATAATTAATCACGCAACACTAGAGCCATTATTATTACAATCTATTAAATAATAAAACAAAGATTAGGCTGCCGAATTTGAAGGAAGAATATGAACATTAAATTCACGTTAATGTTTAGTTGCTTTTATCGTCATTAAATAGCAATCAACATTACAAACTTATGTATTAGGCTCTGATGATGTGTCAGTAGATTGGTGAGGTATTAGGGATTTTGGTGATAAGTAAACACAGTTGCTGTATTTAGAGAGTTCTTAGTCTAGAGAAGAGGTAGAACACATATACAAGGAATTTTAGATGGTTATGAGACCTGCTGTGATGTTAAAGGTTAAGAACTGATTGCCAGGAAAGTATTTAAGAAGGGTGGCCTCTATACTAAGTCCTAACAAACAAGTAGAACTCAGGGCAGTAAATTGAAGGTGGAGTGCAGATTATAGATAAAGGAAAGGGATGTGAAAAACACTGACATGCAAGACAGCATGGTGTATTTAAAGAACAGCAAATATTCAGGATGGTTTTCAAGAGCATTGTCTAAACTGTCCCCAATATGTTAAGCCCCACTAGTTTTGGATTTTGATATGTTTTGAAAATAACCAGAATATTATATGACTGCATTCCCTATGGTTATGAGTTGATATTGATTTTTATGGCAAGAAAACCCTTTCTTATCATTAGTTTGACTTGATTCCTACTCATAGAAGAGCCTTCCTAGGTACCTAGGATTCTTGCCTTATCCACTGCTTTCTATAATTCATTCACTCAAACATCAATGCCAAATCTCTGTGTTTATATTTAATACCTGCCCCAGAACCCTAGAGTATTTCCAGCTTTCTCAAAACCATGGGACTAGCCACGTAGGATTGTCTTGGGAAACCTTACACAATTCGGTATTTACTGTAGAAGTGCTTGATTAGGTCATGTCTGGAAGGCTGACAGAGTTCACATCAAATCTGGAAGTCATCTTCATAAAGTTATTAATCTACTCCCACCCCCAGTTTTACATCTTCCAAACCTTTAACTAGCCTCTGGAATTTTCTATGTGCTCTAATGGGATGAAACACTGTGTTCACAAATAAGTTATCACATTTCATTTCAGCAAGATATCTTTATTTACCTTTAAAATAAGATTCATCTCTTGTTTGCAGATAGAAGTCCATTTTGAGTGAGAGTAGTTTCTAGGGTGGCATCTAACCAGAAAGCTTGCAATCTTTGACTATTGACTTTAGAAACTAACCCCTGTCACTCAGCACCTATGTGCAAAACATATAGTCAATAAATACGTACTGAATAAATAAATGAACGTTGATGTATCTGCATTCATATTACTGACTAGATAGTCTCTGAAGGCTATTTTAGCTCTAAATTTTAAAGATTCTGTAGGAAAAGAAAAAGCAAGGGTTTCCCTGGTGGCGCAGTGGTTGAGAGTCCGCCTACCGATGCAGGGGACACGGATTCGTGCCCCGGTCCGCGAAGATCCCACATGCCACGGAGCGGCTAGGCCCGTGAGCCATGGCCGCTGAGCCTGCGCGTCCGGAGCCTGTGCTCCGCGGCGAGGGAGGCCACAACAGTGAGAGACCAGCGTACCGCAAAAAAAAAAAAAAAGTCCGTATCTTCTTGGAGATTTTCAGAAGAGGGCAGAAGGAGGAGGAGAAGGAGAGAAAATCTGTAGCTCAGAAACACAACAGGGAGCCTGGAGTTTTTTATGATGGTCTGGAGTGTTCCATGTCATGCAGATTCAGACAACACTGTTCAAATTCATTACCATCTGCTCCCTTAGGCAGGAATTTGATCCCTAACAGGTAGGTACTGTTGAGGTCTGTTTATTCTATTTGGAGTGCACCTCCTAGGTAACTCAAGGAGACCAGCTAGAGAGGTTTTGAGAACTCCAAAGCCGATTTATTTAGTTGGGCAATGTTATTTGCCTACTGTGGAAGAAGCTTGGAAAATTCATTTAAAAAGAAAGATTTCTTTTAATGAAATACAATAGCTTGACAGTTAAACAAAAATTGATATACACCTTGGGAACCTGCCATTTCTTGGTAGGTCCTTTGTAGCACACGCACAGAATGTTATTTTTCCAAGACACAGCATAAAGCTTAGGTCATGCCTATGTTTAACCACAGCTGCGGTTTCTACTGAGGCTTTATTCAGACTGCAGGTGAGTGACACGATAGGGTGATGGAATGGTTACACTTCTACATGGATAAAACCACAGGGCCTTTCTAATGGTGTTACACTGGTGGGATAAAAGTGCCCATGACCTCAAAATTAGGTGGGAGGCTTCTTTTGTCCAAAACAATTTTGGAAATGACTTATCCCTCTGAAAACGTTGGATTATAGAACAATGTTCCTAATGTTGCAGCAGAACAGAGGCACAAGAAGCAAGAAAATCTAACTATAAAGTAACCCTTAGAATAGAGCGAGAGAAGGAAAGAGACAAGAACTCTGTTCATTCATTCATTCACTCATTCATTCGTACATCAAATATTTGAGTGCCTGCTACATGCCAAGTGCTATTCTAGGCTCTTGCAATAGGGTAGTGAGTGAAACAGACAAACTATCTCTGTCCACTTGCATTTTATGTTCTTGTAGAAGATAGTAAAGATAAATAAATAAAAATAAGCAAAACAGAGACTGTCAGAACGTGACATATGCCATAGAGAAAAATTTATCAGGAAAGGAAAGATAGGGATTGGGGAATTGTGGGAAAAGGGAAGATATTATGATTTTTAATGGGCAGGTTTGGAAAGGCTTCCCTGAGAAGATTAATTTAAGCAAAATCTGAATCAGGTGAGAGTGAGAGTTAAGGCTGTCTGGGGAAGAAATGCTGGCAGAGGAAGAAGCTCTTTTTTATGCAATAAGATTTGACTTCAGTATTTTATTTAACATATTGAAGAAAAGCCAATGTTCCTTAGAAATATACATGGTGAGGATTCTCAAGGGTAAACTTTGAGCAGTAACAGAAATTTTGAACAGTTGGTATGAAACATCCTACAATGAGGAAATAACTGGTTGTCAAAGACTAGTGTGAACTCAAAAGAACATAGGTTATGCAGGCAGGTTCTTAGAAAATAAGTTGTGGAATGAATTCCTTTAGTTGCATCTGGCTCAGAACTTCATCAAGCTCTGCATAGGTTAATACCAAAACCACATGGTGGAGAATTAGTAGTTTATTGTGATTAACATGTATTGAAATCTCGTTATGTGTCACCCCATGTACCAAGTGCTTTCCAAGCACCATCTCATATAATCCTCACAATAATCTTAAAAGATAGTAGGACTATTGTCTTCATTTTATAAAGAATAAAATTAAGGCATGGGGAGGTTAGGTTATTTGCCCAGGAAACTAGTAAGTTGTGGAGCCAGGACTTGAACTTAGGCAGTTTAGTTTCTAAGTTACAGGTTAAGAAAGAATATATTCATGTTCAACTGTACAGAAAGGTAACATAACATTCTCATTCCTTCTGTTGTTTTTAATTAAATATGTTGAAAAGAAACAGAACAAGAATAAGAATATAGGTAACTTCAGACTTTTTTATACACATATAAATAAGGTGGAAGCCCCAACTGTCAATTGCTATCAAGATAAACATCCTCCCCTGTAAGAAGCTGCCCTTCAGCACAGTGTATTCCTGATGGGCCGTTATTCTGTACGCTTGACTGTGGACGTTTAACACTGGCTGTGGAAACTAAATCGGGAAGAGGAAACCAAGGGAAACCCCTTCCTTATTCCTGTATGCAGGAGGCCAGCATACAGGGCAATTACCTATAAAACACAAATAAGAACGGTGGTCTCTGAGGAGGGGGGCAGTAGGTTTTTGTCTACTAATCACTGTGAGCTTGCAGACAGTAAATTGCAAACACCTGGTATTTATTAGTGCCACACCCCTTGAGCAAGCTTCATCTAATTTTTCTTCCCACCATGATTCCCTTTTATGTACTGTTATTTCCTGAAACTCATTTGAATAAAATCTGGGAACAATGCAAAGACTTTGGAAATAAAAACACCATTTTCTCATATCAGGTGTTTCAAACCTGATAAAAGCTCTCTCTTTTTAAAAGAGAAATGTTAACAATCAAAGGTAATTTTTTTTCCAAGAACTATTTTCAAGTATTAATAAAGGAGCATTAGAATATTTTCTAGGAAAATATTCACATAAGGATCCCTTTGTCATTGACAAAACAAATAACAAAATTAATGTCATTATGTGTCTACTTGGATTTCTTCCGAAGCCATTGTACCGAACTGCTTAAGAAATCCACCTTAGGTATATCTTCTGAATTATCTAGCCAATTGCCTCTATTTTTTACCTTACTCTGTAAGATAAAGGCTTGGTACTTTAGTTACTTCAAAATGTACACATTTTGAAAGCTATTAGTTGTAAGATTTTGTTTGTTGTTTCCCTACTTTTCTTAACGAGTGAATCTTAGTGATTTTAGGTCAACAAACTGGGTAGATCCGCATAGACATAATAACTCTGTTTATGTCTGTATATATGAATAATACCTGCCAGTTATCTCAGTGAAAATCAGTTTCAAAATGGCTTTAACACACACAGCATCCCTTACCATTTCCAGGAAATCTAGGCCTCTGAGTAATGGGAATATCACAAAGACAATGGTCCATCATTTTTAGGCTAAAGCTACCTCTTTCTGGTGACAGAATGAACTCACTAAATTATAGGACCTTAACTTACCTAAACCGACCCTTTCTAATGACTTAATTGACTGTCTCAGTCTCAGGTTCTTCAGAGCCATCACTGACTTTGTGGAAAATCGCATGCAATGAGGCATGATGGGGCTTAAAAAGTTGTCACCTCATAGAGCGACTTCTCAGTCTTCCTTCCACCTGAGAAACCACACCTACTTGCTGTTCTTTACACACTACACTTCTGGGCTTTGTTTTGTGTGCCATAATTCTTTATGTAATCTAGGCTGGAGTCTCATGTGATATTTGAGCTTCTCTCTGTTTTCACGCCCAAGACACAGAGACGCTTCAAGAATATTTGTCTTTGTATCTACTGGAATATTGAACGGTGGCCTAGAGTTCAATTTATTTCTCAGTATATCCATTTGTATAGAGATTTCCCCCTATAATATTCAGCAACTCAAATTTTCTAAATTTGCTATTGCAATTACATTGTTAATGCTCTTTTCTCTTATGATGAAAAAAGCACTCGACTGATTGACAAGGGAACTTCGTTTTTCTCACGAGTGAGCTTTGCATTCCTATTAGAAGGCTTAATATCCTGGCTCTTTCAAATTGCTTGCCAGTCATCATTGTATTTAGGCTTATTTTGGGCATTGGATATGGTATGCTTCATTACAAACTGCAGCCCCAATGTCTAGCACTTAACTTTAAGAGAATTTCAACAATATTTCCAACATTTAAGCCCAAATTTATCATTTTGCTTTCTTTTTGTTTTAACCTTATTGTCCAGGTCAATATTTGCTTAAGTTGGTAGAAATTCCCTTCAACTCATTTTCCTTGGCCAAACATGTCAGCAGGTCTTCATCTTGTTCTGCAATTGCTCCGCATCCTTGAAAGTCTTGTAGATAATGCCAGCTGCCAGCGCCGTCTAGTTATTGTTCCCCCAGAGGCTCGGGAGTCTCTCAAACAAATGGAAGCCCAGACATTTAGCCACTCTTTACAGCTCATTCATGGATCAATATGGAAACTCTGTGTTTTACATCAAACTCCCAGAGAGCAGCTACTAGAGCTATATTTACAAATACAACACTCAAGCAGCAAGTTGATTTTTGAAGATTTGATCAACTAACCAGTTGTTTTATTCATAGCCTGTCAAACAATCATTGCAAATATCTACTCCAAATTGATGACATAGACAGTTTTTTTCATAATGTATAACCAGAATTTTAAATTAAACTGACTATAAAATCCTATGATAGTGCATTGGTAAAGATAGGTTAACTGACGTAACAATCCCCAAATCTCGGTAACTTAGCACAATGAAAAGGAGAGAACCCAGGCTCCTGTCCTTTTGAGCTTTCCCTTTTTCTAGGTCCATGCACTCCGCTCTATTTACCCGGAAGATAGGGAAAGAGTACGAGAGTCATGCGTGGGAGCATTTTAAAGTCCAGTCCTGGTAATATATTACATCACTTCTGCACACATGCTCTTGTCCAGAATTTTGCCACGTGAATCTCCTAATTGCAGGGCAGCTGAGAAATGTGGTCCCAAGAGGAAAGGAAACTATTCTGTTAAATGCTTATCACTGTCTGTTACAAGTGGCACCTTGTAACTGTGGGCCTTTCTTATGTATTCTTTGTTCACACAGTTGGGATGATAGTGGAAATAATGATAGTGGAAATGACTATTGTCAAATAAATCTACGAAAATCTCAGGTTGGAATATGAAGAAATTGGTGCCCACACTACAGATTCACTCCCAATATATTTAGAGAGATGTACTAAACAAGTTTGTTTCCTTGTTTCTTATTCTCAGCCTTTAACAAAATTTTAAATTTTGTTCATTTCTCTCCTTTAAATTACAAATATCTCCAATAATATTTCATGTGTGTGTAGCACTTTGATCTTCAGATTTTCCAATATATCTCTGAAATTTGAGGGATAATTTTTATTATCCTTATTTAAAGGAACTATTCATCATTTAGATCATAGAATCTATTAAAATAGAAATACAAGTCTGTAACTTCAGCTTTCTGACATTCAGTTTAGGTCTTTTTTTCTTAAATATTCCTCCTCTGTTCAGCATTTATGCCATAAGAACAAGAGAAGTAAAAGGAAGTAAACATCAAGTTCACTAGTTCATTTTGCCTCTATTTTCTAGATCTTACAGGTAAACATGAGGAATTTTTATTGGCTACATTAAGATCGGAAACATTTGTAATTTTGTTCCTCTCTAAACAGCTTAATCATGGTGACTATAGGACTATAGGACTGTTCTGTTTCCCTCAAAACTTTCTTACTTACAACAAGGATAAATTCCAGAATCAACAACAACGAAAAAACATTTTTAATGTTTTGTTCTATTCAGTCTTAAGGACCCAAAGAATCTAAATAGGTTGGACCAGCCGTCAGATGTAAGATTTCACCTTACTCCTTTGAGGATTGCCCATTTATGATTTGGAAGAGAACACACAAGTAGTATTCAAACCTAATACTGCCTAAAATGTTTTTGAAAGAATTAAAGTTAAGTCTATCCACTAGATCTCTCACTGAAATGTAAAATTTTTCTCTAGATATAAAAGTATTTATTTAAAAAATATTTTGTGGGCCAAATAATCATCTTGCAATAAAAGTCAGAAAGCAAACAGATTTTTAGTTGGGTGAAAATAAAGATGCTTACCACAAATGGGGGAATAGGATTAAAAAGGATATGAGGAGAAAATATTTCCAGGCCCACCCACTGTGAGAAGAGGTTCAGCTGGATCCAATAGCAGTAGTCTAAAGCCAACATGACAAGAAACAGAAAAAGGAATGAAAACTTGGACTTCATTCCTGCCCACACACATGCAACTGCAGTGGAAAGAATCAACAAACTAATTGGCATCTGATAGTTTGCATATTAAGGGAATCAGCAAATGCTTTCTTGCTTATGTTTGGTTTGAAAACTGTTTTCTAAGCCCACAATATAAAATTATGAACATATTAGCCAAAAGAATTTGTGTTATTTGTATTCATGAAGAAATGCAAGAAAGTACAGAAATAAATAAAAACAGTAAATAAACATCAATGGAAAGGTTACATTTCTTTTGCCATTGTTGTAAAAATTATGTATACTATATTAGAAAATGAAAGCTATAATGCAGAAAATCTTAACCATGAAGACTTGTCATATATATTTTTTATGACTTTAAGCAAAAAAAGGCACCAGATATATTGACTTATCTGTAGTAATAAATCTCTCCTGTTTAAACACTGGTAACCGATGACCATAATGATTAATAATGTAATGAAGTTTGTTGTATTAAATCATAAATATAGTCTTATTTGCTTTGTAATTCTCCACAAATGGGCATTTCATATAGCAAAACTCAATATATAGTTGCTATAATCAATAGTAATAATCATAAGAATAATAATGGTTACTGTGGCTCAGACCATCACTTTCTTTTTGACCTAATGGTTTTCAAGCCAATCTATCATTTGGAGACCTCTGTGTACCAAGGTGTTGTATCTAAAAATTACTAAACTCATTTGAATTCCATTAACATATCAAAAGTTTTGTTTTTTAAAAAGTTTCCAATTTCGGGACTTCTCTGGTGGTGCAGTGGATAAAACTCCACGCTCCCAATGCAGGTGGCCTGGGTTTGATCCCTGGTCAGGGAACTAGATCCCACATGCATGCCGCAACTAAGGAGCCCGCCTGCTGCAACTAAGACCTGGTGCAACCAAATAAATGAATAAATATGAAAAAAAAAGTTTCCAATTTCAACAAATATTTCTTAGGAACAAAGAAGCAGATACATATACAAGTTTGCTATAAAAATATTTGGTATGTTAATATATCCACTGACTATAACTTGCTTCAGTAAAAATCCTCTGGAAAAGAAAAAGAATAATGTCATCTTAAGAACTGACGCTGAGTGGCAATGGGAATAGCTAAGTAAAAACCACCAAAAACCCTCTCTTTCATAAAAGCAATAAGTTCACTGGCAAAAAGATACGCAAATCAACTTTTTTAAAACTCTGGGGACTTCCCTGGTGGTCCAGTGGGTGAGACTTCACCTTCCAATGCAGGGGGGGCAGGTTCGATCCCTGGTCAGGAGTTAAGATCCCACTTGCCTCGTGGCCAAAAAACCAAAACATAAAACAGAAGCAATATTGTAACAAATTCAATAAAGACTTCAAATAGTCCACATCAAAAAAAAAATCTTAAAAAAAACTTTGGAAATAACCAAAGGCTTGCAACAGTCTGGGGGTCATTTATTTAGGAAAAATGACTAAATCTCAGTAAGAACAGCAAGCTTTGTGGCATTTACCTTGTCCCAGTCCCACTCAACTTCCCCTGTTCTGTGAGTCTTAAAAACCAACAGCCTTGCAATCATGGTGAAAGCCAGCAGCCTAGCAGACTCTGGAGGCCAAAGAAGGGGTTTGAGTTCCTCCAAGGCCTCCTTCCCAGATAACTGTTATTATCTGGCCTCTCTGGCATTTCCCTAGAAAAACCCTTTCGTGAAGCTTGTCTTTATTTGACCTGAATGAGAGCTCTGTCAGTGTTAAACAGCCTTTTCTCTGTGGTGTTTGTCAAAAACAATCAATGGCAGCTGTTTAGCATGACAGCTGCTTGAAGCAGTGATAAAGGTTGGGGTAAACCACAAGTGGAACAAACACGTAAATAAATACCTGGAGGATGAAATGTCCAGGGGAGGTTTTAAAAAGTTCTGACAGGGCTTCCTTGGTGGTGCAGTGGTTGAGAGTCCGCCTGCTGATGCAGGGGACATGGGTTTGTGCCCCGGTCCGGGAGGATCCCACGTGCCACGGAGCGGCTAGGCCCGTGAGCCATGGCCGCTGAGCCTGCGTGTCCGGAGCCTGTGCTCCGCAATGGGAGAGGCCACAACAGTGAGAGGCCCGTGTACCACAAAAAAAAAAAAAAAAAAAAAAAAAAGTTCTGACATATTCCTGAGAAGCTAAAAAACAACTTACATGAGTTGGGCTCTGTACATGCCCAGGAAAAACCTGAGAGGGCCCTACCATCTCACCTCTGGCTGACTTTGAGGCTCTGTGTAATCAGGAAGTGAAGAATAAGACAAAGTTGTAAACTGCCTGCCTGAGCATTTAAGGCATATCCCAAAACATACATGGAGCCTTAAAGCAAAGGCTGGGAGACTCACTGGCTTCAGGTATTTAAAAATATCTCTGTCCAGTCATTATCTGACCACTTATCTAATTGAGCAAAGATTTCAGTGACCACACACACCATAAAGAATACAGATTTTACAGAATTAGTTCTGGAAACAATTTTTTTTAAAGCCATATTAAAACAAAATAGCAACAACAATGAACACTGGGGAGGAGGAGGAATTTGATTTCCAGTGTTGCCACATTATATCACTAAAATGTCCAGTTTTCAAAAATAATTATAGGACATGCAAGGTAATAAGAAAGTATGGCCTATACACAGGGAGGAGAAAAGTACCCAAAGAAATTGCACTTGGAAAAACCCAGATATTGGACTTACTAGACAAAGACACTTTGTCTAGTCTAAAATCTGCTAGTTTAAATATATTCAAAGAATTATATAAAAGAAAAATATCTCATCAAATAGAGAATATCCATATAGAGATGGGAATGATGAAAAAGAACAAAAGAGAAATTCGGAGCTGTAAAGGACAATAACCTAACTGAAAAATTCTGTAGAGAAGCTCAGTAGAAGATTCAACTGGCAGAAGAATCAGTAGACTTGAAAATAGGTTAGTTGAGATTATCTAATCTGAAAAACAGAAAGACAAAGGAATAAAGAAAAATGAATAGACCCTCAGAGTTCTGTGAGATACCATCAAATGTATCAACATACATAAAATGAGAATCCCAGAAAGAAAGGGGCAGAAATAATATTCAAAAAATTAATGGATAAGAGATGTGAGAACATATGTATAACTGATTCACTTCGTTATAAAGCAGAAACTAACACACCATTGTAAAGCAATTATACTCCAATAAAGGTGTAAAAAAAAAAAATTAATGGCTGAACTTTCCAAATTTGATGCTAAACATTAGTCTACACATCCAACAAGCTCAATGAAATCCAAGTAGGAGAAATTCAAAGATATCCACATCTAGACACATCATAATCAAACTGTCAAAAGCCAAAGCCAGAGAGAGAACCATGAGAGCAACAAGAGAGAAATGACTATCACATACAAAAGAGCCTCAAAAAGATGAATAGCTAATTCTCATCAGAAAATGCGGAGGCTTAAAGGGAATTACATTTTAAAATGCATAAAGGAAAAAACTCTGCCAACAAAGAATTCTATATCTAGCATACTATTCTTCAAAAAAGAAAAATAAATGAAGACATTCCCATGTAATCAAACACTGAGAGAATTTATCATTAAAAGACCTGCCCTATAAGAAATACTAAAGGGTGTTCTTCGGGCTAAAATGAAATGGCTCTAGATAGTAACTCAAATCCATCTGAAGATATAAAGAGAAGCAGTAAAAATGTTTACATAGGTAAATATAAAAGACAGTATAAATTGTTTTTGTTGTTTCTAACACTTTTCCCTCTCTGACTTAAAAGACAGCTGTATAAAGCAATAATGTTAAATTTGTACTGATGGGTATACAGTGTATAAATATGTAATTTATACAACAATAAAAGGACAAAAGAGAGAGAAGAGAATGGGATCATATAGGATGTTCAATAATAAAAGGGTCAATCCATCAAGAAGATATGACTAATATTAATATATTAATTGTTATATTAATTAATATATTGTTAGTATATTAATATATTAATTATATATATAAACCATAATCAGAGTCTCAAAATCGAGAACTAAACTGACAAAACGGAGAGGAGAAATATACAATTCAACAGTAAGTGGAGACTTCAAAACCCTACGTTCAATAATGAATAGAACAACTAGACAAATGATTATCAAGGAAGTAGAAGACTTGAACAACATTATAAATCAACTGGACCTAACAGACATTTTAAAAACACTCCACAGAACAACAGCAGAATATACAGTCTTCTCAAGTACACAAGGAACATTCTCCAAGACAGACCATATGTTAGCCTATAAAACAAATCTCAGTAAATGTAAAAGGATTGAAATCATACAAAGTATGCTTTCAGCATTACTAGTCCAGATGCCTTCATTCAAAGACCTCTTCACCTGGAGCCTTCATTAGAGGCCTTCCTCAGTTACCTCGGCCGAGTCCACCTTATCAGGGAAAGGATTCGCGGAACCCTGATGACAGTTTTCTTCACTGTGAGTCAGTACTTTCCCACACTCTGCCTTTGCCCTTGTCTGGGTAGATAAAACTTTAGGAGACTTTTGGTTAGGGCTCCCTCTACAGTGAGATGATTCCCACATCTGTGCTAATTAACCTGGCCCTTGACCAGTGTCATTCCATAGGAAAAATGGAACAGAGGAGAATCAGCATTTTCTCCAGTTTAGCTTCTTACTATCTCAGTAAGTGATTAAAGGCTCGACGGTTACTTTGGCTTGTCATTTTAATTGGCCACTCCAACAGAAGAGCAAATTATAGACTAATATCTTTTATAAATATAAATGCAAAAGTCCTCAACAAAATACTAGAAAGGTAATCCACAATGCATGAAAAGCATTATACAAAATGACCAAGTGGGATTTTTCCCAGAAAAGCAAGTTTGGCTCCAAAGTCAATCAATGTAATACACCGATTAATGTAATGAAGGTCAAAACCCACATGATCACCTCAACATATGCTTTAAAAGCATTTGACAAAACATTCAATACACTAAGAGAGAAAGGAATTTCCTCAGACTGTTAAAGGACTTGTATAAAAACCCCAAAGCTAACATCATACTTAATGGTGAAAGACTGAATGTTTTCCCCTAAGATTAGGAACAAGGCAAGGAAGACCATTCTATTCAACATTTTACTAGACGTCCTAGTCAGGAAAATTAGGCAAGAACAGGAAATGAACATCTTCTATATTTGAAAGAAAGAAGTAAAAGTCTCTCTATTTACAGATGCCATGATCTTACATATAGAAAATCCTAAGAATTCCTCTGCCCCCAAAACCAAAACTATTACAGTTTATAAGTGAGTTTAACAGGGTTACAGGGTAAAATAATAAAAATTTAAAAGTGGGCAAAGAATTTGAAAAAACATTCTGCACAGAAGATTATCAAATGCCCAATAAGTACATGAAAAGTTGCTCCACATCACTGGTCCTTAGGGAAATGCAAATCAAAACCACAGTGGGACCACTCATTACTGGCTAGGATAGCTTTAAAGACAACAACAAACAGAAAATAACAGATATTAGGGGAGGATGTGGAGAAACTGGAACACTCATATATTGCTGGTGGGAATGTAAAACGCTACAGCCACTGTGGAAAACAGTTTGGTGGTTCCTCAATATGATAAACATAGAATTAACATACAACCCAGAAGTTCCACTCCTAGGTATATACCCAAAAGAACTGAAAACATATGTTCCCACAAAAACTTGTACATGAACGTTCACAGCAACATTCTTCATAATAGCCAAAATGTGGAAATGGCCCAAATGTTTGTCAAATGATAAATGGATGAAAAAAACGTACATTCATGCAACAGAATATTATTCAGCCATAAAAAGGAATGATGTTCTGAAATATGCTACAACATGTACGAGCCTCAAAACATTACACTAAGTGAAAGAAGCTGGTCACAAAGGTTAAATACTGTATGATTCCATTTATCTGAAATGTCCAGAATAGGCAAATAGAGACAAATAGTAGGTACCAGAGGCTGGAGGAAGGAAGGAATGGGAATGATGGCTAATAGATACAGGCCTTTTTCGTGGGTGATGAAAATGTTCTGGAATTACCAAATGGTGATGGCTGCAAAAGTTTGTGAGTATACTAATATCCACTGAGTTGTATACTTTAAAAGGGTGAATTTTATTGTGTTAAATTATATCTTAATAAAAGAGAATTATTACTGGTTTTCATCAAACTTTATGTCACCATGATATAGTTGAGATATAGCTAATGAAATTTTATTTTATATGATTATCATAGTAGGCATCTTTCTGGTGCTTGATCTTTTGCTTTTTATTTAAAAAAATATTCAATGTAATTATTGGCATTATTACTGTATGGTTTTCCACATAGAGGAGGTATAAGAAAACCTTTATAGATGAAGACAAAATTGACAAAGCAAAACAATGTAGCTAACTGGAAATTATGGAAGATTTAAGGCAAAAATATTTGTAGATGTTAGTGATGTTTTGGGGTAGGACTGTGTGTGTGTGTGTAGAAATGGCACTGAATAAAATGTGGTTTTCTCATTAATTTGAAGGATGTATGCAGACTGAGATCTATCAGCAGCGTGGTAACTGGTGGATTAATTCCAAAGCAGAAGAATCTTTGGTGCCATTTTAAAAAACCATCTACTGTGATCAGTTTCCCATCATGTGCCACATTTATAGGGGTCCATGAGCTCACGAAAAAATTAATGGTGAAGAGTAGCAACTGCTAAAATTTTACATTGAATGACCTAGTTGTATTAGAAAAGGTTTTTTTTCGTTTTGCTTTAATGATTTTTCCTAAAATAATACTTTCTCCAGCAATGCTTGATTAATATATTCATAGCAGTTATTTCTATACCTTTTCCACTCACACAATGCCAATGAAAACAATTAGATAAGTTAACAGAAGATTCTTTTAAAATAATTAGTCTTTTATTTTCAGCATTAAATTTAAATAAATAAATATGACATTCTTATAGCCATTTTAGTTCTAAAAAAGATGCTAACTAATTTAATGCAAAATTTAAATGTTATTTCTCAATAATTTACTATATAGTAAATTTACTATATAGTAAATTACTATTTACTATAATTTACTATTGAGTATTTAAAAAACATTTTTCTTATTAGATACAATTATATATCATGCTCCATTCTTAATAAAATTATTCTTATTCATGTTAAAATTTTGGTACTATATTGTTTGGGTTTCTAATACTTATTGTGAAGAAATTTTTTATTCTTATATCAAGTTTAACCATGTGTTTATTACTAACTGTTGTCTGTTTTGAAAGATATGTTTTTCTATGTCAATGCTCTGGGGTGCCTACATTTGTTCTTCTTAGAAAGTTGTCTGGTTATTATAAAGGGCTAAAACTATTATAGTGTGTTATTCTTCTCAGAGAAGAAATGAACTAAAACTTGCATCTTTATTTTTACTTAGGCTATAACGTTTGACTTTAGTCATTGCCCATGTTACTACTTTTTATTATATGTACTTGCCTTTGGTTCCTGCATCCTTTGTGATTGGGTATAAAATTAATGAGAAATAAATGACCACTATCTTTGGGCAGAAAAGTAGAAAAAAAGAAACAGCAGATAAGAAGTGAATTAAGGAGGGAGAAAGGGGAAGAGGGAGATTGAGAGTCAAACAAGGATTGGTTTACAGTCAGTTAAAAGGTAGAATTGAAAATACTTAATAATTTTAGCTTTGAATTAAAAATAAAAAACTGTACACAGGAAATGGGACATATTAATGTGTGTTGAACTTGTAAGGTGATTCTCACAAGTCTTTGGACAGCTAATAGAAATTTTGCCACTCAATATTTCAGCAGAATGTGTGAAGGTGAGAATAGATCAATAATGGGTTGCCTAAGCTTTGTCAGTTTACTTGTTGATGCCTAGAGGTCATAAATCATAGATATTTAGCATCATTTTTTTTAATATTTGTGTAGCAGTTGAAGTTTTTCAGAAGTAAGAGACAGTCTAGGAAGTGAGGAGAGGAGCGATGAATAGACAAACCACAGAAGAGTTTTAGGACAGTAAACTATTCTATGATACCATAATGATGACTATATGTCATTATACTTTTGTTCAAACCCATAGAATATACAACATCAAGAGTGAGCACTAATATAAACTATGGACTTTGGGTGATTGTGATGTGTCAATGTAGGTTCATCAATTGTAATAAATATACCACTTTGGCGGGGGATATTGGTAATGGGGGAAACTGCATGTGTGGGGCTAGCGGGTATATGGAAAATCTCTATACCTTTTTTTCAGTTATATGGTGAACTTAAAACTGCTCTAAAAATATAAAGTTTTTACAGGAATAAAGACACAGACTTACTAGAGAATGGACTTGAGGCTATGGGGAGGGGGAAGGGTAAACAGTGACAAAACAAGAAAGAGGCATGGACATATATACACTACCAAACGTAAGGTAGATAGCTAGTGGGAAGCAGCTGCATAGCACAGGGAGATCAGCTCGGTGCTTTGTGACCGCCTGGAGGGGTGGGATAGGGAGGGTGGGAGGGAGGGAGACGCAAGCGGGAAGAGATATGGGAACATATGTATATATATAACTGATTCATTTTGTTGTGAAGCTGAAACTAACATACCATTGTAAAGCAATTATACTCCAATAAAGATGTTAAAATGAAGAAAAAATATATATATATATAAAGTTTTTAAAAAAGACAACTCACACTAAAAACAAACTTTTGCTGTTATTTTTATGGGAAAACATGTAAATTAATTGTGCTGTTAATTGGATGAGTATCTATGCAATATTCTATATGTCTGTTTTGCAATCTCTACAAAATAATAAAGTTATAAAGAGCCATCTGGTTTCTCTAAGTACACAAGAGTATGTCTTCAAATGCATATTGGTTATCTTCTGCTGTATTAAAAATTACCCCAAACTTAGCAATTAAAAAAAAATTTTATTGGAGTATACTTGATTTACAATGTTGTGTTAATTTCTGTTGTACAGCGAAGTGAATCAGTTATACATACACATATATCCACTCTTATTTTAGATTCTTTTCCCATATAGGTCATTACAGAGTATTGAGTAGAGTCCCCTGTTCTATACAATAGGTTCTTATTAGTTATCTATTTATAAAATATAGTAGTGTGTATATGTCAATCCCAATCTCCCAATTTATCCCTCCCACTGCTTTCCTCCCTGGTAACCACAAGTTTGATTTTTACATCTGTGATTCTATTTCTGTTTTGTAAATAAGTTCATTTGTACCATTTGTTTGATTACACATATAAGTGATATCATATGATATTTGTCTTTCTCTGATTTACTTCACTCAGTATGGCAATCTCTAGGTCTACCATGTTGCTGCAAATGGCATTATTTTCTTCTTTTTTATGGCTGAGTAATAGTCCATTGTATATATGTCCCACATCTTCTTTATCCATTCCTCTGTCGATGGACAGTTAGGTTGTTTTCATGTCCTGGCTATTGTAAGTAGTGCTGCTGTAAACACTGGGGTGCATGCATCTTTTTGAATTACGGTTTTCTCCAAATATGTGCCCAGAAGTGGGACCGCTGGATCATATGGTAGCTCTCCAAACTTAGCAATTTAAAACAGCAAATGGTTTAGCTGGTTCAGAGCCCCTCATGTGGTTGTAGTCAAGCCACCAGCTAAGGCTGAAGACATTTCAATGCTTAATTAGGGCTGAAAAATCGACTTCCAACCTTACCATTATGGTTATTGGCAGGGCTCTGAAAAAGGGCAATGTTTTTGTGAAAGATCTGTCAAGAGAATGAAAAGACAAGAAACAGACTGGGAGAATATATTTGCAAAAGATATATCTGATAAAGGACTGATGTCCAAAATATAAAAAGAACTCTTAAAACTCAACAATAAGAAAACAAAAAACCTGGTGAAAAAAATGGACCAAAGACCTTAACGGACACCTCACCAAAGGAGATACACAGGTGGATAATAAGCGTATGAAAAGATGCTCCACATCACGTCATGAGGGAAATGCAAAATAAAACAATAATGAGATGTTTTTCACTCCTCAAATGGCATTTGCAACCTTTAGTTCCTTGATGTGCGAGCCTTTTCATAGTGTTACTGAGAGACCTCATGATATGGGAGCTAGTTTTATCCAGTACAAGTGGAAAGAGAGGGAGAGAGAGAGAGGCAAGATATAAGCCAGTCCTTTTGTAATTTAATCTTGGAAGTACCATCCCATTACTTCTGCCATATTCCTTCTATTAGAAGTGAATCATCAAGTCCAACCACCCTCAAGGGGAGCGTATTCATAAGAATGAATACCAGGGTGCAGGATCACTGATGGTCATCTTAGAGACTGCCTACAACAATATGCCAAAGTCACCTGAGATTGATAGGAAATCAGGCCACACAGAACTATCTCTCAGGTTTCTGCTGGGAGCAACTAGATAGATAGAAATGTCCGTTATTAAGCAATAGAACACTGGTGGAAGGCTGAGTTTGAGGAAGGAGACCATGAGCTTGGTTACAGATATGGTTAAGCTCGTGGTGAATTTGAGACTTCCAATTGGAGACGCTGAGTCAGCAATTTGCTAGATGTGTCTGTAACTCAGAGGGAAAGTTTGGAATGAAGATAATTACTTGAAAGTATGCATCATATAGATGATGATTAACAATATGGGCATGGAATAAATTATGAGAGAGAGAATATAAAGTAAGAAGAAGAGACCAAGTTCAAAGCCTTGAATAACTTAAGATTAAAAGTCGATAAAGGATAGTGATCTAGCCAAGGACGCTGAGATGAATTAATCCCAGAGCTAAAAGAAAACAGGGAAAGTTAGATCATACTGAAGCCCAGACTGGAGTGTTTCAAGAAAGACGGAGTAGTCTACAATCTCAAATGTGCTGAGGGGTCCAATAACAGGAAGACAGAAAAATGCCCATTGGCTTAGCTAATAGAGAACTCACTGGTGACCATTGCAGGAGGCCATGTGGATGAAGGAGAGGGAGAGGAGCCCTGGAGAGAGTTGAGGCATAAATGGCAGAGAAGTGAATCAGTGAGTACAGGCAGCTTTTTCAAGGCTTTGTACAGGAGAGGAGAAAATACCGGAACAATCAAAAGGCAAGTAGAGGCCCCAAATGGTGTTTCTTTCTAATATGAAAGTGAATGTTTCTTCACTTTGTAAACATGTGCATATATTTAAATAATAATGAGAAGGGTGCCATAGAAAGAAGTGAAAGAAACAAGAACAAAAAAAGACTGGTGTGAGGTTCTGGGGAAAGCGTGGGGATGTGCGATCTCTATCACAGATGGAGGGTTATCTCCTGCACCCTCATAAGAGGGAATGAAAGCAGATGAGATGAGAGATAGGGATGCAGGAAGGTTTATGGATCTGATGGCAGAAAAGTGAAGGCTTTTTCAGTCTGCTGGTTTTATTTTCTCTGTGAAGTCGAAGAGGTCGCATGTGTATGTGCTTGCGTGCGTGTGCATGGAATGACACTGAAGAGATACACAAGTAAAGCGCTTGTTGGGAAATCTTCAAGTAAGCTGGGACAGGAAGAAATACAATGTTTCACCGATATGGCCTAATCGTTTGGAGAAAGCCAATGCTCGGCTAGACTGTGGTGGTGAATCTGGGCCAGTCTCCCCTCCTTTCTAAACTTGTCTCCTCCTTCAGGGCTTTTGTGCATCTCCTGCTGCTTCTGTCTTAACGTCAGGGATCTAATGAAGGAAGCCCTAAGTGTGAGGGACCTGAGGGACAGTGCCTCTCAGAGAGTTTGCATTTAAAACAAAAACATCTGAAGAGGGTAGTGATCTCTGCTTAATCCAAGAGAGTGAAGTGCTAATTAAGAAATTCGATTCACAGCAGAGTTTGGGGTCAACAGCTCCACCACCTGCAGGCTATGCAATCTATCTGGGCCTCAACTGTCTCAGCTGTAAAGTACAGATAATAACACTTAATTTTAAAGGTTTTAAAGAGATCTGACACGTTATATATATCAAGTTCCTGACACTCAGACACTCTTATTATACTCAAGAAAAATAGTAGTAGCTGCTATAGCCACCAGCGCCGCTATTATCCACATGGTTATTATGATTCATGTTGTATTTCTATTAATTACAGGAACTTTCTCTGACATAGCGGCCCTGTGTATCAATATCTATTTGGAAGAGGAGTCAACTTGTTCATTCATTAAACAAATATTTCCGAAAGCCTGTGTGCTTCCGTAAATTCACCGTCAACTTAAGAGAGCAGGAAGGCCAGTAGCCACAATCCAACGTGCCAGGTGTGACACCAGAGACAGAACCAATGTACTGTGGGAGCCAAGAGGGAGGCAGAGTCAAAGGTGCCTAGGAGAACTGGAGAAGCTTCACTAAGATGAAAAGTTTAAGATGGATTTTGAAGAGCAAGAGTTTGCTAGATAGAGAAAAGGTACTTACAGCAATGGGAACAGCGTGGACAGAGGGCCACTGATCAAGAAAAAAGGCAGTTTTAAGTTCTCCTGAGTTTCTTGGACTTGAATCTACAACACCTCACAAATACTGCGTCTGCTATAGAAATTGGACTTTTAGTCTGAGAAATAGTTCCACAAAGAGAGAAATTCATTTTGGTCAGAAATAACTATTTCCTTAACACAAAGTTCAAGGATAGGGAGAAACACATGAAAGTCTGATTTTAACTTAATGAGTTACTAACAGGCAAACACATTCCCTTCCTACAAATGCTTTTATCACAGCAGTTATGAGACTAACCCCAGTCCACGGGGAGCACATGCAAACCAGCTCTGGCAAAGGCGGTTAGTAGCCCGCAATATCTCCTCTTCTTCTACAGTAATAAAATCCCTGATTTGAGGTTGAGTATATCATCACCTGAACACCGATTTTATCTCTCAGTCTTTTCTGCTACTAGTTGTGGTAAAATGACTAAGTTCTGGCCTATAACAAGTGTAGGGAAGTGATTTGGAGATTTTTGGGACGTATTCTTAAATAAAAGTGCATTCTTTTCTTCCTCCTTTTTTTTTTTGCGGTACGCGGGCCTCTCACTGCTGTGGCCTCTCCTCTTGTGGAGCACAGGCTCCGGACACGCAGGCTCAGTGGCCATGGCTCACGGGCCCAGTCGCTCCGTGGCATGTGGGATCTTCCCAGACCGGGGCACGAACCCGTGTCCCCCGCATCGGCAGGCGGACTCTCAACCACTGCGCCACCAGGGAAGCCCTCTTCCTCCTTTTTGATCCTTAGAATGCACATGTGATGACTGGAGTTCTTAGGACCATGGTCTTGAAGTCAAAGGACCATGATAGCTCACTTTTGGGATGGCGGGACAGAAAACTGGAAGTCCAGAGCCTGCACAACAATGGGGCCAATCCTTTATGGCCTATGCATAAAATTAAATTATATTTCATATTGCTATATTATTTAAGCAACTGCTTAAAAAGCTGTAACCAAACCGTTATTTGAACTAACACATCGATTAGCAATTAAAATTCTACTTCTTTTGTAAAGTTTTAGCTAGGTTATATATTTATATGTTCTTATTTCTGCTCAAAGGGATATCTCTTTTAGTTGGTATATATTTCCTTCTAAAGGACATTGTGATAATTATTTAATAGAAGCAAATAAATAGAAAGAGAACAACTTTTAGTTCGTTAGTTCGACGTGAGAAATTAAATATGTGGGTTTTACCCTGAATTTCTCTAAAAGTATAATTAACTGCCTGGCTACTTGCTCTGAATCTTATAGTCTCTGGGATAAGTTCTTCCAGTGGATTAACTCATTCAATCTTCCCAACACTTCTATGAAGCCAGTGCTATTTTCAGCCCCATTTTACAGCTCACAGAGCTTAAGTAATTGACTAATGCCTCACAGCTGGAAAGCAATGGATTGAGGCTTTTAGTCCAGGCAGTCTGACTCCACATTTTATCTATTACACACTGGTTTCACTGCTCCACAGGTATGGATAGTCCTTTAAATTCTATGACCAGGGCTTGTCCTTGGCAGAAAAAATATAAGTAGAAACACACACGTAAGTGACTTGGCCTGAGGCACTCTTGTTGATCTATTTCTTAGTTCTTCTTAGACTTTCTTCCTTGTTCCTGAGACATTTACAGAGTGGATTCCTATTTTGCCCTCGGTGACTGAATTTTCTGTTGCTGAACCCAAACTAAGTTTCCTGTAACCCTGGTTCTGTGTAGTCAGACATCTGGGACGGTAACATGATTTTGACCATTTGCTGTCCACAGCTGTCTTCTTCCTGTTCTCCTTGGGCCACTCTGTGGTTTTCAGTCCTAACTTCAGATTTGTGACCCTGTCTCTTTTTCGCTTTCTTTATGGAAAAGTCAGTCACTGACTCGGAACCTTTGTTCCAATTCCATATGTAGCCTGGCTTTTGGATCTGTCTAAATTTCATTGTCTCTTGACCTTATTTCCAAACCCAAATTTTAGACACCGAGGACTGACAGCACCGATTTTGGTTTATAGTTAGATTCTACAATAAAAGTACGATTATCTATAGCATTGTTTGGCCACAATCTAGACATCCATTGGCTGGACCCGTTCACTCATTTACTCATCAAATATTCATTAAGCACTAGTCATGTGCCAGGTATTGTGCTCTGTGCTGAGATAAGACCATGCTTGGGTTGATTCCTACCCCTACAGAATAGTTACAAAGTAGTAAACAATTGTTTCAACATAAGCAGTAGTTACAATGGTAAATAGTTACAATAGTAAACAGAAGTCACAATAATAAACAATGGTTACAAAATGGTAAACAAAAAGTTACAAAACTGTGTGATGAGGATGGAACCTAGGAAGTAATCAACCATAAGTGGAGCTTGAGCTGGGTTTTTTTTTTAAATTAATTAATTTGTTTGTTTCTGGTTATGTTGGGTATTTGTTGCTGGGTGCCGGCTTCTCACTGTGGTGGCTTCTCTTGCCGTGGAGCACGGGCTCTAGGCACAGACTCAGTAGCTGTGGCTCGTGGGCTCTAGGGCGCAGCCTCAGTAGTTGTGGCTCACGGGCTTAGTTGTTCTGAGGCATGCGGGATCTTCTCGGACCAGGGCTCAAACCCGTGCCCCCTGCATTGACAGGCAGATTCTTAATCACTGTACCACCAGGGAAGTCCCTTGATCTGGGTTTTGAAAGCTGTATGGTTCACCAGGTTGACAAGGGGAGGAAGGGGATTACAACCAAGGGAGAAGAATTTACAAAGGCATGGAAGCAAAACTGAAAGCTTAGGACAGGACAGAGGGAATAGACAGAGATGATATGGAAGAGGAAGAGGAATGTAGGGTTACATCAGGAAATGCCTCACATGCCATGCAAAGGAGTTTGGATTTTGAAGGGATTTCAGCAAGCCAATAAAATGATGAGATTTGCCAGGTTTACCCACTCCTTAAAGGCTTCTACACATCAACCTGCCACCAGGCTAGTGAACACAGAGCAGTGATTAATGAGCTCTGTGACCACCCAGAAAACATTCCTGGCAGCTGCAGGCCCCAAGATACATCTAGGAATCTGCTTCTCTGGCAACATTTAGGTCAGAAATAATCTGTGTTTGAGAGTTTGGCTGTTGCCTTAGTCACATCTCTTTCTGTCTGCCCTTTTGCTGTTACCAGAGCTGACTGCTTCTTCCCACTATGGGTTATTTTCAGGGGTGGATGCATAGATTAACTGATACAAAGAAGGTTTTCATCTCCTTCGTTTTGAGGTGAGGTGAGATGGATTGTGGAAATGTAAAAATAATTTGATAGTACACACAACTTCCTATTAGTAAGAAGTAAGAAATTCCTATTCGTAAGAATTGCACTTGTTATTCCCCTGTGAAATAATAGTTTATTGAAATGGAAAGTGGCAATACCTTCGTGAGAACGGCATGCTGACAGGCTTTCTGATCCCTTTAGCCTACTCCTCACTTTCCCATGATGCCAGAAAGGGACATTTGTAGAGAGGTCCTGGAGTTACTCTTCCTGACTCCAAAATTTAAGGTTGATGGATAAAGATAGTCACACTTGATAGACCCATCATCTCTAGCTCCATTACAATTTAACTTCATGTGTCATTTTGCATCTTCTGACAGCATTGAAATATGTAGTGGATTAGTACCAGGGACTTATCAAGACAGTGTTGTTTATTGATATAAGAACCCTTTGGAGAAAATAAGAAGTACCCAAGTCTAATTTTTGGAAGATGGAGAAATTGCGTGGTCCTGAAATCATCAGATAACTGTATAGTATTCTGCTCATTTGGGGCTTTCCAAACTAGCCTAGGGGAGCTGCTTCATGTTTCCATCTTTTAAAACATGAGAACAGTGTTTCCCTCAAGTTTTACAGTGATTAGAATTCCCAATATCTCAATTCAGTCCAAAGAAAAAGAGTACAAGCGAGAGGGGAATGTTCCAGGGACAGGATACACATCTTTGCTCAATGCAGCAATACCAAGAACAGAGTATCAAGACAAGGACTATCTCCCTGGATTAAAAATAAATAAATGCAGGGGTGGTTACAAGAAGAAATGAAATGTTGGCTAGCAGAAGCAGCAGGGAAGACTTCATATTGGATAGTAACTATTTCTGAGGCATTTTGGATGTCTTCCTGCAGACAAGTAATCGGAAATTAAATATCCCCCAAATAAAGGAGAGGTTCCTGCTTGCAGCTGGCTCTTCCTGCCTTCCTTCTTTGATGCCTGATTTCCATGTGCTTGGAATAATTCATGAGAATTACTTTAAAATTTCAGGAAAAAAGCAATGGGTGAAAGCTTGCTATCTAGAAAAATATTACGCAGCTGATTTCTGAGATTAAAAAGGAATGTGGCAATCTTTTCCCCTGCACTCTCTTCAGGGGGAAAGATCAACCTGGCATCATGAAAAGGAATGATTTTAAGAGTCAGGAGTCCTGGGTACAAGACCTCACTTCAGTGCTAAGTAACTGCATATCCTTGGACAAATTCATTCACCTCTCTGAAACTCAGTCATGTGGTCTGTAAAATGATGAGGGCTGTTTGATAATCAGTAAGGGCCCTGTTAGCTTTAATGTTCTATGATCATTTATGATATTTTAGAATAAACCTAAATGAACTGAGAAATGATGGGCACTGCCATTAATGCACTTAGAGGGATGGGAATCACACATGAAAAAAATGGAGTTGCTCTTTCCCCACACCCAAAGCTGGAATTAGCAACCACGTATTTCCAAAGGAAACTTTAGAATACAGTGAAACTAATATGTAGGACTAGAGAAGAAACCAAGCCACAGCTCTGGGGGTGGTGGAGGTCCCAATACAAACTGTACCCTGTGGTTCTCGTGTATCTGGCACTTGGAGAGTGAGATTATAACTCACAAGGGGGAGCCTTTCCTCTCTCCTGCAGACTTCAGTTCCCACTAATATTCCAGATTAGTGGGAGTCCACTGTGTCTGCCTTGGAGAGAGCCAAGTCATTTCTGGGCTGGGAAGGAATAGGTATCAACACCGAACGTTTGAGTAATGAAAGAAAAATACATCCTCTAAGATCCTGGAACACGGGCCTCCAAGGTGGTCCAAGGATAGGATTCAGGGTTGTTCAAATCCTGAATTTGTTTCTTTCGTTTTTGTTCTATTACGTTGAAAATTATCCTTTGGACAAACTGTTGTCAAATTAATAAGGTTGAATTATTAAAGTATTCCTTAAGGCAACTGTACAGTGGCTTGAGGCACTATTGTAGACAGCAAAATGGCACGTGCTTGTCGTGTTGCCATGTTATGATGTCTAGAATAATTTTTCTCTGATAAACATTAGGAAAAAAATGTATTCTTGCTCTTATTAGGTAGTTCTGAAATCCGTTTCTTAAATGTATTCTTTTCTTAAATTCTTTCATTATAGATCCAAATTCCTCAGATAAAAGATGTATTTGTCCAGTCTGGGTTAGGTGTCCATCTCTTAGTTCAATGGCTGTGGCCACTGAATTGGGTCATGTTACAGAATCATGGTAGCTCCTGTGAGCTACCACGTTTAGAGGAAAGAAGAATTTTTAGAAAGGTATGATAGACAATCCTGTAAATACTCGAAGTCCCAATGCCAAAGCCAAAGTTCTCTGTGAGTTTTTTATTGTACTGCCAAGTAGAGATGTGACATAAATTGGAGAGTCTTCAAGGAATCTATGCTTTGGAAACAGGAGAAGTGGGTTCTGCCTTGGTTTGTGGTTTGTGCCTGTCTATATCATCCACTTCAGAAATGTGAATATTTCACTTAATATTTTGAGGGAGGTTTTAGAGAAACTGGCAGATGTACCATTTTTCTTCAGCATAAGCTAGATGGAATTACTGTCTCCAAGTGCAGATAGTTTCTAGTTTTCTTCCCTCGCAGATCACTAGAGGGCATGGGACCAGGTCTAGATTGTTTACTGCTGCATCCACAGTGAATGGCGTACAGTAGGTACTCAGTATATTTGTTGAATATGTAAATTATGATGCCATCAAAAATATTTTTTATTTTGTGTCTGTTCTGGAAACTTCAAGGCAACGGATGTCTCTGGATTGTAAAAAAGAAAAATACAGTGTCTTTGACTGCAAGAAAATGTTGGGGAATCATGGTTAGGTAGAGCATTTGAAAGGTTTGGCAGTACATCTGCCTCTTTTTGTTGGCTAAATATAGAAGTGCTACACATCTAGGGCTCATTGCAGTAATTATCTTTCCTATTTCTTGTTATATCCTTATAGCCTAAGAGAAGTCTTCATACATAATTGGTACCTAATAAATATTTGCTAAATTAATTATTACAAATACATCAGAATGTAATGACATCAAAGATTTTTGCCAATTATCTTGAAATAAGCCATGTCTATTGCTATGAGGGTATCACCTTCATGAAAAATAAAATTTCTTCAAGAAGTGTATAAGAAATGGAAACAGAGCATACATTTATTTTTCACTATGTACAAAAATCTATGATTTTCCAGAAGACAAGTCTCAAAAAACTTGATTGAACCTGAGGAAGAAGTTTCACTTTTATTGAGGATTAAAGAAAGCCTGTTCTAAGCAATTTGACAAGGAGAGGCTCATTGCTGACCTGGTTGGTTTGGTGGATAATTTTAGCCAGGCTAATCGGGTAGCTTTCTGTTTCAATGCCCTGCAATAACTAACATGCTTTTACTGAAGGCCTATAATCTCTTTTGACCAAAGTGATTCAACAGAAAAGAAAATGGAGGCTGAGTGAGATATCTAATACCAAAATAAATGCTTCCATAAAGTGCAGTTTCTAAAGCAACAAAATAAACTGCAGCAAAATTTTCTGTATATAAGTCTTACACATTTCAGGGGAGGCTATCGATAGCTTTCAAAGGATTCTCAATGAGCCTTTGACTCACTGAGAATGTTAAGAACCACTGTTATCCCAATATTCAATTTACAAATGAAACTATTATATACAAAGGTTAAAAAGTACTCTGTTACAGCTTCTATGGATAATGTTCATTTTCCTCTCTTATGAGAGCCTTTAAATGAGGGTGAAGGACCCAGAAAACTGGGCTTTGACCTTCACATACATTATCTCATTTATTTACTCATCTAGATATATTTCCATACTGTCAGGACCCAGTTTTGAGGCCCTAGCTAGAAGCTGGTCCATTTCCTTTCTTGAACAGCTGATCAAGTCCGCATCCCACACAATTCCCTCAAGTTCTCACACCCCAGGCCACTATACATCAGCCTTAACTGCCCCTGGGGGCAGATACCAGACAACAAGGGACAGACCCTATACCCTGGAGCCTGAAAATCATTCAAATTGGGCAATCCACTGAAAGACTGTGAAAGCGACCCCTCTCACCTGGCTCCTCATGCCAAAGGTGCCCGGCACCCTCACTGCCACCCCACCCCTTCACCCAGCCCAGCTTGCTGTCACCTTGTCTTGGAACAACTCCTGTGCTATCTTATGGAGTTGTAAGTAACTTAGAGTTTCCCCTGTCCCAGTGTCGTCATGTTGTGTCCCACCACTAAGAGTCTTTAAATCTTATAGAACGCTCTCACAATAATCCTGTGAAATGAACATCTTGGTTTCTGTATTGCCGATGAAGAAACAGCCTCAGAGAGGTTAGTACATAGCCCGAATTTAACAGTCTGTTAGTTGGTAGAACTGATATCACAATTCACATCTGTCTATGATACTACTGCATCTGGTCCTGAGAATAAGTTTTAAATTTGCAAATTCAAGTAATCTCAAAATATTGTATATTTCAATGATCATCCTAGATTTAAACACAAATGAGAAACAGAGACAGAGAGACAAAAACTACCAATATGTGGATAAGAAAAAGTGACTGAAAAAAATATGTAAGAATCAATAATCATCACAAGTGATAATGAATCTTTAACAATTAAATGTTTACATACATCACTCATACTTATCATTAAATAATTTTATGTATTTTTTCTTTGTGAAATCAAAACTAAAAGATATGAGAAAGGTTTGGCTACAAGGGTATGCATCCTGGCTATGCAGAGGTGTGCAACCTATTTTTAAATTTTTAGGAAATTTTCAAGCCAATTGTTACACAGTTGGAAACAAAATCAGTCATGGTGAAAGTACTTACACCATGGAATTTCGCAAACATTACAAATAAGGGCTTTTTTCCCCCAGGAAACATATCAACGTATCACTGTCACCATACACATATTATGAAAAAAATGATACCTGACAACTGAAGATCAGTTAAATAAATTAATAAATTAAGGTGCATTCTTACAAAAGAAATATTACAGCCTCAAAATCTGCAATAGGGCTTCCCTGGCGGCACAGTGGTTGAGAGTCCGCCTGCCGATGCAGGGGACACGGGTTCGTGCCCCGGTCCGGGAAGATCCCACATGCCGCGGAGCGGCTGGGCCCGTGAGCCATGGCTGCTGAGCCTGCGCGTCCGGAGCCTATGCTCCGCAACAGGAGAGGCCACAGCAGTGAGAGGCCCGCGTACCGCAAAAAAAAAAAAAAAATAAAGAATAGTACCCTTTAGAGAGTGCTAAAGGAAACTAGGAGAAGGGTAGGAAAAAGGAGCAGCTATTAAAAAAGGTAAAATGCTGCCAATGAATCTAACTGATGAAAGCAATTAATTAAGCATTAAATGTAGAGTAGGGAATATATGGCATGGCATAAATTATAGCCATAGTTCATGGTTTTTTGTTTCTTTTTTTTTTTTTTTGTCCCTAGAAGTTAACACACAAAACCCTGTGGCCTTCCAAAACAATAAATTCAGCTGTTTAAGATGCTTGTTTCCTTGTGAATTTAGCAGATGTCTCTCCAAGTGACTCAATTGCTTGGATATTATTAAAGTTATGTCACAGACAGCTGAGGCAAACTGAAGCTGTAAGTGGAAGGAATGAGGGGCAAGGGTGTGGAGGAATAGGATTTGGGCAATTAGGAGGAAAGAAAAGGAGGTTATAGAGTTAAAGCTACTCTGACTTTCTTTTCTAAAGCACCTTAACTTTTATCAGCAAAAACGATCTCTCTGCCAGCTCTTTCACATAGCAATTATAGCAATTTCTTAATCTCCGGAGAATGCTAGTATCTTCTAAGGCAATAAAACCTGTTCTAGAATGATGTTATGGGCTTGCAAAATACTTTTTCTAAGCCTTCCTAACAATGCCATCTCAAGAAATTTCCACTTTAGAGATGACATCATACCCAACATATTTGACATATCTAAGAAGAACAGGGATTTAAAGTACAATTTATTTCTGGTGAAGACAAAATAAAAAGTGTGTTCTATATTGATTGAAAGGCAACCATGAAAATAGGTTTGTTTCAGTACTTTCTGTTGTTATTATTAGAAGCCATCAAGCTCTGAAAAAAGATATATGATCTTAAATCTGAGTAGGGCCAAATAAATCTGATGGCTTTCTCTAAGCAAAAGGTGAGGACATGGCCTAGAAGCCTGTTTTGTGTGACGGTGGTGAGGTTGATCATACCAATTTAATTGGTATAAAGATTGAAACGGGTTTGCAAAGTTATTCCTCTGGGGCTATTTTATTGCCAAGATATTGTAGATTTACACCTATCTAGGTAAAACTTCTTGAAAAGGGTAATTTCCATCCTGAACCCAAAGTCTAAAAAGAGTTAAGAACAAATGCATGCAAACTTACAGTTGACAGCTGAAATAACTGCATCTACAGAGTATAAAGTGGCCCTTCCTAACTGGATATAAATTCTGAATACCTCTCATGCATGTATCCCATCTCAGTCAGCTACTAAAATGCATGATTATATAAAAATAAAACAGAAAAGAGATCTTAAAGGAATTGCATTCCCTCGGGTAGTTTGATAAGTCTCTGAGGGTAATCCAGGTCCGTTCGCTTTGCATAAGATCAGCTGAATCTACAGAAGGAATGTGAAAGATTAATGACATTATAATTCAACACTATAGGGTTTGCTGACAATATTTCATTCATTATCCACTAAATTAATGATGCAAGGCACTGCCAACAAGCAGCAAGACAATGCAAAGGGAGAGAAAATCTGAGACATGTTAGGTGCTCGCTAATCACTCTAAAAAGAAACCTGTTACTGCACAGTTCCATACAAACAACATCGGAGCGAGACACTTTGCCAAAGAACCCTAAAATGAATGAAGACAAAATACATTTTTACAAAGTACTATTTCCCAGAGAAATGGCAGAGATTCTTTCTTTGATCGCGCATAGAACAATGATGGCTATCTGGTCCATCTGGAATTGTTTCCTCTATATAGGGAACCAATCAATTTCCAACCAGTTATTTCATTTCACCTCCACAGCAGCTCTCTGAGGTATGAATGATCGCCCTTATGTGAAAGATGAAGACATTAAGTCTTAGAGAAGTTCAAGGGCTTCCCCCAGGTCCTTGGCCGGCAGGTTGGGAGCTAGAACCCAAGTTTTCTCAAGGCCAGATCTCTCTGTACCTAGCAGGTGCTCTAAAGCGGTGCTTCTCAAATTATGCACGATAAAAGAATTTTTTAAATTCCAATTTGTCATTTTTGTGATGATGCATGGGTTAAAAGAAAAGATTTTCCTAAACTAGTTTTCTAAAAGTACTCCAAAAACACTTGTGAAGAGTTTATAACTAAAAGACGCTATTCTAAGCCCTTTGTACATGTTGACTTATATAGTCTTTGTAATGACCTTATGAACTAGCAGGTAATTAGTATGATATTATGGTCATTTTAGGGTGGAAGAAATTGAAGCTTCTATTGAAACCTTTTTCCTTTTTTCTTGCTCCTGTCTAGACTGAGATTATCTAGACCTGCCAAACAGCTTTCATCTTTGGCGTTCCCTTTACTGCTCTGTGGTGTGGGATCTACTTGAAACTGGTGTTATCCCCTTTCTTGATTTTCTATCTCCTTTAACTCTTAAGAAAGGGTACATGGGAAATAAAAATTTATGACTCATTGCATATTTGAAAATATCTTTATCCAGCCTATATAGTTAAGGGATAATTTGGCTAGAAATATAATTTTGTCTTGAAAAAATACTCCCTTAGAAGTTTGAAAGAATTGTTTTATTACCTTTAAAAGCTGTTATTTATTTTTGTTTTTATTTTCATTACTCTAGGAAGTGGGTCAAAAAAGGATTTCCTGTGGTTTATGTCAAAGAGTGCTCTGCTTCTGTTTTCCTCTAAGAGTTTTATAGTGTCTGGCCTTACATAGGTCTTTCATCCATTTTGAGTTTATTTTGGTGTATGGTGTTATGGAGTGTTCTAATTTCATTCTTTTACATGTAGCTGTCCAGTTTTCCCAGCACCACTTATTGAAGAGGCTGTCTTTTCTCCATTGTATATTCTTACCTCTTTTGTCATAGATTAGGTGATCGTAGGTGCATGGATTTATCTCTGGGCTTTCTATCCTGTTCCATTGATCTATATTTCTGTCTTTGTGCCAGTACCATACTGTCTTGATTACTGTAGCTTTGTAGTATAGTCTGAAGTCCAGGAGCCTGATGCTTCCAGCTCTGTTTTTCTTTCTCAAGATTGCTTTGGCTATTTGGGGTCTTTTGTGTTTCATACAAATTGTAAAAATTTTTTGTTCTTGTTCTGTGAAAAATGCCATTGGTAATTTGATAGGGGTTGCATTGAATCTGTAGATTGCTTTGGGTAGTGTAGTCATTTTCACAATATTGATCCTTCCAGTCCAGGAACATGGTATATCTCTCCATCTGTTTGTGTCGTCTTTGATTTCTTTCATCAGTGTCTTATAGCTTTCTGTATACAGGTTTTTTTGCCTCCTTTGGTAGATTTATTCCTAGGTATTTTATTCTTTTTGTTACAATGGTGAGTGAGATTGTTTCCTTAATTTCTCTTTCTGAGCTTTCATTGTTAATTAAACTTAAAAGCTTTTGTACAGCAAAGGAAACCATAAACAAGATGAAATGACAACCCTCAGAATGGGAGAAAATATTTGCAAACAAAGCAACTGACAAAGGATTAATCTCCAAAATATACAAACAGCCCATGCAGCTCAATATCAAAAAACCAAACAACCCAATCAAAAAATGGGCAGAAGACCTAAATAGACCTTTCTCCAGAGAAGACATACAGGTGGCCAGGAGGCACAGGGAAAGCTGCTCAACATCACTAATTATTAGAGAAATGCAAATCAAAACTACAATGAGGTATCACCTCACACCAGTCAGAATGGCTATCATCAAAAAATCTACAAACAATAAATGCTGGAGAGGGTGTCAAGAAAAGGGAACCCTCTTGCACTGTTGGTAGGAATGTAAATTGATACAAACACTATGGAGAACAGTATGGAGGTGCCTTAAAAAACTAAAAGTAGAACTACCATATGACCCAGCAATCCCACTACTGGACATATACCTAGAGAAAACTATAATTAAAAAAGACACATGCACCCCAGTGTTCATTGCAACACAATAGCCAGGACATGGAAGCAACCTAAATGTCCATCAAAAGAGGAATGGATAAAGAAGATGTGGTACATATATACAATGGAACATTACTCAGCCTTAAAAAGGAATGAAATTGGGTCATTTGTAGAGACATGAATGGACCTAGAGACTGTCATACAGAGTGAAATAAGTCAGAAAGAGAAAAACAAATATTGTATATTAATGCATATATGTGGAATCTAAAAAAATGGTATAGATGATCTTATTTGCAAAGCAGAAAAAGAGATACAGATGTGTAGAACAAATGTATGGATACCAAGGGGGAAGGAGGATGGGATGAAATGGGAGATGGTTATTGACATATATACACTATTGATACTATGTATAAAATAGATGACTAATGGGAACCTACTGTAAAGCACAGGGAACTCTACTCAGTGCTCTGCAGTAACCTAAAAGAGGAGGAAATCCAAAAAAGAGGGGATATATGTATACGTATAGCTGATTCACTCTGCTGTACAGCAGAAACTAACACAACATTGTAAAGCAACTATACTCCAATAATTTTTTTTTTAAAAAAGCTGTTATTGCTGAGAAGTGTGATAATGGTCTGTTTCTTATTCCATGGTATGTGATATACTTTTTCTACTCTAGAATCTTTTAATCACTTTGGGGTTTTAAAATTTTGTATAATAGGTCTAGTGTAGGTCTGTGCTAGGAAGAATTCTAAGATTCTCTCAAGGTTTTCCACCAACCTGATCTACATGCCCTACACAATCCCAGGGTCTGTGAATGATACAGGCTTTACTTCCATTGAGTAGCTTATGTTTATGACACAGTTGAACGTAAGATAAGGAGATTACTGGGGGCTTGAATTAATTACATGAGCCCTTTAAAAACAGAGAGTTTGGGGCTTTTGTTTTTCTTCTTTTTTTGCTGGACACAGAAAAGAAAGCCAGAGATTGGAAGCACAAAAATGATTCAATGCACCATTGCTAGCCTGAAGATGGAGGGGGTCACTTGGTAAAGAATACAGGTGGCCTCTAGATTCTGGGAACTGTATTACCATGATCTCAGTCCTACAAGGAACTGAATTCTGCCAACAAGAATAAGACTGGAAGCAGATTTTTCTCAAGAGCTTCCAGACAAGGACTCAACCTGGCCAACACCTTGTTTCCAAGTCTTGGGATACCCTGGTCAGAGTGCATTTTACTTTAGATTATTAAAAAATTTTGGTTTTACTCTTTCATGTTACAATTTTTCTCATAGTCTGATAATCCTTTTAGTATTGTAAATTGCATGATAACAGAGTTTGTTTTTTCCCACTGCCTATTAAACCCTCAGCAAATATTTGTTGAATTGAGTGAATGAATGAATGAGGTTATAGAACTTTGTACACAGGAGCAAGAGCTCTGGTGAAAAAGCTCTACTTTATGGTGAACAGTCTAGGGGAAGTCTTCTCTTTTAGAGATTGAATCCTCCAATATTTTCTTGGGAAAAGTGTTTAGTCATGATGAACATAGAGATGATTAAAGGGAATCAGGAAGAGTCAAGTTTCTGCCTACATCTTTATTTTGTCTCCTGTTCTCAACCCCTCTTATTGCTTCTAGTCTTCATTGTAACCACCACCCCACCATACCTAACTACAAAACTTCTCCAAGGTTGTGCTGGCCACATAGGCACCCTCCTTGCCTACATTCCCTTTTCTTCACATGTTGAGCTAATTCTAGCTTTCTCTTCTGTGCTTCCTCAGTAAATGCTTTTCAAATCTACTTTCCAGAAATTTATTCACTTCTTTATCTGCCAGAGTCTCTCCATTCTCTTCATTATTGAGAATTTGTGACATTTTACGCCATTATTTTCATTTTAATATAGCATCCAGATGCGGAGAGGAAGTGAGGACATAAACACATGCTCAGTTCATAATCTTGAACCAGAAATCTACTCTCTATTTTTCACTACTTGCCTTTATTTCTATGACACAACATATGTCTTATCAGAATTTGAAGAAAAGAACAACAAAATTAAATTGAAATATATTAAGCTGTGAGTAAATGATATTACTCAATTCAAAAAATGGTGTTTGATTGTTCACCCAGATGGATCTAATTGGTGGACTTATAGATTATTTTGAGCAAAAGCTTTTCCTTAAAAGAACTCTGAAATATACATTCTTACAAAAGTCTTGGGAAAGAAGAATGGGCCAACGAGTATTAGGATTCTATAGTGCCTGTTTCTAGTGGAAAAAGGCAGGAGAAAAATAAAAGGTTAAGAAAGAAGCTCAGAACTCACAGAAGATCTCTAAATTCTTGATCATGACTCTGGAGCAAAAGAACAAAAGAGAACTATTTGTACAATAGAAGTCCACAAATGGACTTCTCTGTTTCAGACACTGTCAGAAGTGCCAATTGCTCTAAGGCAGGGGTCAGCAAACTATGGCCTATGGGCCAAATCTGTACTGCCACCTGTTTTTATACATATTGTTGGAACACAGCTATGCCCACTTGTTTATGTATCATATATGCCTACTTTTGCACTATAGCAGTAAAGGTGAATAGTGCAACAGATATTGTATGGCCCACAGAGCCTAAAATATTTACCATCTAGCCCCTTCCAGAGGAAGATTATTTACCTTGGTTTAAGGCAAAGAGAATATTCCCATTCCCCTTTCTAGTAATTGGTTTAGGAAAGGGCATATGACCAACAATTGCCAGTGAGATGTGAAGGAAAGACAGCTTTGGGACTTTGGGGAAAGGTTTCCACCCTTTCAAAGGGAGATCCTTTTTTCTCCTGCTAGGTGTTGTGTCTGGAAATGTGGAAAGGGCTTGGTTCCTGGATGATGTATTTGAATCATTAAATCAATTAATTTAGGAGCTGTTCTCCCTCAGGACTTCTTGTTTTGTGAGATAATAAATGTTCCTTGTTTAAATCATTTTGAGTTGCTGTTATGTGCAGCTTTTACACGCAGCTGAAAGTCTCCTGACTGTAACACCACCCTGCTTCCAACACCAAGGCTGGCAGAAGGAGAGGTAAGAAAAACTAAGCCTCTGTTTACATTTTCTCTCCCATACTGTTTTGAGGACGGTGCTGCCCTGGCTACATCTCTACTTTTTAAGGAAGGGAGACCATTTCTGTGAATCAAGCCTCCTCAGAACTGCAGCATTGTGTCTGCCCCAGCTCCTATTTGGATCCTTTGTCTGTTGGAAGCTTCTAGAACATTAGTCCCACTCAGGGAAACTCTTGTTTTAGAAGTAAGGAATTATGTCTATCTGGATTCTTTAAGATGTCTCTAAGTTACTTTCTTTACCTGAGATTTAAAAAAAGAAAAGATGGCATTTAATGCAAACATCAAATGTATCAGGTTTTCTAGTTTCTATAAATTTTTAACACAGTTGCAGATTTCAATTCATTTTATGTGTATATATATGTTTTAAATATTTCATTTTTTCCTCCAGGTAATGGTATAAAATCATGATAGTTTCTAGAAGCATAAAGTGATTATTTCATTTTGTCTTACTAATGAATACTTAGTGAGTGAAGTGTTTTATGTGTTATCCCAAAGTAGTACCTTAAATTGAATTTAGCAAATCCAGTAACTTAAATTCCTTTGATTCATCAGCTGATCTACATAACTCAAAGTTCCTCAGAGAACTAATTGAAGCTATTTTCCCATATGTAGCTGAAACAAGTATTTTTTCAGTGCAACCCCGTTTCATAATAAAATTCTTTCTGGCAAATTCTCTTCTAGTATGTAACTGTGATAGTCCTGAAGGCACTTATAATTTTGTTAGGGGCAAACTGTTCATGCTACTAGGTGCAAAAATCATAAAATAACGGTGAAATTCCCAAGCAATAGAGAACAATTTGGATCCCTTTATTTATATTGCTGTATTTTGTCTATTTAATCTTTCATAAAGTTTCTCTTTGCTTCAAGGGGAAAAATAGACACTGACACTGAGGCGATTTTGAAGCACAAAGCAAATGCAAGTTAAAGAAATATGGTATATTCTTATATAAAAATATTCCTTTCTTTTCTTTTTTTTTGCATCATTCCCTGTAAGTACAAATTTTATCTATTCCTCAGTCTGATTTGGGCAGAAAAAGTTGTAATATTACATTCTTTTTTATTTTTATAAATTTATTTATTTTATTTTTGGCTGCTTTGGGTCTTCGGTGCTGTGCGCGGGCTTTACTCTGGTTGCGGTGAGCGGGGGCTACCCTTTGTCAGGGTGTGCGGGCTTCTCATTGTGGTGGCTTCTCTTGTTGCGGAGCATGGGCTCTAGATGTGTGGGCTTCAGTAGTTGTGGTGCGTGGGCTCAGTAGTTGTGGCTCACGGGCTCTAGAGCGCAGGCTCAGTAGTTGTGACGCACAGGCTTAGTTGCTCCGCAGCATGTGGGATCTTCCCGGACCAGGGCTTGAACCTGTGTCTCCTACACTGTCAGGCAGATTCTTAACCACTGTGCTATCAGGGAAGCCCCTGCAATATTACATTCTTAATCTCTACTTAAAATTAAACACATAAATTCATTTAAACTTGATAATAATCCTACTACTGTTATTATCATATTATTTTGCAGAAAAAGAAACAAACAGGTTTTTTTAGGGTAAGTAAGGTAGCCAAGGCCACACAACTCATAAGTGATAGTCACCCTACAAAGCGGGTTCTGTCTTGGCAGAGAGCCACTCTGCAATATTCATAAGACATTCAAGATCAGCAAAAAGAAATGAGTCATTGATAAGAATTAAGTTAATAAGAATTTATTATAATAAGCAATAATTTTATCATGAACATATCATAATATGTTTGGATGAGTCAGCATTGGAAGGGAAAATTTAATTAACAGTTAATAGATTTTCCATTCAATCCTCTTGTTTTTCTAATTAAAAATAATAACAATGGTGAAATAACACCTATTTATTCAGAAAAATCAAAGTATATAAAGCTTTTTTACCTCCATGGAACTCAACTTCTCTAAAACTCATAGAAACTCATACAACTCAATAGCAAAAAAAAAAAAAAAAAACCAAAACCAAATATTCTGATTAAAAAGTGGGCAAAGGACCTGAATAGACATTTTCCCAAAGAAGACATTGATCATACACATGATCAATAGGTACATGAAAAGGTGCTCAACCTCACTAATCATCAGGGAAATGTAAAGTAAAACCACAATGAGATATCACCTCATGCCTGTTAGAATGGCTATCATCAAAAAGAAAAAAATAAAAGGCAAAAGATAGTAAGTGTTGGGGCTTCCCTGATGGCGCAGTGGTTGAGAGTCCGCCTGCCGATGCAGGGGACACGGGTTCGTGCCCCGGTCCGGGAAGATCCCACATGCCGCAGAGCGGCTGGGCCCGTGAGCCATGGCCTCTGAGCCTGCGCGTCCGGAGCCTGTGCTCCACGACGGGAGAGGCCACAACAGTGAGAGGCCCACGAACCGAAAAAAAAAAAAAAAAAAAAGATAGTAAGTGTTGGTGAGGGTGCAGAAAAGAGAACCCTTGTGCACTACCTGTGGGGATGTAAACTGGTGCAGCCACTATGGAAAACAGTATAGACGGTCCTCAAAAAATTAAAAATAGAATTACCACGTGATCCAGCAATCCCACTTCTGGGTATATATGCAAAGAAATTGAAATCGCTATCTCAAAGCAATATCTGCATCCCCTTGTTCAGTGCAGCATTATTTACAATAGCCAAGACATGGAAACAACCTAAATGGCTATCAACAGATGAATGGATAAAGAAAATGTGGTGTATATATACAATATATAAAAAGAAGGAAATCAGTCATAAAAAGAAAGAAATCCAGCCATTTGCGAAAAGGTGGATGGGCATTGAGGGCATTATGCTAAATGAAATGTCAGACACAGAAAGACAGATACTGTACGATCTCACTTATATGTGGAATCTAAAAAAAAATTGAACTCCTAGAAGCAGAGAGTGTATTGGAGGTTGGTAGTTGAGGTTGGGGGGGCGGGGTCAGGAATGGAGGAAATGGGTAAAGGTGGTTAAAGGGTACCAACTACCAGTTATAAGATGAATAAGTTCAGGGAATGTAATGTACAGCATGATCACTATAGTTAACAATACTGAATGATGTACTGTATACTTGAAAGTTGCTAAATGGTAGATCTTAAAAATTCTTACCCCCCCCCCACACACAAATGGTAACTGTGTGAAGTGATGAATGTGTTAGCTAACCATTATGGTAATCATTTTACAATAGATATGTATATCAAGTCATCACGTTGTATACCTTAAACTTACATAATGTTGTATGTCAATTATATCTCAATAAAGCTGGATAAAAAATAAAATTAGACATTGCACAAGAAACCTGAAATGTTGTGATTCTTATAGCTCACAGATGAAGGAAACTAGATAGAGCTTATCATAAATTTGACAAAACTCTAAATAGTTTATGTGACATTATAATGAGTTGTAAGTAAAAAAAAAATTTCTAAATCACCAATAATAAAAAAGCCCCACAAATTTCTAGCAGACTGAATTATCTTTCTCATTGCACTATAGACAGATTATAGAAAAAGAGTTTATCATATAAAGAGATAGCTAAAAATTTTGAATTTATAGAGGTGTGGTAGGCAGTTCACTAGTAAACATGTTCTGTCAAATTTTTTTCTGGATTTTGTTATGTCTGTGGTATTTTTCAGCTTTTAGAATTTAGTATTTTATTATGATTTGTTACTTCATTTAAAATAAGTATTCAATTCGTACTAAAAATAATAAAGCACAGGTTGTAGGTAAATATAAAGTTACATGAAAAATTTAAAAAAGGACCCATTTTATTCACCTCAGGCTATCAGTACATATTTCCCATTGCCTCTTCAGATGTCTGTCATATGCGAAGAATGAGTCAAACTGAGCCAGCTAGGGTTATGTATGTATTTTTTAAAAGTTTTAAAGGGATGGAATTAAACTGAGTCAAGTACAAAAGAGAAATAAATCAGGTATAAGATATTAAATAAAGTTATTATACACTATAGATATCTTTTATCACTTAGTTTAACTTCACTGGGATTTAAAGATGACACAGTCCTTAATCTTGTCCTATGAATGTAGTATATGCAGTTTAAGTAGATATGCTTTATTTACCTCTCATCCTTTTATATTTCCTGGGGGAAAAATAAGTGAGGGTATTATTTGGTTACCTCCTCCTTGCTAAACTACTATGATTAAAACAAAATAGAACAAAACCCAAAACTTCTGGCAGCATTCTTGATCAGTAATCCAGAAATAAAGGATGCTTCTGATGGGCAAATTTTAGGAAAATATCTTAGCTCTTCAAACCTTTTTTGTTATTGTTGAAGTGTTACCTAAAGGCATGTATATGCTAAATGCACAGCTCAATGAAATTTCACAGGCTGAATGCCTCTGTAATCAGTACCTTCTATGCTATTCAATATAGCCACGTGTGATCATCTAACTTTAAGTTAATTAAAATTAAGTACAATTTAAAATTAGTTTCTTTTTATTTCCCGACAAAATAGAGGAACAGGGGCCAGATTCACTTTGTTAACTGCCAACTGAAAGCCTGAGAAGTGTATGAAATAGTTTTCATGATATTGAACTTCAGGCAACAAAAGGAAATTATCCTCGAGAGATGAAAACTATCAAGGTAAGCCCTGCCATTGCCTCTGCTTACTGCCTGAAGGTTTCCAGGAAGCAGCACAGTGCAGGGAAACCCAGCAGAAGCTGATGAGGAGGTATACCTGGGACTCCTCAGGGTCCAGGATGACTACAGTTCATAGGACAGAGTACCACGGAGAAGAAAGCTGCCCAGAGAGAGAATCCTGGGAATTTGCAGACATTCTTTTTTGAATGTTTAGTTGAGGACTTATCAGTACGTGTATGTGAGGAAATCACCTAAGGCTGGAAAAAAAAACAGCTGGAAGAATTAGAGGAAACAGTGCTCTCAACACTGTTTCAGGAATAGTGTTTGTCTCCCACAGTCAGGGCAGAAACTTCATAACTAACAGGGCATGGGTTAGAGTACTAGAAGGTTATTGGATAAGTAGTGGAAAAAAGTTAACCTTAGACTGAAAGAGATTATCACCAACAGACCTCCACAACCAGAAATGTTACAGGAAATCCTTCAAGCAGAAGGAGAATGATACCAGATGGAAACCCAGACCTACACAAAGGAATAAATAGCACCATAAATGGTAATTACATAGATAAAGTCTTTTTTCTTATTATTTACATCTCTATAAACACGGTCAACTATTTAAAACAAAAATAATAACAATGTATTGTGGGGTTATAACATGTATTGATAGTAATAAAGCAAATTAATAACACAATGACTGCGAAGGGAGAAATGGAAACACTGTTGTATACTACATATGAAGTGATGTACTATTATCTGAAGGGACAATGTGATAAGTGAAAAATATATATTATAAACTCCAAGCAACCACTGAAATAATATAACAAAGAGTTATAGCTAGTAAACCAATGGCAAAGATAAAATGGAATCATAAAAAAAGAATAAAAAGGAAACAGATGTGACAACTAGAAAACAAATAAAAAGATGGCAGATTTAAACCTAATCATATCAATATTCACATTAAATGTTAATGGTTTAAATGTTTGAAAGGCAGATTTAATTAGAAAGGAAGACCCACCTATATGCCACTTACGAGAAACTCAAAGTGTAAAGACAAAATTGGTTAAAAGTAAAAGTAAATGGATGAGAAAAAAATATACTGTTAACACTAAACAAATAAAAGCTGGAATGGGCTTATTGATATTAGACAAAGTAAATACCAGACAAGTAAATCATCCAAGAAAAAGAGGGTAATTTCCTAATGATAAAGGGGTAATTCATCAAGAGGAGATAAGATTCCTAAATGTTTATGCACCTAATAACCGAGCTCAAATAAATGCAGCAAACCAATAGAACTACAAAGAGAAATAGGCAATCAAAACTATATTTGAGAGTTCAACACTGTCTCTCCATTACTAGTAGAACAAATAGACCCCAAAACAAACAAACAAACAAAGGTAAGAGTTTGGAAGCTCTGAACAATACTATTAACCATCTTGGCTTAATTGACGATTATAAAACATTCCTGATTCTCTGTGCCTTGACACATGCTCTTTCCTTGCCTAGAATTCCTTTCTTTGTCCCTTCACCTTGCCCCTTCTATTTTCACATTATTGACACATAAACATCCTATGTTCTCAGTACCTCTGAGAATCTTACCATTATATCTTTCGCAAATTTGGGCCTAAAAACTCCTTTTTAAATTTTCCAAGTTGCTTGTCCCATATTGCTTTAAAATCAGCTCATTTTGAGACTCTCTGGAGGGTATGGACTTTGTGCCACTACTCATACTACACTGAGAATGTAGCAAATATTTTGTGTTAAATGTGAATGACATAGCCTTGTAATTTATAAAACATATATAAATGAGAGTCTTTGTTTAGAATGCTGATTGCGAGCCATTTATAGAACTTTAGATTATCTTTGGGGCAAACTGTTCTGAACAACTCCAAAAATGCAGCTATATTCTATAGAAATACCAATCTCCAGCAGAGTTTGCAATATATATTGTGTAGTATTTAAAGGCATAATAACATTTTAGGGACTTCTCTGGTGGCGCAGTGGTTAAGAATCCGTCTGCCAATGCTTGGGACATGGGTTCGAGCTCTGGTTCGGGAAGATTCCACATGCCGCAGAGCAACTAAGCCCATGCACCACAACTACTGAGCCTGCGCTCTAGGGCCCACGAGCCACAACTAGTGAAGCCCACATGCCTAGAGCCCGTGCTCTGCAACGAAGAGTAGCCCCCGCTCACCGCAACTAGAGAAAGCCCGCGCACTGCAACGAAGACCCAAAGTAGCCAAAAATAAATAAATAAAATTTTAAAAAGGGATAATAACATTTTAAAAGTTATGTTATGCAGATTAACTAATACCTTTAAAATTCTGGATAGACGTGGCTTTCATTATATTCATTAGGCCTTGTAGGAGTACTACAAACATTTCAAAATACATTTACCATTTCATATACATTTTACCATTGGATCTGTTCAACAGCACTATGACAAGGCTAAGGCAGGTATTGCCATGTCATATGGTTGTATCTGCCTCAAGGAATAGTGAAATTCCTGCCACTACAGATGTTGAAGTTGAGGCTGGATGTCAGACTATCCCCAGTAGGCCTTTCTCCAGCTTCAAAAACAAAAAAACAATAAAACAAAAAACCCCCAAATTGACCACATAAAAGTCAGTGTCCTCTTGGCTGTTGACAATGAACTTTTAGGAGAAGTTATTTTTTACATAGGTCACATGTAACATAAAACTTAAAGGCTTTCATTTTTGTCTTTAAAATTACAGAGCTATAATTTTATCCAACAAAGTCATATTTCACCAGGCACCCTTAGTGGAATCATTCATGGTTTTCTTTAGTAATTTAAAAAAGTGCCTTCTTTGTATTTTTCACAAAGCTCTTCTCCCATCTTTAATGACTTGCTGTTTAAATGGGCACGGATTAAAATATGTCTACTGCCAAATGTGTGAACCATCAATAAACATGACAAACCAAATGCTTCTGGTATCAGATGTCCAGTGCCACAAAGGGCTGGCAATACCACTTTGCATTAGACATGGTATTATTTATAGCTACTATTGTTGACACAGGCAAGGATCAATACAGGAGGTAACAATGGGAAGCACCAATGATCATCTCCTAAACCATAGGTGTCACTCTTCCTCCTGAATCTGGACCCTATTTGCTTAGGAAGAGCTAAGGAGTTTAGTCATTCACTGTTTGTAGATACTGTCTTCATAAGTCAAGACTTTTATTAGCGTGAATAGAAAATAGTGTCTCCCTTGTTGCTTATAGACAATAATCACCCACTTTACAAATTGCTGATTGAAAAGATCACGGACATTAACATTTGTTGAGCGGCCCCTGGGTACAGTGGGGCTATAACAGGAAGAAGAGAGAGGAGAAATGAATGTAAAGTGAAGGGCAGGTTCTAGAGAGTTTATAAGCTGCCTGTCAAGACTCTTAGACATACTATGTGTGCTAAGAAATCAATTTAATTAAGTAAATATTTATTTAGGATTAACTGAAGCACTGGTATAGTATTTTTTTTGTATAGTTTTAAAAGGTGATTTAAAAAGGCTCAGACATAGTACGCTCCCTCAAAGAATTAATGGTCCAGCTATACAGATAGGACATAAACATGTAAAAGGTAACTGATAATACCATTCAGTAAATTAGGTTCAAATGAATGATGAAGACCTATGGATGTGGACAGCTGTATAAGGAAGAATATATGACTTCTCAAAAGAAGTTGACTTTGAGATGCATCTTTAAAACTGGGCAATATTTGCTACATGGAGGAGAAAGAGACTCAGTGATAGGCTTGCACAACTGCTGTTCACGAGGGCTATGCTGAAGAGGGTGTAGAAGTTGTTGCAGAACAAATCAAAACTACCATGAGGTATCACCTCACTTCAGTCAGAATGGCCATCATTAAAAAGTCTACAAGTAATAAGTGCTGGAGAGGGTGTGGAGAAAAAGAACCCTCCTAAACTGTAGGTGGGAATGTAAATTGGTGCAGCCACTATGGAGAACAGTATGGATGTTCTTTAAAAAACTAAAAAGAGAGTTACCATAGGATCAGGCGAGCCTACTGGGCATATATCTGGTGAAGACATAATTCAAAAAGATACATCCACCCCCAGTGTTCATAGCAGCAATATTTACAATAGCCAAGACATGGAAACAACCTAAATGTCCATCAATAGATGCATGGATAAAAAAGATGTTGTATATATACAATGGGATATTACTCAGCCATAAAAAAGAATGAAATAATGCCATTTGCAGTAACATGGGTGGACCTAGAGATTATCATATTAAGTGAAGTAAGTCAGAGAAAGACAAATAGCATATGATATCACTTATATGTGGAATCTAAAAAAGTGATACAAATGAACTTATTTAAAAAACAGAGATAGACTCACAGACATAGAAAACAAACTTATGGTTACCAAAGGGGAAAGGGGGTGGGGCAGGGATAAATTAGGAGTTTGGGATTAACATATACACACTACTATATATGAAATAGATAACCAAAAAGGCCATACGGTATAGCACAGGGAACTAAACTCAATATCTTATAATAACCTATAATGGAAAGAATCTGTAAAAGAATATATATATGTATATCTGAATCACTTTGCTGTACACATAAAACTAGGACAACATTGTAAATTAACTATACTTCAGTTACAATAAAAGAAAATGTTGCAGAATAATGGGAGGCAACCACAGGAAGAGGGTTTGGGGTACAACTGTGGCAAACTTGGTGTAATAATAAATATATTTTTCTTTAATGGATGCTGCATGCCAAAACCATGAGGGAGATAAAATCTTTTTAAATGTTCCTTTTTGTGCTTGGAAAATTTGTTTTCCTATAGTTTTAAATAACTTCCCCCCCACACTGACTTTTATTTCAACCAACTCACATATATTGGGTAACTGCTCTGGGAATGGCTCTGGGCTAAGGTAACAAAACTATGTTCAAGAGCTTATTTTGGGAAAACAGAGACCTGGAACACAAATGACTCTAATATAGCGCAGCATGTACTTATCTGTGTAAGGGAGGTTTCAGGTGAGACAGAGTTCAGATAAGGAAGAATTTGCATCCAGCTGAAGGCATCAGCACAAAAATATCCTAAATTTTTTGGTCATAGAGCCTGAGATGGCATTTGGGCTTGAGGGCTTTTCCAAAGTTTCTTTGCACAACCAGGAAAGAGCTGTCAAAACCCAAGAAGTGGTGTGGTTTCAGGCTCTATGACCCAAAATTGGGATATTTAAGTGAGGACCAGCGCCAGGATTTTGACATCTTTCTCATCAGGTGACTGCCTCTCTGTCTGACGAGACTCACTGGAGCACAAGGAATCCTTAACTCTATGCACTGTAAAGAGCGGATTGCAGATAAGTAAGCAAACCTGTGGGCCTCTGAGCCACGCATGTGGGTAAGACCATGGGGTCTCCAGCTCAAGAGGAGGGAGTGTCTCCACAGGCACCTCTCAAAGCTGGTTGTGATCTTCTGGCATTAATATATAACCACTTGGAGAAAATGTCTACATCTGCTTTCATATTCAGAGGAAAAGTACACGCCTGACTTTTCAAAGAAAACTATTATGAAAGCGAGGAAATGGGGAAAACTGGCTGTCAAATGGACACGAGGGAAGACTAGCCCCTGTGTGTTAAAAGGGTCTTCCTTTCTTACAAAGAATGAAATTATTGACCTGGTTGAGAAGTAACACTACAAACTAAATGTGAATTGACAAAATAATTTCTTTTATTCAAGTTAATTTTAGTAAGGAACTTGTTTTCTACCTTTAACTTTTTTAAAATGATGATTCAACGACTATCACATACTATGGCAACTAAAAAATATCTGTGTAGTGGTTTTTGGTTAACTAAATATGTTTTCCTTAAAAATTTGTTTCTGCTGCACAGTAAACTTAGCTGTAGGTTGAGCAGATATTATGCTTCCTCCTTATTTTATATTAAAAAAAAGAGGACCAAAGAAATTCCTCATCTGGAATATCTAGGAAGTCCAAATTCCATGTTCTTTCCAAATCACAACACTAAAAACCCCATAAGAGGGCACTTTGAAATATACCTTTCTAAAATTAAGGGAGGTTAAAAATCTAGAAATGGATCTGAGTAGACATAAGAATTTAGTATACAAAATGGAAGCACTTTGTATCAGTAACAGAGGAATGGATGGTTTAATAAATGGTCTCAGAACACTGTTAAGTCATCTGAAAAAAATTAGGTCCTTTCCTCACATCAAAATAAACTCCAGATGGACCAATAAGTTAAAAGTAAAAGATGAACCCCTGAAAGAACCAGAAGAAAATATAGGTGGCGTTTCTATATCTCTGGTATAAAGATGATTTAGTAAATATTATAGCACAGCAAAAGCTAGGAAAGAAGCCTGTGATGTATTTGATTACATAAAATATAAAACTTCTTTAAACCAAATTACTACATACAGAATTAAGACAAATGACTCACCTGATATCAATTTGCAAATTATATCAGGAAGTATTTTCAGAGTTAACATATAAATATTTCTTACATATCAATTAAAGGTGAAAACCCTAAAAAAAACAATGGGAGAATGACTTGAATAGTAAATTTACAAGAGAAAGAAAAAGAACCGATAATCATACGAAAAAATTCTGTCTCGCTGTCACAGGCATTACGGAACTAGTCTCAAAGTCAGACTGCGTGTGTGCAAATCCAGGCTTGGCTACAGCTACCATTTTTTTAACCTAGGGTAAATTTTTTAGTTTAACATTTTAACCTACAAAAAAGGACTTAACTTCTCTGTGTCTCATTTTCCTTGCCTGTAATATGATGGTATTAATAGGACCTACCTCATAGTACTTCACAGGGTTACTGTGAGGATCCAATCATGTAATTCACGTTGAGTGCTCTGAAAGGTGTTTGGCATAGAGTAAGCACTGAAGAATTTTTAGGTAAATTAAAATAACAAGGAGGATCCATCTCTCAGTTCTCAGGTTGTCAAAAATTTGTGGACATCATAATACTTCTGGATAAGGACTAGGGAATTAGTCTCCTCTGCTATCTGAGTATAAATTGATGGAGTCTTCCAAAACAAAAAATATATCAAGCTTTAAAATGTACATATCCTTTGATCTAATGTTTCCTCTTCTAGATATTTGTTTTGAACAAATGAGTAACATTTATCAGTGTGTTATCTTCATTAAGGAAAAATTAAGTAACTTAAATGTCCAAAAATATAAAAATGGGTAAATAAATTATGATATACATATATATGTTTTATACTGAAGTATAATTGGTATATAACATTATGTTATTTTAGGTGTACAACATAATGATTAGATATTTGTATATATTATTAAATGATCACCACACTAAGTCTAGCTATATTCTTTAAAATTATGCTTATATTATACATATATGTGATCTATATATACATATATTTAATGCTATATCTTTGAACATATCGTGTTTTACATAGAAAATAAGGTGTAAAAATATGATCAGATTTCAAGTAGAGAATACGTGAAGATGATATACACATAGATTTATCACCAGAGGAATGACAGATCATTTGGATTTTATTTTCTTCTTAACTAATATCTCTAAAGCTTTACAGCGATTACTTTTGTAATAAGAACAGCAATAATAAAAGTATATTTTTGTTGTTTTCTTTTAAAAAAAAAAGGCAAAGAAGGAGTGGGGCATGGAGAAACACTGCAACAGGCATTTAGGGAAAGTTGGTTTTAGATACTCATGGTTGAATTCTAACATGGTAAGAGTAATTCAGATCTTATATGGCCTTGCAGACAAATATAAAGGTCTTTGTCTTTTACTCTGAAGTCAGTGCATGTTTTCAGCATAGGAGGCACATGACCTATATGCTATAATGGGATCACCCTGGTAGTTTTCCTAAGAATAGATTGAAGGATAGCAAATACTAAAGCAAGTATACCAATTATGAATATAGAGCAATAATTCAGGTGAGGATGGAGGTAGCTTGGAACAGGTTGGTGGCAAGGGATTAGGTGAGAAGTTGCTGGATTCTGAATATATTTTGAAAGCAGAGTCAACAGAATTTGCTCATGGACTGGAAATAGGGTAGCATAGGAAGAGAGAAGTTAAAAGTGACTATTGTTTTAGCATGAGCAAGGGAAGAATGGAGTCGCCATTGAATACAATGAGAAAGACTAGAGGAGGAAAAGCTTTTGAGAGGGAAAGATAAAGAGTCCGTGGCTTGACATGTGAAGCTTGAGATGTCTAATAGACGTCTACATGAAGATGTCAAGGAGACAGAGGCATAGAAGGAGTTTAGGGAAGAGATTGAGGCTGGAGATAGAGACATGAACATCATCAGCATTTAGATGGTGTTTAAAGTCATGGGATAAGACAATGCTCATAGAGACTGAGTATAGATAGAGAAGAGAAGATGTTTGGGGACTCCAGTGTTAAGAGACTGGGAGAATGAGGTGGAACCACCCATGGAAGAAGGAACAGTCTCTGGAGTAAAAGGAAGATTAGAAAAATATCCTGGAAGCCAAGAGGAGGAGATGTTATAAGGGGGCAGGATTGATGAACTGTCAAATGCTGTTGGTAGGTCAGGCAGAAGTAGGACTGAGAAGTTACCGCTAGATTTGGAAACATGAAAATCACAGATGTCCATAGCAAAAGAAATTTTAGAAAAGAGGTGGGATCAGAAGCCTGAAGGGAATGGGTTCATGAAAGGATAGGAGGTGAGGAATTAGATACAACTGTTCCAAGAGTGTTGTGGTTTGAAAAATAGAAAAAAGGAAAATAAAAAAGAGGAAGAAAGTGGAGCAGATGGAGAAAGACGTGGCATCCAGATTTTTATTTTTAATATGAGAGAAATAACACTGGTCTGTATCCTTATTTTAAAAATCCAGAATAGAGAGAAAAATTGATGATGACAAAGGGGAAATTACTGGGTCAGTGGCCTTGAGAAGGCAAGGGAGTATCTAGTGCACAACAAAAATTGTCTTCGTGAAGTTCCCTAGAAAAACGAAGCTTCACATGGTGTCATTTCATTGGGAGGGCGAAGTCTCAAGGAAGCAGAAATGTGGATAAAGAGAGTGTGGTGGGAAAGGAGGAAAAACAAGAGAATCTTACTGATCTGACTACACCTTTGTGACAAACTGATCGCTCTGTCTTGAGGGACATCTTCAGAGATGCCATATCAGAGACATTAAATCCTTAAAGAGTCCAGAATTTATTCAACAGTTCATGCCTCCCACCTGTCAAAGTTATCTTGCTTAGGGGGAGAGCCAGGGTAGGAGGCGAGAGGTGTGCATGCATAGCAAAGGAGTAAAAGAAGTTGCCATTGGGTTGTGCTCACGGCAACTCTGGAGACTGACAGCAGAGCCCAGAATGGGGCCCTTGTCCTGTAACAGCAGTGGTGGCAGCAGCATACACCTGGTTTTTTGGTGGTGGAAACTGTTGTTAGGGTGCTCCAGGCAGAGGACAGGACAGTGCACCGGTCTGGGTGAGGCATAAAGTAGAAATAGTACAGAAGGATCAAGCCTTTGGTTGAAGAATTGATAGTTCATCTAAAATAAGAGAGATGGCAAGTTATTTGGACATTGATGCAGATAGGTGGGTAGTGGTGGAGTTTGTGAAAATTCTATTCTGTTTTCTTCTATTTTCTCAGTAAAGTTCGCTGAGTGAGGAGGACAGGAGATGAGGAGGTGTGGGAGGCTCATGGAGAGAGGAGGTTAAAATGATCATCTAGGAGAATGGGAAGACTTGCCTTATCTAGGGAGTCTGTAAAATCTTCCTGGGGAAGGGGATCTTGAAGCTGAGACATTAAGAATGAGCTGGAGTCAACAGAATGGACAGGGGACTTAACCTTCTAAAAAAGGGAATATAGTATATGTGCTAAGACCTGGAGAGCAGGAAAAGCATAACACAATTGAATATAAATATAGCTGAGTGTAGTACACAATGAGCGGAAAGCAGGAATTGAGTTTAGATAGGTGGAAGGTTTACTCTTCCTGCCTTATATTTCATGGGACTATATAGATAATATCTGTAGTAAGAAAGAAAGATTAAAATATATTAACAAAGAGATAATTATTCTTAACTACTTAATTACTTTTGACTAGGTAGGGATTTGGTGTTCTCTGACGTTGATAATAAAAATACTTGGTGAATTAGGATTCTTCAAGTGCAAGTCAAGCGTTAAGGAATTTATAAATACTTAAGAAATTCAGATACACTGGGACTTATTGATATCCACAATTAAAGTCACACTTAGTCCCATGAATGGAAAAGTAAGCATAACTGTGAAATACAAATATGAAAAGTATTAATCATTTCACAGACAATAGACTATATTATCTTTAGCTCTGTAATATCTTTATAGTTATTATATCAGATAGGAATTTAATGACATATAATACTTCATATCTTTAGTAGTATCCTAAGAGCATACTCAGAATTACACAAACACACATCTATGCACATACATAGATATTCATAACTTTGGCAGGGAAGCTAGATAAACTGTGAAATGGAAGAGCGTAAAAATAAAACCAATTACTATCTTGGCAATAAGAGTTCTTTCGCTCTACTTAGGCATCTCTCTGAAAATAAGAGTATGCATTAACATCAATTCAGATAGTAATATGTTTTGATACTTATATCTCTAAAAGGTTTTTATTCCTCTCATAAATAATGGAAATATACTTGGACACAATGACATCTAAAACTTTAAAGAATTAAAAGCAAATTTGACAGAGTAATGAGACTCCAGTTTAAGAACAAGTCATGCTTGCAGTATATTCAAATTTTAGGTGTTCAGCTAAACTTGCTAATACTGCCCTACTTATCTTGTGTCCTGATATAATGCATCTTTGAGGACACCCCTTTGATTTTATTCATTCTTCACTGCAGTATTTTCGTGTCTACTACGTACTCAGAGTTATGCTAAAAGCAATGGAGAATACTAAAAGAAGTACCTACTCTTGGGAAGGTTCACGGAGAAAATTTGTGAGAACTACCATTCTCCCTCCATCCTCCACTCAGATAAGATGATTGGCTTAAATCCATTAGGCTTCTCAAAGTGGAAGAGGGGTCAGGTAGGATCACATGAATCATGTACGTGTCCATCATTAGCCATTAAAACACAGTGGAAAATTCAAGTCTCCGAATGCATGGCATGCTGTGGTCCACAGAAGGGGAGAAGTAGTGTGCCTCCTTTAATTACTCCCATGGAACGGAGCATACGTCTAGCCATGGTCTTTTCTTTTACTGTTTTCCAAATAATGAGTCCTCTCATTATTGTTTCGGCCGGTGCAGCCTCCCTCATTTTAGTACTTGGCCAGCAGTGTTCTCTTCCCTTCTTCCTCCCCTCTATTCTCTACACCACATTCTCCTCCCCGCCTCCCTTTCCACCCCACCCTGCCTTTTTTGGTCTGAATTTGATGAAGTTTAAGTGGTTGAATTAAATCACAACTTGCTTTGGTTAATCATCTAGGGAGCTCTTTAGGAATTGGGGAAACATTTTATTTACGACTCAGCTTTCCACCTGTGCTGACATGGCATGGAATTTACAGCTATATTGAAAGTGTTATAACCAGCACATCAGAAATTCCACATTCTCTTGAGCTGTATTATTATGGAACATTTGTCAGGCAGCCAATTGCTGTGTCAGCCCCTAATTGATTTATATTAGCATCTGCAGGAATGAGGTGGAGTGAGGGTTGGGGGGAGCCTGGGTCCACTTCAGACTACCCAGTTCCCAAGTCTCCTGTGGACAGGAGAGTTTTGCGCACAAAACTGAACATAGACACCATGTTTTTCTGACTGTTTTATTTTTATGCGAAATGTTTAAAATTACAGATGTTAACAAAACCAGTATAAACTTTTATGACGTTTGTGAACAGCTGATTGAGCTTAGCCTCTCCCTGCCATGCTATCACTTAACTGCAAGGAACACCTGGCCCTAAAAGGTGGGCTTCATTTTTCCCTGAGGGGTGAGGATAAAGAAACCAAGAAATTCCTTCAGAACATTTTCCTCTGACAGCCTTCATTTACAAAAAAAAAAGAGTAGTTAGCTTTAATAGCTCTTTTTTATACTTAGATTCTACTCTTCCTGGATTAGAAACATAAATCTACATTACTCATTTAGAAACACCTGGTCTGAGGTTAGGTGCAAGTTGAGAGAAACTGGAGAAATCAGCCAAAGGGGATGGCAGTGAGAATGCCAATGGCATTCCGTTCACTGCAGCATTGGGTCCTTGGGCACAAATGGTTTATACAAGAGCTCCCAAACAGTGGAGCCCGCAGAGTGTCCTGGGCAACATGATTTTAGCTGTTGCCATCCTTAATGGACACCACAGTCCCTGCCACTCCCTAATGTATCCTATCTGGCTCCATCACACATTTAGGTTATGTGCCTAGACTATGTTGGTATGTGAGTTTGCAACGATTTACACAGTGCCATCCTGAAGCTTCTGCAAGATGTGTGTGGCAGGGGTGGGGGATGAGAGGAGATAGGCATGGTGTGAGCGTGGAGACTATGAGCTCTATGATGAAGGAAAGGAGTTACTTAGGTTTACCTGAGCCTCTGGCTGTGGGGTGGCCACAGCTGACGGTAACTCTAGGGAAGGGGCGTCTTTCTGCTGCTCCCAGAGAACTACTGGCTGGTCAGTGGGGTCCTGGTGTCAGGCCAGGGGCACAGTGTGCCTGGGTCTTAGAACTCCTGGGCCACAGCAGACCTGGGTTACAGTGTTCCTTGATCCCCGTGTGCCTGGGTTACACTGGGTACACTTCGTTCATAGCATGCCTTGGTCACAGGGCTCCTTGGGTACCATTTACTTTGATCACAACTTGCTTCAGTTACAGACTCCTTAGACCTGGCACATCTTGGTCAGAATGTACCTGGGTCACACCATGATTGCGTCACAGTGCTCCTTGGTCCCCATACGACTTGGTCCCAGCATGTTGGCACAGAGCTCCTCTGACATTGTATATCTTTTTTTTTTTTTGCGGTACGCGGGCCTCTCACTGTTGTGGCCTCTTCCGTTGCGGAGCACAGGCTCCGGACGCGCAGCCTCAGCGGCCATGGCTCACGGGCCCAGCCGCTCCACGGCATGTGGGATCTTCCTGGACCGGGGCACGAACCCGTGTCCCCTGCATCGGTAGGCGGACTCTCAACCACTGCGCCACCAGGGAAGCCTGACATGGTATATCTTTGTAATGGCACCAGTGTGCTTTGGTCGTATGATATCTCGGCCACAGCTTTCTTTCTCATGCAGGTATCTATGTGGGTGGGGCTCAGCTGCCCTTGGTTATCGTGAGCCTCTGTCTCCATGTACTTGAGTCAGAGTATCTAGCATGCCTCGGTCACTAGTTACACGATGGTTACCGTGTACCTGGGTCACTGTGTGCCGGAATCACAGCTCATCTGGGTCACAGCACGATGTGGCTACAAGGTGACTTCTGTTTGCAAAGTAATGGTAATTAGAAATAATCTCTTAGAGTATGGTGGTGGAGGGCAAGGGTGGGATTCCAGAAGCGAAGCAACAGAGACATAAATATAGCCGGGAAGATAGGTACTCAAAATCAGATTGATACACACACTAAAAGATACACAGTATTTAAGTTGATACATAGTAAAGAAATTTGTGCCCCATAATGTTAGAGTGGGCATTTTGGAAACATGTATGCATACACGCAGAAGACAGCTACAGGATTTACACCCAAATGATAACAATTAGTTCTCTGGGGAGTGTATTACAGTCCACTTGTATTCTTTGTAAACTTCTATATTGTTTTTCAAAGTTCTAATTCATTTACTTTAGGGAAGATAAAGCGCTTTATTCTTCAAGACGCACCTCTGATGTGACCACCACTGGGAAATCTTGCCAGATGGTTGCCAGTGAGAATCAGTCACTTCTCCCTTTGGCTTACGGTCACTGTCTCTGCCATTGTCAGGAACCACACTGAGGCAGTGGTGGCGACGGACAGGAATCTGTCCCTTCATCTTATTCATCACTGTCTCTTTAAAAACATGCCTTTCCTTCACCAACAGAATATAACAGCGCATTTCTATTCACAAACTACTCAGTGAGCCTTTGTTGAATTATCCGCAGCGCCCTCCACTCTCCCCATCACTGTATAAATTCTGTATAGCTTAAGGAAAAATGTATAGAGGTCATTTTCTCATATTTCTTCCTTCATTTTGAAACGGGGCTGAAACCTTCTAGAGAGCAGGTCACTTCGCTATTCTGAAGAACAGAAGACAGGTGATTCTGCAACATCCTTTAGACCACTGCAGCTGAAGAAAGCTTTCATAGTCAAATCTGCGTCCTCTTCTTCAGTGGAGGCTTACGGCTGATCCCAAGAGCAATGAAAAGACCTGCCTCAACATCCTTCAAAAACTATCAGCTCAAACGCAGTAAGAACATGGAATCCATTTTCAACTGTGGGGTCCTGGGCCCTTTACACTCAGCTGTGTCTAGGGCACCGTAGTCTGAGTGCTTTCAGCTATGTCATTTTCCTGATCTCCACAACATTCCTGTGACAAATACTATACTCATTTTATGAACCATATTTTAAAAGTGAGGAAATAAAAAATAGTTCCCAGAAACACTCAAAGTATAGTTTCAGGTCAAATGGAGAACCCAAATCTCTGTCCTCAAAGATATAGCTTTTCATTTACATCTACAATTTCAGAGTGAGATAAGTATACGAGAAGGTGTTTTTTTTCCCCCATTACAAAGAAGTTGTCCAAGATTTTCCCTGGCAGAAATGAAACCAGGTCTCCTATTCGCTCTATGTTATTCAATAACAAAGTAAGAGTAAAATAAATAATAATAGTAGCTATCTTTATTTAACCCAGGTGCTTGGAACCATATTCTTTTGTATAACATAATCTTCACAGAAACTCTAGAAAGTAGGTGTTATTGCCCAATGGCATATAGGGAAACTGAGGTTTGGAGATATTAAATAATTCACATCTTAGGTAATTGGAGTTAGAGCAGGGATGTCTGACTCCTGAATCTGGGACTTCACTACTAAACTGATGTGTCTCATTCAATTATAAACACTTGTTTTATTTGTAATATAATAGTCTCAATGCTTGTTCCAAAAATAAATATGAAGCACTGATGAGGTTTGATCTACTTTGTTTGTATAGGAAGTTTCTCTCTTATTCTCACCCCCTTCACACACTTATCTCTCATTCAATAGTGAATGCTCCCCCAAAATTCCAAAAATACGGCCTCCCTGAAAATAAATTGAATTGTGAATCCTAAAAAGTTAGGTAGGTTTCATTCATACATTTCTTTCCAACTTGCCCCTCAGAAAGTTGTTGAGACTTCTTGATTATGGAAAGGTAGACACATAATTTGACCATGGTTACCAATATGTATTAAACTGGTCACAAATTAGTAATTTAATCATACAACAATTACATCATTAAAGAGTTAGCTTATCCTGTCATTCATGAAGCTTTAAAATGTGGCCAAGAAGAATCTAGAGTTTATGAGCCATCTCTTCAGGTTCTTAGAAAGCGTTGTGTTGGTGGAAGTGCATTGTCTGAGTTACATCACTCTCTTACTCTGCTGAGATCAAATCAATCTCTAACATTCTTACTCTGCTGAGATCAAATCAATCTCTAACATTCCTCCTTTATTTCTAACAATCTCAAACATTCCTCCTTTATTTCAATCTTACTCTTACTCTGCTGAGATCAAATCAATCTCTAACATTCTTACTCTGCTGAGATCAAATCAATCTCTAACATTCCTCCTTTATTTCAATCTCAGCCAACTCCTTGTTCACTGAGAAGTTAGAAGATAGTATTGACAGAAGAGAACTCCCACTATCTCCCATCACCACATGTACCCACCCTCCAGTATCAGTGTCCATATGGTCCACTTTCTCTCCTGACACCAGGGTGGATGTCACCCATGCTCATGGTTTCATGATTAAGGTGGCCCACTGGTACACTAAACTCTGGTCCTAAAATTCTGTCTCTCTCTTTCCCTCTCTTTCTCATGCATTAGCAATTTTTAATTCTCCACTAGATTTTTCTCATTAGCCTAAAAACATACTGGGATTTTATTGACCATCTTATAAAACAAAGTCAAACGAACAAACAAAAAAACCTCTCTTTGCCTGGCTTTTCTCTTGCAGTGGTTGCCCTATTTCTCTTTTCTGTTACAGTAGAACACCTTGAAATAATCATTTATACTTTCTGTACCTAAATTCTTTCCTTCCACTCTCCCTTGAACACACTCTGATCAAGTTTTCACACCCATGACTCCACCAAAACAGGTTACTGTCAAGGTCACAAACGATCTCCACATTGCTAAATCCAATGATAAATTCTCGGTCCTGCTCTTTCTTGATCTGAATTAGCAGATTTGACATGGTCAACTATTCCCTTCTCCTTGACACATTTTTTTTTTTTTTTCTGCTTGGCTTCCAAAGACACTGTCTTTGCTTGTTTCTCTCCTACTTAACTACTGGCTTCTCAGTCAGTGTAGATGGATTTTCCTCATCTCCCAGTCCACATTGTTGGAAAAACCCAGAGCTCAGCCTTGGACTCCTTCTCTGGCTATGCGCATTCCCTAGGTGAGCTGATTTGGTCCAAAAACTTTAAATACCATCTTTATGCTAATGATTCCTGAATTTGTAAAGCCATCCAAGACTCATTTTCAACTACCAACTTGACATTTCCACTTGGATGTCACTAAGAATTCATGGATCTGTCCAAACCCAAGCTGATATTCTCTAACCTGATCTTCCCACAGTCTTCTGCATCTGAGATAAGACAACTCCATCCCTCAGTTGCTCAGACTAGAGCCCTTATGGTGATCCTTGATGTCACTTTTTCTTTCACACCTCACATCCAACCCATCAGTAATCCTGTTAACTGTAGATTCAAAATATATAAACAATATAATCCTCACTACCTTCACAACTATAACTTTAGCCCAAAGGACTATCACATCTTGCCTGGATTAATAAAATGGTCACATCATTAGTCTCTTTACTTCCAATGTGCTCTCTTTAGTTTACTGTCAACACAGCCATGAGGTGAACCTGTTAACATAGAAGTCTTTCCTCAGATCAAAGCCCTTCAAGGTCTATGCCTGCTGCACTGAGAAAAGGCCAAAATCCTTGCAATGGCCCCTACGGCCACATGATCTGACCCCTGTGTTACCTCTCCAGCAGCATCACCTACTCTTTTCTCACTTGTCCCCTCCACCCCTACCCCAGTTGAATGCTCCTGCTTCAACACCCTTGCACTTGCAGTTTTTCCACTCTGTGTGGGCTGCTCTGCTCCCAGATATCAACGTGGCTGGATCCCTCACTTTTTTTTTAAATTGGAGTATAGTTGCTTTACAATGTTGTGTTAGTTTCTACTGTACAGCAAAGTGAATCAGTTATGTATAAAATAGATAACTAGTGAGAACATACTATAGAGCACAGGGAACTCTACTCAGTGCTCTGCGGTGACCTAAATGGATGGATCCCTCACTTTTTTAAGACCACTCAAATGATAGTGAATTTTCTTTGGCCACCCCGTATAAAATTTTTAGACCCATCCCTGATACCTCTAAACCCATTTCTTTGTTTCATTTTTCTTTTTAGCATTTGTCACTAAGTAACATACTATGTATTTAACTCATTTTGCTTATTGTCTATCCTCCACATTAAGTTCAGTGAAGGCAGCAACTCCAGTTATTTTGTTTGTCCTTGTATTTCCTGCAAGTGGAATGCTTGACATATAAAAAGTGCTCAATACATGTTTGTTAAATAAATGAATGAATACTAGGCAATTAATACATTTTAAGTCTCCTTTTTATTTTTATTTTTCTTTTACCTTTCTGAAAACTCTTTCCAGGCTGCATCGCTAATTCCACTTCATTGATTTGTCCCCTATACTTTTGGCTCTTATCTACTCACCCTACAAACTTTCTTGGTCTCATAACTTCTCAGGGCTTAGACTAACTTACGTGATAATGATTCACATCTCTCCATCAGGAGCATTTTTCACTCTCCTGAGCTGTATGCTCTCTTCCTAACAGCCTCCTGAAGTTTTCACTTGCTTTGCTAATAAGTTCTTCAAATTGTGTAAAATAAAATTCATTCCCCTCTCTCTCCAACCTTACCATGTTCTGTATCTTGGTTAACAGTGCTACCATCCATCTAATCACAGAAGGTAGAACTTTGGTATCTTCTTCAGTTAAATATTCATATATATATATTTGTGTGTGTGTGTGCATGCACACATATATGACATAGTGACTCTCAAAAATGACATGAAAATAGCTATGGACCAACTCAAGTAACAAAAAAATAGCAACACACAGCAGTAACAGAGGCTAAAGTCATGGTTCTATTAAGCTTTAAGTCAGAAAACTAGCAGATAAAACCAGAAGTTTGACCAAGAGTCAAAAAAGTTTCCCAGGTGTCAAAGGGAATGAAGCCAGGCTCACTGCATGAAACTGGACACGGGGACAGGGTTTCTACCTGTGAAATGTTGTAGGAAAATCAGTGACCATTGACCAGGTCTAAGGCATTTGTCAATGTGTTCACTTGCAGTGTTTGAAGGAGACAGGCTGGACTTACCCCAAGCTGCCAGACAGCTCTTGTGACTGAATCTGAAAAGTGCCCCAGATCATGTTTAGCTTCCAATATAAAACTTCCTTCCGGACTAGGGGTCCAGCAGTGCCCCAAGGCAATTGTAAGATGACTACAGAGGGAAAGCGGTCCTTAAATAAGCAAAGAAGAATTATAAACCTGCAAACAAAAAAATCCCAAAGCACATAATTAAAACTAACACTAACAGAGATAGCCAACAAGATCTACAAGTGGAAGACTGTGTCAGTCTTGAAAAAATAAAAATAATGGAACAATCTATACATGATTCCGAAATCATTTTGTTTTAAGATTCTCAGAGACACAAAAATTGTGAAACACAAACTAGCAGATATAACTCAAGAAGGAATGACTAAAAACAGAAACAACCAGCAATCAAGTATAGAGTCCTTGACTTTAAAAAAGAGAACCTTCTAGAATGTCATTAAAGAATTAGAGGATTCAGATACTACTGAGCTTGTTCCTAGAAAGAACACAGAGGAGAGTAAATGAAAAATGCGAAAGATTACTTGAGGCTTCAAAACACATCTTAAAGAAATTTGAGAATTCAAAAACAAACAGAAAGATAAGCAGTTTTCTTGAAATTAATTTTTCAGAATTGAGGACATGCATTTTCAGATTAAAAGTACATCCTTAGTGTCAGGCATGTTAAATAAAAATAAACCCACATTTAGACCCATGCCTGTGAAATTGAAAAGCATGAAAGATAAAGTGAAAAGTATTAAAAGCTACAAGAGAGAAAAGATGAATTAGCAGTAAAAAGAAAGACAATTACACTTAGAACTGATTTCAACAAATGATACTGGAAGACAATGGAGTAATATTTTTGAAATATTAAGGGACAACTACCATCAATTTAACAATTTACACTAAGCTAAACCATAATTCAAGAGTGAGGACAATATGAAGATATCTTTAGACCCACAAAGGCCATGAAAATGTAGCTTTCAGCAGGCTAAAAGAATTCCCAAATAATATAGTTTATCATAAAAAAAAGTGAACCAAACTTAATGAAATTAAATATGAAAACAAAAATGATTAAAGGGGTGGTAAAATGTGTTGGGCAATCTATACTTTATGCAAAAAAATTCCAGAAACGTCAGTAGTGATGGTGGGGGTAGTAGGACGTGGTGGGAACTCAGTGTGTAGAAAAATGTGTTTAAGTTATTACCTGGTTTGAGAGAAAGACAGAAAAGTTTCACCTTTTGTTAGGAAAAAAGAAGGAAGAGACAGAAAAAGAGAGAGAGAGAGAGAAATACATGTCAAAATTTTAGTGGTAACTTCCTAAAGAATAAAAAGAAAAAATAGAGGAAATAAAAGTATACAAGGAAAATTTCAGTAATGTAATAGAAGTCAGGAAGGGGAGAAATGAAGAAAGCAAAGAAAAAGGATGGGAAACAGAACAAAATAAAATGGCAGAAATAATTCCAAATAAAGTAGTGATCCGAAATGATAACAGCTTGAACTCCTCTGTTAAAAACTAAAGAACACCACAGTGACTGGAGTCTGTCATACAGCGTGAAGTAAGCCAGAAAGAGAAAAACAAATATCGTATATTAACGCATATACGTGGAACCTAGAAAAATGGTACAGATGAACCTATTTGCAGGGCAGGAAAAGAGACACAGACGTAGAGAATGGACATGTGGACACAGGGGTGGAAGGGGAGGGTGGGACGAATTGGGAGATCAGGATTGACATATATACACTACCATGTATAAAATAGATAGCTAGTGGGAACCTGCTGTATTGCACAGGAAGCTCAGCTTGGTGCTCTGTGATGACCTAGATGGCTGGGGTAAGGGGTGGGTGGGAGGGAGGTCCAAGAGGGAGGGGATATAGGTATTCATAGAGCTGATTCACTTCATTGTACAGCAGAAACTGACACAACATTGTAAAGCAATTATACTCCAATAAAAACAACAATAACAACAACAACAACAATAACAACAAAAAACTAAAGAACACCATGTAGGGAAAAATTTCAGGTACATGTTCAGTAGTGTTAAGTGTATTCACATCGTTGTGAAACGGATCTCCAGAATTTTTCCATCTTGTAAATCTGAAACTCTATACCTATTAAACAATGACTCCCATTTTCCCCCTCCCCCCGCCCATGGTAACCACTATTCTACTTACTCCTTCTATGAACTTGATTACTTTAGGTACCTCAAATAAGTAAAATTGTACTTTAAAAATTGCACAGAAAGATTGAAAATGACAGTATTGGAGAAGATTACACCAAGCAAATAAAAATTAAGTGGGTATAGAATAAATAGATGGACGTTAGGCACTCCAATCAGGTTAAGCCCTGAGCAGCATTGCTTTTGAAGGAGCGGGTCATGGAAGAAGCTTCAGTAAAGGAGAACAAGAAAAAAATGATCGGCAAAACACCAGTAGAACTAGAAGACTGTAGAGATTCAGAAAGGAAGGAGCCTGCAACAATGTATTAGTCCAGTCAATAAGGAATATTGATGAGCTCTTTTGGTGATCTTGGCAGAAGCAAATTCAGTTAAATTCGAGCAAATTCCTAACTCCCAAGTTGAAGAGGAATTATGCTTTTGAGAAGTTTGAGGAAAAATAAGAGAGAGGATTACCTAGAGGTGAGGTTAAGGAAAGATGAATATTGCTTTATAGGACTCATATAACCATAGGTTGAGGACAAAGAGATTAAGATGGAGGGGGGGCAACTTCTCTTTTCAGTTACATCTCATTAGTCCCCCCGCCAACCCGACATAAATCACATTCTCTTTAACCCAAGGCCACTCACTGGTCCCTGAATAGCCTTATACCTTCACCTCTCTTTGATACTGATTACAGTTTCCAGAGCCTGGAATTCCATTCCCTTTTTTGCCACTTCTTTGGACTCAGCTCAAATATGCCCTCCTCTGGAAAATCTCTGACCTCTCCTAGGAGAAACAAACCCTCCTTCTATTGTATCCACTGAGTTAGTAAAAAGTCTTTTCTTCTATAACAAGGTTAAATATGTTATTTATATGTGGAATATAGTTACAATGAGTTTTTAAACATCCTATCTACTAATTTTATTATCTGTGTCATTTCTAGATATGTTTCTAGCCATGGATTTTCCCCCTTTATTACGAGTCAGGTTTTCCTGCTTCTTTCCATGCCTGGTGATGTTTTATTGTATATCAAATAGTGTGAATCTGACCATGTTGAGGGCTGGATATTTCTGAATTCCTATAAATATTCTTGAGCTTTGTTCTGAAAGACAGCTAAGTTACTTGAAAACAGGTTGATCCTTTCAAGGCTTGTTTTTGAAGCTTTTCTAGGTCGAACAAGAGCAGTCTTCAGACCAGGCTTAATTTTGCCCCACTGCTGAGGCAATGTCCTTAGTACTCTCCCTGTTGCCAGCTTGAACCATGAGGTTTTCCACTCTGGTTGGTGGGCCCCTCTGGGAGCGTCGAGAATTGTTCGTTCTAATCCTTTTACAGGTTCCTCTTTCCCTGGTCTTTGATAGTTGCCTTAAACGCAGATTCTGATTGGTACTCAGCCAAAGACTCGAGGGGGACCCTCTGCAGATCTCTGGGATTCTCTATCTGTGCAGTTCTCTTTTGTAGTGCCCTAGTGGCCTTGGCCTTCCCAGACTCCCAGCTCTGCCCTCTTGACTCAGATAGATGGCTGGCTCCATTTTCCTCCTGTGCTAACGCCTAGTACATGGGTCTCACCTGGTATCGTAGGGCTCACCTCATTTGTTTCCCTTTTCTTAGGTATCACACTGCCCTGTGATGCCTAATGCATAATGCCTGAAAACTATTGCTTCAATTATAATTATGGTTCAATGAGGAAAATAAAGGGAGGTCTAGGGGCTAGTCATTTTCAGATTTAAAAAAATAAATGTCAATAATAAAGTTTTTATGTTATAAACGTATAACTATAAATTTTAAATATTATGGAGAAAATTCTAACTTTTGATCACAAGGAGTTTTTGCACAGATTTAATGGCTTTTCTTTTCCTACACTGCTGTTATTATTATTAGCGTAGTTTCTTAGATATTAGCATCCATGTAACATATGTGAATTATAAGGCCACTCAAAAGAACTATGCTGCGTGGGCAACAGCACTTTTTATTTTTATTGTTTTTTTGAGCAGTGATCAGCTGTGTCATAAGAAAGGCAAATCACATCCACTAATTAATTGATCATATTAATATCTTTTATTATGACACATCTAGCCACCTGTTTACCTTTAGTAGACCTTTAATAGACTGAATGTGAGTTGATTTTCCTGATGAGTGATAGACCAAAACATCTGGTGATTTTTAAAAAAAAATCCACTGATCTTTTAACTTACTTTATTTCTTCCTAGAAAATGTCCTATTGACATACAAGTTAACTGTTCTTAGTATTTCTTGTACAATGACATCACAGCTGGCTCTGTAATTAACAGCTTCCCTGTGGTTTTTCTCACCATGGTTCATAGAAAGTCCTAAGGGAAGAAGTTGCTGTGCTTGGGGTAAAAGGAAAGGCTTGGTTTTGAAAAAGGAGCTGGATTCCGCCAGATAAGAGAAAAAACATTTCAGGGTAGTATTTCTGTCATCTGTCCAGGAGCTTTTTGGGGGAAGAATATTTGTTTTAATGGTATTACAGCTCAAGCATCTAAGGCAGCGCCTAGCGTAGTAGTCACTCAAAAACTGTTGAACCAAAGATAAAATATGCACAGGGACAACTGACAGTGTTGTTACCAAATTCCAACTCTGAGCTGTATATATGTCAAAATAAAGCCACAGAGGGGCATAGGGGCTGGTCACAGGTACTGTGTGTACAAATGTTGGGAGTTGGGGGGTGGGGAGGGGACATGGCTTGAAGGGTGGGCTGGGATCAGTATGTAAAAGGTCTTATACACTGTAACTAGGATTGAAAGTTTAGCCATCGGAGGTTTTAAACCAAAAAGTGACCCATTTAGATCTATTTTAGAAACATAATTCTGGTAACAGTGAAACAGAGAGAGAGAGAGACAAGAGACAAGAAGACACCACGGCAAGAGACAGATAAGGGTCTGAAGTTGGCTATGGCAATGGGATAAGGGGGAAGACATAAACAGCTTTGAGAAAATTCAGGTGGAAAACAACAGGAATGGTGATGACTGATGATTAAACAAAAAAGGGAGTGCCCCATCTGGAATCGTTTTGGGACGCAGGTGGAAAAACCAGGTAATCAGCTTGTTCTAGGACATGCTGAGTGAGCGCATGTAACACATCGAGGTAGTTCAGTCAGAATTAGACGAAATCGGTGCCAGTGACAGGCTCCCTACTAACCCATAGCATTTAACACATTGCATGATAAGAATTTATTTATGAACCCGTTTCCTGTCCCACTGGTAATTGGGACAAGTATCATTTTAATCACTTCACATCACCTATGCAAAATAAATACATAAAAAAGTTTGACAATTGACAGTGTGTTGTTACCAAATTCCAACTCTGAGCTGTAGATAGGTCAAAATAAAGCCATATGCGGGGGGCTGGGGGGGGAGAAATTAGGCATTTAGGATTAACGTATACACAACTATTATATATAAAATAGATAACAAGGACCTACTGTATAGCACAGGGAACTATACTCAACATTTTGTAATAACCTATATGGGAAAAGAATCTGAAAAAGAATATATATATGTGTACATAAATACATATATGTATAACTGAATCACTTTGCTGTACACCTGAAACTAACACAACATTATAAATCAACTATACTTCAACTAAAAAAAATTTTTTTAAAAGAGATAGCTCTAAGGCTTCCCTGGTGGTGCAGTGGTTGAGAGTCCGCCTGCCAATGCAGGGGACGTGGGTTCGTGCCCTGGTCCGGGAAGATCCCACATGCCGCGGAGCGGCTAGGCCCGTGAGCCATGGCCGCTGAGCCTGCGCGTCCGGAGCCTGTGCTCCGCAACGGGAGAGGCCACGACAGTGAGAGGCCCGCGTACTGCAAGAAAAAAAAAAAAGAAAAAAAAAAAAGAGATAGTTCTAGATGATACGTTAAAAAGTGTGGATGTATATCTGTTATATGTAGTTTTACTCTGTACTATTATTTTCTCCCACTCTGTAATGAGTGGGGGAAAAGAGCCATATGCAGAGATATCCCAATAACCACCAAAACAGTGACAGTACTCTCAATGTATTGCCAAACAATGAAGGCACTAGGTGTTATATTCAAACGTGATTTAAGAAAAAAGTTAAACTTGTTCTTTAAAGGCCAAATCAACCATGAAACCCAATAAAGACAGGAGAAAAAAGTAGTTGTAGAAGAAATCCAAGAATGAAATTGTAACAGTCGTGAATTGCTTTGCCTTATGCTTTAAAATGTATTCTTAAAAATTCTTTAATTAAAAAAATAATTCTAATAAAAAGCTACAGGTGAATAGTAGATATAATTTCTGTGTTCATAGGTATCAATCATTGTATGGTAGGATATGGAATTCAGGATATAGAATTCAGATCCTTGATACTAAATAGAATACAAATGGGAAAAGAACTTGAAATTTTCGCAATGGTAAGAATGTATTCCATAAACTGTATACCTTTCAATCTATAATAGACTGTTTCGTATGTTTTATTTTGATTGTATGCCTCAGGTAAAATCGAACATCTTTATTAAAAGACACCCTACCAGTATCACATTTCTCAAAACAAAACAAAAACCAAAAACCAAATGGCCCCAAATATTGGGATAATTCAGGATAAATATTGTGGGCAAATCCTCTTCTCTTTTAAAAGAAAATACCTACTAAAGTACCTCTGAGCCATTTTAGGTCAAATCTGAAACCTCTCGAGACTGTTCAGTACTCTCTATACGTTAGTTTAAGAAATGCCCCACAGAAATGATAAGTTCCGGAAATGGGATATTTCTGGAATATTGAAGCTATTCAATTCATGAAGAAACCGTACCCCTCTCTGAAGACTTTAATAGCTTCTTTGGCAGGACATTGTGTTATTCAATGTGTTAAAAGAATGCTGTCTTTAAAAATAGTGAGTTCTAAATCATCCCATTACACAGTTCCAATCACTGCAGATTCCAAGAGCAGGAGAGACAGAGCAGGCATTTTGCAATGACATTTGGTTCTCATTCTCTTTGAAAAATACCAGGGTAGCACATCTATTGTAATATTGGTTGTAAAGTACTCCCTATCACATTAAATCAAGAGGACTAAAACTCCTCAAGTGTGTACAAATACCAAATCATCCCTTCTTTTTTCTATCAAGTTTTTAAAATGGTAACTACCATTGGCTTTATTCTGAGAAATAACTTTTGGTTTCTTTCTTTTTTTGGTTTTCTTTTTCTTGGTTATTTTCTAACTGAAAATAAATGGTGATGTTTCATAGAAATTTAATTTTTATAAAACGTTGCCTACCACAATTAAGGAATATTTATTCCCCAATATCTTAAAAAAAACAGATAAGATTATACACAATAACTATCCCATCATTTAGTGTCAATAGTGGAATTGAGAGAAAATATATAAAAGTTGTGTGAACATCTATTAAGATACACTGTAAAAGAAGTCTTGTACCACAAAGCACAGAAAGATCAAACTGAAAATTGTAAGCATTCTTTCTCATAAATAAGTCAAGTGATTTGATATTTATCTACATTTTTAATTAAGTCTATGTTATTTTAGGATATCTTAAACTACTAGATTCACTTTGTTAATTCAATATGGAGTCTCAAAATTATAGATATTCTTTCCCTGCAAATTCTTTTCCTGCAAAGCTCCCACTGTTTCTCCAGACAGCTAAGATTATATGTCATCCATAAGTTTCAGCACACAAGAAAAGTAAAAGAAAAATCACGTTAATGTAGAGTGAATCTAACTTTTGAATTTCAGGTGTTAATGATTTAAACCTTTGCGCTTAAGTCCGGAAAAATTAAATCCTTTAAAAGAAGTTCCTAATCCTTGCGTAGACCCCTTATCGATGCCTGGATCACATCTGGCAATAATGAAGACAAATTAACACGATTTGGAAGATCTAGCAATATGATAACGCCAAACCATACAAAATCACTTCTCTGCTCTTAGTCACTGGTGGTCCCAGGAAGGATCAACTTCCTGTCTTGGACTCTGGTGTCTAAATTAAAGGAGGAAAATCTTACTGCAATCTGGGTTCCAGGCTTCTGGCTCACAAACAACAAAGCTCTAAAATCACTAAATAGGAAAACTTTACCCCCAACAAACCCTCCGAGAAGAATCTGCTTTTCTAATACATGCTTGTAATTTAGTTCAAAGAACTGACAATGACATAAATTCACACCTTCAACAGGTTAGTAGATTTTAAAGTTTAATGTACTATATGAACTTCTTCAGTGCTAATAAGGGAAAAAAAAGTTTCACCGTCTGAATTATTAAACTTAATGTTTGTTTCATTCAATTACATCAAACTATGTCACTTAATTTTGGAAATGACTATATTCTTTTTTGTATGTGTATATAGGCCAGTCATGTAATGATATTTTCACCTAAATACTGCTTAAAACAAGTATTTTAAATAACTGTTTACATTTAAGTAACAGATTTTATACTCAGTTTTTAACAAGTAGAGTTGTGGTGACCAAGTTAGGAAAATATTTTAATTCTTCAAGAATGTTGCAGAATAGCTTAAGCGTACCTTTTCTGTAAGAGCTGCTCATTCAGGAGAAAGCCAAGCACAGCAAAGAATTCCACCAGCATCCCATTATAACCTGGAACAGAGGATGAACACCACATCTGCTCTAGACATTTTAACTATAGAAATGCGAAATAAACCACTCTTGTTATAATCAAAGTGATGGTGGATGTGAAACTATTTGGAAAAGCACAAAGCATTAGACGACATAAAGCATTATTATAATTAAGGAAACGTGGCGTGAGCAGTGATTTCAGCAATGGTGGTTGTACGACAGTCCACTGGACTACAACACATCTTTTCATTTGTAGAGTTAGAAATAAATTAATGTACCTCAGATCTCTGTAGCTCCCTGGTTTGAGTCTATATTACAACCACCCTGGGAGGTACGAAGAACAATCATGTGTTCATATTTTAACGTGCTGAATGCAATTTTCACCAACGTGAGACGTCATAATATGAAATCACTAAGCCTACAATGTGTTGAAAATAATGAAGATTGTTCTCGTATAGATGGGGCTTGGGGTCAAAATGACACATTTATTAAATGTAATGTGCAAAATAAAATGAAGTGACCTCTATTCAAAACACATACAAGACAGTTATTGTTTAAAATGCTTTAGTACTCATTTTCAATAAAAAGGAATCTGGCATTATAAAAATACATAAAATAGTCATGGATTTATACCATTAATTTACATAAGATATTTTCTGCATAAAGCAAAGTTATAAAATAGTAAAATAGTTTTAAAAGGTATTCTTATATGAAAGTTACTCCCAGTATAAAATTTTTATAACTTTTTGTAATTTTGGTCCATTGGTATAAATAAGACATTTTATCCTTTTAAAATTCATAGCTCCACTTAAAAACATAGGATTCTCTCTCTTTTAAATAAAAGTCCACTTGAGGTAGTATGTTAGAACTCTTCCTTGGTCCCATTCAGTCTATGTGTCCAAGTCATAAGACTGAAAATTTGAAGTCCTGTGGTTTTCTAAGGTCTGTTTATAGGTACATGCGTGATTTTCTTGCTGAAAATCTGTCCTTTCTTTCCCATCTTCCTCTGACTCACAGTCCAAGTTCGGGGAAGAACGAGCTTTCAAGTGAAAGGTTCTTGGCTGACAATCTGATGACTGTCCAGAGCTTGAAAAGGCATCCAGGTGAGGTCTTCTCAGAGGCTTTCCAAACGTTCCTGAAAGAAAGAATCCCCTTGAGCACATGGGGCCTTTCGGAGCAATCAACAAAATGCATTTCAAATGAAGGAGCATCTTCCCCCATGAACGTGAATACCCCACGGACGTTCTACAAGTCCACATTATGGGACTCAGGTGTATGGTTGTATATCTGTGCTATGGAGAAAGACCTTACAGAATGGAGCTGAGGGCATGTGTGCCCCTCTTATACACACATCCACTGAATACAAGCAGCCCTTCTTTACCACGTCTCAGGACTTATAGTAACATTCATCACTGAGCAATGAAGTTCCCCAACAGAAGTTCTCCCGAGTCCTAGCTGTATTAATTGAGAGCCCCCAATTCCCCACAAAGAGCATTTGGATAGTAACGTACAAATCAACTGTTCCTAAGTATAGCACATTTCTCTCAAAATAACCCGTATGTCTTGCCCTTTCTTCCTCAGTAGCAAATTATTGTTCCATTGACTCAAATTATTGCCTCAGTCATGTAAAAGATATTATTTTCCTTTTTTCAAAAAGGAATATGAATAATTATACTATGACAAAACATGAAATTTCTTAAAAGCTGGGTAAAGTAGTTTAAAATTCTATTAAAAAAAAAAAAGTTGTGGTTAATGTTTCCGTATTTCCATGCAGTGAAAAGATGATCTCAGTTCTTCCATCTCATCGTCCCCCTGCACTAGACTAAAAAATCCACAGATGAACCTCAGCGCCTGCCAGTGTCCACCAGCACCACCGAGGGCTTTAGGGCTCTGACAGTCTCCTTCGCGGGAGGTAGTCCAGCTTGGTTAATGAGCAGCTGCTGCCAGGTAGGACGCCGTCTGCCCTTTGACTGTGAGTTCAGTTATAAGCCACCAGACATCCCAAACCGCAGTCATGCTGTGCACACAACTCCACCCCAAAGGCTGTTGTAGCCCAAAACCACTTTTTCCACATGACTGACAAACTGCACTCCTAAGTCACTTCCAAAACTCTTGTCTTCTAGATGATGCCACACACAGAGTTGCCCAGAAAGTTCCTAAGGCCCTAGCGCTGGATTAAATACATAATCAAGTAAAATCCGCACATCTGCCTTTGCTTTTAGAAACAAAGATACTCACTAATACAATGTCACGACAGCATCGTTAAAAAGAAAAACAAACAAAAAAACGACACCAAAAACTATTTTTCACCAGTCTGGCATTCAAAGCTCTCATAGCTCTCCTGCATGCAACTTGGAATGTGGGTCCTGAGTCAAGGTGTCTAATAATTTAATAAACTTACCCATGAAAGATTTACTCAAAGTAACCGATGCTGGCTCTGGACTTGGACTAAAATCTGCCGAAGACTTGTTCAGACATAAGTTGTTCATTCCAGGTCCTTCGTGTTGAGAGTAAGAAGAGCTGAGTAACTTCCTCACATGGGAAGGCCATCCTGTATCACTGACACTCTGCTCGCAGGATTCTTCTGAAGGATGAGGACACGGGTAGCCCTCCTTCTTCTTTATGTAACTGGACTCAAAGTGTTCCATTAAAGCTGTTCTTGGGTCAGGACCACAACCTTTTAAATTTGGGGACAATATCCGGAGACAGAGTTAATGCTTCTGGAGGTCTCTCCAGGAAACGGAACTCAGATAAGAAAACCACATACCTGTATGATAGGCTTCAAAAGGATCTGAGCCATACACACTCCCCTTCAAATACACAGGGCCTGAGGGTCCCAAAAAGGGACAAAGGAACGGGTCTGTGGCAGCTTCCACGTCGGCTTCACTGCTGTTGTCAATGTGGCATGTCCCTTTAAAAACCACATCTTAGTCACTGAATCAATTTTGTTCAAGTACCATTCAACAATCTCTCTCCACTTCTGACAGTTTCCATATTTATAGATGAAAAGTTTAGATAGACTATTATACAAAGGAAACACTGTAGAAATTTATGGTAGAGTTTTTTCAAAATTTATTGATGCCTACGGATTAGTAACTGCGTAAATGTGTGGTATCTTACTAAAGGAGGACTTGATTAACCGTTGAACTGGAGCTAAACTTGTTGCTGGCCCCACCTAGTTTCCAAGAGACACTGATCTGTGTATGGACACTGCAGCTGAAGCAGCCATGATCTGAACCACATGATGCCGCCAGCACTGCCTGCTTCCTCCAGAAAGTCACTGATGACCAGTATAAGGCATTGGCATTTAACCAATGACCTCTTAATGGCCAGCTCAAAGATGAGCCCGGCCAAACAAACAAAAACGTATCCATGAGTATCTGAGCTAAATGACCCAGAAGTGATATGCTGGTTAGTAGCGGACACAGCAGCTGAAGGACAAGAGACATCATGAGGGTGAGAGATGCCACGATGGACCATGTACCTGGGCAGCAAGAACTGGGCACTCAGAGGGTGGGTGGTGGTCTCAGCGAGAAGCAAGTGTGCAGAACGTGACTCAGTAATGCCAGTGGCCTCTAGGGCTGCTCTGCAGGGGGGCCAATCTCCAGCCCCAGCATCCAGGCAACATGGCACTACTATGCTCCAGTTCTGTCCCTTTAGACTTTTGTAAGCATCTTTTCAGTAAACCCTGCTCCAGCTGAATAAGCTTGGGCCTCTGCTCTTTGCAGCCAAACGAGTCTAACAGGGACTACAGCTTTTTTTTTTTTTTTTTTTGCGGTACGCGAGCCTCTCACTGTTGTGGCCTCTCCCATTGCGGAGCACAGGCTCCGGACGCGCAGGCTCAGCGGCCATGGCTCACGGGCCCAGCCGCTCCGCGGCATGTGGGATCTTCCCGGACCGGGGCATGAACCCGCGTCCCCTGCATTGGCAGGCGGACTCTCAACCACTGCGCCACCAGGGAAGCCCGGGACTACAGTTTTTTTTGCTCAAATCTTCTATCTCTATACCCTCTATCACTGCCTTGCCAAGCACTTTGCAATTATTTGTGGAATTTTTTGTCTCACCACTGCCTAAACTGTAAAACTGAAAACCAATATTCTTCCCTCCCAACTACGGAGTCCATCACAGAGCAGATATTCAATCAACACTTGTGGGAAAAGATGGTAAGATGTTTGAGAATAATGTCACTAGCTGCTAGTTACTGAGCCCTTAATATGTGTCATTTCCCGTTATCATTGTATTTAATGTTCACAACAACTTAATAGGGAAGGATCATAGCTGCCCAAGGTTACGCAGGGAATGTCCGAAGTGGGTCTTGAACCAAGCTGATGCCCTTGTATTACGCTGACTCCTTATTATTCTTTAAACAATACAGTTCTTAAAGTGAGAGTCAGTATTAGATGTCTCTAACAGAATGATTTTAAATCCTTTGACTTTTTAAGACCACACATGAAACCAGTTAATGTCATTTAAGTAAGAAGAACACCCAGGGCCAAAGAACATTTACAACGTAAAGGAAGTATTACATCGCCTGGTGGAATTAAATTTTATTTAACCTACTTGTCTTCTGTTATTGCTAGAAACAAAGATTTGTCTAATATTTAAGAGAAGGGCATAACTATTTAATTTCAGCTTTACTAGTGATTTTGGGCCAGGGCCCTCCATATATGGGGGTATCAATTTCTTGTGAAAATTAATATTATATTTGAATTTCCACTGGGTTATTTCAAAACAACTATAGCCCACGTTCATTTTAAGCACGTACCATTACTGCCGTGTTGTGGTAAGAAAAATCCGCCTCCTGAAGAAGTGACGAACTGGTGGTGGCTTCCACTTTCTGAGGAGACGTACCCATCCTGTCTGTCAGCTAATGTTCCCTGAGATGACAAATAACTCGGGGTGTCAGCCGGCAAGTTGGTCTCATCTGGAATCAAACAACAGCATTCCATTAACCAAGAATGATCGTAAATGCCACAGGGGCTTCCCTGATGAACGGTACGTTCTGCTTGGTTTTCGGTTCAAATCACATCAGTCGACTCTTGCAAAACCTTGATGTAAGGCAAACCAGGGCTCTGCTGCTCTGGGGCGCCTGAGCTGACTTTCTACTTTATGGCCTGTGGGATATTCCTCCCAAATTTCAAAAACAACAAATGCTGACAAAGGTAAAGGTAATTTTCATGGGAGCGTATCTAAGGTTTTGAATTAAGCTTGATTTCTGCCATATTCCCAACTTAATATTATTCACTGATGTAGGAGTTTTGCACATATAAGTCAAAGCCCCTCTCCCACCAATAACTAGAATCTTCCCTAGATGCCTGTACACACACATGCACACATGACAAAATGAAAAACGACGGCACGGTGTGAGCCTCATGACTGAAGGGCTCTTCCTGGTCCTCCATCACCAGCTTGTGACAGGGTCAGACTGGTTTACGCTGTGATTTGGATCGTCTCTCTTAGCCAACAGGATATTCTGATGAGGTTTTGACAGAAAGCACTCATCTTTAACCATCAGCTTTATTCTGGGCCAGGGTGTTATTTTTAGCTAACCGTAGTTCTGCAGCTTTGAAACAAATGAGTCACCCTTGTGACACGGCCTGAGACTGTGAGACACACACTCAGAAGGAAATCACGGCGGGACCATAAGCACACACACGACTCCTGCACCCTGTGCCAGGCTTCTGCTGACACACCTGTGTTGGTGATGCTGCAATCTTCGTTCCTCCGCCGTGTGTGGTATATGATGACCACCCACACGAGTGACGTGCCCACCACACAGCAAACCACCGCAATGATCACGATGCCCACGGTGGCCCATCCATCATCGTCCAGTGATGAGGCGGTCATCTGAGGGGAGTCGCAGGTGGGGGTGGGGATCACGCTGAGGCGCACGTGGCCTCTCTCGGTGCCCAGGGTATTAGACATTTCACATGTGTACTTCCCGGCGTCCCTGACATCAGAGTCCACAATGATTAGCAGCTGGTTGCCTGCTGCAAAAAAGTGCCTTTCAGTGACCACCAAAGGGCTGTCATCCTTGGTCCAGTTCAATCTGGGAGGAGGGCTCCCTCCCGCGATGCACTGTAGGACGGCCGTTTCCCCCTTGGTTACAGTTCGATCTAACAGGGGCCGCAAAAATGATGGCGTCTCTGAAATGACAAGTTATGTTTTTAATCTCCGACATGAAATTAGGGTTCACACAGCATAAGACCTCGCGCTTAAATTTATTCAAGTGGGAGCTGAAAACTGTATTCTCCCACAACCTCACGCCCATGCTTCTTTAAGACCCTACACACGTATACAGCATCTGGGATTTCATTTTATCGTTTGGCTGTCATTTACTTGTAACATCAGTTAAGGATAATATTTACTATTTCCTTTCTCTCAGTCTGTCTCACTCTTGGCAAGGCTGGGGAATGGTGGAAGTGGGGCAAAGCAAAACATTTTAGACATTTTTTAGAATTAGAAAATGTATAAAAATAAATTCAAGCACAACTGTGTGTTGATGGATGAAAAAAATCAGAATGTTTACATTTTTAAAGGGAAACTTCCTAGTGCTAGATGTCCCAGCCTATATTAAAATTCTGAAAATAATTTACCTTTATTATTTGGTGTTCATAGGTTACTCTGATTTACTCTTTCAAAGATACACAAATGATTAACATGCTCACATTTTTAAAAAGCATCTGTGTAGGTAAATGATAAAAGATGAACTCAGATTTCCACAGTGGTTATGGGAGGCTGAGAAAAAAGTTAGGGCCCTTTCTATCTATTTATACACTTATTTTCTTATATTCTTTATATTGTTAAGACTTCTGGTAGAGATTGCATGACGGAAAGAGCAGAGAAAGGTGACTCCTGCAAAAGGGAAAGCGTCAAAACATTTACTTTTCCCCCTCCTCACATGGGAGGGAGCAGATTCTTTTCACTGGCCACAGGCCTGAAGATGTAATACACTCGTGACTTCAAAGCTTCTGAGAAGCCATTGTCCCCTCCAGGAAAGGGCAGTGTCCTATGATCATCTCTCACCCTCTCAACTTCGGACACAACTTCTCACAGCTTCTTAGGGCCTTTGGGTGAGCTGGTATATTTAAGACTAACATATATCACAAAATCTGAAAATATCCACTTACCGAGGACAGTCAGAGTTGCATTTGCAGAAATGCTTCCTGCACTGTTTTGAGCGGTGCAGCTATACACCCCGATGTCCTCTATCTTCACGTCCACGATAAAGAACACGTCATCCTCGGGCATTACATGCATGCGTCTCTCCCTCGCGGCCGGGAAGTCTGTGCCCCCGTCCTTCTGCCAGGCTATCTGTGGGGCCGGGTGTCCCAGGGCAGCGCACTCCAAGCGTGCCATGGCCCCAGCGCGGATGGTGAGGTCCATGGGGGTCTTGGTGAACGAAGGAAGCACTGAAATCAGAGACACAACATGGGCAATTAGCATTCTGGAGTTTGAGAGGTTCATTTTCATTCCCTTTTTTTTTTTTTTTGATACTTATGAATGTCCCTGACATAGTAAGGCAGGGGTTACTTCCAACTGCAAGATGAGATGGAGTGATTAAGGTACTCCCTCAAGGTTACACAGGTACAGAAATGATGGAGTCAGGATGAAACAGGTCACCTGAGCTTCAGACTGATGGTCTTTCTGCTATTTTCCAGTTGCTTTTTAGTTTCCTCAATAATTACCTGTGAGACTTTAGGCAAATGAGTTTATCTCTTTGTTACCCTGACCACACCATCTTTTTTTTTTTTTTAAGTCCCTCCTGGCTCTAACATTCTATGACTTTAGACATGTGTTTTGTCCCACAATTTTTTGTTCGATGTGTCAGGCCTCAGCAACCATTTATTGAATGAATGCATTAATGAATCATATTTTCTACCATGAAAGATACAAACAATTAAATGCTAAACTGTACAACTGTCTACCTGCCACACAAAGCACAGGATGAGACACTTTTATGAACAGCAGCTAAAGCTTTCTGCATTACTGAGCACTTACTCTATTCCAGGCATTCTGCTAAGTTCTTTACACAAATTATTTTATTTAACAATTATCATACCTCTATAAGGTAGGTACTATTACTCCTAACTGAAAGATGTGGAAAAGGAGGCACAGAGAAGTTAGGTAACTTGCTGAGAGTTCCACAGCTGTAAGTAGGAGTGGCAGGGTTCAAACCCAGATCTCTGAGGTAAGGGTGGTGTGCTCTCTATTGGTGGGAATGTAAATTGGTGCAGCCACTATAGAAAACAGTACGGAGGTTTCCTAAAAAACTAAAAATAGAGCTACCATATGAGCCAGCAATTCCACTCCTGGGCATATATCTGGAAAAGATGAAAACTCTAATTCAAAAAGATATATGCACCCCCATGTTCATAGCAGCACTATTTACAATAGCCAGGACATGGAAGCAACCTAAGTGCCCATCAACAGATAACTGGTTTAAGAAGATGTGGTACATATATACAATGGAATATTTACTCTGCCATAGAAAAGAATGAAATATTACCATTTGCAGCAACATGGGTGGACCTAGAGAATTTCATACTAAGTGAAGTCAGACAGAGAAAGACAAATATTATCACTTATATCTGGAATCTAAAAATTAAACTAATATATATATAAAAAACAAACAGACTCAGACACAGAAAACAAACTTACGGTTACCAAAGGGGAAAGGGAAAGGGGGAGAGATAAACTAGGAGTATGGGATTAACAGATACAAACTACTTTACATAAAATAGACAAGCAACAAGAATTCACTGTATAACACAGGGAACCATATTCAATATCTTATAATAACCTATAATGGAAAATTATCTGAAAAAAATACATATAACTGAATCATTTTGCTGTACAACTGAAACTAACACAGTATTGTAAGTCAACTATACTTCATTTTTTTAAAAAAAGGTGATATCCTTTAACTCTATACTTCATGGCCTCCCACATCAGACCAGTACATTGTGAACTCTCACAGAGCAAAAAGTGTCTGGTTCATCTTGGTTACCCACCATGCTAAGTATGGGGTCTTCAACACAAAAACTGCTTGCTTAACCAAGACTATTAATCTCGTGGAGTGAGAAGGGTTAGGTGGAGAACTGTAAGAGCAGAGGATAGGGTTAGCAGTAAGAAAAAGAGAGGAAATGAGAAATATGTTTCTAAAACATATCTTTAAACGCAAAAGGAAAAGTCAGATCACATACTATTTACTGTGAGCTTGGCTTTGACAGAGTAGGATGAACCAAAGTGATTGGAGATGACACACTGATATCTCCCTTCACTGGTAAATTCCACACTGCGGAGCCGAAGAATGGTGGTGTACTCCATCACCTCCCCACCTTGGGCCCGGAGGTGTGCATAATTTTCCATTTCAGCATCATGCAGTAGTTCATTGTCTTTTTTCCAAGCAAAAGTCATTGGGGAATCACTGCTGCTGGCAGCTGAGCAGATAAAACTCAAATTGGAACCTTTTATTGCCGACTGTGTTTCTGGCTGAACTGTGATCTGGGGTTTAGGAAAATCATCTGTTCAAAATGGAGAGGAGGAAACAAAACAGTTTTAAGCTTGAGTCCAAATGCTACTCAGATCTGAACACCAAGAAACTCAAAACAAACAGTGGCTTAGGTTTTTACCCTCTGTGTATGTTTCACAGATGGACCAGCAGTCCCAGTGTTGAAAATAACAGACTGGGAGAGAGTTTATAAAGTAATTCATTCATTTCAACTAGAGACTGAGCCCTATTTATCCATCATTAACTGGGAGGAGACTGATATATTGGAATACAGTTTATTGCAGACCTCTTGGCTTTTTTTTTTTTTTTTTTTAACATAAATACAAGAAGAAATCGGTTAAGACACTTCCAGGCTCATGGATCATCTTGAAATGCTATTAGGAACTGCATTTTTTCCCCATGTTCTTCATATATAAGCAGAAAAATTAAGAAATCAAACATCAATAATGATAATCAATACCACTAAAGGCAGCAAATTAACACCACTTACCAAAAATAGAACTCATTAAAAAGACCAGTCATTTTTAGGTAGAGCAGGAAAAAACAATCCTGTAGTGAAAGGAAAAGCATTTCTCAAGCTCCCTGTGAGCCCCTGGCTCCAGCCTGGAGTTGAGAGTGGACAGTCCATCAGGTCGCTATGCCACATTGTCAGAGCTACATTATAATTACAGCTAAGCAACTCTTTCATTCCAAACAGTTATTTTTAGTTCTCTGTTACTTTTTGGAAAAGTTACCTTTTTGAACTTCAGTTTCTCAGAGATGGTCTAAACCCAGAAGGAAGCATCTTAAAGCAACCAAAATGTATTACTTGGGTGCTCTGAAAAAAATTACGTGTGTGTGTGTGTGTGTGTTTATGAATGGGGTATGGGGGACCCTCTGACAACTGCAATGCAGGTAATTTCCAATGCCACGCCTGCATGCTGTAATCAAGATAGTTTCTTCTTCTGTGTGATTATTCTAAAATTCTCATCTGGTAAAAAATCTATGGGTACTATATAGATATGGGAAAGTGTGTGCGTGTGTGTGTGCGTGTGTGCGTGCGTGCGTGTGTGTGTGTGTGTGTGTCTCTCAAAGTAATAGAGAGTTCATATCTCGAAGACTACAGAACTGAGAAATCAAGACCATGGAAAAGGAATAGCTCAGGCCCTTACAGATGAATACCAAATGCTTACTTAGATCCAAAAGCTACATCAGATGTTTTATTTCCAGAAACTGTTGGGACCACTTAATGCTGCAACCTAAAAAAAATATGGTTTTCTTGTACTTAGCTAAACAATCCTAGGCAAAGCAGTTTTAAATAAAATTTTAAAGGCCAATGTAGAATTAGGTTCTGCAGTATCTTAACACACATACTAAAATTCAAACAAGTTTTGATTTCATGTTCTGTACGCACATTTAGTTTTACAAAGGTCTCCATGGCAGCAAATAGTAAACAGCAGTGCAGTGCAGCAGACGGAAGACGGCACCAGAGACAGGAAAACTTGGGTTTTTGATCCAGATCTGCTATCTGAAGTTGGGTAAGCAAATTTCTAACGCTGAGATGCTTAGATGCTAAGACAATGGACCTTACATTTATTTACAATAAACTCAAACTTTCTGTTACTTGTAATGTTTTACCCACTAATAGTAAAATTTCTGGCAGACTATAAATCACTAGCTAATAATTTTCTCTTTCTACTCACCATAAACAGCATCTGCACAGGATTTAAGTCAGTCTCTTCACTGAGCTCACAAGAGCCTCTCAACAACCCCCGGAACTGGGGAGAGCAGAGAGCAGCGCTCCCATTTCATAGATGTGAAGACTGATATTCAGGGAATCACAGTTAAGTAGCAGGGCTGTGACTATCCTTCAGTTCTCCCAAGATCCAACATCATTCTCTTTCTACCAAACCACTCTGATGCCAATTTTATAAATTATAGAAAAAATTTTTCTTTCCATCAGTAAAACTGTGGTCCTCAGCAAGCTACAGATCCATTCTCATCTACCTCAGCAGAAATAAGAGCTTTATTAAGGGAACATAAATTTATTGAAGTCCATTATTTGGACAAATGGGAGAAAAAAAAAAAGAAGAATGAATAAAAAAGTCAAAGGCCATAGTTCCACTCACCACACACAAAGCCATCTGGGCTAACAGCAAAAATACTTCTTCCCTTCAGCAACTGAGGATGGGCACAACTGGCATTTACAAAGCTCTGAAAGTTGTTTTCCGCCACCCACTGTGGGAGCCATTTTAGTTGGCAATCGCACAAAAGGCTTGATGTATTTAAGTGCCTAAGGAGAGTAATTACATTCAATTTGTTTTGTACGAAATGCAGATTTCTACAAGTATAAACTAAACTCAAGTAAATATTAACAAAGCAATGAATGGGGAAACCAAATACACACATCCCATGGACTAAATATTCTATATAGTCCATCTTAAAATGCAAGACATGGAACTCGCACTGTTTTTTTGTTGGTGGTGGTGTTCTTACTGACCAGCAGAGACAGAAGTGCTGATACACCAAAAATACCTAACTACTGAAAACTGGTTACTGTGATGAGGCACTGTACTGTATTGGGTCCCACAAATTTCAACCGCCAATTTGTAACAGAAAGAAAAAGAAACTCCTCTTTTCAACAAAGGGAACAAAAAACCAACTCCTCTTGCTTTCTGGTAACAAAAGTTAAGTGATGTGATGAATGTGCCAGACACTTTCTATAGATACATAATCCAGGATAATCCACCCCACATCAGTTTCCCCCTCCATGCTTTATGTGAAACCCTTGGAAGGAAAAGAAAAGCTTACAGTTGCTGAAGTTTCTTCATTTGTGAGAATGCATTGCCTTGTAATGACATGATTGCGTTGTCACTCAGGTCTCTGAAAAAGCAAGCAAATCAAATACATTCGAGGGAATTATGGTCACTATGTGCCTTCAGGCAAAGGGTGGGCCCACGCTGCCCACGCCATTCGCCACAAAAATACTCTCTGTGCTGAGATGCACAAATGGGGGTGACTAGAACTCATTAGGAAGCCTGGATTCAAGAACAAGGATATCTGCATCAGAGGCAGGTTCTGTTACGGTGAGAGAGATTTCATATCACCACATACAGGTTTTTTGACTCTTAAGGGCCTAAGCTGTTCTGCCATGTTATTTTATTACACTTCTTATTATTCAAATTAGTAACCATTAGTAACTTTTAAATGCACAAATAAAATTCCTCGTAATTATGCTTTTAAAAAACCATCCTGTATAGAATACCTTCTATGATATGCAACCATGTTAAGTGATTTACGTTTACATATTATTACATTTAATCCTCACATCAACCCAAAAGCAGATGGTATAACTACCTTGGCTTGGCGTGAAAGGGGCAGATAAGATTTGCACTCAATTATTTTCAACTTCCAAACCTATGCTCTCAGTCACTAGCCTATTCTGTCACACACAACTCACTCATGGGGAGACAGGTAGGTGTTCAGACAAGAGGTTCTCACTAAAACAAACAAACCAACAAACACTTCAGGCAGGACATTTATAAAATGAGACAATATTCTGGGCTGGCTTTATTTTTAACTGGTGCTTATGAGCGCTCTGGATTAAAGTCCTCTCCACAGTGATTACTACTCTGTTTTCCTTTAAAAGGGTGGAGAAAAGGGATTTTGAATGAGACAAGTGGCAACAGAAGACAGAATCGAGGTCCCAAACGTGGGCAGAGAAAGAGGCTGAGAGAGTCACGAAGGTTTAGGAAACTGAAGCAGAGGCTAATGGTCCACGGATCCACTAACTCCACTTTCCCAGAAATGAAATGGGTCACATGACAAACCCTTTTGGCTAGTTTCCCTTTGAAAATAATTTGTTTCAGTGAGCCCAGCAATACTGGCCCGCCTTTCCAGATGACGCTTTGCAGAGTTATCCCCTACAACCTGCCCTGCTACACTGTTGGCGTGGCTGGCGATCCAGAGCTCCCTGCAACCAATGAGTCATTGCGAAGACGGCAAGATGGTGGTGCACAGATTAACAGCTAAACACACAGCACCAGTGACGGTACCAAGCAAATGTGTATCTTACATGATAACTTTTGTCCAGGTTAACAGATAATACAACTTCTGGCTATAAGCATTCCTTAATAGTCAGGGTGGACACACTCTGCTGCTTCAGACTCCCACTGAACACATACACGTGCACCCACGATTATCAGAAGCTGGGTGGCTCTGTGCTCCTGCAGGCTTTGACTCCTATCAAGGCTGTGCTCCTAGTGCCTGAAAATATTCGAGTGCCTAAGTGTCATTTCAGACATGTGTACCAGGAGTTACTGGGGGCAGAAGATGTGAAGGCAAGAGCTGCTATGAGAGCAGGGGCTGCCCTGGTTTGAGCCCTGCTTCTGTCAGCTGCTAACTTACAGGTTAGTTGCAAAAGAGAGTAAGAAAAAGAATAAAGGAGGAAAAACAGGTTGTATGCTTTATAATTAAACAACAGTAACAATAAACAAAATTCTCAAAGTAGTGTTAAAACTCCCTTCACTCTCCAGGACTGGAGGGATTGTCTTTTTTGAGCGTTAAGATGTGCGTTGCCTTCTTAACTGTCCGATGGAATCAATGAACCCTCAGAGCCACTGCATCTTAACTTAAAAATTAAGATAATAGTAGCTATTAAATAGTTTTCTCGTGAGGATTAAATGAGAAAATATAAATAAGTACCTAGCATAATGCCTGATGTGCAGTAGGTGTGTGATAAATGGTAGTTTTTTTAAAAAATTAAATATACCACTGCTTGAGAGAAATAACTAAGAGAAAACCCCAAAGTGATGTATAGCAATGCCCTTAAAGGCAAAAGAAATCTGCACCTGTACACTTATACTTTCATATAGATATACAGACAGATAAGTAGGTAGGTAGGTAGACAAAGGACAAAGGATAGATGTGTATATTTTATTGCACTGAGAGGATACCAACAAAATTATGTACTAGTTTGTGTTACCTTTCATGACATATAAGTAGATAACCATTTCAGACTGCCTTTAGGGTAACTAAATTCCTGCTACTCACAGATGTTCTAATGCATCCAAACCAGTGAAGGCTTTTTTGGTAATGGATCGAATCCGGTTTCCCTGGAGTATCCTTAAAAAAAAAAAAATTATAATGGAACAGTTAGTAAAAGCCATTGTGGAGTGCAACTCTCCTGAAAAGAATTGCTTTTTAAGTCATTTGTGAATATTCTATTTTCTTCAATTAAACAAGATATCCTTAAAAAAATGTATCTGTGCCATCTATTTCAGTAATATGGTTCAGCATGGTTGCAAAGCATTCGACAGACAACCCAGCAAAAATAGGTATTCGAGAAGTTACTCTGATGGTTAAATCAAAGCAGTGATTTTTCAAAGAGGTAGAAACTTTATTCCAAGTAAAATGTCTCAGAACACTAATAAATAAAGCAGGTAATACTGGAGACTTTCTCCTTACCCACCCACCCCATGGATATCTTCATCACCCACAGAAGTTTAGGACTAAATGGAAGTCAATTTGAAGACTGCTTGCTTAAAACACAGAACTTAGCCATCTTCAAGGCCATTTTGTGGCTAAATAGAAACATGTTTTTATCCTGAATTGCTTGGAACCCACTGCAGTGTTATCATTGGTCACTGGATCGCTTCATTTAAACACTCCTGTGAGGGAAGGGCAACACTGCACGTTTCAAAATGCTGAGCTTAGTGCACTAACCTTTACACAGTAGTAATCCCAAGGGTCTAAGCACTCAAAACAACTGAAAATTCTTATCTGGATACTAAAGTCAGCGGCACTAACCCAAGTGTTGAGTAAAACCACTATACCCAAGGAAGAAGATCTAATCAATACACATCTCGTATAACAGTAGTCATTTGGGGAGATGACAAAGGGTAGCAACCAGATTGAGCACCTGTTTTAAAACTTTTTAAAGATGTCAACTTGTGTGTGGAACTGAGCTCAATTAAGACAAAGTGTTTAGGGAGTTCCCTGGCGGTCCAGTGGTCAGGACTCGGCGTGGCCCCGGGGTTCAATCCCTGGTTGGGGAACTAAGATCCCGAAAGCTGCGCGGTGTAGCCAAAAAAAATCCCAAAATGTTTAGGTCAGAAAGCAACGCCAATTATGAGGCAAATCATACTCACAGCCGCCTCAGTTTGTCAAGCCCAGAGAAGGCACCATTCATGTCCTCAATGGTCCAAGAAATTTCATTGTTCTTCAGATCCCTGGTTCAAAAAAGGGAGAGTTACGGAAAGTGGTGCCAGGTACTTAATAAAAGATACAGGCGTTCTTGTTAGACATATGCTTAGAAAGCGAAGAGCCCCCCACCCAGGTGGCATGTGATTTGGAATAATTCCTCATAACTGCCCATATCATCTCTCTCTGCCCCTTTCAAAACAATAGAAAACTGTTTCTCTCCCTAACATAGATCTTACCTCCTGCCCTCCTCCCTCAGCAGCATTTTATACTTTTGTCCCAGATGAGGAGAGTTGATTCCGGCCCTATTAACTCCTCTATCAAGATGACTAAATTCTGAAAGACTTGAATAGTCTGAAAAATACATTAAACTTTAAAACCTCTGCTCCAACCACACAAGGAGCAGCTCGCCAAAGCACACGGCATGTCTTTCAGTCATGTAATGCTTCAAACAGTGAACACAGCAAAACTTTCTGACAGTGCAAAAATCAAAAGCCCGTTGCACAACGTTAAAATTCACATTTGAAAGATTTTTCAAAGGCCATTTAATCCAACTCCCTCTTCTTCCTCTTGGGACAGAGATCAAGTCTGGATGTAACTGGTCTGATAAACAGGCGTCTTCCTTTGCTGCACTTTGTATATGTTTTTTGCTCTGGGTAATTTTTAATCTGCATTTTTACGAAGAAAAATTAGTGGATTTGAAATTGTTTTCCTCTTGAGCGGTTACCAACTTCCTGGAGATCCTGAGAAGGCTGACTGTAATCACCAAACCAATCTGATCACTGTCCTTTTTAATCCCTTTAAGAAGCACACATGGATGAAATGGACCGATCTTAATCAAACTGATCTGGGAAAGATTAAGACACTACTTCTGAGGCTGTACACATTTCCTTCATAACAAAGGAAATCTGCTTGGAGAAAAGTGGGCACATTTAGGAACCAATTAGGTTCATGGAGGAACAGCAAAATGTGTAACTTACAAAGTCTTTAAACTGGAAAGCCCCCGGAAGGCACAATCAGCAATGTAGCTGACTTTGTTATTCCCAATGTGCAGTGTATTTAGCAAGCTTAGGCCCAGGAAGCTTGAATCATCCAACCTTGATAAGTGATTGAAAGTTAAGTCCCTGTAAAGGAAAAAGGAACAAAAAAAACAAACGATAGCTTTTATTTTCCAGTTCAATGCAATGATTTGTTTAAAAAAAAGAACAGAAACAGGTAATATATATTGCCACAGTTACCCTTATTTTAAAACTCTGCCTTCTTAATCATACTCAGGTAAACATTATTTCTAATCCCAGTAATTAAAAAAAAATTCTCTTTATTTGAGAATCACCACCATGGTTTTAGCCCATGTGCCACAGAACTGAAACGGCAGAGCTGGCTTCAACTTATCACAAAACTATGACTAGGCTGCCTGTGCAAAAAGCTGTCACCTTGTAAACTTTGTTATGAAAATTTCACAGATCAGTGGTAAGAAGCTCATGCTCTGGCATGATTCCTGCTCTCAAACCTGAGGAGAATAAAAGGCAACTCACAGCTCACTGAGTTTCTGGCAGAACTCCCAGGCATCAGGGCTGATCCTGGTGATGGCATTTTGGCTGAGATGAAGTTCCTGCAGCATCAGCAGGCCGTAAAGCCAGCCTTTGGTAATCTCTGTTAGGTTGTTATGGTCCAGCTGCCTACATTTACAATAAGAGTCAAAAGCAGGATCCCAAGTTCATTATCTAGACTCTTCAAAGGGGACATATTACAACCTATTACATATTCCTATTGTTATGAGATGTGTAGCTTTTGTTACACAAAGACATCAGCAGAAAAGACTATGCTTATTAAATTCTCAGTCACATTACGTGAAACAAAACTTAATATTAAATTATAAGATTGTAAACGATGAGATTTTAACATAGGATTTCAAATAAGAGCTGCTGAATGCTCACTGAGCATTCCAAGATCATACCACCTGAGTAGGAATTGATCACCCGCACTTACAAGATTTCCATGTTGCTCAGCCCCCAGAAAGCCCCATCCATAAGTTTTGTCACTCCATTTCTTTGCATTTTCAGAGACTTCAGAGCACCGAGCCCTTGGAACGTGAGCCCATCGACGTTTTTGATCTTGTTTCGGTTCAGTTCACTACATTGGATGTTACAGTTAGACAGTTAGCTTATATGACAAACTCTGGAAGCAGTAACAAAATGTGACATTACTGCAATATAGTTAAACCAGCCTGTGTTAAATTACATAGAATGCTTTAAATTTCTAAGCATTTTTATTGAGAAGAATTTTGATTTACTAGCAGTGAGTAAATTTCCTTCCGAAACATGTGATGTATTTTGGGGATCATCAAATTCTGACACCAGATTGCACTTCAATTTCTAAGCTGTTGTCCATTCAGTATGGAAGTAAACACATTAATATTGGTCTTTAAAGTATCCAGAATGGGAGTACTGAATATTACATTAGAACACAAGGTCTATTCAGGAGCAGGGCCGTCAAGTTTATCCTGTTCAACTGCTTACAAAAGTTGACTCCTCTCTGTCACAATTTGTACTGTGTTTAATGCTTCCTCTTTCAGGCAGTCATTCTCAACCTCGGTTGCACCCTGGAATCACCTGGGGAGTTTTAAAAAATTACTGAAGCCTGGATCTTACCCCAGAGGTTCTAATGTAATTGGTCTAGGGTGTGGCCTGGGCACTGGGATTTTTAAAAGCTCCCCAAGTATCTGTAACGTGCAGCCAAGGCTGAAAACCACTATACTGCAGGAGGCTGTTCACAGATTATTCCACCGTTATTAAGGAGACAGCGCTTTACAGCTCCTTAAGCTATGAGGGGCCCTGCAGTCATTGGTACTGTTCTCACGATCCACAGCTGTGCAGAGTCACCATGATGTCTTCAGTGCCATCATGATGGCTTTGTATGGAGGTTGTTCAATGATTACACTGCTCACTCTTTCAGGAAAAATCCAACTTGCCTTGTCAGGCAGAAGCCTGTACCGGGTGACTATTTTTTTTTTTTTTTTTTCGGTACGCGGGCCTCTCACTGTTGTGGCCTCTCCCGTTGCAGAGCACAGGCTCCGGACGCGCAGGCTCAGCGGCCATGGCTCACGGGCCCAGCCGCTCTGCGGCACGTGGGATCTTCCCGGACTGGGGCACGAACCCGCGTCCCCTGCATCGGCAGGCAGACTCTCAACCACTGCGCCACCAGGGAAGCCCCAGGTGACTTTTAAGGCTCTTTCTGATTCAGTGGTTCTACAACTCCAGCTCTCAGAGGAAAGGTGGCTACATCCTTGCTTCTAAACTCCTTCTGCCACATTGTGGATTTTAGGGGGGAGGTGCCAAGGGTTTAGAGGAGGTGAGGAAACAGAATCTAAGAGGACATTTTACTTACAGGTGTTGCAGTTGAGGCAGTCTAAACATCTTGGGTGGGAGAGCTGAGATTCGGTTCCTGTTCAGCTTCAGCACCAGGAGTGTGTTGGCCAGACTGTCAAAATACCCAGGTTCCATGGATGTCACTCGGTTGCTGTTGATATACCTGTTGAAAGTCTGAAGATGAGCTTCTCTTTCTGGTTCTTTGGGAAGTTAAAGTGCATGTATTCTCTGTATATGAAAGACTCTCCAGAGAACCTACCCATCACTTGTAACAATGGACACTTAAAATAATTAACTCTTTACGCCCTTGCAGGCCAATATCGACTATGATTCACACATATCTCTGGGGGAAAAAGTGACTAAAATATTTGAAGATAACAAACATTACCCAATTTTTGTGAAATTCATTTATTAATGAAATACACGGGGGGTTTAATTTTGATTATTTTTTTACAGAATCACTTGGTTTTTCTATAACAGCCAAAGGATGTCTCCATTTTTGTAATCCAGTCGTGTAAGAATAAAATGAAGACTGTGGTTATTCGGGCTTACAGAAAATTACCAGTCAGTAAGAAAGTGACATTTTTGATCCATCAGCAGTAAGAAATGGTCAGCGCTCTGGTTCCTATCTTAAAGTTGTTTCCTTTTTTAATATAGCACAATATTTTCATCACGGGTGAAAACTGTTAAAAACAACCTGACTTACAGATATTTGAGTTGTAGGGGTGGAAGTGCAGTTTTAAGCTCTGAAATATTATTGCCACTCAGGTCCAAAGTTTCGAGGGACTGAAACCGTCTCAGATGTTCAGGTAATATTTCCACAATCTTGTTTCCAGCTCTGGATTTAATGAATAGCACAGATAACAGGGTTAATGGTACAACAATCTGAAAGGTGAAAAATATGTTCTATTTCTAACTCGTTCTTCAGAAATTTGGAAAACTGATTGTTCTACACAGCACGTTAAAAAGTTAAACAGCAACTCTTTAGTCACTTTAATGTTGCATTAGATAGTAAATCATAATTTTAGAATTATGAAAAGCTTTCTGATATAAATCTGGGTGCGTTTAACAGCTGTGGTTGGGTATCTAAATGCGATGCACTTAAACTGATTTTTCTTTCTCTTATTTTGTTAACAGTCTTTCCTCCTTATCATTTCATGAAATGGGATATGAAATGACTAGCACCAGGTTGGCATATTCCAGGCACTGGTGTGTTAGTTCCCTATTCTTTCTTCTTGAGTCCTAATTCATTTCTAATTTTTCCCTTGGAAAGTACACACACTACGGGTGCCAATGAACTTAAGATACTCATCAGATTGGGCTTTTTAAAAGCCATCCTGGAGAAATCTCTTTTTCTTTGGAAAGAGCAAGTTTCAATGCATTGCCATCGTCTTCAAAACCAGTGGATAGGCTCCAAGGCTTTGACTATTATAAAAATAAGAGCACACCAGTCTAAATAACCTCTGGGCGCAATTAGATTTTTTAAAAGTTTGACATTAACTATCTTAAACCCCAGACCATGATGTCCAACATTGTAGTCACATGTGGCTCTTTACATTTAAATTAAAATTAAATGTTAAAGTTCAGTTCCTTAGTCATAGTAGCCACATGTCAGATCCTGAATAGGTGCCTGGTATCTGTCAAATGGGCCAGTACACATACAGAACATCCACACTATCATGGAAAGCTCTACTGGTGAGCACTAGACCACAAATGAGAAAAGATAAACAAAATAAAACAAAAAGAGGCCAAGGCAAAGCTTTTAGAAGGTCATCAATACAACAGTTTCCAAGGGGGAGATTCAGCATTCAACAACAATCTTGCTAGAAAACAGGAACCAAAATGATGTGCAAGCCATCTTAACTGTCATATTAGACCAGGTAGCTTGGACTTTTTAGACATTAGGCAGGGGAAAAATGACATGTCAAGAGAGAAGGGCTGGGATGATGGCAGCGTCCACCTACAAAGAAGGGTCTTCGCTTTACAGCTCAAGGAACAATGAAACAACGGAGGGCTCTAAGTAGAACTCTGTATGTCATAAAAGTCACGTGCTGCCATTTTTAGGTAAACCCTCACTTAAGGGGAAAACTTAGAAAGAGATTTCATATGTGTATCTTTCTTACCAATAACTGCATTTGTATAGCGTTTTGAGTTCATTAAGTTCTTTTGCATTATTGTAACTCTCAGGCTTCTCACCATCACAGAAGGTTCCTGACTTAGGAGCACCTCTTACGTGTTTTCACAAGATCCTCTGCTGTGTGTGATACAGCACTTTTTACGCTGTTGGTCTTTTCTGCCATACTGTGAGCTCCTTTAAAGCAGGGCTATAGATCTATCCCCGTCTTGGAATGTATATGGAATCTAATAACGCTGACGGCATTGGATGCCAAGCCCTATGCTACGCATTTTTCATATATTATGCCATTTAATCATAATAACATTTCTCTGCTGTTGAAATTAGGAAACTAGAGCTTTTAACCTAACAAGTCCAAGTACTCCCCCCAGGCCACCTCACAGAGTAAGTCCCTATTGGTCCCAAAGCAATCCCTGAAAGCTGTTTCATAGAACACAGTTTCCAACATTCAAACAACTTAATTTTGGCAATTAAGTTCTTACTTTCTGGAGGTGAAGATGCACCTCCAGAAAGTCTCGCAACTTCCCACTCTTGCAAAAATGCTGAGCTACTGGTTCCAAACTGCTGTGGGAATCCACACCAGCTCACTGAGCCCTCATCATGCCAACACTAAGGATGCCCTGGAAACTGGGGTCCCCCCAGTCTGTGCTTGCACCTCAGGAGGAAAAGAGGGTCACCAAGAGTTTGCGTGTGTTTGGCAGCCAACAGAGTAGAAGACCAGCTTCCTGAATGTGTGCAAATGCCAGGTGCTGCTTTCCCCAGTAAGTGGAGAAACCAGGTTGTACATTTTAAATCTATTTAAATAACAATGAACTAACAAAACTTCTCAAAATATTGTGAAAAATCTTCCCTGTGTTACTTCTAAGCACTGTCGGGGAATCGTCTGTTTTGACCCAAGTCATCCAAAAGTCTAACCCCATTTTTAAAGTAATCCTATACAAGGTAACAGGCAGGGGTGATGTCTACCCTAACAGCTGAACTCTGTGATCATAGTAAGGTTAAAAAAAGGGGGGGGGGGCGCGGTTAGCAGTCCCATGTACAAGTCACAACTAACAAGCCCCTCAGATTCCCATGAAGTCTTACAGATTCTGTTTAGAGTCAAGTCAGCCATGACCTCTGATTCTGACCATTTCCCACATCTGGATTCCTCAGTGTGTAAACCCCTTGATCTAGCTGTGAGGTACAGGGTAATGCAAGTGAGACAATTAGTCAATTTCTACATCCTGGAGATGGATTCAGTCCAAGAGACAAGCCACAGGGCCTCAGGGTCAGGGTGTGTGGGTTAAAGGAAACCACACTTTAGGGGACAAAAATGTTCTCTTAAAAACACAACCCAAATGTTTGCATTACCAGGAAGGCCCCCCCCCCCCCCCCCCCCCCCCCCCCCCCCCCCCCCCCCCGGCAACAAACAGCAGAGTAACCCTGAAACACCCCCCTCTCATCTCCTTCCCTCTCCCTCCGGTCCGCAGCCACTGCCGCCCATCAAATTCTGCATCTGGTTTTGGTCCCCAGGTTGTCTGCGGCTAGCTAGTACAGCTACGCTTACATTTAACAACAAGAAGAAACAGCCATAGGTTTTCGCAATAAATGGAGCAAACTGGTTTCTGGTGGGAGGGAGAGGGAGACCCACAGGTGTCTATCACGTTGCTCAAATAAGGCTACAAGTTAGATAACAGGCCATACAATCTTTGGTTTGTGTATTCGTTTGTTTATAAGGTAATTATGAACAAGGTATTAAAACTGCCAATTACTTGAGTGACGAATAAAATTTTCCTTGCAGTTCAAGTACGCTCCAGCCAAAGCCAGCCATTTCCTGAGCTGCACACCTCCTAAATTGCAGTGTGAAAGTGCTCAGTTATAAACGGAGCCTGTACAGTGCGTCTTTGTCAGCACTGCTTCCTAGCACAAAAATCCCTTACAACTGCCAGGATAATGGTCCCTGTATCACAAAATTTTAACTCTGTTCTAATGGAACTGAATTAAATCCAAATACCAGTTTCATATTAGCTCTCAGACTAACTGGCAAATAACCACCTAATAGGTACGAGTTTAAAATAAAAGAAAAAAAAAACTTGCTTTATGTCAAACAAGAAGGGTTTAAAAAAAAGACAACTACCTTAAAAAACTAGATTCAAAAATCTTTTTAATCACCTAAAACCCTCAAAATAAACATACTTCATAATCGAGTGGGTCACAAGTAACCACTTCTAGGAGCCAAAGATTCAATTCAACTCCAGCTTCAATTTTTCTCCAAATAGGGATAAATGCCAAAATTGATGAACATATTAAAGCACTGCAGTTGTATTAATAGTTTTGGCAGGAAATGTGCAATGCTTCAACAAAAAACAAAACAAAACAAACTATCTTTTTCCATTACTTAAGTTAATGTGGAAATGTCATCTTTCTATTGTTCAAAAATCTGTACTCTGAGCATAGGAAGGCGTTTCAGCCTTGTGCAAATCCATCTTAACAACCACGAATATTTTGGTCATCTATGTTTGTTGATAGTACAAGGCGTTCCATGGTCAAATCACTGCTGAGGTCAAGTATAACCAGTCCCTTATAGACAAACACAGACTTAGGGGCCTGGTCAGCTGGAATGCAGATGGTTCCCTCAGGGTTCTCAGAGGCCATGGGAATAACAGGAGGCCCAGGTATGTCAGCCTCGGCTTCTCAGGCCCAACAATCATGGTTTCACTTCGTTGCTAATTTCACCTTTCAGCCTTTGCCAAATACCTTTAAGCAGAAGCAAACCCGACTTATATTTACATGATGATATTTGCTCTGAGAGTCCTGAAGATGCGACAATGAACAAGACGGATATGGTCCCTGACCTCACAGCACTGAAATTCTAGTGGGGGGGAACAGGCAGGCAAAAGGGAGTGGACACCAGAGGGATAAGTGGAAGAAGAAAGGACAGTCTCCTAAAAAGTGATGGGAGGGGTGTGGGCGTCAGCAAAACTTCCCGTGGCAAGGAGGAGTCTAGAGTTCCAGGCAGAAGCAAGTGAGACCAAGGCAAGCCTTCGTTCCCTTGAGGAAATGAGTGGAGACGGGAGAAAGAGGAAGTTGACGAGTGAGGTGCTGGGAGGAGAAGACAGTAGGTCAGGTGGGACCCTGTAAACCATGTTAGGCATTTGGCCTTTGTCTCAAGATCAAGTAGAGGGAGGAGGACAGAGGATTTCGAACGGCGGGGTGACAATATTCGATGTGCATTTTGAAAAGACTTCTCTGGCAGCAGTGGGTTGAAAGACTGGGTGGGGGACAGGCAAGAGGAAGTACAGAGGACAGAGGAGGGATGGAGGGGCAATGGCGACCGTCTGCCTGGACACCCGTTTTGGGGGTGAAGCACCGTTCTTCCTCTGGTTTCCAGGGCACAGGCCGTGCTTTCCCCCTCCCCTGACATACAGGCTCAGGTTTCCAGCTCTGCAGCCTCTGGACACTGGGACCCAGTTCAGCACTACTGGAGTTCCCATCCACACTCCTCACTACCCCTGTGCTATGTCTGCTTGTATGAGAGGCCCCCTAAAGCAGGGGGTCCCCTTTTGCTCAGGTGTGAGATGTGACTGACCAGAATAGCCCAGTTCTGGCATTCTCATGTCTGTAATCACTAGGAACATGGACAAATGTGTTATTCTTATATATAAGAAATGTGTGCATTTGTTCTGATACTCGGAACACCTGCAATGAATGTAAACCCGGACTAGATTAATAACAGTAAAATATAATCTATGAGGTTATTGACCACTTGGTACGATGATGATTGGTTCTTTTTGACTCACGGTGATCTCCAGAAAGCATGAGAGTCTCAAAAGAACTTTATGCACACCTAAGTGGATATAAATGGTATGAGTTTATTTCTGGAGTCAGAGAAGAGAGTCCCAGAGTGGAATATTCTTTGTGAGGAACCAGAATATCAGGTTTTTTCACACTGGAATTCCTGAAACCAATTAAAGTGTAGCTTCTTGGTGCATAAGAAATATCTGTCAATAGTTTCAGGTGTCTCCTACCTACTGCACAACATAAAGGCAGCTGAAGGCTTTGCAGCTTGATGTGTAAAGACGTGCAAACTTGGCTATTTAGAGAAGGTATGCACGTGTGGCATTTTCCTTTTAGAGAGGGTATGTGCAGTGAAATTTAATCTGAAACCATTTTTTTTAACATGTTGCAATGCCCCCCTTTCTTAGAATGCATTACCCTGACCACATCCCTGAAATCCAATTCAGTTACTGCAGCCAAAAAATTGCTGAATCCGTGGTCACTGCACACAACCATAGAGCAAGCACGTTAACCATACTGCCTGGGACAGTTGGCCTGGCCCCAAGGAAATACTGATTGCTATATGTAACTTGTAAGCAACTGGTTTAACACCATTTATAAAGGTATTACAAGCTGTTAAAGAAAACACGACATTTTGCAAACATATTAAAGATCACTTATATTTCCAACAATAACTCCTCTCCCCTCCCAATCCCCCTTCCCCACCAAAAAAAGGCTTCCTTGAAAACTACCTTGGCTGGAATAACTAACACCCTATAATATTAGGCTTCTTTTAGCAGAGAGACTTAGCAAGCAAAGAACCCCTTCCATGCAGATAAAAATAAACTGTCTCTGCTCATCTTTTTTTTTTTTTTCTAAAAAGATAATTAAGAAGTTTCATTAAAAGAACACATGTTTAGACTGGTCCACTGGTCCTGTGGCATCTAAGGATAAAGCCAACTGAGGAAGCTTTTGCAAGGAGAAAGATTCTTGATGAAGAAGCAGAGATATTAAGTAGCAAAGGAGCCACCGTAGGAGCAAAGAATCCGTTCTTTCTGCTAAAAGTCAGGTCAACATAAAATATAATTATCTTTTGGATTGTGAACATGATAAAGTTGCCCACAATGTTTTAAAATACAGAGATCCTTCAATAATCAGGGCCCTAGTTATGTGCCAATTATAATACATGTAAGCTTGAAAGAAGAACTATAAGTTGGAAACTCATTTGCACCACATAAAAAACCTTTTTTGATCCCCAAATATAAATTCTATTTAGTCCTTTTATATAAACAGAAATTTAAGGGCAGGTCCTAGAAGACAACAGGATTCTAAACAAGACACTTACTCAACCATTATTTTAATCTGAAATAATTGAAGTATATACAGTAAAAATTAACTCTACTTTTATTTAGTAAAATTAAAAAAATTTTCCCTACCTCTCTTTTGAGGCAGGGTCTTCCACAGCCATTTTCACAGGTCAAACCACTGCTATGGTTAAGCTGTGAGTTTGAGTCTCCCCATAAGTTTGTGATTTACTTGTGATTGAAGAAAATCTCTGATTCATATTTGGTTCCCAAAACTCAGGATTAAGTGAATGGATTCAAGATGCTGAAGTGACCAAATAGTCTTAATTAGTCTTTAAATTCTAGATCAAGCTTTAGATTGGCCCATAAGGATGTACCTCAACTGTGGTTCGAGATGCATACATCCATCAGAAAGTGGTATGACCACCACAGCTGCCAGCCAGAAAAAGTAACCATAAAACTGGGATTCCATACATCAATCAACCTGTCACAAGTAGGATCTCTTTGAAGCAGCAGTTCATACCACAGCTCCCCAGCAAGTAGATTTTGATTCTGTTCCCAGTTGTATGTCTTGATCTACCATACTTTGTAAACCTTGATTTTCTCACTGTCAATGGGAGGAAATGGAAGGAAATGTCCTCTTCCAGCTCTAAGGAGTTGTGGATTTGGATGACAATTCAGCAAATGACCAGATTTGCTACAGAGGCTTCACATAATCATCATATAAAACTGTAGCCTCTTACAGATCCTGGCCTCACTTTTGGGGGATTTCTTTCCTAGGGGAGTCCCACTGCCTGGCTGCCCAGTCTTCCTTGGTTTACTACCTCATTTTCCTGGGGCATATCCTCCATGAGCTTTCTAAGAAACCATCTGTAGAGGTACGTTTTTTTTTTTCATACTTGGAAATGTCTTTATGGGATTGACAGTTGGGCGTGTACTGAGCTGAGATTAGAAACCATGTTCCTTTGGGTTTTGAAGACTGTTTTACCCTATCACAACACTCAAGGATGTAAGTTTGAGGAGCCAGAGGCCATTCTGCTTCTCAACTCCAGTGTTTCTTAAATTGCAACAGGCACCAGAACTGGGAGTGGGGGGCTTCTTGGAGCACAGATTGTTGAGCCCCACACTTGGGGTTTCTGTTTCGGTAGGCCTGGGTGTGACCTGAGAATCTGCATTTCTACCAAGTTCCCAGATGCTGCTGATGCTGTGAGGCTCACACTGGGGAGGGGAGAACCACTATTTATCCTTACAGGTGACCTGCTTTGTATTTGATCTTTCCTCCTCTCAGAGCTTCTCTTTAACCCTGATGTTCTAAAAGAGCACAGTAATGTCCCTCACCGTAGGTTTTTTTTTTTTTTCCATTTGCTGGCACTCAGTAGGGCCTTTCAACCTAGAGATGTGTGTTCCGTGGCTCTGGGAAATTTTTTTGCCTCTTTGATAATTTCCTCTTTTCTAGTTCCACAGATGTCTCTTCATGGAATTCCAATTAGATTTCCAAGTTGATCCTCTCATTTTCTTATTTTTTCCTCTCCAGTTTTCCATCTTTTTATCTTTTGGTTCTTTCTGAGAGCTTTTCAACTGTCTTCCAACACTTCTATTACCTTTTTAAAGTGTCTGTTATATAAATATATATATATTTTTTTGTTATGGTTGTTTCGGCTGTGTTGGGTCTTCGTTGCTGCGCGCGGGCTATTCTCTAGTTGCAGCGAGCGGGGGCTGGGCTACTCTTCGTTGTGGTGCACGGGCTTCTCATTGCAGTCGCTTCTCTTGTTGTGATGCATGGGCTCTAGGCGTGCGGGCTCAGTAGTTGTAGTGCACGGGCTTAGTTGCTCCGCGGCATGTGGGATCTTCCTGGACCAGGGCTCGAACCCCTGTCCCTTGCACCGTCAGGTGGATTCTTAACCACTGCGCCACCAGGGAAGTCCCTGTTATTATATTTTTAACTTTTAAGGGTCCCTTTCTTATTTTCTGAAATATTCCTTTTATTATTATTATTTACTACTCTTTTCTTATTTTGTGGATATAACATCTCTCTTCTCTCTGGAGATATTAAGTTGTTTTGAAGTTCCCTTCTCCTTCCATTGTCTCTGGTTCCCTCTTCCTATGTATTTCGGACTCTGACTTTATTCTTACAAACCCTTTCAAGAGACAGTGATCACTAGCTATCCACTCATATTTAGTAAAAAGCAGCCCCGGAAAGCTTGCTGAGGGCTATGAGGTAAGGACTTGCTGACTGCTGAGTCTCACCACAGGTGGTCTGTTTCATGATGGATCCACATGCATCTGTCTAATCGCTCAGATCCTCCAACCTCCAGGCTGGTGGGGATAAGCCTGACTGCTCGTGTCTGGGAAGGTGAACAGGAACATAAGCTGAGGGGAGGACTGTCATCCTCATATTCAGATCAGACTTAATTTCCCTGACTGCAGAAGATGCTGCCCTCAATCCTCACCACTTGCCCAGCTGGGCCTGTGCCCCAAATTCCAGAGACTTCGTTTCAACTCTCTAGAGAGTAAACTTCTAGTTTTCTGCCTCCATCAAGGGAGGGTTGGTCACTGGGCCTTCAGTTTTGGAGGGGGAACCTGGAGGTCTGCTTCTTATAAAAGAGTTTTCACCAATCCCCCATTTTCAGTCCTACTCTGCATCCCTATCTTTACCGACTTTGAATTCCTGAAGCATCCTGAGCTTCTGCAGCAAAAAAGTGTTTGCTTCTTTTGGGATTCACTCCACTCTCTCTAAATCATTTACAACTTGTGTGCAGGATTGAAAGATTTTAATGAAATCTTTCATTTGAACTGTCTCCTCTCCTGTTTTCTCTTTGTTCCTGTCTGTGTGCACTTTAGTCCTTTATTTTCATTTTAAGGAGGTTCTAGGATGGAGCAGAGTGAAACAAATGTGCTCAGTCCACCATGCCTTATAGGACGTCTTTAATGGGAATCTGATCAGTGAATAAGACCAGTTTTTCTCTAAAAACCTTCCCTCACAAGTTACTGTAATTTTTTAAATTGAAACATCATTCAACTTAGTCTAACAAAAAATTAGCCTATGTAAATTTTACCTTAAGATGACACTATGAACCAGAAAACATGGCATCATTATTCTGAACCTCAAATTAATAAACAGTTCTCATACAGGGGATTAATCCTGTATGAACACATCAGGCTAAATTAATGTCACGTTATTTTTCTGATATGGTCCACAGACCAATGGGCTAGGAACATCACAAACACAGAATGTCTTGATCTCACCAAGTACTTAACTTGTCCTTGTGAATAAGACACAGAATATGCGGTGGTGATGATCACACAGACAAGTGAGTTTGCATCCCTAGTCTTTATTCAGAGACTGGCATGGACCTTTAGGGAAGATGCTAAGTGGTCTGCTACTGAGGCTGCCTGTGACCTTGTGCTGTCAACGTTTGTATGAATATGAACAGAGATGTGAATAATCAAGTGCAACTCATCCATTAGATATGATCCCAAACCTCTCAATATACTAAAATGATGGTCTAGAAGCAACTAGAGAAATTAAGCTGGGGAAAGGCAGTGTTTTGAATTTTTAATCAATCATTTAAAAAGGCCTATTTGGAAGCAATTCGTGCGAGAATGACAATAGACTTGGGGATCTCGGCTGACCGCAACTTGGTATGTGCCAATAATACAACATGGTCCTTAAAAAGCTAACATCATGTTATGCTTCATTAACATCCCATATTCTGGTCAAGAGACACAGTCCACCATGTTCTGCATTAGACCCCATCTCAATATCTTGCTCTGGGCACTGGAGGTTAGTGTCATGCTAAAGGACGACTGTGACAGGAGGACTTTCAGAGCCTAGACCTGCACTGCCCAGCATAATAGCCACCAGCCACATGTGGCTCTTTAAATTTAAATGAAATTTAAAATTTAATTCCTCCATCACACCAGCCACATTTCACGTGTTCAATCCCCATGTGTCCAGCGGCTACCTCAGTGGGCTGCACACATTTCCATTATCGCAGAAAGCTCTACTGGACCGCACTGGTCTAGACCCCACATCGTATAGAAAATGGGAACTGGAACTTGAGCCAGGAGAAGAGAAAGCTTTAAGAAGACCTTACAGGTTAAGACTTCTCAGTATTATGTTACGATGCGGAAAATAGACTGAAGTTGTTCTCCCCGGTGCACAGACCTAGGACAATAGGTAGAAACTACAGAAAGGCAGAGCCCAGCTTAACAAATAAAGAGTCCCAGCAATTAGAACTATTCCAAATGGAACAGCTCCTCACCCAGGAGTGAGCTTTTGTCCCCGGAAGGGCTCAAGGGGAGGTTGCATAACCTCTCTTCCAGAGAGCTCTCTTCAGTGAGAAATGTCTCTTCCAACTCAGTTACAAGGATTGCATGCAGACACTCAAAACTAACATGACATGGGTTCTGACCAGTTATATAATATAGTAAACCATTTCTAATTCCCTTCACCCTTTTCTTGATACCTGTATGAGGACAGAGGTGAGGAAGTGAAAGCAAGACTGACAGGAGGAGGAGAATAAGAGGAAAGAGGGATTTATACGATGAACTGATGAGTGTCCTGACTCTGTAAACATGCATTCATCTTTAAAGAGTACTGCCCTCCGTTCCCAGGCCAATACCTTATGCAGGATGACATGGCCATTGGTGATGAAGTACAAAAGCATCTTATTTTCTTCAAAAAAAATTATGCTCATTTTGATTCTAACTCCGTATGTTCGTTTTGTTATAAAAAATTTAAAATGGTTTGTGCATTGTAAAACTGACAGTCCCAGAATGTATACCATGTTTATCCTGTGCTGAACGGTACTTGCAGTGAATATTACCTTAATATTTCATGCGGCCTTCAGCCTCAATCTAGAGACTGCTCTATCTACCAGCTAAAGCTTTCTGGAGAGGAAGGGAGACAGCCAGGCCGGTGACTTTAAGTGCTAGAAAGGACGTGCTAATATTTATAACTGTCTTTTCTTTCATGTTTTGAATTTAGTACTTAAGCAACTTGCAGCCAGACAGAGAAGGGGAGGTGCTGGTTAGAGCCCTGTTTCATTGTTCTGGTCTCTCTAACCAACAACTAGATCCCATACCTCTAGGCTACGGAGGACAGCACAGACAGTAAAAGAAGGGAGAGAAGGAGGAAAAGTAACTAGGCCAGGACAGAGACACATGTTGAATCTTGCCTCCCAGTCATGAAAAGCAAATGCTATAACGTTATTGTTTTGTCTGGTCTTGGAAGCACAAGCCTCACAAGCAGAGAGAAGTCTCTGGCAGGAGCTGTATTTGATACTTCAAAGCAGCCAACAGAAGGCTAATGTGAAGTTGAGGGAAAGGATGAGAAAATGCTGTAGGTTCAGGATAAACACTGGTAAAACAGGAGTTCTTGTGGCAAGTTATACTGGAAGGTCAAGTTCGAGGGACTGTGGGTCAATTTTATGGGCTCCAAGAGCCATCATTGAAGAAAGGTGCCCAACTGGGTCACCAAGTCAAATATAAGAATGTTGCCACCTTGGAACAAAGTTTTATTAATGAAAATAATTTTAAGTGTGTACAGAGAGGCAGGAACAAAAAGGTTAACTGACTAGTCTCCTCTGCAATTAACTATGTATTAATTTGGACTGGGAAACTGACTCAGTCATTCATTTAGCAAACATGGACTGAGTGGCCACCATACGCCAGGCGCTGAGTTACATGACAGAGTTACAACGGGGACAAAAACAGACATGATCTCAGCTTTTATAAAGTTTCATTCTGGTGGTGGGAGTGGACATTAAAGAATCACAAATATACAACTGAAAATGGGATTGCATTTATGATAACAACATAGACACTGTAAATAAATGAGATATGAAAATGTGTAGGTCTAACTTAGCAAAAGCTGGGGGCGGGTGAGTATTTCTAGGCAAAGGGACTTGAGGCAGGAACAAGCTGGCACATTCCTAGGAATGAGGAATGATTCTAGAGAAGGCTAACAGGAAAAGAGGACTCAGGTCACGCAGAGAATTGTCTATCTTGAGAAGAATTTTTGCTCCTGATCTAAGAGCAATGGGAAATTCTTGAAGGGTTTAAAGAGCCATGACACGATCACAAATTTATGTTTCAAATACAGCCACTGTAACTTGAGAATACAAAAACCTAGCAAATGTGTATTTTGGGGACCAGTTTATGATTAAATGTGAAGGTAAACTTAGAGAGTATTACACATACGGCTCTGTGTACAGTGAGCTCTCTTATGTGCAAATCACATACACACATTTTAAAATCCAATAAAAGATTACAACTTATCATATTAAGGTGTTTATGTGTTTGTTCTGTAAGACATGGGCTTCATGAGCTTACTGCTATTAAACACAGTAATGTCTGGCTTGCTTGTACTGGTGAAGGTGGTGGCCCTCAAATGCAATGTCCTTCACATATGAAGACACTAGTCCATTTATCCTCATCTGTAGAGCACACAGTTGGGGATGAATTTTTCAGTTAAGGTGGTCAAATTCCTTGGGCTCATCTACACCCACATGTGGGTAAAGATGGGATACAGTTTGTGTCCACTTCATCAGAACCCTGATTCCCCAGAAACTGAAGTCCTCATTTTAAGTGAAGTGTCTCCCTAATTTCCTTAATTGACATGATACACTGGTGACTGCTTTTCAAATACTGATTTATATAGGCTTTGGTTTAAAAAAAAAACCTTTGTTTTTACCTTTGAGCTTTACCTCCCGGTTATAAAATTACTTAGCTATACCATCACTTGAGAACATACAAAAATGCTTGCCTTTTCCACATGCAGCTTTATTTCTGAGCTGTGAGCTATTAAAATAACAATGTATTTTCAAAGTTATAAGCAGAATTTGGTGAATCATTTAAATAAATTCTGTGCCAAGCAACCAGGCAATAGCCTCTTCAGTCTCCCAAACTGATTTTTCATTAGTCTGATCTGGGGACTGTAATGAGAATACATGCTTCTGGATGGAATTCCCACTCGACATGGTGCCGGGTTCAGTACACAGTTAACAGAACACTGCAGATCTGACTTCTAGTCATTAGTCCAACTCTACTCCTTTCAGCATACAGAATCCCACACTCACGTGACTCCCACGCAATGGTCAATTTCCTTTTGTGGGAAAAGGAGGTGTGGCCCTAACATACAGCAAGGCTCAGAGCAGAGAACAGTTCTAAAGATGGATGGATAACAGGTATTCGGCAAGGCATAACTGTTAATTATCAAAGTCGCATTACTGAGTGGTCTATGACACTTGACTTTGAATATGAGCACTGTTTAATGACTACTTGAGAAAAAGGAGAGAAGCAGATTTGGTGCTTAATTGAAATGTAGTTATTTCATTCCTCTGCTTAAAAAAAAAGTCAATTACTCCCCCAAAACCTGTAAAACACCGAAGCTGATCCCTGTCAGTGTAACCAAGTCTCCTTCCCAGTCCAGGCCTCACTCACCCTCTCACTCTACATACATTGAAAGGACAGCCCTCCTCTGCTTCTATTAACCAGGGCATCTCCTCCTTGGAGCATCTCTTTATTCTTTATCGTCTGTCTGCCCATTACATTCATTCAAAGCCCCTGGGAGGCAGAGGCCGGGTGCTATTTTTCTTTGTTCTCCAGCACTCAGCACATAGTAGGTCGTGTTCTGGGGGCACTTTAAACAGCTCCAAATCCACCTTATAGTTATATAAACCCTCAGGTTAGAAACGGTGTTCATTTAGTAATTATAATTGGGTGCTCACTGATTTTTTTGGAACTATTTGAAGAGAGCAAAAGTTTTCCTGATAACTCACCCCAAATGCCAAGTTCTTCCTCCCTCCCTCATCTATTGCTACCAGGATAATGTTTCTAAATCCTGCCCTCCTCCGGTGACCCTCCTGTTCGAGAATCCACTGTGAGCCGCCCCCCCCACCCCGCCCCAGTCTCTGTGCCTTCCCCCAGCCCACTGCAACTGTATCAGCAGCAGCTGTGGTCGCTCACGCCATCCGGAGCCCTTTCATGTACAATATGCCATTTGATCCTTCACCGGAACCATATGAGATAGACGGGCAGACATCTTACACTGTTCCTACAGATAAACAAAGCAGAGTTCATTAGCTCTGCCTGAGGTCAGACAGGTCATTAGCGTGAAACAAGACAAAAACCTGGGGGGCCCCATTTCCAGCTCAGGTCTCTACTTCCGCACAAGGGCCCGAGATCTCTCATCTGCCCAGATATTTAATGAGAACCTCTTATGTGCCAGAGACTGGACTGGGCTCCTGAGGTGACAGAGAGCTCAGTAAGACACGAGTCCAACCCTGGAGTGAGAGGTATGACACATGCCATGGGAGAACCACAGGTACTGCGCTTGTAGGAGTTCCAAAACTGAAGAAAGAAAGGTCACCACCCTTCTCCAAATTCTACAATGACTACTGTTCATGCTACAGGAATGGCTAAGACTCCCTACTACCCAGGATTGTTCTCCATAGCATATAAATCAGACCAGACCTCTGATGGAAGGCAGGACTCTCATCCCCAAAGCCTCTCCCATGCAGGAGGACACATGATGTTATGGGGCCACATCTCAGGCAGACTCAGGTTCTAAAGCCCGTGGAGGGGGGAGGATCATCTATCATTGACACACCCCTGAAAAACCCTTAAAACACCAGCAAAGGTTTTTTATGCACACATGTGTTCTCTCTCTCTCTCTCAATGATTCCTGTAGGGCCAGTTTTTCCTTTGGTGTTAGGACAGATCAATTTCCTGTTTTGTTGTTGTCGTTGTTTTGTATTTTGAATTTTTAGTTCAGGACCTGATGAAGTAGTTCCCATGCACATTGGGCACAGGGGCTAGGAAATATATCTATCTCTGAAGACCAGTCATCCTCAGTCGTCTGAGATATACAAACTTCAAAAGGCAAATGGGAAAGGGGGCTTTTATTTCCTGCATACTTTCACTTCACACACACTCCAGGGCATGCGCTCGCTGGGCAGAATGCTGAGCTAAATCCTTCTGCTACTTAAATTACTTCTCTTGTGTTCTTCCTTTCTTTCTTTTTATTATTAGCATTGCTGTTGCTATAATTTTTTATTTTGTTTATTGCCAAGCATGCACAGCTGAACACAGGTTAAGACACAGGTAGGCATTTTCTCCACTGTACATTTTTAGCCTCTTCTATAGACTAAGTCTCTAGGAGGAGATCTGTCTGAATCATGTTAAATGCATGTGGTTGTTCCATAAGTATTCCTTAATTCAATTCATATACGAATTAAGCACCAATTGTATGCCATATAACCTGCATTAAGCACTAGGGAAAACAAGAGTCAGCCCCAGAGGCCTCATAGTCAGGGGAGAAAAATATGAGCAGGGTCATCTCATGGCCATGTAGCAGTTGGATATACAAGGCAAGATGGGCCTGGACAGAGCAGGGGAGGCTTACGGAGATGACCCCCACCCCCAGGATGCTCCTCATGACTCCCTTCCTCACCTGCAGACCTTAACTCAAGTGTCACATTCCCGGTGGGCCCCTCCCCTCAGCCCCATTTAAAACTGTAAACTGCTCCCCCTCTTCCACCACACATACTCCTATAACTCCTCTCTCCCTAGCACTTAGTTCCTTCTGATCATATCTCTCTCTTTTTTTTGGGGGGGGGGTGCTGTGTCAGGTCTTTAGTTGCGGCATGCGGGATTTTTTTTTTTTTGCGGTACGCGGGCCTCTCACTGTTGTGGCCTCTCCCGTTGCGGAGCACAGGCTCCGGACACGCAGGCTCAGCGGCCACGACTCACAGGCCCAGCGGCTCCGTGGCATGTGGGATCTTCCCGGACTGGGGCACGAACCCGTGTCCCCTGCATCGGAAGGTGGACTCTCAACCACTGCGCCACCAGGGAAGCCCAGTTGCGGCACGCGGGATCTTCACTACAGCGCACAGGCGTCTCTCTAGTTGTGGTGCACGGGCTCCAGAGTGCGTGGGCTCTGTAGTTTGCGGCGCGTGGGCTCTGTAGTTTGCGGCACGCGGGCTCCTACAGTTGAGGCACATGGGCTTAGCTGCCCCGCGGCATGTGGGATCTTAATTCCCCGACCAGGGATCAAACCTGCGTCCCCTGCATTGGAAGGCGGATTCTTAACCAATGGACCACCGGAGAAGTCCCATCTCTTATTTATTTTACTCTCCGTCTTTTTCCTTCCATGAGAAGATCAGCCCCACGAAGGCAGGGATTTCTGTCTGTTTTGTTCACTGTTGAACTTTGGCCTTAGAATAGCACCGAACACATAGCAGGATTTGGTAAGTCTTCAAAAAGCAGCCTTCCTGACCATCCTAAAGGGCAGCCGACCGAGCTCTCCATCCCTTCGCCCTCCTTTCTTTTCCTTCACAGCCATTATCAAGAACTGAAGTTACCTTTTCTTTTAAAGTTTGTTTACTTATTTTTCTCTCACCCCTCACATGGACAGAAGCTTCACAGTAAGAGGGAGTTTTTTGTCTGCTTTGTTCATTGTGGTGTCCCCAGCACTCTAAACAGAACCTGGCACTGTTTGTTTCTTTGATAAATTTTTGTTGAATGAATGACCGTCATCCCCATGCCTGTGGCTCATGTCCACTGACCACTCAGCTTATGCCAGGCAGGTTTCACTACATTCTCTCTCCCAATCCTCACCACAACCTGATGAGGTGTGTGCTTTTATTATTCTCGTTTTATAGAGTAGGAAGCACAGACAGACTGTACCTTGCCCAAGGGCACAAACTACCAAAGAGAAGAGCCAGCTATTAATGGCAAGCCATCCAACCTGAGCTTTGCTTTTAATCACTGTTCTACTGACTCGATGGAAGCTGCACTATGGGACAACAGGGCCACCATCGCATCAGGTCTACTGTGGTGGCTTCCTCATTATCTGGCCCCTCTAAGCCCCCTCCTGCCACTGCCAGGCCATTCTCCACACTAAAGCCAGAATGACATTTTCCAATAGCAAAACTAATCACCTCACTCTGTTTTAAGTCACTTCAATGGCGGTGGCGCACACCTGTTGGGGTCCCACCGGCAAAAGTGATCAGTATTTGTAATAACCTCTCTAGAAGGATGACACTGTCATCTCTGAAAAAATGACAGGTTATGAAGAAAAGGATGGACTTGGGAGAAATGCTCTACCTTCGAGATAATAATGAAAAAAGGCTTATCTGGTTATGACAACTTGGCCTCTTCAGTAATTCAGAAATATGTATGTAATATCTGATCAGAATCTCAAGTAGATGTGTTAAAATGGATTTACTTGGGCCCCACCCAAACACATTAATTCAGAATCTCTAGGGATGGGGTCAGGAAATCTACATTTTCACCAGTAATCTAGGTCTCCCTTTGACATTCCTTCATGTAAACCTTTTCAAGTCTAAGATACTAGGCAAAGCACCTGCATGTTGGACGATACCATATAAACGATCAGTGTCAAGACAAGACCCAACTAGCTCTATTTTATGACCAATAAGCCCTCTTGTTCAACAGTAATGTTACATAACTTATGGATTCAAACCTGCCCTAACTCAGGTTACAGGTTTCAAAAATGTCCAAAGTTGGGCAGCTCGTGCAACATACAAGAAGCCAGAACTATCACATCTGGTAAAATCAACTCGCTTATGCCAGGTCAACGGTTTTAGTATAAGATATGCTCATTCCAAAAATTATTCCACTTCTTTCCTTAAAATATACCATCCTGCCATGTGTGGCTAGGAAATTAAGAAAAATAAACACAAAACACAAACCATGTTTTGCCCACAGCGTGCCAGTTGACTTCTGAGCTACTGCTGTGTGGGATTCAAAGGAAAGCAAGTCTATTCAGGTCTTTTACCTCCTGAAAATTCCCATGGTCAGGGATGAGCTTTGTTAATGGGGAAGTTGAATGCTCATCCAACCTGCATTCCAAGATGCTGGCATTCTACCAGGCTTCCCTGACATTATCAGAACTGGTCCCTAAGTGAATTCATCTCTGGCCATGGGTGACAACTGACCCAATATTAGTTGTTGGCTCCTGCAGCTGAGAGAAGAGGAAGGTCTTACCAGGTACAGTCTTCCCTGCATCCAGGCCGTCCAGCTGGCAGAGGCCCTCACCGCACAGAGCAGCAATGGTATAAGAAAGAAATCTTGACAGAAGTCAGATAGTCTTGGGAACTACTTGGAAAGATATGGGATTTAATTGTGGTGCTATAGCAAATTTCTAATCTGAGCCATGTTATGTGGTTTAACTTTTTTTTTTTTTTGATATTTCAGAAATGTACTTAAGTACTGACTTTTGGCTCTGGTTATTTTCAAGTGCTTCTATATAAACAAAAACAGTCTACCCTATGCAAGACAGAAATTAACAGTGCTTTAGAAACAATGACTATGTATTACGAAATCCAAAGAAGCCTACAGAAGAAACAAAACATTTACAGAAAAGAACAGCCAGAGAAGTAAATTTTTCAAGGTATTTCACAGATATAAAAACAATGTTTACTATGCACATGGAATTAGCAGGTCCGTGACATAAATTACTCTTTGGAGAGTCTGTGTGATCTAGGCAATAAATAGGATCTATCATTATATAAGAGGAACAAAGCAATCCCTGGTTAGATGTACTACGACAAATTAAGGGGAAGAAAGTGAGATTATTCGAGTTCAGTAAAGTTTATTCAGCACTCACTAAAGTGAAACACAAACAAAAATATGGAGAAGAGTTCAGATGTTGAAGGTTTCTAGTTTTCTAATTACAAACTACAGCTTTAACGTGTAAAAATCACTAGGCTATTTACTTCTCATCAAACTTTCTAATTTCCTTACAAGTTCTTACGCTTTCACCTCTATACCATGCCAAAGAGAAGATTGTTTTCCTCATCCCACCCAGATTCCCAAACTCTACTGCAGACCCTCTCAGCCATGAATCATGCAGTGACCCTCAAGACCCCCTGAACATGCTGACAGTATCTGCCAATACACAGGACAAGGACAGCAGGGCAAGGAAGTGGCATTCCCTGGGATTTAAATAGGCCCCAGTGGTCAAATGAGAATAGCTCAAGATGTTAAGGATACCAAAAGCAGTATTCCATTCAGCCTCCAAAATTTTAAGCAACTGGGAAAGCCAAAACAGGTATTAATGCTAGCATAAAAACCTTTTTTAAATTCAGTGTTTATTTGTCAAATACCAACTGCTTTTTCTTTTATTCCTTTCTGTTTCTGATCTTTGGAAAAACCCCATCAGTATCAAATGTCACTTAGTTCTCATTCAGACAGAGGAAAGCAGACACAGCGGCTGTACCCGTGACTTAGCTGACCTGGGCCCTCAGTAAAAACAAACCTCTATAAATCACCAGATGTAAGCAATTGGGTAGTGATCACTGTAATTAATTGAACAGATTTCCTGAAATTTACTGTACAATTTCAACCCTCCTAACACCTTTCCCAGATACAACTAACAATGGTGCTTTTTTTCTTAAGTTGTTTGAAGGAGGAAAACATTTTAAACTTCAGTGGCTTAAATATATTTCTAAATTACTCAAGATTAAGGTGGTAGACTATTTAATTTTAGAAATCAAACCATGCTCATTCTAAATGCTGTCTTTAAAGGCCAAAAGTTAACATTATTCCAAAACATCTCCACTGCATGAATATAAACACGTGATCTGCCCTAGTAATACACAAAATTTAACACAATTTTACTCTTATCTGAAAACTCAGAACTGCAAAATAACATGCAATGATATTTCTAACTTCAATGACCTATTGAATTTTAACTGTATCAAGTCGATATTTTGATTTGATGTTTCTGGACCTTGATTTCCACTGCAGGCGCCACACTTAAAAGAGGAGAAAAGAGGATACCTCAGTGCTTCATTACCGACTCCATTTCTCCTCCCCAAATAACTCCGATCGTTCTCCACTAGGAATTATGTAATACCGAATCCACAGATCCCATGTAGACCATTGAGTTAAGTCCTAGTCACCATAATTAAATACATGTCCCTATGGGGTGAAGGTGGCTTCTCTGAGTCTTTAAGGCCACAGCAGCAATAACAGCATAGTGTTAAGTGTTCTTGTTACAATGATACTTAAAATTTAGGAGCGCGCGCGCGCCAGAGAGAGAGAGAGAGAGAGAGAGGGGAGAGAGAGAGAGAGAGAGAGAGAGAGAGAGAGAGAGAGAGAGAGAGAGAGAGAGAGAGAGGGAGAGAGAGAGAGAGGGGCTAGGAAACAAGTCAACCAGTTTAAAGGAAGCTTATTTTGCTTGTAAGATCTGTACTCTAGCCCATATGGAACGGCCCCCTCCTGCCCCCCCCCCCGCCCCGTCCCCGCAAACATACATTCAAAACCCTCCTAACGTTCACTTACAAGGAGAGAAGTGTAATATTTGCTGAGACTGGCCCTAGATTTGGAATGGTCTCCAATTCATTGTTGTTCAGTTTCCTATAAATGCCAAAAGAGAGAGAGAGAGAGAGAAGCAGATTATGCAATCTGTAATCCACAGAGGTGAAAACTTTATAACATTATTTAAAGATCCCTCCCAAGTTAAAAGTTTTAAATAATTCCCTGTAACCCAAACGTTCTTTACAACTAAATACTGTGATAGGTGGTACATTTGATTCCAACCGCAAGCAGAAAGTAGCTGAACTCACACTTCTCGAAGGCTGTGAAGGTGGCTCGTGGAACTTGCCTTGATGAAAGAAAATCTGTTGTGACTTAAGTCCCTATGAAAAAACAAAAATAAAATTATAAGTAGTTTCCAAAAATCACTAATAATGCTTAATGATGGGCAAGACAGAGTGGATTTATGAACTCCTCGCAACACTAGCGACAGCATAAGAAATAATTAGTCCATCCTGCCCATAAACGAGAGGGCAAACTCCAAAATACAAACTCTGAGGACAAAGTTAGTTCAGGAGGCTGGCAGATTCAAATGCTCCAAGCCCGCAAATGTTTTAGGAGACGGGTTTTGGTCCAGGGTGAACAGATCCTTTGTGAACTGGTTGTTTTGCTTCACCCTCCCCATCCACTACCAACTCCTCACTTCCACCTTGATATGATGAAGTCATAGCTTATGAAAAGTGGCTAATTAGTCAGGTTGCTGAAACTAAAACCTCTAAAGAAACCTATTATCACAAAACTAAGCATCAGAGTCCTTATTACAATCAAAGTAGAAATTCCTTTTCACACATATTTGTTTCCCTGGGTTAAGGCAACAAATTGTTTAAAGTACTGCTCTGTGTGTGTGTGTGTGTGTGTGTGTGTGTGTGTGTGTTGAGCAGGTAGGAAACAACCCAAACTCTCTGCTTTCCTGTATTCTCCAAATCTCAGTATCTCAATATAATATATAATTTAAACCACATCAACCACCTAACAAAGTTTAGTAGACTGTTCAGAGATCCGTGATCAGATTTCTTTTCAATTATTAAAATAAACCTGCCTCTAACTCAGAGACTCAATGTAACTTAGTAACCATTTCCATAGGACATCAACCAAACGCCTACGTATGCAGTATTCTAGGCTAGGACGTCAGCTCAGCATTGAGGATGAAAATGTGAAACAAAATCCGGCAAATACTTGGTTATATTGGTCAATACACTAAGTGCCTTCAAACTGGTCTAAGGAAAATGAAATGGCTGAACAGCTACTGAAAACCAGGCTGCCACACAGGACGGCTGAAAGCTCTCCCACTGAAAGAGGCATACCCACCCTTCCTAGATTAATTCCTTCAGTGCTTATAAGTGAAGAGTTTTTAATAACCGAAGTTAGAGATAACCAGACTTGATTGGAGAAAAGCAGGAACCATTTGCTATACATCAATACCTAAGTATGCCTCCCGCAACAAAAAAAAAAGGCAGAGAAATCACATCCAGAGAAGCGCAGTGTTACTTTGTGCACATCCATTAGGGTAACAATTAGAAATCAGAGATCCTTTCAGTCTTTGAATTTTTGTTTTGACAATAAACCTGGATTTCTCTATTTCACCTAAAAGGAAAAAAAATTTTTGCAAAAGGTTTTATTTGAAACATGTTTGCCTAAAGACCTACCAGACAGTAACAGACATGAGCAGATTTGTTCCGGTAGAGTTATAACATGAAAAAAAATCTGGCACAGTCTTTAAACTATAAAAATCCTGCAATTACAACCACTGCTGTGCATGCTCCCCACGCTGGAACCAGACACTTTCCCTCACGGCCCAGCTCGCATCCATCTGGAGTTCATCAAGGAAACCATGGGCCCCACGGCTCACGTTAGGATTCAGACAAAACCTGTGTGCTTTTAGCACCCCAGGCAGTCACAGATTTCCCACAGGCTTTAAAAAACAACCGTGGAAAAGAGGTCTTCACCTGGGAGGTAGCCTGAATCAACAGAAAGGCTCATTTGGACCCACTCAACTAAAGAACGTTGCACTAAGCCTACAACTGCATCCCCTATTGTTTCAAGAGTTCAGTGGAAAGGGGGCACCCATCTGGCATTCCCAGCTCACACAGGTGATTTTCTTTTTGATTAGAAAAAACAAAAATTCCACTTTTCATTTCATTTTAAGGATTATTTCTCAGGGCAATCCGGTGAGGAAAAAAATAAAAAAATAAAAAGATTGCGTGCTTTAACTTTTTTTTTTTTTTCCTGACCAGTAACAGGATGAAATCTCCAACAAAAGACCTGTAAAATGAGAAACTGTGCCTTCAGAGAACAGGGCACATGCTGGGGACCCCTCACTTCTGATCCAGAAGCAGGAGCTGGCAACCTTAAATATTTCAGTTATTGTGACACACTTCCATTCCAGTGCTGTGTGTACTATTAAAACCACATTATATGGGGAAGAAAAAAAAAAAAATCATCCCTGAAGTGACTTTTACTGCTAAATACTTAAAGCCATGAAACTTTTAATGCACCTAAATTTAGATTTAATACAGTTTATGTTTCAGAAACGATTAAAGGATGCCATATTTTCCTAAATCTCCTTGTATTGCTTTTTATGGCTAGACCATTAAAAACAAATTCAACTTGTACAATGTCGATGTTTTCTTAAACCCCATTACATTCAATAAGGAAGGCAGATGCTTTGTTTTTTTAGATTTCCAGTAATGACCACCTTCCCCAGAAACCTTTCCTAAAAAACTTTTTGTAATGAGGTTAATAAATGGGAAAGGTGGCGAGGTAGGGAGGTGTGAACTATTTACCCAAAACTCAGCCGGCCAAACACTTGCAAACCAAACTCTACACAATAGAGAGAAGTCTCTTTTCCTGCATATTAGCAAGCGAATAAATATATATGGAAAATAATTAATATACAACATTTGGTTCCAGCTCTCATTTTCCTCCTTTTAGCATTTGGAAATCTGACTTCCAAGTCAAATTTTAAAATGCAAATCCAGCACAGCTTCTTAATCAATCCCACTGGGGCCTGCAGAGCTGCTAATTCAGCAGAAATCTGGAAGGCTGAAAAACAAAAAGCCAAGCTGTAGCTGTTTTAAGACACTGATCCAAAGTGACTCATAAATCAGCCTGCTATGTTCAAGTTTTAGTCTGGAAAATATAGAAAAACAGCTGTGAAAATCATAAGGACTAATACCCCTAACCCGAGCCCCAATTTTGGTATGAACCAGAGGATTTATAACAGGCAGACACTAAAGAAGCCACACCAGCAGAAAGTACCTTTCAGACTTTTTTTTGCCTGAGCCCAGCTAACTCAAAGCTTTCTATGTGAGAAGACAAATAGTTCTGAAATTCCATTGAGATTTTAATAATACTTGAAACTCTTCTTGATAATTGGGCAACTTTTCCCTCTTTTGGCTAAGTAAACATATTCTAACTAGCACTCCTCTTTGGGCTCCCAACTCGTTGTAAGCACATACTCTAGATGTAAACTCCAGTCTGCTTTTAAAGGCAGTTGTAAGGAACGCTGAAAATACTGACTGTTTTAAGAGCCACTTTCATTAAAGGATTAAAAGTTCCTTTTTGAAAAGAGAACTAACTACACTATGACGATTTTACAGCTCAAACAATTCAACTTTTCACACATGGGATTCCTATGGCCATAAATTACAACTGAATAAACTGGAAAAAAATACACGCACACACGTACATTAAATAGATTAAGTTTTTAACTTACCAATTCAACAAATGAAACAAAAGCTAGACACCAAACTTTTTCTGAAGAGTGCTCTCAAGAAGTATTCCTAAGGAGAACTTTTACTTTAATTACCTGAGGAAAAGGAAGTTAAGATATGGGGAAGAACAATATGCATTTTTCTACTTATTTCTGAACTCTGGGAACAGTCTCCTTAAAAGCTTTTCAAATTATGTAAAATTTAAGAAGCAGCTATCTTATGCCTCCTGCTCCAAATACCGAGTTAAACAGAAGTTAAGGCTCAATTCCATGTATTTTTTCTGCTCCTTTCAAAGGTGGAGAAAGGAGACCTCTAGAGCTTCAGGCACAAACAAAAGAAACATTTACAATCAAGAATTTGGACCACATGGTTTGGTGACAACTACAAAGTCACACAAGTACAAGAATGACAGAGCTGTCCAATGAGTGATCACAGCAGGGTTTCTGACAACAGGCGTAGTGCTTATTTGTACAAGTGGAACTTATTTTCGCATACATTTAAGGAATGTGGACTTGTATTAAGACAATTTACTGCTGGCGGAAATGTAATTAAAGATTGTGCTAACCAAATAAACTGTAATTTGTTTTTAGTGTGCCACCAAATTATCTGCAAAACAAAATCCTAATTAGGTCAGCTACTTTTAAGACCAGGTTTGAATAGGTATCAAACCCCTTTTGGTTTAACTCAACTTCTAATCAAGAGCAATACAGTTTGTTTTTTTTTAAGACATCCAATTTTTAAAAGAGATATTCACACACAAAAATATACTGCACCCTGGCATGATCCGATAGGCCACTTAACATTGAGAAACTACTGAATATAAGTTAGATCTGGTGAATGATTTGAGCATTTCTAAACACACCCCAGGAAGCACTGTATTCTTTCTCTTTCTCATCCCTCTATTATTCATACGTGTTCACCTCCAGTCATTCAAATGTTCAGTTCCATATGATGTCAATAGAGCCATTCACATCTCATGAATAAGGCAACATGACCTCCACAAGAGGCAATTGAACAGAATTAGCCACAACTAATTGAAAGTCTTCCTGCTTTAGGTTAAAGCCCTTATCTCCTTCTTCAATTGTAATAAAAACTACTAAACAAGACATTCCATGATAAAAGATTACATATCAACCTAAAACTCTCTACTTCTACTTTTTTTTATTAAACTGAGGCATATTGACACAAAGAATATGCTTTTGATGGTCCACAGTTCTACAAATAAAGACTTTGATGAGCACAATGATTTAAAAACACAATTTCTTAAACTACCTGATCAAACTTCCTACCACTATTATTTGGATGTTAGGACAGTCGACTAGAGTTGTTTCCAGAGTTTCAAATTTCCACTGCAATCCTGAGCCAAATCTCAGGATTAAGGATGGACTGCACTTTTGTTATTTTAACAGGATAGCTACTTTGAAAAAATAGAAACACAAGTTTTGACTGTTTACATTTTGCACCAATCTTCCAACTTTAACAAAACGAGAGTGGGAGAGAACAAGATGACATTTGGAACTAAACTACATTTTCTTCCTCGTTCTGGCAGTTGGCAGTGATTTCAGGTTTTCGGACTTCACATCTAGCATCCCCAAACTTGCATAACAGCACCCAGCGCTCTCTCCTAAACCTTCTGGACCTGCTGAGAAGCTACATAAATCACGCTCTCGGTTCTGAAACAACTCTAGTTCCTTCCCTTCCTTATCCATTGATCACTCTTGCCAACTTCTTACAGTTTGGTCGAAGAGGGGAATTTACTAATGCGAAATTAAGCCCAGGGTAAAGAACAACAAAACGATGTCCACCACAGCTTGGACAGTGACCTAACTCTGTAGAGGGGGCTTCCCAAACGAAAGGAGCGCGTTCGATTACTAGTTGGGAACGCGAAAAGTGGCATGAACCTGTTAGAAACTATTGAGCCGCGGGATCATCCTCTCAAAGTGAGAACTGCGAACTCAGGGCGGCAGCAGGTTGCCAACTCTCCCGCCCCGGCCTGGCAGGGCGCGCATCTGAGCCCCCTAGGCGAGCTCCAGGCGCAGGACGTCGATTCTGCCCCTGGGAGTTGTCAGCGGCTGCATCCCCTCGCCCACCTGCGGCCGGGTGGGGCGCTCTCAGGGCCCACCTGCGCGGCCCGCCAGGCGCTGGGGGATGGAGGGAGACTGAGGCCCGGTCGGCTCCTTTTCCATCTCCGCGGAGGGCCGCTGGAGGCCTGGGCCAAGAGGAGGTGCCCTGGAAAAAGCTGCTGCGCGCCGAGCATCCTGGCCCCTCGCCCGCAGTCCCGAATCTCGAGTGGCTCCCCCTCCGCTCTCAGGAAGAATACTTACAGCCGAGCGACCCAGGGCGGGAGCGGCTCGGGCAGACGCGACAGCCGCTGGCGACTGCAGTCCAGAAGGTCCCCGAGGCAGCGGCACGGAACGGGGCACCGGTGCTCTGCGCCGACCCCAGAAGGCGGCCCCAGGGCCCCGCGGCCGCCGCCCTCGGCAGGGCCCGCGCATCCCAGCACCGCGCACAGCAGCAATCCCAGAGCCGCCGCGGGCGCGCGGAACGTCGGCGCGCCCATCGCGGTCCTGCAGTCCCTCGCTCTGACCCGGGATCCGCGCCGGCGCGCGCTCGGGGCCCTGCACCAACTTCCAGTCAGGAGTGGACGCCCGCGCTCGGGGCCGTGCGCGCGCGCCCTCCTCTAACGCTCCCAGGTAAACCCCTTTCTTTTAGTCCTGGCAGTAAAGTTCTTTCATGCCCCGGGGAAGCGAGAAGGAAACCGAAAAGAACGGCCAGCTGCGGCAGAGTTGCAGTGGGAGCAGCGTCCGCGCGCCAAGGCCTCTCCTCGCCCGCAAAAGAAACTTTTTCGCCTCCTCCCCTCAGCGGAGCGCCAAGTCCCCGCGCGGCGGAGCCGAGGGGCGGGGCTGCCAAGGCCCGCGCGAGCCCATTGGCCTGCCGGGCGCTTCGCCCCCGTGGCCACGTGACAATAACAAGGCTCCCGCCCCGGGTCGGAGCGCTGAGAAAGCGGAGCTGAGATTGTAGGAAATTCCGAGTTACATTTTCCAGCCTCTCGGGCCAGAAGTCTCCACTACGTCCTGGGAAGCATATATCAAATGGAGTTGAAGAGAAAAAGGGAGTGAGCAACCAAGTGAGCAAATATTAGGCCAGCTCTCGGAGTTGGAGGTATTTGGGGGCACTTAAGGGGAGTAAAGTTAGTTCTGTTATTAGGAAACCTTGCATTCCAAATTTTAAAATAAGTATAAATTATCTTACTATTCACAGAGGAAACAATGGTTTCAATAAAAATACAGTTGTTGGTTTTTTTAACATTAACACTGGTCGCGTTTTTTCCGTATGTCAGTTCCAAAAGTAAAAGTAATAAAATGAAAAAGTCATGATATTGGAAATGGTGTATTGAGTTACAAATAGACAGCGTTAGTGCATTGGATAGAGCTGGGGGGAAATTACGGGAAATGACCTTCTAATATACCGCGATGGCAATCACAGATCGCACGCCATAGGTAAAAATAATAAAAGTAGTCACCATAATATTTCAAAGCCAAATGAAAACAAGGACCTTGCAGGAAAAATTAATATATGCACCATGGTCCACCTGTGCCTTGAGTGATGACAAATCCTGATTGAGAGTGCTACCAGGATAGAAGTAGTACTTGCTGGATCCCTCCGCCAGGGGAGGATTCAGGCCTACAGGACTTGACAGTGAAGTCTGTGCCTTGTCTTACTCTTGCAGGTGATTGAGGCCACAGGAAATGATGGAGACCTCAGAGATCATCTGGGAACACCCTCCTCCTCTGGGTGAGGAGCTACACTTGTTTGTGGCAAAAACTGAAAACTTACTTTTATACTTTCACCTCTGCACATTGTTTCTTGCATGTTGTCTGCCAAAGCATGCTTTGGGCTGCTTAAACTGCTCATTATTGAGGAGTGGAGATCGCTTGGAGAGTTGAGACTTGAACTCCAACTCATGCCCATTGATTTCCACTGTGGCAAATTACCTGTATGAACACACCATTCACGAGGGTGGGAAAAGACTCAACTGTGAAGTTGAGGCACACCACTTTAGATATGATACCCCATCCTCTTCTTTCCAGCTACTGTTAACATCCACCCCACCGCCTTTTTTTTTTTTGATGATGTACAATTAGAAAATATTTATAATGAGGGTACTTCAGTTTTGAGTTATTATTTTGCCTGCTTGGGAGTGTCAAGGCACACCCCAGTCATGGTATGGATTTTCCAGCCCAGTCTCTCTCATCTATTTCATATAAGGAAAATCAGGCTTAGTGCATTGGAGTTTTTAAAAAGAAGAAAGATGCCATTATACACGTGCCATTAGATGTAGGCATGGTGCCACGAGTATGGTGGCCTGCTCACTGATGTGTCACGCATGTGACAGATGATCAGCAACTGGGTACCATTTGGGGGGGTTGGCTCATTTTCTTTCCCCATTCTATACGCTCCTTATATTACTTCATCGTCTTTTGTGAATTGCATTTACATCCATATTCTGATATTTACCACAACTATATTTCTAGCCCAGATCTTTCTCCTAAACTCTAGACCCATGTATTTCAACCACCTGTAGGTTGTCTCAAATTGAATGTTCAAATGTAACAACATATCTAGAATTAAATTTCACCACCCCTGAAACTTACTCCTTTTCCTCCTGAGTTCACTATCTCAAGGAATGATACCTGCCTCCATTCAGATGACTACTGCCCCAGAAGCCTAATTCACATTTCCTCATTCTCACCACCACCCCTACCATCAATCAATTAGCAAGTCCTAATGAAGCTAGCAACTAAATATATCTCCTATCTCTATAGACATTATGCAAACTCAGCCCCCTATCAGCTTCTTGCTTGGATTACTGACACAGCCTCTTTCCTGTCTGGCATTCCAGTCCTTTCTCCACAGTGCAGTCAAGTGATATCCCAGAAGCTCAAATCTGCTCCTGTGACTCAACTGCCTAATTCCTTTCTCTTGCTCCCATTGTCCTCAAAGTAAAGCTTAAATTCTTTAGAGTGACTTATGCAGCGTTTTTGTGTGCTTGGCCTCTAATTACCTCTTTAACTCATTTTATTTGCTCATCTCTCTTTTACTCCAGGACCTATCTGCAGTTTTCTTCCCATGCTGTGCTCTTTCCCTTTGGCCTTCCTTCACATGCTGGTCCCTCTGTCCAGATCATTCTCTGTTCCTCTTTTGTCTGATTGGTTGGCCCTTCGGCTTAAGCATCCCTCTTTTGGAGAAGGTTTTCCTGAGTCCTGTTTTAGCTATCCCTCGAATGCACTCCCAGCACATCCGGTATTCACTGGAATGTAATTGGTCATTTTCACTTTAGTACTTACTAAATAATGCTTAATGTGTGATAATGACTTTCCATATAGCCATGTATCCTATATATCCTTTACGGGTTTTACCAGTTACGTGATGTTAAGTTACTTAAATTTTCAGTACCTCAGTTTCTTCATCTGTAAGTTGGGGATACAATAAACACTCTCTTATCTGATTTTCATTTATCAGTTTACTGGATTAGCTGTTATTCTCTGTTCCCCCTCTAAGATTTATGGACTAATGCCTAAGACTAGCTGAAATCTAGTGGCTACCAGCCCCTCCCCAGTCCTCTCTTTGCAAGTTTGCTCCTACCCACTGGAGTTCCAGTCTTGTTTATATCTATAATTACACAATTAAATATTGCATCTACCAGAAGTAACTTCCTTTCTATGATAATGAATTTGAAGCTTTGGAAAGATTCTTTACAGGTAATCACTAACATGCAATGCTGTCAGATTAGATTTGGGTGAGACAATTGTAAAAACTGGGGAGAAATTGGAAATCTAGATTTCTTCACACACCTTGCTTTGCAAGCATCGTTAAGTTCTCGTTCCACTTTAAAGGCATCATAATTGGGAATCAATTAGCAGAGGATGTTTTATGGGTGTGGCTTGTGCTTGCTCAGAAGTTCACATAGTTTTTGAGAGAGCAAACTATGATGATACAGAAAGTCATTGTCGCACATTAAATATAGCTATTCTCCATCTCAGTTTATCCTGAACCATTCAGTCAATAGAAAGACGAACTAGTGCAACATGGAAACTTTAAATCAATGTAATATTTTCACAAACTAAGATTTCCCAAACCCTTCACAAACTACAGGGCAGAACCTCCATGGCGTGTCTCCCTGAGCAGGTGAGGACTGAATGTCTTTGAGGTCTCTCACAGCCCTGTGCAGTTTCTTTTAGTACCTAAACAATAGGGATGAAGACACAGTGCCAGGAAAGATGGTCTGTATTAGAGGGAAAAAAGGAACATACAATTTTGTTTAATCTCCCCAAATTTATCAGTGAATAACTGTGACCCCCAAAACAGCCTTAATGTATCACTGAATTCTCTGATCCTCTCATGGTGTAGTTATTCTGTAGTTATTCACAATAACTACATACACGCGCGCACACACACACACACACACACACACACAGGGTGCAGTAGTATCAAATGGCAATTTTCAGCTCTTGTGGCTACTCTTTCATAAACAAGGATTTAGTGTGAGGTGATCAGATTCATTTTGAATGTAGGTCTTTTAACGTTTGGATTAAAATGCGATCACGTGTTGAATTTCTCTACTCCTTAGAGGTTTATACAGGTTAACTGGGTAGTTGAAAATTGACTCTCCATTGGAAATGATCTAAATCACACTGGACAGTTTCTCATTTATAACTTTGTCTTGGAGAATGGCAAGGTCCATCCATTTTCAAAACAGCCTCCCACCCTCCGTTCTGTGGTTAGTACAACTCAGCCCCAGTGCTCTTTTCAGTTTTCCTGTTTTTTTTTTTTTCTCTCCCTCTGGCAAGTGTGAGACTTTCTTATCTTGAGTGCTGGCAAGGGCAATGACTCACCGATAAAAAGTAATAGAGGTGCTAAGCTGTCAGTTTTAACATCCAAGGACAAGAATGAAAGCTAAACACTCAGTACTTGCTTTATCATTACAATGAATGACACAGTTTGTGTAAGTGTGAACTGTGAAAAGGGAAAAGAGATAAGGCAAAGGAGGAAGAAAAGCACAAAAATCCCCAGATACTGATGCCAAAAGCAAATGTTGCTGTACTCTGTAACCTAACCATATCTTTCCCATTCATTAAGGCATTTTAGAAGAAATAGAGAGCCTCCTTTTCTCACAAAAAAGTTACCATGCTTCACTTAAAGAGCAGGAGAAGAGAGTCTTACTTTGCAAAAACGCTGCAATGAACATGTCTGAACTCTAGAAAATATTTAGAAAAATGAAGATAGCCACGCATCTGTTTCTCTCAAGTTGGCCAATTGTGGGAAATTGCTTGAATTGAAAACAATGTTATCTGCGTGTTCACTTAACTATAAATTAAACATATGATAGCTTTTATTTTACTCATTTCTCAAGTCACCCGCTAGGAATAATATGTGCCCTGAGGAAAACTCATATGGTGGACAAAACTGGGTTCCCTGGAAATCACCTCAGTGGAGGCTAGAGCTGCTGGGAGCTGGGAGCCCTGTGGTGGAGGTGGGAAATGGGTGAAGGCTCACAGCGGCTGTGACCCTCAGATTTTTCTCAATGGTGAGTGTCCTTCCCCAGGAACAGAGCGTTTCTGTGTGTGGTCTTCAAATTTCTCCACTCCTTTAAGGACCTCAGGATATTTTCACTTCTTCCTACCCTGTTCCATGTCTTCCTCTAGCCAGCAGCAATACTAAGACTCCCTGGGAATCTCAACACATAGATAATAGCCCACCCTGTCAGAAATGCAGAAATCCAAATGCTTGAGAATTTGTTACAGGGGCTGCAAGGTGGTCCCAAGTCTGACACTGAGGTCAGAAGCCCTGTAACTTTGGCTGACCGAACAACTCTATGCTTCATTTTCTTTACCTGTAAAACAGGGTGACGAATGTTACATCAGTACACTATAAAGCTCCTGATAGATTCTAGTGACTATTACTTAACTCTCAAATTGCTGCTTTCTTTTCATTATTCGAGGAGATAAAGTGAGTTAACTACAGAAACATTCTCCTGCTGGGATTATTGACCAAAAGAATGTTGGAATTAAATAAACCCTCAACTATTTGTCCTAAGTAACAGGAGGGAAAGAATTAATGCTAAGATGGAAAACAAACCAAAAACATTTTTTAACTTTCATATAAAACCCTTAATTTGTGTGTTAGGACAGCATACTGTACAGATCCTGAGATATTTTAATAGGAATTTTGTCATGCCGTATCAGAAAATTACTGTAGAACTCAATTTGTTATGATTTGTGCCATGAGGTCAAAAAGAATGATTAGGCATATTTACTAAAAATATTCCCATATCTCTCCTGGGAACTTTTCTGAAGAATATTTTTCTCCCACTTCTTAGATGAACAATTGGCCTATATACTAAGAATTCATTTGCATTTCCAAACCAGAAGAGGGCTTATACATGAGTTACTTACTGCTTTTATTTATAGTTTCATTCTCTTACACATTGGATATTCACCCAGGCCTGACTATCAAATTATTAAGGTGACTTTGTCATGAATAGTCTCAAAATCAGGTTCCCTGAATTCAAAACTCTGTATCTGTCCCTAAATCTAAGGATCACTATCAAGCTACAGAATTCCCAATATTGTTCTGTGTAAGTATTTTCAAATAGAGAATGAAGAAGGATTTTCAGCTTTATGGGGTCCCTTTCAACATGACATGGTGCTCCTATTACACTGAGGCAGAACAAATACTTTCCTGCTAAAATCCTAAGTTTTTAGCCCAGAGATTTACACACTTCTATTATGTTTAAACATACATACAAAAAGATTTCCAGGGAAATACTGACACAGAGCATGAAGAAGCTTTCAAGGGGACCTTGCTTATCTCCTTGCCCCCAGCACAACCAAGTCTGCAGCAGGCAGCCTCCTCCACTCCCATGGCAGTGATTTCAGACTTGAACAACCTTTTCAGTCTGAGCATTTATCTTTAGAACCCACATAAATGAATTCCTTCTGCTCTCTTGCTGCCATTTGAGCTTTTCTGCTTCTTCTGGGCAAAACAGAAGCTATTACCAGAAATAGTCCTTAGCTTTCCTCTTTGCAGATTAAATAATTGCAGTTCTTTTTTTAAATTTTATTTTTTTTAAATTTTATATTGGAATATAGTTGATTAACAATGTTGTGTTAGTTTCAGATGTACAGCAAAGTGATTCAGTTATACATATACATGTATCTATTCTTTTTCAAATTTTTTTCCCATTTAGGTTATTACATAATATTGAGCAGAGTGCCCTGTGCTATACAGTAGGGTCTTGTAGGTTATTTTAAATATAGCAGTGTGTATATGTCAATCCCAAACTCCCAATCTATCCCTCCCCCCTACCCACCCCCCCACCCGCCCCCAGTATCCATAAGTTCGTTCTCTAAGTCTTTGAGCCCGTTTCTCTTTTGTAAATAAGTTCATTTGCATCATTTTTTTTTAGATTCCCCATATAAGTGATATCATATGAGTGTGGCTTTGTCTGACTTACTTCACTTAGTATGATAATCTCTAGGACCATACGTGGTGCTGCAAATGGCATTATTTCATTCTTTTTAATGGCTGAGTAATATTCCACTGTATATGTGTACCACATCTTCTTTATCCATTCATTTGTCAATGGACATTTAGGTTGCTTCCATGTCGTGGCTACTGTAAACAGCGCTACAGTGAACACTGGGATGCACGTATCCTTTAGAACTGTGTTTTTTTCTCAATATATGCCCAGGAGTGGGATTGCTGGATCAGATGATAGCTCTATTTTTAGTTTTTTAAGGAACCTCCATATGGTTCTCCATAGTGGTTGCACCAGTTTACATTCCTACCAGCAGTGCATGAGGGTTCCCTTTTCTCCACACCCTCTCCAGGATTTATTGTTTGTAGACTTTTTGATGATGGCCATTCTGACTGGTGTGAGGTGATACCTCATTGTAGTTTTGATTTGCATTTCTCAAATAATTAGCGATGTTGAGCATCTTTTCATGTGCCTCTTGGCCATCTGTATGTCTTCTTTGCAGAAATGTCTATTTAGGTCTTCTAATTGCAGTTTTTTAAAAATTTTAGAATTTTATTTATTTACTTATACAGCAGGTTCTTATTAGTTATCCATTTTATACATATTACTGTATATATGTCAATCCCAATCTCCCAGTTCATCCCACCATCCCACCCCTGCCACTTTCCCCGCTTGGTGTCCATGTTTCTTCTCTACATCTGGTCTCAACTTCTGCCCTGCACCGGTTCATTGGTACCATTTTTCTAGGTTCCACATATATGCTTTAATATACGATATTTGTTTTTCTCTTTCTGACTTACTTCACTCTGTATGACAGTCTCTAGATCCATCCACTTCTCAACAAATGACCCAATTTCATTCATTTTTATGGCTGAGTAATATTCCATTGTATATATGTACCACAACTTCTTTATCCATTCGTCTGTTGATGGGCATTTAGGTTGCTTCCATGACCTGGCTATTGTAAATAGTGCTGCAATGAACACTGGCTGCATGTGTCTTTTTGAATTACGGTTTTCTCTGGGTATATGCCCAGTAGTGGGATTGCTGGGTCATATGGTAATTCTATTTTTAGTTTTTTAAGGAACCTCCATATTGTTCTCCATAGTGGCTGTATCAATTGACATTCCCACCAACAGTGCAAGAGGGTTCCCTTTTCTCCACACCCTCTCCAGCATTTGTTGTTTGTAGATTTTCTGATGATGCCCATTCTAACCGGTGTGAGGTGATACCTCATTGTAGTTTTGATTTGCATTTCTCTAATAATTAGTGATGTTGAGCAGCTTTTCATGTGCTTCTTGGCCATCTGTATGTCTTCTTTGGAGAAATGTCTATTTAGGTCTTCTGCCCATTTTTGGATTGGGTTGTTTGTTTCTTTAATATTGAGCTTAATGAGCTGTTTATATATTTTGGAGATTAATCCTTTGTTCATTGATTCGTTTGCAAATATTTTCTCCCATTCTGAGGGTTGCCTTTTCGTCTTATTTATGGTTTCCTTTGCTGTGCAAAAGGTTTGAAGTTTCATTAGGTCCCATTTATTTATTTTTGTTTTTATTTCCATTACTCTAGGAGGTGGATCAAAAAAGGTCTTGCTGTGATTTATGTCAAAGAGTGTTCTTCCTATGTTTTCCTCTAAGAGTTTTATAGTGTCCAGTCTTACATTTAGGTCTCGAATCCATTTTGAGTTTATTTTTGTGTATGGTGTTAGGGAGTGTTCTAATTTCATTCCTTTATATGTAGCTGTCCAGTTTTCCCAGCACCACTTATTGAAGAGACTGTCTTTTATCCATTGTATATCCTTGCCTCCTTTGTCATAAGTTAGTTGACCATAGGTGCCTGGGTTTATCTCTGGCTTTGCTATCTTGTTCCATTGATCTATGTTTCTGTTTTTGTGCCAGTACTGTATTGTCTTGATTACTGTAGCTTTGTAGTATAGTCTGAAGTCAGGGAGTCTGATTCCTCCAGCTCCGTTTTTTTCCCTCAAGACTGCTTTGGCTATTTAAATTTGTGTCCCCATACAAATTTTAAGATTTTTTGTTCTAGTTCCATAAAAAATGCCATTGGTAATTTGATAGGGAGTGCATTGAATCTGTAGATTGCGTTGGGTAGTATAGTCATTTTCACAACATTGATTCTTCCAATCCAAGAACATGGTATGTCTCTCCATCTGTTGGTATCATCTTTAATTTCTTTCATCAGTGTCTTAGAGTTTTCTGCATACAGGTCTTTTGTCTCCCTAGGTAGGTTTATTCCTAGGTATTTTATTTTTTTTGTTGCAATGGTAAATGGAAGTGTTTCCTTAATTTCTCTTTCAGATTTTTCATCATTAGTATAGGAATGCAAGAGATTTCTGTGCATTATTTGTATCCTGCAACTTTACCAGATTCATTGATTAGCTCTAGCAGTTTTCTGGTGGCATTTTTAGGATTCTCTATGTATAGTCTCATGTCATCTGCAAACAGTGACAGTTTTTCTTCTTTTCCAATTTGTATTCCTTTTATTTCTTTTTCTTCTCTGATTGCCGTTGCTAGGACTTCCAAAACTATGTTGAATGATAGTGGTGAGAGTTGACATCCCTGTCTTGTTCCTGATCTTAGAGGAAATGCTTTCAGTTTTTCACCATTGAGAATGATGTTTGCTGTGGGTTTGCCATATATGGCCTTTATTATGTTGAGGTAGGTTCCCTCTCTGCCCACTTTCTGGAGAGTTTTTATCATAAATGGGTGTTGAATTTTGTCAAAAGCTTTTTCTGCATCTATTGAGATGATCATATGGTTTTTATTCCTTAATTAGTTAATATGGTGTATCACATTGATTGATTTGCGTATATTGAAGAATCCTTGCATCCCTGGGATAAATCCTACTTGATCATGGTGTATGATCCTTTTAATATGTTGTTGGATTCTGTTTGCTAGTATTTTGTTGAGGATTGTTGCATCTATATTCATGAGTGATATTGGTATATAATTTTCTTTTTTTGTAGTATCTTTGTCTGGTTTTGGTATCAGGGTGATGGTCGCCTCATAGAATGAGTTTGGGGGTGTTCCTCCCTCTGAAAATTTTTGAAAGAGTTTGAAAAGGATGGGTGTTAGCTCTTCTCTAAATGTTTGATAGAATTCACCTCTGAAGCGACCTGGTCCTGGACTTTTGTTTGTTGGAAGATTTTTAATCATAGCTTCAATTTCATTACTTGTGATTGGTCTGTTCATATTTTCTGTTTCTTCCTGGTTCAGTCTTGGAAGGTTATACCTTTCTAAGAATTTATCCATTTCTTCCAGGTTGTCCATTTTTTTGGCATACAGTTGCTTGTAATAGTCTCTTAAGATGCTTTTTATTTCTACAGTATCTGTTATAACTTCTCCTTTTTCATTTCTAATTTTATTGATTTGAGTCCTCTCTTTTTCTTGATGAGTTTGGCTAATGGTTTATCAATTTTGTTTATCTTCTCAAAGAACCAGCTTTTAGTTTTATTGATCTTTGCTATTGTTTTCTTTGTTTCTATTTCATTTATTTCTGCTGTGATATTTGTGATTTCTTTCCTTCTGCTAACTTTGGGTTTTGTTTGTTCTTCTTTCTCTAGTTCCTTTAGGGGTAAGGTTAGATTGTCTATTTGAGATTTTTCTTGTTTCTTGACGTAGGCTTGTATAGCTATAAACTTCCCTCTTAGAACTGCGTTTGCTGCATCCCATAGGTTTTGGATTGTCGTGTTTTCATTGTTATTTGTCTCTAGGTATTTTTTGATTTTCTCTTTGATTTCTTCAGTGATCTCTTGGTTATTTAGTAACATATTGTTTAGCCTCCATGTGTTTGTGTTTTTTACATTTTTTACTCTGTAATTCACTTCTAATCTCATAGTGTTGTGGTCAGAAAAGATGCTTGATATGATTTCAATTTTCTTAAGTTTACTGAGGCTCGATTTGTGACCCAAGATGTGATCTCTCCTGGAGGATGTTCCGTGTGCACTTGAGAAGAAAGTGTAATCTGCTGTTTTTGGATGGAATGTCCTGTAAATATCAATTAAATCTATCTGGTCTGTTGTGTCAATTAAAGCTTCTGTTTCCTTATTAATTTTCTGTCTGGATGATCTGTCCATTGGTGTAAGTGAGGTGTTAAATCCCCCACTATTATTGTGTGACTGTTGATTTCCTGTTTTATAGCTGTTAGCAGTTGCCTTATGTATTGAGGTGCTCCTATGTTGGGTGCATATATGTTTATAATTGTTATATCTTCTTCTTGAATTGATCCCTTGATCATTATGTAGTGTCCTTCCTTGTCTCTTGTAACATTCTTTCTTTCTTTCTTTCTTTCTTTCTTTCTTTCTTTGTGGTATGTGGGCCTCTCACTGTTGTGGCCTCTCCTGTTGCGGAGCACAGGCTCCAGACGCGCAGGCTCAGCAGCCATGGCTCATGGGCCTAGCCGCTCTGCAGCATGTGGGATCTTCCTGGACCGGGGCACGAACCCACATCCCCTGCATCGGCAGGTGGACTCTCAACCACTGCGCCACCAGGGAAGCCCCATTCTTTATTTTAAAGTCTATTTTATCTGATATGAGTATTGCTACTCCAGCTTTCTTTTGATTTCCATTTGCATGGAATATCTTTTTCCATCCCCTCACTTTCAGTCTGTATGTGTCCCTAGGTCTGAAGTGGGTCTCTTGTAGACAGCATTTATATGGGTCTTGTTTTTGTATCCATTCAGCAAGCCTGTGTCTTTTGGTTGGAGCATTTAAGCCATTTATGTTTAAGGTAATTATCAATATGTATGTTCCTATGACCATTTTCTTACTTGTTTTGGGTTGTTTTTGTAGGTCCTTTTCTTCTCTTGTGTTTCCTACTTAGAGAAGTTCCTTTAGCATTTGTTGTAGAGCTGGTTTGATGGTGCTGAATTCTCTTAGCTTTTGCTTGTCTGTAAAGCTTTTGATTTCTCCATCGAATCTGAATGAGATCCTTGCCGGGTAGAGTAATCTTGGTTGTAGTTTCTTCCCTTTCATCACTTTAAGTATATCATGCCACTGCCTTGTGGCTTGTAGACTTTCTGCTGAGAAATCAGCTGTTAACCTTATGGGAATTCCCTTGTATGTTATTTGTCCTTTTTCCCTTGCTGCTTTCAATAATTTTTCTTTGTCTTTAATTTTTGCCAATTTGATTACTGTGCATCTTGGTGTGTTTCTCCGTGGGTTTATCCCGCACGGGACTCGCTGCGCTTCCTGGACTTGGTTGGCTATTTCCTTTTCCATGTTAGGGAAGTTTTTGTCTATAATTTCTTCAAATATTCCCTTGGGTCCTTTCTCTCTGTCCTCTCTTTCTGGGACCCCTATAATGCAAATGTTGTTGCATTTAATGTTGTCCCAGAGGTCTCTTAGGCTGTCTTCATTTCTTTTCATTCTTTTTTCTTTATTCTGTTCTGCAGCAGTGAATTCCACCATTCTGTCTTCCAGGTCACTTATCCGTTCTTCTGCCTCAGTTATTCTGCTATTGATTACTTCTAATGTAGTTTTCATTTCAGTTATTGTATTGTTCATCTCTGTTTGTTTGTTCTTTAATTCTTCTAGGTCTTTGTTAAACATTTCTTGCATCTTCTCGATCTTTGCCTCCATTCTTTTTCCGAGGTCCTGGATCACGTTCACTATCATTATTCCGAATTGTTTTTCTGGAAGGTTGCCTATCTCCACTTCATTTAGTTGTTTTTCTGGGGTTTTATCTTGTCCCTTCATCTGGTACATAGCCCTCTGCCTTTTCATGTTGTCTGTCTTTCTGTGAATGTGGTTTTTGTTCCACAGGCTGCAGGGTTTTTGTTCCACAGGCTACAGGATTGTAGTTCTTCTTGCTTCTGCTGTCTGCCCTCTGGTGGATGAGGCTAACTAAGGGGCTTGTGCAAGTTTCCTGATGGGAGGGACTGGTGGTGGGTAGAGCTGGCTGTTGCTCTGGTGGGCAGAGCTCAGTAAAACTTTAATCCGCTTTTCTGCTGATGGGTAGGGCTGGGTTCTATCCCTGTTGATTGTTTGGCCTTAGGCGACCCAACACTGCAGCCTACTTGGGCTCTTTGGTGGGGCTAATGGCAGACTCTGGGAGGGCTCACACCAAGGAGTACTTCCCAGAACTTGTGCTGCCAGTGTCCTTGTCCTCCTGGTGAGACACAGCCACCCCTCGCCTCTGCAGGAGACCCTCCAACACTAGCAGGTAGGTCTGGTTCAGTCTTCTGTGAGGTCACCACTCCTTCCCCTCGGTCCCAATGCACACACTAGTTTGTGTGTGCCCTCCAAGAGTGGAGTCTCTGTCTCCCCCCATCCTGTCAAAGTCCTGTAGCGAAATCCCGTTAGCCTTCAAAGTCTGATTCTCTAGGAATTCCTCCTCCTGTTGCTGGAACTCCAGGGTCAGAAGCCTGGCGTGGGTCTCATAACCTGCACTCCAGTGGGTGGACTTCTGTGGTGGAAGTGTTCTCCAGTTTGTGAGTCACCCACCTAGCAGTTATGGAATTTGTTTTTATTGTGATTGCGCCCCTCCTACCATCTCATTGTGGCTTCTCCTTTGTGTTTGGGTGTGGGGTTTCTTTTTTGGTGAGTTCCAGTGTCTTCCTGATGATTGTTCAGCAGTTAGTTGTGATTCTGGTGCTCTCGCAAGAGGGAGTGAAAGCATGTCCTTCTACTCTGCCATCTTGAACCAATCTCTTCTGCAGTTCTTCTTAATTCTTTCTCCCACGTACTACTGTTCCTCTAGCACCCTTGTGAGGAACAGAAATGTCTTCCTTCTATTTATTTGCCTTGTAAGATGGAGTGGAAGTAACAGAAGCTTGCACCTCCACAAATGAGGATATTCAATATTTGTCAAGCTCTTGCCATTCTTATTATTCTCTAAATATTCAGTATGTATTAACTCAGTTATTTCTTGCATCCACCATGTAAGGTATCATCCCTGTGTTAGCAGATAAGGAAATTGAGGTATGGAGATGTTAAGGAATTTGTCTGTGGTAGAGCTGGGATTCGAACCCAGGTAGTTTGACTCCACAGTGTACTCCCTTAACCACTGTGCTCACTGCTTTCCACTAGTGTCAGAAGAAGCAAGGGTTTCCAGGGTCTTCCTTAGTGCTCAAGAGAAGGGGGATCCAGTCAGCAGACTCGGATCAGTAAGGGAAGCAAGGAAACCTGCCTGGTAATTCTTGAAGATGATCGATTGCAGTCACTCCCTCTCCTTTCCTTCCGTCCTTCTTCCCTCCTGTCTTCATTGATCCACGTTTGGGAAAACATACTTGTCTTATAAAGATGTATGAATTAGTCACCTTAGGTTCTGCTTTATAAAAGTTGGTATCCCTGCCTGGGTATCAGAGTGGTGCTTGAAATCTCACCATTAGAGATTAACTATCTATGCTCAGGCGTGACTGTCTCCCTAAAGTTCTCTTCTGTAATGTCACACCCCTACTTCCAGGAATGTTGCATAAGGTGGTGTTGGCATTTAGGGTCGGTGTTCTGTGAAACTAAATATGGCTTGCAGAAGAACGTTGGTGGTTGATAGTCAGAAGAGACAAAAAGATGTAGAAAGGGAAACAGGCTTTGCTTTCTTTACAATTTTGTCTAGGGCTGTACCTAACTAGGGGAACCATGAATGGGATATGTGTGATCCAAGAAGGCCAGAGAAATGAAATATTAATACTAGAGATTATATTTCAGTTGTTGAGACACTTTGCATGTGATAGCAGAGTTCTCTTTTAGTTTTTGGTTTATTAGCTAATGCTAATTTTTATGCTTTTTTAACTCTTGTATAGGATATGGAGAAATTTTTTTTAAAGTGTCCAAGATTGGCTAGTTTTGAATTCTAGTTTCCCAAACAGCTTTTTGAAAAAGGCTACCCTTCAAATCCATTGCTCCAGGAGCAACTCAAAGGCTTCCCTTCTTTAGGGGACTTTGCCCAGGTCCCTTCAGTGATGTTTGAATTAGAGTCTTTCTCTCATTCAAAGACCCAACTCAAGTTATAAGATAGTAGCTTTCATTATCTTCACTTATACTTATTAAGCCATCCGTCACCATGACAAATAATTTTATTATGAATAATGTAATAGACATCATGAAAATGAACTTGCTGTAATTCCGATAAAAATCTATATTTTCTAATATTATAAGAGAAAATGCTAGAGATACAAGCTACCCTGTGTTAAAAGTTGGGAATTAATTTTTAATGGATTAGGAGCTGTCATCTATGATTTTATGAGACTCTACACAAAAATAATTAATTTAGAAGTGTATTGATTTTTTCATATATTTCTTAAATATGTTATTAAAAATAAAGTTTAGCTGAACAGTTTGTCCTAGAACATTAAATTATTTAATGTAGTGGTAAAATTTTTAAAAGCCAAGGGGTATCTTAAAAACAGAAATTTGTACAAAACCTTTATTTCACCTAATGAAAGTACACCTAGGAAGTTAATGGAAACATGGATAATTATAATTACATTAAATGCTGGCGGATCTGTTCCAAAAGGATTCTATAGCATTAGAAGTTGATAATTATTTTCCTGAAGTTTGTGATTACTCACTGAAATTCATATGCTTGGGAAGAGAACAATAAAATGTACCGTATTTTTTCCTTGTAACTTTGAAGATGTTAATGTCTCAAGGTGAGGGTAGAATTCTCCATCTTGTTAGTAATTATGCTTGACTTCTTGTGATCCAAGATGAGAATGTTAGAAACAAAATTATGCATAATGTGAACATACTGACTGCAGTCACAAAAGCTCTTCCTAAAAGTTTTGCCCTAGGCAAAACATAATTTTTTTTAAAAATCAGCTTTTATAAAATCACTCAAATGTAGCCTGCTTGACTCCATTAGAAATAACTGGAATAGCCTAAGACAATCCATATTTGGGAACTCAGATGTGTTTTATATGTGACTAGATCTGAAATTAAGAGCAATCATCTTCTTGAAACTCTGGTATTTAAAAGAATAGAAGGAGGTTTAGTTCATAGAATCTTTAAACTATCTATCATCTTTTATTATCCTTAGCTCTAAAACTTTATATTGAATATGATTCCTCTGTCTACCCTTTAGAAGGCATAGGATACAATGAAACAATTAATAGATATTAGTATTTCTCCAAGGGTGGTCAGTATAACTCTAGCATCAGTTACAGCGGAGGCTTACCCACATAAAGACTATTTGGCCCTTTTCCCAACTTACTGAATCAGAAATTCTACAGATAGGTTCTGAGGATCTGCATTTTAACACACCCTCCACAGTTTGAGAATCTGCAACGTGCTCCTCTGGAATTGTTGGGGACTAATTTTCCTGTATTACCACGTAGCATTTCTTGTGGTTTCTTTCCGTGGGTGATGAAACCCTTACCATGAGTGCCTGAAACTCCTCTCTCTTCCCACCCTGCTCTGTCAAATGTAGACGAATCATAAAGAGCAAAGAAAAAGACACTATGATTCTATCGTGAGTGGTTGAGGTTGCCTGGGACCAGTATGGAAATTTGGAAAAAAAGAGGGATACTTGCCCATATGTTTACACGGATGAGGAGAATACATTTTGTGGTGCCAAGCAATAGATACTTAGATGATAGAGAACAATATATGCTGCTGTACGAAGAAATGTGTACAGTTAGCCAGGACTGAAATATCAGATATCCCAACAGGCCACATTATTCAGTTGTCTAAGACAAAAGAAGTGCTTAAATAAAAGTTATGGAAGATCCAGAGATCAGGAAATTCCTGAGTATATTTCTATTACAACACTCATCAGAGGATGTGTGACTCTGTGTGTGTGTGTGTGTGTGTGTGTGTGTGTGTACTGGCTTCTTCCCCATGATGGGAGCTCGTTGAACCTTTGAGGCTCTAGACAGACAGACAGTGATCCGTGAACAGCCATCTCAGCTGGTAGCACTGCCTGTCCCGCAGCCACGGACTCCTCAACTCTTCTCTTTCTCTGACAGCTTACAACCTACCTCCCTCATCAGCAAGTCCTGTCAGCTGTGTTTTCAGAATGTGTGCTGATTCTCACTAGTCTCAGCACCTCCACTCCCACTCGCCTGTTCCAGCCATAATCCTCTCTCCCCTGGATTCATGGAAGAGCCTATTACCCAGTCTCTGATGCCTCTCTTGCATCCCCGTAATCAGTTCTTCACCAAGCAGCCCAAATCTTCTTTTTAAAGATAAAGCAGGGGCTTCCCTGGTGGCACAGTGGTTGAGAGTCCGCCTGCCGATGCAGAGGACACGGGTTCATGCCCCGGTCCGGGAGGATCCCACATGCCGCGGAGCGGCTGGGCCCGTGAGCCATGGCCGCTGAGCCTGCGCGTTGGAGCCTGTGCTCCGCAACGGGAGAGGCCACAACAGTGAGAGGCCCGCGTAAAAAAAAAAAAAGATAAACCAGATCCCTCTCCTCTCTTGCTCAAAATCTTCCCGTGGTTTTTCTCACACTTGGAATAAAATCCAAAGTTTTCCCCGTGGTCCACGAGGCCCCACAGGATCTGCTTCTTCCCCAACCTCATCTCCCACCACTCCGCTGATATTGAACCACTCACCCTCTGGCAACACCACCCTTGCTCCCCTTCCTTTTATTTCTGGAACATACCAAGGTTTTTCTCACTTGAGGACGGTGTCTGCTGCTGTTCACTGGACCTAGAATGTGCTTCCCTGTAGCTCGTTCACCCTCTAGCTCGTTCTTGCCTCACTAAGGTCTCCGCTCAAATTTCACCTGCCAGAGAAACTTTTCTTACTACACCTTCAAAATAGCTTCCTTCCCCTCCCTGCCCCCGGGCAATCTCTAGTCCTTACCAGACCTATTTTTCATGTTTGTAGTATCACTTTCTGAAATTACATTGTACATATATTCTATATGTATATATATATTACTGCTTACATCCTCCACCAGAAGGCAAGCCCTCTGGCTCTCAGCTTGGTTCTGTTGACCACTGAAACTCCATGTTAGAGCAGAGTCTGGCATGGCTTAATAATCAGTCAGACTTCATTGAAGGTCTGCATCCCCAAAGCTGTCACATAATCTGAGGTGTGTGTACCTGGCTGAATGTCTAAATGAGTGACTGTTAGAAGCTTTGCGTTTCTGGTTGCAAATATTTCCCTGGAGCAGAATGTGCTCCTTGCAGATGAGTGCCCTTACGTGGTCCTCCCCTCTGCCTCCTTGATCATATTCTCCCATTGGAACACATTTATTTTCTCCTATTTGGAAGAAGGAAGTCAAGGAGAAGGCTAGTTCTCATTAACTGAAAAGGAATTTGGGGCTTATTTCATCCTGTAGGATAATCTGATGCCGCCCAACAGAGGGATATAGGGTGACATTCAAGTTATCATGAAACAAGTCAATATCAGAGATAAGACAACAGAGACTTTATAATGGGCCTTTTCCATTTATTTCTCTCTTTCTTATTCTATACCAATGAGAACCCAAATAGCCTATAAAAATCCACCTGTTATGGGTATTCTTCCCGGTACAATTTCAGATTCCTCATCAAGATTCTCAGAGGATACCAGTTTAGGTTTTAGACACTAACAGCCTCACTGTCACATTTCTAAACAGAAAGTCTTTATGGGACAAAAAAACCTTTAGAACATGGGTAATTAAAAAGCTGAGGAATCTTGGGCAGTACAGTGGTCTTATGGAAAACTGTATTGCTATTAATACTTTAAGAAGGGTCTTGAGATTATCATCTGCTGTCATAGGGGGAGAAGTATGGCCTTTGAGAATCTTATCCAAAATATTTGGAAAATGACATTAACGGTGAATGCAAATAGAATCATAAGATTGCTTTATGTTGCAATTCTCCCTCATCCTTAGAATCAGTTTGTGGATAATTTCGCATTGGTAGACAACTGCTTCCCACATGTGAATTAAGGTTAAATTATACCAGTGATGTCATTGATGTGGAATAAAAAGTGTTGTGATTTTTAGTGATGGATATTTCACCAAAGCTGTGAACAATGTGTTCCATAAAGACTGGTATAAGTCTCCCAGGAGCCCTGTTAAAACCTTACCCATGCAACTCTTTTAGCAACATAATAATGATTAAAAATGGATGCAAAAGTCATTTACCCACAAGGTCAGCATTTTATGTATTTCCTAGTTAATAAGTAAGAAAAAAGGTTCCAATATTATTATACACATGATACATTAGGCTAAAGTCCAGCACATACTTTATTATTAAGCAAGTGTGCAAATTAAAATAAGAGGGTGATCAAATACAGTAAGAGTGACTTTCTGGTTTGAAATAAAAGTATAAGCACACAGTGACTTTGAACTTTAAATATTTGAAGAAAAATAGCCTGGGTCAAAGGTAGAACTAGATTTTTTTTTTCTTTAAAAGCTCTAAGACTGCCTGCTCTTATTTTGGTTGGATTAAAGCAGATCTTTAGCATTACCGTAACCTGGGTCAGAGCCAGCCTGGGGGGGATGGCTATGTGCCCAGCAGACCCACTCTGCGGGAACTGCCATGGTGGCCCTCTCCACAGGTGTCCTCCACGGAGCACAGTTCTCTCCTTGTGGGGTCTCAATGATTCACCACTGAATTTTCATTGAAGAAAGAGAGTTTCTCAAAATGGGTAAAGGAAAACAACACCCAGCAACCAAAAACAGGCAACTGTATTTAGCATAGAGAAAGTGAATTATTCCTTTTATGTGCTGTCCTTCACCTGTATGTCCAGATCGGATGTGACGTGACTCAGAGCAGATTGCAGCCTTTGCCCAAGACGTCTCTCTGTCTGGGTCCTACTTGGCCACATTTTCAGAAGGACTGTTTATTTGAGTCATTTCAAAAATAAAGACTCCTGGGTTGGGGTTGTCTGGGGGTGATGGTTATCCAGGATGGTTGAAGGCTCAAGAGTGACTGTGAATAATGCCTTTGCCATCTGTGTTCCGAGCTCATGTATTCACGAGTTCGGAGAATGCACGAATTATTTCTAGATGATTTATCGCAGTATCTCCTGAATCTAGCCAACTGCCTAGCACCTAGCCCATTTTATGTACTCAGAAGAATGTGTGTGTGTGTTGAAATGAATAAAAGGAAAACAGAGAAACTTAAAGTGGGAAAATGAAAATGATGCTAAGTATCAGGTCTAAAAGGTAGTATGTGGCCTTTTTCAGGGAACTACCCAGAACTCTGACCCGGAAGAACGAGGCTGTTGAGCACAGGACAGATCAGTGTGGGTGTTCAGGACAAAGACATGAACTTTGCAGGGTAAGGATATTGGTTGCCTTTCTCAAAGGTCCTCATAGTGTGGGAACAAGGCTGGCCTGGCAGTTTCCGGAAACCTTTCATGACAGCACACACACCCCAGCGGACACATCTCCTCCTCTGGTAGGTCCCATCCAGGAATACTTGCCTCCCTGAACAGTGCCTTCTGTCCTTGTGGCATCCCCTCCTCCTGCTTTCCCGGCCAGAGAGTACATAAATCTTAAGAGCACCATGGATTGGCCTCTAGGCCTGAAAGACATAGAATGGTTTCCAAAGACGCTTAATTTGCAATCAGGAAGTAGCTCAGACATCCAGCTATTTTGGCTTAATTAAGAAAAAAGATCTTTGACAGCTACAAGTGGAAAGTTCTTGGGACGGGACAACCTTTAATAGCCCCAGACTTGGCAACTTTCAAAAGAAATGCTGCCAGTTCTGATTTTAAAACGAACGAACGCTATATTTCTGCAACATTTAAACAATTGGTTGATTGAGTGAAACTATCTCCCCAATGTAATTTGACGACATGTAGATGAACAGACGTTTGATTAATTCATCTTCCAATCACTTGTCAAGATGTTGCAAAAGTGGGCTGATTTCTGTTTCACACAGCTGAGATTTATGATATCATTAAAGAACTAAGGTTCAGTGACTTTAAATTATGCTTGAATTATGACTTAATGTCTTACATTAATAACGGTGGGATATGAAGATTTTCTTTAAAACTTAGTGTGACTTTTTTGGCTTTTAGTGACATTTATCAAGGATAAGTAGGTGCTGAGTGCTCAAATGCACTTTAACTATGCTTTTATCTTATGCTTAGAAAACTACAATAGCCTCTTTGTTTTGCATTTTATGATGCTAATCTCTTTCCTCCAGTCTATCCTATACTGTTAAGGAGATGTCCTTAAATATTATTTAATAGTATAATTTTCCTCCTCAAAAACTTCAACACTATATATGTGTACAAATCTCATTATAACCAATCTAAGTGAACATATGGAAAATAATAAAAGTATCGACAGATATACATGAAGGTAATGAATATGGAATGTTTGGTTGCATTTTAGAAATTCTTTTTCTTTATCTGTGTTTTCTTATTTTCTGCAATGAGTACATCTTGCCTATGTAAAACTTTTTAAAATTCCCTTTCATATTTTTAAAGTTTCAATAATTCCCATTTCCTTGATTAAAAAAAGAAACAGGAAAGGGACAAAAAGTGAAAAGCATATAGGAAGAATATAGAAATAATCCAGATGTATTAGTAATCACTATCAATATAAGTAAACTAAACTCTCCAGTTAAAAAACAAATGTCATTCTCCAAAGAAGACATACAGATGGTCAAGAAGTACATGAAAAGCTGCTCAATATCATTAATCATTAGAGAAATGCAAATCAAAACTACAATGAGGTATCACCTCACACTGGTCAGAATGGCCATCATCAAAAAATCTACAAACAATAAATGCTGGAGAGGGTGTGGAGAAAAGGAACTCCTCCCACACTGTTGGTGGGAATGTAAACTGGTATAACCATTATGGAGAACAGTATGGAGGTTTCTTAGAAAACTAAATATAAAACTACCATATGATCCAGCAATCCCACTACTGGGCATATATCTGGAGAAAAGCAATTTGAAAAGATACATGCATCCCAATGTTCATAGCAGCACTATTTACAATAGCCAAGACATGGAAGCAACCTAAATGTCCATCAGCAGAGGAGTAGATAAAGATGTGGTACATATATACAATGGAATATTACTCAGCCATAAAATAGAACAAAATAATGCCACCTGCAGCAACATGGATGAACCTACAGATTGTCATAGTGAGTGAAGTAAGTCAGGCAGAGAAAGACAAATATCATAAGCTATCGCTTTTATGTAGAATCTAAAAAAAATGGTACAAATGAACTTATTTACAAAGCAGAAATAGAGTCACAGATGTAGAAAACAAACTTACAGTTACTGGGGGGAAAAGGGGAGAGGGATAAATAGGGAGATTTGGCTTGACATATACACACTTCTATATATGAAATAGATAACTAACAAGGACCAACTGTGTAGCACAGGCAACTCTACCCAGTACTCTGTAATAACCTATATGGGGAAGGAATCTAAAAAAGAGTGGATATATGTATATATGTATATGTATAACTGATTCACTTTGCTGTACACCTGAAACTAACACAACATGGTAAATCAACTATACTCCAAGAAAAATTTTTTTAAAAAATCAAAAAAAAATGTCAGATTGAATTTTTTTTTAATAACTTTATTTATTTTTGGCTGCGTCGGGTATCTGTTGCTGTGCGCAGGCTTCCTGTAGTTGCTGAGAGCAGGGGCTACTGTTTGTTGCGGTGTGTGGCTTCTTATTGTGGTGGCTTCTCTTGTTGCAGAGCACAGACTCTATGGGCTCTAGGCATGCAGGCTTCAGTAGTTGTGGCACATGGGCTCAGTAGTTGTGGCTCACGGGCTCTAGAGCGCAGGCTCAGTAGTTATGGTGCACAGGCTTAGTTGCTCTGTGGCATGTGGGATCTTCCTGGACCAGGGCTTGAACCCACATCTCCCACACTGGCAGGTGGATTCCCAACCACTGCGCCACCAGGGAAGCTCCAGGTTGAATTTTAAAACAAAAAAATTCCAGCTATATTCTTCTCATAGGATATATACTTAAAACTTTTGGATAAAATTTTAAAATCAAAGGACAGAAAAAGTTTATCATTCAGTGGTAAACAAAACAAAGTTGGTATGGTTATTTTATTATCATAAAAAGTAAACTTTAAGTCAAGAGGCATTCCTAGGGATGAAGACTTTAAGTCAATCCTAAGATATAATAGTTCTCTTTTATATGCACCTAATAATGTAGTCTCAGATTGTACTAGGGGATCTTATAATACATCTCTCAGTAACTTATAGATCAAGCAAACAAAAACATTAGCAAGGAAATAGAAGATTTGAAAAGTATGATTAACAAGTTTGATCTATTTAACATTATCAGAGAACATTGTACTCTATAACTGAAAAAAAATTTTTTTTCAAGCATACCAGGAACCTTATGAAAACTGACTACATTCTAAAGCATAAAGGTACTCTCAACAAACGTCAAAAGATTGGTATCATATAGCTTATATTTCTTAAACACAATCCAGTGAACTTAGAAATTGATAACAAGTTTGAATCTAAGTTTCAAACTCTTAAAACACATAAAACACTTAAAAACACAATTTCAAAGAACTCATAGATTTAAAAAAACCTAATTAAAATTATAAGTAGAAGTAAATGGTAACAAAAATATTATATAGTAAAACTTTTGGTAGAAACTAAACTTTGGAATGAGTTTTATCTCCTTAAATACTTTCATCAGAAGTAGGCTCAAAATTAATGAGCTAGATCGCTTATCCAATAATACAATGTTGGTTTAATAGTAGAAATTATTTAATATAATTTACTATATTAATAGATAAAAGGAGAAAAAGTAATTATATTAATAAAACCAGTTAAAAACAAGTTTGACAGAATTCAGCATTCATTCATGATAAAATGCCTTAGCAAGCTTGGAATAAAATTGAACTTTCTTAACCTGAAAAAGGTCTTATACAAAAGTGTACAGTAAGTGTCATACTCAACGTGAAGTGTAAGAAGCATTCTTTTTATAACCCAGAACAAGCCAAAGATGCCTACTGTCATTGCTTCTAACCAATATGAAATCAATGAGAGAGTTTTGCAAGTTTATTTGATACTGAAATAAAAACACAAACTCATTTCTATATCCATGTACCTACAACAATCATGAAATGTAATTAAAATAAAACAGAAAAATACATTTTTTCTGGTATCCCCCAAATCAACAACAATTGCTAATCATCACCACCAAAAAAACCTGTCAAAATATGCATGCCTTTTATGGAGAAATTTATAACATTTTGTTGTATGATATTAATAAGACCTAAACAGATACATATATACTATGTTCTCAGGCCTTACATTATGAAAAAGTGAATTCTCTCAAATTTTACCTAAAAATTTAAAGTAATTCTAACTTGGTTTTCATGGACTTGAATAAAGTAATTCTGAAATGTATATGGAAGAGCAGAGATGATCAATGTGGTGTTATTTGCTCAACCAGATGTTGGGACAGTGTGTGTTGTCATAGAAAAAGACAATTAGACGAATAGGAACAAATAAAGAAACTGGACAGATCCCTTTCTATTTGGAATTTGAATTTTAGAAGAACAGGCATTGTAAATCAATAGGAAAAGGAAGAACAATGTAATAAATGATGCTGGGAACAGTGATAATCCCTGTGGAAAAAATAAAATTGGAGTGCTATCTCATCTCACACACAAAAATTTTAATTCCAGGTGGATTAAATGAAATGCAATATTTAAAACAAATACTTTGAGAAGACAATATAACAGAGTATCTTTATATTCTGGTGTTTGGATATGGAAGTGTCTCTTAAGATATTTAATGTTACTTTAAATTAAGTACTTCTTTCTAGCAAAAGATAACCATAAATTAAAAAGAGTAAAAGATAAGCCAAGGGCTGGGACAAAATATTTCCAATATATGTCACTAAAAAATTATTACTAACTAGCATGTATAAAGCACTCCTATGGCTCAAAAAGGCAAAAGGAAAACTCAACAAAAACTAATAGAAAAGTTGGCAAAAGAGATGAATAAACATTTCACAGATGAGGAAACAGGAAAAGCTCATAAGCATATGAAAAGATGATAAACATCATTAGTAATTAAATCAAATTCAATTTGGTATATTTACATGTTAAACCATAATGAGGTATTTCTTTTTTTTTTCAGTTTGCTAGTATTTTGTTGGCAATTTTTTTAAATTTTATTTAATTTATTTTTTTTATACAGCAGGTTCTTATTAGTCATCAATTTTATACACATCAGCGTACACACGTCAATCCCAATCGCCCAATTCAGCACACCACCATCCCCACTGCCCTGCAGCTTTCCCTGCTTGGCGTCCATACGTTTGTTCTCTACATCTGTGTCTCAATTTCTGCCCTGCAAACCAGTTCATCTGTACCACTTTTCTGGTTTCCACAAAAATGCGTTAATATACGATATTTGTTTTTCTCTTTCTGACTTACTTCACTCTGTATGACAGTCTCTAGATCCATCCACTTCTCAACAAATGACCCAATTTCGTTCCTTTTTATGGCTGAGTAATATTCCATTGTATATATATATACCACATCTTCTTTATCCATTCGTCTGTCGATGGGCCTTTAGGTTGCTTCCGTGACCTGGCTATTGTAAATTGTGCTGCAATGAACATTGGGGTGCATGTGTCTTTTTGAATTATGGTTTTCTCTGGGTATATGCCCAGTAGTGGGATTGCTGGGTCATATGGTAATTCTGTTTTACCATACTGTTCTCCATAGTGGCTGTATCAATTGACATTCCCACCAACAGTGCAAGAGGGTTCCCTTTTCTCCACACCCCCTCCAGCATTTGTTGTTTGTAGATTTTCTGATGATGCCCATTCTAACCAGTGTGAGGTGATACCTCATCACAATGAGGTATTTCATATGCACCAAATTGGCAAAGATTTTAAAAGTCAGAAAATACCAAGTATTTACAAGGATATAGAATACGGGTTGGCAAACTTTTTCTGCAAAGGGTGGAAGGTAAATATTTCAGACTTTGCAGGCGAGGAGTTCTCTTGTAAGGACTCAACTTTGCCATTGTATCACAAAAGCAATTGTAGACAATATGTAACCAATTGGTGGCTGTTTCCAATAAACTTTATTTACAAATAAAAAAACCCCCCAAAACCCAGCAGGCTTACTTTGCCTTATGGGCTGTAGATTGCTGATCCTTGATGTAAAGGAAAGAGAAATCACATGGGAGTATAAATTTGTGTAAACCTTTTGTAATTATCTACCAGAAGAATCATGCACAGTCCACTCCCACATACATTACTGTAGAGGAACTCCAGCACGTGTACACCAGTGGCCTGTGCAAAAATGTTCATAACAGGATGTTCATGACAGCAAAATGCTAGAATCATCTCAAATGTGTATCACCAATAACACGGAGATGAATTTTTAAATATTCATAGAAAGAAATACTATATAACAGAGAATATGGATGAACCATGGCTAAAGGCGGTAAGAGGGACGCATGTCAAAAACATAGTGCTGAGAAAAAAAGTCACTGAGGAGTAAAAGAGGCAACACTAAAAATATACATATTTTTAGAATGTCATGCTAGGTGGCAAAACTAAATTGAGAAGCCATAGAATGATTAATATAGAATGCAGGACTATGTTCCCTTCTTGCGGGCAGGACAGACTGTAATCTGGGAAGGTCACACAAGGGTTTCTAAGGTACTGGTGCTGTTCTCCTCCTTAATGCAGTTGGTAGATCCTTGGGGGTATCTTTCATTTTATTCTTTAAATACTAAATATATATTTTATGTTCCTTTATCTATGTGATATTTTCTGATAATATATCAATTCAATGACAGTGTGTGATCAAGGCAATTAGATTTTTTAATTTATTTTTTATTGAGGTAACATTGCTTTATAATGTTATATAAGTTTCATGTATACAACATTGTATTTCTACTTCTATATACTCTACAGTGTGCTTATCCCCCCAAATTTAGTTTCCATACATTATCATAAAGTTGATCCTTTTTGACCCATTTCACCTTCCCCTCTGCCTCTTCCCCACTGGTAACCACTACTCTGTTCTTTATATCTACATGTTTGTTTTTGTTTGGTTTGTTCATTTACTTTGTTTTTTTTTTTATATTCCACATATGAGTGAAATCATACAATATTTGTCTTTCTCCATCTGACTTATTTCACTTAGCATGATAACCTCAAGGTCCATCCATGTTGTCAAAAGTGGCAGAATTCCATCTTTTTTATGGCTGAGTAGTATTCCATTGTGTTTATATTCCACCTCTTCTTTATCCATTCATCCATGAACTGGCACTTAGGTTGTTTCCATATCTTGCTGTTGTGAATAAATGCCTCAATGAACAGAGGAATGAATATATCTTTTGGTATTAGTGTTTTTGTATTCTTTGGATAAATACCCAGAAGTGGGATAGCTGGATAATATGGTAGTTCTATTCTTAATTTTTTGAGGAATCTCTGTACTATTTTCCATAGTGGCTGCACTAATTTATATTCCCACATCCTGGCCAACACATTATTTCTTGCCTTTTTGATAATAGCCATTCTAACAGGTGTAGGTGGTATCTTATTGTGGTTTTGATTTGCATTTCCCTACTAATTAGTGATGTTGGACATCTTTTCATGTGCCTGTTGGTCTCTGTGTTTTCTTTGGAAAAATATCTATTCAGCTCCACTGCCCATTTTTTAATCAGGTTGTTTGTTTTTCTGTTGTTGAGTTGTATCAAGTTAACTAATGTTTTAGAACAATTACTCTGGTACAGGTATTCAGTACTAACCAGAGGGATGTAAAGAAGTATTAGGCAGACTAGTTAAGAGATTGTTAGAGTACTCCATGCATAAGGAGCCTTGGTCATGTAATTTGAGAGAAAGAAGGAAATTCAAGAAACTTTTAAGATACAGATGTAAAGATCTTGGGTAGAGGTGGGAAGCTTGGGAAGCATGGATAAAGCTAGCAAACTGTTTTTGTTGTTGATGTTGTTTACATCATTTATATTTTCTGAGCGCTTGTTGAAGATGTTAAGAAAATGAGGAAAAAAATTAATGAAGAACTTTTGAGTGATCTAACCAAGTAATTTTGCCCCAGAAGAGCCTACATGAAATGTTTACTGGAACAAACACAAAACAGGAAAAACAAAACAAATATTTATTGTAAAAATTCCCAAGAAAAGTTGAACAGCATTTATTTTGACGTAGTGATGAAAGAATAACTCATAGTAATATTATTTAATGAATAAGGACCAAACAGTTGGCACCATATAAATAGTAGCTACTTTGAACAGGAAAAGGTAGGAAGAAATGTGATCAACTTACCCGTGGTGGTTAAGAGTGTGAGTTCAAACCCTGAGTGATCTTTGGCAACGTTTTTAATGTTTTTAAAACTCAGTTTCCAATCTGTAAGATGGGTGTAATGATATCTATTTCAGATAATTTTTGTGGGACTTGACGTAGTGTTTTCATGTGCTTACTACATTGCATAGCACATGAGAAAAACTTGGTAAATGACAGACAACAGAAATATAATGATATAAAGCATAGGAGACATTGTGTCTTTTAAAGAAGTATCTGGTAAGTTTTTTTTCCTAACATTATCTTGACCTGTTTATATCAATAATAATGTTTTTACAAGTGGAACCATCAGCTGCCTGGCTTTGCTGCTTTGCTGGTGTTGCTCTTTTCCTCCAACACTTTGAAAAAACGCGGGATGACACAACTGGATTTATTTTAGCTCATACTTTGATACAGTTACTTTCTCTCAATGACTTTGGAAAGGGCAAATTCACTGAATAAGTGTAGCTGTGATTTCACAAAAGTATCTCACACTTCTGTGCTTTGGAGTGTATCCTTAGAGAAAAAAGTTGAACATACCCGTCTCACTCCTAGCCATCTGCAAGAGAGAAATGGGCAAAAGCTGGGCTTACGTGCATTGAAATTCTGAGTTCTGAGCTTCTCATTTCTGTGGGAAACTCAGTTATAATAAAAAAAAAATAGAGTGGGTGAAAGGAAGGAAGGTGAGAGCCCTTGCAGGAAGGACAACGGTCACTGTTTGGAGTGAATGATTAACATTAACTGCCTATACAACTCAAATTGCACTGATAATAGTTGAATTTCCTGCTGTTTTTTTTATTGGGTACATTCAACCTTTAATGGCTCAAAACTTTTTTTTTCTCATTTAGTAGTAAGAGCAATAAAGTCATATCTTAACTACATGAAAGGGGATTACTTTAGGATTTTAAAAATATGCATTGCCTTGGGAGAAAAACACACAGCCTTCAAGGTGAAATGTGAAATATTGCCTTTCAGTTATTAATTATATTTATTTTATGGAGATACGATTTCAATCTTACTTGACTTTTGAATTAGACTGTTTAACGCTTGGGGCCATATACAGCTACTATAAGAAATTAACTTCAGAAACACTTTAAAAGAAAATAAAGAGAAAGAAAATGGAAACTTGGCTTCTTTATGAAAACCTGAAAACTCTTTCTAGTAATTTTCTCAGGTTGATCAAGCAGGTAGTCTGTTAATTGTCATATTTGTGATATTTTAATAGTAAGTTACTAATCACCAAAACAGTGCCTTATTTGGAAGTGGTTTTGGTATATTTTACATAAGAGTAAAAGTTAGATTTTCCTAAAGATATAGCTGGTCTTTGCAACTGGGGAGGTGGGTCGGGGGGAGAAGTAGGTCTGTCACTTCTAACTATAATTTCTTTTCATTCACTTGTTCTTCTTATGTAGGTTTTAATATGTCAATTTAAGTAAATAATGAAAAAAGAAAAGATCAAATACATACACAGGGAATATCAGAGATATGCTTGACCAGGAACTCATTCATTAGAAAAATTTAGTAATAGTATTTCACAACTTCCTTTACAACTAGGACAAATAAGTAGTGACCAAAGCACCGTTTACATAGATTAAAAGCATGGATACATTCAATCATAGCAATTAAAAACATTTTTCAGTTTGGTAAAATCCAAAGTAAATTCTTGTAACTTGTTAAAAAAATAAATGATCTGAACGAATGTTTTGCTTTTGGAGAGTTGTGTAGACAGGAGCCAATCTCGATGTCAGTTTGGTAGTATATGCATCATCATCAAAGTGAAGCCACTGGTTACAGTGCCCACAGCGCTCTCTGATGGGTGACACAAGATACGATAAGCCACGGACTGAATTGGAATCTCTGTTTGCTCAGGCCGTTGGCTGTCTCTCAATGATGAATGATGGAGGTATATGACTGGCAGGAAAACCCAAGAGTGTGTTAGTAAATAAAGTGAAAAATGAGGGCTAGGCTCAGTCTTATTAACTCCACAACAATAAGAACACATGGCAGAGTGTAAACTTTATTCCACAAGATTGAGAAATGATTATAATGGCCAGTACTCTTCAGTGCTTGTGACACACTAGACACTTGACTAAGAACTTCACATACCTTATGCCATCTCTTGATTCTCGATCCTGCTGACAACACTGTCTAGTAATTACTGTTGTTATCACCATGTTATAAGGAGGAAGCTGAGGCCAAGGAAAGCTAAATAAATTGGATCAAAGTCACAAGCTAAATAAATAAATGAACTAGGTTTTGAACTTAGGTCTCTGATTCCAGAGCCCATATTTTAAACCCCTTACTGTGGTTCTGGGGTAAGGTAAGACTAAGTGACTCCCACTGTAGGAGATTCTACTGTGAGACCAGGATTACGTGTTTGATTTGAGGATCTAGTAATAATACCTATGCCTTCTGCATGACCAATGATAAATATGAAAGATCTGATAAGATATATTGGTTGTTATCTATCATAAAAAGTCTACAAATAATAAATGCTAGAGAGGGTGTGGAGAAAAGGGAACCTTTGTACACTGTTGGTAAGAATGTAAATTGATACAGTCACTATGGCAAACAGTATGGAGTTTCTTAAAAAACTAAAAATAGAACTACCGTATGATCCAGCAATCCCATTTCTGGGTATACATCTGGAAAAGAAGAAAGCTCTAATTCGAAAAGATATGTGCACTCCAATGTTCATAGCAGCACTATTTACAATAGTCAAGACACAGAAATAACCCAAATGCCCATCAACAGATGACTGGTTTGAGATGTATACACACACACACACACACACACACACACACACACACACAATGGAATATTACTCAGCTATAAAAACAATGAAACATTGCCATTTGCAGCAACATGGATGAACCTAGAGATTATCATACCAAGTGAAGTAAGTCAGAGAAAGACAAATATGTTATCACTTATATGTGGAATCTAAAAAATAATACAAATGAATCTGTATGTGCAAAACAGAAACAGCCTCATAGACATGGAAAACAAACTTATGGCTACCAAAGGGGAAAGAGAGGGATGGATAAGTTAGGAATCTGAGGTTAGCAGATACAAACTACTATACATAAAATACATAAGCAACAAGGATTTACTGTATAACACAGGAAACTATATTCAGTATCTTGTAATAACCTATAATGGAAAATAATCTGAAAAAGATATATATAACTGAATCACTTTGCTGTACACCTGAAACTAACACAATATTGTAAATCAATTATGTTTCAATAAAAAAGCAATAGATCATTGAAACAAATGCAAAAAAGAAAACCCCGCGAATAAGTATTGCCTGTTATAATTTAGGTAAGCTGAAGAAAGCATTCTTTGAAAGTTCCATCTGTTTACTAGACACTTGCTTATGAACATCTGTCAAATTTCCAAGTGCCTATGGAGGGTCAGCAAGGATATAAGAATAAAGATGTCCCCAAAGAGTTCGTTTGGGGGAGGCTCTGAAATAAATGTGGCAAAGTGCACTAGGTTAATTATTGCAGCCATTTAAGATAACTTAAAGTCTATATAGTATCACAAAGAAAAATGATGAGAATATTAATGGCACAGGCAGAATATAAGTTGCACGTACATTATTATTATGGCTGTATTTTAAAAGGCACTCTTAAAAAAACCCAGAAATATACTAAAGGCTAATTACTTACTAATTTTTTCTCTAATTATGAGTCTTAAATAATGTAAATTATTGTCATAATAGAAAAGAATGAATAAATAGGAAACCAAAACAGGAAAGTAAGAATGTATTTGAAAGAGACATTCAGGGCTTGGGATCCATGGGGTTTCTTGACCTGTGGCTGTGGCTGATGATGAAGCAGAAGGAGCTGAGGATGATGATTCCTAGCTTTTCCGAAGAGTGAAATGCACTCTTCAAGATAAGAGGAGCAGGTTGAGAGGAAGATAATTGAGTTCAGTTTAGACATTGTAGAGTGTTGCAATTAACCCGAATACCGAATGCAGAAGAAAGAGGAGGAGATGTGGGGGGAAGAAAATTTGTTAAGTTTTTGTTAAGTTTATTATATGCTGACTATCCACCAGACAACTGGTAATTTTATACCAGTGTTTGGAACAGAGGTTAGGAGTAGCGATTATCATAGGGGAGCTGGGGCTTCCCTGGTGGTGCAGTGGTTGAGAGTCCGCCTGCTGATTCAGGGGACGCGGGTTCGTGCCGTGGTCCGGGAAGATCCCACATGCCGCAGAGCGGCTGGGCCCGTGAGCCATGGCCGCTGAGCCTGCGTGTCCGGAGCCTGTGCTCCGCAACGGGAGAGGCCACAACAGTGAGAGGGCCGCGTACCGCAAAAAAAACAAAACAAACAAACAAACAAAACAATATCATAGGGGAGCTACCGATGCATAATGACTGCAATTCTGAGAGTGTATGAAATTGTCCAGGAAAAGATCCCAGAGAGAGAACAGAGCCAAAGAAAGAACCTTGAGAAACTCAGATGGGAGTAACGGAGCAGCTGAGACTGTGGGCGTGGAGTCTGTTTCAGAGGCTAGTACTACGTGTCTTCTGTGAGTTCCTGAGGGCATTAGGAATGGACTCAGGCACTGAAAGTAAAAAGTATTTAGGTGTAAATCTGAGTTAGAGAGGTGATTAAGAAAGGAAATGAGGGTAACTTCCAGGTAACTCCAGGTTTGAATGACTGAATGAATGGTGGTGTCACCAACTGATTAATGGAATGAAGAGGATTAGCAGATTTAGTGAAAATTCATGGATCTAGATTTTGAGTCTCAAATGTCTATGGTATATCTGAGAAGAAACAGCCAGTCAGCAGGGAGATCTGATTGGAGCTCATGAGTAAGGTCAGGGCCAGTGTGGAGATGGTGGTTGAAAACCCTGGCAGTGGGTGTTGTATCCCAGAAAGAATAGGTCAGAGAGCATCCAATGCTGCAGAGACGATCAGGACAAAGTATGAGAGGGAGCCACTGACTTGGCTGTGGGAGGGTCATTGGTACTTTGGTCAGGGTATAGGATCCAAAGTGCTGTTGCACTGGGTTGAGTAGTGAATGTGGAGGACGGAATGACAACAGCGAAGACAGCCCACCCTCTTAAGAATGTTGGTACATATAAGGTGCTGAGTCTTTTAGACTCAGGAAAAGATGCACCGCATGTTTTTAGAATGTAGAAAATGAGCCAGAGAGGAAAGAATGGTTGAAAATACTTCAATATGGAGATGATGGATAAAGTAGGTCCTAGAGGAGGTCTCAGGGGGTCAACTGGAAGTAGAGTTGCCATGGAAAGAATAGGGATACCTACTGCTCTGAGAAGCCCACCATGAAGTGCTTTGCAAACACACATTAAAGCAATAATTCTTTTTTGTTGTTGGTGGTGTTTTTTGTGGGTTTTTTTTGCGGTACGCAGGCCTCTCACTGTTGTGGCCTCTCCCGTTGCGGAGCACAGGCTCCGGACGCGCAGGCTCAGTGGCCATGGCTCACGGGCCCAGCCACTCCGCAGCGTGTGGGATCCTCCCGGACTGGGGCACGAACCCGCGTCCCCTGCATCGGCAGGCGGACTCTCAACCACTGCGCCACCAGGGAAGCCCTAAAGCAATAATTCTTGCCCTCTCTCTCCATGCCAACCTAAATCTATGTTACAACTAGACTGTCATTGTTCCAGAAAAATAATTAGCAATCTTCAAATTAATAAGTCCTGACCACTCTTCAGCCTTGAGCTAGCTATTGGAGTTACCCAAGTAAGAGCAGCTCCATTATTAATCAACTCCTGAAATGTGGATCATCTGCCCTTTTGACTTTGAAATCACAATTTATTTCCTCTCCATCCTTTGGCAGTGGAGACTCTTACTTTTGAGATGCCATTAGACCCCCAACATAAATAGTCCATGGAGCTTATATGTTAAGTCATAGCACTCCAAATTTGGTAAAAATTCATCGAGCTGCTTTTTTGTTTTAATTCATGAGGCAGAAAATGAGAAAAAATTAAGCATACATTACATATTTTGCATATATTGCGTCAAACCGTCATTTCCAGAATGAAGGAAAAAACTAAGATCTGAAGGGATGAAGTAACTTAGTAACTTGTGGTGACAGAGCAGGAGCTGCAGGTGAGGCTTCCTGCCTTGAATTCTGGTGCTTCATCCTGTGGCATACAGTTAGAACTTTCCATTATTAAACACGGGGATGCTTTTTCCCACTTTCACTTCGTTTTCTTTAAAAGGACATTCATACTTTATTGTATTTGCCCTCAAACAGTAGCCTCATCCTCTTATTCCTGCAGATGATCTAATCTGGGTCTGTTTGAGAGTTCTGCTACTTACATACGTGACAGGATGGGTCTGTCAAATAAATAAAACGGTGTTTCCTTTGGCCTCAACTGCTGTAATTGGCTTATTTTGTAATTATCCCCTTTGCCAAGAGAATTGGTTTGAAGGACTTCTTCAGCTTTCACATTTGCATGGTATGATGTACCATGTCCTGAGTAGTACATGAGTAATAAAACATAAAAACGGAAACAAGCAAACCTGTCTTAGAACTGGTATGTTATTGGCCCCTGAATTTGATTGTTTCTGGTTTTATAGATTTAAATGTAAAACATATGAAAAGATTCTTTTGAAATTCAACCTTTAAGCTTTTCTGACAAGAGGAGGTTCTGCATGTGTCAATTGAATTAAACATGACGTGGGATTCCCAGAGTGGAAATCTGAGCTCTTCAGACAGTGTTAGGTGGTTGGACTGAAGGGACAAATAAATCAGAGATTTGGAAAGCTTATAGGTCTTATCAAATCTTATTTACACTCTGGAGGGTGAGAGCATGTAAAACAAATTAAGATGTGTCATTATTGGTATCTAAATCCCATGGTAGTTTTTCAGCTCTTCTGTGGCAATAATCCTACTTATTTAGTTTGGGTTGATGCCATCTTATTTCAGAATTGGAAGTTCTTTTGTCTTCCATGGATTTCTGTCTTTCATTTGAATGATATTTTTGATGGTAGAGCCGGAGCACAACTAAACAAAACAAAGCAATCCCCACTGGTGACTATGTTACATTTAAGGGTATTCCTTCAAAGACAAGACATAAATAAAGTGCATCAATTAGGAGTAGGTTGGTCTAACTTTAACAATTATGTGGGCAGGAACAGGCTTAAATTATAGCTCAGCAGTTGGGGAAACCCTTCTTAGTCTAAGAAGCTGAAGTCAGTAACTTGGAAGTGACACTAGTGTGTTAGAAGCACAGTGTGTGACATGTGTTCCTTATTTGAAGTGGTAATCACTATAGTGCATACGCTTCAGCATTTCAAGGTTTGAAAATTGTCATAGCAATATTTTGTTCATGTCTACATCAGGTGATTTCATTTTTCTTGGATTTTAAAAGCCTTGCATGAATCTCTTCCTAAATTTATAAAAAGCAGAAAAATATAAATAGAAACTAACAGTCCCATATTAAACCTACAGTGTAGAGATAACCACTGTAACAATTTGGGTCCTCTTTTCTCCTTGATTAAAGAAAGTTATTAATAATAATAAAATAATAATAATATTAAAAGCAACAATAATTATAACAACAGGTAACATTTACTGAGGATTATGAACCGATAACTTCATAGTTTATTTTGCGTTTATTAAATGAGGAAATTTATATAAAGTACACAGAGTAGCGCTTTATATACATTCTATGTGCTTTATATAATTTTCTTCATTTGATCCTCACAAAGATATTATGGGATAGGTAGGTTAGTGTCCAGCATACAGGGGACTGAAATACAGAGAGGTTAAGTAACTTGCCTAAGAGCACACAGAGTAAAGTGGTAGGGCGTTTGAATACAGATTCAAACAGTCTAACCCCGGAGTCTGAACATTTAACTATCACCCTCTGCTGCTTCATAAACATGCTCATTTATATTTAATTTAAATCATTCTTTAGAAATAATGTAACATTTTGCTTTTTCTACAGACTTATAATCATAAGGATTTCCTATGTTAATAATTCTTCATAAACATAATTTAGTCACCTAAGACATCATTATATGACTATCTTATTATATGTAATTGTTCCCTTTAAGTGAGGCATTTAGGTTGTTTGCAGATTTTTCATATTATAAACAATGCAATGATGAAGTTATTTTTCCATAGATCTTAGCATTTCTGATCCTTTTCTTGGGATAGATTTCTAGAAGTAGAACTATTGCTCTGAAGACATTTTAAGGTCACACTTTTCCAAATTATAATGAGTACAAGTCAATTTTGAAAAAAACCCCACATCTACAAATAAACTTCAAATCTTCTTTAAGAGTTAATTAATGGGAGTGCCTACATTTTAGAAGCTTTTATGACATGATGAGAGAAGGCAGGGGGCTAAGCAATGGGGAAGCCATTCTCTTAACTCAAGCCTGACCTTTGCTCATTAATAAGCCATGGCCTTATCTCTGTATGCGACCCCTGGAGCTAATCCACCTGCGGATTGCCCATTGATTTTGAATAAACTGTGTTTTCAGAACAGCTTTTTAAGGGGGATACAGCAAGAAGAGAAATTAGGCCAAAGATTGCAAAGCATGTACAAATGCTTAGTTGTTTTTAATCACAATTCTTTGTAAGACAAATATAAAATAAAATCAAATCCTGTTCTAAAATAGTATTCAGCATGAATATGAGAATTTCAAGATCATTATGAAATAAAAGCAGGATGAGTCTTCTGCAAACATCTTTATTCCCAGAGCAGAAGCCAGAACCAGTGAAGTGAGTTGATCTCAAGCGGTGGTCGTGTGATTCAGTAGCTGAAATGCGGTAGCTTCCTTTGGTAACCCGCCTGCTCTTCACTATTTTCTTGTTCAGTGCTTCACTTCTGTCTTTAATCCTGGCTTAATCAATCCTATCTCCAAATCTCAATCTTATTTACTCACCACCTGTTCTCTTCTTGCCCCTGGTAGTTTCTCTTAAATTTTTTTTTTTAATCTTGCTATCTATCTATCCTACCCTGGACTCCAAAAGAAAACCATGTACTTGGCTTTATGTTTTTATATACATGTATACATTTGCATATACATATGTACACGTGTGTGTATATATACATACACACACATGTACACACACACACTTATATTTGGGGATATTTTAATTATATATTGTCTTCATTAACCAATAAGCTTGACCCCTAGGTGAAAATGTAAATCATTATTCAATGTCCCCTCTTTATTCTTTGTCTTTGTTCAGTGTTTTCTTACTGTCCTCTGTCCCAGGGTAGGTTTACCCACCTGGCCCAAACTCGTCATGACTATTTTCTGAAAAATGACAGCTGAGTAATTGAATGAGCAAACTCAAGCTAAACGAAAGGGCATGTTTCTGGCTCTAGTAAACTGACAAATGAAAGCCAGAGGATTAAATACAATATGATTACAATGAGAACACGTAAATATGTAATTGCATTTAGGGCTGGCTAGGAGATTAAGTTCTTGCAGTTATACCTCGCCTTAAATAACGTACAAATGCCCCTTTTCCAATGCTCCCACAGGGAAGGTAGAACTGTGTATAATGTTACCTATTATGAAGGATCTATTGGTGCTTCATTCAGAAGCTAAGCTTTAAATTCTTGACTTTCAAGGAACACTGCATAAAGAGCTCCCCCTCGGTGAGCCTCTAGGCACTAAAGAGCAGTGGCTCCCATTTGGCTGCACATTTGAATCACCTGAGGAGATGTATAAACATGCAATGGGGCCTGGGAATTTATATTTTCCAAAAGTTCTCCAACTGATTTTGTTGCTCAGCTAGGTTTGAGGACTCCTGTTGAAGTGGTTGCTTGGAGATGAGCTGAGTTGGTTTCTGTGCCTTCAGTGGGTATTCAGTAGGAGGCTAACAGTTACTGAGCGTGAAAGCTGTGCCAATAACCCTGACCTTTTATAGCTGAGGACGTTTGTCTAGGTTTGTGAGTGGCAGAGGCTGAGTTCAAAATAAGACTGAGCACTCATTCTTATGGACCCTCTCAACGAAAGGTTGATGAAGGCACACAGAAAGGTAATGAACAGGCTCAAGTTAAAAATTTGCTCTTTAACTCTCACATCTTAATCAAACTCTTTCTTCACTGTTGAATGGAAATAATATCTTTGTAGGCTATTTTTTACTTAACTTTGTTCTAAAATAATTTTATCCTTAGAGAAGATTTGCAAAGCGAGTACAGAGACTCCCTATACGCCCTTCACCCAGCTTCCTCTAATGTCAGCAGCTTATGTAATGTAATACCTAACATAAACATTTTATGGAACCATGGTATAGTTATCAAAACTAGGAAATTGACGTTTTGGTTTCCCCAGTTTTTCCACTAATGTCTTATTTTGTTCCACGGTCCAGTCCACGATACCACATTGCCTTTAGTCATCATTGCTCCTCCACTGGGTGACAGATTCTCGGGCTTTCCTTGTCTTTTGTGACTTTGACACTTTTAAAAACTAGTGGTCAACTCTTTTTAAATTATAAACTGTTTCCTTTTCCCTTCTCTGCTTTACTTTTCTCCATGTGTAAAACTTTCGAATGAACTATACAACTTACTTACTTGTTTGGTTTATTATCTCCCTCCCTCTACTAGAATGCAAGTTTCATAAAAGCAGGGATTTCTCTCATTGTTATATCCAAACACCCAAAAGAGTGACCGGCTCATGGTCGGAACTCAATAAACTTTCACTGAATGGAAGAATAAAAAAAAAAAAAAACCCAAACAAACAAAAAACAGACAAAGAAAAACTGGTGGTCAGGTGTTTTTTAGAATGTCCCTTCATTTTGGGTTTATCTGATTTTTTTTTTTATGATTAGACCAATGTTACGAATTTGGGGGAAGTATACCACAGATGTGATACAGCCCTTCTTGTTGCATTGCAATAGGGCTTTTATAAGATTTCTGACAGTGGAATCCATGTGTTCCCTCCCAGTGGAGACATTTAAGCAAAAGCTAGATGATTGTTTGCAATGCTGAAGGAATCCCTGTATTACACAAGATCTTCAAGACCTCTTTCAACTCTAAAAGTCGAAAACTAATAAGTGAACAAATAAAAAGTCACACATAGAAGACGAATATGAGATTTGGGTAGAGCTCAAAGAATAGAAACAATCAACTTTCCAAATAGCAACCCCCGCCGTAGAGAGTACTAGGGTTTTCCTACATGGGGGCTGAATTTAGAATATCTCCGTTACACTGAAGACTTTTCCCAACATTACGGCCCTGAAGAGGCATCTGTAAGTGAGTGTTTGCTCTGGGTAATTGAAGCCACTGGGTTGCTCTTGCGGTTTTCCTCTGTGTTACAAAAAATTAAATTGATGTGTAGTTAATTAGAAAGCAATCTAATTTGAAAGAAAGCAGTGACCTGACTCTAACTATGACTCTGTGGTTTGGATATGTTAAGTAACCTATTTTGCCTTAATTTCTCTAACTGTGAATTATAATCATTCCTGACATGGATTGACTTATACTGGACTTAGAACATATGTCCAGAAATACAATGCCTATGCTTGGCAAAATGGGATGTAACATGGTTAACTCAGAAGAGTTAATACTTTATTTCAACATATGCCTAGTAAAGGTGCTTCATTACAGTATGTAGTTTAAAAATGAAGACGTCAAAAAAACTAGAGAAGTGGAGGCACAACTGTCACATTGCAAATGCTCTGTTGGAACGCTGACTGCAAATTTTGGAAAGACTGTGGTACCACGGAGGATGCTCTTGGAAATCAGAATGCCTGGTTTAGTGCCAAGGCTGCAGCTACCTTACCACATGTATGACCCCCAACAAATCATTTAATCTCACCATTTGGCTTCTTCTTCTGTTGTATTAGAGAATCAGACGTGATTTTTAAGACTCTAGTTTCTAATTTCTGTAGCTCTTTGATTTTGGGGGAGGACTTCATCCTTCATATCTATAAAGCCATTGATTCTGTATTGCTAATACACTGTTTGTTAAGTATATTGTGCTGATATTCCTTTGAAAATACAGGAAACGCTTGGGTATACATTTTTGCAGCTTGGAAAAAAACTTGTCAATGTCTCACAGTGCTTAATCATTTCTTTGAAAAATGGATACATTTTTGTTTTTGTATTTCTTAACCAGATAAAACCACTGCTTCAATCCCCAAGGAGAGAATAGCTTTGTTATGAGATCTGAATATTTGAAATAGAAAATTACATCATAAATGAATACATATACAATTTAATGAATAAAATGTCTATCTACTCAAGATGTTCCAAGTTATTTTACTGGCGTGAAAACTGTAAAGTGTTTGGAAAAACAGTTTCATTGTGATAAGTATAATCAACACATTTCCTGTACTCTAGTTGCAGACCTGTTCATAAACAACATTAAAAGAAAAATAGAGTGACATAATGTCTGGGAAAGAATTCTCTAATAGAAACAGACTCAAGTTCAGGGGTTGTGGTTTTGCAAGTACACAATTCCTTCTGGGAGGCCCTCTTGACAGATTGGCCCGGATCAGAAAAGGAGTGTCATTTAGCTTCGCACAAAGGTGGTTCACATCAGTGTGGTCTGGCTCATTCTGTCATCCTTGCTGACCAAAGAGGGAGGAGCAAATTACCCAGACTCCGAACTATACTGCAAATGTCCTAGCTCCTTCCTGGAATTTTTGCCAGCTCTGACTAACCCTTTAACGTCCAAGACGAGATTACTTTTGAGGGACCTTCATGACACCTTCAGTGAATTATACTGAGAGGCAAATGGAGCTTTGTGATGGGCCTGATGTGTCGTGAATAAGCACCTGTCACTTCAATTAAATTCTAGCCTGGGATCAATCCCGACCTGAAAGTTCATTGTTTTTCAAAGTAACAGGGAATCAAGCTCTTTATTAATGATTTTCTATAATGGTTTATAATGAACCCTGTCCAAATAAACATGTAGACTGCTTTGGTAAACAGAGTCAGAATATTTACAATCTACATAGAAAAAAGCAAAATCAAACACTTTTTAACAATGTCCCTAAAGCCTGTCAGCACACTGACAATATGGATACTGTACTTTATACTTTGTTTTGCGGTCAATGTTTAACAGCTGGCTCTCTGGAGAAAAGCTGTGATTTTTGTAGTGTTCTGCCACGTCCATGGTGTCAGGATTCCCACCGCGGCCAATTGCAGACTCTCAGGGTTCCTGTACGTGGAACTGAGGAGAGAGGTGCGCAGTCAGCTCTCAGGAGCTGAGATGAGCAAGCTCTATCTAGCACAGCACTGATTATACCCAGGATGTGAATGAAGAAAGAGGAAGACCAGGTGGCAAACTCAGGACCACAGAGTCATAAACACACAGAGAAATGCCTGCTTCCTAGGTTCAGTCAGGCAAACCCAGCAATTTCACAGACATGCCTGTCTACTTTGGAACATTAAGGACAACCTTCTGCACAAAAGTAGATTAGGATTGAGATGTCATCCCTTTTTGCTAAGGTTTTTTACTACTGTTTTCAAGATTGGATCCCTAAGAATTGTGGAATTTTGATCCAAAAATGTGTGTGTAAGTAAAGAGCCCCTGAAACTACTCTTCAGGCATTTGACGGGAAGAGACGCTGAAGATAAACTTGATGGATGGTGACTTAATAGTCTTATTTATGAGCGTATTCATTTAAGTGTTTTATGATGTTTGCTATAATCAAAACACATATAAGCCTCACACCTCTTTTGAATGCTGGGATTCCTTAAATGTCTGCTTCAAATCTCTCTTCCTCAGGCTAAGGACTTTTTTTTTCTCCTGTGTGGGAGGGAATGATCATTTAAATGTCAGCTTCACAAATCTTTTGAGCACTTTCTCTTTTTCTCCCGTCTCCTTCCCTCTTTTCCTCTCTCTCTCCTTTCTGTTCTCCCTCTCTCCTCCCCGACAACCCTCTCCCTAACCTCTTTTCAGGAAGAATGAGGGGAATCAATCCAGAAAATGAATTATAATTGAAATACAAATACAGGAAATTCCAGGCTTAAGCTTCATATGGCAGAGTTAACTTGGCCATCAGTGGGTTGCATTTTATATTTTTCGGATGCACTGACTACCTTAGGATAAGGTAACCAGATGTCCTGCATTAGGGAAGACAGTGTCTTAGGTTTCAGCTTTTTTTTTTTTTTTTTTTCCTCTTGACAATGTTTCTGCTCAAAAATTTCTACCAGGCCCATTCTGCTGAGTGGCTCATTTTGATTCCAGAAATGCTAAAAGCCTCCCTGACCAAAATTGTCTTTTGGAGTCCTTGAAAGTGGGCATTTGATCTGGGAGAGCTCCAGTAGAGCTCCAGAGCAGCAGAGAACTGAATCGTTCTATAGTAGGATCTCTTCCTCTCATGAATAGAGGACCACTTCTTACCTTCCAGCAGAGGATACAGCCCCCTAATAATGGGCCAGGAATGTTTTCTTAGAGGAGGGAAGTAAATAAAGATTCTTTGCTTGAACAGTGACAGGGCAAATAGCGACGGGAGGCCAGAGAAGAGGAAGGCTAGACACAGGAGGAAGAAATTACCTAAAGGAGGGGTAAAGGAAAGAGGAAGAGCAAGGGGCTACCTGGGAACATTTAGCATTTCTGACTCACCCTTCGTTCTCAGAAACCTCTGCCCTGATCCCCAGCTTTCCTATTCTTCACCCTCCCCCATTTAAAAAACTGATTTGCTTTTGCTGCTCTGTTTAAATTTGCTAATCTATAGGGCATTTATTTCTCTAATTTCCGCAAAGAAGGGAAAAGTCTATCCACCTGACTCGACTCACTCTTTATTCTCTGATGGTGCTTATTGGCTGGTTTTACACACCCTTCCTAAGATAGATTTCTTCACCTAGAACATGACTTGCCTGGCCACGAGCATGCATCCCACAGCTGTGCTAGGAGTCTCTATATTTGAAATCACAACTAAAATATATGGTGATTTGACAAAATTGTAATGAGGTTCCACCTCACACCGGTCAGAATGACCATCGCTAAAAAGTCTACAAATAACAAATGCTGGAGAGGGTGCGGAGAAAAGGGAACCCTCCTACACTGTTGGTGGGAATGTAAATTGGTGCAGCCACTCTGGAAAACAGTATGAAGGCTCCTCAGAAAACTAAAAATAGAGTTGCCATGTTATCCAGCAATCACACTCCTGGGTGTATACCTGGACAAAGCTATAATTCAAAAAGATGCATGCACCCCTATGTTCATAGCAGCACTATTCACAAGTAGCCAAGACATGGAAACCACCTAAATGTCCATCGACAGAGGAATGGATAAAGAAGATGTGGTACATATATATAATGGAATACTACTCAGCCATAAAAAGGAACAAAATAATGCCATTTGCAGCAACATGGATGCAACTAGAGATTATCATGCTAAGTGAAGTAAGTCAGAAAAAGACAAATACCATATGATATCACTTATATGGAGACTCTAAAATATGATACAAATGAACCTATCTGCAAAACAGAAATAGACTCACAGGCATAGAGTTGTGGTTGCCAAGGGGAAGGGGCAGGGAGAGGAATGGACTGGGAATTTGGGGTTGGTGGATACAAACTATTACATTTTATTTATTTATTTATTTTTAAAGGCATAAAACCAAGTTTTTATTAAGTGTCTTTACGATCTCATGGATTCATATATATTTGATATTGTTTCAAGTCCACTGAGTTGTGCTAATTGGTGCTCAGGTCACCCCATCTCTGGCCAGTGGAACTGCCTCAAGTTGGCCCCTGGGTCCCTTTGACACGACACTGGTAGTCACAGGTAAATAGTTGCTTCTAGGCCTTTCTTATAAGACAAACCTAGGTTCCAAGCCCAGCTCCACCACTTGCCAGCACTTGACCTTGTAAAGTTACCTAAATTCTGAGCTTCTGTTTGCTCAAGGTCCTACAGTATAGCACAGGAATCCAATCTGCTGGGATAAACCATAATGGAAAAGAATATTACAAAAAAGAATGTCTAGGGCTTCCCTGGTGGCGCAGTGGTTGAGAGTCCGCCTGCCAATGCAGGGGACACGGGTTCGTGCCCCGGTCTGGGAAGATCCCACATGCCGCGGAGCGGCTGGGCCCGTGAGCCATGGCCGCTGAGCCTGCGCGTCCGGAGCCTGTGCTCCGCAACAGGAGAGACCACAACAGTGAGAGGACCGTGTACCGCAAAAAAAAAAAAAAAATGTCTATATGTGTAAAACTGAGTCACTTTGCTGTACAGCAGAGATTGGCACAGCACTGTAAAATCAACTATACTTTTATTATGTGTATGTATATATATATATATATATATATATAGTAATTAGTAATTAGATGCTAGTGATGGAACTCTAGGTTTAAATTTGTGCATCACACAGTTAGGTAAATACGGTAGAGTCAAATCCTGTACTATAATCCTGGAACACATGAGCTCTCCATGAGCTGATCCCCTCTTCCATTTCTCAATTTACCTCCTGTCACTACCTGCCACCCCTCAACATGTGCTCCTAACATCACAGTTTAATCATCAAACATACCGTGTGGCCTCCTATTTTTCTGTTTCTGCAGAAGCTTTTCCTTTTTGCTGGAATGTACTCCCCTCAAAGTGTCCCTTTTTTTCACCTCTGCTTGAAATAGATGTGCCTTTTCATAATGAGGAAGACAAAGTATGGTTTTTACTTTAGAACTAGGTAAGAGTATGCTAAATGTTATTTAATAAAATAAGCAAAAGGAGGTAGAAAATTTTTGAAAAGGAGTACTAATGGGGTAGTAGTAGTAAATAGCCTACTAGGTATTAATGGTATTATCAGGTATTAAAATGGAAAATAAATGAATACAATTAAATCAGTTAATTAAAGTAAATTTTACCAAGGCTTAGGGAAGTAGAGCTAAATAAACATAGAGACATAAAGATCACGGATAAGAAGACTAAATCATGAAAAAATTGTGAATTCTCCCCAAATTAGTAACTAAATACTATTTATATTATAATTTCAAAATTATTTTTCATGCAAATTAACAAACTAAATCTGATATGAAAGAGAAAATATCCAAGAATAGGCATTTTTTAAAGAAGAAAACAAAAGAGGCACTTGCCTTATCTATAGGCAAGATAACGTATAAAAAGAGTTAATGGTAATTTAAACAGTGTGAGGTTAGACAAATGAATTAGTGGGATACAATAGAATCTCAGAAATGGACTATGGGTAAGTCATAATTTGATATGATAAATGTGGCCTTTCAAATTAATGGGAAAAAGTTGTGGGACAACTGTATATTTTGAAAAAATATGTGTTTCTACTTCCCACAGCTAAAGAATAAAAGTCAAGTGTATTAAAAACTTGCAAGAAAAAAATATGGAGTAATTTTCCCTACCTTGAAGTAGGGAAAGCTTGCATTAGCAAACTGAAAATCAACTTGAAAAATAGACCCTAAACAAAGTTTAAAAAACAAATGAAACACTGGAAAATTACCACATATAACAAAAGATTGGTATCTATATTTCACATTTTAAAAACTTCCAAATTTCAATAAGAAAAAGACCAACTAACAGAAAAATGGGCAAGTATTTAACAGTCAATGTATAAAAAAGAAAGTACAGATAGATAATAAATGTAAAGAGAAATGTTTTACTTCATTAATAATCAAGAAAAACAAAACAAAAATTAGGTGCTACTTCGTAACCACCAGATGGGCAAGCTTTTAAAAGCACGCTTGGACCAGTGTATGGGGAAATAGGCACTAACACACAGCACAGCTGAGAGAGCAATGTGGCTCCCCTCCTGGCCTCCTTATAGCAGTTCTCTCAGGGTTACTTGAGGTGCTGCCTCCCGGGCTTGAAGTCCTAAAAATTCCCCCCGAATAAAACATAACTCTCAAGAAAAAATAAATAAATAAAATGCACATAACCTTTTGAGCCACCAATATGCTTCTCAGTAGACATCAGAGAAATGAGCACAAAGAAGCCTCTGCAAAGATATTCTCTGAACCATTGTTTGAAAGACTGAGAAACTCCTTTGGTTTTATCAGCAGAGGAGTGTCTAAACATAAAGGAATTGTAGAGTAGTGTAGACATGCAATTACATGTATGATATAGCAGATGAGAGGAGTACCTTTAAGAATAAATAATATGTAATATTTGTTTAAAATGTATATATATTGTCTGTGATTTCATGTTTGTATGCAAATGTAGAGAAAAAAAAAGTTTGGAAGGATTTACATCAAACTGGTAACAGTGGCTGTTTTTAGGGGATGTGCCTTGGATTGGGAAGGTATGTGGCCAAGGGGATTTCAGCTTCATCAGACTAGAACCTCCCTGCCTCTCTTCCTTTCCTTCTTGCCTTCTCTCTCCCCCCACCTCCTTCTTCTCAAGGAGAATCATTTCATGTATTACTCATTTATTAAAAAGTTTAAAATTTAATCTTTATGCATTTTGTTCCAGTAAATTCAGTTTGTAGTAATGTATTTTATGGAACCAGAGATATACACGTCTATATGAAAGAATGTTCGTTACAGCATGATTGATTAAAACACACTGCTATATTTAAAATAAAATGCCTTTCCATGAAAAAATAAATTTTAAAAAAACCCACCAAAACCCCCCACAAAGTTGGAATCAAACTGACTGTATAACAATAGAGACACACCAGCTTGTGTGGCTTCTCCTGTTCTCTTATCAAATATCAAACAGTTTCCTATTCAAACAGAGTTCTGTGTTTTCCCTTTCAAGGGGATGCTTTGCTATGTGATAAAGGAATCCAAGCAAAGGGACTACTGAATAATGATGGAAAGTGTGTTTTGATTCCATTGAGTATTTTTATTTTAACAGGTATCCAGGGAGTAGTTCCCCTAGAGAAGGAATGTCTAATGGTCAGAATTTCAGACGTGAGGAGATGTTCTGGGGCAAGCCAGACTTCAGGAACTTCTTCATCTACTACTTGATAATGTGTCCTACTTTTCAGATCTGTCTGGAGATCTTAAGTCCTGAGAAATTCCATTCTCAACTTACAGGAACCTGTGTCATAAGGGAATAGCTGAAGGTATAGGGTATGTCTAGCCCAGAAAAGAGAAATTTGGGGTAGACTGGATAGCTGTCTTGAAATGTGTGACAGGTTGTCATGCAGAAATGGTTGTGTTCTGTGTTGCTTTATATAGTCAATACTGGGAGTAGTGAGTGAAAATTGGAGGAGGCATTTTATAACTTTCATGGATGAAATTTCCCCCATCATGATAAAAATACAGTGAATTACTTGGACAAGAAATGATAGCCCTGTTCCTTGAAGTATTAATAGATGGTGGATGAAAACTCACCAGGGATGGTGTACACTGGATTCCCGAATTGTGTGAACAGTGGGAATGCACATCTCTCAAGTTGTTTTCAAATCTTAGACTCAATTATGTTCTGCAAACATGTATTAAGCACTTACTCTATTCTCAGCACTGTGCTTAGTAATAAGAAAATACACAGATAAAACAAGTGTGACTAGAGAGATCCATGCTAGTATTTTCAACTCCAATCTCACCAGTTTGAGCAGAAGACACACTGTTGGAAGCACCCATTGAAATAAGAGCTAGATGGAACCTGACTGCCCCCTCAGGACCTCTGTGGAGAAGCTGAACCGTCACCTTGATTTGATCAAGGGAATTGGTGTTGGAGGAGGCCATCGAGAGGACATGACCACTGGTTGACCCAAGAGCTGGACCTGGGCAATCAGAGACTCCTCAACTTACTCCCCTGTCCTTGGAAGGTATGTTCCACCTACCATTCCCACACCAGGAGGTGGTTTCAAGGATACAGTCTTGAGAAAGTAAGGTGTTGTTGAGACCATCTGGACTGAATATGTGACTGAATCCTGGGCAGGCCTCCATATGAACTTTAAGATTCTGGTGGACAGATGCAGAGATCTACTCATTTTGTGGCGTTCTAAGACAGGTCTCCTATGTAAGTTCCCTTGCTCATTAAAACTGCCACCTACCGATCTAGAGTGGTCTGCCTTGCCCTCCCTGGGTCTCTCCTTGCCCTCCCTTTGTAGCAGCCAGTTTCAGATTTTGCCTGAGAAGTTCCCGAGGTTTTGAACCAACAGTGGGTTTTGATCATAAGCCTCAGGTTTGTTGAGTTTGCTTCTTGATCATGAGCTTGAGTGGGGCTGATGTCTTGTTCTGTTCTCACTTTGTTTTCCTGATTCTCATTTTCTGAAACAGTGGCTCTGGAACTAGGCAATGATGCATTCATGAAGGTTTGTCTTTACATTTTTATTTTCACAAAATTGTTCCTTTTGGCAAAGCTCTACTTTAGATCTTCCTTGATGTCAGTAGATACATATACTGGCAAGTCAACTTCATAGGGGACCCAGAGAGCGACGAAGAAGAAAGTCCTTTCAGGATGTGTCCTGCCCTGTAGCCCTTGCTGGCAGGAGATGCCAGGAAACAAACATATGCTTTCTCCACTAGGGGGTCTTCCCACGGGACTATGATGGGTGCGTATTCCACGTCCTCTCAGGAGGCTTTCCATTTAAGGAGAACCAGTGCTAACCTAAAACTAAGTATTTGGGGGAAGCTTGAACATAAGATAATGCCACACGATTAAGGCCATAACATGTATTTGCTGTTAAGTTCTGAGGGGAATCCTCGCTTTCAAAAACGAATTTTTGGAAATGCGAAGTTGGAGAATCTCTTCTTTTCCTCCCTTCGCTAGTGGTTGGTTGTGGCCAAACGGGTGATTTGGGAACAATCAGTGTGACTTCTAGAGTTCTGAGCCATCGCAGGCCATATATTTCTACTCCATGGATCTCAGGGGTCAGTATTCAGAGCTTTAGTCTTGGGGGATTCCCATAGCCATGGTCTCTAGTCTTAGATGATTCTTCTCTGACTTCTTAAGTGTCCTGGCTTTTTTTTTCTGTGCCTAAGTTAATCAGGTGGTTGTAATGACTTGGAAAGAGTATGTGTAGATAGTTGTTCATTTTGAGTAATTGATGGTGACTGGGAAAGTGGCCACATGGAGATTTCTCTGTTGAGAATCCATGTGAACCCTGAAGGTCTTGAGCTTCTGACCTATTACACAGTGGTTGAGATGGGTTTGAACTTAGTCTCTATGATGTATTTTGCCTCAGGCTCTCAATTCCTGTCGTAGTTGAATTTGGAACTCGAATTTTCCAGATAAGTGTTTCAGTTCATAACTTTTCTGTGTTGGCAGAGACCTGATTTTTGTGGTTGGAAATGTTATGCCCTCTCTTATTTATTGGCGGGCCCACTGTTTAATTTGGGGAGTCCTCAGTGCACCTGCGAGAGAGATGCACAACATTGTATTCATTGGAATATTTAGTATTTGATACACAAAATAATATGACATATATGTTCATTATAATTTATATCAGGCCCAGGTTATATACGATGTTGGAGATGCTTAATATTGGTAAAATCTCAAGTAATTTAAGTTCTAAGAATGGGCAATCACAGACAACACAGTTATGAAGGGCCAGTTGATGTCCAGGGTAAGTTGATATATGTGAGATGAGAATAGTCCCTTTCTTATTTCTTTCTTTGAGTTTTTTTTTTTTTTTTTTTTTTTTTTTTTTTTTGTGGTACACGGGTCTCTCACTGTTGTGGCCTCTCCCGTTGTGGAGCACAGGCTCCGGACGCGCAGGCTCAGTGGCCATGGCTCACGGGCCCAGCCGCTCCGCGGCATGTGGGATCTTCCCGGACCGGGGCACGAACCCGTGTCCCCTGCATCGGCAGGCGGACTCTCAACCACTGCGCCACCAGGGAAGCCCTTCTTTGAGTTTTATAACTGACTTGCTGAAGGTTAAAAACTTGGAAATGAAAAGATTTTTTTGTGCCTTGATTTATCATAAACATCAATGACTTCTTCATCTTTATGTTGACAGTAGCTTGTTTCTGTTTTATTTGTCTTTCTTTCTCCTATAATATCATCTCACTTTGCTTGGTCTTTTTTTTTGCGGTACGCGGGCCTCTCACTGTTGTGGCCTCTCCCGTTGCGGAGCACAGGCTCTGGACGTGCAGGCTCAGCGGCCATGGCTCATGGGATCAGCTGCTCTGCGGCATGTGGGATCTTCCCGGACCGGGGCACGAACCCGTGTCCCCTGCATCGGCAGTCGGACTCTCAACCACTGTGCCACCGGGGAAGCCGTGCTTGGGCTTTTATAATATATAGTATTTATGAGTGGATGGTGTGTGGAAAGAACATGAACTTTGGTATTAGGGAGACCAAACTTCAAAGTTTAGCTCTGACAATTGCTTGTTTACTTGTGTGACCTTGGGAAAATTTCTTAAGCCCTTCATTTAATAATAACATGTGTATTATAAGGACCTTATGATAATTCGAGAAAATTCTATGCATGCACTCATGCATACACATATACATATATGTGTGTGTGTGTGTGTGTGTGTGTGTGTGTGTGTGTGTGTGTATGTGTGAGTGTGTATATACACATATATATCTAGGTGTTTTGAGACCTGGAATCTAAAGTCTATACATGAAGGTGCTTGTGAATTAATTTTCAGAAATAAAACACTTTGATGTAATAGCAATTTTTTCCTTTTCTAAAAACAAAAAATTCCATTTTTAACCTTAAGTTCCCTGGCTTCCTTTTGTAATTTTCAGGCCAGATCAAGGGCTTGGAAATCAAATCAATGACAAGAAAACACAATGCACAGAGCTACTCTGGAGGGAGCCTCAATCACCTTCGCACCCAAATGTTTGCAATTTTTCAGCCTTGCTTCATCTGCAAGTGATTCCATTTCGGAGACCAGGAAGGGGGAAGTTAAAGGTCAAGGGAATCCAGTTCTCTGGGGTAGTTTGTAACAATCAGGAGAACACAGAAAGCCGAGGGAAGCCGATGGTCTTCCTGTCCTGGCTACAGGCACCATATGGAAATAGATTTGTTCTACAAAAAAGGGTCCGGGAGGGTGTAGGGAAGAAGCCAAAGAAAAATAAATTTAGTTCAAAATTGTAATGAGGAAAAGGGAAGCTGAAATGCAAAGCTGACAAATGCCAATAATAATTTGCATCTGCCCCCAGCTCGATGTTTTGAACCTTTCAACTATTTAAGCAAGGGTGTTTTTATGCCATTCTTCTAAGGCTCTTTATTTCTTACTAGTGCAAAGACCTCAAAAATGTGAACATTCACCCAGCAGGGGTAATTTGTGGCAATCCTAGCAGCTTCATTTGCCTGAGTAACCCCACATCAAGGTTACGTTACTGTACTGAGTTCATAGACCACACTGGCAAGAAGGGGAAGGCTCTGGTGTGCTGGGTGTGTACAGATGGCAAAGTCCCAGCAGTCCTGAGTCTGAGTATGACACACACACACACACACACACACACACACACACAATGCTTACATGCAATATAGCATATTATCTATATTAGATGTAAACCTGAAATAAAAGTCTTTAAAGTATTGTTCTTTAGTTTTCCAGGGCAAATATTCCTCTTCCAAAATATAGCTTCTATAAACAGAAATGAGCCATAATAACCAAGAGCAATACATTTCATTCATTCACTCAACGATTTTTGAATGCCTACTATATGCCAGACACTGTACTAGGGAAGTAACACTGAAAAAACAGTGACTTCACAGAGCTGATACTTTAGCAGAGGAAGGTGGAAATGATAAGAATGATAATAATATGAATAACAGTACTAACAAAAATAATAAGAAATTATAACCAATATTTTAGGGTTATACCCAGGACACCTAAGTCAATGTAACAGGGCAAAGATGGAAGGCTTTGCTGAGAAAAATTTGTTTTTAAAAAATTTTTTGTTTTGAAAACTGGCAAATAGCAGGAGAATGTGATCAAATTTGTACTTTGTAAAATCATCCCATGGAGAATGAATTGGGTTTGGGGGTGGGGCCACGCAGGGTGAAGGTAGACCTTTTCCGAGCCCTTTGGGGGGAGTCTTCTAGAAGCTCAGATCCTTTTAAGCAGGTGAAAACACATAAAGGCACTGGGAAATACAGGACTGAATGCACACATGTCAGTCCATATGTGGGCATGTAGGAAGCAGGACGGTTGTGAGGCCTTGCTCAGCCTGGGTCCGGGGGAGATGCTTGTTCATTGTCAGGCAGGTTGGTGGAGGAGGCCCTCCTCGCTGGCTGCAGAGTGGACAGGTGTTCAAGTTCCTGAGTGTTCTCTTCCCTGTGGGCAGGGTGCCTCTCCTGACTTGCCCATGTTTTTTTTTTTTTTTTTTTTTTGTGGTACACGGGTCTCTCACTGTTGTGGCCTCTCCCGTTGTGGAGCACAGGCTCCGGACGCGCAGGCTCAGCGGCCATGGCTCATGGGCCCAGCCGCTCCGCGGCATGTGGGATCCTCCCGGACCAGGGCACGAACCCGTGTCCTCTGCATCGGCAGGCGGACTCTCAACCACTGCGCCACCAGGGAAGCCCTTGCCCATGTTTTGACTTGTGATCAGTTTAGACCTTCACTCAGCAAACAGAACTCATCTTCCATAGGAGATTTTGCCTCCTGTTTTTCTGTCTTGTCTCATGACCCCCCAATTCTCTGAGCAGGTCTGCAACACATTTGCACAGTTGTAGAAATTTTCCTTTCTGAACTCAACTTTCTAAAGGAAGCTTCAAGATTTATAAGATATTGACAAATTGCAATATAGCTCAGAAAATCTTGAGAGTTATTTAAACACAAAATCAAAACAAAAATACCCTTTTTTTAAATTGAGTTAGAAGTCTAGAAGTTAATGAGTAAAATAATCTCTATCCTTTAAGCTCTTCATTTGGTTGTCTTGAACCTGATTAGACAACATGTGTCACTGCAGATTAACCGCTGCAATGCAAGCGGGTGATGAATTTCCTTGGGACCAAAGCACACGCATGACCAGACAGCTGTTGCATGACTTCATGCCTAATCCTCTACATGTGTATAGTGAAAAAATAACAAAGGGAGCAGAAGGCCGCTTCGTTCTAGGAATATCCTAATCCTTCAAGTTGAAAGCGATCGTTGAATGAAATAAGTTGCTTCTAGTCTTAAAATGGAACAGAATTTAGATATTCTGAAATTCAACTCTCAATGTTAAGCCAGACTTAGGACTCATCACTGAGAATGTACCAAGTGCTTGAAAGGTTCTTGCTTTGTTGTAGAACTTTTGATGATCTTTGATACTCAGAATCACAAAGAATTATGCTCTTAAGTAATCACAGATGTACTGGGAACGGATGGTTTCTCATGCATACTGATACAGTTATGTTTGGCTGTTTCATTTTTCTTTTGGCACAATATATACCATAGTAATCAAATTCCAAGCTCTAATTTTACTTGCTGTGCTTCCACATTTATTTTATTGATGACTGATACATGATTTATGAACATGTGCACTTTTGTCTGCACATATGTGTTCATATTTCCCTTCTTTAAAGTTTTAGTGTTAGTTTCTTTAGTAAAAGAGCTATTTTTAGTGACTTACATTCCACGTATTTAGGGTAAAGTTTATTTTCTTTGATAATCATTTATAATTCAAGAGGCGAGTTATAAAGTTTTTATGGAATAACATCTGAAATTATGAGAGTTTTGAAAATTCAGTTCCTGGTGAGAATTTTTATCTGATATAGACTGAATGATTTCATTAAAAGCAAAGCTCTACCTGAATCTGTCTTGTTGTCTTCGTATCTTAATTACTTACTATTCCATGAAAAATCATCAAACTTTATTGTAATATTTGGCCTTCAGTAGTCATCATTTGGTTTTGTATGGTAAATGCAGTATATAGGTTTTAGGCATAATCTTCACACAGTATATTTAGATTATGCAATAGATGCCTCTGGAAACATAAAGGCATATTGTTTTTTTAAAAAATATATAAAACCATTTGTAAAATGGACTAGGGACACATTAAAAGCAATGCTGCCGCAAAACATTTTGCCGTGTAAAGAATATTCATACTATGAATACAGACCACCTATTATATTTGTTTTGTCTTTCTGGATTCTTCTTTAGAATTTCCATAAAACAGGGCTGTTTTCCTCTATGAAAGGATTAGAGATGAAAGGCTGCTCTCTCCCCGATCTAACTTCTTCAGTAGCATCCTTCCCCGTTGCAACATCTGGTAAAGCAGCCTGCAGACAAGAAAGTATCTCCTGCAGGGAATGCAATTTTTGGCCCCCTTTGTAAGGAGGATTTTAAATAAAGCCAGGCCTGGTTATAAGCTACCCATCCATTTTAATATAGCCTTTGCTGATTTCACTTGGGGTAATCTTTACAATCATTTGCAAAGGAATTGTAATCTGCTGTGCTTTCTTTGTGGTTTCTGAGAGTCATTCCTGTGTCTTCTACACTCGTCTCTTAAGATTATTTTCTCTGAGCCAGCCTGTCTAGCCCAGTCCTGAGTATAAATAGCTCCAAGTTTGGATTTCTTGAGCACTAATGCCCTGCTATTGCTGGGTTATGTGAAACCCTTTCTTATGTTGAACACAAGAAGCCCATGATTATTGGTACCACAGATTCTCACATTCTTAATCAGTTCCACCTGGCCAATAAACAGTAAAGCCAGGACAGCTTCTCTTCTGTGTGGGTTTTCTACTTTATGGGTAATAAAACTGTCCTCAGTGTGATTTAGGAATCCCTTTGATGCCTGCTAGTTTACTGTATTGGTATTTCAGGAGTGTTGGCAGTCACTGGTGATACTTCACTACTGGCATCCCAGAACTGTGGCAGTGAGGTAGTTCTGCTAAATAGTGGGGAAACACAGCTGGTAATGCATTTTCTTTTACTTAGATCCATCAAAGGAAAATTTAGAAATGGTCTTGTTGAAACAAGCAAGGTCAAGGGTGGTTAGATTTCTTTCAAACATACAGAAAGGAAATGAAGAAGGGGCAGGGAGATAGAGGGGAAGAAGAGGAGAAAAGGGACAAAGAAGATGGAATGGAATGTTATGATCCCCATGAAAATTCCAAATTGCTTTCTTGCAATGGTTCTTTCTTAAAATAAAATCATTGCTAGAAATCAAGCTCCTTGTCTGCAAGTTAAAGAAATGAAGCTGGGCTAATTCTTAGCTTTTCTGTATTGAATTAGCTAGGAAGTAAAAATGCTGTCTGCAGATTTCAGGAAAGAGAGGAGTATTAAGAACATTCTCTCTCAGCCCCTTTCCAGCTCCAAGTTTGAGGGCTTCTTATTTTCAGTGCATGGTTTTGGTACTATGTTAATGTTTCATGGGGGGTCGGTTGTGTTTTTGTTTTTATTTTTACTTTTCCTGACCAATTCGCTAGGATGTTGGAAGTGGGAAAAACTAAATGGTGTAGGAGGTTAACTCCTGTCAGATCAAAAGAGACAAGAAACTGGGGCGTCTGGAAACAGTGAATGCTTTGCAAACTTGGGGAGCTCTCATTGGTTGGCACTATTTATTTTGAACTATTTCTTTTAACCACACTAATCATTAACTGTTAAAAATTGGAACTCCTTTGGACTTTGAAGTAGTTTTGTTACAAAGTGCCCTTCTTTGTATTAGCATTACCTACTCTTGTCTGTAATTATTTGGGTCACTTCTTGAATGAAATAAATGCCATCAGCCTTATCATTACTATCATCATCACTTTTTTTTTTTTTTTTTTTTTGTGGTACGCGGGTCTCTCACTGTTGTGGCCTCTCCCGTTGCGGAGCACAGCCTCCGGACGCGCAGGCTCAGCGGCCATGGCTCACGGGGCCAGGTGCTCTGCGGCATGTGGGATCTTTCCGGACCGGGGCACGAACCCGTGTCCCCTGCATGGGCAGGCGGACTCTCAACCACTGCGCCACCAGGGAAGCCCCATCATAACATTTTAAAGATAAGTAATATTAATTAGCTACAATTTAAAGAGCTTAGGGAAAGTTTTATAATGTACAAGAGAGAACTCTCCTGTGAGTGCCTAGTGTCCAAGAGTTATATTTATCAAATGCATAATTGTTGGCATCATCTATGTATATTTTTAAAGATCCAAAGTTTCTCCTAAAGTACTTTCCCCCCCAGATCAGTTAATGTACATTAATGAATATTTTTAAATATTGGTACAATTTTCTAAAAATCTCACTGTAAAAATTTATTAATCCATATTGCAGGTGGTGAAATAAGTGGAGACAGTGCAGTGTGTTAACAATGAGCAGAATCTGTGTGTGTGTGTGTGTGTGTGTGTGTAATAAGACTTTAACAAACATGTACTGAACACCTATTACGCATGTGCTAGGTACTGTAATAAATGCCGTAACTATAAAAATGAATGAGGCATAGTCTCTATCCTTGAGAATTATGTGTGTGAGGGGGTGATAGACTTTCAAGTAAATAATTATAATAAAAAGAGTTAGTACTAAAATAGAGACTAATTTTGCTTCAGGGAGTTGAGAAAGGCTCCCCGAAGAGGTACCTTTTGAACTGAGTTTTGCATAATGAACTCAGGTTTGGTAAGAGCAGGGCAGAGAAGAATATTTTGAAAGGAGAAGTCTGAAAAGGCGTCAAGGAGTGAAGTACACCATCTGTCTGGGAAGAGCTGGAGTATGGAAAAGAAAGACAGGAATTAAGCAATGAAAGTTCTTTTCTCTGCCTGATTTTTACTTATGAGTTGCTCTGATAAAAAGTTTATGAGGGAGCAGGTTGACACTTGTGATTAATGTTCCACAAATGTAGTTAATTGAAAGTATTATAGAAGAGTGAAAAATACAGCAATGTGAAACCAAAATGATGGAGTCTCTAGCCAGTACTTCCTGACTACATATTGAATTCTTCTAGGATTATTATATCTGCTTATATTAATTCTTTATGCATTTATTAATAATGTATACCTAGTCTTTTAAAAAGTATTTGAAATAATAAAGATTGTGACAGCTTTACATATTTGATCAAAATTAACATAGCAATTTCTTACTTTTATATAAAGTCAACACTTCTAGCTGGCTTTAAAGGAGAAAACAATTTAGGCATTGAAAAAATTGGATTTCAGTAAATCCTAAGTGTGAAAGGAAACAACTTTGTTTTATCTTAGTTTTTGTCTACATGGGTTAATATTTATAATACTTTGTGTCATGTGTTTCCCATGGAAAGAGATTTACTCAAATACTAATAAATTAGTGTCATCCCAATTGAAACTTAATAAGCAAGAGAAGCTCAGTTACCCTGCTCCCATGCTGCATGCCTACCTCTTTCACACTCGGACAGCCAAAGAGTGACATGTCAAAATATCACTTGAAATGCTTATATTTTTAAACTTAAAATAACACAGAGTTAAGACTTTTGGTTTAGGAAGTGATATGGGAAGCCACTGAAGAATACCTTCCTGGACTATTAGAAGTCTCTTTTTTCCTGCATAATTATAATTTCCTATGGAAAGTTTAAATATTTTAGCCTGTATCCTATTATAGAAAACTTACTTATTTAAAAAAATAGAATATTATTTAGCCTTTAAAAAGAAGAAGATCTTCTTATATGCTATAACATGGATGAACCTTGAGGACATTATGCTGAGTGAAATAAGACCCTCATGAAAAACCAATACTGCACGATTCCACTTATATGAGGGATCTAAAGTAGTCAAACTCATGGAAACAGAAAGTAGAACGGTGGTTGCTAGGCATTGGGGGGAGGGTGAAAAGAGTTGTTCAATAGTATAGAGTTTCCGTTTTGCGAGATGAAAAAGTTCGAGAGATCCTGTGCATGTAGTTAACACTACTGTATACTTGAAAATGGTTAAGAAGGTAAATTTTATGTCAATGTGTTGTTTTACTATGATTTAAAAAAAGCAACAAAACAACAAGAGGTATTCATTCTACCATGCAGATTCACATTAAAAAGAATAAATTTCAAGATACAACTATTTAAATCCTCGTAACGTAGTATGGACATATCTTTGAGACTGTCTGGGCACATACATTTTAAATTTAAGTCAGGTAAAATAATTGAAGATACGATTTGTAGGATTGTATATGATATGAACCTTTTTCTGCTTTAATTGATGTTTTCATTTTACAGTTGAGTATTTTACTACTCGTAGATATTGTTCCTCCATAGATGTGTTGTTTCATGTAGGCAGGAAACCATTTCCTTCCCCTGAAGTCACACTTCATTGTTGCTCTGTTTACTTCATACACAAGAAAGGCTCATCCTGCCTGCTTTGCATTGCTGCTGAATGGGTGGGAAAAACCTGGAGTGAGGAACTATAATGACCCTGGGAGTCTGAGAAGCTCTGGGTCTATTCCTGAGCAATGGTTCTTACTGCGTGATTTTGGTCAGAGCAAGGAGAAACTTGGGTGGATAGATGGTGACGAGACCATCCCAACACAGATGCCATATTTTTGTTTGTTTGTTTCAATTAGGGCACTGGGCTAGTTACAACCAGAGTTGTAGTTGTGATTGTATTTGCCTGGGTTGTGGGATTTCCTAGCTTCTGGTAGCATCCCTGGGGTACATAGGGGCAATGGCCTGCTTCCAGAGTTATTAGTCAGCCATTTACAGAACTTTAATTTTTACCCAGACTCTCTGGATCACCTCAGATGTATTAATAGTACTAAAGCTGATAGGAAACTCACTTTCCATTTACTGATGTGTCCACTAAACAGATCATAGGAATTTTCGCAGGAGTCTTAGTAAGGGCTGGTGTTCTCTCTGCTTCTCTTCTTCCTCGGGTAGTCACCTTAGCACCATTTTACTTATCACCTTTTAACATACTATATAATTTACTTATTTATTATGTTTTTATCTGTGTTCCCTCCACCCCCCATAAGAATGTAAACTCCAGGAAGGCAGAGATCTTTCTGTCTCCTTTGTTCACTGATGTATCACGAGCATCTAGAACAGTGCCTGGTCTGAATAGATATTCCCTAAATATTTTTGGAATGAGATGGTCTCAAATTTAAACCTCAAAAGACTGAAACAATGTATCCTCTCCTTTGATTACCATCCACACACCAATGACTTTCAGATCTCTACCTCTTGTCAGAACTCCAGCTCCATCTTTAGGCTCTTGTAACCAATTACAGGGATGTTTTAAGAAATGCCCAACAACTGGCTAATACCTTGTGATTCAAACGTAGAGTTGTATGCTTCTTAACAGCAAGGCCATGCTATCTCATAGATGTGGGTTTGAAGCCTAGTGGTTCTGTAACTGTGGGTAAGCTGTTTAAATTCTCTGAAACTCAGTTTCTTCATCTGTAAAAGTGATATTTACTTATTGTAATATTTACTTATTGGGGTGTCATGAAGTTTAAATGATTTTGTTTTGTACATAGTAAGCTCTCAATTAGTAGTAGCTGCAATGAAAAGGAATAATTATTCTGGTAGTTAGAATTCCTTTATCACAACACTACTGAAAGTAGTGCTTCACTTTCCAACATTTTAGTATGACCAGTGTTACCCTCTGGAAAATCAGTATAGCATTCACTTTTCTCATGATATTTCCCACTAACAGTAACAGGTAGGAATTGTCCGGAATAAAAGTTACTCTTTATATGAATCAAGTTTCAGTTGGTCATTTCTTACAAGCCATTAAGTGAATCACTTGCGAAAAATCCCACTAACTATAACGATTTCCACTGGAAGAGATGGTAAAGGTAGGGTGTTTTTTGTTTTTGTTTCTTCTACCATTGTGCATTTCAGGCAAATTCTTAAATGCATTCAAGTTCCTTAAGTAGAATTCGTAGTAAATAACCAATTTCCTGCCAGATTGTTTCGATCATTTTAAATCTCCCTAATTTGTTCTCAGTGAGTTCTAAAGGTTTTTACCTTTACGTATGGGACCAGAGTATGAACACTCTGAGTGCTTTGTGAGCTGATACGGAGATTCTAGGCTCCAAGTCGCTGACCAGCATTCATCTGTCTCTTAAGGAACTAGTAAGAACTCAAGTAAGAACTCTGGTAAGAACTAGTCAGAGTGTTGGCAGAGTGACTGACTTCCCTGGTCATGTCAGTAGCTGCTACGTGATTTTGGGCAAGTCATTTCTCCTTTTTGAATTATATGATATTTAATGTCCTTTTAAGGTCAAAAATGCTATCCTGCAGAGGTAGTGTTTGCTGCCTTTTGAAAACCTCATACTTTCGCAAGGATAATCATTAATATGCAGTGACTTTGATCCTAAACAGTCTGATGAAAGGCATAATTTGATAAGCTCTTATTTACACATAAGATAAAAGGGTAAATGGTATGTATTAAACTACAATGACATTTAGTAAACTCCCCAAGTTAAGGAGGCGATAGCCTGGGAACCATTTAATAAAAGTTGAGAAAAATTAGATCATGTGATGTCATTTGCTCCAAATTGTCCCCTTTAGCAGAATCTGATGTATTATGATTCTGGCTTCACTTTGTGCTTTCTTAGTTGTCCACTGGTTCAGGTCCATTCTGTTAATTAGGTATAACAGGCATGTGACTTAGGGCCTGAGAGCTTTTTTAAGGCCCTTTGAAAATATTTGAGTCCTAAAAACAAATGATATGCTCCAAAATCTGAAAAAGGAAACCATAAAACTAACATTGATAAATGTTTAAATGTCTTCAGAACATAATACTAAGTCAACTTCATTAATTGTTGAAATTAGTATTCACAAAAGTTTCATATTTGGAAATGATCTGTAGCTTAGATTTCCCTTTTTGTAAGAATTCCTGAATATGCAAGTTGCTTATAATAAAAATATAACAAATCGTAAATTCACTGAGATGCCGTAGGCAAAGAATTTCAGAAGCAAAACCATAAAAATCCTTTCATGATTTTGTACTAACAAAAAATCATATTTATGTGTGCTTTAGTGTATTTTAACATATTGTATATTAAGTATAGTAATAATAATAACATTTATTGAATGTTCATTATGTGCCAGATGCTATTCTAAGCTCTTGCAGTTATGTTTGCGACATGGATTTTTTTCTTTCTCTCCCTCTACTGCATATCTAAACAGTCTCCAGTTCACCATTTTACCTGCATTTTTCCTTAAATTCATCCAATGATTTTTCTCTCCACTGACACCTGCCCTGTCCCCCAATCCAGAATCCCACTGTCTCTTTACTGAACTACTGCAAAAGTCTCCTTGCATCCCCACCTGTCCCCAAAGTTCAGTCTCCAGTGAAAACCTATTTAAAACTGTTGTGTCTCCTATTACTACAATGAAAGAGTATAAAATCCTGAACATAACCTACAAATCTCAACAATTGTGTAACCAGCCTTGTCTCAGGGGCCCCCTCTCTATGCTCAGTCCAGAGGTATTGAACGTGTCGTGTAGTCCTCTGCCTCGGGGACCAGGAGAGATGGCATGAGTCTTACTCAGGAGGTGTTGGGGGTAGGGTAGGACCTACATAAAACCAAGGTTACTATCAAGGAGGGATTGAGAATTGGAGAGGGAAAGGAAGAAAGACACATTTATTGAGACATGCTGCTGCATGCAAGTCCTGGCTAGGTGCTTTACACGCACAGTCTCAGTTGATAATACTCAGAATAGCCTGTGAGGTTGACGTGATGACGAGCGCACGGATGAAGACATTGACGCTAGGAGAGGCCGAGTTGCCAGGACAGCAGAGCTTGTGAACCGCACAAGTTGGGATTTGGAACTTGACTCCAAAGCTAATGTTTTTTCCACCCACTACGCCACCTGCCTTGCTGTTGGATCAGCTTTATAACCCCAGTTGCTTCAAGACACTGAATATCCATCCAATAAATGTTGGGTGAATCGAATGCCAGGGTAAATCATCTCTAGCCTAAGGACTTCTTTGAAGCACACTGCCCCGCTTTGTCCTGGAAGCTGAGATGGTTCTGTGTAGGCTAAATGACCTTTCCCACATAGATCTACATTCACAACTGCATTCTAGACATCTGAGACCATGTCAGTAGTTTACCACTGCAGATCAATCTGACTTTCATGTTTCTACATACACAAATTCTTTCAGCATGACTCCTGTGAAGCACTGTGTTCTCAAAAGTAAAACTCAGCAATTCCCTGAGCACAGTGGCACAGTATTTTCGTGACTTGTTAAAGTACCCGCGGGCTTCCCTGGTGGCGCAGTGATTGAGAGTCCGCCTACCGATGCAGGGGACACGGGTTCGTGCCCCGGTCCAGAAAGATCCCACATGCCGCGGAGCGGCTGGGCCCGTGAGCCATGGCCGCTGAGCCTGCGCGTCCAGAGCCTGTGCTCCGCAGCGGGAGAGGCCGCAACAGTGAGAGGTCCGCGTACCGCAAAAAAAAAAAAAAAGGTACCTGGGTACATTGTTTGGTTTTTATTAGCACGTACATATAAATATTTTAAAAGGTTCACTCAAGCGAGGCAGGCAGCCACTTGGAGGCTTGTCGGGCAGCTGCTTACCACCAGCCGGCAGGTATCTCGTACCAGAAGCTCCTTCTCCTGGCGAAGGGGCACGTGAACCCCCAGATGATCACCACATGTGAGAGGTGGAATGTCAGCCTCCATCGGCGCTCCTCAGAAGCTCATCCATAATTCTAGTTTTCTTTGTTGCTTTCCCTACGCTGGGTTTAAAAAAATCTGTTTAAAGATGTCACAAATACTTACGATATTTTTAGATCAACTATGAGTAAAATAGAAACCAGCGACGGCTTCAAACTGTCTTGCAATTGTTTCCTGAATCCTTTTTCTAAAAAAAAATTTTTGACCACACACAGAGGCATGTGGGATCTTAGTTCCCCAACCAGGGATTGAACCTGTGCCCTCGGCAGTGAAAGCACGGAGTCCTAACCACTGGACTGCCAGGGAATTCCCTGTTTCCTGAATCCTTTAAGCCGACAACTAAGAATATTTATTTGAGAAGCTACTACTTTTTAATCTCCCTGTCGAAAGTTTTCAGTACCTTTGATTATATTTCCTTTTCAATAAGTCAAACTTCAGCAAATATCTTATATCTGATTAAATGTAGGAAGACAGGGATGTGGGGCTGCTCAGGATAAGCACACAGGTGCTGTGGAGGAAGGCCCCAACTGATCTGCACTTTGCTTTGATTCCTGAACCCTACCTCTCCCCCCCCAAGTCAGGTACTGAAAGAACTTCTAGCTCCCTACAGATGATGGCCAAAAACTGGGCGCCTCTGGGATGGGCAAGAATAATTAAGTGGAGGTGGAAGCTCTGTTGCGTAAGTCAGATGACCTTCATGCCCCCAGTACTAATGTGTGTGACATTCCCTGGGTGAGTGCCTGTTGTAGAGGGGAGCAGGGAGCCGGGGATAGGAGTCAGGAATTCAGACCTGGATGGAGTCTGTTCCTGCAGTTTTCTAGTGTGTGACCCTGACCAAGTTTTCTAACCTCCTCAGTCTTAGGATTTCCATCCGTCATTAGAGAGCCTAATTCTTTCCGTACTGTTGCTGTAGAGAATAAAGCGTGCGTATCAGTATTTTAGGGCTGCTGTAAAAAGTACCACAAACTACGGGGTTTAAAACAGCAGAAATGTATTCTCTCAAGTTCCGGAGACTAGAAATCCAAAATCAAGGTGCTGGCAGGGCCATACTCCCTCTGAACACTTTAGGAAAGAATCTTGCCTTGCCTCTTCTAGCTTCTGGTGGTTACGAGTAATCCTTGGCATTCCTTTGATTACGTAACATAAATCTCTGCTTCTGTCTTCACATGGACTTCTTCCCTTTGCATCTACGTGTCTCAAATCTTTCTCTCCTTATAAGGACACTGGTCATTGGATTTTGAGCCCAGTAATCCAGTATGACCTCATATTAACTTGAATATATCTGTAAAGGCCCTATTTCCAATTAAAGTCATGATCTCACGTTCTGGGGGCAGTGGAAGGACTTCAACATAGCTTTTTGGGGGACACAGTCTAACCCACAGCAGTATGTAAAATATTTAGTACTCTGACTATGTATATGCACATTTAATGGCGCATTACATTTTCGATTTCAAATGTGTGAAAAACACAGTTTGCTATTGGAAGGTTTTGGTCCTGTAGAAACCATTTTTGTGAGCTTTAGTTTATTCACATTTTTCTTACTTATATTCCCTGGTTTTGCAGAGCCGTAGATTCCTACTCTTGAGACTCTAAAGATCATTTAGTACGGTTACTCCATTCAGCTGGTTTTGAAACGTTTTCTAGAGCATCTCTGTCATGTTATTGTCTAGCCCCTGCTGATACGGCTCTAGGACAGGAATCTCAGGACCATGCGAGGATTCTGATTATCAGTAAGTTCTTGCACATCTGAAGTCCACATCTATATCCTTTAAATTTAGTCACCAGTCCTCTACGAGCAAGTCGAATTCCTCTTCCCCATCTTAGCCTTTCACCTAGTCCAAGTCAGCGATCAGATACACCTGATCCCTTATTGTTTTCTACTAATCAACCCAGTGTCTTTGTCTGGGCTTCTCTGATATGATTACCAGCTTCCTCAACGTTTTGGTTACGTTCTTACTAATACCCTTCAATTTGTTTATGACAAAGAGAATTATTTTCCTTGTGAGGACAAATAGTGGAGTGGAATCCCTTGCAGGTTTTAGCTCTGAAGCACGGTGATGAAATGGGTGCTGGGTCTAAAACCAAAGGGGAGTAGATCCAAAGCTGAGCCCCTGGGCTGACCAGTGGGCTAGGGAAGGAGACCAGGGGCTTCCCAGTGATTCTAGCAGTGTCTGTGGTTTGACTTGATTCTCAAATAACACAAACAAATGATACGTACGTACTTTATATAAGTAAATACTCATGGTTGTGAGCATTTTAACTCCTTGGTTAAAGCAAAATGCATTTAGACACGTAGGAACTACATTTCCTCAAATGTTAAATAATAGTACAGCAGAACCTGTGTTTTCTCTCTGAATTTCTTATCTGTGCTTTTTTTTTTGTTTGCTAATATTGCCTCATAAGAAATAATATTTCTGATTGTTGTTATTTATTTATTTATTTATTTATTTTTGCGGTTCCCGGGCTCTCCCAGCTGCGGCCTCTCCCGTCGCGGAGCACAGGCTCCGAACGCGCAGGCTCAGCGGCCATGGCTCACGGGCCCAGCCGTTCCGCGGCATGTGGGATCTTCCCAGACCGGGGCACGAACCCGTGTCCCCTGCATCGGCAGGCGGACTCCCAACCACTGCGCCACCGGGGAAGCCCTGTTGTTATTTTTTATCCACTTACTTGCAAGTTTCTATCAATGTCCAACAAATGGATGCACGAAATCGTAAGTATCTTTTTCATTTGTTTTGTTATCATAGCATACTTAATGAATGCTTATGGTGTGCAGAGCACTGTGAAATTCATAATCAGGATACAGGGCATGTGTGTAATCAGGATTTTAACACACACACATACAAACATAAAATACAGTCTACAAGGATATAGTGCGTAAAAAAAAACTAGGACTGCTTATATCTGTCCTACTTAAATATCTTGGCTAATTTGAACATCAAATGATATAATGTGTGAAAACAAAATTAGGGAGTGATAGTAGACACGTACTGAGAATCACTGTGCCAACCTCTGTTCCACAAACTCCACATGTGTTCACTCGTTTAATCTTCACAACCACTTTATGTGGTTCATACTTACATTTTCACCAGTTTGCAGAAGAGAAAACTGAAGTACAGGATGGCTAAGTGACTAACTCAGAGTCACATGACTATGGAGGAGCTAGGATTCAAATGCTGGCAGTCGACCTCAGGAATCTATTCTCGTGACCACTATGCTAAACTGCTGTTTTAACACATGCATGAACATGTAAAGTGGCCTACAAAATGTGTTACAAAATGATGTGTCTTGGATGGAAATGGAATGATTGGAAACAGGCAAGGTTTAGCTACTTTTTGGAGTTTACATTTACTTGATTATTTTACTCTAAAATCAGTGAATTAGATATTGGACAGCTATATTAGGATAGGTATAAAAATTAGTTTAGTTACTAGGAAATCTTTATTATATCCCAGGAGTTTTGTGCAATATTAAGGAAGTCTTTGTACTTGGCTTGAGCTGTAAAAAATATTATCCTTTTATTGTGCCCTCTTGGAAGAAAGATAAAGAAGCACCATTTTTTTATAACAGAAATTATATTTTACTAGTCTGAAAGATTGGTTTTATTCCTTGATTGTTAGAGGGTTTACTTCCCCAATAAAACAAAATATCCATAGTTTGCCTTAAATCCCCTTCTCATTTCTGACAATCCAATATGGACAGTCAGGTGTCACGTCTACTGTGAATGACTATGAATTTCTAACTTCTGCTTTGTACCAATTTGAAAAGGAAAACTATTGATAAAACTGGGCATCTCCCAAATTCTTCCAGTGTTTACTTACCTGACCTTGCTCTTTCAGGTCACCAATACTTTGGTGACATTGATAGATGAAGTAGCAGGTGATTCCCAGGGATGGATATCTTGTTCCAAATCTAATTGATTGTGGCACAAAAGCCTTTTATGTTTCTGTCCCATGACCAAGGAAGAGGTAAGGAGATTATACCCTCCGCTCTCACAACATGTGGGAAATCAGTGTTTGAGGAACCGTCCACAGGGGAGGTGGCTAGAGAGATAGGGTTTGAAAGTAGGATTGTTTATTTCTCCCTTTTAACTTCTGTTTTGTTTTGGGTTTTTTTTTTTGACAGCTTTATTGTAATTCACATAACATGCAATTCACCCATTTAAATGTACGATTTAAAGTCTATGTAAATGATATATATGTGCAACCACCACTGCAGTCAACTTTAGAACAGTTTTTATCACCTCAGAAAGAAATCTGATACTTTTGAGCTATCAACCTTCATCTCCCCCAGCCCTAAGCAACCACTAAGCTACTTTCTGTCTCAATATATTTGACTACTCTGCACATTTCATATTAATGGTCTTTTGTGACTGTCTTCTTTTACGTAGCATAATGTTTCCAAGGCTTATCCACGTTGTAGCATATGTCAGTACTTTATTTCTTTTTGTGGCCGAATAATGTTCCATTGTATGGATAGACACAGTGTTTGTTCATTCATCAGCTGATAGACATTTGGGTTGTTTCCACCTGTTGAATACTTATGACTAATGCTGGTAACATTGCTGTACAAGTTTTTGTGTGGACATATGGTTTGCATTTGGGTATACACCTAGGATTGGAATTGCTGGATCATATAATAACTCTATGTTTTTAATTGTTTGAGGAATTATCAGACTGTTTTCCAAAATGGCTACACCATTTTACATTCCCACTAGCATTGTATGAGGGTTCCAATTTCTCCACATCCTCCCAACACTTGTTATTTTTCGAATTTTTGATTACAGCCATCCTAGAGGATGTGAAGTGGTATCTCACTGTGGTTTTTTTTTTTTTTTCGGTACGCGGGCCTCTCATGGTTGTGGCCTCTCCCGTTGCGGAGCACAGGCTCCAGACGCGCAGGCTCAGCGGCCATGGCTCACGGGCCCAGCTGCTCCGCGGCATGTGGGATCCTCCCTGACTGGGGCACGAACCTGTGTCCCCTGCATCGGCAGGCGGACTCTCAACCACTGCGCCACCAGGGTAGACCCTCTCACTGTGGTTTTGATTTGCATTTCCCTCATGACTAATTACGATGAACGTCTTTTCAGTTGCTTACCTGGTCATTTGCATATTTCTTTGGAAAAATGTTTATTCAGATCTTTTGCCCATTCTTAAATTGGGTAAAAATCCAATGTTATTATATTATTATTAGTCTTTTATTACTGAGTTGAAGAGTTTTTCGTATATTCTAGGTACAAACCCTTTATCAGATATATACTTGCAGATACTTTCTCCTTTTCTGTGGGTGTCTTTTCACTTTCTCTAGAATGTCTCTTGAAGCACAGCAGTTCTCAATTTTGATGAAGTTTCACTATGTGTTTCTGTTGCTCATGCTTTTGGAGTCATACCTAGAAAATCCTTGTCAAATCCGAGGTCATGAAGAATTACCCCTAGATTTTTTTCTAAGAGATTTATCATTTTAGCTCTTAGATTTAGGTTTTTGATCAATTTTGAATTAATTCTTGTATATGGTGTAAGGTAAGGTTTCAACTTCATTCTTTTGTATATGGATATCAGTTGTCCAAGAACCATTTTTTTGGGAAACGACTCTTCTTTCCCAGTTGAATGATTTGGCACACTTGTGAAAAATTAGTTGACCCATACATACATGGGTTTAGTTCTGGACTCTCCATATTATGTGTTTATCTTTATGCCAGTCCCACACTGTTTTGACTAATGTTGCTTTGTAGTAAGTTTGGAAGTCAGAAAGTTCGTCTTCCAAATTTGTTCTTTTGAAAGATTGTTTTGGTTATTTGGAGTCCTTTACAATTCCATACACAATTCTGTATTTCAGAATCAGCTTGTGAATTTTTTTTCACACACACACACACACTGTATTTTATTTTTACAAGAGATAAATAGACTGGCACCAAGCATTGTAAATGGATGACCACAACGAAAGCAACAATGATTGCAATTACCAAACACGAAGCACACTCATACTATGTCATAATATTGACATTCAGTCCAGTAATCCTCCACTGTAACAGCTCCTTTACTTTGCAGTGAAAATTGATTTGTATATTTTTTGCCTCTGAGTCCTTGTTGGATTTTTTTTTAATGCAAACAGAAAGTCACAAAAATTATAATCATCCTCATCAGTTCACTCAGTCCCATGTAATTAATTTTTTTTTCATCTTGATCTTTTGTTAGCACTTTTATGAGTTCACCAGTTTTCCATTAGAGTTCTGAAAATGCTTATTCATTCAGTTCAGCAGTATAGTCAGTTATCAGAAAGCTGTACTTGTCAGAGTCTTTTCCATGAATTCCTTGAAGATGAAACCCTTTTATAGGAACACATTTGCAAAAGCATCAGAATACACCCAGAACTGTCTGTAAGTGACAAAAGACTTAAAAATGACCACGGTTAAAGATTTGATGAAAGTTCATAATAATGCAATTGACAAGGAAATTTAGTTATTTCTGAGATATACATTTTAAAGTAATAACTAGAATTATGACTTATAACATTATACCAGACATGTAAGATTTTTAGAAATTTAATGTCTGAAATATTTATATTAACATATTTCCATACAAATAACCCAAAGAAAGTTTAGTATTAGTTGTTTTGTTTGTTTGTTTATACTGCAGGTTCTTATTAATCAATTTTATACACATCAGTGTATACATGATGTGTATACACATCTTTTTGCTAAAGAACATTAATTAGATAGGAAATTAGTGCAATGCAATATATGCTATAGAGAAAGAGCACATGATTATGAGCATGGGGTCTAGAACTAGATTCCTCAGATTCAAATACATCCTTTATTCCTTCAGAGCTAGGTGTCCATAGGCAAGTTATTTAATAAGTCTGGGATTTACTTTCCTCATCTATAAAACAGGAATAACACTAGTAGCCATTTCATGTTTTATTATGAGGATTGTCAGTTTATCCTTATAAAACACTCAGAATAGTAACTGACACATAGTAAGTGCTCAATGAATGTTAGTGATAACCATTATTATCAATAAATAATGCTATTATTTCTTCTTCCACTTATGACTGGTAAACCCCTACTAATTCTTGGATATCCCATTATCCCCTCCATGAAGTCTTCTCTGATGGCCATTTGCTCTTCTTTGGAACTTTCATATTAAAATTCCACCACTTTCCAAGAATATGCTTATGTATTTTTCTTCCCTACTCACTTTTGAACTCTCAGATATCAGAACTTATTTAATTTGGGAAGAATGCACAGCGTACTACCCAGTATATTAGACACCTGTGATTAGTTAGTAAATAAAAATTGAGAGCATGCCATGATATAATGTGGTTTTTGCTATATTTATTATCTACTCTTGGTTCTAAGTGTGCTACCAAGATGCAGTTCATTGCCAGAATCTATTATTGGCAAGATGGAGGCAACTGAATTGCCCTAAGGAAGATGATCAGAATCCCAGTAAAACTGAAGATGTAGTTTCGAGTTATACTTACTTTAGGCAGAATGGTAGGAGGCCATACAAATTATAAAAATCATAACTGGTTTCTCTGCCTCTGATTTCAATCCTTTCTAATAATTTCTATTTCTTGTAAATAGACTCTTCTTTCTAAAACACTGCTTTTAACTTTTTTTCCTGCTCCCAAACTTACAATGTTACCTAATGCCTAATAAAAATGATAATAGCTAAATTTCTGAGTGGTTATTTGGTGCCAGGTACTGTGCCAAGCACTTCCACGCATTATCTTACATAATAAACACATGCGATATTTATTATAATATTAGCCTATTAGAAAGGAAGTTCAATGAGAATAGAACCCTTGTCTTTTTTTATTTTATTTTATTTTTGGCTGCATTGGGTCTTCGTTGCTGCACGTGGGCTTTTCTCTAGTTGCAGCGAGCAGGGGCTACTCTTTGTTGCGGTACGTGAGCTTCTCATTGCAGTGGCTTCTCTTGTGGAGCACGGGCTCTAGGCACGTGGGCTTCAGTAGTTGTGGCACGTGGGCTCAGTAGTTGTGGCTCGTGGGCTCTAGACGGCAGGCTCAGTAGTTGTGGCGCAGGGGCTTGGTTGCTCTGCAGGCATGTGGGATCTTCCCAGACCAGGGATCAAACCCGTGTCCCCTGCATTGGCAGGTGGATTCTTAACCACTGCACCACCAGGGAAGCCCCAAGAACCCTTGTCTTTTGAAGTGAAAGACTAAACTATTTCTAGATTAATGAATGGGTGAACATGTTGAGCGAATGAGTTTGTTATCATTATTCCTGTTTTATAAATACGGAAAATAAGAAACAGAGACATGCACCCAGAAAGTAAAAGGCAGAACCAGGATTTTGACACATGTAGTCTGTCTACCTCTGGCACAGGATAGATAGCTTAAAGATTAATCTCCATGCTTTTCAGCCTAGCATTCAAGGAGCAGCAAATTCTGGGCCACCGTAAGTTTGAGACAGGCTGCTTTCCTCCACTGTGCACTGAACTTGCCATGCTCATTTACAGTAGCACAGTGTTGGCCCTCCCTAGATTGTCCTTGTATTTCTATTTGTGTTGTATGTATTGAGCTTGTCCCTCCAAAGAGATCTTAGCTCTTAGAAGGCAGTGTGCCTTACTATTCTCTATCATTTCTCATTGGCCTAATTCAAGTAGTTGAGCTTTATATTTACGAAACATTAAATATTCATTAGCTCAATGAATATTTATTGAGCACCTAGTATATGTGTTTTTAGACATGGAGATGAAACAATACTCATGAAAGACAATGCCCGTATTTTCAAGAAACTTATATTGGAAGGCATAAATAAGTAATGCCAAATATAACAAGATAAATAAGTAATGAACAAATATAATAAGACATAGATGGAGATAAGTACAATGGAAAAAAGTAAAACTGAGGAAAGAGGTGATAAGTGATGGGAGATAGCAATGTGAGCTTGACAATGTTGCCAGGGGGAGGGGGAAGAGTGGTGTGGTGAGGGAAAGCATCTCTTAGAAGATAGAACTTGAGGTAGGTTGGCGGGACCTGAAAGACGGAGGCAGCTGCGAGACATTCTGGGGCATAGTGATCTGGCCAGAAGCAACGGCAGGCGGAAACACGAGAGTAAGCTTGGCATGTCTGAGGAAGAAGAAGGATGGCCCACGTGCTTGGAGACCACTGTGATTGGAAGGACAGACATAGGCCGTGGCCAGATTATGTGGTACCTTGTTGGCCAGAGAAAGAAGTTTTGAATTTATTTAAAGTGCGATAGAACCCCTCAGAAGGATGTTCTCAGAGAGAAGTATCTGCTTTATATTTTAAAAGATCACTCTATTAAAAGAGTAATTAGGTATGGAGCAGCAGGAACTCTCATTCATTGCTGGTGGGAATGCAAAAGAACACAGCCACTTCGGAAGACAGTTTGACAGTTTCTCACAAAACTAAACATACGCTCACCATACTATCTAGCCGTCCCGTTCCTTCGTATTTTTACCCAAAGGAGTTGGAAACTTATGTCCATACAAAAACCTGCACACAGATGTTTACAGCAGCTTTATTCATAATTGCCAGAACTTGGAAGCAACCAAGATGTCCTTCAGTAGGTAGGATGGATAAATAAACTGTGGTGACGGTGGTTTATAATTCAGCGCCAAAAAGAAACGAGCTATCAAACCATGAAAAGACATGGAGGTGACTTAAATACGTATCGCCAAGTGAAAGAAGTTAATCTGAAAAGGATGCATACTGTATGATTTCAGCCATATGACAATCTGGGATAGGCAAAACTGTGGAGAAGTAAAAAGATCAGTGGTTGCCAGGAGTTAGGAGTGGAGCGAGGGATGACTAGGTGGAGAGGAGAGGATTTGGGGGGCAGTGAGAATACTCTATGTGATACTAATGGTGGATGTGTCATTATACATGTGTCCAAACTCAATGAATCTACAACACCAAAAGTGACCCCTAATGTAAACTATGGCCTTTGGGTGATGATGATATGTTAATGTAGGTTCATCACGTACCACTCTAGTGGGGGCGTCGGCAGTGGGGGAGGCTATGCAGGTGGAGGTAGGAGGTATATGGGGACCTCTGTACCTTCCTCTAAATTTTGCCATGAACCTAAAACTGCTCTAAAACTATAAAGTCTTAAAATTGGAACTGTAGTGGAATAAGAGGGGAATAATAGAGAATCGTTAGTGATTTCTTTTTGCACTCCAGAAGAGAGCTGGTATTCCAGGGCAGAAGTGATAGAGATGGAGGGGGGAAAAATCCAAAAAAATCAAACAGGATGTAATTAAGAGGAAGAGCCAGTAGAATTTACTGATGAATTGTACGTGAAGGATGGTGAAAAGAGAATTATGGATAATTCTTAGGTTTTTGGCACGAGATCTGGGTAGACAGTGGAGCCATTTACTGAGGAGAGGATGCCTTGGGACAGAGGATAAAGAATTAATAGGTGGATCAAGGTATTAAGGAGACAGATCATAAATATTCATTTAGTTCCTTACATATTCACCACCTTGATACACAAAGGATTTGAATCCTTACAGTGGGAATACATATTTCTAATAATAATAAAGTAGACGTAGAAAATAAGGAGGAAGGGAAACATAAGCAGAAGTAGGAAGTCAGGTGCAGGGGAGGAAAGAGATATGCAGTTGCTTAGATTCTAAATTCTATTATTCAGTCTCAGATTTGGCTCTGAGGGAAAAGGGAGTCTTGATCAGTTAATTTTCATTATCAGATCAGAGGCAGCATCACCATGCCTCAGGAGAGGTAAACTTTTTCAGGCTTTAAGTTTTAAAAGTCTTCACTGTGAAGGTTAGAGAAGGGTGAACTGAAGAATGCAGTGTGAGAATTTTGATTCAGTTTCAGTCAAGAGCCTTCTTTGGAAAGGACTGAACAGACATAAACTGCCTAAGAGTAATGCAAAGAAGTCAAAATTTTGAATAGCACCTACACCTGAGGATTGCCTGGTTTTATGGTTTCTAAGCTCAAATTCTCCAAAGGGCTCTCCTGAATGATACTAACAGTCTTCAGTAGAGAGACCCAGCTTCCCGTCTCCTTGTTGGATTTAGCCATTATTTCCCACTGAGGGCGCTGAGTCATCTACACTAACCGGTAGTCCATATAACTTCCTACTGACTGTGTCGTGGTAAAGGTCTTGGTTTGTTCTATTCAAGTCCAGAATGACTTGGAATCTAAATTTCAAACTACTTCTACTGCTGTTTTTTTCTTCTTTTGTATTTTATTTCCCAAAAAATAATTCTTCCCATGTATTCTGAGACAGGTTCTAAGCAGGTCCATATGCAGTGTCATTTGTTGATAAGAGCATACACTCCTACAGTCCTACACAGACCAGGTTATCTTGACCCTTGGGCAATGTCTCAAGACACACATATTTATTTAAACATCTGGCTGAACTGGTAATTAACAAAATTGGGTGGGGGCAGGTCTCTGTTTCTCTGAGATGAATCTGTACAACCATTTCATCTGTAATCTGTAGTTAAGGATGGAGTTAATAATAATTTGAACATGACAGTATCTCCTTAAAATGTACCAAAGATGTAGAAAGATAACTTTACAGCAAATAAATCTGCTCAAAGTTCTAATGAAATTGCTTCTTTACAACAAAATATTCAATCAAATAGCATAAAGGTTTCAAAGTGTTACCTTTGTTTGCATACGTGCTGAAAATGCTTGTACTATAAAGAAATCATGATGGGAGAACTTTATAATATTCATGGAAATATAAAGTAAGGTTTCGTATCACTTAAAATTCCAGATATTAAGTATTTAGAATGGGTGATACAAACATTTTGTATACTTGTCTTGGTCTAACAGAATACTGGGTGGCTTAGCACAAAACATTTATGTTTCAATTAGGAGGCTGAAAAGTCAAAGCTCAAGATGCTGACAGATTTGGTGTCTGGTAAGGGCCTACTTCCTGGTTCATAGATGGCCATCTTCTGACTGTGTCCTTACACGGCAGAAGGGGTGAGGGAGTATTTTGGGTCTCTTTTAGAGGACACTAATCCCATTCATAAGGACTCTGCCCTCACGACCTAGTCATCTCCCAAAGATCCCACCTCCAAACACCATCACATTGGGGATTAGATTTCAACCTATGAATTTTAGGGGGACACAAGTATTCAGTTTATAGCAATATTATAATATGCAGGATTGTAAAACGAGTACCAAAAACCATAAAGACATTAGTTTGCTAAAAAGAGTTAAGTACTTTCAAAGCAAGGTAATTCCATAGAAGCTAGAAGCAGTTTTGTTTTGTTGATTAAGATAATGGGAATAATAAAAATCACAACATACTAATATTATATATTAGTAATTAGTATTAGTAATTATATATTAGTAATTATATATATTAGTAATTATAATTATATATATATCTTTGATCTCAAAATATATTGGCATATATTGTCTTAATCATCTTTTTTCCCTGTGATGGCAGTCACATAATCAATGTTTTAAAATCATAAAATACATAAAGATACTTCTGTGCGCTAATGTATTCAATTACACAAATGTTTATTGGGCACCAATGTGCAAAGCCCTGTTAGAAATGGTAAAGATGATTTACAGTTCAGTTGGGAGATCAAACACAACTAACTCTAATAAATAGCACACTTTAATAAATGCTTTAATGACGGACAATGAAATAGAAAGGAATTAGTTTCTATGATGAAAAAGGTCTTGTCAAGCTGAGAGCATTTTGAGGAAGGCAATGAGGTTAACTTTTCATAAATGGAGATGAGGAAGTTAGAAATTTACTGGAAATATATTTTAACATATTTCCACTTCTGTTCTTTACCTACTGTTCTTCCTAATAATTTTCAAATAGTATAAGGCAACATTATTGAACACCGCAAAGAAAGGTTTTCTGGTTTGACTTTATATATATATATATATATATATATATATATATATATATATATATATATATATATATATATATATATATCCAGATTTGTTTATCATTACTGTTACTCTCAGTCTAGGCAGTAGGATGAAAAGTCCTCATTCATAAATACACCTGTATTTATCTTCTGGCCTCCTCTCTTCCTCTGTTAAGAAGCATTAGAAAGCTAGCCTTCAGTGTCGGGTGTCAGAGTGCCTTTTCAGTGATTACGCTGGGCACATTAGTTAACTGAATTGAAAAAAATGAGATAGAGAAAGATTTTCCAGGCAAATATGAACCATGTGCTTAAGATAAAACAAAACAACAAAGCTTCATAAGGGACAGAGAGGAACAATAGATCAGGAATCTGTAGAGACCATGAATATAATTATTTGGAAGATAGGTTGGAAGCAAAGACAAAGAGAAAACATAAAGAGAACGTTGCTCATGCAGGAGAGAAAGGAAGGGGATTGGGGATAGTATTGGATGGAAGAAATAATACAAATCAGAAGAATGTGCCTGAACTAATGGTGATATATGCCATGTTTAATTCTATCCACCTGAGATTCAAAAGAAGAGAAATAAAAGGAACGAGATGCTGACGGGTGCCATGAAAAGCATCCACTTGGAAGGCTATGGGGGTGATTAGGGAGCTCTTGAATAGTCATGAAATTTGTGTATTTTTTGGTCTAATGTTTTGATGGAAAGATATCCTAATAATTATTTAAGGGAATTATCAAAACTAGCAAATAAGAGCAAGGACTTTGTCGCCAAACAGACTTGGGTTGAAATCTTGACTCCATCTGGTATTAGGTATGTGATCTTGGGGGGAGTTACTTAATCTAGGCTTTAGTTTCTTCTTTTTTAAGTGGAACCAAAGACCTATATTGTAGTGATGATAGGAAGATGAAATGAAATAATATGTGCAAACTATTTAACATAATGTTACCATAGTACCTTCAAGAAGGGAGTATGTTTGGGACATTTTCAGGTCTCTTTCATTTCTCTGACAATATCTATTGTCTTTATATTCATTTCACTGCATATAGAATTTGGAATCAGTCTTGCCATTTTCCCACTGTTTTAGGAATTCACAGTTGCAGAGAAGGATGAGAGACACCATATTTATTTCCATTGTAGGACACCTGTTTAATCAGTTCGGATTACTTTTGTAATATTTTCTATGTCTCTGCATTCCAAAACTTTGCTGATATGTATGTAAGTATGGGTACTTTTATCGGTGGTCTAATCTAGAACATGTGTGACCTTTCAATCTACGCATGGAGTTCTTTCTTCAACTCAGAAAATAGTTTATTATATTTTTGATTATTGCTTTGGTTTGAATTTTATTGTGATTTTATGTTCCAACGTACTTTTACTCCTTACAGATATTCTGTGAGCAATGAAGTACAGTCTGATGTGTGTGTATATGTGTGTGCATGCATGCGTGTGTGTATGTGCATGAAATCAGCCCTGTTAATTATATTATCCTCTATGTTCATGTTTATTTCTGACTATTTGAGGCTTGCCTTTTGAAATTTTAATTAGCTGTTTCTAAATTCAATAATTACTTTCTTCTCTAAAAAACAGTTTTCCTACTTTAAGACTTGAATTTCTAAGACAAATGTTGATTTCACTATGGTGTATTGAAAGATAAACTTAATGCTTCTGAATTTTGATCTGTTCAAGAACAACTGTCAATACTAACTATAGTGATTTTGCCCATTTCTCCCTGTATTTAACAATATTTAATGAAACATAATTTAGGGCATACAAATGTATCTCACTTTTCCATGTACATTGTAAATTTACCCTTTATCACGTTAAAATTTCACTCTTCTAAGTTACTTATTTGATTTTTATCTTTTTTTTTCTGTTGTTAATTTATTCTGCATTTGCATAATTTGTATTTGTTCATACTTTTCAGATTTTTATGATACTTTTTTTTAGGTGTGTTTCTTATAAAGAGCTAGTTGGATTTTTGATTCAATTCACAGGTCTTTTTTTTTTTTTTTTTTTTTGCGGTACGCGGGCCTCTCACTGTTGTGGCCTCTCCCATTGCGGAGCACAGGCTCTGAATGCACAGGCCCAGCGGCCATGGCTCACGGGCCCAGCCGCTCCGCGGCACGTGGGATCTTCCCGGACCGGGGCACGAACCCGTGTCCCCTGCATTGGCCGGCGGACTCTCAACCACTGCGCCACCAGGGAAGCCCCACAGGTCTTTTAACATAGACTGATTATCCATTTTATGCTTGCAAATTTTTAATTAATACTTTCGTCATGCTTCCCTTTGCTCTCTGTTTTTCTATACTTCCCTCCCTGATGTTCCTTTAAACTTTTTGTCGTAAAAAATAAATTAAAAAAATAAAATTTTTGTCTTTTTTTCTGTATGGTCTACTTTCTTTGCTTATACATCCTCCACTTTTTTGGAAAGTAAAATTTTGCAAAGCGGTTTCCTTTAAATTATCCAAAGTTATGTTTAATCTCTGTTCAGCTCATTTTCAACATTGAGTAAAATACTAAAATACTATATTTGAGTGTTCCTGTTTGAGGCATGATATTTAAATTTAATTAACTCTCTTTGATCTTTTCCCTCTACCTCCTTTTTAAGATAAGATAGGATTTTACATGCAAATAATTTTTATAATATTGCAGCCTTTTTACATTATACAGTTTTTTCATGAACAGAATTATATTGTTTTTAAAGTCTCAGCTCAGGTATCTCCTCCTCCCACTTCCACCCCTACTTAATAAAGTCTCTGATTTCCCTATCTGGACTCAATCACTCCTTCTTCTTTGAATCTACTACATGTGTTCTTTCTGGTCTGCTCCCCATAGGTATCATAATTATTAGTTTAGATGTGTGTCTCCTCAATCAATGGTGAACTTTTTGCTGATCAGAACCATCTCCTTTGTTCTGTATTCACAGGACATAGTATAATGTGTAATGTTTAATAGAAGCTCGGTAATATTTGGTAAACAGATGAAGGTGTAAATGAATATGGAATGTCTACATGAAATATGTAGCTTTATTTTTGGAACTCTATATGGATTTTGTTATTTTAAAAATAATAAGAAGGGGTTATGAAATAAAGTTTTTAGGTGACCTTTTCTTAGCTTCTAGAAAATCTTCAGTGACTTAGATCCTATATAACAATGAAATGACTGTCATCTTACTAGCAACAGTAAAGAGCTACAGCCTGAAAGGTACAGTCCTTGCTCTTAAAGGGTATTCATTCACTAAATATTCAGTAAGTTCAACATGTAGTAAGTGCCTGCACCATGCCAGACACTGATACATAATCTACCCTCTCATAAAGGATTCTGAGATGATATTATAAACCTTGAAGATTGCTGTAAGATTGACCAGTTTTAACATGTTGATCAGTTCATTAAGGTCCAGAGGGTAAACTGGACCTTAATGAACTGATCAAGATGTTAAAACTGGTAAAAATATTTAAGTAACTCACACGAATTCTTTAATTCCCTAATCCCCAGCCTTGGGATTTGTCCAGTAAAAAAGGATCGTCCACCATTTGGTTGTGAACACATGTTGTCTGAAATCATTTGGTCGTGCATCCTAGGTATAAAACTTATTGGTGGGCACCATGGAGGAGTCCTGTAAATTTAAACCACTTTCAGAAGTTTTATATTGTTGGATACAGATCACATAGCCTACTGTCTAGTTAATACTGATTTTACCTAGTAATTTACATGAACTCTTAGTATATATTTATTCTGATTGAAATTGTCCTTTTGCTCCTAGATGGGAGATGAGGTGTGGATGGAAGGAATTTCACATGATTCCGATTTGGCTTGAATGTGTTAAGTTCATTTTCTAACTGAGCTCCTAAACAAGTGAGATGATTTCTAAGTAAATCAAGCGTGACACTGTGTCCTTCACTAACCAGTGCTCCGGTTTCAAACACAGTGCAGCTGCTGCTGCCGCCCCCATCCCTGGGTGCAAGCCTCCGTCCCTAAAGTTGTTAGGGTTACTGATACCATCTATAATTCCAGACACACCACTGGTGATAATGTCCTATTTTACTCTTAAAAAAACTAAACTCATTGATTTCTAGGATGTATCTGAGTGAGGTCACAAAGTTTCAAACTTACATTTGTCAAAATTAATAGGACATTTTTATAAGAACAATCTCATTTCAAGTGTGAAACATGTATCTGATCATTGTAATTCCAAGTATTAAATTGAAATATCAGCAATAATTTATACATGTGTATACACATACACGTGTGTGTATTATATATATATATAAAAAGATAAAAGTAGACTCATTAGCTCACATCTACTTATTACATAACTTATTTGTAATACCTTAGCACATAAAAATGAAACTTTATGATAAAAAAGAAAGAAAATAAGAAATACAGGGAAAAGCAGTGGACAACGAGTTTTCTCATCCACACCTTCCCAAATCTCCAATTAACTTTAATGGTATCAGTTGACTCCTCTCCCCTCCCCACTCCCCCCCTACCAAATTATAAGGCTTTGAAATTCTACTCTCTTGAAAGAAAGAGGTGATGCCCTTTGCTTACATGCTTCCTTAGCTAGGTGAGATGGGTTTCTCTTTCTCTCTTTTGTTCACCTACTGAGTGTTGAAAATACAGGGAGACACTAGAGTTTTCACTGTCATTAGCTTGCTTTAAAAATGTTCTAACTTATACTTTCTCATGTCAAGTTTAAACTTTTCTTTTTTATGCTAAAAATATGTGAGAAAGTTTCAAATGACATGACTGACGGTATATTAAATGTGGAAAGCTCCGTTACTTTTCTTCTTCCTAAGAGACTACTGTAGGGGCTATAAGGAAATATCTTGTCGATAGGAAATAGTTAAAACTGTGCTTTAATATGTTCTTAGCAAGAGCAATTCTTTTGTTCTGAACTCAAAGGATAGGGCCCCAGAGGGAGGGGCCAGTTGGTCTGGTTTTGTTCTCTTGAATCTCTAGTGAAGAGTTTAGCTTAAGAAGACTGCGTACATGTTGAATGAACAGTTTTTTCACAGCTTCATTAAGGAATGATGTGGTTAGATGTAGAAAATAAATAAGCAACAAGGATCTATTTGTACAACACAGGGAAATATAGCCATTGTTTTGTAATAACTTTTAATGAAGTATAATCTATAAAAATATTGAATCACTATGCTGTACACATGGAACTAATATAATATTGTAAATCAATTATACTTCAATAAAAAAAGAATGAAGTGGTTCGGCAGGAATGTTAAATAATTTTATAGTGGGTGCCTTACACATTAATGAATTAAGTATGTTTTCCTATAAGAAACTTTTCATACCTAGAGATCATATACTGCCCTCTGCATAAAAAGATATCTAAGTTCATAAACTCATATATATAACTTAAGAAACAAGTTTGGAAACTTTAACAAATTACATATACTTTTGCAACTTCTGCTTCCAAACAAAAAGGAGTAACAGGGGCTGGATTTACCCTCCCATGTGAAACAACTAGAAAACAAGATGAAATATGTGAGAAACACCAAGCATCAGACAGTGTTGGATGATGATCCTTGAGAGATGGGAAACTAATGGTGTGAGTGTGATAAGTGCCTCACTCACCACCTTGAGAGAGTTTTCAGACCATAGTACAGGCAGAGGGACCCCAGGCAGAGCTTGGTGGACTCTCTGAGTAGGAGAGATGGAGCCAGGGTATGAGGGGATCAAAAAAAGCAGGAGTTCAGGGTACGAGTGCCAGAGGAGAGAGGGCTGCTTGGAGGAGAGTTTAGAGATCTGAGTTCCATTCGAATATTCAGTGGAGTACTGTTAGGCACATGTGTGTGAGGGAAATACTTGAGGCTGAGGAAGAGCCACTTGAGAGTATCAGAGAAAAGTGACTGGCACTCACACAGGGATATGGATGGTACCTACCAGTCAGGCTGGACAACTTCATAATTCATAGGGCATTGGATAGAGAACTCAGAAGCGGTTTTGCCTCATTACTGAGGAATAATTAACCTTAGACTTAATGCTGTTCTGATACCACCTAGCATACCTTAAAAGTAAAACTTGAATGGATCAAACTGTTTCCAAGTAACTTAACCACATCCCAGAATAAATTTTAATGCTTAGAGGAAAACAAAAAGATCTAGTGTCTGACATGGTAAAATACATAATGTCTGACATCAATCAAAGATTACCAGCCATGCAAAGAAGCAGAAAAATGCTACCAATAATGAGGAGAAAAATTAACTGCTTAAAAAATGATGTAGAATTAGCAGGTGATGACATTAATATAGCTATTATCATTGTATTCCATAGGTTTCAAAAGTTTAGTAGAGACCAGTAAGATATAAAATTACCCAAATCGAACTCCTAAAGAAGATAGTAAAAGTTTCTAAGAGGAAAAATCTGGATAGAATTAACTTGAAGATTAGATATTACAGAGGAAAGGTTAGTGAACTTGAAGGTACAGCAATAGAAACTATCCAAAATGAAACACAGGGATAAGCAAGTACAAAATAATTGAATAGAGCATCATTGAGCTATGGGACAGCTTCAAACAGCTTAATATATGTGTAATTAGAGCCTCTGAAGAGGAAAAGGCAAACAAATATCTGAAGAAATAATGACTGAAAAGTTTCCAAATTTGATGAAAGCTATAAATGTACAGATGCATAAAACACAACAAATCCTAAGCACAGAAATACGAAGAAAACTATACTGACACATCAAAATGAAACTGCTCAACACTAACGATAAAGAGAAAATCCTAAAAGCAGGCAAAGGGGAATAAAAAGATAAAATGAAAAGGATGGCAGAGGAAAAAACATGTTTTGCTGAAAGGAAAGATGATAAGGATAACAGCAGATTTCTCTGACAACAAAGCAAATCAGTGGAGCAACTGAAAGAAAGGTGAAATAGACAAATCCACAATTATAAATGAAGGTTTCAGTGTCTTCACTCAACATTTGGTATAGAAAGTCAGCAAGAATATGGAAGACTTGAAAAATACTATCAACCAGTTTGACCTAGTTGACAATTGTAGAACACTCCACCAAAAAACAACAGAGTAAGCATTCTTTTTAAGTGCACAGAGAAATTTTACCAAAATAGACCATATTTGGGGCCACAAAACAAGTCTCAATACATTTAGAAAATTATCTGGAAAATCCCCAAATGTATGGAAATGAAATAACAGACTTCTAAATAATTCATGGGTCAAAGAAAATAAAAAGTGAAATTAGAAATTATTTTGGATGGAATAAAAATGAAAGTAGAACATATCAAAATTAAATGCTACCACTTAAGAAACTAGAAAAAAAGAAGAGCAAATTTAAGGCCGAAGTAAGCAGAAGAAAGAAAATAATGAAGGTCAGAGTGGGATTCCATTGAAACAGGAAACAGAAAAACAGTAGAGAAAAATACATGAAAACAAAACTGGTTCTTTGAGAAAACCAATAAAATTGATAAATCTCTAGTCCAAGTGATTAAGGAAAAAGGCAGAAGACACAAATGACCTATATAAAGAGTAAGAGAGATAAGATGACTACAGAGTCTACAAATATCGGAAGGATAACTTTATAGGAATAAATTCAGATGAAATAGACAAATTCCTTGTAAGACACAAACTGCCAAAGCTCACTCAAGAAGAAATAAATAACTTGAATAGCCCTATACCCATTAAAGAAATTGAATTTGTAGTTAGAAACTTCTCCACAAAGGCAACTCCAGGCCTAGATGCCCTAACTAGTGAATTCTACCAAACATTTAAGGACGAAATAATACAGTTTTAAACGAACTTTTCCAGAAAATTTAAGAGAAGAGAGTACTTCCCTTTTCATTAGATGAGGGTATTGTTATGCTGATTCCAAAACCAGACAGAGACATTACAAGGAAAGAAAATTACACATCATTACCCCTCATGAGAATGGAGGCAAAAATTCTAAGAAATTTTTTTAAACAAATAAAATCTAACAATTTATAAAAAGTATAATGCATTGTCACTAAATAGAGTTTATCCAGGAAATGTAGTGTTGGTTTAACATCTGAAAATCAATCAATGTAATTTATTAACTAAAAACCATATAATTATCTCAATAGATGCAGAAAAAGCATTTGAAAAAAATCCAACATCCATTTCTTATGAAAATTCACTAAACTAGGCGTAGAAGGGAGTGTCTTCAACTTGCTAAAGGGCATCTAAGAAAAATCTTCAGTTGATATAATAATGGCGAAAGACTGAATGCTTGCCCCCTAAGATCAGGAACGATACAAACATTTTCACACCTATTTCTTCTGTTCGGTTCTGATCTATATGTTCTAGCCAATGCAAAAGGCAAGAAAAGGAAATGAAAGATAAAGAAGGAGGTAAAAATGTCTTTATTCACAGATGACATGATTTTCGATGTGGAGTTTGATGGAATCTGCCAAAAGCTTTCAGAATTAATAAATAAGTTCAGTAAGATTGTAGGATACAAAATCAATACACAAAAATCACTTGTATTTTGATAGAGTTGTAACTAAAAATAAAACCCGAAATTAAGTAAACATGCAATTATTATAAGTATAAGCTATGAAATACTTAGGCATAAATCTAACAATAATGTGCAAGATCTGTACACTGAAAACTACATACTAATGATGAAAGACAGGAAAAAAGACACAAATGGAGAGATATGCCATGTTAATGGGCCAGAAGGCTCAACTATTCTTAAGATGTTAATTCTCCTCAATTTGATCTAGAGATACAATGCAAGCCGATCAAAACTCCAACAGACTATTTTTTTTAAAGAAATTGATAAACAGATTCTAAAATTTATATGAAAATGGAAAGGATCTAGATTTGCTCAAACAGCTTTGAAAAAGAAGAACACAATTGGCGGACTTACGCTACCTGATTTCAAAACTTATAAAGCTACAGTAATCAAGACGGTGTGATACTGGTATCAAGGTAGACACAGATCAGTTGAACAGAATAGAGAGTCCAGAAATATAGCCACACATACATGGTCAGTTAATTTTCAGTAAAGGTCCAAAGCAAGCTGGTGGAGAAAGGAGAATCTTTTTTAACAAATGGGCTTGGAGCCATTGGATATGCATATGCCAAAAAACAGACTTTAACACACACTTGGTACCGAATTAAAGACTCAAAATGGATTATAGTTCTAAACATAAAATGTCAAACTATAAAACCTTTAAAAGAAAACATAGTGAGAAAATTTTGTGACTTAGGATTAGGCAAAGTTTCTTAGATATGACACTTAAAGCAAAAACTATAAAAGAAAACATTGAGAAATTGGACTTCATCAAAATTAAAAACTCCTGGTCTTTGAAAGGCAGTTAAGAGGATGAATGAAAAGATAATCCATGGACTGGGATAACATATTTACTAAGCATATTTCTGATAAAGGACTTTGATTCAGAATATGTAAAAGAACCCTCAATATTCAATAGTAAAAAGCCAAACACTCCGATACAAATCGGCAAATGATGTGAACAGATACTTCACCAAAGAAGATAATACAGATGGCAAATAGGGACATGATAAGATGCTTGATATTGTTAGTCATTAGAGAAATGCAAGTTAAAAATCACAAGATTACAGTATAGGCTTATTGGAATGGCTAATATTAAAAAGATTGATCATACCAAGTATTGGTCTGGATGTGGTAATAATGTTCTCTGGAAACCAGTTGGGCAGTTTCTTTAAAAGGGAATATATAACTCCCATAGGAGTTGCCATTCTACTCCTTAGAAATTTTTATCATAGAAAATAAAGCATATGTCCAAAGATCTACATGAGTATTTTTTTAACAAACTTTATCTGTAATAGGTAAAAACTAGAAACAACCTAAATGTCCGTCACCAGATAAATGGATGAACAAATTGTATTGTATTCATATAATAGAACACTTCTCAGCAATAAAATTGTATGAACAATTGATAAACACAAGAACAGGAAAGAATCATGAAATAATTGTGCTGAGTCAATGAAGCCAGGTAAGAAAGAATAGATACTGCATTTACTGTACACACTGTGCCATATGGTTCCACTTATATAAAACTCTAGAATTAAAGTTAGTAAGTTAAATACTATTTTTTAACCCACTGTTTAATTTATAATTTTTACTCTAGCTACTGGGAATTTCTATAACTCCTTAGGAAAAAAATTCATAATACTGATCTTGAATCTTAATATTATAAGAGAAAATTATTAGGGATTCAGGATCATTCTTAAACTGACTTGAAAGAGTATTAAATCTTTTGGGAATCTTTGACTGAAATTAAGGAATGTGAAGTTTGAAATAGATTTCTCTTTTTAACTCACAAAGATTGGTTATACCTCTGGCTTAAATTGGATATATGGCATAAAATATCACGGAAGGTTTATGTAGAAAACTGTATGAAATATGAATTCAGAGAGCTGTAATGAACTTAACACATTTTATCTTTTTTTCGTTGATGTATAATTGGGAAATAACATTGTAATACATTTAAGGTGTACAGTGTGATGATTTGATATACGCATACAGTTTTAAAGGATTCCCACCATTGAGTTAATTAACACATCTATCACCTCTGATATTTACCTTTTTTTTTGTTAGTGGTGAGAACACTTAAGTTCTCTCTTAGCCAGTTTCAATTATACGATGCAATATAATCAGTTTTAGTCATCATGTTATACATTAGATCCTCAGACCTTATTCATCTTATAACTGAAAGTTTGTACCCTTTTACCAACCTCTGTTCTTTCCTCCCAGTCCCCCCACCCCCACCCCAGCTCCTCCTGGTATCTACCATTCTACTCTGTATTCTGAATTCGACTTTTTTTTTTGGATTCCACATAAAGTGATACCATGCAGTATTTGTCTTTCTCTGTCTGGCTTATTTCACTTAGCATAATGTCCTCCAGGTTCATTCATGTTCTTGCAAATGGCAGAATTTCCTTTTTTTATGGCTAAATAATATTCTATTTTGTGTGTGTGTGTGTGTGTGTGTGTGTGCGTGCGTGCGCGCGCGTGTATACCACTGTATTGGATAAATCACTTATCTCTGTTTTATTAAGACTGCTTTCTGGATATATATCTTTGTTCGGAACATATTCCCCTGTTTCTTATTTTCTTTGATTCTCTGTGTTGGTCTCCGTGCATTAGGTAAATGCAGGAGGTGAACCTCCTCAATCAACTTGGCCCAGACTTCTGGTTGCTTCTCAAATCTTTGTGTTTATCCAAGCCATTGTCTTTGTATTTTGTGACTCTCTGTAGTATAAAGTGTGCCAAGACCCATCAGTGTTTCAAAAGGGACGATCATAGTCAACACCTAGCTGCGGGTGGATTAGAAGCTTGACCCGCAGGCAGCAGCTAGGAAAGTGTGCAATCAGACCCCCTCTGGGGAGAAACTGGGATTTGGGCATTTTTGCCTGTTTCTTCTGTGTTGAGCACAGGTGTACAGCTGCAGGAGATGCTCCTGCACCTTTGTAAAAACTGCTGCTTTTTCTGCTGTAATCCTGTGGGACGTGTGAATGTCAGCCCTGTTGGCTCTCAGACCTAGGTGATTAGGAAGCACGCCTCTTAGGTGGCAGCCTGAAAAGTTGGGATGCTAGATATGTGGTCCAAACCTTCACTCCTCAGGGAGAAGCTGGGAGTTAAGGGTTCCCTCCTGATTGTATGGTGCTGTGCTGGGGTGGGGGCAGGTTATGGTGATTCTGTGTCTCAGGCTTCCCTACCCATTTTCATGCAGCTGTTTTCTCAGTTGCTGAATGTGTAGGATTCACTCAACTGGTTTTTGGATTTTCCTCAAAGGAAACTACTCTGTGTGTAGTTGTCTCTTTGGCATGTCCAGGGGAGGAGGAAAATTCAGGAGCCTCCTATGTCGCCATCTTGGTCCAGAATCTATCTTTTTTTTCTGATCTGTTTTTATGAAGGAAACACAGTGGATAAAGTGCAACTTCCATAGTTCCACCATCTGTGAGCAAACTCAAGTTGAAAATGTGCTGTGGATGAAATGCATCAGTCCTTCAGAAGCTATAGAGACTTGTTTAGGTTGGGAGCATGTTCTGACAATGCAAAGTTCTTCTAGGGATGTTTGCAAAGTGAAACTTGATTTTAGCATCAGCCTCTGCACAGTTTCTAAAATATTTTAAACCAGATTTTATGGTATTTTGAACTTTAAATGAAGAGTAACTTCATATATATATATATATATATACACATACATGTGTATATGTATATATATAACAGGGTCAATCCATTCATAAGTCCTGCAACAGATCCCAATATGAGACTTGTTAGAGATCACTGAGGTACCTGGTACCTGAAACCTCAAAGAGGATGTCTTGGCATGCGTTCTACAACGGCATCTGTGTTTTCTAGTGAAATCATTGCTCATATAGATTCTTCTTGAAATGTGAGATCATTAGGAGGAACTCACGGTGGTGTATATCCTCTTCAGAAACTCTTCGTTGTCCCATTGTGAAATTTTTCAAATTTTAAATTTGTCAATAAATTTGCTATTGGCATACCTTGACTTTATGTATTTATTATTTATTTTAGACTAATAGATGGTACCAAAAAGGGAAGGAGTAAGCCTGAAGGAAGATGTGTAAGCATTGGCAGTTAAGTTAAATACAATGCAAAGTGTTCTTTAAAATAATCTGTAATGTTGGACTGAATTTAGAAAAAATTTAGACAGTTAATGCAGCCAGGCTAGTTTTACAAATATACATATACACGTGCTCCGTCCTCTATTGGATTTGCCGATGCAACAGCCAATGCAAAAGGATGTTCAGTTACAGTATTTAATTTCAAAACCAGTCTCAAACTAAAAATAAAAGGACAAGTTTGGGAATAATTAAGCTGGTGCTGGCCAAAAAATTTTTAAAGGCTTTCAGTCCGGCTTTGTGGGTCATGTTTTTACAGCAAATATTTCCTGAGTTTATAGTTAAGGAACAAATTATCAGCTGCTCTTTTTGATATGTTGGAAAAATGGGTGATCTAAATTGAATGTGATAATACCATGTTTAATCGGATAGATTTGGTTAAGCAATCCTTGTTAAACAAACCAGGCCTTCTTGAGCCAGCCATATCAGTGAGTCAGTCTCACTCACCAATTATTGTTACTATCTATGAGATCCTTTCCTTTAAACCTATTAAAAAAAAGGAAAAAGATGGCTGATAGTCACATAAAGAGTGTTTTCCTCTTTTTTTTTTTTTACAAGTTTCAATTTTGTTGAATTAGAGTAGAATGTGTAATTGTGTTTTTAGCCATTCATCTGAGTAAACTTCCACAGTTGTACAGCATGGAGGCCATAGAACACCTCTTCAAAGCTAATTAAGTCAACATGATGGTTTCCTACAGCTGCTCGCTTTTTGTCTATGGCTTTCCAGTGTGTAAACCAAATGTGTTTTGGTGGGATAGTAAGCCTCTTGCTTTTTCCACCACCCTCTCTCCCCTCTACAGACTTTTTTTTTTTTCTTTTTGTGGTATGCGGCCACTGTGGTGGCCTCTCCCGCTGCGGAGCGCAGGCTCCGGATGCGCAGGCTCAGCGGCCATGGCTCACGGGCCCAGCTGCTCCGCGGCATGTGGGATCTTCCCGGACCGGGGCACGAACCTGCGTCCCCTGCATCGGAGGCGGACTCTCAACCACTGCGCCACCAGGGAAGCCCCCCTCTACAGATCTTTATGTATTTACCATCAAGTGCAATTTCATATATTCTATATTATCATCCACATTTAACACATTTTGAAGAATGTGGTTTAGTAAGACAACCATTATTTTTCCTGAACACTTTTTTAAAATCGATTTTGCTACAACAATGGCTGAATTCTTATATAGAAAATGGAATAAGCCTTTTCTGCTGAAACTATAAGCCTGAAGAAAGAATATAATTCCTACATTGCTAATATTTTAAAGTGTTTTATATCAGTTATCAATAGGCAAGCTGCAAATATTTAATATTGTTATTTTATTTCCATAATAATCCTATGAGGTATTATTATCTTCAATTATCAGAAGAGAAGACTATGGTAAAAAAAAAAAAGGTAGAGTGATTTTAGGGCAGAGAGAGCTGAGATTAACATTCGGTTCTTTTGATTTCCACCTTAGCTTTCTTTGCATTCAAGCAGAATATTAACTTTGGAAATTAATTGGGGTCTTTCCATTGAGGGAATAGACTATATTCTACTGGCTTTAAATAGTTTCTTTCTATATTTAGTGGCTAACTATTCTATGAGCAGCTCATGGTCAAGTTCTTTTTTCTTTTTTGGTAACAAAGAAGTTGCTTTCCCTAAAACAGCAGCAAAAATAATGAAGTTTGGCTCATGTTGACTCATTTCTTTCAGAAGTAAAAATATTCTTCAGTTATGCACATGTTAACACTTGATTTCTTCACTCTTGTCCTTGAAAGTAGGGCAGTCAGGACACCCCATGTAATTAAAGGCAGAGCAATTTACATGTGATAAATAGAAGATACGTTCTGACACGTTTTTATTCTTTTAAAGAGGTATTGCACTGCAGCCATGCATATATAACACATTGCATACACATGTGCATACATAGAAATTTGCAAAGATGTATTTGGGGTGGAAGCCCATGCCTCAAGTTTCATGGAAGTGTTTTCCATTTCAGAGCAGAGAAGTCTCACTCTTCTAAACCATCTGGCTCCAATTACTGCAGGTTCTGCTGTCAGCATTTACTTAAATAGGGAGAGGCTACGCCTTTGTCACCCTAGGGAGGGTCATTATTTAGTGACTGGAATGGTTTAAGGTTTTTTTAATCTACTACGACAAAATGGTAACACAAATAAATGCTTCTGAGTTAGAGATGATTCATTTTCAGAGTTTAATCCCATTCACTTAAATATAACTTCATTGTTCATTCCCATCACAGTCTTTATGAATGGAAACTATCTTACTAGACTGTCAGATCAGCATACGATAGGCATTTTGCTATAGACATGAATACTGGACGATATAACTCTTTAAAAGTTTTGTCCAGATTCTCTGTTTTGTCAGAGTTGGTACATTTGGTAATTCCATTTCCATCGTTACAAGAAATAGTATGGTCTTGTAATTAAAACCTGGACTCTGGAAACAGACCACCTGGGTTTGAATCCTAGCTCTGCCCCCTCCCACTTATCCACTGTGTGATCTTGAACAAGCACTTTACCTATCTGTGCCTGAGAATCCTCATCTATAAAATGGAGATTTTAGAAATACCTTGTGTATGCTTGTGAGGATTAAATAAGTTAATATACGTTTAGTGCTTATATAGCCTCCAGTGCATAGCATTAGTTGCTATTTTATTATGAGTATATAAAAATGACTTAAATGTTCTCTTTGAAACATACAGTATTTAATAATATTTCACCAAAGGAAATTTTGACTTATCAATAATCATTGTTAGAGTTACAAAGTATTTTCCGTCTATGTATTACAAAAAAGGCATGCGAATTCATCTTAAGGCAATTCTAGTAACTGGATATATTGAGACCAAGAAGGAAGTAAAGTTGCTTTATAACAAAACCCATTGGGGTTAGATGTAAATTCATTTCAAATTCTTTCAGAAAATTCTATTTCCTCTCTTTTGTTATTCTTCTTACTGTGAAGAGAATATTCCCTCGGGGGGTAGAGAGAAGAACTTTAATCGCCAGCTTCTCCATTTCCTTGCCCCAATTTTATTTGGTCAGATAAAATCTCCTGGGAGTCTGTCCGTTTCTTTCTCCCTCCCTCTCTCCCCTTCCTGCCCTGCCTCTCCCATCCTCTTTTCTCTCAACCTCAGCTGCCTGTATAAGCTCCCTTTCTTCATTTTCCTTGGTAACTCTTACTCATTTACTCATTCTTTAAGACTCAGCCCAGTTTTCACCTCCCCCGTAAAATCTTTCACCAATCTTCCAGAAAGTGTTGATTTTTCCCTTCTCTGGGTCCTGACTGGACTTTGATCATTGGGACTTACTGTGTTGTAATTATTATTTAATATGTTTGTTTACCATGCTTGATGGCGACTTGAGAACACCAACCATGTCTTACTGGCCTCTGTATGTCAGTATGTGGCATAGTGTCCACTATACGTTAGGTAGTCGGTTCATATTTATTGTCTAGATGAACTGTGGAGAGCATACGCATCAGGATTTGGGCAGAGTTCCTCCTAGATGTAACTGGTGAAGGTGTCTGCCCAGTAAGTATTATTTGTAGGATACCAACGAACCCAGTCTACTCAATTTGTCTTTACAAATGGCTTGTTGCTGATATCTGTAATTCCCTGTTAGTGATCACCTAAAGGTCTTGGTACATGTTAACCCGGTTAAGACATTATCTTGTCTAGGATTAGTAAAAAGTAACAAAGCAACAAGCCTATTAGCAAGGATTAGCTTATCTGAAAGTGAAGAGATTGGTGGACAGAAATGGTAAATTGTGATGTCGGTAGGGTGTAGCGTGTGGGTTATTAGAGGGGGCGTTGTTCAGTGAGAGTGACCTGGGGCACTGCAAACTTTGTGAGTAGGAGCCGGCATGGAAAGGAGTCCAAATGTTGATAGGAATGTCCTGAAAGTCAGCTTGTGTTACTATTCAGCTGAGATCTTGCCTGACTGAGTCATAACATTCCGAAAAGGGGAAGTTCCAGTTGAATTGTTTGCTTGAGCCTAAGTGCAGCTCTCCTCGGCTACAAAGGTGGGAAACCAATCTCCTTGTGCCAGAGATCACTGGGTTCCTTGTGGTTTTGCAGGACAGGGCACTGCCTACCCTCAGCAAAGTAAATAAGGTTCAATTAAAAACAATTCCATAATTCAATCTAGAGCAGATATTTGCCATGTCGTTTCTTGAATCCTTGTTCAGTAGAGTTGCTCAGATAGTTCATCAATCCACACGCAATTCATCACGTGTGTTTATATTTCAAAAAGTTGCAGAGACGGAAATTATTGGCCTTACAAACCATGTCTGTCTCACTATTAAATCATTCACAGATTGTCAAGCAGTGCTCATTCTGGAGGGGTTGCAAGGTCCCCGAACTGCATTGCCCCCATTTCCTCCACTGGAAAAAATCTGTTGATATATGAAAAGTAGGTATTTAAATAAGCTATGTGAATGTTCAGAAATGACTCCAGGCATTTTCAGCAATATGAGCAGTTGGGTAGGGTACCTCACACAAAACTTTGGAGCCAGATTTACACAGTGTTTAAAATAGCTCTTGCTAGAGTTTAGCCACATTTGGAAATTCCATGAACAGTTTTAAATGAGTACTCTATTATTCCTGGGCCAGCTTTAATAGCATTAACTGCAGCATCTTCTGATTTACTCTTTTCCACAGATACAAACAACAGCGCCAGAACTGCCTGTACCTCTCCAGGATTTGATATATTACAGCAAGAGTTAATTTTCTTCCAGTGCCATTTTGATTATTCCATTTCTTTTATTTTTATATATGTGCAATGGCTCCTCCTTTATATTAAGTCCCATTTTAATTTAGTGGTTCAAGACTGGGTCTCAATACTGTAGACTACCCTCTGAGCCACATCCTGTCTCATCCTCTCCATCCAACCCAAAAGGCAACCACCTCATGCTCCCCTTACCTCACTACCCCTAGATTTAGCTTATTGTGAGCCTTTGTGTCCTATTCTCATATCTAGAAAATCCCTCTTCATCAGCCAGCGTTTCCTTCTTTCCATAAGACTTTTCTCTGGTTCAAGGATCAGAATAACCTGTGGCTCTTCAGTATTTAATTTGTTTATAAAGAATTAAATCAATGAATTGATTGTTTCTTTATCATGATGTTTATGCACTATGGTAAGCATTATAAATATCATAAAATAATTATAAAAGATAGTTCTTTTTCTTCAATTTTGATAGAATTACAACTTACAGCACACTATTAACAGGAAAGACTAAATACTGTGATATAAACACAGGTAAAATATGATGCAACTGAATGGTTGAAGAACAAGACTCTAAATCCTAAGGACATTCAATCTCTCAAGCATTTCTTTCCCTCAGACAATTGGTATTCTTCCTTTAGAGAGCGTGTCCAGGACCAACCCTAACCAGTTCTAGTTTTCTAAGCTGTTCAGTATGGTAGCCATTAGCTACACGTGGCTATGAAGCACTTGACATGTCACAATGTGACTGAGGAATACAAATTTAATTTCATTTAATTCTACTTAATTATAAATTTAGGTTTAAAAACTAATATTCAATTCAACTGTTGGAAAACCTGTATATACATTGGGAACAACTTGGGTTTGTAAGTTTAGTTTTCCAGCTGTACACTTTGAAAATCTAAATATGGATCAAATATTACCAGTGAAAATTTAACATCTGGATTAAGATGTGCTATAAGTGTAAAATATACCATGGATTGCGAAGAAAAGAATATAAAATATCTCATTAATTTTTTATATTGATTTCATGCTGAAATAATATTTTGGACGTGTTGGGTTAAATAAAATATGTCCTTAAAATTTCTTTCCTTTTTTTACCTTTAAAAAGATGAGTACTAGAAAATCTTAAATTACACACGTGAGTTGCAGTATATCTCTTCTGGATGGCACTACTCTAGATAAATAAGATCTAAACTAAACTCCTACATGTACCTGGACCTCAGGGCCAGCTACTCCAGTGATGTTTATTGGTCATCTAGAACTCTAGTGCATTTTGGCCTTCTGCTGATCCTACCATTATCAATTTGAGGTTGCGTTTAAAAACATAGTCCTGGACTATCATGTGCCATTGGTGTAAAATGTAGACGGCTGTTTGTTTGGTCCATTACAAATGGATATACCTTAAACTTTCACTTTTTTTTTTTTGCGGTATGCGGGCCTCTCACTGTTGTGGCCTCTCCCATTGCGGAGCACGGGCTCCGGACGCACAGGCTCAGCAGCCATGGCTCACGGCCCAGCCGCTCCACGGCATGTGGGATCTTCCCGGACGGGGGCACGAACCCGTGTCCCCTGCATCAGCAGGCGGACTCCCAACCACTGCGCCACCAGGGAAGCCCTAGACTTTCACTTTGATGTTTGTCTCTTTATGTGAATAACCCTACTCCTTCTTGTCCATTCCCTTGTGTATTTGCTATAATGGCTTTAGTGTCTATACTAGACTTTCTTCTTTTTCCTCCATCTTGTGTGAGAAAATTAGGTCATTTTTGGCTTTAGCGTCTCGTTGCAGTCCTTACATTCTAGGAAAAAGCTGATTTTAGTTTTTGGCTTTGAGCCCTTCTTCCCTGCCCCCTCTCCACTCTATTCCAGGTAAACTGGAGGACAATAGGAGCTCTGGGGAAAACCATTCAGGTTCCATGTGCATAAATTCATGCAAAGCAGTCAGTATTGTCCTCATGATACTTGGAGTGCATGAGACTCTGGGGCCCTCTCTTTTTTAATTCTTATTTTCTGAAATCTTTTGTACATGGTTTTTAAAAGTCTTGTCAGCTTCACCAACAGACTATTCATCATTCATCAGATTCAGATCCAGAGTAGCAATTTCCCTAGGCAACTCCTCTCTTCTTTGGGAGATGAAGTCCAAAATATTTGCCTTATTTAACATTCTGCATAATTTAACCCCAACTAACTCCAGCAACTAACCACCTAGAGCAACTAACTAGCCCATCCTGGTCTCTGTCTTTCCTGGCTCTCCTCGAATTAATTCTTTAATATAACATTCTAATGCTGCTCTTCCTGATTTTTAGTTAAATGGAGAAAACAGTATTTAGTGTGCCTGAGAGTTGTGAACCTGTAATAATAATAATAATAGTTGACGTTCATATAATCCTTAGCATGTGCTAGGCACTGTTTTAAACAATTTATATCCATCTTCTTTCACTTTCTCAATAACCTATGAAATAAGTAGTTATTATCTCATTTCATATTATTTCATTTCATAAAGGATTGAGGTATAGAGAAGTTAAGCACCTTGTCCAAGGCCACACAGTAATAAGTAGCAGAACTAGAATTCATTCGAGCTTTCAGGTCTACATGTATTGAGCTAAATTGTTTTGGATACTTTGTCCCAGACGTTTAACATGGATTATCTCATTTAATCTTCACAATGTGTAAGGAAAGTGACCTCAGAGTGTAAAGTAACAAAAAAGATTTTGGAAGTGAAAGATATTCCAGTGGACTGAACATATGGCAATGACTCAAGAAACATTAGTTTTGCTAATTCCCTAGCCCAGAAGTCAAGCCTGCAGGTGAATTCTGGCCCACTAGTGTTGTATAAATAAAGTTTCATTGTATCACGACCACACTCCTTCATTTATGTATTCTCTGTGGCTGATTTTTTATTGCAATGGCAGGATTGAGTAGTTGTGGCAGAGACTTTATGGCCCCTAGAGCCTAACATATTTTCCATCTGGCTCTTTTTAGAAAAGTTTTCCAACCCCTGTATGCACCACACCTGAAGAGTACATAGACTTTGCAATTAATGTTAAGATTACACAGTAAGAGAAGTGATTGTTTAGTACTGCTTGCCCAAACCATTCTTTCTTTAAAGACTCCCTTTGTGTTCTCTGAGAGGAGATTGGGAGATATAAGGACTAATAGTTTTTTCACTTCCTGTGGCTCAAATCATCACAACAGCCCTTCATCTTCCACAACGTATTGACTCCTTAAATAGCAGGTGTCATGCTGCTTGATCCAATTGATATGTCCTTGAAAAGCTGATGTAAATCAGAGTTTGGTACATTGAAACACATTTTCTGTTCATTTATATTATAATTTGTGTGATGCTCTATCCGCTTGAAAGGATCTATACCTCTTTAAAAAACGTTGTGTGCCTGCTCGTTCACGATGCTATCTCCCCACTGCCCCAGTACTCAACACTGATGTTTCTGTCCAGTTGTCACCATTCTACAAAAGGAATTGTATCCAATTGTGGAAGGTATAATTAAAAAAAAAAATCAAAACAAAACAAAAACTATGTATAATGTTCACAGGATGAGTAATCTTTCTCTGATTAAAATAATTGTACTATTAACATTTAATATTATACATTTTCTTAAATTGAGGTGTGCCTCTTGCAGAAAACAATGAATATTTATGGGCTACCTATTTTATGCCAAACAGTGTTGGGTAGCATTGGTGATTTTTTTACCATTATTAAAACATGCCAAGCAATGACAATGCTAAGGTCATGAAAACCTATCTTCATCATCATTTAAAAAATAACAGTAAATTACGCAAGTGCTACTGTTGTGCTGGCCCTCATTCTAAGTGCTTACCATGCATGATCTAATCATCCTAACTATCCTATGAATTCGGTTCTGTTATTGTCCTCATTTTACAATGTACTCTTTGTAGCGTGTCATTTGTAATACATATTTTACATTAATGGAGTAAAAAAGAGTTAATCCACTTTTATATAATAATATATAAAATGGAGGTTTAATTGAGGGGTTTATTTTTAAAGTGAGTTATAATGCTATATACTTAAGTATTGTGATTTTTTTAAAGCTATAGTGGTATATCAAAAAAACAAAGAGTTCCATAAACAAAGTATTACATTTGGACACTAGAAGTCATATTTTTAAGACCAGAATATTGGGACATGTGAGATGAAATCGAAATATTTGTGGGTCATTGATGCATTTATTTATTGAATATTTACTACAGTCCATTTCCTCATGATCTATAAACAGGGAAGTATTTGACAAGCAAGTAAATATATGATTAATGTGAAGATTCTGACAAGGGCTTCCAGCAGCATGAAGAGGGTGGGGATATGAAGAGTAATAGAGAGATCATATAGGTTGGTCAGAGGACATTCTTCTGAGAGAATTTCAGCTTAGAGCTTAAGAATGAAAAAGAGCCAGCCACGTGCAAGAATGTGGGAAGGAGTAGCACAGGCAAGTAGGAGGAATGGCATCTCCAAGAATATGAGGAGAGAACTTGACTTTAAACTCATTGCTTAGTGAGTTTATTTTCCCTCCAGGAAAGTTCTGTGGCCTATCTACCTGCTTACATCTGCCAGCCCCTACTGGCAAAACCACACATGCATTAAAATATTTTCATTGTCAGATTAGTTAGCAGTTATTGTAGTTGCATTTAAAGTAAACTACAATATTGATATTAACTGGTATAGAAAATGACTTTTTTAAAAAAATCCCTAACCTTTGGAGAAATGTGAGTACATGCCATACTGTCAGCTGACTCCTGGAGGGCTGACCTTTGGGTCTCCAGGGTGCACCTGCCGTTCTCTTTGCTCTTCAAGTCGACCTTCAGTTCAGTCACTTACCAGCTCTGTGAGTTTAGGCAAGTTAGGTAACCTCTCTGAGTCTTGGTTTATTTATTAGCATAACAGGGGGAAAAACATGTACTTTAATATTACTATGAAATTGATTAAAATATTTGAAAGCATATAGCACTTATAATGTGACAGATCTTTTATATATGTTCATGATAGCAATGATTCATATTTATTGAGAACTATTATGTATCAGGTGCTCTTCAAGAACTTCCAGTGTTTTTTTTTTTTTTTTGCGGTATGCGGGACTCTCACTGTTGTGGCCTCTCCTGTTGCAGAGCACAGGCTCCGGACATGCAGGCCCAGCGGCCATGGCTCACGGGCCCAGCCGCTCCATGGCATGTGGGATCTTCCCGGACTGGGGCACGAACCCACATCCCCTGCATCGGCAGGCGGACTCCCAACCACTGCGCCACCAGGGAAGCCCCTTCCAGTGTTTTTGACTCATTTTATCCTCACAACAATCCTATGGTGTAGGAACAGTTTTACATATTTCCTTGTGTCACATCTGAGGGACCGAAAGCACAGAGAATTAGGCATCTTGCACAAGATCTCAGAGCCAGTAAATGGAAGAACTAGGTTTCCAACCAGGCCGTCTGGTTTTGGCGCTTGTGCCCTAAAATGTGTTTTCTCGTTTAGAAAGAAATCATTAATAACTGAATCTTGTCAGTTTCTCAGGTAAGCAACTCAATGCAATGATTACTTTGGGGTGAAGTCTGAAGCTAAAACAGCTTGCTTGCTTCACACAGAACCTATGCGCTCGATTTATAAGTGACCTCTGTAGCAGATTAAGGCCAGTTTTCAAAAGCAACCCCCCTCTCCACCCCCCCAAAAAAAGAAAAAGAAAAAAGACAGATTAGCCATTAAGATAGATAGCTTGTTATTAAAAAGTGCCCTGCATGTGTACCACATAAAGGATTTACACAGCAATTTATTGTCAAACGGATAACAGCATGTAAATTTCCAAGAATCAACTTGGTGTCAGTGGAAAATCACACTCTGGAGACACAGACACTAGACAGTTCCACAGCAGCTGAATCATAAAGACTTTTATAGATCAATAACCCTCAACCTTGCTGCATGAAAAAGCATCTTCATCAACAAAGAGAGTTTCAGGGAGCCACAAAAGCATAGTAGGATTATTAGAACAGGTGGGCTTTTGCATGCGTGTGTGTATGCTATTTTCACAAGGTCATTGTCGCATAGCTACATCAGGATTTAGTTTTGATATTCCAATATTATATAGTAAAATAGTACCATAGCCAAATACATGATAATGTATTCTCCTACTTTTGTGGGGGGGAATAAAATGCTTTTCAAACTATCCTCAATTAAGTAGAGGAGAGATGAGTTACTGGAATGTGTTTAGTTTTGGGCAATAGTCTAAGTTTCTATTCTGACCCTTATGGTGTCCTTGCATCTTGGTTTCTTCATTTGTGAATTTAAAGATTAATAATAACCACTTCAAAAAGTTCTTGATCCCCAAAGTACACATCTCATTGAAATACTTTACCTGAGAAAAATACGAATGAGGAGTTGTATTTCATACCAACTAATTCCAAGTAAAGTTGAGATTGCTAATTATCTTTCTTTATTGTATTATCCAACATGAGAGAAACAAATAAATTCATACATCTATCTAGTGAAAACATTTTAAAAATTATTATGTATTTTTGAAGGAGTGCCATCTATTAATTGTTAGTTATATGGGACAGTTAGTATTTGAAATAATCTACAAGATTTTAAAAGACATATGAACTGAGGATAATTTTTAGGTTGTTTCCATCTCATTGTTGACTATTGACTGGGAAGCTATTAAGGAAGGAATTTTATTTATCATATAGCAGATGCTTTACATACATTGAATTCAAACAAGTTTTATGATAGTTACAATGGCATTTTTATCCCCATAATACAGATGAGGTTATTGAGACTCAGAATACTAACTAGCTGAAGTTAACAAAGGCATTAATTAAGTAGCAGAGTAGAGATTGGAACCTAGGCTTGTGTGGATTCCAAAGTTCTCTTTCCACTCTTACTGCCTCTGTGTTTTATTGGTTTGAAGTGATCTTGACATAATCTAATTGCTTAAATAGTAATCAGCTATTCTAAGGATTTCATAATCTGGCATCTATATAAGTTGACTATGATGTGGTTGATTTGGTCCAGTATATACACATTCAGATGCTTATTTTTCAGATGGTAAAACCACAAGTGGTTTTTACTGGTTTGACTATTTAATATTGCAAAAAAAGCAAAACAAAAAAAGCCCTTTAGTGCAGTTCATAACTGAATTTGCCAAATTCAATTAAAATATTAGACTTGGATGGTATAAGTATGGCCAGACTAAATATTTACACTGAAATAATAGTATTGAGATACTAAATCGTATACACTCTATTCAGTAAAATTCAACTGACAAATTTACTAGGAGACATAATAAAGTAAGACATTAAAGGACTGCATTATAATGGCAACGGAGATTATATAGAATCAATTAGATATACACATTGAAGTATTTATGGGTAATACAGCATGATGTCTGGGATTTGCTGTAAAATACTCCAAAAACAACAACAAACCGTAAAAACAAAACAAAACAGTGGGTTGGATGGAAGAAACAAGATTGGTGAAAAATTGTTAAAGTTGACAGTACATGGGAATTTATCTGTTGTATATATGTGAAAACTTATACAATAAAGAGTTTGAAAAAGCAATCAACTACTCATAGCTATTAGGTTGAGGCTGAGAAACCAGAAAAGTTTGATTGCTCCAATTGAATATATGTTCAGATTTTCAGCTCTACTTTGTATGGTTAAAAATCTGTGTTTCAAATCGTTAGCATAATCAGGCAGCATCCAGAGTGTATATTCTCAGCAAGCACTGATCTCATTAAATGGTTTTTGATAAGATATAACTTAATGATATAAAGGTATGAATCTCAGAGATATATGATAGTGTATATTCTCAACCAAAAGAGACCTGACTTTCAGATAATATTTAAACTCAAATTTTTATCCCCTGAAGATAGCACTATAATATCACTTTAATACAAATCTTATATGTTTTCACTGAATTTTAATTAAAAATAATACTTCCATTCAAATAGTATTTAGATCCTAAAGGATGATGGCATAGAGCTTCCTTTATGCTACTAGCATGTCATAATTTTTCTTTGTTAATAAACTATGTCATCTAAACAATTATACCTACATTCTGCTAAATCTCATGTAATTAAAGACATCTTATTAAAATGAGATTTGCTATGTAACTTTATTTTACTATATAACAAGAGACTAAAAACTTTAGTTTTACGTTTTTAAAGTGTGCAAATGAATGAGAAATTACCTCTTCTTTTTATGCTACAAGAACAGTTTAATTCCTTGTCTTTTTCCATTCATTTTGTAACAGCATTTTCTTCTAAATCAAGTCATTGTAATTATTAAGCATCATTCTTTGACCCTAGGCAAATTGTGAAGTAAGTTTGACTTTGTTTCCCTTTAAGCTTTCCTTCTAGCCACTTGTTTCTTTCTTATGGCATCATTTTCCTCCTAGACCTATAGTCGCATTGGAGCAGCAACTCCTCGCCAGAGTTGAGGCACTTCATCTCTCATTGCTGATCCCGTCTTCACAGCATCATGCTGATGACCATTCATGGCTTAAAGGTAAGCATGCCTCAGTAGATCCAGATAAGTACTTTAATCTTCATATTAAATCAGATACCTTAGGCAGTGGTAGGCACAATTTGCATGCATTTTAAAACTATATCACAAGATTTCAAAGAAATTTCAAGTTTGGAAGTAGGTTGCTTTGGGAGCTGCCCTCCAGAGCCAGGCTGTATGTATTCACTCTTCAGTCTCCTCCTCAACAGCGATGCCTCGCAGAAAAATTTGAGAAGTGCCAGAACATGACCTCTCTTAAGCACATTTATGTTTCAACTTGATTTGAATAACATGGCAAATGGCATTCTATGAAACCGTGGAAATAGAGATACTTTTGAAAGGGGTGGGGATCTTGTTTTCACATTGCCCCTCTGTAGATAATTACCTTCATTCATAGAGATTCTGGGGCATTGACGGCATATACATTTTGTTTAATACAGAGACTTGGCCATTGCCTTTAAGACGTACAAATATTAAAGGAAATTATGAAACGAAAGCAAAAATTTATTGGTGAAACAGTGTCTAGGATCAAGGGATAGTTGGTATAATTTTCCAATTTCCTATGACAATTACGGGAAAGATGTGCTTCAGAACTAGAATTTAAATAACATCTTCCCCCTTTACCATTTCCTATATCAAGTACATTAAAAAATGCACCTGGTTCTAAAGTTCACTTTTCTTTTAATTATGTTTAAAGACTAATATCTGAAATGTTAAACATTGTATCAGAAATAGAACAATAATTTGTAAACTTAAATTTTATGGCCCTCTAAGTTGTTTCCTTGTTAATACTAAGAGCTTTTTTGTCCCAAAACTTAGACTTGGAAATTAACACAAAAATGTATGGAAATGTAGGATAAAATATGCTCGGAGCTTTTCAAAATGTCTGCCAGTGGTTAACAATGAGAATCTCTGAGTTTGTGTTTTACTTTAGTCCTTTGTATTATAGTTAATACGAAAAGAAAAATAGAGGGCGGCAGGAAAGGCTCCTTGCTGGCAAACTGAGTTCCTTGGGGGAAAAAGCAAAAGAGAGAGACCAATTTAGTCAGGGGAAATTATAATACACCAATCACGGAGATTGATCCTGCGTGAGCAGAGGGCGCATGGAAATAATTTAAATGTTGTCCATAAAACTGCTGCTTTCAGGCTTAATGGCATTTTGCTTATCGGAATCACTGCTTTCAGGGGCACTGTAGAGATTCTGTCGTTCCAGGAAAGAATAAGAAGTTTGGTGCCTTCTTCCTTGGGATTAAAGTTGGAAAATGTAGAGGAAGCGGGAGGCAATTGGTACCACTTCTTGCTTCCTTGTCTACTGCTTCTCTAATAGTGAGAATTTCCCTCAGAAGCTCCTGTATTCAATGCTTAATTCAAATATTCCATATGGGTGAATTCTGGAGAATTTGGAAAAGGTATTTTATTTAGTGCCCCATCTCCACCTTTTATTCTTTTTGTTTAGCTGATTCAGTTTCCATCTGGGATGTAGGAATTCACTGAGGTGGGCTGGCTTTATAAAACTAAAGAAAAGATCATAATTACCATTATGTGGGTTTTACATAGAAATACTCCCTCTATTTTGAAGTATGACTCTTTCTTGGAGTCACTTGAGACATGGTAAGACAGCACACGTGTAATCCTGCATATTTTTCTTCTTACATGTATGGAAGAAAAGTAAAACCATTGCAAAGTAGTGACATTTTCAAGAAAATTCTTCTTATGATCAGTGTCTTGCTTTCATTTAAGGTAGATTTTCTCCCAGTGTTGGTAGTTTGTTTTTGAGGGAAAAAGGTAATGATTTTTTGATGATGGCATTTAGTAGAGGGATTATCTGATCTTCCAAGGTCATTTGGGACCTTTGGGCTATGGCAGGAATTTTTCAGTATTATGCTACACTGATCCTGATGGTGAGGACTGTCAGAAAGCTGTGATTGATTGAAAGGATGGGAAACGTTCCTCTGAGCTGCTAGCAGAATAAGATGTTTATTTTCAGTTGATTTACTTTTTTTTTTTTTTTACAAAAATGGTAAACTTGGTTATTTGTATAACTTGACTTACTTGCAAGCGCTTGTAGAGATCATATATCTAGAGCACATGAACAAATCCTTTTCTTGAGTTTTGCATTTAGTGTTTGAATTCTGGTTTCCCCGCTTGTTATCTCTGTGACCTTGGAAAGCTGACATCACTAAACTTTAGTTTTCTCATCTGTAAAATATGAATAATAATACCACTTGCCTCATAGTGTTGTTGTGTTATTTAAATTAGATAATCTATTATTGCAATGCCTAGCACAATAAACATGAGCTATTATTATTCAGGTTCATAATAATATCCTGGGTTTCTTTTCACCTTTTAGGAAGAGAGTGAAAATTCATAATTGCTTATGGTGAAAAAGAGAGAGGAAGGTATTCTTCTATCATATAGATTGAGAAGCTTGGGCACAGGGGACTCCAGAATACAGATTACCAATTATGTGCCTTCTGTTTTTAATATTTTGTTCCCATCATGCACCTTTCTCCAACCCCAACCTTGTCAAGATCTTCTCTCTTCCTATGTCTGTTTTCCAATCCTCCCTGTTACTTGCTGTTCCTTAAAAACCCAAAGATTTTCCTTCTCTGAGCCTTTGAACATGCTATTCTTTCTGACGGGGATGCTCTTCCTCTCTAATCTCTAAAATTCATTGAATTTTAAGCTATTGTTCAAAGCTTCATGCTCTTACTTCCATATATTATTTTCTGATTCACTAATTGGGTATTCTTTACCCTCCTCTGAGCACTGTGGTACTCTGAACTTCTCTTAAACAGTTTTCCTAACTCTGTGATAGTAGTCATTTATGTACTTGGTTTTGTATGCCCACCAAATTGCATATTCTGAGTGATGACGTATATAGGAAGTGGTGGGCCATAGAAAAGGATCCCTCAGATAACCATTTAACTCCTCAGGGGTTAAGCATCTTACAGCACTTGACTTCCTGTGTTCTATCACATCTTCCATAGCCATGAGTTCTGTACCTCCCCAAACCCTGACTTTCATGGCCTCTCTTAACAATAGAACTGACCTGAATTCCTCCTGGGGATAATCACTCACCTGGACAAAGATGGGAATGTACTATATGCAGCCTAGAAATCTATGAATCTCCAGCTGCATCCTGGTACCCACCCTGTCCTCCACCAAATGGCATCAGTGGCTGTGGGACATGTGTCCTCTTCCATGATGCAGACAGTAAATGGATACCACATTCACTTCCTGGGGTCCTGGATAAGTAAGAAGAAAGCTAAGAGTGGAACATATTCTCTTGACGCTTAAGTCTTAGTAGACACTTAAGGTAGTCCTTAAGATCATATAATATGGTAGGCTTTATCCTATAGCTTAACTGGTACACAAAAAACTGCCTACCAGCAACCCAAGTGGGAAACCACATCTTTATCCTCACCCTACCTCTCCCCTTCGCCAGTGGTGTTCAGTATACCTCCTTCTATCCACCCCATATCCTTGTCCACACCTGTGCCAGCTTTCTCTCTAAAGTGAGTCATCTCCACACTCCATCCTTCTGACAAAGATGGAAATTCTCTAAGATCCAAACGTTATATGGAGCTGCCCCTGTGTAAAAACTGCCAACAGCTCCCACTTTATTATAGGATATGTCATATAACCTCCTGGCTAGATTGTGTTTTCCTATCATCGTCCTCCTAAGATCCTCTCTAAGATCTGGACATCCTAAGATGCCCTTTGTTTTACCACATAGACATACTAACGGCCCCGCCAACACAGTCTCTCTTTTCATGTATCTTAGCATTTTCATAGCTTGTCACCTGCCAAGAATGCCTTGCCCTGAATGTCACTCCCTTTTACTTAGTTGTTATTTATTCTTTTAGACTGGGTTCAAATGAAACCTTCCCCCTCATATTTCTGTGTAGCCACAGCATTTGGTATTTATCCATTATGGTGTTTCTCACATTAAATTCTAGCTATTTGCATGATTAACTCTCTCTCACCTGACTGTGAGCTCTTCATTTTTATAATCCCACCTTCCCACATATTTCAACTATCCTTTTTCTGACACCTAGCAGTACCTGTTTTATAATAGGTACTCAGTTTAATAAGAAATAAATGAATAAATGAGAATGACCACAAGTTAAATAAAGTATTGAAATATTTCCATGATCAGATTAGTGTTAGCATAGAAATACTCCAAATTCTGTTCATGTGAGCCCCGAATGACTGGTTCATCTAATAACATTTGCTATAATAATCAGAATTCCTTGATGAGTAGGTGGACTCTCAGTGTAATAGGGAAGAACCTTTTGTATTCTGTAACAAGTTAATCACTAAAGGGATGTTGCCTATAAGCTTAACTTAGACATAATGGCCCATCTCTGGGAACCCTGCTTCCCAGGTAACGAGCATTAAGCTAAAATACCTTTGGCTCACAGGAAACATCCTGACCAGGCCCACCCCTGAATGACTGCAGGGAGGAAGAAATTAACACATACTCTCTGGAGGCTGATGGGAACCAGGAAGTGTTTGACTTTACTCCCTCCCCTTTTAGTATAAAAGGAGCCTGAATCCTAACTCAGGCAAGATGGTTCTTTGGGGCACGAGTCCACCAGCTTCTTGGTTTGCTGGCTTTCCGAATAAAGTCATTGTTCCCTTCCCCAACAGCTCGTCTCTCGATTATTGGCCTGTTGTGCGGCAAGCAGTACGAGCTTAGGCTCGGTAACATTAGTATATTTTGGCGGGGGATGGAGGCAGAAACAACCAAAAGATCCCTGTTGTTTTACTGAAATAAACTGTCTAAATAAGAGCAGATGATTTCTTTCCTCTTTAAACTATGGGACCTGAAGTCCTCAAATTGAAAAACTTAGGTTATATCAACGATCATGTATAAAGCAAAAATTTAAAAGTACAAAGTTCATAGATTAACAGAGCTGATCCATTGACATTTACTAATGTTCTAGCTAGTGAACTAGACTTTGTAGTTGAATTATAATGCCCTCCTTTTTTTTACCCAACCCCTTCAGTGTCTCTGCAGTGCTCAGTGATAATGTATGAGTTGTTAAGAAAATCCCCTGGGCCTCAGATGTTAGCCAGCTGCACAGCAGGAGGTGAGCCGCAGGTGAACGAGCTAAGCTTCATCTGCCGCTCCCCATTGCTCCCCATCTCTCACATTACTGCCTGAACTATCCCCCCTCCTCCCTCCACCCCCCAGGAAAAATTGTCTTCCACGAGACCGGTCCCTGATGTCAAAAAGGTTGGGAACCACTGATACAGACCGTAGTGTCCTGCTTCTATTTTCAAGTGTTAATGGAAAAAAACTTCAAAGACCTGGATCCTTTAGTTATAACAAAAAAACAATTAGAAAGTTCTTAGCGTTATTTGTGGTTTATCTGGTTTAACTGAAATTGAGTTGTATTCTTATCTTATTGATTTTTTTCTCTTTTTTGGGCAAGATTACCCATTCCAGACTAGAACTCCTTGATATCCAATTTTAGTGCCTCATGTTTCTTCTAACTGCAAAAAGGATTAAAAAAGATGCTGGTTGAGCATTTTAAGATTTTTCTGAAATAGTTTTCTGAATATCCAGTATTAGTTTTTCACTGTTCTGTCTTTGGGCAGAAATGAAGAGATATGAAGAAAACTGCTGAAGAAGAGTTAAATAATCAACTTTTTCCGAGCCAAACCGAGGGCCTCCCGGTTTGGGGGAGATCAAGTATCAGCAAAACATTTTCTAATTTGTGTCCTTTTAAAAGGGTTCTTTTCAGGACTCTATGAGGAATGTGAGGTTTGGCCTCTTTTTTCACATAGGAATTGCTGAAAGGAGCACTTTATGTCTTTTATGACTATATGTTTCAAGAAGAATTTTTAACTTTGTCACAGTGTACGACTAAAGTGGTATTTATTAGCATTTAGCCACGCGTAGGTGTGCACCTCCATAGCCAGACCCACTACTTCTCCTCTGTCCAGGTGCTCGTACAGTCCGTCTGCTTTATGCCTTGCATCTGACCAGCTGCCCGTTCTATGGATTTGCCATTTGAAATGCTTCTAAAACACACCCCTTCATCTTCCTACCTTTTATTCCTCATCCCATGAACTCACTGCTTCACTCCATTCTTCATGGAGCCCTCACTCATCTTGGCTCCCCTTCTCCAAAGCTCCCCTCTTTATTATATCAAATGTGCATTGTTTTACCTGGTTTCCAAAATGCTCTTCAATCTGCTCTTATCTTCTACACCCAATCTTATGTTTTTACTGCTCTTTCAACATACTCACAAGTTTCCTATTTCTCAGAGCAGGGAATTAGAGCATATGCTTCGGAATCAGAGCTATTTATTAAACAATGTAGACTGTTGTTTTCAGACTTTCTGTTCCCAGCCTGGGAATCTGCATTTAAGTGGGTTCCTCAGGGGTGATTCTTATGTGTCTTAAACTGGAGAGTCTGCACACTTATCTCTTCTGTCCTCCCTGACCCAGTGTCTCTGTAACTTCTAGAAAACATGTCCCTTCTGCACAGGATGCAGGCTCTGATACATGTTAACATGTGTTGCTTTCTGATTGTGTTTCTCCACCTAGAGTATGAGTTCCCCAGGACAGAGGTCACATTTATACTTCCTGGTGAGCTAGAAAGATCACCGGGTTAGGAGTTGGGCAAGCTGACTTCTGTCACAGGTTCTAACTGCGAGGAAAAACATGGGCTCCTACGGCCTCAGTTTGCTCATAGGCAAGGGTGAGAACCAGTGGAGATGATGTCTAAATTCACCTATGTTTTAAAAGCCTACAGTGTCATTGTCATAGAAAGGTCAAGAGCTTCACTCTCACATCTGGGTTTAAATCTTAGCTTTGCCATTAGCCTTGTAATTTTAAGTGAAGGATAATTTCTCTGCGTCTGTTTCAGTGGGAGTAATAACATATACCTTTTGAGGTAGCTATGAAGATAACATAGGTAAAGTGCTTAACACGGTAGATCTTATATGAAGGTCTTGGCATATTTCTATTAATCTATGTTCTCCCTCACTTCTCATAATGCTGGATAAAGACACATTCTTTCTTGAACACTGTGCTCCAGCATAGCTTTCTATCAGGAGACAGTTTAGTTTAATGATAAAACATGAAATTGGTTGGGTTCAAACTTGGCTCCAGTACTTAATAGCTCAATTACCCTGTGCATGTTACTTTAACTTTTTTGAAATGGAGACTCTAATATTTTCTTTACTATAAAGTTGTTATGAGGCTTAAGTAAGATAACACATGTAAAGGCCCAACCAATGCCTAACCCAAAGTGAATGGTAGCTATTATTAATCCTTCTGCCTGGGGTTAGCCTGATCCAGCTGAAAATGTATTGTCTGGGAGTCAAAGAGACCTAACTTAAGAGCTCTGGAAGAGATCCTAGGTGCATTACATCATCTGCCTGTACTTTAGTTTCCTGTTCTACAAAATGGTACTAATAATAACCCACTCCATGGGGCACCAAAAGGATTAGATCAGGTAACACATGGGAAAATACGCTCAAAAGGCAAGGAGCTATATCAGGAATTACTTATATTTATTGTTATTATTTTCTTTGTACCCATCAAATGAAGGAATTAACCCAAATAATAGGCAATGTTTATTTAAAATTTACCAAGTTACAGGCATTTGATTCTCTAACTTAATCCTCTGAAAATCCACTGGAATAGATATTATTATTCCTCTTTTATAGCATGTGAAAATTGAGGTTCAGAGAAGCCAAGTAACGTGCTCAAGCACTCACACCCAGTAAGTTGCAGAACTGGAACTGGACACCAGGAAGGATGACACCAAAGAGCAAACATTTAACTGCTACCAAAAGACCTTGGGCTTCCCTGATTGCGCAGTGGTTGAGAGTCCGCCTGCTGATGCAGGGGACGAGGGTTCGTGCCCCGGTCTGGGAGGATCCCATATGCCGCGGAGCGGCTGGGCCTGTGGGCCATGGCCGCTGAGCCTGCGCGTCCAGAGTCTGTGCTCCGCAACGGGAGAGGCCACAACAGTGAGAGGCCTGCGTACCATAAAAAAAAAAAAAAAAAAAAAAGGACTGCTAAGAACCCTTCTGGCCAAGTGATCCTGTTCTCTTGGTTATGGCTTTTCCATGAAGAGACTGGATGTGATGTTGGAACAAGGTGGAGGCTCTCAAAGTGAGTGGGAAAACCCCTAGAGTTTAAAATCAGAAGTAGATAGCTGTTACATGCCTGAACGTTGCCTTCATAGGAGGCTCTGGATTCTTCATGGTGGGAGATGGAACCCACCTTGGTCCTGCAGCCTTTCCCTTCATCTTCATGGAATGAAGGAGGCTGAACTCTGTAGTTTCCTCACAGAAAAGACTAGCTCCTGTCTCTCCTTAATTTTCTCTATATCTTAGATCACAACCACACTGTGAGGTATTATTACCTCCATTTTGTAGATGAGGAAACTGAGGTTCAGAATGGCCAAGGGCTCTGGTCTACAAAGGTAAAACTGTTGGGACTTGAATATATGTCTCTTGATACCAAGTCCAGTATTCTTTTCATTTACCCACTCTTCTAGACATGTTTTTATCTCTAAATCTAGATATGTTTTTCTCTCTAAATGATCTAACTTGAAAAAATGTGGTTTACATAAATATTGCAGAAATGTCTTCCATTGATATCATGTCTTATATTACGTTCATACCTTATTTGTCCTCACAACAGCTCTTGAGTGAAACTTTCACAGTGAGGAAACTAAGGTCCAAATAGGCTAAATGACTTGCCAGAATTCACACAGCTAATCAGAAATGTAACATATTATATTTCTTCATGTTTTGTATACTTTACTACACCACTCATAGTGACTTGGATGATGAGATACTTTAATCACCATTCATTTTATAGAAAAAGTAAGCAGATCAAAGAATATCAAGAACCCAAGTCACCAGAAAATCACACTTGGAGTTGTGTTTTTTTTCTTTTAAAGTAATTAGAGGAATTCTTTTAAAGCTCTGTTTTAAAATTTAAGAATAATGATGGGGGTTTCAGTTGATTCAAAAGAAGTCAGTCCTTTTTCTTTTGAGAAATGAGAGAATTGTTCTCTTATAATACTCACAGGATAATCCAAAAGAGGCTTTCGGGTTTGATTGAGATCTTAGTTAAGCAAATGAGTAAAGACATCTGAAATTTATATTCTTTCACTAATTAACTAATTCTTTCATTCATTATTCAGTAACTGCATTGTGCCAAGTGCTATGCAACATTTGCTGTACTAATGATTACAAAAGAAAATGTGAGATACATTTCTAAACAAACCAGAATCAAAAGTAGAGCTAAGTAGTTTGGCCTCCACGCATAGAGGGTTAAACTTTATGTCATTCCTTTACTCTTCCCATGGAAATGACAATGTAGCTTAACATCACTCCAGCTTCATTCCATCTGAGCCAAGAGGGAAAAAAAGGGAGTTCAGTTTGTAGTTGAATTGTCTTTATCTCTTCTATTTGGCAGGTTTTCTTTTCTTCCCTCCCAAAGTTGTTCTGTGTGTGTGTGTGTGTGTGTGTGTGTGTGTGTGTGTGTGTGTGTGTGTGTGACTAATTTCGGGTTTATTTTCATTAAAAAAAATCTGAATTTACCTATATAAGGATAAAGATTTAAATGAAATTGATGTTGTTGCTTTAGATATTTAGAATTTATTTTTTTAAGAGCATTAGAATTTGATTTATTAAGGGAATGGAAATGGGTATTTGACCCATACGTCATATGCCAATCCATACATCTGGAAAAAACATACCAGTACTAGTGAACCCCAAGAGAGCCTGACAGTGTATGTGATGGTGTTAAGATTGGCCCTATCAGAAGCCAGGATGGTGCCACCAGTCAGGTTCTGCTGGCTTTTGAAGCTCTGCTAGCCTCCTACTATCTCATCAACTCCTCTCCTGATCCTGCCTTTAGAAGCAGGCCACCATCCAGTGCCAGAACTAAGTCCATCATTGCACAATTTAAATGAGAAACAAACAAAAAACCCTAAACAAGTCCTCATTTGTCTGATTTAGGGAAAAGCATCTCTGAGGTTCCCTATGCACAGGATTGGCTAGAGAGGCTATTCTCCATTTCCACTTCATGTCAGTCATTTTTGCTGCATGTTTGAATGTGGAATGTAGTAGGATTTGGGTTGGCCTGATGTGTTAACAATTTCTTCATACCTACATTGGGGTTTTCTGTAGGAAATTTCACCTGTGGAAATGGAATACTTCTTAGTTCTCATGCAACATCGTCAATTCATGAGCCTTTGACTGCACGGTAATCGTGAAGACTCCTAATAACCCAAAGATGTTTCTTCACGGAGAATCAAGAGAAAAAACGTCCATGACTCCAGAATAACTTTCTTTTTTATGAGAGAATATTTCTTTTTTGACTATAACCTTACTTAAACTCTATTAACTCTAATTTAATTTAAGCTATTTAAATACTTCAAATGCTATTAAACTCAAAGAGCACATTTTTTTTAAATGTATTTAGTTCCTGGGCATTTTTCCTCCATATCACACAGCCTTAATTACTATCCACTTATTGTTAAGTATATCATAAAATGAAATATACTGTATAAATTGCATTAATCTCTATAAAAGTAAACTTGAAGCAGAGCCATAAACTAACCAAAATCAGAGGTACGATAAAAAGGCAAAGTACATAAAACATCTTCTAACACTGGGACCTCCATGGATGGTGAACAGATTTTACTGCATTCTTCTATTATTTCTGTGCAAAAGAGAATGGGCATTTTCATCTATGGAGTATTATGTAATATTTCCATCTATTATGTGATTATTTTTTCTTTTCTCCATGCCCTATTTTAATGTCTTTTCCCCAGAGTAGAGCTTCTCTACATCTATAATAATTTTCATAGATTTGCCAAGGCATTTTTACTGAGAGGAATGAAATAAATTTCACTGTGAGGGAGTACATTTTCCTTTCATAACTACTCTTATAATTATGGCACCCTGGCACATACTAGTAAGTAGGGAAAGAGGACTACTCAGTTATATCCTAATGAACATTTGCAATTATACAATTTTTAAGATCCGTAAGAACTTTAAAAAAAATGCTTTCTATCAGGCATAATATTGCTTGAATTTTATTTTCAACACTGCTGTCCATTAAATCATTGAGTCAAAATTTGCATTATCATAGAACTATAGACGTTAACTTCAGAATATAGAATCACTGATGCTTGGCATTAGAAGCAGTTTTGGATGTCTTCATGTCCAGTTCTTCTATGGCCGCACTAACATATGTTTTACTAAACTTTTTCTAATTTTCAGTACACAATTTTTTTTAAACATCTTTATTGGAGTATAATTTCTTTACAGTAGTGTGTTACACCAGTCAGAATGGCCATCATCAAAAAATCTACAAACAATAAATGCTGGAGAGGGTGTGGAGAAAAGGGAACCCTCTTGCACTGTTCATGGGAATGTAAATTGATACAGCCACTATGGAGAACAGTATGGAGGTTCCTTAAAAAACTAATAATAGAACTACCATATGACCCAGGAATCCCACTACTGGGCATATACCCTGAGAAAACCATAATTCAAAAAGAGTCATGTACCACAATGTTCATTGCAGCTCTATTTACAATAGACAGGACATGGAAGCAACCTAAGTGTCCATAGACAGAAGAACGGGTAAAGAAGATGTGGCACATGTATACAATGAAATATTGCTCAGCCATAAAAAGAAACGAAATTGAGTTATTTGTAGTGAGGTGGATGGACCTAGAGACTGTCATACAGAGTGAAATAAGTCAGAAAGAGAAAAATAAATACCATATGCTAACACATCTATATGGAATCTAAAAAAAAAAAAAAGGTTCTGAAGAACCTAGGGGCAGGACAGGAATAAAGACGCAGATGTAGAAAATAGACTTGAGGACATGGGGAGGGGGAAGGGTAAGCTGGGACAAAGTGAGAGAGTGGCATGGACATATATACACTACCAAATGTAAAATAGATAGCTAGTAGGAAGCAGCTGCATAGCACAGGGAAATCAGCTTCATGCTTTGTGACCACCTAGAGGGGTGGGATAGGCAGGGTGGGAGGGAGATGCAAGAGGGAGGAGATATGGGGGGTATATGTATACATATAGCTGATTCACTCTGTAATACAGCAGAAACTAACACACCATCGTAAAGCAATTGTACTCCAATAAAGTTGTCAAAAAAAAAAGAAAAAAAAAACAATGGCAACAACTAGAGTTTGGTTTATTCAACTTTATATCAAAACACATGAACAGCATAGAAGCCTGAGTCATGTACAGAACATTGAAAACAGTTCAGTGCCCCTGCATGCTTGCTCTTTTGTTAAGGCAGAGAGTTTAAACAGAGAGAAGTATGAAGGGCTCTAATCAAGCTATTGGCTCCCAAGCTCCACCGATGCGCCTTCACAAGGTCGTAGCTCCCTGTGATCCTTTCTGTTTTTTGCATCTTTTTGTTGTTGTTGTTTGTTTTTTAACATCTTTATTGGAGTATAATTGCTTTACAATGGTGTGTTAGTTTCTGCTTTATAACAAAGTGAATCAGCTATACATAAACATATATCCCCATATCTCCTCCCTCCTGCAACTCCCTCTAACCCTCCCTATCCCACCCCTCTAGGTGGTCACAAAGCACCGAGCTGATCTCCCTGTGCTATGCGGCTGCTTCCCACTAGCTATCTATTTTACGTTTGGTAGTGTATATATGTCCATGCCACTCTCTCACTTTGTCCCAGCTTACCCTTCCCCCTCCCCATGTCCTCAAGTCCATTCTCTACATCTGCGTCTTTATTCCTGTCCTGCCCCTGGGCTCTTCATGACTTTTATTTTATTTTTTTTAGATTCCATATATATGTTAGCATATGGTATTTGTTTTTCTCTTTGTGACTTACTTCACTCTGTATGACAGTCTCTAGGTCCATCCACCTCACAAATAACTCAATTTTGTTTCTTTTTATGACTGAGTAATATTCCATTGTATATATGTGCCACATCTTCTTTATCCATTCATCTGTCTATGGGCACTTAGGTTGCTCCCATGTCCTGGCTATTGTAAATAGAGCTGCAATGAACATTGTGGTACATGACTCTTTTTGAATTATGGTTTTCTCTGGGTTTATGCCCAGTAGTGGGATTGCTGGATCATATGGTAGTTCTATTTTTAGTTTTTTAAGGAACCTCCATACTGTTCTCCACAGTGGCTGTATCAATTTATATTCCCACCAACAGTGCAAGAGGGTTCCCTTTTCTCCACACCCTTTCCAGCATTTATTGTTTGTAGATTTTTTGATGATGGCCATTCTGACTGGTGTGAGGTGATACCTCATTGTAGTTTTGTTTTGCATTTCTCTAATAATTAGTGATGTTGAGCATTCTTTCATGTGTTTGTTGGCAATCTGTATATCTTCTTTGGAGAAATGTCTATTTAGGTCTTCTGCCCATTTTTGGATTGGGTTGTTTAGTTTTTTGATATTGAGCTGCATGAGCTGCTTGTAAATTTTGGAGATTAATCCTTTGTCAGTTGCTTCATTTGCAAATATTTTCTCCTATCCTGAGGGTTGTCTTTTCATCTTGTTTATGGTTTCCTTTGCTGTACAAAAGCTTCTAAGTTTCATTAGGTCCCATTTGTTTATTTTTGTTTTTATTTCCATTTTTCTAGGAGGTGGGTCAAAAAGGATCTTGCTGTGATTTATGTCATAGAGTGTTCTGCCTATGTTTTCCTCTAAGAGTTTGATAGTGTCTGGCCTTAGATTTAGGTCTTTAATCCATTTTAATTTTATTTTTGTGTATGGTGTTAGGGAGTGTTCTAATTTCATTCTTTTACATGAAAGCATCTTTAGCATTTGCCTTATGTATTGAGGTACTCCTTTGTTGGGTGTGTAAATATTTACAATGTGTTATATTTCCTTCTTGGATTGATCCCTTGATGATTATGTAGTGTCCTTCTTTGTCTCTTGTAATAGTCTTTATTTTAAAGTCTATTTTGTCCGATATGAGAATTGCTACTCCAGCTTTCTTTTGATTTCCATTTGCATGGAATATCTTTTTCCTTCCCCTCACTTTCAGTCTTATGTGTCCCTAGATCTGAAGTGGGTCTCTTGTAGACAACATATATACAGATCTTGTTTTTGTATCCATTCTGCCAGTCTATGTCTTTTGGTTGGAGCATTTAATCCATTTACATTTAAGGTAATTATCGATATGTATGTTCCTATTCCCATTTTCTAAATTGTTTTGGGTTTGTTATTGTAGGTCCTTTCCTTCTCTTGTGTTTCCTGCCGAGAGAAGTTCCTTTAGCATGTGTTGTAATGCTAGTTTGGTGGTGCTGAATTCTCTTAGCTTTTGCTTGTTTGTAAAGGTTTTAATTTCTCTGTTGAATCGGAATAATATCTTTCCTGGGTAGAGTAATCTTTGTTGTAGGTTTTTCCCTTTCATCACTTTAAATATGTCCTGCCACTCCCTTCTCGCTTGCAGAGTTTCTGCTGAAAGATCAGCTGTTAACCTTATGGTGATTCCCTCTATGTTATTTGTTTCTTTTCCCTTGCTGCTTTTAATATTTTTTCCTTAATTTTTGATAGTTTGATTAATTTGTGTCTTGGCATGTCTCTCCCTGGATTTATCATGTATGGGGCTCTCTGAGCTTCCTGGACTTGATTGTTTCCTTTCCCATATTAGGGAAGTTTTCAACTATAATGTCTTCAAATATTTTCTCAGCCCCTTTCTTTTTCTCTTCTTCTTCTGGGACCCCTATAATTCGAATGTTGGTTTTTTTTTTTACCATGAAAAATATTTAATGATTAAAAACATATATAGATTGGAAGAATATTCGACTAGGAGGAGAAATCATAAAGAGAAGTTGAAAAAATTAAAGGACAGCTTTAAACACACCAACTGAAACAGCATTTATAATTGGCCAAATTATTCCTTTGGCATTCTTTTAGCCAAATAAAAATAAAACTTACAGATGGATAATTGAGGTTCACTAACATTAGGTAGGATCAAAGTTCAAGCTAAAAATTAACTCTATATTTGGTTGTAGAGAAATGTGAAATTTACCTACGGCAATTTTCTACTGATGCCACATTAAAAAGCATGGGTCGACATCTTTATAACAAACGGTTTGACAGATATTTTCTTGGCTTTAAAATGATTTTTTATATATGCATAGAAATGTAATGAGGATAAGAATAGTCTTCTGTATTATCTGAACAGTTCATAAGGCCTTTGTCACTGTTAGTCACCTCAGATGTGGATATCTGCAGGGCCGTTAAATTAAAGCTGGCCAGAAAAGTTTACAAAGTGCTCCTGTTTCCAACTGATGAGATCCTCAGTTTTCTGGATTTTCTGGATGAGGATTATTTTCAGTTCTTTTTTCTGGCGATATATACAGGAAGTTACAGCAGATATATAAAGGGAAGATCAGAAGCCTGCTGTCCAAGTTCATCACTACTTGTTCTTGGTCCTTTTCAAGTGTAAGTATTTGATAGCCAGTTGTTCTACTCCGTATTAGTTTTCCACTACTATCAAAAGAAGCCAAACGTAATCTAAATGTTATGCTCCTTCAACGTTGTAAACTGACAGATCCACTACATGGCTGATTCAGTGTATTGCGTTTGAAAATGATGTATCGATTGGTGTAAGTTACAAGCAGGTCAAAGCCGAAGTTAAAACCTGTCCACCGCCAGCAGTATTCACCATCTTTGGCAAGCTTTCTACCACACCTCATGCTATTTCCCTCTAGCTCTTCTTTATTGATTTCTTGAGGCCCCACCTCACTGTCTTGTTCTGCCCAGAGCATAGCAAGCCACTGCTGTTTATACACAGAAGATAGCCATTCTGAAGGTACTGGAGAATCTTGTTCGATAATTCTCGTGGAGGCCAAATCACTGATAATATACTGTAACCTTAAATGTCTGAATACTGACACAAATGGTTTTCCTTGCTCAGGTTCAAGGAAGGTCATACCTTCAAAATCTTTTCTCCTCTTAGAAAACCAGACATCTGTTTCAGTCAAAAGCTGTTTTAAAGATCCATTCCAGGGCTTCCCTGGTGGCGCAGTGGTTGGGAGTCTGCCTGCAGATGCGGAGGACGCGGGTTCGTGCCCCGGTCCGGGAGGATCCCACATGCCGTGGAGCGGCTGGGCCCATGAGCCATGGCCGCTGAGCCTGCGCGTCTGGAGCCTGTGCTTCGTAGCGGGAGGGGCCACAGTGGTGAGAGGCCCGCGTACCAAAAAAAAAAAAAAAAAAGATCCATTCCAAGAAGGCACAAGTTGAAGGAACATCCACTTTTTAAGGGCTGTGTATACATCCATCTCCACTTGCATCACAAATAAGTTAGATGAACCAATGAGTTGTTTCATTTCATTTATACTGAGTTCTCTAAAAAGTTCAACATTCTGGTGAGTCATCAGATTGTTTAGAAGCCATTCAAGGCACTTTTTCTTTACAGAGTCCAGTCCATAGGTCCTTGCTGATGTGTAATAGCCACATACGGTTTTCACATTAACTGTTTCCTTCATCGTCTCACCACACTGCTGTATTAAACCATCCAACTGTAACATACAAGCTGCTGCCAAAATGGCAATAACTGGACTGGGCTTTATTAAGACATCATCTCGATCCAATGACCCAAATGCCACCTGCAGTGCTTCTATATCAATATTCTGGTCTGGAATCTCCAGTTCAATAATATTCATGCTGGACTCCTTCCATGAACCACCGAACATACTAGAAAAGTAGCCAGATTGACATAAATATATTTTGTGTAAGCTCCACTCCTCTCCTAGAGCACAAATCTTAATGCCACTGTTTTCACCATTTAAAAATAATGTTTGATAAATATATTTGGACGTACTCTTCAATTTTTTCCTTCGAGGGGTGTTGAGGAGGCGCTGCTGCCCGTCCCCTTCCTGCTCATCCTCGTCTGTCTCAGAATCGGGGTGACAGTAGCAGAAGGCCCCTCTGCTCCGCTTGCGCTTACGGCTGCCCAGACGGTAACAGAAGCCGTGGGCGGCTGCGTCGCCACCACTCTCCGGCCTCCAGGCCGAGCCCCCAGCCCCAGAACCGGGCTCCTGCTGGGCTCGGGCTCACCCCGGGTGGCACAGCACTCGGCTGCTCAACGAGCCCATGGGTCACGGCTCGCCGAGACTTCAGGGAGCGCACCTCAGGGAGCCCAACGAAAACGGTCTCCCGCCATGGCCCGGCCACCACTGCCGGCCTCCACGTAGCCTGTGTGCCTACACCGCCACCTTCTCATGGGCAACCCCGACTGTTGCGTTGGACACTACCGCCTCCATCCTCCGCCATGCCTGCTGCCTCTGGCCGCGCAGCGTGCGTGGACCTCAGGACCTTGCCCCCACTGTTGGTGTGTTTAATGTTGTCCCAGAGGTCTCTGAGACTCTCCTCAATTCTTTTCATTCTTTTTTCTTTATTCTGCTCTGCAGTAGTTATTTCCACTATTTTATCTTCCAGGTCACTTATCCGTTCTTCTGCCTCAGTTATTCTGCTATTCATTCCTTCTAGAGAATTTTTAATTTCATTTATCGTGTTCATCATTGTTTGTTTGCTCTTTAGTTCTTCTAGGCCCTTGTTAAACGTTTCATGTATTTTCTCCGTTCTGTTTCCAAGATTTTGGATCATCTTTACTATCATTACTCTGAATTCTTTTTCAGGTAGACTGCCTATTTCCTCTTCATTTGTTTGGTCTGGTACGTTTTTACCTTGCTCCTTCATCTGCTGTGCGTTTCTCTGTCTTCTCATTTTGCTTAACTTACTGTGTTTGGGGTCTCCTTTTCACAGGCTGCAGTGGTAGTTCCCATTGTTTTTGGCATCTGCCCCAGTGGCTAAGGTTGGTTCAGTGGGTTGTGTAGGCTTCCTGGTGGAGGGGACTGGTGCCTGTGTTCTGGTGGATGAGGCTGGATCTTGTCTTTCTGGTGGGTAGGACTGTGTCTGGTGGTGTGTTTTGGGGTGTCTGTGACCTTATTATGATTTTAGGCAGCTTCTCAGCTAATGGGTGGGGTAGTGTTCCTGTCTTGGTAGTTGTTTGGCATAGGGTGTCCAGCACTGTAGCTTGCTGGTTGTTGAGTGGAGCTGGGTCTTAGCATTGAGATGGAGGTCTCTGGGCACACTTTCACCGTTTGATATTACGTGGAGCTTGGAGGTCTCTGGTGGACCAATGTCCTGAAGTCGACTCCCCCTCCTCAGAGACACAGGCCTGACACGCGGCTGGACCACCAAGCCCCTGTCAGCCACATCGCTCAAAAGAAAAAGGAGAAAAAAAGAAAGAAAGGAAGAAAAAAACCAATAAAGTTATTAAAATAAAAACTAGAGGGCTTCCCTGGTGGCACAGTGGTTGAGAGTCCGCCTGCCGATGCAGGGGACATGGGTTCGTGCCCCGGTCCGGGAAGATCCCACATGCCACGGAGCGGCTAGGCCCGTGAACCATGGCCGCTGAGCCTGCGCGTCCGGAGCCTGTTGTTCCGCAACAGGAGAGGCCACAACAGTGAGAGGCCCGCGTACCGCAAAAAAAAAAAAAAAAAAACTAGAAAAAATTATTAAAATTAAAAAAATTAAAAAGTAATAAAAAAAGAAAATAAAAAAGAAATAAGAGAGCAGCCAAACCAAAAAACAAATCCACCAATGATAGTAAGCACTAAAAACTATACAAACAACAGACAGACAGAACCCTAGGACAAATGGTAAAAGCAAAGCTATACAGACAAAAATCACACAAAGAAGCATACACATACACACTCACAAAAAGAGGAAAAGGAAAAAAAAATATCTTTTGGGAAGTCTGAGGTCTTTTGCCAGTGTTTAATAGGTGTTCTGTAGGAGTTGTTCCACATGTAGATGTATTTCTGATGTATTTGTGGGGAGGAAGTTGATCTCCACATCTTTCTTCTCTGCCATCTTGAAGATCTCCCCAGTACACAATTGTTTATGAGACATTGCTTAAATACCATGAAGGATGTAATGTGTATCATCAGAGAGGGAAGCCTCTTCCAAGGCTGACTGATGCTAATAGGAGACAGCTCTTGAACACCTAATATGTGCAAGACACTCTTCCAGATATTACACGGGGTATAAATTTGAGTCAGACTTTACGTTTGTACATAAAGTACTGACACTCAAGTTGAGGGTGTAATATGTTTTCATGAAAAAATGACACTGTAATAGCAGAACTGTGTTCACTTGCCCATGTAGATTTTAGATGCTCTTGCCTCCAATAGAGAGTTGAGGCAGATATCTGCTTACCAGGGCCTCTGCTTTGAACATTGTCTCTCTAGGGTCCCCTAAGTTGCATCTCCTTAAGTTTGTACCTGAACTTTCCCTTCCTGCCCAACAACTTTTAATTGATAACACATTTGCATAAACATCTGGGAATTTGATTGGCACTTCCTAGAGGCTCTTTGCCTGATTACATTTTCAGTTCCTGTCTCTCAAGTCATGGGCAAGTAATCCCCACCCTCACATCCACTGTAAGATTCCAGGACACTTGGCTACACACAGGTGCTGCTGGCCCAGGCTCAGTGCCCCAGCCCTGCAGAAGCCAGTGGAGCCAGCTATGTATGTCATGGAGAATAGCTGGTCACAAAGACCTGGAGAAGTGGAACATTCTCCTTTGAAAGGGTCTATCAGGAATTGGAAAGTGAATGCAGGAGCTACCACCCTTTTCAAATATGGAGTCACTTTTAACATCTAAAACTCTCATGGCCAGTCATCTGATCCAGTTAACACTATTAGTCTCTACTGATAAAGTAAATAATAATAATTGCTGCATTCAGAATACTTTAAGTTTATTTCTTATTGTATTAATTCTAATATTTCAAAAAATAATGGCACTTATGCATGTGAGACATATTATTTACTCAACTGTCAGCAGTGCTTGGTGTATATGTAACTTTATGATATCCTGGCAATAATTCCATGGGTGCTCAGGGATACATGTTTCATAGACTTTGAACCATATAATGATAAAAATATAATTATAGAATCATACTGTGCAAAGCAGATTACACCCATTATCTCTTTTAGTCCTCAAAACTTCTCTATGGGATCTGCACTGTCAAACTCTATTTTATGGATGGGGAAACCAAGCCTTCCAAGAGAATGAGTAACTGGCCCCGGTCATAGAGCTAGAAGTGACAAAGCTGAGGTTTGACCCAGGCCTGTCTGCCCTGAGAGACTGACTCTATGACTTTACCATCAGACACCAGGAAAGGGGTAAGAGAGTCTGAGGTGGTTGAGTGCAAGAACTGTACCCAGAATTGCCACCATGCCCAGCCCTGCCACCTCTGTTGTTGATATATCAGCCTTTCTCTGGAGCTAACTGGAACCTGACAGTGAAGTTAAGACACACACAACAAAGGGATTTTGTTTCAGTTTCCTAGAGCAGCCACTGAGTTAATGTTAAAATTTGATTTTGAGTTGATTTCACTCATCCATGCGATTTTGTTTTCTTAGTGCTTTCCAGGTGCATTTCTGCAGCATGATAAACCACCTTGGTCGGCTGAACACATTTCTTGGTTTTACATCCTAACAAAAGCAAGGTAATTGTATACTTTTTCATCTGGGTCCTCCAAATGAGCACAAGGGCAATCAGAAATTTCAATTATGATAAAATATAGGAAGTGTCAAGGATAATAGAGAGAAGAAGCAAATAAAATACTAAAGGAGTTAAGAGGAAAGAGGCATTATTTTGACCTTCTTAGGTTGGAGAAGGCTTTGTGTAAAAATAAGTTGGCATTTTTCCTGGATGTTGAGGAATAGTGAAGCTTTGGCAACTTGAAGTTGATGAGGGGATGGACCTCTAGGTAGGAGGATCATTCCTCTATCATCTAAATCAGGGCGTATTAGAGACTAAAAATGGGGCACTTTTAATAATTGTAATAATAATTGTACCTAAGCAACAGAACAAACTGGGACTGTCCCGGGCAAACCGCATGTGTGGTCACCCAAAGTACAGGGGAAAGGGTAGAAGACCTCTCTGTATTTGATTGGAGCCAGAGAGGGGAGTAGTAAAAACTCAAATTAGAAAAGTGCGTTGGGACTACATTGCAAAGAACCTTGAGTGCCAGGTGATATTTTATAGACAGTCTAGTCATGGAAAGTTTGTGAATAGGTGAATACATGATATAAATGAAACTGTCTTTCAGAAAGATTAATTTGACAGTAGAGAGGAAGATGAATGACAGAGGGCAGACATGGGAATATTTACTTGATATGTCCATGATTTCTTCTCTATCTCCAAGTCTTCTTAGAGAATTTGCCTTGTCACAGTTTAAGTAAGGATAGCCCCATGTCCCATGGATCCTTGTTTTTCTTGATTACATTTGATAGAACCAGGGGTAAACATATGACTTTCGCTGGTTCAGTGAGATATTGTCCTCTTAGAAATTTGAAATCAAGACCAGAAACCAACTTTTTAAACTATAGGAATTCATCCTTTTGGGATACCTGAGGTGGGCCCTGAGTAAGAAATGAGCTTAGCAGAGAACTGGTGTGCTGTGTGCAGAGAGAGAGCAATACTGCAACAGTGCAAAGTGGAGCAGATATGAAAGGCCATGTGCACATGTGAGAGAGAGGCAGAGAGACAGAGAGAAATGGAGACAGACGGACAGAGAGGAAGACTGAGAGAAGGAGAGGAGAGGGGAGGAGAAGGGAAGGAAGGGGAGAGAGAGATAATGACTGATGGCTTTGAGGTCCTGTGATACCTGCTGTACCTCATGCTCCATGATATTTCTCTGTGTTATTGTCATTAACTAAGTTGATCCTAGAACAATGTGGGAGTTAGGGGCACCGACCCTCCAAGGAGTTGAAAATCCACGTAATCCACTTGTAATTTATAGTCAGCCCTTCGTATATACTGTTCCTCCATAGGAGCAGTTCCTCCTTATCTGTGGTTCTGCATCCTCAGATTCAACCAAGCTTGGATCGTGCAGCACTGTAGTATGTACTACTGAAAAGAAATGCGCTAATCTGTAAAACTACTGAATCACTGTGTGGTACACTTTAAACTAATATAACATTATTATAAATCAGCTATACTTCAACAACAAAAATCCACGTATAAGTGGACTTATGCAGTTCAAACACATGTTGTTCAAGGGTCAATTGTACTTTCATCTTAATCTAATTTGATTAGGTTTATTTTCTTGAAAACAAATGTGTTCTGACTAAGGTAAAGAAGGAAATGTTCCCCAGTAAGACCCACCTATTGATTCTGGATCTGCCTTTTTGAACAACACAAACAAGTCTCCTTCTCATAATAGCCCTTCAAATATTTCAAGACAGGCATTGTTTTTTTATACAGTTTCCTATTCTTGAGGCTAAATGTTTCTCTCCTCAGCAAGAGCTGTTCTGTCATCTATTTCTTGTTAAAGATGGTACTCAAAATTGAGTGCCTTCTTTTCACAATCTTCTTTTCTCCTGTGTTTTTTTCAAGGCAGGAAAATTAAAGCACTCACTGTCCCTGACTCTCTTCCAGTTATGGGGAGATGGAGAGGACCTGAAGAATATTCTTAGCTAATGATATGTAAGTAGAAGTCTTATTACCACACCAAAGTTGGGTCCGCTCACCTGTGTGCAGTAAAGCCAATCTACTGACATTGGCTTGTGTTGAAGGAAAGTGCAGCATTTATTGCAGGGCACCAAGCAAGGAGTCCAGGCAGCTAATGCTCAAAAGGCCTGAATTCCTCAATGGCTTTCAGGGAAAGGATTTTGATACAGGGTGAGGGAGGGGGTTTGTAGGGTGTGTGATCAGCTCCTAGGCATTCTTCTGCTTGGTTGGTGGTGAGGTAACAGGGAACAGGGTGGTGTTTCAGAAGTCAACATCATCGACCTTCTAGCTCCAACTGGTTTGGGGTCTACTTGCTTTTGGTCAGCATGCAGTTAACTTCCACCTTGTGAGGCTTTCAGTATCTGAAGAACAGCTCAAGGATATGGCTCAGAATATTATCTATAGCCCTTGAGGAGGAACTAAAGTTCCTTGACTTTGTTTAATGGCTAAGCTATTATTATTTTGTCTTGCTTGACTGTTTTCCTTTGTTTTTGCATTTTCTCACTTCTCTGATTAAATTTGTTCTTTGTAACTCAGGGAAGCCCTAGGAGGCTAAAATTTTTCTACAAAGAAGAGGCAAAAGGAGGTCATGGGTGGGGGGGGGTGGTCCTTTCCTGGGAAGGCCCCATAGAGTCCTGCTCAGTTACAGTCTCTAGGAAGAACATTTTTTCCTGAACGAAAAGGCGAACATCTTCTAGGGAGAGAACGCTTTATCCTTCTCTTGTCTAGGATGAGAAGAAGATACCTGGAAGTGTAGCGTCCCTCTTATGACTTTGAGGAGGTAGCAAGGATGCTGATGTTGGAGAATAAAAAAGACCTGGTTCCTAGTTACTATCTCTGAGCTGGCATATCCTCCATGGGCTGCCATTACAATACTGCTTGTTGCATGAGACAATAAGAGCCATTTTGTATAAAGCCATGTAGCACATTTTTCTATAACTAGCATACAAATAATAACTAATAAACTTTCTTAGGCTTGGACATGATACTTTTGTAAATATGGTATAAGATTATACTGGCTTTTAAATCCTCCATATCATATAAACACTGTAATTCATTCACTTTAGTGAAATTTCTTCTAATTGTCAAATTTGTCTTCTGTGATAAATATTCATAATTCCTAGCTATAAAGCACAGAAAGAATTTAAATCCATTTTCTTAATCCCGTCTGTTCCGTATACCTGCTTTCCTTTTCTCTTCTATAAGAAAAAAGAGAAATCAACATCTAATAAATTGATAGAAAAATATGGCAGAAGACTTGCAAATTTCTAGGGTTAGTTTATGGAGAAGGATACAGAGAAGAGTAAACCACAATTTGAAGACAGGTTTCTTCTAGTAGGAAGAATAAAGCATAGTCTCAAATAAGTAAACATAAAGCAGAATGAGTGGAGTAATTGGATAATTTTAATGTCTATAACTTTTTGCTGCTCTGCAACTCTTGTCCCACAATAACATGGAGCAACTCCAGTAGAGCAGAAATGATTGTGTGTGTTCAGTCTGTAGAGCACTTGAGATGGAGCCCCTCCCACCCCTGGTCCCCTGCAGCCTGCAGCCCATGTGTGTCATGGGGAGATGCAGAAATGCCCAGGCCCAGAAGGGGAAGCAAGGAGACCTAATGTCAGGGCAGGGCAAGGTCAAATGGGCAGTGTTGGGTCAGGAGCCATGGTGGGCCCTCTGGGCATCAGCAGCAGATGCATACAGGCCAGGGGAGTACCAGGAGATGCAGCAGGCAAAGAGGAATTCATCCAATGGTCAAGTGAGGTGACATGGCTCAGTGAGACCAGTGAGGAGCTGAGGACTGCGCAGGTGACAGGGACCTCTCACGCCTGCCACCATGATGTTTTCTAGGAATCTCTTGTTGCTCAGAAGCTACTGGGAGAGAAAGACTAAGATATAGAGGTGTGAGATAACTGTGAAAACATGTACCCCAAATACACCTAGCTAAACTGCAAGAGAATAAGCTTTAAACAAAAATTGACTCTGTTACCCAGATAAGGTATTTTTTTCCATCGCTATTCAAAGACAATAGAGGCTTGTGATTAAATAACATTTCTTTACATCTGACGTAGAGTGTGTGAACTTTAAAGTCACTTCAGTTACAGCATACTTGATTTAAGAAAGTGGTATGTACAAAGTCATAGGAGAGTTCAAATGAGGGTCTCACTCGTAGTCCACGGATTAAAGGGTGACATTCGAACAAAACCATGTGGAATGTGCATGGTTTTTAATGGGAGAGAAGAAGAAGAGTAAAGATGGGTATTTTAGAGTCAGGACACTGGGGCAGAGGAACACGACCTGCATGGGAAAAACATGTTGTCTACTAGCTGGAGCACATTCATCGACTGAAGCATAACATTTCAGAAGTGGAAAGGATTTTAGACATGAGTACGTTTTTAATCTGATCTTCTCATTTACAAGTGAGGCGACTGAGGCACGGGGTGGTGAAGGGCTCTGTCACTCTCGCATCAGCGTTGGGGGCCAGTCTTGAAACCTGGTCCCCCAGGTGCAGGTGAGGGCTCTGTTCTCTACGACACCCTGCCCAGATTGCCAAGGACCCTAATGTGGGCTGTTTCATTGGCTATAGAAATTCACAGACTGTTTTTGAGGAGAGGATTTTTAAGAAAAGTAATGCAGTATAGGGTAATAAGATAGATTAAATGGATGGAATAGGATGGATAGATCTGGGGAAGAAGAAAACGGACCTGGAAAGGATTATTGCATTTGTCGGGGATGAGGTAACAGAGCCAGGGTGTAACGCTGTAATAATTATAATCTGGGGATTGTAGCTATCATTGCTCATTAGGTAATTTCCTAAGGGTCTCTGGTTTCCTAGTGCCTAGAATAGTGCCTAGGGAGTCCTGAATGAACTATCGAATGAATGAGTCAACAAACGAAAGTTAGTGACTATAGAAATGCAGAAGGAGATTTCCATGAAAGAAATATTTTTTTGAGTCTCAAGACATAAACTGGAGGATTTTGGAGGAGAAATGTTGAGTTGATTTGGACCTATGGAGTTTGATGTGGAGAAGTGACCTGCACAGGGATTTTGCAATCAGGCAATTAGAAAGTGAGCCTGGAGCTCTGAGAAGGGTTAGGGCTGCAGATGTACAGTTCTGGGGAAACAATCAGAAATATGGTGCCAGTGATTTCAAGGCTGTACTCAGGGCTCTTTACAGAATAAGCAGAATGAAAACTGGTCCCGTTCTCCTCTCATCAAAGTAGACTGTGCCCTCCAGTGAAAAGTGAAAAATTAGAACTCTCCCTCATATATGCTAATCAATCTCTGGTGTGTGTGTGTTTAGTACTATTGTAGCATACATATGAAAGTTGACTGGTCTTTGAATTCAGCAGTTACAGTCAGCTAAATTCTGAACCTGAATAATGCACGGGCGGGGTGCTGTTTACAGGGAGCAAGTGATTTATTGCTTACATTTCAAATCCTTTAATATGTTTCCCAAGAAGTCGTTATTTGAAAAATTATTGCAAAAATACGACCGGAGAAAAAAAATGAAACCCATGTCGGTCAGCTGATGTGAATTATTAAGTGTATCTGTTTTTCTAGAATACTTTTACTATTAGAAAATTGGTGTCTCCCATTCCATACTAAATAAGTGTTGAACAAAGATTTTAAATTATTAGTTTGAAGTTGTGCCAGGATTGCAGCCTGTGTGTCTCAGTCCTGTTCTTGATGGAGGAAAAAAGGAAGGAAGGAAGGAAGGAGAAAAGGAGTGAAATTGAATAGTAGAGTAGTAGCGCAAGAAGAAGGGCTGAGGGAGAGGGTTGTTTTATATGTTTTTTTAAAGACAGGAGTCCTCACACCAGCAACCATATTACAGCGATTGTCACATCCCAGACATTCATTGTATAAAATTAATAGTAACAGTGAATGGACATGTTTTTGACTTCATAGCCCCCAGCCTGTGGATAAGCTGACAGCCTTCACAGATCCTCCTTTGAGAATCACCACTCCGATGGCATCCATGCTGACCCTGATGTCAAGGGACTCACATTCTTGTTACGGCTCTGTCTGTGGCTAACCATATGTCCCGGGGAAAGTCATTTAGCGTCTGCTTTGGTTTCCTGTCTGAATACCTGACCCTTCCTGCTTTACGGGGTTGTTGCAAAATGAATTAGAGAAGGTATGAGAGAATGCTTTGTATTCTCATAAGAAAGGTCCTCTGTGATTCTAAAGGGTTATTATTAATTCACCCAGAATAAAGACTACAAACTAAGCTGAACGATAAATAGATCTGATGAAAGTGCTCACAGTTTCCTGCTCTGTATAACACAAATCTCAGCTTTGGCTGCTATTAGCACCAAACGATCCCAGCTACTTGTTCCAAAAGTTTAATCCGTAATTGTATGTGATTGTGCATTTGGTAATATTTAAAAGAACGTGCCTAAAGAAGAAAATAATGTTACCTGGGTACACATGGATCCAAGGATAGGATTTTTATAATTAGGAACAGTATTTGACACATCACCACCACCACAAGCACCCAAATAATTGTTTAAACAATGGCACAGCAACCAAGTGCCTCTCGAGGCTGGATTGTTGACTTTAAAGATGAATCCCATAAATAGCCGGCCAGAATTTTAGCCTACACAGGGCTGAAGTACCTTGTGGCAAATCTTTAATTTGTGGCTAATGACTGAATCTATCTCGTGTCATTTTTAAATCAGAAAATCTGAGAAAATAAGTATATGAGAGGTTGAAGATCCAAAAGTAAAAGCTATGCAACTTTTAAGCCCTCAGCACTTCAATTTATATTTAACAGTGCTTAGTACTGGGATCATATAAGGGGCTGTCATTTCATCAGGAGACATGTTCATTTTTAACTGAACAAAGCAGATTTAGTGCTTTCCTAAGAAAGGATGAAGATATTGAACTGTTAGCAAGCCACAAATAATTCTAGTTGACTTATGGTGGGCTAAATAGAAACTGATTTTTGAAGGAGTCAATAAAAATAATCTTTACTAAAAAAAAAAAAAGTAATAATCTTTACTGGATAGTTTCTATAATATCCCTAAGTCTCTAAGTTTGTGATTTATAGATCAGCTATCCAAAGAATGTAAACAAGAACATTTTCTCCCTACGTCTACTCCACTAAGAAGTTAAGATGAAAATAACATTAATCTGACTCCTGTCTTCTGGTTTAACCTCATCTCATGCCGCTGCTCCATAGAAGCCCAGCCATCAGGCCGATGGCAACGTCTCAGAAGCAGCCATGTCTCTGCTTGGGGGGTTGCCTCTCCTTGGAATGTTCTTTTCTTCCTGCATCTGATTAACTCCTGCTCATTCTTAGAAAATCAAATCACTATCCTTCCTTCCGTTAATCCCTCCACAAACCCGTCTCTGCTGCACCACAGTTGAGGCCCCATCCTCACCCTCTCTGTTCTCAGAGCTTTATGCATTTGCCTTTTATATTACCCTGCTTTGACTTTTTTTTTTTTTTGCGGTACGCGGGCCTCTCACTGTTGTGGCCTCTCCCGTTGCGGAGCACGGGCTCCGGACGCGCAGGCTCAGCGGCCATGGCTCACGGGCCCAGCCGCTCCACGGCATGTGGGATCTTCCTGGACCGGGGCACGAACCCGTGTCCCCTGCATCGGCAGGCGGACTCTCAACAACTGCACCACCAGGGAAGCCCTGCTTTGACTTTTTGAAACTTGTTTAACCTCGCTTTCCCTCTAAAGCCAGGTCAATAAGCCACATTTTCACTTTTTGAGCAGCTTCCTTCTCTGTGTCGTATCACACAGAGTTCTCTCCTTCAGCCCCCACTTCATTCTAGGTCCACCCAGTATTGCAGGCTTTGGACCTGTTGCCTCATCTGAGTGTCCCACTTAGCCTTTGCATACGCATTTTGCCTCTGAAGTGGACCTTTCTGCTTCTTTTCATCTCTATTATAATTTCCTGGCCTAGGCCAAGCTCTCGATGACCCAAATTCCATCTTGGATCCATTGGACCAGAATCCTAGTGGGATGCAGGTGGAGGGGTAGGAGGCAGTTATGGCATTTCTTCCATTGTTTCATGATAGCGTGTTTTCTTGTCTGTCTCCAATTAACTACCAGTTCCTTGAGGGCAGGACTTATCTTCATCTTGGCATGTAAGGACCTGACACGGTACCTAGTACATAGTAGATGATTAATAAATATTTATAAAGCATATGTGAATGGTAAACTTAGAGCATATTATTCTTAAATTTTAAGCCCTACATGAGACAATGTATTCTTCAACCACGACAATATAGGTTTGTTTACAAGGAGGCCACATGAAAGCACATAGGTTCATTGGTCAGAAGAAAGACCTCCTCCTTCACTTCTTTGCTCTTTACCTGTGAAACCTACTTTGAAAAATATTTGTCTATAGACTCTGATTTTCATGTTTCCTAGTTACTTATTCGTAAGCTGTCACTGTTTAGAATGGGGACCTCTGATCTGAAAGCTGGCCTCTGGTTCTCCTACCAAAGAGAGCTAGGTTCTGGCCCATGAATCTAGATCTCTTGCTGACTTACTGCTGCCTGTGAACTAAGTTCCCAGATGACTCTGTCTATCATGCTGAGCACTTATGCCCCCAACATCGAGCATGGCCTCTGTAACACAGTAGACGCCCAATATGTATTTGTTGAAAGACTGAATGATGACCTCCAGGGTTCTTGCCTGCCAGCTATCTCCTGGCCCAGATCCTCTGCCACAGATGACGCCCACCCACTGGGAAACCACTCTCCCACTTGGCAGGTGTGGTGTCCTGCCCATCCCTAAACACCATTTTTGGACCTTGTGTGCTGTGTCTCGTGCATCTGGCTGTGCCTTCTGAGCCCATTTCTTTAGAGAAGTCATTGCTCTCGGCCTTGATTCCCCTCTCATGCTCTGGGTTTTAAGTCAAAGGCCAGCTATGTCTTTTCCCTCCACCTCCCCAAAGCCCAGAGCGGCCCATTAACATCTTTTATCTGAGATACTTGTTGTGATGCCCTACAGCTTTTAGCACCCAGTCCCACTTGCCCCCCAAATGTTGGCTGAATTGAATTTGAATTTCCATAGCTGGGGACCCCCTTCCTTGTCTTCTCATGTACTGCACACAGTGAGACTCTAAGGTTGGGCGAGGAGAATCTGGCGAGGGCTAGGGTCCAGGCCCCTGAGAGCTGCTCTGCATAAGTTTTGGCGTAGGCCACTCACATAGGAACCCGTGTCCTTAATAAGAGTGTATCCATTTTTACTGAGGTTAAGATTAAAATAATATTCAAGTCAAGCCAGATCCGCTCTTTAATTGTCATTCTGGTGTGAGGCAAGTTCTTAGAAGTGGGGCAAAGTCATCTTAGTGATTTTATTCACACTGCGGAGAGCCAGAATCCCAAGAGACCCAGCTTCCTTCCCTCCTTCCTCCCATCCAAGTCATTCCCTGCTGCAGTGTCACGGTGAGATATATTGTGTTGTCTGTGTTGATATAATTTTTAGATCTCTTTTTTCTAAGTTCATTAAAGCCTTTCTTCCTCCCCTGTAAGTGTAGTTGTTAGCCCTGGGGTTCTGGCCAAATTCCAATTTGAGCAATTAATTACATTTCAAGGCTCATCCCTCCCTGCAGTTTCAGGCAGGGAAGGTGCATTCTTTGTCTTCCTCAGCAAGGAACTGCTGAGGGTGAAGCAGCTGTTGCTGCCTCCCCAGAGGAGAGTCGTCTGAGAAGTGGTGAGAAAGCTTCCTGCTTCTCTGAGGGAGCTGCTTGCAAAGTGAGCCGGGACAAAAGGCCTCCCTGTGAACGTGGGGCGTTTTTACAACAGCGGCCTTCAAGCCATCCATCACTCCTCTTTTGAACCACTGGCTGAGCCCAGAACAAAATGGGAAGTGATTGTGCTTTTATTTTTGAAGAGCCATTCCTGAATGTGATGGTCTCCTTTGAAGCCCTGTCAAAGGGATGTTTTTATTTTGTTTTTGTTTTTCTGAAATCCCTTCAGGTTTTGTACCTCCTGCAAGACCTCTCACACCACAGCCTGACATCATGTTCGATACCTAAGTGGCTGCCTTCACAGCTAACAAAAGACAAAGAACGCACAGATGCAGATTGTTCTGATGGAATAAATCAAAGAAATGAAAGGTGTTTTCCTTTTTAACTTCAAATAGCAAAAGCAATGAATATTCTTTGGAAAACACAGGTGATAACAACACCAAAAGTCTCTCGCCGAGGTTCCCTGTGACATGATCTAACAAGTCAGAAATGCAGTAAGTGTAGTTATATCCTGCAAGTTAGTTTGAAATGGTATGGAGAATAACCCTTTCTAGATGCGTACTCTGTGTTTTCCTTGGCCCAGGCAACAGGGTTTGATGGAATGATAATTGGATGTTGATGAAAAACATCAATCATCATTGCATTGTGACTTGAGGTGTATTTGTTTAATGTTAAACTTTAAGTTGTGAAATAAACCATTTGAGTTAGGGAATGGTGTTGCATTTCTAAAACTTCATTCTTTCATTTATTAGGCAAGAGTCAGTCATTCCTTATATTAATATGGCTTATTGAAAATTCCAGGATTACTCACACAGGTTTGAAGCATTTATCCTGTTAAAAGAAATGCTTTTTCAGGCTGTTGTCTCTAAACTATCCTTCCTAAAGCTCTTGGGTTTTGGTGCAGTCCTATGGCTAACATTCTTGTTGCCCAGGCAAGTCGCATTTATTCTACATTTTCCAAAGCAGGTCATCTATGTTGTTCTGGGATCAGCTACCTTTGAATTCCTTTCTCAGTGGCTGATGTCAGTGTCACAGATACATGTTTCTACCCGAAAACAGCCAGTTGCACTCAGCCTCCTTACATGTTTAGCCACTTCACAGGGGAAACGGAGTCTCCTCCTCGCTGTTTCATTCTTTTCCTCCCTGGCTCATTCCCTCACGGGAAGCGTGAACAAATCCTCTCACTTTTGTTTTCACCAATCACAGTTCAGTTAACATTTCATCCCGTAGATCGTTCTCATGTGTAAACACACTGCCTGTGTAAGTTGGTCCCTGTTTCCCTACCCTGACCTTCCTCCCTTTCCATCATCCGGGGAAATCCTTGTCTCCATCACTCTCACTCATTGCATTTTCAGGGGCCTTATCTCAGCCTCAAATTGTATGTTTGTTCTTAAATATCTCGCTCACTAGTCTGTAAGCAACAAGAAGACAGTTTCCTCATCTTCATTTGCTCACTGTTTTTTTGTGTGTGTGTGTGTGTGGTTTTTTTTTGTTTTTTCCCCCCTATTTCCAGTGCCCAGCAAAATGCCTGGAAAATAGACATTTGTTAGATAAACAAACAAAAAATCACTTTCATTACTAAATGAACTTTTTTTACGTGCCAACAATCAAGATGTTTAGATTGCATGTAGGAGCACAAATTTAATTCCTCATTTAAAAAAATTTCCTATGTTGCATTAATTAGGAATGTGGCAACAGTGTGTTTTCTTCTAATTTATTTTTTTATTGAAACAGACACATTTCAGTTATGTAGTGTGGCTATCTAGTTTTTTTGTGAGCGACTTGGAATATAATCACTGTCTCTAACATTTTGATGTTGAAAGGGAATTTATTGAGTCAGGCATCGTAGAAAGTACTTTTGCATATTTGAATCTACTCCGTCTTAACCAGAGCCATGTAAAGTTGTTTTCTTCTCTTTTTAATATATTTATTTATTTATTTATTTTTTGCTGTGTTAGGTCTTTGTTGCTGTGCGCAGGCTTTCTCTAGTTGGGGCGAGCAGGGACTACTCTTTGTTGCAGTGCCCGGGCTTCTCATTGTGGTGGCTTCTCTTGTTGCGGAGCAGGGGCCCTAGGCACACAGGCTTCAGTAGTTGTGGCATGCAAGCTCAGTAGTTGTGGCTTGCGGGCTCTAGAGCGCAGGCTCAGTAGTTGTAGCGCATGGGCTTAGTTGCTCTGTGGCATGTGGGATCTTCCCGGACCAGGGATTGAACCCCTGTCACCTGCATTGGCAGGCAGATTCTTAACCACTGCGCCACCAGGGAAGTCCCAAGGTTGGTTTTTGTATTATCATTTTATGGAAAAAGAAATTACGATCAGGGAGGTTAACTGGCTTGCCAAGGTCACACAGATAATAAAGTTATCAGGAAGATCTGTATAACTATAAAGCCCATGCTTTCCCTGCTATATGAACTGACTTATGAATAAATATTTTGAGACCAAGAGAAGGACTTCCTAATTAAATTCTATTCTGGATTATTTGGAATCAACCTTCTGCTGAAACCAATAATAAAAGCTGGACGGATGAGTCAATAACAGAACTAAAACTTTTGTTCACCAGATTGATCCTCAGTTTGCATTGATAAAATCAAACGTAGTAGTTTTAGCATTGGTGTAGTTGCAGCCTGTGTTTAACCAGATACCAGAAATGCCAATCTGCTCTAAGTTTAATCATCAGTGAAAACTAAAAGTGAAAACCTGATAACGTGGAAGGTCAAAGGCTGGGACCAAAGCTGGTAGGCAGGTATCTGAGCGACTCTCCTACAACCACAGAGAGTGGAGCAGAGCCCCTGTTAAATACCACACACTGATGACCCTGAGTACTGGGGGCTGGGAAACTTGTCAAAAACTATGAAGCCCCTCCAGCTGAATTGCATCATTTCTGCAAAGGGGTGTGTTTGGTAGACCACTAACCATGTGATGGCTCTCATCTCACAATGTTAAAAGTGCTACCTGTCCGTGTTCCCGTGGACAGGGAAATGCCTTTCTATCTGCATGCAGTCTAAATTTCACGAGTTTAAAAAGCAAAATCATAGATGAAATCAGCAAGAAAAATTCCTTTTTTTTTTTGGCTGGGGCTGTGTGATACATGATATTAAATAATAAAATTGATTGGAGTTTCCATTTTTAGTCAATCATTTCTGCATTATGCACTCACAGGTACAGGCAGAATGGATTTGATTAGAGAAAACAGCTTACAAAGATTCATCTCTTATTTAGGCCTCCCGTATCCAGGAACATTTCTGAATGGCCAAACGAAGACTTCATTTACACACTTATATATAATTTTCTTTCATCTTGGGAATTCAAAGAGCTTTATAATGTTGCTTTTTGAGTTGATTAAACCTCACAACTTCACTAAACACTGTGTTATGAAATTATGGATGAACCGGAGGAAGAGGCAAGATTTCAGCTTCCTATGTGCATATTCTTTTTGTTTGAAATTAGTTAATAAGAAGAGTGTTGCCACAGATGAAAGTTTCATTTTTTAAATAAAATGTTTATTTTGGAATAATTTTAAATTTACAGAAGAGTTGCAGAGCTAATACTGAATTTCCATATCCTTTGTTCAGATTCTCCTGTAGTTAACACCTTATAGAACTGTGGCACACTTGCCAAAAGTAAGAAATTAGCATTGGTATATTACTATTAACTAACCTACAGAATTTATTGGGATTTCACCAGCTTTTCCTTGAATGTCCTTTTTGCGTTCCTGGCTCTAATCCAGGACACCACGTTGCATTTAGTTGTCACATCTTATCAGTCTCTTCTGGACTGTGTCATTTTCTCCACCTCTCCTTGTTTTCATGACCTTGACAGTTTTGAAGAATACTAGTCCGGCATTTTGAAAAGGATCCCTCACATTTTATTTTCATGGTCAGAATAGCCATGGGGTTATGGACTTTTGGGATGGACACCACAGACGTGATGTGTCCTTCTTATCACATTACGTCAGGGGACCTGTGATATCACTGTGATGACTTATCACTGGTGAGGTTGACCTTGATCACTTGGTTAAGGTAGGATGTCACAGGTTTCACTACTGTAAAATTACCGTTTTACCCCTTTCCCCACTATATTCTTTATACGGGAGTCAGTAAGTCCTAAATCCAGCCCACACTCAAGACAGGAGGGAAGATCGAACAGTGGGAGGGAGAGTATCTACATATATTCCTTCATGAGGAAGATCTGTCCCTTCTCCCCCATTTATTTATTTATTTATCTACTCAACCATTATTTATATCAGGATAGATTTGTTTATATTTATTTTATTCTTTGGGTTATAATCCAACATCACATTATTTATTGCTCAAATTGTTCTATATTTGACTATTGAGAGCTCTTTCAGATTGGCTCCTATATGAAGGCTTGTCCTTAAATTATTCTTTAAAAATGTATATTTTTAAATCAGTCATACATTCCACCAGTATTTTGGAGGTTTTTACAATGCGAAAGGTACTATGCCAAGAAAATGTTAACCTATATTTATTGAGCTCCTATTATTTGCCCGGTGCTTATAGACATTACCACGTTTAATTTTTAAAGCATTTCTAGAAGGTTCGGTTACTCCCCATAAGAGATGAGATAACTGAAGTTCACAGACTCTAACCTAGGTTCCCCAAATTAGTAGGTAGCAGAGAATTGCAGAAGTGTTATATCCTTTGTAGATGATAACTAGCATTTCTGACCAGAGTCAGTATTTTCCCAAAGATTTAAGGATATGATAATTACCAGCAAATATAGTGGGAAAGCAAATCTTGACATCAAACAAATCTAGGTCTTTTTAGTTTCCAGGAATTTCCAATCCTCCACCCACCCCTAACACACACACACACACACACACACACACACACACACACACACAGATACACTCACAAATGATTCCTGGTATACGTTCCTAGCACCCAGTTATATTAACCACACACACACACAAAATAGGTGATGCATATCTGTTTGGTTTATGGTTCAGTAAATTTCTGTTAAACTTGTAGGGATTTTTGTCTTATGCTCTGCTTTTTGTTTGTACTCCTATTTTTAACTGTTTTAGCCGCTGGTTTTCAAATACAGTTTACTGGAAGGCACCATGATTTGTCAACATCCTCATCTCTGTTTCTAAGAATAGTCTTTGCTCATGCTAGACATAGAACAGTAATGCATAACTCATGGGTTTCTTGAGTGGAAGTAGGTAGTAATCAATTTGCTGTCTTCATTTAACACAGCCATCCCTACTATACACACACACAGACACAGACACACACACACACACACACACACACACACGATTGCAGTTGAATCTACTTTTTCGTAACAGCAGATAGCAGAGTTATGGAGGGAAGATCAAACTCTAGAAGTAAGAATTGATGGTTAAAAAGCATTATGCATAAATGAGGGATGATACATTAATGTTTTCTTTGTTCAGGAATTTGTGAGAAAACAGTGGTTTATGTTAAAGAACTTTCAGTTAGCTGTAAATAAAGAAGAAGCTCTTACAAAACAAAGAAACTGGAGTGTAAAGCCCTTATGGGAAAAAGATAAAACAGCCTTGATGAGGTGTCATTAAGAACATCATTTTTTTTTAAGGATTGCCAGACTCAAATAGATATATATCACCAGCCATTATGTGCCAGACCTTTTTTGGGACCTTGTAAATAAGATGGGGAATAATCTTTTCTCTTAATAAGGCATGAAAGTATTTAGCGGAATCACAAACATACAGAAAATGGACACACACACACACACACACACACACAATTTTAACCTGATTTTGAATATCTGAATATATGTCTCAATCAGCATGAGCTCATGGTAATATTCAGTAATTATAATGAAAGTAAGTAAAATAAGAGCACTTTTAATATTTTAATTTCAAAGCACACTAGGGATTCAAGTATCCATTGACATTTCATCTCTGGAAACTGGGTGGGTATTGGGGTTTCTGTGTGGGGTGGGGACCACATAATGGAGAATTGATACCTAACTACCAAATCTGCTTTCCAACTGAAAGAGAAATATGCATTGACACACTTGTGGCTGGAGTGAATGTCACCATGGAGAGAAAGTGTAACATTAGCAACTGGCTTATGTGTTAAAAAAATTTTTTTTAAGGCTCATGGCCCTTCGCTGGTATGTTTTATGGGTTTGTGGGGGATTTTCATCACTTATATACCTTATGTTACCTGAAACTGGATGTTTCAGGTAACATCCAGTTACCTGAAAATGGAGAATTCTTCAGGTTGACTCCATGGAAACCCTTTTCATTCTCTAATTTTAGAATTTAAAATTCATTTTTATGCTATTCCTATTCCATTTTAAAATTGTGTAACACACTATGGTTTTTTATTTTAAATTAAAAAATTAGAAAAAGGGTTTCTGGACTATACTGGTTTGCAATAAATAGGGAAGGTAGACAGGTACATAATAAAATACAATATAACATGGAAAAATTTTGCAAACTATTTGTTAGAAGTATAAAAGAGAAAGACCCTAGAGGATGCCCTTACAAAAAGAAGAAGTATTTGGGATTCCATCCTGTAGACCAAATTTCTATGCTTCCAGAATTCCTATTTAGATCCTAGGTAGAACCCATAAATGGTTCAATCATTTATTGATTACTTGGGATAGAACATTTCTTCAGGAGAGAAAACTGACAGAATTATCTGATTTAGTTCAGACTGTAATCTCCTGGATTTCTTCCAGAAACAGAGTTAGATGGCATATTTGCAGACATGCTTATTCTTGCTGCCTTGTTTCCTATGTACCTTTCTAAGCTAAAAGTATATCCAATTAAGTTATGTTACACCATCAAATCATTGGCATTTAGGTCTTGGATGGTGTGTAGTTTGTTTTAACAACCAGTGTTAGAGACCAGACCATTATACAGGGCCAGCACAGACATGCTTCTCATTAGCCCATCTATTTTAAAGAGAAACACACTGGATGCTGAGTGAACTGAATTTCCACTCACCGGTTTGCAGCAAAATCAGCCTGAAAATGGCCACGGGGGGACCTCACTTCAGATTTTATTAAAGTTCATCAACTGCATATTATGCAGATACATAAAAATAGATTAGCAATCATAAAAGAATGACATGTTTATTACCTTGAAGCATAATTGCATAGGACTCAAAAAAATGAAACATTGCTAAAACTTGATAAAGTTGAGGAGAACTCCTCCTTCTATCAAGCACAGCACAAATAGATTTTGGGGAGAATGCCACATTATATCTATTAGCTGAGCTATTATCATATAAGATTTTGTCTCATTTAAGGAAATGAGAGTCAAAATTAAATCCAGAAAAATGATTATAATTATAGAACCTTTTGTCCTTTGTGGCTAAAAACCACTTGACATGTGTTAATGTCTTGTGGAAAATGTGCAAGTATTTATGGACAACAGTTCAGTCCAATAGGAAGAAACCCCAAAGGGCCAACACCTTCATGTCTGTGTGTAGGCATTATGGGCAGAATCGTTATGGACAGAGTTGTATCCTCCCCCAAAATTCATAGTTTTAACCCCTAGTACCTCAGAATGTGACAGTATTTGGAGAAAAGGTCTTTACAGAGATAATTAAATTTAAATTAAGCCATTAGGGTGGCCCCTGAGCAATAGAACTCGCTCTAATCCAATCAGAACAGGAGATTTGGACACAGACACATACAGGGAAGATGATGTAAAGACGCAGGGAAAAGACCATCTACAAGCCAAGGAAAGAGGCAGGCCCTGGGCAGGTCCTTCTCTCACAACCCTTGGAAGAAACCAACCCATTTGACATCTTGATCTTGGACTTCTAGCCTCCAGAACTGTGAGACAATAAATTTCTGTTGCTTAAGCCCCACAGTCTGTGCTACTTTTTTCTTTGCAGACCTAGCTAATGAAAACAGTAGGAATAACTGAAAATTAGCTATCTACCTGCCAATCAATCACTTGTTCCGTGTGTTTTGAAAGAAAGTTCAGGTCCTGCCCACTGCTAACATTTGCAGGGCCAGAGGACAGAGAACAAATGGAAACCAACAGATCACTTAAGAAAGGGAAAATACTAATTGATTAAATCATTCTCTCATATAGCATGAATGAAATAGATTATTGCAAAATAAAATATTGTTTGTCAGTAATATAAATATTTAACATTTATGAATCAATAACTGTTCAATACAGATGTTTTATCCTTTTGCATTGACATAGTTGTACAATAGTAATAATTTTAAAATGTTTCAGCTATGCTTTTTTTTTAGCATCTTCATTGGAGTATAATTGCTTTCAACGGTGTGTTACTTTCTGCTTTATAACAAAATGAATCAGCTATACATATATATATATATATATATATATATATCTCCCCATATCTCCTCCCTCTTGCATCTCCCTCCCACCCTCCCTATCCCACCCCTCTAGGTGGTCACAAAGCACCGAGCTGATCTCCCTGTGCTATGTAGCTGCTTCCCACTAGCTATCTATTTTACATTTGGTAGTGTATATATGTCCATGCCACTCTCTCACTTTGTCCCAGCTTACCCTTCCCTCTACCCATGTCCTCAAGTCCATTCTCTATATCTGCGTCTTTATTCCTGTTCTGCCCCTAGGTTCTTCAGAACCACTTTTTTTTTTAGATTCCATATAGATGTGTTAGCATACAGTATTTGTTTTTCTCTTTGTGACTTACTTCACTCTGTATGACAGTCTCTAGGTCCATCCACCTCACTATAAATAACTCAATTTCGTTTCTTTTTATGACTGAGTAATATTCCATTGTGTATATGTGCCACATCTTCTTTATCCATTCATCTATCAATGGACACTTAGGTTGCTTCCATGTCCTGGCTACTGTAAACAGAGCAGCAATGAGCATTGTACATGACTCTTTCTGAATTATAGTTTTCTCAGGGTATATGCCGAATAGTGGGATTGCTGGGTCGTATGGTAGTTCTATTTTTAGCTTTTTAAGGAACCTCCGTACTGTTCTCCATAGTGACTGTATCGATTTACATTGCCACCAACAGCACAAGAGGGTTCCCTTTTCTCTACACCCTCTCCAGCCTTTATTGTTAGAGGATTTTTTGATGATGGCCATTCTGACTGGTGTGAGGTGATACCTCATTGTAGTTTGATTTTCATTTCTCTAATGATTAGTGATGTTGAACATTCTTTCATGTTTTTGTTGGCAATCTGTATATCTTCTTTGGAGAAATGTCTATTTAGGTCTACTGCCCATTTTTGGATTGGGTTGTTTAGTTTTTTTGATATTGAGCTGCATGAGCTGCTTGTAAATTTTGGAGATTAACTTTGTCAGTTGCTTCATTTGCAAATATTTTCTCCTATCCTGAGGGTTGTCTTTTGGTCTTGTTTATGGTTTCCTTTGCTTTGAAAAAGCTTTAAAGTTTCATTAGGTCCCATTTGTTTATTTTTGTTTTTATTTCCATTTCTCTAGGAGGTGGGTCAAAAAGGATCTTGCTGTGATTTATGTCATAGAGTGTTCTGCCTATTTTTCCTATATGAGTTTGATAGTGTCTGGCCTTACATTTAGATCTTTAATCCATTTTGAGTTTATTTTTGTGTATGGTGTTAGGGAGTGTTCTAATTTCATTCTTTTACATGTAGCTGTCCAGTTTTCCCTGTACCACTTATTAAAGAGGCTGTCTTTTCTCCATTGTATATTCTTGCCTCCTTTATCAAATATAAGGTGACCATATGTGTGTGGGTTTATCTCTGGGCTTTCTCTCGTTCCATTGATCTATCTTTCTGTTTTTGTGCCAGTACCATACTGTCTTGATTAGTGTAGCTTTGTAGTATAGTCTGAAGTCAGGGAGCCTGATTCCTCCAGCTCCGTTTTTCTTTCTCAAGATTCCTTTGGCCATTTGGGGGTCTTTTGTGTAATATCACTGATGAACATAGATGCAAAAATCTTCAACAAAATACTAGAAAACAGAAACCAACAGCACCTTAAAAGGATCATGCACCATGATCAAGTGGGGTTTATCCCAGAGGTTCAAGGATTCTTCAATATACGCAAACCAATCAATGTGGTAAACCATATTAACAAATTGAAAGTGAAAAACCATATGATCATCTCAATAGATGCAGAGAAAGCTTTTGACAAAATTCTACACCCATTTATGATAAAACCCTCCAGAAAGTAGGCATAGAGGGAACTTACCTCAACCTAATAAAAGCCATATATGACAAACCCACAGCCAACATCGTTCTCAGTGGTGAAAAACTGAAACTATTTCCACTAAGATCAGGAATAAGACAAGATTGTCCATTCTCACCACTATTATTCAACATAGTTTTGGAAGTTTTAGCCACAGCAATCAGAGAAGAAAAAGAAATAAAAGGAATCCAAATCGGAAAAGAAGAAGTAAAGCTGTCACTGTTTGCAGATGACATGATACTATACATAGAGAATTCTAAAGATGCTACCAGAAAACTACTAGAGCTAATCAATGAATTTGGTAAAGTAGCAGGATACAAAATTAATGCACAGAAATCTCTTGCATTCCTTTACACTAATGATGAAAAATCTGAACGAATGATTAAGGAAACACTCCCATTTACCACTGCAAAAACAAAAAGAATAAAATACCTAGGAATAAACCTACCTATGGAGAGAAAAGACCTGTATGCAGAAAACTATAAGACACTGATGAAAGAAATTAACGCTGATACAAACAGATGGAGAGATATGCCATATATTTGGATTGGAAGAATCAATGTTGTGAAAATGACTCTACTATCCAAAGCAATCTACAGATTCAGTGCAATCCCTATCAACTACAAATGGTGCTTTTCACAGAACTAAATCAGCTATGGTTTTAATATGACTGAAAGTAGCCAAAATGTCAGACAGATACATTTAATGATTATTGTACAGATATGGATGTTCCGTTGATGAGCTGGCAAAGTCTGGGATAATAAAAGATACGTACATAATTTGTAAATTATTAGATATTTATTAGATGAAATTTATTTTTGTCTTTATTTCAGCACAACCACTAATTACTTAACTATAATCAGGATTTTTTTCTGATTTATTTTCTATTGTAATTAATTTTAAAGTGCACATAATTTGAATATATCTTCATCAGAATATAAATTAAACAAATTGCAATTATTTTCAAAGTGTATATAATTTGAATACATTATCTTCAGAAATATAAATTGAATAGGATGTAAAACATTAGCATTATTTTTCATGGAGTTTTTTTCTCTAAAATATGCACTATCATCTAATAAAGTTAAAATGTAGACTTCAAGTTAAAATTATTAGAAATAAAAAATCTGAATCTATATTATTTAAATAAAGCTAACATTTAAAAATTTAATTAATTAAATATTGTAAAAGATAAGTATTCACCTAGTTGACAACATAAAGAGTATTATACTTCACTGTGTGTCAGATTTTGACATAGATAAGTAGATAGATAATAGTTGTAAATAGGTATACAAGTTTAAGAGTAATATTAATAGTTAAATCTTACAGAATGTTTCTCAGCTGCTAAGTAAACCTGTGGTGAATACTGTACTGATTCATACACCTTTTGGATCACAAATTGGATCCACAAATTAGACCAGGAAGAGAAGTAAATGGATACTCAGCACTATGGGAAACAATACTTATGCAACCATCTGTTTCATTCATGCTATTTGAGAGGAAATATTTGTCAAGAGAATTAGTTTTCTTTCTTTCTTAAGTGTTTCTACCACATGTACTCTTCCTGTACCCAGAAGCACTGCTACCAAGGCACATATTCATGGCGTTCATGTATAGATGCCTTTTGTTCTAAGGACATATAGGATAAATGAGGAGAAGCACTTCCTGGGGCCTGATTTGTGTTAAAGGTGATGTTTAGGCTTACAGGTTGGACTGTGATGGTGCTGACAGCCAGACTTCAAGTTACAGTGGCACTCCTCTATTGTTTAATAAACGTATTTTTGCATGTGTCTGTGGTATGTGTGGCCATATTTTTTAATTTGTTATATGTGAGGCCCTCCGAAGAGTGAGAACCAGGGTAGGGACCTCCCTTTCCTGCCCACAGCTGAGAGCCTATTGTGGGTTGAATAGTGACCCCAGCCCCCAATATTCCAGTCCACCCCAAATCTCACTGTGACCTTATTTGGAAATAGAGTATTTGCAAATGTAATTAAAGGATCTTGAGATGAAATCATCCTGGATTTAGGATAGGCCCTGAATCCAGTGAGTGGTATGCTTTTAAGGAGGGTAGAGGACACAGACATACCTACACAGGGAGGAAGGCCTTGTGAAGATGGAGACAGGGATTGGAGTTATGTTGCCAAAAGCCAACGAGTACCTGGGGCTACCACAGACTGGAAGAGGCAAGAAAGGATTCTTCTCTAGAGCCTTCGGGAGGAGCATGGTCCTGCTGGCACCTTGATTTTGGACTTCTACCCTCCAGAACTGTGAGAGAATACATTTCTGTAGTTCTTAGGCACCTAGTTGTGGTAGGGTGCTACAGTAGTCCCAGAAAACGAATGTAGGGTGGTCCTGGTTATGATGGATAGACTCTGGACATTGACTCTTGTCTTTCTATAACCAGTAAGAATAACCCAAGAAATGTTTTCTCTCCATGCACTCTAGTAGTTATTATGTCAGCATGATGGAATTCCATTATAGCTTCGTTTTGGCTTAATCAGATTCAACTTTTCAAAAGTGAAGAGGAAAATGATAATTTCAACAATATTGGCAAGTGATATGTTTACCACTCCCTGAGCATATATCCCATTCAGTGTGAGCTTTGGATTTGAAATATGAATCTGTGGCTATCAGTCTAGTTTCCCCATGCTTCTCATAGTATCAGCACCTACCCACCTATCTGTCTATGTATCTATGTATTTATCTATCTATCTGTCTATCTTTATTTCTATCTAATAAAGCATGGTTCCTAAACAGAAACACATTCATGCAACTGTGCTCAACCAAAGAGACAGTGATCTGTTCCAATACTGGGGGAAAAACCCAGCTGCACCGTGTTTAGTCACTACTCTGTGATCTCAGAACAGACTATTCTAACTATGTCGTCCATGAACTGAATATTATGTTCTGGACCCACTCTGTGAACATTCAAACACTTATTTCCAAGCTGACTAAAGTGATATGATCCAGAGATCCAGGGCATTCTTGACTCTGCCATTGAATCTGGTCATGTTGATTACAAGTTATTTCTGTATTCTCACTATAGTGTGAGAACAAATGAAGTAGGTAGGTGTGGTTCTCAAAAGTTTCTTTAAACTATTCTTAGGCTACAGTGTTTACAGGCAAAAAATTATGAGGAAAAAGAAAATACACTCATAAATGTTTGAAAAATCTTGCACCGTATAAAACTTTATAAAACTGCCTTGTAACATGCAGCTTGTTTTAACTACATTTCATTTTGGAAGTGGGAGAGGAAATGCTCTTTGAAGAAATGTTTATGATGGACTGATGAAGGGAACTGGCATGATTACAGTTTTTGAGCAGTTCTTTGCATCTTCAGGGCAGTAAACACACTTTGAGGAGTTAGTAAGTGTGGTTATGGGGACCACAAGATGGAGGAGAAGGAAACCCTTCTTCATGTTTGTAGGCAGAATCATCAGTATCTTCAATAGGTCCTTTAAAATATTTGATATTAAAATAGTATATTATTTTCTTAATCTCTGAAATGTAAGTGATATTGGACTTTAAGATAACAGGATTTGAAATCCAAGAAATCTAAGCTTGAATATGTTCCAAGCCTATAGGGTGATTGATGTTGGGAAACCTATTTAATATCTTGGGGTCTCAGTTTCATCACATAAAAATGGGCAAAATAACAATTGCTCATGGAATTCTCATAAAGATTAATAAGATAGCTTCTATAAAGTGACTAGTACAGTGCCTAAGGTAGAATAGGCACTGATCAAGTGGAATCTACTATCCTTTATCTTATTTCACAGAAATTTGTATATGCATATTTATATATTTGTATAATATAAATCATTTTAATTAATTTTTTTTTTTTTTCGGTACACGGGCCTCTCACTGTCATGGCCTCTCCCATTGTGGAGCACAGGACGCACAGGCTCAGCGGCCATGGCTCACGGGCCCAGCCACTCCGCGGCATGTGGGATCTTCCCGGACCGGGGCATGAACCCGCGTCCCCTGCATCAGCAGGCGGACTCTCAACCGCTGCGCCACCAGGGAAACCCGATTTTAATTAAAATTTTTTAAATGAGCGCTATCCATCAATAACAGGAATGTTTTGAAATGATTCTCTGCCCGGAATGATTTTGGTTGCTGGTGATAGCTGCTTTTACTTTCAGACAATTTTGTTACATTTACAATATTTGGGGGACACAGAGGAAAACCTCTGTCAGAGTCACTCACTCCCTGTCACCAGTACTTTATTCTCTCTCCTGAATGCCTAAGATGTTAAGTCCATGGGAAACATAACCAAAGAGGAGAGGCAACAGTGGGAGCCACTGCTGGCTATGCCACTCCCCGCTTTTCCTCTTTAAAGCCATTGATGTAAGTTCACCATAGCAGAGAGCTTAAATATTATGCTATCTCAAGAGAGGCAAAGTGGAGTGTATGTGCAGTAAGACCAATTATATGGTAGATTCTAATCTGTGTTTTTCATTTTTCATTAACGATCACCACCACTTGCTAATCATCCCTGCCATCTTGGAGAGGACAGGACGAGTTTTACAGGCTGTGCTGGGAGAACGAACAGTCTCACAGTGCTCTCTCTTGCAAGGAAAAGCACAGGAGACAACCACAGTGTTTAGAAGGCTCACAGCAAATTATCTTCCACTTAGTAGTCCTAATATTTAGGGTTCAGAAAACCAATTAATACAGTTTACTGGTAAAGAAAGGGAATTAGGTTGGATTAGGATACAAATTCAATGCAATTTTCTCTCTTCTGCTGGTGGTGAGAAAAATTTTTTAAAGAAGAAAGATAAAAGCTTACACTGTGGCCACTGATGTACCCACAGACCACCCACATATTACATCAATTTTCTATTTTTCTGAGGTCTTAATTCTAATAAAGATCTGATGAATATTATGAGATGTTTAATATTCTGTTGTTTTTCTTCAGAAGTCAAATTAGGATCTGTTAATATTTTTAGTTTTTTTTTTTTCTTTTTACTTAAGTAAACCATTTTGGTATTGGAATGTTTCTGAGAATTATGTCTTTCAAGGACTTTAAATCACTCCTTACGTCGATCTTCTTTATATTACTAACATCACATTTCACAAAAAGCAGGAATTGCTAAGAATATGAAAACTAAAAGGCAGATCAATTTATCTTTCTTGATTTAAAAACTCAAGCGACTGAAAAATAGGCATACTTTTTCATGACCCAGTTTGAAGGCTGTGACATGGACTAGGGCCCATTTGTACATGGTGGACCTGAAATTCCAGCAGGTCATTCCTACCTTTTGCTGCCTCTGAAAACACATGCACAAACATGTCACAGAGGCAAAGCAGAGAGCAAAGACGAGAGGACAGCCATCGGACTTGTTGGCTCAGGGCTGTCTCCAACAGTGTACGTGCTCTTGCTCTGTTATAAAATGATATCTTTTTTCCTTCAGTGATGTGACTTAGCATTTATATAGCATAGACTATGTGATAAAATATTGCCAGTTTCCAGCTCGTTTCTCTTAAGTGATTTAATCATTTCATGCACCCAGAACAGAAAAAACATACACTGCAGGGCAACAGGTGCTTAAAAGTGCCTTGAGGGAAATGCATCCATCATGTCATTCTGTGTTTTATATGCATAATTTATTTATTTTTCCTTCCTGGTCCTGAGGTAGGGAAAGCACCTGCAACCCACAGCAATGCTTTTTGTAGGACGCTTCCAGATTCTAGGCAGTTTTCATCAAAGCATCAAATCTTTGGGGCTGTGATCTTCTGTATACACTTCATATACAGCACACTCTTCAGCTAATATAAAAATAAAGCAATAGAGCTACAGAAATTCATTTTCTTCACCACCTCTCCCACATCTAAACACCCATTTAAAAATAATATCCCTATGTCCTGGAGTGTACCTTTCCTCTTTCCCCCACTTATAACTTTCTGTCTCCCTAGTACCAGGTTGGAACACCACATACTACATAGTTTCTCAATGCATCATAATTACAGAAAGACCTGTACTATATAGCTTTATACAGGTTTTCCTTATGATGAAAATTCAATGTGCGAACAACCCTTAAAATTTCTCATTTCCTTCACCAAATATAATGTTTTTTTGATTTTATACAGGGGGCTGCAGCAGAAAGAAGGTAAGACCATTCTGAATGGATTATAAAATAATTCTCTATGGCGACTAAACTCCATACGATTCTTCCCTTCCTCATATTAAGATTTCCTGTGTGTGAACACTTAGAAAAAAGATGCTTTAGTGTAAAGATGGTCTTTGGCTTTAGTTTCAGAGCTGATGTGAATATAATTTGTTTTTCAAGAGGCAAATTTGATAAGGGGAATCATGGAACCAAAAATTGTTAAGTGCCGGTGATATGGACGACAGCAGTGGGCTGGATGGGTAGATCTCCTTGTGTGTTTCCATTTTCTTTTCCACGTATGTACATCTACTTATTCTATTTTATTACTAGTTAGGAAATGTCAGTAAGCAAGTGTTTAGCAAAGGTGAGTGCATATCCTTCCCAGCGTAGCTTGGCTCTAAACGATATCCTTATTAGATCTCCAGTGCACTGGGCCATGGAGTAGGCTGCTGAAAGAGCACAGGGGAAGTGGTCAATAGTCTTAAGAAGCAGTCAGTGATTGTATCAATCAGGATTTTGTTTTCAACTGCTGGTGTCAGAAAGCCTAACTCAAGTTAGCATGAGGAAATAAGAGGGGATTATTGGTTCTTATAACCAAATTCAGTTCAGTATATGCATGGAGCTGGCCTTAGGAATGATGGAGACAGTGGAGGCCATCACTTTTGAGAATTCCTGCCTCTCTGTGTGGGTTAGATTTATTTTTTACTGATGCAGATGCATTTTCTCCATGTGTGGTAGGAACTCCAGACTTGCATTCCTTCAGCTCCATAATCTGAGAAGAAAGTAGTTCTTTCTCTCCCACTTCTAGACAATAAATTCTCTGATGCTAGAAGTTTCTTGAACCAATTACTCACACCTCCTATATTCCTGGGTTCTAGCTGCAAGAGAAAAAATAGGACAATTGGGATCAGTATATAAAGTCAACCACCCCAAAACAATAGATTGATTATAGAATAGGTTTATTCCTTCTTCAACCTTAAGTCTTATAACCACCCATGCTTCCACAGAATCAACTCAGTCCACAAATCTACCCAACTTCACAGAGGACTGGAGGCCAACCTCAGACTTTCCTTGGCTGGCAGAAATGAGATAGTGGGAGACATTTTGGTCAGGCTTGTCTCTAGAAAGTAGATCTTATGGACCCCAACTTTGCAACTTTGCATGGCAGCAAGAAGAAGAAAAAGAGACCATTATGTTTCTTAGAGATTGATAAAACAGGCAACATGATGAGATGGAGGAGTCTATTACTTGTTTTTAAGAGTAGTCATCACACTACATGGCCAGTGAATGTCCAGCTCTGACCAATTAGATTAACCATTCGTCCTATCATGTGGAGGCATGGTAACAGTGCTCCCTTCAACACTGCCTTCTTATGGGAAGTAGATGTTCTATCTCCTTTAGAAATCAGAGGAGGGGGAAAAACGTTTCTCCTTTCCCTTCTGCAAGGAAGAACCCTGAATTGTGTAGGTCAGGTCACATGCTAATCCCTCAGCCACTCATTGAGACCAGGGAACCAGGTACTATGATGGACCTGACCTGGGACAAATGTCCACACTAGCGGCAGAATGCGAGCCACAGGAATTTTACCAGAAAGAGAAGGGACAGGAGTTTTGTAGTTCAAACATGACCAGCAGTAATCATTTTGAGCCATACAGCCTTGATGGTAAGGATAAAGGTATAGGCTGGAGTGTTCATATGGAAATTTTAACAGAAGAGTCAAGATATCAGATACCAAAGTGAGAGAGAGACAGACCATATATAAAACTGTCAATGAAAACTGCCAAGAACTGGTTCCACAATTTTTAAATCCCCTCAAATGCTTTAAGAGTACAAGTCTAGGGCTTCCCCGGTGGCGCAGTGGTTGAGAGTCCGCCTGCCGATGCAGAGGACACGGGTTCGTGCCCCGGTCCGGGAAGATCCCACATGCCGCGGAGCGGCTGGACCTGTGAGCCATGGCCGCTGAGCCTGCGCGTCCGGAGCCAGTGCTCCGCAACGGGAGAGGCCACAACAGTGAGAGGCCCGCGTACCAAAAAAAAACCAAACCAAAACAAAAAGAGTACAAGTCTAGAGAAAGTAGAAAGGAGAGGACGATTTGTGAAAATATTTCTTTGGGAAGAGCTGTTGCCTCATTGTAAATCTGTTCCTCCCGCTTGAAGGTGGGGATAAGGACCCGAATATGTGACCCCTGAAGTTGTGGGGATATTTGTGCCACCAGCTTCCTGGTGAGCTGTGCTGGTATAAGGACAGGTTTAAAGAAAAAGTGGCTGCTATTTTGGGAATTGATGCTGGTTCTCTAAGATGACTGGTTAAAAGTACATGAAATCCAGGGGACAGATATAGAGTCTATGATAGAAATTTAGGCCTGGAGATGTTTCTGCCACAGAATGAAAGGCCACAAAGGGAGAGTTTGTGTGGGATGAACACTGGGTAACCAGAAGTGTAGTGCGCATCGGGGATGTCTTGTGGAAGACCTGCCCCCGTATCATGGGAGTTGAAGCCAGACTGGGTGGTGGACTACAGTCCTCTTCTCCCTTATTCAGTGCCTCCCTTTGCAGGAGGATTATAAATCCCTGCCCTAAAATATTTTCTTTGTAAAATCAACCAGTCCATGCATCCATCCATCCATCCATCCATCCATCCATCCATCCATCCCTGCCCTGATGAACTCAGTGTGACCAATGAGGGTGAGTGGACGTTTGCGCATCTCTCATGGGCAGACATATAAAGAGGCAGCACTTGCTCCCTGGGCTCTTTCCTCTGCTGCCTTGATCTTAGAAGAATGTGTTGTGATGTGGAGCCTCATTAACTTAAATTTCTGAATGACTACAGTAAACAGAGCCTGCTTGCCCACCCACCCTTGAGGCACATGGTGAGTAAGCTGAAACTAAACTCTGTTGTCTTGGGCCAATGATTTTGGGGGCTTAGCTGTTGCCACAGCATAATCAATTCTATCCTGACACAAGGGACCTAGTGTGGGAGCCTCTGAAGAGCTCTGAGAACCAACCCTATCCATCTCACCAATTCCACAGAGTGAGCCAAGTACCAGCCAAGTAAGAATTTTCTCCTATTGCTTCATCACCCCACCTCTGCCCCCATCCTGGTGGGTCTTGGCTGGAAAGAGGGAGATGATGGGCCTCTAATGATGTCCATATTTTAGGGTATTGTCTAGGACTGAATGACCTAATGACTGAATTGAGGTTGTGTTGGCATTTTAATGTCTTCATAGGGTTATTTATTGCCTGAAAGTGACCAGAAAAGAAGTAACCCTGGCAGAATGTTGATCTAGAAGCAAGGCAAAAACTTTTCCTTATCTCCACACCCACCAATTAAAAAAAAGAAAACTAAGACAAGCAAATCAAAACGAAACAACCCAAAACTTTCCTCCATAGGGCAGAATTATAGGAGAGTGGGAAACTGTTTTTAAAAATGAGAATCTTAAACACATCTTAAACATTGTGCTTGTTAACATACCACCTACATAAATAAATCAAGAAAGCTGATTTTAAAGTTTTAAATTGACTTCAGAACGAAAGTTTATTTTTATTTTTTAAATGCATTCTATTTTAATAGTTGCATAATGCCTCATAGTATGAATATACAATAATTTATTCAACTACTCCTATTTTTTTAAATTTATTTTGGCCGTGTCCTGTGGCATATGGGATCTTAGTTCCCCGACCAGGGATCGAACCCGCTCCCCCTGCATTGGAAGCAGAGTGTCTTAACCACTGGACCACCAGGCAAGTCCCTAAAGTGTATTTTTAAATGCAAATGAATGGATGGCACTTATATCTTGCATTTATATATAAGAACAAAATTAGACATTAAAATTTAAACAGTAGTGTGTGGGTTGGTTTGTTTTTGTTACTGTGTGTATCAAGTGGTAGAAAGAAGCTGAAACACAGAAGGAAACTTGTGGTGAGAAAAATTGACCGAGTTACTTTTAAGCACAGCGCTGAGAGTCTGACCCCCCTTTTGCAGTTTTGCGTTTTACTGATGTGCCTTATAATCTTGGGCAATTCATTTAATTTTCTATATTACAATTTTCTCATCGATACAATGAGGGTAATAACTGATTTCTCAGGTTTATGTGAGGAATATCTTATTAATGCCTATCAGAGTCTTGAAAATATAAAGTGCTCCGTAAATATTAAATGGAACTAGGTGCGCATCTTCTCAGTGAAAATTATAGCGTTGCTAAAACTTGAAAACTTTAGATCTTCATTCCTCCAAAATGGGAATGACCATACTCCAAGGAGAGAATCTCAGAATATTTTTCAAAAATGTACTTTAAAAGCTGAAACTTTTACATTTTTTTTACATCCACATAGAATGTTTTACATCCACATAGACGATTTCTTGGACATTTAATAAAAACATGCTATGCATATTTGTAATAATACTGGTATACATTTCAAAGAGCGTACATATTTATTACTTTAATTGAATCACATAATTGTAGGTTAGGAAGAAATCTTAGCCAGCAACTAGTATAGTTCCCTGTTTCTCTTTCCCACATTTGTGAACTGAGGTCATGAGAGACTCAACAACCTTATTAGTTATCACACAGCTAATTTATCAGATACTCCCATAAGTCTGCTGAGATAAGTAGGGAATTTTATTTATCTTCATTTTCTAAATAATTTATCTGATTTAAAATATTTTGGAGGTTTTTAGAGATAACTTTCAATTTTGGATTAAAGGCAGTGAGGTGAATTGGCTTGAATGTAGGGTTATGGACAGAATTGGCAGAGAAAACTGGGGTTCTCTGATTCTTAATTTTGCTGTTCTTTCCAGTCCACCTAGCTACAATTAATCCTTCCTGTCACATTAGGCTCCCAAGTTAAGGCCTAAACTGTGTAACCCGCAGTTTAGTTTTATATCAAATATCTCAGGGCTGGTTGAGTTTGACAGGAAAAACAAATGGCTGGCTCTGTCTAGCTTGGCCCTGGGAGAGTAGGATCCCTCAGCTGTTGAGAAATGACTTTAAGTTTTTAACCATAGAGAGATTTGGAGTGTAGTGGCTTGACTGGAGGAGTACGGCTATGGAGGTGAAGGACAATTGCATGCCCTGAGGTAGTGCTTACAGTTTCTGGCCCTGTTCTCTTTGTTATGGTGTCTGGGTCCTAAAGGGAAGGAGCTGAGAGAAACCAATCACAGCAGCAACAATAGTCACGAGGTCACTATTTCTCTGTGAAGAGGACGGTTGGGTAGAGACTAAATCTGGTGTATCCAGTGTGCTTCCTTCTGCTGTCTTACACGTAGAACATGTTGGAACGAAAAGTTGGTAGGCCAGAATGGAAAAGAGAGAAGCATTTTACCGAGATACGTGGATTATTCAAATGCTGATAGTGACTTGCTTCCATTCCTCACAGTACTGGGTACTAAGAATGGATTGGCAGGCATCGCACACTACACATCACAGGTGGAATCCATAGCAACCAGGAAGTGAGGAGATCATGGGGGAAAACAGGGAATGGAAGTTCGTGTAATACGATCGAGGCCACCTCCCACACACATTGATGTGGATGGTGTGTTGATGGTGATAATGGTGATGAAATGATTTTTATTCTCAGGTATCAGCAGAAATTTAATATAACCTAAAAAATATTTTTAAAAAAGAGAAAACAAAACCCTAGCCATTGTCATATCTCTCTTGGCATATTGTGAGCTTGACTGAAGATGAACACTGGGGAAGTAAAGGTGGTTTAATTTTCTGGGCAGTCTATAGAAACCTTTCCATTCACAGGCAGTCTTACTCTTTGCTGACCTTTCCAACAGTACTTTTTGTTTCTTGAGCCATCCGTACCTTCCCGTGTGAGGCCCCTTGAGATGGACAGTCTATACTTGCAGGTACGACTAGGGTAAGGAATGCATGTTATAGACTGTGGAACGTAGAAAGGTGAACTAGTTAACATAAAAATGAACTGCTTAGTGATATAGCACAATGGTCCAGCCCTGAAGGAATTTCCTAATTAGTGAGTAATAGGCTCACTAATTTTATTGTTCAGGGCATTTCCAAATTATTGAGTTTTTGTTTGCTTTCTCCAAATGAAAGTAGAGAACAAAGTAGTCTCACTTGTAAGGTTATAAGTTTACTTCCTTACTGTTATTCTCCCCACTCCCCGTCACTTCTTTGACCCATCTGTCTTCCAGAAACATATTTAAGGCTATAATTAGGGTAATTAAAGAATAAATATCATTCTATTAAGAAACATCTTTTATGATAACTGTCCTTTATGTACCACTGTACTCTGAATATACCATGAGCTTTATTAAGTGACCAGTTAGTGATCAATTACTTTTAAATAAAATGTAATTGCATTTTTATATCATGTAGATATATTTTCACCCGTTCATATTCACATTTATGTATAGAATCATACGACAATTAGTCTAAATCTGGATAGCAATAACTTTGTGCATACTTTTCAAAATCTCTGTCTTTGTGTGTAGAAGCCATGCTGCTAAAACAAATATATTCTCAACGGTTCTAAAACCCATTAAAGCCCTACACGACCATTAAAGACCAAATGTGTGCTGCTGTCGTCTGGAGGTGCTGTAAAATTGTTTAAGTTAAACTTGTTTCTTAGTACTTGGGGGCAAAAACAACACACATCTAAATCAGATGGGTCCTAGGGGCAGGACAGGAATAAAGACGCAGACGTAGAGAATGGACTTGAGGACACGGGGAGGGGGAAGGGTAAGCTGGGATGAAGTGAGAAAGTGGCATGGACATATATACACTACCAAATATAAAGTAGATAGCTAGTGGAAAGCAGCCGCATAGCACAGGGAGATCAGCTCGGTGCTTTGTGTCCACCTAGAGGGGTGGGCTAGGGAGGGTGGGGGGGAGACACAAGAAGGAGGAGATATGGGGATATATGTATATGTATAGCTGATTCACTTTGTTACAAAGCGGAAACTAATACACCATTGTAAAGCAATTATACTCCAATAAAGATGTTAAAGTAATAATAATAATAATAAATAAAATAAATCAGATGGGTCATTGTGGATTTTAATGAAGAGGTTTTTTTAAAGTATGAAAATAATTCTAGCAAAATATCCTGGATACTGATATGATAAACAATATACAGGGATCCTCAAAGGATCTAGAGTTCAGTGCTGTGCCACCAGCTGAAGAACAGGAACCTAACATATTAAAGACGTGTGGATTATACCATGAGATATGGTTTGACTCATATTTTAGCTGGATCTATGCCATCACACAGTGCTTTTAATTGTCTTTTGTCCTACATGCTTCTCAGTTGCAAATAATCCTGCCACACCTGGATTCAAATACTTCCAGACCTGACCCAATCCAACTTCCTCAGAGACCTCCCAGGTTCAAAAATGTCTCTCTCACTGGCTGCCACAGTACCTGAAATTTCCATTATTAAACTCATTCCTTTAGGATGAACTGACTTTTCCTTTTAAAATGTGAGTATGCTATCTGGAAAGGTGAACTAATTATCATATTAAATTCATTATCAATATGGGATTGTACTGTGACATGGGCAGCCCCCTCTCATCCCTCCCCACCCCAAATTCACAGGACCCTACCTAAGAAGCAGCCCTGCTTCTGGTCTTGCTGCCTTTGACTGCTCATTGGTGTGATAGTTTCCACCCAAAGTGCAGGGGATGTGCAAACAAAGGGGGAAGCGGCACCCCTTACCCAGTTCCTTTTAGGGAGACCTGACCCCACAAAGCCGGTTAAATAGGGAGAAATGATTAAAAGTGACTTTTGACAGTAGGAAGGAGAGAGCACATAAGGAATTTTTAGACTACTGTAGGGAAGGCAAGCCCAGATTGGATACTATAGAATGAAACCCCAAACAGCTGTGTGGACAGCGTGGCAATGCCAAATGCTGAAAAAGAGCCCCAAGTGGATTGGATAAGGAGAATGGATGCCAAAGACAGACTGGACCCGCTTCCTAGTTTTCAGCATTCTTCCAGTAGACACCGGAGATAGAACCGAACCAGGTGGAGGAAGGAGACAGGGGAATATCAAATATTTATAGGTGTGATAAGACTTGAAGGGTTTAAAGCAGGCGGGAGAGAAAAGTGAGCGTGGACTGAGGGAGGGGAAGGGTATGTTGCACAAGAGGGGGTCTTTATAACTTTCTTAAGGAAGGAGTGATGTCAATGGCGCAGGTGTGGAAGCAAATAAGACATCCAGTTCTGGTGGGTAAGTGCATATTTTCTTTTTCCACGGATGGGTTGAATTACTTCCCCTAGGTCATCCAATTAATCACTTGGAGAGCAAGGAAGAGAGTTGAGCTCTCAAGGCTCTCATTTCACATCTGGAGCAGGCAAACCTAGCTTCTCTTTCCCCAAACACCCTCTTCATTTAAAAGAAATCTTTTGCAAATCAATGAGGTTTTGAGCTCTTTTACGGAGAATTTGCGAGACCCTCTTACTGCTTGTGTGATTTAAAACTTGAGGTAGTGTTAGTATGGAGAAACTCTATAGATTGCTTTCCGCTTTATCCTTCATTGAAGAATTTTAGATATCTGCCAAATTACTTTGATTTCCTCCCCCACCCCCCGCTCGGCCTCCAGATTCAAACTATTATTCTGAGGAGCTGAAAAAAATGAGTTACAGATCTGAGAAAGCAGTGTGTGCGGAGCTTAACTGCTGCATGACCGATCGTGTGATATATTGCTCTTTTCACTAATAACCACAAAGCAGGTAGAGGCATGACAGACTAATTTGGTTTATATGTCCAGCTGTAGGGCTAGACACTGCATCATTCTTTGCAGAAACCAGTGACTTTAGGCATGTGGAACTTGTCGTCATGACAACAATAAACCAGCTTTGAGTCTGAGTTTCAGCTCAGAAACTGCCTTGTCTCCATTACTTCCTGCTCATGACCTGACTTTTCTTACTCTCTGGGGCTGGGAGCTGGGGGTTTATGAAAGATCTATTGAACAGAGCTCCAGTATATGTTTAATGCTTGAAATGTCTGGGTTGAAAGTTGTGCTTGCACAGATGGCTAAAGGCTGCAAGGAGGCTAGATCAATCATTATTATAGCTAATGACATGGTTATAAGGGTGTACACAAAGGTGAGCTGATTTGGAAAATGGGAAAAGGCAATGTGAAAAGAGTGACTTGGAAGCATTTCTTTGAATAACGTACACATTGTTATCACAAATAAAATGTTCTTTTAAACACAGGGGAATTATGCTATGTTTCTGAGACGACCTATCCAAAGGTACAATGGAGAGTAATCAAACAAAAATTAGTACACAAAGCTGAGTGTACGCTTCTGTATGTGTTTGTGTGTGTATATACTTTTTTAAATCTGAAGACACAATTTGCAGATGCTCATGGCAAAATCTCTAAGTGATCATTTTTGTGTCCCATGTATTTCATGGATTTAATAGTGACTACAGTAAGAGACAGCATGGCTCGGTGACAAGAGTATGCCAGCACTGGGTTCAATGGCCTTCGTGTAATATCAGCTGCAATATTGGAAAGTTATCTAACTGTACACAGTCTCTGGATATTCAGCTGTAAAGAGAAATTATAGGATTTGCACTTTGGTAGTTGAGAGGTGAAATGAGATAATGGAGGGGAAGAGCTTGGGATAGAGTCAACACTCAGCGACGGTTAGCTGTCAGTGTTGATGCTATTGGTGTCATTCTAGCAGGGTTTGTGCAGTAATTGAAATCTGTCCTTCATGTGATTAAAATGGTTCAACTGTTCACTGTTACAGAGACATGATCATGGAAACTAGATGACTTTTTCATTCTGTAGTGCTGTTTTCTGGCTTCACTATGTTCTCCATATAAACTAGACTTTAAGGAAGGTAGAGAATTAATGGCTGGAGAAGGCAGGAAGGGCAGGGTGTGAATTGCCAACATAAAAGGTGATATGTCTGGAGAACTTTGTGCCTTTTTACTGCACAGGATTTTTTTCACAGGAAGTGAGGGATTCTAGTATCATTTTTGTTTCCTATTCCTTTAGCGCATTGACCTAGTTCTATATGATTACCTTTTTTTAAGCTTCTATTTTCTAGCAACTTGGTACCACAAGCCAATAGGCAGAGAAATAAGACACAGATCAAATAAATCCTAGAGGGCAGCCAAATGCTTCCTTTCTTTTCTATGCACTGAGAAATTGAATGATTTGCTTTCCTCAGAGATCGGCTTCATGATTTCACGATCATGTGGTTAAACTTCTTAATAGATGAGATGCTGCTCAGAGACCATGTTATTCTCCATGACCTTGTAGAGTGTGGATCACCATGTAGAAATCTGATAAAGTACGTTCGGTTATTAAGTTATAATTTGAGAAATCATGGACCACAAACTGATTATGTGTTTTTTATTATAAGAGTTTAATGTGGTTGCAAATAATTGAATTTCTGTTGCATTGTCCCCAGACTGGCAGTTACAATTTATAGCAATGTCAGATTATTTTCTGAGACACACAATTAGGTCCCATTTTTATCTTACAAAGTTTATGTGAGAAATACAGTTTTGTATGTTCCTCATTAGTGTGAGAGGGTTAATACACCTCCAGAAAAAGAGAAATATGTTACTTTTCTCTAGCAACATTAATTTTTATATATTTTAGATTGATTAAAACAATGGGCTGATTAATATGAGAGAAATTTAAACATTAGCAAATAAGACATTTGGAAGTATAAAATAAATGTATATTATATAATTACTGTGTTGCAGAAAAGATATGATTGAGTGAATAACTTCTGGACATCATAAGCATTATTGAAAAATATAATTGCATACCATTACAATAACATGACTATAAAAACATTATTTTTTTCATCCCAAATGGACTTGTGTTGATAGTTTTTCACCATCTTTTAATTAGATTCAGATAAAAATGTAGCCAAAGTCTGGAAGATTTTTCTCATTCTTTCCAAGATCTCATAATTTCATAAATATTGGTCCTAATGTTTCTAAGCTTTGAAGGAGATTCTGAAAAGCACAGGCCTTTTTTTTTTTTTAACCAAGTTAGAATGTCTAGTGTATGCAAAAGATAAATCTTTTGAAGATTCAAAGTCTATAATATGCCCAGAGGAAACAATTGTCTTTTTAGGAGTTTCTTCCTGGAATATTTCTGTCTCTTCAATATTGGTGTATTTTTGTTATTGCTCACAAATGTTGCTGATAACGGCGTTTTAAGTAAGGGAATCAAAATAATGGAAAAATAAATCTATTCTTTAATATGTAACAGAAGGCCAAGTCATCAAATATGGATTGATGTTTATGATGTGTTTAACAGCCAAGAGCTTTAGTTTTCCTGTTGGACTTGTAGGAATATTAATGACAAAAGGCCAGATTCTTCCCCTTGGAATTCCCTGTGGATCTCTCTCAAGCACCAGGGCAGAAGTGGAATCCAGGGGTACAAATACAGACTTAGTCAAAGCAAACCTCTACTCCAGAGGAGCTTGGTGTATATATACATACATACATACATACATACATATATATAAAAGACCCAAGTTTTTTATTAATAAGTACAAAAAGTGAGTTGAATCGTGGATGCTTAATCCAAGTTATTCCATTCAGCAGCCAATCTTCTTAACTTGGGCTGGAACTAAAAACACATTATCTAGTTTGCAACAAACTTTCTGCAAAAGTAAAGATGCTCATTGCAAAGATTCATCATCATTCATTGCCAAGAATTGATATACAATAGCTGGGCTGATTTATTTGTAGTTTAAAATGCACAAATAGTGAGTCTTTGCTAAAAGGTAAATGAACATTAAATGATAGCATAAGATGGTGGTGATGATGATGCTTTGAAAACTTTCACGTGATTTTGTTCGTTTTTGTTGTCTGACTCGTGTTATCACTGTTCAATGTGAAAGAGTTTTTTTTTTCCTTTCCTTTCCTTCTCACTGACCTTATCTTTTACATATTCTGATTATTCTTGAACCAGTAGCTTAAGGATAGATGCAAAAGTGATGAGAGTTTGATTTAGCTTTGGCTTTTATTGTCGGATACCCAGAAGGAAATAAAGCTTTGATCTACTTCCTTGGAAAGTTAATCCCAGTGATTATGTGGAGATGTGTGCAGTGGTAGCTACAGGGATATACATCTTTAATCTCTTGGTGTTGAATACTTAATCCAGTTTGGGTTCTTGGCAAGGAGATTTAAAGAAAGAACAAAATAATTACACTCTTCATGGAGTTTGTTTTCTGGAATGAATATTTGGTAGCTCTGCTTGCTCTTTTACAGTTTAATAAGCATGCTTAGGAAAACAGATTTAGGTTTACTTAGAGTGACATAGAAATTGGTGATTTTGGGCTTCCCTGGTGGCGCAGTGGTTGAGAGTCCGCTTGCCGATGCAGGGGACGCGGGTTCGTGCCCCGGTCCGGGAAGGTCCCACATGCCCCGGAGCGGCTGGGCCCGTGAGCCATGGCCGCTGAGCCTGCGTGTCTGGAGCCTGTGCTCCGCAACGGGAGAGGCCACAGCAGTGAGAGGCACGCGTACCGCAAAAAAAAAAAAAAAAAAAAAAAAATTGATGATTTTTGTGGTCCTCAATAGGTAAATTTAAAGTACATCTATTAATGATGGGGCAGTTTGTGTGGAGTTTTTGTTATTCAAGCTTGTTTATCTGGGTAGAGTTAAGGCTGAATAGAGAATACTCTACCTCCAGTGGAATACTTTAAAAATTATTCTAGAACTATATCACTCTTATTAAAAAGTGCTCATCTTTTCTAATAAATAAAACCTTCATTTGCTGTTGTAGGCCATAAAATGGCCACTAAATTTAAATACAATGCATCTTCATTAGAAAATGTCTTTAAGCCAAACACATTTATTCCAAAATTGCTACTCCATTTTATTGAGAAAACATAAATTGGGTTAAAATATGTTCAAGCCCACTTTATTAGTTAATCCATTTGTAAAGATAATATATATTATCTTTCAATTTACATCATAGTTATAATTTAAAATTATGTGTCAAAAAGGAAAACAGAAAATAATCAAATCTCAACCTTACATAAACATTTAGCATTCATGATATCTTAATGTAATAAACATACAAGTCTTTTTTCCAATCATTATTTATGAAGTTTTTTCCCATTGTTCCTTTTTATGTGTAAGTATGATCTTATACCTGTATAAAATGCCGTCAAGCGAATTACTGTAATTTACTCAGCTACTCCTTCAGTTTTCTTTCTCTATCATGATAATACTGGAACTTATTTGTATTGAAATCTGAAATGCTGGCAAAAGGAATAACATTATTTTGTTACTTACCCTAAATCCTCCTTCTTGATTAAAAGAAGTTGCAAATAGACCTCTACAAATTAATTCTGATATCAGAAAAAGTATAAGTAAAATTTTGTACATTTCTCATTCATTTCCAGTCTAATGATTCATAGTTTTAAATACATTCGTATATAAAACAAATGTTTAAATAACGAGATTTTCCCTTAGAAGTTAATTTTTGGCTACTGTTATATTATATTAGCAGTTTTGATAGTAATTCAAATTCAGCCATCTGTGTTAATTCATCATAGACAGAGGTGGCCTCTCCCCTTCCTCCCTTCCCTAAGTAGTATAGCTCTTGTTTCTTCAGTAATTGAGGCCCCCAAATTTTGTGACCATTTTAATTATCTGGTAAAAGTACATATTCCAAATGAGATAAAATTTAATCTTCAGAATTTGTCTTGGAAATATACAGAAGAACAACTGGGCAATACTTGAATGAAAGTTTTTGTGTCATTTGGAGGAAGACATATTTGATTTTACATTCTATCAAATGTACTTTTTAGGAATTCCTGAAACACTCCCTAAAAAATATGCCATAGTTTAAATGGATCCAAACACAGTTTTCATAGAATTCCCAAAGATTTTTAGCGCAGGCACGTATGACTGAAGAATATACATAAAGCTGTGTTCTTATAGACCCCCTCCAAGGAAAGAATTCAACCAGGTGTCTAAATTGTACAAACTTTGTTTTGTTTTTGAAATAAATTGATAGAAAGTTCTGGCATAGGTAGACAAGGATAAAATCTGTTTGTAATCAGCTCTAAGTATTCCTTTTCTTATATATCTTTGCCTCCTGTGCTTTACCTACTCTGCTTAATGGCAATTTATAAAGGTGAGTGACCTTGGTACTTTATTTATTTTTCAGGAATTTTCCTCCAAGACTAGAGAGAATAAAATCTTCAAGCAGAATCTTTCATTTGGCATAAAACCTTCTCTTCTACTTCCTTTTTGAAGCTAACCTTAAAATTGTAGGTGACACCTGGCTGTGTCATTCCCTTTCTCCTGAGGGCATGCGCCTGGCCATGGGCACACAACCTTGTGAAAAGTGTGTAGCAGTGGCAAGGGCTGAGGGAGCTGGTGGGGAGGGGAGTCTTCACGTGTGAAGAGAAACAAGTTGCCAGGTAGAGGCAGCTTTAACCTCATTCCTGGAATATGTGTGTTTCCTCAACCCAAAAGGAAAAATCAGGTGAATGTCACTTCTTGCCACTACACCTTCTGGAGTCACAATTTATAGTGATTATTGGGGTATTTTTCTCCTTGTCATCTAGATACTGCAAAATCTTTAGTGTACTCAGATTTCCAGGTCAACTTTATAAGAATTTACATCAGTGTCACTCAACATGGGGACCAAGGACTCATGTGGGTCCTAGAACTGTTTGTTACTGACTTGGGATGAGGTAAGGAGTTGGGGCCACTCAACATGGGGACCAAGGACTCATGTGGGTCCTAGAACTGTTTGTTACTGACTTGGGATGAGGTAAGGAGTTGGGGCCAGTTGCTATAAGCACACTGTTTAGTTCACCTGATTTTTATTTTTTTATTTTTTATTATTTTTTTTTGCGGTACGCGGGCCTCTCGCTGTTGTGGCCTCTCCCGTTGTGGAGCACAGGCTCTGGACACACAGGCTCAGCGGCTCACGGGCCCAGCCGCTCCGCGGCATGTGGGATCTTCCCGGACCGGGGCACGAACCTGTGTCCCCTGCATCGGCAGGCGGACTCTCAACCACTGTGCCACCAGGGAAGCCCTGTTTTTTTTTTTTTAAATGTAACAAGACTTTCTTGATTATTCCTGGAGTGCTGGTAATAAACAGCTCAAAGGCAGGCAACTTTGAGTAGCAGTTTTTTAGATTTTTCTTTCAGACTTTGTATTAATGTTAAATATGGGAAACATATAAGTACTTGATGTAAAAACTGAATGTTTACTGATAAAATTGGACAGCAGCTTGAGGTTGGGGGGGGTCAGAGAACCTGGGTCTTTGTTTAGACTCTGCCACTTACCTGTTGTGTGATCTGAAGTGAATCATGTAATCTCTGTGAGTTTCAGTTTTTCTCATTTGCAAAATGACCTGGAATTGTTCTGGATTAAATATTTAATGAAATGTAACAAATTGAAAGGAACTGAGTACATCGATGCATCACATTTTCATATCTCTACCTATGTCGTTAGCCTATGAAAACAGGTGCTAAATGCATTAATTTTAAAATTTAAGTTGGATACCCCTGCAAGTCTCATCCTTTGATTATTTCCCACCTCTAAACACACACTTTGGTGTTTGAAAAATTCTTCTGTGGCCATAGTGTGTCTTCATTGCTTATAATAGTGTTCTGGAATTCAGCCTGTTGGTTAAAATATATCCTTTAGTCAAAAACCTCATTTATTTCCATGTCACCCTTATGAAGAACCATGACAACATCCATTTTCTCTTTCGTACAAAGTCACAAGACCTAGCAACCTGACCCTCTGGGAGAATACATTGAAAGCTGTCAACTTTTTCCGTACTTCAACATATGGTAAAACCTTACTCCTTCTTACTCATGATAAAAGCATTGTGAATAGGTATTGCAGATACTTTTAATGATGGTCCAGACTCTTCCATGGGAAGAGCAAAACCAAATGCAAAGTATGAAAAAAATAAGGAAAGATATTTTCCTAGAGATAGAAATGACATTAAAGTGAATTGTTTGGGGAAAAGCTTGCAACATGACCCAAAAAGTAACATATGTTAATTTTCTCCTTCTTACTCTACAAGGTTTATCATTCAGTAAGCTAATCAACTCACATCCTTCCAATTTGCAGGGTGGGGGGAGAGTTTTCCAGGATGCGTGTGTGTGTGTGTGTGTGTGTGTGTGTGTGTGTGTGTAAACTGCATGGAACCAGGAGAAAGTGAGCCCTTTTTAATTTCCAAAATATATAAACTGAAATAATCATGAAAGCATAGAGCTGCCAGGGACCATCCCTCCCACCAGGAAGGGAGAATCTAATTAAGACTGAATGCAACACAAAGAAAGAAGAGCTGTGAATTTGGGGGTTGGCTAGAGAGAGAGAGAGACAGAGACAGAGACAGAGACAGAGAGAAAAAATGGTAAGAATGAGCATTATGATAATTATTTTGGTACCTGGATTCAGCTGTATCTGAAGTCAGTCCACTTCTATACTTTTCAGTTCTGTGATTCAATAAAATACGTTTTTTCCCCTTATATTAGTTTGAGTTGACTCTCTGACACTTACCAGAAAGATAGTTTCTATTCAAGATTTAAAGGGATTTTAAGATTAAATTTAAGATTTAAATTTAAGATTTAAAGGGATTCAAGATTTAAAGTCATAACATTCTATAACCATAAATTTCATTATATCCCTGCAGTCCTAAAGGAATATGTTTTCTGAACAAAGCAGATACTAAATAAATATTTTTTTAAATAAATGGAATTGTTCAACCTGCAATCCAGGGATAAAAATAGGTATACCTGGGTTCAAGAGCATGTGTTTCAAATGACTTTTATAGGTTCCTGGCAATTGACTACTTTGATAACAACCTAAAATAATTAAAACCAGTCTTCCATTGGCTTATGGATTTTTCCTGAACCAGCTGACTTCTCCTGGATCTTGTTTGGAAAGCCAGCTGCTCTAACTAGTAGATGGATGCAAACAAAGGGGTGTTTTGTGAGCACAAAGATGAATCCTTCCTGAAATTAACAAGCAGAACAAAGGATGGAATTGTTGAGGGATAAGTAGAATGTAAAGGGAATTACCAACTATTGTGTCTGTACGAAAATATAAGGACAGAAAATTCAAAGAGGCTCTTGGAAGGAAAGAACCGAATGGCTCTCTCATTTGGGATTACATCCATTTTATATTAGATCCAATTATCCTCACACACCCACACCCACGACACAATCTCATATTCACAAAGATGAAGAGATATTCAGATGTAATGTGTGAGCAACTCACAAAGATGTTAAACAACTGCTTTCAGTTTGATAAGTATGTATGCATATATACCTACTGCTTCTTATGTCCAAATGTATTCATATACTTAGAACCATATGGAGAAACCCCCTCTGCAGTCATCCACAGTTGAATCCTTTAAAAAGAAAACAAACTCTCTTAAATCAGTCCCGTGTGCCAGGAAGTATGCTAAATACTTTGTGCATTACCTCATACTCTTCTCAACAGAGATATGAGACAAAAAAATACCATCATCCCCATTTTATAGATGAAGCAAATGAGATCTAGAGAGTTTAATTATCTTGCCCAAAGTCTCACACCTAGTAAGTAGTGCAAATCTTTCCTGCTTTAAATGCTCACCTTTAATCACCATGCTATGCTACTCCTTCCAGATCTAATTAGTTTTATTGATAAAAATACAGAGATATTGCCTGCCCAACAAAAGGAGTGAAGAGTTCAGCTGAGATAGTGTAGAATTGGGGAAATGAGAGAGAGGGAGTAGGTGTATGGTACATGGGAAAAGAATCAAGTTATAAACATTTTAGGGAGCTAATATTGGAAAAAAATAAGACTAAGATGTACAGTTCCTTCCCAAGTGATAAATCCTTTCCATTTACTGTGACTCGGTTCATTTCATGTAAATTCTATGTTTAACATGAACTCATAGTTTCATAGCTCAAACCTGCTTGGCTGCTAGCATCCTCCTTAGGGCTCTGCCAGCCAGAAAGTGAGCGATGCTGCCAGCAACAGCGAGGCAGTGCATGCTGCAGCCTGCCAGATGTAGCTGCTGAAACCTGGCAGCAGATTTAGTGTTTCCTGTAGAGACTTTCTGAGAAGGAAAAGTTCCCAGCTTGTTTGTATATGACAAGCTTATGTTTTCATGATGCCTTGAACCATGGCTTTTTGGGGGTTATTTCATATCATAAACATTGTTCTGACTCTATAGGGAATCAGTTACATTCATACACCCGTGCTTATGAAAACAATGACATTTGACTTTTAAGTGGAAAATATATTGTTTATTATTAGCTTACCAAAAGGACTTTTCAGAGTCATGCAAAAGATTAGGGCAGTGTTTGGTGCAATGGTCATCCATTTATGGAAGTGATGGAGACAAGGTAACACTCGCTGATGAGATAAAGCTTTAAAAGCCTTAGAAATGTGAGAGGTCTGTAAGGTAAGGAACTCCACTGAGCACAACACACACAGTATTAGCTGCTCACATCTGTCTGTAGCTCAAGCAGAAATAGTGATGGAGTCTCTTAGAGCAAGGGATTGCTTCCCAATGGCCTCACTCCAAAGAGTTATATAAGCTTTGGGGAATAGCTTCAGTGCAACTGCACATGTGGTTCCTTTTTGTGACGTCAGTTGAAGAGCTGATTCCGCATTACTGAACTTCAGATTTGGGGCTCAATCATTTCTCTAAAAGTTCAGAAGATGCAACATTCCTTTATCCCTAGCTTAATTTGTTTGTTACTCAAGCTTCTATAATGTATGGGGTTCTGTGAAAAATACTTCACATATTTACCTAACAAGTGTGTTGATATAATGAGATATTATATCTATTTTTTATCAATAACAGTTGCTGAAAGTTTTCTATATATTAGACATAGGATATATTTTACTCTATACTTAACATTCAGTACCCTTTTTTAATTTAATTTTAATTTTATATTGGAGTATAGCTGATTTACAATGTTGTGTTAGTTTCAGGTGTACAGCAAAGTGATTCAGTTATACATATACATATATCCATTCTTTTTCAGATTCTTTTCCCATATAGGTTATTACAGAATATTGAGTAGAGTTCCCTGTGCTATACAGTAGGTCCTTGTTCCTTATCTATTTTATATATAATAGTTGTGTATATGTTAATCCCAAACTGCTAATTTATCCCTTCCCCCAACCTTTCCCCTTTGGTAACCAAAAATTTTCGAAGTCTGTGAGTCTGTTAACATTCAGTACCTTGTATCTCTTTGTTTTGTTTATTGCTGTCTCCCTTTACTAGAGTGTAAGCATCAGAGGGGAAGGGACTTTTGTCTGTCTCACCCACTGCTGAGTCCGAAGCACTTACAGTCATGCCTGGCTTAGTTAGGCTTTCAATAAATGTATTTCATACAAACGAACAGGGAATATGCTAAGGGTTTTATAGGCATATCTTTTTGAGTCTTCATATCAGCCCGTTCAAGCATTAAATCATTAATGTGTGTTATGCTTCCATTTCTGTTTTACTGATGAGGAAAATGAGGCTTTGAGAATTTAAATAAATTTCTCAAGGCCATATAGCAGATAAATTATAAAACCTGGGTCCCAGTACAGGACTCTATCTCCAAACTTCATGTTCTGGTTCATGCTCTTCTCCTGGGCATTTCCACATAAAGTCTGAGTCCACCTGAATAAAATATTGGGCCCTCTTCTGGGTAAAGGAAGTTCCCAGTGAGGAGAGATGGGATTGGTCATGGTCCCTAGAATTCCAGTTGTATCTGTCATGAGACAAAGTCGTACTTTCATACTTTCATGGAGTTCCTGTGATGCCTCACTTTCTTGACCACCTGTCTGCCTGTCAGAAGTCTGTGAGAGAGGTCATCACTCCGGAGTTTCCCCTCAAACACCTGAAGGGTGGGGAAGCACGTATGTAGAAGAAAGAACCAGACTCATTGTGAAGCATTGAGAAACCTCTCGTAGCTCTGTCTCTCAATTTCAACTGCCTGGGCGTGTCTTGTATGTTAGAAATGCACAGGTTTGAACAGCGTGTGTTTGTGGTCTGGGTTTAAAGGGGACTGAGAAAAGATTAGAGGGCTGAAGAAAAAAACAAGGTAAGTAAAGACTATGAGTGCCCGCAACACTAGGGAAGAATAGCTTTATTTCATTTGCCTTTATAAAAAACAAACACTAAAACGGACTTATCCATAATGGTTACTCTCTGTCTAGAACAGGAGAAAAGTGCAGCACAAGGCTGGCAATGAAAAGTACGGTCAGGTCTTCCTAGAACCTCGGGTCCTGGCCTTGTCCCAGCTACTTGTCACCCCACACCCCATTGCTGTGTCCTTGACTCCTCAGCCTTTGGTTCATGGTTTTGCGTCTCTTGTAGGGTAAGCCTGAGAGGTGGTTCAGACATACATAAGGCACATTTTCTGGGGTAAGATTTTAAAAAAATGGTATGTAGCTGCTAACCGCTTTTCCTACACAGAAGAAAGTTTGCCTAGGATTCTGTGTTGAAAAATACTGAAGAAGCTTCATCAGTGAAATATTGATTCCTAGTACTCTGGTCCTCTCTTTGGAGACCAAGACTTAGCTTGAATATTATCTGTGACCTTTCGGTCTACTCCATCTAAACCTAATAGTTAAAACTTTTCTGTTGAGAACAGCGATCTGAAAATGACGTGTGTGGTTGGGCGGTGGGGGTGGATGAAAGGAGTGAGCATAAGGTTATATGGTTTCTTCAGATTCTGTTCCCGGAGATTCATAATGCTTTGGGTGGTAGTACACAGTTACACTACAGTTACTAGCACGTGGACTGCCCATTATAATTACCCAGGGAAATTAAAAAAAAAAAAACAACCAAAAAACACTTAGACTTGGTCCCACCCCAAACCAATTAAATCAGAATCTCTAGGAGGGAGCCTTCGGCACTGAAATTTTTGTAAAATCTCCCCAGATGTTTCTAACACGGAGCTAGGACTGAGGGTTCCTAGATCCGAACAAGGACTGTAGGTTTTAGAGTCTGCTAGGTCTGCGTTGGAACTCCAGATATGCCACTCTTTGTGCTGTGTGACATTGGGAAGGTTTTTGAAGCTTCATAAGCTCATGTGCTTATCTTGTAACATGGAAACAGTGTGCCTTCATTAAAGGATTGTCTTAAAGATAAAGTGAGAAAATGTATTACTGTAGCTAGTACAGTGCCTAGCATATAATTGGTGTTTAATAAATTAGAGTTATGATCACTATTGCCATCATTATTAGGCTTGGAAAAGGCCATCATGTCTGTATGCAAACTTTGCTTAGTCATAGAGAAGAGCGGGCACCCACCGGAGACCGCTGCGGCCATCTGCTCTTGTACTATGATTATTTTTCCTCCTTTATCCAATCTAATTTTGAATCCCAGTGCTGCAATGGTTAAAACTATCCTTTTAACCATTGGATATTTCTAGACATATTTATATGTCTAGAATATAAATGTATCCATCTTTATATTCTAGACATATAAATATGTCTAGAAATATCCAGACATATTTCTGCTAAAGCGTAAAACATTCTCAATGTTCAGATGCTTCCTTCAACATTTAGATTTAGTTTATTCATTTTAATGTTGGTTCTACTATTCTTTTAGTTGTATCCTTCCAATATGCTGAAAATCTTAAAGTATTTCTATTATTCTATTGTGGACTTCTCTTCATCTCTCTTTGGCAAGATCAAAAATCAATTTTTCTCAGTACTCCCTTCAAAATACGTAAGAAGCTGTACCATGTTTTTGGTCTTTAAATAATAACTGCCTCTTGAATTCTTTGCCACGGATTCTACCCTCCTTTATGAAAACCAGGCAGTTCATTAGCTATGGAGTTGCAGCCTGGATTAACTCATCATTAAAACGTAAAAATACAAGGACACAAAGTTCGGATGAGACTCACCTGATTTATGAACAGTCTTATACACAATAAATGTTCATGTCACTGTTAAATTGAAAGGCAATGCTCTACTGTTAAACAGAAGCAAAATGATTTTCCTAACAATGATTTGTGTACTTAAAAAATCTACAGATGTTTCAAGGAGAATGGTTAAGACCCTTTTCTCCATATTCTAGCAAGTCAGATACACTATGTCTGTGACAGATGACACCAATGTTCTCACAGGCTGCTTTTTGGAATCACTCATGACTTGTGCCCAGTAAACCCAGTGGTTTAGCTATGTAGGCTCTACCCCTGAACCAACTCTCCAGTGTTTTACACTTTTCAGTTACTAGCGTCGTTCTAATCTTTATTACCTTTACCTTTGGTCTCTGCACTTGCCCATGCATCCCATACAGTGAATCCAGATAACTCTCTTGCCCCTTTCACGAACCTTTAATAACTCCCTGCATCTCTGATAAAGTCCCAGTCATGTGGGGGCAGATGCAAAGAGCTCAGTTTGCTTGAATTTGGAGGCAGACAGATCTGGGGTTTGACCTGGCTTTGTGGCTTTTTGGCTTTTAGCTGTGTGAATGTGTATATATTATTTTCTTCTCTAAGCCTGTTTTATCATCTGTAAAATGAGGATAAAAATAACTACCTTAGGGTCTAATAAGCATTAAATGAAATAACTTCTGCACATTACCTAGTACAATATCTGGCTCCCAGTGGAAGCTCAGCTAAGATTAGTCACCTTCTCTGATGCTCTGATTCTAGACCTGACCTACGCTTCCAATTCCATCTCTCACAGCACCATCCCTCTGTCTTCCACATACCCTGGTCTCTTTTCCTTCTGTACTATCACTGTATGCATATGTCTTCCACTCCCTAGCTTCTATGGCTTTATTCATCTATATATTTATGTGGCCATAAATACCTTTTTCTTAGTGTCTAACCAGCTCTTCGTTTATTTTTCCCCAAGATTGCCCATCAAAATTATCCTCCGACCTCCCACTCATTGCCCTTGTCCTACCTTCTCAGTGATCTTTCCAGCCTGCCTTGGGTTCCATCCCACGTCGGTGTTTGCATCCACCTCCTCCAACTGATTATGAGGCCCTCAAGGGCAGGGGAAGGGTCTTTCGTATCTTCGTCTACACTTGCCCATCTCCACCACTCTTTTCTGAGAGCCTAGCAGGCTTTCTTGAAAAGGAAACGTTCAAAACATTTAATGGATATATTATTTTAAAAATTCATTGTATTGCTAAAACTATAAAACACTGATGTATATAAGATGGTTATCCTATTATTATTGATCACATAACTAGAAAAATTAATCAAGTCCACCAAGTGTAAGTAACTTCCCAGAGTAATACCATGAATTTTTATTCATATCTTGGGAGCTTTCATAAAAGCTCTGAACAGACCCTGGGCACTAAAGTATACCCAGCAAGCTCACAGCAGCAGTACAACACTCTTAGAAACACTAAGATTAAGGCAGCAGAAGAAAAGACAAAAGGCATGTGATGAGATGCAGGCTAAAGTGCCCAGGGCTCAAGAGTATGGCTGACTTTCGGCTAGTTGCTGAAACTTCAGGTGTGTTTATTCTGGCCTACGGAAGCCTGCAGGACAATATTCCCTTCCTTCCCACCGTTCCTACTGGCAACTAGAGAAATAGAATAAATAGAGAAGAGGACTGAATTCTGAGCTTCACATAAACCAATATTCCATCTGCCTCTATAGCTTGTATTAATCAACTCTCTTTCTTTTTCTTGTTTATATATGTTTCATGTGTAATAGATCTATGCAGATGATGTGTACTGACTAGGATGTTTCTCTGCCATGTTTTAATTTATTTGATGACCACCTTTGGTTTCTCCATTTAATGAAAACTATAATTATTCAGTGTTTCTACAATCAATCACAGATTTTCTCCGTATTATCTGATAGGGTGACCAGCCAGCCCAGTTTGCCTGGGGAATGAGAGGTTTCCTGGAACCTGGGACTTTCAATGTTGAAACTGGGATAGTTTTGGGAAACTGGAAAATTCAGCACCGTGCTAAAGGCTTTTTCAGCTTTTCAGAGAAAAACGTAAGCTCCTGTTCTTTTCCATAAGGTGTTTGCAATCTCTGGAGGAAATAGGATGCAGGAAACCAAATACAGGACAATTCAAGAGAGAAAGAAATCAAGCCTAAGTGTGTGTGGTGCGGAATATAAGGGATGCTGCGATGTTTTAGAGCTGGTAGTGGGAGAATGATGATGAAGAGACACCTTCTTGGCAAAAGTGAGCCTAGAGAGGGAAGCCTCAGACAGGACAGAAGCTTAGAAGCTCAGGAGGAGGGGGTGAGAGGTACATGGAGAAAAGACAAAGTGTGAAAATGAAACAGAAATGCAGCAGCCTGGCCTGGGCCTGGAGGGGGTGAGCTGGGGTGGTGCAGAAATGCAGGTCGTGAATACAAGCTGAAATAAAGTCTGACAAGTACGTGCAGTTTGGAGTAACTTTCGTCTGGCCTTCCAACATTTGCTTGAATAATTGAGACTTGGCTGCAATTAAGATTTACAGTTGGTGGCTTCACTTCCTCAAAAGGAGAATTTATGGGTCTCGCGGAATAAACCAACACATGTGTTACTGAGCCCCATCCGTGTTTCAATGGAATCATCGCTGGGCAGTAAGTCGGAGAGAGACAACATCTATCATGAAGTGTTTTGTGTGGTGAAATACTCTGTCGCGAGACCCAAATGCTAGATTAAAGAAGGTTCTGCAAAGAAAACAAATAACTGCTCTTTTCACATAGAATTTGCCCTTTATCTGATATTGGCAGCCCTGAATGTTTGGTTTACAGGACACACCCTTGCCATTTGTTTTATTGCTTCTCTGCAAGTTATTTGCCTCCAATTTTAGCTGCTGAATTAATTTTCTAATCCCTCTCAATTAACATGCCTTCTGCATCATCGAGGAACTGAAATGAATAGAGGAAGTTACATGGGAATGATATTCCATCTTTCCTAAAGAACAATTTTCCTGTCAAAAATCCAAGAGGAAGAATGTGAGATTTTTTTTTTTATTCATCTGTAGCCAGTGTCTACTTAAATTCAGATGAACTGAATTTTCTCTGACTGGTTTTGCTTCCATATAAACTCTGTAAAATATTCCATTTTCTTCTCACCACCCCTCCCCTCTCCTTGAAAGCAAGCACTTACAGAGGGGGAGAGACTCTGCTTCTCAGAGTAAACAGCCCCTGCTGAGCAGAGCCCTGGGCCCCTAGAAAGCCCACCCCTTCAGAAGGAAATCAGATCCTAGGGCAAAATAGGTGAAGAAAAAAAGGGCAGCTGTTAAAACATTTAGTCTGTTTTTCTCCTCAACCCCTGCCGGTCCCCTTGCTTCCCAGCATCCACCTCCACGTGATCCTTTCCATCCTCTGGCTTCTGTGCTGGGAAAGCAGGACCTTAGCATGGAGCGTGTATAAGAAGAACATTCCCCGGCCTACGCATCCTCGCAGCCGTCTTTCGCCTCTCCACCCTCCGTGCCACATTCCTGGAGGATAGTGGAAAGATTGATTGGATGATTTTCTGGCAGCTCTTTGCAAAGCCTGCAGCCACAGCTTGGTTTAATTAAGGAATCAGCCTTTCTTTTATGTAGGTCACATCAGGTTTTGATTCCAAATCTCATATAGCTCTAACCTTTCTAAAAATTCAGAAATGCATGTGCAATTGGAAGATTTTTTTTAAAAAAAGGTTTTTCATAATTCTCATCAGAGTCATTTATGCTAGTATAGCTGTGGTCTCTCTCTTTGCCTAATTATCAGAATCAGGGCAGCATTCTATCTACGAAGCCTTTTCTTCCACGAGGCTCCTGTCGTCTGAAGCACATATGCCCTTATTATAAAATTATTAGCAGGGATCTGGGGCTGGGGGAAAGTTTGATGGTCTTTTGCTTGTTTCTTTGTGCATTTGTGTCCCAAAGGTTTAATGGGTTCCCTGCCTATGAAATCTAATACTAAAGAATCTATTTGGGGGGGTGGTGAGTGTAAAAACATTTAACCAGTTAATCTTTGAGATGGAATTAGAAATAAATATAAGGTAGTAAGAGAAACTGGGCATTATAATGACACTTCATGAACTGAAACCCCATAATAACCCCATAATAATTCTCAGATCGTAGGCAGCCCTTAGGAAACCTTGTCTAAAGAACTGATAATGAACAAAGAATATCCCTTGGCAGGTAGCCATGCCAGAGCCACTGATGATTTCAGAAGTCTGAATGATGAACATGGATCCTGAAACTGCCTTTGAAAAATTCTAACCTAATAATACCCTTTGCCTTTCAGAAATCTGTGACAATTAGCACATGACTCTGATTTAAATTGTTCTTCAGGTACCACATTTTATGTTTACTTTTGCTATTAGAAAGTTTGAAATTTTATCAGTCAAATAAAACATAAATACAAAACATCCAAATGTTGAAGGGCAAGACAGCCACCTTAACCTTCACCTCCAAAAAAATCACATTTTCAGAGTATATGTCAACACAGGCAATGCGTACTTAATGACTAACGTGACCGCATGTAATCTGCCACCCACAGGTAATTAATTAGGCTATTCAGCGAGTGTCATGCAAATAGGTGAACATTACTAGCTCTCAGGAGTGTGAAGCAGTGTCCTGTTTACATTTACTGGAGGGTTAGATGAAGAGCAAAACACTGACATGAAATACCATGAGCTTGCAAGTTGCGCATCTCTCATAATGTTCAGCCTCAAAGGCTGCAGGTCCAATCAATTTCACATTGTTAAAAAGCAGCTGGATGGGCATGTCCGTCAAGGAAGGAGATGTCTGTTGAAGAAACTGACAGACTCTTGGGCTCATTATTTTCAGAATGAAAAGGGAACTGCAGCTGTCTGTTCTGATACGTTTGATTAAACTGCTCAACCGAAGGTCAGAGAGATGGAGGAAACTTCGGTTGAGTTCCCCAGCCAATAGTTTCGGTGCGTATATTGACTTTGCAGACTTTGTATGGAGCAGGAAGTATCCCAATAATAGGACTTGCCGCGAGATCTCTGGAATGTTCGTTGTTGGAACCACATCATTGAAACCGCCTGTCTCAGGATATTTTACTCTTGTTCTCCTCGCCTGCGACTCTCACCCCGATGAATACTATCCAAGAAGAATAAAATGAAATCATTATGGTTTCAAATTGCCCAAGGCAGAAACTGTGCCTTCACCTTTCAGAGGAGGAGTGAACACTGGTACCAAATATGCAGAAAGGATGGAGTTTGTATACCTCCAAATCAAATTTAAGTCACCAAAGGTTTGTTGGTTGTGGTCTTAAACCCTTAAAGAAAAGGTGTCTTGGCTATAGCTCTTGAATCACTTCTGCTTTCACTAAATTCATTCTGTAGCATATGGAGTTTCATATTTTTGTTATGGCTGGAGTTAAACCACAGCCCCTCTCAAATTTGCAATTGGTGATAGCTCAGTGCATCTAAATTTAAAAAAAAAACAAAAATCCATGGTGTATTCTACAGGGCTGCAATGCCCCCTCCTGTCTGCTCTGCCTGGGGTGGAGAAACTCACCTGGGTTTAAGGGAGTCAACTTGACAAGTGAAAACTGTGTCTGTCTTTTCTCTATCACCATTCTCCTATACCCATGAAGGGCTGTAAAAGCCAGATCTCCTAGTAGCGAAACTGATCATGCAAATTGTATTCCGTTTTCTCACTTGGCCTTCTATAATCTATAGGAAATAAACACACAACACTAAAGGTTGCTGCCATTTTTATAAAAGTACTCAATTATGCCCAATTATCTTTGTGATGAGGAATATGGGTTAGTAACATCTTGTTTATTCTGATATATAAGTAATCTTAACATACTATATACCCTAATAGCAACATATCTTTTTCAACCACTAGAATCTTGATGGAAATGATTGATTGGAGTTGCCTGACCTCTGTATCTATTTTCAATAGGACTTTATTTATTCTTTATCTTATAAAACCCATGCAATAACTTATAAAATATATTCAGTGTAGATCATGTTGTAACTCCTAATAACTTCTCAAAAAGGAATTGGTGAGACCATGGAGCAGGACTAAACAAAGGAAAAAAATATCCCTGCCTTGGTCTGTATTCTCTTTTTTCACCATCAGTGTGGCTGGTGTTTCCTTGTCTGCTTTTCTGTCTTCCCTATCATTCATGCTCCCACAAGGTCTGCATGCAGCAGTTGTTTCCCTGGGCAAGGTTTTAATAAATATTGTAGAAGATTCTCAGGACCTCTCACTGCATTTGTTCAAAGTTCAGATTTTCCATGGAGTCTTCATTAAGTGTATTTTTAAAGCATGTTTTCATGTTTCTAATATATTCTGGAAACTAGCTCAAATTTTTATGCAGAAATGAGGTATGATAAACCTTGTGAACTGCAGGGGTGTGTGTGTGTGCATGTATGTGCATATACATGGGTATGTGTTTGGATGTGGTGTGCCTGTGTCTAGATGTCAATTGTGTCTCAATGACAGAAAGAGTTTACAAATGTGGGCTTTGTGTTGGGAAGAGAAAAGCTTTTTCTGTGAGGCATAACCTAAAAAAATTCTTCCCCATGACCTAAGAATAATGAATGCTGAAACTTCCTACACATCAATACTAATTTCTCCTTACATTTTTATTTGCCTTTAATTGTGTTCATGACAATACTTATAAGATTGACCCACTTTTAACCTAAAAAATGAACTAACAGATTCTTTTATAGATTGTTTTCAAATGAAGTTAGGCTTAGAGTCTCCAAATCCTAGATTTAGTTGCTGGGGGGAGGCCTTAAAGCTCTGCTCTGGGTACAGAAGAACGTGCCGTGTGTGGAGGTCAGTGCACAGGAGGTCAGGTATGCTTTGTAGTTAGTTTCCTTCTCACATGTTTTGGGGCATCTATAATATTAGTAAATCTTCATGTCACCTGGCAGGTAGCTGAGACTCAAATTGAAAAGATTGCAAATAGAAAGAGGTGACCTATTGATACCCTGTTTTCTTTAGTTCCCCTCTTTATTGAAGTCTCTGACATGATTATAACCTAGACATGAAGCAGCAAATACTCTTCTTTGGCCCAGTCCATGTCCATAAAAGGCCTTTGGTACACAGGGCTTAGGAGGAGGCCTTTATATCGGGATGCCTGTGTTCTGATACCACTGATGAGTCAGCTATATCTCTAGCTGGCTACAGGATCCTTGGAAAAGACATTCATTCCTGTCAAATTTTCCGTCTGGGCCTTCCAACTAGTGCTCAGTCAGAAAGAGTGACCTGTTTTTTTGTGTTTTTTTTTTAGCATCTGGTGGTAGAATTCCTTAAGATACCTCAGTATCTGAACCTTAGCCCAGAAAGTTACAACTTTTCATGACTCGCGATGAGGCTGAACCCAAATTTGAAATTCTAAGTGGGAGAGATTGATAAATATTTAAACCGCAATCTGACTCCACGAGAATGTTGCCTTTAGAAGAAAGGAACCTTTAGCTTGCCCTAGTTTTATAGTGTTCCTAAATGGGAAAAGTCTCTACCCACACTGTTATCTACTATTTGGGGGTAGCTCTCAGGCAATCGAATTTGGAATACTTTAGGTACAAAATGGGAAAAGTGACACTTTGAACTGAATAGAGAGTGTACCAGTGAATGTACCACTCTGTCATATATAAAGATCTTAATCAATGGAGATCCATTAGGAAAGTTCTGCAGAAAGGGAGGGATGAAATATCTCAAGAGGAAAACTAATTAGAAAAGAAGGAGTTCAGATGCAAATTATGCCAGCTGTACTCAAGTCAAAATAAGCTGTTCCCACAGGAGAAACAATAGACTACTTTCTTTTAAGATATTTGTCATTCTTCAAAAGATATTTTCACTTCTAATTAACTGCTTTTCAAAAACGGCATGCAGTTAAGATATTATCCCCTCCTGGACATTTTGAATTTTAATTTTTGTAATAAAAAATCCAAAAATATTGTAATTATGTGCAGAAATGGTGAAAACTGAATGTTTTATAGTAATTACGGGGTCCTGGGAAGTATGCTAAGAGCTTTCCAAGTGTTCACGTATTCAGTCCTCACAGCTTTCCCAGGAGGTAGGTGCTGCTATTTTATTAGAGATGAAATACTGAACCAAAAAGAGGGGGACCTTGGATTTGAATATGTGTGTCCAGTGGCAGAGATCAAAGTCCTAACTCACAGGCTTTGCTGCCCTAGAAATCATTTGGTGATATGAGGCAAAGGATTCAAATACAGTGACTGTTTCTGACTTTGATGAGGTCATCTTTGGGAGACTAAAAAAAAGAAAGAAAAAAATATTCCAGCTCATTATTTGTTCTGAATTCTTTGTTGAACCAACCAGTAACTTCCAGTTATCTCATTTTGGATCCTTGGTCATTTGGTTAGTCAGTCCACAACAGTTATTGATGATCCACTTTTTCCTTTCTTGGTTGTTCACTTTTCTCCCATAGTCTTTTTTTTTTTTTTTTTGGTACGCGGACCTCTCACTGCTGTGGCCTCTCCCGTTGCGGAGCACAGGCTCTGGACGCGCAGGCTCAGCGGCCATGGCTCACGGGCCCAGCCACTCCGCGGCACGTGGGATCCTCCCGGACCGGGACACGAACCCGTGCCCCCTGCATCGGCAGGCGGACTCCCAACCACTGCACCATCAGGGAAGCCCCTCTCCCATAGTCTTGATGAAGGGAATGGAACTTTAGTGATTATATTCATCGTATGACATTTTTCACGAGCACAATAAATTCAAGTTTCCCACTTTTGGGGGCAATTCATGGAGGTGGGACATAACCCTACTCAAGTGTGGCTGCATTTAGTGAATTCCTTCCAAAGAGCATAGTATAGAAAGGGAGGGAGAAAGTGTAGCTTTGCAGTGGAGGAAGCTCATAGATACCAGCTCGGACAGGTGATCAAGGTCAACAGCCACAGTGATGTCATGTTGATGGTATGTTCCATTGATATGATATGAGGAAAATGGCATGTTACCTCAGTGTTTCTCTTCTGAAAAGCATGTTACCCCTGTATAATCATGGGAAGTACATCAGAAAAATCCCAGTTGAGGGACATTTTACAAATACCTGACAAGTATTCCTCAAAACTGCCAAGGTCATCAAAAATAAGGAAAGGCTGAAAAACTGTCACAGCCAAGAGGAGCCTAAGGAGACATAAAGACAAAAACATAAGTGTTATCCTAGATGGGATCCTGGGACAGAAAAGGACATTAGGTAAAAACTAAGAAAATCTGAATAAACTATGGACTTTAATAATAATATATCAATATTGGTTAATTAATTGTGACAAATAGATCACACTAATGTAAAAAGTTAATAATAGGAGAAACTGGCTTTGGGGTATATAGGAACTCTCTCTACTGCCTTTGCAATTTTTTTTCTGTAAAAACCTAAAACTGTTCTAAAATAAAAAGTGTATCTAAACAGTGCTGGGAAAAATCTTAACACTCATTTAATCATCTGTTGATTTTGGAATGTGTATAGTCATGTATTTGTTTAATTTCTTTCCCAACTTCATTAGACAGTCTGAGGGGAAAATTTGCTTATTTGTTTATTCTTTCAACAAGCATATTTTTAATAATACTAATACTATCTAACTTGTTAAGTATTTATTATTTGCCAGACAATGTGCTAAAATCTTGGCTTACATCATCTTATTCAGTACTTAAACACCAACATTTTGAACTAGTTATTGTTACTGCCCTATTTTACAGATGAGGAAACTGAGGCTTGGAGGAGCTAATAACTTGTCAAAGGTTATTTGGCTAAATTGTAGAGCCAGGGTGTGACTGTAGCAGCCTGTCCATGGTCTCTGTGCTATTAGACAGTTTATCAGGAAAGGTTGCATTCAGATGCATATAACAGAAGCCCAACTATAAATGCTGGGGTTTATTTTTCTCATGTGAAAAAGATCAGGCTTCTGTGGCTGATCTAGGAAATAATCAAGGGCTCAGACTCCTGGATTTCTCCTCCTTCATCCTGAGTGTATGGCTCTCCCTCTTATAATTTAGCCTCATGGATTATTCTAGGATAAAAGAAGGAAGTCATAAAGAAGAAAAGTGGAGCCCACATTTCCACAGAGCTGGAACTCCTGGCTCAGGGTCTCTTTCCTCCACCGTCACTGAACTGCCCCAGAGCCCAAGGGGAGGGCGGCCTCACTGAAGCTGCCGGCTCTGGAGAGGCCCCAGCAGCCGAAGCTGCGACAGTCCTGGGGACAGCGGGCCAGTTGTTTCAACAAGTAACTTAAAGACAAAATGGAAAAACAAGGAGGTTTGTGCCTGAGATCATGTTGATGTGAAACCAGGGATGGCCACCTTGTGCCAGCCGTGTGGATGACAGGCTCTTGGTGCTCCAGCCAGGCGTCAGGGCTGTGCCTCGGAGGTGAGAGAGCCAAGTTCAGGACACTGGTCCACAAGAGACCTCCCAGCTCTACATAATATCAAACGGAGAATATCTCCCAGAGATCTCCATCTCAATGCCAAGACCCAGCTCCACTCAACGACCAGCAAACTACAGTGCTGAACACCCTATGCCAAACACTAGCAAGACAGGAACACAACCCCATCCATTAGCAGAGAGGCTGCCTAAAATCATAATAAGGTCACAGACACCCCAAAACACACCACCAGATGAGGAACTGCCCACCAGAAAGACAAGATAAAACCTCATCCACCAGAACACAGGCACTAGTCCCCTCCAACAGGAAGCCTACACAACCCACTGAACCAACCTTAGCCACTGGGGACAGACACCAAAAACAACGGGAACTACAAACCTGCAGCCTGCGAAAAGGAGACCCCAAACACAGTAAGTTAAGCAAGATGAGAAGACAGAGAAACACACAGCAGATGAAGGAACAAGGCAAGAACCCACCAGACCTAACAAATGAAGAGGAAATAGGCAGTCTACCTGAAAAAGAATTCAGAATAATGATGGTAAAGATGATACAAAATCTTGGAAATAGAATGGAGAAAATACAAGAAATATTTAACAAGGACCTAGAAGAACTAAAGAACAAACAAACAGTGATGAACAGCACAATAAATGAAATTAAAAATTCTCTAGAAGGGATCGATAGCAGAATAAATGAGGCAGAAGAACGGATAAGTGACCTGGAAGATAAAATAGTGGAAATAACTACTGCAGAGCAGAATAAAGAAAAAGGAATGAAAAGAATTGAGGACTCAAGAGACCTCAGGGACATCATTAAATGCACTAACAACATTCGAATTATAGGGGTCCCAGAAGAAGAAGAGAAAGAGAAAGGGACTGAGAAAATATTTGAAGAGATTATAGTTGAAAACTTCCCTAATATGGGAAAGGAAATAGTTAATCAAGTCCAAGAAGCACAGAGAGTCCTATACAGAATAAATCCAAGGAGAACCATGCCAAGACACATACCAATCAAACTATCAAAAATTAAATACAAAGAAAAAATATTAAAAGCAGCAAGGGAAAAACAAAAAAATGACACACAAGGGAATCCCCATAAGGTTAACAGCTGATCTTTCTGCAGAAACTCTGCAAGCAAGAAGGGAGTGGCAGGACATATTTAAAGTGATGAAGGACAAAAACCTACAACCAAGAATACTCTACCCAGCAAGGATCTCATTCAGATTTGACAGAGAAATTAAAACCTTTACAGACAAGCAAAAACTAAGAGAATTTAGCACCACCAAACCAGCTTTACAACAAATGCTAAAGGAACTTCTCTAGGCAGGAAACACAAGAGAAGGAAAAGACCTACAATAACAAACCGAAAACAATTAAGAAAATGGTAATAGGAACATACATATTGATAATTACCTTAAATGTAAATGGATTAAATGCTCCCACCAAAAGACATAGACTGGCTGAATGGATACAAAAACAAGATTCGTATATATGCTGTCTACAAGAGACTCACTTCAGACCTAGGGACACATACAGACTGAAAGTGAGGGGTTGAAAAAGATATTCCATGCAAATGGAAATTAAAAGGAAGCTGGAGGAGCAATTCTCATATTAGACAAAATAGACTTTAAAATAAAGACTATTATAAGAGACAAAGAAAGACACTACATAATCATCAAGGGATCAATCCAAGAAGAATATATGACAATTGTAAATATTTAGGCACCCAACATAGGATCATGTCAATACATAAGGCAAATACTAACAGCCATAAAAGGGTAAATCGACGGTAACACAATCATAGTAGGGGACTTTAACACCCCACTTTCACCAATGGACAGATTATCCAAAATGAAAATAAATAAGGAAACACAAGCTTTAAATGATAAATTAAACAAGAGGGACTTAATTGATATTTATAGGACATTCCATCCAAAAACAACAGAATACACATTCTTCTCAAGTGCTCATGGAACATTCTCCAAGATAGATCATATCTTGGGTCACAAATCAAGCCTTGGTAAATTTAAGAAAATTGAAATCGTATCAAGTATCTTTTCTGACCACAATGCTATGAGAGTAGATGTCAATTACATGAAAAAATTTGTAAAAAATACAAACACATGGAGGCTAAACAATACACTACTTAAAAACCAAGAGATCACTGAAGAAATCAAAGAGGAAATTTAAAAATACCTAGAAAAAAATGGCAATGAAAACACAACAAGCCAAAACCTATGGGATGCAGCAAAAGCAGTTCTAAGAGGGAAGTTTATAGTGATACAATCCTACCGTAAGAAGCAAGAAACATGTCAAACAAACAACCTAACCTTACACCTAAAACAATTAGAGAAAGAAGAACAAAAAAACCCCAGTTAGCAGAAGGAAAGAAATCAAAAACATCAGATCAGATATAAATGAAAAAGAAATGAAGGAAACTATAGCAAAGATCAATAAAACTAAAAGCTGGTTCTTTGAGAAGATAAGCAAAATTGATAAACCATTAGCCAGACTCATCAAGAAAAAAAGGGAGAAGACTCATATCTATAGAATTAGAAATGAAAAAAGAGAAGTAACAACTGACACTGCAGAAATACAAAGGATCCTGAGAGATTACTACAAGCAACTATATGCCAATAAAATGGACAACCTGGAAGAAATGGACTAATTCTTAGAAATGCACAACCTTCTGAGACTTAACCAGGAAGAAATAGAAAATGTGAACAGACCAATCACAAGGACTGAAATTGATATGGTGATTAAAAATCTTCCAACAAACAAAAGCCCAGGTTCAGATGGTTTCACAGGCAAATTCTATCAAACATTTAGAGAAGAACTAACACCTATCCTTCTCAAACTCTTCCAAAATATAGCAGAGGGAGGAACACTCCCGAACTCATTCTAGGAGGTCACCATCACCCTGATACCAAAACCAGACAAAGATGTCACAAAGAAAGAAAACTACAGGCCAATATCACTGATGAACATAGATGCAAAAATCCTCAACAAAATATTAGAAAACAGAATCCAACAGCACATTAAAAGGATCATACACCATGATCAAGTGGGGCTTATCCGAGGAATGCAAGGATTCTTCAATATATGCAGATCAATCAATGTGATACACGATATTAACAAATTGAAAGAGAAAAACCATATGATCATCTCAATAGATGCAGAGAAAGCTTTCTACAAAATTCAACACCCATTTATGATAAAAAACCCTGCAGAAAGTAGGCATAGAGGGAACTTTCCTCAACATAATACAGGCCAGATGTGACAAACCCATAACCAACATCATCCTCAATGGTGAAAAACTGAAACCATTTCCACTAAGATCAGGAAAAAGACAAGGTTGCCCAGTCTCACCACTATTATTCAACATAGTTTTGGAAGTTTTAGCCACAGCAGTCAGAGAAGAAAAAGAAATAAAAGGTATTGAAATCAGAAAAGAAGAAGTAAAGCTGTCACTGTTTGCAGATGACATGATACTATACATAGAGAATCCTAAAGATGCTACCAGAAAACTACTAGAGCTAATAAATGAATTTGGTAAAGTAGCAGGATAAAAAATTAATGCACAGAAATCTCTTGCATTCCTGTACACTAAGGATGAAAAATCTGAAAGTGAAATTAAGAAAACACTTGCATTTACCATTGCAACAAAAAGAATAAAATATCTAGGAATAAACGTACCTAAGGAGACAAAAGACCTGTATGCAGAAAATTATAACACACTGTTGAAAGAAATTAAAGATGATACAGATAGATGGAGAGATATACCATGTTCTTGGATTGGAATAATCAACGTTGTGAAAATGACTCTACTACCCAAAGCAATCTACAGATTCAATGCAATCCCTATCAAACTACCACTGGCATTTTTCACAGAAGCAGAACAAAAAATTTCACAATTTGTATGGAAACACAAAAGACCCTGAATAGCCAAAGCAATCTTGAGAAAGAAAAACAGAGCTGGGGGAATAGGCTCCCTGACTTCAGACTATACTACAAAGCCACAGTACTGAAGACAGTACGGTACTGGCACAAAAACAGAAATACAGATCAATGGAACAGGATAGAAAGCCCAGAGATAAACTCACGCACATATGGTCACCTTATCTTTGATAAAGGAGGCAAGGATATACAGTGGAGAAAATACAGCCTCTTCAATAAGTGGTGCTGGGAAAACTGGACAGCTACATGTAAAAGTATGAAATTAGAACACTCACTGACACCATACACAAAAGTAAACTCAAAATGGATTAAAGTCCTTAATGTAAGGCCAGACACTATCAAACTCTTAGAGGAAAACATAGGCAGAACACTCTATGACATAAATCACAGCAAGATCCTTTTTGACCCACCTCCTAGAGAAATGGAAATAAAAACAAAAATAAACAAATGGGACCTAATGAAACTTCAAAGCTTTTGCACAGCAAAGGAAACCATAAACAAGACGAAAAGACAACCCTCAGGATAGGAGAAAATATTTGCAAATGAAGCAACTGACAAAGGATTAATCTCCAAAATTTACAAGCAGCTCATGCAGCTCAATATCAAAAAAAGAAACCATCCAATCCAAAAATGGGCAGAAGACCTAAATAGACATATCTCCAAAGAAGATATACAGATTGCCAAGAAACACATGAAAGGATGCTGAACATCATTAATCATTAGAGAAATGTAAATCAGAACTACAATGAGATATCATCTCACAGCAGTCAGAATGGCCATCATCAAAAAATCTAGAAACAATAAATGCTGGAGAGGGTATGGAGAAAAGGGAACCCTCTTGCAGTGTTGGTGGGAATGTTAATTGATACAGCCACTATGGAGAACAGTATGGATGTTCCTTAAAAAACTAAAAATAGAACTACGATATGACCCAGCAATCCCACTACTGGGCATATACCCTGAGCAAACCATAATTCAAAAAGAGTCATGTACCAAAATATTCACTGAAGCTCTATTTACAATAGGCAAGACATGGAAGCAACCTAAGTGTCCATCAACAGATGAATGGATAAAGAAGATGTGACACATATATACAATGGAACATTACTCAGGCATAAAAAGAAACGAATTAAGTTATCTGTAGTGAGGTGGATGGACCTAGAGTCTGTCATACAGAGTGAAGTAAGTCAGAAAGAGAAAAACAAATACCGTATGGTAACACATTTATATGGAATCTAACAAGAAAGAAAAAGAAATGGTCATGAAGAACCTAGGGAGAAGACGGGAATAAAGACACAGACCTACTAGAGAATGGACTTTAGGATATGGGGAAGGGGAAGGTAAGCTGGGACGAAGTTAGAGAGTGGCAAGGACATACATACACTACCAAATGTAAAATAGATAGCTAGTGGGAAGCAGCCATATAGCACAGGGAGCTCAGCTCAGTGCTTTGTGACCACCTAGAGGGGTGGGATAGGGAGGGTGGGAGGGAGGGAGACACAAGAGATATGGGGATATATGTATATGTATAACTGATTCACTTTGTTATAAAGCAGAAACTAACACACCTTTGTAAAGCAATTAGACTCTAATAAAGATGTTAAAAAAAAAAAGAAGAAAAGGTGTCACAAATATCAGGAAAGCAAAACTTCTCTCAAATTCCTAGCAATCTTCTGTTAATGTTATAGTCAGAATGCTGTCATATAGCTACAAGAGGGACTGGGAAATTAGTTCAGTGTTTTTTGTCAATTTAACATGAAAAGTTTAAGGCGGGAATTGCTGTTCAGAACAAAACAGGATTCGATTTGTAAGGAAAAAGGGGAGGCTGTCTAGCATAGAACTGGTGAATGAATTAAAGATGGATATTGGGCATCAACTCGATTTTCTGCTGCAGTCATTGAGCTCTGCTAGGCCCCTGGGGTACAAATCCACTCCAAACACTGCTCCCATTCTTACGTCACTCATAGTTAATTAGAGGAGACAGTCTTATAGGCCGTGTGGAATTACAGAGATACTCACAGGGAGCAAGGAGTGGCACTGAAACTCAGCCTGAGAGAAGTGGAGAGGTCTTCTTGGAGGAAGGGGCATCTGAACGTACAAGAAAAGGATGCATAAAAGATATGCAAAAGGAAGGGAAAATTTCAGGTGTTAAGGTGAGAACACGTGGTGCATGTTAGGGACCAAAAGCAACTTGGCATTGAGGAAACTCTGTATTAGTCTCCCCTGATGCCCTCTCCAAACTACACTGGTCTTTCTTTTCCTCTCTCCCATCTCCCTAACAGCCCCTCCTCACCTGCGAGGTCTCATGTAAATGTCTTCTCAGGGAGACTTCCCCATGATGCCACCTGTTAATCTCCAACTTAGCTATTGTTTCTCTTTTTCTTGATATTTACTCTGTACCAAGTATATGGGAAGCAATCAACAAATATTTGTAGAATGGCAGAAATGATAGTTATTTAATTCATTTAATTTTAGAGGTATGAATCTCAAATTATCTTCTGTGTATAATTGCAGACATGCACATCAGACATGTAATCTTTGATTATCCTTTAGCATTAATCTTATAGTTTTCTCTTTTTCTTTCCTGAGAATGTCTTTTATAGGCTAATTTATCAAGAACAAAGGGCATTGAAGTAGGGATCATGTCTAACATGTGTCTGGAATCTTCAAAGTATTTGCTATAATATTTACTTATGGTAGATGAGGAATACTTAGTGTTACTGAATGTGCATGTAATAGAAAAGTAGGGATCCATGAAAATGTATTAAATGTAACTATTTCTTTTGAGAAAGCAACTGGAAAGTTAATTTCTACCATCATTTAAAACTATTCTGGTCCTACTTCTCAATATATCAGTTGATATTTTTGCAAGTTCAAAGAAAATTTAGCTACTGTTGATTGCTATGACACAATAGAATAGAATGCATAACATTATTTTATGATTCAGATTGCTACATGATTGCAGAGAGATGTTTATGTATACAGTTTCTCTCCCTGCTGAGGCCCCATCAACTGCAAAGAAATACAGTAATAAGAAAAATAAATTTGTTTTTCAGAAATTCTGAAACAGTTGAATGCAATGTGTAGAAATTTGTTCTCATTGGTTACTCCTCATTGATACTGGCATACAAGTTTCCCAATAGCCTTATTCTTTATTTATGATGCATTTTCTTCTTTTGCCTCACACTGTGTCACAGCAAGTAATCTTGTTTTAAAATGCAATACAACAAGAGACCATGAGGCCACATCCCTAAAGCAGTCCCTTCCAGAGTGGAGTCCAAGACTCCCTCGAGAGCCCCAGGACTTCATGGAAAGTTGTCAAAGCTGAGAATGTTATCTGGGGAAAAATGGTTAAAGAGAGATTGGGAACATAGTCCAGGAGGGAACATCAGTGGTGGGGAGAGGAGAACAAGACTAAATGATGGGCGAAAGAGAAACATTTGGAGAGCCAGAGAAAGACCTAAATGTAAATAAGCTTTGCCTTAAGACTAAGAAAAATAAAGACTAACCATGACAACTGTGTAGTTTTATTCATTGAGGTCTTAGTATAATCACAAAAGTATAGAATTAACCTCTCAAGATCCAAGTAGTTAGGCCTTTCAGTGGGGTGGGTTGCAGATGGAGATTCTGTCAGTAGGAGCCGTACAGGAAAGATATCCAGCCAAACAAATCATGACCTGGTGCCGTTTCTCAGAGATTCTCCCTGATTCTGTCCATGTCTTTCCCTAAGGTTGCTTTAGGCCAGACTGGACCTGGTGCCTTTATCCGGGTCAGGTACATAGGACTGCTAAAAGTCATGTGATCTGCCATCCCCTCTGCTTCAGTCATCACCCTTTCCCATCGCAGGTTCTCACTGCCTCCATTTCTTCCTCCTCAGTGATGTGCAGTTGTAGGTTTGAGGAGAAATTATGAGCTACCATCTTCACATAAAGAGGTGGCATTGGTAGCTTTGAATGGAATGGCTAAGTATCCAAAGTTTCTTACCTGACACAGATTTTGGACATCTTTTCTGCATGACAACTCAGAATCATCTCTTACCCCTAATTCCTAGTGCATAATACATCTATAGGATTGCTACATGAACTTGAATATTTTTGAGTAGTATCTTCCCCAAATAGTAGATAAACTCTTAATCGTGGTTAGAAATCAGGTTCTTTAGACTTCTATGAGGTTTTTACCAAGATTATGGCAGAAGTTGACATGATGGTTGGAGCATGCTTTCTCTTATGGGTGTTAGCCACTAGCAGAATTTAGTCTCACCCATGGGATGGGGACAAATTGAAGATTAAATTCATTAGTGATGGTATTTTAGGAGCATCCATGGTGCCTGAGGATTTTAGGGATGTTCACAACATAGGGTATTACAGGTGTTACCTCTGGGGAAGCAGTATCTGGAAAAAGATATTTAAACTGAAATCTGAAAAGTAAGTAGGAGTTAACCAGATTAAAGGGAACACGGGGAATCTGAGGTGAGTGGAGAAGAACATTACAGGCAGAGGCAAGAGAGTGTTTACAGGTTGGGAGTGTGTGGCACGTTTGGCAGAACGGACGGACAACTGAGGGAGGACACAGAGATGAGGATAGAGACGTGAGCAAGGTGATACATTCAGAGTCGTGGGAAGAGATTTCGAGTTCATTTTGAAAGCAGTGGGGACCCCCTGAAGGCTGTTAACCAAGGAAGTTATGTAACCAGAGAGACGTTTGGAAAGATTCCTGTGTCCTGCAGAGAGTAGAACGGAAACCGACAAAGGGCAGGGAGAGTGTTTGGGAAGATCTTACAGAAATCTAGGCAGAAAGAATGGTGACCTGAGTTTAGTTCAGCGTCTTGGTTATCCATTGTTGCATAAAAATTCTCCCTCCCTCGCCTAGAATAAAATAACTTAGTGGTTAAAACAGCAACTATTCTATTGCAGTTTTGGTGAGTCAGGGATTTGTACAGGGCATGGGGGCTGGATTGTCTCTGCTGCTTGATGACTGGACTCTCAGTGAGAGATGGATGTATGTCTCCCCTGGCCCCCCTGTCTGGGGCCTTGCTTCATCTGCTGGGGCAGGGGTATCCAAAATGGCCCCTTGCTTGCCTTCCTCATAATTACATGCACAGGGAACAATGAATATCTCCTTTAATCTTGGTTCTCATAAATATTTTATATATCTTTTTATTATAAATTCATCATATTGATTGTATTTTATAAATAGAATGCAATTCTATTTATTGAATAGAATTTATAAAGCAAATATTACCATACAATTTCCCCTTTTATCATTTTCAGTCTAGAACCTAGAAGCTACTCAATATATATTTTATCTCAATTGAATTTAATAGTGCAAAATAAAAAGACAGAATTTTTTTATGTAACTATTTCAGTATACAACAATTAAATTGGCATCAGCGTTTAATTTTAATTAGGATACCAGTGTAGTAAACTGCAAAGGTAAAAAATCTCAATCTTTTCACATATAAAAATTAATGTTCTTTTGTTAACTAGTGATAAGAAAAGAAGATTGTGAAACATCAGTGTGCAACTTTAGGGTACTCAAATTTTATGCTTAATCATCAAAGCAACTGAATTGTCCCCTGTTAATATTTACTGCTTCTTCTTTTAATCACCTTGATTCTGTCTTTTTATGTATTTTAATAAACTATATGGTTAATATACCCTAACTCATATCTCTTTTGAAGAGAGATGGGATATAAAAAGTAAATACATGAATAAACTCAGATAAATGGTTATATCATCAGCTAGAGAGATATCTATGCCTTTTCAAAAAGTTTATATTTTAGTTGATTAATTAATGGAATACTATTTATGGTTCCCTCCAACACATTTGCCTCTACTTAATGGTCTGGAAAAGAAAGATAGTAACAATGCAATGAAAATTTTAATGATATTAAATGTGGTGTCTTGGCAAGCAACTCTAGGAACAGAGAAGCTACATGAATGAGCCTAGAGAACTTAGGAATCTGAGCAAAAGAGAAAAGTAGATTCAAGCAGGAATTAAATGCAGATGAAGACATCTGGAGAGAGGTATTAAGTGCAGACATTCAGGAGGCAGGTAAAATCACAAAGGCTGTGAGAAAGCAATGGTGAGGTTGTAGCACATCAGCTATTTCATTACGTAGCGGCAACATAATGACTAATTCACTTTTGTGTCTCTAATTTCGAATCCCTCTACAGAAAAGTGATAGATTATGTATCTCTTGAAAGAACTTTAGAATTCCAGAAGCTTCAGTGGAAGTGCTGTATAATTACCAGAATGAAGCAAGTGCCTAGTGTTTTATTACAAGCTCTCCACCTGCTTCTCCCATTTCTTTCACACTAAAAAAGGAAGCATACCAAGCTCTCTATCAAGGGAACTGCTAGTGTGATGAATAAGAAAAGCGTTCATATACAGAGTCATGCAAACCTCAACATCCTTTATTAATTGTGGGGTTCTCATCCGCAATGTAGTTAAGAATGGTCTTATGCAAACATAACATTGCAAGGCAGGTATTGGTATCCAGTGTCTGTGTTGCCTACTTGACTGTAAAGGGGGTACTGACTGTCCCATATTCACTTTATAAAAATTATTGAAGGCAGTCAAAAGGTACAAACTTCCAGTTGTAAGATAAATAAGTACTAGGGATGTAAGGGACAACAAGATCAATATAATGAACACTGCTGTAGGTTATACATGAAAGTTGTTAAGAGAGTAATCCTGAGAGCTCTCATCACAAGGAGTATATATTTTTTCTTTTTCTTTCATTTTGTATCTATGTGAGATGACGGATGTTCACTGAACTTACTGTGGTATCATTTCATGAGGTATGGAAGTCAAATCATCGTGTCGTGCACTTTAAACACATACAGTGCTGTCAATTCGATCTCAACAAAACTGGAAGAAAAAATACACAAAATCTCCCAAGGAGAAAAAAAAAATGTTATTATTGAGGAAAGTTTAAAACATACATAAAGCACAGAAAATTAGTTTGGAGGACTCCCACGTACCAATTACCCAGCTTATCGAGTCATGTTCAATCTTGTTTCTGCTATACACACTCATGCCCACGCAGCCACCTCAAAGTCTAGGTTATGTTGAAGCACATCCCACCCGTCTAGATAGTATGTAGATCTAAAAGATAAGTATGTAAATATACCACACACACACACCTATCAGCATTATAATTATGTCATTATAGTACGTAAAACGTTATTGAGACTTCCTTAATAACTTCGTATTCATTTTTATATCTTCAGTGCTCAGCCTGGTCCCCACACAGTATTGCTCAATAAATGTATGCAATTTATTAATTCAGGAACACAACATTACTACTTCCAGGTTATTGCTGCTCCTCTTTATCTCTCAAAACCCATCCCAAGGACCTCTTTTCTGTGACAAAGTCCACAATATTCCTAAGTAAAGCTAATTACTTCAACTTTCATTCCACTGTTGTAAATTCTGAATGTTTTTGAGCACTGACAGTGTACTGGGAACTGTGCTAAACACTTAGCATGGATCAATATGTTTTGGACGTAGTTTGATTCTAGATTCCATGCTTTTCACCATTTTTATTTGTCTTTGTGCTTCACTTACTAGCAAAGTACCTGATACATTGTAGAAACTTAAAAAAAAAGTCTTGAAGGAGGAAAGAATGAAAGAAGGAAGGGAGATAGAGGGGAAAAGGAGAGGAAGGAAGGAGGAAGGGAAGGAAGGGAGATGAGAGAGATGGAGGGAGAGCAAGAAAGAGAAGGAAGGAAGGAAGGAGATTATTGAGATTACTTGAGAAGGAGAAAAAACAAGACAAACAGTTATACAGCACTGTACAGTTTCAAAAATGTGTTTTCATTTATCTTCTTTTCTTAATCTATTGGATAGATATCATAGCCATCTTGAAGATCTGACTCCGCCTTCTATTCTTTTCAGAATCTAAAAAGTCAGTGATATTTGTCTTTTGATATGACTGGAATCCCAACAGAAAGAGCTGAGTGGCCCTTGTCTAGAATATAGTACTCTAGATCAGAGGTCTGCAGTGTTTCTGAAGAGAAGCAGAATGGCTGAGCAGTTGAAGCCTCAGGATAACCAAGACTGATGATTTGGCGGGAGGTGGTGGAAGGGTATCTACTGTCAGGGAAACCATAAGTATAATGTCGAGGACTGTGTAGGTAGGGGATATTGACAAGGCAGCATTCAGCTGCCTGTCTCTCCTTTGCATTCTGTAAACCACCTAAAGTCATGTCCCTGGAGAGCACCTGGACTACCAGCAAAGAACTACCTCTTACAAGGTGGTCTCAGTTGCAAGGTGGTTCCATATGGTAATTTATTATGTCTAAGCTCCAACTGATCTGAGCTAACCCCTCAGCCTCACCCTGTAAATTTCTCTCAGAGCTCTCTTTGATTCTTTATAACTTTTGTCAAAGTTTGTACTTCAATATTTAAATAATTTCCATTAATTGTCACCACAATTAGGTTATAAACGCCACAGTGGCAGGAACCATGTCTGTTGTACCACCATATATAGCACTTAGAATAGTTCCTGTAACATAATAATCAACTGCTTAGTAAATATATTATGAATAAATGAATGAATGAATAAACCATGTCAAATTTTTTGTAACTTGAAGAGCATTAGTACCATTTTCACTAAGTATGACATGTGATTTTGTAAACATCGTGTACTTACAATTTCCATTTTTAGTTGAATGACCTTTCTGAGTATTGCCTTTGTGCACTATTTTATATTTTATTTTTACATTTAGGTGTAAGTTGATTTTAGAGTAAATATTAATTAAAGAAAAAGAAGAAGAATATAAAAGCCCAAGGGACGATTGCACATAAGCAACGTAGGTATCTGTTTAGTCATAAAACTTACAAAGAAATCTTAGAACCTAAATAATCCAATTCCCTTTCCTCCATCATTTTAGGAATTAAGCTAAAAGTTTTACACAAGATCATAGTTAGTTAATAGTGAAACTGGGACCAGACTGAAGGCTTTTTTCTTTTCACCCAGTAATTTTTCCTTAATTCATCCTATATCACATTGTCATAATAAATTCCCCTTTAAAATTTCTTGGTTTATGGTGGCTAAACTCTGAAAATGTAGCAATGTATTTCCAAGTGTAAAAGGAAGAGATGGTTTGAAAGGTCCGGTGGGCTAAATTGTGAAGAGCTTTGCCAAACCAAAAAGTTGGAATCTTTCTTCAATAACAAATGGAAACAAGAGTTTTGGGGTAGAAACCAAAAACTTAAAAACAATTTGAGAGTGAAGTAATCAGCTTTATTTTCTAAATTCAAAATAAAACAGAGTTAAATAAAGATTTCTCTGGAAGCAACATGGGAAATGTAAGAGGAAAAAAATCAGGAGACGATTGCAACAGTTCTGGGGAGACCTGGTACAGGTTTGAATCGAAAAGCAGTGGCAGCAGAGGTCAAAAAAGAATACATTCTTTAAGAGTCATTTCTGAGCCATAACTTAGATTTGGCGCCCATCTGGATAGGAAGGCGATGAGAAAGACAGGTGAATGAGCCTATCTGGGCTTCTCGTCGGGAGACTTGGTGGAGGATTAAAGATTCTAGGAAGCTAAAGTTTTGGAAGAAATTAAATTTGAGGCATCTGTGTGCATCCAGGCGTGCTGCAGGGATGAGTGTGCCTCGCTGTGGGTCTGCAGGAGGGCTTCTGGCAGTTCACTGGGCAGGTCCTTGGTTGGGTAAGACTGGCCGCGGACTGCAGCTGAGAAGGGCTAGAACAGAACCACAGGGCTACTTCAGAATCTGCAGCTGATGGTGGTCAGTAGGCCTGCCTTCAGAGGCACAGACCTGTGAGTCTCCCACCAGATTCCTGGGCAGACTGGACTGCCCCCGGGGCTGCAGCTGAGAGGGGCTTGTACTGTGTCACGGGGCCACTTCAGGATCCGCAGTCAGACCAATGCTGGTAGGCCTGCCTCAGGGGTACAGATGAGCACGTCTCCCTGCAGGTCCCTGGGTGGCAGGACTGCTTCTGGACCATGGCTTTGAGGGGTGGAGTTGGGTTATGGAGTTGCTCCAAGATCCAGTTAGAGCAAAGTCAATGAACTTGCCTCAGGGGCACGGATGGGCATGTCTCCGTCTGGGTTCCTGGGCAGTTACGACCGGCAGCTAAGAGGGACTGGAGCAGGGTCAGGTACCACTTCAGGGTCCACATCTCGGGCTGAGGTCGGTAGGCACAGGTGGATGTGACTCTTCCCAGGTGCCTTGGTGGATTGTGAGTCCAGAGGGGTCTGTAGCCAGGACAGGACCACCGTTGAGCCTACCACCTGGGCACGGACCTGCATTCTCAAAATGACCCTGCTTAGTCTTGGGCTCCACCAGAGTTTCACAGTCTCCTGCTTGGATCCCATACATCCACAAAGGCACCTTTTTCTGTGGATGGTTGCCAAATTCTTGCTGCTGAGTAGGGATGTGAGTGAGGGACCTCCTATTCCATCATGTTGCTGATGTCACTTTGATGAACAGGTCACAAGTATCTATTTCATTTGTTACAGTTCCCATAAAAACAGGATTTTTTGACCATTTACTAATTTATGGATGGTTTACTGGTTGGGGCATATCAACGTTGTTAGTTATGCTGTTTGATCACAGTTTCAATTTTATATTTGTCCCCTTCTGGGCTGTGTATCTTAAGTAGCAGACACAAAGATGTGACCATGTTAGACTTGCTTGTGGCTTGATTTGAGGTTGTATGCAGATGCGGTCTGATAAAAAATTGAGGATAAAATATGCACATTTAAAAAATCAGTCTGTGATTACTTTGCCCTGAATACCTCTGTTAGAGAAAAAATACGTCTTTGGAAAGTAAAACTATTCCAAATTTCCTTCTGAAGCATCTATAGTATTTCTTAAACTCATAACATCTTTAACTAGCCATTGTGAACTATTAGAAGCTCTACTAGTTATATATTATTTGTAACAATTTGGTTTAGAAGTAGAAAGAAAATCATCATTAACATCTGGAGCAATGTGGTGTTGAGTTAATGTTTTAAAAAATTAACCACTGGGGCTTCCCTGGTGGCGCAGTGGTTGAGAGTCCGCCTGCTGTTGCAGGGGACACGGGTTCATGCCCCGGTCCGGGAAGATCCCAAATGCCACGGAGAGGCTGGGCCCGTGAGCCATGGCCACTGAGCCTGCGCGTCTGGAGCCTGTGCTCCGCAACGGGAGAGGCCACAACAGTGACAGGCCCGCGTACCGCAAAAAAAAAAAAAAAAAAAAAAAATTAACCACTGAATAACAGTGACACAATTATTGCTCATTTTTTGGAGTTAGTAGGAAATTGCAGAAACTAGGAACTTTACTCTTGGGGGATAAATTATAATCTTCTCCATATATACATATATATTTGGTACAGCATCCTAGGACACCTATTATGGCACCTGGAATGGTGCTGTTGATTGGCATTGGCTGCAAGAATGCCCACAGCAACTTTAGTCCTAACTCCTCCCAGATATTCTGCTTCAGGCAACTCCATGGAATAGCATGGGGGCCTAAGGGGATACCAAACATAAGAAGTAAGAAGAAACCCATCACAGTCATTATTTTTAACCTAGAAGCAAAATGGTTACTAAAGGTAAGATTTCTGTGAAATCTCAAATGGGCCTTTTTTTTTTCCATCTGTATGATTTCGCAGAACTAAAAAAATCAATTAAATCTGTAATATTGTTAGAACGGAATAGAAGTTCATGTAATAAAATTAAATGTATAGCTCAAACATTTTTTTTTTTTTTTTTTTTTTTTTTGCGGTACGCGGGCCTCCCACTGTTGTGGCCTCTCCCGTTGCAGAGCACAGGCTCCGGACGCACAGGCTCAGCGGCCATGGCTCACAGGCCTAGTTGCTCTGCGGCATGTGGGATCTTCCCAGACCGGGGCACGAACCCGTGTCCCCTGCATCGGCAGGCGGACTCTCAACCACTGCGCCACCAGGGAAGCCCAAACATATTTTTTATAATTGGCTTCCATTCCTATTTGAATATCAGAATCATCTGTGAAGCACTGTGCACTTTAAATATATACAGTTTTATCTGCCAGTTATACCCTGATAAAGCTGAAAAAAAGAATCGTCTATGAAGATTATTAAAGCCTAGAGGCTTCAGTTCCATGCATCTCTGCCACATACTGTGGGCGAGTTGCCTAACCTCTCTGTACCTCAGTTAGCTCATCTGTTACATAAGGATAGTAACTGTATCTTCCTCATAGGGATGCTGTGAGGATTAAATGAATTAGTGTATGTAAAGCCCTTAGGACAGGGCCTGGCACATAGAAAGCATGCCCTCATATAGTGCTTGCTACCGCTCTCCCATGAACAGGTAACTTGGATCTTTGTTTCCAGGGGTTCTGGTCTGATGCTCAATATGGATTTTTTCCTAGGGGGAGCATAGTTTACCTAGTCTGGCACTGTGAATAGAGGGCTAAATGGAGAGGAAAAGTCGTGCATGTTGCTGCAGCTGTTAGGGCAGTACTCCTATTGGTTGTGTGCTGTGGGGGGAGTGCCGTGGCCGTGGAAGAGGGGGAAAGGGGAGGCATGCGGAGGCCATACTTTGGGCCTGGAAGCAGGTAATGCAACACCCTAATGATTCCAGAATGAGATTTCGCCTTGCCATTTTCCCCGAGTGCACAGCCTACTGAAACATGTGTTTACTTTAAAAAATATCTATGAAAATAGATATATTTATGCAAAGGAATCTCATTCTATAAACTTTGCTTACATTTATTTAAAGCATAGATCCAAAACTTCAAATTTGTAACAAAATGTGGAACCAGTCCTGGCGGCAGCGGAGGTTTGGCAAAGATAGTATCAAGCAGTTACCACCAGAGCTGAATGTCTTAGCAGATAGAGATACTGGACATTTCCCCTGGAAACCTATATGGACAGACACCTGGAAGATCAGATGATTTCTCCCTTCCTAATACTTTGGTCTCTGGATGCTTGACACAAATTCAGAGAGATTGGATAAACTCATGAGGTTGGATTACAATGAGGTTCGAGTTTCTTGCCAGCCCAGGAGGGATGGGGGAGCAGCGAATTAACCAAAATGTGTACAACTGTAGAAAGGCTACCTGAAATTATGGCCTAAGATGCATCCCTGTTCCATTGTAGGACTTGTCTGGTATTATTAAAAATTCTTATGCTCTGTGACAATGATCCGTTTATTACCTCTCAGCCCTCAATCTACCCTTTCGTTTCCTGCTTCGCAGCAAGTACAATGCTACACTTGTCAGTAGGGGGCGCTGGAGGGACATTACTGGAGGAAGGAATTGGTCCTTCTGGTTCCCCTGTGCTGTCAGTGTTTTTGCCTCTTGCTCCTTGTGCATTGCTGCTGTCCCATCTGTGCACCCAGCAAGCACAGCCTCCCGGCAAACTCATAGCCTCAGCCTCGCTGACTGTAACCCTCCTGATGCAGACCCCACGTGCTCTAGGCCTCTCACTGTCCTGCCATTAAGTGGGATCCCAGCGCCCCACCCAGGAGGCTGCTCCTGCTTGCACAGGGACTGTGAACCAGCTCTGGCTGGGGCAATGCAATAAACGTCACCATCTGATAGGCCCCCAGTTCGCCTTCTGCAGGAGGTCTGAATCCCTGCTTTAGGAAACCAGCCCCCTTTCTAGGCTCCTCCTTTCTTCGGTTCCCTTCCCTAGCCCTAAGGTATTCTTTAGAACAGGGGTCAGCAACTGCGACCTGCTGTTGGTTTTTGTAAATAAAGATTTATCAAAACACAGCCACACTCATTCATTTCTATTTTGTCTCTCTGGCTGCTTTGATGCTGCCACAGCAGAATTGAATACTGGTTGGAACAGAGATCTGATAGTTTGCAAAGCCTGAAATATTTACTGTCTGGCAGTTTAACAGAAAAAGTTTGCCGACTCCTGCCTTAGAGTTCTCTGTTCTCTTTTATAGTTATTCCATTGTTACAGTTAATAATTCTTTATGTTAAATGTCCTTGTTCAAATTACTATGTGGTTTCTGTCTCCTAATTGGACCTTTCTGATACATGTACTACATATCTGTGCACCCTTAGGGATTATAGCCCATGGAATTGGTACTGGTTCAATTTGGGAAAGAAGCATCTACTACTTTACCCATGACCAGCAAAAACCCCAAGGCAAGGAAACGCTGTGGACCTTGCTACTCCTTGCAAAGTGGGAAAGAAAAAAATAGGGAGAACAATCATAAGTTAGTTATATCGATAAATTGCCTCACCGCATTCATACCTTATACATTTGTTACACTTAAAAGCAATCCAGATGCCTAGCACATAGTAAGCGTTTACTAAATGATTTTGAATGAATTGAGTGTATGAATGATATAAGAAATACCGAAAACACACCACAGGCAGTGTTTTCCTTTCAATGCAAAGAAGTGACAAATAATAAAGTGTAGATAAGTGACAGGTAATGTTGCCCCAAATATTTACTCTGATTGTATGAAAATTATGGAGAATATATAAAGAAAGAAGATGTGACCATGAATACATTATCTTAAGCTATATATACAAATGAAGTGGAAAACACACAAAAAATAATTTTCTCCTGAAACACTTGGATAATTGAGACAAGCACTGCATTTTTGGTTTGAATTAGCTGAGCTGAACCAGTTATTAATTCGACTTTGCTTGTGAGGCTGCAGCCATAGAGGGGTTCATACTGGCTTCACTTCAATAAACAGCCGTGGACTGGGGTCAATTCTTATTTTATTTAGCATTTTTCATTCATTCAGATTCCATATTCAGCTAATTACTTCCAGGAACAGTACGCATTAAGAAGAATAACTCATTTACATGGAAGAAGGCTACAGTTTGCCCTTTTGCTTTTATCTCCCTTCCTTCCCTTTGCCTTTATTCTTCTTTCATTTGGAGCAATGTGAAGCACAAACATCAAATCAATGCACCTTACATTCTGATTTTTTGTTTCCAAAGCATGCAAACCTTTTTGTTGGCAGAAATTAGCCTTTGCCAGGTAATTCGAAGAAAAATGTACATTTGATTTTACCCTCGTCAAGTGAGTGTTTTGCCACGTTTATCGCATCTCCCTGGCTGTTCACAGACCACTTTGCAGATGGTTCGCTCTGCCTTCTCTTTAGCTGATTGCTGGGCAGTCAGTGAAAAGCTTCAGATGCTGGTGATACTTTCTCTACTGTTTACAAAAGCAGAAAAGAATTTCACACTTGTTTTGAGCACTGCAGCTGTCTCAGTACCTTTAAATGCCCCTTATAAGCCATTCTAAACAAACCAGCCTGCCTACTGGGAAACCAAAATACCTGTTAGCACTTTCTTTCCATGAAGAATGAAGAGTTGTCTTTAATGCACCAAATGAATTCAAGGAATGCATTTTCTCTCTAGACATGACAGAAAGAAACGTAGATAGCCCAACATTCAAAAGATAAAAGTAGTTCATACTGTTATCATCAGTAGGAACTTGATAGAAGGGGAGAGAGGTGATTATTCCCTAATAGCAATCTTATAAGAAATAGAACATGTTAATTATCCTGTCATTTTGTTTAAACCAGCCCTGGATCTCAAACCTGTTTGCACATCGTAATCACCTGTAGAAGCTTCAAATAATAAGAAGAAGAAGAACAGGAGGAGGAGAAGGGGAGGAGGATGCTTGTATCCACCCCTGGAGACTGTGATTTAATTGGTCTGGGGTATGGCCTGAGCTTTGGAATTTGACTTTGGAAGTTTCCAAGTTTGGGAACCACTGCCCTAGGTTCACCTTTAAATTCAAGGACTAGAGTAGTGCTGCCCAATAGGACTTCCTGAAGTGATAGAAATAACAACTGCAGGGAGTGTTAACTACCCTGAGAGAAGGAAAACAAAGGGAAGAGGTTGGTGTTTTCACAATCAGGAAGCTTGTAAGAGGACCCGAAAGAACTGAGATCCAGACCTCAGAGAAGACGGCATTGTCCCATTGGTGCTGGTACCACTGAGTGGAATGCATCATTCTGGGAGTGAATGGAAAAAAGACAGAATCAACTGCTATTAGAATCCGCTGCTGCTGCCAGGGAGAAGAGCCAATGCTGAGAAGATGGAACAGACCAACAAGAGGAAGGTCTTTGTCATTGTCTCCTGCTTGGCAGTCTCACTCTGATGCGCCCTAGTAACAGGACCTAACAAGGAAAGAGCTGGCCAAAGGGAAACAGTTTGCAGAGTCCTAGCCCCAATCAGCATCTTCACGCTGGGTACTGAGGAGTGAACTTGTAGCTAAAAAACAATATTTAATGCCCAACATCACTGTAACCAAAGAAGTGAACATTTAACAAATATTTTTACATATCCAATTAACATAGATTTTAAAAACAGTATTATTACAGGTTCTGTTAGCATGCATTCTTCTTTTTTTTAACATCTTAATTAGAGTATAATTACTTTACATTGTTGTGTTATTTGCTGCTGTATAACAAAGTGAATCAGCTGTACATATACATATATCCCCATATCCCCTCCCTCTTGCATCTCCCTCCCACCCTCCCTATCCCACCCCTCTAGGTGATCACAAAGCACTGAGCTGATCTCCCTGTGCTATGTGGCTGCTTCCCACTAGCTAGCTATTTTACATTTGGTAGTGTATATATGTCCATGCCACTCTCTCACTCTGTCCCAGCTTACCCATTCCCCTCCCCGTGTCCTCAAGTCCATTCTCTACGTCTGCGTCTTTATTCCTGTCCTGCCCCTAGGTTCTTCAGAACCGTTTCTTTTTCTTTTTTTAGCATCCATATATATGTGTTAGCATATGGTATTTATTTTTCTTTCTGATTTATTTCACTCTGTATTACAGTCTTTAGGTCCATCCACCTCACTACAAATAAATCAATTTCATTTCTTTTTATGGCTGAGTAATATTCCATTGTATATATGTGCCACATCTTCTTTATCCATTCATCTGTCGATGGACACTTAGATTGCTTCCACGTCCTGGCTACTGTAAATAGAGCTGCAGTGAACATTGTGGTACATGACTCTTTTTGAATTATGGTTTGCTCAGGGTATATGCCCAGTAGCGGGGTTGCTGGGTCATATGGTAGTTCTGTTTTTCGTTTTTTAAGGAACCTCCATACCGTTCTCCATAGTGGCTGTATCAATTAACATTCCCACCAACACTGCAGGAGGGTTCCCTTTTCTCCATACCCTCTCCAGCATTTATTGTTTGTAGATTTTTTGATGATGGCCATTCTGACTGCTGTGAGATGATATCTCATTGTAGTTTTGATTTGCATTTCTCTAATGATTAATGATGTTCAGCATTCTTTCATGTGATTCTTGGCAATCTGTATATCTTCTTTGGAGAAATGTCTCTTTAGGTCTTCTGCCCATTTTTGGGTGGGGTTATTTGTTTTTTTGATATTGAGCTGCATGAGCTGCTTGTAAATTTTGGAGATTAATCCTTTGTCAGTTGCTTCATTTGCAAATATTTTCCCCCATTCTGAGGGTTGTCTTTTTGTCTTGTTTATGGTTTCCTTTGCTGTACAAAAGCTTTTAAATTTTGCTAGGTCCCATTTGTTTATTTTTGTTTTTATTTCCATTTCTCTAGGAGGTGGGTCAAAAAGGATCTTGCTGTGATTTATGTCATAGAGTGTTCTGCCTATGTTTTCCTCTAAGAGTTTGATAGTGTCTGGCCTTACATTTAGTTCTGTAATCCATTTTGAGTTTATTTTTGTGTATGGTGTTAGGAAGTGTTCTAATTTCATTCTTTTACATGTAGCTGTCCAGTTTTCCCAGAACCACCTATTGAAGCATCTGTCTTTTCTCCATTGTATATTCTTGCCTCCCTTATCAAAGATAAGGTGAGCATATGTGCATGGGTTTATCTCTGGGCTTTCTATCCTGTTCTGTTGATCTATATTTCTCTTTTTGTGCCAGTACCATACTGTCTTGATTACTGTGACTTTTTAGTATAGTCTGAAGTCAGGGAGCCTGACTCCTCCAGCTCTGTTTTTCTTTCTCAAGATTGCTTTGGCTATTCAGGGTCTTTTGTGTTTCCATACAAATTGTGAAATTTTTTGTTCTAGTTCTGTGAAAAATGCCAGTGGTAGTTTGATAGGGATTCCATTGAATCTGCAGATTGCTTTGGATAATATAGTCATTTTCACAATGCTGATTCTTCCAATCCAGGAACATGGTATATCTCTTCATCTGTTTGTATCATCATTAATTTCTTTCATCAGAGTCTTACAATTTTCTGCATACAGGTCTTTTGTCTCCTTAGGTAGGTTTATTCCTAGGTATTTTGTTCTTTTTGTTGCAATGGTAAATGGGAGTGTTTCCTTAATTTCTCTTTCAGTTTTTTCATCATTAGTATATAGGAATGCAAGAGATTTCTGTGCATTAATTTTGTATCCTGCTACTTTACCAAATTCATTGATTAGCTCTAGTAGTTTTCTGATAGCATCTTTAGGATTCTCTATGGGTAGTATCATGTCATCTGCAAACAGTGACAGTTTTACTTCTTCTTTTCTGATTTGGATTCCTTTTATTTCTTTTTCTTCTCTGATTGCTGTGGCTAAAACTTCCAAAACTATGTTGAATAAGAGTGGTGAGTGTGGACATCCTTGTCTTGTTCCTGATCTTAGTAGAAATGGTTTCAGTTTTTCACCATTGAGAACGATGTTGGCTGTGTGTTTGTCATATATGGCCTTTATTATGTTGAGGTAAGTTCCCTCTATGCCTACTTTCTGGAGAGTTTTTATGATAAATCGGTGTTGAATTTTGTCAAAAGCTTTTTCTGCATCTATTGAGGTAATCATATGGTTTTTATCCTTCAGTTTGTTAATATGCTGTATCACATTGATTTGCATATATTGAAGAATCCTTGCATTCCTGGGATAAACCCCACTTGATCCTGGTGTATGATACTTTTAATGTGCTGCTGGATTCTGTTAGCTAGTATTTTGTTGAGGATTTTTGCATCTATGTTCATCAGTGATATTGGCCTTTAGTTTTCTTTTTTTGTAGCATCTTTGTCTGGTTTTGGAATCAGGGTGATGGTGGCCTTGTAGAATGAATGAGTTTGGAGTGTTCCTCCCTTTGCTATATTTTGGAAGAGTTTGAGAAGGATAGGTATTAGCTCTTCTATAAACATTTGATAGAATTCGCCTGTGAATCCATCTGGTCCTGGCCTCTTTTTGTTGGAAGATTTTTAATCACAGCTTCAATTTCATTTCTTGTGATTGGTCTGTTTATATTTTCTTTTTCTTTTTTTTTTTTTTTTTTTGTGGTACGCAGGCCTCTCACTGTTGTGGCTTCTCCCGTTGCGGAGCACAGGCTCCGGACATGCAGGCTCAGCAGCCATGGCTCACGGGCCCAGCCACTCTGTGGCATGGGGGATCTTCCCGGACCGGGGCACGAACCCGTGTTCCCTGCATCGGCAGGCAGACTCTCAACCACTGCGCCACCAGGGAAGCCCTGTTTATATTTTCTATTTCTTCCTGCTTCAGTTTCAGAAGGTTGTGCTTTTCTAAAAATTTGTCCATTTCTTCCAGGTTGTTCATTTTATTGGCATATAGTTGCTTGTAGTAATTACTCATGATCTTTTGTAATCTCTCATGATCCTTGGTATTTCTGCAGTGTCAGCTGTTACTTCTTTTTTATTTCTAATTCTATTGATTTGAGTCTTCTCCCTTTTTTTCTTGATGAGTCTGGCTAATGGTTTATCAATTTTGTTTATCTTCTCAAAGAACCAGCTTTTAGTTTTACTGACCTTTGCTATCATTTCATTTCTTTTTCATTTATTTCTGATCTGATCTTTATGATTTCTTTCCTTCTGCTAACTTTGGGGTTTTGTCCTTCTTTCTCTAATTGCTTTAGTTGTAAGGTTAGGTTGTTTATTTGAGATGTTTCTTGTTTCTTGAGGTAGGATTGTATTGCTATAAACTTCCCTCTTGGAACTGCTTTTGCTGCATCCCATAGGTTTTGGGCCTTGGTGTTTTTATTGTCATTTGTTTCTAGGTATTTTTTGATTTCCTCTTTGATCTCTTCAGTGATCTCTTGGTTATTTAGTAGCATATTGTTTAGCGTACATGTGTTTGTATTTTTTACAGTTTTTTTTCCTGTAATTGACATCTATTCTTGTAGTGTTGTGGTTGGAAAAGATACTTGCTAAAATTTCAATTTTCTTAAATTTACCAAGGCCAGATTTGTGACCCAAGATATGACCTGTCCTGGAGAATGTTCCATGAGCACTTGAGAAGAAAGTGTATTCTGTTGTTTTTGGATGGAATGTCCTATAAATATCAATTAAGTCCATCTTGTTTAATGTATCATTTAAAGCTTGTGTTTCCTTACTTATTTTCAATTTGGTTGACCTGTCCATTGGTGAAAGTGGGGTGTTAATGTCCCCTACTATGATTGTATTACTGTTGATTTCCGTTTTTATGGCTATTAGTATTTGCCTTATGTATGAGGTGTTCCTATTTTGGATGCATAAATATTTACAATTGTTATATTTCCTTCTTGGATTGATCCCTTGATCATTATGTAGTGTCCTTCTTTGTCTCTTGTAATGGTTTTTATTTTAAAGTCTATTTTGTCGGATATGAGAATTGCTACTCCAGCTTTCTTTTGATTTCCATTTGTGTGGAATATATTTTTCCATCCCCTCACTTTCAGTCTGTATGTGTCCCTAGGTCTGAAGTGGATCTGTTGTAGACAGCATGTATACAGGTCTTGTTTTTGTGTCTGTTCAGCCCATCTGTGTCTTTTGGTTGGAACATTAATCCATTTACATTTAAGGTAATTATTCATATGTATGTTCGTATTACCATTTTCTTAATTGTTTTTGGTTTGTTGTTGTAGGTCTTTTCCTTCTCTTGTGTTTCCTGCCTAGAGAATTTCCTTTAGCATTTTTGTAAAGCTAGTTTGGTGGTGCTGAATTCTCTTAGTTTTTACTTGTCTGTAAAGGTTTTAATTTCTCTGTCAAATCTGAATGATATCCTTGCTGGGTAGAGTAATCTTGGTTGTCGGTTTTTCCCTTTCATCACTTTAAATATGTCCTGCCACTCCCTTCTGGCTTTCAGAATTTCTGCTGAAAGATCAGCTGTTAACCTTATGGGGATTCCCTTGTATATTATTTGTTGTTTTTCCCTTGCTGCTTTTAATATTTTTTCTTTTTATTTAATTTTTGATAGTTTGATTGATATGTGTCTTGCCATGGTTCTCCTTTGGTTTATACTGTATGGGACTCTCTGCTCTTCTTGGACTTGATTGACTGTTTCCTTTCCCATATTAGGGAAGTTTTCAACTATAATGTCTTCAAATATTTCCTCAGCCCCTTTCTGTTTCTTTTCTTCTTCTGGGACCCCTATAATTCGAATGTTGGTGCGTTTAATGTTGTCCCAGAGGTCTCTGAAACTGTCCTCAATTCTTTTCATTCTTTTTTCTTTATTCTGCTCTGCAGTAGTTATTTCCACTATTTTATCTTCCAGGTCACTTATCCGTTCTTCTGCCTGAGTTATTCTGCTATTGATTCTTCCTAGAGAATATTTAGCTTCATTTATTGTGTTGTTCATCATTGTTTGTTTGCTCTTTAATTCTTCTAGGTCCTTGTTAAACATTTCTTGTATTTTCTCCTTTCTATTTTCAAGATTTTGGATCATGTTTACTATCATTACTCTGAATTCTATTTCAGGTAGACTGCCTATTTCCTCTTCATTTGTTAGGTCTGGTGTGTTTTTACATTGCTCCTTCACTTGTTGCGTATTTCTCTGTCTTCTCATTTTGCTTAACTTATTGTGTTTGGGGTGTCCTTTTCTCAGGCTGCAGATTCATAGTTCCCATTGTTTTTGGTGTGTGCCTCCAGTGGCTAAGGTTGGTTCAGTGGGTTGTGTAGGCTTCCTGGTGGAGGGGACTAGTGCCTGTGTTCTGGTGGATGAGGCTGGATCTTGCCTTTCTGCTGGGCAATACCACGGCCGGTGGTGTGTTTTGGAGTGTCTGTGAACTTAGTATGATTTTAGGCAGCCTTTCTGCTAATGGGTGGTTGTGTTCTTGTCTTGCTAGTTGTTTGGCATGGGATGTCCAACACTGGAGCTTGCTGGTCATTGAGTGGAGCTGGGTCATAGTGTTGAGATTGCCAATTGATATTACATGAGGCCAGGAGGTCTCTGGTGGTCCAATGTCCTGAACTCATCTCTCCCACCTCAGAGGCTAGGCCTGACACCTGGCTGGAGCTCCAAGACCCCATCAGCCACACGGTTCCTAGTGTTGGTGGGTCTCCTGCAGAGGTGGGCGGTGGCTCTGGCTCACCACAGGGTCAAGGACACTGACAGCAGAAGTTTTGGGAAGTACTCCTTGGCATGAGCCCTCCCGGAGTCCGAGCATGCATTCTTATACATTATTGTTGGATGTGTAAATTAACATCCGGGAAAGGAAGTTGCAAGTCCTGAAGTGTTTATAACCTTTGACTCAATCGCTTTGCTTTCAGAAATTTATCCCAAAGACACAATGAAAGTTATGATGTAAGAAAGTTAAGATGTAAGATGTAAGATGTAAGAAAGTTATGATGTAAGATGATGTAAGATGTAAGATGTATGAGTTAAGATGTAAGATGTAAGATGTGTGTTTAAAATATTTACTAAGATGTTGTTCATACTAATAAAAATCTTAATGACCCAAATAAGAAATGTTAAATACATTAAGGAGTATATCTATTATTTAATTTTACAAAATCATTAAAATTGTATTTACAATGCAATTTATGGACAAAACGCATTTATGGTATAATTATTGAGATATCATCTTTTCATTTAATACTTTACTACAAGCATTATTGTTGACTTCTTATTTTCTCCTCTCTCTATTGCTATATGTTCTGTTTCTTACAATATATTACATTAATAATAATACAAATAATAAAGTAACAAAAAATAGATGTATTATTTTAATAGCATTAAAATAAAAATATTTTATGTAAACAAAATACATGAACAAAAACAATACATTGGGAAAAACCTGCAGAAAATATAAATTTTTTGTCTTTAATAAGTAATGAGTATATATAGATTCATAAGAAAAACATCAAAACTCCCAAAAGATAAATGAATGATCAAAATTATTTATGAAAGGAAAAATACATGTGATTAATGAACTCATAGGAAAACGTTGCCTATCAAATTAGCACGAATCACAGAATTTGACAAGAGCAGTATGCAAGGTATAGTATAAAATCATGGAACCCTTCTGGCAAAAAAGAAAAGAAAACTGGACTATTTTGTAATAGTTAAAAGGCACATATCTTGAACCTTGTAACAGTTTTTAGGATCTATCCTGATTATAATTTGAAATTCATGAAAGACTTTATTCCCCTAAATATTCAAACTTTATTGTTAAAAATTTTTAAACCACTGGAAACAAGCTAATGCCTAAACTTGTGAGGATATTTTAAGAGCTTAATGTTCTAAAGAATTTTATAACATTCTTTAAACTTATATTGAATTTAATATCTTATGAATTTGTCATTTTAATGAATCTATTAAAAGTATATTTATAAAGGTTTTTAAAAAGAATTGGATAATGTTTAAGTTTTAATATTGTGTGACATCCAGGTTGCATAATTTAATATTCAGAATTATCTAAGCTAGGCAACATTATGCACAGAACAAAGTTGGAATGAACACTAAGGAGTTAAATGTGGTTGCCTCTATTTACTACAATTACACATGACCTTTTATTTCTTTATACCTCTGTCAGTTTTCAAAAGATTTCTAAAACGAGCATGTATTTTCTCATAATTTCAAAAATGAGCATTATTAAAATTCTTTAATTATTATTATTATTATAAGAATAAGTCCCTGATTAAGTTACTCTGACCTCTCCCATTCCTAAATTCTCCAATACCAGGATGAGAGACTAGTTTTTGTAGGGTCATGACGTAGGAAACCCTGCATGAATTTTGATCATATGGCCTGGAAGGATTAGGGATATAACAGGAAGCTTAGTTCCTGTGAGGTTTGATATATTATATTCTTTCAGAGATTTGTGTTCTAGATCAGGGTTGACAAACTTTTTCTGTAAAGGTATGGATGGTAAATATTTTAGGATTTGCATATCACTGTCACATATTTGTCTTTGTTTGTTTTTTACAACCCCTTAAAGTGCAAAAAACCATTCTTAGCTCGTGGACCTAACAAGAACAGGTCACAGACTGGATTAAGCTTGAGGGCCATGGCTTGCTGACCCCTGTTCTAGATCACATATACAGGGAACAACTAGAGATTCTGTGTGATGTTTTTCTTGAGTGCAAACACTGGTACAGCTAATGAGATTCTCTGTCCTCCATATTTTCTGTGGCTCTATAACCATCAGAAGGAGGGACAGAAATTGATAAGTAAAGGTGTCTGATAGTTACTGCTAAAAACAAGTGCTGCAAAACAAATAGCCTATACTCAGAGGATATCACTTATTCTTAAGAGACTTGTGTTGGTCAGTTGCTGATCTAGGCCTTGCTCAGCTGAGCAGCTCTGCGGACTCATACATCTGGGTGTTATCTGGAACCACCAGAACTGGGCTAGTCTCTGCTAGAGTTGTCTGGCTCTCCTCTAAGTATCTCTCACCCTCCTCCTGGGACCAGTCGGCTTCCCTGGGCTTGTTTTTTCCATGGCAATGGCAGGGATACAAACGAGCAAGCCCAAACATGCAAGTGCTGTTCAAGCCTTTGGTCAAACAATTGGTCAACCACAGCAGAAGCTGAAGTAGAACAGGTAGCTGAAGATCCAAGAAGCAGATAAGTTTGAGGGGAGAGGCGATATAAGACATTTTTGATACAATCCACACCCTGACCCATTCAAATCTACTTCTACCCTCCTTTTGTATCTGGTACCCATTCTACAAGGTGGGGCCATACTTTTTTGTCATAAAAAGATGTCCTTGCTCCATCCTCATTTCAAGATGGTGTGGCCGTAATCTCCTGGGAGACTTAAGATTAATAATGAAATAAACTAGAATCCATACTACTACGGCTGGTTCTATTTAGGTCAAGTGTCCTTTGGACCATTAATATGGCTAGAGGTCTGGGTACAATAATTAGCAGCCCTCCTATTTGCAATAAGTTTAGGAGAGTGCTGTTTCTGGAAGAGAGGGGTGTTACATAACAATAGGAAAATATGTCCAATAAAATAAAAATAGCTACATATATTGATTATGTATATAGTAGAAGCTGTGTTTAGTGATCTATACACATGATACCATTCCATATTACAATCATCTAATGAAGCAGATATTACTATTTTTACTTAACATGTGAAGAAACTGAAGTATAAGAGGTAGTTTGAATGTCCGAGTATGTGGCACAGTATGTGGTGGAATCATAATTCAAATCTGGATGTTTCCATTTTAAAAAACTAAGCTCTTAGCCGCAGTGGCTTTACTGCCTCCTGTCCTTGAAGTCAGATGTGTTTTCTCTAAGTTTTACCTCCAGGATTCTCTTAGAAATTATCTTTCTTCATTCTCTGTTTCCTTGTACTTCTGTTTTCAGTGAATAACCACTCTACCTACTCATCCCCAGTGTCTAGGAATCCATTAGCATTTTAGCTATTTTTGATAGTTTGACTGATTGTTCAGCAAATATTTACTCCCCATTGATGTTGGGTTTGGCTGGCTGACAGACTTTGGCTGATAGAATGTTAGTGGACCTGATAGTGTCTACAACCTGGAACAGAGCAGCCCAGTGAGTCCATCCTACATTGGAAGAATCACAGTTGACCTGAAGACTTGTGAGAATAAATGCTGTTGTGTGTCACTGAGTTTTGAAGAGGTTTGTTATGCAGCCCACACCTTCGGCTACTTAGGTAGATTAAGGACTTCTAACAAACAAGAGCTGTCTGATATATATTATATTATCGCAAGATAAAGAATGTGTGGAAGTTCTCTAATGGTAGCTAGGATGGTATTGTCTCAATAGTGTTTTCTTTTCCTTTATTGGGCAATAAAAATCTGTCATTGTTGTAGGAAATTGAAAAATGGTAGATAACCATTATTAGAGAGTAATTTGTTGATACACTGTCTTTTCAGCAATTCTATCTCATAAAGAGCTTCAATTCACAGTGAGCAATTCTTGTATTTCCATGCACCTCATTAATTGAGTGCCTCCTATTTTCCAGATATTATGTACCTATAGTCTCATTTAAAGCTAAGGCTATTACATCTTATAAATAAAGAAATTAAGTCTAGAGAAGGAAGTAATCATTGGAGGTCAAAGTGGTATCTTATGGTATCATAGACAAGTTGGGGCCAAAGATGGATCTAGAATTGTGGGTGGGATTTGGAAAGGAGCAGAACAGGGCATCCTAATTTGGGTAAAAGCTACTAGAATAAGGATTGTGGAATGGTGGGGATAGAAGTCAGTTGGGATTCTAGTATACCTGGGTAGAGGATTTGATTAGGAATTGGTAATAAACATGTTATAAATGTGCAGTGGAGAAATATTGTCAGAGACATTAAAAGAATGACAGAGAAGTTTATATGTGATGGAATAGGCAGTAGAGAGCTTGTACAAAATCACATTGAAAATACTGATTTATGAAGATCTGTCTTATGATGACAGTCAGTTAAAATCTTTAGAATTTGAAAAACATGTTTTGACTGCCTACTATATGCCTATTATGTGCCAAACACTGTGCTTGGTAGTTATACTTACATAAGTGGAAAATCAGACATTGAGGGGGTTAAAAACTTGAATAAGATGTTGCCCTTTCTCTCAGTAGAGAAGACAGATGTTTTGAAGCCATGATACAAGCTATACTTTAATAAGTGCTATAACAAAGGTAAAAGAATTAAGAGAATATAAATGAGAGCGAGATTAATTGCTATTAAGAGGATCAAGGAAGTTTTATATGAGGTTGCAAATGGACTTGCTAATAAATTACTCATAATGGGCAAAATCAGGGCAGGATCAAAACTGATGTCAAAGCTTTTAGTCCAGGAGACTGGAATAATGGTGCTGGCACTGACAGAAATAGAAGCCTGGAAATTATGATAATATTAATTTTGCATCAGTTTCATAATTGATATGGGTTGTGATGAGTCAACTATACTTTTTTGATTCAGTTCTAAATTATTTGTGTGGCATGGTTATAAAACATTATAACATTTGTTTTTAAGAGTTAACCTCATTGAACTCAAGATATTTAACTCAAATAGGTTGATATTTAAATGAGTAAAGACTAAAGAAATATATCCCCATTTGGTTCTTCTTAGACATAAATGTGTACTGGAAAATGTGAATAAACACTTAGTTTTATTATCTTACAGGCTACCTGTAGTATCCTAACTTTTGGGAAGCTTTAGAGGTGGTGTAGAGATAAAAATTTAACTGTAACCCTAAAAAGTTTGGTGATAATCAAGACATATATAGAAACATAGACAAATGAAAAGAGGAACTTCATATTGTACTGCAACGGAATTTCAGCAAACATCAGCTTTGGTCTAAGGAAAGAAAAATCTAAGCCAAGTCCATGAAGTCTTGGAAAAAATGTACAAAGACATTGCCAGTAACATTACATTCCAATCAGTAACACATGCTTTTCATGAGGTTAAAATTACTATTTTAAATAAGTCAGCAAAGACAGTAAAATTTCTGCAGATTCTTTTACTTTTTAAGTTTCTTACTAATGCTCTAAGTCAAATTCCCCTCCCCTATCTAAGATGCTGTGGCCTGGAGACTCTAACATGCTGTATCTGTAGAGTAGACCAGGCACTTTTATCGCTCAGGACTTCAGTTTCCTTGTCTGAGGATGAGAGCTTAAGACTTGACTTCCTCTCTCCCTCCCTTCTTCCCAACCTCTCTTTCTCCTTCCCTCCCTTCTTCCTTCCATGAACTTTTAGTGAGGACCTCCTTTGTCTCCCTGTTTAGATTCATACGTTTTACCCAGAATACTACAATCCGCAACAAGTCTCTCTACCGCCAGTATTGTCCCTTCAAAGTCATTCTGAAAAAATGGCCCGAGTAACGAATTTAAAATTCCAGTGCAACTATGTCCTTTCTTAGTCTGCTGTAGATAATTCTACCTGATGTGGCTCCCACTGACCTTTTCATGGCTTCATCTCAGGCTACTTTCCTGCGTTCTCTTATCTCCTAGTTACTGCAACGTTCTCTGGATATAGGGAGAGCCCTCTCTGACTGTGTCCGAGCAAACTCCTACTCATTCTTCAAACTCTTATCAAATGTCTGTTCTCCGCAATACCTTCAGGAAGAGTTAATCCTTTTCTTCTCCTTAGTCACCATGCTAGGTAGTTGCCTCTATTGTAGCACTTATTCCATTGTGTCAGACTTAATATTTTTGTATGTGTCTCTTTCAGCCCTGGGTACAGTGCCTTGCTCATAATGGGTAGTCACTGAATATTGTGTTGAGTTGCAAGCCTTTCAGTGATTTTTACTTGAACTACATAAGTGTCCTCAATTTTTAACTTCTTCTTGGTAAATTCAGAAATCACTGAAAATTAAAGGACCAGGAAAATGTGATTTCCATATTTCTTAGTGTAAGAAATTATATCTGAGATATGATTCTTTATCAATTTTAGTGTATTGATGACTAAATAAAGCAGTAAAATGTATGATCACTCTAAGGTATAGAGACACATCCAGGCTTCTTCTTCTAGGTGTTGAGAAGCATTGGACAATTGTTCATATTATGGATTTTTGAACTAGTTCTTCACCAACTGCCCATAAAAGCAACACATCTATTTCCTGAGAAACATCTTGTTTCCTTGAAAAAATTTTTGCTCACCAGTAACTTGACTTCATGTTATGTCTTCTGATATGTACTTGGAAAGCCTATGCGACACATTTTCCTATAAATTTGGCTACAGCTTTCATTTGAGCCAACTTGACCACTTTGCCTTATAAAAACACTGTAAATTCCACGATCTAATTGGCACAAGGATTGCTTTTCCAGAGATGAAGCCAGATGTAGAGCAATTCCCCAGTTACATTCTCTTAGCTAGAACTTTTCTTGTTTTTCCTCTAATAGCATCTCTTTAAATAATATCAGAAAATTGAGCAGAAAAAAAATATTTTGGGGGGTAGTTGAGCTATAATTTAGAGAAATACACAGAAAATGTTATCTTTACTCCTTTACAACCTCTGACTGATTTTTTCAGTACTGATCAAAATTTTACCAAAATTCTACTTTTTAAATGCAGATTAATGCCTATGGCTTACTTGACATGGTTTTAAGTATTAATATCTGAATACAAAACTTTAAGTCTTATACAGTCATTAAAAGAACCATCCTTTGGAAAAAATAACATCACAAACTTTTAGCTTTATTAATACTAAAAAATAAAAAGTTTAAAGGTAAAGGCTGAGGTTAGGAATCTGAAGTTGACCCACGTAATGAAAGACAAGCAAGGTCAACAATGTCACATGTAACCTGGATGGAATAGGCCTTTCAGCCGGGTGAGGAATTACTTGTTAGTAACTTTTATATGAGCATTTTTAATAAAGTTTAAACAAATTTAAGCCATTCTATAGTAGATGAAGAAGGTAATGGATGGCAAGAAAAGTCCACTGTGGTTGAAACTTATTTTAACAAACTTGGAAGAGAAAAAAAGATGCTAACCAATGGGGTAGGAGGGCATCATGTTCAAATGAAATTATTTTTCTTTATGATTATTTATAAAAAGGTGCTAGAGAGCAACCGAAAGCAGGCAGAATCTGGTGGGAATTCAACCCTTGAAATATGAATGAGCCATGTTCAGATTTGCTTAAGGGTCAGTCTATGATATGGGATGGGTAGAAGTCAAGCAGAAAACCACAGTCTTATTAGCTTGTGGTATCAAAGGAGAGGGTTTAAGGCTTCCAGAGTGCCTGAGGATTGAGGAGGAAAATCTGAAAAGGATAAATACACAGGTGGGGAACCCCCTAATCTTTTTTATTTTTTTAAATTTATTTATTTATTTATTTTTGGCTGTGTGGGTCTTCGTTTCTGTGCGAGGGCTTTCTCTAGTTGCGGCGAGCGGGGGCCACTCTTCATTGCGGTGCATGGGCCTCTCACTATCGCGGCCTCTTGTTGCGGAGCACAGGCTCCTGACGCACAGGCTCAGTAGTTGTGGCTCACGGGCCTAGTTGCTCCATGGCATGTGGGATCTTCCCAGACCAGGGCTCGAACCCATGTCCCCCGCATTGGCAGGCAGATTCTCAACCACTGCGCCACCAGGGAAGCCCACCCACTAATCTTTATATAATCTTCTGACCACTTGCAAAGGCACTGTGCAGACTCTGAGGAGCTCATGGAAAACAATAGCTGCATGGCTGAAAATATTGAAGAGAGATTTTAACTGCTGCTAAATTAGTTTGGCTAAAAATTATAAAAATAGGTGCCCATACCAAGTGTTTTGGAGGAATTGCAGCTTGTATACCTTTCTGGTGAAAATGCAAAATGGTAAATCACTTTGGTAAAATTGGACATTTTTAAAAATAATGTTAAACATCCATTTGCTATGTGACTCAGCCATTTCACTCTTAGGCATTTGCCAAAACAAAGTGAAGCATATATGAACAAGAAGACTTGCAATGTGAATGTTCATGGTAGCTTTATTTGTAATAGCCACAAACTGAAAACAACCCAAATGTCTCACTTGGTGATGAATAAACAAAATGCAGTGAGTCCATACAATGAAACATTATTCAGTCATGAAAATGAATAAATTATTAATACATTAATAACACAGATGAATCTAAAAATCATTCTGAAAGATACAAGCAATAAAGCAGAGTATGTGATATTATTGCATTTATACAAAATTATAGAAATTGCAAATTAAGCTGCAGTAACAGAAAGTAAATTAGCAGATGCCTGTTGAGGGGTAGCAGGTTAGGGCAGGAGGGAGGGGCTGCAAAGGGCAGGAGGAAATTTGAAGGTGATGGAAAGATTTGTAATATTGGTATGGCAATAGTTTCATGAATAAATTCATATGCCAAAGCTTATCAAACTGTACTCTAATTATGTGGACTTTATCATTCTTCAATTATATACCTCAACAACATTTTGTTTTAATATGTTTATATTCTCTGTTATATTTATAACATATTAATATGTTTGTAATTTATAACATATTCTCTGTTATATTTTTATAACACATTTATATGTTATAAAATATGTTTTATATTTTATATATTTTATACATAACATATAACATATTTATATGTTATTTATATGTTATGTTATTTAGATTTTATAACATATGTTATATGTATATGTTGTTTATATGTTATTTATATGTTATATGAAATATGTTTTATATTTTATATATAGAACATATTTATATGTTTATAATTTATAACATAGTCTCTGTTATATTTTTATAACATATTTATGTTATATTTTTATAACATATTTATAACATAAAGAATTTATAACATATTCTCTGTTATATTTATAACAGAGAATATGTTTATATTCTCTGTTAAAACACATGCTAGTCTTTTCTCACAGCAAAATTTAATTTTCCTTGGGGACTGAAAAGTCAGTATTGGTGATTGGTAATCTTGGACCATATCCGATCCTACCTTGAACTTCTGGAGCATAAGGAGGTTGTTCCCCATTTCCATTATTCTGAAGACAAATATATTAATCCATATGAAAAGTTTTTCACCAAATGTATTACTGCCCAGAAGCTGAAAGTGTGGAATGGTGGCACATAAAAATGGATCTAAAAGAGAATTAATTGGTGTTATTCACTATCTTACTGTTAGTCTCCATATATTCACTACCAACATTAATATGCATATTCAGTGTTGAGCAAAGAGAAAATAGTCAATCTAGTCTAACCCAACTTCCCAGGTTATTAACCATGGAACCTAGCTATGGACATAATGAGATTGGATAATCTAGGGGCATGAGACATTTAAAGGGGGAGAAGAGGCTTCCAGCACTATTAGTGTCTTGTTTTTATCCAAGCTCCTTTAATAAATACTCTGCCTTGAGCTCCTTGAGGGAGATTTTGTGCCTTTCCTTTTCAATCAAGGGATTATTGAAAACTTAAATTTTGGCCACATTTTATCCTACAGATGATTATATCTTAAAGTTTATAAAGTCTCCATATGTGAAGATTGGTAAGGACTATCAAATAGAAAATATAAAGCAGCAAAACAGATAGAGGATATGAAAATGAATAAAGAAAAACCTCATTCAAAGTAGAGTCAGGAAGCCCTGAAGGGGGACTTCGCATGCACACACCACTCATCACAGTTTACTTTACATACCCCAGCAGGAAGAAGGATCTTCTTCTTGCCCAGCAACAACTCAGCCAATGAGAAGCCACCACAACCCCTAACTCTCAATCTGCTCCAATGATCTTTTGTTCAAAATAGCCCCTCCCAACTTCCTTCTTTCCTCCATAAAAGATCATTGCTCTCCTTTGTTCTCTGGACTTGCCTATGGTTCTCCATAGTTTGCACGTCCTGAATTGGGACTCCTCTGCTATTCCTGAATAAACTCAATTTGGCTGGCTGAACCGCTTACCTTTTTGTTTTAAAGGTTAACAAGGAGCATTGACAAGTTATTGAGAAGAAACAGTGAGTGAAAATCAGAAAATGACACCTGGACCTTTTTTCAAATGTAAATCTTTTCAAATAAATTCTTATTTCCTCAAAAATAAGAGGTATTAATTCCATATGAGTAGCCCTGATTTTGAGTGTCAATTCTCAGAGCCCAGACTCCAGGATGTAGTTTTCCAAAGAATGATTTGTCAGACAAGTTTTCACAAACTCACCGAAAGGCATTCTTGCTCCAGCCTTACAGATAGCTGTCAGGTCACCTCATCTGTACCTGGTCAATCCCACAATACTCTAAGTACGTATGAAGCTCCCTCCTCATGTATAGCTGAATAAAATGTTCAAATTACTTCATGCACTTAAAGGATGCTTTTCTAGCACGAGAATTTTTTAAAGATCTTCTTTCAACAATGAATCATTTCCCATCTCTTTACTTTTTGTCAACACTAAGGGTGTTAACATGCTTTTTTCTTAGATATAGCCAGCCTTCACTGTGATATAGTAAATATTGTATTTCAATGATATATAACTTCAAAGTATTAATTTTTACAACACTAATTATGAGAGAGGTATGCATTTCACTCCTTATTTTCCTAGATGAAAAATTTTAGACAGAATATGCTATATGCTTTCCTTAAAGAGGCAATATTAGAGTTCATTGCAAAACTCAAGAATCCTTAAGTGATCAGATCATTAATAATGCTCTGTCTTGATAAAAAAGAAATTGTTTTATAGATGGAACCAGGGACCAGTGCATGAATTTAATGGTGCAAAATTTCTACCAACTTTACAAAAATCATGCATAAGAACTTGATCTAAATTGTCAGTTCAGATAGTTTTCATAGTTTATGTAATGGTATTTGCTTAGTTTGCTCAAAGTGTTTTTACATAACTTACATAACTTAATCTTAACAAATTATCCATGTAGAGTGAGAAATAATATAATTAATTTTTTATAGTTAAAAACGAAAGCTTAAAATGCCTGGTAAAACCCATAGCATATCTATTTAGTAGCAAAGCTTCAGGTCCAGTGACTTCTAAACCATCAGATTTTAGTTTTCCAAGCATTTCTTATTTTACTTTGAAGAGAAACTTTGACATGTATTGTTAGTATGTAAGGAGAAAGCACTTGGAAGCAATTATTATTGTAATCTCTACCCATACACTACTTACCTTTAAAGGTTTTGGAATTATTGACAAATTTACTTCTCACAATGTCCCTGCAAAGTAGCTTAAATGAAGGAACAAGCCTTTTTCTAAAACTATGGAGAGTCAAGTCTAGGGAGGTGATTTGAGACTAAGACTTGGTTTGGGATTAAGTGTGAGGTTTGAAACTGCAGGCTCTGCAGCAGTAACTCTGGATTTTGGGACTACGCTTCTAGAGGCGGGACTATCAGGTGGTAAACTCCACTGATAAGAGCCCTTTGCTAACAACACAAGGTGGTCCATACAATCCCTTTAAGAATTAGTTAGGGACTTCCCTGGTGGTGCAGTGGTTAAGAATCCGTCTGCCAACGCAGGGGACACGGGTTCCATCCCTGGTCCGAGAAGATCCCACCCACATGCCACGGAGCAACTAAGCTCGTGCGCCACAACTACTGAGCCCGCATACCACAACTACTAAAGCCCGAGTGCCTAGAGCCCATGCTCTGCAACAAGAGAAGCCACAGCAATGAGAAGCCCGTGCACTGCAACGAAGAGTACCCCCACTTGCCACAACTAGAGAAAACCTGTGTTGCAAGGAAGACCAAATACAGCCAAAAATAAATAAATAAAATAAATAAAAATAAATTTTTTAAATAGAGTTAGTTTAACTTGAGTCTCTAATTTAGCGAAATCCAAACAAAAATTTTTATATAAATATATATTTAAATATATATATCCAATACAAAATGATATCAAAATGAACAAAGTATTTTATTAATCTGGGTAAGGGGCACATTAGACAGAACTAGACATAAGAAGTTAATATGTGTTTAGAAACAAAATTCGGCTGAGTGCATTTTAAAGATCTTATTGGTTTTCTTCAATGATTCACGAATCAGGCAGCATCCGATTTGTGGGTAGGTGGGAACTCTGAAGAGCTATACAAGGCAAGAGATTTTATAAGCAGAAACAAGGAAGTTGAACTAGGCAAAAATTTTAAAAATGGGTTGGTTGTTGCAAGATTACTGTCCTTTTGGGGAATGGTAAGGGAGATTACCTAACCAGGGCTCATCAGGTGATTCTTGATTAAGTGGTTTAAGAATTCCATGTCTGGGAGAGCTGAAGCTGTAATTAAGTTTCGATTTCGTGACGTGGGGCTTAGCATAAGCAACTCTATTTTGGGTCTTTGTCTTGTTTTTAACATATGTCATTATATCAAATTCTTTTCTTTTCTTTTCTTTTCTTTTTTTTCCATTGGAGTGTTCTCTACATTTCTAGGGTTTCAGCAGTATGGAGGAGAAATTTACATATATATGTAGTTTTTCTATTACATTTTAAAAAATGACGTCAGTTAGTTTAGATGTCTTGTATTTAGTCTGGAAATGGGTAGGTGCAGAGGGTAGCTGGCTTAGTTTGGCCTAATTTGATATTACAGATATAACCTTTGGATTTTCTTAGATTTAGTAAAATTAAGAAAGTTTAAAAGGAAAGAACAGGCACAGAAATAGCAGTACACTTTAAATTTTTATTGTAAGCAATTATATTTTAAGGTAAACTAAAATGGTATTTCCAATTATTTTAGGAGAAAGTCCTGCCATTGCCATGTTTTAAAGATCAACTTGTTATTAGACAATTTAAATCGTTTCTTAAGAGACAGTGGAAGATAGGAAGGAGTTTGAGGAGAGAAAGATAGAAGAATTGATATCACTCATAGAGCAGTTGTCAATGATTAAAGGAACGTCTGTCCATTGGAGGCTGTGCCAAAAATACCAAAGTGTATGCAGCATACGTGTAAAAAAGGAATGTTTTTCTCTGGAACTGTAATTTTCACTTGTAAGGATAAACTTCCTAACTTTGCATTTAAACTGACTAGATTAAAATATTGTCCCCCCAGAAGTGTGCGTGTATATGGTGTGCATATGTGTGTCCCTCAGGATCATTCTAAGACTGAACTGCTTGGTAGGAATGGGATTTTTCTCCCTACTCTCACATTTTAAAACAGCTCACACAAGTCAGACAAGGACTGCAGACTCCTTGGTTTACAATAATTCTCTCTTTGTGCTGGTGGTGTTAGAGGCGGCAAGACAGAACCCGCCCTGGGAAAATAGGCTCTTTCTCATTCTGCCTAGACTAGAAGAAAGAGAGAGAGAGAGAAGAAGGGAGAAGGAGAGAGAAGAGAGAGAGAAATGAGAACTCTCCACTTAACTTTTAGCACCTGAGAAAACACCCACTGAATTGAAATTATTTTCATCCCTCTGGCAAACCTGCACTTGGCCTTTGTTTTGGTTCTCTTTAGACAGAGCTTTATTCATCTGTGATAGCTGCCCACCACCTCAGCCGAGGCAATGTAGAGTGAGGCCACTATTTATAATTCAAGGTATGTGTAAAACGCAAATGGAGGAGATTGCTCTGAAGGAAGAGACATTTAGTAAAGGAGACAAGACAGAGATGGCTTTCTTGAATAAAATGACATTTTTAGTTATTTTTCTATGTCTTGAACGACTTCCCCTGAGGCACTTTTTGGCTCACCAGTGGAGGAGCTGAAGCAATCCTAAACATCCCCAGGGGTCTCTATTGATTTTCCAGATGTGGCTTTTCAAGTGGTTTGTTGCTCATAGGAAGGGGGGAACACCTTAAATATTCAATAACTCCTGAAGTTTCCCCCAAACTATGTGTCAAGTAAGTAATTTTTTTCCCTTTAACTATATGCAGCCTTCATTTGACTATAAATTCTATCAAAGACTGATTGTTTAACTTCAGATTTAATTTTAAGATTTAAATGCCTGGCTCCTTAACTCACTCTGTTGCATTCTTTGTCTCATTATTTACTCCATGGACTGAGTAGTTATCCTGAAAGAATATGCATTAGTCCCCTTCGTTTTCAGATGCCCTCATATTTATGCCTATGTGGATCCTCACCCTAATTACTTGGACTACAGGCCTGTCATGACATATAAACTCTAGGCATGTAAATATGGTAGTTTCGCCCTAAAGTCAGATTTGTACCTTCAGTGTACCACAGAATTTATAGTCCAAATAGATTCCTTTTTCAAATGTTTGTTTTAAAATAAGAAATTGTAGTCTCTTGAGTTCTAGAGTTTCTGTAAGAACAACAGAAGGAACACTCAGCTAATGTTTAGTATCCATATGCTTCATTAAAGTGACCAGATGTCCTACATTTGTCAAGGGGGATGGGGAATTGTTTTTTTTGGTCTTTCCTGATTATTTGCTTCTAAAAGTCTATCATGGATATGTTTTGTGCCTTCACTGGCCCTCCTTGCAATTCTTCTTCATGTCCTGCTCTAAAAACCTCATAATTGATGACCTACTGCTTTTTGTACTTGGGACTTCAGGGGAAAAAAAACCAAAAGCTTGCTGTTCCTCTGTGGTTCTATAGTTTATTGTGTAAAAAATTTATATCAGGATCCTCATCTTGCCTATGTAGTCCTATAAAATAAATTTACAGTCTAAAGCAAGCAAGATCCTTTTTTTTAAGGGCTGAGCTCTTCCACACATTTTAAATCTTCTCGTAAGTACTGAATTTAAATAATAAAATGTGATCTTTTATATAGTAAATAGTGTCAGGAAAAATTGTCCAAGATTTGGAAATGGAAGAAGGAGATTACTGGACATTCTTCAGATGGAAAGCCAAGTGTTGCCTATCAGATTCTTTAGTGATTATTCACTTCTTAGGAGATGTGCACCTGAGTAACTTTGTATTGATTAGGTCAGGTGTTTGAAAACATGATAGTCTCAGAATCCCATTATATTCTTAAAAATTGACCTCCAGGGACTTCCCTGGTGGCGCAGTGGTTAAGAATCCGCCTGCCAATGCAGGGAACACGGGTTCAAGCCCTGGTCCGGGGAGATTCCACATGCCGCAAAGCAACTAAGCCCATGCGCCACAACTACTGAGCCTGCTCTCTAGAGCCCACAAGCCACAACTATTGAGTCCGAGCACCACAACTACTGAAGCCTTTATGCCTAGAGCCTGTGCTCCGCAACGAGAAGCCACTGCAATAAGAATCCCTTACACTGCAGCGAAGAGTAGCCCCTGCTCGCCACAACTAGAGAAAGCCCGTGCGCAGCAACGAAAACCCAACACAGACAAAAATAAATAAAATAAATAAATTAAAAAAAAACACTGACCACCAAATTTTTGTTTACATGGATTTTATCTATTGATATTTACTGTATTGTAAATTAAAGCTAAGAAATTAAAATACACATTTCTTAATTTATTTTAAATAATAACGAATCCATCACCTGTTACCATAGAACTGGCTTATTTTTATGACAAATAATTATATTTTCCAAAATACAATATTTAGGGGAAGAGCAATGTTGTTTTACAATTTTTGCAAGTGTCTTTAATGTCTGGCTTGATAGAAGACAGCTGTATTCTCATGTCTGCTTCTGCTTTCAATTGGCTGCAGTGTGGTTTTGGTTGAAATATATATATATTAAAAAAATAGTCCCACACAGGTATGTAGTTAGGAAAAGGAGGAGACTTCTAAGAACCCTTTCATATAATTGTGATGTTCTTTGATATTACACCAACAGTTGACAAGTGGTAGTTTCTTAAAGGTTAGTTGCAATGTGGTATCTGATACCATACTAATGAACTTTTCAAACAGTTCCTTTTAAATTCATTGTCCTATCTTGCACTTTAAATGGATCATTTATCCATGTCTGATTATATAACATCGTGCATTAGTCATTCAGAAAGTATTGTTATGTGGATATATGCAGATTTTCTAAATGCTGACACATTTGACATCCAATATTAAAAAAAAATTAAATTTGTTCATATTACCCCCAATCTCATCAGCCATTTTTGCAAATCGGATGGTCTAAAGGAAGCACACGTTCATGGTGGTTTGGAGAATAGAATGCCATTAGACCCCAGGGAGCCCTCTAAAATATATTTTCTTAAAGGGATCATTACACAAGTATGTAAAAGGTATGTAAAACTATAAGCACAAAGGTATTTGTCACAGCATTGTTTATAATAGAGAAGGATTGGAAATAACCTTAGATTTTCCTTAATAGATAACCTGTTAATAAAGTGTGGGAATACAAAAAATCAGATTATTTTACTCATTAAACTACACTGTATATATATATATAGGTATGAAAAGATGTACATGATTTATTGTAGAGTGGAAATTTTTATCATAAAACTGCGTTAAAGAATTTTGGAGTATGTATATTGGCATAGATAGATAGATAAAGTTTTGAAGGAGATTCTCCAAAATGTTAATCATAAGTATCTCTGGGTTGAGAGGTTTGGGGGCTTTTGATTCTCTTTTTAATATTTTGATTGTTTAATTTTTGTTAATAGATGCATGTATCAATTTTTTATAGTCAGAGAAAACAGTAACACTATTCTATTTTTGGAAAATGAAAGTTTTGTTCCTTAAATTAGAAAATATGCATGTGTTTTCTTTTTTTTTTTTTTTGCTGTACGCGGGCCTCTCACTGTTGTGGCCTCTCCCGTCGTGGAGCACAGGCTCCGGATGCGCAGGCTCAGCGGCCATGGCTCACGGGCCCAGCCGCTCCGCGCCATGTGGAATCTTCCCGGACTGGGGCACGAACCTGTGTCTCCTGCATCGGCAGGCGGACTCGCAACCACTGCGCCACCAGGGAAGCCCCTGTGTTTTCATTTTGACAGTCAGTGCCAGCAAGAGTTCAAAGCAAGGTGTTGCTTATGTACTACTAGTAGAACTATTAGTGCAATCTTCCTGACAAGTGATTTGACTTAACATTCTAAAATTTTTATATCTGTTAACCAGCTAGCTTACCTCAATTAATTATCCTATAGAAATACTCAGAGACTTGTGTAAAACATAAATGCCAAACAATAGGAAATGATTTGAATTTAGTATGGTTCTCTATTTGATAGGCTACCACGAAGAGGATGCTATGAATACTCTTAGATTTTTGCCTCTTTGAATGTGTATGCTGCTGTGATTTGGAAAAAGAAGGAAGAGGAAGTTGAGAGATGGGGGTCATAAGCCATCTTCCCCTCTTTTTGGCAGGTCTGTGGGATCTCTTGCCTTTTTAGTCCTTCCTTTCCTTGCTCCTACACTTTGACCTCTAGTCTCCACTGTTCTTGGTCTCTAGTTGCCACCATCCTAGTTCTTATTGGTCCATGATTCTAGGTGTTACTTAGAATTACAGGTCCACATTCCTAAACCTTTCTGATAATGTTTTATTTCTGGGACTCAGAACTACTATTGCAGAAACTATTGAAAACAAGAAAGACTCGTTTTTAACCAATTATTTTACAATATAAAGAGGTATAAAAATGAGTATGAGTATGCCAGGGATACTCATAGATACCAGAATATACATTTTCCATTCAGAGAGCAGAAAGAATTAAATATTTAATAGTTTTGTGTCTTTTTTAAGGGTGGTATAAATATAAATTTTCTTTTCTTGTAAAACTATTAAAAATTATTTTAAAATGCTTTTCCTAAGTACACCTGAGACATTTTTTGGACAGGTTTTCTTTATATTCAATTTAAGTTTCTGTGCACTCAAGAGCAACCATAATAGAATCTAAAGAGCACTAAACTTATGATCCAGCATACATGGATTCCCAGGGCTAACAGCTAGAAAAATTCCTCATGAGTAAAATTAAGTTGCTAATCTACAGGATCTCTCCATCTTTCTCCAATATCATAGTAAAAGAGAAATTCCCACTCTATCCAAAGGATTACCTTTTTCTTTTCTTTTTTCTTAAAGTAGAATTCTGTAATCCCAGGCTAAGATAGAATAATATGTATATTTTTAATATATACGTGTATGAGTTTTTGTTATAAACAAGGGATCTATATTGAATTTCTAGTAAGAAATTGTCAATCTTTAATATTAGAATGTATTTTTGAAGCCAAGCCCAGCTCTGAAGATAGGCCTTACTAATGCATCCACAGAAGTCATATTTTTTTTATTTGGCTATTCCAATACAGGAGGAGAAAAAACAAAAGACTTCTAACATTTAAAAAGCCAAGTAGAAAATAATTTTTCATCATAATCGTAAATATTTAATCTTAAATAATTTTTCATCTTAATTATGAAATGATTTTTATTGTCCAAAAATATTCCTACACCTCAGTTATAAAAAGAAATTTTTACTGCCTGTGGACAATGTCAGGTTTATTTTTCATGTATTCCCATTTTGTTACTATGTTTAGTGGTTAAATCTAAAGAAAATTTAAATAGATCCCTGACTAAAAGCAAACACAATAAGCAGCAGCAGCAATAAGGATAACAATAAAATAGCTGTCCCTCACTAAAGGAACTAGGAAAATATTCTGTTTCAGTTTCTTGGCATCTCTGATTATGGTTTTGTTGTTTAAGTCACACGCATGTGGGGAGGTTTCAAAGTAATGTAAATTTGGGGGGAAAGTTCACAAGGTTTGGAGTTTTGGTTCACGTGGATTCACCCAATCTAGTTGTATTTAGGTTAGGTTTCAGATGAAACCAGGTTTCTAAACAAGACTTGATATTACCGCCAATATTCGCATGGCTTAGAGTGAAAACTATCATTATCCCCATTGATAACAAAAGTGAGCATTATGTATTTCTAAGTACTCATTGCACACAGAATGCCTAATGATATTTTCAACTTTTTTTATGTGAATTTTATTTTATTTATTTTTATACAGCAGGTTCTTACTAGTTATCTATTTTATACATATTAGTGTATATATGTCAATCACAATCTCCCAGTTCATCCCACCACCCACTACCTGCCCCCACCCCGGTTTCCCCCCTTGGTGTTGATATGTTTGTTCTCTACATCTGTGTCTCTATTTCTGCCTTGCAAACTGGTTCATCTGTACCATTTTTCTAGATTCCACATATATGCATTAATATACGATATTTGTTTTTCTTTTTCTGACTTACTTCACTCTGTGTGACAGTCTCTAGGTCCATCCATGTCTCTACAAATGACCCAATTTCGTTCCTTTTTATGGCTGAGTAATATTCCATTGCATATATGTACCACATCTTCTTTATCCATTCGTCTGTTGATGGGCATTTAGGTTGCTTCCAAGACCTGGCTATTGTAAATAGAACTGCAGTGAACATTGGGGTGCATGTATCTTTTTGAATCATGGTTTTCCCTGGGTATATGCCCATTAGTGGGATTGCTGGGTCATATGGTAGTTCTATTTTTAGTATTGTAAGGAACCTGCATACCTTTCTCCATAGTGGCTGTACCAGTTTACATTCCCACCAACAGTGCAAGAGGGTGCCCTTTTCTCCACACCCTCTCCAGCATTTGTTGTTTGTAGATTTTCTGATGATGTCCATTCTAACCAGTGTGAGGTGATACCTCATTGTAATTTTGATTTGCATTTCTCTAGTAATTAGTGATGTTGAGCAGCTTTTCATGTGGTTCTTGTCCATCTGTATGTCTTCTTTGGAGAAATGTCTATTTAGGTCTTCTGCCCAATTTTTGGTTGGGTTGTTTGTTTTTTTTAAATATTGAGCTGCATGTGCTGTTTATGTATCTTGGAGATTAATTCTTTGTCTGTTCGTTCATTTGCAAATATTTTCTCCCATTCTGAGGGTTGTCTTTTCATCTTGTTTATAGTTTGCTCTGCTGTGCAAAAGCTTTGAAATTTCATTAGGTCCCATTTGTTTATTTTTGTTTTTATTTCCATTACTATAGGAGATGGGTCAAAAAAGATCTTGCTGTGATTTGTGTCAAAGAGTGTTTTTCCTATGTTTCCTCTAAGAGTTTTATAGGATCTGACCTTACATTTAGGTCTTTAATCCATTTTGAGTCTATTTTTGTGTATGGTGTTAGGGAGTGTTCTAATTTCATTCTTTTACATGTAGCTGTCCAGTTTTCCCAGCACCACTCATTGAAGAGACTGTCTTTTCTCCATTGTATATCCTTACCTCCTTTGTCATAGATTAGTTGACCATAGGTGTGTGGGTTTATCTCTGGGCTTTCTATCCTGTTCCATTGTTCTATATTTCTGTTTTTGTGCCAGTACCATATTTTCTTGATTACTGTAGCTTTATAGTATAGTTTGAAGTCAGGGAGTGTGATTCCTCCACCTCCATTTTTTTCCCTCGAGATTGCTTTGGCTATTTGGGGTCTTTTGTGTTTCCATACAAATTTTAAGACTTTTTGTTCTAGTTCTGTAAAAAATGCCATTGGTAATTTGATAGGGATTGCACTGAATCTGTAGATTGCTTTGGGTAGTAGAGTCAGTTTCACAATATTGATTCTTCCAAGCCAAGTACATTGTATATCTCTCCATCTGTTTATCTTATCTTTGATTTCTTTCATCAGTGTCTTATAGTTTTCTGAGTACAGGTCTTTTACCTACTTAGGTAGGTTTATTCCTAGGTATTTTATTCTTTTTGTTGCAATGGTGAGTGGGATTGTTTCCTTAATTTCTGTTTCTGATTTTTGCTGTTAGTGTATAGGAATGCAAGAGATTTCTGTGCATTAACTTTGTATCCTGCAACTTTACCAAATTCATTGATTAGCTCTAGTAGTTTTCTGGTGGCATCTTTAGGATTCTCTATGGGTAGTATCATGTCATCTGCAAACAGTGACAGTTTTACTTCTCTTCTGATTTGGATTCCTTTTATTTCTTTTTCATCTCTGATTGCTGCAGCTAGGACTTCCAAAATTATGTTGAATAAGAGTGGTGAGTATGGACATCCTTGTCTTGTTCCTGATCTTAGTGGAAATGCTTTCAGTTCTTCACCATTGAGAATGATGTTTGCTGTGGGTTTGTCATATATGGCCTTTATTATGTTGAGGTAGGTTCCCTCTATGCCCACTTTCTGGAGAGTTTTTATCATTATTTGGTGTTGAATTTGTCAAAAGCTTTTTCTGCATTTATTGAGATGATCATATGGTTTTTCTCCTTCAGTTTGTTAATATGGTGTATCACATTGATTGATTTGCATATTTTGAAGAATCCTTGCATCCCTGGGATAAATCCCACTTGATCGTGGTGTATGATCCTTTTCATGTGTTGTTGGATTCTGTTTGCTAGTATTTTGTTGAGGAATTTTGCATCTATATTCATCAGCGATATTGGTCTGTAATTTTCTTTTTTTGTAGTATCTTTGTCTCTTTTTGGTATCAGGGTGATGGTGGCCTCATAGAATGAGTTTGGGAATATTCCTTCCTCTGCAATTGTTTGGAAGAGTTTGAGAAGGATGAGTGTTAGCTCTTCTCTAAATGTTTGATAGAATTCACCTGTGAAGTCATCTGGTCCTGGACTTTTGTTTGTTGGAAGATTTTTAATCACAGTTTCCATTTCATTACTTGTGATTGGTCTGTTCATATTTTCTATTTCTTCCCGGTTCAGTCTTGGAAGGTTATACCTTTCTAAGAATTTGTCCATTTCCTCCAGGTTGTCCATTTGATTGACATAGAGTTGCTTGTAGTAGTCTCCTATGATGCTTTGTATTTCTGTGGTGTCCATTGTAACTTCTCCTTTTTCATTTCTAATTTTATTGATTTGAGTCCTCTCCCTCTTTTTCTTGAGGAGTCTGGCTAAAGGTTTATCAATTAGCAGATTTTAGTTTTATTGATCTTTGCCATTGTTTTCTTTATTTCTATTTCATTTATTTCTGCCCTGATCTTTATGATTTCTTTCCATCTACTAACTTTGGATTTTGTTTGTTGTTCTTTCCCTAGTTCCTGTAGTTGTAAGGTTACATTGTTTATTTGAGATTTTTCTTGTTTCTTGAGGTAGGATTGTATTGCTATAAAATTCCCTCTTACTACTGCTTTTGTTGCATCCCATAGGTTTTGGATCATCATGTTTTCATTGTCATTTGTCTCCAGGCATTTTTTAATTTCTTCTTTGATTTCTTCAGTCATCTCTTGGTTATTTAATAAAGTATTGTTTAGCCTCCATGTGTTCGTGTTTTTTACGGTTTTTTCCCTATAATTGAAAAGATGCTTGATATGATTTCAATTTTCTTTAATTTACCAAGGCTTGATTTGTGAGCTAAGATGTGATCTATACTGGAGAATGTTCCGTGTTCACTTGAGAAGAAAATGTAATCTGCTGTATTCAGATGGAATGTCCTATAAATATCAATTAAATCTATCGGGTCTGTTATGTCATTTAAAGCTTGTGTTTCCTTATAAATTTTCCTCTCGATGATCTGTCTTTTGGTGTAACTGAGGTCTTAAAATCCCCCACTATTATTGGGTTACTGTCGATTTCCCCTTTTATAGCTATTAGCATTTGCCTTATGTATTGAGGTGCTCCTATGTTGGGTGCATATATATCTATAATTATTATATCTTCTTCTTGGATTGATCCCCTGATCATTATGTAGTGTCCTTCCTTGTCTCTTATAGCATTCTTTATTTTAAAGTCTATTTTACCTGATATGAGTATTGCTACTCCAGCTTTCTTTTGATTTACATTTGCATGGAATATCTTTTTCCATCCCCTCACTTTCAGTCTGTATGTGTCCCTAGGTCTGAAGTGGGTCTCTTGTAGACAGCATATATATGGGTCTTGTTTTTGTGTCCATTCAGCAAGCCTATGTCTTTTGGCTGGAGCATTTAATCCATTCACATTTAAGGTAATTTTTGATATGTATGTTCCTATTACAATTTTCTTAATCGTTTTGGGTTTGTTTTTGTAGGTCCATTTCTTCTCTTGTGTTTCTCACTTAGAAAAGTTGCTTTAGCATTTGTTGTAGAGCTGGTTTGGTGGTGCTGAATTCTCTTAGTTTTTTCTTGTCTATAAGCTTTTGGTTTCTCCATCAAATCTGAATAAGATCCTTGCCAGGTAGAGTAATCTTGGTTGTCGTTTCTTCCCTTTCAAGACTTTAAATATATTGTGCCACTCCCTCTGGCTTGTAGAGTTTCTGCTGAGAAATCAGCTGTTAACCTTATGTATGTTATTTGTCATTTTTCCCTCATTGCTTTCAATAATTTTTCTTTGTCTTTAATTTTTATCAATTTGATTACTATGTGTTTCAGCATGTTCCTCCTTGGGTTTATCTTGCCTGGGACTCTCTGTGACTCCTGGACTTGGGTGGCTATTTCCCTTCCCATGTTAGGCAAGTTTTCAACTATAATCTCTTCAAATATTTTCTTGGGTGATTTCTCTCTCTCTTCTCCTTCTGGGACCCCTATAATGCAAATGTTGGTGTGTTTTATGTTGTCCCAGAGACCTCTTAGGCTTTCTTCATTTCTTTTCATTCTTTTTTCTTTATTCTGTTCCATGGCAGTGATTTCCACCATTCTGTCTTCCAGGTCACTTATCTGTTCTTCTGCCTCAGTTATTCTGCTATTGATTCCTTCTAGTGTATTTTTCATTTCAGTTATTGTATTGTTCATTTCTGTTCTTTAATTCTTCTAGGTCTTTGTTAAACATTTCTTGCATCTTCTCAATCTTTGCCTCCATTCTTTTTCTGAGGTCCTGGATCATCTTCACTATCAGTATTCTGAATTCTTTTTCTGGAAGGTTGCCTATCTCCTCTTCATTTAGTTGTTTTTCTGGGGTTTTATCTTGTTTCTTCATCTGGTACATAGTCCTCTGCCTTTGCATCTTGTCTATCTTTCTGTGAATATGGCTGCAGGATTGTAGTTCTTCTTGCTTCTGCTGTCTGCCCTCTGGTGGATTGACATTTTTAACTTTGGAAAGAGCTGCTTTTATTTAAGTATACTGAGCTGAAAGGTTGGTTTTATAAGATTTTAGCATCAGTAAAATGGAAACAAACTTAATTTTGTTCCATTGAAAATATAAGGTCAATTATTATGGATCAATGAAAAATTATGCATTATTATCATGAATTGTTAAATCATACATGTATCATACACCTAAAGAGAATGTGAATACTGTTGAGGAAATGAGTTTTCCAAAAGGTGCTTTGTTTTATATTAATGCATAATATACATTGGAGCATGTTTTTTCTCTCCAATACATTTGCTTTTATATTTTTATCAAAGTACTTTGCTTTTCAGCCATATTTCTTATAATGTCTTACTAAAGAAAAGTTCATGCAACCTATACAAAGTGTGATGGGATGACAAGGGAGGGAATTTTTACAATGAATTCATTACATTTACAAAACACTTTATATTTGCAAAGTTATTTATATATAGTGTTTCATTGCTCATCAAATAACTTGATTGTGCAAATATTATCTACTGTGATCAGATGATAACACTGTGTCCCAGAGAGATTAACAGTTGCTAGTTCAATGGTGCATTTGAAAAAAGCATCCAGTTCTTCTAACCTCTTATCAAATGTTCTTTTCACTACCACACTGAGGGAGGGGATCATTAACTCAAACACTGGAGGCTATCACACTGACATGAATCCTTGATCATAAATGACCTAAATTATTTTGATCTACAGCTGTTTAAATTAAAATTCAACAAATAATTGCTCAACTTCATTTTATGCTGACTGCAGAGACTTGGCCTTGGAGGGCCTGAAAAGGGTATCTATTACCCAGAAAATACAGAAAAGTTTTTATTGGATTGAATTAAAGTGATTCACTTCTTTTTTCTTCTTTAAAGATCTTTTCATTGATTGTTATTTTTAAAAATCCCTTAGGAAATTCTTTATAAATGAATAAGGTTGATTTTGTGATTAAACTACATTCTGCTACTTGTTGTTTTCCTCACTTGGAGTGCTTGGAACTGTCTCCCTCTCCATGTCTACTTTCACTTCATCTATACACCTGTTACCCCAAGTAGTTTTTGCTCATTCTTTCTACCCTTTAATCTCTTTTGTGCTCACTTAAAATAGGCTTACTGTGAAGGTGCATTTCAATCTTGGGGTGGGGTATTTAAAAGTAAAAATTTAAAGAACAGAGTACTGTACTTAACAATCTTCCAGTATTAATTCTGCCTTTATAAGCATATATTGAGCTGAGAAAATTATTTTAATGACATTTTTAATCAGTTTCTTCAGGCTCTTGACCAAAATCTTTTGAGATTTTTACCAAGTGTAGAGGTCTCTCCAATATTGGGAATTAAAAAATGATTAAGACCCAGTCCTTGATCTTGAGAATCCTTGAGTTGAGTAAAATCTTCCAGTTGAGTACATTGGCATATTTATTTTTGCCCAATTTGCAGATTTTTTGCAGAATGTTTAATAGGTCTTTGATTTAACCATCACTCTGTGACTCTGACAGTCCATACAATGGAATTTCATTTGTTACATTAAATTGGAAGGGAAGGGATGGGTTAGACCACTAAGCCTTCTTGGGTAATAAAAGCGATCTTAAAGAAGAATTGATCGCTTACACTGGTACAGTTTTGTCCAATTTGGAGAGCCATAATTAACTATGTATTAAAGAAAAATCACAACTCATTTTCTGACATTCTATCTGACTAGGTTAAATTCTTATTTTTTCTTTTTTCAAAATTGGTTTGAATTTTCTAGCCACTATCACTACAAATGACCTGTCTCAGTTCAGAGAGAGAATAGTTTGAAGAGATTTATATAAAGCATTTCATACGCATATCAGTATTTAGGTTTTTCCTCATAAACATTTTTTAGGTTAGCTGATTAAATATTAAAATTTTTCCTAGCTGTGAAGTAGGATTTTTTCCCAAGATTTCCAAAGCCTGGTTACTGAAAACGATGAAACCCTATATTTTATTGGGAAAGCGCTCTAAGGATTTAAACCTTTAATCAAGACTTGCTAAATGCTTGAGTTTATAAATTGTTTATGAGTTAACCAGGACTCTCCAACCAAATCTGTTCTGCTTGAGTGTAAGGGCTGGTTCTCTGCTTACAGTATCCTAGACAGTACAGGCTTCCATGTTCACATGTGACTGGAGCCAAGATGAGATGAGAGTGGTCTGATCATGTATAGAAATGCTGAAACATTGTTGGCATGGATCCACTCAAAGTTACTGGGTTTTCACTTGAGAAGGAGTCTGGAAATATGTTTTAAATGACATTCTATCTTCTCTTCTGCTTGTCTCTTAAAACCCTTGCCTGTCCCCTGTAGCCGATGTAACACATACACTCTTCCAGGAGGACAGTCAGACAAGCACAGGGTTTGATTCATAGCCAGCTTTGTTCCAACACAGTTGTATGAGAGCCACATTCATGAAGCTAATGACCCTTTTCTGGCCCTGCTGCAGAATTCCAAGTGTTCTTCCCAGATGGCTGTGCAGCTTCAGCCCCACCAACAGGCTGGAGTCTTCATCCATCCAACAAAAGAGATGTCTGCTTCACTCTGGAATGTTAGCATGGCATTTCTAATGATGACAATACCAAGATTTATGCAACTGGAGATATATATGCAGAAGACAATACTGTTAGGTAAAGAGTGGATGTTTTTTTCTTGGCCATCCATTCTAAGAAATGATATGCAGCTGTATCCTATCTTTAAGGAGAATACTTTCATTTATGTGTTCAATCAGTTATTAAAAACTCATTTGCTGAGCACCACTCACTGTGTTTGTCTCTGTGGTAGGTGCTGGGGATACGGAAACAAATAATATATGTTTCATTTCTATAGGCCATAGACCCATAAACAGTTATGAATGAGACAGATGAGGAAGGTATGCCTAAAGGTAACAAAGAGGCAAGAGTAAACAACATTGCTCTGGGGGAGAGAAAACTGGAAGCAGGAAAGGCTCCACAGGGGAAGCGGTTCGAGTGGAACATGTGATGTTTTTTATTTATTTGTTCCTGTTTCTTATTGTCTTATAAAGTGAAGGAAATTTTCCTTACTCAATTTAACATTAATAGTTTTAATTTTACATCAATGATGTCTTTTAATTCCCATAACAAATGCCACAGTGTGTGTGTTATTCCTTTTTACTTCTTAGAAAGTTGAACTTCAGAGATTAAGTGACTTACTCAAGGTCACTTAACTGGTAATTGGAGAAACTGGAGCTAAAAATACTCCCGTGGCACCAATTCTGCTTTTTTCACCAACATACTTCCTCTATTTGATGGTATTTTGGCTTCATAGACATAATACTTCATGACTTAAATTCAGCTCACGCCTGATTATCCAATTTGATTTTAGTTGACCCAGATGCTAAGGAATTTGCTTTTGCTTTTGATTGCAAATATTAGAGGAACATAAAAGAATTATACAAGGCATGGCATTGGCACTTGAGTGATTTAGTTCACAAAAATCTTATGATGCAGGTACTTTGTTTCCATTTTACAGATAAGCAAACTGAATCTCAGAGTAATGAAATAACTTGCTCAAAGTTGCATAGTTAGTATATAGAAGAGCTTGGGTTTAGTCTTGGCAGTCTGGTTCCAGAGCTCACCACTATGTTCTGATATCTGATAAGTCACAAGTTTAGTCCACCCTATGGTAGTTCAAGAATTAATGAAATAGATGATTCAAACTATCTGGAGATCCTTTCCAGACTTTTAAAAATATAAGATTATTCTACTGTATAAACCTGAAGAGAAAGTAGAAAAGATATGGTATTGGGACACCTACACTCTGCTTTTTCCCAATTTACCACTTTACATCTGTTCTTTTAAAAAACATAGGATGATGTAACAGTTTCGTATTTACGCATGACAATTTGTATATTAATGATGGCTTTACGCCTTAAAAGCAAGTGTATACAAGTGTGTTAGATGCCCTTACATCCTTCCTGTCTACACTGTCAAAGAAGTGCTTTCCCCAAAACATAGTAATGCTTTGTTCCCATTTCTTTGGTTCACCTCCCCTATTTGGCTAGGAAACAGGCGAATCTATCCAACAGATTCAAATTTGTTTGTATTTCTCTATCCTAGAAGGGCTTCTGGGATTTTCTCTCAAAAGCATTTAGGAAAAAGAGGAGAAAAGGTGGGAGAGAGAAGAAAAGTAAGAGAGAATGTAAATTCCAGGAGCCTGAGAATAAGCATGCCAGTTTTTTGATTGATGACTCAGTTCAGTGTGGTATATGTGTTTGGTGTGGTATATGTGGTATATGTTTGGTGTGGTATATCACACAATCCTAAAAATTAGTGATGAGAAGACTTTCTGTGAAGAAGTCAGCCGTTTAGTGCAGCAAATGCTCTGGTTCTTATTCGCTACATGGAACCAAAAAACAAAATATAAACGCTCACTATGACACTTAGAATGGACTTTCAGACTATCTGTTTTAAGATTATTTTTAGAATATATATAGTCTAAAATTTTAATATTTGATTAGTTTCCTTAGCATCATACTTACATAAAATATTCAGGGGCAATGAGAGAAGATGGTAGCAGGGTGGGGAATCCAGATGTGCCATGGAGATTCTCGAACCAATTATTACTCTTTATCCATGTGATGAAGATTAGGGATCTAACTCTAACTGAAAAACTAAAGAGGCACCATTTGTCCCAGTTGGAAAGCCAGATTTCATAGCAATTATAGTTCATTGGTTAAGTAGAAGTTAAAGAGCAAGGGAAACATCAACAGCTCCATACATCTGTGACAGATGGGTGTGGCAGCCTAAGGGTGTGTGAAATATTCCATCACACAGGAACAAAGAAAAAACTTAAATCTAAGAAGAAAGAATACCATCATTGGCTCGGGATGGTGCTTGATTTAATCAGATGCCTTATATTGAGGGTCTATATTGTGTAGAAAATAATTTGAGCAGTTATGATATGCAGTATTTTGTTCAGACATAATCTTCTGAATATTGAAGTTCTTTTCTGCAGGTTTGATTTCCCTAATGGTCAAATTAATAGTGACTAGTTTACTAAGTAGATAATTCAGGGGAATCAAGTTAGCATACAATGAACCTGCCTCACAAGTTTACCTGGTAGTGGTAAAATGTCCACATTCTTAATCTCTGATTATAAAATTAATTCTAAAAAATTTAATTGTATTTCCAGCTGCTGCAGAATATGGCATAAACTGAATGTTACGTGGGACTACTATTAATTCAGGGCTTTTTTGCTCATCTTCTGAACTGGTTGAGTACTTTACTTTGTAGGACTGGTTGACTTAGAGAATGCTTTCAGGAAAGTGCATGGAATAAAATATTGTAGCTTGCTCCCCCCCAAAACAAAAATGTGTATATACTTAAAATGCACCTAAACAGATGGCAAAAGGACTGCTTAGAAGTTGTTTTTATTTTAAAATGGCTAAAGTAAACTAAAACATGAGAATAACTGAATTAATTGAATTACTATTGGTTTCAGCTTAGCTCTTTTGGAATTGCAGAATTATTTTTACTGCCATTATATGAGAATCATTTTTAACATGTTATCTTGATATAGAAATATGTATTTTAAGTGCTAGTCCAAAATTAAAAGAAGACTATTTTTTTAACACTATCAGAGGGAGGGAGGGAGGGAGAGAGAGAGAGGCTGTGAAGGGGCGAAGGGGAAGGGATAGAGACTGAATATTAGATAAATGTGATAAGCAAGGGAAACTATTTATGTAGCATCTGATTTCTGAATTACTCTTCTTTTGTTCTTCCATAGAAACAGGAAGTGCTATGTCACATGAAATTACTAAAATAATACATTCTTGTAGCTTCTTGAGGGAAAATTATGTTGAATCTGATCAAAGAATAATGCAGTGAGCAAAGCAGGAGATTAGCAGAGACTATCATTGCCTTTGATTGTCCTTTGTTATCACCTCTAATTCCAAGGTTATTAGTCACTCACATGTAGTGAGGCATCTCATCTCCAATATCAATTGCTTTGTTAAAATCCCATAAGAATCTCTACTGCTCCCCAGAGCACTAACGTAACCCAAAGATTGACGTGTTTGTAATCAAGTTGTGTACCAGAAAAATAATATATTTGCCGAAAGTGAAGCCATTTTCCATCTTCTGTCACTAGACTTAATTAGGTAGTTAGGTGACTTAAAAGGATTTTCTTGGTATATGTCAAGTAAAGTTAAACTTGTTGTGAATCCTCCTACTTAGAATGAGATTGTGAAAGATAAGCTTTACACAGAAAGTAATTGACTAATCACTTCTAGAATCCATTTCTCTTTCTTCAGATATTGCTATTGGGTTCAGCCTGGTTTCTCTTGCCTTATCCTAAAGTAGAATTTCAGTTGTGCTGATGACATCATAATTCATAAGATGATGACATCATAATTCATAATTCCTCCACATTCCCCAGAGTCAGAACATATACACTAAGGTCATTCCGGTGGCCATTAGCCATTACAGATTCAAGATATAACAACACCACCACTGTCTACAAATTGGCACCTGCCGTCGGCACTTGCCATCTGCCTCTACAAGGATTACATCATGAGCTGCTGCAGCCGCTGATTTTCAACACCCCCTGAAAGGAGTTCAGAGTGGAGAGCAGAAATGAGGCACTCTGTGCTCTGAGAAAACTGGCAGAACAGGTCTTCAGATAGTTAGATAGTTTTATTTTCAGAAGCCGATTTTATGAGCTCAATTCTTCCCTCATATCTAGAAAAGCACTAAAATCCTTCACGGTGACGACTGATCCTCGTGACTAGAAGAAACCTTCTGCAAAAAAATTTGCAGAAGTTTTTGTGCTTTCTGCAAAAAATTTGTGCTTGATTGTATGTACTCCCCCTTCACCAAAATCACATATATACAGACCATCCCCCCTACCTCTTTGGAGCAGTTTCTCAGAGCTATCTGAAATGCTGTCTCCCAGGCTATAGTCCTCACTTTGCCCCAAATAAAACTTGACTCAAAATTCTCAGGTTGTGCATTATTTTAAGTCGACACCACCAACAATAAATTAACACCATTATGCACATAATCAAGTGCAGCCACATAATATCAAAAGTACTAATGACAAATATTCAGTTAAAAAGTGAAAGTTCTGAGGAAAAGTGAAAAAATACCAAGGTATCAGTGGGACTCTTGGAAACGGTTTCCAAATTGATTTCTTCTGAGTTCAAATTTTTTAATGTGATGGAGCTTATTTTTTTTAGTGTTGGGCCAGAAAAATATCTTATGTCTTAAAATACCAACTTAGTGATGTACAAATAAGCATAAAGTCATGAATTTTAAAGTGAAAAAGGAAACTTAGCCTTCATTTAGCCCAATGTTTACAATAATGACAGATCATCAGAATTACCTAGAATTGAACATACACACACACACATATATGTGTGTGTGTATATATAATATATATACACATATAATGTATATATATATTTGTATTTATGGTGTACATATATATATATGTGTATGTTGTTTGGCTTCATTTCTGGAGATTCAGTTCTAATTTAGTAGGTCTAGAGACTAGCAAAGCAAGGTTTCTGATGACCATCCAGATTTGGAAGTCATTTATATTACAACTTCCATAATTTTGCATATGAGGCAACTGAAGTCTATGTGGATTGGCCAACCTACCAATTGTCATACAGCCAATGGATAGGAGTCAGGGATAAAACCCAGGCTTCCTGATTCTTGACTTTTCCCATTAACCCAGGCTTCTTCAAGATGTTCTGTGAGAAATGGCTAATCCTGTCTCTCACTTCACTTATAGTTTTTATCTAGTTTTTGTTTAATGAAAAATTATTTATGCTGCTAATTCACTCCTTAGCCTTTTAAGGTAACTAGACATTGTGTTTGTACATAAAAATAAAGCTGCTAACACTTGGTCCCTTTGATTGGAAACAGCTTTCACGTGTTTTCTCATTTCACTTGTTAAGATTTATCTTCTAACTGGTGTTTTTTTTTTTTTTTTCACTTCAAATTTAAACTATTAAATCCAGAAAAAAGCAAATTGTTTATTAAACTCATATGCTTAACAATTTCAGAGAAGTCGGCCAATGAATTGTTTATTGAGAGGGTTGTGTTCTTTCCTTCTTCCTTTCTTTCTCTCTTCTCCTCCCTCTTATAATCCCAAAAGGTAATGGCAGATTGTAATAGCTGAACATAATGTAATATACTGATTTCTTTGCCTGGTGTATGTATGACTGCCCTCTGTTGGATGAAATTAGATCTGCTCTAATATGTTAGACTGTCTTGCCCCCTAGTGGTTTGTGCAGAAGATAGTAATGAGGACATTGGGGAACACTACCTGAAGGATCAGTCATTTCTTCGCAAATAATTGGTATTTTCACAAAATTCAACCAAAAGCCTGATTTAATAATAACTATAATTTAAAATGTAAGAACTCACCCTGACTGTGCCTCAAATTTCCTTTATGGATAAATCAATAGGATCATTAAGTTAAATTAAATGAATGTGTTTTATAAGGAATGTGAAATTTATGGTTACTTTTGATACATAACTCAATTTATCACTTATTTAACTGGAAACTTCTAATAGGTCATTTTTTGAAAATGAAATTTCCTGAAGTGGAATGAATTGTATTCACTATGACTGAGATTCTACCAACTGAAGCAGAGACAAGCAGCAGAGATTTTTAATTTTTAAAAAACACTCATTTTTGAAGAAAAAAACATTTGTGACTTAAAATATGAAAGCCAAGTTGCCTATTGTGAACTTACTACCCTTTAAACTTAGTTGAAACATAAACTTCATAATTTATCATTTAATTAATTCAAAGTCAATTGAGCATAACCTATTTTTTCCAGCTCTCAGGTGAACATGAAATAAATAAGATTCTTGCTCTTTTGTAGCCTACAGTAATCAGATTTGAAGATGCTGGTAGGGCTGAGTCTTGTTTCTAAGAATAGATTAATTTTTTCCATTTGTTCTATTACCCTAAATTTACCACTCTCATGGCTCTTGTTTATCAGCTCAGTAATTCATCTCTGAATCTCCAGGGTAGAGTATAGTACATGAACCATGGTGGACCTTTAATAAATCGTTTTTTCCAACACCTCTTCTAAGCCTTACCTCTTCTCTTGCTCCCTCTGGTGTCCAAGAAACCCTGAGGCCCTATCATCAAAACCTCCACTGAAAGGTAAATCAGGCATCATTGCCTTAAAATAAAGTCAATAATTTATTTGTCCAGGAGTAAAAACATACAAAGCCTTTTCTTGAGCTTAAAATTGAGGACTGGACTTCCCTAGTGGCGCAGTGGTTAAGAAACCACCTGCTAATGCAGGGGACGCGGGTTCGAGCCCTTGTCCGGGAAGATCCCACATGCCGCGGAGCAACTAAGCCCGTGTGCCACAACTACTGAGCCCATGTGATGCAGCTACCGAAGCCCGCATGCCTAGAGCCCGTGCTCTGCAACAAGAGAAGCCACTGCAATGAGAAGCCCGCGCACCACAATGAAGAAGAGCCCCGCTCCCGCTCCCAGGAACCAGAGAAAGCCCGTGCACAGAAACTAAGACCCAACACAACCAAAAAATTTTAAAAATTAAATAAAATATAAAATTGAGGACTTACAGGTGTATATACACACACACCTATATATATAATAGATGCCTATATATGTACATATATAAAAGCTTTGTATATACATATACACATACACATAAATAGATAAAGGATAGATTCTGGAGGAGAAAGGGTGGCTATTTCTAGCCCAGTGAAAGAGATTACCATGTAGGTATTTATGTTCTTTCTTTAGGAAAAACAAAAGATTTTGTCTTCTCACTTTATAAGACCATATGCCTTAAAAAGCAAAGCTACCTCATCTGTTGTTGTTTTTTTTTTTTTTAAATCTAGTGTTCATTCTTTTCATTTTTCCCAGATCATATTTGCTCATTTTTAAAACTGTGGTTTGGACACCAGACACCTGAAATTGGAACTAATTAAGCCAAGGAACTTGCCATTTGCTGTCTGTACCAGCAGGAGTGACATTCAGCCAGGTAAGTCATACAGGTTGTGTATCTATCCTAGTTGATTGCTGTATATGTTCTGATGAGCTGGTGCTTATTACATATTTTAATGATCCCCATAGGGCAACAGGAGGTTTTCATTTGTCCACACCAGAACCTTGCATGTGCCGCTCCCTCCTTCTACTCACTTTTACTTTCTCTAATGCTGAATTCTCAGCCATATTAGACCTAGAACTCTTCATATTTGTTATTCTAAAAACTCTAGGATAGAGTTGATCGCAACTGCATTTGTGTACTTTGTAAGAAACCCTATTAAGGTACTTCTCATTGTCTAGCATAATTCCTGAGCACTGGGAACTTTAGCTATGAACATTGGTTTTTAATTTAAAAATAATTGTTAAACTTATCTTGCACTTCAAAATTTTTACCTTTTCATTCTTTTGGGAGATCGTATTTTAGTCAGATGTTATATATTCTAACTAAGACCTTTTGCATTTTATCTCTTGTCTCATATGTTCTATCTTTCTATACATTCTAGATTTTTAAAAATATTCTTTCATCTTTCAATTAATTAATCTTCCAACTTTTTTTTAATTTCTAGAAGCTATTTCTTGTGCATGGATTTTTCTCATAGCATACCATTCTTATAATGTTTTAAGGATACTATATCTTGTTTAGTCTCTCTGAAAAACAATTTGCTTTTCAACAAATTCTCTTCATCATGATATACAAATTATATGTTTCTATTGGTTTTCCTCTATCATGATGCAGATATCCTCCAGTCTGTGTTGAAGACTGGTTTTACGCTCATATTTAAGAAGGAAAAAATAGGAAGCTGTGTGTGTGTGTGTGTGTGTGTGTGTGTGTGTGTGTGTTTGTGTGTGTGTGTGTGTGTGTGTAAAGTTCAGCAGACTTCAAATTACAGGAGTGGATAGGAATAACCATTAAATGAGAAAACCTCTGAATACCGAGAGCTTTACTCTATAGTTTTTCATTCAGAGAGCTGTGCTGATGATCCGGAGATAAATGATGCCACTTTTTCTTTTAGAGAGAATAACCCTTTGCTTTCGTCCATTGCTAAGAGGCCTGGTAGCAGGGGTACTGCCTGTGGTGGTGGGAGACTTCTGCTCTCTGCTAACCTCAGGGTCCCTGAGTCAAAGTCACTCAAGTGTCTCTTGGAGCAGGTTAAATCTCTTCTTGACCTTGTTGCCTGAGGAGTTCTTCCCACTCATCCTAGTCTATAGTGTTCTGCCACTTCTCATCCTTTTTCCTTTTGTCTTCTTCTAAAATGCATGAGTTATTTGTCAGTTAATAGCATCTTCATCATTTTCTTCATTGTTGTAAAATTTATACCTCTTTATTTTCTATACTATCAATTTAAGACGCAGGGATGAAAAGAGATATATGCCTGGGGTCAGGCCACCATTTTGAAACGGAAGTCCTAAGAAGGACCGAGAGAGAACACCAAACACTTGTACTGCCCTGGTGATGAGAAAATAGAGAGTGACAGAGAGCAGTGCAGGAAGACATATGTTAAGGCCTGTCATGTTCTTAAAGCCTATCTATTGGATTAAATACACTATCCTTATTTAAATCCCATAATAAAATATTAGAATTAGACTGCTCTCTGAGGTCATCTTGCCAAACTTCAATTTGGAGGTTGGAATTCCTTCTATACCATTTCACTCAATCTGCTTCCAAAATATACTTAGTCATGCTCACTGAGTACTTAATGAAGCAATGCACATTGTTGGAAAATTTCGACTTTGTTAGAAACTAATAAAGAAATGAATTCGGCTTCTCTTTTAGTTTCACCCACTAATTCTAATCTATCCATTAAAAACATGTACTTCAGGGGACTCTGTGAACACTTGAAATTGTATATAAAAATAATTTTTAGATGTGCATAAGAACATTTTTCTGGGAAGAGGGTCCATAGGTTTCATTATGTTCTCAACTTAATCTATAACAAACAAACAAAAGACCAAAAGTCTCTAGTCTCAAAACAGTACAAAGCTGGCTTCCTTTAATTTCTGGCAGTTCTTCAAATATCCAAGGGTAGCTATAATCCATTTTTATTTTTGGTATTTATACAGTGAAATACTTTGATTGTATTTATACAATCAAAGTCATTTAAATACCATGATACTGCAGATATTTAAATAGGATACAGATTTTAAAGAGCTCGATTTAAACTTATTATAAACCTGTTCATGTCCATACCCATAAATATAAAGAAGTCAGTTAGTAAAATACAGCAATAAATTCAGTACATTCTAAATGATGGGAACTAGAGGCTTGTTATCTTTAAGAAGTGGGATGAACAAAATAATACAGGGAATTCTCTCTATGCTCTGTGTTTAATCACCACACTTGTAAGCTTTTCAATAACAAAGGATGGGATCAAATCAGTGTGATTTTTGCCTTCACTCACTGACAAATACATCAGCATTATTTACAAAAACCGTTGTAAAATCTTGAGCAATTTTTAGAAAGCCTATTATTTTGCATAAAGTTATCATGGCTTCACGAAAAGTATCACAATTATTAGGACTTGGAGAAATTTCAAGTTTTTTTCATTTTTATAGCATATAATTTTTCTTTGTTAAATTATTTAAATGAAAAATGATAATTTTAGACATAAATTTTTAAAAATTAGATACAACTAAAATTATATGAAATATCTATACCCAGTGTACCAATGCTAAGATTTTGGTGTATATACTTTCAGAATAAAATACTATATCCCTTGACTTCTTTATTTATTAGTATATTATGGATGTCCTTTCACAAGAGTGAATATAGATCTACCTTTTAATTTTAACATATTATTCCACTGTTTGAATGTACTACAGTTTACTTATAACTGTCTAAATAAACATTTTGTTTCCATTTTTTTGCTTTTATAAACAGCAGTATAATATAAAGTTTATGCATATATATTGGGTCTTATACATGTTGCCAAACTCTCTTGAGACCAACTTATCCTCCTACCCACAGTAAATTAGAATCTTCCTTTCTTTTGCACACTCAGGCTAAACCAGGGTATCGAAGCCCATTTTAGTTTTTTCTAATCTGTTAGGCAAACTGTGTATATGTCTTTGTTTCATGATGCCTTCTTTTGGGGGGGTATATCTCATTGCAAAAGACCACTGTTTCCTTCTAGAGGTAATAACAAGGTCAATGTGAGTTCTCCTGGGTTTTGAGACTTGTGATTCCATGAATAATAAGGGTTATTGTAAGAAGTCTGCAAAGAGCCTATGGTTTTGGAACAGCCTTTGCTTTATAATTAAAAAAGATGAATTCAATCCATCTCTATAAAGAGAATATATATCCTCATACTCTTATAAGGATGGAAGATACTGTATAAACATCAATACCTATTATAGTAAATTCCCAATTTGAGAGTTATGAGGGTGAAAAGAAAAAGGAAAAGAATGCAGAGAAAGAAAGGATGGCTGTATTCAAAGGTAATCCAAAAGCTTCATTTTGGCCAATAGCTTATATGAATCTCTCACACCTGATATTTCCCCCCAAACTGCTAACAACGAATTATTTTTTAAAAAAGTAAAAAAATGGAAATAAAGTTGAAATTAAAATTAAATTAAGTGGTATAAAATAGATCTTCCTTATACATTAGTTTGAAACAGTTATTCATAAGCAAAAATTATTTAAAAGAGGATAGAAATATCAGGAAGACCCAAGTTTAGATAAATTGATAGTGAATCATTTCCTGAAAATTACATTATCATACTTATTCAATTATTTCAACTGTAATACATTTTAGAAATTATTCTATTTTACTCAGATATTTTTTCACATCTAAAACCCCAGAAAATGGAGCCAATGACGTAATATATAGTAAAGTTGTTTAAACTTGTAAAAAAAAACACAGAAGAATATTTTTCTTTATTGTATTTTAAACACAATAACCAACCTTTAGTATATTAGAAACTGAAAGGAAGTTACTGTTATCTATATTTTTTTCTTCAGACTCAGTAGGACTTACATGTGGCTTATGGACTTTTTAAGCTGAAGTTCAACAAAAAAAGGCAATTATGTACCTGGAATGTACTGGAATTAACCTAATTTGGATTTAATATTTTCAGAATAATGTTAAGTCTGTTTTTTCTATTTCTTTTTTTTTATGGTACCTATTTCAGAAGGTTATTTGTGATGTTGAATGAGACAGCATATTTATTTATTTATTTATTCATATATTCATTTATTTATTTTTTGGCTGCATGGCATGTGGGATCTTAGTTTCCAGACTAGGGATTGAACCTGTGCCCCCTGCAGTGGAAGCTCAGAGCCCTAACCACTGGACCACCAGGGAATTACCTTTTTTCTATTTCTCTACCCTTACCTAGTCACAAGATTTCTAGTATAGATTGCATAACTTGATATTCAATGTTTTAAAATATATGCCCCTCAAACATCCAAATGACTGAGACCATTATACCTAGTGCTTAAACGAAGCGACCACTATGATGCCTCTGTGAGGATCCATCCTGATCCCACCTGAGCTGTCTGCGTCACAGGAATTGTGCCTTTCTGGAAGCCTTGGTTGGTCATTTGCATCCTGGCCGATCATATCATCACTATGCACTGGGCACAATGAAGGTTACTTTCATCTTAGGCCCGTCTTAACTGATAGCTCTGCAGCCTGCTACAACACTGGGCATCAGGCACTCGTCTTCAGTAGCATGCCCTTTGCTTTTAGTACATTCCCTTGATGTTTCTCCTGTGTTGAATGTTCCACCCCCTCTTTTGGACCCCATGCTTTCTTCTTTCCTGGTTTGATCCCTTGGTTTTGTTGGAGCACATTATCCTTTAGCTTCCTGAGAAGCAGGTTTTGAAAACTACATTTTTGATTACTTGCATGTTAGAAATATTTTTCTACCCTCATCTGTGATTGAATTGTGTCAGGGCATAACACTCTGAAGTTAGAAATAGTTTTCCTTCAGATTTTAAAAATCATTATACCACTGTCTCCTAATCTCCGATGTTTATCTATGAAGTCCCATACCTTTCTGATTCCTGACACCACATGCATTACACCCTGGACCCCTATTTCTTTTAACTCTCTGGAAGCATTTAAGATCTTTTCATCTATATACTTTTGAAATTTCATGATGATGTCCCTTGAAAAAAGGTGTACTTTTTCACGATTATTTTGCAGGACAGTGTCTCAACCCAGCCATTCAGTTCTGAGAAATTTTATTTTATTATTTCTTTTTAATATTTTCCTTACATTTTCTCTGTTTCTTGATCTATTTCCAAGAACTTCTATTAGCTACATGTTGAACCTGGGTCCTTAAAATATGTATATTTTTAATATTTCTTGTCCCTTATTCTACTTTCTAGATGATTTCTCAATATTTTTTGATGTTTAAAATGCATCACCATTGTAATACTAATAGTTATTTGTTACACTCTGATCATTACTTTTTAAAAAAGAATCCTGTTCTTATTTTACAGTTGTAAAATTTTCTCTTATCCAAAAGTTATATTTTTGAAAATATCTTCCATGTACCCCCCTGCATTTTTTCTGAGTTTCTCTATTTCTTCTGAGTCTCATTTTTATCTGTTTGTGTTGGTCTGCTCACTCATGTTGGAAACTTTTATTTTTATAACTTGTCTGGAGATGTTTGTCCAGTAATTTCTGAGAATGAGGCTCTAAGAAATGGAGAGTAAGCTCTGTTGGCTTATAGACTCCTGTTGGGCTTTACATTAGTGTTACTGGGATAAGAACCTGACCAGGAGACCCCAAATATCAAAGTCTGGAGGTCTTTTCTCTTGGGACAGGAGGTATATGCAAAGAAACCCTTGGGTTATAAGCCAGTCTGTGGCCTCCAGGGCCCAGCACTGGGTATCTAAGCACTGTAAAATCCTAGGAAGACATGGTGGATCTCTCCTTTCAGCATGAAGACATTCACTTACTCAGTTTCTAAGGACAGGCCTTACACTACACTCCTCCTTGCCCCAAATCTAGACTCTTTGGTTCAGTTTCTCCAGAGTAAAACTTTCTCTTTTGTAAATAGGGAAGGAGGCTATTTCAGTTGTGAAGGAGGGAATCTGGGCTCTGTCTACTCCTAGGCACAATTCTGCTGATCCTTTTGTTTCTGTCTCCATCCTTAATAACTACCATTGTAAACTGACCTAATACAATTAGGTTATGCACAATTCTTACATCCTTTTTGGTAGATCATAGATGCCCACTAAAAAATTTTGAGGTGAATGACACTAGCTGCTCCACTCACTACCAGGTGCCACTCTAACCTTGCTACCAGGTTATAAAAAAGGTAATTCTCAAACCAAGGGTTGCCCCTATCTACACACACAAAAGAAGCAGTTCATATGATCTTTCCTGTTGAATCAAGGAAATCCCAAGCTCTTGGTTCCTTTAGATGTTTTTATTACCACTTTCTGAAGTGGTAGATTTGTCAAATGCTAAAATTTCAGGGCAGGATTCTATAAGCCATATAGTTGGAATTCTGCAAAAGAACACCCCAGAGTTCACAGCTTGATACAGGACCACAATTCCACTTAGGAATTCAGCCCAGTGCATCTTTCAAGGTAAAGGGAATAGACCTAGCTGGCTTCTCATACATGGTTACACAAGCATGGGAGAGTCTCTAAAATATTTTATACAGTGACCCTATTTTGAATAATTTAAATTTTACTAATGAGAATTCATATCCAGTATTCATCAAATGAGGCAACATATTTTACCAACATTTAGTAATATTAACCAGCCAGCTTTGGATGCTAGTTAAGATATGGATAACAGAAACAAATACATTAGCTACAGCTAGAGTAGGGCCTTCCTTAAAATGCCGTCCGATCACAACTCAGTTGTACATTATTGATTTGTGTTTTAACTGACCAACCCTAGCTTGGACATTCTTGGTTAGTACCTGGGCTACAGCCTAAGCTAAGTAGCACACATACCATATCGCACTGCCTGTCGTCTACTTTTTTATAAAGTACATTAAGACTGCAACCTTGTCTTCTAAGGAAACTGTGCTTCTAAGAGCCGATCCAGACCTCTTCAGGACTTAATGGTTTCCTTATATAGGCATACCTTGGAGATATTGCAAGTTCAGTTCCAGACCACTGCAATAAATTGAGTGACATGAATTTTTTGGTTTCCCAGTGCAGATAAAAGTTATGTTTATACTATACTGTAGTCTATTAATTGTGCAATAGCATTATGTCTAAAAAATCAATGCATACACCTTAATGTAAAAATACTTTATTGCTGAAAATTGCTGAAAAATGCTGAAAAAAATGCATATAAAAGTTATGTTTATACTATACTGTAGTCTATTAATTGTGCAATAGCATTATGTCTAAAAAACCAATGCATACACCTTAATGTAAAAATACTTTATTGCTGAAAAATGCTGACCATCATGTGAGCCTTCAGTGAGTCATAATCTTTTAGCTGGTGGAGGGTCTTGCCTCGATGTTCATGGCTGCTGACCGATCAGGGTGCTGGCTGCTGAAGGCTGGAGTGGCCGTGGCAGTTTCTAAATATAACACAGCAATAAAGTGTGCTGCATTGGTTGACTCTTCTTTTCACAAACAATTTTTCTGTAGCATGTAGTGCTGTTTGATAGCATTTTCCCTATAGTAGAACTTCTTTCAAAATTGGAGTCAATCCTCTTAAGCCCTGCTGCTTCTCTGTCAACTAAGTTTATGTAATATTCTAAACCCTTGGTTGTCATTTTAACAATCTTCACAGCATCTTCACCAGGAATAGATTCCATCCCAAGAAACCCCCTGGGTTTTTTTTGTTTTTTTGTTTTTGGCTCATCCAGGAAAAGCAACTCCTCATCCATTCAAATTTTATCGTGAGATTGCAGCAATTCAGTCACATCCTAAGACTCCACTTCTAGTTCTAGTTCTCTTGCTGTTTTCACCACAACTGCAGTTACTTCCTCTATTGAAGTCTTGAACCCTTCAAAGTCATCCATGGCTGGAATTAACTTCTTCCAAACTCCTGTTAATGTTGATATGTTAACCTCTTCCCATGAATCATGAATGTTCTTAATGGCGTCTAGAATGGTGAATCCTTTCCGGAAGGTTTTCAATTTACTTTTCTCACATGCATCAGAGGAATCATTATAAGGCAGCTATAGCCTTACAAAATTGATTTCTTAAAGAACAAGACTTGAAAGTTGAAATTACTCCTTGATGCATGGGCTGCAGAACGGATGCTGCGTTTCCAGGTGTGAAAACACATTAATCTCCACCAGAGCTCTTGGATGACCAGGTGCATTGTCAATGAGCAAAAATATTTTGAAAGGAATCTTTTTTTTCCTGAGCAGTAGGTCTCAACAGTGGGCTTAAAATATTCAGGAAACCATGTTGTAAACAGATGCGCTGTCATCCAGGTTTTGTTGTTCCATTGATGGTGCACAGACCAAGTAGATTTAGCATAATTCTTAAGAGTTCTAGAATTTTTGGAATGGTAAATGAGCACTGGCTTCAACTTCAAGGTATCAGCTGCCTTAGCCTTTTACAAGAGAGTCAGCCTGTCCTTTGAGGCTTTTGAAGCCAGGCACTGACTTCTCTCTAGCTATGAAAGTCCTAGATGACATCTTCTAATACAAGGCTGCCTCATCTACACTGATAAACTGTTGTTTGGTGTAGCCACCATCATTTATTATCTTAGCTAGATCATCTGGATAACCTGCTGTAGCTTCTACATCAGCACTTGCTACTTCACCTCGCACTTTTATGTCATGAAGATGGCTTCTTTTCCCAAATCTCATGAACCAACGTCTGCTAGTTTCAAACTTTTCTTCTGTAACGTCCCCACCTCTCTCAGCCTTTGTAGAATTGAAGAAGGTTGGGGCCTTGCTCTGGATTTGGCTTCGGCTTAAGGGAATTTTGTGGCTGGTTTGATCTTCTATCCAGACAACCACAGCTCTCCATATTGGCAGTAAGATTGTTTTGCTTTCTTATCATCCGGGCATTCACTGAAGGAGCACTTTTAATTTCCTCCAAGAACTTTTCCTTTGCACTGAGAACTTGGCTAAGTGTTGGTGCAAGAGGCCTGGCTTTCAACCTGTCTTGGCTTTTGACATGTCTTCCTCGCTAAGCTTAATCATTTCTAGCTTTTGATATAAAGTAAGAGGCATGTGACTCCTCCCTTCACTGGAACACTTAGAGGCCATTGTAGGGTTGTTAAGTGGTCTAATTTCAATATTGTGTCTCAGGGAATATGGAGGCTCAAGAAGAGGGAGAGAGATGGGGAAATGGCTAGTTTGTGGAGCAGCTAGAACACACACATTTGTCTGTTAGGTTTGCTGTCTTATATATGGGTGTGGTTCATGGAGCCCCAAAACAATTATGATAGTAACATCAAAGATCACGGATCACAGATCACACCAAATATATTAATAATGAAAAAGTTTGAAATATTGCAATAATTACCAAAATGTGAAACAGAGACATGAAGTGAGCAAGTGCTGTTGGAAAAAAGGTGTCAATAGACTTTCTCAAGATGGGGTTGCCACAGACATTTAAATTTTAAGAAACCCCACAATACCTGCAAAGTGCAATAAGGGGAAACCCAATAAAAAAGGTCTGCCTGTCATGGTCTAAGTTTTCTAAGTTTCCTCCATTCCACTAAATCATCTACTTTCTCATTGACAAAAGATTGCTGACACTTACCTTCTACTGTTATATATTATCTCATTTTCCTTGTCCTTCTGGATTTGTAATCCTTTAAAAATATATTTAGTTTTATAATAGTCGGGTTATAGGAAGAACAAAGATAAACTTTTCTTATTTAAGCCTCACCTCTTAACCAACACTCTTATTAAATTATTTTCCTAAACGTCAAAACATTTTCTTATCAGATCATTTAGGCAGCAGTGGGTAAAAAGTACACATTTAGAACCAATATTTTCTATAAAACCAGGCAAAAGCTATTGAATTAATATTTCTTAACATCATCTACATCCTTATGCTTGGAATGGGAATTCTCTACAAGCAAAAGCAATGGGTTAGAATGAACAATAGGAAAAATTTATAAGTTTGACTGGCATAGTTTCAGACCTTTTCTATTATTTAAATTATTGTTCAGCAGGATCCCCAAATATTTATTTAAAATAAAACGTACTAATAAAGTCTCCCAATTACACCTTTAATTGTGCTCTAAATAATGAATACAGTTGCTGAAAAAATATAGCTATTGTTATGATATTGATAAGGAGATTGTTGAAGGATGTCATCATGCCTGGAAAAGTGACCAGAGAGGGTGTTGGGTGTTGCATGTAAACCAGCTCTTAGGGTTGATTATGAAGGAAAGTCCCAGAAAGAAGTGTCTATGATAGTACTGAGACTTGCCTTAACTACCTGAAAGTGACATTTGGTGTTACAGTTTTCTATAAACACACCTTTGTGCTTGAAATAATTCAAAGTTGAGTTTTAAAATCTAATCTATGTGGCTATGTCATAATAGCTGGGGTTGTTTCTGCTGTCTTTGCCTCAATTTGGGGCACACTGACTTAAAAAAAGATTGAAGTCTATTTCTACCAATTATAATTAAAATTCTAAAATGCAAACCACACTGTAAGTTAGATTTCCAATGGGCTACACTTTACAATAATACCAGAATATTTTTGAAAAAATTGTGAATATTAGAAAATGAAGCCATACTTTTACAATTGGTATTTTTACACTGACTGAACTACTCAATTACCATGTGAAGACTGAATATAGGTGGCAAAAATGTAAGTTTTCTAATGGTAATAACTTTTAATACTAAACTTACAGAAAGGCAGTTTTTAAGGTTAAAGCAGACGGATTAATTCTATTTATCAGTGAAAACTTAGTGAGAAATGCAATAACATAATCAGAAGGGTAGGTGGTTCTTGAACTCATAATAATAACATCAATTTTCTGTGAACATTTAGAAAGCAGCTTTAAAAATTCAGTTTTGTACTTATAGACTTTTTCTCTGAACTTCTAACTTACTGCATAATTTGGGAATTTGAGCTGGAATCATGAAATGCCCTACAGAGTATGGCTATTGGTATATACAATAGACTAGCTCCGTGTTTACTCTGTCGGCTCTCCCTTCTTTTCCTGGCAACCACTTGGGGCCAGTATATGAACAAAGAGAACATGAGGTGTGATAAATTAAATAGGAAGCATACATTTACTTGTCGTATTTTTTAAAATAGTTGTAGGGATGAACTATTAAAAAAAAGTTAAGACAACAGGGTTTTATTGTTACCCAGAAAATTTGAGAGTAAATAAAACTAGAAGTACTAGGAATGTTGGTACTGACATTCACAAATAAATTCCTGTATGTTATGGGAATAAATGTTAGAAGGTTTATGTGGCATAAACTTAAAGGAAAGTGAAATTTATTTTAATTTATTCATTATTTCGCTCAACCATTAAATAAACGTGCATGAATTCCTATCATGTGTTAGTCTTGTGCTGGGCCTTGCAGAAAGAATAAAGATGAATAAAACATGTCTCTTGCCTGGGGGCATTCACAGTCATGGTCTAGTGAACGATAATAAAAAACTAAGTACACGAAGAGAAGGATTTGTGTGATCAATGTGTTGGGAATTAAAGTCTGGTAGGCCATCTATCCACAATGGTTGATTTATTGATTTTTACCTTATCTTATTCTAGAAAGAATGTTTTAGGAATGAGATAGACACAATGAAACAAATATGAAATCTGGGGTGTTAAGGAAAAAAGAAAAAATAACCGTTACAAAGGTGGAAATAAATATACATCTCTTTTTCCAAAGGATAAACTGTAACCCAACCAAGTTTGAAGTGGGGATAAACAAAGAAAACACTGAGAAAGGAGAGGATGATGAGTGGAATGTTGACTTCTTTCAGATCGAAAGAATAGAACAAAATGCATGTGTTTCAAATATTGTTAAAGTTACTTGCTAATGCTTTGAAAAATTAAATATCATCTCTCAGTATGAGATGATATTTATAAATGTGCTTTAAACACTTCAAGAGGCAATATGTGGCACTTACTCTTTGCTATATTTTATCTCTTTATGTACATTTTTTATCATTTTGCTTCTTATTATGAAATCTCCATGACATTAAAAATGAAAAATAAAAAGAGATGAAAAGCTTAAGTCACCGTATTTTCTTACAGCTTCAATAGAGGTTTGATGAAAAAATTTGTATTCTGGCGCCATGTTGACTGTCGAACTTACTCCCAGAGCAGCTACAAATTTGTCCTATGGCCTGAGGCATCGAAACACCACAGAGCCCTGCAATAATTTCCTGTCTGATCAGACAACCCAGTTATTCCATTTTCCCGGGTGTCCTGGTGACCTGTATTATTGTCAACAACAAGCATTGCTTCAGCTTTAGGTTTAAAATATCTGCTGGGTTTGCAGACTCAGGTTCATTTTACCATCCAGCTGAAAATGTACAGTGCACTTTAGGGTGATGGAGTTCACCTTCATTCATTCATCCATCCTTACTTTTATTCTATTTGGTTCTTAGTGCAAAAGAAAGAGTGCCACCTCCTGGATGTGGGATAGGAAGAGCATATGAACATAAAAATGTACTGTCTTATGAAAGGCAGATTCAAAGTAATTGTGTAAGGAAAAATTTCAAAGAATGTCTCATTTCACTAATAATAATTACATAAATGTGCTTAAATGCTTTTATTATCAATAAACACTGAATGGAAATTATTTTAGAATTTCCATCTAAATATTTAGAAATAAAGATTCCTCTTGTTTTCTTATACCTTATTTTTTAAAGGAAATTTTTAAAATTTAGAGCAGTTTTAAGGTTCACTGCAAAATTAAGAGGAAGGTACAAAGATTTCTTATATAACCTACCCCTATACCTGCATAGCCTCCCCCATTATCAACATCACTCACCAGAGTGGTACATTTGTTACAATTGATGAATCTGCATTTACCAATTACAATAAACTAAAGTCCACAGTTTACATTAGGGTTCATTCTTGGTGTTGTACATTCTGCAGCTTAGGACAAATGTATAATGCCATGTATCCATAATTATAATATTATACAGTGTTTTTACTGCCCTGAAATTTCTCTGTGCTCCGCCTATTCATCCCACTCCCCCTCCCTTGTGGCAGCCATGGATCTTTTTACTGTCTCCATATTTTGCCTTTTCCAAAATGTAATATAATTGGAAACATACAGTATGTAGCCTTTTCAGATTGGCTTCTTTCCCTTAGTAATATTTAAGTTTCCTTTATGTCTTTTCATGACTCCATAGCTCCTTTCTTTTTAGCACTGTATAATATTCCGTTGTCTGGACATGCAAGTTTATTTATTCATTCACCTACTGACAGATATATTGGTTGCTTCCAAGTTTTGGCAATTATGAATCAAGATACTGTAAACATTTGTGTGCAGCTTTTGTGCGGATACAATTTTCAACTCCTTTGGGTAAATACCAAGGAGTTGGTATTTACCAACTGATTGATGGATTGTATAGTGAGAGTATGTTTAGTTTTATAAGAAACTGCCAAATTATCTTCCAAAATGGAAGTGTTTATACTTAGGTATAAATCTAACAAAATATATACAAGATCTGTATGAGGAAAACTACAAATCTCTGATAGACAGAATTTAAGAAGAACTAAATAAATGGAGAGATTCCATGTTCGTGAATAGGAAGACTCAATATTGTCAAGAAGTCAGTTCTTCCCAACTTGATCTATAGATTGAATACAATCCCAGTCAAAATCCCAGCAAGTTATTTTGTGTCTATTGACAAATTGATTCTTAAGTTTATACGGAGAGGTAAAAGACCAAGAATAGCCAACACAGCATTGGACGAGCAGTACAACAGTGCTATTAGCAAAATAATAGACAAATGGATGGAACAGAATGGAGAGTTATAGGAGAAAACCTAGATGACCTCTTTAGGCATGCCTCTGTTTACCCCGATAACTTTCCTTATTTTGAAGCCTGCTTTGTCTATAATTAATATAGTTATTCCTGCTTTATTTTGATTAGTGTCAGCATGGTATATTTTCTCCAGCCACTTACTTTTAATCTTTATGTATCTTTATATTTAAAGTGAGTTTCTTGTGGACAACATACAGTTGGGTCATGTCTTTTGATCCACTCTGGCAATCTCTGTCTTTTAATTGGCACATATGGACCATTGACCTTCAAAGTGGTTATTTTTACATTTGGATTAATGTCTACCATATTTGTTTCTGTGTTCTATTTGTTGCCCTTCTTTGTTCCTGTTTTTGTCTTCTACTCTTTTTCTGCCTTTTGTGGTTTTAATTGAGCATTTTAAATGATTCCATTTTCTCTCCTTTTTTTAGCATATCAGTTATACTTTATTCTTTAATATTTTAGTGGTTATTCTAGAGTTTACAATATACATTTACAACGAATACAAGTCTACTTTTAAATAACACAATACCACTTCACTGATAGTGTGAGTACCTTATAATAACAAAATATTCCTAATTCCTCCCTTCCATCACTTGTATCGTTGTCATTTATTTCACTAATATATAAGCATACATAAGCATAGATATGTATATATGATATATACATAAGCATACATTATCAAATCCATTGTTACTATTATCATTTTGAAAAAAACTCTTATGTGTTAGATCAATTAAGAATAAGAAAAATAAAAGTTTTGATTTAATCATCACTTAATCCTTCTTTGATGCTCTTGCTTTTTTTTTTTTTTTTTTTTTTTTGCGGTATGCGGGTCTCTCGCTGTTGTGGCCTCTCCCGTTGCAGAGCACAGGCTCCGGATGCGCAGGCTCAGCGGCCAAGGCTCACGGGCCCAGCCGCTCCGCGGCATGTGGGATCTTCCCGGACTGGGGCATGAACCCGCGTCCCCTGCAGCGGCAGGTGGACTCTCAACCGCTGCGCCACCAGGGAGGCCCCGATGCTCTTGCTTTTTTTAATGTAGATTGAGTTTCTTTTTTTTTTTTAAACATCTTTATTGGAGTATAATTGCTTTACAGTGGTGTGTTAGTTTCTGCTTTATAACAAAGTGCCTCAGTTATATGTATACATATGTCCCCATATCTCCTCCCTCTTGCGTCTCCCTCCCTCCCACCCTCCCTATCCCACCCCTCTAGTCACAAAGCACCAAGCTGATCTCCCTGTGCTATGCGGCAGCTTCCCACTAGCTTGATTGAGTTTCTGACCTGTATTATTTTCCTTCTCTCTAAAGAACTTTTAATTTTTTGCAAGGCAGGTCTGCTGGCAACACATTCTCTTAATTTTTGTTTGTCTGAGAAAGTCTTTAATTCTCTTTCACTTTTGAAGAATAATTTCACAGAGTAGAGAATTTTAGATTGGTGGTATTTTTCTCTCAGCACTTTAAATGTTTGACTGTATTCTCTTCTTTCTTGCATGGTTTCTGAAGAGAATTTGTATGTAACTCTTATCTTTGTTCCTGTATAGGTAAGACATTCCCCCACCCCGGCTTCCTTCAAAAAATTTTCATCTTTGATTTTCTGTAATTTGAAAATGATATGCCTAGGTATAGGGTTTTTTCTTTTTTTTCTTTTTTCCGTTTATTCTGTTTGTTGTTCTCAGAGCTTCCTAGATCTGTAGTTTGGTGTCCGACATTAACTTGGGGGAGATTACCAGCCATTATTATTTCAAATATTTTGTCTATTCTTTTCTTTCTTCTTCTGTGTGCTCATTAAATGTATGTCACACGTTTTTAAATTGTCCCACAGTCCTTGGATACTAAGTTCTGTGATTTTCAGTCTTTGTTCTCTTTGCTTTTCAGTTTTGGAGGTTTCTACTGAGATGCCTCTAAATTCAAAGATTCTTTCCTCAGCTGTATCTAGTCTACTAGTAAGCCCAACAAACGCATTCTTTACTTCTGTTACAGTGTTTTTGTTTTTATCTCTAGCATTTCTTTCTGGTTCTTTCTTAGGATTTCCATCTCTCAGCTTATGTTGCCCATCTGTTCCTGCACTTTGTCTATTTTACCCATTGGAGCCCTTAGCGTAATAATCCTAATTGTTTTAAATTCCTGGTCTGATAATTCCAGCATCCTTACCATGTCCACTTTTGGTGCTTGCTTTGTCTCTTCAAATTGTGTGTTTTGCTTTTTGGTATGTCTTGTAATTTTTTTTAAATAGCCAGACATGATGCAACAGGAAAAATGAACTGCTGTAAATAGGCCTTTGGTAATGTGGTTGTGAGGTGGGGGAGGGGAAGAGTTCTATAGTCCTATGATAGTCTTTTAGGGAGCCTATGCCTCTGGACAGTATCCTTCACAGGTGTTTTTAATTTTTCTTATCCCACCCTTAGGTGGAAGGGTGTGGCTTAGAGTGGGTTGGAGTTGAGTATTTCTTTTCTCCCAGGTGAATAAGGTTCTGATAAAACCCCAGCAGGTTAGGCTGTGGTTAATTAGTTTCCCCTGAGGTCAGGCCTTCTTATAAAGAGCGGAGTGCTCTGGCAAGTTTCAAAATGGTTCCTTTCCCCTTCCCTTCAGAAGCGTGAGGGCGTTTTCTGCTGGATACTGTGGAAACCTGGTTGAGCTCCTGGATGTAAATCTCTCCAAACTGTAAGTGCTCCCCCGTGACTGGGTCCCCCTAGAGTTTTTAGCTCTCAGAGTTGTCCTCACTGAGCTTTCATCAGTTCGTCAGTTACAGTTCTGGTTTCCCTACACTGGCGCTCGTTCCTGTGGTGGTTTTAGCTCATGAATCTCTGCCCCAGTGAGTTATTTTCTGTGTTTGCTTGTGTATCTTTCTGATTTTGGGGGCAGCAGTTTGCCCTGTATTCTCACCTCTCTTATGGATCCTAGAAGGGTTGTTGATTTTTCAGTATTTTCAGCTTTTTACTTGCTGTTCTAACAGAGTGGTAGCTTACAAGATCCTTACATGCAAAACTGGGAACTGGGCGTCTGTCTTATACATTTAAAAAATTGTTTACCTTTTACCTAATAATATAGAATAATTCAATATCTTCTTAAGTTGTCTATGTAAAGAAGGCTAATTTTCTTGACAGTCTAATCCTATCATATGGAAAACTCAGGTTATCGAAAGACTAAAAACCCTCAAAACCTGGATTCTAGTAATTAAAGGGGGTCAAAGTTGAGGAGAAAGAAGCTCTCCTCATCTAAATATGGTCAATGATTTTCATCAGCTGAAGTCAGCATATAAGGTTTAAACGGCTGGTTCTCTATATTGCTTTCTTTGAGTCTCTATTATTTACTCCATAGAATCCTAATTAACTTTAAAAATATAATCATTAGTCCCCTTTGCTTTCAGATGCTCTAATATTTATGCCTGTTGGGTCTCTCTATACCCAAATACCTTGGAATACCAGCTAGTCATGAAATATAAACTCTAGGTATATAAATATGGTAGGCTTTCCCTAAAAGTCAGATTCATGCCTTAATCTACCATGGAAGTTATATTATCATAACCCCCCCTTTTTTTCTGTTTGTGTTAAAATAAGGAGTTGTAGTCTCTTGAGTTCTAGAATTTCATAATCTATTATTTAGAATTTATTCACTTAACATGTACTGTGTGTATTTTATGTTGGGTGATAAGAAGCAATAATCAACACACAGAATGATCTGCTCTGATGGAATTCACAGTTTAGTGGAGAATTTTTAGGACATTGTTCAATAATTATCAAAACATAGTGTATAATCATATGCTATATATCCATAATCTAGAGGTCACATTTAGGGAGATCAGACGTAAGAGGCATCTTTTTCAGATTGGCTCATTCAGTATCCACTCATAACTCCTTTTAGACTTCCTTTTTTTTACTCTACCATCTGCAAAGGTAAAAATCTACATTTTAAAGATTTTTTAGACCTGATATTCCCCTGTAGAAGCTAGACTCCATCTGGAGAAGAACCCAAATGATACTAGAAAGGCAAAAGTGGGCAATCTGAGGTAACACCTGGGGAAATCATAGCTGTTACTATGCAGTTACTATGTTAGTAACTATGTTACTAACATAGTTAGTAACTATAGGCAGTTACTATGCAAGGTCTACTGTATGATCTCCAGCAATACAGGAACTGAGCAGTGGACATTGGTTGCAGTGGGCTTTACATTGGAACATTCCCGTGGTGTGGTTGTACATTTCTCCAGGGTGTAGGCCTCTTCCTTGGCTTTGTAACAACCAAGCTTGGCTCCCTGGCCCTTGCAGAAATTCTTTAAGTTATCTTAATACTTTTGAACTAATTTCTTTTCTCATTAACCCAGCTGAAGGAGATTCTGTTTTCTATAACAAGGACCATGACAATAGAGTATACTTTCTGAGTCTCCATTAAAGGTCTTTCTTCAGGAACTTAGGTTTTGAATGATCCTGAATCTGATTTCATATGTGAATTTATGAGCTAGTGGTGCCCATAACCCACAGTTGTATAAACTTGGAATCTTCACCAATCTGTGTTGAGAGCTTGGAGTTTAATTTCTGGTGGGGATTTTTGTTTTTACTTTTATTTTTTTTTTACCTTCGACTCAAGACTCCAAACCAGTGGCAAACTCTCTTGAAGCATAAATATTTTCTATCCCTGTTCCACAGACTATAAACTCTTTTCAGACTCTGGGATTTATGAAGCTCCCCTGCCAAATATTGGATTTAATATCCTAAACCCTGCTCTTAAGACCTTATATCAAAGTCTGAACTCCTAAGGGTTGCTCATTTATCAGTATCCTTTTTTCCCTTTCTTTCATTTCTAGCACATGTGGCATTTACTTTCTTTGAGTTCATAAAGTGTTAATTTTTTTTTAATTTCGTGACTTATAGTTAGTGACATCACAATGTCTATTTTTTCTTCCATAGTGCCATAAGTCTATGTTTAAAAATGTCCATCATTAATCAAATCAATTTGTAACATTTACAGGCTGATGATTTCCTACAAAAAGGGCAGTGGTTTGTATGAATTCATGGGGAAAGAAAAAGATATTCAAGGAGAAAAAATTTTTTTGTGCATTACCAACACCATCTAAGGTAGAAGCTATTTCGTTTTGGGACACTGGAACTGATTATCTAGAACTGTACTGTGGAATACAGTAGCTATTAGCCGAATGTGGCTATTGAAATTTAAATTAATTACATTAAATAAATTAAAAAATTCAGTTCCTCAGTCATACTAGCTACATTTCAAGTGCTCTGTAACCACACGTGCTAAGGGCTACTGTGTTGGACACCTACTGTGTGTCAGACACTATTGTCATCATAGGCATTATGAGGGTCCATAGCCCCTGTCCTAAGGAGCTGTCTCTAGTCTGGGAAAAGACAGAATAAACATGTAACCTAGTTTAAAAAAAAAAAAAACATTTAAGAACAGAAAAGAACCCTTTAGGTATTGGTATTTAATGACAAGGATAAAATAGGATAATATTATAGTGACTAGAGGGCTGCTTAATAGGTAGATTTATAAGTGAAGGCTCTCTGAATCATCACTTGAATGGTAACAAGGCAATAACATGCAAAAATCTTGAAGAGTGTTTACAGATACAACAATAAGTACAGAGGCTCAAGACAGAAAATACTCAACATGTTTAAGGTACAGACAGACGGCCAGTGTGACTGGAGATTAGTGAAAGGAATAAGAGTAGAGGGAGATGAAATCGGAGACATTGGCCTAAGAGTTTGGGTTTTCTTTTAGTTGCAGCAAGAAGCTACTGAAGAATTTTAAACAGAAGAGTAGTAGCATTATCTAATAGATACTTACAAAAATATCATGAATAAAATAAGAGATAGCAGGACAAATTTTATAGAAGTGACTCGTCAACTGAGTTTTGAAAGCATTGCTGCTGCTTCATCACTGTTTATTTCTTTGTTCATTTCCAGGGTAGGAGGAAAGGAATTTCTGCATTATAGTCTCCAGTAATAGACTCTTTTTCCAGTCCACTTGGTGGACTCTTTTGGGCAGGGATCTTGGTGTATGGAGAGAGTAGACTGGGGACTGGGATGGTGAATTAAGAGTGGAAGAACAGGTTGCATTTACTGGGGTCAGGTGTGCTAATTTAGCAAAAGTTGGAATGAGAAAATAAAAATGATCACGTGTAAAATTCCTTCAAGTAAATGAAATGTGCTCAACTGATTTCTTATCCTATCTCACTAATATTATCAAAACTAAGGGTTGAAATCTTTTAAGGATATCAATTAGCTACCTGTGTATGACTTTTTTGAAGCCCCATAAATGCAAATGTCATGGGGCAGATGCAAGTTCAAAGCACCGGAGGATAATATTTTCAACCCTGTCTGCATTGTTTAATGAGACAATGAATTCAGTGTACTTCAAATGTGTCACGTCTTGTAAATCATTGGGTTATAAACTTTAACAGGGTAAGTGGATGCACTGTTTCTGTCTCCACTGCATAGGGTTAGTGCACTAGATAATAGCCAGGGAACATGGGGTAGTAATGCCTACATTATTGGTTTATAGGTAGAGTGACCCTCTTACATGTGAGGGATTTAGAAGGAAAATACATTTATATGCATGAGAAAAAGAGGGAAAAATTATGAAAGTTTAGATGAAGAAACCTGAATTTTACATGTTCTCTTTATTTTCATGCAGGACATTAATTGGGTGGCCAATTAAAATTTGTGTTTATGGGTACAAGTTATGGTTCACCGTTGCTCATTTCCCTAATCTTTGGTGGTTTTATAGGTTTTAATTTTCGTGTAAGAGTGAGCAAAACCGTGACATTGCTATGCCTCTCTATGTTTTACTTAGAGAGAGTGTCCTGGTGTTTATTTAAGCTTTCTTGGTGGGATTGCCACTAAGTTACAGTGTTCTATAATATTGCTCTAGTCCAAAGACTTGATATCCTAGTGCCTTAGTGATTAGTGTCTGCGTGGTTGGGTAACTTAAATTGTTTTTATGTAGCTCAGGATGTTTTGAACTGATTTGACATTGGTAATAGCTGGGCTGGTTAGGGGTATGAGCAAATTTTGTGTTTCAGGGACTAATTGATGTATCAAGCGAATGCAGCTGTCAGAGTTAAGAAGAAAAGACATTTAAGCCACCATAGATACAAGATACTGCTGTGATAAATTGAACCTACAAAATGTGGAGTGGCCTAGTTATGCACATGCAGTCTTGTTTTATTTAATATCTCTTCTTGTTCGGGTGTGAATCTAGTCTTAGGCACCGGGCTGAGGAAGCATTATTACTCAGTTGCCAAATGGCCTGGATTTAAGATTCCCATCCACTCATAAGTTTGTGGGCTTTATCAAACAGGACATTATGAATAGGTAAGGAAACACTTTTGCCTTTTCTCTCAACTAAATTAATTACATCTAAATGACAAAGATTTTGTTTCTGAGTCACACTTGTCATTGAGCTGTTCTGTTAGATAAAATCGTGTGAATTTTCTGCCTATCTTCTAAAAAATGCTAATTTCTGTACCATTATTGGAATCTGAAAAATGGAATGTAAGTAAAACACAGATCAAGATTAATATGGTAGTTCTCCAATTTTTGCTGGTTGAACCGATCTTGGTAATTTTGTGCTATGAATTCTTACTTGTCTATGCTAATTGGGATGAGAAGGGAAAGAAAAGTTTCCTGCCCTTTTGTTCCTCCTGGATTTCAAATCACTGAACAGATGCAGTGATATAAACCCGCATTTAAGTCCTTTATATTTTCCTTTATAGACACGATTGTAAATTGTGCTCTTCCTGCATTTGTAATTAGAGGGTGAAACAGATTGCAAAGGCTCAGTGTAAAGAAATGTCCATTAAAATAATTTATACTGCCAAGTGATTGTTCACTCCAAGAGGGGAACTCAATTGGCTCCACGCAAAAGAATGCAGTTGCACATACACATTTTGAAGAAACTTTGTTATGCAGGGCAAAGTAACTCAGTAACTGGACCATACGGTGAAAATCATAAAACTAAAGATGCATAAATGATTTAAAAAAAAATGAGCATTGTTGGAAGGGAGAATTGAAGTCGTTGGAAGCCCTTCAAAGTACAGTTTAATACACTAACCATATCTGCTCCTAAGCCTGCTGTAGATAAGAAATGTGTGGTAATAGTTTTTCCCTCTCTGAAATTTTAGCCATTCTTATAGAAGCAAATGTAGCATTACTAGTGGTGATTTGAGATACATCCCTCTATGCATTCAATATATATTTAGTAAGGAAAGAGTTAAGGTATTTTAGCTATCATGTGAGGCAGCACAACATACTGCTTAAGAATGAGGATTCTGGAGTCAGCCCTTCTGGGTTTGAATTGCATCTGCCATTGACCCTTTGAATGACGCTGGAGAAATTGTCTAACAATTCTGTGCTTCAGTTCCTTCCTGTGTCAAATTGGAATAACTAAAAATGCTAATCTCAATGGTTTGTTGTGCCCGACAACACAAATGTATTGAAATTTTATTATTCAGTAACAGCTCATGACCAGAATTTAATATCATCCAAATATTTTCTATTTACTTAATCGTTTTTTTACAAAAACAACTTTGATAAAGCATTTGTTTCCAAAAGAGAGGCAACTGCAGTTTTTCTGCCAAAAAAGTGGAAGTTTAAAAAAAAATTTATTGTAAAGCAACTATACTCCAGTAAAAATTTTTTAAAAATTAATTAATTTGCCTAAAATTTAAGACAGATCTGTATATAACCACAAGCCTCAAGTTCTAAGCTTGGAAAAATTCCTTGTCTGGTGCTTATGTTTTTGACAGCTTTCCTGTCTACACAGAGCTGAAAAATTTTAAACGTAAAAATGTTATCAACATGAAACTTACACCTAGAGAAAGTTTCAGGAAAGAAACTATGCAGTTATTTTGTTAGCTCATTATGTGAGAATCTTTAATTTGAATGACATAAACATGTATGTTTCCCTTTCAAGCAGTATAAAAATATTTTTTATGCCTTTATGTTTGTACTCTACTGGGCACTGAAGTTTGAGATTGACTCATTCTGCTCACAGGGAGCTTGGGCCATCTGTGAGATTAGTAGAACCTGCAAATCCTAGGGTTTACTTGGTCTGTAGAACGGCAAACAGAATTCGAATGTTGTGTCAACTTCATGTGTAACCTTGGCTGTTACTTTACCTTCACTTTGAAAGTAAGATTGCAGCTCTTAGAGTTGTTAGGAGAAATAATTGCATTGATCTAGTGCAGTTTCTGGAACATGTTTGATACTCAGTAAGCAGATTGAGTAACTTTCTCCCTTTTTTTTTAGATTCTACCCCAGATAACTTCAGTGCACTCTATTCAAGGTACTATTTGAAGCCTAATGCCAAAGTTATGCAATTCTATTTTTTTATTTTTCTATGGTTTAATATTATTAGAACTATGTTTTTTTTAAGATTAAGAATATGCTGGGAACCCAACAGGTCTCAATGTCTGTCTATAGTAGATTTTTTTTTTAATTTTTTAATTTTATTTAATTTATTTTTTATACAGCATGTTCTTATTAGTCATCAATTTTATACACATCAGTGTATACATGTCAATCCCAATCGCCCAGTTCAGCACACCACCATCCCCACCTCCCCGCGGCTTTCCCCGCTTGGTGTCCATACGTTTGTTCTCTACATCTGTGTCTCAACTTCTGCCCCGCAAACCGGTTCATCTGTACCATTTTTTCTAGGTTCCACATACATGCGTTAATATACGATATTTGTTTTTCTCTTTCTGACTTACTTCACTCTGTATGACAGTCTTTATAAGAAGTTAAGACGTCTTCAAAAATAAATCAGCCTCTGAGTCACCAGTACTCAGTGTGGATGAGTATAAATCTGCTATATAATACCTGCATGTCTCTACTTTTCTAGATCAGAAAGCCATGTGGCCATCTGTAGGAGGAAACTGTTTGTGGTGCCTGACGTATTGTTATTGTTATGAAGACTAGATAATCCTTGCAGTTATGTGGGAAAGGTTCTGACAATCTCTAGAGCCTAATGATAATCTTTATATATCATACCTTTTTAAAGTTCTGGCTTACATCATTTTTGATGATTACAACCATTTAAAGTAGAATCACCATACATTGATCATAAAACTGCTTCTCTAATGGATACTTTTAACTTCTGAGTTAAAATCTATCTTGATCAAAATCTATCTTCTGCAAAGTAATATCCTTTCGCATTTAATACATATCAACATATCACTCAGTTTTCATTCTTTACATTGAAAATTTATCTATCCCTCTGATAACTTAAAGTTGATTTTCTGAACATGTAAACTAGATTGTGCTAAGAAACAGGAGCAACATTTCAAGAAGTCCGCACAGGTGTCTGTGGATGTTTTCCCCCTAAGGATCTGACATTTCTTGCATCTGTGTTTCTTGTTTTCCTTCTTGATAAAACCTAGTGTTTGGTTTTTATGCTTTGTTCCAGAAGCACATTTGTCTCATATCTTCAGAGAATAGTTTACAATGAATTTTCACTATGAAACATAACTGATGGTACAAAACCAGTCCTTCTAATCCCTTGGGTCAGTTTGCCAAAAAAAAGTATTATTTTAGTTTTGCCTACAGTGACACTCACATGCCCTCATGGCTTCCTGAATTCTCCCCTACTGATTCACATTTTACTGTTTTAAGGGCTTTATGTGAATCTGAAAACACATAAATTACTCCATGTAATTCCTTTTTAGATCATCAAAAAAGTTAAATAATTATTTTGGCATTGAGATTTCCCATCATTAACTTTTCTCTGTTCAGAAAAGTGCCTATTTGTTTCAATTTCTTGTCAGTTTTCAGATATAAAAAATGTTTACCCCAGAATATACATTTTTTCTCCAAGTAGAATCAATTTGATCTTAGGGCCTTAGAAGTCATTTGTTTCTCTATCTGCCTAATGATTAGATTCAGCTGAAATATAGGAAAACCTAAAGGACTTCTCTCTGAGGCAAAAACCATTTTACCTTTAGCCAGTATCGTCTGCTAGTTGACATTAACAAAGAAGACATTACCAAAGAGTTCACCACATATTTTCTTTAAATAGTTAAATTTTCTCATATATTGGGGGGCGGGTGTATAGAAATTAAATTTGCATAGATTTGCATGAGTCTAAAATAATGTTGTCTATTGCCATGTAACTTGCGAGAAAATCTCATTTCTTTGCAGGTATATGATTTATTTCTATTCAGGAATCTTGTTATGTCCAAATGACTCTTAATAAAGGTCTACTCCTCTCTATTTAGTGAGCTAAAGCAGCATGACAGGATATAAAGAGCAAAGGGTCCAGGAAAAACTAAATTTTATCTTCCATTTTTTCTACTTGCCAACTCTGGCCACTGAGTTAACCGCGCTGAGCCTCAGTTTATCCTTATGTAAATTGTAAGAGTAACAACATTAATATGTATATTGTCCAAGTCGCAGGATAACTGTGTGGATCTCGTATGTGAAAATCCTTTGGAAAATGAAAAACATATTTAATAAAGAAACACCAATATATTTCTAAAGTACGTGCTGTGGGATTGAGTCACATGAGGAAAAGCTGCATGCTTATTTAGTCAGAATGCCCTGAATCTTTCAGACTTCATATGAGAATGTTATAGCTCATTTAAAAATTGATACTGTATTTTTAAAGATTGAGGGTAGCCTGGGTAATCTAGCTATGCTATAAATCATAATATATGAGAAATTAAAAACAACCCTTTTGTCTGGCACTATTTTCCTAGGAGTTCATTTTGGAAAGTGCGGTGACAGGACAACTGCCAATTACTGAACTGTCAGTCAATCAGTTTTTCTCCCATGGGAAGTTTGGGATTGGTTATTTTAGGAAAACAGTAAATGTCACAATTTCTAGGATAAGCAAATGGGAACACATGTGGACAGTTACTTAAAGAGCTCTATCCCAGCCTAAGTTCCTTAGAAATAGAGCTTATTATATGCTAAAATTTTATTGGGGATGTTATTCCAGGGAAACAGAGTGAGGGAAAAGGGAAATGAGTAAAGAAAGAAGAGAAAACAAAGACACAGTGGGGCATTGCCAAGCTGGTCACAGCTTCCCAAGAAAACAGAATCGATTCTAGGTCACATGTGAAGTCTCCGGAGGAGACTGAGTCAAATTTGCTTGCTGGCTCCGCCTCCTTTTCTGTCTCTTGTCTCTCATTGATCAAAGTCTGACCCACAAGATGTTAAAGCCTCCGCACAGCTAGGTTATTGTACATTGATCTCAGGGCAGCTGCTGGAAAACCTGAAACTGTGTGGTGTAGATGATCTGATCTCATCCCTGAGAAGGCTGAGGCTGTAGTGTTTTCAGGAGATGAAGTGATTGTGGGTTTTGACCACCAGAACAGCTTGAGCAGTCACCAGAGCTCTTCAGCCAAACAGGAAACAGGGCACGTGGCAGAGCCCCGGATGGGAGGTGGACATGTATACCGGATTTGGTATAATACACACACATACACACCAGAACTGAAAATAATTACATAATTTGCCTTATTAAATAGGAAAATGCGAGAAATTTTTATGCAAGAAACTTTTCCAAACCCATAGGACTAACCTCATCTACTTAGAGGAATTGTAACCTAAGGAAGTATCTTTTGATTCCTTACCAACTCCATGCTATACGTACAAAACAATCATTTATACAAACGACTCTGCATGTTGTAAATGACCGATATCATTATCATCTAATTGCAATCATCATCATTATCTAATGGTACTTTTGAAGGGGACCACCTGCCCATTTCAAAGCAGACGCACCAAGTGATGGATTGATAAGTCGTCCATTACATTAGGGTACATTTAAATAGGTTAAGAATTTATTTTGGAATTAGACCAAGATAAGCTTGCCACTACTTTCCTGAATAGAAAATATTTTTAGAGGAAGAGTGTTTTTGTTTGTTAGGGTTGTTGGAATTTTTAATAGTTTTTATTTTTTGTTTAATTCTTTACCTGAGAGGATAGAAGAAAATACATTACAATAAAAAACTATGTTAATTCTGACTGGGAAAAGTAGTATACATAGCGATTGGAACAATAAAGAGAGAAATAGAGCCTATTAGTCAATACATTAAAAGTGAATATTTACTGTTTGAAAATATTTGCTATTAACGTAGTCTCCTGAAATAGATAAAGGTACACTAAATTGAAAGACAAAGAAGGATAAAGACTGTCTAGCTGGATCATTATTGGAAAGTCAACAAACCAAACATTCAGGGGCCACTTTAGTAATATAACTGCTGACTTGAGAAAAATTAATCCTTCTTTAAAATATTTGATTAAATTGTACAAATGAGATTCCAACTTAATCAAATCCAATAAATACGTTCTTGAGCAGCATAAACTATGCTTTGCCTACCTTGGCACTTAAAGTTCTCAGGCTGTAGACTGCCATTTTAGAGCAAAGTACAATACTATATTTAACTGCTTGTATCATGCCTAGTGGAAGTATTGAACAAGATGGTTATTCCATTGAATTTTGGAGGCATTTAGGAACATCAACAGCCTCTTATTTTTCAAACATATTTAATGATATAATGAATATAAAATAATTCCCTCTGCAAATCAACATGACCTTTCTATAACAAAAGAGGCATCAGAGGATCATTACTTTACAGAAATACTCATCTGTGACAGATGCTCCATTGAATTCTATCCTTAGGATTTTATAAACAGCACAGACTGTGAGATGAAAAAATACTTTTCTGTCTCACGAATGTTAATATAAGGTGAGATTGTGAAGATTAGATGATCCAGTGTTAATGGCAGATATTCCCATGTTAAAAACGTCTAACTCTCTAGGTATAGAAAACATAAGAGTGAGTCAATTTTAACATGTATTTCAAGATCAGTTTTATTAGTAATTTTTAAATAAAAACTAGTGTTAATATAAATTACTAATTTATTTATACTCCATGGTGAGAGAACTGCCTGTTACAATCTGCTGGATAATCGAGAAGAATAGGTAGGCAAACTAAAGAAATTTTCCATTAAAAAAATCTTAAATATTTTGATAAAATGCTTGCAGAGAATTAAATGGAAAGTTGCTCATCAAAAGTATAGATGTCACATAACATAAATTTGCACTCACGTGAGAAAATCCTTAGACACCTAATATAACAAATTATCACAATGTACGAGGACAATATTACAATGTTGTATAAAGCAAAAGATCAAAACTATAAAAACATCATGCTATAAATCAAGGATTTGGAATACAAAATAACAAGATTATTTGGTCCATATAAAAGTTACAATAGTGACTTTTGGGGTTAAGATGATCCTTATGCTATTGCTTTAAGCATTGCTACCTCTTCCATCCATCCCCTGACTTTCTTCGTTTCAATACCCTGAACCATACCAGGCTTTAAATAATCTTTGCATTTAAGTGATTTAATCTTTTCTGAGCTGCAAATCTGCCAGATTTACTCTGACGTGTACAGAGAATAATCTTTCTCCTGGAGAGCAATCATATATTATGATCTCAGGAAGAAGAGGGGTGAAAGAGAAAGAAACAAAAAGCAGCTGAATAAAATTGTTTGAGATAATTCATGTGAAGAAATGAGCACTTTGCAGAACACATTGGAATCCTCAAAAATACGAGTTATTATTATTCATGATTAGACAAAATGAATTCATACTTAGGAACATCATTAACTTGTGTTCTAAGAGGCCATTTAAAAGGCATTGAAATAATATGAAATTAAATCTTATGAATATTTATTAGAGGAATCTGTACATTTGAATGTGTGTGTTTGAATTAAAATGCTTTCAGTAATTCACTTATTTTTACGCTGTCAACTGAGAGCTCTCCATGGAAGTCCTGCACTAAATACCTCATTTCTTCCTCCTGAGGTGTTACATCTTCCGTATCATTTTATGCATATATTGACAGGAAGAATATTGCCGTAATGTTTGCTTTTTTTCCCTTTTGTACCACAAGCTAAAAAAAAGCTGAAAACAAAACAAAACACACACACACTCAAAAAAAAAAAACCCACAGAAAGTCTATGAGTATGGAAATCAGAATGGCTTCTACTTATTTTAATAAATTTATATATACAACATCAGAGCATATATGTGTGACAGAGAAGAAAATCTATTCCTAAGCCATTAGAGGGCAACAATAACAAAATTAAATGTAAGCCAGTGAAGAAGTATATATATGTGTGTGTGTCTTGGCAGATGAAAATGGGGTTGGAGAGTATTGTAGGGGGCTTGTAATTGCAATTGTCATAACACATAAAATAAAAGAGAGATGGCTATCTCATTACCAAACCAAGCAAGTACCATTTGATTGTGTCTAAATGCAAATCTATATGATAAAATACGCACAGAATGAGTTTCATCTAAATATAATTGTTTCCTACAAGTGTTAATTTCTATTTGAGTATTGTCACAGAATTTCACTTTTCCCTTTGAAAAATTTAAAGTGTAAATTCGTTCTAAATGTCTGTTAACTTTAGAATACAGAAAAGTAGATAGGAAAAAGGTAAAGATTTTTGAGATACAGATTTTCTAAGAGAAATCGTTTCTGCATTTTCAACTATTCACATGGTAACAATGTCAAGTTGAGATTGTCAGTCTTTTGGGAAGGTCATTTTGCAAGTGAGGCTGCTCTAGTCCCTTAATTTGTCATAACTGATATAGTAGCTGGACAGATTTGAACATGTGCCTAAGAGTGTGTTAGACAAATCCTCAACGTGATGAGCTGATAAAACCCCGGTTCAAGAGCTTGAGTGTTCCCGTTCTTTATTTTTTACTTTTTAAAGCGTTGAATGAGACAAGGTCCCTGTTTTGAGGCATGTAAAGTCAAGCACTGTGTTATCTGACTGAGATGTTCCCATTCTTTATTGCTTCTTATCTTTGTCTTTGTGAACATTTTCTATTTCCTCAGAGACCAAAGTGACTTTTTTTCCCTTTCTTTTGCTTCCGTCACCTTCTTTACAGCATAAAACTCTTAGCTTGCAATTTATTTCAAGGACACTGCTTCTAGCCTCAATGATATTTTGTCTGTCTGTGTACGTATGTATGTTTGCTGGGGCAGAGGAGAGGGTACAAAAGGAGCCAACGTATGTAGTTTATTCTGAAATGAGTTATAATTCACGAGCATTTTCAGATGTGTGGGAAAACAGATAAGTTACAAACTAAATGACCAGCTTAATCCACATTATAGCTCTCATCTGAACACGTGAGGAGAGGGATTTGAACAGATAAAATACTCTTCCTGATTATAGAGGCAAGAATCTGTAGGGCACACAACCAACAGCTGATTGATAGTGTTCTCCGTGACTTCTATCAGGCTAAATAAAGCTCATTCTCCTCGGTCAAGCTGTAAGTATATTTTCAAATCCTGGAAAAAACCAGCAGTAAAACCCAACTCTACTTTATGCCATCCTCAAAGGCACCTGGGTTAAAGTGTCAGGTTTGTTTCTTTGTTTTTTAATAAGATGACAGTAGATGGTATTTCTTGAAAGTGACTGGTTGAGCAATGTTTGGCAGTGCAACCATATGGAAGGTTACATTTTTTGTTTGTTTGATTGACTTGAGAATTTCAGAACAGGGGAGATGTTTTTTGTCATTAACAAAGATTTCATAAGGCGAGTTTGCAAGACTTTATAGCCAACTCTTTTCTATACCAACAAAGTTCTGTAAAACAAGATTTGGGATACTTCTTATTTCTCTTATTTGGATTCATTTAGAACTGGTATAATTGAAACGAAAAGTTAGATGCCCTATGATATAGAGAGACCGAAATCCTGGAAACACTAGCAGTCAATTCTCAGACTAGAATCCAGTAAAAATCATGAGTGATCTGTAAGCCTTGAAAATGTGTTTTTCATCCCCAATTCAAATTTCTTATTACAATGTACATCCATATCTCCTGAAAGTTTGTTTAAAGGAAGTTTCTATTCTAAAAGATTAACCTGAAATAGCTCATACCTGAACAAATGTCCTCTTATTGTTTTAAGTAGACAGTTAAAGACATGACTCAGCTTACCCCCATTCAGCTAGTATACTATTCGATAGCTAAAAAAATAGTATAAGCTACAAAATAAAAAGGGGATTCTTGCCTGATTATTTGGGAACAGAAGAGTAGAGAAAGGGGGAATAATTAATTCTGGACAGAAAGCAAGGGTAGAGAATGGGAAGGAAAAACATTTTATTTGTCATCTTTAGGCTTAATTTAAAATAGAGTTCAAATCAGGACTCTGTAGTATCACTGTGCAAAAGGTGCAGGACTGGCTAAGTAACTAAAAATACATGCCATAAAAATATTTGTTTTTTTTCTACCTCTCCTCATTCTTCACTCTCTTCATTCATTATAAATAGAAGACAAACTAGGTAGAGAAGCTGTATCATATGAGGTGAACCAGGTCCTGATCATCAAACCTAGCACAGATTGGGGTTATGGGAAGGTTAAGTAGTCAAATGGGAGAAAATTGACTTGTCAGGATAAGGCTATGAGGCTGGCTGGCACAGGTGGTTAGGGCCCTTCATGGGGATGCTGCACACCGACTCAGAGGTGTGCCAGGTGAGGAGGAGGTCACACCCCCTGAGGCTGAATGACAGTCAGGCGATTTAGCCACCAGCCCAGGGTCAGCCTAGTTTTACTAAGTAATATCTCAAACTAGGAGTTGTCTGACAAGGTGTGTATAAGAGGATAAATTCCAGTCAAGTGCATCCCAGAAACAAGTTCTTTTTCTGTTCTGTTAACTGAACTAGAACCGTGGGTGTGTGTTTAACTAGATAATGTGCAACGAAACACAACAAAATACCTGATGCAGGATAGTCCTATGAAGAAGAAAATTGTCTTTTTTTTTAAAAACACAGGATATTGAATTCCCTTCGGAAACTTATTTTCATGTTTGATATTTAAATGTGTCTCTTTATACAATTAAAAAAACTATCAGATTGGCAAAAATGAAAAAGTTTGACAATGTAATATGTTTGGTAAGGCTGTGGGAAATGAACAGTTTCACATATTACTGGTGGGAAAGCAAAATGTTACATGTTACATCATCTATGGAAGGGAATTAGGCACCATCCAAAAAAATTACCTATGAATACAAGCTTCCATTTCTAGAGGTCTATCCTTAAAAAACACTGGCCAAAAAAAAAAAAATCATAATCATCAGGCTATTCACTGTAGACTTATTTTGTGTTAGAAAAAAACTGGAAACAACCCAATGTCTTCAGAGGTGTACCAGTTGAAAAAAACAATGGTATAGTCAAAGGGGTAAGCAGTTGTAAAAGAAAAGGAGAAGTGTTTTTATGTATTGCTATGCAATGATCTCTGAACTTATCGTTAAGTGAAAAAGAGGAAAAAATCTGTATTGTGTACGTCTATTTATCTAAGAAAGAGGAGGGTAAGATTAAAAATACACATGCATTTCCTTGTATTAAAAACATAAGCCAATATTGAAAAAAAAAAAGTGTCAGTGGGAGGAAGGAGGAGGCAGTAGAGGGACAGGAATAAAAATTACTATATTCCCCGAATATACTGTCTTTTGTAGATTTGATTTTGGCACTATATAAATATTTTGTACAACTAATTAAATTAAACTTAAAACTGCAGTCCCTAAAAAGAGAAAGCCTATGAACCTAAGTCTATATTGAGGTGATGACATAATCACACAGAGTTATTTCAAGTGACGTTAATAAAACACAAGAGTTTGATTATGTATCCATTATGAGACATACTCCAAAAATAAAATTTTTAGTATAAGAAATTTGGGTATAAAAATGATTTTCAGTAATTATGTTGTTGACATTTATTCTGAGGTTGTTTGGTGCAGTTGAAACCAAGCAGCTCGGATTGGGACTCGAACCCATGGGCTGGGACTTGAACCCACGTTCTTTTAACTGAGATCACACAGCTGGTCTCAGGACTCAGTGAAGCTCAGTTTCTTGATGTCTCATCACAAAGAATTCAGTGAGAGACAAAGTGATAGGTAAGAAGTGAATTTATTTAGAGAGAAACACACTCCATAGATGGAGTGTGGGCCATCTCAGAAGGGGAGCATGGCACCAGGGCACAGGGGTTGTCAGTTTTTATAGAGGTGGGTAATTTCATAGGCTAATGAGTAGGGGGAGAATTCCAGCTATTTGGGGGAAGGAGTGGGGATTTCCAGGAATTGGGCGACTGCGCACTTTTTGACCTTATGGTTGGCCTTGGAACTGTCATGGCGCCTGTTCGGTGTGTCATTTAGCTTGCTGATGTATTAAAGTGAATATATACTGAGGCTCAAGGTCTAGTGGATGTCGACTCGTCTTCCATCTTGGTCCTATTTGGTTCTAATCAATTTATGTCGTGCCCTCGGGCTATGTTATTCTTTTAAAGGTTGTGCCCTGCCCCCTTCCCTCCTCTTTCACAGTTGTGGAATAAAACATACATAATTACGTTGGTATTATTGAGAATTAGGATTTGGGGCATGGGAGAAAGGAGATAGAGCTATAAGATCAGAGAGGTTAGTGAAAACTCTAGTTTTGAATTTGAATTCAAAATACCAGAAGGAACTTATTTTGTATTTTACCTAAAAAAAAAAAAAAAGAAAGTAAAAAAGAAATGAAATGGCTGATTCCAGTTCTGGGATGAGAAATGTTCAAGATAAGTCTGGTATGTCATGTCATACCTGAAAACAAAGAGACTTTCAAAACCTAATGGAGTTGTATCGAAGGAATGAAGGTGTCCGTTTAGAGACTCACTTGCCAAAGACTAATTCATTTATACATGAATCAAACAGAATTGCAATGGATTAGAATACATCAAATGTATTTATTTTCATGAGTTCATAATTGTAATAAAATAATAATAACTAATTGGATTAACTTTGGCAGATGTTATAAAAATTATAGCAAAAAATGATAAATAAAATATAACAAAAATGTATTTTCCAAGATGATGGCAACAACATCTCTCATCCCATGTGATCTTCTTACAAAATGACATGGACATTCCTCCTGTTGAGATGTGGAGTCCATGTTTCTTCCCCTCAGTATGATGGGCCTGTGACTATGGTCTGTGATTCCCGAGGCTAGGTCATAAAAGATGACACAGCTCTCACTCTTAGAAATCAACTACCATGGTAGAGAAAGCCCAGGCCACGTGGAGTGGACATGTATAGGTGTTCCAGCTAACAGACCCATCTGAGGTCCCAGTGGTTAGTCACCATTATCCACCATACATGTGAGTGAGGATGTGCTTTTGTTACCGAATTAGGTCACGTGAAGCCCCCACTTAGGCCCTAGCCTGGCAGCGAAGGTTCTTTTTCCATTTGGGTTTGCACAGCCAAACACAAAACTGAAGCTAAAATTGAAGCAATGCAAGTTTTATTCAATGGGCAGAAAATGGAGAAGCAGGAATTTAGTTCATAAATCAGCTTCTCACCCAGGAGGATGATTAAGGCAAGCTTTTAAGGGCACGATTAAAGAAAGGGAGGCATATGCATTGGTCAGCAAGTGACCTGATCTTTTATTTTTTAATTTTTATTATAATTATTATTATTATTTGGTCATGCCACGTGGCATGCAGGATCTGTAGTTCCCTGACCAGGGATTAAACCTGTGCCCCTGCAGTGGAAGCGTGGAGTCTTAACCATTGGACTGCCAGGAAAGTCCCAGACCTGATCTTTTAAATAAATGTATTTCAAGAGAAGAAAGAGAGAGAGCGGAAAACCAGTAGTTTAGAAGAGAGATAACAAATTGTAATAGATACTATTTTGATGCTGATTAAACTAAAAAAAATCATTTAAAAAATGTATGAGGTAATCAGGTAATTTGATGATTTAAAGCAATTATTGTTAACATTCTCGTGTGATAATGATACTGTGATTGTGTTTAAAATTTAAGAAATATCCTTATCTTTTAGATACGTATTAAAATGCTTTGATACCTGAGATTTGCTTCAAAGTAACCTAAGGCAAGGCATAGATAAAATAAGATTGGGCAGTGTTTTGCTAATGGTACAAACTGAGTGATGGGAATATGAGAGTTTTTCATATTATTCTCCTTTTGTACATGTTTGGACTTTCCCATTGTAAATGTTTTTCTTAACATCTTTATTGGAGTATAATTGCTTTACAATGTTGTGTCAGTTTCTGCTGTATAATAAGGTGAATCAGCTATGTGTATACATATATCCCCATATCCCCTCCCTCTTGCGTCTCCCTCCCACCCTTCTAGGTGGTCACAAAGCACCCAGCTGGTCTCCCTGTGCTATGTGGCTGCTTCCCACTAGCTATCTATTTTACATTTGGTAGTATATATATAAGTCCATGCCACTCTCTCACTTTGTCCCAGCTTACCCTTCCCCCTCCCTGTGTCCTCAAGTCCATTCTCTACATCTGCGTCTTTATTCCTGTCCTGCCCCTAGGTTCTTCAGAACCCTTTTTTTTTTTTAGATTCCATATATATGTGTTAGCATATTGTATTTGTTTTTCTCTTTCTGACTTACTTCACTCTGTATGACAAACTCTAGGTCCATCCACCTCACTACAAATAACTCAGTTTCGTTTCTTTCTATGGCTGAGTAATATTCCATTGTATATATATGCCACATCTTTATCCATTCATCTGTCAATGGACACTTAGTTTGCTTCCATGTCCTGGCTACTGTAAATAGACCTGCAGTGAACATTGTGGTACATGACTCTTTTTGAATTATGGTTTTCTCAGGGTATATGCCCAGTAGTGGATTGCTGGTTTTATTTTTTAAAGGAACCTCCATACTGTTCTCCATAGTGGCTGTATCAATTTACATTCCCACCAACAGTACAAGAGGGTTCCCTTTTCCCCACACCCACTCCAGCATTTATTGTTTGTAGATTTTTTGATGATGGCCATTCTAACTGATGTGAGGTGATACCTCACTGTAGTTTTGATTTGCATTTTTCTAATGATTAGTAATGTTGAACATCCTTTCATGTGTTTGTTGGCGATCTGTATATCTTCTTTGGAGAAATGTCTATGTAGGTCTTCTGCCCATTTTTGGATTGGGTTGTTTTTTTTTTTGATATTGAGCTGCATGTAAATTTTGGAGATTAATCCTTCATCAGTTGCTTCAATTGCAAATATTTTCTTCCATTCTGAGGGTTGCCTTTTCCTCTTATTTATGGTTTCCTTTGTTGTGCAAAAGCTTCTAAGTTTCATTAGGTCCCATTTGTTTATTTTTGGTTTTATTTCCATTTCTCTAGGAGGTGGGTCAAAAAGGATCTTGCTGTGATTTATGTCAGAGTGTTCTGCCTATGTTTTCCTCCAAGAGTTTTATAGTGTCTGGCCTTACATTTAAGTCTTTAATCCATTTTGAGTTTATTTTTGTTTATGGTGTTAGGGAGTGTTCTAATTTCAGTCTTTTACATGTAGCTGTCCAGTTTTCCTAGCACCACTTATTGAAGAGGCTGTCTTTTCTCCATTGTATATTCTTGCCTCCTTTATCAAAAATAACGTGACCATATATGCGTGGGTTTATCTCTGGGCTTTCCATCCTGTTCCACTGATCTGTATTTCTCTTTTTGTGCCAGTACCATACTGTCTTGACTACTGTAGCTTTGTAGTATAGTCTGAAGTCAGGGAGTCTGATTCCTCCAGCTCCATTTTTGTCCCTCAAGATTGCTTTGGCTATTCGGGGTCTTTTGTGTTTCCATACAAATTGTGAAATTTTTTGTTCTACTTTAGTGAAAAATGCCATTGGTAGCTTGATAGGGATTGCACTGAGTATGTAGTTTGCTTTGTGTAGTATAGTCGTTTTCACAATGTTGATTCTTCCAATCCAAGAATATGGTATATCTCTTCATCTGTTGGTATCATCTTTAATTTCTTTCATCAGTGTCTTATAGTTTTCTGCATACAGGTCTTTTGTCTCCTTAGGTAAGTTTATTCCTAGGTATTTTATTGTTTTTGTTCAGTGGTAAATGGGAGTGTTTCCTTTATTTCTCTTTCAGATTTTCATCATTAGTGTATAGGAATGCAAGAGATTTCTGTGCATTAATTTTGTATCCTGCTACTTTACCAATTTCGTTGATTACCTCTATTAGTTTTCTAGTAGCATCTTTAGGATTCTCTATGTATAGTATCATGTCATCTGCAGTCAGTGACAGCTTTACTTCTTCTTCTCTGATTTGGATTCCTTTTATTTATTTTTCTTCTCTGATTTCTGTGTCTAAAACTTCCAAAACTATATTGAATAATAGTGGTGAGAGTGGACAACCTTGTCATGTTCCTGATCTTAGAGGAAATGATTTCAGTTTTTCACCATTGAGAACGATGTTGGTTGTGGGTTTGTCCTGTATGGCCTTTATTATGTTGAGGTAAGTTCCCTCTATGCCTACTTTCTGGAGGGTTTTTTATCATAAATCGGTATTGAATGTTTTTGAAAGCTCTTTCTGCATCTATTGAGTTGATCATATGGTTTTTCTCCTTCAGTTTCTTAATATGGTTTATCACATTGATTGATTTGCCTACATTGAAGAATCCTAACATTCCTGGGATAAACCCCACTTGATCATGGTGTATGATCCTTTTAATGTGCTGTTGGATTCTGGGGGCTAGTATTTGGTTGAGGATTTTTGCATCTATGTTCATCGGTGATATTGGCCTGTAGTTTTCTTTCTTTGTGACATCTTTGTCTGGTTTTGGTATCAGGGTGAGGGTGGTCTCATAGAATGTGTTTGGGAGTGTTCCTCCCTCTGCTACATTTTGGAAGAGTTTGAGAATGATAGGTGTTAGCTCTTCCCTAAATGATTGATAGAATTTGCCTGTAAATCCATCTGGTACTGGGTGATTGTTTGTTGGAAGATTTTAAATCACAGTTTCAATTTCAGTCTGAATCTTCTAGTACTAGTGTTTTAAACATCTATATAGAGTAGTCTTAAAAAATCACTTATTTAATATGCACATGCAGTGTCTGTATATCATTGAGGGTGATATTTACCCTCCATTCCTGTTTCCATGTGAAAGAATTTCCTTTACACTCAGGCTCCTTGTGCTCCTTGCCCCTCTCACTCACTCCTAAGAGGAATGAGTCTCTTCCTTGACTGATGAGTTTGTAAAAAGTAGGTGAACTTTCTTGTCTGGCCCCTTCCCCCTCACTCTGGTCCATCAGCCTGCCCACACAGTCAACTCTGAGCCGCTGTTATCCTCCATAGGGGAGCCTGCAAATGACCAACTGCTCGAGACCAGATGACTCTGTCTTTCTCTTTTTTGTGGTGATTCATTTGCAGGCCCATTTGTCTACAGGTCTAAAATGATGTCATATTTAGTAATCCTGTAAATTTTATTTACTATTCACAACCCATGCAGTAAAGTGGATTTTGTATTTTTAGTTTTATGGTTGAACAGACTAGGTTTCAGAGACATGGCCAGATCATGTTACTAGCAAATTATAAATGTCAGTCCCAGTTCTAACTGGGAGTCTTCAAGAGGGTCCATTAAAGAGTATATTACCCCTTTCCCTGAACCCAGTTCTGGGAAATTTTGAAATAAATCGAAAAGTGGCAGATAGAGGACAAGAATCAACAATATTTATATGAAGAGTTAAGTTGGAGCTCAAGTGCTTGCTAATACCAAACCCCAGAATTAGGCAAATTTGCCCACATAGGACTGGGACAGACCTCCTGCCCCCACTCCTCTTGCCTCCCTTTCTTCCTTTCTCCCCCAACCCCCAGCAAGGATGGAGCCTAACTATTAACTAGTCTCGACTCTAGAGAAATGAAGGAGAAAGCTCGCTCCATGAAGTAGCTTGCTTTCAGAGTTAGAATCTCAGAGGAGGGATGAGCGCACTAAGTTTAGTCTGCCCCAGTTTGCCAATCAGATAAGTTGCTCAGCTTCCCCGGGTAGAGTAAGTGCAAGATGAGAGAGAGGCTATAGAATAAACCAAATAGCTCTGCATCCACAGGGAAGGAAACATCAGGAGTGGGAAATAAGCATTCACCCCCAAATTCCTCAGATTAAACTTTCTCTTAACCCATTACATTCAAACAGTAATGTCATGCTTAGCCCTCAGAAGAGGAAATGCACAAGCCATCAGACAGTTTCACTCTTAATCTGCATGAGGTTCTTCTCCAAATTCTTACTGCCTGCCCTTTTGGGTTCTCCTGGGAACCTTGGACCACTGTAGAATATGACTCTAGAATGCCCTGAAATGGATATGTACATCGCATTAAGTAAATCAACTTGAAGGCCAGTCTCAATCCAAAGTTGAAAGTTCATTCTCTGTTCTATTTCTATTTCCAAATTATGTCTAGCCACATTTTCCCACAGTGTGTCAGAGGTTCTTCAATGAGATTTAACGCCAACCAAAAGATAGAAAGCATGAAATTTCTCCTAGTAAGGAGATGCCAACATCAGAGAAATACCCTGAATCTGAATATAAAGACCCCCACTCCTTTAAAGTCCCAGGGCAAAACTGAAGTTCAAAGATTAAATCTCCTTTCAAGTTAAAGTCAAAATATATTAAATTCCAAATGAATTAAAGTCTGATATCAAATTATTTTCCCCTGTGGAATTACATATTTGAAGTTTAAAATTTCTAAGTTATAATTAAGATCCAAACTATCCTCTCAAATTTATTATTCAACTCAGTCTCATCCAAGGGGTTCTGGTTGCCTGGGTAGAGTTGGTCTTCTTTCAACAGCTGCCTTCTGAGATACATCTCAGAGGAATAGGTGTAGTTCCTTCATCTAGGGCTTCAGAATTTGTAATGTCAAGTCTATCTCTGATACACCTCATTTTTAAAAAATCCAAAGGGGTAATAAGAAACAAAATTATTACAGCATTGGCTCCACACCCACCAAATTTAGAAAACAAGCTAATTCCTAGTCCCTCGCATTAACATCCTACATAAAATTAGGTTGCCAGAAGACCACTGCAGAGACTCAGTGCTCTCTGAGAGAAGGGTAAAAGGATCCTGATTGGTTCCTAGCAGTTGTCTGCACTCCACTACCTAGAAATTGAAACTCCACTGGGATAAATCTTCCAGCAAAAGGCTAACGGAGGCACCATCGACTTGCAGATCTGGGGGGAGGAAGGAGCCCCTTGTGCATACTGCTTCTTCTCTTGGAGAGTGACAAAAAGCCACTGCTGTCTGAACTTCAAGTTGAGAAATTTGCATTGTTTACGGTTCTAAACATCAGGACATAACTAAGGTGCCTTTCTAGCCCCCTAGTAGCGCATGAAAAACCTCTTGGTTTCTACTGCTTCTAGTACTGTGTGTGGACTCTATCTAGAGCCATAGCATCTTTGTGTGTGTGTGTGTGTGAGCAGTTCCTGAGCCACTGTTATTACTACCATGCCCTTTCATTTAAAGTCATATTTGGGCTCCCCGAAGTTGTTTACCTGAGATTGTTCGTTACTGTAATTATAATTAACCCATTTAGAACCAAAATGAGTTTGTGCCGAGCCTCATAAGTCCAAGGCTAACCTCAACCTCAATCATTTTCCTGTAGATAAAACTACCATAAGCTATTTTCATCCACCAAGGTCAAAATACAATGTTGCCCAAGGCTTAACATCTCTTCCTTATGTCCCAGCAATTAAAATCTAGCTCCATATACATCTCTAAATATACAAAATAAAGAAAAGAAAAGAAGAAAAATACAAGTTCAAAACACCCAGCCAAAAGAGTAAACCCCAAGCCTAACATCTTATGTCTTGGTCCCTCCCAAAGCCTCCCCACATGTACATTTGGTCTCCCATTTGACACTTTGGTTTCATTTCTCAGGGTTCCTGGCCCACGCAGGAAATGCTGGGAATGTTTAAGGGAGATAGAACAAGACACTCCTCTTCCATAACTAGGTTCTGAATAAATTCAGAAACAAAACAGAGACATACAGATGGAGCTTATTTTTGGTAAACTCCAGGTTGGAGTACATGGCTTATACGTGAGCAGGTAAGCTTCCTAATACTGCATGTTAGAGTTAGAAGTAGCCATGTGGACAGGTGGCCCTGGACTGGTAGGCCTCCTGCTACAGGCTGTTAGAGTGACTGTAGGCACTTGCTTCCAGCTCCCAAGAGAAGGGCAGAGCTCAGCTTTTGAAAATGCCCAATTTGTTTGTTACAAATTTAGCATTCGTTGCTTTCCTTCTCCCCAGGGAGGAGTGAGAAAGGGAATAGAGAGTATAATGCTAATGAGTTCTATGCCCAAAAAAGGAAACATCTTAGGGAATAATTCCACCCCTGTCCTCTACTGCCCCTTAACAGATCCAAAAGCTTGTGTCTCCCAATCTTTCTATTAGAGAACACCTGTTTTCCTACTGGTAAAGTTTCTGTTTGTGCTATTGTTCAGATGCATATCTAATATATATATTGACAGTTATCTTTAAACAGACTACTATCTCTACTGCTATATCATGGACTAAATGTATGTAAAACTATCTATAAATCTGGCAACACATGCCCTGTCATTAGACTCAGCTGAAGCCATGAAAGTGGTGGTGAAATGAGACAACATTAAACTGGTCTTTGGCAATGTGCCTTTACCTTAGCCCCAGAATGCCAAGGTGTTATTGTAGCCCACAGGGACTGGTGACATCATCCCTTCTCTCTTCCCACAGCCTCTGGAATTAGAATAGAAAACAAAGTCAATGAGAGGCCATGCTTGTGAAAGGCACTGCCATAGAGTTAAGGCACAGTACATACTAATTCTCCCTCTCCTTTCCTGTGAAGAGACACATTCTTAATGCATTTGAGAATTTAAACGCATGAGTGGAACTTTATGCTGAAATGACATTATTTATTTAAATGCTTGATGACACTTGGTGGAACATAATAATTATAGTTAGAGCTGAGAATAAACTATTTTCAACTTTCCTTCTCTGTTTCTTTTTTTTGGCGGGGTGGCCTCTCACTGTTGTGGCTTCTGCCGTTGCGGAGCACGGGCTCCGGACGCGCAGGCTCAGCGGCCATGGCTCACGGGCCCAGCCGCTCCACGGCATGTGGGATCCTCCCAGACCAGGGCACGAACCCGTGTCCCCTGCATCGGCAGGCGGACTCTCAACCACTGCGCCACCAGGGAAGCCCTCTTCTCTGTTTCTTAACAGAAGAAGAAATGATGAGGAATTCATTAGAATGAGGCAAGCAATCTCTATTTGACTATGCCTGTTGATTCTGATTTGTGTCACAGACATTCTCTTCCTCATTGTTTGAGATCTGTTGTTTGTAAAAGAAAAGGAGCATGTTGGAATTATTAGCACTGGGGAGTTGGAGAGCAAATAATGCTAATGGAATAAATAATACATCATTTATAAGAACTGCTCTTTAGGGATTTATACCAAATCACTTTACTAGCCTCAACAGCATAATATTTAGCAATCTCTAACAAGTTTCAGGGAGAGATATTACTTTGTGATTCAACAAGGATCCTTGATATACTGCCTAAATTATACAGCATATTAAAAATTAATGGCAGGCCAATTTCCTACAATTATACTTTTAGCTAGGGAACAGTCTGCCTGGTTTGCATGAGATTAATAACTTTTGGCTGTACATCTTCTTTACAATTTCAGCTGAGTTTGTCAATGAAGTTTTTTTCACACATGAGCTTGTCAATAAGCAGACATATTTAAATATATATGTGTGGATATATATACATATATATATATACACACACACTTAAGTAACATATATACTTAATTAAAACAAAATATATAAATATATGTACATATTTTTTCAATTAGCAAATAATCCATTATGACTAAGTGTCGTTTATTCTAGGGTTGCAAGGTTGACTTAACATTGGAAAATCAATAAAAATATTCACCATGTTAACAGAATAAAGGACAGATATATATCATTATATCAGTAGATGGTGAAAAAATATGTTTATATTCAATCTCACTCATGATTAAAATCACAGTAACCCAGGAATAAAACAACTTCTCAAGCTAATTAAGGGCATCAACAAAAACCCAACAGCTAACATAATATTGAATGCTTTCCCACTAAGATTGGGAACAAGGCAATGTCTGCTTTGACCACTTTTATTCAGCATTGTTCTGGATATACTTTACAGAGCAGTTTGGCAACAGAGAAAAATAAAAGGCATATACATTTCTGAGACAGAGATATGATTTTACTTTTCAAACAATCTGAAAAGTTTGTCTTGTGTTATTGTTTTAAATATATTTGTTGTTTGGTTTCTAATCCAAGTACTCAAATTATGCCGTGTTTGAATCTTTGCCTGTCTTTCATTTCCACCGTTTTTTTCTCCTATAATTTTAACTTCATTCTTATTTTCGTTTATTTTGTTGTTTTCAAGCCTTTCTTAAATTTCTCTTATTACCTTACAGAATTTTTACTTGAATCTAGTACACCACATAATTGGTGTTTAGTTTTTATAAAATTGTTTTGTATTTTCTTTAGTTTCTTTCTCAGTTTGATCAAAATATTAAAAAAATTTTTTTTTTCTGTGTTTTTGCCTGTTTGTATTCTGAGTTTCTGAATTTCTGATCTAGGTTTCATTAAATATCTGCAAATGCTTGTATACGTATGTTTTATCCAGCCTGGATGCTGTTTTATAATTTTCTCCTTCCTCGTGGTTGTTTTTCTTTGAGGGTGGGGAAGGTTTTTCATCAACTGTATTGCTTTGATTTTAGTTTTCTGTTTCCTTTATAGAGAAGTTTTTATGCAAGTAGACTGGATTTTTACTGTTTATACCCGGGTCTACAATAACAATTTATGTATACAGCAATCAAGTGTTTGGGGACATACAGGAATAAATGTTTCTTTGGGGAAATTGATGGGCATGTCTTTGGATTTTGTTCTCTTTTGTTTCTGTGAGATTCTTAAATTCTCCTCTTACTTTCTTCTTTTCTTTATCACCAAATCTGTAAAAGATGCCCTACCAATCCTATTTGTTTCATGATTTTCCAGAAGAGAGCATGTTTTGAATTTGCCTCTTCAGATTCTGTGTACCTTTCTGTAGCCAGAGCTCAGGTCTACCAAGTCTCAGACCTGTTTCCAAATTTCTGTAGTTTGATTGGGCCTTGCCATTCTGGGTCTTATTTTATATGAGCTCCATTATCCTCCTCCTACCCAGCCTCTTCAGACACCACCTCATTTCCACACAGGCTTATGGGGTGAGGTCACATTTATGTCTGCTGGAATTTGGTCTTCATTTCTTTCCTTATATTTAGTATGAGGACTGTGGCACGCTTGGTGTCCAAGTGATGCCAAAGAAGGCAGTTTTGTGTGTTTTCCTTTGCTCTCCTTGTTGATCAGTTTGCTTTTTGGAGGAAGTATTGAGAGATTTTAGTCTAAGAAGCTGACATTATCCTAGAGTAACCCGGAAGTACATCCCACTGATTTAGCAAATAATTTTCTACTATTTACATTGGAGTGATTGTTATCTATTTAAAATAACCATATATGAAATTGCCATAAAAGGCAAAATCTATAGAGACAGAAAGTCGATTTGTGGTTGCTAAGAGCTGAGGAGGGATGGGGGGCTTGGGGGATGGAAACTTTCTGCTAATAGATATAGAGTATCCTTTTCTTTTCTTTCCTCTCCTCTCCTTTCCTTTTTTTTTCCCTTTCTTTTCTTTCCTAATAGAATTTATTTTAAAAAGCAGTATCAGCTTCACAGAAAAATTGAGTGGAAGGTATAGAGGTTTCCTATATACCCTTTGCCCTACACAAGTACAGCCTGCCCTACTATCAACATCCCCCCATTAGAATGGTGCATTTGTTACAGTTGATGAACCTACATTGACACATCATCACCCAAAGTCCATAGTTTACATTAGGGTTCTTTCTTAGTGCTCTACATTTTCTGGCTTTGACAAACGTATAACGACATGTAGCCACCATAGTATCATGCAGAGTAGCTTCACTGCCCTGAAAATCCTCTGTGCTCTGTCTATTGGGTTTCCTTATGGGATGAGAAAAATGTTGAAAATTGATTGTGCTGGTATTTGAACATCTGTGAATATACTAAAAAACATTGAGTTGTACACTAATGAGTGAATTGTATGGTATGGGAGCTAAATATTAATCAAGCTGTTAAAGTATTTTGTTACGAGTTTCATTGTTTGGGTGCTTACATTGTTCAGATTTTTGGGTAAGTCTATACTCATAGAGTCTGGAAGCCTGTAAATTATTAGAATCTTTCTAACCTTTCCTTTTTCCTCCCTAGTAAATGGGTTCTTGCCTTGCTTGCAATTTTGTTCCCTTCACGTCTTCTTCTGAGAGTTAAAGCTGTGAGAAAAATTCTTCCTCTTTTATCCCTCATACAGGTTTTGAAAAGAAAAGGGAGTGCTATAAAAATAAGGCATGCATAGTCTAAGGTTTCAGTAGGAATTTTTCAGATAATTTGAAGAGAGGCATTTATGTTATTATAGGAAAGGGTTATTGTTAAGCATTGCTGTCACAGAAAGACCCTTTTTGACCCACCTGCTAGAGAAAAGGAAATAAAAACAAACAAATGGGACCTAATGAAACTTAAGAGCTTTTGCACAGCAAAGGAAACCATAAACAAGACAAAAAGACAACCCTCAGAATGGGAGAAAATATTTGCAAATGAAGCAACTGACAAAAGATTAATCTCCAAAATATACAAACAGCTCATGCAGCTCAATATCAAAAAAACAAACAACCCAATCCAAAAATGGGCAGAAGACCTAAACAGATATTTCTCCAAAGAAGATATACAGATTGCCAACAAACACATGAAAGGATGCTCAACATCACTAATCATTAGAGAAATGCAAATCAAAACTACAATGAGGTATCACCTCACACCGGCCAGAATGGCCATCATTAAAAAGTCTACAAACAATAAATGCTGGAGAGGGTGTGGAGAAAAGGGAAGCCTCTTGCACTGTTGGTGGGAATGTAAATTGATACAGCCACTGTGGAGAACAGTATGGAGGTTCCTTAAACAACTAAAAATAGAACTGCTATATGACCCAGCAATCCCACTACTGGGTATATACCCTGAGAAAACCATAATTCAAAAAGAGTCATGCACCACAATGTTCATTGCAGTTCTATTTACAGTAGCCAGGACATGGAAGCAACCTAAGTGTCCATTGACAGATGAATGGATAAAGAAGATGTGGCACAGATATACAATGGAATATTACTCAGCCATAAAAAGAAATGAAATTGAGTTATTTGTAGTGAGGTGGGTGGACCTAGAGTCTGTCATACAGAGTGAAGTAAGTCAGAAAGAGAAAAATACCATATGTTAACACATATATATGGAATCTAAAAAAAAGTTTCTGAAGAACCTAGGGGCAGGACAAGAATAAAGACACAGACGTAGAGAATGGACTTGAGGACACAGGGAGGGGGAAGGGTAAGCTGGGACAAAGTAAGAGAGTGGTATTGACATATATCCACTACCGTATGTAAAATAGATAGCTGGTGGGAAGCAGCCCCATGGCACAGGGAGATCAGCTCAGTGCTTTGTGACTACCTAGGGAGTGGCATAAGGAGGGTGGGAGGGAGACACAAGAGGGAAGGGATATGGGGGTATAAATATACGTATAGCTGATTCACTTTGTTATAAAGCAGAAACTAACACACCATTGTAAAGCAATTATACTCCAATAACGATGTTAAAATAAAAAGCCTTGCTGTAATCTAAGCATCATTTTCATATTACTTGAGAAATGCAAGTGCACATCTGCTTATTTTCAAATTATATTTTGATTGTGAAACTGTATCCTTAATGATTACTGGACCATTTGGATCATGGCTTCAACTTATTTATAATTTTGGGGGGTGGGCATAAGGTTTGGTCCTCAGTTGAATCCCAGAAAAAAACATCCCTCTAGACTTGAACCATTTGTTCATTTTTTCCATTTTTATCAGACAGCTGGAAATAGAATCCTAAAGAATAGAGGATTGTGGGGGCGGAGCCGAGATGTCACCAGAATATTATCAAAACAGAAGAGACGTGGTTGACACCGTGCTAATATCAAAAGGGAAAATTGTGGGAACATTTGCTTTTCTAGACTAGAAGTACCAGCTGGAGAACCACATCATACAAAGTTTTGTGAGTCACACTAAAGTGAGAAATTGAAAAGCAAAACAAACTTAAAATGCTCTTTGGAAGTAGCAGCCTGGGAATTGCTTTTTATTCCAAAATCTGTTGACATAGACTCTTTTTAGATGCCCACAGGTGGTTAATGCTAAGTATAAAATGGCTATATGTGAATTGCATGGTCTTAAACAATTCTTAATCTCACCAAGCCTTGGGGTTTTTGTTTGTAACATGGAATTATACTAGAAATGTCATGCAGTTGTTGAGAGATTTAAATGGGGTAATATATTAGAAGGTACCCGGTACATAATAGTTGCTTAATAAATGCTAACTTCTCCTAACTTGCTCCCTTCTCCTTTACTCTTGATGTAGAATTTCTGTTAATCTCAAAAGAAGCCATATATTTACATGTAGATCTTCTTTGGTTGAAAACCACAGGGAAAGATAATTAAGTTTAATTGATGAGCAGATAGAAACACACATTAACAGATGCCCCATTTTATAGTGGCAAAGGCTGACTGCTTTACAAATGCTTGTTATAAAACATGACACTAATGGAGAAGTCTAATTTTGGTGCTGATGTGATTTGAAGTGCTTCCACTCAAACTCCACCTAGGGAAAGTAATGAATTCACAAACAGTAGCAATTGGGGCAAATCCCTGTGGCTGATCTTACTTATATTAGCTTTTCTGCCTATGGGAATATGAGTAATTTCAAAGTGTAACACAAAGAATTGGATGCTGAGAGAACTTCAAATTTAACTTCTTGTTTAGTTAATGTTTCAGCTCTTAGGGTTTTACTTTTATTCAAGTCATTTCCCAAATTACTATTTCACATGATCTGATCGGGAATGTTCAAATATAGGAAAGCTGATTGACATCATATTTCCAGCACATATTCCTTTAATTCATCTGATAATGAAATTTAATTTTATTGTAATGCTTACCACATCATATTGTATTTGGATACTTACTTGTATGTCTTGACATCCAGGCAAATTCCAAGAGAAGGTAATACCTTTGGCTTGCTCAGTATTGTTTCCCTGACATCTAGAATCATGCTTGGTACATATGAGTGGCATATATGGAACTATCATTCTTTAATACGGGACAAATTGAGCTATGGTTGCTCAATAACATTGTTTGAAAAAAAATTCTTAAAGTTTCATTTGATATTGATTTATACCATAAATACATACGTGCTATGGACTGAAGTAAGCATAGGGATTACAATGAACAAGAGAGAGATGCAGTCATAAAGGTTGCACTCTAGCTGTGCAGAGAGCATAGTTAATGTTAAGAGCATAGACTCCAGAACCAGCCTGCCTGGATTTGAAACCCACTTCTATTTTATAGCTGTGTGATCTTGGTCAGGTTACCCAAGCTCTATGTGCCTCAATTTTCCTCATTGGAAAAATGGACATAAGAATAGTATCCTCCTAAAATGTTAGGACAGTGCCTAGTACATAATGAGTGCTAAATTAGGACTTGATAAATACAGTAAGAAAAAAACAAGCAGTCACAAGTAACTATGGGTAATATAAAGGGGAGTATGAGGTCTGTAGTAGACAGTTCTAAGAATAATCCTCAGCGATCCTAATCCTTGTATAGTCTCCTCCCCTTAAGCTTAGGTGGAGTCTGTGAATATGTTGAGATATCATTCTTCTTGTGATTATGTTATGGTGAGAGGAATTTTTGTGTATCTAACTAAGGTTTCTAATCAGTTATTTTGGAGTTAATTAAAAGGAACTGTATCTGATAAGCCCAATCTAATCACATAGGCTCTTTAAAAGCAGAGAGTTTTCTCTGGCTGTGGCAACAGGGGAAGTCAGAGACATTGAAAGCATGAGAAGGATTTGCTATACCATTGGTGGAGGCCACAAAGCAGGAGTCCTCTGGCGGGTAAAAGTACCTGGTTGACAGCGAGAAAGGAAATGGGGGCTTCAGTTTCAAAAGCACAGAAACCTAATTCTGCCAGCAACCTGAATGAACTCAGAAGCTGATTCTCCAGAGAGCCTCCAGAGAAGAGCCCAGCCAAGTTGGCCAACACCTTGACTCAGCCTTGTGAGCCCCTAAACAGAGAACACGGTCAAGCCTGCTCAGACTTCTGCCCCATAGACTGTGAGACAATCAGTGGCTGTTATTTTAAGTTACTAACTTTGTGGTAATTGGCTTCATATCAATAGAAAAAGAAAGATACAGGGTCCTATGAAAGCGTATAGTAGGCTCATCCAACTTAGTCTAGAAAGATCCATAAGGCTTCTTAGAGGCAATGATATGAAGTTGAGACCTGAAATGATGAGTAAGAGTTAGCAAGGAAGAAGCAGTGGGAAGAGGGGCTTAGCTTGAGAGAGATGCAGAGGACTAAAGAGAGAAATAAAGGCACATGGAATGGAGGTAAGATCAGTGGGTTACCGGGGTGAGAAGAGTGACAGATGAGCGTGCATAATTAGCAAAATGGAACCAACCAGGCCAGGATGGGTCTTTTAAGCCAAATTAGGGCATTTACATATTATCATATATGTGTGTGTGTGATATCCCATACACAAACATCACATACACACACATATACTTTTGGGAAGCTATTAAAGGATTTAAATAGCAGGAGAGTAGTGTGGTTAGAATTTCTTCACTTTCTTTCCCTTTCTAAGGATATTCTATTCATATTTCAAATGCATCCTCTTTTGTGAAGCATTTTGTTATCCCCAAGGCTAACTTAATGTCTTCGCCCTCTGTTCTCCCATACGTCTAAAGTTTCCCATAGATCGAGCATAGATTGTTTCAGGAACAGTTCTAAACACTTTATACATATTAACTCAAGTATTCATTATTCCAACCCCATGAAATAGGCATGTGTACTTATCCCCATTTTACTTATAAGATGGGCTGAGTGCAGGAGATAATAGGGGTCATGAAAGTCTTCACAGCCACCAATGGTCATTCTGTGGGTAATAGCTACTTCACTTATATACACTTATGACAAATCAGTCAATAAGTATTTATTGAGTGCTATTTCAGAGCTTAACCAAGTCTAATTTTAGGAAGGTTTTGATGAGGCAATCTGAGAGGAATCATTAGTTAGTATGTGTTCCCGCTAAGTACATAAATTTGATTTTAAAGAAGATAAATCTTTGTAATTTTAGTCATGGTATTGAACACATGTGCATTTTAGCTCAAGCCTCTTCCCAACTAAACCATACCTTTCTATCTCTTTTCTATAATGGAAGACATATTAGCTTATTATTTTAGAGTTTCATTTACTTCCAAACTTTCCCGGAAGCTCTTTTGTTTGCTTTTCCTACTGTGAGAATATTGGAGAGTTCTGCTAGTTATTATAGACAGTTCTAATCAAGGCTTCATTGTGCACAACATATACTCGGAAAAACTCACACCTGATTATGCCAAAGCAAGTTGAGGGTTGTTTTTCATTTCACTCAGTTATGGCATTTTTATTAGGTCCCAGATTGCTTACTTTGCCTTAGACATTTCCCATGTTAATTAAACTGATGATGGTTCCACTGCTTAAATTCTCCCCTTTTAAAGAGTTGAATGAAAGGGAGAATGCCTTAGAGTATGTTTGAAACTTTTGTATATAAACTGAAATATGAATATGTAATCTCATTTCTCCTTCTTATAACCATTGAAATTCCAGAGAGATAAATATTTGATTGTTAATTGAAAAATTGCTCTTTGTCGAATAAAAGAGCATCTCTTTAGATGTCAACAAAATCAAGCACAATGTAAAAACCTTTTTTTTAATATTTCAAGATGAAAGAAAATGTTTTTAAAATAAAAGTGTGATGTTATGCCATAACATTGTCAAACAAAATTTCATATTTATTTGTAGTTAGAGTGGAGTTTTAGTCTCTGCAGTAATTTTTCTATATTTGAAAGTATACACTGATGGTTAAAAAAATCTTTAAAACCTTCTTAAAATCCTTGACACGGATTATAAAATTATTTGTTTTAGATAATACGACATTTGAATTAAGGAGAATGCGTTGACTATTGGAGGAGTTATTATAACTATGCCGGGCATCCTCACTCCCTTCAAAGGGACAGTAAGTTGTTGTTTTCAGAGATCTGGGGGCATTTCTTTCCCTTTGGTTATAATTCTCTGGCAGTATTAGGATTACAATAACACTTAAGTGTCCTGATGCCATGTTGGCAAATATGAAGCCAGAATCATTACATGGCTCTTGCATTAATATTTTTTGAAACAAACAAGGTAAGTTCTCCAAGTGTAAAGCACTGGGCTGAATGGCTGCTGGTCTTAAGCACAATTTCCAAGTCAATCTAGATTGATATTTGTGTTAGACCAGCCCATGAAATTTGCCCGACTAAGGCATTTGGTAAAACTGTCCATAATATGCAACTGCCTCCTAAGAATTGAGTGTCTCTGCGAATTAACGGTTGTGTGATGTTTTTGAAATGCAAACACCATGTAAGAGTTGATTACATGGTGTAATCCACTCCTTTTTCCTTCTGCTCATTTTTGTTCTGCTGAAATATGTGGACAACTAAACACTTCTCTTTGCTTACCTGCAATTGCTTGCAGATTTCTCCCTTTCTTTCATCTGCCAAAATAAAGGCTCTTTTCTTTAAAACCAGACCTACTATTACAAGAAATAAATACATTTTTAGAAGAAAAAAGAGCAGGGTGTAGGAATGAGGTTTTTGGTTCCAGAAGCTACAGAGGAAAAGATTTTCTTGTTCACTGAGTATTGTCTTTAAAAATCATCTTTTAAATGATTTAAATCTCAGTCAGTGGGAATTCTGTTTGACTTTGGTAGTGAATACATAAACAAGCGGTGGTGTATGGTTATATGTAAAAAAAAAAAAAAAAAAAAACCAAAAACCTGAAAGTAACAAAACTTCTGCAAAACGACTTAGAATGAAGAAATATTTTACATCGCAGCCTTTATTGTTCATCAAATCTACTGAATTCCTATTTTACTTTTAAAAGCAGCAAATAGGATTGGATGTCTTATATCACAGGAATATACTTCTAGAAACTGGGCATTAAAAGGTAGTCTAAAATTCCATTTGTGTGCAAGGCAAGGACTTAAAACCTTAATTTTATTTGTGTGAAGTTGATATTAGTTTTGTTAAACTATTTACTGATTATAAGGAGTAGTATCTAGTGCTGTGTAACAATTTGTCTGGAAACAATGTACATTTATAATCTCAGTTTCTGAGGATCAGGAGTCTGGGCAGAACTTCACTGGGTCCTCTAGAGTCTTTCACAGGCTGCAGTGAAGGTGTCAGCCAGGGCAGGGTTCTCATCTGAAGATCCAACTGAGGAAGGATCTGCTTACAAACTCACATGGTGTTGGCAGCATTCAGTTCCCTGAAAATTATCAGATTGAGGGACTCTGTTTCTTACTGGCTATTATCCAGACCCAGCCATCAGTTCTTTGTCATGTGGAATTCTCCAACATGTCCAATTTCTGTATAAAGATTGCTTATTTAGAGCTAAATAAACTTTAATTATAATTTTAGTTTTCATGGTTATCTCTCTTTCTTTCTCTTTCTCTCTGGCACATACACACACACCTCTCTCCTTCCTTTTATTTGTTTCTTATGAACTGTGCCTTACCTAAGGCCTTCATAGCCTATAGCATCTCACGTTTGGGTTTGCAAGTATTTTCTATCTAATGAAATTTATGTATATACATCTTCTGTCACATGACTTATCCCTTTTGACTCCACCTTGCCTTTCTTAAGGACACCCACAATGAAAAGAAATAACCAACCAAAGGAAAGTAATGGAAAAATATGGGAACTTAAAGGGAATCTCCTAGTTTAACTAGTTGTCTTAGAGTGTTGTCTATTAGCATTAGGTCATAAAATGCTAGAACTTAAGACCATACATTGTGTTTTATTTTCATTTCTATTTCATTCTCTAAGTGTTCACTGTAGATACTCAGTTAATGCTCGTTTTCATGCATAAGTGGGACTTGTCAGTTGAGTATGAGGCACTATCCCTGATTTTGTCAATAAGTGAAGACCTCTATTCACTAACTAGAGTCTTGGAGTGCCTGAGCATATTACGACAGCAGAGAAAAGTGCCAAAAACCTTATAAAAAACAAGATCCTCAATGTACCCTTTGGCTAGCTGGCATTGTTTTATGTCAGCTACTTTTTTTCCTTACCAATTTATATTATCCTACAAAGACAAAAATATAGTTCCTAGTAAATAAAGTTTTGTTTTATCATGATTCAAGCAAAATCATTATGAAGAAATGACTGATGAATAGAGTTGTGCCTACTAATTGTGTGCAATTGACATAATTACCTTTACTTTATCAACCATCATATTGGTATCTGATGAATCTTAACATGTTCCTTCAAGCCAATCATAACAGTAATTTTTCCACAATGAACTACTTTATTTTTCTACCATACCAACATCCTGGTATAATACAGACATGTTAAAAAAAACTATATAATACCAAAACTCCCAAATAAAAATATTCAATTAGTAATTCAAATATTTAGTTAACATCATACCAAACATGTGGACACTTGGAAGCTTCCAGGTGACTGGCAGAAGTGTTCATGTTTTACCCATATGTCTTGCTGTTTTAATGATATACTGATTAACTTTCTTCTTAGCCTATAAATTTGGTCCTTCTACCCTAAAGGAGAACTGAAAGATTGGGTGAGAAAAATTAAACAAATTTCCTCCTTTTTTCAACTTATCATTGTATTCAACAACGTGAGAGATACTGAAATTTAACAATGTGTGGTTTCCAGCGTAGTGGATGGGCGTAGCTTTGGCAAAGTATTTGGCTATCTTTAACCTGATTCCTTGAACACATAGTTCCTCTACATTTTCAAAATCGTTATGAACTTTCTATAATGTATTAACCCCAGCTCTCCTGCACAGAAGTACATTCCTGTGAGGGTCACACCTGAAGGGAGATCTAATAATGAAGGAAATGAACAAAATAAATACTTTTGCAGGTTTTATATATATTTTACACATCTTATGTTTTAAGGGTAGCAGGAAAAATGTGAATTGCTCAAAGGCATCTAAGATTTACTATGTTTGAGAGCCACAACTTTATCCATTCAGTCTTATTTCAGCACTAGATTGCATTTATCTGTGTAGTTTCAAGGACATAATTCATCTTCGCTTTTCTTATGTTGCAGAGAAAGAAGAAGACCAATTGATCATTGCAATAAGAACCTAAACAATGAAATATAATGATAAAGCCTTTAGTAATTGTTAGAAGAATCAGGATAGGGAAAAACACGGTGGAAAGTACTATTTTGTGGCCTGGTTCCTCATAGGTTCATTTAAATATTGAGGGTCAGAGATCTAAATCTAAATCCTGTTTCAAATTTTTACAGCTTCTTTTAAAGGCACAGATCTAATCTTCTGAGAAAAAATATTAAGGTGTCAATTTCCACAAAATCTAAAATAATCTGATTTCTGCTTGGAGCATTTCTAATATGTATAGGATAATATCTAGAAAGTACTATAAAGCATGAACTCCATCCATAATAAATTAAAATGAATTCAAAGTCTGCATTTGGTTTCAGTTTATCTTTGGGGTAAATTATGTAAAATGACAAATTTCCTATAAGAAGTTATTGAAAACATCAAGAAAATGTTAAAGTGTAATGTTTTGCTGCTATACTGAGATTTCTAATATAGAATACTTATTTTTAAGGAACCTGATAGAACAATACATTTTAAAAGAGTTAATTACTTGTGAAATATCATTATGTTTAATTTCTATGCATTAGCTAGCTTCTGTTTTCTGACGCTCTGATCATAATTCTTCTCTGTTTTCATTCATGGGCCACAATGGGCCAATTTTCCCCATTTCTTACTAAGTCTCTCACACAGTCAATTCAATTCAGTACTTTTGCCAAAATCTGCTGCAGAGACAATGACATGAGAATATATTGCAACCTTTTCAAATTTCAACCTTAAATGTTACTTTTTCCCCAAATTTCATACAGAATATTCTTTATATGTAACAAAATATCTAACAATTGGAAAGCACTTTGTTTCATATTTTCTACCTAACTTAATATTGTACCAATAAATTTCCTAACTTTATTTATTTTGAAAATTAGACAGTAGTAATTCCTTTCAATAATACTAAAATTATTTTGAGTTTTAAAATTTGACATTTTTGAGATAATTTTAGGATTGGAGTTCCATAGTCTGTTCCTTTTACCTATATAGTTCATGATTTGATTTTAATCTACAAGTATATATCTCTTAAAATAATTAAGGGAAATTAATAAGTGATATGAGTAATTAGTTTCCAGAATAAGAAATATGAATTGACAGTGAATAAGTTATGTTACTCAATCTTCTTTTTTATTAATTAATTTTCTTATTGGGGTATAGTTGCTTTACATCAGTCTTCTTTAATAATAAAAAAATTCACAGCAAAATGAGGCACCATTTTTTTCACCAATCAGATTAGTGAAAGTTAAAAAAAAATTACTAAATGTTTGTATGAGTGATGAGAAACAGAAGTGCCCAGCTAATTTTAGTGGGATATAAATACAATACCGTCATTTTGGTTATTAACAACTATCTTTTAAATTTTTAGATATCTATACACTTTGATCCAGAAAATTTGCTTTTAGATGGTTACCTTATTTTAAACTATATTACAAAGCTATAGAAATCAAAACAGTATGGCACAAGCATTAAAAACAGACACAGGGACCAATGAAACAGAATAGAGACCCCAGAAATAATTCTGTATATACATGGTCAACTAATCTTTAACAAGCATGTCAAGAATACACAATTGGGAACGGATAGTCTCTTTAATAAATGGTATTGGGGAAAAAATGTCTTCATGCAAAAGAATAAAATTGAACCCTTATTTTATTGCATACCGAAAAATTAACTTTAAAATGGATTAAAGAGTTAAGTGTAAGACTTGTGACCATAACTCTCCTAGAAGAAAACATAGGGAAAAAGTTTCTTGACATTGGTCTGGCAATGATATTTTGGATATAACACCAAAAGCACAGTAAACCAAACAAAAACGGGACTACATCAAAATAAAAAGGTTTTGCACAGCAAAGGAGACAGCCAACAAAAGGAAAAGGCAACCTACAGGATAAGAGAAAATATTTGTAAACCATATACCTGATAAGGGATAAATATACAAAATATATAAGGAATTCGTACAGCTCAATAGCAAAAAGTCAAATAAGCCTGATTTTTACAATGGACAAAGGACCTGGATAGACATTTTGTTATCTGCCTTCATGTCATGTCACCTTCAAATGTAAAGTTTGTTAATACTGCTTATGTTTTAACAACTCACGAAAACAATTTAAAAAATATGGAATGGAAAATTCACAATGTTATGCCCAATAAGACATCTTTTCATGCAGGAAATATCATCCAGACATAGTGGTGTAATCTTCCAGAAAGATATCTAAATTGCAGGGAAAAGTTTTGTGAGTTTATAATTTTCTTGAAAGTTTAAAAGGCAAACCAAATTTATCAATCAACAAATCCTTGCTCAGTGAAGCTTTAGATAACCTTTGAATTTCCTTATTACAAATAAACTGTATATGCTTGAGATTCAAAGAAAATACATGATTGTTTTATATTTCTTGCCCTATGCTTGAAGCAGTGGACTTGGAACAGGTCAGTTAGAAGAAGTGTGTACTGGAGGAATCCAGGCTTTTAGATTTTATGGCATTAGGTCCATTCTCATGGGATTTGATTTTATGTTAGAAAGTGGAATAGTTTGAGATCAATTGTAGTGCATGGAAGGCAAAGGGAGCACAGCATACTAAGAACATATTTTGCAAATACTTTCTTTCACTGAAGCCCATGTGCATTAGGGGTAGGGGGGAGATACTGAACTCTTAGCTGAACTCATCTTTCCCTCACTATTTTTAAGACAGAAATTTTTAAAAAGGCAAATGAGAGTAATATTTCTACTGGTAACAGCACGAGGTCCTTTTGGATCAGATGATTTATGGAATTGTTAGTAACTCTGTGTGATTAGGATTGGCCCTCCCTTTTTCTTTCTGCCTTTTTATGTGGTGCTTTCTTCATTTATTCCTTCTTAACGACTCCACACATGAAAAGTAGACTAAGGTACCTGGCACCAGGAAAATCAGAGAACCTATATCAATAACAAATGGAATCTTTCTCTTTTTAATTAATGTGATTTATTAGATTTGACGGTAGATAAACAACTCCTGCTGGAGTTTCCATGTAGTTTTCTCATACTGTTTTAATTTATTGAATATCTCTACTGTATTCTCCTAGTTAATTTTGATACACTTTCCAACAATTCTAAAACCCATGACTGTTGCTGTTGTTATTTGTAAGAGCTTTTGCAATATCTAGCTTTTTTAGGTCCTGTGTAAAGACAATCAGGTAAGATAGAGAGATGTCATGTTATAAAATGATTACATTAACCAATCAAAATTCTCTTCATAACCCACAAATAAAATGGCAGAAAGGTGAGTAAGAAGAACATTGCTAGAAATTTTATTTCTCCTAAATAATTTCAACAGGAAAAATGTTTCTTTTGAAATAACTTTAACAGTTCCTAGTTTTACTCTATGAATAATGATATTAATCCTAACCCTATTGTTAAAAATGTATCTTTCTCCAGAATGATGAGACAAAATTAAATTTGTATCTTAATCTTAACCCTGGCCTAGTTCTAACATTTCATTTAATACCTCCACATAGTGGGATCTATTATTGACAATTGCATAGTACTAACTCAAAATGACATTGTGTCCATTTGACTCTATTTTTATAGACACTATTGTATAACACTTATGCATATGCTGTCAAGATCAGCACTTGGTTAGTTTTCACCTTCTCTTAAAGTCAAGTTCAAGGTCAACTATTTTAGCCCATATTGATTCTTCTACTTCTTGTTATACCAAACCCTTTATTAGCTCTATTACAAATTCTGATTCTCAATCATATGCCAGGATTTTTCATTGATTGAAAACATGTCCCAATTAGAAATTAAACTCTTTAATATAGTAATCATATAGTGTTTTTATACTCACCATTACTAACACAATCTGGAAACTCAGCAAACTAATGCTTAGTTTAGAGAACTGGAAATGTAAGTGCAGCCTCCCCAAAATAAACATGAAAAGGAAGATTGTTTTATAGTTAAGCTTTAATATTACACTTTGCATCAGCTTGGGAAATCTTTCTTCCAGTTTTCACAGAAACATAAATATCATGAGGTGTGTAGTCTAATTTCTTTAATTTACAGCTAACTAAGAAACGGTTGGCCAATCTCTGGTGAGAGGGAATTTACTACTTCCTAGGGCAGATATACCTGTTCAGACAGCCCTGACAGCAATTTTTATAGTAAGCTGAAATTCATCTCTCTGTGACTTCTACAGACAACAAAATCATTCACTCTACCCATCCTTTTAAAAACAGTGTTGCCATTTGGCTTTTCTTCTTTAGATTGTTTAATTCTTCCTCATCTCCCTTCGTATATTGGTTAGTATGCATTCTGCTATAAGAAATAACAAACCCTCGTGCAAATAAACTTAAACAATATGGAAAATTATTACCTCACATTACAGTTAAGAGGTAGGGTGGACTCCAGTGCTGGTTGATTTATCTATTCAAAGTTGGCATCAAAGACTCCAAGTTTTTCTTTTTCTCTTTTTTCTTTCTCTCCTTGGTAATTCTTAGTGGTATCTTCATCTTTAGGCTGGTTGGAAGATAGCTTCTTTTCACTTATCAGACAAGATAAAGATGAGAGATTATCTTCTCTTACACATCTCTCTTAAGAAAGAGATATATTTTTCCAGACCCCTCAGCAGGTTTCATGTCGCATTAGCAAAAATTGGGCAACATACCCATGCCTGAAGCAATTTCTGGCAATCATGATGAGATTACCATGATAGAAAAATTATCTGCAATGAAGCAGTCAATCACATTTCTACTTCACCTGGTTTTCACATGCTTTTTTGTTCTCTTCTTGTAAAAGCTTTTCCCAGCTCTTTTGAGATATAATTGACATATAATATGGTATAATTTTAAGGTGTACAGTATGTTGATTTGATATATTTATATATTGCAGTTTGATTACCACGGTAGTATTAGCTAACACTCCATCATCTCACGTAATTACTATTTCTTTTTTGTGGTGAGAACATTTAAAATCTACTTTATTTGTTCTTCTTTATCCAGGTGATTACAAACTACTGGATTTTAACCCCTTAAATATTGAAGGTCATTAATAAGTCACTATTTTGTGTTACCACCAAGCTGTACCTAGTAGGAAAGTCTTCTGATAGCACTTTGATAAATATCCAGGAAATAAACAAAAATTTCAAGTATTTATTAAGTTTAAAAAAGGTTAATTAAAAAAAAAAGGGAGGGGGAGGGATTCCTTATGGAAAAAAGAAAAAAGTGTTGATTTATTTGTATATAATCTATACATATCTTTAGAGTGTATTTTTGTATTTTTTGTACCTTGTAAATTATTTTAGGTTTACATTCAGTTTAGTACATGAAAATCCCCATACACTCAAAAACAACCATCTCATGTGTTGAAATATGTCATGAGCTTATCCAAAAGTATAGTTGGTTGTTTTCAAGCAAAAACTATATTTTTGTCTCTGGTGACAAATTTTGTTCTTTTCAAGGTAAGAAAGAAAGAACTGGGGTTTTTTGATTTTTCTTTCTTTTCCACCAAGCTCATTCTGGGTAGTAATTAAAAGTATAATTGGTAAAGTAAACGGGTATTTATTATACTTTTATGCCCACAATGATTATAATGAGACTTACACAATTGCCAATATAAAAGAATAAAATCAAACAGAAGCAAAGCAAGCTATCAAATGTTTAAATTCTTTCCTAAGACAGAATTGAATGTTGAGAGAAGTTGTTTCAGTAAGCTATACTAGCTGCAGCTTCACAATAATTGAACATTTCTGATAATACCAGGTGCTCATCAAATATACACACAAACACATTCCCTGGCGATCATAAAATCTAAGCAAGAAAAATTATCGAGTTTTTCTTTCATTGCTTAGATTATTACTTAGCTGTCACATAAATATTTGATAGAGTATACTATTCCAATAGTATACATATATGATACAAGAAGCCTCTTTTCTTCTTTAACTGTTGGGAGAAATTTTTTGTTTCATTTATTATTTAATTCATTTATGAAATAGTCTTGAATAAAGCCCTTTCTAGGTACCATGGGGACAGGATAAGAACTAGTTCCTGTATTCTGATTACATTATTTACAAAGCTAATACTTCTCTCTTCTGAAATCTTCTAATATGCAGTAAATGGATCATAAAAGTATGGTCCCATAAAGGCAAAGAGACTTGGAGAGGCAACATAATAGATGAGAGGTGTAGATCAAGTTATGAAGGAAAAAAACCCAGAAGAATGAATAGTGACTGTCTTAGTTTGCTGTTACTCTGCTCTGCTAAGGGCCAGCAGAAAGGAAAACCAACAAAACATCAAAATGCAGAACTCGGGACAGGTTTAGGAAGTGAAGGACCCATATGTCGAGGTGGGGTGTGGATTGATTGAAAGTGTTGTGGCAAGTTGTTAAAATGGGACTCGTTTTCTGCTAAGGTCTCAACAGATGGAGAGAAAACCATAAAGCTGAAAGAATTCTTGCCTTCCAAAAGATAAACCAAAAATGACAGTGATGACAACAACGAGGTTGTAGCAAAGCACCCATCTAATAGACACAAAAGTATTAATCATGAAGGGACCAAGACGGCACTTTTTTTTTTTAAGGGAGTTACAAGAGCTTTGGAGACAGCGCGCTGTAATATTTCTCCTCTCTACTCTAGCCCTGCATGAGGCTGAATTTGAATTAAGAACTTTAGTTTGGTCCCAGAGTCACGTGCACTAAAGTTGGGCTCATTCTGGAGAAGTTTAAACCTTGCTGCACTGGGGGCAACTGGAGACAGGAGTTTCTTTCCATGTTCAGATGTGGACCTCCTGGGTGAGCAAGACCCACCCTGGATCATTTAATAGGGATCCTCTGTCAAGACTGCTTCTTGCCATGGGCAGTACTACAAAGAGACTGCGCTTGTACCCATAGAGACAGAAGCTTAAGATTTTGTTTGTTTTCATCATCTTCTATTTGAATGTATTGTTAAATGTCCAGCCAGAGGAAAGGCACTGCCTCATTGTGGCAGCTGCAGTCAGATGTTCCCTCGGGGGGATCTCACAAGAACTAACTAACCTCAGGAGGAAAAGAGTCAACTTTCAACTTTCCAAATAACATGAAAACCTGATGGTGACAGAACCTGTTAAATAAGACCTTTCTTTTCCCTCCTCACTTATTCTTCTATTATCCCAACTCTGGAGGAATAAAGAACAAGGGGCAGGCAGCTGGTGGACGGGAGGAGGAGGAGCTGGGCAGGCCTGGGAAATAGAGAAGAAGGTCAGTAGCTCCCTCTCTTCCATATTGAGGTTGTTAGAGATTCCTATTGAAGGGGCATAGAACTGGGGAAAGAAGACTAAACTTTAAATTCAGACAAAAATCTTTGATTATTAAGCTTAATGCACATGTTCATTACTGAATTAAGACAGTTGTTAGGTCTACAAGTGACTGAATAATATTTTTTTTCAATGGTGAAATATCCTACATATCCAGAAGAGTGTATAAACCATATATGTGACATACATATCATATATGTGAAGTTAATAATTATAAAGCAAACACTATGTAACCACTACCCGAGTTAAGAAATATAACACTTTCAGACTTTTCTAATTTTTTCTTTAGTTTTGCCAAGATTTATTTATCTTTTTTATTCTTGATAAATATTTATTTCCAGCATTTTTTTTCTTTTAGAATTGATGTTGCTATGAACATTCTTGTATGTGTCTCTAGGGATTATATTTCTTATACAAACTCAGAGTCAGAGAATATGCATTTCTTTACTAGAAGTTTACCAGTTTAGACCCCCTCGCAACACTGCATGAAATTTCCTGTTGTTTTATGTGTTCACCAACACTGATTATTATCTGCCTTTTTGATTTTTTGTCAATTACTAGATACAAAATGTATTATAGTTTAACAAAGTTCTTTGATCATCAATGAAATTGATCACCTTTCCTTATGTTTATTAACTTTTTTGGATTTTCTTTTTTCTGATATGGCTGTTCAAATAATTTGCCCATTTTTAGTTTAGGTTGTTTGTCTTTTTCTTGCCAATTTAAAAGAGTTTAATATATATTCTAAATACTAGTCCTTTGTTAATTATATGTTGTGAAAAAGTATCCCACCTGGGAATTTGTCTTTATTCTCTTCGGCTTTTCCTGAATCACAAATTTTCAATTAAACACATTTCAATTATACACACAATTCAATTTACATTTCATACATACAATTCAATTTAATGCCCTTGATTTATAGTCTTTTTATTTTTAATAAGTACTTTCTGTGTTTTAAGAAATCCTATATCCTTATAAAGATGATGAAGATACATTCTTATTTTATCTTCTAAATTTTTTAGAAATTTCCTTTTCACATTTAGATCTTTAATCCCATTGGAATATAGTTTTGTGTATTTTTGAGATAGGATCCTTTTTCTTTCCAATTTTTTTCCCTTATGGTTACCCAGTTGTCCTGGCACCATTTAATGAAAAGGTGCCCTTTACTTTGTTGATGTGTATAATCATTTTGGTTTTATAAAAAACATCCATTTTATTAGATCTGTTTCTGGGCTATTTATTCCGTTCCATTGGGCTATTTGGCTATCCCTATATAATATCGTACTGTTCAAAGAATATAACTTTATATATGCTTGAAATCTGAAGAAAAATAACCATCATGTTGTTTATTAATAGTGTCAAGAATATTCTTGGCCCTTTCTGTTTTCAAATAAATTATAGAATTATATAATATAACTATATACTATAAAAATATAATTCTATAAACTATAGAATTATAGAACCAGTTTTTCAAGTCCACATGGAAGCACACACAAAAACCTCATTGGGATTTTTTTTTAATTGAAGTATAGTTGATTAACAATGCTGTGTTCAGTTCTGCTGTACAGCAAAGTGATTCAGTTATGCATATATTCTTTTCCATTATGGTTTATCAGAGGATATTGAATATATTTCCCAGTGCTATACAGTAGGACCTTGTTGTTTATCCATTCTATATATAATAGTTTGCATCTGCTAACCCCAGACTCCCAGTCCTTCCCTCCCCCAATCCACTCCCCCTTGGCAACCACAAGTCTGTTCCCTATGTCTGTGTTTCTGTTTCATAGATAAGTTCATTTGTGTCATATTTTAGATTCCATATATAAGTGATATCATATGGTATTTGTCTTTCTCTTTCTGACATACTTAACTTAATATGATAATCTCTAGGTCCATCCATGTTCTGCAAATGGCATTATTTCATTCTTTTTTTATGGCTGAGTAGTATTCCTTTATATATATGTACCATATCTTCTTTCTCCATTCATCTGTCAATGGACATTTAGGTTGTTTCCATGTCTTGGGTATTGTGAGTAGTGCTGCTATGAAAATAGAGGTACATGTATGTTTTTTGTTTTTTGGGGGTTTTTTTGGCCGTATTCGGACCTCTCACTGTTGTGGCCTCTCCCGCCACGAAGCACAGGCTCCGGACGTGCAGGCTCAGCGGCCATGGCTCACGGGCCCAGCCGCTCTGCGGCATGTGGGATCTTCCCGGACCGGGGCACGAACCCATGTCCCCTGCATCAGCAGGCGGACTCTCAACCACTGCGCCACCAGGGAAGCCCTACATGTATCTTTTGAATTAGAGTCTTCTCCAGATATATGCCCAGGAGTAGGATTGCTGGATCGTATGGTAACTCTATTTTTAACTTTTTAAAGAATCTGTTTTCCATGTGGCTGCATCAACTTACATTCCCACCAACAATGTAGGAAGTTTCCCTTTTCTCCACACCCTCTCCAGCATTTGTTATTTGTAGACTTTTTATTGATGGCAATTCTGACCGATGTGAGATGGCAACGCATTGTAGTTTTGATTTCATTTCTCTAATAATGAGAGATGTTGAGCATCTTTTCATGTGCCTGTGGACCGTGTGTATGTCTTCTTTGGAGAAATGTCTGTTTAGGTCTCCTGCCTATTTTTCAATTGGATTACTTTTTGTTGTTGTTGTTGAGTTGTATAAGCTGTTTGTGTATTTTGGAAATTAAGCCCCTGTTGGTTGCATTGTTTGCAAATATTTTCTCCCATTCTATAGGTTATCTTTTCATTTTGTTTATGGTTTCCTGTGCTGTGCAAAAGCTTGTAAGTTTAATTAGGTCCAATTTGTTTATTTTTGCTTTTATCAATATTTCTATTGCCTCGGGAGACTGACCTAAGAAAACATTGGTACTATTTATGTCTGGGAATGTTTTGCCTATGTTCTCTTCTAGGAGTGTTATGGTGTCTTGTCTTGTTTAAGTCTTTTAGCCATTTTGAGTTTATTTTTGTGTATGGTGTAAGAGTGTGTTCTAACTTCATTGATTTACATGCAGCTGTCCAACTTTCCCAACACACCTTGCAGAAGAGACTGTTGTTTTCCCATTGTATATTCTTGCCTCCTTTGTCAAAGATTTACTGACCATAGTGTGTGGATTTATTTCTGGGGTCTCTATTCTGTTTCACTGATCCACATGTCTGTTTTTGTGCCAATACCACACCATTTTGATTACTGTAGCTTTGTAGTATTGTCTGAAGTCTGGAAGTGTTATGCCTCTTGCTTTATTCTTTTCCCTCAGGATTGCTTTGTCAATTCTGGGTCTTTTATGGTTCCATTTAAATTTAGGATTATTTGTTCTAGTTCTTTGAAAAATGTCATGGGTAATTTGATAGGGATCACGTTAAATCTGTAGATTACTTTGGGTTGTATGGCAATTTTAACAATATTAATTCTTCCAATCCAAGAGCAACCACATTGGGATTTTGATTTGGATTACAAGTGATCAATTGATCAATTCAGAGACAATTTACATTTTACATTACTGTCTTCCAACAGGGCATTTCTCTTATTTTTATGTAGATCTGTTTTAATATTTGCTATGGGTTGAATTGTGTCCCCTCCAATATCGTATGTTAAAATTCTGACTCTCAGTGTGACTGTATTTGGAGATAGGGCCTTTAGGAGACAATTAAGTTTAAATGAGGTCATAACAGTGGGTCCCTAAGTCAGTAGCACTGGGGACCTTATATAAAGAGGAAAATAGAGCCGTATCTTTCTCTCTGTGAAAGCATAAAAAGCATAGGTCATGTGAGTACATAGCAAGACAGGGGTCAATATGCCAAGAGAAGAGTGAAACCTAACTTGTGAACCCTCAGAATGAAATCTACCTCCTGGCACCTTTATCTTGGACCTCCCAGCCTCCAGAACTGGAAAGAATAAATTTCTATTGTTTAAGCCACCTAGTCTGTGGTATTTAGTTAGGCAGCAAGTAGACTAAAACAATAGTGCTCAATGTTCTCCACAGAGAGAAAGTAGATTCCTGGGCACGTCATACTTTTGATGCTAATCTACTTAAACATTTCATTTTTCTGTTTGTTACAGAAAAATGAAACTGATCTCTGTATTTGACCTTGTGTCAATAAATCTTACTAATCTCCCTTGTTAAATGCCAAGTACTAATCTAAAAATTCTTTTACAGTATTCTAAAGTGACAATAATACTTGTGAATAATGAAAGTGTATTTCTTTCTTTGCAATCTTGATTTTTCTTCCTGGTCTTACTATGCTGACAAGGACCTAATTCATAGGGCCTGAGGTAGGATCTGAGAATCTTCATTTCTGACCATATCCTGGGATGATTCTTGCAAGTTTATGGAACTCCAGCTTAAAATAATTATATTGGGTCATAAAGATCTGGCGCTATTGGCAGATATATGTTGATTAGCTCACATTTGTTGTTTGATTCATATTTCTCTTCATAATAACAATTTATGAAAAGTTAAATGTATCTCTAGCTCAGCAAAATGCAAACAGAGGTATCTGTGTCAGAGGAGGCGCCTCCACCAGGGGAAAGGCAGAGTAGAAAACTGAAGGGCAGAGAAATAGTGAGATAGGTGACACGGAGACGGAGATACTTAATGAAAATTAATATCAGATGTCCTCGTACACTCCAAGCTCACAAGGAGCTCTTCTTGAAGTTCTCCTTTGTCTTACAGGTCAAATATAAACTTCACCAAATCTGTTAAGCCCTCCTTTTCCCCTGAATAACTACCCCTTCTGCCTCTAAAAAAAATACATTAAGTCCAACCTCAACATGCTTACTTCCACATGGCAATATGGACTACTACAAGGGGGTCGAACAAGAAATACATTTATTTTACAAGTAAAATGAAATAAATATATACTTTAAAAATAATATTTAAAGGCAGAGGTAATTTCAGGTGAATAATGGGAACAGATTCATCAAAGAGATAACAACGGAACTGAATTTTAAAAGAGGTAAGAGTTCAGAATGTAGGCATGGGGACTTCCCTGGTGGCACAGTGGTTAAGAATCTGCCTGCCAATGCAAGGGACATGGATTCCATCCCTGGTCCAGGAAGATCTCACGTGCTGTGGAGCAACTAAGCCTGTGTGTTACAACTACTGAGCCTGCTCTCTAGAGCACGTGAGCCACAACTACTGAGCCCGTGTGCCACAACTACTGAAGCCCGTGAGCCCAGAGCCTGTGCTCCACAACAAGAGAAGCCACCGCAATGGGAAGCCCACGCACCACAACGAAGAGTAGCCCCCGCTCGCCGCAACTAGAGAAAGCCCGCATGCAGCAATGAAGACCCAACACAGCCAAAAATAAGTAAATAAAATAAATAAATTTATTTTTAAAAAATGTAGGCATGGGAAGGCACAAAGTATGCCATTAGCTAGAGGACATGGGTATTTAGCAGTGGATGACAAAGCTTGTGAGTCAGCTTAGTAATAGATTTTAGAGACTGTTGAGGCCAAGCAAAGATGTGAGAATATATGCTAGAGAAAGGTAAAGTCATCTAAGGTTTTTGGATGGTCATGTGACACATACAAAATTAAATTGGGGCACGTTGTACAAGAAAGAATGAAGGAAGGAAAGAATTGGAGCGAAGGTAACCATTTAGTAAACTGTAACTTAGAACACAATGAGGACCCAGTGTAAAAGGGCAGTGAAAGTAGAATAAAGAATGTTTAAAGAATGCTCTAAAAATTCACCAACATAAAAGTCACTGCGGGGGGAAAAATGCCTTCAGATATTACCTAACACTCCTATTTCCAGAAAGCCTCATAACGGGGACTGCTCCCCCTTTCTAAACCTAGAAAATACATTGGATGAGACTCAACATATTCTGTAGAATCAGATCACTAATCAAGAAAGTGTTCTTCTGTAGAAGGATTGAAAAAGAAACAGCCTATGATTTCTGAAATCATTGTGCTTTTGGAAAATATCAGGCCCTGGTTTGTATTCAAGAGGAGTAATTTCAGGAGATTTCTCTGATGCAATCCTCTAAAATTTTGTCAGGGTGACAATACCTTGTTTATCCCCTGATTAATGTATTATTTGTAAAGAACCACTGTGGAGATCTGATGTGTCAGTTGATGTAAATGCTGCCAGTTTGCTTTTGTTGGAGCAGCATGGCAGTCACCCTCACACTGCAGTGAATAAGACCTTGACAGTTGCTTCTGTGAATGTCTGATCCATCTTCATAACTTAGGCAGACAGAGGTGGAGAGGGAAGAAGGAAGAGTCCTTTTATATCCATATTTTCCAGAACTCCACTGACAGACTGTGCAATTTATAATTTAGACTGTATGGAAAGAGAGCTAGGGAATGTCTCACTTCCTTTCCAGCTTAGCTTCTTCGAAAACAAAAACAGAGCATGCTTTGTCAGCAAGTCAGGCATATGGCTTTAACTTTTATGTGGAATATTCAATTGTCTAAGTGTGTAGCCAAAAAAATATAGAATTTCTTATATTGGCATTATTTTACTTTATACATGTGGTTTGATTTAGCATATGGTACCTTGAAGAATTTATTTCTTCTTTGGACTCTCTTACCTTGGTCAATGTCACCACCTTCTATCTGTTCAGTTGTTTGTGTTAAGGATCATGGAGTCCTTCTCGACTCTTGCCCTACTTGAAACATTTACACTGTATGTTCCAAGTCATTCCCAAATCCTTGCACCCCTCCCCATGTCCGTGGCCTCTGCTCTATTTTGGCTTTTTTCAGCTCTACTCTAAATAATTTCAATAACGTATTAACATGTGTTCTTCACTCCAGTTTCCCCTCAAAAAACTGATCCTTTACACTGCTGCAGAGGTTGCCGTATTCAGAGGTAAACTTCTTTATTCTTTATCTCATTTTCTCCTTTGTTTAACATCTCCCGATCTCCACCCTCACCTCCCAGAATTTCTTGTACAGATAAGTACAAATAACATCCATGCAATATCTTCCAAAATATGAATTCAGCAATTTTTGTGACTTCATGACTTTCACAGTTGCCTACATGAACTGCTCCCCCTTTTCTAAACCTAAAAAGTACATTGGATGAGACTCAGCATAGATGTTTCCTCCTACATGTAACTTTCCCATCTTCTCTACATTTAGGCATTGTGAACATGCCCACTCTCTGTTCCGATAGCATTTTTATAGATTTCTATTAGACATTTTTATTTCTCTGTAGTTATTTTATGATATGGCATCTTGTCCATGTATCAGACAGATTGTGCTTTCTTCCAACCTTTCGTAGCTAATTACCACTAATCACTTGCATAAAGAAATCTGGTGCTATCAAAATGAACACAACAAAAACTGCTTTATTTTTTCCCAAAAAGGAGATATATATATATATATATATATATATATATATATATATATATATGCGTGTGTAGATATATATATATATATATATATATATATAAAATTCTAAGCCTTCTGTAAATTCTTTAGCAATTTTTGTGAACACCTTTCCCTTGAGTAGTATCATTGGTTGAGAAGTACTGAAATATCCTTATTTATTACTTGAGTCCTTAGCATAATTCCCAGTAAAGAGAAGGCACTCAGTTGACTTGTTAAATGGCTGACTCAAGGGATACTTTTTAATTCAGTTATTTCTTGTAGCTCTGGCTTATCATTGTCATAGCTCCTCAGTGCTACTTTTCAAGCATGCTCTTTGAACACACTTGTAAAAATCCTTGATCATTTGAGGATTATGTAATCCAGAAACATCACCTTCTATTTCTTTTTTTTTTTCCCTTCTATTTCTCTTAATCACTGTCATCTACTGACCGGCTGACACTTACCTATTGAGCAAAATTTTAGCACCAACCATCTTTTCCTTTAACCCAACTCTTAATCTGTATCCTATATTAATTTAATAGTTATATGGTTAACTTCCTGCTGTTTCTACCTTTCTGTTTTCTTGAATTACTTATTTATCAACTCCTTATCATTAATTTCCTCATATGTGTTTTTTCTTCAAAATATAAAAATACTCTTATGCCCTCAGCCTTGCAGTAGCAACAAATCTTTTTCTTCTTCACAGTTAAGTCTCTTGCAAGAGTTGTATGCATTCTTCAATTTTCTTCTTTCTCTATTTTCTTCAAACTGCTGCCATCTAGCTTCTGTCTCTATGACACCAATTAAATCATTTTCAACAGTGATCTCTCTTTTTGCTAAATTCAGTGGACAATTTTGTGTTCTTTTGTTTCTTAGTCTCTACCATGTGACATTATGACTTACTTCATTCTTTTGGAAGACTTGCTTTGGCTATATCATTCTCTCTCTCTAATCGATCCTTTCTGTGTCTATCCAGGTTTCTCTTCCTTTTTCTGTTCCTTAAATATTGGTGTTCCAGCATTCTGCCCCTGGCCTCTTTCTATCAGACTAGTCTGAGTATATCTTTACCTGTATAAAGTCCTTCCATAGATTCCCAGTGCTTCCCAACAACGCTGCTACTTCTCAGCCTGGAATTCTAGACTATCTGCGCCCTGGTCCTCACCAGCCTCATGTTAATTAATGTTCCCACCCATTTCTCATGATGTGTATCTTACACAAGTGATTTAATTTCTCATTAACTCAATTTATCCAAATTTAAAATGGGAACACTAGTAATACCTGCATCAGTATTGAAAGCATTTTATGAATAAATATTTGTAATATGTAACATACAACAGTTCTCGGGACAAAGCAATTAATAACGTTATCTACTGTTCTTATTTAAGTATTTACTTTCTCCACACAATATTTTTTGGAAAGCACTCTATGGATAACATGCATCTGAATCAACTGGGATGACTTTGTTAAAAAAATAAAAAAACAGATTCCTGGCCTCATAGTAGACCTATGAATTATAATCTCTGAGGTTAGGTTTTAAACCTGTTCATTTTTAGCTACTATCCAAGGTTATGAGCTTTAAAAAAAAAAAAAAGGTATATATATCTCTGGAGGCACATAAAGATTTACCAAAGAAGGGTAGGGGCTCAAATAGTTCTAAGTGAATCAATTTCCAAATTTTCAATTTCCACGAGTGCTATTCCTAAAACTAATCTGCCTGAAAATGTACTTGGGTTATCCTGGTTTTCTTTTACCACATTCCCACTTACACTGGGTCTTTTTCTAGTTCACATAACTAGGCCTTATCTAACAATGGCCCAGCATAACTGCCATGTGCAATCCCCCAGGATGCCAAATACAGAGATAATTTAAAATATCAATGTTGATGTTGAGAAGGTAAATGTCACTAATGACTAGAAAATAAATCTTTCTGCAAGTACAGTGTTTTCTAATTACTTCCTTTCAACAAAATTAAAAGAGAACTAATTGAGTTGTCAGCTTTTAGATCACTGAACATAATTTTTGATAATGGATTACTGCAATTTGGGGCATGTAACTCAAAAGTAGTTCAAAGAGTCATGTTATATTGCTATTATGAAACTCCTTCCAATCTCATCTACATTTTTATGTGAACAAAGTTTGTCAGTGATTATTATTTTAAAAAGTCAGGAATTGATTGGTATTAAAACCCTTCTCATTCTGGCCAAAAAAAATATTCACCCTTGGTTACATGATCTAAATTGGAAGAGAGTACCTTATATCTCATTAAAGGTTGAATTTACAATGAAATTTTACATTTTGTTATCAAAATTTGAAATGTATTTTCAGTCTTTTGTTAAAACATGTACTAATACTAATCACAATGATGACTCAATCCTGAAGAAAAAACTTAAGACATAGAACTTTATGGTCATAGACTGTTTTTAACATTAATTTAAAAATTATCATAGAACTATGATAATGTGAACATTAAGATTCTTGATCATAAGATATTTAAATTAAGACTAAATTCTCCAGTGAAAATAAAACGGGCAAATGAGTTAAAAGAGAAAAAAATGAATATTGTTACTTTTTCAACTATTGAATGAGTTTTTCACTTTTTTTTAAATGCTGGGTATCAAATCACTATGGTATTTTTATTCCATTGGATACATTAAAAAGAATGACTAAACACATATTTTTTAATGCTTGTATTTACAGTACTCTGGAGGTTGTACCCTTTGTAACTATTTAAAATTATGTTGGAAAGCTTTAGATATCAAGTTGAATATGCGAAAGGTAGTTTTCCAAAATTATCTTAGGATAATACACAAACAAAAATCAGAACCCAAAATCACTTGAAGAACACTGAAAAAAAGTGGTTCTCATATACACTAATCTTTGAGAACCAATATACTCCATGCCATACTGCTTTTATAAGGGGTATAAAAACTCAGGGGCATATCATGGGATCAAGTTACTTTGAATAGTGTCCCCAAAAGCACTGAATGCCTTAAAGAAAATGACATTATGAGAAAGTTCTATTAATTAGTATTATACTATTACCTAGAGAATATCATACTTTTCATTCATTCATTAGCTAATCCTTCATTTAATTAATATTTGTTGATCACCAAATGTTTTCAAGAACCTGCTCTAGTTGTGAGGACTATAGAAATGAGTAAATTGGGATCTGTGAATTCAGTAAGCTCAGGAAATAGTGAGATGCACACACATACAGATAACTAAATATAATAAAATAAATAACCATAATAAAAATAAGGACATTATGCTTTGAGATGGTGGCAGGAATAGTGTTGCTTTTTTTCAGTTATATATATATATATATATATACACACACATATATATATATATATACATATATATATACCTATATATGAATATATATATACTTTTTCAGATTCTTTTCTGTTATAGGTTATTACAAGATATTGAGTGTAGTTCCCTGTACTATACAGTAGGTCCTTGTTGTTTATCTATTTTATATATAGTAGTGTGTATATGTTAATCCCAACTCCTAATTTATCACCCCCTCCCCTTTCCCCTTTGGTAACCATAAGTTTGTTTTCTATGTCTGTAAGTCTATTTCTGTTTTGTAAATAAGTTCATTTGTATCATTTTTTTAGATTCCACATATGAGTGATATTATATGATATTTGTCTTTCTCTGTCTGACTTACTTCACTTAGTATGATAATCTCTAGGTCCATCCGTGTTGCTGCAAATGGCATTATTTCATTCATTTTTATGGCTGAGTAATATTCCATTGTATACATATACCACATCTTTATCCATTCATCTGTCGATGGACATTTAGGTTGCTTCCATGTCTTGGCTGTTGTAAATAGTGCTGCTATGAACATTGGGGTGCATGTATCTTTTCAAATTAGAGCTTTCTCTGGATATATGCCCAACAGTGGGCTTGCTTGATCATATGGTAACTCTGTTTTTAGATTTTTAAGGAAACTCCGTACTGTTCTCCATAGTGGTTGTACCAATTTACATTCCCACCAACACTGTAGGAGGGTTCCTTTTTCTCCACACCTTCTTCAGCATTTGTTATTTTTAGTCTTCTCATGGCCCAGCTCAATATTTATATTCTCTGTTAGGTAGTGGGCTACAGTAAAACTGAATCATCTATTTGTAGACAAACACACTCAGATCTGAATCTTAGCTTTTCCCTTTACTAACTGTACAGCAAGTAAATCCTATTTTTCTAATGTATGATCTCAGACTATTTCTCAAAATGTTAATTATGAAGAATAAATGAGAGAAATACAAGGTGCCCCACAGAGTGATGGGAAACATGGTGCATAAAACTGTCTACTTTCCCTCTTTTTTGTCTCTGATTCTCTTAGAATAAGATTCTAATTTTTTATCGGGAGCCCCTTTTACTTCTCCAGTCTCATTTCATCTAATCTCTCCCTTACTCATTATGTACCACCCAGATGCTGCTTTTCTGCTAAGAATTCCCCTAAGGAGCTGCACATATTTTATTTTCATGTTGGAATCTTCTACTTGTGGAACAGCTAGCTTCTTTTAGTTCTCAGATAAAATTTGGCCTCCAAAGAATCTTACCTGAATTTTTGTCTATGTAACCCCTGAACCATTGTTTTCTATCACATTTTTTTGTTTCATTACACTTTGCTCAATTTATTTACTTAAATTTCTGTGTGTATATTATATATATACATACATGCATATATGTATATACACACATATATAAATATACATACACACATATACATATTCTATTCCTATAGATCTGAGTTCCATGAGGGCATGGATTGCATCTTCTTCTGACAAAAAACAGGTACTCTAAAATATCTGTTGATTACATGAATGGATGAATGTCATCAGTATCATAGCATATCCTAAGATCGGAAACACAGTCGTCTAACATAAATTTTACTGTACACCAAGAACAAAACGCCAGATTTTGAATTTAAATAGTTAACTAGGTTTTTAACATACATATTTGCTTTGTTAAAAAGGTTTATGTAAAAAACTTTAAAAATAGACGTTTATGTAAAGAGACTAACTAGAAAGCATAGTAAGATGCAAATGAAGCCCCATCAATAAGATACTACATTAACTCTGTGTGACTGAAGGAAAGCAGATCAGGTACATTGCCAATAAAGGTAGGTTGTTTTTTAAATTAGAAAGTATTCCCAATAGACTTAATTTATAAACTGTTGAAGTCTAGTGAACTTTTGTCCCAGTTTTCATGGTAAAGTTTACCTTTGTATCAATTTTTACGTAGGTATCAAGAAAAAATAAAAGTAATCATCAGGAATATCTCACACATTTCTTGAGTAGACGTATAAGAGCTTAAGACATTTGTTGAGAAATGTCTACAGCAAAACACTGGCCTGTACATGATAGAAGAGTAAATTATGGAAATAGAAAAGAGATTAAGAAAAGGTTTTAAAAGCTCTGAATGCTGTTCCCTTAAATTGTATAAAAAGCATTACTTCTGAATGGAATGGCCCACTGTATTAAGATGCAATTTAAAATTTCATAGTGTATTGAGTTCAAAATATTTTAGTTCTGAAAAAATTGGACGTTTATATTTGACCTTTTACAATGATATGTTCCCTGAGCTTAGGTGATAAATTCATAGATATAAATTGTTCTCAAGTGTCATTCATTTTAGAAAGGAAACCAAAATAAGGAGACAACTCAAAAGTCAGAATATGCCACTAGGAAAATCAGAAATGAGAGTAAATTATATAGAAAATCAGTATGAGAGTAAATTAATTCATGAAAGAAGTAAGGAAAGAATGGCTATAAAATTCTATTTAAGTTTGTGGTTTTCATGCTATGCACCACTTCAGTTATCGACAAAAGCTACTGATTACCTGACTTATTCATACCTGCTAGTCTCTGAAAAAGCCTGTTTGTATATGAATAACAATAATGGCATGTAGTTGTTTTTTTACTTACAAAGGAATTTGGCATTCCTTTATTCTTTTAATATTTGCAATCATTCTTAAAGTTGCCATCTCACCCTCATCACCCACCACTCGGCTCCATTTTTTTTTTTTTTTTTTTTTTTTTTTTTTTGCGTTACGCGGGCCTCTCACTGTTGTGGCCTCTCCCGTTGCGGAGCACAGGCTCCGGACGCGCAGGCTCAGCGGCCATGGCTTACAGGCCTAGCGGCATGTGGGATCTTCCCGGACCACGGCACGAACCCATGTGCCTTGCATCGGCAGGCGGACTCTCAACCACTGCGCCACCAGGGAAGCCCGGCTCCATGTTTAAACTAAGCAAAATAACACCCCTAGGAAAAGGTAGCTTGAACTATGTCACACAGGTGAGAAATACTTGAGTTGAGATTTCAAAGTTTTCTATGAGTTTTAATTATACAAAGTTGGAGAAACAAATTCCAATCAGATAGAACATGTACTCTCATTTAAGCAAGATGGAGGGTAGTGCACTTGAAGAGCTAAAAACAATGTGAGTTGATCACAAAGAGAGAGAATGGTGGTACAAGTGGAAGCTGGCTAGGGTCTTGCTCTCTACAAGCAATGCTTTAGTCATTTTGATTTCTTCTCTCTGTCATGCTGTCTCTCATTTCTTGCCCATTGCATACTCTGTTGCTTCTATTGGGAGTATCTTTTCTGAGTCTTTAACCCGATTCATCCTTGAACAATCAATCGAGTTTGCCTCCTCCATTGGGTTAGGTGCTCTGCTTGTGTTCACTCCTTGGGCTGTGCATAACTCTGCCATAGCACTTTCCGCACTGTAAAGTCATGTTGTTTTTGACTAGAACACTAATGCCTTGAGGAAAGGAACTGAATATCATGCCTCTTTGTATCTCTAGCACCTCGTACCATTTCTAGTGCAGTTTCATCAACAAATATTTATTGAGAATTTGTTATGGAAAGGTACTAGAATAGAAATACTGAAGAATACAAAGTTGTATAAACACCACCTTTGAGGAACTTGATGTTTATTACAAATGGTATATGATGGAGAACATCTGGGTTCATACTTTCCTGAAGCCAGATGTGCACAGAGGGGACAGATACAACAGCTTGCTTAGACTAACACTTTGAGGGCAAGCATATATTAGAGTTTAACAAATAATTATCTTTTAAGAAATAATATTCATCTTTGTGCCTTCTAGCTTTTTCTTTTTTTCTCTTAACATTCTGTGTACAGTAGAAACTTAAGAAGAAGGTGAGAAATCTACAGAAAAACAAGAAAAATTTTAAGAACTCTGTTAATACTTTGTTCAACCAAGCCAATGCCGTCTATCAGAATATTTAATCCAAGTATTATATCAGCTTTCTTTCTTTTTAACCATATAGTTTCTGTAAGCTATTTTCCTACATTCTTATATTTTATATACAATTTTCATCAAGCCTACCTTAAATTTATATCTTTCTTTCCTATTTGAACATTATTTTAACCCCACAACACCAACACAAGATCAATATTGACCTCAAAATTTCAGTTTTAGCTTTGTTCAAACCTACTGACACCATTTTTATTCAGTTTGCCTGGGTTCAGCCTTTCTGATGAAAATTCTAGCTCTTGTACCCTGATTGAGTGGGTGTAGAATACATCACAATTATAGAACCCTCTGGAGTAGAAGTGATGCCTACATCTTCAAGTGTATTTTTATAATTCCCAGCATATACTCTGGAGAACACTAACCAACAAGATAAACTGTGGAGAAATGTTGTATATCTTAATAAGTTGGGAAAGACTAGCATAGCTCTTTGTTGGAGAAAATATTTTTAATTTTAAGACTCTGATAATCCTATAATAAAGAATCTTTTGACATTGCCCAAAGCCGTTTTACCATAGACATGATATTTTCATGAATGTCTGTTAAGGCATGGAACTAAAATTTTAGGAACACTTTGGGAAATGCTAATGTGGTAAATTCTTTTAATTTTATAAATGAATCAAAAGAAACCTACATCAGTAATGACCTAATACCATCACCAAGGTAGCTACTGGTAGAATAGGGAGAGAATCCAGCTCTTTTTCCTCCCAGTCTTGACCACAAGGCTCATGTTCTTTAAGAAGACAAGTAGGTATGCAAGTGCATGAAACAATCTGTGGAATCTCTAAAATAATTAGGACACCATATACAAAATAGATGGCTTAGCCAATGCTGTGATTTAACTAAGCTTATGTTTAATATCACATTTAATGACTTTATATATACATATCAGTGAAAAACATTTCTTATTGACATTTAGGAAGGATAATAAAGTAATCCAATTGTAAGATTATATGAGATTCATGGTATATTCTCGGTTTGTCCATGTAAGTAACTTGAAATTAAGTTCTACATGGGAGGATAAGCCAAATATAGTGCATATAATGAGACCATATTTCAATAAAGTATATAGCAGAGACTTTTTATTTTACTTGTAAAAAAAATGGAGAAATACAGTTGGGATGGTTGTATAATTTGGTGGATTAGTATCTAGTTAAAATACTCTACTCACATAGTGCTAATTAAAGAACTGAGGATAACTTGGAGGGAAATGTTTACTTCTCTTTTTCTGACCCTGTTCTATTCAGTGCTTTTATCAGTAACCAGGAAGAAAACATAAAAGGGACAATTATAAAAATTGCTAATGGCATAAAGCTCAAAGAAACTGTGAATTAGGTAGAAATCAGAAAGTGGGTTTAAAAATATTTTGACAATGTGTTGAATCTAACATAAAATTGAACAGGAAAAATGTAAAATTCTGATAATGACTAGGAAGCAAAAGAAACAAACTAAAGACAGTACTGTATTCTGCAATCCAGAATGGGGAAAGATACGCAAGAATCTTCAGGTCAAGTATAAATGTGTAATAACAATCATTTTAATGAATTCAGTGAATTGGACTCCAAGGTCTCAAGGATGGTGAGAGTAAAAGGAAAAGGGAGGAGGAAGCATGATGTAATGAAAAGAAGGTTGGCTTGGAACTAGGAGTTCAGGATTTGGTCTCCATGTTCAAATTGCAGTTCTATGACTTATGAGTCATTTGATCTTGAGCAGGTCATTTTCCTTCGCTTTAAAGTGGAGATATTGATAACTACCTTAAAAGATCCTTCATTCTTTTTTTCTCTATGTCTTAGTCCTCTTCAACTTATACCCTCTATTTCTCTTTTACTTTTCTTCGGTAACCATAATTCCTCATTTCTTTCTTTTTTCTTTTATGCCTCTTCTTCTTTGTCTTTTATTCTAAGTTTTCTATCAAATTCATTGTCCAGTAAGTTTCACATAGCCTTGGTCTCCCAGTTTCCTACTGATGTGGTGTCCAAGTATTCTGGGCCCCGATGGCAGCTCCATTTCCCTATCACTGTTGTGGTTATGGGCTTGCCATCATCTTGTAGAACATTCATACTGATGGATCTTGGCCCTAAATTCACATTGCCAGAGAAGGTTCAGGGGACCAGTTTATAGTAAAATGAGCTGAGGGAAAGGCAAATATTCAGAACCCTATGAACACTACAATGATCTTTATGATATTGAGAAAATATGCATTTATATCAAGTTTTCTAAATATTTCAATGTAGACTCCTTTTGGACATAATTGAATGGGTGCTCAGTAACATGTTAGATTATATTTTGCTATTAATTATTGATAATCGCTGCTAGAGTAAAATATTTCCGATTATTAAAATACTTTTACATTTCTGGATGAAATTGGTTGTGAGGTTATGTGTATATCTGCATATAGACTTGTTACCTTTTTTTTTAGGTTCTGTATTTAGATACGTATTTTCACAAGTGAGAATGGTCACTGGTTTTCTTTTTAGTTCCGTAGTATTTATATTTTAGTATTAGATTACACTAGCTCTACAAAGTGAATTAAGATGTTTTAAGATTTTCCTAAATTCCGTGGTAGATAACATTGGACTTATATGTTCTTTGGAAAGTTTGAGAGAAATCATCTGGAAAAACTCTGGCCCTAGGTCCATTATTAGATATAAATTTTTGATAAGTTTTTCTGATTCTTCTGTGATGCTTGGTCTATTTAGGTCTTCTAATCCTTCTCAGATATATTATTTTAAAATTATACATAAACAGAAGATTTTCCATTAAAATTATTTGCCAATTTGTTACCACAGAGTTGTGTACAGAGCGCTTATATTTACAAATCTGTATATCAATGGTTATAATACCATTTATTCTTCCATTTTTTGTTTTTGTTTTGAATATTTTTGTAGATTCTTACACTGAGTATTCCTTCTACTGGGATCTGACTCATGTCCATATTATTTTATATTATGGCCTCAGATTCTAGATTATTACTGAAATGTGGTCAACAATAACTATATGTTTAATTAATTATTTTAGTTCTTTTTTTGAATTTTATTTTATTTTTTTATACAGCAGGTTCTTATTACTTATCCATTTTATACATATTAGTGTATATATGTCAAACCCAGTCTCCCAATTCATCACCCCACCACCCCACCACTGCACCACTTTCCCACTTTGGTGTCCATACGTTTGTTCTCTACATCTGTGTCTCAATTTCTACCTTGCAAACCAATTCATCCATACCATTTTTCTAGGTTCCACATATATGCATTAATATACAACTTTTTTTTTTCACTCTTTCTGACTTACTTCACTCTGTATGACAGTCTCTAGATCCATCCACGTCTCTACAAATGACCCAATTTCATTCCTTTTTATGGCTGAGTAATATTCCATTATATATATGTACCACATCTTCTTTATCAGTTCATCTGTTGACGGGCATTTAGGTTGCTTCCATGTCCTGGCTATTGTAAATAGTGCTGCAATTAACATTGGGGTGCATGTGTGTTTTTGAATTATGGTTTTCTCTGGGTATATGCTCAGTAGTGGGATTGCTGTGTCATATGGTAACTCTATTATTAGTTTTTTAAGGAACATCCATACTGTTCTCCATAGTGGCTGTATCAATTTACATTCCCACCAACAGTGCAAGAGGGTACCCTTTTCTCCACACCCTCTCCAGCATTTGTTGTTTGTAGATTTTCTGATGATTCCCATTCTAACTGGTGTGAGATGATACCTCATTGTAGTTTTGATTTGCATTTCTCTAATAATTAGTGATGTTGAGCAGCTTTTCATGTGGTTCTTGGTCAGCTGTATGTCTTCTTTGGAGAAAGGTCTATTTAGGTCTTCTGCCCATTTTTGGATTGGGTTGTTGGTTTTTTTTAATATTGAGCTGCATGAGCTGTTTATATATTTTGGAGATTAATCCTTTGTCCATTGATTCATTTGCAACGGTTTCCTCCCATTCTGAGTGTTGTCTTTTCATCTTGTTTGTAGTTTCCTTTGCTGTGCAAAAACTTTTAAGCTTCATTAGGTCCCATTTGTTTATTTTTGGTTTTATTTCCATTACTCTAGAGGTGGATCAAAAAAGATCTTACTGTGATTTATGTCAAAGAGTGTTCTTCCTATGTTTTCCTCTACGAGTTTTATAGTATCCAGCCTTACATTTAGGTCTCTAATCCATTTTGAGTTTATTTTTGTGTATGGTGTTAGGCAGTGTTCTAATTTCATTCTTTTACATATAGCTGTCCAGATTTCCCAACACCACTTATCGAAGGGACTGTCTTTTCTACATTGTATATCCTTGCCTCCTTTGTCATAGATTAGTTGACCATAGGTGTGTGGGTTTATCTCTGGGCTTTCTATCTTGTTCCATAGATCTGTGTTTTTGTGCCAGTACCATATTGTCTTGATTACTCTAGCTTTGAAGTATAGTCTGAAGTCAGGGAATCTGATTCCTCAAACTCCATTTTTTTCCCTCAAGACCTCTTTGGCTATTCAGAGTCTTTTGTGTCTCCATACAAATCTTAAGATTTTTTGTTCTAGTTCTGTAAAAAAAAAAAAAAAAAGCCATTGGTAATTTGATAGGGATTGCACTGAATCTGTAGATTGCTTTAGGTAGTATAGTCATTTTTACAATATTGATTCTTCCAATCTAAGAACATGGTATATCTCTCCATCTGTTGGTATCATCTTTAATTTCTTTCATCAGTGTCTTATAGTTTTCTGCACACATGTCTTTTGTCTCCCTAGGTAAGTTTATTCCTAGGTATTTTTTTCTTTTTGTTTCAATGGTAAATGGGAGTGTTTCCTTAATTTCTCTTTCAGATTATTCATCATTAGTGTATAGGAATGCAAGAGATTTCTGTGCGTTAATTTTTTATCCTGCAACTTTACCAAATTCATTGATTAGCTCTAGCAGTTTTCTGGTGGCATCTTTAGAATTATTTATGTACAGTATCATGTCATTTGCAAACAGTGACACTTTTACTTCTTTTCCAATTTGTAATACCTTTTTTCTATTTCTTCTCTAATTGCCATGGCTAGGACTTTCAAAACTATGTTGAATAATAATGGCGAGAGTGGACATCCTTGTCCTGTTCCTGATCTTAGAGGAAATGCTTTCAGTTTTTCACCATTGAGAATGATGTTTGCTGTGGGTTTGTCGTATATGGCCTTTATTATGTTGAGGTAGGTTGCTTCTATGCCCACTCTTTGGAGAGTTTTTATCATAAATCGGTGTTGAATTTTGTCAAAAGCTTTCTCTGCATCTATTGAGATGATCATATGATTTTTTTTTTTTTTTTTTTTTTTGCGGTACATGGGCCTCGCACTGTTGTGGCCTCTCCCGTTGCAGAGCACAGCACAGGCTCCGGATGCGCAGGCTCAGTGGCCATGGCTCACGGGCCTAGCCACTCCGCAGCATGTGGGATCTTCCCGGACCGGGGCATGAACCCGTGTCCCCTGCATTGGCAGGCGGACTCTCAACCACTGCGCCACCAGGGAAGCCCGATCATATGGTTTTTATTCTTCAATTTGTTAATATGGTGTATCACATTGATTGATTTGCATATATTGAAGAATCCTTGCATCCCTGGGATAAATCCCACTTGATCATGGTGTATGATCCTTTTAATGTGTTGTTGGATTCTGTTTGCTAGTATTTTGTTGAGGATTTTGCATCTATATTCATCAGTGATATTGGTCTGTAATTTTCTGTTTTTGTAGTATCTCTGTCTGGTTTTGGTATCAGGGTGATGCTGGCCTCGTAGAATGAGTTTGGGAGTGTTCCTTCCTCTGCAATTTTTTGGAAGAGTTTCAGAAAGATGGGTGTTAGCTCTTCTCTAAATGTTTGATAGAATTCACCTGTGAAGCCATCTGGTCCTGGACTTTTGTTTGTTGGAAGATTTTCAATCACAGTTTCAATTTAATTACTTATGACTGATCTGTTCATATTTTCTATTTCTTCCTGGTTCAGTCTTGGAAGGATATACGTTTCTAAGAATTTGTCCATTTCCTCCAAGTTGTCCATTTTATTGGCATAGAGTTAATTGTAATAGTCTCTTAGGATGCTTTGTTTTTCTGCGGTGTCTGTTGTAAATTCTTTTTGATTTGTAATTTTATTGATTTGCATCCTCTCCCTCTTTTTCTTGATGAGTCTGGCTAATGGTTTATCAATTTTGTTTATCTTCTCGAACAGCTTTTTTTTTTTTTTTTTTGCGGTACACGGGCCTCTCACTGTTGTGACCTCTCCCATTGCGGAGCATGGGCTCCGGATGCGCAGGCTCAGCAGCCATGGTTCATGGGCCTAGCCGCTCAGCGGCATGTGGGATCCTCCCGGACTGGGGCAGGAACCCGTGTCCCCTGCCTCGGCAGGCCGACTCTCAACCACTGTGCAACCAGGGAAGCCCCAAAGAACCAGCTTTTAGTGTTATTGAGCTTTGCAATTGTGTTCTTTGTTTCTATTTAATTTATTTCTGCTTTGATTTTTATGATTTCTTTCCTTCTACTAACTTTGGGTTTTGTTTGTTCTTCTTTCTCTAGTTCTCTAAGGTTAGATTGTTAATTTGAGATGTTTGTTGTTTCTTGAGGTAGGATTGTATTGCTTTAAACTTCCCTCTTAGAACTGCTTTAGCTGCATCCCATAGGTTTTGGATTGTCATGTTTTCATCGTCATTTGTCTCCAGGTATTTTTTGATTTCCTCTTTGATTTCTTCAGTGATCTCTTGTTTATTTAGTAAATTATTGTTTAGCCCCCATGTGTTTGTGTTTTTTACATTTTTTTCCCTGTAATTGATTTCTAGTCTCATAGCATTGTGGTCAGAAAAGATGCTTGATATGATTTCAATTTTCTTAAATTTACTGAGGCTTGATTTGTTACCCAATGTGATCTATCTTGGGGAACGTTCTATGCGCACTTGAGAAGAAAGTGTAACCTGTTGTTTTTGGATGGAATGTCCTATAAGTATCAATTAAATATATCTGGTCTATTGTGTCATTTCAAACTTGTGTTTCCTTATTAATATTCTCTTTGGATGATCTGTCCATTGGTGTAAGTGTGGTGTTGAAGCCCTCCTCTATTATTGTGTTACTGTCAATTTCCTCTTTTATAGCTGTTAGCAGTTGCCTTATGTATTGAGGTCCTCCTTTGCTGGGTGCATATATATTTATAATTGTTATATCTTTTTCTTGGATTGATCCCTTGATCATTATGTAATGTCCTTCCTCGTCTCTTGTAACATTCTTTATTTTTATGTCTATTTATCTGATATGAGTATTGCTACTCCAGCTTTCTTTTGATTTCCATTTGCATGGAATATCTTTTTCCATCCCCTCACTTTCAGTCTGTATGTGTCCCTCAGTCTCAAGTCAGTCTCTTGTAGACAGCATATATATGGTTCTTGTTTTCATGTCCATTCAGCAAGCCTGTGTCTTTTGGTTGGAGCATTAATCCATTCACATTTAAGGTAATTATCGACATGTATGTTCCTATGACCATTTTCTTAATTGTTTTGGGTTTGTTTTTGTAAGTCCTTTCCTTCTCTTGTGTTTTCCACTTAGAGAAGTTCCTTTGGCATTTGTTGTATAGCCGGTTTGGTGATACTGAATTCTCTTAGTTTTTTCTTGTCTGTAAAGCTTTTAATTTCTCCATCGAATCTGAATGAGATCCTTACTGGGTAGAGTAATCTTGGTTGCAGCTTCTTCCCTTTCATCACTTTAAATATGTCTTGCCACTCCCTCTGGCTTGTAGAGTTTCTGCTGAGAAATCCGCTGTTAACCTTATGGGAGTTCCCTTGTATGCTATCTGTCGTTTTTCCCTTGCTGCTTTCAATAACTTTTCTTTGTCTTTAATTCTTACCAATTTGATTACTATGTGCCTTGGTGTGTTTCTCCTTGGGTTTATCCTGTCTGGGACTCTCTGCACTTCCTGGACTTGGGTGGCTATTTCCTTTCCCATGTTAGGGAAGTTTTCGACTATAATCATTTCAAATATTTTCTCAGGTCCTGTCTCTCTCTCTTCTCCTTCTGGGACCCCTATAATGCGAATGTTGTTGCGTTTAATGTTGTCCCAGAGTTCTCTCAGGCTGTCTTCATTTCTTTTCATCCTTTTTTCTTTCGTCTGTTCCGCAGCAGTGAATTCCACCATTCTGTCTTCCAGGTCACTTATCCGTTCTTCCGCCTCAGTTATACTGCTATTGATTCCTTCTAGTGTATTTTTCATTTCAGTTATTGTGTTGTTCATCTCTATCTGTTTTTTCTTTAATTCTTCTAGGTCTTTGTTAAATATTTCTTTCATCTTCTCGATCTTTGCCTCCATTCTTTTTCCGAGGTCCTGGATCATCTTCACTATCATTATTCTTAATTCTTTTTCTGGAAGCTTGCCTATCTCCACTTCATTTAGTTGTTTTAATGGAGTTTTGTCATGATCCTTCATCTGGTACATAGCCCTCTGCCTTTTCATCTTGTCTGTCTTTCTGTGAATGTGGTTTTTGTTCCACAGACTGCAAGATTTTAATTCTTCTTGCTTCTGCTCTCTTCTCTATGGTGGATGAGGCTATCTAAGAGGCTTGTGCAAGCTTCCTGATGGGAGGGACTGGTGGTGGGTAGAGCTGGATGTTGTTCTGGTGGATAGAGGTCAGTAAAACTTTAAACTGCTTGTTTGCTGATGGGTGGTGCTGGGTTCCCTCCCTGTTGGTTTTTTGGCCTGAGGCGACCCAATACTGGTGCCCACCTGGGCTCTTTGTTGGGCCTAATGGTGGACTCCTCATGCCAAGGAGTACTTCCCAGAACTTCTCCTGCCAGTGTCCTTGTCCTCACTGTGAGAAACAGCCACCCCCTGCGTCTGCAGGAGACCCTCCAACACTAGCAGGTAGGTCTGGTTCAGTCTTCTATGGGGTCACTGCTCTTTCGCCTGGATCCTTATGAGCACACTACTTTGTGTGTGCCCTCCAACAGTGGAATCTCTGTTTTCCCCAGTCCTGTCAAAGTCCTGTAATCAAATCCCACTAGCCTTCAAAGTCTGATTCTCTAGGAATTCCTCCTCCCTTTGCCAGACCCCCATGTTGGAAAGCCTGACATGGGACTCAGAACCTGCACTCCAGTGGGTGGACTTCTGTGGTATAAGTGTTCTCCAGTTTGTGAGTCACCCACCCAGCAGTTATGGGATTTGATTTCATTTTGATTGTGCCCCTCCTACCGTCTCATTGTGGCTTCTCCTTTGTCTTTGGATGTGGAGTATCTTTTTGGTGAGTTCCAGTGTCTTCCTGTCGATGATTGTCCAGCAGCTAGTTGTGATTCTGGTGTTCTTGCAAGAGGGAGTGAGAGCACGTCCTTCTACTCCGTGATCTTGCTTCCTAATCCCCCATCATCATCTTTTATAATATAAAAATTTAGAAACCATCTAAAGAGCCATTAATAGGGAATTGGTTGGAGACATTGAGTTTCATCAACCCGTAAAATGGAATACGATTTTTTGTCATTTTAATAAATGAAGTAAATTTGTTAAATAGTAGTTATATAGCAATAATAAATATAGCTATATCAATAGCTGAAATATGCTGATTGCTTTCTAATTGCTAGGCAATGTGCTAAGTGCTTATTGTATCATATGTAGTCCTCACAATAACCCTATGAGATAGATACTGTCCTTATTTTACAGCTAAGGAAGGATTAAAATGTTAAGTAATTTACCCAATTTAATACAGTGCTGAGTGGAGGACATGGTATGTATGTCCAGATAATCCAATTACAAATCTCATGTGCATGGTTGGTACTGATTAGGTAGATACAATACCACATATTAATTTTAGAAAGCAGTAAATTGAAGAATATTCTGTATATTGTGATTCCATTTTGGAAAAATTGTGTGTGTGTGTGTGTGTGTGTGTGTGTGTGTTTTAAAAGATAGAAGTATATATAACACAGGGGGTGGAAATGGGAAAGAGAATTCAAATTACTGAGTGGTACCTACCTAACAATACCCAAAACTTTTCAAGTTGTAGGATAGAAATATGATTTAATACTCTCTTTTGTCATATCAGAAAAAAAAAAAAAAACCCCAGATACTCTCAGAAGTGAAAGGAGATCTTGAAGATATGTTTGCAGGTAAACAGTTTATTTGTGCACAGCACAGTTTTCTACTGTACAGTCCTGGAAGGGCTTCCCCAATCTGATCATCTTGGTGTATGACAGATCTGCTGTCACAGGTTGCTTCTAGAAAAATTACATTTGGTTCTGAACAGGAGGCAGAGAGAGACATTGAGATTGCAGGATTGGTAATGGCAGGTTTAGAAGGGCTGAGAGAATTTTTTTTGATCTGCCAGGAGAAAGAATGGTGGGGTGGAGAGCAAGGAAGCTTTTCTCTTCTCTCTCTCTAATACGGGTATTGGGTGGGGAGAGACTTGGAGGGATTTATGACCCTGGCCTCACAGAGAAAATAGTACTCACAGCTCAAAGTGCTCATTAAACTGCCAAAGCTTGGGAGCTCCTCATATGGGGAGGCAGCAGGATACTGACAGTAACAGTCGGTGGATGGGTGTAACTATTCAGCTACTTGGAAGTGAATGAATCTTTGAAAAAAAGTTTCATGATTAGAGCCCAGCAGTTTTGACACATTGCAACCAAGCTGTAAAGAAACACAGCATAGTAGTAGGGGATATGCCTGTCAAAAGAAAAAAAAAAAAACCAAGTACATTCAGGTAGAGCTGAGATACAAGCTTCTGGAAAGAGGAAAGCAAAGTAACCAAACTAATTTCAGGCAACATTGTTTTCATCTGATTCAACTATTTGAGATGAATAAATACCTGTATGTTAGAAAGGTAAAAATAAAACTACTTATAGGGCTCTAAATACCCCAAAGAAAATCACTCTCAAATTGGAGACAAGGAGGTAAATCCTTCACTTAAAATGTATTGATGAAATAGTCTAAAGGGAATTTTTGTTATTCTGAGTAATCAATCGTGCTGTTTTAGGTATGCTTGTTGTCTAATGGTTCAATTCAAAGTCTTCTATTGTTGACAAAGAGAAATACATTTCTGACTATGGAATATAGCTGAGCTATTACAGTTAACACCAACTCATAATAGTCATTAAAGCTTATTGGACATTTATAATGTGGCAAGCAATAATCTAAGCATTTTATTCACATCTATGCATTTAGTCCTCAGAAAAAGCCTAAAATGTAAGAAATATCATTAGCTCCTGTTTGAAGACGGAGCACTGAGGCACATGTTAGTTAATTGACCCTTGATCCACAGCTAGTACATATTAGAGCCAAGACTTTGACCTGGGCAGTCTGGCCCCAGAATCTCAGCTCTGAGCCACTACACTGAATGGTTCTACTACCTCATAGGTAACTGATAGAGAATTAGGTGTTACCAACATATGCTAGTCTCCCTATAAGAGCCCAATACTGGAAATAGCTGTAAAATAAATAACTGTGCTAGTTTAAAATATGTCCACAAATTATCTGATACTCTTCCTTTCAAGAGGTAGATCCTAATCACATCCTGCAGAGTGTGGGCTGGATTTAGTGATTCACTTCTAATGAATAGATACAAAAAGAGGAAGTGACCGTGTGAGACTTGCAAGACTAGGTCATAAAAGCCAGGGTGGCTTCAGCCGTCTTCTCTCCTGGCTCACTCAGGGAGAAGCCAGATGACATATTTTGAGGATATTAAGCAGGCTGTGGAAAGGCTCATGTGTGAGGACAACTGAGAGCTCTTGCCAACAGCCATGTAAATAAATAATCTTGGAAACCACTGCTACAGCCTTAATTAATCCTTCAGATGACGGAAGCCCCTACCAACATCCTGACCGCAGTGTAATGGGACCCCTGCTAAGTCTTCTCTTGAATCCCTGAACCATGGTAACTGTGAACTGATGAATGCTTATGGTTTTCTACCATTATGTTTTTAGGATAAATTGCTGTGCATTTGATAACTAATATAATGCTTATGAAAAAATAGTTTAAACTCATTTGACATATTTAGTTACAAAATGCATAATGAAATAAATGAGATGCTACCCGTTCACATTTTACTTACAAAATAAATGAGTGCTCTGGGAATTCAAGGATACATTTTGCAGAAAGAGGCATACCCAGTCTTATTTGATTAAAAAATTGCTCAGTGAATATTACTTTAAAAAGGAAAGAATTTTGAAGACATATTATGGTATACTTTTGTTTCTATGTGGGTTTTGCAGGTTTTTTCCTTAAAAAGAATTAGTTGCTGTTTTAAGTTCTATCAGTCACACCTAATTTTAATGAAGATTCTGTGCATGAATTCATAGCAGTCTAGATGATAGGTGTCTGGTTCGTTATTTACAGAGTTTATACTCACCTGCATGTGTTTTTCTGGGATGTTCTACTGAGAGTTTGCTTACTGTTATTTACATTGTCTCTTTCTCTCAGGAAATAAAGTACTGAACAAACATTAAATTCCCTCACAGCTGCCTTGCACTCTCCCCTTAAGGGGCACTTGTCTTAATCCCTAGTTTAGAAGTAAAGGTTGGCTTACTGGGGAAATCTATGCCCAAGATGAGGCAATTTAGCTCTTCACATTTGCACAGGACACTCGGTTGTCTGCATATAAATAAACAGCCTTAAGCTTTTCAGTAGTGCTACATTCCTGCGTGCAGACCAGGTGCCTGAATCTTAGTATCTGGAGTGCTTTGCCATATGATAGGCACTCCAGGAGTTATTTGTTGACCTTTCAATGCATTACTTTTTTGTTTTCCCACAATCCTGTGAGAGAAGCTTCTGTGACTATATCAATTTTTAAAGTGAGGAAACTGAGTCATAGAGAAGTTATTTTGCTCAAGGACAGATATCTAGTTAAGTGGAGGATTATAGAATTAAAGAGACATTTTCTTGTCAGAATTCACTATGATTTCTGTTCTACCTATCTGGAAAATCATTCTTTTTGAAGAATTTTTTGCATTAAGAGAACTAGTTTCAAAAGAGTTCTTATGCATTTTAAATGTCCATAGACACTTGCATATGTGTTCTGTTCCTCAGGAAAGGAACCCCATGGAGTCAGTACCACCTGCTAGCCTGAAAAGGAGAAGGGCTTCAGGCTCTAATCCCCACCACACACCTTCCCACTGACTTCCTAGGAGACCCTACACACTTACCCTCTCTGCATCTCCATTTTGTTCATCTGTAAAATTACGATGTTAATTTAATTTAAGCACTGAACTTCCTTACAGGATTGCTATAATGGGCCATGGATAAAATTTCTTGAAAGGTTTTGCAAACTTGGCATCCAACATAAATTTTAAACTCCAGCTTCTTATTAAACGTTCTTGTTCTTTGCCTAATATGGCTGTGGTCTACATGATTTTGGATTAAAAAAAAAATCTGAGCTTCTTTTCAAAGAAAATGCTGCTTTCTTATAAATTTACCAATTACGGAGCATGACAGTTTAACAGACGTGTTAAGGAAGACTGCATTTAAATATGATCATAGGAAATATTATGATGACATTAAAACACAAGCTTGTTTCTCTGAGTTTTGATGTGTTGATTTTATTAAGATACTTATTCAATAGGTGTCAGTTTAACAGATATCTAGGCCATTGCTACGGTAACAAGGTGTTTTGCTGTGAATGCAGAATAACACGTTATAATCTTTTACTAATTACTTCTAAGGATTATATAGCTACCCTGGGGCCAAAGGATCTTTCACACTTATCCTAGCTGGCAAATTATTATCCTTATCTGTTGTGCTAGGAATGCTAGGAAAGTTCACCTTCTGGTGAGCTAGGGGGACCTTAATTAAAGTCAACTGAGCTTCTCTGTGTGTCTTTGATACTAAAGGTGACATACTGATGAGTTCCCTTTGGAGATTGTCTCTGTGCTGCTTCCCACTGCCATTTCAGTATTGACTTTTCCTGATTTTCAAGGAAGCCATCAATGCCTTCTTTCAAAGATCTGTCCATAGTAATTTTTCTTTCAGTAACTAAGAAGTTCAAGGGGTTTGGAGGGAAAGAACTAAATAGGCATAAGTAGTCTTTGGAGGCTTCTTCTGAAACTGTGCTTTATTTTGGCATTGCCTCTTCTGCTTTCCTTTGAAACGTGACAAAAGACTAGTCCCAGATGTGATGGCTGTGTGGAGAGTGCATTTTAGCAGGGACAAGGGGGAGGCAAGGAGACAAGTGACAAGTGAGGAAGCTCTGAAAGTCATCCTGATGAGACTGGGTGGAAACTTATCTGGACCAGAGGATGTCTTCAAGCCTTTGTCTTTCATATTCACTGTTTACAACATCTGAGCAAATTTGCAATACATTTTATCTTCCTAAAATGAAAGTTTAAAAATGTCATTTAATGTTTATGTTGATGAAAGGCTTTATAAATTCATCCAGCAAATATTTATTAGGGACTTACAGGTATTGTGCTTATTGCTGGGGATATAGTGGTGAACAAAGCATGCTTTGGGATGTAGTGGTGAACAAGCATGCTTTCCTCTCCTTCATGGAGCTTACACTCTAATATGGGAGTCAGATACTAGACAATTAAACAAACTAATGGATGTAAACTCTGTAGTGGTGAGAAGGGCTCTGTGCCATGTGATACAAACAGAGAGAGTGAGAAGGAGCGGTCCAGAGAAAGAAACAGAATCTGCAAAAGTTGAAGAGTGGGAAAGAGCTCAGCGCATTAGAGAAAGAGAAAGAATGTCAGTGTGTCTGGGGCAGAGTGAATTCAGGGAAGAAGAAGGAAGGAAGCTGGAGAGCCAAACAAAACCCAGGTGATGCGAGCGCTTGTAGAGTGTGGTAAGGAATTTGGATTTTTATACATTTTATTAGAAGGTTTTTCATATGATCCTGTTTGCATTTTAAAAACATCACTCTGCCTACCCTTTGGAGAATGGATTTTTGCAGATAAAGAGTAAAAAGGTTATAGAAGGGGATCTGGATAAGACCTGATGATGACACGTACTAGAGTCATGGCAGTGGCCATAGAGAGAAGAGGAAATGCGTATTTTGGAATTAAAATTAAGTATACTTGGTATACTAAGCATATGAGTATTAGATTTCAGGCTTAAAATATTGGATGTTCTGGAAAAGAATATAAAAAAGCATTGGATGTTCTGGCTAGAAGCATATTGGAAGATTGGAGAAACACTATCGTGTATTGGAGGGGGAATTAAGGATTAAATGTTCAGTTTTGCACATTTAGGTATGTGATGCTTTCGGGGCACCTATGTGGAAATTTCAAAGACATTTGATATACAAGTTGGGAACTCAAAGAAGAGATTGGCTGGAGATATAAATGTGGGAGTCATCTCATAGAACTGCTGTGAAACTCAATGCAAAGGAATAATGTGGGATTTAACACAGAGAGAGAAGTGAAGGGATGTAGGAAACAGTTCTGAGAACGTAAAGATTTTGGTCTTAGAAGGAGAATGAAAAACTGACAAATCAAGCTGAGAAGGAGCAAAGAGGAGGTGGCAAGCAAGGAGACTGTGGTGACGTGTATTTAAGAAAACCATATGTAATGAGATGTGTCGAATTCTAAGGAGAGACCTAGCAGAGATAAACACTAAAAATGTGCTTGAGATTTGTCAAAACGGTAGTTGTCTGTGTCTTTGGCCAGATCTGTAACAGTGGCTTTGTAGGGACAGAAGCCATCATGGAAGGTAAAGAAATGGAGAAAAAGCAGTGTCAGACTCCTCAGCTCTTCTGGCTCTAATAACATTCTGCTCCCATTGCCTTGGTCCCTCACAGCACTGTTGCGTCCATCATGAGTCATTACAATGTGGAAATGACCCCCACTGTCTCTCCCTTCTCCACCTAGAGATGCCTGAGGGGTTGGAGTCCTTTTCTTCCTCTGTTTACTTTTGTTGCAGGAATCTCTTTGCTCAGTTTTACTTATTTTTCTCCTCAGAGAATGGATGAGAACCAAGAGGCTAGAAAGACAACACATTATCACAGGGCATGTGTTGTGACATGTTTTGCACAGGCATGTGTGTATGGGAAACACAAATCTACACCACCCTTCAGGAAAGGACTGGCTCAGCAGAGGGAAGTTTGGTCATTAGAGGACTATAGCTGTACAGTGGCTCAGGGTATGCCTCGCTCCGGAAAACTGCCTCATCTGAGGCCACTCCTTCAACAAGTAACTGACTGAGGTGGGGACTTAAAGGCTGGGCCATTTTGGTCTAAAGCAGTCTTTCTCTTATGGGCAAGTTTTGTTTCAGAACTTCTCATGGGGTTGACTAGGATTGTCAGACCTGCACTGCAGTTTGTCTTATTCCTCCCACTCTTGCTTTTCCATCCGCAGCCTTTCTTTCACATGTGTTGATCCCTCATAAACATCTTTCTCCCCAGACTTCTCAGTGTCTGCTTTCAAAAACATCTCAATATACACAATGTATATGTAGAGGGTGACTTCTAGCACCCTCTAACAATTTTTGTTTCCTCGCATGAATTAAAATATACTGAAAGTTGAAAAAAGAAAATAATCTTTTGGACATTTGGGATATTTCTATTTGATCTTTTTTCCTTTGTACGTTGTGCTTGTGAATTTGAGATGATATTGGACATGTGCATGTAATATGATTGAATATCCTCCTTTATCACCTAAAATCGTAACATAAATGCTTAACACATTTATTACACTTGGATGTAAAAGTGTTAATTGTGGAAGCTTCTGGGTGCTGAGTCCAATCTTATTTAACACTTTATAATAAATATAGAGGAAGGAATACAAAGTGAAATATAAAGCTACATGATAGAGCACTTCCTCAAATAAACATAATGCATTAGTGGATTTCAAATAGATAAGTGCCAGGGAGAAAAAATGAGAAGAATTGCAGTGAGACAAATGTAAAGTGATGTATCAGATCATACCGTTTGGCTGGAATAAGCTCTCTAGCCGCTACCCAAGTCAATCAGAAAAAATTCCAACATCCTTATAATTGCCTAAAAGCCCCACCATCATCTGACTTCTTGTTTACTCCCTAGATCTCATCTCTTCCTACTTTCCCCTTCACACACTGGACCATATTCATTTAACTTGAAGATTGTCAAACATGTATGCATATTCCCATTGCTGGCCTTTACACCTAATATGTTTTTTCTCCATATATCTACATGGCTCATGACCACACCTCTTTCAAATCTCATAATATCATTGAGGCTTTCCCTAACAATTCTTTTTTTTTTGGTGGTGGTGGGGACTGTGCCATGCAGCTTGTGGGATCTTAGTTCCCTGACTAGGGGCCGCAGCCGTGAAAGAGCTGAATCCTAACCATTGGACTACCAGGGAATTCCCAACAATTCTATTTACAATTGCAACTCCAATCCCTGCCTTTCCCCATTCCATTTTCCCCCAGATTTTTTCACTGCCATCCACTATACTCTAATAAACAACTTATTTTAGTTATTTTGACTTTTTTCTAGCTCTACCACTAGAATATGAGAGCAGATAATTTTGTCTGTTTTGTTAACTGCTGTATCCTGCACCTTAACACAATGTCTGACGTATAGTAGGTATCCAATCAATATTTTTTGGATGATTGAATAAATTACACTGTTAGTTTCAAAAATGCAAGCGTGAACCTTTCGTCTATAGAAGCTTTAAATAGGAACAGTCTAAATTTCCACAGATGAGGATGTGTCTACGTGAAGGAAGAATTCTGGTCAGTAGCGTTCAATTTCTAGATAGGTACCTTTTTATGTGATTTATAGAGGCAATCCACAAAGAGTGTCTACTTTTAGAATTTTGGTAATAATTAAAGCATTTTTGATACAAAATACTATCATATGAACCACGCTTCTTAAGAGCATTCACATTTTTCAAAGAAAATCTGCATAACTAAATTCATTAGAACTTTCATTTAAAGGAATTTTGTCAATAGGCCCTTCTTACCCAAGTATCCTTCTGCTAGAGAGGATGCAAAACAATTTTCTAAGAAAAGTTTTTATTTTACATGTGGGTCCTACCTTTGTAACTTCCAAGGAAAGCGTGAGAATCGTTAATCAGGAATTCAATCTTGTCAGGCTCCTTAGTTTTCATCAGAGATGGGTAGTGTTATATCTAGGTTGGTTGTCTTCAAAGCCTATGAACCTGTATTTAACTGGTAACCCCAAATAGTTGCATTCTACATTAAAATGTTCTCCATTATAATGTATCTCTCTACCACTAGATATTTACCAAGTCTGAGCTAAGCAAAGGACCTCTTGAAGAACAGATTATCCATTCAGTTAAAATGTATTCTTAAAAAAAAAAAAGTATTATTTTCTTTTCAGTTGACTATAGTTGGTTTACAATGTTATGTTAATTTCTGACATACAGCAAAGTGATTCAGTTGTACATATATACATTCTTTTTTTAAATATTCTTTTCCATTATGGTTTATCATAGGATATGGAATATAGTTCTCTGCACTATACAGTAGGTCTTTGTTGTTTATCCATTCTGTATGTAATAGCTTACATCTGCTAACCCCAACTTCCCACTCCATCCCTCCTCCAATCCCCTCCCCCTTGGCAACCACAAGTCTGTTCTCTATGTCCATGAGTCTCTTTCTGTTTCATAGATATGTTCATTTGTGCCGTATTTTAGATTCCACATATAAGTGATATCATATGGTATTTGTCTTTCTCTTTCTGACTTCACTTAGTATGATAATCTCTAGGTCCATCCATGTTGCTGCAAATGGCATTATTTCATTCTTTTTTATGGTTGAGTAATATTCCATTGTATATATGTACCACATCTTCTTTACCCATTCGTCTGTTGATGGGCATTTAAGTTGTTTCCATGTCTTGACTATTGTGAATAGTGCTGCTATGAACATAGGGGTGCATGTATCATTTTGAATTAGAGTTTTGTCTGGATATATGCCCAGAAGTGGGATGTATTCCCACTAAAATGTATTCTTGGCTTTGTGTAAATGGACCAGGAAAAAAAAAAGTTTTGATAATCATCTCTTCAAGGAAAGATTTTGACTAAATTTGTGATGTGTGCATAGCAAAGATATTCATTCCCTTATTCTCTAGCTAATTTTACAACCGCATCATTTTGCTTCTAAAATTAATCTGTGCTTTCTTATCTCATTTATATATCATTGTAAGTTACCTTGTATTCTTTCTGGGGCAAAAGTAATAAATGTACAAATAAACACAAGCATCTTTTATTTACTTGCAAATAAATGGAATTTTATTTTAAGCAATTTCTGCTTTTTGAGGGATCATTACAGATTGAATTCTTATGAAGGGAACAGGGAAAATGTTGTCTCACTTTTTGCTGAGATGAATTTTTTTGAAATCCTCACCTGGCTACATGTGAAGTCCAAGCTGACTGCTATGCATATTTATCATATAGAATTTTTTTAAGAAGTAAATGTGGTGTTGGCTTTGCCTTAAGTGCTGAGGACTGTGGACTGTGCTGATTAGCACATGTTTTATGAAGCTATTTGGAGAGGGTGGGACTCTGCCTTGGAGGAAAACTGAATATTATCTCAGGGAGTTGTTAGCACATTCCCTGAGGCAGGGTCAGCTAGCAGAAAGATTACAGAGCGAGGAATTAGGAATCCTAGATCCTAGGTTTTGTCTGGAAGAGTCCAATCTCTACTCACTCTTGTAATGGCTCATTTGTAAAACATTTAATTATACCAAAGTCTCTCCTGTAAAATGGAGATATTTCTATACCTCCATAACTCAAAGAATTCTGGACAGGGTGAAACGTATGGTGGAAAGAATGTATTATATAATGGTGGAGTCAGGAGAAACTAACTTGAATTCTAACACTGTCCCTTACTAATTGTGACATTGGACAAATTATCTAGCCTTGGGGAACCAATTGCTACTTTCTAAAACTAACTCAATTTCATTTCCAAGTTAAATAAAGGCCTACTTTCCCAAGTTGTTATGAGGGTTAAATGAGATAATGAATTGAAAGAGCTATAAAACTATAAACTCTACAGGCATTTTTATTTCTCTGGCTAGGAGGCAGAGAGAAACTTAGATGCTTTTGTTAGGCAAAAGCTTTGAGACTCTATTGGCCTACTAACTGAATTTACTGAGGGGGGAGAGAGCACCTACAGGTTTGCTCCAACAGTGCAATCCAAACAAAATAGATGCCAGTGCTTTAGCGCCACCTACCAAAGTGAAGCTGAGCTCAGCAGGCCACCAATTAGGTTCCATTAGTATTCTCATGCCCTTCCTAAATTGTTGGATTGGCTTGATAAGTTCTTGAGTATGTTGATATATTATAATTAAATTTTATTACCTTAGTATCCATGAACAGTTCACAAAGGAATCATTTTACTGTTCTAATTATAAGGACTTTATATTCCCAATCTCCATGAGATTATACCTGGTAGTCCCAAGAGAGATAGTGAAGTCTAGGCTGTGAGTTTCAGAGAATAGAAATGAAAGGAAGCTGGGGTCAGGACAGTCTTCTTTTGAGCGCTCTGAATTCTCTCTGAACTCTTGCATTTAGAGAGATCGAGGCCTGGGGGAGAATATTCTTAGTCTGATACCTTGGGACTCCCTCAAGACCTCCTGGATGTCTGGAAAGGAGAGTTCTTACCCTTTCTCACTTTGTACCTTCCCTGGACGGGGTCAATCTTATTCAGAGAGCTTGGGGTGCACTCTTTATACCTGCAGTTCTTGATAATTTAATCTTAATAGTAAAAATCTCTATTCCCAGGAAGCTATAATAAATCTTGAGTTGGTTAATTTCAATAAAATATGAAATAAACATGAAGTATAAAGACATATGTATCCATCTACAGTTCTTCTATGTTTGATAGACTGGGCAGGAAAAAAAAAGATTTGAACAATACAATTAATGAGAATGATTTAATAAAGAAAAATGGGACCCCGTGCCCAATTATTAGAGAACATGTTTCTCAAGAACACAGGGAATATTTCTGCAAATTACTGTCCATGTAAATCAAGTCTCAACACATTTTAAAGGATTGGTATCATACAGCAGTATTTTCTAACCATAATGTAATTAGGTTAGAAATCAATAACAAAAATGATAACAAAAGAGGAAAACAATATATTTAGAAATTTTTTTAGGAATTCCCCAGCAGTCCAGTGGTTAGAACTCTGAGCTGTCAGTGCCAAGGGCCCAGGTTCGATCCTTGATTGGGGAACTAAGATCCTGCAAGCTATGCAGTGTGGCAAAAAAAAAAAAAAAAAAATTTTAACACAAACTTCGAAGTAACCAGAAAAGCAAAGAAGAATTTTAATGCAAATTAGAGAATAGTTGTTGGAGTGATGGCAAATAAGTGTTACATAGAAGTGTATAATAACACAGGCTTACTGTAGGAAGAAATGCTGAAAGCCAGTGAACTTAAAGTTCAGTTTAAGAAGTTAGAGAAACTTCTTTATCACAGAACAAATCCAGAGAAATTTAATGAATGACAATAATAAACAAGTATATAAGATAATGGGATAGGAAACAAAGCTATAATGAAGAGGATCAACAAGGCCAAAAATATGTTCTTTGACACTAATAAAGTGGACCACACATCAAAAGGGAATAAACAAATAAATAATAAAATGAATAACAAAGTGGGGCACAACTACAGATGTAGCAGAGATTTTAAAAATAATACCAGAGAACATACCAGTTCATTCAATGGACTAGATCTCTTTATTTTTTTTATTTTTTATTTTCTTGTGGTACGCGGGCCTCTCACTGTTGTGGCCTCTCCCGTTGCACAGCACAGGCTCCGGACGCGCTGCAGGCTCAGTGGCCATGGCTCTCGGGCCCAGCCGCTCCGCGGCATGTGGGATCCTCCCGGACCGGGGCACAAACCCGTGTCCCCTGCATCGGCAGGCGGATTCTCAACTACTGCGCCACCAGGGAAGCCCCATAGATCTCTTTAGATATAAGCAGAAATGAACTTCACTTTTTCTGACACGTGTCTTGCAAAGATATAGTGAAAAATATTCTGTCTTGCCGTTGAAAAAAATCTCTGGCAAATTCCGTAATTTTTCTGATCTTAAAAATAAAAGTAAAAATAAATATTTTTAGTAATAGAAGTCCAGTCCACATTAATATCACTGCTCTGAACTTCTTAGAAGCTTTCCTTCCTCTTCCAGTTAGGGCCTGCTTCAGTCTTCAGTAAGTGGGGGGAGTGGGGGGAGGATGGTGGTTTTCTCTCTTCCCTTAACCTTTTGTGGAGTTTTACTCCTTTGGGGAAGATGTTAAGGTAAAGGGGACTAAGAGAAAAGAACAAATGCTTCTTTGGCTAACACAGTTCACCTCTAGCTATGGCAGATGCATTCTTATCTGGTGTTGATTTCATGAGCACTTGTATGTGTTCCTCAGAAATCCCCCACTGGGGATCTCCTGATAGAGGACACCCTGCTGTCTGGCCAGTTATAACTCCCCTCAGCCCTTGAGTTTCTGGCTGGGTCACATTGTTCCTCCAGATGATCCTCTTGGATTGTGTTCCTTTTAAGATAACTCTTGGCTGACTTCCTTCTGTGGACATTCGTACCTTTGTCCTTCTCTTGGAGGAAGAGCCTTTGGTTTGAGTACAGCCTTTTGTCTCATTGCTATGTTAACTTCAGACTACCTCTTGTGTTTCATTTGTCTCTATGAAAATTGATCACCAATCTCTACATAGTCTCTCAGCTTCTCTGCGTGGCTCTCTTTAAGTCCTCTTTACTCAGCTTACTACGGCAAGGGGAAAGGAAACTGCTTCTGTCCCACACAGAGGAAGAAGGATGTGAAGAGCACGTTGACATGGACATGCTCCCTCCAAGCATTATTAACCCATACTCTTTCTACCATCAACAGTGGGTGATAAAAAAAAATGCTGGCAATCTCATAAATGGTAACTTGCTTTAAGAAGACGCACCTGAGAGCTATCATGTTGTTTGTGTTGGAGTTTCAGCGAAGGCTGAGACAGAAGCAGTCTCATTTTAACAGCCTGTTATATTACAAGTAACTGTATGCCAATCAACTTGAAAACTTAGAAAAACCAGAATTTTTTTTGAAAAATATAGCTTAGTAAAGAAATTTTAAGAAAAATGAATAGACCAAATCATCAAAGAAATTAAATGAGTATTTGCAAATTTAACCTACTCCCTCAAAAGTAAAACAAAGAAAGAAAGCGGGGTGGGGGGAACCCTGTATTTCACTATGTGAAAATTTTAATGGAGATTCTAACAATTGAAGTAAGACAATACAAAGAAACAAAATCTTTGAAGATTCAAAAGTAAGAAACAAAGTTATCATTATTTGAAAGCAATTTAATTGTCTTACATAGGAAACCCCAGAGAATGTGTAGAAAATCTATTAGCATTTTGGAATCTAGCACTCTACAGAAATCAATCCTATTTCTTATATTAACACAGTTAAAAATATAATTTAAGAAAAGAGGCTTAATGTGGCTAAAAATAATTCTGTCAAAAATATGGAAGAACTTTATGAAGGAGTTTACAGAATTCTATTGAAACATATTAAAGAGGACCTAAGTAACTAGAGAGATATATCACAATGATTGTGTATCAGAAGAGTTGCTGTTATGAAGATGTCAATTCTTTTGTAAAATATGAGGACAGTTATGAATGAATTCACATGGAAGCTTATGATATGGAACTTTATACCTTAAAATTACCTATATGGGTGTAACACTGGAAGGATTTTGCATGCCATCAAGGATAAACATACTCCTGTTTCAAGACTACTGCCTTAAAGCAATTCTTATATGTGTAAAAAAGAATACTTATACCAGAATTATTGTAGCAGCATTCTTTATAATGAAAAAAAATGGGAACGACTAAACATTCATCAGTAGTAAAATAAATGAGTTATACACATATACAGTAAATCCCCTGCCTGTGAACAAGTTCCATTCCAAGAGCGCGTTCATAAGTCCAGCAAAGTTAGCCTAGGTACCCAGCTAACACAATCAGCTATATAGTACTGTACTGTAATAGGTTTATAATACTTTTCACACAAATAATACATAAAAAACAAACAAATATACAAAATAAAGAATATTTTAAATCTTACAGTACAGTACCTCAAAAAGTACAGTAGTACAGTACAACAACTGGCATACAGGGGCTGGCATCGAGTGAACCGGCAAGAGGAGTTACTGACTGGAGGAGGGAGAGGAGGTGGGAGATGGTAGAGCTGAAGGATCATCAGCAATAGGAAATGGAGGGCAAGCTGCAATTTCACTCACGCCTGACGCTGATGGTACAGGTTCTGGTTCCTCGCTGGATTCAATTCTATCTATCCTCTTGAAAAAATGATCCAGTGATGTCTGGGTAGTAGCTATTTTTCTCATCATAGATGACACGGTAGCACCGGATTGCAATCTGAACGGCTGCTGCAACCTTTGTGTACCATTCTACGTTTGGGTCCTGTGCCTCAAAACTAACAGTGCCGCCTCAAATAAAGAAAATCCCCTGGCCATTTCCTGCGTAGTGAATCTCTTCGGTTCTTCAGTTACTTCTTCCTCTTGTCTCTCTTCCTTCTTTCTCTGGGCCTCCAATTCCATCAGGTCTTCATTAGTATCCTCCATGTCCACATCTTTGAAAGTTTGCAACTTGAAGGTTTGTATGTAGAAGACTTACTGTAGTAACTAGAGTTACATGTTTCAGTGTGTGGATAAATCTCATGAACATGGGCTGGTCAAAAAAGGCAAACTGAAGACAGATATATATATATAGCTTGTGATTATTCATATGAAAACAATAATTTTACATGTGTTTGTGCATATATTAAAATATATGTATATATACTTTAAAATAGAAAACATGCATGGTAAAAATTAATACCAAATATTGGATAGTAATCGTTTCCAGTGTTGGGCAGGTGGGAAGGGTGAAAAATGTGATTTATATTATTTCTAAAAACAGTAAAAACAAAATATAATGGAAGTTTTAGTTTGTTTCGAGATAGTAGGATACCTCATTTTTCCTCCTTTTGTAAAATAGTAAACCCTCTTTATGAGGTACTCCTTTCAGATGGAAATAAATCCTGTTATACAGTGTACACATTTAGTACATTTCTTAATTTTATGTTTATGTTTCTCCTTCAAAAGCAAGAAAAAACACAAAAATCTCTGTACCCTATGTAGGGTAGCAAAATTTGGGAAAGAAAAACTGTTTATTTTTACCCTAGGTGGCGAATAGCCTTCAACAATATTTTCTTTTCAAAGATTCATCAAAGAAGTCATGTGTTAAATAGCAATAGAGCCATTCCTTTTACTGTGGCCTTAATATTAGACCATTTATTTTCTTTAATTGGTCCTCATCTCTACCATGATTAAATGAACCATATGACACAAATAATCAAAGGATGGATTTAGAAAGATTCCCAACCTGCTAAGATATTACAGCTAGAATAGAAGACAGCATTGGCAAAACACAGAGTCATCTCAGATATAGCAGATGAAGAGAATTTTTTCTATTTATCAGTCACCTTTTTAAAAGGAACCCCTGAAGGGAAGCCTGAATTCATTCTCTTTTCTTGTCATAATTAGTATTTCCTGAATGTTTTCTTTCCTTCACATCTTGAATTTTAATGCTTCACTAAAGAATAATGGAAAAATCATTTGATGAAGCCAAAGATTACATTTAGTTCTAGTGTGTGTTAATTGCCTTTATTAAAAATTAGCATTTTTGAATTTCTAATTCTCTTTCTAATTTATGAAATGTCACTCATTTTTTCATGTATCGTATTGTAATTAAATTTTCATGGGAGTAAATTTTATTTGTCTCTGTTGCTGAAGAACTGAAGATTTGTCTGCACTACAAATGCAGTATATTTCTGTATTTGTATGTTGACAATAAAATATTCATTAATTTTAAACTTGGCAACAGCAGTATACATGCTGCAGTTGTAATTACCACTGCTTAGTAACAGCCTGTTTCTTAGTGACAATGGGAATTAGCTGAATACTTATTACATGTGCTTCTGCTTGCAATATTTTCTCAATGTAGTTCTGATCCCTAGGTAGAAGTTTCCAGTTTAGGTGAAGATATTTGGGCCAAATACTGATTCTGCTCCATAAACCATCAATGTAATCAGTCTAAGAGCAACAGCAGTCCACAATTAATCACATAGTAATTGGATCCTTCCTTCAATGTCAATACATTAGAAGCTGCATGCAAGGGGAAAACTGTTTACCAGACTTAAATTTCTCTAGAGAAATCAAACACGGTACAATTAACAGGAAAAAATGCATTGTTCATTCTCCGGTTTAATTAGAAATGAACCACATCTGAAGTACCCTTTGCTGGCTTCTTTTATTGCCTGATTGTGCTGTTTATTCCAGCGTTATCTTTCAGCCAAGTAGATTTTGCAGCAGACCTTCACTCAGATCAATAACAATGGTAGGCAACAATCTTCTATCAGCACTCTGATGTTCTTTATTGTAGAGGTTATAGCAATCAAGCAAATTCACTGTTGAAAAATTGTGGGGTCATTTTCATTTTTTCTCTAGAATCTGGTGTTCATTGTACATTTTAATACTTCCTTTCTACTTATACAGTTGACACTTGGATAGAGTAAATGTTTATCACAAAACCTGAGATCAGAAGGGCTATTTTTATGATTTATTAAACACATTTGGATTGGATTCATGTGTGGCCCTTGGGATTCTTTGTATAGTATAGGTCAACATAGGTGGCTTTTCCCATGGTCTATTTCCTCCCAAGTACTAGTGTTGGGCATTTTTCTTTCACACTACCACTGCTCCTTTTGGAATCAAAGGACACACCCCGATTTAGGGGAGATGTTAATGAGTGCCCTGGTCTCATGTGCCCTGGCTGTGCCTGTAGGATCAGTTTGCATGGGCACTCAGGACTCTTGGGGCACGAGTGATCAACCTTCTCTGAATGAGCTCTGCGTAAAGAGCAAGAACAATTGCAGAAGGCCTTCTATAAACAGTAACAGAGCCCAGCAGACATACCTCCCCCCAAAGGCAAAATGATTGACAGTATTAAGGAAAAAGATTTCAAAACTAGGAAATAAGACTAAAAAGTAACTGTGTGTCCTTTTAATGTCATAGTGGAGCATTGTCTGACAAGTCTGCCTAGGAGCCATCTGACTATTTAGGGACTTGGAACTTTCTTTGACTTACTATTGCATATTGACCAGGGCCCAGGGCCTGTAAAATTAGATGTTATCTTGGAAAAAAGAGAAATTGCAATTAACTTGTGTGCAGTAAAGATGCAAATGTAAATATATATACATACATTTACTATATCTATACCTATCTATATGTATCTGTATATATCCAAATGTTATAGCTTTATTGCCTTTTAAACACTTTTGTCTCTAATTCAGTAATCTCATTTCAGCATCCATTCTTTTTTTTTGAAAAGAAACTTGCAAGTCATATGTTTGATATTACATAGTACATATTATTATTAGTTGTACATAGCACATTAAGTCAAGTCAATTCTAGTCAACATGCGTATCATATCCAATAGCTCACGAATTTAATCAGCAAGCTGCATGAAACCATCAACCGCTTGGCAGGTGTCCTTCTCACTCCGGCACCATGATTTGTGGGAGCTTCTATTAATGAACTTTATCACACCTCTGGTTCTTACTTCAGGACCATCTCACCTAAAATCGCCCACTCTTTCTGCTTAAATAAAACATCTCCATGGACTAGTGACTAATCAGCCCATGTTCACACATAACTGTGGTTTCATGCATTTGGTGTTTAAAAAAATTTTTTTTAACATCTTTATTAGAGTATAATTGCTTTACAATGGTGTGTTAGTTTCTGCTTTATAACATAGTGAATCAGCTATACGTTTACATATATCCCCATATCTCCTCCCTCTTACATCTCCCTCCCGCCCTCCCTGTACCACCCCTCTAGGTGGTCACAAAGCACCAAGCTGATCTCCCACTTCAGCATCCATTCTTTCGTTGACTGTTTAAACATCTCTCATAGTCTCTTGAGCCACTTTGTCATCTTGCTAGAATTGTCATTAATAAATTAATTCTCTGACACAAGCTCACTATGTATTTCTATTAGAATTAGATGTTTTCTAAAATTATAGTTTGAAATAATTTTAGACTCAGAGAGAAACTGCAAAAATTCCAGAGTTCCCATTAACCCTTCATCTGGATTCCCCCAGTGATAACATCTTATAAAACCATAGTATAATAGTCAAAACCAGAAAATTGATATTAGCATAAAATACTCTTAACTATAGACCATATTCAGATTTCATCATTTTTAAAAATAAATTTATTTATTTATTTTTGGCTGCATTGGGTCTTCATTCCTGTGAGCGGGCTTTCTCCAGTTGCAGCGAGCGGAGTCTACTCTTCATTGTGGTGCACGGGCTTCACACTGCGGTGACTTCTCTTGTTGCAGAGCATGGGCTTCAGTGGTTGTGGCATGCAGGCTCAGTAGTTGTGGCTCATGGGCTTAGCTGCTCCGCGGCATGTGGGATCTTCCCGGACCAGGGCTTGAACCTGTGTCCCCTGCATTGGCAGGCAGATTCTTAGCCACTGTGCCACCAGGGAAGCCCTTCATCAGTTTTTTACAAGCAGTCTTTTGTGTGTATAGTTCTATGAAATTTTATCATACATACATATTTAAGTAACCAGTACCATCAGCAGAATCAAAAATGTTCCATCATCCCAAACAAGCTGCTTCATGCTATCCTTTTGTATTCACACCCTCCATGCAAACCTAATATCCAGCGACCATCGATCTGTTCTCCATCATTATCACCTAGTTATTTTGAGAATGTTATTTAAATGGAATTGTTCCCATATGTATTCTTTTGGCTTTTTTCATTTAGCCTAATTCCCTTGGAATTCGTCCCAATTGTAGTAGGCATCCGTAGTATGTTTCTTTTTATTGTTGCATAGTACTCTATTCAAAGAGTGAACCATGGTTTGCTCATCCATTCATTCATGAAAGGACATTGGGTTGTTTCCAGTTTTTTACTGTTACAAATAAAGCTGTTATAAAATCCATGTATTCATGTACAGGAATTTGCTTGTATATAAGCTCTTATTTCTGTAGGTTAAATACTCAGGAGTTGGATGACTGAGTCACATGATAAGTGTATGTTTAACTTTATGAGACTGCCAAAATGTTTTCCAGAATATTTGTACCATTTTACATTCCACAAGCAATGTATGCTCTTCATCCTCACCAGCGCTTGTGACAGTGTTTTGTCTTAGCAATTCTAATAGCCATAAAGCGATATCCAATTGTGGTTTTAAGTTGCATCTAATTAATGATCAATGATGTTGAACATCTTTTTGTGAATTTAGTTCATCTGTATATCCTGTTTGGATAAGCACCTGATTAAGTCTTTGCCTGGTTTTTTGTTTTGTTTTGTTTTTTAATTAGGTTGTTTTTGTTCTCACTCTTTAAGTTTTGAGAATTCTTTATATACTCTGGGTATATGGGCATTTGAGTCCGTCTGATGAGTTTTTACTATTTCAGTTGTTGTATTTTTCAATTATAAAATCTCCATTTGGTTCTTCTTTTGATCTGTTTCTTTGCTGAGGCAGTTTTCTTATTGATTTCAAGAGAATTTATGGTTGCCTACTAGAGCATTTTTATAGTATCTGCTTTAAAGTTCTTGACAGATAATTCTAGTATCTGTGTTTTCTTAGCATTGTCATCTCCTGTCTTTTCGCATTTGACTTGAGATTTTCCTGGTTCTTGCTATGCTCAATAATTTTAGATCGTATCCTGAGTATTTTGAATATTATGCTCTGTACCTCTGGTTTCTATTTAAGTCTTTCATTTGCGCTGGAGTATTTAAGTTCAGAATGCACATCCCCTCCCTCTTTCATGGACTGTGGTTCATACGGCAATTACAAAGCTTTTGCAGTACTCTTTTGGTCAGCCTTGCTTGTGTACTACAGAGAAATCAATTTGAAAACTGGGTGGTGTTCCATACCCACAGTTCTTCTCTCAAAGTTTTTGCTTTTTGATTATGGTTGGTTTCATGAATGGGCCACTTGGGGACGAGCCTAAGCTTCATACACAGATAAAGGATGCCTTTCTCTAGCTCCCTCCTTTCTGGAATCCCTCTTGCACTCTAGCTGAAAGGGGAAGGATACCAAGTTTCTGCTGTCATTTGCTTAGTGCAGGGCATGGATTGTCAACGGGGATCCTCCCCAAAGTTCCTATGTTCCATTATCTACGAGATTTTCCCTTTTTATTCTTTTTTTTTTTTTTTTTTTGACCAGGCTGCACAGCTTGTGGGGTCTTATTTCCCCGACAAGTGAAAGCACCAAGTTCTAATCACTGGACCGCCAGGGAATTCCCTCCCTTTTTGTTCTAAACAGCTTAGTTTATATTTTGAAACCCTGAATATCAATGGTTTCTCTCTCTTTGTCTAGTAATACCCTTTTTTCTCAGTGCCACAGGGATGCTTCTGACGGCTTAAAGGCAGGTTCAAGATATATAAGGGAGAGAGAGAACACACACAAATTCATATTTCAAAATTTTATATTTCTACAGGCAGTTCTTTTTTAACATCTTTATTGGCGTATAATTGCTTTACAATGGTGTGTTAGTTTCTTCTTTATAACAAAGTGAATCAGTTATACATATAGATATGTTCCCATATCTCTTCCCTCTTGCGTCTCCCTCCCTCCCATCCTCCCTATCCCACCCCTCTAGGCGGTCACAAAGCACGAGCTGATCTCCCTGTGCTATGCGGCTGCTTCCCACTAGCTTCTACAGGCAGTTCTTAATGTTGAATGCCAGTTAGCTATGGGAATGTATGTTTTTGTTTTTGTTTATTACTATGAACAGTATCGGCCTTCTGTTTACATTGCTATTGACATATCACCCTGGGTGTTTGCTCTAGTACATGCTTGCTGCTTTTATGCTAATGCTCTCTCTGGAGCTGTGCTGTGAAGTGCATGAATGTATTATAAAGTGTATGGCTATAAAGTTTTAGTATTTTTACACAGAAACAATGATGCAATGGAAGATTGCGTTCAGATTTAATATTTGGACACAAATAAGTCACAGATAGGATTGATAGAAGACAGTTTTAGTAGAAGCCACGAGGAATTAGAAGTTAAGCAGCCCTATTTTCAAATCTTAACTCTGCAATATAAATTTGAGGAAATCTACTACTCCCTGAGAGCCCATTTCCTCATTTAGGATGGGAGATGACCACAACAATGGAACGGTTGTTAGGCCTGGATAACATTTTATACAAAGAGACCAACTAAGATTCTTCCTGGCACAATGACTGTCAATTCACTTCTCTAATAAGCATAAAAAGCAAAAAAATGACTATAAGATTTGGTAGTAATATAAATTTAAAATCTAAAACTTAAAAATTATGATCTAAGCCAGAAAATTATTTCGAATCAAAAGGGACTCTCTAAGGGGGGTTGGGGGAGGGCAGAACTGGGAGTTTGGATAAGCAGATGCAAACTATTACATATAGGATAGATAAACAACAGGTCCTACTGTAGAGCACAGGGAACTATATTCAATATCCTGTGACAAACCATAATGGAAAAGAATATGAAAAGAATATATATGTATAAGTGACTCATAATATAGATGAGTCACTTTGCTGTACAGCAGAAATTAAACACTACATTGTAAATCAACTATAGTTCAATAAAATTTTTTTTAAATGTTAAAAAAAAGAAAAGGGACTCTGATGCAGCTCCTCCTTTTACAGATAGCAAAATCAGACTCCAAAGGGTTAAGTGACTTGCCAGGTGTATTTCTTGTGTCCAGGAGCAAATCTGGTGCCAGAACTCTGATCTCCTAATCAGTAGACCTTAACACCATGGCACAAACATCCCATACAAAAACCCTCTAAAATGGAATACATTGTACTCATTGATCTCTACAACAGGCCCCAACATACTATAAAATGTGCACATGGCATATAAACTACAACTGTATTGCATCATAAACTGATATCATTAATTGATATGCTAATTGCAACAAACATTTAACTAAAAACACTGCTTGCTTTCGAAAACTGGAACTCTTGGGGATGATATAGAAGATTGGGTCATTCAAAAAGGTTATCATGGGAAGCTTAAATAGATACTTTTTCTATTTGTAGACAAATGTTTTTATAGCAAAGAAACATTAAAAAATTATTTCATTGAATATTTCTTGACAAACATGGTTACTGTCTATGGAATGTTTCAAGACATCCGTAGGACTTTGGGAGCACTTGGAAAGACCTGCCTTTTTCTGTGCACCTGCAGCAGTTGCCCCAGCATAACAGAGGGTACTGACGGAGTTGGGCTGCACGCGGTCCTCTGGCAATCATGGCACCCCCGTTTGCCACAGCTACCTTGCTACCCTCGCCCCTCCTTTGTTTTTCTTCCCTAATATGGGGCACCGTTGCTTTTGTTTATCCTTTCATGGACACTCCATTTCCTCTATCTTGGCGGGCAGAGGGGGAAGAGGGGAAGCTGGACAGTAGCTTTGGGTGGGGTAGGGAACCTGGGGTTGTTTTTAATGGGAAATACCTCTCAGAGATGCTCATATGGGCTCCTTAGCGTCGCATCCCAGACTGCTTTCCATGGAGATAGGGCACTGAGTCTCCCAGTGAGGTTGGAATTGACTCCACCTTAGGGGTCTCCAGTCAGCATCCAGCCCCTTCCCCCCAGGTTGTCAGCAGCACTGATGAGATGCTGTATTTCCACCTAATTCTGGGTATATTAGTGTGTCTTGCACAACCTTAGATCATTAAAGATAAGGTAAACATTTTTTTTTTAAGTGCAGAGTGTGGTTCTGTACTAGCTTGAAATTTTATGGAAAGGCTTTTTCAGTTTCTGCCAGCTCATGCCTCATCTGGTACCTTGAGCAAACAACAGCAAACAGATGAGGGACACTGTGTCTACTATCCTTTCTGTTCATTCTCCCACCCATGTCATGGGAATAAACACTTTCAGTTTGTAGGTATTTTTGTTTTCAGGATGTATGTAGCCTTTGTTTAGCATTGTGCTAATACCACTTCCTAGACTGTGACTCAGTTTTGGTGGCTAGTTCTTGCCCTGAAACTAGAGGGTGCTGGAGCTGGAGCTGAACCTGGGTGGGTTATTTATACATGATGCTTAAATGACCAAAGGTAGCAGGTCCTGTCTGTCTGCAGATCTCTGACTTGACAGTACTTTCCAACCCGGAACCAGCTCCTTTTCTGTTAATCAGAGCAGATGCGGAATCTTCCTAGTGCCTATATATTCTCCAAGCTGTCACTTCACTTATACAGGATTGTTTCCTTTTGGGCTGTTTCCTCCTAAGACCTATGTGCTCTCATTTTTATCTTTATTGAATCAGATTTTTGGGGCCTAGATTACATTGACCAGTAAAATTCTCTTTGATTTATTATCCATATTTGAGGCAAAACATCCTGTTGGAACTCTGACATTAGTGAAGAATCTCCATTCTGTTTCCCAAAGAGAAGAAAAGTCAAAATAATATTTCTCAGAAAATAACTTTCTTTCCCCCCCCCCTTTTTTTTTTTTAAATTTTATTTTATGGTACGCGGGCCTCTCACTGCTGTGGCCTCTCCCGTTGCGGAGCACAGGCTCCGGACGCGCAGGCTCAGCGGCCATGGCTCACGGGCCCAGCCGCTCCGCGGCATGTGGGATCCTCCCGGACTGGGGCACGAACCCGCGTCCCCTGCATCGGCAGGCGGACTCTCAACCACTGCGCCACCACGGAAAGCCCCCTTTCCCCCTTTTTATTCTCCAACATTAGATAATCACAAACAGGACTTTAGCTACTAATCCAAATACGGAGCACCTTGAGCACGATTTGATATTCCTTTTTTCATCTCCCATACCATTAAGTGCTCTAAAGAAAGTTGATCATTGCAGCCTTTGCCCCCGACTGCTTTTGTGTGATATGTGTTACATGGTAGCAATTAATCAATATTTGAGTGCTGTTTATCAAAAATCCCACTTAGAATCTTTTCTGTGTTCAGCCTATCATTGAAGAACACTTGGATATGTCTGGCATTCTTGTAAGTTGAGCATTCAGGGGCCCTATTTATGTGGAAACCCCAAATCCTTATATTCTGTAAGATTCTACAAGTAAAATTGTGCTAGTCTGGTTCAAAAGCAGTAGATTCCTGCAAGAGTGCAAATTTGAATACAGCTCCATGCCTGTCACTCAAGTTGTTCTCCATCCAACACTTATAGATTTATATCTTGATCCTTGGGTAAGAAGCCTGTAATAAAAGAGCAAGTGGGGCTTCCCTGGTGGCGCAGTGGTTGAGAGTCCGCCTGCCGATGCGGAGGACACGGGTTCGTGCCCCGGTCCGGGAGGATCCCACGTGCCGCGGAGCGGCTGGGCCCGTGAGCCATGGCCACTGAGCCTGCGCGTCCGGAGCCTGTGCTCCTAAACGGGAGAGGCCACAACAGTGAGAGGCCCGCGTACCACAAAAAAAAAAAACAAAAACAAAGAGCAAGTGAAAACTAAAATTTAGCTTTCTTAAAGCCTCCCCAAAGTATTGAGGGCACGGGGCATCAGAACTGTTGCCGTCAGCACTTATAAAGGCAAAAAGTGATGATGCCATCCTATGGGCCAGAATGAGAGATGATGCCAGAAGTACAGACAGAAGGGACCGTTACACCTCTCAGGAGCTGCTGCAGTGTAGAAATTGGCTGGCACTGGCCCCAGTGGTGTCGCCTGCAGTGGCTAGCTGCAGTAGTGTCCACGGTAGCCATAGCAGGGGGCAGAGCAGCCAGCGTGGTATAATCAGGAAGCAAGGGCTTAAGGGACAGCCTTGGTCTGTGTCTCGGGTGGTAGGTAGCAGCAGCAGCAAAACATTCTGCGTGCTTTGGCTTGATAGCTCAGACTTCTTTTCTGGAGCATGACAGAGACACTGTCTGTTTTAGGTTTCTCCAGAGAAACACAACTGCTACTCTGGAGGCTGAGAAGTCTCAGGATCTTCTGTCTGCAAGCTAGGGACCTAGAGAAGCAGGTGGTGTCATTCAGTTCAAGTCTGAAGGCCTGTTCTCCAGGGGAGCCAGTGATGCAATCCCAGTCCAAGGGCAGAAGATGAGATGAGGTGTCTAGCTTAGACAGGGAGGCAGGAAGTGAGGGGTGAATTCCTTCTTTCTCCAGCTTTTATTCTCTTCAGGCCCTTAATAGGTTGGATGCTGTCCACCCATGCTGAGGAGGGCAGTCTACTTTACTGAGTCCACGGATTCAAATGCTAGTCACATCTGGAAATAGCCTCACCAACCAGGCGCACCTGGAAATGTTTAATCTGGGCACCATGTAGCCAGTCAAATGAATGCATAAAATTAATCCCCATATCATCAGAATTAGCTGAGGCAGAAGAGGAGCCAAAATGTAGCCTGGAGGGTTGATCTATGGCATGTTCATTGTGTACTTCTTGGGAAATCTCAACTCTATGGCAGAGTTTGGAGAAAACTGGTTTTAATGATAGGAGATGGGGAAAAATTCAGGAAAATAATGGTTTTGTGACCCACCCCCCATCTCTCTGCAGGCTGGTGTGTCCAGGGAAAGATAGATCACATTTCCTTAAAGAGTTATGACTCTGTTATTTTTCAGAGGGAGCTTTAGAGAGAGATAAAGAAAGGTAGAAAAGGCCACTTGAGAGACATGTAATTTGGGGAGAAAAAGAATGGTCTTTCTTTTTTGATTTGCTGCTGTTGAGGTAGTTTCAGACCATTTTATAATATCGGCTGGTAAAGAATCGTAATTCTTTTTTCTGCAGACACTGTGAAATGGGTAGATAACTGTATTGAGTTGTCTGAACTGTGACTTGAGTCCTATACCCCAAAGACACATAGATAAGGAAATTATATTTTTATTTTCTTCCTGAAAAGTCCAAATAACTCCCCCTTCTACTCTCCAAGAGAGTATGCACCGGGGAGTCTTAATTCACATGGCAAAAAATGTGTGTGAGCTTTTCTTTATGTAATAAATTCCCCTCAGGTAGTTTAAATGTTTACTACCTCGGGGCAGAAAAAATTTTAAATGAAGCAGGTGACACACTGAAAATGACGCAGTTCCATTTGGAAGCATAACTGCCAACAGTCTTTGTGATTTTTTTTTTTTTTTTTTTTTTTTTGGCGGTACACAGGCCTCTCACTGTTGTGGCCTCTCCCGTTGCGGAGCACAGGCTCACGCGCAGGCTCAGGGGCCATGGCTCATGGGCCCATCTGCTCCGCGGCATGTGGGATCTTCCCGGACCGGGGCACGAACCTGTGTCCCCTGCATCGGCAGGCGGACTCTCAACCACTGCGCCACCGGGGAAGCCCCAGTCTTTGTGATTTTTAACTTTTATCATGAGAGCTGAACACAGTATCTTTGTGAATTTCTCTCTTCCACGACCCAAACCCTCCCTCTCTGTCCTCCAGAGAGCATTAGCAGATCCTGTCTACTGAAGATCAAAAATGAGGCTAAAACACCTCTGAGGCAATAAAATCGATGAATAAAGATTTGATTTACAGTTCAAATTCTACTTTCCGTGACACATCTAGGTGAGGTTTCCCCACCTGCATTATTCCCTGCAGGGCTTGTTAACTGTTCCTCTAAACTAAGATGCATGGAAGAGTCTGTGTCCATTTTTTACATGTTTACTGAATACAAATACAGTGGTTTTCTTTAGAAAACCAAGTTCAACTTCTGAAACCACGATGGTAACCAAGCTTGAAGGAATTTTATGGAAAAAAAAATAAATCTCTCCATATCTGTCTAGATATATAGACAAGTCTGGGAAAAAAGACACACACACACATACATATACAAACACTATAAATACAGACATGTATAAATGTATGGATAGATAGACGGACGGACAGATAGATATAGGTAGGTAAAATGAAATGAGACTCTCTGAGATAAACACACACACATACACAGACACACAAAGATTAGGGACTGAAAATTTGCATAACTCAGAGGAAACTTTGCTGTTCTAAAATATACCAAACTATTTACGTGTAATCCAAGAAACATTTTTGTATATATTTAAGAGGACCTAGCAAATGCACCCCACTTCCCTGAGTTCACTTACAGATGGCAAAACACAATCCCCTTAACACCCAAACAGGTGGACGAGGCTCACGTGTGAAGCACCCTTGTACTCCTTAAAAATGAACCGTAGTGTTAGATCTTTTCTGTACAGCTACAAGCAGTGCTATGCATTTCAGGCCTCCCAAGGGAGAGCTCTTGGAACCAAATGTTCCTAATATGAACATGTGTAACTATATTGACTTGAAGGTTTCCTATATGCCAGAGCCTCTGCTAAGCACTATATATAAATCAATTAGTTCATAAAATATGTAGCAGATACTGATAGTCTTTATCGATTACATATACTGATGAAAAAACTGTGATATTGAAAAGTTCACTATCTTGCCTAAAGTCAGGGAGTTTATTATAAATAAGCAAACTAAGGCTCAGAGTTTAAGGAACTTGCTTAAGGTCTGAAAGCTCGGGATCAAATGCAGGGCTGCTATAATCAACAACCCAATGACATTGCCTTGCAAGGGAATGCAGTAGGCATCGTTTAAATGTTTACCTTCCCAAAGCTCCTCAGAAAACTGCCCTTATCTGAACCTTCTGAAGGGCAGCAGGTGTACTTTATATCACAAGACCCCACACCAAAAGTTAACTGGATCAGGAGCGACCCCTGACACAATGGTGAGCACCCATAGATTGCCTGGTTAACTATGATTTGTGAGGCTTGGGTCAGGAAGATGAGATCAGTTAATTGGAGTTCTTTGAAGAATTGCAACAAAGAAACTGAGAGACTGGAATTTAGGTGTGGTGGGTCATTATTATAAAGGATTCTCTGATGTTGAGTAAATCTCCTGAAGCCATGATAATTATTGAGAAACTTCAAAAGACAAGGTGAACTTCAGAAAACCCAGCACGTGATGCTATTTTCTGTATACACACTGAATTTAAATACAGAGCTTTATGTTCACTAAGAAAAGTTGTATTTTTTAGCAAATAAGTTAGCAAGTGAATGTGTATAATACTAAAAACATATAAGTAAAATTGATAAGATATTTTAAAAGTTAGATTCTAAATTTTACATTATAGTTAATTATATGATTTAATAAAATAATATTTAAAACTACCATTCTTTATTGGCCATGAAACTTAGTTAAATATGTGTCTTTTAAATATGTTTAAAATGTAAAGAAAAAAATTACCTCATTTTTTTTCTCCCTTAAAGTATGGATGTTACTTAACAAGCATTGTTAAGGAATCAGTTGCAAACTAGAATAAATTAACTTCTTTTTTCAGGCACTGAATTGCCCTTTAAAAATGATAATTGGTAAGTTAAAAAAAGTTCATGTGAGTTTGCCCTTTGCATGGCTGTCTATCAATATTTGTCAGATTTTATATAATGAAATGACCTTGGTATTTCTCTAGCATATCATATACCAATGACTATCAAAATTTGATAACTCTTTTTTACATAGAGATATTTTTTAATAAAACTATTTGCTTGAATAATCATCATTATCAATGATAATGGGGGGGAAACAGAAAGCAAAAGAAGAAATTATTTCAAAACCCAGTAAATAAAAAGGCAATAATGTTCTGAAGGTGGGGTGAGAAAATTAGATTTAGTGTATGAAAATTTAGGGAAGATATATGTAATGATTACTTGGATATTGGGAACATTCTATAAATACTCATCAATTTTCATAAGCATGTTTTTCAGAAACGCTAAAGATCATATGTCAACAGTTAATATTTTTGGTTTATAAATGAAAATACTTCATACATTTGCCAAAATTTTATTGACTATGAGCTGTTAGAAGAGCTTTTATATATCAAGGATCTCTGACTACCTTGGTTTACGTGTGACACTTTTATTTTTCTGTATGTAGCTTCAAAAATCGCCGTTTAGTTTTCTCTCCTTTTTGTTTAGTAGATATCAAACAAGGCTATTCAGAGATTTCCAGCTAATGCTTTTATAACAACCTCCTGAAAGAGTACTTACCTGAAAGCAACAAGAATATGAGATATACACAAATGAGACATTTATTAAATTAGTAACCATGTCTATTTTCAAAAAGATATATCCATATTTTATAACTGAGGGCTTTTTAAGAAAAATATAGTTTTCAAGGAGTTAGTAAAATAGGACAAAAGATACAACTTTAATCAAAATTCTTTATTATTAACATTTTTTGTCATGGCCTGATTTTTTAGTCTAATCTTGTCCAATTTGATTTTTGATAATCAAATTTATAATCACTAGAGAATGGGAGCCAGGCACACATTTAGAATACCTCAGATAAGGTTTTAGAACGCTGAAGTAATGTATAACTTAAATGTTCATGGTTTTCCTTCTACAAGCCAAAAAATCCCAACTCCTAATAATGTTTCAGAGAATAACTCTTATAACCAAGAATGATATTTGGAATTATCACAATAATAGGATGTCATGGATAATGACATATGATATTCAATACAACTGAACTGGTGAAGTGTACAGTGTTAAAAAAAAAAAAAAGACCTAAGGCTTTTAACTTAATTCATGTTAAGGAATAAATTCCTTGCAGCAGATGCATTGGAAATAACCTGTCTGATTTGGTGGACTGTTGTTTAAATAACTAGCTGGTATCTATTTGTAAGTAAGTGACAAAGTGACAAGTTTGAGTTAGATAGCTACTTACTTAGAACTGCTACCTACCTGCATACTGGGGAATACTGTTTGTTTTACCTAAGCAGATGTTTCGATTGACTTGAATAGGATAATTAAGTATGCACACACTAAATATTTGTGAGGTTCAAACATGTACTGATTGCTAGACTCCAGTTAAATGAGCAAATCATAGAAGATATCATGTGTATAGATTTTAGCCTAGCAAATAAGTTCCAATTAATTTAAGTGGGGAAATCCTTCAATTAAAGGATGAAATCCTTCAATCCCAGTTTTCCTTTAAAAATCAACAAGAAGAAACAGTCGTAAAGCATAGCAACAATTCTTGGTACCCTCATTTCACGTGACTGATAAAACCAACTATCTATCCAGGCAAATAGAATGCATTATTTTTGTGGGGAAAATTGGACAATTACATCACCAATGGGTAGTAGGCTAACGTAGACCAGAAGAATAATTAGGAATAAGTCACTTCATCCACATTGGTTTGGTTCTCTGGAATGAGATTTTTATCACTGACAGTGCGTTTTGTCTCATGTCTTGCTCTCTGGTTTTATTATCTTGCACTTTACACAATGACACATGATGGCCTGGTCCTGCACATCCAAACAATGGCATAGCCAGCCAGGTACCTGCTTTCTGTGTTCTAGCTTCTTCGTGTGCATCTGAGTGGACAATGCAGGCACTTAGTGAAGGAGCGTCATCTTTAATCAGGGGCCAGGGAGTAAGAAGATTCTTCATTCTTGGCTACAAATCCAATACTTTATTCTAATTTATCTTTTATAGAGTTGATACTTTGATCCCCATTTCTTTCCTCATAATTATTCTTGGTTGTTTAGAACCTGGAAGGGAAGAGAAATGAGCAACTGACAATAATCTCTTACAATTTACAGTCAGCTAGTCACCTGCTTAGCAAGATGGGTGGAAAAGATTGAAGCAGAAAGATAATAGCTCAGTAGCCAACAGATTCAACTTTAAAATTTTTTTTTACTGTGTCTAGGACCTCATTTCCTCTTTTTTTACTTTGAATGTATATGTCATTCCTAAGTCTTCAAGTAGAATGATAATTCTATTTGCCCTCATTTAATTCTTACAGTTTTCATAATTATATCTATAAGAAGAGGGAATTTAAGTAAGAGCAGAGAAAATACCAACCATATAAAAATGCCAATTTGGGGCAATTATAAATAAAGCTGCTCTAAATAGTCATGTGCAGGTTTTTATGTAGACATAAGTTTTCAATTCATTTGAATTGAAATAACTGGGAACATGATTGCTGGATCACATAGTAAGACGATAGTTAGCTTTATAAAACAGAGATATACCTAAGCTACTAGCTCTGAGATGAGCACTGTATAGGGAAATGAAATATTTTTGAGGGTGATAAAGTAAACTTTTGATTATTATGTCTGCTTCTCCTTAAGATAGGTCTTCTTTTGGCCAGAGGAGTAATTTCATTCTAGCTTGTAAGTTTGTATTGTTTATTGATTAATGAAACTCAACTGTCACTCTGTCCTTTGAAATTAAAAATGGAAAAGATGTTTTGATTGTCCCAACCTATAGTCTGTCGCTATTCTAAGGCCCTACTCAAGATTTCTGTTAATTTCCAGGGGCTTTTCATTTTTAGAATTAATTCTGCTTCTGAGTTTCTGGTACCTTTGAACTATCTATTTCACTTGTATCTCACAGTGCTTAGCTGTCATTCTCCCGCTGTTCTTACATGAACATAGAATTCAATCTCTTTATAAGGTTCTCCCCCCGCTCACCACACACACACACACACACACACACACACACACACACACACACACACAGGGGCACACACACATATAAATACATTAAAAGGAACTTCACACAAAGCACTTGTGGGAAGAACATATTTTTTGAGGAAAACAGGGTTTTCCTACCATGGAGTTGCTCATCGCCTTTTCCTCTCAAGACTCTGCTAAGAACCCACTTTTTTCTCTTCATTAACCCCCCACTCTTCGGTTCCTTCACAGATACTCAAATCACCTTGTTATGCAGAACAAGTTAGTTCTCTAAATTACGCTTGGCACGACTCCAGGCTTAATTTTACACATCCAAAGACTCCAAGCCTTTGCTAAAACAATGGGCTATTTATGCCCATTTTTCCCCTTCAGTAGCATGGAAAAGCGGGCAGAAGTTTTGACAGTTCACTTTTTTCTATTCTCTCATCCCTGTCAATCTCTGAATAAAAGGGTAGAGATCTATTTTCCCTTTAATGTGAAATATGTTATCCCTTAAGAGGGATTAAATAGTGATAATTAGTTTCATCTTTATGTATTTTCTTCTATTATCTAAATATCAGAAAGCTTTTCCAAACTGCTTTCTATAATTACAGCCACATTTTTCATCAATGTTTACAAACTTTACCATAGGTGAAATTTACTCCAAAATATGTTCCATTAAGTTAAGTAGGAGGCTATAACGTGTTGGGCCGTATTAACGACTCTTGTTCTGAGAATGACGTGTCTTCCCTTTCTGAAACCCATACACAGACACAGACATACACTCGGCAGGAAAAGTTCAGAGGGCTTGAAAACTACCTAACAGAAGAATATTCATGTGATTTTTCATTACCGTTATCAATTAGGGCCATCGGTCTTCATTAGTATGTTTACTAATAACTAAGGAGATCATTACACACCCACACACACCCACACACACACACACACACAAACATATATCTGTGATGGGGATTTTACAGGGGAGACCCGACCTACAAAAGCAGAAGGGACTTTTCAGGCATCATACGAGTGTGGAAGATGTGAAGAACAGAAAATGAGTTTTATATGTGGACAAGAGGAGGTGCTAGATGTTCAGCTTGCTCTAATTTACCTTCATCTCTTGCTCTGCCACCTCACCAGCTTCCTCCTGTGCCGTGTTGTGTTTTCCTTGCTGTACTTCTTCCTTTCCCCGAGCATGCTCTCACTGTCACTGTAGGGCCTTTGCACAGGCTCATCTTTCTTCCGGGACTACTCAATTACCACCTCAATTGCTTGCCCTCCAACACTTCGCCCACACTTCCAAGGGCTTTTACCTTGTTTTTTTTCAATCTCAGTTTAATTGAATCATACTCAGAGGTCTATTCCTTCCTTTCTATCTAAATTAGGTATTTCTACCATCTTGTGTTTCTTTTGTAGAAAATCTTATTTTTTTCATATCATATTTTTTTCATATCATTTGGTAAAATACATTAGTGTATTAATATAAAACTAATTATAAAATAATCATGATGAAATTTTGTTTGATTTGCTTGTTTCATGCTGTCTTTTTTAAAAAATTTATTTTTATTTTTGGCTGTGTTGGGTCTTCGTTGCTGCACGCGGGCTCTCTTTGGTTGCAGTGAGCAGGGAACTCTTCTTTGTGGTGTGCGGGCTTCTCATTGCAGTGGCTTCTCTTGTTGTGGAGCACGGGCTGTAGGCGCCGCGGGCTCAGTAGTTGTGGCGCACGGGCTTAGTTGCTCCGCGGCATGTGGGATCTTCCCAGGCCAGGGCTCGAACCTATGTCCCTTGCATTGGCAGGCGGATTCTTAACCACTGCGCCACCAGGGAAGCCCCTCATGCTGTCTCACTATGCACTAAGGTCCATGAAGGCAGAGACCACGATCCCCATTGTTGCCCCATGAAGGCAGAGACAATGATTACCATTGTTGCAGTCTGTCCTACCACATTGTCTATGTAAATAGTTATTGAATAAATGAACACAGATGGAAAAGAACATGAGAACAGGCTACAAATGGTAATATACATTGTGCCAGGCTTAAGCAATACATTATATTTGCATATTGTTAAATAAGCCTTCTTAAGCAATACATTATATTTGTTCAGAGGGATTTGATTTCAGTGGTTAAACCGCACAAGTAAGAGAAGGCTTGCTAAAGGTGAGATAGTTGCCCATTATTTTGGAAAATATCAAATTTGGGCTTATTGATGGCTGTAAGGAAGTTCAGTCTACTCCTGCATCACGGTCAGAATGTGCTATTCTGGTCCTGCCCTGGATGTGCAGGTTGTTGAAGACACTGTCACACAGCATTAGTTCATGCCTTTAACAGTTGCAGCTGGCAATCTCTGCTGGGGGGTAGGGGCAGAGCAGAAGAAATTTTTGTAGTGTTATTCATAACGTGAATCTTGAGGCTATGTTGTCAAGCAACGTTATAAGGAAAAAGGTCTCCATGGACAGAGAAAGATGTTAACTTATTTTAAATGGAGTTGTTACTCAAAAATAACTACAGCATTATGGAGCACTAAAGTACTAACGGAAGGTTTGCACATATCGATTATGCGTCATCATCTGTCTTGTTAGCATTTTGAACATAACACTTGTAATTTGACAGTGCTATAAACATTACTTTAAGTAAGATGATGAGAATATATACAGTTCTAAAGATTCTTTTGGTGATGTTATGCTTACTTGATGCAATAACAACTAAATTATTCTCATTTAGAATGCACTGATTTTCTGTCTTTGGAGAACTCTAATTACCTTCAAGATAAGAGACAAGCAGCCTTACTTCCACACTGAATGCAGGACTCTTCACAGTTTATGCTGCTTTCAAATGCCATCTTCTTAAACCAGTATCTTCATTTTAACTCTGGGGAATTTAAATTAAACATGCCAAGCTATTGTAAATGTAATTAGTTACGTCCACAAAGGAGCCGTATTTTGAGGTTTGGGCAATGAGTCACTCCGATTAAAGGAATTCAGTTGAAACATATCAAATGAAAGGAAGGGGCCCTGAAATTTTGTTTTTCATATCTTTCCAGAGGTAATTCAAAAAAAAAAAAATCCTTTCAGTAATACAAAAAGGCATCTCATTCATAATCCTCTAATTTCACTATGTAACTCTTCCAACCTCTTTGCCTTATAAGTTTTTAACTCCTAAATTCCAAAATCTCCACCTACACTCATGTTAACAGGAATGTTCACACATTGGAAGAGCTCCCTGAAACTTCCATCTTCTGAACTCAACTTCTCTACTTCCCTCTCTGACTTAATCACTGCTTTTAAGCCCACTCCTTGGCCTCATTAAACTTTTGTTTCCTCAGTCCCTGCCTGTTCCCCAACGTAGTAGCCCCTTCTGAATTTAATTTGCTTTCCTCACTTGTCTAGACATCATAGTCAATCTTGACAGTGACTACTTCCAGAACCCCTGTACCTTCTGCCCTCACCCCACCTTCAGTTTTATGCGATTGTAACTTAAAAACTCCAGCATGTACGTTCTCCACTCACAGGTTTTGTAACAGCACTTGAGAAAAGCATGACCTTCTGCTAGTTCTCTAGAGACTCATTCCATCTCAACTCAGTTGCCACTTACTCATCCTTCGTTGACTCTTCACAATTTATTTTCCAAATGATACTCTTTGGCCCATCAACTGTAATTCTCCTATCTTCCCCTTTATTTAGTATATTATTCTGACTTTTTGATCAACAGAATTCATTGATCTGTGAGGGAAAGTACCTAACCTCCTCAAAATAATTCCTTTTCTCTACATTTTTTCCCACTTCCCGCTTTGCAGCAGAAGAAAGAGTATAAAGGCCTCCTTCTTAAGACTTATCTTTTCAATGGTCTTTCTTTACATCATTTTTTATCTTCTCTAAAACCTTGCTTATTTGATTCTACCCTCCTTCTTGAACATTGACTATTTCTCCATTGTCTCCTTCCTTGTACCCATAAACCAACCTTCTCAAATGACTTATCAAAAAGAATAACAAGTTCAAAATCCTCCTTCAACCCCACAATCATGTGAAGCTCTTCACTCTCCTGTTTTAACCATTTTCCGTAAAGATACTATATTTGTGTATTAGATTGTTTAAACAACCTAATCACCTATCGTTTAATTAGTGAGTTTAATCCATTTTATTTATTGTAATAGCCATTGTGTTAGAGTTTATTTCTGCTCTCTTATTTTATATTTTTAAATATGTTGCTTCCTTTATTGATTTTGGTTTTATCTTTCCTACTTTCCTTCAGATAGAATCTTTTTCAGAAAGGTAAATACTGTACTTAATGTGCTCTCATGTTCTTTCGATTAGCTTTTGTCTGTATCCTTTTTCTTGACAACCTTTTTTAAGCAACAATAAACTTCCCCCCAAACTGATCACAATTAGTTGACCTATCTTTTGCAGCATTCCCTTTAACCTGTTTCATATGCAAGTACATCCTCCAAAACTATTACCAATGTGGGATCTTAGATGACGCATTTCCTTGTAACGTATGTCTGAGAGTATTTTTATTATGTTCTCATAATTGAATGACTTTCACTGTATAAGCATTCTAGGTTTAAAGATTTTACTTTTATTAATACTTAAAAAAATTATTTCTTCTTCTTGGACTCTATATTGCTGTTGAGCAGTGTGCAGTCAAGCTACATGTAATTTCTCTGTAAGCAGTCTCATCTTACTTTCTGTAAGCTTTCAGAAATGATCTTCCTTTGGTATTCCTAAATTTAAAATTAATGTATCTCTGAGTTTTTCCACAAACCCCCCCCCCCCCCATTTCATACTCTAAGAACTTCTTCAATCTGAGATGTTGGTTTTTCTTGAATTCTGCCACCTGTAAATGCATAATCTATTTTTCTCTTGGCCCTCAGATGCATCATTTGATTTAATCATAGCCTATATTCATGATACATCACCATCATTTGTCCATGCATGGTCTTCCTTTTTATTTATATATTTAATAATTTAATGAGCAACTATGAATGTAGAATCCATCCCAATATTTAAAATATTTCTAAATAACTTATCTCCCCTCAAATGCTCTTTCTCTGGCTTATAGCATCTGAACCCTGTCTGCCCCTTTCCCCCAAACCAGGTAACCAGTATTTTCAATGTTGTATTTATTATATACTGTATTTTATATTTTTATACATGTATCAGAAATAATTTATCAAAATTATTTTCGTAATATATATAATCATAATGTTATTTACTTTTCTTGTAGTTTATTAATTTTGACATCTTTTAAATATTCCAGTTTGTCAATATAGGGGTTATTTATTCATTCTGTTGTTGATGAGTATTTGGATTGTTTGCACTTATTTGTTACCATGAACAGTGGTGCTTAAAACATTCTGATCCAAGGTTCCTGGAACACATACAAGAGTTTCTCTTACGTGTATGTATAGTTATAGTACTGATGGCTTGTAGAGTATGGAAATGTTAAACTTTACAAGATAATTCCAAATTGTTTTCCAAAGAGGTTGGACTAACTGATAGTTCGTTAGAAATATATGTTTGTCATTGAGGTAATATCTATTTTAAATCTTGGAATTTAAACTTTTACAATCAATGCTTATAAAATGAACACATCAACGTCTTGTTTTCCATGTCCCTGATTATTACTGATGATGTGCTATATGCTTTTTTATGTTTATTGATCATATATATTTACTCTTGGGTGAAATGCCTATTCATGTTTTGCCCAGTTTTCTGTTTTTTAAAAAAATCTTTTTACGTTGCTTTTTTTCACTTTGTTTTAGGTGACTTTGTGTGGCCTCTCCCGTTGCGGAGCACAGGCTCCGGACGCGCAGGCTCAGTGGCCATGGCCCACAGGCCCAGCCACTCCGCGGCATGTGGGGTCTTCCCGGACCGGGGCACGAACCCGTGTCCCCTGCATCGGCAGGCGGACTCTCAACCACTGCGCCACCAGGGAAGCCCTAAGGTGACTTTTAATAATTAAAAATTCTTCATTTCAGGGGCTTCCCTGCTGGCGCTGAGCGGCTGGGCCCGTGGGCCATGGCCACTGAGCCTGCGTGTTCGGAGCCTGAAAAAAAAAAAATTCTTCATTTTAGTGAAGTAAAATGTATTAATTATTTTCATTTTGTGGTTGGCACTTACATGCCTTGTTTAAAAAAATCGTTCGTTATCACAGACTGAGAAATATACTAATACATTTTCTTCTAAAAGCTTAAAATTTATGCCTTTGAAGTATGAGCTACTAATTCATTTAGAGTTGATTTTTGTGATGGTGTGAGATACTTATTTTCTTTTTCTTTCCTATATGGATAACTATTAATTCAAACTCATTTGTTTAATAATCCCACCCCTAAACTGTACCTTGCTACATCCTCTCTGTCATCTGATAAAATTCCAGATAGGCATGATATGCTTCTGTTTCAGTTGTCAGTTTGTCTAGCACTGCGCCAGTAATACATGCTTTCAAGAACTATCACTTTATAGTCAGTCTATTTTATAGGGCAAATCCTTTCTCCTCCTATTTCCTTCTTCACAGAAGTCTTGGATAATTTTAGCACTTTGGTCTTTAAGATCAATTTAAAAATCAATTTGTCAAGTCCCGTGAATAACCCTACTAGAACTTAGACTAACATTTTATCAATGTAATAGATAAACTTGGGGAAAATGGCATCTTTAAACCCTTCTCTCCTTGTCCTTAAGCAGTAAAGGATTCTGAATATTCGATCAGTTGGTACAGAACACATCCACCTGGAACACACTTTGACCCTGTGATCAAATTGCAAACAGCCAAAAGATAAACTCAAAACATCAGGAAACTTTAAAGTTGTACTTAAAGGACAAAAGCAAACTTCTTCATTGTTGGATGCTATGAGCACTGCTAATTTTTTTCGAAGGAAAGTCTGATTTGGGAACATAAGTATAGATTTTAAAATCGCTCTCATCTATCCACTGTAAAGCGGGAAGTTTGCAGCATGGATAATTAACATATACAGATATGTGTATGGACTCTTTAACCCGTGGAGCTCACATAAAGCTATTTTTGATATAGAAATATAACCCTGGAGTCCCAGAAACAGCCACAGATGCAACATTCTGCTGTCGAAGGCAGCATTGTGCCACTTAATATTATCCATAGACAATTACCGAAGATCATTACTTCCTATCACCTTCTGTACCAGAACATTTACCAGAGCTAACAAATAGCAAAACTGAACGGAAATTATCCTTCTGTTTCTCTCCTAACCATCTTGATTTGGAACAATTAAACAGTATAAATATAGGCAGAAAAAAAGGAAATGATTAAGTTTGGATTGTAAAACCACTAGAAAACTACTCGGTTCAAAGTTATTAGTTTCCTTAACCACCCGAGAAAATCAATAATTTAAGCAATGGATTCCATAATTTCCCCAAATGTGTAGGAATGTTTTGTAAACAGTATAAAACCATTATCCCTCTTTATCCAGGGAGAATAAAATTTCAATCATCTAATCAATACTTCAATATATGAGATACAAGTTACTTCCATAAAATATATCTTTCTAAATTTCTACCTCTGAATTCAACCCAACCTTCAAGGCCCAACTAAATGTAATATTACCCTTCCCTAGTCAACCACAACAACAAAAATATGTGATGTTCTCCCCTAATCCCCATGCCACCTTATACCTATTATGACACCAATAACGTTTTACTTGTCCCTATAATAACTTTTGGATTGTCTCATTTCACACATCTACTGTTAAGGGCAGAGAAACTATTGGTAATATTATTTTTAATGGCAATTTCATAGGTTCAACCAGTGAAGCGTAGAATCTGTCTCAGCCTAACACTCAAAAAACATGTCAGCCTATTAAATACTGGTATACCAAGAGAGAGCAATCTGTTGGCTTTCTCAAGTGACCAAATGTGATGATTTGTGTATGTGCATTTAATATTTGGGTCACTACGATGTGAGTTATTGACACTAATAGGAAAGGACAAACAAGGATTATCACTGACAGCTGAGGGACAGTTGGAGCCGGACATAGCTTAACAAGCTCAGTCTAGTTACAGTGACTTGATGCTGCAAGCTTAGAAGAGTGGCAGGCAGCTACCCAACTCTAATTCTTACGGCACAGAGGGCAATACTTTAACTAAATCATAAAATGATTTTATATTGTGAAACTTTATCAATAGCATTGTGGTGTTTTTGTCCAAATGTGAAAAAAAATCTCTGAAATAACAGTGGAGAACTAATATATAACAAAAGACCAGACTCAGTTGATTTAGGATATAAGTGGTTCTTTTTTTTTTTTTTTTTTTTTTTTTTTTTTGCGGTACGCGGGCCTCCCACTGCTGTGGCCTCTCCCGTTGCAGAGCACAGGCTCCGGACACGCAGGCTCAGCGGCCATGGCTCACAGGCCCAGCCGCTCCACGGCATGTGGGATCTTCCCGGACCGGGGCACGAACCCTCGTCCCCTGCATCGGCAGGCGGACTCTCAACCACTGCGCCACCAGGGAAGCCCATAAGTGGCTCTTTTAAAGAACTAATTTTCATTCCATTTCTTAATAAAAACAAACAGTTAGATACAATAGCCAGAAAATGACATATTGCTGGTACAGAAAGAACTGGTACCCAGGATATTAAGCCCATTTCTGTAAATCTGATGAATCAATGCATATGTGAGCCCTATCAGATTCCTTCGACCCCTCCTGCTGGTCCTCCTTAAAATACATTGGCTGCGATCATCATTAGTCAAATTTCATATGCATATTTAGATTACAAGTTTATTCTTTCAAGAGAAATGTCTCCTTTGTGCCAGGCACTGTGGTACCAGATTTTATGAATAGAAGGTTAATTAAAACTCTCATTCATGAATCTCAAATTCAGGTTGACAAGAAAAAGGACATTCCAGTAACAGATGCTAAAACCCAGGATTCAATCAGAAACATTCAATCTTTTAGTGCAACAATTCCACAAACATATATTTTTTTCTTTTCTCCTGGCCATTAGATGTGGCCAAATGTATCTAATTATAAACAATTGGTGTCTTTGCTCCATGTTTAATGATGACTTCATGAAATTAAAGGAAATAAAGATCAGCAGTTTAAGCAGTTATTTGAATAAATGAGCAGTTACTGAAGTTACTTAGCCCTTCATTTAAAAATATACTAGCAGCAGATTCGTCTTACTTTCCCAACATTACCTCTGCATTACCCCTTAAATCAGAACACCAAATACAGCCCATGAATTAATAGCATAATCTCTCAGATGAATGAGGTAAATGCAACTTTCTTTACTGATGCTTCAAATTTGTAGGCAACTATTATCAACCTGCCAAGAGAATTGTAAAATTGTATTAGAAACTGGTAAAAGGACTAGACTATTTATAATATATTGGAATTAAAATAAAACTTTTAATGTGAATAAATAGTTTTAAATTAAGTGAAACACTATGTTACCAAGGTATGGGGATTGGGGTTTGAGGAGTGATCAAGCCTGCACGTATTATTTGTGCATAAAATACCCCTGCAAAATGAGACCGCTGAGACAGATGGTTACCTAAAATTGATGTTGTTGTCTGTAATAAGTTTGGGATCTGTGTGACAAACCTTCACTAGTCATGTTAGGTTTGGTATCATTTAGTTATATATGCCCTTATTTTGTTTTATTTTTAACAAATTTCCTAAATCTAGTTACGGGGCTGTTTCCTGACTCCTGTTTTTTGAAATCTAGAATAAGGCAGCTTGTCTAATTACATGCTTCCCTTCTTTGATTCAAATAAAAGTTAGTTTCTTTAAGATTTATGTAATTTCTCAAAAAGTAAAAAGTCATTGAAGTTTCTAGGAAGACTATTTCCTGATATCGTTCTTATTTGTATGAAAGGGACTTGTCAAAGCATCTAGTCTCCAGAACGTTTACACTTCTAGTCAGTTATCCACTAAAAAGGAGGCAGGGGTAAGATAGTGGTGATCTTTGTTTCTGAATGATGTGGGTCGTCTTGGTCTAGAAACAAATTAGAGAGTATGTGAATTAAGTGGAGAAAATTTGTACTGAAAGATATTGGAAGGTAAGAGGAAGCAAAACAGAGGAGTTGGTATATGATCTGGACTTACTACATGTTACACCATGTACCTTTGGGGACATTAAATTCTCAAAGCAAACTTATTAGAAAATTTTTGAAAGGAAAGTGTGTACAAAGGAAACAAAAGAACACATACTGTTTTACGGAACTACAACTAATTTTAAAAAATCAGTGTGGCTGGGTATAGAATATAAGAAAGGTGGAAAGAAAAAATATGTAAAAGTGAAGATATAGAAGATGAAAAGAGCCAAATCACCTTGGATGAAAAATGTAAGGAGTGTTAACATTATTTTTTAGGCAATAAGGATAGTGTTAGAATATTTCATATTCTTTAATTTAGCATCATCTGTGAGAGGATCCTGTCTCTAAGCACAAAAGAGATCGATTCTTTCAAATGGTCTGAAACACTTGGCTCCTTATATCATGAAATTATTCAGAGCAAATTACAGAGGGGATAATGTACCAGTGTTCAAGGTTGTGACTTCTATTCTTGTTACTGTATATTCCAAGGAGTCTTCTAAATGGAAGTTTCTTGGAAAATACCCAATAGATTTCCTGCCGGAGATATAATATCTCCACCTTAATTTGATGCCCCTCACTAATACTCTGAATGATAAGAGGGGAACACATCTTCATCTAAAATGTTAGTGGCAACATTTAACGCGCTTCTGACGTAGCAGATTTACTACATACTCCTTGAAGGAATTTCTTGACTTGGCTTTCAGATAACTGCATGCTTGGTCCTCCTCTGGATTTATTGGGTCCCTTCATCTCCTTTGCTGGGTAGGCTTCCTCTTCCCTATCTCTGAATGTTGGAAGGAGTGAAGACTCCAGAACATTTCTCTCCTGCTCTCTAAATTCACTTCTAGGTGACTTTATTCAAGGGTGTCACTGAATGTATGAATTGGAGATCAAAAGAGAGGCTGACACCAGTGAATAAATATTATTATTTGTAATAGACCTAAGTGTATTACAGGAAAACTTAAGAAAATTAATTGGGAATCAGAGGAAATTTAGTTTATTATGAAGGCTGTATTTCAAATCAGTGGAGGGAATATTTTCTACATATTGTCTTGGGTCGACTTGGAGAGACATTTGAGGGAAAGAAAACAAAACAAAACTGAATGTCTGCTTTGCCCTGTACAAGAACAAATTCTAGTTGGAGCAAAGGTTTAAATGTAAAATAAAATAACAAAAGAAAACAACCAAAATGAACACACACTTATAAAAACTCATACACACACATAAATAATCATAAATGTAGCAAAAGAAAACAGTTATGTCATCATAATCATGTGTAAGTAATATTATTAAAACCTGGAAGAGGGCTTCCCTGGTGGTGCAGTGGTTGAGAGTCCGCCTGCCGATGCAGGGGACACGGGTTCGTGCCCCGGTCCGGGAAGATCCCACATGCCGCGGAGCGGCTGGGCCCGTGAGCCATGGCCGCTGAGCCTGCGCGTCCGGAGCCTGTGCTCCGCGATGGGAGAGGCCGCAGCAGTGAGAGGCCCACGTACTGCAAAAAAAAAAAAAAAAAAAAACCTGGAAGAGAAGCTTATTGTTGTCAAAGGTACAAGGAAGAGTACCATGAGGTGACTAAGTCAGAGGATTCTAGAGCCAGACTTTGTTTCCCACCCTGCAGCCTTATGCAAGTTATTGTTTTTTCTTCCATGCCTCTTCTTCTCATCTTTGAAAGAGAGTAAGTACTTACAAGACTGTTTTGAAACTCTAAGGATTAAAGTAGCTATTAATAATAATGTAAAAATGCTCAAAATTGTGCTTGGCATATAGCTCATACTAAATATCAGTTAGCTATTATTATTCTAATAAATTGTGGATTTTTGAGTATGAAATACTGCTTGAGCATTTAGGGCCTAAGGTATGAAAGACAGAAAAGCAAGGCTAGAGCTTAGCAGACAGGTCAGGGTGATAGATAGATTTGTTTGTCTGCACTGAGAAGTTTCCTGGGACGTAGGACTTTAAGAGCTAAAACGATGAGTCACTCTACCTTACCTGGAAGATGAGATAAAAGTGATGAGAAAGACAGTGCTCAGCACCAAGGTCAATGTTCTAGGCTGGAGCAGTTTGTATAATCTTACGAGTAGATATCATTCCATCCTCCTCTGAGGAGACATTCTGTAATAAGACCATGCACTGTAATAAGACCATCCTCTTACCAAATCACCGTCTAGGGAGAATAAAGCATTGGGGCATTGCAGTGCTGGGGGTGAGGTTCCAAAAGCTAGCTGTGCAATTTTTGCATGCTACCAGTGTGTTCCCTGATTGAATGACCAGACCATTAGTGCCTAGAGAACTGTCCATTTTACTTCTGTTAGTCGACCTAAATGTGTCCTTGAGAATTATTAAACATACTGATTATTTTTTTAATGCCATAGTCTCTAAGCCCAGAGAATATCTGAGTGAGAAGCAACTCAATTAACCATCAGTGTTAATCCTTAGTAATGTGGTATTTTTCCTGTCCGTGGAGTTTTAAGAGAGCATGTCTCTTTCCAACCATGATTCTCTCTCAGTTCCTTAAAATCTCTCAAAAATTGCTGTTTATATCTTTGAGGTGTACCTCCACCAGAGTCCCACAAAGCAAATTTTGTGTCTGTTAGATAACCCCAAACACACCGTGACAATTTACTGTAGCCAGTATTCCATGATTGGTCATTAGATAAATGGGGACAGGGACAGATACATATATGACAGATATATAGTTTTTCTTGATCAAAGTTTTACAAAATTTCCCTTCTCATGGAAAGTTCTTTTTTTTCCCCATCAATCAAGGAAGTTTGTGTTATAGTTTGCCTTCTATGCCAAAGTACACATTGAACTTTGGTGAGGAAAACCAGATAACATTTATGAAGTTTACCAAAATATTAGAGCCAGGAGGGAGAGGGTCAGGCACTCGTTTTAACTTAGTTTGTATTTTACATCATCTTGGTTATCTCAGGAAGAGATGGCACAGATTATTTTTTTTTCCATTCAAAGCTCAAGGTGACTTTAAGCTGCAAGATACTGTATTTTAATCTCCAAGTCAGACGTGTACAACACACTCTCAAAAACAAAAATCTGTGTACAGTGTTTAAAAGAATTGATAAGAAAGTTTATGCTCAGGTGAAGTTGAAAAAGGTCAACAGAATTTGGTTTCAGTTTGCTAAAATGTATGTGTATACATATAACAATGGCAAGAGAAATTTACTTTTTCCTACAAACATGTTATTTATTAGTTTACTCTTATGAGGAAAAAGTCCTAAATTGGAAACTATCAATAGTATTGTTTATATTAATAGATTCACACCATACTCTTAGATTAATTTTTAAATGTATTTTCTGCCAAATTGTAGATGGCTACTGATGACCCAGTTTCAGTATTGAATAGCTGCCATTTAGACTCCTCAAAAGAGAGCAAAAAAATCATATTTAAAAATACAATAATCCTAAACTTCCAGTTACAAAATAAATGAGTCACAGAGATGAAATGTACAGTGTGGGGAATATAGTCAGTAATAATATAATATCTTTGAATGGTGACCAAGGTAGTCAAAAGATCCAAACTTCCAGTTATAAGATAAATAAGTACTGGGATGTAATATACAACATAATTAATAGTCTTGTAGGTTACATATGAAAGTTGTTAAGAGAGTAAACCTTGGGCTTCCCTGGTGGCGCAGTGGTTGAGAGTCCGCCTGCCGATGCAGGGGACACAGGTTCGTGCCCCAGTCAGGGAGGATCCCACATGCCGCGGAGCAGCTGGGCCCGTGAGCCATGGCCGCTGAGCCTGCGCGTCCGGAGCCTGTGCTCCGCAACGGGAGAGGCCACAACAGTGAGAGGCCCGCGTACCGCAAAAAAAAAAAAAAAAAAAAAAAAAAAAATTGAATCACCATCAGTGTATTCACATTGTGACATTATCAAGGCACGCAACATAGGGTATCCCATGCACAGAAGATACCATATGTCAATATATATAGCAAATTCTAACATAGAATAGCTTGGTACAAAACAGATTGATATGGAGCAAACTTCAAACAGTTCTTTGAGAAGCTAATGTGAGAGGAAGAAGTGAAGGTGCACTTGACAATTGACAAGAAGTTGACAGTTCTTCATCAGGCAATTTAATGTGATAACAAGGATTGGGGTTCTTTTTCTTGCAAAAAATGCCTGTAAGAAGTAATAATTGTGGAAGCATGAGAATTTGCTGCAATAAGCTGAACAAATGCTTAAAATTCAAACTGTAATTCACCCTAAAGGGCTTGAGGTTAAAAATGGAATACAACTCAGAATATATATATTTACACTTATCTCTTATAGAGCATACGTTCCCTTCCAAGCTATTTAAGGATTTACCATTTGTCATGTTTTCACAGATTAAATATTGTTAAATGCTCCAAGGCACAGTTCATAGCTACTTTCAAGATTAAAACTAACAAAAAATCTGTTTTAAATACACCCTTGTTATTTGACACTTTAGTGCCTCTAAATCATATAAAGACAGCCTATTTTATTCCTCTATAATTCAATACTGCAAATGTTAGCATATTGAATATTAATATGATCAATAGCAAAACATCTAACCCAACTGTATTTCTTTTTTAATTCTATAAAGTAATATACTGGATACTTTTACAAAGCTGGGAGGGATATCAAAGTCTTGAATATTCATTTTACTTTGCTTTTTTTCTATGTGCAACTATGTGTTTATGTTTCTATCACTTTTTGCTTTTTTCCAAGAGCCCTTATAGGAACAAACAATAAATATTTAATATACAGGGCACCTTTTGTACAACTTTTATCTTTCCTTTTGTCTCTCAGTAGCAGGATCACTACTTTTTCAATTTGGGGGTATAATACCTTAAGTGTCATTTCTATCAAAGGGGAGCAGAATATGCAACCCCTAAATGTGCCACTTTGGCATGTGGATTATTGTGAGCTGAAGGCACTTAAGACCCAGCAGATTCAGGAAAAACTTCTACCTCTCCCTTAAGCCTGTAAGAATTTAACTAGGGGTCCTGGTCCAGAAATTGAGCAACTACCAGAGATGACTACTTTTATCTGGAAGACTTATCTGCGTGGCAGGGCAAACATCTAATTACCAAGCATCTGTTCTTCTTATCTTCCTGTGAATTGCCCTCCTCCCCTTTGAAGCCTCAGGCCCCTACCCCATTTCTTATCTCTGGATATAGTATAGCTCAGGATATAATATATATTTTATTAATATGCCATATTATTATAGCATATTGAAGGCTCTAAGAAGTCCTTAAATAGAGACTCTTGCTTTGCTGAAATTTACCTCAACCTTTCCTGATCTTTTTGGAACCTATTAACACTCCACTGTTCGTTTAGGAAACAAGACTCTGACAGCTGTTCTGCCTGACTGTCCACGTTGTTTTGGCCCTCTTTAGAGGGGTGTGTGTGTGTGTGTGTGTGTGTGTGTATAAATTGTCATTTGCCACTGGCCACGGTGAAGCGTATTTTATAAAATAATTATATGAGACTTCCTGTTTCAGGTATTGGAGAGTTCAGTTTGTTGACTCTGCCCCCTAAATCACACAGGGTCCTCTTTATAGGAATCCTCTGCAGAAAGTGTCCTTGTATCTCAGGACCAGGAAAAGCAATAGTCTTATGCTGTAATTTTTTTAAAATTAATATTTAATGGACTACAAACTGAAAGCAAAATCATTTAGAGTGTAAGTAGCAAAATTATATTGTAATGATAACTTTAACATCTATACACTCAGAATTGAAAGAACATTTTATTCCTAGTTTCTAGCAGCGTCTTGGCAAATGGTAGGAAAGCAAAAAATACTTTTCTGATATCTATCACTATATTTCATCTAGACAGTTGTTTTCATAATTATAATGCAAAGCATCCTGGGAAATTATTTATCTTAGTTAAAACAGTAGATGGTGTTATAACCTACACTTGCTGTGGCCTATGAAAATTCATTCCCTACCTCACCTCTCTTCATCCCCTGACCTCTCCCCAAAAGACTTGATTTTGTTCAGATTTCCATCCTCCTTTGCACTCAGGGAGTCTGACCCATCTCTAGTAAGAGCAAGCAAGTCCCAATTTGTCTAAGCTAATCATGGTAGTTATTTCTAGCCAATGGTGCGTGAAGAAAACTTATTGAGGGAACACTTAGAAAAGATTTCTTCACTCTTTAAAATGAAGATACAGAGTTTATCTCTTTTGACGATGGCCATCATTACCATGCCTGGGTGTGATATCTGGAACTGCGGGTAAACCAAAGAGCAAAGCCAATAAATGTGGGGATGGGGGTTAGAGACAGAGATACGGGAATAACTAAGTCATTCATTTTCTTATCATGTCACTGAAGACACCAACCCTGGAGTTGTCCTTTCCTGTCTTTCCCTGAGCGTCTTGTTAAGTGAGAATCTTATTAAGTAAATGAGTAAAATTCCAAATAAAGTCCAGTTGAGGCTATTTAAATGGCAGGTTTCCATTACTTGCAATCAAAGCATCCTAATTGCCATACTTGTCTAGCTTCCAACACTTTTACTCAGATTAAAATTCTGAGTAAAATTTTACTCAGAATTTTAATCACCAAATCCCGTTTTTGTAGTTTAAATTTACTAGGTGTAAGAATTCATATCACTAGACTTTTATTTTCCTTTTATTTTACTAAGATTACAGGTGCTAGATTATCCTTCTCTCAGATTCAATGGCATTGTATCCTTATTAAGTTTATTTCGTCTATCTTAAGTGTCAATGTGAATAGAAATATTCCATCTTTAAACACAAATGCATTAAGCTTAAGCTTCCACAATAAATAAATGTATTGAAATTTTATAAATTATCAACACTTTTCCTGATAAATTTTCAACTATTTTTCATTCACAGTGATTTTTTTTCCCTAAACATACATTCAAAATGGTGAACATTTTAGTCCTCTACTTTAACAAAACTTAAAAATCCCAGGTTTGACTGACTGACTGAAACTGAGACCTTCTATATTAACATCTTTAATGTCACATCTTAAAACTATGCCTTTCTAACTGAAATTTTCTGTCCTTACAGTGGTATTTCTTTTGAGAGGATTTATTGTGTGGAATTTAGTACAGCAGACATGGCCCTTGCACTGCTCTCTATTTCTCATCCCAGTATTTGTACAATTCAGTATTTTGAATGGAACATCCTGCTGGAATCTGCTCTTTTCTGTTTGTGAAACTTACTACATAAAAATTAGTTTATTTCTCCGGAGGAAAAAATAAGCCATGGACAGTAAATCCTGTCTTTATGTTGATATGTGTCTCCTTCATGAAGAGAAATCCAATATATCAAATATTGAAGAGACTGACACCTAAAATATTGTTTTTACTAGTTAAGTTTGGGACTTTGAAAGAAAAAGAAAAACCCAACAGGCACCCAACAGAAAATTTTAAACTGGTAGCATTTTCATTCAGCTGTGAAGTGATTAGTTTTTTTTATCCATGTTGAACAACTTCTTTCCAACATTTTCTACTATGTGAGTCAGATGAGTACTGATGGACATTGAAGCTTATTAATATGACCTTCTTTAATAACCAGTCTCATACACACATAGGCAATTGATGAAAAAAGCTGGTTGTAAAGCAGAGAAATTGTCTTCAAACAAAGGGAGGTGAAAACTGTTTTAGTCAGCTCATACTGATATAACAAAATACTATAACCTGGTAGCTTAAACAACAGACATATATCTCTCAGAGTTTGGGAGGCCGCGTAGTCGGAGATCAGGGTGAGGATATGGTCGAGTTCTGGTGAGGACCTACTTCCTGGCTTGCAGACAGCTGCCTTCTTGCTATACCCTCACATTGCTACACAGCGGAAAGAGAGCAAGCTCTTTGATCTCTTATAAGGGTACTAATCCCATCATGAGGACCCTACCTTCATAAGCTCATCTAAATCTAATTACTTCCTAGAGCCCCACCTCTTGATACAATTACATCGAGAATTAGGCCTTCAACATATGAATTTGGGTGGGAGGGAACACATCAGTCCATAACAAAAACTTAGTAATTAAGTAACTTTGGAAATGATTGATTCCACAAATAAGATTACAATTTTAATCACACTCATGATCTGATGTAATTTTGCCTATGTATGTGTATATTTACTCATCACCAAACATACATTCTATAGAAGTTGGTCAGCTACTTTAGGAAGCAAACTTGCATCATTCTCAGAAAGCCTATGCTATATAGAAGTGGTCAGTCATATTTTTCTCCCAATGAACTCAGGAAATTTTTTTAAAGCCATGCATGAGAATTTTTAAACTATATTTTTTTGAAGCTCAAATTTCATGAACTTAGAGGATGTCCAGGAAGCATTTTAGGGGTCCTGAAGCCAGTGGTAGCATCAAATATATCATATTTGGCTTCAGTGTCATATTTCGGATTTTGGAAATAGCATTTCTTGGAATTGGACTGTGGATGTGGAATGAAAAAGGAGTTCTGGCCGACATCTCTTCCATCACCAAACTCGGCGGCTTTGGCCCGGTTTGGCTCTTCTTTGTGGTGGGGAGAGTGATGTTCATTCTGGGCTTGCAGGGTGCATTGGAGCTCTTTTGTTTCACTAATTATCTTCCAGAAGTCACTGGTACCGTATGCCAAATGTCAATATGTGTTTACGACAAAGGGTCTGTAGTCAAAATTACAAGTCACACAGTAGAAAAATCTGTATGTAATTTTCCAGTGGCTCTCTGTATCCCGAGGTTCTGCATTTGCAGATTCATCCAACCATGGATTGTGTGGTACTCTAGTATGTATTTATTGAAAAAGGACCACATGTAAGTGGACCTTCACCGTTCAAACCATGTTGTTCAAGTGTCACCTGTATTTGGTGACTGATAACTTAAAAGTTACACTCCATGACTCATACTATAGAACTTCTTTGAGCTATTAAGCTGATCATGTTTATTGTGCATATCAGGAAGGGGATAACATACACAATAGTTTCCATGCTTGTTTCACCATGGACTCCTACATGCATGCACGTGTGTGTGTTGGGGAGGTTGTTTAGTTAGGCCTCTATTAACATAAGACATCATGTGGAACACAACTTAGGAAAGTGAGAAAAAGTATCAGGATGAATTGCTTGATTTTATGCTCAGATCTTCGTAGAAACCTAAGTTGATTAAATAATAATAAAATATGTAAAGGTTATTTAACAGGGTACCTATGTGTTTTTTATTCATTTAAATATTGCTATAAACCATCATCCTGTAAAATAACTTATCAACATTTAGCAAATTTTGTCCTTATTGAGCTTGTACATGGCCCTGGTCTGGTAATTTAGAAAGGGCTTGAACCAATATATTTTAGTATATTTTCCTAGAGTTTTAAGGAAATGGCTTCCCTTACAAGATATTTATTGTTATGCCTTAATTAAATAAAAGAGTTAATTTCTAAAATTAAACATTTTGTTCATTTTCTACTATATGTCTGGTCTTTTGTAATCAAAGGATCCCTATAGTCCTTACACCTTTCCCCCATATATCTTTTGCTTGGAAAGAGGTATTTTTTACTTTAAATGTATATCACTTTAAACCAAATGTGTTTAACTTCTATTGTGCAAAATTTCTTATTTTCTTTTAGCCCTCTTATTTGTGGACTAGCCATCAATGTCTTTGATGAAAGAGCACCTCTTGATTTTCTGACAAGGACTATCCCTACTGGAAGCAGGTTATCTCTCTCCAGAAAACTTTAGCTTTCTCATTTGAATGGTGTAATTAGCTAGTTTGTGGTCTATTTTCCCGGGTCAACACATGCGACTAGTCTTTCAGGAAATGCCTTAATAAACTTAGCTCTCCTTTTCCTTTTTAACCTCGACAATTTTTTAAAATCAATGATTGGGACACGATCCACCATAAGAGAATTAGGAAACAGTAAAATCATGCCATTTTTCACCAAAAGGCCTGGTTTGAAAACTTTCTTCACCATTAGAAGCTCAGTAACTGTATTATACATCAAATTATAACTTCTGGTTTGGTCTTCTCTTTTGTAAAATTGAAATTATATTCATATGTGGTCTGGTGGGGCTATTTGGAACTTGTCAATATGTAGAAGCTTTAGTAAAGATGATGGGAGTATTTCCAGAAAGTGACTGGCTAAGGGGGAACCAGGCTAAACTCTTCTCCTTGAGGGTTTGTGAAGAGAAGCAGCTGAGTGAGCAAAACCTTCTGGAACAGAGTCATGTGATAGATCTATGTCTAAAGGGTGAGTTTTGTTGTAGTTTTTTTAGAGTTTTAGGTTCACAGCAAAATTGAGAGGAAGGCACAGAGATTTCCCATATATCCCCTGCCTGTGCACATGCATAGCCTCTTACATTAACACATCTCTCACCAGAGTGGTAAATTTCTTTCTTTTATTGAAGTTGAGTTGATTTACAGTGTTGTGTTAATTTCTGCTGTACAGCAAAGTGACTCAGTTATACACATATATAATTCTTTTTTATTTTCTTTTCTATTATGGTTTATCCCAGGATATTGAATATAGTTCCCTGCGCTATACAGTAGGACTTTGTTGTTTATCCATTCTATATGTAATAGTTTGCATCTGCTAACCCCAAACTCGCAGTCCTTCCCTCCCCCTTGGCAACCACAGGTCTGTTCTCTATATCTGTGAGTCTGTTTCTGTTTCATAGATAGGTTCATTTGTGCCATATTTTAGATTCCACATATAAATGATATTATATGGTATTTTTCTTTTTCTGACTTACTTAGTATGATAATCTCTAGTTGCATCCATGTTGCTGGAAATGGCATTATTTCATTCTTTTTTATGGCGGAGTAGTATTCCATTGTATATATGTAGAGTGGTACATTTCTTACAATTGATGAACTTACACTGACACATCACAATGTGTTAATAGTTAACTTAATATCCATTAGGGTTCGCTCTTGCTTTTGTATATTTTATGGGTTTGGACAAATGTATAATCACATGTGCCCGTCATTATAGTACCATACAGAATATTTTCACTGCCCTAAAAATCCTCTGTTTTGCCTGTTCATCCCTGCCCTCACCTTAGTCCCTGGCAACCACTGATCTTTTTACTAACTCCATAGTTTAGCCTTTTCCAGAATGCCATATAGTTGGAATAACACAGTATGTAGGCTTTTCAGATTAGCTTCCTTCACTTAGGAATGTGCATTTAAGGCTTCTCCAAGTCTTTTCACGGCTTGATAGCCTGTTTCTTTTAAGTGCTGAATAATATTCCATAGCCTGGATATACCACCCTTTATTTATTCATTCACCTACTGAAGGACACCTTGGTTGCTTCCAAGTTTGGCAATTATGAACAAAGCTGCTGTAAACATCTGTGTGCAGGTTTTTCCCTAAACACAAGTATTCAACTCATTTGGTTAAACATCAGGGAGCATGATTACTACATCACATGGTAAGAGTGTGTTCAGTTTTGTAAGAAACTGCCAAACTGTCTTCTGAAGAGGTTGTACCATTTTGCATTCTCACTAGCAATGAATGAGAGTTTCTGTTGCTCCGCATCCTTGCCAGCACTTGGTGTTGTCAGTGTCCTGTGTTTTTCCATTCTTCTAAGTGTATAGTGGTTAAAGGGAGAGTCATTAATAAAAAACAGAAACAAAACACCAGGTTGTGTTATATGACAGTTTCTGTCTAAAATACAATAAGATGCAATAGGCACTTGCTCTTTCTTTTGTTTTTCCTTGGCTCATAGTCTTCTCTCTTGTTTCTCCTTGTCAAGCCTTGCTAAGGTTTGACTCTGTTGACCTAGAACAAATAGACTGCCAGATATTTCTCCAACAAAGATGGATTTATTGAAGATCAGCAGAGAATTGCAATTTGGGGTCTGCAACCATGGTGAGCCATGTGCAAGTTCCTGCTCAGCAAGGGAAGGAGAACACTTTTATAGAGAAGAAAAGGAAGCTGGGAGCGTTATAGTAAACGGAGTCCATGGCTTTTCATTGGTTGAATCCTTGCCAGGAAAGAAAAAGGAGTCTTTCTTCTTCCCGTTTGGGCTCTGTTAATGTCACAGGGTGTGAGAGCTCCCCATTGGGCCTCCTGACTCTATTTAATTGAGGTGCCTGTATATTAACTTTTTTGCAACTCTAACCTCCTTATCTTTTACTTCTTACCATAGTAAGTATTGTTTCAACAGCACTAATTAATAAGATTTTATTATTAAAATATTTTTGCTTTACATGCTCCTTGTCCTAGGTGAGCTCACATGGCAGTCTCCAGAGGTATATGTTAGGAAGACTGAACCATAGTAGGTAAAAATAAGAAGGAAATTGCCAGAGAGCAACCGAAGTTACATTCTGTGAGCCTGCTTGTGAAATCCAGGGAGTCTGAAATAGGTTTATCCAAGATATGGGGTAAAAGAAGGCTGCAAATAAGAAAAGATTATTTGGGGTCTTAGGAATTGCAATTTGGGAGATACGGATTTGGGTAAAACTGAAAGGGTGTTCCAGGGATGAGAAAGAGTCAGGGGCTTATAAAGGCAAAAGCCACAATATTGTTAAAGTTGTCTGGCAAGAATTATGACTGACTCAGACACAAAAACGGAAATATTTGTTCTTAAGGGATAGGCTATCATGAGTTATTTTAGAGTAAGCATCCAATAAGTATCTTGAGTTCCTGGAACACTGGGCAGACATTCTGGATGCCTGCAGTAAGACAATAAGTGGTCAAAATTCAGATTCCATCCAGGCTGAGACGTGCATATGTCACACTTCCTCATTAGCCTCCTGGCTCTGTTTTAGAGAGCTCTTTTAGCAATACTGACTCCATCTTGGTTTCCCTCTCATAAATTATAAGTGAAGAAAAAAATAGCATACACTGTCCTAGAATGTTCGGATAAAGGCTGTGAATCAGTAGGTCAGGGAATCCACACATATGTGGATTCTATATATGTATATTTATATATATACATTTCTATGAATATATATAAATTTGTATATATATGTATATATATATGACAGAGAAACTATCATAAATGCTCTCTGGAGCTCTCTGGAGTCCTCTGCATATAGAAGATAATTACTTGCTTTTGGTGTGAGGGAGGCAGTGTGAAGAAGAATGAGGGCATGAGGGTCTGGGAAGAAACCTGGAGAAAGTCCATCTTCCAACATTAATGGGGGAGAAAAAGCGTAGGATCTAATAAAGTACATAGAATTAAGGAGAAAATCCAGAAGAGTATTATGTCACAGAAACTGAGGCACAAGTGTTTCAAGAAAGAGGAGTTCACGAGCGTCAAAATAAGGACTGAGGAATGTCAGCTGCATGTAGTGACACGGCAGTCATTGAAATCCTTAGAAGGAGTTGCTGTGGAGCAAAGAGGAGAAAGTAAGCCAGACAGGAGAAGTGCGTAAGAGGAATGAGAAGAGGTAAACAATGTCTCCTGAAAGTTTGGTTTTCAAGAGGACAACCGTGGGGCAGTAGCCGAAATTTTTTATTTTTTACTTTAAAATAGAAGTCAAGGGCTTCCCTGGTGGTGCAGTGGTTGAGAGTCCGCCTGCTGGTGCAGGGGACACGGGTTCGCGCCCCGGTCCGGGAAGATCCCACATGCCGCGGAGCGGCTGGGCCCGTGAGCCATGGTCGTTGAGCCTGCGCGTCCGGAGCCTGTGCTCCGCAACGGGAGAGGCCACAACAGTGAGAGGCCCGCGTACCGCAAAAAAATAAAAATAAAAAATAAATTAGAAAAATAAAATAGAAGTCAAGGTCACTGGCTAAGAGTAAGCAGGATAACTGTGGTCCAATGTTTGGAAAACAAGTAGAGAGCATTTGAGGTAATTGTGGAGAATGCAAAAGTGAGTTATCAGAGAATCAGAGAAATGTGGCAATGCTGAGGGCCCATTTGAAATTGTTGCATTCCAGTTTACAGTAGAATTCATATATTGTCTAATGAGATATTTTCCAGTGGTTTTAGAATAATCTGTGCAGGCTTAGAGAAGACAGATAGGTTCATTAAAGGTAGGGGTTTGGGCAGGTGTGTTCAATTAAAAATGAAGGAAAATGAGTTTCGTTTTGCAAGAGGGTTGCTGAGATGACGTACCATGAAATCTAAGTAGGAAAGGAGAGAAGGGACCACCACAATAGGTGGTCTCTTTTTTGTTGAAGAACAAAAGCAAATAAGCACGTTGAAAAGAGTGTAGGTGGTATTCAGAGTGAAATGTTTGATTATTCATTTTATAGTTGTTACGCATGTTGACAAGAACCAAGGTGTGATGGTGAGAGCAGCTCAAATAGAGGAGGCGGCTGTCATTGAAGGTGAATGATTTGAATCCCTTGGAGGCCATTGGATCAAACAAGCCGTTCAAGGGGACATTTAAGTCACCAGGGCAATGGCTAGAAATGAGGTATACAGGGATACAGAGGAATTCTGTAAGCCAAGCTGTGAAATTGCTAACAAATGAAAGGGGGTGACATGAAGGTTGCTAAGAACAAGGAAGGAAAGAGGGTGCTGTAGATGAATATAACACATCTCAAAGAGACTTCCTTTTCTTTAAGAAGACAGAGAAGTAAAGTTTTGGCAGAGGCATTAGTGATGGGAGGAGGGGCAGAGATCATATGTCTCAGCCCCAAGATTACTGAGGAATAAGAACTTCAGCAGCTTGAGAAAACACGAGAGAAAATGGAGTGTCAGGGGTCAAACCAATTTCACTTAAGTCAAGAGTTAGGGAGCACCTTAAGGAAATATAGGTCACAGTTTGAGTAGTGGTTTGGGAGGCCTGGGGCGGGTCAGTGAAGTACCAGAGTTTAGTGCTGGAAAGGTGCATGTGCAAGGGGAACATGTCAGCGGGGAGGAGGTAACAACCTAGAGTCCAGATGTTGACTGATGAAAACTGGGATGTGGGCAGGATGGATTTGGTCTCTACAGTTACTTATTTATTTTTTTGGCTTATAACTTTGAGCATTTATCTTTATCTTTTGTGGGTCTGTGGGTTGGCTGAGGCTCTGCTGGGATCCGCCAGGTGTAGTTCCAGGCTCTGGGTTGGTATTTTCGTTTCCTAGGGCTGCCATAACAAAATACCACAGACTGGGTGGCTTAAACAACAGAAATGTATTTTCTCACAGCTCTGGAGGTTAGAAGTCCAAGATTGAAGTGTTGGTAGGATTGGTTTCTCCTGATGCCTCTCTCCTTGGCTCGCAGATGGTCTCCTCACTGTGTCCTCATGTGGTCATTCCTCTGTGTGCGTATCCCTGGTGTCTCCATGTGTGTCCAGATTTCCTCTTTATTTTTTTTTAACATCTTTATTGGAGTATAATTGCTTTACAATGGTGTGTTAGTTTCTTCTCTATAACAAAGTGAATCAGCTATACATATACATATATCCCCATATCTCCTCCCTCTTGCGTGTCCCTCCCACCCTCCCTATCCCAGCCCTCTCGGTGGTCACAAAGCACTGAGCTGATATCCCTGTGCTATGCGGCTGTTTCCCACTAGCTGTCTATTTTACATTTGTCTACAACTACTTTAAAGAGAGAATCCTGCCTATAGCAGCTACATAAACATTTATTAGCTCAGCTGATGAATCTTCATAAACTGAGAGGATTAAATAAGTTTATGCAAACACTTCATAAAATAGAATGGAATATACAAATGTCCATTATTATTTAAATATCTGAATCAACTTTAATAAAACAATTTAGGTATCAATTAAGATATTCTTTCCTCTTTTAAAGCTATAAGCATTATTTCTACTGAAACTGGAGTTACTGATAATAATACAGAATAGCATATCATGACAAAATGTACATAAGATCTGAATTTGATCAAATTCTGTTTTTTTAAGATGCAAACCCATCATTATTCCAGATTCTTTACTATGTGGTTCAAATTTTTAAGGCACTTGATTGCCAAGTTTCCTTCTTCCAATTTCGCTTGATTCCAATGCTTGCTAATCCTGTTTACAGCATCATTTGGCATTTTTACTTTGAGTAGAAAAAACAATAAACCATATGGCGAGACTATTTTAAATGTCTCTTCAAGCATGTTCCTAGAGCCATGAATAATCCCAAAACATATTATTTAAAGCCTCTTTCAAATACTGACCTTTTATTCATTGTGTATATATAATATCTATCATCTGTTAATTTTCTCTTGTATGCTAGATATTTTACGTATATTATCTCTCATCTTCATAACAAGCAACACAAGTGGATTTTCTAGGTTTTATTTGCCCAATGAGACAAGTAAGACTTGGAGAGATTAGGAAACCTGTCCAAAGTCTCCAGCTTACAAGTAATGAGTGTCCTGGATTCAAATCTGAATGTGTCTGATTCCAAAGCTCATGCTCTTTAATATTGTGTTGCCTCTAATTATTGCAGTCACCTTTTCTGTTAGGATAGGATTTGAAGGATCCAAGGAAGGGCTCTCGTTCCCTGAACACCTCTTTACTGACTTTTTGCAGTTCTGAATTTCCACCATTACAGAGTCGATCATTTGGGTTACCATTTTGATTTTTCTACTAAATAACTTCCAAAAAACTTAAAATATAGGCTGGAAATCACTCACATATTCCTATAAATTTGTTCATCAAAGCTGTTTCCTTTTGCAACGGTGTTCAGTGATCGTGTGAGTTTGGTATATGAAAAGACTTGGGTCAAAAGATGTAATTTAGAAAGACTGCATCTTCACACGTGGGATTGTCCCTTGGTGGGACTGCACTGTGGAGAACACTGGGCTGTGCATGAGTTCTGGGTATTGTAGGGCACAAGACTTTAGAGTGAGATTCAGAAATTATATATCAAAATACTTTATAAACAAAGTACTTTCTTCACAATTTTGTTCACAAGTAGGTTTACTTTACAAACCCATTTAAATCAAAATAAGATGCACAGCCAGGGATGAACTTTTTTTCTGCCCGCAAGAGATGTATCAAAATATTGCAAATCATATTTGATTTTTGATATGCTGTAGATAACAAACAGATATTCCATTTTTTTAGGTGTTTCAACCTGTTGTTTCAAGTACTTCTTCCTTATCATGTGCATATTTTAAATAGTTGATTTTTTTTAAATATAGGGAATAATTTTTCAGTCTTTTGCAAGTATTAACATGGCAAATTGGCTTTTACTTCTTTTTTTTTCATTTCATGGTCACTGCTGCATCTGCTTTGGATGGCAACTAACTGCCTAAGTATGTATACACATTAAACCAGATGCTCTCAGGACCCAAATAGTTTATATTAATTTATAAAGAGAAAAGTAAGATGAATGATTTCAGAATTAGTTTTATAAAGTTACATGAGATTATTATTTATTCTCCACATTTATGAGAATAGTAATCTGTAGAAATGAAATATCTTGGTTAAGTACAATATCTGGACCAGAATGTTACAAACATATATGTATATATGTCTGTATGTGTATATATGTATATATGACATATATAAAATAATAATATGAAAATTACATTCCAAATCAGAATTAATACCTTTACCCGTTTTACTGCCATTTAATCACTGAGAGAAATCATCCTCTGCTTATAATCTTGAGCTGCTTCACTGAAATTTGACAAAACCTGTGTTACACACGTTATAGAAAGATTTAAGTAAATAATTCTTGATTTTCTTGGTGATTATAAGACCTGAAAACCCAAGATGTTTTAAGACCTTTTATAATGAGATTTATTTGGTTTAATGTTAAATGAGTAAACTCAATCACAAATTAGTACAGACAGCATACTCACTACATTCTGGTCTTGATTTTTTTTCCTTTTTTCTCCCTAAATAATATGTTTTGTGAATGTACTTTTTGTTCTAATTCTTCAAGAAATAAAATTTGGAGCCCTTATGAGAAAAATGATAGTCATGTGTATAATAGAATGTAAATAATTAGCATTGCATAATCTGAAAAGTTGCTTTATGTTCCCAAATTATCTATATTTAGATACTCATCTATTGGCTTATTTACTGTAATTTCTAGTGCCATCTGTAGACTCATAAACACAAGCTAAACTTATTTTTTGACAAAAATAGTGTGGATCCTTGTTTACAATATTTTGTTTTAAAAAGAAGCAAGGATTTTTAGAACATAAGAAATGCACTGTGTTTTACTCAGTCATTGGTAAACCGGTGTCTCAGATGCTTTAGGTTCAAAGTTTAATTTTGCAAGAAACTTGCTTTGATTGTGACACTAGAGCAAGTTTCTCTCTGCCAGTTTCCTCACTTGAAAAATGGAAAATAATGTTGACCTCATGGAGTTCTCAGATTGAAAAGCCAATGAAAGCAGTAGCCATTCTCAACTGTGGTGGCAATGATCTAAAGTGTTTAAGATCAGAACATCTGGGTCATGATCTGGATGATCTGTTAATGCCAAACAACCATGAGGTGAAATCAGAGACTTTTTTCTAACCTAATAGAAAACAGAATTCTTCCATGAACTGTGGAGGAGAGGATATGACCTGTTTAAACAACCTGTACAAATACAGGAAATGAAGATGACATTTTGTGTTGTAGGGGAATTTTACTAAACCTTGGCCATACCTTTCAGTTAGAGTAATTATTAATTCAAGGCCCTCACATGATGTATGTGACCTCTTTTCACTGTAACATGGAAAAACAGAAGCGTGATTTATTATATCTGTTACAGTTCATTGTCCAATATCTTTCCTTTCAGGTTAGTATCATAATTGATTTATCTTACATTATTAGTAATCAGTTAATTTTGTGAGGTATAGTGACGACAAATGAACCAAGGCAATTAAGATATTGTGAGAATCATAATTGGTTAATAGTAGAACTATTTTTTTATTGAGGTATAGTTGATTTACAATATTACGTAAGTTTCAGGTGTACAACATAGTGATTCACAATTTTTAAAGGTCATACTCCATTTATTGTTATTATAAAATACTGGCTATATTCCCTATGCTATACAAAATATCCTTGTAGCTTATTTATTTTATACATAGTAGTTTATACTGCTTAATCCCCTACCCCTGTCTTGCTCCTCCCCACTGGTAACCATGGTTTTTTCTTTGTATCTGTGAGTTTGTTTCTTTTTTGTTATATTCACTAGTTTTATTTTTTAGATTCCACATATAAGTGATATCATACAGAATGTGTCTTTCTCTGACCTATTTCACTAAGCATAATACCTTCCAAGTCCATCCTTGTTGCAAATGGCAAAACTTCATTCTTTTTATGGCTGAGTAGTATTCCATTGTATATATACTACACCTTCTTTATTCATCTGCTGATGGACACTTAGGTTGCTTGCATATCTTGGCTATTATAAACAATGCTGCTATGATATTGGGGTGCATATATCTTTTCGAATTAATGTTTTTGTTTTCTTCAAATATATACCCAGGAGTGGAATTGATGGATCATATGGTATTTCCATTTGTAGTTTTCTGAGGAACCTCCATACTGTTTTCCACAGTGCCTGCCCCAATTTACATTCCCACAACAGTGTACAAGGTTTCCCTTTTCTCCACATCCTTGCCAACATTTGTTATTTGTGGTCTTTTTGATGATGGCCATTCTGACATGTGTGAGGTGGTATCTCATTGTGGTTTTGATTTGCATTTCCCTGATGATTAGTGATGTTGAGCATCTTTTCATGTGCCTGTGTCTTTTTCAGAAAAATGTCTATTCAGGTCTTCTACCCTGTTTTAATGGATTTGTTTGGGTGTGTTTGTTTTTTTTGTTTGTTTGTTTTTTTTGGCTGTGTTGGGTCTTTGTTGCTGTGTGCGGGCTTTTCTCTAGTTGCTGCGATTGGGGGCTACTCTTTGTTGCGGTGTGCGGGTTTCTCATTGCGGTGGCTTCTCTTGTTGCGGAGCACGGGCTCTAGGTGCATGGGCTTCAGTAGTTGTGGCACGCGGGCTTAGTTGCTCTGCAGCATGTAGGATCTTCCTGGACCAGGGCTTGAACCTGTGTCCCCTACATTGGCAGGCGGATTCTTAACCACTGTGCCACCAGGGAAGTCCCGTTTGGGTTTTTTGATGTAGAGTTTTAAGAGCCATTTACATATTTTAATTTTATAAACAATTTTTTGTCTTTCCCTAATATGGTAGCATCCAGTACTATGGTTTAGAAATCTTACTTGAGGTTTCACTAGCCATTCTCTGGTCTGTTTGAACTTGACAACTTCCTGAGTCCAGCTCCTGCTGTAAATTAGCAATCATGTTCAGTCATGCTTGCTTGAGCAATCTCTTCTTAACTATTGCTATATATTTATAGAAAAGTGTAGTGGTTTGTCAGTGAACTAGTGTTTTCCATACTATATTCTATGGAATATTAGCTCTGGAAGAATATTAATCAAGATCCCTCTTCCTAAAGGGACTCCTGTGGTCAAATTGTTTCAGAAATGCTAGCCTGCAATCATTCCTCTTGGAGATTCACAGGCTAGCTTGGCATGCCAAAGAAAGACCTCAAAAAGTCTTGCAGCAAAGACACCTGATTAACTGTGACTCACTGAAGGCTATGGCTGAAGAACACACTAAACGTAGCAGGTCCCTCTTTTAGCCCTACATTAAAATATATTTCTACTATTTCTCTTGCTTCTTCTGGCATAACGTGCATGGAAATAGCTCTTTTTTGGTAATTAATCAAGATGGGAGTCATAAATAGCCCCCTGCAGAACTCTGAGCCTCAAGGACCACATGCAGCAGGAAGAATTCTCAGTCCAGGGCTTTGGGGAAAGTTTATTTAAATGTAGATCTTAGCCCAACCCCATGTCTACTAAATCTGTTCTCTGAGAGTGGGGTCCAGTAATCTACATTTTAAATCAACAGTCTAATTGTTATAGCTCACGAGCCAGACTCCATTCTGAAGACATAGCATGCCCTATGACAGCAGAATGAGAGAAATTCTAACTGAAAGAATAACTGTGTTCCATAAAATTATATAATTCTACAAGGATAAGCTCTCCTAAAAAGAGACCGTTGATAGGGTGATGGGTAAGACTCCGGTTAAAACACAGATTTTTTTTTTTTTTTTTTTTTTTTTAGTGAATCTTAAACATCTCAGTTCACCTTCTTTGGATATTATCTGTCTGTCTATTGCCTCAGACATTGACCTAATCCTTTTTCTACTCACTGTGCAGCTTCCCACCCAATCTTGAGGTGATTAGAACATTCTTTCTTTTTACATCTTATATGTAACCTCTTTCCATCTTTTCTGGACTTGTGTATAGTTTCTAATGGACTCCTATTCGTATGCATGTAATCGAACCTTAGCCTTACATAATTTTGTCCATGAGTCCTACATGATTTTGATACTATTTACTTGAATCAACTCTGGTCACACTTTGCTAGAAAGTTATGGTTGCCTTCTGCCTTCTTAGTGTATGTACATCACTGGCTCAAACCCTGACAACTCCTGAATCTATAAGTCCTCTGCATACCACTAACTTATTTTAGCCCATCCTGCTTCATTTGAAAAATCTAATCAATATTTAAGTAAGCATCTCAGAAATAAAGATATTTTGTGGGTCCCATCTTTCCTTTTGTCTCATCTGTGGTTAAAAAAAATCTAAATACTCTTTGGCTTTTCATTTGTATGCTCATCAGCTTTCTGTTTTGCCAAGAATATAGGGCTTGAGAAATATGCGGAAGTTGTGAAAGTTGTTTGCATTCCACTGAAATATTTCTTTAGCTGAAGGGGACCAAATCAATAAAATATGATGAAACCATATGCTCATTATTTCAAAGGAGAGCAGCTGCTTCAGGGAATATTGGGAGATTTATTAATTCTACCACTACCTCTCATTAAGGCTAGATATCTCCAAACCTGATTTCCTAAATAAAATGCACCTCAGTAGGAAAAGCACACTTGTAGAATTTGTACTGATGTTCTATTTGCTGTATTCCCACGGTTACTTTTATGGTGGAGAAAGCATTGTACAATCTGAAAATATTAAGCACACACACAAAAAAATACAATTCATTACATCGAAAAGGTTTATAGCATACCCATGGTTTGGAAATGCCATAGAGAAATGAGTCTTGGCAAAGACGAATGCTTACTGCTATGGGCCATATGTGCATGAAAGTGAGTTTGCAACTTTCCAGGCAAGATGCCAAATGAATAGTCTGCTGTCTGGTAAGAGAGGTGATGTGTTCTGTCTTCTTGTTCTCACCAATTCTAGATGTACAAGAAGACTCAGATTTGCTCTTTGGAAGACTTCTATCCAAGTACAAAATCAAGTAAATGAGCAGACCAAGTCAAATAACCAATGCATTGAAGTGTCTTATTAATTCGGTTTAAACTCATGTCCACATACCCAAGGGAGTTCAAAGTCATGAAAATTCGTTGCCCAATTAGTTAATCACAATTATAAAATTTAAAATGAATAACAGAAAGGAGACATTTAATCTAACCACCTGTGTCCCATTCTTTAAAACAAAGCAAAGCAAAAAAGGCAAAACAAATAAACAACAAAAAAACAAAATCCCTAGGAGGAAATTACAGAATCTCTATTGAATTTAAGAGAGTTTTAAACAGTGCATATTATTACAATATACTCTCTCATATAAGTAGAAGTTAAGACAAGTTGTCTAAAAACACTGATTAAAAAATGTTTTTACATTTTCATTGAGGTATAATTGACATACAATAAACTGCATATATTTAAAGAGCTATTTTGATAAATTCGGATATCAACACAATCAGGACAATGAATATATCTGTTAATCCCCAAAGTTTCCTTACACCCATTGGAAATCCCTCCTTCCTGCCCCTCCCCAGCCCCACCCCCAGGTAGTCACTAACTTGCTTTCTGTCACTATAGTGGTTTTTTTTCTAGAATTTTATACAAATGTATTCCTAGAATGGACCCTTTTTTGTCTGACTTCTTTTATACAGAATAATCATTTGGGGAATAGTCAGTGATGTTTCAATTCTAACAAAAGTTCATTCTTATTTTATTGTCGAGTAATATCTCATTGTCTGACTATACCGCAATGTTTTATGCACTCACCTGTTGTTGGACATCTGTGTTGTTTACAGTTTTTGACTATTACAAATAAAACCACTAGGAAATGTTGTGTACAAGTCTCTTTGTAAATGATTGCTTTCATTTCTCTTGGGTAAATTCCTTGAGTGATATGGCTGAGTCATAGAGGAGGTGTATGCTTAACTATTTAAGAAACTACCAAACTATTGTTTTTCCAAAGTGGTGTTCTACTTTTCATTCCTGCCAGCAGGGTATGAGAACTTCCAGTTGCCCCAAATCCTCACCAGCTCTTGGTATGGTCAGCCTTTAATTTTACCCATTCTATTGACTGTGTACTATCTCTTTGTGATTTTAATCTTCATTTCCCTGATAATCAATAATGTTGAATTTATGTTAATGTGCTTCTTTGCCAAATATATATCTTCTCTGGTGGCATGTATATTTAAATACTTTACCCATTTTAAAACTTAGTCATTTATCGTCACTGAGTGTCAAGGGTTCTTTGTATATTCCTTATACACCGCCTTCATCAGATATATGTTTTACAAATATTTTCTCCCAGTTGGTGGACTGAATTTTTACTTTTTATAAAATTTAATGAAGTCTCATTATTGATTTTTTTAAATATAGTTTTTGCTTTTGCAGTCATATTTAAGAAATCTTTACCTTAGCCAAGGTCCTTAATGATTTTCTCTTGTTTTATTCAAGATTTTAGAGTTTTAGCTCTTATATTTAGGTCTATAATACCTTGTGAGTAATGTTTTTTTACATGGTATGATATCAGGACTGAGATTCACTTGTTTTTGCCTATGACTACCTCTAAGTTCCAGAAGCATTTGTTGAAAAATTTATTTTTCCTCCATTGCATTGGCTTGTAACATTTGCCAAAAATCAGGTGACCATATATTTGTGGGTCTATTTCTTTATTTCCTATACAGTTCCACTGATTTATTAGTCTATCTTTACATTAATACCAAAATGCCTTACTAAAGCTCCATAACTCTTGAAATCATGTAGTTTATGTCCCCCGAATCTTATTTATATGTTTTCAAATTTGTTTTAGCTGTTCTGATTCTTTACATTTTCATATAAATTTTAGAATAAGCTTTCAATTCTTAAAAAAAAAGTCTGTTCAGATTTTGATTAAGATTATATTGGATTTATAATAAATTGGAAAGTATTGGTGAAGATATGGAGCAACTAGAATATTCATATATTCCAGTGAAAATACAAAATGGTACAGCCACTTTGGAAACAATTTAGCTATACATATAAAGTTAAACATACACTTACCATATGACTTGGCAATCCAACTCTGCCTGTTTACCCAAGAGAAATGGAAACATATGTTTAAAGCAATCGTTTTACTGGAATGTTCATATCAGCTTTATTCAAAAAAGCCATAAAGTGGAAACATGTTCAGATTTATATCAGATAGTTAATACATTGAAAAATTGTGTTTATATTCATATACTGAAATACTACTCAGCCATAAAAAAGAACTGTTGATATGTGCAATATAAATGAATCTCAAAAGCAATAGGCCAAGTGGAAGAAACCAAACATAAAAGACTATATTATGTATATTTTAAATTCTATTTACATGAAATCCTAGAAAAGGAAAACTATAATGACAACATAGATCAATGGTTGTCAAAGGCTGGAGTGGCAGGGAGAGAATTTGTTGCAAATGCACATTAAGGAACTTTTTAGGGTGATAAAAGTGTCTCCAAAGTATTCTACAACATGATTGCAGTGGAGGTTTCATGACTGTATATATTTGTCAAAATTCCTGTAATTGTACTGTTACAAATATTAGATTTTATTGTATATAAATTATAACTCAAAAAAGCTGGCCAAAAAATGTGCAAAACTGCATACATCTTGGAGATCTCTGGATATAATCAAAGTTGAGAAAATTCCATGTGATTCTGCCTATACAATTTAAGGTGCATTACTTTTTGGTGGTACGCTTTCTATGTACAGTGTATTAGCTATTTAATATAATTCAAACACTAAAGAAGAAAATTAACTTACCAATTAAAATTACAGGTAAAATTTAGGTAACTAGGAACCATTGATACAATGTATAATCTAGTACAAACATAAGTTCAAGAATAAAACCTTTCTGTCACAACCAAAATGGTTTCAATGAAGATTGATAATTAAAAGATATTCATATTACTATTTCTAAAATCATATTTTATGACCTTGAGGCTTAAGGAGATGACATCTTTAATTTAAAGTGGTCTCACCTGATTTGAGCTGACTCAGTGAAATCTAGTGCCTAAGTGTGTTCCCTTTCTACAACCATTTTTTCCCCGTTATTATGAAAATGCTCCTCAATTTAAGAATGCTTAACATTTGGAGTGTTGCCATATAGCCTTTATTATGAAGCATCAACATTTGGTAATGATTCCAAAAGTACTTTTGAAATGTTTACTTTGAGTTTTGTATTAAGTGTTGTGCATCAAGGGACCATATGGTCAGGCATTTTCTAACTTTTTTCAACTGGTGTTATGGCAAAACTACTACACTGAATGTAACTGAGAATATATACAATCTAACTAAAATTTAAATGTTCAAACAAGAGACACATTGAGTAAGTGATGATACCAGAATACAATAAAAGCTCTTTAATTTACAAGTTACCAGAGGCAAACATACTTTAAAGTTGATGTAAATCAAGAAAACAAAATTACTTTTTGTGTGAGAAAGATACAATCAAAGGAAGTAGAGGTTTCCTTGTTAACACAAAGCCAGAATTAACATTTAGATTCCCAATATCTCCTGTAGGACATAGAGGATAAAACTGATTTTTCCCTTTTACTCTCAATTAATTTTCAATCTGTTAAAGATAAATAGGCAGAGCCTAATTCTAAAGCTGTCTATGTTCTAGAATCTATTGATGTGGTCTAATTTCAGTGTGTACCTTTGGGGCCAATGACAACAATTATTTTCAAGGGACATTGCTAATGAAACACCAATCATAGAGCTGACACAGTGTGGTGACATGGATAGAAAATCATATAGAGAAAATGGCAAAAAGTAAAAGGAAATCTTTAATCTTATCTTGCTAATAACAGGAAAACAAATGAATAAACACCAGGCATGGACAGAAGGAGGAAGTGTTGAAAATATTATTGCTGTATCACATTTAATATCCAAGGAAATTTTGAAAAATCCAGTTTAATATTCATATATTTTCTGAAATCCAGATAGTATATATTTTATCTATATAATATCACATGTTATATGTATATAAACATTTTGACACACTGATATATAAATTTGTCTACTTTACAATCACTTCTTGAACCTTTATAACATACACTTCTTATTAGAGACACAGAAATGAATAAGATGTTTGGTCATTAAGAAGTAAGACAGGGAAGAAATGATTATTTTATACGTATTTGTGTATATATATATATATATATACACACACACACACACACAAACACACACATACATATATATATATATATATATATATATATATATATATATACACACAGAGAGGGAGAGAGAGAGACATCAGATGCAATTGGGAGCACAGAGGATAGGGTTCCCAAACTCTACTCTGACAAGTTGGATGGGTTGGAAAGCAAAGGTAAACAAAATCAGAAAGGGGATTTTGGGCACAGGAAACAGCTTATGCAAATACAAAATTATAAGAGTATAGTCATTATGTAAACAGTCTTGTATGACCAAAGTATAAAATTTTCATCTTTTGAAGGGTGGCGCAGTGCAGGAAACCATTAGAAACAGGACTGGTGAACTATCAAGTCAGATGGTTAAGGGTTTATTAAGCAAGCCAAGGGGGTTAATTAATGGAAAAAAGAAGCCATTGATAAATTTTTTTCAGAGATACACCATGTTCAGATTTGCATTTATGAAAGATCTCTTGATATTGAAGGGGAGCAGAATATGCCACCCCTAAATATGCTACTTGAGCATATTAATTTTTTAAATTAAAGTTACTTAAACAACTGATATGAGTGACACTGTGACTTCCTTTGCCCCCCCTGAAGGCAGAAAATAAATCCCCCATATGAAATTTACCCTCCCTCTACCAGAAGGGTAGAAGGCATCCTTATCGCCAGAGACAGAGAATTTGGGACCAAGAAGGCTGTATAAATAAACCTTGTTACTTCTTCACCAGTTTGCCACCCCAAGCCTGAACCCCTTTGTCTTGTCAGTTCTTCACAGATGTATTGTTTCCTTGCCTAATGGTATAAAAGCTGCCTGTTTTGTTCACTTCTTTGAGTCTCATATTTTTATGGGATCCCGCACATGTGAAATTAAATTTGCTTTTCTCCTATTAGTCTGCCTTATGTCAATTTAATTATTAGAACAGCCAAAGAACCTAGAAGGGAAGAAGGGAAAAGTTTCCTCCCCCACAAGATCTACAACTACTCTGACTTGCATAATTTTCGATCTCTTTTAAGGAAAATGACCATTCCTTTGCAAGCTAACACATCTATCTGGAGAACACATTTAACATTCAATAGATGCTTGTGACAGATCTCTGAACCCTGCAGACAGAAGAAATACAGTAGACTCCTGAACAACGCAGGTTTGAACTGTGCAGTTCCACTTATATGCAGATTATTTTCAATAGCAAATGCTACAGTACTACACGACCAGCAGTTGGTTGAATCCATGGACGCCTGGCCACTGAAATGAAGGAAGCGCATGCTGATTCTCTGATTGCACAGGGTGTCAGTCCCCCTAAACCCGACGTTGTTCAGGGGTAAACTATATTTTTATGGTTTGGATTAAATAGTATTATAATTATTTTCACATATGAGCTATATGAAAGTAGAAATCATTCTGTTCAGGTTTACATCTACAGTAGTAGCTCTCCAATCAATAGTTGAAGATCTAAATACAAATGAACCAAAAGAAATGACTGGTAATGGAGAGCATGAAAACAAACTAGATATAAGAGTTTGTTGGGGTAAACAGAAATAGTGAAACATCTAGCAAAGAGCAGGTGTTGATGGCATGTAGGGGTTTTGACATCTTAAAAACCCCTATATATTTTTTTGTGCTATGTATTATTATGTTAGATAGCTTAGCTTATGAGCATGGAATTTGAGAAGATAGAAATGTAATTCTTATACCTACAAAGTCCAGTCCCAAGGAATGTCATAATTACTTTTACATTAACTGAAAGACTTGAGTAAAACCAAAATATTAACTGCTAACCAGCGTTTTGAATATGCAAAATTATTTGTTTGAGAATTTTAATAGGAAAATACATTTTTTGAAAGCAGGAAAAAAATGAGTCATGCATCTTATTGAGTACTCCCAGAAAAATAATATGCTATAAACTATTAAATGGAAAGAGTAATCCACTAAGATGACCAAAACAACCAATGAAAAGTGAATGACATTGACAAAGTTATATAGTAAGAATAGATAATACAATAGGTTAAAACAAACCATCAGTTTTTGTTTTTCCAAAGTAAGACTGTAAGAGGAATTTAACCAAGACTGGTAACTACTTGGTAATTCCAAATTACTATATTTTTTAAATTATTGTGACTTGTTAAAAGACATTATGTAAGAATATTATTTTGAATTTCAGTAATATCTCAGAATATGCTTTTGATCAACTACAAGGTGCTGGGGATTTCTTGAAAAAGGAAATCTTTTAAAGAAATGCTTTCTTTTCTGGAATATGTGAAAAACACATTAACAAGTAATTATACTGTGGCAAATGGTATAATAGAAGCACAGCATTATTAAGTACTATGAGAAAACACACAATGAGAAAGTTCTTTTTTTCTGACCAGATACAGGAAGAAGAAATTGAAGTAGCTCCTGAGTTGGGCATTGTTGTAGGAAAAGAACAAATGGGCAATTTGTTAATGTAGGTTTTTTTTTTCTTTAGTTCTTTCATTATGGGGGAAGCTGTCTATTCAATTAAAAAATGAGAAAGGAAATGGTGGCAATGAAAACTAAATATAACATAGTATGAGGCATAAACTTCAGAGTATAATCACTATTTACTTACTAGTTATTTTTGGAAAATCTCTCTCTTCAGAATGCAGCAATTCAGTGAGCATTGAGTTTTCCATGTGCCAAGCATACCTCCTATATACCAGGCACTCGTCTAAGGACTAGTCTAGAGGCACGGAGGTCAAAAGAGCCTTTGCTGTCAGGGAGCTGGCATTCCAGTGAGGGAGACAATATACATGAGATGAAATTTGCTCAGACAAGTGAATGATGAGCAGGCATCTTCTATGTGACTGCTGGAGCCACTGGACTTGTCTAGTAGGATTCCCTGGACAAAAAAGAGATCTTGAGTTTAGGAAGTCTTGATGTGTATAAGGAAAAAGAAGCCATATTTTTTTCTGGATATAAAAATTTTTCAGTGACTTTTCAAGAATATCATACTTTTGTATTAGGGAAGGTACCTTTGAATGTACCTTTTATTTATATAAACACTTCCCCATGTTTTTAGAAAACAAAACCAATATCAGAATGTAAATGTTTATCTTAAGAACAGCACTATTCTTGCAGGTAAAGCACAATGCCCTGTGTAATTTTTAGTATGTCTGCAAAACTTTTGCCCATTTGGAAGAAATGTTTCTTGGTCTTGTAAGAATTTAGTGTTCACTGAACTGTAAACTGATCTTACTTGAAGTCTTATATGTATTGGTTTTCAAGTATTTGTGGACGAAGCTGATACTGCAAAAACAGAAAAAATTCTACAGGTGTGAGCTTCGTGCCACACAAGACAGGCTGTGAATCAGAATTTGACTAATTTAAAAAAAATAATTTGCATATAGTATTATTTAGATGAGTGATTTAGAAATGTCACTCTTGGACTATTATGTTCCAATTGATGAGGCCGTGGTGACTGAAGGATGGTTCCACATCTTTTTGGGAGATAATATGGAATTTTCTCTAAATGGTGAGGCATTTAGAAGCATTCTAGGAAGGGCTTTGTTGGAGACAAAATCTGAGATATGGGTTTAAAATAGGGACCTCTCTATAACTCATAGCAATTTGATTTTCAATTTGGAGTCATAGATATACAAAGAATTCTCCCAGTAGTTTCTCAAATTTATAAGTGTATGTGTGTGTGTGCGCGCGCTCATGCGCATGTGTGTTTTGAGCGAGAGTTGGCATCTTTCCACAAGTTAGGGAAACAGATGCTGAGGATGGCCATGGACCTGCAGACCCTGGGAACAGGCATATTTAGGAGCTAGTTTTACATTACTTTTGGTGCTGTATTTCTGTATTCTTGTCCTCATATCTTTCACTAAAATATTAGTAAAATGGTTGTCATCATCAGAGTTGTATAGTGGTGAATTATGAGAAAGGCTTGTTGCATGTTAAGGATGGGGTGACATTGGAGAGAATAGTAAGGCTGACCTTCCAAGAGCTTTAATATGGGGTGATCACCCTGCAGAGGCTGACTGCACCCTGCAGAGTGGTTCTCTATCGATGTATTATTATCAACATGAATGCTAATGAATTAATAAAGAAGCTGAAGTGGAAAATTGAAGAACTTATTCCTGAGTAGTCATAGGACAGCTCCTTGGAGGGCCCTCAGAAATAACTAGAGGACCTTGCATAAGGAGATTCGATATTAACTTGAATTGGGATGAGAATATAAATTAATTTTCCCCACTGTCACATGAGGCCAGGATCTGTTGGTAACTTGCAAGATAACAAATAAGAAGGATTGAGTCAACACTGAGAGGAGGGTAAGAGTCTATGTCACTTTGGGTATTGATGCTGAACCCTTTGGAAATGGAAAATTGGTGGTTTTAAAGTGAAGCCAGAATAGCCACAAAACTGAGGGCAAGTTCTACCTTCTGAGGCATTAGAAAAGGTGACATCACTTGCTTATAGGAAGCTACTTTATTCTAACCAAAGTGACAAACTATGAAATTTCAGAGAAATTGCATTTGTCTTATTTATCTCTGTGTTTCCAATTTCTAGCAGAGTACTCTACTGAATGGGAAAATTTTGAAAAAGTTGGTAAATATATAGATATTCTCATTAAATAAAATCTAAATCATTAATTTAAAAAATTGGTCCATTCCATTGCTAAAGGAATAAATCACAAACTCCAGATCAGTGCCTGGCTCCAATCTACTTTAACAATCTCAGTTCCCAACTTCTCTGTATGAATTTATAATCATACTAACCCCCAGCCTTTCACCAATCACAAGTTGCCTAATCCTATTGCTCTACTCTTGCTCAGCTCTTCCCTTAATTAAGGATGTATTTCTCCCAGTCTCAGTGTCCATCTATATATTCCTCTTTGATCTTTGGACTTTGGAGGGGTGATAATTTTGGATAGGTGCTTTGGCTACTTCCACTTGTGCCCACAGTTTTTTTTTCACGGCATTAGCCAGAGAGAGGTTTCATGGGGTATTTTGATTTTGTTTATTTGTTTAACGTAAATTAGGTCATATCAGTCCATCTTAAAACCGTCCATTGGTTTGCCATCACACTTAAAATTTAAGTCTTCATCATGTCTTTCAAGGTCCACACTTCCCTGGCACATGGCTTCCTCTCCAAAGTCATCACCCTCACTTACTCTTCTCCAGCCATATTGCGTCTTATTGTTCCTTGAGCCTGCCAACTCCACTGTAGATTCAGGGCCTTTTTTAAAAATTTATTTTATTGAAGTATAGGTGATTTACAATGTTGTGGTAATTTCTGCTGTACAGCAAAGTGATTCAGTTATACATATGTATACACATTCTTTTTTATATTCTTTTCCATTATGGTTTATCACAGGATATTGAATACAGTTCCCTGTGCTATACAGTAGGACCTTGTTGTTTATCCATTCTATATATAATAGTTTGCATATGCTAATCGCAAGCTCCCAATCCATCCCTCTCCCATTCAGACTTTTTAATTTGCTTTTTCCTCTGTCAGGAAATATCTTTTCCCAACTCTTTTTGTGGCTCATTCTTTATTTTATCCTTGTTTCTACTTAAATGTCACCTTCTCAGAGAAATGTTCTCTGACTTAACTAATCTAAAATAGCCCCAACTAAAACCTTTATCCTTCCCACATCTACCCATTAATATGCAAATATTTTACAATATGTACTATAAATTCCAAAAGCTGATATATATATATATATTTTTTTAAACTAAAATGGGTTTGAAATAACTTGTTTATTAATGAAACCACTGAGAGTAAGTAATCTCACTCTCTAACCTGTGTTTAGCTATTTTGTTCAACAAATTGAACCTAAAATAAAACAAATAAAATCTCACCTTTGAGAGAGGAATGGGGTGAATCTCCTTTTGATCAGTAAGCACTCATAATTATTGGTCTTGAATAATTACAAGATAATTACTAGCTCAAATCCAGTCTCTCTTCAGTGAAGCATATCAGGATAGAGTAAAAGTAAACATAGATTTGTAAGTGGTTTTGACCATATGCTGATGGTCTGGAAAAGGTTGATTCACTCAGCAGAAAATTTTGGTCTGGCCAACTAAAAGCTGCTTCTCTTTTTTACCCTTAACTTGTATAAGTCTTCTAACCTTGGTTTAACCTTTGTCAAAACCTTAGAAAGTCTCTGCCCTTGACTTTTCAACCATGAAATTGCTTTCTGCATATAATGCAATTTTAATTTTTTCTGTTTCCCTGGATCTTCAGTTGCTCCTAAGTAGCTGCTAGAAATATGTGGCTAGCTTTAGTTGAAACTGCAAATTCTCAACTCCCTATTTGAGATGCACATAGATAGGCTTTGGGGAGTTCACCTAGTTCTCATTCCCTCAAAAGGAGAAAAAAATTTTGCAATTTATATTTCTTTGAAAATTATTTTGTGGTGCAAAATTATGCTAAATTTATGGTGTGAGGGTTATTTTTTTTCTCTAAAAGACCCAAAGAACCATAGGGTAGCAAACTATTATTTATATACAGTTATTATTACTTCCATATTTCATCATTTAAAATGGTCCACCATTAATAGCACTTAGGGAAAATATTTCATTTATGGATATCTATATATTATTTCACATTGGATCATGTTTAAGTATTCTTGTCCTGGAATTCAGTATTCTGTTCACAGATGAAATAACTTCTGTCAAGGTGATGGTTAGAAATCACCAGGTTCTGTGGCTCTGGTAAAGAAAGAAGGTCCATAGTTTCAGGCTTACTGTTTCTATCAATGTTGTGTCCAAAAGGCTCTACCAGCTGAAAGTCTACCAACCGACATAAAATTTGTTGACTTTGCCAGATATCACACCATAAATCATTTATCAAATGATTTTGTCAAGAGTTGAGAATGGGGTAAGAAGGTTTTGTTCTTCCTAAAAAGTCTTTAATCTTCCTTTATTTTTAGAGGATATACTTGCAAAGTAGAGAGTTCTTGGTTGACTGTTTTTCTTTCAACACTTTAAAGATGCTACTACATTGTCTTTTGGCTTACATTTCTGATAAGTCTTCTGTATATCTTATATTTGTCCTTTTGGATGCAAATTGTCTTTTTTTCTGGCTGCCTTCAAGATTTACTCTTTACCTATGATTGTCAGCAGTTTGAATGTAATATGTTTATGTGGGGGTTTCTTGATTTTTTTGTTCTATTTTTAGTATTTATCCTTCTGAGGTCTCTCTGAGCTTTTTGGATATGTGAATTTTATTATTTTTGGAAAATTCTCAGCCATTATCTCTTCAAATATTACTTCTCCATTCTCTTTCAGTTAGCTCCTGGAATTCCAATTACACATGTTATATTGTTTTATAATATCCCACAAAATGTTCGATTCTATTTTTTCTGCTAATGTATTCTTTTGTGTTATAGTGTGTGTAATTCTTATTGATCATGTGAAGGCCACTGATCCATTTCTTAGCTATGCCATATATACTGCTAAGCCTACCAAAGGCTTTCTTCAACTATGTCACTATATGTTTTCTAGCATTTTCATTTCATTTATATCTCTGCTAAAATCTCCCATCTGTTCAAGCATGTTGTTCACCTTTTCCACTAGAACTTTTAACTTATTCATTATAGTCATTTTAAATTCCCTGTCTGAACTTGATTCTGTTAATTATTTTGACCCTTAATAGTGTTTCTTTTTTGTCCCTTGATAGTAACTTGTTTCTTTGTTTTTATGTTTTATAATTTTTAGAAAATATGAAACTGAGGTAAATATTTTTGCCAGAAATTGGCATGCTTCCCTTTCCGCTATGCCTTAAGTATGCTGGGTTGAGTTAATCTAGTTAGGAGTTTAGCTGGGCTTGGGTTTTATTGTTTACTTTTGTTTGAAGTTTGTTATTGATATCATTATCCACAGTGTACTACAAGCTTCAGAGTCCTCTAACATTACCTTATACTTAATGTAGGGCTAGACTGAGTGTTTTTCTCAATATTCCTGTTCCACCCTCAGCTTTAGGTGTTTCCTCTAAGCCTCTGCCTCAAAGAAGGATTTTCTTCACACTGTTGTCCATTCGCCAGTGGTAAACCACTATTACTTATTACTTAATGCATGTTAGTCTGGTAGGAAGTTGTATGTATTCTCTGTTGTCATAATTATCCTATTTTATGCAAGTTTTGTTTCTCTGGGTATTGGGGATGGGACTTGTTCAGTGATGCTGCCTCTTACAGCACACCTTTAATGGTCAAAGCCTAGGATGGTTTCTATTTGAAGTAGTAGTAAGTTTCTAAGTTCAGTAGTAAAGTTCTATTTGAAGTTCAGTAGTAAAGACATTTTTTCTTTTAATTTCCCCCAGCCAAAATGGGTTTTCAGTGTATCCCTATGGGTAACAGAATTTGCTTCCCTTAAGAGTATTGTACAGTGGAACTCTGTGCCTTTCCTGCTACCCTCCTTGGGCCTACACTTAAGGGTGGCTTTCCCCATTCTACCATTCTGCCTTCCATCTCTTTCATGAGAATTTGATGAACTACATTGAGAGAAGCCTTCAAGTGGCTGCAAATTCTCATGCTTACCCATATCTAGTCTTTAACGACTGGGTAAATATTTTAGCTTAATATTTTTTCTGAGTTAAGAATTCTGAGGTATAAAGATTGATTTTATCTTTTAAAATGTTGCTCCTTTGTCTTCTATCTTGTATAATTTCTTACGAGAAGTCTGTGATTCTTCTTTTCTTTGTTCACCTGTACATAATATATGTTTTTCATCTGTTTTAAAATTTTTCTCTTCAGTGGTTTCTAGTAATTTAATTACAGTATGCCCTGTGTGGTTTTCCTTGAATTTGTACTGATTTTGGTTTATTAATCTTCCTGAGTGTGTGGGTTTAATTTTCATGAAATTTAGAAATTATTATTTCAAATTGTTTTTCTGATTCTTCCCTTTTTGGTAATCCAGTTACAATGATATTAAACAGTTTGGCTTTGTCCAATATGTCCCTTAGGTTATGTATATTTCTTCAGCATATACAGAACTATGCTTTATTTTTATAATATCTTTTACAATAACATAATGCTCACTGATTTTCCCCCTGCATTACATAACCAGATGTTTATTCAATTTTTAAATACAGATATGTGCTTTTCATCTTTAGAAATGTGTATCTTCCATTTCTTCTCCCATTATTTTCATGTTTTACTTTACATCTTTGAGCATAGTTATAACACATGTTAAGGTCTTTGTATTAACCTCATCAACTGTCACTTCTGTATCTGTTTCTATACACTGATTTTTCTCATGGTAAATGTCTCAGTTTTTCTGCATTGCACGTATCTATTAATTTGGGGTTGGATGCTGGATATTTCTGAGGGATGAATTTTGGTGTCTTCCTCTTAAGACTGTTGTAGTTTTTTTTCTGGAAAGCAGTTAAATTTGGAGATTACCTTGGTGTTCTTCAAAGCTTATTGCTAAGCATTGTTAGGACAGTTATAGGATAGCATTTTTTCTACATCTAGCTTAGCTCTCCTCTGAAGGCATTATCCTTCTAGAGTGTGTACTGAATGTCCTGGTTATTTAACAAGGTTTCTTGACTTTTGATGGCCACAGTTCAAACATTCTCAGACCTGTGTTAGCTTTGAGGATTATTCTTCTTACAATTCCTTGCCACGTTTTTCACTGCACACATTTGGCTTATTACTTAGCAACAAACTCTAGGAAACTTCTATGCAGATTTATAAAACTTTTTTCACTGCTATCTCCTTTCTGGTACTCAGCCCCACAAATCCTGGCTGCCTGTACCTCCCTCATCTCCAAGCTTTGTCCTCTCAATTAAGCAGGACTTTTATGATCTATAGGGGTCTTCATCTTTGCACCACCATCTGAAAAGTTCCACCAGGCAGGAAACTGTCCATTGCAGGGCTTATTTCATTTATTTATCTTCTTTATGGATCACTTTCAACTGTTCAGTGTCTGAAAATATTTGCATTTTTTTTTTCAGTTTCTAGTTGTTTATGGTGGGAAGGCAAATGTGGTCCTAGTTAATTATGGCTGCTAGCAATTTTTGAGCAATTTATTTATGTATTTAGAGCTTTTCTAGATTTCAATTTATTTCATTATCCCACTTTATAATCTAAAGGCCTGGATGATTTTTCCTTGTTCCTGAAATATCTCTATACATGTCAATTCCAGCTCTCACAGATAGGGCATCCACCTGTCATGTGCATCCACCGTCATGCACAGAAGCTGCTCATAGGCAATGTGCTCTTCTGTGACAGCTTGCTCCTCTTTGAGAATTTGGTTTATCAGGGTTTCTTTGCATTTATCACTTTTCACTATCCCCATAGAACAGTATGATTTTTATTCTGACTTATATTTCTTCTTATTTCCAGGCAATGAAAATCTTTCACATCCATCTCTATCTGACCAAGAATGAAAGCCGCGTACTTTTCACAGTATATTTTAGTAAAATGTTACTAATATAACTTCTTGTTGACACACTCAATATATTAATTGGTCTCTTTAAAAACAGTGAGGCAAGCATTCAGATTTCTTGAAACATAAATCAACCTAAAGGCTTTTTTCAACACAATTCTTTATGTCACAGGATCTAAAGCCCCTCTTTTTGCTCACCTTTGCTGAACTGCAGCTTTTGGTAAAGAGATACTTTACAAGTTGAGCTCTTTTGGGAGTTCCACATAGGGATAAGGGCAATGGTTCCTCACCCTAACATGCCATTCCATTCTTGGACTTCAACACAGAGAAAGCAAATTAGGATATATGTATTACAGGTAGCCTCTACCTCTCTCGAGACAGGATTTTTCAATCTCTTCTCCTCTGGTATAGAATTAATCTTGTCCTTTCTAAATGCAGCCTCAAGTTATAACCTTACCATTTGGCATTCATGAAAACTGGCTTACTCTAGGAAACAAATCTGTAAAGCTTTTACAAATACTCATCTGACAGTGAGACTACCTGTGAAAAGCCTTGTTTTCAAAGCAAACATATATGAAAGATCAGGATCATAGATTATAGAACTGAAGTTTTAATGAAATCACGAAAAATAAAGAATACAGACTTCTTATACACTAATTCTTTTTCTTTTTTTATTCTGAAACATTGATCTTTTGCCACAGGCAGTCCTTAGTGTTCCTCCATATGGTACTACTTGATGCAAAAAAGATAATTAAAATTTTTGTCCTGTTTTTATTCTCCAGGGTAAAAATTATGGAGGTAGCACCACTAATTTTTAGAAATTTGCTTCCTTGAATAAATTCCATAAATATGGAGGGTGGGCAGAAGTGAAAGGGAAAAACTGATTTGGGGGAGTCAACTTCTTAGGAAATCCTTATTTCTTCTGAAGGCAAGTTAAAGATTGACAAAATGTATAGAGATAAACAAATACAGTTATGAAAGAATACTGATAACAGAGGTAAAGACGTATAGGAAATATATGCACAGTATTTTTGCTAATTATTAACTAATCCATTAAGCAAATTGTTTTGAAAGCCAGTACTACACTGTTTGATACTGTAGCTGCTAAGTGCATATGAGTAAATTTAAATTAATCAAAACAGAATACAATTGAAATTCAGCTCCTCGGTCTCACTAACCACATTTGAAGGGCTCAGTAGGAACATATGTCAGGTGGCTGTCCTACTAAACTGTGTAAATATAGGACATTTCATCATTGCAGAAAATGCCATTGGACAGTACTAGCCCAAAACGTACTACATTCTGTCCTAGGCCCTTGGTTATAGAAATATACAGAATTTTTCTGCCTTCATGGGACTAAATATGTTGCTATATTCAGACAATAAACATGTAAACTAATATGAGCTCATGTTAAGAATAAAATAAAAAAGGATCATAGGAATCAAAGAGAAATGTCTAGGTCAGCGGGTAGTGGTGGTTATTTTATCCAGAATGTTTAGGGAAGACTTCTTTGAGGACATGGCGTAGAAGTCTGCCATGCCAAGACCCAAGATAAGAGCATTTGAATCAGAACAGAAAATACAAATATCCTGAGTTTTGTAAAGTTATCCTGAGACAGAAAAAAAACCCAACATTTGATGAGGGCAGTCTTTACCAATGACTTATGAAAAGCAAAGAGATCTGAGAAAAGGATTGATTTAAAAAGTTGTCTTCTCAGTGTGACCTCAAGGAGTCCCTGGAGTGGTGGTAATGGGGGTGTTAGAGGCAGGCTGTTAAAGGGGACACACATGTCTTAAGGGTTAATTGCTTTTCACCCAAGTTTGGATCCCTTTGGACACACACGTCCATCCATAGTGCTATACCTTATGAAAACCAATGCTATGCCCATGGTCAGTTTTCAGTTTCTTTCCCAAACTACATTTTTAAGGGCCTAAGCACATAAGAAGATGTGGGAGAGCACCTTTTTCTCTGTCCCAGTTCTTTCCTGACGGTTACGAGTCAGATGCACCTTAGAGTCCTCTAGAGGGCAGCATTGCTTAATTCCAAATGCCATACACACAGTCTTGGGTCTTTGAAAAACACTGATGCAATACCTGTTAAGATGAAATTCTTCCAGAAGTTTCCTTGGAAATGGAAATAATTCAACACAATTTTTGAAAGATGTGCTTGGGAAATTTTCTGTGAAAAGATATTCTTCTTCAAATGTTCACAAGGATAAATTAAACCCTTGAGGCTAGAGTTTTCTCTCTTGCCAGTTTGGTTACATCATCTCTCAGGTTCTCATCACAAAATCAAGCTCTCCCCCAAAGACTCCTATAAGTCTTCATTCACCTCCTCCTCTGTCCAGGAAACATTTATTCATCCTTCATGTTTCATTAGTCTTTGAGGAAACCTTCATGACCTCTTCCTCCCTGACCACCCCTCCCCCAACTAAAGATAAGGGACATGGAAGTGAAAGAAGTGTTCCTGGGAAAGAAACAAAGGGAAATAAGTATTTTGTCACAATTTTGATGACAGTTTTATATATTTAAGGAAATAAATGGAAAATGTCTGATACTAATGCTTGAGACTAAGGTTAAAAATAAATGATTTCTTTGTGTGTTCATCTGGGGCTGAAAGAGCAAACCAATCCATTAATTAATAAGTCTTTTATATGGTTTCTATGTGCTTTGAATGGTGCTCTTGAATAGGAGATATTCTGGAGTGAAAAAGGAAATATATTTTCACTCCTGCTAATTTTTTTTAAAAATATTATATCTGTTAAAACAACAACACAGGCCCAAAATGGCATTGCTTATGCTAAAGCCCATGATACCAAACCTAGATTTAATACCTAACTGCAGTTTCAACCTTCACCAGGAATGTAATTTTTTTTAATTGAGATACAGTTGATGTACAATATTATATAAATTACAGGTGTACAACATAGGGATTCACAATTTTTAAAGGTTATACTTCATTTATAGTTATTATAAAATATTGGCTATATTCCCCGTGTCATATAATATATCCTTGTAGCTTATTTTATACCTAATAGTTTGTATGCCTTAATCCCCTATCCCTATATTGCCCCCACCACTTCCCTTTCCCCACTGGTAACCACTAGCTTGTTTTCTATATCTGTGAGTCTGTTTCCTTTTTGTTATATTCACTAGTTTTCTTTTTAAAATTCCGCATATAAGTGATATCATATAGTATTTTTTTTCTGTCTCATTTCACTTAGCATAATACTCTCCAAATCCATCCATGTTGTTGCAGGTGGCTAAACTTCATTTTTTATGGCTGAGTAGTATTCCATTGTATATATATATACCACATTTTCTTTATTCACCCATCTGTTAATGGTCACTTAGTCTGCTTCCATATCTTGGTAATTGCAAATAATGCTGCTATGAACATTGGAGTGTATGTATCTTTTCAAATTAGTGTTTTCATTTTTTTGTTTGTTTTGGATATATACCCAGGAGTGGAATTGCTGGGTCATATGGTAGTTCCATTTTTAGTTTTTTGAGAATCCTCCATACTGTTTTTCACACTGGCTGCACCAATTTACATTCCCACCAACAGTTTGTGTCATCTTCAATTTCTTTCATCAGTGTCTTATAGTTTTCTGAGTACAGATCTTTCACCTCCTTAGGTAGATTTAATCCTAGGCATTTCATTCATTTTGATGCACTGGTAATCTTACTGAGTCCCAAGCTCGTACTGCTCGCCACATGACAGGCCAATCAAATCAAGAGACAAGTTGTTGGGCAAGGAATAGCAACTTTATTCAGGAAGCCAGCAGAGAAGATGGTAGACTAGTGTTCCAAAAAACCATCTTGCCTGGGTTTGTATGCTAGTTTCTTTCATAGAGCAAAGAGGGGGAAGTGAGGAGATAAAGTAAAAAAAAAAAAAAAAGGCAATAAGATGTTGCAAATATTTCCTAGTTCCAGCCAGACTCTGGAGGGGGTGGATGTTAATTTCTTCTTTCCTGCAGCCATGCATTGGTGGGCCTGGTCAGGATGTTTCCTGTGAGCTAAACAAAGGTATTTTAGTTTAAGCTCAGGCATAGGAGGCAGGGTTCCTGGAAATAGGCCATTATGTATACTTTAAGCTACAGGCAGCATCCCTTTAGTGACTAACTTGTAGCAAAAGCACTAAAATACAAAGGTTAAAGTAAAAGAAACATCCAATATGGAGTCAGATTTGTTCTTCCCTCTTACAGTAAATGGAATGTTTCTTTAATTTCTCTTTCTGATAGTTCATTGTTAGTATACAGAAATGCAACAGATTTCTATATATTAATTTTGTATTCTGCAACTTTACTGAATTTATTGATAAGCTCTAGTAGTTTTCTGGTGGCATCTTTAAGATTTTCTGTATATAGTATCATGTCATCTGCAAACAGTGACAGTTTTCATTCTTCCTTTGCAACTTGGATTCCTTTCTACTAGATGTAATCTTTTTTTTAAAATAAATATATTAAATTGCAGTGAAGAGTAACCCCTGCTTGCAACAACTAGAGAAAGCCCACACACAGCAACGAACACAACGCAGCCAAAAAAAAAAAATTTTTTTAATAAATAAATAAATTTAAAAAAAGGAGACCCATGTTTCATACACTCACTCACATATCCATTGTCTTAACACATATTAAATAAATCTTACATGAATCTCTGCTCTCAGTGCTATGTACTGCTCTCAGTGTTCCTATGGTTAATGTGTGGATTTTAACAATCAAGTATGTAATTAGGAAAATAACAGTGTGACAGAGAACTTTAAAGAAGATAATGATTCCTTTTCACTTTACTTTTACCTACAAGAGGTATTGAAGAGCTTCGGGTGGTAGAGAAATCACCTCTACCTCAGGACATTTTGAGAAGTTGCAAAAGAAAAGTTGAATTTGAGGTACACCTTACAAGAGAGGTAAGATTTCTTTAGGTACCAAGGGAATAAGAGTGTGTTGGTTGGAGTGAATAGAAGAAACTAAAGTGGGAATGACACATAATGATAGCAGTCATTTATTTAGTGCTTACTATTTGTCAGGTAATTTATCTCCTATAATTCTCACAATGACCTTAAATCCTCATTCAGTAAATGGGGAAACTCAAGATCAAAGATACTGAGTAATTTGCTGTAGACCACACAGCTCTGAGGTAACAGAGGCTGAATTCATTCCTCAGAGCTCTCTGACTCTTGATTAAAAGAGTCACCTACCTAGATCTCTTGTTCCTGGATCACAATTCATACTAAAGAGAACTCAACTTTAAGACTCAAAAAACTATTCTAGGGAAGTCAGTAAGTGAAAAACCACATGTGCCAGTAGCTAAGCAATGTCTTGTTTCAATGCAGAAATGATATTTACAGTGAAACTGACCTTTGTTGTATGTAAGAGATTCAATACAGGATTCCATTTACTATGGCAGGATATGAAATTAACTCATGAGATTTGAACTTCCTGGTACTTTCAAACCAAGACTTAAAATAACCCTGAAATTTACAACAAGCATGTTACAACTGGTGACTAAATGGGAGCACTGGGAGAAGTACAGTTGTAACAAAAGAGTTTAGATAACTTTTTATTACATTGGACTGTCTCCCTGCCTTAGTTCAAGGTTCTGATATTAGATTTCACTGGGGAAAAAATGAATTGAGATAACATCAGATAAAGCAGCATATTGTGAAAATTATGCATGGGATATCCCTATGAAATGAAATATTCCCCATCACTTAAACTAGAGTTGTATTATAAGTATAAAGGCTTCCCATAAAATACATACAATATGGTCTAGCTCATATAACTTTGATTATATTTTCATCAGTCAAAACTGATGAAATTTAATTCAAAATTTATTCAAAACTTAATTCAAACTTAATTTGGAAGGTGAAATGTAAGTGTGTGTGCAAAACTCTGGATTTAACACTGTAGTGATTATAGTAGCCTAAAAATATAGAGACCTGCAATTTAGAAAATGTTACTTGTGGTTGAGAATTAAAGAAGCAAAGGAAATCCATTGCTTTACTCTGACTCACATTTTCTACACAGGAAGCTTAAATTCATCTCATGCACGCACGCGCGCGCACACACACACACACACACGCACACACACACACTTTCAAGTAACTTTTGTATTCTACTAGGTAGATGCATGCTGGAATTAATTACTTTTGTTAGCCAAAGACAGCACCAATGAACATTCTCAAATGTTACCTTATCACACAAAAAAGACCTACAATTTTTATTATGATCTTTTTGTCTCTTTTTGTAGACACTTATGATGAAATTTCATCTTTAGTGATGGCATTCATTGCAGTATTAGGAAAGGATATTTTCTCTTTTGGAGATAAATGGTGAGTTGACATTTTTGAGTCTCACTGGATTAACACAGAACCAGCTAGGGAAAAAAAAAGTTAAAAATGAAAAGTAGAATATAAGAAGTTCAGATAAAGCTATCCTTGAGTTGACAGTTTGCTATGAAAATCCATTTCCTTAGTTCTTTTAATTTAACTAGAAATCTTTCAGTAAAGCTCACTATTTAATAAAATGGTTTTATGATATACAAAAAATGAAGATGTGATATCTAAGGGCTAATTTTTAAACTAATATGGGAAATTTTTTCTTGAATCCAATGTTATCATTAAATATATTTTAACAACTCCCTGATAATGAAAACTAAAACTAACATTGTACCAACTGTAGTTATAATGGCTTATAGAACAGTGATTTCTCTTGGATATGCATATATTTTATATTGAATGAATCAAAAAGTATGTGTGTACCTGCAATCCTACACTGTAATGCACGTATTCCTTTTAAAATAATGGCTTCCTGTATAATTCAGTTAATTGACATTTAAGCAGCACAAACTTTGTAAAACAAGCCAGGTGCGTTGGAGTGATCAAAAAAATAGGCATAGTTTGTGTTTTCAGGGGATATTTAATCTCTTTTGTTTCACAACCAAATTCAGTGCTTTTCAACTTTTAGTGAGCATCAGACACATGTGTGTGCCAGTCTAGGACTTGATTTTACTTTTCTTACAAGCTATTATATTAGTCTGTTACTTTTCCATGGATGCTGGTAGGAGACACGAGACTCCAAGTTCAGAGATAAAGGGCTTTGTTACTCACAATGTAGCAAACAGTATGTGAACATCAACAAGCGCTTCATTTCCTTGCCCCATATTCTCCAGAAGTGATGTAGAGTGCCCTGAAGGATGCCTGCACATGATCCATGTTGCTAGAATCCAGGTGACTGAAACAGAATTATGTTTCAATCTCCTAGCTTCCCTTTTGGCCAGACTGCCACCCAGAGGGTGTACCAGTCAGGCCTACCTGAGGTTACTGGTAGGAGAAAGACACACATCATGCCCAGGAATAGTCAGGGAAGGATCCTGAATTTTCAAAATAGTTTTATATATTTCACCTCCCCTTTCCTGTGATCATTACCCAGGAGGAAGGCAAGAGGAGATCAACCCATTCTGAGATGGCCACATTCAGTGATCACACTGTTTTACCAGGAAGAGACAAGGTCAATAGAGTCAGAAATAATTTTTAGATGATTGTTTTTTAAAATGCATTCTACCTCTCAATGATGCCAGCAGCCTGAAGATGATAAGGGCCACGAATGTACATCAAATACCACGATAATCAGCCTATTTTTCAGTGGCCTTTAGGACAAAAGGCAAACTATTGTCAAACTGTAGATGGTTTGGAAAGTGGAACACGGCACAATTTAGATTTTAGAGTCATAGTTCGGTGGCCAGATTTTACTGATTGGACTGGAACAGCAACCCTACGACCAGAAAAAGTGGTGACAGTCATGAAGTACCACAGATATCCTTAAGATAGGGATCAAAGATTCCATGTAGTCAATTTGCCAGAAGGTAGAGGCAATGACTCCTGCAATGTGTCATTCCACTTGTGAGTCGGATGGGTCAACTTTTGGCAAGAGTCACAAGTTTGGCATAAAGTAATAACTTCTAGATCAGAAACATACAATTCTTTATGAACAGTCTGTGAAAGTGGAGGTATTGCCATGTCCAGTCTAATGATAAATTTAGGTAGTGATGGTGGCCATCTGATCAGCAGCTTGATTCCAGTTGGTCTCATTAGAGAATGGGCCCTTACCATAGACATCTACATGAGTAACTGACTGCCAGCTGAGATTTGTTTCCACAGTTCATGGCTCAAAAAAAAGGGTGCCTTTAATCCACCAGTCTGAGGTCTTCCAAGTGGTAGACCAGATACCTGGGATATTGGCAACAACCCAAGAATTAGTAAAAATGTGAAAAGATTCATCAAGGATAGTATTGGCCAGGGCTATTAAGACTACCTTGAGTTCTGAACACTGAGTAACCACATCCACCTTTGTTTACAAATATCTAGCACTAAGACTGAATACCAGTAGCGACCCAATGAACACGATTAAGTTTTTTTTTTTAATTTTATTTATTTATTTATTTTTGGCTGCTTTGGGTCTTCATTGCTGCGTGCAGGCTTTCTCTAGTTGTGACGAGCGGGGGCAACTCTTCATTGCAGTGTGCATGCTTCACAATGCGCGTGCTTCTCGTTGCGGTGGCTTCTCTTGTTGCGGAGCATGGGCTCTAGGCACGCAGGCTTCAGTAGTTGTGACACACAGGCTAAGTAGTTGTGGTGCACGGGCTTAGTTGCTCCACGGCATGTGGAATCTTCCCGGACCAGGGCTCGAACCCATGTCCCCTGCATTGGCAGGTGGATTCTTAACCACTGCACCACCAGGGAAGTCCTAAGTTTTAATTTAGCTGAGCTATCAGTAAATCAGGCCTAGAAATTTAGAAGAACACCTGTAAGTCAAAGACCCCATTGGGCCAGCACTGTTGCTTCATGAAGGCATTGGAGTTGAAGATAATATTTCCTCCAAAGGTGTAGCTGCCTGTTTCTGATGTAAGGACAAAATGCTTCTCCAGCCAATCCAGCTGTGCTCTTGAGTGTACCATTTCCATTCAGCTAGTGAGGCTTGTTGGGTTCCTTCCTTGTCAGTAAGCCTGGACATCATTTTATGTGTTTATTGTCTATTTCTACTGATTTTCTGTGGATTGTATTATTTCCCCATTTTTCTATTCAGTTGTTCACACTTGTATTGCTTTGTTGAAGTTTTTTTTTTTTTTTTTGCGGTACGCGGGCCTCTCACTGTTGTGGCCTCTCCCGTTGCGGAGCACAGGCTCCAGACGCGCAGGCTCAGCGGCCATGGCTCACGGGCCCAGCCGCTCCGCGGCATGTGGGATCTTCCCGGACCGGGGCACGAGACCGTGTCCCCTGCATCGGCAGGCAGACTCTCAACCACTGCGCCACCAGGGGAGCCCCTGTTGAAGTTTTTTTATATTGTTTTCCAATCCTTCATTGCTTGTCATTTATGGCATCTTTCACTATACAAAATTGATAATGTCTATAGAGTCAAGTCTATCGTGTTATATCTATATGCCTTCTGGGTTTGGTGCATCACCTCAAAGATACTCTTCTACTTCAATACTATTAAGACATTTCTGTATGTTTTCTTCCAAATATTGTTTGAATTTTTAGTCCATCTAGGTTTCATTTTTATATATGATGATTAGTATTCAAACTTTATTTTCTTCTAAATAGTCAATATCCTAACAGCATGCATTTTATTATTCTTCCATTCCCCACTGATTTAAAATGCCTGCTAATTTTCATGCAAAAATTCCAAATATGCTGGAATATATATTCCAAATATATTTTGGACTCTTCATCTGAGTCTAAAATATTAACATAAGACTGTTGACAGGGCAGGGAAATAATTATGTGATATTGTTTTGAAATGAATAGTAATTTTTAAAGCTATTGCCTTGTAGCTCATAATGTCATTGCATTTCTCAAATCATGCTTAAATGTGCATTTTTTTCATTTTCTTTATAATGTTACAAGGAGTATTATTAATAGAGCTTACATTAAATTTAGGAAAAGACAGAATAAAATTTAGTTTTTATAAGCAACTATTCAATAGCAAAAATAGAGTCAATCTTAAAGCATCCTAATAACTAGGATCAGTAAGAAAAAACACTGCTTCATTCTATATTCACATTTACTCCAATGTTGGAAAATCAAAGATGTGAGTGAAGCTAAAGATGATTAAGGATATGTATTTTCTTATTGTTACTTATCTTTATTTTTGTGTCAAGACCAAAAGCTACTGAAGTCCATATAATTGGCTTTTCAGTCTTAAGGGAAGGAAATATTCAACACTTATTATATTTAATTATGGATTACAGAGGTTTCATCATCACCAAGGAGGTAACTTCTCTAACTTACATGAAATCCCCCCAATAAATCCTATATTAATTGACTATTGATATTAGATTATATTTCAAACTTAATTCCTGCTACTTGGTTCTTGAGTTTAGCCTTCAATCACGTGTATAGAATGTAGTCATTCATAGTTTAACATTGGCTATCCTAACCGTTCTAACAAGATGGAGGCTTGATTGCTTTTCTTTTAGGATAGAGAGTGTATGCTCGGCACTCTTTGCCTAATTATGTCATTTAATTTTCACTATATTCCAGTCAATTAGATTTTGTTATTGTTCACTTTACTGATGGGGAAAACCACAGTCAAAGAGATTAAGTGATCTGCCCAATGCCAAGAGCTAACAAAGAGCAAATTTGAAATTTAAAACCTTATCTGTAGTCTTCTGAAGTCCATGATATCACTGCTGTATCATCGTTCAAATTAAGCTTCAAGGTGTACACCAATAGCTCTGAGCAATAACCCTGTGGATTGAATGAATGGGAGTGGAAAGCTTACAAAGCCAAGACACAGACATTTTCATTACTTCTGGGCACAGATCTATTAAGAAGAGTCAGAAATTTGTCATGATTTTGTTTTTAAATTCAAAGCATGTGTTCAAAATACATGTTCAAGAGTTACTTAGATCATTTCTCCCAGGCCCCCTTTTCAAGAACACTTATGTTGTTTACTGGACTATAGCTTGGCTCCTTTGTTTGTTTTCATTTATGAACATGTAAAAATCTCACGGGGACATGTTACTTCCTTCCCTTTTTCTACCCTGTTTCCTTCCACTCAGTTGCCATAGGTAAGCAATTTCTTTAGCTCTGATTTATACTTTCACTTCTCTTTTTGAAAAAGAAGCTAAAGCAGATACATGTATATTTTCTTATTTCAAACATTATCTCTTTAAAATATAAGCTGAGTTACTTACCTGCTTAAAACCCTCCAGTGGCTTCACCTTACTCTTGTGATAAATCCAAACTCCTTCTGTGATCTTCTAGAACCTAAATTATCTGCTATTGACTAACTCTCTGACTTCCTTTTCTAGCATTCTACCCTTGGTCATTCCACTATATCTACTTGAATACACACATACTCATCCTTGCTCATGGTTTTTGAACTTGCTAAACTCTGCCTGCAATGCTCTTTACATTGTTCACCCTCTTACATTTTTGCATTATCTGCTCAAATCTCACCTCAAAGAGGACCTCTCTGGCAACCCCATTATCATGCTCTATACCCTACCTTGCTTTGGTTGTTTTTCGTAGCATTTGACACTACCCAACCTTTCATTATACATTTATTTGCTAGGTGATTGTTATCAGTACCACTCACTATAATTTAACCCCTGTGAGGCAAGAACATTGTATTGCTCATCATTCTATCACCTGTGCTTGCAACAGTGCCTTCAAATAGTGGGTGACCAAAAAATATTGATAAACTAATGAATCAATAGTTCCTCCATGTCTCATTTTTTCCTTGTTAATCTCATGCTGCCACCCTTTTGTCTATGAGTTATGTTAAAAAAATAAAACTCTATGTTTTCTATTTCATTGTTCCACTTGTCCTCAGTCTTCCCATTGAGTCTTGCTGCTTCTATTGCTTTTTAGAATTTTGCAATCATGTTTTCCCTTTCCATGCAATTATCCTTCCTGATGTCATAATTTCCCTCTTTGAGCCTGTCTTCCTCTAGCAATGTCTTCTGCCTTGCTGAAAATAAAAGATTTTCTAACATCCTACCTTCTATCTTGCAGAAACATCATTTCAAAGGATAGTTATGTCTCATTCCTCAGATTGATTCTCTTGAACTGCTGAAGCATTTCTCATCCTAGTGATTTTTTTCTCTTTGTACATCTTTACAGAGGCAGATCTGTGCTCATGCGGTCTTGTGCATTGGGATGGGTTCTCCAAAAAGACTTTGTGTATTTCTGGTAGAATCTCCCAGGCCAGGGGGCAGTTAAAGAGAGAAGGAAAATGTTTGATTTGTTGTGATTTAACTTTGCCAATTTGGACATCAAGGTGTCATATGGAAAGAATATGGAAGGAGGAAGTGTTCCTTCTAGAGGCTTTTTTACTATAGAGCAGCATCTCTTTGCTGAAGGAGGTCCTGATAAGTGTGTTGCGGGCAACTAGCTGGGCCACTTTCTCTCTAGGTTAAATGGTCACTCTTTCAGCAAGACTACTGCCCCATGAGTATGCCATGCATGGAGTAAACATACTTTTTAAAAAAATCTTTGCTCTTTTATCTATAGCTTTCTCAAGGATATTGGTAAAGTGAAATTGTTCCCCAAATATACAGTAACCTACTGTGTGGACCACTTTCACCACATATTCCTGCACTTCTAGCTAAGGATGTACTAGTAGTGTCCATTTCAGATACTGAAGGAGTTCCTTGCATGTACTTTTCAGTTTCCTGGTTTACAGACTAAAATAGACTTCCCGATATTTTTATATACCTTTCCCAAGTTCAGGGAGAATCTGGAGGAGAGGTGCCAATTAAAGATTATGTTCAAGTCACCAAAGTTAGTTGCCTAATTGCTTTTATTTTAACGTTATATAAAAATAAAGAGAATGGTATAAGCAGACCTAGATACCCACCTTCCAGCTGGTTTACGTATCAAATATAATTTACCTGGTGATGGTATTTGTGTTCACCTATTACAAGACTGAGAATTTTAGATCTGTTACCAACCAGGGTTCTTGGCCTCCTTAATCAACAGAAATTGATAAGAGGCCAGACAAGAAATTCAGGCGGGGCTTCCCTGGTGGCGCAGTGGTTGAGAGTCCGCCTGCCGATGCAGGGGACACGGGTTCGTGCCCCGGTCCGGGAGGATCCCACATGCCGCGGAGCGGCTGGGCCCGTGAGCCATGGCCGCTGAGCCTGCGCGTCCGGAGCCTGTGCTCCGCAACGGGAGAGGCCACAACAGTGAGAGGCCCGCGTACCGCAAAAAGAAAAAAAAGAAATTCAGGCAAGGCTTTATTGGGCCTCCTGCTGCAGGAGGGGGGAGCAAGAACAAGAAACAGGTTCCCTTGCTTGCTGGCTGTCCAAGGCGGGCAGCAGGCTGCTTCCTTATATGGACTGAGGGTAGCGGCAGGTCCAGGGGTCAGGCCGGAGGGGTGCTTAGATGGCTTGCCTACCCCTTTGGTGGTGGTCTGTGTGCAGGGGGCATATGTGATACCCTGCTTTTGCTCCCAACACCCTTGTTTTGCTCCTGGCTCTTCAGAAGTGGCAGTTGGGTTTTTGATCTCTTTGTGTCTTTTTGTCCAAAATTTGCCCAACTGCGCATGTATGCAGTTATTTCTAGTCCCTTATAGTTTCTTTGTATTTTATTGCTTGAGGAGACATTTGTCCAGGTGCAAGCACTGGGTCACAAGTTCCAGTCCCAACCTGTCTCAGACCCATTTTCCTATACCTTGTTTGCGATAAGAATAATATGTTACCTGGATCTTGTTTCGATCCTGAACATAACAGTATCTCAGAGCCAAGAGTTGCCTTTATCAAATGAATGCTCCTAGTAATAAAAAGGAAGCAATTATTAGTGAGAAGAGTGTATAAAGAATGAATAGTAATTTTCAAAATGTTAGAGGAAATGAATTAAGTTGGTACATTCCATCTGTTTTTCCTCTTGTTCTATACTCTTACTGTGCCCTAGAAGGCTGAGGAAAGGGAATGAGATAAATTCACAGGGGGAAGTGTTTCTCAAGACCTGCTTTGTTACTTTAAATTAACCCATCCACCCATGACCCAGTGGCTAGGAGTCCTAACACAGTATGTAGATATTGCAAATCCTTTCTCAGCCATTCCACTGGGCTCGCATTACTTTACTACTATTTCATTTTCCAGTCCTGACTGATTTCTGTCCTTCTCCTCTCCTTTTAGGTTCTGGTCACACACTCTTGGCTCTCACAGTAAAACTGATTTCTCAGGTTTTGATCCCTCAGGTTGTCTGAGCATTTGGGATGTCCTCATCCTCTGGCTCCTGGTGCTAGATTTAGCTGCTTCTGTTAAATTTTTATTTCTGATTCAGAGAGCAGGGTATGGGTACATAAGGGCATAGACAAAGCCAGAATGTCTGGATTTGAAAGCTGTCTTCACATTTAGTCAACTGAGCATCCTGGGCCAATAACTTTACCTCTCGAGTGTCCTTAACTGCAAAATGGTGACTATATAATAGTATGAACCTTATAGGCTTGTTTCAGGATAGAAATAAGATAATATTGGTGAAGTGCCTAGTACAGTGGTAGATGCATGCCAATTGTTATAACTATCTTGTAAGTAAATGAAAAATAAAATAGTCCGTTAACCCAGCTTGGCTCCTACAGGGTGAGAAGCAAACTAGATATTTCTTTGTTTCATGTTCTCAACAGAAAGCCCTAGTTATTAAGGCTAAATCATTTTCTGCTTTGGACTTATCATTTTCCAAACCAGCTGCTTTTCTCTCTGACTCTCTATGTCATGCTTCCAGAAAGCCCCAAACTTGGCACTGAACAGCAATGAAATGAATGTTTGCAGAGTTTAACATAAAATGACTTACAAACTACAAGGACTTTGCATTTAAAGGAATATAAAATTTACAGACAACATACAAACTGGATACTTCATAGGGTGTTTTCCTCAAGTGCACCTGAAAGCCAGGGCAACAGGACTGTAAATCCCCCTGTAAATAAATAAGATACCTGATTTCAAGTTGAAAGATTAACTCTACTCTTGAATAAAGCAGACACGTCTGCTTTATTCAAGAAAGTTACTTTCAGTGTTCATTTGATTCCCATGCCTCTTCAGTTTCAGCAAATAGGAACATCCAGAACACTTTTCACTTTCACACCTCAGTCTCAATTAGCCTAATTCTTGACTGGATTTCAGTTTCTCTCAATGTGGAATATCTGATTGTTCCTGAATTGCTGGAACCTTACAAGATCCAGATGAGCTCGTCTGTATTGCCAAGTTTCTGTTAAGGTCAAGTTGACATTTTGGTTTTTTTTCCAAGTTCAGACATTACCCCAAAATTGAAAATAGCTCTCCCTATTTCAAATTAGCTTAATTAACATTTATTAACACCTAATTCTCATTGATTCCTTTTTAAAGTTCTATCAAATATTTTAATTCTAGAAAGTTTTGCTCTCACTTGTCTTTTTTTTTTTAACATCTTTACTGGTGTATAATTGCTTTACAATGGTGTGTTAGTTTCTGCTGTATAACAAAGTGAATCAGCTATACATATACATATATCCCCGTATCTCCTCCCTCTTGCGTCTCCCTCCCACCCTCCCTATCTCACTTGTCTTTGATGAGTTTCTTTTTCCACTTGAGATTATTTAAACTTTTTTAAGATTATCTCTTGAAATACATTGATTTGAGGAATGAACATCTGTCTTTTATCATTAGTTTGTAAGGGATTATGCAAAATGCTGGTTCTGTTTTCACAAAAAGGAAGAGAAAACATGTGAATCAAAAGATTCAGCAAGAGTTCTGTATAATGTAACTCTAGTCAGATGTGATGTCTTCTGAGTCAGTTACAGGAAAGAGAGGGTAGAAAGAATGAGGAACCCAATTCTGACCTTTTGGAAAGACCTTGTATCAGGATGAACTCTAAAATGTAGAGAAATACTAAAGTAAATGTTACAATAAATTCTCCCACAATATAACAAAGAGAATCATTGATGCAATAAATGTTGGAACTTATCTGTTTACTTGATGTCCAAAAGAATCAACAATATTCTGTTTAGTGTGTGGTAAGCAGATTTGTTAAGTAACAATTCTTTCAAGTTTTAACATGAATTTTTTTGTATAAGAATTTATTTGAATCAAAGCAGCTACTCTGTTCTCTTGCCTTATTAATCTCTCTCCCTCCAGTTCCCAATCCATTTGCCAACATTTATGACTACTGGCATCTAGTGGGTAGAGAACAGGGATTGTGCTAAGTATCCTACAATGCATGGGACACCCTCCACAACAAAGAATTATCTCAACCCAAATGTCAATAGTGACAAAATGAAGAAGCCCTGAATTAGGTGTTTACAGATATAGTTAATCAAGAAAACAAGGTAACCATAACCAAGAACTCACGACATTTCGAGAAACTCTCCTCACCCTTTGGCAACAAAACAAGACTGACAGAAATTGCAAAATGCCATTGCAGAAATAGGACATATGTAGCCACAGTTATGTTTCCTTTCCACTCTTCTCCTTGGTTTTCCTGCTATAGGATTTTGGAGGATGGAGGTGAGGTGGTGGTTATAATGTGTTTAAAGTGTTTTGTAATCTTTAGAGAGCTATACAGATATAAGGAGCTATTGTAAAGATAAAAGCCCAGAGCACCTTTCAACAGGCTTCTTTGTTGTCTGATGCTGTTGCAGTTTGTACAGCCACTACTCCTGGCTATTTTATTTAACCTATAGGTCATTCCCTTTGAGCATAATCTGTATCCTAACTCCTTTTGCCTAGTACTGCCTCGTGGAATTTTCAGCACAAAGCATACTGAGGCAGTTTTAGCATTAAGCTCTATTTTTCTGAAATGTTAGAGGTTGAATTTCAAATTCTATACAGATGAGTAAAACCCAGTTATTCTCCAGTAACAATATTTCCTACAGATGTATCTCCTGGCAGCTGGTAGGGCAGACAGCCATTGTTGCTTCAATCTGATCAAGTTTTTTGAAGGGTTTTTGTACCACCCAACTGTCTCCAGGCCTCTGAATCATGATTTCGCAGGAAGACTTCCCATTGCTTACTCTAGGGCTTTCAGAAACAACTTCCTTAGTAGCTCCAGATGGAACTTGAAGATCAAATAAAGCAGCAAATATTAGAGGGAATATGAACCTCTGCTTCACTGGTGGTGTATGTGTGTGGGCGGGGCGGGTCAAAGAATATATTATCATCGCAGCCAGAGCTAACATCCTTACTGATTAGAAACTGGACTAATTTTAAGGCAGAAGAAATACCCCTGCAACCTGTATAAGCAGGTAATTTATGTAATGTTGACCCTAAACCCCTTAGACACAGAGATTTCTCTACTGTCCACATCTGTTACTTCATATCAAAAATGACCCTTATCCTAGGTGAGGAGCTATGACTCAAACCTTACCTCTGTGTTGCTAATTCTGAGAAAGAAATTTTTCATATCTGGGCCAGATTCGGGCTATTCGAATAATTATACTTCCTGGTTCTAGATTTTGGTGAGGCATTGTGGATTAGAGATCAAGAACATCTAGGAGCAGTTAAGACTGATTTATCTTTAAATGCTTTATACTTTATATATAAAGTATATAAAATGCTTTATATATATTCTCTTTCCCCAGAGAATTCCCCAGCATTCTCTGGGGAAACAGGGCTATTTGTCTTTTCTAAAAATCTAAGGCAGTATCGCTGGTGTTCCTCTCACAGAGATGGCCCCCGACCTTTCACGGAGCCAGTTCATGTGCATTTGAAATATGACAATCCGGCTGGTCTGTTCTCCCATCTCCTAAATCTGAGAAAAGCACTTCTTGTTTTGGAAATTCTTGGCTTCCTTAGTGTCCACTTGAAGGGGAAATACATTGATGCTTTTTTTTTCTTTTTTTGCAATGGATGCAGTAAATGGCTATTTAATTTCAAATTAGATTTCTTTATACTTCATAGATTCCAAACAAATGATTATACAGCTCCTGTCATTTTAGTACATTAACATAAAGCACCTTATCTTGATAATACTGAGAGAAATGCATTAGAACAAATCACAGGATAAACATCAGATTCCAAAGTGACATGACGCCATTTTTTGAGTTGTTATATGTGGGCATAATTTTCTTGGCTAGTCTTTTTTTTTTTTTAATACGTCTTTACTGGAGTATAATTGCTTCACAATGCTCTGTTAGTTTCTGTTGTACAACAAAATGAATCAGCCATATGCATACATATATCCTCCAAAAGACAAAGTTGAGAGTAGAAATGAAGTGAGGAACATTTTTCAGAAATAAATGAAATGAAATGAAATGGAAATTTAAAGTACCTGATGGGAATGCTGTGGCATCGTGTGACCTCTGTGCTTTGATGATAACTAGTACGAGTCTAGAGCAGAGGCTACAAACTCTATGCCACTAACTCCCTGTGGCCATCAATAGTTTGAATTCCTATGGGAGCATATGTATATGTATAACTGATTCACTTTGTTATAAAGCAGAAACACACCATTGTAAAGCAATTATACCCCAATAAAGATGTTTAAAAAATAGTTTGAATTCCTTATATTTCCACTCTTTTCACTTAAAATAAAATTCTTCCCAAATTAATATTCATATTTATGCTTATCTCCTTCCCTCAAATTTCAGAGAAAGTGGTAGCATTCATTCCTCCTTTACAAAGAAAATCTTTCACCTGTGTTTTCAATCCCATCCCTTCAGCCATCTCCAGGGCCTTGTTCTAATTATTCCCCATCTCCTCTACATTCTTTTCATTTGTCTTTTTATTGAGGTACAAAAACATAAAATAAGCCATCAGATTGATCATAAGTATACAACTTGATATTTTTACATATATATCCATGTACTCAACACATTACATATATAAAACATATATGCATATTCTATATACACAACACACACACACACACACACACACACACACACGTACACATATCCATGTAATCAACATTTCCAACACTCCAGCAGGCTTTCTCTTGCCCAAAGAGCATATACAATCCCTCAAAGGAGACTACTATTCTGATTTCTATCACCATAGGTTGTTTTTGCTTTCTTCCTAATTTAATTTCAACATAATATTATATACTCTTATGCCTGCCTTCTTTTGCTCAGCTTATGTCTGTATCAGTCAGTCATGTTAGGCTGTGTAGGAATAGCCCATTCTTTTTCATTGCCCTACATAACTGCAGTGAATGGATACTTTGTGATTTATTTCTCTCTCCTACTGTTCATGAACACTACTGTTGTTTTCAGTATGAGGTTTTAGAATGAGGCTTACAAGTAATGTTGTCATGAACATTCTAATACAGGCTTTTGGTGAATACATTCACTCATTTCTTTTGTAGATCTACTCAGAATAGAATCAAAGGTTCAAAGATATATAGAGATATACATAGATATCGATATAGCTATGTTTTGTGTGTGTGTGTGTGTGTGTGTGTGTGTGTGTGTGTGTCTTCCACCATGGAACAGGCCCAGACTAGCCTGCTAGATGATGAGGGACACATGGCCAAGTCATCCCCTGCCTTACCTGACATAGAGCCAACAATCAGACATGTGAAGGAGGCCATCTGGAACTAACCAGAGAAAGAAAATTTAAGATCAGATCTGAAGCCTAATAGGAGTTAGCCAGCAAGTCTCTCTGTGCCAACCAGTGCCCAATATCAAGCCAGGAACTGCCTCTCAAAGAAGGTGGGCTGGTGTCAGACGTGTAACAACACCCTCCTCAGGAGGATAGTAGTTATGTATAATGCCTGCACTAAAAGATCGGTCCACATGCTTGTCATCTCTTGGTATTACCAATTCTTCATTTTATCCATTCAGGTGAAATATAATGGTATCTCATTGTGGTTTTAATTTGCGTTTCCCTGATGACTTTGTATGCTGAGTTTCTTTTTATATACGTTTTGGCTATCAGGATCTTTTTTTATGAAGGGCCTGTTCAAGTTTTCTGCTCATTTAAAAAAATCTGAATTGTCAGTGTCATTCTTCTAATAGTTTTAAATATAATTTGAAATTAGGTTTGTGTCAGAGACATGTATTGTGAATATCTTCTCTCAGTATATAGCCTGCATTATAATTTTGTCTTTTTAGAAACAGAAGGTTTTTTATTTTAAATGAAGTCCAGCTTACAAAACTTTTATTTTATGGATAGTGCTTTTGTGTCCCACTTAATACATTTTCATCTACTTCAGATCACAGAGATGTATCTAGAAGCTTTATTGTCTTACTCCTCTCTTCGAAGTCTGTATCTTTTGCAATGTGTATTACGTGTTATGAAGCAGAGGTCACGATTTAGTTTTGAATATACATACCTAATTGACCCAATAAATAGGTTTCCAAAAACCATTTATTGGAAAAATGAGCTTTATGCTCCTGAATTACCTTGGGGTCTTAGTTGTGTATCAGGTGAACATGTAAACTTTGTCTGGTTCTGGAAACTCTATTCTTGTTCTATTAGTGTATTTGTTTGTCTTTGAATCAATACCACCCTGCCTTTACTTCTGTAGCTTTATAATAATTTGTGATACCTAGTAATGGAAATCTTCCAACATTGCTGTTCTTCAAGATTTCCTTGGATATTCTAGGTCCTTCGATTTCCATATAAATTTTAGAATCAGCATTTCAATTTCACACTATTGCAATGAATATATATCAAGCTGGAGAGAGCTGGGATTTTAAAACCATTGAGTCTCTTAATATATGAAGATAATACTTTCTCCATTTATTTAGATCTTTGATTTCTCTCAGAAATAACATGTAGTTTTTTGGTTGAGGTCATGCACATCTTTTGTTAAAGTCATTTCTAGGTATTCGATGTTTTGATGTCTTGTAAATATTATTTGTTTTCAAATTGAATTTTCAAATTATGTCTAGTATCTAAAATACATTTGACTTTTTATATTGACCTCGTATCTAGTAACATTGCAAATTACCTCATAATACTATGGTTTTGGATTTTTTTCTAAGAAAAGTACACTTTTTCTAAGTAGAATCAAGTCATCTTTAAAAAATAGTTTTAATTCTTCCTTTTCAATCGCTATAGATTTATTTATTTTCATTGTCTTACTGCACTGGATAGAACTTCCACTAGGACTTATAAAAGTTAGGCTTCTACCCTCCCACAGAGACTGGGGGACAGGGGCCCTGTCTTCAGGTGTTGATTGTAACAAAAAACACATTCATTTGGCAGCTTTGAACTTTCCCGGGCAGGCATTTTGAAGGGGATAGGGTCATGCTAGGGATAAGACTTTAGCGGCTGGAAGCCATGAGAGAGTTTAGAGAGAGTCTTTGTCACTTCTTACAAGAATTATTCATGCTCGCATCTTCACTTTTTGATTTTTTTTCTCAACCAACTATAATATGGTTTGGATTTCCATTATCCATTCAAATGATTTTTGTGGTTTTCAAAACAAAATGGACACGTTTTTGTTTTGTGACCATTCTGCCGATCTTGTCTCCTTTAGCTACCACTTCCTTCTTGAAATTTTTTTCTCCCTTGCCTACAGAAACACATGTCTTATAATTCTTCTAGCTCTTCAAATGCTTCCTTTTTTTTTTTTTTTGATTAGTCAGGATTATACCTCTTAAAAACTAGTGTTTACAAGGGTTTCATCCTCAGCATTTGCTGAACTCCTTATCACTCTACTATAGCCTGGGCTTTCCCAGAACCTAAGCTTTAATCCCTCCTGAAGTCCAGACATATTTCCAGTCACCTGGTAGAGAGCTCCTAGCTGGGTGGATCTCTGTAAGAGTGTAATGGACAACATCAAGTTCTTCACTGGTACTACGTCTTTGTAATTACTTTACCTGCTTCTTAGTAGATTATTCTCTTTTCCTTCAACCAGTTCATGCCTGAACTCAATGTTCAGCAATCCAGATTTAATGCAAATATTATCTCTTGTGGGAAGCCTTCCCTAACCCTCTGAGGCTGATTTATAGTCTTTCCTTGTTTTGTCCTAGCATAACCCTTTGTTCATATTTCAATCATATGACTTATTACAGTTATTGAAATTATTGACTTATTTTTGCTCCAACAAAATATTTGTGGTAGCTTGCCTTTATTTAACATCTCTCTTAAAACAGGATTCAATCTTTGGATGTTGAGTTAGACTAAAACCTCCTTCCAATTACTTGGGTGTTATGACTTTGTTAGTCCGTATTTCTATCCCTAGCACCAAAATACCTGTCTTGCATTTGGAAAATGACCAATACAATATTTTTTTTTTTTTGCGGTACGCGGGCCTTTCACTGCCGCGGCCCCTCCCGCCGCGGAGCACAGGCTCCGTACGCGCAGGCCCAGCCGCTCCGCAGCACGCGGGATCCTCCCGGACCGGGGCACTAACCCGCGTCCCCTGCATCGGCAGGTGGATTCCCAACCACTGCACCACCAGGGAAGCCCTAATACAATATTTTTTAATGCATGGCCACTAAGTGGCCTGTGAATAGAGGAAGGTATTCAAGGTTATCTTCTCTCACCACAATCTTGCCTGAATTTTACGGTGCTGAAGTACAGAGAAACAAAAGAGGAAAGCACAGTATAGGCATCTTTAACATCACTGAATAGTAAGACTTATGAAGAAGTTTGCTAAGCACAGACTGGGACTACTGAGATCCCCCGGAAGACTCTGGTTTTCATATGGGTGACTGCCACCTACTGGACAAGATAGGGATATTTTGTTTGTATTTGGAGAATCTGCACATTTTTAAGTCACCGATTTCAATTTCAATATGTTTCTAAGTTCAGCTTATCTTTATTTAATGTGCCTCATTTAGAACAGGACTCAAGCATTAGATTTTGAATTAGATTAGTGTTTCCTTTCAATTCTAAAATTTACATTTCATAAGGCCACGGTGTAAATAAAATAAATGCATTCATCCGTACGTGAATGAATCAATTAAAGAGTTATTCACTGATTTTACTAATTTGCAAGTGTTTAATGTTTTATCTTCAAGTTTCATCTTTACTTTTAATTTTAATAGCACCTAGACTTTTCTTTCTTTCAGAGACATTGTCAGAAACATGAAAATTTTAAAGAATTTTTGGTGGTGTTGTTGGGTTCTTTGGAATATCGTCCCATATGCCTAATATTTTCAGCTCAAAACTTGATTCTTCAAAGTCAACCAATATTTTGTTTCCTGGACTTCTAACTACCATCTTGACCTCATCTCCATCCTGGAATTAGTAACTAAACATTTTCTTTGTTCTCTGTCATTCAACTTCCTCCTTCTCACATGAGCTTTGCTGCTCTTCTTCTCTTTAAAATATTTTATGGCTGACATGGCTGAAACAGAATCTGCGCTAATATAACCCTTCTTTCAATTTGAATTAAATAATACTCATTTTCAATCCATTTTGTTCTTTCTTGTCATCACTGTGTCCTATTCACTTAGCAAACCTACTAGCATGTTTAACATCAATATTCATCTTTTACAACTGCACATACAGGAAACAATTTATGAAATAAGGCAATTTTCTTTATAACACATAAATTTGAAAACTTAAAATATATATAGTTTAAATGTCAAATATTTCCCAAATATCTTACAATTTGGAGAATAAGTTATTCATAAAGAAAAGTACAGTATTATTACAGTAATAGTGTGTAATATCTATGAAGTGATTAAGATGTGACAAGATTTCTGTTAAATGCTCAAAAGGCATCATTTCATTTAGTCTTGAAAACAAGTTTATGAAGTTAGTACTTCTAATTATTCCCATTTTACAGATGAGGTTACTGAGGCTTAGAAAAATTAAGGAATGTGTCCAAGATCACATAGCATGTTGGGAGAAAAGCTATATGCCTTGCACCTTGCTCATGCTACTAGACTTATCCATTTTTCCAGTTAAATAAATGTGAACTTTAAACAGGCTGTAGAAGGTCATAGTGATCCTGAATGAAGATGGAACTAATGCTAACAGCTTTCAATTTATCATTTTCCATTACTCAACTGTCATTTGAAATAAGGATGTCCTAGTATTTTTTAAACTAAATCCAGTCCCCAGTTTTCTGGTTTTCCTTTGGACAGAGTGGACAGTCCATCAAATAAAGTGTTGGCAAAATGGCCTTAAGATATATACTCGTCAAAAGAACAACCTGCCTCTTCAACAAGAAAATAGTGGACCCTCTTTAAAAATCCAGCTGGTAGTAGAGTACTTGGGCATTTAGGAAGCAACTTCAGGTGAAAGGTAAGAATCTTCATGCAATATAAAGTGACATTTTCAGGAACCAAGATGACGGAGTAGAAGGATGTGCTATCACTCCCCTTTGCAAGAACACCAGAATCACAACTAGCTGCTGGACAATCATCGACAGGAAGACACTGGAACTCACCAAAAAAGATACCCCACATCCAAAGACAAAGGAAAGCTACAATGAGATGGTAGGAGGGGTGCAATCACAGTTAAATCAAATCCCATAACTGCTGGGTGGGTGACTCACAGACTGGCAAACACTTATACCACAAAAGTCCACCCACTGGAGTGAAGGTTCTGAGACCCACGTCAGGCTTCAAAACATGGGGGTCTGGCAATAGGAGGAGGAATTCTTAGAGAATCAGACTTTGAAGCCTAGTGGGAATTGACTGCAGGACTTCGACAGGACTGGGGGAAACAGAGACTCCACTCTTGGAGGGCACACACAAAGTAGTGTGTTCATCGGGATGCAGGGGAAGGAGCAGTGACCCCAGGGGAGACTGAACCAGACCTACCTGCTAGTATTGGAGGGTCTCCTGCAGAGGCAGGGGGTGGCTGTGGCTCACCGTGGGGACAAGGACACTGGCAGCAGAAGTTCTGAGAAGTACTCCTTAGCGTGAGCCCTCCCAGAGTCTGTCATTAGCACCACCACAGAGCCCAGGTAGCCTCCAGTGTTGGGTTGCCTCAGGCCAAATGACCAACAGGGAGGGAACACAGCCCCACCCATCAACAATCAAATGGATTAAAGTTTTACTGAGCTCTGCCCACCAGAGCAGCAGTCAGCTCTACCCACCACCAGTGCCTGCCATCAAGCCTCTTAGATAGCCTCATAGCCTCATCCACCAGAGGGCAGACAGCATCAGCAAGAAGAACTACAATCCTGCAGCCTGGGGAACAAAAACCACATTCACAGAAAGACAAACAAGATGAAAAGGCAGAGGGCTACATACCAGATGAAGGAACATGATAAAACCCCAGAAAAACAACTAAATGAAGTGGAGATAGGCAACCTTCCAGAAAAAAAATTCAGAATAATGATAGTGAAGATGATCCAGGACCTCGGAAAAACAATGGAGGCAAAGATCGAGAAGATGCAAGAAATGTTTAACAAAGACCTACAAGAATTAACAAACCAACAGAGATGAACAACACAATAACTGAAATTAAAACTACACTAGAAGGAATCAATAGCAGAATAACTGAGGCAGAAGAACGGATAAGTGACCTGGAAGACAGAATGGTGGAACTCACTGCTGTGAAACAGACTAAAGAAGAAAGAATGAAAAGAAATTAAGACAGCCTAAGAGACCTCTGGGACAACATTAAATGCAACAACATTCTCATTATAGGGGTCCCAGAAGGAGAAGAGATAGAGAAAGGACCCGAGAAAATATTTGAAGACATTATAGTCGAAAACTTCCCTAACATAGGAAAGGAAATAGCCATCCAAGTCAAGGAAGCACAGCAAGTCCCATACAGGATAAACCCAAGGAGAAACACGCTGAGACACATAGTAATCAAATAGGCAAAAAATAAAGACAAAGAAAAATTATTGAAAGCAGCAAGGGAGAAATGGCAAATAACATACAAGGGAACTCCCATAAGGTTAACAGCTGATTTCTCTAGCAGAAATTCTACAAGCCAGAAGGGAGTGGCATGATATACTTAAAGTGATAAAAGGGAAGAAACTACAACCAAGATTACTCTACCCAGCAAGGATCTCATTCAGATTTGATGGAGAAATCAAAAGCTTTACAGACAAGCGAAAGCTAAGAAAATTCAGCACCACCAAACCAGCTCTACAATAAATGCTAAAGGAACTTCTCTAAGTGGGAAACACAAGAGAAGAAAAGGATCTACAAAAACAAACCCATAACAATTAAGAAAATGGGAATACAAACATACATATTGATAATTACCTTAAATGTAAATGGATTAAATGCTGCAACCAAAAGATACAGGCTCACTGAATGGATAGAAAAACAAGACCCATACATATGCTGTCTACAAGAGACCCACTTCAGACCTAGGGACACATACAGACTGAAAGTGAGGGGATGGAAAAAGATATTCCATGCAAATGGAAATCAAAAGAAAGCTGGAGTAGCTATACTCATATCAGATAAAATAGACTTTAAAATAAAGAATGTTACAAGAGACAAGGAAGGACACTACATAATGATCAAGGGATCAATCCAAGAAGAAGATACAACAATTATAAATATATATGCACCCAACATAGGAGCATCTCAATACATAAGGCAACTGCTAACAACTATAAAACAGGAAAACGACAGTAACACAGTAATAGTGGGGGACTTTAACACCTCACTTACACAAATGGACAGATCATCCAAAATGAAAATAAATAAACAGAAGCTTTAAATGACACAATAGACCAGATAGATTTAATTGATATTTATAGGACATTCCATCCAAAAACAGAAGATTACACTTTCTTCTCAAGTGTGCATGGAACATTCTCCACGATAGATCACATCTTGGGTTACAAGTCAAGCCTCAGTAAATTTAGGAATATTGAAATCATATCAAGCATCTTTTCTGACCACAACGTTATGAGATTAGAAATGAGTTACAGGGAAAAAATCGTAAAAACCACAAACACATGGAGGCTAAACAATACGTTACTAAATAACCAAGAGATAACTGAAGAAATAAATGAGGAAATCAAAAAATACCTAGAGACAAATGACAATGAAAACACGATGATCCAAAACCTATGGGATGCAGCAAAAGCAGTTCTAAGAGGGAAGTTTATAGCTATACAAGCCTACCTCAAGAAACGAGAAAAATCTCAAGTAAACAATCTAACCTTACACCTAAAGGAACTAGAGAAAGAAGAACAAACAAAACCCAAATTTAGCAGAAGGAAAAAAATCATAAAGATCAGAGCAGAAATAAATGAAATAGAAACAAAGAAAACAATAGCAAAGATCAATAAAAGTAAAAGCTGTTTTTTTGAGAAGATAAACAAAATTGATAAGCCATTAGCCAGACTCATCAAGGAAAAGAGGGAGAGGACTCAAATCAATAAAATTAGAAATGAAAAAGGAGAAGTTACAATAGACACCGCAGAAATACAAAGCATCCTAAGAGACTACTACAAGCAACTCTATGCCAATAAAATGGACAACCTGGAAGAAATGGACAAATTCTTAGAAAGGTATAACCTTCCAAGATTGAACCAGGAAGAAACAGAAAACATGAACAGACCAATCACAAGTAATGAAATTGAAACTGTGATTAAGATTTTTCCAACAAACAAAAGTCCAGGACTGGATGGCTTCACAGGTGAATTCTATGAAACATCTAGAGAAGAGCTAACACCCATCCTTCTCAAACTCTTCCAAAAAATTGCAGAGGAACGAACACTCCCAAACTCATTCTATGAGGCCACCATCACCCTGATACCAAAACCAGACAAAGATACTACAAGAAAAGAAAATTAGAGACCAATATCACTGATGAATATAGATGCAAAATTCCTCAACAAAATACTAGCAAACAGAATCCAACAACATATTAAAAGGATCATATACCACGATCAAGTGGGATTTATCCCTGGGATGCAAGGATTCTTCAATATATGCAAATCAGTCAATGTGATACACCATATTAACAAATGGAAGAATAAAAACCATATGACCATCTCAAGAGATGCAGAAAAAGCTACTGACAAAATTCAACACCCATTTATGATAAAAACTCTCCAGAAAGTGGGCATAGAGGGAACCTACCTCAACATAATAAGGGCCATATATGACCAACCCACAGCAAACATCATTCTCAAAGGTGAAAAACTGAAATGAATGGTGAAAAAATGAAAGCATTTCCTCTAAGATCAGGAAAAAAGGAAGGATGTCCACTCTCACAACTATTATTCAACATAGTTTTCGAAGTCCTAGCCACGGCAATCAGAGAAGAAAAAGAAATAAAAGGAATACAAATTGCAAAAGAAGAAATAAAACTGTCACTGTTTGCAGATGACATGATACTATACATACAGAATCCTAAAAATGCCACCAGAAAACTACTAGAGCTAACCAATGAATTTGGTAAAGTAGCAGGATACAAAATTAATGCACAGTAATCTCTTGCATTCCTATACACTAATGATGAAAAATCTGAAAGAGAAATTATGGAAAAACTCCTATTTACCACTGCAACAAAAAGAATAAAATACCTAGGAATAGACCTACCTAGGGAGACAAAAGACCTGTATGCAGAAAACTATAAGACACTGATGAAAGAAATTAAAGATGATACCAACAGATGGAGAGATATACCATGTTCTTGGATTGGAAGAATCAATATTGTGAAAATGACTATACTATCCAAAGCAATCTACAGATTCAATGAAATCCCTTTCAAATTACCAATGGCATGTTTTACGGAACTAGAACAAATCATCTTAAAATTTGCATGGAGACACAAAAGACCCCGAATAGCCAAAGCAGTCTTGAGGGAGAAAAACGGAGATGGAGGAATCAGACTCCCTGATTTCAGACTATACTACAAAGCTACAGTAATCAAGACAATATGGTACTGGCACAAAAACAGAAACATAGATCAATGGAACAAGATAGAAAGCCCAGAGATAAACCCATGCACCTATGGTCAACTAATCTATGACAAAGGAGGTAAGGATATACAATGGAGAAAAGACAGTTTCTTGAATAAGTGGTGCTGGGAAAACTGGACAGATACATGTAAAAGAATGAAATTAGAACACTCCCTAACACCATACACAAAAATAAACTCAAAATGGATTTGAGACCTAAATGTAAGACCAGACACTATAAAACTCTTAGAGGAAAACATAGGAAGAACACTCTTTGACATAAATCACAGCAAGATCTTTTTTGATCCACCTCCTAGAGTAATGGAAATAAAAACAAAAATAAATGGGACCTAATGAAACTTAAAAGCTTTTGCACAGCAAAGGAAACCATAAACAAGACAAAAAGACAACACTCAGAATGGGAGAAAATATTTGCAAACGAATCAATGGACAAAGGATTAATCTCCAAAATATATAAACAGCTCATGCAGGTCAATATTAAAGAAACAAACAACCCAGTCCAAAAATGGGCAGAAGACCTAAATAGGCATTTCTCCAAAGAAGACATACAGATGGCCAAGAAGCACATGAAAAGCTGCTCAGTATCACTAATTATTAGGGAAATGCAAATCAAAACTACAATGAGGTAACACCTCACACCAGTTAGAATGGGCATCATCAGAAAATCTACAAACAACAAATGCTGGAGAAGGTGTGGAGAAAAAGGAACGCTCTTGCACTGTTGGTGGGAATGTGAATTGATACAGCCACTATGGAGAACAGTATGGAGGTCCCTCTAAAAAACTAAAAATAGCATTACATATGATCCAGCAATTCCACTAATGTGCATATACCCAGAGAAAACCATAATTCAAAAGACACATGCACACCAATGTTCATTGCACTATTTACAATAGCTAGGTCATTGAAGCAACCTAAATGTCCATCAACAGACGAATGGGTAAAGAATAAGTGGTACATATATACAATGGAATATTATTCAGCCATAAAAAGGAACAAAACTAAGTCATTTTTTGAGACGTGGACAGATCTAGAGACTGTCATACAGAGTGAAGTAAGTCAGAAAGAGAAAAACAAATATCGTATATTAACGCATGTATGTGGAACCTAGAAAAGTGGTACAGATGAGCCCATTTGCAGGGCAGAAGTTGAGACAGATGTAGAGAACAGATGTGTGGACAGCAAGGGGGGAAAACCATGGTGGGGTGGGGATGGTGGTGTGCTGAATTGGGTGATTGGGATTGACATGTATACACTGATGTGTATAAAATTGATGACTAATAAGAACCTGCAGTATAAAAAAATAAATGAAACAACTAATAGTAAACTTTCTTTGGGTTATTTGTATGGAAATATGTTAATATAAGTGTTTCAGACATTACATGAAATTTCTAAAAATCTTATATGTTCTGGTATAATGTTATAAGTCATAATTCTAGTTGTTACTTTAAAATGTATATCTCAGAAATAACTAAATTTCCTTGTCAATTGCATTATTATGAACTTTCATCAAATCTTTAACCGTGGTCATTTTTAAGTCTTTTGTCATTTACAGACAATTCTGGGTGTACTCTAATGCTTTTGCAAATATGTTCCTATAAAAGGGTTTTATCTTCAAGGAATTCAGGGAAAAGACTCTGACAGGTACAGGTTTTTGGTAACTGACTATACTGCTGAACTGAATGAATAAGCATTTTCAGAACTCTAATGGAAAACTGATGAACTCATAAAAGTGCTAACAAAAGATCAAGATGAAAAAAAAAATTACGTGGGACTGAGTGATCTGATGAGGATGATTATAATTTTTGTGACTTTCTGTTTGAATTAAAAAAATTGACATTTTCACATTGTATAAATTTACCCTGTAGCATGTCTTCTTTTATAAACCTGTATGATTTTATTTACTCAGAAATATTTCATGCTAATTTTTAAGTTTATTCCAAAATTAACTTTATTTTTAGTCTTCCTGAAATTTCCTTGGAAGTTCATTTTTATATATCTCAACTGGGATTTCTTCCTCAATCTTTATTAGCATCTTTATCACAAGGATAAAGATTAGTGTTTTTTTGCAAGTTGGAAAATATTTTCCAACTATACAACATTTTCCAGTTAAACTGGTCAAATACTATCCTTCAGAGATGAAAGTAGGATCAGGCTGGTTTAACTCCATGGCAGTGAAATTAATGAGACTGTGTGTTGAATCAATGTTCCATCTATTAACCTGATCAAATCATGTTTCAACTAATTTGATAATTGATATGCTGTTTTAGGAAGACTCTAAAAAGGGTAGAAGAATAAGCAAACTATACTCTGATATTGTGGCAAAACTTGCTGCTTTTGTCTGTTATACATGGTCTGAGGAGGCAAGTCTTGATTGATTATCAAGAAGCAATTCTTGAGGATACAGGTACCTCATGGTGATAGAGAAAAGGTGAATATAAAGATCTCCCTGCTTTTATGTATACTGTTTTCCTCATAATAAGATGTACTTCCCTCTTTCCATCTGCTAAACTCTTACGTGCCCTGAGATGCTAAACTGGTAATCGGTTCAGAAATATGCATGTGGTCTCCACTCTTCGATCTCTAATTCCCTTGAGGTTTCCGCAATCACTACTTTGAATTAGGGAGCTAAACGTAAGTCAACTCAGAGACCACTGGCAGTGTATAACTCCATAGTTCTCTTATTTTTACCCTTTTTCTTGCAACCTAGAGAGTTTCCTGTTATTTTTAAAACTATTCCGGAGTTGGTAAAAACTAGACCAGGCAGTCTTCCAAAACACTGCATTTTATATCTCAGCATGAATTTAATGCCTGTTTTGCCCCTGGTTCTGATGTGACAACTACCTTTTGGATCGGTGGGTGCTTTATAGCTAGCTGTCAGTATGGGAAAGGGCCTCAGGAGAAAAGAAAGTACAGTGCCATTTCCAAAATACTTCTCTTCTCATTCTATTTGGGGGCTAGTACATGTTGATCTGATAAGCATTTATTGACACATATTTTGAAGAGCTGGGTTAATTAGTAAGACACTTCTCAAAACTGAGGGCTAAATAGGATTTTGGATGATAATCTTTCACCTTCTCCTAAGACCACATTTAACCTCTACAAGGCAGAGAATTATTATATTTTCTACTTCTAATTTTATAGCCTCTGTTTATGATCCAGCATAGATATTTTTCATGCATTGAAACTATATGACCATCTCAAATTTGGTTGGGGTAAGAAAGGGTAGAAAAAAGAACTATTGATTTATCTTTTTTGGTGATCAAACACTAGTCCAACTTGATTCTTTTTTGTTACAAATCTTTTATGATCCCAATGTATCTTCTGCACTACTCACTTTGCCTTGTTTTTAGAGAAAAACAATGTCAAGAGTAATAGTTAGTCACGAAACTCAAAATTTTCTGAACACTTATGGTCTAGCTACTGTGCTAGTTGCTGAGGATGCATTGGTGAGAAAGATCCAGTCTGTATGTATGTAAAACTTAAAGTCTAAAAAACGTCTTTAGAACGTCAATTCTGATGCAAAAAAAACAACAACAACAGTATGCCAAATATAAAAAGCATTTTGGATTATCTACAGTTTGGGAATATCTTTTTTTTTTAGTTTTGGAATATCTTAATCAGTCCACTCATCTCTAAAGCATGGATAATGAAGGGTTCTTATTTACTGAAATGCAAACAAACATACAAGCCATGATATATTAGTCAGAGTTCTCCAGAGAAACGGAACCAATAGGATATATAGATATGTATAAGAGGAGATTTATTATGGGAATCAGCTTATGCAGTTTATGGAGACCAAGAAGTCCCATAAAATGCAATCTGCAAGCTGGAGAAGCAGGAAAGCCTGTGGTATAATTCAGTCCTAGTCCGAAGGCCCAAGAACCGGGGGAGCCGAAGATGTGGTTCCCAGTCCGAGGCTGTGAAGTCCTGAGAACCATGGGGCTGCTGGTATAAGTTACTGAGTATGAAGGTTTGAGAACCGGGAGCTCCAAAGTCAGACAGCGGGAGAAGATGGCTGTCCCAAGTCAAGAAGAGAGAGAAAATTCCTTTGCCTGTCTATCTATGCAGGCCCTCAACAGTTTGGATGATGCCTGCCCACATTAGTGAGGGTGGATCTTCTTTATTCAGTCTACTAATTCAAATTCTAATCTCTTCCAGAAACACCCTTACAGACACGCCCAGAAATAACGTTTTTCCAGCTATCTGGGCATACTTTGGCGCAGTCAAAATGACACATAAAATTAACCATCACCCATGATGACTAAAACATATTAAATGGCAATGTAATTCTATATCAAATGTAATCGATAAAGTCATAAAACAGTCTTGGTAATTAAGAATCATCAGTTCTTTGATGCCAAATACTTCTTAATCAAAACAGGGCTGTGGGACAGTGCTTGAAGGCATTGACTCTGGAGTCAGGCTGCTTGGGATTGGATTCCGGCTTCACCACTATAATGATTGTGTAAAACATTGTGTGACTTCATCTTTCTCAGTTGCTTCAGTTTCCTCATATCTAAAGTGAGGATAATGGTAGCATCTATTTCATGACTTGCTGCAAGGATTAACTAAGGTAACAGAAGTAAAGTGCATAGCAAAGTAAGCATACACACTTTAGCCATGAACCATTATAAATGTTACTATTCATTTGACAGTTATTTACTCAGTAGAAATGTCTAGCCCGGTGGTGAGATGTTGAAGATATATGAGACAAGGCCCCAGTGTCAGTGAGCTTACTGCCAATGACTTACTTCCAGTGAGGATGGTGAGTATACAAAGAGCTATACTTCACAAGTAGATAACAAAGATGTGCAGATTGTGCTGTGGAGAGGAAGGAATAATATCCATGGGGCAGGACAGATAAAGATGAGAACACTAAAATTGTCTGTTCATTTGAAACAAGATAGTTTTTGGTCTTCTTGAAATGGAAGAATTAAATGTTTCATGGAACTCCAACTTGAGTTTTAAATCAGGGTAAATGAAATGGTGCTATAAAACCAAGTTTATTGCTATAGAATAGATTAAGAATGGAAATAAGAAACTCAAAACTTGGCAACACTATCTCATCTAGGGTCAGGAGTTATGGAGAATATCATGAGACCACGTTTACTGAAAAATATGTTTTCCAAATAGGAAAAGAATTGCACACCTGAAAATCATAGGCAAAGAATGATTCCAAAAACAGCACTAATAGTAGTGGTTTCCCTTCGAATACCAGTTTTATCTCAAGTAGCTGACAGGTCTAAACACATGCATGCAATAGGAATGGAAAAATCACTGATTTTTTTAGACTGAGGTCTTCAGCAGGCAATGAACAGTGTTTAATGCCATATGGAGGTAATTTAATGTGAATTTTAGAATACTTGAACAAGCATCATCACAAAATATGCTAAATGGAGTTACTGATTTTGTTTCTTTCTAGTGTGATAATTTAGTTTTGCAATGGTACTGTCACCAAATGAGATTAATCACAATAATGATGCATCTTTTTGCTAAGGACATTATCATAAATCATTCAAATACAGCCCAAGAGAAAAGGTTTCTAGTTAAACTTTCTAAATGTTATAAAATGGTTATAAAGCATGAGCTGTTGGAAGTAGACATTATTTTTATTTCACTTTGGGAGCATATGGCAAAATCATTATTCATTGATGCTGAAGTGATTTAGCAAATACACACACACATGCACAGACACTTGAGTATCTTAAGAGATATTGAAACTAATGATATTTATCCTACAATACCAATTTCATGTGGTTCCAATTACACTTACATGATGTTAGGTAACTCACTTAAAAATTGGGCCTCAGTATCCTTATCTATGAAACAAAAATAATAATATCCATTTCATAGGATTTTTATGTAGTAACATCTTAAAAATGCTCTGTAACCTAAAAGTAATTCTTCTCCTCTTCTTCCTCCTTCTTGCTCTTCTTCCTCTACTTGTCTTTCCCTTTCCTATTATTAATTAGTCATAATATTACCAGTTCAAATAGATATAATGTATACCCTCAGAAATACTTCATAAGCTTGCTTCAACATTATAGACCTAAAGCTACACTCAAAGAAAATTTTGCTGTGCTAAAGCTTAAGGTTTCAGTTTATTCTGTTTTCATAGACAATACTGTTTATCCTAAACATCTACATACCAATCACTATAATATAGTCTCAAGTTGACAATATACTCTCTTAGCTGAGAGCTTAGCACATCAACTTTAATTTCTTTATCTTTTAATAATTACCAATTTGAAACTATTGTGCATAAAATGTGGTCTAAAATATTCAGCTGGTAGCCGATTGTAATCACACAATGCATAGTACCTATTTTCTTCACAACAGTATTGTGGAAATTTTTAAAAATTGTGAAACTCATTTCACATTCTAAATACTATTGAAATGTTACATAATGGAAAAGTGTTGGAAATATTCTTCTCAAAATTTATATTCCAAAATACTTTAGTTTTCAAGTTTGAAACTTTTTTTTGGCACTGTTTTTCAGTTGAATATTAATTACTAATGGTAGATACAATGCTTAATTTACCCCCACATAGTGACTGCCGGAAGGATGAGGAGAAAATGAGTTTGGCCTAAAAGAAGAAAAGGATTAAAGTTTTAAATATTCCTTAGAAAAACAGTATTTTAAAAATCTTTTAAGAAGATGGCAGAGTAGAAGGACATGAGCTCACCTCCTCTTATGGAAACACCAGAATCACAACTAACCGCTGAATAACCATCAACAAAAAACACTGGAACCCACCAAAAAGATACCCTACAACCAAAGACAAAGAAGAAGCCACTGTGAGATGGTAAGAGGGGCTCAACTGTGTTAAAATCAAATCCCATACATGCCAGGTGGGCGACCCACAAACTGGAAATAATTACACCACAGAAGTTCTCACTCAGGAGTGAAAGTTCTGAGCCCCATGTCAGGCTCCCCAGCCTGGGGGTCTGGCAGTGGGAAGAGGAGACACCAGAGAATCTGGCTTTGAAGGCCAGCAGGGTTTAATCGAGGAATTCCCCAGGACTGGGGAAAACGGAACCTCCAGTCTTAGAGGGCACATACAGGGTCTTGTGTGCACCAGGACCCAGGGAAAAAAGCAGTGACCTCATAAGAGACTAGGCAAGACCTACCTGCTAGTACTGGAGGGTCTGCTGCAGAGGCGGGGTGTGGCTGTGGCTCAATTCAGGGACAAAGACACTGGCAGCAGCAGTTCTGGTGAGTACTCATTGGTGTGAGCCCTTTTGGAGGCTGCATTTTCTCACTAAGAGTGGCCCCACCCAACAGCCTGTAGGTTCCAGTGCTGGGACACTACAGGCCAGACAACCAAAAGGGCAGGAACACAGCCCCACCCATCAGCAGACAGGCAGCTTAAAGCCTTTCTGGGCACACAGCTCCCTGATAAACACACCCCCTGACATGGCCCTGCCAACCAGAGGGACAAGACCCAGGTCCACCCACCAGTTGGCAGGAACCAGTCCCTCCCACCAGGAAGCCTGCACAAGCCTCTTACAGCCTCATCCACCAGGGAGCAGACAGCAGAAGCAAGAAGAACAATGACCCTGCAGCCTACAGAATGGAAACCATATTTACAGAAAGTTAGAAAAAATGAGACGGCCAGAGGAATACGTCCTAGATGAAGGAACAAGATAAAAGCCCAGAAGAACAACTAAGTGAAGTGGAGATAGGCAATCTACTTGACAAAGAATTCAGAGTAATGATAGTAAAGATGATCCAAGATCTCAGAAAAAGAATGGAGGCACAGATCGAGAAGATATGAGAAATGTTTAACAAAGACCTAGAAGAACTAAAGAACAAACAAACAGACATGAACAATACAGTAACTGAAATGAAAAATACACTAGAAGGAATCAGTGGCAGAATAACTGAGGCAGAAGAATGGATAAGTGACCTGGAAGACAGAATGGTGGAATTCACAGCTGAGGAACAGAATAAAGAATAAAGAATGAAAAGAAATGAGGACAGTCTAATAGATCTCATAGATCTCTGAGATAACATTAAACTCACCAACATTAGCATTATAGGGGTCCCAAAAGGAGAAGAGAGAGACAAAGGACCTGAGAAAATATTTGAAGAGAATATATGAAAACTTCCCTAACATGGGAAAGGAAAGAGTCACCCAAGTCCAGGAATCACAGAGAGTCCCAGGCAGGATAAACCCAAGGAGGAACATGGCAAGACACATAGTAATCAAACTGACAAAAATGAAAGACAAAGAAAAAATATTAAAGGCAACGAGGGAAAAGCAACAAATAACATACAAGGGAATTCCCATAGGTTATCAGCTGATTTCTCAACAGAAACTCTGCAGACCAGAAGGGAGTGGCACGATATACCTAAAGTGATGAAAGGGAAGAACCTACAACTAAGAATACTCTACCCAGCAAGGATCTCATTCAGATATGATGGAGAAATCAAAAGCTTTACAGACTAGCAAAAGCTAAGAGAATTCAGTACCACCAGACCAGCTTTGCAACAAATGCTAAAGGAACTTCTCTAGGCAGAAAAGAAAAGGCCACAACTAGAAATTATGAATGGAAAAGCTCACCAGTAAAGGCAAAATTACAGTACAGGTAGGAAATCATCTGCACACAAATATGATATCAAAACTAGCAATTGTGCAGACATAGAAAATGGACTTGAGGACACAGGGAGGGGGAAGGGTAAGCTGGGACAAAGTGAGAGAGTGGCATGAACATATATGCACTACCAAATGTAAAACAGAAAGCTAGTGGGAAGCAGCCACATAGCACAGGGAGATCAGCTCCATGCTTTGTGACCACCTAGAGGGGTGGGAAAGGGAGGGTGGGAGGGAGATGCAAGAGGGAGGAGATATGGGGATACATGTATATGTATAGCTGATTCACTTTGTTATAAAGCAGAAACTAACACACCATTGTAAAACAATTATACTCCAATAAAGATGTTAAAAAACAAACAAACAAAAAACCCCAGCAATTGTGAGAACAGTAGAGCACAAATGCAGGATACTGGAAATGAATTTGAAATGAAAAGACCAGCAACTTAAAACGATCTTGTGTATATATAGACTGCTATATCAAACCTCTTGGTAACCACAAACTGAAAATCTACAATAGATACACACAAGAAAGAAAAAGGAATCCAAACACTGCACTGAAGTTAGTCATCAAATCACAAGAGAAGAGAACAAAAGAGGAAGGGAAGAAAAAACACCTACAAAAACAAATCCAAAGCAATTAACAAAATGGCAATAAGAACACACATGTCAGTAATTACCTTAAACATAAACAGATTAAATGCTCCAACCAAAAGACACAGACTGGATGAATGGATGCAAAAATAAGACCTATATGTACACTGTTTACAAGACACTCACTTCAGCTCTAGGGACACATACAGACTGAAAGTGAGGGGATGGAAAAATGTATTCTATGCAAATGGAAATCAAAAGAAAGCTGGAGTAGCAATACTCATATCAGACAAAATAAACATTAAAATAAATACTGTTACAAGAGACAAAGAAGGACACTACATAATGATCAAGGGAATCAATCCAAGTAGAAGATAAAACAATTGTAAATATATATGCACCCAACATAAGAGCACCTCACTATATAAGGCAAACACTAAAAGCCATAAAAGGAGAAATTGACAGTAACACAATAATAGTGGGGGAGTTTAACGCCCCAATTTCATCAATGGACAGATCATCCAGACAGAAAATTAATAAGGAAACACAGGGTTTAAATGACACATTAGACAAGGAATTAATTGATATTTATAGAGCATTCTATCCAAAAGCAGCAGAATACACATTCTTCTCACTGTTTAGCCTCCATGTGCATGTGGAACATTCTCCAGGATAGATCACATCTTGGGTCACAAATGAAGCCTTGGTAAATTTAAGAAAATTGAAGTCATATCAAGCATCTTTTCTGACTACAACACTATAACATTAGAAATCAATGACAGGAAAAAACTGTAAAAAACACAAACACATGGAGGCTAAACAATATGTTACTGAATAACCAATAGACCACTGAAGAAATCAAAGAGGAAATAAAAAAAATACCTAGAGACAAATGACACTGAAAACACAATGATCCAAAACCTATGGGACATGGAAAAAGCAGTTCTAAGTTGGAAGTTTACAGCAATACAATCTTACCTCAGGAAATAAGAAAAATCTCAAATAAAAAACCTAACCTTATACCTAAAGCAACTAGAGAAAGAAGAACAAACAAAATCTAAAGTTAGTAAAAGGAAAGAAATCACAAGGATCAGAGCAGAAATAAATGAAATAGAGATGAAGAAAACAACAGCAAAGATCAATGAAACTAAAAGCTGGTTCTTTGCAAAGATAAAATTAATAAACCATTTGCCAGACTCATCAAGAAAAAGAGGGAGAGGACTCAAATCAATAAAATTAGAAATAAAAAAGGTGGAGTTACTACTGACACCACAGAAATACAAAGGATCATAAGAGACTACTACAAGCAACTCTATGCCAATAAAATGGACAACTTAGAAGAAATGGACAAATTTTTAGAAAGGTACAATCTCCCAAGACTGAACTAAGAAGAAACAGAAAATATGAACAGACCAATCACAAGTACTAAAATAGAAACTCTTATTAAAAAAACTCCCAACAAACAAAACTCCAGGACCAGATAGCTTCACAGGTGCATTCTATTAAACATTTAGAGAAGAGTTAGCACCTATCTTTCCGAAACTATTCCAAAAACTTGTAGAGAAAGGAACACTCCCAAACTCATTCTATGAGGCCACCATCACCCTGATACCAAAACCAGACAAAGATACCACATAAAAAGAAAAACAGACCAAAATCACTGATGTACATAGATGCAAAAATTCTCAACAAAATACTACCAATCTGAATCCAACAATACACTGAAAGGATCATACACCATGATCAACTGGGATTTATCCCAGGAATGCAAGGATTTTTCAATATCCACAAATCAATCAGTGTGATACACCAGTGGTCCCCAACATTTTTGGCACCAGGGACCGATTTCGTGGAAGACAATTTTTTTTACAGACCAGTGGCAGGTGCGGGGGATGGTTCAGGCGGTAATGTGAGTGATGGGGAGCTGCAGATGAAGCTTTGCTCTCTCGCTGCTCACCTCCTGCTGTGCAGCCCAGTTCTTAACAGGCCGCAGACTGGTACCGGTCTGTGGCCTGGGAGTTGGGGACCCCTGTGATACACCACATTAATAACTGAAGAATAAAAACCATGTGATCATCTCAATAGATGCAGAAAAAGCTTTTGACAAAATTCAACACCAATTTATGATAAAAACTCCCCAGAAAGTGGGCATGGCAGGAACATACCTCAACATAAGGCCATATAGGACAAACCTACAGCAAACATCATACTCAACAGTGAAAAGCTGAAAGCATTTCCTAAGATCAGGAACAAGACAAGGATATCCACTCTTGCCACATTTATTCAACATAGTTTTGGAAGTCCTAGCCACAGCAATCAGAGAAGAAAAAGAAATAAAAGGAATCCAAACTGGAAAAGAAGTTAAACTGTCACTGTTTGCAAATACTATACATAGAAATCCAGAAGATGCTACCAGAAAACTACTAGAGCTCATCAATGAGTTCAGTAAAGTTGCAGGATACAAAATAAATACACAGAAATTTGCTGCATCTCTATACACTAACAATGAAAAATCAGAAAGAGAAATTAAAGAAACAATCCCATTCACCATCACATCAGAAAGAATAAAATACCTAGGAATAAACCTATGTAGTGGGGCAAAAGAACTGTACTCTGAAAACTACAGGATGCTGATGAAAGAAATTGAGGATGATACAAACAGATGGAAAGATATACCATGTTCTTGCATTGGAAGGATCCATATTGTCAAAATGACTATACTATCCAAGGCAATCTACAGATTCAATGAAATCCCTATCAACTTACCAATGCCATTTTTCACAGAACTGGAACAAAAAATCTTAAAATTTGTATGAGACACAGAGGACCCTGAATAGCCAAAGCAGTCTTGAGAAAGAAAAACAGAGCTGGAGGAATCAGGCTCCCTGACTTCAGCCTACACTAGAAAGCTACAGTCATCCAAACAGTATGGTACTCACAGAAAAACAGAAATATAGATCAATGAAACAGGATAGAAAGCCCAAAAATAAATCCACACACCTCTGATCAATTAATCTACAACAAAGGACGCAAGGCTATACAACAGATGAGAAAAGACAGTCTCTTCAATAAATGATGCTGGGAAAACTGGACCGCTACATGTAAAAAAATGAAATTAAAACATTCTTTAACACTATACAAAAAAATAAACTCAAAATGGATTAAAGCGCTAAATGTAAGACCAGATATTACAAAACTCTTAGAGCAAAATATAGGCAGAATACTTTTTGACATAAATCGCAGCAATATCGCTTTTTAATCTGTGTCCTAGAGTAATGAAAACAAAAATAAACAAATGAGACCTAATTAAACTCAAATGCTTTTGCACAGCAAAGGAAACCATAAACAAAATGAAAAGACAACCCACAGAATGGGAGAAAATATTTGCAAACGATGTGACCAACAGGGATTAATCTCCAAAGTTTACAAACAGCTCACGTGGCTCAATATTAAAAACAAACCACCCAACTGAAAAATGGGCAGAAGACTTAAATAGACATTTCTCCAAAGAAGACATACAGATGGCCAAGAGGCACATGAAAAGCTGCTCAACAGCACTAATTATTAGAGAAATGCAAATCAAAACTACAATGAGGTATCACCTCACACCGGTTAGAATGGGCATCATCAGAAAATCTACAAACAACAAATGCTGGAGAAGGTGTGGAGAAAAGGGAACCCTCTTACACTGTTGGTGGGAATGTAAATTGATACAGCCACTGTGGAGAACAATATGGAGGTTCCTTAAGAAACTACAAATGGAGCTACCATATGATCTAGCAATCCCACTCCTGGGCATATATCTGAAGAAAAACATAATTTGAAAATATACATGCACCCCAATGCTCAATTCAGCACTATTTACAATAGCCAAGACATGGAAGCAACCTAAATATCATATGATATTACATATATGCAGAATCTAAAAAAAAATGATACAAATGAACTTATTTACAAAACAGACTCATACACTTAAGAGAACAAATTTATGGTTAGTGGGGTAAGGGTTAGGGGGAGGGATAGATTGGGAGTTTGGGTTTGACATGTACACACTGCTATATTTAAAATAGATAACAAGGACCTACTGTATAGCACAGGGAAATCTGCCAAATACTCTGTAATAACCTAAATAGGAAAAGAATTTGAAAAAGAATATATACATGTATATGTATAACTGAATCACTTTGCTGTATGCCTGAATCTAATACAACATTGTTAAGGAACTATAGTCCAATATAAAATAAAAATTTTAAAAATCTTTTAATCTGATACATGCTATATTTCATGTCTCTTTATTGAAATAGAAAGAATGGAGTTGATTTCAATACTACTCTCAAAAACATTTTAAATATCCAATGGTTGCATTTTAATGAATGAAACCTATAAATTGATTAATTGAAACCAAGTAATTGATCACACTACAAAATACTGGAACAGAGGAATTTGGTTTTCTGTGGTGTCTTGACTATTTAGTTTAACGGTCAGGATGGGCTTAAATGAGAGAGCTTGGGGTCCTTCGATAGGATAAAAACCCCTTGAAGGTGATCAAAGGTGATTACTTATTACCTGTAAGGGAAAGAGAAACACCAGTGTGTGTTTCTTCTAGCTGCTTATTATTTCTGTGCCTGTTTTCCCATGTATAAAATGGTAATCATAGTAGTATCTACCTACCTTATACTGGTACTGTAAAGAATACATAAGTAAAAAGTACTTAAAAGTCTTCCAGACACAAAAGGTTAAGCAGTAGTCAGAAGAGAGTTGCCAGGTAAAAAAAAAAGTGCTGTCTCTGTACGACTTCACATGGTTTTTAGAATAAGCTTCTTCTCATCTCCTTCACTTTACCTGTCTTCCCTTCTCTTCTGTCTCTTCTTTCTTCTCCTCTTGTGCTCTGGCCCTCCTGTAGCTATGACCATTTTATTTTTCTCTCTCACTCTCTTACTTTCTGACTCTGAATTTCATACTATCTCTCTGAATTCCCATCCACCTGTTCTCTTCTCTCAATCTCTTTCAGTTCGTGTCTCTTCCTTTTGGATATTCAAAGATTTTTAAAAATAAAAATTCTTCTTGACCATCAGTGAATCTGATGGTCACTAGAGGAGTAGACCTTGAAGTATGAATGTTGACAGAAGAGGGTCCTCCAGAGAGATGCCCTCAGTGTTGTAAGGGAGGGCCTCTTCTGTGTGGGTAAAGGGGTCACAGTGAAGCCACCAGGGCTGCCCCAAGAGGAAAAGCATTGAGTTCATAGGTTCCTACGACATAGGGCACCTGTGCATTCAGTAAATACCTTTATCCTGACTATATGGGGTGCTGGTTATAGGTCCAGTACCAGCTCTGTTCATCACTGATCTACTCATCATGCTATGGCAAGGAGCCAACATACAAGTGAGTTTGTATCTTTCTCGATTGAGCATCACAAAGCTGAACTGAAAGCTTTAGGCAGGTTGGGATCCAATTGTTTTATTGTGTCCCACTTTTCTCCTTAAAATACATCACGGTTTCTTTTTTTTAACCAAATAAGTTTGAATCTTACATACCATTGGCTAAAATTTGTTAAAAATATACTCTGTGCATCAGGCTCTATAACAAGCACTTTAAAGATACCATCATATGTGATCTTTCCACAGTTCTAAGAGGTATTATTTTTATTTTACACATAAAGAAACTGACACTCAGAGGATTTATGTAATTTGCCCAAATTTATACAGGAAAAAAGTGTCACAGTACGGATTTAAACCCAAGCAGTCTGCTTCCAGAGCTCAGATTCTTAATCATTATAGATGGATAGAGGGAACAAAGTTTGTGTGGCTGCAGTTACTTGCTTCCCTGCAAGAGGTACAGAGTTGGATCTTCAATAGGATTTCTATTTAGTTAGAAAATGTAGAGATATTGAGTAGATCTATGCTGCGAACTTTGAAAGGCACAAACATTTGTGCATGTATCTTTCTTATTTGTACAAAACATTAATTCAACTAGATTCTTTCTTTTAATCTTTGTTTTCTTATCTAAATTGACCTCAGCATATGTACTTAGTTTTTGTCAGAATGTGTATACAAATAGCACTTAAAAAGCAATCGATTGATGAGAGCTCCCATTATATTCTCAGCTGTATTAATTTTTAATGTACCAAATGCAGGCAAGTTCCTGGACAATGCTGAATCATCTCACATCCTGTGGTTCATCGTCAAGGATGTCATGATCTTACCAGACAGTAAACCAATTCTCTGGAGAATGACCACCTTGGAGGGCCAATGTAAGGCATGACTAATGAGGTCATTATAGAAAAGGCAAGCGTTATTTTAGGATAGGAAAGCCCTTTTCTCTTCCGTGTTTGTTTGGGGCTTTGATTTTAAGTGTTCTGTTTATTTTCAAGCACAGAGTAGCACAATTTTATTCATGTGTTATCTGAACATCGAATAGATTGTAAGATCAAAAAGACCTCTGGTCATGTAAGAAATATCCTTGGAGGGAAACAGAAAATGGGAATCACTCCCAACATTTCTAAATTATAGACAAGGGTCAAGTACCTATACACTTTTTACTGTCAGGTTTGTATGTTTCATTTCCTCGCTAACCCTCCTGAGGAAATCAGTGGCACTGACAATGGAAAATTCTGTTTTATCTGTTTTACATATGTGAAAGCAATCTATTCGAATAGAAGAGATATTGGGAAACGGGGCTCTATTTTAGAATAGACCTTGATTTACAGACGTTTTATCGCCCTTCAGAGGCTGTGAGTCCTTTAATTCTTTGGTAAAACTGGAGTCACCATAGAGATACAACACAAAAAAACTGAGAAAATTAACAGTAGCTCACATTTTTGAAAACTATACATTAAAATTCCTTTTTATATCTGACTTCGAATGTGTATTTCACCTCACTGTAAAATGTTATAAAATTTTGTAATAAGTAGTCAATAATTAATAAGGCAGAAACCTGTAAAAATGTGAATTACAATGAAGTGTTATATAAAAATATAATGCTAAAAATTAGATACGAATTTGTAAACCAAAAGTGAGGTGGATTGGAGATCAAAAAAGTAGAAATTTTAACAATTCACTATACCACAAGAAAATTATATTATTTTGGGGTACATCATGACTAACAATTTGTCCCAATATTTTTCTCTCTCTCTCCCTCCTCATTCCTTCCCTCCGCCACACTCCCTCTCTCTCCCTCTCATTCCATTTCTCTCAATGAGAACATTTATATTTATAGATAATGAATGTTTGAAAGTACTCATTATGAGAAAAGGAAGAGAGAGCCAGATTTTAAAGGGGTGGCTTTCTTTTTCCTAGGCTTAATTCTTCATTATTCAATTAGCTGTGCTTGCAAAATTGAATGAGAAAACAGTTTTACCTGAAACTAATTAATTGCACGTCCTTTAATTTGAATGTTCAAATCATCTAATTCAACAATTATCATACGCATGTAAAAAGGGAGCTTTAGAAAAGATGTCTTTGAAAACCTACTTCACAGTCTTTTCTGTTCATTTCTGATCCTTGCACAAAGAGAAAATACTATTAATTGAGCCATTTTTGTGACACAAAATAGCTTCCTTTATGACAGAAAGACTAACATTGTATTTGTAAAAGCTACAAGGCTTTTAGAAAATTAGTCATTATATACAGAAGAGTCATTAGTTGTATTTCATTTATGACATAAGTAAAATATTCTATGGTTGATATTAAATGTAATCTTACTGGATCCTTGTGAGTCTAGAATTAATATTTAAAATATTTGTATTTCTGTTTACTCCTTCTTGCTATATACCAAGTATATTATCTGATTTGAAATAATACATAAAATTTCAGAGGCACATTGTAATATTTATAACCCTTCAAACCATTCGACTGGATGTGTTTTTATCTTGAATGTGTGAAATGTCTTCCTCCTTACCTAATAGTAATTGGTATCTCTTAGCATTGAAACAACAAATTTAACAGCCAATAGATGGCACTGGAAGTATTCAGAACATACTCTATCTTTTCCATTCCATTGAATATGATTATTTCTGAAAGTAAATGACAGTTTTTAAATTTAAAGTAAAAACATAGGCATATTCAGAATGTCCATGGTGAAGAAACTCAAATATTTAGTTGTTGTATTCCTGTTGAAAATTTTAGCACCCTAACAATATGAAACAATGCCTCTTTCTCTACCATGCTGTAACTTATCAGTGTGTCATTCAAAGATATTTGACCACCACCCGCTAGGATTTCTGGGGACGTCTGTGTGCTCATTCGGTATGTGTGATCTCTGCAGAGATTTCATTTTTGGTACTGTGTTACTGCTTATTTTGACCCTGGTAGGGTGAGGATTACTGAGAAATGTAATTAAGTCTTTTCATTACTGGTCCTCACCTGGATCTTTCTAAAGCCAACTTCACAAGTAACCTTTTCATTCTCTGTAGTAAACAAGCCCACAAAATATTCAATGAATCACGCATTGTAAAAGAGAAAGTGCGTGACAGCACTTCAGCACAGACTGCAGTGAACAGAGTAATCCATTTATAGGATGGGACTAATTTCCCTCTAAAATTGGCTAACAACGGACTTGATTATGTAAATTTGGTACAAAAAGATCCCATGTGGAGTTCAACAAAAATGCCACATACATAGGAAGCCAAACTAGCACTATATCTGTTTTGTTAAGTGAGATCCAGTGTCTATGCCCTAATCTTTGCCTTTTTTTTTTTTTTCAGTTACATCGAGTGTCTCACAAAGCCAGGTGATATTTTCAGGGAAGTGTTATCAGCATGATGCAGCACCAAACATTACAGCTATTCCATCTTCATATTATATCCCACCACTTTTTCAAAGCTCTGTCTTAGGGACTCCTGGTGGCTCAGTGGTTGAGAATCCGCCTGCCAATGCAGGGGACACGGGTTCGATCCCTGGTCCGGGAAGATCCCACATGCCGTCGAACAACTAAGCCCGTGTGCCACAACTACTGAGCCTGCGCTCTAGAGCCTGTGAGCCACAACTGCTGAGCCTGCGCACCACAACTACTGAAGCCTGCGTGCCTGGAGCCCCTGCTCCGCAACAAGAAAAGCCACCGCAATGAGAAGCCCGTGCACCACAACGAAGAGTAGCCCCCACTTGCCGCAACTAGAGAAAGCCCACGCGCAGCCACAAAGACCCAACACAGCCAAAAATAAATAAATAAATAGGTAGATACATTTATTAAAAAATAAAATAAAAAAATATATATGGCATTAATTTCCAAAATGTTTTAAAAAAAAAAAAGCTGTCTTAAAACTATTGAAGAGGGCTTCCCTGGTGGCGCAGTGGTTGAGAGTCCGCCTGCCGATGCAGGGGACCGCAGAGCGGCTGGGCCCGTGACCCATGGCCGCTGAGCCTGCGCGTCCGGAGCCTGTGCTCCGCAATGGGAGAGGACACAACAGTGAGAGGCCTGCGTACCGCAAAAAAAAAAAAAAAAAAAAAAAAAAACAAACTATTGAAGAAGCTCTTGCTTTCATCTAAAACAAACATAAATCATTGCTTCATGAAAATTCAGCACCTAGTGAAACTTACACATAGCTAGAGAAAGACCACCTTTCAATCCATTTGCTTATGCATAATAAAACATTTGTTGTTAACGTGCTGATATTCTGTTAATACTAATACTGTTTCTTTTATGTGAGACATCACCATGAAATAAATGGATACATATATTTATATTGATATGCATATTTCATGATCATTATGTATTTCATGTATGTACATATGAAGTAAGGCAATGTGTCTGGAGGGCCTGATACAGTACCTGGTTATTTTTAGAGTACCTACTAAAATAGGTTGCAGGACAGACAATCAGCTGAAATAATGTGTTGCCTATTCAAATACTAAATATATATTTTTAGCAATAATGTTTGTACACCTCCCTTCACTTTACTAAAACCATTCATCTTTAATATCAGGCTTTAAGAAATTCTCTAGATATTATTTCTCAAAGGAATATTTAGTGCCTTAGAAATCCTTGCATAAATGTGATCATATTCCCCAAACTTCTTATAACCACACTAGCTTTATGTATTATACAACGAGTAGGAGAATTTTTTAGTTCTTCCCAAGAAGATTAGATACATTTTCATGAGTTCTGTGACACGTGCAGCTGAACTAAGGCAATTCTTTAATGTGCCTAAGGATGTTTGAAGTTCATATATAAAGCGGGGGACACATAAAGGAAGTGTCCACAAGTGACACTCAGAGACTTCTGGAATTCTATAAGGGGAAATTCATATAGAATACTGCACTGTGGCCTGCAGATACTTTAATCTTTAATAATACAACAGTGTGACTTTGAAGCTTGGGTGTCTAGAATGACAACATTCATCTTGATGTCTGCATTTTAGTCTCAATGATATTTCCTTCCTTCTAAAATCATTAGGTTCTCCTTTTAAACAAAGAAACAGACAGATCACAACTACTCTCTTGTTTTTCAAATTAGGTAAAAATTTTAGAGCAAAGAGTGTGGAACTGTATTAAAGTTTAAGAGTGAATATTCAGCTGTTATGCTGCAAGGTTGTAAGATGTTTGTTGCATATGAATGAATGAATGAATAGGTGCACTATATTATCCACACAACTTTGTGCCAAATTTGGTAACAGGAAGTGACTCAAACTAAGAGGATATAGGAAATTTGACTGGGAATGTTTAATTCAGTTTACAACAACAAAATAAATGTCAAAACAAAGCTACAAGTTGTCTTCATAGCCCAGGAGAAAACATATAAATCAGAGATTCTTCCTGTCTGTGTTTTCATGGACTCAACCTAATGTTTGATGAGCTCTAAGTTTAGTCAGGAAGCCAACAAATTATAGGGGGTGACTTTGGGCAAGTAAGTTACCTAGGCTCTCGAGCCCTCGGCCATCTTATTAGCATAATAATCTTACCACCTCATAGGGATGTTTTGAGAATTATATTTAAAAATGCATGTACCGAAGTGAAATGGTGCAACTACTGTTGATTAACAGTCTGGCAATATCTAGTAAGTTAAACATAGTTAGACATATGACTCAACAATTCTACTCTTAAGAATTTACCCCAAATAATTGAAAACAGGTGTTCAAATAAAAACTTGTATGTAAGTGTTCACAGCAGCATTATTCACAATAGTCCAAAGAATGGGAACAAGCCAAATGTCCATCAACCAATGAGTAAGTAAACAAAATGTGGCATATACGTACAAAGGAATATTGTTCAGGCATAAAAAGAACTGGAGTATTAATACCTACTATAACATAGATAAGCCTTGAAAACTTGCTAAGTGAAAGAAACCAGGTCACATATTACATGATCTCATATAGGGGAAATACCCATAATAAGTAAATCCACAGAGACAGAAAGCAGATTAGCAGTTTGCAGGGGCTGGGAGGAGAGAGGAATAAGGAGTAGCAGCTTATGGGCATGGAGTTTCCATGTGAGGTAATGAAAAGGTTCAGGAACTAGATAATCATGGTTGTTTCACAACATTTTGAATGTATTTAGTGCCACTGAGTTGCACATTTTAAGTTATGTGCATTTTACAATTATAAAAAATAAAAATAGAACAAAAAAATGTATATGTTAAAAGTTCTGAGCTCTCAACATTGACCAATGGACACAGTTTTGAGCTTGCCATGGTTCTTTGTGATGTGCTGCATGTGTGGAGACTAAGAATCGTTCAAGAGAATATTGAGAAAAGACTCTAGCCTGGTGAAACCACAATGATGCTATAGCTCTGAGTCTTAATTTTACATCAACTGAGTAGCCAAAGCTGCACTGTGAAGAGTTCGATGTCTAGTCTGGTAGAGTTTTGTAGTTGTTGATAATATTTCTAATAATAATAAGTATACTGTGACAGAAAAGACATTTTTTCCATTATGGTTGCTCACATGCAAAGTGCTCTTTAAGGATCGTGCACAGGATCCACTTACGTTAGAATTAAAGATAACAAAGAGATCATTTAACCCAACTACTTAAATGTTTAGATGAGAAAACCATGACCCAGAATAGTCAAATAACTTACCTAAGATTACTGAATGGGGATATGTGACATTTTGATGCTACCTAGCACTTTTTTTTTTTTTTTTTTTTTTTTTTTTGTGGTACGCGGGCCTCTCACTGCTGTGGCCTCTCCTGCTGCAGAGCACAGGATCCGGACGCGCAGGCTCAGCGGCCATGGCTCACGGGCCCAGCCACTCTGCGGTATGTGGGATCTTCCCAGACCGGGGCACGAAACCGCGTCCCCTGCATCGGGCAGGCGGACTCTCAACCACTGTGCCACCAGGGAAGCCCCCAACACTCTTTATATATGTATTTTTGTATTAAGTTAATTTCAATAGATTAAGGTAAGATATACCTATCCTGATTAGGAAAATCTCAAGTATATTGTGTTAGATTGTTTATGTGAGTATATGCGTGCACAAGTATGCATGTGTTCAGTGCCTGTAATGCGGTGAGGGAGGAAAGGAGGTGTGGAAAGAGGTATGAATAAGACACAATTCCTGCCCTCAAAACACGTTTTTTGCCTTAGAAGCAGTTAAATAAAGAAAACCTATTTTGATTTCTGTATAAGCAGCTTTGATTAATATTTGCTTAAACACTGAAATGGAGAAAGTGTCATCATATGAAAAATTCACTTGCCTTCTGTGCAACTTAGCAGTTCTTTTATCCATACCTAATTGACTTCCTACTAAATTTCCCACCAAACTAATTTCAAATTCCCTCTAATCTTCTCAAACGGTCTGATCAACCCCTATTTTTCTTTCCTACAAGCAGACAACCCTGCATTGACTTTATTGAGATTAAGGTCATCAGATAAGAGCTCCCTGAACTATCCTTCCCTTGTGCCAAAATTGTCTCTGAATTATTACCCATGTGTTTCTATAGTTCTTTTTCCCTAAGAAGCGTCCTTTCTGAACTAAGTTTTCTCTGCAAATAACGTTCCTGTGCTGTTATTCTACATTTCCTCCTCCCAATCCGTACGTGATTTCTCTGCCTTCCTCTGCCCTGCTCCGAGTTACTGAAGACTAGCCCCTTCAGACTAACTCACTCAGCCACTCACACGCGCTGATTTTTAGTTCGGTTTGGTAAATGGCAAGCAGTGAAAGGAAATTAGAGAGTGGGAGGAAGAAGATACCAGGAGATTTATTCCCCTACACCTGTCTTTTGCTGAGCTCCTATGGGTAACCCTCTTCCTCTGCTTCAGCTCTCACTTGGACTTGGCTAAACCATTCATCCCCCAAACCCCGTACCCCCTCAGGCCAAGAGGTTGTAAAGACTTCCTGCTTTACAAGTCCCTGAGTGCTTCACCCATCCTTCTGTTCCTTTAATCCTGTTCACATCTCTGTAGATGCTCCATCCCTTTCAAGTAAACCCTTTTGAACATGCCATTTGAATCTGGGTGGCACCCTGACTGTGAATGATCCAAGCTTCTTTCATCTTCCCTAGGTCCAAGCTGCAACCCTCTTTCTCTTTTTACCTTGCTCGGTTTTACATTTTTTGCTTTCATTGACTAGTGAATATGTTCAAATATTATCACTATTGGGACCCTCTCCCTCATCCTTCTAACTCTTTCAACCCTATCTTCAAAGAGTTGTCTGGAAACATTAAACTGTGGTATCTGCTTATCCAAATGTTTTAATATAATTACATCTTATTTTTTTACTAATAAGAAAGATAAGAAAACATAAATGCTCAGTTTAACAAACTGATGGAGGACAAACACCCTGTAACCCCCACTGAGGTCTAGACATGGAACACAGCAGGTCCCTACAAGTTTCCTACAGAGACCTTCCTGATAATATCCCCCTTCCTACTTCCTCCATTAATAACTATCCTGAATTTTATAGTATTTACTTCCCTTCCTTACTTTAGAGTTTTACTACCTAAATGTATGTCAGAAAGAAATGGTTAACTTTGTTGATTTTGAATTTTATATAAATGAAATCATACAGTACTTTTCTTAACTGTATTAATTTCTTTCCCTTAACATTATGTTTTTAAGATTCATAAATGTTTTTGTATGCATCTGCAGTTTATTTTCACTGCTGTTTAGCACTTAATCATATGAATATAATTTATTTTACAGATGTTGGACATTTTGGTCGTTTGTAGCTTTGAACTATGAATCTTCTAGTACATGTACCCTAGTGAACACATGCAAGCATTTCTATGGGTGCCCATGAATTAGGCTGTGTCATATTATGTCTGTCTTTCAGATCCACTAAATATGGCCAGTTGTTTCCAGAGTGATCTTAACAGTTTACACTTCCACCAGCAAATTGTGAAAATCCCTGTTGATCTATATGCTTGTCAACACTTGCTATTATCACACTATTGAATTTTTGCCATTCTTCTCATCAGTGAGTTATATCTTATTGTGATTTTAGTTTGCGTTTATTTCTACGTTTACTAGTAAGATTGAGCATTTTTTGAAGTGCTTTTTAAGAATTTTGCACATTTTTCCTCATTTTGCCTTTTTCCTATTGCATTTTAAGAATTTTTAATATATTCTGAATATGAGATTTCACTGATTACATTGATTAAAGTTATCTAACTTTTTCCTATTTGTAGGTTGCACAGTGGAAAGTATTTAAAATTGGTAGTCCCCATCCAACTTCCTACTTCTATTTCTTCTGGGTAGATTATGGATACTATTTTTATATCCTTTACTCTTTAAGTAACATCCTTTGGTGAACGTGAGTTCTTAATTTTAATGTAGTCCATTTATCAGTCTTTCTATTTTGCCTAATTCTTTTTGTATCTTGCTTAGTAAATCACTCTCTATGCCCAAACTCCTAAAGATTATATTGAAAGACTACCAATATTTACCAATATATTGAGAGTTGTCCCTTGGTATTGGCAGGGGATTGGTTCCAGGACCCCACAAGGATACCAGTATCCACAGATGCTCAAGTCCCTTATATAAAATAGCTCAGTACCCTCAGCCGTCCATACATGCAGGTACCACATCCACAGATTCAATCAACTGCAGATCCTGTGGATACAGAGGGCCAGCTGTATTCTAGAAATTTTATTTGGTGCTTTTCACATTTAGGTCTGTAGTTCACCTGGAATTATGTGTGTGTGTGTGTGTGTGTGTGTGTGTTCACACATATGTGTATTAGGTGATATAAGGGTTCATTTAATTTTGTGTTTTATTTATGGATAACTAGTTTTTGCAAAGATCTCTATGTACCTCAAAGTTTTACAAAACTAGCATTACTAAAAATCAGATGTTCATATTTGTGTGGTCTGTTTCTGAGCTTCTATTCTGTTTCATTCATATCTTTGTCCTTTCACTTGTTCTCAATTACTGTATATGTATAATTAGTATGATATTTGTAGAGCAAGTCCTGTAACCTTGACCTTTTTCTTCAAGTTGTTTTAGACACTTTGGCCCTTTGTATTTCCACACAAATTTTAGAATTTCCTTTCAAGTTCCTAAAAAATAAAAGTATTTGGTATGTTGATTATAATTGCAATAAATCCAATAAATCTATATATAAATTTGGAGACAGTTGATACAACTCTAATATTCAATTGTTCAACTCACGAACTTGAAAATATGAAACACTTTGTGAATTTGTATATTAGCCTTGCACAGTGTCATGCTAGTCCCTCTATTGTAATATAGACTATTATGAAATGAAATTGGAGAGTCAGCATAGAGGGGTTAGAAGAATAGGAGGTTGTAGTCAAAAAATGGGATACTTGAATTTGAGCTTTCAGAGGTGATTTGTGATGATGAAAATCAGAGGTATAACCAGGGGAGTGGGTAGCTGAAGGAAGGTGGAAGAAATCATGACTGGAGACGAGAAGTCTGAGCAACTGAGGATCTGGATCTGGGCTCCAGGTACCATTTTCAAGTTGAAGAATAAGGATAATGGAAGGACCTACCACTAAGTACCGTTGTATGGTTTAAATGAAATAATCCTTATAAAACACTAAAAATACTGTGTGGTATCTTATAAGTGCTCCCTAAATATCTGCTACCTAAAAATCTTTTTTAGGAAATTCCTCTTCTATAATTAAGGATTTTTCTCTGAGAGAACTTCCTAAGCCTATGTGTACTATTCACATTTAGGTTTTCTCCTTTGACACTAAGCTGGGCAGCTTTTGGAAACAGGGCAAATGAGATACATGTATGTGAACTGTATGTTTTAAAATACGTATTTAGGGAAAAAAGAAAAAAGGGATTAAAATTAGATATAGCTTCTGCAGTTATGTGTGAAGTAAGTATGCAGTCTGTGTATAGCCTACTTTGGTCAACCATAAATAGCATTAGTTAAAAAAATATTAAACTAAAACTATAAAAATTACATAGTGAATCATTTAATTTTTCAATATATTGCAAAATACCTTTTTGGATGCAGTGTTCTAAAATAAGCATAACCTGTGTAAACGTAACAGTACTAGTGTTTATGCTTCAAGTGATTTGTTCTTTCTAAAAAAAAAACAAAAATCAAAACTCCAACTCCTCTGAACACACCAATAAAAAGACTAATAATAAACAGCTGATTTGATTTCACTTCATAGTAACTCTCCTCTAAACATTCTGATCCCAGGTAAGATTAACATATAATTCATGCAGTGCAGTTCTTAGAATGATGATCTAAAAGATAGACATGCTGATTAAATGTGTACCACCATAACAGCCTACAGCCTTCTCAGAAGCATCCCATTTATAGTGTAAATTTAGTACACCTTCAGAAAAGCCCTGAAGAGTTATAGAGAAAGATGGACATCCTAAGTTGCAGCAGTGAAAAAAGAAAAAAAAACAGAGAAGGGAAGGATATAAAAATAGTATCCATAATCTACCCAGGAGAGAAACAAGTAGGAAGTTGGATGAAGGCCATCAATTTAAAATCCTTTCCACTGCACAAATAGAAAAACCTTAGAGCCACGTGTCTTAAAGCACATAACTTAAACCTCCCTAGCTATTCCCCAGCTCACCAGCGGTGGGGGAAATAACCTCTGTGAAAATTGTCAAATCAGGAACCAATTTGTGGAAATTAATGCAAATATTTTGGGATTAAAATCTCCAGGAGGAAGCAGGCATGACAAATTTGGTGGTAACAATTTACTGGTGTACATGCTTAATAGCATGGATTTTTCTTCCTGACTGCATTCAGGAGACTGCCTCTGAAGGATATAGTAGCCCTGCCCTTGATATCTACTAGGACCTTTCCGTGTAGCTGGAAGGAGGAAGTAACTGTAAATGTCCTTCTCACCCACAAGTGCATTAATATCAGACTGCCAGCTGCACTGCTGTCAATTCACTGACAAGGGCATGTTTGAGCCTTATTTAAATATGTAATGGATTTCTTTGTTACCTATCTTAGAGCTTTCAGATTGGTGAGTAGCATGTGACTAAATGTTTGACCCTTGTCTGAGTTATCCAGACATTCCCAGTCCCTTCTGACATTGTTTCTTATTCATTCACTCATTCACCAAATCTCTACTAGGCACTGCCAATGTGCTAGGCACTAAGTTCCGTGAAAGGTATGTTGATGAATAAAATAGACGTTCTCCATGATTTTACAGAATTAATAGTTTGGGGATAATTATTCAGTTCCTGTAGCTTTTCTCTTCTCTCATCCTCCCTAGTAGTATGTTCCATAGCACTTATTACCACTTGGCAAAAATACATTTTTCAGTAAATTGTGTTAAATCAAGGCAGTCAAAATAAGAGATCATAAAGGACATTTGGAGCTCAGAAATTAAAGTTGCTGGAAGAAAGTTTAAGTTACTTTTCTGGAACTAGTGTTTAGCTCCTTCCTTCCTTTCCTCCCTCCCTCCCTCCCACCCTCCCTTCCATCATTCTCCAATGCTTGGAAACTGCTACTGCTGTGACTGCAAGAAAACTCCCAAGGGAATGGCCATCTGCTCTGTATTAGGGATGTTAACGCTGTTCTCCATTAGTATAGAGGACCATGTGCTGACTGTGTGCTCAGAGAGGGAAAACCAAACAGAAGTCAGCATGATTAGGAGTTATTAAGTTACTGTTAGGAGAAGATATTCTCGTTATTTTGCTACTTGCCACATGCATCCGATAGCAAGTGTCCAAGTACCTATAATTTATTCTTCCAATGACCCTTAATATGACTTTGGGTTTGTTCATCTTTTAATATTTACTGACTGTATTTTAAAACATTCATTTTAGTTAAGCAAGAAACTTTCATGAATACAAAAAAATTGCAAGATAGTGATTTTATCTGTGGAATATGTGAGTTATTTTGTCTTTGGAATGAATTTATTGATACGGTCTTCTGACTGTACTATTATATGTTACACTCAGTTCTAATACAGTTTTTAAAATGAAAAATGATTTAATTGGCTGTCCTTTGTAGTTGTCTATCTGAATATATATAAATATAAAATGAGCTAATATCAATTTATATCTATTAAATTATCTGGTTTTGATTAAAAAAATACAGCTTATGCTGCATTGAACCAGATGATACAATCTCCAAATGAAGATGAATTTTTAAAAATAAAGATGTAGGGACTTCCCTGGTGGCACAGTGGTTAAGAATCTGCCTGCCAATGTTGGGGACACAGTTTTGATCCCTGGTCTAGGAAGATCCCACATGCCGCGGAGCAACTAAGCCTGTGCGCCACAACTACTGAGCCTGCTCTCTAGAGCCCGCGAGCCACAACTACTGAAGCCCTTGTGCCTAGAGCCCATGCTCCGCAAAAAGAGAAGCCACTACAATGAGAAGCCTACGCACCACGACCAAGACCCAACACAACCAAAAATTTTTTTTAAATTAAAAAAAAAAGAACGTGAAAAGGTAATAGAAGGCTAAGAAAAATGGTGATCCTACACCCACGGACCTGTCCCTGTGATGTGTGGCCTATCCCTGCATGAACATCTACACCCTGGGTGGTTACAGAGCAAGATTAGACCTGAAGGTGAACCAAGTTCAGGTAAGTTTGGAAAAGAAGAGAGTACTCTCTCGAGAGTTTGAGAATGTAAGGTAGTTTATTTACTATGTAAAAGCCCCAGACATGCAGAGGAAAGAGTAGGAATAAAGGGAAACAGAGAAATAGAACAAATTAATTTGTAGATGAGAATTTGTGAAAGATTGAGGAATAAAGCAGCTTATACTTTCACAGAACTGAAAATGAGTGGGGTGTGAGGCACAGTGGGAATATCTAGTTTCAACTTTTCAAACAGAAGTCTATCTCACATTAGGCCCTCTATAAATATTTATTTCATGAATGAATACTGTCAATTCAATTGTAATGTCAATCCAGACAGTGGAAGGGCAGCCCCTCATGAATGGGATTGGTTCTCTTATAAAAGAGATGCCAGAGAGCTCCCTTATTCCTTCCACCTTGTGAGGACACAGGGAGAACATGACCATCTATGATCCAGGAAGGGGTGTCATCATATACCTAATATGCCGGCCTTGATCTTGGACTTCCCAGCCTCCAGAACTGTGAGAAATAAATTTTTGTTGCTTATAAACCACCCAGTCTATGGACTGAGACAGTCATTACTGCAAAGAATTAATTTCTATCAAATGCACTGTCCTCTTTTGTGCCTTTTCCTCTTCACCTTGCTGAGTCAGCAGAGAAAAAACGGGGTGGGGGGAACCCCTATTTCTCAACTGAGATTAAATTCCCTAGAGAAGATTCCTTAAATACCTGTTGTTCACTACGAATAAAAGACTAGGTAGCAAAGGATCTTGGTTTTAGTCTCAGCACCCTCAAATTTATTATTCTAGTCAATCAAACCAAGTAGCCTCTCTGAGCTTCAGTTTGCCCATCTCCAAAATAGGAACAGGACTTCCCTGGTGGCACAGTGGTTAAGAATCCGCCTGCCAATGCAGGGGACACGGGTTCAAGCCCTGGTCCAGGAAGATCCCACATGCTGCAGAGCAAGTAAGCCCGTGAGCCACAACTGCTGAGCCCACATGCCACAACTGCTGAAGCCCACATGCCTAGAGCCCATGCTCCGCAACAAGAGAAGCCACCGCAATGAGAAGCCTGTGCACTGCAACGAAGAGAAGCCCCCACTCGCCCCAACTAGAGAAAGCCCGAGCACAGCAAGGAAGACCCAACGCAGTCAAAAATTAAAAGTAAATAAATAAATTTATTTTAAAAAAATAATAGAATGAAATAGGAACAATTATGACCTTTAGTTATTTGTAGATATTTGAGAGCTTGTCATGAACTGTTAATTTGAATACATAGATGGAAGATGGTACTGTATTTCTTCAATTGATAATATATTTTTCTCAAAGTGGCAATTGAAAAAGTTAACACACCATAGAAAATACCTCCTTGCAATATCTCATGGGGTTATTTTAGAGGTGAAAAAATCAGGTTTAGTTTTCCTAAGTGTTGAAATGTAATGTGATTTTACTATGTAGGTGAGCTTTCTGAGAATTAGCTAATACTGCCAAAGTAGTCAAGTTTTCCTTCTATACGCCACCCCTCAAGATCAAGCCATGCTCCTTTCAGAGAGACCATATCTTCCACCAGAGAATTTTTTCCAAACCAAGAGAAGAATACTAGTAATACCATTAATGACAATTAAAAAATAGCTGTGATACTAATAGTCAACAGTTATATAAAACTTTCTGTGTCAAGCACTATTCTTAGCATTTTACAGCATCTTACAATGTTATTTGGGCCACTAGTCAAAAGTTGTGATGAATAATAATATGATAATAACAAGAGTTAAACAGATAGCATTTATGTGCCAAGCACCATTCTAAACACTTTAATTCGTTCAAACTTTATAAGAAAGCTTTAACATAAAAACTAGCACTATCTCAACTTTACATGTGAAGAAACTGAGGCACAGAAAGGCTAACTGACTTTCCACTGGGACACAGACAGCAAATGGTAGAGCTAGTATTCTAACCAAAGCTGGACAATTCCAGAGTATATGCCCTTAGCCATGAATGCGAGAAACCAGTCCCTTAGACCTGGACCCTGGTAGATAGTCAGGAACTGCTCCTGGATCCAGAACACTATTTTACTTTAAGGAAGCCAAATTTTATCTTTTGATAATTTAATTTCTATCATTTTGTTTCCTTTAAATGTAAGTTAATTTTGCATTTAAACTGTCCTAAGTTGGCTGCAATGTTATATTGTACATATATGTCCAGAAATTATTTCATAACATATTTTTAAAACCAAAATTAATATTGAGAAAAGGTACATTTTTATTAGATGATCTTCAAATATGGGTGTCTATGGATTGAATAAATAATTACAAATTTATCATGTGGGAGTCCATACTGTTTTGTACTATAAAGATAAGACCCTGCTCAAAAACACTGAAAGGCCATTCATATATACCTCAACACTCAGATCTCTGATTTACTCTTTAATTAATAACTTAAAATATTTTGTAAATATGAATGGGCTATCCACTCCTCTACTTCAGAGTTGTGAGAAACTACAATTTGAACAAGTCCTTATTCAACTGCTTATAATCTATTAAATAGTAATCACATGGTTCAACTTAATAAAATCATGTGTACTAAAATGTAAATTCCCTATGGGCAGGGTATTTTGTTGTTGTTTTTGCTTTGTTTTCTATTACATACTCAGGAACACCTAAAATAGTGCTTTGACATAGTAAATAATTTTTTTTATTTGTGGAATAAATGTAAATAATGAATTTTTTAGAGACTTTTTTAAGAGCATGGCTTTTTAGAGACTTTTTAAGAGCAGATTTGGGTTTCCAATAAAATTAAGAGGAAGGTACTTTGCCCATATACGCCCAGCCCCAACATATGCATAGACTCCCCCACTATCAACATTTCCCACTAGAGTTTATATTTGTTTTAATTGATGACCCTACATCACAATCACCTAAAGTCCACAGTTTACATTAGGGTTCACTCTTGCCTTTGTATATTTATGAGTTTGGACAAATATATAATGACATGTATTCATCATGATAGTACCATACAGAATATTTTTACTGCCCTAAAAATCCTTGTGCTCACCTATTCATCTCTCCCTTCCCCAAACCCCTAGGAACCACTGATCTTTTCTACTGTCACCATAGTTTTGCCTTTTCCAGATGTTATACAGTTGTAATCATACAATATGTAACCTTTCCAGATTGACCTCTTTCACTTAGTAATGTATACTTAAGGTTCTTTTATGCCTTTTTCTGGCTTGATAGCTCATTTCTTTTTTTAGTCCTGAATAATATTCCAGTGTCTGGATGTGTCACAGTTTATTTATACATTCACCTGCTGAAGGACACCTTGATTGCTTCTAAGTTTTGGCAATTATCAGTAAAGCTGATGTAGACATTCATATGCAGATTTTAGTGTGAACATAAATTTTCAACTCCTTTGGGTAAATACCAAGGAGCATGATTGCTGGAACATATGGTATCAGTATGTTTCATTTTTAAGAAACCACCAAAAAGTCTTCCAAAGTGACTGTACCATTTCATGTTCTTGTCAGCAATAAATGGAAGTTCCTGTTGCTCCATATCCTCACCAGTATGTGGCAGTGTCAGTGTTCCAGAGTTTGGCCATTCTACTAGGTATGTAGTGGTATTTCATTGTTGTCTTAATTTACATTTCCTTGATGACCTATGATGTGGAACACCTTTTAACATGCTTATTTGTCATCTATTTTGGGGCTTTTTTTTTTTTTTCTCCGTACATGGGCCTCTCACTGCTGCGGCCTCTCCCGTCGCGGAGCACAGGCTTTGGACGCGCAGGCTCAGTGGCCATGGCTCACGGGCCCAGCCACTACGCGGCATGTGGGATCTTCCCGGACCGGGGAACGAACCCGTGTCCCCTGCATCGGCAGGTGGACTCTCAACCACTGCGCCACCAGGGAAGCCCAGGGCTATTTTTGAATTAGGTTATCTTCTTATTTTTGAGTTTTAAGAGTTATTTGTATATTTTGGGTAACAGTCATTTATCAGATATGTCTTTTGCAAATATTTTCTCCCAGTCTCTGCCTTGTCTTCTAATTCTCTTGGTATTGTCTTTCACACAGAAGTGTTTAGTTTTAATGAAGTCCAGCTCATCAATTATTTCTTCCACGTCTTTCATGTCATGTCTTGTGTTGTATCTAAAAAAAAAAATCACTATATCCAAGGTCATCTAGATTTTATCCTATGTTATATTCTAGCAATTTTATAGTTTTATCTTTTACGTTTAGGTCTATGATCCATTTTGAGTTTAATTTTGTGAACGATGTAATGTCTGTGTCTAGAGTCATTTTTTGCAGGTGGATGTCCAGTTGTTCCAGCACCATTTGTTGAAGAGACTGTCTTTGCTCCACTGTTAAAGATCAGTTGACTATATTTATTGGTCTATTTCTTCAATATCTATTCTGTTCCATTAATCTAGTGATCTATTCTTTTTCCAATACCTCACTGTCTTGATTTAAAGTGAGGGAGCATCAGTCCTCCACCTCTGTTCTTCAATATTGTGTTGGCTACTCTGGGTCTTTTACCTCTCCATGCAAACTTTACAACTAGTTTGTCAATATCTAAAAAAAAATGATTTTGTAGTTTTTTGATTGGGATTTTATTAAATCTATAGATCAAGTTGAGAAAAACTGATGTCTTGACAATATTGAGTCTTCCTATCCATGAACATGGACTATCTCTCCACTTATTTAGTTTTTCTTTGATTTCATTTATCAGTTTTATAGTTTTCCTCATATAGATCTTGTATATATTTTGTTAGATCTATGCATAAGTATTTCATTTTGGGGGATGCTATTGTAAATGGTATTATGTTTTTAATTGCAAATTCCACTTGTTTGTTAGTATATGCGAAAACAATTGACTTTTGTATATTAACTTTGTATCCTGCAACCTTGCTATAATTGCTTATCAGTTCCAGGAGGTTTTTTGTCAATTCTTTTGAATTTTCTACAGATGATCATGTCACCTGCAAACAAAGACAGCTTTATGTCTTCCTTACCAATCTGTATGCCTTTTATTTTATTTTTTGCCATATTGCATTAGCAAGGATTTCCAGTACAACATTGAAAAGGAGTGGTGAGAGAGAACATCCTTGTCTTCTACCTGATATTTGTGGGAAAGACTGGAGTTTCACACCATTAAGTTTAATAATAGCTGTAGGTTTCTTGTAGATAGTCTTTACTACGTTGCAAAAGTCTCCCTCTATCAGCTTAGATTTTTTTTGAGCACTTGCTATATATCAGCCACTGAGTTCAGCACTTTATGTGTACTGTTTCACTTCAGTCCTATGAATTTTGTAATATTATCTACCTTTTACAGTTACTTAGACATGTTCAATCACTTTTCAAAAGTGATAGAGCTAGTAAATTGATCTAATTTGACAAACAATACCTTCTTCACATCACAGCAGTCACTGTGTCTGCTCTTACCTCATAGTTCTTTATTTTCTGCTTTTTTCTGTGTCCTCCCACTAGAATATTAAAAAATATGATGGCAGGGACTTCTCTGGTTTTTTCACCATTTAATCCCCAGTGTCCAAAATAGTGTCTGGTCCATAAATAGTTGCTAAATGAATAAATAAATTAGCAAATTGCATCTGAGTGCAGGTATTCAATTCTGGTGCATAACTCTTAATTATTTTATACTACTTGTGAAACTGAAACATGAAAGAGTCTTACTGAATACCCTCACCCTATGGACCAAAATTGATCAGGTGATAGTGTTTTTTCCTAAGTGTCTATGGCTAAAAGTATGGGGAAAGGTGGATGGGTCCATACTGTGGAGCCACAATCCTGGGTTTGACAATATAGAATTACACCCAATGACTGGTATCACTGATTAAACCAGACTGTAAGAATTGAAACACAGAAGAAAAACCTGAAATTAAAAAAAAAAAAAGCTCTTTATATATTTACAAACTAGTTTAAACCAAAGAACAAAGAGACTTTTGCTATTATTCTAAACTTGTTGGCTGCTGTATATCATTATTACTCTTGAGATTGTCCTATTATTTCAAAATTGTGAGCTATATTAAGTTAAAATTAGTAAGGGGATTTGAGTCTCTGTATTTCCCAGCTGGATTTCTTTTAACCTGAATAATTTGTATGTATACACTCAGGGTTTTGATTTTGCAATTTTAATGCCAGTTACAAAACAGTCAGATTACAGCACTAAGTTAATTAGTAGAAACCACAGAAGTATTCCAACAACAGGGCCTTGGTGGCATTCCAAAGAAATCAAAGGCAAAGGTATAATGTTTGGTTCGATTCAAGCTGTATGGCTATTTAGAGTAAGTTCATTCTATACTACTTTCCTAAGGTCAGTCCAGGAATCTCCCCATTTGTGTTTCGAGGATGATACCTTACCACCATAATTAGCTATGTTCTACTCTGTGCAATTGCTGATACTGTACAGATAAGTTTGTTTAGAGCTGGTTCCAAAGCAAAGAGATTCAAGAAATCATCCTTATTAGTTTTTCAAAGTAATACATGCCCTGAAAGATATATGTGGGAGAAAAAAAGCATTAATAAAACTGGAAAATATAACTCATATTATTATTATTATATTTTGGCGGTACACGGGCCTCTCACTGTTGTGGCCTCTACCGTTGCGGAGCGCAGGCTCAGCGGCCATGGCTCACGGGCCCAGCCGCTCCGCGGCATGTGGGATCTTCCCGGACCGGGGCACGAACCCGCATCCCCTGCATCGGCAGGCGGACTCCCAACCACTGCACCACCAGGGAAGCCCATAACTCATATTATTTATGTGTATCCCCAGACAGTTATCCACGGGAAAAGTCTGAGATACTTAAAAAAAAAACCTCTCAGTTTCTTCACTCAGCAAGCCAAAGAGGACATTTTCATTTCCCACCATAGTAAATGCCAATTACTAAGGACTTATTTGCCAATAACTTAGTCATATTATTTCTAATCCTCATTACAAACATACAAATAGCAATAATTTGGCCCATTCTTAACAGGAAACTAATGTATTTGCCTAGAGTCACATTACTAGGTTTGGAAGCCTGCTTTGTGGGACTCCAAGGCATATACTCTAAAATATAGAGTGAATAGCTTGTGATTACTAAAGTATATGGGTTTTTTTTCCTAATAAGGTCTGCTTCTGGGTCACCTGAAAGATCTGCTAACGAGTGTCTTTTGATGATGATAAGCTTCATGTCTAGTCTATCATTTGGGATGTTTTTCTGCAAAGAAACACGTATTCTCTTTTTATACTTGTTAAGCTATATTTTAGTCTATATCTTTCTTTCAATAGTCACATTAGGAGAGAATGAAGAAATCGAAATCATCTTTCATGAAGAAGTAAAATACAACTATATCCAATAGATTGGAGAGGGGAGTGTGGATTATTGTTACCAGCAGAGCCAGTTCTTCTATTCACTCAGGATATTCAGTGCATACTGTGAACCAGATGCTATGCCAGGAAAGAATATTGATGATCTAACATAAACTGTCTCATCAAGAGACCCCCATAACCTTATGAAAGTAAAGCTTCATATTTTCAGGTAAAATTGGAGAAATAGCATTCATTTCAACATTTAAATAAGTATCTATTATCTTGCAAAGTACAATGGCCTGGGGTAGTAAAGCTTTCATAGTCTTTGGAGCCAGACAGACCTAAGATCCAATCTATCTGTTACTCTTTCTTTTATAAGGTCAACTGAGATAAATTGTTTAACTGCCCTAGGTCTCCATAATCATAAAACTGAGATCATAGAACTCATTAAATGAGATAGTGTGTGATAAAATCTGGCACATAATCGATGCTATCATTATTATAACTGAGACACAACCTTAGGCAAATTCTAGTTAAACTTTCTAAATTTTTGGCAAAGAACGTGAGAACCAAAGACTTTCTTGGTGGCATTTCAAAGTTACAAAATAAGGCCGAGACATCATGGTCTACTGCCCATAACTCCTGATGTCTATTAGTTCAATGCTGAGTATTTTATACTTTAAAAAAACATCTGATGGAGATAGTATGCCTTTAACGAGGGTTAGGTTCTGGTTTCTCCCTCCCTCCTTCCTTCCCTATCCCCCTCTGCCTCCTTCCCCTAACCTTCCTCTCTCCCTCATAGTGTTATTCAGTAAATTGAAAGTTGTATCAGAATATACCAAAGGAATGTGAGTACTAGAGTGATTTTTTTACTTGACAAACAAATGAATGGCTCACAGAGAAGTAGCTGGAATTAGCTTGCCTCAAAAGTTTGTAACTCCTGCCTTTTTAATCTGCCTTCTCGATTTCATATTAACAAGAATACCATTAACAGAGCGGTAATTCACAGGCACACATTATCTCTTAGATCTTTCTTCTGCTTCACAACCTGGGAATGGCAGTCAGCTGATGTTAAAGGACTCTGGATCATTTGAAAATATCTATATAACCTTGATCTCTCCTGTCTCAGGGAGATATTATCACTCTATTGGCCCTGAATGAACACTCAGTCTCTGAGACAGCTTGACTCCTAGGGATGTGGGGAGGTCATTGCACTTGGGGAGTCATTCTTTCAGAACGAAATCATCTTATCCTCAGACTTCTTTCTTACTTTCGTCATTTAGGAAGCAGAAACCCTGACACTTCCACAACAGAGTCTATTAGGTGCTGCCATTTCTGTAGATGTCATTAAATACATCCTTTCCTTTTTGGATTTCCTTCTGACAATCCTGATCCATATCATTTTTCCCTTGTAATTATTCACATCAACAATTCAAACCAGGCTCATCATGCCATAATACATTTTGTTGCAACATGATATGATGAAAAGTGATGTTCCAAAATTCTGAATCAATACCCTGCATCCAGACTTGATTGTTAAAATTGAATTGAATACTAAGGCTACTTTTTCATCTAAAATGCTAATATAAATGGAGGCTCCAATGAACAGTAATGTTGCCAGGTCAGAAAAATTTTTTCTGTATATAATAATCCTTTTTGATAGTTATTTAGGACAAATATCAAGGTAAAATTAAAACCCATATTTCAGATGTGTGCAAGTCTCTTTATAATCTACTCATTTTAAAAAGACTATGATAAAGAGACATTAACATATGTTGCTTTATAGTGTTTATGATTATTGGGGGACAATTAAGTTAGCTTTTTAATATACTTCTTAGAAATTTTGGAAAAATACATTCCAATGCTTAAAAGAAAAAAAAATGGAGAGAAGAAAATAGTTTTAAGAAGCCTTATATTTAGATGAATGGCACACCATGGTTACAAAGCAAAGATAATTCATTTTTACCCCCATCCTAATACTCACACATCAAGTGATTTGGCACCCCGCAGGCCACCCACCTGTAAAATACATTTCTCCATTATATCTGGAAGCTCTGCCCCATTTTATTTGCTACAGAACTATAGAATTATTTCTTAGGGAAACTCTTCAGTCTGAGTTCAATAATACACATAGTGTGCAAAAAAGTCATGAAAGAGTAATCACATTGTATTAAGTCAAAAGATAAAAAATAAGTTCTACCTATTGACATAATAGAATGCTATAATGCAAATAGCATAGTGAATGGAAAATAGCCTGGATTTTAAAACTCAACTCTGCCACTAAGAGTTTGGTGACCTAGGAAAAATTACCTAACTCCTCTCAATATAATTTTTCTTATTTTTAAAAATGAGAACAAAAAACAATCGCTTTTATCCCAACTATATTATACTATATGCTTTTAGATTGTACCGTTAAGGAGAGAACATTGTTTCTCAGGACTTGTAGCAGATAAACTGAGGAATTCAGCAACCATTCTTTGACTTTGGCAGCAGGGGTCCCACATCCTCATTCTCTAAATTCAGCCCAGTGTATAAGCAGTGGTTGTAGGGGTCTGGGTAACGTGGCATCAATTTACATCCTTAGCACGTCATCTGGTTTCCTTATTGTCTTTTTTTTCCATTTTCTTCTCTTATTAGTACCCTCTCTATTCAAAGATTTGTTTTTTAGAAAAGAGAAATACAAAAGTAGTTAAAGGTAGCTTATCTCACTGAGTAGAGACTTCAGTGGTATACATAACAAAGAATACAGATATATATTATATTATATTACATATTATATATTATAATATATAATGTATAATATATTTTGTATATTATATAATATATAGTAATATATTATATATATTACATATTATATAATATTATATTATATAATTAGTCCAGGAAAGTCACTAAAGAAGTAAACCACAACAATGACAAAATGCAGAGAAAATTGTGGGGTGATGTCTGATTATTATAATTGCCACATTATTTTATTTAAAGTGTTCAATTTGCAATAAAAATATGAGACACACAAAATATGGTCCATACATAATATAAAAAGCAGTCAAAGAAACTGTGCATAAAGAAACCCAAACATTAGATTTACTAGACAAATACTTCAAATCAGCCATCTTAGGTATGTTCAAAGAACATACCTTCAAAGAAGGAAAATATGTCTAAAGAATTACAGAAAAGTATGAAAAGTATGAAAATGATGTCCTTCAAAGAATGAAAATATGTCTAAAGAATTATAGAAAAGTATGAAAATGATGTCTTCAAATGAAGAATATCAATAAATATACAGAGATTATTAAAAAAAGAGAGAACCAAATAGAAATTCTGAATAACAAATAAAGCATTTACTAGAGGCACTCAAAATCAGCTTTGAACAGGCAGAAGAAAGAATAAGGGAATTTGAAGATAGGTCAATTGCAATTGTCCAATCTGAGGAAACAAAAAGTGAAAGAATAAAGAAAATTAACAGGATCTCAGAGACCTATAGGACAACATCAATTGTACCAATATATACAAATTGGGATCCTTAGAAAAAGAGAAAAGGAATGGAAAAAACAATAATTAAATAAATAATGGCCAAAATCTTCCCAAATTTGATGAAAAGTAGTAATCTGCACAACCAAGAAGCTCAACAAACTCCAGTAGGATAATTAGGAACATCACTGTCAAATTGTTGAGAACCAAATCCAAAGAGAATCTTAAAAGCAATGAGAGTAAAAGCTAATCATCATGTACAAGGAAACCTCAATAAGAATAGCAACTGACTTCTCAAAAGAAACCATGGAGAATAGAAGGCAGCAGGATGACATATTCTAAGTACTAAAAGAAAAAACAAAAAACTATGAATGAGCAATTCTATATCCAGCAAAACTGTCCTTCAAAAATGGAGATATTAAGACATTCTCAGATAGACAACAGACCTGCCCTAGAAGAAATACCAAAGGGAGTCCTTCAAAATCAAAGAACAGTAGAGAAAACCTCAAATCTACACAATAATGGCACAAAGGACTGGGGGGATATGGAAATATAAAGGAACAAACTTTTTGTACACTGTTGAAATCAAGTTGGTATTCATCTGAACTAAATTGTTTTAAGATATTAATTGTAATTTCCAGGTAAACTATTGTGATAATAACTCATAAAAATTAGTAAAAGAAACAAGATTTCTGCTTCTAGGAAGATGGCATAAGCACGTTTTCCTTATTTCTTTCACTAAATACAACCAAGAACTCTGGACATTATATATAAACAAACATAAGAAGACTCTGAAAAGTGAAGAGAAGAAGGAAGATCAGCTAGGGACCTTGGGGCCCAAGAACAATATGGTAGTGAGTTCTCTGTGTTTTCTTTTTGCCCCCTGTATCCTAGACTTGGAGTTGAACATGTCGACAACCTAGAAATACCAATGGGTGCAGATTATAAACAACGATAACAACAGCCTGCTCTCTCTAGCCACAAGAAAGGGAAGCCTAGCAAGATAGGAAACTTATAGACAACTGCTTTACTCCAGCCAAACAGAAAAAAACTACAGAAAAATCTATGGCTACATTCCCATCCATATCAGGAAAAGCTGAGTGTGGCACTTAGACTTCCACTCTTGTGAGCCTGTAAGGAGGTGCCCTACCACCCCTGGTGGGATGGTATCAAAGAAGGCCAAGTAAGACGTAAGGACTTTCATTCCCACTGAATGGCAATGAGACCATCACTAGAGGGGCTAGTGGAGATTGAACTTTTACATCTACTCAGCATTAAAAAAGTGCCCTACCCACTCCCCACTGGAGTGGTTTCAGGAGAGCCTAGTGGGGATAATGTCTTTCACCATCACCCAGTGGTTATAAGGCCACCCCCACCATAGTATCAATGGCAATCACATGGAGAGATCTAACAATAATAATGACACTCCCCTTGAGGGTCAGTGGAGGCTGAGCAGAGAATCTGGACTCTTATCTTTACCTGGCAATAATGAAGCAGCCCTTCTCCTTCCACTGTAGGAGTGGTGTCACAGAAAGGCAGCTAACACAGAAGATTTAAATAAGATTCAGAGTCTCATACATATTATGAACATGTCCTCGTTTAAATAAAAAATTGCTCATGATCAAGGACCAAGAAAATCTCAAACTTCATGAAAAAAGATAATCAATTGATGGCAGCACCAAGAAAAAGGAGACGTTAGAATGATCTTACGAGGATTTCAAAGCAGCCATGGTATAAATACTTCAACAGGTAATTGCAAACATGCTTGAAACAAATTAAAAATTAAAATGCCTCAAGAAAAGATTAGAAAGTCCCAGTAAAGAAAGAAAAGATATAGAGAGCCAAGTGGATATTTTATAAGAGAAAAATATAATAACCATAATTTTAAAGACTTATGTGCTCAGTGGCAAAATGGAAGGCCGAGGAGAAAAATCAGGAACTGCAAAATGAACAATAAAAATTACCCAGCCTGAAAAACAGAGAGAAACTAAACTAAACAAAAAAATAAAAAACAGTTAACAGAGCCTCAGAGACATGTTGAGACTATAACAAAAGATCTAACATTTGTATCATTGGACCTCTGAAAGTAGAGGAGAAAGAGGTCAGGGCTGAAAAAGTACTCAAAAAAGTAATGGCTGAAACCATCCCAAATTTGGTGGGAAAAAAAGCATAAACCTACAGATTCAAGAAGCTGAGCAACCCCAAAAGGATAAGCCCAAAGAACTACATGCTAAGACACATCTTAATCAAACTTCTAAAAACTAAAGATAAATTAAAAACTCTGAAAGCAGCCATTGAAAAATGACAACTTACCTATCGGGAAAAAATAATTAGAATTATAACAGAACTCTTACCAGAAATCATGAAGGCCAGGAAAACGTGGCACTACATCTTCTAAGTCCTGAAAGAAAAGAACTATCAACCTAGAATCCTATGCTAGCAGAAATATACTTCAGAAATGACGGGGGAATCAAGACATTCTCAGATGAAGGAAAGCTAATAGAATTTGTCACCAGCTGACTTACCTTAAATAAATGGTCAAAGGATGTCCTTTTCAATAGAAAGAAAACAATAGAAGAAGAAACTCTAGAAGACTGGGAAGGAAGAGAGAACGTGGCAAGGAAAACTATGGGTAAGTAAATAGGCTTTCCTGTTGAGTTTTCTAAATTATGTTTGGCATTTGAGGAAACATTATAGTACTATTGTACTTCTAAATATATGTAGAGAAAATATTTAAGATATTATATATATTACAAACATGGGAGGATAAAGAGACATAAAGGGGAGGTAAGGTTTCTATAAATCACTTGAACTAATACATACCTAAAGATACCACTAAAAAGCTATATAAAGCCATATGCTCACAAACATTATAGACAAATGAAAATGGAATTATCTTTTAGAGATATTCAAGTAGTATACAGGAAGGCAGGAAAAAGAAAACAGGGAGATGAAGAAATGGGAAAAACAAATGATAAACACAAACTACAATGGCAGACAAGTTTAACATATTAATACTTATAGTATTTGAAAGAAACACAGGAAATTTACTTTTATGTGAAAATTAAGCAACACACTCTTAAATAACTAATTATATAAACTAGATGAAATTGAAGAACATAAACTTCCAAAAGGGACTCATGAAGAAATAGAAAATCTGAGTAGATTGATAATAAGAGATTGAATCAGTAATTTAAAACTTCCCACAAAGAGAAGCCCAGGCCCTGATGGCTTCATGGTGAATTCTACCAAACATTTAAAGGAAACAACACCAATTCTTTACAAACTCTTCCAAAATAGAAGAGCACGAAACACATTTCAACTCATTCTGAGTCCAGTATTACTCTGATACCAGAGTGGACCAAAGCATTACAGAAAACTACAGACCAAATCTAACACCTATTTAAGATAAAAAACACTCAACGCTATGGAATAGAATGGAACTTTCATAACTTGATATAAATTATCTACAAAAAAGCCACAACTAGCATCACACTTAGTGGTGAGAGGCTGAATGCTTTCCCCATAAGATCAGGAACAAGACAAGGATTTCTACTCTTATCACTTCTATTTAACATTATACTGGGGCTTCTAACCAGGTCAATGAGTCAAGGAAATTAAAGAATACAGATTTGAAATAAAGAAAGTAAACTCTATTTAAAGATTCCATAATCTTCAATGTAGAAAATCATAAGTAATACAAAAAATCTATTAGAGTTAATGAGTTCAAGTTTATAGGACACAAGTTCAATATACAAAAATTCAGTTATATTTGTAAACACTAGCATGAATAATCTGAAAATGAAATTAAGAACACAGTTTTATTCACAATAGTACCAAAAAGAGTAAAACACTTTTAATAATCTAACAAAATAAGTGTAAAACTTTCACACTTAAATTACAAAACAACCCATCGAAACCCCTGCTGTCAGTTTTGCAGACATTGACAAGCTGACCTTAAAATCTATATGGAAATTCAAGGGACCTAGAACAGCCAAGATACTCTTGGAAAGAAGAATAAAGTTGGAGAATTTATACTCTTAGATTTCAAAAATCTTCTACATTACTACAGTAATCAAGACAATATCGTACTGACATAGGATAAACATACAGATCAATGGAACAGAATTGGAAATCAAGAAAAAAGCTCACATTTATTGTCAATTATTTTTTGGCAAGGATGCCAAGACAATATACAGGTGAAAGAATAGTCTTTTCAACAAATGTTGCTGAGGCAACTGGATTTTCACGTGCAAAAAAAAAAAATCAAGTTGAGCCCCTACTTCACACCAGGTAGGGGAATTAACTCAAAATGTATCACAGAACTAAGTGTAAGAGCTAAAAGTGTAAATCTCTCATAAGAAATCATAAGTATAAATCTTTATGACTTTTGATTAAGTAATGGTTTCTTAAACACGACACCAAAAGCACAAGCAACCATATTTAAAAAATAGATAAATTGGATTTCATCATAATTAAAAATTTTCATGCTTCAAAGTATACCACAAGGAAAGTGAAAAGACAATCCAGACAATGGAAGAACGTATTTGCAAAACACCTGAAAATGGTCTTATATCTAGAATACATAAAGAACATTTATAGCCCAACAATAAAAAACAGTTAAAAATGGGCAAATAATTTGAATAGACATTTCTCCAAAGAATATACACAAATGCCTGATAAACACATAAAAAGATGCTCATTAGCTATTAAGGAACTGTAAATCACAACCAAAGTGAGACTTCACTTCACACCCACTAGGATGACTATAATAAAAATGACAGACAATAGCAAGTGTTGACAAGTATGTAGAGAAATCAGAACCCTCAGACATTAATCACAGGGATTTAAGATTGTGCAGCCATCGTGAGAAAAAATTTGACTCAAAATATTAAAAACAGAATTACCACATAACCTAGTATTTCCACTCCTAGGTATATACCCAAGAGAGTTGAAAACACATGTCCACACAAAAGCATGTACACAAATGTTCATAGCAGCATGATTCATACTAATCAGAAAGTGGAAACAACCCAAATTGCCCTTCAGCTGATGCCTAGACATATGAAATATGGTATATCCATACAACATAATATGATCCAGCCATAAAAAGCAATGAGGTATGTGGATGAATCTTGAGAAAAGTATGCCAAGTGAAAGAGCTCAGACACAAATGGCTAATTCATACGAATAGAAAGTAGTTTATTGGGGGAAGTGACTGCTAATGTGTATCTTTTAGGGTTTCTTTTTGAGATGATGAAAATGTTCCAAAATTAGATAGTAGTGATGATTGCACAACTTTGTGAGTATACTTTAAAACTTCGAACTGTACTTTTAAAAGGATGAATTTCATACTGCGCAAATGATATCTCAATAAAGCTGCTATTTTTAAAAATGCATAGGCACAAATAACATCCCTCCAGTCATGGAGCTTTATAAAACCACTTTACATAGACTTTCTCAGTATAGATCACTCAGGAAATACAGTGGATTAGAAACATGAACACAAATAGAGAGAGCTTTTAATAAAATAAAACAAGCATTTCTTTTAAGGTGAGATATTAATAAACTACAAGTTCCCTCTGTGCTTCCTACTTGGACAATAGTCTTAATTTTATTATTTGGCCAGCAATGCCAACAGAAGTTGACAGCAGCAATATTCTCAATAAACCTATTAGCTGATTCTGCTGAATTTTAGTTAAATATACTCCTGCATATAGCTAGTTTCATTTTCCTACTTTGTAAGTAGTTATAACTCATTAATACTTTTAACAAATATAACTCATATTCCCATCGATCTCTTTCTTTATGATTCCATTTATTGACACCTCACAATAATTCCATTGTTTTTTTTTTTTTTCAATTTATTTTTGGCCACGTTGGGTCTTTGTTGCTGTGCAGGCTTTCTCTAGTTGCAGCGAGCAGGGGCTACTCTTCGCTGCGGTGCATGGCCTTCTCATTGCGGTGACTTCTCTTGTTGCGGAGCACGGGCTCTAGGCGTGTGGGCTTCAGTAGTTTTGGTGCATAGGCTCAGTAGTTGTGGCGTGGGTTCTAAAGTGCAAGCTCAGTAGTTGTGGTGCACGGGCTTAGTTGCTCTGTGGCATGTGGGATCTTCCCAGACCAGGGCTCGAACCCGTGTCCCCTGCATTGGCAGGCAGATTCTTAACCACTGCGCCACCAGGGAAGTCCCTCCATTACTTCTTAAGTCATGCTAATAACTTACATTCAAAATTAACTTTTGTTTATAATGTATTTTATCAGAAGGTTAGCTGTGGTTTATTTAGGAGAAAATGCAAGACACAAGGCCTAAACACTCTATTACTGTAATACTATTCTGTTTCTATTGCTTTTAATTCTACATTAAAATTTAAGTACTCTAACTCTTGGGAGAAAGAACAATTTACTTCATACTACATATCAGGTAAGACTGAGAAGTTCAGCTTAAGCCAAAAAAAAACTGTATTCTTCTCTAACATAAAAGAAGTCCATGACTGGTATAGTGGCCTCACAATGTATACTTCTAGCTCTCTTCACTCCATTCTTTCATTCAGTCACAATTTTACACACACTTATAATTCTAAGAATAAAAAGGGCAAACCATATTGAAATGATTATCATCCTCCATAAACAGTGAAATAATTGTCCTCATTACATATGCATGAGATGCATATTATTACTTCTTAAAAATTAATTTTTAAATGAAAATATATCTACCCAAGTTTAAAAATCAAACATTATTAATATGTTTATTATACTAATAGTAAGAAAAATCCTGATATTAAAAACCATCTTCTGGCCTGTCCCTCCCTATTTACCAGTTATTACCCGGGGGCAACCACTTTCAAGTCTTTAGCTGTTTCTTCTGATATTTATATCCATTTATCTAAATAGAAAATTTATACTATTTCTTCTTAATTCAATCATTTTCTCATTATCTATTGCCTTCCCCTTATGGTAGTTAAGAAGATATCTCTCTACTCTACTTCCTCCAATCTCACCTTCCCCATTCCCTCAAAACAGTTGTATCGATTAGGGGTTTTTTTGGTTAAAGTAATAGTTCACATTATTAAGACACCTATATCACTCCTTGTATCTCCCTTCTTGTTCAGTTTTTTGTTTCTGCTATAGTTATTCATTTTCTCATTGGCTTACTTTTCTATGTAAGCATTACAATTATTCCATGCTGCTGTGAATTTGTCAAATAAGCTATCAATAATTTTCTCCTAATATTCAAACACATCAAATAATCTATCATTTGTATTTACTTCCTGGAACATCCTCCCTTCAGGGAGGATGCAGCTTTCTGCTCTGATTGTAGAGTTTTGTTCCCTAGACAGAGAACAGAGGCTTTCCAGGAACTTCCTTTGCTATTGTTCTCTCTAGGATCCTTCTTTTCTGGACCCCTTGCCTTACTTTCTTTTTTATTGAATCCCTCATTTTGCTGAACGAGGAACATCCTCTTGCTTGAGTTGTTGTTGTTGCCATTATTATTACTGGATGCCTAGAAATGACACTTTTATGACATTTTATTTTACCCTTATACTTGATTTATTTTTTTTGCCTAGGTATAGAATTCTAGGTTAAAAAATAGTGTTTGTTTTTTTTTTCTCAGAAGTTTGAGGGCATTCACTTCTAGTATCTAGTTGAGAGTTGTTGGTTAAAAATATGATGAAATTCTGAATCCCATTTTTTTGCTAATTGATGTATCCTTCACTTTGGAAGCTGTAGTGACTTCTCTTTATCCTGGTGTTTGTCTTGGTGGTGTGACTTGCTGATGGTCTTTTTCATTTGTTTTCCTGGGACCATCAAGGAGCCCTTTCAGTTTTCAGAATGATGTACTTTCCTTGATATATTCTACTGATAATTTTGTCCCTTCTTTTTTCCTGTCCTTTTTTCTGGACTTGTACCTACTCTTAGTTAAGATATTGGACCTCCTAGATCAGAATAGTCATTTTCTTATTTTATCTGACCTATTTTCCATCTTTTTGTCCTGTGTTTCCCTTTGAATGATTACCTTGACTTTCTTCCTTGGTTTCAGTGCCTTACCCTCACACCATCCTGTTTCTGTGCTTGTTCTGAACTGTCCCTAGTCCTGCATAAAGGATATATTAGTCAGTGTTCTCCAGAGAACAGAACCAATAGTGTGTATATTATATGACAGAGGGGTTTATTTTAAAGAATTGGCTCACGCAGTTGGTTGGGGTAGGGGTGGCGGGGGGGCGCTTTAAGCCTGAAATTCGCAGAGCAGGCTGGCTTGCAGGCTGGAAGTTGTAACAGGAGTTGATGTTGTATCTTGAATCTGAAAGCAGTCTGGAAGCAGAAAAACATACCTAGGTCTTGCCTCTTAAGGCCTTCAACTGATTGGGTGGGGCCCACCTACATTATGGCAAGTAATCTGCTTCAGTCAAAGGTTATTAAAACATAACCACAAATCTGATTTCTTTTTCTATGAGTTTGTTTTTAAAGTATAATTGACCTGCAACACTACGTTAGTTCCTGTTACAAAACATAGTAATTCAGTATTTCTATACATTTCAAAATGATCACCATGTTAAGTCTAGTTACCATCTGTCACCATGCAAAGATACCATATAATTATAGACTATATTCCCCACACTGTACACTTCATACCCGTGACTCATTTATTTTGCAGCTGGAAGTTTATACCTCTTAATTTTCCACACCTATTTCTCTCCTTCCCTCTCTACCCCCCTTTCTGGCAACCATCTGTTTGTACTCTGAATCTATGGCTCTGTTTCTGTTTTTTTATGTTTGTTCATGTGTTTTGTTTTTTATATTCCATGTATAGGTGAACTGATACAGTATTTGTCTTTCTCTGTTTGGCTTATTTCACTTAACATAATACCCTCTAGATCCATCCACATTGTCACAAATGGCAAGATTTCATTCTTTTTTATGGCTGAGTAATATTCCATTATATAATATATCACATCTTTTCTATCCATTCATCTATTGATAGGCACTTAGGTTGCTTCCATATCCTCGCCACTGTAAATAATGTTGCAATGAACATAGACATGCATATATCTTTTCAAATTAGTGTTTTCATTTTATTCAGATAAATACCCAGGAGTGGAACTGCTGGATTGTATGCCAAAATATAGTTCTATTTTTAGTTTTTTGAGGAATCTCCGTACTGTTTTCCATAGTGGCTGTACCAACTTACATTCCCATCAACAGTGCAGTGGGCTCCCTTTTCTCCACATCCTTGCCAACACTTGTTTGCTGTCATTTTGATAACAGCCATTCTAACAGGTGTAAGATATCTCACTGTGGTTTTGATTTGCATTTCCCTGATGATTAGTGATGTTGAGCATCTTTTCATGTGTCTGTTTGCCATCTGTATGTCTTCTTTGGAAAAATGTCTGTCTAGAACCTCTGCCCATTTTTTAAATCAGGTTTTCATGTTGAGTTATATGAGCTCTTTGTATATTTTGGATATTATCCCCTTGTCAGACATATCATTTGCAAATATCTTCTCCCATTCAGTAGACAGACTTTTCATTTTGTTAATAGTTTCCTTTGCTGTGCAAAACCTACATTTAGTTTAATGTAGTCCCTTTGTTTATTTTTGCTTTTGTTTCCCATGACTGAGGAAACAGACCCCCCAAAAATATTAATAAGACTAACGTAAAACAGCATACTGCCTATGTTTGCTTCTAGAAATTTTATGGTTTCAAGTCTTACATTTAAATCTTTAATCCATTTTGAATTTATTTTTGTTCATGCTGTCATACATATATATTTTTTAATGATACCTCCAATTCCAATTCAATGTCACAGATTTTTCCCTCTTCCATATTTGTACCTTTTGTTTTCCACAGTGAGAACCTGGTTCCTAACAACGTCAATATCTGTATTCATTTGCTCATACTCCTATGATATTTCTAAAATAGATTCTGAGTTTCTACACCCATATGTAGACATTCCCTTCCTATGCTGTAAGTCAAACTTCAAAACTAGCATAACTTTTTTCAGGACACTAACAAATGATTTTATCAATTAGTCTGCTTTCAGCTATAAAAAGGAGAAAACCCTGATTCAAGCTGTCTTTAAAGTAACAAAGTTATTTATTTATTTATTTGCTTGACAAATGCTGAGTACCTACCATGCACCAGCTACTGATCTAGGCTTTGGAGATATAACTGTGAACAAAACAATGTCCTTGCTTCATAGTGTTTACATTTTAGTGGGAATGCAGACAATAAGTAAACAAACGAATGAATACAATATTTTATTATGTAACTGGAAGTTCATTGTAGGGTATGTGCTCCGGAGTTGGTATGTGAATTGTCAACTATGCTCCCACTCACCTTGCTCTAATCTGTGATCCTTGGTACCAGCTACATATTCGGGTAGGTAGCAATATGGATGCAAAATTGCCTGATATCTATCCTTTCAGTGAAAAAAGGTAAGCTATTCCTTCTTGTTGCTCTCATTTGAGAGACAGAAAAGTTTTCCCAGATCCCTCAGTTGGCTTTTCTTCACAAGATCAGGGTCACACATCCATTTCTGAACTAATTATTGGTCAGGAAAAAAAGGAATTATTGGCTTAGAAAAATAATCTAAGATGGAATGGATGTTGGTGAGTCAACTGCACTGTCTACTTCAATGGCTTTACACTAATGTATGCATAATAAATAGATTTTAAATGTAAAGGTATTTTTTAGTAAATGACTTTTTTTAAAAATATATTTTCTCTATTATAGAAGTCCCTGGAGAGAGAGGGGAAAAATGGATTCAGAGGATTTCATCACCCCTCTTTTATTGATAATAAACAAATATTAAATAGTTCTCTTTGAGAATCTTCTTTGTGTCTTATTTTATTACAATCTTCCTGGATAATTTTTCCTTCCAATTTCAATTAATTTGAAAACAATCTAGTCATAAATTTATTATAAGGAGAAGTCATAGCTTCAACTAACTTTTTAAATATATTCCAAGTATTAGACATTATGTGGAAAGTACATTCATACAAGGAAGTCATTTAATTTCTGACACATAGACCAAAAGGCAAACTAATTAAATTAAGTTTGATAAACATAAAATGTAGCTGTTTTATAGTAGGAATGGGTACTTTTTCTGTATTTGTTGCTGAGAATACATTATTTATTTTATATTTATTTATTAGAATCCATGCCAGTTGAAACAGTTGAAAACTTCACTTGCTTTGCTTGAGTCCACTTTGCATTAATATTATGGTTGGTTTCCAGGAAAGATATTTATTACTAACAACAGTGAGTATTTTTAACTAGCACTACATTGGTTGCATCTAAGTAATGCTTCACTGCTGTGCCAAGAAAACACTGGCAACATTGTTTAAAAGCAAACTAATTTTTAAAAGAGTATCTAGTATAGATATTTAACATTTACTAATGTCATCTTTATTTCTGGATTTAACATTTATAAAGTATGCTAGTAGGCTTAACTCTGAGTAACATACATACTTAAGAGTGTAAGAAAAGAAGGTAGAGAATATTTCTGATTTTCACTAATTATTATGTGTCTTTTGAGTACTACAAATGAGTGAGAGCTAGAAATAGAGAGGGTATGAGTGCTAAGGAATTGCATCACATATAGGTTTCCTTTTAAAATCAACACACAAATTGAAAATCAAGATGAGAATACTATTGAGTATGATGTTAGCTGTGGGCTTATCATATACGGCCTTTACTATGTTGAGGTATGTTCCCTCTGTGCCCACTTTCTGGAGAGTTTCTGTCATAAATGAATGTTGAATTTTATCAAAGGCTTTTCTGCATCTATTGAGATGATCATATGGTTTTTATTCTTCGATTTGTTAATGTGGTGTATCACACTGACTGATTTGTGGATACTGAAAATAGAGAAAAGCTGAAAGCATTTCCTCTAAGATCAGGAATAAGACAAGGATGTCCATTCTCGTCACTTTTATTCAACATAGTTCTAGAAGTCCCAGCCACAGCAATCAGAGAAGAAAAAATTTTTTAAAGGAATCCAAGTTGGAAAAGAGGAAGTAAAACTGTCACTGTTTCCAGATGACATGATATTATGCATAGAAAATCCTAAAGATGCTACCAGAAAACTATTAGAGCTCATCAATGAATTTGGTACAAGTTGCAGGACACAAAATTAATACACAGAAATAGCTTGCATTTGTATACACTAACAACAAAAGAAAGAGAAATTAAAGAAACAATCCCATTTACCATCACATCAAAAAGAATAAAATGCCTAGGAATAAACCTACCTAAGGAGGTAAAAGACCTGTACTCAGAAAACTATAAGATGCTGGTGAAAGAAAACAAAGATGACACAAACAGATGGAAAGATATACTGTGTTTTTGTATTGGAAGAATCTATATTGTCAAAATGACTATACTACTGAAAGAAATCTACAGACTCAATGCAATCCTTATCAAATTATCAATGGCATTTTTCAAAGAAATAGAACAAAAATTTTTACAATTTGTACAGAAACACAAAAGACCCTGAATAGCCAAAGCAATCTTGAGAAAGAAAAATGGAGCTGGAGGAATCAGGCTCTCTGACTTCAGACTATACTACAAAGCTACAATCATCAAAACAGTATGGTACTGGCACAAAAACAGAAATACAGAGCAATGGAACAGGATAGAAAGCCCAGAAAAAAACCCATGCATCTACAGTCAATTAATCTATGACAAAGGACGCAAGGATATACAATGGAGAAAAGACAGTCTCTTCAATAAGTGGTGCTGGGAAAACTGGACAGCTGCATGCTAAAGAATGAAATTAGAACATTCCCTAACACCATACAGAAAAATAAACTCAAAATGGATCAAAGACCTAAATGTAAGACTGGACACTATAAAACTCTTAGAGGAAAACATAGGCAGAACACTCTTTGACATAAATCACAGCAACATCTTTTTGATCCACCTCTTAGATTATGAAAATAAAAACAAAAATAAACAACATGAGACCTAATCAAATTTAAAAACTTTTGCACAGCAAAAGAAACCATAAAGAAAATGAAAAGACAACCTACTAAATGAGAGAAAATATATGCAAACGAAGCGACCAACAAGGGATTAATCTCCAAAATACACAAACAGCTCATGCAGCTCAATATCAAAAAAAACAGACAACTCAATCAAAAAACGGGCAGATGATCTAAATAGACATTTCACCAAATAATATATACAGATGGCCAACAGGCACATGAAAAGATGCTCAACATCACTAATTATTAGAGAAATGCAAATCAAAACTACAATGAGGTATCACCTCACCCTGGTCAGAATGGCCATCATCAAAAAGTCTACAAATAATAAATGCTGTAGAGGGTGTGGAGAAAAAGACACCCTCCTACACTGTCGGTGAGAATGTAATTTGGTGCAGACAGTATGGAGAACAGTATGGAGGTTCCTTAAAAAACTAAAAATAGGGCTTCCCAGGTGGTGCAGTGGTTGAGAGTCCACCTGCCGATGCAGGGGACATGGGTTCATGCGCCGGTCTGGGAAGATCCCACATGCCGCTGAGCGGCTGGGCCCGTGAGCCATGGCCGCTGAGCCTGCGTGTCTGGAGCCTGTGCTCTGCAACAGGAGAGGCCACAGCAGTAAGAGGCCCACGTACCACAAAAAAATAAAAAATAAATAAATAAACTAAAAATAGAGATACCATATGATGCTGCCATCCCACTCCTGGGCATATATCCAGAGAAAAACATAATTCGAAAAGATACATGCACCCTAATGCTCATTGCAGCACTATTTACAATAGCCAAGACATGGAAACACCCTAAGTGACCATCAACAGATGAATGGATAAAGAAGATGTGGTATATTTATACAATGAAATATTACTCATCCATAAAAAAAGAATGAAATAATACCATTTGCAGCAACATGGATAGACCTAGAGATTATCATACTAAGTGAAATAAGCCAGAGAAGGACAAATGTCATATGATATCACTTATATGTGGAATCTAAAAACATAAAAAGAAAAAAGATACAAATGAACTTATATACAAAACAGAAAAACAAAAACCAAAATTTTTCTTTGGCCAAAGAAAAGAAATTAATGGTTACCGAAGGGGTAAGGGGGGAGGGATAAATTAGGAGTTTAACATATACACACTGCTATATATAAAATAGATAACCAACAAGGATATACTGTATGGCACAGGGAACTATACTCAATATTTTGTAATAAGCTATAAGGGAAAAGAATCTGAAAAAAAGGTATATATGTATGTATAACTGAACCACTTTGCTGTATACCTGAAACTCACACAACACTGTAAATCAACTATACTTCAATAAAAGAAAAAAAAAGATGAGACTTCTGTAAGTATAAAGCCTTCAATGCCACTAATAATCTTTGTTTTAGCTTTTCGCATATTACTTATGAGCTAAGAAGATTAAAATGATATTAATCTTATCAGAAATTTCTACCTAAGTTAGTGCTGCGTTCTACCAAATAGTTATTTTGAAAAGCAATGCTTCTCCTTCAATGATGCTGCTTTTCCATATTATTCCATTTGTAATGCCTCTTTTTAGAATCCTTATGGTATACATGAGAAACTAGTTTAATTGCATTAAAGTCATGTCTTTTTCTCCCCACAAATGTTATTTTACAGTTTGATCACCACATAATCACACATCATTTGCTCATGTCTCCATTAGATTTGGATCCAAGTGACATTCAGTCATTCAAAAAATAAGTAGATAAAATCTATCCTCAGTAGAGGAAAGTTTGCTTATCTTGGTAATTATTTTGAAGATAAAATACTCATTTGAATCTCACAATACTGAAAGTCGTGGGGAAAAGACTCATTTTCAAATATTTAAACACTGAACACATAAAAAATCAGTGCCTCAAGTAAATAATGGTATCTCCTGGAATATTAAATATACATATATTATTCTTACGAGCATAAAGGATGCTGATAGGGAGGGTTAAGTGTGGTTTTAGTATTTGAAACAAATACTAAATACATATGACAGGAATTGCAGTTCTCCCAGTTGGTGCCTTATTGGACACTCTCCCACTCTCCCAGCCTTTCTGGGAGCTGAGATTATTTTTTGACACTTGCTTATATTTGTGGCATGGAGAGTTGAGAGATGTTTTATCTCAGAACTTTTTATTCTGTAACACACTCTTTTGTGTCTCGAGAAGATGGTGTAACAAGATGTGAAGTGGAATTATTTTAGTCTTAGTTTGGTTAAGTCCTGAAGTCAGCATTTCTACTACTCCTCGCAATAAGACTGCCTATGCACGACTTAGAAAGGAGATGCCAGAACACTGGTTCTTGACCCTTGGTTCCTCACTCCTTCAAGGTTTATAGTATAGAGGCTAAAACACCGGAGACTAGAAGATTTGTCCACAGAAAATTATCTATGGGCTATGAGTTCCATCCTACCCTCAGTAGAGGATAGTGGGGGCATTTGAACCTCATTTTAAGCCTAGGAAAAGGTGCTTCAAGAGACCATGTGCCTTCTGGATGTTCAGTGATGTACTTATGGGTGCGGGACTCAAATCTGAAAAATCTAAAGTTTTATGGTTCTAGCTGCCCTGAATGCTGAGTAAGATACTGAAGATGGCCAGCATTCCCAGAGCTTGTTGAGGTAAAGGATGCATGACTACTTCCTGTGGAACAAAAGTGGGCCACTCGAGCAAGCGAGCAAACTGGGGCCTCACTTAGATCTTGGCCAAGAGAGCCGCGTGGAGGTGTGAGGCGACCCTGCAGAGCACACGGGGAGTGTACTACTGGTGCCTCAGGGCTGAGCAAAACATATAAATGACTACTGGAAACACATAAATCGATTTTTGAAACAGATACAGTAATTCATTTCAAAAGATCTTGAAGAGAAAGATTCCCAGTATTGCAAGGTCTCTGGAGAACCCAAAAATCATCCCACAAGAAAAGTGTCAGTTTTAAACCTCTACCAGACACAGAGGACACTACCACCAGCTCAGGACAATCTCAGTCAGGTGAGAACTTAAGCTGCCATTCACCTCTCCTGTCTCACAGAGACAGTCAAATGGTGGGGGAGGGGCACTGTAGGCAAGAAAATAATAATGACAAGACCACCAGGCCCTGTTTTCCACTGCAATTAGCCCACCTGACATAGGCATGTGTTCAAAGTGACCAGAAAAAGCCTTGAACTTCCTCTAGGTTTTATTCAATGAGGAGTGGCCAACAAAAAAAGTATAGTTGCCTAGAACAGGTTTGAATATGCAGTGGGAAAAAGTTTAAAATACTTTTCTTATTATCTTTGTGAGTCCAACTTATTCTGTATAACTGTTTCAATAGTCTTTTTGTTGATATAATGCCAGAATTATACTTCTTTTACTCAAATCCAAAAGTTATTTTCAAAAGAAGATGATACCCTCTGGGCTGAAATCAATGACAGTGCTAGGCCGCCAAAATAGGAAAAGGAAGAAGATAACTTGCCACATACGCCTACTATATGCCAGGACCTGTGCCCAACAGTTTACATACATTATCTGATCCTCGTGGTGATTTTAGGGGAAAAGTGTCATGATGCCCATTTTATCATCGAAGAGATCAAGGTTCAGGGAAGTCATATTTTTTTTGGTCAGGTAGCTAATTAGTGCCAGAGGCAGGATTCAATCCAAATCTGTCTAGCCCGCCTTTCTCTTTACATCCTATGAGACAGCATGCAGCCATCCCCCAGCCCCCAGTCCTTCCATCTACCCATCCTGCGGAATCCACCTTCTACTCCTCTCCCCTCCCCTTCCACTTGTTCCTGATGCAGCCTATCATGCCAGCCCTTTCCTTGTAGAACTAGGGAGAAGGAAAAATGTAGAAAAGGACATAAATAGTGAAGCAGAAAGCCACAGCAAAACAGCCCTGCCAGCCCCTCTCGGACCCAGTGTCCAGGTACCCTCTCCCCTGATTCTCTATACTCCCAACATACTGACTGTTATGAGCAAATCAGGCACAGTCCCATTCTGGATCTTTTGCACTGAGAGCCTTCTCTTCCTCCAAATATATGCAGGGCTAATTCTCTCATTTCCTACTCCTCAACGAGGCAATACCACCTCTTTTAGATCTGTACTAATCATCCTACTTAAAATTGTAATCGGTTCCACACTCTACAGCTCTGATTCCTCTTGCCTAGAGCTGTTGTTTTGTTTTGTTTTTTCCATAGCCTTTATCACTTTCCAACAGTTGCTTATTCATTATGTTCATTATTTATGGTCTCTCCCCTTCACTAGAATGTGAAATCCGTGGGGCTGTTTGACGGAAACCGCCCACCCTGGCCAGGCACGATAATAACTGCTTGCATGAGTTGTCTCGCAACAGGAGGTCCTGATAAGGAACACAGTGCTGCTGCCAAAAACAAACCAGAAGAATTCGGGTGGGGCCAAAAGGAGGGAGGAGATGCCAGCCCATAATATGTCCTGCCAAAATCCCAGAAACCCTCAGGCTAGAATCCATCTTGACTGAGAGATGTGCGTGCCACCAGGAAGGATCCTGAGTCAGACCAAATATGGGCAGAGGCAAGATGATTGGCCAGAGACAGCCCATAAACTAAGTCCATTACCATAAAACCTGAGACTGCGAGCCACATGGCAGAGCAGTTCTCCTGGGTGCCCTTACCCCGCTGCTCTCCTCCCAGGTGCACCTTCCCAATAAAGTCTTTTTTTTTTTAAAGAAATATACTTTATTTTTTTATTTCCAATAAAGTCTTTTGTTTTGCCAGTACGTCTGTCTCTTCAGACAATTCATTTCCGAGTGTTAGACAAGAGCCCACTCTCAGGCCCTGGAAGGGGTCCCCCTTCTGGTAACAAGGCCACAGATTTTGTCATTACTCTACCCCAACCCTCTAAAAGATTGCCTGGTACACTTGTAGGCGTGTACCATATATTGAGTAAATGAATTACTGAATACTAACTTATAGCCCCTACAGGAATTATCACAACTACTTTGACTTCCTGGCACCTTACTTTTAGTTTTTTGCTCTGTTTCACTTGTTGGGATTCCAGTAATATTCTTTTTTTTTTTTCTTCTTTTTTTTTTTTTTTGCAGTACATGGGCCTCTCACTGTTGTGGCCTCTCCCGTTGCGGAGCACAGGCTCCGGACGCACAGGCTCAGCGGCCGTGGCTCACGGGCCCAGCCGCTCTGCGCGGCACGTGGGATCTTCCTGGACCTGGGCACGAACCCGTGTCCCCTGCATCGGCAGGCGGACTCCCAACCACTGCGCCACCAAGGAAGCCTCTCCAGTAATATTCTTGAAAGGGCTCATTCTGAGGTTTCCACTTTATCCTATCAGACCTGTCCAGGTTTCAGCTGTAAAGTCCCTTGATTTTGTTCATCCCAATATTGATTGAACTCCTGCCCTCATTCCAATAAGTATTTGTCAAAGTCAAGTGACATGAAAAAGATCTTAATTTTCATAACACTTAATACAATAAACATATTTTAGGTTTTATAAATTATGTCCACTGCTTTTGATAGACGTGTAAATGTCAACAAAAAACATACTAGTTTTTATCACAATAAATTTTGACATATGAGTAAATTCTAGTATGTACTAGGTAAGCTCTTTCCAAAATTTTACATTGATTTCTGATTCCACTTTATAATTAAAATATAGGCATGAACAAACATTTACATGTAATATTTGGTAGCTGAATTTGCATAAAACTCAGAAATAAATATGTGCATCTGAGATTGGAATAAAATAAGTTTAACATTGTCTATGGCTGTAAAATTCATAATCTTTGATCCTACAATGAAAGATTTGCAGAGAAAATTATGTATTCAAGACCATTCCCACGTGGATCCATTTAGTGCAACTTTACTTGCAAGAATCTGTAAAAATGCTAATAAACCACATTTCTCACCAGCTTAGGTCTAGCTCTTTATTTGTTTCTGGCTTTGAGATAACTTGAAATAGGCAATATAGTGTCACCATGGGTAATGAATGATGCATGCATGAAATAGTGACCTTAAAACAGCACATTTCTCTTAAAGGAATCAATTTACACATCATTGCTTCTTAAATTTTACGAGCAATTATGTATCATGTCTTTCCTATATAAATGATAGAAAATCTATTATAATCGACATTAATTTCCATGAAATTGTAAATTTGTTAGTGTCCATTAACAAGGATAAAGCAGATATTGGAAATAGTTTTAAGAAAATAAAGAATTTAAGGAAAAATACAGCAAATGTATAGGAAAAATGCACTTTGCTTCAAAAGTTAAATGTTTCGGGAAAAATACAGGAAATCTCAGCAATGTACCTGGGGAAGAACATTATTAGCAATCCTAAAAGATTCTCCAAATGCAGGTATGTTCAGAAGGTACTTTTGTAAATTAGAAGAATCTCCATTACTTGCCAAAACAGAGCATATTATTATATTTCAAGTAACTAGCCACATAGGATTTTTGTTTCCTCCCTTTAAATACTTTCTTCCAGTTTCAGTCTTACAGAATCAGAGTTTGATGCACTGTTAGTAATTGTTTGCTTAACCATAGTAATCCAGTAATTCCTGTTGGCAATGCAGTGAAGGTGAATAAAATATAGATAGATTTAGATTTACACTCTTGATTTGCTATTCCTTTGCAAATATCCTCAACTTTCTTTGCAAATATCATCAACTTCCTTGCCAAAACAAAATAAAAACAAAACCATTCTAACCCTAATGAACCCAACTATCCACTTCCTTTTTTCTGGACTCATTCAGCATATTATAGAAGGGGTTCAATCACAAAACCAAGCAGACTGGTATCACTATAAATTTGTTCTCACAAAACTCAAATGAGTACTTACCACCACCTGAAAATCTCACCACAGTCCTGTAAGTTTACTCTTCCATTGTCTCTAATCATTATTTCATACATTTAATGATCTCCCTTTATGTCCTTTACCACCACCATCCCTGCATTCTTCAGTTGATGACTTTGCCTTATATATCATGTAGGAAGAAGTTATCAGACAAGAAGGGATTCACCTTCCTTCCAGCAGGTCTGCAGTTTTGAGCTTAGGCTCTGGGTCAAATCCCATTTCATCATTTACTAGCTGTGGAACCTGGGCAAAGTGCTTATACCTTTTGTGTCCCATGTATGAAATGATGATAATACCAATCTTACAAGGTTATTAGAAAGATTCATACATTATATTAATTTAATTAATATATATAAATATAACATAATGTATTCGTATCATATAATAACATACACACATGTATATATACATCAGAGAAGGGTACAGCATACAGCAAAAAAGTAGTGTTAGCTATCATCATCATCATTTATTATTCTCTCTCATTAAAAATGAAAAAGTGTTAAAACAAATAATCATAAAATTTACATGGAACCATAAAAGACTCAGAATTTCCAAAGCAATCCTGAGGAAAAAGAACAAAGCAGGAGGAATAATCCTCCTAGATTTCAGTCAATAATACAAACCTACAGTAATCAAAACAGTGTGGTACTGGCACAAAAATAGAAATATGGATCAATGGAACAGAATAGAGAGCCCAGAAATAAACCCACACATGTATGGTCAATTATCTTTGACAAAGGAGGCAATATACAATGGGGAAAAAGTCTCTTCAGCAAGTAGTGTTGGGAAAATTGGACAGCTGCATGCAAATCAATGAAGTTAGAACACACCCTCATACCATACACAAAAATAAACTCAAAATGGCTTAAAGACTTAACTATGAGACATGACACCATAAAACTCCTAGAAGAGAACATAGCAAAACATTCTCTGACATAAATCATACAAATGTTTTCTTAGGTCAGTCTCCAAAGCAGTAGAAATAAAACCAAAAATAAACAAATGGGACCTAATCAAACTTAAAAGCTTTTGCACAGCAGAGGAAACCATAAACAAAATGAAAAGACAACCCACAGAATGGGAGACAATATTTGCAAACGATGCGATTGACAAGGGCTTAATTTCTCAGATATACAAACAGCTCATACAACTTAACAACAAAAAAACAAATAACCCAACTGATAAATGGGCAGAAGATCTAAATAGACATTTCTCCAAAGAAGACATACAGATGGCCAATAGGCACATGAAAAGATGCTCATCATCACTATTTAGTAGAGAAATGCAAATCAAAACTACAATGAGGTACCACCTCACACTGGTCAGAATGGCCATCACTAAAAAGTCTACAAATAAAAAATGCAAAGAGGGTGCAGAGAAAAGGGAACCCTCCTACACTGTTGGTGGGGATGAAATTGGTGCAGCCACTATGGAAGACAGTATGGAGGTTCCTCAAAAAACTAAAAATAAAGTTGCCATGTTATCCAGCAATCACACTCCTAGGCATATACCTGGACAAAGCTATAATTCAAAAAGATGCATGCACCCCTATGTTCATAGCAGCACTATTCACAAGTAGCCAAGACATGGAAACCACCTAAATGTCCATCGACAGAGGAATGGATAAAGAAGTTGTGGTACATATATACAATGGAATACTACTCAGCTATAAAAAGGAACGAAATAGTGCCATTTGCAGCAACATGGATGCAACTACAGATTATCATACTAAGTGAAGTCAGAAAGAGAAAGACAAATACCATATGATATCACTTATATGTGGAATCCAAAATACGACACAAATGAACATATCTACGAAACAGAAGCAGACTCACAGATATAGAGAACAGACTTGTGGTTCCCAAGGGGGAGGGTGGGTGGGAAAGGGAAGGACTGGGAGTTTGGGATTAGCAGATGTAAACTATTACACATAGGATGGATAAACAACGAGGTCCTATGGTAGAGCGCAGGTAACAAAGCATAATAGAAAAGGAAATGAAAAAGATTATATGTGTGTGTGTGTGTGTGTGTGTGTGTGTATAACTGAATCACTTTGCTGTACATCAGAAATTAACACAACATTGTAAGTTAACTATACTTCAATAAAATTATTTTTAAAAATTGCAAAAAAGAAAAAGTATCCCTTCTTCTGTCAGAGGTCCTCCACATGTTCCTATCTTCTCAAAAATATTTCTTTTTCCTTTACCTGTTATTTTTCCAGATCATCAATCTTCCCACTTTCTGTACCCTTCCCATTATTATTTGAATAGGCTCTACTGTGTTCTGTCTAAAAGTGTCTTCCCCAATTCCCAATCTCCAAATTTTACCCGATTCCCTATACACTTTTACTGCCAAGATTTTCAGAAGTAGAATAGGCCTGAAAACTGTCCACTGGGTTGGACCATATGGAGAGCACTTCACTCCTCATCTTGTCAGCCCTCTCTGAAACCCACGACAAAACTGCCCATCCCATCCTGGAAATTCTCGCTGTTCTTTGTTTCCATGACACCATCACTGTTCTAATTTCTTTTCTATTCCTCTGGCTTCTCCAGCTCAGTCTCACTTCCTCACTCCTTTCCTGCTTAACTTTGTTTCTCATTCTACACTGTCTCCTTATGGGAGCTCCTTGATGGCCATGGATTAAAATACCATCTTTGTGCTCAAAAAGACCACATGTATATATTTTCATCCAAATTCTCCCTTCTGTATTGCTACCTGCTCCTCTGTAGTGTTTCTTTTCTCAGCATATGGCCCTCTATCCTCTCCTCATCCAGTTGCTGAAGAGAGAGAATTAGGAACCATTTTCAACATAGCTTTGTCCTGATGCCCTCGCTCATCCAGTATGAAGCTCAGACGATTCTAAATCCAAATTTATTTTTTAAAGTACTCTCCATTTCTACATCTCTGTTGCCACTCTCAGTTGGTCTTATCCAACCTTTCTCATTTGAACTACTCCATAACCAAGCTGGCCTATGTACACAACACTCAGAATAATCTTTTAAAATGTAAATTGTACTCTCTTTTTCCATCTCTGTTTTAACAGTGAAAAATTGCCCCAAATCCTTTATTTTACCATCAAAGGACTCAGTGATCTGGTCACTGATTCCAGCATCATATTGTACTACTCACACCTTGTCCTCTAGGCTGGCCACACTGTCCTTCTTTCAGTTCCTAAAGGACCAATTCTTTTCTTTTCTGCCTCATAGACTTTCTCATGGTATTCCCTCTACCTGGAATGCTTTTCCTCTCATTCTTGACTTTGCTAATCTTCCTCATACTTTATATCTTAGCTCAAATGTCACTTCTCTGGATAAGCCCTCTTTGAGTCCCAAATTTAAATTACATTTCTCCTGTTATCTTTTTTTCTTGTAGCATTTATCACAAATTATAGTATAAGTCAATTTATCTGTCTCTTAAACTAGTCTGTGAACTCCATGGAGGTAGACCCAAGGCATACTCTTTTCCACCTCATATCTAATCCCTTGTAACCATTTAATATATAAATAAATAAATGTATGAATAAATGTGTTTATCAACAAGTTACCTAACCTCTTTGTGTCTCACCTGTGAAGCTGATGTAAGAATTTCTTCCTTATCATTTTGTTTATTAACCTATAGAGCAAATCTTACTATATAGCATGAGTTTGTTTCAAAAAAGTATTGCTTTCTCTGTCCCATCTTCTGCCCCATCCAAGCCAGCAGCTGGACTTCCCACATAGTGGAAACTTTGATGTAACTAGATTTAATTTGTTTATTTTCCAGTCATTACCTGTGTAACTCTGGTAACTCTTTGAGCTTGTTCTCTCATCCATAAAGCTGATCTGATAATACCTATCTCCAAAAGATTGTGGTTAGGGTTATATTCAATGACATGTACAAAGCATCCAGTACGTAGACATTCCATAGATGTAAGTTCCCAGTTCCTAAATACCCAAGATACCATATATAGTGTAATTTCCCAAGATTTTCATCCAAATCCCTATCGATTTTTCACGTTTAAGCTCAAATGTTATTTTAGAAGGCAAATAAACCTGAGAAGTGTGTCAAATCTCTTTCTTCAGAAGGCCCATGAAGCACCCGGGGAGCTTACTCAAAATGCAAATTCCAGGGCCCCCACTCACTGACATTTGATTCAAAAGACGTGGAGCGAACCCAGGAATCTGCATGTTGATAAAGCCAACAGGGTGAATCATGTTCCATTAACTTCACTCTGAAGACCAGTTTTATGATGCATCTAAGTCTGGGACATAGAAATATTTTCAACCCTCCAAGTGTTCGAGTTTGCTAAAAGTGACAAATGAGCTGATGCTTCCTCAACATGCACGTTTATTTCATTAAGAGTTGAGGGTTTATTCATGCTGTTTTATGAAATGACCTTAGCATTAAACTTAGGAGAAATAGACCAGTTCCCTTCCCAAAGGCACCTCGCATCAGCCTATAAATAGGCCTTCTAAATTGTACATGAATTTGAACCCCTATACCTGTACTTACTCTCTAGGAAGTCTACCTACCAATGAGAAGAGTGATATTATAGATTTATATGTTTCAGAAATAATACATTTCCTGAAAAAAAAATCTACTAGTTCTCATAAGACCGACGTGTAAGCTTATATTTCATAAAGGATATACGTTAGAAGAAGCATTACTACATAGTAATCATGGGATATAAAAATACCAAGAACAAGAAATGGAAGAGTGATGTAGATAAACATTTTATGTAACTTAAAAAAAAATTCGGGCTTCACTGGTGGCACAGTGGTTAAGAATCCGCCTGCCGATGCGGGGGACACAGGTTCGAGCCCTGGTCCGGGAAGATCCCACATGCTGTGGAGCAACTAAGCCCGTGCACCACAATTACTGAGCCTGCGCTCTAGAGCACGCGAGCCACAACTACTGAGCCCGCGAGCCGCAAGTACTGAAGCTCGCACGCCTAGAGCCCTTGCTCCACAACAAGAGAAGCCACTGCAATGAGAAGCCTGCGCACCTCAACGAAGAGTATCCCCCACTTGCCGCAACTACAGAAAAGCCCACGCACAACAATGAAGACCCAACACAGTCAAAAAATAATAATAAAATTTTTTTTTTAAATTCAAGAAAGTCACAAACATCTCTTTATAAATCAGTGCCAAACCACCACCTTACTCTTTTAATGATTGACATTAAACATTTTAAATATCAAAGACTTCATAGGTAAAAGTCATTTAGTTGTCTCTTTTTAAAACCAAAAATGAAAAAGAAAATTGAATATCAAGTTACCATAAGCATAAAAACCTATTAAGACTATAAGAAATAACCCTCAGATGCCATATGCATGCAACAAACATCCCAGAGTTGCTTTGGCTTTTTTATAAATATATGATTGATTTTTGCTTACTCCATAAAATATTTTTAAAAAGATGATTAAAGTGCATAAATGTATAATACTTACATTGATAAGTATAAATTTAGTCTGTAAGACATGAAAGATGAAATTTATATGTTTCCATATCTTACTTTATAGGGATGTTTTTCTCCAGATAGGTGGAATAGTGTTCTGATTTTTGCATTTATAACTAAAATGACTCAAAGACATGTTGTCTTTGGTTCTTGAAGTGTCAGAAAAAATATTTTAACCTCTGGAAGCTGTCTTAGATTCTTGCTTCTTGATGCTGAAACTAAGGCAAATTTTCTCTCATGTAATTTAGAGAAACTGAAACGTAAGGCTGAAAAGAACCCTGGTCCTTGAAGGGCCTGCTCCTTTCCATGTCTGACTTTAGAAGTCTACCTGTCCTTTAGGATCCAATAGAAAGGATTCCTCCTATGAAATCAACCCAGTCAAAAGTATTTCTGAACACCTTTAACAAATTTTTTTTAACACAAATGCCAATGCATTGCCCTAAATATTCTAAATCACCCTTGCTCTATCACAGACCATATCAAATTGGTCACCAAACCCCAAATCTCAAAAAGATCTCATCTATCTATTCTCCACTTGCCATTCTCACTGGTGTGACCTTTGCGCCAACACTCTCTTATTGACCACCTGAAATAACGCACCCATCTCTTACACACCCCTAGGCTTTTGGTCTCTCGTGCTGTGTATTCTGTCTTAACACTGCAGTCATCTTAAACTATACTAAAATATAAAAATGGACACAACATCTAGTCTTCATGGTCCAGCCCATGCTGCATCCATCTTCTCATGTGCTCACATACACCAATCTACTTTCTCATCTCACAAAGCTCCTTGCCTCCCAGGATACCCACCCAAGGTATTCTGTTTATTTTTGCTTTTTTATGAATGACTTTGCATATTACATTTTCTCTCCCTCAAATGACAGTATTTATTTTATTTATCGTCTATCCTGCAACACCCTTGGGAAGTTCCAACGAATATTTCAAAAGAATATTCCAGCATAACGGATAGCAGGAACAAAGAACCTTTAAAAATGAACTTAGTATCTTCAGAGTTATTACAAAAAGGAGGCTAGTAAGGCTGAAGTAGAGTGAGCATGAGAAGAGGAGGGAAAGGGGCTGAAATAATATCTGAGATTTGAAGATATATAGTTTTGGAGATCATTATTTTATTTTACTATTCTGTAAAAAAAACAAGAAGGAGTTGGAGGGTTTAAAACAGGAAAGTGATATTATCTAACATAGATTTTTAAAATCACTTAAATTCTGTGTGGAGAATAGATTGTAAGAAACATAGGGAGTTGTCAGTGGGGAAAAGGGAGAAATCAACGAATATTTATAATTTATACTCTTCATCAATATCACACTGCAGAAAGACATATGTAGACAGGAGTCAGTTAGTTATTCAGCGCAATGATATTAAGTGCCTACAATGAATGAGAGTCTGTGCTTGGGGGAAAGAGTGTTTAACTTGGAGTTGGAGAGGTATGATTCAACTCCTGGCTCCACTGCTTGCAAGCTATGTGACCCTCAGAGAATTATATAACCTCTGAAAGCCTGAGTGTCATCACCTACAAAATAGATGAAGATTCGATGAGGATTAAATGGACAGATTTAGCACGTTGCCGGGCACTTGATAATTATTTTGCTAATTTAGTGTAGTAGTAACTACACTAAATCAGTGGCAGTTGGACATTTTATCAGTTTTTAGGAATGCTTCAAGATGCAACAAACTCAATGAAATTACTGCTCCTCTCAACATCCTTGGTTCTACAGAAAAGATCAAGAATCATGACTTGCTCTTCATTTTCATTTTCCTTGGGGACTTTTGTCGTTTTTTCACTATGACACATTAAAACAAAGGAAAGAAATTCTTCTGTTTCATGCTGGTTGAGGGTAAATATCTGCAAATAGAATTGAATTTGATGTACCAAGTTTCCACATAAATTAGACTTCAATTTTTACCATGATATTCTTTCTAATATCATAGAATTGGAGCATGGAGAAAGAACTAATAATACACTGTAACTGCCACAAATGTCATTTTATTACAATTTAATACAGCTCAGTAGTGGGACTTGTCCAGAAAATTTTATAAGTTTTCATATAAAACATAACTGGTAGTATTCCAGAAAATACATATTCCTCTTTTTGATAAAACTATACTTGAAATGAAAATAGTTTAGAAGCATAAACTTTACGGTAGGATGTTCATTTTGCATATTAATAATTTACATGTAAAAAGAGTTGCTTATTCTAAAAGAAAAAAATGATAGTTTTCTGTTAATTTTTGAAGAAAAATAATGTCTACAAATAAATGCCCAAATTTTAAGACCAAGAAACAATTTGGCCATTATGGAAGCTCTAGTTACAAGCTTTGTAAGAAATTAACTAAAAATGAAGAAAAGGGTGTTGTTCCCTTGGCCTATCTCTAACCCTACCCCATGCCATGTGCATGGAAACAGGCACCAGGCACACACATTTTGTGTTCTGAGAGGCATGTTTCCTTCCACCTGGGCTGTAGGTAGAAGCAGTGATGACCCAGGGTGGGGGACAAAGAAATTGTAAAGTGAAGCTAGAAGTGTTTGGATCCCTAAAGAAAATAAGTCTGTGAATATTTATGACCCTGAAGAGAAATGGGAAAAGAGAACATTCACTTCATTGATTATCCAAGAAAAATACAACTAGAAGAAGATATGACAGAAGTAATTTGTGGAATAGCTGAGAGAGATTTGAAGTGGCCAAATCCAGAAGAGGTGTAAGAGCACAGTGCATGGCCAGGAACAAAGGACTCAAAGATTGGAAGATTCATTGTCTCTCCCTGGTAACTCTGAGGTGAAAGGCATTCTGGGACTTCAAGAAACTGTGTGACCCAGTAGTACTGTATGTCACTGTAAGACTGTAAGACAGATTATTCATTATTCCCTGGCAAATTTTGTGTGAAGAGTGCTTACAAATGTAACACTCCCAATCAAGTTGTCCAATAGAATGTGCTTTTGTTGCACAAGTATTGTTTCTATCCTACCATATGCCAAAGCTCCTATAGGTAAGAGGCACCTCCGGTAGAAAAGAAACGTGACTATAATTTTTCTTTATTAGTTCTCTATTTTATACATATTAGTGTATATATGTCAATCCCAATCTCCCAATTCATCCCACAAAACGTGACTATAATTGATGCACTTGAAGAAATATTTCTGGAAGAAATATTTTCCATCATGGACCCAATATTATCTGCTATCAGTTGTAAGGAACTTGAAGATTAAAATATATCTTCTCAGTATCTTTCATTCTTTTAATGAGTTTGAGAAATAATGCAAAAAATTCTTGGCTTTATGTTCAAAAGCCCAGATTTAGGTTTACAACAGAAAAGATTCTGAAAGATACATGATCCAGTGGTTTGTGTGCTACCCCACACACTAAACTCAATATACCTGAATCTTTTTCAGATTATCTCTAGATTCTGTTCCATATTCTACAATTATTAGGACTTAATATATAGTCCAAGATCTGCAAATAGGTGCATCAATTTGGATTAGGCAGGTTTTGGGGGATGCAATCTTATTTTGGATAATAAAGGAAGACAACTATGGCTGACAAGAATTGAGGAATAATAGAAAATAGGTAATTATCCATGAATGTGACCTGTGTTTGGAGTGAAATAACTCAACATAATAGGGTTTCTTGATTAAAATGATGAATTCAAATATAAGTTTTATTCTTAGTAGGTATATGGCATTACTAAATTTACATAAATAATTTACTTTAAATTTATTTAACATCTCTGAATCTTTTAAGTAACATCTGGAGAGGGAGGATTTACTGAGTTCTTTGATTGGTTTTAAATCCTCTGACATTAGGAAATATGTAAGTCTTAATCATCCCTATAGTTTCAATATCTACCAAAAACACCTGCCCAACATTCAGCACAGTTACAGCGTCCTTAAAATGGCCTATAACGTCTTAGATGAATTTCTCACTTTATCGCCTGTTCTCTTCCTCCTTTACCATATGGGACTCTTCTTTTATCTCAAATACATCAAACTTGCCACTACCTCAGAGTATTTTATTTGCTGTTTCCTTCTCCTGAACTCCCTTCACCCAAATATCTAACTGACTCACTTCCTTACTTCCGTTAGACACTGCTCAAATGACATAATTATCACAAGGTCTTCTCTGGAAACTGTAAAAAAAGCACCTGCCACATACTTTAACCTTCCTTACTCCCTATCCTTCTTACCCAGTTTTATTTTTTCATAGAGCTTTAAAATATATGGTATATTATATATTTCTAGTTCATTAATTCACTGTTTACCACTGGAATATAAGATGTCAAGGCAGGAGAAGGCGGAAGATGGCGGAAGAGTAAGACGCGGAGATCACCTTCCTCCCCACAGGTACACCAGAAATACATATACACGTGGAACAACTCCTACAGAACACCTACTGAAGGCTGGCAGAAGACCTCAGACCTCCCAAAAGGCAAGAAACTCCCCACGTACATGGGTAGGGCAAAAGAAAAAAGAATAAACAGAGACAAAAGGATAGGGACGGCACCTGCACCAGTGGGAGGGAGCTGTGAAGGAGGAAAAGTTACCACACACTAGGAAGCCCCTTCGCGGGCGGAGACTGCGGGAGGCGGAGGGGGGAGCTTCGAAGCTGCGGAGGAGAGCACAGCAACGGGTGCGGAGGGCAAAGCGGGGAGATTCCCGCACAGAGGATCGGTGCCGACCGGCACTCACCAGCCCGAGAGGCTTGTCTGCTCACCCGCCGGGGCGGGCGGGGCTGTGAGCTGAGGCCGGAGCGCAGGGAGAGGACTGGGGTTGGCGGCTTGAACATAGCCTGAAGGGGTTAGTGCACCACAGCTAGCCGGGAGGGAGTCCGGGGAAAAAGCCTGCACCTGCCGAAGAGGCAGGAGACTTTTCCTTCCCTCTTTGTTTCCTGGGGCGTGAGGAGAGGGGTTTAAGAACGCTGCTTAAAGGAACTCCATAGACGGGCGCGAGCCGCAGCTGAAAGCGCGAACCCCAGAGACGGGCGCGAGCCGCGGCTGAAAGCGCGGAATCCATAGACGGGCGCGAGCCGCAGCTGAAAGCGCGAACCCCAGAGACGGGCGCGAGCCGCAGCTGAAAGCGCGAACCCCAGAGACGGGCGCAAGCCGCGGCTAAAAGCGCGGACCCCAGAGGCGGGCGGGAGACGTTAAGGCTGCTGCTGCCGCCACCGAGGGGCCTGTGTGCGAGCACAGGTCACTCTCCACACCCCTCTTCCGCGGAGCCTGTGCAGCCCGCCACTGCCAGGTTCCCGGGATCCAGGGACAACCTCCCCGGGACAGCGCACAGCGCGCCTCAGGCTGGTGCAAAGTCACGCCGGCCTTTGCCACCGCAGGCCCACCCCGCACTCTGTGCCCCTCCGTCCCCGCCGGCCTGAGTGCGCCAGAGCCCCCAATCAGCGGCTCTTTTAATCCCATCCTGTCTGAGCAAAAAACAGACGCCCTCCAGCGATCTACACGCAGTGGCAGGGCCAAATCCAAAGCTTAGCCCTGGGAGCTGTGAGAACAAAGAAGAGAAAGGGAAATCTCTCCCAGCAGCCACAGGAGCAGCGGATTAAAGCTCCACAATCAACTTGATATACCCTGCATCTGTGGAATACCTGAATACACAACCAATCATCCCAAATTAAGGAAGTGGACTTCAGGAGCAAGATCTATGATTTTTTCCCCTTTCCTCTTTTTGTGAATGTGTATGTGTATGCTTCTGTGTGAGATCTTGTCTGTATAGTCTTGCTTCCACCATTTGTCCTAGGGTTCTATCCGTCCATGTTTTTTTTTAATTTTTTTTCTTAATAATTAATTTTAATAACAATATTATACTTTACCTTCGTTCTTTCTTTCTTTCTTTCCGTCCTTCCTTCCCTCCTTTAGACAACGAATCATCCCAAACTGAGGAGGTGGTCTCTGACAGCAAGATTTAGGATTTTTCCCCATTTACCTCTTTTAGTGAGGGTGTATGTGTATGCTTCTGTGTAAGATTTTGTCTGTATAGCTTTGCTGCCAACATTTGTCCCAGGGTTCTATCCGTCCATGTTTTATTTTTTTAATTTTTTTTTCTTAATAATTAATTTTAATAACGTTATTATACTTTACCTTCTTTCTTTCTTTCTTTCTTTCTTTCTTTCTTTCTTTCTTTCTTTCTTTCTTTCCTTCCTTCCTTCCTTCCTTCCTTCCTTCCTTCCTTCCCTCCTTTAGACAACGAATCATCCCAAATTGAGGAGGTGGTCTCTGACAGCAAGATTTAGGATTTTTCCCCATTTACCTCTTTTAGTGAGGGTGTATGGGTATGCTTCTGTGTAAGATTTTGTCTGTATAGCTTTGCTGCCAACATTTGTCCTAAGGTTCTTTCCGTCCCTTTTTTTTCTAAATAAGAATTTTTTAATTCAATAACTTTATTATACTTTATTTTATTTTTACTGTATCTTCTTTCTTTCTGTCTTTTTTCCTTCTTTCCCTCCTTCCTTCCTTCCTCCCTCCCTCCCTCCCTCCTTTCTTTCCTTCTTGCCTTCTTTCCTTCTTTGCTTCTTTCTTTCTTTCTTCCTTCCTTCCTACCCTCCTTTCCTTCTTTCTTTCCTCATACTTCTACTAATTCCCTCTACTTTTTCTCCCTTTTATCCTGAGCCGTGTGGATGAAAAGCTTTTGGTGCTCCAGCCAGGAGGCAGGGCTCTGCCTCTGAGGTAGGAGAGCCAACTTCAGGACACTGATCAACAAGAGACCTCCCAGCTCCACATAATATCAAACGGCGAAAATCTCCCAGAGACCTCCATCTTAACACCAGCACCCAGCGTCACTCAACGACCAGCAAGCCACAGTGCTGGAAAACCTATGCCAAACAACTAGCAAAACAGGAACACAACCTCACCCATTAGCAGAGAGGCTGCCTAAAATCATAATAAGGCCACAGACACCCCCAAACACACCACCAGACGTGAACCTGCCCACTAGAGAGACAAGATCCAGCCTCATCCACCACAACACAGGCACTAGTCCCCTCCACCAGGAAGCCTACACAACCCACTGAACCAACCTTAGCCACTGGAGACAGACATCAAAAACAGGAGGAACTACGAACCTGCAGCCTGCAAAAAGGAGACCCCAAACACAGTAAGATAAGCAAAATGAGAAAACAGAAAAACACACAGCAGATAAAGGAGCAAGATAAAAATGCACCAGACCTAACAAATGAAGAGGAAATAGGCAGTCTACCTGAAACAGAATTCAGAATAATGATAGTAAGGTTGATCCGAAATCTTGGAGATAGAATGGACAATAGATTGGACAAAATGCAAGAATCAGTTAACAAGGACCTAGAAGAACTAAAGATGAAACAAGCAACGATGAACAACACAATAAATGAAATTAAAAGTACTCTAGATGGGATCAATAGCAGAATAACTGAGGCAGAGGAACGGATAAGTGACCTGGAAGATAAAATAGTGGAAATAACTACTGCAGAGCAGAATAAAGAAAAAAGAATGAAAAGAACTGAGGACAGTCTCAGAGACCTCTGGGACAACATTAAACGCACCAACATTCGAATTATAGGGGTTCCAGAAGAAGAAGAGAAAAAGAAAGGGACTGAGAAAATATTTGAAGAGATTATAGTTGAAAACTTCCCTAACATGGGAAAGGAAATAGTTAATCAAGTCCAGGAAGCACAGAGAGTCCCATACAAGATAAATACAAGGAGAAATACGCCAAGACACATATTAATCAAACTGTCAAAAATTAAATACAAAGAAAGCATATTAAAAGCAGCAAGGGAAAAACAACAAATAACACATAAGGGAATCCCCATAAGGTTAACAGCTGATCTCTCAGCAGAAACCCTACAAGCCAGAAGGGAGTGGCAGGACATACTGAAAGTGATGAAGGAGAAAAACATGCAGCCAAGACTACTCTACCCAGCAAGGATCTCATGCAGATTTGATGGAGAAATTAAAACCTTTACAGGCAAGCAAAAGCTGAGAGAGTTCAGCACCACCAAACCAGCTTTACAACAAATGCTAAAGGATCTTTTCTAGGCAAGAAACACAAGAGAAGGAAAAGACCTATAATAACGAACCCAAAACAATTTAGAAAATGGGAATAGGAACATACATATCGATAATTACCTTAAATGTAAATGGACTAAATGCTCCCACCAAAAGACACAGATTAGCTGAATGGATACAAAAACAAGACCCTTATATATGCTGTCTACAAGAGACCCACTTCAGACCTAGAGACACATACAGACTGAAAGTAAGGGGATGGAAAAAGATATTCCATGCAAATGGAAGCCAAAAGAAAGCTGGAGTAGCAATTCTCATATCAGACAAAATAGACTTTAAAATAAGGACTATTAAAAGAGACAAAGAAGGACACTACATAATGATCAAGGGATCGATCCAAGAAGAAGATATAACAATTGTAAATATTTATGCACCCAACATAGGAGCACCTCAATACATAAGGCAAATACTAACAGCCATAAAAGGGGAAATCGACAGTAACACATTCATAGTAGGGGACTTAAACACCCCACTTTCACCCATGGACAGATCATCCAAAATGAAAATAAATAAGGAAACACAAGCTTTAAATGATACATTAAACAAGATGGACTTAATTGATATTTATAGGACACTCCATCCAAAAACAACAGAATACACATTTTTCTCAAGTGCTCATGGAACATTCTCCAGGATAGATCATATCTTAGGTCACAAATCAAGCCTTGGTAAATTTAAGAAAATTGAAATTGTATCAAGTATCTTTTCTGACCACAACGCCATGAGACTAGATATCAATTACAGGAAAAGATCTGTAAAAAATACAAACACATGGAGGCTAAACAATACACTACTTAATAATGAAGTGATCACTGAAGAAATCAAAGAGGAAATCAAAAAATACCTAGAAACAAATGACAATGGAGACACAACGACCCAAAACCTGTGGGATGCAGCAAAAGCAGTTCTAAGGGGGAAGTTTATAGCAATATAAGCCCACCTTAAGAAGCAGGAAACATCTCGAATAAACAACCTAACCTTGCACCTCAAGCAATTAGAGAAAGAAGAACAAAAAAACCCCAAAGCTAGCAGAAGGAAAGAAATCATAAAAATCAGATCAGAAATAAATGAAAAAGAAATGAAGGAAACAATAGCAAAGATCAATAAAACTAAAAGCTGGTTCTTTGAGAAGATAAACAAAATAGATAAACCACTAGCCAGACTCATCAAGAAAAAAGGGAGAAGACTCAAATCAATAGAATTAGAAATGAAAAAGGAGAGATAACAACTGACACTGCAGAGATAAAAGAGATCATGAGAGATTACTACAAGCAACTCTATACCAATAAAATGGACAATCTGGAAGAAATGGACAAATTCTTAGAAATGCACAACCTGCCAAGACTGAATCAGGAAGAAATAGAAAATATGAACAGACCAATCACAAGCACTGAAATTGAAACTGTGATTAAAAACCTTCCAACAAAGAAAAGCCCAGGACCAGATGGCTTTACAGGTGAATTCTATCAAACATTTAGAGAAGAGCTAACACCTATCCTTCTCAAACTCTTCCAAAATATAGCAGAGGGAGGACCACTCCCAAACTCCTTCTACGAGGCCACCATCACCTTGATACCAAAACCAGACAAGGATGTCACAAAGAAAGAAAACTACAGGCCAATATCACTGATGAACATAGATGCAAAAATCCTCAACAAAATACTAGCAAACAGAATCCAACAGCACATTAAAAGGATCATACACCATGATCAAGTGGGGTTTATTCCAGGAATGCAAGGATTCTTCAATATATGCAAATCTATCAATGTGATAGACCATATTAACAAATTGAAGGAGAAAAACCATATGATCATCTCAATAGATGCAGAGAAAGCTTTTGACAAAATTCAACACCCATTTATGATAAAAACCCTGCAGAAAGTAGGCATAGAGGGAACTTTCCTCAACATAATAAAGGCCATATATGACAAGCCCACAGCAAACACCATCCTCAATGGTGAAAAACTGAAAGCATTTCCACTAAGATCAGGAACAAGACAAGGTTGCCCACTCTCACCACTATTATTCAACATTGTTTTGGAAGTTTTAGCCACAGCAATCAGAGAAGAAAAGGAAATAAAAGGAATCCAAATCGGAAAAGAAGAAGTAAAGCTGTCACTGTTTGCAGATGACATGATCCTATACATAGAGAACCCTAAAGATGCTACCAGAAAACTACTAGAGCTAATCAATGAATTTGGTAAAGTGGCAGGATACAAAATTAATGCACAGAAATCTCTGGCATTCCTATATACTAATGATGAAAAATCTGAAAGTGAAATCAAGAAAACACTCCCATTTACCACTGCAACAAAAAGAATAAAATATCTAGGAATAAACCTACCTAAGGAGACAAAAGACCTGTATGCAGAAAATTATAAGACACTGATGAAAGAAATTAAAGATGATACAAATAGATGGAGAGATATACCATGTTCTTGGATTGGAAGAATCAACATTGTGAAAATGACTCTACTACCCAAAGCAATCTATAGATTCAATGCAATCCCTATCAAACTACCACTGGCATTTTTCACAGAACTAGAACAAAAAATTTCACAATTTGTATGGAAACACAAAAGACCCCGAATAGCCAAAGCAATCTTGAGAACGAAAGAAGGAACTGGAGGAATCAGGCTCCCTGACTTCAGACTATACTACAAAGCTACAGTTATCAAGATGGTATGGTACTGGCACAAAAACAGAAAGATAGATCAATGGAACAGGATAGAAAGCCCAGAGATAAACCCATGCACATATGGACACCTTATCTTTGATAAAGGTGGCAGTAATGTACAATGGAGAAAGGACAGCCTCTTCAATAAGTGGTGCTGGGAAAACTGGACAGGTACATGTAAAAGTATGAGATTAGATCACTCCCTAACACCATACACAAAAATAAGCTCAAAATGGATTAAAGACCTAAATGTAAGGCCAGAAACTATCAAACTCTTAGAGGAAAACATAGGCAGAACACTCTATGACATAAATAACAGCAAGATCCTTTCTGACCCACCTCCTAGAGTAATGGAAATAAAAACAAAAATAAACAAATGGGACCTAATGAAACTTCAAAGCTTTTGCACAGCAAAGGAAACCATAAACAGGACCAAAAGACAACCCTCAGAATGGGAGAAAATATTTGCAAATGAAGCAACTGACAAAGGATTAATCTCCAAAATTTACAAGCAGCTCATGCAGCTCAATAACAAGAAAACAAACAACCCAATCCAAAAATGGGCAGAAGACCTAAATAGACATTTCTCCAAAGAAGATATACAGACTGCCAACAAACACATGAAAGAATGCTCAACATCATTAATCATTAGAGAAATGCAAATCAAAACTACAATGAGATATCATCTCACACCAGTCAGAATGGCCATCATCAAAAAATCTAGAAACAATAAATGCTGGAGAGGGTGTGGAGAAAAGGGAACACTCTTGCACTGCTGGTGGGAATGTGAATTGGTTCAGCCACTATGGAGAACAGTATGGAGGTTCCTTAAAAAACTACAAATAGAACTACCATATGACCCAGCAATCCCACTACTGGGCATATACCCTGAGAAAACCAAAATTCAAAAAGAGTCATGTACCAAAATGTTCATTGCAGCTCTATTTACAATAGCCCGGAGATGGAAACAACCTAAGTGCCCGTCATCGGATGAATGGATAAAGAAGATGTGGCACATATATACAATGGAATATTACTCAGCCATAAAAAGAAACGAAATTGAGCTATTTGTAATGAGGTGGATAGACCTAGAGTCTGTCATACAGAGTGAAGTAAGTCAGAAAGAAAAAGACAAATACCGTATGCTAACACATATATATGGAATTTAAGGAAAAAAATGTCATGAAGAACCTAGGGGTAAAGCAGGAATAAAGACGCAGACCTCCTAGAGAACGGACTTGAGGTTATGGGGAGGGGGAAGGGTGAGCTGTGACAGGGCGAGAGAGAGTCATGGGCATATACACACTAACAAACGTAGTAAGGTAGATAGCTAGTGGGAAGCAGCCACATGGCACAGGGATATTGGCTCGGTGCTTTGTGACAGCCTGGAGGGGTGGGATAGGGAGGGTGGGAGGGAGGGAGACGCAAGAGGGAAGACATATGGGAACATATGTTTATGTATGACTGATTCACTTTGTTATAAAGCAGAAACTAACACACCATTGTAAAGCAATTATACCCCAATAAAGATGTTAAAAAAAAAAAAAAGATGTCAAGGCAAAGTATTCGCTTATTGATTTGTATGTATTGTCACTAGTAAATGGAAAAGCCAGGATGTAAATATAAGCTTGATTGAAAAGCGTGTATCTGTGTGTGTGTTCTGAGGTAATACAGTTTCCCGTAATTTCCTAGAGTGAAACATTTCCACTGCTTTTGTGCATTTATATCATATTGTAGCTATTTGAGCTAAAATATCACCTCATATATCTACACAATACTTAGAACAGTATCAAGTAATAGTTTGTATTTATTAGTATATATTGACCAAAAGAAATTAATAAATGATTTTTTTCTGGGCCTTTTGTACAGAAATAAATTACTATTATATTAAAATATTTCTATTTTATGATACTTCTGTGCCTTAAAATCCATTCTCTTAAAATTTCTTAAGTACTCAAGAATGATTCTTGAGAAAGAGAGAGCTCCAAATATCTTCAAAGGGCCTTTTGAGGCTTTAGCTGAATATTCATCACTGCATATGTGTGAAGGAACTACTGAAGCTGGTAAAAGAATGACTAGAAAAGATTTGAGAGACCAATCTCTGGATATCTCACAGGGCTGAGAAGAGTTCCTGTTCCCATTAGCCATAGTGGAAAATCTCATGATTTGGGGGTACTGGGGAGAATACCCAGAAGGGTTTTGTTTCAATAGTGGGAAAAATTAGGCTTGTATGAAATGTTATTCTGGCCCTGCTTAACAAAGTTTAAAATCAACATCTGAAATTAATAATTAAACTCTTCCTGCTAGGTGAATCCCAGAAAAAATGCTTAAGAGTTATTTATAAAAAATACCTTTATGCAATAAGGTAAAATTCACAATGTCTTGTCTCCAGTAAAAAATTACCAGGCATGCAAAGAGGCAAGAAAATGTGGCCCATATGAGGAGAAAAATCAATCCATCAAAATCAACCCAGAAATGTTGCAGATAATAGAATTAATGGAAAAGAACAATAAATCAGCTATTATACCTGGAACACATAAATGAACAGTTTATGTAGAGAGATGAAAATCAAACTTCATCTCCAGCAGATCTGTCGTACAAAAAATATGTAGTAGAAATTCCCTCAGGCAGAAGGAAAATGACAACAGTTGAATATCTCTATCTACACAAATGATGAGCATCAGAAATGGTAACTACATGAGTAATATAAAAGATTTTTAAATTATGATTTACATCGATTTAAAAAATTTAATGTAGAACAAAAGAAATATAACATATGTAGAAGTGCAATGTATGACATGTATAACACAAAATCTAGAATGCGATAAATGGAAGTATAATTTTGAAGGTTGTCATACTAAAGGGGAAGAATATAACTTGAGTGTAGGCTGTGATAAGGTAGAGATGTGAACAGTAACACTGAAGCAACCACTGAGAGAGTTAATAATCCAACCAAGGAGATTAAATTAACTTATAAACAATACTCAATCCAAAATAAGGCAAGGAAAAAAAAAGGAAATGAGAATTAAGAAAATTAAAAATAAATAGAAAACAAATAGGAAAGTATTATAATTAAACTTAGTCTTATTAATAATCACATTAAATGTAAATGGTCTAAACACACCACTGCATAGAGCTTTTCAGAATGGATAAAAAAAAAATGAAGACCGCACTCCATACTGCCTACAAGAGATCTTGCTTTAAATATAAAGACACAACTAGCTTGAAAGTAAAAGAATGGGAAAACATGTTAACAGTAATCAAAAGAAATCTGGAGTGTATATATTAATATTAGACAAAATGTATTTGAAAATGATATGTGAGTCAGTTCATACAGAGAATACAACTTCTAAATAATTATGAACCTAATAAAACACATGAAACAAAAACTTATACAACTATAAAGAGAAATAGACATATCTATAATTTTAGTATAAAATTTCATACTCCTCTCACAATAATTGATAGAAAAAGTAGTCCCAGAAATTGGTAAAGTTATAGGATATTTGAACAACGTTTCAACCATTTTAACCCACTTCATATTTACTGAATGCTCCACCCAGGAAAAAGTAGAATAAACATCTGTTAGAAGTGCACCACGTACCGTAAGCAAACACATATATATGGAATCTAAAAAAAAAAAAAAAAAAAAAAATGGTTCTGAAGAACCTAAGGGCAGGACAGGAGTAAAGACGCAGACATAGAGAATGGACTTGAGGACATGGGGAGGGGGAAGGGTAAGCTGGGAAGAAGTGAGAGAGTGGCATGGACATATATACACACTACCAAATGTAAAATAGACAGCTAGTGGGAAGCAGCCGCAAAGCACAGGGAGATCAGCTCAGTGCTTTGTGTCTACTTAGAGAGGTGGGATAGGGAGGGTGGGAGGGAGGAGATATGGGGATATATGTATATGTATAGCTAATTCACTTTGTTATACAGCAGAAACTAACGCACCATTGTAAAGCAATTATACTCAAATAAAGATGTTAAAAAAAAGAAGTGCACCAAGTAAGATTGTCTTCTGTGCCATAAAAAGACTAAGTAAATATAAAGCCTTCATGAAAAGTTCAAACGTATATCTACCGTATGACACAGCTATTACACTCAAGTATTTACTGAAGAGAAATGGAAATGTATTTCTGTACAAAGAATTGTACACAAATGCCCATAGCTATTCAGTTGTTAATAGCCCAAACTGGAAGCATCCTAAATGTCAACAACATGTAAATAGATAAATAAATTGCACTATATCTATAATACTTTTCAGCAATAAAAAGCAATGAATTCTTGACACACACAAAAACATAGATAAATCTCAAAATAATTATGCTGAGGGAAAGAAACCAAAGAGAGTACATATTGTGTGATTCCTATTATATAAAATTCTAGAAAATACAAACTAACTAATAGTAACAGAAAACAGATCAGTGGTTGCTTAGGGAAAAGAAATAAGGGCAGGAGGAATAAATTGCAATGAGGCCTGAGAAGCCTTTTGGGTGTGATTAATATTTCATTTTCTTGATTGTGGAGTTAGTTTTATCATTGTACATATACATCAAAATGTCAAACTATACACTCTAAATATGTGTAGTTTATTGCATGTCAGTTATAACTTCAATAGAGCTGTTCTAATAAAATAGCCATCTATATGACCTCCTGAAAAAATTCATTGAGGTATTTGAAATTTATACACAAAAATCTAAAGAATACCATGGTCGAAAAAAATGACCAACAAAATACAGGATCACTTATGTTCTAAAGTTGCCCCTTCATTAACTTATCCAGAAGAAACAAAAATAATGGAAGGATTTTATCATGATACTTATGAAATATTCCCTGGGAATAATTCAGGCTTACAGGAACATGCTTTCATGATTTAAACCTCTAGTGACGTTAAGTGCACAGCAGAAGTAATTCATTTAATGGTTCCTCAGTGACCTAAAAGAATGAACACACCTGTCAAGGTTTCTAACCAAGTCTTAGGCCAGAAGAAGGAAGCTGACAAAAAAAAGCTTTTCCTTTTTAATTTTCATTAACCCTCACAAAATCACAAAGGCATATTAGTCTAATGTAGTTCCAGATTTACATAAATTACATGTAGATTAACAGTGCTTATTTTTTTTTGCGAATTCCTGCATCAAATTACTTTTGTTTGGGAGTTGGATAAAAATTTTGCATTTCTTATAAGTAATTAAACATAGGTTGTCTTTTCTTAGATTACTAATGTCCTTTGGATCTTTCATTTTAATAAGCTTGGTGACTTTTCCTTGTTTAGCTCTCATGTACCAAATGCTGAATTCTCTAATGGAAAGATAATTAGAAGGAAAAAAAAAATCCTGGTGGCACCAATAAGATTTCAAACAGGTTTAATAATGCCATTCTACCAATATTCAGCATATCTTTTGCTACTATATTTTAATATCTGTATCCTATACGTAAAGATGCCATAATTCAATAGAAAAACATGAGTAAATAGTGATTTAATGAATGTGGAACAAACGAATAAAAACATTCGACTAAAGTATAAATTTCATATTTATGGTTTAGTAGGGCAGAACTGGACTAGGTATTAAAAGAACTAAATTTTGAACCATGATTTACCCTTTATAAGTTATGTGACTGAGCAGTGCAATATGCTATTGCCATTCTTCTCAATGTCACAATCATTGTTTTAAGATTATTTCATAATATTCTGTTTCATGAATGTACCATGATTAACTTCACAACTTCCCTAATTTGGGATGTTTAAGTGATATCCAAGCATTACCTCCTCCACCCATAGAGTTACAAGTAGTAATATGGTAATTAGTTTTCATAGTGGTCTGTACACAGCAATATTCTCACTTCCATAACATTCATATATCAAGATAGGCCACAAATCCCATTGACATGAAAATGAGACTCATGGTCAGTCAGAAAACCTAAAGCTCAAGATAGAAATTAAACAAAGCACATATGACCCAAAATGGTTCCACCTCTAATTCCCGATTCTTTCATCATCGGCCTCTCCAACACCATGCCTTTTGTTCCCTAATGGGCCATGATCTTTCATGATTCTGTGCCTTTGCACATGTGGCATCCCCTCTCCTAGAAACCACTTCCCTACTCCTCTACTCCACGTTGCAAAATATGACTTATTTTTCAAAGTTCAGCTGAAATGTACCTTTTTGATTACTCCCCAGTTCTCCAAATTGATTTAGTTACTTCTTCCTTTGTTTTCCTCAGTTTTTACCTCCTATATATAATCCTATATGCTCAATAAGATTTAGACCAGATTCTTTGAAACAACATATGTCCAGTTCTGAAGACTCACTAGTCTTGCAGCTGAATAAAAGTCAATGATTTTAGGACTTCCCTGGCGGTGCAGTGGTTTAGAATCCGCCTGCCAATGCAGGGGACATGGATTCGATCCATGGTCTGGGAAGATCCCCCATGTCATGGAGCAACTAAGCCCGTGCACCACAACTACTGAGCCTGCGCTCTAGAACCTGCAAGCCACAACTACTGAGCCTGTGCACCACAACTACTGAAGCCCGTGAGCCTAGAGCCAGTGCTCCGCAACAAGAGAAGCCACTGTGATGAGAAACCCACGCACCACAATGAAGAGTAGCCCCCTGTTGCTGCAACTAGAGAAAGCCCGTGCAGCAACAAAGACACAATGCAGCCAAAAATAAACAAATAAATAAAATAAAATTTAAAAAGTCAATGACTTTAAATTTAATTGGTGTAATGGACTGAATGCTTATATCTCCCTCAAAATGTATCTGTTGAAATCCTAACCAAATGATGGTATTATGAGATGGGGCCTTTGGGAGGTGATTAAGTGGATCCTTCATGAATGAGATTAGTGCTCTTATAAAAGAATCCCAGAGAGCCCTCTCCCCCCTTCTCCCATGTGAGAACACGGTGAGAAGATAGCCACCTATGATCCAGGAAGTGGACTCTCACCAGACACCAAATCTACCAAATCTGCTGCCTCCTTGATCTTGAACTTCCCAGCCTCCAGAACATGAAAAATAAATGTCTGTTGCTTAAGCCACCCAGCCTATGAAATTTTATTACAGCAGCCCAAACAGACGTATTGGTGATTGACACAAAAAAAAAAGGAGAGGAAGAGATGAGATAAGGAGGCAAAGAAAAGTTTATTATCCTACAGGGTGATTTGTCCTACAGGGTGGAGTAATTCACATTCCCTCCACACTAGTTCTTAGAATATTTTAATTTGTTTGTCAATGTAAAAATCTACTTTTTCAGAGCCTTAAAAAAAACCAAGTCAGAACTTCTTCTTCAGTGTCCACCAAAAGAGCAAAAAAAAAAAAAAAAACCCCAGAAAACTATCCTCTAACATTGAAATCAACAGTGCAGAAACCTGGGGGTGAAAGTGAGGCTGAAGGTGGGGGACAGAGCAGGGGAGCAGAAACATGATTATAGACCACAGACAAGCTTGCCTTTTCCCATCTTCCAGGAGAATGTGAGTGTCAAGAACAAAGCCTATAATATTCGTAACTGGACTTCGAAGTATGGAGAGAGGAATAATGGGTATGATTATTAGAGCAAGCAATGACAGTCATTTCAATTAGCACAGGCACCAATAAAAACAAAATTGGAAATAAAAAGAAGACAAAATCAACATGAAATTAACAGAAGTAGCCCCTCCCACTCTTACATGTCAAGAGTGTAACCTTACTGGTTTCTGAGCTGATAAACTGTCCTCAGAGTTGTATACTTTGCTTTACAAATAGCAATAAATAGGTCTGCAGTTTAACCCAAATCTTTAGTAAAACAAGTTTTACATTTATTTTTATAATAAGCTTATTATTTGTTTCTGTCTAGAGTACCTATTTAAGAACCAAATAGATTTAAGGTTCTTAACACCTAAATGTATAAGACCCAATCTGATGACTGCAACCATACCTCAGAAAAAGCCAATTGCCCCTAATTTGGTTGACAGTTATGGAAGACCTGAAAATTGATTAGGTGCAGTTATGGAAGCCTGAAGGAGTTTCCCAGGGGAAGCCATATATCTAGATAATTCCCAAGAAACTTGAGTTTCATAAGAAATTATTACTGAAGAGTTTTGGGATTTAATGGTATTTATTATATTAACAGAAAACACATAAGCTCTATTTGTAGGTCAGAAATTAAGATGGGAAGGAAGTCTGCTCCTTCTTAGAGAATCTTACAGTACAGATCTTACAAAGTACAGAAAATCTCAAGTCTGAGATTTAAATTTCTATCTGTGTTCTAAAAAATAGAGTCAGTCATATGTTGCTAGGAAAAAGTGGTCAAAATGTGAACCTTAGAAAAGGAGTATTGCATATTTATGGAGAATAAATTTTATACTGTAAATTATAAATAATGTACTATAAATTAATTTAATATAATGTTTTAAGTACTTTTATCTTTATTATGTATTACATAATACATTTTAATATAGGAAGATAATTTTTTATTTAAAGTTTGGCCATCCATCAAGGATTAAAGGCTTTTTAAAAATCTGCCTTTTTGGTACATGTTTTTTTTTTTAATCTCAAGATAATGTATCTGTAGGTCAAAAACTATCAAATATCTACAATTTTACATGGTTTAACCCCCAAATAATAATCTAATAAATATAACTGCAAACACAATAAAAATAATTTTAGAATATATAAAAAAATTGTCCTCCAAGGAGGACAAAAAGAGAATGTTGAGGCAGCTAAACTGAATAATTACAGAAAGCCAAAGGCCAAAATATGCTGCATATTGCATTAGTATTTATAATATATTCTAAAACTGAATTGTATAGCTGAGCCCATGGGCTGCATTTTAAAGAAAGAAAGAACCTGCTAAAAATCAAATTTTCAGTATTTCCTCTGCTTAGGGATTTAGTCACAAAACTGTCAATATCATCATTAAATCAGCATCAACAATATGAAACATTTGTATTTTACATATTATGTCATGAACTGGTTCATAGTAAATCTCTCAGTGATAATGGATTCCAAAGTGTCAGATATGTTAAACATATTTTCCTCATATACTATAAAACTTACCTGCAAACATAAGAAAATTATACCATGAATTGTGTTAAAAATTGGCTAACCAGTTGTTTTATAAATCAAGTCATTCATATTATGAGAAAATAGAAATTGAATTTCAAATAATAAAAAGTATATATTTGGGGGCTTTTGGTTACATACAGTTTAAGAAGATCTTTTAACCATAAATACACACTTTGTCTTTCACCTTACATGTTTTAATTTGAGCTAGTCACAAAGGACCTCACTTAAAATGTCCTAGGAGGGATATTCTGTTTTATTTTCACTATATTAAAGTTTTTCAAAGTTTTTCTTTTGCCATGTCTACCAGAAGGAATCCCATTAGACAGCTACAGGAAGAAAGACAGGATGTGAGAGAGGGCAAAGTAGGAAGGAGACCTTCTGAAGTCAGGTTGCTTTCATAGGCAAAATGTTCCTTCGTAGGAGTAAAAACGGTGAAATTACGGTGATATGTCACATTTATCTAGCATTCAATTTTCAAAATACTTTCTGTACTCTACCTTATGTGCAGAGAGGGTTAGATGTATAGTACGTTATCAAGTATCAAATGTCAACATGGCAAACGACAGACAAGGCACTGGACCGAGATACAAAACAAACTAATAGGTAGATAAGTAGGTAGGTAAGTGATAGAGGAGATTTCTTCTAGAGCCTATACTAGGACATAAAAATTGGTTTGCCTAGAGCATGAATTAATGCTATATGTTTTTATATACTATATGACTATATGCAGTCATACACAGTTAATTTTCTATATTATATTTTAACACTTTATATTCACATGTAACAGTTATTTTCTACCCCCAAAATTAGAGTACTCTTGGCATTAATAATTAACCAAAGCTATCTAACACAAACACACAGCATAACCTAGTCTTCATAATTAAACATTAAATCCAAAACATCTATTTATAGTTGATTATAAAAGATTTAAGTTTTCCATTTATAAAATTTATCACAAATATCTTAGAATATTAAAAAATTGTACCTTAGGGCTTCCCTGGTGGTGAAGTGCTTGAGAGTCCGCCTGCCGATGCAGGGGATGCAGGTTCGTGCCCCGGTCCGGGAGGATCCCACATGCCGCGGAGTGGCTGGGCCCGTGAGCCATGGCCGCTGAGCCTGCGCATCCAGAGCCTGCGCTCCGCAATAGGAGAGGCCAGAGCAGTGAGAGGCCCGCGTACTGCAAAAAAAAAAAAAAAAATTGTACCTTAAGAGACTAACTTTAAAAATAAAATTACAATTTTTACTGTCATAGATAAGAACAAGTAAAATACTCTTTCACTCAGGAACACAGCATTTGTTTCCCAAGTTTAAATAATAAGAATATTTCAATAACTTCCATTTCATACATTTAATTTTTTATTGTAACATTTCTGGGGAATTTGATCTGTCACAAATCTGAAAATATACACTAATTTGACAAATCAAGTTCTCGATATATTTTTCCATGATGCCCCAATGACCTTTAGAAAAGATATGTTATTTTCTTTCTAACATCTTACCTGATCTCGAGAAGAACATGAGTAAAACACAAAAAGGCTTTGCACTCTGAATCTCAAGGTGACATTTAAGACTGACATCCAGCTAGCAGAAGATCTCAAAATTTTTTTCCTTGTCCCATGGGGATAAGCAAATCATTAATATGAGAAGGTATCAGGCTAGTAAGTGCTTTAAATGTCAACACTAAAACTTTAAAATCAATGCAAACCCTGACAGGAAGCCAATATGAAAACTGGAGACAAAAGTGATGTACTTTGAACAGGTAAGTAGCCTCACACTGAATGAACTGAACCTTAGAGACTGATTTATCAAGAAATCGAAACATCAAGATGTTGAACCAGTCCAGGCTCAGTGATTATCACATTGCAGTAGTTTCAGTACCATTTACTCCTCTTTGCTCTACTCAAATGATGTGCTATAGAAGATAACTAGTTCTTAATAGATTTTAATCATTTTACACTGAAACCAATGACTAGACTCAAATTAATAGTAACACTAACCTTCATCCCAGCTTACCCTTCCCCCTCCCCGTGTCCTCAAGTCCATTCTCTATGTCTGCGTCTTTATTCCTGTCCTGCCCCTAGGTTCTTCAGAACCATTTTTTTTTTTAGATTCCATGTATATGTGTTAGCATACGGTATTTGTTTTTCTCTTTCTGACTTACCTCACTCTGTATGACAGACTCTAGGTGCATCCACCTCACTACAAATAACTCAATTTCGTTTCTTTTTATGGCTGAGTAATATTCCATTGTATATATGTGCATTCATTCATCTGTTGATGGACACTTAGGTTGCTTCCATGTCCTGGCTATTGTAAATAGAGCTGCAATGAACACTGTGGTACGTGGCTCTTTTTGAATTATGGTTTTCTCAGGGTATAGGCCCAGTAGTGGGACTGCTGGGTCTAAGTGAGAGAGTGGCATGGACTTATATATACTACCAAATGTAAAATAGATAGCTAGTGGGAAGCAGCCGCATAGCACAGGGAGATGGGCTCAGTGCTTTGTGACCAACTAGAAGGATGGGATAGGGAGGGTGGGAGGGAGATGCAAGATGGAGGAGATATGGGGATATATGCATATGTATAGCTGATTCACTTTGTTATAAAGCAGAAACTAACACTCCATTGTAAAGCAATTATACTCCAATAAAGATGTTAAAAAAAATAGTAACACTAACCTTTCCACAATATTTTATAGTTCACAACATTCAAATAGAATTCTACATGATCAAGGAACAAGGAGATTCACAATTGAAAGAATATATTTACACACTTACTTTTGTGCTATTACTATGATAATGAACTTGAAATTGTTGAATACAAATGTTAAAAAGTGAGAGCTATGTGGTTCTAAAAGTTACTCCTGGTGTGCAAAATTTATGGAGAATTGTTCCAATTCCTTTTCAATATATTGTTTTCCATTTCATACCTTATGTAATCATAATAATAGAATCAATAATATTAGTAACAGTAATAGCTAACACTAACTGACCATTTATTGTGAGACATGCATTGACTGATTTAATCACCATTGTTACTACCCACATTTTACAGATGAGGAAACTGAGGCAGAGACAACATGAAGTGACTAAGATTCCACAACCTGTAAATGTTAGAACTAGGATTCTGACCCCAGAAACTACTATATCACATTTGTCATATATACACACACTATTTTAATATATATGCTAAGGTATTCATATGTGTGTGTTAAACTTGAAAATCATGATATAATTGTCATATTGCAAATAGTAAAAAAAAAAAAGCAAAGTGAGACGTAAATACAGTCTGCAAAAAATACCACCCTTTTCTTAGTGAAAAAAACCTTTTGATGCCAGTGTTCATACACAAGTGACTAATGCATACATCATTCTATTGGGCTTTGCTTTATTGCTCTTTGCAGATACTGGTTTTTTATAAATTGAAGGTTTGTGGCAACCCTGCTTTGAGCAAGTCTGTAGGCAGCATTTTTTTCTGACTTTGTGTCTCTGTGTCACATTTTGGTAATTCTTGCAATATTCCAAACTTTTTCATTACTGTTATATTCGTTATGATGATCTGTGATCAGTGATCCTTGATGTTACTACTGGAAAAAGAGTAGGACTTACTGAAGGCTCAAATGATGTAATAAAGTAGTTTTAAATTAAGGTATGTAGATTTTTTAGACATAATACTACTTAATAGACTACAATGTAATGTAAACATAAATTTATATATACTGGGAAACCAAAAAGTATGTGACTCGCTTTATTGCAATGGTCTGCAACCAAACCTGCCATATCTCCAATGGATGTCTGTATTTCAAATGTCAGTGACTGGAAAAGTAGTTCTGTGGGCTTTTTTTCTTTTCTTAAAAGAACCCTACGGAGTGTGCTTGCATTTATTACATAGGATTGGGTAACTGCAAAACACACAAAATTCCTCCAGGTGTACTTACATAAGCCTTTGTTAAAAGTAAAGGATGTGGTACAACAGAAGAACGTGCAGGCAACTGTCCAGGGCTTCCAGCCCCAGGGTCCTTTCTCAGTCACATAGAATGTACTTTGTTTTCATATTATAAACTGCCATGTTATGTACCAAGTACCTTGATTTCAAGAGAACTCGGGGAAAATTTACTCAGGGTAGAGCTCAGGGTCTTTCATAACCTGCTACTCAGGTAAAAACAGCCAGGCTCTGTAACCAATTAAAACAGGTACAAAACATCAATATAAATGTTTCTACACAGTGTAGACAAGCGTGCCCCCGGCGCTTCCAGGAAGTTTGAACTTTTAACACCACATTACGTATCACTAATTAATACATCTCACCCTTACCTTGGCCAAGGATCAGTTGCAGATTTCCAGGCATCCACAGACATAAGTGTAAAACTTTCCTAGTCCAGTTGTAAGATAACAAGATCTAACACAGAGCTCACTGTTGAGTGAGGCAATTTATCGAGCAAGTGCTCAGAAAGTACCAGGGGCTCTCTGGACACTTAACTAAAACAATAACTTCTCTCTCTTTTGGTCCCATGTCCTGTTACAAATATAACACCCTCCTTTGGAAGGAGTGATGGCAAAATTAAGAAGTCGGTATTTACTACAGAACTAAGCGTGGGGGGAACGCCCACAGTCAAAAAAATGAATGACAAAGTGAAACCCATTAAAGAGAGAGGAAAAGTGAGAACATGGGAGAGAGCGCCCTACGCTGGGGTTGGGAGATGTAACTTCAGTGCCCCTTTTCTTTGCTTCTTAGACAGATGCAGACACAAAACTAGATGATGGGATTATCAATAGGAAGAGACAAAGCATGAGACAACCCATCTGAGCAAGCTGGAAACTGAATATTCACTTACTGCTCAGAAACTGTAACATAAAATTCATGCTCTTCCAATGTGACTGGTGCCAATATAAATTACATGACAGCTCAGAAGCATAATTTTTCCTAGATGTAGAAGAGGAGTTACAAGTCAGAATGTTGTTATGGTCACTTTTCCTCTGCACTGTATGTAATAAACATGTTGCATTCAGAACAATCCCTACCTTAGGATGCTAACTATATGTTACATATTGACTCTACGTTATTTATTTATTGCTGATGTGGTAACCTTATTATGCATCTGATAAATATTGTAACATTCCTTTTTATTTTAAAATAAATATTATAAAGTGAAATTCAAAGACAGTGAGGCTTTTTCCCCTATCGCGAGGGCTGGGTAGCTCTACAAGTGTTCAAGCCTATTGTTCAAGTAGGTGGAGGCTGATGGAGGTGGCAGAAACATGTAGGTGGTATGCATGGAGAAACTAAAATAGAGACACACGATCCTTTAAAAAGAGTGAAATGTGCAGTCAGACTATCATCTCTACTGTTACTTGTAATATGAATTATATCTTTTATAGTATATCTTCCAATGAACTTGTTATATATCTTAAAGGAAGCTGAAAGTGTTAATATCAAGACTCATACTGACCAAAACAGCTATGATAAAAGCAGCAAATTGTCTTTACTGCTATAAAATTTCCATATCCTCATTCATATCAAACGTGAACGTGAAACAGCAGGACATCAAATTACTTTTGCCTTCTTACAGCCACTCATGCGAAGTTTATGAAAAAGCTTGAATATTGATCATGCTACAGGGAGTGTGCAGAAATGAGTCTTCGAAAGTAGTGCTTATAATCAATGAGCTACATCTTTTACTATCATCCGTTCATGCTGATATCTTCTTGGTAAGTAATTTTCTATTTCTGACTTTACTCTTTATAGCTGGGGTTGAGAGCCCTACAAAAGTAGTCAGTGGAGGTCCAAACAGTAGAAAGTAGAAGAATGGGTTGAAAATCATCCAGGAAATGCACACGAGGGATATATATTAGTAAGTAGTGGGCATCCATCCACGAAGACTGGAGTAGGAGGCAGAAGTCATGGTCTCTCAAAAACATGAGATACTTTGGAGAAAATACCAACCTCCCTTCCCCGGTGAGCAGAAGCCAATGTGGTCTTGATCATCAGGAACAAAATCTGGGCAAGGGAGTAGATGAGGCAGGTTTGGTTGTTGTTGTTGTTTGTTTTTGGGTTTTTTTTATAGTAGGTTGGAGGAAAGATGAAATGAATCATCCTGCCTGGGTCAGAGGGTCAACAACAGAGATGGACTGATATATTGAATGTGGTAGGATGGTGAGAGAACAAAACCTAGATCCCAATTGAAGGGTCTACAGCAGAACCAGACAAGTTAGTAAGGCTTTAGAAAGTACAGCGGGGGTTTAACAGAGGAAAATGTAAGTTGAAAGTTGGAGTAGGAAGACTTTATTAAGTACCTTGGATTGTAAAGTAGCTGTGAATAGAGCTGAGAGTAAGGCAAGACTGATGTCCCAGAGAAAGTGGAAAACTAATGTGGAGTTAATTACAGGAGAGGAGGCAGAGATCAAGTTACTGGAAGCACAAAATAAGACTTTACTTTACTTTACTTTGAGACTAAAGTAAAAGAGCTATTTTTAAAATATTACTTACAGTAATATTAAGAATAGGTAAAACTAGTCACTTATACTCCACCCAATGACTCTCTGACAAATTGTTCCTGCCTTTAAGTAGCTATTTCAAAACAAGAGGAATTCCTTTAAAGATGGAGAAATTTTAGAGCACTCATTTCCAAAACAATACAGTCATTCATTGTTAAGTTGGAAAGAATTTCTTAAAGATGAATGTCTCAGATACATATGCTTGCCTCATTTCTAAATAACATAATCATATTTAGGAAATACGTTTGCCACAAGACTGAACATGAAAGTGTCTGTAATTATCTACAGATATAATAGTATGGAAAAAAATAAGGGACACACCCAGACTTGAATATCCAGGAGAGTTTGTATCTGTTTTAACTGTCTTTTTACCCTGGAGTAATATTGACTTGGTACAGGTACAGTAATATTGACTTGAAAATGCTTTACCATTTTCAAAATGTTTCACAATTTTAATGCCATTTTAAAGTTCTTCTTTTAAATATGTGGCAAGCTTGAAATTGCAAAGCCAAACTATCAATAAGAGAAGGATAAAAGCCATAAGAGCCAAACTAACAAAAAAGCTATCTTTGCCATCTTGTACTTTTGTTACTGAGAAAGAGAAGATAATGTGTAAAGATCATCTGAGATGAAGACATTAAGAAAGGGGTAATTAAATGAAAGCATCTGAAATACATCTGGTAGTTCATTAAATACAGTATTCTGTTTTAACTAAAGACATACATGATGCTCTAGAGTGGTGCTTGAGATGTGGCTACTGGAACTGAGGAAGTGAATTTTTATTTAATTTAATTTAATTTTAAATAGCTACCTACTGAACAGCATAGGTCTAGAGAAAGTAAAAGCTGATCTCTAAACAAAGAGAGGAAACGTTTTCTTCATGTAGCACTTCATTTAAAAGTTGAGAGAAAAAATTTGAAAGCATCTTACAACATGCTCAAAACTCTCAAAATAAATTGAAATTAGTAGAAAGAGTAGTTTAAGTCAAACATACATGTCAAAAAGTGAGCATTTTGCTATATACTCACATATATGGGATTATAGGAACATTTTATAGAATGGTCAACCATCAAAAGAGAGTATGAAAATTTAGAAAATATGAGATATCAACATTAACACCATTGCGTTTATTTTGTAAATAGTTTTTGTGAAACACACTTGCTGATCCTAGCTCTGCTATGAAGCTATTAGGGCAATATCATTACACAGTGGTTTAAACGTTCCCAAAGTTACAAACTGCCCATCTAAAACCTTCACTCTTACTCGAAATTCATATCTTTATTCAAGCGACAGCTCTTGATTTTTCACTATATGTATACCTTTGTACCAGGTAGTGATGGGAACTGCAAGAAAGAAAGAAAGAAAGAAAAGAAAAGGAGGGAGGGAGGGAAGGCGAAAGAACACTAGAAGATATGGAGCACTGGTTCCAAGAAGTATTTATAATCTAAGTAGGAAGCCAAAATTTACACGTCTCAAATGTTTGATGAACTCCTAAAAAATGGCATCAGTAATAAGGAAGTGATATGCAAAGTACCTGGGAGGGTTTGCAAGCTGTAGCAGTAGGAGACATAGCTGAGTGCTTAAAAAAAAATGAGAAATGGGGGTGAACAAATAAACAAAAAAACCCTGGGTCTTTTAAAGCCTCAAATGTACATATATGTGTACTTCAGCATGAGTACAAACATCTATGAAACAGTCCATCCTCCATAATTTATCTTTCTATAATCTGCCTTTGACCTAAACACGAAATGGTGAAATCTGATTAGAGTTGACAGACATTGAAGTGAGAAATAGGATGTGTTGTTATTGTTCCTTTAAGTCTTGTTCCTTTGTTTTGTTTTCCACTTTAAGCACAAGCAGCCAAGGTTATGTTGTGACTGAAATGCCTTTCAGTGAGCCCTCTGCCTGACAATCCCTATCACCGAAACTTTGTCTCAGATCTGAATATAAAAACCCATGTTATTATTAGGATGAACCATTCAAAATTGCCAATACTCGATCATTTCTTTATCTACAAAAATGTCAGTTTCAAATATTGCAACTTATAGAATCAGTAGGTGCAATTCAAAGAATCTTGATTTTAATAATAATAATCAGAAAAACAAAATTATACATTATTGTTTCAAACAGAATATTGAAATAAAAGTTTTTATTTTTGTATAACACTGTAAATTGTTCCCATTTGCAGATTTTATTATTAAAAAATAGAAAATATTCCAACATGTTCTCAATTTCTTGTCTAAGTCCTGCTTTCGTTTGTTTGTCGTATAGTTTAATACTCCCTCCTTCATAAAAGAAAGACCTCGGTTTCCTAAAAAACAAAACTAACCAGTTTCTTTGGAACTTCAACTTTCTTAACTGGATCATCTACTCCTTAGCAATATTTTTTTAAATACTGTAATACATTGTGAAGTATTATCAAATATCAGTAATTTAATAACAGAGAAAACCTTTTAGCTAAAAAACAGTTTAAAATATTTAAGGAGTGGTAATGTATACATCACAAATATGAAAAAATCTTCAGGAAATATTAAATGACAAAAGCAAGGCACAGAACAGTGTACGGTTTGCTATCTTTTGTGAAAGAAAAAAGAGAAAATAAAACTATATCTATAAAAATGCTAACAGCATACACAATAAACTAAAAACAGTGATAAAAAGGATGAATACAGGAGTGGGAGGAAAAATAATAACTGTGTATCTTTTTATACTGTTTTGATTTTTTGAACCATGTGAATGTACCACCTACTCAAAAAATTAAATTAAATGTTAAGAAGTATATAAAATAGGCACCAGTTTGCCCTTGTATTGTTTTCAAAATAAGAGTACAGCAGTTACAAAGATGCCTGGGTTTAACTATAGCAGCAATTTAGGAAAGAAATTCTCAAAAATGTTAGGTAAAAGATAACTAGCATATAGTACAGCAGTTCTTAAATTTTATTGTGCATAAAAAATCTCAGATGCTTTGCTAAAAAATCCATAATCTCGGGGCCTAACTCTGATTATAAATGACTATGTTTGAACTGGAGTTTAAGAACGTGCATTTTAACAAACCCTAGGTAAGGGTCATGTAAAAACTGATTGACCCTACTCTGAGTAACCTTGTTTTAATGTTAGGGTATCTAATATCTTAAAATTTTATGCTATTACAACATTAACGAAAATAGTATTTCTGAAAATAGTAATTTCCTAACAGGCATTATTTTCCTTTTTAAATTTGATATGATTTTACTGTGTTCATTAGTTAATTAAAAAAGTTATTTGTGGGCTTCCTGGTGGTGCAGTGGTTAAGAATCTGCCTACCAATGCAGGGGACATGGGTTCGATCCCTGGTCTGGAGAGATCCCACATGCCTTGGAGGAACTAAGGCGGCACTCCACAATTAACTGAAGCCCACGTGCCTACAGCCTGTGCTCTGCAACAAGAGAAGCCACTGCAATGAGAAGCCTGTGCACCACCGCAAAGAAGATCCAGTACAGCCAAAAATAAATAAATGAAACAAATAAATTTTTAAAAAAATTTTAAAAGTTATTTGCAAGTCCAAAGTTTTCTTTATATTTAATATTAACTGGTAATCTTATACAGTAACCCATAAGAAGATACTAAAGAACCTTGCAGGTTTATCATTAAAAACAAAAACAAACAAAAAAAAAGGCTCCGTATCAATTTTAGAGTGCATTTCAAACTTTTTTAAAGTGGAGTAATGGATATTGTTAATCTTTGTGGTCACTCATCTTCTGAGCCTCATTTCTGTTTGGGAAATCCTCTACTTTGTGAGTTTTGTTGACAGGCAGAAACTACCTTTTAATACAGAAGCTGAATACTCTTTTTTTCAAAACAGTATTTAGAACTGCAACCAAACTTCACTCAGGTCCAGGGTCACAAAAACAAGAAACTGCATTGACGGCATGGCCTCCAAGTCTGCTTCTCTGGCCCTACCAGACAGTGAGCTACCCAGAATCCTTTTAATATATTCTTTCTCTGCTTAAAAAACCAGAAATATGTTGATTCTGATTTTTTTTTTTTTAATGTCTAAGAATCCTAGCTGATACCTGTGGGCTTAGGTTTGAAAAAGCAACTGAAATATCACATAGAAGAAATAAGACTCAACAGCAGTTCATGCAAAGGAAAATTAACATAGCTGATTTCAACTTAATACAAGTCAACAATGCTAATGCGCTTGTCCCAAAATATTCATACAGACTTGGGGAGGGAGGCGGCACTGAAAGGATAGAGACCAGGACAAGAGAAAAAATGTTAAGACTGATTCTACAGCTCTGCCCGGGCCTGTGCACATGTGGTGCAGAGTCTTAGGCTCTGGGTCCCACTTCTTAGACAAGCCTTTATAAATGTGTGTTTCCAGTGAAAGGCTTGAAAATTATATCATAACTGTCAAAGCAATCAGATATTTAGCAGTTTAAAGACAAGATTTGATGAAGGATATAAGAGCATCATCTTTCAATAACAATCCAGAGATTTTTCCAAAGAAATTAGAAATTTAAACTGGTACCAGTGGGGGTATTTTCACAGGATATGATCTCATTGTGAGACTTACTTGACAGTTAAAGCTACATAAAGAAATAATAGAATTCAATTAAAGAAATTAATAGCAACAATAGAGGCCTAATGATAACTTCTCAGCATGTTCAAAGGACATGTTACCATGTAATGAAATTTACTTAATAAACCCCAAACCTAATTGTCTATTTACTTTGTCTACTTTACGTTGTCTATTTCACCAGAAGATATATTTTTTACTCAAAGGCTCTTGCTTGCCACAACACTGGAAATGAAAAATAAGTTTATAAATCCTTCCCATCGTACTAGTGCTGAGGCCACGAGCAGCCACTGTCATCACGAAGTGACAAGTTCAGTCCCCACAGACCATCTGTAAGTTTTTAGGACGAGGTAAAGGGCTTCTGAAATAGTCACGTAGAGTACACTTCTGGAGGATCTATGAACGGTTTGGTACATGAGATTTCATCGGAGGAGGCAGTGTCACTATGTATAAGGTGATGGGCAGGACTCAAGAGCAGTAGGGCTTCAGCCAATGGAGAGAGCACTTGAAAGTTATGGCTGAGTGACTCACAAAACTGAAGGTGGAAAGTGTGAAATACAAAGAGAGCTGTAATTTAGCAGCTAACGTTGGAAGCCAGCGGCACTCATTGAGATACAAAATGTTGGGATCTGCTTGTGAGTAAAGGGTAATATGGGGCTCCGAAGATCAGTGTTGAGATCCATGACCTGGGACCTGGGTTCTGTTATCTGGACATGTGAAAAATCCAAATTCGTGGGAGGATCAGAGATTCAAAGCCAGGTTTAATTCTTATGTGCCTAAGTCAAAGAGTGCTGACAAGATAAACTTCCAGAGTCACGGACACCACTGGATTCAGGAATGAGCCCAGAATTCTTACCAGCACTGAACGCACTCCTTTGATGATCTCATCTAGTTCCATGATTTAAAAACTATCTCTGTGTTTATAAACGTATCTTGAGGTCTTTCGTGTCCTCTTAATTCCAGGCTCCCCTTGGATATTTAACATGTATCTCAAATGCAATATATCTAGAACTCCCAATTTCCATCTCTATAGTTCCATATATTAATTCAAATAAGAGCAACGGTTTTCCCTCTAGAGAGTTCTGTATGGTTTTCCATCAGGGGCAGCACCAGAATTTCCATACAGGTGTCCCTTTGGAACAATAATCTGATTGGAAAGGGGAGGTTGGCTAGGGAATTTGAGAAAGACGTTTTAGAAGCACTGGCATTACAAGCACACATTTTCACTCAAATTGTATACTTATTTTAGTGAAGAGAGATTGGGGTATGATGCTGAGATGCCCCCTACCTGCAGCCACCACTTTGCATACTTGAATGAATTACCATTGACCTTAAAATAAATGAAGTATTACATTTTATAGTTTCCCGGGCACTACTTGTGCTGGCCCCTTGCCTCCTTCTCTGATGTCATCTTGATCCACCATCCATCCCCTGCTTCACCTTTGCCAACTACATTCCAGCTAAAATACATGTGTTGCTCACACTAGACCTCGAATTTTTTCAGCTTTTTTAGTATTCCAAGCACATTCCTGGTTCAGGACCTTCCCACGAGCTGTTCTGTCTGCTTGGATTACTTTTCCTTCCACTTTTTGAATAGCTGTCTCTGCCTTGTTATTTAAGTCCGTTTCATTGTCACCTCTTTCTCAGAAAATGTTTCCTAACCATCTAATCTGAACTCTCTTTTCTCCCTCATCTAATATTCAAACCTGCAATTTCTATCATATCGCCTTTTTTGTTCATCTTAGCAGTTATTTATTTTTGTGTTAACTAGGGAATCTTTGTATTTCTCTATCAGAATGTAAGCTTCAAAGACAAGGAGATGGTGTATACCAGGTTTAACACTAGACTCCCAAAATCTAAAACAGTCAATAGTAGGTGTTCGATAAACATGCGTAGAAAGACTAGAAAAAGCAGAAGTAGGTAAATATGCAAAAGAATAGGTAAATCAATTTTTAAACATTAAATACAAGTTATTACAATGTTAACATTTTATTTAAAAGGAAGGGGTAAGAATTGAAACATTGTAGTGTCAGAAGCCCTTTGATCTGTGTTAAAGGTAATGGGTAACCCCTGATATTTACTTGATGACATGGTACCCATTACTTGAACATCTCTTCAGCGTATCATTTCACACAGGGTAACAGTGAAGTAGTTCCTGCAAATGGTTGCAGTTAAATGTCTATATATCTAGTTTCTCATTGTTATATACTATAAATCGACTTTTAACTTATGATTAATCTTCCTTTGACAATAATTTTTAGTTACTAACAGATAAGGGTTTTTTCTCCACACCTTGTCAAGAAGTTAATTACATGAAAATATTTTAAATATGTAACTGGTACTTCTATTTTAACATACTTTGCTTAAATATTTTTAAGTGAAATAAGCATAATTTATCTGTGAAGAGAACTATGCTAGAATGTTTCACGAATGTTTTCATAAAATTGTGGTTTATATACTAAGTTTTCTCAAAAGAAGGGTAATCATTGCCATATATTCCATTTTGAAAAATGAATATAGTCAGGTGATCCCAGAAAATATGGATTATAATATAATTACACATAATATTACTGACTTAAAATTGTCCCAGGCTCATAGAAAAAGGAATATTGTTTCAAAAGGAATCCAATTCAACAGATTTTCAATACAGGCCTTCCTTATTGTCTTCACATTGAACTATTGAAGAATTCTCACTGGGAAATAAGTAGATATTAACAGAGCCCCGGCAATGAAAAATCCATTTAGACCACTTTAAATATCACAGTAGATGTTATTAGACATTTATAAAGTGAATCGTGTCAACCCTCAGGAGTTCAGATTTATTTATTTTACATAATAAAAATACAACTTTCCATGAAAATTTGATGCAATATAAGAAATCGCTCTGAAAATTCAGTTTCCCTAATTTAAGAAATTCCAATTGACTTACACCTTCCAGTAGAAATATTCATAAAGTTGTCAGTTTGTGTCAGTAAGTTGCATGAGAAAGATGATATAAATTTGCAGAGAAGGCAAATTTAACCTATCATTTATAACAACTTTTCTTAAAGCCATAGTCTAAATATTCTATTTCTCATATTCACATTTCTTAAAATCCAATCCTGATGAGATATGGATTAATAAGAGTTATAGCTAAATATGTTTAATAACTCTTATGTTAATTTAATTTTGATGAAAGCTAGTATACTGCAGCAACTAGAGTTATTTTACAGAATTCAAATTCCTAAGGGATGTCCTTTTAGACTCTCTATCAAACAATAAAACACTGATCACTATATGCTAATAGACAATGTCTTAGTTCAGCGCTGGTTTGTTTAAGTATTGGGAAATAACAATCCTCCTCTTCTCTACTGTCATTTAGAGGAAAATGTCAAAATTATATAGTGAATAAATGATTTATAAAATGTTTTTCTACTGTCTACTCTCTTTAAAGGATGATAGCATTCCTGAACTAGAATTAGAAAATCTGAACTCTAGTCCCTAAATCATCTTTTAATAGATTACTCTGAATAAATAACTTTAGCTTTCTGTGCTTTCCTCTTTTTACCTGTAAAATGCTGACAGCCACATTGTCCTTTTTAACCCATAAACTCTTTTAGTGGTAAAATTAATTTTAGGGTCAAATCGTGTCTATGATTTATTAAAGGAGACATGGGCACAATCCATGAAGAATTTGCTGTTTCAATGATAAAAAAGGAGAAGACATTATTTTGGATACTGGTTCAATTTTTAGCTACTTTTATTGAAATATACTTACTGGCATATGTATTTTTTTTGAGTGTGTATATGTTTTATTGCATAAGAGTGGATAGGTTTTAGTTCTATGTAATGCAAACTATGCATTTTGGACCACAGCTTCCACATAAGACAATTTAAAAATTATACAAAATATTTGAAATACTTTCCTTAGAACATCAGAGAGCAAACAACTATAACTCTTACTGTTGAAAAGTAGCAACAGACTGACAGCTATCTCCTCAATAGCAAAAAGGAAGTCAAAAGACTGGAATAATTTACCAAAATGCTGAAACCAAACATTTTCTATCTAAAAAACAAAATCTCCTTTTAGAATGAGACCTGAAATAAAGGTATTCTCACAAAAACCAAAAAGCAAAGAATTCATTACTAGCAGACTGATGTTAAAGAAATTCAACCAGGGCTTCCCTGGTGGTGCAGTGGTTGGGAGTCCACCTACCGATGCAGGGGACGCAGGTTCGTGCCCCGGTGCGGGAAGATCCCACATGCCGCGGAGCGGCTGGGCCCGTGAGCCATGGACGCTGAGCCTGCGCGTCCGGAGCCTGTGCTCCGCAACGGGAGAGGCCACAGCGGTGAGAGGTCCACGTACCGCAAAAAAAAAAAAAAAAAGAAATTCTACCAGATGACAAGTTAGTAATGCAGAAAAAACAAAGAGCACAGAAACTAATAAACATGTGAAAAAACTAAGTTAACATTGGTTTGTAAACCAATACATATGCCCATAATTTCCCATAGATAATTTCTATTATCTATTTAATAATAGATATAATAAAAATAATGTTTAAGTGCGTCTAAAAGTATATAATGTGATATTGGCTCAGGGATACAGAAACAGATCAATACGATAGAGGATCTAGTAACAGATCCAGCGATCTATAGACACTTGGTATATGTCAAAGATGGATTTGCATAGCAGTGCAACAATAAATAGTCCCCAGATAATTGAGCATTCATGTGGAAAAATAATATTGGACCTACTTCACATGGCTAAGATTTATAGAATTAAATGTGGAAGGGAAAATAATAGACAATAAACAGTAGAAAAGAAAACAATAGACATAATAGAGGAGAATATATTCAGAATATTAGGACAGGGAAATACTTCTAAAACAGGACATAAAAATAAATAATACTAAATAAATGATTTATAAACTGGGTTACATTAAAATTAAGACTGTTTATCAACGGCACCATTAGGGATGTAGAAAAATGCAAATCACTTAATAAGAGAATACAGTTAACAACACATGTAATTGACAAAAGTCTGGTATCCAGAACATATAAAGAATATCTACAAATCAGTAAGAAAAGACAACCCAATGGAAAAATGGGAAAAATGAGGAACTGAAATTTCACAAAAGAGAATGTGTAATTGGCCATTATACATATGAAAAGGTACAACCGCATTATAAATCAGGGTAACTCAAATCAATAACGAACTATCACCTTGCAAGCACCATAATGGATGCAATGTAAATGTCTGATGATACCAAAGTGCTGGAAAGAATGTGAAGCACCAGGAATTCATACAATGCTCATAGGAATATAAACTGGTACAACTACTTTGGGAAAGAAAAAAAAAAACCTGAAATTATCTACTGAAGTTGAAAATATGCAAAGCCTAAGGCAAGCAAACCTATCCCTGTGTATTCAGCCATGGAAATTATGGGCTTATGGTACATTAGGGAATCAGCACCAAAAAAAAGTTAATAGCAGCATTACAGGCATAAACTAAAAGTCCATTAATAGCAAAATAAATAAATATATTTTGATTCATTCGTGCAATGGAATCGAGTAAAGTGAAAAAAGTGAATGGACATGTAACATTACCAGTGAAATTATAAAAAGAATGCTGAGCAAGAGATGTCAAACACAAGAAATACACATTGTATGATTTAATCTATGTAAAGTTTTAAAACAGCAAAAACTAAATTATAGTGCTTAGGAATGCATTTTTGGGGGTGTAGAAATTATACAGCAAAACAAGGAAGTGTTTACATAAAAGTCAAGCAAGGGAGGTGAAGAGTTGAAAGTGGCAAGTGGGGAACTTCTGGGGAGCTCACAATGTTCTCTTGACCTGGGTAGTTTAATTGCTGATCACTTTTTAATAATTTGAAGCTGTATACATTTCTGTTTCATGTACTTTTCTGTGTAACCTTATCACATTTTAAAAAGATAAAAATTGTAATAGAAACAGCTCAACTCTGGAAATCAAATGCTTAGACAAAAAGCTAAAATGATGTAAAGAATGAGAAAATAAAGGAAATCAAGAAATTATATGACATATATACATATGACATATTTCAAAGGAGACTGATAGATCTAAAAAGGCAAATTAATGCCTTGTTTGAATAGAACATTTAAAACACCCTTAACATGTCACAGGAAAATTGTAAGAAATGTTTTTCACATCTCAACTTTCTGATTTAATAAACATATGGGAAGAAGAGCCTGCAACCCGAGTGCAACCCGAGTGGATAAGAAAATTAATTTGTCTTCCACAATGCAAAGGGATTGTGAGAGGGGGTAATACAAAGAAGCTACAACTAGAGAAAAAGGGTTTATGGCATTAATATTATTTTTAATGGTAAATGCAAATTAGGATAATAAAGAATCATGATTTTGTGATTAAGTGGTATCTGGAGGGAAAATCTTAGACCATAAATGTGCTATCTAAAACTGACCAGAGAAGGTAAAATACATTAAATAAAACGGGCAGAGATAATGCTGTAAGAGAACAAGGAAAATTTGCACGTCGTATTTTTAAAAGATAGATATATGGAATGAATACAAACTGTGTGTGGTATTTCCATCCATTTCTTCAAGAAGGAGAAAATAATTGTAACTATATACAATATTAAATTTCCTTTTACAATAAAAAGTGTGAACATTAAATGAGGATGAAAGAAGAAATGATATAGTAAAGTGAATAGTAAAGGGCTGTTAACAAGAAAATAGGCTCAAAATGGAGTTGTTCACGCTAAGCCTCAACTCACCAAACTGAGACTTAATTACAGTTTCTGTTCTCCCAGAAACAGACTGTTAAACTGTCTATCAGGAATCACCAGATGAGCACAAGTTAGTTAATCTGCCTGATGGACCCTTTGCTGTGCCCCAAAGGAAGGTAACCTTGCAAATAAGCAACCAACTTTTTTCGCATAGTATAGCTTCTTTGTTCCTGCGCCCTTCTGCCTATAGAAGTCTTTCATTTTGTACAGCTCCTCATAGCTCCTTTCTATCTGCTAGATTGGAATGCTGCCCAATATATGAATCATTGAATAAAGCCAATAACATCTTTAAAATTTACTTAGTTGAATTTTTTTTTAACAGGGCCAAAGAAAAAATTTTCTTTATCTTCCAAGGAATCAACCTCTATCGTCTCCTACCTCCATGAGAATTCCTTATTTAAGGGGTTTCTGCTCTTCTGCTACTCCTTAAATGTACATCTATTCCATGGTTCCATCCTCAAGCCTCTTCTGTTTTGTCTCTATCTGCTTTCCTCATCCTTTCTAGTGATTTAAATCACTTACATATCATTGATTCCCACAGTCCTTATTGCTTTCTGTTGTTCCACTTGCCTGCTGGACATTTCCACTCAAAGTCTCAATTTTCCATTTCCCAAAAGGAATGCATAACTTTTTTCTTAAGACAGAATTACATGCCTGATTTTGGCAAACAGCATGACTATCCATGTAGTAATCCAATTAGAAATTTTGAAAATTTCCTTAGCTCTTTTTTCTCCTTAGGAACACTTTCAACCTTCTTCTGTGCATACACAGAGATCAGCATCATCATCACCACCACCACCACTGTCATCATCATCATCAGTCTCCAAATAATTCTGTTCTCTATAACGCTGCCAAAGTTCCTTTATTAAAAACAAGCCTGAATATATAATATAGTTGCCCACTTAACATTCTCTATGACTCCGTAATTCTTCCAGTTGACAATTACAGAATTTTTGACACACCATATAACAATCTAGTTTTATACTTTGTTTACGTGTCTATCTCCACCAAATTGCAGATTCTTCAAGAACCAATCATAGGCTTCAATCCTTAGAACAATCAGTATTGAATACAATAAATATTTATGGAATGAATGCATTTTTTTGCATGGCTGCTCGGTATAATTTAGCATGCTCTAATTATTAACCAAAGGTCCTTGGATCCCCATGGGATCCACGTATAGAATTTCTGAGTCATCAAAGTTGGATCAAAAGATACGTACTTAATTTTTACTAACCTCTGATGAAAGTCAGCATTGTCTTCAAACCATAAACTACAGTAGTACCTACAGCTTTGACACTAATAAAATCGGAGAATTACTCATATCAGATATGAGTTATTACAGATATATTAAAATATCTTTAAGACCATAACAACTTTGGAATATGGCAATTATCCGGTCCATGCTATACCATTCTATGCAATATGTTAACAAACACATGCACATATATTAATGTATGATGATTTTAAATATTTTGGTAAACATATTCCAAAACAATACTTTTCCTTAATAACACTATGCATTTAATTTTATTTATTTAAACCTGAAAAAGAAGGGCTCCATAGGTTTCAATAGATGCCCAAATGGTTCATGACACCAAAAATGTTAAGAATCCCTATTTTAAAATGAAGTGAATAGAACACACCACTAAGAGATACATTTTAATTCTTCTATTAGATAAGGAGTTCATCCTACTATGCAAGAAATCACTGAAGACGGACCAGCAAATCAGTTGGGGGGAAAAAAAAAGAGAATGTGAAGGTCAACAGTGCAAGTGGAAAGGAATGGCATTCCTATCAGTGACTGAACAAGGAGACAAACAGAGGTATGAATAGAAAGAAAGGTAAAATATAGAATTAAAGTTAAAATATAAGAATTTATAATAAGAACTGAAAACTCTTGTATAATGAAAATGTTTGGACATTGAGCATTTGATTAGAATATCTAAGTCTCCTGGAAAATATAAAACAAAAGACAGAAGTATTACCACAGATAATGGTTTGCTGAGATAAAAATATAAACAATTTTGAAGCACTTAAGAAGAATACAGGTGAAGACCAAGAAAAAAAAAATAAAAAGCAAAATAAGACAAAACAAGTAAACACAGATATAATTTGTAAGTTGTGAACTTTTGCAAATTCCACATGGAAAAGAAACTGGTTGCCAAAAACCAAATTGTAATTATATATACAGGAATATCACATTTTATTGCGCTTTGCAAATACTGAGGTTTTGACAATTTGAATTTTTGTGTCAACCCTGCATTAAGCAAGGCTATCAGCACCATTTTTCTAAGAGTATTCGCTCACTTTGTGTCTCTGTGTCACATTTTGGTTATTAGTGCAATATTTAAACTTTTTTATTATTATTTTATTTGTTATGATGATCTGTGATCAGTGATCTTTGTTGTTACTATTACAATCATTCTGGTGGGGGGGGCACAAACTGTGCCCACATAAGATGGCAAACGTAATAAATGTATGTGCTCTGACTGACCCGTGGACTAGTTGTTCCCTGGCCTCTCTCCCTCTCTTCAAGGCCTGTCTGTTCCCTGAGACACAACAATATTGAAATTAGGCCAATTAACAACCTTACAATGGCCTCTAAGTGTTCAAGTGAAAGGAAGATTCTCACATCTTTCACTTTAAATCAAAAGCTAGAAATTACTAAGCTTAGTGAGGAAGGCATGTTGAAATCTGAGTAGGCTGAAAGCTGGACCTCTTGTGCCAAACAGTTAGCCAAGTTGTGAATGCAAAGGAAAAGATCTTGGAGGAAATTAAAAGTGCTCATCCACTAAACACACAAATGATAGGAAAGCGAAACAGCCTTATTGCTATATGGAGAAAGTTTAAGTAGTCTGGGTAGAAGATCGACAACTTCAAACCCTTCTCTTAAACCAAAGCCTCATCCAGAGCAAGGCCCTAACTCTCTTCCAATCTATGAAGTCTGAGAGAGGTGAGGAAGCTGCAGAGGAAAAGTCTGAAGCTAGCAGAGCTTGGTTCATGAGGCGGAAGGAAAAAGCTGCCTCCATAACATAAAAGTGCAAGATGAAGCAGCAAGTGCTGATGTAGAAGCTGCAGCGAGTTATCCAGTAGATCTAGCTAAGATAATTAACGAAGGTAGCCACACTAACCAACATAGTTTCAATGTAGACAGAACAGCCTTATATTGGAAGAAAGATGCCATGTAGGACTTTCACAGCTAGAGAGGAAAAGTAAATGCCTGGCTTTGAAGCTTCAAAGGACAGACTGACTCTCGTTAGGGGCTAATGCAGCTGGTGACTTGAAATTGAAGCCAGTGCTCATGTACCATTCTGGAAATCCTAGGGCCCTTAAGAATGATGCTAAATCTACTCTGTGCTCTGTAAATGGAACAACAAAGCCTGGATAACAGCGCATCTGTTTACAACATGGTTTACTGAATATTTTAAGCCCACTGTTGAGACCTACTGCTCACAAAACAAGATTTCTTTCTAAAGATTCCTGCTCATTGACAACACACCTGGTCATCCAAGAATTCTGATGGAGATGTACAATGAGATTAGTGTTGCTTAGCACAACATCCATTCTGCAGCCCGTGGGTCAAGGAGTCATTTCAACTTGCAAGTAATACTGTTTAAGAAATACATTTCATAAGGCTATAGCAACCATAGACAGTGATTCCTTTGATGGATCTGGGCAAAGTCAACTGAAAACTTTCAGGAAAAGGTTCACCATTCTAGATGCCATTAAGAACATTTATGATTCATGGGAAGAGGTCAAAATAGCAACATTAGCAACAGGAGTTTGGAAGAAGTTAATTCCAACCCTCACATGATGTTGAGGGGTTCAAGACTTCAGCAGAGGAAATAACTGCAGATGTGGTGGAAATAGTAAGAGAACTAGAATTAGAAGTGAGGTCTGAGTTGTAACTGAATTGTTATAATTTCATGATAAAACTTGAACAGATGAGGAGTTGCTTATTACAGAGGAGCAAAGAAAGTGGTTTCTTGAGATGGAATATACTCCTGGTGAAGATGCTGTGAAGATTATTGAAATGACAACAAAGGATTTAGAATATTACATAAACCTAGTTGATAAAGCAGTGGCAGGGTTTGAGAGGATTGACTCCAATTCTGAAAGAAATTCTACTCTGAGTAAAATGCTATCAAATAGCATTGCAGGACTTCCCTGGTGGTGCAGTGGTTAAGAATCCACCTGCCAATGCAGGGGACATGGGTCCAATCCCTGGTCCAGGAAGATCCCATATGCCGTGGAGCAACTAAGCCCGTGCTCCACAACTACTGAGCCCACGAGCCACAACTACTGAGCCCGCGTGTCACAACTACTGAAGCCCGTGTGCCTAGAGCCCGTGCTCCACAAGAGAAGCCACCACAATTAGAAGCACGTGCACCACATCAAAGAGTAGGCCCTGCTCGCCACAACGAGAGAAAGCCTGCACGCAGCAACAAAGACCCAACACGGCCAAAAATAAAAAAATAAATAAAATAAATTTATATTAAAAAAAAACAGCATTGCATGGTACAGAGACATCGTTCATGAAAGGAAGAGTCAGTCAATCAATGTGGCAAGCTCCACTGCTGTCTTATTTTAAGAAATTGCCACGGCCACCCCACCCTTCAGCAACCACCACCCTGATCAGTCAGCAGCCATCAACTTTGACGTAAGACCGCACCAGGAAAAATTACAACTCGCTGAACGCTCAGATGATCGTTAGCGTTTTTTAGCAATAAAGTATTTTTTTTTTTTTTTTTTTTTTTTTTTTTTTTTGCGGTATGCGGGCCTCCCACCGTCGTGGCCTCTCCCGTTGCGGAGCACAGGCTCCAGACGGGCAGGTTCAGCGGCCACGGCTCACGGGCCCAGCCGCTCCACGGCATATGGGATCTTTCCAGACCGGGGCACGAACCCATGTCCCCTGCACCAGCAGGCGGACCCTCAACCACTGCGCCACCAGGGAAGCCCAGCAATAAAGTATTTTTTAATTAAGGTACATACACTGTTTTTTAGACACAATGCACACTTCATAGACATATAAGTATATGTTAACATAACTTTTATAGGCACCGGGAAACCAAAAAAATCGTGTGACTTGCTTTATTGCGGTGGTCTGGAATCAAATTTGCAGTATCTCTGAGGTATGCCTGTAGTTTCCTTAAATAAAGTGGCTACTAGTTTTATGCATTTGACTAGACTTAGTAAATTAAACTGCAATTTTATTGTCGATGCTACAGAATTATTTTCAAATTTCCTGCTTTAATTTATTCACATTCAAATATAGGTCAACCACTCTAAGCATCTGGTATTTACTCTGTTTACCAGTATCCAGTGATGAAGTGTTCTTGAATCTTTTTATCTCTTGGTAACATCTCTTATTACCAAGGTGAACAGAGAATGGAGAAGAGATGACAACATGGATTTACACAATGAAACAGGGGCTATTTCAAAAACACCGGGAAAATATGAGCGACTATACTAAATTATTTTTTAGGGAATAGAAATATGCCACCTACCATTCGTTAAAATCACAAGATATATTATGTATTATTCTGTGTCTGTCAGGCTCTGTGTTAGATACCAATGATTTAAAAAAAAATGATGACACCATCAGTATCTTCATGAACCTACCATCTAGGGAGAAGGAAGAATTTAATCAGATTAACACATAGCATATAGTTTAATATGATCAGTGCTACCAGCACTATGAAGGAAAGATACATTCATGTAGGACAGGGAAAATAAACTAGTCTAGATCTGTAAGGAGACAATATTGGAGCTGAGATCTGAATGATGAGTTGGCTGGAGGATGAAGGAAGCAAACTGCACAATGAGGCAGTACAGACTCAAGATAGGAAAGAACTTGACATGGTCCAAGAAGTGACAGATAATCAATGATGTGTACTGAGCATGATGGAGGTGGCAAGAGGGAAGGCAGGGTATACCACATAGGACTTTATAGGTAGGATAACCGTATATCCCAGTTGCCTAGAATAGTCCAGGTTTAAGATAAGTAATAATTAATAATGATACTTAGTAATTAATGTCCTTTTCCACTCTCTTAAGTGTCCCAGTTTGGTGACATATTATTATTCCACTTTAAATGAGTAGGGTAGGATCATGGTATCAATTAGCAATTGCACTTAGCTGATAGTATCCCTTGTCAGAAACAATAAGAGCTCAAAAAAAGATACAGGTTTAATTTTCTCTCATTAAAAAAAAAAAGTACAAAGGTAGGAAGCCCTGCCCTGATCTGACAGTTATCTTCTATATTTGTGTCTCAACATTCCTAGGTAACAGCTTATCATGTCATCTCATGATTCAACAAGACTTCTTAAGCCTCAGCCATCTGGTCCACATTCCAGGTAAGATAAAGGGAGAACGAGGAAAGAAAAAAAATGTCTACACCCTATTAAGGAGCCTTCACAGAAGACCCAGACTAAAAAACTTCCATTTACATTTTATTGGCAGGAATTTAATCACACAGTATCACTTAGTTGCAAGAAAGGTTAGAAATTGTAGTTTTTAGCTGAGCATATTGCTACCACACCAAATAAAATAGGGTTCTGTTATTAAGGAAAATGGGGAGAATAGACATTGGGTAGGGAATTAGCCATCTGTGCAAAAGACATACTAATAGTTTTAAATAAATAAATAAATATATATATATATATATATATATATATATATTCTAAGTGAAATGGAAACCATGAAGAGATTTATGCAGGGTAGTGCATAACCTGATCATAGTTTTAAAAAATCTTTTGGCTTTCATATGGAAAGTAGGCCTGAGGAGGGCAAGTGTAGAAGTGTGGAGATCAGCCAGGGGACTTGAATTGACATGACGTAGGAAAAATATGAAATAGAGCAAATTCTACTGGAGACAGAGAAAGTGTGTAGATTAAAGAGTGATTATGGAGGTTGACCAAGAGGCAGATGTTAGAGAAGACAATTATTTGTGGCTTATAGGACTGAATGAATAGTGTTACCATTTGAAGAAATACGGAACCTTGGGAGAGACACAGATTAGAGGCTAAAGAGCACAGGTTTAGCTCTGGACATGTGAAGTTGGAAGTGCATTTGAGATATTGAAACGGAAATATCAAGTCAGTTGTTAACATATAGGCTTAAAATAAATTGGGAAATTATTGGCATATAGATGATAACTAAACTTGCAGATATTACTAAGTTTACTGAAGAAAGGCATATATAACATGAAAAGATGGCCTAGGGAGAACCATAAGAAACCACAACATCTAATTGTAGAAGATGATCTTACAAGAAGACTGAAAATATCTGGCAACAAAGTTCGAGGAAAAACAGGAGAGGGCATTGTAATGGAAGCCATGGAAGAGAGAGTTTACAGGAGAGAGTTTACAAGTGTCACATTCTAGTGAGATATCAAATAAAACAGCTGAACAATATCCAATGGAGTTAGAAAATGAAGGTTATCAAAACTTGCTTCCGGAAAGGGGAAGTGAGAAGCGAGTACACATTATCGAGGAATAATTGGAGGTGAGGTGATAGAGGGAGTAGACCCGGGTAGGACGAATAACTTCTGCAAAGGTTTGCATTGCAAAAATGTTTAAGCATTGTGTAGAGAAAAGTAGGATCTAATGAGTATTTTCCTTTGGTTCTTTTTCTAAATGGTAGGGTTTAAAGCAAGTTTAGATGCTGCTGGGAAGGATTCTATAAACAAATGGTTTATTAAATGAGCAAAACGTGATGGGACAAACAACACATTGTTTCATATTTCTTATTTCTCTCTTCAAATACACCATGTCAGATTTACTCTCCCTGTTAAGGACATCTCTGGAAGATCCCACATTTAGCCACCACTTTCAAGAATTAAGAAGTCTGATTCTGTTTTATATTAAACATCCATCTCATTCAAGTTAAAGTTTCTTCTCGTCCTTCAATGTAGGCCTATCTTTTTTGCCTGGGGACCTGTTCTGGCAAAGAAGTAATTGATCTGGTTTTCCTTCACTTACTTTTCTGCTATTTGCACTGCCTGGAGCAGAGCAGGGATTGAAGGAAAGTAGGCAAAAGTTCTACTTGGTTAATGCTATTTAATCCAGCCCTGTGTGAACTGTTTCCTGATGTGGGCAAATGCACAGCTGACTTCTTGCTACCTTTCTTCAGCTTCTGTCTCCTGGAGGTATTTACATCATAGAGTTTCTTAAGTGGGGTCCCTTTGAGACAACTCAAGCCCAGGTACATTCCCTGGCATCTGATTGACTTGTGGGGGATCTTACGTATCTTTGGTTTACCAAATGGTGGATGTACGGCTTCAGAAATTAGCACTCTTTCATTCTCTTCCCTGCTGTCTAAGTTTCCTTCACCAGCTCCAGCTTCAGACTCCTGCAAGCAGGAAGTAGGTATGGGTTTCACTGTTTCTAAGTCCACATACATTTCCAAGTATTTGAGAACCTACGTCCAGCCCTCCCAAAAGTACTCCCCCAAACTCTCATAGTGTACAATTAAAAGGCCAGAAAAGGGAAAACAAAAGTATTCTCTACTTTTACAAAGTCTTCCTTTAACAAACCTCCTTTTAAGTTTCTAGTCTTTCATCTAAGCTGTGGAGGCTGTGATCACTGTGTCCATTTTCTCATTTTGCAGTAAGTCCTTCATAGGTGTATCCCGTCCTGTTTTCCAGAATTCTGAGACTACTAGAAAAGTGGATTATGTCATGTTATAAAAACAGTCAAGATAGCAGAGAGCGGGCACAACAGATATATTGGACTGCCAAGAAAGTGCAGAGTGAGTGGAATGATTCCCCCTCAGAAAGCCAGGATCATTCTGTGAGGGATTAGACACGGAGGTTCTTCTGTTTTTGAAACATGGATTTCGTTCTACTGGTATCATGAGACTGTTGAATATATGGCCTGTGAACTGAAAGATTCAAATATATTCTTTAAAATGAAAATGAAACAGGGGGGAGGGTAGTGTGTGTAGGGGGGGAAGAGAGAGTGTTATGGGAATAATTTAAAGGGAGTGGTAATCCTTAATAAGACAGAGACAGTTGGAAATGAGAAGAGAAGGTAGATTCAGAGAGATTATGGAGTTACAAATGGCAGGACCTAATGACCAGAGGAATATGAAGAAAGAAATAGGCTTAAAGGCAGTGGTAGGAAAAGGGAACTTCAGAGTTGATTTTGTTTATCACTCAAATGTTATGAATTTGAACTAGTTTTGTCACATGTGTGCTATGAATTTAGATGCAAATATTACCTCTCTGAGTCATAGAATTTTACTTTAAAATTTAAATCACTTCCATAGTGACTTGAAGTCTCTAAATTCACAAAAATTGCTAATTCCTACCTCATTTCATTTTTCTCCATGTTAAAAGGAAATTTTCTTCCTGGTTTTTAAGTTCCTGTTCAAAAATTTTTTAAAACAAATAGACAAATATTCTGTGCCAGGCATGATTCTACTTGCTTTATAAATATTGGCTCTTCCAGTTTTCACAATTGACCCTATAAAGCAATTGTTATCACCTACATTTTGCAGATGAAGAAATCGAACCCCTACAAGACACCCAAGATCATGCAGCTAATAAGTAGCAGAGCTTGGATTTGAATTCAAGTAGTTCATGCTTGTAATTACTGTACTGTACTTTGCTACTTTTCTCTCCCACAAGAAGCCCTAGATTCTTTCAACCACCAGAAATTGCTCCACCGTCCTCCCACTCCCAGCCTGAATTGCTATACTGCTTAACCTAGACTCTTCTGTTGGTCGTTTCTTTCCACCTTGAGTTATAATTATTTATATACATGTTCTAACCAGATTATATACTAAATTCTCTGAGGTAAGGACCACTTCTCATTCATCTTTGTACCTACGGCCTAAAAGAGCATAGGACTATAGCGTGCTGGGCTATAGTATAGCACAAACCTTAGAATCAGACAGACTTGAGTAGAGTGGATGTTACTGAGTTGCTGTATGACTTGAGCACAGTCCTAAAATTCACGTTTCCGTCTCCTTGCTTGCAAAATGAAGAAAAAGTCTTTCTCTTGTGTTTGTTATGAAGATTAAATAGATAATATAAACATTGCAACCTAGTTCCTGATACATAGTGAGCACTCATGAAATACCTATTGTTTCCGTTTTTATTGCACATAAACCCTCAGCAGATGTTTGTCGAATTATTGATTCTGTTTTTGAGATTACATACAGATCTGGCTGGTAAAAAGCACAGAAGAGGCCTCGCCTATTTTAAGTCACAGGTGAAGTGTTTTAAAATATAATTGCAATCAAGTATTTCTACGTTCAGGTGTGTTGATTAGTCATCCATTCACGTTTTAAATTGTAAGGAACAGCTGTCAACTATTACCCAGTAGTTTATCCTTGTAAATATAAAAATTATGTTCATGAGATCATATCAGATAGGAAAGACAAAGGGGCAGTTTTGTTTCAAAATTTACCCAGAATATTGCAACATTTCCATCTGTAAAAGGAATAATACATCAAAACTCAAGATTAAGGCTAATTATATTTGTAATTTAGAAAACGAAAATAAGAAATATTAAGCATAATTGTTCAAATTAAATCAGTCGGGACTGAGAATGAATGGGTTTATGAGCTGTTTGTTGTTCTTAATAGCAACAAGAAAACCAAATATTTTCTATGAAATAGTAGCGGATAATTATTTTCATCAAGCCCTGAATTATAGACTTTGTAGATTGCCCTCCTTGGATTCTTATGTGGAAACACTTAATGAAGGATGTTATGACTCAATAAGGCAAATAGTACTGCATACTTGGACTTCTTTTCTCAGACTATGGAAAGGTACAAGAACATATGATTTCCCTAATCTCCAAGTAACACTCTCCTATTATATTTATTTCTGGCTGGCCGGGAAAATATTATATGAACTACAAATTGTTGCTATAATGGAATTGCAAACATTGTATGTCTATATTTTTTCCTTGAAAGGGCTTCCCAAAAGAAAAGCTCTGGTATTACATTTGGTGGGGAACAGAGGTATTGCTTTAAGTCAATCTGCATACCATTTAAAATGTCGCACAGGTGGTTTCTCTCTAACCTTCTCTTTCTAATCCTTCACTTTCATTGGAAGATTTTAACAGGAAGAAAGATAATACTGATGCCTTTGCAAAGGATAAAATGCTGAAGGTGGAATAACATTAGAGATAGGGCAATCATTTTGAAGAGTATTTTAATCATCCAGGTGTAGCTTGATGAAGTCCTGAATTAGGATTAGTTCCTATTATATAAAAATAAACTTTTTATCCTTTATAATTTTTCAGTTCAAGTTCTAGTAGTAAAGATGTTTCCTATTAAATGGACTTACTGTTTAATGAAGCAGAAAGCCATTTAAATCTAAAACTTATAGGAAGAAAGTAGGTGATATATAAACATAAACTCATTTGATTTCATGAGTCCTGGAGCCTCTATGTGATTACTCAGTTCAAGTGGGGAATCTTTGAGAACCTTAAAGCAATGAACTCTGAGAAAGGAGGAGCTAGCTTGACTGATTGGAAAAGGCAGAAGATAAAGCCCCAGAGCTAGGTAATATGGAAGTGGGATTAGCACATCATGTCATGCAGCAGCAGAAATGCCCTTCAGGTGAGTATAAGATGTTCCAGAAAATGCAAGGGAGCCGTTTCCTGAGGGTTTGCCCTGTTGACACTGAATTGGAATCAGCCTAAAATTCCGGGCATGATGGTGAAAGAGGATAAAGTGTCAAAAGAAAGGAAAAATGTTGCAAATTTTATCAAGATAAAATGAGTAAAAGGAACTTGAGCTCACCTGCTCTCATGAGCACACCCAAATCACAACTAACTGCTAAACAACCATCAGTAAAAAAGACTGGAACCTACCAAGAAAGATATTCTACATCCAAAGGCATAAAGAAGAAACCCAGCGAGACGGTAGGAGGGGGTGTATTTACGATATAATCAAATCCCATACCACCCAGCTGGTCGACCCACAAACTGGAGAACAATTATATCGCAGAAGCTCTCCTGCAGGAGTGAGCGTTCTGAGCCCCATGTCACGTTCCCCAGCCTGGGGTTCTGGCATTGGGAGGAGGAGCCCCCAGAGCATTTGGCTTTGAAGGCCAGTGGGGTTTGAGTGCAGGAGCCCCCCAGAGCTGGGAGAAACAGATACTCTACTCTTGGAGGGCACACACAAGGTCTCAGGGCAAAAGCAGTGACTTTACAGAAGCCTGGGCTGGACCTACCTGCTGGTCTTGGAGGGTCTCCGGGGAGGCAGGAGGGCGGCGGCTGTGCCTCACTGTGGGAACAATGACACTGGTGGTGGAGGTACTGGGGGAATATTCATCAGCTTGAGGTCTTCTGGAAGTCACTATTTTGGCAACAAGACCTATCCTCACCCAACAGCCTGTAGGCTCCTGTGCTGGGCTGCCTCATGCTAAACAACCAACCAACAGGAACACAGCCCAAACCATCAGCTGACTGCCTGCCTAAAAGACTAAAAAGCCCACGGCTGCCTCTGGGCACGCCCCTAGGCACGGCCCTGCCTATCAGAGGGCTAAGACTCAGTTCCACCCACTGGCCCCTCCCTCCACGAAGCCGGCCCAGCATGTTAGACCAGCCTCACCCACCAGGGCGCAGACACCAGAAGCAAGAATACTACCAAGCGGTAGCCTGTGGAACAAGTCCGCAAACGCAGATCAGAGCCTCCCGTGGGGCCAGCTGGTCCCTGGCCCTTGGGAGACGAGAGGGGAGTGCGGTGCTGGGACACATAGGACATCACCTACAGAGGGCCACTTCTCCAAGGTTAAGAAACATAACTAACCCTCCACATACATAAAAATAAAAATAGAAATCTAGACAAAATGAGACAGAAAAGGAATATGTTTCAGACGAAGGAAAAAGATAAAACCCCAGGGCTTCCCCGGTGGTGCAGTGGTTGAGAGTCCGCCTGCCGATGCTGGGGACACAGGTTCGTGCCCCGGTCCGGGAAGATCACACATGCCGCGGAGCAGCTGGGCCCGTCAGCCATTGCAGCTGAGCCTGCACGTCCGGAGCCTGTGCTCCGCAACGGGAGAGACCACAACAGTGAGAGGCCCGCACGCAGCAAAAAAAAAAAAAAAAAAAAAAAAAAAAAAAAAAAAAAAAAGATGATCCTTCTCTTGGGAGAAGAATGGATGCACAAAGTGAGAAGTTACAAGAAGTCTTTTAACAGAGTTAGAAAACATAAAGAATAACCAAAGATAGTTGAAAAGTTTCAGAGTGAGTAAAAAAAAAAAAAAGAAAACAGTTAAAAGGTACAAAACCAAAACCCAAATCGGTAGTTGCCAGGGACTGGGAATGTAAGAAGTGGATTGATGACTTGATTCTGGTGTGAGTTACAGGACTGTACACGTCTGTCAAAATTCATAAGACTATTTACCTAAAAAGGGTAAATTTTCCTGAAGGTAAATTATACTTCATTAAACTTGAATTTAAAAAGTTAAAAACAAATATTATTCACTTAGAAAGATGAGCATGCTAGTAGAAGTAAAAAAAAAATTATGTGAGTGATTTAATTCACAACAATTTTAAATTATAGCATGTGGATTAAGAGATGACCAGAGTTTCAAAAGAGGAAAGGGATGGGAAATTGCATATTAACTTGACTTTTCAATTGCTGGCTTGGTGAGACTGTTTATTCTTTATGTGCAGGAATTTCACACAATTCTGTGTCTTGAATGTGGCTCCTGAGGCAGAAATAAAAGATTGTGCCCAGTTTGCCTTTATAAACTGGTATGTCATAGGTTAGGTGCTCCAGAAGTAAATGCCACCACTGCATTTAGTGAGTAACGTGTTTATTAGAGAAGGGGAAAAGGGATAAGCAAGATTGGGTAGCAAGAAATTCAGTTGTGATGGACCAAAAAAACTTGGCCAATTCAGCATGGAGCTCCAGAGGGAACTCAGGTGATCACCATGGACATCTATTGATCCTTCCTTAACCAAATGTGACAGTAAACAGGTAGGTCCACCAACGCCAGGCTGCCTAACATGTCCAGTGGTCCAAATGGCCAGGCCTTTCCACCCGTCCCTGCCTTGATCAGTCTTTAGGTGCAGGTGAAGCAGTTTGCTGCAGCTGAGGCAACTCTGAAGAAACTGACACTGGGAGGCTGCCTGGTAATGGCATCCCCACAGCAAGACGGTCTCTGAAGAGCATCTGGGTGGTATAATCTTCACATCTGTCACAGTTCACCCTTTGTACCACTGGCATCCACTTCTCCATATTTGTTCAAGTAGCAGCTCCTAGTCGAGCAGGATTCTGCTGGGTCTCTCCCCTGAGGCATCTCTTAGAAGTGGGAGGTCAGTGAGACAAATGAGACAAATGACAGCCCCTCTCATGGCACTTGGGCCTGGAGCCACAACTGATATTCAATTAGAGTCTTCTCTTTACCTCAAAGACCAAGGATCCAATGTGGGAGTTGCTCCAACTGTCCAGTGTTAAAATCTTGGATCAGAAATGACCACTGAATGAATCCATTAACTTAGTGAACTCACTATAAGCTGGATCTTGGCAATACTCCATTTATTATCTGGAGCTCACGTGTCCAAATTCTAGGAAGGGGCATGATGATACTTTGGGTTTTTAGTTGTCAACGTCCACTCATTCACTCTGTCCTTCAGTCTGCATAATATCTAGGTTTCCCCTTTCCCGCGTTCCTTTGGGGAAAGACCTGGGGAATCATTCAAATACAATTGTCATGTTGTTGCAGGGTTGTTTCTCCTAAGAACCAGCCATCTCTGTAGTCAAAGTGTTCCAGTTTTAAAAACTGGCTGAGGTCTGGAAACAGGGCAAAGACTTATGATATTTTTTTAGTGGGGTGACTTCCCTCTGCCTCCCCACCCAGTAATCCAACTTTGATTTCTTCTGCTGGCTCAAGATGAGTAGTGCCTTTGTCAGCTGTCCATCTATTATGCCCTTTTGTATGTCATGTTCTATGAATCATCTGAATAGCTTTCTGCGGATGAGCGCCCCTAGGATGCCAGACCAAGTTAATTAGTCATTGCAATAGTCTTTGTATGCTGATTTTTGGTAGTTAAGCACTGCTATCTGAATTACATTGTTTTGAGGCCTTATCAGCCCCATTGTTATCAGTGAGCCAAGTTCTGTAACTGCCTTGTCTAAACTACAGAGGAGAGCCACCACTGAACATTCTAGTGATGCTGGTGCCCCTTGCACCAGCACATTCCTTATGGCCTTGTTGAATACTGTGCTTTATGGGTCTCCCTATAGAATACAATAATTGGTGAGTCTTTTGGTAGTATATAACATCTACATTCCTGCATAGTCACTTCCCTGAGCTTTTAATGATTTCCTTCACCATCTGCCATGGAAATTCTGGCATTTCAGCTTTGCTCATCGTGATGGTTAATTCTGTGTGTCAACTTGACTGGGCTACGGGAGCCAGTTGTTTGATCAAATGCCAGTCTAGATGTTGCTGTGAAAGTATTTTTTAAATGCCAAACACTTAAATCAGTAGATTTCTTAAAATTATAGCTATCTGTATCTATATCCATATCTACATCTATATATAGAGAGAGACACATACTGCTTCTCTGGAGAACCTGACTAACACACTCATCTGTGGGCTACTGCTTTTTCTGTGTTTTTCTAGGAGCCTTTCTAGTAGAGAGTTCACATCATCTCCTGGGGGTAGTTGCCAGTGTGTTAAATCCCGTATCAGGAGAAACACTGCCAAGTTAATCAACTCTTTCCTATCTAATTTTAAGTTTTGACCCCCTTGATTAAGCATTCTTAGTATCCAGTGACACAAGTACTATACCAGCTCCACTAGCTAAGTCTTGTGGCTGCTTTGGGGGTATAGTCCTGTCATCCTTAAGATACCAGTTACTCCATACATCTAAATAATCTGATACTTCACTTTCACTAGTGCAGAGCTTCCACTGGTATGCCTTCCAACATTGCTGAAAAGTTTTAATAAATGAACGACCACATTGTTCCATAAGCTGTCTGTGTTGGGGTCCTCCAGCCAGGTGATGAATAATGCAGGTCTAAAAGTCTGTAGTTACACCTGCTTTCTCAGATCCTTCCTGGTACCAAGTTTCAAAGGTTGGATTACCTAAAAGCAGACTCTGAGAAGTTTAAGGTGCAACATATTTATTAGCAGTCAACATGTAAGAAGGGAAAGGGGAATTAGCATGACTGGGCAGCAGAGGAAATCAAAATGACTGGGTTTTAATACATCTGCCACCCTTGGTCACCAGATGCAGGCTACCCAAAACAGGAGGTGGCATCAGACAATGTGACTTCCTGCAGCTAAGGCAGAACTTGAAGTTGATGACATGTGGAGGCTTCCTGCTAACCCCGTTCTCTGCATCTGGGCTGCATCTGGGGTCTAAGAAACACAACTGTGTCTACCACATGGAATTAAATTTTCAAAGGCAGAAGACAAAACAAAAAAAAACCCAAGAAACAAACAACAAACCACCTACCTCTTTCTCTATATATCAGACCTGACTTTTCTAAGGAAAACTATAAGCAGGTCCATTTGTTGTTTAGCAGTTTTTGTTTGTTTGTTTTTTGCGGTACGTGGGCCTCCCCCTGTTGTGGCCTCTCCCGCTGTGGAACACAGGCTCTGGACGCGCAGGCTCCGGACGCGCAGGCTCAGCGGCCATGGCTCATGGGCCCAGCCGCTCCGCGGCACGTGGGATCTTCCTGGACCGGGGCACGAACCCGTGTCCCCTGCATCGGCAGCCGGACTCTCAACCACTGCGCCACCAGGGAAGCCCTTATATGTACATATTTTGTATATGATAATACCACCTTTCATTTTTGTTAAGCTTTACAATTTAGAAATCAATTCCACTTATTATATCATCTGGTTGACTCTTCTTAATAATCAAGTTTTTTACTTACAAAGAAAGTAAATTTTAAACATATTTGTGTCTTTACCAAAGTAGTGCATTAGTAAAGTGCCCAACTAGGCCTATATCCAGTTATTCAGATGCCTAGTATCTGAAATACTAATTTCAGACATTGTATTGCTTTTTTAACACATTTTTTATTTTATGCATTAAAAATCAAACTTGATATGATAACACATGTCCACAGAAATATTTTTATTTAAATATTCATAGAGGTATTTAAATAATAAAAATCCAAATATCCTCAACATGTGAATTGATAAAAAAAATTGTGGCATTTCCACACAACAGAATACTAACCAACAAGGAAAGGAAGAACTACTGATGCATACACACAACTACATGGATGAATTAAAGATAAATATGCAGAATAAAAGAAGCCAAATAAAAAAGAATACATATGATGTCATTCTATTCACATACCATTTTAGAGTACGGAAAACCAACTGGTCTATGATGATAAAAACCAGATTAGCCATTGCCCGGGCTTCAGGGAGGACTGAATAAAAATGGCATGAGGGAACTTTCTGGGATGATGGAAATGCTCTATATCTTGATTAGAGTGGTGATTAAATGGATATAATAATTTGTCAGAATTCACCAAACTGTACACTAATTAAAATGCATGCATTTTAATGTAACTTATATGTCAATAAAGTTTATTTAAAATAAAATAAAGCTGGTATATTGACAGAGAAATCCACAGTTGTTGTTTGAAGTCTTTGGCATCATGGAAGAAAGCTCATTCTCTTTCATAAAGGCTTCCGAGGAAAAAACTCTACATGTCTTTTTGAAACATGTTTCTGAATCTCTGGATAACCCTTCAACTCAATACTGTAACTAGTATAGTCAATTCCAGTTCAGACTGAAATTCCAGTTCAGATTGAAAAAAATTATTAGTATCATAATAAGTACGAAAATTATAGAAATAGTGTATAGTCTGCTTGAGAGAACCACTACTTACATCCCAAAAGCTTATCACAGTGCCTATCATGTAATAGTTGCTTAATAAATACGTCTAATGAATAAAACTCATGAAGATTGAATTCCGTGACTCAGGACATGCATTGAGAAATGAAATTCTGGTGAATCAAGGAAAAAAAAATACAGAATCAATAAACTTCAGGTGACCACCTACATTGCTAGGCTCCAGCACAAACCACAGGGCTGGATTTGAAACCTACATCACATTTCATATAACAAATGTTATACAGATTATTTCTTGGGAAAAAAATTTATAACAAGTGATAATTCAAGATCACAATCAACAAACTCCCAGAAAAATGAACCAACATTAAAAAATCAATTAGAATTATACAGCGAAACAGCAGAAAATAAATAAGCAGTTTGAGTCAATGCCTGGCAGATGCAAATCAGCAAAAGAGCCTCTGAATGGAAGACAAAATGGCTCTAACTTTAGGCAAATAAAACAAAGTAAGGGCAGTTGAAAATCTAGCTTACTGCAAAGCAGGCAGCTGAGGGTATTTTAGCCTGAAACTATCTTGTGACCTACGAGGCATTATGTAAATGCAAACAATGACTAACCCTTCAAGGACAGTTCATGCACAGGGCAAGTTACACCTGGTTACAAGTTAAGCAGGTAACTTTGTGGTCGCATTCTTATGCATCTTGATCAAAACTACCCTCCAAAATATTTACAGTAAACAGTTATTTTTGGTTAATTAGAAAAAAAACCCTCAACATACATAAATATTTTCTTCATTTGTTAACAGTGTGCATAATATCTGTAAATCTTTGTGCCCTTGAAGTGCTTGAAAGTACCAGGGAGTTCTAAAAAGGGAAGCTAAAGTTAATAGACCCACCTAAGACCACATGTACAGGAAAAGGCACTGAAACCTAGGTTCCTTGGTACCATATTCATTCATCATTCATTCATTTGATAAAAGTCATTAAATATTAAATGCTTATAAGCCATTATTTACAAGACCCTGCTAGGAGAGTTTATAGTTTATTGTAAAAATTTTTAATCCAAGTTTTTAATTTTATATGCTTTCAGAATAATTAACATATTCAGATGAAGGCATCTATAATTAGGTTTATAATTAGAATTCATTAAGTTTACTTTATGGATAACATTAAATAAATTGTAAAATTAGAAAAATCCCAGTGGACAGGACTTTAAATGCAGAATCCACGGAGAGATTTCTGGAGCCTCAAGAGTCATTTCTTTTGACAAAAGACCTCTCTGGGCTCTTGTACAGTTATTGAAAGGCACCCCATACAACCATGTCCAACATGATTGTTTTTCCTTTTTTTATTCTTTGAAAACTGAGACTAGGTTTGCATTCTCCTCAATTCTATGGGAGGCTTCCATAGAAGAGATTTCCAAAGTAGCTGATACGGATGCACTCAAGATATAAATCTAGAAGCAGTGGAGTGATGTCTTTCATATTTTGTATATTGTATGAAACCAGGTCAGAGCAATCATATTCACAGCTGCTAGCCAGCTACAATCTCAGTCACAGTATGCTGCCACTAGATGCTGGATGGCAGGTGCACGTTCATTTTCACTCAGGCTGAGGGGAATACTGGGACATTTGGTCTTTTGTCCTTAGTTAAAACCAATCTATTGTGTGTAGTTAACACACACACACATACCCATGCTTTGGTCTCACAGAGTCTTGCCAAGAAAAGGCTGTTATATGTTAAGTTCGGGTTGTGAGGATATGTATTTTTAGCCTTGACTTAAGAACACATTAGAGCATTCTCGTAAGCTCAATGTTTCATTGGGTTGTTATGCCATTATGATTTATAATCTTATTCAATAACATCTTGTATTGGTCAGAATAGGCTAGGCTATGTTCTCATGACAAATAAATTCTGAAATCGCAGTGGCTAAACACAATAACGGTTTCTTGCTCACACAGAGTCCAGTGCAAGACAAGCAGCCTTTCTTTATCTTTTAGTGACTCCATGTTATAGTGACTCCATATGAAACATGAGGCTATTAGAGCAGGAAAGGCAGGGATAAAGGAGAATTACTGGTTCTTAACGCCCTTCAGCCAGAAATAACGTAAGTTGCTTTCATTCATACTCTATTAGTTAGAACTTGTCACATGGCCCCAATATAACTGTAAGAGAAGCCAGGAAATGTAGTGACATGCAGATCATGGATACTATTAGTGCCAGCAGCCTCTACTACATATCTGTTGCAAAAAACTCACACTGTCATCTCTTTCCTCCCTCGGGCAAACATTATTGATTACTTTCTACCTACAGGAATTTGTGCTGGATGCTGGAAGATTACAGGGAGGAGTAAAACGTCATTGCTACCCTCCAACAGCCTAAAAGATAGGGGAGACAAAAAAATTACAATATTGCCATACTGTGAAGCAGAAGAAAATCCCCCAAATACAGACATACACCATGTACTATAGGAACATGGGAATTAATTCTTATTGAAGGAATCCTTGAAATGCTACAGAGGTGATGACATTTATGCTGGGCCTTGAAGGACACGTTTAATACAGAGAAGAGGGTGGGGAATGAGAAAAGACATGGCATGGCTGAGGAATGAAAGGGCAGAGAAACTGGAAATGAGGCTGTGGATGTGTAATATGAGTTTGGGCTTTATTAATTTGTATGTTATGTATATATTCACTAGTTCACTTATTTATGGAACAAGAGTTGCTGGAATATTTAGTATATTGTTATCTTTTGTTTCTCCCATTGTTATTTCATCTATGAGTAGAAATCAAGGCAGAAATTTTACCATAAAAATTTCAAGTTCTGATCATATGATTTGCTTTTCCCCTAAATTGTATTTTTTCCCTCAATTTCTGAAGAATATTAAGACTGCAAGTCATAGGAGAAACTGACTGGATTTATTCCCACCTAATTCTCTTTTCAGATTCCTTTCTAAGCCAAGCAAATATTTACATAGCATGTCTAGCCATAGCAACAAGGCAATTGAGAAATGAACACCCAAATACTAATACTGGGGCAGTAGATAAATTAGATCCAGAGTTTTAATCGCTGGAAAAACAAGACTTAAAAAGACAACTTGCTACAGTTCTGATATAATACTATGGGTAGTGATGTTTAGGAGTTTGTAAATAGGTTAAAAAGGCCAAGAATATGAGGCTGTGAAAAATACAGGACGAAAAAGAAATATAGGACAAAACAGAAAAATCAAAGAGAAGGAAAAGGGAGAGTAGGGTCAAAATTCAGGAAATATATGGTCTTTCTCCTTTCTCTTCTTTGAAGTAAAATAAAAATGATGCATGAATGAGAAAAATGTCAGTAGCAAACACTCAAGAACATGACTTTGAAATGTGTATCTTAATGTTGTTTCTTTTTAAAATTTAACATTCTTTTTTGTAATGGAAATGAAGCATTTATAGTCACTGCTAGACATTCCATCATTATCAAAAGTCTATTATATCTTATACAAGTGTCAATTTACAGATTTCTTCCTTAAAAGAAGTCTAAAGTTCTTCCTGGAGTTTCTGTCTTCGTTCCTTAGTTTCCAAACTACCCCTTTCTCTGTAATACCGTCTTCCAAACTTTCTGATGTTACTAATAATGGCCACTATTTATTCATCTCATATTATCTACCATCAACGTCACATATATCATTTCACCTAAATCTTCTGACAGCCATAAAAAGTTGATATTATTACTATTTTGTAACTGCAGAAACTAAAATTCAAGCCTACAGACTAGCTGTGGCAGAAGTAAGGCAATGTGAATTCAGCCAAATACTTAATTTGTTTCCAAATTTGTAAAATGTGAATAATCTACCAGCTACAAATGGTCACTTGCCACCTACCTCTACAAGATTGAATAGTGAGCTGCTGCAGCTGCTGACCTTCAACACCCCCTGAAAGGAGTTCAGGGTGGAGATCAGGAATGAGGCACTCTGTGCTCTGGGAAAAACTGGCAGAACAGGCCTTCAGATAGATATTTTCAGGAGAAGATTTTATGAGCCTGATTTTTGCATCTCCTCGTATCTAGAAAAGCACTAAAGTCTTTTATGGTGACGTCTGCTCCTCACGACTAGCAGAAACCTTCTGCAAAAATGTGTGCTTGACTGCATGTACCCCGCCTTCACCAAAATCACATATATACTGACCTTCCCCCCTGCCTCTTCAGAGCGCTTTCTCCGAGCTTTCTGAAATGCTGTTTCCTGGGCTATAGACTTCATTTTGCTCCAAATAAAACAACTCACAGCTCTCATGTTGTGCATTTTTTCCAGTCAACAAATCTCATATGGCTACTGTATTGAGAAAATCCATATAAGTACTTAGAACAGTGCCTGATAATGATAAGCACTTGATAAATAAGTAATTATAATGATTATTACTACCATATTGCCATTTTGATTCTTTGTCCCTTGGACTTCAAAATTCCACTTACTTCAACTAAATTACCTTGGCTTTTTAGAAATGATTTAATTTCTAGAACAAACAAGAAAAGCTTCTAAGAAGTTATATTTTTATCTAAGGTTAATGCAACATTTTAACTTTTTCACTTTTTTGGAGCAGGAAAGGGGGGGTGGGTCAGTTAAATGGACAGAAAAGCTGGAATATGAATTCTCAAATCTAAGCCTCCCCTTTTTTCTCCTGGATTGTTTCTTTTCCTCTAAGTAGTACTTCAACTTTAAAAACATTAGAGGAACCAATGTAAATGTTCATTTCCAGCCCTTATTTCCAACTTCCCCCAAAACATGTTCTAGACAGCGGGGAAATGTAAAGGTAGAAGAAACAAAACCAAGACTGGTATTACCATTATCCCTAGCATTATGTATTGTCAAATAACTAAATCCTATTTTGAAGAATTAAATAATTTGAGAAACTAAAACTGATTCATTTATAAGTGACCTTCTTTCACTTCTTTCCTATTTTCGAGTTCTTGCGCTACGCCTCCACCCCCCGGGGTGTGAATTTTATTTTTCCCTTAGTGTGAGGGATTTGGTTGGCAAGCCTAATCTCCAACACTGAAGTCGTCCCTCCCGCCTCCCTGCCCCGGGCGCCCCCCTCCAAAGACCTCCAGTGAAAAAAGGCGCAGCACTTTGCCTGCAAGCTCAAATGAGACTCTTCTCTTCTCCCTGCCTTCGGCCAGGTTCCTCGCCTTTTGCATGGCTTTCCTCACCCCTAGGTTGCACCACTCCCTGCGGTATCTAAACAGAGCTACCACATACCTGGCTGCTAGGTTAGGTGCCAAAGTACTTCGGGTAAAGCGTGTTCCAACTGATCTGGAGCAACAGTTCTACCAGACTTGTGTCTTTCTCTCAGGGTCAAAACTAAAATCCGAAGTGGAGCGCCCCGAGCCACAGAGAGAGCGTCTACAGCGTTGACAGTGGCCTGGAGCATGCTCAGTCCGCCTGGAGTGACTGGGCGGCGGCCGGCCCCCACTCGCGGCCCCCGGACTCAGGCGGAGCCGCGGGAGCTCGCGGCCACCCTCCTCCTCCCCGCACCCCCCTCCCCCATCCCCCCGCCCCCCGCCTCCCCCCGCGGCGCGGCGCGCGCTCCCGGGCATCCACAAGGGAGCTCTGCCGCCTCGCCTGCCCTCCCCGCCGCCTCCACCTCCTCCTCTTCCACCTCCTCCGGCTGAGGCGGGCGAGGACTCGTCCGGGGACATAAATAAATAAATAATTCTATTCACCCGGTGACAGCGAGGCGAACCGGCGGCGGCCGGCGGGGGACGGATCGCTGCAGCGCCCACCCTGTGCCGGAGACCAGGTAAAGTAAGTTACACCCCGGGAGGAAAAGAGCAGAGGACTGGGCGCCAGCGGAGAGGAAGGCGAGCGCTCATCCGTCACCCGAGCTGCCCGGGGAACCGCACGCGTGTGTGTAAATAATGGCCAACGTGTGACACGCACGCCAAAGCCATTAGCCGGCGAGCCCTTATATAGACAAAATTCCCCCAGGCGGCTGCCGGAGGAGAGTTCGCGTCACACGAGCGCGGACCTCAGCCGGGTGCAGCCCCGGGGCGCGCGCGCGCGCGAGCGTCGGAGAGGGGGGCCAGAGGGGTCCGGGGCGGAGAGCGCTCCGTGCGCCCGCGTGCTTCCGGCCAGGCGACGCCAAAGCTCCGAGCTTCTGCGCAGAGGCTCTGCCGGCGCGGTGCTCCCCCCATCCTTACCCCACGAGTCCCTCCGGCAGGTTCCCGCCTGGCGTGTGCCGCTTGCGCTTCTCAGCAGCATCCCTCCCCTGGCCCGCCAGCACCCCGGGGTGGCCTCGGCCGCAGGAGCTGGGGATGGGGGGTTGGTGAGAGTGTGTGTACGGAGCATCTTCTCTTTTAGCAGATGGTGGGGCCTCGGAGAGGCTGGAAGGAGAGGACGCAATACCAGGGGGTTCGAGTTTTGTTCCTTTTCGGTCCACAGATAGCGTGGCGGGGGCGAGGCCAGTCGGGGGCAGAAAAGGAGTGTGACTTGACGAGGGCGGAGGAGGGCCTGCGCCTCCCGGGCTCACGCTGGGTTTCCTGCGTGAGCTGCTGCGCCGCGCTGGGGGTGCCAGGTCCGGCCAGGTAGCGCGGGAGGCTGGCGAGGTTCCTCCTTCGGGCGGATGCTGCTTCGCAGCTGCTCCCTCCACCCCCATTTTCTCCCTTACTTCCGCGAAACGGGATCGCAGACTGCCTTGGCAGGGCTGGGGAGGGAATTTTGTGGTCTACGTCAGGGATGTTAAAATTACACACACACACACACACACACACACGGGAGAGGAAATGTGCGGTTTCCCTCTGCCTCTCCTTCCTGAAATAGTACTGAGTGGGGTAGTAGTACGAAAGCTAATATTTCGTGTCCTCCTTTCTTGGGTCTGTTAAGGGACGCAGCAGAGGAATAAAACCACGGGCAGTGGTGAGGGTGATGTGAAAAAGCCTGGGAACAGTGGGCACTAGGTGCCGTTTACTGGCACCTCATGCTTTATGACTAAATCCAAACTGGGAACTCGGGAGGGCTGCAAACTTTCAACAGACACGTCGGCTTGAATGTGCTGTGTCATTGAAACCTCAAGAACTACGTGTGCATTTGGGGGAGAGTGGCTGAAAAATTAGAGCTGGGTGGTGGCTGCAGAGAATGATGAGGATTGAACAAGGTGACCCTTATTTGGCCCTGGTGAGGCAATCCTAGCTCCACTTTCTGCCTCTGACCACAGTCCATTTGAAGCAGTCTAAGTCAGCTGGCCTGAATGATCTCAGTAAAAGGGAAGGATTACGGTAAGCAACTCAGTGTGTTGCATAACAATTCATAAAGTCAGAAATTAGTTTTTGCAAAATTCATAGCAACAGTTTGCAATTAAGTACTGCTCCCCCCACCCCCGCTCGGACTGTTTTAATAATGGTAAGCGATCTGAAATTTTAACACCTTCTCCCCAGTGTCCTAGTTAGTTCACCTTCCTTTAAATGCTCAGTTTATTTCTAGACATGCATTTACTCTTCTATAATATCTGGCTGATATCTTTGGCCTTGAGCCCTCCTGAAGGGAAAGAGGGCAAAGAGGCTTAAAGAAATATACTTTATCCAGAGTTATATTCCTGGTTCATGTATCTAAAGTAAAAGAAGTCTCCTGCAATTGCTTTTCATTCTGTATTCATTTATCAAACATGTTTTTGAGACATTCACATGGGAAAAGGTAATTAACTTTAGAATTAGACCTAGATTTCAAGCTCAGTTCCGCACTTTTGTAAAATTGGGTAATTATTTAACAATCTCATCGTCAGTTTTTCTTATTCATAAAATGGGATTCGTGGTATCCACCCTGAAGTGCTATGGTGAGGAATAAAGTATACGGAAAACACCTAATAAATAAACTAGCTATTTCTGAACCCCTGAAATCACCCCAGACACTGTACTGTGGTTCCCAAGATGAAGGAGGTTGGAATTCTGCTCTCCAAAAACTCAACGTCTAGTCATCTAGGATAATCTTCCTCCTGTCCTCTTTGTTATCAGTCAGTTTCCTCTCAGTGGAAGAAGCATATATCTCAAATAATTTGAAAGGGATGTAGCAATTTCAAGAAATTAAGATGTGCTAAAAGGCAAATTTGAGAAGGGTACCTTGCCTCAGAAACCTGTGTGTTCAGCCCCATCCATTTGCCCATTGAGAGTGACCCAGTATAAACAGGTAATGGAGGATTTTCTCTTGTTATGAGGGCAGGACATCCCTTCCCCGAAGAAGGTCTTTGCTAATGAATTGATTTCCGTTTTTTTGAGAGACTGAGCAGCAAGTTTTTTCTGCACTTTGGACAGACTAATCCACTCACTCTGAGAAGCCCCAGAGTATAGTAACTATAACAACATGTCTGTAATGCTACCATGTTCTGGGCACTGTGCTACCACTGTCTATTAACTCCTTTTATCTCCTTAACAATCCTGAGGTAGGTCTGTCAATATCCACATTTATAGAAGAGCAATTGAGGTACAGAGAGTTAAGAAAGTTGCTCAGTTTGCACAGCTACGGCTTATGCTGCACGAAGCTGAACGAGGGCAGGGACTTTGTTTGTCGTGTCCTCTCTTCTCAGTGCAGTGCCTGGCAGGTGATAGTCCCGAACAGCTGCTTATAGAAAAAATGAAGCGCGGAGGGACAGGAGGAGAAACAAACAAGGGAAGAGTGAGCCTCCTTTCCTGCCTACAGCTCTAAATCTGGCAGGGGAATCCCTCACGGACTTTGCCTGGGGGACAGGATAGTTGAGGATCTTTTGAAGAGTTGTTTGCCTGGTCCCGCATTATTTATTCTGTGTAAGCACATGCATAGAAATAATTCATGGTAGCTAGTGTCAGGTATTACATGTTTGGCATTAAGGCTACTAGGTTGTTATAAGGTTCACTGGCTTGTTTTTCTTAACAGATTTTTGGGAACCTTTTGGAGAGCCAAGTTTCTCAATAGATGGCATGATAGTGCTGGATTGCATAATAAGCCACTGAATGGACTCTCATTGTCTGAGAGGTCATCCTTGTTTGTTCGAGGCTTTCTCAACTATTTGGATCAAAGTGTGCAGGAAATGTGTTGGGAAATGACTGCACACTAAGTTTCAGTGTGTAATAGAATTTTTTTTTTAACTGACGGAGCAAGCTTCGTTTTCTCAGTTGGTCCCTTAAATGGTGAATCCAGGGTCCTAATCTACCTACTTGGAAGATCCAGTAGTTTTTATTAATCTTTATTGAAATCCCAAATAAGTCCTTGAAAATTTTACAGGGCATTTGGGTGACAACTACAAAATGCTGGTGTAAAGATATTGTTGTTAAAAATTTTGTACACTTAGGATAGCCCCACAAAAAAATGACATACTGTGGGGTTCAGATATCTGAACTGGTGATTACTGTTTGGTAATATTTGGCATTAAAACAGAAACTTTCAATGGAAAATATCTAGTATGGGTGGTAACACAGAGAAATATTTGTTTAAATAAATAAAGATCTGTACAAAATGTTGGTATTTTTAAAAAGCAGTTAAATTAAACATTGGCTGTTTCCTCACCTAATAACACAATGAAATGTATTCTTATTAATCATGTACACCCCTAAACAGATTCTGATTAGAGCTAATACGTAGAAGAGTTATAGATTATAAGAAGCTGCCCTACTAAATAATTTACTTGAAGACCTATTTCTTTCGGAACTAGATTAGATATGAATAAACAGTAAAACTAAAAGGCATGTATTTGCTTGAAAAGTTTCTAAGGGATGAACTGTATTAATGATATTTGCCTGTTTTTGAAACTGATTCTCCAACATTTCAGAATCTGAAGTTCTATCAGTTTTTCTCAAATATACAAAAGGTGCATTCAGTGATAAACAGCATCATGTGACAGTGTTTCTAAACAGGTGACACTATTGGCATTTTGGGCAGGGCTCCTCTACATGGATTAGCAATGCCTCTTCTATTGCAGGACATTTAGTGTGTATGGCCTCTGACCTCCATATGCTGCTAGAGTCCCCTCAGTCATAATTACTGAAAATGTCCCCTGAAATACCTTTTGGAAGAATAGTACTAGATGGGATTGAAAACTATTGGCCAATAAGATCAAATTGAGAATGTTTAAGGAGATTATCCTTGAAATGCGTGTACCTTCCAATAAGAAATTCTTTTGTTTTTTCTTCAAAGGATAAAAAGAGTAATCTCCTGTGAAACTACTTTGATTTAAAGGAGTGAGTCCTTCCCCCTGAAGTATATTAAGTATTAATATTTCAGAATCAGGTTATAATTGGCCTCTGAGGGTCCAAATCTTCATTCGCTTCACACTGTCAACAGCCTCTGGTAACGTTGGCACCTGCTGCTTCTTAAACTCTTCTCTTCTGTGTGCTCTTTGTGCCCCTCTTACTTCTCTGACTGTCCATTGGTGGCTTCTTCTTCGGCTTTCCTTTCATCTCCTGCTCACTCAAGTATGTGTTCCTCAATTTCCGTTTGAGTTCTTCTCTTATCTGTATTTGATCCATTGGCAAAGCTCATCCTCTCTTGGCCTGTGTTTTGACCTCAGTAGGAGTAACGCCCAAGTCATTATCTTCAGCCCTGACTTTCCCATAGCTCCGGGCAGCCCTTTCCAAGTACCTGCTGGACGGCTTACCGACGGCTTCTGTGCTTCTGACACGGCTAACACCCTGTGGACTCTTCTGAACACTGTCTTTCCTTTCCAATGAAAGCCCCTGTTGCTTTCACTGGTATTAACATTCTCTTCTAGAAGTTTTTGAGACCCTCAACACCCCCAGCCTTACGTCTTACAGTCAGGTGCTAAGACCTGATATCCAAAATGCTTCTTTCACCAGTTTCCTCTTTTCTGATGCTGCCACAGAGTTCAGGCACATTTGACATACTACCTAGAGTCATGTCCTAGTCTCTTAGCGGGTCTCCTCATTTCTAGTCTCTCACTGTACCAGTTAATTCTGTACGTACCACGAGATACTCTTACTGAAATACACCTCCTTTTCCTATTTGTTAATAGCACTTTGTGACTCCCATTACCTAGGTCTAAGGACCAACGTTTCAACCTCTGTAATTCCAAAAAGTTTTTCCAGGCTCGTCTCCCACTGCCACCATCCTCGAGTCAAATTGACCTGTCCCCTGTGCCTCATTTATCTTCATTCTATTTCCTGACACCACACCTTTGGTCTTGCTGTTCTTTCACCTTAAAATGCTCTAACCTCCTGCTATTTTCATGTCTAGCTTCAACCTTCAAAGCTGAGCTTAAACACCACATTCAGATTTCCTCCGAAGCCTCTGGATAGGTAGAAGAAGCTTTTCTAAAATTTCGGTAACATTGCATTGTAATCTGTCTTGTGTGTTTTAAACATTGTATTATAGTTGCATATAGATTTGTATATCTTTGGTTTCCGTATATACTACAAATTTCTGGGTATTGGGAATAATAACATATCCATATTTACATATCCTTTAGCACTTTGGTGGATTACGGAGTTACATGGGACTTAGAGGACATTGGTTTCTGCTTTTCTTTATTGTTTCTTCAGCATTTTCAATATACCACCATCTATTTTTATTTTAAATATGTTCACTGAGGCAGCCTGTTCTTTTAGAGACAGTTCCAGTTGTGACTGCATTCTTCTTGCTTCTACCTAGGACCCTTACACAGCTTTCCAGGGCCACACAAAATAAATCTTGCTCTGGGTTGATTGAGAGCCTGTACCTATGTGGTGACAGCTCACGTTCTTACGTTTTCGCTCTGAATTTAACATATTCCGTCTTTCTACCTGTTCTTTACGGGACCTGGTGAAGCTATTTTTTAAGGCCATTGTGTTTCTGGAAGCATTCAAGTTTAGGAAAGTCCATATATGTACAAAAGAGTTCAAGGATGAAAATGGTTGCTTATAAATGTTTGAACCCTTGTTCATGAGCCCATTGGTCATCAATATTATCTCTTTTCAGATGAAGTCAGAAGGTGGGAAGTAAAGGCATATAGAGGGATCCACTTTTGGAAGAACCCACTGTTACCTCAGGGCTGAACATTTTCTTTCCGTGGCCCTCAGTGTAGTGAATGAATGAATAAACCACCGAAAGGAAGGAAAGAAGGAAAATTCACTTTAAATTTTGGTTACAATTAGATATTAGCCCCTCAGTTAAATTATTTACCTTTGTAGATTAATGCTGTAAGAGGTAAAGCACCTAAGATGCTGTGTGTATGTGTGTGTGTGAGTGTGTGTGTAATAAGTGAGTTTAGAGACCAAAGATGTGGCTATTAGGTAAAGCTATAGAGATCACTTTGAGTAAAAATAGCTTGCCTTTATCAAACACTTCTATGTGTCAGGCATCATTTTACATATTCATTTTACACATTTTAACTCATTTAATCCTCCAAACCTTATGAGGAAGCATTGTTTTGACCCTCATTTTACAGGTGAGGGAATTAGGGCAAGAGGTTAAGTATCTTGCCCAAGGTGTGTACATCTTGTCAGTGGAGGGATCTGGATTTGAATATATTAACCACAATACACCTTCTCAATATTAGTATTTTAAAATATGCAGTTCTGCAGTAGATTTTAAGAGATTCTAGAGGAAGGAAGTTTGAGAAATGTTAAAAAAAAAAGACTAGTCAAGGATAACGAGTCTTGATCTGTTAAAACCAGAGTCAGCAGAATGATAAGACTTCCTTACTGTTTAAAGGAAGTATCTGGAACCAAACTACGATGCTTAGAAAAAATAATGACTTCTTATCGTGCTTAGAAAAAATGATGACCTCTTATCGCCTGTGGACTCAGGGAAGCTGGGGAACCATTAGGGACTGAAGAAACAGTAAGTCCCGGATGTTATCCCTTTAGCACAGGTAGCAAGATGATAGGGGTGGAGTGGGCATGGGGTGGCAAGTCTCCTGTGGACACCCCAGGCTGTGGGCACCAGTGGGTACATGAACAGAGTAGTGTTTAGAGAATTCCCATGGATGTATAGATGTCAGATCTGCAGTGAAGTGGGCTTTTGAATAAAGCCTATGACGTATTTCAAGCCAGACAATGTAATCCTTTAATAACAACTATTTATTCATCCACTGCGCTCCCAGACACCGTTTTAGATGTTAGAGATGGCAAACAGGTAAGCTCCTTTTAGTCTTGAGTACCACAAATAAAGGAACGTATTCTCAAAACAAGGCTAAGCAATTTATGTCCTTCAGTCAGCTTTTTGTAGACCTCCGATGTCATCTTCACGCTGTAGTTTGTCTCAGTCTGTGGTTCTCTCTTTTCTCTCTTTCCTTTTTTCTCCATCACAGTGTCACGTGGTGGATCAGAGGCTTTGTGGTTAGTTAGATAGACCTGATGGAACTTTTGACTTAGCCACATCTCAGCTGTTTAATAAAATCAAGATATGTGAACCTTCAGAGCCCCAGTTTCCTCATTTTAAAAAATGGAAACAATAAAACCTATATCACAGGATTGTTGCTGGAGAGTAAATAAATAATGCAGGTAACTTATAAATGGTAATCATAATCATTCTGCTTTTATCTCTACCAGTATTTCTGGTGCATCTTGAGGCAGGGCCTCTTTATTTTTGAGGAATTCTCTTCTGTGCACAGGTATTTATGAATTATAATATTACTGTTCACAGCCTGAGCCAAGTAGGAGATTCATAAAACAACAACAACTCATTGACTTTACAGTTATGTGGGTCTTTCCCATATAGACAAAGCTCTGGGTTTTGGTACATATAGGAAGACAACTCAACACTGATATTGATGCTGCAAAAATATTTCAGTGCTAAATTTTTCACTTAAACACAATGTTAGTAACATCAATTGGGACTGTATCCCAAGGGAATTTTAAGATGGAACTTTCTTACTTTCCACTTAGAAGTAGCAGTGCACATAAGCACATTTAAAAGCTATGACAAAGAGAAAAACAATAGTCATTCTATTATCACGACTTAGAGACATTTATTCCTATTAAGATGCAAACTTATGGCAACGTAATTATTGGTACCATGTAAGTGCTTCTTATGTGTCTGATCTCTTAAAAATAGAATTTCTATTCCTCATTATTACCAAGTAAGATATATTATATTCATTTACAGGTAGAATAAAGACTCAGCAAGATGAGGCTGCCCATTAGAGAACCCTAAGAGTCAATGTCTCAGTAGATGTTTCAATGTAGGTAGGACGCTAATGGCAACTAGATCTTGCTCCCAAATCTTAAAATCAGTTTAAATCAGTAAATAATTAAGTATTGCTCCATGAAGTAATATGCACAGAGACCTGAAAAGATCAGGTATAAGACATCTTTCCTGACCTCCCTGAGGAGACTCTAATTTCAGAGACATTCTCTATGTGTGTACAGTTAAAGGTACAATCCAGAGTAGGACTGAGTGTCAAAATAAAATGATAAAGCAGTGATTGTCTACGGCAGAGCTTGACAAAGTATAAATAACTCTTGGGCCACATCTAGCCTGCTACCTGTTTTCATAAGTAAAGTGTTTCTGGAATATAGCCACACCCATTTGTTTCTGTATTTTCTGTAGCTGATTGCCTGCTGCAGACAGAGTTGAGTAGTTGTGACTAAGTCTGCAAATCCTAAAATATTGACTATCTTTCAGTTTAGAGAAAAATACTTGTTGACCCCTGCTCTAGGAGTCCAGAAGAAGGAGACTTTACTATGTAACGGAGCAATCAAAGAAGGCTTTAATGAAAGAAGTGGAAATGTTTTTAGAGCTGAGAGATGAATAGTCTTTAAGTGAAACGAGGAGATGGTCATTATAAGTGCCCCAAAACTCGGGAGTAAAAGCAAAAAACACATGGATAAATACAAAAGTCTGCTGAAGTATAAGGATTATATTTCTGTATATAATTCATATAATAGTCATTTATCTTTGAGTATACTTTTTGTAAGTATTCATCTAGAACTGTGATTCTTAAACTTGATGGGACATTTAAATCAATTGGTAAAAAATAAGATATATTTTTTTACTCATTGATCTGTGATACTGAACTGTGGAAAATCACTAATCTAGAATACTTATTCATTTGCTATTTTCTGTTGAGGACAGAGAATATTTTTTTCTCAAATGGTATCTCTGCCTCCTTAAAGTACATGCATGCTGGACATACATTAATAATTTTACTAATCACTAGTTATAATAAAAATAATACTAGCTATTGAGCACACAGCTAGGTGCCAGCACTATGCCAAGAGCTTTTTATACCTTCTCACATTAAAAATTTACAGTAGCCCAATGAGGTAGATGTTATTATTCCCATTTTGCAGAAGAGAATACTAAGAATAGATGGAACAAGTGATTAATTGCCTTTATACTTCAGTAGTAGTAAATAGACCCTCTTTATCTAATATCACCAAGAAACTGACTTTTTTAAAAAGAGAAACTTTTTTTTTAAGTGTATTTTTTTTAAATTAATTTATTTTATTTATATTTGTCTGTGTTGGGTATTCGTTGCTGCGCGCGGGCTTTCTCTGGTTGCGGTGAGCAGGGTCTACTCTTCGTTGCGGTGCGCAGACTTCTCATTGTGGTGGCTTCTCTTGTTGCAGAGCACGGGCTCTAGGCGCGCGGGCTTTAGTAGTTGTGGCACGCAGGTTCAGTAGCTGTGGCTCGCGGGCTCTGGAGCGCAGGCTCAGTAGTTGTGGCTCACAGGCTTAGTTGCTTTGCAGCATGTGGGATGTTCCTGGACCCGGGCTCGAACCCTGCATTGGCAGGCAGATTCTTAACCACTGCGCCACCAGGGAAGTCCCTAAAAAGAGAGACTTTTGGAGGTAGGGCATAGATAGGAATGGGCTTTCAGAAATTTAAAAAAAGTGAATTTGCCAATTTGTTCTATTACGTGACTTCTTTTCTTTTAAAAGCATTGTGCCATATTTTTATAAAAGTTGAGTCTGCTTTCACTACAAATTATTCTACAAATTTTTATTGAACATACTGATTTTTTTTTGGACTGGAACTTTCTGTACCCTTTGTTTCTCTTGTTTCTGTCACTTTCTGTCCATAGATCTTAACCTTGTCTTTTAAGATTCAGTTATTTGTAATGTCCTTCCTTTCTTCCTTCTTTTTCTGTAGTATCCCTTCCTAATACCATATAGATTCCAGTTACTTACTGCCTGGTGTCTTCAATGTAGCAATAAAATGCTCGAATGCATTTTCCTAAAGCCATGGCCTCTTTCAGAAGAAAAACAAAGAATCGATGCAACTAAATACCCGTTTCTTTTTCTGAACTTAAAAAGTGGCAGGTACTGCAGGAATATTTGCATATCACTAATTGGTATGACAACATAATAAGTAGATAGGAAAAGGTGAATGATTCAGAAGAAACCTCAGGGAATATAAGAAAATGTAAGTCCATCCCCTGTGGACCACATTAGCATCTCTGTGGGGAGTCACCTGGCCGCTGTGTCCCGGGGAGAACATTAATTACACTCAGTAATGGCCTGCTACTGGAGGATTTACAGATGTCAGATCTCAAGCTCATCTAAAAATTATTTTCCTTTTTATCGTTAATTTTCTTAGTAATATGTGCTGTAATTTAAGGGAAAGAAAGCACTTCAATGAGGAAGCATGCAAATTTTTATTGCTTTAAGTTTATTTTTATCAGTAACAGATATATTACTCTATTAAGCTATCTGGGCCCATTATATACATTTATTTTCAAATATTCCAAAAAAAGGGCCTGTGCACTTATATATATATATGTGTGTATATATATATATATACATATATATATACTTATATATATATGTATGTGTGTATATATATATATATATATATATATATATCACCAAATTAAAAATCTTATTTTAAATGCTTAGAAACCTAATTATTATTGTTCATTGGGTTACTTCAGTACTGATGATCAAAATTATTATGCATATTTGACCTATAACTTTCACTTCAGAGTGAACGTTCCATCCAACTTTTTTAGTCTATAATCTGTTTTAAATTATTTCACATTTTATTAGAACTCTTATTTTACTAGCTTTTGTCTTGAAGCAGTACTACTAATGTCTCCTCAGCTATACATTCAGATATTGAGTTGTGGTCTATAAAATCTAAATTTAAAAATGTAATTTTTTGCTATTCTCTTGGTGTCCAAAGGATTTACACACTCAGATTTTTGGGATTGGGAAAGGGAAAAGAGAAGACACATATCATACTTGGTGCTGGCTGTGTGCCAGAGATAAAGCTGCGGGCGCTTTACATGTATCACCTCACATAATCCAGAAAGTCATTGTCTGACCAGCAGCCCTATAATATGGGCATCTGGCATTGTTATCACTAATGAAGTATCTGATATCTCAAGTAGGTTAGGTCACAAAGCTCTACTTTCAAAATCCACATTTTCCCCTATGTTCCATGTAGTTGTCCCAGGTGGGAGTAGATTCCTCCATCTTTGCACAAACATTTTATAGAAAAGGGAAATTGTAGGGAAGATAAAAGAGAAATACTTAGGATTCTGTCCTTCTGAAATGTGCTTTTTAAGAGTCATGCTTTTAAATATCAAAATCGCACCTGGAAGTCTTTCACAAAAAAACAAATGACAAAATTAAAAGGACAAGAAAAATGTTGGCAAAATTGTATTTTGTCCCTCTTCCACATTGTCTCAGTCTGTTTGGGCTGGTATGACAAAATACCACAGACTGGGTAGCTTATAAACAACAGAAATTTGTTTCTCAGCGTTCTGGAAGCTGGAAGTCAGAGGTCAGGGTGCCAGCCTGGTCGGTTGAGGGCCTGCTTCTGGGTTGCAGACTTTTAGTTGTGTCCTGGCGTGGTGGGAGGAACTCTGGAGCTCTGTGGGGTCTGTATAAGAGTACTAATCCCATTCATGAGAGCTCCATCCTCATGACCTAAGCACCTTACAAAGGCCTCACCTCCTGAAACCATCACACTGGGCATTAAGATTTGATCATGAGTTTATGGGGCCGCAAGCATTCAGACCATAGCACACATACATAATCCTTCTTTCAAAAATGTCAGCTCCATGAACTGTGTATACTGGGACTGATGTTAGTACCAAGAAATCGAGTAGGCACGGATAACACTATTGAATTAAGGCTATGTTTAAATAAATTGGGATCTGAATATTGTTTACTTTTTTTCTAGTACTTGATTATGCTTTTTTAAATAGGTACATTCAGCTCCAATTGTACCTTAATAAGAAAAACAATTCATGACACATTAAAAAAAATCTTAGTAATAATTGGTTCATTAAAGTACTGTAACTTCATTATAACTTGAAATTCAGTGTAAGAGTTCGTCTTACACAGAGTCCATTTCAAAAGTCTATTTCAAAAGGATGTTTCAGAAGGAAGTCCCCCACTATAAGCAATTTAGCTCTTTACCTTAGCCTTGTTATAGGAACGGGAGCATTCAGCTGTAGCACCGTGAAGATGGTGCTGTAATGAAATCCTAGCATCATTGTTCTAAAATGTATTCCTTTTGTAGTAGAACAACTTCAAAATATATGATTGAGGTACTACATGTTTTAAAATGTGAGGCAGTTGAATTGAACGCTATGTCTTATTTATCCAGTGTCTGATACACTTACAATGTGAATGGGACTTTTCTTTACAGTTGAAAAGAGAATGTAACTGGTTCATTGCAATTAAAATGTCCCTTCCTTGACTCCAAAAAGGAGGTGTGGGAAAATTTATCAGGTATTATTACCATCTACTGAATAGTATTTTATAGGACAGAGTTGATGGGGAAAACAGGAAATGCTCTGATGTTAATTGAACACTTGTATGGACAGTTTAAGAGTACAGACAACCTATGTCTTAGACAATCTATAGCATTTAAGTTGTAGTTTACCAAAATCAAGAGTCTAAGGCCAATAATTCAAATAAAGAGAAATTATGCAACTAAGGTATTCCTGTATGCAGAGGGCCTCTTCCACAAAGGTGGAACTAGAGATTCAAGTTGAAAACATACAGGATTATGATCAATAATCCTATGAATAATTATTAATTAATCCTGAACACAAATATAATATCCCCAAATAGTCCATTGGGCTTAGAAAAGTTTCTACATGGACTGTTTTAGCTCCTGAGAAGGGCCATCTTTTGTAATCAAATCATTAATGATTTCAAAGGAAATGGTTCTGATATGCTCTTTATGTTATTAAAAGGCATCAGAATAATATAAGGTAGTTGAAGTGCCATGATTTTTTTTAATTGAAATACAGTATAGTTGATTTACAATGTTGTGTTAGCTTTCAGGTGTACAGCAAAGTGATTCAGTTATATACATATATATATATATATATATATATATATATATATATATATTCTTTTGCAGATTCTTTTCCATCATAGCTTATTATAAGATATTGAGTATAGTTCCCTGTGCTATACAGTAGGTCCTTGTTGTTTAAATATTTTATGTATAGCAGTGTGTATCTATTAATCCCAAACTCCTAATTTATCACCCCTCCCCCTTTGATAACTATAAGTTTGTTTTCTATGTCTGTGAGTCTGTTTCTGTTTTGTAAATAAGTTCATTTGTATCATTTTTTTAGATTCCACATATAAGTGATATATATTTGTCTTTTTTAAAAATAAATTTATTTATTTATTTATTTTTGATGCATTGGGTCTTCGTTGCTGTGTGTGGGCTTTCTCTAGTTGTGGCAAGTGGGGACTACTCTTCTTTGTGGTACTCAGGCTTCTCATTGTGGTGGCGTCCCTTGTTGCAGAGCATGGGCTCTAGGCATGTGGGCTTCAGTAGTTGTGGCTCACGGTCTCTAGAGCACAGGCTCTGTAGTTATGGCGCACAGGCTTAGTTGCTCCATGGCATGTGGGATCTTCTTGGACCAAGGCTTGAACCCATGTCCCCTGCATTGGCAGGCGGATTCTTAACCACTGCACCAACAAGGAAGCCCCCATACATTTGTCTTTCTCTGACTTACTTCACTTAGTATGATAATTCTAGGCTCATTTTTTAACTTTATTTCATTAGAGAATCAAACTTTGTTTTAAAAAATTGTATATTGAGGAAACTTGCACAAGCCTCTTAGATAGCCTCATCCACCAGAGGGCAGACAGAAGAAGCAAGAAGAACTACAGTTCTGCAGCCTGTGGAACAAAAACCACATTCACAGAAAGATAGACAACATGAAAAGGGAGAGGGCTATGTACCAGATGAAGGAACAAGATAAAACCCCAGAAAAACAACTAAATGAAGTGGAGATAGGAAACCTTCCAGAAAAAGAATTCAGAATAATGATAGTTTAGATGATCTAGGACCTCAGAAAAACAATGGAGGCAAAGATTGAGAAGATGCAAGAAATGTTTAACAAAGACCTAGAAGAATGAAAGAACAAACAGAGGTGAACAACACAATAACTGAAATGAAAAATACACTAGAAGGAATCAATAGCAGAATAACTGAGGCAGAAGAACAGATAAGTGATCTGGAAGACAGAATGGTGGAATTCACTGCTGCAGAACAAAATAAAGAAAAAGAGAATGAAAAGAAATGAAGACAGCCTAAGAGACCTCTGGGACAACATTAAATGCAACAACGTTCACGTATAGGGGTTCCAGAAGGAGAAGAGAGAGAGAAAGGACCCAAGAAAATATTTGAAGACATTATAGTCGAAAACTTCCCTAACATAGGAAAGGAAATTGCCACCCAAGTCCAGGAAGCGCAGAGAGTCCCATACAGGATAAATCCAAGGAAAAATATACCGAGACACACAGTAATCAAATTGGCAAAAATTAAAGACAAAGAAAAATTATTGAAAGCAGCAAGGGAAAAATGACAAATAACATACAAGGGAACTCCCGTAAGGTTAACAGCTGATTTCTCAGCAGAAACTCTACAAGCCAGAAGGAAGTGGCATGATATACTTAAAGTGATGAAAAGGAAGAACCGAAAACCAAGATTACTCTACCTGGCAAGGATCTCATTCAGATTCGATGTAGAAATCAAAAGCTTTACAGACAAGCAAAAGCTAAGAGAATTCAGCACCACCAAACCAGCTCTACAACAGATGTAAAAGGAACTTCTCTAAGAGGGAAACACAAGAAAAGAAAAGAACCTACAAAAACAAACGCAAAACAATTAAGAAAATGGTAATAGGAACACACATATCGATGATTACCTTAAACGTGAATGGATTAAATGCTCCAACCAAAAGACACAGGCTTGCTGAATGGATACAACAACAAGACCCATATATATGCTGTCTACAAGAGACCCACTTCAGACCTAGGGACACATTCAGACTGAAAGTGAAGGGATGGAAAAAGATATTCCATGCAAATGGAAATCAAAAGAAAGCTGGAATACCAACACTCATATCAGATAAAATAGACTTTAGAATAAAGAATGTTGCAAGAGACAAGGAAGGACACTACATAATGATTAAGGGATCAATCCAAGAAGAAGATATAACAATTATAAATATATATGCACCCAACATAGGAGCACCCCAATACATACAGCAACTGCTAACAGCTATAAAATAGGAAATCGACAGTAACACAATAATAGTGGGGGACTTTAACACCTCACTTACACCAATGGACAGATCATCCAAACAGAAAATTAATAAGGAAACACAAGCCAAAATGACACAATAGACCAAGTAGATTTAATTGATATTTATAGGACATTCCATTCAAAAACAGCAGATTACACTTTCTTCTCAAGTGCGCATGGAACATTCTCCAGGATAGATCATATCTTGGGTCACAAGTCAAGCCTCAGTAAATTTAAGAAAATTGAAATCTTATCAAGCATCTTTTCTGACCACAACACTATGAGATTAGAATTCAATTACAGGGAAAAAAACATAAAAAACACAAAAACATGGAGTGTAAACAGTACCTTACTAAATAACCAAGAGATCACTGAAGAAATCCAAGAGGAAATCAAAAAATACCTAGAGACAAATGATAATGAAAACACGACGATCCAAAGCCTATAGGAAGCAGCTAAAGCAATTCTAAGAGGGAAGTTTATAGCTATACAAGCCTACCTCAAGAAACAAGAAAAATCTCAAATGAACAATCTAACCCTACACCTAAAGGAACTAGAGAAGGAAGAACAAACGAAACCCAAAGTTAGCACAAGGAAAGAAATCATAAAGATCAGAGCAGAAATAAATGAAATAGAAACAAAGAAAACAATAGCGAAGATCAATAAAAGTAAAAGCTGGTTCTTTGAGAAGATAAACAAAATTGATAAACCATTAGCCAGAATCATCAAGAAAAAGAGGGAGAGGACGCAAATCAATAAAATTAGAAACGAAAAAGGAGAAGTTACAACAGACACTGCAGAAATACAAAGCATCCTAAGAGACTACTACAAGCAACTCTGTGCCAATAAAATGGACAACCTGGAAGAAATGGACAAATTCTTAGAAAGGTATAACCTTCCAAGATTAAACCAGGAAGAAACAGAAAATATGAACAGACCGATCACAAGTAATGGAATTGAATCTGTGATTAAAAATATTCCAACAAACAAAAGTCCAGGACCAGATGGCTTCACAGGTAAATTCTATCAAACATTTAGAGAAGAACTAACACCCATCCTTCTCAAACTCTTCCCATAAATTGCAGAGGAAGGAACTCTCCCAAACTCATTCTATGAGGCCACCATCACCCTGATACCAAAACCAGACAGAGATACTACAAAAACAGAAAATTACAGACCAATATCACTGATGAATATCGATGCAAAAATCCTCAACAAAATACTAGCAAACAGGATCCAACAAGACATTAAAAGGATCATACACTATGATCAAGTGGGATTTATCCCAGGGATGCAAGGATTCTTCAATATATTCAAATCAATCAATGTGATACACCATATTAACAAATTGAATAAAAACCATATGATCATCTCAATAGATGCAGAAAAAGCTTTTGACAAAATTCCACAACCATTTATGATAAAAACTCTCCAGAAAGTGGGCATAGAGGGAATCTACCTCAACATAATAAAGGCCATATATGACAAACCCACAGCAAACATCATTCTCAATGGTGAAAAACTGAAAGCATTTCCTCTGAGATTAGGAACAGGACAAGGATGTCCACTCTCGCCACTATTATTCAACATAGTTTTGGAGTCCTACCCATGGTAATCAGAGAAGAAATAGAAATAAAAGTATTCCAAATTGGAAAAAAAGTAAAAGTGTCACTATTTGCAAATGACATGATACTGTACATAGATAATCCTAAAGATGCCACCAGAACACTGCTAGAGCTAATCAGTGAATTTGGTAAAGTTGCAGGATACAAAATTAATGCACAGAAATCTCTTGCATTCCTATACACTAATGATGAAAAACCTGAAAGAGAAATTAAGGAAACACTCCCATTTACCACTGCAACAAAAAGAATAAAATACCTAGGAATAAACCTACCTAGGGAGACAAAAGACCTGTATGCAGAAAACTGTAAGACACTGTTGAAAGAAATTAAAGATGATACCAACAGATGGAGAGATATACCACATTCTTGGATTGGAAGAATCAATATTGTGAAAATGACAATACCACCCAAAGCAATCTACAGATTCAGTGCAATCCCTATCAAATTAGCAGTGGCATTTTTTACAGAACTAGGACAAAAAATCTTAAAATTTGCATAGAGACACAAAAGACCCCAAATAGCCAAAGCAGTCTTGAGGGAAAAAAAACGGAGCTTGAGGAATCAGACTTCCTGACTTCAGACTCTACTACAAAGCTACAGTAATCAAGACAACATGGTACTGGCACAAAAACAGAAATATAGATCAGTGGAACAGGATAGAAAGCCCAGAGATAAACTTATGCACGTATGGTCAACTAAACTATGACAGAGGAGGCAAGGATATATAATGGAGAAAAGACAGTCTCTTCAATAAGTGGTGCTGGGGAAACTGGATAGCTACATGTAAAAGAAGGAAATTAGAACACTCCCTAACACCATACACAAAAATAAACTCAAAATGGAATAGAGACCTAAATGTAAGACCAGGCACTATAAAACTCTTAGAGGAAAACATAGGAAGAACACTCTTTGACATAAATCACAGCAAGATCTTTTTTGATCACCTCCTAGAGTAATGGAAATAAAACCAAAAATAAACAAATGGGACCTAATGAAACTTAAAAGCTTTTGCACAGCAAAGGAAACTAGACACAAGACGAAAAGACAACCCTCAGAATGGGAGAAAATATTTGCAAACAAATCAATGGACAAAGGATTAATCTCCAAAATATATAAACAGCTCACGCAGCTCAATATTAAAAAAACAACCCAATCCAAAAATGGGCAGAAGACCTAAATAGATATTTCTCCAAAGAAGACATACAGATGGCCAAGAAGCACATGAAAAGCTGCTCAACATCATTAATCATTAGAGAAATGCAAATCAAAACTATAATGAGACATCACCTCACACCGGTCAGAATGGCCATCATCAAAAAATCTACAAACAATAAATGCTGGAGATAGTGTGGAGAAAAGGGAACCCTCTTGCACTGTTGGTGGGAATGTAAATTGATACAGCCACTATGGAGAACAGTATGGAGGTTCCTTAAAAAACTAAAAATAGAATTACCATATGACCCAGCAATGCCACTACTGGGCATATACCCAGAGAAAACAGTAATTCAAAAAGGCACATGCACCCCATTGTTCATTGCAGCACTATTTACAATAGGCAGGTCATGGAAGCAACCTAAATGCCCATCGACAGGTGAATGGATAAAGAAGTTGTGGTACATACATACAATGGAATATTACTCAGCCATAAAAAGGAACAAAATTGGGTCATTTGTAGAGATGTGGATGAATCTAGAGACTGTCATACAGAGTGAAGTAAGTCAGAAAGAGAAAAACAAATATCGCATATTAATGCATATATGTGGAACCTAGAAAAATGGTACAGATGAACCCGTTTGTAGGCCAGAAATTGAGACACAGATGCAGAGAACAAACGTATGGACACCAAGCGGGGAAAGCAGCGGCAGGTGGGGTGATGGTGGTGTGATGAATTGGGAGATTGTGATTGACATGTATACACTGATGTGTATAAAATGGATGACTAATAACAACCTGCTATATAAAAAAATAAATAAAATAAAATTCAAAATAAAATTGTATATTATTTGCCTATTCAGACATCTCCTTTCTACATTTCTGGGAATTCTCTCAAATTCCTAGAAGTCTGAAAATAAAAACATATACAACCTCATAATTTCTCAATTTGACAATGTGATTTTTGTTTCCAATATGTCAGTGATCACTAATAAAAACTTTCTTTTCCTTCACTTGACATTGAGTTTTATCTTTTTTTATTCCCCCCCCCCCCAATCTCCTCTAGCAGTAGTTTCCTGATAGGATTGAAAAGAGGTATGTGGAGAGAAGTGTGTGCCAAGACTGGCAAGAATTCAGATGATGCATTTGTTGCCTCTGTGAAACGGGTGCACCGTATAGTCACGTAATTGCGCCGATAATAATACCAGTAAAGTGACCAGGCATTCTTATCTTTAGTGACTGTTCCTGTTCTCAGAGTGTCATGGATGCTGTTGCCATTGCCCCAGAAATCTGCCTTTGGCATGTTGCTGAAACAGTGTCCTAAGCAACATAAAGACACTTGTGCCGCTGACATTTGTGTTTTCTGAACACATAACGTGGATTTTTCTGTGAACTTTAAAGCGCTGGAGAGTCTAAAAAGATGCGCCTCTTGGAGCCTGGTTGTTGCCTCATCCTGGACCCAGGCCTCGCTCCTGCCTCGTGACTTGACTTTGTTGGATCTTGGCATTGACCCTGGCCAGCACCTAGTGACTGTGCCCTGAAACGCCCTTTGGTTTTACTGGAAGGGGAAACTACAAATAATAGTCGTGGGAACCTAACAGTTGCCAGAAGCCAGACTCACAAAGAAAACCATAAGGACCATGCAACAGCATGATGCCTAAAGTAACTGGCTTTTAGCTTTACCACCCTGGGCCTGTAACCTTTAGCTATAAATACATAGAGTAGGGATTTCATTGTACAGCATTTTACTTGTCAGAGAACAGTCGGAAGCACTTATTAAAGTATTTACTGAAGGTGGGAAGCACTCTGATAGTTCCTAAATAACATCTTTTTATGGGAAATCTCTTGTTTGCTTCTGACCAAACCATTTGATCATTTACTTTGAACAAAACTAAAAAAATTAGATGGCAACAATAATCATTTGTCATGCAATTCAGATATTCTGGGTAGACCACTAAAAGTGTCGAATTTGTACTTATCCTCTATAAGTAAGCTCTTAGTTTTTCCTGAGTTTATTTTAAATGTTGATAGATATTTTAGTTTTTTAATGAAAAAAATTCCAAAGATATTTTTTCATAAATACAAAAAAGAAATATTGTGAGTTGATTTTAAAGTTATCTTATTTGCCTTTTATTGTGTAAAAATTACCGTTATCTTCTTAAGACTCTGCTTGATTCTGTTCTTTAGTTACTTAAGTTGTCTCAAGTCAACTGTTAGTAAGGGTAAAAAATAATGTTCAGTAGACTGAGGAAGGGGAACTGGGTCACTTTTATTCTGGAGAAAAGTATAGTCCATAGAAATTAAAGGAATTTCAGCATTTACAGAATAAGCCCATTACATGAGGAGAGCTAAGCTACATGTAATGTATTTCCATATTCCTGTAACGTTCATTTTTTAAAAGGTAACTAGAACTCACTTCTATTATTACACTTAATAGCATATTTTCTAGCATCATTACCCAGTTAAAAGTTATATTCTGCCTGGGAATTTACCTAAAATCAGTGAGATATTGTAGATTTTAATTGTTATATGTTTTGGCATAAATGTATTCTTTGGAGAGGTGGCTGGCTAACTTTATTAAATAATTAATTTGATTTTTTTTCTACTGCATAGTATTTTGAGTTAATAAGTAGGGTGAATGAAATCAGTTTTTTTTTTTTTTAGGATTATTAGTAGGCCCTCTTCTCCGTAAAGAATGAAATAAAAAATTTAATCTGCATATGTTCTTGCTCTATTCTACAAGTCTAGTCATGTGAATGTATCACCTAAATTAGTGCACAGTCATAAGATTTATAAAATGGCTTATTCTTATTCAATATATATACACTTCTCATCCATCATTATTAATGTACTCATAGAATGCTACTTGGCTTTGGATAGGCACTAGCCTCCAAACTATAGTCAGTTCAGGGAATGCCTAAATTCAGAATTTTCCAAACTTATTTAATTACAGATGCCATTTTTGAACAGAATTTCAAAGCGTTGGAATTTAATGGAACACCACTGAGAAAATATTGCCTTGAGGAAAAGACCTATGTGTTTAAACAAAATAGAATTTTTTTTTTTTTTTTTTTTTTGCGGTACGTGGGCCTCTCACTGTTGTGGCCTCTCCCGTTGCGGAGCACAGGCTCCAGACACGCAGGCTCAGCGGCCATGGCTCACGGGCCCAGCCGCTCCGCGGCACGCGGGATCTTCCCGGACCGGGGCACGAACCCGTGTCCCCCGCATCGGCAGGCGGACTCTCAACCACTGCGCCACCAGGGAAGCCCGAAAATAGAATTTTGAAAGTATTATTCATAAAGTCATGCCTGTGCCTGAAGAGTAACTGAATTTGGATTTCATTTTCATAGTTCAAACATGTGATATATTCTCAGGTGTTTTACAGTGCATATCAAAGTAGGTAGCCCACTGTCCCTGTTTTCATAATAACACTACCAACATCAAAATCACATGGGTTGGGCTTCCCTGGTGGTGCAGTGGTTAAGAATCCACCTGCCAATGCAGGGGACACGGGTTCAAGCCCTGGTCCAGGAAGATCCCACATGTCGCGGAGCAGCTATGCCCATGCGCCACAACTACTGAGCCTGTGCTCTAGCGCCTGTGAGCCACAACTACTGAAGCCCGCATGCCTAGGGTCCGTGCTCCGCAACAAGAGAAGCCACCGCAATGAGAAGCTGGCGCACCGCAACGAAGAGAAGCCCCCGCTCTCCGCAACTAGAGAAAGCCTGCACGGCAATGAAGACCCAATGCAGCCAAAAATAAATAAATAAAATAAATAAATTTATTTTAAAAAAATCATATGGGTTACTAAAATTTTTATATTAATATAACAATAATAAAAGCAAAATAATGTGTGGAATTATTGAGGTGGGGAATTAATTGTTGAAACCCGGGGTCTGGCCTAATCTACTCAAAATAATTTAAATATAACTTCATTATTAGGGAGCTAAATGAACACTTCTCATGTGAGGTCACTATGGTTACTTTGTTTATTATTCATAGAATCACTCTGCCTTACCAAACCTTGAGGTTTTAATCATTAGAAAAACATTTATTTTACTAACATCTGGCTCCCTTATTTCTATGGATTGCCACATCATACGTAGAGGCATTCTAAAATTTTGAACGCCTTTGCTAAAAGCTTTTAAATGAAATATAGCTTTATTTTACTATTGTTAAGTAACTGACCAAATTTTGTGCAATCCTTGAGGGTTTTGTGGGGTTTTTTTTTCTTTTTTTGCTTCACAGGAAGCAAAGACATTTACTGTGTATTGCAGAAATATTATGAAAAAAAATATTGGAACCATTCCCTGACATCTGTAACCCATTTTATCTTTCATTTTATAGCTATAGCATTATAGCTTGTGGCCATGTCACTGAGTTGCTTAATTATCAATACCATTTATATGCTCATCTGCTAAATAGACTTCATAGATTTCCTTAAACACACGACTCAGCATCCCTAGATCATTTTTCTCACCATATTCTAAAGCTTTATTCCATATATTACATACTCAAACATTTGTTAAACCACATGGCTAACCAACATAGATTGCTATGTTATTATATACAATAGATTTTAAAATACAGGTGCTTAGTATGTTTTTGCTAATTGTGTTTCCATGTAAGCTTATTCCATCTTTTCTAGCATGACTGAGACCAATGAAATTAAAAATATTGTTGTACTCAATAATGGGGTTAAAAGAGGAATAAAAGTCACCTGCATTCAAGCCCAAGAACAAGGCTTCCTAAATTTTGACTAATGTTTGCCAGTCTATGAAAACAGCACACTGGACTTTCCTTCCACGTTTCCTGTACCCTTCAAGGAAGGGTGAAAAAAAAGATTATGCAAAAACTAATTCTTTGAAAGTAGAACATTCCCCTCCAAGTCTAAAATGCATGACAGTTAACAGTACTAATTGTTCAGTAATCACACCCTTATTGTGTGTGATCTTCCTTTCTTAATAGTGCCTCTGGTAATAACGTACACATAGATATTAAGGTTGGGAACTTCCAAAGAGAAATGGTTGACTCTTGACCACTGACACCATCATCCCCATCTTCCTACCCATAACTCACTTTTTTCTTGGTTTTGTGGGAGTCACCTATCTACAATGAAATTTTGGTATAATAAGTGATATCTTTGATAGTAGAAATGCTGTTTTACTTGGAAGTTGGCTGTGTTTTCTATGTAGAATTTTATGCTGATATAATTTTGTGATTTATAGATATTTTTACCTCTTCCTATATATTCCCATTTACAACACCTGGTTATAAAGAAAATTTTCATGGAAATTTTATTTTATAATTTTTTCTTTTATTTTTCAACTACCCTAAAAACTCTACATGTTAGATGTATCTAAACTGAGCATTTCAAGTCATTGAGTGACTTCTTACTTAAACATGAAGATTTTACCAGATACTTTCTATTGAAGTGGGCATTTAACCTTTACCTAATCTGATTTGTGAGGTAAACCCTTTTCCTTTTCAGATTTCTAGGATTCAAACAAAGGCAAATTTAAATTGCAGACTTGTATCGAAGACTTCCAATTTTACACAGTCTGTGTAAACTGAATCATTTACTCAAAGAAACTTAGAGTTATTTAAGCACATTATTTCACCCATGTATTAATCCTACTGAATCCATTGAAAGTGATTATCTAGCTTCAGTTGATTGCTTTGCAGGCATATAGTTACTCACCATCTTACAAGCAGCTCATATGTTTCTTAGCCAGCTTTGTTTGTTGGTAAGTTTATTTTAAAATTAACCTGAGAGGGAAAGTGCCTGTGAATTTTATTAATCTATGAATTGGAAACGTTCACACCAGAAAGGCAGATCTTTGGCTCCCTGCTGACAGATCCTGAGGGAATCTGTCCCTTTCCACGTGGACGTCCACGTGGACGTGGGCTGAGTAAATCAGAAATGATGGGCACTGGAGTTGTGAGAAATCAGTAAATCTGATCTAGTGGCTATGTTGGCACGTATGCAAATAGAGGAAGCTGCCAGGCAGAGAGAAGACAGAGCATATGCTCAAAAGAAGCAGTTACGGGCTTCCCTGGTGGCGCAGTGGTTGAGAGTCCGCCTGCCGATGCAGGGGACACGGGTTCGTGCCCCGGTCCGGGAGGATCCCGCGTGCCGCGGAGCGGCTGGGCCCGTGAGCCATGGCCGCTGAGCCTGCGCGTCCGGAGCCCGTGCTCCGCAACGGGGGGGACCACAGCAGTGAGAGGCCCGTGTACCGCAAAAAAAAAAAAAAAAAAAGAAGCAGTTACAATTACGTTATCATAATGACTTTCGTTTATTGAGTGCGTACTGTCTCAGGCACTGTCCTAAGCCTTTTACATGCGTTATCTTGTTTAATCCTATAAGAAAAGTACTGTTACTACTTTTTTACAAAAAAAGGAACCAAGGCACTGAGACATTCAGTGACTCACCACAGTTCACAAAGTTAGTACATAATAGAGATAATGTTTGAGACTAGACACTCTAACCTCAGATTCCACATTTTATCACTTAGATTATACTCAGCACCTGAACCCGTTCAGGGCCCTAAAGAGACAGAGGAGGCAGCAGCCTAACAACTCTACAGTTGAGTTCTGTGTTGATATTGTTTTTTTTTTCTTTCTCCCCTTTTCCTTAAGCTACACTGAGTGAATTTTGATTCCTTGCCACCATAGATCCCTGCCCATGAAATGGATTGGATTATTCATGTTATTCTAGGTTTTGCCCGCATAAAGAACTCTTGAGTGTTGTAGATTCATTGCTGGGATTCTAGATGCAAAGCAGAACACATCAACTTGGAAATTATTTACTGCTTCATATAAAAACCCTTTTTTCTGAAAAGGTCCAGGTAACTACTGAATTTATAATGAGGGGTGTTTATGAAAAATTTGCACATGAAAGCAGCACAATGTGGTCTGCATTGGAATTAATATTAAGGACGCAGACATCAACCAAGGGGTCTTACCTATGGATTGAGAACAGTTTTCGCTATGTGGTGCTAAGAAGTTATAACATTTCTCTTGGCTTTTTCATTAGTCAGGAACGTTGATGTCCAAGGCCCTTCTAATCACTTCCTGTTCTCTGTTTTGCAAAAATATCTGTAATTTTACCACTATAAAAACAATATTGAATTAGACATGTGTGTCCTCTTTGGAAGGCACAGAAAACAGGAAATTGGCAAGAGAAAATGAATCAGAGCACGTGTAGCAGAGGAGAAAGTAGGAGGCAAACATTTGTGAGGAAGAGAAATCAAGTGTACAATAAGAATACATCTCAGAAGGGACTCACATTGGATTATTGATCAGAACATAAAATTATGTACAAAAGTCCACCCCTTCCAAACTGGGAGAAATAGTTATAATATTTTGTTGTTAGTCATAATATTACTTTAAAAAAATTACCCTTCACGCCAATGTCTGAGTTTATGGCCTTTCGTTGGCTTTCCTTAGCTATGCAGGTGGCCCACTGATTGTATTTACAAACCCAGCCCAAACATATTCTGGTTTTGCAGGCCAATCTGAATAGAGGCAGAATATGTAATTAGTCTCTGCCCAGGATTCTAGGAAGTGGTGAGGCTAAGCTGGAATGGGGTGCTCCATTACTGACAATTGTATCCTCTAACATTTAATATGACTTGAATGTCCCATTCTCTTGCAGATGTCTAACACGATTCACCGTGTACCAGAATTGCCAACCTACTAATTGTTTTCCTCTCAGTCTTAGATTACAAAGACCTTGAGAGGTGAAATCACATCATAGTTTCTTGAGATCCACATACAGAGTGTTTCCCATTGTTTATTTCTTTCTGACAGACTGAGTCAACTTCTAGAATCATTGGCCCTTACACTTGTCTGAGTGTGAGCAAACTATCACATGTTACTGTTTGGTATTTTGTGGTACAAACTGATAGCTAGTTTAAACTTTTTTTGAAGTTGTTTAGTATTGTTATTGTTTTACCATATGCCAGAATAAAAGGTCAACATTCCTTTAAATGCTTCTCTTACAATTTGGTTAAAACTAAGACAGTGCAAATTAGACCGTTTGGGTATGTGGTGTGAGTGCAGTTTTGTTTCAGTGTTTAAGGTACATAAACATCAGTTTTACAAATTTGTTTTATTAAAGCATGAAAACTTTTTTTCTATATAGAAGCTAAGAAAGTATGATTTTTTTTTTTTATCCTGTCCATTTGGGGGAGGGTAAGGAAGTGGATGGTACACAGAGAAATACCTATTCATGTTAATTCAGGGATGAAAATTTATCTTTGCTTTGAGGAAATTGCATTTGAGTTATATTTTCAGTATTTCCTCATATGTTTGTAACTTTATTTCCTTTACCATTCCATCCTCCAATCACACACGTCTTTGTGTTCTCTGACTCTTCTGATTGAAGTAAATGTGAAATTAATGCCTTAGTCACCACATTCTACACGCAGAGCGAGAAGGTGGTATAAATGTACTATGTGCCTCCCACGTATGTGTGCTCAAATAAGGTAAAGATAAATTGTTAAGTAAGCTAGAGAACTATCTTTTAATTAAGGATAAGCTAACATTAGAAGTATCTATTTAATTACATGTTCAAACATAATGATCAACCTACTTATATGTTGCTGGGATGCTGTCCAAACCAGTATAATCTTCCTTCCAGGCTGAAAAGTATGTTGTTGTTGCCCTCTTACTCTTGGTGATTTAAAATAGAACACAGAAATTTGTCAAACATTTCAATCTAACCTACGCCATATATTGATAAGATAAATCAGGCTATAATTATTTTTTTGGTCATCAAAGAGAATGAAGTACCTAAGTCTTTTATCCATTTTTCTATGTGATTATCTTTTTGTTGCTTAGAGTCTTTATATATCCCATGTATTCTATATATATATATATATATATATATAAATATTACAGATACCTTCCTTCAAATTAAGGCTTTCATTTTCTGTAGTGTCTTTTGACAAATGGTTCTGAATTTTAATAGCTGAATTTATCAGTTATTTTCATCCTTTTTTGCTTGTTTGTTTAATTTATTACTCCTTGCTTAATACATCCCTTCCTGACCCCAAGGTCATAATGATACTATTGTAAATAGTACTGTCCAATAGACCTTTCTGCACTGATGGAAATATTTTATACCTGGCACTGCCCAGTATGGTAGCCACTAACCACATGTTACTTTTGAGTACTTGAAATGTGAACAATGTGACCGAGGAGCTAAATTTTAAAATTTAATTTCAATTAATTTACGTATAAATTTAAATAGCCCCATGTGGCTATCGACTATTGTATTGGCTAGATGAGCTGTGGCTTTGTTTTATCATGAAGGGTGAGTCACCTTATGTTCATTTTTCTGCAGGGTGTGAGGGGAAAACCTAGGGTCATATTTTCCCATATGGATGACCAGTTGGCCTAGAACAAGAGTTTTTTCCTACTAACTGATAATACCAGTTTTGAAATAAAAATAAATTGTGTGTGTGTGTGTGTGTGTGTGTGTGTGTGTGTGTGTGTGTGTTTCCTGGCTTTCTGTTGTGTTCCTTGATGAATTCATCTACCCTGGTACCGGTGCCAAAGCTTTATAATAAGCCTTGATATTTAGTCATGCTCATCCCAGTCCTTTGGTTCTATTTCAGAAACGACTTTGCCATTCTAGGCCTTTGATCTTTCAATACATTTTATTTTATTTTATTTTATTTTTTGCTGCACGCGGGCCTCTCACTGTTGTGGCCTCTCCCATTGTGGAGCACAGGCTCCGGACGCGCAGGCTCAGCGGCCATGGCTCACGGGCCCAGCCGCTCCGCGGCAATGTGGGATCTTCCCACATTGCCGGACCGGGGCATGAACCCGTGTCCCCCGCATTGGCAGGCGGACTCTCAACCACTGCGCCACCAGGGAAGCCCTCAATACATTTTAGACTCAGGTTTTCAAGTAAAAAAAAAAAATGGCATTTTTCATTGCATTTGAATCAATACATCTACTTGGCATTTTTATGATATTGAAACTTTCAATTCATGAGCGTGATTTATCTCTATTCATTCAGGTCTTCTTTCACGGGCTCCATTTGTTTTTAATCTATAAAGGATTTGGTATATTTTGTTATATTTTAAAGGAAGAACTATATGTTGAAGATACTATGTCTGTTGCCTTTTTAAAACCACATATTCTAATCTCTCAAACGGGTAACATTAAGTATGATGTTACAGATTTTTGTTTAGTTTTTTGTTGTTTTTATAGATAGCAGATTGAGGAACTTTTCTTCGATATTTAGTTTGGTAGAATTTTGAGATGATTTAAAAATTTTTCCTTTATTGTGATGAATTATAGTAATTGGTTTTAAAATATTTACTTACTTATTATTTGTATTTTGGCCCTCTGGTATTCAGAATTGAATTAAAGACTAATCTTAATCTTTAGGTTGTGACATGCTCTCATCATTCATAGCTGTGTTTAATTATTTGTTAACATAATGAAAATTAATGAACCCACCAACCAATTCAAGAATTAGAATATTAACAAAAATGTAAACTTACCTGTGTGCATCTCCCTGGTCTCATTCTTTGATCCTTATCTACCCATCCCCCCACCCCTTCCCAGAGCTAACCACTATTGGAAATTTTGTATTTATTATTCATTTGCTTTCCTTTTCTTTTGTTCGGTTTTAGTAAGTTATATTTGGGCAAAAGTCTTTTTTTTTTTAATGTTTAGTTCTTGTACAATTATTCATGGTCTCATACTGTTTAATTATATTTTAATCCTTTTCTGTTTAAAGCATGCTCAATTTATATTTTCTGGTTGATAATTTTGCTATCTAATGTATTTGTGGACCAGATTCTACTATCTGTAGTTTCTCCTGGTTCTTGCTTAATAATGCCTTTCAAATGAGTATTACTTGGATCTCCATCATGCAAGAATTATTTGAAGCTTGGACTAAGCTGGATTTCTAGTTGAGAGAATTTGTATTTCCTTTTTCCAGGGCCTGGGATATTACCCGATACTCTAAACTGTTTTTAGATGTTTGAACCACCTTGACAGTACGAAATTGGAGGGCAAAGTCACGTGAGGGATTACTGTTGCTTATGAATCCTCAGGTGATATTTTTTGTTCCCTGTCACCAGTGCCAAATTTAGAGGCAGACTGGTTTCTTTGCAGTTGCCAGCGGTGTGTAGTGTGTGTGTCTGTGTGTGTGTAGCATTGCAAACTTGCAAACTTATTTCTGGTACAATGACGGTACAGTTTTATTGGGTCACAGGAGGGAGTATCACCTTTTAGACTTTCCATCTCTGGCTGACCTTGGGCCTTGTGATCTGTTGCAGCTCCTTGGGCTGTGAAACCCCAAGTCCAAGTCTACTTCGTTGATCAAATGTCCCAAGAGGAAACCTGAATAAAGTACTCTTCTTAACCACTTGGTTTCCACTTTCAGTTCGTTTCGTTTTCTGGATGTTTCTTACTTTCTTCTAGTTTTCCTGTTTTATGTACAATTTTTTAGTTGCTTTCAATGGAGGGATTTTTATACTATAAAGGACAGAGACTTGCGCAAATTAACTCAAGTTGGAAACACAGGGGATTTTCTTGGAGCCTAATTTCAGGAAGTATAGTTAGATCTGGCTGGAAGAGTAATGCAGCCCTGACCTTCCCCCATGGCCTACCGATTTTCCTTTCTGTTGCAGTGCTAAATGACCTCACACTTCTAGTGTCCAACACCATCCAACTGACTCAGTCTCTCCATGTATCACCTCAAATTCTTGAGATAGAAGATAAAACTGTCTTTGCCTCACCTATAGATGGTAGTATGGTGGTATACTATCTAAGGACAGCATGCCACAATGGTTAGAGCTTGGGTTCTGCAGCTAGACTGGCTGGATTTGAAGCTCAGCTCCAAATCTTGCTAGCCTTGTAATCTTGGGAAACTTTCTGTGACTCAATTTCTTCATCTGTAAATGGGGATGATAATAATATTCACTGCCTCACAGTTGTAATGAGGGTTAAATGAATGACTGCATGTGAAGAGTAAAAAGCAAGAGCCTTGGATATAGTGGCTACTCAATAAGTGTTAGTTATTTCTTTCTCCTTCTCACTCGATGTAAGCCCTGATCTAATTGGCTATGGCCTGGGGTTAGGATCATGTGGTACCTAGGCATGTTCTACCTAGCAGGTCTACCTAGGTATGTTCCTTTATCATCACTGAGAAGCAGACTGAAAGAAAGGAAGGCAGTAGCAAATGTGCCTAATATAGATGGGTGAAATAGAAACAAAACAATTTGTCAGTTTAGAAAAAACATTTTTTAATATAATTTGCTTTATATAAAAAATATACTTCAATGGTAGAATTGTTACCTAAAGAGACAGTTTGTTTTTTAATTGGTATATAGTTGTTTTACAGTGTTGTGTTAGTTTCTGCTGTACAGCAAAGTGAATCAGCTCTATGTATACATATATCCCCTCTTTTCTGGATTTCCTTCCCATTTAGATCACCACAGAGCACTGAGTAGAGTTCCCTGTGCTATACAGTAGGTTGTCATTAGTTATCTATTTTATACATAGTAGTTGTATATATGTCAATCCCAATCTCCCAATTCATCCCACCCCCCCTTCTCCCCTTGGTGTCTGTACGTTTGTTTTCTACGTCTGTGTCTTTATTTCTGCATTGCGAATAGGTTCATCTGTACAATCTTTCTAGATTCCACATATATGCATTAATATACGATATTTGTTTTTCTCTTTCTGACTTACCTCACTCTGTGTGACAGTCTCTAGTCATGTATACAATGGAATATTACTCAGCCATTAAAAGGAAAGAAATTGGGGCATTTGTAGAGGGACAGATGTTTTTAAAAAATTACATTGACTGAGCTATATTATGTAACATTTTACACCTGAAAATTTTCCTGTTGCAATTAATCATATACTTATGACAGTCTGTTGTGTGTGAAACACTGTATCATATGGGAGGAGCAAACAGGAGGTAAAAGCAGAACATGTTAGTAGGTATAATTGCAGATTACAGGAGTAGAATCATGAGCATTTCACAGAAGAAAGTGTCATTCTTTGCCTAAATATTTCTAGGAAAGCCTTAAACATTTCAAGGACTCATTTTCTCTGTCCTTTTAAGTTCCTCAGGTTTTTTTGTTTTTTGGGTTTTTTTTTATTGCTTTGTTAGTTTCTTAAGAGAAGAGCATGTAACATAAAAGTGAAGGTCTGGACTCAACCTAATTCCCTACAAATTAGTACATGCAGTTATGTTCTGCATAAAAATGAATTAAAAAAACTAACCATGATTTCATTTGTACAGTGTTTTCCCATCAACCCAGTGTTTTCATTGATTCATCTCGTTAATTCAGTGAGGTGGATCAACGTGATAATTCTCTCCATTTTACGGATGAATACAACTGAGGGACTTTAAGTGACTCACAGTCACATAACAGATACTCAGGAGAAAGAGCCTGACTCAAACATAGGAGTTCCCGCTGCTTGCCAGCAACCAGTCCTGTCACAGAAATGAATATACTGCTGTCAGTGTATTAGAGGATGCGCCTGAGCTCAGAACGTTGCCTCTGGATTCAGGCTCACAGCTGATGACAACTTGTTCAGATTGAAAAACAGGGAAAGCAAGTCTGGTAAAAGCAAAAGGGATATAAATTGGAACAAGGACAGTTTTAACTCCTTTGACACTGAGTAAAACATGTTTAAACTTTCCATCTGAATATATGTTATATGGGAGCTCAATGTGTACCAACAAGAGACTTTGTTCTTATAACATTTATAAATGTTATTTAATATTGGTTTCTTCTAGTCTCAAGAACATGGAGAGAAGTACTTGACCTTTAAATGCAGAGGGTGTAAATTAATTCGTGTTATTACTTCAGCTGAGTTATCTTGTAAATAAAACTTTTCCCTCATTAGAAAGGAAGCCAATCTTGCAATTCCCCATAGGTCTCATATCACTTACACCATGCTGTGCTTCATACATTGACCTGGAACCCAAGAGAATTTATGCACAGTTCGTGATTTAAACCAGAAGTAATTTCCTGTGGCATTATGTCACAACATCAACCATGGAAACAAAATCCATTCTTTTTTTGTTTCATTGGAAAATTTTAAATAAATTCCTTCAGAAGTTCATAAAATTTGATAGGCCACTGTTTAGAGTTCTTGCACTGTGTAAAGTGCAAATTCATTTCTTATATAAACCGTGTTATCATGCAGTTATCTATATATGTGAGTGTATGTGCCAATCTTTTGATTTTTATTTATTTATCTTAGTGTCTGACGTTTGTCATCTAGAGAGAAACTGTAGCTTCCTGAGGAAAAACTTCTTACCTTGAAGTAATGAAATATTTTTGCTCACAAAGCTTCAGAGAAAGTAAGGTTAAATACGGGGACTTTCTCTGGATAAATTTGTCATCTTTACTCAGTCCCTGATCTTTTTTTACATTTTTGTGCATTTAGGCAATCTTCCTCCCCGCCTTGGTCTTTTCCCCAGACTTTGCTTTTTCTATCACCAAACACTGTTTATTTCCAAAACCTCTGCTCTTTCCTTGCTCATAATTTCAGTGACATGTCTGTCTTCAGAGTTTCAGCTCCACCCTCTAAGCTGGTGGTTTCTGAGTCTACAGCCCTTACCCTGACTGATCTCTTGCTGCAGTCCTGCATGGCCATTGCCTGTATGATGTTCTTCCATTCATCCTGTGCCAGTATTGCAAATCCATTAATATCCACCCAGTCTTCCACATTGGGAACACAAGGTCGTTCTTGACATTTCTTACCATCTGGTACAACCACACTTTCATCAAACCCTTAAGACTCAAGCTATAACCTTGAATCCAACATTTCTTCCCATTCTTGTTGCCACTGCTTTTGTCGGTATCTTTACCATCTTCTACCTGAACTACTCTGCAGTTCTTCCCTGCACTTTGTAATTCTCCCCATTGCCCTCAAAGCAATTTTACTGAAAAGTAAATCTAATCATATCTTTCTCAGGCTTAAAAGCCTATATAGACCTCCCTTTACTGTTGTGATCCGTAGCCTTGCTTTTGCTGTCAAGCACCATCGTACGTTTTCAGTCTCGATTCCTGCCCTTTCTGATCAGGCCTCCAATGATTCAGGGCCATCGTTTGCTACATCAGGAGTCATACCTTTGAACATTCTGCTCTTTATATCTGAAATGACTTCTTCTTCTTCTCTAACTGAATGTCTTTCATGACTCTGTTCAATTCTCATTTCCTCTATGAAATCATGCCAGAGTCGTATAGGAAGCATTTATTGCTTTCATAGGAACTTAATCTACCCCTGCTGTAGCTTTTATCACATTTGACTATAATTATATGCTTATATGTCTATCTCCTCCACTATGTAGTGAGGAAAAAAACACATCATTTCTTTGTGTGTGTGTGTGTATTTTAACCCAGCACCTAGCTTAGGGCCTACCATATGGGATGTCCTCAGTAAATAATAACTGAATAAATAAATGAATCAATTAATTAATGTCCCACCCAGCATTCAGATTAAATTTTCCCATACTTAGGTTAGAGATATAAATAACTTTTTAAGACTACATTGATTCTCAAAAGACTCTTCTCTATCTTCATTTATATAACAATTTGTTTGTTAGTTGGTCTACTTACCTATTTATCTGTCTTAGCTCAGGCTGTTATAATAAAATACCATAAACTGGTGGCTTAAACAACACACAATTATTTCTCACAAATCTGGAAGCTGGGAAGTCCAAGATCAAGGTGCTGGCTAATTTGATTTCTGGCAAGAGCCCTGTTCCTGGCTTGCAGATGGCCATTGTCTCGCTGTGGCCTCCTATGATGCATGTACACGTGTGACTGAGATTGGGACCGGGAACAGGAAAGGGAGAGGGAACAGATAGATACGGTTTTCTGGTCTCTTCTTACAGGGGCACTAATCCCATCCTGAGGACCACCCCACCCAGGACCTCATCTAACCCTAATTGCTTCCCAGTGGTTCTACCTCCCAATATCCTCACATTGGGAATTTGGGGGGAACAGAGACATTCACTCCATAACATTTTTCATCTAACTGTATCTATCTGTCTCCATTTCAGCATTATACAGTGATAGAACAATACTTGGAGAACTCAGATTTCTCAAATGATAATCAAATTTTCTATCCAGAAGCTATATGCCTAACTATTAAAATGATATGCTCTAGCACGGGGAGATCAGCTCGGTGCTTTGTGACCACCTGGAGGGGTGGGATAGGGAGGGTGGGAGGGAGGGAGACGCAAGAGGGAAGAGATATGGGAACATATGTATATGTATAACTCATTCACTTTGTTATGAAGCAGAAACTAACACACCATTGTAAAGCAATTATATTCCAATAAAGAAGTAAAAATAAAAACAAAAAAAAACAAAATACAAGTACATATATAATATATGCATATGTGATTATATAAATATCATATAAAATCTATAAAGATGTGTAAAAAAAATAAAATGATATGCTCTTCTCATACTTGTTTAAAATATTATATTATGACCAGTGTACCTATTACATATTAAACTACAAAAATTATCTACTCATAAGTAATAAAATGAAAGGAAATAAATTCATTTTTATATGCAACTTTAAAATGAAAGTAGTAGATGGTATTTATAAGTTGTTGCTATAAAAACTTTCTGCTACAAAGCATTTAAGAATGTGTGCCTGTGTAGAATTTCTTCAACTTCAAATTTTATTGTCATTTCCCAAATATGCTTACATGCCTTTCTGCATTCAAACTTTTGATCTCTGAATTTAGTATATTTTCTTTTGCAGTCTGTATCTATTAATATTTAGCCTGTCCTTCAAGGGCAGTTCAAATTCCACCCTTTTCAATACTGCCTATCCTGATGACCCCAGCTAGAATAATCTGTTTTCCCTTTTGAATTTTCATAGCATTCCCTGATTGAATAATGTTTTTGAAACTCATATATTATCTTACTTTTCAACTTTTTATGCATTGCATGTAAACTTTCTGAAGAAAAACATGTTTACACCTTTCTATGCTATGCAGTAGTCACTGAAGTATCATACACCGTAGGCCCAGATCATCAGTTGTTGAAACAAGGAACAAAGGAGTGAGAACTGGATTAACTTTGTGGGAATTGTGATACCTCATGGCTCTCCCATCCTTCTCTTTTTTTTTTTTTTTTTTTTTAGTGGTACGCGGGCCTCTCTCTGTTGTGGCCTCTCCCGTTGCGGAGCACAGGCTCCGCGGCATGTGGGATCTTCCTGGACCGGGGCGCGAACCCGTGTCCCCTGCATCGGCAGGCGGACTCTCAACCACTGCGCCACCAGGGAAGCCCCATCCTTCTCTTTGTATACACCACTGATACTCCAGCAGAATGATGGCTCCCTGTTGCGGTCTGTTTCCTTGATGGGGTGCACTTCCTCTTTGGGAAGCTCCTAGTCCTTGCTTTACCTTGAACGTTATTATGCTTAACATCAAGTGGCATATATTGGTTCACTAGTGGAACACTCAAAATATGAGGAGATTTTCTGCCTTTCATAGGTTAAAATGTAATACAGAACATTCTTCAGATAGCAGTATTTTGACATAGTTGGAAGATAATACTTAAGAAGCACTGTTTACCAGTGTCATGAAAATTGGCACCTTGCTAAACATCTTTGGAGCTGTTTCCTTATCTGTAAAAGGCAGGTGGTGAAACCTCTCTTAGCAAGGTTGTTGCAGCTATTGAATGAAACACACATGGAGGTTACTTGGCTTTTACTGGGTGCTCCAAATAAGTCAGCTCCTTTCTCCCAACTAATGGCTATGGACTAAACAGTGAAAATGATTCTTACTTAGCATAGAATCAGCTAGCACTATGAGAAAACTTAACATAGTAGTTTTGTTACCTCGAGTTTTGAAAGTTATGTTCATGGAATATACATGCACTTAATCTTCAAAGATTTTTTCACGATAACTGTTTCGTAATAAACTTGTAATATTAGAATTGTATCTTTCCAGGTGCTAGTTAAACATTAAGCTAATTCTCTAATAAGAGGATTAAATGATTAAAATCAGTGGTTTTTTGGTATCCATTAGGGAAAGCCTTCAATTTCCTTTTTGTCAAATCACATATTTAGAAACTAAATATATAAGATATTTGTTTCGAGGACAAATAGCTGGGAAATTTGATTGTATATGTATTGTATTCTTTCTCAATAGAAGATATTTATAGCTATGTATTAATTACTTAGGTAGTCAGTTTATTTTTGGTTAAAATTCAAAATTAGAAATTTCGAATTCAGACTAGTTTTAAGGTTGAGGGTGAGGTAGAGGGTGATGGAAATGTGTTTTCATGCTGCATCAGTTTGGCTTCCTGAAGAGTTTGACATACTACAAGGCTATTTCTTCAGCTTTTATTAGGAATTGGATTTATTTTCTTCCTGAGTTTAGGCTCATAGCTCAGGCAAAGACATAAGCTCTTCTGCTGCTAGAACAGGTCTCTGGGAAGAAAATACATTCCATTCTGTGCTTTTGTTTATAGCAAAATGTCAAGTCAGTTACCTACTGAACACAAACCTCAAGAATTCTGGGATCTCAAACTTGAAATAGATGGACACATCTGCCAGGAGAAGAAAATTGGTACTGGATTCGACAAGGCCTAGTAACACAGTGTTATATTTAGATTCAGATAGCCAAAAGGAAATATTATCGTTCATGCTATCATGTATTACTGTATATAACTGCCTCGTTGATCCAGTTAAAACATATATTGAGTTCTCTACATGTTCAAATCACTGTTCTACATAGAGGTTCTCGGGAAAGTAAATATAAAGCAAACCTGATTCATGACTGTAGGGAGGTTAAGTCAGTGTGTGTGTATTTGTGTGCATGTTCATATGTGTGGGTGGGGCAGGGTAGGTCAGGGATAGGGAGAATTAAAAAGGCAAATAAATGACTATAGTGTAATATAAGATACAGAGAAAGATACGCAAGAGAGAGAAACAGATCTGAGAAGGGAGGAGTCACATTTTGATGGGAAGGTACCCTTGCATCTGCCCCTTAGAGGTAAATAGGGTGAGTGAGAGATGCACCCGCAGAGGGAAGGCTGGGGCCTAAGTACAAAGGCCAGGAAGGAAATGGGTCGAGTTAATTGAACTTCATTGTAGGCTATGTGGATGGGAGTAAAATGAATTAAAGCTACCTGGTAGAATTTGGTATTATTTCACTATTAGAGACGTTAGATTTAACAGAGTGTGATTTAAAATTTGTAACTTAAAGTGGAAAAGGGAGGGAATCATTTTTCCAACCCTGATCTTCTTTAGATTCTTTAAACCAGTCTGGGTTTCTCAGCCTCAGTATTATTGATATCTTGGATTGGATAATTCCTTTTATAAGGATGTTTAGAGGCAACCCTGCCCTCAACCCAGGACTGGGACTAGAGGGAGGCAAGGGAGGAAGGTAAGCCGTGGTTTTAAGGAGGCACTCGCTCCCAGGGCCCTATGAGCTTTAATCTTGTGTCTGGGTGACCCTAAGGGTGAGTGAGTGCCTCCTTAAATTTTGAGCCCCAGGCACCTCCCATGCCTGCCACAGTCCTGGCACTGCCTCCATCCACCAGAAGCCAGTAGCACCCTCCCAGTTGTGACAGCCAAATAAGTCTCCAAAAACCTTCCAGGTTAAGAAACACTGCAGTCTAACTGGAATAACTCAGCAGATTTCTTTTTCATTTGTAAAATGCCAAGAGGAGCAGCCAGCAGTGTGATGGAATTCAACTGAAAGGTAGCAACTAAATACAGGTACAGTTTGGGCTGAGACACACTTGGGGAGTAAGATTTGAAGAGAGGGCTGTGGAAAGAAGCTGCCGTGATTAATGGGCTGATAGGCATTAGCATTAGGAAGAGACAAGGGTTTGTATGAAAGTTACCTGAAGGTGAAGGATCCATTCTGCTGTTAATAATATACCTGACTTCTAGGCCTTGGCTGCACTGAAGAATAATAATTCTGCTGTCAATCTTGGGGTCGATATAACAAGACTTCCAAGTATGTTTTCCTGGTGCTCATACAAATGCTCAAAAAAGTCTACAGCATGCTTGTGCTTTATTTTCTTTTTACAGAATTAGGCTGTCTTCTTGGTTAACACGTCACTGTGCTTATATTTGCTGTTATCAATTCTACTCTATTCTGTTTTCTTGGGCTCTGGGGGAGCTGTGGCCTTGGTATTGTGCAGTTTGTGCAGTGTGGTTGCCAAGATTACAGACACATCAGACCCTAGTGGACTACTAACCGTATCAGTTACTATGACATCACAAAGACACGTAATATTGTGTGTATTTTCATGGTAGGGGTTAAATACAAGTGATATGGTTAATTAATGTTTAGCAATAGAGTTTAAAGCCTGAAATTCCAGGTGTCTCACATTCAATAATGTGTCAACAGCACATAGCTCTATATTTTTTTGTGGCATTTAACCACAAAAGTTGGTATGTGATAATAATAACAACAGTTGAGTTTTATAGCTCGCTAACATCTACCAGGCAGTGTCCTATGTGTTTTATTTGCATTTATTATTCCAGTAACCTTTGGTGGTGGCTAATATTATTATCTCCATTTTATGGATATGGAAACTAAACTTAACCAGTTTAATTAACTTGCCCACAGTCATACGGTTAGGATCACTTGATTCCAGATCTGCCAACTCCTGAGTACATGTTCTTAAATATTGCTTCAGGGCTGCCTGTAAATGACCTTGTAGGTTGTGCAGGGCACAACTCCAGGTGTCTGCCTACACATTGTACACATTGTGAGTGCTCCAAGACTGTCCTGGTAGGTGCACACACAAAGAAGTGAATTCTAATGCTTTTAAGTGTTATTTATTTTTACATTTTTATTGCATGGTATACAGTGAGTGATGGGAACCTGGGCAGGGATTTCTATCCCTCCCTCCCTCCTTCCTTTCTCCCTTCCCCCCTCCCCCCCTTTCCCCCTCCCTCCCTCCCTCCCTCCCTCCCTCCCTCCCTCCCTCCCTTCCTTCCTTCCTTCCTTCCTTCCTTCCTTCCTTCCTTCCTTCCTTCCTTTCTTCCTTCCTTCCTCCCTCCTTTCTTTCCAGCAAGGACATGCCTGGATGTAAATTCCATTGAGGAAAGGATGGAATTCAACCAAAAGGTTGTTTCTTGCCTATTGTTATTTCCCATATTCTAGTGCAGCTAATGCTCTTAGGAGAATGAAACTACCCCTTTAGAAGTCCTCCTTCAGGTAGTGTTAGTGAAAATCGTATAATGCCACCCATTCTTTTTCTGAGGCCTGAGGCCAGAATATTCTTTCACTATTATTTATTATTGTCATGGAGCCATTAGCTTTTGCCATTAGAAGCTATACTTATACTAAAGGTGTTAACAGCTGGATGTATGTGCTCCAAATTCTCATTACATGCTGCCGACCTCTCCCTATAAATCTCAGCTTGGAGATATCAGCTTTCTACTTGTTGGCTCTAATTGGAAAGTTCTCTGCTATATCCAGGTACAGAATGTACTATCAGAGCTTGAATTTCTGCCCCTTATTAACATTGCCTTTGTGACTTATTTCCTCAATTCTCTTTCCATTGGCGATCCGGCTGAAACAAATTCCTCAGTTTTATATACAAAGTGAGCTTGTGGTAGAACACATTACAAATCATGCAATGCAATAAAAGAGAGCACAGTCTAATACTTTTACCATTAGAGAATATTAAAATGTCCTTTACTAATTAATTACTTGCACACCATTTTTTCACTTAATAATTTAGAAATAAATTCATGCATTTTTCATCAGTTTGAAACTCATTTTACAGTTAAAAATCCAACTGTCAAGTATGCAATAGGAAATTTCATGAAGAGTTTGTGAGGAGTTGTGTTATAATTTCCTGAAACCTAATTTCCTGAAACCTACACTTCAAATGGTTTCTAATTTTATGGATATGGAAACTAAAGACTCTTGTGTAATCCAGAGGTGGCAAAGGGAACGTTTGTGACTTGATTCATCTGTCCATCAGGAAAAATATTTCCCTGAGAGAATCCTTTAGATTTCCCATATATTTAAGCTGGTGAATTTTCCGATGGTGTATCATTATATCCTTTTTTTGAAGTAGGAAGCCTATATACCATACTTAAAAACTCTTAAACACTCAAACATTTCTGTTCTAGGTTCTTTACATATGTTAATAATGACATACTAGACATCAGTGTTACTCAGAAAGATTCATCTTAAGTGCATACTTAGAAGTATTTTTGTCTTCAGTAGATATTTAAATATTTAAACAGTTACTTCTCAAATTTCAATCAAAAAGCACTTACTTTGAAATAATTGTGTAGGGTAGGCTGAATGTGAGTTTTGTTCTCCTTAGGTTTTAATTTATTTTTTCTATTAAAAATTGATCAAACAGTTTTCAAATAAATGAAGCTCAAGCTTCATGAGGCCATGAGGTAAAATGATCAAAACTGTACAATTTCTAAATTAAGATCTATGTAGAATTATGATATTTCCAAGAAATTAAACACGAACACTTCCTTTTTCCTCAAATGAACGTATTTTCCCTAGCATTACTATCAAGAAAATAGGACAAATTTTAACTTAGAAAAATCTTCATTATTGAAGTTTGAGGTTAAATAATCATCCTCTTTTTGGAAGAGGATGGAACACAATTTTTCCAGGCCTTTTCTGATTAAGTTATTCTACAGAACATTTAGACTATGTGCTTCTCTTATATTTGGTGACAGAATATGTGTACAAAATAGGAATTTATTATTGGATGTTGCTACTTTCAGAATTATAGGGGTGCTGGGCAAATTCAGCTGAAGAGACAATAGGTATATTAAAAGATAAACTTCACTCTGTACGACAGACTCTAGGTCCATCCACCTCACTACAAATAACTCAATTTCGTTTCTTTCTATGGCTGAGTAATATTCCATTGTATATATGTGCCACATCTTCCTTATCCATTCATCTGTTGATGGACACTTAGGTTGCTTCCATGTCCTAGCTATTGTAAATAGTGCTGCAATGAACATTGTGGTACATGACTCTTTTTGAATTATGGTTTGCTCAGGGTATATGCCCAGTAGTGGGATTGCTGGGTCGTATGGTAGTTCTATTTGTAGTTTTTTAAGGAACCTCCATACTGTTCTCCATAGTGGCTGTATCAATTTACATTCCCACCAACAGTGCAAGAGTGTTCCCTTTTCTCCACACCCTCTCGAGCATTTGTTGTTTCTAGATTTTTTGATGATGGCCATTCTGACCAGTGTGAGATGATATCTCATTGTAGTTTTGATTTGCATTTGAGTGAAGTAAGTCAGAAAGAGAAAAGCAAATACCGTATGCTAACACAGATATATGGAATCTAAGAAAAAAAAAAAAAGGTCATGAAGAACCTAGAGGTAAGATGGGAATAAAGACACAGACCTACTAGAGAATGGACTTGAGGATATGGGGAGGGGGAAGGGTAAGCTGTGACAAAGCGAGAGAGTGGCATGGACATATATACACTACAAAACGTAAAATAGATAGCTAGTGGGAAGCAGCTGCATAGCACAGGGAGATCAGCTCGGTGCTTTGTGACCACCTAGAGGGGTGGGATAGGGAGGGTGGGAGGGAGGGAGACACAAGAGGGAAGAGATATGGGGATATATGTATATGTATAACTGATTCACTTTGTTATAAAGCAGAAACTAACACACCATTGTAAAGCAATTATACTCCAATAAAGATGTTAAAAAAAAAGATAAACTGAGGCATATTAAAATTCTTAAGCATTTGAGCAAAAAGCTATTGGAATTAGCACCAAACCAGAAGAGAGGAGTGCTCCGCCAACAGGAGCCTAGGAGACACTTCTATAGAGAAAAAGCAGAAGCAAAGTAAGGAAGTTGTTGGCTGGCTACGGCTTACGGCCTAGCTGGCTGCTTGTGATTGGTTGTCTTTCGTGTTTTGATTTCATAACCGTGAGGCACTCACAAGCATAGATTTTGTTTGCTTACATAGGCCTCCGCAGCATTACGGCCACCACAGTCTAACGGCCTCCCTGTTTAATTAATTTAACAAGAGGTACACACTTTGGATATGTATTATATTATGAATTTGATTGCATGGATTTAAGAGAGATTTCAGCTTTCACGTAGCATCAAACACACTGTGTTAATCCACATGTTACTCTCTGAGCGCAGAGACCTGACATTATTTTTCAGATAATATGTAGATTGTGAGAAAATAATTCCTGATTTTGAAAACTTAGAAAATTTTGTTCCTATTTCCAAAATGGATCTGTGCTAGTCAAGTACCACTGACCTCTTTGCTCATTTCTTTATATAGAAAATGGAGACCATGGTTAAGAAGAGTCAGCTTCTACCTTTTAAGTATTAAGAAGCTATCACCAAGTCACACTGCTCAATTGTAAACGTGGTCTTTTCTGGTTTAGTAGAAAGGTTATCTTTGTTTCAACCTCAGATTGCCCTTAGTAAAAGAAGCAGCTCCCATTCTGATCTTTTTGGGTGCACACTGGAAGACAAAGGAAGAAATGTGTCACAAATATTAAAAACTGTTAAAAGTGCATAAACTTAGGATACCACTAAATGTGAATCTGTAATCTGTAATACCCACATAAATGTCTCGGGCTCAAAGGACACTAACAGAATGCATTTGGCGACAAGAGAATTTTTTCCCCAAATACTTTTAATACAACAATAATCTGATATTTTATAGTGACTAGTCATTTCCACCTCTTTGCCTCCCTGCTCTTTGATCATTCTATTTCTCCGTTTCCTCCTTCTTCTTTCTTTCTTGGCATTCCCCTAAAAATAGGAATGTATTCTATTATCGTGGTCATTGCCTTTTATTTTTTAAGTTGCCATTATTTTCCAATCTTGTGATTCTTGTTTTATAGGAACTACAATTCTGGATGGAGGAAGAATTTTAAAAATAAAGTTTTTAATAGTACTTCCTTTTCTGTTGCATTTCAGTGGGTTAATAACTTTTTCTGAAAAAAATATAATTGATAGTGCTGTGTGTTATCAAGTGCTAAGCTGTCTGCAAGTAGTATATCATTTTATTATTTCAATGACCTATGAAGTATTTCTATTTTGGAAAGGAAGAAACTTTGACTTTCAGAAGGTTAACTAAATTTTCCAAATTCACATAGCTTGTTAGTGGTTGGCCCAAGAAAAGACAGATCCTGACTCTTAATTTTTAAATATTCTGCAAGTAATTCTTGGATGTCTTAGAATTAAGCATTACTTAAATAGTTTCTCAGTACATCAAGTATAAATATTAAAACCTCTTCCATGATAATCTTTTAGAAAAAAAAGTTTATATGTTTCTAAAAAGGTGGACTAGAATCTCTGATAACTGTGTTTGCTTATAATTAACATAGGAAACATAGTATTAAGTACTTGTATGAATATCAAATTATAAGAACAGCAAAAGTATTTTCATGTGTTCATATTTCTGTACCTTATCTATTAATACATGAGTTGCATTATACCTTGGTTGTTGACATGATCTGAATTAGCATAGTTCTGTTTTCAGCTTCAAATACTGATTTGGTAGTTTGCAATCCAGTCCAGTTTTTATCTATCATTGCGAAGTATCAACTCAGTAATACACACCTGACCAAATTTTATAATCCTTTAGGCTCATGGGCTCTGACCTTGAAGCCTTTAAAAAATATGTTGGGGCTTCCCTGGTGGCGCAGTGGTTGAGAGTCCACCTGCTGATGCAGGGGACACAGGTTCGTGCCCCAGTCCGGGAAGATCCCACATGCCACGGAGCGGCTGGGCCCATGAGCCATGGCCGCTGAGCCTGTGCGTCCGGAGCTTGTGCTCCGCAGCAGGAGAGGCCACAACAGTGAGAGGCCCGCGTACCGCAAAAAAAAAAAAAAAGTTGGTTTTGTTTTCCAAAGATTCTTAGCAACTCCAAGACTTGGTCCAGGATTTGAAAGCTAATTTTTCATAATGCTCTTGCAGTTCTTACCAACTTTCTTTGATTTTATCATACCCTATCCTGGAAATTAGTCTTTAGTTTGCTCTGTTAGTTTTTGTTTGCTACAGTGTATTGTGCTCCTGTCTTATCCCTCCTCTCATAATGTTCTTACAGATATTACTGTTTATATGCAATAAAACAAACACAAAAACAACCCAGAACTACAACCCAAACTCTTTGTGATAGTGAGGGAGTTGAAACCATGCTGTACGACCAAAGTGATGTAGGAAAAGACAGTGTTGCCAACAAAGAATGGCAGCCATTGTCACTGGCTCATTCTCATCATGGGCTTAAAATTCACATTTCTACTAAAAGCAACATCAGCAGATGCTAACCCATGTTTCAGCCTTGTGCCAAATTTAAATGCTTGTAAGGAAACTCAGAAATACTGCTAGAAACGAAGGAGGCATTAGACTTATGCAATTTGTAAGCAGACCGAAGGGAAATTTGTGATTTACTCTTTGTTTTTAATATTTGACTTTTGGGGGAGGGTAGATCTCATGATTGCAACTTACACATTCTATTTAAATTTTGGTGACTGTCCCTTTTTTGTCATTGGAAATAATATGTTAACTTGAACTCTGCACTCTGACAGAAAAAAACACCTTAGAATTTCATTTTTCCAAACATTGAGATTGTTCTTTTCATTTTCTACAAGAAATTAAATGACTGAGATTCTGAAAATAATGTAGTGCTTTCTCTAAAATACTCTTGCATTCCATCTACCCAAATAGCACAAGGATCGATGCCACCGTTGGCTACTAAAGCCATTTATCATGGCAAATGTTTGCAATTGTGTAGGATTTATTTCAATGATTTTCTTTTTCTTTTTTACTATTTGACTGACAGATGTAATGAAAGTCATTGGCAGCCCCTATCAAAAACAAGTGCTGCTGTGTACTAGCAACTGAAAATACCCCTTTCATCTTGGCAACCTAATAGAGAGCCTGGTATTCTAAATGTCTTCTCAAAAAGAAAAAAAGAAAAGAAAAGAAAATTTTAAAAAGAATATTTTGGTGCTTAGGCAAAGTCTCCTCAGAAACCTTTAAACTTCTGTTGTACGGGTTTTTTGAGAGGAGCTGCATGTATGAAAAATGACTTACATGGGCAAATTGAGAAGTCTACAAAGGTTTCTAGTTGAACAAAACACTGAGGGCAACATTTGTATAGAAAAATTTTTTAGTATATGTTTGTTTGTTTGTTTATTTTTACAGTTGACCCTTGAACAACAGGGATTTGAACTGCGCTGGTCCACTTCTACAGGGATTTTTTTCAATAAATACATACTAGAGCACTACACAATCTGTGGTTGGTTGAATCTGTGGATACGGAACCTCAGATACAGAGGAACTGCGGGTACGGAGGGCCGACTATAAGGTATACTGGGATTTTCAACTGCATGGAAGCTCAGCGCACCTAACCCCTCTGCATTGTTTAAAGGTGGATTGTATATACATACACGTATTACTTGAAACAATCGTGTATAAACTCTTTAAGCTTTTTCTCTGCCTTTATATTGGAGCTGTGGTAGCTGCCAGGATACGTTGTAGTAAAATAGCACACACAAAGTATTTGCTTAGGTAAATCTGTATCCTGCACCCACCTCTTCCATCTCAGAGGCCTTCCCTAATCACATTAGCTAAAAGGACCATTTCCCCCAACCCCTTATTCCTATGATACTTTAAAAAAATTTACCTCATACAAAGCAATCCTTTTAATTTGTCCATTTGTATCCCCTACTAGGGCAGAGTACATTGTGTGTTGATTTTCTGCCAGATTCTCCTGAGTCTAGTCTTATACATAACATGCACTCATGCACTATTCATTCATTCAAAAATAATTCTTAGTACTTGTCTTGAGATGGGGAAAATGTGACGAACAAAAATGAAGACCCTGCCCTTATGGGACACAAAATTCTTTGTATTAAAAAGTAAATTTTTTTGATAGTTCCAGATTTATTCTATAACCGTGCAATAGTTTCTAGGGCTCTTATTATATATGTGTCAGAATAGAAATAAAGCTAGTCTCTTTTTTTTTTAATGTTCCCTTTATAACTTTTCTGCCTTTCTTCCAGGGAGTCACTTTAGCATGGGTAAACATTATCGGTTATCATTGTTTCTTACTTTCTCCATTTGTGAAAAGAGGGAGCCAATTCCAAGGCTTTTCTACAGCCTAGGGCTTAATAAACCATTATCAATTGTGCTTTCCAATGTGTGTCAGTTTCTCTTTATAGAGAGCCTTTCTGGCCTTTTCCTACATGTTACTAATAAGGCAGTTTAGAGTTTGTTTGGTGGGAAGATGTGCAGTAATGTTAATAGTCCACCATTTTGGAATATCAGTATTCTATCCGAGTAACCTGAAACACTGAATAAAAGTCTAACAAAACAGACGTTTCCTAATGTTGCTTTAAATGGTGTTTTAAGAAAAAAATGTTTGAATTTACAGTTTCTTTTTTAAATTAAATTTATTTATTTTATTTTTGGCTGAGTTGGGTCTTTGTTGCTGCATGCGGGCTTTCTCTAGTTGCAGCAAGCGGGGGCTACTCTTTGTTGCAGTGCACAGGCTTCTCATTGCAGTGGCTTCTCTTGTTGCAGAGCATGGGCTGTAGGTGCGTGGGCTTCAGCAGTTGTGGCGCGGGGGCTCAGTAGTTGTGGCTCGCGGGCTGTAGAGCGCAGGTTTAATAGTTGTGGCTTGTGGGCTCTAGAGCACAGGCTGAGTAGTTGTGGCTCACGGGCTTAGTTGCTCCACAGCATGTGGGATCTTCCCAGACCAGGGATCGAACCCGTGTCCCCTGCATTGGCAGGCAGATTCTTAACCACTGAGCCACCAGGGAAGCCCTGAATTTACAGATTTTTAAGATTGTAACCTTAATTTATTTTAACTTAAACACAGTCTAATATAAAACCTTTCCTACCCATTTTTGTGCTGGAGTAATACTTTACGAACTGATGTGACAAGAGTTGCAAAAGTTGCTGTCTTAGCGTTTCCCGTATGAATACACTGTCGTTCGTTTCTTTGCTTCATACTGACCCTTGGGCCTGGAATGTCCTTCCCCTTTTCCTTTTAGTTCACTTGTTCCTTTCTATCTTTTAAGAAACATTGCTTTTTCTAGGATTCTGTCCCTGTCCTTACTTACCTGAGGCTGGTTAATTATCATAAAGCCAAGCACATCGTTATTTCTCAGTGTTTTCATAAAGCCATGAGCATAGTTATTTCCTTTATCACATTTTTCATAATTATTTATTTCTAGCTTTGCATCCCCTAATTAGTCTGTGAGCTCTTTGATCCTAGAGACTTTATCGTGCTCTGGTTTGTAACAATCTAACCCAACATGGTGTCTGGCACATAGGTTGTCGGAGACTTTTCAGGTGGCTATAACAAAATACCACAGACTGGGCAGCTTACAAACAACAGAAATTTATCTTTTATAGTTCTGGAGGCTGGAAGTCTGAGATCAGGGTGCAACATGGTCAGGTGAGGGCCCTCTTTCAGGTCGCTGATTTCTTGTATCCTCATATGGTGGGGGAAGTGAGCTAGCTTTCTGGAGGCTCTTTCTTAAGGGTCCTAATCCCATTTCTAATAACCTTCCAAAGGCCCTACCTCCTAATACCATCATCTTAGGTGTTAGATCTTCAACATAGAATTTTGGGAGACACAGACATTCAGAACAGAGCATAGATCATGCTCAGTATATGTCCATAAATGGATGAATAAAAATTAAGGATTAAGATTAGATCCAATTCTTTGTGCAGAGGATAGAACCTCAAAGAAGGTATAGTCCAGAAGGGAGAATACAGTTCAACAATGATTACTTTTTCCATTATGATAATCGCTGAAGTTATGAAATATAGGGGCAATAATGAAATGAAAGTTGATTAGGGAAGAGCATGCAATTTAGGCCAGAAAATTGAACTGACGATGAACTCAGATTATGGTTATGGGGACCAATTGAGAAGGATTCTTGAATGATTATGAAGAATTTGCAAGGAGTGTACCAAGTAAAGAATGATGAAATTTAATTGAAAATAACTTGTTGAAACTTTATAATAATTGGGAAAATAGACACGAAGGTGTGGGAAAATAGACACGAAAGTGTAGGAAAATTCATTTTAATGCTGTAAATTATTGATGAATTATCACTGCCAGCATATACTCAAAATAGACTTATGTTGTCAATTTTTAAAAGCCCTTGGATAATTTAGATTAATATAATTCACTTAAAATCTATATAAAATATTAATAAGTGACATTACCCACCACATTAAGACCTTGCTCCATGTCATGGACTGTGCTGCATACTTTTGTATGCATTATCTTTAATACTTAATCCAGTGCAATTGTTCACATTTTACAGATGAGAAAACAGAGGGTTAGAGAGTTCATTCCACTTGTCTTTGATCACACAATTCATTAAATACCAGATCCGGCATTAAATCCATTCCATTTGAATTGAAAGTTTGTGCCTCATTACACTACACTGTCATATACGCCAGTGAGTCCCTGAAGTACGTATACATTTTCAGCATGAGCTTAAAGTGTCAAGCATAAGTGTATATAATTTAGTTATCTTTTACGTGGTCACTCATTCATTCATTTATTCATTCATCAAACATTCATCGTCTCTCTAGGCACTGAGCAAGGTACTGCATATAAAACACATTTGCATGCTTTTTTGGAATTTATAGTGGAAGAGAAAGGCATTTAGAAATATAAATAACTATGTAATAACAATCTTGATAAATTCTGTGAAGAAAAATACAGTGCCTTTTGTTAAGTAGATTACAGAGCAGGGTTCACATGTACTTACTTTCCTGTGGGCAAAGGTAATTAGATTTACAATATAGCTTACTGTAACTCAAGAAGATGCTTAAAATAGCTCTAGATAAGTGGTACCACACCAGTGTAATCAAGCCGAACAGTTTGAAAACATTGCTCTTCCAGCAGCCTTTCGACAGGACAAAGGGAATTTTGGTGAATTGAAGAAAATGGTCCTGACAGGTTTTGAAACTTTACCAAATGTCATGTCTGTATTTCAGCTTTGGAAGGTGACTTTGGAACTCTCTCTACAATGACCTACATCTGTTCACAAAAGATAATAAATATCCATGAAGATGATTATTGCGCTGCCCTTTAGAGAGCAGTATCTATCCTGCTGCAACTCTGAGCATGTGGGAGATTTTGAACTAGACATATTGAGAGAGTATTCGATAAGTTTGAATATTTGGCTTCATGTATTGCTAACATTTGGCATAAAATCTAAACAGCAGTAGAACAGGAGAATTTATATCATTTAAGACCTAATAAAGCTGAATGGCCAAACTAAAACAAACAACCAAAAACATTTTTAAAAGGCAAACAAAGCAAGGCAAAACAATGTGAAACTTAACCAGATGTTAATAGCAACTTAGGTCCTGCCTTTATTGTAGTTCAAAGGTTATGACAGCCTAAATTTCAATTTCAGAAGTTACCTTTGGCCTGTGTTATAATGATGTTATAAGTAACTGGCACTTAAGGAATTTGTGAAAATTGCAGAAAAAGCAAAGTCAGTGATCTCTGTTGTTTTTTTTCTCACCAACAAATATGTGTTGTAGTTTGACTTTTCTTTCTGTTCAAAATCTGTTCATGAACCGATGGAAATCTGGTAATTTCCTGACAGTTGGAGGTACTTTTGTAATTATCTGTAAATCTGAAAGGCTTGAGACTATTTATTAGCTGTCAGGGAGCCATTGAAATGCTTTTCATGAATTAAGTGGAAATGTATGTTAAAGATAGAAGTTAAGCAAGAAATCCGATATCATAATTGAAACTCATTGTTGTCTATCAACTCTAGGTATTGTAAGTCTCCCCTATTATCACCTTTCCTGAGAGTTCCTTATCCTGTCAGTACTTCTCAGTATCCTCTCCCTTGTCTTTCTTTCCTCCTCTCACAAAAGAGGAATTGTTAAGTTGGGTCTTGAGGAATAAATAGGAGCTTTGCTAACAGAAAAGTGAGAAAAGGATTCCTTGATAGGCACTGACTTCTACCAAGGCGGTAAAAACATGAAGGTATGAAACAGCATGGGTTAAGCTGAAAACTGAATTAATTCAGTGTTGTTAGAACATATAGTGCAAGGCAAGAAGTGACAGTAGAGGAGAACGATGGGGGAAGGGGTCAAAACAGATGGCAAAACCATCCAAGATCAAGAAGAACTTATCGTATATTAGGTGAGGGCCTATTTGGTGACCAGGAAGGGGCTTACCTCTACTACCAGGGCAGGAGGGAATGAATGAAGGATTAATAGAGATACAGAAATGTGCACAGATAAGAACACATTTGTGAGATTTCATGCCTGGTCTGATGGTTTTCATTTTCTTTGCAAATAAGAAGCCTGGTTAACCACAGGTGATGACAGAGTGGTCAGGAAACTTGAGGAGAGAGGAAGCTGTTTAGAACTGTATTGGAAAGGAGAGGAAGGTACCAAGAGGTGTGAAAAAAGCTTACTGGGAGAGGCACTGAGAGTCCTGCTAAAACTGAAATCTATGAATGTGTATTGGCATCCGTCTGTGCACTTAATTTATAGTTTTAGAGCTCTACTTAGTACTCTAATTGTAGGGCCCATTTTTGACTTCGGAATTTTCAGGTTCCTTGTTACCAGAAGACAAAGTTGACTTGAGAACATTGATAATTATAGATGATATTAATATTTATTGGGTGCTTATTGTGCTAGGAATCGTGCTTAGTACATTATGGACATTGCCACATTTATTCCCCTCTTTCCTATGAAGTATAAGTATTATTCCCATTTTAAAAAACAAACTGAGAATCCTGTTAAGTAATTTTCCCAAGGTATTTTACCAATGAGAAGCAGAACTAGGATTTGAATGAAGATCAACATTGCAGCTGAGTAGAAAAAAAATTGAGGTTAAAAAGCGCTAATAGTTTGGGAGAAGATGTAAGTGTCAAAACAGTGGAAAATTTCAGGGAAATTCCAGGACAGAATTGATGGAAATAAGGTTTTTAGTGTTGTATAAAAGATGGGAAGCTAATTGGGAATCGGAATGTCAATGCTTAAGACTCCAGTAATAGAAGCATTCAGAGTGCCCATTAGCTTCAAGTTGGAAGTGAGTTACTGAAAGGAGAGTAGAAGTGGAGGTTGTGGATTCTCTGGCTAGGTTATTGATCATAGTGCATGATTATTGATCATCAGTATTGATTATGGTGAGACTTTGGAGTGAAGAGAAATGGATTTTGAAGAAATGATCTGAAGGATGATAAGTCCTAGTTTTCAGGATGATATAACTTGATGAAATGAACTTAAATGAAGAAAGATTTCTTTGTATGAGTTGAAAAAGTAATGACAATAAGATGGAGAGTGGAACTAGGATTATGGTGAGCCTCTGTTCTGGACCTAATGATATGGAATTAGCATGTATTCAGGAGGACTCAATATAAGTCAGGTCTTCAAGGAGAAAAGATCATGGAGAGAATACAATGTCTAGGTTAGGAATAAGGAAATTTATTTGAAAAAAATGGGAGCTCTAGAGGATACAGTGAAAAATATTGGGAAGGACATCAAGAGGGGTGGGGTAGGGTGGAGAGTATGAACCAATAGGAAAAAATAGTGTAGTTATGTGAGTATGAGACTGAGAAAGAGGATTAGTGATTAGAGGAAACAGTTAATTTAGGACCTGAGAGTATGAGAGACAGAGGCATCAGTGGAATTTGATGGCTTCAAATTTGTAAATGGAGCTTTGGTTTAAAGGTGTTTATCTATTTTGATTCCAAATAGTGCCATGATTTGACTTCAGCCACATTAATTTTGAGCTGAGTGTGGCGCTGTCCAAAGTTCTGTAGGTGTTGAGCTGATGGAGGTACCTTGCTGGTCGGTCGTTCAATATAAGATCTGGATTAAAAATAACTGGATTTATGCTTCTGGTTCTGTCACCTGCTTAATAATATTTTACTTAAAAAATCTAATATTGATATTAGTACATATTACTTAGGCATCTTTTTCTAATATTTCACTTATTCAAAGCATCACACTGCATTAATATTTAGTGTTTAGGATTGTATATCATCATCTTTTGATTATTAGGACAGGTTCCTACTTAATGATATTAATTTCTATTGCTATATTTAAAAACAACATAGTCTTACCTAAGCACTTGAATAACTGTAACACAAATTAAGAAATATAAATGGGGTCTGTAGATTTACTTTTTCCAAAATGTATGGAAAAGAAAGGTGGCTTATAGAAAATAAAGTAGATACAACATCATCAAGTGGATTTTCTCCAAAAATTCATCAGATTTTAGCACTGGAAGTGTTTTTACACATCACATAGTGCATCCACTCATCAATGCAAGCATTCAAGGTCTTTTTTTTTTTTTAACATCTTTATTGGAGTATAATTGTTTTACAATGGAGTGCTAATTTCTCCTGTATAACAAAGTGAATCAGCTATACATATACATATATTCCCCATATCTCCTCTCTCTTGCATCTCCCTCCCACCCTCCCTATCCCACCCCTCTAGGTGGTCACAAAGCACCGTGCTGATCTCCCTGTGCTGTACAGCTGCTTCCCACTAGCTATCTATTTTACATTTGGTAGTGTATACATGTCCATGCCACTCTCTCACTTCGTCTCAGGGTCTTTTTATGAAAGATATATCTTCTAACTGTATGGTAGTTGTGGAAAGAGTGAGCAAAATTGAGGTTGGAATGTTGGCTTCTGCCCCTAAAATTGTGTAACCCTGAAAACTTGGCTTCTCCAAGCCTAGTGTTCCCTGTTCTATAAAATGGGAATGCTAGTATTATCAAAGAGTAATTGAGAGGATTGCAGCAGCCCATTTAACTTTTAGACACCTCTAGCTATCAGAGGTTATATTTACATGGAACAAAACTCTGTCTCTCTCTAGTTTTCTAACATATTTGCTGTACTTCAACTTCCTGGAATTGCATTAGGAAGCTGAAAAATCATCTTAACACTAAGTTTCACACAGAGTTTAATTTTTGATGTTTATGCAGCAATCAGGGCTTTGACAACTCAATAATAACAATGGTTTATTTTCCCCAAAGATAAGTATTGAACACCCAACATATATTAGACAATGCTATGTGGAAGCCCCCCCAGGCAAAATCAGTCATCAGAGGAGTCATGTATATCCCAGGAACCATTTGCTTTCATGGCCCTGCTGTGCTCAGGTGCAGGCTGGGAGCAGCCTGTGGGAAGTGTGGATTCTGTGCAAATCCAGCAAAGGGTTTCAGAGCTCAGCAGATTGTGCCCTTGGTCACTTACACTGCATCTAGCTGGAGGTCTTGGAAGCACCTTGTTCAGGACACCACATCATATGTGTCCACCCTAATCATATGTAAAAATAATATTGCTAAAGGGTCTGGTGTACACTTTGTTTCACAGAAGAAAAGATAAATGTAAATTTGGCTGTAGGGAAGACAGCAGCTAATAGGAGCTCCTATACATTTTGCTTTCTTCACATTTCCCCATGCCAGCCCCCTCATAGCCACCTCCACAGGCATCGTAAAAGTGTGGTGACACCAACAAGACAAACTGATTAAGACATGCTTTTGCAATGTGGTTTGGCCTCAACCTGCTTCATGGTTAATTTTCAATACAATACTTAAAGAAATTATATTTGTTTTCAATACTGATCAACTTTCTTTCATTTTTGACTTCTCCGTTATCAGGCTGGTGATTTACGTCTCCATAACAAAGATACGTGAGCAAGAATTGTGCATCGATATTTTTGCTAAAGTTCTGCAATCACAAATTTCTGTTCTTCTGTCTTCTCACTTTATGTTTACTCTAAGATGGTTTCAGTCATTTCCTTGAATTATGTAATTTTGTTGTACTTGTTTACAGATTTTAGGTTATACTACTTATTAAGGAGTGCAATAGAATTTCTTGAAGTCGGCCATGAAAATGGCTACTTACAGTAGCTGTAGATAGTGTTTCTGTAGTTGTATATTACAAGGCTTTGGAGACTCTGCCTCCTGTGACTTTCAAAGCTCACCCTTTGAATAAGAAGGACTTACTCTTTGGCTTTCTCCTAATGCCTTCACATTCTACAACCTTGGGTCAGTCAGCCCCTTGTCAGCTGATGTGATTCTACATTTTTGCTTTGATCATTAATCACTCACTTTAAGTTCTCCTTTTGTACTGTTTGCTATTTGCTTCCAAAACAAACATGCTTTCTGTGCTTGTGAGGAAAGGAAAGGAGAAAGAGAATTAAAACAAAATAGTAGGTGGGTTCTCAGTTGTTTTTTGCTTTATTGCTAATGCTGACTACTATCATAAAGTTTGGAATTATGATTGAAGTATTCGTGAATAATTCATTCAAGGAACTTTTTCTTAAGCCCTGATGAACACTGAATATTTCCAAATATGATTGGAGGATGCTATTAAGTTAAAGGGGAAAACTCTCTCCTAGAAGAGTAGGTTTATCTGCTGTTTCTTCTGAAAATTTGAATGTGGATTTGCATAGTACTAAATATTCTTTTTAGCTCTACTGTGTTTTCTAAAATAGCTTCTTATTTTTGGAGGGCTTTTTGTCCATTTTGTCAAATATATCAATAAATTTACCTATTTTAACTAATGTAATTTTTAATTTTTATCACTCGGTAGTAACCAACCATGTGTAAACATGAATGATATATTTTCCTCCTCTACATCACACTTCTTAGCCCCTTTAATAAGAACCTTTATAAAAATAAGATCATGAACCCTGGGTAATGTATTTTAGTTGCAACAAACATTCCTAAGTTAATTAATTATGAGATGACTGTACACCAGACATAGAACTTCATGACACCATGAAGTATTAAAATACTGAATTAGTTGCTGGTTCTTTCTAAAAAGTATGGCCATTTAAATCACCTAAATAATGGCCTCTGAAATTACAGAATTAAAAAATTATATTTTTTCTACCTGATAATTGGATAAGAGATTGGAAATTAATATAACCTTCCAGGGGCTGAGAGATTCCTGGGTTTTTTTTTACTTCCTTTTCTTGTTTGTATTGATTTTCACTATAATGGATCAAGGAATTTCTTTTAGCTTCTGGACTTTTCTAGAAGTGAGCTAAGTTTTGGGTATTGGTTTTATAGTAAGGGACCTATAACACAAATTGTTTTTTTCAATAAGTAAAAGCCTTTGTCAAACTTCTCTGTGATTTAGCCATTCATGTTTCAGAAGGTCACATATACTAACTTTTGTACAAGGTGAAGTTTACTCAGGTCAAAAGGCATGCCAAAACAAATAGAAAGCATTTTATTTCATTTTAACTACATCTCTTTAAAAAAAAAAAGTGTTTATTTAATGGATATGATCACATGACTGTCAAATTAGTCCTTTCTTTTTTTTTTTTTACACATATCAGCTCACAAGCACATATCTTTTAAGGTCTGTGGCCTGTTTCTGTTTTAAAAAATAATAATAGTAAAAGTACACAATAAAGCAAATGAGGAAACTTTTTCTGCCCTATTTTTCACAACAAAATACTGTAAATTAAGATAATTCTGGTACTCTGATGTTCTAGAGTCAAATCAGGGAATTTCTAAACTCAAACTGTTAAAATAAGTTTACAGTTAAGATACAAAAGAAAGAAAGAAAACTTCCTTATTTCATTATTCTCAAATGTTAGTAACATTATTTTATCTCACATGAGAATCAAAATATGAGAGACATTGCTTTTGGGGCATGGGGTAAATAGTGAATTACTCAAATAATACCAATATATCATTGTATCTACACATGAAATGAATTCAAAATTATGTATTTCAGTGGTAGTCACTGAAGCAAAAAATTAAGTGTAGTAAGATGTTATGTCCTTAAACATGTTAACTATATTATATAAATATTACTTACTGTGGTGTAATAATACCAGTAATTTTGTAAAATATATTTTAATATTGATTCTAAATTCAAATAAATTTAATTGTCACTACAAGGAAGTTCTTCACATATATTGTAGAACTGACAAATTTTTATGAGATATTTACTAAATGAGACAGTTATAGGTACATAGTCTGCTTTTTATAGTCTTGGAACTTCCACAGTAAGCAGATTGACTGCCAGTCTGAAATTCCTTCCGTTTTAGACTACAATGACAAAGTTCTCCGGTCAAACCAGGTAACATTGCAAGTGCTATCTCAGTGACATTGTATTATCTCTGTTCTCTCCTCTTAGTCTTTGCTCCTGTGAAATATATTTCAATAATCTTTGCGCTACACCATACTCTGTAAAACAATCTGATTTCTCTGGATCATATCTAAAAGTTGATTAATTATATTGGTTAATAATAAGACAAATAGGACTTATGTTCGTAAATAAATCTCATATTTTTCAAGTCAGGAATAAGCAAGGATCTAATATTTATTCATCTATATAAACTAATATTTTTCATTGTTTCAAGTACCAACTATTGATAATAATAATAGTTCTTATTATATTCTTCTTTTTCTTCTTCTTATTTTGTTGCCAAACACTGTGCTAGTATTTTACAAAATATTAACTGACTTAATTTAGTAGTCATGATTCTGAGTTAAATACTACTACATCCCCTTTTTTTCCAGGTAAGGGGATTGGACAGAGAAGTCAAAAACTTGTCTTAAGGTCTATATAATCAAAGAACATACAAAGAATTGATGGTCAAATTTTGACGATCGTTTTCAAATTTTTCTGATTTATTGTTAGAGCTTAATAATCTTACTGAAATTCTCTTCAGTTTTCGAATTAATACATTTAATGTAAATAGCCTTAATGAATTTATGTAAAAATTTCAAGTTATTGATTTATAAACATACACATACACACACATTTATTTATCATCCTACCAAAAGTGGAAAGAAAAGCCTCGCAAAAGTTAAAGACAAGTTATTGTTTGTTTTGAAGTCCCAGATACTTTGGGCTGAAGTGAATCTCTTTGATGTTTCCACAGGAATTCCTCTACACTTTGGGAAATATGACTTAGGACAGAAAATATAAAGGCAGGCACAAATAAAGGCAGTCACCATAGTTATGACGGGTTAGTGGTGATATGAAGTAATTTAACTAAACAGTCTGTCCATATCTAAAGAGGGCCTTGAAATAAAACCTTGGAGATTTAGAAAAGGCAAACAGCAATTTCAGCCAGTGCAAGAGAAAGCTACATGCTATCAACTCTTTCAGAGATGGAGTTGGATACCTTTTTCATTTTTCTTTTTATCATGCATCTTGATATTTGGGTGATTATTCTTTCATTCTTTTAGGAGTCACTCTTAAGATGTGATGCTTTCCTGTGAAACCTTAGACACAGGAATCTTGGAAACCAAAGGACTCTAGGACTCTGTGCCAATAGAGCTGCTTTGTGAGTACCCTCAGTGTATAATAACGTTTTCTTCTGTCTGAGTCATTCTAAGTCATGCCGCTGTGGAACTGGTGGATCTTAATGTGAATGGGAATGTTAGCTTGGCTGGTGTTTAAATCCATTTTCAAAACTAGAATGGATTTCAAAGTTGGCACTTTTTAGCTTTTAGTCCTTCTATGAGTCTATATTCTGTGTGATCTTGGTCAAGAGATTAAGCTTCAGTTTCTCTGTATATAAAATAGAGCTAAATATACAGACTTCCTTCACTGAAAGGATATTATAAAAGTAGTGAATTTCAATAATAATAATTATATTGTTATTATTACTAATATGAATGCAGGTTTTAAAATAAAGGTGGAGGCTTTAGGTATATACTTTTATTATTATCTTTGTCATTTGCACGCTTTAAAAAATAACTATATTTTGAACAAAAATGTTTATGTTGGGAGTTCTCATATTCATATTTTATTTGTATTGATACATACTCTTTATTACTCACAAAGATTTAATCTAACTTGACCCTCAAAACAATCCTGGTGTAAAGGAGGTCAGGGATTATTATCCCCACTGTGCAGATGAGAAAACTGACCATCAGCACTGTCAGTGTCTTGTTCAAGACTGTATAACTAGTAACAGAGAGAATTTGAAGTCACATGTTCTTAATAACCAGTCTATGCTCTTTTCAAAAACTATATTTAATTGGCCGAATTTCCTTTTTGCATTTGGATTGCTACATACTTTATATTATGAGTATTGTGATAAATTTACGAAGTTGTATCACCTGTTTGTCAAGAACAGTTCCTAGACCAACTGTATGGTTATATTCTGCCTTCATTCTCATGTTCATGAACACGTCTTCGTATGTCCAGGTGGTAGGCAGAATAGTGGCTCCCCACATCCTAATGCCTTCACCTTGTGAATGTTATGTTGCATGGCAAGGGAGAAGTAAGGCTGCTATTCAGATGACCTTGTGATTATCCTTGATTGTATGTATGGGCCCAATGTAATCACCAGAGGCCTGAGAAATGAGAGAAATGGCATGAAAAGGATTCAGCCCAGTGTTGGTGGTTTGAAGGTGGAGGAATGCAGCCACAGTCAAGGAATGTGGGTGGCTTTTAGGAACTAGAAAAGGCAAGGAAACAGATTGTTCCCTTGGCCTCCCACTAACACCCTGATTTTAGCCCAGTGAGATTTCCGACCTCCAGAGCTATGAGATAATAAATTTGCATTGCTTTAAGCCAGTACATTTGTGGTAGTTTATTACAGCTGCGATAAGAAGCTAATACAGCCTGACACTGTGAGATTAGGTGACGAAGCTTGAGAGTAGAGTGGTTTATGCCAGGGTGACTGAAGTCAGTCATGGGGAGATTTGCCTCTTTGGTGTGTTCATTTTTTTGTCCCATGCTAAGCATATAACTGTTGAAGTAGATTGTAATATGTCATATGGTTCCTTTTGGATACATGGTTTACTAAGGGAACGGACTTGTCCTTGCCTATTCCTTATTAGTTAAGAGCACAGACTACGGATCCTGAGTATATGAGCTGACATTCTGGCTCTGATTCTTACTACAGGCATACTTTGTTTTACTGCATTGTACTTTATTGAGATTCCCAGATATTGCATTTTTTTTTCAAATTGAAGATTTGTGGCAACCCTGCATCAAGCAAGCCTAGGCACCATTTTCCCAACAGCATTTGCTCACTTTGTAACTCTGTGTCACATATTGGTAGTTTTTGTAATATTTCAAACTCTTCACCAGCAAAATGATTACAGCTCACTAAAGGCTCAGATGATGATCAGAATTTTTTAGCAATGAAGTAGTTTTTAATTAAGGTATATACATTTTTTAGACATAATACTATTATTGCACACTTAATGGACTACAGTATAGTGTAAACATAAATTTTATGTGTGCTAGGACACCAAAAAATTTATGTAACTTGCTTTATTTTGATATTCGCTTTATTATGGTGGTCTGGAACTGAATCTGCAATATTGCTGAGGTATGCCTGTAATTATGACCTGCCAGAGCGTTCGACTTTTCGTCTGTGAAGCAAAGACAGTAAAAAGCATCTTTTTCATAGGGTTGCTGTGAGAATGAACTGTGTTAATTTATGTTACGTACTTAGAACAGTACTTGGCACATAGTAGGAGCTATGTAAATATTAGCTATTGTTATTATTATTACTTTTATTCCTTAAATACTGTATTCTCTAGGGTCACAGTCTTTGTTTTCATGGATAGACAGGAGAGTGTCCAAAATCTTGGGGGGAATGCTTTTGGGGTAGAAGGATTTTAATGAAACTAAATTCTGTCAATTTCATAATTTATCTAACATAATTTTTAAAAATTATATATATTTGATAGCTAATATTTAATATATTTTAAAATAACATATTTTACTTTTCTTTTTTCTTTTTTTAATTGAGGTATAGTTGATGTATAATATTATATACGTTTAAATGTACAAAATAGTGATTCACAATTTTTAAAAGTTATATACTCCATTTATCATTCTTATAAAATAGATTAAAATCTTTTACTTTTAAATAAGTCCCTTCCTTGTCTGCTCTCATTATCACAAACATGTAGATGGGGCAAGTTTTGCATATTCTATAATAATTCTATAGAATTCTATAGAATTGCATATTCTATAATAATAAAGACAAATTCATTTGTCTTTCTATTTTAGACTCTATTGTGAGTCTTTAGGTTTGTTTTGATGTCACTGTTTAAGCATGCAGATTTCTTGGTGCTAGGAAAAGTATGCAGCACCCTGTAAAAAAAGGTCTTAGATTAAAAAAAAAAATACTTTGCAAGTGAGAAAAACCTAGTCTGAATTTTCAGACATTCTATGAAGAGAGGAGCCTCTGAACTGGGTGAATAGAAATTGCTACTTCATTCACTGTGTCTGGCAGTGGTGTGGTGGATCTTCTAAAGGCCTGGTGGGAGCATATCTTTGATTAACTTTTTAGACTGTGGGCACAGTAGCTATATTGCAAGGCACAATATATTAATTAATTCAGCCAACATATGTTACACACTTCCCAATGTCAACAGATAAATGATGTCTGTTCAAGGCTTTCCCAGGACAGTGGGGAAGAACCGATGATCCCTGAAATAGCATCGATTCTAGTAGTAGAGTTAGGCAGGGATGCAGGATCTGTTTATTCCATCTACCGCCCTACACACGGAGGCCAGTAGCAGCATGCCATGATTTCTTACATAGTTTTTAATCATGCATTGTTCTTATGGAATAGCTTGTCTCTGCCTGTTTTCTGACTCCCTAGGTTTTCTCTGGTAATTGGATACTTAAAAACTATATCACAGACCTATTGAATATGTGGTTTAAAAACACACCAATAATCACATTGTGTGCTTTTAATTAAATGTTATTTCTATTTTCCCTGAAATTTATTTGGCATCTTTGTGGTGTCCTTTAGTCTGTTTCTTCAACTTCTAATTTACAGCCTCACTGCTCCTACGCTTCACTAATTGGCATCTCATTTGCCTGCATATAGTTAAAAATCACAGAAAATTGGGAGGGGCTTTCCCCAAGGCACTTAACTATGTGGAAATATATAGATCTTTGTGTGACCTCAGAAACTTTTGAACACTGAACATACAAAGGATATCACTCTTTCTTAACTCTGCTTTAATTTTAATCTGAGATTTGACAGAAGGGTAGCAGAAAAAGAGAGAAATTATTTGAATAAAAAAAGTCACTGGAATGAGTTAGTGGAAGGTTTCAAGAAAATTACATACCAAATACCTTGTCATGTCTTCTTTACCTCTATATGCCTTTCTACCTTGAAATCACATCAAGAAATCAGTAGGGAGGTAAGCTGAGCACACTCCACAGTATTCTTGCATTAAAACCAATGCCACTTACTCACTCACTGTGTCCTCATTTCTTTTACATAGACTGTGGATTCTGGGGGTTGATGTTAATGCTGAGAGCAAATATTCAGGCTGAATTGACATATATTTTTGGCCGTCTCTTTAACCCAATTTTTAAATTAAATATTTAGTCTTCACCATTCATGTTATACTCCAGAAATAATGAATTGAGAATTCCTGTTAAGAGTAAATCACTCACCCTTGCTAATGTATCCACGAAAAATGTGGTTAATAATGAGTACATTGGTTTCAGATACAGGGACTATTTCTAAGATATTAAATTCTGATAATCAAATCCTAACATTGCTTAACAGCTTTATGATGTTATGGCAGATGCCCTGAGCAGATAATTTTATGATTATGGTTCTTATCTATAACATGCAAATGTATGTAGAGATGAGTTAAATCACACAAGATTCTACAGTATATGACAACTCTCATAATACTTTATATCTCTATTTTAGGTTTAATAATTAGGCCTTGTTAACTGTATATGAATCTATTTTCCATCATGGAAGAGTGACTGTTTGAGAAAAGAGAACCTGTTTTATTTATCTTGGCATTCCTACTATTCATAACATAATACCTTTTGTATGCTAACTGCTTACTAAACGTTGGTTAAATTGATTAATTAACACAAGGGAAAAATAGATTGGGCTATCCCTTTGACTCATGCATTTAATTATTAAAATTGATGCTAACCTGGAGAATGTGGCTTGGCTATGTGGTCAAATGGAGTTTCTAATTGAACTTTTCTCCAAAATTTAGGCTTTCCCTTTGTAGGAGCGCAGCCTGCCCTAGTATATACATGGTGTAAACAAGACCAGAATGCAGCTCCTCTGTAGGAAGGCACATAGGGAAAAGAGAGTGCCCAGAAATGTCTGTCCTAAGCTTGCGTAGTTTGTTTGTTTTTTCTCTTTTTCCAAATTCAGCCATCAGATGTGGAACAGACTGAAGTGTTATTTTACCAGAAGTGTCTCCGTAAGGAAACATGAAGCCAGTAGGTAGGTGAGAAGCCTGAGACTCAGAGGGGTTAGGTACTTTGTTCAAGGTCAGAAGTCAAGTGTAGGTCTGAACCTAAGCTTTCTAACACTAAATCAAATACTTTTTAAAAAAAGAATCCTTTAGAATAGGGTGAAGAAGGACAGCAAGGAGTTATACTGCACCACAGTAGGAAGTAGCCGGTTCCCCAGGGGGAGGAAGCCTAATGAGTAGGCTGGGGCTCATAACAGGGCCAAACAAAGGCAGAGAAGGTCCATGTGCTCTGTCTGTTGCTGAGGAGGACACCAAGAGAGTTGAGCCCACACAGGGAAACCAGAGACAAATAAAATAATTGAAGCCATAGGATTTTCATCAAGCCCTAGGGTGTGGTGGTGACTCCTATAAACTTTACCTTTGTCATATGACTTTACATTACTTTTCTTCTTTTCCAGCTCTACTGAGATGTACTAATTGACCTAAAACATTGTGTAACTTTAAGGTGTACAATGTAATGATTTGATACACGTATATGTTGCGAAATTATTGTCATAATAAGGTTAGTTAACACATCCACCACCTCACATAATTATCATTTTGTTGTTGATATGGTGAGGACATTAAAGCTCTACTCACCCAGAAACTTTCAAGAATACAATATGGTATTCTTAACTACAGTCACCATGCTGTACTTATTCACCAGAACTTATTCATCTTATAACTGAAAGTTCGTACTCTTTGACCACCATCTCCTCGTTTTCCCTAGCCCTCAGCCCCTGGCAACCGCCATCCTACTATCTGTTTCTATGAGTTTGAATCCACATGTATGTGACATCACACTGTATTTGTCTTTTTCTGTCTGACTTATTTCACTTAGCATATTGCCTTCAAGGTCCATCTATGTTGTCACAAAAAGCAGAATTTCAGGCTTTTTTACGGCTGAATAGTATCTAATGTACACATATAATATATATACCACATTTTCTTTATCCATTCACTTCTATATCTTGGCTGGTTTGAATAATGCTGCAGTGAACTTGGGTGTGCAGATATCTCTTCCAGATAGTAATTTCATATTCTCGGGATGTACACCTAGAAGTGGGACTGCTGTATCATACAGTAGTTCTATTTCTAATTTTTTGAGGAACTGCCATATCGTTCTCCGTAGCGGCTACACAAATTTACATTTCCACTAACAGTGTGCGAGGACTCCCTTTTTCCAGCATTTGTTATCTCTGGTCTTTTTGATAATAGCCGTTCTACTTTTTAAATTTATATGTCATGGCATCAACAATTAAAGATTTTATACTTTTCATTTAAAGTAACTTTAACATGTTTAAAAGTTTTTGTTAACTTTTACTAAGGATATAAACTTATTTTGAGGTGTGGAAAAATCTCATACCTGGTGAGATGTGACTGGGCCAGTAGATGTAATGTTGCCTTAAGCTCTATTTACTCATATCTTATATTAATGTCTAATGCCTTTGTAGCATTTTTTTTAAAACCAGGAGAAATAATGGCTTCTAATTTACTAATGGCCGTGAAAAGCCAAAGCACATTAAAACTCCAATGTTAGTATTACTGACTATAGTAATAGATGGAAACTACACACTTGATCATATTATCTTATAACATATCCCCCAGGCATACTTGTGTGTGTGTGCGTGCGTGTGTGCACAAAGATGGCTGTGGGGTATAAGGGTTGGAAAGCAGCAGTGAGGAGTTATTGACCACTGTGCCATGGTCTGAACTTGTACTAATTGTCCGATTTAGGCAAAGATATTGAGGCTTTACTCAAGTAGAGAAATTGGATGCTGGTATAACAATTGGAAAGCTACCAAATTTATTGAAATAAAATGGTACCTGTGGGAAAGAAGGGAAGGAGATGGATTTGAGTCCTTGTGGAAGTAGACTCTACCAGGCTTGGTAATTTGATTTGATGTTAGAGAAGGGGAGACAGTATTGGTGATTCTGACTTTGAGCTGAGTCACTGGCAGGTGCTGCTGCGTTTACTAGAAAGCTGTGAGGCCCTGTGCACGCTGAGGGCAATGGCAGGGAGCTAAGAGGAGTCAGAGGTTCTGAGCTAGAAGGGTATTTCCAAAGTACTCTCTCTCTGAATGTGTTTCCTGTATTGGCTGACTATAGTAAGATCTATTAATTGGGTAACAGTCAAAGAAGGAAGGGTCTTAAATGTTCCCTATACTCAAATCATGCTTCCAGTAATTCTGTTCTATTAGTGAGCCGCTGTCATCAGCAAAAAGAGGGAAATCTGTTGAAATGGTAGAATACCTCTATATTATATGTTTAGGACCTCTTTGATCCCATTATATTTTCCTGTGGTATTTTGAAACCATAACGGAATTATTTTATGCAAGCAAATTTAACTAAAGACTTATTTTCCTTTTATGCTTATCAAGGTTAAAAAAAAAGGATTTCTTTTTACATTATAACTCCAAAGGATAATTAACTCAGAATAGATTTGGGTTGTTTTCTTCTATTATATGCTGATTTCAAACTCCATTATAATTCTAGAATTCAGAAAATAATGGGATCACAGTCAATTATGCTAAATGAATGTTAAGATTACAGTACTCTTTCCAGGAAAAGAATAGGAAAAAAAAAATATCCAAATGAGAAAAGCAATCCATTAAAAGATTCCCATTGTGTTTGTGAGGTGTTTGATTAGTCTTTTGACTAGTTCACTGCTTTTCCTCACCCAAATATCTATATCTGAGCTTTCCGCCTTGCAGAATTTCTTGCAATTTTTATTCACATGAGAAACTTGGGTTTTCCCCACGAACTCAGTTTTCACTCCTTAGTCATAATGCGAAAAACATCAAAATCTCAGAAGGGAAATGTGCGAATGCTGCCTAGAACTTGGGAATAATGTTATAAACAAATTCATTGCCAGGAACTCATTGTCATATTTCAAAGGCAGAATTAATAACCTGTTCCAAGAGCACACATGCTGTTTATCAAGGTTTTCATCTGAGAGCATTTCCTCTCTCTCTCTCTCTCATCCCTGAATTATTGAAGAATTTTGGAAACTGGAATTTAAAAAAAAACTCACATTACCACATTTATGGAATTACTTTGAGAATTTGTAACCTTGGCAAAGGTTAGTCACCTTCAGCCATTTTCTCCCCCGGGCTCATGGTGTACGAGTCTGTTTTGTATTTGGCTTTCCTTTCTCAAAGGTTTATGTAATAAACATCACTGTCTTTGAATAGTAATTTCTTAAGAATTTAATATTGTTGTAACAATAAGCAAAATCATACAAACTAAGTACAAAATGTATTGTTCACATTCCTGTTCACACTCCTTTAGAATCTAAAAATTCTAATTTTTTTAGATCTTGCGTTATCAGGTTATTTTCTTGATAATGTAATTTTTACATATCAATCTTAGAATATATCTTTGTATTTCTTTTTATTTAACTTTAGAACCTTTTGTAATAATACTAAGTAAAAATACTAATCACACATATGAGAGCTTTTTAAATTTAGCATTCTTGGTATAATTAATGGCCTGTTTGCTTAATAAAGTTAATAATCATTTATTTGCATAGAATTAAGTCTTATTGTCATTTGGCTTTATAGAAAAGTAGTTGATGAAGCAAATGACTAATGAAATTTTATTCTACCACCTGTTTTGAAAAAAAAAAACTACTTCAGGTACAGCTACAGAGTACAGAGTGAAGTTATTATTAATTGATTAGTCACCTATGTTGCATCAGGTAATTTTATCCCAAATAAATGTATTGAACACTTCCTAGCTACTAAGCACTTTGCTGTATTGGGACAAAGGTATTTGAAGAGTTCTCAGTAAAGACGTCATCTGCTTTTGATTGCTATATGTACTATATAATTGTGAAATCCACATTACAGTTTATTTAGTGTGTTAAAACTTCAGTGTATGCCTAATTTTGTACAAGGCAAAATTTCCTAATGGTTTTATTTTGTTTCATTATATTTTTTGAACTTAAGGTTTTAATAGAAGACATAAAAATATCACGTCTTATTTTTAAAGGCATTTGCATTATTTAGCTAAATAAATTATAGGAAATGTCCAGAGATTATTTGTTACTACCTGGTTATTGTAACCATTATATATGTACATTTAGAAATGCAGCCTATTAAAATCTTTGGGAATCATATTTTATAAGTCATTGCTTATTGCCTAAGTCTAAATAATGGCATCTTTCATGTAGGAAATCAAATTCTCCTCATCCATTGACCATAGAAAGGCTGACCTGCTGTTCAGTGGAGAGGAACATGGACCTTGGACCCACATAACCAAAATTGGAATCCAGGACTCAATGTTTACTAACTATCTGACCTAAGTAACCAAACTCTGACCCTCCATGTCCTCATACTTTAAATATGTATCGTAATGTCTATCTTATGTGGTTTAAAGAATGAGGTCATGGATGTAAATTGTTTGGTACAATAACCTACGTAGAATATGGGAAACACCCACTAAACGATAGCTCTTCATTTCTCCAGAACTTATTGTAAGTTCTTCAAATCCAAAAATGGCAACACTGACCCACCATCAGATTCCCCAGTTCCTGTTGTTGTTTTTTTTAAATTTATTGATTAATTTATTTTTGGCTATGATGGGTCTTCGTTGCTGCACGCGGGCTTTCTCTAGTTGCGGTGAGCGGGGGCTACTCTTTGTTGCAGTGTACGGGCTTCTCTTTGTGGTGGCTTCTCTTTGTTGTGGAGCACAGGCTCAGTAGTTGTGGCTTACGGGCTCTAGAGCACAGGCTCAGTAGTAGTGGTGCACAGCCTCAGTTGCTCTGAGGCATGTGTGGGATCTTCCTGGACCAGGGCTCGAACCCGTTTTCCCCTGCATTGGCAGGTGGATTCTTAACCACTGCACCACCAGGGAAGTCCCCCCAGTCACAGTCTTAGGGGAGGACCCTTTGTGACAGAGGGCAGACATTTACAGAATGGCTGGCCAAGTAAGGCATGTAGTTTATGATTAGGCAACAAAATGAAATTATCTGCCTCTCAAGGGATTTAACACATGACCTGGGCCTCCTTATTATTGTTCATAACTGGTCAAGTTATCTAGTCAGACTAGGTGAAGATTCACTGACAGTTTAATTTATATATTATATTACTTTTGCAATGTGTTCTATTCATGATATTAAACCACATCATTGTACATACATTTGAAAATATGGTTATATAAACATCAGAGAAAGAGAATCAGAAGGTTAAATTTAGCAGAAATTTAATCAGAAGATTAAATTTAACCAAATTGCGAGACTTAGTTACCTTCTTTGACCCAGAATATAATTTAAGCCAAGTTAACTTTACACTATAAAAAGTATGAATTAATGGTGCATGTCAAAGCAAGACCTTCAAGAAGAGATAGAGCTACCTTTCCCCTGATTTGAGAGAAGAAAGAGGGGAGGGCAGAGCAGAGAGTCTCTTGAGATATGTGTGCAAGTTTGCTTCCAGCTAAAAGTTAATGATCAGTTGCCTCTGTTCTCAGCTCTGAGCCCTGAGAAGTGGCAAACTCATGTTCTCTCTCTATTCAGGTAATTTTTAAATTATACAACTTGTACCCATGTTAAGCTACACTTTATTTTTTTTTTTGAATTTTATTTTATTTTATTTTTTTATAAAGCAGGTTCTTATTAGTTTCTATTTTATACATATTAGTGTATATATGTCAATCCCAATCTCCCAATTCATCCCAACACCGCCCCCGCCCCGCTTTCCCCTCTAGGTGTCCATACGTTTGTTCTCTACATCTGTGTCTCAATTTCTGCCCTGCAAACCGGTTCATCTGTACCATTTTTCTAGATTCCACATATATGCGTTAATATATGATATTTGTTTTTCTCTTTCTGACTTACTTCACTCTGTATGACAGTCTCTAGGTCCAACCATGTCTCTACAAATGACTCAGTTTCATTCCTTTTTATGGCTGAGTAATATTCCATTGTATATATGTACCACATCTTCTTTATCCATTCGTCTGTCAATGGGCATGACCTGGCTATTGTAAATAGTGCTGCAATGAACATTGGGGTGCATATGTCTTTTGGAATTATGGTTTTCTCAGGGTATATGCCCAGTAGTGGGATTGCTGGGTCGTATGGTAGTTCTATTTGTAGTTTTTTAAGGAACCTCCATACTGTTCCCCACAGTGGCTGTATCAATTTACATTCCCACCAACAGTGCAAGAGGGTTCCCTTTTCTCCACACCCGCTCCAGCATCCGTTGTTTGTAGATTTTCTGATGATGCCCATTCTTACTGGTGTGAGGTGATACCTCATTGTAGTTTTGATTTGCCTTTCTCTAATAATTAGTGATGCTGAGCAGCTTTTCATGTGCTTCTTGGCCATCTGTATGTCTTCTTTGGAGAAGAAATGAACCAGTCTATCCTAAGCTATACTTTAGATTATAGACATTTTTTATTCCTTTAATATCAACTGATTTCATGTTCTGAGGTTAATGAAAGACAGTGAGAAAGTCTGTAAGTGTTAGCTGATAGAAAAAGATTTTGCTTTTGAGTGGTACTGAGTTAAGGCTAATGAGGTATTCGATGCTTGTATTAGGGAAATAGAGTTTTTAATGTTTTTATAAAACTAACTGTTGTCATACTTAAGTCTCTTGGCTGAAAGATGTCTTAATCACACTTACACTATATAGTACATTATATAGTCGGCCAAGTCTTCCTTAGTAAGAAAATCTAAAATTTTACTTAACACTGGAATTTTGAAAGTAACTCTGAATCTTTAATCCCTAAAATGTCATTTTAACTTGATATTAGATAACAATATCAAAAGTAATCTTATTTTTCTTATTCTAAATCATGATGATTTATAAATGTCTATGGGTACTTTGCTAAGAAACTGTAAAAATGAATTGGGTTTCATTATGAGGCTTAGGTAATTTGCTCCCAAAACATTTGGGACTATATTATAGCAAGATTTGAAGTTATTTTGGGTGATGCTATCTGTATAATTTATATGTAATTAAAGACATTGCTTATTAATTTTACAGTTTTCCAAGCTGGTTTCTAAAAATAAAGGTATCTACTCTATACATTTACAGAGTAGTCATATTCCGTACTGAGTTCCCAACATAAAGAGATACATTACTTATGCCACTGGAGCCATAAATTAGATAAATGTATATATTTTCTGTTCTTTCTAAAGTGTCTGGCCATTGTTATCTTTATTCAGCAAGCATCCAAGGCCAGCAAAACTTGTTTCGGTTGTATTTAGACTCACATGATAAAGACAAGTAAACCTCAAAAGCTAAATGTTATTGTGGTGCTACTTATTGCAGATTTCCATTTATATTTCTCTTGAACTGAAATTAAATGTCAGACAGTGATTGATGATTTTGCAGTTGAAATTTGGAACTCATAGAAACCTTGAAGAACCATCACATTTTATATATGAGGATCTGGATCCAGAGAAGGAAAGTAACAAGCACTATTGAAAGTGCTGGCACTGGTATCAAAAACTCTATTTACTGGGTGACAAATGGAGTTAATGGTTTCTTAGTGTTCACGCTGTTTTTGCAAAGGAAATCATTCTTTAGTCCTCAATACATTTCCATTTGGAGGAATAGCTATATAAGCACTGGCATTTAAGGTGTAGTTGTGCAGTGATATTTTCCAGATGCACTCTAGTGTGGCTGAAACTTTTGTTATCAATTTATTAAAACTTATATAATCCAGTCCTTTGTCTGTATATGGATTTGCTTAGGTATGTGTTTGTTCTCAAGGTTAGAGAAGAGAGTTTTGCCACTTCTCATTCTGCTCTACACTAAAGCCATGCTGACAGGTTCATAATTTATAACTTAAATATTCAGGTGGCTGAAGTTTCACTAATTAAGGAAATTTTAAATATGAGTAAAATCAGCATATGCACATATATATGAAGCATCTTCATGTAAAGTTTGAAACAATCTGCATTCAATCTAAAGATAAAACAATTATTTGACTATGATGGTCAAAAAAACTAAGTTTGAGACCCTGACAGTGTTTTTTTTAAGTTGGGTATGTATAAATTTCTTATCATGTGTTAGCATACTCTTCAATTCACCTTTGATTACTAGATATTTATATTCAGAACCTAGCTTGCATGTATTAATATGTAGGTGCTAGTCTAATTCACTGTGTCCATTGGATATTCACCTACTTCTCAGTTTTCTACTGAGAGTATGCAAATCTAATTACCATCAAAAAGTTTGTCTCTGTTCCTTTAGCTCATTATCAGATCTACTCCAAGAATTGCTGAAAAGTTCACCAAGGTCCTTTGACAGTTACCCATAAATATTAACACACACACACATATATATATATACACACATGCACACACACATGCATGCATGCATACAGACACATAAGATCCATCTAAAAGGGAAGGAAACAGAGTATCAGTGCTTTCAATTCTGTAAAAGGTCTACACCCAAGGTGTTGGAAAACTTTGCTTAAAGTCCCAGCATCACAGTTAACTTGCTTTGCCAATCATGGGTAAATCACATAACCTGTAAGAGCCTCTGTGAAGTAAGCTATAAATGGGGGTTATAACAATAATAGGGCTTCCTTCACTTATTTTGTATGAGAATCATGTAAATTTATATAAAACCTTAGCTGGTAGACTCTAAATCCTTACTGAGCACTTCCTAGGGCTGCCATAACAAAGTACCACAGACTAGGTGGCTTGAAACAACAGAAAGGTATCCTCTCTCAGTTCTGGAGACTAGAAGTCTGAAATCAAAGTATTGACTAGGCTGTGCTTTCTTGCAGGCTTCTGGGAGAGGATCCTTCCTTTCCTCTTCTACCTTCTGATAGACCCAGGTTTGGCGGCATAACTCCAATTTATGCCTCCATCTTCACAGGGCATTCTCCCTGGGTTTCTGTCTTCACGTGGCCATCTTCTTATAAGGACACCTGTCATATTGGATTAGAAATCCATCATACTCCAGTATGACCTTATCTTAACTAATAACACGTACACTGGCCCTATTTCCAAACAAGGTCATATTCTGAGATTGGAGGTTAGGACTTAAACATATCTGTTTTGAGGGACACAGTTCATTCCAAAACAGGTTGCCTTCTGATACTCCCAAAACTCATGTCCTTCCCATGTAAACAATATGTTCACCCAATCCCAGTATCTCCAAAGTCAACCATTCCAGCATCAACTCTAAGTCCAAATTTTATCTCAATCAGTTGTGGGTGAGGCTTGGGGTATGGTCCAGCCAGGGCAAAATTCCTCTCCATCTGTGGTCCTCTGATGCCTAGAAAACAAGTATTTTGTTTCCAAGATACAACAGTTAGACAGATATAGAATAGATATTCTCCTTTATAAAGGGAGAAATTGCAAGGAACAAAAGGATCACTAGTCCAAAACTCTAAAGTAGCTTTTCAGCTTAGCTGGACAAATTCCATTAGGTTTAAAACCTGAGAACAATTCTCTGTGGCTTGTTGCTCTGTCCTCTAGACCTGCTGGGGTGACCCCAACCCTAAGCCCTGCCTCCTAGAATGGGAGAGGCAGCTTCACCCTCTGGAACTGAATTGGTCCTTAGCTGAGGCATCTCCATCTGTGGTTCTCCCCTCAGAGTCATTCTTCCTTGATTTCATCTTACCTCCGTTCCTTTGAATCCATGCTGACAGTATTTCTGCTGGTACAAAATGTTTAAAACCATTGTCTGCCTCTTGTGCAATTCACGGGGGTTCTCAGACAAGACAGAGACAAGAGGGTTCTCCACAGATCTTTTCTGGATTCCTGCATCTTGGTCCCTGGCTTCTGACGAGTTGGTTGACTGGATCTGTGAGTCACACACCTAATCCCTTTAGGATATGGTTGTTCTTGACTGTTTCCAGAGTACACTATTTGGATAGGCTGAGGATTTTCCAAATCATCACGTTCTGGTTCCTTCTTGCTTAACAATTTCTTCAATTGCTTCAGTTTTTGTCTTCTCCCATTGTACTATGCAAAGCAAGGAGTGACCAGGCCATGCCTCCCACACTTTGTTGGAAGTGACATCCTCAGCTCAATGTCCGGTTTTATCACTTACAAGTTCTACTTTCCACCCAAAAGAAGAACACAATTCAGCCACGTTCTCTGTCACAAGGTCATCTTTCCTTCAGTAACCAATAACATATTTCTTATTTCTATCTGAAACCTCAGCAAAGGCATCTTCAACATTCATATTTCTAGCAATATTCTGGTCGAGACATTCTATGCTTTTACAGTCAAACTCCTCAGAACTCTTCCAGCCTCTACCCATTACCCAGTTCCAAAGCCACTTCCAAATGTTTAAGTATTCTTCACAGTAACTTTCCATTTCATGGTACCAAAATTTGTCAGGGTTCTCCAGAGACACAAAACCAAGAGATTAATTTTAAGGACTTGGCTCACATGATCATGGAGGCTGGCAAGTCTGAAATTTACAGGGCAGGCTGGCAGGCTGGCAATCCATGTAAGAGTTGATGTTGCAGTCTTGAGTCCAAAGTTCATAGGGCCAGCCAGCAAGCTGGAAACAGACAGGATTTTTAATGTTACAGTCTTGAGGCAGAATCCTTTCTCCTTTGGGAAACCTCAGTTTTTGCTTGTATGGCCCTCAACTGATCAGATGAGGCCCACCCACATTGTAGAGGGTAATTTTCTTTACTGGAAGTCAATTGATTGTAAATGTTAATTACATCTACAAAATACCTTCACAGCAATATCTTGACTGGTATTTGACCAAACAGCTGGGTATCATAGCTGAGTTGATATATCAAATTAACTGTCACATGGGGGTAGTATAGGAGAAGCATTTGAGTTTTTTCTGCAAAATGCTTCTTTCTTCCTGTCATTTTTTGTTTTTTTTAGGTAAGAGAGTTGACTGGAAATTTTCTAGGGAAACTAATATTTTGCCACCTCAGCCTTCCTTCCTTCTTTTATGACTTATTCTCAGTGTGATACCGGCTGCTTAGAAGGTATTAGAGACTTGAATCTGTATATTGGAGACCAACATCCATGTGTAATGCATTTTTCTATCTCCTACCCAACCAGATAGTTCTGTTAAAATAACTTGAACATTATCACCATTAAAGAATAGTTATATAACTTTTAACTTTTAATAGCAATATAACTTTTTATTGTTTACTGTGTGCCTCTACATCTCTTTCATTTTGAACTTGTCATGCACACTGCAGCCTCAGGACTCTTGCATATGTTCTTCCCTCTACCAGAACTCTTCCTCCAGGCAACCTTATATTTTATACTGACACCTATTTTTGGTTATTTGTTTAAAAGTCACTTTCTCAGTGAGGCTGTCCCCGGGAGGCATTCTCTGACCAAAAGATTTAACATTGCACCATTCTACCCCCAGCTTTCCATTACTCCCTTTTGGGTTTCATTTTACTCTATAGAGGTTATCATCATGGGAAATACTTTTCATTTAGTTGTTTCTTCTTTGCCTTCACCTATTTTTCTACTAGAAGGTAAGCGGTACGCGGGCCCCTCACTGCCATGGCCTCTCCCGTTGCGGAGCACAGGCTCTGCATGCGCAGGCTCAGCGGCCATGGCTCACGGGCCCAGCTGCCCTGCGGCATGTGGGATTCTCCCGGACCGGAACACGAACCCGTGTCCCATGCATCGGTAGGCGGACCCTCAACCACTGCGCCACCAGGGAAGCCCAGCCTGTTTTTTTTTTTTTTTATCGCTATTCTCAGTGCCTAGAATAGTGCCAAGCACATAGAATGTACATAATATGGTTACTTATTGAATAATTAAATCTTATCTTAGTTCCGTAAGTACTAATTCCTTATAGATGCAATGGAGACCCATGCTTTTCTCCTCTGCTATTGCTCCCCTTCCCTCCTTCCCTGTGCCCTGTAATAATAGCTTGCTGAATTTGGGGTTCATCATTCTCATTCGTGGTTTTATATTATTACTATATATGAATGTTTCATATATAATATTTTATAAAGTTTCTATTAGTTATCAGACCTCATATATTGGTGTACTGAATTTGTCCTCTTACCACATGCTTCGTTTATTTGAGATGGCTCAAACATATAACTTGAGCTCATCCAATTTAACTCTGTATATTCCATTCTGTGAATATACATACTTTAATTATCATTCTCCTATTGATAGACATTTAAATTCTTTCTAATTTTTTAAACTCTTATTTCCACACTGCTATAAACATTTGTTTACATGTCTTCTTGTGCAAAAATGTGCACACCTAGAAGAGAAATTGATGATTGTAAGATATGCATAGCTTCAACAAGCAGTTTTTGAAGTACAGGAGAGTAACCACTGCTCCACATTCTGTGCTTGTTCGGAAACTATAGACATCTAGGATGTAAGCCATGGAGTAGCTTCGTTTGATTTTTGTTGCAAAGCTATGCCTGGGTCCCACTGACTCCAACGTAAAAAAAAAAAAACAAAAACAATTGTCACAGGTGGTGATGGGCAACAGTTTTATTTTTTCTTCCTCCATTCAGGAGGGATTAAAGAGGGTATGGAATACAGCCCAGACCAGCACCTGGCTTACATCAATGAGCCAGACTCTCTTGTCTCCCATTTTGCATGGAGTCCTTTAAGTCCCCTCTATCACGAAGATGAACTTCTGCTTCATTGATGGTTCCAGATTCCAGCAGCCTCATTGTTTCACCACACTATGCTTCTGACATGGAGATGTTTATTGTTGTTGTTACTATAATTATCATTTGGTTAGTTATTTCATTTGATTATCCCTTTTCAGATTTTATTTTTCATCACCATTATATCCAAACGAAAATTTACAGAAATATCTTGACCTGTTGGCTGACTTTTGACTAAATTTGAATAGCAGATAATTAAGACTAAAGAGGTGGGCAGTTCTGTATTGCCTATTGTAATAGGATAGATCTGCTTTGTGTTCTAATTATGTGGGTTGCAAAAATGACATGATTATATAAAAATCAAAGAGCCTTACTTGTATTCTTACCTAGATAGAAGGCTGTGCCATGTCTGTACTAATATGGTTTTGCAAGAGTAGTTTACAATAGTACAAGAGCTTTAATTCAAATGCAGTTTTGGATCTAGTCAGCTATTTGAACCAAAGCTTTGATAAAGCTGTGGAATTCTACACTATAAAGTATAAAAGAGTTGACTCTGACTTGGGGTATTTTGTAAGCAGGAAGTTTCCATTTCTATTACCTCTATCATAAAATAACTTAAAAGGCTCTTATAAAATTTAGGAATTTTGAGCAGTGTAGTGAGCATGTCAGGATGATTTTGCTACATAATCTTCCCATGTATAATGAACCTAACCTGTTGGATAGAATTTTTAGCATTTTATATCTGAGTGCAGAAGAGCAACAACCAAAAATGATGAGTTAGTTTTGGCATAATTAATATTGAGCTGATCTTTCTGACAGTAATTGGTAAATAGATTCACTTGTTTCTCGAGACTAGTTGTGGAATATACTAGTAGGACCAAGTCATCAACATAGAATAAATACTGAAGATGAGACTCCCATGATGTTGAACAAAATTAAGCCTAACTCAGGAAGGAGATGCACTGTGTTACTTACAAACTAGAGCAGGTGCCAGTGAATATGGGTTGTCCACTAGTGGTCATTATTAGTGTATTTAATTTTTTTTAGCAGTAAAACATTTTACATTAATGTTTATTAATACTTTTTTTCTCTTCATTGTAGGCTATAATGATAGAAATAGGCTAAAATGATAGAAGTGTGAATAACTGTCTCATATAACCTAGGAGGATATTGGCAACAATGAAGAAAATATCACATATCCATTTCTTACCCATGACACTGAACTTAATATTGGTAACACTTTATAAAGATGAAACTACATGTTTCATTCAGTGTATCACTTCTTCCAAGTGACTGCAGCTCTTTTGGACTCTGCTGTAATATTTTCTGCAGCATCATTCGTTGTCTAACAGAAAGAGTCAGTTTTATCTGTTAGCTCTCTAAGTATCTCTTTTACTTGGAAGCTTTCCAAAACATTCTTGTCAGAATCACTTTTTCTCATTTCTTTTCACTTGACTAAATCATCTTATCATTCAAGACTCAACCAAAATATGTTTATGATCTCCTCAGGCTGGTTTAATTGTACCTCCAAATACAATAGTTATTATCATAGACCAGTTTTCCTCAACTAGAGTTTGATGAAAAAAATTAAACCTTTGATGAGAAAATTAAACCTAATGACATAAGTCTTAGAATGGATTAAATTAACTTATCTCCCATGCATTAAGGTGCATAATATTTATGTAACATCATTAGGAGAACTAAGAAAATGGTCACTCAAATCATTTTCTGTGTTTGATGGTTCAGATAGCTATAATTTTCCTCCTAATTTGTTGTTGTCTTCAAATAACTGTATACTCTGTGAAGGAATGGACTGCATCTTGTTCCGTCATTGTACCCCTAATGCTAACACATTGAACTCCTTCCATGTAGGAGTTGTTTGATAAGTATTTGTGAAATGAATGATAGAAAGAAAGAAGGTTCTTCTGGAAGAACTTTAATGGTAGAACTGTATAAGGTGATTTATATCTCAGTGTCCAAGGAGGGATATGTGAACCTAGGTCACATACGAAGTAGTGTTAAATTTGAAGGGTCCGGTCAGGTGGGGAGAGTGGTTGTAATCAGTGGTTACAGTCCTGAGCTCTCAGGTCATGTTACTCATAAGTGAGCTAGTCTGGGTCAGCAAGAATGAAGATGGGACAAGGCCACATGTCTCATTATCCAGCAGGTTAGCATTGGTTCCTTTCAGGTAGTGATGACAAGGGTTCCAAGAACAGCAAGAGAAGAGGGGCTCAAATACACAAATGGTTTTCAAGTAACTACTTGTTTCATATCTGCAATTGTCTCTTTAGCCACAACATCATGGACTGAATATTTGTGTCTTCCCCAATTCGTATGTTGAAGTCTTAACCCCCAAAGTAATGGTATTTAGAAATGGGGGCCTTTGGGAGGTAATTAGTTTATGAGGTTGGATAAACAGAGGCACCAGAGAGCTTAATCTCTCTTGGTCTGTACCCATGTACCAAGAAAACTCAGTGTAAGCACACAGTGAGGAGGCAGCTTTCTGCACACCAAGAAAAAGGCTTTGAGCAGAACCTGACCATGCTGGCACCCTGATCTGGGACTTCTAGCCTCCAGAAGTGTGAGAAAATAAATTTCTGTTGTTTAAGCCACTCAATCTATGATATTTTGTTATGGCAGCCCACACAGACAAATACACATAGCAAGTCACATGGCCAGGCCCAGAGTAAATGTGAAGAGGAATCATTTGAAGAGGTAGATACTATAGGGAGGGGAATAATTTGAGGCCAATTTTGCAATCTATCATAATTGCATCATAGTCTTTAAGTACATATGATGCATGTAGGTATCATAAATTAACAAATTATGCTTCTTTGGATGTAGACTTTTTTTTTTTTAAAGTGAATCCTTTAGAAAAAATGACCTGGAGTCAGATATTCTGATGTTCTTCCGTGCTTACACATTATGCACTTACTTATAAAGTGCGCTTCAGAACTATTATGTGTTTTACCAGTTTTGCAGGCTATCCCATATTTCCCGGTGGATACATACATGAGACCAACTGACAATGCAAGCTAAATTACTCATTAAATCCGCCTTCACATAATCTGTTCAGAACTTAACGTTTCTATTATTTCATTGTCTATTGACCTTCAGGCAAATCGTTAAGAAATTTATGAGGGTAGCAGCATGAATATGTGTTCCCAAATGTCTCTTGGGTAAAATATGACTCATGGTTTTCTTGCTCCTGAAATGATTAAGCAAGAAACCTGAAGTTGACAGCAGAGTCATTGTACAGATTGATGTTTTCAATGACTAATATTTGACAGAGTTTGCTTCTGATTTATTATGCTGCTAGGTAAAAACAATTTACCTCAAGGTAAATTTTTTAGTATTTTTACTCTGCTCTTTCACTAATTGGATGAAAAAGTTCAATTTCTTTTATATTGAGTAACATGCATTTTGAACAAACTAATCATTTTAAATTAAACTTTAATTTTTTAAAAATATAATTTTAATGTGTTTTTTTAGTAGGTTCATGTGATCCTGCTCTTTTCTTTTTTGATGCCATGTAGCTCCTGCTTTTCTTTTGCTTGTTCCTAACAGTAAGCCTAATACCAATATAAAATCTATTTAGTAATTGTTGGATTTTTATTATCATTCATTTATTCAAGCGCAGCAACTATACTTGAAAAACAATCATAGACAATAAGGTCAGCCTTTACTAATAACTGAGCTTGTAATTCCTGGAAAATAGAAAACTAGGAAATCATTTTTCTCTTACTCCTTAAGAGTACTTTGAATAATTATAGTGTTTTAAATTTATGTTTTAAAGAATTAAAGTACATTGTGTTAAGAAAGGAAACAATGCAATAAATGGAAATGGAGGAAGGGAAGATAATATACAATTACTTCCTACAGTATTTTCATCTACTAACCAGACAAAAAAACATTAATATTTATTATACAGCTTCTATACCGCATGTATTTTTTGATAATTACAGATTTTAAGTAACATTTACATTAATTAGAACATTTCTTAAAGCTGAAGTGAGTCTCTTATAGGAAGCATATAGTTGGGTCTTCTTTTGTCCATTTAGCCATTCTATACCATTTGATTAAAATTTTAATCCATTTACATTTAAAGTAACTATTAATGGATGAGGACTTACTAACACCATCTTGTTAATTATTTTTTGACTAATCTGTAGCTCCCTTATTGCTTTTTTCTGTCTTGCTGTCTTCTTTTAGGAACTGATGATTTTCGTTAGTAGTATGTCTTAATTTAATTCTCTTGACCTTTTATGTGTCATCTGTAGCCTTTTGCTTTGTGGTTACCATGAGGCTAACATAAAACCTCTTATAGATATAATGGTCTATTTTATGATGATAATTCAACTTCTGTTGCATACAAAAACCCTTTACTCTCCATTCCCCACTTTATGTTTTTGATGTCACAAATTACCTCTTTTTATATTATGTATCCATTAACAGATTATTGTAGCTATTGTTATTTTTAATAAGTCTGCCCTTCTCTCTGTCCCCATGGTTCCTGCTTTGTGATGGCTTTTCTAGATTACTGCAATAAAATTTAACTACTTTGTTGATACATCCTCTATCTCCCTTCAACCATCTTCTCTGACCTATCTCCAGGATTATTTTCTAAAATACAAACTAACTAAATCATTCCTTTGCTCCAAAAGCAGAATATAATTTCCAAAACTTTAAGATGAATAGACTATGTACCCTTCTACTCTTATTTCTCTCCAGTCATATCATGGTGTCATGCTGTCTCTCATTTCTAGGACATACCAACTGATATTTTTTTTTGGTCACCTAACACTCGCAATCTCAACCTATCTCAGTCCATCCCAGGAGAGGCTCCCGTTCATCTTTCAAGACTCAGCTCACCCAAATCAGATTTACTTCAACTCCTCTTGAGACTGTTTCTTGACTATCACCATATAGTCTAGGTTTTCCTCCTCTTAGCCTCATAGAAATCTGAATTTACCCATCTAATGATGTTTACTGTAATCATCTACTTCATAATTTACCTACTAGATTGAGTTATTTTATAGGTCTGGGACAATATCTTATGTCTTAGTCATCTTTATATTTCCAATGTCTGGCCCGTTCTTTGGCATGAAATGAGATGCCCAGTAAATGTTAAGGGAGTGAATGAATGAATGAACCCTGGAAACAAGATATGAAAAACAATGTTCTACTTTGATTTCATCATCAGGGAAGAATTAGAATAAAGGAAGAAGCTTGGTAAGGTTTATCGCTAGGAATAAGAGCTCAGAATAGAAAGAGCTCATTTCCACTTTAATTATCATCTCAGAGAGAGGCAGGATCTGTATTGAAGACCAGACCAGCACAGTTAATATAGCATAAGCAGTGAATCTTATACATTTTAATAATTTTTACTATTTCCATGTGTTTCCCCACAGTGATGATTAGTAATAACCTGAAAAAGAAAGGAGGAATCAAGGAAAGGCAGGTTTAAGGAGACTCTCCCACTTTGAGTTCACGACTGCAAAAGTAGAACTTTTACAAAGGACAGAGAGGCAATGGGACATGAAGATTAGAAAACAGGCTGAGTCCCTGGGACCCACAGCCAAGGAAAAGTGAAGCAAGGGAGAAGTGAGTTTGTCCTGAGAGCTTTCAAGAACACTGGGGCTGAGCATCGTAGAGCGTGGGGGGCATTTTCCAATATAGTGTTTCCATATAATAGTTAACCGGATTTGAAAAACAACCTTGGACTTTATAGAAATTATATCTAGTCTTATTTCTCGTAGACTGAGAATGAATTATCTTGATTGCTGTTGTATTTTGGATTGAGAAGAAGGCAGGGAGGAGAGAAGGACGTTCTTCAGCTTCTACTCCCTAGAAGCAAGTAAAACAAGAATTCCTTCACATTTTACTTTTATCGGCTGCAATGTTTGCAAACCCTTTTTTGTTTACCCCTACCCCTGGACAAGTATTCTCTATCATAGTACCCTGTTTATCTTTTTATACAAGGCATCAACCTGTAATTGTCTTGTTTATATTTGTAACTTTCTTTTTGCATCTCTTCTTCACTAAAATATACATCCATGGGTCAGAATTTGTTTTGTTCAGCACTGTAGCCACTGTGTTTGGCACATAGCAGGCTTTCAGTTGATATTTGTTGAATGTTGACTGAATATGGAGTCAGATTGCTATTAATAATCTCAGTTTTTCTGACTCTTCACCCTTCATTTGACTTCACAAGGACCTTGGATTCTCCAAAAAGTCTCCTACCAAATATTTCTGGGAATCACATGAGATCAGAGGGAGATCAAATGAGTTTTCCACTACTGTTTCTCACCATTTCTAATGCCCTCAGTGGAAACATTGCCGATAGAAAGGACCATATTTCCTGATGCTTCTGCAGTAAGTAATTCCCCAGGACCCAAATCTGGGGTACAGGCTATAATGGCCAAATTGCCCCCTGTCTAAATCTTCACCAAATTTTATCATCTGAATCTTAAACCATCACTGTGTAAAAGCCTCAAAATCTCTCAGGAAAATAGCTGCTTTAGCTTCTGTCTTGAAACTCTGTCCCCTGGAACCTTCAGGCTGGACAGTGTGGGCACCATGCCAACCATCTTGTCTATTGTTTTACTCTCTCCTGGGTATCCATACATTCTTTCTCTACCTATGGCCACATAGCACAAGAAATAAAACAAAATTGTCAATTCATGCAAATAGATTCCTAGAATCATCTTCAGTTCACTAGCTCTGTAAGAATAGTTTGGAACCTCAGTTTTACCTGTTTCAGAACAAACTCTCTGCATAAATAAATATACTGTTCTCCTCTGAATCTAGAAACCTTCATGGCTCATTGCAAACATTTTAAAAAATAGAACTGCTTCAAAAATTGTAGAAAAATTGTTAACGTTTTTTCCTAACCAAATTATCTACTATAATAATTTCCCTGTTCATCAGGAGGAGCATACAAACTAGAGCAAGGTGCAAGCATGGTGGGGAATGAAGAGGGATGAAGAGTGGTTCTCATTTTGCAGCCCCTTTTAAGGTCAAGTGTGACTGAACATAATATTGCAAATAGTTATTCAACCTACAGCATTTCTTAATCTCTTATATTTGGATGGGGATCTCTCTGTTACTCCTTTGAGGGGGTCAGCTTTGGGAATAACTGGAACCAATGACATTCAGGTCATTTTTTTCTTAGGTCCCTGAGGAACATGGCTTAGTCGGTGCAAACTCCTCCCAGGATAGGGTTAGGTTGAGAGAAGTACTTTTGGGAGATTAATTCTGAAGAGAAGCTTGGTGTATGGAGAGGTGTGGGAGGGAAGGATGGGAAACTGAAGTTGAGAGAGTCCCTTAGGGGACTGTGAGGGGAACAGGGGCGTGAACCATGGTGGTAAAGAAGAGGAATGGAAAGAAAGACGCATTCAAGAGCTATTAAAGAAAAAAGACATATGCAAGAAAGGGGAAGAAGAAAGGACTCAGGGTCTTTCAGCCTAGGTACCAGCTCTTATTACAGTTAACAGACTTAGGGGCATTCAACATTTCAGTGGGGGCATCCTTCTGAACATGTCTAGGAAGCTATAAGAAATGAAGAATTATAACTTAGGAAAAGGACTGACACAGGGGATGGAGAATTGGAACACACCAAGTATAAAACATTAGCTGAATTTATAAAAGTAGAAGGTATCATGGAGAGCATGTAAAGAGAGAAGAGAGTCAACAATATAACTTTTATGAGAACTTACACATGTTGGACCTGAAGAGAAAAACTAGCTGTGGGAGAAGGTGTAGGGATATAGTGAGATAGAAGCCAGAGTCTCAAGTACAAGGTCCAATGAAGTAATTGCTAAATACCATATAAAATTTTAATGAGATGAGGCCTAGTGGATTTGGAGATTAGGAAGTCATTGCTCATCTTTAAGAGAAAATTTATTCAGTGAAGCTTGAGAGAGAGAAGAGAAGGTCTTACATTAGCAAGGAATTAGGAGTAGGTGGTAAGAAAAAAGAGGTTACAGAGAAGGATGGCCCTTGTGTGAAGTTCTGAAGTGAAGATGAAATATAGTGACAGCACAAGAAAAATAGAGGCTCTAGAGAAGGTTATGCTTTCCTACTATTTTTAGGCTTGAGGAGATTAACATTTTGTAAGCTAAAGAAAAAAAACCAGAAAAGACATTAATTAAAAGTGTGAAAATTATTGGAGCCAAATCCCATATGACAGGCAAGAGAGACTTCATTAACAATGAAGAGAAATATCTTATGATATTGCTTATATGCTGAATCTAAAAAGAAATGTTACAAAAGAACTTATTTACAAAACAGGAACAGACTCACAGACTTAGAGAAGGAGCTTATGGTTACGGGGTGGGGGGGGGGGAAGGGGAGGAAGGGTTAGATTGGGAGTTTGGAATTGACCTGTACACACTGCTATATTTAAAATGGAGGCTCAAGAGGGAGGGAATATGGGGATATCTGTATGCATATGGCTGATTCACTTTGTTGTACACCAGTATTGTGAAGCAATTATACTCCAATAAAGATCTATTAAAAAATAAAAATAAAATGGATAATCAACAAGGACCTACTGTATAGCACAGGGAACTCTGCTCAATATTATGCAACAACCTAAGTGGGAAAAGAATTTGAAAAAGAATAGATACATGTATACGTATCACTGAATCACTTTGCTGTACACCTGAAACTAACACAACACTGCTAATCAACTATACTCCATATAAAGTAAAAAGTTAAAAAAAAATGATAAGTAAATGGATAGCATGAGAAAACAAGAGGGATGCCTTTTTCTCTAGGACCCAACTGGAAGGAAAGGTTTGTTTCCAATGGCGGTAAAATATAGGAATCCCCTTCCTGTTTTTCCCAGGTTTGGAATGTTGGCATTCCTGTGAGCAGAGCAGAAAGGATGGCAGCCTGTGACTCCTATCAGCTACTTCCCATGCTGTCTGTCAGACTGGGATGTGTGGGACTGGCAAACAAGAAGTCAGAGAAAGCATCGCGCTCTCTTGTGGAGCGTGAAGGAATGTAAAGGAAGTGTTAGGGCAAGGAAGTGAGAACTCTTCATCCAACCTGCAACAAAGTTAGAACAAACCTGAGTGAACAGCCTGGAACAGAATGGTCTGCAGTCAGGCAGGAGCATATCTGGTCTGGGAGAATGAGTTGATGCTAGGATGTAAGGGGAAAGGGCAAGGTGGAAACAAAATTAAACTAATAAAATAATTTAAAGGTAGAGAAATTAAATTAGGATCAAGATGATGCTTGGGCTTATTGATATCTTCCCTGCCCAGTTGGCAGCCAAACCTGAAAGAAGGGAGCCTGCAGGCCTTTAGGAGAAAGCTAAGGGGGAGAAAGATGGATGCGGCGTGCAAAGGCGAAACGTTTCCCGTAATTTCATTCCTTCTAATTTGGTGTAGTACAAGTGTGTCATCAATTCTCAGAGGACTGTGTTTGTTTGTGTATTTTTGTGGGATTCACAGTCTTGACTAAGACAGTAAGGAAGAGGGAAGGAGAAAGAGTTTTTCTTTTCTCTGCATTTGGGATGATGCTGCTTTCTGGTGACCTTCTAGAAGTGACAAGCAGGATTGAACCAACTGATTTCTTTTCAGCGGCTCCTGTAGCTCTTATCTAGGTTATATTTAACTTTGGGTTCATTTTTGTTCCAGTCAGCACGACTTCATTATCGGTGTTCACTGAATATCATAACGGTAACATCCAGTTCTAAATACGAGGGCTTGAAATAGCGAATTCTGTGGAGCTTCACAGGGAGGTTTCCTTAGAGAGAATCGTCATGGCGAGTCTTTACGATGTCATAAAACGTGACGAAAGTGATCACTTTCAGCTCTGCCTGTTTCAGCTAGGTTTTATCGATCCTTCATAAGAAATGACTGCAGTTAACATTCCCACGATGTCACTGTCATAAGATTTATATATGTTTGACAAGAGGAATACCTTTCGGCATGTTTGTAAATAGTCAACTCATACATTATTAATGATACCTTTAGTGACTATTTAATTTCTATTGAATGTGATATTTTTATCGACCAATACATGATTGACATGATTCCCATTTGGTAGTTGTACAATATAATTTTTTTATTTAAGTGTATAAAATCTGGCAAATATGGGAACTAAAAACATATAGTGTATGAATTGAAATATTACATCATTCTTTAAAACATTTAAAATATATAATAGGTGAGGTGCTGTTTTCATTCTATCCTTGAAAAATATCTTCATGTGATTTATTGGCAACACTGAACCAAATTGTCCCACTTTTATGGGAACATATTCTATTAAAGAACATGAAAGTATGCTTCAATATTTTATCTTGATAAATAAATGAAAAACTATTCAAATATATACCAGTTCCTTTGAGGATCTTGTACAATAACTTTTATGGTAACTAAATTGTGATTTGGGAATTGAATAAAATTCCAAGCACACTTAAGGAACTAATACTTGGCCTCTAGAAGCCTCTGTGTTTCATTAAACACGTGACCCTGTCTGTGTATGTAATGGAATTCCTTCAGATGACTCTTTCAAAAGAACTTTTCTCATTCAGCCCATAGTTTGTAGAATCTTGTAAAACTTGCTCAATTAATGTCTATCTGTTCATTACTTGTTTTTGAACAGCAGATTTTTCCCAGAGAAGAGAAGAACTTTGTATTTCACATGTTAAGGAAGTCTATTAAATAGAACTATGTGTTTTAGTATCATAGAATCAAAAATGAGCTGAAAGGGACCTCAGATAACACTTAATCCTGCTCTGGCTTTTCACAAATAAGGAAACTAAGAGCCAACGTGAATGTCACTTGCTTATAGGGTTACAACACTTTTGTGACATTTATTGTATGTATTTACATTTTCCATGGTGTTATATCCTGTACGTGACATAAAGCAAGTTACAAGATATTGGAGTTATTTCAATCACTTGGTCATTTGACATTTCCAACAGTCACTCTTCCTTTCCGTCCAAGGTGATAGTACATTTTATAGTATAATGTTTTGAAGAGTATTTTTTAATTAGTTGGTTTCAGTTAGTGCAAATAGTAACACTCTCACTTCTTTGCGAGGCTCTAAATATACTGAATTATAGAAAATCTGAGTTTGTTAGAACTTCAGGGACTACACCATTGGTCTCTTTTCTACCCCCGCTCCTAAATATTTTTCAAACTGAAAGAATTTACTGGGATCTGACTTAGCCTGTAAGAGATTCTAAGAAAAGGTACAAAAGCCACACCGTTGGTTTGGTCTTTTCCTTGCTTTAGTAACCTTTGGATTTAGTTTTTGCCCTGAGGGAGTGTCTTCACTTGAGAAAGTTTTACCAAGCGAAAGATGGGTGGGGGGCTGGGGGATGTGTCTTTCAATCCTGCAAGTCCTATAATACATGCATTGTGCCTTTTCTCTTCTCATCCCTGCTTGCAAACAGATCAAATCTATCATGAATTCATTGCCTCTCCTAGTACTTATTAAACAGGGCTAATAACCACCAACTAATGCTACCAACATATTTTCTCCTTATCTCTTGTCCCAGAACCCCAACTGCATTGTGTGTATTTTCTGCCTCTTTTAAGATATCATAGGCAAAATTTTACCAAATATTTTACGTTTTTCTAACCTCTTCTAACAGGGTCCTCACCACCAGCTGTCCATCTCTAAAGCCAATGCCACATATTTTAGGATTTCGTTTTAAACACCCAACCTCAAATTTTGTTGGGGCTGACAACAACAGATATTTATTTCTTGTTTTTGCTACTTGAAAGCTATGGATCAGCTATCACTCTGGTTGCCTCTGGTGGGCTTGGCTGACCTCCAAACATACTCTTATTTTTAGCGACCCAGACTAAAGGGACACGTTCTCAGATTGGAAGGTAAAGACTACAGGTGTAAAGTCAAAACATGCAAACTTTTTAAGCTCACTCTTGGACATGGACTATACATCATTGGCTTATATTCCATTGACAAAACAAGTCCAAAGTCAGGGGGTATGGAGTATACTTGGCCTGCAGAGAAGCATGACAAGGATGGGTAGGGGGCAAATAATTACTATCAAAAAATAAAATTAAAAATTTAATTCACTTGTAAGTGTATAGTAGAAGAAACAACTGATAACTTGACTAGTTTCCGAAGAGTTTCACAGCCCTTCTCTTTGAAGTTTAAATCCTGACCACTAATACCATTTTCTTGAATCTGCTGAATGGTTACTTTTCTGTGGGCTCCAGCTTTTGTTTCCTCTTCCTATTTTGGCAAAATTACCAAATTAGCAACTAATTGAGTGTCTCCTGAAGTCTTTGGGAAGCACACAGCTGGAATGGATGGAGGGCAGAAAACTCAGGCAAGTGACCACAAGCAAAGCAAGTATTCGAACAGGCAAAACACAGGAGGGTGGAGAGGGGGTGGTGATATGAACACTTCAAGCAGTTCATGACTGAAAATTAACATGAAGACAATAGAAAGTGTATAGCTCTTAATTCTGTAAGGGCCTAGTTCAAAACAAATGCTGCAGGTGGACTTAAAAGATAGTTGACATGGTTGAATTTCATTTTCATTGTCTGAAAAATGGAGGTAATAGCTACTAAACAGAATTACAAGGAAATTTATGTTAAAGTATCAACTGTCTTACTCAGTGATGCTTACTTGTAACAAAATAGGTAACAGTAAATGTTATTTATATAGGTAATTGGTAATCAGCTAATGTAATTTATATCTAAATTTAAGTGTGGGGACCATCTCTGGGTATATTCTTTACAACTTATGCAAGAGCCTCATAATCTCATTTAGGCATAACTAAAAACAAAATGACATAAAACAAACAAAAAGGGAACTTAAAAAATGGAGGTGAAGTCTTTAAATAAAATACAGCTTCCAATTTCACTATATAACCTTACATTTTTTAAATGGTTGTAGACTAGTTAAAATTAAAATATTTTTCAAAGTAGTTATAAAACCCCAAACTAGGGCAAATCATTAAATGTATAATATTAACTTAAAGTATTTTATATATCAGGATATTACAGGGGACTTCCCTGGTGGCGCAGTGGTTAAGAATCCACCTGCCAATGCAGGGGACACGGGTTCAATCCCTGGTTTGGGAAGGTCCCACATGCTGCAGAACAACTAAGCCCACACACCACAACTACTGAGCCTGCGCTCTAGAGCCTGCAAGCCACAACTACTAAGCCCATGTGCCGCAACTACTGAAGTCCGTGCGCCTAGAGCCCATGCTCCGCAACAAACAAGAGAAGCCACCGCAATAAGAAGCCTGTGCACCATAACGAAGAGTAGCCCCCACTCGCCACAAGTAGAGAAAGCACGCGCGCAGCAACAAAGACCCAACACAGCCAAAAATAAATAAATGAATAAAGTATGCACTATGATAAATCAAAAAAAATATATTATAATAGTATTATCCTAAATTTGAAAAGAGAAATATAATTTTTCTACAATCCTCACCCTCTTACTGTGTCCTATTTTTTTCTTTTTATGTATCATTTTTGTCACATATTTTGAATTTTGCAGACATATGAGCTTTTCATTAAATATTATATAATAAATATTTCCCATGTTATAATTTTCATAACTATCACTTAATGTATGTATAATGGTTTATCAAGTAGATGACCGTAATATATTCACTGACTTTCCAAATTTGGGTCTTTAGGTTGTCTTTAGTTTTCCCATACCATAAACATGATTATTCAAGAGACATAAGGGGCAGCGGTCATAGAATCATGAGGTTACAGGGGCAGCGGTCATAGAATTATGAGGTTACAGCTGACAAAGTGCTACGTCATAGATGGAACTGAATATGTTCAGGATTCTGAAAAGAGCAGTGGTTCCCAGGTAGCTTCAGCCGTTCGGTAGGCAGAGGAGTCAATAGACCACGATGGCTCAAGAACTACAGTTTATTACATTTACTGCAGCCAACACTTGTAGGTGTGTTGGAGGAAGAGCTAGACCAGCAGCTTTTACACATTAGTGGGCATCAGGATCACCTGGAGGACTTACTATACTACAGTTTGCTGGGTCTCACTTCCAGAGCTTCGTGCAGTAAATCTGAGGTGGTACCCCAGAATCTACGTTTCTAAAAAGGTACCAGCTTACGATTATTCCGCTCAACTGGAGCCGCACTATGAGAGCTACTCCATAAGATCTGTAAGCAGGGGCCAATTCCTTTTTACCTTAGTTGATTAAAATTTAGCTAGCAGAAAAAAAAGCAGTAGAAAAAAGTTATGAAAATCCTATGTAAAATACAAATAGAACTACCTGCTACAACTCACAACCAGGTTAACAACTAAGGGGATATGTTTATATTTCATAATAAAGTTTTGTGTTTCAGCATTTTTGTAAAGTTTTGGAAAGAAAAATGAGATATACTTATTATGTAATTAAACATGTCAAAAATATATAACTACTTTCCAAAGTCACCTATTAATAGCTTTTTAGTATTGCTCTAGATAATTTGTATGCAAATAGAAATATGTAGACCTAAGTCTTCATGTGTAAGTCTTTATGTGTGTATTTAGAATAAATGGAATCATATTTTTTTATAGCTTGCTGTTATTGCATTTGTTATACTTTTAACGATATTATGTATCAGTGCCTATAGATCTACTTCATTCTTTTTACAGTTGTGTAGTACTTTATTATGGATGTGCAGCAATTTACCCAGTTTCCTAGTGACTTTCAGTTTGCCACAGTTATAAATGATGCTCCCCTGCACATCCTGTACATGTTTCTTTGCGAAGTTGTGCGAAAGTGCTTATAAGAGAGACATCTTTGGAATTGCTGGGTTCATGACTTTCATAAACGATGCCATCACTACTGCTGTATTAGTTTCCTAGGGCAGCTGTAACAAATTACTACAAACTGGTGGCTTAAAACAGTAGGTATTTTTTTCCTCACACCTCACAAGGTGTCAGCAGGACCACACTCCTTAAAGAGGCTCTAGGGGAGAATTTGCTCCATGCCTTTTCTAGCTGCTGGCACCAATCAACATTCCGTGGCTTGTGGCTGCATCACTTTCTGCTCTGCCTCATTTTCATATCACTGCCTACTTTCCATGCCTTTCCTTCTGTGTCTGTCTCTAAACTCCCTTTGCCTCTCTCATAAGAATACATGGCATTTAGGGACCACCTGGATAATCCAGGATAAACTTCTTTCTTAAGATCCTTACTTTAATCACATCTTTTGCCCTCTGGGCTTCTATACCAAAACACCATAGACTGGCTTTCTGGAGGCTTGAAAGTCCAAGATTAAGGTGCTAGCAAATTCAGTGTCTGGTGAGAACCGGTTTCCTTGTTCATAGGTGGCCATCTTCTCATGTCCTCACATGGCAGAAGGGAGATTTCTTGGGCCTCTTTCATAAGGGCAATAATCCCATTCATGAGGGCTTCACCCTCATGACCTAATTGCCTTCCAAAGGCCCCACCTTTGCCTTCCAAAGGCCCCACCTCCAAATATTATCACACTGGGGATTATGTATCAATTTATGAATTTGGCGGGGGCAGGGGGAGGGGACACAAACATTTTCAGTCTGTAGCATTCCATATCTGGTCTTCTAAAATTCATGTCCTTTGCACACACAAAATATATTCATTCCATCCCAATAGTCCCAAAGATCTTAACTCATTCCAGATTCAACTCAAACTCTGAAGTCCAAAGTCTCATTTGTATCATCTAAATCAGATATGGGTGAGACTTAATGTATGGTTCATTCTGAGGCAAATTCCTCTCCATCTGTGAACCTGTGAAATCTTCCAAATATAATGGTGAGACAGGCTTAGAAGAGACATTCCCATTCCAAAAGGGAGAAATGGGAAGGTAGAAAGGGGTAACAGGTCCCAAGTAAGTTCAAATTCCAACATTAAACCTTAAGGACCAAGAATGATCTTTGACTGGATGCTCTACCTATGGACCCACTGGGGCTGCAGTCTCACCCACACAGCACTCACGGGTCTGAGTTCCCTGGCTATGACTTTCCTGGGTTTAAAATCACATTCCAATGATCTTAAGAACAGCTCCATCCCCAGGGTACGGTGGGCATCACCCTAGTTGGGGCTTTCTGTAGTAGCCCCACCCCTGCAGTTCTCTGCCTGGGCTCTGCCCCTGTAGGATGGGCTCTTGCACCCATAGCTCTCCCTGAGTGAGAGCTCTGCCAGGCATCTTTTGGAATCTAGGTAGATGCAGCTATGCCCCCACGGCTCTTGCACTCTGTACACTGGCAGAGATGATAGGAGAATGTGGACACTGCCAACGTTCGCCACCTGTGTCCTCCATAGGGGTGGCCACCATGACACCAAACCGCAGCCCATTGGATCTGCACCTGAGGCAGCCAAGGAGCACAGAGCTGGAGTGCAGAGAGCAGAGCCCATGTTGTGAGGCAGCACCTGGCAGCACACCCTAATGTCCCATAGGTTCAGGCAGCCCCTCCTTTGAATTCACTGTGCCCTTGGGGCCCTTTTACTCTGGGCCTGTGATGGGAGGGGCAGCCCTGATGATTTCTGAATTATCTTTGGGGTTATTCTTCCATTGTTTTCCGCAATAGCTCCTGCTTCTGCTGAGATGGCCGACTAATAATATGAAATGGTGTTTTGTCCATACACTGAGTTTCTTCCAATCATATATGCTCATTCTGTTCAATATGGATGGGCTGAGAGTTGTTCAAATCTTTAAGCTCTGATTAACAATTCTGTCCTTTTGTCATTTCTCTCTTCTCTCATTTTACTGTAAGGCGTCAGGAGGAACCAAGGACACTCCTTCAACACTTTGCTTAGAAATAGCTTCAGCTAAATATCCAATTTCATTACTCACAGTTCAACACTAGAACTCGAAGATGAACACAATTCAGCCAAGATTTTTGCCACTGTATAATGAAGATCTCCTTTCTCCCATTATCCTGTAACATATTCCTCATTTACGTCTGAGGCCTCATCAGAATGACCTTTACCCTCTATAGTTCTACCAACATTCTGTTCAGGATTACTTAGGAAAGCTGAGGTTTTCTCTATAGTGCTCCTCTTTTCTTTCTTTGCTCTCACCAGAATTGCCCTTAATGATCGGTCCACTTATGGCCGTAGCCTTTTTCTAGCATGCACCTCAAAACTTCTCCAGCTTCTACCCGTTACCCAGTTCCAAAGCCATTTCCACATTCTTAGGTATTTGCTGTAACAGCACCCCATTCCCAGTACCAACTTTTATCTTAGTCTGTTAGGGCCGCTATAACAGAATACTATAGATTAGGTGACTTATAAATAACAGAAATGTAGTTCTCACAGTTATGGGGGCTGGGAAGTCCAAGATCAAGGTGCCAGCAGATTCAGTGTCTGCTTGGGTCCTCTTCCTTATTCTTAGACATCCGTCTTTCAATGTATCCTCAGTTGGTGGAAGGGGCAAGGGAGCTCTCTGGGGTCTCACTTACAAAGGCACTAATCCCATTCATGAGGGCTTCACTCTGATGACCTAATTGCCTCCCAAAGGCCCCACCTCCAGCTATCATTAGGTATCAATGTATGAATTTTGTGGGGGGTGGGGTGGAATATAAGCATTCAGTCTATAGGATCACATAAGGTATATTACATGTCCTGGAAATTAGGACATGGACATATCTTTTTGAGGGCCACTATTCAGCTCACTACAACTGCTTTTACACAATTCTAAAAGTATAGTATTATAAATCAGAGGAATTGTCTGATATGGGATATTCATCCAATTCTTCATAAATAATTAGGTGCTGGTTCATATTATTTTTTCTAATTCTCCCATTACAAAAACATCTTCAGTTAGTTTGACCCTTGTTATCAATTAGCATTCTCAGAGTCCTTTAACTACAGCACGAGTTTACACCTAAAAATAGGTTTTGTGTTACTAACATTTTGGGGGCTATGCACTATTGATATCTCTGCTGTCTAGCTGTCAAAGTAAATCAGTCGGTAGGATGTAAAAGGTGGCCCACTTTGAAGAATAAAATAACCTCCCAGGATTAGATTCCAATTTGAATTCAATTACATGTTAGAAAAGAAAAGATTTGGTTCTGTTTAATTCCCATTATAAAACTGAGTGAGCTGTCACCTAAACTTTAACATTGTACATTAATTTGATGTTACTGTATCCTTTGTATAAGAAAGAGGGAATGGAGAGCAAAAAGACCAGTTCATTATTCTCTAAGGAACGTACTAATTCCTATAGGTGGAAACATAGTTCACTTTATAGGTAGGATGTGAAACACAGCTCATGCTTTATCTATAGGCTACCTAAAAGAATTTATAGTGAAGGCGGTAGTCTCCAAACATCTATTGATTTAATTTGGGACTTAGTTTGCTAAGTACATTATTTCTGGGCTATTTTGAAGCATAAACTCCTGGATTGCGTAGACTGTTGATAAGGGTTCATAAAATTGATACAGCCTGGTTAGATTTAGGAAGTTGAAGAATTATTATTCACCAAGTATATAAAGGCACATTCTGATATTCTGTACAACTGAATGAGAAAAGGGCCTTGAATATAGCACTAGGATCTAAGCATTGACCATCACTTCAATAGTTCCTTTACTCCTTTGTCCTACACCTTCTTCTCCATAGATTAATCAAGCCATATTGATTTCTAGAAGGGAAGGCACAATTCTTGGGCTTCAGCACATCCTACCACATAAAGTTTTTGAAAAACACTTGAAGCAGACAGATGTTTTCGGTAGTCATCAAGCCACCTTTTTGTTAACGACAATGATATAGTCTGTATACTCAAAAACATTATAGAAAGGACATGTAAATAAGCTGGAATAATGATGCATTTTCTAAAGACTTTGAAGGATAGTTGGCGTTTAGTATTCCAAAGAACAGGTATTTGAATTCTGATGGACAAGACAGACAAGCATATGTGCAAGAATAGAAATTTGGAAATTCACCATAAAAATAAAACAGAAGGAGTATATTTATAAGCAGGAAGAGCAGCCTCCAAGTTGGTGTGTTAAGGTGGAATCAGTAACAATGGGCCTAACAGAAAGATACTAGTCATGGTATCAGTGTGATCACTTATTGAATATTACACTTTGGAAAAATCTCTTCGTACCTCCGATTCCTTCTGCTCTTATCTATAAATGTGATTAAAAATACCACTTCCTCTTAGTTCGTGGGATTATGATAACTAATGGAATCTTTTTAAAAAACTGAAAGCTCTAAAGCATTTTTTAAGTTCCCTGTTATAAGTAAAACCTATCATAAAACATGTGGCATATATGTGAATTGCTAACAAACCAAATTATTGATAGCTGATACCACAGCCCAGCTTCTAGCTATAGTAATTAACACTGCTTCTGTAGGGGAGAATAAGCTTTAAGCTTTATGCCTACTTGGATTCAGTCTCCAAAATTGTTTCTTTCCTGAATTAAAGGAAAGCTTTCCTATATTAAGGATTGTTGTTTCTTCTCTTGGTTTTTTCATCAGACACACAAATTTTAAAACACTGACTTTCATTTTTAAAACTAAGGACCAATCTATGCACTGTACGAGTTTATTTGCCTAAATGTGTATAAAAATATGATAGTTTAATAGGTATTGAGAAAGAGATGTAAAATAGATTAATATAGTTATAACTATCACAGAGGATTCCTGGATTGTTGGCCAATTTGTTGAAAAAACCTCTGGATACGGGTTGGTCTTTCTGGAGGAAACTAGACCAGTCAGGTTAATAAAGCTCTGTGACGATTGTGTAGAAATGTTGGTGAGCATTTAAAATGTGGCCTTGTCATGTTCGCTTGTTCTGGCCCCTATGCTGACCTCCGTGAACCATGATGATAATTAAGCATAGATGGAGGGTCGGAGCCCAGTTGTCAGGAATGCCTGAGGCTTTCCTCTGAGGCTTTGCCCTAAACTCCAGGCAACTCTCTCTGCCAGAGGGAACTGACAGAAAATGTATTTCCTCCAAATATAAGAAGGGTTTTCTGCATTTGGATGGGCCGGTCGCTTGTGGTAGGGTGGAGCTACCACCCTTAAATTCCTCGGCTTAAAAAACTCACAAAGGCTCCCAAGCCTCTTGGTAGGTCCAGAGCAGATGTAAGCCTCTTCTCCCTGCTGTTATCCCAGATGTAGGAGACCTACTGAGTGTGAACTCTCCATTCCTAGCATAAGTTAAAACTTTAATTCCAGCCTTATCTATTTCTCAGATTTTATCCATGACTTTCTAATTCCACTACTAATCTTCATTCTAATCCCCACCCTCAGTTTCTCACTGACTAGGCAACTAGATCACAGGCTTTTCTCATCCTCTCATACAAACGTCATTTGGCCTGGTGGTTGCATCGACTTCAACACTTTAGGATAAGTGGCCCTGGATGCAAGGCAGGCAACTGGGTATTTAACTGACAGAGTTAACTTTTCCTTAGCTTTGATCTCGGCAAAGGAATGCTTGACCCAAGCAAAATAAACCCTAAGTACTAGCATCTGTATACTCAGTACCAGATTTAAGTTGAAATAAAGGCATTTGATGTATTAGGGAGATTTATTAGCATATTCATCTATCACCCAGATCTGATTAAGACATTTGGTTTCTAAATCATAAGATTTCTAAAATACTTTTTGTTTCATTTTCATGACTCAGTGTGTCTCATTGTAAGGCATGTGTATTATTGATAGTGTTTCTAATAACTCTCTTTTAAATTTTATATTTATTTTCATTGTCAATAGATATTTTATGAGTTGAATTTTAGAGCAAATTATTTAAATGAGTATAGGGAATTATTTGAGTGACAGCTAATGAATGCCAGTAAATTTCCTTCTCACAATGGTAGATATGTAATTTACCGTTATTTATTTAAAAAAACCCTAATCTTCATTTCATACTTCTAATTTTTTTTCTCCTGCACACATTTCATCATTTTGTTCATACCTAATAATTCAATCAATAGATTGACAAATATATATGCACATATATATATATTCAATTTTGTTAATTATTAAAACAGGGTCAAAATTTATTGGATGAATTAAAGGTAGTGACCCTAATGAGGCTTCTGGACCTCAATTATATATGTAACGCCTGTTTTTCTATTTCTTTAGATAATCCAGAGTCTGCTCTACCTCTCTTCGTTTGTATTGCCTTCAAATATCACATTTCAAGCAATAGTGACAAGGTTTAACAATATCACACATAATCCAAAGAAATCTGTTCAAGAGAGCATCTGTCAACAGGTAAAATTATACTTTTCACTCTGTTTTTCTTGATTATGCCCACAAATAAAAGGAACAAGACACGACAGACATAAGTTGTATAAAATATTACAGAATTGTGCACAGGAAAATAACGTGAGGCCAATGAGTGTATATGAATTGGGTCTGAACTATTGGTTAACTCAAGAGTTGTTAATAATGAACAGGTGATAATCTTGGAAGTGGCATTTTTCAAGGGTTAATTGATTTTGGTCTACTCTGCAATGATTCAGCTAAGAGATTGTAAGATGTCAATTTAAATGGAAGAAACAAGACAGCTGGAGATAAGGAAGTGAAGAGGTATCTGAGTGGTGACTTGCAACCAGGAGGATGCAATTATAATTAAAATCAAGTAAATATGCTGGAGAAAGAGTATAAAAGATCATATACTGAGATAAACTGGTGAACTATGAAAAAATAATACAGAAAACAAAGTATTGAGGAAAAAATAACTCCATCATATAATGCTTTTTTAAAGGCTACTTCACTTTTCTATGAACATAGATTTCTGTCTATAAAATGGAAATCCCAACATTAACCTAGATCATTAGTAAATTTCAATATTAATAACATGATTTGAATATTAGTAAACTTCAATATTTATATTGATATAATGATTTTAAAATAATGGATTTAAGATTATTTAGAAATGTTGTTTATGATTTGTGAAATGGCTGAAAAATAAATCATCCAGTTGTATTTCTAAGTGTTTACTCCAGAATATAGAGGTGATAAAAGGTACAATAGTTTAAAATCATAAATTAATAATGAAAGATGTTTTAGATTCCTTTATGCAAGCAGGAAAATCACAGAATGAGGACTTTAAACCTCATGATAGTTTTTATACTCTGATAATACAACAAAAAGTAGTTTACCCCTTACAAGTGCCATTTGGTATTTCTTTAGTATTATTCTAGATTTATTTGATTTCCATGCAATAAGAAATTTGTCTACTTTAAAAATATAGTAACAAAATTCAATAATATATAAATTCAGATTATTTAGACAACTTTCAAAGACCGAGTGCTATTTTCAGCTGGTTTAGCCAATACTTACAATCTGTCTCTTTCCTCCTCTGTCTTCCTTAAGTATTATACTTTTTAAAAGATGCTATTTCTGGGCTTCCCTGGTGGCGCAGTGGTTGAGAGTCCGCCTGCCGATGCAGGGGACACGGTTTCGTGCCCCGTTCCGGGAAGATCCCACATGCCGTGGAGCGGCGGGGCCTGTGAGCCATGGCCGCTGAGCCTGCGCGTCCAGAGCCTGTGCTCCGCAACGGGAGAGGCCACAACAGTGAGAGGCCCGCGTACCGCAAAAAAAAAAAAAAAAAAAGATGCTATTTCCAGTGCTCATATGCTGTAAATCCATCATGTTGGATTAACTGATGACCAAAGAGAAACCAAATTACATAGATAGATGATAGATAGATAGATAGATAAATTTTTATTGTTTCCAATAAGGCAAAAATGATTACAAAAGCAGACCATAAACATTCTGAAGACATTCAAATCTTTTCAAAATCATTCTTTGACAAGGTACGGTGTTTTGGATCGATCTGAACAGTTGGCATCTGTAGAATATGAATGAGCTTACAGAAGGTCCCTGCTGTGATGTGTCCATTTTTGAATAGGATGTACACTATGTGCATTATTTGTCTGTGGTGAAAGCTTCTCATTTGACCTTAATGCTATAGTTTTCCTGACATTTTGGGTAGGTTTCTAACATACAAATGTATCCATGGAGAGAATTTTTCAAGTTATTTTATTACAGTCTTGAAAATCGTCTTTGACTCTTTTGACCCATAAGAATATTTTAGACATGCAGAGAAGACATAATAAAAAATACCTAGTTTTTTTTTTTTTGCTTGTTTCCTCTTCTAAATACATTAACCAAGAGTATTATTTCTAATTCTATTTATGTAATTTTAAGAGTCAGCAGTGATTAGTGAAATCCAGTCCCTGACATTATTGTTTTACTTGGGTCTAGTTTCTAATATTTCCTGAGCTTTATTTTAGTCTTATTTGAAAGATAGGTACAGCATCTTATAGGGCTTTTGTAGAAATTTAACTGAGCAAATAAATATTTAATAAGCACTTAGCAAGAGTACTCAATATTTGAGTCAGAGATCCCTTTATTCATTTTTGTATACCTATAGATTAGGTTATAGGTTAATTCGATTATAATACATTTAAATCAGTAAGGTAAGAGACAAGCAATTTGAACTTTTGAAACTATTCCATCTAATTAATGTCACTATATCTAGAGCCATATCGTCTGTATGTATGTAGTCAGAGAGAAGTAACTTGTTATCATGCTTTTATTGTATCTTCTTGGAAAAATAAAATGGATTTGCCTTGCCTCTACCATTTAAAACTTTTTAAATTATAAAACATTTCTATTCACAGTCCCTAATAAAAAGGTAGATGCCTTTGTCACTTCTACCCCAACTTCTGAAACAATAATTGGAGGTGGCTTTCCAAACAGCACTTCTAAATGTATGGGTATAAAAACAGATGTAAATGGATATAAAAAGAAAAAACGGGAGGGAGAAGATACTTTCTCTGTAAATCATGGTGCCAATTGAAGACTTTATTTGATAGTATTTTATTCTGGTTTATACTTTTGCATTTTCCATATTTTGTAAAAATTGGAATGCGCCACTTATCTAATCAAAACAAGAAAAAGAACTTAAAGACAAATAATAAAAAATAATAATGAAAAAGCAGTATATACAATTAGATCTGTATGATCTATATGATTACAATCTTATTTAAATTCATCAGAAATATAGGAATATAGAAAAATAATGTAAAGAGATATGCAAAATTACTAATAATATTGTGTAAGGTTAGTGTGATTATGTACAATTTCTTTCTTTTCTTGGTTTTCTAGTGGTATTCTATTACAGGGATCAGCAAACAATAAACCTTGGTCTAATTTGTAAATAAAAGTTTATTAGAACATCCACACCCATATTTTTATAGTATTTTCTGTGGCTGGTTTTGCACTAAAACTATTAAGATGAGTAGTTATGAGAGAGACCATACAGCCTGCAGAGCCTAAAATATTTATTATCTCACCCATTACAGGAAATGTTTGCTGATTCTTGCTTTATAACTATATCAATGTTATAAAGTGAATAAAACAAAATAAAATGTAATTGTTGATCTAATTCAAAAATAGAATAGAACCTTTACCACAATTATCCAAAAGGAGAAATAAAAGAAGGCAATAGAAAAAGCCAACAGATATGCCAAAAACCTACGCGAGGATTATTCCATTCCTTGGTTCAGCATTAAACTGGAAGGAAAATCCAGAACTATAAGTATCAGTTAATGAGATCGGGACAAACAAATGGTGATTAAGTACTCGAAATCCTAGTCAGAGCAATTAGGCAAGAAAAAGAAATCAACATCCAAATTTAAATGGAAGAAGTAAAATTGTCTGTTTGCAGATGACTTGACCTTATATTATAGAAAACCCTAAAGACTCCACCAAAAAACTGTTAGAACTAATCGACAAATTCAGTAAAGTTGCAGGATACAAAATCAATATATAAAAATCAGTTGTGTTTCTAAGCACTAACAATGAATTATTGGAGAGAGAAATTAAGATAACAATTTCATTTACAATAGCATCAGAAAGAATAAAATACTTAAGAATACATTTAACCAAATAGGTGAAAGATCTATACACTGAAAATTATAACACTGATGAAAGAAATTGAAGACAGAAATAAATGGAAGGATATTCCGTGCTCATTAATTGGAGGAATTAATATTGTTAAAATGTTCATACTACCCAAAGCAATCTACAGATTCAATGCAATCCTTATCAAAATTCCAATGACATTTTTTGCAGAAATAGAACAATCAATCCTAAAGTTCATATGGAGCCACAAAAGGCCCCGAATAGCCAACCAATCTTGAGAAAGAACAGCTGGAGGTATCACACTCCTTGATTTCTAACTCTAATACCAAACTAATAAAAACAGACACATAGATCAGTGAAACAGGATAGAGAGCCAAGAAATAAATCCATGTATTTTGTCAATTAATTTTTGACAAAGGTGCCAAGAATATACAATGGGGAAAAGACAGCATCTTAAATAAATGGTGCTGGAAAAATTGGATATCCACATGCAAAAGAATGAAACTGAACCCCCATCTTACACTATACCCAATAATCAACTCAAAATGGATTAAAGACTTGAACACGACCTGAAACCATAAAATTCCTAGAAGAAAATATAGGGGGTAAGCTCCTTGACATTGGCCTTGGTGATGATTTTTTTGGATTTAACATCAAAAAGCAAAGGCAACAAATGCAAAAATAAACAAGTGAGACTACTAAATGAAAGCTAAACTAAAAGCTTTCTGCACGGCAAATTGTCCACAAAATGAAAAGGCAGCCTGTGAAATGGGAAAAAATACATGTAAACCACATATCCAGTAAGAGGTTAATAGCTAAAATATACAAGGAACTCATACAACTCAATAGCAAAAAACACAAATAACCCAATTTTAAAATGGGCAAAGGACCTGAATAGATATTTTTCTAAACGAGATATATAAAAGGCCAACAGGTACATAAAAAGGTGCTTAACGTCACTAATCATTAGGGAAGTGAAAGTCAAAACCAAAATGAGATATTACCTCATACCTGTTAGAATGGCTATTATCAAAAAGACAAGCAATAGCAAATACTGGCAAGAATGTAGAGAAAACAGAAGCTTTTATGCTGTTGGTGGGAGTGTAAACTGTTTCAGCCTCTATGGAAAAAAGTTTGGAGGTTCTTCAAAAAATTAAAAATAGAACTACCATATGATTGAGCAGTTCTACTTCTGGGTACATATACAAAGGAAAGGGAATCATTATCTCGAAGAGATATCTGTATTCCCATGTTCACTGAAGCATTACTCATGGTAGCCAAGATATGGAAACAAACTAAGTGTCCATTGACAGATGAATGGATAAAGAAATGTATACACACACACACACACACACACACACACACACAGCGAAATATTATTCAGCTTTAAAAAATGATGAAATCCTGCCATTTGGGACAACATGGATGAAACTGGAGAGCATTATGCTAAGTGAAATAAGCTAGACAGAGAAAGACAAATTCTACATAATAACACTGTAGAGATGGAGAGAGGATGGTAAAAGTGTACAAACTTTCAGTTATAAGATGAGTAAGTTCTCAGGATCTAATGTGTAATATGGTATCTATAGTTGATAATATTGTGCTGTATAATTGAGATTTGCTAAGAAAGTAGAATATAAAGTGTTCATACCAAAAAAAGTAAATATATGGGGTGATAGATGTATTGATTAATTTGATTGTGGGAATCCTTTCATAATGTATATGTATGTCAAATCATGTTACACATTAAATATATTACACTTTTATTTGTCAATTATACCTCAGTAGAGCTGAAAAAACTCAAGAAAAAAAATGTGATTAAAGCTGAATGTGTCAGAACTTCCTTGCAGATATGTCTGACTCACATAATGTAAAATAAGCATATTAATCTTCAGCCCTGTTATCTGTTAATTGCAGATTATATCCATTTCCCTCCATCTATGAAATACTGTAAAATATTATGTTAAAAAGGCTTAGGTATATTTGCCAAAATTAACATTCAGAAAAAGAGTGAAGGTAATAGTTGTCTGCATTGTTACTTCCATTCTAATACTCATCATCATAGTATTTATTCTAGGGAAACGGTGCTCTACCTATTTTAAGTTTCATTTTTATCATTTTGCCTATATGAGTTTCTGAAGGCAAAGTCCTTGGGTAGAACTATGGACAAATTAGAAAACTTTAAAGAATGTTTTCACTCAAAATATGGAAGGTGCGTATAGAAGATCACCAAAAATATCTTAGATACAGTTTGACATCAAACAAAAATTAAACCTCTCTGTCTGTTCATAGATACCTGTTTAGTTTTTTGGTAGGTTTCCTGAATTAGTGGCAAATTTAGCTTTTATTTGCTTATTTTCTATATTGTCTTACCAAACAGACAAGCGTTTCCTTTTTCCTCTACATTCCAATTGAAAAATATTCACAAATGGAATGAGAGTAGTAAAAGGAAGATGCTGAGAAATATTGGCGATTACAGCTAAAGATCAAGCAAGCAGCATCGCTCTACAAAGGAACATTGATGTTAGGGAACCAAGATTTTTTTAATTTAATTTCAGTTGTATTAAGCTATTTGTGATCATTTCTTCCACAAGAGAGTGGGTGCTCTGTACCATAAAGCTAGCAGTTAAGTGTTCCTAGGCATATCCAAAAAGAAAGTCCTTTTCTTTGAATAAAAATAACATACCGTCCATTTGATTGGGAGCGTATCATTGCTATGAAGAATTCGTAAAATGTATCATTCATAAAATGATAGGTATCACCAGTTTTGGAAGTGCATTAAAATTAATTCATTAGAATCACACAATTTCTAATCCTATAATTTTAGAAAATAGATCTATGCTAAAATGTCTTTAAGTATTGTCAATTATTAAAAGTGGAGGACTTCCCTCGTGGCTCAGTGGTTAAGAATCCTCCTGCCAATACAGGGGACACGGGTTTGAGCCCTGGTCCGGGAAGATCCCACATGCTGCGGAGCACCTAAGCCCGTGTGCCACAACTACTGAGCCTGAGCTCTAGAGCCCACGAGCGACAACTACTGAGCCCACGTGCCACAACTACTGAAGTCCGCGCCCCTAGAGCCCACGCTCCACAACAGGAGAAGCCACCGCAATGAGAAGCCTGCGCACCGCAACGAAGAGTAGCCCCCACCCACCACAACTAGAGAAAGCCCGCGCGCAGCAACAAAGACCCTACGCAGCCAAAAATAAATACATAAATAATTTTTTTTAAAGTGGAAAAATTCTAAAATATGCTTACTATTTAATTCTGTGAAATTCATCAGATGTAATGTAAGGTCTTCTTAACCTTTGTATAGAAAATCTTAAATGTTTCGGATTAAGAAATTATTCTAAGTGATGACAGCTTCATTTATCTTAGAAATCAGACTGAGATAGCTTTTGTTTTTTGGTTGGTACTTTAGTATAATCTGAATTCTTAACGTCTCTTTGAGTAATTGTTGTTTCCATAAACAAAATGCTTTCAATTTTTAACCCATAAGAAAGTTACATACCTCACTCCAATTTTTTGGTTAATTTTCTGATAACTTTCTGAGTACCAGAGTATTAAAAATATTTATGAAAAAATTACATAGTTGTAGTTAATAGAATAAAAATATAATAATAATATTATTTTGATAACTACCAATAGTGATTTATGAAAATGGAAATATGGCTTAAACTGTTATTTCATTTTTTTAATGCAGGTTACTTGAATTCCAAATAGAGGAGTGGAAATGCCACCCCCAGCAGGCTCCCCACCACCGCATCCACCTCCTGATGGAGGATGGGGCTGGGTAGTGGTTGGAGCAGCTTTTATCTCCATTGGATTTTCATATGCATTTCCCAAAGCTGTCACAGTTTTCTTCAAAGAAATTCAGCTAATATTCAACACTACCTACAGTGAAATAGCATGGATATCATCCACTATGCTAGCTGTTATGTACGCAGGAGGTAAGGTTCTTTGGACTAAATACAATTCTGGTTTAAGAAAGCAATTGCTCCATGCCACAGTATTTTACATGTAGTGCCTTGGTACATTAAAGCCCTGTTTTCATATTATCCTCACTTAAAACCAACCAGAAGTATAATTAGGACTGAAGTTTTAGTGATTTTAGTAATTCAACATCTTAAACTATTCACTTTATTCTGAGTCTTACTAGAGTATTTATTTGAATGAGGATGTCTTTGCACAAACTAAGATTTATTAAATTATGGAATTTTCAAGGGTGGTACCTTTCCATTTAATTTGGAATAGAGTCTATACTATAATGGTAGTATCATTTCCTAATATTGCTACAGTTGCTTTTTTCTGAATGAAACTCAAGTTGCTGACAATCTATAAGCCTAGAAAGTAATTCACTTTAAGTTGCAAAATAGAGTGTTATCATGTACATTCTGGATCCATTCAAGTTCGTGTGAATAAAATAATTCCTTATCTCTGTAGTACTTACTAAATATGACATTTTTTAATTTAAATGGTTGCCTGACGATTATCTTGTTACATTCCATGTTCAAATGAGGGTATGATGCATAAGGAATAATGAATAAACAAGTACCGTATCACTTCTGTTAAAAATTATTGGAATTATTAGTTCATTGCTATGTCACCTATCTGCTTGAAATCAATCCTTACAGCAGACCAGACTGTCTACAGTTTTCTTTTAGTCACTACTTAAAATATTTAGATTTTAGGGTTTTCATTTTAGATTTTTAGGGTTTTCATTTTCAGCTGGATATTTGACTTTAAGATACAGATATACACTCGGAATATAAGCACTTAAAGAAATTATACAAATCATCTTTCAATGTCTTACTTTACAGGTGAGGATAATATGGTTCATAGTGATGGGGATATACCGTTAGGAGCAATATCCAACGCAGGTTCATATTTACTTTCAGTTAAGGCCTCTCTAAATGCTTGCTATGTGTCATATGACCTGATTCTTTTAACATTCTGTGAAATAAGAATTACTTCTTTCCATTATATAGCCAAGGAGATAGAAAGATAAAGTACTTTTCCCAGGTCAAGCAGCTCATTAGTGGCAGATAGAAATTGAGACCCCACACGTGTAATCACTCTGCTCTTCGGCCTTTCTCTTACCTCCATAAAGTAAGTGGCAGAGCCAGGTCTGTGCAAGGCCTTCCACAAACCTGATTTAGGTACTGCCCCACCAAGGTCGTTTGTTTAGTGACATAATAATTATTCTTTAGGGTATTATCTTTTTATTGTACTGCCAAGGTAAAAATTTGATCCCCAAATAATCCTGCGTGTGTGTGTGTGTGTGTGTGTGTGTGTGTGTGTGTGTGTTAGTGGGTATTTTCTACTTTCTGTATGTCAGTGATTTTACGTTAATCCACTGTATGTCTCCATTACCTTTTTGGTTAGGTTAAATTGATGCATTTCTGTTCCAGGACCAAAAGGTAACTTTAAAGTGCTATTTGGAAATGTCAGGGAAAACCTTTGCTTTTAAAACACTTTCTGAGATTCTCCACTAGACAGTTGCTTTAAAGGTTGTACCTGTGTTATCTCTGATGACTGTAGAAACAGTAGATACTGTACGCTGGTCATATGACGTTCTTCCAGTCCCAAGCTGGCTCTAAAAGGAGGCTTAGAATGAAGAACAACGTAATTACTTTTCTCAAACCAATAAATCTCAATGCCAAATTGTAAGTAAGTAAATATATATTTATCATTAAATAACTGTTTTTATTTTATTTGTGCTCTGATTTTCCCATTTTTAATACATACAATATAAATGTTAAAAAACACAAAAGAGAAGTTTTTTGAAGTTCATCAAGAAAACTTTAGTTTGGTAAAATAGCAATTTAGAAAAAACTGCCTTAAAATGTTTAGGGTAATAGATGAATAAAATAGGTGTAAATTAAAGATCCACGGGGATTTTGTATCTAGTTGTTTTAAGAAAGCAATGCTAGACACATGACAATACTTAGTACGTAGTGATTGAAGTTGATAATATCTAGGTGAGTTCTGAGTAAGTAGTTGGAAAAAGTGCTTAGAGTCCTTACTCATTAGACCTGAGGCATTTTGTACATCATCTCTGCTATGGAGAAGAGTCATCAGAAATTCACGTACCCTTTGGTCTTTCCCTTAAAAGTAGAAAAGTAGGGCTTCCCTGGTGGCGCAGTGGTTGAGAGTCAGCCTGCCGATGCAGGGGACACGGGTTCGTGCCCCGGTCTGGGAAGGTCCCACATACCACAGAGCGGCTGGGCCCGTGAGCCATGGCCGCTGAGCCTGCGCGTCCGGAGCCTGTGTTCCGCAATGGGAGGGGCCACAACAGTTAAAGGCCTGCGTACCGCAAAAAAAAAAAAAAAAAGTAGAAAAGTAATTCCAGGTCCATTGCCTGCTGGATAGAACTGTTACTACCTGCCATGTCCACTGTTGCATGGAGAACTCATACACTTACATGGTTTGTTGGAAATAACATCCATGTCTTACCTTGATAATTAGTTTTTAATTTTTCTAACAAGAAATATTGGTACATTTAAAACTGTAATCTCATTATGAAATCAATTCCCCTTATGTGGGTGCAGATAATTTTTTCCAGAAACATAGTAACTATTTAAAACAAAAAGTCTGACAGGCTCAATTAATCGAAGACACAGACCTTGGTCCTGTTACTAAAGTGGCAGTGCTTTCCCAAGTATGGTCCACAGATTTTCTGCTTCTGAATCATCGGTCTGTTATTAAAAATGCATAGTTCTGGGTCTTATCCCAAACCCTTTTTTATCCGAATTTCTGTTGGTAGAGTCCAGAAACTTACATTTCAACAAGTATCTCTGAACTGTTGTAAGAGCAAATCAATATTTGATTTAAAAATATTGTATTTAAATTCTTCTCTAATATTTGAAAAATCTCTACTTATAGAGGCCTTTTAGGCTGATGATTATGAAATAAATTCAAAGATGTAAAGCAAAAAGGCATATAGTTTACTATGAAGTATAATGAGTCTCTCTACCAAGTAACTGAAATATTGTGTTCAACATAGTGCTAATTACATTAGCCTAGAGAACATCTAAGATCTGACACTCATTAGGGCTTAGCACTCAACCTATTAATCACCATGGTGGGGTCACTGGGTAAGACGGAGTATGTTCAGAGGCTTGGCCTGTGATGTCAGGGCCGGAGTCTCTTGTAATAATTAGTTGGCATTTGGGCCTTGGTAGCAAGGTATTATTTTCCCTTCTTATGTCTGAATTAAAAATGAAACTAATAAAAGGCATGCAGGAAGGATGGAAAAGAATGCAAATTATGTTTACCCTTTATTTCATCCTTAGAATAACGGCATTAAATTACAGTACCCCATCTGGCCATCCGTATGGTCTCCTGGAGCTCTAACGAATTTCAGCAAATAGGTCAAGGAGAGTGGTCACCCCATTAATAAAGCACTAATTAGAGGTAGAAAACATATTAAGATTTAAAGTTTCCACATTGTTTAGACAGATATAAGGATTTATTTTGTAAACAGTGATTATGTTGGATTATCTTTTAGTGCAATGTGTGTCTTTGTTACTATACCAAAAGATAATGTGAACATGGTTAGCTACGCAATGACAGAACACAGATTTGGTGCTGCCAGTCTCTGTGAGTACCTCATGTTATTTTTCTGGTAATATCTGTTATGACTTGGAAGAATCAGCCATTCTAAAGTGGAGAGTTGGCTTTATCTCCATGGCAACTTACTCTTCTGTTTTACGTGAGCAGTACCTGCCAATTGTGCTAAAGGAAGGGTGATGGTTTTATGATGGACTACTATACCCAAGGGACCAAACATCAGACCACTGAGCTTATTTGACTGGAGGCCAACAAGCAAAAGGTTTTAGTCATAGGAGGTTGATGGCCATAGTATATAATGTGTATTTTTCTATTCTTTTTAAAGTCTAAATAAGCTCACTATATTATTTTGCTCTGTGCTCTAAATATGTTTGCAGAATGAAGGAGACTATGAAAATAAGTCATATGGTGTTGTATCTTAGCAGCAATTAAGATAGAAAAGAAGTTCATTCTAACCTTGCAATTAAGATACCTAGGACTTTCAGCTTAGCTTTACAAAACCCAGCGTACCCAAAGTACCAGGTACACTTGGACAGCCCTGTGCAAGCAGGCTGTGTTCTTCTTACACCTACACCATGGTGGGTTATTTTTTCATCCACGAATGTAGATATTGCTAAGGTTTTCCTAGGAAATATGGTCCAGTGTGGCAGAAACCATTTTGCTCACCAAATTTCCATGTGCTCTTGAATATTTCCCAGCTTCCCTTTTATTTATTTATTTATTTTTAAATTTTATTTTATTTTTGGCTGCATTGGGTCTTAGTTGCGGCATGCAGGATCTTCACTGTGGCATGCGGGATCTTTCGTTCCGGCGGAAGGGCTCTTCATTACGGCACACAGGCTTCTCTCTAGTTGTGGAGCGTGGGCTCTGTAGTTGTGGTGCAGAGTTTCCAGAGCGCATGGGCTCTGTAATTTGTGGCACGCGGGCTGTCTAGTTGAGGCACGTGGGCTTAGTTGCTCCGTGACAGGTAGGATCTTAGTTCCCTGACCAGGGATAGAACCCGCGTCCCCTGCACTGGAAGGTGGATTCCTTACCACTGGACCACCAGCGAAGTCCCCAAGTGACTAGTTCTGACCAATGAAATGTGAGTGGAAGGATGTTTGTCATCCCTGGACACCTGGACAAGGCAGTTCCAGCTGGCATGGATCTTCCTTCTCCTTTTTCCCCACAACCTTATTTCATATGATGTGGCTACAAGGGAAAGATCCTTGGTCCACTTTATACTGTGAATGAGTAAGAAAGAACTTTTTATTAAGCTTCTGCAGTTTTCTTATGTGGAATAAAACCTAGATTATACTGATCAGTACAAACATGAAGGCTTCGATTGTTGTGTAACCACAGTATAAATTATGTAAATTTTAAGTAAGGGCTAGAACAGACTATGGGATGTCCTTAGTCATTGAGCTTATATTATGTCATGAGAAGGTTTGTACATATGCTTTTTCAGATCTCTGTTAGAGAAGAGGAAGCCTTCAGTATCTCAAATGGAAAAGGAGTCGTAAGTGGAAATCCCATTGCCATTTTTCATGAGAATACAAGTGAGAGGCAGGCACTTCAAGGCACAGAAATAGGGATCAAATAATGCCCATAGAACTTCCTTTGTCCCTCTCAAGGCAGGGATGGAGGAGGCAGGAATCAAGGGCAGATCCCAGGTATGCTTAGGCCTTTGAGACTATTCAAGGAAATACTTTCGCTACAGAAGGCTGCTGATCCAGTCCACATACTATTGGGTTATTACTAAAGGTTATTTTCAACAGAGAAAATTTAAGAAACTTTACTGAAATCCCTTTTGATATGTGTGCTTTAGACAGTGAACATTTTACTTACGGACTTACGAAAAGAACCTACTTACTAGTTTATGGCCTGGCAAGAATAAGAATATCTTTCCTGATTTTTGGCTTAAAATTTCTCTAAAATACACTATTTTCTCATTACATATTTTATGCAGATGTGTTTTGGTTGCAAATGACAGAACCCTTATTCAAACCCCCTAAGGTCTAAAGAGAAAACATTCCTGCATACAGGTCAGAGGAGGGACTTGGGTACCAGAGTCTTCCAGGTCGACTAGCACAGATGATTTCCATCTGTCCATCACATTGTTCTCTCCCCTCTGCTGCTTCTTGTGGGGTAGCCTTGTCTATTTGCTTCGGTATCCTCCCCCTGACACAAGGAAGATGATTACTGGCTTCTCCATCTCATATTTCAGTCTCAAATTTGACATGAGAGAGATTGCCTCTCTTCCCTAAATTAGACAAATTCTAGGGAAGACTGCTAGGGTCTGGCCTCCTTTCATCTGCCCCTGCAGGCAGTGGATGAATGAGGAGCTAACATTGGCAGGCTGAGTGGAACTCTGTATTTGGTGTAGGAAAGGAGCAGTTCCCTAAAGGAAGGATGACACTCTTCCCAGAGGAAGGAAGGCTTTTGAAGAGACAAAACAATAACAGCTCACTACCCTTTTAAAAATAGAGTAATAGGGCTTCTCTGGTGGCGCAGTGGTTGAGAGTCCACCTGCCGATGCAGGGGACACGGGTTCGTGCCCCGGTCCGGGAAGATCCCACATGCCACGGAGCGGCTGGGCCCGTGAGCCGTGGCCGCTGAGCCTGCGCGTCCGGAGCCTGTGCTCCGCAGCGGGAGAGGCCACAACAGTGAGAGGCCCGCGTACCGCAAAAAAAAAAAAAAAAAAAAGAGTAATATATGATTTCCCAAGAATAAAACCACGTGTTGCTTTTACTAATCACTCATGAGTAACTTTACAATTAGATAATTTCTCTGTAGCTAAGTGGCTATCTAGGTATATGTCAAAATGCTTATACCAGATTGTCTAATGAAATATAATATTTAGTAGCCAACCGGAGGACTCAACTGTACCTGACAAGAGTTGGCCCCTTGAGTGGAGCTTCGATCTGCAAAGTCCTGGGATCTCCGGAGGGTTTATTAATGGCTTAATAGCAGAACAGAGAGGCAGAAGAACATTGCCATTAAAATAATGAGCTCCAAGATAACAGATATGAAATGTGGACTTGGCAACTTTGTTGTTTGGGCCACGCATTTGACCCTGGATCCTCAGTTTCTCCATCTGTAAAATTGCAAACGAAAGAAATGTTTGTATATGTACATATGGTATCCACTGGTCAGGGTCGTTGTCATGAATAAACGATTATAATGTATAGAAAGTACTGAGTTCCATGCTTAGGAATTTTTAGTATTTGATTCGTGGTAGTTGTTGCTGTGTAGATCTTGATATGAACCATTATAGAATGAAACTGCAGATTAGGTTCATGCAAGATAGTAAATCTGACTCGAGCAACCTGTGCCGATAAGGTTTGGAAACAGAGGGTGAAGCAAGAAATAAATAGGTCAATAATCAGTTCTAAAAGAATACTATGGACTTCACTCATATTTGCTGTGGCATCTCCCCTATGCCTCCTACTACTCAGGTCGTGAAACGGACATAGATCATTCTTTGGGGCCATCATAGATCTCTGAAAATCCTTCCTGTAAATAGGGGATTCCCAGCTTCGTGATTTCCTGCATCCCCAGGTAAAAAGCCAGAAATTTACTTTCATAGAATTCCTTTCACCTAGAGTACCCAGGACCCATTAACCCAGTGTAGCAAGGCCAGGTTTGATTCAGAAACCACTGATGTGAAGAAACAGATGCCCCAGAGAACACATTCAGAGGAGATGGTTGCAGATAGTCCATGATCCAAAAGCAACACAAAAATAGGGTCAGTGTTGAGAGTCAGTGGGATTTGTGGTATAGGTGGTAGGGTCTGTGGTCATTGGTGGCAGCAGTTGGTATGCCTCCTCTGGAGCAATCCATTTTATAGTGTGATTTAGGCTGTGCTGAATTGCGTCTTCTCCGCAAATCCATAGTTGAAATCCTAACCCTCAATATCACTGTTTGAAGATAGGGCTTTTAGGAGGTAATTAAGGTTAAATGAGGTCATAAGTGTAAGGTCCTACTCCAGAAGGATTGGTGGCCTTATAAGAAGAGGAAGAGATAGATCTCTTTATCTCCATGCCCACACACCAAAGAAAGGCCATTTGAGGACACAGCAAGAAGGCAATTGGTCTGCAAGCCAGGAGGAGAGCTCTCATCAGGAATCAAGTTGGCTGGTACCTTGACTTTGCGCTTCCAGTCTCCAGAACGGTGAGAAATAAATTCCTGTTGTTTAAGCCACCCAGTCATTGTATTTTGTCATGGCAGCATCCAAGCTTGTTTTTTTTTTTTGTTTTTTTTTTTATCCTCCCTTATATTCTGTGAGTTACTTTTCATGTCCTTGTTGAATGCTTTCTTCTTTAACTAACTAGAAAAGATCTATGATAGATATATGTGGGTTAAATTTCTAAAAGGTCCTAGTGAGGTCTAGCATGAAACACTTTCCTGAACTATATTGGTTAATTTGCAAAGTATTTCTATGAAGGTTTCTTTCAAAAGAAGGAGCCGTTCTCTGCCCCCTCAAACAATATATATATTAGGATTGGGAATATGCAACAGTTTTTTTCAATTAACTATTTTAAAAGGACATTATGAAAATTAAATTTCATATTTTCATGTGCTGTGAGTGAATTAAGTTTGACAAATTATGTTAGAAAATTGGAAATACCCTTTGAATACTTTTTTATTTCTTACAAAAATAGTGACTTTGGCAGAGTAATTGATCTATTCCAGAGAGATTTTTAAACAATTAATCTAGATGGCTGTCCTTGAGCAAGAATTTGCTCAGCCAGCTAGAATTACGTATGCAGATGTGTGATTCATGGATCTGACCCTAAGATGAGATCCCCAACTGTGGCAGAAATACCAATTATGCACAGTATTTGTTTGTGATCAACAGAGGTGGGGATATGTAGGTAATCCAGTGTCATAATTGGGGACTAAACCTTATATAATTTCATTCATTCATTTATCTTACAGATGTACATTGAGCATCTACCATGTGCAAAGTAGTGGCTTGGCACTGGAAAGCCACACCAAGCCATCAGACACCAGATATGCTTACAGAATATGAAATAGATATTTTCACCTTTCTCTAATAACAGTTACGATACACATGAGTAAAGAAACATAGTAGTTGCCATGAAACTATATAAAAAGGAAACAGATCTCAAAGCTGTGATCAGGAAATGTTTCTTGAGCTGAACTTGAGAGTGAGGATACAGCACTAATCAAAGGAAGGGAAGTATTCAAAGCAGAAGAAATATTATAAATGAAATCCCTAAAGGGGAAGAGTTATAGAGAGTTCTAGTAGCAAAGGAGGTGAATGTGATTAACACATGAGGGCAAGATGGAGAGAGGTGTGGTTGATGGCCTAAAAGTCCACTGAAATGATCCTGGGCAACATATTTTGTGTCCATACAGACAGAAGAGATCAGAAGATGGGCATCTAGGATACCAAGATCACAACTCTGAGTACTCTCCCTGCTTTTGTTCTATTTTAAGAACATATTCATAATCCGAAAGTGCTAAGATACAGTTGATTCTCATTATGCCAATTAGTTAGTTATGTTCTATGAAATTGACATGGACACTGAAGTATTGATTACTGAGCTCCCGCTCCTAAGAGAAATACAGGGTTAGGTTCCTACGATCCGCTGGTCATAGTTTCATCAATCGATCAATACATAACTTTGTTTTATGCGCGTTTCTGTTTAAAGACACCTTATTTAATATGTATCATTGATTCATTAACATGGAACTCATGACAAACAGTATTATAACTCATGCCTGAAAGAAAAATATATAACATATATATTTTCTCTATAAGGCACATCACAGTCTTCTTGTGCTTAAGAACACTAGCCAGCACTTCAGCGCTATGCTTGAAGGCCATTTCAAACATCAAAATCACTAATAAAAAGTACAAAAGTGTGGAAAATGTGGCACTAAATAGGGAGACACTTGTTTATAGTATGAGAGCTGGAAAAAGATGGCAGAGTGTCACCTTCTTTGACCTCAGCTGGGAACATGTGTAGCTGCTGGTTCCAGTTTGTCCCCAATCTGCACATCTCTGTGGATGACAGTGAAAACACTGCAAGCATTGATTTGGGGGTTACAAATACATTTTAGTGAGTACGCAGGTTCAAAAATATGGAACCCAACGATAATGAGGATTGACCGTACCTTTGGACTTTCTGTGACAAAGTTACTGTTTCTTGTACTGGATGAAAAGATTTGGAGTTACCCAACATTTTTATTATAATTGTTTTACCTGTTGTTTTTAAGAATGCAATAAGCCTGCACAATCACAAGGCTAATTTACATTAATGTTTATGATTACAGTGATACATATTGATTATCACCCTCAATTTTACTGAAGTTCTTACTAGAGGAATATAAATTTCTCAAGCTATTAAAGTAATAGTAATTACACTTAGAATCTTTCTAGTCACTAGGGGGGCATTAAGTGGAAAGCTTTGGGCAGCTTCTGTGGGAGCTTTGATAGATTTTGGAAGCAGTGCTCTCTAGCCTTACACTGTTCTCCTTAGGATGTGCTCTGCACTCCCTAGGAATGTTTGACGGTCATAGCGTGTTTTTGATTCATGCCATTCTTCTTTGGCCTCACCTCCCATGCAATCAGTGATTGGATTAAAGATTCATCTGAAGGACTAAATGGAAGCAACCTATATATTTTCTCAGCACCCCAGCAATGAGTGTGCATTTCCGGAAAGCTGAATAGGAATAAAACCCAAGAAATAGAACTTGGATCTACTTTGGATTCATCTGTTCTCTTCAGATGATGAGCGAAAAGGATCTGTGAATAAGAACATGAGTGAAATCCAGATAATGAAAGGAGAAACATTACGTGTGTGTTAGTGATTTGGAGTTTCTTTTAATTTTTCCAGACGTCTACCAGGTGACACAATGTTCAGGTCCATGACTTACGTTGATGAAGAAGAATCATGTAGAGACCAAAAACATTTAGAGCAACCTTTTAGTCCTATTAATTAGGAGAAAAAAAAATCAGAGTAAGGTAAAAGTATTTGAGATTTTATCTCATTGGTTGTAAGCTGTCATGACATTAGTGGAAAGATGCAATGGTATGTGCTGTGGAAATGACAGTTGTGAAATCCATGTGGCAGAAATAACTGTTGCTAATCTGACTTCTGGGCTAAAGAAACTGTTTTTGAAACAGAGTTCTTTCTCAATGTTGCAGATTTCTGTCATCTTCCAGAGTGGACATGGATCTAGAGATTGAGAAACTTTTTAAAGTTTCTCAATTTCTTTGTCCCTTGTTGTCTGGAACAAACTTTCTTTGTCCCTTGTTGTCTGGGACAAACAGACAACAAGGGACATGTGGGATGCGTGAGGTGCCAAGTCCATCCCAATTGAAGAGAAGTTGTCGTGTGCCGTCATTTGCTGTGAATGGCTGCATATTATCTGAACAGATTTTAACACACTAGACACACAAAGTGAGCATCATACTTGGTAACATAATGCGGCCAGAGAAAATTCAAAACAGAGAAGCTAGAAGGATCAGAAACACATATTTGTGAGCCTGTATTTGTTTTTGAAATAGAGAATACCACTTCTATCAAGACAAACAAATCAGATTTTGTCTTTATAGGGGGGAAATACCAAGCCTAAAAAAGGAGATAATAAAACAATATGAAGTCCTAAAGGGTATGAATTATGTGAATAGTTGTAACTAAATTTCACAATATTGGAATTGCGGTGCGAGAGAAGGAAATGTGGGGCCCAAGACAGCCTGAAATAGGGAAGTTTTATAATATGACAATGATAAGCCAATAGAATTTATGATCCCAATAAAAAAATGAATTAGACCAAAATTTTAACAGAATCAAATTTTAGATGAATGCATGAATGGTAGATCTAGATATAAATGAAAACAAAGGTCTTTAACATATATTCCTTATCAATTCACCCATATTGGGGTTGTTGAATTGTGAATTTACTGGGAATAAGATAGCATGGTAATCTTTCAAGAAAACGGGACTCATAACTTGGTCTCTCTGACTTTCATGCTCATATTTCTGTTCACTTTTCAGTTTTAGTGATATGAGAACCTTATCCTTTTCCTTCCTGCTCTCCAGGTTGGGGTAACGTGCATCAGCCGTATATTCCGTCAAATCCATTATGGCATCACTGTCAAAAGAATACAAAATTGGAAGGAGAGTAGATTTGTCCTAGTTTGGAATTTTCTTACTTTATTGTTATTTGTATATTTATAGTTGACTAAAATTTCTAACTACATCACTTTTTTTTTCTTGTAACATACGTTCATGAATTTGGCCTATGTTTTTTCTTGCAGTAGAATATGGTCAGACTTGTGAAGCCATAATTAGTTCTCATGCCAATAGAAATATATCGTTCTATTATTGAAAAGGACCAGACATGGTAGTATGAACTTCCTATGTCACTAAAAAAACAGAGAGAGAAAAGTATAACTTTGAAGTCAGATAGGCCTAGGAATGTCCTGTGTCTAATATCTCCTGAAGCGTGTTATCTATCCCTCAAAGCTTTAGTACTTTCTCTACAAAATGGGAGGACGTTATGGATTCCAACCTGGACACTTTGTTGTAATAGAAAAGATAGTGCTGGAAGTAGTAGCTATATCATCATCATCATAATCATCATCATCATTCAGTCCCTCTCCAGTGAGACCCTAACTCCGATGTTCACATCCTTAAACTTGTCATTACCAGTAACTTTTAAACCCTTCATAATCTCAATTTTCTTGTATTTTACTCTCCAACACTAGGTTCTATCAGTCCATTTCCTCTAGTACCCCAACTCTAGTAATCCTTCAGCCCACTGGTACTATCCATCTATGTATTGATACTGCCACACTTATCAGTGCTCCCCTTATGCCATCTTCACCCTCCTTACTTAGCTAAATAGCAGATTCAATGATTATCACTTCTTTGCATACATTCTCATTTACCTACCTACCCATTTTCCTGCATGCCTTGATGAAACCAGCTGCCTCTTCACCTGCTCCGTGCCTGCATCTTCACAGCTCAATGTAACTGAGGAAAAACATGCTGCAGGATGTACTTGTCTCTTAATTGATGATCGGTAATCTCAAGAAGGCCCTTAAGCTGCCTGGTAACCATACTCTATTTTCTGTTGCTCTAACCCAGCCTCTCTCCCAATCCATGAGATGACTATTTCTCACTGACTTCTCATTCTTCAAGTCCACTATCATCTCCTCCTTTATTCTTTTCCTTTAAACTTTCTTATTGAAGTATAGTTGATTTACAATGTCATGTTAGTTTCAGGTGTACAGCAAAGCAAAGCAATTCAGTTATACATACATATATGTCTATTTTTTCAGATTCTTTTCCCTTATAGGTTAGTACAAAATATTCAGTATAGTTCCCAGTGCTATACAGCAGCTCCTTGTTGGTTATCTATTTTATATATTGTAATGTGTATATGTTAATCCCGAACTCCTAATTTATCCCTTCCCCCTCCTCCATTTTTTTTTTTTTTTTTTTTTTTTTGCGGTACACAGGCCTCTCACTGCTGTGGCCTCTCCCATTGCGGAGCACAGGCTCCGGACGCGCAGGCTCAGCGGCCATGGCTCACGGGCCCAGCCGCTCCGTGGCATGTGGGATCTTCCCGGACCGGGGCACGAACCCGCGTCCCCTGCATCGGCAGGCGGACTCTCAACCACTGCGCCACCAGGGAAGCCCTCCTCCTTCATTCTTTATCCCAAGTGATAACTTTGATTCTTACTTCATTCGGAAAGTTGAAGTAATCAGAAGAACTGTCACGAGCTTTACACCACATTTTCCCACCTGTGTACATGTGAGCCTGTATACTTTACCTTCTCACCTGTACTGTCTGCATCCCAACTAAGGCCAACCCCTTTACTCATGTGCTTTACCTTTTATCTCTCACCTGTTCATCACTACAGATGAAATTCTTTCTTCTCCCGCCTTCATTAACAATAGTGTCTTTACAAGAGGATCACTCCCATAGCACATAAACATGATATTTCATCTTCCAACTTGGGAAAGAAATGAAACAAGACAAATGAGAAACATTCTCTAGACCCATATTTTCTGTCAACCACGCTCTATTTCTTTCCTTCTCTTTAAGCAAAACTTCTTTAAAATGTTGCTGTATTTTTATCTCTAGTTTCTCTCTTCCCCATCTCTTTGCCCCCATTCTAATCAGATTCTTGGCCCCACCACTCATCTGAAATTGCTGTTTTCGAGATCAATCGTGGCTTCCATGTTATCAGTCTAGTGGTCATTTCTCAGTCCTCATTATACTGGACCTTTCAGCAGCATTTGATATAGTAGTGATTGTTCTCTTTTATTAAAATTTCTTAATTTTACTTGTAAAAGACCACACTTGTGTTTTTTCTTTTGATGCCATTAGCCACAAATGGCATCTCGGTATTTATTTCTTGTATGTATTTCCTTAAACTCTCAACATGGAAAGGTCAGCTCCTGTATCTTTTCTTTTTCCACATGTACTTGATGTGTAGGTGACTCACACTTTCTCATGACTTGTGCTATTATTTATAAATTGATGCCCCCCAAATCTCCCAAGTTTATGTCTCCAGCCCCAGTCTCTCCTGACCTATAGAACTATGTATGAAGCATCTCTTCAACAGTTCCACTCAAAAGCCTCATAGGCTTTCTCACTTAAGTTATCTAAAATTGATCTCCTGAAATTCTTCCCCAAACCTGTTGATGAGGCCAAAAAGATTGGAGCCATCCTTGATTTCTCTGTTTATTTATTTATTTTTCTTAATCCCACTTAGCCCACCTTTTGGTTCTACCTTCTAAACAAATCCAACATTTGATCACCTCTCACTGCATCTGCTGTCATTACCTGGTCCAAGGCATGGTTATTTGTGGTCCAGATTGTTATTGTAGCCTATGATTTGGTGTCCCTGTTTCTGAATATAGCTGCCAGTGAAATTCTGTTGGAACCTAAGTCCGATCTTGTCCCTCCTCTCTGTAGACCTACCCTAAGCTTCCAAAGCTTCCCGTCTCACTCTGAATATCACCTCTCCTTCGTTACTTGCCTGACCTCATCATTCTCCCTGTTGCTCACTCTGCTCAGCTACACTGATCCACCTGCTGTTCCTAAGATATGCCAGCCCCATGGGGACATGCTTTCACCTCTGGGATTTGTACCTGTTCTTCCCTTTACCTGGAATTGCATTCCCCTGATGAATATCATTTATAGTATGGCTACCCCCATGCGTCCACTTCTTTCAGGTCTTTACTCAAAATTCACCTTCCCAGAGAGGCCATCTAGAGCTATCCTATCTAAAATTTCAACATCACATCCACACAGATCTGTCCTCTGTCCTTGCATTATTTTTCCCCTCTGTGGCACTTGTCACAATTAGTTTTTTTATTAGAAAGCTTTCTGTGATGATACAAATGTCCTTTAAATCTGATTGTCCAATGTATGTTATCTATTAGCCACATGTGGCTTCTGAACACTTGATATGAAGTTAGTTTGAGAAAGGAACTGAATTTTTATTGTATTTTATTTTAATTAATTTAAATTTAAAAAGCCTCGGTTGGCTAATGGCTATCCTGCTGGACAGTGCATGTTTAAAAGATAAACTTTCACACACACACCCCCGCCACTGGAATATCCTCATGAGAGCAGGGATTATTTTCCCTCTTTTGTTCACTGTTATATCCCCAGTGGGTAGATATGCCCTAGAACGTAGTAGGTGCTTAATATTTTGAAGGAATGAACAAATGGATCACTGTCAAAATTATTGTAAAAATCATAAAATAAGCCATGAAAAACTGGGTTCTCTTCCTGGCTATGGTACTCAATAATGGTGTGATATTCAGGGTCACTTCCATTCTCGGAACCCAAATTTCTTCATTCATGTTTTTTTCTTTCATTTAATAAACATGTATTGAGCTCTTCTGTGTGCCAGGAATTATGCTATATATTGATGTCCCAAAATGAAAAAGACATGGTCCCTGACAAGGAGTTTCATCCAGTTAGGACAAAAGAGAAGTAAAAATTATTAAATCTGTGGGATACTTCTAAAGACAGAAATATGAACTGCTGTGAGAACAGAGAAAAAACATAAAAGGCAACCTTAATGGTCAAAGGAATAGTTGGTATAAAGGGGAATAGTGAGACTTCCTGGAGGATAGAGAGGATTTGAAATGTTTAGAAAGAATTGGTATTTTAGTATAATGGTAACAGAGACCATATTCAAAATTAATTCCTTCTGTAACATAAAATGTGGAAACATGAGTTTTTTGAGTGCAAGGCATTGCATAGTATGGCTTTGTGTGCTATTATGAGGTCATAGTGTAAGCAGAAGATACTCATAAATTCTGCAAATCCTTCAACTACTTTCTATTACGAAGTTCTGAAATAATAGTTGTTTTCAACTGTTGTTCCCCTGCTCGCATTGCTTTCTTAAAAATGTCCATTGCCTTTCTCTTTATGTACATCAAAAGGGATTTCTGGCTTATAGTTAGTGAATATTTTACAAATTCCTAAACAGGCATGCAGGTTACAAAAACTGACAACGAACATTTTAATTGTGGCGATAAAGAATATATGTATAAATAATGTCTATGTCATAGAATATCCATCTATATGACTTTAATATTATAGATATCTCATCAGCTTCATAAGAGTTTGTATACATCTTCCAAGAAAATTTTAGAGCAGAAACACCTGAAAGGCCGTGGAAGTGCAGAGCAACTTCTCTTACATCCTCAATACAGCTTTTGTGTCCATCTCATTCTAGCGCTGAGGATTAGGTGACAGTGGAAGAAAGAGTACTGTTAACCTGGTAAAGCAGGGTGCTGTTTCCCCTTTCACACCAGCCAAAGAACATATCAGGTGTCTCCCCTGAAGGCTAAGCTTATTGTCATAGTTCAATATCAGTTTTCAGGCACATACATCTATAAGGAAAGAAGAAAATACTATTATTAAATAAGCATAATAACATTAATATTGACAATGTGCTTAAAAAACACATTTCAGTTCTTTCTTGAGGTTAGTCTTCAGGCTTCTATAACAATGATAAACAATTAAAAGAGAATTATAATTGAAACTTGCTAATCTGATGTATTACTTCCCAGGTAAATATATGTTGTGTTTTATACGACAGAATTTATAGTAGACTTGCTGGAACTAGTTGGGTGCTTATATCTGAGATGATTGTCGAGTTGCAAAACTAACTAACTAAATAAAAATGAATAAAATGGGGTTGGAATTTAAGGCATAAATGTGACTGTAATTTAATTATATGGATCATTATAAGCAGTTAATATTGTCATTAGAATATTTTTATTAAAAGTCTATTTAAAGAGATGGTGGAGGGTCTTTTTGCCTTTTAGGGATAAATTCTTTAAAGTTGAGATGTAGGTGGAATTTCTGCATTTGAGTAAAACAATGACAGAAAGTCCTATATAAGTTTTTTACCTGTGAAATAAAGATGATAATAGAACATTTTTAGTTTATGAAAATACTAGTAAATTAAATTATGGAAAGTGTAGTATACTTCCTACTATGTAACAAATTGCCTAAAAAATGATAGCTATTGCAATTCCAGGGCCAAAGGATAATAGTATATCTCCAAAAATATTGTTGAATAAATGCTTTTTCTCAGGAACACATCCATATTTAATCACAGAGATACAGGGAATAATTCTTTGATCATATTCATAACTAAATAGATAGAATGTTGTTGTTGAGTTTATGTTAATGTCATGTTATTGTATAGTTTATCATTAAACTCTAAATATTAAATAGCTAAAATCCACTTCTAACTCCATATAATTCAATATTATTCCAAGAAACATTTCACACTTTGAATCATAATTACACAAATTCGTAAACCTTTACAAAGTGAAGGAAGGTTTTCTTCACTCTACTGCTGCTTTACTTTACAGATAAGAAAACAGACTAAGAAATTTATGAGTTTTCCAAAGCCATCCAGACAGAGGCAGCGGTAGGCTGAGGACATCTGCTTCTGACTTCCAGGCTTCTGTGATGCCATGTTTCATTCTTTAAGGATTACTTCTCCTTGTGAGGTCAATCTCCACCTTTCCTATGAAAAAAAAAATGTAATAACTTTCTTCCACAAGAAATAACTTCCCTCGGTCAAATTATTTTCACCACCAAAAAAAAAAATGTCAATGGATTTAAAATAATTTCTGCTCTGAGCTGTGTCAGATGTATTTTGAAAATTATGCTAAAGAAATGTCAGCTATATAGTGATTATTATTATTATCCTACTTGGTGAATAATAAATGCTTTTAGTTTTCAATATGTTTAAGCCTTTCTTTCAAAAAAATATGAGCTGTTATTCCGTCACCTTCCTTAGTATTGTTTGATCAACTATAAATTTTTTGTTCTTTTAATCAGCCCTCATAAATCAGTCCCTCATCCTTTTAGACATTTCACTTGTTTCTCCCTGAACTGCCTCCTACATGTTCTTATTACTGTACTTTATTTTTTGAGTGTTGACAGTTTACTTGGCACTGTTCAAAACATAACATCTTTCTTTTTAGAGAGGTCACTCAAATTGCCACATTGTGTTTAGCATGGTCTCAACAGACCACAGAAGGAATGTGGACTAAACCATCCCAGTAGAGTTTGGATTATGAGAAAGAGATCAAAACCATTAGTTAGAGGGTAGAGTTCAGAAGCATTTTTCACCTCAATCTAATCTTTCCCCTATGCTTAAAGTTATCTCAGTTATAGTGAGGCATGAGTACATGTGGCTAATTTGGGTTGCCTTGTACCTGTGGATTACCAGAATGGTACCCTGAATTCCAGCAGCATTCATGTCTAAACTAAAAGCAACTTGAGAGAGGGAGACGCAAGAGGGAAGAGATATGGGGATATATGTATATGTATAGCTGATTCCCTCTGTTATAAAGCAAAAACTAACACACCATTGTAAAGCAATTATACTCCAGTAAAGGTGTTTAAAAAAAAAGCAACTTGAAACTCCTTTGGGAAAGGTCTTTGGAGTATAAAGAATAGCTGTTATCAATTGGTCAAACTGTGTTTTTTAATCAATATTTTTAACTGTTTTGAAAACAGAATATTTAAAGTTTTTAGGTATATATTGATAGACATACTAAGTATATGGCTTTTTTTTTAACACCTTTATTGGAGTATAATTGCTTTACAATGGTGTATTAGTTTCTGCTTTATAACAAAGTGAATCAGCTATACATATACACATATCCCTATATTTCCTCCGTCTTGCATCTCCCTCCCACCATACTACCAAATGTAAGTATATGTCTTTTAAGTAGATGTTCCAGTTTAAAAGATAGGAAAGAAAAGGTAGAGAAAAAAAGGAAGAGAGAGGAGGATACTGATTTCAGAAATTATGTTTCTTCTCACTAATCTCACTGCCTTTTATGTAGCTTGATATCAAATTATATGGTCTAAAATCTTATTGGCCAATTTCTGATCCACTAGATTTTAATGACTCTGTTAATAGTGAGCAAGTTAGTAAATAATATTGAAAATTAAAAGGATACTGAACTGGGCACCAGGAAACCTGACTTCTAGCCTTGGATCCTCCATCTTCAGGCTCTCAGCGTAGCTGGCTGTGATGGTACAGGTTGTGCTCTGTTCTATTTATCTTAAGACCTAGTACTCTCAATTCAACTCCTCCCCAAACTCACCACTCAGTAATCATTACTTACATTTCTGGGAAAAAAAGCAATTGGGAACTTTGTATGATACAATATTTGGAAATAAGATTGTCCAGAGATTTATATTTTATGACCAATGCATAAATGGATCAGAATAGAGATATGCAAAGTCACCTTAAATAATAAGAAAGAACCTCTAGGCTGTAGTAGTAATCATTCTAAATCCTTTTATTCATCTAAGTAAGAATGATACTCAAAAGGAGTGCTCATGAGGCAAAACTTGTCAGTATCTATCCAAACACTGTCCAATGGTGAAGGGACTTTAGCCAACTGATACTGAGTATTACACTTCTGTTAGCAAGATTGTTGAAAATATGAGGTGGATATAAATGTTGTATTGAGAAGAAATATGAGTGCATGTTTAGGTAGAGTCTGGTGTTTAGACATGGAAAGGTGAGTTAATCCCTGTGATGACTTCTCCGGTCTCCATAGGCTGACTGTGGAGAGGTGGGTGCTCGAAGAGGGAGGACAGATGCTTTGAGGACAGAGGGAGTGGTGTGTGAAATCCCAGAGGGTGGAAAAGCTGGATTATTAGAAAAGTATATAGCAGCACTGGGACACTGTTGAGATTCCATTTGCAGTTTGAGATCATGAAATTTAAAGGCACCAGTCAAGACAGTTTTATGATTTTTCTACACCAATTTTCAGGTCTTTAGTGTAAGTGTGGGAAGGGGAACCTGCCGGGAACCTGCCTGAGTTCATGCTGAGTTAGGTATTTTCCAGATAAACATTATGGAGGAAGGAGTAAATGAGTCAAGGATGCTTTTGAGGGAGTTGTTATAAGCATTAACCATCCAATTTAAAATCTACAAGGGAAAGAAGTGTAGGAGAACTTGATAAATGTTGGAGGTTGGAGGGGGAAGCAATAGCATCTATGGATTGGAAACCTTGATGAGACTGAGAAATTGTTAATAGTGAGAGTAAGAGCAAGTGAAATGAAAGGTTCAAGCTGGTGAGGGGGATGTTTACACTTGAATTGTGGGGGGAAGGTAGTGCCGTATTGGTTGATGACAAATTCCAACTTATGACCATTCAGTGCATCATTGAGGTAGAATTCGACAAAAAAAGAGAAAGAAAGTCAAAAGGTCAGGGGAAATAAAAAGGTCAAGAAACTACAAAGCTACACGTATATTGATGTTCCTAAGAAAGATGATCGGCAGTGAGGTAGAGATAGACTCTTTGCCAGGAGCCAGCCATGAAAGTGAGTGGGTGAGACCCAGGTGACAACAGACAACAGCAAAAAGGAGGTTGGAGAAGTTGGCATAACTGGATGGAAATAGCTTCAAAGAAGCACAGATTTATAAAAGCTGGATAGGAAGTTTAGAGGTTGATAGAAAACAGGGAGAACATATATGCAGCCTCCTGGCCCTGAGTACTTCCGTGGGAGAGAAAACGTTTTGAAATTGAAAGGGCAGCAAGGGAAGTAGTTTTATAATGGAACAGCCATGACACTCGAAAAAGCCAAAACAACAAAAAACGAACAGACAAAAGATGGGAGCTCCATAGTGCACAGGAGAAAGGTAGAAAATAGAGTATCAGGTGATAGATTTGACAGAACGGCAGGGCTATGAAAGATCACTTCTAAGGTGATTAGAATGAACAAGGATTTGATGCAAATTGGACTAGGACCAGATAGAAGAGTGCAGGCACTCACTCAATTCTAGTTCTCTGTTCCTAAATATTTGTTTCGTGACATGGAGGCATCCGCTGCATATCCTCTTTGCTACACACAGGGTATATCCCTGATGGCTGTGTTAATGGCTGGCAGCATTTAACAGTCTGCCAATAAATGATGATGTCTTGAATTAGCATGGCAAATAGTCAAAATGAGTTTGCCCAGAGGTGATGAATATGCTCTTAGATTACTGACAAAAATAAAATTTGAGTTTATAAGACTCAGAACCTATCTTCAAACAATGTTCTAGATGATGACAGCCATGCTGTGAGACCTATGGGGTGATATTCAGCCATATTTTCCCCTGAAGGGACCCACACTTCTATATATTGTGGTGTACTTTTCTTTTTCCATTACACAAGAAAGTAGAAACCTAGAAATTCTGAAAAGTTACCAACTTCTGAAATAAGGAAATATCAAATAGGTACATGCCCTACCTAGATATTTGTCTGAGATTGTTTTTCCAGTTTGTCTAAACTTTTACCTTCTAATTCATTTTTGTAAATTAAAAATTGTGAAGTACTTTTCCACTTCAGATTGTTAGTGGCGCCATTAAGTTGGGTGAAAGTCATGCCCCCATACGTATCATCAGTGGATACTTAACGCATTCTCATTAATCATGCCCGTGCGTGGTTTGGATAATTAAGTTCATCATTATCCAATTTTCCCCTTAAAGTCATTTTTTCTTAATTTTGAGCTTAATATTAAAAGCTACACAATTTTAGAAAACCCATAGGAGGTGAGGGTATCTATTGGTATTATAACCAATAATAATAGTTGGTTACCAGGCAGGTCAAGTGAGTATTTCCTTCCCTTTTCCCATCGTCTCTTTCTGACTTCTTTGTGTAAGTCTTCTGTGACAAAAAAAGAAAAATTATTGTCTGGAAAAATGGTGTCTTCACTCTCTCTGTGTCTCTTTTGTTTCTTTTTATTAAATGTCACTTTTCTAATTCCCATATCATTATTAATTCAACATTTTCATTCCTTTCATTTGGTTATAATTTTATAGCCTTAATTCTTTAATTATCTGTGAAAACTAATGCTTTTATGACTCACCTTTCTCTACAGGAAGCCCAGCTTTTTTTTTTCATCCTAGTGAAGTTGAAGAGTTTTATAGTTAGAAGGTTTTATTAATCAGATGCCTTTATGGTTTTTAAAGTGGTCATGTAACAAAGGGATGAATCCTCACCTTGTAAAAAGATTTGTTTCATTAATTTTTCACTTAGACCAGTTGTTATTCGTCACTTAAACTCAGCTGGATCAAAGTAGGCATCTGAAAACAGAATGATAGTTCACGAGAAGCTAAACACAGCTTTCAAATAGCACGATAAGGCTTGCTGACACTGTAGCTGACTTTGATACCTAGGTAGCGCTATCCAGTTGTCTGCTTCTGTGAGAAAAGTTAAAAGTAGATCTGGAAAGAGATTCACTCTTTAAAATTATTGAGAATTATTGAGAATCTACTTTTGTTGTAGTTGGTGGCCTTCAAGCTTTCACAATTGTAAAAACACTGCAGTGTCTACACAGAGGTCAGTTGTGACCCAACTACTTGTGGGAATCTAGATTAATTTTCAGGAGAGAGGTTCTCAACCGTTAGCTCCACATCTACCAGGAATGATCGAAGGCTTACCCTGCAGGTGTCCACATCACTTATTGCTGCCATATTTCCTTACTGTAGTCAGTGTTCTTTGGGATCCTAATACAAAAGGAAAAAATCCTGCAACACTTACTTAGGTACATCTCTGTGAGCACCATCTACCAAAAAGAACTCAATCTTTTAGTCCCATCCACATAAATATTCTTAAATCTGCTCTAAAACCCTGGGCTCTCTAAAATTAAAAATAACCAGGAAACACAGCTCCTAAAATGATAAACTGCTGGAGTTTCTAAAATTTTTCTCTATTTCCTATGCTAGTATATAAATACATTTTTAGTGTGAGAATTAAGTGAGTATATATTAGACTCACTGTTATGTAGTTGCAACTGAGTAAAATATTAGTGAAGCAAAAAGCAGTATTATTAAGTAAACCAAGGAAGTCACAAAAAACCACAGAGAATGACTTAGCTAAGGAGCACTAGGTTGATGGCCATATTTCAGACAACATTTTGCCTGAGTATCTGGAACAAGTCCATATATTTTACTTTTTCTTTTCCTAATTTATTAAGAGATGTATTCAGATTCCAGGTGGCATATTTATGCTCAGCAACTCTCTCTTGAACTACATGCTTCTCAGAATGGAATGGTTTAGTACTTTTCTATCCCACTGAAATACGACTCTTAAAAGAGCTAAGGAACTTTCAAACTCTGAAGTCTCTTCACCACCTATGCTATCTACAGCAGTGTTATCCATCCAGCCTTCCTATATAGAGCCCAAGACCCATAGAGAGCTTTCTTTATAGATCATAAACAAAAGGGGAGGAAAATCTATCACTCTACAAAATAAATAATCATGAAAGTATAATCTAAAACAAATAAGTTGATTAAATTTCTGCTGGACAGGTTCTAAATATCTTTAAGCCAAGTGTCTTTTCTTGTTTTGTTTGTTGTGATGGAGGGGCCGATCTAATTCCTTTTATAGAATAAATAGTTAATAATGCATACTACAAGTTAAATGCAAAATATTCAAGCTCAAACATGTTTAGATATTTTATTCTTACATATGTTCAAAACTGAGTCAAAGAAGAAGCTACCATTAAGACTTTTTCAGAAAACCTTAAATTGAGTGACAGAAAGCAGTGATATTTTATATTTGTGTAGCATTTTAAAATTTTTAACATTCTTTAATATGCATTACCTCATTTGAATTTTGAACAACTTTTGAGTTTGGGGAAGGATATGATCATCATTTTCTAGGTTACAGAACTGAAGTTTAAAAGGTTAAATGACTGGCATAAGATCACAGGACTAGTTGTAGGAAAGCAAGCCTCGTAGCCCCAAGCTCGGTGCTTTGAAGTCTTTGGCAGCAGGATAAGAGCCCCAGCTATGTCTCATTAACTTTTATCTCTACTTTTTCCAATCCTTGAGTTCATTGGCTATCTAAGCACTTTAGACTTAAAATAAAAAGACTACATTCTAGTCTTTACTATTGGTTAGCCATGTGACCCTCACGCAAGGCACCTAAACTCTGAGCCTGACCTATTCATCTCTACTGTGGTTAGCATGCAGTTCCTGGCTCTCTACACAGAGATCATGTGATGCACACCCAACCCAGACAGTGCTCTGAAAATGACTGGGTGCTGCTCTTCTAAAATATAAATAAATACTATTTCCTAGTACTGTACATTTCACCTTAAGGTAAAAGTCATAGGGTCAAACCTCAACTCCACCTTTGGGAGCTGTGATTCCAGACAAGTCCTTGAGCCAATGTGAGAATCTGGTTTTTTCCACTGTAAAATAATGATTTTTCAAGTGATACTTATTTATTTTTATTTTTTTCCAGTTTTATTGAGATATAATTGACATACAGCACTGTATAAGTTTAAGGTGTACAGCATAATGATTTGACTGACACACCTCATGAAATGATACCACAGTAAGTTTGGTGAACATCCATCATCTCATATAGATATAAAATAAAAGAAAAAGAAAAACAAATTTTTTTTCCTTGTGATGAGAACTCTTAGGATTTATTCTCAACAACTTTCATCTATAACATACAGCAATGTTAATTATATTGATCATGTTGTACATTACATTCCTAGTATTTATTTATCTTATAACTAGAAGTTTGTATTTTTTGACTGCCTTCATCCAATTTTCCATGATATTTATTCATTACAGATTGTTGTGAGAAGTCAAATGGAATAAACAAAAGAGTGAAGGTCTTCATACACTGAAATGGTGCTGCCATGCAAATATACATATATTGGAGAAAAGCCTCATTAGCATGTAGTATACTTTAAAATGTTACGTTTTTGAGTCCATATGTCAGAAACGTAATGGTTCTTGTATCTTTATGGGTTCTAAAGGAAATAAGCCAAAGCAGGTACATGAAAGGGTGGAGGAGGACCGTCTATGACTAAAGTATAATGTGTGACTTTTAACTGGCTTGTCTTCATACTTCTGCCCTTCTCAGGGAGTTTCAACCTCCTCCTTCCTTTATTTCTTAATTTTCTCAAATACCCAAGGTTCTTATTTTTCTGCTGCTTTTTAAGGGACTTCATAAAAGTTGAACTGACATTCCATACTGACCCCTCCCTTTATGATTCATCACCGTTCACTCCATTAAAGTGACTGAGTGCTTAAGTGAGAGCCAGTTACCCTCCTAGACTGGTTAGCTCTAGGCCTTCTTACCCACTCTTGCCAGCATCTATCTTGCAAAAGAGAGGGTGTTGGATGAAGAGCTAATTTCTGTAAGAGTTGACATAAGAGATCACTTTTTTTTTTTTTTTGGCGGTATGTGGGCCTCTCACTGTTGTGGCCTCTCCCGCTGCAGAGCACAGGCTCCGGACGCGCAGGCTGAGCGGCCATGGCTCACGGGTCCAGCCGCTCCGTGGTATGTGGGATCTTCCCGGACCGGGGCACGAACCCGTGTCCCCTGCATCGGCAGGCGGACTCTCAACCACTGCGCCACCAGGGAAGCCCAAGAGATCACTTTTTTAAAAAATTTATTTAATTTATTTATTTATTTTTGGCTGTGTTGGGTCTTCATTGCTGTGCGTGGGCTGTCTCTAGTTGTGGCGAGCGAGGGATACTCTTCGTTGCAGAGCCGGGCTCTAGGAGCTCAAACTTCAGTAGTTGTGGCACATGGCATGTGGGATCTTCCCAGACCAGGGATCAGACTCATGTCCCCTGCATTGGCAGGAGGATTCTTAACCACTGCACCACCAGGGAAATCCCAGAGATCACTTTTTAAATGTCTTTGTTGAAGAAGTATGCAGTTTATTCTCACTAGTATGTGAAAGATATCCCTGAGGTTTTGGCCACACTAGGGAGACAAAAGAAGGGATCTAGGAGGTGAACAAACATATTTAAATGGTAATTTTACACCCTAAATGTGCAAATGCTGCCAGTTGTCTCAATTCAAACCTGACTTTCTGGCTATAGAGGGAATTCACACAGTAATCTGAGAGATTCAGGTTAGTTAGAATCACAGATCTTCCTAAAATTTCCTTAAGATTATAATTGGTGATGTGGACTTGGAGACTTTGATGGTTTAGATTATTGTAATTATTTTATTTATGTAATTAGATACTGTTCAAAAGTTATATTTGAAAGAAAAATTATGACAAGATTAAGAAGAGTTGTTTCATGAGATTTATAACCATATTTTTAAAAATCCTCATATATTGCTATAAATTCATACATTCGTGCATTACTCTCTAGTTTCTTAAAATTCAGCTGGAAGTTTCCTTTTCTATGACACCAATAATAAAACCCAATACATTTCCTGTATAATTAAATCATCTTGAAAAGTGTTTAAAACATGATATAAAAGTGAAAGCAAAATTGTCTTTTATAGCTCATGAATATATTTTGAATGGTCTCCGTGTGCTTTGCGATTTAGGTGGCAAACAGCTAACATGTAAGTAGTATACCACTGCTAGGTTCCTGAAAAGTCATTTTGATTTGAGACATATTTAATTTCTACCTCAGAAACATAGTTTTTATAATGGAAGAAATGCTTTTGCTACTAGGAAACCTAAATAATATTCTCATCACAAGCATAACATATATCCTTCATGAAGTCGGTGTATTTCATTGGACCATTTTAATGTGCTTTGACTGAAGAATATCAATTTCATTCTTCAGATGAAAGGAGTTTCCAGTAATGCCTGATGTCTAAGCATCATTTGTAATACAAATGATGGGGAGCCTGTGGCTTAATAGCCACTAATTCATTTTGAATTTATGATGCATTGCGGCCGTTAGAAGTAAGCTGCTTTACATCAGCTCATGGGGAATAAGAGTTCTCTTTATGGTGGGTTTTATTTCTTGATGCCACACAGGAAAATATGCCATTTTAAAATGAAAAAAAAAAAAAAAAGGAACAAGTCTGCAATAAAGTGGGATAAAGTCAGAAGTCTACCAATTCCATGTAACCATTCTCAAATATCATGCACATCACCATGCCTTATCGTAGGTAACCATGAGGGTATTTTTAAATGAAATACTGTGTGGCCCTCTGGTTTTGCATTATATTCAAACATAAATTTAACATGCAATTTCCACTGGCTCTTTTAACTGCTGCTTCTTAATATATATTTATCATGGACTATTTCAGAGTAAGTAAAATATAAATTTTATGTAATGGAGGTTACCATATATTTAAATACACACCAATATTAGACAAAAATTAAACTCTCAAGTAACACTTATCAAGTATAAACTCAAGTAACACATATCAAGTATACTATTCTATGATTGGTACCACAGGAAAAGAGAGAAGCAGAATGCATTCATTTGTCCTTCAAGGAGATGACCATCTACTTGAGATAACAAGATTTGGGTAGGAAAGTATACTTTAAGGCATGGTTTTAATAAGAACTCAAGGCAAGAGGTGGTGAGATTTATTCCCACAATTGACAATAGATGGCGTCAGTGGTTGGAAACAGGAGAGCAAGGCTCCAAGGACAGACCCTCATAGACATGGTGGAGTTTGAGTCATAAAGGAAGAGCAAAACATGAGTAGAAACTTGAGTAGAGAGCAAAGGATAAGAGGAAGATAATAGATCATGAAAGACTGTAAAAAGCAAAGTGGAAAACTGTGAAATTGAAGACAGGTAACATGATGAATGGGCCATATCTCATTTTTAGGTATTTAGTCTTTATTCTGAAGCTGATAGACAACAGTTTTAAGAAGAAAAACCATGATCAATAATAAGCTTTTTGAAAGATCACTCTGGTCATCTAGTTGTGTCTTGTAATAGGCAGTGCAGACTTCAAGTAAGAAAACAGAACAAGGATGGAAGAAGAAAATGGTTTTAAAGTATATTTAGGAACTAGAATTGACAGTACTTTGTAATTAATTTGATGTCAGATACGAAACACAAGGAGTAATTTAGGATGATGTCTAGCTTTTTGGCTTGATTGAATGGACAGTGATGTCACTAAATATAATCAGAAATACAGGAGCCAAGAAAATTTTATTTTAGAGGCTTGAATGAAGCTATATTTGTGACTCAACTAGTTTTGAGGTGTCAGTGATATACACAGCAGAAATGCTAGAAAGGGCTTGCTGTCCTATTCCGTAATCATTAAAGAGTTCTAGTTTGGAATTTTGGATTTGGAACCTCTATAGTAAAGTCTAAAGAAAGCTTAGAGAGTAAAATAAAAAGATGGTTTTCACATTTAATGTTAAGCCGAGCAAAAGCAGACTGTAAGTTAGTGTATCGTTACTATTGTTATCTTCATCAAGAGGACCCATAAGGGCTTCCCTGGTGGCGCCATGGTTGAGAGTCCACCTGCCGATGCAGGGGACGCGGGTTCGTGCCCCGATCCAGGAAGATCCCACATGCCACGGAGCGGCTGGGCCCGTGAGCCATGGCCGCTGAGCCTGCGCATCCGGAGCCTGTGCTCCGCAGCGGGAGAGGCCACAACAGTGAGAGGCCTGTGTACCACAAAAAAAAAAAAAAAAAAAAAAAGAGGATCCTTAAGAGTATCCCAGTTTAGTTCTAGCCATATCGGTATTCCTCAGAGGCTCTACACCCCTGCATTTGAATCTAGCAGGAAATTATTTTAGTTTTCCTTCGAAGAATATTGACAAAGTAGACACCAGAATAATTAGGGATTTCATGGATGAAGATGTCCTTGCAATGCTCTTTTTCCCCAAAGTCAGGCAAGCAATATTTAGTGTTCTTTGTGTTTAAAATGAATGACAGTTCACTACTAAGAAATATACATACATACATATAGTTACATAGTAATATGAAAGAAAGGCTCTAACAATTAAGTTACCATTTAAGCAGAAATTACTACAACTATTAAACTATCTTATAATAAAGTCATTGTTGTGCTACATATTTGAATAAATCAATTATTAATTACAGTTGACCTTTGAACACAGGTTTAGGGGCACCGACCCCTTGCATGGTCTAAAATTCAGACTTCCCTAAAACTTAACTACTACTAGCCTGCTGTCGACTTACTGATGACATAAACAGTTGATAACCCATATTTTGTATGCTATATGTATTATATACTGTATTTTTATAATAAAGTAAGCTAGAGAAAAGAAAGCATTAAGAAAGTCATAAGAAAGAGAAAATACCTTTATAGTACTGACTGTATCTATCGATACTGTAAGTTTACATCATTTGTTTACGAGATGAATCATCTGTCAGTACCTCTATCAACATTTGTCTTACACTATACAAAACACTGTAGATGTTATATGTATTACTAACAGATTTCAAAAATGAAAAGATATTGTGAAAAAGAAATTCATATTTATTTACAAGTATATTCATGCATTGATCATGAAGAAGCAGCAGTATGATTGCTTGATGGTAGCCTAGTGTAATTGATATGATTGTTTCACCATAGCCTAACCTATACACAACTGAATGCATATTATAAAATTTTTATGGCGATGTTGTTGCAGTCATATTCATAATACAGTATTGGAAACATTGTTACATTTTTTTAAAAAACCACTTACCTGTGATGATAGGCTGATATACACGCATACTGTACAATAATGTAATTCTTTGAAAGCCAAGTCATGAAACAGTAGGAAAATAACATATTATTTTTATATTAAATATTACTCACCTTATGTCTATATAAGAATAAACCAATATCTACATATAGTTTAGGCATTCATGGCATATCTTTTTCTTAATTTTTTGATATTTCTAAGCTGTATGGTTCATCTGCAAGTTTTTTCAAATCGTCCCAAATCTCCAAAAATTTTTTCAATATATTTATTGAAAAAAATCCACGTATAAGTGGACCTGCACAATTCAAACCTATTTTGTTCAAGCCAGTTCTGTCAGCTAGAGACATATAACAATGAAATTATCATTTAATACAAGGATTCAAAGTATATATATCTCTTTGGAAAAATAATACAGTATATTTATAATTTTTTTCTAATTGTTTTCTAACTCAGTGTTCTAATGAGTTAAAACACTAGACTGTATCTTCCTATTCCCTGATCCCCACCACATATCTAGATCTTGTGATCTTACCCGCTTCTGTCTGGCTGAATGACACAAATCCAGTAAGAAAAGAGGAACATAGAAGTAAAACCTCATGATTAAGAGGATGCAAGGTGCCTAGTTCACATTTTTTAAAGCAGATGATATCGCCAAATAGGTTCAATCCATTCTCAGACTCTAACCAATCAGGTTAGTAATTCCTTCTCTCTAGGTTTGGCGTAGGAAAAGTGTAGATGGAGCTGTATAACTGAAAAGGGTGTAAGCAGAGGTGATCTTTGTGTAGGAAGGGGAAATAGAACTTATTTCTTTAACAATTGCAGAACTCTTTCCTATTCATTAACTCATTTGATTCTCCAAAGATCCTGTGAAGTAGTCTATAGATCACAGACCGTAGAATGAACACTGAGTTTCAGAGGCGCTGTAATTACCCTGAGTCACTAACTTACAAAGTTGATCTGAGATTTGATGATAAAGATTTCCTGATTTTTTTTAAAGCATTATATCAGAGTGATTGTGCTGTGTGCTATATTAATATACATACTTCACTTTACAATCAGATACAGCATATCCATAAGTGTGTACCTTATAGTTAACTGATTTGGGGGCATCTATGTCTGAAAAATAAACGCATCTTCATTTGTTAGACTGCCTTAAAATAACATTATTTTAGTAGTATTTTTTTCATTTTGGGGTCTTGTTGCTATTTTTAAGGCTGTCAACTTTATTATGTAATTTAATATAAAAATATTCTTGGGTTAATGACCAGATTTTTCATGACTCTTTTGGATGGATTTTTTTCTATTTAAGGAATGACTTCTCTATTTTCTAAAAGTAGATATATTTTAATCCATTGTGTGATAATTACTGGCTATGAATATAATGACAAGCATGTAACTTGGAACTTTTATCCTTATTCAGAATGGTAAAACTAAGCAAACATCCTATCATACTATTTATGATAAAGTGTAAAGAAGTATCTAGTACAGTACCTAAATTAAAATCTGTCTATCTATCTACCTACCTGTCTATCTGTAGAGCTCCACTTTTCATAGGCGATTACATTCTTAGAAACATTGAAATAGTACCCTATTTTCTTATTCACCAAGTAAAATTTACTTCCTATTTATGGGCTTTTTTCTTAATACCTTTTGGCCATAATTAGGGAATTATTAAATTATAAATTTCACTTATGTTCCATTGTTCCTGCACAAGTTATTAGACGAAGGAAAAAATCTAGACTCCAAAAAAGGGATACAGTTTTTTTAAAATAAATAGAAATCAACATCTCTCTAGAGACCTATGGATTTAAGACTCACCAAGAAATATTTTATTGGATAACTTTGGAATAAATTCAGAGGAAAACATATTAGTTCAGTATGCTTTGATGTTCTGCCTCTGAGTGATAGAACAATGGTCTGTTTAGGGGTGAATTATGCAAACATTGAAAGCTGTGTCTTTTCAGCAGAATTATTTTAGGTTAGTCCTTATAAACTTTTTGTTTCTTCAATTGTAGTCGTTATTAGAATAACATTAAACCTAGCTATTATGTGTTTCTAATGAGATTTATCTGTGGATCAGAAATAGATGGCCTGTTGTTTTCAGTGGCCATAGAGAAACTAAGTGTTTTTGTTAGCACCCTGGGATTTTTTCACCTCCATGGACCACATTAGTTTAAAAAAATCATAGATTATAGCAGCTAAGAAGTACACAGACAATATAACTGCTATTCCAAGAACAAAACAGTCCAGACTTAGGTTTTGTGAAACTGAAACTGTCTAATCTTGAGATTTTTATTTATATTGCAGACAAAAAATACTGGCATTTCTAGGAGTAAATCTAGATTTCGTTGTTCCTGAAATATTGTATCTTTTGGAGGAATCTCTTTGAAAAAAATATAAAAGCATCTTTTCATATTTTACTAAGTATACGACCTTGTGGATATATCTCTAAGCCTTTAGGCCTTGCAAGGAACCCATGCAAGTACAGGGCTCTGGAGCTTAAGTTGCTTTAGCTTTACAGTAAACCTACATTTGGAAGTAGTAAAAAGATGTGAATCAAGAAGTAAATTGGTTAATGGCTTCATTACCATTAGTTAAATATTTGATAAGGTTGTACATGGATTCGCTTGTTAAATATTAAACCAAATGTATTTGTAACCAGCTAGTTTCCAATATTTCCAATATTTAACTCCATTTGTAAGAAATTCAGATGTCTCTTCACAATATGATCTTTAATTGCAGGGATTACTACCAAAGATGCTTGTATTTGCAGGTAGAATATTTGAAACTTTTCTTGATCTCTACGGCCTTCATTCAGTGCAGCTTAGTCAGAGTGAGTCCCGGGAACATGGAACTATTCATTGTTAAATAATCAGTAGATAAGATTTAGGGTTTTTTGCTTTGTGTTGTTTTTTCTTTTCCTGTGTTAGAAACATTTGTGTCCTCTCAATGTCTAACAATAGGTCTGTAACTCTTCGAATATTTGGTTCATACATTTAGTATTTAAGTTCAACTTGGGGGATATACAGAGGCATTCTTTATTGTTTGTAATGGAACATATAAAATCTCAATGCATTTGTGATTCTCCCACTAGTAGCCTGTTATAAAGATGTAAAGTTTGTTGCATCTGAGTCTATTTATTCAACCCTTCTACTTCCTTTACCTTTGTTTGGCTAACATAAATTATTTTATGTTTCTTTTTAACTAATCAGCATGACAAATCTTAATATACAGTTTTATTTGAAGCATAGATTGCTCTCTAGAACACATACCATGAGTACCTATGTGTATCAGTGAACACCTGGTATTTGGCATTTCTAGTTAAGCAATAACTATTCAAGTGAACAATTCACATTCTTAGCAAGAAACAGAAGAAAATGCTGGATGCTGAGTCATAATTCCTTGGAAATAACAATGCCAAAATGCCCAAGGAAACTCTGGGCAGGGCTATACATTTTCACATATTTCTCTATTTGTTCCCTTGGTGTCAGACCTCTAAACCAAATTCAGAGCATTTGCATGGTGTTGGGGCGTAATTCCAATATTTACTCAAAGAGAAGTTCTGAAGGTGGTCATTCTATGGAAAGAATAAGTAGGATGGGGCTTAGGCTTGTTGTGTTTGATCTTACCAGTTTTGCTCACTATATTCTGCTAAGGGGCTTCTTTCTTTCATTTTTTGGGCCCTCACCATATCACCCCCATATAGGATGGGTGGTACACTTTAGCTCTGGCTGAACTGTTTTCTAATATAAACTGACTCAAGCTAACACATGAAGAAAGTTTACCAATCTGCTGCCTTTTATGAACTGTCTCTAACTTTGGAGTCAAAGTTGCTCTGGCCTTAATTTGGGGGAAATTCCATAAGTTGTGTATCTTAAGCCAGAATGGCATGGATAAATAAGGAGCCTTTGTCTTTATACCCTCTCTTAGAATTCATCATGGAAAGCTTTCTTATTAAGTTGTTTCATTCTACCTTGAATATCTAAATGGAATGTCTCAAGATAAATTCATAATTACATTTTCTTTATTATAATAGTATGTATATAGTATGACATTGACTGTGAATTGGATGTTAGGTTTTATAAAATTTTGAAAATCTGCATCTGAGCTTGTGTATTATTTCTATGTATGCTTAAAATTAGCCAGTGACCTTGCAAAATGTCCGTTAGACACATTCACTATCAAGCAACAATTCCCAGAGCTCAAACATGTCTAGAGGTTTTCTTAAAATTTTCTCTCTACTACAAATTATTGTGCAAGGAAAGAACAGAAATGGTGATTTCTTTCTGAAGCAACAATGGGATCTAAATACCAAATGGTTTGATGACCACTGTCATTCATTTAAATGAATGAGCATAGGACCATGAAATGGTAAATTTTGCATTCTGTCTTTATTTGAACTTATATTTCTATTATACTTCTGAAAATTATTTTTGTGTTTTTAAGTATTTCTAATCCCTTTTTGCTTTCTTTGCAAAAACACTGCATATAAATATAAATTTTTTTTAAATTTTCTGGGATCATAAGGCACTACTTGTTAACAGAATTATTCTTATTGGGCTTCATTATAATATTATTACAGCAAATGTGATCAAAATAAGATAATTATTAAACAAAAAGTAAACATTTAGTGGAAAGGTATCTTTTAATGAAATAAATGGGCCTCCTATGTATCTCCAGATAAATAATCTTTGTTGCTAGCTAAGCAGATACAAGTTTTCGTCTCAATTATATTCCCTTTTTGTTTTGTTTCATTTCTAAAAAAGTAAGCACTGAGTAAATTGTTCACATAATAAAGTAAACAATAATGGAAATTATTTGATTTTAGCAGTATCAGTCAGTTCTTTGAAAATTGTTTGTAATGATCTATTAGCTAGCAATTCAATTAAGTCTTCCCTTAATTTTATGAAAAACAGAGAATTGGAAAGCATCTCATTTACAAAAGGATTATTTTTCAGTCAATAAGTTTCTCAACTTCTGAGAAGTTTACCAAAAACATTTACCAAATAATAAATATCTACACTGCTCTTTTATCATTTAGAGACAAATTTTTAATCCAATAAGCTTATGAAGGGTAGAGAAATTAAAATATACACCTTTTTCAATACAGTATTTGTAATTAAAAGTTTTGTCTGTCACATGTTTTAAGTCTATATTTGTGAAAATTTTGGAGATGCAGACTTAGGTCATTCAGTGTGTGGGAAAATGATGCCCTCTAACTTAATTAGTAAAGCCAGTCCCTACTCTCAAACTGATCAGTGAACTAAGATTTAATTTGTCCGAAAATGTCTGAATTGATTTTTAAATTCAAAAACATACTTTAATATGCTTTTGAGGATTATTGTAAAAGCACTGAAAATCAATATAGTATGCATCTTGTAAAAGTTAAGTCAAAATTAAAATGATAACATGAGCTCTAACATATTCATGTGTTTTTGCAAAGAGCTTAATAACAAGAACAAATCTATAGGCTGTTTCTGATACGTATTTTGAAATTATTCGGTGTAATATGCAAATAAGATTATTATTTATTTGTGAAGTAAGAATATGACAAAAGACACAATATTACTTTAGTAAATATGTATCTGAAAGTGTTTTAAGAATCAGGTGTAAACATTCAAAAATACCTTACTTTATATATACGTACTTATGAGCAGATTGCAGTTTTCTCTAATTATTTCCTTATGTGTCTGAACCACTCTCATTTACTAAACTCAGTTCCTTTAGAATATGACCACCACCACTCTTTTAGTGTGAGGTAGGGTCATTTTACCCCCAGCAACTAAGGAAACTCTTAAAATGTCTAGCATGTAACCAGCGCTATCTGTATTTGTTGATTGAATAAAGGAATTCCAGAACAAGTTACAAGGGCATAGGATTGTCAAACTTTATAAAGAAAGCTTAAAAATCACTTAGCCTAGTGATTTTCAACAATCATTCAATCAAGTGAATGGAACCCTGACAGAAATAAAAAGACTTGCTTTTTCTGGGATTCTTGTAGATATGAGAACCCACCTCTGTTTGAAGATAATATCCCCATGATTGCTTGAGCGCAGATGGCTGATTGCATGATAACTGGGGATATTCAGAGATATGCCCGAGGTTGTAAAACCACAACCAATTTTTTGCTACCTTATAACCCACATTGCCATTTATTCATTTCTCCATTTGAAACGAGAAACTAGTCATCTACTACGTAGTTTCTCAGAGAGCATCCCCCTCACTACCTTCCCAACAGAGTGATAAACATCTAATTTTTGATGAGCAATTAATTAATGGAGTCAATTCCTATTAACTTAAACAGGAATGAACTGTGAATGTTCCAGAATCTAGGAATTCACGTGCATCTTTTCAAAGTTCTGTGCTTTTCTAGCATTCTTTCATAATCATGTTATTTTTTAATGCTACAAATGAAATTATGATAAATATGTCATGAATGATAACCATTAATACTAAAATAGCAAGATTAACAGAAGGTAGAAAAGCTGATTTAGCACTTTACCTAATAATGAAACTAAAGATTGCCTATTTATTGTAGGAAACAATTTTTCGTAAGTAATGTGCATTATTTTTTTAAGAAGTGTAAGCCGCTCTGGTAGGCACCATAGCAATTAAACTTAAAAACTATTTCAAAACTAGATCCAAATTAGTCATATAAGAAATTTATAGTTTAACATATTTTAAATTATAGCTTTTATTACTAACATATTTTAAAATTCTATTTGAAAATCTTGATTGAAAAAACATAAATGTCTAACCAACCTTCAGTTCTTAAGTCCCTCTACAATATTCGTAACATGTGGTCACATACTTCTGCTTGAACAGTTTAAGGCCAAGTAACTCCCTTTCAAATAATTTAAAATATCTTTCCTATACAAAAATCAACCTTCTCTAACTTTTGTCCTGTCTACTAACTCTCAATTGAAACTTTTTCAGATAATGAAAGAAAGCTATTGTTTTTTCTAAATCATCTTTATCCAAGATAAATATATACATTTTTTTCAACCATTCCTTCTATAACATTATATCAAGTGTTCATGTGTGAAATAACTCTCCTCTTCAAATAATCCACTTCTATTTATCTAGCCCAGAGTATTTCAGTGGGAGCTTAATGGAATTTGGGTTTGGACAATTCTTTGTGTTATGGATCTTGCACATTGCAGGAAGATTAACATCTCTGATCCCATCCATCAAACATTAAAAGTGCTCCAAATTCTAATGAAAACAGATGTGTTCTCTAACATTGCCAACTGTCCCCTACAAAGAATAGATTTTATCTCAGTTAAGAAGCTCTGATGGAAAAAAAAGTATATCAAAATCACAATGATATTATCTCACAACCCTTAGAATGTTTGTTATCAAAAAGACAAGAAATAATAAATGCTTGTGAGAATGTGGAGAAAAGGGAACCCTTGTATACTGCTGGTGGGAATGTAAATTGTTATAGGCATTATGGAAAACAATATGGAAGTTCCTCAAAAAGTTTAAAATGGAGCTACCATATGATCCAGTAATCCCACTTTTGGGTACATATCTGAAGGAAATAAAGTCACTATCTCAAAGAGATATCTGCACTCTCATGTTCATTGTATTATTCACAGTAGCCAACTAAGTGTCCATTAATGGATGAATAGATATAGAAAATGTGGCATATATATAAAATGGAATATTATCCAGCCTACAAAAGAGGGAAATCCTGTCATATGCAACAGCATGGATGAACCTGCAGGACATTGTGCTTAGTGAAGCCAGGCATAGAAAGACAAATACTGCATGATCTCACTTATATGTGGAATCTGAAAAAGTTGGACTCATAGAAGCAGAGTGGAACGGGGGTTGCCAGGGGCTTAGGAGAATGGAGGAAATGAGATGTTGGTCAAGGGTACCAACTTTCCATTACAAGTTGAATAATTCTGGAGATCTAATACATCACATGGTGACTTAGTTAATAATAAGGTATTGTACACTTCAAATTTGCTAAGAGAGTAGATCTCAGGTGTTCTCACCACACACGCACACACACTCAAACAGTAACTATGTGAGGTGATGGGTATTTAATTAGCTTGACTATGGTAGCCATTTCACAATGTATACACATATCAAAACATGTTGTACACCTTAAATACATACAGTTTTTTAAAATCACCTCTGATAATGTAGGTGGAGTTTTTGTTTTTCTGTTTTGTTTTTGCTTTTGGTAGTCACAAGATCTCTGTTACTTCAAGTCAGCACAGGATGTTGACCCGGGTGGGACTTGCCAATATTAATTGGTGGACCACAGAACACTTCCTATAATCTAGGTTAATATTAATCATTACCGTTCTCCTAATATATCTATTAGTCCTAAATTCAACCTGTATTTTCCATGTTGTGTGTTAGAATTTCATTAGGGATATGGTAAAATGTCTTGAAAAGATTGATGTGCTATTGTCTGTATTTCTTTGACATGAATGTACAGAAAGAAATGATTTTAGCTTTAGTTGATAAACATGCTGGGTGATCATAGTTTCTTATTCTAGATTTTCATAAAAATTCCTTTAATAATCTATTCTAATCTGTTCTTAGAAACCCTCAGAATTTATGTCAAATTCATTAACTTTTGAAAAACACACTTTTGTTTGTTTTGGAGAAGTGGATTTATATTTCCATTATTCTGCTTTTCTCTAACATAGTCTCTGTTCTTTATACTTTAGCACATTGATTTAATTACCTTATCAGCATCTATCCATGCTTAGAGATACTCCTTTTTCATATTTTTCCATAAAAAATCTTAATTTTCTGAGATTTGATTCTCATGCCTATCAAGTATCTCAGGTGTTACACATTTGCCCGTCTTGTCCCTTCTTTGGGTTACTATTCACGACTCTAGTTTTAACTTCCTCATCTGTATTATCCCTCTTCTCTTGAGTTTCCATTTCTACTCCAAAAATCCACACTTGGCTTCTATTTTAGTGATATTAAACTTATTTTGTATTTGCCTAACTTCTCCCTTTTCTGTATCAAATGATTAATATACTTCTCAGTCTAAACTCATATTTCTAGATGTTTACAGTTACTCCTTTGTTTTGTATATTATTTCCTACATTCTGTATAAGATTTTTAAAAATCTTTTTAAAATCAAAATATACTACAAATACCTTTCTCTTTTCCTGGAGTATTGTGATGTTTGCTTCTGAAAACCAGTGTTTGCATCTCATATATCCAGTTAATTCTCTTTCTGCGTGTCTTCACTGCAGGTGCTGTTGCTACAAGTAGCATATGGTATTTTCTGGAGCTTGTTGGTTCCTCATTCAGAACATACACAGTTTATTTGTTAAAAATGGGGTTTTTTCATTCATTCATTTACGCTTGCTTTGTGAACACTAATATAGCTGGATCCACCCATAGAGGTTCTAGATGATGCCAAAAGATATACAATGTCTTAATGTAGCTTTTTTGGATAATATTGTCTTCTGGATTAACAGCAAAGTTACATAGATTAGAAAGTATATGCCCCACAATTAATTGTAAATAATGAGACTTCAAAGACCATTCTTAACCTTTTAAAAAATTGTATTGTGAATTAAGTGTGTTTGAGAGTGTGTGTGTGTGTGTGTTTGTGTGAAGATAGTTTGTATAAAGAGGTTAAATATAAGCTAAGCACAAAGACAATGTCATATTTTATTTAAATCTCCATGAAGTTCAGAACACCAATAAACCCTTACAACTTAAAACTCTCATTTAATTTATGAATGTGTGTAATGCAATAAATTTGCATGCCACTTATTTCAGGAAACCTGTAAAACAAGCTATCGAACAAAATACCCAATTCTTCAAAGTAAAATTGAACAACAGCTTCTCAGTTGGACATGTGATTGAACCAAACCTTTTTATTCTAATTATTCTTGGTATTTCCAAATCATTATACCACAATATTTAAGGAAAAGTCATCCATTTTACTACAGGTTTATCTGCTGGGATGCTTTCAAGGTGAATACTCAATAGCCTTCCACACTAACTAAACACATTACCTCATTTAATAAGAATTTTAAATATAGGGTAACCATAGAATGGCATCATTCGGGTTCCAAGTCTACTGTGATACTCGGAACTGATAGCTTCTGTGTTTCAGCTTTTTCTTCAGGCCAGCTCTCTTTCTGTTCACAGGATGGCTGTTGTGGTTCAAGGCAACATATGCAAATGAGACAACATTTAGGGATTTCCTGGTAACTCTTTTTAAGCAAAGGAAAACTGTTCCCAGAAATTGCTAATAGATTTCCACTCACTGGCCAGAACTGTGTCCTAAACCCAGCCCTAACACAGTCAGTGGAGAAGGGAATGAGATTACCATGATTGGCTGTCTTAGTCAATCAGGAGTGACTCCCACCTCAATACAGAGTTTAATTCTCTAAGCACGTGGCTGCACAGTAAAAAGCAGATTCCTGGAAGGAATCAGTGGTCTCCCAAAAGAGGAAGTAGGAGAACATGGAAGCACAATCAATAACAAAGAGTGTTAGCCAAGGGAGGACTCACTTAAATATGTTATGATTTCTCTGATGATGACTATTTATACTCTGGAATAAGTAGAGAATACTAATTGTTACTACTCCATGGAACTTTATAACATGCTAGAACTTATATAAAATGTGCACAAAGAATACTTGGAGCACTTTCTTTTGGTACTATGTCCCTTGGATTGACAGCACACACACCCACACACAAATACACCTGTTTCTACACTATATACACAATCAAATACTGTAGTAGATAGTGGCAGGGCTGTTGGAGCAGATGGGTCTCATACCTTTAGTTAGGAATTTTGATTGCTTAAAACTGGTCGTTACTCATAAACCAAGGCACTTTTGAAGAGAAGACTAAAGATGAATGGAGATCATACACACATCTCTAAAATGACCTTTAACCTGGCATATGTGCTGTATTTTTGTTTCCCATATGATTTAGGTAAAAAGAGAAAGGATATAGATTAAATATTCTCTTTTAAATCTTGTCTGCTATGAAAAACCCTGATATCATACCAATGTAGTGATGGTGGCATCATATGAAAATCCTAGATGAACTTAGAAAACAATTTAATTAAATTAAATTTAAAAATTACTATCTACTATATGAAATATATTTATCCTATGACTAAATAAATGAAAACTGAGTAATATTACACCCCTGCCCTCCAAGAGCTGAAATTCTAGTGATTAATACAAATATGCAAATAAATATACCACAAAGTAGAATATTAATACTATCTTTTAAGAGGGATAGGAACAAAGTAGTATAGCAATTAAAAGGTTAGGGATTACATTAGACAGATGGGTTCATAGAATGCATTATGGCAGTGTTATTTAAAACTAATTTTGGAGAATAGAGGGAGGGAAAGAATATAAAATGTCATAGGACTTTACACAATATCCTATGCACAATAAGAGTTATGAGGGGAAAATATCCATGAGCAGAAATGTATTTTAGTATCCTTTGGAAATGGCCATATTGCTTATTAGTTGCCTAAAACAGATATGAACCTTCAATTTACAAATTGTATCTTCCTGACTGGCTAATGAAAATATATACATATACATATATTTTGAAGATACATTCTGAATTACATATTCATATTTCAAAATCCTATTGAGATTAAACTATTCCAAAATTTAATTAAGTATAAAAAATTGGAAACATGTCAGAATCAGTTTAAATGTTCTACAGTTAGATCACACTGAGGTAATTCTTTGAGACTAAGTAAACTTTCAAGCTTTAGAGGAAAAGAAGGTATTTAGTAGATGTTAAATACTAAACGCTCATGTTCAAACCAGCATTTGGTAATGGGAATGGACCTATCATTACTGTCTTATAGTACTTGTGATTCACTTCCCAAGTGTTAGACCTGGGGTCTCACAGAGGTATGAAACCAAATCAGGATTCAGTTAGGAAGAAGGAAGAGGGCATGACCCTTGGGTAGGTAACCGACAGTTACTGCAATACAGTCTTATTTTTTCTGTATTCCTAAATATTATTCCAAAGAGTAAGGAATGTGAAGAATAAAATTTGTGAAATGTGGTATTAAATGTAAATTTTAATTTTAAAGAATGAGCTTTATACATGTAAAAAAGATTTAATCATTCCTCCGAGGGGAAAAAAAAAATGACACTTTACAGGAGTGTACATAGCTGGCATAGGCAATTATAGCACAGTGCTTGAGCAGTCCTTAAAAACTGCTACTTTGCACCTCAGTTTCCTTATATAAAAAATGGGAATGAAGTAATGGTAGCAATTTTTAGAGGATTTGTAAGGATTAAATGTGATTTTATATATAAAGACCTTAGAAACGTGCCTTGTCATCAAGAAATGTTATTTTTATTATTATGTAGCCATTGTGCCAGCCTTAAGTGAGAATGTCTTTCTGGTTGAGAATAGTGTAACCTATAAACACAAAGGAAGTGGTTAGCATTTCTGTCCTTGGGCATGGAAAATTAAAATGATCACTTCCAAATCCTTTGATTTGTACTAAAAGATTTTGGTAAGATGTCAATTTGCCCCTTTCCCCAACCCATCCCCATACAAGTAGCATCATCCTTATTAAACAGCTGTGATGATGTCAGGTTGGAGCAATCTGTGATTGAATGAATATAGAAATGGGAGGAGTCCATATAGAGAGAGGAAAAGATGAGGAAACACAAAAATAACTATCTTTTCGTTAAGGTCAAGTTCAAGAACTTTTCTCAAAACCAGGCCAATGGCAGAACAAGCATTCAGATACAGAAAAAAAGAAAGATATTTAATATAAAAGGTATGAGAAATGAGCTTTAGATGTAAAGGTGTTTTTTAAATTACATGTAGTCCCTCATTAAAGTTTGGTAGTTTCATCTACTGGAATGGTGAGAAGTCTCTCTGAGGAGATGATATAACTGCAGAGACCTGACAATAGAAGAATAAAACATTTACGTATAAGGGGGGAGAACATTCCAAACAAAGGGAACAGCAAATACAAAGGTGAGTTTGAAGACCACCTCAGGCTCCAGGACCCTCTGTCCCTCTATTGCAACTAGCATGTTAATCAACCCCTTTCTTGATTTCTACAACAACTCAAACCATTCATTCAAAACCTTTGTGCGCCATCTTATACACTTAAATACTCACTGAATGTTGAGTGAATATACGATTAGTGTCTTCACCTGACATAAAGATTCATCTTGTGTAGAACTGGCTGAGCTCTAGTCAATCAAACTGGGACAATTATCATTGAGTAACGTGCTCCTTGAAGATGATTTACCTGTATAACATTTTTGTCTTCATCCTTTGCAGAAGCAGATGCAATAGCTGCTTCCTAATTATCAGGGACTCTCCCCTCATGTTTTTCACTGACCCCAAATGAAAGAAGATCACATGGAGGGAGAAACCAGGTGGATTTTCAGTTCCAACTTCAGTGCAGGGATAAACCTCAGGCATATGAACAAGGAGTGAATGAAGAGGATCCCACCCTCTGTCCAAATTAAAATAGGAACAGTTTTTTAATTCAAAAAATTCTCTTTGAAAAATATTTCAAATTTAGAAAGCCTCCGTTAGTAAGAAAAACACTGTCATAGTAAACACAGATAAATTTCTGTAATTGCAAACAACTTTGTCCCAGTCCTGCACTAGTGCTTTTTGTCATTTGACTTGACAGGATACCACATATACAAATTTGAAATAAAGCAAACGAAAAATAAATTATAGCAGTTTATCATTTCTTCTGTTAGTGTTTATGCTATGCATAAAAATTTTATATAGTGGAAATTGATAGTCAATCCCAGTTCATGGTTTTAGATTGATCAAATATATTTTATGAAATGTTCATTACATAACATACTCTTCAAATTTTCTCACATTTATCAAGTACTCATGCAATATTCAAAAGAAATAAAAATAAGCACTATGAGTTCATCTTTACAGAACAGATAACATACCAAAGAATAGACCAGTTCATATATTCATATATATATATGTCGTATATTTAAAACTATGTAACAAAAATCATCTGTTTAAAACAATATATACAAGGACTTCCCTGGTGGCGGAGTGGTTAAGAATCTGGCTGCCAATGCAGGGGACAAGGGTTCAAGCCCTGGTCCGGGAAGTCCTACATTCCGCGGAGCCACTAAGCCCATGCACCACAACTACTGAGCCCGCGCTCTAGAGCCTGCGAGCCACAACTACTGAAACCCACACGCTTAGAGCCTGTGCTCTGCAACAAAGAGAAGCCACCGCAATGAGAAGCCTGCGCACCGCAACAAAGAGTAGCCCCCACTCGCCAGAACTAGAGAAAAGCCCGAGCGCAGCAACAAAGACCCAACGCAGACAAAAATAAATATAGTTTAAAATATATATATATATATAATGTGTATATATATATATATATACACATTATATATATACACAAAACTCAAAATTAGCAGTAGGAGAGATATAGTATAGTAGTTTTATTCAGAGTCCCCAAGACCACTCCCAGGTTTGATGATTGGCTAGAAAGATTCACAGGACTCAACAATGTCTTGTTCATGGCTATTGTTTGTTTGTTTATTTATTTATTTATTTATTATTACTCAGCCATAAAAAGGAACAAAACTGGGTCATTTGTAGAGATGTGGATAGACCTAGAGTCTGTCATACAGAGTGAAGTAAGCCAAAAAGAGAAAAACAAATATCGTGTATTAACGCATATATGTGGAATCTAGAAAAATGGTACAGATGAAGGTATTTGCAGGGCAGGAATAGAGATGTAGATGTAGAGAATGTACATGTGGACACGGGGGGTAAGGGGATGGTGGGACGAATTGGGAGATTAGGTTTGACTTAAATACATTACCATGTGTAAAATAGATAGCTAGTGGGAACCTGCTGTATAGCACAGGGAGCTCAGCTCGGTGCTCTGTGGTGACCTAGATGGGTGGGATGGGGGGTGAGGGAGGTCCAAGAGGGAGGGGATATAGGTATACATAAAGCTGATTCACTTCGTTGTACAGCAGAAACTAACACAACATTGTAAAGCAATTATACTCCAATAAAAAAAACTAAATTGACAGAAAAAAAATCATGGCTATTGTTTATTAAAATGAAAGGATACAAAGTGAAATAATCAGCAAAGGGAAAAGCATGCTGTACGAAGTGTGGAAGAAACCAGGTACAAATTTTCAGGAGTCCTCTCCTGATGGAATCACAAAGGATGGGCTTAATTCCTTCAGCAACTAGTTGTGATGACACATGTGAAGTGATGTCTACCAGGAAGCTCATTAGAGACTCAATGCTTAAGGTTTCTATTGGTTTGCTGATCACAAAGACATTCTCCGTCCAGCAGGCACCAAAATTCTAGACTCCCAGAAGGAAAGCAGGTGTTCAGCATAAACCACATTGTTTGTAAGACAGTGTAGGCATAGTGAGCCACTCTTACCTGTTAGGGAACGGTGGGAACATTTCTGAAATCCCAGTTCCCAGATGCCAGCCAAGAGCCAGTCTTGCAAGCAGGCCTAAGGATGGCAGTCCTAGCTCTGCTGTTAACTGTTTTCTGCACAGTAGTTAAAAACACAAGTTTTATCATCAGATAACTCTGGGCTCATATCTGCATCCTAGCACGTATACTGATGTTGACCTTGAACAAGTTATCCACTTTGCACGTCTCAGTTTTATCAACTGTTAATAGCTTAAATTAGGCAATTAGTTAATTAGGCCATGAAAATCATACGCAATAATGCATGTAGAATTCTCTGCACGATTCCTACAAGGAGTAATAACTCGATAAATGTTGATGTTGATGAATAATAATAGTATATGTGGCAGTTATCTTCATGGAGCTTAGAACAGATTATATGAACAAGTCTCACACAAATGAAATAGACAGCAAGTGTTTCGTTTTGTTCATATATGTGTTACTAACTGTAAGTGCAACAGGAGTTCTAAGAATGTAATTTATAAGAACCCACAAAAGCTTCCTTGACAGAATGAGTATTCTTTTGCTAAGTGTTATAGTGCCTCAACCATAAAAGACAGAAGTAGCTGACAGAAATAGCTTTCAGAAGACAAAGAAGTAGCTGAAAAATAGGGACAATATTTTGATCCTTACATTGCTTTCTGATGAAGCCATCCTTTACAACTTCATAGCTAGCATGGAAGTGGCCATTGTACATGACACTAAAGATTCTGAGATAGATTGGAAGCTGCATCAGCTGCTTTTAATTAAAATGTTTATTTCCTAAACCAATATATATGTTATAATAAATAACTATATTTTATATATAATAATATATATTATGTATATATATAATTTCTTCAGATGAGTTTTACCATATTAGGGACAGAATTCTATTCTTTTCACATCACCTTGTACAATTTTCATTGATTTTTTTCCTCTAACCCTGCTGTTCTTATAGAGCTGTCTTATATATGGCCCTTTTTAGGTTTATTTTGTTTGGTATTAAATGCAAAATGTGGTATTTTGTTTTTGAGTTCTTTTTCTAAAATTATGTGTTACTATCGATATCCTTTCAAAAGATATTGTGGAGTAATATTAAAGACTGGCCACGAGTATTTATATTTATAGGTAAAGAATAAAAATATTAAGTATAGTTGTGTGAAAGAATAAGGTTGTATTGACAATTGAATCTCAATGTGTTTTAAATACCATCCATGTAGAAGCTCTCAAATGAAATGCAAATTTTTAAGTTTTTAATATTAACTAAAAATTAGTTAATTTTTTCTAGGCTAAAAATTGGACTGAGAATTCTGACCTAATGGAATTTTTTTCCTCAAAGCAGTGCCCCTAGTTTCAGATGAAATAAAATTTTAAGTTAAGAAGGAAATGTCAAAGCAAACAATTCACACTCGGACAGGTCTTATAAAGTGGTATATGGACTTTCAAAGAATCTAAGATAGCCTCAATTGTTAAGTTGCACCACTATTTTATGAAGTACCACTAAAGAAAAAAATGCTGCACGTTAAAATAAGACACACCAACTCTTTCTTAATATTTAGATTTTTATTTTATAATTACCAAAAGAGCTTTTTTAGACATAGATTATTTTAATCATTTTAATCACTCCTGAATATTTATATGTGCACACACACACATACAAATATATCAGAAAATGTATGTTAAATACATTGCATAAGGCATTCCTAAAACTTCATCCTGTTTAGTATCTAGTTCTTCTAAAGTACTTTTTGAGTCAGAGCGCTCGATGTTCATGTTTCCCACATTAAGATTTTTCCCTTTGCTGGTGAGGCAGCCTGTCTTAATAGAGGGAGCCGCCATTTTCTCTGGCAGTTCTATCTAAACTGCTGCACCCATTCTGTAAATTTCGATGGTGGTACTTTCTTGACCTTACCAGAATGTATCAACAGAAGCTTTTTCAAACAACAATCAGGATTCATATTCATTTCCTTTTTCAAATGGTCCTTAAATGGTCTGACTGAAATATGAGGAATTTCCATTATCTAACCAAGCCACAGAAATAACAACCAAATTCAAGCATACCTAAGCCATGGTAGCAACATACTACCTATGACTGCCCCCTGATGGACAGGAGTTGTTAAGAGACCATCAGTGTAAGACATCCTCATTTCTAATATAATGAGGTATGTAAACAGTTGGTGACTTAGAATAAAAAAAATATAGTATTAAAGGAAAGTCACAGTGGAGTATAATAAAAAAAATTCAGCTGCAATTAAGGACATATGTGTGTGTACAAACATACATTATTCTAGAAAATAAAATTCGAACAGACAAGTCATTTATATAATCCCTAGATTTTTGTTAGATAAATTTACCTGCATTTATTAGGATATTTAGGCAGTTTAGCTATGTCCTGTTGAAAAACTTTTCCATCAAAAGTTGAATAATTATGGTCCTAACAAACTCTGTGTTAAACAATTCTAATTTATTATTTTATGTGCTTGTATATATATGGGTAAAGATAACCAGTCAAATTGATTGGAAAGTATTAAAAAGTTTTCATGATATTCCATGTGACCTAATATTTTTCTTTAATCATTAAAATGTGCTTTCTCAAATTGCAAAATTAACAAATGTTACGAATAATAAATAAATTAATAAATAATAACCCAGCAACTGAATATTTCTTAATGTCCTCTCTACCTCAGGTCCCATAAGTAGTGTTTTGGTGAATAAATACGGTAGCCGGCCAGTGGTGATGGTAGGAGGTTTGTTATGCTGTTTGGGAATGGTCTCAGCCTCTTTTAGTACCAGCGTAATAGAGCTTTACATCACCATGGGATTCATTTGTGGTAAGTCAAGTTTTGTTTTCATCTTATTTTCTTCTTAACAGTCCCTGTTGTTTACAAAGCTCTGTCAGAAGCACGAGCAATAGAACATTCTTATTGTTTCCTTTGAATTTCTTTTTTATATCAGACGCTATCTTAAAGTAATGTCCTCTGGTACATCAAAATACTGGCTATAGGCTGGCCAATCAAATTTCAAGCAATGGAAACAGCAAGTTATCAGACATGTTATGTGTTATGATGTAAATGTCAAAAAGAAAACCTCTTTGGTTTGTTTTTACAGTTTCAACATTTAATATTCAGCCAGACTTGTGGACACAGACTTCCTGGCATATAAATAGCTTCATTAAAGAAAATATTTTCATTACTTATTACTATTAGTGTCTGACTTATCACTCATACTAGGTTAAAAATGGTGCCAAAAAGATATTTCCTGGATTCACTGATTAGCTTTAACAATAGAATTGTTGTTGCCTGTATTTTGATTAGTGGTAGAGCTCTGCATGGATATCCCTTCTTTTTCTTACTAAAGGATTCTGTTTAAAAGCTCTGAAAGGCACATTTGCCACTAAAGACAAATATTTTAAAATGACATCCCGTCACTTGATTATAGTTGCTTCTCATGCATGTCGGTAGACGCTAGCTGACCTGCATATGTACATTTGGAAAATACTATCTTTATTAGCCTCAGCAGTAAATTGCATTAACAAATCTACACTCAGAATTTTAAGAAAAATTAGACTTCAACATATAAAGAAATTGAATCATTTCCTTTTGCCTACAGATAAAAAGGTAAATGTATTTCTCTTTTTATGACTTTAGATCAGTCTAACCTTGCATTAATGTATTATTTGATTAAAAAATTAGATGTATTAAAGCCTACAGTAATAGTGATGTTAAAATCTTTCTCTTTACAACCTATGGACAACTCTCTTCTTTTTTGATATGGTAAAACACCTTTGACATTTTTTAAAATATTTATTTATTTATTTGGCTGTGTCAGATCTTAGTTGCGGTATGCAGGATCTTTCATTGTGGTGCATGGGCTCTTCATTATGGCGCGTGGGCTTCTCTCTAGTTGTGTCATGCGGGCTCTACAGCACACGGGCTCAGTAGTTGTGGCCTGCGGGCTTAGTTGCCCTGTGGCATGTGGGATCTTAGTTCCCCGACCAGGGATCAAACCCGCATCCCCTGCATTGGAAGGCGGATTCTTAACCACTGGATCACCAGGGAAGTCCCTCCTTTGACATTTTAAATGAGAATCTTCTTATATCTAAGAATTGTCATGGTGGAGTGAATGCCCTTTCCTTTGTGCAGAAATACTACATACAGGTGACCTTGAACAACATGGGTTTGAACTGCAGGGGTCCACGGTACTACACGATCCATGGATCCATGTTTGGTTGAATCCTGAGGAGAGATGGCTATAAATGATACATAGATTTTTAGCTATGCAGAGAGTGGGCCCTCCTAAACCCCACACTGTTCAAGGGTCAGCCATATGTCACTTGGCCATAGAATTCAGGCTGGGCCCACAAGTAGATGTATTAGGGAAAAGATGGTTTTGATGTTACTGTGTCACAAATAACAATAGCATTTTATGTTATTCTAGCTTCAGTTCCCTTCCTTTGGGCCTTAACGGCTTTGGTGCTTCTAGTCAGCCATTAAATATACCTATAAGGGATTTATCTTAAGTCATTATCAGCCAAAACTTATTGGTGTCTGAAATCAGACAGGTCTAGCTTTTAAACCTGACTCCGCACACATGAGCCGTGTGATCATGGATAAATAAACCCCCGTATGCCTCAGTCTGTCTTTAAAATGGGAAAATAATACCTCTTTCCTTTGGGAGTTGTTGTCATGATTAATGTAAAAAATGAATATATGGTACTTTACAGAGAGTACCCAGCATTTTGTCACTTTTAAATAAATATTAGCATATAATAATAATCACATCATCATTATATAACATCTTAAAGTTCTAAACCTTACTCGATTTTAGCAAAATCCTTTTTTGTTATTGACGGAATTCGAACTCAAGACTAAGTATTTACCCAGTAGTACACGTAGGTAAGTAGTCGAGGCAGATTTAGATCTTTTTGTTTTTGCGGTAGGCGGGCCTTTCACTGTTGTGGCCTCTCCCGTTGCGGAGCACAGGCTCCGGACGCGCAGGCTCAGCGGCCATGGCTCACGGGCCCAGCCGCTCCGCGGCATGTGGGATCTTCCCAGACCGGGGCACGAACCCGCGTCCCCTGCATCGGCAGGCGGACTCTCAACCACTGCACCACCAGGGATGCCCAGATTTAGATCTTTTGATTTCAAATCTCCTGTTCCTTTTACCATATGCCAGACAGGAAATAGATGCCCACAATCTCCTAAGGAGAACTGGCATTAACATCTGAAAGCAAAATTCCCGGTGACAGAATGGGGGCACAGGCAGGGAGGATGGCTTAAGGTAAAGAAATTTGAACTTGGAAACTCAATTCCTGGGTTTTAATTTGTGTTCTTCCACTTACAAGCTGCTGCCCATAGTTTTATTATTTAAATGTTGGATCTAATTACACTCATTCTGCATACATCGCAAGTATGGCTGAGGTAGAATCAGAGAGCACACTGCCCTGTCACTCTCCAAAGCATGTTCTTGGTTCCTTCTTGTCAGTTTTTAGAAACCCTATTACAAATATTTAATAGAACTATTTGTATTAATTTGTATTAGAGGTGTGCAGTAAGTATTTGTACTCAGAATTCAGTGTTCCAGAATCTTAATACTTAACCAATTTGCAATACTGTCTCAATTTACATAAACTGGTAAATGCAGAAGAATTCCTACTTCTATAGATCCTAAAATAATGCAGAATAATGCCCAGGCTAAAGGGGAAAGAGAGGTATCAACAGTTTGCATAAATCAATTGTATTTACTTTTTAAACAAACATTTGTTTCTGTTGCCAAATAGTACCTTGGAGAGCTATAAGAAGTAATTCATTTCTCAAAGGCGATACTCAACACTGTCAAGGTGTCCCTAGAAACAGTAGAAACTTTTGACTCATATAAACAATCAGCTTTAATCCCTGAAATGAGAATATGTTTCAAGCAAAACAGAAGTTACTTATTTTTTAGTTAATACGCATGTACCTCTGTAGTCATGAAATGTGGAATGTGAGGGATAAAGAGCATGAAATCGATGGCATGAATTGATTACTCTTTTTTATTATTTGCATAGCTTTGAAAGAAATATCTCTGGGAGACCTAAGATTATTTATAAATGACAACTTTTTTAGTCTGTTCACTCTATTCCACTCTGAAAGAAAGTATTCACATTTTAAATGCACTCTTGCCCACAAGGAAGATATTTATTCTCTATCTGTGTATATAAATATAGAGAGAGGTTAATTTGTTTGTGGAATTAAGTGATTGTAACTAAGAACGAATGAATTCTGTCCCGATTTCAACCTACTCTATGATTATTGCAACAGAAGTAGAAGTTCTTGGTTTTATTTTTGTGTTTTAAAAAGAAAGGAATATGAACCTGTCATGCCTCTCAGGTGTCCAGTTATGAGAACCTTTTTGTTTACGTGCCATCCTATTGATAATACATAATTATTAAAAATTACTACGTGCTGTTGCATTTTTAGTTCTGCCATTTTCACTTGAATGTACACTTTGAGGAGTAATTTCTTTTGAGTGGCATAATGTGTTTGTGTTTTTCTTCCTTTTGTTTTTTTTAGGTTTAGGTCTAGCCTTCAACCTGCAACCCGCCTTAACAATCCTTGGCAAGTACTTCTATAAGAAACGGCCTATGGCGAGTGGCCTCGCAATGGCAGGAAGTCCTGTTTTCCTAAGTACACTGGCTCCTTTCAATCAGTACCTCTTTAATACTTATGGCTGGAAAGGAAGCTTCTTGATTTTGGGAGGTTTACTGTTGAACTCCTGTGTGGCTGGGTCCCTTATGAGACCTGTTGGACCCAAACTAACTACTAAGAAGTCTAAACAAAAGGCTGGTGAAAAAGTGACTGATCCAGGCATGAAGAAAAGACATAGGAGGAAATCAATATGCGCAAAAATTGATAAGTATTTAGATTTCTCTCTTTTTAAGCACAGGGGATTTCTGATATACTTATCTGGAAATGTCATTATGTTTCTGGGGTTCTTTGCCCCCATTATATTCTTGGCTCCATATGCTAAAGACAAAGGAATTGATGAATATTCTGCAGCTTTCTTGCTGTCTGTTATGGCTTTTGTTGATATGTTTGCCAGACCTACTGTAGGATTCATTGCAAACTCCAAATTAATCCGACCCCGAATCCAGTACTTCTTCAGTTTTGCGATTTTGTTCAATGGAGTGTGTCATCTCCTGTGCCCGTTGGCTGAGGACTACACAAGCCTGGTGGTGTATGCTGTATTTTTTGGCCTTGGATTTGGGAGCGTTAGCAGTATCCTCTTTGAAAGTCTCATGGACCTTGTTGGCGCTCAAAGATTTTCCAGTGCTGTGGGTCTCGTCACAGTTGTGGAGTGTTGCCCCGTCCTTCTTGGTCCTCCTCTTGCTGGTAAGAATATTTCTCATCAAGTAAAGCAAAAAGCATAAAATTAATATCCACTAACCAAGACGTTCTTTGTAGTGTAAAATGTGGTTTGTAATAATAGATACTAATTGCCTAAAAGACTGTGGTGTGTTAATTTTAGCCTTTACTATGTGTTTTTAAATTTCCTAATTAGTCTATTTTAGACAAAAATTTCATTCAGAGCCTGGAGTTATGAACTTAAGAATTTAAATTAGACTGATAATTAGCATAATTTTCAGGTTTTTACCTATATCAACTTGTTTTGTGTTTTTAAAAAATGTATCATAAAAATAAAATTCCACTTTATCATTGATAAACAGATTTCTCTTTTTTATTAAAATGAGTCAAAAATTTGAAGTAATGCTCTCAAAAGGTCAAGATCTGTTTTTTGTTTGTTTGTTTGTTTGTTTGTTTGTTGCGGTACGCGGGTCTCTCACTGTTGTGGCCTCTCCCGTTGCGGAGCACAGGCTCCGGACGCGCAGGCTCAGCGGCCATGGCTTACGGGCCCAGCCGCTCCGCGGCATGTGGGATCTTCCCAGACCGGGGCACGACCCCGTGTCCCCTGCATCAGCAGGCGGACTCTCAACCACTGCGCCACCAGAGAAGCCCCTGTTTTCTTATTGGTTATATTAATATAGAATTTGTTACATGCTTAAGGAAGGAATACTTTTATAATATCACTAATTGGAATATATGAATAGGAATGCAAGAATGAAGGGAAGTTCATTCAAAGTCATTTTCTTGATCAGATACTTATATTCCATATTTATAACAATTACCTTTAGATTTTAAGATCTAAAATACCGTCAGTGATGCCTATAAAAAATCTCTATGCTAAATTATGTAGTAAGGATACTGAGTAAAGACATATGTATAAGTTCATTTTTGAAGTTAAGACTTTGTTTAGTGTTAGACTTAAATGTTATAAATATTAAATACTTTTTGTTGTCCAGTCTTTTTCAGTAATCACTGTATAGCATTGCTTTAGTTAATGCTAAATGTAGGTATTTACTTAGACCTCTTGGCCTGCCCCCTAATGGTCACAATAATTGCTGGGCTAAACATAAATTTTTTTCGTGTATTTAAAATCAGTGTTTAAAGTCTTCCTACATGACATCAAGGAATCATTTTGAAAGTGGGAAAATTCATGCTTAAATTGTTAATCTTAAGGCACCATTGACATGTACCTTTTGCTTTTTCATTTGGTCAGGAATGAGTGGTATAGTTGTTGACTTTTTCTGTCCACCAGGACTGTCCTCTGGTATCTAGTACAGATGCTTTGGATGGTATATCTCTCATTATAGATATGCCAGGGCACCAAAACAATTTTCAAAGTGAATGAAGCCAGTAGGTCTTATTCATTTTGGCCAATATATGCCTATCTTTTCATACAGAATTAGTTTTACCAAATGGGTTTTAGAAGTCTATTCATTACCAATAAAATTCTTAGTATCAACAGAGAAAAATCTATTTCACCAGCCATGGTGGGATGAAAAAATATCAAGTCAGCTCAATAGGCATAGTGGATGGGTGCTATGGAAATGAATGAATCTGATTTGGCCATTTCTACCTGGGCTGAGACCTATTTTAATAATATTTACATCAATTTCAGTATCCTTGAGAGCTTATTTTGTTAATATTGCCAAACTATTGCACCAGTGGGATCAGTGGCAGTAATTGATTTGAGGCTCATTGTTGAAGCTTTCAGGCTATAGCCATAACAGAGTAGCCTTTTTTTTATCCTGTTTCTGCCTTCTGTTATCCCAGATATTCCTTGACTTTTAGACTGGCTTTTCCTCTATAGCATTCAGTCACTGCTAGCATGGCATCTGGCTTATAGTAGGCACTCAATAAATACTTTCGAATGAATCGCTGTTGTTGCAGTTACTTCTTACACAGTTGCTGCTGCTGCTACTAGTCTTGTTAGTACAACAGTGAAAGGCAGGGAGAGCATGATTTTTATTTTTATTTTTTTCAACTCGAACTTCCACTGCTACATTCAAAAAGAGCTGAAACTTTAGTTCTGGAAATCATATCTGCTTTCTTGATGCTAAAAATTCCCAAAACATTTAGAAACTATGTTGATTTGGCAATACAAAGTGATGATATAATTCTGATGGGGCAAAAGACCTAATGTTTTTGTATTTAGATATGTAATAATCATTGTATGAATAGGAATATTTGACTAAAGTTAGAATGGAAAATTAAATTACACAATTTTTGTTCTGTTTTTTATGTATATATCGTACTTACTCAAATTAACTCCAATAAGTCCATTCTAACATTTACCTAATTAAAGCAGAAAACTTTGTTGAAGTAAATAATTTCACAAGTAGCTAAATTTAATAAAAAGCCACTAACTAGATTCTTGTCAGAGTGATGGAAATTATTATTTTTTAAATTTTATTTTATTTATTTTTTTATACAGCAGGTTCTTATTAGTTATCAATTTTATACACATCAGTGTATACATGTTAAACCCAATCGCCCAATTCATCACACCACCATCCCCACCCCCCCACGGCTTTCCCCACTTCCTGTCCATACGTTTGTTCTCTACATCTGTGTCTCAACTTCTGCCCTGCAAACGGGTTCATCTGTACCATTTTTCTAGGATCCACATACATGCATTAACATACGATATTTGTTTTTCTCTATCTGACTTACTTCACTCTGTATGACAGTCTCTAGATCCATCCACGTCTCAACAAATGACCCAATTTTGTTCCTTTTTATGGCTGAGTAATATTCCATTGTATATATTACCACATCCTCTTTATCCATTCGTCTGTCGATGGGCATTTAGGTTGCTTCCATGACCTGGCTATTATAAATAGTGCTGCAATGAACATTGCGGTGCATGTATCTTTTTGAATTATGGTTTTCTCTGGCTATATGCCCAGTAGTGGGATTGCTGGATCATATGGTTATTCTATTTTTAGTGTTTTAAGGAACCTCCATACTGTTCTCCATAGTGGCTGTATCAATTTACATTCCCACCAAAAGTGGAAGAGGGTTCCCTTTTCTCCACACCCGCCCCAGCATTTGTTGTTTGTAGATTTTCTGATGATGCCCATTCTAACTGGTGTGAGGTGATACCTCACTGTAGTTTTGATTTGCATTTCTCTAATAATTAGTGATGCTGAGCAGCTTTTCATGTGCTTCTTGGCCATCTGTATGTCTTCTTTGGAGAAATGTCTATTTAGGTTTTCTGCCCATTTTTGGACTGCGTTGTTTGTTTTTTTAATATTGAGCTGAATGAGCTGTTTGTATATTTTGGAGATTAATCCTTCGTCCATTGATTCGTTTGTGAATATTTTCTCCCATTCTGAGGGATGTCTTTTCGTCTTGTTTATGGTTTCCTTTGCTGTGCAAAAGCTTTGAAGTTTCATTAGGTCCCATTTGTTTATTTTTGTTTTTATTTCCATTAGTCTAGGAGGTGGATCAAAAAAGATCTTGCTGTGATTTATGTCAAAGGGTGTTCTTCCTATGTTTTCCTCTAAGAGTTTTATAGTGTTCAGTCTTACATTTAGGTCTCTAATCCATTTTGAGTTTATTTTTGTTTATGGTGTTAGGGAGTGTTATAATTTCATTCTTTTAAATGTAGCTGTCCAGTTTTCCCAGCACCACTTATTGAAGAGACTATCTTTTCTCCATTGTATATCCTTGCCTCCTTTGTCATAGATTAGTTGACCATAGGTGCATGGGTTTATCTCTGGGCTTTCTATCTTGTTCCATTGATCTATGTTTCTGTTTTAGTGCCAGTACCATGTTGTCTTGATTACTGTGGCTTTGTAGTATAGTCTGAAGTCAGGAAGTCTGATTCCTCAAGCCCCGTTTTTTTCCCTCAAGACTGCTTTGGCTATTCAGGGTATTTTGTGTCTCCATACAAATTTTAAGATTTTTTGTTCTACTTCCCTAAAAAATGCCATTGGTAATTTGATAAGGATTGCATTGAATCTGTAGATTGCTTTGGGTAGTATAGTCATTTTCACAATATTGATTATTCCGATCCAAGAACATGGTATATCTCTCCATCTGTTTGTATCATCTTTAATTTCTTTCATCAGTGTTTTATAGTTTTCTGCATACAGGTCTTTTGTCTCCCTAGGTAGGTTTATTCCTAGGTATTTTATTCTTTTTGTTGCAGTGGTAAATGGGAGTGTTTCCTTAATTTCTCTTTCAGGTTTTTCATCATTAGTGTATAGGAATGCAAGAGATTTCTATGCATTAATTTTGTATCCTGCAACTTTACCAGATTCATTGATTAGCTCTAGTAGTTTTCTGGTGGCATCTTTAGGATTCTCTATGTATAGTATCATGTCATCTGCAAACAGTGACAGTTTTACTTCTTCTTTTCCAATTTGTATTCCTTTTATTTCTTTTTTTTCTCTGATTACCGTGGCTAGGACTTCCAAAACTATGTTGAATAGTAGTGGTAAGAGTGGACATCCTTGTCTTTTTCCTGATCTTAGTGGAAATGCTTTCAGTTTTTCACCATTGAGAATGATGTCTGCTGTGGGTTTGTCGTATATGGCCTTTATTATGTTGAGGTAGGTTCCCTCTATGCCCACTTTCTGGAGAGTTTTTATCATAAATGGTTGTTGAGTTTTGTCAAAAGCTTTTTCTGCATCTCTTGAGATGATCATATGGTTTTTATTCTTCAATTTGTTAATATGGTGTATCACATTGATTGATTTGAATATATTGAAGAATCCTTGCATCCCTGGGATAAATCCCACTTGATCATAGTGTATGATCCTTTTAATATGCTGTTGGATCCTGTTTGCTAGTATTTTGTTGAGGATTTTTGCGTCTATATTCATCAGTGATATTGGTCTGTAATTTTCTGTTTTTGTAGTATCTCTGTCTGGTTTTGGTATCAGGGTGATGGCCTCATAGAATGAGTTTGGGAGTGTTTCTTCCTCTGCAATTTTTTGCAAGAGTTTGAGGAGGATGGGTGCTAGCTCTTCTCTAAATGTTTGATAGAATTCACCTGGGAAGCCAGAATGATGGAAATTCTGACTAAATAAATAGGTGTATTTCAGAATCACCTGGAATATGCATATGATAAATAATATGGATTTGTGTATACTAAATTTTGCCAGAATTATTGTTAAGAATTAGATGCCTGCATAAGCAAGAGGCAAAACTAAGTACAAACAGTATAAACTGAAGTGTGTTTAAAAGTCAGTAAGCTTTGCAATTATATGGCAGCAGGCTTGGTTTTCAATGTTCTCAATATCAAATGGATATGGAATTTAAGAAAAAAAAAATGTCCTGAAGAACCTAGGGGTAAGGCAGGAATAAAGACGCAGACCTCCTAGAGAACGGACTTGAGGTTATGGGGAGGGGGAAGGGTGAGCTGTGACAGGGCGAGAGAGAGTCATGGACATATACACACTAACAAACGTAGTAAGGTAGATAGCTAGTTGGAAGCAGCCGCATGGCACAGGGATATTGGCTTGGTGCTTTGTGACAGCCTGGAGGGGTGGGATAGGGAGGGTGGGAGGGAGGGAGACGCAAGAGGGAAGAGATATGGGAACATATGTATATGTATAACTGATTCACTTTGTTATAAAGCAGAAACTAACACACCATTGTAAAGCAATTATACCCCAATAAAGATGTTAAAAAAAAAAAATCAAATGGAACAAAAACTTTCTTCCTGATTAGTTTGGCCTTAATAATTTAGATTCAGACAAAGTGGAAAACTGTGATTAGCCTAAAAAGTGACATGACACTTAACCAAGAGGTTTGGTGAAGCCATTTTACAGAGTAGTTAAGAATACAAGATGCAGACACACTGGTTAGAGCCCAGATCCTGCCACTCACTCACTGGCTGCGTAACCATGGTCAAATTACTGCGTAGTGATCTTGTAAGGATTAAATGCAAAATTACAAATAAAGCATTTAGCCTAGTGCTAGGCATAGAGAAAGCATTTAGTAAATATTACCCCCACTAGGAACCTTATAAAAGCCTCTGAATTTGTCCTAAAGAATGTAATTTTTCCTCTTTATCGAAAAGATAGTAAATGTGGAAAGGTTGAAGCAATCTCAATATGTATGCTATAAATCTATTCATATATATGTTTACATTTGTAAATACGTATATGTATTTCTACACATGTAGGTTTAAAAATGTATCTCACACATTTATGTATCTATGGATATATACACAAACACATATATACCTAGCTTATCTTGGTTGTACACTTTTATTGAGGGTAGTAATTTTCAATAAACTTAATATACTAGTAATATAATGCAGAATGTGCCTGTAAATGCCTTTACTATGCATATGTGGAAGTCATAATCTAGAATATTTTTTTCTTTATTAAACTCTCATTTAGTATTAACTTAAATAAGAAATAGATATGCAGTGTGGAGAAGAATTTATTTGCAAATGTTAACATTTTATGGCTGATTTATTATGCTGTCTTAAAAGACATTCTTTGTCTCTTAGGTAAACTGGTGGATGAAACTGGACAATATAAATACATGTATGTGGCCTGTGGAGCTATTGTAGTCCTAGCCAGCGTGTGGCTGCTCATTGGCAATGCTATCAACTACAGACTGCTTGCAAAGGAAAAGCTGAAAGACACAACGAAGACAACACATACACCTGAGTCCCAAGAATCTGAATCCTTGAAGCCATCTAAAAGTCCTGATGTTAGTGTCAAAAGTCAAACGGCAAAAGGATCAGGGGTTAATCCCTCAGAAAGAGAAACTAATATCTAACAAGAATCACATCTCTCATTTCAGTGTTTATGACTTTCTTACGAGTATTTTTTTTCCAACATATTAGAAGGTTTTTAGTTGAAATGAGGAGTCATAAGTAAGTATGGAAAAGAGATTTTCCTTAATGGCAAAATTTAAAAAAGTTTGTTTTGTAAAATTTATTTGGGCAGTTAAAATTTGAGATTATGCATATAAAGAATTCATGCAATGGGCTTATGTCCATACATGACTCTGGCTGCGGTGGTTAAAATGATTTTAAAGTCTTCCAGTGACTTCCATCTTGGTTATAGAGATCTGAATCCCAAACCACTGGATTAAGTAGTTAGAAGGAGTATGTTTAATCCTGTTAAGACTATCCTCTCCACATTTCATTTTTTATTTGATATTAAAGGGTGAAATGGAATTGAAGGAAATGAATTTTACCCGAACATACACACACTGACACTCACACACTACTTTACAGTGTGGATTTTAAAGATAAGAACATGGGTGAAAATGAGGGTGGCCTTAATTTGAAAATACAACTAACTGCTGCAAAAAAAAAGCATATTCATATATGAAATAAATTTGAAAAAACTCCATTTTAAACTATTATTTCTGAGCATTGTCTGATTTGATTCATGCATGCACGTGATTTCTTTGAGGAGGACCACAGTACCTGGTGCTAGTGAATAGAACCCTCAAATAATTTTCAGAATTTACTAATATGTAAATCAAATTAAAAGCCTAAATGACTCCTAGCAATGAGCTGTCTATTGATTTTAAAAGGATTTTAGTTAGTAATCCAGAAAGTAATCAGGGACTTCTTTTAACCAAACTGAATTCAGACTCACTGTTATACTGAGACATCGAAGTGGAATCAACCGGAATCCTGGTTGACAGGCTTACACATAGGCAAAATTTTAATTTTTCCCAACATATAGTGGTGATCAGAGGGTTACTGTTATCAGTAATCCATCTGAGTAAAGCTAAGAGTGGGAGGTGCTTATAGTGAGCCCTCCAAGCTCTCTCATTTCCCTCTCCTCCATGACAAGCAAAAGCAAAAAACAGAAATCCAAACAGGCTTTTTACTCAGCCACTGAAAATATCTCATATTATAGGAAAGGTAGCACTTGAAAATTCCACCCTCTACCGATAAGCTTTCCTGCTGCCTGCGAGCATAACTAAACCAGGAGACTTAAAAACGGCTTCTAGAACTGGAGGTTGTGTATGATTTGATATATACTTGGAAAGTGTAGATTTAGTTTATAACTTGAGAGAAAGAAGCCTGCAACATGCCAACCCAGGTTAATTTAGCAGTTTCTCATTTTCATAACTATATGAAAACATTTGGGACTGAATCACTCTTGAATACAGAGGCATATGATAGATCTGTGCATTCAGAACTATAAATACCATTTTGAGTAAGTACTTTTAAACAAGAAAGAATTTATACGTTAGATATAAAGTTATAAATATTCAGCTTTATAAATCTGAAGTTTAAATTAAGGTCATGATTAATAAAAAGAATTTAGTTCTTGATTATTGAAGTAATGTCATTCTTAAGATGTCAAAAGGAATCTGCCGTTCTTCTTACTATTATTATTGCAATAGAGGCAGGTGCTATTCTTATTTCCTTTAGGATTGCGCTTGGATTCCAAGCATTTGTGATAGTTAACACTAGGGATTTGATTTGTAAACTTTAGGCACTGTTTAAGCATGTGGCTCATGTTTAGCAAGCTATATAAAATTCCATATTTCAATTAACATTCACTTTTTTACATAAAGATATTTGTATTTTTAAAATATTAACTAAAACAATATGTGCCAATACCATAGGTCAATAAATCAGGGAAAATGTGACAATATATATTTGTTCTTAATTTAGTTTCACCCAATCTTGAGTCTTGAATGAGCTATTTTCATATTATTAGCGTTTGTATTCAACTGTGACTTGTCATAAAAAGTGTGACATCATAAATTGTTCAGTAGCTTTCCAATCTTAAATGTTTCCCAAAAAGTGCCTTGAATTCTCTGAAGATACACATTTAAATTAATATAGATAACAGACCTCTGGGACAAGTAATGATCATGGGGTTTTAGGGCTAAGGCATAGTCCTTTTTATCACCTGCTGGTGGGTGCATTCCAGTGGCTTTCTCCATGGAAGGAGGTTTATTTACTTGCTGATGAGGTTCTTGTCAAGTCAAAACCAATTTGTATTTGTTCTGTTGCTCTTTGATCATCTTCTTTAACTTTTCATTCCTAACACTGATTATATTAAATTGTTAAAAAAAGAAAGGGAAGTGAAATTGCACATTCAAAGCACATGACATGATGTATAGTCATGCCTGACAGTAGCACTGCACAAAGTTACAAATATGTATGCCTCTTAATTCCTATACATAAATGTTGAAAGTTAAATCACAACACACTTGAAACAGTGATATAAACTCACATACAGTTTTCAGAATTGTTTCAGGGTAAAATAAATGTTTCAAGTTGTTTACTCTCCCAAATCTCTTGAACTTGTTAGAATATTTGTTGCTTGAACAGAATCTTTCAGAGATTGAGAAGAAAATATCAACCTAGAACATTTATTATTATAAAGGTGCCTAAACGAAGGAGAAAATATAGTTGGCTTTCTGCAACAATTAATGATTAGTCAGAAAGTATATCTTCCCCAAGGGAATGACAGGTTTTAGATGATCAAGACACCGTGAAGCAAAGTCAGAAACCATTAAAATACCTTTCAGTCCATTTTTCTGTTATGGAATTGTGCAGAAGGAAGGTTATCATAAACCTGGGTACCAAAATAATTCATGATCACTGGCTAGTTTAAGTATTTTTCCATTTGTGATAACAAGACTCCTCGTATTTTTCACCATTTAATCTTAAATGTTCCTTCACTGATTTATGAATGCAATATGGGATATAGACATGTCCTGACACATGCCCATCCTCTTTCTTGATCCTTTTTGGAGCCAACCAGCACACATTTAAGAGGCAGTTGGGTCAGGTTCTGGTGTCCTTCACATTGGAAGACAGGATGTTTTCTCAGTGTAAATTGACATGGCTCATAAATTTCACTTCTTTAGTACCAAGTTCTAACCACCTTATCTCATGGGTCTCCCCTGGACACTAGGAAATAAGTAAAATAATTTGGTTTGATATATTTGAATGTACACTTTAAAAATCTAGGTATTTTTTACTCATCCGTCTCTGGCTGTACGTGGCAGAAAAACAAGACCATAAGACGTATGCTGAAAATGTAAGTTTTTATATTGATGTTATAAAATGTAGAGATATACTTAATCAGTTAGTTGAAACTTATTTTCCATCCAAAAATACCTTTTAAAAAAACCCTCTTATATGTACAATGTTGCAGGCTTTTAATAAAACAAAATAATCATGATTATTAGGCTCAAATTAATAGGAAAAAAGGATGTGAAGTGGGAAGGGAATGGATATTTATGTTTCCTGCATTTTGCCTATTTGATATTCAAATAGAATCATAGGTAGAGGCTATTGGCCTGATATAATAGATGAGTGAAACAAAACAAAAAACAGATATACAAAGAAGTTCACAAATTACCCAAAGTTAAAAGGTAGTATGTGACAGAACCAGAAGAAAAACTCAGGTTTACTTAAAAGCAGAAAGAGCCCCTAGGGTGTTCACTGCCATGTCACCTCCCCCTAGAAGCTGTAGATACAATGGTAGATAAAATATAGATGCAAAAAAATTAAACACTGTGGTAAACCAATTAGATTCAACTGCAATCTGTATTATGATTTATTTAGTGTTTATTAGAGACTGCATTTGCTATAACCTGAATATATAATTTCAATTTGCCTGCTTTTCTAACCAATGCAGATTATCCCAAATAATGGTAATGATTATATAATAGCTGTAATTGCTTCAATGTGACTTTTTTCATAAAAATAATGAAATATTTATATGACTCAGGCATAATATATTTTCCCTTAGGTTGGGTTTAGAGGAAAAATGCTATTTTCTTTATGGATAAGTAATTCCCATATTAGTTGCTACTTATTATGACTCAAAAATTAAAAGTACTTACTATGAAACATTATGTTCAGAATTATAGTGATTCTCACTTATAGGATTATCCCAACCTACCAAAAATTTGTAAAAATCTTATGAGATACAAAAGATTTGGTTCATCTACACAGTATATATTTATTTGCATCACTTAATGCAACTGCCACTACACTGTAACTAATTTTTCAAGTTTCCTGAACATTTGGATTGTTATTCTCCTTTCCGTCCCTTTGTTCTAGAGAGAGAACAAATGCCATTGCTTTTGTCTTCTTCTTCTAGACTTTTGGCATCCTTAGAATATTTTTCTCTTTAGCTCTATTTCAGATGGTGCACTTCTAATGTCATACATCTTTCACAAAGTCACTCATGCTGCATCTGGTCCTATATATTGGGTTTGCAGCAATGACCATGTTCCTGGAGTCATCAGTGTATACTTTTGGCTAAGACCACTCATCTTCACCAGTAAGGGAACTCATGTGACTGTAGGCTTGAGGTTTCCTGGATAAGGAGGGTGCTTATATTCTAGAAGAGTTTTTGTTATTATGAATCTTCCTTATGCATGATAGATAACTGAATATGACTTTTAAGAATCTAGAAAAATCGATCTTCCTGTCCTTGACATTTACTATTCTGGATGTTTGTAACTCTCTTAAAGTGCCGAAATTTTGAGAAACAAATCTTACCATCACAGCATAGCATCATTATATGTCATCCTGTAGGCTCTTTCAATGCAATTACATCACAGATACATTATAACAACTAGATTCTTGCCATGACAATTCACAACACCAAAAAGCATCAAAATCATTGAGATAAAAATTGAAATTACAATCTTTACTCATCCTACTTATTTTTTAGGTTTTGATTTCTACATATTTATGTGCACGATCTCACATTTGAGAAATGCACTTAAAACCTGAAAAGCCCAATTATTAGTAATTAATTATAATGCCTGTATAATCAAAATCACAAACTATCTTTATTGATAGTTTTTAAAAAATGAATAATTTGCTGAGTTCACATTCTTTTTTGTAGCTCTGATTTTCTCTTCTTTGTTATCAAATTGTACACTTTAGGTTTTAATGCTGCAAGGTCCTATGATCTGGTCTATCTTAGTCTTCTGCTTTGCCTTCACTTTAGTTCACTTATGTTCAGTTCATGAAAGAATTATTATAGCAATGAGAATCATAACTTTAGGTCTCTACTTTAAGAGGAAAAGGAATATTGCAAAAAAGAAATTTTTACTTTAGTGGGACATATGAAAACTTTTAGACCAAATTATTTATCCCATCCCAACCCCATGCTATGTACCTTCCTCCCCTCCTTTTTTTCCCTATGCTTATTTTTAAAAATAATTTTTAAAAATTATTTTTCTTTCATTTTTCATAATGTCTAGGCCAACTTCTTTAGCATTTTTTATCTAATTATGGATATTTTTAGTGCAGCATTTTTGTTTCTTTGGTGGGTTTAGTTATATCTCCACTACTTGCATAATCTCCATGTTTTTCAGTCTTCATATGTACTTGTTAATAAGGTAATATTCAGGAGTATTTCAGCAGACTATGATTCTGTGACCACAAATTCATTACCATATCAGCAAATATTTTTCTTTACATGGTAAAAAAAAATTTTTTTTTTTGTTTCAAATTCAAATATGGCAAAATAAGCTAGAGAGCTCTGTATGAAAACATTGGTATTCAACATTCCATTAAGACGTAAGTCAGTAAAAAGTTCTGTTCAGATGAACAAAAGAATGGGATTCTTATTGCATATGAATTTCAGGGTGAAATTTTCAAACATATTCTAAGTGTTTTATTCTGAGTTTTTAGTTGTTTTACATTTATATGCATCTTAAAAAAAACGTTTTTCAGTTAGACTCAGTTTATATAACTTGTTCATTTGAGTACAGGTTTCTGATATATTATTTAATGGACTTTATTTTTCTGCCACATGCTTTCTATTTCTAACTAAAGCATGAATATTTCTGGATTTAGTGAGAAAGGACATGTAAACTAAAATGTTTATTTTCTAAGCATTATATGTAATTGTGTTTTGATTTGTATTGCATTTTTGTTTTGATATATTAAAGTTAGGTTTGTTAGATATCTGCATTTTGACAGAATAAGACTAGAGCAGGTAAGGTCTTTGCCTAAACATATACATGTCCTCTGAGTAAATGCGGTCTTGGAAATAGAACCAGGTCTTTTAACTTCTAACCCACTTTTTTTCTCCATTAGCCATCCTATTTGTAATAGTGAATTCTATAGGCTAAATACATATTTCTTGGAAACACATATTCTAATCTTACTTGATAAATCCTTTATTTCCAAAATGAATACATTTCTCCTAATTGAATCATCCTTTGCAAAATGACGTTTATAAATGTAATTTGAAAAATATTTGCTGATTCCCACAGCAGATAATTCTAAGTGAATTGGACGTAATAACTACTGGGATGAATGATTTTGCACAATATCTGTTGTTATAGCAATATGTAAGTCATTAAAATAATACTCAGCAGTAACCTGTTTATAGAATCCATGTGTCCATATTCCATTAATTCCTTTTATTTTGCTTATGTTCATATTTTGTTTTAGAAGCATTATTCACTCACTTCTTTTCTAAAAGTATAATGCCAGAGCACAGAGTGTGCAATACAAGTTTGCTAAATTATTAATTTGTGAGAAATTTTCGCTATTGTGTAACCTTGAGGAGAAGGGAAGACCCCCACCATATTTTTTGATCTAAGAATCTGAGGATGAGTTAATAGAATAGAATAAAATCTATCTCAAAAGTTCTTGCTTTCTAAATGGTCATTTCACCTACTTAAACAATACTGAAATCTACAACAGGTGTCTGGCAACAGTAAGACTACAGTTTCTTTTATTTTAGAGATACCATCTACTTGCAGCCCCATCTTATCTAGATCTTATTTCTAGATTTTTCCCTTTTGCTTTCGTTCAAAAAAAAAAAAAAAAAAAACACTCCTAAGTAAAATCCCTGGTGAAGGGAAAGAGTGGTTGCTAATAAGAATTCACTCTGTAAAAGTGTAAAAACAGGAATCTGTACTCAGTATTTGTTTGCTTAGTTCATCAAGGATATTTACACTAAGAACATACTTTAATAAAAGTTTTGATAAACTGATGTGTCACAGTAAACTTTTTCATAAAAAGGGCCTTAAACACACTTACAGTCAGTGACATGTCTGGATGTGTTTGGTTAGATTCAGCTAAACTGACATCCAGATGCTAAATGTGCATTGTCATTGTGATGGGGGGGGTGGAGTCTGTAGCTACAGTGAATACATCAACTTAATAACATAAGATTCTTTCTTCGTAATGATGGTAAGAATGGCATTGCACATTACTTAGATATTAGGCATAGAAATCCCTCTTTTGAAGATGGAAGAGCAGGATCTTTTCAAATATTTGCTAAACTTTTACATTCGATTTGAAGCTTTTTATTTAAAAGCACGTTCCTCCAAATATTTTAAACCAGCATGTTGGTTAACATTTCCTAGAATGAATAATTCCCCATTTTTAAGGAATTTTGGAAAACATTTCATTTACTACTTATATTTCTTCAACACATGTTTTTTCTTATACCATTATTACATTTGGGCAAATATTAAAAGTAACATTATTGGGATAAAAGTTATACATAATGACATGTTTCTAATAAGACAGACATAAAGCATTCCTTGGCAATAGCTGAACTTAGATAACTTTTGCAAGAAATCTTTAGGGATTGGATTTAGGGGTTAATCTATAAAATTATTTAAATATAAATTATATTTTAGGTTGTATTTTTATGAGTTTTAAGTGAAAAAAATTTAAATGTAGTCGATTTGTTTGTTCTGTAGGCATCTTCAAGACCACTGAACAAATGGTCACACTGTCATGTGGTCTATCAACTACAATTACTATGTTAGTGAATTAAGGAGAAAGGTAGCTTTGCTTGACACCAAAGGTGATCCAATCAGTTGTTTTTACATGACCTAAATCATCACTGTACATATTTCATTTTCTTAAAAAATCAAAAAGGTATAAAATAATTAATATAAATGCCTGTCAAAGTTTAAATATAGAACCCTCTTCTTTTTGCCTTCTTACAGATGAATGTACTTAAAGTGACTGTGATTTGATCTTGGAATATATATTTATGTCTGTACTTTTTGTACATGTAGTAGTTCTGAACTGGGCAAATAAAATATGTGGGACCAAATTAACCAAAAATGAAAGAACTGGTATTTTCATACAAATATGTATTTTGTTTTTAATATAAATATAGTGTACATTTATTTAAATCAGGAATATATTATATTGTTGATCATTTTAAAAGTTTATTTAGTTCAGTATGTTCCGACTTCATTTTTAAGCAAGCTTGTTTGACTACTGAACCATTTACTGCCGAACTTTCATTTATACTATGATATTATAGGGACAAAATGTTTTAGAAAAATCTCTACTGTGGTTTTTAAGTTTCACTATATAACTAACTTGGAACCAAATGTTGAATTACTCTGTGGGAGTACATATTTTGCCTGTGGTTTTGAATGTATTTTCAAATTTATCTATTTCTTACTAGACTGTGAGCTCCTTGTGGACAAGGATATTATCTTAGTTATAATAACTTTAATGCCTAGCAAAGTGCTAGGCACAAAATAATTCCTTAATTGAAATGAACTGATGGACCTAGATTATTAAATGAATACTACAGTATTCTATGATGGAGACTGAATATATATTAGAAAATTTCTGTGGCTAATTTTCAACGGCTCAGTGTATATCAAGGGAATTCTCCAGCTAATTTTTAAAAATGGGGAAAACAAACATGTAACATTTGCTTTATCTTAAAATTGATACTCTGTTTTGAAGGTTTATTTTTATTTTGTCAGTAAACATTCTATGCAAATGCTGAAATATGCAACAGCTAAACTTCATGGTACATATTAACTAGTTGTATTTTCTTTAGAAAATCAGAAATGCTCAACTTAGGCTTCCTGGAAATAAATGTTGACAATCATTTTATTAACCAAAGGTGCTACTTGTTTTCCAATATTTACCTTGATCATAAGTGCTCCTGTCTGCTGAGCTTTATTTCTTCCTTTCTGGGGGGAGTCGCAGGGAGAGGAGTGCAAAAAAAAATTACATCTTTTTTGTCTGAATTATGCAATTTAGCACTGTATGTGTTCCTTTGTACTCTATTATTATTGTATTTTAATTATTATTTCTTACTGCTCACTAATTTTTATTTCAGGCCTAGGCTGTTTCTTAGAAAGTATATGCATGTATATTTATATAATATGTAAGGAAAAAACCTGTATTTCTTATTAACTTAAAATTAAAATGACGAATAAATGTTTATGTTAAACTTTGAAATGAAATCTGCACTGCCGTTTTTTTTGAATGTACATATCCGATTAATGTCAATGGAAGTCAGACACAGCCAAAATGCAAGCCATTCCTAAGGGCTGAAATGAATGTCTATTGTTGTTTTCACGTGTATACAGTTTACTAGATTTACACAGAGGGGACACATTCAGTTCAAGAAGAGAACATTACCTGCACCACAGACGTTTCCCCTCAAATCCCGTCCCGGCCTGCTCTCCCTCCTTTAACTTTTTAATAGACTTTAGTTTTTACAGAAGTTTTAAATTCACAGCAAAATGGAATAGAGATACAGAGATTTCTCATATATGCCCTGTCCCACACATGCATAGCCTTCCTCATTATGAGTGTCCCCTTTCAGAGTGGTACATTTGTTACAACTGATGAGCCTACATGGATGTGTCATTATCACCCAAAGCCCATAGTTTACATCAGGGCTCAGTCTCGGTGTTGCACACTCTATGGGTTTGGGCAAATTTATAATGACATGTATCCACCTTTATAATATCATACAAAGTAGTTTCACTGTACTAAAAATCCTCTTTGCTCTGCCTCCCTCCCTGGAAAATGTAGATAGGGTAACATTTGCATAAAAACCAAAAGGCAGTGAAGGAATAAGACATGCAGATTTCTGAATGAAGAACATCCCAAGCGAAGGAAACTGTAAGGTGTCAAAGGTCTGAGCCAGGATCATGTCTGGCAAGTTCAAGAAAGGGCAAGATGTTCAGCCTCACTGGAACAGAGAAAATGAAGGGGAGACACAGTAGATGAGATCAGAGAAGGGATTAGAGATTGATTTTAGAGACATACTGGTCAAAGGATTTTGACTTGTACACCGAGGGATAGTAGCATTTTTTAATACTCATTTTTCATCAAGATAGAAGATGAAAATAAGAAAACTAATGCAACTGTAGAAGAAACCTACAACCAAATCAATAGTGTTCTACCATCTTCCTCTACTATACTGCCGCACTCCACCTGTGGTCTCTGTTCTAGTTGACATAGGTCTAATCAGCCTTGAGATACATGACCAAAAAAAAAAAAAAAAGCCTATACTTAAGGTGTACGATGTGATGTTTTGATATACATCATGAAATGATTACTACAATCAAGCTAATTAATATATGCATTGGCTCACATAGTTATATTTTGTGGTGAGAATACTTAAGATTAACTCTTAGCAAATTTCAAGTATACAATATGGTATTTTTACCGACACCCACCATGCTGCACGTTAGACCTCCAGAACTTATTCAGCCCTCAAAACTGAACCCATGCACCCTTTTAACAGTATCTCCCCATTTTTTCCATCCCCCAGGCTCTGGCAACTATCATTCTATTCTCTGTTTCTATGAGTTTGAGTTTTTTAGATTTCACACATCAGTTAGATCATGCAGTACTTGTCTTTCTCTTTCTGCCTTACTTCACTCAGGATAATGTCCTCCAGTTTCATTCATGTTGTCACAATGGCAGGATTTCCTTCTTTCTTGTGGCTGAATAATGTAATAATGTTCCATTGTATGTATACCACATATTCTTTATCCATTCATCTGTCCATGGACACTTAGGTTGCTTCCATGTGTTGGCTTTTGTGAATACGCTGCAATGAACATGTTTATACAGATATCTCTTTGAGATATTGATTTCATTTCCTTTGGATATACACGTAAAAGTGGGATTGGTGGATCAGGTGGTAGTTCTATTTGTAATTTTTTGAGAAATCTGCATGCTGTTTTCCATAATGGCTATACCAATTTACATGCCCACCTACAAAATACAAAGCTTTTTTTTCCACATCCTTAATCAGCACTTGTTAACTTTTGTCTTTTTGACAACAGCCATCCTAACAGATATGAGGTGATATGTCATTGTGATTTTGATTTGCATTTCCATGATAATTAATTATGGCGAGCACCTTTATACATACTTGTTGACCATTTGTTTGTCTTCTTTTGAAATATGTCTTCAGGTTCTTAGCCCATTTTTTAATTGGGTTAATTTTTTTTGTTGTTGCTATTGGTTTGCTATTGGGTTAATCTGATATGAACACCTTATCAGACATATGGTTTGCAAATATTTTCTCCCATTCTGTAGTTAGTATTTTTATACTGTTGAATGTTTCCTTTGCTGTGCAGAAGCTTCTTCATTTAATGCAATCCCTCTTATCTATTTTTGCTTTTGTTGCCTTTGCTTTTGGTGTCATACCCCAAAAAATCATTGCTCACACCAAGGGCAAGAAGATTTTTCCTTATGTTTTCTTCTAGAAATTTTACGGTTTGGCATCTTAAATGCAAGTTAATCTATTCTGAGTTGATTTTTATATATGGTATAAGATGTGTGTCCAGTGTCATTCTTCTGCATGTTAATATCCAGTTTTCCCAACACCATTTATTGAAGAAACTATTTTTTCCACATTGTATGTTCTTTGCAACTTTGTCAAAGATCAGTTGACCATAAATACATGGATTTATTTCTGAGCTCTCTAGTCCAGTCAGTTTAAAACATAGAGCATCTCTTTCTAGTGGTTCCCTCATAAGCCCTGGGATTCTCTTTTATCGCATGAATCTGGGTCATATGCTCATCTTTCAACCATTCCCTGTATCTAAAGCAATGTGTTTGTCCAGGCTAAATCTCAATGCAGTCTTGCCTCTTCTCAACCTTTTTGTCTGGGTGTGAGTGTAGTACATTTTTTCAGTGGGAATCTTAAATGCTGTACTGGAAAGGAGAAGATGCTGGGTAGGCAAAACCAATAATGGCTACTGTATATTAAAAACAATTGATGACTTCTAGTTGCTATGTTTGTATTGATTATATTTTTTCATTTCTAATTTGCTTTCATTGAGATAACTGATGCCTCATGAGGTTCGAATTAAGAACATTATCATCATTATTATTATTGTATCAAACTTCTTGACTTCTGTATGAAAGGCACACTACTAAAATGAAGTTTGCTCACGACCTGAAGTTGAAACTCACGTAACTATTTCCTATTTTAAGGAATAATTGATTATAAAGCATAACTATATTCACTATCACAAAGTTAAACTTTTACACTGTATTTCACTCTTCAAGCTTAATTACCAACAAGAATATCTACTTCAAGAAATTTTCCGTATTTTCTTCTTTATAAATATGGTTTATACAACTTTCATTTTAAAATTAAGAAGTCAATTCAAAGCTTGAATTTGTTAAGTTTTTTTTTTTTTTTTTTTTTTTTCCGGTGTGTGGGCCTCTCACTGTTGAGGCCCCTCCCGTTGCGGAGCACAGGCTCCGGACGCGCAGGCTCAGCGGCCATGGCTCACGGGCCCAGCCTCTCCGCGGCATGTGGGATCTTCCCGGACCGGGGCACAAACCGGTGTCCCCTGCATCAGCAGGCGGACTCTCAACCACTGCGCCACCAGGGAAGCCCAAGTTTTATATAATATTGAGTTGACCAAAAAGTTCATTTGGTTTTAAGTAAAAATAAAAGACACATTTTTCATTTTCACCAAGAATTTTATTGAACAATGTATTCACTAACTGAAATCAACTTTTTGGCCAACCCAATATTGAAACCTGATGTTCTAGCAAGTAAAAATTAAATTGAAAACATAATGATCTGATACAAATCATTTGAATACTCTTTTCAAAAATATATATAACGAAATTGTATATATACATAAGGAAAACAGTGGAATCATACATATTTCTCTAAAGTGCTACTCTGTCACAGAATTTTTCATACAACACATTAGGTAACAGGTACTTTAACATAAATAGTATGCAGAGAAAGAAGTTGTGTAGCGATATCACTAGAGCAAAGGGGTAGAAAGATGCAGCTATCTTCAGGCTTATATCTGTTAAAAAAATAGCCCGTGGAATATAAAAATAAAGTCAGACTTACAGAAACGGAGACTAGAAAAATGGATGCCAGGAGTAATTGTTGGGGGAAATAAGGAGAGATTGCTAAAAGGATACAAACTCTCAGCTGTAAGACGAATAAGGTCTGAGGATCTAATGTAAAACATGGTGACTGTAGTTGTTAACACTGTGTTGTGCAATCGAAATTTGCTAAGAGTAAAACTTACATGTTCTCACACACACACACAAAGATAAATACATGCAGTAATGGATGTGTTAACTAGAGGGGGGCAGTCCTTTCACAACGTGTACCTGTATCAAATTGCCATGATGTACACGTTAAATATTTTATCATTTTATATGACAATTATACCCAATAAAGCTGAAATTTTAAAAAAAGAAACAGATGAAATATGATGTATGCTTCTGTCCCCAGGAAAACTTTCCCAGTCACTTTTAGACTGAGTTTTGCAGAGACCAAGGTGTCTTTGCAGACAGTAGAGGAGTCAGTTCTGGGGCAAAGGAAGTCCAAGAAGGTACTTACAAGACCAGGATGCTCTTTACCTGCTTCCATCCATGCAACTATTTTTTGTTGGAGGAGGATGCATCTACTATTGTATTTGAAAAAGATTCCACTGCTTTAAATAAAAGTTTGAAGACCAAAAATAATAACAATAACCTGAAATTCCTAATAATTGTATTAACCATTTCAGTTGAAAGTGATTGAGGCCCAACTTGATCCAGTTTAATTAAAAAGAAAATTTACTGACATGACAGCATACACAGCTGAAGGAAGACCTGTAGGTATGAGGATATCTCTGACATATTGAAACCTGACACTCTCAGCATAACTTGTCTCTCATCTCTTCTTTTTTCTGTGTGTATCTTCATTCTGTCTGTGTTAGACAGGAGTGTGCTTAGGTGTTCTATACACACAACTCTGACCACAGGTAAAAGAGATATCCCTCATCCCCTACACATGCATGTGTACACAATACCCCCAACTCCAACACACAGGCATGACAGTTCCAGTTAAAAATCCAGGGGAATGATTCCAATTGTCCTTTCTTGGGTTATTATGCCCGTCCTTGGACCAATGTCTTGAATCTATTTTACGAATATTCCAACTTGGGTCACATGGCTGCCCCTAGGATTGGGGACCAGGTTCTATTATCAGAAGGAGGGAAAAGGACTCTTGGGCAGATAAAAACAATAGGCACTACAATAACCAAAGAAAAAAGATTGATTAGAATAATTTGAATAATTGCTTTAATTCCTTATTTATTTTTGCTTCCCTCTGGGCTAGAAGTGTAACAAATTATTTAAGTACATAACAGCTTTGGAGTTAATGAGGGCAAGACATGAGGGGAGTGAGCATGGAGGGAGGCATGTTGGAAACTTTGAGAGCAAATTTAATTTCAAAAACTATTTTCAAAATTGTTAGTAGCTTAATGTTTATTCAAATATTTAGTCATTTTGCAATTTCAAATTTCATTAAATGAAAGATTCATATTTTTATGTTTATCAAAAGAGTCCATGGGTTTGTAAAGATTTAGAAAATTGGTGTAGCAGGACTTGTTCTGATGACAAAACATAAACTCTCAAATTGATCCCAGTGTAATGCTTGGAAACAAATTTGCTAAAAATCAGTAAATAAACAAAGGATTAACTTTCTACTCATTTGCCATCCTATATCTAGGGAATATTTAGTAAATCCTTTGCCTACTGCTCAATGACTCTAATTTCTAATTGGATGTGAGATTACATCTCCAATCTCTTTTCTTTTGTCCTATTGCATCATGACTAAGAAAAATAGAAAGCACAGTAATAGCAGCATTCCCAACAGGATTCTCAAATACTTATTTCATTCCTTGCACTTCTTTGTGAAATTTCAAATTATACCAATTGAACTTAATTTTTACTTATTGAAGATACATACTGAGAGAAGGATTTTAATGAGCCAATCCAGCTCCTGAAATATTTAACACAATTTTGCACACACATTTGTGCTTGCTTGTGAACACACATATATGGAGAGGGGACTCAGCTTTTATCAAAATTACTGAGGCATTAGTGGAAACAAAAACAACTTAAGGACCAGTAAGACTGTGGGAAACAGAGTTACTGTTTATTTGAATAGAAATATATCAAGAATTTTAAGATTTTGGTCCTAATTCATTCCACTGGGGCCTACTAAATACTCTGAATATTAGTTCTATTCAATCATATTCTATCATATTCACAGGAATATGTCAAGTGCTTGCTATGAGCTGGCCTCTGTTACGTTCTGTACATTAACTAACTTAATACTCGGCACCAACTGTGAAATAGGTATGATCAACCTCATCTAGCAGTTGAGAATACTCCAACTCGAAAAAGTGAAGTACTTGCCAAGATCACATAACAATGAGTGAAAGAGCCACAACTGGTATCTATTTCTGATCCTCAACCCTGTCATCTTGCCAGGAGTAAATACAGTAAACACTCAATAAACATGTATTGAGTTAAATGAAAAATTTGACATGAGGAATGTGTAATAGGATAAGAATGAAACATATTCACCTCTCATTAAACTGTCCTTCAAGTAAATATACTATTCCCTTACTCCATCCCCATTCTATAAATATTATTTTTTCTGTTTTACAATATATGATAATTTTATTTAAAGTTATCTCATCATTTTGATCATTTAGAAAAAAAAAATGAGTCTCCAGAGTGAGGCAGAAACCTCTAGAAGTGCAGAGAGCAGTTGAACTATTACATCCTTTCTTCTGTGCCCTCTACTTCTATTAATGTAGCTTAAAGTAACATTAGCTCTTAGTCATACATATCACATTGTTAATTATAGTCAAGGAAACCTAATTCATTTTCATGTAAGATTCTGTAAAACTACATCTTCTTCATCTATATACCTGCAGTAAGTTTTTGGATACAACTATAGTATTTTACATTTATTTCTATGACATATTCAAATATTAGATTCAATTCAATTCTAACCTAATTAGAACTTTGAGATGCTGGATGAGATCCATATTAGTGTTCCTTTTTTTAGAGCAAAATGATTGGATTTATAGACTAATCCAAGTCAAATAGAGACAGATGCAACTTTGGAAAGGGAGAAATTGTGATTATTATCTTTTTCATCTCATTACTACTAGTTACTAATACTAATTACATCTAATTACTACAATAAAAAAACATTTTGTTTCCCACATTTCTACTGGCCATTCTTAAACTTATTACTACTCATTACTACTAATGATGAAATCTGTAAGTAGTTATTTAGATAATACCTTCTCATTTGTTTGCAGAGGAGAGAGAATGATCAAATCTATCCACCTAGCGTTAGCCATAAAACATGATTTCATTGTTCCTTGCTGAAGACGAAAGAAAGAAAGGAAGAAAGAAGGAAGGAAGGGAGGGAGGGAGGGAGGGAGGAAGGAAGGAAGGAAGGAAAGAAAGAAAGAAAGAAAGAAAGGAAGGAAGGAAGGAAGGAAGGAAGGAAGGAAGAAAGAAAGAAAGAAAGAAAGAAAGAGAGAAAGAAAGAACGAGAGAAAGAAAGGAAAGGAAGGAAGGAAGAAAGGAAGAAGAAAGAAGGGGCAGGAGGAAGAGGGAACACAGTGTTGGAGAAACTCCAACAGGATTATGGGGTGGCTGAGGTAATAGAGAGGGTTGTAGATGAAGACATCACCTATGACTATTTTCTTTCAATCCCTGCTATACCCCTGAGGCAGCACAGACAACAGGGACTGATTAGACTTTGGCTTATTTTAAAGCCATGTGAGAAATTAATTAAACTGTTAGAGTCATTCCCAACTCGAATCACCAAAATCTCCTGCAGGCAATGATGGGAATGGAGATTAAATATGTATTTGTCACCTTCCCAGGGGCTGTCCCAGCCCAAGACACAAGAAACGCAAGTGGAAAAAAAAAAAATCCATGGAACGAGTTTGAGAATTACATTTTACCTGATAAATAGTTGTCAGCTGTCAAGGGACAAGAGCCAGAGTTGAATAAAGTGTGGGAGGAGGGGAGGGGCAGGGTGCTGTCTCAACCTTCTAGGTGCCTGCTTTTGAGCTCGATTAGGGAACAGATATATATTTTAAATGCACCCTGCAAAGATAAGATAGAATTTGGAGAGACATAACCTCGGGGGCACAGATAGGGAAGTATTGTCAGTATTAAAATGAGAGATTTAAAATCCATAAAGTTAAGGATACATTTTATTAAACGTCTCCTTACTCTCCTTAATATCCTGTCTTAATTCTTAACTGAAAAACTGTGTTTTGGAACTGGGAAATGAAGAGGCAGATGTTTGGGCCTTATTTTAACTTGAAGATAAAAATAGATCTCCTGGTTTAAAATTAAGTTGGAAAGAACAAGAACCATAGAGGTATCCCTCTAATATGGTTTTTCTATTTAATATTGATACTTTAAATACTCATTTATCTCTCAGTATAACTGAATTTGGAAAGGGACAATTCAACACCTTATGGAATTGCACATATGTAAGATATGCAGCAAGTTCACACTGATAAGCTATTTGGATCAGTTAGAAATGGTCAACAATCTATTTAATAGAATCATGGCCTTTAGCCCCGTGCCTTTGGTAGATGCTAAAAATATATAATCTCACATTATGCCCTTCATCTTATTTTCAGATGAGATAAATAAAAACCATTCACTCATAGATGAAATAAATAACAGAGAGCAGTTATGGCAGGCTCAAATTTGCAAATCATGAAAGAGAAAGAATTTAAATATCCAGCTTCCTCCAAGTACACAAAATTGCCTCAATTTTTCCATTTAGTTGCAGATTGGAAAATGATAACAGAGAGATAATATAACTACCAATTCTAATTAATAACTCATACTTGATAGAAATACAATATTTGCTTTGCTGACTGAATGAAAATGTTTATGTTCTTTAGTGATGAAAGAAAATAGTAGAAAGAAGCTAGGATAATCAAGAATATTGGGAAACCATGGGAAGGAATACATTAAAGGACAATTTCCATATCAATTAACTATTTTTTTTAGGTCTATGTGTATGACTCCAGCAAGAGCTATTTGTAATAGCGAGGCCAGAAGAAATTTATTTGTAAGTCTTACCTTTTAACCTCTTAACTGTGGAGCCGAGCATTAATAATACTAAATATTAATTTCCTGTGGGGCTCTCCAGGTAATAATCTTTAGAATTATCATCTATTTCATTAGTTAATAAAACAACCTTAAAACTGACTTTCTCTTTCAATTTTTTTTTTTTTTTTTTTGGCTGTACGCGGGCCTCTCACTGTTGCGGCCTCTCCCGTTGCGGAGCACAGGCTCCGGACGCGCAGGCTCAGCGGCCATGGCTCACGGGCCCAGCCGCTCCGCGGCACGTGGGATCTTCCCAGACCGGGGCACGAACCCATGTACCCTGCAACGGCAGGCGGACTCTCAACCACTGCGCCACAAGGGAGGCCTCTCTTTCAATTTTTAAAGCGTCCCTCTGTAATGTAAAACTAGTGATTAAGAATCTATTTTTATCCTTCAGATTTAGGGATGTAGAGTGGTGGTGCTGTTCTTTGTGATGTATGCTGAAACACTGACACACGAGACACACGACTGTTATGTCCCAAATAGTTATACTACATGGGTCTGGAATCAAGGGGTATGCATAGAATTAGTCCTCTTGCCATTACTCCCAGAGACCCACTTGGAAATGTGTCTCTCCCATCCCCATAACTTTAGTCTCTACTGAATTAGAAGTCCTTATTTCCCAGGAGAGGAACAATTCCACCACTGGACACAATAATATTTTCACTGAAACTGAAGCTATTATAGCTGCATGGTCATTTGGGGTATCATATGTCAGTAGACTAGCAGACAAAGAAAATAGTTACCATGCTGGTGAGGGAAAAATCAACTCTGATTATCAAGAGGAGCTAGACTCACGCTACATAATCAGAATGGTGAGAAGATCTTGGGGAGCTATTGAAGCACCTCTTGGAGCGTCCATGCCTGATAAGAGTGAAAGGAAAATTACATCTTCCACAGCTTGACAAAAGCAAAACAGCCGCATGCTCACAACCTTCAGGAATAAAGATCTGAATCAGGCCACCTAGAATATGGAGACTTAATAGATCATTTGTCAGCAACCAAACATTGATAGGAAAACGGCAACCAAAGTCTCAGACTCCTCAAGGAAGAAGCTCTCCATCATCTGACTGGACAAATACCTAGAACAGCTGCAGTGCTGGACAAAGGTAAGAACAACCTAGAAAGGGCAATATAGAGGATGCAGATAATAATCATTATTTACGGCCTCAGAGAAAGCTGTGGCAATGGGTACTGGAGCTTCTGTCATTAATCTAATTGCTTAGTCTTATTAAGAGAATGTAATTGGTTGCCACCTTAAAGAGTAATTGACAGAGTATAATTAATGTGGGTTACAAGTAGATCTTCATGGTGTAAGGGTGGGTTGGAGCAGATGCTTTTGCTGGCCTGAAATATATCCTCTTACCCCTGTTCCCACTTTCAGTTGCAGGGGTGACAGACATTCCTGTGTGTGCTGACAGCACCCTGTCCTCCAACATGAGCCATTCGTCTTACTGCATTTCTATCCTGTAATTTGCACTGAAGATGCAGAAGCCGACTCAGCTCACATGCAGGCATTGCCTGGCAGTACAGTAGTTCATGTTGGAGAATTTGGGATCTGAAGCGTAATTACCCTAGCCATCCTCTCTATGGACACTGTTCGGAGACATTTTGTATATTTATAGGCGGACCTGGCTGAGTACCTGTTGCCTACAACTGTGACCTCGAGAATGTGCCTTTTATTGGCTCTTCCTACTTCATGTCACATCTCCCTGTAACAGCTTTCTGGAATGTACTCCCAAGTGAAATACCTGTACCAAAATTTGTGTCTCAGGTCCTGTTTATGGGAGAACTCAAACTAAGACAATTTTGATGTAACTTTGGAAAACAAGGATATGTATACATGGTAGATTGCATATAACAACGGACTTATGTGTCTGGGAAGCCAAATAGGACAAAGAATAGCAAAGTACAATTATTTCACAGGAATAAAGACTTTTACATTAAGTTGGACACTCGGGAAGCATTTTAGCGGTGGAGGAAAAGTCCATCTGTCATTTGTGTTAAGATGTTGATTATTAGTTGTCCTACACTGCTGTGCTTTGTGTACAAAACTAAAAGGGATTGAGCAGAACCGTGAGCCTCTTATCTCCTCAGTGTTGTTTTAAAAAATACAGCATTTATTCCTTGTTTTCCTATTTATAAAGTGATATATATTCACCATAGAAAGTTTGGATATTACAAAAATATATAGAAATATTACTTGTAAGCCTACCGTCCAAGAATTTCCATCAGGTAGTGTGAAAGAAGTTTAAAATTGTATGCTATCTATATTTCAATTTTGTATATGTAAATCTAGGATGGTATTTATGTCATGTGGATATAAAGTAAAAAGTCCACATTTCAGACTCCGTGAATGTGAAGCTCAAATACTGGACCTTTATTCCTTGTCCAACATCAAAACTCCTGTCATAAACCTGAAAATAGTATTTCAGCCTACAAATATGCCATGATTTATTGACCTACTCGTAGATGATCGGGATTTTTTTTAGTTTAATTAGTTAATTATTATTATGTGGACAAATCTACAGTGAGACTAATAGGTGAAAAGTTAGAAACATGTTGTTTTTAATAACATGGCCAAATTGCTTTTCTGAAAGACTAAATCAATCACCTTTCTATCAGCTAGCAGTGAGTGAACCCTCCCACCTTCACCAACACTAGGTTTGGTTTTGTTTTTCTTAAACAGTGATAGGCCTGGGTCATCAGGGGTGTCATATTAAGAAGATATTCCAGACAAGTGGTTTTAATAGGGTAGCCCTGGGCCTTACCAGGTTCCTCCTGGTAAGAATGAATCTGAACACTTGATGAGACCTTCACATGGTACTGTTGTGACCTGAACTAATCAATGGGGTTTACATCTAATTCATAATCACTTACCTATTTTTATATGTATATATTTGGTTTTACAACAGAGAAATCTATTAAAAAATATGACCTTAGGGGTGTGACATTTTAATAAGAACTAAAACTTTAACTTAAAAAAAATAACCAGATCATCCTCAATGCTGTTTAGCCCTCTGAGTCAAACTCAAGGCCTCTCTCATGAGTAATGCTGTCCTCATTAATTTTCTTTACTGCCAGATGGCTTGCTAATTTAAAATCCCTGAAGTGATAGGTGTTTTATTATAGACAACACACTTGGCTGGGAAAAGTAAGACTGCAGCCTTTCACACCTTCACTGACGAAGTTAATGAGTTCATATCAAGTTTGTGAAACTCATTTCACTTATTCAGACTTGCAGAATTGGATTCAGGGAGGATGAACATGGATTTCAAGTTCCAGGAATATTTTGATTAAGTCCATCCAGAAACAGATATGGAATCAAGAGAAAAAATATATAATATTCTTTTCCATGAACATTACCAATATTTTTAGTAAAGGCCTTTATTAACTCACAACCAGCCTACTATCAAAAGTTCTTATTGGGCTTCCCTGGTGGTGCAATGGTTGAGAGTCTGCCTACCGATGCAGGGGACACGGGTTCGTGCCCTGGTCCGGGAAGATCCCACATGCCGCGGAGCGGCTGGGCCCGTGAGCCTGCGCGTCCAGAGCCTGTGCTCCGCAACGGGAGAGTCCACAACAGTGAGAGGCCCACGTACCACACACAAAAAAAAAAAAAAAAAAAAAAGGTTCTTATGTCATTCAAGTCATCCATCCCTAAATTACCTTTCTTGAATTTTTCTGTACAAACCTGTCACTTTTGCCAAGATGAGTCCACTCACAATCAATCCAGTCATGTTAATTTTGACCAGTTCAACTCTTTTGCTTATATTTCTGGTCTTTGTTTTTCTACTCCTATTTTATTGACACTTACCATCTGAAGCCCAGCTCAGAGGCCACCTCTCTTATTAAGCCTCCTTTATTTCCTCTTCTAGGAGTTATCTCACCTCTTCTATATCTTACAGAACTTGTTTTCTGCACCACCTATGGGTAACAATTGACATAGTGTCTTTTATTGTAGTTAAATTTATATGTGGTCACTGCAGATTACAAGTTATAAGAGTGCAGGAAATATGGTTTATGGATTATTTATATTCCTTATTGTACTTGCAGAGAACTTGCAAAAAGTAGGTGACAGATGAATATTTATTTATTGCAAGTCCAAATGTATTTTCTAGGTAATGCTGATAATTCTTAAATGATTCATAATAATACAGAACAGTGAGTTGCTTATTACGAAACATTCCAAAAAAATTAAATAACGTACTTTCTCAATGGCACTGCTAACTCAGGTGCACAAAGTAGAGTTTTCTAATAACGGATCTAATTCAGGCATGTGGATAATTTTAAAGTAAGAATTTAAGTATATGCTTAAAATAGTTCAGACCTAAATATGACATTTCAATGAATAAAATACCACAAAATTAGTTACAGCATCATTGTGTAACTCAGTTGCAAGTAGAGAAAACTATACTTAAGAAAATTATATAATTTCAGTTTACTGAAAGAGTGTTTTCCTTCATTAGTTAATTAACTATTAGGGAGAGGTTCAGAATTTTTTCAGGCAGTTTTTAGAGGGTCTGTATCTCTTTCAACACATTTTAGGAGAGCTCTAGCCTAATTTATATACTATGATAAGTTTAAATACAAAGGTTCTGCCTCTTTTTTCTACATCATTTACATCTTTATCCAAAAATTGTGTTCCATATTAACTATGTATTATTGCTGAAATATTAGAGTATAAATACAGAAAACCATTTTTAAAAAATTATTTATGTACTTATTTATTTGGCTGCATCAGGTGTTAGTTGCAGCACGCAGAATCTTCATTGCCACGTGCGGGATCTTCGTTGCTGCATGTGGGATCTTTAGTTATGGCATGCGGGATCTAGCTCCCTGACCAGGGATCTAACCCAGGGCCTCTGCATTGGGAGCATGGAGTCTTAGCCACTGGACCACCAGGGAAGTTCCTAGAAAACCATTTATCTCATGAACTTTGAAATAACTCCTTGCTTATCAAGAACTTAGAAAATTAAGGTGATCAAATATTCATTTATCAACAAATGTTTATTGGGCGTCTATATGTACCAGGCAGTATTTCAAATGGCAAAATATTTCAATTTTTTGTTACCAAAGTAACATGTTGTACAACTTAAATATACACAATGTTATATGATAATTTTTTTCAATTAAAAAAAATTCTGTTTTATCTGCATCCCCTTTTTAGGTCATTAGACACCATGTCCAGGTCAAGTAGTGAGTGACCCATGAACCTGGGATTCTGGCAAGAAGTCAGGGCTGGAACTCCATACCAACATCAGTTTTCTTAACTAAATAAATAAATTGACTTCAAATTTATGTTAGAGGTTTCTTTTGGAAATTATAGGTGTATCACTCTGATTATATGCTCCCAAAACTGCACAGTTTGTGGAAAATCTTGAGCAGGAGGCACTTCCGGGGAGATGATAAACAAAGGCTATTTTTTAAATTGAAATCATACGGTGGGACTGAAGAAAGTGATCTTACAACTGCAATTGTCCTTACCACACTTATTGTTTCAGAATACAAATGAGTTGTCTATATAAAATCAAACATTTTTTATAGAGCCTTTAACAGTTAGGTGAAAAATTTTAATTTTAGCAACCTCTAAGGCCTTTTTGCAGGAAAAAATAAGATCTTAACTGAGGAAATGTAATCCGTATTATCAAAACCAAAGGAGAAGAACTGAAATACTTTGTATTTTAATGAGCTAATGCCTCATTGACCCCAACTTTCAATGGTTAAATCTATTTGCTTTGCTTTGCTTTTTTTCCCTTTGAAAGAAAATATTAAATTCTAAGCTCGTCAAGGGGAAATTGTGTTCATGGTGTCAGTTCATTATTTAGGATATAAGAATTATTAATAATGCCAGGATTATTTTTCCTAATTAATCACATTAAGTTTCATATTCTTCAGAACTCTCACTTTTTTTTTTAAAACACACTCTCTAACCACAGATCAAATGGGTCTTGGATAATATCCTCATTATACTATTTCTTTCATTTTACTTCTGTTTGACTCTAACAAAAATCTCATTGCTGCCAATTTTCAAAGAATTAATAGCTTTATACTCTATCGATGTCATTAAAAAAAAAAAACACCATGAGCTTTGGAATATATTTAGAACTAGAGTCACACTAATTTTGCTAATTGAAATCTTTAGCTTGAAAAAGTGAAAAGTACATATTTTAATGTGTTATCATTTACAAAACTTTTTTTTTTAAGGCTAAAACATTCTGTAAACTGTAAAACTTGGGGGGATATAAAACAGATTAGGAAGAAACCCTGTGTTTAATATATTTGATTCCTTTAATCATACTGTCACCAAAGGCAAACTTATACTCATTAATTAATGACTATGAAAAATATCTGATTGATGGTAAAACACTAACACTTGCGGCACTCACCTCCAGGACAGAGATTATGGAGCATTTTAGGTTCCTTTTAATCCCTGCAACAAACACTTGCTGCTATTGGTATATAGCTGGACCATTCGCTTCCATCCCTTTTTCTCTCTTCTGTGACTTTTTAGTTTTTATTGTACATTGCATATTCCACTACTTTGAACCCATTGTGGTGGCCTTAGAAGAATCAAAACAATGAAAAATTTAATATGTATATGAACCAGGGCTGTTTTGAGTAGAGCATAGTCATTTTCCTGTGAAAAAAAATGTTTTTGTCTTCGTAACCTACTCTTTTTGTTTACTTCCCCCTTCTCCACAGAAGATACCAACTTTAATGCAAGTCAGTAGTATAGGTAGAGGAAATTTCAGTTTTTGTTCTTTGTTTTAAGATTTCCTATTTAATTTTTATTTAACCTTATCCAAGTAGGCCTAAAAGTCTTATCATAGATTTCTACGTATGAGATGCTAAGAAATACCTGGTATGTGCAAGAGAAGTTTATTTTCCCTCTATTTAAAACTAAAAACGATGTTTATAGTCTAATTTTCCTGAGGAAAAAATCAGGTATTTAGACCTTGCTTGTTATTTATGAAATAAATAATCTTCTTTTTGTCATAAATAAAACATAATACATTTCTATGAAACAACTGGCTTCAATCAAAATGAAGTCACATATTTCTAAAGGTAAATTTAAATTAAAGGTAAAGATATATTTTAATTTACGTGATTTACAACAGGAAAATTAATGGGAAATAATTAATAGTAAGTCTACTAAAACCTTTTTTTCAAAGCAATATAAACAAAAATTTAATGTTCGACCAAACTTTTTATGACTCTGAAAAAAAATTTTTTTCCACTGAGTAACATACCAAGCTCAAATATAGGCCCAGCAGTTACACAATTAATGTGTTTTAAAATATCTTCTGTAGAAACACACACATACACAAATATATAAGCATTATTTTTAAACCAAAAATAATTAATTTACCTCTTTGCTAAGAAACCCTTGCTTTATTTTATTTATTTACTGTTGCAGAATCAAACTTGAGATAAGTGCACAAAGATCTCATTTTCAACTGACAGGAGATTATTTCTATCTTAACTTTTGGTTCTTATTAAGAATAAACTTGCAGAGTTCAGGTCTTTTGAGCACGAGCCTCCCATTCTCCTTAAGTGGCCTTTGGAATAAACCTTTCTCTGCTCCAAAAACAAAAACAAAACAAAAGAATAAACTTGCTCACCCATATAAGTGTTGAAAACTACAGCAAATTGTTCAGCACTTTCCTATGACTAGCAAGTTATTCTCCTTTCACAGAAGTTGAGATCTTGTCTTGGGACAGATTGATAAATTTCGCCTTAAATGTATGATCAGACAGCAGTTCACAATTTCTTCCTCTTTTCTCCAAGTGAAGTTCCCAGGCTGAGAATATTCAAGGAAAGGGTTGTCACCATGTTAAGCACTTACAGGGATAGTGGGTTCTGGGGGTGATGCTGTTCTTTTATACTGTGGCTCCTCCAGAGAGTTTTCAAAAAGACTTGAGAGCTACCAGTATCTCTCCTCACTCTTGGGACCAAGAGGCAGTGGAAACATTTCAAAATTTCCTTTTGCAACACAATTTTTCAAAAGATTTCATTTTCTTTTAAATCTGAGACTCTCATCACTTGAAGTCAAAACATTTTCTTAAGAGCCTTATAGGGGCTTGTTCAACTGATTTATATGATAAAAAATGTGTGCTGAGCAGACAGGTTTTTGTAGGCATTCTTCATCTTCAAAACACTCAGCAACATCTGCAATTTACCTTTCAACTCAAACCTTCTGGTAAGAATTCTTCTGCTGCTAAACCAACAGATAGCTGTCGGCAGCAGGAGAGTTCTGAGCTCTTTTCCAGGTTTTTGCAGGGTTTTTATAGCATTCCCAAGGGAACAGCCATTGTTTAATAAAGTTAACCATTTTTGTACCATCATCCACATGTTAAAAAATCTTCATTTCCAAGAATATCAGCACCTATCTGTGAAGAAAGCAGTGCGTTGTGACATTATTTTACAGGAGGTGAAATGTTTCATGAGGTCAGTCATTGGATGGACACTAACAATACAGATGCCAGCCCAATTCCTTCAAGACGAATCTTTTGTTTATGAAACTTTAAATATATCTTGCCTTTGCTTCTTTCATGCAGTTCTTTGCAACAGAAAAGGTTTTCTTGAATTTCAACATCATTTACAAATCTTACAAATGCTATAGCGTGACATTTATTGGTGAAGTCTGTTGACTCATCAACCTGGAGAGAGAAGCTGTTGTTTTTCAGTTTATTATATCCAACCTTTCCAGCATGATGTGACGCACCACCAATACATCAACTGATTTACTATTTCAAAGTGGAACCTTTCCATGTTATCATATTGTATCTTGTCATAGCATTTTACTCTTTCTCAGTTTACATGCTGGCATTATTAGTTTTCCTTTTCTGGGCAATACGTTTTGCTGTTACTAAGTAAATTATTTCCCATGCCTTTCAAATCTAGGCTTTTATTCTATTTGTTTTGGGATTCCAATAGTTGTTTAAAATGATCAGCACCTTTATTTATCAAATGGCTGTGAATTTGGTGGAAATATTAGTGTATTTGAAAGTTGTTTTCCACAGACAATGTACAATGGAATAGGAAGACTTGAATTACCAACCCATGTAAAATGCATTTTTAAGTAACTTTCATTGTAGAAACAGGTGATTTTGTGTCTCCTGTTTCATTACTGCAGTAAAATGACACATAAGATTTAAATTCCTCATCATTACCCTCATCAAAATTTCCCAGAGGCCTACAACTAGAATCCTCCTCTTCTGACACCTCATCTTCAAAAACTGTCACATTAGACTTCAAATGTTTGTAATATTATACGTGTATGTCATATGTAGCTAATTAAATGTGAAACAATAGGGCATAATAAATAACTAAACAAAAAATTGCCCCCCAAATACAAAGTATTCAAACTATAATTTACTTCTAACTGACACCATCTGCATTTTGTAACATTTAATTTGAGTAAAGAGGTAGAGGAAAGTTGGGGAGGGTAAGCAGATGAATCATGACCCTTAAGAATTTCTTCTAGAGAATACAAATCTCTGTCAGGTCTCTGACCTCACAAACCATCTCTTGGTTGCATGCACCTGGGTTAAAATCAAATATATTGGTGTCAAAAAGGTCTTGCTACATTTAACATAAACATGAGGAGTGAAGGAAGACAGGAATCTCGTAAAGAAAACTCTGAGTATTCCATATATTGTTTAAGGAGAGCCTACTTTAGGACTGGAGGGAAATTCCTCTATTATGCTAGCAAATGCTTTACAGTTTCCATTGCTTTTAATGAGCTGGAATGGAATGTACAGAAAGCCCTATTGGAAATATTCAGGAAAGCTACACAAGAAACCGCAAAACCAGACTCCCCTACTGGCTCTCAATAATCTAGACTTCAGTTCTCTCATCCATAAACCTAGTAGTTAACAGATGAGGGAACTTCAAATCCTGAGACCCTATAATTTTGCTTATTTGTCTCAACAGGAGGCTTAAATATATGAAAGAGTCCATTTCTCCCTTTATCATAAACTCAGATTTTGTAAAACATCCCACTTAATGCTACATTGAAGAATACCACTCCATCTGTTTTGTTCCTTGTAAAATAAGGAGGCATAGCCTTCTAAACTGTGGTATGCAGTAACAGAGAAGGAAAGGGTTATAGGTAAAGTGTCGCAGAAATTAAACAGACTAGCTGTGGTCTTGGTATCACTTCTTCCCACTACTGTTCTGCCTTAGGTTTCAGATTCTGCATTTTCACGTCCTGGAAAAGATGTGGGGAAAATATCATTTGAAATGTGCTTGCACATAGGTACTCAGCCTGTTTATCTAGGACAGTCATGTCATGGCTCAATCCTCAAACTGCACGACTAAATATTCAGCATCTGTTATACTCCCTCACACTTTATTGTTGATTGGAAGCCAAAAAAATCATGCCTTCCTCTCTTCACACAACAGAAGGTAAACTGCTGGCACTCAGATGTTAAATAATGTCATTATAAAGCATGTTGTGTTTGAAACATAATTAAAAAATAAACTCATAAACCACTTGAAAGGTTTTTTTTTTTAAATGTTATGCTATACTAAAAACAAATAACTATTGATCACTTTCAAATCTCTCCTAGGTGTATTAACCAAAAAATCAGGAGTTTCAAAGTTAAACTTCATGTTAGTAAACTTATTTTTTGAGCACCCATTCACTCAGATTTGCCCTTTAAAAACACTGGATTATTTATATTCATTGACATGAATAAAAGCTGGAACATCACCTTGTATATTTCTCTCTAGCTCTAAGATTGTATCTAACTTTTAAAATTAAGGTTTAATAGTTGAACTTGGAGGATATTCTGACAAGTTCATTAACAATGGTTATACAGAGGTCAAGTAATAATAAATGCAATATCCTATGTGTTTTTATATTAATTTGCTAGTTGGTGGGTGCAAACTCCATTCAAAGCAGTAGTCTAATAATAGAATTAGCACCAATAATTGTCATAATATAAACCCAAGTAGTAGAAGGTTAATATAAGAAGAAGGCTCAAACTTATATAGGATAGTAATAAAGAAGAAACTCTGTCATCAGATACGTTGGGTTTGAATCCCAGCTCCATCTCTTACATGCCGAACAAGTTATTTATAGTTCTCTCATCCTCAATTTCTTCTTTGCAAAAGCAGTGATTAAATACCTCTCTCACTGGGTGGTTTAAGGATTAAAGCACACGTGTATCTAAAGTAGTGTCACACTGCTTGGTGCTTAGAGAGTATGCAGTCTATGGAAGTCGATTTTATCTGCTGCTGCAGATCACGCAGCTCTGTAGAGAAGGGTCAGTACCCCACTAACTTTTGTATTTTCATTGTGTAATCTCATGTCTGACACATAGTGGATTTGCTCCTGTTAATGTTTTTCAACTCACTTTTCTTTTTGTATTCTGTGGCCCCACCAACATACTATATTCTAAAAATGAAAGCCCTAACTCTTACTACATTTTCTTCGATTCTTTCCTCCAATTGAGACCAGTTCCTAAGAATATGCAGAAACAAAGAAACACATATTTAGAAAGAGGCTAATAGTTATTTTTCTAATCAAGGACATTCTTGAGAGTATGGCCCAACAGTTGGTTTCTAGCAGCCCCTGGGTTCACTGTCCTGGAGAACTAAATATAAGAACCAGTATCCTTCCAACTTCATGCTGAGCACACACAAGAAGAAATCACATTTCTCTCACCTATGCATCTTTAATAATTGTTTCTTTGTAATGTCTCCTTGATTATGAACCATGTATATTGAGCGTACCACTTGGCTATAGCCCTGCAAGGCTACACTTGTCAGCAGCCCTTGGTACCACCTCTGACACCCAGGAGCTTGGATGCCCGTCCGAACGGTAACTAATTACAAAAGTTAAATGGTAGCCAGGTTTCCCTTTCCTCTCTTTCCTGTGTATCTGAGCTAGCTTCCATTCTTTATGGATGAGTCTTTTCTTGAGTTCCTGGAGAGTTATTGTTTTAAACTTTCATGGCCAGTGCTCAGGATTGGCACTACTATGGTGGCTATTAGGACTTTCACCTAATCACTACTATTAGCAAAGATGGAGGAGCATTTCTCTCCCCACCTACTTTTGGCTTCTGTAACGTTCACGTCTTGTACCCATGGGAGAGAGGACATGCGTGCCGAAACCCATCCCACACTCCACTGATGAAGCTCTGTGCCCTCCTCAAAGCTATGCCCACCTGGAGGCGTCACCTTGTCACAATTTCACAGAGCCTCCTGGGCCACTGATGTACCTGCTTTCTTTCTCCCTGACATCAATCCCAGAGTAAGGACAGCTTTCAACTTAATTTTAATGGATTGTTGTTTAAGTCACAAACAACTATTTTTGTCTAATCATTAACTGTTACTAGTAATGAAAGCTTTTTCCTTCCTCATCTGCTAATTCGTATCAGTGCCCTAATCTTAGAGAGGCAGAATCTTTTGAATTTGGGGGAAGTTATCTGATTATACACTTTCTGACACAAATTCAGTGCAAACCTGTTTCAAAGAAACACAGTTTCATAATTTTTATTGGTATTGACGTTAAAGGTATTAAGTATGTCTTCTTAGTCTCCTCTCCAGCTTGCCTTCTTCTCTTCTCCACAGTGTTACATTACAAAATGGAAAAGGAAACAATTTCTGACATAAAATTCTTAGGCCAATTCAGAATTCTTGATTCCACAAATGTTTTATAAAGTTCCCACCTATATACATTTTTTTCTCATTTCAAAAATTAGCAGGCTTCCCTGGTGACGCAGTGGTTGAGAGTCCGCCTGCTGGTGCAGGGGACACGGGTTTGTGCCCCAGTCCAGGAAGATCCCACATGCCACGGAGCGGCTGGGCCCGTGAGCCATGGCCGCTGAGCCTGCGCTCCGCAACGGGAGAGCCCACAACAATTACCACTGTAATTCTGTACTCACTGAGAAAAGTATTTTCCATGATAAAAGAAGTGTTCAGAATAAGCTATTGTGAACTTAGAATAAACTAAGATAGAGCTCTAGCAAGTCACTTGCATTACCTTGAACCAGCAAGTCATGGTCTTATTTCAATCTATGCCTTTGTCTATATGGTACTGCCTACCAAGGAAGATCCTTTTTTACGCCACTCTCATCCTCCTCTACCTCTATCTTCACAGGATTCCAAATTTGGGTCAGGGTTCTCTTCCTTTGAGAAACATCCCTGGGTTAAATACTGCTCTTCTGTGATCTGAGACTCCCCCATGCAGATTTCTACTAAAGCACTGACTTCTGGCTTCCTAAAAGCACTAGGGCTACAGCTTTATGCAGAGTTCTGTATCTCATCTTGCTATTATTCATGTCTTCATTTAGTAAGCATCTATTGAACGCCAGTCCGCTATGTGGCTCATAGGGGAGGAAAATAGTTCTCCCTCTACCCTTCTGAGTTCTTGGCTAAGACCCCTGTAATAAAAGACAGATTAACAAGAAAAAAATAAACAGATTTATTAACATCTATACCTCATGTATACTTGGGAGATACCCAGATGAAAATTCGTAACTCCCCTGGGGTGGTTTAAAATTCCAGCTTATATAGCACCTTAAACAAAGCATAATAAATTTGTGGAGAAATGACAGGACAAAGGAAAGCAGTCTCAGGCTTCCAGGGGCAGAGATACAGGCTAGTTAGTAAAGTTTATTATGCAGATTCCTTTGGTGCCTTCTCCAGGCTGACAGCATCTAAAGGTGTCTCTGAGGATTAACCTTTGTTCCTAATGGCACAGAGGGGAGAAGGGACACCTTTGTTAATTTATGCCCTGCTTTTTGGCAGACTGAGAGAGGACACAGAGCTTTTCTCGTATCTACTTCTTCTCAATTGCCTTTAGCTCAAAACAATCCTTATGCCAACGTGGCATATTTTGGGGCCTCAGGTTACAATGCTAGGTGCTAAAGGGATAAATATGAACAAATAAACCATAGTCTTTGGTCTCAAGAATTGATTGTCTAGGACCAGAATTTGGCAATTAATAAAAGTGGTAATAATAATTTTAATACTAATGTAATACTAGTAACAATGGAAAAATGTTTACTATCTTTTACTGAGAACATATGCCATGTGCTATGCTTATTCTGTTTCATGCATTATCTTTACTGAATGAATGACTTGTCTACTTGATTCAGCAGTTGCCCTAGCATCCTGCCACTTTCCTGTCCCTCATTCATGGTGGTGTTTAGCTGCATTTGTGACCTTTGTGTACCATAAGACCAGGCCTATTTGAGGGCGAGTGTAAAGTCAGGAAGTCCATCCATGGAGAAAGGGCATCAGAATCGCTTCAGTGATGGACTCCTTTGAAGTTCTGCATACACACATACTCCCACTTTTCACTTTCTTCTTTTTTTGCCAGTTCTTGATCTTCCACTTTTGGCCACATGCCTTATTTTTGGAACTTACTGTCTTTGCATGTAGCAGTCTCATATTCTCTTCTCTTTTCATCATCTGACCTTGAAATCTCAGTAGCCATGAATTTCTCTCTGGCTCTGACATATTGCTCCTCTCTTTCTTTCCCTAGAGATAATGTCCACACGGTTTATTGTCCTCTCTTGGATCCTGTTGCTAAGCCCACAGAACAGTCTCTGAGATTGACAAATACCATACCTCACCTAGAAATCCTAAAATCAGAGAAAGCACTTTCCACTTACATAATAGACTCTAGTACTGGAATTATCTAATAAGAACTGCTTATGCTTTATTCATGATTAACATGATACACAACTTTTTTTTTCCCTCAACATTTGATGATCCTTTACCCATTTTCAACTTCCAATTTAATAGACTCTCCAACCTCACTTTGGCAAAAAATCCATTTTAAGAACTTGTCAGGCAAGTAACTGGAAATACATACACTGTTTTATCTCATGCTTGGGTTTGCAAATAATAAGAATAGCATTTTAATATTTTATACTTAAATGCGTACATTGTCTTGACATGTCTCTCTCTCCTGCTTTGGATAAAAAGCAGAGAATTGAGATTCTTCCAATTTAACTTTACTCTTGTAGACAGTTTATCTCCCAAATATCCTTAGTCAAGAGTTGTGGAAGCTTTATTCTGTCTTGTAACTCTGTTCTATATATTTTCAAACTAGGAAAAAATCTCCACCATGTTCAATTGGATTGCCCTCTATAACAAAGTGCTCTACTAGTTCAGCAAGATTTCTCTTTAAGCATTTCCCACTAAGCCCTAGATTTTGATAGTAAAGATACTAATTTGGTTTTCCAGTTCACTGTCTTACTGACTAAACCTTTTTATGCAGCAAGCTGCTTTTACCATAACCTCTTGCTTAAGTCTGAAGCCTTTTTCCTCCTCTCACAGCAGCCGAATTTGCTGACTTCATTCTCCATGATTTGCTTTCATAAACAGGTTACCACATAAAGGTCAACAGTAAGAGTCTAACATCCTGAAATCGAGCACATGATTATTATTTAATGTGCCTCTTTTTCTCTGATTCAGGTATGATACAAACCTAGTTTGGAGATAGGATACAAGAATATTTTGTTTTACCATATGGAACAAATATGTTTGCTAAGAGCTTAGGGCCTGAACGCTTTTACCCTCAGAATCCTTTATAGATGGCCAGAGCATCTCCAGTCCACAATTCTCCCCAGACAGAAACATTACAGCACAAAAAGATACTTTCTATTATAACTGGCATTTTAAAATAAAAAATTAAGGGCTGGGAAGAGATGCCAAATGAACCATCATTTGGCCTGCCTGCCTGTAGAATAAGGCACATAGCATTGAAGTCAGGCTCCCCTGCACAATTGTCCCATTTTGCTTGAGTTCTGATCAGAGGGATCATTGCTGAGAATTAAAGGGCCGGCCGTTTTCAGAGACCGTTGATTACTTTGCTGCTCTGTTGAGGACTTCCAGTTTCAGTGTCATGTAGAAGAAGGCATACTCCAATTCACTGGGCCCTGCATTAAGGCCAGTGTGTTTCCCTCAACAGACCATTAAACAGATAAGCTCTAATATGCCGTTAGGCCACGATCGCTTTCAGAATTAAGCTGAACACAAGGAACCTGGGACTGTAGGAGCTTGTGTCACTTGTCAAGGAAAATATATATTAGTCTTGATAAAAACAGATATTCTTATGATCAATGGAAGTGCAAAGGCTCTTTAACATATGAGAAACTAGAGTTATATAAGTAAAGGTATCACGTTTCAAATTGTGTGTTTTCTGGGACTTCCCTGGTGGAGCAGTGGTTAAGACTCCACACTCCCAATGCAGGCTGCCCAGGTTCAATCCCTGGTCAGGGAACTAGATACCACACACATGCCTCAACTAAGAGTTCACGTGCCGCAACTAAGGAGCTGGCGAGCTGAAACTAAGACATGGCGCAACCTAATAAATAAATATATAATTTTTTTAATTGTGTGTTTTCTTTGGTTTGCTTCTCCCTCAGAAGATCGATAGATTGGAATGAGATTAAACTGATTAATGACTGGGCTGAATTCCTCTCAAGTAAACCTTTCCATCTATTGTTTCTCACAATAATCTCTGCCCTTTGGCATCCGTGATTTTTTTCTCCCATGCTTTCATCTGCCCGAGTTATTCCTGTGTTCACGCCCCTTCTTCCTTCTCCCTGCTGATTTCCCTGAACCCTCCTCTTTTGTTTCTGCATTCCTTTAGCATTTATTAAAGGGCAGAAACGTCCAAGGTGGAGCTGATTTGGATCCTTTTCCAGACACTAAAATAGGGTATTGAATGCGGTAATGATGGAATTTAACTAATAGCAATAATAGCTAACACTGCAGAAGTACTATTCTAATAAGCATTTTGCCTTATTCACTCATTTAATTCTCATGCTAATCCACTGAGTAGTTGCTATTATTATTCCCATTTTACAGAGGAGAACAGTGAGGCACAGAAAAAGTAAGTGTCCCTAAGTCCACGCAAACTAGAAGGTGGCAGAGCTAGGATTTGAAGCCAGGTAGTCTAGGGCCAGAATTCTTATTTATAACATCACATCAAACTAGCAGTTGGGTAGCAATGGTGCCTATCCCAGAGAAGGCTAGTCAATAAATATTATTTCTCTTCCCATTTTCTTTCCTCTTTCTGAACCTTTAAAAACAACGTTTTTGTTCAACTAATTCAAACAGTAAATACTGGGTGCCTCCTATATACCAAGGACTTTTCTTTATGCTATAGATAACGCGATGACAAAGGGAAACGTGAATATCACTCATTAGATCATGCTTGTAATATTTTTATTCTCATGAATGACATTTGTGGAAAGATGTCTATTCCTCTCCTTGCATTTTACCCACAGCCCAGACACCGCAAGCAGAGAGCAAGCTGTGTGAAAAATGGGCAAGTTATTTAAATTATTTGCATCTTAGTTTCCACATAAGTAATTTGGGGATAATAGTGCATACCTCTTAGGGCTGTGGAGAGTGTTAATGAGTTAATTCATGTAAAGCACTTACAGCCATCACCAGCATCTATGCAGTGCTCCTTTGCTCTATTATTGTTCATCCTGTTTGTTCCCCCCACCGCCCCAAGTGCTTTTCACATAGATTTCCTCCAGTAATTGTGGAATAGATGGACACAAAAAAAGCGGAACTACTCCCAGAACCGCTACAGATAATGCGATTCTTTGAAAGCTCTTTCTGCTTCGCTAATTTGCTTTGATTTTTTATTTCCTTCAGCACATAATGCTGAACACAGTATATATGCAAAGGTCTGCGTTTTGCCTTTACACACTATTAGTAAAAAGTGAGCTTTCATCATTAATCAGCTAATGAATAAGTGTTCATCCATTGCTGGAGAGCTCTGAACTCAGAAGGGAAAAAGGTTATTCTTTTTTTCATTGTAATGAACCTATTTACATGAGAATAGGTCATTATGTCTTTGGTATGAAGTCTGTGCTTTCTGAATAGTCTCTTGAATTTTATTCCCTTTATCAGTCTCTTATTCATTACGCATTCTGTTTGAGAAAGGATACGTTCTTCCTAATGTCCAAGACAACACAGATTCAGTCTCTTGCTGTTAGCAAGATCACATTACACTTGCCAGAGAATTTGGTGGGGACATATTTAAACTTGACTTAAATTATTTAATCGTAAAAATTCCCCAAAGTTAAAAGAATTCACTATAAAAACTTCATCCAAATCACCTCTAGGTATGTTCATTACAAGGCAAGCTCTCAAGGGGTCCCTCTCCATTTATGTATAACTCTGTTAAGTCTTCTGTGACAGTGATGGTTTCACATTGGATTTGAAGCAAAGTTTGAATCAGCTAATAAATGTGAGAAATTTCAGGAAGTATTTATAATTGACCAGAAAACATTATGACATGAGTATATTCATTTAATCAAACACACTATTGCACACGTTATAACATGAGTATATTCATTCAATCAAACATATTTTGAACATCTCCTAGGCATCATGCCAAACACTGTGCTAGGTGCTGAGACCAACGATGATGAACTTACATCCTCTGCTCTAAATAAGCTCTCAGAATAGTATGGGGAAGCAGACTTGCTAACTGATTGTTTTTATTGAGAAAATGGTATTTACAAAGATATGCATAAGACACTATAGCAACACCTAACCATCCTGGTGGTGAGAAATATGTCAGGAAAAATTGGAGGAGATAATACCGAAGCTAAGTCTTATAGGATGACAAGCGTTTTAGACCAAAGATCTAGCTGGGTAGGCTATGGCATGCACAAAGACACGGAAGTGAGAACTAGTTTGGCATGCCTACAGAAATGCAAGTTATTCTTTGTCGCTTGAGTATAAAATATATGACATGTCATGAGGTAAGGTTGGATAGGCAGGAAGAGGTTGAATTGTGGTGGCTTGCTTTTTGTTTTTTGCCTGTTAAGGAGATTTATCTTTAGGCTAAGGGCTAGGTGGAGCTAGTTGTACGTTTTAAACCTGGGAATGACACGGTCAGATTTGCATTTGGATAGATCATTCCATAAATTGTGTGTAGACTGGATCTGAGAAACCCAAGATTGGATGTAGAGGAGCTCAGAGAAAGCTGTAGTTTCAAGAGACAGTAAGAGCTTGAAATCAGGCTGTGTAGTTAAACTAGAAGGGAACAAATTTGAAAAGTATTTAGTATACGGAAACAGCAGAGCTCAATGCTTATTTAGATTTGGGGGATGGTCCAAGATTTATCATTTAAGAGGTTAAATGGATAATAAGTAAGAAATCAAATATTTTAATTTCTTTTAAGTTTATTATGCAGAGCACATTTCTAAACATTGTCTAAAGAAAACAGTAAAACATATATGTCATAATAAGAAGAGCACAATTGCAGAATGGTCTTTTTAATGGTCGTTTTTTTTTTTTTTGGCTCTAATATAAATAAAAATAGACAAATTGAATACCTAAGAAAAAACAAATTGCAGCAGAAAAATTAGGCATTTTGTACAAATGAATGTAAATGTATCCTTGGATAACTGAAACTAAGACATGAATTAGGTGGATTTATGCTGCCAACTGTTGTCTTAATGCCATACTGGCAATGAAGCCAGACTGTCTGGTCTTGGTTTTACATTTTTGCTGCATTGACAAACCATAGAAAACCAAACAACATACAGAGTTTTGATCCAATTTCACGATAGCTGCAGAAACCTAGCCTGAGGGTTTGTTTACTATTGCTGGTGTTCAGTTTCTGCTGATGCTCCAGGTCTGGCTCAATTAGATACTATGTTAGTTGGGTTGAGGTTCCAACTGTGCATTCTTTTCCTCTGATGAAAGGAAATTAATGGCCTTTATTTTTAATCTACTTACAGTTGATATTTATTTCCTTCATTCCTTATAAAAACTCCAGTAGCAGCCCATTATGCAGGTAAGTAAATGGAAGCCAGAGACGTCATAAGGTCAGAAGTGAAGGAAAAGTCCTTCTGGAGTGAGTGTAAATGTCCTTATGACACTGCCTCTAACAAGCTTGGGTGGTTTCGTCACTGGGCAGAGAGGACAAAAGAGACCAATTGTCTCCATTTATTTTAACTGACCAAGCAGTTTTTTTCCTTTTTTTTTTTTTTTTTTAATAAACACTAACATTTGTTTAAGTTAAGGGGAAAACAGGATAGGAACTAAAATATATTCGGTGCTAACCATGTGTCTCACACATGAATTAGGAACTGGAAGTTGCAAAGGTCTGTGGACGTGGGTTTGACTCCAGGTGCTCCTGTGTGGCTCCAGGCATTCATTTAAACCTCTATGAGCTGCAGTCTTATTTTCATAAAATTGAGTGTTGTAAAGACTAAATGCAATGTTCCAAAAATGTTACATAAAATAGGTAGCTTCTAAAATTTCTTCTTTAACCGTTTGTCTGGGTTATTTCACACATACAAGTCTGTAGAACAATTCAATGAGGTACTTAAAAAATTTTTTTTAAATGTTAAGATAACTGAGACTGGGACTTCCCTGGTGGCGCAGTGGTTAAGAATCCGCCTGCCAATGCAGGGGACACAGTTTTGAGCCCTGGTCCAGGAAGATCCCACATGCCACGAAGCAACCAAACCCATGCACCACAGCTACTGAGCCTGTGCTCTAGATCCCGCGAGCCACAACTACTGAAGCTTGTGCGCCTAGAGCCTGTGCTCCGCAACAAGAGAATCCACCGCAATGAGAAGCCCCCACACCGCAATGAAGAGGAGACCCCGCTCACTGCAACTAGAGAAAGCCAGCACGCTGCAATGACAACTCAACACAGCCAAAAATAAATAAATAAATAAATAAATTAATTAAAAAAAGATAACTGAGACTGAGAGATTAAACAAAAATGTCAATGTTATATTATTAGAATGAAGCAGAAGCAAAATTTAAATTTCAAAGTAATTCCCCAAAGTATACTTTTTCTACTAAAATATGGATTAGAATATATTTATTAAAAATAGTAGATCATATTTATTGTTTACTTGAACCAAGCACTTTGCTTAATATTTGATGTATATATTTTTAATTTAATTCTAAAAACAATCTTTTGAGGTAAATAGAATTTTTGTCCCTTTTTTTACAGATGAGAGAACTGACTTTTAGGGAAGTTAATAAACCTGCCCAATGTCACACATTAAGAAAATAGTTTGCAATTCAGCATCCTAAACACACTATTGTAAAGATACATGCTTTAAAATAGGTACCTTCTATGATCAATCTATTTTTGTCAATTCATGTTTAAGACCTGTAAATACTCTAGAGAATTACAACATTAAGGCGGAAAATTATTGCACAAGTGTCTGTAACCATATATACTCTAACATATTATTTGCAGGCATCATAAACTGGTTCCAATCCATTAAGGCAGTGAAAAAAAAATTTATGGAAAGAATATTGAGTAATTTACAGTCTCACCGGGAAGGCTAAGACATGGGAAATCGTCAATAATATAGCAGACAGAGCAACATCCACAGTCAAATATCAGGAAACCAGTTCTGTGAGGCCCTCCTGCTATTAACACTGAGCCCTGCCCTCCACAGGTAGGCGCTTGGCCACCTCCTGAGCTGCCCACAGGCTACCACTGCAGGACTCTGAATCCCCTGAATTCCCAGGAACGTGTACACCTCCTCTGAAGTTGTACTGCTGGCCTCCAAATTGATTTTCCATGAGCTCTGGCCAGCTTTACGGGAGACTGACAAAGCAAGTATCTGGCAATTTAAAATTCTGTTGTTTCAAGTGGTCTCTGCCTCCCTCTATCCTCAGAGGATAAGGGTTAAGATTCTAAGAAGCAGCCCTTCCCTACAAAAAAGACAAATGTTTACTCCACTGCATAAGCAAAAATGATCAGGCAATTCAACTTTATTTTAAATTTGTACCCATCGGGTCTTTCTGTAATATATCTGCCTGTGCCTTGAGTTTTTATTTTTAAGGCTGAGTTGATAAGGAATGTACAAAATCATTCTGTAGCATACATTTTTAATTGACCTCATGTGCTTTATTCTGTTTCTTTTTTTTTTTAATGTAACTTGAGAATTTTGGAAAACGTTGTGACTCAATAACAACTAATCCAAAATACTGATGAGTAATATTCATAAGGCTATATATTAGTCAGTCAAGTGACTCATGAGATTCTAAGCATTTAAGAGCAAAAAAGTCATTAAAAGTTAGTTATCCTATCCCAACACCATAATTTTTCAAATAAGCAGAAAAAAGCCCAGAAATGTAAAGTGAATTTTTCTAGATTCTATAGCTAGGTAGGGACAAAATAAAAAGCTTATTTATCTTTGTACCCTTATGCCAATCACAGTAGTTGCTTCTTGAACTAAGTTGGTATGATCCAAGTTTTCATGCCTCTCCAACTTTTCCACTATGGATGGTATAATCCTTTAGGTTCTTTTCTCAACTTTTTACACTCATCATTTAGTAACAGAAACTGAAGTGGTATAATTAAACTGAAGTCTATATTGAGAGCACAAGATCAGCTAAACCAGTCATGTATATTATCAAGCTCTTGAAGGTACATATGTATAAAGAACACTTAATTATTGTTTCCATAACGTATTACAGTTTTGGACTAACTGAATACTGTTACCATAAAAAGAGAAACTTAAGATAAGAGGGAGCTTGCAATCTATAGTATCTTACTAAATGAACAGATGTGTGTGTGTATGTGTGTGTGTGTGTCTCCTTTGAATATCTTACTAATCATAACCATTTCTATAAGCTATAAACTTTCCAGATAGATCACAGAATGTTGAAAGATGCAATCTAATGCTTGAAGGTTAGCATTAAACCTTCTTGGGAGGAACCAAACATCTTTAAAAAAAAAAATTCTATCTGTGAAAACAAGTTGAGGCAAGCTGGCATATTATCCAAGGGATATTTATTATAGTCACTGAAGCACCCAAATTGCCTTCTTATGAAGCACTCCCACTAATGAGGTGGTACCTTCTCTGGAGAAAAAGATATAACAAAGTTCCTTTGAATTCTAATTTTAAACCATGATCTTTGATATTGCTAATTCTATAAATTTAATCTATAAAGATCATTGAAACTTGTCTTAATATCGCATTGCGTCTGTTAAGGTTATAGTAATTATCCTTCATCCTCACGTAGCCACACCCACAATTCCAACAGTTTACCTTTATGAAGACACTCAAGATCACTGTGATTATTCTAGAAATCTGTCTCTTCAATAGATTCTCAAGAAGCTTTATTATTCCATTCAAAAGTCTTCAGTCTTAGTGAAAGTCACTGGCTAGCTATGATAATTCTTTCTTTTTATCTGGAGTCAGCACATTAGGAACAGATTCTTTGTGCTCCATCCTGAAGGTCTACAGCTACATAATCAAAATATATTGATTCAGTCTCCTCTAGATTCCAATACCAATCCCGTCCAGACATGAAGAAGCTTAATGCTCTTGGGCCAACATTAACCCAGTTTTGCTTTTAGTCCTATATAATTTTAGTTTCTCTTTCTTAATGCTTGCATTTTTCATTAACTCATTCACCAAAAACTGAGTGCATTAGGTAATGTAGACTAGAAAGACCAAATATATGATATGCATGTTGCTATTCCTACAACCAGTGCCCAAGACAGACGTCATTAATCAACCATGCCACTTTTGCTAGTGTAATCATCTCAACACACTGTCTTAGATAGCTAGTTACTGCCTGGGAGTTGGATTGCAAGTTGAAACATACTTACCATCCCTGCACTAGATGTGGCAGGTGATAAATAAAGAACACTCTGACCACACAGAATAGTGGGGAAGATAGAGCAATAAACCATTAGCATACAATACAGTACTTAATAGATTTGAACATAAAAATGGCAACACATAAGAAAATTCAGACTTGGGAAGGAAGATGAGAGAATAACAAAGTCTTTTCCCATGCTAAGTGAAGCCTGAGTTTAATTTCAAGGAACAGGTTGGAATCGACTAGGGTAAGTGGAGGTGGGTGAAGGGCAATAAAATGTGCAAAGCTGATTAGACCTGAGAGACCAGGGCTCCTCTGGAAGCAGCAGCATGCTTAACTGTGGCTGAGGACAAGAAGTTGTGACAGATTCATCAGAGTCAAGGCAAAGCCAACTCTGAAAGCCACGCGAGAGTTTGGCATTTCATTCTAAAGGCAATGGGAAGCCATTGGTAAATGTATGACGAGGAATTCCTAATGGAGAAAGATCACTTTTATGCAGTGTGGAGAACAGGTTAGAAGAAGGTAGAGCAGGAGATAAGGAAACCTGTAGTGAGGCTTTTGTAGTGACTGAGAGGAATGATGTGGGCAGTGATGGACAGAAGAGTTTTTAAGTACTAAGTGATAGAACTTGGCGACCCATTAGCTATGGTTAACAAAAAAAAAGGAAGATAAGAAATCAAACGGGAGTTCCAAGTATGACCCTGGTGCTTTATTTCTGTCCCTGAATTTTAGGGTTCCATGCACTAGTCTCTAAGACTTTTGAACTCCCACTATGGTCATACCTGTTGCTCTAAGCCCTTAAAGTTTCCCCATTTATTAGAACCTTGTCATTTGAAATTCTCCTGCTGCTTTAGAGTCTCCCGTGAACTTAGACTTAGTTTGGACCTAGGACTAAGTGTACACGTGATCCATTTGCCCTTCTGGCAGGTAGCCTGGTCCTCCAATTAGTGTTGAATTTCACGACAGGCATATTTTTTTAAAATTGAAGAGATTTCAGACACTCATATCTCTGGTCTTGTCCGGTGTTGCAACCCCTAGTTTCTGCCTTACATGGTATGTTTGTGGAGACTCCTCAAATTGGTCTCCCTCGAATTTTTAGCCCATTCGGTTATCACCTCATCCTGCAGTCTTTGAGAGGAACACTTCTATTAAAAAAATGCGAAGTAACTGGTCTTTACAATGATTTTTTAATTAAAGGATAAGAATGAGATAACAGGCAAGTAGCTACCTAGCACATTTTCAGGAACCGTGTTTTACTTTTATAAGTATAGTCTGCAAAATCATAAAGCTATTATAGAGGATAATGGAGAACAGTTGCCATCATCTCCTGCAGGCAAGTACCTGGAGGAGAAAAAAACAAAATCTGTGGTTTCCACAGAGAAGGATGTATCCTCTTATGTCAATTAGGCTTTCTCGGGATTATTGACTGCAGCTGCAGAAAATTTATTTAAAATACTGCAATGCAGTTACCAACTATCAGAAAGCAAATACAGATTGTTTCTATAACTCACTGCAGGCTTTTCCAGCTAGGTCATTCCTAGTCCCTCCATTTTCATGTCACCAGCACCCTTTGTGAGGAAGCCAGAATTTACTAGTTTTCTGACTGCACTAACTGGGTCAGTTTTTCAGAAACAATGGAACAGTTTAAGAATACTCCTCAGTTGAGTTTAAAATTTCACAAATGGCTCAAGAGAAGCAAACATCTTGTTTCTGCTGTAGTCTGTCACATGTGTGTAATGTGCCTTCTCATAACCATTCAATGCAAAGGAATTGGTTCATTCTCTGTATGACTGTGAATGGCAGAATACGCATCTGAATGCTGGATGAGACAGGGATGCAAAGGAGGTGAAGGTAGAGCTAAGGTGTTGGTTGGAAACCTCTGGAGCTTCTAAGGTGAAATTGGAAACTGCTCCCTGTGCACTGGAGAGCAAGGAGAAAGGGAATAAAGAGACAGACCATTTCAGATTGGTATTGGGAAGGTTTAACAAGCACCGGAGCTTACATACCAGGCTTGTCTTGGCAGCCACGAGACAAGTAAATCTTTGAACCCGTCACCAGGATCTCTAAAGTTTATACAGAAGTCTTAATCTTGTCAGTCATGTACACTGTCCAGATGGTCTCCAAACACCTTAATCTCTCAAGGATGTGTCCTTGGAACAGCTCCTAGCGTGGGCACGGTGGACAGAACATAATTCCAGAGACAGGGGAGGGAGTGAGGGGCCTCTGATTGCCTGGTTCCAGCTCTGGGTCAATTAGCGGGCACATCCTCTCGATGACCAACTCCAACACAAGGTTGGAAAGAAGGTGCTTGGGAAAGTAGGGAAGTATTAAGGCCATCTCAGAAAAACTAAATCTGTACCATTTCTTAGCAGCGCATCTAAATAATCCTCAAAGAGATATTTTGAGAGGCAATGCTCTGTATCAAATAAGCACTAGGCTTAAGTCAACAAGGTAAAGTTGATTCTCTGTTCAAAGTTCAGGATCTCATAGCATCCTGACAACTGGATGACTAAGAAACTGCTTGTAATCAATGAATCAGTGCATAGCCTCAGGTTAAGTCTGGCTTTTGGGGGATACAGTTGACCCTTGAACAACGCAGGGCTCAGGGGCACCTCCGGGAAGTGAAAACCCAAGGATAATTTACAATCAATCTTCTGTATACATGGTTCCTCCCTATCTGAGGTTCCAAGTCCATGAATTCAACCACGGATCCTGTAATACTGTAGTATTTGCTATAGAAACAAACAAACAAACAAAATCCATGAGTAAGTGGACTCATGCAGTTCAAACCCACGTTGTCAACTGTATCTGAAACTATGGTGTACGCTATGGTAGTAGCAAACTGCATTAAATAAAACTTTTTCTGTGAAACTATCAGTAAACAGTACAAAAGTCAGAAAAGTGAGAAAGAAGAATTATACTGTATTTTATTCTGGGCATCTGGGAAAGTCTGACTAGGCAAAGGGGCCCAGATACTAAACCCTTTGGCAGACAGGTCTATTTCCTTAATCAAAGATAAGTGCCAGGGGCTTACTTAGATTACCAGAATTCTTTGTTCTAATTCTGTATCTATCAAGCAGCCTTTTGATTACAATTTAACTTCCCATGTACTTTCCCAGAGGGCAGAGAATATAACTGATCTGTGAGCACTTGAGGAAATATAACTGTTTTATTTGCTATGTCCCAATGCTTGAGTGTTTTTTTTAAAGCAGCTTTATTGAGACATAATTCACATACCATGCAATTCAACCATTAAAAATGTACAGTTCAATGTTCTTATTGCTATTTTGTATATTCACAGAGTTTTTCAATCATTACCAAAATTAAATTTAGATTTTCTATTACTTTTATCACCCCCAAAACTGTCATTAGCTCTTACTCCCTGGTTTTTTTTTAGGATTTTCTTTTCCAGATTTATAGAACTGTAATTGACATACAACATTGTATAAGTTTAAGGTGTACAATTGAATGATTTGATACACACATATATTATGACATTATTATCATAATAAGGTTGTTAACGCATACTTCACACCTCACATAATTACCATTTCTTGTTGTTATGGTGAAAACACTTAAGATCCATTTTCATAGCAACTTACAAGTGTACAACTTGGTACTTTTAACTATAATCACCATACTCTACATTAGATCCTCAGAATTCATTTTTTTCACTGAGAGTTTGTACTCTTTGACCAACATCTCTTCATTTCACCGCTTTTTACCCATTCATCACTTGATTCGTATTTGGGTTATTTCTACTTTTTGGCTATTATGAGGATTGTTTTTATGAATATTCATATACAAGTTTAGATGTGAGCATATGTGTTCAGTTTTGGGGGTATTACCTAAAAGTGTAATTGCTAGGACCTATGGTAACTCTATGGTTAATATTTTGAGGAAGTGCCAAATTGTTTTCTAAAGTAACTGCACCATTTTATATTCCTACCAGCAATGTACGAGGGTTCCAATTTCTCCACATCCTTGCCAACACTTGATAATGTGTGGGGTTGTTTCGTTATTTCTTTTATCCTAAGTATCTGTCTTTCCTATCATAACCATCCTAGTGGTTGTGAAGTGGTATCTTATTGTGGTTTATGATTATTGGCCATTTGTACATCTTTCTGAAGAAATGTCTATCCAGATCTTTTGCCCATTTTTAATTGGGTTATTTATTATTTTTTTATTATCGAGTTGTAAAAGTTCTTCATATATTCCAGACACAAGTCTTTTATCAGTTATGTGATTTGAAAATCTTTTCTCCAATTCTGCATTTTTCTACTTTGTTGATGGTATTGATTGATTCCTACCTTTTCTTTTTTTTGGGGGGGGCATGCCACACGGCTTGTGGAATTTAGTTCCCCAACCAGGGATTGAACCCAGGCCCTGGCAGTGAAAGCACTAAGTCCTAACCACTGGACCACCAGGGAATTCCCTGATTCCTACCTTTTTAAGCTTAGCAGAAGTGTGTCAGAATGCTCATTTTCAGTAAACTGATTATTAATTGTTTCACATCTATTTCTGCAAAGACCTCTGATTTGGGAAGCAAAGACAAATAAGATTTATTCTTTTTTTTTTTAAGGTTTATTCTTTTTCAAGGCATTTAGAGTCTTGTAGGGAAGAGGCAAAACACAGGTATACACATAAATCATGTGGAAAGTGTAGTCACGGAGATTTGGTCCATTGTTATTGGAATACTAAAGATGAGATGTACAACTCAGTTTGTGGAGGTCAAGTAAGGCTTCCTGGAACAACTGATGGCAAAATTGAGTCTAAGGTGAACCAGGTAATTTAGAGGAATATAGAGATTTTAGGTGTGAGCAAAAGCAAGAGAGAGAACGATGAATAGTTTGATGTTGTTGGATTATGACATGAAAGGCAGGAAATAACTGTAAAATGTGATTATAGAGGGATTGGTAGAAGCCAGATACCATCACATTGTATGGCCAGTTATAGAGCTTGAATTATGTCCTGTTATTGATAGACTGGAACTTCCCAAATTAAAGAATCACATAACTTAACTCTAAATACAAATGCATACACACACACAAATACAAATACAAATATATACCTGAAAAACTGCAATAGAGAACTGGCTTAAATTCAACAAAAACATTCAGCTCTTTCTAAATGCAATATCTTCATTTATAAAACTCAATTTGAAAATTACTTTAGCTAATCTACTCTGCTGTATATGACTACAATGAATTTATTCACCAGTACTCTCAACAATTTTGATCTTTCTCATAAATTTTTCTTCACTTTTGCCTATGCACCTTGAACATTCTGCTAGACTTTCCCAATTTTGCACATGGTTATTTTCCTGCTTGTTTTGGAGCCTTTAAGAGAGCATACAGTACTGCACTAATTTTGGTATCTTGCAAAAACCTGGTACTAGGGCAGGTAAAATAAATCTTTGGAGCAAGATGATTAGAGGACAAAGGAGAATCAAATAGATTTATTCTCATTCGAAATGCTATTTGCCTGAGAGACATCAGCAAGATGGCAGAGTAGGAAACTCTGGGTCTTCCTTCCCCCCACAAGCACACTGATTCAGCAACAATACATGGGCAAATTTCCTTTATGAAATTTCTTTTTTTAAAGATTACTTGACCATATATGCATAGGTCTACTTCTGGGCTCTCTCTTCTGTTCCATTGGACTTTGTGTTTGTTTTTTATGCTAGCACCATACAGTTTTGATAATTATAGCTTTGTAATATAGTTTGAATCAGGAAATGTGATGCTATCGGCTTTGTTCTTTCTGAAGATTTCTTTGGCCATTTAGAGTCCTTTGTGGTTTATATGAATTTTAGGACTAAGAGAAGTATTTCTTTTAAAAGCAATTTGTATCATTTCTTTTAATACCTCTTTATCATGTTCAAGATAACATTCATCCTCCTTATCACCCAGTTCCATGTGACCTGATGTCTGCTTCTAATTTCAACTTCTGCTACTCGCAGGCATCAGTGCTCCATTTCAGGAAAATCCACTACATTCAACTCCTCCTTCAATTACTGGCTTGGTTGTAAACCTCCATACTTTGGCACATACTATTACGTACCTTCAAACCCTTTGGTTGCTTCTTCACTAGGCTTCTCATCATTCAGCAAAATATCACTTTATCTAAGAAGTCTAGGTCAAAAATTGAATTTAAATGCATTGGACACATACTTTGTATCAGTGTTCATGATTATGCTCTGTTGAAGTATTTTATTGACCATCTCTCCCATCTCTTCCATTCCTTGTGAAGAGTTTCCAAATTATCAATCTGAGGCTTCCTAAGTCCTAGTACAGTGCTTAACACATTGTCAGTGCCCAACCTTAAGAATAAAACAGCCAGTTATTTTACTAGAAAAATGGGTTTATTGAGGATTTGAAGAGAATTGCAGAGAATTGTAATTCAGGATATAGGCAAGCTATGGTGAATCACAGGCAAGTCTGAAGAACAAAGGAGAGGGAATTGCTTTTACTAGGTTTTAGGAGGAAATTGGGGAAGGTTGTTTTGAACAAAAGTTCACTGAAGAAGAACAAAAGTTCAAGATTGTGGTGGTTGCACTGACTGCAAGCTGTGGTTAGAGTATTGTTGCTGGGTTCGGGAAGGATCTTCCTTTGTTTTCTTAAAAGCAGAAGATCAAATTCTCATGTGATTAATGTCTTCCCTTGTCAAAATAATTCTTATCTTTTCTCTTCTTGCTGGTTATGCAGGTTGCAAGGAGTGGTACTAGTGTGACAGTTGCCCTTTCAGGGCTTCTTGACTCCATTTTAAATGAGGTTTTCTTTATTTATTTTCACAGAATAAATATAAACAAATAAATGAATATAAATAAATAAATGAATGGATGGATGAATTGGTTATGGCCCAAAAGAGAGTGAAACAGGAAATTTATATCAATATTTAAAATCTTTTATGCTTCACTCAAAGGCATCAATCAAGATGCCTTTTTCAACTTAATATTGTGGACACATAGCAGGCATTCCAAGTTTACTGAATTGAAACATTTTTTAAGTTGGCAAGAACCTTATGAAATATAAAACTTTATGTTCTGCATTTTTGTTTTGTTTTGTTTTTGTTTTTTGGTGGATGGTGGTACTGAAAAATTTACTGATCAAAAACTGGTTACTCAACCTTTGAATTGTAAGCCAAGGGATTATAATGGATTTCTTTCTCTAGAGTATCTTTTACAAATATGACAACTTATTTTTTATTGAGGGTAATTGAGATAAAAACTCAAGTCAATTGTAATCGGTAGAAAAATGCATAGTTTTTTTGGCTTTTATAGATGATAATGATTATGTGTATGGCATAACCATTCAAATAGTTGAATTTCTGTGTGTATGTTTGCCTGCCAAAATGGGTGAGAAAAAAGGGTAAAAGTTGCTCTCTGTATATCTGTCTCCCTGCCTGGTGATTCTGATTTAATATTATGTTTAAAAACACTATATATGTATTTTTATTTAAGATTGTTTGGCTTCTTTTATAATGTTACTATTAGCGTATGGCATGAGAATAATACATTTTCATATACAGAACATTTGTGAAAAACAAAGATAATGCAATTAATATATATTGATTAGAAAGCTTCAAAAGTTTTCACAACTTAATTAAAATTAATCACAATTATGAGTTTTAGCCTCCTGTAATTTAAGTATTTATGACAAAAAATAAGGTTGTGATAAGATACCTGCCAAATGCTAACATTTGTAGTAAAATAAAACAAAGGGTATATCGAGGCAGATTCTTCTTTTTTTGAGATTAACTATTTGCTAGATTTCCCTAATACTGAAGAAGATCCCTTATAATTACTATGAATTGGCATTTAAAATATTTAACATTATTGTACTCTTTCAAAATCATTTTAAAGTGTTGCTTAGTGGCCTATTTTCAAAAATAAGGAAATTTGGAAATGCATTTTTTAATAGAAATGTGGTATTTTTCCCCACAACTCAATCCTGATGAACTCATCTGAGTGCAGTGCTATCTCTGCAGTCAATTAAAGTGATGAACTGGGATCCATTTTATGGATCACAAAACTGAATGAGAAAGGCCTCCTTAGAGCTATAAGACTCCACTATAATTGGTCACCTTATTTTTCAATGAAAAATAAATGTTTGGAGGATAAACTCATTCAACTCCAGCTACTTTAGATCAGGTCTGACTTATAGCTGAATTTTTCCTGTAATATATGGCTTAAAAATTGGCTGCCAAAATTGAACTACGCTGCTAAAGTATCCTTAATCATAGGACTCATTTGTGACACTTTCATTATAAGAAATTTTAAAAGGCTGATAGAAATCAATACAAAGAGATAATTTGTATTTGAAGAGATAACTTGTATTTGTACTGAATTGGATAGGGAAACTGTTTTCGTACATGGGGAGCTATTCTTGATATAGAGTATCAGCTTTCCATTCGTTGTTGTTTGCAGGAAAGATACTTGGTTTGCAAATATTTAAATACTGTCTGACCTTTCTAAGTTTGAGTGATAATAATTTTGTTTTCCCTTTTGTCCCTCTGCTTTATCTCTTTCATCACTCCTCCTAAGCATTTCTCCTTCCACCTTTATCCCTTTTTCTCTACCATGCCCCACTTCAGCTTCTCTTTCTATTTTCCTTGTAATCTTGCTCTGCACACACTACTTTTCCAGAGCCAATTTGTTTCCCAGAATGGAAGGGACTGCTTTTCTCAGGGAGAGGAACTTTGCCCCACAGAGCTGTTCTGGTCAGATAAGCAGGCAGCTGCTGATTGGACAGGACGAGCTCAGCTGTGGTCTCTTCTGGACAGACCCGAGTAGCAGAAGTAGAGTCACCTGATGATGGAGCCGGGAGCCACAGACAGAGCTGAAAGGAGGGGATATTCGGGGGTGGGATGAACATTTCAGAGATTCTAAACCTAAGCATGTCTTGCTTGAGTTGGTCATTTTGTCACAGGTTTCTCTCTTTGGTTGCTATTCAGCATATTCCTAATGGATTTCCTATGGTAGCTCAACAGGCGCTATCTCTTGTACCTGCATTTTGAAAACATAAGTCTTCTTCAGCAGGCCCTTATGAAATACCCCCTGTATTAGCAACAAGCTTCCCATGGTGTCTTATTACTGTTCTTTGTTGAAAAATGGCTCAGGATTTGATTTGATGTATTTTCCACATTTCATAGTTGATAGGACTTTTCATAATGATAAGTTAAATACCAGTGGATCGTTTTGTTTAGGTACATAACAGGCATTTTAATTAAGAAATTATTTGTTTGGCTCCTTGCCAATAAAGATGATGCTTCTGACCCTACAGCTGTGTGCAGTGGTGGCCAAATCTGCTAATAGTGACCCTTGCTCATCACGTCACTGCTTGCATACATAAGTTAGCTTGACAACTGAGGCTGGTGCCTCTTTTCTGGCTGCCTTTCATTTTCTCCATAGGATTAGGCTATTGCCATATGCAGACAAGGCATACGAAATGGTACAGGAATTTTGTTTATGGGAGGATTTCCTGAAAAGAGACGATATTACCATGCAAATTGTTGTAATGATTCAGATCAATCGTTCCCCGATTTGAGAGGGCATGAGAATCACCTGGAGGGTTAAAATACCAATCCCTGGGCTCCACCCATACAGTTTCTCTTTCAATGTGTCTACAGTGGTGGGGAGGTGACTGGGAGCGAGAATGTGCCCTGCTAATATGTTCCTAGGTGATGCTGATGCTGCTGGTCCTGGACCACACTTGGAGAATGTCTGGAATAGATGAATGGATTATCCTAGAGATGCCTCAGCCCCCACAGCTGTATCTCATCCTCTGGTCCACTTTATGTTTGACTGCAGCCATCATTAACACTCAGGATCTTGCCATTGCTCATCAGCCCTCCTAAGCATCATTTTATAACTAGAGGCCATGCTTCAAGCTAATTCTATAAGTTTATAATCTGTCCTCATCTTCCCATTTCTGGGATGTGTCACAGTGATTCATTTTCTTCAGACAATACACTGTGTATGAATTTTCTCTCAGAGGAAAACAATTATGCCCTTTGAAGATGGACGAGAGGCTATAAGAACTTGTTAGTGGTGATGTGTCTTTTGAATGCTGAGCTGGGCACGTAGACAAGACGAATCAAAGTGTTTGACTAAATGGGAGCTGCAGGTCTATTACCTCAGTTCTGCTCATTGAGAAGGTGAGTGACGTTAGAGATTCTGATAAGTTTGACTCAGAGATTGAAACCTCTGTTGTCTGACTGTAGGCCAGTGTGTAAAAATGAAGTATTGATTTTCTTAATTTTTTTTTTTAACCTCACCATCTAGTTTTGAAAAGGTCTAATAAAGTCACTTCCTTAGCTTTGAAGCTGTTGATGGGGATGTTTGCAGCAGATATGATCTGTCTGGGAATGTGAATATTTGACAAGTTTGAGTTGTACCCTAGGCCCTTGCCATTTTGTTAAGATAATTAATTACTGGCTACATGTTATTCAGACAGTGATACTGCCAGAACACGGGATGGATGAAAAGTACCCCTGGAAGGATCTGGGGTGGGGGCATAACTTTGAAGCGCCCAAAGTAACTAGATTTCAAGTTCCTAGAGGGCAACAGCCATAGCTTCTTCCTTCTCAATGATAGTATTGACAAGTCTTGACTATATTGTGCCTTCAACACCCACACTTAATTCATTTATTAGACAAATGATATTAACATAGTCTTGAGAAAAGGAAATCCTAAGAGATGATTTATCTAAGTATTTCCCAAAGTTGAAAAAGTGTCTTGGAAAATCAGTGTCTTAGAAATTGTGTTCATTATCAAAGAATTTTAGAAAATTTAGAACAAAATATAACTAACCAACTCCCCACTCAAAGTCATAATACACATAAGCAAAATAAAGTCCCCAGGAGGTCCTATAGGAAAAAATATAATAAATATCTTAAAATTAAAATCGTATCTTTAGGATTGTTTAACCTGAGAGTCTTTAAATTTATTTAAACACAAATCTTGCTTCTATCATGACATTAAAATATATCCCTTGAAACCAATGTCATAACAAATATTATTTTTACTTCCGTTTTCTCTCCAGTCCTGTCTTCAAACAAGAATAATATCACTGTTTTCTAAAGTAGTATTTTCCTCTCCACTGGCTCCATCCAATCTCTTCCCTAGAATAATGCAATGATCTTCTCCTTGGTCATTCTAATTCCGCTCTTGCCCTTTAACTCTCCCAGATCGTTTCTCTAACTATCACCATTAGTCATTTAGCAACCGTAAATAAGATCATGTGACCACAATTAACTTTCGTGATGGTTCAAATAAAGTTCAAATTCTTTATCATGGCCCCCACTGAAAGACCTATATAATGTGACCCTTACCCGCTAATGATGCCTTATTTTATACGATTCTACCCCTCACTAAGAATAATAGGGACACACTGATCTTTTCTCAGGTTTTCAAAGAAAACAAACTCATTCCTTTTTTTTTTAATTTTAGTATAGTTGATTTACAATAGTGTGTTAGTTTCAGGTGTACAGAAATGCAGATTACTTTGCATTATAGGTTATTACAAGACATTGAATATAGTTCCCTGTGCTATACGGTAAATCCTTGTGGCTTATCTATTTTATGTATAGTAGTTTGTATCTGTTAATCCCATACTACTAATTTATCCGTCCCCTTCTCTTTCCCCTTTGGTAACCATAAGTTTGTTTTCTATGTCTATGAGTCTGTTTCTGCTTTGTATATAGATTCATTTGTATTATTTTTAAAATTCCACATATAAGTGATATCATATAATAATTGTCTTTCTCTGACTTACTTCACTTTGTATGATATTCTGTAGGCCCATCCATGTTGCTGCAAATGTCACTATTTCACTCTTTTTTTTATTGCTGAGTAACATTCCATTGTATATATGTACCACATCTTCTTAAGCCAGTTGTCTTTTTATGGGTACTTAGATTGTTTCCATGTCTCGGCTAAACTCATTCTTTCTTTATGCTCTTTGCAATGGTTCTTCTCTCTGCCTGAGATGCTCGTCTGATGCTCTTTGCATGACCAACTCCTTTTCAATTTAGGTTTCAACTCAGTTGTGCCTCCTTCAGAGGGAGCTTCTGTGACTACTCTAGCTATCCCTAAATTAACTTTCATCATATCAACATATTTCATTTTCTTTGTAGATTATCACTAGTTGGAATTATTCAATACGCTTGCTTTCATTCGAATTTTTGTGTCTTCCTCAACTGAACTGTGGGCTGCCTTCTGATTTGTTCATTTATCTGGTTGTATGCTTTGCCTTGTATGAAAGCAGAATTACAAAATAATAGCTAGATAATGAAAGGCAAAATATAAAGTGCTCTCAAAACAAATTGTATTATAGATGCATAAAAATAATGTACAGCAAAGAATGTTGCTCTCTAATGGGAAGAGTCGATTGTGTAAGGTCATTAAAAAGTAACTCAAACTCCATTACATTAACAAAAGAATAAAAGTCCATTAGGCAAGAGCTGGGAGGTTGGCTATTAATTAAACACTGCAGTGTTTGCCTGCATACATAGTCCTTAGAAACCCACCTAAAAGTTTCCTTGAAGTAAGTCAATGTAGACTGATCTTTGGCACTTAATAAATAAGACTTTTACCTAATGAAATAATGGAGCTGGCTTATGATCATCAGTGGATGCTAAAACATTAGGAGAAAGGTTGATACAGAACATTTTAATGGAAGATTTAGGCTAATAATTTAGCCCTCATTAGCCTAAATGCTCAAAACTATGTTAACATCACTAAAAGAGGAAAATTTGCATATTATGCAAATTTTCTTCCTGATATGATCTGGGGGGGGGGAACCCTCACAAAACAAAAACAGAATTAAATTAAGTCTCTAGATGTAACTACCAGCTAATAGAAATATGCGGGGAGAGAGGAACATGTGAAATTATACCACAAGGATAAAATCAGCCATACCTAGAAAACTCTGTAGCACAAATGATGTACTATCTTATAACTGGAAGATATTCCATCCTTCTGATTCTGAGATTTTTTGGAAAAAAGGAACAGGGGTGTATTTAAGGAGATTAAACAGGTAAGGTACCACGTGTGTGTGTGTGTGTATGTGTGCATGCGTTCATGCGTGCATGCATTCGGGAATGGGAGAAAGCCTGGGCGAGGAGCATGCTCTTCCCAGCTGGACACCGCCTACCTCTCAGGTTCCAGTTACTCCATCCACCCCAGTGCCATGTGCCTGTGTATTCATTATGGCAGCCACTCCACTTCTCACCATTCTCCAGATACATTTCCCCTTTCTTTGTTAAACCTTGCTTTCTTCTCCCCAAATTAGATGCTACTCCATTCAATTGCATCTCAGGAACACCATTCTCATATCTCCAACAAATCACGTACCCCCCTTGTAAACCGCCTCTGCATCTGTATCAGCCACTAGTTTGTGAGGACAAATGGGCATAGACCACGTGGTATTATCATCACTAGCATGGGGTCTGTCCATATTGCTGAGTCAGCTGTTAAAGCCCCAGATGTTGTTTAAATTAGCCAGTCTTTGGTATTCTGTTGCAGCAGCCTAAACCAAGACCATATTTATACGTGGACTATATGTATAGTCTGCTTTCTCTTTCTACCTCAGAGAGCTTCTCAGAATACTTTGTAACTCCCTGGGCTGCAGGTAGTAAAGCATGTTAACATACGCACGTACACATAGTTAACACACAGTTAACATATACAGTCAACATATAGTTATGTCCTTTCCTTTCTTTAATGACAAAAATGGAAAAACCATGATGTTAGTGCTTTTCAAAGAAAGTCAGGCCCTGAAAAATGCATCCATCCTCAGGATTTATTCCCCAAAGGTGGGGCAAGCATTCCTGAGCTATCGATGACAATGAGTTTAACCAATGACATGATTTTATTTTATAAAAATTACGTGAACTGGATCACAAAATTGATAAGCTATAAGGATTCGGTTGAACTACAATAAATCAAGTGAAAGAATACTATAAAGAGGGCAAATATGGTCTACAGCCCCACAGTGTGTTTCTGAATTGAAGATTTTTTTTTTTTTACAATTCACTTGCACATGGTGCTGAAACATTTCAGGAAGAGAAAGCCAAAATTGTTTTTAAGTGAAGATAATATTGTGAAACAAACTCTCTGCAGGGCTTCATGAGTTTAAAATCCTCAAATAATTATTCTTGTTACCTGAATGGAATTACTTAGGAAGAAATTTCACAGTTGGAATGTATAATTCATGATAAAGGGTTCTGCACATCAGCCTTTCACAATTACTAGGCTATAGGGATATATTTATTATTATATAAACTTGCAAAACATTGAGTTGCTAGCAAGTCTGTCAACACATATTTACTGAAGGCTTCTTATGTGGAAGGAAATGCTCTAGAAATTGGAAATAACCTGATATACAAACAGGCATGGATTCACTCTAGTAGAGAAATAAGCAGACAGTAGTTAATTGTGGGATTAAGTTGAATGAGACTGTAAGGGAGCAAGGGAGAAGGAAACAAGAACAAACCTTAACCTAATCTCAGAAGATTTTCCTGAGAAAAGTACATTTAAGCAAAGCCCATAAGTATGAGTGGGTTTAAGTAGGATAAGTAAAAGGAGGGGAAGAGTAATTTAAATAGAAATAACAGCCCGAAGGCCCCGAGGCAGGTAAGAGCATGCTGTGTTTAAGTTGAACAATGCTCAGCATGGCCAGGATAGTGAGAACCAGCAGGCAAGTGGTGTGAAACTAGGATCGTAAGTTATGTATTGATAGATAACAAAGTACACAGACCTCTACAGCCTGTGTTTCAGATTTGGGTCTTCAATGTGTAAAAATGATCTGAAAATAGTTTATTACCTAAAAGTTAACATCAGAAATTTTAACAGACATAGAGAACAGACTTGTGTTTGCCAAGGGGGAGCAGGCAGCGGGGGGAAGGTTGGATTGGGAGTTTGGGGTTAGCTGATGCAAACTATTATATATAGAGCAGATAAACAACAAGGTCCTACTGTATAGCACAGGGAACTATATTCAATATCCTGTAATAAACCACAATGGAAAAGAATATATATATATATATATATATATGTAACTGAATCACTTTGCTGTACAGCAGAAATTAAAACAACATTGTAAGTCAAGTACACTTCAATTAAAAAGAAAAGAATTCTAGTAGGCATAAAATTGTCCTTGTTTTGGACTTCACTGGTGGAGCAGTGGTTAAGAACCTGCCTGCCAATGCAGGGGACACTGGTTTGAGCCCTGGTCCAGGAAGATCCCACACGCCGCGGAGCAAGCAAGCCTGTGCGCCACAACTATTGAGCCTGCGCTCTAGAGCCCGAGAGCCACAACTGCTGAGCCCACGTGCCGCAACTATTGAAGCCTGCATGCCTAGAGCCCGTGCTCCGCAACAGGAGAAGCCACCGCAATGAGAAGCCTGCACACCACAACGACGAGTAGCCCCCGCTCGCCGCAACCAAAGAAAGCCCGCGCACAGCAACGAAGACCCAATGCAGCCAATAAATAAGTTTATGTATTAAAAAAGTCCTTGTTTGAAATAAAAACACAAAACAAAACTTTGAAAAGTTCTTGGAGTAGAAGGCAGGTCTCCCCACTACCCCAGGGACCTCTGTGTTGGTTGGGGCCAAGGTTTAAAAGAGGTGGGGTACAGGCCAGAGCTTAACATTTGCAGGCTCCATCCACATCAAGAGATCAAATGGACACTTACATACCGTATGTCTAGATATTTAAAAATTATAAATCAAGCTAACAAACTGGTAAAAAATATGTTCTATCATGCTACCTTGAGAAATATATCTTCACAATAAGTTGGAGAAACAGGTTTGAAGTTAGAATTCTTGGACTTCTGGGAATTCTCTACTGGAATCTGATGGCACAGAGAGAGCCAATATCTCGGCCTTACTTTCAATTCTCAAACTATTCCCCCATTTTTCCTACCCATACTAGGAGGAATCCTGTATGAAAGCATGCAGACATTCCAAGTTTAGATATTCATGTGACTTAGCCTGGGGGAAAAAAGCCTACCCAAGCCCTGAAATGAGCTTGGGAACTTTGGGCAGGATATTCCTAAGCCCTGAGTACCCAGAGCGCCATCTGAAGGAAGACTGCTGGCTCCAAGTGGGCAAGGTCCAGTGGCCCTGTAGATTCCTCACCACCTGGAGAGGAATGGCCACAAGAAAAGGATCCTCTAAAATGAGCAGGATTGTTGATGGGATGTTTCTCTGCATAACAGAAGAATAATTGGGACTTTCTAGATTAGTATAGGAAGAAAATGAGATGCTGGAGGGGGAGATAAAGAGAGGAACCAACGAGATGATAAGAGTGTGGGATAAGGTGAAATTCTAGGAGCTCTGTAGCTTGCTCTTCCATTAAAATTTGTCTGCATTGCTCTGATGTAAACCCTTCCTCAGCCTTTCCAAAAAATCTCAAGTAACATCCAATATTGGAAGATGAAAACCAGGAACCAGGGAAGTAATATATATGAATAAGGCTGGCTGAGACAGAAATAAAATAATTAGATGCATTGGGGACTATGGCTACCTCAGGGCAAAATGTATCTATCTATATCTATCCATCTATATCTTTTTTTTTAAACAGCACATACTAAGCAAAACATGTCTGTTTGTAAGCTATGGCAATAAACAAAATAGCTGACATTTACTGAATATTTACTATGTGTCAAAATCAATTCTAAATACTTTGCATGTACTAATTAATTTATTCATCACAGCAAACTTACATGTATTGTTATCTTCATTTACATATAAGGAAGCTCTGGCACAGAAAGAGTAATAAATTTGTCCAAGGCCATACACATGGAAAGTAAAGAGGTAAATTTAAATTCAGAAAGTTTACTTCTAGAACTTCTGCTCTTAATTATTGTACTATATCGCTTCTCAGTGGTTCCTGTGAATAATGTTTAGTTTCAAAATCTGAAGAAGAGGCTGAGTTTTATACTATGATTAATGTGGCACAGACCGAGGTCAACAGAGGAAGAGACGAAATAAAAAGTCAAGAAGGATGATGAAATGCTGAGTATCTCATTTTTATCTAGATCTCAAGGGGCTGTGCTAGTGCAATCTGACAATGAGTTAACTTCCTCAAGGCAGTGGGATGCCATAAAGGGTTTTAGGTAAGTGACATATAAAAATTGCTCTGTAAATATTACTTGAGTTGCAGAATGGATTCAGGATAAAAGCAATGGATTAGTTGGGATGCTTTTGCAGTTAGACACTCAAAAAATGTAGGTGGTTTGAATGGAGATGTAGAGGCATGGCTGTAGTTGACAGAGTTGGTGTTTTATTGGTGGTAAGGAAGATGCTGGTGTCAATGTAACATCCAGTTTTTTGGCCTGAGCACCTGGGTGGATTGTGATGCTATTTACTGAAGTAAAGGATGATGAACAAGGAGCAGATTTTGGAAAGTAAATTATGACTTTAGGAACTGGGCTTGTTGAGCTTGGGGTACCTGGGAGAACAACTCTAAAATTGAGTAAATAAAGACAGAAAGGTGACCACTGGCTCGATTCCAGCGAGAACGATGCTGGTAAAACGAAAGTTGTGGATTTCAGATTGTCAAATGAGTGGTTAGCCATTTCCAACAGACACAGTCATCATCAGGAAGTGAATGTTTTAATGTTTATACATAGTTAGGACTTTCTGATCAAACGTCGTTAGAGCCTGGGTTAAAGGACGAGGCTTGTAAGTTAAAGGGTGGTTGAAAAGCTAGAAATCTCTGGAGGAAGTTAGAGTTCTCTCCCTATGTGTTTATGTTTCAAAGGGAAATGAAACCTGGAGCCTGGCAGCCAGTTATTTACATTCCAATGGAAGGCTAGAGAATGAGAAGATTTACTCCCTCTCTCACAAAGACAGAGGGCAACTTGTGAACTATATAAACGCCCAGATTTCATTTTAGGAGTTCTGCCCTGCAGAACAGACCCTATCTGTGCAGGTGTGACTCTGGCTCTCAGAGTTTCACCTGCGGAGCACAGGATGTGGGAAACTGGCATAGTTATTGCTGTAAGTTATAATAACTTTGATCCCTGTTCCAGAAACCTTGCATTGACTTTTAGCATAAAATCAAATAATTACAAATATTAAAAAACTTCCACAGTGGTCCAACCACTATGGAAAACAGTATGGAGATTCCTTTAAAAATTAAAAATGGAACTGTCATATGATCCAGCAATCCAACTTCTGGGTATTTATTCGAAGAAAAAGAAAACACTAGTTTGAAAAGATATATGCACCATTATGTTCACTGCAGCATTATTTACAACAGCCAAGACATGGAAACAACCTAAGTGTCCATCAATGGATGAATGGACAAAGAAATGTAATATATATATATATATATATATATATATACACACAATGGAATATTACTTAGCCATAACACAGAATGAAACTTTGAATTTGTGACAGCACGGATGAACTGGGAGGGCATCATGCTAAGTGCAATAAGTCAGACAGAGAAAGACAAACACCATATGATCTTACTCAAACAAACAAAAAGCACCATGCTCATAGATATGGAGAACAGATTTGTGGTTGCCACAAGCAAAGGATGAAACGGGTGAAGGGGGTCAAAAGGTACAAACTTTCACTTGTAAAACAAATAACTCCTGGGGATGTAATGAACAGCACGGCGACTGTAGTTAATAATACTGTATTGTATATCTGAAGTTGCCAAGAGAGGAAATCTTAAAAGTTTTCATCACAAGAAAAAAAGTTTTGTAACTATGTATGGTGACAGATGTTAATTAAACTTACTGTGATGACCATTTCACAATATATTCAAATATTGAATCATTATGTTGTACACCCAAAACTAATGTAATGTTGTATGTCGGTTATACTTCAAATAAAAAAAAATTGCCTGTATTCTCTTTAGTTTGCCTTCTACAACTCCCAGTGCACTAAATGATCTCTGAACAATAGTTCATTGTTTATTTTAAATATTCAATGATAGCTCAACCTCCTGATGTCCCTCTACAATTTCTGGACAAAACTGGCTCCCCCATCCAAGGTGCATATGTCTTTGGTTATATGTAGCCTTTGGATATGTGGCTAATTCATTTATATTTTCTTTCCCTTCTATTCAGAAAGATGAACCATTCCCCAAATGATGAGGACCATCCTTCCTCTATTGCTGTTCACTGATAAACTCTAATCCCCTAGTGTAGTGAACACACTGGGGTGGGGTGGGGTGGGGGGTTAGTTGAATTCTACAACCATGATGGAAATTTCTCTAATGCTGATTGAGCATCCCTGATACTCAATACTTTTTCCCTCAGTGGGGGAGGGAAAAAGAGGGACATCAAGCTGAGGAGGGATCAATGGTTCACAAATGGCTAATCCTTTACTTTTCTCTCTCTCTTCTCTTCCTCACCACCCAATTCCAGAGGTGAGGATTTGTGATAAATGGGCCAAGAAGAGATTTTTTGATGACTGCCTGGGGCTGCTCCTTTTTGGCAGAGGTGTCCTAGGATGCATTAAAAGACCAAGCCTAGATGCACTCAATATTTACTCAGGAATAACGACCTATAAAACATACCAGCCAATAAGAGCTCTACTATTCCTCAACAGTTGTAGAGAGAGATGGGAAAATAAATGAGAAGAATGCTTCCTTTGCCTAAATTTAACAATACATTTTGTTAAAATGTACATTTGTACACTTCATCTTTATTCACTTTATATTATGGGGCTGTGATATACAGATACACATACAAAAAAAATAAACTTATTAGAAATATAAAGTTTGATCGGTGTTTCTCTAAGTAAGACACATGGGGCTCTGTATTAAAATTACCTAGAGTACTTATTGAAAATAGAGGTTTCTGAACCCCTCCAAAGACTGAATCAGAATGTCTATTTATAAGGGCCTCTAAAATTACAATTTTAAAAATAGATATTCCAATAATTTTTATGAATTATTTAATTCAAGAACTACTGCTTTTATATATGTAGTTACTCTGATATTAAGGGAGTTTTGTGTATGTACCTGTGTTTGTGTCTGCATGTGAAATGAATTGTGGTTCCATAAATCATATTATACACCAGCATTTTCCTCCAAGCTGTGAAGTCAGAAAACTACTTCTTTTATCTGTTAACAAATGTTCAATACACAAACACACTCACACGTACCCAAAGGTTTTGTGGTCAAATATATTTAGCAAACTCTGTATATTACATGCCTCTTTTGGAGATTCCCAATTCACATTAGTATTTTAAAGGCCGTGAGAGCCTATAAAAATCTGGTGTTTCTCAAATCCTTCAAGCAACTGTGTGATTAGTACTTTTTATTTTTTTCAAGTAAAAGTATGAGTACCCAAGGACAGTTTGGGGAACACCATTCTACGCAAATATTATGAAGTATCTTAGTTGTAAGATATAAAATCTGTGTCTTCTATTTTGACTTCAGGTACTTTTGCAAACAAGCAATGCTAGTTTGGAAGGAAGTTTTTGATTTTTTTCCTCTACCTAGCTGTAAATATAGAAACACTCTCTGTGTTGAACAAATATAAATTTACACCAGCAGACATATGAGCATAACTTTTATGCTTTTGATGGTTATTAAAATCTGTTGTTTTAATCATGTAATCTAGCAATAAACTTAGTCCGTTAATATTCAGAGAGCAACTGACAGGAACACTTTTGTCTTGTACTCCAAAATTATTATCCTTGGTGTTTGAGAACAGACTCATTTAATAGCCATTAAAGAGTGAGAAAATATACAGCTTTAACCTACATTGAGAGGTTAAAAATAGAAATACTAGCAAATAGATTTAAATATATGTATCACCAGACATATAGTTCAGTAAAACCCTTCCCTCCTTCCTCCCAAAAAAATCATGGGAAAAACTGCTGTATGCATTTTTATATTCTAGTTTCGATTACTAAAAACCATTCACTTCATTTTTTTCCACCTGTCAAAAATCAATTCAATATTTATGTGAATTGGGTAATAAATCTTTTCTTCCACATACATTTCTCTTTCCAATGACAATTTAGCTGTTTAACCTATGTTCTGTAACTTGTTCTTAAAGTGCAGTGGTGCCCAGTGGTTCCTGACTAGGATGGGACAATGTGGAGAGACGTGGATTTCATCCACTATATGGAGCCTGATGAGTGTCATATGGAAGCTCAGTACAGGGATGGATTCCACCCGGAGGGAGAAGTTCCTTGAGTTCTCATATTCTGAGGACGGTAGGGAAGTTATGTAGCTACCCAGTAAGAAATGTTTTAGGTTATTTTATTGTTATGGTGAATGGTGACAAGGACCACACTCTTTCAGGTTGAGCACACATGCATGCATATTGCTGTAGCCATACACTGCTCATCCCAGAGCAGGGGGCAGGAAGGGCACTACTAAAACCTTCCCTATGGCAGGCTGGGCATGCTAATGGAGAGGAAAAGGGATAGGATTTGTCTCTGAAGTTGGTAGTAAGGTACTTGTCTCGTCTGAGTTGAGAAACCATTGTTTTTAGCAGTGGTTTTAGCATTTTTGGAGATCCTGTGTTGCTAAGATGGTCTATGCCTATAATGAAGCTCATCCCTTCTCTTTCTGTGAGGTCAGGAGGTCATGCTTCTGGATTTTATAAACCATCACAAATGGGATCAGCTGGTCCACTTCACCATCACTTCATCCAATTGAATCAATCATGTTACTCAAAATTCAAACTCACACCTGCATTATCATAACAAAACAGTTTATATTTTGTGGTCTAGATGCTTTTATTATTTCTTCAAGAAACTGATGACCCAGTAAGGGAAGCCTTAAAATCTAGGCAACCAGACCCAGAGGGAAACTCCAGGCATTTTCTTTAGCTCCAGCAACCTACTCTGTCCATCTTCTGGGTGCTATTTTTGCTTATTTCTTTGCAAACACTGCAATTCTCCCTTCTTTCTAAACATTGAACTGACCATCCTTCACACATTTCAGATCTTTACTCTGTTTCCCAAAGGCTGTGGGGTGAGCAAGACAGGACTTTGAAAAGTTGGTCTTAATTAAATGTGCACAATACAGTAACTAGAAAAACATGTTATTTTTTCTAGTACCATTACTTAGATAAGAATTTTTAATATTAAGCACAGAATCAGATACAACTTCTTATCTATGTAATTAAATGTGACATTAACATTTGAGATAAACATAAGGTCATTTTTTTTCTCACCATTTTTTTAAAACGAGGAGATGACTGATATAAATATGAGCCGTATGAGTATCAACTAGATCATAAAAAATTCTGGGAGGGAGCAGAGGACTTAGAATTTTCTGTTATGGAAAACTGTCTTCCATAGTAGAATTTACAGTTTTTCCATTCCCAGTTTTGTTGTTGTTTCTTGGCATTATTAACTACTTCAATGAAATAAATTGTTTTAATTACATAAACTGTATACAGTGAGATGCAGAAAAAGTAGGTAATGACTTGCTTAAAGTCATAGGAAAAGTCAAATACTTTGTAAAATGGGGATTAGAAACCAGGTTTTTTGATACCATTGTACAGGATATTTACTATCCAACAGGCTACCTTTTTAATGTGCCTTTCAAAATGTGAGGCTTATCATTATAGAAAAAAAATAGAAGGAAAAAGATCAATATATGAGAGGAAAATTGTATCAATGTGATAAATGAGGACTTTAATGGAGACCATAGATTAAAAATGTAGTTGGTACTTTTTTATCTATTGCTGTGTAACAAAACCGCCCACCAGATTTTTGTTGCTTATAATTTATCTCTTACAGTGGGTTGACTGGGCTCAGATCTCTCATAGAGTTGCAGAAAGATTGCAACTGCAACAAGAAACATCTTGAAGGTCCAATGAGGTGAATATCCATGATGGCTCCTTCACTCACAAGGCTGGTCCTTAGGCAACGTGGGAACTGACTGGATATCTTTTGCTTTCCGTGTAGCTTTTCAACATGACAAGCTAGGGCCTCCTCAGAGCATTGTGACATCACTGTAGTTGAATTATTTACCTGGCTGCTGGCTTCCCCAGAGCAAGTGTTCTAGTGTATCCAGATCGTAGCCTTTGTTTCTTATGACTTAGCATTGGCAGTCACACATTATCACCCCTACCACATTCTACTGATTAAAAGAAGTTCACAGGAGAGTGTAGTTCACAAGAGTGCGTATCTTTGAAAACTGTCACAGTTAGTAAAGGTGATGCTGAGAAATAAGAACAATGAAGTTTCACAGAAAAATCTCATATCTTTCTTTCCTTGTAATGTAAATTAGTCATTGATTCTTAGAATAGGGAAAGATCTTAAGTATCCTCTATTTAAAATAGCTCATGAACCCTTGAAGAAACTGAAGCTCAGGTAAGGGAAAAGTCTTTGTGTCTACAAAAATTTTTAAAAAAACAGTGATTATATCTTAATATTTTTAGACTATCAGGGTGTTACAATATTTTAACAATTAATCTAAACAGAAATCTTAAAAAAAATGTAGGAAAAATAATATGTCTCATCTAAAACAATATGTAGGAATTAACCTGATACAATTGAGAGAAATCTTCCAAAATGTGCCTAAAGTAGGCAATGGTTTGTTGTTTTCTTTTTTTAAAGCTTTTTTTGATGTGGATCATTTTTTAAGTCTTTACTGAATTTGTTACAATACTGCTCCTGTTTTATGTTTTGGTTCTTTGGCCGCGAGGCATGTGGGATCTTAGCTTCCCATCCAGGGATGGATCCCTCACCCCCTGCAATGGAAGGTGAAGTCTTAACCACTGGACCGCCAGGGCAGTCCCTAGGCAATCATTTTTAAATTTCATCTTTAAAAGGAAAAAAAAAAATATATATATATATATGGAGCTAGATTAAATTTTTGGTTTATTTCTTTTTCTGTTATTTCATTTGAAAAAAATGTGACATGAGTTTGCAGTGACATATTTCACCATATCCTTAGTAAGGATGTTTTCATTTGAAATATTTTTATTTTGGCCAGGTACAGATGACATGAGGAGTAATAGTTTTATTAAGGAAACTGGCGATAATCCATCTGGAATTTCCCACAGATTACCCTAGGAAATGTATTATGGAAAAACCTGAAAGAAATTTTTGGCCAACCCAATACATAATTACAAAAGATATTCAAAACTCTATGTTAGCTCTTAGTATGTGAATTCTTTAGCAGGAGCTTATTACTACTACGAGGGGAATGCGTGTGTCATTGTTGTTAAATGTGTAGCACATAAAAGGAGACGAGGGTCTATGAGCACAGGAGCTATACTTGACCAATGGGTTTGCAATGTAAGAACTCCCATCTGAAAACTCAGTGCACATGAAGAGAAAGAGTGTTTTATTTTGCAATATAACACTGAAATATGTCAAGCACATGCACTGAGACTTGCTGGGCTGATACGTGTTCTGAGAATAAAAGAAACATAAATTGCTAAGGCTCAGGAACGTGCCCATTCTATGAATAGAGACTGACTTTGCTGCCAAGGGAAGCAAGTTGCTTGGGTTTTAGGTGACGCATCTCCACTCTTTAGCAAGAAAAAGGTTTGGAAAGCAAACTACGTGAAATGTTTTCCCAGAGGTTTCCAATGAATACCAAACCCATCAAGCATCTCATTTATTTTAGACACAGACTCTCTATGCCTCAGGAAACTCTTTCAACTCTAATGTCATTGGAAGCACCTGTCATCTTCCTTCACCTTTTACTGTCAGGCTATCTGTGCCTTTAAGGTAGGTCACCTTTCTTTGGCATCCTGCTTCCTTATAGGATTGGAAGCTAAATTTCTTCCGCGTGAGCTGTATTTGGAATTTGAGGCCTCTTTGCTTCCCCAGTGTGCCCCACCCCACATATCCCATTGCATGGTCAAACTGCCACTCTCACTCATGTATTTACCCAACAGAATATTTCTATATTATAAAATATTACATTTTAAAATATTATAAATTCATATTTTATTAAGCTATTATTTATTGAACTCCTGCTATGAGGAAGAAATAGTGTTAAGGGTAGAAGAGTCAGGGAAGTAGACTTGCCCTTGCCACCACTGAGTTAGATTGGGGAGAATGACGTCAGGAAGAAGGCAAAGGGCTTTCTGCATCAACAGAATAGAATCAAGGTCTGGTTATACTCTTCTTAAAATGGGACTGGTGGGACTTCCCTGCTGGTGCAGTGGTTAAGAACCTACCTGCCAATGGTTCTTACCTCTGCCTACCTGAAAAGGGTTCGAGCCCTTGTCTGGCAAGATCCCACATGCCGCAGAGCAAATAAGCCCATGCGCCACAACTACTGAGCCTGCGCACCTAGAGCCTGCGAGCCACAACTACTGAGCCTGCGCACCTAGAGCCCGTGCTCCGCAACAAGAGAAGCCACCACAATGGGAAGCCTGCGCACCACAACAGAGTAGCTCCCGCTCGCTGCCAACTAGAGAAAGCCCGCGAGCAGCAACGAAGACCCAACACAGCCATAAATAAATAACAGTACTGGTGGGGGGGGGTCCCCCTTGACACATGTAGAGACCCTGCTTCCCACTATCCCTTGCGAATTTTAGTCCAACTCCTCTATGAGGAAAGTAATGAGTTGTTTTTGTAAAAAAATGGAAAACAGCTCTCCTAATTTTTTTCCTCAGATGTTTCCTAACTGGCTTAGGAATGTGATCCTTGGATTCAGTATGCAAGGTTGAGCCTGGCCAATATGCTTTTGTTTTATTATTCTAGAAACATTTCCTAGAGCCTCTCAAGGTTAATCAAGTACACCAGAGGCTTCTATGTGGGTTGCAGAATCTAATTACTATTCCTTGTGGTTCCCATACCAGCTTCCTCAACGCTACTTTTAGAACTCCTTCTGAGACAGCGAACAATTCCACAGCCAGGTGCTTATGGATAGAGTCATTCTGGCTCTTATCGGACTCTGAAGGGCAAAATGAGAAGAGGAAGGAGCCCCTTTGCTTTCAATGACTGATCAGAAGTGAGTTCCTTTACTCTAAGTTGTGTCAATAATGCAAAAAGTTGTGTCAATAATGCAAAAAGACAGTGGTTTAATAAGAATATAATGAGTAATAGGATACCTGGATGAAACAGGAATGACTTCATTTTGAGGGAGTGTGTGATAGAGAGAGAATTATTACCACCTGCTTTGCCTTGAGAGCAGAGAAACAAATTCACCTTGATTAAGATTATATTTCTTCAGAGAAGAATAAATAGGGAGACATCTTTAAGTTTATATTTATGGACAAATGGATACAGGAGATAATCTTATAATGCCACCTTTTGCTTTCTGACTGGTTTAGCGAATGCAAGCCAATGAGGCTCTAACAATAAAATCATTCCAAAGAAATAGTAGAGACCAGACTAGTGACCTCATCTGAAAAAGAGGGTCAAAGATTTTATTGACAAGAATTCGTTACCTAACAGGGTGGGACTGATGCTTTCATCTCCATAGAATGGTGTTTACTTTGGGGGGAACAATAAGACTGGGGGTCACAGCTAAAAATCAACTCATAACCTTCATGCCCCAAATGAAACTTGGGCAGGGACCTGGACCACTAAGTTCACCTTGTTATAGCTGCTTAAACAAAAAATAGAATCACATAAGAGTGTGAATGTACAGCAGCAACCGTAGGCTGTGGGGTTATGTTCTCAAGAAGATGTATTGAACTTTCAGTTAAGGTGCAGCAGATGTTATTGGTTGGTTATCCCGAAGGCATTTCTCACCCATTTATCCTTTGCAGGCTTCCCATCTTATATGCTGTAAAGATAGGTCTCTTTCACTGCAGAGGTGGCAATATAAGGTAGATCTGGAAGTTGATGTGTCAGGGGATATCTGATAGGGGGAGTTTCTGGAAAAGAAAATTTCTAGATGAATAGTTTAGGAACAAGAGAGCTGTATCTCTTCCCCTAGCCCATGCTTCCCAGCCTTACACATGTACATGATGATATCTGTACCTTAGCCAGGCATTTATTACTGGAAAAGAGGAGGTGATAACAGGCATGTGGATGAAAAAGCTTACACCCTAAGAATAATTCACAATGAAAAGAAAGCTGGTGACCTTTACTGAACCCACTGAACCTCCAGACTTCATATTAACTGAACAATAAATGCCCCTCTGATTTAAATAGCTTCTATTTGGATATTAATACAGTCAAAAGCATTTCTCCCTGATAAACAAAGTATGTGGGTGCTCAAGGCATCGGTTGAAAGACAAAATACATGTGAATATAGTTATTCCAAGTTTGGGAAGTGGGTTATTTTAGTTTCCTGTATTTTTCTCAAAGACATTTCACACAAATATTTATTTGGTTAACATATTACTTCTCAGAAGCAGACAAGGTTAGTGTTGATTACAGCCTCATAAACGAGGAAACTGGAATGCAGAGGTAAAGGGACTTTATCTAAAGCAACAAAACTTGATTATAGCAGAGCTAAAGCCTGAACTAAGATCTTTGATTCTTTGTCTTAAGATCCTCTGCTGGGTCACGTTGTGAGTTAAAAAATCAATAAATAAAATGACTTTGCATCAAAGAAACTGGATGACAAATGAGGGTGATTTTCTCTTTTGTTTCAAACTAGGAACCAGCAATACACTCAAGAAAATATTTTCACCTAGGTTTTCTCCATGTTCTTCGTAGAAGGGAATTTATGCAAATACCCCAGAGAACTACCTTCCTACAACAACCACCTAGATCCTGGCTGCAGTAAATGTGTTTACTGTGGTTAGAAATCTAAAACTGAACAGTTTATAAAAGAAGCTAGAGAATGTTGTAGCAGAACCATTATAGCTCTAGATTTCCTGTTTCTTTCAATTCAGATCCTGCTACAGAGGCACACTCCCTTTTGGGAATCCATGGTTTGCAAAGAGAAAGGACATCCAGTTTTACACATACTCTGCTGAAATGCAGCAAAATGAACAGTTTGCACCTCAATCCAATGATGTAAATCCTTAGATGGGCTAATCAGCCTTTATAGAAACCTGTTCATCTCTATACAGAAGAATGATGTATAGTGTTTTTTCAAATGCCCTTTAAAAGTAACTACAATTCAATTGCTTTTCTTTTATCCAGGTAATCCAATTTATTTTGGGACTGTCTTTTTATAATGGAGAAAAAAGTATTAAACACTTTTGAAATAAATGCAATAGTTCTATGAAAACAACCCACACTGTAAATGTTCCATACTTGACCTCACAAATGCATTAATAAGTTGAGGGCAGAACCTGAAGCAGCAAAGATCCTGAAATGAACAGGCCCTACAGTGACTCACACTCGGCAATTCTGTAGTTATTAAGAAATTTATGATTTTAGATCAGCGGTCCCCAACCTTTCTGGCACCAGGGACAGGTTTTGTGGAAGACAATTTTTCCACGGGTTGGGGGGATGGTTCAGTGATAATGCGAGCGACGGGGAGTGATGTGGAGCGGCAGACGAAGCTTCCCTCACCAGCCGCTCACCTCCTGCTGTGCGGCCCAATTCCTACCAGGCCGTGGCCACTACCGGTCCACGGCCACAGGGGTTGTTGGGGACCTCTGTTTTAGATAATCTTCTGAAAAAAGTATTTTTAGATCCTACTTGGTTTTCCTATAGATGGACACTTTTTGGAGGGTGGGTTGAAGGAGATATTTAGCATCTCCAAAAATATTTGATAGAAATGATTTTTGCATCACAGTTTACCAAATGTAAACCATGGGGCTCATGATATAATACATATTGGAAACGTACAGGGGAGATTTCTTATGTTTTCTTTAGAGACATCTTTTTCTTTTTAATGAGTAGGTATATTGAAGAGGAAAAAGATGATTTTTTTCCCTAACAGACATCAAGAGCATTCTGTGGTTTAAGGACATGGTACGGTTTAATCAGTAGAGTTCACACACAGTAGTCTGAGTCATGACTAGGGGCAATTTCCTTTTTTTTTTTTTTTTTTTGGCCCCCTCTCAGCTTTTGGGATCTTAGTTCCCAAACCAGGGATCTAACCCAGGCCCCATGCAGTGGAAGCACAGAATCCTAACCACTGGACTGCCAGGGAATTCCCAAGGGGCAACTTCCATTAATTCTGAAACTGATGAGAGAATGAGGAAAAAATGCTGGAACATAGGAATGAGTAAGACAGATAGTTGGAATGAACTAAAGTGATGAATTAAGAGAGAAAAGGGAGAGACTTAGGGTCATAGAGAAGGTCACAAAAATGAAGAAAAAGCAACAGTAACAAACAAAAATCACATTTTTACATTGTGTGCTAATTAGCCACATTATAATTAATTTATTTCTGGTGACAATTCATCACTGTACTTTTGTTTTATATCCCTGTTATTTAAATATATCTTTTAATTTTCTTTGAAAAATGCTTATTTTTCAAATTCATTGCTTGATTGGCTGACTCATTCATTCCTTTATTCATTCATCTGATATTTATTAAATATTTACTGGATTATTTAATAAATAATGAATTAAGTTTTAGAAATACAAATAGGGATGTTACTTTCCTAATGGTCTGATATGGGTGACATAGAAATTTATATAAATAATTAGAAATACTTTTAAAGGCATTTTGATGCAAATATATGCAAAAGGAGAATTTTATTTTATTTTTTGACTTTTATCTTTTTTATTGACATAGTTGATTTACAATATTGTGTTAGCTTCAGGTGTACAGCAGAGTGACTGTTTTATATATATATATATTTTTTTTTTTTCAGATTATTTCCCATTACAGGTTATTACAAGATACTGAATATTGTTCCCTGTGTTATACAGTAGGTCCTGGTTTTTTATCTATTTTATGTAGTTTGTATCTGTTAATCCCATACTACTGATTTATCCCTCCCCCCTCCCTTTCCATTTTGGTAACCATAAGTTTGTTTTCTATGTCTGTGAGTCTGTTTCTGTTTTGTATATAGATTCATTTGTATTATTTTTAAAATTCCACATATAAGTGATATCATGTAATATTTGTCTTTGTCTGACTTACTTCACTTAGTATGATGTTCTCTAGGTCCATCCATGTTGCTGCAAATGTCACTATTTCACTCTTTTTTATGGCTGAGTAATATTCCATTATATATATATGTACCACATCTCCTTTATCCATTCCTCTGTTGATGGACATTTAGGTTGTTTCCATGTCTTAGCTATTGTGAATAGTGCTGCTATGAACACTGGAGTGCATGTATCGTTTAGAATTAGAGTTTTCTTCTTTTCTGGATATATGCCCAGGAGTGGGATTGCTGGATCATATGGTAACACTATTTTTAGTGTTTTAAGGAACTTCCAGACTGTTTTCCATAATGGCTGCTCCAATTCACATTCTTTCAACAGTGTAGGAGGGTTCAAAGGAAGAACTTTAAAATCCAGAATCTCGATGCTTCTCAACACCTCCACTGCTGCCTCCTTGGTCAGATACACATTATCCCTTGACTGGATTATTGAAGGAGCCTTGTCACTAACATCACCACATCCACCTTTTGCCTTTGCCCCATTGCAATCCCTTCTCAGGACAGTAGTCAAAAATAATCCCTCTAAAACATAAGTCAGGTCGTATCACTCCCGTGCTCATTGATGGCTCCCACTTTTGTTCAAAGTAAAAGCTGTGGTCCTTGTAATGGTATATGAGGCCCCACACGATCTGGTCCCAACTCCTATTCTCTCTACATTCATCTCTGCCTACTCCCCTTCTTACTTACTGTGTCCATTCACACTGGCCAGTCTTATCTTATGGTGTTTGCTCTTATAGCTCTCTCTATAAAAAAGATATCTGCTTTATTTACCTGTGGAATCTAAAATATGACACAAATGAACTTATCAATGAAACAGAAACAGACTCACAGACTTAGAGTATAGACCTGTCGTTGCCAAGGGGGAGGGCGGGTGGCGGGGAGAGAAGGATTGGGAGCTTGGGATTAGCAGATGCAAACTATTATATATAGAATGGATAAACAAAAAAGTCCTACTGTATAGCACAGGGAACTATATTCAATATCCTGTGATAAATCATAATGGAAGATAATATGAAAAAGAATGTATATATATGTATAACTGAATCACTTTGCTGTACAGAAGAAACTAACACAACATTGTAAACCAAATATACTTCAATGAAGTAAATTAAAAATAAAAGAAATATGGGGACTGCATTTTACAGAAAAAAAAAAAGGATATCTGCTACGCTTTCTCTCTTTTTCAAATATTTTCTCAAGTCCCACTTCTCAGTGAGGCTTATGCTGAGAACTCAGTTTAATACAGCAACTGCCCCTTTTCTACACATATTCCCTATTTCCCCTATAATGCTCTATTTGTTTATTTTCTCATAATAATGTTCACCATCTAACATGCAACATGATCTATTTACTTATTTTAATGAATGACAATGTTTTATTGTTTGTAATCCTCCCCCAGAATGGAAGCTGCAAACAGGAGGTATCTCTATTTTGTTCATTGGAGTATCCTAAACGTGGAGAACATATAGTAGGTCCCTGACAAAATGTTTCTGAAAGAAAGAATGAAATATAAGGAGTTTATTCTACTACAGGGTAGATAAGGACAGGATGAAGAAAGGCAACCCCAAATTAAAGACCCATATATTTAGATTGGAGACATCAGTAGTTATTTGACAGTTACTCACAAGGAAAGAAACTCTCAGGCAGAGAAAGTTGTGTGAACAAAGGAGAAAAGGCTGGAAGTAAGTATGTGAAGATGTGCAAATCTGCCTCTTTTCCTAGGTCAGGGGTCAGAAAACTATGGCTTGTGAGTCAAATTCAGGCAATTCAGGCCATACTCTTTATATATAAAGAGTGTGTGTGTGTGTGTGTGTGTATATATATATATATATATATATATATATATATATATATATATATATATATATATATAAGATTTATTGGAACATACCAATGCCTATTTGTTTAGGTATTATTATTTATGGCTACAAATGGTTCACAAAAGCATTTATTTTCTGAACCTTTTAAGAAAAAAGTTTGTTGCCCCTGTCCTAGGAAATAAGTGAAGGCTTTAAGCTGGAAGGTGCCATGTTCAGAATCACGATGTGGAAAAATCATTCTCTATTCAGCTCAGTTTTCCTAGTTAATCTTTTCCTCAAGATATCTCATTAGGTTCAAGACGGTGGAGTAGAAGGACGTGTGCTCACTCCCTCTTACAAGAGCACCAGAATCACAACTAACTGCTGAACAATCATTGACAGGAAGACACCAAAAAAGATACCCCACATCCAAAGACAAAGGAGAAGCTGCAATGAGACAGTAAGAGGGACACAATCACAATAAAATCAAATCCTATAACTGCTGGATGGGTGAATCACAAACTGGAGAACGCTTATACCACAGAAGTCCATCCACTGGAGTGAAGGTAGTGAGCCCCACGTCAGGCTTCCCAACCTGGGGGTCTGGAAATGGGAGAAGGAATTCCTAGAGAATCAGACTTTGAAGGCTAGTAGGATTTGATTGCAGGACTTTGACTGGACTCGGGGAAACAGACTCCACTCTTGGAGGGCACACACAAAGTGGTGTGTGCATCAGGATCCAGGGGAAAGAAGAGTGACCCCATAGGACACTGAACTAGACCTACCTGCACTGTTGGAGGGTCTGCTGCAGAGGTGGGGGGTGGCTGTGGCTCACCACGGGGAAAAGGACACTGGCAGCAGAAGTTCTGGGAAGTACTCCTTGCTGTAAGCCCTCCCAGAGTCCGCCATTAGCCACACCAAAGAGCCCGGGTAGGCTCCAGTGCTTGGTTGTCTCAGGCCAAACAACCCAAAAGGGAGGAAATGCAGCCCCACCAATCAGCAGACAATTGGATTAAGTTTAACTGAGCTCTGCCCACCTAGCAACACCCAGCTCTACCCACCACCAGTCCCTCCCATCAGGAAGCTTGCACAAGCCTCTCAGGTAGCCTCATTTACCAGAGGGCAGACGGCAGAAGCAAAAAATACTACAATTCTGCAGTCTGTGGAATGAAAACCACATTCACAGAAAGATAGACAAAATGAAAAGGCAGAGGACTATGTATCAGATGAAGGAACAAGATAAAACCCCAGAAAAACAATTAAATGAAGTGGAGATAGGCAACTGTCCAGAAAAAGAATTCAGAATAATGATAGTGAAGATGATCCAGGACCTCGGAAAAAGAATGGAGGCAAGATCGAGAAGATGCAAGAAATGTTTTACAAAGACCTAGAAGAATTAAAGAACAAACAAAACAAACAAAAAAAAAGGACAAAGAGATGAACAATACAATAACTGAAATGAAAAATACACTAGAAGGAATCAATAGCAGAATAACTGAGGCAGAAGAACAGATAAGTGACCTGGAAGACACAATGGTGGAATTCACCGCTATGGAAGAGAATAAAGAAAAAAGAAATGAAAAGAAATGAAGACAGCCTAAGAGACCTCTCGGACAACATTAAACACACCAACATACGCATTACAGGGGGTTCCAGAAGGAGAAGAGAGAGAGAAAGGACCTGACAAAATATTGGAAGACATTAGAGTCGAAAACTTCCCCAACATGGAAAGCAAATAGCGACCTAAGTCCAGGAAGTACAGAGAGTCCCAGGCAGGATAAACCTGAGAAAAAACACGCTGACACATAGTAATCAAATTGACAAAGATTAAAGCCAAAGAAAAATTATTAAAAGCAACAAGGGAAAAAGGACAAATAACATACAAGGGAACTCCCATAAGGTTAACAGTTGATTTCTCAGCAGAAACTCTACAAGCCAGAAGGGAGTGGCATGATATATTTAAAGTGATGAAAGGGAAGAAACTACAACCAAGATTACTCTAACAGGCAATGGTCTCATTCAGATTTGATGGAGAAATCAAAAGCTTTACAGACAAGTAAAACCTAAGAGAATTCAGCACCATGAAACCAGCTCTACAACAAATGCTAAAGGAACTCCTCTAAGTGGGAAACACAAGAGAAGGAAAGGACCTACAAAAACAATTAAGAAAATGGTAATAGGAATATACATATCGACAATTACCTTAAATGTGAATGGATTAAATGCTCCAACCAAAAGACACAGGCTCGCTGAGTGGATACAAAAACAAGACCCATATATATGCTGTCTGCAAGAGACCCACATCAGACCTAGGGACACATGCAGAATGAAAGTGAAGGGATGGAAAAAGATATTCCATGCAAATGGAAATCAAAAGAAAGCTGGAGTAGCAATACTCATATCATATAAAATAGACTTTAAAATAAAGAATGTTACAAGAGACAAGGAAGCACACTACACAATGATCAAGGGATCAATCCAAGAAGAAGATATAAAAATTATAAATATATATGCGCCCAACATAGGAGCACCTCAATACATAAGGCAAATGCTAACAGCTATAAAATAGGAAATCAACAGCAACACAATAATAGTGGGGGACGTTAACACCTCACTTACACCAATGGACAGATCATCCAAACAGAAAATTAATAAGGAAACACAAGCTTTAAATGACACAATAGACCAGATAGAGTTCACTGATATTTATACACATTCCATCCAAAAACAGCAGATTACACTTTCTTCTGAAGTGCGCACGGAATATTCTCCAGGATAGATCATATCTTGGGTCACAAATCAAGGCTTGGTAAATTTAAGAAAATTGAAATCATATCAAGCATCTTTTCTGACCAAAACACTAGGAGATTAGAAATCAATTACAAGGAAAAAAACGTAAAAAAACACAAACACATGGAGGCTAAACAATATGTTACTAAATAACCAAGAGATCATGAAGAAATCAAAAAATACCTAGAGACAAATAACAATAAAAACTGAATATTCCAAAACATTTAGAGAAGAGTTAACACCTATCCTTCTCAAACTCTTCCAAAAAATTGCAGAGGAAGGAACACTTCCAAACTCGTTCTACAAGGCCACCATCACCCTGACACTAAAGCCAGACAAAGATACCACAAAAAAGAAAATTACAGACCAATATCACTGATGAACATAGATGCAAAAATCCTCAACAAAATACTAGCAAACAGAATCCAACAACACATTAAAAGGATCATACACCATAATCAGGTGGGATTTATCTCAGGGATGCAAGGATTCTTCAATATACACAAATCAAGCAATGTGATACAGCATATTAACAAATTGAAGAATAGAAACCATATGATCATCTCAATAGATGGAGAAAGAGCTTTTGACAAAATTCAACACCCATTTATGATAAAAACTCTCCAGAGGGCTTCTCTGGTGGCGCAGTGGTTTAGAGTCCGCCTGCCGATGCAGGGGACGCGGGTTTGTGCCCCAGTCTGGGAAGATCCCACATGCTGTGGGGTGGCTAGGCCCGTAAGCCATGGCCGCTGAGCCTGCACGTTCGGAGCCTGTGCTCCGCACTGGGAGAGGCCACAACAGTGAGAAGCCCGTGTACCGCAACAACACCAACAAAAAACAACTCTCCAGAAGGTGGGCACAGAGGAAACCTACCTCAACATCATAAAGGCCATATATGACAAACCCACAGCAGACATCATTCTCAATGGTGAAAAACTGAAAGCATTTCCTCTAAAATCAGGAACAAGACAAGGATGTCCACTCTCACCACTATTATTCAACATAATTTTGGAAATCCTAGCCATGGCAATCAGAGAAGAAAAAGAAATAAAAAGAATACAAATTGGAAAAGAAGAAGTAAAATTGTCACTCGTTGCAGATGACATGATACTATATATATAGATAATCCTAAAGATGCCAACAGAAAACTACTAGAGCTAATCAATGAATTTGGTAAAGTTGTAGGATACAAAATTAATGCCAGAAATCTCTTGCATTCCTATACACTAATGATGAAAAATCTGAAAGAGAAATTAAGGAAACACCCCTATTCACCATTGCAACAAAAAGAATAAAATACCTAGGAATAAACCTACCTAAGGAGGTAAAAGACCTGTATGCAGAACACTATAAGATACTGATGAAAGAAACTAAAGCTGATACCAACTGATGGAGAGATATGCCATGATCTTGGATTGGAAGAATCAATATTGTGGAAATGACTATACTACCCAAAGCAATCTACAGATTCAATGCAATCCCTATGAAATTACCAATGGCATTTTTTACAGAACTAGAACAAATTATCTTAAAATTTGTATGGAGACAAAAAAGACCCCAAATAGCAAAAGCAGTCTTGAGGGAAAAAAATGGAGCTGGAGGAATCAGACTCCCTGGCTTCAGACTATACTACAAAGCTATAGTAATCATGACAATATGGTACTGGCACAAAAACAGAAATATAGGGCTTCCCTGGTGGTGCAGTGGTTGAGAGTCCGTCTGCCGATGCAGGGGACACGGGTGCGTGACCCGGTCCGGGAAGATCCCACATGCCACGGAGCGGCTGGGCCCGTGAGCCACGGCCGCTGGGCCTGCGTGTCTGGAGCCTGTGCTCCACAGCGGGAGAGGCCACAACAGTGAGAGGCCCACATACCACAAAAACAAAACAAAACAAAACAAATATAGATCAATGGAATTGGATAGAAAGCCCAGAGATAAACCCACACACCTATCGTCAACTAATCTATGACAAAGGAGGCAAGGACATATAATGGAGAAAAGACTGTCTCTTCAATAAGTGGTGCTGGGAAAACTGGACAGCTACATGTAAAAGAATGAAATTAGAACACTCCCTAACACCACAGACAAAAATAAACTCTAAAGGGATTAGAGACCTAAATGTAAGACCGGACACTATAAAACTCTTAGAGGAAAACATAAGAAAAACACTCACCTCCTAGAGTAATGGAAATTAAAAACAAAAATAAACAAATAGGACCTAACGAAATGTAAAAGCTTTTGCACAGCAAAGGAAACTACAAACAAGACAAAAAGACAACCCTCAGAATGGGAGAAAATATTTGCAAACGAATCAACAGACAAAGGATTAATCTCCAAAATATATAAGCAACACATGTAGCTCAATATTAAAAAAACAAAGAACCCAATCCAAAAATGGGCAGAAGACTTAAATAGACATTTCTCCGAAGAAGACATACAGATGGCCAAGAAGCACATGAAAAGCTGCTCAACATCACTAATTATCAGAGAAATGCAAATCAAAACTACAGTGAGGTATCACCTCACACCAGTTAGAACGGGCATCATCAGGAAATCTACAAACAACAAATGCTGGAGAGGGTGTGGAGAAAAGGGAACCCTCTTCCACTCTTGGTGGGAATGTAAATTGATACAGCCACTATGGAGAGCAGTATGGAGGTTCCTTAAAAAACTAAGTGTAGAATTATCATCTGACTCAGCAATCTCACTACTGGTCATATACCCGGAGCAAACCATAATTCAAAAAGACACATGCACCCCAATGTTCATTGCAGCACTATTTACAATAGCCAGGACATGGAAGCAACCTAAATGCCCAATGACAGACGAATGGATAAAGAAGTTGTGGTACATATATACAATGGAATATTACTCAGCCATAAAAAGGAACAAAATTGGGTCATTTGTAGAGATGTGGATGGATCTAGAGACTGTCATACAGAGCGAAGTAAGTCAGAAGGAGGAAAACAAATATCGTATATTAACACATATATGTAGAACCTAGAAAAATGGTACAGATGAACCAGTTTGCAGGGCAGAAATTGAGACACAGACGTAGAGAACAAATGTATGGACACCAAGGCAGGAAAGTGGCGGTGGGTTGGTGGTGTGATGAACTGGGAGATTGGGATGACATGTATACACTAATATGTATAAAATGGTTAACTAATAATAAACTGCTATATAAAAAAATAAATAAAATAAAATTAAAAAAAAACCCTGAACAACTGTATACACATTAAAAAAAAGAAACAAAAAAGAAAAGTTTCATATTATACAGTATTTTTTTTGTTTTATTTTCAATCATAGTCCCCTGTTCTTTGTGGATCTTCCTTACAAATACAGCAGTTGCTACCAATGACTAAATGGGTGATACTGTGGAATACATTTCAAATTCATCAAGCATTACAGTCTGACGTGAGATGTTTCTGATTAAAACATGAAACACCAGATGGTTTCCAATGTACTTTAGTTAGTTATCTATGCCATGATTTGGATTTGGTTGGCTTTCCAACCTTCTTTTTACCTTCTTTTGTAGAAACTGGATAAAAACACTGTATCTGGAGAATAAGTTAATTGCTAAGGTGGGCCAAACATGGCTTAATCATGCCAAATACCTGGTAGTAAGTGAGCTGGAATCATCATAATAATTTAATTTATAAAATTCAAACTGGCAAGAGACTCTACAACACTAATGATAGCCAGTTGACTAATTAGCTCTGCAACAGTCTTTCCAATTTTTTAAAGCAAAATGAGCCATAGTTGTGAACCTGGGACAGCAGATAGCTTTCCTGTTAAAAATCTGTTTTAAAGCATGGGGGTGGGGTTGTGTTAACAATAGAGGTAGTCTAGTGCACATAGGTTTCTTCTGCAAATGACACCATGCACGTGGCATTTGGAAATTTAAACTATATTAACTTATGAAAAATTTGTTTCTTTATGTAAAACAATAAGCTAATCCAAGAATGATCTGAACATATTTCTCAATAAACATTAACATATTGTTAAAAAGACACTCTTTTTGTTGTTTTTTTAAAAGGGGGGTTATTTTATTATTTATTGTTTCTTTAATTTTTTACCCAAACTGTTACTTTGCTTATTGCTTTGAGAAATAAAAAAATATGGAATCTCCTTCAACCAAGTAATTTTTAAGATTTTTATGATCGTTTGTCAGATCTCCTGTCTCTGTAATATTCAGTTTTAGTTCAGAGGATAACCCAAACTATGAACAACATGATTATGTTGCCAGTTTTAAATTTTACAACCTAGACATTTAGTTCCCTTAATACCCACGAGGATCTGACTTACAGAAATATGTAGGGTGGGAGTCATTTCTTCTGTTTTCGGAGGTTTTCAAGCATCCTGCCATGCTTTAAAAATCTGAAACTATCTAGGAGAAAAAGGGAAACAAGACTGAACAAAGGAACCAACAGTGTGAATAGGGTGGAATATTCCAGACTTGCACTTCTTGGAATAGGTAGCACAATAATATGGCACATGAGGGATACACCTTTGGGAATTGCTCATAACTCCGAAACACAAAGCCACATCAGCCAGGCATATGGACATTAGAAGAACAGATGATATGATTGGAAAAAGTCTGAGGACCTCTTTGCAACATAGAGTGGCTGTAAATTTCAGGCATACGTGGTAGATGGTAGCTGGCACAAATGACAGTTAAACACCATGTAGATATTTGACAGTTCTTTGTGAATGAATGCAGAAACATATGCATCTTTAATTAAGTTGGTAATTCAGGAGGATGAAGCAAGGTACACTTACATACCTGCAAATTGACACTAGGATTGAACAAGGGTTGGAACTGGTAGGAGTGTGTTATCATTCTACCTAGTTGTTCATTCATAGATTCAGGCTATATAATTTTACTTTACGGAGGAAAAACTTTTAAGTGGCTGATTGTATTTTGTAACCAGCAGCGTCCCCGTGTATCTGATGATCAATAAAGGAACTCTAGCAAGGCAAAAAACTCTCAAGGAATCAGCAGGTTCTTCTCGGTTGCCTAGGAGAAAGACGTTCTTAACACAAGCCACGTATCCAGCGGTTTTCCAATTGAATGTAACATGCTATCCTGATTTTCCTTCTGTTGGAGCAGGTTTCCTTGCTAGAGAAAAATAAATTACTTACATGTTTCTTATGAGGTTGACCCCATAGAGATCAATCTACTTCATTATTATTAAAGAGCTCACAGAAACCATTTGTTTTAACATATATTTTCAAACATCAGTGGAAGAGTAAGACTGTACCAGAATTTCAATACTCAGTTTGGAATTATTCTAATAATACTTCTGCTGCTTCAGAAATTCAGATCTCCAGATGAAACTCTAAAATGAATGAAAACAATTCTCACTCTTAGATGAGGATTTAAATTAACTATTGAAAAATGTAAATAGCATTTACTTGGGTCACACCATACCTGTTAAGATGGTGATTGGATTATGTATGTTTAGAGGGAAAACACACAAAACAAACACCACTGTTTCTTTCATTATACATTTGATTTCTAGAACCATCTTACATGACATTTACGAACTTTCCAACTTATGAAAAAGTAGGTTGTACAATGGGGAAACTGCAAGCTTTGAAGTTTTACAGTAACTGTCAGTTACTAACTTTGCAGACCGAAGATAATTACTAAACCACTACAGGCCTTGCTGTCCACATGTCTGAAATGGGGATTAAACACTTAAATTGTAGGACTTTTGTAAAGAACAATTGAGATAATGAATGCAAATCTTCTACAGCACAGTAATTATACAAAGTAACCTTATTATAATATTATCATTATCAAATGGAAGCATATACAATAATTTTTCAAATAATTTATTAAGCAATATTTACCTCCATTCCTTTTGCATTGTTGAGTCTCTCTGTCCTTCTTAACCCAGTAGACATTTCTTGAGTGTTCAGATTAGTTCTGCAAAACACAAATACACACACACACAAACACTTAGTATCTTTTTCTTTAATGTTAGGTATTTTTCATAAAGCACAACACAATATTTTATTTCATAGTACAGTTCAATAGCAGAATCTATGTTATTTTGTTCTTTACCATTAGCTTCTAACAGAGTTTTTAACAGAATTTATTTTAAGCATATCTTTGTGTCTATGCTTTAATTTGATGGCTTTCAGAGTTCCTTTTTTTCCTTTTTTAGCAATCAAGCCCTCTCTCCTCCCCTTTGAAGCCAAACATTACACAGAACTTTGATATACAAAACTGACACAAGTTGAGCTTTTATTAAAGCTGAAATAATGGATCAGGAGCTATTTATTCACTTGTCCCTCCTTCCTGCCCACCTGCTCCCAGCAATACCTGAGTCACTCTGAAAAACCTAGGCACAACAACAGACAGTTTTAAAACTGCCATTTTCATCAACCCATTGGGTGTCCTTCTCCTCTGTAGTGCTAACACAGTGACACAAACTGTACCCAACATAGTAACAAAATGTTGAGAAAATGAAAACACTGAATATCACTCTTACTAATGCATTTGACGTGCCAACACTTTGTATCTGTCCATGTTCATCATGGGATCCAGCACGACTCCAGGTATCTTTCTGATGAGTAACTTGTCTGCTCTCTTAGATCTAAAGAGTAATCCTGGCCTCGAAATGTACAATTTAAACTTTGTTTAATTGTCATCATGTTATCGTAAAGCCATTTCTCTAGTTTTTCAAGGTCACTTTGAATATCAGTTCTACATTTTCTACAACCCTGCCCTGGGTATAGACTGTCTGCCTTTTTGTGACCATCAGGATGAATTTCATGTAATGCTACCTGACCACTAAAACTAAGGGAACCACCAGATTGATCACATCTTTCTATAACTGTTGTTTAATGTGTGTTTTCTTCGGCACACTTTAAATTTCATTATGGCAATCGTATGCAAATGACTTGACCCTCCTTCCTGTCAGGATAGGAATACATCTCTCACGCGACAGAAAGATGCTGCTCCCAATCACCCTAAAATTATATACAGACTGGTGACTTGCTCTCTACCAAGAAAGAGGGAAAGCATTAAGATTCATACAGTGTTTAAAATGAAAACACACACACACTGCCATCAATTTACTCTATCATTTTTGATCACTAGAATGTTCTCCTTGGGAAACTTCATTACCAATTTTGCATTTTGGAATGTCATAAGGTGTTGCTGGTATTTCCAGCAGAGGCAAATATAAGGTTGTTTCAAATGAGCAAAATTTAGGTTTCTGTCTCTATACCTCATTAGCATTAGCAAGTTCCAGTCTCATAGCAACCCAGATCTGATGATGAACACCTGCCAGCCCAGATGGTTTGGGAAGAAAATTTTTAGCCGAATGGAACAAAGTTCTGCTGTTGAGCTGTCCAAGCCGTTATTTAACAGGGAGGCTACAAGAACCCTGAACTATTATTTTGGAATCGTAATAAACAAGTATCTCCAAAGTTGTCATGTTCAATTGCCATCACTTCTAATGTCTAACGCCCCTACTTTTAAAATGTGTGTAAATAATATATAGTTCTTATGTCACTACACATATTACAGATGATATTGGATGTCAATTGGTATGGACATAGCACTGCAGCAAAATCAATCGCATCCGCACAATTATGAAAGCGATGCTGGTATTTTCATATTTGCTTCTAAATAAATCCAATCCTTGTTTCTTCTTCTAATGAACTGGCTGATGTCCAAAATACTATCTTCTGAAATAGGATCTTGAATAGAAATTGAGTCAACTATTCCAGCCTACAGTACTTTCTCCCTCATCTGAACCACAACTTTACTGTTGTGCCATTCCACTGGCAGAAAAAAAGCATATGGCAACAGAGAAAAGGCTGGACGGGAAGTCAAAAGTTCTGGGCTGTTGGTTACCCTTGTTCCGTTGCTGTTATTTTTGGTACCTGATTAAGCTAATTAATGAGTTTTCCTGTCTGTAAAATAATTTGGAGCTAAATGACTAATTGAATTTTTTTCTAATGTGGAAACAAAACTTTCTTCATTATTTTTATATGTATGTAGTTGCTTTCCACAGAAGTGAACTCCTTAGAAAAAATACTGCACTTTAATGTCCCCAACCGGTGGCACAGAGTTGTACAAAACCAAGGCTCAAGGAATATTAGTTCCTTCATTGATTTCCTCTTCGGTTAGTGGAAATTACAGAGGTTATGGACTTGGGTAGAGGATTTACTACTTTTTAGCTCTGTGATCTCCGGCAAATCACCTGAGTTCCTTGAGCCTCTCTTTCTTCATTGTACTTACCTCATGAGATTGGTAAGAGTATTAGCAAATTGACACACACATTTAGTGTGTTCTCAGTAAACTCGAGTTCTCATGCTTCACTGTCTGTGGTTGCTAGCACTGAACACTGCATAGAGTTGATATTTCGGGTGATACCATGCAGTAACTAAGAAAATCAGAAAGTTTCAAAATCTAGCTTTGCCATCTCCTAGCCTTATGACATTGTGCAAGTATTTAATCTTTGTTCTCAGTTTCCTCACCTTTAATGGAAACAATGGTAGTATTTACTTCATAGGACTTTTATGAAGACTAAATAAATTTAACACAAGTAAATTATTTAAAGACTATAAAACACAGTATTATTTAAGTTTAGATCTTAGTTTCAGTTTTACAAATATCCATGATTTAGGGTTGTGAGAAAAATGCTCTTATAATGTGGATTGTTCTTAAACTTCTATCTTATATATTTGGTATTAATTATGTTCAAGATGAGCATGATAATTATTCTTGAATTTGGCAGATTGTGTAAAATGTACATACTATAAAATAACAGATGAATGTGTTTTTAAACAAATTTTTATAGTTTACCTTTCTTAATTACATGCTAATCAATATTTTAAAAGAATGCAAATAGATTTCTTGCTTACTCTGTACACATTGTGTTAATTTCTGTTTTTCTAATCCATGTATATTCACACATCTTCATGATATGCTAATGATAGTCTAATCTTTTTAAAACCACCAAATTCTGCTACGTTTGCTCACTTCAATGATACATGAAATTTGTAAATATAGTCTATGTGTGCTTTTTCATCAGTTTAACCCTCAACTTCTTTCAAACCAACATGACTGTAGTGTTGGGATGTTATTCAACACCATAGCCTCATAATTAAGAGATCTGTATCTTTTAAAATTATTGAAGACCTTTCTTGTATTTGGTATGTGTCTTTTTTCCCATATGTAACAAACAAAATAAAACATAGTACATTCTAGGAGACTGTCTCCCAAGTATTTTTGGGTGTTAACTGATAAGATATGATGTTCCTTGGGTTAAGAAAGATGGACCACTGACAAGGGTGTTAATAGATGACAAAAACTCAAAAAAGCTGCTGGAATGGAAAATTGTGGTCCTTTGCCCAGGCCAGTTCAAATTAAAATCACAAACCCAGAGACCATTGATTGAAGGAGAATCCTGGAAGCCTTGAGGAAGGACCCTACAATGCTTCTGAATATATACAATAAAAATCCTGCAGATCTGTGTGATCTAACATTGATACCTGGGAAACCAAAACATCAACTAAAATAAGAGATTATGGAGGTCAGGTGGAAATAAAGTGTTGGGTAAATCTATCTTATAACATTTCTAAGAATTTCCACAGACACTCTGTGATTATTACCCGTCCTGGAATGTGTACTTGGAACTGATGTATTTAGCAACTGGCAGAATAATCACATTAGTTACCTGACTAAAGAAATGAGACATTATTGTATGAAATGCCAAGTGGAAGCCCCAGAAACTACTGGAAACTATCCTGCCCCTGCCAAGATAGTAAATGAGAAGCAATAATGCCTCTGGGAAGAAATGGCAGGGGTTTTCATGTCATTACTTAATTAGCCTTTATAATCCTTCCAAAAATGAGATGAATGAATGGTCAATGAGTATTGACAGCCATAAATTTAACCAGCTGGTAGCCCCAATTTCAGCTGCCATGTTGAATGTTTATACTTTTATTTGAGCAGATCGTTAAAGCCTCTGACACTTGGTATGTGGTCACTGATCTGGCAAATGTTTTCTTCTCGATCTCCTTCAGTAGGGAAAATCAGGAGCACTTTGCCTTTGCATAAAGCGATGGCAGCCCTCAGTTCCTGCCCTGCCCCAAGGATACGCTGACTCTCTTCCTCTCTGTTGTGATACAGTCTACTGGGATGTCGATTATTTAGATGCTCCACGCATATTGTACTAGCTCACTATACTGATGACAGCCTATGAACTGAATCTGTTGAGAAAGAAGAGGCACGTACTCTAGATGCACCAATAAAATACTTACATGTCAGAAGATGGGATTTAAGCCCTTAAAGAGTCAAGGATCTGCCACATTAGTAAGTTTTAGGGTCCAGTACTCTAGTAGCTGAGTTAGCCGCTCTAAGTTAAAGTACAAGTTGTTCATACTTTGTCACTTTTTTCCTCTATGAAAAGGTTCAGCTCTTTGGGCCTCGTTAGATTTTTGAGGCATTACAAAGAGAATTTTAGAAAAGCACTTCAAATCATTGGTTAGGTAACATGACAGGCTTACAGCTTTGATTTGTGTATAGAGAAAGACAGTGGGTCTAGGCTGCAGTGCATCTGCTCTGCCACTATAATTGGCAGATCCAGTGGTGTTAGGATCCTTGGTGGATAATGATGCTGTTTGGTCTTTGGCAAGAGTCACAGCACAGATCATGCTTTCTGCAGCTCCTTGAGTGCTACTAAGCCCTGGTGGAGACTGAGTACCTGATCATGAGACACAAAGTGACTAAGTGGCTTGAGGTCCATCATGAGCTGGGTTATCAAATCCAGAAAGTGATAAAACAGGGCAGGCACAGCAGTCATTCATTTTTTGATAGAAATGAGTTTGGCATGAGTAAAGTTATAGAACCGGGAAGAAGAATGGTGGTTGCCAGATGCTGGACTGTAGGGGAAATGGGGAGATGGTGGTCAAAGGGTACAGACTTTCAGTTATGAGTACATTCTGGGGAATCTATGTACAGCATGGTGACTATAGTTAAATAGTACTGTTGTATACTTGAAATTTGCTAAAAGAGTAAATCTTAAGTGTTCTCATCACTCTCAAAAAAGATAAATGTGTGAGGTGATGGATGTGTTAATTAACTTTTATGGTACTCATTTAACAATGCATGTATAGATCAAATCATCACGTTGTACACCTTAAATATATATATATATTATATATATATATAATTTTTGTCAGTTACACCTTAATAAAACTGGAAAAAATGATCTCACCCAATTAAAAAAAAACAAATATGAAAAAACACTCAACCTCATCCATTTTAATGTAATGTAAAAACTAAAATAAGAAGACTTTCAGGGGACTTCCCTGGTGGCCCAGTGGTTAAGAATCTGCCTGCCAATTCAGGGGACACGGGTTAGAGCCCTGGCCAGGGAAGATCCCACATGCCGTGGAGCAACTAAGCCCGTGCACCACAACTACTGAGCCCGTGTGCCACAACTACTGAAGCCAGTGCACCTAGAGTCCATACTCTGCAACAAGAGCAGCCACCACAATGAAAAGCCCACGCACCACAATGAAGAGAAGCCCCCACGCAACCAGAGAAAGCCCGCGTGCAGCAATGAAGACCCAACACAGCCAAAAATAAATTAATTAAAAAAAAAAGACTTTCACATGGATGAGATTAAGCAGTTTGATAATACATTGTATGACTAAGAGTAGGTAGGGAACCTCACATTCATACACTGTAAGTAGTTCTGCCTCAAAATCTGCTTCACCCTCCTTGTTCACGTTTGGATTCATATACTTGTCTACTACTCAGTGTGTTCCTCTCTTGTTAAAGATAGTAAGGAAGATTTTATTCCAGAGGGGCTTTATGTAATTGAAGTTCTGCATTAGGAGAGAGAGATTGGACTCAACTCCTAATACAACAAGGACAAGTGGAGATTTATGGACAAGGAATAGGGTGGGGTGGGGTCAGTGGATAAAAAATTGCTAAGAGGAAATGTCCAGTCTAGAGGGATTCTTGCTAGACCTACTCAATAGGCGGTTTTGCTGAAGGCAGGCCGGGTGATAAGACATCGGGTGGGGCAGGAGGAATTTGATCAGATATCAGGATGGGGGATTTTTCATTAAACGGGCTGAGCAGGATTCTTGCTGAAACTAGACTAAGTGGACCAAGAACAGAGGCCAAAGATGAGGCCTAGTCAAAAAGGGGACTCAGGAGAGCCTAACTCAAGTTTGATCAAGGAGACAATCTTTGACCATCCTCCCTTAGCTTCTGACTCTTCCTTATCATCTTCTGGTTCTTCTCTTTAACTTCCCCTCGGCTTATCTGCTTTGCTACAAATCAAATCCCGGAGACAGAGTTTTAGGTGAAGTAGGAAAGGATAGCTTTATTGCTTTGCCAGGCAAAGGGGAACACACCGGGCTTCTGCCTTAAAAAAACTATGTGTCTCCACCCCAGAGGATGTGATGAAGGGTTTTGTAGCAGTGGTTCAAAGGTGGGGTCTCTGACAAGATTAGGGTGTGAGCAGGGCTTCCACTCCCTTCACCTCTCAGGTGGTCTTAACCTTGATGAGCTTCTCTGGCCCCTTTAATCTCGCCTCAGGTGGTTTCTTGGCTGCTCCTGGCCTTGATTAGCAACTGTTCAAATCCGCCCTTTGGAACTCAGGGAAGGTCATGGAGGCTGGAGTCTTGCCTATAAGAAATGGGGGACAAAAGGAGGTCTCTGTGTCCAGGCTCCACTCGGTTTCAGTGCCTGGGAGCCCCACAGAGCCCCACTCGGTTTCACCCTGTCTTACCCAAATTTCTGTAGAGGCCCAAAACTCCTCTTTTTATTCTGCAGAAAAAATTCCCTTTCAGTTACATGTTTTAGCCTCTGGTCCCAGACCTGCAATTCAGAGGATTCAGCTCTGGCTCTCTTCTGGCTACACCTCTCCATTGAGGTCAAGGGGCTAAGGGGCTAAGGAAGGGGAGGATCTACCTTGAGTCCATGCCTCTTCCCCTTCTAGACTACCTCTGGGTCCTGGGAACCCTTGAATTCCCTATCTAAATTACCCTAAGCTGAGTTCAAGGGTCTGTGCCCCAGTGCTGACTCTTCCCACACAACCAAGGAAATCCAAACAGTCTGGAAACTTCTGTGGGACTCGAGGGACATTGTTCCAGCTAATGATTAAGAACTCTCCAGACAATAGGGGCTTCTTAGACAATGGGTGAATTTCCAGGATGTCCGGCCCCCTTCCGAGAAGGAGGGAGATAACAAAATGTAAAAAAGGTGTCTGTCAAAGACCAATCAGGCAGCTGGGGACAAGTTCCCTCTCTGGTCCGAGCCTAAGCCGGGACCAATCAGCAGGAGAACACAACCAAATCTATAATTTACATACGGGGAAGTGGGAACCTATAAAACTGACATATTCGCGCCCAAAAGGGTTCCTTCTTCGATCTCCTACGTGAGGACCAAGGAACCCCGGTGCACCGGCCTTCAATAAACCTCTTGCGTTTTGCATCGGCTTCCGACTCTTGTTGTTTCCTGGGCGAGTCGAAACTCCTAGGAGACCGCGCAGGTCTAACATTTGGGGGCTCGTCCGGGATTCCACACGCCCCGGACCACAAGAACATCGGGAGTTGGAGGTACCAGGTAAGCTCGAGCTTGATTGTCTGTTTGTCCCTTGTTCTTTGTGGGCCATTATCGGAGGAAAGCCGTAAGAATCGGCTTATTATGGAATCTGTATCGGACCTCTGGCTAGGCAGACGTGCTAAAAGCCGGCGTCCATGAGCCCTAGGGGACGCCCTGGTGGCTCATCTGGAAGGAGAGGCAAACTCTGTCTCCCCTTCACTCGGTTTCGGCAGTTCCCTTGGTGATAACTGCCATCTGAAGAGGTTTCGGTTTTGAAGCGAGCTCGCGGTGGCCCATGCGTATATGTGTTTCGTGGAGTTTTTAACTGTTTCTGTATTGTGGTCTATTCTTCTTCTCTGACGGACGACAATGGGACAAACTATGACGACTCCTCTTTCCCTTACCCTAAGCCATTGGACCGAAGTTTGGGCCAGAGCCCATAATTTTTCGGTAGAGGTAAAGAAAGGAAAGTGGCAGACTTTATGTGCCTCTGAATGGCCAACATTTCAGATAGGATGGCCCCCCGAAGGATCCTTTTTATTAGACAAGATTAAGCTGCTTAAGTCTAAGATATTTAATATAGATCCCCACGGACATCCAGACCAAGTACCATATGTCTTGGTCTGGGAAGATTTAATTCTCTCCCCACCTCCGTGGGTCCGGCCCTTTGTTTCCTCAACAGGTACGTCCGCGCACACATCAGCAGCGTCGGAGATATTAGCCTTAAAGAAAAACCCCAACACGGAGAAGCTACCCGATGCCCCGGATCCACCGAAGGCGATTTATCCTGACCCGCAGTCAGATTTGCTTCTTTTGGATTCCCCACCCCCTTATCTTCCGGCCCCAAATCCCCTACCACCTAGAGGATCCCCAGCTCCACTGCCCTCGGCACCAAGGGAACCATCCATGATGGAAGAAGAAAGGGGTCCCTCAGCGGGCACTAGGAGCCGGAGGGCTATCTCCCCGGACTCCACTGCCCTACCTCTTAGAGAATATGGCCCCCCCGACGGCCAAGGGAATAGACCTCTCCAATATTGGCCCTTTTCCTCTGCAGATCTTTATAATTGGAAAATGCATAACCCAACTTTTTCCGAAAATCCACAGGCCCTTACCGCTTTAATAGAATCTCTTGTTTTCTCCCACCAGCCCACATGGGATGATTGTCAGCAGCTGCTTCAGACTCTCCTAACGACTGAGGAGAGGCAACGGGTTCTTTTAGAAGCCAGAAAAAAAATGTATTAGGCGCCAATGGGCAACCTACCCAGCTGCCTAACGAGATTGATGCTGGTTTCCCACTCGTCAGGCCAAACTGGGATTTCAATGCCCCGGAAGGTAGGGAGCGCCTGAAAATGTATTGCCAGGCTCTGGTGGCGGGTCTCCATGGAGTGGCCAGACGGCCCACTAATTTGGCTAAGGTAAGGGAAGTCACTCAGGGGCCCCAGGAATCTCCAACTGTGTTCCTGGAACGTTTAATGGAAGCCTTTAGACGCTTTACCCCTTATGATCCAACTTCGGAGGAACATAGGGCTACTATAGCAATGGCTTTCATAGATCAAGCGGCCCCTGATATTAAGAAGAAATTACGGAGGCTAGATGGCTTGCAGGGATTTTCGCTTCAGGAGTTAGTAAAAGAGGCAGATAAAGTATATAACAAAAGAGAAACAGAGGAAGAGAAGGAAGAAAGAAAGCAGAAAGAGCAGGAAGCCCGTGAAATAAGACGGGATAAGAGACAGGAGAGGAATTTAAGTAAGATACTGGCCACTGTGGTTGGAGGAAGAAATATAGGGGATAGGAATAGGCAGAAAGGGCTAACGGCAGATAGAAGGCGGCCATTAGACAAGGACCAATGTGCCTACTGTAAAGCAAAAGGACATTGGGCGAGAGAATGCCCTAAGAAAAAGAGTGGAGGAAGGCCAACCAGAAACAAAATCTTAACATTGGAAGAAGAAGACTAGAAAAGTCAGGGCTCGAACCCTCTCCCCGAGCCCCGGGTAACTCTTAAAGTGGAGGGGGAACCTGTTCAATTTTTGGTGGATACCGGAGCCCAGCACTCCGTCCTTCTCCACTCAAAAGGTCCTATCTCAGCTAAAAGGTCATGGGTACAAGGAGCCACTGGGAATAAACAATATTCATGGACCACACGAAGGACAGTAGATCTTGGGATTGGACGAGTAACCCATTCATTTGTTATTATTCCGGAATGCCCCTATCCTTTGCTGGGAAGAGATTTACTCTCCAAAGTAGGGGCTCAAATCCACTTTCAGCCAGAAGGTCCCACCATAACTGATAATAAAGGAAGGTTACTTCAAATATTGACTATGAAATTAGAAGATGAATATAAATTATACGAGCAGCCTTCATCCTCACGAGTTAATGTTACAGATTGGGTAACTCGGTTCCCTCAAGCCTGGGCAGAAACTGCCGGTATGGGGATGGCAAAAAAATCGGCCCCCGGTGCTAGTGGAACTCAAGGCAACTGCCACCCCAATAACGGTCCGTCAATACCCCATGAGTAGAGAAGCCAAAGACGGTATCCGTCCCCATATACAGAGGCTACTAGACTTGGGCATCTTAATAAGATGTCAATCAGCATGGAACACCCCTCTCCTGCCGGTAAAGAAACCAGGAACAAATGATTATCGGCCGGTGCAGGATCTACGAGAGGTAAACAAACGGGTGGCAGACCTCCACCCCACAGTTCCAAACCCTTACAACCTCCTGATCACTCTTCCACCTCAATATACGTGGTATACTGTTTTGGACCTTAAAGATGCTTTTTTCTGTTTAAGACTCTCTCCCCTGAGCCAACCCTACTTTGCCTTCGAATGGAAAGATCCAACATCGGGAATGTCTGGTCAGCTGACATGGACACGGCTACCTCAGGGATTTAAGAACTCCCCGACCATCTTTGATGAAGCCCTCCATCAGGATTTGGCATTATATAGAGAATCAAATCCCCAGGTAACATTACTCCAATACGTTGATGATATTTTATTAGCTGCTGAGACCCAAGAAGATTGTATCAAGGGTACTGAAAAACTGTTAACGGAACTTGGAACCCTGGGATATAGAGCCTCAGCCAAGAAAGCACAAATATGCCAACAACAGGTCAGTTACCTGGGGTATCTATTAAAAGGGGGACAAAGATGGCTCTCGGAGAGCAGAAAGGATACGGTGGCCCAAATTCCGGCTCCCAAAAGCGCCAGGCAGGTTAGAGAATTTTTGGGGACGGCCAGATTCTGTAGACTATGGATTCCAGGGTTTGCTGAGCTGGCGGCCCCATTGTACCCCCTAACCAAAAACAGCACTCCTTTCGTTTGGGGCGATAAGGAACAACGGGCTTTTGACCAAATCAAACGAGCTTTACTTTCAGCTCCAGCCCTAGGACTGCCAGATGTAACCAAACCTTTTCATTTATATGTGGCCGAAAATAAGGGCATTGCAAAAGGAGTATTGACTCAGAAATTGGGTCCCTGGAATCGCCCAGTTGCTTATTTGTCAAAAAATTGGACCCTGTGGCATCAGGATGGCCCACCTGTTTAAAGATAATCGCTGCAGTAGCCGTTCTAGTCAAAGATGCTGACAAACTAACTTTAGGACAAAATCTAACGATAACAGCTCCTCATGCCCTGGAAAATGTAGTCCGTCAACCACCGGATAGGTGGCTAACTAATGCCAGGATGACCCATTACCAAACCCTGTTGCTAAACTCAGATCGCATCAAGTTTGCTCCAGCCACAGGACTCAATCCAGCCACCTTGCTACCTGATCCTGACTTGGAAGGCTCCACCATCATACATGATTGTCAGGAAGTACTGGCCGCAGCACACGGCAGTAGGCCAGATCTGATGGACCTGCCCCTCCCTGATGCTGATTTCACCTGGTTCACGGATGGGAGCAGTTTCCTGGAGGAAGGTAAGCGTCGAACTGGGGCAGCCGTGGTAGACAGAAAACAAGTCATATGGGCAGCGGCGCTACCACAAGGGACCTCAGCCCAACGAGCTGAATTAATTGCCCTGACGAGGGCATTAGAGATGGCAGAGAATAAAAAAGTAAACATCTACACAGACAGTAGATATGCGTTTGCTACCGCTCATATCCACGGTGCCATTTACCAACAGAGAGGGCTACTAACTTCAGGTGGCAAAGAAATTAAAAACAAAGACGAAATCATGGCTTTGTTGACTGCACTCATTCTTCCTACTAAAGTCAGTATCATCCACTGCCCTGGACATCAAAAAGGAAATACCCCAATAATTAGGGGAAATAATATGGCTGACCAAGTGGCCCGAGAAATAGCATCGGGAGAAGTCATTCTAGGACTGTCAGATAAAGTTCCTGAAAAACCAGGCCGCGATGAAGAAATCATCCCGGCCACAACAAAAGGAACTTTGTCCCCTCAGCAAGCAGAATCCATGTTACAACAGATGCACAGATGGACACATTTGGGGACTAAAAAGATGGTAGCCTTGTTACAAAAAGCCGGGTACGAAACCCCTGGAATGACAAAATTAGCTGGACAAATTGTGCAGGAATGCGTCCCATGTCAACAGGTAAATACTCACAGAGGGAAACTTGAAACTGGAAAGAGACTCAGGGGGGACCGCCCAGGAACTTACTGGGAGGTGGACTTTACCGAAGTGCGTCCTGGAAGGTACGGTAATAAATACCTTTTAGTTTTTGTAGACACTTTTTCAGGATGGATAGAGGCTTTCCCAACAAAGAAAGAAACAGCTGCTGTAGTAGCCAAGAAGATTTTAGAAGAAATTTTTCCTCGATTTGGAGCACCAAAGGTAATAGGGTCTGATAATGGTCCAGCCTTCGTCGCCCAGGTAAGTCAGGATGTGGCCAGATATTTGGGGACTGATTGGAAATTACATTGTGCCTATAGACCCCAAAGTTCAGGTCAGGTAGAAAGAATGAATAGGACTCTAAAAGAGACCCTAACTAAATTGTCCTTGGAGACTGGCGGTACCGATTGGACGGTGCTCCTTCCTTTGGCCCTATTCCGGGTTAGAAATACACCTTCCCGATACCATCTTACTCCTTTTGAAATATTATATGGTGCCCCGCCTCCCCTCCTCACTTTAGGAAAAGAAATAAAACCTGATTGTCAAAATAACACTGACTTATATGCTAGGCTACTGGGACTCCAATTGGTCCAGAAAGAAATATGGTCCCAACTCGCCGAGGCCTACCAACCGGGAACACCGGGAGAAACTCATCCTTTCCAAGTCGGAGACTCCGTATACGTCCGTCGGCATCGAACCCAGACGTTGGAACCTCGATGGAAAGGACCATACACCGTCCTCCTCACCACCCCAACGGCCATAAAAGTGGACGGCATCGCTGCCTGGATCCATGCTTCACATGTGAAGGCTGCACCAACGACGACATCATCAGGATGGCGGGCCCAAAGGACTGACAACCCGCTCAAACTCAAGCTTCTACGAACCTAAGACTTATAATTTTGGTTTTACTACCTTTACTGACTGTAAGTGATTTTAGCCCTCACCTCCCCCAACGTTTAACTTGGCAGGTAATTTCTCAGACTGGAGATGTAACCTGGTCCATTAGTCATACTGCACCCCCCTGGACCTGGTGGCCAGATCTTTTTCATGATGTTTGTAAATTGGCAATAGGAGCACCTTATTGGGGTACAGAAGATTCTCATGATATGAACACTGCCCCTTCCAAAGTTTCGGAAACTGATTGGTTTGGGCCGGGTTGCAAAAATGCAGGCAAAAGAATGATGCTTGGTATCCTCACTTTCTACGTATGCCCCGGGTTCCACCGCCCTCGATCTCTGAATTATAAATGTGGTGGAACTGAAAACTTTTATTGCAAAAGCTGGGGATGTGAAACTACCGGGGATACTAATTGGAAACCCACCTCAACTTGGGATTTTATTACTGTAACGGCTAATTATTCTCATAATGAGGATACCGGACACCGGAGTAAATGTTCAGGATGGTGTCATCCCCTTAAAATTTCCTTTAGTAATCCCGGAAAAAGAGATAAAAAATGGATAAATGGTCATTCTTGGGGCATTAGATTTTACATGAGGGGATATGATTTAGGAATATTAATGACCCTTAAGCTAAAGATTGAGACTCCTGCTCCTATATCAATAGGCCCAAATCCCGTACTTGGCCCCCCTTTGCTTCCCCCGGCCCCTTCAGCTACGTCAACAAAGAATGAGACTAATGAAACCTCTGGATCCAAAGAACCCACAGTTAAGCCTGGGACTCCTCAGGATAGGATGCTTTCTTTGGTGCAGGCAGCCTTTACGGTTCTCAATGCTACAAACCCAGAGGCTACAAAATCATGTTGGCTTTGCTATGCTGCCCCTCCCCCTTATTATGATGCTATAGGATATAGCTCCAACTATACTAATTCTACCTCCTCAGACCAATGTCGATGGAAGCAAGAAGGGACCAGTAAATTAACCCTGTCCTCAGTTTCTGGAAATGGTACTTGTATAGGAACACCTCCCCAGTCCCATAGACACCTTTGTCATGATTTTAGCCTCCCTTCAGGCTCAGGATATCTTGTACCTCCTCAAGATGGATGGTGGGCATGTAACATGGGGCTCACCCCTTGTGTCTCTTTAGAGGTTCTTAATACTTCAGCTGACTTTTGTGTGTTAGTGCAATTAGTCCCTAGACTTATCTACCATTCAGACTCATCCTTTTTAGATGAATATGTAGAAAAAACAGAAGAGAACCTGTAACCCTCATATTGGCTGTCCTTCTAGGACTAGGAATATCTGCCGGGATAGGAACAGGAACCACAGCCCTCATACAACAACCCCAGTATTATGCAAGTTTAAGACAGGCTGTAGACATCGACCTTCGAGCATTAGAAAGTTCCATAACTCAACTAAAGGAATCACTCACCTCACTTTCAGAAATGGTGTTGCAGAATAGAAGAGGCCTAGATTTGCTGTTTCTTAAAGAAGGGGGATTATGCGCCGCTCTAAAAGAAGAATGTTGCTTTTATATTGATCATTCAGGAACCATTACCAAAACCATGGATAAACTAAGGGAACGCTTAGATAAAAGGCAAAGGGAGAGAGAAAACGAAAAAGGATGGTTTCAATCATGGTTTGATAAGTCCCCCTGGTTTACCACCTTAATCTCTACTCTGTTGGGACCTCTTATTGTTTTACTGTTGATTTTAACTTTTGGACCATGTGTTCTAAATCGCTTGATAGCATTTATTAGAGAACGTATCAGTACTGTACAAGTTCTAATGTTAAGACAACAGTACCAAAGTTTACGAACAGAAGGTTGAGATTCCATGATTGGAATCAATAGTCACAAGAAAAAGGGGGGAATGTGGGACTCGAGGGACATTGTTCCAGCTAATGATTAAGAACTCTCCAGACAATAGGGGCTTCTTAGACAATGGGTGAATTTCCAGGATGTCCGGCCCCCTTCCGAGAAGGAGGGAGATAACAAAATGTAAAAAAGGTGTCTGTCAAAGACCAATCAGGCAGCTGGGGACAAGTTCCCTCTCTGGTCCGAGCCTAAGCCGGGACCAATCAGCAGGAGAACACAACCAAATCTATAATTTACATACGGGGAAGTGGGAACCTATAAAACTGACATATTCGCGCCCAAAAGGGTTCCTTCTTCGATCTCCTACGTGAGGACCAAGGAACCCCGGTGCACCGGCCTTCAATAAACCTCTTGCGTTTTGCATCGGCTTCCGACTCTTGTTGTTTCCTGGGCGAGTCGAAACTCCTAGGAGACCGCGCAGGTCTAACACTTCTAAGTTCAAATCTGGTCGTCCACGTTGTTATAAAGACACATTAGTCAAGGTAGGAGGATAGGACATATTTTATGTAATGGTTTGTTAGCTTGCTTTGAAACTTTTAAATATAAGGGCCTCTATTTGTATCTCGCTCTGGGCTCTGGAATCTTTTGGCAAGGGCTGGTCAGAACCACCAAACCTATGCTCAAGCTTAGGCGGAGTGTGGGCTCCTCCCAGACATCAGAAGGCTGGTCTCTTGCTCCCTGGTGTCATACTGAAGAAGAGTGACGCATTAAAATATCTTCTAGAAAAAGCCCTGAAGACCCGTGGGGGAGTGGGGGTGGGTAGGACCTGATGAGTAATTGCTACAGAGTGTAAATGTACTTTCAAAGCCCTTGTTCTCCTGTTCTCCCTTGGGCTCCAGCTATAGTTAAGGCCATACAGTGAGTACTCAGGTAAACAGATTCTAAAGGAAGAGGATGAGCCTGAGATGGAGCTAGGAAAGGTTCTCTGAGGCAATGGGAACATATAATTGCATTTTACAGGGCAACTCTGATCCCCTCCAAGGGCAGCTTGGTAGACAGCACACAACATTTCAACAAGGCATTAAACCTGTTTTCTTCACAACTAGTAAAAATAATCCAATTGGGTAACTGCTTATATCTTTGTGGCTCAGTGGAGAAAGAAGCTTGGATGTCTGAAGAGGTTTATGAAATCTGCATAGCCCTCACCTCACGAGATAATATAGTACTCACTTATATTCCCCTCACATTGGAGATTCAAGAATAATCTCAGGGGTGGAATTCTATCTTTAGTTTTCTACTTAAAAGACAAGCAGTGAACATTTGCTCTAGGGGACGGAGTAACTCTGCCTTTCGGTGCCCATTGATGTGCAGAGCTAATCACTGGGGAGAAAGTAAAAAACCAACAAACAAAAAACAAAAGCACCCAAACAACTACACATGAGTGTTGAGACCATTTGTCTTTTGGAGCAAAGGAAGAGAGCATATATTCATTTGTTTTTTTAAGGCTTAGCTAATGTCTCTTGGAAGGAAAAGACAACAACGCCACCAAAAGGAAAACTGTGCCTGCGATGTCAGCCTCCCTCAACCTGGAAGGCCTGGAGCAAGCAGTGTCCTCAGGAATAAAGCCTAAGCTGCATCTGTAAGGTCCTGAGCTACAAATCCTGGTAAACCTGCCAAGTGTAATTCAACTCTCAGCCAAGTATAACGCAGGAGGGAGTGTCATCCTCCTTCAGAGAATCTCAGCAGCTGGGAGGCTGGTCACTAAGCCGCAGATAATGGCAAGAACAGCACAGACACAAACACAAACGATTCTTGAACGCGAAGGACAATTTTTTCATTCGGAGGACTTGTCCCTGAAGTCCAGCTTCAGCAGGACGGGATATGAGCAAGCAGGACCAGCTCCTCACCCACTGCAGTGTACCTGAATTTGCGGGGGTGGGATTCTGAACTTCCTGCTCACCTGAGCATGCGGTGGCTTAAGCAATTAACTTGAGTATTAAAATAGATACAGTCCTATATATGCTATGAGCTTCTGAAGTGGATGTAGGATAGAATCTGAGTATTATCCCAAATGTTCCCTCCCAAGGAATATCTCAGACCTCAAGCATTCATGTCATACTATCAGGAATTCTCAGAGTCTTTATTTTTGTTAAGTCATTGAAAACTTTTGTTGAAATGCAAGTGTTATCTAGATCAACGACCGAACATATGTTGGCTAAATAAATGAATGCTATATAGAGAAGAGGACAGCGGAATTCCAATACAGTAGATTGGTTGCAAAAAGAAACGAGTCAAATTTAAGTAAGAAAGCAGGAAGAGTTTTTCAAAGGCCGTTACTGAACAGGTAACAAACCAGAGGTATAGAAACCAAGTCTGAAAAATTCAGAGAAGTAACTTATGATGTAATTGACAGGGTTCAGGGCAGGATGTCCCAAAATATGCCACTTTGGCATATTGATTATTTTGAATTAAAGTTACTAAGAAGCAGCCAGCACAAAAAGGACACTAACCCTCTTTTGTCCCCCTGAAAGCAGGAAATAAATCTCGCATGTGAAAGGTACCCTCCCTGTACCAGGAGGTAGAGAGACATCCTTATCACTAGAGATAGGGAATTCAGGGCTGTTACTTCTTTACTAATTTATTATGCCAAGCCCAAACTTCTTTTTCTTGTCAATTTCTCACAAATTTATTGTTTCTTTGTCTAAAAGGTATAAAACTGTCTGCTTTGGTCACTTCTTTGAGTCTCATATTTCTATGATCTCCCATGTGTACAAAGATTAAATGCTTTTTCTCCTGTTCATCTACCTTATGTCAATGTAATCTTTGGCCAGACAAAGAATCAAGAAGCGAAGAAGGAAAAGTCTTCGTCTTCTACATAATTTTTCTTTTCCTATTCTAGGTCTGCATCTTTTTTAATAATATAGTTGTACCCAAAAAGGATTCTATACTTTATGCTAAGAATAAAAACCAATAAAAAAGTCTTGAGTCCTATAAATGAGGTCATAGTTAAGAGGGCCTAGATGTCACGAGAAGTGCTTGGAAATGGGGATCAATGGTGAAGTGGGGATGTTAGGTAGACTGGGGCACTAAAAGGAGGAAAACTTACAGAAAAAAATGAACAGCACAATCTTTCCTTTCTGACATCTTTGCCCTGTTGCTGAGTGCAAAACAACTTGGATTCTTCCAAATACCAAGAGGAAGAATACTGCATATTCTGTGTCTACCTGGTGACCACAGAAAACTGTCTATCCAAGACCACTTAGATGTGGGAATTCCCTAGTGGTCCAGTGATCAGGACTCCATGTTTCACTGCCGAGGGCCCGGGTTCAATCCCTGGTCAGGGAACCAAGATCCTGCAAGCCATGCAGGTGCTGCCAAAAAAACTTGGAAAAAACTCCCAAAAAACAAAAACCACTTAGATTTCAGTCAAAACAGTAGCCATAATTTAGAGAGTATACTTGGCTGTAAGGAAAGTGACAGGTGATTTCATCAAAACCATCCTTATCTGATTGAACTGTCTTTCTAAACAACATGTGAGTTTTCAAACCTGAGTTTGAAGACATTGTTAATAAATTATTATTAATAGAAGTTATTATTAATATAAGCACATTCTGAGGAATGTATCTTGGTGGCTTTCAAAACCTGGCTACACTTTGAAATCATCTGGAGAGCTTTTAAAAAAATATTGGTGCCTGAGCCCCACCTTAGAATAATTAAATGCAAATCTTTGGGAATAAGCCTGTGACTTGGTATTAAAACAAACAAACAAACAAACATCTCTCCAGGTGATTCTAACGTGTAGCCGGGGTTTAGAAACACTGACTTCATGAGCATTGTTTCCTACATCCATTTTTACCTTGACATATTTGTATTTTCACTGAGACAAACAGAAGATATTCAAGTTTCTGTTTCCCTGAGAACTGACAGAGTTGTTTCAAGGAGTGATGGACTGTATTATTTTACCACAATTCTTGCATCCTCACCACCCTCTGCCGTTGCTTCCCTGTTGTTGGAATATACTTTTCCAAAGTATTGACTTCAGACTTGGCCATATGACTTACTTTAAGTAATGGAATGCGGAAATGACACTTGGTCAGTCATCTAAGGCCTTAAGAAGCATGGCAAGTGTCCACCAAGACTCAGAGACCTTATTCCTTCCCCCGCATTAGGAGAGCAGGTAGCCTTTTGTCTGGTCAGGCCACTCAAGATGGCTGTTCTCTTGCTCTCTGTACATACCCTACTCAACCAGTGCCTGCTTCACCTACAACCTACTCACATGACTGACCTTCCTGCGTACTTGCCCCAGGCCCTAGCTAGTGACTGTTCTAGCTTTAGATCAGAACTTTCCACTATGCTTATCAAAGGGGCAGTGAGGGGTGTGCCCTTCTGCTGGTTTCCCAGGTAACCGATGAGCCAACATGACATCAATTCCTCCTATAACTGGTCACACCTGCCCTCCCCCACAAGCAAAGACTGCTGCCACATTCTTCCCCTCACGGTTGGCCGCACACAGTGGGGTGGTGTCATCATTCCACAACCTTGCTTCAGACATGTAAGATCCCCCTATCCATTAAACCATTGATCCCATTGATGTCTCTGTTGCTGACTCTGGGCTCTTTCTTTGGTTTTGAAGCTGGGCAAGCACAACACTGTAGACAACCCATTGCAGGCAGCGCAACACTATTAATCTTTTGACCTGAATCCAGGAATAAAGCTCTATGGAGATAGTCCCTAACCCAAAGTCTGGAGTCCCACCTCATCCAGCTAAGCGAATCTGAGTCTATACAAAACTGCAACCAACCCATATAAGTACTATGAATATGAAATAAACTTTCTTGATGTAATCCTCTGAGATCTTGGAGTTTTGTTTTTAATCCAGCATTATTGCAAGAAAAAAAAATGAAACGAATAACAAGTCTTTGTTTGTACATAATCTATATATCAAGCAATATCTAGCAAATAATAGGTGCTAAATATTTATTAGATTAATCTGCTTCTATGTAGTTCTCACTTAAATTTGATGATACTAAACAAAGTTGGAAATAACCAAATTTTAAATGTTTTAAATTTAGTTTATTTTAAAAATGTGATTATTAGAATTTAAATGAATTAAATAGATTGTATTTCTATTGTCTGCTAGTTATTTTGTCCATTTATAAAACAGAATATATGTAAGTACGCTTATCATTGCTCTTCCTAATAGCCAAATAGATCAACTTTTCATCTAGATGAGTTTGTGGCAAGCATCTGCCTTCTTAGCAAATGTGTATAGAAGAGGATCAAACTTTGCCCTGATTTGGAAATACTACCCCTATCTCTAGGATACTGCCAAATTTTCAGTTAAGATTCAGAGAAATCGATTTATAATTTAGAAATCTATGTATTGAGTTACTGAGATAGGTTTTATCATTAATGCCTAGAAACTATTAATAGCAATAAACAGATATTTCTTGAGCAGTAATGGGGTCAAGATGAAGAGTTAATGGGTAAAAAACCCTGAAATGTCTTTTGTGATATATTAGGAAGTTATAGAGAGTCAGGCAAGCAATCATAGAAATCTCTGAAAGAGAAGATCCTACTTCGAAAGCAAAATACATCTTAATCTCCAACTGTCTTTTTGAAACTCTTTGTCTTGATAAAACACAGCGATTCATTTTAGAAAATATTTTAGTTCTTTTTAATGTAAACTTTTTCATTTCTAAAATTATTTTAAGTTTTTCCTTATGATAATTATAAATTATTTTATATCTGCTGTTTGATGATCCATCATTGATTATTAAGGGATTTAGATACATAAAATAGAGGTACCAAATAAATTATCTTTACATTATGGGTAACGCAAGATGTAATTACGTTGTCACTTCCTCATGTTTTGAGACTTACAAGAATGCATTAAACAGATGCAAAAAATACTCAAACTTTTTTAGACTATGAAACTGCAATTCACATGTGATGCTATTTATAGCAAAGGCAAAAATAGCATAGCAGAATAATACAAGAAACGCAGTGCTCACACAAATTGGCTTTGGTGTCCAGGTGTCTGTAAAAAAAAGTATTAATTTTACAGTATCTTGGGGACTAAGTTGATGCTCCACACATAATCCACAGTGTCACAAATGTCCTTAGTAAACCACACTCCCAATTGCAAAGCCTTCACACTTAATATAGAAGACTGTCACTCTGTGCTTACTGAGTTGCCAAAAAGTGCTAGCAGGGTTACCACTATATCACCTACCTTCCCCCCCTGAGAAGGGAGAAAGTAGACAATTCAAATTAAGTGTAAAAGAAGGCGGTAAGTAGGGTAGTGCATTTTGATCCCAGATATTTGTTTGAATCTATGCTACATGTTGGCTAAAGTCTTATTCCAGGCATGAATGTGGTCCTACTGTAAGCTTGCAGGAGACTTAAAGTATGGGGCTGGCCGAAATTTTCGGGTTTTTCCGTTAAGTTGTTAAGATGTTACGAAAAAACCCAAATGAACTTTCCGGCCAACCCAATACTTTAATTAGGATGCTAAGATTCTCCTGCAACCAATAAATAGTGTCCTATGACTAAATGTTGTATTGTTATCCATTTTCTCATGTTTTCACATTTTTTTCCCCACTCACAATCATGAGTTAAGTACAACTCTAAGGTGAATTTGTGCCAGATTTGGATTCATAAATATTATAATACAAGAAAAGTTATATTTCTATAAGGAATATATTTTATGAGAAAAAGTCATAGACCAAGTCAGCACTCCGATGTAGGCAGCCCAGGGGCAATAAGACATAAGGAAATATTATTGATAATGTGTATCTTCTTTTAAGAAAGTGCAGCCAGGCTGCTCTGTCCTTTTGTGAGATGGGACCTCCTAAAACTTTTCAATCATCGATTAGTGGAATAAAGAGACAATCTTAGAATTCCTGATACAGTGAAGATAAGATATGAGGTAGAAAAATTGTAGCACCAAAGTTTATGGAAACCAGTTATACCACTAAGAAATGAAGGAACCTAAAGCAGTAACTCACATTTAATCAAAAACACCATCAGAATTTAAAACAAAAGTGGTGAGCAGAAGGAAGAGATGATTAAAGGAGAAAAATGGAGAAGTAAAACACTATTTATAGAACATATATTACTTGTAGGGCATTAATTGTAGGACACATATATATGTTGCAAGGTGGTTTTTTAAAGTTTCACTTCCCACCTTTTCAAGGATCTAGTGTTTCACGTGCATACCTCAAAAAAGTTAAAAAAAAAAGATATGGCCTATTCCTTACAGACATGATTCTTAAATTAAAATATTATAGAAGTGTGATACAACCCTCAGTCCTCACATTTTTCATCTATAAAATGGACAGATAGAGCTAAGGTCTGAGTTCTGTTCAGTATTACATTATATGATTATTAAGTGAATAAGAAAGTTACTTAATTAATGGATAAAATATATTGAGACTATTCATAATGCTCAGTGAAGAGATTATTCAGTCTAAGTACTCAGCATCTCAAAGACTATGTGCACGACATTCCAATAGGAACTAATATTTTGCATGTTTTCCTTGGTCATATTACAAGAAGATGCACTGCACTGATTGGTTTGGCAAAAAGAATTGCACGAGAAGGATATGCTGTAGATTTCTCCATATAAGTGTATGGCAACATTTTCTATCCCTTTTCACCATATATGGGACTCCATCCTTGCTCTATCAATGGAATTTTAGGTTGCATTCAGTCTTCTGCTATCACAATTAATGGCATAAAAATTAGCCTCACACAGAAGTCATTTTGTATTTTTGCCAACTGTATATTTTGAATACATTTCTAGTAGTTAGATTACTGGACAAGAAGTATACTTACCCATGTTTTATATTTTAGCATTTAGAAAGAATTTTAGCTGCATTCTAATTATTTTCTTTATATTAATACATGTGTGTTGTACATCTGTCATATTTGTTGCCTAACATATAAAATAATAAAATAAGCTAGTATGTCCCTTCTTTCTTATCCAGTCTCTCATTTGAAACCTATGTAGCAATTAGCAAGTTTATTCTAAGTACTGTCTCCAGTCCCCCTACATGAGGCTAATCCTTGTACCATAGAAGGTAAAAAGAGATAAGAAACATTTCTGTACACTTATATGGAGTAATTTACAGCATATCTTATTAAGTGAAAATAGCAAAGTGCTGCTATTGTTTGTAGTATTCTACCTTTTAAGTAACAAAGGATGGACTTTTAAGTAATGGGGGGATGTTTATGTATTCTAAAAGCAATGATGGACTAGAAAACCCAAAAATCAATATTAATTCTAACCTTCAGGTGGGAGGGGAAACATTGTGAAAGATGCACATAGAAGCAAGGCTTCTGTGAATGTAAATTGTTTCAAAGTTTTCATTCTGAATTCACATAAATGCATTTCCTAACTTAAGAAGAATCAAAGTGAAACCAAAAAGGGAGAAAATGAAATCCATAAAAAATTGAAAACATTGAAAAAAACAGACCTTTTTATATACAAAGTTGGTGGCATAATCAGAAAAGAAAAACATTACTTCAAGTGACTTTAATACACAGTATTTTTTCAACAGCTTTACTGAAGTATAATTTACAACAAAAATTTTACAATAAAATTCACTCATTTTAAAGTTAAATGTAGCTTGATGAGTTTTGGCTAATGTACATAGTCATGTAATCTTCACTATGGTCAACATGTAGACTATTTCCAGACTATTTCCTTGCGTTCTTTAAGAGTCAATATTGTCCCTCAACTCTTGACCACCAGTGATTACTGATCAATGGTCACTTTGCCTTTTATAGAATTTCATATAAATATAATTATCAGTACATGCTGTTTTGTGTGTGTGTGTGACCAAGACTGCATTTTTAACTCTCCTCCTCACAGCAATATGTCTGCATTTTAAAGACACTTTCTCTAGCACTCCTCTTGACTCTGGAGAGTATTTTACTTTCCTTAGGTGCCTATTCAAGGCGCTGCTAGCAAGTTACCATCACTCCCTCCTTAGAGTAGAGGGTGTTTTAGTCTGAATGTGGGGACGCTTGGTTTAGGCCCCAATGTCTGTCCTATATACATTTCCCTTGAATTTTAGCAGCTCTTTTGAAAATGCTGATGCTGGCCCAACTTCTCATGAAACATGTATTGAAAATTAGATCCAAACAATGACTCTGGAATATCCTAAGAAAGTAAGTTGACTAGTCCTGAATTCTATAGTTAATGGACTTGTGTAACTAAAGGAAGAGACATAGATAGGAACTGTCCCATATACAGGCATAACTCAGAGTTAAAAATGCAGTCTTGGTCACTTTCCTGGTGATTAGGTCCCCAGTGTAGTTCCTGAAAACTGGGATTCCAATGCCCCAAAGAGAGGGAATTCTGCTGGTTGAAACAACTTTCTATTTGCAAAGAGTTGTGCATATAAAAATCATGTTTACAGCGTACTGTAGTCTACTAAGTGTACAACAACATTGTCTAAAAAAAGTACACAACTTAATTTAAAAATACTTTATTGCTAAAAATTACTAACCATCATCTGAACCTTTAGTGAGTTGTGTTCCTTCTGTTGGTGGAGGATCTTACCTCAGTGTTGATGGCTGCTGACTGATCAGGTCAACTGAATGTTGGGGCAGCTGTGGCAGCTTCCTATAGTAAGATAAGAATGAAGTTTGCCACATCAATTGACTCTTCCTTTCACCAATGATTTCTCTGTAGCATGCAGTGTTGTCTGACAGCATTTTTACCCACAGTAGAACTTCCTTTGAAATTGGAGTCAATCCTCTCAAACCCTGCCACTGTTTTATCAACTAATTTTATGTAATACTCTACAATCTTCATAGCATCTTCACCAGGAGTAGATTCCATCTCAAGAAACCACTTTCTTTGTTCATCTGTAACAAGCAACTTCTCATCCATTCAAGTTTTATCATGGGATTGCAGCAATTCAGTCACATCCTCTGGCTCCACTTCTAATTCTAGTTCTCTTGCTATTTCTACCACATCTGCAGTTACTTCCTCCACTGAAGTCTTGAACCCCTCCAAGTCATCCATGAAGGCTGAAATCAACTTCTTTCAAACTTCTGTTTAATGTTGATATTTTGACCTCTTCCCATGAGTCACAAATATCCTTAATGGCATCTAGAATGGTGAATCCTTTCCAGAAGGTTTTCAATTGACTTTGCCCAGATTCATTACAGGAATCACTATCTATGGTAGCTATAGCCTTATGAAATGTATTTCTAAAATAATAAGACTTGAAAGTTGAAATGATTCCTTTATTCATGAACAGGTGTTGTGTTAGCAAGCATGAAAACAATATGAATCTCATTGTACATCTCCATCAAAGCTCTTGGGCAACCAGGTTCATTGTCAATGGGCAGCAGTCATTGAAAGAAGGAGTAGGTAGGACTCAACAGTGAGCTTAAAATATTCAATAAACCATGTTGTAAACAGATGTGCTGTCATTCTTATATTGGAAGAAGATGCCATCCAGGACTTTCATAGCTAGAGAGAAGTCAACATCTAGCTTCAAAGAGCAGGCTGACTCTCTTGTTAGGGTCTAATGCAGCTGGTGATATTAACTTGAAGCCAATGCTTATTTACCATTCTGCAAATCCTACAGCCTTTAAATAATACATGACGCCCCAAAATAATTACAATAGTAACATCAAAATTCATTGATCACAGATCACCATACCAAATATAATAATAATGAAAATTTTTGAAATATTGCAAGAATTACCAAATGTGACACACAGACATGAAGTAAGCAAATGCTGTTGGAAAAATGGCACAAATAGACTTCAATTTGTGAAAAATACAACATCCGCAAAGTGCAATGAAGTGAAGTGTAATCAAATGAGTTATGCCCATACTGACCTCTGCTAGGAGCAGAGAATATTTCTCAAAGGCAGTGGACCCAGAGGCTAAGAGCAAATGCTAAGATAAGACAAGTCTTTGTTTTTAACTCAGCTTTGTCACTTGCTAACGTTGTGACTCTTGGCAATTTACTATAACCTTACTAAACTTTAGTTTCCTCATTTACACGTGGGATAGTCACAACTGTCTCATGGGACTATTACAGGACCAAATGAAATATTATATTTAAAGTACTTTAATCGGGGTCTGACGCATGGTAAATACTCAATAAATATATATATGCATATATATATTTAAAGTTAGATTAATGAGAGTAAAAACTGCATTATTCACCCAAATAAATTGCTTAGGCATCAGGCATTAGTCTGGTTCTTACCTTGTGCTTCACAAGTATAATGGTACAAGGGGAAAGTAAAGTGAAATCTGAAAAAGCTCAAATCCTAAACTGACATTTTACAATTGCATATGGTATGACTTATTAATCCTACTAATCCTTAAATAGCCTCACATGGCACAAAAAATATAATGTCTACATCATTTAGAATTAATCAACTGTCACTTGTTATTTTTGTATACAGTTCCCTATGAGAATACAAACTTATCTAGTGATGGCTGTAGAGTCAGCCTCACAGTGGTCTATTTAGATGACAACAATTTCATGACTACAATGTTATTTTGTGTGGTGAAAAACAACTTATTGAAAATGAAGAAAAATGTAAGTGATTCCTGTAAAGAAATTAATGTTAATACTAGAACACAGATGTTTTGTGTGCCATACCTATGCAACCATGTCATTAAACTCAACTCTCTAATTTAACTGACATGTTTCTTTTTCAATTTTGAAATGATTCATTGAGACCATTTGCAGAAACAAGTACACTTGTAAAGGAAAAAAAATGTTCCTGACATTTTCTCGCCTACTATTTTTTTCCACTTTATTATTGGTTTTCTTTTTTTTTTAATTGACTGGCTGACTGACTTAATGATTCAGAATTAAGACATATCTGACACTCCAAGGCCCCTCTATTTTATGTCTTAGCTTCAGATCCTGTAAAACAAAAGATTCTATAATAAAATCAGAAACACTAAATAATATTAAGCCATGAAAAACAGGTTGCTGAAACTTGGGCAAGATAGTCTAATTAATTTTTGAAGAAAAGCAGGAGAGCTAATTTTATACTAGCCCTGAAGCTCATCTTCTATCAAAAATATTAATATTTTAATTTAATTGAACAAATATTGTTGTACATATATGTATTAGAAAGATAGCTACATTGCGGTAAACCAGAAGAAAAATAAGGGCTTTGAATAAGAGAATTTATTCAAACTCTAATTCTGAAACTAACTTTGTAACTTTGGTAGTTAGCCTCTCTGAATTCCATTTTGCTTACACGTAAGTGGTCATAATACTAAGAACAACATCAAGGGGTACAGTGAAGAGTGACATACAGGCTGTTTATATCTGCCACTGTGGTGTATTATTCATAATAGATGCTTAATAAGTCATAATTTTAAACATTATTACTTTCATTAGTATCTACCTAGCACTTTAGAATATGGTTCCTACATGTTGGCAATTTCCCACATTAGTCATCCATTTTGCTATGATAAAACCCTGGAAAGTTGAATTGTTAGCCTCTCTTGTATCTAAGTTCTAGACGCCAGGTAGTAGCTCAGCTGAGCTGCAGAGAGCTGTGCTGCCAGATGTAGAAATAGTTGACTAAAGCAATAAGCCAAAAATAATAGGCAAGCCTTTGATCTCTTACTGCAATAATACAATCAAAGTCTAAACCAGAGAAAGCACCAACGTCCCTCCCTCCCCTCCTTCCATTTTCCTTCAAGAATGGCACACAGGTCAATGACCAGGTGGACATTATAGATATAGGGGATGTCCCACTGTTGAGAGAGCCCCAAACAAAAGGTTCCTGCAGTTGTATGAAGCTAGTGGGGGAGAAGGGAGGGAAAGGAGAAAGAGCTAGGAGTGGAGAAGTACTGAGTTCTGACTCAGAGTGAAGAAAACTGTCTTCAGGTTTCCCTTCCCCGCTTTCCTCCAATAAGGAGATTTCAGAAGAGGTGCCTGAGGCAGGCCTCTGCTAAGTACCCAGATAAAGTGGGATCTGAGCGAAGGTGTCTGGACCAAGAATGCAGATATGAATACGAGCAAGGCCAGCCAGGGGTTCCTGAGTCCTTGACTGCGACTCCCTTCAGAGACTGCAGTTTGCTGCTTATCCACCAAGTCAGGTGTGGAAAGGGAAGCTTTCCCCTGTGAGGTCTGCCAGGTAAAGCCTTTGTAATTGCCAACGATTGGGCCTGAAAAATCACACCTAGAATTTTGGCCTGGGGCTGGACTCCTCACTAGGATCCTTCAATCAGGTAAATTCAAAGAATGCTTAGATACAGACTTGATCAAAGTGAGGAGGTGGTCTCATTTGGGTTGGGGTAGGGGCAGTATTTTTCCTTTCAAGTACAGTTAAAAAACCAGCTAGCTGAGTTGATGTAGTAGAGGTAAAGCTTCTTGCATTCGAACCTGACCATCCTCACTGCTGAGTGATGAAAGCAGTGTTGCCACTAGAGCCTCCTGTTGTGTGGTTGGTTATTCTTGGCTGCTTCATTCTCTGAACTACCAGGCTATAGTACCATGTATAGTTTGGATGATCTCAGTACCAAAGAAAAGTATATGTTAAATCTAGAATAAGGTCTTATGTGCAGTCCTCAGCAGAGATATGTATTCAGAATCTTATGATTCTGAATAGCTCTTTATAGTGTCATTTGGTGAGATTTATTTACTTTACTTCTTTTACATTAAAAATTCTTTGTTTATAAGTTTATGCATAAGGATACATTTTATATATATATATATATATGTATATATATATACATATATATACACATATTGTGTTCAGGTTTTAGTATAGTACCAATAAATAAGCCCATAAATATTTTAAATTAGTGATGTCACAGCAAAGATATGAATGTACCTCCATTTGCATGAAGCCATCATAAAGAAGCTGATCTCAGAGTTAAGGACAGAATAACTTTACATTGCAAATTCAGTAAACTCAGGAAATGGATAATTTTAAAATCAGTAACTTTTTATCATGATTTAGGTTCTTGTATGAATATTAACATTATTTCATTTGGAGATATTATATATTTAAAGATAAGTAAAAATAATTTTTGTCTTTTCCCAAAGAGCACAAGTTAAAATATACTGACATAATGTCAACAGGATATTCAACTTGCTGCACTCTTTCTGGAAAAACAAACAAACAAACAAACAAACACATGTGATGATGTAGACTGAATTTGGATTAAAGTATCCAGTGTAATGGAAGTTTTAGTCTTGTTTTTTAATGTGCATGTTTAGGAAACTTGGTAGAAACACTCTCTCTGATCCTGTAGTGAAATCTTTAGGTGAAAGGGACACAAATCCCTACCTGGTTTGCTATCTGAGCAGGATGGAACACTCCCCAAATTGAATGATTTTATTGAGATCACTTAGCAGTGACATCAAAGTATATTTTCCCAACATATGGGAATATACACTTAAATATTCATTTTTCTTTACTTTTTAAAAAGATTTTTATTTATTTCCTCCTCTTAAAATGGAAATTGGTCTGAAATCAAATGCTACTGTAATAAGACAAGTCCTCTCATGAGGGGCCAGCAGGAGGTGTTGAGGGAAGAGGAATCTTTCAGTATCATTCTTCGTAGAGCTTCATATTATGGTGTTTATGATGTTTTATGACATTACATGGAGTTATCACCTCTTCCTTCTTTCCAACTTCCCAATCATGGCCCTTTGAACTATTTCAACACCAAAAGCTTCATTGTATGGCCATGATCATTACTTATGCGAAAATTTGTAGCAAGAATGGGGGAAAAAAAGCAAGAGGAAAGATAAAACACAGTTCCTTTCCTAAATCTGGATCAAACCCAGGATAAGGAGAATTCCTTAGAGGAACTTAAAATTTCCTGGAGAATCGGCTCTGCTAAAATATAGCATGGGTTCATGGATTTAACCCAAGTAATTGTAATTAGGTTAACTTATATTATACATTATATCCTTTATCCCTGTTCTCCAAAAATACATAATCCAGTCACTCTCTAAGGAGTTACATAGCTTGCTAGCAGAGACTTTGAAGGAAAACATCTTACTTAAAATCTGAAATTGAATTCTATAATATCTTAAGTGTTTAGGTGGTCTCAAGTTTAACACAGGTAAGAGATTTCTTTGGTATACATAGACAAGTTTGTCATAAATTTTACCTGCTGTACCTTGATTCCACAAGATATGCTGTTTGGTAATACTGACATGTTCTGTTCTTTGTTGCTTGTGTATTCATTTGATTAGTTATGTTAAGTGCATTTCTGATTCTATCCTTGAATCATTTTAGAAAGTAGGGCAAGGAACATTTCCTTCAGTTTTCCTTCTGTCAAATAGTATCAGAATTTGAAAGCAAAGAATTAAAACTTTAAAATGGAACTGCAAGCAAAGAAAAACAGTCCTCTGTAAACTTTAATTCCTACTAAGCTGTTTCTTTCCTTTGCTAGCTCATAAATGTGTTAAAAAAAAAAGGATTATGCACATACTTTGTAAATCATAAAACTCTACATATTTAAATAAAGCATTATTAACTACACGTCAAGGGCAACAATTAATAGTTTATCCTCTTGCCTTTTGCCACTCCTACTACTTCATTTACAATTTCTAAAAATCCAGAGTACGATATTTATTCTGTAATTTAGTAAAACACCTTAATGTTTGCTAATATCATTAAGAATTATTCCAGAATATTTTTGGACAGAAATTATGCTATATGTTTAAGATAACTAAGGCTTTCTATTTTTGTTATTTCATGATGATTTTCCAAGTTCATTTAGCTTTTTCAATATAAGAAAATATGTTTTAACTCCTCCACTAATTGGACTGATACTTTTATATTTCTGCCCTTTGCTATCTTGTATGTATCTTTTAGACATATGTAGGTATTAATGTGCTAACATTTCCTAACTTTTAGCCAATGCAAACTTTTATATTAGCTTCCCTTCTCTACCTTTCTACATGTTTCTTAAGGAGTTTTTGCTTCTTTCCCTCTACTCCAATTCACTAATCAAACACTTGAAACAGTTTCAATGCAAAAATCTGTTATGACTTTATAAAATAATTCTACATTTTATTTATGTTTAACTTTATGTTTCAGATGTTTTCTGTAACATCTTTAGCAATAACCTTGATAAAAAATGTTTTACTCGTATGAGGCAGTTACATTTTATTCAAAAGTCTGCCTTGCCAAAGTCTTTGCATAATTTAAAACTTATGTAATTCAAAACAGATCATGACAAAAATGGTGAATATCTCTGTCTATTGGTATACAGAATAATGTCATGTAGCATCAACATAAACATAGCTTATAATCACTCCTTATTCCTCTGCTTTGGAATTATGCTAACTTTAAAGACTTTTACATTTTTGGATTCTCATTATTTCAGTCTTTGTTGATGAAGTGAGATATATTAACATATATGTTTTTCAAATTTATAAAATATAAAATTCTCAAAATAATATCCAAATATGTAAAATGATAAACAAGTGAAATGAAATTGTATTTGACTATAAGGACAAGGCATTCCTTTTAAAACTAAAATAATGTCTTTAATTTTCAAACCATGAGTTTAGTTTTATGTCACATAAAACTATCCCACAAATTTCTTTTCTTCCTTTACATGATGGTCATGATGGAATACCTAGTAACAGACCAGCTCTTCTGCTGCAAATAACTATAAAAGTCACAGAACTATTAGGAAACAAGTTGTGATAGGCAGAATAATGGTTCCATAAAGATATCCAGATCCTAAGCCCCAGAACCTGTAAATATGTAACCTTACATGACAAGAAGGGGATTTGCAGGTGTGAATAGATCAAGATGTGCACCTTGAGTAAGAATATTATCCTTTTGGATTATCTGGTGGGCCCAATCTAATTATATGAAGCTAATTATATGAAGCTGTGTTAGAGAGATGAGACAGAAGGAGAGGGAAGAGAGATGTGATGCAAGAAAGACACAACCTATTGTTGATTCTTGGAGGGTGAAGGAGAGGAGCTATGAACCAAGAGATGCTGGCAACCTCTAGGAATGCTGGAAAAGGCAAGGTAATGGATTGTCCCCCTAGACCTCTACAAAGAAACACAGGCCTGTTGATTTGTGGATGTTAGTCCAGTGAGACTCATGTTAGACTTCTGACCTGGAGAACTGTACAATAATACATCTGTACTGCTTAAGCCACTAAGTAAGTAGTAATTTGTTACAGTAGCAGTAGAATGCTAATACAGAATTTGATACCTGGGAGAAGAGTGCTGCTGTAACAAACACCTAAAAATGCAAACTGGCTTTGGAATTAGGCAGTGGGCAAAGGCTGGGAAAATGTTGTGGAACATGATAGAAAAAGCTTAGATGGCCTTGAACAGACTGTTGGTAGAAACGTGGACATTAATGACAGCTAGTGAGGATTCAAAAGAAAGTGAGGAGCATTACAGAGAAAACATAAATTGTTCTAGAGGAAGCCTAAATAATCATGAAATGACTGTCAGGTTCATGGACATTAAAGCATTTCTGGTGAAATCTCAGAAGGAAGTAAGGAACATGTTATTGGAACCTGGAGGAAAGAGGATACTTGTTAGATAGTGGCAGAAAACTTAGTGGAATTGTGTCCTGCAGAATTTTTAAGCAATGAATTAATGCTAGTTAGCTGAGATTTCCAAGCAAAGGGTTAAAGGCGGGTCATGTTTTCTTTCTTGCTGCTTATAGTAAAATTCATGATGAGAGAAATAAAGTGAGGGTAAAACTATTCAAATGGAACCAGGACTTGGTGATTTGGGAATTTCTCAGCCCACCCAGATGCAAAAGATGCTAAAGTTAAAAGATGTACTATCAGAAAAGAAAAAGAATACTCTTAAGAAAAAGAAAGGCTTTGCTCAACTTTTCCTTAATGATTTTGAAAAATCAAAAAGTCAGAGTATTTATTCACACAAATGGCTCTTTGAAGAGATTAATGGTGTGACTCATAGGTCCTCTCAGTCATCTCAGAAGAAACCAAAAATAGAGAGGGAATTATCTAGGAAAGTTCAGTGGGTGAGCCCCTTATCTAATCGAGTGAATCCCCGTGATGTACATGGGAGATCCAGAAAGTTCTTGAGAACTGTATATCATCAGAAATACTACCACCTTGCACCAAAGGGAAAGAAACATTAGTGAGTGAAAAAAGTTGCCAGATTCTCCAAAATTCTACAGGTAACAGGCTAATAAAGCTGCAAGTGGAAAAGGCAGGACATCTTAGAGAGCAGAGACATGAACCTAGAGAGCAGTTTCAAGTCCAGAGAAGAGAATTTCAAGCCCAGAGAGGGTCATTCCAAATTTTGAAACCTAATGGAATTTGCCTGGTAGATTTTTAAATTAACTGTGAACATTGACTGCTTTTTCTTTAATTATCTCCCTTTTTGAACCAGCATGTCTATAACTGTTATCATGGTCCTGTCCCATCGTTGTATTTGGGACAGAAAACTTATTTCTTTAGTTTCACAGTCCAACGGATGGAGAGGAATTGTGCCCCAGAATGGATAGCACCCAAAGTCTCAACCATTCCTAATTTGGATGTTACAGACAATGAGAATTGGGACTTTTGAGTTCTTTAGATTTAGTTGTGATTTGGAAATTTGAGTTGATGCTGTAGTGGGTGAGACTTTTTGGGACCCTGGGAGGAAGTAAATGTATTTTACACATGAATGGACATATATATTTTTGAGGTCCAGAATAATGAGCCTAAAGATGTCCATGCCCTAATTACCAGGACCTGCGAATGTTACTGGTATCTAAAACTTGGCAGTTGTAATTATAAAGATACAGATACAGGTGATTCAAGTTACCTTGAGACGGAAGATTATCCTGGATTATCAGAGTGGGCCCAATCTAATCACATGAGTTCGTAAATGTGGAGAAACTTTCTTCGATGGGTCAACATGATGAGGTAGAAGAAAAAAGAAGAGAGACATGAGGTGACAAGGAGCTGATCTGCACTTGCTGGATTTGAAGGTGAAGAAAGGGAGAGGTGAGTCAAGGATTCTGTGCAGCCTCTAGAAGCTGGAAAACATAAGAAATACTACAGTTTCAAGAAGAAACACTGCCATGTCATCATCTTGATTTTAGCCCAGTGATACCTGTACTGGACTTCCCATCTATAGAATTGTAAGATGATATTTGCATAGTTTGATCCATTACTACACAGTTCTTTTCAGCCATTGGACAATAGGCAACGCATGACTAATTCCTGAGAGAAGGGAAACACACAAAGGCCCGTAATCGTCCAGGTTTTCTGCTTAAAGGCAGTTTATGAAGTACATACAGTCCATGGAAGTAGAATTCAAGCAAGCATCCAAACTAAAAGCACAGGAAGAAAGATGGATAAAAAAATAAACAAAGCCTCAGTGACCTATGGACAATAATATGTGGTCAAACATAATTAATTGAAGTTTTAGAAGAGAAATTGAAAAAGAAATATATTTAAATAATTAATGGCTGAAATTTTTTCAAATTTGTGGAAAATTTTCAATTCAAAGATCCGAAAGGCTCATTGTCCCCAAGTCTTAATTATATTAAAAAATACATGAGATACTGTGGTTACATTGCTTGAAAATAAAGCTAGAGATAAAAGCTTAAATACAGCCAGAGAATTAAAATAAACGTACAATATACAGAGAATCAACAATTAGCGTGATCATTTATTTATTAGAAATAGAGCAAACTAGAACAACGCAAAAGCCTTCTTTAAAGTACTGAAAGAAAAAGAAGCTGTCAACCTAGAATTATCTGTACAGCATAGACATAATGAAAGGAAAAGAGATATTTTCAGATAAAAATAAAAGCTGAGAGAACTTTTCACCAATAGAACTCTGTAAGACATAATAAAGAAATTTAAATCAAAGGAAAATGAAGTTAAATAGAGTTACACAAAACAATGAACTGTATCACAAATGGAAACTATATCAATACATATAAAACACATTTTTCTTCTGTCTTAATTTTTTTAACTTCATTTCTTAAGGCAAAAATATAAATTGTGGCTTTTGGTAAGATATGTAGAAGTACAATGTGAGAGAAAATTAGCTCAAAATATGGGACCAGGGTAAGTGAAAGAATACTATTGCTAGGTTCTTCCATTACAAATGAATGCATAACTCCTAGTACACTGTTGTAAGTTAAGAATTCATATTATAAGTCCTAGACTACCACTAAATAATACAACAAACATGCATAACTAAAAACCAAGAGGAAATAAAATAGAATATTTAAAAAAAAAACAAAACCTCAGTTAATGCAAAATAAAAAGGGAAAAATCAAATCAACCAATCAAATAAATTCCAGATGGGCTAAACAGAAAACAAATAGCAATTTGTTTTCTTTAAACCTAATTATATCAATGAGGTACAATTCTTTGTGATAAAGACCAGCTGTATAAGGACGCCCTAAGGCACAAACAATTTTTTTCTAATCACCTAACAGTCAAGAAACAAAAATAAAAGGAAAAGCAAAACCCTTTAGAGCAAAATGATGATAAAATTTGTTCATCATATTTCTCACATCAGCCTGGAGATTGCTGTCACTTTCATGAAAATGTCATACTTTATCCCTTGGGGTTTAGTCTGTGTAAAGGTAAATGTACCTTTCTATAAGGTGGATTCCTGAAGATTGACTTCTAGGCACCAAATCCAGAATGCTAAATAAATAAACAAGAGGGACTTCGGAGAACTATGGTTTTAGCTCCTTCCTGTTATTCTGCAGCTTGTAAAATTTATTAATAGCAAGAGTTATAAATATCTGGGTATAAAACTAACTACTTGGGCTATATTATATAAATAGGCTAAACTCAACCACCAGGATGAGTTTTCAGATTCTTTAAGACCCACCTCACATAAGCTGCTAACACTGGATGTGACGGTGATATATTAAAGTGGATAAACAAATACAGGGCATTGTATGAGGGAAAAAGCAAATACCTGCCTACAACCTCTGGGACCATCTTTTGCATTTTCCTTTGGTAGTAGGTGACGTTTCTTATTGCGCTGATATGAACTTTAGCATAGATTTAATGCCTAATCACCATTTTTAAACACATTGAAACTAAGGAGGCCCCCGCCCATATAACATGCAGTGACTGGAACATAAAAATTAATGTTGGACACCACACTTTGTCTTAGGAAGTTGGCTCAAGTTATGACCTGCTTATTCATGTCCACTCCTGTATCTTCTTTTCTCCGCTCTGGGACCCTGATTCCCTATCCTTCCTAGCTTGTCATATGCTCATTTGGCCTAGTTCATTTTGGAAACCTACCTGGACTATACTTTCTGGCTTTCCTCTGTGTTTTTATCTCTACATGATGCCTCATTTTTGTTTTCTCTGGTGCTCCATTTTATGAGATAGCTGCAGTCATCTTTAGCCCCATGGAACTCTTCTGTCAGGGCTGATTGGTACTTCCCACCAAGAGATGAATAATGACAACAGAACAAGAAACCTAAGGGTGAAGTGAAGTGGGAAGATAATTCTAGGATTGAAAAAGAACACAGTCCAGTAGGGATGAAGCGAGTAGATAAACAGGTAAACAGAAAGAGCTGAGTAGGAGCTTGGACAAGGTTAGAGGACTGGATAGAACTTATCTCTGCGTAGTTGAAAACAAAGGTATGTCTGGGTTAGAACTAGTCAAAGCTCCAAAGAGTTTCTGATTATATCAGCACCTTCCCAGAATAATTAAGACAAATAATTCAGGTAGGATAATACGTTGGGAGGAGGCGCAGGGTAGAAAATCAACTTTACCTTTAAGTTTCCCTATTTTATTATTTTGGTTTCAAACACCAGAGAAAAGTCGTAGACATGGAAAAACTATCCTGGCAGGAAACTGGGAGGATAGAAATCAGTCTCCAACAGATTAATTAGCAAGAGATTTTCTTCCCCTTGTCTATGAAGAAAGAGAGAGAAAAAAAGAGCAGAGACAGACGGAGACATTTGGGAGTCCTGAGAGCTATTGGTTCTTGTAGCCTGCTGCCCAGTGATGGTACAATGGAAGTGGAAAGACCCAAGTGATGATTATAAGATATGGCAGGCCAGATGGGATTCCCATGTCCTATATTTGGCATGTAGGTAGCGATATAGTCATGTCCAAGTCCCACGGACTACATAGAAGCTTCACTAGAATCACTGGAATTGAAGGAGCATGGAGAAATAGAATAATGGACATTTTAATAGCAGCCTGTGTGAAAGGCAAACCAAGCACCAGATGCCTTCAGCTGCTGAACTCCCTTCCAAGCATCTGAATAGGATTAAACTTTGGGACTGGGCAACACAATGGAAACTAAACCATGGATATCAAGTGAAGTCAAATGCCCTGTCATCCTGGCAGGTTGGTATTGGGGTGGGGTGGGGGTGTCAAGAAAGAAATGGAATTGTTTTAATGAAAATGGAAAAACTGACTATGTTCAGCACCTTAGCTTGTGATGGACATTCTTATTATCAGCCCAAATAGTTAATGAGTGTTTTGTGTAAGGCACTGGTGCTAAGAACATTGCATGTAGTATCTCATTTAATATTCACAACCATCTTTTCTATGAATTGTAAAAACAATCTTTTCTACAATTACTTTAAATTGTGTAGGGCACAAGGCAATCTCTAAAAATTGTATACATACATTTCAACCTTCATGAGAAACTCAAGCCTTAGAAATGCAATTCTATCAGTCAGCCACATTGGTTTTTCTCTTTGTCCACACTAATTGTTGTGCTGTACCTCCTCCTAGGCTGTGTAAAGTGAGCAAAATTTAAGAGAGGTTTCTGAACCAGCTGATGGGATCTCTCAAAAAAGAGAATTGTGGACTTGCCCGGTGGCACAGTGGTTAAGAATCCGCCTGCCAATCCAGGGGACACTGGTTCAAGCCCTGGTCCAGGAAGATCCTACATGCTACGGAGCAACTAAGCCCGTGTGCCACAACTACTGAGCCTGCGCTCTAGAGCCCACGAGCCACAACTACTGAGCCCACATGCCACAACTACTGAAGCCCACATGCCTAGAGCCCGTGCGTGCTCCACAACAAGAGAAGCTACTGCAATGAGAAGCCCACTCACTGCAACGAAGAGTAGCCCTCGCTCGCCACAGCTAGAGAAAGCCTGTGCACAGCAACGAAGACCCAATGCAGCCAAAAATAAATGAAATAAAATAATTTTTTTTAAAAAAAGAAAGAGAATTGCTTGCTGAGAAGGGCTAATACGGAAGAAAGAAGCAGAATGTATGGTGTTCATTGCATTTGTTCATTTTATCTCTTCATTTCTCCATCCCAAATTGTTCTATGCATGAAGGTGAACACTTAAGACATTATTTTCTCAAATATGTTTTTTGGGACACTATTTCTACAGAATGATTATGGACATAACAAAAAGCATTCCCAGGTCAGCATAAGCTAAAGAAACAGTAAGTACAACAGATTAAAATATGTGTGTACAGGCCTGGAGGGGGAGGGGAGGTTCTTTTTTTCTGAGTTCACAAAGGCTTTATAACTGCAGGAATTCTCAGAGGTTTTCATTAATATTTCAGTGGCAATCTCCTAGAAGGGGTAGCATTCTTAAACTCATTTGAGTATGGGTTTATAAACACATTTAAAATATCTGTTTATTTGTTTATGTATGTGCATGTGCATATGCATTTATATATTTACACATGTATGTATTATCTGATGGATTATTTGCCAGATACCTCAAGGCAACAGTTGAGATGAGACGTATTGTGGGAAACAATGGTCTGGTAAAAACGATATTCCTAACCAGCTTAAAGATCTGTGTATAAGTCTTCCGGTCCCCACACCCCAGGGCCGTTTTTGGACATGTCTAATCCTTTTACTTTGCTCCTTATCTTTGTTTCTGTGCATAAAGAGTAAGGTCTTAGATAATGGGCACTTACCTTCCAACCAGATCCTATCTTTGAGTCTTAAAAAATGATTTGAACTTTTAACAACAATGCACAAACAATCCCTCTACTGATATCTGTGAATTTCTTTGAGTCGTATATTTGCATTTCTAACCTTAGGGAAGTCAATCACTCTGCAGCTCAACTTGCCCTTCTGAAAATGAGTATTTAGCTGCAATAACCTAAGAACTTCCTTTTACATATATAATTCTCATATTCTAGAATATGAGGAGTTTAGAACGATTTTAAATTATACTAGACCACCAGCTTCTTTAGTGGCTTCCAGATTTTACCAATAAATTAGCCCCCATGGTAAATTGTTCCAAATATTTGGAGAAAGCATGCTTGTAACTCTTTGCCACTAATTAAAAATATGAAAATATGATAATGAGAACAGCTGGCATGGGGCCCAAAGCCCCACATTCAATTAACCCCCAATCCTTTTTAAGAAATAATACAGGAAGGTTTAAAACTGCCATTATTTGTGAAACATATCCTCTTTAATTATGGGTTTAGAAATGCACACTTACTGCATCTCTCCCTACACTCTCCACATTCAATCCTCATTCTCCAGAGAATGGCAGACATCTTGCATAAGACCTATTACTGTTGCCCCATGATATTTTCCTGAGGTCATGTTTTTCTCTTTGTGCACACATTTACAAATCTATGAAAGCATATTTCTTGAGAAGAACATCTAAAAGGGAACATAGGGATGTGGATCAATAGGACCCATAGCTTTAAAAAGAGACCAGTGGGAAACTACAGAAAATGTCAATATGAAAACCCTTATCAGCTATACACGATGCTATTTAAGGAACAGGCTTTGCCTTGGGGTTCTCTAACCCAGTTATTCATTAACTAACAGGCAATGCTTGACCTGAGGGATATTATTATTGTTTCAAACTTGGTCTTTTCTTCTTCTCCCAAAGTCTACAACATCTCTATTTCAACTGAACCCTTCTAATAAAATCCTTTTTGTGTGACTATACATTTTCTAGAAAATGATAAATTGTGGGAAAAGTAGAATTTATTTTAAATGTTGTTTGAAGGTTACAATCTTATTAGAAGTCCATGAATTTGAAAAACTTTTAACTATGCAACGTATGACAGCTCCTGTATCATACAGCCCACTGGCAACAAATGAGCTTGGGCCACTCTTTCTGTGAATATCTTTATTCAGAAAAACCACCTAAAGCAATTTTATTTACTGAACATGTCACTATTGTTCCTAAGAATGTTTGATATTCTTTTCAGTTCATACTTTATTAGTTTTTACAAAAGATCAATTGATGACTGCTAAGAACATGAACTAATGAAACGTAACATTCAATTTTATGCACATTTTTCTTTTTGTCGAAAAGTGATGTCTTATTTCTCTTGAATACTATATATCATTTAGTGTTTAACATTTGGTTTAACTGAATACAGATGATGTTTGGTAGTATTTTGAAACTGATTCCTAACCAGGAGATGTTTTTTATGATCCAATGTTTTGTACTGAGAAAAGTTCAAAGCAGTATCTATAGCTGATAATACTATCATGTAGAATTCTGCTTTTCATTTAGTTCCTCAGTTTTGTCCCCATTATTCCAACCTTAAGCAATGAACTTTGAGATGAATTATTAGTAAAAGAAAGTATACATGCAATCAAAGTTGTACTGACAAATGATGTAAGTTTTTTTTATTGTTATGTGGTGAAATGAAATTCTACGGTAAATACGTTTAAATAGTATGTGCTATATTCCACAGCTGCTTAGGACATTGCTTTGTCAGGAAAGAGGTGGATACATAACAATTAGTGCTTCCCTGTACAACACCTATTATGCATGAATAATTGCTCCTTTGCTTGTCTTTTTGGGATATAATAAAGCACTCCTTAGTAAGGCTTGAATGACATCAAAGTGAACAATTTTTGGATTCTGACTGAAAGACAAACGAGAATACTTAATACACAGAAGAGAGAAGACTAGGGGTAATTTAAAAATACGTTATTATGAAAACATTTCAACTCGTTTCATAGGTCTCATCTATGGATTAGAAGAAGGAATGGTACAAGGCCATGGCTTTTCCAAGGATTACATTTCCAAATGTGAGTACTTTGCAGTATACTTTGAAGCATGAGTATTTTAGAGTTTATAATATAGGGAAGTAAATGATCCCTTTTTGTGCACTTATTTGTTATTGTCATAATTTTAGCCTAGGTAGAATGGATTGTCCTCTGTGACTTATATATTAATATTAAATAGTCATGTTAATATTTATTAACTATTTATCTGTCCAACTTTTATTAGTGAAACAGAATTATAAGGAAAACATTTTAGTATTATTAATGAGGTCTAAGTTCGTTGAATATTTACCATCCCAATTTAGCTCCTCTGCAGTGGTGAGACAATACCTTGCCTACTTGGGCAGAAGTGAATTAAATATAGAGTCAAAGGGATCTGAAACAATATGAAAGATGTCACTGTGGAAAAATGGGAGCACAGGGAAGCGTAAGTATTGATAAGTTGTGGCCGTGTAATAATTAGATGACACGGCTTTTCGTCCTACTGCCCGCGCCTCCCGCAGCCAACATGGCGGCTATCCGTGTGTACTGCGGCGCAGCCGCTTCATACCGGCTCTTTCTTGGGGGTAGGGTTAGCTTTGCCCGAGGTCAGGGCCTCTGGAAAGCCGCGGCTGCTAAGCTGCAGAGAAGTCCCGGATGCCAAATAGTAAGGCTTAAGACACACCACAGTTGTAACAACAAGGAAAAATGTTGCAGCCTTAAAACGTGAAACTTCCACAGTGGATTTTACTAAAAAGCAGATTGAAGAATTCAACATAGGAAAGAGACACTTAGCCAACATGATGGGAGAAGATCCAGAAACTTTTACCCAAGAGGATATTGATAGAGCGATTGCTTACCTTTTTCCCAGTGGTTTGTTTGAGAAGCGAGCCCGGCCAATAATGAAGCATCCTGAAGAGATTTTTCCAAGACAAGGACAATCCAGTGGGGAGAAGACGGCCGCCCATTTCATTTTCTCTTTTATACTGGCAGACAGTCATATTATTCATTAATGCATGGAGCATACGGAAAGCTACCAGATGTAGAAAACCGTCAAGACCAGCTGTGAGCCAAAGGTCTGTTTTCAGAAAAAACTAAAGTCAAAGACCCGACTGGCAGCAGATGGCTGATTAAGGAGAAACTGGAAGAAACGTTAGTGGAAAAACTGTAGATCAAGATTACGCACAGGGGGCTTCCCTGGTGGCGCAGTGGTTGAGAGTCCGCCTGCCGATGCAGGGGACGCAGGTTTGTGCCCCGGTCCGGGAGGATCCCACATGCCGCGGAGCGGCTGGGCCCGTGAGCCATGGCTGCTGGGCCTGCGCGTCCGGAGCCTGTGCTCTGCAACGGGAGAGGCCACAACGGTGAGAGGCCTGCATACCGCAAAAAAAAAAAAAAAAAAAAAGATTACGCACAGTTCATTCGGCTGCTGGAAAGGTTATTGGCGTTGCCGTGTGACGCGGCTGAAGATTTGTCAGCAGGTTCCGCAGGAGTGTAACCAACCGAAAAAACAGCTGATTGAGCCTTTGCAGTATGACGAGAAGGGTATGGCCTTCAGCACAGGCCAAGGTAACAGAAAGACTGCAAAGGCGGAAGTGGCTGTTTATCACCATGGAAGTGGGAGGATAGAAGTAAATGGGATCGACTACCTGCTCTACTTTCCCGTAACTCAGGACAGATAACAGCTGATACTCCCTTTCCACTTCCTCATCCGGCTTGGAGAACACCACGTGACCTACACGGCATGGGGGGGCGGGGCAGGCGGGGGGTGCAGGCGCGGACCGTCCGCTTGCAGACGGCTAGAGCCTTATGCAGCTTTGTCACCTAGGAGAAGGTCGAGTGGATACCCAAGCGGGACTGCTTACTGCTGATCCCCGTGTCAGAGAGCGGAAGAAGCCAGGCCAGGAGGGAGCCCCCGGGAAATTCACCTGGAAGAAGCGCTGAGTGTTCTGGGCGGGAAAGGAGAGGGACGCTGTGCACCTGGCATGTGGCAGACGCGCAGGAGAGAGTTGCTGGCCGGGATGAAGCAGCACCATCAGACGTTGGAGTTGTGAGATGATTTATTCTAAACTGCAATGTCGTAAAGGTTACCTTCTAAAAGTAATTATTTAAAACGGTTTAGCTTTGTTCTGCTGCTTTACTTTTAAAACTTTTTCAGATTAGAAGCATAACGCAGAATCTTGGCATATTCGACCTGAAAGGAGCATTTAGCAAAATCCAATCAGGAGACCGCCTTTTGCGGACGGAAAGGCCCAGCCGCACAGATCTGACCCGCCAGAGCCACACTGCTGACTTAATGACAGGACAGACTTGGACTCACTCCCCCTAACTCTGTCGTTTTCCCAGATAGCAGTTGTTACAACATATTTTTCAAAACTGAGGGATGAGAGTGCTTGTTGAGAAGAAAGAAGTCTGTGGAGTGTCTTTGTCAGGAGCTCAGCCGAGTCTCTGTGGAAGACAACAGGCCAATCCCCTCCCCCAGCCCCTGGCAGCCACCATTCCACTCTCTGTTTCTGAGTTTGACACTTTTTTTTTTTTAAAGATTCTACGTTGGGCTTCCCTGGTGGCGCAGTGGTTGAGAGTCCGCCTGCCGATGCAGGGCACACGGGTTCGTGCCCCAGTCCGGGAGAATCCCACATGCCACGGAGGGGCTAGCCCCGTGAGCTATGGCCACTGAGCCTGCGCGTCCGGAGCCTGTGCTCCGCAACGGGAGAAGCCACAACAGTGAGGCCCGCGTAACGCAAAAAAGAAAAAAGAAAATAGGAGAAAACATGTAACTAGGACAGAGGATATTATTAAAAATATAAAAGAGGGTAAATAAGACATGTAATATTTCCTAATAAATCCATTGTTATGAAAAGTGATATATTAGGAAAAACAAATTTCCAGCCAACACTGAAACAAAGTTCACGCCCCTCCCTCTCATTTTTTTAGCTCCTTAAGAAAAACCTAGACAGGCCCCCCAAAATGCTTGTCCCTTCATGCATGCCTATAATAAACACTATGTTTCTCAGCTTTCCTTGCTGTTAGTAGTGTCTTGCTGTTAAGTTCTAACCAAAAGTATGTCAGATCAAGTTATATGTGTCAGCTTCTGGGAAACTTAAGAGTTAGTTTGTACCTTTTATCTCTTCTTTTTTAGCCTCTCCTTTTCTCTGCTGACTTGAACACAGACGGATGTGGCTGGATATGGTCAAGCCAAAGTTGAACATGAGTTGAGTGGAGCAACAGACAACATAGCTAGCAGAACAACAAGACCTAATAAGCCGGGTTCCTGACACAGAAGGTACGACGTCAGCCCTGAAATGATTATCTCCAAACTTTTACATGAAACAGAAATAAACTTTTGTCTTTTTAAAGCCATAGTCATTTTGAGTTTTCTGCTACTCACTGCCAAACCTAAGTTTATTTAATATATTAACATTCTGAGCCCAAGCTCTTGCTTTTTGCTAATAGTAATAATAGCTAATATTAATTGAATTTTTCTTTTCTCCATGCATTGGTCTATATGATTTGTATATATTAATTCATTTAAAATTTACAAGAATTGTATGAAGCATGATGATTGCCCTTATTTTACAGATGAGCAAACTGAAGCTCCTAAACTTTAAATAAATTGACTCAAAGATCAAAAAGTGTTCAGTAGCAAAACTAGGATTTGAATTCAGTTAGTCTGGGATCAGATCACGTAATCTGAAGAACATGAAATCTCTGTACTCAAATCAAGAATTTTCAGAATATTAGAATAAAAATAATTTTATATTAAAGAAAAAAAATCGAGGTTTGACTATTGTTAATAAATACTTAAAGAGGCAGCATAGCATAAAGTTTAAGAACATGGGTCCTAGAGACAAACCACTGAGAATTTAACCTTGTCTGCTTATTAGCTACTTATTAGTTAGATAATCTTGGTCAGATCTCTTACCTTCTCTGAGCTTTGGGTGCTTCATTAATTCAGTGAGGGATAACAACTGTATCACATAGCATTGTTATCCTGAGGATTAAAAAAATAATTAATGTAAAGTGGTTAGCACTGTGCCTGGACCAGTGTTAATCTTCAAAAATAAATGTAAATTATTACGGTAATTCCTGACATCCCAAAGAGAAAAAAAATCTACCACCAAACTTGTGAAAGTTTGACTAAGTTTTTAAAAATTCTTTAAACTCATATTATTTGACTTTTTTTTCTAGGATCCATTCCTAATTACATAGAGTGAATGGCCAGGTTTGAATGCTCTCCTGGCACGGTAGCGAGATATATATTTTCCTCTGCAAATGGCAAAGATTTACTTTGCTATAATCCTTTTGAGAAAAAATAATTGAATATTTTTCCTTCCTACTTGGCAGTCTATGATAATGGCCTAATAAGACATAACGTATAGAATGTGACAAGTGTCAGAGATGAAGTAATTTGTAACTTGAAATAGTAGAAATTGCAATTCAAAGATCTTATATAGTTTTATTCTCTAAACATATTATGGTAGCAGGTGTGCCCAAGAGACTATTGCTGCATCAATTATTAAGCAAAAGTTTACCAGAATATTTTCATCAATTTTATTTTTTGTGTGTGCTTGTTTTATATTTCTAAGTTGAATCTAGTGTTGATTGTCTCTTACCATGTACTAGAATTGCTACAATCAAACCAGGAAAATGTAGATAAAGTGTTTAGAATAGTCCAAAACCATTTGCTCAAAGACCATAGTGACAATACACTTCATGCATGCTGAGCGTTAGCTGTGGATCTGGAATTCTTCTTGTGTTTATTTAATTCTTCTAATTTATTTAATTCTTCTAATTACCCCGAAATAGAAAATTACTACTGTTATTTTACAGATAAGGAAGCCAAATCACAGAGAGGTTGAAATACTTGTTGAAAGTCATAAAATAAGTGGCAGAGCTGGAATTTGAACCCAAACAATTGGTTTCCAGAATCTCCCTTCAACCATCATGCTATCTTGTTTCTCAATGTCTAAAATATAAGGCCAAAAGAAATTTTAAAAAATAACTAACAAGTTAATTTTGGAGTCAAAGATTCTCTATAATTTGTGCTTACATGTGATATTCACCAGCAGAGAAGTCATGTTAAGCCCTTGTTTCAAAAAAGAAATAAAATGGATAGGCAAACTGTATAGGGATAAAAGTCCACAGAAATGTGAAATTACCTCTGAAGATTATGTTCAACCATATTTTTATTATACATTTCATTAACTATCTATAGTATCTTCCACCCTGTGTATCTTGCTTAACTCAAGATAGAGAAAATTCCACACTCTAGGAGCTTTCACCTTGAAATCAGAAGTATAATCAGAACTCAATCAATCAATATTATCATCCATCCAATGTCCTCAATCCTTTAGAGTAAGAACAATGATTGAGTCTGTTTCTCTAAATACTTTGAACTGGTCATTTAAATATAGGGATTTTATACAAGGTATTTTCTCCTATCAGTCTCTAAATGTAAATGCTCTATATATCTGAGCTTCAGATGAACTTCAAACAATGAAATTTTTATCAAGTTTTTTCTGGACTTATAAACTGCTTCAGTACACAACCACAGAGCATTAGTATTTCAAAATTAATATTAGGTATACATTAAGTACATTTTGAAATGCAACATAATTATTAGTATTTTAAAATACTCTGATCTCTATCATTAGCCTTTAAAATGTATTACTGTCTTAAAGAAGCAGAGAAGTAGCACAGTGTAGATAGGAGCCATGTATTTAGGATTAAAATAAAAAGTGTAGGGCTTCCCTGGTGGCGCAGTGGTTGAGAGTCCGCCTGCCGATGCAGGGGACACGGGTTCGTGCCCCGGTCCAGGAAGATCCCACATGCCGTGGAGTGGCTGGGCCCGTGAGCCATGGCCGCTGAGCCTGTGCGTCCGGAGCCTGTGCTCGGCAACGGGAGAGGCCACAACAGTGAGAGGCCCGCGTATCGCAAAAAAAAAAAAAAAAAAAACCAAAAAAATAAAAAATAAAAAGTGTAGTCTTTTGTAAAGGTACATGGTCTGCTGAGATTTTGAGCACTCTAATTAATTGCCTTCTTAGCAAATTTAGTCTTCCTAGTAGCCCTTACCTAGGGATAATTGATAGTTCAAAAAAAAATTAAAATGGAATTGTGACAAAAAAACTTTAGGCTCTTATTGCATTAATGACATTATTCAGAAATATAGAGCTTGCACCAATGTTTTCAGTTATTCAGTAGTTCAATAATTATTTCTGAATTCTTTGGATGTACATAATAGTTACTGTGCTAAAGAGGTTGCAAAGATAAATGAGGCGTGTTCTATACTTCAGGAGTTCAAATTTTTAACAATACGTGGTATTATAGTGAAAATACTTCCCTCATGCCAGCATTTTTCACACTGGGTTATGATCTCTATTTATGTTTCTATCTCTTACGGAATCTCTGCAAGACTGTATTTTCTTCCATTTTGGATCCCTAGCAAAAATCTCTCAGCTTGGCACAAAGGAAATCAAGATTTGGTTTGGCAAAGTAAATAGACACCAAGACACACGAGTGGATGGCCTGTTCAGAGAACAGGTGACTGCCCTACCTGTCTGGAAGGAAAATAGCAGTCATCTAAAAGGTAAGTTAAACAGAAGCCACCTTGATAATATCCAAATAAAATGTCTTGGTAAAATTCCAAGTATTTAAATAACATTATTTTGGGTATCACAGAATATTTTTCTCACAGAAGATGCTGATTATCCTATAAAAATAACTATGGGTTTGTGAGAAACAAACAAAACTCCGTTTGATCAGTCCCAGTTCTACGAAAACATCCTGTCCTCCTACTATAATGAAGACGGCGGTCCCTCCTAGGTTAGCTATGACCTGAATCTAATTCTCTTTTTAAAATCTTGAGTATCAATCCAGAGCACTCTCTTTTTATCTGAAACTTTGTCTTTCTACAGGTACCTTTGTATGAAATTTACACATGCTTAAATCTCTCCCATCCAAAAAAAAAAAAAAAAAAGTGCCCCCTTGATTTCCTCTAGTAATCCAGGTGCTGCCTAGTTTGTGTTCCCTTTTATAACAGCTTCTTAAGGGGTATATTCTAAAATGCTTTTCCTCTGTTTTTTTCACTTCCCACTCACTTTCCAACCCATTCCATTTTAGACCCTTATTACTCACTCAAAGTGCTTTTATTAAAATCACCAGTGTTGTCTTTGTCACCGAATAAAAAGACATTTTTTTAGATACTATCTTGTATGGTCTCTAAGCATAATTTTACCTAACTTCTCTCTCCTCGAAACACTATCCTTCTGTTAAATATCCTTTTCTATAAATTTCTGTATCCTTTTCTTTACATTCCTGTTTGATTCTCTCTTACATACTCTTCTATAGCAATCCCATTTATTCCAAAGGCTTCAATTACCATCTCCATGTCAACAACTCTTATATTGTTATTTTCAGTCCAGATCTCTTTTCTGGGCTTCACATTTCCATATATGCCTGTCTACTTGACATTTCCACTTACTTATCAAAATCATCTCAAAAGTGGCCCCATCTAGCTGTTTAAACTGGAATTCTATGAATCACACTTAACTACATAGCCTCTTACTCCCCACTTCTAATAAAAACTAAAAGCTGGCTTTTAAAAAATACTTGCAGGATTTTATTTTAAATTTTTTATTCTTATAAAATATGTATAGCATAAAATGTTACCATTTTAACAGTTTTTAAGTGTACAGTTCAGTGGCAATAAGTACATTCACATTGCTGCACAACCATCACAACTATCCACCTACAAAACTTTTTTTAGTGTCTCAAATAAAAGCTGTCATTTTAATCAAGAGCATTTCTTTAGGGTCCACTGTTTTTTTCCATATTCATTGCTACCATACTGTGTTATTGCCATTGCTTCCTAAATTATATTTCCACATCTGTACTTCATATTTTAATCTAATCTTCATATTTTAGACTGACCTTTGAAAAGTCTCTAGTCTATATAGATCCCATTGTTTCAGTAAAAAGATTAATGCGTGAAGCACGTCTTCTCTAGCTTTATTTTCCACTATCGCTTTCTGGTTCAATGCGCTTCATTGCTCCATTTACAAATTCCTTAACTTTTTCAAATGAGCTTTGCTTGCTTTCACCATATTTGGTGGTTTTTGCACTTGATATGCCATGTCTTAGAATTCTCTTGCTTGCCGTCTTCCTTTATGCCTATCTACATCATACCTATAGTCAATCTAGGAGACCTTTTCCCAGTTATCTCATGCCCACCTGTTGCTCGCTTCCATACCCATGTGTGAGCCTTGATTTTATCACTCAGTGTTCTTACAAGATCCATGTTTATTTTTATCTACTAGATTTAAATCTTTCAGAAGATTGTGGCTACCACATTTCTGAGACTTAGTAAATATTTGTTGAATGTGTGGCTATTTCTAATATTCATTGAGTGTCTACTATGTTCCAGACACTGTTTTCTGCACTCGAGATACAGCAGTGAGCCAAACCAAGGTCAGCACTCTCTTGGAGATGCCATGCTAATAACATAAAAGATTGATGATACAACAAAATAAATAAATTCATATCAGTTGATAATGTGCTAAGGAGAAATTAAAGCTTAGAAGGGGAGAGTACCTGGGATGCTACGTAAAAAATAGATTAAAGTCTTTTTGATAAGATTGCATTTGATCAGATACCTGATGAAATGTGGTGTCACGGTGGATATCTAAGAGAAGAGCCATCCAGTAAGAGGGATTCTCAAATGGCATGAAGCAGTGTGTGCTTGGCTTGGTCAAGGAGGACTTCCAGGGCACGTGGGGTGGGGCTATGAGAGAGTGAAAAGAGAAGAGCAGGTGACAGGTCTGTAGGACCTTTAAAACCATGGCAAACACTGAGTGAAAGAGCAAGCTATTGCAGGGTTGTGAGCACAAAAGTGACATAATATGACTCACTTTCTCAAAAGAGCACTCTGTCTGCTTTGTAAAGAGTAGGCTATGCGGAGTTAGTATAGAATTAAAGAGGCCCCTTGAGAGACTATTTAAAATGGTTCTGGTGAGTGATGATGATGGTTAGAGCAAAGTGTTCTGAGTAGAATTGATGAGAATGGTTTGATCCAGGATAAATATGGTAGAACTAATAGTATTTGCTGATGAATTTGGTGTGGAATGTGGGAAAATGAAAGAAAATATTTATGATTCCAATATTTTTGAGTTGAGCAACTGGGAGGATGGTGTTGCCATTTACCGAGAAGGGAGAAATGAAGAAGCACAGATTTCATAGTGACAATAAAGAATTCAACTTGGGACATGTAAAGTTTGAGATAATGCAAACATATCCAAGTGGAATCATAAGTAGAGAGTTGGGTATATGAATGAATGAGTTTCACTTACTTTCCATATATTCAGGAAAAAAATTACTTAATATTTTTATGCCACATTTTCTTAATCTATAAATTGGCCCTGCTGGATCGTTTAAAGGATTAAAGGTAATATACTTGCAAATACCCCAAATATGCCAACACAACATAAGCATTCAGTAAGTTTCAGGACTTTTCCCCCTTCAGAATACAGCCTATAAGATAAAGTTTTTGTGAGATACAAATGAGGCATGGGAAAATTTCCACAAACTCAGAAGTATCAAAATGTAAAATATTAGTTCCATTATTTCCATTATCATTGGTAGTAATAAGGTAATAATGTCTTAGTCCATTATGTTTGTTTTTCATACTAGCGATGCTTTTGAAAAATAAAACATGAGGAAATATAAGGTCTATTTCTTAGGCTCTTCGTATAGTAGAAGTCTCAACAAAGAGAAGCTATTTTATTTTCCTGACCTTTATATAACCTTCAAGTCAATGGAAAATTATAGTTCTTAATCATTACTTGGACAAAATTCATATGAACACCCAAGTATTATTTATGGTGTTAATTTCATAGAAGATACACTATAAGTGGGATAATTAACTCCACAAAGAAAAAGTTGTAGCCAGCTAGGAATCATGACCACTTTTCAGGCTATAGAAAGGGATGGCGTCCAGTGCTACAAATACAATTTTTTCCTGGTGTAATCTGGTTCCAGTTTGATTAGATGTCAGATAAAGGAAGCAAGGCAAGCAGAATGTCTTCTCTGATAAAACCACATTTTTATTATAGACCTATCATCGATGCTCTTCATTCCACAATCCTTGCCAATGTCAGCTACTCTAAGTCCTGAATACTCATGAGACACTGGAATCCATTTAAAGACAGTTTTACCTTTCAGCCCTCTTTATCAGAATAATGTAGAAAATGAAAGAAAGCATTTCATTCTGATATCTATCACATCAATGGTCTCAAAAAGTAAGATAGAAAAATGACATATTCATTTATTTAAGCTAATATGTTCAGTTCCAAAAGTCGGAAAGAACAGATCAAGAGCAAGATAGTCATGTCTGAGTTAAAGAAACTGTGATTACGAACTTATAGGAACTCACTGGTAAGTGTTTAACAACTTCCTTGATGGAGATCAAAAAGAGCAATTCAAAAGATTTTCAACCAAAAGTAGAGAAAGCTATTTTTTTATACTTCTCTGAGAAGTAAGAGAGTGTTTGTTGAAACAAAAAATGGAAGAATAAAACTAACAAATAGTGAAATGTTGAAAGTGCCAACTTGAAAAATCTGAGTGAAGTTTTGTGTGGAAAGTAAGCTGAACACTAGAAAATTAAATTCTGAGTGAGAGTAAGGTAGAGCAAGAGGAGGCAGCACAGGTAGCTGCTGGATATAAAGTCACCAAAATATGCTCCTCCAACTAAAAACTCGTCTTTTTGTTCTTATTTTGTTGCGTTCAACCTAGAAGTCTAAGTTGTGATATATTTCTTATCCTGATGGTTTAATGACTTTTTTTCTTTTTTAGGCTGTGTTGGGTCTTCACTGCTGCGTGTGGGATTTCGTTTTTTTTTTTTTTAACATCTTTATTGGAGTATAATTGCATTACAATTTCGTGTTAGTTGCTGCTGTATAACAAAGTGAATCAGCTGTACGTATACATATAACCCCATATCCCCTCCCTCTTGCACCTCCCTCCACCCTCCCTACCCCACCCCTCTAGGTGGTCATAAAGCACTGAGCTGATCTCCCCGTGTGATGCAGCTGCTTCCCACTACCTATCTCTTTTACATTTGGTAGTGTATATATGTCAGTGCTACTCTCTCACTTCGTCCCAGCTTACCCTTCTCCCTCCCCGTGCCTCAAGTCCATTCTCTGTGTCTGCGTCTTTACTCCCGTACTGCCCCTACGTTCATTAGAACCAATTTTTTTTACTCTTAGAGGAAAACATAGGCAGAACACTCTTTGACATAAATCACAGCAAGATCCTTTTTGACCCACCTCCTAGAGAAATGGAAATAAAAACAAAAATAAACAAATGGGACCTAATGAAACTTAAAAGCTTTTGCACAGCAAAGGAAACCATAAACAAGATGAAAAGACAACCCTCAGAATGGGAGAAAATATTTGCAAATGATGCAGCTGACAAAGGATTAATCTCCAAAATATAAAAGCAGCTCATGCAGCTCAATATCAAAAAAACAAACAACCCAATCCAAAAATGCACAGAAGACCTAAACAGACATTTCTCCAAAGAAGATATACAGATTGCCAACAAACACATGAAAGGATGCTCAACATCACTAATCATTAGAGAAATGCAAATCAAAACCACAATGAGGTATCACCTCACACCAGTCAGAATGGCCATCACAAAAAACCTTCAAACATTAAATACTAGAGAGGGTGTGGAGAAAAGGGACCCTTCTTGCACTGTTGGTGGGAATGTAAATTGATACAGCCACTATGGAGAACAGTATAGAGGTTCCTTAAAAAACTAAAAATAGAACTACCATATGACCCATCAATCCCACTACTAAGCTTATACCCTGAGAAAACCATAATTCAAAAAGACTCACGTACCACAGTGTTCATTGAAGCACTATTTACAGTAGACAGGACATGGAAGCAACCTAAGTGTCCATCGATAGATGAATGGATAATGAAGATGTGATACACATATACAATGGAATATTACTCAGCAATAAAAAGAAACAAAATTGAGTTATTTGTAGTGAGGTGGATGGACCTAAAGTCTGTCATACAGAGTGAAGTAAGTCAGAAAGAGAAAAACAAATACCATATGCTAACACATATATATGGATTCTAAAAAAAAAAAAAAATAGTTCTGAAGAACCTAGGGGCAGGACAGGAATAAAGATGCAGACATAGAGAATGGACTTGAGGACATGGGGAGGGGGAAGGGTGAGCTGGGATGAAGTGAGAGAGTGGCATGGACTTGTATACACTACCAAATGTAAAATAGATAGCTAGTGGGAAGCAGCATAGCACAGGGAGATCAGCTCAGTGCTTTGCGACCACCTAGAGGGATGGGATAGGGAGGGTGGGAGGGAAACACAAGAGGAAGGAGATATGGGGATATATGTATACGTATAGCTGATTCACTTTGTTATACAGCAGCAAATAACACAACAATGTAAAGCAATTATACTCCAATGAAGAAGTTAAAAAAAAAAGTATAAAAAAAAAGAATGTAAGTCAAACACAAGGACCTACTGTAGAACATAGGGAACTATGCTCAATTCTAGTGGCCAATGGAAAGAGCCAGATATCCACAGGCAATGAAGATTATTTAATCTGGATAAGAGGTTAAGAGGCAATTGAGTGTGTTTTACAGTCACTTTAACAATCAGAAGGTGCTAGCAATAGTCCTCTCAGAGTCAAAAAGCTGAGATGCATCCCTGTTATCTTTGGTTAGTCCTTTTCTTTAATGGAGAGAGAATTCCCTGACTCCAGCATGTTCTCTTAGAGGGGGGAAAAAAAAAAAAAAAGCTCTTGCTGGACTTCCCTGTTGGCACAGTGGTTAAGAATCCACCTGCCAGTGCAGGGGACACGGGTTCGAGCCCTGGTCCAGGAAGATCCGACATGCCTTGGAGCAGCTAAGTCCGTGTGCCACAACTACTGAGCCTGCGCTCTGGAGCCTGCAAGCCACAATTACTGAGCTCGAGTGCTACACCTAGAGCCCATGCTCTGCAACAAGAGAAGCCACGGCAATGAGAAGCACATGCAGCGCAACAGAGAGTAGCCCCTGCTCACCGCAACTAAAGAAAGCCCACGCACAGCAAGTAGACCCAAAGCAGCCAAAAATAAATTTAAAAAAGAAAGAAAAAAAAGAAGCTGTTTGCAAAGCTATCAGTTCTCCTACAGAATACATTGCTTTATTCATTAAATCAGTAAATATTTCCCAAGTGAGCAGAGCACTATGGTTAACATTACAAGGGATCTAAAGCAAGGTAAGTTTCAGATCTAATACCCTGATTTTATCGTGCTGGATACCTGGACCAAGAGTTCATCTCTGAATCTTGATCGCTATGTACTGAGCTCATGTGTGTAGGTGGCAACTCTCATAGGCTCCACATAAAATCATACAGTAGCATCTAAGTATCTTACTTTGCGACATTTTTCAGTCTGTATCCACTTAGAGGAGATACTATAAGTGTAGACTTAAGGAGGGAAGAAGGGAGGTACATATACTTTCACCTTATAAATTTGTAAAAACTCACATAGTGCTGAATAACGCTATAATCAGATTAAGCAAGGTTAAAAGGACTTTAATGATCTGTGTAGATTTATATTTGGGGACAAAAAGGAAATCAAATTATTTTCCTAGAATAATTTTAAAATGAAATAGTTTACCAAATTAGAGTGTAAAAATATTTTTATGGGGAGTCTTGCAATTTGACAGGCATGAGTGTATAGATGTGTATGATGATTTTTAATCATCTTACCAAAGATTTCTTTGATACCAGTATTTGAAATACCTGTTATACTGTGTTAAAAAAGCAATATTGTAATTTTTACTGTTCAGTAACTTTTAACATTCCAACTGATTAACGGCAGCTGAATTCCCTTCCCAGATTCTTTCATTAGTTACACATTCTTCTTTTGATTTACTTTACAAGTCTTTCCATAAGAAATATTTTAGAACCATTTTAGTACCAAACAATTCACTTCCAAAAGCAAATACAGCTCCAGATTCTGGACAAGGGTTGTTGATCTTAAGGTAAACTCTTCACAAATGAGGACGCTTCCATTTATATTAGGTCGTTTCTTTTCAGATTAGACCCTACAGCATAACACTTACCTATGCTGGCATTTGAGAAAGACACATAGAGTTTTAGCACCAGCTGTGTTGTCACTTTCTGGCTGTGTGACTTCTGGCAAGTCAGGTATTCTCTCCATCATTATTGTTCTTATCTGTTACATTAGGATAATAATAGTCCACACTGAACAGGGTTATTCTTAGGATAACATGTGATCATACATCTAAAGCACCTAGTTGGGGGGGGGCAATAAAATCCTTTCTCAGTCTGAGAATTAGGGAATGCCCAGGTAGAAAGGGGAGAATAGTTATTCACAGGTTTGTCTTTATATTCGCTTTATGATGGTATTCTGGAACTGAACTTGCAATTTCTCTGAGGTATGCCTACATATTTTCATGTGCTGAACGCATGGTATTTGGACATACTTGTTTGTTTTTTCCTGAATGAAATAGATTTTAATTGTACTGTTTGCTGAGTTTGACAAATACATATACCTATGTAACTGAAACCCCAAACAAGACATTAAAATTTTCCATTCCCAGAAAATTAACTCATACCCCTTTCAGTTAGTCCCCGCTCTCCGTAACTAATCAACATTTTAATATCTATTAACTTAGATCAATTTTGCTCGATTTTTGGATTTCATAAAAATAAAATTATTAGTAAGCTTAAAAAAAAAGAATCTATGAGAGACATCTAAATTTAACAAAACAAAGGAGGAAGAGAGAGTACATGTATATGTTGGGGGGTGTTGTGGGATAAGCAGATGATGGTTAATATGAAATTTGCACCTTGCTAAAGTCAGTTCAATAAAATATATTTAACTAGGTGTCCCAAAATCTCCAGGGGACTATGGAAGTGGAGTGGAATGTACAATTTAAATAATCCATTGAGGCTCATGGGTGGGGTAGGGATAATGACAAGTCCTGACTGACCACTAACCAAAACTCAGCGAGCTAAGAACTGAACTCAGGTAACCTCAATCTCAGTTCTGAGCCACTTCATCTGTATTTCATACACCTCTGGAATGAGGTTCCTTGACTTTTTATTTGTTTGCATGTTTTGTTTTGTTTTACGTTAATGCAATGATTTGATGACATGAACTTCAGATGCCATGTGATAGCACATTTAAATTCTTCTATACTTTAGATTCTGGACGAGCTTAGTCCAAATTTGCATTTGTTTCTGATCAAAACAACTGTAACATCCCCAAGATAAGCAACTTGGGTTCCTGAGATGTGTTCTCTTAAAGAATGACAAATTTTAAAGTAAATTATTTTGCCCATTTCTATAACAATCTTGTCCTATTTTCTTGTTCATTTACCGAAGTATAGGAGATGACAAGCTTCCTTTGACAAGGTTTTAATTAGCTTCCATATGTGATACTTCTATACCATGTGGTCCTGAAATTTTCTTTTTGTGTGGAAGAAAAAAAGGCCACTCAAACTGTTTTAATTATTTACGTGCATCAGTTCTGATATCCCCCAAGCAGATGGCTTTGACACTTTTTTGCTTGTTTTTGCTTCTGATTTTTTCTTTTTTTTAAAGCTTTGCTCTCATTCCAGCAATTCAGATGGACCGGTTTACTTTCTGAGCAATTGAATTAAAGACAAAGTAAAAGATGAGCTGTAGGTCAACTGAAGAATTTTCTGCAGTTAAACTTAATTTCAGGCAACTACTGAAATGAATTCAAAATTACCTTTCCTGAAGGGTGAATAGATGCTGTCCCCTGATTTCTGACAGGACAGTGCTTGTAGGGCTTTTTCAAACTGAACAAGCTTTTGACATTTCTTATCGTTTGTTTGTTTGGCTGTGGGAGCTGGGTCCAGAGAAGGAAGTTATTGTTTGGTTGGAGCTTCATTCAGTTTCCACAATTGCATTAAACCAGCAGCCAGCTTTGACAAGGTTGATTGATTCTGTATAGGCAGATGAGGCATTTCTATCTGACAGGAGTGATTTAGTTCTAACACAGATACGCTTTTCCATTCTTGCAGGTGAGCACACGAACTGGGCTACCCCTTGAGACTCAAGCGGAGATGCTTACCTTCTCTTTCTCTTCCTCTTCCTCTTTGACCCCGGCTAGTCTCTTGCTTGGCAGAGAGCTGCATACGGGGACCCTCAGGAAAGCTTGAAACCAAGGCTCACTCAAGAGCTCTGACAATTCCTTCCTATCTCAGTTTCCTCTATACCTCTGCCAGCTGGGAATCTTTGTTTTGCCCACCCCTCTCCTTTCTTCCAAAACTCGGCTTGAACTTCTTCTTCGAGAAACTTCTTCTATTCAAGCTCATTCACCTTAATTATTCCCCAAAACATTTTGTTTGAGATTTACAACATGATCATTTATTCTTATTCACATATTTTTACTTAACTTGCCTGTTAACAACATATGTAAGTCTTGTGTCCTTAACTAGATTTTAAAACTTTACCTTGTCTTTCTTTGACAAAGACCTGACATGTTGTTTCTATTTCTTTCATGCTGGGTTATACATGTGTCTAATGCTCTATCAGCCAGTGTTCCAGAAACTTTGACATTTCCTCTCTTACCACTGATACTGAATTGGTGTTGCCAGTTTCCTTCCTTTCCATTTTCCTGGTTCATCACTGTTCTTTAGTTTTAGCAGGTGTGGCCACTTAGCTTCATTTGACTACCTCATTATTTATTACTCCTTTTATTTATCACTAATTAATATTCTCTTACTTATTGGAACACTTGTCCCAAATCTTCACCCGTCTTCTCAGTCTCAGCCTTCTAACCTATCCCTGGCTTTAGCAAATGGCTTTGCCTCCTACTTTACTACAAAGTTTGAGGTACTTTACCTCCTTTCTCCCTACCCCTGATTTTCTCTGTGTTTTTGCATCTGTCTCCTCTACATCTCCTGCCTATGAAGAGGCCTTTCAGCCTCTCAGCGCCTGCTGCTCTTTCAGAAACACTGACCACCACTTCAATCTCTCTTCCCTGTGCTTTAGAATATGCTTAAATCTGTCTCTGATACATGAGTAATTTCCCAAGATGAAATGCACAAATGATTGATCTTTTCTAGTGTAAAGTCAATGGATAGAATGTGTCTTTAATTACATGAACACTATGTGAAGGTGAATACTTATTTATATCATTAATAATAAATGGCTTGGGTGTGAGGGCATTATGCACTGGGCTGGAAGTAAAGGCAAAGTAAAGTAGACCTGCTCCCATTCCACAGGTTAGAATTCATGGGCATGTGGCCACATCACTGTAAGAGTTGTGCAGAATGTCATCCCTAGCCATTCAGCCACTTCTCAGTGACATCGCTGTAGCATGGGTAAGGGCAGCACAATGAAAGTTACTTCGGTAGTGAAGCCATCTGGGTCTAGAGTTTGCTCTACAGGTTTTTTTTTCTTTTAGCAATAGATTAAATTTCTTTAACAAATATAAAAGTCTTTCACCACCTGCATGTGCAGCTTAGGAATCAGAAATTAGAAATAGCACATAGAATATTGGATACACTTTTATGCAGTCTACATTGTCTGAGATATTGACCTATGATTCTTGACTTCCTTGCTAGCTCTGAAATCCAGTTTTTGTGTCTACAGACCAATGAGGCTGCCACAGCTTTTGGATGTTGCTTTCTGATTGGCTTTTACGCCTCATGAATAGAAATAGCAAATGATCTCAAGTGAAAAAAAAAGTTATGGCAAGCATAGGACTCGCCACAAAACATTTAGTTTTTCTTGGGAATGTTTTGTTTTCAGTATTTTTGTTCAATATAATGAACATTAAGTTGTCCTATAGCAGCACTCTAAATATGTATAATATTTATTTAGAGCATTTAGTTAACCTTCTCCCTACTGTACATTTTCATTCTCATAAAAGATTGTATGAATATTTCCTTTCAAGTGTTAGTGATATAAAGGAGCAAGATAAAATGTCAACAATGATTTGCTTCACATTCAAAAATATTTTTTTCTTGCTCAAGAAAATATATGATTGATTTATTTACATAGTATAAAACAAATCAATTCTTTTAAGTATCAACCCATTTATTATTGAGATAAACAAGTATGCTTCTTCATATAATGTTCATGTATTTAAAGATAGAGCAAAGTAGTATTTATTAATTTATAGTACATCAGTTGTTTAGATCATCCAGAATTCTTAGATGTACAGATCATATTTTCCTTAAATACTTTAATTCTTCAAAAGACAGTATTTCCTCCTGCACTATTGATGGGAATGTAAATTGGTACAGCCACTATGGTGAACAGTATGGAGGTTTCTTAAAAAACTAAAGAGTTACCATATGATCCAGCAATCCCACTCCTGGGCAAATATCCAGAGAAAAGCTTAATTCAAAAATATACATGCACCCCATAGCAGCTCTGTTTACAAGAGCCAAGACATGAAAGCAACCTAAGTGTCCATCGACAGATGAATGGATAAAGAAGGTATATATATACAATGGAATATTACTCAGCCATAAAGAAGAATGAAATAATGCCATTTGCAGCAACATGGATGGACCTAGAGATTATCATATTAAATGAAGTAAGCCAGACAAAGATAAATATCACATAATATTGCTTCTATGTGGAGTCTAAAAAGAAGGATATAAATGAACTTATTTATAAAACAGAAATTTATTCACAGACATAGAAACAAAAGTATGGTTACCAAAGGGGAGGGGGAGAGAAGGATAAATTAGGAGTTTGGGATTAAAATATACACACTGCTATATATAAAATAGATAACAAGGACCTACTGTATAACTTATTATCTTGTAATAACCTATAATGTAAGAATGTAAGAAAGGAACACGTATTTATATATATGTATAACTGAATCACTTTACTGTACACCTGAACTAACACAACATTGTAAATCAACTATATAAAAATTTTTAAAAAGATGGTATTGCATAAAGGTTAAGTATGTGTGCCCTGGACTAAATTTGCTGAGTATAAAGTTTAGCTGTGCTCCATGCTAGTGGATAGTATTAACCTGGGCATATATACCTATCCTATTTTACAAGGTAACTGTGAAGCTTAAGTATGATAAACATGGAAAAATTATAGGACCATGCTTGGCTCACAATAAATTATTCCCATTTATAAATTTAATGTAAAGAATGTCTTTATATTTGAAGGCAAACTTATCTGGTATTACCCTTTTAAAATTTAAACACTCTATCTCCCTCTCAGCTACCCCATCATGGAAAAATAATCTAAGTTGATGCCAGAAGAATGCTAAGAGATTCCTTAAGCAGGTAATACTAGTACTAATACTAATACTAATACTAATACTTTCAACTGACAAATAAGCCAAAACTGCTGAAGCTCACCTTTTTTCTCCTTGTTTCTGCAGTTTTACAGGAACAGCAACTGAGAAAAAATCTTTCCCATTTCCTTTAGAAAATTGAAATATATAATTTGTTAGATGTAAATCTCTTTGAGTTTTTGAAGGTATAACATACTCTGTCAGCAACTGGATGTTTCATAATCTGGCTCAATTGCAGTTGGATTGTTGATACACCAACGTAAACTCCAAACATAAATTATTCTGATTGATTTGTTTTACCATCAACAAAATGACACCTCAGGCCTGCATCTGTGTACATGGTATAAGACATGGGCAGTAGAAATTGCTAGGACTATATTCTTGTAGATGATTGTGCAGTGTATTCAAGCAAACATGTTACTAATGGGTTATAACCAGTACATAAGGTTTAGTCAGCAAGTAAAAAGCAGTTTTTGTTAATAAGAATAAACAGTAAGTGTTGACTCAGTGAAACAGTCCTAAATTTGTCAAGGGTGTTTCAGTGATAGAAAAAAAAATTGTGTGTCAAGTATGCTATGGTGTCTTCCAACTTCTCATTTTCTATGATTTATTTAAAAATATTTTTGAGCACATTTTATAAGAAGTCACAGTGACAGATGCAGAGATAAATAAGCATTATCTGTGTTGTCTTTATTTCTGGATGTGCTGCGAGGCTTGTGGGATCTTAGGTCCCACACCAGGGCCTGAACCCAGGCCACGGCAGTGAAAGCACAGAGTCCTAACCACTGGACTGTCAGGGAATTTCCTTATCTCTATTGTCTTGATATAAGGAAGAACGTGATAGCTGATGAAAGAGGTACAAATATAAAATGTGGTACTTGAAATAAGCAAAAGTTTACTCTGGCCAGGGAGTTATAGTAAGACTACAAAAGCCAGTGTCATTTGACCTGCATTCTAACAGATAGGTTACCTCTTTGGGGATAGGGAAAAGAAATTGTAGAAAAACAAAAAGCATGAAATTAGAAGTGAGGAAAAGGAAGATCATTAGCAAGAAACAAAAACATAGACCAAAATGTATATGAGGTTAGAAAAGTTAGGTTGGGGCCAGATTGTTGAATAATATAGAGTTTATTTTTCACTCCTGGGGCAATTTGGGACCACTGCAAGTTTTTTTTTTTTTGTTTTTTTGTTTTTTGTTATTTCTGAGATATACATTTTAAAATAATAACTAGAATTACTGCAGTTTTTGAGCTGACAAGTTTTGTGGTGTATATTAAATGACTATTACTATCTTAGCACTGCATTAGATTGATTGGAGAGAAAAAATAATTGGGGCAGAAAGACCAATTAAGATCTCATTAAAATAGACTAGCTAAACTGATTTTAGGGCATCAACTTGACTAGGGATAAAACTAAGGTAAACCCGTTTTTGTTTCAACTTAATGATCCTCCTAAATTATTGGTTCTATATAGTTTAAATTCAAATTTGATTTATTAGAAAATGAAAGTACAAGTAAAGCTATAAGTATGGAGATACGTATATATTTTTTAATATGGAAAAATATTTAAGCTATGATTTCCAAGTTCCAGTAAGTGAATCCCAAAACTGGAGGAGAGAGAGTTGCATCAGTACAGCTGACGAGGTGTCCACTGAAGGCAAGTTGGCAATCTTGTTCCCTGAGTAGCAGAGTCTGAGAGAGAGATTTGCAGTCAGGAAATGTGATTTGGGAAATGCTCTTGGACGATATCTGTGGGGAGCTGAGTAGGCAGAGAGGGAATCTGGGCTGCAAAGAAGGCTTCAGTGAATCCTAGAGGGAATACTGGAGCTAAGATAACCCTTCAGAGTTGTCTTGGATTGACGCAAGAGAGCCAGCTTTGGCACCACCATACCTAACGTTTGGTAAACAGTCCTCGGGGTGGGACTTGTCAGAGAGCAATTAGCAACCAGTACTCCCAGCAGCCGAAGGAATGAATGCTTCAGTCCTAAAAGAAATGGTATGACCATCTAGGCAATATACCACAGTAAAGCATGGCAAGGAGTAGAGGTGAAGTGTCATGTGTTACCTGGGTTCTCTGAGAGTGTCACCATTGTGGGGTTAGCAAGAAGCAATTTCCATCCAAAGAGTTAAATAGTCATTGAGTCATACTGTGATTTAATCAACCAATCCTCTGTTGTTGAATTTTTTCTAGTATTTTACCATAATATTGTTATAAACATCCCATTAGCCATAGTTTTCTATTGGAATATTCCTTTGGAATATAATGTTATGATGTATTTCAATCTCCATACTTAGGGAAAAATATAAATACTAATTGTCTAAAGAATAGAATCTGTTCATTTCTGAAAATCTTTAACCAGACCAGTGCATGGCTCCATTTATTGAACTCCTTAATCAAACAAGAATTAATTTGCTATCTAGAAACCTGAAACTAAACAATTCTGCAACTAAAGAGTTCTGCAATATACTCTTCCTCTGAATTGAAAAAGCATGATATGATCTGGTTCATGCTGTTTCTTCATTGGCCAGTAAAATCTTGGTGGCTGAATGAGCCAGAGAGGAATCAGAGGTGAGGAATCATGAAATTATTATAGCAGGATGATTCCACAACTTGTGGTAAGAAATAATTATGGAACTGTGCCCAATAAATGTGATTATTTTTTACCTTCTATCACTATCAGACCACTGCCTATTCTTTTTTTTTTAAGATTTTTTTTTGATGTGGACCATTTTTAAAGTCCTTATTGAATTTGTTACAATATTGCTTCTGTTGTTTTTTTTTTAATTTTTGAATTTTATTTTTTTTTTATACAGCAGGTTCTTATTAGTTATACATTTTATAAATATTACTGTATACATGTCAATTAATCACACCACCACCACCACCACCCCCCACCACTTTCCCCTCTTGGTGTCCATACATTTGTTCTCTACATCTGTGTCTCAATTTCTGTCCTGCAAACCAGTTCATCGGTACCATTTTTCTAGGTTCCATATATATGCATTAATATACATTTGTTTTTCTCTTTCTGACTTACTTCACTCTGTATGACAGTCTCTAGATTCATCCACGTCTCAACAAATGACCCAATTTTGTTCCTTTTTATGGCTGAGTAACATTCCATTGTATATATGTACCACATCTTCTTTATCCATTCATCTGTCGATGGGCATTTAGGTTACTTCCATGTTCTGGCTATTGTAAATACTGCTGCAATGAACACTGGGATGCAATGTGTCTTTGTATAATGGTTTTCTCTGGGTATATGCCCAGTAGTGGGATTGCTGGGTCATATGGTAACTCTATTTTCAGTGTTTTAAGAAACCTCCATACTGTTCTCCATAGTGGCTGTATAAATACACATTCCCACCAACAGTGCAACAGGGTTCCCATTCCTCCACACCTGCTCCAGCATTTGTTGTTTCTAGATTTTCTGATGATGCCCATTCTAACTGGTATGAGGTGATACCTCATTGTAGTTTTGATTTGCATTTCTCTAATAATTAGTGATGTTGAGTAGCTTTTCATGTGCTTCTTGGCCATCTGTATGTCTTCTTTGGAGAAATGCCTATTTAGGTCTTCTGCCCATTTTTGGATTGGGTTGTTTGTCTTTTTAATATTGAGCTTAATGAGCTGTTTATATATTTTGGAGATTAATCTTTCATCCATTGATTTGCTTGCAAATGTTTTCTCCCATTCTGAGGGTTGCCTTTTCGTCTTATTTCCAGTTTCCTTTGCTTTGAAAAAGCTTTTAAGTTTCATTAGGTCCCACTTGTTTATTTTTGGTTTTATTTCCATTACTCTAGGAGGTGGATCAAAAAAGGTCTTGCTGTGATTTATGTCAAAGAGTGCTCTTCCTATGTTTTCCTCTAAGAGTTTTATAGTGTTCAGTCTTACATTTAGGTCTCTAATCCATTTTGAGTTTATTTTTGTGTATGGTGTAAGGAAGTATTCTAATTTCATTCTTTTACATGTAGCTGTCCAGTTTTCCCAGCACCACTTATTGAAGAGACTGTCTTTTCTCCATTGTATATCCTTGCCTCTTTTGTCATAGATTAGTTGACCATAGGTGTGTGGGTTTATCTCTGGGCTTTCTATCCTGTTCCATTGATCTATATTTCTGTTTTTATGCCAGTACCATGTTGTCTTGCTTACTGTAGCTTTGTAGTATAGTCTGAAGTCAGGGAGTCTGATTCCTCCAGCTCCGTTTTTTTCCCTCAAAACTGCTTTGGCTACTCAGGGTCTTTTGTGTCTCCATACGAATTTTAAGATTTTTTTGTTCTAGATCTGTAAAAAATGCCATTGGTAATTTGATAGGGATTGCATTGAATCTGTAGATTGCTTTGAGTAGTATAGTCATTTTCACAATATTGATTCTTCCAATCCAAGAACATGCTATATCTCTCCAACTGTTGGTATCATCTTTAATTTCTTTCATCAGTGTCTTACAGTTTTCTGCATACAGGTCTTTTGTCTCCCTAGGTAGGTTTATTCCTAGGTATTTTATTCTTTTTGTTGCAGTGGTAAATGGGAGTGTTTCCTTAATTTCTCTTTCAGACTTTTCATCATTAGTGTATAGGAATGCAAGAGATTTCTGTGCATTAATTTTGTATCCTGCAACTTTGCCAAATTCATTGATTAGCTCTAGTAGTTTTCTGATGGCATCTTTAGGATTCTCTATGTATAGTATTATGTCAAATGCAAACAGTGACATTGGAATACTTCTTTTCCGATTTGTATTCCTTTTATTTCTTTTTCTTCTCTGATTGCTGGGGCTAGGACTTCCAAAACTATGTTGAATAATAGTTGTGAGAGTGGACATCCTTGTCTTCTTCCTGATCTTAGAGGAAATGCTTTCAGTTTTTCACCATTGAGAATGATGTTTGCTGTGGGTTTGCCATATATGGCCTTTATTATTTGAGGTAGGTTACCTCTATGCCCTCTTTCTGGAGAGTTTTTATCACAAATGGGTGTTGAATTTTGTCAAAAGCTTTTTCTGCATCTATTGAGATGATCATATGGTTTTTATTCTTCAATTTGTTAATATGGTGTATCACATTGACTGATTTGCGTATATTGAAGAATCCTTGCATCCCTGGGATAAATCCCACTTGATCATGGTGGATGATCCTTTTAATGTGTTGTTGGATTCTGTTTGCTAGGATTTTTGCATCTATATTCATCAGTGATATTGGTCTGTAATTTTCTTTTTTTGTAGTATCTTTGTCTGGTTTTGGTAGCAAGGTGATGGTGGCCTCATAGAATGAATTTAGGAATGTTCCTTCCTCTGCAATTTTTTGGAAGAGTTTGAGAAGGATGGGTGTTAGCTCTTCTCTAAATGATAGAATTCACCTGAGAAGCCATCTGGTCCTGGGCTTTTGTTGGAAGATTTTTAATCACAGCTTCAATTTCATTACTTGTGATTGGTCTGTTAATATTTTCTATTTCTTCCTGGTTCAGTCTTGGAAGGTTATACCTTTCTAAGAATTTGTCCATTTCTTCCAGGCTGTCCATTTTATTGGCATAGAGTTGCTTGTAGTCATCTCTTAGGATGTTTTGTATTTCTGCGGTATCTGTTTTAACTTCTCCTTTTTCATTTCTAGTTTAATTGATTTAAGTCCTCTCCCTCTTTCTCTCTTTTTTTTTTTTTTTTTTTTTTTTTTGCAGTACACGGGCCTCTCACTGTTGTGGCCTCTCGCATTGCGGAGCACGGGCTCCAGACGCACAGGCTCAGTGGCCATGGCTCATGGGCCCAGCTGCTCCACAGCACGTGGGATCTTCCCGGACTGGGGCACGAACCCGTGTCCCCTGCATCAGCATGCAGACTCTCAACCACTGCACCACCAGGGAAGCCCTCCTTTTTCTTGATGAGTCTGGCAAATGGTTTATCAATTCTGTTTATCTTCTCAAAGAACCAGCTTTTAGTTTTATTGATCTTTGCTATTGTTTTCTTTGTTTCTATTTTATTTATTTCTGCTCTGATCTTTATGATTTCTTTACTTCTGCTAACTTTGGGTTTTGTTTGTTCTTCATTCTCTAGTTCCTTTAGGTGTAAGGTTAGACTGTTTATCTGAGATTTTTCTTCTTTCTTCAGGTAGGCTTGTATTGCTATAAACTTCCCTCTTAGAACTGCTTTTGCTGCATCCCGTAGGTGTTGGATTGTTGTGTTTTCATTGTCATTTGTCTCTAGGTATTTTTTGATTTCCTCTTTGATTTCTTCAGTGATCTCTTGGTTATTTAGTAACATATTGTTTAGCCTCCATATGTTTGTGTTTTTTACGTTTTTTTCCCTGTAATTGATTTCTAATCTCATAGCGTAGTGGTCAGAAACGATGCTTGATATTTCAATTTTCTGAAATTTACTGAGGCTTGATTTGTGACCCAAGATGTGACTATCCTGGAGAATGTTCCATGAGCACTTCAGAAGAAAGTGTAATCTGCTGTTTTTGGATGGAATGTACTATAAATATCAATTAAATCTATCTGGTCTATTGTGTCATTTAAAGCTTCTGTTTCCTTATTAATTTTCTGTCTGGATGATCTGTCCATTGGTGTAAGTGAGTTGTTAAAGTCCCCCACTATTATTGTGTTACTGTCAATTTCCTCTTTTATAGCTGTTAGCAGTTGCCTTATGTATTGAGGTGCTCCTATGTTGGGTGCATATATATTTATAATTGTTATATCTTCTTCTTGGATTGATCCCTGGATCATTATGTAGTGTCCTTCCTTGTCTTTTGCAACATTCTTTATTTTAAAGTCTATTTTCTCTGATATGAGTATTGCTACTCCAGCTTTCTTTTGATCTCCATTTGCATGGAATATCTTTTTCCATCCCCTCACTTTCAGTCTGTATGTGTCCCTAGGTCTGAAGTGGGTCTCTTGTAGACAGCATATGTATGGGTCTTGTTTTTCTATCCATTCAGCAAGCCTGTGTCTTTTGGTTGGAGCATTTAATCCATTCACGTTTAAGGTAATTATTGATATGTATGTCCCTATGACCATTTTTTTAATTGTTTTGGGTTTGGGTTTGTAGGTCCTTTTCTTCTCTTGTGTTTCCCACTTAGAGAAGTTCCTATAGCATTTGTTGTAGAGCTTGTTTGGTGGTGCCGAATTCTCTTAGCTTTTGCTTGTCTCTAAAGCTTTTGATTTCTCCATCGAATCTGAATGAGATCCTTGCCGATAGAGTAATCTTGGTTGTAGGTTCTTCCCTTTCATCACTTTAAATATGTCATGCCACTCCCTTCTTCCTTGTAGAGTTTCTGCTGAGAAATCACCTGTTAACCTTATGGGAGTTCCCTTGTATGCTATTTGTCATTTTTCCCTTGCTGCTTTCAATAAGTTTTCTTTGTCTTTAAGTTTTGCCAGTTTGATTACTATGTGTCTCAGTGTGTTTTTCCTTGGGTTTATCCAGTATGGGACTCTCTGTGCTTCCTGGACTTGGGTGGCTATTTCCTTTCCCATGTTAGGGAAGTTTTCGACTAATCTCTTCACATATTTTCTTGGGTCATTTCTCTCTCTCTTCTCCTTCTGGGACCACTATAATGCGAATGTTGGTGCATTTAATGTTGTCCCAGAGGTCTCTTAGGCTGTCTTCATTTCTTTTCATTCTTTTTTCTTTATTCTGTTCCTCAGCTGTGAATTCCACCATTCTGTCTTCCAGGTCACTTATCTGTTCTTCTGCCTCAGTTATTCTGCTATTGATTCCTTCTAGTGTATTTTTCATTTCAGTTATTGTATTGTTCATCTCTGTTTGTTTGTTCTTTAATTCTTCTAGGTCTTTGTTAAACATTTCTTTCATGTCCTCGATGTTTGCCTCCATTCTTTTTCCGAGGTCCTGGATCATCTTCACTATCATTATTCTGAATTCTTTTTCTGGAAGGTTTCCTATCTTCACTTCATTTAGTTGTTTTTCTGGGGTTTTATCTTGTTCCTTCATCTGGTACATAGCCCTGTGTCTTTTCATCTTGTCCATCTTTCTATGAATGTGTTTTTTGTTCCACAGGTTGCAGGACTGTAGTTTTTCTTGCTTCTGCTGTATGCCTTCTGGTGGATGAGGCTATCTGAGATGTTTGTGCAAGTTTCCTGATGGGAGGGACTAGTGGTGGGTAGAGCTGGCTGTTGCTCTTGTGGGCAGAGCTCAGTAAAACTTTAATCTGCTTGTTTGCTGATGGGTGGGGCTGGGTTCCCTCCCTGTTGGTTGTTTGGCCTGAGGCGACCCAACACTGGAGGCTTCCTGGGCTCTTTGGTGGGGCTAATGGCAGGCTCTGGGAGGACTCACGCCAAGGAGTACTTCCCAGAACTTCTGCTGCCAGTGTCCCTGTCCTCTCAGTGAGACACAGCCACCCCTGCCTCTGCAGGAGACCCTCTAACACTAGCAGGTAGGTCTGTTTCAGTCTCCCCTGGGGTCACTGCTCCTTCCCCTGGGTCCGGATGTGCACACTACTTTGTGTGTGCCATCCAAGAGTGGAGTCTCTTTTTCCCACAGTCCTGTCAAAGTCCTGCAATCAAATCCCACTAGCCTTCAAGGTCTGATTCTCTAGGAATTCCTCCTCCCTTTGCTGGACCCCCAGGTTGGGAAGCCTTATGTGGGGCTCAGAACCTTCGCTCCAGTGGGTGGACTTGTGTGGTATAATTGTTCTCCAGTTTGTGAGTCACCCACCCAGCGGTTATGGGATTTGATTTTATTGTGATTGCACTCCTCCTGCCATCTCATTGTGGCTTCTCCTTTGTCTTTGGACGTGGGGTATCTTTTTTGGTGAGTTCCAGTGTCTTCCTGTCAGTGATTGTTCAGCAGTTAGTTGTGATTCTGGCGCTCTTGCTAGAGGGAGTGAGAGCATGTCCTTCTACTCTGCCATCTTGAACCAATCTGCTTCTGTTTTATGTTTTGGTTTTTTGGCCATGAGGCATGTGGGATCTTAGCTTCCCTACCAGGGATTGAACCCACAACCCCTGCATTGGAAGATGAAGTCTCAACAACTGCCTATTCTTTACTGGGAGCAAATACACATAAAAGTATTGCAGAGTTCTATTGGGTGACAGACTAAAAAGAGTAAAGGGTCTATCTTGTCAGACATACCAACTGATTTCCTTAGGGCCCAGAACCAAGAAGTACTTTTACCACTGTTAATCAAGAGAGAATGATATCTTTATTTGTATCATATGATCCAGGTACATTTATGTCCAATTTTCATAGCAACTCTTTGAATCAGGAGTTAATGCTATTAATTTTCTTTTTTTTCTTTTTTTTTTTTTAACATCTTTATTGGAGTATAATTGCTTTACAATGGTATGTTAGTTTCAGCTTCATAATAAAGGAGTTAATGCTATTAATTTTCAAATGTACTATGCTACATAGAAATGATAGACCTAGGACTGAATCACAGAATGTTCTGTTTCAACACCTTCATTCAGGAGTTCCCATTCCTGGCTACACATAAGAAACACATTTGGAGCATAAAAGAAATTAAGATGCTGGACTACATACCTGGGAATACTCATTCAATATGTTTGCAGTAGGAGCTCCAAATGCATGCTTTAAAAGCTGCCCAGATGGTTTTAACAAAAGCTAAGATTGAGAACTATTGCCTGTGCTCTTTTCATTCTATTTCTCTGCATTTTAATGTTAAAAAGAGAAAGCAGGCAAGTTTCCCAGATAGCTTATTGTTGAATCCAGTCAGGAGTATATGCTAGAGGTTATGTATTGAAGATATCTGATCAAAAAAGTTCCTGTTCCTGTTTAAGTTCACAATCATCTGCTATACTGATAAACTTCTAAAAAGTTTTCATAAGTTATTGTATATACACATACTAATATTACACATAAATACACATATTGGTAATGCAGTAAAATTGTTGCATCAATGACACAACTAATTAAAGTACTTAAGTGGAAATCTTGTTTATTTACTTTCCCTACAGGACTTTTTTCTGTTGTAAATATCTTTGCCATTCTTGACTTATTTCCATTAGCAAAATTTTACTTGTCTTTACACTAATTATCACTTAAATTATAATTTCTTAATGGTATGCAAATAGAATTAGGGTGCTAAGTGCTACTGTGAGTGGAGATTTTCAGTCTGGGCTCATATTAAGATAACTAACACATTTATACCTGCTAAGTAATAGGTGCGTTAAATTGTCTTAAATTGCGTACCTACTATGTGCCAGGAATTTTGCCAGGAATTTTATATTTATAAAAAACAACTTAGGATTTGGAGAAGCAGCCTTATGCTCCATTGTGCACATGATGTAGTGGAGGCTCAGAGAGGTTGCCCAAGAATGCATAGCACATAACTGGAGCCAAAATGAATGCAGGCTAATTCTACTCTAAAGCACTTGCCTTTTGCCCTATATCTAAATGACTGTAATGTTTATGCTTAGTGTCCTAGGCAAACATCACTTTCTTATTATTTCTGTAAACAACATTTATTTAGCAGTTGATAGAGTAGGAAGAGCCATGTATTATGAAACAAAATATCTGGGCTTATGTTATCTCTTAACCAAATGGATTCATGGGGAGAACACACGATCATGAACTTTGGAATCAGAGAGCCTGGGATCAACGTGCTTCTACTAAGACCTCTCCGCTATTAGCTTTTTTTTTTCATTCATTGAAGTATAGTTGATTTACAGTGCTGTGCCAATCTCTGCTATACAGAAAAGTGACTCAGTTATACACATATATACATTCTTTTTTTTGTACTCTTTTCCATTATGGTTTATCACAGGGTACTGAATCTAGTTCCCTGTGCTATACATTTAGGACCTTGTTGTTTTACCCATTCTAAATGTAATAGTTTGCACCTACCAAACCCAAACTGCTTTATTCAACATCATCAGAAAAATGGGGAAAAATATGGAACTTATGTCTTAGTGTTGTTGAGAAAGTTTAATGCAAAACTAACTACAAAATATCTACTAAAAAGCAGTTAGTATAGTAGGTATTTATATTTCATAAATACAGATATTGTTGTTAACAAAAATTTGTATTAGATAATCAGCCATATTATTTGTTTACCTCTCTTAGCTTCAGGAAAATAGGATAAGTATATCATGTTTTAAGAACTGAAGGCTTACCTAAATAGTTGTCACTGACATTATTCTAACCTTTATATAGTAAGGGTCTATGAGCATTTTTTTTTATACAACAACCCCAAATCTAGGGAATTTAACTGTGCCATCCAAATAAAATGATATAGGTATGAGAATAACTATGATTAAGAGATTACTGGGGCATGAGGGATAAATAGTCTGGGTAAATTTATATGGAAAGGGAATTGGTGACTTCGAGCTTAATGGTTCACATCCGGCTAAATCAAACAATCTTGGAAACAGGAGTATCCAAGTTCCTTTTACAAAATGTAGAGAAATAAGAGGGTTATGTTCTGGGAATACTACATGTTCAGGCCATTATTTCTGCATTTATCAAAAGGATGACAACTATCATACCACCTCCTTCTAGAAGACAGCTAAAGTAATCACAAGAAATCTGAAAAATAGCAAAAAATATTTGATTACTCTTGGAAATATAGTCACAATAGATATCTAGAAAACTTAAGCAATTTAACAAGGTTCATCATCAACAGCCATTCCTGAGAAAATGATGTAGACTATGAAAAATCAGAAGAAATCATGACAGAATCTCATTTATACACTGACCTTTGGAAAGGTTAGTTCTAGAAATAAAGAGTTGCAGGAGAGATGCTTTTAACCATTTGGAAATTAATTAGCTGAGGTGGACCCTCCAAGAACAAACATTGCTGATTCCAAAAAAGAAAACTTGCATGGCATTTCATGGATTTATAGTTTACCTAATGTGGCAGATTTCTTCCCTACTGCAATAAACAGTGCAAACAGGAAGGAGGCCCATGTAGATATAATGTACACCATATATCTAAAGTCAAGGCCAGGTGGTATAGAAAACTGCATGTGAAAATCTGACTCCAAAAAAGAGTAAATAAATGAATGAAAAAATGTCAGAGAAGAAATTAAAATATTGATCCGAGCAAAAAGAATATTAGATTCCTGATATTAATGACAAATTGAGGTGGCATCATAGTTCAGAGAAGTATCTTAAAAAGGGAAATCAACAGAGTGGAATGATAATGAACACAGGATATGGAGCTAGACTACGGGTGTACATGACTCCACAATTTAATGGCTGTATGAATCAGGCAGATACTTAATCCCTCCTTACTTCAGTTTGCTCATCTGTTAAATGGAGATAATAATAATTCTTAATTAGAAGATTATGTAGAATCTTAAATGGATCAATAAATGTAACGTGCTATTGTATTAAAAACTCTTTTATGTAGCTATTAGAAGAGTTGAGAGAAGTGAAAAAAAATCAAAGGAAAAAATAGGCAGTGTAGCAGAAGAGAAAATTAAGGATATAGGAAAGAATCACAAAATTAGACCTTAAAATATTGGCATAAATAATAGTAAGCATTTCAGTCATATATGTTACATTGAGTCATATAAAAGTGATGTTTTATGGGTCATAAAATGTCAAATATCAGCAATATCATGTGAGTTAATTAACCTAAAGACATAAATGGGTTTAAAAACTTACCTTTAAGAGAGAGAAATTAATTTTTAGAAATGTATCCAAAATATAATCACCTACACTCCTCATATATTGAGATTTTAAAGTCTTCAGTAAACCTTGAAAATATTTCATGTTTTAAATCATGAAATAGAATAATCATAGTTACTACTCCTGCAACTTCTTTGTTAGTGAAATAAATAATTTCATAATTCATAATTTTATTATGAATTATAATGAGGTAATGTATTACTATTTCATTTTAATTTCAATAAGACAAACTTATTTTTAATTTCCTCCTTTTAAAACTAATTTGAAGCTAAGATGGAAGTGCTTGATATCTGTTTGATGTACTTAGAACGCAGAAAATATTTTCTAGAGGTTATAGCAATTAGACATGTATAATTTTACAAAAGAGCAATTCATTTAATAAGATTTCACTAAAGGTATTTAATTTGTGATTAGATTAAATGAGATTGTAAAATATTAGTCAGTAGAATGACTCAAAACTTCTTTTCTTATTTTAGTTTATGTAATTGTGGGTGCTTGTGAAATAAGTCTGAGATATGTTTAATCACATATCTGCTGTTTTATTTTATTTTGTTTTTTTAACATCTCTTCTGTTTTTAATGGATGATCCTTTAGATGGCTGTCACTCAGTAAGAATAGAAAGAAGCTGTATATATTTGTATCTTACTATAATAGAGAATATATTAAGAAAAATGAAATTAATGATGTTCAAAATAATTTTTGAATAATGATAAGCCACCTAGGTTTGTTAACGTCTCAGGTATTTTACCAGAATACTATTAGTGAGTGCATATTTTCAAGGGAATAGCAATACCTATTTCACTGCATAATTTGGTTAAGAATTTAAAATTCTGAAATCTCATTTAGAGAAAAGCTTCTCAGTGGACTGAAAATAAAATCTGGTGGAATCTTAAATGTTTATTAATCATTTTCACTTTAAGCAAATTACAATAGTTAAGTCAATAACTAATTTTCTGAGTCTTTAGAGAAAAATAAGTAATGGGAAATAAGCCAACCATTTCTGCTTTAATACCTTTAGGAAAAACAGTGAAGCAAGAAGCTTCCCTCCTCTAATGCAGACAAATAGAACCTTGAGGAGACGTGAACCTCTCCCTGAGGTAAGGATGCTGCTGTTGAAACGTCCTCACTGTTCAGGCCTTCACTGAGATCCAACTCTCATTTGATTCTCCCACATCATGTGCATGGTCATGTGTGCCCTAACACAACCCACATGGTCAGCTGCAGTAATCCCAACACAAGAATGTCTGATCTACGGAGAATTCTGACCAGAAATGAGGCCTGGGAACAATGGGGGCATGGGCAGTGGTTATATGCCCACATTCTAGGGCAGATGGTCTATGACCAAATTCTAAATCTACTTGCTAGCTGTGGAAATATGGACCAACTATTAAACTACTCTGTCCATCAGTTTCCTTATCTGTAACATGGAGTTAATGGTACCTACTCATAAGATAGCTGGAGTTCAAAGAGTGATTTCATTGAAAGCATTTTGAACAGTGCTGAGCATATAGGAAGCACTCAATACATTTTAGTAATTACTGCTACCACCACTACCACTACACCTAAGACATAGGCTTCTTTTCCATTTTTAATGTCTGGTATTGGGTGCTAAACTTATGCTATACTCCTGGTGGGGAGATAGAGAAAGATGAACATAGATTGTTTCTGATTCCTTTATCTGACCTAGAATCTATTTTCTAACTCTTAGGCATTAATATCCTATTACAAATGGAACCTGCATTTCATAGATGATTTTATTTAATCCTGCACATCTACCGGGATGTTCTTATAGTTACTCCATGTGGTTGCTCTCCTCCCCTCCACATGAGTGATTGACACTGCTCCCATCCCTCTACCATTTTTTCCATTTTTGTTGAATGCTTCTGACAGCACACCTTTGGGACAGGACAGTGGCAGCTGTGTGTGTGCTGTCCATTTCACTATTATTTCTTTAACTAATGTACCCATTATTTTATTTGAATGCTCAAAGTTGGTGGAGGGATTAGAGAGATGCAAGCTTTTTCAATCTACCTTATGTTGTCTTTTCCCTCAGGGAATCATACAAAATTTCAGGGCTACCAGTTACATTATTTTCAGTTTCAAGTCCCATTTTGAGAATTAAGTTCACTAAATCCTGGACACACAGGCCTTTTGGTGGCTTGTCGCAACATCCTAGTGTTTACAAGTTGAGTGTTCATAACACCGTCACTCATGTTGATCTAATAAATTCAAATTAGGTCAAATAGAACTTCAATGCCCTCATAACTAAAACATAAGAAAGCAACAGAGAGTGAAAATTGAAAGAAGAGGTTATTAGGGTTGTGGCAGATGAGGGAAAGACTAGAATCAAACATATATGAACACTGGAAAGAGAATGAAAAAGTAAAAAAAAAGAGAGATTAAGCCTGAGAGGAAGAAGCAGGAAGTCCGAGGAACTCATACTGAATGGCTTAGGCTTCCCAGTGAAGAATGACACAAAGTCATGTAGCAACAGTGAGAGACAAAGGAACTTTGAAACTTGAGAGCAGGTATGTTTGTCATCATAGGTCTGGTAAATGCCACTTAGAGATTAGTGAATTGAATCTTATGCCATATGAAGTACTTTTTTGACCTTATAAATGTCAGTTAAAAATTAAAGTATTGGGAAAAGGTAAATACATTCACATTTGGATGGTTCTTTTTGGCCACCTACTCTCACTTCACTCAGATCTCCTAAAGTGAGTTGATCTGTCACAAATGAAGAACACATGGTACATGACTATATGCCAGGCTTTTGAGGAAAAGAGAGAAGGTATACAGGTCCCCCCTGTCTCAGTTTAATTCTCTCTTCCTCTCTCTCTCTTGTTCTCTTGCCTAGTTCTCTCTCACTTTCTTCCCCTTTCTAGAGTGGCAATTTTAGTAATGAGGTTTAGGAATGAGCATGAACTCTGATTAGAAGCTCACTTAGATTAGAAAGAATCCACTTTCTTTGGCTTTAGTAAACTTAAGAGAGGCAAGGACTGAAATCAGGGGAAAGAAAACAAATTGTTAGCCTTTAATGAAGAAGGGAGTTCGTAGGTATCCAATCTACTTCACCATGAGGAAGAACGATCAGGAATTCAGGAAAGAAGCATTGCTGAAAATACAGTGTATTCATACTTGAATAGTGGCAACTGAATATTCTTTCATTTTTCATTTCTTTATACCTTATTAGTATGTTAGTAGGTGGATCTTACTATAGATCTGCCATTCTCAATTCAGGAAGAATGGGGAGATTTTTAAGACTACAAATACTATGTAATGATCCCTCGTGATTCTGTTTCAGTTGGTCAGGGGCAGAGGCTTGGCATCAGCCTAGTAAAGATGCTCTGCGTGTAATTCTTCTATGTCGCCAGAATTCAGAACCACGGATCTAGATACAGAACATCTCTTCTGATTCTCAATTTCTATATTATATCAGTAAGTCCTGAACCTAAATTTCCATAGTTCAGGTTTGACTCTAGAAACTATATTCTTGGTGTTCATTTCCGGGTCAGTTCTCTGAGATTTATTTTACAGTGTTCGATAAGTAGTGTTTTCTGCAATGTCACCCTTTGGGTGTTACAGATTTCAAATTCAGGGTTCTGAGGTTTGGACTGGCACTCCAAAGCAAAGTGATGATTCAATAGCTCTGAGACAAGAAATTACATAGCAATTCAATATTTTAGGACCCCTGGATAGCACTTGGCTGTGGGTGAATCAGAATGTCAGCTGGCATATCAGCTTCACAGAGAGAGATGGCAGTGCATGGTAGATAGACAAAGACCAGAGATCTCAAGAAACTGAAAGAGTGAATGAAGGGAACAGAGGATTTTGAGGGACCATGAAGCTTAGGATCTGAATACTTACTAAATCAAAGTTTTAGTTCAGTAAGATTTTCCTATAATTTTTTGCTAGCCAGGAGTCATGCTCACAGGTAGGCAGTCCATATCTTCCATAATCTTCCGGTTAGAAGATTCTGAAGAAGTGGAAGCTAAGTGGAGTATATGATATCAGAAATAAAAAGTCAGAAAAAATAAAACATCACTTCCTTTTACATTGTTCCATTTAATGCTCACTGGAACTCTCTGAGTTACTCTGAAAATATGGTACTTAATCAATATCGGGAACAGGCATATTTTCAAGTCATTTAGTCTGGGATTAAGGCAATGCCTGGCAAGAGATATATTGCCTTTTCCACACAATGCTGTAGAATCTTGTTAGAAAATTCTGCTTTGCAAATAGGAAACTATACTACATTATTATTTACATTCCTTATATTAGCAAAATTGGGGCTTAATCACCAGTGTGGTAGACCAGACCCTGAGACCAGAAAGCTCTGTAGAAGAAGCAGTAATGGTCAAAGACTAGACACCGACACTGCAGAGAGTAAAAACACGTGTGGGACTCCAAAACAACCAAGGGACAGCAAACTTAAAGGTAGTTGACTTGTATATGATCCAGTAATTCCACTATGGGTATATATCTGAAGGAAATAAAATGAGTATCTCAAGCAGATATTTGTACCCTCATGTTCATTGCAGCATTATTCACAATAGCCAAGATATGGAAACAACTTAAGTATCCATCAGCACATGAATGGATAAAGAAAATGTGGGGATATATATATAGATATAGATATAGATATAGATATCCATGTTTCTTTCTATCATCTATCTATCATCTATAATTTATTCATAGAAAAGAAGTAAATTCTGCCGTTTGCAACAATATGGATGAACCTTGAGAGCATTATGCTATACGACATGTCAGACAAAGAAAAGACAAACACTGTATGATCTCATTTACATGTGGAATCTAAAAAAGTTGAACTCAGAGAGACAGAGTGTAGAATGGTGGTTGCCAGGGGCTGAGAGTGGGAGGAAATGGGAGATGTTGGCCAAAGGATATAAATCTTCAGTTATAAGGTGCATAAATTTTCAAGATCTAATATAATGTATGGTGACTATAGTTAACGATACTGTATTTTATATTTGAAATTTACTAAAAGAGTAGATCTTAAATGCTCTCACTAAACACATACAAAAAAGGTAACTATGTGAGGTGATGGATGTGTTAACTAACTTTACCATGGTAATCATTTCACAATTATACATCAAATCATCATTTGTACATGTTGAATTTATACAATTTTATTTGTCAATTATATTTCAATAAAGCTGGGGGGGGGAGGTAGCTGGTTAGTGTGTGGTGGTTCAGAGAAAGGAAGCTATCCTCTTAAAAGTGTCAGATGGTCTGGTCTTCTGCAAGATGTGACTTTTGTAATAAAGAAGGGAGTACTTTATTACAGAACACAAAAATAAGGCACTAGTTACTGGGACTGGGATAAAAATGAGGGTTTATTCAGAGCATAAAAATGAGCAAAAATGGGGTACAAACTACGAGCCTGTGGAGAAGCCTAAATTAAGAAGAAACACTCAACTTGCTCCCTAATAGTCTATTAAATCCCCCCAGATGGGACATGGTAGTATTGAAATCCTTACTCAGTAGCACCAGTTTGAATAATTTGAATGGTGTATCTCAACGCAATAAAAATAAGTTCAAATATTAAAATGAATATTACATATAGCATGCAGCTCTTTGGTTTGTACTTAGGAGTGTATTTAACACCTTGAATGTATCATGCAATGTATATGCTAAAAATAAATGCAAAAATTGGAATTCTGCCCTAAATTTTTCCCCCAAAGGGGTGAACCCTATATATATCCTTAACTATTGATTACATGAATATATTTGGAACTTATTTGGTAACATATTCTTCCACAGAGTTCTGTTTTTTGTTTGTTTTGTTTTGTTTTGTGGTACGCGGGCCTGTCACTGTTGTGGCCTCTCCCGTTGTGGAGCACAGGCTCCGGACGTGCAGACTCAGCGGCCATGGCCCACGGGCCTAGCCACTCCGCGGTATGTGGGATCTTCCCAGACCGGGGCACGAACCTGTGTCCCCTGCATCGGCAGGCAGACTCTCAACCACTGCACCACCAGGGAAGCCCCACAGAGTCTTTAAAAACAGATTTATTGAGATATAACTGACACAATAAACAGCATGTATCAATATTTACAGTGTACTTTGATAACTTTTGACATCTCTATATATCCATGAAACCATCACCAAAATTAATACATATATGTATTACTCTTAAAAGTTATCTCCTGCCTCTTTGTAATTTCTCCCGCTTGCTCTAGCCCTCCACACCCAAGCTTTCACTGATCTGAATTCTGTAAATTTAGACTAGTTTACATTTTGTGGTTTTATATAAATGGTATCAAATAATATGTACTCTTTTTTTTTTTGCCTAGGTTTTTTTCATTCAGCATAATTATTTTGACTTGTGTGTATCATAGTTCCTTTTTTTTTTTCCTTCTTGAGTGGTATGCCATTGTGGAGATATATCACAATTTGTTTATCTATTCATTTCTTAATGGACATTCATACTCTTTCTAGTTTTTCATGAAATAAAGCTGCTCAGAATATTCATCTACAACTCTACCACCTCTAGAATCCTTGTGTTTTTAGCGTATAGCTGTTCAGCTGAGGAAGTCAGAGCAAAATACTGAAAAACTGTCCAAGAGAAGCTATAGGTATGTGTGTCCTCAATGGGAATTACACTGATATCTCATCTCCTCCAAGACAGCTTGTTGTGTTCCATCAAGGCAAGTACCCACTCTTTTTTATTGACTCAGGATGAATATGTGGCTAAATAAGATTCAGTTGTGTAGCAAGTGTATTGAAGCTAAATTCTCTGTTAGTTTAAGTCCTAATATCTATCATTATATTTCTTTATTTTCATATATCTAAGGAATTGTAGTGAAGATATCCAAGCTTCATAACTGTGAATATTAGAATATAATCATCTCCAAATTGTTCTAATCAAATTCTAAAGTTTTCATGTAAAAGGAAGTCATACCCATATCCTTTGATTTCTAAAATTCTCTAAAAGACAGGCTTGAAATCATCAAATTGGAAAGCATTAAGATTCATTACAAACTTTTCTTCAGAATAATGATAGTGCAAAACAAATAAGAACATTAAAACTATGTTTTCTCAGTGACCCAATAAATACTTTCCATGAGTTAAAACCATAGAATGTGAGCATTGGTTGAAAGCTTAGGGGTCATCTAATCAACGTTACTTATTTCACATTCCTGGAGGTGAAGTAATTGGCTTTGAGTCACGTAAGAACAGTTACTAGTGACTATGTATTTAAGCCAGTTACCAGTCAGATTTTTGATGTAGTTTTATTTCCACAATTCCTTACTATTCCTGTTGCCTCCTCAATTTTTTAAATGGTTTCAAATTTGGGGAGACATACATTTTTATGCTAAATTTTTCATGAAAATAGATGTGCATTGTCTTAGCCAAAAGGTATCATTTTACCAAGACAAGCTGTCATCTCTGCAAGAGCTACAAACTTCTGTCCACAGAGAAATCCAAAATCTATACTTTTTGTTCTTACTCTAAGTAAAATGTTGTCTTTATTTACTTTAACTCAAAGCTGCTCTTGCTGGTAGAAATAGCAAAAGTTTGCTTTAGATTAAGTGTTCTTTTAAAATGTCATAGTTCCTTTTCCTCCTACCCAAAAATCCATTCTCATCCAAGGAACTTTTCTCCATATAAAACTTTTTCTTCATTGTTTTAATAAAGAAGAAATAAACAAGTTTATTTAAGTCACATAGTGGCATATGTACCCTGAAGTAAGAATACTATTCCACTTGGTAAATGTACAAACTTGTAAATGTGAATTTAGCTCTCAAAGCTTTAATTTCACTAGAAATTGCACGTAGTATTCTCCTCTGTGCCCATTTCAAAAGACTGTCATGAGGGCTTCCCTGGTGGTGCAGTGGTTGAGAGTCCGCCTGCCGATGCAGGGGACACAGGTTCGTGCCCCGGTCCGGGAAGATCCCACATGCCGTGGAGAGGCTGGGCCCGTGAGCCATGGCCGCTGAGCCTGCACATCCGGAGCCTGTGCTCTGCAACGGGAGAGGCCACAACAGCGAGAGGCCCGAGTATAGCAAAAAAAAAAAAAAAAGACTGTCATGAGAAGAAATTGAGATGCTTTATGGGAGAGCACTTTATTGACTACAGCAGGCCACAGACAACATAGCTGTGATTTTATCAGTTCTTCAAAGTTGGATAAGGAAGATGTGAAAATCTTGTCAGAATGCTAGGTCTAGTCCACTTGGGTTCCTACCTGTGGCAAAATATGGAGTAAAGAACAATGAGTTTTAGAAGTGCAAGATCCACTTCTTCAAGACCACTGCAATGGTTTTAGAAAAATACGTCTAGTTCTTTGTCCCAGGGTGTGCTGAACACATGATGAGGGGTATTCTCATGCTGGTGAAAGCACTACTGAGGAGGAAAGAGAATGCAGAAGTCTCCCATAAACCCAAACATTTCTGTGTTTAAAGCAGATTCCCTCTGCTTGGTTCACATTTTGGATTTGAGTTGTATAAATGTCCCACAGTTAACTGAGGCAATCATTTTCAATTTAGATGCATTCATTCAACATGTGTGTATATAAATAACTTTCTCTGGATCAGGCATTGCTAACCCCTGGATATACAGTGATGGACCAGATCAATATACATCCTGACTTCAATAATTTATAATTGGGTACCTATATGTCTCCAGTGTTAACTTGAGCTTGTACACGGATGAAGCTATATGGTGTTTTGTGAATCTGACAAAGATTTTAAAAGTAGAGGCTCTTCCTAGCAAGCTGTGAAAAGACATGGAGGAATCTTAAATGCATTTTACTAAGTCAAAGAAATCAATCTGAAAAGGCTATACTCTGTTATATGTTGTTCTGGAAAAGACAAAACTATGGAGACAGTAAAAAGATCAGGGTGGATGAGGGGTGGAGGAGTGGGTAAAGATGGATAAGCAAAGCACAGAGGATTTTTAGGTAAGTGAAAATATTCTGTGTGATATTACAATGATGGATATATGTCATTATACATTTGCCAAAACTTATAAAATGTACAACACAAAGGGTGAATGCGAAGGTAAACTATGGACTTTGGGTGATTATGTTGTGTCAATGTAGGTTCATCCTTGGTATAAAAATGTAACATTCTATTGTTGATGGTGGGGGAGGCTATGCATGTGTGGAGCCGGGAGTATATGAGAAATCTCTGTATTTCCCTCTCAAGTTTGTTCCTCTAAAAAATAAAGTCTTAAAAGAACCAAATAGGAAGAAAAGTAGAGGCTTTTAATTCAATAAGGGGAACACTTCTCTGCATCTTCATTTGGTATCCATGCATCTAATTCCAATATGTATTTTCATTATCTATTGATGATAGTAATTTTCCATTTCTATAATATCATTTTACTTCATATTTTCAAGAGAGTGATGAAAAAATGTATAGATAACATCTTTGACAAATTTCCAATGCATGTGATAAAATATTTTGAATTTTGGTACATAACAGATCATCCCTCCGGCAGATGATATTGGTTGATAATAAGCATTTAAAAAAACCTTTGCTTAAAATACTATAGAATATCTGATATGTGTAAATACAGCCTTCATGTGTGATGAAACTTCCAGACTGCTTCCTGAAGAATAATCCTGATTTTAGTCTGTAACTGAACTTTTAAAATACAGATGAACTTAAATCTTTTCTTGAGTAGAACTCTTTGGTTTTCACTGCAATTCTGGCTAAGGTAAAAAGAGTAATTTTAATTTAAAATATTTAGAAAGTAGATGAAAATATACCTGCTTTCAGAAATTATCTTTTCAACTGAAAGGTCAAATAAATCTTGAGTAAATCCCATTTCATTGCCTTTTATTTACGATGACCTTTTTATTCATATATATTTTAATTTCTAAAACTAAAAGGTAACATTTGGAAGGAATATTATGACTTTCAAAGTTTCATTCTTTCTGTGATTGTTTTAAGTGTTAAGAAAAGTTTAAATGTTGCGTTTTATGGAGCAGCTACGGAAGCATAAATGGAAGTTATGCACAAACATCACAACATGGGTTCCCTCTCACTAAGGCTGATCTAGCTGTTCCTGAATTCCTGAACCATAAAAAGACAGGCAAATGCTGAGTTTCAGATATGGTAACATCTTTCAATGATCTAGCCAGGTAATTGGAACCCCACTGATTATTTCTGAACCCTTTCACTGTCGAGGTGACAAAGTTTTGATCTTGCTGGGATATTCATCCACTCAATACAGGAAGGCAAACCTTCCTGCATACATTACTTTGGCTAGCATAACTGTGATTCTTTACAGAAAATCTGACTTACTGACAAAGGATCCTGCAAAAAGAAACACTTTGGATCCAACAACAAGCCTAGGGATGACAACACGTAGGGCTGGGTTGCTGTTTTTCATGAAGGAGTACAGACACTGGACGAAAACATATAAATGGCACACTTGCCCAACAGTCAGAATAAATTAATCCCAAACCAGGTTGTGGAAGTAGGATTGGCTCCTATCATCATCACTCTCAGTGACTTTGCAGATTTGAACTTTGTGCCCATGCAACCCTAGGCCCTCCTGGATTGCAGGTCCTGGTCACCAGGTGGGGTACCTCCATCGGGGTACACTGTAAGAGTTCCACTGGGCATCTTTTGGAACTTTAATGACTTTTGACAATAGTGCATGGACAATTGCTGAAACCTAACCTGACAAGGCAAAGGGCACCAAGGACTCTGATGCCCAAAGTATGGTGAACCAACCAGATAAGCAACTTACTCCAGCTGACATGCTGGCTAAGAGTGAAGGAAATCTAGAGTGGGTAGATGAAAAAGATGATGAATATCAATTATAACCTCTGTACTGCAGCAAATAGGAACTATAGCTTGTTTTCTTAACTCTATTATAAACAAATCTTATTTTTAGAGGTTGCAAACAGTACCACTTAGAAGAGTCAGCAATAGAGTGAACTTAATATAAGATGCAAGCAGATTGAAATGATAAAACTGATGATCTATGCCTGGATGCACCATGCTAAATTTCATGGTCCCACCTGAATTCAGCACAGCTATGGTATACTGTTCATTCACCTGGTCTGAGTGCCATGTTAAATATACATAGTGCAGCCTCTATGCCTTGCTGCCTTGAGGCCTTCTCCTTAGCTGCAGAAGGCTGCTTGGCATTGCACTGCTGCAACCTGAGATTCAAGGTAGTTAAAGCCCCCTGGGTCATTCCTGAACAAATATGGAACAAAAGTTGGTATATAGTTCAGCCAGCCTTTTTATCCCCAGGGAAGAAGGGTCAATTCTGAGTTGTGTTCTATGTAGTTTCCTCATAGTTTCCCCAGTGAGACCGAGCCTTAGTTTTCTACAGAGGTAACTAATTAATTAACACACATTTTATTGGCTTTTCTGTCTTCCACATCTTACATTCTTTCTTCTACATACATTTTAAGAGTTGTCACAATATAAAGTATGCAAGAACTAAAGGGAGATTCTTTAGGTTATTTTCACAGCCTCATTATTCTATATGTGTCCACATGCAAATGTGGAGTTGAATGGTGTTCCACGAGAATATTTACTTAACACATTTCATTTAATCTGACTTTGGTCCAAGTGGTCCATTGACTATCAGTTCTACATAGAATCCCAATTTCTCTACTCCAGGACGTGTCTGCATTTCAGTATTGTCTTCATATCCAGATCACAAATTTTTCATTATCTTATAAATTGCCTTTAGATTTGGTTACTTTTATGTAACTTAAATTTCATCCCTTTCATCTCCAGATCATGGTGTTGCTGAAAATGTAATAGATGCTCTGGCAAAATGAACTGACACCAGGGAGTATGGAAAAGAATGTACATCTGTCTATGGTTAGTTTTCAGTCTCAATTTGAAATGTTAAATAATGTTTGGACTACCAAATAAGGCTGAATCAAGGGATATCAAAAGAGTAACTATTTTATTTAAACCTGGCAATTTTATTCCTTCTATAATAGCGTACCAAAATTTCAAATTAATTATTCTTGAGCATGGTTTATGGTCAGTGGGCTTTACACTCATTTATTTGAAAACTGTTCTTCAGAATTAGAATAAAAGGAATTTATGAGGTGTTTCACAGTTCTGCTCGTAGTATTAGGTGACTCTGAGGACAATAAAATTGAGTATGTTTATGAATATTCTTTTCTAGATACCACCCCAGGAAGACTTCTTCAATAGTACAATAATTTCTATTTTTTCTTGTCAGTCTTAAAGCTTAATAATATTTTACCGATTCCAAGAAATAAAGTACTTATATAAATATTTAAAATTTTATTAGTCCATGGGTTTCATTTTTCTTATTTAATAGCAAAAATATTTATTTAAATAATGACATTGTAAGCAAATATATAATATTGTGCTAGCCAGGAAATTAATCAAAGGACAGAAAATATCTTTGATAGAAAACCTATGCAACAGATGTTTGTTGAATGCTCAGTAAGTGCCAGATACTGAGGAGAGATTATTATAATGGGTGAGCAAATGCAGTTTGAGTCTCAGCTTTGATACTTGCTGACAACGTGATTTGAACTACTTATTATTGACTTCTCTGCTAATTTATCATTAACAAAGGAGAATATGGATATTTGTCTAATAAGCTTGATGTCAGAATTAAATGAAATACTGTATGTAAAATGTCAAGCAGTGCCTGGGCAAAGGGCTCAATGAATGTTAGTTATTCTTAAACTCTAGGGATTTAGGCATAAACAGTGAGACATTTAGCATGGAGACAGCCAATGTAACATGTAATTAAATACAGTAGGATAAGTGCTCTTATAAGTGAAATAGAGGAGGCGGTCATAAGATAGAAGAGAACAGGCTTCTGGAAGAAGGTAATGTTAAAGTTAGAATCTGAAGAAAAAGAGAAAACAGGCAAAAATAAAAGAATGATAGTACTACAGAACAAAAGAAAAAGCCAGATAATGAAAGAGCACGGCAATTTCAAGGAACTAATATAACTTAATTGTAGCTGAATAGGTAGTATGATGGAAGTTTGCAACAAGAGATAAACATGGAAAGAGTAAGTGAGCTTAGATCAGTGGCTCTCGAACATTTTGGACCGCTAGCTGCTCTTAAAAATTACCAAGAACCTCAAAGGGATTTAGTTTGTGTAGGTTATGTCATTCAATATTTACCACATTAGAAATTAAAACAAAAGATTTAAAACATTTATCTATTAATTCATTTAAAAATACCAAAACCAAGCCCATTATGTGTTATGTAAATAACATTTTTGTGATAAATATATTTTCCAAAACGAACAAAAAAATGGTGGAAGAGTGGCATTTTTTTTTCATTTTGCAAATCTTGTCCTTAAAGTCTGTCTGGGGCTTCCCTGGTGGCGCAATGGTTAAGAATCCACCTGCCAATACAGGGGACACGGGTTCGAGCCCTGGTCCGGGAAGATCCCACATGCCACAGAGCAACTAAGCCTGTGTACCACAACTACTGAGCCTGCACTCTAGAGCCTGCGAGCCACAACTACTGAAGCCCACGTGCCTAGAGCCCATGCTCCACAACAAGAGAAGCCACCACACCACAATGAAGAGTAGCGCCCGCTCACTGTAACCTAAGAAAAGCCTGTGCGCAGCAACAAAGACCCAACGCAGCCAAAAATAAAATAAAATTTTAAAAAATAAAGTCTGTCTGAACAGAAGATAGCTGGATTTTTATGTCTTCTTCTGAATTTAAGCTTTTGTGATATGTTACTTTTGTTAACATTTGTAAAGCAAATACAGTCTCACATAGATATGAAGTAGGAAAATGGAATATTTGCAGGTAATTGTGGATAGTCTCCCTTTTGATGCTCTACCAAAAATCAACAAGGAGTAGTGTCTTAAAAGTTAGGTACAGTGTGAGATCTGATCCCATATCAATGAAATTGTCATACACAGTTACATTATGATTCATTTGTCTATTTTGCACTTTGGTGAATCTTTGTCTCAGGTATAATTTTGCATCATCAGCCACTGGTCATTTGGAAAATATTGGTTCACTGCGTTATCCCATACTGGCCTTTCCAGAAACATCATTTAAGTATTGGGAGGATAACAAGTTCATGGTAGCAGATACAAGTTTTTAATTTTCAATTGAAGGCTAAAGTTGTATTATTGGCAACAAATATCACATATTTTTGAACAGCTTCACTTCATCAGTTTTGAGAAAATTGGGCAAATACCCAATTCCAAATAATCATCTTTTGTCTGTCAGTTGTTCACTCAAGTAAAAATGGTGTTGAATCAAGAAAGTGGCTAGTTCCACCCGCAAATCGAGCAGTTGCCAAGTGCTTCCAAAGCATTTTATGCATGCTTCCCATTTTATCACACAGATTATGGAAAAAGACTCATTCACAAGAGTTGAGGTATGGCAACCCTATGAATCTTACTTCTTCATTAAGATTATTTTTAAGTGAAGTGGATTATTTTTAACTTTTTATTTTATATTGGAGTATAATTGATTAACAATGCTGTGTTACTTTCAGGTGTACAACAAAGTGATTCAGTTATACATATACATGTATCTATTCTTTTTCAAATTCTTTTCCCATTTAGGTTTGTTTTTTTTTTTAACAGAGAATGTATGACGATGAATAAATCAATGACTGCTGGTAAGTTTGGTGCCACTGTCTCGATTCACCTAAGCTAACACTGCTTAGGTGTTAGCAGTATTATCCACCATTGTTTCTGCACCATTGGTACAAAAGGAGAAAAGATATTTTAGTATTGTTATAAAAATAGCTTTGATCTCACAGGCTCCTCTCTGGGACCCAGCGGTTTTGGATCACACTTGTTCTAAGAATGATTAGATTATTAAACCCCAAAAATATCCAAGAAAAGGAAGCATACATTTTAAATGGTATATAATTTATCTCTTGTAATTGTTACTTGGTCATCATATAAAGGTCTCTAAGTGTTGAGACAGCTGTTAAATAAAATAGGAATTAGATGTGTTCTATGTTTGGTTTCTGTGGGTAGAATTAAACCAGTAAGCATAAATGACAATCAGATATATTAAGAGGCAGCTAAACATGACTTCTTTAAGCATCACTGGCTGTCTCAGACGGTGAGACTGTTTTTGGTAAGTGATACATTTTTAGGAATTGAGCCAAGGCAGGAAAATCATCAATGCTACAGAGTAGGCTTAAGTGTGGAGAAGTTGTTGGACAAAATTACTCTTAAATTTTCTTCAAGTGTTGAGACTACGATTTTTTTATTTATTAGATTGCACCAAATGTAAAACAGTATGGGACACACAAAAAAATTATAAGAAAATATTTGTCAAATTAATTCTTCAGAGCTGTTTTGTTGTTTTAAACCCCAGTTCCGCAGATTCCTACAGACCAATCACTTATGGAAAGAAATTCTATTGGTAGCTTATTTGGCTAAAGCATTTATCCAAACACAATCTGATTATCCTAAATAATGATAAAAGCTGCCCATGGTAGTGTGCTAAAACAGAAGCAAGTTATTCATAATTTTGCTTAGTGCCAGAGCTAGTTAATTTTTATGAATTCTGCTTCATTTGTCTAGTTACCATGATCACTTTCTGCTTTGTTGATTTTTTTTTTTTTTCAGTTTTCAAGTGGACAATGGAACTAGTGCATCAATTCAAAAAGAGTTGGAACAACTAGACATGAATTAAAGAGTGACATACTGAATAGGTGACAAGTTTCTTAATTGTTTTAATGAACCTTTATCTCAGGTGAAATTTATGTGATACCTAAACAACCATTTAATTCATGCTAACTTTTGATGTTGTGTAAATATACTTTGATCTAGAATAATAAATATGTTTTTTGTTAACTCTCTCTCTCTCTCTCGCTCTCTTTTTGTTGCGGAGCACAGGCTCCGGACCCACAGGCTCAGCGGCCATGGCTCACGGGCCCAGCCACTCCACGGCATGTGGGATCCTCCCGGACCGGGGCACGAACCCGTGTCCCTTGCATCGGCAGGCGGACTCTCAACCACTGTGCCACCAGGGAAGCCCTGTCTCTCTCTCTTAAAGTAAAAGAAAAGTTGTAAAGAGACTGAGAAGGTAAGAGATAAAAAGATGCCTGCTAGTTCTATGATATACATGGAGGTGAAACCATGTGAGATTTTAAAAACAAATTTAAAAAGAAATCCACAGTATCCTTTTATTCTTCATCCTCATTTGTCTCCTCAATAATATATATGAACACTGCAATCACATCACTCCTCATCTGAAGTGCTATTGTCTGTTTCCTTGTTCTTTCAGTCTTTTCTCTTTTGCATGGTAGCTTCTTTCATCCTTAGCTGTTAAAAGATAATTCTAGCCATTGTTTAAAGAACAAGTAATCTGAGGTGAAAAAAGCACTAAAGAGCATTACATTTATTGAATTGTACTTAAGATCATGTATTATGAATTTTCCATTAATGTTCTTTCGCTGTTTTATGGACACATTCTCTTATTCTTTGTTATATACATAATGCACCAAGCCTGCATGTAAGCAACATTCAGCTTCACCTTCAGTCTTGTCTCACTTTTCTCGTATGGGATTTTAGTAATTCTCTCTAAATCAATATTTGTCCTTTCTATTGAAATACAAGCTCTTACAAGCAAGAAACCATTTACTGTGCATCCTAAATCAACAGAATATAAGCTCAGAATTGTGTTAATTCTAATGCGTGAGATGTCGATATAAAGAAAAATAATTTAACTGCAATGTGAAATTTGTCTCCAACAGATGTTAGTTCAAAATTATTTAAAATATTTGTTTTAAGGTAAGCCTACCTGAACAACTTGATAAGGACATGATTGAAATAGGTTACAATGCACCCTCAATATTATGATTATGATTTTTTGGAGTTTTTTTTATAAGTACCCAAATTGAACAAATTTGATACATTTTTCCTTAACTCACCATGGTTTTCATGCATCAAAGCAAAAATTGCACCAAAGTTAAACAGGCAAGAGAGACTGAATTCGACTTCCTGAAACAAAAGTCTGGAGCGATTTTAAGAGCTGGAGTGGAGGGATGCTCCTCGGCCATCTGTGTTTGCTAATTTGCTTTACTCAAAGGAAAAGTAAACTTTCTTGTATCCTCATGACAGGAAGTAGTTTTACAAATTGGAGTAAGGTACTCATAGAAGTTAGGCTACAACCTTCCACAGAAACTGAGAGATAGGGGTGCTGTCTTCCTCCATGTTTACATTTCAAAGGATTGCTCTCAGAACATTGGGGTGCATGTATCCTTTCAAATTAGTGTTTTCCTTTTCTTTGGTTATATATCCAGGAGTGGAATTGCTGGATCATATGGTAGTTCTATTTTCAGTTTTTTGAGGAACCTCCATACTGTTCTCCATAGTGGCTGCACAAATTTACATTCCCACCAACAGTGCAAGAGGGTTCCCTTTTCTCCACACCCTCACCAACACTTGTTATTTGTAGACTTTTTCATGACAGCCATTCTGATAGGTGTGAGGTGTTATCTCATTATTTACAATAGGCAAGACATGGAAGCAACCTAAGTGTCCATCAACAGATGAGTGGATAAAGAGGATGTTATATATATATATATATATATATACACACACACACACACACACACACTGAAGTATTACTCATCCATGAAAAAAAAGAAATTCTGCCATTTGCGACAATGTGAATGGACTTAGAGGGTATTATGCTTAGTGAAATAAGTCAGGCTGAGAAAGACAAATACTCTGTGTTGTCACATATGTGAAATCTAAAAAATAAAATAAATGAATAAATATAACAAAACACAAACAGACTCACAGATATAGAAAACAAACTAGTGGTTACTAGTGGGGAGAGGGAAGAAAGGAGGGGCATAATAAGGGTACGGGATTAAGAGATACCAACTACTATGTATGAAATAAATAAGCAACAAGGATATATTGTACAGTACAGGGGAATATAGCCATTATTTTGTAATAAATTTAAACAGAGGATAATCTACAAAAATATTGAATCACTATGTTGTACACCTGAAACATAAATCAACTGTACTTTAATAAAAAAAATAATAATAATAAAAAAGGATGACTCTCTGAACCTTAAGAAAAACATTCCTGGGTTGTAAACTGGCAAGAAGCTTGGAGAAGATTTACATACATTTCAAAGAAGCAGAGAAAGAGTTTGCACTGACAAGTTTTTTAAAGTAAAACTCTAAGGAAAAGGAGGTCAGGGGCCTAGAGACAAGAAGAAGCCTGCCTAAAATTTGGTCAAGCTGTGGGAAAGGGTATGACTGCCCTGATCACATGCATAGTTTTTTTCTATTGAGACCTGTTTTCTAGTCTTAGATTGCATTGGCTCATCCCAGTTACTGATAGGAGAGACAAAGTAGTCCCTATATTACAGAATTTGGAGGCAATGGGTATTGATTTTCAGATTTTTATTATAAAAATATCTATGAAAATGTTTCTTGGCTTAGCTATTAAGGGCACACAATTTATAAATTACCCTTAAGTAACATGAAGAAACAGGGTATACAGGATATTCTCTAACCTTGAATAGCCATAATCACATATTTTTATACTAATTGGTCATCGTGATATTTCTGATATTTACAAGATGATAATTGTTGGACAAATAATTGGAATTTGTCTAAAATCTTGCCAAAGGCTCTGGGTTATCACATATACAACATACACAACCACTTGGTTTTAACAAATATTCCTTGGATTGACATATTGTCTACTCTGTGGAAGTCTGAAAGGATATAAAGAAGAAAGGAAATTAGAAACATATATCGTTAAAGTGCAGTCTTAGATAATGTCAGGTTCTCCCTATTATTTTACAGATGAGGAAGAAAACAAAAGAAAAATGAGATGGTCCAGAGTCACAGGATTATCTGTAGGACTTTGGCCCTTCCTCTAAATTCTGGAATATTGCTTCAAATGGCAGGAAGTACATATGGTTCAAATCTGTCTGGAGAGTTGCTAAGCACTTGATTTAAAAGCATTTCTTAGGTAATTATGGACAAGAAAAGTACAAAAGTAAAGATGGAAGAAACACTGGCATATAACACAAAATAAATATTCAACACATGGCTGAGATGGTTGTTAGTAACAAGCACCTCTTAATTGTTAAAATTTTACTTTGACCATATAGTAATGAATATTACATTTTATCCGATACTTTAAGATGTGATTTTCCCATGTGTCCTATAATTATATATTGACTCTGACCAAATGTGTGTATGAAGAAAATTCTAATCTTATATGTTAAGGAAGAGTAGTTTTTACTACCATTCTAGAGAAACAAGTCACTTTGAGTGACCCCTTTTTATATAGGTCTTGACTGCTCTTAAGTTGAATTGAATGGGTAATTAGCAGGCAGAATTACCTAGAGAAAACAAGCTATTTTCAGTTCTCCAGTGGGAATTAGCTAGTAGGGATTCAGCCTATTGTGCAGAACATCTCATTCAAATTATTCTATCTTAGAAACGTCTTATGCATGGTCACAAAATGGTTTAAAGACTTTTCTGAGACTGTGGATTAAATAGGGCATTTAATAATAAAACAGAAGAACAAAGTGGCATGATATGGATGCAAACCTAATCAACCTCCTTGCCATAAGCATCCTTTTGTTGCTTCTTATTGGTAAATTTGCCTTTCCATTTCTTTTTAAGTATCGTATATAGATATCAGTAATAAAACGGGAGCTGAACAGAATATTGTTCTAATGGAGCCAAAGGCAGAGTGCATCTTCCAGTACAATTCAAATGCAACCTAGGAAATTAATTTCAAGATGCCTCACGTGACACCATCGATTTTGGCTTTAAGACAAATTAATGTGGATGGGACAAGAATATTATTTTTCCATCTTTACTGTGTATGTAATGACAGGGCTTAAGCTACATAATTAGATCATAATTGGAAGAAAATATTCCCGGATTTTAGATACTGAAATGAAGTGGTCAGGAGTGTAATGCCTCAGTCAGGAGGTGACAACTACATTTTTCACACTGTGCCTGTTCAAAGTGGTTTGTAGGTAAAAGAAAAATAACCAGTTTTGGATAATTCCTTTAGTATGAATGTTTTCCTAAATGATCTGTATTAAATAAATTTAAAAAAATTATCTGACTGCTGGTGAATATATTATTAAAGGGAGTAGTGAAGGTAATTATAAAATCTTTGAGGCTGGGTATGAGGATTCTAACTCTTAAAAGTGATGTATATATATTGGCTGTTCTTAATTTGAGTTAAACGGATAAGTAGCAGGCAGAAAGGTAGAAATAGCTAGAGAAAATAAATTATTTTTAATTATCCAATGGGAAAGGAATTAGCTAGTAGAGATTCAGCCTTCTGTTAAATGGTAGCTTCTTATTGCTTATGTCAACACTATAAAAACAAAGTCAACTCCAAATATTATTCATATTTGGCTTTAAAATATAGTCCTTGCTTATTATACAACTAATAAATAAATGTATTCTTTCTATAAAAGATTTAAAGTGCACAAATATAAAGAGTAAATTGTGCAAGTCTTTTCTTCCTCTCCCCAGGCCTGCTTTCATCCTTAGTGTTACCACTCAAGAGCTTGGTATATATTCTTTTGCTGTGCATTTATATACATTTACATGTAAGCAGACAGCATACATAGCTTTTTTTTTTGACCTACATGAGATCACGGTATATGTACTTTTTGGCAACTCATATTTCAATCACTAAGTTTTGGTGGTATTTCCATGTCTGTGCATACAGGCCTACTTCATTTTTCTTAATGGCTCCATAGCCTCCCACAGTATGGATATACCATATATTATGTAACTATACATCTCTTAATCAACAGTTGGGTCATTTGCAATATTTAGCATTTAAAAACAAATCGGCAATGAACATTCTTTAGAACATTTGTGAACTTGTATTTCTGGGGTTTAGATTTCTAGATGTCAAATTTCCCTCTCAAATGTACAAAGTTTTAAAATCTGTTAGGTACTGCAAAAGTACCTTTCAAAAAACTTTATGGATTTAAATTCTAACCACCAGTATGCGTGTGCTCACTTTTCCCACATTCTTGCTTCTTGTGTGGCTATTACGCATTTTTGTCATGCTGTGTACATAATAGAGAAGGGCCGGTGTGATTCTTGACTTGGTGGAATATACAGTATTTCATCATATTTTGACAGCTTCTACAGTGAGCTATTCCACAGTCTTCTGGACAGGCCAGGGCATTATGAAATGACCAGTGGCATTAATTCTCTTTGAACAAACATTTTGCTGAAAACACTGCCTCAGAACCTCTAAAAGCTTTATGAACTTTTGAAATCTTCCTATGACAGCTGCCCTTGAAGAAATAAACCCCATACGTTTATGATCTAGTGTTTGTTTTCAGATTTATTATATACATTTCCTCTACAGTTTTGTTTTTATTATTTTATCTTTATTCTTATATATCGATAGAATAAGAGCTTTAAGCCTATGTTAAAACTACAAAATATTTAGGAGAATGTTGATGGAACATGTCGCTAATAATTGCTTTCATGTAATCTCCGGTAAAACTTTTGATTAAAGTTATTAGTGTTATGAGAATGGTCTATTATCTATATAAAATAATCAGATAAAACAAATTAAAAAATTTAGATTTTCTTCATATTGTTTTCTCTGGAAAGTTTTTATAGATTTATGTTATTGACTACCATTTCCCACACTTTCTTTTTGAGATCAATATATTGCTGGATGAATTGAAACACATAGTTAGCATAGAAAGCAATTTGCTTTTTGTGATGCTATTTTCATTCAGGCAATATTTCTCTATATCCTTTTAAGATATATAAATATTAATTTTAAAATGGAAACAGTTCATATTTTCTTATCAGATACTTCATGTGGAGTATGACTGGAAAAAAACCTTGAGCAACAAAAATAAAACAGCATTTACTGAGCATCTACTATTTGCCTGATATAATGATCTAAAAATCTGTATGTCAGGGTATTAGCTGACAATTTATTTAATGTATTGTTATATAAAGACAGACGGTTGCATATTCTTATATGGTAAAATATTCTAAAACGTAATAGAGAAATCAAGAATGTCTAGCTCTTTGGCAGATAAATGTTTACTAATTGAAAATAAAATCTTCTATATTGACTTTTTTAAATGATGAATTATGCCAGAGCTCAGGGAAGTCATACATATTTCAACTGGATTTTAAAAAAATGTCTCAGTGAGCCAAGAAAGACAGATTTCTTCTCATTTTTATACATGCTCGGCTCATTTTAAATTACAGCAATGTTTCATTACCACCAAAACTCTCAAGATAAAATTCGTAGCACAACTGCTTGCTAAGCAAAAGGAAAAACATAAGTTGTATCCATGTTGAGAAAATGGATATGGAAACTGACTTTTATTTGGCTTGCAACTCCCTTTGCAGAACAAAGTTTCTGCTGATTCTGTTGAGGATGTGGCTAGGGTCAAGCAGATAATCTGACAATCAACTGATCTACAAGAAGGGTAGACCAAAACAGACGTTCTCTGTTTTATAAATAGCAGTGATTCCTTTAACCTCACCAGTTTTGATGTGGAAAAACTAACTGCTCACATTCATTTTTTTTTTCCCTAAAAGCAACGTTTTTGGGTTTTTTTGTTTAGAAACCTAACATTCCAGCTGTAATTATATTATTCCAGTAAAATTACAAAAAAAAGTCTTTGTATTAATACATAGAAACGATCACTTAGAATAAAGTACATGCCCATTTCAATCTGTCCAATGAAGCTCATTTCAATCACTGATGTGTTCCTTGCAGTCTCCTCAAAAACACATTTTCTGTTTCTTAATGTGTAGGTTGCCTAAAATTTGCAAGAAGCCAAAGTAACCCACATTTACTTTCATGTACTTCCACTCCTGAGCATTTATTTTCTCATATAGTAATTGCTAGTTCACGAAAATAGATTTTTAACGATTCTGCTGCTTTCTTCAATAATATTTTTGTTTATTCAATATGCAAATTCCGAAGCTCTGCTGTAAGTTACTTTGTTTCTAGTGTTGCTAGAGAGAGTGAATCAGAACAGATATTACATGGCTTCTTTTACATACATTGGATTCCCCATTTTTTTGAACCATTATTGTTTAGATCCCCCGTTCAAGTTTATTCTTGTGCATACCTGTATTTTGTAATTTGATTTGACAGAGAAGGAGCTGAAAACAAATGGTCAATGCAAAAGTTGGCAGTCATGTAATATTCACTTTCTAGTGATAAGTACAGTTATTTCCTTTATATAAATAATTTATCCAAATGTAATACAAACTGGTTTCAACCTGTAGGATTGAACACATATGTTTACTTCCACTCTCCTGAAACTACACTAAAACGTAAATAAAGAGACTTTAAATAGGCATAAAATGTTAAGGACAAATAGAAGTGACAAAGACGGCAATGACATTTTGAGACTGGAAAGCAGAAATAGTAAATCACACACACACACACACATCAATCTTCCCTTCTTGCTCAATTTTTCCCCTTAGCTCTTATTACTTGGTTCTGGCCTAGTGCCTGAATCTCTGCCAGAGCTGGATCTACACTAACTATTAGGACATAATTTCCCAGTAGAAAGTAGAGCACGTGTTACTGTGTGCTAGAGTCTGAATCTTCTTTCCCAATAATGGTCCAGTTGGTAGAAGGTCAATTTGAATATTAGCTTATGACATTTTTTTCCACATAGTTTATAGAGTTCTTATATGATGACCCTATAATTCTGTGTCTTCATAGATATTCATAATGGAAAGTTTGGAGGCCCTTGTAGTTCACTGTCATTTAACCAGGAAGACGGGAATTCTTTTTTTTCTTAAACATTTTTGATTTGGGGCTCTAATTTTTATGTGAGATTGTTTAGTAGGAAATGCTTCTTCCAACTTTTAAATAAAACAGTCTTGGCCAATGGAACATAAGCAAAACTAATATATGAAATTCTGGGTAAAACTCTTAAAGGGAAGTAATGTTCTGGTCCCTTCCCCTTCTCTTCATGCTGGGTGAAATGTAGATAGTGTCTCACAGTATCACCAACCTAGTCAATATATCCTATAGCTATTGGAGGAATAAGAAGAAAAAACCTGGATCAATTATTATTTTGCAGACATGCATTATGCTTGGGAAATTGAATGATCTTACTTTAGCCATGCTATTTTGGCTCTCATGTATAATTTGTTATTAATTGAGTTGTGTCCTCCCAAATTTCATGTGTTGAAGCCCAAATCCTCATTGTGATTGTACTTGGATATAAGACCTATAAGGAGGTAATAAAGGTTAAGTGAGGTCATAAGGGTGGGACCTTAACCTGAAAGGACTGGTGTCATCATAAGAAGAGGAAGAGACATCAGAGATCTTTCTCTCTTGTCTCTGTCTCTGTCTCTCTCTTTCTTCCTCTCTCTCTATCTCCATACAGAGGAAAGCCATGTGAGAACACAGTGAGAAGTCAGCCCTCTGTAAGCCGGGAAGAGAGGCCTCACTAGAAACAAATGCTGGCACCTTGATCTTGGATGCAAATTCAATAATTTCAGTGAGGAGGGTAAATTGAAGTTTGTGCACATGAAGGACTCCCTGACATAATTAATCATGATTAGAAAAATCAAATGTATTCAGTATCAGAAAAATGACAAATGCATGGTCTGTTATTCAGAGTGCATTTTGTGGAGGTATCTAGGCAGTGTGCACTGGGCTGGTTCCTGGGCGAAAGAAGTCAGAAAGGGGAGAGAAAAGCGCTCAGCTGGCTTACCTAGCCAAGCTAGCACATGGGTTTAGAAATGCAACAATCTAGGTATTTTTCTCAGAAATTAATCTAGTGATATCATTCTAGAAAAAGGCTTCCTTAATTAAATATTGTGAGCTATGCTATGTAAAATATTATCAGTAATTATTTAAAGTTAGTATTAATTTTATACTGATTTTAGGGAGATTTACAAGGACTCAGTTTTATTAAGTGAATATCCTAATATTATTTAAACATCAAACAACTTTTCTCATTTTTTCATAGAGTAACTATATATTTCTTGAGGAATTGGGGCTGAGTCGAACATATATTGGGAGATACTAGTCAAGAAATCAGAATGTGTACTTCTAACGTTTAGCTAAAGCTGCTAAGCAAGTCCCAGTTAGCTCTTTCCCCTGAATTCTTGTTAGAAAAGAGCAGTTTTGTACACAGTTGTTACCAAATCAGGATACATTTTTTTAAATCAATTGTTCTCAATATCTTCTAATTTCCATTTGAGAATCCATTTAGTTTTTGGTAAACTGACTTCATAGTTCCAGGGTTGGGACCCAAAACCTAGTCTAAATATGTTGTTCCATTCTATCTTCTTGACCATAATGATTGGTTCAGAGAATGGGCATTTGCCTCTAAAACGATCTAATTAAAGAAAATCTACATACACTTGTTTGGAACACTGGGCCAAGACTTTTTCTTTTCCTCTGGGTAGTATGCTATATGGACTTTATCCTGGAATTCTGAGAGTCATTTGTTTAACCATAACCTTGGCAAGGAAGCAGACACACAGGAGATGAAGCAAATTAAAGAGGAGGGTAGTCAAGATATTTTCAGACAGGTGGACCAGGGACCTTGGTGCTACTGTGAACCCAGGATTCAAATTATGTGTGAAAACTGACATGCTATTTAGATCTTTAGTTATGTGAGATTATGAACTACTTTTATTATTGGAACTAGTTTGAATCAAACTGCTACTCATAACACGAATAGTGCTGATATACCCATTCCAATAGGAAATGAGAGTATTGATTCTGAAGAGCTTTCTTCTAACTCTATGCACAGTACAGAGAAGAGTGTGGAGTGGAGCAAAGAGCTAAGATACTGATCAGAGAAGGGCAGAGAGACTATTCAAGATATTATCACTGAGGAAGGATCAATTGAGAGGAATAATCAATAACACTGTATTGAGTAATTAAAATTTGCCAAGGGGAATTCCCTGGTTGTCCAGTGGTTAAGACTCCATGCTCTCACTGCCGAGGGTTAAATCATTGATGGGGGAACTAAGATTCCACAAGATGCGAGGCGTGCCTAAATAAATAAATAAAATTTGCCAAGAGAGTAGAACTTAAATTTTCTCATGCCCCCTCCCCCCCCAAAACAGGTAAATATATGAAGTGATGGATATGTTAATTAATGGAGTAATCCTTTCACAATGTGTAAATATATGAAATCATCACTTCATATACTTTAAATATCTTACAATTTTGTTTGTCATTTATACCTTAATAAATTTGAAAAAAAAAGATAATAAAATGGTTTTTAAAAAAGAAAAAAGTTTAGGGTTGAAGGATAGTCTCAAACTGAGGCAACGGTGGAGAGATCAAAAATTATATGTTACATTTGGAGTAGGAATAGAATTTTGCTGGGACTTTTATTAGAAAGCTAACTGGGCCTTCATGGTAAAAAAAAAAAAAAATTGATGTGATTAGAAAGGAAGAGAGGAAACTATATTATTTGGAGGAACTTCTGAAACAATGGAGAAGCTGGGGCTATTTTTAAAATATACAACAGAGCCTCTTTTACCCTGTAGTTTATAAGCAATTTTCAAATGATATATTTATTATACTTTGACTATTGCTTAATTCTGGATTTACTTGGAAAACCAAGTGGCTCAGATAGTTTTGTGTACTCCCAAAAATAAATAAATAAAAGTAGAAGTAAAATAAATGAGTTTGTAGGATCTACTGCTCTCCTGCCATTATGTAGAGATCTATCCCATGGAAAAATTTAGTTTATCTATAAATCTATTTACTTTGGCCTCATAAACTAAATTCAATAAATTGTATGGGAACTAAGGATAATGTTGGAATGAAAAGTGTGAAGACAAGCTTGTAAAAGAACAGTGGGAGATTAGATTATTATTCCAAATTCTTTATTCTCTTCCTGTTAGAAAATGATTTATCCTGACAAAGGAGACAGCATTTATTTCTCTACCCTATTGGTCTTTTGCTTGGCCATGTGACTTTTTCAGCCAATGGAATATTAGAATATTTGATACAAGTAACTTTATCTTAGTTTAAGAATTTGTTTTGCTTTCTGACACTCTTATAACCTGCCTTTAGAAGAACACACCCTAGGTAAACACCACCCCCTCAGCCTGGACTGTGGAATGAAGAAATGTGGAACAGATTTGAATTTAGTTGGACTCCTGGAGTCCATACTCGCCCAGTCAATCCAGCTCAGGTTAGTTGAACCACCGTCAACCTGGAGACCCTCGAGCATGAAAGTAAATATTTGTTTTGTTAGTTACTGAGATTTTTTTCATTGTTGATACGTAGGATATTGTGGCAACAGCTGATTGATAAAAGACACCACTCACACTGTTGGGAAATTGATTGATGTATTAAAGCATCACTGTAGAACCTCTGTGTTCTACAGATGAATTTTGATTATTTTGTCAAAAAGATTTGAAGAACAATGTGCTGTGGTAAAACATTCTTGGATTAGTAGTCATATAATACAGATGAATTTTGTTTTCTTTGTCAATGATATTTTCTATGTGTAGTAGGTGAATCTAATTAATTTATGGATAGATTTTAAGTAATATATTATATATTTTTTCCATTCCTTCTGCTTTTGTTAGATTTTTTCCTCTTCTTTTATAATCCATTGAATTTATTTTAAATTTCATCTTCCTTTTACATTGGTTTAGAATTTATACAATCTCTTTTCTTTTTTAATAAGCTTAATATTAAAAAATGCACACTTAATAAAAACAAATTAATCAACATATGTAGGTTGCTTTCACTTAGTACATTTGAAATATTTTAATTTGCCTTCCCTCATTTACATGCTGTTTGGTCCAGCATTTTAGTTCTACAAAAGCAAACATTATTTTTATTAAGAATTTTTTCTTTAGCTTTCCACTCACTTAACAACTTAACTGCTCAAAATTTGTTCTTCTTCTTATGTTTTTGGCTTTGAGTTCAGTTTTCTCTTCCTGAAATATAGTCTCTAGAATTTTTTTAGTGGGGAATGTTGGGGATTACCTCTTGTGTATAGGGGTGGGTCTGTGTGCGTGTGTGAAAATAGTGGCATCTCCCCTTCTTATTCTTGTATTTTTAATTAATTTGACATAAAATCCTAAGATGGTTATAGTTTTCTCTCTTCCATTTGAAATAAATTTCCATTTTCCTTGCTTTAATTACCATTATTGAGAAGTCTACTGTCAATTTTGGTTATGTATCTTTTTCCTCTGGGTGCTTTTAAAGTTTTTTTTGTTTTTGTTTTGTTTTTTTAACTCTGTGTTTTCTCAAGGATATGGTTAAGTTGTGGCCACCATTTTAGTCTTCTGCTTTTCTGCTTCAGACTTGTTGAGACATAAATTTGAAAATTCACTTTTCATCAGTTATGTAAATTCTCAGCCATTATTTATTTGTAGAGTAACTCTTCTTCTTTTTCTATATTTTTTCTTCTAGAATTCAGTTAGCTTATTTTAAATCTTTACTCTTTCCCCATCTTAACTTTTGCCTCAATTTTTCAAATTTTTTGTTGCTCTGTGCAATTTCTTTGCATCTCTCTCCTTAATCATTTATTCTATCTTTAGCTACATGTGATCTACTGTTTAACTTGTTTAATGAAGTTTATATTTTAAAGATTATAATTTACCATATCTATAATTTCTTTTAATTATTGGTTCTTTAAGAATTCTAAATATCTCTATTTTTTATTCTGTGTCTTATAATTCCATTCAGGTCCTATTATTCAGGGTTTTGTTTGTTTTTGCTGCATTTTGTCCAGGGTGGCTTTCCCTTCTATTTCTCTGATGTTAGGAAGGGTTTTTTTTGGTTTTTTTTGTTTGTTTGTTTGTTTTTTTTGCGGTACATGGGCCTTTCACTGTTGTGGCCTCTCCTGTTGTGGAGTACAGGCTCCGGACGTGCCGGCTCAGCGGCCATGGCTCACAGGCCTAGCCGCTACACGGCAATGTGGGATCTTCCCGGACTGGGGCATGAACCCGTGTCCCCTGCATCAGCAGGCAGACTCTCAACCACTGTACCACCAGGGAAGCCCAGGAAGGGTTTTATCTTTGAGATTTCTATGGAGATTGGGGCTGCATCTCTCCAGGGACCATCAAACACTGCAGAAGCTGAGTGTACCAGAGTGCTACCTACCTTAGGAAACTTTAATTTCTCATCTTGAGGATTTTTGAAGCATGCAAAATTATAATTTGAAACTCTAACACAAATAAGGGGAGAGATGTAATTACAGACTCTCAAGGGAATTTTCTTTCTTACACAATGCCCAAGTCTAGATAGGTAAGGCATTTTGATACCTGGCGTTGATGGAAGGTATATTTTTTTAATTGTCCAAATAGTCAAGGAGTTTTTGAAGTTCTCTATTCTAACCCTCTTCCACATATAAGTTCAGGTTCTTATATTTGATCCTCTATGCAGTTCTTATAACCCAGGTTTCTTGGATACTAATACTGACAAACACTTCCAGGGATTTCAACATTGGCTTGTTTCTAGGTTCCTAATCTTTTTTTTTTTTTTTTGGCTTTGGACGATTTTGTTATATTTTCTCAATCTTTTTAGTATTTTACATCTTCACTTTTTTTTTTTTCATCCTGTCTAGTGCACTGCATTGCCAAAATGAGTTTTGTGATTTCCTCTATAACTATATATGGTACTTAAGGGATTGGGGGATGATCAAGGAAAAAGATATGACCACAGGAGGCAATAACACACAATTAACTTTACTGGGTAGTGCTTGGACAGGGTTGCATGCAAGGGAAGTCTATCACAGCATGAGACTATCCAGAGGCTTATAGCAAGGAGGCCACCATCTAGAAGGTGAGGAGGGCAAAGGAACCCCTGGGGAGTGAGGACAATCAGACAAGGGGATTACATATTTAGGCGACGACACTCGGAAGTATGGTAGGGAGACTGTGGGTCAGGCTTATAACCACAAGGCTCTGTCTTCAAAAAGATAGCATATATGGGATGGCATTTCACAGGGTATGCAAAGTAAGCAGGCTCTAAATGGCTTAAAATCTGCTTGCTTGGGCTTTTAAAAGAATGATTGGATGTGTAAAAATTTGATTTTGACACTGGTGAGCTTTTGACCTAACATTTATTAGCCTACAGTAAAGAAATAACCTAGGGGTCAATACACAGAGGCCATCTTTGGCTCATCTGTGTAATAACTACCTGAATCCCAGTTACTTTGCTTTTATAAATACCGAAAATATAACTTTGACTAAATGTGTTTATTTGATTCTTGTTTAAGCCCTCATAATAAATATAAATAATATTTATTATTTATATTAATAATATAAATAATAGACAAGATAAATAATAGACAAACCAATGCATTGATCATTATTTCATTTTCTCATTTTCCAATTTGCCTCTCTAAATTCTAAGGAATTTGAGAAAAATAAAGAAATGTACAGACAAAAGCCATATTTATTTTTTCCTCCAATTAAAGTAGATAAAACCAGGCTTCTATTTGTGTTGACACATCAGTATTCTTGTGAACTAGTTGTTCAGGGGAAGTTAATTATGAGTGGTTGCTATCTATTTCATATAATATCTAACTGTGTGATTGGTTGGTCATTAACCTTGATGCCAGCTGTGCTCTTTCATTCTTTGGATATATGGATAAATTCAGCTAAAAACTCCAATCCCATGACCTAAAGAATCTAAATTCCTTCCAAGGATGTCTGTGAAACTCATTTGCTCATCCGCCTCCCTGCCTCTGGTTTTTACATTCACATATTCAGTGTAATTCTCCTTATTTGATGTCAATATGAATGTGAAATCAGCGGCTGACAGGTTTCTATATACCCTTAAGCCGTGTACACCAAAGATTTAGAAATCTGGGCTTATGGGTTAACATCTTTGAATGTATTACTCTATGACATTTATATTACTCTGACTTTTATCTCTTTAATATTTGCCTTGTCTCTTTTCTTCTCCTATTCTTTTGAGAACAAAAGAAAAATTTCTTCCCTTATACGTAGCAGTATAGTGATCCCCTTTGGAAATCTGAGAACATTCATCACAAGTAGCTTCTCAGTTATTCTCTATATCATTTAGTTTTCTTACAAAAAGTTTACTATTCTTTCAAAAAGTTTTTCTGGAAAACAAAGTTTTCTTCATTATTTGCAAGAAGAGCATAGGTGCATATTATTCATATATGTATGTGAGAATAAATGCATTTATATGGAATCCCTCAGAGTCAGTTTCATTTTTTCTTTGTTTAGGACACTTAATGCAAATATATATAAATATTCTCAAGCTACTTATATTTGTCATAGAAATAAGATGATAGTATAATGTCTATCATGGTTGTTCCCATGCTGTTACTTTAAAACAGACAAAGTGCCAGAATCACTCTTAATCAATTGTAGAAGTTGTCACTAACTACAGACAAAACAAAACAAAAAAACTAGCTCTGTTCAGAGGAGACGAACATGAACAATATTCCTATTAAACTATATCTTGAAACACTTCAAAGACAGGTAAAAATTCCTGAGAACTGTCCCCAGTGAGTTGATCATTGTGAGGAAGCACAACGGCAATGCAGAGCATGGGTTGGTTCACAGTCGCTGCCTCTTATGGCTGTCAACACAAAACTCTTTGCAAATCTCAGTTTAATTTTTCTTTATATACTGATGTTTGATAATATGGGATGATGTCACAATCAGTAGATGGTAATTAAAACAATAATGTTTGACTATATTTTTGAATCACCAGCCAGTGCTTGCTGCTTTCTACCTGTGCTATATTCCCCACTTCTATTGTTAATTTAGTTTGCAATAAATTATTCTAATATTCTCACTCTCTCTTGGAATCCATAACAAAATTTTCACTAAGAATGATTATTCACAAAAGGATAAAAAATGTGATAGAAGTGATAAGCATCAATTCAGCCCTATATTTATATATGATTGTTAATATTTCCAAGTTCTGTCTTAATCATCTACTCTGATATTTTGGCTATCTCATCTTTCCTAATTAACTAGACAGAAAATCTGTGCTCCAAGATTTTTTCAGAGTTTACGATTTTGAGTTCTCTGCCACCAAGTTTTTTTTTTTAAACAAAAGTGGTATGTCCATACCATAGAATATTATTTGGCAATAAAAAGATGAAGCACTGATATATGCTACAACATGCACAAATCTTGAAAACATGATTATTGAAAGAAGTCAGTCACAAAAGACCATATATTGTATGATTCCATTATATAAAATTTCCAGAATGGGTAAATCCATAGAGACAGAAAGTAGATTTAGGGTTTGCAGAGTCTGGAAGAGAGGGAAATGAGAAACTACTGGGGTGTTGAAAATGTTCTAAAATTAGACAGTGGGCATAGTTGCACAATTCTATTGATATACTAAAATCTACTTAACCATACACTTTTTTAAGGTGTACCTCATGATGTTTTAATATACATATACATTGTGCCACCAAGTATTTATTACAATTCTAGTTTGTTTATTCAGTCAATAAACATTTAAGTTTCTACTATATTTCAGTTGCTTTTTCAGGTGCTAAGGGGCCATAGAATTTGTGTTTCTTAATATTGATGGACATACAGTGAAGAAAAACATATAAACATATAAAAATAAAATTTCCATATCTGTTTTGATGGAGGTCACAAAGGAGGTCAAAACATGGAATAGTCAATGGTAGTGTATAAGGAGATTTGTTAGTAAAAACTATTTGAGTAACTTTTGCTTTAAAAATAGTATTTTGGTGTCATTCTGGGGCATAGCTTGAAAGAAGGCTACTGCTAACTATAAAACATCAAGTTCATGACTTTTTTTGAACCCACTGAAGTGCTAAAATTACAGGGAAACTGACCCTTAAAACAGAGACAAAGTGTGAAGATGTGCTTACTTGGGCAAGGCACATCTGGACATGGATAAGGAATGTTAAGCTAGGGTGTGATAGGTGAACTGGTGAAGGCCAGCTTAGTGTGCACTGCTGAGAGATGGCAAACCCCAGGGACCATAAAAATAATGAAAGTCTACAACCTTCTATGGGCTTTTTTTTTTTTTTTTTAATATGCTCCACCAGTTGCTCACTAAAAATATCAGGAGAGTTCAAAAAATGTCTTCTCATTATGCAGAACTGGAAAAAGGAAAATGGCAGCATTGTGGAAGAAGCAGAAAACTCTACCTGGACCCCATGTCCTACTTTCTCTATAGAACTAAAGCCTTAATTTGTGGATAGATGGCAAAAATATAGTCACATTTAGGCACTGATGAAAATGCATTGCAGTTACAGGAAGGAAAAAGGTGAAGAAAATGTTACACCACCTGGACAAAGGGTAGGAATAAGTTCTAGGCTCAGATGAGTACTGGGGAGGTGATAAGAATACAGATATGGAATAAATTAAGGTAAACATCATTTAAAAATTTTTTTTATTGCTCTAAAAGATTATTGCCTCTCTATAGCAAAATTATTGCAATATATTTTGTGTTTGTAGCATGTGTAAAAGTAAAATGTATGCCAATAATAGCCCATAGAATGAGAGGAAGGAATTGGAAACACTGTCATAATTGGGTTAAGCAAGTAAAGCAGTATACTGTTGATTTAAGGTAGATTCATATTAATTAAACTATATATTAAAAAAATATAGATGACCACAGAAGAATTTTGAAATATATAAATACTAGGTCAATGGAGAAGCTAAAATAAAATTATAAAAAGTCTTAAGCATCCAAGAGAAGGTAGACTATAAAGAAAAAAATATATGGAAAAAATGGAAAATAGCTAGCAATATGGTAGATATCACCATACCAATAATGACATTAGTGTCCACGGTCTATACACACCAGTTAAAAGACAGAAAATTTCAAACTGGATTAAAAATTAAGACCCAACTATATGCCATCTACAAAAAACAAAATAAAATAAACACTTTCAATATAAAGGCATACATAGGTTAAAAGAAAAAGGGTAGAAGAAGATAAACCATGCAAACTCTATCCCAAACAAGCTGGAGTGGTTATAGTTAAGTCTAGGCACAGTTAATTTAAGAATTAACAACAAGGAATATTACCAGGGATAATGATAAGTATTACATAATGCCAAAGGGAAAATTCTCAAAGAAAGTATACCGTTCTTAAATGTGTATGTATATAACAACAGAGCTTCAAAATAATGAGGCAAAAACTTGAATACGGCTGAAAGGGTAAACAGACAAACACACACAGATGGAGACGCTAATGTTCCTTTCTTACACAGGAACAGAAAATAAATAAAATCGTACCATGTAAATTAATTTTCTACCTCTGTCTCCTCTTCTAAACAGCATCTATAACAAGACTCTGTCCACAGGGGAAAAATCTATAAATGTATTTGATCATCTCTAGAATACCTTTCTGAGTTTCTGTTTAATAGTAAATAAACAGGGTGGTAACATCAGTGAAATGACAAAATAGGTAGACCCAAGGGCTTGTCCCTTCACTGACACAGAAAAAACAAACAAAAACTATTGGAATCAACTTTGGCAGAATTCTGGGAAAAGTCAAAGGCTTACAGAAACCCAGTGAACATAGAATCAAGAAAAAGGCAACCTAAAAATGGTAGGAAATCTTTGAGGCATATTAACTTGGGCATTTTACTTCCTCTTACACTGAAGTTTTCACCCCTCTTGATCTTTAGGCTCAGCACAAGCCAGAAGTGAAGCTAAGGCAAAGTTTAAACAGCCTGGGTAAGTGTTTAGTACCTCAACATAGAGTCAATCTCCCCAAACTAAGAAAGTTTTTTTCCTTTCCTTTCCTTCTTCCTTTGTTCCTTCTTGCCTTCCTTCCTTCCTTCCTTCCCCCATATTATTTAAGGAAATCTCTGTCAAAACATTAGCTGACCACAAACTAAAGGAACAGAGACTTTAGAGACTACACACAACAAGGAATACAGATTTTATAATATTTAGAAAAGTCAATTAAATAACAAACAACTACAACCCACAGCAAACAATAAAACAAAACCTGAGAAGGAGGGAGGAATCTAATTTTCAGAGTTTCCACATATAATATTCAAAGTTTCCATGACAAAAATCCATGAAGCATGTAAAGAAAAAGAAAGTATGGGCCATTCATAGGAGACATTAACATGAATTTTCACTTAAGAAGCACAGACATACTTAACAGCCAAAGACTTCCCTGGTGGTGCAGTGGTTATGAGTCCACCTGCCAATGCAGGGGACACGGGTTCGAGCCCTGGTCTGGGAAGATCCGACATGCAGCCGAGCACTAATCCCATGTGCCACAACTACTGAGCCTGCGCTGTAGAGCCCACATGCCACAACTACTGAAGCCACGCACCTAGAGCCCATGCTCCACAAGAAGAGAAGCCACCAGGATGAGAAGCCCGTGCACCACAACAATGAAGAGTAGCCCCTGCTTGCCGCAACTAGAGAAAGCCCGCATGCAGCAACAAAGACCCAATGCAGCCAAAATTAATTAATTAATTAAAAAACAAAATTCTACAAGAATAAAATTTTACAAGGGACAGATAAGGACATTATCTACTGATAATATGATCAATTCATCAAGAAGATTTAAAAAATGCACCAAAAATAGAATTCCAAAATACATAATGTAAACATTAACAAACCAAAGGGAACATAGGCACCCCTACAATATTTGGAGACTTCAATATCCCACTCTCAGTAATGGATAGAACATCCAGACAGAATGTCAGTAAGGAAACAGAGTACTTGGATAACACTACATCAATTAGGTTAACCGACTTACATGAAACTTTCTACTCTAGAAAAGCAGCATAAAAATTTTTCTCAAGTGCACGTGAAACATTCTCCAGTATAGACCATATGTTAGGTCATAAAACAAGTCTCAACAAATTTAAACAGATTGAAATTATCCAAAGCTCTTCTCTAACCACAATGCAATAAAACTGGCAATCAAAAACAGAAGGAAAAGTGAGAAAATCACAAATATGTGGAAATTAAACAACATCCCCTTAAACATCCAATGGGGCAAATAATAAATCATAAGGGAAATTAGAAAATACTTTGAGATGAATGTAAGCAACACTACAACATACCAAATGTATGGAATGTAGTAAAAGCAGTGCTTAGAGGGAAAGTTTTAGCAGAATGAAGGAAATAATAAAGTTTAGAGTAGTGATTAAAAAAAAGAAAAGTAAAACAATAGATAAAAATCAATGAATCCAAAAATTGATACTTTGTATATATTTATTTATTTATTTATTTTACATTACGCGGGCCTCTCACTGTTGTGGCCCCTCCCGCCGCGGAGCGCAGGCTCCGGACGCGCAGGCTCAGCAGCCATGGCTCACGGGCCCAGCCGCTCCACGGCATGTGGGATCTTCCCGGACTGGGGCACAAACCCATGTCCCCTGCATTGGCAAGCGGACTCTCAACCACTGCGCCACCAGGGAAGCCCCAAAAATTGATACTTTGAAGAGATCAACAAAGTTGACAAACCTTTAGGTATACTGACTAAGGAATAAAGAGACAAGACTCAGATTACCAGAATCAGAAATGAAAGTGGGAATATTATTACTATCTTTCAGAAATAAAAAGAATTATAAGAAAGTACTATGAATAATGGCATACCAACAAATTAGATGATCTTAATGAAAAGGAAATATTTTAGAAATGGACAAAGTACCAAAATAGATTAAAGATGAAATAGGAAATATAAAAAGACTTTTAGCAGGTAATTAGATTGAACTAACAATTATCAAATCTTCCAACAAAGAAAAGCGCAGGAACAGATGGCTTCATTGTTGAATTCTATCAATCATTTAAAGAGTTAACAATAAATCTGCTCAGACTCTTCCATAAAACATGAAAGGAGGGAATACATCTCAACTCATTGCTCTGATACCAAAGCCAGACAAAGATATAACAGGAAAATAAGCAGACAACAACAACAACAAAACTACAGACCAACACCCCTTATGCATTTAAGCAAAAATCCTTAACAAAATACTAGCAAACCAAATACAGTGCATATTAAAATAATTATACCCCTTAACCTAGTGGGATTTACCCCAGGAATGCAAGGTGGTACAAAATACGAAAATCAATGTAATACACAGCATTAATATAATTGAAGGTTATAAAACAACAACAAAAAACCCATGATCATCTTAACTGATACAGAGAAGCATTTGATAAAATCCAACATTTTCCTGATAAAAACACTTAAAAAACTAGAAATAGAAGGGAACTTCCTCAAACTAAAATAAGAGCATTTATGAGCATACCACAGCCAGCATCATACTCAGTGGCGAAAGACTGAAAGGTTTCTCCCTAAAAACAGGAATAAGATAAGAATACCCACTTTTGCGTGTTCTACTCAACATTGTACTAGAAATGATAGAGAAATTAGGGAAGACAAAGAAATAAAAAAAAACTTCTATATTGGAAAGGAAGAAGTAAACCTATCTCTATTTGCAGATGACATGATCTTATATATGAGAAATTCTAAAGAATCCACCCATAGAAAAATTGTTAGAAGTAATAAACAAATTTGGTAAGGATACAAAATCTAAACATAAAAATCATTTGTAGTTTTGTATGCTAGCAATGAACAATCTGAAAGGAAATTAAGAAAAATATCCATTTCTGATAACATTGAAAAGAATAAAATAGGATAAATTTAAAGGAGTTGTACACTGAAGTGTACGTCGTTTAGCCTCTTTTTTATACTATTGCAGTAAGGGAGTAAAGACTTAACTTTGTTTTGGCTTATTGTCTTAAGTGACTACTCTGACACCTAGCATAGCAGCTCAGCTTAACTCTTAATATGCAGCTAAGAGACAGCAAGACACAGATACTACCTGAGGAGGGGCTCTTAGGAAAACCCAAAAACAACAGAGAGTATATTGACAAGGACAATGGAAGAAATTGAAACTATGGCACTAAGAGATACAGCAAACATTAAACACAGCCCAACTATTAGCCAGATAAAACCTCACGCTAATGGCCTATTTACCTCAGTTTCTACTACCTTGATACATTATGTCTGGTTTTCGACAAAAGATTACAAGTTATTCTAGGAGGCAAGAAAAAACACAGTTTGAAGAGACAAAATAAAATCAAACAGATCCAGATATTGCACAGATGCTGGAATTATCGGATAGAGAATTTAAAATAACATTGATTATGTTAAGGGCTCTAATGGAGAAATAGACAACATGCAAGAATAGATGGGTAATGTAAGCAAAAATGTGGACACTCAGAATGAATCAAAAGCAAGTTCTAGAAGTCAAAAACAATGTAACATAAATTACAGAGTGCCTTTTATGAGCTCATCAACACATGTGGCATGGTGGAGTTAATTATCTTTGAGCTTGAAGAAACAATAGAAATTTCTCTAACTGAAATGCAAAAAGAAAAAATAATTAAAAAAAAAAACAAAACAAAATCGAGAAGAGGACATCAAAGGATTATAGGACAAGAAAGGTTTCCTAAAAGAGGCAAAACATGAACTGAGCTTTTTTTTTTTTTTTACTGTTTACATTTCCTTTTACAGAAGTAACACATGCTCAGTGCAGAAAACTTAGAAATTACTGGAATATGTGAAGGAAGAAAATACACCAATAATCCTACTGCCTAGAGACAGTTAATTTATTACATCCTCTTGTGTGTCGTGTGTGTGTATGTGTGTGTGTGTGTGTACAAGGTTGTGATGTTAAATTTACTTACTACGCAAGAGCCAGGCTAGTTTGAATGTATGTGCATTTGAGGCAAGAGCTGGGGCAGAGTTGGATTATTCTGCATAATAGAAGGGTAATTTATGGTCCCCAGAACATGAGAAAGCAAAGAATTTGAAAGCTACTGGGAGAGGGGGAAGCAGGAGAAAGGAAAAAAGTACCAGAGTAGAAATACAGCCTAGAAAAGACTTTGAAGGAGAGAACTCAGACAAATTAAAAAAAAAAATTTTTTTAATTAAAAAAAAATTTTTTTAATAAAGAATTATGAGACAATTTCAAAAGGGTTAGCATAAACATGATTGGAATACCAGAAGGAGAAAAGAGAATAGAGCAGAAGAAATATCTGAACAAAGAATGGCCAAAAATTTTTGAAAATTAATGACACACCAAAACACAAAATATAGGAAACTCAGGACCATAATATTGTTTTTGATGCATCTTAATTTCCCTGATTTATACTTATGTAGTCATTATTTGTTTCCTATTTTCTCTTTAACCTTGTAGTTTACCTGCTGTTTTCTTAAATATGCAGATGTTTTAATCCTCTTATATTAACCTCTTAAATCTTAATTCTTTCCTCAATATCTAATCCTACTGTCATGTTTATAATCTTTACCTTTTGCATTGTATCCTTTTATCATATTTCCCCTTATTTTAATATTTTAAATGTTAGTTTATTGATTTCATGTATTTGCTCTGCTATATTTAAATTGGTATAAAAATCTTTAAATTGTGCTTGAATTCCTGATTTATATTATTTTAATACAATCACTTTTCATTGTTTACCCTTAATCTGTTCTAAAATTCTTAGTATTGGCCTCTTCATCTTTTATTATTTGAAAGTTCTTTTTCTAGTAAGGGAATTCTCAGTAAAATATTATCTTCCCTCTAATCACCATAAATTGGACATAATAAAACCTTTAGCATTTATTCATTGTCTTACATTCATTTAACAAATATTTATTGATAATGCACTACCTGCTCAGGGATTTGTCTTCTCCATATATTGGGAAGACATTAGTGAAAAATACAGAGTTCTTGATTCTTATGAAATTTATGTCCTAGTGTATACTTGTGAGAGTAGGATGGAGGAGAGCATGATCTCAGAAATAAAACAAGCAAGTAAATAAAATAACCATGATGTAGTCAGATAGTGAATATTCCCAAGAGAGAAATAAAGTAATTTGATTTGATCAATTGCCAGGGTTAGAGAGTGCTTTACATTGGGTGGGCAGGGGTGACATTTCTTACAGAAGGATAAGACTTGAATGATAAGAAAGAGATAAAGAGCTGACATATTCATACATATTCTAGGTAGAGAGAACTGTGAGAAGGCCCTAAGATTGTAAACATCTTCCTGTCTTCAAGGAACAAAAGGCAGCCAAGGTAACTAAAAAAGGCTGAATGAGAGAGAGAGTCAGGAGATTAGACAAGAAATGTGGTCACATGCCTGATCTTCAGGGCTTTGTCAGATATGATATAAATTTTAAGTTTTATTGTAAATGTAGGGCTTCCCTGGTGGCGCAGTGGTTGAGAGTCCGCCTGCCGATGCAGGGTACACGGGTTCGTGTCCCAGTCCAGGAAGATCCCACATGCCGCGGAGCGGCTGGGCCTGTGAGCCATGGCCGCTGAGCCTGCGCGTCCGGAGCCTGTGCTGCGCAACGGGAGAGGCCACAACAGTGAGAGGCCAGCGTACCGCAAAAAAAAAAAATAAATAAAGTTCCTTCTCAATTAGATTATTAATTATGTCCCACAGTGCTCAAAATTTTGCCTTGCACATACTAAGTTTTCAACTATGTGCAGGCGGGCTGGCCTCATATCAATATAAACTTAAGTATACTTAAATTTATGATTATTAAGCTCATCCTTAAACTTTCTCATTTTTAAAATTGTCCCTCCCACAAGTGTTGAAATAAGTGAAAGTAACATTTTACAGTAAAGTGCTAAATGTTATATTGTATAGTTTCCATTGTGCATAGTAGTTTTGTAAGTTTAAGAGAATTTTTGTTTTGTTTTGCATTGGGAGTAGGTAGTTGGAGAAACACATTGTGCAACAGTAGAAAAAGCATGGTGTTCTGAATCAAAAGATCTAGGTCTCAATTTTGCTATTTCCTAAGTGTTTGGCTATGAGCAAATAATTTAATATCTCCCTGAATCTCTTTCCCCTCATATAGAATGTGGGTGATAATTCTAACAAAATTTAAGGCCCCTGTGGGATATTTGTCTGTTTTGATCACTGTTGTATCCCAAGTATCCAGAATAGGGCCTGGTACGGAATAAATACTCAATATATTTGTTGAATGAACAGCTTCTCCAAAAACAGTGTTTGTCAGATTGAAAAATATTAATGTTTGTGAATGTGTTTTGATGAGGGATTCTTTAGTTTTGTGCAAAATTTTATGTGAAGTCCTGAAGAAAAGGACATATCATTTACCAACTTACCCCTCATGCCTGGCACATGGAAGATGAACTATTCACTTATAACTTGTCTGAAGGCAGAAGTAGAGGCTGACAACAGTAATTCCTATACTTGTATTTGCCATTGAACTCATATGTCATTATTTGCCTGTAACTTTTCTCTCATCATTTTAAATATGCTATGGTTGAAATAGTTCAGGAAACCAATTTGTATCTGGGTGTCAAAATCAGGTGCCACTAAATTACAATGTAGACTGGTAAAGCTATGTGTGTGTGATTTTTAGAAATAGATTAAAATATTTAAAGACATGCATGGGAAATGGGAAAATTAACACCTCTTTGCCCTGTTATAGGATCTAGATGTTTTTCCTTCCATTTCCATTTGATAAATGTATCATATTCCCACTATGTGAACAGGGATGAATATAAAACATTCACATTCTATTTGTTTTCTTCGGAAAACTAAGTTAGCCCTATTTAATAAATGTATTCTTAGGCCCTCTACAAATATAATAAGTAAGATTTAGAGTGGGTGAGATCACATAGTTAAAAAGAAATCAAGGTGCAAAGACAAGAATCTAGGCCATTAGTTTTCAGAGCGTGTCAAGCCATAATTATCGTAATACCAGGCCCATTTGTTTGAAGGCTGTTATGCATTCTTAAGAAACCAAAACTCCTCTGTTTTCTTCATCATTTTATCCTCATTGCCTGTATTTTTTGAATACGTAAATAAGTAAATGAATGCTATATCAGAAGTTCAAATATGTTGTCAGGGAAGACCAAAATGAAAAGATTCCTTTTAGATGGGAGAATCTGACGACATTTTTAGAAGATAAAGAATTCTACTGGATTCAGATTGAGTAGGAATCTTGTTACATGAGGAGGAGGTTATGGGAAAAATTATTTTGTGCAGAGAATGGAACACACTCATGGATATTGAAGTAAAGAAAGGGAGCAAGTTCAGGAACTAGAGGTTTGATGATGATAGAAGGAAAAGATACAGAATGGATGGTACTTAAGTAGAATATACCCTAGTACCCTGAACACAAGGCTTTGGAGTTTGAATTTAAGTTTTATGTGATAGGATCTGTACTTTAAAATTATGATTCTCATAACCCTATGTGGGGGGGTACTGGTGTCAGGAAAGACTGAACCTAAGAGTTTGTTAGAATAATATTAAATAATAGCTCAGTAGAGAAATAACTTTTGCTTGAGATGCACTGGGTCTGGTGGGCATGGCTGTGCCAGGGCCAGCAGGGAGGAGAGGGGCCAGCACCAGTTCTGGGGTTCTGGGAGAGCACAAAGTTATTGGTTATGGGAAGTTCCAGTCCCTGGTGTCTGCATTGGCTAAGACTGCAGGGTCCTTGGTGGAGAAGGCTGTGGTAGGGGTCTGAGGCTGCAGCAAGGGTGAGAGCTGTAGGGGTCAGCCTGCTTTAACCTTTTTCCCCATGGAGGAACTGGCAGCAGAGAGGATTCTTCTTGGTACTAGGCTGTGCTGGTCTGGGGGATGGGGTGACACAGCTAAAATGCCTCCTACCTTTTCCTCTGCTGTCATCTCTGGTCCCTATGTTTCACTGGGTTGCTGCAGCTTGTCATCTGCACTCTGGAGTTCTCCCAGAGCTACATTCATCTGTGGATAGTTGGTAAATCATTGGTTTTGGCCCTGGATGGGAGGGTGGGAGCAGACAAGACCTAGGGCCTCCTTTTCCACCATCTTGCTGACATCACTGTCTCCTAAATTCTTCCTCTGGACACAGTCTTGAGGCCCAAGCTAGAGACTGATCAGTTCCCCTTGTTGAGCAGCTGAGGAAGTTTACGCCTCAACCACTTCCCTTATCAGGTTCTCAAACACTGTGCCACTGTGCATCTGCCCTAATCACCCTGGAGCCAGGTCAGACGACTAGGAAAGCCACTGAGTCCCTGAGCCCAAGAATTTATTTTAATTAGGCAATCCTCAGGGAGCTCGTGGAACCCAGTTAGCCCTACCCTTCTTGCTGTTCACAAGCTGCCCCCTACAGCTCTGGCTTGCTGCTACTCAGCCCCCAGGTGGAACTCCCTGAGGGGCCCTGCCTGGCAGCCTTCTCTCTTGGAGCTATAAGTAACAAACTTCTGCCTTTCATCCATTAGAGTGTCAGTGTGTTGTGTTCTACCATCAAAAGAAACTTTATATCTTATAAAACATATCCTGAGACAGATTTAGTATTATCTGGTACCTGAAGAGAGGAGTGGAGTGAGATAACTTGGTAGAGTAGAAGGCATAAGTAACCAAGGGATTATAAAGAAAAAATAGGGAGTAGAAAGCAATCCAAGGACAGAGTGTTCAATGTGCCTAATCTTAAGGAATTTAAGGAATAGACTGAGGAGGAAAATATGCAAATCACAGTAAGTGGTCTAAGATGGCAGAAGATCTGGAAGAGTGAAGGGTCTAAGCCAAGGAGTCTTATGGGGTCTGTACAGATTTTAAGAATCACTATAACCGTTAAGAGAGAGAAATGATCAACACAGATGAATGCTATAGCAAAGAAGAAATTGAAGGGGACTTAAAAGAGTTTAATGGCTATTTAATTCACAAAATAATCTGCGTGGCAACTTCTTCTAGCAGTTAGTGGTTTCCTCTGCTGTGTTTCCATAGCTCTTGGAGTGCATGTCCCTTATTATGGCACATACATGCCATATTGTCATAATTTGTCTGTTTTGTACATTAAAATGTAAGCACTCTGAGGATATAAATCATGGACTTATTCTGCTATTTTTTTTTAACATCACATATAGCCACTGAGATAGAACTATTACTCATTGATTGTTTGTTGAAGGAAACAAATGTTTATTTTACTCTGATATTAACATTTCAGTGATTTTCTTGGTATTCCAGAGGGATGTCCTGGAAATGGAAGAGATCCCTTGTTGATTTCCTGATTTCCCAACATAGCTCTGACATTCTACAGCAGCTCAGCTCAGCAGTTATCAATACCTGAAAATTTGTCCTGCCATGTATGTTTAACGTGTTCTTTCTAATACTGTTCCAAGCAGAGCTAGAGAAACTAGATAATCTTGTGTCAAAATTCAGTATCAGTGTACTCCTCAAATTTATCTCATCCCCATAGCAATAGCCCCACCTCCCTTTACAAAGACATTGTGTGCAAAGGTGTTATATATGTGACATGGAATCATAAGTCCTTCGTTAGTAAGTCAGTAGGTTAAAATCTTGTGCTTATGAGAACAGTGCTATTGGAAAATAACTTCTCTAGGGACCAATTAACTTTATTTTGCCTGATGAATACTGAGTATATTCTTTACCCTAATAAATCATCTCATAAACCTGTGTTTCTGGTCACAGGGGCAACTAAATAAGAAAATATATGTCTGAATTTAAAAAGTGAAAACATACAGCAAAGTAATACAACACATATATTTATATTGATTTCCTATTTTTTGCCAGGCGATTGGACACTGGGGCTCTTCCCTATGCAAAAAGAGGATGGTAGATGGAGAGAATGTTAACTTACAGTAAGGAATGCTTATTTTGATGACAGTGGGTGTTTAGTATCATTTGCTCCTAAAAGTTAGAAGATGAGGACATGAGAATTAAGTCAATCACTTTTAAAAATCTCAACAGAATATGAGGTTTTGGTTTGTTTTTAAAAACACTCCATGGTATTATATGTATAACTGGTTAGTAACCTTACAACAGTTGCTCTCTCACTGCATGTTAATATCACCTACGGAACTTGGAAAAAAAAAATATCGATGTCTGTTGCCCCCCTCCTAAAAGTTTTGATTTAATGGTTCTGTATTTGGCCAACATTTATTATGAAATCACAGAAAGACTGAATAGTATTTTCCTCATTCTGGGAGAATAAAGGATGACCACAAAAGTATATTAGCAACATCCGGAGATTACAACAATCCCTTACTTCTAAACAGTCAGATATCCTTGTATTGGGAAAGACACAATTTGCTTTTCAAAAACAGAAGGGGAAATAAAATGAAAGAAACAAAATGTGTTCATATTTCCAAATGAAATATGAGAATGGACTTTACATAAAAATGAGCAAATATTTGCTTTATTTCCAATGTTGCTACCATTGACAATGCAAATTTCATCATCTGATTTTATGGAGGTTTTCTGTTTGTTTATATTTTTACATTTTAGAAATTAAAAGACAAACTTGTGTGCTGGCTTTTATTTACAGATGCAGGTCTGTTTACTGAAAACAAGAAAATAAATGAAGAATTTAGACCATCCCCCAACTAGAGAAAAAGTAATTACAAATTTAGTTGTGAGCAACAAATAATTTGTATGGCAGGAGTTCAAATGTGCCACATTTCAGAGTTTTTAATGTGCAGCTGGGTTTGAGAATGCAGTCATGTTTGAAAGTACTATCCATTAATATCTAAATTTAAAAGTCATAAAATAAGGATTTTATTCACAATAGAAATAACTATGTGCTAGAAGTAAACTGAACAAAAATGTTTTAAAAATAGCTGCAAGAAATACCTAAGGGACCTTGGGGAAGAATGAATAAAGGAAGAGAGATACCATGTTCCTGAATGTCAAAACATTTCCAATATTTTAAAGATGTCTGTTTTTCCCCAAAGTAATTTTCAAGCTTAATATAATTAAAATAAAGCATCCAATCAGTCATCATTATTATTTTTTAGGAGTGAGAGGGATGTCACAAAAGCAATTCTAAATGTTGTATACTTTTCTATTGACTCATCATGTTTAGGTTTTTGCTGAACATAAAAAAGAGAATCTTAATAAATATCTGCTAATTGATATCTTGGTAGTTCAGTAAGTAATCAAGTCCTCTTACTTGGTTTTAAATACACTATATATTTGATACTGAAGTTTAGTATCAAATAGTATAACAAATATGCTATGTAGTGTATCTTTAACTGTTTCTATTAGGAAAAGTTCCTCTGAGTTTTAATAATTGAAGATTCAACAGATCTTCAACCTTCCTGTGGTCATAAATAGACCCAACATTTATTTATTTATTATTGACTTACAATATTATGTTAGTTTCAGGTGTACCACACAGTGAATTCAATATTTTTATAGCTCACAAACCATACAGTTATTATAAAGTATTGGCTATATTGCTTGTGCTGTGCATTGAATCCCTGTGACTTGCCTATTTTATAACTAGAGGTTTGTACTTCTTAATCCCCTCTTTTGCCCCTCCTCCTATCCCTCTCCCCTCTGGCAACCACTAGTTTGTTTTCTCTATCTGCAAGTCTGTTTCTGTTTTGTCATATTTGTTCATGTGTTTTTTAGATTCCACATATAAGTGAAAATGTACAGTATTTGTTTTTTCTCTATCTGACTTATTTCACTGAACATAATACCCTTCAGGTCCATCCATGGTGTTGCAAATGGCAAGATTTCATTCATTTTTACAGCTGAGTAATATTTCTGTCTGTGTCTCTATCTCTACCTCTCTCTATATCACATTTTCTTTATTCATTCATCTGCCCATGGGCACTTTGATTCCTTTCATATCTCGGCTGTTATAAATAATGCTGCAATGAACATTGGTGTGTACATATCTTTTGAAATTAGTGTTTCTGTTTACTTCAGATAAACACACAGGAGTGGAACTGCTGGATCGTATGGTAGTTCTATTTTTAATTTTTTGAGGAAACTCCTTACTGTTCTCCATAGTGGCTGCACCAATTTATATCCTCACCAACAGTGCACAAGGGTTCCCTTTTCTACCCATCCTCTCTGACACATTTCTTGTCTTTTTGATGATAGCCATTGTGACAGGTGTGAGCCAATATCAAAAGAGGCGTCCTAAGGGAATATGACATATGAGAACCATGCCACTCAATATCTTGGGACACAGCTTAACTTCACTCTAGATCCACTGGCAGCCAGTCCTCAGTGCACCCAATCTTACCTGTTAATCGATTCTAGCCCTGGGCCAAAAACCCCATGTAAGTGAAGCCAGCTGTCAAAAACTATTTAAAAAAATCAAATGAGCAAAACGCAGCACCTGTTTCCTTTCCTTATTTTTACTTTACTTCTTCCAGATTCCCACTTTGTTTTTTTCTTGACCTTGTATCTTTCTATCCCATCTTCCATTGACTTATAAAATATGGTTACATAAAGATACTAAGTATACTATTCATAGATTTACACAGGATGAATCAGTTGCTGTCTTCTAATAATCAAGAGTTACAAATATTCCCCTGCAGTAAAATTATAGATTGATTTCTCTGTGTTAATAGCATGTTTGAAAGATTTATCATCTGTTAATGGGTTATGATATGTTTTCCTAGAAGCATATGAAGAAAACTTTAAGAACACAAGAATATTGAAGATGGAGACATAATATCCAAAAATTATGTGGAATTATAAACATTCATAACTAGGTGCCATGTAGAATGGGAACCCATTTGCCACATCCATGAATGAAAATTGGGACTAGATAATTCCTAAGTTCCACTCAAATTCTTACTAAGACGGCTTTGTTATTAACTTCATTTCCAAGTACAGGTATAACTTTTTTAAGTACTGAGAATTGATTAAAAAAGGGAAATATATGTAAAACAGAGATTTAAAAAAAATTCTAAATATATATTTACATGAACCAAAACAAAATAAAATTGCCCAGGTGATGTATAGCCAAGTAACTAATTAAATGTCTGTCTAGACAAGAATCCCAAGTCCTCAAATCAGTTTTTCTAAACTGTACTCTGAAAACACTAGATCTCTAAGAACCTCTTCTCTAAAAAGAAAGAAAGAGGGAGGGAGCCAAGGAAGAAAGAAATAAAGAGACAAACAGAGAAAGAAAACAAAGAAAGAGAGAAAGAGTTGCTTGTTTCATTTTAAACAAGCTTGGGCTTCTTCAGGCAAAGTTTATTTCACAGAATTTCTTAATGCCATTAATATGATCCTGAGCATTGTGAATCTATAAGCAGGAATACATATTTTTCCCCCAAACTGATTTGTCCACAACAACTATTTTTATTACTCAATACTTGTTAATGTATTATGGGATTCGTTTAGGAAATACTCCCCCAGATGATTAGACATTCTTCATAGAAGAGTTAACGTTACTCTTTCAATCATTTCAATTCTATGATGCCATATTTCTTTTCAAATATTAAGCGAGATCATTCCTAAATTGCTTCTGGTAATGAGAAATGGGAAATAAACTTTTTATTGTTAGACTAATATGTAGCACATAATATTATTTCATTGAGAACTAAAACTTCAGTCCTTGGTCTAAGAGTTATGTTTTTCAAGACCAAGCAGTTATCTAATTTACCCCACAAGTGTATAATAACTGATTATTAGTGTTCAATTATCCATCATTTTTATTAATATGTCTCTTCGTTACATTTCCAATGGGAGCTTAAAATGACTTTTTTTTTTTGGAGGAATTAACTATTAAATTCAAGCTGGATGCATGCTCCTTTCATTTCTTAATGCTATTTTATAAAATGGAACAGAGCTGTCACTGGTTAACTTATTTCCATGCCAAACCATTTACACTCTCCAGAGAAACTTCTGTTTAAATAAGGCATGCTTGACCAAGAAAGGTTGTCATGTATTAACTGTCTCTGTGGGGAGTTGATGTTAAAAGCATAATTGGTTCAGTGGAGGGAACAGAAAATAAGCTCTTCTATTCACAGTCAGAAAAGCAGCTCCCAGTCATTTATGTGTGTAAGTGTGTTGTCACTTCTAACTAAGAAAGTACCATCATACATAATTAGCAGTAGGAAGACTTCGGCTTTTCAAACCTTCAGGATTTTTTTTTTCTACCCCGAGGACAAAAGTTCTCCTAATATGCATTCTCTGATTGCCATTTATCTGTTTGAGTGTGAGGATGCACTTTTCAACTTTTTCTATTTCCTATCAAAGAGAGAATCAGATTTCCTCTTGTTTCCTTCTCATGTCTCTTCTCAGTTTTTCATGATATTGTATTCCTCCTGGTATTTCATACTTTCTTCTAGTATGGAGAAAGCATTTATGCCATGGGATTTCAAAGTTATTCCTATGCTGTATAAGCAGAAGTATTTTCCAATGCTAAAAAAGCAAAACCATTTTTAATGGGGGAGAAAAGATTAAAGACAACATCAATTGCGAAGAGAATCAGAATCCTCCTAGGATTTTTAATCCACTGTTCAAACAAGGTTCTAATTTCTTAATCATGGTATAGAAAGACTAATGCAACCAACAGAGAAAACCATTTATTCCCTCCCTCTTTAAACAGCTCTACTCAGCAACAGTTTCAACCTGGGGATAAAATACTTTATACAATTCTTCACTATGATTACCCAGTGTTGATACTGCAAACCACAAAGGCATTTGCAACCTAAATCTTAGTTTCTTTTAGAAAATGTTTGATTTTCCCTTGGCAGCACAATTTATTGTTTCTATTGCCTTTCCAGCAGTGTGAATTCAGACCAACGTTTTCAGCTTTCAGAAATGATGGCTTAATACTCTCTCTATTCTTTCTTACATACAAAATGTTGTGGCTGATTTTACTTTTAACTTTTTTGTGTGGTGAAACAACATGGACTATATGATATCAGTTCTTTGAAATGTGTTGAGTCTTAGGAGTGACCTAGCATATAATCAATGTTTATAATAGTTTAATGTGTACTTGATAATAATGTACCATCTCTACTTGATTACAGTACCCAGAAAGATTATGTTTTGTTTTCAAAATCTTCTATATCCTGGCTAAATTTCTGATCTACTTGATCACAAGTTCCTGACGGAGTATTATAAAGATTTCCCACTATGATTAGTGAGTTTGTTACTATCTCCATATAAATCTCAACAATTTCCCACTATGATTAGTGAGTTTGTTACTATCTCCATATAAATCTCAACAGGTTTTGCTTCTTATATTTCTTCAATATGTCAACATTTTAATATATTCTTATCCATTTGTTTCTTTTATTACACGATGCTAATACTCATCTCTATTAATGCCTTCTACCTAGATTCCATTTTATCTAACGTTAATATTGCTAACAATTTTTATGTTTAGTAGTACATATTTTTCATATCTTTATTATTTAACTGTTCCTTTTGCTTTTGTTTCAGATGTGCTTACTTTGTATTTTGTGTTATCTGTTCCTAGCCCCTCTTCTTTGCTTCTTCCTCTTATCTCCCTTTCTTGCCTTCTGTTAATTGATATATATGTTGATAATTACCATTTGTTTCTCTATTAGTTTGAAATCTATGGATTGTATTTTAGTATTCAGTTGTTATGTTTACATTTCAATCTATATTTCAACATAAATTTTTCTGACAAAAATTAGTAAATATCTTCATCTTCCTCCAGAACATAACTTTATTATTCTCCCCTCTTACCACTCTCCCAATCTTATTATTGACATCTTGAGATGTATTTTTATCTTTATGTTGTTAGGTAATTTGTTCCATTTTACACATAGTAAAATTATGGAAAATAATTCTCTGAGTAAAAGAAAAGCTTAGATTAACTTACTTCACTCAACACAAATGTTTTTAAAAGATAACTTTTAACTTCTGCCTTTACAGTCTATTTTTGAAGATATTTATAAGCATTCAGTTGAAGAAAACCTTTCTCACTGCCAGCTCTTATGCATCCAATTTTTCTGCTTTATATCTATCTCACAAATAGTCTTTGTATCTGAGGTTCTGTGGCATGATGGAGAGTGGTATTTAATATTATGACTTCCCTTTTCAACATGGAAAGCAGAGTAACAAAGCGTCTTGACATTTAGATGCTTTCCTAGTTTTACTTATTTTGTGTGTATCATGGAAAAGCCTGAAAGCTTATTACTCACTGAAGCAAAGTATCATGTTATTCCATAAAATAACCCCAAGATTAAGCCCATCTTATTTTATAATTTACAGTTGTGTTTTTGTAGGTGACCTTTGTATAATATCCATTCTGTGTGTTCTTTTCCTAGTAAAACTTGTACTTAATGTCTAGGCAAATGGAACCATCTTCAGTTATTCATATTTTTGCTTAGTTCGTTTGAAAGTGCACCTGCAATATATCTACTGAACACAGAGAAGAGAGAATGGTTTCTCTCATCCAATTTTTGTTCCTTATTTGAGACAAGGAAGAACAGCTTATACATTAAGGGTTATATATTACAATCACCAGGAGAGAACTTTTGGTATTTGGCTCCAAGATGATTTACAGATGTCTGCTAAGAAGTTTATTGATCACTGCTGAGTAAGAATGAATTACTAATTTACACATATGTAGCATCTCTAATCTGGGTCCTTCCTAATTTAGAGATTCAAATGAAGAGAATATTATAAGTAAACTCATGCTTATTAACAAACAAGAGACACATTTCATTATTAGCTTACGGGAAATTCCTTTTCCATTTTTCTGGTAAAGAATAAAGTTATGAGTTGAGAATGGGGTTTTTAGGTAATATATAAGAATCTTACCATCTGGTTAACTTTCCTGGGTTTATACTTTTATGATATCTGTGTATATGACTGACTCTCCCTCTTTCTCTCTCTCTGTCCTTCTCTCTGTCTCTGTCTCTCTCTCTCTCTCTGTCTCTCTCTCTCTCTCTCTCTCTCTATATATATATCAAAATAAGTTAAAAAACAAGTTAAACGTTTGTAATCTTACACTTGAAATGAAAATATAAGTAGGATCTCATATTTTTTTTCCAACAGAATAACATTTTTTGCTCTGTGCAACTTTAAGTCCAAGAAGCAATAATAACTCAGTTGCAGTGAGCTCACCTACTACCCAGGTGATACTCTCTAAATACCACTTTCTACAAAAAGATGAGAGTTCTTTGGGGGAAACATGGTTGATTCCAGGTCCGGGGAAGAAAATATGCAAAGTTAACTTGTGATTATATTGCTGTACCAGAAAGAAAAGATGATATATAAAACAAATGAGTCATGTCAGAGGAAACAAGACAGTCTGCAGGTTGACAAAGATGGGAAGATTTTGAATTCATCAAACCAAAACACATCAAATACATAGAAATCTAGAATTCATAATGATATTCAAATGAATTTTAGGCAGCAACTAGAACACTAACTCATTATTCTGAAAAGTGGTAAATAAAGTAAAGGGAGGAGCATTGGTTTTATACCCTTATATTGTTGGATAACCAATAGTTAATAAGAGAAAGTCTCCTTCATAAAAAAATTAAAGGTAATAAATGTGGGAGGAATGATGAAAATGTTATACTACTATTTTGCAGTCTCTAATGAAATAATGGATCTAGTCAATGATCAATAGTGAATGCTAAAAGCATTTGGTGAAAGACTGATGGGGAAATGGTAAAAGGCTGATAGGGAAATTATAAAAGGAATAAATCTGATGTATTAAATTTCTATTGTGGTCATAATAAATTATGACAAATTTAGTGGCTTAAGAGAACACATATTATTTCACAATTCTATATATTAGATGTCCAAGTACAGTGTGACTCAGTTCTCTTACCTGGATTTCACAAGTCAGAAACCCAGTTGCCAGTGGGACTTCATTCTTCCTGGAGGGTCTGGGGATGAATCTACTTCTAAGCTCATCTAGGTTTTTGGCAGAGTTCAGTTCCATGTGGTCTAGGACTGAGGTCCCATTTACTTGCTGGCTTTTGCCTGGGGGTCATTCCCAGCTTTAGAGGCTGCTTCTATCTTCATCAGCAACAACAGTTTTACTCCTTTTCATGTTATGAAATTACTGGCTTCCCCTTCTGCCTCTTCCCTCCTGTTACCTCTTCTCTCTGACCCCAGACTGAGAAACCTTTCTGCTTTTAAGGGCTCAGGTGATTAGACTGGATCCACCCACTTAATCTAAGATAATCACTTTCTCATGATTAGATCTCTGAAGTCCCTTCACAGCAGTACCTAGGTTAGTATTTGATTGACTAACCAAGGCCAGGAACTTGGGTGGGCTAAAAGTCTGCCTACCACAGCTGAAAATACTTGAAACTACCAATCAATCCCAATCAAATCCAACTGTAGCTTTGGTAAAAAAAAAACAAGTAGAGGTTGAGTTTTCAGTTCTGTATATAAGGACCTTGGAAGTCACCATTTCAACTTAACAACAAACAGAAAGCTGAAAAGACTGAAAAATCAACAACTCTTCTTGAATTCATGAGAGAGGAGAGGACATAGGGCGAACCACTGGCCCCCAGGATTGGAGAGACAGGTGAATGCAGGGAGTCGAGGTTTAGAAGGGCAGATTCACAAGCAGAAACTGCCTCAGGAACCAGTGCTGGGGTAGGAAAACCTGAACTGTAATTGATAATTGCTGAAGGTTCAGTGTGGACAAGTCTGAGAGTTAAAAATTCCAGGAGAACCCATTGATGGTCAGGGTTGTGGGGGCAGTGGGTGCCCACAAAATTGTGAGGTTTACCTACAGGAGCTCTACTAAATTCTCAGTAAATATCAAAGAATATCCCTTCCTGCTTTCAGCAGGGGGAAGCAAAAGGAACCATTTTGAAATACACCAGAGCACTCTTCTTAACATGGCCTGACCTCAGGGGAAACTAGTTAGCCTGAGCCTAAAACTATTATCAGAGCTAAACTGACCTGGGGTCGGGAAAAACCCAACTCTAGCCATATTTTTCCTACCACAAAGAAGAGAAATACTAAATACAACCCATTCTAGGCATCCTCCCCCACCTAAGGGGGAGAAAAAATACTGAGAAGCACTTGTAAAGTTTGCAGTGTAGAGGCTTAGGCTCATTAGAAGACTGAGACCTAAACACAGTACTGTAGAATGCTTCCTCTCCTCCTAAAGCTTAAAGATCTATTTACAGTAGTTTCTTTTACCCAGTACATCATGTTTGGTTATCAAGAAAAAATTACAAGGCATTCCAAAGGGTAAAAAAAACACAATTTGAAGAGACAGAGAAGGCACCAGAGCCAGACATAGTAGGAATGTAGGAATTATCAGATGGTAATTTGGAACAACTATGATTAACATGCTAAGGACTGTTATGGTAAACAGAACATGTAAAAAAAGATGGGCAATGTAAGCAGAGAGATGGCAATCCTAAGAAAGAACCAAAAAGAAATGCCAGAGATGAAAAACACTGTAAGAGGAATGAAGAATGCCTTTGGTGGGCTCATTAGTAAAAGAGAACAGTGAAGAAAGAATCTCTAAGCTAGAGGATATATCAATAGAAACTTCAAAAACCAAAAAGAGTAGAGAACAAAGACTGAGGAAAAAAGAATGGAATGTCTATGGAATGTGGGTCAACTACAAAAGATGTAACATACACATAATAGGAATACCAGAAAGAAAAGAAAGGAACAGAAGGAATATTTGAAACAATAATGACTAAGAATTTCCCCAAATTAATGTCAGGCACCAAACCACAGATCCAGGAAGCTTAGAGAACACCAAGCAGGATAAAAGCAAAACAAAAACAAAAACCTAAAACAAAAAACTCCTACATCATTATTTTCAAACTACAGGATATCAAAGTAAAAACATCACTGGTTGCTAGGGATTGGGGCTGCAGGAGGATGAATAGATGCAGCACAGAAGGTTTGGGGGGCAGTGTAAATACTCTGTATGATACCATAATAATGGATTCATGTCATTATACATTTGTCCAAACCCATAGGATGTACAACACCATGAGTGAACTGTAATGTAAACTATGGACTTTGGGGAATTATGATGTGTATGGCAGTGCATCAGTGGTAACAAGTCTATCATTCCGGTGGGGGATGTTGATAATGGCAGAGGCAATGCATGTGTGGGAGCAGCCGAGAATATATGAGAAATCTCTGTACCATCTCCTCAGTTTTGCTGTGAACCTACAACTGCTCTAAGAAAGTAAAGTCACAAATAAAAAAAAAAAAAACAAAGCTAGGTAGTTTAAACCTTTCACACACACAAAAAAATTTTTAAAGTGTTAACTGTTGATGCTGGCTGATGGGTACATGGGATTTTATGATATTACAAAATTCTTTCTTCTTTTATGTGTATGCTTCCATAATAAAAAAGAATAAATAAACAAACTTCCACCTTAGATTTTCCCAGCGTAGTGCCTCAACTGCACTTAAGAATGAATCCATAGATCCTTGTTATCCAGCCTTCTCGCTTATTCTGTGTCCCCCACATTGATAACATTACCACCTTGCTTGGAGCAGAGTCTTGGTTGGTGAATGCAGTTGGTGAAACCAATCCAACCTTGAGGGAATGGGGAAGGGACCCCACCTCCAATATCTAGATGGCCATTGCTGATTATATTCCCTCTTTGTAAGTGAATCTGTAAGTTGAAATGGTCTGTTGTTATCATTTGACATCCATTACCAGTGTCCTGGTTACAGCTGCTAAAGAACCTGGCCACCTTGCTATGATTAAATTTGCTGCAGCTGGGAATAAGCATACGTACTGAGTTGGGCTCCTTCCTGACCTAGTTCCATATTGCCAGAAGGATCTTATTTCTATTCTTACAATAATTTTAACCCTTCCAAGCCTGAAAGTCTGGTTCTTAAATGAGTTTTAAAGAAATGACATTCTCACTATAAATAGAACACTAAATTAAGTTACCATAAATAGAAGGTAACTATAAAAATAATCAATATAAAAACTTAGTAATGTTATTAAAATTTATCTAAATTCCCTCATTCTTTGAGTTTAGGGACTGTCAGTTGCTGCTGCAAGATAAAACTCTCCTGAGGCAAATGATGGCAAAATCAATTTCCACTGTATCTGCTACTTTGTGTTCTTTCCTGTAGCCCCAATCACAATTATAATTATAAAAATATCATATTTGCTTCTTCTTTAAGATGCGATTATTCAGTATTGTCTATGGTCACATTGCTTCCTGAGGATACATATTGATCACACTTGAACATCACCAAGACATAAGGAAACTCTGGCAACAATCCTTTGAATCTTTCTAGGGGTCTGTATATGGCTCACATAATTTTCTGCTTCTTTCTGAGTGTCTTTTTCATTCTTTAATCATAAAATGGACCCACTGTCTTCATATGTTGTAGAGATAATCAGTCATGAGAATTCTGCAAATTAGCCTAATTCCTGTTGATAAATTCATGGACAGCCTGGCTCTTTGCTTCTAGCAACCTCATGCATTGGTAGACGTTAGTAATAATCTTCAGTTGGGTTAGTTGCCTGATCACAATCCAATCGTCTGCCAAGCGTGATAAAACACAGTTGAGAACTCTGGCTTAACAGAGGCTGTGTATGGGTAATTATATCTATTATAATTTGGACCTGCCAGGTGCCCTGAATGACATGCCCAATATATCCTGAAGCAAATGATTTAAGCCATATAGTAAATATAGCCGTCAGAATGAAAGACAAGAGAAAGACAATGAATTAGAAATATTTGGAAGCTACCATCAGCAGACAAACATTCTGAAATAAATCCATTGTTTGAAAGAATGGAAGAAAGAAAATAAAAAGAGTTATTAGGGTTCCAGTGAAGGTTGTTTTATTTATTTACTTTTGTTTTTACCATCAGAACCAAGGCAGACCTGCATATATTTGAAGCTATGACTTGAAGGATACAGGGAAAAGGTTGGCACTTTTGGGAAAGGAGGGAATGTGTGATCCATTCAGAGTTAGGAACAGAGTAGAATGTCAGCCTATTTCAAGTGTAAATGATAACAGATTACAGAGCTGGGAGAAAATGCACAACTCTGAAATCTCCAGAAATATTGTATTATAGCAAATTTTTGAAGAAATATGACATATGAACAGTGCTCATCTGGAAGGATAGAATTGACATTGATGTAGTAGTATCTGCATTTATTCAACAGGATAGGGAAAAAGAAGATTGTTTTCAGTTCAAATAGTACCTTGGTTTGGTTCTTATTTTCTTAGCTTGATGGTAAAGAAGATGTGGTGTGTATATCTACCTGTCTATGTATCTATCTATGTATCTATCTATCTACATACCTACCTATCTATCTATGAAAGGGAAAGAGAGATACTGTGTGATATCACTTTTATATGTAGAATTTAAAACAGCCAAACTCATAGAAGCAGAGTAGAATGATGGTAACTAAGTGCTGGGGGGTGGGAGTATGGGGGAGATTTTGTCAGAGTATATAAACTTCCAGTAGCTACTAATCATGAAAGTTAAAGATATTTTAAATTTAAGTTTAAAAAATTATGTATCATACCATGATCTTATGTCATAAAACTGATTTGATAATATAATATCTATACAATTAAAAATATAACCTAAATATAACTAGTTTCCTCTCTGAACTAATCCTGAAAGTCTGATTTTGAAGAGGTCAAGGAAGTACAAGTCATCAGATTAGCGCTGTGCAGATGGGGGCACAGAAGGGACCAGACAGGTGAGAGGATGCATGTGACAGTCTTTTATAAGGCTCATCACTTTGACTTGTAAAGAAGAAAATGACACCATCTGTGCTGTCACTTTTGTTAACCTTCTGCTTTGAATAAGAAAGATAAACTGAATACTGAGAATAGATGAATGAACACAAAACAATATTTGCATCAGGGTTATTGAAAATCAAAGGATGAGTAACCTTGCCTCTCTCATGCTTATTGTTCATGTTTTTGTAGATAGTTATCTTCATGACTGAGAAACTTTGTTTTGTGGGAAAACACTATGCATTAATTCTAGTTTGAAATTCATCTATTTTTATGCATTAAAATCATACTTTTGATGTTAGTGAGCTATTTATTAGGTAATATTTCACTATGGTTCTTTTTTTTTTTTTTTTTTTTCGGTACGCGGGCCTCTCATTGTTGTGGCCTCTCCCGTTGTGGAGCACAGGCTCCGGCCATGGCTCACGGGCCCAGCTGCTCTGCGGCATGTGGGATCTTCCCGGACCGGGGCATGAACCCGTGTCCCCTGCATTGGCAGGTGGACTCTCAACCACTGCGCCACCAGGGAAGCCCTGGTTCTTATTTTTAACATCTAATTTTTAATAACCAATCAGAGAGAGAGGAAGTAATTTTGATTTTTACATGTAATTTAGCAAAAAAGAAAGGAGAAAAATTTTAATGTTAATGACACCATACATATTTTCTTGGTTTGACTAAAATTGTGAGAGAATAATATTGTCTTTTATAACTACTAGTCTTCCAGTTTTATACTATTTGAGTGATTTAATTTCTCAGACCCTTAAGACATTCATTTCTTTTCTTCTATCACATCCAGCTCAAGGGAGGAGAACTAATCTATTCAGATCCTCAAAGGTCTGTGTAATATACATTGCCAGTCACACTAGTTCCTTATGTCTCTGAGTGCCTTAGTATCAAGCCATGTGATCAACCAAGCTGTATTTCTCCATGATTCCTGTATCTTATGTTGGACTAGGTACCTGTTATTTGTATTGTTTAACTTATATAGCTACCCAATTCCCTACTTAGATTTCCTTGTCTCATCTCTAGTACATACTACATTCTTATTAAATGTGTGCTTTTATTTGCTGACCGATTTCAGTATCCACAGGATAAAACTGAAACTCCTTAGTACAGCATGTAAGGTCCTTCACCATTTGACTGAAATTGCTGTCTAGAGCCTCATCTCCTTTGATTTCATCTCATACTCTATGTGTCAGCTGAAGCTATAATCTTGCAGTTCCTTACACACTAGTCTCTTGGCCTAGAATGTACACATCTCACCCCTCCATTGTTCGAAGGCTAATCTTCAATACCTAACCCCGCTTGGCTCACATGCCTCTCTAATGTGAATCCTCCCATAATTTCCATGGTAATGACTTGTCCAACACACTTATTTTGGTAGAGTTTACCTTCAAGTGATTTCTTCAGCAAAGAAGAATGGAAGGTAAACTTGACTCTGTGAATATTGAAGATATCTATGCTGTGTTCATATCTGATTGAGATCAAAAGTAGATTTAGCTAATTGTGAAGAAACCTTTTTGCACAAGAGGTGATTTTTTTTTTCAAATTTACTTATATATTTAGTGCAATTCCAATTAAATAATAAATTTAAGGAGAAGAATAAGGGAAACATACATATCCTTTTGTAATATATTTATATCCCAAAGCTGACATTACTATATTTTAAATTGTAATACATTGTAAAATCACTTATTATAAAGAAAGGAACACAATTCTTTATAAAGTTATTTACTTTTATGTTTGCCTCTCCATTCCAGACTGGCAGACACTTGTTGACAAAAACTTTGTCCTATGGTTTTTTCTAAACATAGAGCATTGCTATAAATAAATGATTCAAATAATAAACTATAAGTAATAAGAATTAACATTATTTTTGATATACTAACTCAATATCTTCTCATGGTCATATTATCTTAGTTCAGATAAATAACTTAACAGAATGGAGAAGCATCTAAGAGTGAAACTCCTAAGTTATGAGTCATGTCTGAAAATTTAGAAAATTCAGAAGTAGCTTCATCATAGATTCTAAGCATGATCTTTTTACTCTTTGGAGACTATAGCAATATCATTTCTAAATAACTACTGAATATTCATTTTCTTATACCCTGAGACAAAAGGTGTCTCTTTCATAGGTGTGTTAAAGAAAGTGATTTAAAATATATTACCTAGCTTTGAAGAAAATATAATCCCACATCTTGAGATTTCTGATGACAAGCAAATAGTGAGAGGGAGTGGGTTCTGACATTAGACCACATTCAAGAATAAAAATAAAAAAAAAAACAGGGAGATATGTCCACAGAGGAACCACGGTTCAGATGGGGAGAGACAAGATGCAGTGTCAAGATTTAGCAATTTCAAGTATTCAATTAGGAAAATATATAGGTAGGTGACATCCAGAATTGTGGAGACAATGATCTCATTACTTAGTTTATATAAATATCTCTTATGCTTGTTGTTAATCAAGCAGCAAAAGTAACATACAGGAAACTCAGTGTTCAAAGTCAGAATGGTCAGAAGTTGAGTAGTTTTCCCCTGGGCAACAGAGAACCAGCTGTTGAGAAAGGGTTCAAGGGCAGCGCTCAGGGAGTTCAATCTTCAAATGCAGTCAAGGGAACATATAAACACAAGTTCATAAACTGTAACGTATTGATATTATTTCTGATTTTTAATGTTATTTTATGAAGAGTTAAGAATCGACTTGGAAAGTAATTTGACATTTTTCTTCTCATGATCATGTACATGACCACAGGGAAAATTTAGTGGATTTAATCATCTATGTATTTTATATACTTACCTTATTGTCATAGTTTTGGCTGTAATTTTCATTTTTCTCCAAATCCTGTTTTTAGTCCTCTCAATGTAATTAACTCTAAGTAAGTTTCTATTAAAAATTACTCACATGTGTCAAAATTTCAATATTTTTCAGCTTCAAATTTCATTTGGAGGTGTCATGGAGATTAAACCAAATTTAGAACCCCAAATGATTACCATAATAGAAAGATAGGAGTAGAAAACAAAATATATACTTCAATTCTCAGTAAAATAAAATACAAATACGAGATTTTCCCAGACATTTAGACAGCATTTAATGTGCACACAGAGGCATTACTCGACATAATTCATTTAAACCAGGATTCTAATAGTATAAAGCAAATCCATTATACACACATGAATATTAAGACACATTAAAATTTAATTAATCTGAATAAGTTATTGTATCCTATTTTCTATCTATATTGTTAGAATGTTCAATATAAAAAAACTAAGAAAATTATTGAATATGTTCACACATATTAAATTGGGATTAAGAAAACTTCAGCTTCCATTAGTGTCAATGAAATTTTTTTTTCCTATATTATGCTACCATTCAATAAATTATAGACTACAATCTCATTTTTATAACTGAAATGCAGAGGCCCAGAAAGAAGAATATGCTGAGAAAAACATTCAGAAATCTCTGTTTTATTTTATCTTTTCTGGCTTGGAATTCAGGTATTTAATAAAAATAAAATTTTTTGACATTGTTAACTATTGAGCATATCCTATTTAATTAGCTATTTGTGTTTTATTCACTGACTGCTAAAAGAGAATCAATGAGCAAACGACCAAGATAAGACACATCTTTGTGGGTCCCAACAGGGGAACAGAGGACAATCATGGACCAAGTGGCCCTTCACCAATACCATGAAGCCCAAAAGCCCCTGGGAACTTAGCTGCTACACTGGGGAGAAGGAGCAGGAGGGTAAGCATGCTCATTTTGACTATGTTTATCTTGAAATGCCTGAAAAATAAAGTTGACTAGGTTTATCTGGAAAAAAAAATTTTTTAATTAATAAATAAAAGAGAATCAAAAGAAATATAAGACACCATATAAAGCCTTTAAAGATTTATCTTCCTCTTCTTGATGAGGCAAGGTGAACTCCTCAGTATCCCCTCATTGCCTTTAATATAAAGTCTGAGTCTTAACATTAATGATATGTTGCTTCAATCTCTTTGCTCTAGATCTTAGAGTTGAAAATGCAAGTGACTAGTCCAAGTAGAGTCAAGTTGTAAGCCTAGCTGGAGTGCAAAATTCATTGTTGAGTCAAGAGGGAATGAAGAATAAGAAATAATGTGAGACAGTTAAAGACCAGATAATGCAGAGCCTTGAATTTCAATATGTCCTCCAGTGTCCCATAGGCAACAGAGAACTATTAGAAAGAATATAGTTTCAGTTATGCTAGATGAATAAGTTCTAGAGATCTGCTTGTATAACATAGTGCCTATAATTAACAATATGGTATTGTGCCTTTCAAAATTTGCTAAGAGGATAGATCTCATGTTAAGTGTTCTTACCACCTACCCTCTCCAAGGAAACTTTCAGAGGTGTTGGATATATCTATTACCTTGATTATGGTGATGGTATCGTGTTTACATATGACCAAACTCATCAAATTGTATGTGTTAAATATGTACAGTTCTTTTTATATCAATTATACTTCAATAAAGCTGTTATATTTAAATGCATTTTGAAATATAAAACATGCTGTCATTAATCTTCTTTGACGTTTCTAACTTTTAAAAAAAAAATTTATTTATCTATGTCTGTGTTGGGTCTTCGTTGTTGCACGCAGGCTTTCTCTAGTTGCAGCGAGCAGGGGCTACTCTTTCTTGTGGTGTGTGGGCTTCTCATTGCAGTGGCTTCTCTTGTTGCGGAGCACGGGCTCTAGGTGTGTGGGCTTCAGTAGCTGTGGCATGTGGGTTCAGTAGTTGTGGCTCGCGGGCTCTAGAGCACAGGGTCAGGGTCAGTGCGCAGGCTTAGTTGCTCCGCCGCATGTGGGATCTTCCTGCACCAGGGCTCAAACCCATGTCCCCTGCACTGGCAGGCATATTCTTAACCACTGCACCACCAGGGAAGTACGCCTTTTCTAACTTTTAAGTTTTAAGTGTAGCCGTATATGTATAGATGTTACATGTTCAAAATGAATGAACTGTGATGACTGACATTTACCACACAACTGGGCTGCATGCATGTAATGAGGTTGCAGGTTTTTTTGGAGGAACTTCAAGTTCACGTGACTACTTGCCTTTCCTTTTTTTTTTTTTATTTAGAGCAGATATCTGTGGAATATCTAGTTTATTTGGTATCGTTTTTCTTCTTCCATAATGTCTGTATCTCTAGATTTTGTCATTGGTTTTAAAGTCCTAGTCTGATGTACAAATGTTGAATGATTCTAGTCTAGCTCTGCCCTTTGCCAACCATGTGGCATTGGGAAAATTACTTTATCTCTCTGAACATGAGCTCTCCAAACTGCAAAAATTGGGTTCTTTACTCCTTTCATAGGAATTCTGTGTGGATGATACAACACATTTAGAGCATCTAGCAGTATGCCTTATCGATTTTAATTTAATCAATAGATAATTCACTTTCCCATCCCCTTTCTTTCTTGTTATTTATATTTTCCATCAAATATTCCATGTCTTTCATTTTTAATTGAAAAAGACTTGCATTTTATGAATATTTCAAACCAATCAGAGAACTTTTTTCCTTCCATGTACCTATTAACAATATACAGCATGTCATATATGCTCTTTGACCTCTAAAAGCTGTGTTGTCATGGCTGCCTCTTTGCTGTCAAAGACAATTTGTGCTGGGCTATTTGCATAAATATAGTCCCCTGGAAAGTCAGGATGATTTAAAGACTGGTTTTTAAACATTTGAGTTTTTATAATAAAATATACTAATGCAATATAATTACAGATTTGTGACTATCCAAAATATACATATGTTTTCTCTGCTTTGTCATCTTTTTCTTCTTTCTCTTAAAACCTAAGAAGCTAATTCAAAAAAACTAATTTACAAGAATAGCTGAAATTTCCAAATAAGAAGTCAGAAAAAATGCAAATGTTATTTCTCATAATATTACTTTCCTAAAGTTACACTACTGCATAATCCACAATTCATTTAACTGTCTAGCTAATAATTTATAGTAATAGCTATGTGCTGTGTTTGAATAAAATTATTACATTCGTACTTCTCATATTTCTGCAACTTCAAATTTTAAACGATCTAAATTATCATTAGCTTTTCCCCGTTTCCTGGATAACACAACATTTTTTTTTCCAGTGAAGGTGGAGAAAAATGGAAACAGATTTACAGTACTTCTCTTTCATGTAGTTATTTCATTTCATTTTCTTTTTTAAAAAATGCAATCAGCAGAAGTTTTCCTATTTAGGAATTGTAAGTGTTGACTACCATCAGCCTTTCTCCATTACCTACTAAAGCTATTCATTCCAAATTCCGTTGCTGAACTGCAAAAAGAACTGTCACATGTGCCCCTAATGGCAGTGAGTTTCCTTCCTTTCCATTTTCTGTGTATTTGTGTTGAATGGAATTTAGTATGCTAGGTCCACTGACCATATCCAAAATGATGTGACTGTCAGTTCAGTGAGAATACTGATTCTTCCTACATGGAAAAATGTGCTTGAATGGTGGTACTGCTGTCACCACTGCTATTCAACACTGAATCCCAATCCTGATGCCACCACCATCATTGTCCCAGAAAAGAATTGTTGTTTCCACAGCCATCACCATCAGGGATTTTACACAGTCCATGTTTCTTTAGTCCCCAATTCAGTGTCTGGGAGAGAGGCATCTGCTTAGTGGAGTCTAGGACTAGTACCTTTGCCTCAGACACAGGGTTATTTGTAAAGCAAATATCTGGGTTTTTTCAGGTTTTGTGGTAGGAGAAGACTCTTCTCATCAACATGCATACTGAGGAATTGCTCAAATAACAAAGGGCAATCTCTTCACACACATCAGAACCTCCAAGAAAGCAAATATCTTAATTAAGGCAGATTGAGTTCCCTCTCCTTCTGTCTCTGTCTCTCTGTCTCCCTGAGCCTTTCCTCTTTCTCTCTAACTCTTTTAATTACAATGAGTTTTAATAACACTATGATCCTCCATGAATATGAGTGGATTATATAACTGGGGAAGTAGGAGGAAGTCCAACATTCAGCCCCTGATGAAAGTTGCATTATTCAGTCCAGATTTACCATTAACGAAGCTGATACCAATATCTTACTTTGAAACCTATATCTATTTCTCACTTTATGCAGAATCTATATGAAGGGAAGAGTGATGATAATTAGCACACCTCAAAACCCAATACACTTATTGCTTGAACAAGGAAGTCAAAGCGTTTTGGCTTTTAACTCAGGAAAAGATATACAGAAGCAGCCCCTCATTAGAGTTGCTATCCCATACGGTAGCATATGGCCTTGTAGTGCAGAAATTGGATTTTCCCTGTTTTCCATATATGTTTACTTTTATCAAAGTTTCATGTAAATAAAATTTACCCTATGTATATACATGTATAAAATACATTATATATATATATATATATATATATATATAAAATCCCAATGTATTAACTGAAAGATATTCCTTTCTAAGAATCGGTGTGTTCTCTCTAGTCACAGTTCCCACAGTTCCTTATGGAAAAACTGGTGATCAAAAGTTCCTTGATGTGGCTGATCCCACTGGTTGGGTAGCACAACTTCCATTTGCAAACCGGTTCTCTCTTGCTAATTCCAACTATAGTGGCATCCTTACCTTCTCTTGAGTTAAAAATGGCCATTTGTCCCAGATATAACCAATAAGTTACCATTGAAAGTATGGGGTTCATGGGATCCTGAGAAAGCTTTTGCTTTATTGATAAAAGACTTCACGATCTGGCTGGCATTTCTCCATTTTTTTTTAACATCTTTATTGGAGTATAATTGCATTACAATGTTGTGTTAGTTTCTGCTGTATAACAAACTGAATCAGCTATATGTATACTTATACCCCCACATCCCCTCCCTCTTGCGTCTCCCTCCCACCCTCCCTATCCCACCCCGCTAGGTGGTCACAAAGAACCAAGCTGATCTCCCTGTGAGATGCAGCTGCTTCCCACTAGCTATCTATTTTACATTTGGTAATGTATATATGTCAATGCTACTCTCTCACTTCGTCCCAGCTTACACTTCCCCCTTCCCATGTCCTCAAGTCCATTTTCTATGTCTGTTTCTTTATTCCTGTCCTGCCCCTAGGTTCATTAGAACCTTTTTTTTTTTTTTTAGTTTCCATATATATGTGTCAGCATATGGTATTTGTTTTTCTTTTTTTGACTTACTTCACTCTGTACGACAGACTCTAGGTCCATCTACATCACTATAAATAACTCAATTTCGATTCTTTTTATGGCTGAGTAATATTCCATTGTATATATGTGCCACATCTTCTTTATCCATTCATCTGTCGATGGACACTTAGGTTGCTTCCGTGTCCTGGCTGTTTTAAATAGAGCTGCAGTGAACATTGTGGTACATGACTCTTTTTGAAGTATGGTTTTCTCAGGGTATATGGCTAGTATTGGGATTGCTGGGTCATATGGTAATTCTATTTTCAGTTTTTTAAGGAACCTTCATAGTGTTCTCCATAGTGGCTATACCAATTTCATGCCCACCAACAGTGGAAGAGGATTCCCTCTTCTCCACACCCTCTTCAGCATTTATTGTTTGTAGGATTTTTGATGATGGCCATTCTGACTGGTTTGAGGTGATACCTCATTGTAGTTTTGATTTGCATTTCTCTAATGATTAGTGATGTTGAGCATCCTTTCATGTGTTTCTTGGCAATCTGTAAATCTTCTTTAGAGAAATGTCTATTTAGATCTTCTGCCCATGTTTGGATTGGGTTGTTGTTTTTTTTTGATACTGAGCTGCATGAGCTGCTTGTATATTTGGGAGATTAATCCTTTGTCAGTTGCTTTGCTTGCAAATATTTTCTCCCATTCTGAGGGTTGCCTTCTTGTCTTGTTTATGGTTTCCTTTACTGTGCAAAAGCTTTTAAGTTTCATTAGGCCCCATTTGTTTATTTTTGTTTTTATTTCCATTACTCTAGGAGGTGGGTCAAAAAGGATCTTGCTGTGATTTATGTCATAGAGTGTTCTGCCTATGTTTTCCTCTAAGAGTTTTATAGTGTCTGGCCTTACATTAGGTCTTTAATCCCTTTTGAGTTTATTTTTGTGTATGGTGTTAGGGAGTGTTCTAATTTCATTCTTTTACATGTAGCTATCCAGGTTTCCCAGGACCACTTATTGAAGAGGCTGTCTTTTCTCCATTGTATATTCTGGCCTCCTTTATCAAAGATAAGGTGTATCAAAGATAACCAGATTATCATATGGTTTTCATCATTCAATTTGTTAATATGGTGTATCACATTGATTGCTTTGCATATATTGAAGAATCCTCACATTCCTGGGATAAACCCCCCTTGATCATGGTGTATGATCCTTTCTTTTTCTGTTCTTCTTCTGGGACCCCTGTTTAATGTTGTCCCAGAGGTCTCTGAGACTGTCCTCACTTCTTTTCATTCTTTTTTCTTTATTCTCCTCTACAGTAGTTATTTCCACTATTTTATCTTCCAGGTCACTTATCCATTCTTCTGCCACAGTTATTCTGTGATTGATCCCATCTAGAGAATTTTCAATTTTATTTACTGTGTTGTTCATCATTATTTGTTTGCTCTTTAGTTCTTCTAGGCCCTTGTTAAACGTTTCTTGTATTTTCTCCATTCTGTTCCCAAGATTTTGGATTATCCTTACTATCATTACTCTGAATTCTTTTTCAGGTAGACTGCCTATTTCCTATTCATTTATTTGGTCTGGTGGGTTTTACCTTACTCCTTCATCTACTGCATATTTCTCTGTCTTCTAATTTTTTTTAACTTACTGTGTTTGGGGTCTCGTTTTCACAGGCTGCAGGTTCGTAGTTCCTGTTGTTTTTGGTGTCTGTCCCCAGTGGGTGAGGTTGGTTTAGTGGCTTGTGTAGGCTTCCTGGTGGAGAGGACTGGTGCCTGTGTTCTGGTGGGTGGCTCTGGATCTTGTCTTTCTGGTGGGTAGGGCCACGTCTGGCAGTGTGTTTTGGGGTGTCTGTGAACTTAGCATGATTTTTGGCAGCCTCTCTGCTAATGGGTGGGGTTGTGTTCCTGTCTTGCTAGTTGTTTGGCATGGGGTGTCCAGCACTGGAGCTTGCTGGCCGTTGGGTGGAGCTGGGTCTTAGAGTTGAGATGGAGATGTCTGGGAGAGCTGTTGCCAATTGATATTATGTGGAGCTGGGAGGTTTCTGGTGGTCCAATGTCCTGAACTCAACTCTCCCACCTCAGAGGCTCAGGCCTGACAACAGGCTGGATAATCAAGACCCTGTCAGCCACATGGCTCAGAAGAAAAGGGAGTAGAAGAACCTAGGGGCAAGACGGGAATAAAGATGCAGACCTACTAGAGAATGGACTTGAGGATACGGGGATGTGGAAGGGTAAACTGGGACAAAGTGAGAGTGGCATGGACATATATACACTACCAAACGTAAAATAGCTAGCTAGTGGGAAGCAGCTGCATAGCACAGGGAGATCAGCTCTGTGCTTTGTGACCACCTAGAGGGGTGGGATAGGGAGGGTAGGAGGGAGATGCAAGAGGGAAGAGATGTGGGGACATATGTATATGTATAACTGATTCACTTTGTTATAAAGCAGAAACTGACACACCACTGTAAAGCAATTATACTCCAATAAAGATGTTTAAAAAAAAAAAGAAGAAAAGGGAGAAAAAAGAAAGAAAAAAAATTCAAAAACAGTAAATAAAACAAATTATTAAAATAAAAAAATAAAAAATAATAGTAATTAAAAAAAAGAAGAGAGCAACAAAACCAAGAAACAAATCCACCAATGATAACAAGCCCTAAAAACTATACTAAGATAGACATAAAAATCAGAAACTAATCAGTAGCAGACCGCAAATCCCAAGCCTACAGTTGCTCCCAAAGACCACCACCGCAATTCTGGGATGATTCGTTGTCTATTCAGGAATTCCACAGATGCCGCATACACCAAGTTGATTGTGAGGATTTTATTTGTTGCTCCTGAGGCTGCACAGAGAAATTTCCTTTCTCTTCTTTGTTTGCACAGCTCCTGGGGCTCAGCTTTGGTTTTGGCCCCACCTCTGTGTTTAGGTCACCCTCAGGCATCTGTTCCCGCCCAGACAGGATGGGGTTAAAGCAGCAGCTGATTAGGGAGCTCTTGCTCATTCAAGCCAGGGGGACGGAGGGGTATGGTAATCATAATTGGAATGTGGGGCGAGCCTGTGGTGGCAGAGGCCAGCATGATGTTGCAACAGCCTTAGGAGCACCATGTGTTTTCCCGGGGAACTTGTCCCTAGATCACGGGAGCCTGGCAGTGGCATGCTGCGCAGGCTCCCAGGGGGGTGTGGATAGCGACCTGTGCTTGCACACAAGATTCTTAGCGGCTGCAGAAGCAGCGTTAGCATTTCATGCCTATCTCTGGGGTCTGAGCTGAGAGTCGTGGCTCACGCCCAATCTCTGGAGCTCATCTAGGCTGTGCTCTGCCTTCTGTGGGCAGACAGGGAAGGAATCCTATCTCCTTGCGGACCCTGAAATAATGGTCTCTTGCCTCTTAGTCAGGTCCAGACTTTTTCCCGGACTCTTGGCTTTTGGGAAGTCTGAGGTCTTCTGCCAGCATTCAGTAGGTGTTCTGTAGGAGTTGTTCCACACATAGATATATTTTTGATGTATTTGTGGGGAGGAAGGTGATTTCCATGTCTTACTCCTCTGCCACCTTGAAGGTCCCCTTTCCTTTCCTTTTATTATTGCTGGTAATGCACATGTGGAGCTGTGGCTACCATTTTATAAAGCGGAAGGATAGCATGAAGAAGAAAAACCAACATGTTTAAGATAGTAAGGCACTAACATAGAAAGATCCCAGTTCCTTGAATACATTGTTTAACAGCTGGGTAAATAACATCTAGTTTTATGATGTATTAATTTAACAATAAATGTCTTTATATTTCATGTGACCATTAGTCATATATTTTGTTAATTGAAACCAAAGCATTCCCCTGACACAGAGTAAACATGATATCATACAAAAGATAATAAAATATTTATTATTTTATTAGAAGGGATTATTTGGTATAAACTTTAGAAATCCCAGTGAAATAATCCTATCACACAAAATTGAGGATATTTCTTTAGAGATAAAATTGCTCCTATAGTTTTATTTCCAGTGTGTTTCTTGTGCAGACAGTATTTAATGTACTGTGGCTTTTGTCTATGTAAGCTTATTTTCCATTATTTTATGCTGGTCACCAACTGCATGGAAAAATTCACATTTCTAATTAAATTGTTTACTTTTATTAGTAGACATCGTATCTTTTATATTCAAGAGTTGATGTTCATTAGTCTCTTGATTACAATGGCATCTTACAGTTACTCCTTTGAGGGTTGAAGTCTGATTTTGCAATTAATTAGCTGTTAATCCTAAGCAAGTTATTTAACTAGAGCTTTATAAATCCATGTCTTAAATTACATCTTGGATATTTAAATTTTTAGGCATATACTGAAGCTTCTCTAGCATTGCAATATCCTAGGTTTCCCTCAAAATAAAAGCACCCTATTTCAATAAATAGTTTACAATATTTTTTGTTTCTCATAGATTTTTAAACTCTTGACTCCGTAATTTTCTCTTTAGAGGCAAGAAAAACATTTAAAAGAGTATCTACTAAAATTTAAAAAATTGCAATATAGTCGAAAATACGGTTGTAATTAATAAAAAGGGAAAATAATTAATTTATATTTATTTAAAATTATATATGGAAGTCAGTGTGACTGACAGGAAAGACACACAGAATTTATGCAAAATATGAGTTTTTCCTTCTACTGCCCTCAAAGACTCAGGCATACAGATATTTAGTTAACCTTAATACTTACTGTCCTCTTTAAAAAGAGGGAAATCTGTAATGCATTTTTCAGAGAATATTATCTGCAATAAATGTCATTTAAAACGTAAGTTTGATGGTAATATGTATGATCATATTATTTAAGGTACTTAGTGAAAAACATGACTCATGTATATCTGAGATGTTTAGAGGGGCTTAACAGGCTGTTTGTAAACTGTTTTCTAAATCTTAGTGAGTTTAAAAAATACATTTCTATTTCTATCTTGAATATTGTCATTTTGGTCATTGTAGTATTTGCTGGGTATTTAGAATTTCAGCTGGCTTTAATTTTTTGGTGGTGAAATAAATAGCTACTCTTTCCTCTCTTACTGTTTATACATATTCAATACTAAATTATTTAAATTCAATTTTAATGTGTGATAATTTAAGCAGATAAATTAGGCTACTCAGGATGAAATCTGATTACATGAACACTGAAAGGTAATGTATGCAGCTTGGTACAATCTATAAAATAATTCTTTATGAAGGAACTGAAACTTTAATTACACGTGTATATCATTTTATATTATTATCTAAATTGTTATACTCTCCTTTACATACAATTCTAATTTAGCTTTGGTCTCATTTAATGTGTCCCACATTCACTTCTTGATGTTCTTCAATTTTAAATTTGGGTCTTTGTCATATATTAGTATTAATGTTATATAGGCATGCATGTATTTTTATCTACCTTATTCCCAAAAGATATTTAATATTACCATAATGTTCTTTCACAAAGATATTGAATAATAATCAGAGACCACAGGGATCATTTGGAACTATAATAAAGATTGACTTCATTTTTGATGTTTGATTCCTGACAGCTTTCAAGCCCCACCATTTTTCCTCCACATTTGGTGAAGCTGGTAAAGTAAGCCTGGGTGCTCTCTCTTTTTGTGCTTATAGGATATTCAAAGTATGTAATCTCTGGCCCATGTATAACAACCCTCACTCAGTTCCACTCCCTGACCATAAAGCAGAGCCTGTCTTCATTTAGACCATCTTGGGACGTTATCCTGCTCTCACCCCAGAAAGCTTCATTATATAAGTAAGAAACTTTTTTATACCCTCTTGGTGTTTGTGTGTGTGTGTGTGTGTGTGTGTGTGTGTGTGTGTTTAGCACCACCAGTCTCAAGACCTGAACCAAATGCCGAGTGGGGTGTCCATCCCATCTTTGTGTGTTGGTTACAACAGTTGGCACTCTAAGCAGTTTGTCTAGGTAATGATCACTAGTCGTCATTATTTTTTGCTTTGGTTTGCTGCCTTCCGGCAACCATTTTCTTTGAGCTGTGCTTCTCTGTGCTGGATTTGTGAGTCCTACTGAGCACAGATTAAAAAACTATGCTTGAAGTTTCAATAATTGACATTTAAGGGCAGGAGTATGAGACCTGGCCCTACTTAAAGTGACCCTGACTTGAGTGTCTTGGCCCAGACTATCTTTGTGTCTTAGATTGAATCAAGTATCTCAGTTCCAGTATAAGCCATGACTGATGCTAGGCTCAGGAGAACAACTCTTGCCCTGTGACCACTGTTAAGTGTCTAAACCCCCATTCTATAGAGTACGTAGAGGGAAAACTGATATTCTTTGCAACACATTGCTCCACTGGGTGTTCGCTTGTGTGAAGGAAGAATAGCCACCATGTGGTATGTTGAGGTCACATTCCTAAAAGCAGATGGCTACAAAATGCTTCTGCTGTTGCTGATGCTTATGCTTCTGTGGTCAAAGAAAAGATACTATTCCTTGGGGTGTTAGGGAAAAATACCCATGGCACCCCTATGGCACAATCACAGGGTTAATTCAAACTGGGGGTCCTTAAACCATATAAAGCAAACACTGCCACAAGGGAACCCCCTAACCCTCATGATATTGAGTTAAGGTTCTCTGATGGAAGAAACTTATAAATGTACCCAGGGTAGAAAGAATCCCCCCACTGGAGTAGAGCTAGTAATGAAGACGAAGAAGAAGGAAGGGGAGGGGAAGAAAGGAGATGAAGGTAGTAGTCATTGCCTAGACATAGAGGAAGGAAACAAAGAAAATAAAAGAGGCCCCAAATTTGACCCATTTGAAAATCCAAAATTTACTAAAATAATTTATACAAAAAAAGGATAAAACAGCACTGATTTGGCTTTTATGCCACTACAACGTAGGTTCAGAATTAACTTCTTTAACATCGGCTGAAATGCACCAAATGGCAAACCTTAATAGCCTTAACTGATACTGAAGCTCAAGTTACATTCATACCTGGGATACCACTAAATTTAAATAAGCTACCCCTATTCTCTTGGGGGAGTTACCAAATTTAAAAGTCTCACCTTAACTATTATAGCTATTGCCTTGCCTAAAATACCCCATGGTCATAGCACCTATTACCCTAAAATATCCCATAGTGAGCATGACATTCTGATCCAATGAGTAATATATTTAAATTTTTAAGTCTTGGCACTTAACAATCAGCTTGACAAAAATGGGATCTGCCATAGACCTGCCCCTGTCCCTACCCAATTAAAATAGTCAATATGATTCAATATAAATTAAAACAGGCCTTCAAGGATTAAAGCCCATTATAAAAACTTATTTTGATAAGGAGTGATTTTCCCCACCATTTCTCCATTTAACAGCACAATTTGGCCTGGTTTTAAACTTGGAAAGAATGAATGGAGTCTCCTCGTGGATTTCAGCAATCTTTATACTGTGGTTTCCCCCTTAAGTCACTTATATTAAATATTATTGAAATTCTTGACTCCATCCAAGCAGAAACTAATAAATACTCTGCAGTCATAGATTTGGCTAATATATTCTGTTCAGTGTCTAGTTCAACAGACTCTCAGCTGCATTTTGCTTTAAGTTCAAAGAAATATAATGCACTTTTGGGAATATAATGCACCTTGGAGTACCTCAACATCCCTGCCATCTCATACAATCTTTATAGAAAAGAATTTAACCCCATTCAACTTTCTCCAGGAGTATAGTTATAATACCACATCAATGACATCATTCTCCAAGGAGATTCATTTGACGAACTCATTCAGGACATACAAAAACTCACAAAGGAGCTTTACGAAAAGGGGATGGGTCATTGACCCACCCATAGAACAAGCCCCCACATCTTGGTTAAATTTCCAAAAATTATTTGGTCAGTCAAGTGTTGCTCTGTCACTGACACAATCAAGAAACAAATATTGACCTGCTCAGTACCAGAGATGTTAACATAAGCTGGACATCTTTTAGGCCTTTTTGTGTTCTGAAGGTAATACCTTCTCAATTTATAAATTTTACATAAATCCATTTATGAAGCTACTTGCAAATCAGCCCACTTTGAATGGAGTACTTTACTAGAAAAGGCTCTAGAATACATCCAAATTGTAATACAATAGGCACTCCCTTTAATGCCTCCCAGACACTCCTTTACTGTAGAAGCTTTAGTAACCTCCTCTCATATCTCCTGGAGTAACTGGATCAACCATGACGTCAATGAATTTCCCTTGGACTTCTGAAGCATAAAGTGTCTATGGACTTCTGCACTACACACCATTAGAACATCAGTTCTGGCTGTGTACTGAGCTCACATAGGCTCTAAACCTATGAAGCTCCATATCCAGCTGCTCATTATGCCTTTGGTCATGAAAACAGCACCCACCAAGGTCTCCTTGATAAGATAAAAAGGATACCCACAAGATAGTGCTAAATCTGGGTTCTCTGACATATCCTGGCTGCAGGGGGAATGGCCTCCTTTGTCAGGTACGTGGTGCTGTAGGTGGTTACTCTCTCTCCCACCCCTCTATTTGGAGAGACTTATGGAATGAATTGAGTGAATAGCAAAGGGAGTTTTATATTTTAAGTATGGCAGCAATATCTTCATATGTGATACAGCTTGCTGGAGAGCTGCTGCTTCTTACCCCTTAACCATATCTCTGATCAACCATGAAACCCAAGGGCTAGTACAATTGGCTGAACTTCAGTCAGTGATCCTAGCACTGGATTGGCCCGTGCCCCATCTGTATGTTTTTATAGACTCTTTGGCCATTGTCAATGGGCTGGCTATCTTGTCCAGTCAATGCCAGCAACAATTCTTTAGCCAATATTGCTGCCTTTGGGATAGAGTTTTTGGAAACTCTTGCCTCACAGATACTCAAAATATAATTCCAGAGCACATATATCTCTACTAATACAAAAACCACTATGCAAGACCTCATCAATATACTCCTCAATCCTTTCTGAGTTTAGATATTATTGAGAGTGACCAGGGCACTCATTTTACTTCTTAAAATATATATTGTTGGGCTCTTAAGTAAGAGATGCTAAGGACTTTTCACCTCCCTTGTCAGCATTGGGCTACAGGTCTCACAGAGCAACAAAATGTCTCAGGTTCAAATTCAATTAAATTAAACCTGGCAGGGGCTTCCCTTCCCTGGTGGTGCAGTGGTTGAGAGTCCGCCTGCCGATGCAGGGGACACGGGTTTGTGCCCCGGTCCGGGAAGATCCCACATGCCGCGGAGCGGTTAGGCCCGTGAGCCATGGCCACTGAGCCTGCGCGTCCAGAGCCTGTGCTCCACAACGGGAGAGGCCACAGCAGTGAGAGGCCTGCGTACCGGCAAAAAAAAAAAAAAAAAAAAATTAAACCTGGCACATTTTAGTCATCAAATATCAAGATGTATTGAAATAGAGTCTAATTTCCATTTTTGATGTTTGACGGCTGACAGATTTCAACCTTTACCACTCCCCCTTCACCTTTTGCTCCCCATCTGAGCAATCTTTATAAGATATCCTGGCTGCTCTCTCTTTTGGCACCAGCAGCAAGTTCAAGCCACACAAGTCATGCAAGATTTGTGGGAAACCTCACACTGGGCCCACCCTAATCATCATAAAAGATGAACCGGTCTCCTTTCCCTACTATCTGAAGTCATTTTCAGGCCAACTTTGAATGCCACTTTGTTCTTCCCAGAAAGACTTAATTCATTAATAATGCTTTAAAAAGATTTATTGAAGTATAGTTGATTTACAGTGCTGTGATTAATCATGCTTTTTATGCCTTATAGGTGAATATGTGGTGTCTGTTTTCATCTTGACATCTGAACCAAATTTTGATTAGGTTGATCTATCCTACTTTTACGGAGTGGCTACAATAGAAACATTGTGCATCAAATGTCTTTCTATTAGAGAGTGCAGAGAAAAAAAAATCAGCGTCCTCAAAATTATTTAAGGCAGAAACCACAGTGGTTACCTGATCATCATAACAATTACAAAGATTCCCACATTACTAAAGCACTGATTGTTATTATAGATGAGTATTTTTACCCAAAGGGATAAAATAGGATGTTTAACAACAACAACGACAGACTGTTATTGCCTTTGTGGTATTGCCTAGAACCACAAAAAATATGCTTGGAAGAGAAAAAACAGTTTGCTGGTGTCCTGTTCTTCATTATTAAAGTCGTTGGTTTTTATTTTATTTCTTACTTCGGTTCTAAGTGCATTATAAAAAAATTTGGAAGCATTCAGTTTTTTCTTTCCAATTATTGTAATGAGTGCAAATATGATACTTGCACAACAATCACTTCTATTAATAAATTTCTGACCCTTAGAATTACTTACATGCATATCATTTGCATGTCTATCTTTAGAACCATTTCCATCTACCAATTAATCACTAATCAACTGGTACCCATGGGAACTTGATAGCAAAAGAGAAGAGGAAAAACAAGTCAAATGAAATTTACTTTTAACAATGGAGAAAATACAATGAAACCATGAAGGCTGTACGATTAAAAATCACGTTTTATCAGCTACTAGAACGTTTTGATTCACAGATCAGGATAAGAATAATGCCCCACCTCCGCCCAAGGAGTCTCAAAGTGCAGCGATCAGTACTATTTTCCAGTTATGTATTTCTTCCCCTAGTATGTCCAGGAATGTGTGGATGCTTAAGAGTGTCCCAAAAGATAGTCTTGCTGTTTTTTGCCTCACCATGCTGAGAAAGGAACTCACATGAACTAAGAGGCTTCCTCAGTTTTTTCCCAGAAGCAGCTTGTCCTAGAATGAGCCCCTCTGAAGAGTCACTGAATCTCTTGTACTACAGCCAAGTTTAGACAGCTGAAACCCATACAGATTTAAGGCATTCGTTTGCTGCAGGACCATTAGCCATGCTCTTACATCACAGCATCTGTTGGAACTACAACCATGTTGCAAGATGAAGTCCTCAGGCAGGCAGTCTTCCAGTACAGGCCATTTCCTCCCTCTCTATTGTGAAATGATGCTAAGATGGCAGGAGTGTTTCAAGATGTGAAATAAAATGATTTCCCCCACTTCAGGGTGATGCTCAGCCAAGTGGCACCCCATACCCAAACTGACTTAAATTCCTAATACTAAAAACAAACTCTGGGGCTTCCCTGGTGGCGCAGTGGTTGAGAGTCCGCCTGCCGATGCAGGGGACACCGGTTCGTGCCCCGGTCCGGGAAGATCCCACATGCCGGGGAGTGGCTGGGCCCGTGAGCCATGGCCGCTGAGCCTGCGCGTCCGGAGCCTGTGCTCCGCAACGGGAGAGGCCACAGCAGTGAGAGGCCCTCGTACCGCAAAAAAACACAAACTTTGGATTTACTCAGACTGCCACATTTTCAGAGTAAAGTGTGTCAACTAACTGGATTAGGTGAGGTCTCTGACCCAGAATAACCATCTTTTTTCTACTAGTGCAGTACAAGTTCTGTTGCTCGTGTCTCGTGTCTCTTTCTCCTCCCAGAGTTATTTCTTTTATTAATTTTATGGGCCTATTATCCTTCCCACCGCAGTAAACTGTAATAATTTAGAATCTCAGGGAGAAGTGGTGAGAATATATAATCTTTGTCTCCAAGGAGATTTCTTTTCTTTTCAAAATTCTCCATATTTACCCAAGACATTTTGATCTCTTTCAATAAAACTTTAAAAAATATTATCAGTAGTTATTTCAATGAATAGGCATTTAAACACCATGAATTTAACTGGATTCCATTTTCCAACCATACTATAAGATGCCTTAAAAATAGACAATCAAGGATATTGTTTATACACTGAAATTTTTAAAAATTTATTTATTTTTGGCTGCTTTGGGTCTTCATTGCTGCGCGCAGGCTTTCTATAGTTGCGGGGCCTCGGTTGGTGCGGAGATTCAGCCAAGCAGGCTCTGGCAGCTTTACTCCTATCAAGCCTCTGGTGTAACTGCCTAATAACAGCAACACCCAGGTTTGAGCCCTGGTCTGGGAAGATCCCACATGCTGCAGAACAACTAAGCCCGTGCGTCACAACTACTGAGCCTGCGCTCTACAGCCCGTGAGCCACAACTACTGAGCCCACGTGTCACAACTACTGAGGCCCACGCACCTAGAGCCCGTGCTCCGAAACAAGAGAAGCCACCACAATGAAGCCCGTGCACCACAATGAAGAGTAGCCCCCGCTCGCCGCAACTAGAGAAAGCCCATGCGCAGCAACGAAGACTCAAGGCAGCCAAAAATAAATAAATTAAAAATTTTTTAAATTTAAAAAAAGAAGATAACAGTAGCCATGCAAAAATCTCACTACCCAGTGAAACATTATTAACTGAAACGTGTTTCCATCCATGTATTTTTTTATACATGTATTTGATATCATAACATATTTGTAATTCAGAATCCTGCTTTATTACTCAGAATTATAGCCTATGTATTTTCCTATCATTAAAAATGTCAGTGTACATCATTTTAAAGGATAAAATTATGTCTTGCCAAAATTAAAAAAAAAAAATGTTGTGCATAGATAATCCAATCACCAGGTGGAGAACTGGATTGACTTCTAAGGCATCTCCCCTGAAATTCTACAGCTCGATCCTCCTGACAACTTGGTGAAGAGAGCAGAACCATTTAAGAGACATATTTTTCTACCAAATTATTAATTACCTAGACACCAAAATATGAGTACCTGTGAAATGCTTCAAGGTCTGATTATGATATTTATGTAGATTGTCCACTGTTTTAGCCAATCATCTAGAATAGTGGTTTTCGAATTATGCCTATGGAGTCAGATGACCTGGGGTGATGCACAAGGAGCTGGGGCACTGCAGGAGAAAGCTCCAGCCCCCCTCCCTCCACTAATTAATACAAGTATTACTTTATTTATGAAATATATTGGATTTGTTGGCAATATATTTCATTTAAAAAACACTTTCCTCAATGGAAAAATAAAGAGGAAAGGAAGGAAGAGGGAGAGAGAAGTGGGGGAGGGAGAAGGAAAGAACAAGGGGAAGGAGAAAGAGAAGAAGGAGAAGGACAAAGCAAAGAAAGGACGAAGCGAGGGAAGAAGGAAGGTAGGGAAAAAGGAAATTTATATGCACTAGTCGAAGCAATTCAAGACATAAGGAAGAACAGAAACTCTCATAAGTTTGCCTGAAAAATGATGACTGAGAAATTAAAACTACTTCATACATATAGTTCAAGTAAACATGTAAATAGGGAGACAAAAATAAATGTTCCACATAGGAAATATGTATATACTTATACTTATCTTTTTGTAAATATACGAATTGATAGCCCAGAACACATTTTTATCTAGCAATTGTTTCCAAGCAAAATGTATTAAGGAAAGAGAGTAAATTGGGGGAGATAAGAGTTAATTGTCTTTTCTAACTGCTTATTCATTGTTAGAAAAAAAAGGAATATGTACTAAAAAGGAACATGCAGAATGGATAAGGGCACAGGGTTTCTAGAACTTCTGTGTACCAAAGAACCTCTTCAGGGTAAGGTCACAGGAATAGAAGATGCCAGGACAACTGGCTGGAGTTCAGAGGCAGGGTAAGGATGAGGCAAGAAGTAGGGCATTATGTCACAGGTGTTTATATAATCTATTGATTGATTGATTTGTTTCATTAAGGTTTAACAGATACAGTGAAATGTACAGATTTTAAGTGTAAGTCCAATAAGTTCAAATATGTATAAGATGAAACTAAAAGCTTTCTCAAAATTTACATTTCCATCATGTGTAAATATATTTGTGATAAAAGGAAACTCTGTTATTTGGGCACAGAATAACCAGTATTTATCAGAGAGAAAACTCAAATTCTAGTTACTCCTTTTTTATTTGCATATTATAAATTTAAAAATTTGCAGTAAAGGAATCACAAGCCTTTTTGTTTCCTTGTGAATAAACCTATCATATTTAGCCAATTTTGTTAAATTTTAAGTACATTTTGTTGCTTCTATTTAAATTGTTATTTGCACTTATTATAGCTCAGGTGCACAAAGTACATTTTGTTCATACACTCTACACTTATTACATATCTTCAAGTATATTTCATTATTTTCTTTCATATTTTGGTACAACCAGACCTTTCTTTCTTTTAAACAAAATATTTTGCTTTTATCTCTTTTCTCTTCCTAGATAAACAACTCATTCATCCACTGATGGACACTTAGGCTGTTTTTATGTCTTGGCTATTGCAAATAATGTTGCAGTGAAAATAGGAGTGCAGATACCTCTTTGAGATACTGATTTAACTACCTTCAGATATATACCCAGAAGTGAGATTGCTGGATCATGTGGTAGTTCTATTTTTAGCTTTTTGAGGAACCTCTATAGTATTTTCTGTAGTGGCTGTACCAATCTGTATTCTCACCAACAGTGTGCAAGTGTTCCCTGTTCTTCACATCATCACCAGCACTTCTTATCTCTTGTCTTTTTGATAACAGCCATTTTTATAGGTGTGAGGTGATATCTCATTGTAGTTTTGATTTGTATTTCCTTCATGATTAGTAATGTTGAGCACCTTTTGATGTATCTGTTGGCCATTGGAATATCTTAAGAAAAATGTCTATTCCAGTCATTTGCCTATTTTTAAATTGAGTTATTTGATTTTTTGATATTGAATGTAATGGCATTTTTTATAGAAATAGAAAAAAATGACTCTAAAATTCGTATTGTAACAAAAAAGGCCCCAAATAACTCAGCAATCCTGAGAAAGAATGAAGCTGGAAGCATCACACTTCTGGATTTCAAACTATATTACAAAGCTATAGTAATCAAAAAGTATGGTACTCACATAAAAACAGACACATAGACCAATGGAAAATAATTGAGAGCCCAGAAATAAACTCATGTATATATGGTCACCTGATCTTTGACTAATACTCAATGGAGAAAATATAGTCTTCAATAAATGGTGCTGGGAAAACTGAATATTCACATGCAAAAGAATGAAAATGAACCCATATCTCACACCACTCACAAAAATTACCTTGAAATGGGTTAAAGACTTAAATGTAAGACCTGAAACCACAAAACTTCTAGAAGAAAGCAAAAGTAACAAGCTCCTTGACATTGGTCTTTGCAATAATTTTATGGATATGAAAACAAAAGCACAGGCAACAAAAGCAATGCTAAATAAGCAGGACTACATCAAACGAAAAAGCTTTTGCATAGGAAAAAAATGATCCACAAAATAAAAAGACAACTTATAGAATGGGAGAAAATATTTGTACACCACCTATCTGATAAGGGGTTAATATCCAAAATATATAAGGAAGTCATACGATTCTTAGTCCTATACAAGGTAGAATATTGTTTGTACTGTGATAGAATTAGAAAGAAGACATAAAGAGCTGTTTTAAAACCAATATTAGTAACTCTAATTTTAAAAAAAATCTTTCTATCAGAAATATACTAAATTAACTTTAAAAAATACAAATTATAAACTCTGTGTTCATAAATCATATTTTAAAAGGCTCTAAGTTATGTTAAAAAGTTCTGAATATCACACTTTTCTTTTTATCTCTAACCATAACCAAGGATGTTACCTTAATTCACAGAATTTTAGAATATTTTTTTAAAGAAAAAAATCTACTGTCCAACCTGTAACAGAGCTATTTGGGTGAGAAAAAGAGTTTTCTTTAAAAGAGTCAAAACTTTTAATACATTAAAAGTTAAACATTTTTTTAAATTTCTTGAATTTTTTCATTTTCAATTTATGTAAATCCTAAATATGTAACCATTAGAACTTGAGCTCCAGTAGCTTGTAAGAGACTTTAAAATCTGATGCACTGAATCCTTGTTTTATGGAGCCTTTCAAATGAACACCCTTGTTCATATCAAAAGTTCCTGTTACTGTCACAGCAATTCCAAATTGCCCTTGGTGAAATTATGCCAATTAAAGAAATATGCATATGAGTTAAGATTGTAACAAGAGTTATGAAGGAAGCAGACATTTAGTCTGGAAGGAACACACACTTAAGAAACTTCATGAGAACTGCAATAGTCAGTAAAGATTACAGTTTTGAAACCACATGTCTCCAGAACTGGGCCAAAAATTAGTTGTCACCAAAGACTAGTTGCCCAGAGAAGCTCCCTGGCCTGGCAGAGGGAATTAAATAAAATATTCTCAGAAACATGAAGACAATACTGAGGAATGTCCTTATAAGGTTTTCAAAGTGCAACATGACATTTTGAAAGCATCAGCTTCAATCCAGTTGAGAGGACAATTTTTCCAACCTCTATCTGTCTCTTGCCCTTTGAACTTCATCCTATAAACCGGGGGTCAGCAAACTGCAGCCAGAAGGTTAAACTCAGACCAACATCTGTATAAATAAAGTTTTACTGGAACACAGCCTTGTGCATTCATTACATATTGTCTGCAGTTTTCGGGCTACAACACCGATTTGAGTAGTTGCAGCAAAGACTGTCTGGCCCAGAGAACCTAAGTATTTACTACCTGTCCTTTAACAGAAAAACATTTATTGAACCTTATTAGAGACATAAATCCTTACAGACAATAGACAGGTAGAGTTGGCAGTTAGTGGTAAATTAATGCTATGGAAGATCCACGCAAAGGAAAAATGTGTGCACAGTTGACCAATGACCAACAAGTCTGGGGGATTCTTTTCTCAGAATGGAGAAGAAAACATAATGCTAAGGACTCTATGAAGTAATTGGAACTCTGATTAAGCATAAAACTTACATCATATTCACCAGCAGGCGGGCTCAGCTGGGGAAGACTCCAGGTATCTCAGATGTGCACACTGTTACAGAGGTGAGCTCCTTGTCAAGGTGAACGAGGGATGTGGCCAAGTCTCACTGGGGCTCCGTTGCTAAGACCATCCAAGTCACTCTGGTGGTAGGTTTATTAGCTTGCTACAGCAAAAGAAAATGCAAACTGTGAGGAACGATGAGGAGTCTCAAAATGGGGAAGCTGGGAAAGTTATTTATAGCATTTTGGATACCAGCATTACTCATAGGATGGTATTCACAGGGACTGAACTGATTTTGTAAAATAAGGAGCTGCTGGAAGATCAGTGCCATACCTTTAAAATACATGAGTCTCTACAGGGTAACTATTTGGTCAATTGGTCTGTGTTTTAGCTTGAAACATACGGGTCTGAATAAACTGGTGTTAAAGGGATTTGAGCTTAGATAGATTATCTTTCATGCCATGCTTTTGTACAGTTTATCTGTTTTGTGAGTCCTTTGACTGTTTTGAAAGTATGGTTTCTATTTCAAGGATCAGTATAATAACATAAACTGGAATAATAAATACCACATTTAGGTTTGTGGGAAGAAGATGCAACTGAGGACGTGTGCAGCTTCTATTTGTACTTTTCTTAAATTGGAATAGCTTAGGTTATATTTTTTATATGATGCCCCCTCTTCCCTTGGCCTATGGACAGCCATTGATAGGGGTTAAGAGTAGAGTCACCAAACGCTAAATGCTCCTGCCAAGATCTCACCCTCCTTCTTCCTCTCAGACATAATTCAGCTCTATTCCATTATTTTCTGCTTTAAACTCCAGGGGGAAATCTCAATGTTCCTTTTAGCCTGTCACCTCCAGAATCCCAGGTCTCCCTGGGCATGTCTTATGTTTCCGACCATAGACTATAAGCTTACAATACTTTTCCACATGAGCATTTCTTATAACCTACTTGCTTTATTTTTTCTATGACACTTATCATCCTCTAACATAACGTGTATTTCTCTTATTTTCTTAAATATCAGCACTGCCTGTTGTGGCAGGCAGAATTCTAAAGATGCCCTCACCACAAGATTTCCGTCTGGTGGTTATTCAATCAAACATTAATATAGGTACTGCTGTGAAGGGATTTTGCAAATGTAGTAAAATCCCAAAACTGTTGACCTTAAGATGACAGAGACTATCCATCCATCCAGGTGGAGCTGACTCAATCGGACGAGCCATTTTAAAGCAGTTTCCTCTGGCTGGTAGCAGAAAGGAAAGACAGAGATACATGAATTAAGAGAACTTGATATGCCATTGCTGGTTTTGGAGATGGAATGGGTCACATACAAGAAGCACTCACAAGGAGCTAAGAGTGATTCTTGGCGGAGAGCCAATAAGCAAAGGAGGACTTCAATTCTACAACTGCAAGGAAATGAACTCTGCCAACAATGTGAATGATCTTGGAAGCAGATTCTTTCTCAGAGACGCCAGATAATAGCCTATCCCTGCTGACTGGTTTTTTCAATCCTTGTGAGAACCTAAACAGAGGACCCAGCCAACACGAGTCAGACTCTTGACCTACAGAACTGAGATAATAAATAGGTACTGTTTTAAGCTGTAATAAGAATAGAGATGGTTTTCCCCATTTTGTTCACTGTTATATCCTTAGCACCTAGAATTGTGCCTGACACATGAGAAACATTTTAGAAATAATTCCAAATTAATCTGCTAAACTAAACACTATGAATAATATGAGACTGTGTTTTAATCCTGTAGACTCACTCTAGATTTTTAACTGTAAATTCAGTTAAGTAAAAGATTAAGGGTTAAAAGTTTGAGGGACCATCTAATAATATTATATAATTTTAATCTTATTAAAATTATAAAAGGCATCAATGTTACACTTACAAATGTTTAAATCTTTTTTTAAGATGAATTGATTAGCAGACACTGAATACTTAATTTAATACATGCTTTAGTGCACTTTATGTGACACAAATTAATTTGCAATAGAGGCAGGAAACCTATCTCTAAGGTAGTTAGTCATGGTCAAGTCTTAATTATCTTCTTAAATAGGAAAACAGCAGGTTTATAAAGATATCTACTATGGTATTCTTGAGTGATACTCTCTCTTATTTGTTAATAACTTTCCATTAAAATACTGAAAACATTCAATGATATAGATTTCAACACAAGGACTTTGAAATAATGATACCTATTTTTGAACACCTACAACCTTTCAGCCTCTGTACATTCCTTCCAACCACACCACAAGGTGCTTATATTTCTATTTTAGGCATGAGGAAAGTGAGCCTCAGAGATATGAAGTAACTAATGCAACATAGGAAAAATTGAATTGGCAGGTCTTAAGATTCCAGCACAGGTAGCTGCATAACTCAAGTTTCATGTTTGTCTTATTCTGTTACATTGTCAATCAGTGATTTTTTTGTTTATTAAATGCATCCATAATTACTATGAATATATACAAATTTACATACATGTCTGAATATTTGCAGTGTTTGTACCTGAGATTTATTATATATGAACCAGATCTGATCATCATTTTCCTAGACAACAATTTTATCTTGGAAACTTGGTTAGAAAGAGTTGAAATTTTGTCATGAGAGCAATAATCAAATTTGCAAAACAAGTGCATATGTGAGTTCATTTTGATCTACAAAATGACTGAATGACCTTAAAATGATCAGTTATTAATTGACATTTCTTATTCTTTCTTTCAGTACACGTTGATTGAGAATACACCATGTGCCTGGCATTGTACTCCAGGCTAAATTCAACATGAGATTTGCCCTTGGTATTCTGGGAGCTTTGAGAGAGCGTTCAGAAGTGATATACTGACAGCTGAGGCCAAGAGATGAGTGGGTGTTAGCCTTAAGAAGGGCAGTTTAGAGGGGAAAAGAGAGTAGGAGTGCGGGAATATTCCAGACAGAGAAAGTGAATGAAAAGGACTTAAAATGAAGATCTTTCTTTTTCTGAGGAACTGAAAGCGGTGCATTGCTTTTGGATAATAGAGTCCATTGTGGGGAAAAGGAGCAATGGAGAGAGAGATTAAAAAGGATGAGATTTGTGTGTGCAATGTGTTCTAGGTCACATTAATAAAGTTGAAATTTATGTGGTGGCACTGAAGGGAATGCCATGAGTAGGTTTTGTATTTGTTCACTCACTCATTCAACAATATTCATTAAAGGCTTGCTCTGTGTACTGTGCACCAGGCACAGGCTCCTGGGTTAGGAGCTACAGACTGCAGTGAATTCGTCACTGTCAGGGTCCTTTCCCTCATAGAGCTTATTATCTGGATTGATGGTTTTGAAAGGGCAATCTGTTGCAATATAAATAATAAATTGTCACAAAGAAAGACCAAATAGAGGGAGTTGGAGTAGGAAGCAAACAGGGATAATTGCCTGAGCTAAGAACACAGGATCTAACAACAAGGAAGTCTTGGTGACAGAGATGGGGGTTGGAGGAGGCATTTAGACCCCAGCTTCTTTTGTAAAGTTCAGACTAGATGGAGAGCAGGTACTATATATCCTCATCACTGTATTTCCAGCCCTTTTTTCCTAATTTAACCTTGACTCTGAATCATAATCTTTGCCACGTCATTGCATCCAAGCATTCTTGATTTTAAAGTGTGTCCAACATCTGCCTAACCTATTAATTGGGACTGAATTTGGTGGTTTCAGGTCCTTTGCCATTAAATTCACAATTACTATCTTCTGGCTAATGAAAACCTTGACTCTTTGGACATTTTTCTTTTCAGCATTACTGGGATAGAGTCACATTCAAGTAAATAGAGAGTAGCATGGTGATGAGTGGTTAGTGAATCTCTCTTTCCCCAAAATATCTACTAATCTAGTCAAAAAGTTACAAGATGGTAACTACCCAAATTGATGACCTATTTTAGTAACTATTTGTTCATTGATTTTTCTGTGCTGTGCAATTGGTTCTTGTATAGATAGGTTTGCTCTATAATATTTCATATGTAAATGTCTCTTCTCCTTCACGGTATTTAAAACAAAAATGTTCAAATAGTTGTTTAATTTTTCTTCCCTACCCTTAAAAAGTAAATTCAGTCATTTTCTGGTTTTAGTGTGGTTTTTAGTTTTTAAATTTATATTAAGTTTATAAAGTGCATGCTTTTAAAAGTACATTTTTGTTTTTTAGAAAAATAAATATATTCAACAATTTATTTACTTTTTAAATATTAAAGGTAGAATATAATTATAATTTGCAAAACAGTTCATTCTTCCACCACATTCTTGAAACAAAAACATAAGCATTCATACTCTCTGTTTTCAGGCTCTCATTTTCTTGCAAAAAAAAAAAAAGATATTTGGAGATTTGAAAAGTTCCAAGTTTATATTTAGATCTGACAGGAACAAATTTCAGAATAAATTCTATTTTTAAGCCCCCTGACAATTTTTAACATGTCTATGCTTAATTTTTTATTAGTTGTATTATGGCTGATCAGTACATTTAATGGAAGCCACAGGGTTGGATTTGAATATATTTGTGTTTAACTTTTCTTCTGTTAAAGTTTATTTGTTTTACTTGGACTGTCTAATCTTTGCTCTCGAGTGTTATACATTCAAACTTCAGTAGCATCATATTATAAATCATGAAGAATAAGTTTGACACTTGGAGAAAAAAGTATAGAATTATTTCTTCAAATTGTCATAGTACTTTAATGTCTTGAACTGTGTAAAAATTGAAGTGTATAACAGAAACGTTAAATATTTCTTAGACATCCTAGGGTCACTCCCATTTCTAATTTGATACACTTTCTTTACAAAAAATTCCAGCTTTATATGTCTTTTTCTTCTTATTTTTAGCAATACACTTAGTATCACAGTTGCATAAATGAAAAAGTTAAAATAAAAATTCTCAATCAAAACCTCCATTTTATGAATTTCATTTGATATCACAAAATTCAATATTTATAAATGTTTATAACCTGCAACAATTAATGTAAGCTAACAGATACCTTAAAAGATCAAACATTTTAAATTACTAATAAAAACAAATAAAAACGCTTAGAACTAGTCCTATTTAAGTAAGCACTCAATAAAGCTGGGCTTCTCTATTCTAATTTTTACCTTGCCTTTAACCCTTTAAAGGCAAGGTTTGTAAAATAATCCAAAGCTTTACATTGGGAAATTTATGGATACATTATAAATACTATAGGATGAGGAAGAAGTAAAGCCTTCCTTCTGGACAGTAGTTTCTAAAACAGTAAATTTCATCCGTTCCTGTGGTATTAGTTCTATGATAAATCTCCCTTGTAGAAGGTTTCTGTATAATTCAGGCAGGCTTTCATTATAATTTGCAAGAATTTGCCTTATAAATGAAACCTATAATTTGTGCTATGGTTTCTGTCAAATTCAAATATTCTTCTATTACTTTGAAGACTTTCAAATGTTACTTGTCGGTATTAAAATTGTATTATTTTCCCACTCAAAATCGTCTCTGCTTTTGATATTCAAGCACAATAGGTGAGTGGCTATTCTCCAAAGTAATGAACAACTGTGGATTTAAAATTCTGTTTTATTTTTTTCGCTTATGAAATCTTAATGGGTATCCTTTTGGCTTTATGGAAGTGGACTATAAAACTGACAAACAAGTTAAAAAGTTAATTTCACCATGATGTATAAAAACTTGATATGGAAAAGTCAGGTTTCATTAACTGTTCAAAGATTATTACTCTCCTCTCTATTGTAGACCCTTGAACATAGAGGGCGCTGTTACATTAATGAAGATCACCATTTCAAGTAGTGTTTATAGTTCCTTTTAATGGCAAGACCATCAGTTCAAATGTGTTCCGTGACTGCTATGTATTAATCATTTTATCATTCTCTCAGTAAATACCTTTTTCATAATGCTTTAATGAAGTCCTTTTCATAGGCTTTCATCTGAGATAAGTAAAGATGTGAATATGAATGCATGGAAATATTTATGGAAAACATTAGCTCATAGGTTAAATGCCTCATGAAGTTTCCTGACAGCACCACTATTAATTTTTAACACATATAATAATATATCATGACAAAAATTAGTCAACATGAGTCACTAGACATTACATATCGAAAACTATGGAAAGAGCAATAACTTACATTGACATTTTGGAAAGGCACGTGTTTTTGTCACATATATGCCAGGATATGCAGACCACCATCTTTAGTCGGAGTGATGCAAAATAATTCCGGCAATATATCAAGTATCCCCAGCTAGTTGTTACAGTGATCATTCCAAGAAAAACAAGGTTGTTTAAAATATTGTAATTTAGAATTACATTGATCTTTAAATTTTTATCTAGCTGGCTTGAAAATAATCCAGTAACGGACAGTATACCTGTGAATGTTTTCTAAAGTGAAAACAATCAGAAGAGAGGTACCAAGTTCTCAATTTGGAATATTATTTACTCCTCTCCTCCAAGCTCTTAAGTGTTTTACTCATCCCTAAATGCTGACTTCATGTTTACCAGCTGCACTGCTGCTTTCTTATGGCAAAATACTCACACTGGCCCAGCTTCAGATAATGAGCCTTAGCATACAGAATATATTATTGGAATTCTTAGGAGATGTGGTTATTAATTATCATCTGGCTTTACAGCCATTTAGATGCCAGAAAAAAAAAAAACAAAACTGTAAACAGCACATGCATCAAGAGCATTAAATGTGTTTGTCTCTTTAGACACTCTAATCCCATTGTCTAGAATCTCTCCTCAAGGTACTACCCTGAATCATGATGATACCTTCATGCAAAAAAGATGATTTTTGCAATGCTGGAATCATCCCAAATAATTAATACCAGTATACTACTCAGTGTGGTATAGAAATATTGAAATAATCATTTTGAAAATGATATTAACATTGACATTTCTCATGAGTTTTGAAATAGAAAAGAGTGAGCTCTCTGGTAAGGATTATTAATATGTGTATTATATATGATATGATATGATATAATATATAACATATGGTCAATAATGTATATAATAATAATATAAAATAAATTATGTTAAAGTGCAGATTCTGAAGCCTGATTGCTCAGGTTCAGATTCTAAGCCAGTCACTCAGCAGCTATGTCAGTTTCAAAAAGGAATAATGTGTCTCAGTTCCCTTATCTGGAAAATGGGTAGGAAAACAGTTTTTAAAAACTATTTACATAGAATTGTTGTGAGATTTAAATGATGTTGTCCCAACTAGAATGTTTAAAATTGTGTTTAGACCATATTAAGAGCTTGCTATTGCTATTTTGATGGTTCCTAATATTAAAGTGATATTTTATAACAATATGTTTGCATTTATCACTCCAAATCTTAACCTTTATCCATATGCTCTGCAAAGGAAAGATGTTACAAACAGTAAACTTTAAAAAGATGAATTGGTATGTGCAAGGTGACATTTGAGAGGGAGGAAAATGAAGGTATGGTGACTGGTTAAAAATATACAAGCAGTACTGGAATGAGGTCATATTAGAATATTCAGTCACATCTTACCTCTGCCTGTGAATTATACAGACATCAAAGCATCCATCTATTATCATTTGGTCTTTTGCTCCCTGTCATACTTTAATTATGATGTCTGCGTATCATATCATGATGTTCTAATAACGAGGTTTTTGTGGTGTCTTATGTGTCTCTTGATGGGAAGAGATATCAATCCACAATTTAGAGATTTTACGACTACAAAGTTACCCTCTTACCTGTCACTGGAAACGCTGCTTTCCGTTATAGTTATATATATAAGTCATGAAATTTCAAGTCACTCTGCTTATCTTTTACAACTTGTCCCCTCACCTCACACTACTTAGCTACCTGGGCCTCAGGGCTCTCCTTTGAGCACATTAAGCTTCTCCTATGGCAGGACTTTACCCACTTTCCCCACACTGCCTGGCTTGCGAGAGGGCCAGTGTCCTCATTACATTCAAATCCGCTTAAATGCCACCACATTAGAGAGGCTTCTAGTAACCACATGCATTAAAATAGCATAACCCTCCCATCACTCTATATTGTATAATTTGTTAATTTTTCAACATAGCTTTTATCATAAATATATATTGTATCTATTTAATTATGATTTTTTTGTCTTCCCCTACTAGAATGTAATTTTACTGAAGCATGAGCTTCATTTGTTCACTCTTACATCACTTACCTCTAGAAAATAAGAGTAGTCAATTAATACATATTAAATGGCTGAATGGACATGACTGACAAATTTTATTTAAAATCAGGCAGAATTTCTTTTCAAACAATCTTGAAACTTGGTAATTGTAACTAGGTAAACTGTGTTGATAGGTAATTTCAGCTCAACATATTTACTTTAAAAAGTTGCTCACATATATACAATGGAATATTACTCAGCCATAAAAAGAAACGAAATTGAGCTATTTGTAATGAGGTGGATAGACCTAGAGAGTCTGTCATACAGAGTGAAGTAAGTCAGAAAGAGAAAGACAAATACCGTATGCTAACACATATATATGGAATTTAAGAAAAAAAAATGTCATGAAGAACCTAGGGGTAAGACAGGAATAAAGACACAGACCTACTGGAGAACGGACTTGAGGATATGGGGAGGGGGAAGGGTAAGCTGTGACAAAGCGAGAGAGAGGCATGGACATATATACACCACCAAACGTAAGGTAGATAGCTAGTGGGAAGCAGCCGCATAGCACAGGGATATCAGCTCGGTGCTTTGTGACCGCCTGGAGGGGTGGGATAGGGAGGGTGGGAAGGAGGGAGACGCAAGAGGGAAGAGATATGGGAACATATGTATATGTATAACTGATTCACTTTGTTATAAAGCAGAAACTACACACCATTGTAAAGCAATTATACTCCAATAAAGATGTAAAAAAAAAAAAAGTTGCTCTACTGTTAATGGCACTTTCAAATATTAACAGGCTATTTCTAAGGGAGAATTGAGCTGGACATCATCAGTGAATTATGGAGCAATGGGGTGGGGGTGAGGTAAGCACCAAAGTAAAAAAATAAAAATAGGGCTTCCCTGGTGACGCAGTGGTTGAGAGTCCGCCTGCCGATGCAGGGGACACAGGTTCATGCCCTGGTCTGGGAAGATCCCATATGCCGCGGAGCGGCTGCGCCCGTGAGCCATGGCTGCTGAGCCTGCGCGTCCGGAGCTTGTGCTCCGCAACGGGAGAGGCCACAGCAGTGAGAGGCTCGCGTACCAAAAAATTAAAAAAAAATAAAAAACTGCTCTAAAAACTGAAGAATAATTTTGTTCCCATTTTAAAGACAATGAGTGGATTTAGAAATAAAGAGGAAGATAACATCTTACCTGACTTAAGTCTTAATCTAAGTACTGTTCTCATCTGATGATCAGATATTCCCTGAATTAAAAGATAAGATAATTATAATTTGATTTATGCCACTACAACAAGATTTCTTATTTTGTCATCTAGTTAAATTGTGTGAGCTGGGCAGACAAACTGAATAAATGCTAATGCCCAAAGGGCTACTCTTAAATATTCATATTTTATGGTCTTTCTTTAGAACAGAACATGTAGTATTTCTCTCTGAGGAAATATGTCATAAACGGCAAAGCCTTTAAGACTACCTTTTAGACTAAAGAGCCCTCTTGACTTTCTGTAAGAAATAATAGTATCATAATCAGAGAATCTCAAGTATGGAAAAACAATTATAAACATTATTCCATTGATTCACCACACTCTCAAATCAAAATAGGGCTTTTGTTTCTAAGTATGCTGTTTTCGCTCCATTTCCTAGATAGAATCCCTGTTTCAATCACTAAAGCATACTTCAGTGCTTATATTTTAAGTAACTGAACAACTTTTAATGATGACTGAAAATAAAGATAACTTCAAGTCAGTAAATCCTCAGAAATCCATTCAGAGGCCATGTCAGGAGAGGTGCCGTAATCTTTGGCAAGTTTCTTAACTCCTCTCCTTTTAATCTCCTTATAAATAAGACGGGTATTAATAATAATACCCAGACATTGAGGTTGTCTTAAGAATTAACTCAGTAGAAAAGCTGGCTCATTATAGGCATATACAAGGTTTGTTTGTTTGAATATAGCTGTTATTATCTTTATGGAATTTGACAGTTATTTTGGAAATATGAGATTGTTCTGATCATTTATGTTAGCCAGTTCATTTGAAACATTGCTATATAATGGTAATCGAGTTCATTAAAATAAATATCTACATGAGCATCGCTGAGTCAATATTTAAAGACTACGGATGTGAGTCATGAGTTATCCGTATTCTGCTGATGCTAAGACATTCTTGCCTTCTTTAACTACTCTTTAACCTGTTTAATAACGTGACCATTGTAGATATTTACTAACCATACTTCATCCTAATAAGGAGAGAAGTGCTGGGAAGGGAGTGATAGAGGACATAAAAAATGTTTATGACATATTCATTGTCCCCTAAGGGATAGAAGAATATTCAGAATATAATTTATTTTTCAGAAGTCAGGTGTAGGTTAATTCAGTTAGTATTATGAATGTTATATTCTATGATATTTCTTCTCACTTACTAATGAATTTTCAGGTGTTTTAACAAAACTGAAGAACTCCTTCATGAAACTTAGTGACAACCTCCTTGGGGAAAACCACCCATTTAGAAGTGTTTTCTTGGGAGATATATTATACTCTCATTGGAAGTTTGATTGATACCTTGATATTCATGTTTTGGTAAATGGCCTGCTACTGAGCTAACTAGAAAAGGATTGATATGAGTAAAATTTACATTATTTATTTTGGTTCTTCATAATATTTTACACTCAACTCTTTCAGATCTCTCTCTTCCTCTCCCTCTTTAACACACACACACATACACACACACACACATACTCATCTGATACAAAGTATTCTCAACAGAGGCTCTAAGTAGTCTATTCATTGAGAAATGAACCATGTAAGAATATAAGGTCAGGAAAATTCAGCACTCTAGAATTTTAGACATGAGGCATATTCAGTTCTTGTATGATATTTGTTAAGAATTAGTTGCAATTGATTATGTAACCCAGGTAGCATTTGTTAATACATTTTCCCCTTTTTATTTTACATCCAATTGTGCTTTCCAGGTTGGTTTTATATTATTGCTAATTTTTCTTTGACTATCAGAATAAGAGTTAAAATTACAATATGCCATTGTTATTGGTACTCTGCTTTATGTTTATTTTAACATCTTTAGTTCTGTGAGAAAAATCTGATGTACCCAATAAGTAACCTGCCACAGATATTTTTAAGATGAATCTTTTCTGGAAAATTTCTATTTGCTTTACTTATTATAATCCCATTGGTCAGTTTGTGCCCTCACTCCTTGCTCCTGGTAACACAAGTCCTATGAATTTTTGTGTTCTGGCTTTCAGCAGGTGGGTTAGATGACTCAATTCTATCAGAACTTTACTGAACAGTTGCACTGCCTCAGGTTTTTCTCACAGGGTTCTTCTAACATTTAAAAATAAAAACAAAAAAATTGAAGGCAAAACTGGAAAAGCTAAAGTTAACTATCATACAAATAGTTATTAGCTATTCAGTGAAATATAAAACTATTCAGTGTTATATTGTTAAGTCCTTAAATCTTAGAATGTTATAGGTATTGATGTCTGAATCTATAGAGATTGTTCAAGTATGACGAGATGACATAGTTTAGTATTAGACCTTACGGAAGTGCCTCACTTAATAAAAAACTCATTAACATAATTATTTTTGTATCAATCAAAATATTTAAATACAGGAAGTAAAAAATTAGCTTGACTGAAGTAAGCAAAAAATAACTACATTAAAAGATCGTTGGTGGGAAAAATAATCACTAAAAAGCGTACTGGATGAGACTCAGAAGACATAAGGACAAAATTGCATCTAATATCAAGACACAGAGAAGCTGAACCTGCTCTGCCACAGACTAGATACAACTGTTTGTGCCATGACCCTGACCTTTCTTTTTGTTCTTTGGAGACCACCGTTACTGAGGCAGGCTTTGCTGCCCTTGGAAACTAAGTGATGTTGCCACTGTTAAAACCTCTGCCTGGAATGACTTTCCATAGACACATCTTTCTTGTGTCACTGGCTACAGATTCTAAGTCCTGAGGAACTGTATGTCTGCAGCTGAGTCTAAGGCATATGTCTGTATCCTAGCAGCAAGTGACCAAGAAAATAAGTATTTGGCACGTTCAACTTTTTGGAGTTATTTTCCCCAAGATGGGTGAAAGGGATCTGGCACCAGTCCCACCATCCATTTATATATCCTTCTGTAGATTCTTCCTCTTGAATTTGGTTGACTCTGTAACCTATTCTTGATCAACAAGATGTGATGGAGGTGAGGTAAAAAAAAAAAAACAAAAAACAAACCTACGGCTTCCACTTGAGTTTTTTGGAACATTTGTTGTTGAGTTGTTGTTTACTTTGAAACCTCACTACCATATAGTGGTAAGTCCAAGAAGCCATGTGTAGATGCCCTGACTGATAGGCTCAGTTGAACTTCCATCTGATAGTCAGTTTCAACTCTCAGTCATGTGGGTGAGACCTCTTAGATATCCAGCCCAGTCAAACTCTAAGACCACTGTAGTCCCAGCTGACACATGACTGCAACGTGGTGAGAAATCACAAGCAAGAACTGGTCAACTAAGCCTAGGAAGCCCACAAAATCCACAGCCACGAGAGATCCTATACATTGTTGTTTAACTGCTATATTTTGAGATTGTTATGCAGCAATAGATATCAACAAAAGAAGAGAATTCCACAAATATGGAAAAATTTTGTAGATTCCGTGCAGGAGGGGTGGAGGGGGAGAGAGAGAGGCAGAAGGAGAGTGACAGAAAGGAAGAGGAGGAGGAAGACAAATAAAGATAAACTACAGATTTACAAATTCAACCTGTTTCCCTTTTCATTCATCCCATTGAACATGGACATAATAATAACTTTTTAAAGCACTCACGTTTCTCAACTGACGAGGACTATACTAGATGCTCTCTCCTAGAGGTTTTTCTCTTGACTAAATCATCACAATCCTTTTCATAAATCATCACAGTTCTTTGAATTACACAACTGTATTTTAAGAGGTAAAAAATAAGGCTCTGGGAGAATAGATAATTTGCCTAAGGTCACGTAGTTAATTGTAGCAAGGGAAGTTCTGGACTCAAGTCTTTATTAGTCCCAAGACAAAGTTTAACTTTACTAGATTGCCAAATTTGCCTTTTTTTATTCTTTTATTTGGTAGCATGAAACTAGTTTGGTAAAGTTTGCTTATTTATTTCAAAGAAAAAATATGCAAAACATCTCAGCTCAGAACTGATTGTTTAGAATTGCCCATGTGATTTTGGGAAGACAACAACAACACTTGGTGATCTATATTACAAATCATATGTCTAGTTTCATGAAAAAGCTTGCTCAAGTTCTCTACTTCAAATTATGTTTTTGGAAATATGCTTGACTAATTATTGTTTCTATTAATATATGCCTTGAGAGCCATTCTGGAGACATACAAACACCCACTTATCCATAGGCTGTGCCCACAGACTTAAGGACTTAGACATAAGCATAACAATGATTTGTGGGGTAATGGCAGAGAGGGCAAGATTGCTTATACTTGGTATTTATTTGCTAAAAATTAAATAGTGTAGTGGGAGAGTTATTGGGCCTTTTTAGCTGGCCTGTCAAATTGAATGATTATGGGGTCACACAGTGAGATACTTACTAAAACAAATTAGCCTACTTGTAATGAATCTTTGTTTTGGCATTACTGCTAGCCAGTTGTTGTAACAGGACAGTTATAACAATGAATATGTACAAGCCCATTATTTCCTAATAGCATGCTAAACTAGAATCAAAACAGGCATATATCAACATGTATTAAAGTTGAATGGCAATTAAATAAGCATTGACACATTTTCTGATTTGCCTTCTCAAATTACTCGAACAGTTTGTTAAAAACCATGAGAGTCAGAATGGTGCTAAGAATAAGGATCTGAAAGGTATTAATATTTACAAAATTCATATAGATAATAAAAGAATCTTATAGTCAAAAGGGAATATGAATGTATCTTTGAGCTTGCTTAACACTTATTTTTTTAAATGTGTATTTTGAAATTAAAATTTTGAAATTAAAAAATTGGATAATCTTTCTAGAAATACAAAATACATTTTCAATTTTAATTTATAGTGAATATATTGTGAACACAAATTAAAATAGAGTGATTAACTAACAAAACTTAACATGACTGACTCATATATTCCAGAGAAGAACTTTGATATTGGCACATGGAGTGTGTACTTTAATTTCTCTAAATGTACAAACAGCATCTTGGTATCCTACTTCCCTATCTAGTTACTGCTCTACTTCTTTTTGATCAGCACCACCTTCAGTTGGAACATCACTGTCTCTTTTGATCTCTTACTCTCTATTGCTCCTCAACAGTCTGATTTGGTATTTTCTTTGCATCTCCCATTCCTCTAAAACTCACAGTGTCCTAGGAAAAGACACTAAAACACAAGACTGCTGCCTCCCTCCCCCAAGTTGGGCTGAACTCATACACCTCTACCTCTTAAACTCATGAAGGCTGACCAGAGCAGTGCCTGCCCCCCCTCTCCACCCCATATACATTATTTGATAGAAAAACCATTCATCCCAGAGGCAAATGAGTTCACAAAACACAATTACAAGATATTTGCAGGGCATCTCTATTTCAAAAGGAAAGAAAAAAGGAATCTTTCTCTGTGTTTTCTTCTAGGCGTTTTACAATTTCGGGTCTTACGTTTAAGTCTAATTCATTTTGAGTTAATTTTCGTGAGTGGTGTAAGATAGGGTTCCAGTTTCATTCATTTTTAAAAATTAGATACCTAGATCTTATTCATCTTATAACTGAAAATTTGTACCCTTTTACCAACCTCCCCTTATTTCCCACCCCAAGCAATCACTTTTCTACTCTCTGTTTCCATGAGTTTGACTTTTTTTTTTTTTAGATTCCACATATATGTGATATAATATAGTATTCGTCCTTCTCTGTCTGGCTTATTTTACTAGCATGATGCCCTCAAGTTTCATCCATGTTGTTGCAAGTGACAGGATTTCCTTCCTTTTTTAAGGCAGAATAGACTTACATTAAATACATATTCATTAAATATATATTAATATATTACATTAAATATATATAAATATATTACATTAAATATATATAAATATATATTAAATTTCTTTATCCATTCATCCATTGATGGACACTTATGCTGTTTCCATACCTTGGCTATTGTGAATAATGCTGCTATGAACATAGAAATACCGATACCCCTTGAGATAATGATTTCATTCCATTTGAAATACCCAAAAGTAGGGGTGCTTGATCATACGGTAGTTCTATTTTTAATTTCTCAAGGAACTTCCATACTGTTTTCCAAAGTGCTGTACCAGTTTACACTCCCACCAACAGTGCAAATGGGTTCCTTTTTCTTCACATTCTTGCCAGCATTTGTTATCTCTTTTCTTTTTAATAATATACATACTAACAGGTGTGAGGAGATATTTCACTGTGGTTTTGATTTTCATTTCCCTGATGATTAGTGATATTGAATACCTTTTCATGTACCTGTTGACCATCTGTATGTTGTCTTTGTTTTTTTCTTTACTGAGGGCCTGGCACTAGGCTAACTACTATGCTGATAAAGGTGAAAAAATTTGACACAGACCCTGTCCTCACAAAGTTTACAGACTGGGGAACCAGACAAGGAAACAGGCAGATACAACAGAGTTAACACAGCACAGCAGTTAAGAACATGGAGGCCTCTGGAGCCAGACTGCCCAGGTTTGAATCTGGCTCTACCCCTTAACAGTGATTTTGGGCAAGTGACAACTTCTCTGTGCTCAGTTTTCTTTTCTGTAAAGTGGGAATTATAACAGTAGTCCCTGTCTCATAGGTTGCTTTGAGGATTTAAGGAAAGCACTTAGAACAGTAACTGGCACATAGTAAAAGTAAGGTTTATATAAATATTTGATAAAGACAGTGATAAATGCTAAAGATCAGGGATATGGGAGCATAAAAGAGGTGCCTGTGGGATCCAGGGGACATGATGGTAAGTGGAAGTTGCCCAGTCAGGCCTGGGTATGGCCTTGTTGTAAGAAGGTTTCAGACCTAGGATCATGTAAGCAAGTACTGATGCCTTCTCCCGGGGAGTTTCATTCTTTTGCATGTGGATATCCAGTTTTCCCAACACCATTTATTGAAGGGACTTAGCTTTCCCCATGTGTGTTCTTGGCCCCCTTGTCAAAGATTAGTTGACCATGTATGCATGGATTTATTTCTTGGCACTGTGTTCTGTTCCACTGGTCTGTCTGTTTTTATGCCAGTACATATTATTTGATTACTACAGCTTTGTAATAGAGTTTGAAATCAGGAAGTGTGATGTTTCTAGCTTTGTTCTTCTTCCTCAGAATTGCTTTGGCTATTTGGGGTATTTTGTAGTTCCATACAAATTTTAGGATTTAAAAAAAGATTTCTGTCAAAAATGCCATTGGAATTATGATAGAGGCTGTACTGAATCTGTAGATGCATGTGTTAATTACCTTAATTAGGTAATCCCTTCACAATGTATATATGCGTCAAATTATTATGTTGTGCACTTGACATATACACAACTCTACTTGCCAAATATACCTCAGGGGAAAATAAAGAAAAAAAATGCACTGCATTACAAATTGTATCAGTAGAAGACATATCAATAAAGAAAGGCCTAGAATTTCATAGTAACTTAAAAATCATACTACAGGGCTTCCCTGGTAGCGCAGTGGTTGAGAGTCCGCCTGCCGATGCAGGGGACATGGGTTCGTGTCCCAGTCCGGGAGGATCCCACGTGCCACGGAGCGGCGGGCCCATGGGCTATGGGCACTGAGCCTGAGCGTCCAGAGCATGTGCTCTGCAGCGGGAGAGGCCACAGCGGTGAGAGGGCCACGTACCGCAAAAAAAAATAATAATAATAAAATAAAATAAAATAAAAATCATACTACATTGTATGAAGAAATATATTATCAAAAAAATCACAAAGAAACAGCAAAATATTTGATATGAAAAATGTGAGAGTTGAAACAAGAAGTCAACAGATGAAATAGATAGAGCTAGAGATATTTTCTAGTATCTCTATTAGAGATATTAGAAATATTGATAGAGCTCTATCAATTAGAAAATTGTGAAATCAGAATCAGAAATTTCATAGAAGTATAAACCTCAAGAGAGAAACATAAGATATACGAATAATAAAAATAAAATGCAACATGCAGATCATAGGAGTCTCAGAAAGATTGAAAAATAAAAATGAAGAGAAAAAATATTTGAAAAACAATGAAGATAAATGCATTGTAATAAAAAAATAGCAAGAAATTGATAAGAGAGCTTACGCTATTGAAAGGACTCATGCATCACCAAAGAGATAGGAAAAACTTCAGTCCTCCATATAAAGTGAAATTTAAAATATCATAGACAAAATGATTATAAGAAAAAGAGAAGACCACAGATAAAAGAGCAAGACAAAGGACATGGACAATAGCTTAAAAAACATGGGACTGTATTTCTAGTGTTTGAAGGAAAAGGATTTAGAATTTTATTCCAACAAATTTCCAGTTAAATAGAGTGCTTGATAATACAGTCTTGGCTATACAAAGCTTTAGAAAGTTTGCTACACAAAAACTACATTGAATACAGTTATGTATGGAGTATATAAATAATAGTAGACACCAATTCAGGAGATATCTGAAGAAAAGACAAACAGATGCCTTAGTAACATTTATTACTGTCTTAAAATATGTATACCTGTATCTATTTATCTAGACCAACCTATCTATCTGTCTGTCTATCTATCATCATCTATCTATCACTAAATCATCAAAACCTAGTCTTAGAAATCTATGTATAGTATGATGAATTTGGGTGGAGATCAAGAGTTTTAAGAATGTGGACAATTATTTTATTCTTAGGCTAAAAATATGGATACCAAATATTTTTAAAGTGAGGTAAGATGAAAAATATTAAAAAATCAAGACAAATGTAAGATACATTATGTTACTGAAGCAGATATAAATATATTGATATTAAGAATTAATAGAAATGGATTAAAGTCACCAGTTAAAAGACAAGGTTAACAAATGCAATAAAGGCTTGGAGTATACCAATACTCTTTTTTTTCTGCCTGTACTCACTACTGTGTAATGTCATTTAGTCTTGTGGCTTTAAACAACATTTAAATACTGTTAACCCCAGATTTATATTTCCAAACTGGATTCTTCCTAGAACTCTGGACTCATATACCCAATTACTTGCTCAACAACAGGTCACGTGATCCATTACTAGAGAAGTTAATGGGATTGTAAGCTAGGGTGTTCAGTGAAGGCTTCCATCAGCATTTGTAATAAATTTTGAAGAATAAAGACAAGGAAAATTTCAAGTTGATCTGGGAGCAGGGAACCTTCAGGGGAATAGGAGCAGATTGAGCAAAGGCTCTAAATCAAGACGGAGCCTAGCACATTTGAGGAACAGAAAAAAGATCATTGTGGCCATCTGTGAGCACACAAAAAGAAAGTGTTGCAAATAAGACTCTATAGGTGGGTAGGGCAAGGATCCTCCATAGCCCTGTAAGCCTTGCTAAAGATTTTGATCTTTATCTTAACAATAAGAGATGACTGAAGGATATTACGCAGGATCACAAATTTTGATTTGGAAAAGATCCTTAAGAAAAAAAATCAAATTTTACTCATCTGTTGCATTTAGCAAGACACAAGTTATACAGCAGAGGCTCAAAAATGTCCTTTGAACGTATGTGAAAATATTCAGAGCTACATCAGTTGTTAATAATCAAATTTTAAAGAATTTTATCATTACTTTCTAATACTGGGAAGTAGCTTTTTCGACAGCTCTGTAAAATTGTATTACTTCATGTAAACATTCCCTCTTTTTATATTATTTTAGATATACTGTGAGTTAACAATGAGTTGTACTTTTCAGGAGTCATGATTTATACATTTACTATAAACTTGAAAAGGTAGAGTGCATTTATTGGGAGCTGTGAATATCTACTGAATGTTTAAAAGTGCTTGGGTCATTTTATCTACCTAGGTAAAACTTCAAAACCCACTTTTGACTCAGTTTCATTTTAGCACAGTGGGTTGCTAATTGAAATTAAAAAGAAAAAAATATTTTCACACATGGTCGACAGACCAAGTCTGCTGAGGTTTCTATAAGTCTAGCTTGCTGTTGCCTATTTAATTAACCAGCGTACAAATAAAATGTCCTCAGTTTAATTGCCATGCCGTAGCTCAATGCTGTAAACTATTCACAGCATAATTAAAAGCCCTGAAGTCTCTCAGGAATGATATTACCAGTAAGCAAGCAACCCATGAAATAGAGAAGCCTCACTGTTACTCTGCTAAATTGTGTGTGTTAATAAAGCGGCACAAGTGTTCTTTGCCTAATCTGACTGAGCTGAGAAAACCCCAGCTGGCATCCAACTTACCTTCTTTTAAAAACCTTCTAAGCATCTGAACTCTTGGAGAGCTTCCTTAAAGTTAATATAGGAATTGCATTGTATTTTATTGAATTTCATTGAATTTTCTTTGTGAGAGAACTTACTCTCAGATAAATTCACTCCAATGTCACCAAGTATAATTATTGTCAGTTTTCAAGTTTGATCCTTATCTTGAACCAGAGGGAAAAGAAATGTAATAGAAGGTTTGAGAAGAAAAACAAAAGGGTTGCAGCTTGACTAATATCATTTAGAAAAGGTACTCAGTTTTATGTATATGATGTTTAAAGGCTACTTCTTTTCTGGGTAGTCATTATTCAAAGAATAAGTAATTTGAACTTGTAACAAAAACAGCTACACAAGGCTCCATGGACTTAAGTTACTTCAGCCTTATGCAAAGAATCTGATTACTGTATGGTGAATACCTCCAATTGCTTCAGGAGTCACAGCGAAGAAAGGATAAACAGAGAATTAATAGTGCATTTGTACAGTGTTTGTATAATTAATCTACGTATTCAGGCTCTCCCTGAAAGTCAAATATTTTCAGAAACCTAGCCCACTACTTGTTGCTTTGATATTTTTGATGCAATGCATTAAAAACGTTTCATGGTTTGGATCAAATCTAGGTTTTATGAATGATGCTTCTCCATCTGAAATACCCCAATACATGATCATTTTGTTGACAAATAGAAAAAAAATTTGGCCTTATGGCTTCATTTCCTGAAGGATTGCACATTCCTTTAATTGTCAATTCCAAACTGATCTCACACTTGAAAAATTATTATTTGAATAGCACACATTTATTCAGAGTGTTAGGGTGAGTGTTTTGGGCAGGGTGCTGTGAATGAAGGAGAGGATGCATGTTGGGCTGGATTTCACAGACGTTTTCTTGTCAGGTGACCAGTGCTATCGATTTTGATGCTGACTTGCATGCTGCATATTTAGAGAAAGTCAATATCAGAATTGATTTAGGTTAACAGAGTATGCAGACTAGACCATCTCAACTAATTGTCAAACTCATAGAACTTGAAGGCTGAAACAAACATACAGCAATTTCTCAGAGTTTGGTTTAGGAACCATGTGTTAAAATGGTTGTAAACATTTCAGGGAAAATGTTCTGTGATCTCCTTTGACAACTCATCCTGGTGGTCAAAAATGTTTTAGAGAAATGTTTTCCGATACCTATTCTCATGTTTTGATTTTTATCTTGGCCTGAGTGGAAATGAAGGACTGCGTTCTGAAGTTAGTATCCCCTCTTACACGTGAGATATAGATAAATCTTTCCTTCTCTAGGCTGGATTAGGAGTTAAACCTGATACCCAGTTTGTGTATGGGGTTATTTTATTAGACATACTGTTTTGTTGTTGTTAACATCTAGTCTGTGTTTTAATACTTATAAGAATTGGGTTATAATAAATACAATCAGTTCAGCACTTACTATCTTACCTGGTCTACTTCATACATATAAGTTAGCATTCCTGGCAGACTTCTGAATGTGTGTTCCCTGGATTAAATTGTCTGTTTACTTTTTATTGTAAAAAATAATAATATAGTACGAAACTTGTGGGACTAGCTTCTCTCATATAACAAAATGCAGGTAAGTTTCATCTATGTTTTTGCATAGATTAATAGTTCATTCCTTTTAATTGCTGAGAAGTATGCCATTGTATGTGTGGACTAAATATTGTTTATCCATTCACCTATTGAAGAAAAACTAGGTTGTCTACAGATTTTGGTGACATGAATAAGACTGCTATGAATTTTTGCATAAAGATTGTGTGTGTGTGTGTGTGAATACACATTTTTAATCCATTTGAATGAATCCCTAAAGTAAGATTGCTAATTTTACGTTATTTGGCTAACTGCGTTTACTGCCAAATAGATTTCCAAAATGGTTGTACCATTTTGTATTAGCCAGAAATGTATGATAGTGCCAGTTATTCCCACCAGTCCTTAGTATTGTCAGTATTTTTTGTTAGTCATTTAAATAGGCATGTACTGTAGTAGTAGGTATATTTTTAATTTGGATTTCCATAATGACTAAAGATATCTAGCATTTTTTGATACACATATTTGCCATCCGTATTACTTCTTTGGTAAAATGTCTTTACAGATATTTTTTCTTATTTAAATTTTTTAACATTATGTTTTAAGATTTCTTCATATATAGTGTGGGGGGGAAGTCCTCTATCATAATGTGATATGTAGTTATTTTCTCCCAAACTGTGGCTTGTCTTTTTATTCTCTTAGAAAGGTACCTTGAAGAGTGAATGTTTTTAATATTGAAAAGTGCCATTTATCAATATTTTTAGTGGATTATGCTTTCGTTGTGGTATCTAAAAACTTTTTTGCCAAACCAAAGCTCCCATATCCTTTCTCTTGTATTTTCCTCTAAAAATTCTAGAATTTTAATTTTACATTTAGGATTATTATCCAATTTGAGTTAATTTATATATAAGGTATGAGGTATGTTCCGAGGTTTTGTTTTTGCTTTTTTAATATACAGGTATTTAATGTTCCAGCACTATTTGCTGAAAAGACTATCCTTTCTCCATTAAATTGTTTCTATTTCTTTGTAAAAAATCATGCGTCTATATTTGTGTGGATCTATTTCTGGGCTCTCTATTCTGTTCTATTAGTTCTATTACTACTGCTTTTTAAAATAAAATTTAATTTTGGGAGAAATCACATCTTAATAATATTGAATCTTCTAATTCATAAACACAATATATCTCTCCATTTACATCTTTTTTGATTTCTTTCATAAGTGTTTTGTAGTTTTCAGCATACAAATGTTGTACATATTTTGTTAAATGTGTTCCTAAGTATTTAACTGCTTTGATGCTATTGTAAATAGTAATGTTTTGGTAATTTCCAATTCAGATTGTTGATTGCTGGTACGTGGTAATTTAATTGATTCTTGTATACTGACAGTTTGTTAAACTTACTATTTTTAGGAGCTATTTTGTAAAATTTTAAGATTTTCTACATAGATAATATTTTATCTGTGAATACAAACAGTGTTTTTTAATCCATTACAATCTGCATTTTTTAATTCCTTTTTACTTCTCTCTTGCCTTCACTAGGAATTCTAGTATAAATTTAAGCAGCGCCTATGAGAGAGAACATCTTTGCCTTGTTCAATGTCCTTGGGGGAAAGCATTCGGTGTTTTGTCATTAAGTAGTTAGCTATATGTTTTTGTAAACACACTTTATTAGGTTACGGAAGTTCCCTCCTATTCTTGGTTTACTGAGAGTTTTTAATCATGAATGGATATTGACATGTGTCATTTTTTCCTGCATTTATTAATTATATTTTTTCTTGTTTTAGTCTACTAATATAATTTCATTGATTTTTGATTATTGACCAAGACTTGCATTACTAGCATTAATCTGTTTAGTTGTGATACATTATTTTTTATATGTATTCTTGAATTAAATTTAATAAGATTTTGTTGAGAATTTTTGAATCTACATTCATGAGAGATGTTGGTCAGTAGTTGTCAGGAAATGTCTTTATCTGGTTTATCAGTGAAGGATTTATAAAAAAAGTTGCAAAGTGTTTCTTCCTCTTTTATTTTCTCAAAGAGATTATGTAGAATTGTTATTTTTCTTTCATTGATGTGTAGTCGAATTCCCAAACTTTGGGACAATTCACCATTAAAAGAAACCAGACCTGGGATTTATATTTTTGGGATGTTCTAAGGCATAATTCAATATATCTAATAGATATAGAGCTATTTAGATTACCATTGTCCCTGGGTATCCATGGGGGATTAGTTCCAGGACCCCTGCAGATACCAAAATCTGTGAATGCTCAGGTCCCTTATATAAAATGGCCTAGTACAATCTGCCCTCCATACTCATGGGTTCGCACCCATGAATTCAACCACTGTGGACTGATCCTGGGATACAGAACCCATGGTTATGGTAAGAAGGCCCACTATACTTAATTCCTTCTTAAATGAAAGTTAATTTGTGTGTTTGTGTTGGAAGAATTTCATGCATTTTAATTTAAATTGTCCAGTTTATGGGCATATAATTGTAGTAATCCCTCTTTATCCTATTTAATGTCTGTGGAGTCCATAGTGATGTCTCATTCTTCATTCCTAATGTTGGCAATTCTTCTCTCTTCTTCTTCTTCTTTTTTTTTTTGGTCAGTCTGACTAGAGATTTATCTATTTTATTGATGTTTCCAACCAATAACCTTTGGATTTGATTGATTTTCTTGATTATTAATTTTTCTTTCATATAAGTTATTTTTTATTTTAAGTGATTAATTAGATAGATTTTAATATATTTACAAAGTTGTGCAACCATTACCACTATCTAATACCAGAATTTTTTTGTGATCCCAGAAAAAATCCAACACCCATTAGTAGTCACTGCCCATTGCCTGTCCCCTCAAACCCTGGTAACCACTAATCACTTTCTTTCTCAATGGATTTGCTCATTCTAGACATTTCATATGAATAGAATCATACAACCCATGGCCATTCCTGTATGCCTTTTTTCACTTGATAATGTTTTCAAGGTTCATCCACATTGTAACATGAATCATTACTTCATTCTTTTTTGTTTGTTTTGGCTAATATTTCATTACCATATATTGTTGACATACCACTGTTGTTTATCCATTAGTCAACTGATGGACATTTGGGTGTTTCCCACTCTTTTGCTATCATAAATAATCCTGCTATGAATAAGGTTTTGTATACATATGTTCTTTTGATTCTCTTGAGTATATACCTAGGAGTGGAATTGCAGGTTTATATGGTAACTCTATATTTTATTTTCTGAGTAATTACCAAACTGTTTTCCAAAGCAGCTGCACCATTTCATATTGCCACCAGAAATGTAAAAGTGTTCCAATTTTTCCACATCCTCAGAAACACTTTTTATTATCTGTCATTTTGGTTATAGGCATCCTAGTGGGTTTTTAATAACATCTCATTGTGATTTTAATTTGCATTTCTCTAGTGCCTAATGATGTTGAACATTGTTTTATTGTGCCCATTGGCTTATAGTCCAGGTATGATAATGATGAATTCTGTTTTAATCTTTTCTCTAAATGTAATTTTTCTTTAATTTTTGAAAGATTCTATTTCTAAATACAGAATTATTGGTTGACAGTCTTTTTCTTTCAACATTTTGAATATAACATCCCTGCCTCTTGACTTCCATGGTTTTGCAGAGAAATCAGCTTTTAATATTATTGGGGATTGTTTGTACATGATGAGTTGCTTCTTTCTTACTGTTTTCAAGATATTCTTTGTCCTTTGTTTCTGACAGTTTGAATATGATGTGTCCAAGTGTGGATCTCTTTGAGTCAGAATCCTGTCTCAAATTCTTTAAACTTCTTGGATGTGTTTATTGATGTTTTTCAACAAATTTGACATGTTTTCTGACAATATATCTTTAAGTATTCTTTATGTCTCTTTCTCTCCTTTTCTTCTTAAACTCTAATTATGTGTATGTTAGTAAGTTTGATGATCTCCAACAGATCACTGAGGATTTATACATTTTTCTTTATTACTCTTTTCATTCTGTTGTATGGACTGAATAATCTCTGTTGCCCAATTTTCAATTCACTGATTGTTTTCTTCTGCTAGATGAAATTGACTTAGCATCCGTCATAATTTTGTATTTCAATTGTAATTTTCAGCTCCAGAATTTCTATTTGGTTCTTATAAAATGTTATCTCTTTCTTTACTGATATTCTATCTTTGGTTAGACATTGTTCTCAGACATTCTTTTAGTCCCTTAAGCATATTTAATAATAGCTGGTCTAAAGTCTTTGTTTAGTAAATCTAACATCTGGGCTTCCTCAGGGACAGTTTTTATTGACAATTTTTTTTCCTGTATGGGTTATATTTACCAATATCTTTGTGTATTTCACCTTGTTGTTGAAACTGGATTTTTTAATATAATGTGGCATATGCTTTCAAAACGAATTATTTATAATTTTGGGAAATCTTCATTTTCATTCCATAGTGGTATGTTATAATTTTCCTTGACATTTAGATATTGTTTTCACAGTAAACAAAACAACAGTATGGCATCAGGATCTATGTATTTGTAACCTTCCTTTTACACTAATTTTCTTGAAATATTTTGTGCAATTTTTTAAGAGAATGTAGCAGTGTATGCCAACAACTATACAATAAATTCTAAAAGTTCATTTATTTATAATATCCTTATTAATAATCTAACATTTGGGGCTTCCCTGGTGGTGCAGTGGTTGACAGTCCACCTGCCGATGCAGGGGACACGGGTTCGTGCCCCAGTCCAGGAGGATCCAACATGCCGCTGAGTGGCTGGGCCCGTGAGCCATGGCCACTGAGCCTGCGCGCCTGGAGCCTGTGCTCCACAACGGGAGAGGCCACAACAGTGAGAGGCCCGCATACCGCAAAAAAAAAAAAAAAAAAAAAAAATCTAACATTTGAATACATTTTATGTGAAGACTATACTCATGTGTCAAACCAAAACATTATTTTATTCACTGGAAAGTTTATTTGTCATAAAAGTTGGATGAGTCCAAGTCTGAAAATTCTTAGAGGTCAACTGGGAACATTCTATTAGGTGAATTGCTTTACTTCCTCACTATTTATTTATCTATCTATCTTTAGTAACAGTTCTTTAGGTCCCTAAATGTGGATTTGTTGCCTATAACTCCTATTGTGCAGAGTTTTTTTTTAAATTCAATAATTTTTTTTCTCAGTATAGACAGTTTATTTCTTCATATCTCTTATCATCAAGAAAACTTTCCAGCCATATGTTTGTATAATATATTGTTCATATATTATATATTACTATTCACCATTTCCTACTTTGAAGTAGCTAACATTTATGTTATAATATTGTGATGGTTAATTTCTTAGTTGGGTGAAAAAGTACATAGTCTTATGGCTAAATTATGTAGTTTTTTTCTGATTTATGAGTAAGAGATGCTATCTCATCTTTCTAAACACAGAAACAACTTTCGAAATTAAAAAAATGTTTTTTATTTTTTTCTAAAAAAATAAACAATTCTATCTAAATTAAAACAAAGAAAAACAGAACAAAACATGTTACATTTTCAAGGTATCAACACCTATTTTACATGTACAATTTGACAAAAATAAGTGCTTACATTAAATATATATAATCTGAAGTTGTTTGTTCATAAACATTTGCTTGTATGTAGTGTCTAACAACTGAACTAACTATTGCAGTTCCATAAAGTGGATAAAATGTTCTTGTAAAAGGCAAAGAAATAGCACATAAAGGCAGAATGTCTGGATAGTAAACTCAGGGCACATAAAATTGCAGTACTTGGATCTAATATATGTAACTTGAAAAGTTCTTAAACGGTATTTTTAAGATAGTGTAAATAAGCCAAAAGAAGAAAAGAAAAATCAGAGCATAAACTCTGTTATGTTACTACTCTAACACTAGTAGAGCCAGATAAAAATTCACATTATACAATTTTAATGCTATTGTCTACAAGGTTTCCACTTACATTCTTCACATCCAGTCAAAGTCTACTCAAAGAAAGTAGAGATACATGCCTTTTCAAGTCCCCTTGGTCTTAATGAGATATTTTCCATGCCTTGGATTCTTGGTTCTGCAGCAGTGGACTGTTTCCTCATAGAAGGAAATATAAATTATTGTGTATCTATACTTCTAATCAGAGGGGTATACTGAACAATTTTAATGTTTCTCCTATTGTTCAAGTGAAGTCATGCAACTTTTATTCACCCCCTCAATCTACACTTTGTCCTTTCTTGCTTTAGGCTCCTGACTCACTGTTCAGTTAATTAGCTGTGTGCCTGGTCCTTACCCTGAGGCGAGGAGACCACTTATCCAGACACTTCTGAAACTGCTCTGGTGGCAAACTATAATGCTGTTCAGTCACGAACAATGTGTGAGAATTATTCCTACTTCCTCCAGGATTGGAAATCATGAGTGCTTCTTGATGCTTTCAGCTTCTGTAGGTAAAGTAATTGCAATGTGTGGTATTCATTTTTTTTTTTAACCTGGTGTTGCCACCTTAAAGCTAAAAAAGACAATATATATTTACAAAAGTAATGCTATATTTTAAAAGGTAGAATTATTTTAGCATTTAATGATTTTAATCAATTTTAGGTGAATTTAATGATTATATATAATCTTTTTATGCTATTTGGGGTATTTTAAAAATCGAATTAGATGGATGTAATGTGCTGTGTAAGTATGTAAAGATGTCAAAATGTAGAACTTGACATAACTTTAACAAATTGTCTGCCAAAGCAGTAAGAGAGAATACATGATTCTGAAGTAATTCAGAAGGACAGTAGGAGAGCTAGGAAGGATCAGGAATACATTTATATATGGTTCAGAAGTGGGCTGAGACTGTAATGCAGGAACCAATAGAGGCAGAGGGATTTCTGGATTAAGATGAAAATAAAGGCAGGAAAGAGAATAAAGAGGGGTAAACAAAATGTTATCAGATGTATCAAAGCTAAAATAAATAAGTGGATAGAGCAAAAAAAGATGGACTGTGGAGAAGCAGGCAGATATATCCTAACTAAAGGCAAATTATTCTTCATGGATGCAGAGGCAGAAGAGTAGAACAGCAAGTTCAGCAGACAGAGTAGGAATTCCTAGAAGGAGTTGGCATGGATCTGTGGGTGATCATTTGTTTTTAGCCTGGTGGTTATAGTCGTAAAGACTTCTGCACCATCTCCCTTCATTTGACCTGATAATATTAGACACGCCCCATTCACTTAAACAACCAAAGCTTTTAGCAAAGTATGCCCCTTGGAGCACAGGACCTACAGCCTTCCTTATAAATACACATTCATGAAATTCTTCATATTATTTCTCTCACTTTGAAATTTTCAGAGCATACTGGATATTTAGAGCCTCTGTAATCTCTTCCTTCAAACAAACGTGACTATCATGTGCAACTCAGAATTTCCCCATTTTTCTTTTTTACTTGTATTAGGATATGATTTAACATCTTACACAACACACTTTGAGAAATGATATCTTAAATATTTGGTTTTACTTAGAATAGCCCTTAGATGTTTAGAGAGAGTTTTATTACTCTTATTAGATATTCTTACTTTCCAGGATTCAAGTTCCAATTTCCCTGTATGAAAAGATTTCTAAATCCTTCATTGTTATAATGAAAAAAGGCATCTTAAAATTACATTTGTGGAATAATATAAAGGAATGAGAAATTGGGGGAGGCATAGAAATATGAGTTCACATTTTTTTTCTACTACTAATTTGTTAAGTTAATATGGTTCATTATTTAAAATCACTGTGCCATGTTGTCCTCTTCTGGAAGAGAGAAAAGAAAAAGACAGCAATGGATCTCTCATGCTGAATTGTGAGAATTAAATAAAACAGAATAATATATATAAGCACTTATTTTTGTTCCAATCTCAAAAAAGTCATTCAGTCAATGCCATTACCTCACTATTTTCTCCTTTTATGAGATATATCTTTTTCCAAATGTTTTTTTTCATGAGAATAATGTTTAATAATTTATCATAGATTGTTTTAAATCGTATGCTCAAATACATATATATAAAACATTTCACTCAGATGAATTAAGGGAAAAATCTTAGCAAATGAATTTATTAATAAAAAGATTTTTAGATATTTATGATGAATATTTGAGAATAGAAAAATTCACACTACATTGTTTTTAAGAAGTTGGCCTAATTTGTGTCAAAATCCTTAGAATATGTTTTTCTTCTGGTCCAAGTTTTCTAATTTTATGAATAAGGTAATAATCAGATAAGCAGACAAATATTTGTAATGAAGCTTAATGAAAAGCTATTTATAATTATAAAGTATATGATAGAATAATGTGTAGCCAATGAAATACACTGTTTAATATTTTTAAGTACTATATTTTTAGAAAATTCTGGTTGGATATATATCAAATTCTAACACTTTTTATCTCTTAGGAGTGAGAAAATAAGTCCATTTTTTTTCCTTTTTGCTATCTGTATTTGCCGAATTTGTATAAAATAAGCATGGATTATTTATGTGAATTTTAAAATAATGAAAATCATTAGGCACAGAATAAGAACTAAATATTTTCTTTGATTTTTTTAAGAGCCTTTTGAATCTTTTTTAAACCATCCTAAAAAAATTCAAACTTGGTTTAAATGAAATGCTTCAAACTCAGCTTAGCCACGGAAACTGCATATTTCTCCACAGTATCCCTGAAACTCTTTGTATTTCTGTCCTCACTGAGTACAAATGACAAGATGAAGAATGGATAAATACAGAAAAATGTCCCAGAGTATTCCTGATAACAGTTATAACACTTGCCATATCAATGTTTTGTAAATCAACTGAAGACATTTTACTGATAGGTGGAGCACAATTCTGTTCCATGAAATTAGGTCACTGAAATTTCAAGCAGGACTTGATTATTTGAACCAGTCTAGCACTTTTCAGTAGTTCAAATAGACTGTAAATGTACAGGCAGAACTAGGCTTTGGTACTAATTATGTTCTGCTTTGTGTAGCATGGCCTTATTTAATATTCTTGATGCCATAGTAAATCTTACCAGTTTAGGCTGCCTGTTGAGATTTGGCCAAGAAGAATCTTGAATGGGAAAAGCTACTAATAACTCAAACATAATCTGAATATTATAGTATGTTATGGGTCAAACTGCGGAATCAGAAAACATATACAAAAAACATCAAGGGGCATGAAACCGGTGCCTATTAACTCTTGTGAATTCTGACAGGGCAGTGAGCTTACATTTTGTGTACCTGCCTTTCTCTGATTAGCCCAAGACTTATTACCATTTTGGAGAATGGCAATGGGGGTTGAAAAACAAAATCAAGTAATTATATATCCTACAAAATCTCTACTTTATTACCATAGAAATTAGAGGATGGTGTGTCAGAGACAGGGATAATGAAAGATTGGTGGAGTCTGAGTGTACACTGTCAGGGTGGGAAGAGAAAGAAGGTGCTATTGATCAAATCTATGTGTGGCAAGTACTGAACCAGAGGAGAAATAGATGGTAGTTTATAGTAGAGTGCCTGAACATAGTGGTTCTTGAAGCATTCAGGGTCTAATTCTTTCACCATAGATCAAAGTAAGTGAAAAAGCTAAACATTCTACTTGCTACTATCATTAAAAGACAAAATAGTTTACGTTGTCAAAAATACTGTTAAAAACAAATACTCCTGCCAGGTTCCCGGGATCCAGGGACAACTTCCTCGGGAGAGCGCACAGCGCGCCTCAGGCTGGTGCAAAGTCACGCCGGCCTTTGCCACCGCAGGCCCGCCCCGCACTCTGTGCCCCTCCGTCCCCGCCGGCCTGAGTGCGCCAGAGCCCCCAATCAGCGGCTCTTTTAACCCCATCCTGTCTGAGCAAAAAACAGACGCCCTCCAGCGACCTACACGCAGTGGCAGGGCCAAATCCAAAGCTGAGCCCTGGGAGCTGTGAGAACAAAGAAGAGAAAGGGAAATCTCTCCCAGCAGCCACAGAAGCAGCGGATTAAAGCTCCACAATCAACTTGATATACCCTGCATCTGTGGAATACCTGAATAGACAACCAATCATCCCAAATTAAGGAAGTGGACTTTAGGAGCAAGATCTATGATTTTCTCCCCTTTCCTCTTTTTGTGAATGTGTATGTGTATGCTTCTGTGTGAGATCTTGTCTGTATAGTCTTGCTTCCACCATTTGTCCCAGGGTTCTATCCGTCCATGTTTTTTTTTTCTTAACTTTTTTTTCTTAATAATTAATTTTAATAATGTTATTATACTTTACCTTCGTTCTTTCTTTCTTTCTTTCTTTCTTTCTTTCTTTCCTTCCTTCCTTCCCTCCTTTAGACAACAAATCATCCCAAATTGAGGAGGTGGTCTCTGACAGCAAGATTTAGGATCTTTCCCCATTTACCTCTTTTAGTGAGGGTGTATGTGTATGCTTCTGTGTAAGATTTTGTCTGTATAGCTTTGCTTCCAACATTTGCCCTAAATTCTATTCGTCCCTTTTTTTTTTCCTAAATAAGAATTTTTTAATTCAATAACTTTATTATACTTTATTTTATTTTTACTGTATCTTCTTTCTTTCTGTCTTTTTTCCTTCTTTCCCTCCTTCCTTCCTTCCTCCCTCCCTCCCTCCCTCCTTTCTTTCCTTCTTGCCTTCTTTCCTTCTTTGCTTCTTTCTTTCTTTCTTCCTTCCTTCCTACCCTCCTTTCCTTCTTTCTTTCCTCATACTTCTACTAATTCCCTCTACTTTTTCTCCCTTTTATCCTGAGCCGTGTGGATGAAAAGCTTTTGGTGCTCCAGCCGGGAGGCAGGGCTCTGCCTCTGAGGTAGGAGAGCCAACCTCAGGACACTGGTCAACAAGAGACCTCCCAGCTCCACATAATATCAAACGGCGAAAATCTCCCAGAGACCTCCATCTTAACACCAGCACCCAGCTTCACTCAACGACCAGCAAGCCACAGTGCTGGAAAACCTATGCCAAACAACTAGCAAAACAGGAACACAACCCCACCCATTAGCAGAGAGGCTGCCTAAAATCATAATAAGGCCACAGACACCCCAAAACACACCACCAGACGTGAACCTGCCCACTAGAGAGACAAGATCCAGCCTCATCCACCACAACACAGGCACTAGTCCCCTCCACCAGAAAGCCTACACAACCCACTGAACCAACCTTAGCCACTGGAGACAGACATCAAAAACAGGAGGAACTACGAACCTGCAGCCTGCAAAAAGGAGACCCCAAACACAGTAAGATAAGCAAAATGAGAAGACAGAAAAACACACAGCAGATAAAGGAGCAAGATAAAAATGCACCAGACCTAACAAATGAAGAGGAAATAGGCAGTCTACCTGAAAGAGAATTCAGAATAATGATAGTAAGGTTGATCCGAAATCTTGGAGATAGAATGGACAACAGATTGGACAAAATGCAAGAATCAGTTAACAAGGACCTAGAAGAACTAAAGATGAAACAAGCAACGATGAACAACACAATAAATGAAATTAAAAGTACTCTAGATGGGATCAATAGCAGAATAACTGAGGCAGAGGAACGGATAAGTGACCTGGAAGATAAAATAGTGGAAATAACTACTGCAGAGCAGAATAAAGAAAAAAGAATGAAAAGAACTGAGGACAGTCTCAGAGACCTCTGGGACAACATTAAACGCACCAACATTCGAATTATAGGGGTTCCAGAAGAAGAAGAGGAAAAGAAAGGGACTGAGAAAATATTTGAAGAGATTATAGTTGAAAACTTCCCTAATATAGGAAAGGAAATAGTTAATCAAGTCCAGGAAGCACAGAGAGTCCCATACAAGATAAATACAAGGAGAAATACGCCAAGACACATATTAATCAAACTGTCAAAAATTAAATACAAAGAAAGCATATTAAAAGCAGCAAGGGAAAAACAACAAATAACACATAAGGGAATCCCCATAAGGTTAACAGCTGATCTCTCAGCAGAAACCCTACAAGCCAGAAGGGAGTGGCAGGACATACTGAAAGTGATGAAGCAGAAAAACCTGCAGCCAAGACTACTCTACCCAGCAAGGATCTCATTCAGATTTGATGGAGAAATTAAAACCTTTACAGACAAGCAAAAGCTGAGAGAGTTCAGCACCATCAAACCAGCTTTACAACAAATGCTAAGGGAACTTCTCTAGACAAGAAACACAAGAGAAGGAAAAGACCTATAATAACGAACCCAAAACAATTTAGAAAATGGGAATAGGAACATACATATCGATAATTACCTTAAGTGTAAATGGACTAAATGCTCCCACCAAAAGACACAGATTAGCTGAATGGATACAAAAACAAGACCCTTATATATGCTGTCTACAAGAGACCCACTTCAGACCTAGAGACACATACAGACTGAAAGTAAGGGGATGGAAAAAGATATTCCATGCAAATGGAAACCAAAAGAAAGCTGGAGTAGCAATTCTCATATCAGACAAAATAGACTTTAAAATAAGGACTATTAAAAGAGACAAAGAAGGACACTACATAATGATTAAGGGATCAATCCAAGAAGAAGATATAACAATTGTAAATATTTATGCACCCAACATAGGAGCACCTCAATACATAAGGCAAATACTAACAGCCATAAAAGGGGAAATTGACAGTAACACATTCATAGTAGGGGACTTAAACACCCCACTTTCACCCATGGACAGATCATCCAAAATGAAAATAAATAAGGAAACACAAGCTTTAAATGATACATTAAACAAGATGGACTTAATTGATATTTATAGGACACTCCATCCAAAAACAACAGAATACACATTTTTCTCAAGTGCTCATGGATCATTCTCCAGGATAGATCATATCTTAGGTCACAAATCAAGCCTTGGTAAATTTAAGAAAATTGAAATTGTATCAAGTATCTTTTCTGACCACAACGCCATGAGACTAGATATCAATTACAGGAAAAGATCTGTAAAAAATACAAACACATGGAGGCTAAACAATACACTACTTAATAATGAAGTGATCACTGAAGAAATCAAAGAGGAAATCAAAAAATACCTAGAAACAAATGACAATGGAGACACAACGACCCAAAACCTGTGGGATGCAGCAAAAGCAGTTCTAAGGGGGAAGTTTATAGCAATACAAGCCCACCTTAAGAAGCAGGAAACATCTCGAATAAACAACCTAACCTTGCACCTCAAGCAATTAGAGAAAGAAGAACAAAAAAACCCCAAAGCTAGCAGAAGGAAAGAAATCATAAAAATCAGATCAGAAATAAATGAAAAAGAAATGAAGGAAACAATAGCAAAGATCAATAAAACTAAAAGCTGGTTCTTTGAGAAGATAAACAAAATAGATAAACCACTAGCCAGACTCATCAAGAAAAAAAGGGAGAAGACTCAAATCAATAGAATTAGAAACGAAAAAGGAGAGGTAACAACTGACACTGCAGAAATAAAAGAGATCATGAGAGATTACTACAAGCAACTCTATGCCAATAAAATGGACAATCTGGAAGAAATGGACAAATTCTTAGAAATACACAACCTGCCAAGACTGAATCAGGAAGAAATAGAAAATATGAACAGACCAATCACAAGCACTGAAATTGAAACTGTGATTAAAAATCTTCCAACAAAGAAAAGCCCAGGACCAGATGGCTTCACAGGCGAATTCTATCAAACATTTAGAGAAGAGCTAACACCTATCCTTCTCAAACTCTTCCAAAATATAGCAGAGGGAGGAACACTCCCAAACTCCTTCTACGAGGCCACCATCACCTTGATACCAAAACCAGACAAGGATGTCACAAAGAAAGAAAACTACAGGCCAATATCACTGATGAACATAGATGCAAAAATCCTCAACAAAATACTAGCAAACAGAATCCAACAGCACATTAAAAGGATCATACACCATGATCAAGTGGGGTTTATTCCAGGAATGCAAGGATTCTTCAATATACGCAAATCTATCAATGTGATAAACCATATTAACAAATTGAAGGAGAAAAACCATATGATCATCTCAATAGATGCAGAGAAAGCTTTTGACAAAATTCAACACCCATTTATGATAAAAACCCTGCAGAAAGTAGGCATAGAGGGAACTTTCCTCAACATAATAAAGGCCATATATGACAAGCCCACAGCAAACATCATCCTCAATGGTGAAAAACTGAAAGCATTTCCACTAAGATCAGGAACAAGACAAGGTTGCCCACTCTCACCACTCTTATTCAACATAGTTTTGGAAGTTTTAGCCACAGCAATCAGAGAAGAAAAGGAAATAAAAGGAATCCAAATTGGAAAAGAGGAAGTAAAGCTGTCACTGTTTGCAGATGACATGATACTATACATAGAGAACCCTAAAGATGCTACCAGAAAACTACTAGAGCTAATCAATGAATTTGGTAAAGTGGCAGGATATAAAATTAATGCACAGAAATCTCTGGCATTCCTATATACTAATGATGAAAAATCTGAAAGTGAAATCAAGAAAACACTCCCATTTACCACTGCAACAAAAAGAATAAAATATCTAGGAATAAACCTACCTAAGGAGACAAAAGACCTGTATGCAGAAAATTATAAGACACTGATGAAAGAAATTAAAGATGATACAAATAGATGGAGAGATATACCATGTTCTTGGATTGGAAGAATCAACATTGTGAAAATGACTCTACTACCCAAAGCAATCTATAGATTCAATGCAATCCCTATCAAACTACCACTGGCATTTTTCACAGAACTAGAACAAAAAATTTCACAATTTGTATGGAAACACAAAAGACCCCGAATAGCCAAAGCAATCTTGAGAACGAAAGAAGGAACTGGAGGAATCAGGCTCCCTGACTTCAGACTATACTACAAAGCTACAGTTATCAAGACGGTATGGTACTGGCACAAAAACAGAAAGATAGATCAATGGAACAGGATAGAAAGCCCAGAGATAAACCCATGCACATATGGACACCTTATCTTTGATAAAGGTGGCAGTCATGTACAGTGGAGAAAGGACAACCTCTTCAATAAGTGGTGCTGGGAAAACTGGACAGGTACATGTAAAAGTATGAGATTAGATCACTCCCTAACACCATACACAAAAATAAGCTCAAAATGGATTAAAGACCTAAATGTAAGGCCAGAAACTATCAAACTCTTGGAGGAAAACATAGGCAGAACACTCTATGACATAAATCACAGCAAGATCCTTTCTGACCCACCTCCTAGAGTAATGGAAATAAAAACAAAAATAAACAAATGGGACCTAATGAAACTTCAAAGCTTTTGCACAGCAAAGGAAACCATAAACAAGACCAAAAGACAACCCTCAGAATGGGAGAAAATATTTGCAAATGAAGCAACTGACAAAGGATTAATCTCCAAAATTTACAAGCAGCTCATGCAGCTCAATAACAAGAAAACAAACAACCCAATCCAAAAATGAGCAGAAGACCTAAATAGACATTTCTCCAAAGAAGATATACAGACTGCCAACAAACACATGAAAGAATGCTCAACATCATTAATCATTAGAGAAATTCAAATCAAAACTACAATGAGATATCATCTCACACCAGTCAGAATGGCCATCATCAAAAAATCTAGAAACAATAAATGCTGGAGAGGGTGTGGAGAAAAGGGAACCCTCTTGCACTGCTGGTGGGAATGTGAATTGGTTCAGCCACTATGGAGAACAGTATGGAGGTTCCTTAAAAAACTACAAATAGAACTACCATATGACCCAGCAATCCCACTACTGGGCATATACCCTGAGAAAACCAAAATTCAAAAAGAGTCATGTACCAAAATGTTCATTGCAGCTCTATTTACAATAGCCCGGAGATGGAAACAACCTAAGTGCCCATCATCGGATGAATGGATAAAGAAGATGTGGCACATATATACAATGGAATATTACTCAGCCATAAAAAGAAATGAAATTGAGCTATTTGTAATGAGGTGGATAGACCTAGAGTCTGTCATACAGAGTGAAGTAAGTCAGAAAGATAAAGACAAATACCGTATGCTAACACATATATATGGAATTTAAGAAAAAAAATGTCACGAAGAACCTAGGGGTAAAGCAGGAATAAAGACGCAGACCTCATAGAGAACGGACTTGAGGTTATGGGGAGGGGGAAGGGTGAGCTGTGACAGGGCAAGAGAGAGTCATGGGCATATAAACACTAACAAACGTAGTAAGGTAGATAGTTAGTGGGAAGCAGCCGCATGGCACAGGGATATTGGCTCGGTGCTTTGTGACAGCCTGGAGGGGTGGGATAGGGAGGGTGGGAGGGAGGGAGACGCAACAGGGAAGACATATAGGAACATATATTTATGTATGACTGATTCACTTTGTTATAAAGCAGAAACTAACACACCATTGTAAAGCAATTATACCCCAATAAAGATGTTAAAAACAAAACAAAACAAAAAAAACCAAATACTCAATATAGCTTATGTGGAATACTAGTGCCAAAGATTTACAAATCACCAAATGCCTAATACTAAAGGTAATATGCTTACAATTTATTATTTTCTGTTGTCAAGAATATTCCCTGATTATGTATTATCACTGAATCATAACTATTGGATAGAATTGTGTTATAAATTTTCATAATTTAAAAGCAAAGTGTACTTACGTATAAAATGTGAGAAAACTGTATTCTAAGTTTGGCTTTCTAATGAATACGTTTCTTCACATCATTATCGTTACACTTAAAGTGAAAAATCACAATTCAGAATTGTAGGCTGGAAGGAGATTTAATAAGTCATTGAGTCCAATCTCCTACATAATTCAGGAATCCCTGTATATTTTTGGGCAACAACAAAAATTCGCAAGGCAATACACTGTTGGTGAAAGGTTTTATCATGAACTTTTTCCCTTAAAAGGGATTTAGAGTTAATGTAGGTTCCAGAATTTCTGTAAAGAATTTCATTGCCTGCATTACAAATTGAATGAGAACTGGAAGCCATGTATTCCTAGAACAGCTTGTAAGGTTCACAAAACCAACTGATGATATCAATGAATAGTGAGAGTCTTATTGGAATTATGGACTTTAAAACTACATCAACACTTCCTTGGAGGCATTATTGTATAGACTAGTTCAAAATGATTATCACTGGCCAGCACTTCAAATATTTAAAGATAATTATAATATGCCTTTTAACCTCTCCACATAATCATAATTCCTTCTCCCATACAGTATGTAACACAATTTCTTTACTCTCCTTGTTTCTAGTTAAGACTTTCAATGAGTTTCTATCTTTAGGTGAAAGATGAGCTACTACCTTAAATTACTGTTCTCAGAGACCAATTTGGCATTCAATTTATATATCTTAAATTTCTATTGTTTTGAAATAATTTCAACTTACAGAAATATTTGCAGTAATTGTACAGAGAATTCATTCATATTTTTCACCAGCTTCCCCTACCATTAACATCTTATATAACAATACAAAAATACTCAAAACCAAAAAAGTTAACATTAGCACAATGTTATTAATTAAACTATAGACCTTAGTCATAATTCACCAGTTTTTTCATGGTATGAAAATTAATAAACAGAAACCTCAATTAAATAGAGTTAGGAGGCCAGAAGAGGGAGCTCTCATGTAACCATAGCGTAGCCCAACAGGAAGAATAAAGATTCCTCTTCTTTCCTGGCAAGGTCTCACCCAATGAAAAGCCATGGACTCTTTATTTACTATAGCCCTCCCAACTTCTTTTTCCTCTCTGTAAAAGTGTTCTTCCCTTGCTTGTGGGGACTTTCATGTGGTTCACCATGGTTGCAGACCCCTAACTGCAATTCTCTGCTGATCCCAAATAAACCTATTTTTGCTGGCAGTCTATTTGTTTCAGGTCAACATACTAATTCCCTTTTTATGCTCTTGACTCCAATTCAGGATCCCACATTACATTTACTTGTTAGGTCTCTTTAGTCTCCTCCAATCTGTGAGAGTTTCTCAGTCTTTCCTTACCTTTCATGAGATTGGCACTTTTGAAGGTTACTGGTTAGTTATTTGGTAAAATGTCCCTCATTTTGGATTTGTCTGTTATTTTCTCACAACTGGGGTGAGAATATGCATGCTTACAGAAATTTTCCAATTAATAAATGCAGAAAGAAAGAAGGAACTAGAAAATCATCTTTAGGAAAATATCATAGTAATAATTGCTACAGATAATGTCTATTGATTGTTGTTATAATTAGGAGCCTGATTCTTTTTATTGGAGAACTGTGTTTAGAAAGCAAGATCTGGTTGCTATGAGTGCTCATTGCTGCTGGAGTAGCATTGCATCTAGGCTCTCTCAGTGGACAGAACTAGGAATTATAAGTATCTATATTAATCCATCCACGTATACACATCTATATTTACTTCTCTATCAATTTGTCTATAAACTTAACAACATGAATTTATTTATCTTTGTTTCTTATCCAATAACACAAAGTTTATTCTAGGCTTCTCCCTTTACTAGTAACTTCTTTCTCCAAACATGAAAAAATTAAGTTCATAATATATAATATACATATTACATCCTCAATTCTAGTTTATACATAAAGGCATTTCAGAATTGCTAGGTCATACCCATGTGAGAAAACAATTTACTAACTAGACTGCAGTGTTTCTGTAGTTCCTTTTTTCTCTAGCCTTACGGTGTCAAGACACTATTCTTCAAAGTAAAATATTAGTTCTTTTCTTGATCAGTGTAGTTATGTTATTCATTTGAAATACACTTTAGTTCATTTGTTATTGTTTTTATTCCACTTTGCTCCCGTCATTCTTATATGTTTTGTTTATTTATTTATTTATTTGAGTATTTGTGAAGCAGTACTCTAATGTTAAGAATCATGGCTATATAAAAATGTATACTAAGAGAAGTGTCATTCCTTCTCAGTTCCCAGGACTCAATAATTCTCATCTCACTCTCCTTTCCTGTCCTTTTCCTTCAGCCTCTCTAAGCAACCAATCTTTAAATTTTATGACTTATTTTTCCTGCACTTCTTTTGCAAAGATGGAAAGATAAATGTATATTTTCTTATATCCTCTTCTTTCTTACATTAAGGATGGCATTTTTTTTTTTAATCTAACAGTTGTATTAATTTGCAGGGCTGCTATAACAAAGTACCACAGACTAGGTAGCTTACCTCAAGCTCTTTACATGTTGGTAATGAAGCAAGAAGCCCTGTAAGTTGCTTTGAAAAGCCTAAAGCCATTCTAATTCTTTTGCCTTTGTTAATTATTTAAACATTTTGTCTGCAGGCTTAGAAGATTTATTCCTTATCTTTGAAATTTAAAAGATTTACTCTGATCAATCTCAGAGTTGATCATTTTGGATTAATTTTTTTAGGTACCCAGTGGAACTTTATAGTGTTAGCTCTTTTTTGTTACTAGCTAGTTTTCTTAGATTATAATTTTAAATAATAGCTGTATTTCATTGTTTTATTTTAGTTCTTTAAGGACTCTGATACTTTAAATATTTTTCTTCCCTGCATTTTCATTACTTCCAATATTATTCTCACTTCCATTTTCTACTTCCTTCACTCCGGTCACTTTTACTTCTTTCTTTATGTCACTGTCTTTGCTTGGTTATTTTTCTGCCTTTCTTTAATGCCCTTTATTAATTTATCATTTGAGCCTTTCCTACTTTGGGCTTCTCCCAATTTATTATTTATTTCTGAGATAATTTTGCCTTTTTTTATATTTCTTTGCTGAGTTCATTTAAATCTTTTCTTCTCTTCCTGATTTTTGTCCATTTCTGTTTGAAATTTGTGAATTTCTGATTCAAGGTGATTTCATATCATTAAATGCTTGTCCAAGTACATATAATTCTCTTTGGACTCTTGACTTATAATTTCCCTGTTTCGTGGAGTTTTTTGGTGAGGGATGTGGATCTTCCTCAGTTGATGTTGTGCCATTCCTCAGTTGTATGAAATGCTGTTCTTGAATTTCTGTAATTATTATGAACTGGTCTTTCCTACTTTTCACTTTTAACATTTTCAGGCACTTTACAAGATTTCTAGTTTTACGGTACCCTTTCTGTCAGAAGACCAAGTCCAAGTACTTTCGTGGTTTTCCTTGTTCATTTTGGTGGCGGTGTGGTTGTAAATCTTCTTATTTTGTGGATTGACTTTGTCTTATAAGATCTTTAATTTTTTTTCTTATTTCTTCTTTTTCCTTTCATACCTGAGTTTAGAAGGGTGCTTCACCCTTTATTTTTGTCTTTTTCTTCCCTGGAATCTATGTGTCTCGAAGTCTAATCTTTAGATTGCATCTGGCTCTTTAAATTATGTTCTTCACCTTAAAGCAAAACTGGCCCTTTGAGTCAATTATAATTTGAGGTTTATTCCCTGTGGCCTGTATTCCATGTAGAATTACTTTTTTTTTCTGTTGTTTAGGAACTATTAGAAGGTAGGTAGCAAGGCTAGCCATAATTGTCTATCTCCATTCAGTATTTTTTTTTAACTTTTTATTTTATATTGGAGTACAGTTGATTAACCACATTGTGTTAGTTTCAGGTGTAAAAAAAAGTGATTCAGTTATACATATACATGTATCTATTCTTTTTCAAATTCTTTTCCCACTTAGGTTGTTACAGAATATTGAGCAGAGTTCCCAGTGCTATACAGTAGGTCCTTGTTGGTTAGCCACTTTAAATATAGCAGTGTGTACATATCAATCCCAAACTCCCTAACTACCCCTCCTCTTCACCCTTCCCCTCTGGTAACCATAAATTCGTTCTCTAAGTCTGTGAGTCTCTTTCAGTTTTGTAAATAAGTTCATTTGTATCATTTTCTTTTAGGTTCCATACATAAGCAATATCATATGATATTTGTCTTTCTGTGTCTGACTTACTTCACTCAGTATGACAATCTCTAGGTCCATCCATGTTGCTGCAGATGGCATTATTTCATTCTTTTTAATGGTTGAGTAATATTCCACTGTATATATGTACCACATTTTCTTTATCCATTCTTCTGTCGATGGACATTTAGGTTGCTTCCATGTCTTGGCTATTGTAAACAGCACTGCACTGAACACTGGGGTGCATGTATCCTTTCGGACCATGTTTTTCTCCAGGTATACGCCCAGGACTGGGATTGCAGGATCATGTGGTAGCTCTATTTTCAGTTTCTTAAGGAACCTCCATACTGTTCTCCATAGTGGCTGCAGCAATTTACATTCCCACCAACAGCATAGGAGGGTTCCCTTCTCTCCACACCCTCTCCAGCATTTATTGTTTGTGAATTTTTTGATGATAGCCATTCTGACTGGTGTAAGGTGATAACTCATTGTAGTTTTGATTTGCATTTCTCTAATAATTAGCGACGTTGAACATCTATTCATGTGCCTCTTGGCCATCTGTATGTCTTCTTTGGAGAAATGTCTGTTTAGGTCTTCTGCCCATTTTATGATTGGGTTGTTTGTTTTGAGGATATTAAGCTGCATGAGCTGTTTGTAAATTTTGGAGACTAATCCCTTGTAGGTCACATCATTTGCAAATATTTTCTCCCATTCTGTCGGTTGTATTTTCTTTTTCTCCCATTCTGTGGGTTGTGTTTTCATTTTGTTTATGGTTTCCTTTGCTGTGCAAAAGCTTTTGAGTTTAATTAGGGCCCACGTAGAATTACTTTTTCTTCTGTTGTTTTATATCATCCTGAGAGGAACTATTAGGAGATAGGCAGCAAGGCTAATCATAATTGTCTATCTCCATTCAGTATTTTGAAAAAAAACTTTTCTATAATTTGTATGAAAAATTAGTTCTATTCTCTCCAGTGAAAAATAAAATATTAATTATTATAAATGCACATGCTTCTATGAGATTCTGATACAAGTGTTTCTCACTTTTAAAAATGTAATTCTAAAACATTTATATCCCTATAAGTGATATCCACTAAGGAAGGTATTTTGGAAGCAATTTAAGTGCTTGGGAAGCATCAGTGCTTCCTCTGATGAAAGTTTCCCAACACTACTTAGAAGTGATTTCTGAACTCATTTCTATTCCACATTTAATAATTCCCTCAATCTCTTCAGTCATACCTTATCTTTGGTCCTCAGTGATAATACTCTGCTTGAGCATTAGCTTTATTATATTCAACTATTACCATAAAATTGAGTTTAGTCTCAAAGCATAAAATTTTTCTGTCTTTCAGTCTATTCATAGAATTGTTTTTATGGCACAGAAAACAATTTTAATAGAATAATTAAACATATTTTGGACAAGCAAGGTGACTATCTTGAAGGAGGAAATACTAATTTAGATGCATAATACTAGTGTTTTAGCTTAAAAATTATTTTCCTTACTATATAGTTTCAATTCTCCTGTGGCTAGAAAACATGTGTTGAATATCCACAAACACAATAACATATCCAGTTAATCCTTTCTATTTCACTTTATGTATCAAATAATAAATGAAGATCAGACATTTATTTTAATTTTAGTTAAACTTCACAGTACTTTTACAAATGCTTTGTTATTATAATTGGAACCTATTCTAAAAATAAAATTGTATTAGCTCAAAAATATATTCCATACAAATCTTATTTAAGTTGGTACCATGGATAACTATATTTGTTTTTTTTAAATAAGACACTTCTCAATTATGTTTATGATTTTATAATTCTTAGCATTGTGTTTTTATAAAAAGCTTTGCCAAATCAAATAAATATCTCGTCTCGTTCATAGCTGCTTTCTTGGAAATATATAGTGTTCTTTTCTATCCATGCATTTGTGCTACTAGTATATGTGACAGTTCCCTTTGACTTAAAAAAATGAAGCATAATGAATACCAAAAAAGTGCAACGGTAATCAAAATGCAAGACTCTTCTATGCTTATCATTTTCTTCTGTATCTTATCATTGCTATTCAATTTTTTTGTGACAAAATATATTAATTTTGGATTTCCCTCAGATGTTAAATGTTTTAAAGGAAGTGATCTCATTCTTTATATTTATTTTTTTGTTTAGAATACAATTATCTGCTGTTTTTAAATATGAAACCCATGATATGCATTCAAAATGAAGATTTACACTAAAGTAAGTAATCTACATCTCTGATCATTTACCTTGTGTTTAGTCTTTCAAAGTCCCATGCACTGCAAAATCAGTACGCATCTCACATCATAAGAGCAGGGAATGGAACTAGCGTTTCTGTCACTAAGAAAAAACAAAGAGAAAGATTGGCTTATTTTAGGATACTTAGATAAGAAAACTCCATGGGTCTAAGAAATTTACTTTTTAAGATAAAGATTAGACCCCCACATATTAAGATAGGCTAAAGTAATGATTATCAAAATATATTAATTACTTTTAAATTGGTGATTATAATTATCAGGTTATAAATTCTAACTCTCTGCAATATAGAGGATCCTAAGGTCTGAAGTCTAGAATTTTGCTCATTTAGTAAGGAGTCTGTATTTCAGTCAAGCAGGGTATATCACACTACAAAAACTTGGCAGACATTTTTCAGAGATTAAAAATATACATAACTTTCCTTGTTCTTTTTCTTTTGATTTGCTCACTATAGCAAATATATTCATAATTTATTTTTAAAGTAAATCAGAAGATATTTAACATTGTTTTGGTAAATCAATTTCTTTAGACTTTGGTTTGATAATATTGGTTTGCATCAAATCTCATAGCATTTTTGTTTGGAAAAATAAAACTTAATCTAATAGAAAGTTCTCAGTTTCACACTGATAGATGATCATTACTCTAATTAGATCCAACTAAATGTTCTTGGAGCATAATCTCCAAGTATAATTTTCTTTTGATTTATTAAAAAAAAAGCACAATCTAATTACTTCTTATGCAGACTTTATGTGTTATATAAAGACCTTGACATATGGATTGAGTCCATTTTTTAGACTTTAATTCAACAATCACGTGTTTTCACAAGACCATCCTCACTGGAAATACTTTCTATTTAGCTAGAGCATCATCCATGATAGATTTAGTATAATTTTTTATTCTATAGGGAATTTCAGGGATTTCCAAATATCCATCCTTCTAAATGTTGAAGGATTATTTAGGAAATGATGTAATTAAAGTGAACAGGAGCTTTGACTGGGGAGTAAGCCATGCATGTATAAACTGTGTGTGTATATGTGTGTGTGTGTGTGTGTGTGTGTGTGAGAGAGAGAGAGAGAGAGAGAGAGAGAGAGAGACAGAGAGAGAGACAGAGAGAGAGAGAGAGAAGAAGGTATGGGGGGAGAAAAAAGAAACCTAGATCAGTTGGATCTCTTACTTCCCCACTCCTCAACAGGATTTGTTTCTAGAAACAACTTTAGGGGTTAAATGCACTAAAATAGTGTAGCATTTGGGAAAATTCATATTGTTTTAGAGAGCCACTGGTTTATAGTCTTGAAAAAAAATGGTGTCAAATATTATTTTCACTTTCTTATTTGGAAAAGCAATGTAGACTCAGTGTACCTGAAGTATACATATAGATATGATCTGAGCTTTTTTTTTTTAAGTAGTGCTCTGTGAAGTAAATACATGCAAAATATTGACATAAGCTCTATGTTTTCAGTTAGTAAATTTATATAATTATAACATAGAGAAGATTCTAATCATAAGGGTGAAAGAGAGGAGGTAACAGTAGGTTGTTTCCTGTGTTTTAAAAACTTATAGCAAAGACCCATTTCAGACAGAGAAAAACAAATACTGTATGATCTCACTTATGTATAAAACCTAAAAAAACAAAACAAAACAAAACTGGACTCGCAGATACAGAAAACAGGGACAAAAGGTACAAACTGCCACTTATAAAATAAATAATGTACAGCATGGCAACTATAGTTAATAAAACCATATTGCATATTTGAAAGCTACTAGGAGAGTGGATATTAAAAGTTCTCATCACAAGAAAAAAAGTAGTAACTGTGGTGGTGGTGGTAGACATTGTGGTGATCATTTCACTATATATGTGATATATATAATCATTATGTTGTACACCTGAAACTAATAGAATGTTATATGTCAATTGTATCTCCATAAAAAAGAAAAAGAAAAACCCATAGCTATTAAGTCGTCATTCCAGTTTTACCACTTCTTTATCATTTATATAATATATATATACATATATATATATATATATGTATATATATATAATTTTTTTTAATAGAAGTCTTGCAAGCTCCAAATAAATATAGGTAGCTTGAAAGAGTGTTAATGAAAGAAAAGCTGGAAAATTTGACTACATTCCCTTTGACAGTGAAAGTGATTTATCTTTGCTTTGTGACCTTTTCTCAGGATTCTAATAAGTTAACTTCTTACTCAAGAAGGTCCTATGTCTCTGAAGGTGCTGTGTCCAAGCAATGCAGGGAGCATCTGGGAGCTTGCTAGACATGCAGAATCTCAAGATTCACCCTGAAACTACTGAATCAGAAGAAGACTTTAAATAAGATCCTCAGGTGATTTAGAGTCACTTGGTGTTTATAAGGACTATTGTCTTAGAACAAAGTGATTTCTAGAAAAGATACACATAAACCATTGTTTGGTGCAAATGACAGCCTTGGTTTTAGTAAACTGTTTTCTCTTGCCTATTGTACAGGATGATCTCAAATCATCTTTCTTAATGCAATTAGACATAAAATTTGAATTTTCTTGTCCCAGATCATAAGAGCTAATGAAAAGACCATTTCTGGTTTTAAAAAAGAGACTTGCCAGCTCTTTACTTCCATCAAATAAAAATTCTAGTCAAGGACTTAAGCCATGGGAATTCAGTAAGACATAATATGTTCAAATATTCTTCAGATAATTCTGGAAAACTGTCAGGGTAAAGGTTTGGTTAAATTAAGTGATTTCTTAGCAAAAAATATTCCAATATTTGCAGCATATATAGTTTGCTTTAGCAACATGACAAATATGGGTCCTATGCTTTATAATATTCAGTATGCAAATATTTAAGTAGAGCAAGAGGTAATAGAAAAAGAGGAAAAGAGCCCACAAGAAATGAGCAGGTTGAGACTTTTTTTCTTTTGTAAGCTGTGAAAATCCTTGCTGAGAATGCCATAATTTCGTACAGATTGTCATTTCTTTTGGTTATTATTACATGCTGTAAGTTAACAGGAGCTAATATATTTCCAGGAGATGCAGAGAAGACTGAGAAGTACAAAGTCTTTTATCAATGTGATGCACCTACAGTGTAAAGGGTAGGAAACAGTCTGATTAATAGAAGCTGGTTATCTCTGAAGCTGCTTCCATGCACAACGCTGCCAACACAGAGCCTGATAGGAAGGGCTGCCAGGGGAAATCAGCCAAAGAACTGTCACCAAGTTCAGTCCAGTGTTTCCTACTGGAAATGTTTCCTTACTCACTGCATGAGTACCTGGTACACATGATGACTGTACATGAACAGTAATACAAAAGAGGGAAAAAATGTAGCTTACCCAGCAGAGAAATTTAAAAAGCCATCAAGAGGTAACATGTGATACAGGCCTATGAAATACATGGGCCTGTGCATAAGACTGGCTCTGCTTAACCTGGCTCTGCTTAACCAGGTGTGTGTTCTTCACAATATATATATACTTCTTTGGGCTTCAATTATCTTATGAATACCTTGGAGTATATTATTGGTTCTCAACTGTGGCTGCACATTAGATTTAACTGAAGAGCTTTAAAAATACTCATATCTTACTCCAAATCAGCCAGAGGCTCTGAAAGTACAACTCAGGCATAGATTTTTATTTATTAAGCTCCCTATGTGATTCTACGTATAACTGGGCATTAGAACACTGAACAATACAATCATTTAAGTCTCTTCCACATTTAATTTTCCATACTTTCTAGGAAAGCTCCATCTTTCCCAGCTTTCTCCATTCTCTTTGCTTCTTTGCATAAATACCTTCTTTACATACTGAAGACTAAGAAACATAAGATAGGTATTGTTTTATCTACACGTATTATAAATATTCAGCTTCTTCATATGCATACGACTCTACAGCTGCAAACTAGGTAAATCATGTCAGAAAAAGCTGTTTAATATGGACAATGGAATAACTGGGAAACAAGGTACAACTAAGATATTCTGACTAATACTCTACTCTATCCTAAAATCGCAGCCTTCTTAGTCCAGGATGTTCCAAGAAGATTTTTAGTAAAATCCTCAGTGAAAGCATTCTGCTTGACTAGGTCCAGGCTCTGATTCAACTACTAAGATTTACTAGAATTTATTATAAGCACTCTTGGGCACTCCATGGGGGAATTTCCCAACTATTCCAGAATAAGAAATGAGCACATGGGAGTTTGTGCCATTTCTTATAGTATATGCAGTGGTAGAAAGTATTTAACTACTATATGGGTCTCAGTTCTGAGTTCTATAACTAAAGCAGGATAAGTAAACATTGAGCAGTTTCTAGAAAATAGAGAGTTTTAAATTGTTAAAAACCATCATACCAAATATAACCAAAAATATACATCCACTAAATAAAAATCCCAAAGTCTTGATTTGAGATCAGAAAGATTATGAACTTAAACTATATTTTAACCAAAGCACACATCTCCTAGCTTTTATTACCGAAAAGCCTGGAAACTGACCAACTCAGTAGCAGTGAGCACACTTTGGCAAATAAATTGTGGTTTTAAATACTATTTTTCACCAAAAGGAACCCAGTCTTCCTGAAGAAATAGCTGATTAAATATCTGGGGGCAGAAATATTCAGGAAGAGCTTAGAATATTTTGTCATACTGAAATGGAGCAGGACGCTATGGTCCTTCACCACCCCCACCCCCACCATGTCCTCAGCCTACCTTTTGTCTGTGGAAAAACTTTAGCCAAAGAATAAGTTTAATCAGAGAAGTGAGAAAATACAGAAACAAAGGAAAACAGTCAAAGGAGACCAAATAATAATAGCTTAGTCATTAAGCAAGGTCAAGGACCTTTGGTTCCTCTTCAAGGGCTATAGATAATATTCTGAGCCATATCCTTTGAGCTGTCTTTTAGATACTAAAACCCCTACCAGGTGGAAGAGGTTAACTACATGATGACCAGAGACTGTAGCCATGACATAAGCTGCCACAGTTCTGAGAACTGGTCTCAAAGAAATGGAAACAAATGAAACCTGGAACTGAAGATTAACTGTACTTAAAACTATCAGGATGATGTTGATCAGACCACCGCATCACCAATTTCAAGATGACTGTCAGAGCTGACTGTGCTGTTTCTCCATGTAGCTCACTCCCTTCACCTATAAAAGCCCTTGCCCACTGATAATCAGTGGGAGGGGAGTCAGCCTTTGGACAGGAGTCCACCCCCCCCCCGAGGTTGTTGGCCTCTGAAATAAAGCAAGCTTTCCTTTCCACCAACTTGCCGCTTTATTGGCTTTTGAGCAGTGAGCAGCCGGACCCCCACTTTCAGTAACAATACTAGAAAACAAGAAAACTCTTAAAGACCACTAGATTATGGCAAAGTAACTCAGGTGTCACTGAGAATAAAGTATGATAGCAAAACCTGTGAATTGATATGAATAATTACTGCAAGAAGTTAAAATGAATGAAGTACATTAAAGCCATAGGTTAATCATATTAACAAAAAGGAAAAATAATGAACTCAATTTTACTCTCAGAGGATGCTACGGAGCAACTCATCATTTTAAAATTGGTGAATTAACAGAAGAAAACAGATATTAATCTTCCTTTTTTGACATAATATTTACACTGGGATAATGCAATAGTTGATGAAATCTTTATGAAATTATTCTAGCCAATAAATGCAGAAATAATGATAGATTTAAAGTATAACATTTTTCAACCTCTAAATATTAATGGATTTGAGCATTGATAATCTATGGGTGCTAACATTACAAAAAGAAAGGCAGACAGACATTAGAAATAGTCTCACTAAAATGACTAAATCTGGATCTTACCAAGTATCTTGTTTAACAAGAGGGAAATACAGAGGAGAAATGTTAAAGGATATCACGAGGCTTAAACGAGTAAAATTCAGGTAGTGGTAGTAACAATCTGATTTCTTCAACAAAATCTTGTAAGAAAGTAAAAAAATAATAGATAAGGCAAAGAATTATAGTCTACAGTCCTACAGATACAGGCAACATGTCAACAAATCACATGTATCTACTCTATGTACAAACTGTAGAGCTATGAATAGACACACGTGAGTGTTTTACATAATGTATATCTATAATACAATTAAGAAAATATGAATATTTATTTAATATTTGATGATATGCCTAGTATACACTACAAAATAATCTGGAGGGGATGGAGGGACATAATATGAAAAAGTGGCCATAATTTTCTGATCACTGAATCAAGGTTATTGGTATGTGGAGAGTCACTACACTCTACTTTTGTATAAATTTGAAATTTTCCATACAATTTGAAATGAATCATTTTACTTTGTCAAGTCTCAATATGTTCACCTATTGAGTGATAATAAATGAACTTTTTATATATTTAAATATGTTGCATAATTTCTACCTGCCTCATCCATTTAGAGAGAAATCAAATTAGAGGTTTTTTGAAAGCTTAATTGCTATATAATCCCAATTCAAGAATTTACCTGAAAATAGTGATAACACTAAAAAGAGAACGCTTTGTGTTACAGTAAGGCAAATGTAAGGAAACAGCACCAAAAAGAAAAAAAAATAATGGAAAAATATTTATTTCTTCACATGCTTTTGATGGGTTAATGGGGACAGTCATCAGACCAGCTCGATACATTTGTGAAGGGCTAAGAGGGCTATGGATTATAACCAATAAACTAGGCCTATGACCTTGGCCATGTCATTGAATTCTTCTCATTTGTGAAATAAAGTGTTTAAACTAGATATTTTTTAATGTGATTGTCATGATCAGTACTGAATATTTACAGTAGGTTGAAAGGTAGATGAATAGATCATGATAGATAAATAGATAGATAATAGAGATGTATAGAAGTGGCATAGGTTGGAATTGAGCTTAGATTTGTTTGCCATTGTGATGAAACTAATATAACATCTCTTAATGCTACTTATAAACTTAAGTTAGTTGTGATCAGACAGAAAGGGCAATTTATTGCTTGCAGCCTGTATTTTAAAGATACTCCAGCTGCCAGCACTATTCACAAACACGTTCCCCTGTGACATAGTGTTCAGTTTAGATTTAAACACTTCTCTCAGGGAACTTTCAAAGAAGATAACACTGGAGTATCTTGTCCATTTAGTATAAATGTACAATAGCTTCAAGGTGGTAGGTCAGAAATGAAAGACGATGATCAATGTTTAATCATTACAAACCTAAGTCATTGCTCTCTAAACTTCCATGCTCACACAGACCAGGTAAAGTAGAGGACCCCTACAGTTTGGATCAGGTTCTTTCTCTTTATTCATGCTTATCCTCAGCCTACAACATTTAATGTGGAATTGTTGAAATGGAAGCCTATTCTGATATTTCAGAGTAGTTGTGCACATTTTCCTGGAGAGAAAATTAATTATAGAACAAAATGAAGAAGAAAAAAAGACAAATAAAGGGTGATAAAAATAGCAACAATAAACTGTCTTTTTAGGGACCTTTGGAAGTCCGAATATCATCTGAGAACAATAATTATTTTGAGTGTGTCTGAAAACTTCCAAATTTCTTTGCCCTTCTTAAAGGAATTTGTTATTTAACATTATTAATGAGATTTAATATTAATGAATCTTATGCTCTTTTCTAGAATTATTTTGTGTCAATCTGAATGCCAGTTTCCTCATTTTGAGATATAGCTTTTTAATGACATATATGATCTAACCTTTTTTTAATCCTTCCTTCAGAAATGTCGCATTTGCTGTTCTCTCCCTTAGAACAGTCTTTCTGGATTGCCCTGTACCTAGTGCTTTACCATCATTCAAGCCTTTGTTGACTGCTAATACTTAGTGGTTGCTCTCATCTTTCCCTGGTTTGTTATTTCATAGTATTAAAAACTACTTAAAAATCATCATGATAATTTGTTTTGCTATTATATTATCTGTATCACTGTACAAAGTTTCTTAAAAGCGGGGACATTTTCATATCTCTTGTGTAACTCCAGTAGCTAGTACGGGCAGCACTCATTATTAAGTATTTCTGAACAAATGTTGGATGAAACTGATCTCTTAATACATATTCTAGAGGTTGTTCATAGCATCCATGTTGTCATCAATAGACATATATTAAAATTGAAAAGTTAGTCAATTATCTAGACAATTCAATAGAAACACTTGATTCAATGTTTTTTTGGAAATGTGTTTTAAAGTTCTCTCAGTGATGGGATGGGTCGGGTTAGGGGAGTCAGATATTAAGAAAATAGTGATTTTTACTAGGGTGAGCCAGGTATGAAGTTCAATTTAACTGCTGATATCCAGAAAGATATGACAGATGACTTGGTGATTCATACTAGCAGTGGATGTGTTAGAGTTTAATAAGAAGAAACAGGTAGTTACCAGCAGGCAAAACTGCACAAGGACTAAGCAGCCCATATGAGCAAAAGATGCACAGAGAGCGCCAGGAGCATGGAATTCTAAGAAGGAATGGAGCAGAGAGTGGGGCCTCAGGCTCCAGATGAGGTTTTAGGGCTGGACTTCCATGAGAAGAACTGGCAAGCTGGGAACCCTGTTTCTCAGGCTTTCATGTACAATGTAGGAGGAAAGCAGAAGCCTGCTTTCTGGTATGAAGACATGACATGTTGATTTTTACTTTATTTTTGAAGCCTGCTCAATATTGGAAAGATCTCCTCACCTATACTGACTAAGAATGCAACTGATTCAAGACCATGATGAAACTCAACTTGAAGGTAGAGTGAAAAGAAATGACTGGATGAGGGTAAAGGAAGCCAAGACAACCAGACAGACCACTGCACTTTCAGTTTATGAAAAGTAGTAAATGATTTTGTATGGAGATCATTTGTAGAATCTGTGTTTGGATTATTCTTCTTGATAATCACACCTTAAGGACCATTATCAAGTTCAAAGGCAATGGGTTCAATGAGGAGATAATAATCCAGTTTAAGAAAAGTCCATCTTTCTGAAAAACTATATATTAATAAGGACAGAAGGGTGGAACTTCCTGTGTGTGTGTGTGATAGAAAAATAAGAAAGTAAAAGTTTGGAAAATAGGCCTTTCCCAAATGGATTAAAAAGGAAGAGTCCTCTCACTCTTTTCTGTGCACATGAACTAGATTAGAAGATTATTACTAAAGGTATTTGGTAGGCATTCCTACATGTTCACAATCCTATTCTGATCCCAGTTTGAGTTTCCAAATCACTGGCATACTTTCATATCAAGCTCTGATTCTGGAAGGAAAGAAGATGGAGTAATTCCATGAATAGGATTTTTTACTGGTAATAAAATCAGCAAACCTTACATGATAGAAATATCTTAGAGTATTTTTACACTACAGGAAGACTTAGCAAAAGCAACTAGTTTATTTGACAACACATTTCCTTTTGGAAGTCAGATTTATTTGCCTTAATCCAGCCCCACAGATTTCAGTTCATTGACAAACCGACAACCTTTTAAAAAGGAGAGAGGAACTAAACTCACATGCTTCTTCAGTCATCATAGAGAGTTGAATCATTCTGATTTACTTACATCCCTGAAAAAGGCAGACAAATATAGTTCAATTAAGGATGTATAACTTGAGTCAGGTTAAAGAAGAAACTTCAAACAATTTGTGGATTTCAGGATTAAATTTTTAAGGATTATATGAACTTCAGTGGTTTCCCTAACAACTCTGAGTGAATTTACACTAAGGGTATTTAATCAGGAAGATTTGGAAAGCAGATTTTATTGCTGCCATTTCAGCTAGGCTGTCTTCACCATATAGCTGAAATCTGCCCAGATGGTATCCTCTCTTGAGTGCTCAGGTGCTACATAAAAGACGATCCTGACAATAGTAATTAGATCTTTTTTATTGATAAGAAGCTTTTAATCTGTATGTTTCTTTGGAGCCAGTTTTTTTTTTTTTTCTTTTAGTGTAAATAGCGTTTTGTTTCCAGGTTTCTCACTAGGATAAATAGTTCTAGACTTAATTTTTAAAATGCTCTGTGGTTGTTTCAAAGTCAACTGAAGGATGCAGGTCAATTTTCTTTAGGTTCATTTTTCTTTTCCTCATTTGAAGTGTATGCTGATTTCACTCACAAGGATTTACTGTGGGGTAAACCCGATAAAATTTACCAGGAGTGAACTGGACTGTAGGATCTAATCCAAAAAAAGAAATTAAAATCAGGAGAAGAAATGATAATTTAATGAAATGTATTAATTGAGAATATTTAAATGAATAGAATCAGCATTCCTCTAAGAATATTTGACTTTATTCAATTTTCTACTGCTATTATATCAGAGGAACTTATTCTCATTATATATAAAAAATAGGTTAATTTATGTATTAGGAAGGTGATAGGATGATTATTTCTACCTAATAAATGGACATTTCTGCTCTACCAGATTATTTTTATAATTACTCATTCTAATAAAAAATTTTACTAGTTAAAAATATTTTAGTACATAACATGTAAATACAGAAGGATAGATAGGTAGTGATAGCCTATTTATAACTTTGGAACTATCATAATAAAATTATAAATTCATCCTCTGTGAATTTACCCACTGACTTAAGACTTAGAGTATTTCAGTAACATGAAAGTGCCTATATTCTTCTCAATGAATCTCTCACTCATGCAACTCCAGCAACAATCATGATTCTGTTTTGTGTTTATACTTCTTTGCTTCGTTGTATAGTTTTGCCATATATATGTGTTTCTCTAAACATAAAAGTTTTGTTTGACTTTTGAGTACATAAAAATCATGACATAATATATGTATTCTACAACTTTTAAAAATTTAACATTGATTTAAGTTTCATCTATGTTGTTAAATAGAAATAGTTTCACCACTGTGTTTTTTGAGCTTTATAAACATTATTTCTCTTAATTCTCACCACAGCTCCATGAGGTACATACTTTTATTCTTATACTGAATGTAAGAAATCAAAGCTAAGAAAATTGAAGGACATGGCTCAAGGTCACATCTTAGGAAGGTGACACCTACCCATGGTTGGTAGTTATGCCTCTCTTGACTCTAACCTTATGCTATTTAATATAGAACAATTGAGACTTCCACGTAGCAGAAAGAGCTCAGGCCTATATTGTTTCTGAGGTTGTAGTATCACCATTTACACAAGAGCAAAGTGTGTAAAAGGGGAGGCATTTCCCAAAGGTTGCCTATTGTAGGAGGTAGAATAACGGCCCCACCAAGAGGTCTACATCCTAGTTCCCAGAACCTAGGAAAATGTTATGTTACATGACAAGGGAGGCTTATGTTGATGAAATTAAGAGTGCTAATCAGCTAACCATAAAATCAGGACATTATCCTGGATTATGTGAGTGGGTTCAATGTAATCACAAGGTATCCTTTAAATGTTGAAGAGGGAGGCAGAATTGTAAATGAATACACCTGCTTGAATAAATGGATTTACAATGTGATGAAACATTTATGACTGCTAGTATATTGTATCTTCCACACATCATACTTGAAACTTTAAATTTTTTTTTTTTGCTGTACGCGGGCCTCTCACTGTTGTGGCCTCTCCCATTGCAGAGCACAGGCTCCGGACGCACAGGCTCAGCGGCCATGGCTCACGGGCCCAGCCGCTCCGCGGCATGTGGGATCTTCCCGGACCCGGGCACGAACCGGTGTCCCCTGCATCGGCAGGCGGACTCTCAACCACTGCGCCACCAGGGAAGCCCGAGACTTTAAATTTTTAAATTAGTATTTTTTGTTGACGTAATACATTCACACAGTTCAAATTCAAAAGGTATAAAAGAATAAACAGTGAAAAAATCCATTTGTCATACCTGATCTCCAGTTATACACTTTCTTTCCTTGAATGCAACTTTTATTATCATTTTCTATGGTTACTTTCCACATGTATTTTATATTTATATAACCAAATGTGCATATAAATACATGTACTCATCCTCTTCTTTCACATAACTGATAGCATACTATACACTATTGTATACTACTGTACAGCTTGACTCTTTTACTTAACAATTTGTTGGAAATCACTCCATTTCATTGTGTGAAAAGCTTTCTTATAGTTTATTGACCAACTACACAGAATTTTAATGAATTGATGGACCATGATTTATTTAACCATTCTCTTATTTATGGTAATAAAAATAATGGTTTTTATTAACCAATCTCTTACTGATACACATTTAGATTGTTTCCAGTTGTTTGCTATTTCTCATCCCCCAATAATGTAAATGAAAGTCTGTTTTACCCAGACTTTGTCAACACAATGAGTTCTCAAGCTTTCTGATCTTTATCAATATTAAAGGAGAAAAAAATTGTATCAGTGTAATTTTAATTTATATTTTTTTATTATGATTGAGGATAAACACGTTTTATCCTTTAAAATTCCTTTGCATTTCATTCCTTGAAAAATCTCATTATTGCTTATGTTCATTCTTCTATTATTATTGATTTTTCTCTTATTTATATATAGAAGCTCTTTATATGTTATGAAAAATGACTTTCTTTGTGAACTGAATGGCATGTATATTTTTTCTTTATAGAACTTTTTATGTAGCTGAATTACCAATATTTTACTGAAATGCTAAACGCTGAGGTTTATGTGATACGTTGCAAAATGAGGTCATCAGCAAGGCCATTCTGCTCCAACTCAGCAACCTGACAATCGCAGACAATCATGGAATAGTTCCCCAGCTTGACACTCAGAGTGGATTCATCACTCTCATGGCATATTCAAAGAGTTAGCACTGGCTCTAAGTGTGGTGTTGAGGTTTTCTGGTTAAAAGGCTAGAATAAAATAACAAGAGTAGATTTGTTTCTGAGAACTTGTTTGATTTCTTCTCCACTGATTCAACCATCCCAACCCATGTCTCTGACAAATAATGAGGCACAGGATATTATGGGGTGGAGCTGGAGTGGACTTCGAGATATAGGTAAGCTGAAGTCCTTTGAGCAGTTCAAAACTAGAAGGCATAAGCTGGGCTTCCATATTGCTAATAACATCAACATTTAAAGATTTTGTAGGCTGGGAAATTAGATTTAAAATATACCACTAGAGACTGAGAGAGAAATATTATCATAATATACAAAGCTATGGGTCTTTATGAAAGTGCGATGTTTCTTCAATCGATGCATAAAACAGGAAGAATAACCAACTAGTCTAGGTTAAAAGAAACTTAAAATATTATAACTAAAAGTAATGTATACACTTTATTTTGAAGCTTACTTTGAACTCCAAGAGATATGTGTAAGATAATCTGGGACTTTCTTTTTTTTTAATCTGGAACATTTTTAAATTAACTGGTTATTTGATTTTGTTCATCAGAATTTTGTGGCTTTTCTCATATAGGTCTTGTACATATTTTGTTAGATTTATACCTAAGTATTTCATTTTGGAGGATGGTAATGTAAACAGTATTGTGTTTTTAATTTCAAATGCCACTTCTACATTGCTGGTATAAATGAAAATGATTGGCTTTTATCTTTTAATCTTTTTATCCTGCAAAATTTTTATAATCACTTCTTAGTTCCAGGAGTTTTTTGGTCTAGTCTTTCACATTTGCCAAATAGAGGATGAGGTTAGTTGCACACAAAGCCAGTTTTATTTCTTCCTTCCCAATCTATACACATTTTATTCTCTTTTTTGGTCTTATTGCATTTGCAGGACTTCCAATATAGTGTTGAAAGAAGTAGTGAGAGGGGATATCCTTGCCTTGTTCCTAATAGTAACAGAAAGACTTTGAGTTTCTCACAATTAAGAATGATGTTAGCTATAGGTGTTTTGTAGATATGTTTTATCAAGTTGAGAAAGTTCCCCTCTACTTCTAGTTTGCTGAGAGTTCTTCTCATGTATTTTGGATTTTGTCATATGATTTTGGATTAATTTTTTGGATTAATTAATTTGGATTTTGTCATATGATTTTTCTGCATTTATTGATATGGTCATGTGATTTTCTTCTTTTGCCTGTTGATGTGATGGATTACATTAATTGATTTTTAAATGTTGAACCAGCCTTACATACTTGTGAAAAATCCCACTTGTTCATAGTGTATAATTCTTTTTATACATTGTTGGATTTGATTTGCTAATATTAATATTTTGTTGAAGATTTTTTGTCTATGTTCATGAGAGATATTGGTCTCCAGTTTTTTCTTATAATGTCTTTCTCTGGTTTTGATATTAGGAAAATACCTAAGTATTCCTTCTGTTTCTGTCCTCTGAAAGAGATTGTAGAGAATTGGTATAATTTCTTCATTAAACATTTGTTAGTATTACAGGATATTTGGTTCCGTCTAAAACATCCATTGAAACATTTTGTCCATGACTCATTAAATAATTAAACATTTAACTTCACCAAAAGATCCTTGAAATTTGGTCCTGTCCAAAATGTCCATTGAGACATTTGGTCCATGATTTGTTAAATAATACAAACATTTAACTTTTAAATGTTTAAATAAATCATTTTTATTGTAATTCATGATGAATTTTGGGTTTCACACTTATTCTTGTTCTTCCTCATCATGAATTTTGGTAGGGTTACTCTTAAGTCAGTGAGGAATTGCTCTCAAATATATATTGATGTAATTATTGGCTTTACATTTTTTATGTATGTTAACAATTTCAATTATAAAATTTGATTTTGTCTGTGTCATCATGAAATTGGTGGCCATGTTTGAATGTGGCCACCAAGAATCTGAGTGATAACTTGTTCATTGCATTTGCTGTTCATCTTTTAACACTTCAATAAATCTCAAAATTGAAGGATGATGGATGCACTATCATCAGCTTTTGAAATTTGCTATGCCAGCCTTCCTCTGCTTTTTACTGTTGGTAATGGTATACAAATATACCAAGTTTCTGGTGGAAATCTTGGAGCTTCTGGTCTTTGGCCCCTGCCACATCTTCCATAGACATACAGCCTCTCAACATAATCCATTAGGTCATCTAAATTTTCTTCTGCATTCTCCACAATGTACTCACAAGTTTCATTTACATCTTCCAAAGGTGCAAATTAAAATCCAAACAACACGGATGCATCCTTACAAGTGTTACTTTCCATTGTCATATACTTGTGTGTTAGACCCAAAGAACATATTTTTCACCACAGTGATTGTGAAAAGTAAGACAAGCACCTTTTTCCTTGCACATTTGTTAGTAGTAATCAAATCACATTCATATTTGCAATCTTGAAATCCATCATACACAAAGAAGGGTTAATGTCAAGATTTGTTTCCTGTGCAAATGCAAGTACTTTCTCATATATATATATATATATATATCTGGGTGTCTTCTCACATTTCCATTGTTAGTGCATAAATCAATGTCATAGTATAACCCAATACTGCACCATGCACAGTAAATAACTGAATGAACTGTGTTGGTACTGTCTTGAAGGTTCCATCACCGAATAATGTGGTATTGGCACTTAAATATCGAATATTGTCCTAAGTTTTGAAAATAAGAATTCTTTTGTTATCTTGAGCAACGAAATAGTAGAATTGTGCATGAGAAATGGTTCTCCAACCTCCGGTCACTTTATATTCCTCTGGAATTTCAATTCTATGCAATAAAGTTGGTTTGGAGGTCGATGTCTCTTGAATTCTATTTACTAGCCTCTTTAATGAGTTTCTTTCTGGTAGCATTTATAGAACCTCTTCATCATGAATATCATGGCTAGCTCTTCAAAGCACCTGTGATGGTGTTGTGTTTGGCTCCTTTTCTGCTTGTTGATTTAACCTAGTCAGGGTTTTCCTTACTTCTCCTTCAACATCAACTTGTGCTGATGTTTTTCTGTCCCATCCTGAATGATTAGAATATTATTCAAATCCTGACTAGTTGTACATAGAGCATTGCAGAGTCTCCTCTCTTCATAGCACCAGTACCTTTTACTCCCATCTCTCTTAAATGGAAATGGTAACAAAAATCATTATAATGTAGCATTTAATGCATACTTTTGCTACATCCCACACATTCTGATAATTTGTGTTTTCATTTAGTTTTCATTTTCATTTTAAATTTCTCTTGATATTTCTTCTTTGGCTCATACTATTTAGAAGTATGTTATTTAACCTCCAATTATTTTGGGGTTTCCAGTTATCTTTTGTTATTGATTTCTAGTTTAATTCCATGGTGGTTTGAGAGCAGACATTATATATTTTCTATTCTTTTAAATTGTCAAGGTGTGTTTTATGACCCAGAATGTGATCTAGTTTGTTGAATGTTCCATGTGAGCTTGAGAACAATGTGAACTGCTGTTGTTGGATGAAGTAGTCTATAGATGTCAATTATATCCAGTTGATTGATGGTGTTGTTTCACTATGTCTTTACTGATTTTCTGATTTTCTGTCTGCTGGATTTGTTCACTTCTAAGAGTTGGGTATTGAAGCCTTGAAATATGTTAGAGATTCATCTATTTCTCCTTGCAATTCTATTGTTTTTTGTCTTATATATTTTGACTCTCAGTTGGGTACATATTATACATGTTAAGGATTGTATGTCTTCTTGGGGAACTGAGTCTTTTATCATCGGGTAGTGCCTTTCCTCATCCTGATAACTTTCCACAGTTTGAAGTTTGTTTTTTTGAAATTAATACAGCTACTATTGCTTTCTTCTGATTAGTGTTAGCATGGTATATTTTCCTCCATTTACTTACTTTTAATCTATATGTATCTTTAAAGTGGGTTTCTTGAAGAGAATATATTTGTGTCTTGTTTTCTGGTCCACTCTGGCAATCTCTTTTCTAATTAGTGCGTTTAGACCTTCATATTCAAAGTGATTATTGATATAGTTGGATTAATATCTAAGCTATGCATTGCTTTTTTCTATTTTTTACCCTTGTTCTTGGTTCCAATTTTATCTTCCTTTCTTCTGTCTTTTGTGGTTTTAATTGAGGATTTTTAAAATATTATTCGAGTTTATCTCCTTTCTTAACATATCAGCTATACTACTTTTTTTTTAATATATATATTTTTAGTGGTTGTCCTAGAATAAAGTGGGTATTTGATGATTACAAAACTTTGTTATTATTGTATGCATGACATATTAGCAGAACATTTTAGTAACAAACTGCCTATTTAAAAAAATACAAACTGAGGGACTTCCCCAGTGGTCCAGTGGTAAAGAATCCACCTTCCAATGCAGGGCACTCAGGTCTGATCCCTGGTCAGGGAACTCAGATCCCACATGCCACGTGCCCACAACTACTGAGCTTGCGTGCCTCAACAAGAGAGCCTGAGCGCCACAACTAGAGAGAGAAAATCCACATGTTGCAATGAAGAGCCCATGCACTGCAACAAAAAAGATCCCACATGCCTCAGTGAAGATCCCACGTGCTGCAACTAAGACCCGATGCAGCCAAAAAAAATAAAGAAAATAAAAATAATAAAATAAAATAAATATTTTTTTAAAATGCAAACTGAAACATATAGAAGTGGGGTTATATAAGTTTTGAGATTTCTCAAAATTTTAGTGAAGAAATTTTAATAACAATGGAAAGAAGAAGAAATCTTGATAATTTTTGAACATTGGATATGTGTTGCGGATTTGATTGTAGTCTTTATCCACTTTGCTGTGTTTGAAATTTTTCTTTATTAAAAAAACTACTTTAAAATTTGTAATTTAAAATATCTTTCAGATTCAAAAGTAATCAATAAATTAAGTCACAAATCTACAGATCATCCCTCTGCAAAAGCTATTATCAAAAATCTAACTTTCATGGGTAAGAAAAACTTTAGACATAGATTGGTCTAGAAATGTGCCCAATGTGACAGACTGAGTCAGTCTCAGCAGAGATACTGGTCTGGACTCATCTGCTCTTGCTGCCAGGCCACCCTTACATTAGGCTGTTATGTTCACTGACATTGCCTGAGGTTCGAGTTAGAAAACACGGGACTACATTTGAGTGATACCTTTCAAATTGATCTGAAATAATAAAAAAGTTTAAGTTTTAAGTTATCATCTTTAGTTCAAAAATAAAGCAAGTTTTCTTTTATTGCTACAGATGATTGGCAGGAAAGGTTTAAATTCAAATCTAAACTTCTAAGAACTAGCAAAAATGAATTTCTTGTGCTTGCTATAATCACCATTTTTAGATGTACTTTATTTTCATTTCTTCGAAGAAGCAGGAAATGAATTGAACAAAGATTTATGCCATTTAATGTCACAGTTGATTACCAACAGAAATTGGAAGAATGCAATTTTTATGACTTGATGTAAAAGTAAGCTATAATTCAGGATGAAATGGAGATTGGCTAGACAGATTTTAATTTTTAAGAATATATCTTATCTTGCAGGAAATATTTATATAAATTAAGAAAGTCAAATCTCTAAATTATTTATTTTAAATAACTCATCTGACCTGGTACTAGACACATATATTCCTTAGATATAACTTCATTAAGCAACATCTTGAAATGTTTCAGATTTATATGTCTTACTACTGATATGCCCAAATTATTTTAAAAATGCATAAAATACTGAAATCTTACTTATGTAATTAATTTAGTGAATTAAGCAATTATCTGACATTTGTTTTTCAAAATTCTATAAGATCTAACATGACTGATATTAAATGTTTAGTAATCCCTTATAAATTACACCCACTTATTAATGTTGAATGGGTATGGGCATATTGTTTTATCATTCACAGCAAGATAGCCTTCATAAGATAGTTATTCTCATCATGTTAAATAGTAAGAATTTGGTTGTGAGAGACACAACAAAGAAAAAAGTAATCATTAGACAAGAATGAATATATATTTCCTATCTTTTTCTCCCCTACCACTCCAAATTTCTGCGATTTTTCATGAATACATTTATATATTCATTAATTTCATTAAATTTTGAGGTGCTTACTATGTATACCAGGCAAAGTGCTAAGTGCTACAGATAGGCTCAATTTACAATATCTCCACTGTCCTCAGAGTTTATAAATTATAATTATTGTATTATTTGACATTCTTTAAAAATATTATGTAACTCTTTGTCTCTGTACATTTGGACATGTTGATCCTTCTGCTTTAACTGTCCTTGTATATTTAGACCAACTAATGAACTTCTCTTTACCCGTCAGGTCAAATTGTGTGGTGATTAGATGTCTAGCTTTCTTTTTTTCTGAAACTCTCTGTAAATTTCACCACTTCTATAATACTGTTACCTACATTTATAAATGACACCTCCTAGCAAGCACATACCACCTCTCTGAGAAGGTTTAAATATTTTGTTACTTTGAATTTGAGGAACAGATGTATCATCTGACTTCCCTTATTCTCAATAAATATAGATCAATTCAATATTATATTATACTGTTCATATATTATTAAATCAGCACGTGTCTGTTCAATTGAAAAATGAAGAAACTGTGAAATTAAAATACTCAGCTTCACATAATGGAAATATGTGACTACAGACTTATCTAAATAGGGATCTATTTTTCTCATGTAGCAGAAAACTTCAGATATAAAGGAGATAAGAGCTAGTATGGATAGTTCTATGACACAATCAGTTTCCAAGGGTGATTTTATCTTTCTTTCCCAGTACTCTCACTCTGTTACTCATTGCCTTATGAAAGATGGCTGCTATAACTATTTTAAAAAGAATGAAAGAAAGAAGAAAAGTAGGGAGAAAGTGAAGGGCAAAAGAATAGTACCAGCCAAGTTTAATATTTAACATCTTACAAAAACACCTGAACAAACCTTTTGGCCAACCCAATACTTTTTTTTAGGATAGCAACAGCTTTTTGGAAGTGCCACCAGTAACCTGAAGTTTATATCTAATTGATCAGATGTATGGGTCAGTTATACAAAAGTAACTCAGTGGGAATCTAGAAGGTTTTCTTAGTGCATTATACTCCTGAAAATATCAGAGTTCTATTAGTGAGAAAAAAGACTGTGAATGGGTAAGTAATAGGTACATTTAAATGTCTATCACACAGTCATGCCAAATAAATACATTCGTTGTAATATTTCTTTGTATATAAATTTCAAAGTGGTTTCAGTACATGCAAGTACTTTTTAAATACATATGTTCCCAGTGTGTATCTGATCTATGTATTGTGTTGGCCTCTAAACTGCCTTTAGCTCAGTTGGTAAAATAATTTCAGAGGCTTGATAGAAATGACTTAATAACGTTTATTGAAGTTAATGAAACATTTAAGTAACATTTAAAAGTTTTTGCCAGAATGGTCAAAATATTTCATTGATATTTAAATATTAGCAAATAAAGTAGAACACTGAAACTAGAAATTCCTCAGTGTAACTGCTGATGTTCCAAACATAAGTTGTATATACAGACTAAAACATGTATTCTATGAAATGTAAAATCCTAGGAAAAATATATACTTGTCTAGCAAAGTACCTTCTTTCCCCACATGAAGAATTGAACCCAGGGAAATAAAATGACTTTTCTAACTCACACTTCTAGTCAATGAAAGATCAAATAATAGAAAACATTCTGGGTCTAATTTAAAAATATATACATATAAATATAAGAAAGAATATAATTTTCTTAGGCTTTACATATAGATAGACATGGTAGTCAAGCAAATATCATTTAAATTGTTTAATGTGATGCTCTTTTGCATGCTTCAGTTTTACTATAAAAATATTTAAGTAAACACAGCAAAATCAGGAAAAGAAGTAATATTCAGAAATTCAAGAATATTTTATTCTTGGGTGCCAGGTAGACAAAAAGGAGACTTCTAAAAATATTATAATATCTACAGGAACTTAAGAGAGTCCAATGTATACTTTCCCTTTTTAATCCTTTGGGGAAATACAGTTTGGTTGTCATGGAAATAATATAACAGACAGCTCCCGTTTCTAGAAATTATTGGTAAATATCACGCTCAAGAGATTTTCTCTGCTTGCAAATGTTTATTTATAACAAGTGTAATTTAGTACTTAAATGTTATGAATAGACTTGCAATTTGATATGGAAGACTTAGCACAAGAATTTACACCCCATTATCCCTAAACTGCATACCCAACACTCCATAGAAGTAAGAGAAATAGAAAAAGAATTGAGCAACAACAACAAAGAGAAACAACAGGGTCTTCACAGGTGGATGAGAGTTTTTAAATTTTTATGTAGTTGGACTCTGGAGAATGCTAATGGATGAAGCAGAGAGGAAATGTCAGTACGTCATGAATGCAGATTGCCTGGCCAAATGCAGACCCAGGCTTCTCTTTGGCAGTTTGTTAGAGGGCCAAGGTGAGAAGGGGTGCTGAAAACAAGGAAACTGATTGAAGTTTAATTAAGAAAACAGCTGTATCTTTTCATACACTATCTAAATGAAAAATACCATGCAATCTAGCATTCAGCCCCAAGATTAAAAAAATGGTAGAGGTAATTTACAAGGCATTGAACAAACCAGTGGGGACTTGCTATTGTTCTCATCATCTCAGCATTTGAGAGCCCATAGCAATAGACCGCAAACCTAACTCACTGTAAATGGAAGAAAATGCCCCTCTCATACATCAAGTTAACTATCAGCAAGCTTCTTGGTAAATGGACATGTATTACGTGCTTAGCAGAGAAGACTCAAAACAGTAACAGAGTAAAAAAGAAAGACTGAGAAAAGAAAATAAAAAATTAAGTCATCAAGAAATCAGAGACAGTTCAGGGAACAAGAAATAATTTAAAAACAAAACCTATAATTGGTTTTCAGAGCTTTTTGAAAAGATATTGGTATTGCCTTACAGAAATAATTTAATAATGTTATGAAAAATGGTGAAAAAGAGTATATTCTTAGAAATTAAAAATATAGCTGCTGAATTGAATAAAATGTATACAATTGCTTGAATATAATGGTAGAACATGTAGCAAAATGATAAAGATATAATAATCCTCAGAGGGAAAAATATTAAAAAGCCATAAGTAATCAATACAGGTGGGTCAATATTCAAGTAATAAGAGTTCCAGGATAAGAGAATAGGTAAAATGTATGGGACAAAGTTAACAAAGAAATGATGGAAGGAAAATTCCCACTGCTGAAAAGAAACATGAGCCTTCACATTGAGTGTTTACCCAGTGTAGATGATGATACATTTTAAAATTTTCACCTAGACATTCAATAGTAAAATTTCAAAGTAACAAGGGAAGACAGAATTTTTTTAAAAAATGAAGACTTCCAGCCTGGAAAAGATGGTATAGACCTGTTTTCCTCTAACCCCCCCTGCTAAGCACAACTATATTATCCCTGGAAAAGACACAAAAGACAAGCAAATGAGAACTCTGAAAGGTGCTAGGAAGGTGAGCTGGTTTGGGGATTCAGAACAGGAGGAACAGCACAGCAGCAGCGAGTCATGTATGCTCCCAGTCAGCAGAAGACTACCCAGACCTGTTTTTTTACTGACCCCCTACCTAGCAACAGAAGACTGTTCACATAGCTTCATTGTTTCCCTTGATGGAATGAGTGTTTTCCTAACAATAGCATGCCGACCTAATACCAATGGAAAGGGGGATAGGTTGGGAGCTCTGCCAGAAACAAGTAGCCAGGGGAAGCACTCTCCTCCACCAGGCTCCAGACTTCCCTTTTCCACTACGAGATATCAAAGAAGGTAGGCAGAGCCAACAGGAGAGATACACTACAGTAGTAGATTCACTACTGACTAGGAAGCCTCTTTGTCCTCTTAGGCCAGAGATTCTCTTCTCTTTCCCAGAGACACTGGGGCAAATGGGGGAGGGGTTGGATGGTTGGAGGATTGAATCACATTTCTCCCCTACTGGGATATATCCGTCACTCTGACCTGGAGTAAACCCTTCTGTCCTCTCAGGCATCACCAGTAAAGACCAGTGGAAGCCCTGGTGGCACCAGTTAAATGAGGCAGTTTGAAATAACACTGCAAAAGCCAGAAAATCAAACTGTCATTGGAACCACAGCCCACAGAAATAGTCTAGGATCTCAAGAGAAACAATTTTACTTTTTCTTTTCCCATTTGGATGACTTAGACCTCTTTTTTTCTTACCTGATTTATCTGGCTAGGATTTTCAGTACTATGCTGAAGAGAAGTGGCAAGAGTAGGCATCTTTGTCTTGTTCCTGATTTGAGAGGAAAAGCTTTTAGCTTTTTATCATTGAGTATGATGTTACCTGTGGACATATATAAGACTTTGTGATGTTGAGATATGTTCTTCCCAATTTGTTGGGAGTTTTTATCATGAAAGGATGTTAAATTTTGTCAAATGCTTTTTCTGCATCTCTCAAGATGTTCATATGGTTTTCACCCTTCATTCTGTTAATGTGGTGTATCACATTTATTGATTTGTATACATTGAAACGTCATTGCATTCCAGGGATAAGTCCCACTTGATCATTATGTGTGATCCTTCTTATATGCTGTTTAATCCAGTCTGATAGTATTTTGTTGAGGATTTTTGCATCTATATCTATAGAGACATTAGTCTGTAACTTTTTTTTTTCTTACAGTGTCCTCGTTGGTATCAAGGTAATGTTGACCTTGAAAAGTAAATTTAAAAGTGCCCCTCCTCTTCAATTTTTGGAAGAGTTTGAGAAGGATTGGAAGCAGAAGGAAGGAAATAATGAGGAATGGAAATCAATGAAATAGAAAACATTAAATTAATAGATAAAATCAATGAAACAAAGACTGATTCTTTGAAAAGACCAATAAAATTGACAAACTTCTTGTGGAAAAAAAAGAAAGAAAACACAAATTACTAGTATTAGGAATAAAATGAAGGATATCTCTAGAGAACCTGCAGTCATAAAAAGGATGACCAGGGAATAATAAAAACAGTTCTAAATACATAAATTTGAAAACAGATGAAATTGATTAATTCTTGAAAAAGACCCCACAAACTACCACACTCACCTAATGTTAAATAAATATTTTTGGATAACCCTAAAACCATTAAGTAAATTGAATTCATAATTTAAAAACTCTCTCTTCCCCAATATCATACAATTCCTCAAAAACCACAAACTACCAAACCTCAAGCAAGACTAATTAGAGATCTGAGCAGCCTGTACCAACAAAGGAATTTGTACTTTGAGTTTTGTATCACTGGAGAATTCTAACAAACTTTCAAATAATGAATACAAATTTTACACAATAACTTAAAAAATAGGAAAGGAGGGAACACTTCCAAATACATTTTATGAGGCATTATTATCCTGATATCAAAACCAGACCAAGACAATACACACACACATACACACACAACACACACACACATATACACACAACACACACACACATATACACACAACACACACACACAAACAAAAACTACAGTCCAACATTTCTCATGACCTTAGACTTAAAATGCTCAACAAAATATTAGCAAGTAGAATCCAATCATATCTAAAAAGAATTATACAAATTGACCAAATGAGATTTATCCTAGGTATACAAGTCCGTTTCAACATTTCAAAATCAATCAGTATAATCCACTATATCAACATGCTAAGGGAGAGAAATCATAAGATCTGCAGTAGACAAAATAATGTCTCCTCCCCCAAAGATATCCATGTCCTAATTCCCAAACTTGTGAATATGTTCATTTATATGGCAAAAGGGATTTTGAAGATGTGATTAAGTTAGGGATTTTGAGTTGGAAAGACAATCCTAGATTATTGAGTAGAACCAATGTAATCACATGAGTTCTTAAGCAATAGAGGCAGGAAGGTCAGAATTGGAAAATGAGGTGTGATAATGGAAGCAAAGGTGGGAGAAGCAGTGAATGTGAGGGAAGATCTGAAGATGCTATGCTGAACATACAGAAATAGCTGTGAGCTAAGAAATGCAGGAGGCCTACAGAAGATGGAAATGCGGCAACAGCTTCTTTCCTAGTCTTCAGATGAACAGGGTGCTGTCAACACATTGTTTTAGGACTTCTGAAATTTAGAACTGTAAGGTAATAAATTTGTGTTGTTGTAATCAAATAAGTTAATGGATGTGTTACAGTGGCAATTTGACAAAATTCCATACCTATCCATGAAAAGAACACTCAGCCAGTTAGGAATACAGTGGAATTACCTCAACTGGAAAGAAATAATCTGCAAAAATTCTACATTTATTATAATACTTAGTGGTGAAAGACTGAATGCTTTCCCTGAAGACTGGGAACAAGGCAAGAATGTCTGCTCCCACCACTCTTGTTCAACATTGTACCAGAAGTTCTAGTGATAGCAATAAATAAAAAGAAGGCATACAGTTTTAAGTTAAGAAATAAATCTATTTTTGTCTACATAAAAATTCTAACAAGTCTATAAATAATTCCTAGTACTAAGACATCAGTTTAACAAGGCTGCAGGAGGCAAGATAAACACACAACTATCAATTGCATTTCTATATACTAACAGTAAATATGTGGAAACAGAAATTATAAACACTATACCTCTTACAATCACTCCAAAGAAAATTAAATACTTAGATATATACTTAGAACATGTACAAGATACATATACAGAAAATCACAAAATTATGACAGAAGAAATCAAAGAAGACCCAAGTGAATGGAGAGATAAATGATGTTCATGAATTGGAAGAGTCAACACACTAAAGATGTCAATTCTTCCCCAGTAGGCATATAGGTTTAGTGCAACTCCTACAAAATCCCAGCAAGATTTTGTGTAGATATGGACAGATTTGTTCTAAAATTTAAAAGGAAAAGCACAGGTCCCAAGATAGCTAAAATACCTTGTGATAAAGAATAAAGTAGGAAGAATTACTCTATACAATATTAAAGCTAAATATATAACTATAATAATTGAGAGTATATTATTGGTGGAGGGATGGTAACATAGATCTATGAAGCAGAAATAGATCCACATAATATACCCAGTTGATTTTTGACAAAATTGGAAAACAATTCAAATGAGGAAAAATATCCTGTTCAACAAATAGTCCAGGAACAATTAGATATACATAAGAAAAAGAATAAACTTCAACTTAAACCTCAAACAAAAACTATATTCAAAGGAAAAAGTTATTCCATACATATGGAAATAAAAAGAAATCTGAGGTAGCAATACTTATATCAGACAATACACACTTTAAAACAAAGACTGTATGTAATAAGAGACAAAGATGGACATTACATAATGATAAAGGGATCAAACCAACAAGAAGATACTACACCCAACACAGAAGCACAAAAATTCATAAAGCAAATATTAGCAAACATAAAAAACGCACAGTAACACAATAATAGTAGGAGACTTTCAACACCCCACTTACATCAATGAATAGATCATCTAGACAGAAAATCAATAAGGAAACAATGGCATTAAATGACACATTAGATCAGATGAACTTAATAGATATGTATGGAACAGTCCATTGAGAAGCAGAATACACCTTCATTTCAAGTGCATATGGTATATACATATGACAGAATATTACTCAGCCACAAAAAGAATGAAATATTACCATTTGTGACAATATGGATGGACCTAGAAGGTATTATGCTAAGTGAAATAAGTCAGACACAGAAAGTGAATAAGAGAATATGATCTCACTTATATGTGGAATCTAAAACAAAACAAAAAACAAAACCCAAAGCAACAAACATAGCAAAACAGAAACAGACTCATAGATACAGAAAACAAAGTGGTAGTTGCCAGAGGGGATGTGGGGATGAATGAATTAGGTGAGGGCTATTAAGAGGTACAAACTTCCAGTTATAGAATAAATAAGTCACAGAGATGTAATGTACTATATAAGGAATATAATAATAATATTGTAATAACTTTGTATGTTATTAGACTAGACCTATTGTCTAACAGAGTTATCATGGTGATCATTTTGTAATGTATAAAATCATCAAAACACTATGTTGTACACCTGAAACTTATATAATATTGTAAGTCAATTATACTTCAAGAAAAATCTCTAAATGGAACACAGATTGAATATTAATACATAAAAATATAGAACATTAAAAAATATAAAATCTTTTTGATCTAGGGCTGGCAACAAGTTCTTAGATCTTACAAAAGCAGCATAATCCATAAAGGAAAAATTGATTAAAAATTGGATCTTATAAAAAAATTTTTTTTAAATGATCTGTAAATGCCCATGTGAAGACAATGAAAACAAAAGCCACAGAATATATTTGCAAACCATGTGTCCAATAGAGAACTAATATCTAGAATATATAAAAATCCCAAAATTCAACATAAAAAATACAATATAAAGATGGACAAAATAAATGAACATATTTGTCACTGAAGATGAAATATAGAAGACCATTAGCATGTGAAAAGATGTTTCACATCATTAGCTCATTATGGAAATACAAATTAAAATCATGATGAGACATCACACATCTACTGGGATGGGTAAAGTAATAAAATAATGACACCACTAAATTTTGGTGAGCATTTGGACATTAGATTGCTGATATATTGCTGATGGGAATGTAAAATAGTACAGACACTCTTGGTATAGTTTGGTAGAGTCTGAAAACACTAAACATACAGCTACCATATGACCCAGCACTTGCATCCAGGGGCATTTATCCCAGAGAAATAAAAACTTATGTTCACACACAAAAATCTATATGGAAATATTAGAAACAGCTTTATTTGTAACAGGAAAAAAGAAATCAGTCCAGATATCCTTCAGCAAGTGAATTGTTTAACACACTGTGCTACATAGTTACCATGGAATACTATTCAGCAATATAAAAGAACAACCTATTGACACATAAACAACCTGGATGAATCTTCAGGGAATTATGCTTAATGGAGAAGTCAATCTAAAAGGTTATGATTCTGTTTATATAACATTCTTGAGATTATAACATTTTAGAAATGATAACATTTTAGAAAAGACCAATGGAACAAAAGAGGCAACATGCAAACTTAGATTATTCTATGCCCATCCAAAGAACAATCAAGCATGAAGTTAAAATAAATATATTTTCAGACATACAAGAACACAAATTTTCTTCCCTATATTCCTTTCAGAGGAAGACAGCTGACAATAAACCACAACAAAACAATGCAAAAAACAAAACAAAAACAAAAACAACACAGAGGAAGATTGAGATTCCAGTAAACCCAGAAGATATTCAAGTAAAGAATTTTGGAATGTGTCAAGAAAGCAATTAGTCCAGATTAAAACTTCAGGGCTTCAGAAGAGAAAATAAATGGACCTAATGTAATAGGAAATATGATTTTAAGACTAGATATACATAAGTTGAATAAGAAGTTACATTATTTGCTACTTTTTTTTTTTTTTTTTGGTCAGCAGTAAGAAATGAAAGCTTTTCAGTAATTTCAAGAAAACAGAAAAACATGGTTCACATTTGGAGCAAACTAACATGTGGCATTGTTTCAAAGAACTGAAGTGTATGGTAAACGAGTGCATTTGACTTTTATACTAGGGACTTTATCTGTTTATTATAGAGACATTCTCTATTGATTTAGAGTTTCATAATCAGTTCCTCATTATATGGCTACTGGACTTTCTGAAGTTGATTAGCCTTTGCCAGTATTAAACGTACATTTAAGCTGCAGTTTTAGTCACGTTCCATCTAAGCTGTATAATTTTAGCAAATGTGAGAACTGCTTAAAATTTTTAAAATGTTGATTTCTTCCAAAATTCAAATTAAGATAAACTTTGATTACAACCAAGTTGAATTACTGAGTCTGTTTTATTAAATGTGTTTTCATTCACTGTAATCATTAACATTTCTTTAAATAAAATGTAATATTTCAAACCCAGTGGGTCTAAATGACTATCTGTTATTTCTACAAAATGTTATTTTCTTCTCAGAAATGAATGGGAGTTTGCAAGTCACATTAATTAGGTGTGATTGTTTATCTGGATGACAATATGTTGGACATTTAATAGGTTCAGAGAAATCTGTGAGCATCATGTAACAGTCATATAAAAAAAAGCCAAGCTGATATGAAGAAGGGAATTGTGGATGGTGGAAAATGAGCTATTAAAATAGAAACATGCTAAAGAATGCCAAAAATATTTAAGAAATAGATGGGTAACCCACTAGAAAAATGGGCAAAAAAAAAAAAAAATAGAAACATGCAGCTGGCAAAGAAGCAAATAGAAAACATTAAACTGATGAGTAGCTTCTTAACCTTGGGAATAGGGTCAGGATGAAAAATGTTACTACAGTGGAATCGTGTCTCTTAACTATTACATTTGCAGTTTCCCTGTAATGAGTGAGAAATCCTTATCAAGGAAAAGCAATTACTAAAGAGTGTACCTTCTGGGAAGCAAATTTATAAGGTGAACACACTTAACCTAAAGATTAAATCTGAAGAAAAAATAAAAAGATCACTAATGTTCTCTCAAAACACTAACATTTTATTTGTTGCCAGAAGTTGCTGAAAGGCCATTAATAACAATAACAAGTGTTGAAAAGAATGTGGAGCTTCCTGTTAACCAGTCCATGTAGTTGCCAATTTTAGAGATTCATTTTATTGTGTGTACACATTACCAGCTAAAACCAGTAGGTGGGTTGGTTTTGTCCCACCCCCACTCCACTTTGACTTGAGAAAAAGCACTGATATTTCTATTCAGCTATGCACTAATGCACCTGACTCCTTCCTGAAACATTAATCAACCACAGCCAGAATGAAAATCAATATAACCCTGAAACATAGCTCCAGATACCAAAAATAAGTGTGAAAAAAGACAGAGAACATGGCATCTTTCTCAGTGTTTTGGAGAATTGTGCTGGCATTGCAAAGTGCAACTGTTCTTTTTCCCCCTGTAAACAGTTATGGATATGAATTTTATATGACATTTTCAGTGCTAGGTGATGTATTCCCAAAACAATATTATTAAAGGCTGAGTGTACTCTCTTGGATGTTATTTATGATAACTGCTTTGTGGCAAACAAAACACCAAACACAAGTAAATAATGGTATGTGGTGTATGCTGTGTATGTGCTTTCCCCCCACAGTGTAAAAAACAAAAGTATACATTTTGGTATTTGCTCAGGAAAGGGGTTATTGATGTATAACAACAGTCCTTTTAAGAGGGTGTGTAAGGAAGTAAAACTAAGCTAGACAACAAAACCTGTTACATGAATTTATTGACTGATTCAGCTGATAACAGAATCTGGGGCATGACAGATGGAAAACAGTCCATTACAACTGAAAAAGGAGGCCATGTGTACTTATTCTCTCTCTCTCTCTCCCTCTCTCTTTCTGTCACACATATACTAGACTGTTAAATACAAAAAAGGTATCGGTAAAATCCCCGATTTTGTGTTGATTTTAGATGTTTAATTGGCAGTTAATTTAGTTGTTCATTCAACCATATTTAGTTTTCTTATTGAAATAAATACATGGTATCCTTCAGTAATGGTAGATCCTGGCTTTATCATTAGTACCTTAAAAAAAAAAAGGAATAGTAGAAAAATAGTGATAATGTGCCCATATTTTAGTTTAAAATTGATACATAAAAACATGGTATTGGGAATTCCCTGGCAGTCCAGTGGTTAGGACTCCACGCTTCCACTACAGGGGCCACAGATTCAATGCCTGTTTGAGGAACTAAGATCCCATAAGCCATGAGGTCTGACCAAAACAAAACAAACAAAAAAACATGGTATTTGCTCACAGACCAATAAAATAGTAGGGATTTAATGATTAAATTTTGTTCACAATCCTGGTAAATTAAATACCAAACTTAGGGAATAATATTTCATTTTATTACAGATCTAGTTGTATTGGGATTTGTGTTCTCCTACATTACATCATTTTCACTAAAACACTGACATTATTCATCTGCCACCAACTCCATAACTATTGCCTTCTATTTTTTCATGTTGTTTCTCATGCATTATCTCAGTTGTCTATCACAAAAAAGTGAAAAGAATATGTGTTGTTATCTACACTAATTTACAGATGAGGAAACTCGGGTTCAAAAAACCTAGAATGTATATACCAAAGCGTCTCATCCAAACAAATTATCCCAAGTTTATTCAGGTGTAACTCTCTCTGTATTCCTTAAACATTCACCTATCTCACAATTTCAGGGAGGTTCTGCCTCCTTGGACGTGTAACAGATTTCTCTTGCTTTCTGTTTTCTGCATGTTACACGTCCTTCTTCTTTACTGATGCTCAGTCAGAACCTTATTCCATTGGATAACCACTAAACTGTAGAGTTTGTTTTCCTCTTTTTCACATTCCTCCATGTTAAAGTTCTTGACAACAATTTGATTCCAATTCAACATAGGATAACATTTTTCTCTCATTACTTTCTAGGATTATTGCTTTTATCCTGTCAATTCACATCTCTCCTGTGTTGGAAGTAATAAGACATTTTGCAAAGAGATTAGTGCACACATAAAGTGCACGTGATCATTGATCACCTCAAGTTTGAGGAGTGGATAATTCATCCTTCTGTGGCACCACCTTCCCTGCAGGTTCTATAACTCTGGCACATCAAGTTGACCTATGATCTTTATTCTTTATTTCTGAGAGTCTACACTTCTGTTGTATTTGGAAATAGACTGACAAAACTCCCTCGATTTATGTTCTTTAAAACCTATTCAGGAATAAGATTCTGGGCACATGGGAATATTGTATTTACATCAGTCTAACTGTTCCCATCTCTGTTAACATCTGCTAGATAGCACTGATTTTTAGCATTAAATATAAGCTCGGGCCATTTAGCAACAGGAACTGTGGAAGGTGTTAAAAACTAGTAAAAAAGAAAGAGTTAATTTGAGTTACACCTCTCACCCCTATTATTTCTTCCCCATTGCTAAAGAATGTAATTGCTCAGCAAGTATTCAAAGAGATTCTCAGACAGGAGCCAAGGGCAGATATAAATCCCTAGTAATGAATAATATGGTGCAGGCTATAAAAATGATATCAGAACAATTTGTATTGCTTTAGATCTTGAAATTCCTCAGGAATAGGAAAGATTTCTAATCCCTACAATTATGACATTTTGATAACCAAAGACTGTTTTTTAAAATAATTGGTTGTAATATTTTCCAAGTTTCACATATTTTTGGGGGTCCATTTCTCAAAAAAAAATATGACAAGCTTCTGAATTTTTCACAATTATATCATTATCTTCACTGATCCCATCCTGAAATGCTGATAGGAACTTGTATTTTTCCAGATATTATTCATAAAGCTTCTAAGCAAGGACTACGTTTCTTGTTTGTTTGTGTTCTTGCAGCCACACCCTGGCTACGCATGGCTATGCATGAGTGAATATTACAGGTCTTCAGGAAATTTGCCTTAAAATTACTTCAGGGCCTCATCCTGTGTTAATCTTTTTTGCCTAGTTCTGGGCATTCTGAACCATTCTGGAGTTTTTAGGATCTCTAGAAGAGCTTTATAACAAAGAATCAGTAATTGCCAATTTTCATGTGATTGAAGAATCGTGAATAACAAGAATTACATATTATATACCTGCCTAATACTGAAAAAGAGAACTATTAGATTTGGTGTTTTGTTCTCCAAACAGCACTGATGATTTTTTCTTCTCATGTGATTTGCATGCTCAAAGTGCCATAAAGTTTTATCATTAGGCTAATAGAATCTATCCTGATTAAGTATATCAGATTCTATCCTAAAAATTATATATATATAATATATATATACATGATTTACATAAATAATATATGGAAAGAGTTTAGAACCTACCCTGGCACATAACAGACACTATGGTAGTGTTTTTTGGTATATCATTGAAGTCTTACAGTGTGACATAAGTGATTGTGCCCCACTTTGTAGATAAGTAATTAAGATTCACAAATTAATTGAGTTCTATAAGTTAACATACTTAATGAATTATCTGTTCTGTGATTTAAATTCATATTTCTGACTCCAAAGCAGGTACTAATTTCACTAGATCATTTTATCTCCTATTTAAGGAAAAAGCATAATTTCAGTTACAGAACAACTTGGAAATAATTATTCTTGTGTAAATCTTTTTTTTCAATAGAGAAGTGTTTCACTTTTACACAGATTTGGTTTCTGTGAATATCAGTCCCACAGAACAAATTACATGATTCTGAAAATACATGAAAAGAAAAAAAATGTTTAGGTACAAAAATTTTTATTGCAAAGCTCCTCAACCAAAGTCTTGAATTCTACTCATATGTCTTCATTTTGTGCTATATTGATTCTTATATTAAATATAACTCATAAGAAGATTTGATATATTTTTTACTAGCCAACGACAGATTAAAGGCAGCAGAAAAGGCATAAAGGCTATTTGAAATAAGCAGCATTACTGTTGAATTTTCAATGATTGACACAAAGAACATGAGAAGAATTAAAAAAATAAAATTTCACAAAGAAACACGTGGTACAAAATATGATGCTCAAAATAGAACTCAAGGCATCAAAACAAAAAAAATGTGAACAATGTGTTCTGTTTTTAAAGACCATTACATTTATAATGCAGTTGATGAAGAGCACCATGAATTACCATTTCAAAAGTATTGGTGATAGAATTAAGCTTCATTTTCCTTGGAAAGTTCATTACACTCATTATATTTTTTCTCAGCAATGCTACACATTCAAACACACACATACCCTCAAATAATACCATTTGTGAACAGTCTTCAACCACAACCAGAATGCAGTAAGATAAAATCAGGATTGCACATGTAGGAAGATAAAATCAGGATTGCGCATGTAAATGTAGCAAGATTAAATGGCTAGCCAATGACTAGGAAATACATTTCCCCTTATTGTGCATTAGCCAGACAATGAGTGTTTACGGAGCCATTTCCAGAGTGAATTAGAATGTCATTTAGCTTTTTACTCATCATTATTTCTCAGTATTATTGATATCTAAAGTGTAAAATAATGAAGAAAAGAGTAGAATATCTATTAGTGGCCAGAGTGTCAATGGAATGCAAAAGACTGTTGCAAAAGTCTCGTACCCTGAAGTAGTGGGCAAATTACACATAAAAGCAGGAAGTATATAACGTACACTCCTAATATGATGTGTATTATTAAAATACGATGCACAAACCTCAATGTAGTCTTCCAGCTAAAGTATAAATATATAGTGTTTCTAGCAAAAGAGAGACAATGTTGGAAATGATGATAAAAGAAAATGCATGCAGTTCACCTGTATTTATGAATTTATTATGGAGTGTGAGTAATTCTGTAGCTCTTTGGTATTTCATAACTAAAACTCTTTATTGCATATCTATTATGTGCCAGGCACTGGGAGAACTATTTGGGATAATGGGACTACATACTACTGAGTCTCTGTTTTTGTTTGCAGATTCATTGTTTCATTATTTGGTTCACCAAATATTTATCATACAACCAACATCTACAAAGAAAAGTAGGGCTTCCCTGGTGGCGCAGTGGTTGAGAGTCCTCCTGCCGATGCAGGGGACACGGGTTCGTGCCCCGGCCCGGGAAGATCCCACATGCCGCGGAGCGGCTGTGCCCGTGAGCCCTGGCCGCTGAGCCTGCGCGTCCGGAGCCTGTTGCTCTGCAACGGGAGAGGCCACAACAGTGAGAGGCCCGCGTACGGCAAAAAAAAAAAAAAAAAAAAAAAAGAAGAGTGCTATGCCTTAAAGACATATTCTAGAGGAGATATATCAAATTCTTGCTCCTATAGAGCTTAAACTCTAGATGAATATAAATAATTTTGCTAAGTTCCATGTTAGAGTTAAATATGGACAGCTCTGGATGCACTAAGGAAAACAGAGTAGAGAAGAATAGAAAGCACTCTTTTCTCTTATGGTGTGGGGATCATGACAGGTAAAGCTTTTCAGAAGCGACACGAATATATTCTTTAAGTGGGAATAGGTATATTCAAGGAGAAGAGGATTAGAAAAAGAAGTTCCAAACTAAAGGAAAAGCTTAAAATAATTGTTCACCACATTCTGATACTTTATACCTAAATTCAAAACAGACCTATAGGGCTTCCCTGGTGGCACGGTGGCGCAGTGGTTGAGAGTCCGCCTGCCGAGGTAGGGGACACGGGTTCGTGCCCCGGTTCCGGGAAGTTCCCACATGCCACGGAGCGGCTGGGCCCAGGAGCCATGGCCGCTGAGCCTGCGCGTCCGGAGTCTGTGCTCCGCAACGGGAGAGGCCACAGCAGTGACATGCCCGCGTACCGCAAAAACAAAACAAAACAAAACAAAAACCCCAAAAAACAGACCTATATATCCAGACTCCTCCTGGACATCTCCAGCATGATGAGCAACTGGAAACTTAGCGTTAAAATAGATCAAATTGATTCATTATCTCTATGTTTTCCCATTCACTGATCTTCCTCTCATATCTCCTCAATTGGTAATTAGACGTGCCTTTCAACCCTGACTCTTCATGCTCCTTTACTTCTGCATTCTCAGCTAGATACTCAGCTTCAAGGATGGTACCTTATAAACTGCAATTAAATCTGTCCCTTTCTCTTCATTCCATTACCTATTAATTCAGGTCTTTTTTATTTCTCACCTGGATTGTTACAATTGATCTCTGTGCTTGAAGTTCACTCTTCTCGTATTTATTCTCATCACAGATACCAGCATGTTTTTCTTAACTAAAGCACACATTAGCTCATGTCCATTCTACTTTAAATGCTTCAATAATTTTCTATTTCTTCATAATTAAATCCATATTACTTACATGGGCTAACAGGTCATTTAAGATCTGGTTCTTGTCGACCTCTGCTGTTTTATATACAGTAATTTTCTCACTTAATCTGTCTTTCCAATTCCAGTGAACCATTTATAGCTCAGAATATATGAAATTTAGTTGTATGTATCTGTACCTTTGAACCTGGTAGTGCATTGATTTATTTAAATAAAAATTTATTAAAGTTAACATTGAAGTGAGTATCTCTTATTTTTGCCTACTTTCTGTACAGCAGGAACCAGAGTAACTCTCTTACCCTTGTCAGAGAAGTGTGGACATAACCAAAATAAGGCCAATCAGATTTTCTCTTGGGAAATTTGCATGTTGAGTGAAGACAAATAGGAGTGAAAGGCAATTAGAGAAGAACATATCTTAGAGATGGCGCAAATATTCTTGTTAGTGAGAAGGTAATGCTTATCAAATACTTCTTTCCAATAACAGTATTTATCAATTGCTTTAACTACATCTACTGAAATGGTTATATGGGTTTTTTCTCCTCCATTCTGCTAGTCTGGTGAATGGCAGTAATTTCTTTTTAAATTTTAAATCTATCTTGCTTTCTTAGAATAAACTCTACTTTGTTTTGATGGGTAATCAGGATTCAAATAGAAGATTTTAAAAAGTTTTGATGTCCAAAAATACATACAAAAATGTTTACAATTTAGTGTGTAGCTCAGTGAATATCCAAAAGCAAAATACATTCCTGTAACCAAAGCCAGATTAATAAACAGACTCATATAAGCACCCCCAGAAACATACTTAGTCTGTCCTTCCGGTCAATGCTTCTACCAATTAAAAACTCTCCTGATGTCTATCACCATAAAATAGTGTGTCATGTTTATCAACTCTATATGATTGAAGAGGAGTCTCTGGAGAAGCCTGAATGCTGTGATTGGTTGACACAGGCTATAAAGGGCTGAACTCTCTCCCTACTCACAATTGGGACAATTCTGAAGGGCCATTCCAGCTTCAGAGCATCCCACTGGCACCTGTGAGGCCTACTGTATCTGTGACACTTAAGTTACTTTACCTCTCTGAGCTTCTGTTTCTTGTTTTTAAATAGAGATAGTTATCGTACATAAATATAGAGTTATTATGAGAATTATATGCAATTATGCATATAAGGTCATTAGCATAGTCTTAGGGTACAGTGAGCACTTATTACATGGTTCTTACTATATGCAATTAGAGTGTGCATTCAGAGCCCATCATTTGAATCCTAAATTCATATAGAGTTAGTTCTTTGTCCAAATTCTAAAGTGTCCTTGTGATATTTCCATTATTTTCCATGTTTCAGTTACTACTGCTTTGTAACAAATTATCTCCAAACTTTGTGACTTAAAACAACAAACATGTTACATTCACCAATTCTGAAGATCAAGGATTTCGAAAGGTTATAGTGGGGACAGCTTGGCTCTGTTCCACAATATCTGGAACCTCAGGTGCAAAGACTCCAAGGCTGGGGTGGCTTGACTAAGGGCTGGAAGCATCTGAAGGCTCATCCATTTACATGCTTGGCACCTAGGCTTGGAGGCTAAAAACTATGTACACTGATTGGAGCACCTATGTGTGGCTTTTCTTTGAGGCTTGGCTTACCTGTAAAGCTCCATCTGTGAATGTTTGCATAAACTAAGCTGGAAACTGTGCTGCCTATTCTAAAGTAGCCTCAGAAATCACACAGCATAATTTCTGCCAATTTTATGCTTACAAGAAAGCCATAAGCCCACTAAGGCCTGACCAAAATAGCTAGTATCTCAGTTATATCCTTGCATAACTATTTTTTAAAATTTTACAAGCGTAGGTCCTAAAGTTGCATAAGTCTGTACTATATCTAGTCTATAAGAGATTTTAAAACCTAATTTGGGGACATAATTGCAAACTGTGTAAGTGGTAGAAATGAAAATTGAAAGGTATAATGGAGACTATAACTCAGGGTCTTTAGTTTAGAGTTTCATGAGGGCTTGTCTAAGGAAGTGACATTTAGGCTTAAACACCAATGATTCTTGAAATTATAAACCCCCAATCTTACCCACTATTAATCCTGAAGAAAACATAGTTGTCTAGTAACAAACAACTCTCAACTAGATGAACCATGCTTCAGAAAACTCCCTCTCAAAGACTAGTGACTAAGTGGTCATTGTTTACCAGAAGATGAATTAACACACTTGTATTGGAATAAAATACAATCAAATGCTCTCTGAAAACCTTCAAGAGAGTCTCTGTCAACAAAACAGACTTAATTGGTTGGAGTCTTTTGTGCTCATTTGCTACATTAACAATCAGATGTGCTCTAGATCATCACTCCCAAAGGAGACCAGTGAGAGTTGGTCCTTTCCTCTAAAGGTTACTTCTGAATTTTGTATAATGCTTAATAATAGGCCATAGAGCATAAAGGAGACACTGTGACATCTAAAGGTTTCTGTGAGTTGTGCTTAATACTACAGAAACAATGACAAAGAAACTCTACCATCACCTTACCATCACCATCATCATCATTGCTAATATTGAGTGATTTCTACATGCCATGTACCTTTTCAAAAACTACAAAAAAGAGCTATATTATTTTCCTTCTTTTATTATTAAAAAAAACTTCAACCAAAATTAGGATGCTTAGTTTTCCCAAAGCCACACATCTTTGAAGTACAGTTTTGTTTTTCACATCAAATCCTATGTACTGACACTTGATTATTTTGTTTCTTGAAAATCTAAGTAACTTTTTTTGCGGTCTGCGGGCCTCTCACTGTTGTGGCCTCTCCCGTTGCAGAGCACAGGCTCCGGACGCGCAGGCTCAGCGGCCATGGCTCACGGGCCCAGCCTCTCCGCGGCATGTGGGGTCTTCCCGGACCGGGGCACGAACCCGCGTCCCCCGTCGGCAGGCGGGCTCTCAACCACTGCGCCACCAGGGAAGCCCCTAAGTAACTTTTGAGGTTAACCCAACTTTAATAAATACTATTCTTCATGACAATAAATATTTTCCAAACAGGTTCAGGTCACAGGATATTATCCCTGATGATTGCATATCTCCATTGCCTGAATATCTCCTATTACTGGACCATACTGAAAGAATTTCAAACTACAGAGGGTAGTTTTGTTAACCTGCCATTATGGCCTTCTACACCTAAATATGTGCAATGAAAGGAGTACAAATGTTGGTGCAGCTTTCCATATTATTGATTCCTAAAACTTTCAGATGACTTACAATTTCAACTCTGACATGTAAACGGTGTGGAAGTAATCACTCTCATATTTATCACAAGAAAAAAGATGAAACCTAAAGTCAATAATATTCCTTGGACCCATCAAATATTTGAGGTTAACAGGCAAACTACCAATGTAACATGCGTAATTGGAATACCAACAGAAGGAAACAGAATAGAGGAAAATAAATATTTGAAGTAATAATGGTTAAGATTTGGGTGGAAAGACACATCTTAACAAATTTAAAGGAATAGAAAACATATGTTTGACAACAATGAAATTAAAGTAGAAATTAATAACAAAAAAATCATGGGAAAAAATCCTAATATTTGGAGATTAAACAATATATTTCAAAGTGACACATGGTCAAATAAGTCTCAAGGCAAATTTTAAAATATTTTAAACTAAATTAAAGTGAAAATACAACTTATCAAAATTGTGGCATGCTTAGAGGGTAATTTATATCACTGAATACATATTTTAAAAAAGAAGAAAGATCTAACATCAATAATCTAAGCTCCTACCTTAGAAAACTAGAGAAAAGAGAGCCATTACCACCTAAAGCATGTAGAAGAAGAGAAATAATAAAATTTAGAGTAGAAAATTAGTTTGAAAACAAGAAAATAGAGAAAATCAATGAAATAAAAAACTGGTTATTTGTAATGCTCAGTAAGACTGATAAACCTCTAACCACACTAATGTAGAAAAAAAATAAATAAATTACCAATGTCAGATATGAAGTAGGGACCTTCACTACTGATCCAATAAATGCATAATGAAGGAACTCTAAAACTGTATGCCCTAGAATTTGATATCCTTGATAAAGTGGACCATTTCCTTAAAAAACAAAAATTACCAAAATCCACACAGGAGAAATAAATAATCTAAAAAGCTGTTTATCTATTAAAGAAATCAAATAAAAAATTAATAATCTCTAAAAAAAGAAAACATCTGTCTCAGTTTGTCTCACTGGTGACTTTTATCAAATATTTAAGGAAGAAATGATACCAATTCTCCATAGCCTCTTCCAGAATGTAGAAGCAGAGGGAACACTACACTTCCACACTCATTCTTTGAGGCAAGCATTTTTCTAATATGAACACCAGATGAGGATATTACAAGGAAGGAAAAGCAGACAAATATTGCTCATGAACATAAATGCAAAAGTTTTCAACTATATATTAGCAAATCTATCCTACAATGTATAAAATGTACAAAAAATATTATACACCGAGATTTACTGTAAAGCTACAGTAAGACAGTGTGTTATTGATGAAAGAATAAACACATAGACCATGTGTCCTTTATATTCTGGATGCAAAAATTAACTCAGAGTGTATTACAGACTTAAATGATAAATGCAACACTGTAAAATTTCTAGAAGCATATATAGGAGAAAATATATTTGATTTTTGGTTTGCTGATAAGTTTCCAAATATAACACCAAAAACACAAGATATAAAATATTGATAAACTGAATTTATTAAACTTTTTTTAAGTTTGCTCTGGAAACAAACTTAATAGAATAAAACAACTAGTATAGACTGGGAGAAAATATTTCCAAAACATGTATCTAATAATGGATGTGTTTAAAATATTAAAAAATACCTCTTAAAACGTAGAAATAAGAAAACAAACAACCCAACCTAAAAATAAGCAAAATATGTGAACAGATACCTCACCAAAATGTACAGATAGAAAATAAATATAATGTAGATACTTAACATTGTTTTTAATGAATTAGAAATTAAAATAATAATTAAATACCTCTACACACCTATTAGAATGTCTCAAATTAAAAAAAAAACTGACAATACCAATTGCTGATGTAGCTGAACAGTATTATGAACTCTCATTCATTGCTGGTGGAAATGCAAAATGGTATAGCCATTTTGGACCACAGTTTGGGAGTTTCTTAGAAAGCTAAAAGTAATCTTACCATGAGATCCAGCAATCACACTTCTAAATATTTACCCAGCTGATTTGAAAATCATATCCGCATAAAAACTTGCACATGGATGTTTAAAGCAGATTTATTTATAATCTCTAAAAATTGGAGCCAACTGAAATAGCTTTCAAGGACTGCAAAAAGCAGTCCTTCAGTGGGTACACAAATAAACATAATACTATTCAACACTGAAAGAAAATGAGCTATCAAGTCAGAAAACAAAAATAAGTGAATGCTAAATGCATACTGATAAGTGAAAGATGTGAGGGTGAAAAGGCTACAGACTGTATGATTCCAATAACTGGACATTTGGAAAAGGCAAAACTATAACTACAGTAAATTGATTCGCAGCTGCCAGGGATTCAGAGGGAAGGTTGAACATTGAGTAGATTGAAGCACAGGGGAATCTTCAGGGTGATGAAACTATTCTGTTTGATACTGTAATTGTGTACCCATAATATTATGCATTTGTCAAAACCCATCGAACTTTACAGCACAGAGTGAGCCTTAATATATACAAATTTTTTAAATATTTAGAAGTCTGGGGAATCCCAAGATGGAAAGACGACTGTGACAATTTAAGTGTATTACAAATACAGTTTGACCCTTGAACCACATGGGTTTGAACTGTGTGGGTCCATTTATACAGAGATTTTTTTTCAGTAGCAAATGCTATAGTACTGCATGATCCAGAGTTGGTTGAATCCAGGAATGCAGAACCCCAGATACAGAGGAACCATGTATATGGAGGGCTGACTATAAGTTATACATGGATTTTCGACTGCGAGGAGGGTCGGCACCCCTAAACTCCAAGTTGTCCTAGGGTCAACTGTATATGTGCTATCCTCACTAATGTGACACAAGGGGGTTACTGCTGGTGGCAGTAGTAACTTTGGAAATGACTGAAGTCTATAATACTAAAGGCAAAATGAACTCCACATACTCACTGTACTCTAGTTGATAAAATTTCTTCCCAAGAAAGTACAGGTTAACAATTCTGATACTGCTATTAAACAGTTTAGGAAATTGATGGTGGACAGTGGGAGCCAAGTTTCTACTGTCAGAGTGGGAGATTAAGATAAGCAAGGGGAGGATGCTATGATGACCCATGTGGTAATGGATTAGAGATGAGGATATGGGTCACCAACTCATGTTTGGTTTCATATACATACGGAGGTTTATCTAATAGAAATATTCATAGTTATATGTATACACACAGGTGAGTACACACATTTATTGCAATGATATACTTAGCATTCATACCTTGCTATGATACCAATAAAAGGAGACATTGCTGTTTTTAGGACTGGGACAGGAAATATATAGGGACTATACAAGGTGAGCCTCTTGCAGTGCCAGAAAGTTAAGTGCTCAAAAAAAAATTTAAAAAAGCCACGACAATGGGGTATGTCAAAGGGCCACAGGAGCCAACTGAAATAGCTCTCAATGTCCAAAGCTGAAAAAATTTAAACAAAATAATACATAAAGTAGTAAGAGATTATAGTTTAAAATATAAAATACCCATGAATCCATAGTGATATAAATAAATGCTTAAATAATAAACAAATGGGGGAGAAGAGACAAAGCTCTTACACAGAAGAATTTCAAACAATTTATGAAGATACTCTGTCCTGAGTAGGGAGCATAAATCCTTACTCCTTAAGTGTGATCTTCTCATAGTGACTTCCTTCCAAAAGAGCACAGTATGGAAAGTGGGGAAAAAGTTTAGCTTTACAGTAGAGAAACCTGACAAACACTGCCTCAGCCATGTGACCAAGATCAACATTAACAGTGTACAAGTTAAGTTGATAGTATGTACCCTTGATAATGATGTGATGAAAATGGTACGGTATTCTTCCCCCAAAACACAGCATCAGTCCAATCATGAGAAAAACATAATAGTAACTCCAATAAAGATGCATCCTCAAAATACCTGAGCAGTACTCTTCAAAACTGTCAAATTTGTGAAAAATAGGAAAAGTCTGAAAAACTGTCACAGCCAAGAGAAGCCACAAAGAGACACACTCCTAACTATAATGTGATATTCTGGATGGTATCCTGGAATAAAAAGGATGCTAGATAAAACCTGAGGAGATCTGAATAAACTATTGACCTTAATAATAATTCACCAATAATTCACCAATAATTCACCAATAATAATTCACCAATAATTCACCAATAATTCACCAATAATAATTCACCAATTGGTTCATTAATTGTGACAAACACACTATTCTAATATAAGATGTTAATAATAAGAGAAATTGAGTGTGGGGGTATATGAGAACTTTGTATACTATCTTCTGTAAGTCTAAAACTGTTCTTAAATAAAAAGTTTATTTAAAATTATCCCTCCCCCTTATCCCCTGGTAACCATAAGTTTGTTTTCTACATCCGCGACTGTACTTTTGTTTTGTAAATAAATTCATTTGTACCTTTTTAGATTCTACATATAAGCGATATCATATGATATTTGTCTTTCTGTGTCTGACTTACTTTACTCAGTACGACAATCTCTAGGTCCATCCATGTTGCTGCAAATGGCCTTATTTTGTTCTTTTTATGGCTAGGTAATATTCCATTGTATATATGTATCACATCTTCTTCATCCATTTCTCTATTGATGGACATTTAGGTTGCTTCCATGTCCTGACTATTGTAAACAGTGCTGCAATGAACAATGGGGTACACATATCTTTTCAGATTATGGTTTTCTCCGGGTATATGCTGAGGGGTGGGATTGCTAGGTCATATGGTAGTTCTATTTTTATAAGGAACCTCCATACTCTTCTCCATAGCGGCTGTGGCATTGACATATACACACTTCTATATATAAAATAGATAACTAATAAGAACCTGCTGTACAGCACAGGAAACTCTACTCAATACTCTGTAATGGCCTATATAGGAAAAGAATCTAAAAAAAAAGAGTGGATATATATATATATATATATATATATATATGTATAACTGATTCACTATGCTGTTCACCTGAAACTAAAAAAACACTGTAATTCAACTATACTCCAATAATTTTTTTTTTTAAAAATAGCACAGAAAAGAAAGTTTATTTTAAATTACTTTTCAAAATATTTTACTTTAAAAAAATTATCTACAGATTCACGGATATTTATTTTATATTTTGGTCTGTAATTATATAACTATGTAATTAATCATATAACTCTAAAACTAATTATATAACTGTAATTATATAACCATATACCTAATTATATAACTATATGACTATATCTATGTGTCTATCTAACTTCATTATTTCTTATTACTGTACCTGTTCCAATTCCTCATGGGAGCCATTTGAGGTTGTCAATTACATGACTTGTGCTTCCTTTGAACTCATATAACTAATATTTAAAGAGGTCTGCCCATGAACTGCAAAGGTCCAAGCATTCTCATTACGTTATTTAAAAACCTCTCCTCGGGCTTCCCTGGTGGCGCAGTGGTTGAGAGTCCGCCTGCCGATGCAGGGGACACGGGTTTGTGCCCCGGTCCGGGAAGATCCCACATGCCGCGGAGCGGCTAGGCCCGTGAGCCCTGGCCACTGAGCCTGTGCGTCCGGAGCCTGTGCTCCGTAACGGGAGAGGCCACAACAGTGAGAGGCCCGCATACCGCAAAAAAAACAAAAACAAAAAAAACAAAACAAAACCTCTCCTCAAGACTATCTTCTTTTTAGGAGCTATGTGAATTAGCCAAATGAAAAATTCTCATATGTGACCTTATCAAGCTGTGATTCTGAAGAATGAGGATATTTTAAGAATTTCTCATGTAGTTTCCATCTAAGTTACTGTCTGATTCCTACTTCCTTTAAGACATTATAAGCCTCTTATTTATTCATAATCATATTTCCTTGTGGCAGACCATGGCCTATTCTCATCCCACCTAGTCTTTCCTTCTTTCCTTTCTTCTTTCTTGCCTGCCTGCATGCAAGTGGCTAACATATGTAGAAGATTAGACAGAGATATTAGTTATATCCTTTCGGAGCCTACAACTGGCTAAGAGGAGAAAGACATTAAAATGAAAAAGCACAGTGATAGAAAGATGTACAACATATAGAAAGGGTACACAAAGGAATTTGCTATAAATTACTCTAGTATACAAAAGACAGAAATATTAAAATGCTATCCAGAAAGACTAATTTATTTAAGGTAGAAAATCCAGTGGTTTTTGCCTGTTTCTATTAACTCTGCCACATACCATTTCAAAAAATATTTTTCATCTTGCCAAAAATAGAAACAAACAAAGAAATCCAAAAACAAACTAATTTGTGGGTCATAGGCAATGCAATAAAAGTTATTTCTTAGGTTTAGATGTAAGGATACCTACATGTACAAAGGCTTAAATTAAATGAAATGTATTTCTTTTTCATATAAAAGTCAGGATGTAAGCAGTTCTAGGCCAGTATGGTGGCCCTGCTCCATGAGGTTTCCAGGAATTCAGGCTTTTCTCTACTACTGCTTCTAACCCTAGTGGGTAGCATTGTTCTAATCATTGAATATAGTAATTAGGGCTTGGAACACATTATCCACATTCAGGCAGCAGATTGGAAGGGCCTAGGAAAACAGAACAGAAACGAGAGCACACTGTCTTTTACGGAAAACGCCAGGAATTTGACATATAACACTGCCATTTATATCTATCTTTGACCTAGCTGTAAATGAGGTAGGAGGAGATGGCCTTTATTCTGGACAATTATACTACTAGCTAAAAATTGTGTGAAAAGGAAGAATAGATATTAGGAACAGCTAACAGTTTCTACCATATCCACAGGGAGATAGTTTGGTCTCTATGTATGAAAGCACCACTACTTACATCCAGTCACACAGAGTTTATATCTAAAAAACAATGCTGATTAATAGAACATTATACAAAGATGGAAAATTTCTGCATCTGCATCCTCCAGATGCAGTAGCCACATAGACTATTATAAAGCCCTTGAAATTTGTCTTGTATGACTGAAAAACTAAAATTTTAATTTAATTTATTTTATTAAATATAGATTTAAATAGCTACATGTGGCCAGAGATACTACACTGAGGGCATAGCTATAAAACTTTAGAATGCTCCCATCTATGATCAATTTACACTTTCCTTCCAGCTTCTACTGGACCATGTGTAGCTTTATTTGCTTAGTTACCTGTTAAGAGCAAGCTTTCCAACTTATAGGATACATGTTCTCTTCCTTTTTCCTATTACCCCATCAAGATTTTAGTGTAGGCTCCCTTTGGAACATCTCGCTGTCTTTTATGTTTTTCAATTAAAAAATTAGCAATAAAAGTGAAAAAAAGTATCTGGTATGACCCTTTATATGAATTTGTAGCATTGTCTAGTGGCATTTGAGTACTCACCCAACTCAGTAGGTCATGTCCTTAGGATACAAGGACAAGGCTAGAAACCGTCCAAAAATTCTGGGAAATGCAATATTATCATTCTTATTGCAACAACTCTGTTGGATCATAGATCTTTGATGAATTCAAGGATTTCTATCCTCCCTCTCATGACCATTTAACATATTCAACAGAAGTTATATTAGTAACTTTCCCTATGGGCATACGTATGCATTTCTATGTGTGAACATGTGTGCATATGCACATATTCGTATGAGAAGAGAGGAATGACCAAAGTGAGAAGCAGCAAGTTTAATATGTATAAAGAAGAGACATATGAGGTATCCTGGCTGGTAAATGTATATAAAAGGAGAAGCTATTTCAAAGACATTAAGAAGGGGAAAAAGATGAAAAGAAAATTTCATTTCTTAACAAATAAGGAAATTTAAAACTACAGCCTCATTTGCAGCAAGAATAAAAACTGCACAGAGAAAAAAGCAATTCATCAAAACTTAGCCAGCATATGTATTTTCTGCAGCATACTTGCTTAAATTTTTTTTCCTCCTTACTATATTTTCTTTCAAAACAATCTTCCTGTTCACTACAGTTAGAAATTTGAGGTTTGCTCATCTTGTTCTTATAGTTCCAAAATTTAGTTCCTGCTAGGAGTGAATTATGCATATCTACATGTTGAGCTTCAGGCAGAACATCAAGAAAAAGCAATTGCTATTTCAATTTATTAAATGTACTGCAAGCAAATTTCTGACTATAGGACATCTCTGTCAAGAAAATTAGAGTTTTAGAAGTGGAAACTTCCAACTAGTACACATTTACCATTAGTTTATTCTTCACTTGGAAAGAAGAACATAGTGGGGGAACCAGAATACAGTATTTAGTTTTAGGTGGTAGACGAAAAATAAATATTATTTTATTCAAATTTGATTTTCCATAGCTTATATTAAAATTATCATTTTTGTTTATGAGGAAAAATTCCTTTCACATTTCATATAAAAATTATTACAAGTATAATATGGATAGCTAACATATTTATATGTCTAGAAATACAATCTGTAAGATATTCTCCATGTGTATGGAAAAAGAGTTTGGGTTAGGGAGGAATTATGTACATAAATGATCATACAATCAAAGGGGTGAACTAATAAAGAAATGAAAGATTTCTAGGGAAATTTACTAAGAAAAAATACAATCAGGTATTGTGTGTGTGTGTGTGTGTGTGTGTGTGTGTGTGTGTGTGATGTGTATAAAGTCTTGCTCAAACAATAAATTAGAATGACTGGATAAACCCTTAAGATTCTCAGATGTTATAGTCAGGAAAGAGAAAGAAAAGGTTTGCTTTGAGGAGTTTCCATTTGTTCTTAAGGGGGGAAGGATAATTCTGTGTTTCAGTGCCTTAGAACCAAGTTTGCCCTGGAGATGATCACAACTAGAAAAGAGAGCAGTTTGGAGAAGTTAGGATAAGACTTACAGCTTCTCTCCGAGAGAGGGAAAACAATTCAGTTCTTTTTCTAAGAGCAGAGTTTTAGAAGGAGTGGAATGGGGTTAGGGGTAGGAGATGAAGGCACTGAATAACTTAGGAAGGGTAAACCACATTCAGGGAAAAGAGAAGGGTACACCTCAGCTGAGGTTCATGAAGTAAGATACCCAAGACCATTCATGTTATAAAAATAAAGTATTTTAAGTTTCAAACTTTTCTAAAAAGGTATGGCCTAAGATCATTATGTTTCCATTAAGATAAAATGCACTGAACCATAACTTAGTATTTAATTTTGAGGATTAATTATATAAAATTATTACCATTAAAGACCTAGAACATGTTTATTCAGAATTAAACATTATTTCAGTAAGGGATATCTTTGCATTGCTGAGGGTTTGAACACAGTATTCTTTTAAAGAAAAAGATGAAATAGAGCACTGCTGGATCTTTTGGAATTACGCCTCTAAAGTAGAGGGTGGAGGAGCAGTTTTCCCTGATAGCTATGGAGACCATTAAAATTAGCTTCATATAAACATATGTGTGATAATAGAATATGTCCTTATCTGCTTTGCTGTGTTTTAAAAAAAGTATATACATCACAGGTGTTCAACATTATAACTGGACATCTGTATACATTGCAAATGATCACCGCCACAAACCTCGTTACCATCCATCACTGCAGAGCTGGTCCTCTTCACCCACTTTGCAGACCCCCAACCCTTTCCCTTCTGGTAACCACAAGTCTGATCTCTGTATCGGTTTGTTTTTGTTTTATTTTGTTTGTTTGTTTGGCTTTCTTAGATTCCACATGTAAGCGAGATCATATAGCATTTGTCTTTTTCCGTCTAAAATTTCACTTAGCATACCTTCAAGGTCCATTAATGTTGCAAATGAAGGATTTAATTTGTTTTCATGGCTGAGTAGTATTCCATCATGTACACATCTTCTTTATTCATTCATCCATCGATGGACACTTAGGTTGTTTCCGTATCTTGGCTATTGTAAATAATGCTGTAATGAACATAGGGGTGCATATATCTTTTCAAATCAGTGTTCTTGTATTCTCTGGATAAATACACAGTTGAGGAAGCACTGGATCATATGGTAGTTCTATTCTTCATTCTTTTGAGGAATCTACATACTTTTTTGACATAGTGGCTGCAAGAATTATGGTCCCACTAACAGTGTAAAAGGGTTTCCTTTTCTCTTTTTTGATAATAGCCATTCTAACAGGTATGAGGTGACATCTCATTGCTATTTTGATTTTCATTTCCCTAATAATTAGTGATGTTGCACATCTTCTCATGTGCCTGTTGGTCATCTATAAGTCTTTGGAAATATATCTATTCAAACTTTCTGCACATTTTTTAATAGGGTTGTTTTCTCACTGTTGAGTTGTTTGAGTTCTTTATATATTTTGGATATTAACTGCTTAATGGTTATATGATTTGCAAATATCTTCTCCCATTCAGGAGGTTGCTTTTTGTTTTGATGATGGTTTTCTTCACTGTGCAGAAACTTTTTAGTTTGATATAGTCCCATTTGCTTATTTTTGTTTTTGTTTCCCTTGCCTTTGTAGTCAAATCCACAAAAACATTGCTAAAACCAATGTCAATGATGTTATTACCTAAATTTTCTTCTAGGAATTTTACATTTTTTTTTTACATTAAAGTACTTAATCTATTTTGAGTTAATTTTGTGTATGATGTAAGATACTGGTCTAGTTTCATTTTTTTGCATGTGGCTGTCCAGTTTTTCCAACAACATTTATTGAAAACACTATCCTTTCTTCAGTGTATGTTCTTAGCTCCTTTGTGGTAAGTTAATTGTCCATAGATGTGTGGGTTTATTTCTGGGCTCTCAATTCTGCTCCATTCATCTGTGTTTCTGTTTTGTGCCACTACCATACTGCTTTGATCGTTGTAGTTTTGTAGCGTAGTTTGAAACCAGGGAGGGTGATACCTCCAGCTTTGTTCTTCTTTCTCAAGACTGCTTTGGCTATTTGGATCATTTGTGGCTCCATACAAATTTTAGAATTATTTGTTCTTGCTGTGTGAAATATGCCATTGGAATTTTGATAGGGATTGCATTGAATCTGTAGATTGTTTTGTGCAGTACAGCCATTTTAACAATGTTAATTTGTCCAATCAATAAACATGGAATATCTTTCCATTTATTTGTGTCTCCTTCAGTGTCTTGTAGTTTTCAGTGTACAGTTCTTTCCCCTCTGTGGTTAAAATTATTCCTTGGTATTTTTTTCTTTTTTATGCAATTGTATATGGGATTGTTTTTTTAGAGCCCAGTATTACTGTACAGAAAACCACAGATCTCTCTATATATGATATTAGCTGTGGGTTTGTCATATATGGCCTTTACTATGTTGAGGTGTTTCCCTCTATACCCACTTTGTTGAGAGTTTTCATCATAAATGGATGTCAGATTTTTCAAAAGTTTTTTCTGCATCTATTGAGATGATCATATAATTTTTACCCTAGATTTTTTTAGTGGGATGTATCATGTTGATTGACTTGCAATTGTTGAACCATCCTTGTATCTCTGGAATAAAACCCACTCAATCGTGGTGTATGATCCTTTTAATGTATTGTTGGATTTGGTTTGCTAATATTTCGTTGAGGATTTCTGCATCTGTGTTCATTAGTGATACTGGCCTGTAATTTTCTTTTTTGTGTGGTGTTTTCACCTGGTTTTGGTATCAGAGTAATGCTAGATTAATAAATGTATTTGGAAGGTTTCCCTCTTTTTCAATTCTTTGAAACAATTTGAGAAGAACAGATACTAAATATTCTTTGAATTTATCATAGAATTTGCCAGTGAAGCCATCTGGTCCTAGAGTTTTGCTTGTTAGGAGATTTTATTGATTACTGTTTCAATCTCCTTACTAGTATTGGTCTATTCAGATTTTCTATTTCTTCATGATTCAGTCTTAGAAGATTGTATGTTTCTAGGAATTTATCCATTCTTATAGTTTGTCCATTTGTTGACGTATAATTGTTCATAATAGTCTCTTATGATTCTTTGTGTTTCTGTGGTATCTGTTGTAACTTCTCCTCATTTATTCTGATTTTATATGAGTCCTCTCTTTTTGTTAGTCTAACTAAAGGTTTGCTAATTTTGTTAATCTTTTCAAAGCACAAGTTCTTCATCTCATTGATCTTTCCTATTGTTTTTTCATCTCCATTTCATTTATTTCTGCTCTGATCTTTATTATTTCTTTCCTTCTACTAAACAGGGCTTTGTTTGTTCTTATTTTTCTAATTCCTTTAGCATTAAAGTTAGGTTGTTTATTTGGGATTTTTGTTGTATCTTCAGGTAGGCCTATATTGGTATGAACTTCCCTCTTAGAACCACTTTTGCTACATTCCAGAGATTTTGGAATGTTTTATTTCTGTTTTTCACTTGTCTCTAGGTATTTTTTTATTTCTCCTTTGGTATCTCCAATGACCCATTTGCTGTTCAGCAGCATGCTGTTTAATGTTAATGTTTTTGCCATTTTTCCCATTTTTTCCTTGAGATTGGTTTCTAGTTTCATACCATTTTGGTCATAAAATTGCTTGATATGATTTTAATCTTCTTGAATTTATTAAGACTTGCTTTGTAACTAAAATATATCTATCATAGAGAATGTTTCATGTGCACGTGAGAATAATATGTATTCTGATGTATTTCAATGGAATTCTTGAAATACAAGAATTGTATTTGAAAATACAAATTCCTGAAATACATATCTGTTGTCTCTCTGGTGTAATATGTCATTTAAGTTCACTGTATCCTTGTTGATTTTCTTTCTGAATGATCTATCCATTGATGTCAATGGTATATTAAAGTCCCCTACTATGCCTCACTGACATTAAGAAGTTAGAGGAAGAATTCCAAAATGGTGCCTACCAGCATGAGCATTAACAAGGTAGCCTGATGTCATAAAAATGGTTCCTGCCAGTGTCTCAGTTTCCAGGGAGCAGCCCAACCGGTCCCTGCATCTGGCAAATGCTTTGAGATTAGTAAGTGTGCTGGTTTTTGTGTTAAGTGAATCTGTGTGAAAGCCCTTCAAGAGTGGGCTTTCCATTTCCTATAATTCTATAGTTTTCCCCATTTGTTTTCAAAATCGGTTGTTTTGGGTACCTGTCTCTCTGGTGCAAGATCTAGGGATTGGAGTGGAGCTTGAATTTGATTGTGCATCACAACAGCTGGGGTACAGTTTGTTCCCTGGTGAGACTATATCTCTGCCTCTCTTACCTGTCTCATTGTTGTCATTTTACCCTTTGTTTTGGAGGCTCTGTTCATCCAGTTTTCAAGTTCCTTTCCAAGGAAATTATTTAATAGGTAACTGTATGTTTGTTGTGTCCATGGGAGGAGGTGAGTTCAGAATCTTCCTATGTCATCTTAAACCCTCCTCCTCCTTTGCTGTATTCTTTAAATAACAGTTTCCTAAGCTGGAAAAAAATAATGTAACAATATTACTTCAACAGGAAAATATTAACTGGCTTGGACAATAGAAACCTTAAACTTCAGAGTTTAATAGTGGTATCATTATGTGGACTGCATTTCCAAAACATGTTGAAATAGAAATTTTATTCCTTTGTTATTTTTATTTCTAAACAATTTTTATTATTACTGAAAATTTTTCCTAAGGAAAATGCAATTGAACTTTGATTACTGACTTCAAGATTCTAATAACTTTCATTTTAGATGAATCATGGTGCATGCTGTCAAACATATATTGTTCACAAAACACTGTCACACAAAACACTGTCACACTACTCTTGCTTTTCTTCCCAGCATCCAAGAACAGATTTAAACACAAATCAAACATTTCCTGAGAAAGAAAGACTAATTTAATGAATACTCAGATGAAAACAAAGAGCATTTTGCCTTAAATGTTATACAAGAATTCCCCATAAATTGATCAAGATAAGGAGCCCAGTGGTACATGGTAATATTGTGCATGGCTACTAAAGGACAATATTTTTAACTAATATTTTTCAAAAGCCAGTGACATTTAGTAGAACTAGTCTCATAAATATATTATTTCCCATTAAATTACTTAGTGATATCCTTGGTTGTATGTCTAACAGTTAAAATGTTATTTGGCTGTATTTGCTCTAAATTATACATAATTCACTGCAGAATATTTCAACCTGAGCTAAAGAACAAATACTAGACATAAAATGTGAACTAGTGGGTTCAAATTTGATGAACACTGGGGCCTCTTATTACTGCAAGAATGTGTATCTATAAAAAATTGAAATAGGTCAAAATCCTTAAGAGTTATCTATTACTGTGTAACAAATTACCATAAACTTAGACACTTAAAAGAACATACTTTTGTATCTCACAATAACTGTGGACAAGGAATCACAGATTAGTTTTGTTCCCTGAAAGGTGGGAAAGTACTGGTCAGGACTGACTTCTTATCCAAAGGCTCAACTGAGGAAGAATTTGTTTCCAAGCTCACATAGCTGTTGCCTACATTTAGCTCATTGTAGACTGTTAGGCTGAGTACTTCAGTTTCTTGCTGTCTGGAGGCTGAAGTCTTGTCTAATTTCTTACATTTATTCACACGAAACAAAGTTCACTGAATGTGAGGATGTGTAAATGAATGGATGATAGATGGTTTGATAGATAGGAAAATGGATATTTAGCTATATTTTTAGTGTTAATATTCTTTTCATTTTCTTGGCTTCAATATTCTAAATTTATAAATGTTAATCATTATTTAAACCATTTATTTATGAACCCTTTAGCAATAATAATATTAGCATTTGGTTATTACCTATATTATATGTTTTTAAAGACTCTAAAATCCTTCTACCCCTACAATTTGTTCTACTTTTTTGAAAAGGTATCTGGAAGTTCTGGATAATTCACTTTTTTCAGTTAATATATTAAAAAATCCCTTTACCACATGAATATAACCTGGGAGAGTTAACAAAAGTATCCATTAGCATCCATATATGACAGCATAAATCAGCTTGGAATATGAATCCAGTAACCTCATAAGGCCCAGAAGTTCCAGAGAATTCCCATGTTTGCATCAGAAAAATATGTACAAGAATATCTCATGCTCAGGACACTCCTTGGAAGAAAAGATCTAGATGTGATATGAGATGGCCCTGATTTTTATTAATTGATCAGTTATTTAATATTATAACATAATCTTTAATAATTTTCCTGATGAATGGAAATCCTTAGGGCCAAGCAATCCCCTATCAAGCCTGTATTTTTACCCAACAATCACTTCTTGAAGTTTACTGAAATTATGAAGGCCTATCCTCTGCTATTAATGAATTTATGGTCTAGAGAAGATTTTTGGCATCTACTCCTTGGTAGCCTCGGCTGAAACCTCTCTTCAGTCCAAAAGCTAAGAGTACTCTACAGCACAGAAAAATAAAATCAAAGTACTCTCTCCCACAAATTGCCCTCTAATGTTTAGGGGCCTATATATATGTGTGTGTGTTGTAATGAATCTGTTGGGAAAAAAACACTCCTCATTCTTCAGCAGTGTTGGCAAAATGCATGTCATACTTAGGTGAATGTGTGTCTTAAACTAAGGTTTTTGTGTTTAGTGTTCAAAGATGCGTAAACTGAAGCAGCAGACCAGGAGCCATGGGCAAGGCAATTAACGAGTGAGCTAAGCATGAAAACCAAGAAGGTAGAAGGAAATCATTTACTTTCAGGGAAATAAAATGTACCCCCTTCCTATTTTGGTCTTAACCCAGGCTATAAATTGGGTCGGAAATACTAACTTCTGAAAAGACCGAGAAGTTACTTCTTTTTTCTCTAAGACATTGACCAAACATTGATGGACTGAGAAATAGACACATATATGGAACTGGAAGAAGAGAATGGAAAAAAAATTCTTAGTATAGTAATGAGAGGCTTTCTTAATTGAACAACTGATTTACTCATGGTATCTTCCTTAATTTTTACACAAACCCCTTAGATAGATGCTGTTATCCCTGTTTTACAGTAGAGGAAACTAAGCTGCAGAGTTGAGCGATTTCACTAGGGCTCACAATTGGGAAATGGCTCATATAGGATTTGAATCAAGGTCTCTTTAACTCTAAAGACTAAGCTCTTGGTTTAACATGTTTTATTCAGAGATAAATTAAGCACACACCTTGTTAAGTGATAGTCCACTGGCTAAGAACATAGACACGTATAATCCCACTAAAAATCCTGACTAATACAAAGGAGATCTCTATAATGTCACAGCAATTTTCAGAACTTTTTCTGCAGGACACGAAGGACATGGGTTTGAATGAGAAAACTCTCACATTTACACATTTTTACAACTCCTTTAGAAAATCCACAAAATACTCTTGAATTTAAGAAGAAATTTCAAGGATATCATTGGTAGCCTCAGGAGGGTATTGCTGGCTCTCTTGGTAGAGAATTAAAGATGTTGTGATTTAAAAGGCACGCAGCAGTTAAGAAGCATGTTACTAGACAACTCTGAGATTGAAAGTCGCCTAGTAGATAATACGGGAGCTTTCAAAGGAAAATCCATAATATCCTTGGAGAAATTGTTAAAGCTACTCAAGGAATTCGGTTTCAAGGATATTTAGAATATCCATTTAGTTTTCCTGTTTATAACATTATATATAAAAGCCTCATAGTAAATGATAGTGGTTTAATATTTTGGACTTCAGATACCATACAAAGCACATATTAAACAGCAATGGAAAAACATACAACTTGGCTCCTAGGAACTCACTTTTTCTTAGTTTACTCCTACCTAAGTACTGATAATGCAGAAGTTCTCACTTTGTTTTTTTTTTTGGTTAACCTTTTAAATTATTGAGGATCTTAAAAATCTTTTTTGTTTCTGCAGGTTATATCTATTAATACTAAACCATTAAAATATTTATTTATTAATTCACTTAAAATAATAAGTATAAAACATGTTAATTTCAACAAAATACTTTAATTAGAAAATAGTTCTATTTTCCAAATAAAAAATAGTGAAAACAGTGCTGCTTTATATAAAACACATTAATCTCAACAATATACTTTAATTAAAAATAGTTATATTTTCCAAATAAAAAATATTGAAAACAGCACTGTTTTAATTTTTTTTTAATCTCTTTAATTTGTGGCTTAATAGAAGAGAGTCCCATTCTGATATCTGCTTCTGCATTTATCCTGGGGCAATGTTTGCAGTAGGCTGAATAATGGCTATCCAAAGATATGAGGTACTAATCTTGAACCTGTAAATATTACCATTTCCATGTATATATATATATGGAGAAAAGGTTTTTGCAGATGTGATTAAGGATCTTGAGATGGGAAGATTATCTTGGATTATCTGGGTGGGGCTTAAATGTAATTACAAGTGTCTTTGTAAGAAAGAGGCCAGGAGAGATGTGAGTCTTTACCAGACCAGTAATGGAGCGTGACATAGAAAATAATTCTTGCTGATCAGCAAGGCTGATTCCCTGATCTACTAGAGAATCTATGAGTTATTCAATATTGTTTTAATAAATCACAATTGTCTTATATCAACCAGGATCACTATCACTAAATGCAAGCAATTAAGAACTCCAATACACAAAATTGTTGAACTTCTTAGTACACAAATCAAACTCCTTATCCCCTATATTATTTTATATACTCTAAGATTCTTAAAGATAGAACTAACATCCTATTTATGGTTCTAACTTATACTTTGACATAATGCACAGTACATCATGGGCCCAAATTAAATGATTGTTGACTAAAGAATGTATAATTGATTATTCCACTGCAATGTATAGAAGAAAGAAAATCAATGCTTTCCATTACTTTCACAGTAATGTTCAAACACATGGAAAGCCCTTTAAAATCTAGCCTCTGGTTATCATACCAGCCTTATATATACCTGATCATTATATCTTTAATAACTTAGGCAAAAATAAAACTAAATTACTATCCTTTCTCTTAAAGCAAAATGCTATTTCTTGCCTTAAATTATGTAACAAATATTGACTGAATTACCACTGAAACATGAAGCATTTTACTAGGTGCTGGGGGTAAAAATGAGTTAAGTCTGAAACTTCTACTTCTGTCTGTGTGGTAGATCACCTCATTCCTCCTGCTGAGAACATTTAGAAAATTTTAATAAAATATGAAATCAAAACAGAAGAAAACAATCGCTTGGAAGACTTTGGAAAACTACCAACTTAGTCAAGACTTGAAGGACCAAGATCCTAGCTAGAAGGGAAATTCAGAAAAATGACCCTGACATTCTGTGCCTCTTTTTCCTTTATGGCATTTGCCTTTACCAAGCTGTACCTTAGAGGCTGAGAAGCAAAGAAGTTGAGCAGAGATTTACATGGTAAAGGGGACAGGGAGACAAAAAATTACAGTTCAAGACCCAAGAAGAATGAGTAAACACCCCAAGCTTTCAGTTTGACCCTTAAAGGCTATACTTTAGGAAAAGGGTATAGAAAAATACTAACACTGAGTTTCAAATTAGCTAAATCTTAAATGGATTAAAATGATGTTCCTTACACTAACTTCCTATTAGGTGGAAAAGTAAATTCTCTACGCAAAAAAGGTAATATATGGAGTCTTAAATTATCTCTACAGCTTACAATATTCAGACTTCAATAAAAATAATCAGACAGTCAAAAAAAACACACTTAAACAAGCAGAAAACAATCCACATAACTTAAACAGACTCACAGGAGGGAGGTCTAGGTTTTGGAGTTAACAGAAAATAACTTAAATATAAATATCATTCATATTTTAAGAGATTAAAATATGGAGCGTTAACAGAGAAGACAAAAGAAGAATTGAAAGTACAGATGAGACTGTAAGAGACATACCAGACCTAAAGAATAGGCCAAACATACGTATGCTGAGATTCTCAGGCGGAGAAGAAAAATACATGGGGAAGAGGCAATATTTGAAGAGATAATGTATGAGAATTTAAAAAATATATATATATAATGCATATATTTAAGAAGGAATAAAGAAGTATGAACCCCAATCAAGATAAATTTGAATAAGGCTATGCTGAGGCACCTGATAGTAAAATTACTGAAAATCACAATGAAGAGAAAATCTTAAATGCAGTCAGAAGCGGGGTGGAGGGGAAAGACAGACTATTTTTAAAGGAACAAGATTGAGAATGGTAACTGACTTGTAAACAGAAATGAGGGAACCCAAAATGTAATGAAATGGATTTTTTTAAAGGATAAAAGGAAATAACTGCCCATCTTTGATTCTATATCCAACAAAAATGATGTTCAAAAAAACCCAAGAAACAAAAGCTGAAAAAGAACCTTCAAAAACAAAAAACTAAGAAGATTAGTTAAGAGAAATCACCTAATAAGGAGTTCTTCAGGCAGATAAATATTGATTCCAAATGGAAACATGTAAATGAAGGCAGGAATGAAGAACAAAGGGAACAATATATGTATGGATAAATACAAAGGAGAATTGACTCTATAAAATGAGAATAACAGTTATTTTTGAGGTTTATAAGTATGTAGAAGTAACATATATATGAATAAGATCACAAAAGCAAGAGGGAGAGGATTAGATTTAAAGTATTGTAAGTTCCCACAGACATAGAAAACAAACTTATGGTTACTAAGAGGGAATGGGGGGGATAAATTAGGAGTTTGGGATTAACAGATACACACTACTATATATAAAATAGATAAACAACAAGGACCTACTGTATAGCACAGGGAACTATACTCTATAACTTGTAATAACCTATAATGAAAAAGAACCTGAAAAAAAACATATATATATATATATATAAAACATATATATTACATATATATAAAACTGAATCACTTTGCTGTACACCTGAAACTAACACAGCATTGTAAATCAACTATACTTTAATAGAAAAAAAAAATTTTAAATCCCTGAAGTAAAGCCTATTTGAGTAACCTTTAGAAAAAAAAAAGTGTTTTAAGTGCCTTGTATTGTACAAGATGCAAAAAGACTATTTTACATTGATTAAAAGTCAGGAATGTCAAAACAGGAAAACAGTATTTAATTAGCAAATTCATAGAATGGAAAAATAAATAATAAAACAACCCAAGAGAAAAATGAAAAAAAATAATAAAAACAAATTTTAAAAACCTGGTAAACCAAATAAAAACAAATAGTAAGAAGATAGTTGTCAAACTAAGTGCATCAGTGATTATCTGAAATGTAAATGGACTGAATACATTAATGGATAAATAAAGATTGTCAGACTGGATAAAAAGATATTTATATACTGCTTACTAGACACACTTCTTAAATATTATAATGTAGTAAGGTTAAAAATAAAATTATAGAAAGACACCCATAAAAACTCTAACCAGGGCTTCCCTGGTGGCGCAGTGGTTGAGAGTCCGCCTGCCGATGCAGGGGACACGGGTTCGTGCCCCGGTCCGGGAAGATCCCACATGCCGCGGAGCAGCTAGGCCCGTGAGCCATGGCTGCTGAGCCTGCGCGTCCAGAGCCTGTGCTCCGCAATGGGAGAGGCCACAGCAGTGAGAGTCCCACGTACCGCAAAAGAAAAAAAAAAAAAAACTCTAACCAGAAGAAATCTAATATAAAATATAAAAAGTAGACTTTGCAACAAGATGTAGATCTCACATTCTCTGGACAGCCAACTCAGATGGAAATCAGCTGAAATTTTTTGGAGGAATACTCTTAGGATGAGCAACTGTAGGGAGAATAAAGGAAGCAGGTATGGGAATGAGGTAAGATGGGTTCCACCACAGTTAGAATGTGGGCTGAGGCAACTCCATGCATGGAATGAAGCTAATAAAGCCCTTCAGAGTTGCCTGATTCGGAGGGAGATGACTAAGAATTATAAAGTTTCCATCAACCAATTGCTACGTGTAGGCTGTCATTTGGAAGGGAGCTTGACCTTGGGCTAATTAGCTTACTTTAGCGGAAGACTAAAGTCGAGGACTGTCAGTCAGAAGCACTTCCGTTAGCTGGGAGAATACCTCCTTCAATCCTGAAGGGGAAATTAGGGAGAACAGCACAGACTCAACTACACATGACTTGTTTGTTCAGGAACAGAAAATGGCACCACTTATATGTACTTATTTGTCCCAAACATCATTTGTGACTCTAATTTTCACAATAATCATATAAGATGAGTATGTATTCTTATCACAATCTTATTGATGAGAAAATTGAGAATCTGAAAGGTAAGGTCAAGAAAATATTAAAGTTGGAAATCAAACCTAAGATGACATGACTCTAAGGTTTCCATCTTTCTGCCATATATACAATTTCTAGACTAGTAAGAAATTAAGTTAACTTTAAGAGGAATTTCATGACAAAAAAAACATATATTTAAACATTAAGCATAGAGCTTATTTTTCTAGTATATTTCCATCTATTTCATTTTTCTGTGCTATTCTTTTCTAAACAAATGATACTTTAACTCCCTAAATAGTTTTATTTCAGTCTGAAGGAATGTGATTCTATGACTTAAAAGCACTCTAGAAGCTAGATTCAAACACTTTAAGATTATTTAGTATAGGTAGACCCAAAGGCAAGCCAGTATGAGAAGTACTAATAATATGATTTTCTCTACATAAGAGGGACCATGAATTAAATTTTTCTTTATTCTCAAGAGATTTCAATTGTGAGCATTTCCAATCAAGAGTTTTCAAATGTGATCATTTCCAATGACCAGCCATACCATTCTAGTGCTACCATCTTGGAGTATATTGTATACAATTGCCCAAGTGTTTGGAATCAAGATATAAAATGAAAAAAATCACTGTGTACTTTGGCTTAATTTGGAGAGATTCTGCAATGGTCACATTAATCCTCTAAAATTCTATTTATACTGAGAAGTATAGATCTCTTGGGGGAGATTAAAAATATGTGTAGGAAATGAAAATGTAAGTTAATTTCACTTGATAATTCAAAGAAAAAGAAGTCAAGGTCAGGACTTCCCTGGTGGCAGGAGTGGTTAAGAATCTGCCTGCCAGTACAGGGGACACAGGTTTGATCCCTGGTCTGGGAAGATCTCACATGCCACAGAGCAACTAAGCCCGTGCACCACAACTACTGAAGCCCGCAGGCCACAACTACTGAAGCCTACCCACCTAGAGCCCGTGCTCCACCACAAGAGAAGCCACCGCAATAAGAAACCCATGCACAGCAACAAAGAGCAGCCCCCCTTTGCCGCAACTAGAGAAACCCCATGCACAGCAACGAAGACCCAAACGCAGCCCAAAATTAATTAATTAATTAATTAAAAAAGAAGCAAGGTCAATTATGGCATCTATTTCTAATAGAATCATATGGTTAGATATCCCCTTAAGAATCAATGTGTGTGTGTGTGTGTGTGTGTGCGTGTGTGTGTGTGTGTTAGGCTTCAGCTATGGCAAGGTGATATCACTCTGTTGAGCATCTATAAACTTGACAGAGATGCCACCAGGTATCTATACATCTTGAAAGCTAACACAAAATCAGTTGGTGCAATTATGCGATTTAGCTGCATTTGTGGTGCTAATTTATCTACTGGCATCTGTAAATGACTTTATTATAAAAAATTCAAAGGCTCTGCTAAAAGCCAAATTAGGCTTGGTAGCAACACAAAAACATTATCAACCAGGGAAATCTCTAAAAGAACCAGCAAACAAGGAAACATCAAGTAATGTCTGGAAAGACATAAAATGTGATATCAATTCATTAAGTGCTGACTATTGTTTTAGTTGAGATCTGAGTAAAAGTGTATTGCTGCTGGGTATGCCGAGTGTCTCTACTGGGATCTAATTTACCTTTTTCCTCTCAGATATTTCACAGGCAAGGTAACTAGGGCCTGAAGTTATTAGCAAGTTACAGATGTCAAAGTTCAATGACTGCTCAATGAAGGAGAGGAAACAAATAAAGAAAAGACATGCCTTTATATCACAATTCCTATATATATATTTGGTATACTTTGAACATCAATCAAAAGAATAAATTAGAAAGCATTTGATCAAAAGGTAATGAGCCTTCAAAATTCATACAGAAAGTAATTGACATATTAATAATGTTGATATTTGGACTGCTGATGCCAATGACAAAGTGAGATACTCATTGAAGAAAAGGGTAGAAAAGAAGTTTTTGTAAAGGCAAGAATAAAATTATTTCTTTTATTTGAATCTCATAAAGTCTGTCAGATTTAGTCACAGATATAACTTCTGTCTCATGAAGTTCCTGGTAAAATGTTAATTTGACTAGAAATTTAAAGGTTATTTGAGCTGACATCCTCATTTTTAAAAAAGATTCAAAAAGTTTAATGGTTGCTCCACTTGTGATTGAGATTGAAATCCATCAATCTATTAGCCAATGTCCTTTCTTTCTCAGCTGTCTTTCTTTCAATCATATTTAGCAATAGAAAAAGCCTCCCCCTTTCGGGGCAATTTTTAGCTAAAAGAATTTATTCACTAAACAGTGATCTTTATTTAAAGGCCAATGGCAGATTTAAAGTCTTAGAATTACACCTACCATCAAACTTCAAGAAAGTTCACAAATGCAAGCCACTGAGCAAATAAAAAGAATGGCTTATGGGTGGGCTTTCAAATAGAACATGGCTCATTCTTCAAATGGCTTGAAGGGACAATAAATTCAAGACTTATTAGATCAGAAATGTTGGTCTTTGGTCTTTGAATGAAAACGCCACAGTAGCCTGAGTTTCAGATCTTACGAATAGGTGTTCCTAATGCTTTCTATGCACATGAGGAGAGATATCTACAAAGGTTGTAAGGCAAGTTGACAATATTCTTTTATAGATGAAATCTAGCAATTTACGTTGATTTTATTTCCAGACAAATCAATAACCAGATGATGTGTATAGGGAAGGAAGATACTTAAAACTTAGGCACTAATTATCATTTCGTAGTGCCATCCAGGTGTACCCAAGTCATTTATATAGCTGAATTTATCATCTGGATAAACAAAGTACATTTAAATGTTACCAGCAGAAGGAATTGCTTAAAACGATATAGTTGAGTTTTCTGTGAATGGTAAATGGGTAAATTGACCTATGGCAATAATCACTATGATCACAAAGAATGCTGTTGCAGCCTTTGCCCTTTAGTGCAGTATGCTATGCACTGTATGTAATAGGTATAGAATAGGATTGAAATAAAGTATGCAGGACATCATCAAAATGGAATTCAGAGTGTCATCATCCTCTTCCTCCTTCTACAATGTGGTTAATGATTTGTAACTGTGTCATAGCTTGATTCAAGTTAGATATACTATAAAACATTAAAATCTGTTGGTTCATAAATTGAGTGACATTCACATGTTTACATATTCATACACTAGATGATATCTCACTGTTCCAATGTGATTGTCAGAAAGGAAGAGATTTTCCTCTACTCTTCTAGGTTCCTCTGACTGGTCTAGGAATTAAGTTGATGTGAGACAGACTAACAGGGGAAAATCAAGCAGAAGTTTAATAACATACATTGGAGAGACCCAGGAAAACTGAGCAACTCACCAAAATGACTGAAACCCTCACCTTAAATGCTGTCTTCAGCTAAATACAAAAATGGTTTTGGGAGTAGTGGTTTGGGACTTCAAAGGGGAGGAAGGCAATTGACAAGGAGACAGAAAAGCAAATGTTTGGTAATCAAATATTTGTTGCACCTTGCAGAGACAATGTGACGCAGAGAGGAACAACAAACAGGCTTAACAGACTTTGCTAGGTTCTTCCCTGTCTACCACACCTAGTTTATACTGAAGTTACCTATGGCGATAGCTTCCTTCCTGGAACATATCCTCTTTTTATATTCTTTTAGGCATTTAAGAGGAAAGTTAAAGGTTCTTCCTGAATCTTTTGGGCCTTAAAAATAATGAGGCTAAATTAATCCTTATGCCAAAGAGACACATTTTGGGGGTGGCAAATTTTGCTCACCTACATGGTATATTTGACAACCTTATGTATCTAAAGTGAAATTGACAATAGAGGAGGGAAAAAATCGTTACTTCAGTCTGGTGGAATCAAGGACCACTGTATGGAAGTGATGCCTCTGACCAAGAAGTTGAAGATTTGGTGAGAAAATGAAGGTATCCTAGGCCATAAATTGTTTGTAGCACAATCACCCAAATCCAGCTGACAGAAACTGGTGACTTGATACCAGTGTACTCAACCATTATTTATCCTGATGCTGTGTTTGGCTAGGATATCTAATGACATTTCACCTATATTCAATCACTTCTTAATGTTTTAATATTTGTTCAGGTATCCTTTGGGCTTTTGTTAAAACTGTTTTGAGGATAATTTAAATTTTTATATGTATCACATTTTTTACCATCTTATGAATGCGAAGATTGTTGTATATTTGGATTTTTTTCAATTTTATTTGCTTTCAGTCACACTACTATATGTGTGCAATTTGTATGATCTTGTAGTCAAAAATTTAATTACTTAAATTTTACTTTTTAAAAGACATCCCAGTGAATGATTTTTTAAAAATCCAAAACATTTAAAAGGTATTTCTTTTTAGGAAAATTAGCCATTTGTCAAACTGATGATTAGACAGAACGATTTAAGTAAAATTTAAGTTTGATTAAATAATTGGAATTTAATTAAATTTAAATGTAATTTTGGGACTTCCCTGGTGACGCAGTGGTTAAGAATCCACCTGCCAATGCAGGGGACAGGGGTTCATCCCCTGGTCTGGGAAGATCCCACATGCCACGGAGCAAGCAAGCCTGTGTGCCACAACTACTGAGCCTGCACTCTAGAGCCCGAGAGCCACAACTACTGAGCCCACGTGCCACAACTACTGAAACCCGCGTGCCGAGAGCCCAAGCTCCGCAACAAGAGAAGCCACTGCAATGAGAAGCCTGCTCACCTCAACAAAGAGTAGCCCCTGCTTGCTACAACTAGGGAAAGCCTGTGCAAAGCAACGAAGACCCAACGCAGCCAAAAATAAATAAATAAGTTAATTAATTTAAAATATATATATATTTTAGGACTGCAAAATATATGCAAAAACCCTCAAAGACATCTGGTCATTTTTTTTCAAGTGATTTTAAATAAAGTTGCATTTTCTTATTGCTTTCTAGTGTTCCCTAACTTCAATTGTTGTTTGATCAATATGTAGAAGGAGATAAGGGAAAGACTACTCTATAGTATAATGTTCTAATTCAAGCTAACCATATACTTCACACTTGGCCAATATCGTAAATTCTTAGTTTATATAAGAGCTTGTATTACCATATCATATTTATGTTTTAATAACTGCATTTCAATAAAATTGATTTTATGTGCAGTCAAATATATACCATTTTATGTGTTTAAAATGATTATCATAGACTTCATGGGGCTGCAACTGCTATGACATGTGGTTGGAATAAGCAAAGCCTTATGTAGTGTGATATGAATGACATTTTTTGCTAAAAATGTGCTAGATTCCAGAGGACCTTTGTAAGATAAAAACAGCCCAAAGGTCCTGAAGGAAAGCACATTTTGACAGTCACCATTAGCAAAGTTCATGTGTGATTGAATGGAAAGAACACTAGTCTATAAGTCTTGATTTTGTCTTAACTCTGTCTTAGGCAACTCAAACTTTCTAGGCCCCTTTTCTATTGCAAAATGTTGGATTTTTATTTGATGATTCTAATCTTGCTTTAAATGTGAGTATATGTTTCTGGTTTAACATTGAGCTAAGAGGAAATGGGAGGTTCAGACAGGGATACGTAAGGGTGGATTCAAATTACAAGAATGAATTTTGAGAGATAGACCCGCCAAAGAGAGTGAATGACTCTATGTGGATCTGGGTCTCCAGGAAGAAGTCATAAGAGAAATATTTGAAACCGAGTTGAGAGAGAACTGATGTATATTTTAGCAATTCTATCTTTCTCTCTTGGCATTACTTCCTATTATAATAGAAATATATTATTTTTATTATATTTCTCTGTATACCTAAGGCTTACAGATTTATGCTAATTTTTAAAGGGAGGAAGCTATTCTCTCTGGATTACTAAACTTTAGCCAATATATTTAAGGAACAATTAATTGACCTGTACCTTCCAAAGCAGTGGCTGCATTAACTGAATTTTCTGAATTATGCTTGCGATTAGACTGCATGATTTAGGCATTATGTGTATACTTGAAAAAGCTATTTCTGAGATATTAATAGTGCTTTTATTTGATTCAGAAATCAAAGTAAAGTCTTTCTTAAGGCATTCTATAACTGGCATTAACTCTTCTACCACAAAGAGGTTATCTTAAGTTGTAAAAATGATAATTATAAATATTTCTAGGTCTTGGAATCTTCAGTAATAGCTGTCATGTAGCTCATTTTAAGGTTCAATTCTCCACCCTTTGTCTAACTTCTTCTTGAGATTTCACTTTTGGTTTGTCAAATATTTTTCTTGAGAGTGCTATCTGGTGTAAAATGGTGCATGACTGTTTAAATTGTATTTACGTAAATACCAGAATCCCATTATGAACCTCTGATATAACCATGAAATGGTACAGTATCTCTTATCAAATATGTCTTGAAGAGGGCATAAATCAAGCTTCAAAGATAGTGCTAGTATTCATGAATAGTTTACAAGAGTCAAGCAAAGCTACTGGAAGATGAGAGAGCAGACATGAGCCATCTCTACCAAGCTACACAACCATGAGACCATTCAGACCACAAATTATCAGACATTTGGGTGTCACCCTAGACCATCCAGCCACAGGGAAGATAGCCCAGACAAGAAGAACTACTCAGCCAACTTAGAGAATTATGAAAATAATGAATGTTTACTCTTTTAGGCCACTAAGTAGTTTCTGAGTAGTATATTACACAACAAAAGCTAAGTGATGGAAGGATAGTGTGATCCAGTAGTAATTCCAGGGTGTTAATTTTTTTGGTGGTGTACACATTTTTAAATTTTGGTTTTGGTTAATTTTTAAACAGGCTTAAGGGCTAATGAGTAGAAATCAATCTAGAAGACGTGTCTATGTTCCAGGAAAGAGAAGTGATATTTCTAGTTAACACTAAATGAAAAATAAACAAATAGTGTCTAAATAAGAAAAGTTGTATGTGGGAAGATCTATTGTAGTAGAAAGAAAAGCGAATGGATTATTCTGTTGGGGTTTGGTGTTGGGAAGTTGAGGTAAGAATTATTTGTTCGCTTTCCATTTTCTTGTGAGGTAGGTTGTAGGGCCACCCACTGAGCCTGAGAAGAAGGCAATTCAGTGTTTTTAAATACTGCTGTGAAGATGAGAGGCAGAGCTGACTAGAGGAATATATTAGAACTGACAGTATCTTTTGAAAACATGAAAGACTATAGCTGAGAGTTTGTTTCAATTTTGTGATTTTTATTGCACAAAAATGCACTGTATTAGTCATATATAAAATATACAGTAAGGCTATTCTCTCCATATGTAAGTGTCAGAAAATGAAATGTATACCTTTGAGGTTTGAGCACGAGTTCCCCTCACATTGCCTTGGTTGAAAGACCTCTCAATACTCTGTTCTCTTAATGCCCAATCCTTAGATTCCAATCCTCAAAGGAAATGTGTTTTTTCATTTTTATCAATGATCATTAATCCATGTTTAGAGACAGCAATTTTTTTTTAATAATCGTGTCAAAGTTTAAAATTTTTGGAGATGTCTCCCTAAAGCCCTCATCCAGGCTCTTTGTGGGAATTAGTGATGCTCCTAATTAATCGTCAGTTTTGGGTTAACTCAAGAAATAAGGACAATCATGAATAAGAATAATAATAATAGTACAAACTATGGTTTAAGAAGTTAGATATCACTGTTTATAAATATACACATACACAAAGACACGTGCACCACATACATATTCAACTTGTCCTCGGTCACACAACAGCAAGTGGCAGAGCTAAGAGACAAACCCAGGGAGTCTAGTTCTAGAGTCTGTGCTTTTAACTACTAGGCTGTTTTGCCTTTGCAAGGTTCTGGATCATTTTTATCATATTAGATGAACATATTCACAACAGACATTCAGAGATTGCCAGTGCTATTTGACAAATATATTAAGCTATCAAAACTCAGACGAACTATATCCTTCTACCAGGCAGAAATGTTTTGAATCAAACACAGATAAGTGCATGGATACAATTTTTAGTGATACCAGCAGTCAGAAACGTATACATAGACAGTATGTAATAAGGGGGATTATTTCGGTATTTATTTGGTTCTTCAAACTCTATTTAAACATCCTGGGGATGTAGAATTCATTATTCACTTGCACAAAATTAGGAAATGATTATATAAATAGATAAGTGTGTATAATATCGGAGAAATGCCTGAATAGCAGTGTGTTGCATAAGAATGATAAACCTAAAAGATAATAATAGTTTTTGTTTAACAACCTTCCAAGCGACTGAAATCAGTAATTAAATGTATTCAAATCTGCAATGAAAGAGCTCAAACAATGTATATGTACTTAAACATGCACATTGTTAATGATGTTGAAAGCCTAGGAAAATGTAATCACAAAACTCTGGTGGAAGAAACAGGTCGTAATACTTGGGCAATGGTTCCTGGAAGGGAAAAATTACTAAAATAATAAAACTGTTTTTGTGACGACACTCAGAATTTGTGATTGTCATTCACACAAAGCTCATTGATAATCCAACAATAAGCAAAAGCTTACAGGTCTCAAAATACTGTCAGCTGGATTAAATTAAATATTTAAAAATATTGTAATGGTGTCTTTTAAAATTATATTTATTTATTTATTTATTTGCGGTACGCGGGCCCCTCACGGTTGTGGCCTCTCCCACTGCGGAGCACAGGCTCCGGACGCGCAGGCTCAGCGGCCATGGCTCACGGGCCCAGCCGCTCCACGCCATGCGGGATCTTCCCGGACCAGGGCACGAACCCACGTCCCCTGCATCGTCAGGCAGACTCTCAACCACTGTGCCACCAGGGAAGCCCTATATTTATTTTTTAATACAGTAGGTTCTTATTAGTCATCCATTTTATACACATCAATGTATACATGTCAATCCCAGTCTCCCAATTCATCCCACCACCACTCCCATCCCCTGCCACTTTCCCCCCTTGGTGTCCATACGTGTTTTCTCTACTTCTGTGTCACAATTTCTGCCCTGCAAACCAGTTCATCTGGGTTTCCACATATATGCGTTAATATACGATATTTGTTTTTCTTTCTGACTTACTTCACTCTGTATGACAGTCTCTAGATGCATCCATGTCTCTACAAATGACCCAATTTCGTTCCTTTTTATGGCTGAGTAATATTCCATTATATATATGTACCACATCTTCTTTATCCATTTGTCTGTCGATGGGCATTTAGGTTGCTTCCATGACCTGGCTATTGTAAATAGTGCTGCAATGAACATTGGGGTGTGTGTGTCTTTTTGAATTATGGTTTGCTCTGGGTATATGACCAGTAGTGGGACTGCTGGGTTATATGGTAATTCTATTTTTAGTTTTTTAAGGAACCTCCATACTGTTCTCCATAGTGGCTGTATCAATTTACATTCCCACCAAGAGTGCAAAAGGGTTCCCTTTTCTCTACACCGTCTCCAGCATTTGTTGTTTGTAGATTTTCTGATGATGCCCATTGTAACTGGTGTGAGGTGATACCTCATTGTAGTTTTGATTTGCATTTCTCTAATAATTAGTGATGTTGAGCATCTTTTCCTGTGCCTCTTGGCCATCTGTATATCTTCTTTGGAGAAATGTCTATTTAAGTGTTCTGCCCATTTTTGGATTGGGTTGTTTGTTTTTTTAATATTGAGCTGCATATTAATATGTAGAATGGGATAAGAAGAATCTCTTTAATTTCTGTAAGTAAAATTTAAAAAGAGTTGGAAGAAAATGTACAAGATAAGTTAATGTTTCTGCTTTGGATAGTTATGTATGAATAGCCAGCGACTAAGTTAAATCTTCTTCTGTATGTTTAAATGAAGAACAAAGTTTAAGTTCAAGAGTAGTCAGCCTGAAAAATTTTTTTTTAAGTAGCATGCACTTTAAATACATTACATAATGTTCTTAGCATGTATCATTTGTTGAAGTGGGCTTGAATCTACCTCATAAAATATAAAATAAATATAGAAACCACCTTCTCATTTGAAACTTTTGGAATAAAAATATTTATATTTATATTTTGGCTGAATTTAATGGTGCCTCCAGCAGCTTATTTCAGTGCCTCCAGATAAGGCAAAACTGGAAGGACTTGGTTACACTAAAATTCCCAGACAACTTTTATTCTTTGTTGTTGTTATATTTCTTTAGAGCTGATGACAGGGATCAGTTTTAGAAGTCTGATGGGGCAGTGATGAAGAGCAGTCTAGTGTCTATGAAAGCATCCTGCTTCTTATGTTTTTGTTCTAGAGAGAGTTCCATGGACGTGTACTGATGCTTTTGTCAGTCTCCTCCATGCGATTACCACCTTTGCTAGTGAAAACGGGCTCCACAGCATTTAATCACTACATCAGCAAAGAAGTCATTGTCCCTGACATCCCAGCACTAATCACTAATCACAGCAGTAAGGAAAAGGTGAACAGGAGAAATTACATGGCATTTTTATAATATTATTACCCATGTTTCCTAATAGGGAAAACTATGAAATAAGTGCACTTATATGTTCTTGTTAGTGTCTTAGCTCTATTTGGTTCAAACATTTTTATCCCAAACTTTGAGAAAAAGTTTAGGCAAGGTTTTATTGTTACTTTAAAATTTGGCACATAATTACTATCCATTTTATTATGCATGATTCTGCTAAGGAGCAGTCTCTCTACTAGCAAATGAGTAATTGCTCCTTCCTTTAACTTTTTTTTTTGCTCCACAATTAAATATAAAATATCTGAGGAAGAGACTACATAAGGGATATGAAACATATCCAAAATAACTCAGCATAAACTAGACCCCAACTTTCCACCCCCAGCTGAGCCTCTTTCCATTATTTGCCTATTTTCTGCTCAGTTTGGACAATCTGCCCTTACCTGAATTTATCTTGAACATTTTAGCCTCAGTATATTTACAACTTTCAACCCATCTGTTAAAAAGTATCCATTTGCCATAAACCAAGGCTTCTTTTAAGCCCCAGTAGTTATGTGACTTTCATGAAATCATCTCCAATCGTCATTACAAAAGTATTTCTTCTAACTCCAGCAGCATCATATATTCTTTTGAATCATGTATCACATAGTTTATTGAATTAGAATTGATTCTTTACATAGCATATATTCTACTATTTGGTAATTTCTTTGAAGGCAACTCTTTGTACCTTCAAACCTTATCTTAGCCAAGGCCATCTTAAGCCAGCTTCTACCCAACTCACTGGCTGTCCACCTGTACAGAAGTTAGCCCAACCAAGATCAGCAGTGCCCAACAAGGTCAGCTAAACCATCCAGCTAATTTATAAATAAATGAGGAAAAAAAAAGATTATTGATTTAACATACATTTTGTGATGACTTATTTTATAATAATAGTTAACTGCTATAGCAGTTGATTGCCTTGTAAGCTCCATTCATTCTGAGTCAAATTAGTTTTATTTCACCTGTTTTGAAAGTTACCATAGTATATCCTCATGACTATTTCTCTTGATGTCCTGTTTTTGGTGTCCAAGTTATTTCTATTAGAGACAAAGATTACTCAGTGCTAATCCTTAGGTCTTTCTAATAATCACCTAGCTCACACTCTGGTCTTCTGGCAAGTTTCTTCCAGGGATGCTAAAGATCCTTTGTATGTTAAAATTTTTGTTAGCTATTTCCAGGTACCTCACCTCCTCTAAAGACAGGTTAATCAAGTGATTTACACATGTACAACATATTTGAGCCCCTACTCTGGTCAGAAGCTCATCTAGATGCTGAGGCTTAAACATGATGAATGAGACATGATCCCTGCTCTGGGGTTTTGGGATAAATGTGGTACTTACTACTCACATATTATAGGGATTAAGAAATATGCTCTGGGGCTTCCCTGGTGGCGCAGTTGTTGAGAGTCTGCCTGCTGATGCAGGGGACACGGGTTCGTGCCCCGGTCCGGGAAGATCCCACATGCCGCGGACCGGCTGGGCCCGTGAGCCACGGCCGCTAAGCCTGCACGTCCAGAGCCTGTGCTCCGCAATGGGAGAGGCCACAACAGTAAGAGGCCCGCGTACCGCAAAAAAAAAAAAAAAAGAAATATGCTCTGGTATCATATAGTCTTCGGATAAAACCCAGGTCAGCTACTTACAAAGAGTATATACTTAAGCAATTTACTTCTTTCTGTTACATAAAATAAAATTTGAATTAAGTGTATGAATCTGAGAAATGAGGATAACAATAGATACCATTGAGGATTACTTTGAAACTTAAATTGAAATAATGCATGTAAAGTACTTAACATAATACTTGGCACATAGTAAGTGTTCAACCAATGTTAGCTATTATTCTAAATAAATAAATTTCAATGTGATGAATGGCATTTCAGAGGTATGCAAAAAGAAACTTTGAGAACACAGGATAAATTATTCTCCATAGGAGACTCAGGTAAAGCTACAGATAACAGGTGATATTTGATCTGGAACTTAGAGAATGAAGAGAAGGCTGGGCAGTGAAAGCTGGGCAGCAAAAGCAGGAAAGACAATTCCAGATAAGATACTGGAATGAACATAAGCTGAAAAATATCCCTGTGTGTGTGAGAAATAGTATTCTGGTATTGCTTTGATAGAGATCAGTCTTACTTCTTTGAAATTGGGAGTGCATAAAAATAAATAATTTCATTATTATCTAATGAACACTTTACTATGAACCAAGGACTGTGTTAAGCTCTTAGGCTGCAAAATTTCAATGACACTGTGGCATTGTAGTAAAATTATTACCCCACTTGTTTGATGAGAGATTGAAAAGCAGATTTAGTTACTTGCCTAAGTCCACTGTATTGCCACAACAAAAGTATTATAGACACATGGCAATTTTGTTTACCATGATTTTGAACCCAGAATTTGAAACCAGGCAGCATAACTTCAGAAACCATACCATCTTCTGGTCCATAAATGGTAGCTAAGTATACTCAATTATATATACTTAATTAAAAGTAAAAAAATCTACTCCCTGTGTGAGTACAGGAACATGTACATGTATGAATCTAAATAGCAAAAGATACTGGGGAATGTTAAGAGCTGTGGAACTGGAAAATATATGCTCAACCACAAGACATTCAAATTCAAATATGTGCTTAGCTACATGAAACAGTCTAAGGGTCATACTTACCCAGTTGGTCAGTGTTCAACTATATTAAGCAGTGAAGTATGATGTAAAAAATTTAAATCACAGTGTAACATGATGGGCTTTACAATTTAGACAGTCCAAATAAGGAAGGATTGGATTGGAGTGGGGAGAGGTTGGAGAGAGATATATAAAGGAAAATTCAAATAAGGAATTAAGTTCTGGACTAGGGCATCGGCAGCAGGAAGGATTAAAGGAGACAAGCCGAGACACTTGCTATTGCCTAATGAAGCCAGCCTGATATTTTGTTGAAAAATAAAGCTGAATCCTCCAAGACAACCCTTATCCTATGTATTACCAAATATGATCTGGGAAAATGCTTTTTAAGATGGGTATTGAGAAGATTTCAATACTATTGCCTTCCTCTAGAATGCCTTGCAAGAAATGTCACCTCTTCCTTAGGTGTCCCTGGAAGACTATACAGGCAGAGCTATAATTCAGGCATGTGTTTATGTGGAGAATAGAGATATTATCTTCCTCATAAGGAAACATAACATGAAGTGAATGTAGAGTGCCTGACACAGAGCATGGCAAGTGGTAAATCTGTAATAAATGTAAACCATTTTTACTACTATTTCTATTATTAGTAAAACCAGTCCATACAGACAGAAATGATAGAAAGTAATACAAATGAATGGCATTTCTAGAATATGTAAAAAAATAATTTTCTAATTTACTTTTTAAATAAAGAAATATAAAGCCAAGAAAAGTTTAATGTAACTTGTATGCTTTCAATAAATATTTCCTGTCTGATAAAAATATATAAATAAAATTTCCCCCAAACTGTGGTTTAATAAATATTGTTAAGTTGGATAAGAGCATTAGGAAAAAATCTCCCTGGTCATCCCTTCCCATTTTTATGTTTTTCCTTCTATAAGTTTGAAACGTAATCTTTTCATCTTAACCTGACACAGCCCACTGTTGGGTAGTCAGTAGGTGATATGATTTATTAAGTCATGCTATGGTTTTCAGTTTTTAGATGACATGCACATTATTAGTTTTTTAGGATAACTTCAAGATTATGTTTCATTTTTATACTCAGTTTGAATAGTTCTTTGGATTTCAGAAAAAGAAACTGAATTATTATTCTGTTATGAACAGCTTTGCCTTCCTCCAGCCAGACAGAATTAGTGTCATGTAATCAGTTCTTGACTGTGTTAACATATCTTACCAAAACCAACATGAAATAGTGTAAACTAGCATAACCCTTACCTGACACTTTATTTATAGGGATTTGTATTAACTTGCAGAAATTTCATTGATCTTTCTTTTGACTTATCAAAAGTAAATCTGATAGCTAAGTATGTTCACTAATATTCTATAAATTTGTTCCTAATAATATAACACATTAAAATGTATGCATTGCATTCTGTATATGATTTATGAACAAAAATTAGATGTGAATGATATGGTATTCTCATTATTAGGACTTACTATATAAAAATGTAATTTATAGTTAATAGAATCAACCCATTTTCTGCCTCTACGAGTAGAATGGCATTGAACAATTCCATAAAAAATTATATTATTTTGCTTTAATCTACCAAAAATATTTCTACTTTTACTTTTGTCTCAAACAACATAGAAGAAACTGATTTAGATGGAAGAAAATAATGATAGTAACATGGCATTACATGGTATACTCACTTTAAAGTAAAGGTCACTGACCAAAGCCCAGTCATCTTAAATTTCATCAAATATTGGAAAAAGTGAATATCTAAATTCTGGGCCATTATGTCCACTGGGGCCCTGGAACCTACATTTGGAAGACATAGGGCAGATGTTTGCTGATTTACAATGAATAATGCATAGAGGAAGCAAGATGCTTGAATTTTCTCACTGGAACTTACTTCCAGTTGAATAGTATATAAGCAAACATAAAGTTGCTGCCTATTGAGATTTTCCTCTTTGTAGACTACCTTCAAATAGATTTTTGACATCAAGAGCAAGGAATATTTTGGTCTTGGCATTTCAGTGTGCTCTTTTTCCTCTCCCTTTGTATATGAAGAACAAAATATGATTAGCATTGTTGGTCAGTGAAAAATAGACCAAGAGCAGTGAGAGAAAATTCTTTCAAGGCCTATCTGCCCAATTATCTCCAGTATACAACATCAAACTGTGAGTCAGAGGAACAGGAGGCCAATTATCATGAAGCACTGAAGCCCCAGTCACACAATGTGATGCTACACTATAGTGAAAAAAGAAGCAATTGCTGAACTTATTTAATGAAGCCTAGACCCATGGTTTGAAGATTTTGGGTTTTTTTTTTTAAGCAGTGCGTACATATAGGAATGTGTATACTAGCCCTCTATACTTACATTAAACTCATACTTTAATTAAATATTACTTATATTGAATAGTGTTTTTTAATGTAAATTGACTGAAAGAAAGTAGAATCACTAGAATTAGAGAGTTATGTTCTGTACAGTTATTGCTAAGAAAGAACAATGCACATTTAGGTGATAATTTGGATACTTTATACATAAAAAAAGGTTTTTGTTGAAACATTTTTAAAAGTGCAATCTTTCCTTTTAATTTTACTATATTTTGTGGGTTACTTATTTAATTACTAATTTCATTCTGCATATGAAGACGAAACCAAGGTTAAAGTGAAAAAACAAGTGATGATAAAACGTGTGAAAATCATCCATGTGACCAGCACCTATTAAATCCTCACATCATCTCCACAAAATAAGTGCTGTGATATTCATATTACACAGATAAGGAAACTGAGGTACATGGAGATTAAGAAAAGTACCAGGGCTTCCCTGGTGGCGTAGTGGTTGAGAATCTGTCTGCTAATGCAGGGGACATGGGTTCTAGCCCTGGTCTGGGAGGATCCCACATGCTGTGGAGCATCTAGGCCCGTGAGCCACAACTACTGAGCCTGCGCGTCTGGAGCCTGTGCTCCGCAACAAGAGAGGCCGCGATAGTCAGAGGCCCGTGCACCACGATGAAGAGTGGCCCCCGCTTGCCACAACTAGAGAAAGCCCTCGCACAGAAACGAAGACCCAACACAGCAAAAATAAATTAATTAATTAATAAACTCCTACCCCCAACATCTTCTTTAAAAAAAGAAAAGTACCAAAGTTGCCCAGCAAGAATTCAAGCTCATGTGGTCTGACTCCAAAGTGCAAGCTCTTAACCACTATACTTGGCTGCCTTAAAACTGCACTTGAATTCTACCGCCTTTCTCATATGTAGCATTCAACAATGATGGAACACAGAGAAAAGAAAATAAAACAGGAAAGCTTTCATTTAGACAAATCCGAAAACAACATGGGAGAGGAAATCTGACCCATGAAAGCAATAGTGATATCCCAGGATTTTTGCAATATCCTGAAGATAATTTTCTGAACATCAGTAGTAACCATTAATCTAAATATTTGCATATTTTGCCACCTTCTGTATTCTTTGCACATGGGATCTTTACTTTTTCTGATATTGTGATCCACTATCACCATGAAGAGAAAAATTTAGTAAGTCTGGTGAAATTAATTTCCTAGATAATTTTTTTTTAATCAATGAGTTTTCAAACTATTTGAACAAAAGTAATTTATTCTAAGAAAAATTGTGATCCAATACATAACATATAAACATATATATATATATATGTGTATTTATATATGCAGACAAGTGCTGTTATACAAGCAGTTGATTAGTCTGATTATTCATTGGGCATTTATTGGAGAGAAGGGGAGAATGAATTAGGAAATGCATCTTCATTATTCATTCATCAGTTTATGATACATTTTAAAAGCCTCCTTACTATACTCAGGCATTGTTCTCAGTATACATAGGATACGAAGGAGAACCAGAGACACAGTTTCCATTTTCATAGTATTAATAATCTATCTCACAGGAAACCACTAAAATGGTACAGTCAAGAGATGATAAAGGCCTGTTCTAGGAAGACAGATTAAAAGGAAGTTCAGATGTGAAAACTATTAAGGAGGAAATGTTAAGTTTTGAGAACTGAGGGTGAAAAAGAAAGGGGGGAATAGAATCAACCAAAAGGGAAATTTGAAAGAAAATATTTTTATTTTTTAAATTATTATTATTAATTTTTTTGGCCCTGCTGCAAGGCTTGTGGGATCTTAGTTCCCTGACCAGGGATCAAACCAACACCCTTGACAGTGAAAGTGTGGAGTCCTAACCACTAGACCACCAGGGAATTCCTTGAAAGAAAATATTTTTAAAAATTCTTTATTTAAACATTTCATTACAAATTAGATGTGAATGACAGTATTACCAACATGATAAAGTACATCTAAAAGTAATAATCGGCATTATACTTATGAGATTCTAGAATCACTCTAATTAAATCAGGTCAAAAACAGTTACTCTTGTAATGTCTCCTATTATGTATGCATGTTTTCTTGAGAAACTCAAAGTACTCTTATCCTCCACATACCCATTAGGGACAGCAATGAAGAAATAGTTGAGAGTTAAAGGGACAAAACGAAGGATCTAATAAACTTGAACCTTATTCTTGAATGCCTTCCTTCCACTCTTCCTTTATGCTTCCAATAAAATATGTGCATGGAGTACATCTTAAGCAAATTCTTAAGTTTTATAAAAATTTAGGGCTGGGGCTTCCCTGGTGGCACAGTGGTTGAGAGTCCGCCTGCTGATGCAGGGGACACGGGTTCAAGCCCTGGTCCAGGAAGATCCTACATGCCACGGAGCGGCTAGGCCCGTGGGCCATGGCCGCTGGGCCTGCGCGTCCGGAGCCTGTGCTCCGCAGCGGGAGAGACCACAACAGTGAGAGGCCCGCGTACCACAAAAAAAAAAAAAAAAAAAAAAAAATTAGGGCTACAATCTAATAAATCTTTATGATAAATTAGGCTACATGATGTGGAAAAGTATCTAAGAGAGATACTCAGTGACTTAAAAAACTACAACATTCCAAATGACTGAAAAAAAGATGTCCACACCTAAATCTCAGGCCAACATTGTTTACCTCTATTATATTTGAGGAAGCTTAGCTCGGGAGAAATGGTTCCACTAGGAAGAATAAAGCAGTGTAAGAACAAGAGAGTTGACACAGGGTCAAGTGTGTGGCTGATTTAGGCTGCCTAACAGGCTTACTTTGGACAAGAAGTCTGTAAGAGAAACAGCACTGACTATTTCTCACTGAGGAGAAAGCAAAGGGGAAAATCATGGGAAAGGGTGAGAAGGCTCTAAGAGGAACAATAATGATGCAGGGGAACATCACTTGCTCGAACAGTCTCTAAACATAAGATCTAAATATGGTGTTGCACATTGAATTTCAGTAAATACAAGGGATAAATTAGAAGGAATATGAGACATTAGAAAATTTCAAAGAAGAATGAAGACTGGAAAACTTCATCTTAAAGATCTTGAGACAAATAAGCACCTGAAAATTATTTATTATAGAAACCAGAAAAAGGACTGAAAGCTAGTAGGACTGAGAAGTAATAATGCCTACAGATTAACAGCATGGACTCTGAAACTTGACCACCTGGTCTGGAATCTGGTCCTACTACTTACTAGCTGTGACTCTGGGTAAATTAAGGGTAATTAAGAAACTCAATTCACCATGAAATTATTGGTGTATGACTTGTAGAAATGAAGACTGTAGTCTCTACCTAATTTTCTTTATTGCTATAGCCTGTGAATACTTATACAGTTTAACTATTTTTGCCTTATTCCTGAATATTCACTGACCTTGCTATATAAGATATGCTGTGATGCTTAATTTTGTGATATGAAGAATATTGAGTTGATAGAACAGAACTAGAGGCAGTAACTTATAATACCTTGTGGATGGGTGAATGTGTTTTGGGCAAAATGCAGAATGGTTGCATTGAATTAGGTATAAACAGTTTTAATTGGGCAAAGAAGCATATATGGGTGTTGGGTAGCCAAAGTGGTAAACTATATTGGGAATTTTTCCTAGCGATGTTGTCCTACTGGACAACCTTTTCTATATTTCCTTCAGACCTTGGCATCCAATTCACCAGTATGTGACTAAAGCTAAGCCAGTCACATGGTATCACTTGGAACGGTGAGCCTATAGTAAATATCCAACTCTGACTCTGGTGTTAATAACCCAAAACAGCAGTGACAGTTTAAGATTCATTCTACCAATCGTGGCTTTGACTATCAGAATCTGGAGTACCCTGAAGACATGACACTGGAATCAAAAAGCCCATCAGTGCTGCATTAAGTACCGAATGAGGGTGGTTATCCAGCTGTGTCAGTCAATCTTTTGTGCCCCATCATAAACTGTGCTGTTCTGGAGGTCTTTGGGAGATATCACTGTGTTCTCAGTTTTTCTCTCTTCCCTTCCACTTTCTAGGTGCTTATTTTAATAGGCTTTCCAAAGATTCTCTGAGCTGTATGTTATGCTTCTAATAATCCAGCTTTTAAATATAGTAATTGGAATTCATTTCTGTAATTTATATCTAAGAACTAAGATGACACATGCATTGACTAAGAGTACTGCATGTGGGTTGCTTGCAGGTTGCAAATAAATCTGAAAAGTTTTAAAATAACAAAATTGACTATATGAAAGTGACCAGACCAAGATTTCTCGACAAATAAGATAACATTAAAGTAAACCCAAACAATCATTTATGTAAATATTTTAGGGTTATTTTCTTTTTCTAAATTGAGATATTTGGTTTTTTAGAGCAGTTTAAGGTTCACAGCAAAATTGAGGGGAAGGTACAGAGATTTCCAATGCACACCTGCCCACATATATGCATAGCCATGCCCATTATCAACATCCCCCACCAGGGTGTTACATTTGTTACAACTAATGAACCTTCGTCGACATATCATAATCAGCCAAAGTCCATAACGTACATTAGAATTCACCCCTGGTAGTGTGCATTCTGTTTCTGTGGATTTGGACAAATGTATCATGACATGTATCCAACAATATAGTAATAGTTTCACTGGCCTAAAAATCCCCTGTGTCTTCCCTATTCATCCCTCTGTACCCCAAAACCCCTGGAAAACACTGATCTTTTTTCTGTCTCCATAGTTTTGCCTTTTCCAGTATGTCATATAGGTGGAATTATACAGTATATAGTCTTTAAAAATAGGCTTCTTTCATGTAGCAACATACATTTAAGGTTCCCCTTTGTCTTTTCATGCCTTGACAACTCATTTGTTTTTAGTGCTGAATAATATTCCATTGTCTAGGTGTACTACAGTTTACTTACCCATTCACCTACTGAAGAACATCTTCATAGCTTCCAAGTTTTGGCAAGTACAAATAAAGCTGCTATAAACCTCCACATGCAGGTTTTTGTGTGGACATGTGTTTTCAATACCTTTGCATAAATACCAAGGAGCACAGTTGCTGGATCGTATCATAAGAGTATGTTCTATTTTGTGAGAAACTGCCAAAATGTCTCCCAAAGTGCTTGTACCATTTTGCATTTGTAATGAATGAGAGTTCCTGTTGCTCCGCATCCTCACCATCATTTGGTGTTGTCAGTGTTCTGGATTTTGGCCATTCTAGTATATATATAGTGGTATCTTGTTTTCATTTGCATTTCCCTGATGACATACAATGTGGAACATATATTCATATGCTTATTTGCTACCTGTATATTTTCTTTGGTGAGATGTCTATTAGGTGTTTGGCACATTTTAAAATCAGGTTATTTTCTTATTCTTGAATTTTAAGAGTTCTTTGTATATTTTGGATAACAGTCATTTATCAGATGTGTCTTCTGCAATATTTTCTCCAAGTGTGTGGCTTTTTTCTCTCTCTCTTTTTTTTTTTTTGGATAGTGTCTTTCTCTGAGCAGAAGTTTTTAATTGTAATGAAATCCAGCTTATCAGTTATTTCTTTCATGAATCATGCCTTTATTGTTCCACCTAAAAAGGCACTGGCATATGTAAGGTCATCTAGATTTTCTCCTATGTTATCCTCTTAGTTTTGTGTTTTACATATAGGTCTCAAATCCATTTTTACTTAATTTTTGTGGAGTGTAAGGTTTTTGTCTAATTTATTTTTTGTATGTATATTTTCAGTTGTTCCAACATCACTTGTCGAAATATATTTTATCTATTTTATTACCTTTGCTCCTTTGTCAAAGATGAGTTGGCTATATTTATATTGATCTATTTCTTAAATCTATATTGTTTCATTGATCTATTTGTCTAATCTTTCACCAATACCACACTATCCTGAGTTCTTTTTCTTTATAGCAAGTCTTGAAGTTGGACAGTGCTAGTCCTCAACTTTATTCTTCTCCTTCAGTGTTGTGTTGAATATTCTGTGTCTTCTTCCTCTCCACATAAGCTTTAGAATCAGTATGTTGATAACCATAAAATAATTTGCTGTGATACTGATGGAGAGTTCATTGAATGTATAGATCAAGTTGGGAAAAATTGACATCTTGACAATATTGTGTCTTCCTATTGATGAACATGGATCATCTCTGCATATATGTAGTTCTTTTTTAAATTAATTCATCTGAGTTTTGTAGTTTTCCTCATATAGATTTTGCACATATTTTGTTAGATTTATGTATAAATATTTCATTTTAGGGGGTGTCAATGTAAATGATACTCTGTTTTTAATTTCAAATTCTACTTGTTCATTGTTGGTATATAAGAAAGTGATTTATTTTTGTATATTAACCTTGTATTCTATAACCTTGTTGTAATCACTTACAAGTTTCTGAATTTTTTTATTGATTCTTTTGGACTTTTCTACATAAGTGAACAAAGACAGTTTTATTTTTTCCTTCCCACTTTGTACACATTTCATTTCCTTTTCTTCCCTTATTGCATTAGCCAGAATTCTAGTAGAATTCTGTCTAGAACCCTAGTAGATGTTCACACTGAGTGGTGAGAAGGTACAATCCTGCTGTGTACCTGAGTCAGTGGGAAAGCTTCATGTTTCCCACTATTAAGTATGATGTTAGCTGTAGGTTTTTTGTAATTATTCTTAAGCAGGAAGTTTCTCTCTATTTCCACTTAGTGTGAATTTCTAGTTAGTGTGAATTTTTATCATGAATGGGTGTTGTTTTGTCAAATGTTCTTTGGCATCATATCAATGATCATGAGTTTTCTATTTTAGTCTGTTGATGTGATGGATTACCTTAATTCATTTCTGACTATTAAACCAGCCTTACATACCTGGGATAAATCCCAGTTGGTCATGGTGTGTAATTCTTTTCATACATTGTTCAACTCAATAGCTAATATTTTGTTGAGAATTTTTGTATCCATGTTCATGAGAAATATTGGACTGTAATTTCTTTTCTTGCAATGCCTTTATCTGGTTTTAGTATTAGGGTAATGCTGGCCTCGGAATAAGTTAGAAAGTATTTTGTCTGTTTCTGTCCTCCAAAAGAGAGTGTAGAGAATTGGTACAATTTCTTCATTAAATGTTTGGTGGAATTCACCAGTGAACACATCCACGTCTGGTGTTTTCTGTTTTGGAAAGTTATTAATTATTCATTTGATTTCTTTGCTAGATAAAGGGCTATTCAGATTGTCTATTTCTTCTTGTGTGAGTTTTGCAGATTTTCTTTCAAGGAATTGATCAATTTGATCTAGGTTTCTAATTTGTGGGCATACAATGGTTCATTGTATTCCTTCATATCCTTTAATATCCATAGGATCTGAAGGTGTGTCCCCTCTTTCATTTTTGATATTAGTAATTTATATCCTAACCCTTTTTTCTTATGTAGCCTGGCTAGCAGCTTACAGAATTTATTGATTTGTTTCCAAAGAACCACCTTTTGGTTTTGTTGATTGTCTCTACTGATTTCCTGTTTTCAATTTCATTGATTTCTACCCTAATCTTATTATTTCTTTTCTTCTGCTTACTTTGGATTTAATTTGCTCTTCTTTTTCCAGTTTCCTATGGAGGAAACATAAATTATTTATTTTAGATTTTTCTTCTTTTTTAATATATGTATTCAATGCTATAAACTTCCTTCTAAGCACTGCTTTCACTGCATCTGACATATTTTGATAAGTTGTGTTTTCATTTTCATTTAGTTAAAAGTAGTCTTCTAAATTTTCCTTGAAATTTCTTCTTTGACCCATGTGTTACTTAGAAATATGTTGTTAATCTCCATGTATTTGGGATTTTCCAGTTGTTTTTCTGTTACTGATTTTTTGTTTAATTCCATGGTGGTATGAGAGAAGACACTGTATATATCCTATTATTTTAAATTTGTTAAGATGTGTTTTATGGCCCAGAATGTGGTCTATCTTGTTGAATGTTTCATGTGAGAATGAGAAGAATGTGAACTCTGCTGTTGTTGGATGAAGTAGTCTATAGATGTCAATTATGTATACAGTTGATTAATGGTGTTGTTGAGTTCTGCTATGTCTTTACTGACTTTCTGCCTGCTGGAACTTTCCATTTCTGAGAAAAAGGTGTTGAAGTCTTGAAGTATATTAGTGGATTCATTTTTTTTTTGTTGAATTTCTACTGGTTTTTGCCTCAGGTAATTTGACACTCTGTTGTTAGGCATATACGTGTTAAGGATTGTTATATCTTTTTGGAGAACTGATCCTTTTTCATTAAGTAATGCCCTTCTTTATCCCTGATAACTTTCCTTGCTTTGAAGTCTGCTTTGTCTGAAATTCATCTAACTAATCCTTCTTTCTTTTGGTTGGTGTGAGCATTGTAAATTTTCCTCCATCCATTTACTTTTTTTTTTAATTGAAGTAGAGTTGATTTACAATGTTGTGTTAATATCTTCTGTACAGCAAAGTGATTCATATTATCATATTAAGTGAAGTAAGTCAGAAAGAGAAAGACAAATACCATATGATACAACTTATATGTGGAATCTAAAATATGACATAAATGAACCTACCTATGAAACAGAAACAGAATCCATCCATTTACTTTTAATCTATATATGTCTTTATATTTAAAGTGAATTTCTTGTAGACAACATACAGTTGGGTCTGTTTTTTTGTTCTTTTTTTGATCCACTTGGGCAATCCCTTTCTTTTAATTGGTGCATTTAGACTTTAACTTTCAAAATGATTATTGATATGTTGATATATATCTATCATATTTATTAAATTTTCCATTTGTTACCCTTATCTTTGTTCCTATTTTGTCTTTTACTCTTTTTCTCCCTTTTGTGCATTTAATTGAACATTTTATATGGTTCCCTTTTCTCTCCTTCACATACTGCTCTTTGGTTTTAGAGGATTCTACTGACATATCCACTAGCTCAGAGATTGTTTTCTCAGCTATGTCCAGTCTACTAATAAGCCTGCCAAAGACATTCTTCATTTCTGTTACACACTTTTTATCTCTCACATTTCTTTTTGGTCCTATTTTAGGATTTACATCTGTTTGCTTACATTGCTCAGTACTTGCATGTTGTCTATTTTATCCATTAAAGCCCTTAGTACATCAGTCAGTCTTAAATTTCTGGTCTGATAATTCTAACTTCCCTCACATGTCTGGCTCTGATGCTTACTCTTCCTCTTCAAATTGTGTTGTTTTTGCCCACAGTATGCCTTGCAATTTTTCTTGATAGCTAGACATGATGTACTGGGTAGAACTGCTGTAAATAGGCATTAGTAACGTGGTGTGATAGGAGGAGAAACATTCCACAGTCCTATGATTAGGTCTCAGTCTTTCAGTGAGCCTATGCCTTGGACTGTAAATTTCACAGGTGTTTCTCAGTTTTTTCTCCCCCATTAGGTGACTAGAATGGGCTAGAGTTGAGTATTTCTCTTCCTTCAGGTCAGTTAGGCTCCGATAATACCCTAGCAGGTTAGGCTCTGGTTAACAAGTTTCCCCTGAGGTCAGACCTCCTTAAAAAGAACAGAGTGCTCTGGTATATTTCAAAAGGATTCCTTTGCCCATCCCCCTGCTGGAGGCACAAGGATTTTTTTCCCTAATATTTACTGTGGGAACCTGGTTGAGCTTCTGGGAGTATATCTCACAGTATTATGGGGGCCCCCTATGACTGGGTCCCCCTGGAGTTTTTAACACAGTTGTCCACACTGAGCCTCTAGCAATTTGCCAATTATAGTTCAGATTTTCCTGTCCCATCACTGGTTTCTGTGGTGATTTCTCTTTGTGAGTGTCTGCTCTTGGAAGCTGTGACTCCCTGTATTTGCCTGTCTATATCTCCAGTCTTGGGGGCAGTAGTTTGTCCTATGTTCTTCCTTCTCTTAGGAATCCAAGAAGCGTTGTTGATTTTTCAGTCTGTTCCGTTTTTAACTTGTTAGGATGAAGTGGTGACTTCCAAATTCCTTACATGTGGAACCAGAAAGTTACATAAAATTTTAATCATTCACATAGCTTCAACTTATTGGGCAATTGTCACTCCCTTCAGTACTTTACCTTATGTCAGGCAGACCTCTGAAAATCTAGATAAAGAAATTGTTTACAAGGTAGCGAAAAAAATTTTAACTTGTTTCTAGTAGGTGTATTATCATGATATTTTCTTTTGTAAGTTTTTCTGTTTATTATTTTCTATAAAGCAGTAAAGCTTTAAAGGACATAGAGCAATAAGTAAGGGAAGCAGATGAAATCAAGCACAGAAACTATATTTCTTAAGAGATGAGAAAGTTTTGGAAAAATTCTTATCTTTATCTTTGATTGACTGACATAAGGATTGTGGAAAAAAGCACTTTTAGTACGTAGTAATGGGAAAGATAAAGGAAGTATACACTTATTTTTGTGATTTAATATATTGTTCTATGGTAACTGTATCAGTTGATAAAAATTATCATACAATAATTTTAAGATGAATGTATTGTATACTGTAATAGATATTGACTAAAATATTTTACAATACAATATAAATGTTCAATAACTGATTATTAAAATGCCTATTTGGATTTACCAAGAGCAGCTTCTAGAAAAGTATATTTACAGACATAGCAGTCAGGCACTTTTAAAAGAAGCTCTCCTTTATTACATTGCAGGAAAAAAGTCACCCTATTTAGTCATTGTATTAAACCCAGTTCTTATTTAAAATATTTAATTTACAGAATCACCAAAATATGCAGCTTAAAAAAACCGAATGTCATATACTAGCCTATTTTCAGAAGAATTCTGGGACACTGTTAGTAATAACTCAGATCTCTTATTATAAGAATAATAATCATCAAACATTAACATCATCTTCCACAATTACATACACACTCAAGTCTAGGCAGTTTATCTATTTCCCTTACAACCAGCTTTATATAACAAGACAAGTAGATGATGTCTATAAAAACAATTTTGTTGTTTCCATATACATTGAAGCACAAAAATTATTCACTAGTAATTTTAAAGTACAATTATGTTTCATTTCCTTCAAACAATCAGTTTTGATATATTTCAAAGTTTGAATTTGTTGCATTTTATCAATTTTCAGGAGGATTCTAAGCATATATTTCCATGATATTTGTAACTGTTTATGCCATTAATGTCTATAATTATACATTATAAGCATGTTATCTCTTAAATTAACTTCTATGGATATTAATTTATCATTAATACTATGTGGAAAGTTCTCAACTTATTTAATGAGAAAAAATGCCCAAATATAAAAACACATTTTTTCCCCAAAATTATCCTTCGAAAATGAAGAAGCTACCTTATTTTTGAGGATTTTACTTGCACTGTCATATTGTAGGGCATTCTTTTAATTGTTTATTTTCAACTATATAATAATGGGAAAATGGGATACTCTCTCAATTAATGCTAATTTTAGTTTTTTTTAGGTTACTAGGATGAACCAATTATAAAGGAACAAAATATAACTAATACAAATCTAATAAATATTCCTGGATTATGAGCTCACAAATGTTGATTGGCTTTTAAACATTTTTAAAATCATCATTAAAAAAAAAATCATCAAGTATTTTTTATGGAGGTCACAAGAATATAGTCCCAGTATAGATGAATGGGCTTGCCTTAATATTATTCAAATTGTGGCTTCTGATTTAATTTCCATTGAAAACAACATGCACATAATTCAAATGTTACTATATTTGAAAAAACTAAGACATAAATGAAAATACTGTATTCCAGAAAGCAAAACAATATGACTCAGATAGTAGTTCTGGATATTGCCAAAATGCAGGTAAAAAATCTGGATAAAATATTTCATAATTTATCAGTGCAAAACAGCATTATTTATAAATTGGTTTATTAGATAATATGTGATTTAAGTATATATATTTAGCTAATTTAAAAAATACTATAGTATGAATGGATATTTATATACGTTTATGACAATATTTAGTCAAAAATAATTTTTTGATCTTCTTACTAGAAAATTTTGATCACCTTATGGAAGCCTGAAGCATTTTATAACTAAGGATAAACAATAAAATATTATTAATAAATCAGAATTATTTTAATTTATTAAAATTAGAGTAATTTTTGAAGCATCTTTTTTAGTTCTAGTAATTTGAACTGAGACGGATCATGTGTCTTAATTTTCTCTCTCCCTTTTTTTTTTTAACCACTTCCTAATTCATTCTAATACATTTCAAAAGCTGAGAACCACTGGCCTTGAAGAGATTTTATGTCTTCAAATGTTACATGTCTATGCATTCTTATTATTATACAATGGGACTTTACAGTGCTTCTTTGAAGCGGGGTGGTTATTCACATATTCTCACCTAGGAGGTAAATATTTTGCTGCCTTTTGCTGGGAAAGGAACAATTCCTGTGATTTGTAATTCTTTCTAACCAGAAAATTCACTCACAGTTTTAAAAAAAGAAAAACAAATTTTACTCATTAATATAACAAACTGCTATATTTGTATTGAACTTTAGCACTTTTAAAAGCACTTCCATATTTAAAGTATCATGTGATGTTTCCAACACACTTTAGAGGTAGAATATATATTCTTTGTTGGTTATTTATCTACTACTTGACCTTGATGTGTTTGCCTATTTCGATATTCAGATTCTGAGCTCTATTTTCTTATTTTAACTTGGGGATACTCTCATTCAAGATGCTCTATCTATGATTCTAAATATCCTCTTTGAGTAAATTATCACAGATTTATAAATCTCATAATTAATTTGAACTTATGTCTTATAAACCATTTATTGTTGGCTTTTTATATATTTTTCAACAAAATTCAAGGACTGTCATTTATGTAGTATAACTCATCTACATTTATTGCATTTTGAAACATTAGAAGTTATTCTTGCCATATTTTTAATATTCTCTACTTCCTTTTTTTCTTTAATAAAAATAGTTTTCTTTTTTTCTCTTACAGCAGATAGTAGGTATCAGAGTTTCTACACTGCTTTAAAATTTGTGCATTCTATTTAGGTCTTATAGAGATTTTCTGAATCATAATATTATTTTAAAATTTCTTACTCTTATCAATTCTTATCATATTTTACAAGTTAAGTATTCAAGTACTTTTAGACACCCACCCTTTCCATAATGTTGATTTTGCTTTGGCTGATGAGTTCTCTTTTTCTTTTCTTTTCATTTATTTTATTTGTCTTAAGCTTTTATAAAAGTCAATGTTAAACTTTATCAAGGTATATGATTATTTAACTCTGATTACTCTTTTGTTTTCTCTCTTTATTTTTCCAAATACATTTCTCAACATGAATTTTTGTAAAACAAAAGTTATTAGACCTTGAGTTCCTAAAAGTATTTTTATTATGCCTAGTATTTGAAAGAAAATCTTTGAAAATTTTGAAGCACACAAAATCTTGTGTCTAAAGTTCTTTATCTTTAACCTTAAAAGTAATTATTCCATTTATTTATCATATCTAGGGTTGCTCTTGAGAAGTTTAGTGCCAAATTAATCTTGTTCTTTTATAAATGGTAATCACTTTCCTTTTAGAAGCTTTTAGACTTTTCTCTTGGTTTTTAATATCTTAAATTTCTCTATAATGTGTTTGATTTTAGCTTTTCATTTTGCCTGATATTACACACACACATACACATCAATAGAGGACTCTCATTTTCTTTAATGCCGTGTATTTTATTTCTACTGTTTCAAATATTTTCCTCACCTTTACCTTTTCCCTACATCTTAAATTTTTCTTCTCATTCAATTTTGATTGTACTATTATAATCAAATATTATATTTGATTTCAGACTGCTACTCCCATTTTAAAATCATCTAGGTTTTTTGTTCTTTTTTTAAATTCTCTGTTCCTGTATCCTTTTCTGCTGACATCTGGAATATTTTTACAATTTGATCTTTTAATTCATTATTTTATTTTCCTTAGTGTATACATTTTGTGTGCTCACCTATTATATTTTATACTTGATATATGCATTCACCCATTTTAGGCTTTCTTATTTTTATTTCACAGTATAAACAACTTTATTACCTCTGTGGTTATGTTTATAAAACATACTTTAAGTGCTTAGTTTATATTTTCCACTAATTCTACTTTATATAATAAATGTATTTTAGCCTGTTACATTTCTTTTAGAGTAGTTGTGTTACTCAGGTGTCTACTTACTCTGACCTGTGAGTTCATGTTTACCTGTGAGTAATATATCTTGGGGAAATGTCAAAGACCTGGACACAGACTGTGCTTACAGGTATATGTAGGAGAGCCTGAGCCCCATGTAGGCAATCATGTTAATTATTCCTTTTGTTGTCCCTCTATAAAGCAACACCTCTGCTCAAGATTTCAATTTTAAACTATTTTGGAAGAGAAAAATAGGGAGAAAATAAAGATTTTATCTAATATACCAACCATGTGGGTCTGGAAGGGGAAGTATCAAAGATTATCTTCTCTGATCATATCTAAAATATCTCTTGCATTATTCATTAATTCCTCATCTTAGCAGAGCTCTTAGGCTGTCCTGATGTTAACGACACTCATTAGAGAGGACTGGGCTACTGTTGATGATTTCTGATGAAGGCCAGTAATTATTATCAAATTTATCCCTTCATGACTCCTTCTAGGAACCAAGGCTGTAGTCTCTAGGCTTTGAGTCTTGTATATGAATATCAACAAGGCTGCTGCCAAAGTGATTTTCTAATATTTGGCATAGGGAATCATAGATGAACTAAGCTTAAGAAACAGATATATTAGAATTCAAAGTTAAATTATACTTATCTACAGGAAGCCTGGAAATAGTTGGGCATAAAAACATAAGTAATTACCAATAAAATGTTTAGAATAAAGGTAAGGAAATAGAGAACCTAAATAAAACAATTGCCAAATAGATTTCACAGACATATACAAATACTCCCACAACAACAGTGGAATACATCTTCTTCTCAATTACTCATGGGAGCTTCTCCAGCATAGGTCACATGGTAGGTCATAAAACTATTCTCAATAGATTTAAAAATATAGTCAACACACATAGCATCTTCTCTGACTACAACAGGATGAAGCTAGAAATCAACAACAAAAGGAAAACTAAAAAATTAATAACATGTTGAAATTAAACAACATGCTCTTAAATACTCAGTGATTCAAAGAAAAAATCATAAGGGAAATTAGAAAATGAAGATGAATGAAAATAAACATTCAGTATACCAAAATGTATGGATGCAATGAAAGCAGAACTCAGAGGAAAATTTATAGCTATAAATGTCTACTTTAAAAAAGAAGAAAGATCTTAAATCAATAATTTAACTTTCCACTCAAGAAAAAAATAGAAAATCTCAATTGACTTATAGCAAGAGATTGAATCAGTAATCAAAATTCTCCCTGCAAAGAAAAGTTCTGGAGCAGATGGCTTTACCAGTGAATTCTACTAAACATTTAACTAATTATTAACACCAGTCATTCTTATACTTTCCAAAAAATTTAAGAGGCAGCAACACTTCCTAAATCATTCAACTATGCCAGCATTACTCTGATACCAAAACCAGATAAAAATATCATGAGAAAATAAAAGTATAGAACAATATACCTTATGAATATAGATGCAAAATCTTCTACAAAATTTAGCAAATAAAATCCAAAAATATATTAATAAGATTATTAACGATGATCAAATGGGATTTATCCTAGGACATGCAAAAGTGGTTCAGCACAAGAAAAATCAAGGTAATACATCATATTAATAAAAGTAGGGGAAAAAACTACATGATTATTTAAACTGACTCAGAAAAAGGCTTTTGAGAAAACGTAACATGTTTTCATAATAAAAACTCTCAGAGTACTGATCATAGAGGTAAAATTCCTCAACATGATAAAAGTTATTTATGAAAAACCCACAGTCAACATCATATACAATGTTGAAAGACTGAAAACTTCCCCACTATTGTCATGAACACAGATGCCCATTTCACCACTGCAATTCAATGTTGTATTAGAAGTTTTAGTCCGAATTTTTAGACAAGAAAAAAAAAATACATGGTATCCAAATTAAAAAGGAAGATGAAAAAATTATCTCTACTCATAGATGACATCATTTTATATGTAGAAAATCCCCCCCAAAAAATTCACAAGAAAGCTGATAGAGCTAATAAACAAATTCAGCAAAGTTGCAGGGTAAAAGATCAACATACAAAAGTCATTTGTGTTCACACCAGAAATAAATAATCCAAAATGGAGATTAAGAAATTATTAAATTAAATAATAAATTAAATAATAATTATTATTAATAATTTAAATTATTAAATTTACATTAGTACCTGAAAGAATTAAATAATTAGAAATAAATATAACCAAGGAGGTGAAAGACTTGTATGCTGCAACTAGAAAATACTGCTGAAAGAAGTTGAAGAAGACCTAATAAAATGGAAAGACACCGTGTTCATGGATTGGAAGAGTTAACGCACCAAACAACTTACAGGTTTAACATAACCTCTATCAAACTTCTTACATTCTTTTTTTGCAAAAAAAAAAAAAAAATTTGGAAAACCCAGTCCCCAAATACATATGGAGTCCCATGGGCCTTGACTAGATAAAACCATCTTGAAAAAGAGGAAGGACATTGAAGAACACACTTTACAATTTCAAAACTTACTAGAAAACTACAATAGTTTAAAAAGTGTGGTACTAGCATGACAGACACATAAACCTAAGGAATAGAATGGAGAGCCCAGAAATAAATCCTCACAAAATCATGAGTTGATTTTTGACAAGAGTATCAAGACTATTCATTGGGGAAGAAGAGTCTTTTTAAGAAATGGTTCTGGGAAAACTGAACATCTACATGCAAAAGTATAACTTTGGACCTTACCCATACCATATATGAAAATTAACTAAAGATGGATCAAAAACCTGAACTCAAGAGCTAAAACACTAAAACCATTAGAAGAAAACATTGGAGAAAATCTCCATGATACTGAATTTGTCAACGACTTCATAGACATGACACCGGCACCAAAGCATAGGCAACAAAAGAAAAAAAATAGACGGAACTTTGTTAAAATTAAGAACATTTATGTATCAAGAAAGCAAAAAGACAACCTAATGAATGAGAGAAGATATTTTCAAATTAAGTGTAAAACTAATATCCAGGTTATATAAAGAACCCCTAAAGCTCAACAACAATAGGCAAACAACCCAAATAAAAAATGGACAATGGACTTGAAGAGATATTTCTTCAAAGAAAATACACAAATGACCAATTGCTCGTGAAAAGACACAACATCAGTAGTTATTAGAGAACTGCAAACCCAAACCACAATGAGATACCACTTCAAACCTAATGGAATGGCTAAATAATAAAAATAAATAAATAAATAAAAAGCACCAGAAAATAACAAGTGTTGGTGAGGATGTGGAGAAAATGGAACACTCATGCATTGTTGTAGAGATTGTAAAATGGTGGAGCCACTGCAGAATATTTCGGCAGTTTCTCCAAAGATTAAACATAGAAGTACCATATGACCCAGCAATTCTACTCCAAGGTATGTATCTAAAAGAACTGAAAGTAGGGACTCAAAGGGATATTTGTGCACCAATTTTCATAGCAGCATTATTCACAATAGCCAAAAGATGGAAACTACCCACTGTCCGTCTTCAGATGAATGGATAAACAAAATGTGGTATATGCTTCATTGGACTATTATTCAACCATAAAAAGGAATGAAATTTTGATGTATACTACAACATGGACCTTGTAATCATTGTGCTTAGTGAAATAAGCCAGATATAGAAGGACAGATTTTTATGATTATACTTACATGAGATGCACAGAATAGGCAAATCCATAGAGTCAGAAAGAATAGTGGTTACTTGGGCTCAGGGGGAAGGGGTGTTACTGTTAATGGGTACAAACTCTTCTGGATGATGATAAAAAAGTTTTGAATAGAAATAGTGGTAATAGTTGCATAACACTGCTAATGTATATAAGGCTACTTACTCAACTGTACAATTACAAATGGTCAAAATGATAAACATTATGTATATTTTGCCACAATAGAACAATAAAAACAACACATATTTATTATCTCCCAGTCTATGTGGGTCAGGAATACATGCCCAGCTTAGCTGGGCCTTCTACTTCAGAGTCTTCCATAAGACTGTGATCAATGTATGGTGCAGCACTGAAGGTTCTACTGGGGAATAATAATCTGCTCTCATACTCACGTGTGTGGTTGTTGGCTGGTTCAGTTAGTTGAGGGTTGTTGGACTGAGAAGCTTAGTTCCTCACTCACTAGTGCGCACTCTCAGTTCCTTGCTACATGGCTTTTTCAACATGGCAGATTGCTCCATCAAAGCCAGACAGAAAGGGAGGGTATACTGGAAAAACAGAAGTCACAATCTTTTGTAAGCTAATCACATGAGTGACATCTCATCGTTTTTATCATATTATAGTGGTTAAAATTAAGTGACTAAGTCCAACCCACAGTCAGAAGAAGAGGATTACACAAGCATAACATCTCAGGAGGCAGGGTTCACTGGGGGAAATCTTAGAAGTCAGCTTGCTACAATAAGATTGTATCAAATGACACCACAGTACATAGGGGAAAATTATTATTACACTATTGTATCACCATATAATAACAAACCAAATGTTTCTGAATATTTGGCAACATGTAGCCAAAGATTCAGATGATAGACTTGAATATTCACCTTTAGTCTATGTTTTTCTTGTGCCATAAAACACAGCCACAAAGATAAATACGCTTACTTTGATACTTCCACCATTTCTTTTTGAAATATGAGAACATTTTGAATGTAATCTTACATAAATGACACTTTTTGAAAGATGTTCAAACTATCTGGCCTTCTGAGAATCTGATTGCTTTATTATTGAACATCAATACTTTCTTCCAACAATTTGACATGCCATTAATTGTGACTGTAAATCTGTGCTAGATCCTTGTAGAACTGTAATTGATGCCCAATGGTATCTAGCTAGTACCTTAAATTATTTACCAATAAAGTTAATTATGTCTTTGAATAATATATAAATATACATGAATGCATATAAATCTATGTGTATACAATTTGTGCATATTGATGCCAAATAGACCTGTTATTTCTAAGAAAAAATGTGGTAAATCCTTAAACTCTGCCTCAGTTCTTAATAAAACATTTTTCTTACTAACTGGCCTCTAAGCTCTCATTAAATTGACTAATTTACTCATATTTCCATAAGATTTAAAACAGACATGTCTTAACTGCCTATTAAGTGCCTGCACAGGCTCTTGAGTTAATTCCTTGAATTTGCAAAACCTTGTTTCATTTTCTTTATGAACTGTGAACTTTGGGGCAATTTACTTAGTAGCCCTTGGACTTGGTTTTCTCAGGTGAAAATGTGATTAATAACAGTTTCTGCTCGATTGGGATATCAAGAGGATTAAATCAGTTAATACTTATAGAAGTACTTAGAAAAGCTCTATTATATCTCTATATAAATACATCTAGAGATAGAGATAGAGAGATAAGATAGGGAGGTGTAGAGGAATTATTGCTTAAAGCAAAAATAGTGTTGCAACAAATTTCTTTTTCTTTTCTCAGCTCCTTAAGCTAGAAGCTCCAGTTTTCAACTTGGTACGGGTTGGGGGTGGGAATTATAAAGGTCAAAGCAAGGTTGATGAAATACTTGAGCTTTCCAAATAAATATAAGAGTAGTTTCTGGCTTAAAACAAACAACAACAAAACATTCTTTTAGGTTAAACAGTATCTTCTGGATAATTATTCAGTCGATTCAACATTTAAACTTACTTTCAGGGTTATCTCTCTCTTCCTAATTACTCCTCACTTTTTTTCTTTCCAAATACAGTGTATTTAAAATCTCTGATGAAAGAAGTAATTATTCCAGTTCTCTCAGGGACAAAGTGATATTTTTCTTTATTTACTGTATGCTGGTAAAGTAGAGAAATTTCAGAGGCTCCCACTTAGCCTTTCCTAATTCATTTTCCTCATGAGATGGTTCAGGGACCTAAAGTAGGAATTCTGCCATTACTGAGTTTGTCTATTCCAACCATGCATCCAGAAATAAAATGGTAATTGGTATGAAACATTAATGGTATTTGATTATCTAGTCATTCATAGCCTGTGTTTAATAATCTAGAAAGTTTTAGAATTTCCCTTTTGTCTGTGTACATTCCGACAATGGTCTTATGTTTCATTACAGGAAGGCTGGAATAAAGACTTAAAATGTGTAATTGTGGGGGGAAAGCTGGGTACTGCTTTGGGTGACCTAGTCTCATTTGCTTCAAGGAATTCCTGCCCATGGAGTGGCTCAGTGTGATTACAGTGTGGTTCTTAGGAGCACAAACCCTGGGACCAGATTGTCTTGGTTAACACTGCTCTGTAACTCACAGGTTGGGTAAGTTTAGGCAGTTAACACTCCAGTGAAATAGCTTCTCATCAGTAAAATGAGGTGTGTGAACATTTACCTTGCAGGTTTGTTGTGAGAATTAACCAAGTTAAGGAATAGATAGTTGACCCCCAAACAACATGGGTTTGAACTGCACGGGTCCACATATACATGGATTTTTTTTTTTCCAGTAAGTCATACTACACAATCCTCGGGTTGAATTGAGGATGCAGAACTGCGGATAAGGGGGACCGACTACAGGACTTGAGCATCTAAAAGTTTTATTTTTTTGTATTTTTTTCTTTTTAAAAAAATTTTTATTGGAGTATAGTTGATTTACAATGTTGTGTTAGTTTCTGCTGTACAGCAATGTGAATCAGTTATACATATACATATATCCACTCTTTTTTAGATTCTTTTCCCATACAGGTTATCACACAGTATTGAGTAGAGTTCACTGTGCTATACAGTAGGTTCTTATTAGTTATCTATTTCCTATGTAGTAGTGTGTGTATGTCAATCCCAATCTCCCAATTTATCCCTCCTCCCTCTTCCCCCCCAGTAAGCAACCTAAATGTCCATCAACAGAGGAGTGGATAAAGGAGATGTGGTACATATATATAATGGAATATTACTTGGCCATAAAAAAGAATGAAATAATGCCATTTGCTGCAACATGGATGGACCTAGAGATTGTCATATTGAGTGAAGTAAGTCAGACAGAGAAAGACAAATATCATATGATATCATTTATACATGGAATCTAAAAAACATGGTACAAATGAACTTATTTACAAAACAGAAATAGAGTCACAGATGTAGAAAACATCTGCAGGTTTTAGTATCCATGGTAGGTCCTGGAACCAATACCCCAAGGATACTGGGGACACTGTATACCTCTTAGAGCAGGGATATTAAAGCCAGCCAATTCCTGAGAGGCACAGGATTCCTTGGAGGGCTGACTTTGATTTAAGAATCTCCAGTGAGTTTGTCAAACATTATACTATTCAGTAAGACTACACTGAACATTATACTATACAGTAAGACTTCCTTCAAGGTCTGATGACTATCCAAGCTTCTCCAAGATCTCTCTCCATTTGTTCTCACAAGCACTGAATGTGATAAAAAGCCTCGCATGTTTGTCTTGATACTTGCTTCTCAGAGAATATGCAGCGAAGGACTTACTACGAGATGAGTTAACCAGGAAGCAGACTCTGAGATGAAGATTAGCATACAATAAGCTAATTAAATATTATTCTTGAAATCTATATCAAGAAAAATAAAGGGAGCATTAACTGGGGAGAGGAAGAATTGTGGCTGCACGGCAGTATCAACAAAGGTACTGGCAGAACGGATGAGGAACTCCCAGTCTGAGACAGCTCTTCTAGTATGCTCAGTTTACAACTAGGTGGCTCGGCTTCACCTTTGCTTCTGTCAGTCATTGCATGCAGACAATCCCTGGGAGTGGGGTGTGGCTTTCTGATTCAATACCAATGTATTATATGAATATATCTTAATGATACATGTAATCCAAAGATGAGATTTTGCATATTTTCATATAATTTAATTAAGTAGGCTACATTAGAGGCTTTATCTCTTCAAATACTAAAATATATTTATTTAATATTTTAATAAATATTTGCGAAACTATTTTATAAATATATATTATAGAATTTCAAATTCGTCAATGATTTCTGATAATACACATTAAGAGCTTTCACTAATTGCCTGTATTAAAAGTAACATTTTATATTGTGCCATAAAACCATATAATAAAGTATTATTAATCTCTCATACAAAGTATTAAAAAATCCTAGGTTGGGGAATCTCTGCAATTTAATGGCTTCTTCTATAATACCTTTATAACAAGACCAAATAGATGCTAGACATACTCTGCTTAGCCTTGAGAATAGAGTATAGAATGGTACTCTATAACTAAGAACTCAAGAATTCTTAGGGGGTCCAAATAGAACTAAAATACTAGGATCATTTAGTTTATCCACTATTATCTAACCTAATATAACCTGTGACTAAACAGAAATTCCCAGGATATTTATATCAAGCAGGATTCCTTTATAAGTCAGCATTTTCCTGGAGCTTCCAATACTTAATCTTAGTTTTAGGTGCTGTTAATTATCCTGTGAGCTCCAACAACTAAGACTCTGCTCCTACTTATTTGCAGATGACTTCAGTATTACCATTTCTGTAAGGGATTTTACATAAACAAAGGCTGTTTTGAAAATACATACCATGAGGGTATAATGTGATAATGGATATTCTGAAAGAATGTTTCAATACTCTGACATTATAAAGGCAGAGCAGATGGTTCACCGACGTTTAACTTTATTTGCTATTCATTGGTCACCATTCTTCTATATTTGTTAGAGAATGTTAAGTACTTCCCCCAACCCGATATCAAGGTAATCATTTTTGTGCTTCCTATAAAATACAAGCTCTGGGAAAGGATAACTGAACAATCAGGATAGGGTAAAGGCAGAGAAGTATTTTATTATAGGCCACTTCAAAGATCAGTTCGTACTGCTCATAATAACAAGTTTAAACGATCCTGCCTGAGTCTGCTATTAGCAATCGCACTGTTACATTATGCATGACATTTGACTATTCATAGAAAAGAAAATGCACTATATTCCATTAGCGGTTTCCTATAAGTGTAAGTCTACAAATTACTGGTGATGTTTAGGCTGATGTGTTACTCTTTTACATATTTATGATGCTCTTGTCACATTCATTATTAATATGAATGTAATGTGAGGGACTAAAGATCAACATGATTTCTATCAGTTTCAGATTCTGTGTTTGTGCTCAAACTCTTATGCAAATATGATAGTGTATTTACATTCTGCACTTATGCATGATCACAAAAGACTCTTGTGCTTTGCCTTATATCATAATCAGTATACCAAAAGTGTAAAAGAACACCCCAAAATAAGTTAAAGTAAATGCTGTTATTTCTGAAATCAGCAAATAATGACACTCTACAATGGCTGGCTATTCTCTTGATTCAGAACCACTCATAGACACTTTCTAGGAAGACCAGCACATAATATTTCTCCTAAATGTGGATCTGTTTCTATGGTAAATATTTCCAAAAGAGGTAATTTTATAGAATGCAGGTTTAATGCAGAGTTTCCTGGACTCTGAGAAGTTTATCTTTCCCTTTATTCTGTCTGAGTACAAAGATTTTTGTGCCACATGCTTCTACATGATTGGGCCCTTAAGAAAATTTAAAATTCTGGGATGGATAAGAACAAAACATATCTTACATTGTCACTGGGCCTGTCACAAATTAGATTTGGGACATTTTAATTCTCTTATCTCAAGAATTTATAAATTTTCACAATGAAAATAAATTATTGAAGATTTTGCTTCTAACTTTGACAGTGTAGATATAATCAGACCACAAATGCTAGATAATTATTTTTTAAGAAAGAAAAAATAGATGGCGGAGGAAAAAAAAAACAAACCCAAACAAGTGAAAATATGGGTTTGAAGGCACTGAAGAGTAGTCAGTACTCAGACCAAGATTTAAGAACAAAACATATTGAGGTCACCTGTATATTTGCAGGCATTTTTTTTCTCCTGGCACTTTCGGCCATCAGAAAGCAGAAACCTTGAGTTTGTAGCAATCTCACTGAGTTACCAAGGCAGCCAGGACTTGAACGAACACCTCAAATAAAAGTCAACTACAGCTGATGTCAGGATGCAAGCCTATTTAAATGTTTGAAAATCAATCCTGCACCTCACTACTTAGGAGAATAAATGAGAAAATTTATATTTAATGCATAAATATACTTGATAAAATTCAGCACCCAATCATGGTTCAAGAAAACAAAATAAAAACAAGCCATACAAAACGTCTAAGCAGCCAAGAATAGTAAGAGTCATCCTTTATTTAATAACTATATACCAAGTACCATATCTAAAGATAGAATAGTGCAATCTTGCTCAGGAAGTTAGAGAAGTCTATTTGTTAACACTATTTATATTTTATGTTATTCTGGCAAGACAAAGACAGATATGAGAAAGAGAGAAGGAGAAATAAAACTGTCTTAATACAAGGCATTATTGTTTACATAAAAAAAGTCCCAAGAGTATACATGTAAACTATTAGAACTACTAAGTAAATTTAACACAATCACTGGATACAATGCCAACATACAAAATTAGATTGCATTTCTATAAATCAGAAAAAAGTTATTAGATCAAATAAAGGAATACATTTGTAATAGTATTAAAATTATCAAATGTTTGGAATTAGCTAATTAAGATGTGTAAAACTTCTCAGAAAACTAAAATACATTTCTGAGAAGCATTAAAAAATGAAATAAATTAAAAGTTTATCCTTTTTATGAATGGAAAGACTCAATATTGTAAAAATGTCCATTCTTTTAAAATTGATCTGTGGATCCAAAGAAATTTAAAGTAAAATTCTTAGAGGTTTGTTTTATTTTATTTTTTCACCTGAGAAAACTGACAAAATGAATCTAAGACTTACATGGAAATGCAAGTGGCAAGAACAGTGAAGACACTTTTGTGAGGAACAACAAAGTTGAAGGACTTGCACTATATGTTATAGAAACTTATTTCCAATTTTTGACAATTAAAAGTGTTGTTGAAATAAGAATTAAAGAGCAGACAGGACAGAATAAAGAGTCAGACCTACTTGTACAGATACAAATCTACTTATACAGTCACTTTACTTATAACAATAATTGCCACTGTTTATGCTGGATCAACTGAATATTCAGATAGGGAAAAATGAACCTGACTCCTATCTTATGCCATATATAAAAAATCAATTTCGATTGAACTGTAGGCCTAAATGGAAAAATAAAATAATTTTTCCAGAAAAAATAATATAAGAGTATCTTTTGCTTACCTTGGGATAAATGACTATTTCTTTAAGATAAAAACAATAAAAGAGAAAAAATTAATAATGAAGGAAAATATTAATTAAATGGATCTTAGTTAAATTCAGAATTTGAGTTTGTAAAATATGTTACTATTAAGAAAATGAAAAAATAGAGAATAAAATAATATATTTAGACTACATGTCTCAGACCAAAGATTCATATACATTAGCATAAAAAGATTGTTACAAATCATTGAGAAAGGACAGACTGTAATAAGGAAATGGGAAAATGACTAAAAATGCTTTGCAATAGACGATATTAAAATATTCAACATTACTACTCATAACCACATTTACCTATACACCTCCCCCCAAATTATTTAAACTAAAAGGAAAAAAAAACTGAATACAAATTGTTGGTGAGGATATAGTGTGATTGAAAATACATTTATTGTTAGTATGTTTGTAAACTGCACAACCACTTTAAAAATAGTAAAGCTAAACGTATGCATATCTTATAGCAATTTCATTCCTACATATATATCCAAAGTATTTGTGTATAACTTTACATCAAAACAAATGTATAAAATTGTGTAAAGCATCCTTATTTGTAACAGCACCAAATCTAAATTAATAAATCTCTACTATGTGCAACAGCATGGATAAATCTCACAGATCACTGCTACATGCAACAACATCGATGAATTTCAAATTATAATCACAAATGAAAGAAGCCACAATCAAGAACACACACTGTGTGATTTCATTTACGTAAATTTCAAAACCAAGAAAAACTCATCTTTGCTTACAGAATTCAGAATAATGGTTCTTTAGGGGCACAGTGTCATGGAAGGAGCACAAAAATTGTTTCTAATTTTCATGGTGATTTTTCCATATTTTGATGTGAGTGGTTCTTACACAGGTGTATTCACATTGTGAAAATTAAAGAAGTTATACACATTTCATGCATATATTTTCCATTCTGCACACTGTATTTCAATAAAGTATTGTTAATCAGATATTTGTCTAACATTGTTTTGAGGAAATTGTTGCTATTCGAATAATGGCCATATTTCTATTATTGGGAAATATAAAACCATACAAGAATATGTGTTCTTGTATGCTACACTACCCTACCATGACGTTTACTTCTGCGAAAGATGCTGGAAGAAGAAATAGGGTATGTATCCGTTTCTTGCTTTCTTCATCCATATATCAACCCGTATCTATGGGAGGGAGATATTTTTAATATAAATCATAATAAATGTCTTGAAAAATAAAGATGTTTTATAATATAATTACAATAATATATTTCAACAAAGAGAATGAGAGAATGAACTATCTCTCCTCATTTCTGCTATCAAAACTGTACTCCTGCTTCAAAGTTATTTCAAATGCTAAATATTCAGTGTAGTTGCCCTAAGATCTCCAGTGAAAATCAATAGTCCCTTCTTCTGTTATTTAAGAGTACTTTGCTTTGTTTCTATATTATTATTATAATACATGTGTAATTCTGTTTAGCCTCATACTTGTTTCAATGCCTTCTCCCTCATTAAGTGTATGCTATATGTAAGACAAAAACAAGTACAAAGATGAATATGTGAAGTTTCTGTCCCCTCAATTTTTGACTTTAAATGAAAAGTATATACTTTTGATTTTATATTACAATGAAATCTATAATAAGTACTGCCATTAAGATGGAAGAAAGGTACATTTGGACAAAATGCATCATGGGGAAAATCCCGTGAGTGAGGGAGGGTTTGAGCCTGATCCAAGAATATAGTAAGTTGTTCCTTTGTTATTTTATTTAGTCAATTATTCAAGATTTATTGAGTGTTTCTACATACCTGACACTGAGATGGATGCTGGGAATATACTAGTGAATAAGATGCAAGCTCTACTGTAAAGAAGTTCAGAGTTTAAGGACAGAAATCCATGCCTTGATGTATAGTCACAGCAGAGTGGAATGCATATATGTTATGTTTCAAGTGCTCTGATAGCATAGAAGAAGGAGACATAGTGGCGGAGTGGTCAGTAGACATAAAAACAACATCAACTGTGTATATATATTTATATATATAGTAACTTTACCACATATAAAGTTACTTCACTAAGGTTTCCTTACCTGACTCCTCTCATTTGTGCCTAGACTAAACGTTTTCAGTAGGCATTATTACTGGATTTAATGGATAAGGAAACCAAGGGACAAGGAGTCCAACTAGCTTGCCTAAAGGACACAGAATTAGTAATTCACAGATCCTGGCTTAGAAACTAAAATCATCCTATTTCAAAGCTCTGACAATAATATCTTAAGCTTTAATCATATAGTCTCTATGAATGTACCCTCAAGTGACACTTTTCCACCTGCAGGCATTAAGAGCAAAGACTGAAAAAAATTTATGAAACTCTGTTGCACTGAATATAGATGGGACTCAGAATTCTTCTCAATACAGGCCTACAGTCACTATTAACTTCTCAGAGTTACACTGTGTATTAATTTCTGTCTCAGAGAAGTCTTTAAAGAAAGACTCTGAGCACATGTTAGGTAGGTGAAAAGGTAACAGTTATTTTGAACTCTTTATCTGGTAAATTGTTCATCTGCATTTCATTTTGTTCATTTTCTCAGGTTTTGTCTTATTCTTTCATTTGGAAGGTATTCTTTTCTCTCCTCATTTTGCCTAATGCTCTGTGTTTGTTTCTATGTATTAGGCATTTCAGTTATGCCTCCTGGTCTTGAAAGTGTGGCCTTATGTACAAGGTGTCCTGCAGGGTCCAGTGGTGCATTCCTCCCTGGTCACAAAGCCAGGTGCTCCAAGGTTAGCCCCTGTGTGCTGTGTGCACCCTCCTGTTGTGATTGGGCTGCAATTGCTGTGGGTGTGCTGGCTGCGAAGCCCAGCTGTGTCTTTTGCTGGTGTGCTGGTGTGTGGGGCTGGCACCCTGGAGCGGGAGACACTTTGGAGGGGTGGTGGTGCTGACTGGGCAGCCCACCAGCTAGTGCGGGGCAAGAGCTGCTTAGGAGGGGCCGACTGAATCAGGTGGGTCCTGAGTGGAACGCATGGGTGGGCTTTTTGTGTTAGCTAGGTTGATGGAAAGAGACATAAATGGTGCTCACCAGCACCAGGTCAGTTAAGTGGAAAGAGAATTAAAAAATAATAATAATAATGGCACCCACCATCACTTCTGTCCTTGGAGAAAGTTCTACCAGTTCCCTGCCCCTCTGACACATGCCCTAAAATCAATGAATCTCCTTCCATGACCCAGACATTTTTCAAGCTGCTGTCTCTGTGCTGGCATCTGGAGAGAGTGAGTTTGTGTACAGGTCCTTTAAGAATGGAGTTTAGGTTTCCCACAGTCCTCTGACTCTCCTGGGTGTAAGCCCTACTGGTTTTCAATGCCAGATATTATGGGGGCTCCCCTGGGCTGGGGAGCCCAATGTGGGGCTTGGACCCCTGGCTCCTCTGGGGGGGACCTTTGCAATTTTGATATTCCTCCTACTTGCGAGTTGCGGTGCTAGGGGTGTGGATTCTGACTAGACCAAAACACTGCCCCCAACCCCCGCTTGATGTGGCCTTTTCTCTATATTCTTAGTTGTAGAAAATCTGTTCTGCTAGTCTTCAAGTAATTCTCAGCTATTCTATGTGTAGTTGTAGTATTGGTGTGCCCATGGGAGGAGGTGATCTCAGGATCTTACTACTTCACCATCTTGATCCAGACTCATACCATGACATTTTTAACTTAATGCTAATAATATATGCGAATGAGGTTATCAAATGAATAAATAATGTCCTGCAAATAATATGTTTAATACATATGCACTGACAAGATTTTACTCAATATTTACTGACCTTAAAATTAAAAAAAACTCAACATGTTCACTTCATTTAATATTATTTTAGGGTTTTTTTTAACAAGGCAAGAGAATATAAATATGCCACACACAGCATATGCTGATGTTTTTTCAGAATTTTTGTTTCTTCTTTTGAATTTCATTATTAATCTTTACAATAGAGATGGAATCATATATTCAATTTCCACTTTCACAAAACGTATCTGCTTGATTTTAGCATCTGGAATTAACATGTATGGTTATGAAATTCAGGACACAGATAATGTGCATTATAAATCTTAATTTGTTCCATGTTTTATGCATTTATTAGTGGAGAATTATAAGGCAGCACTGCTATGTTGTGGTGGAAATCTTACTGAATCTTAAAACTTGATGTCTAAAGGAGAATCAAAGCATATTGAATGGTACTGCACCTCCTAGAATCTAAGCGGGAGACACATACTGTCAAACCAAAAATGACAGGGACTCGTGGTGCTGGAAAAGCCTTTCACTTTGATAAAATGCCTACCACAAAGCATTCAACACTCTTTCACATTGAATGCAGGCAACTGTCATTTTGATTTTTCTTCATGCATGAATTACAGAAAAGGAAACAAAACTTAACAAAAGATAATTTTATCTCTAAAGAGAATGAGCCTGAATTAGCCTATATAATATAGTGTTGAAAAGCATGTAAAGAAAATCTGCAGTAATTCCCAAAGTCTAATTTTAGCTCATAATTTTAATGCACCTCCCAATAGAACTGTTTAATCAGGAATAATGAAAATTAATGACTACCAGACAGCACTTCATTTCCAAAGAGCTTTAGGAAAGTTAACACGCTGTTATATGGACTTAGCTCTAACAAGCTTCTGGGTCACTGGTGAGCCGGTTCAAATATGCATGTATTGTACTGATTATTCATAAGTCATGTCTCTGCAATTACAAGCGTTGTGCTTTGGGCATTCTTCAAAGACAGCACTGTATAAACCAGCTGTATATTAAAGGCTTTTATTCAAGATACATGAGTCAATGCAACATTGGAGAAACTCCTCATTTTAAGAAAAAAAACCAATATGGATATGTGACAGTATTGACAACCTCAATGTTGTATTACCTAAATAGGTTCTAAAGTGGAATATTTTACTAAAATAATTTACTTTAGGTGTCAGGTACCATCTTTAATGTTTCAAGTACAGTTTCTAACTGAAAAAAATAACCCTCTATTTCACCTTTCTCTACTTAATTTTCTTTTTAACATCTTTATTGGAGTATAATTGCTTTACAATGTTGTGTTAGTTTCTGCAGTATAACAAAGTGAATCAGTTATATGTGTACATATACCCCATATCCCCTCCCTCTTGCACCTCCCTCCCACCCTCCCTATTCCACCCTTCTGGGTGGTCACAAAGCACCGAGCTGATCTCCCTGTGCTAGGCACCAGCTTCCCACAAGCTATGTATTTTATATTTGGTAGTGTATATATGTCCATGCTACTCATTCACTTCGTCTCAGCTTACCCTTCCCCCTCTGCATGTCCTCAAGTCAATTCTCTAGGTCTGCGTCTTTATTCCTGTCCTGCCCCTAGGTTCTTCAGAACCATTTTTCTTTTTTTTTTTTTAGATTCCAAATATATGTGTGTTAGCATACGGTATTTGTTTTTCTCTTTCTGACTTACTTCACTCTGTATGACAAACTCTAGGTCCATCCACCTCATTACAAATAACTTAATTTCATTTCTTTTTATTGCCGAGTAATATTCCATTGTATATACGTGGCACATCTTCTTTACCCATTCATCTGTTGATGGACATTTAGGTTGCTTCCATGTCCTGGCTATTGTAAATAGTGCTGCAATGAACACTGTGGTACATGTCTCTTTTTGAATTATGGTTTTCTCAGGGTATATGCCCAGTAATGGGATTGCTGAGTCATATGGTAGTTCTATTTTTAGATTAAGGGACCTACATACTGTTCTCCATAGTGGCTGTACCAATTTCATGCCTACCAACAGTGCAAGAGGATTCCCTCTTCTCCACACCCTCTTCAGCATTTATTGTTTGTAGAATTTTTGATGATGGCCAGTCTGACTGGTGTGAGGTGATACCTCATTGTAGTTTTGATTTGCATTTCTCTAATGATTAGTGATGTTGAGCATCCTTTCATGTGTTTCTTGGCAATCTGTATATGTTCTTTGCAGAAATAACTATTTAGATCTTCTACCCATTTTTGGATTGGGTTGCTGTTTTTTTGATACTGAGCTGCATGAGCTGCTATATATTTTGAGGATTAACCCTTTGTCAGTTGCTTTGCTTGCAAATATTTTCTCCCATTCTGAGGGTTGCCTTTTCTTCTTGTTTATGGTTTCCTTTGCTGTGCAAAATCTTTTAAGTTTCATTAGGTCCCATTTGTTTATTTTTGTTTTTATTTCCATTACTCTAGGAGGTGGGTCAAAAAGGATCTTGCTGTCACTTATGTCATGGAGTGTTCTGCCTATGTTTTCCTCTAAGAGTTTTATAGTGTCTGGCCTTACGTTTAGGTCTTTAATCCATTTTGAGTCTATTTTTGCATATGGTGTTAGGGAGTGGTCTAATTTCATTCTTTTACATGTAGCTGTCCAGTTTTCCCAGCACCACTTATTGAAGAGGCTGTCTTTTTTTTTATCCATTGTATATTTTGGCCTCCTTTATCAAAGATAAGGTGACCATATGTGTATGGGTTTATCTCTGGGCTTTCTATCCTGTTCCACTAATCTATATTTCTATTTTTGTGCCAGTACCATACTGTCTTGATTACTGTAGCTTTGTAGTATAGAGATTTCTCCAAAGAAGATATATAGATTGCCAACAAACACATGAAAGGATGCTCAACATCACCAATCATTAGAGAAATGCAAATCAAAACTACAATGAGGTATCACCTCACACTGGTCAGAGTGGCCATCATCAAAAAATCTACAAACAATAAATGCTGGGGAGGGTGTGGAGAAAAGGGAACCCTCTTGCACTGTTGGTGGGAATGCAAATTGATACAGCCACTATGGAGAACAGTATGTAGGTTCCTCAACAAACTAAAAATAGAACTACCGTATGACTCAGCAATCCCCCTACTGGGCATATACCCTGAGAAAACCATAATTCAAAAGGAGACATGTACCACAATGTTCATTGCAGCACTATTTACAGTAGCCAGGGCATGGAACCAACCTAAATGTCCATTGACATCTGAATGGATAAAGAAGATGTGGCAAATATATACAATGGAATATTACTTGGCCAAAAAAAGAAACGAAATTGAGTCATTTGTAGTGAGCTGGACAGAACTAGAGCCGGTCATACATAGTGAAGTAAGTAAGAAAGAGAAAAACAAATACGGGATGCTAATGCATATATATGGAATCTAAAATAAAAACAAAATGGTACTGATGAACCTAGTTGAAGGGCAGAAATAAAGAAGAAGACATAGAGAATAGACTTGAGGACATGTGGTGAGAAGGGGAAGATGGGGCAAAGTGAGAGTTGCATCGACATATATACACTGCTGAATGTAAAAAGTTGGCTGGTGGGAAGCAGCAGCATAGTACAGGGAGATCAGCTCAGTGCTTTGTGATGACCTAGAGGGTTGGGATAAGGAGGATGGGGAGGAGATGCAAGAGGGAGGGAATAGGCGGACATGTGTATGCATATGGCTGATCCACTTTGCTGTGCAACAGAAACTAACAGAGTATTGTGAAGCAGTTATACTCCAGTAAAGATCTATTTAAATAAATAAATAAATAAGTCCTGCCACTCCCTTCTGGCTTGAAGAGTTTCAACTGAAAGATCAGCTGTTAATCTTATGGGGTTTCCCCTGTATGTTATTTGTTGCTTCTGCCTTGCTGCTTTTAATGTTTTTTCTTTGTATTTAATTTTTGATAGTTTCTTCAGTATGTGTCTTGGTGTGTTTCTCCTTGGATTTATCCTGTATGGGACTCTCTGTGTTTCCTGGACTTGACTATTTCCTTTCCCATGTTAGGGAATTTTTCAACTATAATCTCTTCAAACGTTTTCTCAGACCCTTTCTTTTTCTCTTCTTCTGGGACCCCTATAATTCGAACGCTGGTGCATTTAATGTTGTCCCAGAGGTCTCTGAGACTGTCCTCAATTCTTTTCATTCTTTTTTCTTTATTCTGCTGTGTGGCAGTTATTTCCATTTCATTTTGCACTTCACTTATCCATTTTTCTGCCTCAGTTTTCTGCTGTTGATTCCTTCTAGAGAATTTTTAATTTCATTTACTGTGCTGTTCACCATTGTTTGTTTGCTCTTATTTCTTCAAGGTCCTTGTTAAATGTTTTCTTTATTTTCTCCATTCTATTTCCAAGATTTGGGGTCATCTTTACTCTCATTACTCTGAATTCTTTTTCAGTTATACTGCTTATTTCCTCTTCATTTGTTTGTTCTGGTAGGTTTTTACCTTGCTCCTTCATCTGCAGCATATTTCTCTGTCTTCTCATTTTGTTTAACTTACTGTGTTTGGCATCTCCTTTTTGTAGACTGATGGTTCGTAGTTCCCATTATTTTTGGTGTCTGTCCCCAGTGGGTAAGGTTCGTTCAGTGGCTTGTGTAGGTTTCCTGGTGGAGGGGACTGGTGCTTGTGTTCTCGCGGTGGGGCTGTACCTTGTCCTTCTGTTGGGCAAGGCCATGACCGGTGGTGTGTTTTGGAGTGTCTGTGAACTTAGAATGACTTTAGGTAGATTTTAGTGCCTGTGGGCACACAGGGAAGGAATCCCCTCTCCTCGCGCACACTGAAACAAAGGTCTCCTGACTCTCTGGCAAGACCAGACTTTTTCCCAGACTCCCTCCTGGCTAGCTGTGTGCTTCAGGCTGTCTTCACATAGCCAACCACAGTCTTCTCCTTGGGATCTGACCTCCGAAGCCAGAGCCTCAGCTCCCAGCCCCCACCTGCACTGGTGGGTGAGTAGACAAGCGTCTCAGGCTGGTGAATGCTGGTCGGCACTGATCCTCTGTGTGGGAATCTCTCCACTTTGCCCTCTGCACCCTTGTTGCCGTGCTTTCCTTCATGGCTCTGAAGCTTCCCCACCAACAACCCTCTTTCCCCTCCAGTAAATGTGCTCCTTAGTGTGTGGAAACTTTTCCTCCTTCGCAGCTCCCTCCCAGAGGTGCGGGTCCCGTCCCTATTCTTTTGTCTCTGTTTTCTTCTTTTGCCCTACCCAGGTACGTGGGGAGTTTCTTGCCTTTTGGGAAGTCTGAGATCTTCTGCCAACATTCAGTAGCTGTTCTGTAGGAGTTGTTCCATATGTAGATGTATTTTTGATGTATTTATTGGGAGGAAGGTGATCTCCACATCTTACTCCTCTGCCATCTTGAAGGTCTCCTCTCTACTTAATTTTTAAGTAGGTCTTCTCTTCTGGACAATATTTTCTTCTTACTCTGGATGACATCATCCACGGCCAGCTTCTCAATTTTCACATGTATACTCCTTACCTGAAATCTACCCTCTTAGCAAATTTCTAGTGTTCAATACAGTATTATTAAGTATATTCATCATGCACTTTAGATCTCTAGATTTATTCATCCTATAGACTACAATTTTGTATCCTTTGATGAATATCTTCCCATTTTCCCCACGCCACCACCATTCAAATCTCTGCTACTATGTATTTGACATTTTTAGATCCCCTGTATAAATGACATCATATAGATTTAAAAATTTTTCTGTATATGGCTTATTTCACTTAGCATAATGTCCTCTAGGTCATCCATGTTGTCATGAATGGCAGGATCTCATATTTTAAGGCTAAATAATATTACATTATATACATATACCACACTTTCTTTATTCATTTATGTGTAGATGTATACTTTCAAGGATGCCAAAATGTCTATCATAAAGATATTTTAATGAATTACTACTAAAATGCTTAAAACAAATGAAAAAACAGAAAGTTTTAGTAAAGAAATAGAAGATAAGAAGAACTAAACTGAAATTTTAGAAATTAAAAAATGCATTTTTTTATTAATTGATGGATTGGCTCAACAGCAGAATGAGGTACACAGAGGAAAGAATTACTGAACTTGAAGAAACCAGAACAGAAATTATCCAATCTAAACAAAAGTAAGATGACAGACTGAAAACAAACAAACAAAACCCAGAGTCTCAGAAACATGTGGGACTTTACATATTTGACATTTGTGTCATTAGAGTCCTGGAAAAATAGAAGAAATGGGTGGTGGTGAAAATGTATTTGAACACTGACCTGAAAACTTCCAAAATTTAGCAAAAGATATAATCTTACAGATTCAAGAAGCTGAACAAATGCCAAACAGAATAAACTCAAAGAAACCATACCAAGACAGATCATTTGTCAAAATTCTGAAAACTAAAGACCAAGAAAATTTTTTTAAAGTATTGAGAGTGAGACAGTACCGTACATATGAGGGGAAATAATTTAAATGACCTCAAATTTCCCAGAAGAAACCACTGCAATCAGAAGGAGCTAGCACACCATTTCTCAAGTGCTAAAAGAAAAAAACTATTAGTCTAGAGTTCTATATCCTGGAAAATATTCAGGAATGAAGAAGAAATCATGGCATTGTCACAGAAGGAAAACTAAAAGAATGTGTTGCCAGCAGACCTAAATTTTCTCTTTAATGTTTCTCTCTCAATCAGAGAATTACTTTGTTCCAACATCTCCTTCCAGAGGACAGAGTACAGAGGACCTTCTTTTTAATTTCTGAAAAACTTCTGGCAATGTAAAATATGTTGAAATGCAAAAGATTATCTTCTAAAGAGTATTTTTCCATTCTTATTGTTGACAGAAATGAATTTATACTCAATGTTGCTTGTAATTATTTTTTCCTCTCTGGACTATACTTATATAGTTTGTAAAAAGAAGGTAGTACTGATTCATCTGCTTTTGTTTTTTTTTAATTTATAAGTTTTAAGATCTCACTCTAATACCAAACACAGTATTAGGTATGAAATAAATATAGTTGAAGTGGAGAAAAAGATCCTGAAATCCAGGAGATAGGGAAAAAGTTTAAAGAGAGAGGGAGAGGGAGAGGGAGAGAGAGAGAAAATGAATAATTTGAGACAATTTAAATTCGTTGCAGTTTTCCTAGCCAAAAAAGAACAAAGACACTGCAATAAATTGGTAGAAAAATTAACAAATCATGTTTTTTTTTCTGTAATGTATGACTTTTCATTAATTAGGTAAAATAACAACTGGGATTAGTAATGTACAGCCTAAAAATATTTCACTTAAATATTTTTATCATCAAAACAAATGCTATCTTTTGCTCCGGGTATCAGGTTTCATCCCCTGTGCCTCTTTTCTACACAGTGTTTCAGTTTAATGAATTAATTCTAGAAAAGAATAAGATATAATATACTATGATAATCTTTTTATACTTTAATTAATTATCAGAGGATATCATATGGTTGGGTAGATTTAATTTTCTTTCCTAAATGTTACATAATTTTTATAACTTGTGCTTCAAAGGAAATAGTTTCCATTCTCATTTGATTTATAACAATTTAAAATGTTTACATCAATTTAAAAATGTTTTATAAGTCTTTTAATTTTAAGAAATGGAATAGATGGGAATCTGATCATGTTTGATTCTATTACAGGGATGTGAAATTTAGTCTCATAGAACCACTTTAGTTTATGGCAAAAAGCATCTGACCACAAAGGAAAGGTTCAGATAACACACTCTCAGTCTTTTTATTATATATTCTCTCCTGATAACTGCCTGGTATTCGCAAAGGTAAATAGTAAAGCACTTTCTTCACTATATTCAGAAAGCACATATTTTAGATCTCTAATCTTGGAGAAATGATTTAACCTTCAAACTAATTCTATATAAGCCAGGAATTTGAAAATATACCTTTGATGTTATTTTATCAAGATATTAGGTTTCATTTTTTGTAATGTTTGGAGACTGTGTTATATATAAAAGCCAATAAAATAAGTAAAGTTTATAGTGAAACCATTTGAAAGAATTGATTCTCCTATATAAATTAACTGATTTTTCAATCTATGTTAGCCTTTATTCTTTATTCCATAGATACTTATGTAAGTGAATGTCATAAACCATAAATTCAGATATTTTTAAGTTTTTAAACTAACCTGCTTCCCCCGGATACGTGGTTGAGACTTGGTGTGATAAAGTCTAAGGGAAATATTGGGCTTGCTAAATTACAGAGTTAAACTTATGATACTTTTGAGGCCAGAAGCAACTTGATATTTAAACTGTGATTTGGCTGGTAAATTTCTATTTAAAAATCTTGAGATGACTCAACACTATCATTGAGACAAATAAGAAACAAAAGCAATATGGGTACTTAAATATATAAAAGAGAATCATATTTTAATGAAATGTTTTAAATCATTGCAAATCTGAACTCTTTAAAAAATTGTAATGACACTGTAAAAAGGTATGTTTCATTTTTACTTATCAGTTATATTTAATCTTAGCTGTCTCAATACATACTTCAGTGATATCCTATGTCAATAAATAATTATATGTGAATGATTTACTTTATGTAATTCAGAAAAACTATCAAGAGTTTGGAGGGTTCTACAAGACAAACCAATAAATAGACAAACCTTGGTAGAGAAAAGGTATTGTGGGAAGCCTTCAAGGATATGTGTCAAAATTTAAAATGTCTAATTTCTTGACAGAATATAGAGACAAAAATCTCCCTGGAGAAAGGAGGATAAAAATCTTCCTTTTGAAATCCCCAGTTATTGTGTATATTCAGTAGGTTTCAGAGTGAGGGTTAGGAAGCACATGAGGGCAGCCAGGGTCTACTGAGCTTTGAAGAATCAGAACTATGTGTCAGAGACCCTAACATTTGTCACAGAAAAGTTTGGAAAAAAGCATGCTTCAGGTCAAGGAAATAATCTACAGCTTCAGCTGCTACTGTTAGTAGAAATTCTATTCTTAGTAGAAACAGAAGAGTTAGAATTTGATAATGAAGAAATATTATTCTGATATCACTCACCAATCCATAAATTCATGGTGCTAAGTGCTGTTCTCCTTAATTTAATGCATTAATATATTTTTAGGCAATTAAGTGCATGCAAGAGATAGGATATTGGGAAAAGTGCAAATTACAATGCATATTAAACATTGTGTTTTAAGTTCTATACTTGGTCTTAGCTGTCTGCTACAGAAGACACCAATGATAGACCATAAATTAGATAAGGATTAACTGCGCTTTTTCATTTTTTTTGCTATATTGTCTTGGGCATGTTATTAAATACCTTTGAACTTCAGTTCTTGACGTGGAATAAATATTATCATAATGATTTCCCTAGAAGTTTATTTTAGGAATTAAATATAATACTTTATACTTGAGAAACTAGGCACATAGTCACTACATGTAACTGATGATGAATTAATGATTATGTACTTTAAATTTTTTATTTATTTATTTTTATTGAAGTATAGTTGATGTACAATACTATATAAGTTACTGATTGGCAATTTTTAAAGGTTATACTCCATTGATAACTAATCTCACATCATTTCTTTCCCTCTGAAAGGTCAAACTCTTGTCATTCTCTTGTAGAAAAGCTAATTGGATCTATGTATTTTTCTTGCTTGCTTTTACACTGTTGACCCATTTCCTCTCATAGTATAAACTCAAGATGTTGAGTGATTTTCTACCATTTGCCTGCCTTTTATTCTACCTGGGTTTCTAGTTTTGAAATTTAAGTGAGTCCTACTCCAAGCTCTGTTTTCCACACATGACCCTGATACTTTAGATAAGTTTCAATCTGAATTTTTGCTCCATACTGATCTCTTCTGGGTCTTTATATAACACCTTCTAAAATATCACTTAATGCATTTTATTGCCACATTATAATACTGCCATGTGCTGCCACATGCCAAGACTTTATCTCAACTCAGTTTGTAACTTATTCACTTATTCCAGTAAAGATTACTGACTTTTAGCTGGGAATGTTTTATGGAAAAACTCGTTATGTCTAATCTTTGGCAAATTCTCATTTTGTAGTAAATTTGTTGCAAGTTCAATAAAATCTGAATACAGGTATTCAATAATAATCCTAATATTTATTTTGTATAAATAATATAGCAGAAATTAATCTGTGAGCCAAATTTTCTTCGTATATCACAGAGAGTGAATTTTTGAATCAAAGAGAGGTAACCTGGGATTATTAACCATCTCTTATCAACAATTCTGACCCTTTGTGCTTTCAGTGGAATGAACTCTGTTTAATGGATGCACCTGAGAGTAGCAATCCATTACAAGTGCTTTAAAAGCAGACATAAGTAAAACAACCTAAACCACATCCACTGTTAATAACTGATGCTCATTCATCATTGGCAACTATTGATTATAGGCTTAAATGGAAGTTCTTTGTGTACTGACTTTGGAAACTTTGCCTTGCTATACAGAAGACTGCAGCAACATGAACTTAACGGAAACATGTCACAATTCTTAAAAAATTAAGCAGTCATTAAAGAAACAAGATGCAGTTGAGTCCATGATCTTTTGTGGAATAGAAACAGGTTGTCCTTGAAGAGATGTGACACACAATAATTCCCTCAACATTTTTTAAAAACAGTTGACTGGGGGCTTCCCTGGTGGCGCAGTGGTTGAGAGTCCGCCTGCCGATGCAGGGGACGGGGGTTCGTGCCCCGGTCCGGGAGGATCCCACATGCCGCGGAGCGGCTGGGCCCGTGAGCCATGGCCGCTGAGCCTGCACGTCCGGAGCCTGTGCTCCGCAACGGGAGAGACCACAACAGTGAGAGGCCCGCGTACCGCCAAAAAAAAAAAAAGAAAAAAAGAAAAAAAAAAACAACAGTTGACTGTTGTTACTAATGGCACAATTATATGGAGAACTGTTTTATTCTAGAAGTTTTAAATACGTGTATTCTACATTTTAGATATATATGAATAGAAACTGAATTTTATTGTTTACAATATCAGTCATGCTGTTTGAAATATTTTTACTTCACTTGTTTTCCTCATAACTCCAAACACTTTCATCCTGTGACATAACAGGAGCTTGCAAGTATACTAATGAAATAGTGGGACCACTATGAGATGGTCTCCATGCTTACTGTGGCTTCTTGATGTGAGAAATTATACAAATAATAGCAGAGGAAAGGGTTAAAAGGGGGAACACACTAGCACAAATAATATTTTGGTGATATAATACACCTTAAATTGGGGCATAATTTGAACAATTATAATTACCTTCCAATATTGGAGCTATCATTAACTAGCTTGTGACACTTGACTTTTCACGACGTTTATTGTTTCCTACACATAAAACGAATGAAGGTAAAAGTTTATCTTAATTCTCTAACAGGATGTTGTGAATAGTAAATGACAACATATATGCAGAAGCAAACTGAAAAGCATGAAAATTAAAAAAAATAACAGTCAAAGGTGGGGCCTTACTATTTCTCTAGACCTAACAGAGAGAAGATATGATGGACAATGAAAAACACAAGGAAATTGATTAAAAGCAACTATAAAAGTTGTTTTAATATGTGAGTAGAGTCATCAATAATTTTGAATGTCAAGCTGTTGAAAGAAAGTCTTTGGAGGAATATGAGTTAGAATATTTAAACCAAATTGTTTCATTGTCAGTAACCTACCCTGTTTGGGACATAAGCAGACTAATAAAATATGTGTTTGTTTGCTTTGGAATTTTGCCCTTTTATTATGTGCATGAAATGCATTCTTAATAGTTTGTTTATTGAGTGACTTCAGAAAATTCAGTCAAGTACAAAATCATCAAAACTGTTATTTCTAAGAGCAAGTAGATTTAAAATCTGCTGCTTCTGTTTGCCAAATGTTGAAGTATCAAAATGTTCCCAGTGAATAGCACCACTTATTACGCTTTACGAGTATTATTTTTACATGGATCATTTGTAATCCACTTTTGGAACTTGGACTAATTTTAAATGTGTTATCCTGCCATTTTTATATATTGGTGAGTACTCTTTCTGGGCAAGACAAATAACACCTGAATATAATCTTTTAATCTCTCATCATTGGAAACATGCCACATAGAATCCATTTACAGGCAACTTTGCCAGATGAAAACATTTAGTCATTCTGTTAGTAGTAAGAAAATTAAATTCATGGGCTAATAACTTGTGATACACCATTTGAAGTACATGCAAAATGTACTGTAACCTCTGACATCCTGTGAAAAAGAATTACATCATTAAAAATGATCATCTTAGAGCAGAAAACAAGAAACAAAAGTCAGTGAGAATTTCCTTTAGTTCAACTTTTCATTAAAACCAAATGTTTGTTATGATATTAAATTTTAAGGCAGAATCCCAGATTATACTCCTCACTTTGTGAAAAGATACTGAGAATAAACTATAAAAATTTGCCAATATTTTACAAGATAACTATGAATAAAAGGTTTTAGTTTGCATTCATGGCTAAGAGACTGATGGCAGTTAATAGGTTTTTTTAAAGCAACTCCCTTTCCTTACTATTCCTCTGGTCAAAATTAACGGGCCTAAATTGTACGAATATTCACAACATGATGTAAATAAGTAGAAAATAACAGGTTTTATTCTTTTCTTGGCAAGGAAAAGTATTTCTCAAAATAATTTACCCCATTTTTAAAAGATTGACTTTGAGATATCATTTATAAATTAAATAATAGAGCTAGGAGTTTGATATCCTGGTTTTACTAAAAATAAAACTCATTCGGTATTATAATATGATAGCATTAAGCTACCATTCCTTAGACCAGGAATCATTTGCCCCAGAGGTGTGCAATGTGGTTTAGTACTAAATTTTTGCACGATAGAGAGGGAATTTATCAACCTTACCACAATTATTGTCATTTTATTTTTACCATATTTCAAACATTTTCTATGGTTTACATATTAAATATGTTAGCTCATTTAATCCTTACATCAAGTTGACAAGTGTTTATGTCATTTTACATCAACGGAAACATAAACTTATAGAGATGAAGTAACTTTGTTATTGTTACAGAGCTAGAAAGTTGGAGAACAAAATGTGAATCCAGATATACTCACTATATTGTCTTGAACCACTATGTTGTATGTTTCCTTCTTTTCTGGAAAATGGATCTTGCCATCAGGACAAATCGTTTCTAGAATGATAGAGTTTTAATAGCTCTAAAAATAAGGGAAAAAGCCAAGCATGAGGCTTCCCTGGTGGCGCAGTGGTTGAGAGTCCACCTGCCGATGCAGGGGACACGGGTTCATGCCCCGGTCCAGGAAGATCCCACAAGCCGCGGAGCGGCTGGGCCTGTGAGCCATGGCCGCAGAGCCTGCGCGTCCAGAGCCTGTGCTCCGCAACGAGAGAGGCCAGAACAGTGAGAGGCCCGCGTACCACAAAAAAAAAAAAAAAACAAAGCCAAGCATGACCTTAATAAGTACTTATTTAACACCAGGCTAAGGGGTATGCCTCAGTAAACATTAACAATATAAAAGGATTTTAATAAGGAGAACTCCAAAACAAGATCTGTAACTGCATATTTGTAATTGAAATTTCCACCCAGATATCTAATAGCCATCTCAAACTAAATCTGTCCAAAACAACATAACTATCTTGATTCACTCACCCTCTACACCAATATTTTTCCTCACCTATGTTTCTCTTCTTAACAAATGAATATATTATTCATGGAGGTCCCCAAGACACGAGGAATGTTGAAAAAAGTAATCTCTTTCTAGGAAGTTGCACCCCAGCACGATAACACTATGGAAGAAAGAACATAACTCTTTGGTAGATAGTAAGCTGTCTCTGGATTTTCTTACTCTGGCCAACAAAAATTTATGTACAGATATTCCCACACCCAGAGCACCCTCACACTCTTCCACAGACAAATCAGCTGCAGTCCCATTTAGTTATTTTACTCAGCTCAAAGATCAAGAAATCTGAACTATGTGAACTACTCTCCATGTTTAAATGCAGCTGCAAATAAACTGGTGCTCTATAAATGGGAAGTAAATTTATTTGTTTCCATCTTTTCCCACTACAGACACACATATACTAGTGCCCACTGGTGGCAAAGGGGAACCATAACTGCAGCGAACACTTTTATCAGGAAAAAATAAGAAAAAACACAGTCTCACTGGTTCATGGCAATGATAAACTCTTGTGGGTGGATCCTGCTTTTATGGCAGTGGTAAAGTTCCCTGTGAAACCCTTGATTCTGCTTTCTAGGAGGAATTCCTCTCTCTATGGTCCTTTATGTTCCAGACTCAACAGTGAGAGGTTTTTCTTGTCCATTTTCCTCCACAGACATTTTTAAGGTGGGTATCAGGGGTGAACCCTCTCGGGGTGACTTAGTTTCTTTAAGTTTGGAGACCCAAGGGTTAAGATTCAAATATTCAACAAACGTTGGCAAGGATGTGGAGAAAAGAGAACCCTCCTACATTATTGATGGGAATGTAAATTGGTGCAGTCACTATGGAAAACAGTATGGAGATTTCTCAAAAAACTAAAAATGGAACTACCATATGACCCAGCAATTCCACTCCTGGGTATATAACCAAAAAAAACAAAAACAGTAATTTGAAAAGATACATGCACCCCAGTGATCATAGCAGAGCTATGTACAATTGCCAAGGTATGGAAGCAACTGAAGTGTCCATCAACAATTGAATGGATAAAGAAGATGTGGTATATATACTATGGAATACTACTCAGCCATAAAACTGAATGAAAATTTGCCATTTGCAACAACCTGGATGGACTTGGAGGGCATTATGCTAAGTGAAATAAGTCAGACAGAGAAAGACAAATACTGTATGATATCATTTATATGTGGAATCTAAAAAATACAACAAACTAGTGAGTAAAACAAAAAAGAAGCAGACTCACAGATACAGAGAACAAACTAGTGGCTACCAGTGGGGATGGAAGGGGCGAGGAGCAATAAAGGGTTAGGGGATTGAAAAAGGGTTATTATGGGATTATATGAAATCACATGTGTGAAACTTTTGAAAACTGTAAAGCACTATTGTTTCATTCAATAAAAAATAAAAGACTCAAATATTCAGTTTTTTAAATCAATAATTTGACAACATAATTTTCTCAAAAACTTAGTAGGCTTGAGATCCATTTATTTCTAGTTAGTTGTATAAGCCAATACCTATACAAAAATCTTTTCCGGAGGAAACTTCTAAAACTGACTTCTGTTTTTGTTTTTAACTCTGTTGGTTATTGCTCTCAATTTAACACCCATCTTGAGGCTGCCTGAAAGAATGAGTTTGAATGAGGAAGCCGCTATTCTTAATCTAATCTTGCACGTGTAAATCTTAATGGGCCCATGCAAATCCCTTTTCAATTACATCTTTTACTTTTGAGGGCTAGAAGCAGTTGACTTTTCAAATACTGTAGGCCCCAAGATTTTGGATTCTTTCTATTAGCTTTCACTATTTGCTCTTAAACTTGCCCAGTGTTGTCTGAGCTCATCTCTTTTCTCTACTACCTTGATGAACTCAGCCAGTTACAGCAAATGCATGCTTTAACTTTCTGTGTCTTAATGTTTTCCCATAGAGCCTTAGTGTCAGAAGATAACCTGAATCTCTTGCACTTTTACCAATGAGAATCTCTGTCTCCAAATTTCCAGCTGCACTATGTTTCCTCTCTGCCTGGTGAACAACCTCTAACAGATGCCACCCTTTTGTTTTTAGGATTTTTAATTTTTGTTGTTACAACAGCATCTGCTTTGCTTACCAATATCTGTATTATTTAGAATAAAATTAGCAGCTATAACAACAAAAACAAAAGAAAAATTTTAGTAAACTACTCTATTTCAGAGTTCTTACTCTGATTTGTCATTGTTCCCAAGCACTCTAGCTTATTTACAGGGTTGATTTATCCAGATACAAATTAGAAAAATATTGAACATGTTGGTTTAAATAGATGAATAAAGAGGAAATTAGGGCTTCCCTGGTGGCACAGTGGTTGAGAGTCCGCCTGCCGATGCAGGGGACACGGATTCGTGCCCCGGTCCGGGAAGATCCCACATGCCACGGAGCGGCTGGGCCCGTGAGCCATGGCCGCTGAGCCTGCGCGTCTGGAGCCTGTGCTCCGCAACGGGAGAGGCCACAGCAGTGAGAGGCCCGCGTACCGCAAAAAAAAAAAAAAAAAAAAAAAAAAAAAGAGGAAATTAGGCCAAGAATATCATGCCAATAGTAGAAATGAAAATCCATGGATGTTGGTACATGCATATAGAATTAGTCAGTTCAGTTAATTTTGTTATATAAAAACACTTCAGTGAAGCATTTTGTGAATTAGTAAAGGAAAAGAAAGTGTATTAAAAGTGACTATTCAAAAGGAAGAAAAATGAGAGAAAAAGAGGAAAACTAAAACAAATTATAGAACTGTCAATAAAATAGCAGGATAAATCTATGTCCTGGGTGACATTACTTCTGTAACATCTCTTTATAGTGTTTTTGAATTCATAAAATACTCAGTAGGTAAACCAATCATTTTGATAACTGCATTGACTGGCTTTCTTCTTTTGCCTGTGTTTACAGCAGTCTCCTCAAAATTTAAAAGAAAAACCTTTTTATGCTTCGGACATTTCTTATATATATCTGCTCAGTGCATCTCTATCAACATTATTTTCATTTAGCAAAAGAGATTGTATCCTGCTTTAAGTTTTTAGCGTACTCTACATTTTCCTCAAAAAACCCCCAAACAAATCATCAAATAAACATAAAAAAGAAAAAATATGACTATATGAAGGGAAAACATTAATTTTGAAAGCAAATATGTTAAATTTTAGAGACAGAAACTTAAAAATGTTAAGCATTTATCTCACCAAGGCAACAGGATGGTTAAATAAATGATAGTGCATCACTTGAAGCAATAGTGTTCAGGAATTATAAACAACATGTTTTACTATATTTAACCATATGAAGATGATGGAAACAATATTAAAGTAAACAGTACAGGCTAAAATAGGTATATATATTTATAGATAACACACATAGTATAATATTGTATTATATAGAATATACTGTATATAACCTACATACTATATATTGTATCATATTATTATAAGTGATATGTATATAATACATATAATATAAACACACTTTTATGATAAAAATGTAAAAGTACAGAAAGCAGGCATTTTGTGTATGCATGTATGTGTATGTGTGTGTGTGTGTGTGTGTGTGTGTGTGTGTGATGTCTGAGGACAATGGGATGATTGCTTATTTTATTTTTCATGTTTTTAACGGCTGCATATATTTTATAATAAGAGTTATTAAAATTAGACCAGCAAAAAAACATTCACACATAATTCAATTATTTTTTTTCCTGTTTGTCAAGCACTTTTTTTTTTTTTTTTGCGGTACGCAGGCCTCTCACTGTTGTGGCCTCTCCCGTTGCGGAGCACAGGCTCCGGACGCGCAGGCCCAGTGGCCATGGCTCACGGGCCCAGCCGCTCCACAGCATGTGGGATCTTCCCGGACCGGGGCACAAACCCGTGTCCCCTGCATCAGCAGGCAGACTCTCAACCACTGCGTCACCAGGGAAGCCCTCAAGCACTTTTTTGATTCTCAGATTAGACTTGAAGATAAATAGAAGGATGAAAAATGGGAAGAAAATGCCATATACTCAGCACTTAACAAGTAATAGATGTTCTGGGCATTTAAATTTGAACAAGTAAGTGCAAGGCAGTTGCATGGGGATGTGGGCCCATATATGTTACAATAAGCAATGTGTTAAAACAGATCACCCGTTTTATCTAAATCTGTCTTTGCCACCACCATATGAAATTGATTTTATTATCTCAATTTTAACAAATGAGGAACCTATAGATTCTTTAACATACTAGGCCAGAGTTGGTTAGCTAGTAAGAGGTTGACTATGATTTTGAATAATTCTCTCCATCTCCAAAAACTGTGTCCTATTCTTGAGGATCACAAACAATAGTTATAGTTAAGTAGAAAGACAAAAAAATAAAAATGCTTTGTGACTAATATTATAAACAGGCAAAGTTCTACGAGAGTACAGATTAAAGGGAAGTAAACTCTGGAGTAAACGGATGGATGATTCTTGGGGAGGCGGGGGAGGCAGAGAAATGCTATTTGATCTGCGTCTTCAAAGGCAGGATGAATAAATATTAGCCAGCAGATGAGTGAAGGGCATGACATCTCCAGCCAGCACAAAAGCATCAGTAGAGACCCAGGAATGCAGGACTGGCTTTATCCATAGGTTAGCTGGTGCTTAGTGAAAACTAGTGCTTAGTTAGCTAGTGCTTAGTGAAAACTAGTGCTTAGTTAGCTGGTGCTTAGCTAAAACTAGTGCTTAGTTAGCTGGTGCTTAGTGAAAACTCTAGTTCCTAACATACCCCCACTCCTCCAGTCGACATGTGACTTCTGCATTCTTTCTTTCTAGCTGATATCTCCATATTTCACCTTTTTATATAGCATTCGGTGTATCTTCACCTTTCATTATAAAGTGTTATCCATATTTTACTATGCTTTACTGTAAAATTCTCAAGAATTGGGAATGTGTGAGTCGATCTGTATTTAGCCAAATGAGACATGGCTAAAGTTGGAAAAATATTTAGAATAAGCAAAAACACTAATCTTTTTTCTACCTCAATACAAACAGAAAAAAAAAAAGTTTAATTACTTATCACTTTAGCTTGCAAAATAATTTTTTAAAAGGAGAGAAAGTACCATTTATTGAATATATTGTTTTAAATTATATTAAAAAGTCTTCCTATCACAAGCAAGTTTTCAGATATTTTAACTTCTCCATTGATTTCCCTTTATGGAAATTGCATTTTTTAATACAATGTTTCTTAACCCAATGTTTCTCAAATTTTCTTTATAGTTTAATACCATTTGAAATGTTTAAATACATTAATAAATTTAATAATAAATACCCCAAGCTTAGTTACAATAGTTGAGAATCACTGGAAGATTAAATACCTTACAAAAATTTTATGATTTTAAAAGCATGAGTCTTTATATAAATAGAAAAAGACTATGTATGTGATATGTGTGTACGTGTGTATTTTCATCCAATTTGGGGGCCTATACTTCCTCTCAGTCACACATTAAGACCTGTCTCAGAAACCTTTCAATCTGTATTACTCTACTCATAGTAGCTCCTGTAGTGTCAAAATGATCCTGCATCTGTTCATGGGAAGAAAATTTTGTTTTAATGTATTGAAGTATTTGTATGTATGGATGGATTCTCACTGGATTATTTTATTTTATTTCATGTAATACAATGGTATTTTGCAATGAATAAAATATACTAGAGTAAAATAAAACCAGCATGTTCATGTTTTAAGTTTTTTTCTCATGAAATTTTTTCATTAAAGAATGCTAAATTTCTTAGCTATATTATATTTAAAGTCTTACCATTTACATAACTTTTTCACTCTACAAAACTTGCCATATACAGTAAAACTGAAATTCTACTGTATAAACAGTGTGAGCTCTTACATAAACCCATAACGTGTAGGTAAAACTAAATTGATTTAATATCATGGAAATAGATGAGTGGTGTTTTTTGGTTTTGTGTTTGCTTTTTGAGTGAGATGAAGAACTTCTGCAGTATTCTCCTCAATCAAGAGAATATACTGGATATGCAGATTAATATTTTGAACCTCAGAGAACTTTAACTGCTGAGATAATTATTGTAACTTTGATGGATTTGACTTTAGCACTGACTCAGGTTTTGAAGGACTTGACCCTAAAGTCATATTTATTTTCAATTCCTGTTTAATGAATACATTTAGAATGTATTGTTTAATTGCACCACACATCAAAATGCATTTTTCACTTTGATTAGGTAATAGTTTTAGGTGAAGTTCTGGATCATTCGGTTAGACATCCATGGAACAACTAACCCACACTCATTAGCCCCAGAAAGGACAAAACTTTTATTTCCTGTATTATGCTTGTAAAATTAACTTTCTGCCTTCACAGACACTTTCTTTGTATACTTAGCACTGTACCACCCAGAATAATTTTTGGTGAGTTTCATCACGTTGAATTGTATTTCTGATCTCAACTATTTATCAATTCCTTACTCATCAATTCCAACTCACTGATCCTTAGTGTGCTATAATGACTCATTTAACAGTTTGAATGTTGTAATAAGATCTACTGAGAGTTCAAGGATATTGCTAGTCTCCCTTTTAAGCTTTGAGATGTAGACAGATAGATATGAATTATTAGATATCATATATTATTATATGACTGTATATAAATGATTATTATATATTTAAGTATAATAAGCATTATATAGCATATAATTATAATATATATTTTATATATTAATGTATGCTCATATACATATGATACCTGTCTACATACAGTCTATTGATCTAAAACTATATCTGTGCATTCTATATCTCTTGCCTTTAACATCTCACAAAATATCACCCAATGTTTCTATCATTTTAATTATTTGGACCCTGATATTGACACTTCTGAGAAAATGTAATATAGATCCTAAGCAGAATTCATAGTTGTCTGCACAGAAGAATATAATACACACAGTTTATATGAAAGTGAGTATATCAAAGAGGCTCATACTATTTAGGGAGAAAAAAAATTTAAATGAAGAGAGGTGTACTTTATGACCTTCATTCCTTTAACACGAAAGATTGTCAAGGAAAAGAGTAGGATTATAGAAGCATAAAAATGATGCCATAATCTCCATTCTCAGTTTTTTGGAAGTCTCTCTCAAACACATTCTCCAGATGTCAAACTCAGATTTTTAGATCTTAAAAAAATACCAAGTGTAGATTATGTTTTCTTGTGGTCCTGTAACAGAATCAGGTTAAACAAGGAGTATTTCATATTAAATACAAAGCAGGGACTTTCACTTTCCAGCCTGTCTTGAGCTGATAATAATTGTGAAACACATACACTATAATGCGAGGAACCAGACTATTTTCATTTTGAATTTCCTTTCTGCTCTAGCAATGGGGCTTAACGTCCACTGTTGTAAGATATCACATAAGATAACCTTATCTTTAAAAAGTTACACTAGTAATCTCATTAAGAATAAATTACACATATATCCTGCACTCATGCTGAAATTCATTCAAGTAGAATTCAGAAAACTCCAGGCTATTTCAGAATTTTTTTCCATTGATTTTTCTTATAACTTTTGTTCTCCACAACAGAGTTAAACTTAAATAAAAAAGCAGCTAGTTGGGGGGGAAATTTTTAAATAAAATAACATTTTCAAGGGATTACCTAGCTTCAATACTGTACCATAGATCCTGGTGAGATTATATTATTTCCAGCAGAAATTATCTTTTTGGTATTCAAATATATTTCATTGTCTCTTTTCTGGCCTTGTGTGATACCTTTGTGTAGTGGAGGAATATAATTAGAGAACACAGCAATAGAAAATCACTAATGGGAGTCTTTGCAACTGTCAGCGGGTTTTTCACTTTTCACATGAGGATTGATTTGCTAATTGGATTAAGTCTGTCTCTAACTGTAATCTCAGCAAGCATCAGTTAAAGGAAGAGCTGCCATGTTGCACCTGGGTTGTGTGCTAGTAGGTGAAGCACTCAGTTAATAAGAATCATTTAAAGCACAGCCTATGTGCATAATTAACTCTGCTATTTCCTTGATTAAAAATCTGCTTATCAAGGCTAATTGTTCAACTGAATCTTCAGGGATATCTGAAGTAAGTACTTATAGTATTTGAACTAGAGGTGGATTAAAGGTGTCACCAAATGTTTTAGTTATTAGGCAACAAAATTGCAGCTGATTTTACAGGCTTTAAAAGGAGTATAAATACTGAGTTTTAGTGAAAGTGGATAGCAGCGAATTATAGTGTCATTTAGAATATTTTTAGTGATGAATTACATGTGGAATGCAAGAAAATACAGAGGAGTACCTGCTGGGGGTGGAATCTGTTTGTGAGCTAACTTTGTGTCTATGAATAAATTAATGGTATTTACTGTAGTAGAGAGTTTTTACCAATATCAATGAACTCCCTCTATTAAAGAAACTTCCAGACTACGTCCCAGTGTCCTTGCATCTATGTGGGGCCAAGTGACCTAGTTTTAGCCACTGAAAACTGAACAGAGGCTGGCCCTTAAAATGTCCCTGGAGGTCTTCCAAAAGATTTCTCTCTTTGGTCATTGGCTAGTAGGATGCCAATGACCATGGAGTATACTCAAGCCCTACATCATGACCAAACCATTACATGGCATAAAACTGAGTCCCAGATGACTGCATGCAGCAGAGACGCTTTCCCACCTCCAAGGCAACCCACATTACGGTATGGTGTGCAGTGAGAAATAAACCTTTGTTATATATCAAATTAGTACTCTAAGACCTGAGAAATAAGAATTCTGAAAAAAAAAATGTTTTGGTATTTAATACAGTTTGAAATTTCCTCAGCCATGTGGGAGGTACTAATACTCGTAATTTCTTTTCCTCCCCAGTTTGTGGAAAACTGTGAGACTTCCTATACAGAATAGAAATTCTTTTTTAATCTACACTGTTCCTCCCTCCACCGCTGTCAGCTATAAAAAAGCACCCTAGGGAAATGTGGAATAACTCAGTTGGATAATTCAGGGCCCTGGACATAGCTGAGTAACTTAGAAAAATCATTAGTTGGGGGGGGGGACCTTCAAGATGGTAGAGGAGTAAGACGTGGAGATCACCTTCCTCCCGATAAATTCATAAAAAATACATCTACATGTGGAACAACTCCTACAGAACACCTACTAAACGCTGGCAGAAGACCTCAGACTTCCCAAAAGGCAAGAAACTCCCCATGTACCTGAGTAGGGCAAATGAAAAAAGAAAAAACAGAGACAAAAGAATAGGAACAGGACCTGTGCCAGTGAGAGAGAGCTGTGAAGGAGGAAAGGTTTCCACACACTAGGAAGAGCCTTCTCGGGTGGAGACTGCGGGTGGCGGAGGGGGGAAGCGTCGGAGCCATGGAGGAGAGCACAGCAACAGGGAGCGGAGGGCAAAGTGGAGAGATTCCCGCACAGAGGATCAGTGCCGACCAGCACTCACCAGCTTGAGAGGCTTGTCTGCTCACCCGCAGGGGCGGGCGGGGCTGGGAGCTGAGGCTCGGGCTTTGGTCGGATCCCAGGGACAGGACTGGGGTTGGCTGCGTGACCACAGCCTGAGGAGGCTAGTGTGCCACAGCTAGCCGGGAGGGATTCCGGGAAAAAGTCTGGACCTGACTAAGATGCAAGAGACCATTGCTTTGGGGTGTGCAAGGAGAGGGGATTCAGAGCACTGCCTAAACGAGCTCCAGAGATGGGCACGAGCCGTGGCTATATGCATGAACTCCAGAGATGGGCATGAAACGTTAAGGCTGCTGCTGCTGCCACCAAGAAGCCTGTGTGCAAGTACAGGTCACTATCCATACATGCCCCCCGCACCCCGGGAGCCTGAGCAGCCTGCCACTGCCAGGGTCCCGTGATCCAGGGACAACTTCCCTGGGAGAACATATGGTGAGCCTCAGGCTTTTGCAAAGACACACTGGCCTCTGCTGCCACAGGCTCACCCTGCATTCCGTACCCCTCACTCCCCATGCCTCAGTGAGCCAGAGCCCCCTAATCAGTTTCTCCTTTAACCCCGTCCTGTCTGGGCAGGAAGAGATGCCCTCTTGCACTGTTCGTGGGAATGTAAATTGTTACAGCCAGTATGGAGAACAATATGGAGGTTCCTTAAAAAACTAAAAATAGAACTACCATATGACCCAACAATCCCAGTCCTGGGCATACACCCAGAGAAAACCATAATTCAAAAAGAGTCATGTACCACAATGTTCATTGCAGCTCTATTTACAATAGCCAGGACACGGAATCAACCTAAGTGTCCAGTGATAGATGAATGGATAAAGAAGATGTGGCACGCATGTACAATGGAATATTACTCAGCAATAAAAAGAAACGAAATTGAGTTATTTGTAGTGAGGTGGATCGACCTACAGACTGTCATACAGAGTGAAGTAAGTCAGAAAGAGAAAAACAAATACCATATGCCAACACTTATACATGGAATTAAAAAAAAATGGTTCTTAAGAAACTAGGGGCAGGACAGGAATAAAGGCACAGACATAGAGAATCGTCTTGAGGACACGGGGAGGGGGAAGGGTAAGCTGGGATGAAGTGAGAGAGTGGCATGGACATATAGACACTACCAAATGTAAAATAGATAGCTAGTGGGAAGCAGCCCCATAGTACAGGGAGATCAGCTCGGTGCTTTGTGACCACCTAGAGGGGTGGGATAGGGAGAGTGGGAGGGAGACGCAAGAGGCAGGAGATATGGGGATATATGTATATGTCTAGCTGATTTACTTTGTTATAAAGCAGAAACTAACACACCATTGTAAAGCAATTATACTCCAATAAAGATGTTAAAAAAAGAAAAACAACAACAACGAAAAAAGACAAAAAAAAAAAAAAAGAATAGTGAGGGCTATTTTAGAGTGGTGTCTGAAAAGATCCCGTTAAGGACAGTTACTAGCTAAGAGCTTCAGGGTGATAAATAACCAAGGGAAGATGTGTGAGATGTGTGCTCCTAGCAGATGAAGTAAGGCAAATGGACCTAGTAAAAAAATACTTGAATGTTTAAGAAACAGAATAGAGGCTGGTCAGGGAACTGAGACCAGGAATATTAGAAGATACGTTCAAAGTGGTTATTATGGCTCTTTACTACGATGCTGAGAGCTTAGCTAACGGACTCCATATTATTGCTGCCTTGACATCCATTCTGTGTGGTCAGACAGGATGCAGGGGCCTTGAACTGTCACTAGCCCCCTTCTTGGAACTCATGCCTTAGCTCACAGACTGCAGAGTCACAAGTAAATGTAAATTCCTGTTATGACTTCCCCAACAACCCTGTGAAAAGCACTCTCCTCAGCTGTCCAGAGCCTTCCACCAGTGCAAACCTTAGAAAAGACCCTTGAAGTTCATGGAGGACTTTGCCCCCTTGGACCCTAATAAAGGCATGTGCCACAGGTCCTGCCCTGCTCTCTCTACCTGTACCCTACCTTGTCCTCCCCTTGTGGCCCCTGGAGGTGCTAAGTACCTCCTTCAGGACCTGCAAGTAATAAACTTCTCTATTTCACCTTCCCTTGGGATCTGATCTTTTGTAGAACTATATGGCTCACCATTCACACCCTGGAGGTCTACTAAACAAAGGTTAATTTAACTAGGTCACAACAAATAGGGTTTTGGGGAGAGTCCTAGGGATGCCTTTGGAGCTGCAGGATCTAGTAAACAAGGTTATTTCAGCCTTAAAGGCATAGAGTTATGAGTTGTTACCAGCCCTCACAAAGATGAGTGTATTTTGTAGGGTGAATATATGGGAGAGAAGGCTAACCCAATGCTACACATACTCCCCATGCCTCCTTCGATCATCTTCTCCCCACTTCCTCTTGCAGTGATAGGAGAGCTTGAACCTGAGGGAAAGTGTGAAGAGTTACTGTGGAGAAAAACTTTGCAATGGATTGAATGTTTGTCTCCTCTCAAAATTTCAAAATTCCTATGTTTAAACCCTAATCCTGTTGTGATGGTATTTTGAGATGAGGCCTTTCAGAAGTGATTAGGTCATGAGGGTAGAGTCCTCATAAGTGGGAGTAGTGTTTTTATTAAAAGAGGTCAGAGGGCTTCCCTGGTGGCGCAGCGGTTGAGAGTCTGCCTGCCGATGCAGAGGACATGGGTTTGTGCCCCGGTCCGGGAAGATCCCACATGCCGCGGAGCGGCTAGGCCCATGAGCCATGGCTGCTGAGCCTGCGCGTCCGGAGCCTGTGCTCAGCAACGGGAGAGGCCACGGCAGTGAGAGGCCCGCGTACCGCAAAAAAAAAAAAAAAGAGGTCAGAGAGCTAGCTAGCTCTCTTTCTGCCACTTGAAAATACAAGAAGCCAGCCCTCTGCAACTGGGAAGAGGGCTCTCACCAGAACCTGACTACTCTGACACCATGATCTCAGACTTCATTTACAGAGCTGTGAGAAATAGATATTTGTTGATTAAGCCACTCTGCCTATGGTAATTTGTTATAGCAGGCTGAACTAAGACAAGGATTTTTTCTATTTCACATGTGTTAATCAAAATTATTTTATAGTGAGGCTGACAATTGTTCTTGCAATAAAAATTTATTCAGGGGCTTCCCTGGTGGCTCAGTGGTTGAGAGTCCACCTGCCGATGCAGGGGACACGGGTTCGTGCCGCGGTCTGGGAAGATCCCACATGCCGCGGAGCGGCTGGGCCCGTGAGCCATGGCTGCTGAGCCTGCGCGTCCGGAGCCTGTGCTCCCCAACGGGAGAGGCCACAACAGTGAGAGGCCCGCGTACCGCCAAAGGAAAAAAAAAAAAAATCTATTCAGAATCAAAAAAAAAAGAAAAATCATTAGTGATATAAACATTATAGTCCTTGCTTTATTTTACCTTTAGAGTGGTTCACTTGTCAGTGTTTATGCTCAGGTTCAACACTCCCTAGTAGTAGCAGCATGCATGAACTCAAGAAATGACGTATAACTTTCCCCCATGTATTTTTTTATTTCATCCATTGCATGCTTTTATTCTAGTACATCACCTAGCATCAAAATGAGAAGCTCAAGTTTATTCCTACTATGAGTTTTTAGGGATATCAGAAGCCACACATGTTATCACATACTTAGTCAAGCCAATTTGCCAACCCTGTGGTCTCTACCCAGCAGAAGCTTCAAGTAATATGCCATTGGATAGCATGGTTTCCTTATTAAAAAGGTGAGCTGTATGCTACAATTAGATATCTATTAAAACATGATTTTTTTACTCTAGATTCTTCTTTTATCTAAACTTGTCTTAAGGAATATGCATATACAGCAATTTATGGCTATTAAATTCACAAACTTTATGATCCATTTTCAGTTATACCACTTAGGATAATGCATTTAGAAAAGATTATACAAACTGAATTAGATGAGGACATTGAGAAAGAAATATTAGGGCATTTGTCAAAGTCCTATTAGAATGAATATTATTTTAAAGAAGTACTCTTTGTAATCTTTCTATTTCTATATCCTCCCAGGTACAGTGAGTGACTATTATACACACTTCTTATAAAAAAAATTTTTCGTTACCCTCCTCTCTTCTTAAGAAAGATGTAAAATGCTACACAGAAAGCTAATCTTTTACAGATAAAGAGAAATGCTTAACTAGGAGTGACAAGAACCCATTCTACTTCTAATTAGTTTCATGCTATTGGACCACTTCCTTAGTCTTCCAGTGGCTTGGTATCTGTACTGGATAAACCCTAAGAACACTTCCAGATCCTTTACAAAAGGTAGGAAATGAGAGGAGAATTGAACATTCATACAGTTCCTTGGAATTTTCTTTTTGTTTTGACTTCAAATACCAATTATCTTTTAAATCTTCACTCCCTTTCCCACTTCAAATACCACAAACTATCACGTAATTTTGATTTAGCTTAAATCTCCAAACTTCTATGAAGGCAGTACACGAAAAGACTCCAAACGAAAGAAGTGAAAGCAGCACCAGCACGATGTCTATGTTTTTTACTTATTAGTTCACTGTAGAAGAACCTTAAATATTTCTTATCTTTAAATCTTGCATTACCAGAAAACAATTGAAGCAATGAATTTTTGTTTCAGCCATTCAATCCTCGTGAGCCTCAAGATTTTTTTCCATCTGAGCTAAGTACTACTGGGATGGAAAATTGACCTAACTCTTGTATAAAAAAGCATATTCTACCTTTACATAAGCATGTTCATAACAAGTTAAATGAGGATCTCATGAAACAATGATATGAGGAGTAATTAAATACCATTCAAAGTAGGCAGCATTTTAATAAAATTTAGAAGACTAATGGAACTATAAATATACCTCTAAATTGACAATAAATGTAAATACCCTGGTGGTGCAGTGGTTAAGAATCTGCCTGCCAATGCAGGGGACATGGGTTTGAATCCTGGTCCGGGAAGATCCCACATGCCGTGGAGCAAGTAAGCGTGTGCGCTACAACTACTGAGCTTGCGCTCTAGAGCCTGTGAGCCACAACTACTGAGCCCACGCACCACAACTACTGAAGCCCGCATACTCCACAACAAGAGAAGCCACCACAGTGAGAAGCCTGTGCTCTGCAACGAAGAGTAGCCCCTGCTCGCCACAACTAGAGAAAGCCTGTGTGCAGCAACGAAGACCCAATGCAGCCAAAAATAAATAAATAAATTTAAATAAAAAAGTAAATACAGAGAAAAATAAAACAAATGATATATACAAATTAGACATTTAAGCTTTAAAAACTTTGCTCTTCTAGTAAGATCCTACAATAATTAGGATTCACATATTTTGTTTTCTCAAGTTACATCAAATAAACTTGTGGAAGAGACTTCATAATATATTTTCACAGAGCCTCTCTAACTTATGTTTTGTATCCTTTGTGTGTTGGGATAGGTTTCCACAGAGGATATAAGTGCCAGTTCTTTATAACCAAATTCCCTTTGGTACTATATAATTTTTACCGAAGCAGGTAAGATTAATCTGAAAGACCTACAGATAAGGCAGTTATGCCTCACAAATAAGGACTTGGTAGAATTAACACAGTAAATAACTCCTGCAGTCCAATGATTTTAAACAGTATTTAGAATAATTCAGAAGATTAAGAGATGTGTATATGTATAAAGCTACTTCATTTTCATAAAATGAATTTGATGAATAAAGACAGGCGTACAAGTCAAGGATAGGGTTACTAATAAAATTAAGTAGAAGCTTCACATTACTCAAATAAACATAGAGTGTTGTATTACTCTTCTATTGCTGCCATAATAAATTATGACAAATTTAGCGGATTAACACAACACCAGTTTATCATCTCATAGTTTTTACACTAGGTCAGAAGTCTGATACAGGTCTCACCAGGCTAGGTGCTGGCAGCCTGTGTTTCTTTCTGGAAGCTCAAGGGGACAGTCTGTTGCCTTGTTCATTCAGGTTGTCGGCAGAATTCAGTTCCTTTCAATTGCAGGACTGAGGTTTCTCTTTTCTTACAGCTGTCAGTTGAGGGCTGTTTCCAGCTCTAGAGGCTGCCATGTTTCTTGGCTCATGGTCCTGGTTTTCATGTCTTATCTCTCTGACTCACTCTGCCTCTTTCTTCTATTTTTAAAGATCATATGATTGGATTGGGTCCACTCAGATAATCCAGGATAATTTCCCTATCTCAATGTCTTTAACCTTAATTGCATATTTTTTGCCATATAGGTTGACAAATTCCCAGGTTCTCAGGACCTAAAATTTGTTCTAGGTCATTCAGAAATATTATGAAAGTTTACATATTCTTATTTACTGTTCATAGTAAACTAATTTGCTAAGATTTTAATATTTTAGGAAAGATATTCTTATGCAGATAGAAGTTATTTTCAATATGTTTAAGAAATGCCTTTTTACTGAGACAGTTTCTTTTGCTTATAAGAAGAATGAAGAAAGAAGTGAATTCTGTTTTAAATAATTGGTCTTCACTTTTCAAAAGGAAGTATGTCTGTGGTATGTTTTGATGACTGACTTTTGATTCCAATTTTTCACAGAAGATATAAATATCCATAAAGCCCTGAACTAATGTCCTTTAATAAGTCAGTTATTACAGATGTTTTATCCTAAGGCCATGACTTGTAATTTGGAAAATTCTGTGCATGCAGCAATTTTACAGAGACTTGCCAATCTATTTTACTAAATTTTTAATCTTTGCTCTTTTACTTTCTGCTGTCTCTAGTAGTTTGTTTATATTCCTCATGTATTTTCATTTTAAAAACTAGGTCCTGGAGTTGCATACTGTGATGGACAGAGATTATAAACATACACTTCTAAATGTCATAGTTTCAACTAAATCATAAGAAAATGTCTTGTATAGGCCTATTATTTAATTTAGAAACATACTGAAAATACATGAACTATTTAAATTGTATGATGTTAAACAGCAAATTAATATAGTTATATTTTCAGTTATCTAACATAATTTATTGAATGAGAGCATATTTGGTGCTGTAGGCATGAAGGTTATAAGGGGGTTTGGAGATGAGCCTTAAGAACCATTTATCATAAATGCTCAAAATCTAATACCAAATAGCCACACTATCATAAAACGATTTAGTTGCATTTTAATGTATATATCTTGGTCTTTGATCTTACAGTGGAGGTACTGAATCATAGCATTTGGGAAGCATAAAGATAAAATAATTTCCTTAGACGTAATAAATATGTTTACTATGATATCTAGAGATGCAAAAAGGAATGAAACATATTCCTTGAGTAAAAGAACACATTAAAATTGAAAGAGAGATTAGTCAGAATAATATTTCTAGAGACTGAAAAGGTATAGCAGTTCTATAACTTTGTATTTCAAACTTATACTAAAAATGCATAACTATAAAACAATTAGACCTAACAGGTATCTATAAAACACTACACCCCAAACTTCTTAACAAGTGTACATGGAATATTCTCCAGGATAGATGATATGTTAGGACCTAAAACAAGTTTCAATAAATTTAAAAGGAACAAAATCATGCAAATTATGTTCTCTGACCACAATGCAGTAAAATTATAAATTAATTACAAAAAGAACTTTGGGAAATTTCAAGTATGTGGAAATTAAACAGTACACTTCTAAATAACCAACTGGTCAAGAAGAAATCACATGGGAAATTATAAAATGATTTGAAATGCATGAAAAGTCATAATATACCAAACTTATGGAATTTAGCTAAAGCAGTATTTAGAGGGCAATGTATAGGTATACGTATCTACATTAATTTTGAAGAAAGATTTCATATCAATAACCTAACTTCCACCTTAAGAAACTGAAAAAAAAAGAGCAACTAAACCCAAAGCAAGTAGAAAAAAGGAAATAATGAGTATTTGAATGTAGATTAGTGAATTATAGAAGGAAAAAACTAGTAGAGAAAACCCAAGAACCCCAGAACTGGTTCTTTGAAAGTGTCAGCAAAATTGACAAATTTTAGGTAGACTGACCAAGAGGAAAAGAGAAAAGACTCAAGTTATTAAAATAAGAAAACAAAGAGTGGGACATTGCTACTGACCTTGCAGCAATAAAAAATGAATATAAGGGAATGCTATGAGCAGTTGAATGCCAACAAATTAGAGAGCTTAGATTAAATGGACAAATTCCTGGAAAGACATAAAGTACAGGGAAAAAAAAATACCCACAAAGAAAATTCCAGGTGCAGATGACTTTACTGGTGAATTCTACCAAATATATAAACAATAATTTACGCTAACACTTCACAAATTCTCCTAACAATAGAAGAGGAAGAAACATTTCTCAACTTACTTCATGAGATGAGTATTACCCCAATACCAAAATCAGACATATTTTATATTTTCCTAATAAACACTATATGCTATATAATGTTACGATGTTCAATAATCAGCTAGAAAATCTGCTTCACATTAAAAAGAATAAAAATAGCATGTCATTCTTCGATCATAAAAGGATTAAATCTCTTTTTTCCCTTACCAAATTGTACTTTGTAAATGTTAAGTCAAGTTTCAATTACTTTAACTAGACAATAATCTAGAATTTAGAAAACCTAAAATTTAGGGAGCCTTATGGACTGTGTCAATATATAATTTCCCTGAAAGATAAAGAGTGGTACACAAGAGACTAAGTCAGATGACCTGAGGATATACTGGGCTACATCTAGTGGAAGTTCTTGGCTGAATTCTTACTTATGACTTTAATAATACTGCTGGCTATGTTATTTGTATTTTGCCTGCTTTACAAGATTGTTGCTTCTTGCATTACCAAATGTGTGACTGTCAAAAATATATAGTTTTATATGAGATCAATGATTGTAATAGTGTAACTCTGCATATGGGAAGATACAAGAGGGAATTTTTCCTGGACCATAACAGATTAGCGAGACAGGTGATCCAGAGCTCCCTTTAGTTATTGTTTATAAGACTTAATCCAGTAATAGCACACTGAGTGGCCTATCAGCGAAATCTTCACCAGACCTAGGAAAGAGCCTTCCTAGCACTGTGGGATGAAATGGTCATGAAATGCCTCCCAAAGCGTGGTCGAATTTATGACCATGAGGGGGCCCTGTCAACTACAAATTGGCACTTGCCATCTACCTCTACAAGGATTAAATCATGTGCTGCTGCAGCTGCTGACTTTCAACTCCCCCTGAAAGGAGTTCAGGGTGGAGAGCAGAAATGAGGCACTCTGTGCTCTGGGAAAAACTGGCAGAACAAGTCTTCAGATAGATATTTTCAAGAGCCGATTTTATGAGCCCAAATATCATATCTCCTCATATCTAGAAAAACACTAAAATCCTGCATGGTGACGAGTGCTCCTCGTGACTAGCAGAGACCTTCTGCAAAAAAACATATGTGCTCTATTGCACATACTCCCGCTTCACCAAAGTCATATATATACTGACCTTCCCCCCTACCTCTTTGAAGCAGTTTCTCAGAGCTATCTGAAATGCTGTCTCCGGGGCTGCAGTCCTCATTTTGCCCCAAATAAAACTTAACTTGCACCTCTCACATTGCGCATTTTTTTTAAGTCAGCAGTTATTATGGTGACGATATAAAGCTTCTTCATCTCAATCTCAATTAAATTTTACAAGTTTTCAAATTTATGCTAGATAAGGGATGGAAAGGCAAAGGAATTTAGTCATTCAATGAGTAAGCTCAATAAATGTCTCTATGCCATGTTTCTCACACTTTAAAATAATTACCTATAGTAAGAAATGCATTTGTATTACAGCGCAGGAAAAACAGGGAAAAACATGAATTTATGGATTATCAACTATATGCCATACAAGACATTATTGATACAGACATAAATAAATTAGAATCCTAATCCCCAGAGAACTTGAAGCATTTTTGTCATAATAAAGATTGGTACTTCTAAGGAACAAAGACTTTACAAAACTATCTATGTTTTTAATAGTGTAAAATTACAGATACACTTGTAAATACATAATTGGCTCTTTCCACATAGCAATAATTTAGAAATACGTATTCTGTAGCAGTAGAAAATAGAGTATGAATGAACACCTCATGTTCAGCATTGAGATTAGACCTGTTTACACAAGTAATTTTACCATTTTCATTGTATTAACCTGACATTAACCTGATCCTAATCAGTCATTCCATCAAAAGGTCACTTATTTACAGGCTGGCAATAGTGTTGATTAAATAAACAGTCAATTATTATCCAGTTAATTCTGTCCATTTGATGGTATCTGCAAATACTTCTTAAATAACCTAGATAAATATCTCTAAATATTTACGTAGGATTATTATCAAGATGATATAAGGATTCTCTACTTGTAAGAAGTTATATTCCTGTGTAAGAGAAATTTAGATTCACTCTCCTACTGGAGGGAGAGATGAGAGAGGAGGACAAAATTTTAGAGTACAGTTTTATCAGGGATCTCTGTCAGTATCCAGTAAGTGTCAACATCTTGCTTTAAAGAAGGGGCATAGTCTGTAGCTGGGGAATAGAGATAAGATCTTGTCCCAGGACTAAGAATTTATTCGTACAAGGGGAATTAACTCGTCTCTCATCAACTGGGCTAGTGTTCAGGACAGGAATGTAATTATAGTGGAGAACAGGAAAGTGAACCACTAACTAGGGCAGACTAATAGTCATTTGGAACTGGCCATGCACAGTGGAGGTTGCAGGAATCTCTGCTTCAATGTGTTATGAACTGAGAAGTTGGAATTGAATATTGGATTTATGGCCAAAACCTAATTTCACATTCAAGCCAAAAGTAGTGCTGATTACAGTAAAAAATAAATTTATCAATTTAGAATTTATAATTTTAAAAAGTGGTAGTTTTATTTGTTAGAAACTTACAAGTTTCTAGGATCAGTATACATGTGTCTACATGATGTTTGTGTATGTATGTGTGTACACATGCAAACAGTATAAATATATTTATAACAGTCCTGTGAGTTAAATATTTTATTCTTTTTTATAAGTGAAAAAATCTGAGGCTCAAAAAGTTTAAGTGAATTTAAATGTTACAAGAATAATAAAGAGTAGAGTCTCTTTTATAATGTATTCACCATGGGATGATGTACTCATTTGTCTGACTCTCAGAATAAATCTATTGTACAATTAAGTTGTTATGTCTGACACTTTTCAGTACTTTCTTCCTATCCTGTTATAAGTTTCTACTTGACACTGTGTATGATTCAGGTAACTTTTGTATCTCTAACCAATTAAATCATTTAATAAGCATTTATTTAACTAGCACATATTCTTTGCCAGGTCCACTAATGCTCACTTGTTTTTCTTCATTAATTATAATTATGTCCCAGTAGCAGTTACATCATTTGCTTCTTCAAACCTTTTGAAAGAAAATTAAAATTTTAGTAAAATTAGCTACTTGTTTAAGTGGTATTTGTCCATGCATAGAATTATCATATATCTTTCTTTACATTCAGTAAGTACACTCTCTAGTGGCAGTACATGCTTTGACAAAAATGTTCAGAAACCTAAGTGCTGGTTTTCCTTCCAATCCTTTGTTCCTTTCTTCCAAATCTTGCAAATAGCTTGGAAACCTAAGCACTTTGTAAAACTTTACCTTGATAGTTTTAATGATAAAATGGGCATTTACTCACCTATTTAATTTAATTGCTTATTTAATTCTCTTTGATATTTGCTTAAAATTATTCAACTGACATACTCCTTGAGAGACCAACTCTCCCTTGACATGGCATTACCTGACAAATCCTCAGAAAGAGATTTTATAGCAAAAACACAGCAAAGCCTTCCCTGGCTTCCTCCTCTTATCATATCTCTGTCTGAGATTACTCATGCAAACACTTCCACAAAAATTAGTGGATAAGGAAATTACCTCTGAGAACAAATGCGGCGGATTATACTCCTCCAGTTATTGTTTCTCAATTTCTTTGTATGAACTTGAATACATGGGCTACAAACAGTGGAAGATTTTTTTTTCTGTATTAACGCTAATATATGCTTAATAAACTTACTCCTTATATGTGATTATTACTATATAATATGTATTTACATCATATTTTTACTACATATCTATTTTTGGCACAAATTTATAAAGACTGGTTAATTTTTAGTTATCTGTATCAATGAAGTTGAGCAATGAAGTGAATAAACCTCAGTGGAAAATAATCAATACCTAAGCTAGTTGGAAAATAATCAATACCTAAGCTAGTTTCAGGAATTAATTATACCTGTACGATAGCAGCAGGCAAAATGTTTGCCTTTTTAATTATGGGTGTGTGTGTGTGTGTGTGTGTGTGTGTTTAATTCAGACTTACCTGAATATTCATCTTTACCCTCCAGTTGGCTAGCATAAGCCATCTCAAGGCATGCTTAATGGCTAAAGAGGTTGACAGCCAAGCCTCTTAATTACGGGAATATAGTTGTGTCAAGAAAAACAAACACCTGAAAACAGGCAGTAAGGGATCAAACAGTATCCCACATTTCTCTTCCATCTCTGTTTCTCTCTGCTTAATTAGGCTTATTCTTAATATAGTTCCTTTTCTTCAGATGATAAGTATGGTCACTGATATTTCCTGAGTCCAGCAACTCACAACTTCACTAAAAGATCCATTAACATAGAGATATTATACCTGTAGTAGAGGACACATACCACGAGGTCAAAATAATAGGTCCTCAATAACTGGGGGTACTGATAGCACCACGTCAGTTATAACTGTATTTTGGTACATATTCTTAACCATCACTAGACTTCTGCTAATATAACAAAAATAACTGTTTTATATAATATATAAATGGTTATAAGAATCATTTGTATAAATATATATAATTTAAATATATTTTATATTTGTAAAAATGTTCCTGTTTTTGTTAGACTAGCAGAAGTACAGTGGCAATTAAGATTTTTTTTTGTTATTATTTTCTATAGCAGTCATACCAGTAGTAGTAGTAGTATTTCCCTTCAGTGTTCAGTTTCTATGGCCTGAGATGTATTTTTAGGTAATTCAACTTCTCAACGTACAATATCCTTGTCAATGAAAGAAAACAAAATATAATTTCTAAATATATACCAATTCATTGAAATGTATTTAAGTTCTTTTATCATAAGACAATTCAATTGCTTCTTCATTAGCTAAAGCATTTAGCATGTACTTATCTACATGTAGCACTATAGACGGCCAACCTTATGTAAAAGTTTGATAGTTCACTTAAAGAAAAATTTTACTGTCTACCTTCCCCAAATCCTTTGCACTTATTTGTAAAGTTCTGAATTCCTCTAACATTGGATGAAATTTTTTTCATCATTAGAGAAGATGTTTAAAAATTAAAATAATTCCTAAAGATACAACACATAAATAGAAAAGTACTCAGATTAATATTTTAATAAGACAGGAAGAAAAGTATAAATGTGTTGGGGCCCAGGGTAAGTTGCCCCAAAATGTACCTCAATAGTGTATTATTTTGAATTAAAGTTACTTAAGGACTTCCCTGGTGGTGCAGTGGTTAAGAATCCGCATGCCAATGCAGCGGACACGGGTTTGAGCCCTGGTCCCGGAAGATCCCACACGCCGCAGAGCAACTACACCCGTGCACCACAACTACTGAGCCTGCGTTCTAGAGCCCGGGAGCCACAACTACCGAAGCCCACGTACCTAGAGCCCGTGCTCCACAACAAGAGAAGCCACCGCAATGAGAAGCACATGCACCACAACAAAGAGTAGCACCTGCTTCCCGCAATTAGAGAAAGCCTGTGTGCAGCAACGAAGACCTAACACAGCCAAAAATAAATAAATTAAACAAATAAATTTAAAAACTAAAGTTACTTAAGAAATGGCCAAAGGAAAATGGACACTCTGACCCTCCTTTCTGTCCCATGAAAGCAGGAAATAAATCTCTCATGTGAAAGGTACACTACCAGCATCTGGAGGTAAAAGGACACCCTTACGGCCAGAGATAGGGAATTCGAACCGAAAAGCTTGTATATGGAAAACTTGTTATTTCTTTAATTTACTACCTGAAGCCCACACTCGGTTTATATTCTTCACTAATTGAGCACCCAAAATCTAAGTTTCTTTTTACTGTCAATTTCTTACAAATCTATCATTTATTTTTCAAAAAAGTATAAAAGCTGCCTGTTTTGGCCACTTCTTAGGTCCCATTTCTATGAATTAAAATTTGTTTCTTTTTCTCCTGTTAATTTGTCTTGTGTCATTTTTGTTATTAGTCCAGCCATAAGAACTCAGAAGGGGTAGAGGGGGAAATTTCCTCCTCCCTGACAAATGTAAGTGGTAGATTTGGCAACTATCAAATGTTCTCAGTATAGGGCATCTGGTAAAATGACAAACTTTAATAACTTGATACAACCCCTCCTTAATTCATTTTCTGACTCTTGCATTTACCTTAATTTTCCTTTTGAGAAGAGACAGTTGCCAACAAAATAATCATTTTTTTTAAAACTATAAGCTGAAATATATAATTACCCTCTGAAAAGCCATTTGTGCTTTTTGGTTATATATAAAAATAAATCCAGACTTCTTGATCTAACAAGTTAAGTCTTGAGAAATCTGACCCCTTCATAATTTCATATGCTGCCCGAGCAAACTTGCTACACACTAGACTCCGTGTTCCGTTGTCTATTCAAGGAGCAGGACAAATTCTTCAATGGTCTTTTCACATTTTATTTTCTATATCTGGTGTACTCTAGACAAGTGGAATGGACTTACTAGTTGGCGCAAATGGTATGTCATAGATCAGCAAACAGATAAGTTCTTTGAATGTAAATCAAACACTTCACTAAGCTCAGCTGATGTTTGTTTTGTTTGTTTTGTATTTGTTTTGTTTTCTCCTTAGCAAAGCTTTCTTAATGAAGTGCTTTGATTTATCTCTTGTAGACTAACAGGTTGAGTAACTGCGTTTTGCCTCCCCTTCTATTTCACTTCCATCTAACACATTCACATATAGTATCACATATAGTATCACAATTTTTGTTTAGCTAATTTCATCAGGTAGAATTTTCTGGCCACCAAGTTAAACTAAACTGCCAGAACCTCTCTGTATTTTCTATCAACACATCTTATTTAATTTCTATATGACCACAATCACAACTTGCAATTTTATATTTATTTGTTGCTTACTTGGTTTTTGTTAGTCTCCCACATAACTGTGAGTTTAATAAAGACCAATGCCACTTTTGTACACTATGCCTTGTGTCCAGGATATAGTATTCAGTATCTAAATTAAAAAACATTATGTATTTGGCTGTGTATTTAGATGGTTACTGAAAAGACACAAGTCTCTCTCCTGGATTCTTTTGCTCTAGTTCACTGAGCTGTGGCTCAGTGGTCGAGCAAATATATTGGGTGTTAGTAGTTGTCTTTGGCTGTCTGGAGAATTTTTCTTTAATAAATAATTGATCTTACAAATTTATGCTTTGTCTCAAGCCACAGCTTCAGAATACATCTTCCCTGACCTTCTAATTTGGGTGATATAGCCCTCAGGTGTATGTTACTGCAAGTTGTATATACCTGTATCCTAGGAAATGTCATTCCACACTCAATTTATCTGTTTACATTTTGCATTCTCCATTGGGTAATACCCTGCTTAAAGATAGGGATTTTTTTTTTTTTTTTTTTTTTTTTTTTTTGCGGTACGCGGGCCTCTCACTGCTGCGGCTTCTCCCGTTGCGGAGCACAGGCTCCGGACACGCAGGCTCAGCGGCCATGGCCCACGGGGCCAGCCGCGGCATGTGGGATCCTCCTGGACCGGGGCACGAACCCGTGTCCCCTGCATTGGCAGGTGGACTCTCAACCACTGCGCTACCAGGGAAGCCCGATAGGGACTTTTTGTAATGGTCTTTGTATTCCCACTTTTTTTCACCTAATGTGTTTCCATATAAAAGCCATATAACATGAAGTCTGTTTAAAGGTAACTTTTAGGAAGACATTTCTTATTCATTCATTATTCTTCTCCCATTACAATGTGGACTCTTTGGAAGCAGAGGATGAATTATATTTGTCTCTTTATTACCAGCTACTAACACAGTATGGGCAATGTTAGAGCACACGCAAACCTTCTATACATCCTGGAACAAAAAGTAATATTAAATAATGGAAGGTGTGTTTGAAATGACCCAATCACCTCCTTCACTCAGAGATGAGGAAATGCTCTAAAAGGTAGTATAATTTTCCAAGAGCACAAAGCCAGTTGGTGTCAGAAACATGATTAGATTGGTTTTCCCTTAGCCAGTTTATAAATTTTGTCATCATCCAGTGCACTTTTAGGTGTATGCTTTATTTTAAACTCCTCTATTCCTCAGGCAGCCATAACCTGAACAAAAGAGAGGAGCTGTTGAGTTTCTGAAAGGATTATGAGAGCCCAAAGACTGCATATGAATTAAGGGCAAAACCCTTCCTAGGATCCTAACAGTAGTATATTTCTTCCTTCCCCTTAAGCCATGAATATACTCAGCAGCTTGAAAATATATCATAAGGGAAAAAGAAGATTTCTACATCCTAAGCCATTCTCTACCCTGAGAATGTTGGCATTTTATATTATGTTTGAATATTTTTATTAAAAAAAAAATACCTTATCTCACTTGGACAGGCTGACATTTAGCCAAAAGTAGTTTTCAACATTCCCCTGGTTTTAGCCAGGGGAAGAGTGATTATAGAAAGATAGCCCCACCAAGCCTTTAGGGTTCATGAGTCAAGAGCTCCCTATTTTTCTCACCCACACTATGGACGCTAACACTTTGGTGAGCTAAACGTAAGAAAGAATAGCCCATTTCCACCAAGGTGCACAGGATTAGAGTGCTCATGTGCAACGGAGAGTGAGACAATTCTGTCCTGAGTCTTTCTCTTGGTTGCCTGTCACCCTGGTGACGTGGAAGGGCATACCGGATCAGAGTGCAAAAGAAAAATACAGTGATAATGAGATGTGGTAAAGAAAAATAGAGCAAGAAATGTATGTTTCCCTTTCTGATTACAGAAATAGTAGCAATTCTTTCAACTTATCTAGATGGGGGGAAAAAACACCAGAAACAAAACTATCTTTTTTTTTTTTTTTTTTGCGGTACGCAGGCCTCTCACTGCTGTGGCCCCTCCCGCCGCGGAGCACAGGCTCCGGACACGCAGGCTTAGCGGCCATGGCTCACGGGCCCAGCCGCTCCGCGGCATGTGGGATCCTCCCGGACCGGGGCACGAACCCGTGTACCCTGCATCGGCAGGCGGACTCTCAACCACTGCGCCACCAGGGAAGCCGAAAACTATCACTTTTAACTTTGTTGTTTCCAAATCTAGGCTTCTTCTAGCTGAAACTACTTGAGATTCCCAAACATGCTAGCAAGTGCCATCATGGCTTTGCTCAAACTGCTACAGGTGTCAGGAATGCACCTGAACACTGACCCCCTCTCTGGTCCACACCCTGGGTGCAAACCATCAATGAAAAGTAGAAATGATAAGAAATGTCACACTTTCAGTGGATTAGCATGAGCACTGCCTAACCAAAGCAGAGTTAGTATAAGAAAAATCAGGAGAGAAGAATGCAACAGCAATCAGGTAAGTCAGACAGAAAGATCAATCAAGTCAACTAACACTAAAACATTCTGTAAGATTAAAACTGAAAAATATTTATAAGCAGTGTAGTAGAAATGGAAATCAGATCAATTTGGGTCAGACAATGAATAAGAGGTGAGTAAATTTTTTTAATTCAACTCTTGTAATTGTTTTAGTGCCTATTATATTTCCTCAAAAAAGTTATTTTAATAAATAAATTTCTTGTCTTAAAAAATACAGTTAGGAGGCCCAACACTTAAAGTAAATATTTTCTCTTCGATGTTGTATGTTAATTCAAAGTAAGAAGATGATTATATTGTGAATGACTTGTGAATTCAGAGCAATGGTCCTAAGGCAATGTTCTGAAAGATCTCTTCACTTCATCAAAGTGGTTTTGTTAAGAAATTGCATCTCTCATAGAAACAACAATTGGAACAATGAATTAGTTTCAATTTTAATTAAATGATGATTTCATTTAGCTTTGATTAAATTACAACAGCTAGATAAACCTAGACAGCAACATTTAGCTAATTTAATTAGGTATGGCATTGCTTTTCTGCATTTCCACTCTGAATGACAAATAGTTTTTCCTACACAAGATTCTCTGTACTTTTACTGAATATACATATGAAAACAACAGGCAAATTAAAACTAACTGCATGATCTTTTTTCTTTTATTTTTCAATTTTTACTTTTGGAAAGATTTTACGATAAATGGTAAATAACTATCTTTTTCTCTATTTAAGATAAAATTTTCAATAAAAGAGTTATTTAATTTTATTAAGAAATAAACTTAAAACATTTTAGATAGTAAGAATTGGTTTCACCATAGAATAGCTAACCTTCCTTAGCTCCACTATTTTTTAAGTTACTATTTTATAAAAATTGACTTTCAATCGTTCAGTTTAATACTTGGATTGCATTTTTCTTGTTCTCTTTGTCTCCTTTCTTTCCTTCCTTCTTTCCTTCCTCCCTCCCTCCCTCTTTCCCTCCTTTCTTTCTCCTTTCCTTCCTCCCTCCCCCTTTCTTCCTTCCTTCCTTCCTTCCTCTTTCTTTCTCTCTCTCTCTTTCTCTGTTTCTTCCTTCCTTCCTTCCTTCCTTCCTCTTTCTTTCTCTCTCTCTCTTTCTCTGTTTCTTCCTTCCTTCCTTCCTTTCTTTCTTTCTTTCTTTCTTTCTTTCTCTCTCCCTTCCCTCCTTCCTTCCTTCCTCTCTCTCTCTCTCTCTCTCTCTCTCTTGATTTACATACCTAAGAGGATTGAACTTCAAGTGGTTGTAAGCTGTGATTCAACCTTAAAATTTCTGGCTCTCTTAGAGGGTTATTATATATCAGTTAGAGATTAGATTCAATTTCAAAAATAACAGTAACTAAATAAGATTGAGATTAACTTTCTTTCAAATAACAGTAAATCTAGGGATAGGCATCTCAGGTCCAACAATTGTTAAAGAAAAAAACATACTGAACAGGATGAACAAACAAAAGTCAATTTTATCCCAATTTTATTACAACAGGGAAGAGACACTGAACTCAATTTCACTGAAACAAAAGCAGCAGAGTTTTTAAGAACTGGGCTGGGGGGATTGTAGGCTACCTGTGTTTGCTAACTGGCCATACCCAAAGGAAAATTATATTTTCTCCTTTTGTCATGACAGGAGGTAGTTTTACCATCTAGAATGAGAAGCTAACTGAAGTTAGGCTCCTACCTCTCTCTCTTTCTCCCCCCCAACCCCCGTCTCTCTCTCTCTATATATATATGGTTTACTACATATAAACCTCATGGTAACCAAAACCAGAAATCTATAATGATACACACACACACAGGAGAAAGGAATCCAAACTTAACAGAAAGATAATCATCAAATCACAAGGGAAGAGAACATAGAAAAAGAAAACAAACAAACAAAAAAACCCGTACAAAAACAATCCCAAAACCATTTACAAAGTGGTAATAAGAACACACAAATCAGTAATTACTTTAAATGTAAACGGACTAAATGCTCCAATCAGAAGACACAGAGTGGCTGAATGGATACAAAAACAGGGCTTGTATATATACTGCCTACAAGAGACTCACTTCAGATCTAAAGATACACATATACTGAAAGAGAGGGGTTGGAAAAATGTATTCTGTGCAAATGGGAATCAAAAGAAAGCTCGAGTATCAATCCTTATATCAGACAAAATACACTTTAAAACAGAAACTGTTATAAGAGACAAAGAAAGACATTACATAATGATCAAGGATTGACCAAAGAAGAAGATATAACAATTGTATATATCCCCAACGGAGGAGCACCTAAATACATAAAGCAAATATTAACAGATATAAAGGGAAAAACTGACAGCAATACAATAATAGTAGGGGACAGATCATCCTGACAGAAAATCATTAAGGAAACACTGGCCTTAAAAGACACATCATACCAGATGGACAAACAAGTGGAGGCTACTAAATGACTACTGGATCACTGAAGAAATCAAGGAAATCAAAAAATTCCTGGAGATATATAAAAATAGAAACATAATTATCCAAAATTTATGGGATGCAGCAAAAGCAGTTCTAAGAGGAACGTTTATAACAATACAACCTTACCACTGGAAATAAGAAAAATCTCAAATAAACAACCTAAACTTACACCTAAAGGAACTAGAAAAAGAACAAACAAAACCCAAAGTTAGTAGAAGGAAAGAAATAACAAAGATCAGAGCAGAAATAAATGAAATAGAAGCAAAAAAAAAAAGAACTAGTTCTCTGAAAAGATAAACAAAATTGATAAACGTTTAGCCAGACTCATCAAGAAAAAAAGAGAGAGGGCCCAAATCAGAACTGAAAAAGGAGAGTTACACCCAACACCACAGAAATACAAATAATCATGAGACTACTAAGAGCAACTATACACTAATAAAATGGACAACCTAGAAGAAACGGACAAATTCCTAGAAATGTACAATCTCTCAAGACTGAACCAGGAAGAAATAGATAATATGAACAGACTAATTATCAATAATGAAATTGAATCAGTAGTTAAAGAAAACAAAAATACAAAAAACCTCCCAACAAACAAAAGTCCAGGACCAGATGGCTTCACAGGTGAATTCTACAAAACATTTAGAGAAGAGTTAACACATATCCCTTCTCAAACTATTCAAAAAAATTTGAAGAGGAGGGGACAGTTCCAAACTCATTCTACAAGGCCAGTGTTATCCTTATACTAAAACCAGATAAATACACTACAAATAAGTAAAAGTACAGGCCAATATCACTGATGACCATAGTTGCAAAAATCCTCAATAAAATATTTGTAAACCAAATTCAGCAATATGTTTAAAAGGATCATACATCATGATCAAGTGGAATTTATGCCAGGGATGCAAGGATTTTTCAATATCCACAAATCAATCACTGCGATATACCATATTAACAAATTGAAGAATAAAAACCAGATGCAGAAAAAGCTTTTGACAAAATTCAACATCAATTAATTATAAAACTCTCCAGAAAGTGGGCATAGAGGGAACATACCTCAGCATAATAAAGACCATATATGATAGGCCCACAAAAGACCCTGAATAGGCAAAACAATCTTGAGAAAGGGTAACGTAGCTGGAGGTATCACACTCCCAGACTTCAGACTGTACTGCAAAGCTAAGTAATCACAACAGTGTGGTATTGGCACAAAAGCAGACACATAGGTCAATGGAACAGAATTGAGAGTCCAGAGATAAACCCAGGCACTTATGGTCAATTAGTCTATGACAAAGTAGGCAAGAGTATATAATGGAGAAAAGACAGTCTCTTCAATAAGTGGTGCCGGGAAAATTGGACAGCTGCACATAAAAAAATGAAATTAGAAAATTTTCTTACACCATATAGAAAAATGAACTCAAAATGGATTAAAGATTTAAATGTAAACCTGAGATCATAACACTTCTAAGAAAGAACATAGGCAGAACATTCTCTGACATATATCAAAACAATATATTTCTGGATCTGTCCCCTAAGGCAAAGGAAACAAAAACAAAACTAAACAAATGGGACCTAATCAAATTTAAAAGCTTTTGTACAACAAAGAAACTCTTCATTAAAAAGAAAAGACAAATTACTCAATGGGAGAAAATATTTGCAAATGATACGACCAATAAAGGGTTAATATCCAAAATATATAAACAGCTAATACAATTCTATATTTAAAAAAAAAACAAAACCCAAAAAACAAAACAAATGACCTGATTAAAAAACCAGCAGAAGACCTGGATAGAGATTTTTCCAAAGAAGACATACAGGCACATGAAAAGATGCTAAACATCACTAATCATCAGAGAAATGCAAATGAAAAACATATCACCTCACATCTGTCAGAATGGCTATCATCAAAAAGACTCCAAACAAGAAATGTTGGTGAGGATGTTGAGAAAAAGGAACCCCTGTACACTGTTTATGGGAATGTAAATTGGTGCAGCCACTGTGGAAAACAGTATGGAAGTCCCTCAAAAACCTAAAAGTAGAACTACCCCATTATCCAGCAATTCCACTGTTGGGTATGTATCTGAAGAAAATGAAAACACTAATTCAAAAAGATGCATGCACCTCAATGTTCACAGTAGCAGTATTTGCAATAGCCAAGATATGGAAGCAACCTAAATGTCCATCAGCAGACGAATGGATAAAGAAGACATGGAATACTATTCAGCCATAAAAAAAAGAATAACATTTTCCATTTGCAACAGCCTGGATGGCCCTGGAAGGTATTATGCTTAGTGAAACAAGTCAGGCACAGAAAGACAAATACTGTATGTTATCACTTATATGTGGAATCTGAAAATAAAATAAACTAGTGAATATAACAAAAAAGAAACAGATTCACAGATATAGAGAACGAGTAGTTACCAGTGGAGAGGGGCAAGATATGGGTAGGGTATTAAGAACAAACTACTATGTATAAAATAAATAAGCTACATTAGATATATTGTACTGTACAGGGAATATAGCCAATACTGTATAAAAACCATAAATGGAATATAATTTATAAAAATTTTAAATCACTATGTCGTACACCTAAAACATAATACTGTGAATCCACTCTACCTCAATTAAAAATTTTCATTATTTGATCTGATAATGTCTGTATTAATTACATGACAATAAGCCTCAGTTAAAGTTAAGATCCTAAGCTCTGGAATTTGCTTGCCTTCCTAGGTGCCAAGTAGATCCAAGAGCCCAGGGAAGAGTACAAGTATGCTGTAGTATAGTGACTCTCACTGAAGAGATACAAAGGGATTTGATTGTAAGAAACCTGAAACAAGCCATTATCATTGTAACTTTACTCTTTTGGCCTAGCTTCGATCTTTGAACTATTTGAATGGGTCTGAATCAAGTTTATCAATTGTACTTCTTGGTTTATTTAAACCAACCCCTCCCCCTTTCTCTCTTCTCTCTCTCTCTGTCTTTTTTTTTTAAAGGAACTTATATGTTTGCCTTTGGATTTAATAGGTCATTGCAGGAGTAAAGATCAAGTCATTGTGATAGATAAAAGTTAGGCTAATACTTTTTTCCTATATGTATATGGAAAAAAAAAAAATATATATATATATATATACAGGCCGCACTGCATGGCTTGTAGAATCTTAGTTCCCCAAACACGGATTGAACCCAGGCCCTTGGCAGTGAAAGCGTGGAGTCCTAACCACTGGACTGCCAGGGAATTCCCACCAGCTATATTTTGTACAAGAGCTATCTACTGTCAAAGGAATACTTTCTGGAATTATAAACTCCTATGTTCTCATGAGACTTTATATGCAATCTTTATTTGAAGATATAAGCTCTGCCATAACTATTAGACTTGCCTAGAATGACAGGTTAAACACCATGACTATTAAGGTACTTATGCTAGTTTGACCTCAGTGAAAAGAAACATTATTTCTGGAAAAAATCTTTCTTCATCATAAAAGTTAAATCATTTCATCAGACCCAAAGCCTCTTGTAGTTATTAATATGCAATTATAATTTCATGAGATTTGAAGTGTAGAATTAATTACCATTTTAATATTTGATCTTGCCTTTATATTTTATATTATAAATATGTTATGGAAGCCTTTGCTCTAGGTACAATACATATTAGGACTCTTGAATATAATGCACTTAAGTGGAAACATGACAAGTGTCATTGCCAAAATTGAAGGTCCAGAGCAATGTTAAATTAGTACAATATTTATAGAAGTATCAATATGAATAGTATGAGAGTCATTTATTTTCCAACCAACAAAGGGGCTTAGGCTTAGATTTCATGCTTTCACCATTTTCCTCAGCATAACTGGAATGTGATTTAGAGGGCAATAAATGCATATCCAAAAAATGCACATAATTGACAAACAGAGACAGATTCAGAAGTACACGGCTTAACTGATGTCCTGAGGAACTAGAGCAGCTGGAGGTGTTACTACATTATGCTACTCCTTCACATTGGGAAAGAAGAGCATGAGAAACTCCGTAGCTGGGAAAACATTCACTGTCTCCTTTCCCTTTTGGAAGCATAGCCATATTTTCCCAGTTATATGTTCAGAATTTGTGAATAATAATCTATTCCTAAACGAAGTGGAAATTCTTTGGAGAAGTGAGGAGATTTTGCAACCTGCATATTGAATTTCATCTCAAATTAAAAAGCACTGATATACCTTCTGAAGTGAAATTTCAGCCACCATGAACGGCAAATTCCCAAGTTAACTGCACATTAGTTTATATTTTATGTGTGTTGATATTCAAATTAACATCATCTAGATTGACACATGGAGCCAGAGTGAGAACAGATGAGGAATCAGGCATGTTGCTGGTACTCTCATTTATGTGTGTAACATCACTGAAGAAATCACTCAAAAAGAATTCACACATAATAAGCATAGACCTAGACAAAACACTGCTGCTGTTTTAACGGATGACAAAGCTCATCCAGGTTCAAATACTCCTTACAAATTTATATCCAAATCTATTGCCTTACTCTCCCCCAAATGACTTCCGAGTTTCTGTGTTTTTTCAATTCACTCAGTAAGAGAAACATGGATATTTCAGTTATGTTGCTTCAGGGTTTATCTGAAGCATGAGTTTGATAGCAATAACTGGCTTGTTTAGAAAACAGTTCTTACATTTGAAAGGGAATTAAAAATGGCATCAACTTAAATACACATGCTGAAATTCCATTAGAAAGTTAGATAATGGAAGGAAATGGTAAGTGGGCTTTTGTTCCTTATTCTATAAATTGCACAAGTGATAGAAATAAATATTCAATTATTGACCAAATTAAATGATTCCCAGTTATAACGGGTTGAATAGTGTCCTCAGAGAACTCATGTCCACCTGAAACCTCAGATTTTGACTTCTTTTTAGAGTCTCTGCAGAAGCAATTAGTTAGCATGAGGTCAGACTGGATGCTGGGCTGTAAATCCAATCACAATGTCCTTATAAGAAGAGGAAAGATGCACACAGGAAAGAAGGTCATGTGATGATGGAAGCAGAGATTAGAGTGACCCAGCTACAAGCAAAGGAATGCCAAAGATTTTTGGCAACCACCAGACGCTAGAAGAGAGTCACGGAACAGTCTCCTTCAGAACTTCCAGAATGAACCAGTTTTGCTGATACCTTGATTTCAGACTTAGCCTCCAGCACTGTCAGATAATAAATTCCTGTTGATTTAAGTCACCAGTTTTGCAGTAATTTGTTATGGCAGCCTTAGGAAACTAATGCATTAGTTAAAGAACAGCACAATGCATAATTTGCAAAAGTGAAAAGTTATCAAGGAAGCTGGGCCCAATTTTTCTATGCATGATTCTTTGATAAAAGAAATCTGTGCTAATCCTTGGTATAGGCAAGATGCTCTGATGTGTGTTAATCCTCCCAATATTATCTTGAGATATTAGGCTGCCTCCCTCCCCCTTCAAAAAAAAAAAAAAAAAGACGTTAGCCAAGCAGAATAAAATTACACCAAAAATAACATGGAAAATCTTCACCTGAGATGATTCTGTATGTGTTGTCATGGATTACAGAACAATTTGATGACAAAGTTTTCCTACCTCCTGTACACTAAAATAAATACCAACTGATTTAAAGAGCTATAGAAACAAAAAAGTGAAAAAAAATTGAAGAAAATAAATGACATATTTTATGATATTAGAGAAGGAAGAAACACAAAACAATATACAACCAGATTTCTTTTGGCTACATTTGACTAATCAAAGTTTGAAATTTTTATAAGAAACTGTACACTATGAACTGATTTAAAACTCAAACTGCAACCTGTCACCAGCTCTTTGCAATTCACATAGCAGATCAGTTATCGATAACAGAAAACTAATTCTGTTCTAGGGCATTATTCATTTACCAGATATTCTCTTTGCTTAAGTAGTACACCAGAGGTGTCTCATACTGTTGATTTGGTCCCAGTTTGCCTAGATTGTTCTAGCTTCAAACTTCCAGTAATCTAATGATATTTAATGACTCAAGCTTCAGCATGATATATTGCTCCAATTTATTCTTTTGTTTCTAAATATTTTAAAATATAAATATGGCAGAATCAGCTATTTGTTGTTAAGAAACATTCCCAGAATTCAGAGCTCATGCTTTAAAACATGTTTTGCACATCGTAAGCATTTGAATATGTGTTTTGTGCCAATCTTAGCCTACTGCTTTGCAATGGTGTGGCTGGACTAGCCCTTGTGGTTCTTATCGTGATTGCAAGACATCCTCAGCAATAACCATCAGGAAACTTTGAAAGAGACAAGGTTTATTACTTACAAGTCCTGGAAATTACATGACATACCTGGAGCCACATATCAAGGTCACAGGTAGAGAGAGACTGAGAGCATATGGGCCTGGGGTTCTCCTTTTATTGGGGTCATGGATTGATGGCCTAGGGTTTGACGGGCTCATTCTTTATTAGTGAATTTAAAACTAAGAGCGGAAATTTAAAGTGCAGAAAGAGAGAAAACAAGAGGCCTAAATGGTCAGTTATCTAAGGAGCCTGGGGTGGTGGAAAGCCTACCTCCTTATCTAGTCCTGTGACTGGCAATGTTATTATTCACTATAGCTGTCTTAAAGTGGATGCCTTGGCAATCAAAGGTTAAGTCAGCACTTGCATTACAAAAAAGAAAAACCAACTGTCACACTAAAATATGTCATGAAAACTATGAATCACCGTCTTAGAAAAATGCATATAATCTTACACATAAACACACACCTACACACATATTTACACTCATGTTTTTTGTACTTTTTAAAACTATTCATGGTCTTCCTAAAATTCATCCTTAAATACTCTAATGATTCTCTGATCTTAAGAACTGCCGCAAAAATTGTGTATAAAATATACTCAATTCTATGTTGCCTATGAATCACACAAATAAAACAAAAAAGATATTATGAATATTAAAATATTACAATAACATAGACTCTTTAAGATCAAATGCTTCCCCCCCCCTTTTAATACAATGATCCATAGGATGTCTATGCAGAAAAGTTATGAAAAAGTCATATAAATTTTTCAAAATAACTTTTTTCTCCTATAGTCATTATATCTATAAACTCCTGCAAACATAATTCTTGCATCTACTTTCCAAAATAACTTGTCAATTATTCAATTGACTAACATGATTTTCCAAAATGTTGTTTCTCCAAAAATCTATTTATATCACATCAGTGATAACGTTCTGGTATTTTACTGTCTCTTTGTGCATTTTTTCAATTCAAATATTTTGCTTATTAAAGATAAAAATGCACACAATGGATGAAAATCAGTGTATGTGGTCTTATTCCTTTTGGAATTATTATTCTCTGTTTAGAAACATGTTTGATAAATAGTAAGTTCCCAAAAATATACATTAAATAGAACTTCGCTAAATAATTCTAATTATTTCCCTTGTTAGTATTTTTTTTTAATTTCTAAGCTAATTTTTTCATCTATATGAATGGAAAAGTTAAATATCTACCTTCCTAGATTGATTTACACATTAAGATAATTTACGTAATAGCATTTAACAACTTTCTTAGCATATAAGAAGATCTTAATGTGACTTCCTCTTCTTTTCTCTTAAATCTTTTCAATCTATGAATGTGATGTATGCTGTGAAATATTTGTGTATGATTGGTTTTTAAAAGCCTTGGTTAAAAAAATTGAATTTGCCATATGATAAATGTAGTGATGGTTTATTCCACTATGTTGGAACTAAACTGAACTTATAAAACATCAATTTAGGTACAGTTTTAACATTTTATTAGATCTCAACGTTTATTTTAAACTAAATGCTTGTTTATAAGGGAAATTTGGTAGACACTGAAAATATCAAAAATAAGTTAAAAATTACCTTTATCCCCCTGCTTCACTCCTCCCTTGCCTCAAAGTTACATAAAGTCCTTTCTTCCCCCTACCCAATTTCACTTCCAAGAAGTAAGGACTATCAATAGTTTAGAACAGGTTCTTTTCAGACTTTTTAATACACTCTCACTTGTGTGATGTATGGAAGAGTCAACTTTCATTGAAAATGCATTCTACGTATGTACTAGATACCTTTCTTTTCTCCCAACGCCACTCCTCATACTTCTCAGCTTTGATCTGTGTCCTGGGTGGCTTTCTTGCCCTCTGTCTTCCAATTTAGTTTCCCTGTTAAAGGAAGTAACAGAAGTTAAGAAAATGGGAAGAAAATAAGATTAGGGTATTTGTTACCCAGAGCCCTTTCACTGAGTTCCTGTGCATAGGTTTTACCTTTCCAGTGTAAACAACAGCTCTATGTGCAGGCTGCCCTATCCCTGCAGCTATGTCTCTGGGTTCAGAGTCTGCTTCTCCTTCTAATTTTAGGCTGAGGGGTGTCAACAGCTTTCTGTTGTCACTACCCTTGAGATACTGTACCTTCCTTTTCCTAAGCCCTTTGTGAATAGTTTTTGTTTTGTTTTTGTTAAACTCATACATTTATATGTATATGTATTTCTGTATTCATGAGTATCTTCCCATTAGAATGTAGTATGCTAGGTGGGTAAATGGTTTACATAGTTTTTTTCAAAGGCTTTTGTTTCCTCAATTGAGAAAATCACCATGCAAATAATAGGCCCTTATTACTTGCTTTTAAAATATCAAATTAACATTTTCTTCTTCTGGAAAAACAAATAGAATCTATTTCCATTTTGACATAAATATATTCATATTTATATACAAATTTATATAAATAATCACGGTACTATATATAAGAAAAGAGTATATGAGAAACAACAAAACCTTCTACAAATTCCATTAATTCAGGGTCATCAACAGGATCATAGAGGTTTTTTTACAGTAAAAACCATCAAAACTATCACTCTGACATGATCAATTACAAATACAATTTTCTCTGTAAAGTGTATAGATCTTTAAGAGAGCTTGGAAAAAATCCTGAAGACAGATGGATGGTTTGTTTTGTTTTTTGCTTTTTTTTTTGGTTGTTGTTGTTTTTTTGCAGATCTTTTTGTCCATTGTACATAGTTCTTTGTAGTTAGTTGAAATCAATGCTTCCCTTTAAAGCCCTCTCCTGCAGGCACACACAAATTCTATGAATGACGTTGCTCGGCCTTACACCACATGTCTGCAATATACTGATGTTCATTCCCTGCACCTTCCATACTTAGCTCTTGACTATTTCTCATTCATTGTCATTCTCTTTCTTATGATTCTGCATGAGGCAAGCCTTTCGAAGGGTTGGGTTTCTTTAGATCCAAATTCTGGGGTGTACATTTTCCACTGGCACTCTAGAATCAGCTGGGTATTTGCATGTTCAGGATGTTGAACTTGCAATTCTGAACAAGCTGACAGGCTGCTGTCACCAAGCTCTTGAGAGTCATTAACAATATGTAGAAGTATTTCCTTTCTGTATTTTTCTAGATGTTCATTAGAATTCACTTTTCTTCCTAATTCCTGTAATTCCTTTATGTAAAAAATGTGTAGGCTTTCACCACTAAGATATCCCACTGTCTTAGGAACGCTTGATATGTTAATTGTGTCAATACCACAACTGTCTGTTTGGTCAGGGGGCCTTGTGGGAAGGTGTCAGTTGGCTCTGATTTTATGGATGAGAAGTTAGAGAGGCTGATTAGAACTGAGGAGGCAAATTGGTTTATAATGGTTTATAATTTGTTGAGCTTTGAACTTTAGCTCATAAAGCTTGTCAGAGTTGTCTTTCTGTTTTGAAGACCTGGGGTCCAAGGCCAATCATCTACTCATGATATGTAGAGGCCACTTCAAGAAACTATCATCTCAATGGGAGGTCCAACTGGACATCAGTCATGAAGTCCCATGTTGCCCTTACTTCTATGCCTTGATAGCCCAGTAAGATGCAAAAGAATAATTTAAAATATGATAAAATAATTATGTAAGGAATATGCCTACATACACTTTAATTCTATTTTTCTTTTTCAATCTTGGGTGAAGCAGTTGGTATGTGGCTTGTTTAGCAGACTGAGCAACATTAGCAAAGACACAATTTGATTTTGCTTCTGTAAATTAATAATCTCAGTATCTTTGTGTGGAGAAAGATGAGCAAAAGCTTCAGAATAACTGAAGACAAGTACAAGAAATATCATTGACAGGCATCCACATGCTTTTTCTCCATTCATGTTAGAATATACAGTGAGGAGAGACCAATCATTGCTCAGAATTACTGCCTCAACAGATCTTTCCGTTTTGAAAAGTAACGATAGATGATCATCAAAATCTCAAGGCAATGCATCATATTTAAGGAGTTTGGGCCCTTGAAACAATGAGTTACATTCAAAAGGCTCCAGTGTCAGAACTAAGAAAATAAACACATATTTTTTCTTTGTTTTCACAACAAAGAGCATTTTGAAAAAGGATGGAAATCACAGATTGAGAAGGTTCTAGGCAGATAATGGATCATCTGAGGGCTGGCAAGAACCAGAATAATGTAAAGTCAAGTATTTTTGTATTTTGGGGGAGTGGAGTGGCTGAGGAAAAGCTAAGTATTTTCAAAATTATTCTTTTAGCCCTTCCTACTCAGTGGATGTAAGTACCATTAACTAGAGAAGCCACTGATATTGACTTGTTGGAAAAAATACACAATAAAGAGCTATTTTCATAAAAAAAAGATAACAAGGTGGAGTCAGTTACAACTCAGAATTCTGGTAAATTAGAGAGCCCAGTGGAGGAGAGTCAGAATACTAAGGAAGGCTGAATTTAGCGTTCACAGGCAAAAACACTGGAGTTGGACTATGTACATGAATTCATAGCCTATCTCCCTCATTCCTCATTATGAATTCTTGGGTAAGTTTCCAAACCCCTCTTAGTTTTCATATAGATAAAATGAAATTTATAGTGTCTAACTTATGAGGTATTTGTGAAGGTGGGATAGCACATTAAAATTCATATTATTATAATTAAAATTCATATAATTTATAGCACAAAGATATTAAGTTATTTACAGTTTGACTATTATTACAGAATTGTGACACAATGCAGATCAAGTAAAAATAATAGATTAAATTTACTATCTGAAGTTCTTCAAATCCCTTTCATTCTAATATCAACCAAAATCTTGCTTCCAATTTGTTCTATGGTAACTAAAATCACTAATTATCTTCCAATTAGTAAATCTAATGACCTTCTTCTTAGATAATATATTTTTGACCTCAAGGGGGAAGTTGGAAATTCTTACATTCTCCTCCTCTTGGAAATCTCATGGGTCATGGCTTCTACAATGAAGTCCTCTCTTTGTTCTGTTAGTAGATGAATAATGCTTCTCAAATTCTACTTCTATCACCAATCTTTCTAGTCAATCTTTCCCTAGTTGGTGATTCCTTGTTACTTTTATTATATTGCTATTTTTCTACTTTCACCCTACTAATTTACTCAGTATGGTTCCATATTAAATTACAATGACTAATTTACTCAGTATGGCTCCATATTAAATTACAATGTTTCTATCACACACACCACCACATGTAACTACATACACAACAAATACCTCTATTTCTATTGAGCTCCACAACTCATGTTTCCAATAAGCTACTCAGTATCTCCACCTAGTTAAGCCAGAAGTGCAAGGAACTTGACATTTCCAAAGATTTAAATCATCTCCCCAAACAAGTGCCAGCAACTCAAAGACAAACCTGAATCCTCAAAGTACAAATAATTAGATTCGAGTAGACAATAAAAACTGTCTTATGTAAGCAAGTAAATTTCAGATTGAATATGGACAGGATGATTTAAAAAAAAAAAACAGAAAAGAAATTACAAAACCCTCTTGGAAAATCTGAGATAGTGTTGTGAAAAATCATATTTTTGTGGTTAATGTCAATGAGGAACTGATAGAGAATCGGTAGTGTGTTTTATGCTACAATGTACATATACATTTCATTATTTAAATTTATGGCATACTTAGCATGCTTTTAAAATACACTATACATTTAATTTATATATATTATATACATGTATATTATTTATAGGTACATAAGTATATGTAGGTATATGTGTACATATATATGTAAAGTGATATCCCAGAGATCACAAATGGCTATTAAATTTTCTTAATATACATGTTGTCATATATATGTCATATATATTCTTTGGAATTTAACACAATTGTTAACAATATGCTAGTGATAGTCTAAAAATTACTCTTAAAGCAACTATAGAAACCAGTAGCATATAATTTCATTGATAATATAGTAGCTTCCCAATGCACATGTAAATGACTACTGTAATGATACAGCTGAAGAAAATAATTCACAATTCATGAATAATAAGGCCACCATCTTCATATCCCCGAATCAAATGTGTTTACAACAATCACTATATCTCATGTAAATAAGATAAGTGGCAAACCTTATTCCAAATGCATCTGATGGATTATATCCTAAACTTTAACATTTAAATGTTTTACAAAATATATATCCTTGTATTAAATTTGGCCCAATTTTGTCATTATAAACTACAAGTTGATTATGAAATGTCAAAGAAAAAGTAAAAATTACATTATTTAAAAACATAAGGAAGATATAAAAAGCATTTAAATTTAATATGAATAAAGTAGTAAAAATAATGAATAAAATAGATTATAAAAATGATTTTAAAACATCAAGAAGATAAGTATGAGGTAACTAATATCTTATAGTAAACCTAATTGTATTTAATGTCTAAATTCAGCTGTAATGAATTTACATTGTAACAAATTCACTTAATACTTAACTTCTAAGAAACCCTTGTGAATTTACACAGTACAGTAAAGATATTAGAAAAAAGTACTCATTAATTTGTGAGCTCATGGCTACTAAATCTATTTAACATGGAAGTAAATTCCTTGGCTTTTATTAGCAATGGACTCTCATAAGAGATCAAATATGAAAGCAAGTATGTAACTCATGCTGAGTTATAGAAGGTAAGGAATAAAACACTTTTGCAATATTATAATTTTCACCTTGATATGAATTCCTGCACATGTCATTTATAAATCTTCTCTCTAAATGTTTTCAGTATTGGAAGGGACCTGAATGCCTTACATTCAAATTATGAACAAGCTTATTAATACAAACATCATATATTTCTCAAGAAAAGCAATCAGGGCTTCCTTGGTGGCGCAGTGGTTAAGAATCTGCCTGCCAATGCAGGGCACATGGGTTCGAGCCTTGGTTCAGGAAGATCCCACATACCACGGAGAACTAAGCCTGTGTGCTGCAGCTGCTGAGCCTGTGCTCTAGAACCCGCAAGCCACAACTACTGAGCCCATGTGCCTAGAGCCCATGCTCCACAACAAGAGAAGCCCACACACTGCAACTGCTTGCCAAAACTAGAGAAAGCCCATGCGCAGCAACAAAGACCCAATGCAGCCAAAACTAAATTAATTAATTAATTAATTAATGGAAAAAAAGAAAAGCAATCAAATGTATTCTTACTCAAAGCTTTGTTTGGTTTCAACCACAAATCATTTTACAAACTTCTTCCATATTTTAACTGGAATAGATGCATATTAGATTCTATGCTCTTCTCACATCCAAGAGACTGCTAGTTATACCCAGTCTTAAAAGGGGAAGAAGGAAAATTTGTCACAGTTCCAAACCATATGTCAATCAAATTGTGGCCTATCGATTAAATGAAACTAGCAAATGTGTATTGGCCACCTGCCATATAATAATCAGTTTTAGGTGATCTAGGGATTAATTATAAAAGTGAGATATAGTTTATTGAATGTTTTATGTGTGTGACACGGAGGAAGATTTTGTGAGTATTTTCTGTCATCCTTGTACTTGTATGACCCATGAAATAGCCTAACTAGTGGTCATATTTGAAATAGAAACTGACAGTGGTGCACAGTTAATATTATCTGTATGTCTATGCATATGTATATGCATTCAAAAAACTTCTAAGTATGCTGTTAATGTATTCTGGTCATTCTCTGGATAGACAGATCGCTAGCTAGGCAGAAAAACACACATCATAGATTCACATCTTCTGTTCTGAATTAACTGAAGGTTAATATTTATATCCATAAAAATGTTTTAATTAAATATTTTAAACATATAAAGAAAGGGCAAAACAAAAATCAGAAAATTACTCATTCAAAATATATAATAAATTTCAACAAATTTATTAAAAAAGAAACTCACAATTAAAAATGAACAAAAGGAACAGAAAAAGACACTTTATAAATGTGGATATCAAATTGACCAATAACCATGAAAAATATTCAACATCATTTTTCATCTGAAAAATGCACAACATTATAATGAACTACTATTACTTATGTCTCTTACCCCCATGACTAAATTTTAAAAGATGGATAATATTATACATTATTTAGTATGTGGAACAACTGAAGCTTTCATATATTGTGAGTACAAACCGAGTAACTACTTTGAAAAACCTTTTGGCATTATCTACCATCAAAGAACATCCTCATGCTGATGACTCAACAGTTCTACTTCTAAGTCTATAACCAAGAAAAATGTATAAAAATGTGTACCAAAAGATGCTTAACAAAAATGTTGATTCCAGCACTGTTCATAATTGCCCCAAACTAGAAATAACCCAATGGCCATTAACTGTAAAATGAATATATAAATTATGGTATATTTAGTCAGTGCAGTTCTGTGCCATAATGAGAATGAACAAACTATAGCTACACACATCAACATAAATGGATCTCACAAACATAGCATTGAGAAAAATCCAGGCTAAAAGAGTAGTTAATGTATATTTACATTACGTAAAATTTTAAATTAGGCAAAAATAATATATCATCTTAGTGTTAATTTCTAGGAATGTGGTGACTAGAAAGAGAGTTTAAATGTAGCCTCTAGAGTGCATGTAATGTTTTTTTCATTTGAATGCTGTCTATGTGTTAACTTTGTGAAGAATTATTGTTATACAGTTATGATTTGTGCACTTTTATGTGTATATGACATACTTCAATCAGAAGTTTACTTAGAAAACACACATACAACTATATTCACTATTCCTTGTTTAGTTCTTCTACTACTCTATATTCCCTTCTCCAACTGTCCTCCCCCTTTCAATTTTCTTATTTCTCCCTAGATTTCAGTAGAACAATTCTGAAAGCCACCACCAAGATGTCCATTTTGTAGAGGATAACTATTTTATTTACAGGTAACAGAATATTACATCTGATAGAAGAAAGTGTCTTTGAGTTGATCTCCTTAATTCATTGGGACCATTCACTGGTATGACTCCTATATATATAATGTGTGGTCAGTTATGAGCCAACATAATTCTCATTCATATGTCATCGCTTCTCCTAAAATCTTTTTTTTGGTTGGGATTTGATCTATTGGGAATCTTTTAAGCAGATAACTCTAAAGATTAGAGTTTCTTCTAGAAAGCCTATTTATAGAATCTATAGAAATGGAGTCCAAGGATAATGTTAATAAACCAAATAATAGGAGAAACAGTTCTGGTTTTGCCTTTCACTTTTTTCATTTCAGACATCTACCACTTTTGCTGATAAATGGGAATACTGATTGATTTTTAGGGATAATTTCACTGGTTAAAAAAGCGAATCCTCTCTACAGTTCAATGGGGTACCAGAGTTTAAAACAACTGTAGAGAGGATCCCACAATGAAACAAATCTTCTCAAATCTTCTCAAATCTTCCATCTTGCAGAATGTAATCCATTCCTCTAACAGCCAAATGAAAGTTCAAAGTCTTCTCCAGCAACACTGCAGCACTTCAATTCTTTCATTGGGCTTTCCATCCAAAGTATTTTTTTTAAATTTTTCTTTCTTTTTTTGTTTTGGTTTATTTTATTTTTAAGAATTCTAAGGGAGAGCTTACATGGTCTACAAATCCATTGTTCTTCCGTACCTCAGCCAATCATTGTTAAGGTGAACTTTGGTCAACTTTTATTGCCATAAATACCTTTTTAAATCTGTTATTAAAGTTGTAAATAACATGTCTGAAAGCTTAGACATAGCATATGAAAAGTACAATGAAATATTCCTAAAATGAGACAACTGATACTGCTTTCTCTGGAGTAACTCTCTAGGTCTTGCTTTTCCTTGGCTGGTTTCTTGTCAATCTCTCTCCTGGTCTGCTAAAATGTTGAAAGGATCCAATCCTCCAATTCCCGGTTCTCTCACTCCCTAGCCACCCCCAATGACTATTTTCATCACCCCCAAATCAGGTATTCAACCTCTTCCAGGGTTCAAAGAGATTAGAAAAATAAGTTCTCCCTTCTCTCAGAGCTGCCTCTAGCTTGAGTGATACACTCAGGGCTGCAGTTCAGAAAGATGATTTTTTACATCATTATACGGAGCATTTAGCTCCTCTTTGTCTCATTACCTCTCTATTTCTGATTAGGATTTTGGGATTAACTTCATACAACCAAATGGTGCATTAAAATATCTTCCTATACAAATGATTCAGAAATGTCCTTGATGCCTGAAGTGCATTTTTTCCCTGTTTCTACTTATCAAGTTTTCATTCTTTGAAAGTACTTCATTATATGTATGAAAACTATGTGTAAATATCAACTTTTTTAGTAGGATTTTCCAGTTCAATATGTTGCCTCATAACTCTTTGAAAAATACACATCGGCATATGTGAATACTGTAAAACCTACAAATCTACTTAAATATGCATCTATCTTACCACCTTATTCATGGAAGACTTGACAGTTCACTATCAAAGGCCAATCCCTCTACCCATGCCCTTATCTTTTCAAATGCACCCCTTTCCTTTTCTGCTCCCCATCATGCATCATCAAACTTCCTCCTCTAGTGGGTCATCCCCACCAGATTATAAACAGGTGGATTCTTAACCACTGCGCCACCAGGGAAGCCCCGTAAGGTCTCTTGAGGCTGCTTCAGTCTTCTCTGGAGCAGGCCATTCCCTGAACTACTACTGCATTGAAATCTCTACCCTGTAAGCTAACATATGTATTCTCTAATATTTTTGTATGCAAAGATTTTGACCTTCCAACTAGATTACAAATTTTGGTTAGATTTTAAAGCCCTATTTTCCCACAGTTTTAGGGCAAGAATATAATTCTGACATTAATTCCTCTCCCTCTTTTGTTTCCTGGAACAAATTCTTCATATATGTTAATGACTGTTAATGACCTGATGCATTCTTCTCTCTACTATGATATATACACATCAATATAATACATTATATATCACCTTCTATCCCCCCCTCCCACCCCACCCTCCCTTGCAGGTTTAACCCCCTTCAGTGGCTCTCCTCCACCTCAGGATAAAGTGGGCCTTTCACGCCCAGCTTATGTTCACTCTCTCTCTGTCTCTTACACTTCCTTCCAGCTCTGGGGACTCCATACCTATGCCTGCTGCCTGATAAGTCTCAACTTGCTTTGCTTGCTGCTTGTCCTTTAGGTCTCCGGAGCGCTTGACAAACATCCTAACCCTGTGCTAACACATCATTTACTATTTAAATTATCATGTTTCTGGTCTGATTCCAATCTAGATTTTAAATGCCTTTAGGATAGAGACTGTTTATTATTCATTTGTCACTAAAATATTTTCTTAATTTGATTCTTTTGCGTGCAAGATTCCCAAATATTTCTGTTGTCTACTTTAGACCTAGACCCCTTCTCTTTCTACCCTGTGACTTTAACTGATAGCATCATCTTTTTTTTCCCTTAGCTATCAATCATATCTTCATGCTAAAAATACTCAAATTTAAATCTCCTGCCTTTTTATTGCCAACTTAGTATATCTCACATGCATCTTAATATGCTTCGGACTCGATTCAGATATTGTATATAACCTATTTTTGCCTCAGCTTTCTTTATCTCAGGAAAGGGCACCAAAATGTACTATATTTTTCAAGCCAGGGAATACAGCAACTTTGATCCAACAGAACTCCATTCTCTTCCCCCTGTTTTGCTAGTTTTTATATATTAAATCCAGAAATGTCGGAAAGTGAACAGTACCAGGTTGTAACGATTGCTTTAAAGAACATTAAGATTTTTAAAGATGTTAAATGCTGCCCCATTCTTGATCACTACTTTTTCTTTTCTCTTTAGGCTAATTTTATATTAATATCTGATAAAACACATTTTCCAAAGTCAATTTTAACTGAAGTTCTAATTTAATTACCTCCTAAATTTTGTCAATAATTAAAAAGTTATACTCTTCTTCATATTTTCATTTTTTAAAGTGTTTTTCTCTAACAAAAAAGGCAGAAAGTGGCTTGAGGTACCTTAATAAAGATTAACTTAATAGTATTTTTCTGTTTTGAGCGTTCAGCTTAAATTGAAAGAACAATGTTTCAAGAACTAATAAATGATTTGGAGTTGGGGAAAAGAAAAAATATGAAATAGTTCTAATGGCATTTCACCCTACTTCTTTCTTTCTGCTTGACCCATTAGCAAAAATATCAAGTAATCTACAAATTCAGACTCTAATTACATTATAAGCACAAATGTCTTAGCAGTGCTGTGTTTGCCCTGTTGAGTGGAGACCCCACATGTTGTTGTCAAATTTGGTACATAGAAACCTTTTAATATGTGAAGAATTGACACAATGGCATTTATCACCACTGAGTAGAGAACAGTATCAGAGACAAGCTTCTTTTTCTGAAGGAGAGTGTGTTATCAAATTCTGGGAACAGCTGGCTTGACAGATTGTCCCTGTTTGTTCCCAGCTTAGATTTTGTTGAACACTTCAGCATATATTGGGTATGCTATTTAGGCTAGACATGACATTTCCAGTAGCTCTTTAAAGGTCAGAATGACAGATGTCTCGGTATAATATTCTCTATTGGAAATATTTATACAGTGATCAACACTTACGTATTTTTCAAATACTGCTCTTTATATTAAGTGATTTGTAAGAATCTGGTTTTTCAGAAACCTGTGTTTCAATCCTGATTTTTCAGTCTCCTGAATATAATGCATCACACTCTGGCAAAATGAGATAATATAAATGTTAACTCCATAAGACTATTATGAGGAATAAATAAATGAAAATATCTTGCAATTTTAAAGTGCCATATGAACATTAGTTATTTTCATTACAGGTATTGTGTATGTTTATTTTCTATGTGAATAAACACACATACCAATTTCTACATAAACAAGTGGATGAATGGATGAATGTTAGAATCCACATCTAACAGATATCTGGCTTTTTCATACGCTGGTTCTGCTGACATCCAAAACTAACCATTACATAGTAATCAAGTGAGTAATCAATTAATAGTGTATGGAAACACTATTAATATCTTAAACACTATCTTACATAATACACTTATCTCAGAGCATACAACTTTGTAAATGCCTCTGTTCCCAAATCTAACTGCTAACTACGAGTGGTGGTTGAGGTTGGGTGTTAACATTGCCCTTGATCAGTCTTCTGCCTCTCAGTCTCTTGTTTTACCTGCTAGCTCCTAGATCCCTCCTGCTTCTGCCCAACTTTCCCATACTCTTAACATACAGTATATTAGTTTTACTCCAGTTCTCCCTGCAAAAATCATATATATTGCAATTTATAAGGCACGGCTCTTGTAGTCATCACTTACGAGGGTTCACATAACTAAGATGCAGCAGATGATTTTAAATAAGTGTGCTCCCAGTTAAACAGCCTACTTCCTAAATAAAGATATTGTTATGTGGGAAAAAAAGTCATCAGTGTTTATTCTGCTCTTGCCAATTATTCTAATGAACTCTACAGATAGTCTGATACAACTTGACATGAATAATTTTTGATTAAGCAGAAATATTAGGATTATTTAAATAGAAACTGTCTCTATCTTAAAGGTGGTTTTGAGTGGTTCTAACATTATTATATGGAGTTTAAACTGCCATTCATTAAAAAAGATTGGGTGTTTCCATCTCCAATCAATTTAGGTAAACTACTATGTTCATTTAAAAATTAATTTTATACTGCCATATAAAGGTGCTTACCTCTTACTTCTGTCATTTTCAGGGGTGTGTGTAATGAATCCTCACTTTTCTCTTAATCAACTTGATGTAAATTATCTACTGTATTTTATACTTTAAATTTTGCAAGATACATGGAAACGTATGAGCTTGGGTATCCCAGGGACAGTCAAAGAAGGACATTCACATTTAAAGGTATTTGACTTCTGCCTTTAAGGTATACTTTCCAGTATATCTTATTATTATTAATTTCACTTAATATACATATTTATTTTAACAGTAGGACATATTATTTATTAAACCTCTTTTTTATATTTTGAAAGTTTTCTCTTTTTATTTATTTTAGGAAGTTTTTACATGTTTATATTTATGTTCCTAAAACTTTGTGCTTTTGAGCTTCAGTTGAATATGACCTGGATAAATAATGATAAATATTTATAGCCCAAGAAGATTGGACATATGTGAAAGGAGCATTCTTATTTAATAGACAAATATGTTTTTAAAACACATCCTTAGAATTCAAACAATACGTAAATCCAGCAAATATTTGTTCACACAATACTAGGATAGTTCTAAAAATTTTTGGAAAATAATATTCTGGTGTTCATGTCCACCATGATAGAAGATTGTGAAATTCATATAAATAGACCCAAGAGAATCTCTAGGTTCAGATAACGTAAAAATGCATCAAGGTCTTTGTATTATTGTCCTCAATAATCCACTCTCTCCTGTAGGAGTATCATACGTCCTCATTCTTGCCAAGTCTCCTTTTAGTTGCAGTATATTCCCTCTTATTTTGAGGCTTAGTCATGTGACTTACTTTGACCAAGAAAACGGATGGGTACACCATGTATGAATAGAAGATGTAAGCGTATTTGCACAGTTCAGTTAGGTTTCTCGCTCCCCTCTTCTTCCATGAGAACAGCTTGCTCCAGTTACGTGCTATCCTAGGTCATAGGTCATGGAGGAAGGCGACTTGAGGAGCAGAGCTGAACACAATAGAGCTAAGCTGAACAGAGCAGAACAGAACTGACCTGCAGAACTGTGAGTCTGAAATAACTTTTTATTGTTGAAATACACTGATTTGGGGATTATTTTCTTGCCACAACAAACCTGACTTATATAGCCTTTCTAAAGGTATGTTGCAAAGAGAAAGTAAAGCAAGCAGATAAATAATAACAATATCTGTAGCCATCTATTGACTCATCTTATTCCATGTCAGTCATTCACTCACACATTCATTCTTTCCTTTATTCAACAAACATGTATCACTGTAGGAGCAAAGGCCTGCCAGTTGCTATTGGGAATTAAAAAAAAAAAAAAAAAAAAAAGGATATCGAAAACTGCAAACAAAGTTGTCCCCTTAAGAAATCTATTCTCTCCCAGAACAGTGCCCATTAAAGTTTTGAAAATTATTTTCTCAAAAATATTTCAACACTGCATACTATAATATATAGCAATAGGTGAATTAAAAATTTATAATGTTTTCTTCCCAATCTAAGATTCAAAAAGTATTTTGAAAATCACATTTCCATAGTTTACGCCATATGCTCACCATTAACGAAGTAAATGGAAAAATATGGTAAATATTGGAAAACTCTTACAACTTTTTCAGAAATCTGAAAAGGGTATCCCCAGAGAATTTGGTAGAGTGCTAATTATAGACCAGTTCTAGGCATTCACACCAGCCAAGCTGGAAAAACATACAATTCATGGGGAATTATTGGACTTATCTGGTTTTAACTGAGCTTTTTTCTATGATTTGATTTTTTTTTGATTGGCTGCTTCAGGATTCAGATTATGCATCTTTAATTAATCAGACTCTACTTTCAAATAATCTTGTCTTACTTTACCAGTAGTGTAAGGTTCTTACAACAGGGTATTTCCAAATAACCCCCTCATCATTGATCAGATCAAGGGTTAAAAAGTAAGACTCACCAAAAAAAAAAAAAAAAAAAAAAGACTCACAATACTCCTAGAGACTGTAACTTATTGCAGCCACAAGTTTTGAAAAAATATCCAATGTAACTGAAACTTGGGCTTCATTTTGTTCAATTAGTATAACTAGCTTCTGTATTGCTAAAAATATTAAGAAATGTTAGGTCAATATTAATATTACTTTGGAAATTTCTATTTTGGTTTTCTTTGTTGTTTTTTGCTGCTTTATTAGTTCCCTTTTTCTCTTTATGAAATATCCCACAACTGGAATTCAAAAATGAAACACGTTTATGTTTTAAATACCTTATGATTGGTAATAATGCATGCCATTTCTAAGAAGAATATAGTGTATGTTCATTCGTATGTGTTCATATATGTTTTACTAGGTTGGCAGTTATTAATGATAACTACCTTATAATGACTCTTTACTGGTCACTAAAATCTAATTTCATTTACTTCTAGGTCAGATATGTGAAACTTCCAAATCTATATGGGAATCGATGGGCCTTTTTATAGTCCAGGTTTACTGTGACTTGCTACTTGGATTCACCTCATACTACATATCTACATACTACATATCTACATACTCATACTACATATCTACACCAACAGTATGATAAGAAAAGTAGTCTAGTATAGAATTAATTTAAAAAATTTATTCTCATTTAACTTCTCAACACTAATATCACTCATTATTGGGGTAGAACCAACCTCATTTAATGCTAGAAACATACTTATAAAGGTGCCAGTCACTCCTTTGTTTTCTTTTGAGGTTAAAACTTTGGAAGTCTATTAAATGTAGAAAATGTTTCTATGTTGACTAAAAGCAAATGTCAAATCATGAATGTTCTTGTGACAAATATATTGCGTCATTCAAGAAACATATTGAGTGTTTAATATTCCGAAAATCCACACTTAGCCATAGATTGTAGTTGGCCTAGTATAAATCAATCAGGTTTTAATTTATAACTAGGAGAAACACTCAACAGGTTAGGAGCCACTGAACAAGGTGATTTAAAAGTAACAACTCTTTGTTAAGTGTTATTGACTCTGCATTTGAAGGAAAAAAAATTACCAACTTGTCACTTGACTCTGCACTTGAGAAGAGGCTCTAAATTTCCATGTAGGAACAGTGAAACGTAAGCCTGGATATTAGAATTCAACATTACTCACTGCAGCGAGAGAGGCCTTCATTAATTAAACGTCCAAAGTGTGCTAAGTGCTGCAGAGGACAATAAAGGCATGTTCCTTGTCAGTGTGGAGAATGGAAGTCATTTCCTCTTGGGACCTCTATTGCTGACGTAAGTTCTATCCGTCAAAGAAAGAAACATGCCTCATCATACGTAAAAGAGAGTATGCTTTCCTCTGTTCTGCTTCAAGGCTCTTTCCTTGCTACTTACTTGTTCTTGAAGGACAGGGAGTAACACTGACTGTTAGTGATTTATGATCTAATGATAGCAAAAGGCACGTGAACGAAGAATAGCCCCCTATTGTACCAGCTGGGTTTATTAGGTTCTAGCATTGAGCTTCACCAACAGCATAACTCTTGCTGCCCATTTTGCTCTCCATCGCTGGCAAGATTCTACTCAACAGTCAAGTACCGACTCACAAGTCACTTCCTTTGTGAAGCCTTCTCAGTTCCCTGAAGAACTGAGTTGCTATTGTCTGTATTCTAAAAGAAAGTTGTCTTACTGTACTAAGAGCTCTTTACTGCTTTGTACTGTTATTTATCTGTTTACTGTTTTGCTCCCAAGTAAGATGTGAATTTCTTAAACAAAGTGGCATTTCTTATTTTCCGGTAGTCATCAAAAGTAAAATATAAGGGCTTCCCTGGTGGTGCAGTGGTTGAGAATCTGTCTGCTAATGCAGGGGACACGGGTTTGAGCCCTGGTCTGGGAGGATCCCACATGCCGCGGAGCAACTAGGCCCGTGAGCCACAACTACTGAGCCTGCGCGTCTGGAGCCTGTGCTCCGCAACAAGAGAGGCCGTGATAGTGAGAGGCCCATGCACCGCGATGAAGAGTGGCCCCTGCTTGCCACAACTAGAGAAAGCCCTCACACAGAAATGAAGACCCAACACAGCAAAAATAAAATAAAATAAATTAATAAACTCCTACCCCCAACATCTTCTTTAAAAAAAAAAAAAGTAAAATATAAAAAGAAAAGGGCAAAATAAAAAAGGCAAAAATTTGTCTAGGAAATACAACAATTTTAAGAGAGAAAGCATAAAGATTCTGTTTCACAGTATCCACATTTAAATTATTGGATCTAGTCAATACCCTCTATTCCTTAGTGCTATCACTTAAAAGAGGTTTGGAAGAATAAGGGTGTAGCCTTATTCTATTGAATAATAGTACTCACTATGGACCCTGGAAGGCTATTTGTTGTCAGTAATTAGTATCCAAACCACTAATTCTATGCACCTCTCCCATCTTTTAGTTCTAATCACAGTGTAGATCTGGAGCCTTCATCAGTGGACAGAGAAATGATTCTCTTCTAAGATCTGACAGGAAACATCTGTGTGCAAACTAGAGAAAAATCACTTCAATCTCTGTTTTATTTCCTTTTCTATAAAATAAAGGGTTTAGAATAAGTTTTTACCCTCAATAAATCTCATCCACTAGTAATCATTGCTCTAAACCTCTGCCTTTTTTTTCAAAAGTTCTATTTTTCTGCTTAAGGTAAGAAATCACTCAGAGTGGAAGTCACCTAGAAGCACTGTTGACAAAGAAAGCACTGAATACCAATCAGAAGTCCCTATTCACATGAGAAGGTCATCTCAAGAGATCACTTCCTCCTTCTATCACTAGTATCCCTCTTGCTGTGCTAAGGTGGGATGCAATGTATGAACTTTAATTAGAGGGAAAGAACTTCTCAATTTGTGTAAGATACCTTTACAAAAATGTTTACCTGTGTGTGTTTGTGTATGAGTGTTTTTTCTTGCCATTTAAATGAAAGTTGGTGGATTCTGTAGTGTTTAAATATCCCTGAGAGTCTTTTAGTTCTGTTCTGTAATTCTTCACACATCAACTGCATATATTCTTCCTCTCTCAATAGCATTTTATTATATATGCAGTGATGTAACATTAGTAGTGGCCATTTAATGTATTCAAATCCAAGGTGAAGTCATTGTAAAAGTTAAAAATGGATAGGCCTTTTGCTTATCTGGGATGCTGACATCACTGCTAGATAAATAATACAATCTTCTTAGCCTTGTTCAGAAATAGGTCAATAAAAATTTCAAAAACCCTCTGGATGAAGTAAAACCTTAGGTTTGCTTTTCTTATAATAATTCTGCTTAATCATTAAGTGGTTGCAACTTGGCATTCTTTTAGGTATGTGCAGTGGACAGAATTCACACTAGACCCTAAGTATGAAAGCTATATAATGAGATAGTGTTAATCCTATAAATAGCATTGGAAGTGTGGAAAATTTTTTTAAAGGGGGGTAAAAAAAGAAAGAAAAAAGAAATAGCAAAGTACAGTGTAATTTTAGTGAAATGGAAATGGAATATGATGACTTCAACTCTTGCTTTATGTGCAGAGAGAGTAGTTGTCTTATATAATAACAGATTTAAGAGGCCATGTAAGGATGTCCTAACCACATCATACTCTAAACATTACTCACGGGGTAAAATTATTCATTTCGGTTTTGTTCTATGATTAAAACTCTACTAATTATAAAATATATGTTACCTTATTTTTTCTTGTAAATGCAAATTTAAGACACATTAATATTCAGTCATTTAGGTGTTAATATGAATTTGTTGAATAAGGATCTTGTTTATTTTATGCCTGGATGAGATCAGTTGTCATAAAAGAATGGGAATTTTGACAGTATAAAGAACTGGTCTCATAATGACATTGAAACAACTTTCCACCATGCCTACCACTGCTTTGTGAAAAATGTACTATAATGGTATCACTTTTATCATAGAATATTCTAAGAATTCAACTATATTGTAGGTACACTAGGGATCAAATAATTGTCTTCAAGTCCGATCTTAATTACTAAACTGCAGTATAATATCAGTCAATTTTTCTCATTGATTATCTAGTAAGGACATGATTTATGCCATATGTTTAATGTCAGGAAGGCTTCTGTCAACACAAACCAAGATGCTTATTCATCTTTCCTCACCATTACTTAACTGTGTGCTTCAGGTATATAAACTGATTTTAATTTTAACACTGCCTTAAAAGTAGCATTAATAGCAACCTATAAATGTTGTAAACATAACTCATAATATATTCAAAAGTCAGTGTCTGTGGTTTTTACACTTCTTTTGTTAAGGGGCTATCTGTGCTACTTCTGTCTTCAATTTAAGGCAGATAATTGTGGTTTGATTAAATCTCTGTAAGGAAAATAATGCTTTTCACACACCTATAAAGGGGAATATGGAGGAGGTTATGAACATGTTTTTATCTATATATATTGTATATTTATATATATATTTAAATTTTCTTTAAAAGTTATTCACGTACTACAAAGATCACAGAATATGTTTATTTGCAATGCATTACTACTTTTTAGAAAACAAAGTGTATATGCTTCTTGCAAAGAAATATAAATAGCAAATCTATTTGTGCTTACACCTCTTAAAAAAATGTATTTTAGGACCTTCAAGATGGCAGAGTAAGACGTGGCAATCACCTTCCTCCCCATAAATACATCAAAAATACATCTACATGTGTAACAACTCCTACAGAACACCTACTGAATGCTGGCAGAAGACCTCAGACTTCCCAAAAGGCAAGAAAATCCCCATGTACCTGGGTAAGGCAAAAGGAAAAAACAGAGACAAAAGAACAGGGACGGGACCTGCACCTCTGCGAGGGACCTGTGGGAGGAAAAGTTTCCACACACTAGGAAGTCCCTTCGCGGGCGGAGACTGCGGGTGGCAGAGGGGGGAAGCTTCGGAGCCACAGAGGAGAGCACAGCAACAGGGGTGCAGAGGGCAAAGTGGAGAGATTCCCGCACAGAGGATGGGTGCCGAGCAGCACTGACCAGCCTGAGAGGCTTGTTTGTTCACCCGCCGGGGCGGGCGGGGCTGGGAGCTGAGGCTCCGGCTTTGGTCGGAGCGCAGGGAGAGGACTGGGGTTGGCTGCGTGAACACAGCCTGCAGGGTGCACCTGTGCACCACAGCTAGCCGGGAGGGAGTCCCGGAAAAAGTCTGGACCTGCCTAAGAGGCAGGAGACCATTGTTTCAGGGTGCTCGAGGAGAGGGGATTCAGAGCACCAACTCAACAAGCTCCAGAGACAGGCGCAAGTCGTGGCTATCGGCACAGACACAAGAGACGTGAAAAACTAAGGCTGCTACTGCAGCCACCAAGAAGCCTGTGTGCAAGCATGGGTCACTATCCACACCTTCCCTCCCGGGAGCCTGTTCAGCCCGCCACTGCCAGGGTCTCGTGATCCAGGGGCAACTTCTCTGGGAGAACACACGCTGCGCCTCAGGCTGTTGCAACGTCACGCTGCCCGCTGCCGCCTCAGGCTCACCCTGCATTCCACACCCCTCCCTCCCCCCAGCCTGAGTGAGCCAGAGCCCCCCCTAATCAGCTGCTCCTTTAACCCCCTCCTGTCTGGGTGAGACCTCAGGTGACCTACACAAAGAGGTGGTGCCAAATCCAAAGCTGAGCCCCTGGGAGCTGTGCAAACAAAGAAGAGAAAGGGAAATCTCTCCAAGCAGCCTCAGGAGCAGCGGATTAAATCTCTACAATCAACCTGATGTACCCTGCCATCTGTGGAATACCTGAATAGACAACGAATCATCCCAAAATTGAGGCAGAGGACTTTGGGAACAACTGTGGACTTGGGGGTTGCTTTCTGAAGCTAATTTGTTTCTGGTTTTATGCTTATCTTAGGTTGGTATTTACAGCTTATTATCATTGGTATTGGTAGATTTGTTTATTGATTTAGTTGCTCTCCCTTTTTTTAAAAAAAAGAATATATATATACACTTTTTCTTTCCTTTTTCTCTTTTTGTCAGTGTGTATGTGTATGCTTCTTTGTGTCATTTTGTCTGTATAGCTTTGCTTTTATCATTTGTCCTAGGGTTCTGTCTTTTATTGTTGTTGTTGTTTGTATAGTTTTTAGCACTTGTTATCACTGGTGGGTTTGTTATTTGGTTTAGTTGCTCTCTTCTTTCTTTTTTTTTATTACTTTTATAATCTTAATAAATTTATTTTATTACTTGTTTTCTTTCTTTCTTTTTTTTTTCTCCCTTTTCTTCTGAGCCATGTGGCTGACAGGGTCTTGGTGCTCCAGCCAGAGGTCAGGCCTAAGCCTCTGAGGTGGGAGAACCAAGTATAGGACATTTGTCCCCCAGAGACCTCCAAGCTCCATGTAATATCAAATGGCGAAAGCTCTCCCAGAGATCTCCATCTCAACTCTAAGACCCAGCACCACTCAACAACCAGCAAGCTACACTGCTGGATACCGTATACCAAACAACTACCAAGACAGGAACACAACACCACCCATTAACAGAAAGGCTGCCTAAAATCATAATATGTTCTCAGACAACCCAAAACACACCACCAGATGCAGTCCTGCCCAGCAGAAAGACAAGATCCAGCCTCATCCACAAGAACACAGGCACTAGTCCCCTCAACCAGAAAGCCTACACAACCCACTTTACCCACTGGGGGCAGACACCAAAAACAATGGGAACTACGAACCTGCAGCCTGCAAAAAGGAGACCCCAAAACAGTAAGTTAAACAAAATGAGAAGACAGAGAAATACACAGCAGATGAAGGAACGAGGTAAAAACCCACGAGACCAAACAAATGAAGAGGAAATAGGAAGTCTACCTTAAAAAGAATTCAGAGTAATGACGGTAAAGATGATCCAAAATCTTGGAAACAGAATGGAGAAAATACAAGAAACGTTTAACAAGGACCTAGAAGAACTAAAGAACAAACAAACAATGATGAACAACACAATAAATGAAATTAAAAATTCTCTAGAAGGAATCAATAGCAGAATAACTGAGGCAGAAGAATGGGTAAGCAACTTGAAAGATAAAATAGTAGAAATAACTACCGCAGAGCAGAATAGAGAAAAAAGAATGAAAAGAATTGAGGACAGTCTCAGAGACTTCTGGGACAACATTAAATGCACCAACATTCAAATTATAAGGGTCCCAGAAGAAGAGAAAAAGAAAGGGACTGAGAAACTATTTGAAGAGATGATAGTTGAAAACTTCCCTAATATAGAAAAGGAAATAGTCAATCAAGTCCAGGAAGAGCAGAGCCCCATACAGGATAAATCTAAGGAGGAACACGCCAAGACACATATTGATCAAACTATCAAAAATTAAATATAAAGAAAAAATATTAAAACAGCAAGGGAAAAACAACAAATAACATACAAGAGAATCTTCATAAGGTTAACAGCTGATCTTTCAGCAGAAACTCAGCAAGCCAGAAGGGAGTGGCAGGACATATTTAAAGTGATGAAAGGGAAAAACCTAGATTTTTTTAGTAATCTTGGAATAACCAAGATTACTCTGCCCAGCAAGGATCTCATTCAGATTCGATGGAGAAATTAAAACCTTACAGACAAGCGAAAGCTAAGAGAATTCAGCACCACCAAACCAGCTTTACAACAAACGCTAAATGAACTTTTCTAGGCAGGAAACACAAGAGAAGACTTACAATAACAAACCCCAAACAATTAAGGAACTGGCAGTAGGAACATACATATCAATAACTACCTTAAATGTAAATGGATTAAATGCTCCAACCAAAAGACATAAGCTGGCTAAATGGATATAAAAACATGACCTGTATATATGCTGTCTACAAGAGACCCACTTCAGACCTTCGGACACATACAGACTGAAAGTGAGGGGATGGAAAAAGATTCCATGAAAATGGAAAACAAAAGAAAGCTGGAATAACAATTCTCATATCAGACAAAATAGAGTTTAAAATAAAGACTATTACAAGAGACAAAGAAGGACAATGCATAATGATCAAGGGATTAATCCAAGAAGAAGATATAACAATTGTAAATATTTATGCACCCAACATAGGAGCACCTCAATACATAAGGCAAATGCTAACAGCCATAAAAGGGGAAATTGACAGTAACACAATAATATAAGGGGACTTTAACACCCCACTTTCACCAATGGACAGATCATCCAAAATGAAAATAAATAAGGAAACACAAGCTTTAAATGATACATTAAACAAGATGCACTTAATTGATATTTATAAGACATTCCATCCCCAAACAACAGAACACACTTTCTTCTCAAGTGCTCATGGAACATTCTCCAGGATACATCATATCTTGGGTCACAAATCAAGCCTTGGTAAATTTAAGAAAATTGAAAACGTAGCAAGTATCTTTTCTGACCACAATGCTATAAGACTAGATATCAATTACAGGAAAAAACCTACAAAACAATTGTTGGAGGCTAAAGAGTACTCTACTAAATAACCAAGAGATCACTGAAGAAATCAAAGGGGAAATCAAAACATACCTAGAAACAAGAGACAATGAAAACATGACAACCCAAAACCTATGGGATGCAGCAAAAGCAATTCTAAGAGGGAAGTTTATAGCAATACAATCCTACCTCAAAAAAACAAAAAAATACCTCAAATAAACAACCTAACCTTACACCTAAAGCAATTAGAGAAAGAACAAAAATCCCCAACGTTAGCACAAGAAATCATAAAGATCAGATCAGAAATAAATGAAAAAGAAATGAAGGAAATGATAGCAAAGGTCAATAAAACTAAAAGCTAGTTTTTTGAGAAGATAAACAAAATTGATAAACCATTAGCCAGACTCATCAAGAAAAAGGGAAACGACTGAAATCAATAGAATTAGAAATGAAAAAGGAGAAGTAACAACTGACACTGCAGAAATACAAATGATCATGAGAGATTACTGTAAGCAACTGTATGCCAATAATATAGACAACCTGGAAGAAATGGACAAATACTTAGAAAGGCACAACCTTCCGAGACTGAACCAGTAATAAATAGAAATATAAACAGACCAATCACAAGCACTGAAAGTGAGACTGTGATTAAAAATCTTCCAACAGGGCTTCCCTGGTGGCGCAGTAGTTGGGAGTCTGCCTGCTAATGCAGGGGGCACAGGTTCGAGCCCTGATCTGGGAGGATCGCACATGCCGTGGAGCAGCTGGGCCCGTGGGCCACAAGTGCTGAGCCTGTGTGTCTGGAGCCTGCGCTCCGCAGCAAGAGAGGCCACAACGGTGAGAGGCCCGCACAAGGCAATGAGGAGTGGCCCCCACTCACCGCAACTGGAGAGAGCCCTCGCACAGAAACGAAGACACAACACAGCCAAAAATAAATAAATGAAGTACTGAATACATAACTACTTAAAAAAAAATTACAGTTGCTACAATGTTTAAAAAAAAATATATATATATATATATCTTCCAACAAACAAAAGCCCAGGACCAGATGGCTTCACAGGAGAATTCTATCAAACATTTAGAGAAGAGCTAACACACATCCTTCTCAAATTCTTCCAAAATATAGCAGAGGGAGGAATACTCCCAAACTCATTCTATGAGGTCACCATCACCCTGATTCCAAAACCAGACAAAGATGTCACAAAGAAAGAAAACTACAGGCCAATATCACTGATGAACATAGATGCAAAAATCCTCAACAAAATACTAGCAAAGAGAATCCAACAGCACATTAAAAGGCTAATACACCATGATCAAGTGGGGTTTATTCCAGGAATGCAAGGATTCTTCAATATATGCAAATCAATCAATGTGATCAACCATATTAACAAGTTGAAGAAGAAAAACCATATGATCATCTCAGTAGATGCAGAAAAAGCTTTCATCATAATTCAACACCCATTTATGATAAAAATCCTCCAGAAAGTAGGCTTAGAGGTAACTTACTTCAACATAATAAAGGTCATATATGAAAAACCCACAGCCAACATCATTCTCAATGGTGAAAAACTAAAAACATTTCTACTAAGATCAGGAACAAGACAAGGTTGCCCACTCTCACCACTCTTATTCAACATAGTTTTGGAAGTTTTAGCCACAGCAATCAGAGAAGAAAAAGAAATAAAAGGAATCCAAATCAGAAAAGAAGAAGTAAAACTCACTGTTTGCAGATGACATGATACTATACATAGAGAATCCCAAAGATGCTACCAGAAAACTACTAGAGCTAATCAATGAATTTGGTAAAGTAGCAGGATACAAAATTAATGCACAGAAATCTCTTACATTCCTATATACTAATGATGAAAATTCTGAAAGAGAAATTAAGGAAACACTCCCCTTCACCATTGCAATAAAAAGAATAAAATACCTAGGAATAAACCTACCTAAGGAGACAAAAGACCTGTATGAAGAAAACTGTAAGACAGTGATGAAAGAAATTAAAGATGATACAAACAGATGGAGAGATATACCATGTTCTTGGATTGGAAGAATCAACATTGTGAAAATGACTATACTACCCAAAGCAATGTACAGATTCAATGCTATCCCTATCAAACTACCAATGGCATTTTTCACATAACTAGAACAAAAAGTATCACAATTTGTATGTAAACACAAAAGACCCTGAATAGCCAAAGCAATCTTGGGAAAGAAAAACAAGAGCTGGAGGTAACAGGCTCCCAGACTTCAGACTATACTACAAAGCTACAGTAATCAAGACAGTATGGTACTGGCACAAAAACAGAAATATAGATCAATGGAATAGGATAGAAAGCCTAGAGATAAACCCACTCACCTGTGGTCCCCTTATCTTTGATAACGGAGGCAAGAATATACAGTGGAGAAAAGACAGCCTCTCCAATAAGTGGTGCTGGGAAAACTGGACAGCTACATGTAAAAGAATAAAATGAGAACACTCCCTAACACCATACACAAAAATAAACTCAAAATGGATTAAAGTTCTAAACATAAGGCCAGACACTATAAAACTCTTAGAAGCAAACATAGGCAGAACACTCTATGACATAAATCACAGCAAGATCCTTTTTGACCCACCTCCTAGAGAAATGGAAATAAAAACAAAAATAAACAAATGGGACCTAAGGAAACTTAAAAGCTTTTGCACAGCAAAGGAAACCATAAACAAGACAAAATGACAACCCTCAGAATGGGAGAAAATATTTGCAAATGAAGCAACTGACAAAGGATTAATCTCCAAAATTTACAAGCAGCTCATGCAGCTCAATATCAAAAAAATAAACAACCCAATCCAAAAATGGGCAGAAGATCTAAATAGGCATTTCTCCAAAGAAGGTATACAGACTGCCAGCAAACACATGAAAGGATGTTCAACATCACTCATCATTAGAGAAATGCAAGTCAAAAGTACAATGAGGTATCAGGTCACACTGGTCAGAAGGGCCATCATCAAAATATCTACAAACAATAAATGCTGGAGAGGGTGTGGAGAAAAGGGAACACTCTTGCACTGTTGGTGGAAAAGTAAATTGATACAGCCACTATGGAGAACAGTATCAAGGTCCCTTAAAAAACTAAAAATAGAACTAACATAAGACCCAGTAATCACCCTACTGGGCATATACCCTGAGAAAACCACAATTCAAAGACTCATGTACCACAATGTTCATTGCAGCTCTATTTACAATAGGCAGGACATGGAAGCAGCCTATGTATCCATTGACAGATGAATGGATAAAGAAGATGTGGCACATATATAAAATGCAATATTACTCAGCCATAAAAAGAAATGAAGTTGAGTTACTTGTAGTGAGGTCAATGGACCTAGAGACTGTCATACAGAGTGAAGTAAGTCAGAAAGAGAAAAACAAATACCCTATGCTGACACATGTATATGGAATTTAAAAACAAAGGTTCTCAAGAACCTAGGGGCAGGTGAGGAATAAAGACACAGATGCAGAGAATGGACTTGAGGACACGGGAAGGGGGAAGGGTAAGCTGGGACGAAGTGAGGGAGTCGCATGGACATATATACACTACCAAACGTAAAACAGCTAGTGGGAGGCAGCCGCATAGCACAGGGAGATCAGCTCTGTGCTTTGTGACCACCTAGAGGGGTGGGATAGGGAGGGTGGGCGGTAGATGCAAGAGGAAGGGGATATGGGGATATATGTTTATGTATAGCTGATTCACTTTGTTATAAAGCAGAAACTAACACACCATTGTAAAGCAATTATACTCCAATAAAGATGTTAAAAAGAAGTTTGTTACTTTATTATATTTTTCATTGCTTCCTGAATGATCGTCACCATCACCATCATCATCCTGATTATAATCATCACTAGGTGGTATTTAATCATCAGTTCATTGATTACTTTACCTGAGAATGTGATAATTATATAGAAATGTAGGAACATATTATTTCACTGCAGTCAATTTATAATTTCATGGAAAGATACATCAGATTAAATATTTTATTAATAGCATGAAAATCGTGATACAAAATCAATGAAAGTGGAAAGTGAGATTTATAAATGATATCATGAAATTATACATATATTATTTCAGTGTTTCACTTCTCTAGTGCTTCCCACCTAGAAACTTTGTTCCTGATATGAAGCTCAGCCAATCTGAGTTTAGTCTTGCATCACCCTCAAAATTAGTGGGTCCTAGACTTATCTTAACACTGAGATTCATTTTATCTGGAGTATCTGAAATTTTTTTTTACTAGACTATAGGGAAACATAGACAGCTATGTGTCCAGAAACAATTTAACTTCCTGCTAAGCAATTTTAACTTATACAAATGGGCTTAAAACAGATTACCAATCCATCTGGGTTTAACTATTACTTTCCCCTAGGATTCTTTTTATCATGTCTCCTCACACCAAGTTAGATCTCCATGGAGATTAATTCCTTCTGAAATTCAATCTGTATTCATCTTTGGACACTGTATGAATTGGCTTTCTATACCTGTTAGAGTTTATAGTGGAGGAGACTCTAGTGTGTGGATGTTCTAGAAATTTCTCTGGTTTCTTCTACCCATGATCTAACTTTCTCTGTCACTCAATGCGTTTCTTTAGATTATGGTAATATATTGTGAGCATTTGCCTAATGAAGTAAAGGTGGCTCCTCTCATTCATTTTAATTTATTAAATTTAATTGCTTAATTTATAATCAGCTTAAACATAAATGCATGTTTGTATATTTCAGTTAGTTTTACCAAATTTTATTTACTTGGGGCTTTTCTATATAAATTTACTGTATTATGCATTTATTTTGGGGTCAGAAAAAAAACGTTTGCTTGCTCTATTGTTCTCCCAAAGGATGAGGTTTATTTAGCATTAAAATTAATCTTGTCAGCTTAGTTGGCCAGTTAATTATATTTAACATTTTACTGTTAGCTGTTTCAAGAAACTCAGAAAATTGTTGTGTTGCTTGAGTACACCTAGGAGGAATTATTTTAAAAGTACCAGCAGTGACATTTATAATTACTGGATCTTTGAAAAGCAAGTGCTGTTGGTGAAGTAAATACAACCTGACGTTCCCCAATGTCCATTGCAAGGAAGAACTTTAATACCACAAACAGATTTCAGTCATATGCTACAGAATGTGATGGTTATCTTTTAAATTCCATTTCTGTTATACTCTTAAATCTACTGACCTAATGAAAATGAATTTAATACCTAGGAAATATATCTAGAGGCACTGGTGAATCCTTGTCTAAAAAATAGTGAGAATAATGGATCAAGAGAGAAGACACGCCAGACCAGAGAAAAATGATTTAGTAGAGGAAAGAGTCTTGACCTTTTAATAGAGCTTCACAAGAACTATTTCAACAACTGCACTCATAAATGCTATGTGTCCTGAATTGTTTGCATTTGTGCATTTTACAATTATTTACTACTAACAGAACAAATGATGGCATTGAAGAATTTACTTAAGAAGGAATAAAGAAATTTGGATAGCTCAGGGGAAATATATATTAAAATAAATGTATATAAAGCCAATATATGAACAATTATATATACTTGTGTATATATATATATATACACACATATATATGTGTGTGTGTATATATATATGTATACATATACATATATATATCAGAGAAAAAGAGAAAGAATAATAAAGAGAATATGTATGAAGAAAATATATTTTTACCCAATATTCATTATTCAAAGTTTAGGGAACGAATGAAAAATGAAGAGTAATGCATTTTTGAGTTATTTTGGAAGTTGTAGCTATATTCTAAATGAAATAATTGAAAATGAATAAACGAATGAGCACAACACTGAAACTCTCTCAATGTGTTATCACATACATATTACAATTTCAGAAGTGCCACTGGAAGTTTCTGGGTATAAAAAGTACAGTAAGTCCCCTACATATCAACAAGTCCTGTCCCGAGAGCGCATTTGTAAGTCCAATTTGTTCATTAAGTCTAACAAAGTTAGGTACCCAACTAATACAATCAGCTACATAGTACTGTACTGTAATAGGTTTATAATACTTTTCACACAAATAATACATAAAAAAAATGTAAAAAATAAAGAAAACATTTCAAATCTTACAGCACAGTACCTTGAAAAGTACAGTAGTACAGTACAACAGCCGGCATACAGGGGCTGGCACTGAGTGAACAGGCAAGAAGAGTTACTGACTGGAGGAGGGAGAGGCGGTGGGAGATAGCAGAGCTGAAGGATCATCAGCAATAGGAGATGGAGGTCAAGCTGCAATTTCACTACGCCTGACATTGATGGCACAGGTTCTGGTTCCTCGCTGGATTCAATTCTATCTACCCCTTTGAAAAAACTATCCAGTGATGTCTGGGTAGTAGCTGTTTTTCTCATCATAGATGACACGGTAGCACTGGATTGCATCCTGAACGGCTGCTGCAACCTTCGTGTACCGTTCTACGTTTGGGTCCCGTGCCTCAAAAACTAACAGTGCCGCCTCAAATAAAGAAAATCCCCTGGCCATTTCCTGCATCACGAATCTCTTCGGTTCTTCAGTTACTTCTTCTTCCTCTTGTCACTCCACTCTCTCAATTATTTTCACTTTTGTTTCCATTGTTATCTCTTGGCACTTCTTAGCAGTACCAGCTACATCACAGCTGCTTTTACACTTGCTTCTGGATATCCTGGGCTTGAAATAAATACTGTACTACTCTGTACACATGTTCACATGTTTGAAAGTTTGCAACTTGAAGGTTTGTATGTAGGGGACTTAATGTATTTGCTTTTTTTAATGTCTGAAAATGACCTAATTTTGCTCTAATTCTTAAAAGATACTTTAGCAGAATATAGAATTCTAGATTTTCAGTTAGTTTTCCTCAGCACTTTGATGATATAATGCTTATATCTTATGCCACAAAGACAGGGTCTTGACAATGATTAAAACTGTCCCATAAAGGGTGAATTATATATTATATAGTCATAGAAAAGAATAATTTTTAACACAGCTATAGAGAGATCATATTTTATCTAGTGTTTATCATTTTGAATATAGATTCTTCACTCTATTGTTCAGTCTTAGAAAGCCAGAGTCCCTGAAATATAGCTGTGTGACCTTGGAAATGCCATGTAACCCCTCTGATCCTTTTCCACTTAATCTGGAAAAGGAGCATTTATAACACCTTATGTACAATGCTGTTAGAAAAAATAAATGAGAGGATTAAGTAATGCCAAATATTAATTACAAGGTAAGAAAATTATTTGCCATTGTAACTATGAACAAGCTCTAAGATAAAGGAAGAAAATTACTTTTCTCACAGCACATGCATGATCTTGTTCTTTTCAATCAACTGGTATATTTGGCAGGGGTTTCAAATTCATATCCTTACAGAGAATAGACACTAACATAAAATGTGTGAAGTGAAAGGATATAAGATTATAGAGAGCAATGGGGCTCTGCTAATGAAGAGTAATCTAGAAAGGCATTTACTTTCATTTGTATTGGAACATGACTACAGAAAAGTCTGGCTTAAAGATGACTAGTTTTACATGTAGTTTACAGAGTTATTCTCAAAGTGTGTTTCTTTAATACATATTTTGATTTAAAACTGTGGTTGTCTACAAACCAGCAAAATCACACTGGTGTAAACTTCAGTTTCCTCGTAACACTGACACTTACCTTTTCAATCCCACTCTTTTCTACTTTTATTCTAGACATTTGCTTTACTACTCTAAAGATCCACAAAGTGTTCCCTATTTATTCTTCCTATTTAGAACTTACTTACTCTAATAATGTATTTAGCAATAGAAGGGTGGGGGTCAATGCCAATAAAACACAAAAGAGAACAACACATAAAAGGACTTAGAATGTTGGCATGGGCAAATACAAAGGAATTACTTCTGTGAGCTGAAAAGCTAGAGAATTTAATGAATGATCCAATGTATTCAATAGTCTGTAAAGGGTTTGAAATATTTGAAGTTAGAATATAATGACATGTAGAAGGAATTTCAATAGCCATTATCCTTTCATTCCCTGAAAGAATAATGAGCCAACAGCTTCATAAGCATTATATCTCTATTGTAAATTATTACTTAGCAACTGTACATCCTAAAATAATCATGCTGAATTTCTTTTATTTATTCTCATTTGAATAAATATGTTTTCATTCCAGTATTGTTCAAATTAGTAAAGACCTAGCTTTGTGCTATCAGGTAGATTGCAAAATGCTTGAGAAAAATGTTATTGTTTTCAATGGTAGATTGTATGTGTTTTTAAATTATTATAACATTTAAAAAATCTTTTCGTAAGTATGAACTATTTAGTCATATGTTTATGACTTTTGTTAGAGGAGTTATAACTGTACACATAAAATTTTGAAATGGTCTGTTTAATTAAAATCACTATCATCAGAACTCTAGTAAGTGGGAAGCAGATAGAAAACAACCACATGTGGTTTATCACCAAATGAGATAATTGCAAGTCTATGCTTTAATATTTAAAACTAATCATTTATGTAAATAATTAAATGATTTTTCTTGATCAACTACAGTATATTCACATATGTCTATATTTTGTGATGGCTTCCTTTAACTCTAAATGTGATTGAAAAATGATTGGCTTAAAGATTAGAAATACGTTAAATAAATTGATATCAATGATATTAATATCAATTGATATTAATGAATCTGGGAACACATATCTTTGAAATTAATGCTTTTATAAACATTCAGTATCCTTTGTCATGCCATCATTTAGTAGAATTGCCATTGCACATTTTATGAAAACCTCTGTAACCTGGTTTGATTTTTAAATATATTTAAGAAATATTATATTAAACTGAGAGAACTATTTAATATCTCAGAAGGTAAGTTAAAAACAGGTAAATATATAAATTCAAGTCACTATCTTGCTTAAAATTTTTATCCTACTTAAAAACACTTAAAGTGTTCTTTCATAACCATTCTTTCGTAGGTTTTCAAATTATGTAAACAACAAAAACAAAAGAAGTACAAATCTGCAAAGACATTGCTTTCCGTGCTAACTGAAATAGAGAGTTACACATTTTGAAATTTTACTTTTGTAGCACATGGGGGAAAGGATTAAGATTGCTCCTGTTGATAAGATAGACTCTTAGTGCCACTCTACCAACACATTCCAGATAAGGAAAGCACAGAAATACTGAGTATTAGAGATTTGATGATAATCTTCAGGATTCACAGGTGAAGCACCTGTAGATACAAGACAATTGCACAAATGACACACCCGAACAAATTTTGTATAGAAGCGTATGAATATACTCTTGCTCCTCTCTTTTTCTACTATGTTGCTTTTTCTTATGCATTGGTCATCCCAAATTCTTCACTCTTGGAATCTCCTCTGTGGCTTCTTCAACTTGAAACATTTTAGTCAACTGTGTTCACATTTAAATCCAAGCCCATGTGTTTGTTTACCCATTCTGGATTGACTCCCATTAACCAGCCAGTTCTAGGTTGATGAACCTATCACTTAATGTTTGCCAAATCTGTGTGTGACCTACTTGAAGCATAACTTTTTTGCTTCTGGACATGCTTCTAGATCATTCATTCCCTCTCTACATATCCAATCTGGCTCATTGGCCGAGACTCTGATCAGTGTAATTATCAGTTTTTGGAATAACTAGGAGTACATTTAGTTACATCAGCTACATATAAAGTACACAAATTAAGTGATATTTCCAGTCTAAGCAGAAAGATATCTGCTTTGTAGAGGAGGAATAAAATACCTAGAAATAAACTTAACCAAGGAGATGAAAGACCTATACTCTAAAAAACTAGAAAGCACTGATGAAGGAAAGTGAAGATGACAAAATGAAGTGGAAAGATTTAATTGGAAGAATTAATGTTGTTAAAATGGCCATACTACCCAAAATAATCTACAGATTTAATGTAATCCCTACCAAAATACCCATGACATTTTTTCACAGAAGTAGAACAAATAATTCTAAAATTCATATGGAATCATAAAAGACCCCGAACTGCCAAAGCAGTCTTGAGAAAAAAGAACAAAGCTAGAAGTATCACCTTCTGGACTTCAAACTATACTACAAAGCTACAGTGATCAAAACAACATAGTACTGGCACAAGAACAGACACACAGATCAATGGAACAGAGTGGACAGCCCAGAAACAAACCCACACACTTTTGGTCAATTAATCTAAAACGAAAGAGGCAAGAATATACAATGGAGAAAGGACAGTCTTTTCAATAAGTGGTTCTAGGAAATAAATAGCTACATGTAAAACAATAAGATTAAAATATTTCCTCACACTATACACAAAAATAAAATCAAAATGTAAATGTAAAACCTGAAACCATAAAATTCCTAGAAAAGAACATAAGCTGAACACTTTTTGACATAAATCACAGCAGTATTTTTCTGGATATATCTCCTAAGGCAAAAGAAACAAAAGCAAAAATAACCAAATGGTACCTATTTAAGCTTAAAAGCTTTTGCACAGAAAAAAGAAACCATCAACAAAACAAAAAGACAACCTACAGATGAAAGAAAATATTTGCAAATGATATCACCGACAAAGGGTTAATATCTGAAATATATAAACAGCTCATATAACTCAATATTGAAAACCAAACAACCCAATCAAAAAATGGGCAGAGACCTGAATAGACATTTTCCCAAAGAGTACATACAGTTATCTAACAGGCATAGGAAAAGATGCTCAACACACTAGTTATTAGAGAAATGGCAAAACAACAATGAAATATCACTCACTTGTCAGAATGGTTATCATCAAAAAGTCTACAAATAACAAATGTTGGAGAGGATGTGGAGAAAAGGGAACCTTTGTATACTGTTGGTGAGAATGTAAATTGGTGCAGTCACTATGGAAAGAGTATAGAAGTTCTTCCAAAAACTAAAACTAGAACTACCATATGATCCACCAATACCACTCCTGGCTATACATCCAGAAAAAACAAAACACTATTTCAATAAGATACATGTACTCCAATGTTCATAGCAGCATCACTTACAATAGCCAAGAAACAGAAGCAACCTAAGGGTCCATTAACAGAGGAAGAGATATAGAAGATGTGACACACACACACACACATACACACACACACACACACACACACACACACAAACACACACACACATACATAATGGACTACCACCCAGTCATAAAAAGAAATGAAATTCTGCCATTTGCAGCAACATGGATGGACTTAAGGAATATTATGCTTCATGAAATAAGTCAGACAAAGACAAATACCGCATGTTATCACTTATATGTGGAATCTAAAAAATAACAAATGTTTATAGCAAAACAGAAACAGACTCATAGATTAAAAAAACAAACAAACTAGTGGTTACCAGAGGGGAGAAGAAAGGGGGTGGGACAAGTTAGGGGTATGGGATACAAATTACTATGCATAAAATAGATGAGCAACAAGGATATATTATATAGCACAGGGAATTATACCTATTATAATAACTTTTACTGAAGCATAATCTATAAAAATACTGAATTATTATGCTGTACCTGAAACTAATATAATATTGTAAATCAACTATACTCCAATTAAAAAAAAATAACAAAATACATAATATGAATTTGTATAGAATATAAAATAGACAGGTAAAATATTTTAGTAAATAAAAGATAGTACAAGAGAATAAGAAAGAAGGTATTACCCCTAGAACACAGAACAGATAGGAAAAATAACCAACCAGAACTTCTAAGAAAAATAGTATAATTGTGATGAAAACTCAGAGGATAGATCACAGTATAGCACATGCAGCTAAAAAGAGAAATTATAAAAGAAAGATAGCTCTAATGAAATTCTGTTGAATTAGCAAAAATACACAGAGGGATAGAGAGTATGATGGAGACACTGAGAAGAGAAATAGAAATCCTAAAATATGTCTAATTGGAATTTTGTTTAAATTTGGTTTAGTTATGTGCAATAATTGAATACACACATATATATATATGCATAAACACATACATATATATGTACATGCATTCACAAAGAAAATTCACTGAATGGACTATATGTATATTGGAAAACTGAACAGAATATATATATGTATATTCAGTGAATTTTGAGAAATTCATATAGTCATGTAATCACAATGATGATTGGAATACAGAAGAATTTCCTTACTATAAAAATATCTCCTGTTTTACTCACATTCTCCTCACATATCAACCCATGGCTACTGCTAACTGTTTTGACTTTTCCAGAATGTCATGTAAATTAAACCATACAGTACGGTAGTAACCTTGATTTTGGATTCTTTCAGGAAGCATTTGAGACTCATCTACGTTGCTGCATGTTCTTTTTACTGCTGAGTAGTGTACCACTGTATGAATGTACATCCATAGGACATCTGTTTCTAGATTTCAATAATTATAAATTATACTGCTACAAACATTTATATAAAGGTTGTCAACAAGTTTCTATTTCTCTGAATATATAACTAAGAATGGAATTGCTCAGTCATATTGTAAAAGTATGTTTAATTTATAAGAAATGCACTTTTGCATTCCCTCTGGCAATGCATGAGTTACATTTGCTCAGATCCTCAACACTTACTATTGTCATTTTAAAAATATGTATTCACTTTAATAGGTGTGCAGTGGTATCTCATTGGGGTTTTATTTTACATTTTCCATTGTCTAATGATGTTGAGCATCTTTTACTGTGCATATTTGCCATCAGTATATCTTCAGTAGTAAATTATCATTCAAATATTCAAATTTATTCAAATATTTTAACATCATCTGTCAACAGCTATGGAGAAAATATATTCTTCCATCTTTAGCTTGCCTCTTTATTCTATTAACAGTATTTTTCTCAGAGCAAAACTTTTTAATTTTGATGAAGCCCAATTATCAAATTTTTCTTTTATGAATCATGCTTTTGATGTTTTAACAAAGAACAGTTGAGTTAATCTGTGGTCCTGAAAATTTTCTCTTTTCTTCTAAAAATATTAGTTTTACACTTATATTTAGACATATCATTCATTTTAAATTAATTTTTATATAAAGTATAAGGTAAAACGTACCAGACTATGCAACCCCAAAATATGCCTCTGTGGCATATGAATCATTTGGAGCCAAAGGGCACTGAGAACCAAGAGACACAGGGAAAGCTCTAAAATCAGGGCACAAATTTTCCTTTTTAAGGAAATTTACATTTATAAAGGAAATTTCCATTTCCTTAGAAATGTCTACCAGGAAGAGGAGGTCTCTTAACAATTCTTACTAATGGAGCAGGCACTGACCTAAAGTTGCAACACAAACCTTACTAAACAACCCTTGTTTACCAATTTTTTTTCCTGGTCACCTTCCCATAACTTGCTCCCCCTGCCCAGAACCCCAAAATCCCTTTTCCTTTTTTTTAGCCTAAGATGATATATAAACCAAGGTTTTTACCAATTCGAGTTACTCATCTCTGAGTACTCCCAGTTGTAAGTGCTATGCACATGATACTAAACTTGTTTTTCTCTCATTAACGTGTTTTTGGCCAGTCTCCTTCACAGGGCCCCTAATGATAACCTAAGATGGATAGAGGAAAAGATTTTTCCTCCCTTGCAAAGGCAAAGATCAATGTTTAATTTTATTTTGTATATTGATATTCAGTTGTTATAGCACAATTTATTGCAAACTCTATCCTTTTTCCATTAAATTACCTTTTTATCTTTGTCAAAATCAATTGAATATGTTTACGTGACTCTATTTCTGCACTCTATTCTATTTTACACATCTATATGTCTATCCTCTCACAAAGATAACACTAGTTTGATTAATGTAGCTTAATACAGTTATAGATAGAACCAGATATTGAGACTTCCAGCTTTGTTCTTTTCAAAATCATTTTGGCTATCCCAATAATTTTGTGTTCCATAAACAATTTCGATCCCGCATGTAAATATCACAAAAAGTCCTGCTGGAATTTGATTGGGATTTCTTTAATCCATAGAACAATTTGAGAGAATTAACATCTTTATACTGAGTCTTCAAATCCATGAACATGGTGTATCTCTCACTTATTTATGCCTTTCTTTCTTTTATCAGCTTTGTGTACTTTTCAAAATATAAATCTTCCACATATTACATTGCTAAGTTTTGGAGCAATTTAAAGGTAACTCTTTAAGAAAAAATATTTATTTATTTATTTATTTTTGGCTGCATTGGTCTTAGTTGCTGTACATGTGCTTTCTCTAGTTGCAGCCATCTGTGGTGAAGTGAGGAAAATCTAAATTTCTTTACCTTGTTATTCAATTAATTCTGAGGTAACCAAAGTTAAATTTGAACACACTTGAAGGAAATGCCTAAAGGGATAAAATTTATCTCATTTTTATGTTATAAAAATTACTCATGACTTTAGAACAGATACATTTGAATACAATTTTATATTAAGTAAAACAGAATCAAAAATTTTAGTTTCAAATTAAGAACTCCTGAAGCCTACAAATAAAATGTGCAAGTTATAGTTTAGGTATTATCCCTGACTTATGAAGTAGTCAACTTTTTATCTACTCTTTGTTTTCTGAGAACTGAGTTGAAACTGACTCAATTTAAAAAATAGAGCAAACAGCCTCTGCAAGTTCAAAACTTAAGATATAAACTTCTTTTGATTCACTAATCAGTGAGTTCCTCTGGCATTAATCCAGACTAATGCTTTTCAGCATACGAGCAATGTCCATGTTCAACAACCTTAAAAGGGCCTTTACATTTTATATCAAGCAATATAGTTAGTAACAATTAATTTTGCTTTAATAAGACTTATTTCACATGGAAGAAAAATATGCAATGTTTTCAAACAATGTTAAGAAGTTGATTGATTCAAAAAGGCTTTGGAACAAGGATGTGGCCAAGAGGGCAAAGTAGGAAGACCCAGAGCTCAATTCCTCCCATAGGCACACCAATATGACACCTATCCGCAGAGCAACTATTGATGAGAATGACTGAAGACTAATGGAAAAGATTTTCCACAACTAAAGATATAAATAAAGAACCACAGTGAGACAGTAGGAGGGGTGGAGAAGTGGTATAGTTAAGACCCACATTGCTGAGTAGGGCACCCACAAATGGGAGGATAATTACAACTGAAGAGGTTCTCCCCAAGGAGTGAGGGGTCTGAGACCCACTTTAGGCTCCCTGTCCTAGGGACTTGAACTAGGAAGATGAGCCACCAGAACATCTGGTTTCGAAGGCCAGTGGGGCTTATGTATGGGAGAGCCAGAGGGCTGAAGAAAACAGAGACTTCATGCTTAAGGGGCTCAGGAAAAATCTCACATGCTCCAAGATCCAGTGTGGAGGCAATCATTTGAAAGGAGACTGGGTCAGACCCACTTGCTGATGTTGGAGAGCCTCCAAAAGAAACAGGATGAAACTGAGAACCCTCTGGGGACACAGATACTGGCAGAAGACATTTTTGGGAGCTTGTTCTACCATGAGGACACTGGTGCTGGCAAGTGCCATTCTGGAGTCAGCACTGAGGTCTTACCCACCCACCAGCTGGTCAGCTCCAGTGCTGAGACATCTCAGGCCAAGCAGCCAGTCATGTGAGGACCCAGCCCTGTCCACCAGCAGGCTGGGCACCAGCACCAGGACCCCTGAACCCTACAAGCAGTGCCCCATGATACAGCCCCACCCACCAGCAGCCTGAAGCCTGCATGAGGTAAAGCCTGGCAGCCAACTGGATCAAAGGACAGTTCCATCTATCAACGTACTCACAATAGTCAGCCCAGCAACAACAGAAGGGCCCATGCAGCCCACCTTTGGAGCACCCCTTGAGCATATAGCTCTGTGACCGGAGGGGAGAGTGTTGCTGGGGCACATAGGACGTCTCCTACATAAGGCCACTTCTCCAAAACAAGAAATGTAACTGACCTGCCTAATATGTAGAAATAAAAACAGATATCCGGAGAATGAGATGACAGAAGAATATTTTCAAAAGGAAGGAACAAGATAAAATGTCAGAAGAAGAACTAACTGAAGTGGAGATAAGAAATCTCTCCAATAAAGAATCCAAGTTAATGACCATAAAGATGCTCAATGAGCTCAGGAGAAAAATGGATGAACACAGAAGTTTAACAAAGAGAAAATATAAAACAGAACCAAACAGAGCTGAAAACTACAATAACTAAAATAAAAAATACACTAGAAAGAATCAGCAGTAGATTAGATGATACAGAAGAATGGATCAGCAAACTAGAATATAGAGTAGTGGAAATCACCCAAGCAGAAGGCTGAAATCATATCAAGTATCTTTTCAGACCACAACAGTATGAGACCAGAAATCAACTACAAGGAAAAAAAAAAAAAGAAAGAAAGACAAAACAAACCAAATAAACAAACAAAAAACATGCAAAAAGCATAAACACGTGGAGGCTAAACAATATGCTACTAAACAACCAATGAATCACCGAAAAAAATCAAAGAGGAAACAAAAAAAATACTTGGAGACAAATGAAAATGGAAACACAATGATCCCAAATCTATGGGACACAAAAAAAGCAGTTTTGAGAGGTTAGTGTATAGAGATACAAGCCTACCTCAGGAAACAAGAAAAAATCTTAAATGACCTAACTTTACACCTGATGGAACTAGAAATAGAAGAATAAACAAAACCAAAAATTAGTAGAAGGAAAGAAATAATAAAGATCAGAACAGAAATAAATGAAATAGAGACTAAGAAAAACAATAGAAAAGATCAATGAAACTAAGAGCTGGTTTTTTGAAAAAATAAGCAAAATTGATAAACCTTTAGCAGACTCATCAAGAACGAAGGAGAAAGGGCCCAAAGAAATAAAATCAGAAATGAAATACAAAGGATTATAAGAGAGTACTACAATTATATGTCAATAAAATGAACAGCCTAGAAGAAATGGATAGATTCCTAGAAACATTCAATCTCCCAAGACTGAATCAGGAAGAAATAGAAAATATAAACAGACCAATTAACAATAATGAAATTGAATCAGTAATTTTAAAAACTCCCAAAAAACAAAAGTCCAGGACCAGATACCGTCACAGGTAAATTCTACCAAAAAGGTAAAGAAGAGTTAACATGCAGCCTTCTGAAACTATTCCAAAAATATGAAGAGGAAGGAATGCTTGTGAACTCATTCTATAAGGCCAGCCTCACCCTTATCACGAAACCAGACAAAGACACCACAAAAAAAGAAATTTACAGGCCATCACTGATGAATACAGATGCAAAATCCTCAAAAAAAATTAGGGAACCAAATTGAATAGTACATTAAGAAGATCATACACCATGAACAAGTGGGATTTATCCCAGGGATTCAAGGATGGTTCAGTATTTGAAAATCAGTCAATGTGATACATCCCATTAACAAATTGAAGAATAAAAACCTTATGATGATCTCAAAGGTGCAGAAAAAGCTTCTGACAAAATTCAACATCCATTAATGATAAAAACTCTCAACAAAGTGGCTATAGAGGGAACACATCTCAATATAATAAAAGCCATATATGAAAGCTTTTCTTCTAAGATCAGGAAAAAGACAAGGATGCCCATCTTCACCACTTTTATTCAACATAGTATGAAACATCCTAGCCACAGCAATCAGACAGACAGAATTAAAAAAAAAAAAGAAAATAAAAAGCATCCAAATTGGAAAGAAAGAAGTAAAACTGTCATTATTTGCCAATGACATGATACTACATATAAAAAAGCTAAAAATGCTACCAGAAAGTTATTAGAAGTAAGACATGAATTCAATAAAGTTGTAGGACACAAAATTAATACCCAGAAATCAGTTGCATTCCTATACACTAATAATGAATTATCAGAAAGAGAAATTAAGAAAAGAATCTCGTTTACAACTGCAACAAAAATAATAAATCTAAGAAGATAAACCTGTACTCAGAAAACTATAAGACACCGACAAAATAAATTGAAGATGACACAAATGGAAAAGACGTACCCTGTTCATGGATTGGAACAATTAATATTGTTAAAATGACCATACTACTCAAGGTAATCTACAGATTCAATGCAATTCCTATCAAAATACAATGGATTTTTTCACAGAACTAAAACAAATAATTCTAAAATTTGTATGGAAACACAAAATAGCTCAAAAACCAAAACATTCTTGAGAAAGAAAAACAAAGCTGGAGGTAGGTATCATGTTCTTTGATTTCAAACTATACTATGAAGCTACAGTAATCAAAGCAGTATGGTGCTAGCACACAGACACACAAATCAATGGGACAGAAAAGAGAGCCCAGAAATAAAACCACCCTCATATGGTCAATTAATCTATGACATAGGAGGCAAGTATATTATCATGGGGAAAAGACAGCCTCTTTAATAAATGGAGTTGGGAAGACTGGATAGTTACATAAAAAAGCATCATACTGGACTAGTTTCTCACACCATATACAAAAATAAACTCAAAATGGATTGAAGAGTTAAATGTAAGACCTGAAACCATAAAAGTTCTAGAAAAAATCATAGTAAGTTCTTTACATTGGCCTTCACAACATTTTTTTTTAATCCTCAGGTAAGCAAAACAAAAGCAAAAATAAACAAATGAGAATAAATCAAACTAAAAAGCTTTTGCACAGAAGAAAAAAAACTATCTACAAAATGAAAAGGCTGTCTACTGAATGGGACAAGATATTTGCAAATGATATACCAGATAAGGAGTAAAATATCTGAAATATACAAACAAATTGTTCAGACAAACAAAAAACAAACAACCTGATTAAAAAACGGGCAGAGGATATTTTTCCAAAGAAGACATACAGATAGCTAACAGGAACATGAAAAGATGCTCAACATCACTAACCAGCAAGTAAATGCAAATCAAACCAAAATGAGCTATCACCTCAGACCTATTTGATAAAAGCCTCAGAATGGCTATTATCAAAAAGACAACAAATAATAAGTGTTGTCTTGGTTGTAGAGAAGAGGGAACTCTCATGTACTGTTGGTGGGAATGTAAATTGGTGCAGCCACTATGGAAAACAGTGTGGAGATTCCTAAAAAAAATTAAAAATAGAACTGTCATATAATCTGCTAATTCCACTCCTAGGTATTTACCTGAAGAAAACAAGAACATTAATTAGAAAAGATATATGCACCCCTATGTCCATTGCAGCATTATTAACAATAGCCAAGATATGGAAGCTACTCAACTGCCCATCAACAGACAAATGGGTAAAGATATATATATATATATAAAATATGTATATGTGTGTATATACACACACACACACACACACACAGTGGGATATTACCCATAAAAAAGAATGAAATTTTGACAATTATGATGATATGGATGGAGGGTATTATACTAAGTGAAATAAGTCAGACAAAGACAAATCCGTATGATTTCATTTACATGTGAGAAGTGAAAAACTAAACAAAGGAACAAACATAACAGAAACAGACTCATAGATACTCATAGAATTGGTGGTTGCCAGAGGGTGAGTGAGGGAGTGAATGAAATAGGTGAGGGGGATTAAGAGGTAGAAGCTTCCAGTTACAAAATAAGTGAGTCATAGGCATGAAATGTACAGCATGCGGAATACAGTCAATAATATTGTAACATATTTGTATGGTGCAAATGGTTACTAGAGTTATGGTAGTGATCACTTTGTAATGTGTAGAAATATCAAATCACTATGTGGCACACCTAGAACGAATATAGTGTTGAAGGTCAATTATACTTCAATTAAAATAATTTTATCTACCCTAAGCTATAGTAAAATCTACTTCCCTAATTAATTATTGTGTAAATGTTTTGTATTTTTCCAATACCTATCTATCTATCCAATGACATTGAAGTTCGTTTCCCAAAGCCCAAACTGTCAATATTTTACATATATATGTATATTTAGGTGTGTGTGTAAATTATATGAATATATATATTTAATTAAAGCAAAGTAAGTTGTTCATAATTCTAATTTTTGTTTTTTACTCCCAAACAAATTTAAGCATAAGGGGTGGGCAGGATTTTTTTTTTTTTGCTGTTGTTCATTGCTGCCTCTCCAGTGCTCAGACCTATCCCTTACACATAAAGTCTCAGCCAGAATATTTTTATAATGTATAAATAAAATATTACCCATAAAGATAATCCTATATCTGCCAATGTAGGTGAGCAAATAAAAACATTCCTGCCTGAGAAATGCACATTGCTCATTTATACCCCTCTACCCTATGAAATTGATTTTTGCTGTGGGATGTTTAAAGTGAGTTAAAATCCATGCACGTCCCTTTATTTAATTGTGGGCCAGGAGAACTCTCAGCTTTTGCTGCAAATTAGCCAGCAACAGGAGCAATTCATCCAGATGCTGAAATGAGCACCCTGGGGAGCTGGTGGATATCTCGGATGTGGAGTGTGAGGTGGGTCCATAAGAGAGGAGGCCTGGCAGATGAACTACATCCAAGTGAAAATGCAGAAGAAGCTATACTTGAAAGCCCTGGGCTTCCCAGAGAACCTGGTGATCCAAAACCACTTTTCTTGCGAACAAAACTGGAGAACTTGGCTGCAATTTTCTCCTGACCCAGAACTTTGATGAGGAATGAAACTGGGAGGGCAGGCACCCACAGCCCCCACCTTACGCCCACTCCACAAGAATTTATGTATATACATATCTATAAAGATGTATCTATTTTACTTTATTTACTTAGGCATTAGAAAAAATTAAAAAACTTTAAAACAAAACACCCAAACTTCCCACCCTCTTAAAGTGGCCCCATTCCCACCCTGGCCTGAGAGGACCCAGGCCAGATGGCTGTCCCCCACCCCCTGTCCCAGCCCAGCAACCTGGCAGGACTGAAGGGTGACAGATGGGCCCCTCTTGGCCCCTGTCCCAGCTTCCTGCAGCCAGATGGAGAGGTGGGTGCTTGTTTTCTGCTCCCCCCACCCAAACCCCTGAGACTTCCCCACCCCTTTTCCAGGGTGAGGGGAAGCTAGCACCAAACTTTGGTCCTCCATTGGAGTGACTCAAATCTTTCCATCTCGGGTGAGCACTCGGAAACCCGACACCCCCTCCACAGACTGGCCATGACCTCCAGGCTGCATCCCTTTGCTGGGGAGGGAGATGTCTGGTTTGTCCTGCCTGGGGAGGAGGCAAGATCAGAGCCGCTTTGGAGCTCAAGGCCACCTCCTACCCCAGAATAGAACCATGTCTCTGATAAAGGTTTTGAAGTGAAATAAAGTTTTAAAAACTAAAAAATAAAAATAAATAAAAGGTGAAGGAGCTAGTTCCCTCATGTCTAGGTGTTGCAAGATGAGGTGGGTTAGAGAGAAAGACTAATTCCCTGAGGCTGCTCTTCAGGGGAAAGGCTCAAGGAACAGGCAGCGACAGTCTCACCTCGCAGCTGCTAGTAGGAACAACTGGCCCCAGCTATGAGCAATGGAGCGGCTCGTGGTTGCTGCGGCCTTGGCCCTTGGTGGCCGACTTGATCCGCACCGGAAGCCTTTGGGGTACTTCTGGCTTCTAAAAGTCTCGCGATTTCCAGGCCGCGCATGCGCAGTTCAGTCCGGCGCCAGCGTCCTGCGCGAGCGTCCTGCGCCAGCCTCGCGGGCTTCTTCCGTGCGCGGCATGAAAGCGACAGCCTTTCCCTCGCACCTGACTGGGCCTCTGCGGCGAGGAGGTGCTGCACGGTGAGTCTGAATATGAGATTTTGCGGGGAGAACGGGAGGAAGTCCTCCTAGAGGATTGGTGTTTGCGAGATAGGAGGGGATCCCGGCACCAAGGGCACACAGGTGTTTTCTCATCCCAGGAGTTCCCTCCTGATATCCCGTGAGCTTCTTTTGGGAGGAGTGGTTGGGGTACCGTCTTTGAAGCTCAGCACATCCGAACCTGTCCTTTTCCTGTCCCTTCAACAGGACCTGCCCTTACTTCCCACAAGCTTACCCTGTGGGCTCCAGCTGTGCCCTATTTGACTCCTTGGGAAACTCCACATTCCACCCATCCAGCCCAGGCCCAAGGTGTTAGCCCAGAAGGTTAATTCAAACTAGAGAAAATGACATCCTTTAATTTTTTTTCCCCTGATGTCTGGAAATAAACGAGTCAGAATTGCAAAGCCTTTTAGATTTTCATAGATCAAAGGTTCATTCTGACTCTTAGTTAAAAGGAAGATGGTAGATTGGAGAAAGAAAACAAGAAGGTAGGTGAAGAAGGAAAGCAAAGGAAAGGGAGCACGAGGCAAAAAAAAAAAAATTGGTTTCTTCTACTTTGTCCTATAACCTGCAGACTAGGTTTAGTGATTTTATGGTATGACATGAAGTAGGGAAGAGCAAATATTGCATTTTCCTCCATCAGATACAGCTGTGCTGAGGCAAACAAGTGTTTGCTTATCCAGCCGTGACTATGTCTTACAAACAAATTTACCAATTTATAAATACTGGAAGTTTCTGCAGATGCATTGACTTATTAAGCAGCAACTCCCAGAAATATTCTTTCAAACTTTTGAAAATAAATTGCTCTAGTAGATTATCGTATATTATCATGTCCTAGGAACTCTAGGAAGGAAGAACCGTAAATGGAAGCCAGGAGACCCCCATCAAGCAGTATATAGGATATTAAGACTCAGGAACACACATGCAGCAAACCCATTTTCACCAAATTAACCAAGGAAATTGACCTTTGCTGCTTTACTGGAGGGCCAGGGGGCCTGGTGTTGACAACACATTAGAACTAATAGAACGTAGCTATTATGTGGAATGGGTCTTGAGTCAGTTCATTTTTCTGTTAAGTAAAATAGTGATGACAGGGTGCTAGGGGCCCATGGGCTAAGCCACAGGTATGTGAATTACACATGTATCCTGATATACTGAAAATACTGTATTGTTTTATCTCCCAAGATTTTTTTTTAACATCTGTTTAGTGTGAGTCATTTCCTGTGCCCTGGGTGAAAATTCAAGCAAATATATGGCTTTGTTGGTCATAAAAATGTGTCGTTCAGTTATCTTACTGTGGCAAGCAACTTAATTTACTGATGGCCACCAGCTGTAGCCTTTTTGAATCTAACACTGGATCCCATGGACTGCTAATAGTCAATGGTTATACACAGCAGGTGTATGAGAAAGGGATATTTATGCAAGATATTGAAGTCCTCTAATGGGCAACTTTGACTCAAAGATTCCCCATCTGACTGGAGAAAACTTTCTTAGAGATGTTCTGCTGTCTGAGATGCTTTCCACCCAGTCACCTTCAGGGAGACAGGCATAAGGCCTGCTGTCAAGTCTGAAGGCTCTCTCAACCTTCTCTGTCTCCCAGTACTTTTTCTTCATAGGGATTTGCCCAAATATATATCTATCATCTTCTTTAAGTACCCAAACTAACATAATGACTTTTCCAAAAATTATAAGCATAATCTCAGTTAAGGAATTGGAATTTTGAGTACAAATTTTTAGTCCAAACTCTGAACTTGTTTTAATGGCAAACCTCCTCTTAACTAGCTCAAGCCTGCTGTCAATAGAAGCCTTTATTGGAATAAGGGCTAAGGCTTGAACTTTGTCTCTTTCTCCCCTTTCTGCTTCTCTTCCTCCCTCCTTCTCCCAGTCTCCAATCTCATTAGTCAGTTACTATCCAGGGGATGTGGAAAAAGAAATGGAAGAGAATAGGAAAGGATTTTACACTGGCAGCTAGCTTCTCACTCTCTGGGACTGAGGATGCTTGAAGCTAATCTTGTGAAGGAGGTCTTTTCTGATGACAAAGGTTCTACAATTCCTTTGACTTCGGCAGAGACAATTTATACCAGTCTTTAGGAATCTCGCATCACCCCAGTTCTTTTCTGCTGGAATTCCTTCATCCTTTGATAGATAGTAATGCGATTTATAATAAGAAATATGTATCTGGTCTTCATCCTCATTTCTGACACAGCTCCTAAAACCATTAGTTTCCTAAGAGATAAGAGTAATAAAAGTGTCTTGATATTCACAACAAACCCTTTTCAACTACACCTGAGTTCATGTTAATGAGGAGACTTTTGGAAAACACCTGAGGATGGTAAAGGGCATCCAAAGTAAGGGGGCTGGTTGCCAGGGGAACCAACCATGTGATTAGGGGGTTGGAACTTTCAGTTCACCCCCTGCCCTCTGGGGACGGGGGAAGGACTGCAGTTTGAATCAGTCACTAAGGGTCAATGATTTAATCAATCATGCCTATGTAATAAAGTCCCCATAAAAACTAAAAGGGTGGGGTTCAGAGACTTTCTGGGTTGGTGAACACGAGGGAATGCTGGGGGAATGGTGCTACCAGAGAGCATGGAAGCTTTTCCCACATAACTTGTGCTCCTTCCCACATGCCTTGCCCTGTGCATGTCTTGCATCTGGCTGTTCTTGAGTTATATCCTTTTATAATAAACCAGTGATCTAGTGAGTAAAATGTTTCTCTGAGTTCTGTGAGTCGCTCTGCAAATTAATCGAACCTAAGGAGGAAGTGGTGGGAACCTCCAGTCTGTACACACACTGTTTCTTTCTTGCCAGAAATATATAAAACAGTTTATAGGAAATCCTGGCATATACCTTGTGTTGATGAATACCGGGAATGCAGACCTACCCTCATGCAGCCATCTCTGCCAGGCTGGTACAGCACACTTGAGCTTGATGATAGCCTGAGACAGGGCCAGATTCTCTTTGTCTTCCTCTTCAGAGGGCTCCAGGGACATCACTTCATCACCCTTCTGGGGATAAGTGGACTCTACCTCTGAAGTGCTTACAGATTGCAAGAGGTCTTATCCAAGAGCTCTCATCAATAAATCTTTCTCCTAGATCTGCGTATTTTCTACCTGCATTACACTCAGGGGTCTAATGGTTGTGAAAATAGTTTTGAAATAATTCCTTTGAAAATTTCCAAGAGATGGTTTTTCCTCTCATCTTCAAATTTATCATTCATTGTGTTCATAGTTCTTTATATACATTTACAATAAATACATCATTACATTACTTGTATATGATTAAAACTCACTTGGAGTTTAAGGATAAGCAGCAGATTGGAGACATGGTATTTGGAGTTTCTTACTTCTCTCATGTTCACAGAAAATTGCTAAAAGTACTTAGGAGTATTTTGCTGGGTAACTAGGCTTTAGAAATAAAATGCAGGGTGACAGGTAAATGCCAGAGTCAATTAGAGTTTTTTAGATGTAATTGGATTATTCCCTTTGCAATGAATATTTTACCTATGCTAGTTAATCATAATTAAAATTACATGTAATAATTTGGGAGCTTTATAAGTAGAGTATTTGGGGTTTGTGTCCCAATAGAGATTGGGTATTAATTAAGAGGAAAGACAAAATGAGGGGAAAATAAGATTAAGTTGATTTAAAGGAAAGGATAGTTAAATAAGAGTGTGAGGATGATTGCAGATTGTTAAGCATGATAACATCGAATTCCTGTATCTTGGAATAATACTTTTGTTTTTGAATAAAAGTGATATAATATTCAACATTTTTAATTCTCTCTTTTCATATGATACTGTCATTTAAGATTGGTAAATCTTATGCTATATGAGTCTATATTAGCCTGAGGAATTCTGAAATACAGAATCTTCATCATTTCTGTATCAATTGCTTTGTATTAGAGAAAAAATTTAAATATAATATTGTTATGCAGTATTTCCCACGTTACATTTATATGTAAAAGTTGTGCTGTGAACATGTGTGGGAACCTTCAAATTATTGCCTGTAAATTCTGTGTGATTTTTAAAGGTACATTTTCTAGAACCACTATATGCATAGTCATATATGTGTGGCATAGTGAACTCAACACAAGATTATTCTTTGAAAATATTTCAATTTTTTGTAATTGCTCTTGAGAGACTAGACAGATATCTCTCCAGTATGCAGCTCATGCTACTTAACCTGATCTTTTCATCTACTAAAATTAAACTCAGTTTTTGATAGTTTTCATGTTTCAACTGTAGCAGATTATCTACTTAGTAATGTTTAATCTTAATGATTTCTCTCTAAAATATGCATCTTTTACATTAATTAATTGTACAAATTCGTACTGAACGCTTATGTTCTTACTCTGGGTAAACAAGCGTCAATATAATAACTTTTCTTAAAGAACTTTTGTTTAATCAGTAAAAGAAATTGTCTAATGCATCACTAATTATAGTAAAGTACGATAAATATTATAATAGGTATAGGCCCCAACTCCTGGCAAAGCACTTGGGAGCAGTGTGGAATCTCCATTATTGTTATTCATGAACAACGTATGTGAGAAAGAGTACACAATAATAGGTGTTGACCAATCTGAGGACAGTTTCTCCTCAGATATGTTACCTGTAAATAACAATTCAGTTTTGTTCCATAGATACATATGTTGATTTGTGAGCTTACTTAAAGATATATGCCCTTAAATAAACTCATAAAGAAAAATTATTTGATCCATCATGTACATTCAGCAGAATGAAAATAGTGTGATATGGTTTCAATAAGTTTATTGTTAAAGTGCCTCAACACATAAAGAGGCACTATTAAGTAGGGTGTAAGTGTTCAGGCTCTGGAGACATATTCTATGACTTTGAATCCTATCTCTATAACTTACTAGCTTTGTGACTTTAGAAAATTATATTTCTGTCTTTCTGGTTATTTTTATATGAAATGGAGAAGATATTAGGCTAAACCATATGAGATTGTTGTATTTGGCTGTTTTCTTTTATAGTTTATTTAGGTGTAACTGATTTACAACAAACTACACACATTTAAAGTATGCAATTTGATGAGTTTTCATAAATACATATATACCTAAGAAACCATTGCCATAATTCAGATGTAAACATAGCAGTCACTCCAAAAAGTTTTCTTGTACCCCCTTTTTTTTTTTTTTGGCGGTACGCGGGCCTCTTACTGTTTTGGCCTCTCCCGTTGCGGAGTGCAGACTCAGCGGCCATGGCCCATGGGCCTAGCTGCTCCGCGGCATGTGGGATCTTCCCGGACCAGGGCACGAACCCGTGTCCCCTGCATCGGCAGGCGGACTCCCAACCACTGCGCCACCAGGGAAGCCCTTATTCCCCTTTTAAATTCATTTTTCCCTACCTCTCTCTCCTGGAAAGCACTGATTTGCTCTCTAGCTCTCTGGATAGTTTGCCTTTTCTAGATTTTTTTTTAATGAGTGGGATCATTGCAATATGTACCTTTTTGGTTTGACTTCTTTCATTCAGCATAATTATTTTGTGACTCATTCATGGTTTTGCAGGTATCAAAAGTAGTTGCTGGCTAGTATTTCCTTGTATGGGTATTCCACAATTTGTTTATTCGTTCATCTGTTGGTGGACATTTCAGTTGTTTTCTGTTTTAGGTGATTGTGTATATTTAGATGTTTAGGTGATTTATATATTTGCTGTAAACATTTGCATACAGAAAACAGTAGAGAAAAACAATGAAGCAAATAGTTTCTTTGAAATGACCAATAAGCTTAGGAAAGAAAGAGAAAAGATATAAATCTTCAATATCAGGAATGACAGAGGTGACATTACTGCACATCCTACATACACAATGAGAATAATAAGAGAATGTTATTAACATCCATCAAGAAGTCTGGTTAATTAAATGAAATGGAAAAATTCCTTGAAAGACAAAAATTACCAAAGCTCACTCAAGAAGAAATAGATATACTGACTAGTACTATATCTATTAAAGAAATTGATTTCATAGCAAAAAAATTGCATAAAAATAACTACCCCTAGATTGCTGCCTGGATGATTATACCAAATATTTAAGAAATAATAACAATTCTATGTAGATACTTCTAGAAAATTGAAAAGGGAAGAATACTCCAAAATGTATTTTATGAGACTGGTGTTACTCTGATAACTGATTCAGATGAAGACATTACCAAAAAAAACAAACCCAAAACTATGAAAGAACAAAATCTATGAACCTAGACACAGAAGTCCTTAACACAAAGTTAGCATATCAAATCTAGTAATATATTAAAGGATTAATACATCATAACCAAGTAAGGATTATTCTGTTAACACAAAAATCAATGTAATTCACTATATTCACAGATTAAAGAAGAAAAGCCATATAATTGCCTTGGTAGGAACATTAAAAAAATTTGGCAAAATTCGATCTCCTTTTATGAGAAAAAACTCTCAACATAATGAAGGGTAGCTATGTAAAACCCACAGCTAACAGCATAATTAATAGTCCAAGACGGAATGTCTTCTATCTGACATGGAGGATGAAGCATGGTTGTCCACTCTAACCACTTCTATTCAACATTGCACTGAAAGTCTTAGTGCAATATGTAAAAAAATGAAATAAAAGAAATATAAATTGAAAAGGACGAAGTAAAAAAATTATTTGCAGGCAATCTGATTTTCTAAATATTAAAGAATCTATAGAAAAGTTACTATTTGACATGCTTAGACTCCCCAAAGAGCAATTCTCTTTGTTTTATCCTAATAATAATAGAATCTACTTCAAAGGTTATAATGATTGATGTGTTTGAATACATTAATATACATATGGCATTTATCATAGAGTCTGTTCCAGAGGAGGTAATCTGCAACTGTTAGCTAATGCTTTTTGCTATGCATACTATCAGCAAAACTTGAAAATGACAATACAGTGCAATTGAAAATTGAAAAAGAGAAAATTAATGAGCAGAAAAATAAATATGAGGACTGAAATATTGTGTCCGGTTAAATGTTAGTTTAAAAAAATTACCTCTGAGTGATAAATAAAAACTGGCTCTGCGTTTCCCAGCAATTGATACTAAAAAGTAAATATGCATTATCATCACGCTTATCAATATCCATACCATTTAAAAACATTTTTTAGAACAGATAAAGACATTAATGAGAGGCACGACTGTTTGTTTTTTTTTCTTTTTTGCGGTACGTTGTCCTCTCACTGTTGTGGCCTCTCCCGTGGCGGAGCACAGGCTCCGGACGCGGAGGCCCAGTGGCCGTGGCTCACGGGCCCAGCCACTCCGCGGCATGTGGGATCCTCCCGGACCGGGGCACGAACCCATGTCCCCTGCATCGGCAGGCGGACTCTCAACCACTGCTCCACCAGGGAAGCCCCGATTGTTTTTTTTTACTGTGACCAAATAGAATATTTTAGGGCTCTCTTATTAAGGACACAGTACAACTTAGTGACACAGTACACAGTACACAGTACACAGTACACAGTGACACAGTACAACTAAGTACAACTTAGTGACTTTGCTTACAACCCAAGCAAACTTTTATAATAAAATGACAGGTTTTTAAGTATATAAGGCTTATGTATATATTTTTCTTTTTACAAAGACAATCTTTGTACATTGAGTAATAATGTCTACTGAGCAATAATGTGGAGTAATGTCAGTAATTAAAATTCAGATAATGCTACATATCAGGCACTATTATATAATTTACATATATTAATTCACTTATTTACAACCATATTATGAGGTAGTTACTATTATTGTCTCTTTTAAAAATGAAGAAACTGATGCACAGAGAGGTTTAGTGATTTGCCTAAGGTCACACAGTTTTTTAAGTGGCAGAGAGAGAATTCAAAGGCCACTACTTATCTGTAGTATATTGCCTCAACTTTTCTTCTTTGTCATAATTTAGTAGTGCAACAGTTTTTTGTTGTTTTTTAAATTGTTGTTGTGATTGTATGTCTCTAATACTCTTAAGTAGATTCATTTACTTGTCCCGGTCATTCAGAATGGATAACTTTGCTTCTCTGAAATTCCTGTCTTAAATCCACGATTAATCTGATGATATGAAGGCAAGATAGTGTAATGTTAAGCACACAAGATCTTGAGCTAGACTTTCTAATGTTTGTTTTCACTCAACTACATACTAATTCAGTAACACTAGATGAGACATACAACCTTTCAAAACTTTTTTCCTTTGCAGTAGTTGAAATAGCAATAATAGCAATATCACAAGATTTATACACATCATGAAACAAGATAATTAGATAATTGTTAGTTGAGGTGGGCAGAGGGGAGGGGGTTACTGCTTAACTTTGTCACGGGTAAGTAAATAAGAAAAACTATAAAAAATAATTTCTACTCTCTTCCTTGCATTATTATTTCCCCTAGAATTAAGTAGCCATTTTTGCATCTTTGTTTAGGGTGAGAAATAAATTATTTTAAAATATGAATATTCAGTTTTTCAGTTATTTTCTCTACCAAATGATTACTAAAATATTTGCAGTAGGGCATTTTTATGTAAGATTATCCACTTTATCAATGCATTCTAATTCCTGTTCACTGGAAATAAAAGTCATAACAGTCACTCATGAAGAGCACTTTTACCCATTACAGGGAAGACACCTCAACTAGAACAATTGTTGTTACAAATAAATAACATGAGATATGGCGTATAAAATTGTACATGTAAAGAACTTAAAACTGTGTCTGGCATATGCTAAGTGTTATGCAAGGAATAATTTGTAGTAGTAGCAAACAGAGAAGGAGCAGTAGCAATAGTGGTAGTTGTCTCATTAGACTGTAGGGGATGTTAAAGATAAGAACAACTGATTTACCCTTGGGTGTATAGCATCTAGTAGCTCCTTAAAAAGGAATAAATGGATAACTCATAATTAGTGAGTGGACAAGAAATATTGAAGCACATAAAAATAGTAGACTACATTCTTCTATACCTTCTTCTGTGGAATAATTAAATTTGAAGAAATATGGTCAGGTTTAGTGTTTACCTAATCTTCAAGAATATGATCATTTTTGTCCCAAAGAAATGGCAGCAGTATATCCAAGTCCATATATGCCAAGAAAGGTCAGGGAAAATACAAAAGAGCTCAATATTGTCTTGTTAAAAAGTTCAGAACTGGGAATAGCTATGAATGTTTAAAAAATTACAGGAGAAACAGATTCTGATTTATTCTATGATATCGGGACTTGAGAAAGGTAAGAAAATGGTCATTGTTTATTTTAAGTAAAGATTCATATCTATTTTGCTTTTGAATTTTATTTTACAAATGGTCCTTAATATTTTTCTATGAAACTACTGTTGTATGACTATTATTTATCTAAAGTTACCATTGATACGTGACTAATTTAGAATATATAGTTGTTTCATTTTATATTCTTTTGGACTCTGTATAGTAAAAAATATACTAAACATTTTTTCCTTTGAGGTCTTCGATATATTATTCATAGGATAAAATGCATTTTACTAATATGCTTTTCAAATACTCTGGGTAGTAAAACATTTACTAATAAATTATAAAGAACAGATCGAAATAGTCCTTCTGAGATACAGTTGAGGTTTACTCTAAGAAAGTACTTCATCTACTGTTGTTTGTGTAATACAACGACACAATAATCAGATATTAGATGAAATTTAACCTAAAACCTCTCAATGGTTTCTTTTGTAAAACTCATGCCCAAATAATCTTGTAAAATTCTTGTAAATATGGAACAAAATATGGAAGGCCACTGTCAATGACTAAAAGTTCACAGAGGTGGTTATTTGTTATATTGCTGAGATCATCATAATTGGCACCTAGTGTTCTTTGGAGAAAACCTCTTTAAGGATCAAAACATGGTCAGGTAATTGACTTTGTACAAGGAAAAAATCAATGAATAACTGTCTCTTAATATTTACAGATGGATTTTAAAAAAATGATGGTTAGTGGAAGTTAAAAATTCTATAACAATAATCTGTGTACTAGTTTACTAGTTTTTTAATAAGTACATTGAAAGAGACCAAAACAGATACAGTGAAGAACTTAACAAGTTTAAGTGCTTATTATTCTGTAAATCACAGGAGGTTTTTTGTTTTTTGTTTTTGCTGGAAACTAATTTGGGTAAAAAGATAGTATCATATAAAAATCATACAGTTTTAGAAAGTTAATCAATATTTTGTGGAGTCACTGAAGATAAGGCATTTAGGAAGGCAGAGTCAAGGATATGGAGACATATATCCTTAAAATAGTGTGTGCTTCCGTGACCTAAATATGGTCCTTTTAAATATAATAAAAATAAAAGTCCAGCAACAACAAAAAACGATTATCCATTACTTGCTAGCAGTTGTGTCAGATATTTATATATGCATTGTTTTACTTAATCCTTATGAATTTCATTCATTAGTTATTGTTTTTGAATTAGAAACCATTTGAATATTTGATGAAGTAAAAGAAGCTGGGGCTTTGAAAACAGAGGAAAAATAGCACTTGAAGAGATTAGGGAGGTAAATGATTGAAGGAACTTTGACATTTACCCTAAGTGTCAGAGGAAGCCTTTGGAATATATTGAGGAGTGATATCATCTGGTTTATGTTTTGACAAGACTACTTTGGCTTTTGTGCTAAGAATAGATTGAAGCATTGAAACCTTCTAATTAATTAATCCAGGTTAGAAATAATGGTGGCTTGCACCAGGCAAATAGCAGTGGACATGGTAAGAGACTGGATGTTTTAATTTTTCCAAAACAAAGGCAAAAGGATGTGTTCAAACAGCACATGTAAGCTGTAAGAGAAAGACTGGAGTTGAACATGTTGCTAAGGTTTTCACTTGGAGATGGAGTTTTTATTAACTGAGAAGGAAAAAGTTGTGCAAAAGGCAGGTTTAAGGATGAACAAGAACAGTATTGCAGTTCAGGGCATGTTGAGTTTCTGTCAAGTAGGAAATTGGGTAAGTTTGGAAATATCTAGTAGGTAATTGGATAGATTAATCTGCTCAGAACTCAGAGGAGAATTCTGACTGGAGATATAAATTTGAAATATGCCAAAATATACATAAACATAGCATGTAAATAAAAGCATATGACTGAGCTCATCAAGTAAGTGGTTATAAATGTAAAAGAGAATTCAAGAGGCAGAACCCTGGGGAACTGCAATGTTAACGAAATAAAGAGAACTTATCAAAGGAGCCTGTGGAGAAGGCATTGAAGTAGGAGGATAATCAAGAGAGAAATGAAATGAACTGATAGGCATGTGAAGAAAATGTTTCAAAGAGAAGACAGTGATAAACTATTCATAGTTACTTAAATGGAATGCTAAATTTTATGCTTATCTTTTTCCAAAAATGTTCTCAAATAATTAAATATCTCTTCAGAGAGTCAAAGGCAATATACAGGCTTTGGGTAATGGTAGACCACATAATTTCGGCCAACCATTCACTTGAAAGAGTATGTGACAGACATGTTTGAGGGCAAAGATACCTGACAATTTAGTGGAGAAATATAGAGCAGATCTGGACAGGATGAAATTCCAATGACATGAGACTAGCAGTTGATGCCCCTTTGCCCTGTTTTCTAAATCTTTTTTTTTTTTTTTTTTCTTGAGGAGAATGAGTAGGTTAAGAAGCTGAGCTAAAGTTTTAACATTGTTGTTGGGCTATTGTGTCAAGAACACAAGAGGGAACTCTGATGAACCCATTTGCTCAAATAATCTCAATTCCTGAAATTGGATTAAGTAATTGCAGACTGAATGTGCCCCAAACACAGGGCAGAGGCAAAGATAAGTTCCTCAAAGATTAATATGTTGTACTTCAAATTATTTCTACAATTTTCATGGATGTGTGGTACACAATAAAAAATAACCAGCCAGAAGAGAAGAAAGAGCAACATGACCAAAAGCAATGAAAGTTACAGAAAATAAAAATAGATTCATAGAAGCTCTAGATAAGAGTCATCAGACTTAGATATAAAATAACTATGTTTTTTATTTTAGAAATATAAAAAATTAAGCATATGGCAGAGAACTAGGAACTTTCACAGCTGAAATGCGTAGTAATCAAAATTAAAAGTTCAGTGGATGGATTTAATGCCCTGTTACCCATAATCAAAGAGATAATGATGAACAGGAAGAGAGAGAAGGAGGGAGGGAGTGAGTAGTTGCAAGAGAAAGTCTATACCTAAAGAGTATAGAAGACACAGGGAACTCTACTTACTGCACTGTGGTGACCTGAATGGGAAAGAAAACCAAAAAAGAAGGGTATATGTATATGTATAGCTGATTCATTTTGCTATACAGTAGAAACTAATACAACATTGTAAAACAACTATATGCCAATAAAAATTAATTTAAAAATATAAAGAATATAGAAGAAAAGCACATTCTACCCAAAGAAAGTAGAAAGAATAAGAGAAGAAACAGAAATTAATGAAGAAATAAAATACAATGATGAGTAAAAATAAAACCCTCAAGTTTTTTTTGGAAGTTCTAGTAAAATTGATAAATCTCTGACAAGTTTCCTCAGGAAAACAAGAGAAAGAACAACTAACTTATATCAGAAATAAATGTACCATCTAAAAGAATTAGGGAAAAGAAAAAAGAACAAAGTCCAAGTCAGAAGAAAGGAAATAATAAAGATCAGAGAGTAAATAAATAAAATAGAAACCACACACACAAAAAAAGTGGAAAAGATTAATGAAACCAAAAGCTAGTTTTTTGGAAAGAGAAACAAATAGGTAAGCCTTAACCAGACTCATCAAGAAGAAAATAGAGTACCCAAATATACAAAGTAAGAAATGAAAGAGGAGAAATAACAAAGGATACCACAGAGATAAAAATAATCATAAGAGAATACTACATTTATATGGCAACAAATTAGATAACCTAGAAGAAATGGGTAAATTTCTAGAACTATGCAATTTTTCAAGTCTGAATCAGGAAGAAATAGAGTCTGAACAGACTGGTCATCAGTAATGAAATTGAATTTTTAATAAAAAATCTCCCAGCAAAGAGCAGTCTAGGACTGGGCAACTTCACAGGGGGAATTCTACCAAACATATAAAAAAGAGCTAATACCTATCCTTCTCAAACTATTCCGAAACATTGAAGAGGAGGGAACACTCCCAAATTCATTCTACCAGATCATCATTACCCTGTTATCAAAACCAGACAAAGACACTACCTCAAAAATAGTCTTTTTTATTTAAAGTCAACTGATTGTAAATGTTAACCATATCTACAAAATACCTTCACAGGAACACTGAGATTAGTGTTTGATTAAATTTCTGGGACAATAGTCTAATCAGATTGACACTTAAAAGTAGCCGTTGCATGGGCTTCCCTGGTGGTGCAGTGGTTGAGAGTCCGCCTGCCGATGCAGGGGACACGGGTTCGTGCCCCAGTCCGGGAAGATCCCACATGCCGCGGAGCGGCTGCGCCCGTGAGCCATGGCCGCTGAGCCTGCGCATCCGGAGCCTGTGCTCCGCAACGGGAGAGGCTACAACAGTGAGAGGCCTGCGTACCGCAAAAAAAAAAAAGTAGTCATTGCAGTAGAGCAATTCATAAAGTAGGTATTATTCCCATTTACACATGCGAAAACTGAGAATCACTGATTTTATTTAAGATCTTTATTTTCACTAAACTTGTTTGTGGCTAAGATTTTCATTCTAGGAGTCTGTCAACTTCAAAGTTTTAACCAGTGTATTATAAAACCAAGAACAGAAAAATATTTTAAGAACTATATTTGAAACAAATCAGTATTTCTTCCGATTTACATTTGTCTCCCTTTTCCCACATGTGTGAGAGATTGAATAACAAATAGCTGGACACAGTCAGAATTCCACTATGAAGAACTTACTCTTCTGGTCATAAAGCAGGTAGAGGAAATGATTTTGGATGAAAATATAAAGGTTGTCTTAAACATTCTAAGTCCAACAATCCTGCATTTCCTTTGGTAATTGAAATCACTGGTTTAGTGTTATTAATGTTTCTTTCCTTTAAAGTATGAAATATACATTTTTGGATTAATTCTTAATATTTAGTGCCAGTTGCATTTTAAGCTGCCAATTGCATTTTAAGCTGCTAAAGGTCATCTGAGACATAATGAGATGACAAAAAGGTGTTTTGCTTTATAAAAAGGATTGAAGAGCATATTTTTCATATTCTTTTTCACAAAGTAAACACCTTCTGGTTTATTTCAGCTTTTCAAACAAAATATTGCATATCATATTGTAGGTAGTAAGGTCAGTCATGGCATGCTTCTGCAAAGTGTTTTATTCTTAGCATCAAAGAGGAAACTATTTAAAGGTCATGCTTGTCAACTTCATTCGTATTCAAGTTGTCTAAATTATAAACATTCTCCCTTAAAAGCTTTAATATTCACTGAACTGCTGAATTATGTTATTTTCCTGAGTCTGTCAAATTTATATTACTTCCCTCATGAATTTTTTTCCCCAGTTCATCATTGGCATTCCTTCTCAAATGTGAATTAAAAATAAAAAATAAAAATAATATACATATTTTAAATTCTTTAAATGGCCAGGTGTATTAAGCTTTGTGTTATTTGAAAGGGTGATTAAATTTCTGTTGACAATATTATGAAACAGAGTTTAGTTTATGAAACTGATGTGGGTAAAGTAAATTTTTAATGTTACATAAAAAGCCAATAATATTTTCAGTCTTCTTCTAAAAATATATTATTAAACAAATGTTATTTTTCTGTATTACTTACCATAATATAAATATTATATTGCATGGGTGAGGTGGAGGATTAGGGAAAAAGTCAGATTTCATCCAGGAGCATCATTTCCTCCTGATCTATCTTCAGTATTAGAAAACAGAAATGTTAAACGTAAAAGGATAGGAAAACTGTAAAAATAATAAAGCCAATTTAGTAATACCAACATCCTACAAGTAGAGTTTCAGGCAAAAAATCATTGCTGAAGTTAAAGAGGGATATTTCATAATATTAAAGCACTAAGTTAAACTTCCATATTCAATAACACTGAGTTTATATGCATTGACATGGTTTAAAATATATAAGGCAAAACTGACAGAAATAAAAGGAGAAATAGATAAATTCAGAATCATATTTGGAAGTTTTTAAAAAAAAAAAAATTGTCCGTGGCACACAGCCACACAGCATGTGGGATCTTAGTTCCCCAACCAGGGATGGAACCCGATCCCCCTGCAGTGGAAGTGCAGAATCTTAACCACTGGACAGCCAGGGAACTCTCATATTTGGAAGCTTAAAGGAAACTTAGTAACTGATAGTCCATGTAGACACCCCACCCCCAAAAAAAACCCCAAAACAAAGACTAATTGAACAACATGAAAAATAAACTTGAACAAAATGATGTATATAAAGCACATCAACTAACACCTCCACAATGAAAGATATTTTCAAATGCATTTGAAACACTTACCAAAATGTATCATGTACTGGTCAGTAAAAGCAAGGCTCCACAAATTTCAGAAATCAGACTAAAATTAGAAAAAAATATTCTTTGACAACGGTGGGATTAAGATAGAATTAAATAATAAAAAATCCATTAAGCAAGCAAGCAGTATACTTCTAAATAACCCATAGGTTAAAGGAAGAATAAAACAAAATTTGCAAGTATTCCAAACTGAAAAATGGAAATATGAAAAAATATGAAAAATAAAGATTGTGAGGGAGCTTTCTTTTTTCTTAATAATCTAGGAAAAAGACATTAAGCATAAATACAAGTAGAAGGAAAGAAATAATTGAGAGAAAATCAGAAATAAAAATTTAAATGTATACAAAGAGAAAATCAAACTAAAGCTTAAATTCTTTGAAAATCAAATAAAATTGTTAGTCCTCTAGGACATCTTATGAATAAAAGAAAGGAATACAAATTGCCAATTCTGGGAATAAAAAATGTGATTACCACTATGGATTTTTTAATATTAAAAATAATAAAATATGTACAGCTTGCACAAGTCTAAGAAAATAAATTTAACATTTGGATGAATGAGCATATTTCTTGAGAAATATAACTTGACAAATGCAGAAAAGAGTAAAAACTGTGTGGTCCTCTAATTATTAATTTAAAATGTAAATAAAAACTTTTCTAGAAAGCAAAGTATGTTCAGTGGTAAATTATTTGAAATACTTAAGTAATAATATCATCAATTTTAAATGAGATCTTCCAGAGAGTCAAAGCAAGCTTACAAAGGACCTCTTTCTAGAAGTTGCAGCTGGGCGGGGACGCGGATATGGAAGAGCGTGCGTTCCCCATCCCCTTCCGGGAGGGACTACGAGGCCGCTGCGGCCATGCCAGCCAAGGAGGAGCCGCCATGTGCTCGACCCCTTAGCGCCCGCCCCCTCACTCCCGACGAGTTCGGCTTCCCCTTCCACAGCAAAAGGAAGATACTGAAACCGCCACCAGGTGAAAGGAGTTAACTACATGATGACCAGACTGTGACCATGATGTAAGCTGCCACAATTCTGAGAACTGGCCTCAAAGAAATGGGAACAAACCGACCCTGGAACTGAAAACTAAGTGTACTTAAAACAATCAAGATGATGTTGATCAGACCACCACATGACCAATTTCAGGATGACTGTCAGAGCTGACTGTGCTGTTTCTACACGTAGCCCCCTGCTTCACTTATACACCTCTGAAACCCGCCTTTTAAAAGCTCTTAGCCACTGGTCATCCGTGTGTGTGTGTGTGTGTGTGTCAGCGTCAGCCTTTGGACATCAGTACCCCCCACCTTCCTCCTGGTTTGCCAGCCTCCAAAATAAAGCAAACTTTCATTTCCACCAAAAACAAACAAAGGACCTCTTTCTAATTCACTTTATGAAGTCAGTAAACGGTCCTGAAGTCAAGAAATAATAACATTCATTAAAAAAAAAAAAGGCCAATTGTTCAGTAATATGAGAGAAAGAGGTCACAGACCAAATAAATTTGCTCTAACTCTTCTCACGGAAAGAAACACACATACTAGATTTTCCATTGTAGTGAGTTTTGTTCCTAGGGAAATTAATTTACATTTCCTTTATTATGGATACAGGAAGGCTTTTTGTTTTTTTCAAGATTTTTATTTAGATAAGTAATTACATCTATTGCATAATCTTATTTTGCAGCAACTTTTTTACTCACTTGGACCTAAAGCTAGACTGCTTCATTGATGCTTTATCTTTAGCTTGCTTCCAATTGTCAAAATTGTAGAAACAGCTAGTACCAGACATCATTAACTATTTAAAGTCCAGATTTCAAGCAAAGATTCTTTTCTTGATGAGACTCCTGAACCTTCTTCTAGGCCCATCTGTGTTCTTCCTTATAACATCTAGTTTTAGAAAGAATCTTGCTGTCAGTTTAGCAAGAACCCTCCATCCTCAATATCTGATCTCCCTTGATATCTGATATGGCTATTATGAATATTTGCGCTGAACATAGTAGTAATAATATCTCTTTGAGATTCTAATTTCAATTCTTTTGAATAAATACTCAGAAGTGGAATTCCTGGACCATATCGTAGTTCTATTATAGGAACCTCCATACTGTTTTCCATAGCAGCTGTATCATTTTGCATTCCCACCAGTAGTGTACAAGAGTTTTAATCTCTCTACAACCTTGCTGGCAAGTGTCTTTTGTTTTTTGATAATAGCCATCCTAAGAGGTGTGAGGTGATGTCTCTTTATGTTTTTGGTTTGTGTTTCCTGATGATTAGAGATGTTGAGCATCATACCTGTTGGCCATTTGTATGTATTCTTTAGAAATATATCCAAGTCATTACCTGTGTTTTAATTGGGCTTTTAGGTTTTTTGTTTGTTTTTTGGCTACTGAGTTGTAGCAGTTCCTTATATATTGATATTTTGGAAATCAACCCCTTATCAGATATATGGTTTGCAAATATTTTCTCCTATTCCTTTTCATTCTGTTGATTATTTCTTTTACTGTACAGAAGCTTTTTAGTTTGATACAGCCCCACGTGTTTATTTCTGCTTTTGTTGTCTGTGCTTTTGGTGCTCAAGGTTTTCCTCTGTGTTTTCTTCTAGAGGTTTTATGTTTTCAGTTCTTACATGTAAGTCATTACTCCTTTTTGAGTTTGCTTTTGTGTATGGTATAGGATAGGGTCCAATTTCACTCTTTTGCTTGTAGATATCTAATTTTCCCAGTGCTACTTGTTGAAGAGACTATCCTTTTCTTATTGTATAATCTCAGCACCCTTGTTGAAGATCAGTTGACCATGTATGTCTCTATTCTGTTCCATTGGTCTGTTTGTCTGTCTTTACGCCAAAACAACTGAAACATTTAGTGTGTAATATATTTGTGACTTATTTTGTTGTGTCAGCAAATAAGAGCAGCAATGTGGTGTGATATGTGTGTGTGTGTATGTGGGGTTGGGGGAGAGGGGGAGAGATGTGTGTTATCACTGAAGTCTGACAGTTTTATTTCAATGTCTAGCATGGCATCCCCTTCCACCTACACTCATCTCTGTATACTGTTAGGACAGTTGATTATCACTGAGTCCCTCCCATCAATGATCAGAAATTTTGACTGGTATCAGGTAAATTGCCAGAAATCTGTACAGATTTATAATCCACCAGAGGTTACCTGATATTTGAGTAGCTGTGCCAAACCCAAAATTGAGAATGAGAGGCTGTCTTTTTACTAAAATAAATTTGGATGATAGAAACCGCTAATGTATGATCATTTGACTCAGGAGGTACCAGAGGGATTGCACAAGAAGCTTTAGCAATCCAGCCATCACCGTCTCTTAGATAAAAGATTTCAGTTAGTACTTTGTTGGTAACTGTTCACCATTTTCTAAGAGCCAATAAAATTTTCTTTGCTCATTTTACTTACTTTTATGTTTTATTTATCCAAATGCAATTAGCACTTGCTGTGCTAGAAGTCCTATTTTCAAAGCTTCACAAATATTAAATTATTTAGTTTGTTTAATTTTTATAACATTATGAAGTAGTTACAACTATTATCCCTATTTACAGAAAGGAAATCTGAGGCACAGAGAAGTTAACTGCCTGGTCCAAGATCACAGAACTAGTAAGTGACAAAACAGGGATTCAACCTAAGTACTTTAACAGTAGATCCCATATTATGGACAATATTACCTTCCAATTTCCTAACTCTCTTCAAACTCCAAGTAGCTTCCCAGTGCTTACCATAAAACTTCATCTTCTTTAGCATGGTCCTCAAAACCTTTTATATATATGCTTTAACTGCTACTTAAGTCTTATCTCTAATCATTTCACTTCTTATAGTCTATGTCATAATGATGTCTCATTTTCTTAGATATATATGCAATTTTATTGATTGCCATGCATTAAATCAATTATTTGCTTGAATCATACTAAATTTTGCTTTGATATTGAACGTAAAGTGTTTCAGCTTCCTCTTTCCTCTAGTTTTGTGTATGTCTGATTCTTGAATATCTAACTTATTTCTGACACATTATTTGTATTCATCCTGACCTCTTCTCATTTTCTTGTTCCAAGAGCCTGGATTGTCTTTATCATTCTGACTCACAGTCCTAATTTTAGCCTACTCCTGTGCATTGTTCAAGTTTAGTTTCTCTTTCCAGAGCATAACATTATCATCAAGTCTTTATTTCTGTTAGCTTTGCCTGAGAATGACACAATTAGTGATTTTCATTAGAGGCACAGAAAATAAGAATGAGAAATTATAATAAAGCTGTGCCATCATTGGACTATAGGTATCAGAATGGTGTCATAGAATAAATATTTGTATATCCAGTTACTATTATTTATAATCACTCTGCAGTAATGAAATAATCTGAGAAATGTTACTTATTTCCTATTAGAGATTTTTGTTTTCTCATGATCACTTTTTTATTGCTTGTTTTGAAAGTAATGTACCATTAAAATTTTCAACTTTTGCTAAACTGTTAGCTGTTAACTAAAATTGGTTTAACTCTTACATGATTAAGTACATTGCAGATACCTTTTATGTGGTTATATACTCCATGATATAAATCAACAACACTCCAAGTAATTATGGAAGCTCTAGTGTTTTTCATTAGAGGGAAAACTGTGCGTTGTGAGAGTATTTATTTTCAAATATAAATTATAAATGGTCATCCTAAAAATGGTTATAAAGAAATACTGACTGAGACTTCCTTGGCGGTTCAGTGGTTAAGACTCTGCGCTTCCACTGCAGGGGGTGTGGGTTCAGTCCCTGGTAGGGGAACTATCAATAGGATTCCACATGCCGTGTGGCGTGGCCAAATAAATAAATATTGATTAATAACGTATGATATATACTTTTCTGCTAATAATATTATACTAACAAAATATGCTGTTTTGTAGATATTATTTTTATGATTTACATTTTAATTAAACCTTTTTTCTTCTATTCTATCATATAATATACATTATATATTTAAATCTTTTTCAGAAAGCCATTTGTTTTATTCCACATTTTTTATTCTTATATTGATTACAAGGAATAAAGCGTATTTAAGGTCTTTCTTTTACTTTCCAAGTTAAAGTATTCTAAATTTGGACTTCTCTATTTAATTTTGATGGCATTGGTAGCAAAGGGGCTTTTACCATATGTAGTGTGATCTTGAAGAGGTCTGTAACAAAGAAACGCTTTTTCAAAGCTGTGTTTAGTGCACAGGAGTCATAAACTTGAGTGAACATCAGTGTCAAGAGGTGAAATAACGTACAATATTCAATAACTTTTAGGCAACATACACAGCATATTCCCTTTGCCAGTGATTTTCACACACATACACATCCACACATGCAAATTGCATAAATATTATACATTAACTCACACAAATTCAAACCTTGACAAATTTATGTATGTCAAATGTTTCATTTTATATTTTTCTTTCCTAGAGAAAACTAAGAAAACTAGAGTAAGCTGGAGAGGTGAAACAACCATACTGCTTTAGACTGAATTGTTTTTGTCCCCACAAAATCATATGTTGAAATCCTAACCATCAAGGTAATAGGATTAGAAGGTGTGTCTTTAGTAGGTTATTAGGTCTTGAGGGTGGAGTCCTCATGGGTGAATTTTGTGCTTTTGTAAAAGTGGCCCCAGAGAGATCCCTAACCCCTTCCACCAGGTGAGAACCAGGAAGCAGGCTTTCACCAGACAATGAATCTGTTGGTCCATTGATCTTGGACTTCCCAGCCTTCAGAACTATCAGAAATAAGTGCTTATTGTTATTTTTATTTTTTAATATTTAATTTAATTTTTATTTTATATTGGAGTATAGTTGATTCACAATGTTGTGTTTGTTTCAGGTATACAGGAAAGTGATTCAGTTGTACGTATACATATATTCATTCTTTTTCAGATTCTTTTCCCATATAGGTTATTACAGAATATTTGAGTAGAGTTCCCTGTGCTATACCATAGGTCCTTGTTGATTATCGGTTTTATATATAGTAGTGTGTATATGTTGATCCCAACCTCCTAATTTGTCCCTCCCTACCACCTTTCCCCTTTGGTACCCATAACTTTGTTTTCGAAGTCTGTGAGTCTGTTTCTATTTTGTAAATAAGTTCATTTGTATCATTTTTATTAGATTCCACATGTAAGTGATATCATATAATATTTGTCTTTGTCTGACTTACTTCACTCAGTATGATAATCTCTAGGTCCATCCATTTTGCTGCGGATGGCATTATTTGATTCTTTTTTATGGCTCAGTAATAGTCCATTGTATATATGTACTACATCTTCTTTATCCATTCATCTGTCAGTGGACCTTTAGGTTGCTTCCATGTCCTGGCTATTGTAAATAATGCTGCAGTGAACATTGGGGTGCGTGTATTTTTTCGAATTATCGTTTTCTTCAGAAATATGCCCAGGAGCGGGATTGCTGGATCATATGTAGCTTTATTTTTAGTTTTGTAAGGAACCTCCATACTGTTCTCCATAGTGGCTGTACCAATTTACATTCCCACCAACAGTGTAGGAGGGTTCCCTTTTCTCCACACCCTCTCCAGCCTTTATAATTTGTAGACTTTTTGATGATGGCCATTCTGACTGGTGTGAGGTGATACCTCATTGTTGTTTTAATTTGCATTTCTTTAATAATTAGCAATGTTGACCACCTTTTCATGTGCTCTTTGGCCATCTGTATGCCTTCTTTGGAGAAATGTCTGTAAGTCTTCTGCCCATTTTTTGATTGTTTTTTTTTTTTTGATACAGAGCTGCATGAGCTGTTTGTATATTTTGGAGATTAATCGCTTGTCGGTCGCTTTGCAAATATTTTCTTCCATTCTAAGAGTTGTCTTTTGTTTTGTTTACGGTTTCCTTTGCTGTGCAAAAGCTTTTAAGTTTCATTAGGTCTCATTTGTTTATTTTTGTTTTTATTTTCATTACTCTAGGAGGTGGATCAAAAAAGATATTGCTGCAATTTATGTCAGAGAGTGTTCTGCCTATGTTTTCCCCTAAGAGTTTTATAGTATCCGGTCTTACATTTAGGTCTTTAATCCATTTTGAGTTTGTTTTTGTGTATGGTATTAGGGAGTGTTATAATTTCATTCTTTTACATGTAGCTGTCCAGTTTTCCCAGCACCACTTATTGAAGAGACTGTCTTTTCTCCATTGTATATGTTGCCTTTTTTTGTTGTAGATTGACCATAGGTGCATAGGTTTATTTCTGGGCTTTCTATCCTGTTCCATTGATCTATATTTCTGTTTTTGTGCCATTATCATACTGTTTTGGTGACCGTAGCTTTGTAGTACAGTCTGAAGTCAGGGAGCCTGACTCCTCCAGCCCCATTTTTCTTTCTCAATATATATTTTTTTAAGATGGTTTTCCTCCTTTAATGAATTCCAGTAAGGCTGTACAGAGACAGATTTCCTCATTTTTGAGACACTTGAGTTCTTGTTTTATTGTATTTTATTTTTATTTTTTGGCAGTGCCACGTGGCATGTGGGATCTTAGTTCTCTGACCAGGGATTGAACCCTTGCCCCCTGTATTGGAAGCATGGAGTTTTAACCACTGGACTGCCAGAGAAGTCCCTTCTTTCTCAGTATTGCTTTGGCTATTTGATGTCTTTTGTGTTTCCATACAAATTAAAAAATTTTTTGTTCTAGTTCTGTGAAAAATGCCATTGGTAATTTGATAGAAATTGCATTGAATCTGTAGATTACTTTGGGTAATATAGTCATTTTGACAATATTGGTTCTTCCAATCCAAGAACATGGTATATCTTTCCATCTGTTTGTGTCACCTTTGATTTCTTTCATCAGTGTCATAGTTTTCAGAGTACAGGTCTTTTGTCTCATTAGGTAAGTTTATTCCTAGGTTTTTTATTCCTTTTGATGCAATGGTAAATGGGATTTTTTTCCTTAATTTCTCTTTCTGATCTCTTGTTGTAAGTATATAGGAATGCAAGAAATTTCTGTGTATTAATTTTGTATTCTGCGACTTTACCAGATTCATTGATGAGCTCTAGCAGTTTTCTGGTAGCATCTCTAGGATTTTCTATGTATAGTATCAAGTCATCTGCAAACAATGACATTTTTACTTCTTCTTTTCCAAGTTGGATTACATTTATTTATTTTTTTCTCTGATCACTGTGGCTAGGACTTCCTAAAGTATGCTGAGTGAAAGCGGCAAGAGTGGACATTCTTGTCTGATTTCTGATCTTAGGGGAAATGCTTTCACCTTTTCATCATTGAGTGTGATGTTAGCTGTGGATTTGTCAAATATGACCTTTATTATGTTGAGGTAGGTTTCCTCTGTGCTCACTTTCTGGAGAGTTTTTATTATAAATGGGTGTTGAATTTTGTCAAAAGCTTTTTCTGCATCTATTGAGATAATCATATGGTTTTTATTCTTCAATTTGTTGATGTGGTGTATCAAACTGATTGATTTGTGGATATTGAAAAATCCTTGCATCCCTGGGATAAATCCCACTTGATCATGGTGTATGATCTTTTTAATGTGTTGTTGGATTCGGTTTTGTTAAGGATTTTTGCATCTATGTTCATCAGTGATATTGGTCTGTAATTTTCTTTTTTTGTGGTATCTTTGTCTGGTTTAAGTATCAGGATGATGCTGGCTTCATAGATGAGTTCAGAAGTGTTCCTTCCTCTGCAATTTTTTGGAAGAGTTTCAGAAGGGTAGGTGTTAACTCTTCTCTAAATGATTGAATTTGCTTGTGAAGCCATCTGGTCCTGGCCTTCAGTTTGTTGGAAGTTTTAAAATCACAGTTTCAATTTCAGTACTTGTGATTGGTCTGTTCATATTTTCTATTTCTTCCTGGTTCAGTCTTGGAAGGTTATACCTTTCTAGGAATTTGTCTATTTCTTCTAGGTTGTCCATTTTATTGGCATAGAGTTTCTGATAGTAGTCTCTTATGATCCTTTGTATTTCTGTGGTGTCAGTTGTAACTTCTCCTTTTTCATTTCTAATTTTATTAATTTAAGCCCTCTCCTTTTTTTTTTTTCTTGATGAGTCTGGCTAAAGGTTTATCAATTTTATGTTTTCCAAGAATCAGCTTTTAGTTTCATTGATCTTTTCTGTTGTTTTCTTCTCTTCTTATTTATTTCTGCTCTCATCTTTATGATTTCTTTCCTTTTACTAACTTTGGTTTTTGTTTGTTCTTCTTTCTCTAGCTGGTTTAGGTGTAAGTTTAGGTGGTGTTTATAAGCCACCCATCCTATGGTGTTTTATTACAGCAGCCTGAATGGACTAAGGCATACAGATAATTTAAGCCTCTTTCAGGTGTTTAAAAAAAAAAATCAAAGTATTCTAATCTATAATTTCTTTAAAAATAACTCATTTGTGGAAAAAAAATTACATAAAGTTCATTAGAACATAAAGTTCTAATGATGTAATGTAACAAATGTAACTCATTTGTGGAAAAAAATTACATAAAGTTCATTAGAACATAAAGTTCATTAGAACATAAAGTTCTAATGATGTAATTTTTACTTGATTAGATGTAAAAATGACAGGAAGGTAAATTTAAATGCTTATGTGTACGGATATGCATTGTGGCCTAATAGTTATGAACTACTGTACATTTACCATAAATTCTATTCAGATTTTAAAACGTGATCCACTTAATTGATTTCACCTGGCAGAGGCTTGGAAGTATCAAGTATATCAACATTTAAAACATTAAGAAGTAATAATTATGAAAAAAAGATAAAAGTTTCATCTTTTAGATTTGGAATGATTAACATAAAATATTACTATCTTAAGTTTCATAAACATAATTTAACACATTTGGTTAATGTTAAAAATCAACCTAACAGTATGCTCAAAAAGTGGCATACCTTAAGTATCCAAAATATTCACAGCAAAAACCTGTGCAACAGAATGGTGGTTTTATTTTATTTATTTTTTAAAATTAATTAATTTATTTATTTTTGGCTGCGTTGGGTCTTTGTTGCGGTGTGCGGGCTTCTCATTGTGGTGGCTTCTCTTGTTGCGGAGCATGGGCTCTAGGCACGCTAGCTTCTGTAGTTGTGGCTCGTGGGCTCTAGAGCACAGGCTCAATAGTTGTGGCACACGGGCTTAGTTGCTCTGCGGCATGTGGGATCTTCCCAGACCAGGGCTCGAACCCATGTCCCCTGCATAGGGGGCGGATTTTTAACCACTGTGCCACCAGGGAAGTCCCAGGATAATGGTTTTAAATTTTGTCTTTGTTATATTGGAATAATGTGTGATAACTATTCCATTTTCTAAAGAGAAGTGCTAGACTAGTTCATGAAAGATGTACAAAATGTAAAGAAATAAAAAAGGTCCTAATAATAACTTCCTGATTGCCCACTTCCAGCCTACATAAGAAAATAGAAAAGGACGAGTGTAGAATCAGTCTGTGGTGTGTTAGCCTAGAGGATTATCAACTATAATCTCTGGAGAGAGATTGTTCTCTCCAGAGTTGTTTCTGCCCCACTTTAAACAAAGTTGCTTGAGAGAAGGAGGTATTTTCACAAAGAGAAAACTAACATCTCTCTTCCTGGCTAGATTATTTGCTGAGTGAGCAATAGAAAATTGTATAACCACTTCAGTGTATCAGAGAAGTAGTGAGAGAGTTCTTTGGAAAGGTCACCATCTGTTTTCTGAAATTGGATGTCATGTATTTAAAAAAATTAAAAAATAGACTGGAGAATTTTGAGGGTAGTGGCCAGCTGGAACTTCCTGTCAAAGCTGGAATGAAGAAATGAAGGCATTAGAGAAGTCTGTACTACCTGTAATTTTCATGCCAAGAAATCCAGAGTTTCTAATGGGCAATGTGTACATCCAAAATAGGAGCTGGATGTTCTCCATCTTGATGGGGACCCAACCAACATGGTCTGTTGGAACAGAGTAACTGCAGCAGTAAGTTTACAGAGTGCATCACTGGGTAGGGGTAGGCAAGAGCTGAGGAGGTTTAAAGAGGTTAGCTAGGAAGTGCATCACAGAATCTGAAAGCTGAACAATTCAGAGGGTCCTGCAGGACCAATGAATGATCCACACATCAGCTCCCCACAAATCACCTAAAGGGGGACATCTGATGCTAGAGAGCATATGACTATGGAAAAATACAAAGAGAGCTACTTGGTAAAGAACTGATGGTCCCATTCAATATTTCTTTTTCCTGTGTGTACCCTCACTGAATACAGCTCACTCAAAAAGGCTACAGCAGCCAGTGATCTAAAGGACTCATAAAGATATTTTCAGTGGAAATAAATATATCTGCAGTGATACTTCTATAAGATGCATCAGTGCTTCCTCACACACCTCCATTGACTTGGGACAATTTTCATGGTCTGGAAAATAATCCAGGGTGGTTATACTTAAATGACTAAGACTAGGTAAATAATTGAATTTAAATTCTCTCTCCAGTTGCACACATCAGACCTTTTTTTGCCTCTATATGTTAATGTAATTGAAATCTAGATCTGTAAAAGTGTAGAAAGATCAAATTACTTTGGCTGTTGTAATGTGTTTTAGTGTTTATTTCCTGTAAAATTGACTTCATTATGTTTATGACCATAAAAAACACTACCATCCTGTTAAATATTTGGGGTCCTTTGTATAGATGCATAATTTATGAACTCAAAACATTTTTAAGTTGGGGGGATTTTATTGAGTGTGTCCTAAAGTGTAATAATATAATCAGAAAATGTCCAAACACTCTTGCACCAACAAGATAGTACACCTGTATATACATTATACACGTATATATATGTATGTATAAGTACTACATGACCTGTTTTAAATATATTGGCATCCATGGTCAAAACCCCACTGAATAATCATCCCCTACTGTATGTAGGATATGTCTTTTTTATTATTTACAAATATAATGACATACACAAGAAGAAGCTAAAGCACTTCAGCAGGCTATTAGTTTGCTTTCTGTGAAACTCATTTTAGTTAAAATCATAGTATTATTATAATCATGGATTTGTAAGATTTCTTTTCCCATTAAGGAAAGTGGGGATAGAAATAGAATTTCTTATCATACTGAATCTTGTCATTTCACAGAGTGTGATTTCTTACTAGGTTCTCTGCATCCGTCATTTTTTTCTTTCCTTTAGATAGGGTGAGTACACTACAGTGACGTTGTGTTTAAAGCCAGACTCACGATATGGCAAATGTGGCTGAAATGCCCATTTAAACCAGTATATTTTAATGCAGTATATAAATTGGTGTAGTGAATGAATAAACTGTTGTAGTGTGAGATCACTTGGCACAGTAGTTTATATTAAAGGAAACATCACTTTAAACTAACTCTATACCATCTGTTGTGTACTCTACTTTAAAAAGACCATAATTTACAACTGCAAAAGTAGGTAAGAGACAAATGCTTAAAATGCATATTTATATGCAGTATTCAGCTGAACATACATATGTTTGTCTCTGGAATAGTAGATGCTAATTGGGAGACAAGCTCCTCTCCACATATGAGGATAGATTTGGGGAGGGGTAAAAGTAGGGATTATATGTTTTTAGTACTATTTAAAAAAAATTTAAGATGATGTACAGTATTACATAAATTATAGGTGTACAACATATTGAATAGTTATTCACAATTTTTAAAGGTTATACGCCATTTATAGTTGTTATAAAATATTGACTATATTCCCTGGATTGTACAATATATCCTTGTAGTTTATTTACTTTATACATAATAGTTTGTACCTCTTAATCCCCTACCCCATCTTGTCCCTCCCCCTTCCCTCTCCCCACTGGTAACCACCAGTTTGTTGTCTATATCTATGGGTCTGTTTCCTTTTTGTTATATTCACTAGTTTTATTGTTTAGATCCCACATATAAGTGATATCATGTAGTATTTCTTTCTTTGACTTATTTCACTTAGCATAACACCCTCCAAGTCCATTCATGTTGTTGCAAATGGCAAAATTTCATTCTTTTTTATGGTTGAGTAGCATTCTGTTGTATATGTATTCCACATCGTCTTTATCCATTCATCTGTTGATGGACACTTGCTTCCATCGTAGCTATTGTAAATAATGCAGCTATGAACATTGGGGTGTGCTTTTCGAATTAGTGTTTTCATTTTTCTTGGATATCTACCCAGGAGTGGAATTGCTGGGCCATAAGTAGGAATTATTTTTAAAGTGATTCCCTTTACAAAGTTGTAACACTAATGAAATCGGGACCCAATTAATAATACATAATTATTATTTACAATAATTATTGTTACATTTTACAGTGCTCCATCATGAAGAGGTTGTCAAAATTACTCTTCAAGAAAGTCCATTATTTTAATCATATTGTATTTAGGTTGATCCAAATGAAATTTCCAATATTGAACCTTTTTTTTTTTTTTTTTTTGCGGTACGCGGGCCTCTCACTGTTGCGGCCTCTCCCATTGCGGAGCACAGGCTCCGGACGCGCAAGCTCCGGACGCACAGGCCCAGCGGCCATGGCTCACGGGCCCAGTCGCTCCGCGGCATGTGGGATCTTCCCGGAGGGCACGAACCCGCGTCTCCTGCATCAGCAGGCGGACTCGCAACCACTGCGCCACCAGGGAAGCCCCTGAACCTTTTTATTTCCTGCATAAAAACCAATTTCTTATAGTTCAGTCTGTTAATTATAAGGAAATTGAGGCAGTCTCAAATTTAACAAATTGACCTTTTACATTAGATGATAAAACAATTGGGGGTAATTATATAATTTATTCATGGTAGTTCAATATTCACTTAGATTTTTAGATGTTGAATAACTCCTGGAAAACTTGATTCTGTAAAGATATGTAGAACTCCACTGGTCTTTTATATATACTACATAATCTTCTACTTACAGTCCTACTGTCTCCCTTTTATATAAACAGAGAGTCATGGGAATTATATTACATTCTCAAGTTTTACTGCGAGTGAGTCACCATCTTCTCCCTCTCCCTCTCTCATACACGCACACACACATACATGTGAGCATGTGCTTGCCAATAGCAAAGAGATCAGAACTCAGTCTGACCTTGACTTGGCTGAAACAAAAGATAGGAAGATTTTTAAGCAAAGGAGTGAGCAGAACAACACAGGTTGTGTTTGCTAACTGGCTTTACCCAAAGGAAAAGTCAAATTTATTTTTGTGGCAAGAGGTAGTTTTGCAACTTGGAGCAAAGCACTAGTGAAGTTAGGCTCCTACCCTCCCACAAAAACTGGGAGATGGGGTGCTCTCTCCCTTGAAGATTACATTTCAAGGGAATATTCTGCGGTCCTTAAGAAAGATATTCCTGAGTTGTTGTTTATAAAAAGATTCACAGGATAGAGGAAGAATTTACAATGATCTGTTTTCTAAAGTAAAAGCTCTAAGAAATGGGAGGTCAGGGATCTAGAGTCAGGAAGAAGCTTGTCAAAAGCTTAGTCAAGCTGAGGGGAACATGAAGTCCTATTGGTTACTAGTTTAAAAAAAAAAAAAAACACATAAACTGCTTATAGTATACTAGACCTGTATTCCAAACATGAATTTTGCAGGCAGTATTGATCTGCCTCTTCCTTCTCCCCATGCTTTTTTTTCCTTTTCTTTCCTCTGGGGGGGGGGGAGGGGGGAGAGAGAGAGAGAGAGAGAGAGAGAGATGCGGAGATGGTAAGGAACTGTTTTTAAAACTACATTTGAAGGATTTCTGATTTCCACTCCAACATGTAAAGAACTTGTAAGTCATCGCTTTCAACCTCACAGCAGGAAAAAAGCTGAAGGAACTGAAAATCAAAATTTCTTACGTCTTTCAGAGAACTGAGGTCACGGTATAAACCACCACCCCGAAAACTGGCAAGAAATGTGAATACAGAGAACATAGATCAGTTTACCTGAAGCAGAAGTGGCTGGAGCCAGAATACTTACAGAGTAACTTTAGTAAATTGCTGGAAGCTGAGTGTGGATCAGCTTGAGGGTTAAAAACTCCTGGGGACCCAGTCTAAGCACCCCCCCCCCACAGTTTTGTGGGTTTTACCTCTAGGAACCCCACCAGGTTCTCATAGTGCAGATGAGAGAAAAATCCCCCTGCGCTTGTCAAGGGGAAGGGAAAAGTCACCATTTTGACAAACACCACGAGAAAACGTATTTTGAAAATAGCCTCCAATGACCTCCACAATAAATGCCCATCAATTAGAGGAAAAGACTTCATTAAAGCTTTATCTGACTTGGGGGAGAGGAAATTACCCAACTCCAGCCCCCTCTGGACTTCCTCCTCAACTAAGGGACCAGAAATGTTGAGAAGCTCTTGAAAAGTCATGAGCCAGGGCCACAGTTCCCCTATGAGACTGAGACTCAATCATAGGATTATGGAAATGCTCTCCTCCACCACACACCGAACTTTGCTACCACAGTAACAGGCCGCTTAAGATACTTACCCAAGTGAGATGAAAACGTATATCCACACAGTAATCTGTACATGATGTTTATCACAGTTTTATTCATAATTACTCAAAACTGGAAACAACCAAGGTGTCTTTCAGTAGGTGCAAGGATAAACTGTGTATGTTCATAGTGAAATATCATTCAGGAATAAAAAAGAATGAGCTATCAAGTCATGATAAGACCTGAGGAACATTAAATGCATATAAATGCATATTCTGGAGTGAAAGAATGAGTATGAGTAATGAATGGGTTTAATTATATAACATTATGGAAAAGGCAAAACTACAGAGACAATAAAAAGATGAGTAATTGCCAGATGTTCTCTGGAAAGGAGAGAAGTGTAGGGGAGGAAAAATAATTTGCCCTCCACCTTTCTAGGTTCTTGGATGAGATACTCTCTGTGATAAAAGACAGATTAATAGGAGAAAAACAAACAAGTTTAATAACATGTATACCTCCTGTATACATGGGATTTACCCAGGAAAACTAACTCCCCTAAATGGCCCAAGCAACCATTTTAAATGCCATTTCCAGCTAAAGACAAAAGAAGAGGTTGGGGGTGAGGGGTGGCCAGTTATAGGAGGTTACCAGGAAAAGCACAGTAAACAAGAGTAAGGTTATTATACAAATTTAACTTGTTGCCTTCTCCCTTGATAAGAGTTTCTAGAGATTTATAGTCATCCTTCTCTTCCTGGTACAGAAAGGGAGAAACTCTTACAAATGGAGTGTTCTCTTACAATGTAAATATCTCATACAAAAGGGTAACTTCTACTCAGTTTTCAGAGCTTCTCCTATGTCTGCTGTTTCTTAAAAATAACCAGCTCAAAATAATCAATATACTAAAGCCATATTTTGGGGTGGTATATTTTGCTCCCCTTCGAAAGGATGAATAGGTGAAACATGGAATTTTTAGGGTGGTAAAACGATCCTGTATGAAACTATAATGGTGGATACATGGCAATATGCATTTGTCAAAATTTATAGAACTATACAAGACAAAGAGTGAGCCCTAATGTAAATTATGGATTATATTCAATAATAATGTATCAACATCGATTCTTTATTTGGAAAAAGTATACCACACTAATGCAAGATGTTAATAATAAAGGAAACTGCAGAAGTGGGAGGTGGATATGTGGAATTTTATTTTCTATCTGGTCAATTCTATAAATCTAAAAATATACTAAAATATAAAGTTTATTATAAAAATATAGAAATATGAGGATTTGCTAAATAATTTATTTGAATGTAACCACATCTGTCTTAAGAGAGTGTTGTAATTTATTTTGAGAATTCATGGCATTTGATTTTTGAAAATAACTTAGTAGTTGTTTTTGACTGTAAAATCTAAGGCTCATAGGGCACAACTTCTAAGGGAGCAGGGTAACAAAGAAATGGTTAAAATGTTCTGTTTAAGAAAATAAAAGAATTTGGAATATAACAAAACAATATGGGTGATTTTGAGAGCGTAAGATAAACACATGGGTGAATCTGTAAGATGACAGTTGAGGATGAAGAGGGCCTGTGGAGAAGCATTGGGGTGAGAGATTTGCAGAGTTTCCAGTAGATACAAGAACCATAAAAGCAGAGATGGTTAAATTATTTGCTTCCTGGTGTTGTAAAGAACCACTTTCCATCCCTTCAATTTTCAGCCAAATTTAAAGACAAAAATACAGCCAATATCTAAGCTATACTGGTAGTTATTTATCTATTTTAGTCCATAGTTTAGTTATTCTGTTATGAGAAATTAGTGGTATCCCATTTAATGCACCAACACTGAAGAGAAACTATTTTGGTCTGTAATTGCTTTATGGATATTGAAATATCTGATATGACAATTAAAATTTTCAATATTACAAGTTTAACATTTTTTAAGTAATAGCTTTTCTTTTTTATTTTTTACATAAGGTGGCTTGCCTTTGTAAAGGCTGCACACAGCTAAGTTTTGATGCAATGTGCAAGTTAGTCTAGTCCAACATACAATATTTCTGTTTTTTATTATGGAGGAAACTCTAAATCTACTTTTATTAAACAAATACAAAACTGAGAATTTAATGAAATATTCTTGTTATTCCAGAGATAACTCATTTAAAGATAAACAAATACAGGTGGTTTATTTTCAAGCAGTCTACAGCATTTTGTTTCACTTGCCAGATTCAATAGTTACACATGGTTAAACGAAACTAGTAACCACCACGTGGGAAATTAACATTAAGAATGTTGTTTATTCACTCAAAACTTCAGGGTCATTTTTCTCCCTCCCAAAATTGAAAATTTTTTTCATTCTCGTGTGTCACGCTGTATTTTCTTATTTTTAGACCCTGTTATATATGAAAGCAAGTAAGAAATGAGACTGCAGGCTTTATGATTTTAAAAATGTTAGCAATTTCATTTATTTTTATGTGGAATTTTCAATTCAGAGTAAAACCTAAAATATTTTCAGGTCCTGTAATTAGGTGACAGCTGGCTTGTGAAGTATCCAATGCCAATTAGCAGAAAAACTTTCATAAGAGAATAATTTTAATAAATCTTATAATTTCCAAGAGGATTTTCTATACTTATCTCCAAAAAGTGAAAAACTTCTATTCACTTCAACTACAAGTTGATATTTTTAGGATACATGAAAGCTTCTTTCCCTGGTTATGCTTGAATTTTTTTAATACCCATCATATATATATATGTATATGTACATACACACACACGTGTGTATATATTAAAAAAATTCAAGCTTTATCAGGGAAAGACACTTTCTTGCATCCTGTTTGTGTGTATTTATATGTTTATAAACCCCTTTTAATTTAGAAATATATACTATATGGCTAAGAGATTCCTTATCACAAGGCAGTCTGTAGCATCTGTCTTGCGGATATGTAAAGTATAAATTATTTGCTCACTCTTTTCTCAAGATAATTATAATTGTGCTTGTGAGGGTTCTTAAGTGACTATGGGAACAGAGGCGAAGGTCAGTGTGAAACAGCAGTCCTGCTCTCATGGGACTCGAACCCAGCACAAACTCAAACTGGGACTTGACCCCATGATCCCTGACTTAGAAGGGGACTAGAACCCACTGTCTTTGTTTGTTTGTTTGTTTTTTTGCGGTACGCAGTCCTCTCACTGTTGTGGCCTCTCCCGTTGCGGAGCACAGGCTCCGGATGCGCAGGCTCAGTGGCCATGGCTCACGGGCCCAGCTGCTCCATGACGTGTGGGATCCTCCAGGACCGGGGCACGAACCCGTGTCCCCTGCATCGGCAGGTGGACTCTCAACCACTGTACTACCAGGGAAGCACAAACCCACTGTCTTTTAATTGAAACCGCTCACCTGGAGCCAGGACTTACTGAAGCTCAGGTTCTTTTTTCTTGTTGAAGAAAGAATTTAGGGCTTCCCAGGTGGCGCAGTGGTTAAGAATCCACTTGCCAATGCAGGGGACACAGATTTGAGCCCTGGTCTGGGAAGATCCCACATGCCACAGAGCAGCTAAGCCCGTGTGCCACAACTACTGAGCCTGTGCTCTAGAGCCCATGAGCCACAACTACTGAGCCTGTGTGTTATAACTACTGAAGCCCACGCACCTAGAGCCCATGCTCTGCAGCAAGAGAAGCCACCACGATGAGAAGCCTGCGCACTGCAACAAAGAGTAGACCCCACTCTCTGCAGCTAGAGAAAGCCCATGCGCAGCAACGGAGACCCAATGCAGCCAAAAATAAATAAATAGAATAAATAAGAAAAATAATTGAAGGTAAAGTAAAAAAGCATTTTCAAAAAAAAATTCAGAGTGAGGCAAAGTGGCAGGCAAAGAGTGAGTTTGTTAGCATAGGACACTTGTGAGAGGTACAAGTGGACAGGCAAGGGAGCGCAGCCCTGAGAACAAAGAGGGCTACATTTTTATAATCAAAGAGAAAGTGGGGATGGGAGAAGACCACCTTCTTTCTCATTCTTGGGCAGACGTCAAGGCTTACGTTATTAGTTCCTCCTTTGACCCTATATGGTCTAACCGAGACTGTCATGGCACTGTTTAAATTATATGTATATTAGCAGAAGGGTGGTAACATATATTAAAATATGGTAATTCAAATCAGATTTTGGTATAATGTCCCCTTTCACTTAGTTTCTTTCCCCTTTCACCTATATTCCTGTCTTGGCTATGTGTGCAGAAATGCAACTCTTCAAGTACCATTAACTCCCTGACTTCATGTACTAAGATTCAGATCCCATATCTATTGTCTTTTAACTATCAGGATTTGTGGCTTGAGTGTGCCTGGCACTTGAATGTACCTGGTCTTCCTTCAAGGTAGATTAGATTGTCGCTAGGTTAATGGATTCTTTTCCTGAGTGGTCATTAGCTTACAACAGTCTCCCAAACTCCCTTAAAATTCCCTTTCTGTCTTTAATCCCCTAATGGGATTTCTAAACTAACTATTTAATTATCCTACTATATTCCTATCAAGTGTGTATCTATCATAGAAAGAAATAGGGAGTGCAGTGTTACAAAATGTGAATGGAGAGATTGGCAGAACTTTCTAGGTTGTCTAAGAGTTAGGGATTTTTGTTTTTTAAATATAATTGAAAAAGCTAAAATTTTTTGAAATTTTTGATGCTTAGACTTTGAAGGATTTTCTGTGTAATGATATTTAATAGGATAGACTTTGAAGGATTTTCTGTGTAATCATATTTAATAGGAAACTGAATATGAAGGCACAGTGCTCAGAAGGGATGACTCAGTCAGAGATAATATTATCTGGAGTCCTGGGAGTAATTAATGATGCCAAGGGGTAGTGTAAGTAGTACCAATATCCCTCAACTGAGTTAGACATAGGTTTTTATTTTTAATTCACCATTAGAATTGTTAAAGATACATGTGTATCTTTCAATTTTTAAATAATTGCTCTATGTCTCAGAGTTCTAATTGCCATAAAGCAGTCTCTTTGCACTCTTCCCTGTGTCTCTGTTTAGTTTATATAATTTCCTCAGTTTTTTCCCTAAATAATTGAAATTTACATGGAGGGATTTTATACTAAAATTATGATAGAAAAACAGAGCTTGTGAAAGAAAAGGAATGCTGAGTCAAATGTCATAGAGCTTCTAACCGTAGACCAATAACAAGTGTTTCAACTTTTGTAAGTTAGATAACTTGATTTAAGGGAAAAAATAAGTAATTACACAGGTTGATTGGCAGGAGTTAGTCTCTGAGGAATACCATCAACTGTGCAAATTCTTATAGCTCAGGAATGTTCAAGGTATAGGCAGTTTACATTTATTTCCTTAAATTTCTTAAGATCAAGAGAGTACATTTTTTAATGTGAATATTGGGTTTAGATTCCATATATATGTGTTAGCATATGGTATTTGTTTTTCTGACTTAATTCACTCTGTATGACAGACTCTAGGTCCATCCACCTCACTACAGATAACTCAGTTTCATTTCTTTTTATGCCTGAGTAATATTCCATTGTATATATGTGCCACATCTTCTTTATCCATTCATCTGTCAGTGGACACTTAGAGAGTGGCATGGACATATATACACTACCAAATGTAAAATAGATAGCTAGTGGGAAGCAGCTGCATAGCACAGGGAGATCACCTTGGTGCTTTGTGACCACCTAGAGGGGTGGGATAGAGAGGGTGGGAGGGAGGGAGACGCAAGAGGGAAGAGATATGGGGATATATGTATATGTATAGCTGATTCACTTTGTTATAAAACAGAAACTGACACACCATTGTAAAGCAATTATACTCCAATAAAGATGTTAAAAAATATATTGGATTTAATTTTTTAAAAACCAGTGGGGTTAAAAACAAAGGTAATATATAATATATTATGGTTTAAGTTACCTTCTTAAAACCAGTTAAGCACCGATTGACCAAAGAAGTGGGTCAGAGGCACGGAAGGATCTAGTAATGATGTGGTGGGCAGCCTCTGAAATGGCCCCCAGTGATTTTCACTGACTGATATTTACCCCTTTGTGTGAGTCTCCTCTTCTTGAGTGTGGACTAGACCTAATGATTGATACAAATACAATACAGAAAAAATATGTCACACTGGAGATTAGGTTATAAAGTCTGTGTCTCTTGTCTCACCCTCTTTCACTATCTCTTTTGCTTGCTCTGAAGGGAAGCCAGTTGCCATGTTGTAAGCTGCCATGTAGAGAGACCCATGAGGCAAGGAACAGATGACTCTTGCCAAGAGTCAGCAAGAATCTGAGGCCTGCAGAAATAATCAGTAGAAGTGGATATTCCCCAAGTCAAACCTTTAGATGACCACAGTCCTTGATTGCAGCCTAGAGACAGAGGACCCAATTAAGCCAATCCTGAATTCCGGACCCACAGACACTCTAAGATAACATATTTTGCTGTTTCAAGCTGCTACCTTTTGTTATGCAGCAATATATAAATGTTACAATAGAAAAAGCCAAGTTGATTTCAAAATATATTTTGAATGGTTGTCAAAAAATAAATATAATTAAAGAATGATTTCACCTGCAATAATTTTAAAACGTGTAGCTATACCTATACTAAGACACAGCTGTTTCCTTGGCTTCCTCTTTGCATCATTGAGAATAGGCTAGGTATAGAGGTCGAGATAAAGGTAGAGATAGAGGCAGAGATACAGAAATAAAGAGACATAGGTATAGACATGTAATTTTTTCACTCTATCATGCTACCTGCACTGCAGGTTAGTGCAGATTGGGGATTGGATATCTTTTTGTCATAGTCAGTAAGAAACCAAGGTTATTAATGAAGCACCCACCAGTCTCAAATGTTGCTGATTGGCATGCCAGAAAGAAAACACAGCTCAGGAGGGTCTTTTACTAGGAATGAAATATTTTGGCCCTGAAGTGGCATGTATCTGATAACAACTCACTGGTCAGAAGCAGCAGTAGTAACTGCATTCAACCAAAAGGTGCACAGGATTTATAATCTTACCATAAACCAGGAATGGATTACAACTGGAAGTACTTAACAGCAGCATAATTGGCTACCACATTGTGAAAAGCTTCTTGATACTTTCCCATTGTAAGTTTTATTTATTTTTGTCTTCTAAAGATACATCAGAAGAAATCTACCAGGCCCATCTTGGAATCTTATAAATGTTAATTGCAATTAACTGAAAAGCTATAGCACATTGAGTTGAACTATTTTCACAGAATTTCCATATTTTATATCCTAGATGAGTATTTAATCTTTCAGGAACATAGCCTACCATGTCTTCTAACACATAGCTGCTTTTTGTTTGTTTATTTGGTTGGGTTTTTTGTTTTCTTTTTTCCTTAAGTAGCTCCCAAGTTTGTGTGCGTATTTGAGAGTTGGTGGTGTTAAACCATCTTTTTTTTTTTACTCTTTATTCCACTTCATGTGTGCAGGTTTTCCCTGTACTTATTGGTGTTTTGTTCATTTTTGTTTTGTTTATTGATGATTCTCTGGAATTACCATACTGCATTGTTTCATCTGCATATTTAACAAGACACTTGTCTATTTTGTTCTCAATTAATTCAACAAAGCATATTGTGCCTTTCTATTTTGGCAGCATTTGTATAGTGACAGGATATAACATAAAAAACTTTCAAAATCCCATGCCCTTATAGTACACATGTTCATGAGGGAGACAGAAAACTAATGAAAACTAAAATATACATTATGTTAGGTGGTAATGAGTCCTGTGAAGAAAAAATAAACAATGAAGAGTATAGGTAGTACTAAAGGCTTTGCTAATATGCTCACATTTAAGCAGAAACCTAGAAAAGATGAGGTCATGGATATAAGAAGAAAGAACACTTAAGGCTGAGAGGACAGCAAGTGCAAAGACCCTGTGGTAGGAACAGCCTTAACTATACTGGCATTATAAGGAAGTTTGGAGAGGAAAGTGTATGCCAGGAAGAGAGTGGTAGTAGTTAATATGTGACAGGTAGCCCTGCTTATGTAGGACATAATATCTCACTGCATTTGTCTTTATTTTTGGCTGTAGAATGTGAGATAGGAAAAGTCAAGAGAGACCTCAACATTTTTTGCCTATGCCTCTGCAAAGAATTTCAATTACCTGCAAAGGAAGAGACTAGAAGAGTAATTTTGGCTAAAAAGAGTGAGTTTGGATTTTTGTATGTTGGGTTTAAGATGCCAATTAGATATACAAGTGGAGATATTGAAAGCATAGATGTATTTTTCTAAAATATAGGGAAGAGGTACAGCTGGAGACCTACTTTGGGGGAGTCATCTGTGTTTAAATGATTTTTAAAGCCATAAGTCTAGATATCATTATGGAAGAGTGAATTGAGTGAAGTCAGAGAAGACAAGAGGTCTAAAATTTAAAGCCCCAGGGAATTCCAACATTTAAAGATCAAGAGATAAGAAGGAAGTAGAAAAAGTCACTGAGAGAAATGATTAATGAAGCAGGAATATAATCAGAGTGGAATGTCCCTTGGCCAAATTGAAAAAAAAAAATCAGGTAATCAATTGTGTTAATTGCTGCTGACCAAGTAAGATGACTGAGAATAGACAATTAGATTTAACAATATTGAGATCACTGGTAACCTTGACAGGAACAGTTTAGGTGAAGTTGTGAGTTAAGCATATGCTTCAAATAGCTGATGCAAGAGTGGGAAGAGAGGAATTTGAAGGGGAGCAGAAAAAGTGATGTGGGTCCAGAGAAAAGAATTAAAGTGAGCAAAATTACACATACATAATAGATGGGCAGGAGAGATTCTTTGGTAAATGGGAAAGGATCATGTTTATTGCCAAAGTGAACATACTTTATGGAGCAGTAACAAGAAAGAAGGAAGAAAATATTGTCACAGATGCAACTGAGAACAAAGGCAGTACTGTGAACATGGAATTACAAGGTTCACAGCTTAAAGTAGAAAGATGCTTGAAGTTTGGATATGTATGAGAAGGTGTGAAACATTCATGTGAATTAGTAGGCTGGGAAGATATAGAATGGTTACTGGGCAGCACTTAGAACAACCTGAAGTGTCTATCAGTTTTCAGTGAGGGTAGTTGACATGTTTGTGAGTTCCTTTTTGTTTAGTGTAGGGCTTCGGTTTCGTTACCTCAATTCAGGCACATTATCCAATGCAATACACATGCAGGTGAAGAGTAGGAAGAGGGTGGAAATTCAGTGGTTTTGAGGTTAGGCCAGGTAGGTGTGATGAAAGTAGACACTGGCAAAGGAGTTGAGGATATAGTGAAGGGAATAATTTAACAGTGGACTATGAGATTTCACTTGGAAGGAAGGGAAGTAATGATATGAATTACTTAAGCAATAGTGACAAGTTGGTATAATAAATGTACTTTTAGTCCTAGAAGGTCAGAAGATTTCTGGAGACAGGATACTAGCAGGAGTAACCTGTAAAGTTAAGAAGTGTTGGTTGGAGACTGGAATGCTTGCAATGAAGATGGTGGAGTTATGGATACAGACCTCTCTAGTTTATGCATCTAGTAAATGGTTGAAGCAGAGTAGAGGACAAGAGCCATGGGCGGCAGGAAAGGTCAAGGTACTGAGATGACATTTCCAAATGTAACAACCAAAACAATTAGGGGATATATTGTATAATTTCTGTCCCTAATTTTAAGGTTTTGTTTAAAGTTACCATCATGGCATAATGACCACTTGGACAGGTTTTATTTTAAAGTCAGTAGCATGGATCTGAGAGACATGGGTCAGCCACTTAATCTCTCTGTATCTAACTTTTCCCATCAGTAAAATTGGGTCATAAATAACAACTAAGAGGGTAAGAGTGAGAAGTGAAAAAGCTGATACCTTTGCTCAGTGCTTATGAAGCTCTCAGTAAATATCAGTTATTATTTTTAGCATTGTTATTTCTCTGAATGAGTTCAGTTCATATAGCAGACATTCTGAAAGGAAAAGATTCTATACAATGAAGTAAACCCTATTGGTACTTATTTTAAGATCTCAAATTCAGGACCTTTCTAATGACCTTCAATTGAAACATTTCAATTTGAACATATTCAATTTGAATAGAGATATAATAACTTCAGAAAGATTTCAATATTACTCTCATTAGCAAATGGTGAACAAACTAATACTCTAGATTTGTTGCTTTTTTTCCATATACCATAGACAATCCTGGAGCAAAGCCAAATAGCAAAAATGGGAAAAGTTGGGTTTAGGAGTAAAGAATTTTAGCTATAATACAAGAAAAAAAGAGTCTGCAATAGGGATTGGAACAGAAGATAAACTTAGTATCCAATTTATAAGGGTTTCTTCAGTGTTCCAGTGATAAGAAATGACTAGCTGGAGGCACGCCAAGGTGAGTACTGCATAGTTTTCGATACTACTTTATATGATAATATATAAACATTCTCTGGTTGCTAAATTTGTTGTGCATTCCCTAGCATGAGCTTAATTTTTTAAAAATAAATAGTTTGTTGTCTTCACAAAGACCAAAATCTTTTCAGTTACCTTAAAGGATTAGCACTAGATTTAAAGTGTTTCTGTATCTTAAATTGCATATTATCTAACAAGGGCTTCCAATTCCAAAAATCTATTGAAGCAGTCTAATTTACATAAATAAGAATTTATATTTTTATATAGTAAATTTGAATATATGTTACATTGTTATATAGATTATTAGCATGTAAGACATTTCTTTCTCTAATATTTGCCTAAGGATCCTGAACTTAAGCCCAGGATTGACACCAAAACTACGTAATGTTTACTGTTATACTTTCTATTAATTGAAAAGTTTGAGTTGTTCCAAAAAATATATTTCATCTTCCCAAAGGGGACAAAATGTAATAATGAGAGTTTTCCTCAGAGAATCCCAAGCCTCCAACATATTACATGTTAAATCTCAAGACCATGAAAAGGAAGGATCTGATTAATTTTAATTATGGTGAGCAGCAAAAAGATATGGATGATTCCTAAGGCAGTCTTCTAATCAAACTGAAATAATCATATTAAATCTAATGCTAAGTAACCAGAAAGTGTTCAGCAGAGTTTGAGGAGTACCAAGGTAACTTTTGACAGTGCCTCCAGGTATGATTAATAAAGGATACAAGTAGATCAAGTTCTAAAGCTCTTTGAGTGGAAAAACACAATCTGAATTAAGATATTGAAATGTATTGGAAAAAGTAAATATTAAAGGTGTGTATTTATTTAAGCATCAGAAGAAAATGAAAGGTGTGAACATCTCAAAAAGTGTTTATCTGTTACCACCCAAGGTAGCTGATGTTACAAATCAATATGTGTATTAGTTATTTGAAAACATTTTTAGTTCCTGTGAACAGATAGATCAGTTGACACTATTGTTCTCATTCCTGGGAGACTAAAAGAAATCTCTTTACCTATGTAGTATTTTTACTTACTAAGGATGAAATCCCAAGTTTAACTTGACACAGGCTTGGGTAGCATGAACAGATGGAAGATATTTTCATAATATCATCATCACTATTATTATGTAATCAGAGAATCACCTAGTCTTCTCCCATATTACAATTGTTTCGTTTTTCTTCCAGTTTTATTGAGATATAATTGACATAAAGAACTGTATAACTTTAAGGTGTGAAGCATAATGATTTGATTTACATACATCATGATATGATTACCACAATACGTTTAGTAAGTATCCAACATCTCATACAGATACAAAATAAAAGAAATAGAAAATTTATTTTCCTTGTGGTGAGAACTCTTAGGATTTAATTTTTTAACAACTTTCATATATAACATGCAGCAGGATTAATTATATTTATCATGTACATTATATCCCTGGTACTTATTTATCTTAAAACTGGAAGTTTGTACCTTTTGACTACCTTCATTCAATCACCCCTTCCTCCACCCTCTAGTAACCACAAATCTGATCTCTTTTTCTGTGAGTTTGTTTGTTTGTTTTTGAAATATAATTGACTTACAACACTATTTTAGTTCTTGGTGCACAACATAGTGATTCACTATATCCACATATTTCAGAATTATCACCACCATAAGTCTAGTTAACATTTGTCTCTGTAGACAGATATTACATAATTATTGACTGTATCCTCCACACTGTACATTTTATACCCATGATTCACTTATTTTGTAACTGGAAATTCCTCAACTACTTCTCTCCTCCTTCCAACCCACTCTCTTCTGGCAACCACCTGCTTGTTCTCTGTATCTGATTCTGTTGTTTTCTTTTGTTTGTTCATTTGCTTTGTTTTTTAGATTCTATATATAAGTGGACTATACAGTATTTGTCTTTCTCTGACTCTCTTCACTAAGGATAATATACTCTAGGTCCATCCATGTTATTGCTTATCCATGTAATGGCTTCCTGGACTTGGATGTCTGTTTCCTTCCCCAGATTAGGGAAGTTTTCAGCTATTATCTCTTTAAATAAGTTCTCTATTCCTTTCTCTTTCTCTACTCCTTCTGGGACCTCTATAATATGAATGTTACTACACTTGATGTTGTCTAAGAGGGTTCTTAAACTCTCCTCATTTTTTAAAATTCTTTTTTCTTTTTTCTGTTCAGCTTGGGTGATTTACTCTGTGTTCCAGATTACTGATCTGTTCCTCTGTATTATATGATGTACTATTGATTCCTTTTAGTTTTTTTTTTTTATTTCGGTTAGTGTATTCTTCAGCTCTGTTTGTTTCTTCTTTATATTTTCTGTCTTTGTTGATATTCTCACTGGGTTGATCCATGAGTCCTTGAGTTTGTTGAGCATCTTGATCATCATTACCTTGAACGCTTATGAGGTATATTGCTTATCTCTACTTCATCTAGTTCTTTTTCCAAGGTTTGTCTTTTTTTGTTGTTGTCATTTAGAACATATTCCTCTATCTCCTCATTTTTCCTAATTCTGTGTTTATTTCTATATATTAAGTAGGTCAGTTACATTTCCCAGTCTTGGAGAAGTGGCCTTACGTTGATGTCCAATGGGGCCCAGTAGCACACTCCCCTCTGGTCACCAGGGCTGTATTCCTAGGATGCCTCCTATGTGGACTGAGTGTACCCTTCTGTTGTGACCAGGCTGACTACTTTGGGCTGGTAGGCAGGGCTGGCTCCTGGTCCTGTTGGCTGTAAGGCTGTGCCTTGTATGGTGGCTGTGGGGTCGTTGGAGGGTATGGTCGGCTTCCTACACAGTTGGCTTATGGCCCAGGTGGCCCTAAGGCTGGTGCTGGCCTGCTGGTGGGTAAGAGCTGGGTCCCCACATGGCTGTCTGTATGGCCCAGGAGATGTGGAGTTGCTACCATTCAGCTGGTGGATGGGCAAGGCTGGATCCCCATGTGGCTGGTTGTGTTCACAGCCTGGGAGTCTCAGGGTTGGTGTCAGCCCACTGGAGACTGGGGCTGGGGCCCTGTGCACTGTCTGTACGGCCTCGAGGGGCTCAGAGCTGGTCCTGGGTGGGTGGGAAGGGCCAGGTCTCTGGTGCTAATTGGCCAACAGAAGATTCCAAAATGACACTTGCCAGCACCAGTGTTATTGCTGTAGAACAAGTTTCTGGTAACAGCTGCTGCCAGCATCTCTACAGCTAGGGGGGAGTTCCAGTTGCCTCCTGCCTCTCTGAAAGGTTCTCCAAGATCAGCAAGTGGATCTGACTCAGACTCTTTTCAAACTAGTGCCTCTGTACTGAATCTTGGAGCATATGAGAGTTTGCATGCACCATTTAAGAAGAGGGTCTGTGTTTCCTATAGCCCTCTGGATCTCCCGAATGTAAGCCCTGCTGATTTTCAAAGCCAGGCATGCTATCTGCTCATCTTCCTGGTGTCAGACTTCCAGGTTGGGGAGCCCGATATGTGGCTTGGAATCCTCGCTTCTTGGGGAGGACTTCTAAAGTTGTAGTATTCCTCCTGTTTGTGGGTTGCTGACCTGGAGTTGTTAGTCCTGAATGTACTGTGTCTCTACCCCTCCTACCTATCTTGGTGTGGTTCCTTCTTTCTGTATTTAATTATGGAAAATCTTTCCTGTCAGTCTTCAGGTTATTCTCATAGATAGTTGCTTTAAAAGTAGTTTTAATTTTAGTGTATCCGTGGTAGGAGGTGAGTTCAGGATTTTCCTACTCTGCCATCTTGGCCACTTTCCTGCAAGAGCTAACTGATTTTTTTACTATATTAATAATAACTCTGAAAGTTTTTGAAACACATATAACTCACAGAGGTAAACCAATTAATGTTATTAGAAATCAGAAAAATTGTAGAGTTTTCCATTTTTTGCTTTTCATAACAATGCCACTTGAAGCAGAAAAAAGTAGCATTCAGTAATAATCAACACTGACTAAAATTCAGTGAAATGAAGAGCCAAACAATGATAATGGGAGGGTAAATTTTAAAATTTTTCTTTACAACCTTTTAAAAAGTAAAAAAAAAATCCCCATTGGTGAGGTAATAATAACTTTTCATATTCCACATCTCAAAATCTAGTTTGAGGAAATAATCATAGATAAGTTTTTCAAAGATGGTCATTATCCATTCTTTCCTACTGGGAAAATGGAAGCACTTTAAATATCCATATTTTTGTGTAACAGAACTGTCAAATAATTTATTATACATCCATTTAACAGTGTGCTTTTTCTATCATTAGAGACCATTTATTATCATTGTCTTTTACCTTTTCCCCTAGATAGCTGCATGTCTAATTTTTTTACTTTCTTCTTGTCTCCACTGAATGTCATGTTAATAGAATGACATTTCTTGACCACTGCTGGGATAAAAAACAACCCTTTTCACAGTCATCAGTCATTCTCTAGTGACCTTATCCCACTTTATTTTCTTTGTAAAGAGAATGGAACTTAACATTACATGTCGAGATATTTTATATACTTTCTTGCTTATTGTCCATCTTCTCCAATAGAATGTGCACTACTTGAAATTAAACATTTGGTTTTATTCAAAATTGTAACCCCATGCCAGTAATTATGACTAATACCTGGTAGTTTTGTGGGTGTAACGATGTAATAGAATTCCTTGTTAATGAACATCCTTCAGCTTACTTTATGCTTAAAAAAATCTGATGAACACTAAATATATTTTAAAATATTATGAGAAAATATGCAAGTTGGAAGGTAATTTTAAGTGATGAATAATCAAGAGAAATGACACAATTACATGTCAGTCTTAATAGCCATATTCATATTTATTTTCAAATAAGCAAACAAAAATTGTAATTTATAATTTAATATCCGTTTGTCTAATTGATTATATGTATATATATAATTTATTTTTAAATTATATTTCCAAATTGACATTAAAATCCCCAATATATTTTTATCAACTAAAATTTAGGAAAATATGCTAAATGGCCTTTATTAGAACCTAGAATATGAACATGCTATCATATACTATGTCTAGGGAATACTGAAAAGCAAAATATGACATTACTACCTTATCTCCTAAGAAAGGTATGAATGATCCAATCTTTTTAATAGTTCTGTTTCTCATTTACATTCAGGAAGTTGATATTCTGAATAATTCATTCATCTTATGTAAGTTTGGCTAACGTGAGTGATTCTTTCTGAATCCAGCCGTCTCCAAGTATATTGAGAGAAACTTATTCGTTTTCAGATAAGGAACAACTGAGAAACAATTCTCGAAGAGAGTTAACTTCCAATAAATAAGTTTTACATACATGCACAAAGTGATAAGAATTATAAAGGATTCTGAGCAATACATAACACTTATAACCTATAGCCCATATATTTCAAGTAATGTGCAGCTCAAATATTTGTGTAAGATTTACATTATAAATTAAGAATTTGTATTTTTAAAGCATTGAGAAGGAAGTTATGGTTAATCAATATATGTATTACTTTTTTTCTCTATGTATGCATATTTGTTTCTTTTAAACATATTTACTTAATATATATAATTTTTTTAGAAAAAATGGTTGGATGTTTTTTTTCCCCTGAATTATAGCTATTCCTGCTATCAGCCCAAGAAATAGATGGATTTAAACTCTCTTGAATAAATAATTGTACCCCCTAAATAGGACTACCTGTAACCAAGGTATAGGGCTGAGAATGAGTTGGCTTAAGGCCATCAGGATAGTTTCTCTTTTTTAACTCCTTCAAGGTCAGAAAACATCACACTCACTTCCTTTATGAAATGTTTTCTCAGAACAATTCTGCAAATGATATGGGGTTGACTTAATATTGGATACTATAATTGATTCACTTATAAATTTTCTTTTTGTATCCGAGGTGAGTTTTGATTACTCCATACCAACTGTGTGAGTCATAGGAACCTTGCTTTTGGTCAGTGTGGTGAAATTATTGCATTATGCCATTTATAATGATAGTGTAAAAACTCTAGTCTTCCTAACAATTTATAAATATTTTGATAGAAGTTATCCTCTTTTATTCTTCAGATTAATCAAGTTTTTATTCATCTCTGTAAAAAGACCTATGTACCAAAAATGCCTTTTGAAAAATCAAAACTAAGTTATCAGCCAATTACCAGCCTAAAAGGAAGAAGACAGGCAAAATCAAGTTGGTGCTTCCATCAGTCTAAAAGGTCTATGACCAGGCCTTGAGTAAACTGTACACAATAAGCAGTCAGAGAGCATCATATAGCTGGATAATTTACTGATCTCTCATATAATTTGTCATTTCTATGAATATTTATAAATTCCTACTTATTTAACACTGAGATAAACTTTAAGTGGAGAATAGCATACATTTAAAATTGTACAGTAAGTGTTTGTGGAGGTTCTATGAGTCTGGATCCCTGGGTGCTTATTTAGAGTCCTTGCACTGGCGTGAACCCTGAGTGAGATTATTTTTCATGTAAGCTATTGAGATGAGAGTGTGAATTTGTTACTGTGGTATATCCTAGGCTCTTCTGAAAGATATGAACATTTCAAGGACAAATTGTCATCAACTCTTAAATGGGTATGAAGAAAGGTTACTGGTGCAAGCAGTCTTCTTCATAAGACACTGAAGAATTTGTAATACGTAAAGAGTTTTTGCAACACATTCCTGTTTGTAGTGTCTGAACAAGTTTATCTAGCCTCCTTTTGCGAAGGACTTTCTGTTTTGATTTCTGTGTCTAAAATACATCCTCATCTGTTTTAATAATGCCATCTGTCTTCCTTTTCCGTTGAAGAATTAAATCTATATTCAATTAGACAAGATATTTTTCATTGTTTAACTGTGTCATTACCTATTTCCTATTACTTATACACTTGAAAATGAATATAGATCTTCTTAGGTCTGTGGTGAGCTCATCATGTTCAAATGAATTTCAAAAAGCTGGTGGTTATCCTTTTCCCTTCATTGATAAATTAATATTTTTAAAAATCACATTGTATTAAATAAGGTAATTCACTTTAACTTTTCGTTACTCAGAGTTTTCATCCACTCTTTTTTATCTGCTAATAGCTTTCTTATGTCCTGATGCTATTTCTAAAAAGTTTAGAATTGAGGATTTCTCTCTCTCTCCTATTTCTGTGGAATAAACCTTTCATTATACTGCAGAAATCTAAGATCTTATATCTCCTAAAGTCATGTTATCCAAGTCATAATACCATTTTTATGGATATATCCATAAAATAAATACATAATTATGTGATTTATTTATCTCTCTCCACTACATATATATTTTATTATAAAATTACATATATATGTTTATAGAGATATATAGATATGTATTAAATATCTCTATATGTATCTTTGTTCTCTGCCTTAACACTGGATACAGCACTGAATTCAGAACAAATTATTCATTAAAGTTGATACATTAGGTTTTTATCTTTAAAATATGCTAGAAAGACTTCTTATTAACTTAAGACACCACTGCTCTTTCTCCATAAATCTCAACATTCTGCTCAAATGAGTTTCAATTATTTCTTCTGCCACTTGGCCTAATGGAATATTTAAGATGACGTGAAGTTTTGGATTGGCCAAAAAGTTCATTCGGATTTTTGCATAAGATGTGACAAAAAACCCAAACAAACTTTTTGGCCAACCTGATATTTCAGAATTCAGTCTCCTTGAATCCACACAAGCCTATTCATAATTACAACTGCTATAGTGATCTTCCAAAAACAAACTCATCATGTCTCTACTGTGTTCAGATCATTCCAAGAGCTTCACATCATCCTTGGAATCAAATACAAAATCCTTGTAATGTTTTTAGAAGGTAGATCTTATATGATTTGATCCCTGCCAGTTTTTCTAATTTCCGCCCTTGTTTCCCTGGTACATTCCAGATGAGCTGCATGGCACCTCTTAATCTCTGTCAAACCTACCAATCTGATTCATGCTTTAAAACCTTACCATTATTGTCTCCTTTACATGAAATTCTGCCCAACTTCCTCATCTCCTAACTGGCTCATTTCTTCACATTATTATATCTTTATTCATATAAGAAATATACATAATGTTTATCTCAGAGAGAGGTCTTCTTACCACTTGTCTTAGTCTGCCCAGGCTGCAAAAACAGAATACCACAAGACTGGATGGCTTAAACAACAGAACAACATATTTAAACAACATATTTTCTCACAGTCCTGGAGTCTGGAAAGTCCAGATTAAAGATACCAGCAAATCCAATTTCTAGTGTGGAATCTCTTCATGACTTGTAGATCATTGTCTTCCTTCTATGTCCTCACAGGGCCTTTCCTCAGTGCCTGTACAGAGAGAGAGAGAGAGAGGGAGAGAGAGAGAGAGAGAGAGAGAGAACTCACAAATTGTCTGGTGTCTCATAATGACAGTAATTCTTTTGAATCAAGACCCCACCCTAATGACTTCATTTAACCTTGATTACTTCCTTTGAGGCCCCATCTCCAAATACAGCTACACTGGAGGTTAGGACTTCAACATATGGATTTAGGAAAACACAAATATTCAGTCCATACCATCACTGAAGTACTATACTTTGTCATCTACAGTTCCATACTCGTTATCCTTCTGTGATTCTCCTACTGAATACAAAACTATTTAAAATGGTACTATATATTTGTTTTCTTATTTATGAAATCTCAGTGAAGTCAGGCATTTTGTCATGTTTTTAAAATTTATTTTCCTAGGATCTAGTAGTTGAAAATTATTTATTAGAATATTTAGTTTAAGGTCAAATTAACTCATTACTAAATAATGATGGAAAGAGTCAATAACTATTAAGAAACAAAGTTAGACACCAGAATATGATGGGCACCTCTTAAGCCTTATGACTTTTCTCCTAATTAAAATTTGTGTTAATGATATTTAAATCTCTGTTGGATTTCCCAGATGGAATGGAGGATTGGGGATGTAGTCATATAGTTCATATTTAACAGAAATCATTGTGTTTTGAAATAGTTCATATTTAAAACATCATGGACATTTTATTCATCTTCTACATACACATGAGCTTTTATTGTGAGCCATGGAAGCTCCCCTCACTCCTATTACAATTTGTGTTGCTCAGATTTACATTAAGAAACTCTTGCAACTCAATAGCTATGTTTCTACATATCCCCCTTGATGATTATAGGATGCAAACACATTCTTACATAATGATAGAAGGTACTTAAAATGTAAATACCCTTTGGAGAGAGGTAACAGTGAAATTATTTAAGAGAGAAACAGTTTGTAAAGCAACTTTTTAAGAGTTTTACAGGCCGGAATATTAGTAGTTTCAAAGAATGCATTTTCATTTACACACTTGTGATTGTTTTGTCTTAGCACTGGTGTTGCATTTTTTCTCATTGCTATGAATTGCCTAAATGTCTAAAAAATAATAATGTCTTCTCTTCACTTTACTCCTCATATAGTATAAAACAAATTAACCCATGCAAAATATGCATATATGAACATAATTTTTCTTCCATGACCCTAAAATGCAGTCACTAGAAGGAGAAGTTGGTTGGGAAGAGTCATTAAGATGGAATAATTACTTCTGATATGATTATGGATCCCTTAAATCTTGTGACAGTTTCATCACTAGGCCATTGATTTCTGAGAACAGTTTCTAGTACTTAAACAAAGCTGCATTTTCAGTGGTTATTGGAAAGGATGCTCAAGTAAAGCCACTCCTCTAAACATCACGTCTAACCTTCAGTTCCTCATTATTGACCAGATGCTGGCTCATTCATTCAAATTACTTAATTGAACAATTCAAGTCCAGGCATAAAGTAGACAAATTAATTTAGTGATTGTCAATAAGTTGACATTTCCTGTGAAACTTTAGAAACTTTCTGTACAATTTGCAATAGCATTCAGTTGACCCATTTAAAAAACTCATTATTTGAATAAACATTACCTTAGTTTGCTTTAAATTCTGCTTCCAAAAACCATTTGTATTTTATGTTAGTTTAAATTTTCTTTACTGATGAAGAGTTTTACTCATATGTTCATATCTTGAACCAGTTCATTTTATGAAATTTATTTTGGCTTTATTGTTTACTAGTGTGGATTCAGTTTCACCACATAAACCAACATTTTTACAAAAGTATTCAACTTAACCTTGATATAAAAACTTTAGAGGACAGATAGGACATTAAAAAGCATAATAAAGTACACTCCATGTAAGAAATTCTGGAAAAAGAAAAAAATCCTTTGTTGTGCATTTAATTTAAAGATAAGTAAAGTGTTCTCCAAGTCCCAATTATAAAAGGTAAAATTGCAACTAAAGTAGTGGATTTGCAGTCTAATCTATGCTGAAAATAGAGTACAGGGGTTTATATTTCCAGTACTGTTATCAGTTTTTCTTCACAAATTCTTTATTCACAAAGAATTAAGAACTTAAAAAAATATTTTTTCTTACTGAGAAGAAAATAATTCTTTAGAAAAGTGCTTAAAGTTGAAGGAAAATAACCCTTATAGTTTTCTTATATTTCAGTTTTAATTTGTCTTTAAATCTCACGATGATAAGTGATATGATGAATTATGCCCATATGTAATAATTTCCTAAGAATATCATGTATAAAGAAAATATTTTCTGTAAAGTGTACATACACATATTTTGGAGAGTTCTTTCAGCTTTTGGTAGGATGATTTATGACAAGTTAAATTAAGTTTGAAGTTATAAAATAAAAAAAATGTATATTTAAGATATTAGTAAAAGAATTCTAGCAAATAACTAAAATTAGTGGCATAATTTTAAGTTTGTATGACTAAATGAATTATAAACTGTTTATACCTCGTTTATATAAAAGAGTATATATCATGATATGATTTATATAAATCTCTAGTAAATTGCAAAGAAATCTATAGTGACAAAGCAGGTGGGTGGTTGCTTGCAGAATTGGACTGGGGAGATGAGGAGAGGTGAGAGATAGAGATCACAAAGGAACAAGAGAAGATATGGGGGGTGAGCTATGTGTTCATGATCTTGATTTTGGTGATGGTTTTGTAGATGTATACACATGTCAAATAATATCAAATTGTGCACTTTAAATTGGTACAGTTTATTGTATATAACTCATATCTCAGTGAAGCTAGAAAAATATATAGCAAAATTGACAGAACTAAAAGAGAAATAAAAAAATCTATAATCATATTGGGAAGCTTTAACATCTCTCAGTAGTTAACAAAGCAAGCAGATGATACATCAGTCAAGGTATAAAAGAACTGAAAAAAACATTTGATCAAAGTGACCTAATGGAAATACAAAGAACATTGCACTTTAGGAAAAAAAATGACAGAATACATTCTTGACTGCACATATAAAATTCACTGAAAATAACTATATACTGGCCTAGATACCATCAATAGTGAATACGTCTAAGTATTTAAGGCACATTTTATATCAATTTAAAATAATTATTCCAAAGAATAGAAACTGAACACTTTCCAACTAGTTATATGAAGCAACTATAACTTTAAAAATTTTACAATGATTTTACCACAGAGAATTATTAAAAATCCATTTTTTTCATGAACATAGATGCAAAACTTCTAATCAAAATATTATCAAAACAAATTAGAGGTATAAAACAATAGGTCTTTGACCAGGGTTTATTGTAAAGTGAATAGCGTTCAAAAATCATACCTAGTATACTCATTCACTGCATTAACACAGGAAAAAAATAAAAATTAAAGTTGACATCTTAATAGATCCAGAAAATATTTTTGACAAATTTTAACACTGATTTGAAGTTTTACAGAAATGGAAAAATAAGGATGGAGGATAATTTTCTTAATGTTTTAAATTATAGCAAAAACCTTGAGAATATATATTAATATGATTTATTGATAGTTTTTCCTGAATCAGGAATAAAAATATATCTGATATCAGCAATTGTATCAAATCATGTGCTAGAGTTCCCAGATAGTGTAATAAAGTGCTAAAGATAGGTGAAAAACATAAAATTTAAAAACAAGTTTTTTAATATTTTACAGATAAAATGATTGTGTATGTAAAAAATGAAATGTCATAGAAATACCAATTAAACATCACTAGAAGCCATAAACTACTTAGGAATAAATTTTATAAAATATCTTCTTAATCTGTACATTCAAAAGTATAATATATTGCTGAGAGAAATATTGTTGAAGAATAATTAAATATATTAAAGTATAATTATTGCTCTTGAATTAGAAAGCTGATTGTCTTAAAGATGGCATCCAACTTAGTAGTAGTTGCATTCTTCAGTGCCAAACCCACACAGAATAAAACAAAAGGATAATTGCTAGCTTCACGAAAGAATGTTCTGAGTGAGTGATGAAATGAGAAGTACACATAATACACTTATTATTCATGCCCCAAAATGATGGTTGGATCTAGTAAAGCACTTGTGTGTTTGTTTGAGTTGTGACCTATATTAGCTGCTTAGTTCATGGAAAACTAGATGTCCATATTAACAAAAGTGATCTCCAAATTCAGTTCAATTCCTATCAAATTCCAATGGCATTTTTTACAGACATAGAAATAACAATTCTAAAATTTAATAGGAACCACAAAAGACCCATAAGAGCCAAAATAATTTTAAGCAAGAACAAAGCTAGAGGCATCGCACTTCCTGGTTTCAAAATATATTACAAAGCTATAGTAATCAAAATACTGTGGTATTGGCATAAAAACCAACAGAGACCAATGGAACAGAATAGAGAGCCCAGAAATAAACCCATGCATATACAGTCAACAGATGTTCCACAAAGATTTTTAAAAGTTGATACAAGAATACACAATAGGGAAAGAATAATCTCTTCAATAAATGGTGTTGAGAAAACTGGATATCAACAAAAGAATGCATATCCATGCAAAAAAATGAACTTAGACCTTTATCTGGTCACCATACACAAAAATCAACTCAAAATACTTAAAAGCAAGACCTGAAACCATAAACCTTTTAGATGAAAACGTGGGAAAGGTTCTTGACATTGGTTTTAGTAATGATATGAAACCAAAAACATAGGACTACATCAAATTAAAAAACTTCTGTGTAGCAGAGGAAACCACAAAATGAACGCCAACCTGTGGAATGGTAGAAAATGTTTGCAAACTTATATCTGATAAAGAGTTAATATCCAAAATATATAGGAAACTTCTACAACCCAACAGCCAAAAACCAAATACCTACTTTAAAAATGGGCAAGGGCCTGAATAGATATTTCTACAAAGAACACATACAGATGGCCAACAGGTATATGAAAAGATGCTCAAAATCATAATCATCAGTTATCAAGGAAATGCAAATCAAAATTACAATGAGATATCATCTTACACCAGTTAGGATGGATGTCCTAAAAAAAATGAAATATAACTGTTGGCAAGGATGTGGAAGTAAAGGGAACCCTCAAGCATTGTTGGTGGGAATGTTAATCGGTGCAGCTATGGGAAGCAGTATGGTGAATCCTCCAAATATTAAAAAGATAACTACTATATGATCCAGCAATCTCCTGAGTATATATCCAAAGAAATTGAAATCAGGATCTCAAAGAGACACCTGCACTCTCCTACTCATTGCAGTGTTATTCACAATGGTCAAGATATGGAAGTAACCTAAATGCCCACTGGTGAATGAATGGATAAAGAAAATGTACATAAATATGCATATATGTAATGGAATATTATTCAGCCTTAAAAAAGAAAGAAATCCTGCCATTTGCAACACCATGGATGAAACTGGAGAATATTATACTAAGTAATATAAACCAGGAACAGAATGACAATGCTTGATACCACATATGTGAAGGATCTAAAAATGTCAAACTCATAAAAGCAAAAAATGGAATGGTGGTTGCTAGGGGCTGGGATGGGGCAGGGGAAATGAGAAGGTATTAGTCAAATGGTGCAAAGTTTTGGTTATGCAAGAAAAATACATCTTAGAAATCTATTGTACAACATAGTGCTTACAGTTAATATTGTACACATTAAAAATTGCTAAGAGGGTAAATCTTTTGTTAAATTATCATTGGATAATAATAGTAAATAAAGTAGATAGGAAGAAAATTTTGGAGATGAAATATATGTTTTTGTGGTGATGGCTTCACAAATGTATATTATCTATAAACTCATCAAGTTGCATACGATAAATACATAAGACTTTTGTATATCAGTCATAGCAGACATATAGAAAAAGTAGTTTGCACATATACATTTATTTTTCTTTAAAAATTGATTAACAGCAGTGTATTTACTATCATTATTCAATTAGTAATTAATAAACTCAATACATATTAATACATTTAAATTTCTGTTTTTATTTTTAATATGAAAAATATGTATGTGAATATATGTGAAAAAGATACACACATACCTAAATAACTAAAGTTTGTTGGGGCCCTCAACTTTTAAGAGTATAAAGTGATCCTGAAAACGAAATGTTTTAGAACTGCTAGCATAAGGAACTGTGGAGTCTTACTGCTATATGCCATTGATCATATATTGTGATAGTACCAGATACACAAATAGATGGTACAGATTATTTCAAAAAGGTGTTAAGTATATGTCTTATCACACAAATTTGAATATAATATTATAGTTAAAATTTATGTGACTTTAGAAAAATCATGTCACATAGTAGTCTTTTTTTCTGCTCTTTTGTTGAAAGATTTATTTTTCTGTGGAACAAATACATAGCAGTGAGCACGGTTTCATGGTGTTCCAAAACACAATTTAAAGCCAGTATGCAAATATCAATCATTTTTGAATAGCAAACATCACTAATATGACAGGCAAATATTTAAGAACATGTAGATTCCATTCTTTTTTTTTTTCTTTTTTAAAGCAGTAATTGTATCTGTATTGTCAGCAAACCAACTGGAATGCTATTAACTATTTCACAGAAATTGCTTTTAGGAGAAAAAAATATATAATATTTTCTCCTTTTGAATGTCTTTACATAAATCATACAGCATTTAATTTCAATGTAATGATAGTTAGTGAAGCTCTTTGGATTCTTAATATGATAGTAATTTGAACCAGTAAGCTTGAAAGCCATTAATGAATAAAGGTCAAGTATCTAGTCAAAGATTCCGGAAAATCTGACATTTTACTTACTACATGACTAACATTACTGAGAATAAAAATTAATAAGCAATTAAATAAAATGAATGACTTTGGTCTTTTTACAAAGGTATCAATATTTTAACACATCCAAAAGTAACCATCCATCATTCATGTGATCAAGGCAATTAATAGTCTCCACATAACAGTATCTTCTTTGTTAATATGGTTTCCCAAATAGAACAGAATTCTAACATCCCAACATACGAGTGCATATAGCTTGCCAACTTTGAGTGGCAATTTAGTTATTGGCATAATTGTAATAAGATGTTTAACAAATAGCTCAATTCTTGTCTAATTACTTACACAAATTTGGGAGATGAGCGTAGCAATATGTGTACCTGAAATTAAGAGGAGAAAACGAATTACAAATGCTAAATAATGTCAATAGTTGAAATCGTCTAGAATGGTTTTATCTCAAACTTGAAATGTTCTCAAGAAAAAAAATCATGAGGACTACCAGTACTGAATTAAATAGTTAAAAAAAATTTATACTATAGAAACATTTACAATGAGATAGTCTACCTCGATTTTTAATATATTAATACAAACCATGATATTTGCAACATACATAAAACTTTAACAAACCAATACAGTTCAAATTAAAACATCAATTTAATAGATTTAAAATAATTTAAAATTGTATAGATGCTTAAGAATTATATCAGTTTAGTAGTAAAGTATGAATTTTATATTTTGTGTTTCCCTTATAGACTTGCTGCTTTTGTTCTTAGGACATGGATCATACATAATTCAGAAAATTATTACTTCGATTTTAAAAGATAATTTTAAATTGAGGTCCATTATCTTCAATCTGTTTACTAACACATGCCAGAAATATAATTCTGAAAAAAAATTGGAAAAATTTTCTCTGTTGATTTACAACTGTACTTATTAATAAACTTACTTCAAAGAAATATTGTGCTCATACACTACGTTTGCTTGAAAGGTATAAATAGTATAGTCTAGAGTACAGTAACACAAGTTCTTTTGAATTTGACACATCTTTACTAACTTGCAGTATGATTTCTCAATCGTTCCTTTATATATCTCTATTAAAATACTGCAATTTTTTATTCATACACTGCACAGTAAAATAATGTCAAATGACAGTTGAAAACACAAAATATTGGTCAATAAAATAAAATTGAGTATTCAGTTTTAGGGCGATTATCCAGATGATTCAGAATGTGCTTATATTAATTTTTAGATTAATATTACAATATAAAAAATTAAACAAATATAAAGGCTCAAGGATTTTGTGGAGGTAAGAAAAAACAGATATAAGAAACACTGTTCCATGCAATTCAAATCAATGCATTGTACTTTTGCCTAAAATTTCCAGATCAGTATGGGCACATATGGTGTTTTGGGTTAATTTTTACATTTCTCTCTTTGAGTCTACACTTTGCAAATTTTACTATAGATTTCTTATTTCTCCAAATATCCTGGAGGAAAGTTAATTAATTTATCACATGTTTATTGAGTGTGTGATATAACCCTGGGTACCATGTAATATTAAAGTATTAAATAACTTAATCATCTAAGCTAAACTCTCAGCCTTAGAAATCTCTTTGTAGCTTTGACAGCTGGAAACCTTCCTCTGAGTGATCATTGGTTTTTTGAAGGGATAATTTGTTCTATGTCCTCATACTCCAAGTTTCCAAGTTCCCTTTAAGGACAAAGACTTTTGAAACTTAAAAGTCAATTTTGTCTATTTTCTATGGTAGCATTCCTTTCATTATGTAATAAGTATTAAATAGTCTAACATTGTAATATGTGCAAAGAAGTCTGCATGTGGAAGAAGACAGATTGGCAGATAGTGGGAAATAATAGAAGAATACACATTTTTGTTTATGCATCTAAAAATATTGTACATATACAAACAATATGCAGAGTGCTCACAATATATATATTTATTAATTTATTCTATCAAAAATAAGTAAACCACTTCCAAACACAAGATGTCTAGTTGCAGGAAGATTATAACAGTACTTTTATTTATACAAAATATATCAACACTGAATATGAGGAATATCTACTACATATTGGTCAGCATATTATCCACCCCACATTCTATTTTGAGGTGTAACTTAGCCCATCAAATGAAGGAGAATGTTTCTTCTTTCCTTGTTTATGAGCTGACCTTTTGACATATTTTGACAGATAGTATATTGTGGAAGGGATGCTGTGTAACTTTCAAGGCTGAATTTTAAGACAACCACAGGTTCTGCCTTTGCATCTTGGAACACTCCTTCTTGGAACCTATATATCTCCTCTGAGTAAACCCAAGCAGCCTCATGAAGAGGCTGACATGTTAGAGAACTGAAGCTTCTGGCTATCTAAGTTGAGCTTTTAATTAGCAACTAGCACCAAGTGCCAACTAGGTGAGTGAGTTCATTTTTAAATATCCAGTGCCTGAAACCAAGAGAAGTTTAAGAACTACCTTGTCAACCCATAGAATTGTAAGAATAAATAAATGGTCATTTTTTTGAGCTGCTACATTTTGGGGTGATTTTTTATACAACAGTAGGTAACCAGACAAATCATGAAGTTATTAGCTCTGGATTAAAAAAAAGGTGCAATGAAATATTTTCATGGAAAATGTATTTGGAAGGTCATCTTATACATTTATCTTCCTCTGCTATTATCTACCTCTTAACAGTCATCCTAAACTATATATTATTTAAACCAGGGGTTAGGAAACTATAGCCCAGGGAATTGTTACGGGTTGAATTATGTTCCCCAGAAAGATGTGTTGGAGTCCTAACCCGTGGTACTTGTGAATGTGATCCTGTTTGGAAATAGGGTTTCTACTAGAGTGGGCCCTAATCTAATAATGTGAGTGGTATCTTTATAAGAAGAGAAGAGACACAGGGGGAACACCATGTGACAGTGGAGATTGAGATTGGAGAGAGAAATCTACAAGGAAACCCAGAGGATTGCCAGCAATCACTAGAAGCTAGGAGAGAGGCGTGGAACCAATTCTGTTTCAGAGTGCCCAGAAGGAGTCAACCCTAATGACTGACACCTTGATTTCAGACCTCTAGGCTCCAGAACTGTGAGAACATAACCCATTGTTTTAAGCCACCAAATGGAAATTTTTTTGGTAGCTCTAGGATACTAGTACAAGGCCAAATCCAGCCCACCACCAGTTTTTGTAAATAACATTTTATTGCAGTGCAGCGAATTCATTCATTTATGTACTGTCTATGGCTGCTTTTGTGCTACAATGGCAGAGTTCAATAGTTGCCGCAGAAACCAAATGGCCTGCAAAGCTTAGAATATTTATGATATGGGCCTTTGGATGAAAAGTTCACTGACATCTGATTTAAAATACATAGAGGTAAAAAAATAATAATAATAAAATACATAGAGGTATTACTCTATATGGTCAGAATTGAGCAAGCTTATCAGTGAATATTTCTGATTATATACATACACACACATATATATACGCAAACATACATATTTATATATATATGTAAACACATACACAGGTATGTGTAAATACACATGCATGTACATATGTATAAATATACATCTATACATACTTAGGTATGTAAAATTTTTAATTCTTTCCATTAGTGATGTCTGAGAAAAAAACAAAGTATATATTCAGTATCTTCCTCCATAGCAAATACTACAATAATAATGCTCTATTGTAGGGAGATACTTATCAATAAAATGAGTCATCTAGCAGGTAAATTGTTTAGTTCCTCGTACAGATTGTGAGATGGGTAAATGGGATTTTTTAATATTACTTTGTCCTGAAAACTTATTCAACTCAGTCCTTCTTCATGAGGATAGTTTGAAGTATGTTGTTTTGATTGCTAGATAAAAAGTGTCAGTTATGTTTATGGCATCTCTTTACACAAAATAAAAAAGAGCTGAAACCCTATAGTTACTTTTAAATCATATTTAGAGCCAGTAAAATTTGAGTTTAACTTGTGAAATTGTGAATTTCAGCTGGTTCTGATTTAGTACCTCTAGATAATTGGAGAAAATATTTTAACATAAAATCTGAAGTTCCAGTCAGAATTTCCTGAATATATATATAATAATAGAGTAAAAGAAATATGCTTTAATATTCTAAGGTTAATCTTCATAAGATTGGTCTCCACACTAATGAAACATGGAGACCCCAATCAAAAAAGCATCAGTTTTAGATCTTATAGAAACCCGAATCAACCTACGTAAGTTTAATATCTTCTGAATATATATTCTCTTTTTTACATCTCCAAATTTAAAAGTGACTTTTTTATACTAATGCCTTCTTCCTAGTATAACTGCTGCTAAAATACATCTCTGGAGGAATCAGTCTTTACAGAAATAGTTCTTTGACAATATATTTTACTTTGTGTCCTTTGGCAGTAGTTTCTTTTTTTCTAACAAAAAAGTAGAAAACAGTGTGGAGTCCTGTATTTGGGTTAAAGTGTGTATGTCTGTGTGTGTGAGAAGAATTAAGGGTAGCTAGCACAGAAGGAGAAAAAGGAAGAAAAGAGAATTCTCTAAGGGAATTTGTATTGCAGGAAGGGGGACCCATTCCAAGGCCTGAGAGGGGGCTTTCGTCTAACACTTGTAAATGAATTATCTGAGGAGACACGTGCTGACAAAGCAAGAGACTTTATTGGGAAGGGGCACCTGGGTGGAGAGCACCAGGGTAAGGGAACCCAGGAGGACTGCTCTGCCACGTGGCTCTCAGTCTCGGGTTTTATGGTGATGGGGTTAGTTTCCGGGTTGTCTCTGGCCAGTCACTCTGAGTCAGGGTCCTTCCTGGTGGCATGCGCATCACTCAGCCAAGATGGATTCCAGTGAGAAGAATTCTGGGAGGTTGGTAGGACATATGGACTGGCGTCTCCTCTCTCCTTTTGACCATTCCCGAATTCTTTGGTTTGTAGCAGCTTGTTAGTTCCACATTCCTTACCAGGACCTCCTGTTGTAAGGTAACTCATGCAGGTGGTTACTATGGTGCCTGGCCAGGGTGGGCAGTTTGGGTCAGTGGTTTCCCTAACATTTTGGCTATTTTTATCTTTTAAAACGGTTGTAATTTCCAAAACGCTGGAATATCTACTATATCATATGTTTAATTAATATATGATAGTAATTGAATTTCACATATTGTCTATTTATGAGCAATATTTAAAATAAATGTTAATGAACTAGCAGCATATTCTATCAAAAAGTTACAATTCCTCTGTGAAGGAGGGATAAGACGTTGAGTGGACTTTCACGGTTTACCCAGCATTGGCACCTGGAAATGCAAGTTAAAGATTGAGAGGAGTCAAGAAAGCTTCATTATAAAGGAGTCTTGAGAAAAGAGAGCATATTAATAGGTGAACGAGCTGGTTCTGTGACCTCTAATTATCACTCTAGCCCTCTCCTCTATCGTACTACTATAAATCTAGGAGAGGGGAAGAAGAGGGTTTTTTGGATCAGGAAGGAAGAGACACCGTGGTTTTGTTTCCCTTTTCCTAACCAGGAGGGAATTTTGACTGTGCAGTCCTTTCAGTGAGAGTGAAGATGTTCAAGAGATTAGCTCCTCGAGGTTGTTTGTGCCTAAAGGAAAGGGAGACTCCGTTTCCTTGAATGGGCTTCTGCTTATGCAGTGCATTTAAGGAACATGGTTGTGTGGAAAATATAGGTATGACCTATAAACAGTCTCAGTCTAAATAAAACAATGATAACATAACGAAATTATCTCCAGTGAATCCGTGTAAACCAAGTTACCAAAATGTAAGTATATAGCTGAGAGAACATTTAATATTATATCGACCATAATTATTAAATGCAAAACAAGTTCAGATTTAAGAAATATAGTCAACAAACTGATAATACTTGTATAACTAAGCAATGAGCTATTCTTCAACCAGTTTCTTTATTCTACCAATAGTAGGAGTTTTCCTTTCAGGAAGAACAGATCACTAAAATTCATGATGACTTTCAAATATTTGAATGTTTGGAACAATTTACTTTCAAATATTCCAAGACTGCACTGTCCCAGGCTGGTATTTCCAAACTCGATAGCTTGGACTTATGAGCCTCATTCCCAGCATTAACTGCAATCTTACCATTCTCCTCTAATAAGATTACAATCTTACCACTGAAATAAAATTTTAATATCTTTTCACTTTTAATGACTCACATTTTTCTAAAATATTCAGCATTACTGTTTTTCCCACTGTTTCTAAAAGTACATCTGAGTCTGAACAAATAAAAGTATTTTGGATTAGAGAAAAGATGAATACTTTCACCAAAAAATAACTAAATTTTAGCATCCCTTTGGAAGCAAAATGACAGTCGAACTAATATCCAACACTTAACTTTATCTCAGGATTCTCAGTTCCTTAAAACACCTTGGAAAATGCTTTTACAACAGAAGTCTTGCACTTATAACCAGATGCCAGGTAGGGTCTCTTTGGCCCTTAATATTTAAGATGTGTTTTTGCATCCCTACAGAGCAGTGTCCTCTCAAAGATTGTGCTTCATATTCTCTGACTCTAGCATTTTCATGGTTTCTGCTGGCTCTGAGCTCCTGCTTTGCTAAATTAATTAAATTTAGGAATCACATTGTATTTCATTTTTGTTGTCCTGCTTATACCTTAGTGAAAGTCAGGACTTTTATTTAATTTCTTCCCTAACAGACAACTCACGTAGTATTAGTTTGCATTAAATATTTTAGAAAAAAATTGGAAATTAGAGTTAAATATTCTAACTCTGGTTGATTCTTCATCCTTTTTAGAGCTGTGAGACTTGAGTTGGTGTCCTTCATACATCACATCTTCCCCATCACTTAAGAAGCCATTGAGATACTTGCATATTTAGCTGTCTCCTACCTGGTAAGAAAATTTTAAATTTATTTTTACATTTAGTTAATGGCTCACATTTTCTGTAAAGTGTTCAGCATTACTTAATTTTAGGTGAGTGTAGAGAACTAATGGGTCCAATGATTGTCTCTATCCACGTCCTAAAGAAACATCATGATAGGTAGATATGTCATTTTCCTTTTTCATAAAACAAACAAGCAAACAAACCAAAAAACCACTCAACTTTCTCAAAAAGGGCTAATATGTAAAAGGCCTCTATCCAGGTTTTTAGTGTTGCCTAGAGTATATTCAGTTGAAATGTCTTTTTTCCTATTCTAGTTATTAACTCACGCACAGCAGTGGGAGATCTACTCTAACCTTAATATGCAGTCCAAGTTTATCTCTAAGGCAAAGAGCATCTATTAGAATAAAAGGGCTTAAGAAGCTGTAGGAAAATGACAGGAGGAAGCCAAGGGATTCAGGAGACTCAAGAGATGAACTTTGGGAGGAAATCAGTATTATAGTATGAGTATAAAGCACATAAAGCTAAATTTATTTCTGGGCTGAGTTGTATTACCTACCATTTAATAAAAGCATTATGATTGGATAATTTAGGCAAATCTCTAGATGAATCCAGTATTCTCAATACTGTTATCATCCTCATGTATACTCACCTTAATCATCTGAAAATTTCAAGACATGATAGATAAATAGAATGTTGGTCCTGTAAGGAAACTAAGAGGGCATATATATACACAGACATATATATATATGTATATACACAGATATATATATACACACACACATACACTCCAGTCCTCTTATTATAAAAATTAATAAACTAAACACAAATGATGAAATATTTTTCATCAAAACTATACAGAGAAATGGCAAAGTTAGGAATAGAATCCTGATCTCCTGTCACTGACCCCTGAGCTTATTCTAGTTTTTTTTTTTTTTCTTTTTGGCTGAGGTTTAAAATATTATACTGTTCACTTATTCATAATGTAAAATCTGTAGTTTTAATATATATCTGTATTTAGCATAAGTTATAAAATATGTGTTTTCAGATATCTTATTTCTGACTACTATAACAAAAGTACCACAGACCGGGTGGCTTACAACAAATAACTATTTCTTACAGTTCTGAAGGCTAGGAAGTGTAAGATCAAGGTGCTGGCAGATCTGTGTCAGGATTTCAACAACGGTTTTAGGTTTTTGTAAAAGAGGAAAATAAAGCTTTAAACTGGTGAGCATGATATTTGTAGGAATAACATTAGATTTTATAATATTTTGAAGTTTACATAATATTTTTGTATTCTTTTCTCATTAGACCTTCCTAACTAGCCCTGTATACGATGTAAAGAATGTTTGTCACGTGGCAGTTTAGACAAAAGTATTTACCTTTGCTCCCATACTGAAACTTTGTTAACGTGAGAACAACAAAAAGTGTATGTATAAACCTGTAAAAGCAAAGAGATTAATGCGGTAAAAAAGGAGGCAACAGTGAATAAATACTGTCAACAAGTAGTGGAAATAAATAAAGGGATTTAGCATTCCTGAAAAAAATAAACACCAAGAGCCTGCACACAGGGGTACTTGTGATAAAAAAGGATAGTTCAAGCCACATATTCCCAGAAAGCCTCAGGGATTGGAGCCAGCAGGCATGATGATGAAGGCAAGGTGAGTCAACGGCTAAAGATGGGAAGCAGGTGAGGGCTTGCATAAAAGTAGTGATATCCTGAGGTCCCCTTCCCTGTTCATACATCTGCACAAGAACCTCCCCTCCCACAAATATTGATATATTTTCTATTCATAAATTGGAATAAAGAGACTGCAGTCCTAGGGAATTAAGAAAGAGTGAACAGCTGGGGAAAGGCAGTGAATAGAAACAGGGGAATAAGTGAAAGTACTCATTCCTCCAACCCTCTTGCATTATTAAGCTTTAAGAATACTTAAGTCCAAAAAAAAAAAGAATACTTAAGTCCAGCAGCTTCCCTAGTGGTGCAGTGGTTAAAAATCCACCTGCCAATGCAGGGGACACAGGTTTGAGCCCTTAGTTGCTCCTGCATGCTGTGGAGCAACTAAGCCCATGTGGCACAACTACTGAGCCTGTGCTGTACAGCCCGCGAGCCACAACTACTGAGCCAGGAGTGCTGTAGCTACTGAAGCCCATGTGCCTAGAGCCCATGCTCTGCACAATGAGAAGCCTGTGCACCACAATGAAGAGTAGATCCTGCTCGTTGCAACTAGAGAAAGCCCGCATGCAGCAACAAACACCCAACACAGCCAAAAATAAATAAAATAAAATAATTTTTTTAAAAAAAGCTTTAAAAAAAAAAATACTGAAGTCCAGCCAAGTGTTTATCCCTTTGGAAGGAGATGAGAGGATCTTTCTTTGGAGAAACTGAGCAGGCTCAGCTGAAACAAAATTTAAAAACTGTAGATTCCAGTATTTGGGATTCTCTGACAATGTAATTGAGTCTTCAGATAGTCACCACACAGTGAAGCACAGCAGGTGAGTGGCTTTCCCCATGCACACTACTTTCAAACATTATATGACAGGACAATGAAGATTGCCAGACATGAGAAAGTATTCAACACAAAAGGTCACAGAGTCCAAAACCAAAATAAAGAGAGAAAATAGGTTACTTACCAAAGATCAGGAATTCAAATTGGAAAGGATTTCTTATTAACAACACTGCATACTAGAAAACAACGTAAAACTCTGTTTAAAATTCTGAGCAAAAATGTTATCTAAAAATCTATACCTGGCCCTCCCCCTCTGAAAAATAATGAGCGCAAAAAGACGTTATTTATAAACATAGATTTTTCAAAAACGTGTAATTTCCCTTTTTAAGAAACTGAATAATCTGAGGCATTGAATGATAGAATCAGCCAGAAAAGAAATTAGCAAGGAATCTTGGAACCAGGGTTTAACCACACTGAGGCAAAGAAGAGTCTCAGGAAAGTAGCTGTTTGTCAAATTTAGACAGTAAACAGTACAGATTGAAGAAGGAAAATAGGGTTTCATGAGGGCTTTACCATGATGGAGTGAAAAGGAAGGAATGACTGAGTACCTAACGTGTAACATAAAGTGGAGACAACTACTTAGGGTTATAATTTCATTGGAAATAATTAGTGATAGAGACATAGAAAACTAAAAATGTGCCAATCAAGTTAGTTATTAACCCCAAGAAGTACAAAAACATTGTCTCTCTCTGAATTTGATTACTCTAGATCATATAAGTCGAATCATACAGAATTTGTCTTTTTGTGACTGGATTATTTTACTTAACACTATGTCCTCGAGGTTTATCCATGTTGTGGTATGCTTCAGATTTCCCTTCCTTTTTAAGGCTTAATAATTGAATGTGCATACCACATTTTGCTTATTCATTCAGCTGCCAGTGGACATGTAGATTGTTCCTACCTTTTGGCCATTGTGAATAGTGCTAATATGAACATTGCTTTATAAATATTTCTTCTAGATCCTGCTTTAAATTCCTTTGGGAATATACTCCAGAGTGGAATGGCTGGATCTTATAATAATTCTTTAAAAAAATTTAATGGCCTCCATACTGTTTTTCATAGTAGCTGCATCATTTTACATTCCGATTACCAGTGTGCAAGCATTCCAGTTCCTCCGCATCTTCAACAACACTTGTTACTTTTTGGTTTTTTTGACAGTAGGCACCAAATGGGTGTAAGGACCTACTTATTTCTTTCAAAACTTTAATTTTATATTCTTTCATTATTATTTGATTAAATATTTTCAAATAATCTTTTTATAAGTAATAGTTTCATGTGACACTACCTTATGATAAAATTGTGGGTTTGAGTTACATACATTTATAAATTATTTAACAATTGTACAAAAGATGTGTTGAATAATAAATTCCCATCAATCTAAAAATATCTTTCTTTGCAAGCATGTCATAGAGCTCTATTATTCATATGTGGTTTAATATATAACATAGTTACTTGGATTAAAGCACAGATGGCATATAACTGCTTAGTCTGGATTGTGCTCAGCTGCAATAAAACATACTTTAGTGTGGCTTAAACAAATAGTTTACTTTTCTTGTGTAGTGAAAAATTTGGAGTTAAGAATTTGGTAAAGTTTTTTTTTCTTGTTTAAACTATTGATCTTTATTCCCATACCAATGAAAGAAAAATTCTCTAATTAAGCCTACAGAGGTAAAACAATATTAAATCAGAGATTATACAGAACATAGTTCAGGCAACTGAACATTCTGTCAGACATAAGGTATGCCCTATTTATTCTCATTCTAAAGCTGGAGAGTTACATTTCCATGTATAGGCATAGAAAGTCAGGTCTATACCCTATCCACTTCTCTATGTATAATTTAAAACTACATTGCAATATATAATGAAGAAACTGACAGCTCTGGCTGTCTTTGTCACAGACCAATATATATTTTCATAATTCTAGTGCTTTTTGTCACTAATTCCCCACACAATCTGGATGAACCTTGGAATTTTAGTCTTTAAAATAATATGATAATAGGGCTTCCCTGGTGGCGCAGTGGTTGAGAGACCGCCTGTCGATGCAGGGGACACGGGTTCGTGCCCTGTTCCGGGAAGATCCCACATGCCGTGGAGCAGCTGGGCCTGTGAGCCATGGCCGCTGAGCCTGCGCGTCCAGAGCCTGTGCTCCCCAACGGGAGAGGCCACACAGTGAGAGGCCAGCGTACCACACACACACACAAAAATAATAATAATAATAATATGATAATACTAATTGCCATTAAACGGATGGCAATTTTAGTCTTTGAAATAATACGCTAACACTAATTGCCATTAAACTGATGCAACATTGGGGTGCATGTGTCTTTTCAAATTGGTGTTTTTATTTTTTTCAGATATATACCCAGGAGTGAAATGGCTTTTTTCCAGCTTTTTTAAGATATAATTGACAAATGAAATTGTAAGACATTTCAAGTATACAGCATGATTTAATATATGTCTACATTGTGAAAGGACTCCCCATTGAATTATTCCCCATCACATATTTACCTTATTTAAGTTCTACTTTCCGAACAAATTTCAATTGTTCAATACAGTGTTCTCAATTTTAGTCAGCATGTTATACATAAGATACTCAGACCTTACTCATCTTATAATCGAAAGTATGTACCCTTTTACCAACCTCTCCTGACTTCCCCAGTACCCTGGCAATCACTTTTCTATTTTTCTTTTTTATAATAGCCATTCTAATGGACATGATGTGATATCTCATTGTGGTTTTGATTTGCATTTCCCTGATGATTATTGATGTTGAGTCTCTTTCATATATTTATTAGCCATTGTATATCTTCTTTGGAAAAATATCTATTCAGGTATTTTGCCCGGTTTTTAATTGGGTTATTTGGTTTTTTACTATTGAGTTATATGAGTTCCTTATATATTTTGAATATTAATCCTAGGCAGTTTGCAAATATTTTCTGCCATTTTGTACGTTGTCTTTTCATTTTATTGATTTTTTATTGAAGTATAGTTGATATACAATATATAAGTTACAGGTGTATAATATACTAATTCATAACTTTTAAAGGTTATGTTTCATTTATAGTTATTATAAAATATTTGCTGTATTTTATACCTAATAGTTTGTATATCTTAATCCCCTACCCCTATACTACCCCTCCCCCCTTCCCTCTCCCCACTGGTAGCCACTAGTTTGTTCTCTATATCTATGAGTCTGCTTCTTTTTTGTTACATTCACTAGTTTGTTGGATTTTTTAAGATTCTACATATAAGTGATATCATACAGTATTTGTCTTTCTCTGACTTATTTCACTTAGAATAATGCCCTCCAAGTCCATTTATGTTGCTGCAAATGTCAAAATTCCATTCTTTTTTATGGCTGAGTAGTATCCTATTGTATATATATACAAAATCTTCTTTATCCATTCACCTCTTGATGGACATGTAGGTTGCTTCCGTATCTTGACGATTATAAACAATGCTTCTGTGAACATTGGGGTGCATGTGTCTTTTTGAATTAGTGTTTTTGTTTTTTTGGATATATACCCAGGAGTGGAATTGCTGGGTCACAAGGTATTTCTATTTTTAGTTTTGTGAGACACCTCCATACTGTTTTCCAGAGTGGCTGCACAAATTTACATTTGCACCAACAGTGTATTAGGGTTTCCTTTAATCCATATCATTGCCTACATTTGTTATTTGTGTTCTTTTTGATGATAGCCATTCTGACAGATGTGAGGTTCTATCTCATTGTGGTTTTGATTTGTATTTCTCTGATGATTAGTGATGTTGAGCATCTTTTCATGTGCCTGTTGGTCATCTGCTTGTCCTCGCTAGAAAAAATGTTCAGTTCTTCTGCCCATTTTTAATCTGTTTATTTATTTTTGATGTTGAGCTGTATGAGCATACTGATGGGTTTTTTTTGCTGAGGAGAAGCTTTTTAGTTTGATGTAGTCCTACTGTTTTACTTTTGTTCTTACTGCCTTTGCTTTTGGTGTCAAATCCAAAAAATTATTTCCAAGATCAGTGTTCATGAGCTTATCCCCTCTGTTTTCATCTAGGAGTTTTATGGTTTTAGATCTTACATGAAAATCTTTAATACAGTTAATATTAATTTTTTCTGTATGATACAAGATGGGGTCCAGTTTCATGCTTTTGCATGTAATTATCCAGTTTTCCTAACACCATTTATTGAAGAGGCTATCCTTTCTCTGTTGTATATTCTTGGCTTCTTTGTTGAAAATTAATTGACCACATATGTACAGGTTTATTTCTGGGATGTTTATTCTCTTCCATTGATCTATATGTCTGTTTTTAATGTCAGACCATACTGTTTTGATTACTATAACTTTGTAATATGTTTTGAAATCAAGACATGAGATGTTTGAGCTTTGTTATTCTTTCTCAAGATTGCTTTGACTATTTGGAGTCTTCTGTGGTTCCATGCAGATTTCAGGATTAGTTTTCTATTTCTACAAAAAATGCACTAGAGTTGTTTTAATTGTTCAGCTGTGTTACTAAGAACCCAGGATCCTACCTATCTTTATACTCCATTTCCTTAAAATGTTATCTTGTCACCTATGTCATGGTCAAAATGTGGCTACTGCAGCTTCAGATGCAAAATCTTTGTTCAGTAGAGGAAGTAGGAGTGAAAATGGAGCCAGCAGTAATAACAGCCACTTGTCTTCCTTAATCAGGAAAGCAAAAGCTTTATCAAAACCCCACACTAGATTGACATGTACACACTGCTATATTTAAAATAGATAACCAACAAGGACCTACTGAATGACACAGGGAACTCTGCTCAATAGTATGTAACAACCTAAATGGGAAAAGAATTTGAAAAAGAATAGATACATGTATATGTTTAACTGAATCACTTTGCTGTACACCTGAAACTAACACAACATTGTTAATCAACTGTACTCCAATGTAAAATAAAAAGTTAAAAAAATAACCCACACTAATGTTCCATTAATTAGGCTGCCCAGTGTCATATGACCATTCATTGCTATAAGGGAGACTATGAATGTGAGTGTTAAGATGAGGTTGTCCTGAAACAATGCATTCTTTTTTCAGGGAAAACTGAGGAAATGAATAATGAGTAGACAGTTAAAACACTGATCATCTGCCCTTATTACATGTATAGATTTCAGAGACTGAACTCAAACAGAATCAGCATGTTCAAATATGTTATAGGTGGGAATAATTAATCAAATTTAATATGGCATGAAGAATGAAAAGGAGAAAGTAAAACATTTGTTTCATACGTACTTGTCCAAGACAGTTTACATACATTTCCTCCTTTACGTAACCAACTGGCATATAAATCCGTATTTGTTGAATTGTAATTCTCATGTGCTTTCCACTACATACCACGTAGGAATTTTTTGTTTGTTCATTTTAGTGGAGGGAAGTCTAAGCTCACACAATTATGTTTTAAAAAATGCACAAGTGCATGTAGTATTTTGTGTTAAAAATCATTTTAAGAAAGTTTAAGGGGTCTTAGTTTAAGACCCCTGTAAGCCTAATGCAGTAAGATTACCAGAAATTTCATATGCACTCCGAGAGTACCTCAGTAGAATAACTTCTAGTTCGAAAAGATTCGTCATATGGTAACTAGCTAACTCACATGCAAGTCTCAGTGGCTATGATTTTCATAAGGCAGACATTCTGATGTTCAGAAAGCAGAACTGTCTGTTTTGATTTATAGTGGGCTTCATGTTTTATCTTACATTTCCATTTCAACCTGCTGCCAAAAATTTAATCATTTCCAGGAAAACAAAATCAAATTGAAGATTCTTTTCAGATCTTTTAGGTTTAAAACTTCCCAGTCCACTCGCTCTTCTTCTCCCTGGGTTTATTTCTGAGTGCCTGGCTTTATATAGTTTTATGATATTGTGGGAGGTATTGTGAAGGTATTAGATCAGTTCTGTTCTCTGAGACATAGACTATTGGTTTGATTTTCAGGATTTCCTCCCCTAGTGTCTCTAAACATCCTGCTGGCTTCTGATCGCAAAATCTAGTAAATCGTGTCCAATTCTGTCCCAGGTCATTTTTGTGAGCAAACCCTATTGCCTTCATTCCATGGCTTCTTTCTTTCAGCTACTTTTAACTACTTCTGTGCCCTGTCTGGAGGAATAGGGAAGGTTAGACCCTAATAAATCTTTAAATCTCAAGGGAAATTCAGAGTCATCTTAAGGAGGAACTCTTTGCTCCTGACCATTTATTACCCTCTGTGAGGCTGTCGATTCCAGAGTATCAGATGGCCTAGAACTTATCACTACTTTTATTGAACTACTATTGAAGAATTGTGGCTAAAGGGACTCTTCTATGAAAGCTGTGAAAGTTTCTGTGTTGCTGGGTTCTTCAAACTGTCTACAATCCAAAAACAAAGAAAATCTTAGTTAGCAATGAGAATGGAGATATTTACCTTTGGGGGTGGGGGATGTATTTTCAGTCTTACCAAGTGTGAATCTCTAATGTTAATTAGTATATTAACCTTTTTGGCATGTGAAAGCCAGCCAGAAGCAGCCTTTAGGGTTTTAAGGAAGGAGAAATAAGCAAGATAATTTGGGGAAAAATGTGTCAGGAGAAACACTAGTAGTAATAAAACTACTGAGGACCTAAAATACGATTTTAGTTGATAACCAGTGCTGAATCAAAGGCAAGCTTTTTCCCCCTTTCTGGTCCTTGTAACAAATTAATGAGTAGTTCTCCCACTCTAAAATGTTCTTATTTTCAAACAAAAATAATAGAGAATAAATTGCTTTTTTTTTAACACTTGATTTTCTGGAGTGCCGAACCTGAATTTTGTTCATTCCTTTAAATTAATTTAGTGAAGCCCCACCCAGTTTCTGAAAAAAGTACATTGAATATTGCATCATGTTTGTCTAAAGACATGGGATTTGAAAATTTCTGTCCCCAAACTGTCTCTTTTGTGGTGATATAACACTCATGTCACCCACCCTCAGGAATATTCTATGAATTGCCCTTCATGAACATTTACTAGGGCTAGGTACTTTCACTTACTCCAAGAAATCTCTCTAAACTTTTGTAATGGTGCATTGTGCAAAGCAGACCTCCAAGGAAAAAATAAATTTTCTCTATTTGGATGTCTAACAAAGACTAGGAACATGCATTTTTCTAAAAGAAATGTAATCATGAGATAGATCAGCTACAATTGTAATGAGTACCTGAGACCTATAACTTATATGTCATGAAAGTTACTGATGTCTTTTTGTAAGAATGAGAAAAATACAGCTTTCTTTCAATACACTGTCATGTGTTTATTTGATAACTTCTAGGATATTTTAACCCATAGGAAGATAGTGTAAATCCTCTATTTTGTTTTCCTACTGTTTTAGAACAATTTTCTCACAGTCCATAGGTGATTATTAAAAGATCACTTTCATTCCATTATGCTAATGCTCACCTTACCTCATCTACCAATTTAAAGACTATTTTGGAGGGAGATCAATCAAGATGATGTAGAAAAAAAGAAAAAAAAAAGAAAAAAGAAAGATGATGTAGTAGATGTGGAGCTCACCTCTCCCCATGAACACATCAAAAATACATCTATGCGTGGAACAATTCTCACCAAAAACTAGTTAGAAACTGGCAGAAAGACTCCTGTACAACCAAGGCTATAAAAAAGATCTACACATAATTGAGTAGAAAGGAAAGAAAAGTGATCTGGTTGGGACCTGTGCCCCTGGAAGGCAATTCAGAGGAAAAGGGAGAATACACAAGTGGAGACCTGCTCTGGGGAGAGCCACAGGTTGGATGCCCTAGACCTGAGGTCTGACGCAGGGGAGGTGAGCCCCCTTGGCTGGTTGAAGGACCCCTGGGACTAACGGGAGGGCTGTGGGAAGCCCATACTATGCTTGTGAGGAGCGTGTGTGCACTGGCTAGCCCCTGAGGCAGGGCAGAGAGAGGTCTGCTCTAGCAGCTGCCAGGTTTCCCACCACCACCTGAGCTGAGCAAAAGCTCCAGTCCTGCTCACTCCCCGTTACAGTTTAGCACCGCATCTGGGGTGGCCAGGGCCAAGGAGAAGACTTGGCCTTGGGATGCAGAGGTGACCCCGTGGAACCTGGGTGGCGTGGTGGCGGCCCTTGTTGACACTTAAGCAGCATGTCAGAAGGTCCACTGCAACTTGCCCTGATACATGTATGGGTCCCACCTGCCCTGTGCGTGGCTCCACAACAGGGCAGGGGTGGTGGAGGCTGGGGCAGTGATCAGCTACAAGGGACCAAGGGGACTTTCACTCAAGGCTGCATCTGTGCAGAGTGAGGGAAGCAGTAGCAAGTGCCTGTATAGGTAGTGCATCATAGACAGCTCAGACCTCTGTATGTGGCCAACATGTGCTTAGAGCCCACATGGGTCCCCCTTGCTTCAGCACTACCTCCTCTGGGGCAAGGGTCTTGGTACTCAGATAGGGGAAAACACACACTTGAAGATAACAGAGCCAGCTTGGGCTGGACCCTCAGGGCTTCTGCTCCAGCAACTTGGGATAAGACCTTACCCCTGAAAGGGCAGTATTGGCCACTGAGCAGAGGGGAAGTCCTGCCTCACACCTATCTTCAGCTCTAGCCCCTCTATCTACAGCCTCACCCCCTGCCAAGGTGATAGCTGCCAGCACACCCTGGGGGAAGATATGACTTGCATCCACACCAAATCCAGCTCTCCCACCAAAGGCATTGGGCACAGGCAGTCTGTATAGGAATGCTCCCACATAAGAACACCCCTTCAAGACCACAGTAGGTAACAGTTTCACCTAAATTCATAGAGGCAGAGAAAATTAAGCAAAATGAAAAGGCAGAGGAACTGCTCTCTATTGAAAGAGCATGAAAAAAACCCTGAAAAAATAATGAAAGAAATAAACAATTTACCAGATAAGAATTCAGAACACTGATAATAAAAATTTTAACTGAATTAGGGAAAAGAATAGATGAGCACAGTGAGAATTTTGACAGGGAGCTAGAAAATATAAAAAAGACCCAAGACTATATTAAATTTAGGCAATATAGTGGGTTCAGATATAAATGATCATTTTCATACATTGAAATATTAACACTTTTCTGTATGCATGGGAGCAATATTTCTATTTTGCAAGAGATAGTGTTGATCTTTAAAATTCAGTCGTTTTTTTGTTCTCTGATTTTTATCTTCTTGTGATTTAGGGTTGTTAAATATGTATTAAAAGAGATCTTTAGATTTACACAGATTCTTGACATATTTTTACGCATAAATTGAGAAATCATTTTGGGTAACTTATTTCTAAGGCAAACACAACAACTACATCACAACTGCTATGTGGCTAACAGTGATTGAAAGACCATCCTGACTTTACAAATATCGAAATGTGAAAAAAAAAAAAAAATCCTACTCACAACCTTGCTTAAGAAATAGAATAATTCCCAACAATGTTGCTGTTGCTGTTGCATACTTCCCTGAAGAAGTATCTTCCTACTATCCTTCCTAGAAGAAACCAATGCTGTGAAATTTGTATTTCTTATTCCCTTGTTTTTTCTCTACAGTTTTACCAAATATTTATCCTAAACAACTTATTGTTTGATTTTGTTTTTTTAGCTGATATAACAAAAAGATTTTGTCTTTTAGCTGATATAATAAGATAACTGTATTACCTGTATTCTTATGTGACCTTTTTTTAAAATTTAGCATTATGTGATATTCATCCACACTACCATGTATATCTGTTATTCATTTTCCATGTTGTATAGTATCCCACTATATGCATATGATTCAGTTTATAAATTCTCTTCTTGATGGACATTTGGGCTGTTTTTAGTGTTTTTATATTACACATGCATCTGCTATAAACATTCTTATTAGTTGTCTCCTAGAAAGCATGTTTGAGGGTTTCTCCAGGGTAGATACATAGGAATGAAATTGCTACATCTAGATTGATGCTGTGCAATAGAACCTTCTGCCATGATATAATATTGTAAACATCTGGGATGTCTAATAGGTAGCCACTAGCTGCATGTGCTTTTAAGTACTTGAAATATACCTAATTCATAATGAAGACTTGGATATTTAATTCTATATAATTTTTTAAATTGAAGTATATTTGACTTAGAATATTATATTAATTTCAGATATATAACATAGTGATTCAATATTTTTATAGATTATGCTCTTTATAAAGCTGTTATAAATTATGGGCTATATTCCCTGTGCTGTGCATGACACCCTTATAACTTGTTTACTTTATACATAGTAGTTTGTACCTCTTAATCCCCCTCACCTATTTTGGCCCTCCCCTCACCCATCTCCCCTCTGGTAACCACTAGTTTGTTCTCTGTATCTGTGAGTCTGTTTCTGTTTTGTTACATTTGTTTGTTTTATTTTTAGATTCCACATATAAGTGAAAACATACAGTATTTGTCTCTGTCCAATATATTTCACTAAGTATAATGCCCTCAAGGTCCATATATAATTTTAATTAATGGATATTTAAATAGCCACATGTGGCTAGTGGTTATAATATTGGACCATGCAGGTCTAGATGATCGACTTTATTGGTGCCGTATGATCTACTCTTTCTTCTTCTCTTGAATGTCTCCTGAAGGGTCAGGTGTCCTTTTTTTCCCCGACCCACAATCTTGAGGAATTAAAGCCATAAAGGTGTTAAGGCAAAGGGGAGAACTTATAATGGCTTCATGAGCAAAGGTGTGAGATGGTGCTCCACATGACTGGAGACTCATGTCTTAAGCTGCTGCATAGTTTACATCACTGAATCCACTTTGAGGTCACTACAAGGCTGTGAACACATGAATTAAATCAGAAGACATCATTTCATTCTGAGAATGCATAGTTTTCTACTATTTGTTTAACTGCAGTAAAGCAAGCTGAAATTAGCCATATAAAGATACTTTCATGATCTTGATCTTTATTGGAGCTTTCTGCTTTGCCTTCTGTTTAATAAACTTCCAAAGTTATTGTCCCATTGGTCTCAGATATTGCAAGTGATCTTTAGCTCTCTACTTTCTGCTGTCTCCATGATGTCCCTCCCTATTGCTATGACTCCACAGTCTTAGACACAATGCCCATCTCTTTCATGTAGTGGACCACTGTTTTTGTAGTGAGACAGGTGTTGAAGTTCTTCAAAAAAAGCCAATTCTGGTTTGTTTGTTTTTTTAATCTGTTACTTGCAGAACTTGAACTAGTTGTAGATGTGTTTCTACTCAATTATTAAGATGCCCTAGATTCCTATACAGGGGAATGTGGCCAGTATATTTTTAAGTGAAAGACCTATATCTGCTACCTCTTCAGCTGCTCTTGCTTTTATTTCTTTTTCATTAACTTTACTAGTTCCATATTTGGCTAAGGACTGAAGAAATGGTAATTTAAGTTTGCTGTCGTGTCAGTTGCTACTCTAGTACCTGCTGCTGCCGTTTTGGAAGGCTCTTGAGTCTTCATGCTGCAATCACATAAGAGCACATGCTTGGGGTGAATACACTAAAAATTCTATGAACAGAGTATGTATAGGAGGCATGTTGGAGTCCCTTCCCTCTTCCCCAGGCATAACCAGAGGGGTGGACTAAAACAGCTCAGAAACCATGTGGAGGCTTTGATGTTAACCTTACCCTAATGTCCTTTTTCATGAAGCTGCATGGCCCCTGAGCTCTTCTTTTTCTCTGGAACTCACATAGGATGCCCATTGTGTCCTCCATCTGTTGCTCTTAAGAAATAGATAAGTTTTTCATATTAGGGAAATCCATCTTCAGGCATGCTGCTGTTTCTTAAGATCCTTGGATGGAGATGTTTACAAACTTGCAGGGAAGTATCCTGGTTAGCTGTAAGGTGTTTTAGGCTTACATAGCCGTTTTCCTTCGTGGCCTGACCACATCAAATAAGGAATTAGAAGAGAAGACTTGAGTAAAGTGCCCAAATGCACACAGCTTATAAATTGCAAATCTGGGATTCAAATGTAGGCCATACATTTCCAGAATCTGTACTCTTTGAGATTCATTATTCTTCATACTGATGCTCTTTAATGTCACTTGTCACAGTTGCAATTTTACATTTGTTCCTTGTTTATGGTAAGCACTCAAGAAAGATTTGTTAAATAAACAAACAGGCAAGCATTTATATAGGTGAGTGGATGCAAGGATGCAGGAGAATATAGTGGCAGGTGGTATTTAAGGCAAATGGGCTTCTCATTGTAATGGGTTGTCAAAGATAGAGAATATATAAAGATTCCAGTACATAAGGAGTAAGTGAGTATAAGTGAGATTGGGTAAAATACGATGCCATTTCAGCAATGGATCTGGAATTTAGGATAGAATTTTATTTTCCAGGAGATCAGTAAGAGTGACTGAAATTCAGAAGTAACGTAAAGTAGCTGAAAGTATATGAAGGTATATTTGGACTTAATGAAAACTATCAAGGATTCAGTTGTGAAATGAGTCATCAAGCCAGAATCAGATAAACATGAATTTGTACTTGTTTCTGAGTTCCGGTACTCCTTGTATTCACCTATTGGTGAAATATTTGTTCTGATAGCCTAAGGAGCCAGGGAATTAGAACTAGACATCAGTAATTTGTTATTGCATCATCTCAACCTTGCATTACTGATGAATTCTTAATCAAATTCAGTGCTTATGGACTGGAGAGTTCTGCTGATTTGAGCTCCTGTTTAATTGCAAACACTTGCCTCTAACATTGTTGAACAACGTCCTAGATTATATCACAAAGATTCATTCTAATATCTCACATCTTAATAGATTAGTACAATGCAGTTTTCATTATTTTAAAAATACAGTTTGTAAAAAATTACTGACTGGGCTGAATTCTCATTCATTATTTTATATTTAATTTATTCATTAATCATTCAATAAGTAGTTATTTTGTTAGCTTTTTGGAATAAGATAATGAAAAACATAGGTACTATGACTATTCTCACAAAGATATTAGCATTTAATGTACAATATGAAAGATGAGTTGAAATTTGCAAACAAAAATGGAATATTCATGATAGAGTGGACAGTATAAACCAAAGCCCAGAAATGAGAATAATCCTGAGGAGTTTGAGAATCTAAGATAAGTTCCCCATAAATAAATTATAGGTTACCAAGAAGAAGGCAAGGCAGGGAGAATGGTGAGAGATGAGACTGTATGGATTAAAACAAAAATATCAGATTACTAACTAACTGCATACCAATTATCTTGAAGATTATCCAAATGTCAAATGATGCTATGAAAAGTATTTAAGGAAGTGAATGATATCATTACATTTACATTTTAAAAAATTGATTCACATGTCTGTGTTGAAAATAAAATAAAAGGATAAGCGAAATGTACTATATACATACAATGGAACATTGTTTGACCATAGAAAGGAAGGAATTTCAGTTACATGCAACAATAAGATGAACCTTGAGGACATTATGCTAAGTGAAAGAAGGCACAAAAGACAAATACTGTATGATTTCAATTGTGTGAAATATCTAAAGTAGTCAAATTCATAGAAACAGGAAGTAGAATGGTGGTTACTAGGGCCTAGGTGAGGGAGAAATAGGGAGCTGTTTAATGGGTAGGCAGTAGCTTCAGTTTTGCAAGATGAAAAAGTTCTGGAGCTCTGTTGCAAAACAATGTGACTTTACTTAACACCCCTGAACTGTACACTTAAAAATGGTTAAGATGGTAAAGTTTATGTTATGTGGTTTAAGACTTTATTTTTTGAGCATTTTCAGTTTTACAGCAAAACTGAGAGCAAGAGAGATTTCCCATATACTCCCTGTCCCCACACATGCATAGCCTTCTTCATTATCAGCATCCCCACCAGAGAGGAGTACTTGATACAGTTGATGAACCTACACTGACACATCATATTACCCAAAGTCCATAGTTTACATTACAGTTCTCTCTTAGTGTTGTACATTTTATGAATTTGGACAAATGTGTAAGGACATGTATCCATCATTATAATATCATGTGAAGTATTTTCACTATCCTAAAAATCCTCTGTGTTCTGCTTATTTACCCCTACCCCCTCAACCCTGGCAACCACTGATCTTTTTGTTTTCATCATAGTTTTGCCTTTTCAAGAGTGTCATATAGTTGGAATCATACAAAATGTAGCCTTTTCAGATTGGCTTTTTTCACTTACTAATATGCATTTAAGGTTCTTGTCATTGCTTGATAACCCATTGATATCTGTGCTGAAAGGAATTCCATGGTTTGGATGCACTACAGTTTATTTTCCCATTCACCTACTGAACGGCATCTTCGGTGCTTCCAAGTTTTGGAAATTGTGACTAAAGCTGCTATACACTTCTGTGTGCAGGATTTTGTGTGGAATGTAACCTTTTTTTAACCACAATGAATATAATCTAATATTAAAAGCTGATATAGCAGTGATCAGACTTATAAAAATCCAAGTGAGGAAGCCTGGTGACCTGACCTTGAATGGCAATCATGTACATAAAGAAGGGTAATTATATTCAATTTTCAATTTTTTTAAGAGGGCAGAATCAATTTGACCCATGTTATTTATTGTTCTAGGGAAATAAGCTGCAGAATTAATTTGGGTAAGGAAAGAATAATTTCACTTCTGATATGTTGCTTTTGAAGTGTACATCAGCTATCCATACACCATTGGAAATACATGTTCAGATCTCAGGGAAAAAGTTTTAGGCATAAAAATACATTGAATTCTGATGAGGGTCACCAGAATTCAGCAGTTACCAATACTCTTTCTACAACCATTATTTTTATGGCAGTAACTCACATTAAAAATGATACCCAGACAGAAGGCAAGAATTCCCTATAGGGGATTATATTGGGTAATGGGTGGTGGAAAGGAGTATGTAATTCTGAAATTCCCCTTGATGAATTTGATATTAGCTTTCCCCTTCCCAGTGCAAGTTTCATCTTCCTACCCCAATTAAAATAACTGATTGATAGTAATTGAAGGTATGGCCATGGATGAAATTGTTTAGATACTTTGTTGGATTAGAAAGGAGCCAAGGAGAATCCTGAGGCACAGTACAATTTAAGAAATGAGTAGAAGAAAAAATTTCCTTTGTTTTTATTAGAATTACAAAGTCCCAATCATATTCTCTAACTTTTCTCTACAGCTGTTTGCTTTAAAAATGAGGTTAAATGGGGTAGAAATTGGGATGAGAGACAGGAAAAGGGGGGGAGAGGTGTTCTATACATAATAGTCTTTTGTTGTTTTGTTTTTGTTTATTTTACTATTCCTCCTTCTTATGTCTTAGATCCATGGAATTAAAGTAAGCATAGCATGATAGTTTCCCAAAGGTGTACTGAGGTGCCCCCCAGAGCACCACAGCAAATACACAGGGGTGCTGTCAGAAACATTGTACCCAATAAGTTAAACAGGCAAGGATGATGTTTTTCAATACTATTGCAACACAGAAGAGACACTGAAGTAAACTCTCCTGAACCAAAAGGCAGGAGTTTTTAAATGTTGGGATAAGCTAGTGGAAAACTGCTGAAGGACATTAGGGTCTGAGTTGGTCAGAATAATTAGACCATATATGTTTTCTAATTTAAAAAACATAAAAAGTACATACTGATGTTAGTCTCATATCCCCCAACAGAGACTGGAAGATAGTGGCATTTATCTTTCTTGATGGTTACATTTCAAAGGGATGGCTCCCAGGTACTTGAGAAAGACATTCCTGGGTTATAAAACTGGCAAAAAGCTGGGAGACTTACAACTCAAAGGGGCAGAGAAAGAATTTACAATTGCAAGTGTTTTGAAGTTAATGCCCTAATCAGGTCTTCTGTCCATTTTTTACCTAATCAGGTCTTCTGTCCATTTTTTAATCAGGTTTTTTTTTTTGGTATTGATTTGTATGAGCTATAGTTTCTAAAGACTTGATGAGGGCTGAAGGATCACTTCCAAGCTCACTCACATGGCTGTTAAAAGAGGTTCATATAGTTGGTCACAACATGGCTTTCCTAGAGCAAGTGATAAGAGAGAGACAGAGACAGAGAGAGTCAGAAGTTACAGTGCCTTTTGGGACCTAATCCTGGAAGTTCCATACTATCACTTTTGCCATATTCTGTTTTCCACACTAAACAATCTTGGTACAGTGTAGGAGGAGGCTGCACATCAAGAGCCATGGATCACTGGAGGCCAACTTGAGGCTGACTACCACAGTAACCTAGAGGCAGGAAAAGAGAATGTAGTCAAATTCACAGATGGGTGATTTTGCCAAATGGATAGACTGGCAGGTTATTGGAAAGGTGAGTTAAGAACATTGACAAGAGATTAGGTAAGCTGTTAGGATATGAAATTTGATATATAAATGAAAGAAAGTGAAGGATCTGTTAGGTAGGAAAGAAGTATAGGAATATTGGAGTGGGATAATAGTACAGTTGGATAATTAAAAGGATAGGAGTTTGAAATTATAATTTCAAATTATTATTTGAATAATATTTGGAGATTATTGAAAAGGAACTGTTAAGTCAGGATGGCAATTGATGTGGTGTGGAAATAAAGACCACAAGTTAAGTTCTGAAAACTTTATTGTATTAGAAGAAGTGACAGAGTTCAAGACAAAGATGAGGAAAGAATATTTTTAGTCAAGTGGACGAAGCGTCAAAGAAACAACACTTAACCACTACCTACTCATGAGCAAAGAAGAGAAACGTCCTGGAAAGCAGTCAAAGTAGAGAGACTCTAGGTTACAATTTTAGTGTTCACTAGATATATGACTTGAAAAGAGTTCATGTAAAGTCGTTCCCTCATCAACAAGAAATTCTTTAATTAAAAACAAGAATGAAGGGCTTCCCTGGTGGCACAGTGGTTGAGAGTCCGCCTGCCGATGCAGGGGACATGGGTTCATGCCTCAGTCCGGGAAGATCCCACATGCCGCGGAGCGGCTGGGCCCGTGAGCCATGGCCGCTGAGCCTGCGCGTCCGGGACCTGCGCTCCGCAATGGGAGAGGCCACAACAGTGAGAGGCCCGCGTACCGGAAAAAGAAAAAAAAAAAAAACAAGAATGAAGACCTGAGGATTTATGTAAAATTGTTATCCATAGAATGGAGTTCTCAGATAACATGAATTGTAGGATTGGGTAAAAAGAGGAGCAACGTTAGAGGAGAGGAGCAAGGTAGAATACGATGATGCGGTAAGGGCTCTCATAGTGGAGAATGTTTAAAGATTACAAGGATGTGAGATAAATCAGATTTAACTGGCTATAAATTAAACAAGAAAATTAATTGCACCAGTCCACTGAGGGTAGGCTCTGTGGTAACCCTTTCTGGGTTTCGCTACAACCCTGGGTGGAGTATTCTTCTGAAGAAGTTCAACCTGGTAATGAATGCAAAAGCCCTGATAGTTCATGATTTAAATGAAAATACCATATAATGTTTAACGGTTGAAGTGACTAGCACTTCTGCAGCAACAGTGCATGAGCCTCTAGTGTGTCACGATACTTTTTGAAATGAATATGAAGCTTAGTAGAATAATATTCTCTACACAACAGTTGTTGTGTGGGGGGCACTAACATAAGAAAGAAGTGATAATCCAACTATGAAAGGTGGAAGATTTATTGACTCTTCCATATGCAACTTGGAAACAGTTGCAGAAGTTTTGTAAAGCTACTAACTTCCATTGAGCTTACTTTCTTACTGTCTGCTGCAGTAGTAAGCTCTTTGACAGTGGTGGTGGTAGTAGAGAAATGAAGAAAAGAAATTGCCTATTTATGTCCATTTTTAAAGGATAATTCAAGTATTCGATCTCAGTTATAACACCCAATCTATAGAATGTTCTTCGTTATTTGACATGTTTTTAAACTTTGATTTTCTTGAGTGCAGAAAATACATTTAATTTGTATTTGAACTTTCAGTGCCTAATATAGCCCATAGTAGGTGCAGAAGGGATATTATTTTTATTGCACAATTTAAGAAACAAAATATTTAACTAAAACTTGCCCAAGGTTACAGTCATCACTTTAAAAGGTAAAGAAGGAGAGAGAGAGAAAAAGCTATTTATACCGTAGACTTTGCTGACTCAGTATTTATCCACTGTATTTATATTTTTCTATATATGTGTTTTTCTGTCAATTTAGCTTCATTACGCTTTGAAGATTAGAGTCTACCAAAGGCAATTTAGAACCATTATCACTTAATTAGGAAAGAGCTATTTGAATCCTGATCCCCACCTTGAAAATCATCTCACAGTTTCTTTTAGTGATAGATGTAAAACATATCTGAAGATCTTATTCTATCATTTTGCTATTATCAGTAATTACTTACATTAGTAAAATTACTGAGTTAACATAAACTTGTATGCAAAAGGTTGGCAATTCCCTAGGCTTATATCTCTTCTATAAATTTTCTTCATTTCATGAAAATTTCTAGTGTTGCAAAACATAATAGTGAGCTAGATTAAATGAAAATAGGTTGCCAATTGTTTGGGGACTTTTATTTTTCAATTCTTAATAGTCACAAAAAGAAACATACACTTATGAACTTATCGTAAGTTTTTTTTAATGCATCAGTATTTCTATCCTTTCCACCACCCTCCATCCACAGCTTGGAATTTCAATGGGAAAATAAAACCTACAAAATGAAAACGAAAATCAATCTTCTTTTATTAAGGAACAAATTAAATTGCCCTTCTAAAGTAATGATTTTTACCTTAAAACAGTGATAACTATCTTGTTCTGTCAGGTCTTCTCACCTTCTTATCTTACAACAGTTAACCTTAATAATTGCCTCACTTTCAAACTATTCTTGACTTATGGCTCTTTAAGCACTTCTGTTAAGCTTGATCGTTTACTTACACTTGGTGTGTGTGTTTTTTCCTTCTGGTAATTGATATCTGTGTTAAATGGATTTTCAACTGTGTTATTGTAGCTTCCTCTAGGCAAAATGACAGGATACCTAATTCTGATTGTCTTTTTTTTTGGGGGGGGGGTGTCATTCAATATTTGATAATACCTAGTGAACATGTTGATAAGTACATAAATAAGAAGGTATGGTCCCATAATACCAAACTTTAAAAATATATATTTTAATGTGGAAATTGCATTTTTAGAATCTCAAAGTAATTTCTGTGCTTAGTCACATTTTATCTGTGTGGATAGGTCAATTATTGTCCTAACCTTCAATAATATGTCCAGCCATTAAATAATTATAGGACTACTTATGTGAATGACATTTATTTTAGAATATACCTTTTTTCTTTACAGTTAATAACTCCCTCCCCCAATTGTTATTAAAAATAAGAAAAACTATTCTAGATTAGCTTTAAATTTTATAACTATCATTGGTTTCATATTTATAAATGACTCCTTTGATTGTCTTATTTTGAAAAGGAAATATCTTCCTGATTTTACCTCCCAAGACCTTAGCTAGCCAATTCAAAACAAGTATGGTTGTAATAAATTAAGAATTGTGTGTGTGTGTTTTTGTGTGGTTTTTTACCTAAGATTGGGCTAGCTATTGATTAAAGTCATTTGAGATATTATAATATCAAAACCAACAGTAGCACCTATTGTCATGTGCAGTGAGCACAATCTGTGCCGAGTCCTCTACTAAATATTTTAAGTATTCTAACTTGTTTTATTTTCACAACAATTCTGTGAAGTCAGTAGTATAAACTTTATTAAAAGAAGGGGAAATAAATCCTCAGAAAAGTTAAATAATTTTCTCAGTGTTATCATGACTTGTAAATGGTAGAGCAGGAATTTTGACTCAGATACAATGCGTGTTACATTTATAATTACAGTACAAATAAGTGAAGGTTATTATGAGGAAAAACGCAAATCCTAAATACAGAGAGAATCTCAGAATTAGACACAGGCTTCTTTCCATCAAGCTCAAGGAGATTGTTACCTTGCTTTTAATGAATGGTGCAAGAATGAAAACACATCTTCTCTTAAACGTTGAGTAAATATTTACTTTATAATACATTCACCATTCTTTTGATTTAGGGAAAATACTTTTGTCAGTGCTTATATGACTTTTAACTTTAAATATATTGCATATTTTTAAAAAAAAAACATGGATACTACTACAGATCTATGAAAGACATAGCAAAAAGGGCTTACAACTGTTGTACTGGAACATGAGGATGGCAGGATGGGAGAGAGGTCTACTATGGAAAATGTTATATATAATCACTTAAATGTGTATTTACACAAGTACTGAAAAGGTATCAGTACCTAACCTACCCTGTCTGATTTCATAAGTGATTTAAAGAGATCTTTAAGTATCTATGACATATACTTTTATGGTTCAAACTACAATAATTTCGAAGCTTATAAAATAAATTTGAAGCCAAGGCTAGGAAATTAAAGAGTCAACGAAATATATTTAAAATCTGTTTCCTATGGAAGGCAAAGAACAAAGGTATAAAACTAAAGAATGAAAGTTTACTAAGTACTCTGCTCTCCATTTGTTTTCTATCACCTCACATATAGTCTGGATACCATACTTTACAACAGAGCCCAATGTAAAAGAATAAGATATATTTGCAGTGAATTGGAATAGGTTGAATATTACCTTGTCTCATATTCTACAGTGCTGTCTATTTTAAAGAATAACCTTCTTTGAAGTAAGGCTCATAATCCTCTCTCCAAGACATGTATTCTATCACAATTCTCATCTCTGCTGTATGATGATAGAGCAAATAGGTCAACTGATCTCTGCCTTGCAACTATGAATGAAAGTAACATTGACTTGCATCTCATTCATCTTTTTGCAAGAACACAAAATAGAAGCTGCGTGAAAACTCAGCAGTGGCCTTTCCCATGGCAAAGGGTAGAAAAATTTTCCCCAAATTTGGAATTACATTCAATACTCTCTGCATGGCAGTATACTCTTACTTTTTCTGAGTTATTCAGCAATAGTGAAGTACCATATAAGTTGTAATATGTTTTTGATATCATAAGTTCAACTTTATTCAATAATCTTTATTTACCCTGAATTTGAAGTTCATTAGGGATGATGAACATAGAACTTTTATGAAACTTTATGTAACTCCTCAGTGTACATATTAGTATTTTCATAGTTGTTATTCATACCTGAGATTCTTCCTCCATTGGTCAGTGAAATGAAATTATGTTTTCTGAATTGTGTCATGGTATAGTGTAGTGTTTAAGAGGACAAATACTGGAGTCAAATTGCCTGAATTTGAATCTCAGCACCATATGTTATTTGCTGACGGACCTTGGTCAATATACTTAGTTGCCCTATTCTTAGATTTCCTCAATTTTCACTTAAGTATAATAGTAAGGGTACCTACCTCATAGAATTTTTACTAGAATTAAATTTCTAGACACATGTAAAGCACGTAAAACAAGACTAGGTTTAAAGTAAATGCTCTAGAAGTTTTCTAATAATAATTCCATAATTATACACGTTTTACTGTGTGATATATATATTGCTATACATCATAAGCATTTATACACATTCAGTTATATATTATAGACATTTGTGTATGTCTAGCTACACATTACCAATAGTCTATACTTTTACGTGTTTGTATGATATGAGAAAGATTAGGTATAGTATTTCTAAATCTGTCTTTACTAATGAAAAGAATAAGAGCTGGGAGCACACTCAGCATCTCTATACTTATGATAGATTTAGGCTGAAAGATAATTGTTATTGAATTATTAAATTCCATTATTAAAGCACACAGAAGATATTCAAAATGCATTAAAAATTTGAGAAACTATTTGAAGTTAAGGCCTTTTGCATTTGTTGATCACAACTGTGTATTTTCCTCCCAAACATAGGGTAACACAGCCTTTATGCTGAAGGTGAAAAAAGTGAAATAAAAGGAAGAGTTGATTTAGTTACAACACAGGAGATATTTGTTCCCAAACAAGTTGATGTTAGATGAGTCTAGATTTTAAAGAGGTCAATGTAGGATGAAAATCTAAGTAAGGATTGGAGGTTAAAGTGAAGTATATAAAATAAATGAGCCATGGGGAATAAATATAGGCAGGGCAGTACAGATTGAGAGGGGATTAAATAAAAAACTTGAATTTTCAAAACAAATAATTTTTTTAGAATAGGCGTTTTGAAGATATTACCTTGAAAGCATTGAGTTGCAAGTTTTTGGAGTAGGGCAGAAAGGTTTTAATGGTGAGGAATTATAAGATTTAAATGAATGATATGATCCACAGTGTAAAAAGAATATTAAAATGGTAGAGTTGGAAGTATCCTAATATATTATACAGGCTTAGAAAGTTATTAGGACTTGGTCATGTAGCATTTTCCAAGAGTGAAACAGAGTTGAAACTTTTTTAAAAAGTTCTTTAGCACTAAGGAACATTTGATTTTTTTTCCTTTTCTTTTCTTTCTTTTTTTTTTTTTTCAAGACTTAAAGTTCAACTTACATTCTGAGAATGAGTGTAATGACTTTAGAATATGCTTTGTCTGGAATTCCCTGGTGGTCCAGTAGTTAGGACTTCGTGCTTTCACTGCTAAGGGCCCTGGTCTGGGAACTAAAAAAGAATGTGCTTTGTTGTTGTTGGGGGGTGTATGTGTGTGTATGCGTGTGTAATTAAATTTGGGTAGAACATTGACCGAAAATGGAGTGTCTGTTTAAAATTATTTGTATTTTTCCAAAGTTTTTTTGCTAATATATCAATAATCATGATCAGAATCTGATATTTACTTCAAATCTCAGATACTCTTTCAAAACATTTATTAAAAGTTGAGTCCATGTTCATTACTTATCTTTCCATACTTGTTAATGTGAATTAACCTTTTAAAATACCTTATATATCAGAATTCATACATAAATAAATTTGTAACACAATTTTTGGTTATTTTTCCTTTAAAGTAAAAGCATTTTAAATTGTTTTTAGTAATCTACACTTACTACCTTTACTGTCTTGGTTTTTACCCAACAAATTGGCTTTTGCCTCCTCATCCTTAATTCTGTGTGTGTGTGTGTGTGTGTGTGTGTGTGTGTGTGTGTGTGTGTGTATATGGGGGTGGGGGGGAGAGAGAGAGAGAGAGGTGATATTATTCAGAATAGCTCTAGGTACTAGGAACAAATATAGAGAAGATACATTTTCACAATATTTTCATTTCAATAGAGAGAAGTAGGTAATGAATAAATAAGCACAGAAAATGCCTAGAACTAACTAAATGATGTGGAGTAACCAATGTTAATTTTATTGAGTATTTGAGCAGACCTCTCTGAAGTTGTGATATTCTAATTTTTTTCGGAGAAGCTAAAAAAAAAAACTGTGTATTATGTGAAACATTCTGATTTTTAAATGTTGGGAGCTAATTAGACAGTTTCCAAAACACCATACAGGCTACTACTTTATAGACTAAATGGAGTATTGTTACCCGAAAGCTGAGTTCGCCTGTTGTTGGGTATCCAGCCAAAAGACACAACCAAGCCAGTGATTGGGAGAAGGAAGGATTTCTTACTTGCAACAAGTAAGGAGAACACCAGGGATGTTTCCCATAGCAGTGTATCCCTGAACAGCAAAATTGGGGAGGTTTTAGGCTAAGGGTACATGCATATTCATGAAAGGATTTGGGTATTGTATGCAGATTCATGAAGGGGCTTGAGCAGAGGAGAATTCAGCACAGAACTGGGACAGAAGTTGACACAGCCCAAGCTTTAGTTGAGTGAAGTCCTGAGAGTCAGAAAAGGTCAACATCATCATTCCTTACATTCCAGTTGGTCTGATGGTTGAGGCTAGAGAGGGCTTTGAATTCTGCAGAACAGCTCAAGAAAGTGCTTCAGGCTAATCTTTATCATTACGATAGAACCCGGAGTCTTTACAACTGATTTATTATCTTTGCTGTTTTTACTTCTCTTGCCTGATAAGTTTGTTCCTGCATCCTTTTTTTCCCCTTAAGATAATTAACTCCTGAGAACTGTTCAAGGGCAAAGCAGTGTGGCCAGGCTTAGATCACAAAATGGCTTAGGCCAAAAATGGCTTCTCTTATGTCAAGAAAGCCTGGTTCTCTTTCTCTGGGGACCCTCACCCTATCTGTTTATAGTGTATCTATGAACATCTCCGACCTGTGGGTCTCTTTCTGGATTGTACCCACTGCTCCAGACTCTCGTTTGGAATGATATATTTATTTCTTTGTATTATCTAGATGTACAGTGTTTCTTTCTACCTCTTTAATCTGCACATTATAATTGTCAAATGATTAATATGAATATGGCCTAGAGTGATATTATGATTTATAATAAGAAATATATATTTGGTCTTTGTCCCTGTTCCTGGCATACAGCTCCTAAAATCCTTGTAATTTCCTAAATGATAAAAGCAATGGGAGTATCTTTAATTATAATATTTGGTCTTTTGTCCTCAGTTCCTGAAATATCTCCAAAGCCATAAAAGAGAAAGGAGTGTCTTTTGTTATTCATAACAAGCCCCTTTCAACCTCATCTGAGTTTATGTTAATGAAATGAATTTTGGAAAGCTTCTAGATAACCATAGGATGTGGGCTGGTTGTCAGTGGAGCCAACTATATGATTAGAGGGTTGGAACTTTCAGTACCACCCTCGACCCCTGGAGAGAGGCAAGGTGCTGGAGGTTGAAATAATCACCAATGGTGAGTGATTTAATCAGTCATGCTTCCCTAAAAATCCCTAAAATGTGGGGTTTTGAGAGCTTCTAGCTTGGTGAATACATGGAAGTGCTAAGATGGGGGTGAGCCTGGAAAGGATGTGGATGCTGCTGTTGCACGTTCCCCATACCTGACCCCATGGATCTCTTTTATTTGGCTGTTAATAAACTGAAGATCGAGTAAATAAACTGTTTTTCCTGAGTTCTGTGAGCTGTTCTAGCAAACTATTGAGCCTGAGGAGGGAACTCCTGATTTACACTTGGTTGGTCAGAAGCACAGGTAACAACCTGGGCTTGAAACTTGCCGTCTTGTGAGAATGAGCCCTTGTGAGATCTGATGCTAACTCCAGGTAGATATTGTCAGAATTAAGTTTAAGACCCAGTTGGTATCCATAGAGAACTGCAGAATTGCTTGATGTAGAAAAAAATACATATCTGGTGTAAAAAGTATTCTATGAATATTAAGTAGAAAAACAAGTGTTTTCCTTTCATTTGGTGACCAGGAGTGAAGTATTGAGTGTAGAGTGGTGAGTAGAGGAAATAGAAAAATCATGAGTTTTTTCCTTTCATCTAGATACTTTGTAGATATCTCTAATACACTAAATATCTAGTTCATTCCTGTCATTTTTTTTTTTTTTTTTTTTTACAATCCAGTGGCTACAGATGCTAGAACCATACTGCTTGACTTTGAATAGTGATTCTACCAGTTACTAGCTATGTGCACTTGAACAAGTCAACTAACATTCCTGTGCATCAATGCCTCATATGTAAAATGGACGTTTCAGTCAGAGCCCAGTCAGGAGACAGGAACCACATGGTAATTTGAAAAAGAGACCTTTAATATAAACAATTATGAACTATAATGTGGATTACCTATAAAGGGTAAAGAGAGCTCTCAAAAAATACCGTAGGGCTGAGGAGTGTACTTGAGAAATGAATAAACTTGGAAAGTGTCTCCCTTCCCCAAGGTTGTAATTCAGATCTCATTAGCTATAGTTATTAGTTATAACTAAATAGATTATGGAGAAGTTCTCTGGGTGGTTCCAGGTCAGAACTGATTCACATTCTCTGGGCAGAGGCTGGTGGATGGAGAACAACAGCCAGATGCAGCAAAAAGGAAGTAACTCTCTGGTGTGCTGGCAGCTTGAGACTGGGAAATCTGCCCTGGGAGGTACCTTGGAGTCTCATTGGGAATAGTCCCATGAGTACAGCTGAAACTCAGTTTGGGAGAGCTCCACTGAATGTTCACAGAAACCATGGTGGGTGTGCAATCAAAGCAAGAAGAAGAAGAAAACAAAACAAAATTTAAAAGAAAACACCAGGACTGGGAAGAGATGTCCCTTCTTCCTAAAATGGCTCTCCGGTGCTATCTACTGTCAAAGCTTAGTATGGAGCCAACTGCAAAGGACAAATATTTAAATATTTGAATATTTGACTCAGAGAAATATTTAAATATTTCTCACTCAATTTTCTGAAAACAGACAAAAATGGTTGGATGTGGAGGTAAAGAGCAATAAATTGATAATTGGTTCATTAGTTTCCAAGGGATTTTGCAACAAATTACCACAAACTGTGTGGCTTGAAACAGCCAAAATTATTCTTTTATAGTTCTGGGACCAGAAGTATGAAATCAATATGTTGGCAGGGCTGTACTCCCTCCAGAATCTCTAGGAGAGAATCCTCTTCCAGCTTCTGGTGGCTGTCAACATCCCTGTGACTGCATCACTCCAGTCTCTACCTCTGCTTTCCCATTGCTTTGTCTTCTTTTTTTTTTTTGGTTGGCAAGTTTTTGCTTCCTTTTTCTTTTTCTTTGCTTTTTATTTTTTAACATCTTTATTGGAGTGTAATTGCTTTACAATATGCTTTGTCTTCTGATAGCTCTCATATGGACATGCTTAGGGATAACCTGTGTAATTCAGGATGATTTCATCTCAAACTATTTAACTTATCTACATATGAAAAGATCTCTTTACAAATAAAATCATGTTTCTGTGCAGGTTCCTGGTGTTAGGACATTGACATATCTATTTGGGGGGCCACCATTTAGCCCTCTCTGTTGGGGATTATGATAACAGTGTTTGACTTACAACCTTCTTAATGATAATAAATTAATTATTTAAAGTACTTAGAACAATGTCTTGTTCATAACAAGTACTCAAAAAGTGTTTGTTGTTGCTGTTATCATCATCATCACCACCACCGCCACCACCACCATCACATCATGATGGTTACTGTTCTCTCTAGCTATCTTTCTGATTCCCCACTCACTGCTCTTCTGTTCCACTTGATAGATGGGATAATTATATGATAATTAGAAATTGTACCCTGACTCTCTATTTGCCAGATAAGTGATCTTGAACTTAACTTCTAAAATGGAGATATTTCATTTCATTTAACTTATATGCAAGTAGTCTTATCCTGATTGAAGATAAAGAAATTAAACCTCACAGAAGTTAAGTAACTTATTCAGTGTCACTTTGTAGATGGTGGTGACATTTAGTTTAGTCTTCGTGATATAGTATTTAATTACTATTACCATTACTGATACCAACTGCTACTTTTATTATTACTGTTATCTTCATTAATGATATTACTATCTACCTTTAAAAAACAAATGTTAAAGATTTCTCTGTCTCCCTCATTTCCCTTATTCTCTCTTTTTAATTAATTAACAATTCTTGGAAGTTTGTCAGAAAGAAACACAATTTCCTGAATGACTTTCTTTCCTAATTACCTCTGTAATTGCCCTTTCCTATTATTTTGTACCCTTGTAATACCATACCCTATTAACTGGTATCTCTAACTTTTGTGTCTCCCTTCCCCAGTCTTTATTCCACATAGCAAATAAAAAATTATGTTTGTGAAGCACAGATCTGTTGTCACTCTACTGCTTTAAATTTCTTTAATGATTTTTAACGTTCTCCATTATCTGGAGCCAAAATATTTTTTAGCCTTATCTTCTGCTTATGTAAACTAGGCTGCTCCCACAGAGTACTACTAATGATTTCTCTAAAAATATCATAAACCCTTTATATTTGTTCACAGTTCTCCTTTCATAGTATTTGGAATTTAAATCCAGCTCAAATATCACTTCTACAAAATCTTACTCCAAATCTCAAAACATAAAAGAACTTTTATCTTCTGTGCTCAGACCAAGTATGATCTTTGATTTCACTACAAGGAGCACCTGATGAATGGAACCACATAACTAGAAACCTAGATTCTCTCTCCTGGAGAGTGATGGATGCTCCTCTTCACTTTTCTGGAAGTAGGAATATAAAAGAATGTTACATATTGTCAAATGACAAAGACTAAACAAAAGTTTTTGTGTTTTTTTTAAAATTAAGGGTCCACATTTTATAAATATTTATAAGATTTGTAATATTTTGCTCCATTGTTTCTTTACCTCATACAACCCAGAATTTCTTTTTGTCAAATAACGCATATCAGATTATTCTAATTTTCTCTGTATTTTCCAGGAATAAAGTGAAATTCCATTACTTGAATTTACCTACAGTGCATTTTTGTAGTGACTAATGCCCATCATTTTTTTTTCTCACTAGCCTGCTATGAAGTAAGTACGCGTAATGTAGTTGCTCAAAAAAACTTATTGTACTCCCGCTATGTGTCATGCAATATAATAATAACTGGATATATTAATATTATATTATTTCAGGATTTATCAGATCTAAACTACAAAGATAAGTACAGCTCAAGAATCTATATATCATGTCTAAACTTTAAATCTCACGAAGTGTTCTTTAGCTTTAGCTTTACTTAGAGGTTGCTTTCCAGTTTAATTATCTAACAGCATTCCGTATGATTCTGATTTTATTATTTATTAACATTGGCCTTCTTTCTGTTTCTTTCCATTACCTTTCTGTTTGATTCTTTTTTTCTTAATCAATACAATTCCGATCCAACTAACATACATTGGTTTCTTGCTATGTGTCAGGAATTGTGCATGGTGCTTTCTCATGCAACATTTTATTTAATCTCCACAACAAATTTATAAAAGAAGATATTTTTTTTGCATATGATGACATATTAGCAGGAAGATTAATGAATTTCAAAGTCAGAAGGTGATTAAAATTACAGAGGTAATATAAGTACAAAGCAATATGATTTGTTCCATCTTTTATAATTATTCCACTCTATTCTTATGTGTCCTCTCTCTCTCTCTCTCCCCCCTCCCCCTACCTCCCTCCCTCCTTCCCTCCTTCCCTCCCTCTCCCTACCTTCCTCTCTTAAGTTTTCTAGAGATATTTCATAGTATAGTTTTCTTCAGTATATACAATAGAATATTTTATCTGAGCCAAGAGCTGGGCTCATATATAGTAATGAGATTATACTCCTTCTCCAACATATACCTTTAACCTTTAGAGTTTTGATGTTGCTAACAGATTTGGCTATGTGTTTTATATGTTTGCATACAAGAATTTACCTAGAGGTATGGGGGAGGAAAGCACTAAATAAAGGTGGTAGGATCTGGGTCACATTTATTTGAGGATTAATTTTTAATTAATATTGTTTGTGAGATAATTATAAATTCATATGTAGCTTTAATAAATAATACAGAGAACGTATGTACACTTTACCCAGGTTCCTCCAATGGAACATTTGCAAAAACTACAATATAATGTGGCGACCAGGATATTGACATTGTTACAATGCACCAGTCTTAGAGTTCCCTGTTTGTGCATGTGTGTGTGTTTGTGTATTTAGTTCTCTACAGTTTCATGTGTAGATTTGTACCCACAATCACAGTTAAGATACTGAATATCTCTGTCACCACAAGGATCCCTTGCACGGCCCTTTCCTAAAACTGTACTTCCCTTCCACACTGCCTTTCCCTCTACCATTTCTAACCCTTGGTAACCACTGGTCTTTTCTCTATAAACTTCTTGGTTTAATAATATTGACACTGACAAAAGCTAGATTGTTTCTAAAGTCTGTTCACCATGAAGGTAGAGAGCTTATAGGCTAGTTGCTATGGCATAGTCAAGATGGAGAATTAGTTCAGGGTCCACAGTGGCTGATTCTGGAAAAATTTTGGATCCAGCTATCCTTGTGGCAACTTGTGCCATATACAACTGGCAGTAAGAATGAATCTAAAGCCTGGTAAATTTTGTAGCCCACGCACATGTAATATTGTTGATTGAGCATATATACCTCTGAGGAAAGCACCATTTTAACTTGTATCACAGGGAATTCATTCATTCACCGTATATTTATTATACTGTTGATATCCTTCCTGGTGGTTCCACCAGAGATACGCACCAGATGATGGCTGTGGGCCAGTCATCTTAATCAAGTGAATTCACCAGCCTTCAGCAAAGAGTGACCCTTGTGCCTCCAACTTCCATGATAGAGGTGCCAAAAGCATCAAGAATAAGTGACTTTGTCAGAGCCTCAAATGCTCTGGGAAGCCCAGGTGTTTGGCCAAGGATACCACAATAGTGAGCGTAAGCACTGTATATAAGAACATACCCTTTAAGTCCCAGGTACCTTGGGACCACCAACTTCTTCAAATAATTTATCCTCTTCTTTTTAAAGGAGTATCACAGAGGAAGGTCTTTCCTCTCTGTGACGGTGGCATGCATCATGTACCCATGTGCGCTAGCAGTATTCATAGTCTCCCATCATTTCATAATTTTTGTCTACATTGACTGCAACAGCAGTATTGAAAGTCGGAATGGTAATCGTGGCAATGTATGTCATGAAACTTTCAGGGCAACTGTCATCAAGCTCAACAGTCTTTCAGCTCTGAAGGTATATCTGTGTTCCTGCTCTACTGTCAAACACTGAGGGAAACCAGGGCTGGTAACTGCAATATCAGCAAGCACACTTTGGGATTTAGGGAAATGTCAAAGGAGGTAGTTCTGAGAAAAGTCTTCTTGCTAATTTGGATGGGGGTTCAGAATCTTAATGTAAGGGTGGCCTCATTTATGCCCTAGGGTGATGATAATTCAGCATACTAGAAACATATTTCAGTAAAGAATTTAGGCTAACGGAGGCCTTCATTAGCATATGTTCATATATAACAGTGGCTTTTATCTGCCTGCATTGACTAATTTTGTTTTGTTCTGTTTTCTGATTAGTTAACTTAGAAGTTATTTCAAATTTAAAATGCTCTTGTACTCTACCTCTGTGTTGATTTTATAAACCTGCCATTAGTCAGTGTTATATTAAACAAATAATCTTAGATTTAGTAACAGAATGGGTATATTTAGGATAGCACTAAATAAGCAGGCCAGCCTTGTGCCAGGATTGATTTTTTTTGGTAAAGAACTGTAAACTCATTATACTACACAGTAGACATTGTGTAACATGATAGCATGAAAAAATATTCCTAAAGGAGTCAACGAGGTTAGAACTTAAACCTTTGATTCCCAAAATAATTTTTATTTAGCTTGATTTCAGTGATGATAGAAGAATTCTTTAAAAGACAGATGCTACAAAAACTGAAATCATAAAAGCTGGGGGCTGAGGGAAATGGGAGAGATGGTGTTTAAGGGTAGATACTTGCCACTACTAGATAAATAAGTTCTGGAGATCTAATACACAGTACAGTGATTATAAGCAACAACACTGTATTAGAAACATTAAACTTGCTAAGAGGCTAGATTTTAAGTGTTCCCAGCACTAAAAGAAATGATAATCACGTGGTGTGATAGAGGTGTTAGCTAACACTCTTATGGCAATCATATTGCAATATAAATGTATCAAATATGTTGTACACCTTAAACTTACACAATATTGTATGTCAAATATAATTCAATTAAAAAAACACTTGCAATAAAAAATAAAAATTAAAATGTGTTAAAAAATAGATAAAAGCTAGTACTAGTTAAATTTGTATTTATTGATATCCAGATATTTCAACCTAAATTATAGGGTCTAAAAACAGGCATAAAAAATAGATCAGTTAAATGGATATAAAAATAATACAAAAGGACAAGCATTACATAATATAATGGCCAGATGTATCCATCACTTTGAACTTCCTGTCAGTAAACCATACTCCTATTCTGCTGGAGGAAAAAAATCCCAAAACACTGCAAGTGGAATTAGGGTATAATGATAAGAGTCTGAAGCTCTACATCTTATAGTTTACAAAGATACATATCTCTGAGATTTTCCTCTTTTGCTCCTAGGGGTACCAGACTCATGGAAATGACTGATTTGGGGTTTTGCCAGAGATAAATAAGTAGAGAGGAAGGGGGAATTGTACCACCTGACCTCTGAGAACTGACATGTCTCATAGCTCTGTGAGAAACAAAGGGAAAGCCAGTGAGAGACTGGCAGACCGTGTCAGGGAAGATGATTGCACAGGAGCAAAGCAGCAGGAAGGACATGGTTGTGTTTGAGGAGGGCTTCACTGAAGAAAATCCCAACAAAAATGGAAGGAACACCTGTTCTGGACAGTCACTGAGATGATACTGAGCAATGAGATGAGCAGCTGTATGTGCACATGGGCAGATGTTGATGTGAATCTTCTTAAAGAATTCTTTATGTCCAAGTCCCATTGGTAATAGGAACTGCATTATCTTGCTGTGGAAAAGGTTTCAGATAGTATTGTTGATGGTACTATATACTTACACAGAATAAGAAATATTATGTAATGTATTGTTATAAGAATGTGAACAGGGCTTCCCTGGTGGCGCAGTGGTTGAGAGTCCGCCTGCCGATGCAGGGGACATGGGTTCATGCCCCAGTCTGGGAGGATCCCACATGCCGCAGAGTGGCTGGGCCTGTGAGCCATGGCCGCTGAGCCTGTGCATCTGGAGCCTGTGCTCCACAATGGGAGAGGCCACAACAGTGAGAGGCCAGCTTATCGCAAAAAAAAAAAAAAAAAAGAAGAAAAGAATGTGAACAATAGACAGCTTGCTAATACCAAAGACACCTTGATAAAGCATCATCTTTATTTCTTAGCATTACAAAATTTTTTACCAGAAGGAAAACAGTGCAATCAGGCGAAGAACAAGTTTCTTCCTTCTCTGAATGGGCCACATGAGGAAATAAGGCAATTAGGTATAAGTAAATATCATCCCTAATTCATTCCTCCCCCTCCTTCTGATATCATAGGCTTGGGAAATATAGAGTTCTACTTACTACTGTGGACAGAAAGCAGTGGTGCTCTATAAAAAGCCAGTATCGCATTCCTTGAAGAATGTTTCCTCTTAAAATGATATCCTGAATTACAAAGACATTTCTCTGACTTGTCCAGGACAGAGTTAAGTCTTAGTCTAAGTGAGGAAAGGACATTTCATCTGCAAACCTCTTCATGCATTCTGAGGGAGGAAAACAGAACACTATAAGAGAATATTCCTAGAGAAAATATAGAGAGTAGTTGGTTTTATTATTTCTTATCCTAAATGCAATCTCATCCTTCTAAGAGTTTTGGTTTTGTAATCTCTGATCTTTGATGTCACGATTGGCGTTGTTTTGGGGTGCCACAAACCACGTGCATGTAAGATGGCGGACTTATTTAATGTGTGTGTTCTGATTGCTCCACTGACCCTGTCTCTTGTTCTCCTGCTCCTTGGGCCTCCTTATTTCCTGAGACACAACAGCATTAAAATTAGGCCCATTAATAACCCTCCAGTGGCCTCTGTTCAAGTGAAAGGAAGAGTCTCACATTTCTCACTTTAAATCAAAAGCTATACATGATTAAATTTAGGGAGGAAGGCATGTTGAAAACTGATAGGACAAAAGCTTGCCTCTTGCACCAGTTAGCCAAGTCGTGAATGCAAATGAAAAGTTATTGAAGGAAATTGAAAGTGCTACTCCAGTGAACACATGAATGATAAGAAAGCAAAACAGCCTTATGGCTGATAAGGAGAAGGTTTTAGTGGTCTGGATGGAAGATCAAACCAGCCACAATATTCCCTTAAGCAAAAGCCTTATCCAGAGTAAGGCTCTAACTCTCTTCAATTCTTTGAAGGCTGAGAGAGGTGAGAAAGCTGCAGAAGAATAGTTTAAACATAGCAGAGGTTGGTTCATGAGGTTTAAGGAAAGAAGCCACCTCCATAACATAAAACTGCAAGGTGAAGCAGCAAATGCTCATGTAGAAGCTGCAGCAAGTTATCCAGAAGATCTAGCTAAGATAATGAAGGTGGCTACACTAAACAACAGATTTTCAGTGTAGCCAGAACAGCATTATATTGGAACAAGATGCCATCTAGGACTCTCATAGCTAAAGAGGAGAAGTCAATGCTTGACTTCAAAGTGTCAAAGGATGGGATGACTCTCTTGTTTGGGGTTAATGCAGCTGGTGACTTTAAGTTGAACTCATTGCTCATTTACCATTATGAAAATCCTAGGGCCCTTAAGAATTATCCTTGATCTACTCTGCCTGTGCTCACTAAATAGAACAACAAAGCCTGGATGAAGTACACCTGTTTATGACATAGTTTTCTGAGTATTTTAAGCTTGTCTTCATGCCTGCTAACACAACATCCATTCTGCAGTCCATGGATAAAGGAATAATTTCAACGTTTCAAGTCTTATTATTGAAGAAATACATTTTAAGGATATAGCTGCCATAGTGATTCCTCTGATGGATCTGGACAAAGTCAATTGAAAAACTTTGGGAAAGGATTTATCATTTTAGAGGCCATTAAGAACATTCATGATTCATGGGAAGAGGTCAAAATATCAACATTAACAGGAGTTTGGAAGAAGTTGATTGCAGCCCTCATGGATGAATTTGAGGGGTCCAGGACTTCAGTGGAACTGAAGGAGAAAGTAATGGCACATGTGGTGGAACTAGCAGAAAAACTAGAATTAGAAGTAGATCCTGAAGATGGGACTGAATTTCTGCAATTTCATGATAACACTTGAATGGATGAGGAGCTGCTTCTTATGGATGAGCAAAGAAAGTTGTTTCTTGAGAAGGAATCTGCTGGTGAAGATGCTGTGAAGACTGTTGAAGTGACAACAAAGGATTTAGAATATGACATAAACTTAGTTGATAAAGCAGCAGCAGACTTTGAGAGGATTGACTTCAATTCTGAAAGAAGTTCTGTGGGTAAAAGGCTATCATATGGTATTGCATGGTACAGAGAAGATTTTTGTGAAAGAAGAGTGAATCAATGCAGCAATCTTATTTATCTTATCTTATTTTAATGAATTGCCACAGCCAGCCTAACCTTCATCAACCACGACCTTGATCAGTCAGCAGCCATCAACATCAATGCAAGACCCTCCACCAGCAAAAAGGTTATGACTCACTGAAGGCTCAGATGACACTTAGTATTTTTTAGCACTAAAGTGTTTTTTAAATTAATATATGTACATTTTTAGACATAATGCTATTGCACATTTAATAGACTACAGTATAGTGTAAACATAACTTTTATATGCACTGGCAATATAAAATTTCATGTGACTCACTTTATTGCAATATTGATGGTCTGGAACTGAGCCCATGATATCTGAGGTATGCCTGTGTTTAAGCGCAGTTGCTGGTAGGCTTGTGGCTCATCTCTGATGAACATCCTGCAGAAACAGATGGATAAGAAATATTTCACAAGTTAAATTTAAAATTACCTTTGCCCCAGGAAGATTTTTATTTCCATTGAATATTATGAAGAGACTTTTTTTTCAAAGAAATATGTTCTTTAATGTTTCTTAATAATTAATGTTTACGTGTCACAGATTCTTTTTATTTGTTGAGAGGAAACCTATCTAGAATTCCTTATCCATTAAAAATAAGCATTTTTTTAAATGAGCAAGTTCAGTAGAAGAGGATCTTACCCCAAATGTTAAAACCTCATTTAGTCCAAATGAAAGAGAGAGGGTTCATTCACTTTCTAATTCATTTCCACAGACCAGCACCAGGCAGTCCTGAGAAAGATTGGAGTCAGGGCAGGAGACCAGAGAGAGTTCCCCAGAGTGGAGGAGGCATGCAGATGAGGAATGGTTGCTAGCGACAAAGAAAAACCTGGCCCACTTCCCTGGACCCTTCTTTCGTACAAACAAAAAAAATTCTTGAACTGTTAGAAGAGGGACAAAGAGACTTCCACCTCTCAGGCCCATTCTTGCTCCAAACCATAGGCTAAAGTCCACTGCTTCTGAGGAAGAAACAGAAGCAGTAATCAGCGGCCCCTAGGAGATAACCAGATAATCCACTTGAGCCCAGGATCCTGCAAGAAAAGGTTTGTTACTGCTGGGAGGGAGCAGGAAACTCTTTTGTCCAAGAGGCTGTGATATAAGAGAAAGTTTAAAAGGCTCAGGCACACAGAGCCTGCCTAAAACTGAAACTGGATTAGAACTAAATAATCCCATTGCCCTGCCATGAGCCTACCACCGAGAAACTAGCAATAGCAGTCACTGGGGTTGGGTGGGGGGTCTGCAAGAGCATGGAGAGAGACTGCCTCCTTGGTGTCGATGGTCAGGGATAGCTGAAAGCCTAGAGTGGAGCAGGAAAGCTTTTAGCACATCAGGCCCCACATGACACTAAAAAGCAAACCACCAATGAAAGAAATTGAAGTCTCTGTTGACAACAGAATCTCAGGTTTGAACCTACATAAGTGTTCCCAACACTGTTATTAAAAGCCCTAGATTCTCAGATTATAAAGATCAGTAAATGCCCCCAAAGCAATCATATATTCAGCTTTAGCTAGCACTAAATGTTTGTTTCTACTATTTTATTTCATTTTTGCGGTACATGGGCCTCTCATTGTTGTGGCCTCTCCCATTGTGGTGCACAGGCTCCGGACGCGCAGGCTCAGCGGCCATGGCTCACGGGCCCAGCTGCTCCGCGGCATGTGGGATCTTCCCGGACCAGGGCACGAACCCATGTCCCCTACATCGGCAGGCGGACTCTCAACCACTGAGCCACCAGGGAATCCCCTCTACTTTATTTTTGTTGGAGTGTTGGAACTAGTGATTTGTTTTTACTTTTTTAGAAAATCGGGTTTGGACCTACATAGACTGGGGAGTCAGAACTGGGACTGCTGTATAATGATGCGACTCTTAAAGAGTGACAGCCTCTGTAAAAATAAAATATGAAATCAGAATATAAGCGTAGGAAGATAGCCTCTCCCAAAAAATTCTCTTGAGAATTCATAAACAAAGATTTTTTAGTCTTTGGCTGAGCACTGATATCCACATGCATGTGAGGAAACTACAAAGCTGGTGAAGGAACATAAACTCACCTGTAAGTAGAAGTAGAATAATTCCAGGAATTCACAGGAATCTAGGAATAGAATTTATTCCAGTGAACCAGAAGGAAAACTACTGTAATAATTGGGGCATGAGAGAGAATTCTCAGGAGAGTATTATGTTGGTAGTGGTTTAAATTAGCTCTAGACTAATGACTGCTCTGGACTCACCATAACAAATTTTAAAAAGCAAGTATCAAAAAAATCAGACTTCATGTAACTTAGCAGCATGCCAGAACAGAATCCAGTACCCCAAAAAGTAAAATTCACAAAGGTCTGCTTCTAATTAAAAAATACACACACACACACACACACACACACACACACACATACACACACACACACACACACACACACACCAGGTATACAAAACAGGAAATTATAATCCATAATCAGGAGAATTATGGAACTAGTAGCAAAGTATTTTAAAGCAGTGATCATAAATATGTTCCATAAAGACGTATAGATGACTAAAACAAGGAGAAATAGAAGGTGATAAAATAAGAGGGAATGTGATTCAAAGTAGTTGGGACTTGAGTTGGGAGAGCCACTCCAGAGAGGGTTGCAAGAGATGCGATGCCATCAAAGCCAAAATTTCAATAAAAATGAGGAAGTAAAAGAAATATTCAAAAAGATGTTAAGGACTTAGATGATTGACAGTGTGTTGAGTTCTAGGGGACACGTTGCAGCTCAGAACTCTCACTCCTGTGGGAGAGCCTCTGCTGTGTAATTATTTTCCAGTTTGTGGATCACCTACCTAGCGGGTATGGGATTTGATTTTATCACAAATACACCCCTCCTACCATCTCGCTGTGGCTTCCTCTTTGTCTTTGGATGTAGACTATCTTTTTGGTAGGTTCCCGTCTTTTTTTGTAGATGGTTGTTCAGCACTTAGTTGTGGCTTTGGTGTTTTTGTGAGAGGAGGTGAGCTTAAGTCCTTCTCTGCCGTCTTGTCTCCAACCTCATATTCTCATGTTAGAATAAAGTCTGTATTTGAAGATTTCAAAGTTCCAGTCCATTTCATAGACTTTGTAAGATATATCCACTTTTTTTTTTTTCAGTGTTTTGGCAAAATGTTTCCCTCAAAAACATAATACTGAGACAGTCTTTATTTGAACAATGAGATATTAACATAGAATGTTGACCACACATTCTATGTTATTCTCAATCCTAAAACTAGAACTGTATTTGCTCATAAACTGAGAAGATTTAAAAGTTTCTGATAGGTGTGTACTGATATATCAGTGTGTTTAATTAGCATTTTTCTAATGGCTAATGATGTTGAATATCTTTAAATGTGTTTGTATTCTATTTGTATACTTTTTTGGTGAAATATCTGTTGTTTATGTATTTTGCCCATTTTCTAATTGATATGTTATATATTCACTATTGATCTTTGAGAGTCTTTTATATATTTGAGATTCTAGTCTTTTGTCAGATACATGGTTTGCAAATATTTTCTTCAGCTATAACTTTTCTGCTAATCCTCTTTATATAAGCTTTGACAGAAAAAACAGTTTTTAATTTTTGGTGAATTTCAAGTTATAAGTTTTTTTCCTTCTATGGAATAATGTTTTGAATGCCAAGTCTAAGAACTCTTCACTTAGCTCCAGGTCCCAAAGATTATCTTCTCTTTTTGTTTCTAAAATCTTATAGCTTTATGTTTTACATTAAAGTCTACAATACATATTGAATTACTTATTTTATAAAATGTGACATTTAGCCTGAGATTTTTTTTTTAATTTATATGTTTCTAATTGCTCTGGCATCATCATTTGTTGAAAAGGCTCTCCTTCCTTCACTGAATTGCTTTTGCACCTTTATCAAAAATAAGTTGGGCTTATGTCTGTGGGTCTATTTCTAGGTTCTCTAATCAGTTTCATTGATCTATGTCTATCCCTCTGCCAATATCACACCTTCTTGATTAGCTATATAATAAGCCTTAACATCAGTAAGAATGATTCCTCCCACTTTACTCTTCTTTTTCAAAATTGTTTTAGCTGTTCTAAGTCCTTTGCTTTTCCATATAAATTTTAGAATAAACTTTGCTATCTCTACCAAAAAACCTTGCTGAAGACTTTTATGGGAGTTGCATTAAACCAATAAATCAACTTGGGGAGAGTTGATATCTTTAGTGCATTGCATTTCCAATATATGTACAGGATATGTCTCTTTACTTAATCTTCTTGAATTTCTTTCGTAGTATTTTATAGCTTCTAGCATACAGATTCTGTACACGTTTTGGTGGATTTATATCACATATTTCATTTCCTTTAAGTTATTATAAATGGTGTTATGTGAAAGGATATTTTTGACTTTACATTTTAGATAGTTTCTATTGTATACAGTGTAAAGAAGACATAAGGAAAAGGACAGGAAGGGAATGAGGAAAACTAGAAGTGGGAAGAACAATAATAAGAATCTTGTAATATTCTAAGTGAGAGATTATTATGGCCTCTGTTACACTTGTAGTAACAGAAGTAGAGTTAAATTGATTTTAGTGTCAGCATGTTGAAATGCTTATGAAATATCTAGATAATTAAAATTATGGTTTGGAATTAGCAGAGACAACATAAGTGAATATATAGCTTTGGATATCATTGGCATTCACAGAGTAGTTGAAATTCTGTGTGTATACTTTTGTTTGTGGAGAATAATAGAGTAAGAGAGACAAAAACCAAGAAATTGGTCATAGTAGGATATGTATTAAAAAAAATAAAAGTCTGTAAAAGAAAAGCCAGCCAAGGAGAGTAAACAGGAGTGTTATGATATGAGGGAAGAACCAAAAGAGAATGATGTCACAAAAGCCAAGGAAAGGAATTTCAAGTAGTAAGCAAAGTCAACTTCTTTGAAGAGTATAATGCGATGTGCCACAGGTCATGATGTTTTCACAATGGTAGTCTTGGTGTTTGTAGCATTCAAAAATTAAAACTTCAGGTCTAGCTCTGTCACTTACTTGCTGTGTGACCTTGGGCAAACTGCTTATTCTTTCTTTATCTCACTTTCCTTATTTTCAAAATTAAAAAATAGCTATATTAATCTTTTAAGTTTTTATGAAAATCAAAATTACTTAACACAGGTAAAGTGCTCAGAACAATGCTAGGCATATAGTAAACAGTTGAAAAAATGCATTAATTGTTATTGTGAAATTGTCAAGTGATAACTTCAGAACATAAACCCTTCTCGGAAAAAGACATAGACAAGGTCACTCTGTGACCTTGATAGGAAAAAGACAAGGACAAGACCCTCAATGTCTATAAAAATATTGAATAACAAGTCTTCCTCTGACCAAAATGGGTGATTACTTCTTGTTTACTACGGATAACTCTAGTCCCTTTTTAGTTCTCCCACCTCCTAGATAATAATGGAGATATTAAAAATCCAAATTGACCCCACTTCTTAACAGATCTAATCCAGGCCTCCAATTCCTTAATTTCTATTTACAACCATTCTAGAAAATTTCAAACCCTGTAAGAAGTTGCTCCAAACTCTGCCTTGTTGAGAAACCCCCACATTTCCTTGGATTAAGTTCTGTCTTATTGCAGCAAGTTAATTAAAACTGAATTTATTGCACTACAAGTGTGTTTCTAAAGATTTTGGCTAGTGAACATCAATATTATCATAATTACTATCATTATTATCATTATTATTCAACAATATATGCCCTTTACCTAACATAATACTTTGTATCAGAAAATGCTCAAAAATATTTGATGAATAATTGAAAAAAGCAATGGTCAGTTAGGAAGCACTTGGCTTCAAATAGGCCATTTTCATTAGTGGAAAGGCAAATCAAACTGCAGTGGGCTGAAATGCCACCAGAGGAGAAAAGAGGGAAAGATAATCAAGATTGGATCCAGGCCCACAACTGTCCATATGCTAACTGCACCCACCCCATCTCAAAAATCTGGTTGTGTGGAGTAAGAATATAATATAGAGATTAGAGATTGCTAATTGAGGTATGCCCTGTTGAGATGTGTTAGGCAGTTAACTTTCAGTCAGAAGGACCTCAACCTCACATGCCTTTTGAGATTATTGACTTCTTTTTCAAATATTATTTTTCTTCTATTGATATAAGACTTTCCTGTGATACTATCACTTTTAGGCACCCAATTATTTTGAGTCCTCCTTTCATAATATGTAGGGTTTAAATTTATCTTCTCTTGGGAATCAAATCAGGTTTGTCAACCAAATCAGGTTTGGTCAACATGTACATAAGCTGAGTGTTTGCTGAGGTAACTTTCTCTGTGAAAAATGCATGAGTATCAATGTGTGATTTTGCAGTTTTGATTCAAGCTCATTTTTAAACACCTTGGATCTTGACAGAGTTCCAAATAAGAATTCATTCTAGATATCTAACAGTTAAACAATTTGAAAAGCACAGGGGCTCATCAAAACTCACAATAAATGAAATAATTAAATTAATTCAAATTAATTAATCCTAATGGTCTTCTTACATTAAGAAAGTTTCTTCTCTCTGTTTCTCAGTTTGTGTATCTATAAAATAAGTATATACATATCTATTTCATAGTGTTATAGTGAGAATTAAAAACAATATACATTAAATAAGCTATATCTGATGGTGTTACTGCCAGTTAGTAGACTCTCAGTACATGTTAGGAGCTTTCTATTTCCTGCCTAAAAATTGACCAAACTGTGGTTATGGAGTCAAGTCTCAGCTCATTAAGCCATGTTTACATTCACACATTAAATATTTAAGCTGGTACTTTCTTTAATACAATAGAATCTAGAGGGTTGCCATAAGCATTTAGACAGAGTGTTATTTAAAAGTCAAGTCCAGCTTCAAATGTCAATTTACTGTATTAAAATTTTTTTGCTCTAGATTTCCTGAGCTCCAGAATCGGATTTAATTGATGACATGTATTTTCAAATATTATGAATATTGGAAAATATACCCTAGCTATAGACAGTAGTTAAAGAAATTTAGTATATACTTGGAATCTAAACAAACCTTTGCTTAAAACATTGGTCATCTAAAGTCTAATTTATAGATTTTGTGAGAAGTGATGGTTTGCATTTTTTTTTGTTTTTCTATGACCAGTATAGAATTTTCTGTTTGATTTGGGTATATATTTCACACTTTTCAATTAAAACCAACATTTCTAAAGCCTCTTTTTTTGAGCAAAGGCAACATAATAAACTATTTTTATTCTTTACCTGAAGGCAGGTTATTCTGTTTGCTTAAGTTGTTCAATCACTCTTTAGAACCATCTGGCATTCTGCCTGTTTCATCTGCCTAAAACAAGCAGTCACTTTTAATTAACTTGGTGCACAGAAGTCTTTGGCATTTGTGGAAACTGGGCACACAGCCAATCTTCAAAACACCACTGATCAATTTGCCTAGAAAGAAGTAAAGAAATGGAAGACATTGGCTTTGAAGAGCTTTTGAATGTTATCCTAAAGCTGAACAGCTAGAAATCCAAAATTAAAATGCAAAAACAACTTTAACTCAGGTAAAATGTAATACCATGTTTAAAAATTATAGATTTAGAGGGCAGACAGCAGAAGCAAGAAGAACTGCAATCCTGCAGCCTGTGGAACAAAAACAACATTCACAGAAAGATAGACTAGATGAAAAGGCAGAGGGCTATGTACCAGATGAAGGAACAAGATGAAAAGGCAGAGGGCTATATACCAGATGAAGGAACAAGATAAAACCCCAGAAAAACAACTAAATGAAGTGGAGATAGGCAACCTTCCAGAAAAAGAACTCAGAATAATGATAGTGAAGATGATTCAGGACCTTGGAAAAAGAATGGAGGCAAAGATCGAGAAGATGCAAGAAATGTTTAACAAAGACCTAGAAGAATTAAAGAACAAACAAACAGAGATGAACAATATAATAACTGAAATGAAAACTACACTAGAAAGAATCAATAGCAGAATAACTGAGGCAGAAGAACAGATAAGTGACCTGGAAGACAGAATGGTGGAATTCACTGCTGAGGAACAAAATAAAGAAAAAAGAATGAAAAGAAATGAAGACAGCCTAAGAGACCTCTGGGACAACATTAAACACAACAACTTTTGCATTATAGGGGTCCCAGAAGGAGAAGAGACAGAGAAAGGACCTGAGAAAATATTTGAAGAGATTGGAGTCAAAAACTTCCCTAACATGGGTAAGGAAATAGCCACCCAAGTCCAGGAAGCGCAGAGAGTCCCATACAGGCTAAATCCAAGGAGAAGAATGCCGAGACACATAGTAATCAAATTGGCAAAAATTAAAGACAAAGAAAAATTATTGAAAGCAGCAAGGAAAAAATGACAAATAACATACAAGAGAACTCCCATAAGGTTAACAACTGATTTCTCAGCAGAAACTCAACAAGCCAGAAGAGAGTGGCATGACATATTTGAAGTTATGAAAGGGAAGAACCTACAACCAAGATTACTCTATCAGGCAAGGATCTCATTCAGATTTTATGGAGAAATCAAAAGCTTTACAGACAAGCAAAAGCTAAGAGAATTCAGCACCACCAAACTAGCTTTACAACAAATGCTAAAGGAACTTCAACTTCTCTTGAAGCACAAGAGAAGAAAAGGATCTACAAAAACAAACCCAAAACAATTAAGAAAATGGTCATAGGAACATACATATCAATAATTACGTTAAACATGAATGGATTAAATGCTCCAACCAAAAGACACAGGCTTGCTGAATGGATACAAAAACAAGACCCATATATATGCTGTCTACAAGAGACCCACTTCAGACCTAGGGACACATACAGACTGAATGTGAAGGGATGGAAAAAGATATTCCATGCAAATGGAAATCAAAAGAAAGCTGGAGTAGCTATACTCATATCTGATAAAATAGACTTTAAAATAAAGAATGTTACAGGAGACAAGGAAGGACACTACATAATGATCAAGGGATCAATCCAAGAAGAAGATATAACAATTATAACTATATGTGCACCAAACATAGGACCACCTCAATGCATAAGGCAACTGCTAACAGCGATAAAAGAGGAAATTGACAGTAACACAATAATAGTGGGGGACTATAACACCTCACTTACACCAATGGACAGATCATCCACACAGAAAATTAATAAGGAAACACAAGCGTTAAATGACACAATAGACCAGATAGATTTAATTGATATTTATATGACATTCCATCCAAAAACAGAAGATTACACTTTCTTCTCAAGTGCACACATAACATTCTCCAGGATAGATCACATCTTGGGACACAAATCAAGCCTCAGTAAATTTAAGAAAATTGAAATCATATCAAACATCTTTTCTGACCACACCGCTATGAGATTAGAAAGCAATTACAGGGAAAAAACATAAAAAACACAAACACATGAAGGATAAACAATATGTTACTAAATAACCAAGCGATCACTGAAGAAATTAAAGAGGAAATCAAAAAATACCTAGAAACAAATGACAATGAAAACACGACGAACCAAAACCTATGGGATGCAGCAAAAGCAGTTCTAAGAGGGAAGTTTATAGCAATACAATCCTACCTCAAGAAACAACAAACATCTCAAATAAACAATCTAACCTTACACCTAAAAGAACTAGAGAAAGAAGAACAAACAAAACCCAGAGTTAGTAGAAGGAAAGACATCAAAAAGATCAGAGCAGAAATAAATGAAATAGAAACAAAGAAAACAATAGCAAAGATCAATAAAACTAAAAGCTGGTTCTTTGAGAAGATAAACAACATTGATAACCCATTAGCTAGACTCATCAAGAAAAAGAGGGAGAGGACTCAAATCATTAAAACTAGAAATGAAAAAGGAGAAGTTAAACAGACACTGCAGAAATACAAAGCATCCTAAGAGACTACTACAAGCAACTCTATGCCAATAAAATGGACAACCTGGATGAAATGGACAAATTTGTAAAAAGGTATAATCTTCCAAGACTGAACCTGGAAGAAATGGAAAATATGAACAGAACAATCACAAGTAATGAAATTGAAACTGTGATTAAAGATCTTCCAACAAACAAAAGTTTGGGACCAGAAGTCTTCACAGGTGAATTCTATCAAACATTTAGAGAAGAGCTAATACCCATTCTTCTCAAACTCTTCCAAAAAATTGCAGAGGAAGGAACACTCCCAAACTGATTCTATGAGGCCACCATCACCTTGATACCAAAACCCGATAAAGACACTACAAAAAAAAAATTACAGACCAATATCACTGATGAATATAGATGCAAAAATCCTCAACAAAATACTAGCAAACAGAATCCAGCAACATTAAAAGGATCATACACCATGATCAAGTGGGATTTATCCCAGGGATGCAAGGATTCTTCAGTATACACCAATCAATGTGATACATTGTGTTAACAAATTGAAGAAGAAAAACCATATGATCATCTCAATAGATGCAGAAAAAGCTTTTGACAAAATCCAACACCCATTTATGATAAAAACTCTCCAGAAAGTGGGCATACAGGGAACCTACCTCAACATAATAGAGGCTATATATGACAAGCCCACAGCAAACATCATTCTCAATGGTGAAAAACTGAAAGCATTTCCTCTAAAATCAAGAACAAGACAAGGATGTCCACTCTCACCACTATTATTCAACATAGTTTTGGAAGTCCTACCCACGGCAGTTAGAGAAGAAAAAGCAATAAAAGGAATACAAATTGGAAAAGAAGAAATAAAACTGTTACTGTTTGCAGATGACATGATACTATACATAGAGAATCCTAAAGATGCCATCAGAAAACTAGTAGAGCTAATCAATGAATTTGGTAAAGTTGCAGGATACAAAATTAATGCACAGAAATCGCTTGCATTCCTATACACTAATGATGAAAAATCTGAAAGAGAAATTAAGGAAACACTCCCATTTACCATTGCAACAAAAAGAATAAAATACCTAGGAATAAACCTACCTAGGGAGACAAAAGACCTGTATGAAGAAAACTATAAGACACTGATGAAAGAAATTAAAGATGATACAAATAGATGGAGAGATATACCATGTTCTTGGATTGAAATAATCAATATTGTGAAAATGACTGTACTACCCAAAGCAATCTACAGATTCAATGCAATCCCTATCAAATTACCAATGGCATTTTTTAGGGAAGTAGAACAAAATATCTTAAAATTTGTATGGAGACACAAAACACCCTCAATAGTCAAAGCAGTCTTGAGGGAAAAAAGCGGAGCTGGAGGAATCAGGCTCCCGGACTTCAGACTGTACTGCAAAGCTACAGTAATGAAGGCAATATGCTACTGGCACAAAAACTTAAATATAGATCAATAGAACAGGATAGAAAGCCCAGAGATAAACCCATGCACCTATGGTCAACTAATCTATGACAAAGGAGGCAAGGATATACAATGGAGAAAAGACAGTCTCTTCAATAAGCAGTCCTGGGAGAACTGGACAACTACACACAAAAGAATGAAATTATAACACTCCCTAACACCATACACAAAAATAAACTCAAAATGGATTAGACACCTAAATGTAAGACCGGACACTGTAAAACTCTTAGAGAAAGACATAGGAAGAACACTCTTGACATAAATGATAGCAAGATCTTTTTTGATCCACCTCCTAAAATAATGGAAATAAAAACAAAAATAAACAAATGGGACGTAATGAAACTTAAAAGGTTTTGCACAGCAAAGGAAGCTACAAACAAGATGAAAAGACAGCCCTCAGAATGGGAGAAAATATTTGCAAATAAATCAACGGACAAAGGATTAATCTCCAAAATATGTAAACAGATCTTGCAGCTCAATATTAAAAAAACAACCCAATCCAAAAATGGGCAGAAGACCTAAATAGACATTTCTCCAAAGAAGACATGCAGATGAAGCACATGAAAAGCTGCTCAGCATCACTAATTATTAGAGAAATGCAAATCAAAACTACAATGAGGCATCACCTCACACCAGTTAGAATGGGCAGCATCAGAAAATCTACAAACAACAAATGCTGGAGAGGGTGTAGAGAAAAGGGAACCCTCTTGCACTGTTGGTGGGGGTGTAAATTGATACAGCCACTATGGAGAACAGTATGGAGGTTCCTTAAAAAACTAAAAATAGAATTACCATATGACCCAGCAATCCCACTACTGGGCATATACCCAGAGCAAAACATAATTCAAAAAGACACATGCATCCCAGTGTTCATTGCAGCAGTATTTACAATAGCCAGGACATAGAAGTAACCTAAATGCCCATCGACAGATGAATGGATAAAGAAGATGTGGTACATATATACAATGGAATATTACTTAGCCATAATAAGGAACGAAATTGGGTCGTTTGTAGAGACGTGGATGGATCTAGAGACTGTCATACAGAGTGAAGTAAGTCAGAAAGAGAAAAACAAATATCGTTTATTAATGCATATATGTAGAACCTAGAAAAATGGTACAGATGAACAGGTTTTCAGGGCAGAAATTGAGACACAGATACAGAGAACAAACGTATGGACACCAAGCGGGGAAAGTGGTGGGGGGGGTGGTGGTGGTGGTGTGATGAACTGGGAGATTGAGATTGACATGTATACACTGATGTGTATAAAACTGATGACTAACAAAAACCTGCTGTATAAAAAAATTATAGATTTAGTAGTTATTTGGAAATTTTTTTATTGTGAAAGAGTGATGAGTGGTTAAAAGCCTAATTTTATTTACTATTTCTTTTTAATATCTGTATAAAGAGTATTCTCTAGTTTTTAATGTAGCAGTTTTGGAGGGAAGTGGAAGAGATTTGGTGGTCTTCTTAGACTGACTCTGTGAGGAATCATTAAGATGTTAGAGTTATATATTGTGTTTCAAAGAATAGTAACACTTACTATGATATTGTCTCTGAAATATAAACCTGCTGAAATTTAACATATTCAGGGACTTTCCTGGTGGCACAGTGGTTAAGAATCTGCCTGCCATGCAGGGGACACGGGTTTGCTCCCTGGTCCGGGAAGATCCCACATGCCGCGAAGCAACTAAGCCCGTGCATCACAACTACTGACCCTGTGCTCTAGAGCCCGTGAACCAGAACTACTGAGCCTGCGTGCCACAACTACTGAAGCCTGTGCGCCAAAGCCTGTGCTCTGCAACACGAGAAGCCACCACAATGAGAAGCCCGCTCACCACAACGAAGAGTAGCCCCCCTTCACTGCAACTAGAGAGAGCCCATGCAGTAACAAAGACCCTATGCGGCCAAAAATAAATAAATTTATAAAAAATAAAATAAAATATTCAGCTTCTGTTATGAAGCAGGATGTACATGAGTAGTAAGAGAGATGTGCATGAATAAATATAAATTATTTTACTATTCTCCCCCAAATAAAAATTCCACATAACCTTTCAGATATTTTCAGTGAGCACCCCTTAGAAAAGATACATTTTCTCAGTCTATCCAATACACATTCCTTCATTTAACAAAATTTTTTCTTTCATATTAAAAGGAAAATTTTAATCCATTGCATTGAGATGAAATCTTGGGATTCTTAGAAGTGTCATACTGCATGCCAACTAGGAATAGAAAAGTTAAAATTTCAACCTAAACAATGTTTCATGAAATAAAAATAATTTTACTTTTATACTTTATTGTATCTAGTTCTTTTACCTGTGAATAAACTACACTGGAAACTAAATGGTGCAGGGTTTTTTGCCTCTTTTGTTACACATTTTTGATAATCAGTTTTATTAAATAAAAAAATAGACATTAATTATATAACATTGATCAGAAATGAGGAAACAATACTTTTTTCCTACAAGTTAATATGACTTCCTGTTGCTCTAAAATTTTCCAGGTTAAATATTTGTGTTGTCATGCATTTCATTCTTCCTAAACCAAGTGTCAGTTTGTACCACATGGTCAGAATTGAATTAATTGAATTGAACTTGATCTACTTACTGTTAGAACTGGTGTGTATCATGTGGAGAGATAAAGCGGCAACATATTCTGGAAGAATTTGAATATGACAGAAACAAACCTGGAGGTATCATAGCATCATATACACACATACACATATTTGAAGTCTTACTGTGGTTACTACTTAATTACTCAAAGTTACTTAACAAAGTTTATCGGAAATCCATATTCCTTGCTCAGGACAGGAAAATGTTAGGGTGAGAAAATTTTTCAGGAATGTGTGATAATGGAGGAAGTTTCTCTGTGTAGACTAAAGCAGATTTTATGCTGTGGGTATCATTGATATGTATTTTTATGGAATCTTAAAAAGTAAGCCAATGTAGAGAACAGATGAAAGGAAGGACAGCTCAGGTCACAGAAGATGAGGAGGCCAGGGTTTTTATTGGCTCTCCCCACCTGTTATTCTCAGCACTGACTTTAAAAATATATATATTTATTAATTATTTATTTTATTTATTTATTTTGGCTGCACCAGGTCTTAGTTGCTGGACCGCCAGGGAAAACCCATCAGCATTGACTTTTCAAACACATAAACCATCTTGACTTCCAAAGACTAGTTTGAAAAACAGTGGCCTAACCTATCATGTAGAATTTTTGTTTTAAACATCTTTATTGGAGTATAATTCCCTTGCAATGTTGTGTTAGTTTCTGCTGTATAACAAGGTGAATCAGCTATATGTATACATATATATCACCATATCCCCTCCCTCTTGCATCTCCCTCCCACCTTCCCTATCCCACCCCTCTAGGTGGTCACAAAGCACTGAGCTGATCTTCCTGTGCTATGTGGCTGCTTCCCACTAGCTATCTATTTTACATTTGGTAGTGTATATATGTCAGTGTTACTCTCTCACTTCGTCCCAGCTTACCCTTCAGCCTCCTTGTGTCCTCAGGTCCATTCTCTACGTCTGTGTCTTTATTCCTGTCCTGCCCCTAGGTTCATCAGAACCATTTTTTATTTTAGATTCCATATATATGTGTTAGCATACGGTATTTGTTTTTCTTTTTCTGACTTACTTCACTCTGTATGACAGACTCTAGGTCCATCCACCTCACTACAAATAACTCAATTTCGTTTCTCTTTATGACTGAGTAATATTCCATTGTATATCTGTGCCACATCTGTTTTATCCATTCATCTGTCAATAGACTCTTAGTTTGCTTCCATGTCCTGGCTATTGTAAACAGAAGATACTGTGCAGTAATTGAAGTATATATATATATTTTACTTTCCTCTTTTTAAATCATAGCTCTACTAGATAATTTACAATCCTAAGAGAAAGGTACTATTATCTCCACATTTTCTAGATTAGGAAAATGTGGCTTATTAAGGTCAAAAAACTTTATTACAATGGTACACTGAGAAAAAAATATTAGCAACTCACACCACAGGCAAGAATTAATTTTCCTAAAACAGTAAAAAGCTCCTAGGAGTCAAAAGTTCAATAGGAAAATAGGCAAAGAATATAAATAGACTGTTCACAGAAAAGTAATAGCCTTTACTTATATGAAAACATGCTTAACTTTACCAGTAATAAGATATGCAAATTTAAACTCTACTGAGACATCATTGCCTAGAAGTCTAGCAAAAATCCAGAAGTTTAACAAGTCACTCTGTTGGTGTGTCTGGAAAGAAAAAAGTACCCTCATGACATTAATAGTAAGAGTATACATTGGTGATGGTACTGGCACAAAAGTATCACATAGAATTTATATGCACCAGTTTTTGAGAAAAGTGAATTCTTTTGGATTTAGTACATGTTCAAATTTAAACAAGTCATTTAACCTTACTGTGTTTTTCTTTCTTTTCTTTCAAGTACTAATCCCTACTATATCCTTGTCCCCCTCCCGGCACATACACATTTGTAAAGTTGTTGTGAGAATTACAAAAATAAAGTAGATTTGAACATGCTCTGACAGAAGGATAAGGAGGGGCTAAAGGGGTTGTAATCTTTTGTGAATAGGGTCCCTAGTGGAGAACTAAAGATATTTAGGTATGAACGTGTGTTAGGTGGACAAAGTCAGGTCAGCTTAAAAGTCACCTTATCTGTTGTGAGGACAGTGACTCATCCCCAGCTTCATCTCATCTGGGAACCATTTCTGATCCACGAGGAGGTACTGGCGCCACTTCTTTCCTCTATGCTCATCTCGTTCATTGCCCTAGACGTGGTATTATCACTATTGGAGTGCCTTTCTTCTTCACTAGACTATGTGATAATTCATGACTTGAACTATTTTATTTATATAATCACATAGCACAGCCTCTTCAAAGCAGCTCATAAGACAGCTCATAGCCCAATGTATGCTTGTTGAAAGACTTGCTAATTGAAAAAACTAAATCATGTACTTAATGTAATCACATCATTAAGAATATCTCTTGTAGTGCAAAACCTGATCAGTGACTCATTAAGCAAGAAAATATAGTAACTTAATATTCCTTTTCTGTCTTGGCCCTTATCTTCTTGGTATTTTCTCTCAACCAAAAGCTGAATAGTTTTTAAATTATTTGAAGTGAGTTTTTAACTCTAGCTGTGGGGTTATATTAAGCATATTAAGCTTTGGGGTTAGAAAACAACTGCTTCCTAGTTCTTTCTACTTCACACTTTTACTGTCAGTAAACACTTTCAATAGGAAATTGCTTATGTTCTCTCACAGAATTTACTTTTTCTTTTGATTTTTATATACTCCATTTATCATTATTCACTAACTCATTCATTAGTTCATTAAATATTTATTTAACAGCTGCTATATGACAATCACTGAAATAAGATCTGGGAAGATAGAGATGAATAAGACATGGACCCTGTCTTTAAAAGCTTATAATCAATTAGAGAAGACAGGAAAAAACAGATGTAAGTCATTGTTTCCTCAGCCTTCAGGATTGTGCACTAAAACTAGGGTCATAACGATGGTAGCAAGACACTATCTCTCCAACAATTATAGAAAGGCTAGTTTCTTATGGAAGTATTTTAGGGAATTGTCAAGGGCTGCTAATGTGTGCTCCCAAGCTCAGTTCTTTAGGTTATAACACTGAAGGGACATTTTATTCCTTATCCATTGTTTCTGAAGGAGCCAGATGTCCACATGCAGGACATTGCATATATTGATGTTGAATATACCGGTGAGGCTGTGGTACAGCTGCTATGCCACTGCAACACTGCTGTGAATCTGGCAGAAGGGCTTCTGAGTCAGCCAATGCTGCCCTCTTCTCTTACTCTTATAGTAAAGAGTGTTCAATAGTGACAAATTCATGAGAATTTAAATATGACTAACCTGAGACCACATCTTGCCCTTCTTCCTGCAAAAAAAATAAACAAAGCCTTCACTCTGTTTCTTTAATCTTTCTGAACCTCAACTTGATTGTCTGTAAAATAGAAATGTCTACTTTGTGGAATTAGTGTGCAGACTCAGTATGATTTATATATATATATGGCTGCAAATATTTAATTGTATATTTTCTAAACTCCAGGATTACAGGGAGCTAAGTTTTCCTTTAGGTCAGGTGCATGTATTGTGTAGTATCTCAGTAAATAAACTGGATAAATGTAGACAACTTATTACTGCCTTCACCACCGGCTTTCCTTATACATCTTCAGCATTGTCTTTCATAACCTTTTTCTGATTTTTAAGAATTATTTTTCCCTAATTCTAAAAGGCTCAAGGGCTAAAGCAAAAGTGAACTTGTATTGGTTACATGTTGGCTAGATAGTGTGAAGCAACTCTGTTTAGAGGGTAGCATAGAAAAATGAAAAATGCAATAAAATATGTTTGTAAGAATCATTAGCATACATGTCTTTTCCTGTGAAAAAAATGTGATTTAGTTGGACATACCTTGCTCACCCTAAGGAAACCAACAACATTTTCATGGTGCCCCCCCCCTCCCAAATCCGAAATATGACACTACTGTACCTCCTCTTTATAACCCTAATCCTAAACCTTCCCTCCTTCTGGGCATTAACTGTCAAGAACTGTGAAGGTTCTGAGATGTTACCCTATTGACAAGCTAACAAGTCAGCCTACCACATTTTCATGGATGCTGGTGGAAAACACAAGACTCTTGTATCAAAAATAAAGTCAACTTTATTACTCACAGAAATAACAGTAGCCAGAATATCAGCAATTTTGCATTGATTCCCTAAGTTCCGGTTCTCACAGTATGACATAGAAAGGCCCATATGACACCTGTACACTATAATGTGTTACAGTACAGGAGAGCAACACTAAGCTTAAGGAACCTAAATATTTTACAGTGGGCAGTAAGCTAGCCTGCTCTTTGCTCCATAGGAAGACGTCTTTATTATACTGTGCAGTAAGTAGCCCGTCCTCAGCTCTGGAGGGAGACGCTGTCTTCCAAAGGTGTTTGCTATCTCATCATTCTTAAAGAGATGACAAAGGACAAAATGTCTTGCTCACAAGACAGGCAGAAACCCAGGAGACCCATGGAGACTGACCCAGTCCTTGAACACCTTGTCTGACTTTTTAACTTCTTCAATAATTACAACAGTTTTAATACTGCATTTGTACATCAGGGCATAAATACAAAGCAGTCTATCGAGCAGCATGTTTTCTGGGGTCTCTGGGAAACCATAATTTAAAAATGTTCTTCTGTTGAAGTTAAAACAGTTTTTATGCACATGGTTAACAGTTTGTTTTATTTCCTTTCCCCCTACAGCTCCTTCCTTCTGGAATTAAAAAAAAAAAATGGAATTTTGTCTCCCCTCTGAAAAGGTACAAAGTTTTTTGTTCTATTTCCATTTTATCATGATCCAAACAAACTATCCTATAATCATGAGGTAATGTTCCCCATGTCTCAAGTAATCTTTTGGTAGTTGATTCACATTTGTTTATACATTTCTGGTATCTTTTGCTAGATGCTTCTATATAATAGCATATTGATTTTATTTCTAATCCACGATGCAGCTGCAAACAAGCATCTACAAGTTAAATATCTGTTTATTTTCTTGTTTCAACCAAGCAATATTTTCAGGAGATTGCATTATAAAAAATAACTAGACTGAATAGCACAACCAGTTGCTGGAGGGAATGGACATAGCATTCCTGTTATTGAAAAGAATGCCCATGATTACGACTAGAGCAGATAGCTCACAGTAGCAGAATCTGCCCAGTAATCCATTGGTAATAATGGATTAGGGGCTGTGGGGGGAGGCAAGGATATTGTCCAAGGTTGGCACCTTTTCTTACATGCATGGTATTCCTAAATAAATGAGAACAGCTGTAGAATAACTACCCTGCCCTTGCTTATTATAGACCATTCACACTTTGGCATTAGAGATATGAATAGGCCCTCAAGGAAAGAGTGGATTCCAGTTCAACAATAGAAAGAGAATGGCCTTTGGCCAATGGAGAAAAATGACCTTTGGCCAATGGAGAAAAAAAATGTATGAAACTATGCTATTTCCAAGATTGGCCTACCCCACCAATTAGAAGTGAGGAAAAGCATCTGCTACAGATTTGTTTGGAAATTTTTGTTTTTCAGAGCTAGCAGAAGGGAATAAAGACAAAAAGAGATATTTTCCCCAGTACACTGGAGGAAGTGAATATAGCTGTTTCCTAATCAGATTTACAGGTGCTTAAATCTGAACATCACAGTTGATCCAATGAGAATCCTTTAATGCTATGTTTCAGAGCAAGCGCAATATAGAGTATAGTGCAATGAGCCTAATTTCATTTTTAAATATTACAATATTTGAGAAATTATTTGAAAGTAAAATAGATTTCAAGCCCAAACTAAACTGTTGTGTAGTGTACATGCATGTGTGTGTGTGTATTAGTGGAAAGGTAGCTGACATGTTCACTTCCTTCACATTTATGTGAATTAAAATCTTTCTCTTAAAACTATATGGAGCAGGATATCAGCATAAGAATTTAAGATCATTATTGGGTTATCTAGAAAGCACATCAGATCTGTCTACATGTCAGAGATAAAGAAGATTTGGTAAATACACTTTGTTGACAATATGCTCTAGCTCTAATGCTGTTCTCATTTAGAGATTGTGACAGATCCCAATAAGCAAGAGGCCATAACAAATATGTAAAAAGAAAATTTCACTAAGATCTCTCAAATCTTGAAAGCACAAAGAAATATTTTTTGATCTATGAGTGACATGAAGCTTTCTGACTGCAGCACGGAAGTCAGTAGCCTGATCAGTTGGCTCTGTGCATCTCTGTGGCAACATCAGCAAACATTGCTTGAAGGATATTCTCCATTTGCTTCTACAGACTGTCTCCCTACCCTTCTCTGTCTGGCTTTACCCAAAGACGCTGACCTCTATTGACTGAATCACACAGGCTCACTAGCCTCATACACAGAAAACTCATAACTTTTTGATATATTTGGATAATAACATTTTGATATTGATAGAGTACAATGCTAGCTCAAATTTAGGACCTATATCATGAGAATCTGGATAAAAGTCTAGACAATTTTATTTATACTTATGAAAGAATTTAGTAAGTTTTAAGTTAGGAGTAAAAAAAGTAGAACACTTGAATTGGTACCTACCAAGTAAAATAGAATTTCATCTGCTGTATTTGGGTGGGACATGACTTACATTTGAAGAGAATATAGAAACAGGGAGCAGTTTTTTTTTTTTCCTCACATCAAGAAAATGGTTTAACTATTATATGTCTATTTTAAATAACAGCAAAAATGCAAATTACAAGTGCATATTTTTCCTTGTATCCAAAGTTCTATTTCAGAATAGAATTGCAAAAATAATGCTTCCCCACTGTGTAAAGGAAATGAGAAATGCAGAGACCATTAAGGAGGATTGTGAATTTATACAGTGCATTAGCACCAAAAGCTACAGCATGGATATTTCTTAAAAATTCAGTGTTTAATGGCACTTGGATTTGTACTGCTATCTGTCAGATATTAAAGCCATGATATGGTCAAAATGTACCTTATCTTGCCAAAGAGCTTTGAGATGATTTTTTTCCTTATCAGTTTCTCACTTTGTTTATGCAGTTTAGTTTATTTAACAATGAAGAAATAGTTTAAACACTCTGAACACAGGAAACACAACAGCACCTAAGTATTTATCTGACTAAACCATAGCAAAGTCAGATAAAAATTATCTGTACTGTTTGAGGGTGCTGTTTCCAGATATGTTTTGTCCAGCACCTATTATGACTAAGGATTAAATGAAGACTGTAGAATTCTGTCTCCCCTTTTTTACCCTATTCCACTTTCATATTGCCTCGCCACTGCCCCACCTTCAAAATAGAAAAGAGTAAATTGGCACAGTAATAACAATAGATATATATAAGATTTTTTTTATATATATATATGTTCAAATATAAATTTTAGGTCTTTTCAGTCTTCATTATAAAAACTGTTTGTGTTTGATGCTTTTCGTATCCAGTTGTTAGGATTTCAAAAATTAATGAAAGATGGTTTTTAAAAGATTTTGAAAGGAAACACTACCCAATTTATGAAGAACAGGTTCAAATTCACATAAAGAATACTTGTCAGATTCTATTCATAAATTTCTTTATTTTTCTTAACATGAGGGTGAAATTTCATTTTCTCCTGTATGTGAGGTGCCTGGTACTCAGGATTTTTCCATTTTTATTTAATTTTTTTTCTCTTTAAATTATGCTGATTATTTTTAAGAAACAGAAGACTCAGGAAGTTTTTTTTGTGTTACCTCCCCCTTAACTGCCTAAAAGAATTTAGATAGAGGGCCTGTTCCCAGAATAGAGCTATTACCAGAGATACCTTCAAAGAATATTGGCTAGGTATGGTGGGGAAACTCAGCGGAGCCTAGAGATCACAGTCCACTGTGTCCCATTGTTTCTGCTTGGCCCAGCAAACATTTGTTTACCAAACACTTGATTTTCCATTTCCATGTGAATTGCTTTTCTCCTCTTTGAAGTCCCAAACCACTACCCCCAGCATTCTCTTTTGTCATTAGCTGAAGAAGGTATTTAAAGTGAGGGTTTCATCCATTTTGTAAAGTTAGTGTTCCGGGGTCTCTCCCATGTATATATATGTTATTTATGTTATAAATTTGTTTGATTTTCTCCTGTTAATCTTTTGTTGCCAAAAGCTGTGCACCGGTGCCAAATCGAATCTCAGAGACAGAGTTTTGGATGAAGTAGAAAAGAATAGTTTTATTGCTTTGCCAGGCAAAGGGGGACACAGGGGTTTCCTGCATGGAAAAACCATGTCCCAACCCAGGAGGATTTGATGAGGAGTTTTACAGCAATGGTTCAAGGGTGGGGTTGCTGGTAAGATCAGGGTGTGTGCAGGGCCCTGTACTCCTTTAATCTGTCCTCAGGTGGTCTGTGGATAAGCTTCTCTGGTTCTCCAGGCTGTCAAACCATGACCTTCTCTCTGGAATGACAATTGCTTCATCTTCTATTTATTGGGGGTTTCAGTTCTATAAAGAGCTCAAAAGATATTGTTATATGTATCCCTTGAGGTGTGACCAGGACCTGCCCCAAGGCTGCGCTATTGTTTCTTGGCTGCTCCTCCCTTGTCTCTGCAGCTCCTCCCTTCCCTGATTAGCAACTGTTTGAACCTGACCTTTGGGACTCAGGGAAGGTCATGGAGGCTGAACAGACAGGCTCCTGTGCCCAGGAGCCCCACAGGGTCCTGCTCGGTTTCACTGTCTCATGTCAACTTAATTCTTAGACCAGCCAATGAACTTTGAAGGGTAGAGGAAAATTTCTTCCTTCCTGACAGTATCAAGTATAAAGGGAGAAGTTACCCATTTGCAAAAGTTTTAACTAAAGTGCTGGTTTTAAGGGTTTTAAATTGGTGTCCCATGAATTTTTGTCATCGAACCAAACTTGGGTGTGCTCGCCCATGCGCAGTAAAACCACTCTACTGACACCGGGTTGTGGTGAAGGAAAATGCAGTGTTTATTGTAAAGGTGCCAATACAAGCGGGACAATGGTTCGTACTCTAAAACCCCGGACTTCCCAAAGGGTTTCAGCAAAGCAATTTTAAAGGCAAGGTGAAGGAGGGGGAGTCCCAGTATATGCGATCAGCTCATGCACAATTCTCATTGGTTGATGTTGAGGTAACAGGGAGGTTAACGTTATCAATCCTTAGGTGCCGGTAGTTCTGGGGGCTCCTGGTCATCACGTAATCTCTTCCATTTGATGATGGTTTTAGCATCTGTAAAACAACTCAGGAAGTGTGCATCAGATACTATTATCTAGGTACTTCAGAGAGGAGCTACAGCAGAGGATAGGGGGAGGGGGTCTGTCCTGGGAAGGCCCCATAGGGTCCTGCTTGGTTACATTTTTACTCCTCACGTAATTAGTAGTCATTTTACCAGGTTTCATAGTGAAAGCCAATAAAGATCCCTTCACAGCTCTGGCAAGGGAAGAGGAAAAGTAGACATTATGAAGTATACCCAGAGTGTCCTTCATAACAAGGGTTACTCTTCGGGGAAATAATTTACCAGAGTATTACCCATTTGGGGAAGGATATTTCTCCTATTCTAGACCCTCCTGCTTTTTTATCTCACCTAAGGAATGGAGAGAAAGAAAGCTAAGAAACATTTGCAGAGGGCATAGCCCATACACTGAGGACCACTAAACAATTGATATTCAGTCAGAAGATTGTAGAATACTTCTCCTTACCTACGCTTTATCACCATACCAACAGATTTCCAGTATAAAGAGTGGGTTACAGGGACTTCCCTGGTGGCTCAGTGGTTAAGAATCTGCCTGCCATTGCAGGGGGACACAGGTTCGAGCCCTGGCCTGGGAAGATCCCACATGCCATGGAGCAACTAAGCCTGTGCACCACAACTACTGACCCTGTGCTCTAGAGCCCACAAGCCACAACTACTGAGCCCGTGTGACACAGCTACTGCAGCCTGTGTGCCTAGAGCCTGTGCTCTGCAACAAAGAGAAGCCACTGCAATGAGAGCCCGCACACCGCAACAAAGAGTAGTCCCCGCTCGCCGCAACTAGAGAAAGCCCATGTGCAGCAGCGAAGACCCAACGCAGCCAAAAATAATAAATAAATAAATAAATTTTAAAAAAGAGTAGGTTACAGCTAATGGGCTTCAAGACTATATCTGCAGATGAGTTCTTAGGAAACCCCAAAGTCAAAAGGGAAGAGAAAAACAAAGACATTAGAGGAATTTTAAGCCTCTGGCAGCCACAAAAATCACAGAAATTAAACACAGCCCAAATCATGGCCTGATTAACATAAAACCTCACAATAAAGGCTTTTTACCTTACTTCCTACTACCTGCTTCATCATATCCAGGTTCCAAAAAAATCTTATAAACATACTAAAAGGCAAAAACAAACAAGCATGTAAACAATAACAAAAGGCAGCCCAAAGAGACACAACAAGGATCAGAACCATACTCAGATAAAGACAGAGATGTTGGAATTATCAGAGAATTTAAAATATTAGTGACAATATATTTAAGACTCTCAAAGAAAGCACACAACATGCAAGAATAGATGGGTAACGTAAGTGAGGAGATGGAATCTCTAAGAAATAATCAAAAAGAAATTCTACAAATAGAAAAAACACTGTAATATAAGAGAAATAACTTTGATGAGATTCGCAGTAGATTGGGTACATCCAAGTAAATAATTGATTAACTTGAAGACATCAATAAAAGCTTACCAAACTGAAATACCAAGAGTAAAAAAAAAAAACTGCAACAGAACATCTAAGATCTATGGGCCAATTTCATAAGGTATAATATAGACATAATTGGAACATCAGAAGGGGAGGAAAGGGAAGATGGACCAAAAGACATACTTGAAGCAATAATGGCCAGGTATTTTCCAAAATTAATGGCAGACCCAAAGCCATGGATCTGGGAAATTCAAAGAATGTCAAGCAGGATATATATCTACAAATAACTGTGATATATATTAGGCATTTTGTATTCAAACAGCAGAAAATCATGACAAAGAGAAAATGTTTAAAGAAGTCAGATGATTAACAAAATGTCTTACCGACAGCAAAATAGGGTAAGAATCATAGAGAACTTCTCATCAGAAACTATACAAGCAAGAAGAGAATAGAGTTAAATAAGTATTCAAAGAACAAGCCCACCACCTGGAATTATACATCCAGAGAAATTATTCTTCAGAAGTGAGGGGGAAATACAGATTTTCTCAGACACACAAACACTGAACAAATTCATTGTTGGCAGATATGCCATGCAGGAAATATTAAAAGTATTTCTTCAGGAGAAAGGAAAATGATATAGGCAAAAAACAGATCTTCATAAAGAAAGGAAGAGCATTACAGAAGGAACAAATGAAAGTAACATAAAAATATTATTCTTAACAGGTCTAAAAGATAACTGTTTAAAGCAATAATAGTAACAGTGGTAATAACAATATCTTGGTGACTATTACATATGGACAACTGAAATGAGAGTGATGCCACAGGAATATCAGGGAAGAGTTGAGAATATTTTTATAAGGTAACTGTACTACCAGTGAGGCAGTTAGTGTTATTTGAAGGTGAAGTTAGATTAAACATGTATGTTGCAAATTTTAGGCCAACCAGTAAAAAAAAATAAAGTTCAAAGAATTTTATGTGTTATCCTAAAAGGAGAGTTAAAATGAAATTATATAAAATGTGCAATTAAAACCAGAAAAAGAGGGAAATAAGCAAGAAATACAATGAATAAAAAAAAAATTTAATATTGTAAATAATAATTTATCTTACTACAATGGTAATGCTACTACTACCTCAACAAAATACTAAAACACCCCCAAAATCAACAGCATGAAAAGTATTACATACCACTGTCAGATGGGATTATCTCAGCAATGAAGGGTGTTTCTACATATGGAACTCAATCTGTGTAATACATCATATTAATAGAATGAAGGGGAAAAAAAAACACATATGAGCATGTCAATTGATACAGACAAAGCATTCGAAAAAAACCAACAACATTTTGTGATAAATGACTCATCAAACTAGGAATAGAAGGGAACTTTCTCAAAATGATAAAGGGCATTTATGAAAACGCATATCTAATAACATCATACTCAGTGTTAGGGAAAGTGTTCTCCCTAAGACCAGAAGTAAGATAAGGATCCCCATTTTAGCCACTTGTAGTAAGCATTGTACTAAAAGTTCTAGCCAGAGTAAGTAGGCAAGGAAAAGAAATAAAAAGTATCCAAATTAAAAGAAAAAAAAAAAAAAAAGAAAGAAAACTCTCTCTTTTCCCGGATGACATTGTATAATGGAAATCCTAAATAGTCATTGGAAAAAAGTATCAGAGGTAATTAATGAATTCAGTCATGTTGCAGTATACAAAGATCAACAAACAAAATTCAGTTGTATTTCTATACCATGGCAATGAATAAACTGAATGAAAATCAAGAAAAAATTTTTATTTACAAGCAAAAAGAGTATAGCACTTGGGAATAAATTAATCATGGATTTGCAGACTTATACCCTGAAAACTACAAAACATTCCTAAAAAAAATTATAGAAGATCTACATAAAGTATAATGTATCCCAAGAACATATATTAAAACAGTTAATTTTGTAAAGATGGCAGTACTCCATAAAGTGAGGTACAGATTCCATAGAATCCCTATAAAAATACGATTTTCTTACACAGAATGAAAAGCTAATCATTTTATTTCTTCTACTTGTCCAATTGTTGTAGCTAGGACTTCCAATACTATGTTAAATAAAAGTTGTGACTGTGGGCATCCTTGTTCCTGATCATAGAGGAAATGCTTTCAGCTTTTCAGCATTGAGTATGATGTTAGCTGTGGGCTTATCATATATGGCCTTTATTATGTTGAGGTATGTTCCCTCTATACCGACTTTTGGAGAGTTTTTATCGTAGATGGATGTTGAATTTTGTCAAAAGCCTTTTCTGCCTCTATTGAGATGATCACGTGGTTTTTAATTCTTTGATTTGTTAATGTGGTGTATCACACAGATTGCTGATATTGAACCATCTTTGCATCTCTGAGTTAAATCCCACTTAGTCATGGCATGTAGTTAGTTTAATGTATTGTTGAATTTGGTCTGCCAATATTTTCTTGAGGATTTTTACATATATGTTCCTCAGCGATATTGGCCTGCAATTTTGGCGGGGGGGTGTAATATCTTTGTCTGGTTTTGCTGTCAGGGTGATGCTGGCCTCTTAGAATGTATTTGAAAGCAATTATTCCTCTGCAGTTTTTTGGAATAGTTTGGGAAGTATAGGTGCTAACTCTTCTCTAAATGTTTGGCAGAATTCACCTGTGAAGCCATCTGGTCCTGGACTTTTGTTTGTTGGGAGTTTTTTATTACTGATTCAGTTTCATTACTGGTAATTAATTAGTCTGTTCAAATTTTTTTTTTAATTCCTTTCTGGTTCAGTCTTAGGAGATTGTACTTTTCTAGGAATATTTTTTCTTCCTAGGTTGTCTATTTTATTGGCATATAGTTGTTTATTGTTGTCTCTTACAATTTTTTGTATTTCTTTGGTGTCAGTTGTAACTTCTGATTTTTCATTTCTGATTTTACAAAAGCAAAAATAAACAAATGGGACCAGTTAGGCTTAAAAGTTTTTGCTCAACAAAGGAAACTATCAATAAAAGACAGTCTACTGAATGGGAGAAAATATTTGCAAATGACATGACTGATAAGGGATTAATATCCAAAATATATAAACAGATCATACAACTCAACATCAAAAAACAACCCAATTGAAAAATGGGCAGAGGACTTAAATAGACATTCCTCCAAAGAAGACTTACAGATGGCCAACAGGTACATGAAAAGATGATCAACATTGCTAGTCATCAGAGAAATGCAAATCAAAACTACAATGAGATATCACCTCACAACTGCCAGAATGGCTATCATCAAAAGACCACAAATAACAAATGTTGTGGATGTAGAGAAAAGGGAACCCTTATACACTGTTGGTGGAAATATAAATCAGTGCAGCCACTGGGGAAAACAGTTGGTGCAGCTCCTGGGTATATATCCAAAGAAAACAGAAACATTAATTTGAAAAGATATATGCACCCCAATGTTCATAGCAGCATTATGTACAGTTGCCAAGATATGGAAGCAACCTAAGTGTCCATTAACAAATGAATGGATAAAGAAGGTGTGGTATATGTATACAATGGAATACTACTCAGCCATGAAATGGAATGGAATTTGCAACAACATGGATGGACATGGAGGGTATTATGCTTAGCGAAATAAGTCTGCAGAGAAGGACAAATGCTTTATGTTATCACTTATATGTGGAATCTAAAAAATAAAACAAGCTGGTGAATATAAAAAAAAAACAGCCTCACAGATACAGAGAACAAACTTGTGTTTACCAGCGGGGAGAGGGAAGGACAAGATAGGGGTAGAGGATTCATAGGTACAAACTACTATGTATAAAATAAATAATCTACAAGGATATATTGTACAGCACAGGGAATATAGCCAATATTTTATAATAACTATAAATGGAGTATAACCTTTAAAAATTGTGAATCACTGTTATATAGTTGAAATTTATATAATATTGTGAATCAACTATACCTCAACTAAAAAAAAAAAAGCCAATCCTAATATTCATATGGAATTGCTGGGAAACCTGAATAGTCAAAAGAGTTTTGAAAAAGAACGTAGTTGTAGGACACACACATCTCAATTTGAAAACTTATTACTAAACTACAGTAATCAAAACAGTGTAATTTTGGCATAAAGATTTGCATATAGATCAGTGGGATAGAATTGAGAGTCCAAAAATAAACCCATACTATCTATGGCCAATTGATTCTTGACGAGGATGTTAAGACCATTCAGTCATTCAGTGGAGATAGTATAGTCTCTTTAACAAATGGCACCAGGACAATTGGATATACACCAACAGAAGAAAGCAATTGGATTCTTACGCCATGTAAAATTTTTATTCTATATGGATCAAATACTTAAATATAAGACCACAGGTATATAACACTTAGAAAAAAAATTAGGAGTAAATCTTCATGACTTTGGATTTAGCAATGTTTTCTTAGCTGCAACACCAAAAACTTAAAAAAAATAAAAATAAATTGGAGTTCATAAAATTTTAAAATATTTGTGAATCATCGGACAATAAAATGAAAAGACAATGCACTGAAGGGGAAAAAATTTACAAATCATATATTTTATGAGTCTATTGTCCAAAATATATAACTTTCACAAGTCAACAACAAAAAGACAACCCAATTAAAAAATCAGCAAAGGTCTTGAATAGACATTTCTCCAAAGAAGATATACAAATGGTTAAGAGCACATGAAAATATGTTCCACATCATTAGTCATTAGAGAAATGCAAATCAAAACCACAATGAGAAACCACTTCCGATCCAATCCGATGGCTATAATTATGAGAATAAATAAATAAATAAAAGGAAAATATCAAGTGTTGTTGAGAATTTGGAGAAATTAGAACCTTATACATTTTTGGGGGGAATGTAGAATAGTGTAACCACTTTGAAAAATAGTTTGGCAGTTCCTGTATAACTTAAATATAGGCTTTCCATATGATCCATCAATTCTGTTCCCAGGTATATATCCCAAAGACATGAAAACAGGTGTTTAACAAAAATTTGTATAAGAATGTTTGTAGAAGCACAATTTTCAATAGCAAAAGATGGAATCAACCCAAGTGTTCATTAATTGATAATTGGATACACAATATATGGTATATCCAAATTTCTGTATGTTAGTTTTGTATCCTGCTACCTTTCCTAATTCATTTATCAATTCTAGTAGTTTTTGTGTGGCGTGTTTAGGGTTTTCTATATATAGTGTCATGTCATCTGCATATAATGACAATTTTACCTCTTTCCTTCCAATTTGGATACCTTTTATTTCTTTTTCTTGTCTGATTGCTGTGGCTAGGACTTCCGATACTATTTTGAATAGAAGAGGTGAGAGTGGGCGTCCTTGTCTTATTCCAGATTTTAGCAGGAAGGCTTTCAGCTTTTCACCATTGAGTATTATATTGGCTGTGGGTTTGTCATAAATAGCTTTTATTACACAGAGATGTGTTCCCTCTATACCTACTTTGGTAAAAGTTTTTACTATGAATGGGTGTTGAATTTTGTCAAATGCTTTTTCTGCATCTACTGAGATGATCATGTGGTTTTTGTGTTTTCTTTATGTGGTGTATCACATTGATTGATTTGTATATGTTGAACTATCCTTGTGAACTTGGGATGAATCCCACTTGGTTGTGGTGTATGATCTTTTTTGTGTGTTGTTGGATTTGGTTTGCTAATATTTGTTGAGAATTTTTGCATCTATATTCATCAAAAATATTGGCCTGTAATGTTTTGTTTTTTGTTTTTTTTTTGGTGGTGTCTTTGTTTGGTTTTGGTATCAAGGTGATGGTGGCTTCATAGAATGTCTTTGGGAGTGTTCCCTCCTCCTTCTCTCATCCAAAAGATTGAAGGTTCCTATAAGTTCTTCTTTGTCTGTTTGGTAGAATTTGCCTGTGAAGCCATCTGGTCCTGGGCTTTTGTTTGTAGGGAGTTTTTTAATTACAGATTCTATTTCACTTCTGTTGATTGGTCTGTTCAAATTATCTGTTTTCTCTTGATTCAGTTTTTGGTGAACTGTATGTGAAATAATCAGAAAGGGAATGTAAAAAGACAATAAGACAATACCTTTTAAAATCACACCTCCAAAAATAAAACACTTAGGAATAAACCTGACCTAAGAGGTGAACGACTTATACACTGAGAACTATAGAACATTAATGAAGGAAACTGAAGATGATTCAAAGGAAATGGAAAGATATCCCATGCTCTTGGGTTGGAAGAATTACTATTGTTAAAAGGGTCATACAACCCAAAGCACTCTACAGATTTAATGCAATCCCTATCAAATTACCCATGACATTTTTTCACAGAACTAGAACAAATAATCCTAAAATTTATATGGAACCATAAAAGACTCAGAATTGCCAAAGCAGTCCTGAAGAAAAATAACAAAGCAGGAGGCCTAACCCTCTCAGACTTCCGACAATATTGTAAAGCTGTAGTGATCAAAATGTCATAGAATTGGCAAAAAACGGAATGTAAGTTGGTTCAGCCACTATGGAAAACAGTATGAAGGTTCCTCAGAGAACTAAAAGTAGAATTACTATATGATCCAGCAATCCCACTCCTGGGCATATATCCAGACAAAACCATAATACAAAAAGATACATGCACCCCTATGTTCATAGTAGCACTATTCACAATAGTTAAGACATGGAAGCAACATAAATGTTCATGGACTGATGAATGGAGAAAGAAGATATGGTACAAATATATAGTGGAATACTACTCAGCCATAAAAAAGAACAAAATAATGCCATTTGCAGCAACATGGATGCAGCTAGAGATTATCATACTAAGTGAAGTAAGTCTGAAAAAGACAAATACCATATGATGTCACTTATATGTGAAATCTAAAATGTGATACAAATGAACCTATCTATGAAATAGAAACAGACTCATGGATATAGAGAACAGACTTGGGATTGCCAAGGGGAAGGGGGTTGGGGGAGGGATGTAGTGAGGGATTGAGGTTAGCAGATGTCAGATATTATATATAGAATGGATAAACAAAGTCCTACTGTATAGCACAGGCAACTATATTCAATGTTCTATGATAAACCATAATGGAAAAGAATACATATAAATAAAGAACGTATATGTGTGTGTGTGTGTGTATATATATATATATATATATATATATATATATATATATATAACTGAATCACTTTGCTGTACAGCAGAAATTATCACAACATTGTAAATCAACTATACTTCATAAAAATTTTTTAAAAATTAAAAAAACACAATTTATGGTATTCCATATAATAAAATATAGCATAAAATATATGGTATATCCATATAATAAAATACCATATAATAAAATGTGGTATATCTATATAATAAAATCCATATATTATAATATAATAAAACACAGTATATGGTATATCCATAAATAATGAATGAAATACTGATACACGCTACAACATGGATGAACCTTGAAAACATTGAAGCAAGTAAAAGAAGCCAGACACAAAAGGTCACATGTTTTATAATTTCACTTGTATGAAATATCTAGAATAGGCAAATCCATAAGACAGAAAACAAATTAGTGGTTGCCCGGTGTTGGGAGAGGGAGGAATGGGGCGTGACCGCTTAATAGGTATAGGTTTCTTTTTGGAGGGAAGATACGTTTTTTAATAAGATGGTGTGAAAGTTGCACAACATAGTGAATGTACTAAATGCCACTGAATGTTACTTTTTAAAATGATGAATTTTACATTATATGATTTTACTATAATATAAAAAACTATTACATATACAGAGAAAATACAATTGAGAATGAAATATTTTATAGGGGTTCTTTCTACATATAATCTCGCAATATGCTTTCAAGCCCTGTTAGAATTCACCACTGAACAAGCAGTTGACCAATATAGTGTATTCGCCTAAATTATTATCTTTTGTCTTGCCATCCTATTACATGTGAACAGGCATTGCTCACATACAATATATCCTTCAAAATAGAATTATTTAAACTTTACTGCACCCTGTGGTAACTTGTGACCATTACTGTTCATCTTGAAAAAATGTTTAACATGAACATGTTCAGTAATTATTTTCAGTTTCCTACAATGAGATACAATTTATATTATTTATGAAAGGCAGCCTAAACCCACATATAATAATCTGCTCTCTTCCTTGATATATGGAATTATAGTATATGCTTATAAAGGCAATCAAACCCAGTTATATATTCTATTTTATTTATAGATATATACATTTGGCATCATAGTTGTTAGGAATTCATGAAACAAAGATGTTTAAAAGAGCAGGTGAAAAAGATCAACAGCCTTGATCAACAACCTTGCTCTTACTCCCTTAAATAGTGACCCATTTTTTTTGTGGTACAGTGTTTTAAAAGAGTTGTCCTTTGGTGATATCAGGTGTGTGATTATCAGGATCACTTCCTTAACTTACCCTTTGAATCCAATCTTCCACAGTGGAAAGGCCAATACCAACTCTCAGGTACCCTCCTAAAATAAGAGAAATGAAATAAAGGTATAATGAAATGAAAAGCTATACCCATTCCAAGTTTAAATAACATTTAATTCTATTATATTGAAGCCACTCATAATTATTCAGTGTCCCAACGCTCCTGCCTAGTACTTATCAAAGAGAAAAATTACAAAGGTAAATAAAATACATTTTGATAACAAGGAGTTTGCATTCCACTAGAAATTGTTTCTCTTATATTCACATTTGTTAAGTATTTCACATATTTTTATAAAATGTTGATAAATTCAGATATTTCACATTTACTTCCCTCTCTTACTCGTCTGTCCTTTTTTAACTTGGCTTCTGCTTCTGGTACAATTTCCAATTGCTTACCTAGGTCTGACATTAAAATCAGGAATATTTTCCATAATGTACTCGTGCCCCAAGTTCTTTCCAAACTGTCTGGGTATTCCTGAAACCAGAAAAGCATCTCTCCCTGGCTTTACCATAAAAGAGAAAGTGATAGGAATACTACATCTAGTCAAAATAGATTCTAAGTATCTTTTGAGACATCACCACGTCCTTCTTTCTAACACACACCATGTAAGGTTTGTCATTGCTTTCTTCGGAATATTCCAATGACATCTTAACCGACATCTCTTTCTTAAAGAACCACCACCCTGTAATTCATCCTCCTTACCACCAACAAAATGCTCCTTATATGACAAATTTGATAATACTACTCTCCTGACAAAACTTCTTTAATAACTTGCCAAAGCTCACATAAATTCCAAGTCATTTAGCGTAGCATCGATTCTTCAAAACCTGTACCTACCTGTATTCTAAGAAACATCTCAGCTTTTCTTCCTTTGTCTGAACACCAGTCCTATGATGCAGATATCAGACTGCTCCACGTTTTTAAACACATACTCTTGCCCTCTTCCGTTTGTAAATTAGGAAAATTAGAAAATTCTATTTCTTCTACCTAGATTTTTCTTCCCAAGCTTGTCTCTTGGCAAACATTTATTGAAACTTCAGTATACTTCAGTTTCAAGTTCTTTGAGAAGTTTCTCTACACTTTGAAGGCAAAAATAAGACCTTTTTTTTTTTTCCATTCCACAGCACTTGTAAATGCCTGTGTTGTCAGTGTGCTATCGTAGTTAATTGAGTACATATCTGTCTCATCAAATAGACATAGTTATCCTCCTATGTCTTTGATCTTCTGTCTCTGTTTATAATTCCCAAGGTCTGATATTTGTTCCTTTTAACTTCCATGCATATTTGTCTTTAAAATGTGATGTCATTGATGTTGATGATACCTGTGAAGAAAATGGTAATTATATTGAATATCTACTATGTGACAAACCCTGGGACAAGTGCTGTATGTACATTAATTACTTTAATTTCTTAGAAATTACTTACTTTCTTTCAGCCTTACAAAATAGCATATTTTACATACCAACCATAATGATGATATTCAGAGAGCATATCTAACTTCTTTAAGACCACACAACTAGTAAATGTGGTTCTAGATTTTCTCCTTAATCAGGCAAAGTGACAGACTTCCTGGATTTGACTCCTAGATTTGTCACCTATTGGTGACATTGACAAGCTATATGTTTTCTCTGTCTCAGTTTCCCCATCTATAAAATGGGCCAATACTAGTAAATAACTCATAAGTTGTTGTAAGTGTTCAACAAATCAACAGTTATAAGACGTATTTAGAATAGCATTTACTGTGGAGTAAGAATGATAAACTTATTTTTAACATCTCCCAGAATTCTTTGACCTGTTTTGTCTTCCTTTATTCCCACTCCTTATGATTTCAGAATTTTCATCTCTTTATACCCAGTTGCTTCACTGGCATTCCTTCCTGGATATACAGTGACCCATGAACAATAAATATAAGTATTTTATTATACCTTTATTTGAGTATACAGGCAGAGGGGAGCTCTGGGGTCTACCAAGCACGTTTTCATGATACATGATAGTGGATTAAGATAATATTTGGCAGAGTTAAAAGAGAGAGTGGATTGAAGAGTTTATGCTAGGGGGCCGGCCAACTTCTTCTGTAAAGGGCCAGGTAGTAAATATTTTAGGCTTTGCAAGCCATACAGTCTTTGTCACAACTGCCAAACACTGTTCTTGAAGCACAAAGGCAGCCACAGATAATATATAAATGAATTCACCTGGCTATGTTCCAAAAAAACTTTGTTTTTAGATAGTGAAATTTGAATTTCACATGATTTTTATGTGTCAGAAAAAAATTATTGAATTTTTTTGTCAACCATCTAAAAACATAAAAAGAAACATTCTCAGCACACAAGCTGTACAAAAGCAGGTGTTAGGCCACATTTGTCCTGTGGCCATGGTTTGGTGATCCCTGATTTGGACAAAGAAACTCATCCGAGAAATGTTTATGATTAGTTCTCCTCCCATAGGTTGCTGTGTTAGTTGCTATTCAGACATTCTTCAAATATATATTTTTAAAATCACCAATAATTAAACTCTTTGCTCTTTGAGTTTTAGCTGAGGGTCTTCTCCTCTGAGGCAGGGATAGCTAAGGTCTGTATTTAAAATATCTGTGGAAGAAGGAGGGAGCTAAGACACTATAAATAACAGAATGGCAGATACACATAGACACTTCTATTACAACTGTAAAATATTTTCCTAGCACATGTGTAGCAGTGAAGAAATCTGACGAGTGATAACTCTGGACTGGAATACATGAGTTCTGAACGGATTGAATAGAGTGGGGGCAAGTAGACGGCACTTCCTTTATCTCTTCAAGCTGATCTGGCCATTTACCACTCTGTAGGTGAGCGTGAAATATCAAATATTATTTGAAACTTAAGATTCTTGAGATCTGCCTTAAGTTACTCCCAGCACAAATTACTCCCTTTGGAAAATCGGGCATTTGAGAGGTGAAGCAAGAAAGGGCCCTTTTGACATAATGTGTTTCCTTTGGAGATGTGCTGAGAAAGAGAAAAACAAATGTAGAAAGTAAATATCTGACAGAAGCAGAAAAATCAGACAGGTTCAGTTTTTCATTTCACTCCCTACTTTGCAGTTAGGTTCCTTTGAAATCATTGAGAATCTTTAATGCAGGGGAGATCTGCACAAGGCCAAGAGAAACGAACATCTGATCTGTAAAGATCGGTGTCCAATAAAAGATTAAATAAAGTGCTGCTGTTTTTTGTTTTTTTTTATTTTTTTAAATTTTTCTTTTTTTCTCCTGACTATCAAAGCAAATGATTTTGGGGGTAGACATCCATTTAATTATAGTAGTTATCTGGTTAATTGTTACATGGTACTACTTACTTTACCTAGGGTTTAATTCAGTTTTGTTGTGTGAAATTCTGAGAAACTGTCCCAGCCAAGAAAAACCTAAGGAGACATGATGACTAAATGTAATGTTTTATATCCTGGATGGGGTTTGGGACCATAAAATAGGATATTAGGTAAAAAATAATGAAATCTGAAGCAAGTGTGGACTTTAGTTAATGATGATATATTATTGGTCATTAATTATAACTGATGTACAATACTAATAGTAGGAAAAACTGTAGGATATATAGGAACTCTCTGTACTATTTTTGCAAGATTTTGTAAATCTGTAAGTATTCTAAAATGGAGTTCATCAAAATGGGCTTTTTAAATCATAATTTTAAAGAAAAAAATGGCAGAGAAATAAAAGATGACATATTTAGTAATGGGGAAAAAATATGGGAAGCCTAACAAACCCAGAATCAGTGGATGTATTTTTGACTATTTTGTAAACTTCTTTTATAATATTTGCACATGAAGTTTTGTTGCTATATCATCTGTCATAAAAGTAATACAGAAATTAAAAGTAAAGTCACTCAGGTGTATCGTATAACAAATAAATGTATTTACATACTTATGTCTGGCACAGTTGAAGCAATCACAAGAATATAAGTATACTTATTAGTATCACGACATCTTTGTTTTAAGTCTCTTCCAAAGAGAAGTATGCAGGAAAAATTGGTTTATGCCATCTGGTTCCACTGTTGTGTATACTGGTACATTTAGGTAATGCTTTATATTGGATAAATAGTTATAAAACATATGCAATAGATTTATTGCTAGTACTGATCACAGTAAATCCCAGGGTTTTAAGTGGGGCTGTAGGAGTTACATTATCTATAAATTACTTAAAATATTCCTGTAGAGACAGTAACATATATGTATGTATGTTAGTTTAAGCTACACTTTAGGAGCAGTGAGTTGTGCTAGTCGGAAATTCTGATTCCAGAGGTTGTCAGCCAGCATTTAATAGGAAGGTCACATACCAAAGGTAGATGCTATCAATAGTCACTACCTGTACTTCAGCCACACTTACCTCATTCAACATCTGGGACCCACACTGGCAGCCAGCCCAGGCCTCTGTGGCTGTGCAAGTGCAGAACACCAGTCTAGAGCCCCACAGCTGACCCCCACCAACATATGCACTCCAGAGGCTAGCCCCCCCACCCGTGCTCCCCGCAGTCACCCTGCATGCCCTGTGCCCAGTGGCCCATCACCAGCCTCTGCTGCAGTGCCCATGCTCATGGGGAAACTGTGCAGCAGCCACAAGAGTACATGTGCACAGCTAGGACTCCACAGCTGCTTGTGGGCCCAGATTTGGCCCTTTCTTCTGTCACCGGCCTACACCACTGGGCTCACCAACATCTAGCCACTTCAACTGTGCACTTGTACACCCCTGGCCTGACTCCCAACACCAGCCTTCACCACCACATGCCTGTGGTGAGAACCAGCAGTCACAGTGGTGCATGTGAACAGCTCCACTCCCACAGCTGCCGGTTAGCCCACAATTGGCCCTGGCCTTTGCCGCTTGCCCTGGCCCCCATCACTACATGTGTGTTTGCAGCCGGCCTCTGCCGTTACATAGGCACATGCAGCTGGCCCCTGGAGACAAGTGTATGTATACCACCAGCTCTAGCAAACACAGTCATCTGCCAGGTCCCTGGCCACAGGACCTGTAGGTGCTGCTGAGGACCCCAGTAGCCCTTGCAGCCTCTGGAGACACCGCCACTCCCTTGCAGTGCTCACCAAGGACCACACAGTTGTTGATGCTGTGGACCACAGTGTCTACAAAGAGTCACAGTGCCTTCCCCCCCACCCCGCCAGGCCCAGAGGTGCCACATGCCCCACACTTGGCATTCTGCACCACTAGACCCAGGGTCACGGCATGCTCCAGGGTGCCCACACCCACAGGTGAAGGTTGTTCTTACGAAAGTCACTCCATAAAGTATGGAAGAGGTGATTGCATCTATGAATATGCAGGCACCTGCACAAGGCTACAGGAATCAGGAAGAATCAGGGAAACATGACTTCACCAAAGGAACACAGTAAACTTCCAGTAACTGATCAAAAGGAAGTGGAGATACAGGAAATGCCCAATAGAGAATTCAAAATAATTGTTCCAAATATGCTCAGAGAGCTACAGTAGAACACAGATAAATAATTTAACAAAATCAGGAAAACAGTACAAGAACAAAAGAAGTTCAACAAAGAGAACACATAAAAAAGAACCAAACAGAAATATATGAAATAATGAAAAAAAAAGAATAGGACATAGGAGAAATTAAATACAGTTTACTGTATTTCTATCAAAATTTCTATCAGAGTTGAGTAAGATGGAAGCAAAATGATTTGTATTAATCTCCAATGAGGCAAGAATGCCAATTGTAATCTCTAGAGTAATTACTAAAACATGGTTTAAAATGTGTAACTTATAAGGTGGAGGTGGAAAAGAAGAAAATGATACTATTTGTACCATCTAAAAATCATCAAGACAGAAAAAAAGATAATATAACTAAAAATCTGAGACAAATAGAAAATAAATAGTAAGATTGTGGCTCTAAACAGAAACATTATTAATTACATTAAATCAAAAAGGAAAATTCACTAAGTAAAAGTTTAAAAAGTCAAAGCAGATGAAAAGTTAACCCAATTTCATGTATCTTACAAAACACTTCTGTAAGACAACTCAGAATGATTTAAAGCAATGTGCATGCAAACAGTAATCAAAAGAAACTGCTATACTTATACAATGTTGATTTTAAGTAAGGGATCTTAAATGCAGCTAAAGAGGAATACTTTATAGTAATAAAAAAGGTTAATCTAACAGGAAGAGATCATAAATTCTCTTGGTATACCTTCCAGAATTAATCTATTCCACGAACTATTATGCCAGTACATAAATATGTTGTTCTGATTCACAGTCTTTTCAGCCTATGAAACTGTCACTAGGACTACATTTTGGTAACCAGTATAAACACTTAAGACCTGAGACTCATGAGATTTAATTGATTAGTTGCTTTACCCATGAAACTGGTTTCAGTCTGTAGGAAATATAAATGATAAACATAGCAGTTACTTTGCTGATGACACTTTCATGCTGGATACCAATTTGTCTTATTGTATCCATAGCAATGGCAAAATATATTTGGCTTTGATTGCCTAATATCTTTATAGTATTACTCATTCTGGAAGTGTTATAAATTTCTCGTTTAGGTAATTTTACATTTAAATGTTTACACTTTATATTTTGGTCTTAAAGATAAGGAATAATAGTTGTAAAGCTATTAATGGTATATGCTTCAGGATTTTTTCCACACCTAATTACTAAAGGTATTTTTTAAATGTCTAAGGAAGTCATCAATGTTAAAAGATAATCTAATAACCAATTAGTGCTGTGAACCTTCTTAAGAAGTCATACTTTAAACCATTAATTGAATTTACTGTTTTTAAGGGCACTTCTGTCAGGAAAAAAATGAAAATTATTATCTTGAAAAAATCTTAGTAAACATTTTGCTTTCTAAAATCTGCAGTCAGATAAAAATCGATTCAAAATAGCAAAGCCTTTTTCCAGCTACTAGGATTGTAATTGAGAATGGACACCAAAATTAAATAGCTGTAGCTGTCAGAGTTTTCTTGGCTACTGACTTGAAAATTTCAGATATAGGTTATAATTTATCTGTTACCTCCTGTTATTATATTGAAAATTCTTGGCTTTTGTGTGTGATTCAACTTGCCAATTAGTCCTACAGCTCTGTTGAGGGAACAAAGATATTAAACAAAGCCTGCTCTTTAATCTAGGAGATTCCCCATAGTGATTCCATGTACTGCCAGATTTCACAGATTGACATCTTATTGTAATCCTGCATAGCAAAGCAGAAATATTCACAAGAGGTAGATACTTTGACCTGGAAAAGAGACCAGAGCATAAGTACAATCTCTGCTGTACTGAAAATTGATACATTTTGACCTACGGTGAAAATAAAAGACATGATGGATAATCTGTTCCACCTGCAGCTTTATGACAAAAATAACACACAAACAAACAAAACAATAATCCTTCCACATTTTTTAAAGAATTAAAGGAAGTGGATGTAAATAGCCTATTCTCTTTGTTTCAGTTAAGTATACGATACTAATTTATGGGCCATTTATTTGTAATATCTAATATTTAGAACTGGGATGGTTACTAGATGTAACCAAACACTCATTTTACAAAATGCGGAAATTGAAGCTGGGAATTCAAGTATTTGTGGGAAATCTATCAATCTTCGACTCAAACCCACTACCTTGAATATATCTACAAGATAACTGTCATATTCTAATGCAAATTAGTATTTTCTTCTCTGAATTCCCATTTATGAACTAAGTCTTTTAAGAATAGATGTAATAATTGGTTAATTTTTTGAATAAGATATTAATTTCATATCATGTTTGGCACATTATAAGTATTAAATAAATATTAGAATAAAAGAGATAATACCATCACAAAAATTTCATAGTTACACTTTACTCATTTAAGAAGGAACATATTATTTTTAAAAAACAGATGTTTAAATGTCACTTATTTTCCATATTTTCATAAAATATACTAATGTGATAGTAAATTAGTAATTAATACAAATTCCAATGCCAGCGTACATGGGCAATAACTAGACAGTTATATACCGCTTACCATTTGCCTAATGATTTACATGGTTTAGCTCAATGAAACTGTAGGGTTAATCCTGCCTAAGAGGTCGGTACTGTTGTTATCTTGATTTTACAGATAAGGAAACTTGAATTCAGAGGAGTTGAAATTTGAATTTAGGACTCTTAAGAGTCCTTAAGAGTAACATGGGTTTCATTTAAAGTATCATAGTGATGTCCATGTAAAGATGCACAGTGAGGTGCTGGAAACACAGAACTGCCTGGAGTTCAGGAGAGAGTTAAATTTTGGAGATACAAATTTGGAACTCATCAGATATCAAGGGAAAGGATGAAGGGTCCAAAAAAGAATATAAATTAAGGCTAGGGGGAATGCATCACTGCAGTTCAAATTAAATAATGTAGAGGGTGAGTAGCAGAGTCATTAAGACCAGATAAAGTCTCCTACAAGACAGAAACACGATTAAGATGAAGAGTATACTTTAATAGCTATATTTAAAGTGAACAAATTGTCATATATTTTCAGTTTTATTTTCATTGTTAAATACAATTTTCTAGGTTAAATAAATCAGAATAAGAAATGTGATATTTACCCATTACTATTTTATTATAAAAAATTATGGAATTATCAAAAAAAGATCGTTCACTGTATATATTTTTAATGCAAATATATTTTAAACACGTTGAACCTTCTACCATGAAGTTGTCTCACTTCACTTGTATAGTTATAGGTACACAGGAATCATTACAATTTAATGCATTCATTTGTTCATTCAACAAATATAAAGAACCTATTAAGTGTTAGATATTGTTTTAAGTGTTGGAGGATTTATCAGCATGTAGAAGATAATTTCTTCCTTTTTCCATGTGTCTCATGTTCTGTTGAGTCAAGATATTGACACTGATGTAAATAACGAATGAAATAGAATTTCAGATATTGAGAAGTTCTCTAAAAAAATAAATAAAAGAGAAATGCAATAGGGAGTTGTGGTAAGTAAGTGAGTGGATCCTAATTTATCTAAGCACAATCAGAAAAGGCTTTTTTGAATGGCTAACATTTGGCATAGAAGGTGGATGATGCAAATGCATGACCTATTTATATTTGGGACTCGGTTATAGGCAACAGGAAATGCAAGTGTAAAGATCAAACTTGACTTACTGAAAAGTTAGTAAGGGAGACAGAATGGCCAGAGGTAAATTAATATGGGGTACACTGTAGTGGTTGATTTTAGAAACACAGGCAAGATGATATAACAATTTATTATTATATTAGGACTACAGAGTATGATATTATTATGTTTGTTGGCCTTAGTAAGGGGTTTATGTTGTCCTCCATATACTATGGAAAGCCATGGAAAGGATTTAAGCAGGAAAATGATGATCTAATACATACTCTAGAAAAAAGAATGTGGCCTTTTTGTGGAAAATAAACTGTTGTGAGAAAAAGTAAAACAAAGAAAGCTAGAGAGGAGACTGTGAAACTACAGTAGCCGCCCCCCCCCATCTGCAGTTTCACTTTCTGCAATTTTAGTTACCCACTGTCAACAGATCTGAAAATATTAAATGGAAAGTTCCACAAATAAATAATTCATAAGTGTTAAATTGTGTGTCATTCTGAGTTCTCGCACCATACTGTTCCATCCTGCCTGGGATCTGAATCATCCCTTTGTCCAGCCTATCTAGCCCATTAGTCACATAGTAGCCACCTGGGTTATCAGATCAACTGTCAGGGTACTGCAATGCTTACGTTCAAATAACCCTTATTTTACTTAATAGTGGCCCCAAAGTGCAAGAGTAGCGATGCTAGCAATTTGGATATGACAAAGAGAAGCTGAAAAGTGCTTCCTTTAAATGAAGATGTGAAAGCTCTCAACTTAATAAGGAAAGAAAAATATCGTATGTTGAGGTTGTTAAGCTCTATGGTAAGCACAGATCTATCCATGAAATTGTAAAGAAGGAGAAGGGAATTCATACTACTTTTGCTATTGTACCTCAGACTGAAAAAGTTATGGCTGCAGTTTGTGCTAAGTGCTTAGTTAAGATGGAAAAGACATTAAATTTGTACAGAGATTTTGAGAGAGAAAGAGAGCACATTCACATAACTTTTATTACAGTATATTGTTATAACTGTTCTATTTTATTATTAGTTATTGTTGTCAATCTCTTACTGTGCATATAAATTAAACTTTATCATAGGTATGAATGTATGGAAAAAAGTATTTATAGGGTTTGGGCTATTCATAGTTTCAAGCATCCACTGGGGGTCTTGGCACACAACCCCCATGGATAATGGGGGCTACTGTAGATCGAGTAAGAAATGATGGTAATTGGTCTAGGAATGAAACAGAGGAAACCGTGAGATGTGACTAAATTACAAATTTATTTGGAGGTAAGACCAGCAGGAGTGCTAATAACTGAATATTGAACTAGAGGGACACAAATCGATCAAGAATGACACCTGGAGTTTTGGTCTGAGCAATGGAAGGTAGATAATGCTGTTCTGTGATGAGATGAGGACAAACTAGGGAAGGAGCTGGCTTGTGAAGGGGGTGAGAGGAGTGATACAAGATGCTTTCAAACCTTCTGTTCTTCATCACTCTGGTGAGCTTGGATGAATCTGTTGGAAGCAAAGGATCCATTTTACTTTGTATAGAAAGGACTGAGTAGTAGAGAGAAGCGTGGGGATAAAGGAGGGATTTTAAGACTGGGCAAGACTTGATTGTGTTTAAAGCCTGAAGGAAAGGAGCTACATATGATAGGAAGAATGATAGAGAGGAAGTGACTCATGAGCAAAGCCCTGGAAAAGCCAAGAAGGTAGGACATTATGTGTTCATATTTATGAACTGGCTATCTATAAGGTATTCTGTGTTATAATACTTGAAGAGGAGCAGTAAGAATTGGTTTAGATGAAGTGATAGATGTGGTGAAGGAGGTAAAAGCTTTCATGTATAAAAGAGATCTACTGAAAATAAGAAATGATATTGGAGGAGATTTAAAGACTGCTATGTCTAAAATCAGTGTTAAAGGAAATGTCATTGAAAAGATGGGGACAGCTGAAGACCAAACTAAAATGGAAGGCCCAAAGTTTATAATAATACACAATTTCATGGAAAATAAATGTCTACTGCAGGTTTCAGAAGTTATACATGATTATAGATGTTACGTTTTAGTATGGAACTGCTTTTCAAATTCCACTGAACTGTGCAACAACCAAACTACAGAGGTGCAAGGGAAAAGCAGTGTCTCATAGTGATTAACCTCAGGAACATTAGAATCAGATTTGAGTTTGAATCATGACTCTGATACTTGCAAGTTTTGCAAGCCAAGAAATGTGCTTAAACTCTCTAAGCCTCAGTTTTCTGATCTGTAAGGTGGAATAGAAATTTCCCCTTCACAGTACTACTTGCCTTGTTCCTGATATTAGAGTAAAAGCATCCTGTCTTTCACCATTACCTATGATGTTGGCCTGGAATTTCATTGCTGCCTGTTATCTAGTTGAAAAAATTTTCTTCTATTTCTAGTATGTTGAGAGCTTTTATTAAGAATAGATGGTGGATTTTGTTAAATGGGGGTTTTCTTTTTTTTGGGCACCTATTGAAATGTTCAAGGGGTATGTGTCCTTCATTCTTTTAAAGTAATGTATTACATTAATTGGTTTCTGGTTGTTAAACCAGCCTTGAATAAGATAGCACATGTTGGTGATTTATAATTCTTTTTTCTATGTGACTGGATTTTGGTTAGCTAACATTTTGTAAAAGATTTTCAGATTTATGTTCATAAGTGCTATTGATCTATAGTTTTCTGTCTTGTGATATCTTTATCTTGCTTTGGTATCAGAGTAATATTGGCCTCATAAAATGAGTTGGGAAAAGTTCCTTTCTACTCTGTTTTCTAGATGTTGTTCCATTAGTCTTTGAGGTTCTGTTATTTTTCTTCACTCCCTTTTCTCTGTGATTTTAAGGTGGCATAATTTCTATTAATCTCTCAAATTCACTGATCCTTTTTTCTGCCATTCCAAATCTGTCTACATTTATTGTCCTTTCAACTTCGTAGTTTTCACTTGTTTCTTTTTAAAAGTTTCTATCTCTATTGAGTCCCCTTTTAATGTCATTGTAATCTTATTTTTATTCAGTTATTTAAATGTGGTTTCCTTTAATTCCTTGAACATATTTATAATAGCTGCTTTGAGGTCTTTGCATGACAGATTTAACATCTGGGCCCACTTATGATTGCTTTTAATGACATTTTTTTAAACTGAGCATGAGTCATACTTCCTTTCTTTGTATGTCTCATAAATGTTGAAATATGGAGGCTTTAAATAATATGTTGCAGCAGTTTTATATTCACTTTTGTTTCCTGAAAAAAAACAAACTTATCTGTACTTATTCTGATTTAAAGAGCCCTAAGATGATTGTTTTAACCATACTGTGCAGTATTATACTTATTTCTTGAGGCGAGGATAAGCTTATTTCTTTGCATTGTGATGGGTAAGGACTCCTGTCTAGCTGTGCAATTTTTTAAAAAAGATACCTTTTATCTGTTTCTCAGTTTCCTTGCAATAAAATGGAGATAATAAGAGTAATTCTGTCTAAGAGAAATGTTAAGAAGATTAAATAAGATATTATAAAAAAATGTTAAAAGTGTCTGGCACATTTTAAGTATAACATTAGTATTTGCATTCTTTTTTGTTAAGTACCATAAAATCTATACAGGGAATTATTCATATTTAATGAAGTTGTAACTCAATTAATAACGTTTTTTTTTCTAAAAATGACTGATTATTTCTTCAAAATGTATAATTTATTGAAGAACTTTCTCTATACTAGAAATATGTTCCAACAGTCATAGAGATAAAAATTAGCCTAAAAGTCTAAGAAAACTCCTGAAGAATAGTACAAATTTTGTAAATCTGAAACTAATTAAGGAAACTCTACTAAAAAATCCACATTGCAATGAAATAAAACTGCACCCTAAAAACTTTGCCTTAATAAGATTAAATTTGCAGATTAGGAAATCGCTTTTTGTATCATCTAAATATTTAAATTCATTTTAAGGTTTAGTTTCTGTTTAAGTACAGAAAAAACAGTTTTTGTTTATCTCTTTAACATCTTTAAAAATAAGCCTCGTAACTCTGATAATATATTGCAACCAGCTGAATGTTCAGATTTATGATTTTCTGAAAGGAGAATTAGGTAGCAGCCACTGACAATGGGCAATTTATGGGACATACATATGCCCTGCTTGCTCTCAAAGAACTTCCTCTATTAGATTAGGACGTTACTAAAAACTTCTATCCCAATCAACTGTTGCTTCCTATAGTTGAAAGCAACGACATCTCATTCAACTCTATTCAATAAATATTTATTCAGGAAATATAATATGCAAAGCACTCTGCTAGAGTTTGGAGAGATAAGCACACAGATGGTGGGTGATAGGTAGGTAGGTAGGTAGGTAGGTAGATAGGAAGGAAGATAGATAGATAGACAGATAGATCTTTAACATCCCACTTACATCAATGGACAGATCATCCAGACAGAAAATCAATATATGTAAAAGAATGAAATTAGAATATTTTCTCACACCATAAACAAAAATAAACTCAAAATGGATTAAATACCTAAATGTAAGACTGGAAACCATAAAACTCCTAGAAGAAAACATAGACAGTAAACTCTTTGACATAAATCATTGTAATATTTTTTTTGTATCTGTCTCCTAAAGTAAAGGAAGCAAAGGTAAACAAATGGGACCTAATTAACCTAAAAGCTTTTGCACAGAAAAGGAAACCATTGATAAAATGAAAAACAACCTAGTGAATTGGGGAAAATATTTGCAAAATGATATGACTGATAAGGGGTTAATTTCAAAATAAGTAAACACCTTATTCAATATGAAAAAAAACAGACAACCTGATTAAAAAATCAGCAGAAGACCTGGATGGATATTTTTACAAAGACTACATATAGATGGCCAGCAGGAACATAGAAAGATGTTCAGCATCACTAATAATCAGAGAAACACAAATCAAAACCACAATGAGATATCACCTCACACCTGTCAGAATGGCCATCACCAAAAAAAAAAAATTAACAAATAACACATGTAGGGAAGAACGTGGAGAAAGAGAAAACCCCGTACTCCTTTGGTGGGAATGTAATTTGTGCAGCCACTATAGAAAACAGTATGGAGGGTCCTCAAAAAATTAAAAATAGAACTACCATATGATCCGGCAATTTCACTCCTGGGTATATGTCCAAAGAAAACAAAAACACTAATGTGAAAAGATACATATGCCCCAATGTTCATAGCAGCATTACTCACAGTAGCCAAGATATGTTCATAGCAGCATTACTCACAGTAGCCAAGATATGGATACCTAAGTATCCATCAAAAGATGAACGGATTAAGAAGATTATACACATACACACACACACACACAGGAATGCTACTTAGCCATAAAAAAGAATGAAATTTTGCCATTTGCAAAAACACGGATGGACCTGGAGGACATTACGCTTGTGAAATAAGTCAGACAGAGAAAGACAGATACTCTATGTTATCACTTATATGTGGAATCCAGAAAATGAAACGAATGAATATTATAAAACAGAAACAGACTCACAGATACCAGTTACCATTGGGGCAAGGGAAGGGGGATGGGCAAGATAGAGATAGGTGATTAAGAGGTATGAACTACTATGTATAAAATAAAGAAGCTACAAGGTTATATTTTGCAGCACAGGGAATGTAATATTTTATAATAACTTTAAACAGAGTATCATCTTTGGGACTTCCCTGGTGGCTCAGTGGTTAAGAATCCACCTGCCAGTGTAGGGGACATGGGTTCAAGCCCTGGTCTGGGAAGATCCCACATGCCGCGGAGCAACTAAACCCCTGTGCCACAACTCCTGAGCCTGCTCTCTAGAGCCCTCGAGCCACGACTACTGAGCCTGCATGCCACAACTAATGAAGCCCGCGCATCTAGAGCCTATGCTTCGCAACAAAAGAAGCCACCGCAATGAGAGGGACACACACTGCAGTGAAGAGTAGCCCCCGCTCACCGCAACTAGAGAAAAGCAACGAAGACCCAATGCAGCCAAATAAATAAATTCATAAAAAATAAATGGAGTATAATCTGTAAAAATTTTGAATCACTATGTTTTACACCTGAACTAATATAATATAAATCAACTATACTTCAATAAAGGAAAATAGTAAATGCACTTGTGTGTTAATAGAAGGTAAATAGATCAATACTTTATTAAACATATCTGTTATTTATTTTTCATAAAATACTATTCAATCTAAGATATTTCAGAATTTCTTTACTTTGCAAATAAGGGGAGGGTGGTTGCTGATTTATCTGGAATATTTTTCAAGATACTTGCAAGTCCTCAAATCTACAACGACCTACAATATATTATATTTTGGGGATGCCTTTACTCAAGGTGAGTCATAGTTAGTTTAGAGGTTTTGGAATAAGGCAGTCCTCAGAAAATGAATTGGTCTAAAATAATAATAATTAGATGAACACAATTAGAGAGCATAAGATATTTTCTAGGTAGTTAAGTTTGTCTGAGTCACAACCAATTTTACATATGCTGAATCTCCAGAAGGACAAATCTTATTTCAGCTACTTAATGATATAGGTACCTCAGTTATCTATCTATGATTTATTAATGGCATCAATACTATAGCTGATATACTTCACTTACACAGAGAGACGATTCCTGAGGTCCATGTGTGCCTAGAAAAGAGAGATTATCCAACCTGCTGAAACATGCAAAAGGAAACCATTCTCCCTGCATCAATTTATCATCTCTTTCAGTACCTTTTCTAAGCTACTTCAAGTTTGGCACTTTTAGTGACTTCAGAGAGAGTTTGGCAATGCATTAGCTTTGTAGGAGCATGCAACCAGGCCAAGACACAGTACTTGCTGGCATTATAAACAGTCAGTGATCCATATTTTAAAATAACTGTCTGTGAAAATAAAGCCACTTGTAGAAAGGAGTCAGGCACCTGAATGAGGAAAGTATGTTAGGCAATTGTTGAGTCATAGAAGATAAATATTGCATACAATTAGAAACAAAAAAGGAACTGCACCATTTAATTCATAATTCCACCTCCACAAGAGTTTGAACATAACTGTATTCCTTATGAGGTATTAGTATAACCGTGGATGTAGGTATGAAGTAGTTATAAGTATAGTAAGACATACCTTGTCCCTATTTTGTGGTTATCAGTTTTTTATTTTCCATGCATGACCTTCTATATGTGTATAGGTAGGCCCCAAAGTTATATAGTTATACCACTACTTTCTGGGTGAAAGTACATGTGCTAGAAGTTTTAATTTTATGCAGGTGGAGAAGAAAGATGAAAAATATAAACAGTAGTTAAGTAGAGGCCTCAGCAATATTTCTTAATATGCATAGCATTTTTAGGGGGAAAAAGATTTTTTGACCAAAATAATGTCTTTAAAACTTTAGCTCCTTGGTGGTAATACTTCAATTCTCTTATCAGAAACACAGTGAAGACAGTCTTGTCTCTTGGAGGTCAGTCTCTGAAAATCAACAGAACAGAATGGCTGAGAGCCTTCTTAATCATTAAGAAATTATCTAGTAAAACAAACAAACAAAATGAATATAGAGTTAGAATTGAGCTAACATATCATTAACTAAAGGCAGCTGCCTTTTACCCCACCCTACCAACAGACCCGATGGCGCTGCTTCTGGAGACCACTGTAAATGTCTTCTGAGGGACAGTCTTAGGCATTCCTCATTGTTAATTTTTAAAAAAATATTTTAAATAAAATAATGTAAAATCATGTGTGAAACTTAAAATCCGAGATCTTTGTTGACATTAACTTTTATATTGGTGGTTTTTATCTCATCCGTGATATGGAAGGCACATTAGGATACACTTATTACTTCAGAGTCTTTCTGAACAAAGGCAGCCCTCAGCAGTAATTGGTCAGGGAGTTACTTTATCGAGTAAATATGATCTCTTTTAGAAGTAAAATTTTAAGAAATTTGAATCCTGTTACCATAGTTGTTACTAGGTTTTAACTAATTAAAAGAAATAATAGTTTATACAGTGCAACAAAACAGTTCCTTGAGTACATGAGTAGAAATCAGTTTTTGGTAACTAAGTTATATGTTAAAATATAGAAGTCATTTTTAATAGAGTGCCCAAAATGCAAATTTCAGATGTTTGTTCTTATTTAATTGCCTATGTGAGTCATTTATGTTTTCCAAGGAGTAGATTGATTGAATGAGAACAGCTGCATCTTATTGCAATTACAGAAAAATGAAACACAAACAAAAATATTGAGAGAAACCAATTAAATTTTTGGTTCTCTCAAGTTAATTAGAAACACTTTAACTAGAATGAGATGTTATAAATACACATTTTAAAAGTTCTTGATAGATATTTAATACTTAGTCAATATATTTTAAAAGCTCTATTCAAGACACAAGTCCATTTAAAAAGTAAACCCAGCAGCTATCTAATGAGATATATTACCCTGTCAGCATATTTAAAAAGCAATCAGTATCTCACCTGACACTGCCCATTTTGTCCCAATTAAAATGAAATATAAATCCACAAGAGCAATTTCAGAAATTGCTTGAGCAAAATAAATTCTGACAAACCAAACAGATCACCAATATTTGTCTTAAATCTTGCTACTGTGCAAACCTTTTTTGCTGTGTAATAGTGTAAAAATATATATAACACTCCTTAATAGATGAAAAAGCCTTCCAAAATTAACTCTAAAGTGCTATTTTATAGAAAGTGGAATAGAATTCTACTAAACTTGATTATAGAAGTGATTTTAACTTGAGAAACTAACATTTAAAGCAGGGAAGTAAGGAAGAAGGCACCAGTCATCATATTTCACAAAATGGAATATTCTTTTCTATTCTTAAATCTGTTCATATTTTTTTATGTTTAGTTCATGCATCTAAAAATATATGTTTTGTAAAGTCCATACTCTATAACTCCAAAATTTAGTTGGCAGTGGGAAATGGATCATTCTCACAGTTTCTTTGTCAATCAACAAAGTAAAATGAGGACTTCCCTGGTGGCGCAGTGGTTAAGAATCCTCCTGCCAATGCAGGGAACACGGGTTCGCTCCCTGGTCCGGGAAGATCCCACATGCCACAGAGCGACTAAGCCCGTGCGCCACAACTACTGAGCCTGCGCTCTAGATCCTGCGAGCCACAACTGATGAGCCCACATACCACAACTACTGAAGCCCGCACACCTAGAGCCCGTGCTCTGCAACAAGAGAAACCACCAGAACAAGAAGCCCGTGTACCTCAACGAAGAGTAGCCCCAACTCGCTGCAACTAGAGAAAGCCTGCATGCAGCAATGAAGACCCAACACAGCCAAAAATAAACTTTTTGAAAAAAGTAAAATGAGAATAAAAAGTGTTCTTTTTGAATGAGTATATGTGTATATGGTTATTATTAATATTATAATATTTAATACTGGAAATACCAGAGATCAGATTTTCTATATTTGTATATTTTATGGTTTTGGACACTGACAATTAAACAGCTCTAATCATGTGTACCCTTAGTTTTCATCACATCTTGGTTTTAGACAAACATTAAATATTTTTAAATTTTATTAAGTACTGGCTATAAAAATATTTAAAGGAGGGTATAAAAAGGAGGAAAACACAGTAAGAGGGAGAGGATGAAGAAGAATGAGGCAGCATCATTTTTTGAACCCATATTACCTATACAGTACATTAAAGTATGTAATTTATTAAGTCTACAAAATAGTCCTAGGACAAATTCTGTTTCTGCAAAAGATTTCATAAAATTAAGTAATTTCTGGTAAATAGTGAGCAATCTCTAGAGTGTATCAGATATAGACTAAATCCCAAATTGTCCTACTGGTGATTTTATGGTTTTGACAAACCATTTGACTTCTCTGAGTTTCATCCTCATCAGGTATACAATGATATAAACATTTGCTTTGAAGTTTTGTGTTAAAGATGCACTTCGTAAGTGCTCAGTTCATATTAGCTAATCAGTTGTATAATATGAGTTTCTAGATCACACAAGTTCTTATTTCCTACTCATTCATTCTCCAGAATGAACCTCAATAAAGTTAATGACATTTTTATACATCATTTTTTTTAAAATATATACTTATTTCCTTGAAGGCAATGATTCTTTGTAATTCATTTTTGTACACTCTTTACCAGCTCATAGGGTACTTTACATTGTAGGCATCCAGTAAATACTAAAAGGATTATTGAATATGCTCTTTGGCCTATCTGTCCAAAAATAACATAGAGTTAAGCCTTCTTCATGTTCTTCAGATGTTTAACTTTTAGATGGATTCAGCTTTTGCTGAATTATTGTTTTATATAAAAATATAAAACTAAATTCCTTATCCAATTAACTCACAACTTCTCTATTCCTATCTTGGATGTAAGAAAAAATGGGACTTGCAAAAAGAAACATTTAATATGTGGTAGGCACTTGGAAAAGGAAATAAAAATAATCAATTTATACTTTTCAAGCAATGATTTGAATCTCCAGAAAATAAAATGAGAAGCATTACTGTATACTTTAGTCACCAATTGAGTTTTTAAAATAATGTTCCCAATATATGTCCACCAGTTTTTAAGTGAGCACAGCTATTACTTTATCTTGGGTTATAATCCAGTAGAATATCAACCAGGATATGATCGAATTCATCCTTTCAGTTGTTCAGTACAAATACTGTGGAAATTGCATTTGAAATCCTATATAGAAACAAAGATCCTATGATAACTAAGACAAAGTAATCTGAGAAAAGCAGATATCAGTATGTTGTAACATTTCCACTTGTCTAAATAGAAATGAGAATGTGTTAAAATCATTTGTAGACAAATAAAGGAAGCAGAGAGTTTTACAATCATTCACTGAATTCAAGTTTTCTTAATAGACAATTTAGATAGTACAAGCAGAACAAATCTCAGTATATGGTTTGGAAACAGTATAATAGAGCTAAACAATAGCCACAGACATGCAGGTACAGGTGGCTTTACAGTAATGTGAATGTAAGATGAATGCTCATACGTGTCAAAATGCAGGGTATAAGGATTCTGAAACACTAAGTTGGGCTTGAAATTTCTAGAAAAATACTTTTAGCTCTGTTTTCTAATTGTACTTACAAAAACAGTTTTCAATGTGGGGGAAATGATGCAAAGGAAAGGAACAGTGAACTGGAATGAGAAACCTTGTTTTCTAGAAACAACGTTATTATAAACCACAGTGAGCAATCATATGCACCCTCTTAGTCTCAGTTTCTTCAATAGTAAAATCAAAAGGTTAAGGTAAATTATCTTGACTTATTACATCGTGTGGTTTGTGAATTAGAAACTACCTGTTACTTAAACAGTACCTCAAGTCCACATGCTCTCTCAGTTACCAGTGTAGAGACTAAAACCCAGAAAAAATATTTCTATTAAAGATATATTGACAGAATTTTGACTTCAGGCCGTTTATGAAAGAAGGATGGTTGTTATAAATTATCCCGGAATTGGCATCTTCCTAATACATTTCCAGAAAGAATTGTTGTCTTGTGATATTTTTAAAAATTACATTACAAATGTGAACCATAAAATAATTCATTTCAGAATTATAATCTTATCAGTACTTTTAAAAAATGGCATGGTTTGCTGTCACTGGACAGAATATTTTCTAATTGAAGATTTTCAATCAGCATTGCAAAGCTATGGATGACTTAGAGTTCTTTTGTCTACTTCATCATCCAGTTTTAATGAGATTTGTGTGTACTTCTCAGGAAGTCATTATTAACACATTTGCTAATTATTGTCAAAGTTAATACTTCAAGGGGAGGTCGGAGTATTAGTATAATTTAGATACTGAACTATCCAACTAAATGTGAGTCTGATCTGATAGCCTTTTCTACTGAAGAACTACAAAACAAGTTGTGCTTAAAACTAACTTTAATTAGATTCTGAAAGACAATTGCTTGTTAAGAGTCAGTCTGATGTATGGTACACAGAAGGGAAACCTGAGGAAACAGGTGTAACAGAAAGTAGTGAGCCCATTGATTAAGGATGATTCCAGTTGATTCTTGACTTTAAAATAATGTAAAGAGAGATGTATTATTAAAAGTGAATCTTCAATACCTATTATTAGCTTATAGACTACTATTTAGAGTTTCCCAATTTAAAAGGAAGTATTGAGGACTATAGAAATTAATATAAAGTATTTGATGTTAAGGCAACAAATCTTCCAGATAGTTTTAAAGAGTAGGCTTAAAGCAACTAATCTGATTTGATTTATGACTCATAGTTTGTTTGATCTTTTCCATTGATTTTCTAGTCTCTCTTTATTTCTGCTCTGATCTTTGTTATCTCCTTCCTTCTGCTAACTTTGGGGTTAGTTCTCCTTTTCTAGTTCTTTGAGGTATAAAGTTACATTGTTTGAGATCTTTTTTTCTTAACGTAGGTGTTTATTGCTATAAAATTCCTTCTTAGCACTGCTTTTGCAGCATCCCATGAGTTTTGATATGCTGTGCTTCCATTTTTGTTTGTTTCAAGATTTTTTTTTAATCTCATCTTTAACCCATTGGTTGTTCAGGAGTGTGTTCTTTAATTTCCACGTATTTGTAAATTTTGTAGTTTTCCTTCTGTTGATTTCTACTTTCATACCATTGTGGTCAGAAAAGGTACTTAGTATGATTTCAACCTTTTAAAATTTGCTGAGACTTGTTTTGTGGTCTAACCTGTGATCTATGCTGGAGAATGTTCCATGTGCCCTTGAGGAGAATGTGTATTAGGCTGCTGTTGGATGCTGCCATGGGCTGACTGAAGGTGCCTTTGTGGTGGCAGGGACTGACTGCAGATATACATGTAGTGTCAAATGTTGGGACCAGCAGCAAGGGCTAGGGTCAACTGTGGGCACAAAAGCAGCTGTGGGTTTCTAGATGTTGGTTATGTATTTACATGAAGAGGAGGGTCTCAGACAGCTGGTGTTAGTGAAGGGGAAAGCCTGTGGGGCAAAACTTCAGTGGCAAAAATCTGCAAGGGGCTCATGGTGGCTGGGTAGGCCACAGCTTTCCTCAGTGGAGAAAGCTGCTAGCATCCTCTGCAGAGCAGTTGGGGTCCATGAAGAGGTCATGTGATGAAAGCTGGGGACGTATGTAGTGTCTGCAAGGGCTGTTGAGCGCTTAGCGGTGAAGGTTGATGGGATCCTCTGCAGAGCAGGACACTGGGCACAAGGTTAATCCTGCCACCTGGCTGACACTGGCTGCTCCTGTGCTTCTTCCCTGTTCCTAGCTCTCTCTAGATGTCTCAGCTCTGCTAATCTCTCTGGGAGAATTAAAACCAAAGAGGATCCTTTGTGTAGAGCACCGAAAAGCTGGGAAGCTAGTCACTTATCCTGCTCTCCTTTTCTTCGTGAGGGGAACTCTTTCAGGCTGGGGAGCTCTTGATGAGGAACAGTGCTTGTCTGATGCAAGAGTGCTGGTCTGGGGCAGGCAAAATTAAACTGTTCTACTCATTTTGTACAGTCCTTTCCAGGTTTTTTGCTCATTTTATTGCTGAAACCTTTAAAGTGGACTCAGCTTTCCCAGAGCTAATTTTGTTCTTGGATAGCTGTCTAGTTATTGTTCTCTGTGGAGGGATGGAGACTGGGGGTCTCCTACTCCACCGTCTTGTCACTCTCACTCATTTAATTTTTAAAAAATAGAATCTAGTTCTCGGTTGAAATTGTCTTTCACCTGTTTTGACTCTGTGTTTCCTATTTAACACATTAATCATTAATTGTAGCCTCCTACATTATACTCAGAAGCTACACACATAATAAATTTTGAAACTTTTTAAAGGAAATTTAATAATTCACATGATATATATGAAGTAAAGGAAATGAAAGAAAACAGTGTATCAAATTTAAATATGCTTATGAAGCAGAAATGATGGGAACTCTCAAAAACAACTATGTCATCAAGTGGCAAGTAAGAGAATATTCGTTATATACACTCAGCATCTCAGAATCAAGCCTCCACAGTTTTGAACTGTGTTTGTGAGCATCTGTGCCTTATCTTGATTTATCTTGTGCATCTGTTAGCAACATATGTCTGTGCTAAGGTACTGCTTCTTCACTTTACACCATTTGGCTTATGAAAGTTTTCATAGGGGAACCTGTACTTAACGCTAGTAACAAAATTACACAAACATGACTGTATAGCCAAATCATGATTGGATCTCCAAGAACATAATGTTTAAACAGCAAAAACAACAATAACCAAGACAAACTAACAGACAAGAATACTGACCTGCCATAAATATAATTTATAGAAATGAAAAGGAAATTCTAATAGATTTTTCTGTAAACCACTATGGAACTTATTAATAATTTTCAATTTCAGGAAAAAGTTTAAAGTCTCATTTGATGCACTCTCATGATACATTACATATACATATTTTATCATTTCAGGTTTCCCCAGAGTGTGTATTACCCATAATCCCATTTTTATGCATGAATTTATATAACTGTACCAAGCTTTCATCTTCTCAATAGAGTTGTTAGCTTAACTAAGAAAAGGAAGATCAACTACAAGTAACAGATGAGTAAGGGTAGTAGCTTGTTCGTGTGCTTATCAATAGAGCGAAAGTAAAGAATTACATGAAATTGAATTATATGTATTTTTTAAATTGAAAGGGCCTTTACAGGTCATCTAAATATTCAGCTTCCTAATTTTTCAGATAGGGAAATTAAGAATAAAATCAGTCATAGAATGTAATTGCTCAGGTAAAGTACTCTTCCTGTATTCTTCTTTCTGTTGTTAAGAACTAACACAAATCCTATTTGTCACATTTAGGCTTCTCTTACCCCAGTACTACATTTCATCTTTTGGCATACCCTAGCTTTCTGTATGAAAATTTACAGAAAACTATACAGTCCTTGACTCCCCAAGTTGCGATAGAGATAATATTCTGAACGAAACTATAATTCCGTATCACAGAATATGATGAATAAATGAGACAAAATTTTTAATTGGTAAGCTGGAACTGATTGTTTTAAAAATTCAAGTTAGTACACTTTTCAAGTAATCTAGTCATCAGAAAGAAAGAGGGTTTTATGTACTTGCTGCAAAGTCACTGTGACAGGGCTGACTTGAGTAAGGGTGTTTGTTGTCCAAAGCTAAAGGTATTATGTGAAAAAAAAAATTTTTAAATGGAGAAATAAATGATGAGGCAGAGAGAGTATATGAGATGTGATTTTGGGTATAAAGGTCGGGTTGTTCAGCCAAATTGAATAATTTCAGGAGATCGAGGGGAAAACACAGGTTTAAAGTCTGCTCTGAGATTAGGATCAAAATGTAATTTGCCTGTGCTATGGGATTACATAACTGGATTTAATCATCCTTTGTAATTGACTGACTTCGGGGATAACCACAAATACTCATTGTATTTGCCAGCATAGAGGGTTTTTTGACCTTTTTTTTTTTTTTTTTTTTTTTTTTGCGGTATGCGGGCCTCTCACTGTTGTGGCCTCTCCCGTTGCGGAGCACAGGCTCCGGACGCGCAGGCTCAGCGGCCATGGCTCACGGGCCCAGCCGCTCCGCGGCATGTGGGATCTTCCCAGACCGCGGCACGAACCCGTGTCCCCTGCATCGGCAGGTGGACTCTCAACCACTGCGCCACCAGGGAAGCCCAGTTCTTTGACTTTTTGCTGAGGAGGACAATTTTTTTATCAGAGGTAAAGGTTTATCTTTTACCTTTTCCCATTGTCCCCAGATTCATTCAAACCTGGGATCTTGTGCTTACTACTTTTCTGAATTTGGCACAAACTTGTGAGAAACTATTTCTTAATTCATTAAAGCAATACCTATGTTGCTATAGAAGTAAAATAAGATAGTAAAGTATGAACATGTCTTTGTAAATTATAAAGCATCCTGATATTTGTATATCATGATCCGTGGATTAATGTCTCTAGAAGTATAATGGGTCTGTGTGGCACTGTGGGGTAGGGAAAGTGCTGGAGGTGGAATCTTAGCAGATCGTAAAAGTATAAAGAACTTCCATGGAAATTGAACATTAACTTTTTCTTGTCAAAAAGATATGAGCAGAGGGACAACAGGAAGGCAACTGGAAGAGATGTCAGTATGATGATACAGAAGTGAAAGTAATATTGGCCCAATTAATACTGGGGAAAAGGGTACAACAACATTAAGTATATCAATTACTTACTGGTTCCCTTCTTATCTTCATCAACGGAGGGGCCTAAAGGAGGAAAATATCAAACAGGGAGCAGCATCCAAGCCTACCCCAAGAAACAAGGAGGCATAGGGTGGGTCCTCCCCAGTATTCTGTCAAGTGTCACCAAACCTGGATGAGAAATGGAAATTACTGCTTTCCTAGAAGTTCCAGTCAGCCACAGGAATTAATATCATTTCCAGTGATATAATTTTTCATATTTAAAAAATGAAGTATAATTACAAATAATGGAATGCACAGATCTTAAATACATAGCTCAGAGTTTGGAAAAATGCACATACCAGTGTAATCCATACCCTCATCAACAAAGAAAGATCCGTGATGATACCGGGTGATGATACTCACCTCCCTCCTTTCACCCAAAGGAAACCATTTTTCTCATTCTTCTCAAAGTAGATTTACGTGCACGGGCGTGTGTGTGTGTCTGTGTTCTTTCCCTGTACATAGTGTCTTTGAGACTCATTCATGATGCTTTATATATCCATCGTTCATTCCTTTTCATTTATTAAAAAAAACTACTTATCCATGCCTCTTGATAGATAATTGTATTGTTGCCAGATTGTGACTATTAGGTATAGAGATGGTATTTATTTTTTTGTACATGTTGGGAACATATATTTTCATTTTTATTGGGTAAATACCTACGAGTTAATGGCTATGTTTTAGGTTTGTTTTTTGTTTTGTTTTGTTTTTTTGCGGTACGCGGGCCTCTCACTGTTGTGGCCTCTCCCGTTGCGGAGCACAGGCTCCGGACGCGCAGGCTCAGCGGGCATGGCTCACGGGCCCAGCCGCTCCGCGGCATGTGGGATCTTCTCGGACCGGGGCACGAACCCGTGTTCCCTGCATGGGCAGGCGGACTCTCAACCACTGCGCCACCAGGGAAGCCCTAGGTTATGTATATTTTTAAAACTTACAAAAAAATCTTCCAAACCTTTTCCCAAGTGGGAAAATATGCAAACATTTTGCATTCTCACCAACAGTGTATGAGAGTTCTGGGTGCCCCACATCCTCACTGACATTTAGTGTTGTCAGTTGTTTTCTAAAATAATTTTAGCCATTCTACAATGTATATAATTATATCTCATTGCGTTTTAACTTACACTTCCCTGATGATGAACGCTATTGAGCACTGTTCATGTGCCTACTTGGTATTCATATATCTGCTTCTGGGAAGTATCTATTCACATCCTTTGCTATATATAGTCTGATAGAGGTACAGCAAATATTTTCCCAAGGTGTGCCTTTTTATAACAGTATCTGTAATGATGAGAAGTTTTAAAATTTGATATAGTCTGATTTGAAATTTTTTTGCTGTTTTGTATTAAGGTTAGTGCTTTTTGTGCTCTGTCTCACAACTGACTGTACAAATGCTGATCCATCTCTGGATTGTCTATTCAGTTCCATTAACCTATTTTTAATTCTGACATCAATGCCACACTATCCGATTACTCTAGCATCACAATAATTCTTGAAAAGAGTCAGTGTAAGACGTCAGATGTCGTGTTAGGCCCTTTGCATTTCCATATAGACTTTAAAAGTTTCTGGTAATATTTATTTTAAAACCCTGTTAAAGTTTTGATTGGGATTTTGTTGAATCTATCAATTATTTTGTGAAGAATTGATATCTTAAAAATATTGAGGCTTTGAGTCAGAGAATATGCTATAGCTTTCCATTTACTTTGGTCTTTTTAAATATCTCTCAACAATAACTTGTCCTTTTAATATATAGGTCTTGAATATGTTTCATTAAATATATCCATAATTATTTCAATTTGTGTGATACTATTGTTAATGAATGTTACTTTAAGTTCATTACCCAGTTGTTTGGTTTATCTATAAATAAAATTGAGTTTGTATATTGACCTTTTCTAAATTTACTTACTACCTCCAACAGTGCCTGGTAGTTTGAGGGGCATTCATGAGGAATGTCTACATACACAATTGTGTCATAGGAAAATAATGACAATTTTTCCTCTTCCTTTTCAAACATTAGGCATTTTACTTCTTTCCCTTGCTTTTAGGCAGTGAATATGGCATCTAAGTAAAATATTGCTTAGAAGTGGTGAGAGCACAAATCCTTGCTTTTTTTCAGAACATAGGGGAGAAGCATGCAGTAGTTTACATTTATGGATGATGATTGTAGTTGTTTTCTATTGCTGCCAGAACAAATGATCACAAACTTTTGTTGCTTATAACTACACAAACTTATTATCTTGCAGTTTTAAGGGTTGGAAGCCCAGCACAGATCTCACTGGGTTAAAATCAGAGTGTCAACAGGCTGTATTTTTTGCTTAGAGGCAACTCACATTCCTTGACTGTTGGCCCCTTTCCTTCATCTTCACAGTCAGCAATGGCAGCTCAAGTCCTTTACAAGCCATCATTTCTCTGGTTCTTTTTCTGACTATAGCTGGGAAAAGCATTCTACATTTAAGGATTCATGTTTCTAGATTGGTCTCACTCAGTTTGTCCAAGATAATCTTTCTTTTTTTTTTACTCTTTGGCTTCATTGGGTCTTCATTGCTGCACACAGGCTTCCTCTAGTTGCGGTGAGTGGGAGCTACTCTTCATTGTGGGGTGCAGTCTTCTCAAGGCTTCTCATTGTGGTGGCTTCTCTTGTTGTGGAGCATGGGCTGTAGGCGCACGGGCTTCAGTAGTTGTGGCACGCAGGCTCAGTAGTTATGGCTCAAGGGCTCTAGAGCACGGGCTCAGTAGTTGTGGCACATGGGCTTAGTTGCTCCGTGGTATGTGGGATCTTTCCAGACCAGGGCTCGAACCCGTGTCCCCTGCACTGGCAGGCGGATTCACCACTGCGCCACCAAGGAAGTCCCTTCAAAGATAATCTTTGACTCTTAAAGTCTTAATTGGTCTTAATTACATTTGCAAGGTCTCTTTTGCCATATTAGGTAACATTCACAAGGTCCAAGGATTAGGATGAGCATCTCAGTGGGCAGTGTCCTGCCTACCACAATGATAGTTATAGATTTTTTTTTTTATAGATACTGTTTTCCAGATTGAGGAAGTTTCCTTCTCATGCTGTTTGCTGAGAGATTTTGTTTTTATCTGAATGATTGTTAAAATTATTAATGTCATTTCTATATCTGCTGAAATAATCATATGACTTATGATTTTTCTCCTTTATGCTGCTAATGTTATAAAATATATTGCTTTATTTTCAAATATAGACCCAAATTTGCTTTCCTGGAATAAATATTTCTTGTTCATGATTTACTATTCATTTTTATATTGATGGATTCAGGCTAATATTTTGATAAATATTTTTCATATGTTCATGGGAGATTTTAGTCTGATTTTCTCATCTGGAAATGTTCTTGTCTCTATTATCATTATCAGAATTGTGCTGGCTTGAAAAAAATTAAATTGAGGAAAGTTTTATTTTCTTATGCATATTAAAGAGTTTTATAAGTTTAGTATTGTGTCTCTTTTGCAAATTGAATACAGTTCACCAGTGAAGCCATTAGACCTGAAGTTTTCTTTGTGAGAAGCTTTTTAAATGAAAAATAAATTTATTTAGTAGACATAGTACTATTTAGATTTCTTATTTCTTCCTTTATACATTTTGTAAGTTTTTATTTCAAAGAATTTGTACATTTTATCTAGAAATGTATTACTTAATTTTCAGATATTCAGGGATTTACCTGAAGACATTACATTACTGATTTTAATTTTAGTTCAGCCACTGTAAAAGAACATACTCTGTATAATGAAATAACATTAACTTTATTGAGACTCATTTTATAATCAAGCATGTATTCTATCTTGGTTAATGGTTAATGTGTTCTTGGAAAAAAAAGTATATGCTGGCAAGCATTGGTGGATTGCCTACAAATTTCAATTAATTGAGGTGATTGATAGTGTTGTTCAAATCTTCATCCTTACTGACTTTTTTGTCTAAATGATACACTTTATATTTCAGATATATTAACATTTTAATCAGGAAATTCAGTATTATATCAGTGTTTACATATATCATTAGTTTTCATCGCTGACATTTCAGTTTTTGATTAAAATTATAGAATCTACATAATACTGCATCGTTATTACTGTATTTAACATTTGATCATAATATTAGGCTAAAAAATAGTTGTGGAGTAGCTAATTTTTAAGCTAGCTTAACATACAGATTCCTGTTTGGTTTTTTGAGCTGCTTAATTAGAAAATATATATTATTTTATCACAGCATGTTTTTAATATTGAATTTTTTAAATAGGAGATTTTTGCAATGCAAATTATACCAATAGCCTAAACTTTTCACAGTAAACTTCTCTTTTCATATAAACCTAACTTTTTATCAGCCTTTTAAAAAAATCTCCTTGGAAGTTCTATCACAGAAGTTAGTAAATATGTCACTTCAGTTACATAACACCAACCATTTTTCAATTGCTAAGGTAACTAAGAGATCTTCCTCTTACATTTTTCCTGGTTAAAACTCCACTGGTTGACCTTCTTCCCATTAATTATTTTTGATAGTTTGGATTTTTATTTTTTGTGAACATGGATCATGCCTTAAAGAAAATTTCATAGTAAGTCATTATTAATGCAATGAAACAATCAGAAAGAAACTACGTGCTTAAAAGTTAGGATTACAGGGACTTCCCTGGTGGCACAGTGGTTGGGAGTCCCCCTGCCAATGCAGGGGACATGGGTTGAGCCCTGGTCTGGGAAGATCCCACATGCCGCAGCGCAGCTAAGCCCATGCACCACAACTACTGAGCCTGTGCTCTAGCGCCCACGTACCGCAATTACGGAAGCCTGCGCGCCTAGAGCCCATGCTCCGCAACAAGAGAAGCCACCGCAATGAGAAGCCCGCACACCGCAACGATGAGTAGCCCCCGCTCGCCACAACTAGAGAAAGCCCACGCGCAGCAACAAAGACCCAATGCAGCCAAAAATAAATAAATAAATAACCTAATTAATTTTAAAAGAAGGATTACAGAACTGCTCTAGAAGGTAAAAATAGGTAGTGAAGTCTTCATGAAGGAGATTAAATTTGAGTTAATATTTGATTAATAAAAACTAATATTTAATGAATATTTACTGTGTCAACTCCTTGCAAAATGGTTTTGCATGAATATTTTAATTTTTATAAGGACCGTGTAAGTAATACATAAATTTTTTTTCTCAATTTTCAAATGATAAGAACATTTAAAAAAAGCAATTTGACCAGGGTCACACAGCAACACATGTTGCTTAGTCAGAATTTATCAGTTAATGGAACTTAAATCCTGCTCTATTAACCACAGACTTTAAAGCAGAGGTAGAAATTGGCTCTGTGTAGTAAGAGAATCAATATTGATGCTATAACATACAGTGGGGTTGGCAAACTTTATCTGTAAAGAACCAGATAGTAAATATTTTAGGCTTTTCAAGCCATACAGTCTCTGTGGTAACTATGCAACTCTGTGGTTGTATCATGAAAACAGACAATACACAAGCAAATGGGTGTGGCTGTATTCTAACAAACGTTTAATTACCATACAGACAGTGGCCCAAATTTAGCATGTGGTGGTCCATAGATTGCCAATCCCTGATATATGGCCCCAGCTGGTTATTGCTTTATTCTGCCAAGAGAAAACAAAGAAAAATATTCTATTTAAAAAAAAATACAGTAGAGTTTATACTCTACATCACAGAAATAAGTTTTTTAACACAACTAAGGTTACAGGTCCCAAATGCTGATACATAATGCATCTGTGTAACACATACACAAGGCCTTTGATAAATAATTGAAAGAGTAACATTGAAGATCCTATGTGAGTATTTTCCTTGCCTCTTGACACCATTCCTTTATTCAACATACATTTCTAGCATCATAAAAGTCTATTTTATACAGACAGTCACAGACCGATGTCATAATTAGCTACCACTGATTGTTTTGGAAGCCTTTCTTCAAATTTTCAGTTCAGCTTACTTACATGATGGGTATTGTTGATTCTAAGGGCTACATTCCAAGGTGAGTACATAATTAGTATCTATATCCAAATGTAGTCACATTGAATTAGGCACTGTAAACAAACAGCAATGGGATTACACAGTTTGAGTTTCAAGCTTATATATTTTTTCACATTAAGATTTCTGCTAATAAATGAGAATTCAGGAGGTGTGTTTCCCTCATTTTGATGAGATAAGAATATCCCTAAGAGTTCTGTCTGGTATTCTGTTAAGATTATTGAGTTCCATTGGGAATGTCATTTCTTTGGAAATTCAGAAAGACAATTGAGAATCTTGTTAAAAAAAAAAAAGCCCTATCATATAGACTTTTCATTGTAGTGGTGGGGTTAATTTTGTGGTAATATTGATGCTCAAGGTATTTGGGATACTGGAACTACTGAACAACTGTTCTTTGAAAACAAGCTTTCTGATAATGTTGTCTCCTAATCTATTTTGGGCCCTGTTCAGCCTTGGCACAGGAACAGAGCAAGGCTGAAAATGTCTGTATTAGTTTACTAGGGCTGCTGTAATAAACTGCCACAAATCGAGTGGCTTAAATGACAGAAATGTATTATCTTTGAGCTCTGGAGGCTGGAAGAGATCAAGTGTCAACAGGGTTGCTGCCTTCTGAGGGCTGTGAGAATCTTTTCCATGCCTCTCTCCTAGAATTTTGGTGGTTTGCTGGCAGTCTTTGTCATTCCTTGACTTGTAAAAGTATCACGCCGATCACATGGCATTCTTCCTATATGCATCTCTGTGTCCAAATTTCTCGTTTATAAGGACATCATTCATAATGGATTAGCGGCCGACCCTGCTCCAGTATGACCTCATCTTAACTAGATACATCTGCAGTGACTCCATCTGCAAATAAGGTCACATTCTGAGGTACTGTGAACTAGGATTTCAACATATGTAATTTGAGGAGACACAATTCAACCCATAACAATATTCATGATGGAGTTTCAAGTCAATAATACTGATTCAGTTCTAGTGTTAAGAAAGATTACATCCTGTGAGACAAAATGATCTGTTTTTTGCCACTAAGGTAAATCTTGGGTGTGTATTCATAGTTTTCCAATTTCTATTCAACACTTACTTTAATCTTAAATATAACATTATAGAAATATTTTAAGTTTATCTTTAATATGAAATATTTAAGAACTACTTAAAACAGTCAACCAAAGGTATCTGGAAATATTTAAAAAAATAATATGTAATCCTTTCACATATAATTTAGTTACAAAGAAAGAAAAAAAATATTAAAGGTACATGATTTAAAAAAAAAAAAGCACTCCTGGGCACATACCCAGAGAAAACTATAATTCGAAAAGATACATGCATCCCAATGTTCATTGCAGCACTAAGACATGGACACAACCTAAATGCCTGCCTACAGATGGATAAAGAAGGTGTGGGGTGTGTGTATATGTGTGTGTGTGTGTATATATATACACACACATATATATAGTGGAATATTACTCAGCCATAAAAAGAACAATGCCATTTGCAGCAACATGGGTAGACCTAGAGATTATCATATTAAGTGAAGTAAGCCAAACAGAGAAAGACAAATATTATATGATATTGCTTATATGTGGAATATAAAAACAAAAAGATACAAATGAACTTACTTACAAAACAAAAACAGACCCATAGACATAGAAAACAAACTTATGGTTACTAAAGGGGACATAGAAAACAAACTTATGTTTACTAAAGGGGAAGGGGGTGAGGGATAAATTAGGAGTTTGGGATTAACATATACACACTACTATATATAAAATAGATAACCAACAAGGACCTACTATATAGCACAGGGAACTATGCTTAATATTTTATAGTAACCTATAAGGGAAAAGAATCTGAAAAAGAATATATATTATATATATATATATATATAATTGAATCACTGTGCTGTACACATGAAACTAATACAACATTGTAAATCAACTATACTTCAATAAAAAATCAAGTCGATTAATAAAAACAGGTCATTAATTACTAAAGAAAATTAGATTATACATATAATTTATATATTTTCAGTGAAAATTTAATAAAAATTATTATCCCACAGGTATTTATACACTATGGTGTTTTAAAGTATTGTCATATGTCTAAGCTTTAAATTTCTAATCCTTTAAAAACCCATTCACATAAAGCATTTGACATTTTTCCATTGTTTCAATACTAGTAATTGTGCCTCAGTTTTAAACTGTTCAGCAAAATATTTTATAAGGAATAGTGTTTTAGTTTTAAAATTATCTTTTGAGTACCATATAAAATCAAAATGAGCATCTCATATCATAATATACTTTCCATGTATTCTACTTTAATAAGTTTAGCATTTAGCTGTGAAAACAGGCCAACACGTTTTTTTGTGTGTCAGTGACCTAATCTTACTTTTTCTGTTTAAAGAGGTGATGATCACATGAATATAAATGAATTGACCGTGTCAAATCTATTACACCAAATAGTCTGATAACACTGAAGAAACATGTATTTTTAAAATACAATATTAGTTTCTTTACTATACTAAATTAAAATCCTCTGCATGTTTGCTATTACTGTGGCAACAGGTAGTTTAGTATTGTGATAAGATTATACTTGTAATTGCCTGGGACAAGCATTTATTGTTTTGATTTTCTTATTTTGATGCTCCTCTTTCTCTTTACATATGTATTTCATTATAGACTATCTGAAACCATTTTTCCTTATTTTTGAAAATTTTATTCTGAAATAATATAAGATATACAGTAGACTTGTAAAGATGGTTCAGAAGTTTGGATTTTTTTTTCTGTTTCAGGAGGTATTTTCTTTATTTGTAACATCTTTTCCAATTTGTGACAGCTCAGTCTTTCCTTGTATTTCATGATACTTTTAAAGAATAGTGTTAAGGAATTTTGTAGAATGTCCCTCAATTTAAGCTTGTCTAGTATTTTCACATGTTTGGACTAAGGCTATGGATTTGGGGGAACAATATAATAGAAGTGCCCTTCTCATCACATCATAGGATGTGCATGATATTAACTTGAGTTATTACACTTGATGTTAAAGTTGATCATTTGGTTAAGGTAGTGTCTGTCCAGTTTCTCCAGTTTCCCTTTCCATTCTCTATTATTTGGAAGTGAGTTACTAAGTCCAGCCTGTATACAAAGGGAGGCAAATTAAATTCTTAGAAGGAAGTATATCAGAGATTTTTGTGGACATGTATTAAAGCAAACAGTAAGTATGTTAACTCATTTCTAAACACATATCTATATGCATTTCTTTATCTATGACTAAACATTAGTTCATGTTGATCTCGCCACCTCTAACCCAAGACTACAGGGTGCATTCTAGCATTCTTCCTTACTTACTTATACAGTAACTTCTTTCTCTGAGAGTGAGAAACTGTGCTCTCATTGTCTACCATCTATTTACTCATTTGTTCAATCATAATATACATGTAAGTTACTTTCAGAATTGCTAAATTACAGCCTTGTGAGAAACAAAATTACCAACTAGGATATACTGTTTGTCTTTAATCTTATGGTATCCAGACAAAACACTGTTTTAAAGTGATTTCGGTCAGTTACTTTCTTACCCATTTCCTTCAGTGAAGTTGTCGTACATTTGTAACACATTAATTCATTTTTCATAATCTCGATCACATCTTGATTTCCCCTCATATCCTGGTTGATTTTTATTGTGTGATAGGAAAAGTCACCTAGTGTAGTATAAGGGTTTTTTTTATGCCAGTTTTTTAAAAATTTATTTTTATTATTTTTTAATTTATTTTTGGCTGTGTTGGGTCTTTGTTGCTGTGCACAGGCTTCCTCTAGTTGCGGTGAGTGGGGGCCACCCTTCATTTTGGTGCACGGGCTTCTCATTGCGGTGGCTTCTCTTGTCACAGAGTACAGGCTTTAGGCACGCGGGCTTCAGTAGATGCAGCATGCGGGCTCAGTAGTCACGGCACACAGGCCCTAGAGCGCGCAGGCTTCAGTAGTTGTGGTGCATGGGCTCAGTTGCTCGGCGGCATATGGGATCTTCCTGGACCAGGGCTCGAACCCATGTCCTCTGCATTGGCAGGAGGATTCGTAACCACTGTACCACCAGGCAAGTCCTAGTATAAGGTTTTATGGGCCTTAATGAATACATAGTCATGGATCAACTACTATGTATCATACAGAACAATTTCAACAACTCAGATATTCATTTATATATGGCCCCTTTGTAGTAACCCACTCTCTCCTCCACAACTCTTGGTAATAACTGATATGTTTTCCATCCTTATATTTGTGTCTTATTAGGATACCATATAAGTGGAATCATGCAATATGGAGCATTTTAGGCTGGTTTCTTTCTCTTAGGAAAGTATATTTAAAATGTATCCATATTGTTATGGATATCGAGCCATTCTTACATCCTTGGAATAAATCCCACTTGATCGTGGTGTATGATCCTTTTAATATATTATTGAATGTGGTTTGCTAATATTTTGTTCAGGATTTTTGATCTATGTTCATTGTGATACTGGCCTGTAATTTTTTTGTGTGTGTGATATCTTTGAAGGTTTTGGTATCAGAATGATGCATTTCCACTCCTCTTACCCATCTTATTGTGGTTCCTTCTTTACATCTTTAGGTGTAGAAGATCTTTTCTGCTAGTCTTTTGGTCATTCTCATTGATAGTTACTCTGTAAACAGTTGTCATTTTGGTGTGTCTGTGGGAGGAGGTGAACTTAGGAACTTCCTGCTCTGCCATCTTGGTCACTCTACCTGTTTCACTGACTTTTGTATGTTTACTTTGTATACTGTGGCCTTGCTAAACTCACTTATTACTTAAAGGAACTTTTTATAGATTACATTGGATTTTCATTTATTACTTTTCTGTGGCTGGTTTCTTGCTGCAGTGTCACAGATGAGTAGTTGCAACAGAGTTTGTATGGCCCTCATACAATTTACATTAAAGTTAAATCACTTTTAATTTACTTTCTGGTTATTTACTTCTTCTTGAGTTAGTTTTAGGTAAGTCATGTACTTCAAAGAATTACAACATTTCATCTAATTTCTCCAACTTATGGATGTAGAATTGGTGGTGATATTCCTTTTCTTTTTAATGTCTGTGGGGACTGTAGTGATATCCCCATTTTTATTTCTATATTGCCAATTTGTGTCTTCTTGTTTTTTTCTTGGTCAATGTAACTATGGTTATATCCATTTTATTCATCTTTTCAAAGATGAATATTTTTTGACTTTCAAAAATAATCTTTTGTTTTCATTGGTTTTCTTTATTGTTTTTCGTTCTAAATTTCATTAATTTCTATATTATTCTTCATTATTTTATTTTTTATTCTTTTGGTTTATTCTTCTTTGTCTGGTTTTTAAAGGCAAACCCTAAAGTAATCAATGTAATCTCTTTTTTTCCTAATATAGACATTCAATGCTATAAATTTTTCTCTAAGTATGTCAGCTGCATCAAACAATTTTGAAATGTTTTATTTTCATTGTGTTTAGTTAAAAATATTTTTAAGTTTCCTTATAGCTCCCTCATTTACTCAAATGTTATTTAAAAAGAATATCTCTGGATTTCCAGTGTTTGTGCTGACTGCCCAAACTTACTTCTGAAATGGATTCCTAGTTTAATTCTGTTGCGATCTGAGAGCATAACTGACATGTTTTATTCTTTTAAATTTGTTAAGATTTCTTTTTGTTCCATTTTGGTGAATTTTCATTTGCCCTGGTGGACAACATGTTTTCTGATGTTCCTGAGTTGAGTCTTCTATGACTGTAAATTAGGTTAAATTGGGAATCGTGTTGTTTAGGTCACCTCTATTCTTACTGATTTTCTTTCTACTGGTTCTGTCAATTATTGAGAGTGTTGAATCCTACAACTATAGTTATGACTGTGTCTATTTTTTCCTTTCAGAGCTATCAGATTTGCCTCATTTATTTTGTGGCTATTGTTAGGTCCATACACATTTATGGTTGCCATGTCTGCTTGGAGAATTTACCTATTTATCATTATGTAACATCCCTTTTTATCTCTGATTATATTCCTTGTTATGACATCTACTCCATCTTAGTTTTATATATACTGCTTTTGTTTTATTTGTCTGCCATATCTTTCTCATTATTTACTTTTCATTCAGATATATCTTTATATTTAAAATATATTTTTTTAAAACAGCATATAGTTCCAAGGGGTTTCCACCAGTGTTCGAAGGTGGCAGGTTTTGTCGCTCTTCCTCCTGCAGACTAAGACTTTCCTTTCATTGGAGAATAGGGGAGTTGGCTTTTGGCAGAATTTGGGGGAATGGTTTCTTTTCCCCTCCCTTGGCCAGTACTACAAAACCAAGTTTCTCTATTTTTTTTTTTTTTTTTTTTTTGCGGTACGCGGGCCTCTCACTGTTGTGGCCTCTCCCGTTGCGGAGCACAGGCTCCGGATGCGCAGGCTCAGCGGCCATGGCTCACGGGCCCAGCCGCTCCACGGCATGTGGGATCTTCCCGGACCGGGGCACGAACCCGTGTCCCCTGCATCGGCAGGCTGACTCTCAACCACTGCGCCACCAGGGAAGCCCTCTCTGTATATTTCTTGATCTTCCATATCACTGCCGGTGAAGTTTGTGGAGGAAAAAGCCTGCAAAATGGTACAAGTCCCTCTATGTTTGTAGCACCCTGGGGCTTCAGATTTTCATGTTATCACACATTGTCTTTAATAATTTGTTTTTTAAAAATATAGCTGGGGTGGGCTTCCCTGGTGGCGCAGTGGTTGAGAGTCCGCCTGCCGATGCAGGGGACGCGGGTTCGTGCCCCGGTCCGGGAAGATCCCACATGCCGCGGAGCTGCTGGGCCCGTGAGCCATGGCCGCTGAGCCTGCGCGTCCGGAGCCTGTGCTCCGCAACGGGAGAGACCACAGCAGTGAGAGGCCCCCATACCGGAAAAAAAAAAATATATATATATATATATATATATATAGCTGGGGCTTCCCTGGTGGCACAGTAGTTGAGAGTCCGCCTGCCGATGCAGGGGACGCGGGTTCATGCCCTGGTCCGGGAAGATCCTACATGCCACGGAGCGGCTGGGCCCGTGAGCCATGGCCACTGCGCCTGCGTGTCTGGAGCCTATGCTCCGCAACGGGAGAGGCCACAGCAGTGAGAGGCCCGCATACTGCAAAAAAAAAAAAAAAAAAAAATATATATATATATATATATATATAGCTGGATCGTTTACTTGCTTACATGGCCTCCAGTAGCATCTGTCCTGGTCAACTAATGCTTGGGTACTCTTGCTTCCTGCAGGTACTTAGCTATCACTACGTAGATTCCACGTTAGTTCTTTGACTTGTATATTAGTTTTTCATGGCTGCTATTACAAATTACCACAACTTAGTGACTTAAACAACACAGTCTATCATTTTTGCATTTCTGTAGGTAGAAGTCTAACAAAGATCTTACTGGGCTAAATCAAAGTGTTGCCAGGGCTGCTTCCTGTCTGTGGGATCTGAGTAGGATTTGTTTCCTCATCCTTTCCTGCATCTAAAGGATATGCCTGTTCTTTGGGTCATACCCCTGCTTCTTCATCTTCAAAGTTAGCAGAGGTGAGCTGAGTCCTTCTCATAGCACATCACTCTTTTGCCTCTGTTTACCACTTTCATGATCTGCTTCCTGCATATCCAGTGAGTTTAGTAATATCACAGGATCCCACCTTTTTCTTTTTTAATGTCAGTCTCACCAGATGGGACAGGAATTTCAAAACTGAATATAAGATATCAAACAGCTAGAATTTCTAAAATTTGCCTTCCTGGCTGTATATAGCTAAATATCTCTGTTTTTTATCAAAATGTTTGTACTGTATTTATATACTTGGATTTATGGTTATCTTGTCACATAATACATTCCATGCAGCATTTAGGTAACTATTTAGATAATACCAGGTTTCACAACTGTTCACCTTCACATTTTTCAGTCAGTGTGCACTATGTCCACAGAACATCACCAAGCACTTCAAAGTACACATCAGAGAAAGATACGTTGCTTGTCACCCACACCCAAGGGATTTCAAGTACTAAGAGAGACAGGAAAGATTACACCTGACAATAGTTAAGCACCATCATCATAATTCACATGAACTGAGTGAAAATAAAATGGATAGTAATATTCTTAGAGAGTGGACAAAAGAGAAGGCTATGAAGAAAATTTTTTAGAGAAAATGTCGTTAGATATATACAAGAGCTTTTATGACTCTTAGCTCATATTTCTATACATATACTTGTAGCTGGAGCTGATAAATTCTAAAGAATGCATCCACAAACTGCTAGCCAGGAACATAAATATATTTATATCCAAGAAGCAAAGTATATCATAGTCATCTATCAGTGTAGAAATGATATATCAGATATCCAGGAAGAATATAGCCAGGTCAGATCTCAGTCTTTGCTCCCTGATGTAGCAAAAACACAAACTTTCTCATTTTGTTCTATATCCCCCAAACTGTAAGATGTGTAAAGGCCAAATTTAACATGGATAGAACAAATAGTACCACATGGGGAAGGCTATTTATAGTGCACTGTTTTCTTAAAAATTTGCACTGTATGAAATATCTTGTCAGTATCAAAAAATCTTGTCAGTATTCTGTAGCTACATGATGTCACATTATTATATTTTCCTGTTTGACATCCCAATCAAACACTGCACAAGGAAGAAAAGTTTCCTGCTCAAAGTAGTCAAAAATCATAATTTTATAATCTGAAAACTCTCTGTGGACTCTTTAGAAAGCATTTCATGGTACTCTAATACTTGCAAGACCATTAGCATATTTCATCCCAAAATAAAACCTTGATATAATCTAGTGTTGTGATGGGACTCCAGCCATATGCATCTTTATAAATCAGATGCAGAAATTTATTTTATCCTAAATACTTAATTTATTCCTGGATCATACTCAGAAGGCAAAAGATTATAATACCTTGACAGAAATGTAAAAAAAGTCAACAGTTTCTGCCTGTTTCTTTTCTGAGTTAGTGCTTAGGTTGGCCAAGAACTGCAGCTCCTGGATCATAATGAAATGCTTAGGAAACTCTGCAGTCCAGTGGTCAACTAGAACTGGTCTTTGGTTCAACTCATTCATGCATTTCTCCAGAAAGAAAATTATTTATACCAGTTATGTGCATCCTTCCATCCAAGGACAACATGTGGACCCAGCCCCTTTGTGATGCACATGTGTGAGGATGATTTTATGAGCATCCTCATCTTATACATGAGAAAACTGGCACGGATTTTGTCTGACTTATGTGCTCCACCTCTCCTCTCCCAGCAGTTTTGTGCTACCTTATTACTTAAAATCTCTTCTAGCTAGGACATGTCTTCAACAGGGGCAAATTTAATGACAATAAGAATTCATTAAAGTCTAGATTAAATTCTTTGCATTATTCAGTGTTACTCCAGGTTTTTTTTTTTTATTCCAGTGTATTTTGATATGTACTTCATGCTTTGATGTTTCTAGCTTTCAGAGTACCATGTATAGCATAGTAATTGATGACATATAGTAGAACCCTGAAGTGGAGAGTAACTGGTCACCCACCTGCAAGTGAACAAGTGCATTGCTAACACTTTGGAAGTTTGCCGGTTATACTCAACAATTAAAAGAGTATAGAAAGTGAAAAACGTATTGCTTGAAAACCATGGATCCTTTAAATACTTATGGTATAACACCATTTTATGGTGTAGAAATGTTGGTATGCATAGAATAATTTCATAAGCAAGGAACGTTTACTCTCTGTAGGTTCCTAAGCAGAGTTTTATCAGTCTCTTTCGAGTTTGATCAATCTCTTTCGAGTTTGGGGTATTTTGGCTGCCTGCTAAATATTATTAAATTTGAATCTATTTGAAATAACTTACTGATTCAAAGATACTTATGAAACTTTAAAAATTGCTATATAGTTACAGTTTTGAACCTTTAATCTTTTACTGAGTCACATGCTTCCTTTTTGTAATACTCGGAGAGCTTCTGATTAAGTTTTTGAGCCACACTGAAGTTCATTCTAACATGACAACCTTTCAGTTACTGTCTTTTAAATTAACTTTTGTCTCCTCTTACCCTTAGCTTCCCTAGAAATATTTCATTATATGCTTATTAGGTGAATTCCAACATGTGAACTTTATTATATGTTCTAGACTATTTTTTCAAAGTCTCTCAAATATTGGGGTACCTATATCAAGCACAGTATTGCAGATAGAGTTCTCATTAACCAAGAGAACCCTGCAAAGAACAAGAGACTGCTGTGTACAAAGAGGCAATAATGGATTACAGGGAGAAAAACCACAAGATAAACAGATATTGATTTATTCCAGCATATGACAGTTACAATGCATGATCAATACGTGGTAAATAGATACATGTTGAAGGATAGATGGATTAAGGCAGGGGTCCCCAACCTTTTTGGCACCAGGGACCTGTTTCGTGGAAGGTAGTTTTTTCACAGACGGGGTGGGGGTGGGGGGATGGGTCAGGCGGTAACGCGAGCGATGGGGAGCGATGGGGGGCAGCAGATGAAGCTTCGCTCGCTCGCCAGTCGCTCACCTCCTGCTGTGCAGCCCATTTCCTAACAGGCCACGGACTGGTACCAGTCCGTGGCCCAGGGATAGAGGACCCCTGGATTAAGGGATATATTGGTAACTGTTTCTTAAGGCAATTAAAAAATAGTTCCAGAAATTTTCGATTACAAAAGTTGTCATGTTTTGGTTTGGGCAGGAAAATTAAGGCCTCAGAGACCATATTCATTGTATAGCCTTAGTCAAATCACTTAATCAGAGTTTGATGGTTACAAAATAAGAGTTATAGTAGATACATGCTAACCAACTTGATGGCTTACAATGAAAGTATTAATTCAATTTACCCAATATAGTGCTGATACAAATATTCTCACTACTACAATCCTTGGCTGAGATTATAATAAGGCATTTTGGAAATGCTAAATGCTTAAAAGTGACATCTTTAGTATTATCACATCATTTTCAAAATTTTCTAACCTGTAGGTCTGGGAGAATCTTAATCATTGATCTCTGCATAGACAGGAAAATCAAATGTGAATAAACATTTAAAAATATGATGACCTTTATAGTATGAAAGAACCAACTGTATGGTGATTTTGAGCAGCTTTAGGAATTTAACTTATTTGGGACTTAGGTAATTCATTGAAAGTCTCATAAATAGAGTGGTATGGCAATGGTAAAGGATTATAATAAACTTCATATAGTATTTCTTTATGAACAGAGAGGAGTGATTCCTTTGGGATATGCCAGGGATTTAGTTGATTCACTAATTCCTTAGAGCAATAGGTGGCTGACATATCTATTCACTGGCTTGTGATGTAATGAAGTGCTTGACAGAAGTAAGTTAGTTTAACAAGTTGACCTGCTTACATAGCATCTGTAAATATTGCATGAGTCATAGCATTAATTGGGTCATTTGATTGCACAGGCCGAAATGAAGGGCTTCTAGCAGTTTTGTACCTTTTCCAGCATTTGTCAGTTTTACCCTACGTAATGAAAGGTCACTGGCTTGAAATATATTCTGAGCTTATTTTGACTTCACTTCCTAGGCATCATTCTAGGTTCCTGTGCACAATACAAGACATTTGCTCACCAGTGATGAAAATGGTACCTACATTAATCACTAAGGTCTAATGTTCTGTAGTTCTGATGAAATGAAAGAAAATAGTTTCCAGAGGTTTCTGTTAAAAATATTACTCTTTAAGTAATTAGGAATAGAGATAGCAAAGCAAATGATTTCTTCAGGATTTTGTTATGTGAAAAAATAAAGCGTTTTACTTCGTATATAACCTGATTTTATGCAATTCATAGCAGAGAGTAATTCAGGTTTATAAATAACCTTGTAGAAAGGATGTTATAAAAGCTGTCGCTGAATTTTGAATAAAACCCACATTTTTAAAACTTTGAATGTGTGATGCAAAACAAATAAATATGCTATTAGTTTACTGTATCTCAGTGAAATAGATTTCAAAATTAGTGGCGGAAAAATCTGCATTTTTAATTATGTATTTCTCTGTGTATAGAATACTGTTTTGTAAAATTAGTGTCATGTCTTCCTGTATAATAGCAAAAACAAACAATAGTTTGCCTGAAGTTTATTAGCATAGACTATAATCCCTACAATTAGATAAATTTGTTTCTTTACTTGGAAAGGTATATTTTCAGGATACAAACAAGGCATAGAGAACATTATTTGTCCCCACTTTCAAAATGGATCTTGAAACCACTTCTGAGGCAGCTCAGATGTCTAAATGCTCTCTGGAAAACATTAAAATGCCATCTCAGTCTTTGTTTAGACATTATTGATTTTATATTACAAGTAGATGAAAGGTCCACTTGGGGAATACTGCTGTATAATTGCTGCAATGACTTAGCCATCTAATACTACCCAGGGCAAAAGCCATTTGATCAAAATCAATGTAAAATATACATTTATCCTCCTGAGACATCCAGGGTATGGGGGGGGGATGCCAAGTATGAAGAGCAATATTTAATAATGTGACATCAGAAGTAAAAGCAATTACATCTTTACTAACTCTCAAATGCAAATGACTGTACATGACTCTGAATTCTGGAGTCGTATGGTTTATTGACAATAAAATAGACAAATCAATAACTTCTGCAAAAAGAGTGTTTTGAAAGAATAAATCTTGTATTAGTAGCAGGAACGTAGCTTTACAAAACTGCTCAAATGCCATACCTCTTGCTTGTTTAAGCACATGGTTTATAAAACATATTCTGGGCAGGGCTTACATATTCACCTTTTCTTACATCTTCCCAAGCTCTTAGTTGGACGGCCTATATAGTCAACATGTCATATCTACTTGAAAATTCTTTTCGACCTCAGGAATATTGGTCAGATTTGTAGGATTCAAGTTCTGCTCTATCTAGTCTCACTTCTCATCTGATCCCAGGAATAGGAGAGTGTGGCTGGACATTGTTGATGGGCATCTTTTACTGGGAGAGATGGATTTACCATGAACAAATGAAGTTTAAACTTCATACTCTCCTGGGAAGGATACTTTGCGTGGCCCTGGAAAGGACCCTAGCGATGTGTACATATATTCAAATATGTTTGTAAAATGGTAAGATATTTATAAGTTTCTACAATTGCTTTTCTAACCTAAATGATGCAAATACTGTTATATTCATTATTTTGTTTTATTTTTTTGAAAGAGGAGTCCAAAACCATATTAGCCTGTGACCCCACAAATCCAGGGTCTGCCCGAGCTATTGACAAGACCCATAAAATTATCCAAGTTGAGTGTGGGAGTGCCTGATACCTGATCGTAATGTCAATGATGTGTCCTTGGTCAATGTGTCCTATCATTCAGGGTGTTCATATTCTGTAAGCCCTGAGTGACCAAGTGCCAACTGAAAAGGATCAGCCGTGTATGAAAACAATATTTCAGTGTTATGTCTTTTAGCAAGAGCACAACATATATATATATATATTTTTTAATGTTGAGCCTTCTTTTATTTATTTTTATTTTTGGCTGTGTTGGGTCTTTGTTTCTGTGCGAGGGCTTTCTCTAGTTGTGGCAAGCGGGGGCCACTCTTCATCGCGGTGCACGGGCCTCTCACTGTCATGGCCTCTCTTGTTGCGGAGCACAGGCTCCAGACGCGCAGGCTCAGTAGTTGTGGCTCACAGGCCTAGTTGCTCCGCGGCATGTGGGATCTTCCCAGACCAGGGCTCGAACCCGTGTCCCCTGCATTAGCAGGCAGATTCTCAACCACTGCACCACCAGGGAAGCCCACAACATATATTTTTAACTCATCCTAGTAGAATTTTATTTTAATAACTTTCTTTACGCTCGAAAAAATGACATCATTATTTCTCGCAATCATAGCTTCCACTCCACTGTTTCTCACACCCACCCATAAACACAACGATACCAAAACTTTCGCAGTTGATCATTATCTATGAGAGGTAAATTCTAAACAAAGGGGCTTCCCTGGTGGCGCAGTGGTTGAGAGTCCGCCTGCCGATGCAGGGGACACGGGTTCGTGCCCCAGTCCGGGAAGACCCCACATGCCGTGGAGCAGCTGGGCCCGTGAGCCATGGCCGCTGAGCCTGCGCATCCGGAGCCTGTGCTCCACAACGGGAGAGGCCACAACAGTGAGAGGCCCGCGTACCGCAAAAAAAAAAAAAAAAAGAAAAAAAAAAATTCTAAACAGAATCATCTATAGTGCATGATGCTCTGGTATCTCAAGAATGTATACAAGGTGAGAACTGATCTGCAGTATGTAAGTCAACTCAAAAAATCAGAAATGTCTTATCTGAGTTAAAAGCAGGAAAACACCTTCTTCAGACCCTTTGAGGCATCAAAGCTGCTCACATTCAGCTACACCACTCTGCTTTCTACCTGTACACACCACATCTTTCTATCTAAAGCATATATATCCGTAGCCTGTACTCACATCAACTGATCTTACATCTGTAGATTGAGAACCTATGGATTCATTCATTCCTGAATTCATTCGTTTAAGAAATATTTATTGAGCACATTTCTGGGCCTGGCATTCTTCTAGAGATGGAGCAAGACAAATGCAAGTGCCACTTTTAAAGAACTTAAAATCTGGCAGAACTCTGGTGCCATGATAGTCCCTACCATGTCAACTGAGAAGATCTGTCCTAAAGAAGCAAGGGTTGTAAATCACCTACCTTGGAAATGCACCAGGACTTTCTACCTGGCGAGTTCAAAGATCCCCAAGGCTCAGCATCTAAGGAAAGGCATTTGGGGATGGAGGATGAGAAGGTATCTTTCATGTTAGAGTATTACTACGGGGAACATTCTCATCACACAGACCACTCATGCATTTCTAGTGTAGCTTCCTTGCTTACTTACTTGCTAAGTAATCAAAAGAAACCCCACCCTGTTATATCCCATATACATGCTTTTACGGTATATTGAATCTTCAAAGTTTCTTAGTATGATAGAGAGATAGATAAGCTTGAATAATTAAGTTTGTGTGGGTGTGCATTTGTCTCTGTGTATGTATGTCTATTCTATCTTCTTTTGTGACTGTCTGCTGGTGGTGAAACAACATTGCCCAGCAGTGTTCTTAGAGAAAGAACCCTGGATTTGAATTCAGGTTATACTAGAGGTCATATTTATAAACTGTGTGATCCTAGCATATTACATAAGCTTTATAAACCTCAAGCTTTCATTCCTAACATAGAGTTAATACAACCTGTTTGATCAAGATTAGATGAGTCTTTTATTTTTCCATTTGTTTTAAGTATGCTCCATATGATACCACCTTGCCTCATTTAAATCTGAACATTTACTGAGATCAGGGATTATGCTTTTCAAATCATCATTTTTCTTTCCTAAATATTAGTAATGATAACATTTATTTAGTGTTTACTGTATGGTAGGCACTCTATTAACCACTTTACATACTTCACTCATTTAATTTTTGTAATATTCCTAGCCACTTGTTAAGATTTCAAGTTCTGCAGAGACTGCTTGACTTTAAAATTTAGCTCTTCCACTTACAAGCTATAATGGAAAAACCACTTAGCCTCTCTGAATCTCAGTTTTCAAATCTACTCATAGGTAGTTATGAGTCTTAGATGAATTAATAAAAGTAAAGTACATAAATATTGCCTGGAGTATAGTAAGTTATTAAATACACGATGGCTTTGTTTTCAAATATACCCATTTTTACCATTATCACCTCTAACTTGAACAGGTAGATTTATTACTGTTCATTTTTTGCTCTTTTGTGGAGTTTGGTTTTTTTGTTCAGTAAATATTCATAAGGAACAAACCTTAGCCTCACCTAGGTAAGCCCAGCATATGGACTCTCTCCTTTCCTACCCATTTTCTCTATGGAAAGACTGTATTTCCCCATACCATGTGTGTTTTTCCACACACATGGCCTTGTCCATGTGATGTTCTTTGGCTAATGGAATATAGTATGAAATGATCTGGTGTAAGTTGCAAGCCTCCACCTTAAGTAAAATCACTTGTTTCTCTTACCTCTCTGGGAGATTCCTGTCTCCACCCTGGGAAGTACATGCCCCATATACCTGATGGCCCTACATACAGGCCTCAAGGATGTGAGGTAGAGTAGGTATGAACTTAATATGTAGGAAGAAGCAGAGCCACTGGAGCTGTCCAGCCGACACACAGATGTGTTAGTAACCAATGCATACCGTTTGCCACTGAGATTGCACGTGTGCCTTATAATGTGGTAAAGACTTCCCCTCATCAGGCTCTTCTGTGTATTACTCAAAGTAGTTTTTAAAAAACATACATGTAATACTATCATTTCCCCCGCTTAGCACCTTTCAAAGGCACCATCACAATTACACTAAAATCAAGTTCCTGGTCATAGCTTATGAGGATTTTAACTACCTCTCAGATATCATATTTTTCTGTACACAGATCATCTGGGCCTTTTTCCTTTTCCTAGAACATGCCAAGGACTTTTCCTTCTTAGGCCCTTCTCAAATGTTATTGTGTCTTCCTGAAAGGATATTCCACCCTTTTCTTTCCATGCCCCTCACCCTTCATGTCTTAACTTAAAAAGTCATCTTCTTAGAAATGTCCGTCCTGACACCTTATCTAAATAGGATCTCTCTGTCAGTCTCTGTTTTATCTCTTACTATCATTTTATACAGTTTTTATTATCTATTTATTTAATTGTTTTTTATCTGTCTATTCTACTACAATCTAAATCCTGTGAGGTCAACACATGAGTTTTACTTATTTACTATTGATTATCAAGAACCTAGCAGACACGATGCCAAAAGCTTAAAAGTATCACAAATTCTACTGGATAAATAGGTTTTGTTAAGGAAATTGAGGTAGATAATGAAATAAATTCCACAGTATTATACAACTGATAACCAAGTGCAGAACTAAGACTCCTATTCAAGTGTATCTGTTGTTTGTAAAGCTCCAGATATTTGGGAGAAATCAACAAACATACATATTTTATCTGTAATACATGTAGCCTTCATTTATTCAGTTTTGGTAATTCATACCAAATGTTGAGGAACCAGTCATTGAATTATCCGATAGTAAATGGTTAATTAATTAAGTACTGCATGATTCTAACAGTTGCATTTATACTACTTGGAATAGTAGGTTTCAGTTAGCCTCAAGTACTTTAGAAATACTTATTATTAAAAATTCACAACCTAAATATATAGTATTATTTATTTATTTAAACAGATACTTTCAAGGTCCTCTACTATACAACTTGATCTACTTTAGTAGACATCTCTGATAAATATTTAATAGTATCTAAATTTCAGTTCTTTAAAACAATTTCATATTTCATGTTTTATACAAATTTCATATTTTATATTATTACATCCCTGTATCAGTTATAATAGGCTAGATTGTTCTGTATTAAGCAGCAACCTACAATATTAAAGGACTACAACAACAAATACTTACTTCCAGCCACATGTCTGTCATTGGTTGGCTTAGGCTCTGTTCCACATCATCTTTACTGCAGGACTTAGATTAAATGAATAGCCTCTTTCTGGAACTTTATTGGTTGTCATTGCAGAGAATATCTAAAATGTGATGAAATATGATCTGGCTTTTAAACCTTCTGCTCAAGATACATGTCACTTCCATTCCTATTTCAGTGGACGAAGAAAGTCATTTTGTGAAGTCTGAAGTCATTGGGACAAATACAAATAATTTTCCCTGAGGAAGTGGCACTGAAATTAGGGGACAATAATACATTTATGACATTTTTCACAACTCATTTCCCTGGCATGATTACTATGTAATTGTTTTGTTTCACTTTAGCTTTCTGAGAATAGCAGTTTGGTTTTCTCTTCTTGGAATGTCCATCACCCCTCTTTCTAAGATAATTCTGAAATCTCAACTGACCATATAATATGATGACTATATATATATATGTGTGTGTGTGTATATAATATATACTTATATAATATATACTTATATATTATATACTTATATATAATATATATATAATATATCTTTTACACCGACTGCTATTGTCTGTTTTCCCCCAAATTCATGTGTTGAAATTCTAATGCCCAATGTGATGGTGTTAGGAGGTGGGACGTAAGTGATTAGGTCAAGAGGGCAAGCTCTCATGAAGGGATCAGTGCACTTATAAAACATGCCGTAGAGAGATCCCTTGCCCCTTCCACCATGTGAGGCTACAGCTAGAAGTCTGCAAACCCAGAAGAGGGTCCTCATCAGATCATGCTCGTACCCTAATCTTGGATTTCCAGCCTCAAGAACTGTGAAAAATTTTGGTTGTTTGTAAGCCACCTGTTCTGTGGTATATTGTTATATAGCCTGAACATACTGTGACATCCACCATTCCCAAATCTGAGTCTTTGGAACTGATATAATGAAAAGTAAACAATAGTATTTCATTGCTAGAACCTTAGCTTTAGTAATACAGAAAATGACCTGTAGGCACTATTATTTTATACTGATTTTTACCTGATCAATCGGACATTAGAAGCCACCTAGGAAGAAGGGTGATGATGCTAATTCTATCAAGAGTCATATGGTGATTAAGGTTAGTGTTGCATGCATATTTCCCCGAATAACATTATTGTTAAAAATTAAGAATAATGATACATGATAATATTGCAGGTAAAGGTTTCTGGTTAGACTTAGTATAAAATTTGAAGATGTAGGTTTCATAAATAATGACGTAGATGAGGGGCCATGAATTCATTCATCTACAGTGGTGACATTAATATGGATTGAAATAATCCTTCAAAGAACAATAGTAAGTTCAGGAAATTTCCCCCAAAGTTTCCAAAGTTTCCAAGGTGTAGGGCCAGAAAACTTCCCTTCTTTCCTTCTAGGTTCTTTGGCTGGTCTAATAGTTAAATTGACAGAAGACCGATTAACAGGAGAAAAACTGTGTATGAGACTCCCTGGCAGTCAGGATACTGAGGCTTATATACCATTCTGAGCTAAGAGGCGGGTAGGAGTATGGGGCTTCAAATAGGGCAAAAGACAATTCACAGGAAGGTGAGAAAAGAAATGTTTGGTAGACAGATGTTTGCCATGCCATGCAGGTAAGTCTTTTTGATATAAAAAGTATCTCTGGTAATAGCTCTGAATAAATAGATATCCTTTGTATAAGCAGAATGTAGTGAACTCTGAATAAGTAAATATCCTCTGAATTAGCAGAAAGCAGTGAGACAACTCCTTAGACCCAATACATGGTGCTTAATCCTCTTGTAATTCCTTTTTTCTAACAGCCTTACCTCTGTCCATCAAAGTAGGGCTTCCTGGTACAGACTCCCTACCTAAATCCTTTTAAGCAGTTAAGTGGGAGGTAAAAAGGTCTTCTTGGTTCTGTTGGGCCCCAGTTGTCTTCAATCTTGAAATAATCCATATGCCAAAGTGGTACATTCTGGTGTGGTGTATTCTTCTCCCCCTATGAAGTTTCTAAGGTTATCAAGATATGGACATAGAGAATTCTGAAGATAGAAATTTGGTAGTCTAGGAAAAAAAATACAGATATTAGGACTGAATGACATAAGAGAACAATGACTAGCAAAATAGAATCTAAATTAGATCATTGATCAACCAGTTAGCCCAAACCTGGTACTGAGCAGCTAGTCCAAGTCTTGGGTCATACATAAAAGAAATTCACATATCCATGCCTAAATATGGTATTTATCTTCCTAGAAAGCTTAGGAAAGGTAACCATGGCACATTACCTAAGCAGATCAGTCAAATTATTTTATCAGTGGAATAACAGATACACTGACTAGTTTGCTCTAATGTCCAGATTATATGTTTCTTTATTCTATATGATACAGCTTCTGAATCTTCCAGTTGTCAGCTTCTTTCTCTTAGGTGGTTTATCATGCATTAGAATTTGTCAGTTCAATCAGACATAGACTTTTCTTGTCAGGAACATGATTGTCATGTGAAAATGTGTGGCTCAGAACCCCCTGTGGGGAAAAATCACTGCTACACCAGGGTGCTGAATACTAACCTTATTAGATTTGTTTAGGGTAGTGAGAGCTGAAAACTGATAATAGTGGTCATGGATTCTGATTTAGCTGGGAAGAAGTTCCGTCAAGGCTTCTGTTTAGGGAGAACTGAGGAAGCTGTATTCGGCATCAGAACATCCTCTGAATAAGTAGAATGTACTGAGACTCAGTACACCTTAGACTCAGTTTATGGTGCTTAATCCTCTTGTAATTCTTTTTTCAATAGCCTTGCCTCTGTGCATCGGAAGTAGGGCTATCTCTTATTTTCTTCCTCTCCTAAGTTTCTTCCATCAGAAGAGAGAGGTACTTACTCCTTAATATTCACTTTCTACTAAGACTTAAGATTAAAGGAGTCATTGGTTCAAATGACTGACTTTGGAAGCGAGATGTACTAGTATTAGGAAATTTAAGTGTATAAAATATATAATTATATACATACATCTATGGGGTGTCTGTGTGTGTGAGAATGTATGTGTCGGTCTAGGTTTGGTTAATTACTTAAAAATAATTTATTTAATTGAAGCAGGCATTCCATATGATAACATAGTTAATTTGATTTTCATTTCTTTTTCCATTGAAATATAATTACAGTATATTGTTGTGAAAATTCCTAATTTAGATCCGCAAATCAGAGAAGAAACTGTAGCTGGATTCTCTTAATTACCAGTTCTATTCAGTTGACCTGTATGATAAGCTGTCAACCTCTGGATCAAAACTCTACCTATTTAAATGGTCTAGGCATTGACGTAAATAATGTTAAATTAATTTTTTATTAACTTTCATGAACTATATGTGCTAGATTATAGTACTGTCAAAATATTTACTGTTCTTTCTTCCTTGGCCCTCACTATGGGAGAATTATATTTACTATCTCATGGATATCAGGCATAGACACCTTATTAGCTTTGGGCATGAATGTGTGGACAAGTGTCATGTAGAAATTCAAGGCAGAAATTTTAGGAGTCATTGCATGATACCACCATCTCCCTTTTCCCTCAGTTATGGGCCTGGCAATATTCCAGATAAGGGCTGCTCTTTCAGCCTAGTTCTGGAGTAAAGTGGATATTGAACAGAAACTTAGCAGAGGTAAACATCTATTATTGTATAAGCCATCAAGATTCAGGGCTTAATGTTTTTTCCACCATAGCATAACTTAGCCTAAGATTTATAGAGAAATATTTCTCAAAATAATATAATACAAAGATGTAATTCAGTTGTTTCTGTTATACAAGCACAAAGGTGTGATGGATACAGCAAATACAAAAATCTTGTGTTACTTCTAATGTCATGTAGTATAGTAACAGAACTTAACTGTTATACATAAAATTAATGACTAGTATTTAGAGATTTGGCCCTTTCATACAGTGCTATGGGAGTATAAATTGGTACAATATTTCTAAAGGGTAATTTTCAATATATGTTAAAAATATTAAAATACAATCTGATAAGTAATCCTACTTCAGAAAAAAAATATGCAAAATATAAGCAGAGGAATAGTCATTTTTAATAAGAATAAAACATTTTGAAACAATCTAATATTCAAAAGTAGAAGATTGGTAAAATCGTCACCTGTAAACTGAAATATTATGCAGCCATTAAAATAATATTATGGAGGAATATTTAATGACATAAATGTTTTTGGTAAAGAGCAAAAGCAAAACAGAACTGTAAATAATGCATTACCCTATTTTAAATGATAATAAACATGTACACAGAAACTGGAAAGAAATGAATCAACACCTTGACATGCGATTTTAATTCCATTTTCACTGGTTTTGAAATCGAGCTAGTGGTGTTAAATCAAGGAATTCCAAATCTTTAGACTAAATGCAAGTCTCTTAACTATATCACTACTATCTCTTTTTCAAACTATTGTAGAGATAGAGAATTTGTGGTAATTAAATATTATTTAGTCATTAATTCCAGCCGGGACTGCTGATAATTATGCTACAATATGATTTCCTCTAAGATATCTCACAGGCCATTGATAAACAGCTGAGAAGAAAAAAAATCAGGGGATTATGGCAAAGTGGTTTGCTATTAACTGAATAAAAAGTAATTGGATTATGTATGATCTTCAACAGCTACTAGAGTTTCAACTTTAATTAAATTGTCATAGTCCTCATTCAAAAATGAATGTTTGAGCATAAAATATTTTTAAACAACAAGAATAGCAGAATACTAATCAGGGCAGCCTATACCACCAACCTTAATTGAAAGCTCTATCAGACTGATTACCAACCAGTTTTCCACACATTAAAATCACTGGGAAAAACGTTGAGCTCTAGTAATCATTTGCAAGGTTTTCAAATATTATTACTTGATAGGAAGTCAGTTAGCATTGACTAAAAAAACTCATTCTTAAACAATTAGCCGGGTTGTGTGCATTAAAGAAAACCTAGGCTTTTAATTTTGCCTGGAAGTTTTTAGAGCCAGAATTCCCCAGCAAAGTCAAAAATGATATTTTATCAACTATTTCTGTATCTACCATGAAAGACATTTTAAACATATGATATGATTTGTTATGCCCAGCTCATTCTATTAGTGTTCTAAAGTAAACATAAGTAAATGATTAAAATATTGTATATGAAAGTGTATATATAATATTTACATAAATATATGCATGCACACATGTATTCATGTGTACATAATTACATACAGATACACATATATGCATATCATCTGGGACATCTTCCAGGCAGCTATTTGAAGGCTCTAGGGTAGATTGTTAAAGATTTCTCTGAGGAAAAGACAAGCAGTTATTTTCCTTTTGATTTTCTAGTTCTAACCTGCACAAAGATGGTAAAAATAGGAAACTGCCTCATTCAAACACATAGATTGTAGTGAGAACTAAAGGTGAGAACTTGAGTTTTCTGACTTTAAGATTTTTAATACAGTATCTGAATTATCCTCAGAGAAAGTTCTTTTTTTAACCTTTTCAAGAAATGCTTGATAAAATGATTCTCAAGATGTACATTATATTTTTTGAAAAAATTTTGAGTTAATTTAAACCAAAGACTTTCTCTAGCTCTCTATGGTAGATTTGAATAATTTGCCTTTTATATCAATATTTTAGTTACAGATTTTTATAGCTCTTATCTTTTATCAATGATTTATCCATTTCAGGAATATTTAACTTTATTTTAAAATGAAGTCAAACAAAATTAAGAAACTACATTTCTGTTTTTTAAATGCCACTTTATGCTATGTATGTTATATGCACTATTTGATTTCTTTATCTCAAAAATAATATGAGAAAGTTATTTCTTTTTAAAAGTGGATATCTGCAGTTTGGAAGGGCTCAGTACTTTAAGTTCACACATAAGTAAATCTGGAACAGGGCATATATCTGAAAGCCCTGCTCATTACACTATCCATAAAAGACATGAGGATGTCCTAGGCCTAACATAGGGTGGGGCGGAGAATGGGGGAAATAGATTGGAAATCTCTTGTTTAATTAGTTCCCCACAGGCAGTTCCTCTACCTCAAGATAAATCCATTGGATTGACCCTTACCACACTCCTTGATCCTAAACTTAATTTAGAAAGATTGGCAGTCCTGTGTTTAAAATTAACTTATTACATAATTTAGGATAACTGGCATCAAAGTTAATGCTGCTGGTTAAATAAAACTAACCCTGAAAGCAACTTATATGAATATTTAAAATAATACTGTCAAATAAAAAAATATTTTTAAGCACAATAACAAAAAATGTCAGATAGTGTGTTATTTTGTGCAGCATGAGAGGAAATAAAGTTTTTACTGGTAATTTTTAAGGTGTTACTGAGTATTCAGGGAATGATATTGTTAAGCTAATACATAATATCAAGTTACTCTTAGGTAAATATAAATCACACCCATAAGCAGTTTCATTCATTCATTTAGTAAGTTTTATTAACCAATTGCTTTGTGTCAGGCGATGAGTGAGGGACCAGAAATACAAAGTTTCCTATGATATGGCATCTAATCTTGAGGAACTCATGGAAGGAAAAAGATACATGTCATCACATTCCTGTGATTTAATATGATACATGCTCTAAAAGTGCTGGAGTCAGAGTCTTATGGTATTTGAGAAAAGAAATAGACTAAATAAACTTGAATAGACATTTCTCCAAAAAAAATATATAAATAGTCAAAAGGTATATGAAAAGATGCTTAGCCTCGCTATTCATCGGGAAATGCAAATCAAAACCACAATAATATATTACCTCACCTCTGTTAGAATGGCTATTAAAAAAAACAGATAACAAGAAATTGTTATCTCACCTCTGTTAGAATGGCTATTAAAAAAAACAGATAACAAGAAATTGGAACACATATACACAATTTATGGGACTATAAAATGGAATACAGCATAGAGGTTCCTCAAAATATTAAAAATAGAACTACCATATGACCCAGAAATACCACTTCTGGGTATATCCAAAATAAGAGAAATCAGAATCTCGAAGAGATGTTTGCATTTTGGTGTTCATTGCAGCAGTGTTCACAGTAGCAAAGATATGAAAATAATCTAAACGTCTATTGATAGATGAATGGATAAAGAGAATGTGGTATATACGTACAATGGAATATTACTCAGCTTTAAAAAAGAAGAGAATTCTGTCATTTGCAACAACATGGATGAACCTGGAGGACATTATGCTAAGCAAAATAAGCCAGGCACAGAAGGACAAATACTGCATGATTCCACTTACATGAGGTATTTGCAATAGTCAAACTCATAGAAGCAGAGAATAGAATGGTGGTTTCCAGGTGCTGGGGAGAGGAGGAAATAGGAAGTTGCTATTCAGTGCCTATAGTTTTCTTCATGATTTCCTTTCTTTGGTTTGATGAGCTTCTTGCATCTGTAGGTTTCCATCAATTCTGGAAAAAAATGGTCATTATTTCTTTAATTTTTTTCACTGTCTCCTCATTTTGGGAATTGGCCACTTACTATTATCCCACACACCACTGAAGCTCTTTGCATTTTTTTCTAAAAAGTTCTCTTTCTCTCTGTATCATTTTGGGTAGTGTTTATCACTATGTATTCAGAATCACTGCTAACCTTTTATTCTGTGATGTCTAATCTCTCAACTTTATACAGTATATTTTCATTACACATTGTAGTTTTAAATTATAGAAATTAGATTTGGATTTTTTAAGCTATCTTCTATGTCTTTACATGTTCAAAATGTACTCTAACTTCTTAAAAATGTAGACTAGTTATCAAACTGTTGTATAGTGTCTCTGTCCACAATTTCTGTCATCTGTTTCATTTCATGGTTAGTTTCAATTGATTGTTGTTTCTCCTCATTATGGAATTAGGAAGTTTTCCTAATGGAAATTGGTAATATTCCAGATACTGTGAGCTCCAGATACTGTTTTCTCCAATTTTTTCATGAAGTTCTTTTCTCTGACCTCTAATATTTTCTTCAAATCCATGAACTGAACAGTATTCAACTGAATACTTGAAATGGACTCTTTGAAGATCTCTGGATTTTTCTCTTTGCACACTTCTTTCTTCTCTGTAAGTCTATCCTGCAACATATTTGAAAAGAAAATGCAGAACAAAAGACAACTCAAAATGCATAGAAATGTGAGAGATCCATGGAGAACTGTATCCCAACAAGTCTATCCACTTCTTACTATCTGGTCACCATCCTGGGCCAGGCCACCATTATTTTTCTCTTGGACTTTCCTAACAGCATCGTAAATTATCTCTACATCCATCTTTCCCATTCAGTCCTTTTTATATATGGAAACTACCATCAACTTTTTAAAACATGGCTTCATTTTTTTTTTTTTTTTTGCGCGGTACGCGGGCCTCTCACTGTTGTGGCCTCTCCCGTTGCGGAGCACAGGCTCCGGACGCGCAGGCCCAGCGGCCATGGCTCACGGGCCCAGCCGCTCCGCAGCATGTGGGATCTTCCCGAACCAGGGCACGAACCCATGTCCCCTGCGTCGGCAGGCGGACTCTCAACCACTGCGCCACCAGGGAAGCCCTATAAAGACTTTTGAATATTCCAAGTTTTCTGCCACATTAGGACCTTTTTATGTGCTATTTTATATGCTTACAATGCTCTTTCCCCAACATGGCTGGGTTCTTCACATAATTTTGATCTCTAGTTACTAATATTTTCCCCTTTAAACTATTCTAGTTATTAACAATCTCCTTTAAAAAAAGAGCCAACTGCAACTACTATTGCTATAGTAGACACCACCCCTTTATTCTCTATTTTCAGTATCTGTTTCCCTGACTGCATTGATTGATTTAGATTTTTGCTTACCTCCATTTATAATCTATAAGCATGTAAGAAGGACTCATGTCTGTATTGTTCAGAATATATCACAGGGTACACAAACAATGCTATTTAATATTTGTTACATACATTGATAATTATTTGATTCCCAGTTAAGTCATGGTTTAATTATTCATGTATGGGATTATTTTTCATAGTTCCCAGTAGTGTGTAGTTGAATTATATGGGCTATAGTTTATCCACCTTCACAGTCTCTGTGAATCTGCCTGACTTAAAGTGTTGTGTTCAATCGTGACTTTGAATGTGATGTAACAGATATAGTCATTTACTCTGTTCTAGACCCTACAGATACAGTGTTGAACAAAACAGGACAAGTTCCTGCTTTCTTCATTTTACTACTTAGTGGAAAGAAATAAACTCTAACAAATATTTGATATTTAGGCTGATGATAAATATAATCTATTTTTAAAAGTTGGACTTGGTAAGGAGACAATAAATGACGACGCAGGTGAAAGTGACTAGTATTTGATTGAGAGTGGTCAGGAAAAGCTTCTTGGATAAATAACATTAAGCAAAGTCATGAAGGAGTGTGTATGTGTTTGTACTGGGGGTATGGTTTACAGGGTGGCAACTGGTCACGAACCATGCCTTTATCTACAGCAGAGTTTGGTAAATTTTTCAATACTAAGCCAGATAGTAAATATTTTAGGATTAGTGGGCCATATATTCTGCCACAGCCACTCAACTCTGCCAATGTAGTGCAAAACTAGCCATAGATAATACATAAGGAAATGAGTGTAGCTGTGTTCCCCAAACCTTATTCACAAAATCAGGCAGTGGGCTGACTTTGGCCTATGGTCTATTATTTGCTGACACCTGATTTAATTAAGGAATGTTCCAGTAAAAGGAACCAGCAAATGCAAGGATCTTGGAAAGGTAGCATTCTTTTTTTTTTTTAACCATATGATATCACTTATATGTAGAATCCAAAATATGACACAAATGAACTTATTTATGAAACAGAAACAGATTCACGGACATAGAAAACAAACTTATGGTTACCAAAGGGGAAAAGGGGGTGGGGGAGGGATAAATTAGGAGTTTGGGATTAATAGATACAAACTTTATATATATATATATATCTTGACATATTTGAAAAACAGCAAGGGATCCAGTGTGACTGGAATGGAATGAGAATGAATAGACAAGTTCAGAAATACAACGAGCACCAAACTCTGTAGTTTCATATGGAGGTGGGAATTATTGGAGTGTTTTGAGCAGAGGAGTGATATAATCCAATTTATGTTTTTAAAAGGTCACCTTGGCTACTGGTTTCAAAATTGATAGGTGTGGCTTGAAGAACACAGGTGAAAGCAAACTACTGCAATGTTCATGTGAAATTATGGTTGCTTGCATTAGATTGGCGAGCTTGGAAATAGTCATGAGTTGTCACAATCTATACATATTTCAGAGACCAGGCCACAAAGATTTTCCTATTGCCTGAATATGATAGATATGAAACAACAGAGTCATGGGTGACTCCTTGTATAATGTTCTAAGTACCAAAGACTTTTCAACAGTGCTGTACTTATGCTAGCATTAGCAGGGGTAGCATTACTAGGGGTAAGGACTTTGTAGGAAGAAATATCTTGGGTTGATATCTAAAAGATTCATACTTTTATGCCAGTTGGAGAAACAGAGAGAAATATCCCACTCAATGTGGAAAAATACCAAAATCTGTAATACAGAGACCTGAAACTGTAGGAAATGTTTGAGGAAATCAAATTTCATTGTAGGGTATATATAGACAAAGACGATGATTTATTTTATTTTTATATTTAAAAATGAAGGAAAGCAAAAGCTTGCAGTTAGGTTAGTAAAGTGGAAAATTCATTCCCTTATGAACCAGACTGGAGAAGTAAAAATGGGAGTAGGGGATATTCAAGTGAAAGATGAGAAATACTTGCTCTTTCTGATGCATACTTGCTTAGAAGTTCACTAGAGTAAGTCAAGTAACTCATAAAAAGTTTTTCTATTTTCTCCTCAGAATATTTAAACATATGGCAAGCAATATGCTTCATTTCTCAAGGAGTAACCAGGAGTTAGAAATGAGTCTTGAATGTAGATTTAAAGTCAGTTTTCGAGACTAAAACAGCCCAACTAGTTATTTAATTGTGCCAGATAATCTTCATGAAAGTCATTTCTATAGGTGCATGAATTCTTTACTTGATTTCCACAGCCCTTTTGGGGCATCTCAGTTTCAACTGAGTTTAACTAGTGAATATCTTTGATTAGTTGAATAATTTTTTCTGAAGTCTTCAACTATATGTGGCTTATCAAGAATTAAGGAGACTGGTATGAAGTTTTTTCATTTTTTTTAAATTTATTTTATTGAAGTGTAGTTGATTTATAATGTTGTGTTAGTTTCAGGTGTACAGCAAAGTGATTCAGTTATACATACATATATATTTATTTTTTCAGATTCTTTTCCATTATAGGTTATTACAAAATATTGAGTGTAGTTCCCTGTGCTATACAGTAAGTCCTTGTTGCTTATCTTTTGTGTATGTAGTAATGTGTATATGTCAATCCCCAAATCCTAATTTATCCCTCTCTGCCCCCTTTCTCCTTTGGTAACCGTACATTTGTTTTCTATATCAGTCTATTACTGATTTGTATATACGTTCATTTGTATCATTTTTTTTTTTTTAGATTCCATATAAGTGATATCATATGATTTGTCTTTTCTCTGTCTGGCTTACTTTACTTAGTATGATTATCTCTCGGTCCTATCCATATTGCTGCAAATGTCATTATTTCATTCTCTCGTATGGCTGAGTAATATTCCATTGTATATATATACCACATCTTTATCCATTCATCTGTCAATGTACATTAGGTACAATGTCTTGGCTATTGTCAGTAGTGATGCTACAAACACTGGGGTGCATCTGCCTTTCCAAATTATACTTTTCTCCAGATATATGCCCAGGAGTGCTTTTTTTTAAATCATGGACCTTTGATATTTTTTCTTTCTCTGTTTTCTCTGGATATATGCCCAGGAGTGGGATTGCAGGATCATATGGTAGCGCTATTTTTACTTATTTAAGGAACCTCCATACTGTTCTCCATAGTGGCTGTACCAATTTATATTCTCACCAATAGTGGAGGAAGGTTCCTTCTTCTCCACACCCTCTCCAGCATTTTTAAAATTTTATTAACTTTTCATTTTGGAATTATTATAGATTAACAGGAAGTTGCAAAAATAGTAAAGAAATTCTGTGTACACTTTACACAGTTTTCCCAAATGTTACATTTTGAATAACTGTAGTATACAGTATCAAAACAAGAAAACTGACATTGGTACAGTATATATGAATATTCAGTGTCATTTTTTCACAGGTGTTTATTAGTGTAAGCAATCAATATACAAAACTATTCAATCACCACAAAGATATTCCTTGTGCTGCCCTTTATAGTAACACTCAACCCCCTACTTCCTTAGCATCCCTGACCCCTGGCAACAATTTGTTCTCCATCTTTCTAATTTTGTCGTTTTGAGAATGTTTATATAAATGGAATCATTTAGTATATGAATTTTGAGATCACTGCATATATCAACATTTAGTTCCTTTTATTGCATAATATTCCATGGTATGGATGTACGGCAGTTTATTTAACCATTAACATATTATAGAACATTTTAGTTGTTTCCAGATTTTGGTTATTACAAATAAAGCTGCTGTGAACATTTGTAGCCAACATTTATTATTTGTAGACTTTTTGATGATGGCCATTCTGACTGGTGTGGCGTCATAACTCATTGTAGTTTTGATTTGCATTTCTTTTATAATTAGCAATGCCGAACACCTTTTCATGTGCCTTTTGCCCATCTGTGTGTCTTCTTTGGAAAACTGTCTATTTTGATATTCTGTCCATTAAAAAAATTTTTTTTGATATTGAGTTGTATGAGCTCCTTGTATATTTTGGGAGATTAATTGCTTGTCAGTTGCAACATTTGAAAATATTTTTCCCATTCTGTAGGTTGTCTTTCCATTTTGTTTTTGGTTTCCTTTGCTGTGCAAAAGCTTTGAAGTTTAATTAGGTCCCATTTGTTTATTTTCGTTTTTATTTCCATTACTCTAGGATAGGGATCCTAAAAGGTATTGCTGCGATTTATGTCAGAGTGTACTGCCTATGTTTTCATCTAGGAGTTTTTTGGTATCCAGTCTTACATTTAGGTCATTAATCCATTTTGAGTTTATTTTTGTGTATAGTGTTAAAGAATGTTCTAATTTCATTATTTTACATGTACCTGTCCAGTTTTCCCAGCACCACTTATTGAAGAAACTGTCTTTTCTCCATTGTATATTGCCTCCTTTGTCATAGATTAATTGACCATAGGTGTGTCGGTTTATTTCTGGGCTTACTATCCTGTTCCATTGATCTGTATTTGTTTTTGTGCCAGTACCATACAGTTTTGATTACTGTAGCTTTGTAGCATAGTCTAAAGTCAGTCATAATTTCTACAGCTCTGTTTTTATTTCTCAAGATTGCTCTTTGGCTATTCAGAGTCTTTTGTGTTTCTATACAGATTTAAACTTTTTTTTTCTAGTTCTGTAAAAATACCATCGGTAATTTGATAGGGATTGCATTGAATCTGTAGATTGCTTTGGGCAATAGTCATTTTGACAAGATGGATTCTTCCATTTCAAGAACATGGTATATCTTTCCATCTGTTTGCGTCATCTTCAGTTTCTTTCATCAGCATTTTAGTTTTCAGAGTACAGGTCTTTTTCCTACTTAGGTAGGTTTATACCTAGGTATTTTATTCTGTTTGATGTGATGGTAAATGGGATTGTTTCCTTAATTTCTCTCTTTCTGATCTTTCATTGTTAGTATATAGGAATAGAAGAGATTTCTGTGTATTAATTTTGAATTCTGTGACTTTACCGAATTCACTGATGAGCTCTAGTAGTTTTCTGGTAGCATCTTTAGGATTTCTATCTATAGTATCATGTCATCTACAAACAGTGACAGTTTTACTTCTTGTTTTCCAATTGGGATTCCTTTTGTTTATTTTTCTTTGATTGTTGTGGCTAGGACTTCCAAAACTATGTTGAATAAAAGTGGTGAGAGTGGGCATTCTTGTCTTTTTCCTGATCTTAAAGGAAATGCTTACAGCTTTTCACCATTGAGTACGATGCTAGCTGTGGGTTTGTCATATATAGCCTTTATTATGTTGAGGTATATTCTCTCTATGTTCACTTTCTAAAGGGTTTTTTTTTTATCATAAATAGATGTTGAATTTTGTTGAAATTTTTTTCTGAATCTGTTAAGATGATCATGTGGTTCTTCTCCTTCAGTTTGTTAATATAGTGTATCACATCGATTGATTTGTGGATATTGAAAAACACTTGGCATTCCTTGGATAAATCCCACTTGTTCATGGTGTATGATCCTTTTAATGTATTTTTGGATTTGGTTTTGTTGAGGGTTTTTGCCTCTATGTTCTTCATTGATATTGGCCTGTAATTTTCTTTTTTTGTGGTATCTTTGTCTGGGTATGGTGTCAGGGTAATGGTGACCTCACAGAATGAGTTCACAAGCATTCCTTCCTCTGCACTTTTTTAGAAGAGTTTCAGAAGGATAGATGTTAACTCTTCTCTAAATGTTTGGTAGAATTCACCTGTGAAGCCGTCTGGTCCTGGACTTTTGTTTGTTGGGAGTTTTTAAATCACAGATTCAATTTAAGCATTTGTAATTGGTCTGGTCATATTTTCTATCTCTTCCTGGTTCAGTCTTGGGTGAGTGTACCTTTCTAAGAATTTGTCCGTTTCTTCTATGTTGTCCATTCTGTTGGCATATAGTTGCTTGCAGTAGTCTCTCATGATCATTTATATTTTTGTGGTGTCCATTGTAATTTCTCCTTTTTCATTTCTAATTTTATTCATTTGGGTCCTCTCCCTTTTTTCTTGGTGAGTCTGGATAAAGGTTTATCAATTTTGTTGATTATTTCAAAGAACCAGCTTTTAGTTTCATTGATCTTTTCTACTGTTTTCTTAGTCTCTGTTCTATTTATTTCTGCTCTGATATTTTTTTATTTCTTTCTTACTACTAACTTTGGGTTTCGTTTGTTCTTTCTCTAGTTGCTTAAGGTGTAAGGTTAGTTTGTTTATTTGACATTTTTTCTTGTTTCATGAGGTAAGCTTGCATCGTTGTAAACTTCCCTCTTAGAACTGCTTGTGCTGCATCCCATATGGTCTAGATTGTTGCATTTTTGTTTTCATTTGTCTCTAGATATTTTTTTGATTTCTCTTTGATTTCATCAATGATCCATTGGTTGTTTAGTAGCATATTGTTTAGCCTCCACATGTTTTTGGTTTTTGAAGTTTTTCTCTTGTAGTTATTTCTAATCTCATAGCATTGTGGTCGGAAAAGATGCTTGATATGATTTAAATTTCCTTAAATTCACTGAGGCTTGCTTTCTGGCCCAGCATGTGATCTAACCTGGAGAATGTTCATGTGCACTTGAAAAGAATGTGTATTTTGCTGTTATCAGATGGAATGCTCTATAAATATCAATTAAGTAAGTCCATCTGATCTTATGTGTCATTTAACGACTGTGTTTCCTTCTTGATTTTCTGTATGGATTATCTGCCCATTGATTTAAGTGGGGTGTTAAAGTCCCCCACTACAATCGCATTACTATTGATTTCTCCTTTTATGTCTGTTAACATTTGCCTTATATATTGAGGTGCTCCTGTGTTGGGTGCTTATATACTTACTACTGTTATATGTTCTTCTTGGATTGATCCCTTGATCATTATGTAGTGTCCTTCCTTGTCTCTTTTAACAGTTTTTATTTTAAAGTCTATTTTGTCTCATATGAGTATTGCTACTCCAGCTTTCTTCTGATTTTCATTTGCATGGAATATCTTTTTCCATACCTTCACTTTCAGTCTGTATGTGTCGCTAGGTCTGAATTGGGTCTCTTGTAGACAGCATATATATATGGGTCTTGTTTCTGTATCCATTCAGCCAGTCTGTGTCTTTTGGGTTGGAGCATTTAATCCATTTACATTTAAGGTAATTTTTCATATATATATGTTCCTATTGCCATTTTCTTAATTTTGGGGGGTTTGTTTTTGTAGGTCTTTTTTCTTCCCTTCCTCTTTTGTTCTCTTTTCTTGTGGTTTGATGACCATCTTTAGTGTTGTGTTTGGGTTGCTTTTTCTTGTGTTTGGGTTTTAGGTTTGCTGTTCCTGTGAGGTTTTGATTTAGCAGTCTATATACGTACAAGGTTGTTTTAAGTTGCTGATCTCTTTTCTGCCTAGAGAAGTTCTTTAGCATTTGTTGTAAAGCTGGTTTGGTGGTGCTGAATTCTCTTAGCTTTTGCTTGTCTGTAAAGCTTTTGGTTTCTCCTTCGAATCTGAATGAGAGCCTTGCTGGGCAGAGTATTCTTGGTTGTAGGTTTTTCCCTTTCATGACTTTAAATATATCGTGCCACTCCCTTTTGGCCTGAAGAGTTTCTGTTGAAAAAATTAGCTGATAACCTTATGGAGATTCCCTTGTATGTTATTTCTTGCTTTTCCCTTGCTGCTTTTAATATTTTTTCTTTGTCTTTAATTTTGTCACTTTGATTACTATGTGTCTTGGCATGTTCCTCCTTGGGTTTATCCTGCCTGGGACTCTCTGTGCTTCCTGGACTTGGGTGACTATTTCCTTTTCTATGTTAGGGAAGTTTCCAGCTGTTATCTCTTCCAATATTTTCTCAGGTCCTGTCTCTCTCTCTTCTCCTTCTGGGAACCCTGTAATGCAAATGTTGGTGTATTTGACATTGTCCCAGAGGTCTCATATACCATCTTCATTTCTTTTCATTCTTTTTTCTTTATTCTGTTTCATGGCAGTGATTTCCACCATTCTGTCTTCCAGCTCACTTATCCGTTCTTCTGCCTCACTTTTTCTGCTATTGATTCCTTCTAGTGTATTTATTTCAAATACTGTTCATGTCTGTTTGTTTACTCTTTAGTTCTAGGTCTTTGTTAAACATTTGTTGTATTTTCTCGATCCATATCCCCATTTTTTTTCCTGAGTTCTTGCATCATCTTTACGATCATTACTCTGAACTCTTTCTCATGTAGATTGCCTATCTCCACGTCACTTAGTTTTTCTTCTGGGTTTTATCTTGTTCCTTCATCTGGAACATATTCCTTTTGCTGTCTCATTTTCTCTAGATTTCCTTTTTTTTTTTTTTTAATGTATGTGGAAGGTTATGTTTCTCGACTTTGGAGAAGTGGCTTTTTGTAGAGATCTCCTCTGTGTCCCAGCAGAACAATCCCCTCTTATCACCTAAGGGTCAGGGACCAGCTGGTCCCAGGGTAGGTTCTGATCTGCAATTTTGGACTTGATTCCACAGGCTGCTGGAATGTAGTTGTCTTGCTTCTGGTGCCTGCCCACTGTGAGTGGAGCTGGGTCTTGGCCCTCTGGTGTGTGGGGCCATGTCATGGGGTATGTCTAAAGGTGGCCGTGGGCAGCCTGTCTGCTGATGTGTTGGGCTGTGTTCTCACCCTGTTGATGGTTTGGACTGAGGCATCCCAGCACAGAATCCTATAGGCTCTTGTGTAGGGCCAAGCCTTGGTGCCAAAATGGCAGCCTCCAGGAGAGTTCATGCTGATAAATATTCCCTGGTGCCTCTGCCACCAGTGTTCTTGTCCCCACAGTGAGCCACAGCTGTCCCTTTGCCTCCTCAGGAGAGCCTCCTAGACTAGCAGGTAGGTCTGGCCCAGGCTCCAGTGAAGTCACTAATTTTGCCGTGGGTCCTGGTGTGCACAAGTTGTATGTACCCTGCTAGAGTGGAGTCTCTGTTTCCCACAGTCCTGTGGAATTCCCACAATCAAGCCTTCCTGGCCTTCAAAGCCAAATGCCCTGGGGGTTCGTCCTCCCAATGCCAGACCCCCAGGCTGGGGACCTTACATGAGGCTCAGAACTCTCACTCCTGTGGGAGAACTTCTGTGATATAATTGTTCCCCAGTTTGTGGGTCACCCACCCAGGGGGTATGGGATTTGATTATATCGCAAGTGCATCCCTCTTACCATCTCGTTGGGTTTCTTCTTTATGTGTTTGGATGTGGAATCTCCTTTTTGGTGGGTTCTAGTCTTTTTTATCAATGGTTGTTCAGAGTTTAGTTGTGATTTGGTGTGCTAGTGAGAGGAGGTGAGCTCAAGGTTCTTCTACTCCCCCATCTTGTCCTCACTGGTATGAAGTTTCGATGAATAATGTAACCAGATCAACTCTTAGGTTTAAATTTAAAAATTAGGTTACATATTTTTTGCCTTTTCTAATGATAAATATGATTTATCCATTTATCTATATCTTATATATCCCATTCAAAACTCAATTTTAGTATAATTAATAATATATGTAACATAATACCTGTAATTGCACTTTGAAAACAATGTAATGTTATCTAAAGATATAATAACCATAATAACAGTTATAAAAATGAAGATAATAAGGATAATGATGGCTGTATGATCATCATAATCATATTCCTTCATGAAGGCAGGTGGTGATCTTCACAGAGCAAATAATTTCCTAAGTAATTTCAATGCAAAATATGTCAACCAGATGTTTTTGAATTCCAGATTTATTGATGTAAAGGGTATTTTTAATAATGTTGGGAAATAACATGTTTCTAGTCAGTATTTTTTTAATTTGAATTACTTGTATAAATCATTTTCCTCTCTAACTGAATACATTTTATCTTCTTATATCAAGGTAATATAGCCGTTCTAATCTCTGCTCTCAAAATATTTCAATAGTAACACTAAATAGCACATGACTTCTAATCTTCCTTTTGGCCTATAGTAGTGAATTTAGTATTCCTGAGCTTTGCTTGCTTTTCTCTAATCTCTTTTCTTGTTTCTTCTCTTGAAGAAATTCTAACTAGACATGATACCAAATTATAACAATTGTAATTAGAATAGGAAGAACTGGAGAGACTAAGTAGGATAATCCAGACATTTTCTGTAATCCCAGAGGGTGAAGCTTTGATAGTCACACAGTCTGTAAAAAACTCAGATCAGTGGGAGGCAATTAACTAGGTAGAACTACCAGTGAAATTTTAACATTGGTAAAATTAACATTCTCGTTTGTATTTTTTTAAGAGTGTAAAACTATATTGAACCTTTTGCTTTAGTGTGCTTTCCAACATTCATTTAATGTATTTATAATTATCTACCATTTAGCTGTGGTAGATAATTTATCTACCATGCAAAATTATATAATTTCAAAGGGGAAAACATTTTTTCCTGTAGTAGGGAGCCCTGAACATAAAACAGTATGCACACACTTGTATACACAACACCTCACCCTAGGAAAGCAATATTTTTGCAACATTTACTACTCTAAATAGAAAAAAAAGGTTGTTGGTATTGGTATTATATTTTTAACTGCAAAGTTTTTCTGAATTTTCATGAGAATTATTCTCTTTGCACATTATTTTAAATTGGACTTGCATGTCTGTACTCTACTCTATCCATACAGAATCCAATTTCTCAGACTTTTACAAATTACAGTGTATGTAGTGAAAGATGGAACAATTTTGAACTATTACGTTTTTAGAATGTGAAGTGTCAAGCTATATTATACATCATGTCAGTCAACTTTTTAATGTGAATTTCTCAACTGCATAGAAAATAAACATTTGCAAAGGTATTAGGAAAAAAGCAATGATTAGCTGCATGCTGTATTACATGATTTAATACAGATACATAGTGATTTATATAAAAAATCAAAGGCCTATTCAGGGGCCACTTTTTTCTTCCTACTGTAGGTAATATAAAACCAGAGGTAAGATATGACATGAAATTTGTTTCAGGCTTAAGACTTCAAATGGCAATGTAGAGGTCTTAATTTTTAAAATGAAGATGTAAATGAAAGTGCTGAGGCAACTTTTACTCCAAAAGTGCTCCCCTACTAAAAATTACAAGTTCCAGTAAAATTTCTATGATGTCCTAGCTCATGTCAGTGTTCTCCTATAACTCTCGGGATTTAAATGGGTCAAGAAATTGAAAAGAATGACAACAACTTTGAAAATTACAATATTGTATTTAGTAATCAAACTATTTCTAGAAAACCTTCGGGGATTTGTGGTAAATATGTTTTTCAGATATGGTGTTTTTTTAATTCTTGTAAGAACACTAAAATGAGATCTATTCTGTTAAATTTTTAAGTGTACAATTCAGTATCTTTAAACATAGGCAGTATGCTGTACAGCAAATCTGCAGAACTTATCTCTCATAACTGGAACTTTATACCTATTGGTCAATAACTTCCCATTTCCCCTTCCCCCAGCCCTTGCCAACCACCATTCCAATCTTTGATTTTATGAGTTTAATTATTTTAGATATCTCATACAAGTGGAATCGTGTAATATTTGTCCTTTTGTGACTGGCTTATTTTACTTAGCATAATGTCCTCTATGTTGTTGCAGATGACAGGATTTCCTTCTTTATCCATTCATCTGTTGATAGACATTTATGTTGCTTCCATGTCTTCAATTATAAATAACACTGCAGTGAACATAATGCAGATATCTCATCAAGATCCTTATTTCAGTCCTTCTGGATATACCCAGAAGTGGAATTGCTGGATCATATGACAGTTCTGTTTTTAATTTTTTGAGGAACTTTCATATTATTTTCCATAGTGGCTGTACTATTTTACATTCTCACAGTGTACACATGTTCAATTTCTCTACATCATCTCCAGCAACTATTATCTTTTAACAGTCATCCCATCCTAATAGATGTGAGGTGATAGCTCATTGTGGTTTTGATTTGAAAAATAACAAAATAGATTTTGAAAACTAAACTCAAAATAGATTGACTAAAAATACTGACCTGAAGTTGGAACTTAAAAAGTTCTTTTCCTTCAACAGCTGTAAAAACTAATTCATTTTGCTGCAGGAAAATTTAGAATTTCAAATTAGTACTGCACTGCAGTATTTCCTTATTGGTTAAAATTAATAAATTTACTTTTGTATATATGAAGCAAAACTTTCCTTTTGCCTTGTATACCTTTAAAATGTACTGTTGTTTACATATATGATTTGCACCCCTACAAGTCTTTTTCTAAAGTTTGTATGGTGATGGAACTTGCTTTAAAATTAGCAGACTTTTGCTTTAGATATTCTTCGCTGTTGAAAAATTTGGTCACTTTTCTGAAACAAACTAGCTTTGAAACAGTCTTGCACTCTTCAGAGATGTTTTACTTCCGATAGAATGTACCTATGGGAGAACTTTATTCAATCTGTGAATATTTGGTAATCGTGTTGTAGTATCAAATATGCATCAAATCTCACACCATCATACACTGTTCCCCAGGTCTCTGAAATCAGAAACTTCAGTAAGATTTCTCAGGCAATATAATCTATTCCCCATACAAATGATCAGTATGCTTTTCTTTCTTAATTACTAGTGGAATATCACATTTACTTTTACTACATTTGCTATACACACATATATCAGTGACCAAGACAGGCTGTGCAAGTCATCTGTACGTTCTTTGGCCCCATTTTAAAAGATTCTTGATTACTGTATACACATATTTTTAAAGTATTTTCTAAAAAGTTTCTAAAATGAATTCCTTTGAAATAAAATTTTAATAAGATTATTAAGAAGGATAATTATTGGGCTTCCCCGGTGGTGCAGTGGTTGAGAGTCCGCCTGCTGATGCAGGGGACACGGGTTCATGCCCCGGTCCGGGAGGATCCCACAGGCTGCGGAGCGGCTGGGCCCATGAGCCATGGCCGCTGAGCCTGCGCCTCCGGAGCCTGTGCTCCGCAACGGGAGAGGCCACAACAGTGAGAGACCCGCGTACTGGGAAAAAAAAAAAAAAAAAAGGATAACTATTGAATGAAAATAACAGTATTTCAGATTTGTAGCTTATAGTAATACTATGCTCAGAAAATACTGTTTGAGGCAGTTAAGAAAATAATATACAAATGTAATGGTTCAGCAAATCACTTCTTATAACACTTGACAGATAGAATTCATAAGGTCTACCTTTAGTTAGAAGGGGTGTCAAATGGTGGTTCTTGGAACAGTATTTCAATTTATACTGGAATTTTCATGTTTAGCATTAAATAAATCAATTATTCATGACATGTCATTCAGAGCATCTAATAAGTCAAGAGTTTTTAATACAAAAACTCAAGAATGAGAACAAGGCTTATGTAGCAAACTTTTTGAATGAGAATTTACACATGAAATACTTTTTAAGAAGATTTTAGACTGTAAAATCATGATTTTTGATTGCTAGGCCCATTCAACCAACGCTGAGTTACAGAGAGTAACAGGGTATAAGATAAAAAATTAAAAGTACACTTATGACATGTTAATTAGTCATGTGATAAGAAGTAGGCCAGTGAGGTAAGAGAATAGAGCAGAATGTTCACACAAAATAGAGTAAAAGGTATCATACAAAATGAATGTGAAAACTCAGTTCATAATTTGGAACCTACATTAAATATTCATGGCTTAGATTCATTACTGTGTTTTTGGTGTGCTAGTAAATATTTTGATAAATTGAATCAATGACTTGTATTATGGTGTGGCTGTTGCTTCCCTCTGTTTTGTTTTGTCTTTAGAAATATATTGAACTACTTAAAAAAACCAGAAATTCATTTGACAGGCTTGCCAGCTGTTTTATGGGCACTGTGAGCAATTTTCTAATGTTCTGTACTTGGAAGAAAATCCTGCTGTATTAAATTTGCTTCAAACTGCATCATGTTTAAAAAAAAAAAATGGCTCCAAGTCATCAGATTGAATGTGAATATGCTTTATTCACAGCTTTCAGTGGAGTATTTAAAATTTTAGTTAACAATGTAAACAGCAACATTCTCAGGCAGTAATTACTGTTTAAAAAATATTTTTATGGTTGCAAATGAATCTGAGGGGCATAACTACCCTGCAGTAGTTTGTATGTAAAATGTATTAATATTTAGGTCCAAGGAAATGCATTTTGCCTTGTGTGTGTGACTATGTATATTCAATAAAAAATATTGAACAAATCTCTGTAACCATTAAGGATCGTATACATTAAACACTGACAATTTATTCCACATGATACTACATTAGTCTACAATTAGCTATTATCCCATTTCCTATTTATGCAGGACTATTTATTTATTTACTTTTTGGTTGCATTGGGTCTTTGTTGCTGTGTGTGGGCTTTCTCTAGTTGCGACGAGCAGGGGCTACTCTTCGTTGTGGTGCACGGGCCTCTCAATGCGGTGGCTTCTTGTTGCAGAGCACAGGCCCTAGGTGCGCGGGCTTCAGTAGTTGTGGTGCATGGGCTCAGTAGTTGTGGCTCACAGGCTCTAGAGCACAGGCTCAGTAGTTGTAACACATGGGCTTAGCTGCTCCATGGCATGTGGGATCTTCCTGAACCAGGGATCGAACCCATGTCCCTTACACTAGTGGGTGGATTCTTAGCCACTGTGCCACCAGGAAAGTCCAAAGACTATTTTTCAAGGTAACCAAACACACTCTGTTTTCTTTCAAAAACAGTATAAGAACAGAATATACTGAAAATGTTTACTTGTGAGATCTAGTAAGGAAGATTTTCAAACAGTAATTAAATCTTTTACTGAATTTTTAGTATTCTTATTAATAGAAAAAATAGGAGTTTTTTTAGAAATAGAAAATAGAGGAGTCAACAAAAAAAACAAGGGCATTCTAAAAATACTGCTGCAAAAATGTTGAGAATTAAACAACAAAATCACCTGCTCCAGTGCTACACAGTTCTCAAATGTGATTTTCCAATTCATTAGACTGTTTCTGATTTCAGAGACATCAAGCACTCTTCTTTAAATATGTTTCTCCACCAATGACCAGGTTGCAAAACAGTCTCTGACATAAATTATAGCAGTGTCTTCTTAGGTCAGTATCCCAAGGCAGTGGCCCAAGCAAAAATAAACAAATGGAAACTAATGAAACTTATAAGCTTTTGCATAGCAAAGGAAACCATCAACCAAATGAAAAGACAACCTACAGAATGGGAGAAAATATTTGCAAACACTGCAACAGACAAGGGCTTAATTTCCAAAATATACAAATAGCTCATACAACTCAATAAGAAATAAACAAAGAACCCAATCGAAAAATGGGAAGATTGCCTAAATGGGCATTTCACCAAAGAAGACATACAGATGGCCAATGAGCAAATGAAAAGATGCTCAACACTGCTGATTATTAGACAAATGCAATTCAGAACTACAGTGAGGTATCACCTCACACTGGTCAGAATGGCTATCATCAAAAAAGTCTACAAATAATAAATTCTAGAGAGCATGTGGAGAAAAGGGAACAGTTATACACTGTTGGTGGAAAGTAAATTGGTGTAGCCCTATGGAAAGCAATATGGAGGTTCCTTGAAAAACTATAAATAGGGTTACCATATGATCCAGCAATCCCACTCCTGGGTATGTATCTGGAAAAAAATGAAAACTCTAATTTGAAAAGATACATCCACCCCAATGTTCACAGCACTTTTTACAACAGCCCAGACATGAAAACAACCCAAGTGCCCATCAACAGACAGTTGGCTTAAGAAGATGTGGTATATATACATACACCTATATATACAGACATATACAATGGAATATTACTCAACTATAAAAAAGAATGAAATATTGCTATTTGCAGCAACATGGATGGACCTAGAGATTATTATACTTAGTGAAGTAAGTCAGAGAAAAGTCAAATACTATATGTTGTCCCTTATATGTGGAATCTAAAAGTAGTACAAATGAATCTATATACAAAAGATAAACAGCCTCACAGACATAGAAAACAAACTTATGCTTACCAAAGGGGGAAGGGGAGGGAGGGATAAACTAGGAGTATGGGATTAACACATACAAACTACTATACATAAAATAGGTAAGCAATAAAGATTTACTGTATAGCACAGATAATTATATTCAGTGTCTTGTAATAATACGATTAAACATAATAAAACAATATTCAAAATGTCATTGAAAGTGCTAGTAATGTTTCTTCCCTACTTAGCAAACAGTGAGTACTTTTTAGTATTTTTAATGTTTGGCTCATGGCAAGGTCAATTTCATCTTTTGGGGTAAAAAAAGAGTGAAATAAATAAGAACAAATAAATTTCACTATTTCAGTCTGTAGGGTTATATATATATGTCTATATTGACAAAGTTCACTAAAATTATTTGATTTTTAATTCTAGCTAAGCTTCCTTTTTATATACATATAAGAATTTTTTAATGTTTCTTATGACTTGATTTGAATTACATGCCACTTGGATTCTGTGTTGCTGTTTTTTTTTTTTTAACCTGCTGTTTCTTTTCATTAATTTTAATCTGATAACTTCATAGCTTTTCTCTTTGACTCCTTGATAGTGTTTATAGGTTAAACTTCTGTATTATCATTCAATTTCCATCTCTTACATATTTGTGTTTTCAAGCAGCTGAAGCAAGGTAAATGGGATGCTGTAGATTCTTTTACAAATTAGTATTTTTATTCTTAGTTTGACAGTATTGCAAATTAAAGAATAATGTATGAACTGTGACTGAATGGAGATTATGGGTCTATATTTTCAAAGCATGCCATTATTTAATTTTATTTGCTATGTGATCTATTTCTCTGATTCACTTATCTTGTGTATATCTTCTTTTGATCCTATGTTAATCAAATCTATTTTCTTTTTTATTATTATGAGTTACTTTACATTTCTCTATGTTGTATAATCATTATTAGCAGAAGCAAATGCAGCTTTTTTATTAAGTAAAATCTCTATTTCAGAATATATTTAAAGAAACTGTAAGCATTTCTTGTATTATTTACTTGAAATTGTTTTCTCATCGAAATATATGCCTTTCTCTCTACTGGCATTTACTAAACTTTTTGTACACTATTGTCCCCATAAATCTTATACTCTTTTTGTTTTATAGATCTTCCTTATACTGCTTTCACAAAACTATCAAATTAAAAGTGAATTATAATTCCTAATATGAATTTGTCCTTAAGAATAATGAACTATAAAATAAGTAGCAATTTTTATGTTACTTAGAACTGTTTTCTCCCTGCTCTATCATTTCCAGGTACAAAATATGTCTCATATTTTGTATTCATATTCCAGTTGGATTTGGTAAGGCTATGTGTGATCTCTTCAGGTTTCAGAATCTCATATGAGAAGTAGACAAGGAAAGAAAAAATGGAACAATCTTACATACAAGGAAATCTGTGATAAAGCACCATATATTCATAAAAATAATTGTATTCATTAGTTGTTCCATGTATAAAAGCATTATGCTTCTCAGTTTTTATAGTTAGTACTTAGGGCAATGGGCCACCCAGAATGGGTGAACAGCAATAAATAGAAAGCAGCAATAAACTCAATATTTTGCACTGTGGGATTGCCAGACACAATGGACATTTCTGTCATTCGATGTATGTTGAGTAAAAGTTGAAAAAGACATTTAGGCATTATATCAAGGTTGGTGGTGGATCAGTGCTAAGGTTCAGACTGATTAAAAAAGTCTAGCCTGGTGTCCTCCAATCACTGAAGTAAAGAAAAGAAAGAAGAAAAAATTGGAAGGCAGAGGGGAACTAGTAACAGAGTGCCTTTTTCAATTCTTATACCAATTCTTATTCATTCTGTAAGTTTATTTTGAAATCTAAGTTTTGAAATCTAAGTTATTTTTACTACTCTGGTAGAAACAAATATTTGTGTTTTTTTTTCCTTTTTTTGGGGGGGCATATGTTTGGCCATAATTTGTCTTTTTAAACATCTTTATTGGAATATAATTGCTTTACAATGTTGTGTTACTTTCTGCTGGATAACAAAGTGAATCGGCTATATGTATACATATCTCCTGATATCCCCTCCCTCTTGCGTCTCCCTCCCACTCCCTATCCCATCCCTCCAGGTGGTCACAAAGCACAGAGCTGATCTCCCTGTGCTATGCAGCTGCTTTCCACTAGCTATGTATTTTACATTTGGTAGTGTATATGTCTATGTCACTCTCTCACTTCATCCCAGCTTACCCTTCCCCCTCCCGGTGTGCTCAAGTCCATTCTCTACATCTGTATCTTTATTCCTGCCCTGCCCCTAGGTTCTTCAGAATGATTTTTTTTTTTTTTTTTAGATTCCATATGTATGTGTTAGAATATGGTATTTCTTTTTCTTTTTCTAAGTTACTTCACTCTGTATGACAGACTCTAGATCCATCCACCTCACTACAAATAACTCAATTTCGTTTCTTTTTATGTCTGAGTAATATTCCATTGTATATATGTGCCACATCTTCTTTATCCATTCAACTGTCGATGGACACTTAGGTTGCTTCCATGTCCTGGTTATTGTAAATACAGCTGCAATGAACATTGTGGTACATGACTCTTTTTGAAATATGGTGTGCTCAGGGTATTTGCCCAGTAGTGGGATGCTGGGTTGTATGGTAGTTCTATTTTTAGTTTTTTAAGGAACCTCCGTATTGCTCTCCATAGTGGCTGTATCAGTTTACACTCCCACCAACAGTGCAAGAGGGTTCCCTTTCTCCACACCCTCTGAGGCATTTATTGTTTGTAGATTTTTTCATGATGGCCATTCTGACTGTTGTGAGGTGATACCTCATTGTAGTTTTGATTAGTGATGTTGAGCATCCTTTAATGTGTTTCTTGGCAATCTATATATCTTCTTTGGAAAAATGTCTATTTAGGTCTTCTGCCCATTTTTGGATTAGGTTGTTTGGTTTTTTGATATTGAGCTGCATGAGCTGCTTGTATATTTTGGAGATTAATCCTTTGTCAGTTGCTTCATTTGCAAATATTTTCTCCCATTCTGAGGGTTGTCTTTTGGTTTTGTTTATGGTTTCCTTTGCTATGCAAAAGCTTTGAAGTTTCATTAGGTTCCATTTGTTTACTTTTGTTTTTATTTCCATTTCTCTAGGAGGTGGGTCAAAAAGGATCTTGATGTGATTTATGTCATAGAGTTTTCTGTGTTTTCCTCTAAGAGTTTTACAGTGTCTGGCCTTACATTTAGGTCTTTAATCCATTTTGAGTTTATTTTTGTGTTTGGTGTTAGGGAGTGTTGTAATTTCATTCTTTTACATGTAGCTGTCCAGTATTCCCAGCACCACTTATTGAAGAGGCTGTCTTTTCTCCATTGTATATTCTTGCCTCCTTTATCAAAAATAAGGTGACCATATGTGCATGGGGTTACCTCTGGGCTTTCTCTCCTGTTCCATTGATCTGTATTTCTGTTTTTGTGCCAGTACAAGACTGTCTTGATTACTGTAGTTTTGTAGTATAGTTTGAAGTCAGGGAGCCTGATTCCTCCAGCTCCGTTTTTCTTCCTAAAGATTGCTTTGGCTATTCAGGGTCTTTTGTGTTTCTGTACAAATTGTGAATTTTTTTTGTTCTACTTCTGTGAAAAATTCCATTGGTAGTTTGATAGAAATTGCATTGAATCCATAGATTGCTTTGGGTAGTATAGTCATTTTCACAATGTTGATTCTTCCAATCCAAGAACATGGTATATATCTCCATCTGTTTGTATCATCTTTAATTTCTTTCATCAGTTTCTTATAGTTTTCTTCATACAGGTCATTTGTCTCCTTATGTAGGACATTCCTAGGTATTTTATTCTTCTTATTGCAATGGTAAATGGCAGTGTTTCCTTAATTTCTCTTTCAGATTTTCATCATTAGTGTATAGGAATGCAAGAGACTCCTATGCATTAATTTTGTATCCTGATACTTTACCAAATTCATTGATTAGCTCTAGTAGTTTTCTGGTAGCTTCTTTAGGGTTCTCTATGTATAGTATCATGCCATCTGCAAACAGTAACAACTTTACTTCTTCTTTTCCGATTTGGATTCCTTTTATTTTTTTCTTCTCTGATTGCTGGGCTAAAACTTCCAAAACTATGTTGAATAGTAGTGGTGAGAGTGTGACACCTTGTCTTCTTCCTTATCTTAGTGGAAATGTTTTCAGTTTTTCACCATTGAGAACAATGCTGGCTGAGGGTTTGTCCTGTACGGCCTTTATTATGTTGAGGTAAGTTCCCTCTATGCCTACTTTCTGGAAGGTTTTTATCATAAAGGGGTGTTGAATTTTGTCGAAAGCTTTCTCTGCATCTATTGAGATGATCATATGGTTTTTCTCCTTCAATTTGTTAATATGGTGTATCACGTTGATTGATTTGCATATATTGAAGAATCCTTGCATTCCTGGGATAAACCCCACTTCTTCATGGTGTATGATCCTTTTAATGTACTGTTGGCTTCTGTTTGCTATTATTTTGTTGAGGATTTTTGATCTATGTTCATCAATGATATTGGCCTGGAGTTTTCTTTCTTAGTGACATTTTCGTCTGGTTTTGGTATCAGGGTGATGGTGGCCTCGTAGAATGAGTTTGGGAGTGTTCCTCTGCTATATTTTGGAAGAGTTTGAAAAGGATAGGTGTTAGCTCTTCTCTAAATGTTTGATAGAATTCACCTGTGAAGCCATCTGGTCCTGGTCTTTTGTTTGTTGGATGATTTTTAATCACAGTTTCAATTTCAGTCCTTGTGAATGGTCTGTTTATATTCTTTATTTCTTCCTGGTTAAGTCTCGGAAGGTTGTGCTTTTCTAGAATTTGTCCATTTCTTCCAGGTTGTCCATTTTATTGGCATAGAGTTGCTTGTAGTAATCTCTCATGATCCTTTGCATTTCTGCAGTGTCAGTTGTTACTTCTCCTTTTGCATTTCTAATTTTATTGATTTGAGTCCTCTCCCTCTTTTTCTTGATGAGTCTGGCTAAAGGTTTATCAATTTTGTTTATCTTCTCAAAGAACCAGCCTTTAGTTTAACTGATCTTTGCTGTCATTTCCTTCATTTCTTTTTTCATTTATTTCTGATCTGATCTTTATGACTTCTTTCTTTCTGCTAAGTTTGGGCTTTTATTTTTTCCTTCTTTCTTTAATTGCTTTAGGTGTAAGGTTAGGTTGTATATTTGAGATGTTTCTTGTTTCTTGAGGTAGGATTGTTTTGCTATAAACTTCCCCCTTAGAACTGCTTTTGCTTCATCCCATAGGTTTTACATCATCGTGTTTTCATTGTCATTTGTTTCTAGGTATTTTTTGAGTTCCTCAGTGATCTCTTCGTTATTTAGTAGCATATTGTTTAGCCTCCATATGTTTGTACTTTTTAGTTTTTTTTTCCTGTAATTGATATCTAGTCTCATAGCATTGTGGTTGGAAAAGATACTTGATACGATTTCAATTTTCTTAAATTTAGCAAGGATTGATTTGTGACCCAAGATATGATCTATCCTGGAGAATGTTCCATGAGCACTTGAGAAGAAAATGTATTCTGTTGTTTTTGGATGGAATGTCCTGTAAGTATCAATTAAGTCCATCTTTTTTAATGTGGCATTTAAAGCTTGTGTTTCCTAATTTATTTTCATTTTGCATATTCTGTCCATTAGTGAAAGTGGGGTGTTAAAGTCCCCTACCATGATTGTGTTACTGACACTTCCCCTTTTATGGCTGTTGGCATTTGCCTTATGTTTTGAGGTGCACCTATGTTCGGTGCCTAAATATTTACAATTGTTATATCATCTTGGTTTGATCCATTGATTATTATGTAGCATCCGTGTACCTTGTAATAGTCTTTATCTTATAGTCTATTTTATCTGATAAGAGAATTGCTACTCCAAATTTCCTTTGATTTCTATTTGCATGGAATATCTTTTTCCATCGCCTCACTTTCAGTCTGTATGTGTCCCTAGGTCTGAAGTGTGTCTCTTTTAACAGCATATGTACGGGTCTTGTTTTTGTTTCCATTCAGCCAGTCTGTGTCTTTTGGTTGGAGCATTTAATCCCTTTACATTTTAGGTAATTACCTATATATATATATATATATTTCTATTACCATTTTCTTAATTGTTTTATGTTTGTTATTGTAGGTCTTTTCATTCTCTTGTATTTCCTGCCTACAGAGGTTCCTTTAGCATTTGTTGTAAAGCTGGTTTGGTGGTGCTAAATTCTTTTAGCTTTTGCTTGTTTGTACAGGTTTTAATTTTTCTGTTGAATCTGAATGAGATCCTTGCTGGGTAGAGTAATCTTGGTTGTAAGTTTTTCCCCTTTCATCACTTTAAATATGTTCTGCTACTCCCTTCTGGATTGCAGAGTTTCTGCTGAAAGATGAGCTGTTAACCTTATGGGGATTCCCTTGTGTGTTATTTGTTGATTTCCCCTTGCTGCTTTTAATATTTTTTCTTTGTATTTAATTTTTGATAGTTTGACTGATATGTGTCTTGGTGTGTTTCTCCTTGGATTTATCCTGTATGGGACTCTCTGTGCTTCCTGGACTTTACTGTTTCTTTTCAAATATTAGGCAAGTTTTCAACTATAATCTCTTCAACTATTTTCTCAGTCCTTCTTTTTCTCTTTTTCTGAGACTCCTATAATTTGAATGTTGGTGTGTTTAATGTTGTCCCAGAGGTCTCTGAGACTGTCCTCTTTTCATTCTTTTTTCTTTATTCTGCTCTGCAGTAGTTATTTCCAGTATTTTATCTTCCAGCTCACTTCTCCGTTCTTTTGCCTCAGTTATTCTGCTATTGAGTCTTCTAGAGAATTTTTAATTTCATTTATTGTGTTGTTCATCATTGTTTGTTTGCTCTTTAGTTCTTCTAAGTCCTTGTTAAACGTTTCTTGTATTTTCTCCATTCTATTTCCCAGATTTTGGATCACCATTACTATCATTACTCTGAATTCTTTTTCAAGTAGACTGCCTATTTCCTCTTCAATTGTTTGGTCTGGTGGGTTTTAACCTTGCAGCTTCATATGCTGCATATTACTCTGTCTTCTCATTTTGTCTAACTTACTGTGTTTGGGGTCTCCTTTTCACAGGCTGCATGTTCGTAGTTCCTGTTGTTTTTGGTGTCTGCCCCCCCATTACCCTCATGCATCCTGAAACAATGGTCTCTTGACTTTTAGGCAGTTCCAGACTTTTTCCTGGACTCACTCCTGGCTAGCTGTGGTGCACTCTCCCCCTTCAGGCTCTGTTCATGCAGCCAATCCCAGTCCTCTCCCTGGGCTCTGACCTCCAAAGCCCAAGCCTCAGCTCCCAGCCTCCACTTGCCCCAGCAGGTGAGCAGACAAGCCTCTCAGGCTGGTGAGTGCTGGTTGGCACGGATCCTCTGTGCTCCTTTTGCTGTGCTCTCCTGCATAGCTCCGAAGCTTCCCCCAGCCCAAGCCCTGTCTCCACCAGTGAAGGGGTTCCTATTGTGTGGAAACTTTTCCTCCTTCACAGCTCCCTCCCAGAGGTTCAGGTCCCATCTGTATTCTTTTGTCTCTGTTTTTTGTTTTTTCTTTTATCCTATCCAGGTATTTGGGGAGGTTCTTGCCTTTTGGGAAGTCTGAGGTCTTCTGCCGGTGTTCAGTACGTGTTCTGTAGGAGTTGTTCCGCATGTAGATGTATTTTTGATGTATTTGTGAAGAGGAAGTTCTTACTCCTCCGCCATCTTGAAGGTTCTCCCTGGAGACTTGATTTTCTTAAACATTAAGTCACATAAAATTAGACAAACTCTAATCCTCAGTTACTTGCCATTTTCAAACTGATTGTGACTTCTCTGTCACATCCACTTTTATTGTAAAATTCAGGGAAATTCTTATGTGTCTTTGATCTCATGTGGGACCATAGCTAAATAATTACTAATTTTCGTTATTGGTGCCCTAAAGAACTACACATTATACAATGGTACAATGAGGCTACAGTACTTGGGATACTTAAGTTTAAATCCTGATTCAGTTACTGAAAACCTTTAAGAAAATCCTTTCAAGTCTTAGTGCTTAAGTCATGGATTTTAGAAACAGACTGCCTGGATTCATATCTTTAGCTGTGTACTCTTCTCCAGAGTGAAGATTGCTATCCTACCTACCGCAGGTACCACCCTAGAGATGGCTAGAGCTGAAGGAAGGGAGAAACTTACTCTTCAATTCACTTTATAGTTTTGATTATTGGTGCTGAGCTGGACTTAATAAATACTGAACATAGACTAGACTTTGTGACTTAGAGTTTTTTGTTTATTATTTTGTTTGCTTATTTTTATTTTCTTGGTTACTTAGCCTTTTATTTATTTTTATTGAAGTATAGTTGATTTACAATGTTGTTTAATTTCTGCTGTACAGCAAAGTGATTCAGTTATACATATATATATATTCCTTTTTATATTCTCTTATGTTTATTTGATTTTTAAAATAAAAGAGATCAGAAAAGTCTTAAGGACTGCTGTTATTATCATTGGAGGCAGAAATAAAACTAGACAAATGAGTAGCTTCCAGGAACAGTGGAAGCAAAAAAAACCATTGTTTTATGATTAATTCCCTAAGTCCTGGTTGTTTATAATAACATATACCCAGATATTGCAAGGATATAGCCTCCATATTGGGAACTCCTCCAACCCACTGTCAACACTGCATTTTACTGAATGCAACTTAAGGAATACATATAAAGGGACTCTGTTCCCTTCCTAGAAGAGTTCTTACAGACATACTCCTATTTTATTTACTTCTGCCTAACCTATATCATGTTATGGTTGTCTCAAAATAGTCCCATGTATTTATTGGGTATTGTGTTCCTATACTAAAAAGAATAATAACAATAACATTAAGTATAATAGGGTTGAAATACCTCAGGGATCTGTGTGAAGCATATCCTTAGTTTTCAGACTATTTGAAACAGTTCCCTGTGGTTCACCAGTTACAGTTTGTCTAGAGCAACTTACCACAGGAAGTTACAGTTCAATATTAGTTGTTGTGGTCCTTTACTTATTCCCTGTTTAAGGAAAGAACATACGGATAAAAAGAAATCCAGCGTAGTTTTCACCTTCAATGAGTCTTAAACACTTTACATAAAAAGGACAACTGAAGGAGCTATACTAAATATTTAAATCAAAAGCAAACTGCGGGCTACGAGGGGAAGATAGCAGAAGAGTAAGACGTGGAGATCACCTTCCTCCCCACAGATACACCAGAAATACATCTACACGTGGAAAAACTCCTACAGAACACCTACTGAATGCTGGCAGAAGACCTCAGACCTCCCAAAAGGCAAGAAACTCCCCACGTACCTGGGTAGGGCAAAAGAAGAAAGAACAAACAGAGACAAAAGGATAGGGACGGGACCTGCACCAGGGAGGGAGCTGTGAAGGAGGAAAGGTTTCCACACACTAGGAAGCCCCTTTGCGGGCAGAGACTGCAGGTGGCGGAGGGGGGAGCTTCAGCACTGCGGAGGAGAGCACAGCAACAGGGGTGCGGAGGGCAAAGCGGGGAGATTCCCGCACAGGGGATCGGTGCCGACCGGCACTCACCAGCCTGAGAGGCTTGTCTGCTCACCTGCCGGGGCGGGCGGGGCTGGGAGCTGAGGCTCAGGCTTTGGTCGGAGAGCAGGCAGAGGACTGGGGTTGGCGGCGTGAACATAGCCTGAAGGGGTTAGTGCACCACGGCTAGCCGGGAGGGAGTTCCGGAAAAGGTTTGGAGCTGCTGAAGAGGCAAGAGACTTTTTCTTCCCTCTTTGTTTCGTGTTTTGTTTGGTGCAAGAGAAAAGGGGATTAAGAGGGCTGCTTTAAAGGAGCCCCCGAGACAGGCGCGAGCTGCGGCTAAAAGTGCGGACACCAGAGACGGGCAGGAGATGCTAAGGCTGCTGCTGCCGCCACCAAGAAGCCTGTGTGCGAGCACAGGTCACTATCCACACCTCCCATCTGGGGAGCCTGAGCAACCCGCCACTGCCAGGGTCCCGGGATCCAGGGAAAACTTCCCCGGGAGAACGCACGGTGAGCCTCAGGCTGGTGCAACATCACGCCAGCCTCTGCCGCCGCAGGCTCGCCCCGCACTCCGTGCCCCTCCCTCCCCCCAGCCTGACTGAGCCAGAGCCCCCGAATCAGCGGCTCCTTTAATCCCATCCTGTCTGAGCGAAAAACAGACGCCCTCCAGCGACCTACACACAGAGGCGGGGCCAAATCCAAAGCTGAGCCCGGGTGCTATCCGTCCTTTTTAAAAATTTTTTTCTTAATAATTAATTTTAATAACTTTATTTTATTTTACTTTATCTTCTTTCTTTTCTTTCTTTCTTTCTTCCTTCCTTCCTACTTCTACTAATTCTTTCTCTCTACTTTTTCTCCCTTTTGTTCTGAGCCATGTGGATGAAAGGCTCTTGGTGCTGCAGGCAGGAGTCAGTGCTGTGTCTCTGAGGTGGGAGAGCCAACTTCAGGACACTGATCCACAAGAGACCTCCAAGCTCCACATAATATCAAATGGCGAAAATCTCCCAGAGATCTCCATCTCAACACCAGCACCCAGCTTCACTCAATGACCAGCAAGCAACAGTGCTGGACACCCTATGCCAAACAACTAGCAAAACAGGAACACAACCCCACCCATTAGCAGAGAGGCTGCCTAAAATCATAATAAGTGCACAGACACCCCAAAACACACCAACAGACGTGGACCTGCCCACCAGAAAGACAAGATCCAGCCTTATCCACCAGAACACAGGCACTAGTCCCCTCCACCAGGAAGCCTACACAACCCACTGAACCAACTTTAGCCACTGGGGACAGACACCAAAAACAACGAGAACTACGAACCTGCAGCCTGCAAAAAGGAGACCCCCAAACACAGTAAGATAAGCAAAATGAGGAGACAGAAAAACACACCGCAGATGGAGCAAGATAAAAACCCACCAGACCTAACAAATGAAGAGGAAATAGGCAGTCTACCTGAAAAAGAATTCAGAATAATGATAGTAAAGATGATCCAAAATCTTGGAAATAGAATAGACAAAATGCAAGAAACATTTAACAAGGACCTAGAAGAACTAAAGATGAAACAAACAACGATGAACAACACAATAAATGAAATGAACAATACTCTAGATGGGATCAATAGCAGAATAACTGAGGCAGAAGAACAGATAAGTGACCTGGAAGATAAAATAGCAGAAATAACTACTGCAGGGCAGAATAAAGAAAAAAAGAATGAAAAGAACTGAGGACAGTCTCAGAGACCTCTGGGACAACATTAAACGCACCAACATTCGAATTATAGGGGTTCCAGAAGAAGAAGAGAAAAAGAAAGGGACTGAGAAAATATTTGAAAAGATTATAGTTGAAAACTTCCCTAATACGGAAAAGTAAATAGTTAATCAAGTCCAGGAAGCACAGAGAGTCCCATACAGGATAAATCCAAGGAGAAATACGCCAAGACACATATTAATCAAACTGTCAAAAATTAAATACAGAGAAAGCATATTAAAAGCAGCAAGGGAAAAACAACAAATAACACACAAGGGAATCCCCATAAGGTTAACGGCTGATCTTTCAGCAGAAACTCTGCAAGCCAGAAGGGAGTGGCAGGACATATTTAAAGGGATGATGGAGAGAAACCTGCAACCAAGATTACTCTACCCAGCAAGGATCTCATTCAGATTTGACAGAGAAATTAAAACCTTTACAGACAAGCAAAAGCTGAGAGAGTTCAGCACCACCAAACCAGCTTTACAACAAATGCTAAAGGAACTTCTCTAGGCAAGAAACGCAAGAGAAGGAAAAGACCTACAATAATGAACCGAAAACAATTTAGAAAATGGGACTAGGAACATACATATCGATAATTACCTTAAATGTAAATGGACTAAATGCTCCCACGAAAAGACACAGATTGGCTGAATGGATACAAAAACAAGACCCATATATATGCTGTCTACAAGAGACCCACTTCAGACCTAGAGACACATACAGACTGAAAGTAAGGGGATGGAAAAAGATATTCCATGCAAATGGAAACCAAAAGAAAGCTGGAGTAGCAATTCTCATATCAGACAAAATAGACTTTAAAATAAAGACTATTAGAAGAGACAGAGAAGGACACTACATAATGATTAAGTGATCGATCCAAGAAGAAGATATAACAATTGTAAATATTTATGCACCCAACATAGGAGCACCTGAATACATAAGGGAAATACTAACAGCCATAAAAGGGGAAATCGACAGTAACACATTTATAGTAGGGGACTTTAACACCCCACTTTCACCCATGGACAGATCATCCAAAATGAAAATAAATAAGGAAACACAAGCTTTAAATGATACATTAAACAAGATGGACTTAATTGATATTTACATGACATTCCATCCAAAAACAACAGAATACACATTTTGTCAAGTGCTCATGGAACATTCTGCAGGATAGATCATATCTTGGGTCACAAATCAAGCCTTGCTAAATTTAAGAAAATTGAAATGGTATCAAGTATCTTTTCCGACCACAATGCTATGAGACTAGATATCAATTACAGGAAAAGATCTGTTAAAAAATACAAACACATGGAGGCTAAATAATACACTACTTAATAACGAAGTTATCACTGAAGAAATCAAAGAGGAAATCAAAAAATACCTAGAAACAAATGACAATGGAGACACGACGACCCAAAACCTATGGGATACAGCAAAAGCAGTTCTAAGATGGACGTTTATAGTAATACAATCCTACCTTTATAAACAGGAAACATCTCGGGCTTACCTGGTGGTGCAGTGGTTGAGAGTTTGCCAGCCGATGCAGGGGACATGGGTTTGTACCCCGGTCCAGGAAGATCCCACATGCTAAGGAGCGGCTGGGCCCGTGATCTATGGCCACTGAGCCTGTGCGTCCGGAGCCTGTGCTCCTCAACAGAAGAGGCCACAACAGTGAGAGGCACGCCTACAGTAAAAAAAAAAAAAAAGAGTAACAGGAAACATCTCAAAGAAACAACCTAACCTTTTAGAGAAAGAACAAAAAAACCCCAAAGGTAGCAGAAGGAAAGAAATCATAAACATTAGATCAGAAATAAATGAAAAAGAAATGAAGGAAACGATTGCAAAGATCAATAAAACTAAAAGCTGATTCTTTGAGATGATAAAAAAAATTGATAAACCATTAGCCAAACTCATCAGGAAAAAAGGGAGAAGACTCAAATCAATAGAATTAGAAAGGAAAAAGAAGTAACAACTGACACTGCAGAAATACAAAGATCATAAGAGATTACTACAAGCAACTCTATGCCAATAAAATGGACAACCTGGAAGAAATGGACAAATACTTAGAAATGCACAACCTGCCAAGACTGAACCAGGAGAAATAGAAAATATGAACAGACCATTCACAAGCACTGAAATTGAGACTGTGATTAAAAATCTTCCAACAAACAAAAGCCCAGGACCAGATGGCTTCACTGGAAAATTCTATCAAACATTTAGAGAAGAGCTAACACCTATCCTTCTCAAACTCTTCCAAAATATAGCAGAGGGAGGAACACTCCCAAACTCATTCTATGAGGCCACCATCACCCTGATACCAAAACCAGACAAAGATGTCAGAAAGAAAGAAAACTACAGGACAATATCACTGATGAACATAGATGCAAAAATCCTCAACAAAATACTAGCAAACAGAATCCAACAGCACATTATACAGATCTTACACCATGATCAAGTGGGGTTTATTCCAGGAATGCAAGGATTCTTCAATATATGCAAATCAATCAACATGATACACCATATTAACAAACTGAAGGAGAAAAAACATATGATCATCTCAGTAGATGCAGAGGAAGCTTTTGACAAAATTCTACACCCATTTATGATAAAAACCCTGCAGAACGTAGGCATAGACGGAACTTTCCTCAACATAATAAAGGCCATATATGACAAACCCACAGTCAACATCGTCCTCAATGGTGAAAAACTGAAAGCATTTCCACTATGATCAGGAACAAGACAAGGTTGCCCACTCTCACCACTCTTATTCAACATAGTTTTGGAAGTTTTAGCCACAGCAATCAGAGAAGAAGAAGAAATAAAAGGAATCCAAATCGGAAAAGAAGTAAAGCTGTCACTGTTTGCAGATGGTATGATACTATACACAGACAATCCCAAAGATGCTACCAGAAAACTACTAGAGCTAATCAATGAATTTGGTAAAGTAGCAGGATAAAAAATTAATGCACAGAAATCTCTGGCATTCTTATACATTAGTGATGAAAAATCTCAAAGTGAAATTAAGAAAACACTCCCATTTACCACTGCAAAAAAAAAATAAAATATCTAGGAATAAACTTGCCTAAGGTGACAAAAGATCTGTATGCAGAAAATTATAAGACACTGATGAAAGAAATTAAAGATGATACAAATAGATGGAGAGATATACCATGTTCTTGGATTGGAAGAATCAATATTGTGAAAATGACTCTACTACCCAAAGCAATCTACAAATTCAATGCAATCCCTATCAGGCTACCACTGGCATTTTTCACAGACCTAGAACAAAAACTTTCACAATTTGTATGGAAACACAAAACACCCCGAATAGCCAAAGCAATCTTGAGAACAAAAAATGGAGCTAGAGGAATCAGGCTCCCTGACTTTAGACTATACTACAAAGCTACAGTCATCAAGACAGTATGGTACTGGCTCAAAAACAAAAATAAAGCTCAATGGAACATGATAGAAAGCCCAGAGATAATCCCACACACATACGGTCATCTTATCTTTGATACAGGAGGCAAGCATATACAGTGGAGCAAAGACAGCCTCTTCAATAAGTGGTGCTGGGAAAACTGGACAGCTACATATAAAAGTATGAGATTAGATCACTCCCTAACACCATACACAAAAATAAGCTCAGAATGGATTAATGATCTAAATGTAAGGCCAGAAACTATCAAACTCTTAGAGGAAAACATAGGCAGAACACTCTATGACATAAATCACAGCAAGATCCTTTTTGACCCATCTCCCAGAGAAATGGAAATAAAAACAAAAATAAACAAATGGGACCTAATGAAACTTCAAAACTTTTGCACAGCAAAGGAAACCATAAACAAAACCAAAAGACAACCCTCAGAATGGGAGAAAATATTTGCAAATGAAGCAACTGACAAAGAATTAATCTCCACAATTTACAAGCAGCTCATGCAGCTCAATATCCAAAAAAAACAAACAACCCAATCCAAAAATGGGCAGAAAACCTAAATAGACATTTCTCCAAAGAAGATATATAGATTGCCAACAAACACATGAAAGGATGCTCAACATCACTAATCATTAGAGAAATGCAATTCAAAAATACAATGAGATATCATCTCACACCTCTCAGAATGGCCATCATCAAAAAATCTAGAAACAAGTACTGGAGAGGGTGTGGAGAAAAGGGAACACTCTTGCACTGCTGGTGGCAATGTAAATTGATACAGCCACTATGGAGAACAGTATGCAGGTTCCTTAAAAAACTAAAAATAGAACTACCATACAACCCAGCTTCCCACTACTGGGCATATACTCTGAGAAAACCATAATTCAAAAAGAGTCATGTACCAAAATGTTCATTGCAGCTCTATTTACAATAGCCAGGACATGGAAGCAACCTAAGTGTCCATCGTCGGATGAATGGATAAAGAAGATGTGGCACATATATACAATGGAATATTAGCCATAAAAAGAAACTAAATTGAGTTCTTTGTAGTGAGGTGGATGAACCTAGAATGTGTCATACAGAGTGAAGTAAGTCAGAAAGAGAAAAACAAATACCGTATGCTAACACATATATATGGATTCTAAGGGAAAGAAAAAGGTCATGAAGAACCTAGGGGTATGACGGGAATAAAGACACAGACCTACTAGAAATGGGCTTGAGGATATGGAGAGGGGGAAGGGTAAGCTGTGACAAAGTGAGAGAGTGGCATGGACATATATACACTACCAAACGTAAAGTAGATAGCTAGTGGGAAGCAGCCGCATAGCACAGGGAGATCAGCTCGGTGCTTTGTGACCACCTAGAGGGGTGGGATAGGGAGGGTTGGAGGGAGGGAGATGCAAGAGGGAGGAGATATGGGAACATATGTATATATATAACTAATTCACTTTGTTATAAAGCAGAAACTAACACACCATTGTAAAGCAATTATACTCCAATAAAGATGTTAAGAAAAAATCACTACAAAACCGTCAGGGTAATTGACAAGAAATATTCCAACAATTTATATACCTATATCTGTCTAACTTATCTATTTTTATCTATCTATTTATCTAGAAAGAGAGAGAGATGGAGAGCGAGCAGCTGGAGAGACAGTCTGTACTGTGATCCTCCTATAGGTGCTTGATACATTCTTCATACATCTTCTCTGTTTGCCACAGAAACTTCAGTTGGGTATCCTTGAGTCTCCATTTTGGCATCTATTTTCATAAGGTGCAGTGTCTGGTCATTTTAATTCTATTCTGAGCAAGTTAGATTCTGTATTTTTATTTTGTTGCATCCATCTAAATCTTATTGAGTTTTATTCTGGCAAACAAGCAAATCAGCTTGATCCTGTCAAACGTTAGTTTCAGGTATCAGGCAGGATCCAGACTATTCCTCACTTAAGAGTTAGAGATGTCCTACTTCTAAAGCATCTTTCTAGGGTTATAATAAAATACCCAGATGTTCAGTTAGGTATCTTCACTGTTCCCCATTAGCTGTTCTTTTCCTGGCCTCACAGCGTCTGTCTCAGTGCCCACACAGCTTAGTCTTCAGGCAAAACCTCAAGGTGGACCCTGTGCAGAGCTCCAGATCTGCTTATCTGTGCAAAGTCTTCATCACTGATTTCCTGTCCTACAAATTCCAGCTGATTCAGGAGCCCCAGCCTCCAACCATGTGTCTTCTAGTTAGGTCTCTGTTCTGTCTAGGCTCTTATTCTTTGTGTCACAATTTGGGTAGTGACCCCACAGAAAGCAAATGTGGATGTGACCTCTTATGTTCCTTTTTCTCAAGCATCACCACCCTGTGCTGTCCGACGCCTGATAAACAGGTGCTTCATGCGTGCTTACTGTCTTTGCTTCTTAGTGGTTCAAGTCAGAAGGATCCATCTAATACCTGCTACGATGTCAAGGCTCCATCTGAAGTTCCTGTCTACTTTTCATGCCTCTGCTTTCTTTTATCTCCCTCAAATTTGCCTCTTTAGCAATAACTTGAAAAATATGCATGCTTTCCTATTTTTGGTTAAAATTTGAGATTTTATCACCATGATTTCCCAGACTACTTGAAAAGTGTATTACTCCTGATTACTTTCAGTTCAGATAAAAATTTTAAAATTTAACTTCTTTTTCCCTTCACCAATGGTTTTGTTTTAGAAACAAAACTGTTATTAACAATATAGTTTTGTGTTAATGGAATTGCTTTCAGGGATTATTTTTAGCATTTGTATTGTCTCAAATTTTTTCTTAGTTTTATACCAATATCCAATATCATGCCTTTATACCATATTTTCTCATTGCTGAATTCTCTACCAAATGAGATTAAAGTATGGGAAATCCTGGCCTTACACAGGCATTTCATAAATAATATCTGTTGCTACTGCTGTCATCATCATTGTCATCATCATTAAATGACACCACAGCAACATCAAAATTTCTCAAGCCGCAAACTGCTTTTGAATTCATTTACCAATTACAGAGATGACAGATCCAACGACAGATCTCTTTTCGAATAAACTGAGTTCTCTCTCTCTCTCTCATGAAAAACATTTTGACAACTAGTTGACTGTACAAAAAGAATAGAGAAATGAACAAGTTCTATAGTATATTTTTAATAATGTGATTCTAAGTGCTAAAAGTTTATGAGGTTATTTAATTTATGGACTACTTCAAAAATTTTAGAAAATATCTAATGTCAATATAAAGTCACTGTCTAATTCAGTTGCAGATATAATTCACAGCATCTGTAAATCACTATGATTAATTAAAAAAAAACCCCACAGGACTTCTTTTCAAGAGAAATACTGCCTCAAATAGGCAATCATATATATTTATAGTGACTTTGACTATAACACCATGGACTTTGAACCTCAGTTATCACTAAGTGTTTTTCCTGACCCAATTCTATCAAAAAGTGTTGCAGTTATGAGTGTGGAAATGACTTAGAGCTGAATTTCAATCTGGTTTTATATCAAATACCTCCTTTAATTAACGGGAACAATGAGGAGGTTCGGGAATCCTAGAATTGGAATGTCGTGCCCTAACTTTCCCCAATACTCATTCCATGTATAAACTGGAGGAAAGAATAAGTGATATGTTTTGGATTTGTTTTCAGTGCTACGAGGAAAACTAAGACCAAGAAACGTATGTTGATAACCATCTGTCTTTTCATTGCTATTCTGTAAAGATTTTATTCTCTGTCAAAGATGATTCACTAAGCTCTCCTGACATATATGTAAACTTCCTGAGGATGCATTTGTGTCTCTAATGACAAAACTGAACCCCTTATAAAAAATAAGTATGGAAAGTCCATCAAAAAAAAGGTTTGTAAGAAAACTGAAACTGTTTAGAAGTCCAAGTCAGTGGTTGAATATATGTGCAGATTTAACCTTATGAATGCATTTGCATTTTTAAGGGAGTTTAAATCAATTCCCTTTACATATACCTGTCATACTTTGGGTTTAAGGATTTTTAAAATATGGTGTGAGAAGTAGAGGCCATGTAGCCCTTATAATACAGGTTGTGTTCCCATCTTAATGATGATATAATGAATCATGTTCATAATAAATCATGATAATGGCTTTCTCTGATGGAATTCAGGTTCACACTTTCCTTTAGCATTTGATTCTATAATCAGGCTAAATCCATGTGCAGAGAAGCCACTTATGAGTCTGGGGTTGTAGTTCTTTGTACAACCTGACTATAGAACATAAATAAATATGGATACTAAGGAAAAGTAGGGTTTTGAATGTGAAAAGTTATTCCCAAAATTTTTCACTAACTGCAAAACTAAAGTTTACATATACAATTCCCATGCCTCCATCTCCTCAGATGTAAAACTAGAGAACTGACAGTGATTATCTTCAAATTTTCCTCCAGCTCAAAAATTCTAAAATTTTATTAAAAATTAATTATACAAAATTGAAATCCTTCTTACTGAGGCTTAAGTTTTTTCTAATAAGAGTTTTATTTCCTAGTTTGTATATTACTAACAGAGATTTGAAATATCCCTTTCCAAAGGATCTTAAATATCATGACGAATGCTTGTCATTTTGGAATTTTTCAAATGCAACTGCCATATTTCAGCTATGTTACGTGTAAAAATCTCACCTAACATATATAAGAAGCACATACTTTACTTGCCCATGTGAAGGGAGTGGAAAAACTTGCTGACTATTAAAATTTTAGATATCATCTATTACCATGATAATATTGATATTAACAGTAAAATTATATTCCATTAGTTTAATAATAATTAGTTGGCTCTTGTCTTTAGGAATTTTCTAACCTGAGACAAAATTAGGTTTTACACAAAATTTTCAAAAATTGTTGTCAAAGAGGACACACCCTGTCCAGGCATAAAATTTTAAATTATAAGTTATCATTTACTTATTTATTTATTAATAAATGATCTTTACCTTAAACCATGATGGCGCAAATGGTTTATTCATTCCTACAAATCCTAAAAATCTAGACTTGCAAAAATCTGTGAATAAAAATAGATGTGCTGAGGAAGGGAAATATGGTAAGAAAGGTAGAACACTAGGCTATAGGGTATTGATCATTCTTAGAAAATCCATTAACTTTTCTTTCTACTTTACCAGACAAATTAAAGGAAAAAAGGGGATGGGTTGTCACACAAGAGCTTCTATAGAAGATGGAGAGTATCTTCTATGTTGTGAGTGGCCGTAACTATGTGGTTCATTGTGGTTCTTGGGTAGCTAACCAGAAAAGTTGCCCTATATGAGTCCACCTACTGAGAAAAGAAGAAAATAATACAAAAAAAAAAAGCAAAAACAAAACCCTCTTTGTTGTCTCTTTACTCTCCCAGAAGCAAACTGCCACATCTATTCATAGAACAGTGCCTTCCCTGGGCATAAACCACACAGTAGATTCGACAGCAGACTAGACCACATTGTGAGTTACACTGATTTGAATCCCACAATTTAATACTTTGAGAGAAAAGTGCCTAACATCTAGAAGAAGTGTGAAGCAAGGAGACATATTTGGAGTCTCCAGGTAGACAGTGTTTAAGAGAAAAACAAACTTTACTATCTCTCTTTTTCTTCTCTGAGAAGGGAAAAGCGCCTGAGGAGTACAATGGGAGTAATTCTGTCTGTGATAGTTTACAATCATCCAGAAGCCTAAGGTTTTACAATAAAAGATGACTCCCTCGTCTTCACTGATGAATGGCTATAATTTTCCATCGGACATCCTGAATCGGCTACCGTGCCAGAACAGGGAAAAAAGCGCTCTAACTATGAATTGAAGGTATAATTCTAAACTGTAATGCTTTACTGTGCAAAAATAACACATTTTCTAGGAACCTTTAATATATAAGAGTTGTAGAGAAAAATAAAAGGGTAGGTATTTACATAGCACAGGCGTATAGATAAATTTATATATTTCATTATAAATGACAAAATGATAATGAGCTAAGAAAATAAATATTCTGAAACACATGGTAAGAAATTTAGTAAAAAATGAAATTCAAACAAAGCTATCATGTGAAACACAATCAGTCAAAGTGTCTTGAGTACCTAGTGTATTCTCAATCTTGGAAAAATATCTGGTGGCAGGGGGCATTCACCCAAATACCCCTACACAGACAAACATCTCACATTCTATTTTAAAGAATGTACAACATACAGCAGATAAACTGATAAATGCTTAAGTATGAAACACTTATTCTACTATAAGATAAATGATATTTCATACCTGGCACTTAAAGTTTGCCTTTTTGATTATTTTTGCCTCTTCTCTATGTCATGCTGCCCCTGGAAGTAGTTACTCCTCTCTACTTTAAGGTATCTCAAGTTGATTTATCCATTACCTTTTCTACTGAGGGGGTCAAACCATTATATAGTATGAACATTAGAAACTGCACTGCATTTAAGAAACTTGTATTATTTTTTTTAAATTCAAAAGTTAGAAATTTGTTCTAATTACTGTAATTATCTTGCAATTTGGATATTACTACTGCACTGTCGTGCATCAATATTGGCAGCTACTGAACATTCACTGTAGTGTCAATTGCATATTCAGTGAGCAAGAAGAAGCAACATTAACTCAATTTAAAAATACATATTTCCAAGACGGTGCTAATACTGGATAAATGATAATGAACTGAAATGAATAAGCAATAAAAATGCCTGAGATAGATTTCTGTGGATAAATTGCTTACTTACTAGTGCTGTTGTACAGAAGGTATCAAGGCTTCTATATCTCTGCCCAATGAAACCTTTCAAATTGGATTCCAATTAAAAGTGATTTCTTCCCCCAAAAGAATATTACTATGATAGTGGGTAAAACACATGGCTCTCTAATAAAATACACAGACATTTAAGTCCATATAGACAGAGTTTATATGGGATACACAGAGTTTCAGCCAGTGGCAGCTCCTACATTTATATAGAGAAACAAGCTGGTCACAGATGACCAGGGATATTCATTGGAATCACAGAGGTCTCCTCTGCTTAGTTAGTGTGCTTATGTGGAGAAGCAAAGATACCCTTTGATGTCCACTTACCACAGCACCACACAAAGGAAACAAACAATTCCTAAAGTAATTAATAAAGAAGGAATCAAAATTTTTGAGGTTCTGGAGGAAGCAGCACTTCACAATGTAACAATAGTGTGTGCTTGAATTCAACTTTGAACAAATGCACTGAGAGAAATTAAGAATGTGAACTTTGATAAGGAGACAAAAGTATAAAATCTTCCCTGGTGTTCCTCTGTTCACCTGTATTTATTGGCAAACAGAGGAACGCCAATATAGACAGAAATCATGTTAATCATTTTTAGTTCACATCTCCATTATTGTGTGAAGAAACCATATCTTGGCCTCGAGGGTTAAGTGATTTACTTCACCAATCATTAAGTAAGAGGAAATTAAGACTTTATAACAAAATCCCAAGTTTTAGTATTAAAAACAGATGCATGGATCTTTATACTTAAAGTAAATTTAAAGTAAATATAGTTTCCAATCAATAAAATTCATTTACTACCAGAAAAATACTTTTTCATAAAACTCTCACTTAAAAATATCTTGTCTAACAAGCAGCTGGAATGACCTAACCTGAGAAAACCATCTATTTCATCCCGGTTCCTATCACAGGATGCATCCTGTGTGGAATATGAAACAGAAACAGCCAATTGTACAGTGGCCCAGCTTAATCAAAAGGTCTTTATTTTGAAGACCTTTCACACCACAAGTCTATAACTGATGCTGTTTCACAACTGTGCTTTGAATTTGCTCTTCCTCCTCTTGGAATATTCTCTACTCTTGTCCATGTCTACAGTTCCATTCATCCTCAAAAATTCTCATTAAACTCTGATTCTTGTTTTTTTCTTGCAACTCTGCTCTCCCATATACAGTTGGCTTGCACTTACACTGTATATTTCTGTTCTTTAAGAGCCCTATATATTATTTCAGATTTCAAGTATCAGTATATTTATATATTGAATGTGTAACATATGCTATGTATCATTACATTGTATATTGTATGTTATGTATTGTATATAGTATATTACATATTTTAAATATAAAACATCACAAGCATATATTATATATATATTTAAATATTAATTTATAATATAATTTTATGCAAATCTAAACTAACCTGTCGCCCATATTTGAATGGTAGTTCTTTTCCTAATAGCAAGGTTACATCATTTTTGACTTTTCCTTTCCAGAATCAAATAAATACTTGTTAAATCTACATTGATTAAATAGAACTCCACCCTAATATTTAGATAAAGTCATAAACAAAACACTAAGTGAACACCAGGCAGAAAGTAAACACCAGAAACAGAAAACCTCAAGGTGGAAAACAGTAAATTGAGTAAATTTTTTCTTATTCAGATAAAAAATCTGAGGCCAAAATAGAATTGGAAGTACTAAATGTAGAAAAAAAATGAATCCATCTGGTATCTTCTACATTAAAACTAGTCATCAATGCTGGTCAGGTATTTGTTGGGGACAAATTTAACATAAGTAAGAGCAGAAGCAACAACACGGAAACTGCCAAAATTACAATAATTATTCACTTACTCTGTATTGAAGCCCCTGAGAGCTTTGTGTTAAACCCAAACAATAAAATGATTCTTGATACCAAACTATGTGTTCAAAGCAAGAAGAAAGAAATTTTAAAGGCGTCCTTCAATAAAGAATGAAAAGTAAGGTCTATAGCTCTCAATGAGGGAAGGTGGAAACTGAAGAAACCCATGATAGTGCTGCGACTGTGACTCTAGGTAATAAATGTTGGCATGGGGGACAATTGTGAATAAGGGGTAGACAGGCCAGGGGGAGCAACAAATCATTCTTAACAGGAATAAAAATTTTGAATGAAGCTAGGTAGGTATACCAATGATCCCACGATCAGGAGTAGGGTTTGGAAGAATTACTCAGATGATTTTCGTTAATGCCCATGAATCGGGCTGGCCTGCCACCGCTAAATTGTTCATGTGGTCCTATACAGTTTCTACCAGTGCTGGCAGGATTGGATGTGATTGTAGTTTGTGCTGAGAAGTCTTCCTATCTTCTTTTTTTCTGAATATAGACATGTTGTCCCCTATAAACCTCAAACCAGAGGTCAGAGCTTCCTAAGCTGAATTCCTCAAGCTTAAGAGCAAAGACAGCTTATCCACTTTTACTGCTTACCAGCCCACAACTACCTATGAGATCTCAACAGACAGACCTGAGGATTGAGTGATCCCCTCACTGGATTTAAGTAGGCAAAAAAAGGAACAAGCAATTTATGAAGAGGGATCAAGAAACACAGGTTAGAGTGTGAGTATTGCTATGGTCAAGCTACAGCCTGATGGATATATAGGTTTAACTTTCTGCTTCACCATTTACTAACTTACAAGCTCTGGAAAATTACTTAATGTCTCAGTATCTCAAATGTTTTCATCTATAAAGTATGAATTGCTGTATCCAGCTGATAGAGTACTTTCTGAGAATTAAATGAATTGATTTTTATATAAAGCCCTTAGAAAACTTTGTGCATGCAAAGTATTATATATGTTAGCTATTGTGATATCCCAGCAAGATACTTAAATTAGAGACAGTCTTGATTTATTCAGAGTTCTGAGAATGTCTCAGTGAGGCTACTGGAAAGTCTCCAAGCAAAGTTACCTAGTAAAGGGGTCTGTAATCCCTTAGGACTGGGTCAAGGTGAGAGTCACTCTAAGGCTGGCTCTTAGGAATTCCATTACCTGATGCTGACATTCCAAAAATGCCAGCCTTCGATTGACTCAACTGCAGGACCTCTGAATTTCAAATTCTGAGAAAAATGATCTAATTACTAGACTTGGATATGATGTACAACTGTAGAGCTGATATACATCCCTGGATCAGTCAGCTATGCCTGGGATAGAGCCCCTGGCGGAAGTAATGGAACCATAGATATGATTGTCACACATCCATGCATAGCAGGTACTAAAGAAAAGAAGAGAGAATCTCATTTCTTATTATTGCTGTTTACATTTTTTAGTGGGTCTTAGAGAAAAATAAGCTAACATAAAATAAAGAATTATTTCTAAATTCATCTTGGAGAAATGAATTACTGAGGCTCTGTGCTCTTAGAAATGGATATTTTTAGGGAGAAGGGTAGAAGCAGAAGCATAATAAGCAGACAGAGCACTGACTGAGTTCATGGATAATATCTTGCAAATCTTCCCCAGTGATAAGTTGAACTCCGTAAATTTCCTGAGAAATGTACAGAAGAAGCAAGCAGAAGCCAGGTCACAGTCTTGGTTGGAAATGGGTCTCTAATTCCATAGCTGCTGTCCCCTATATCCTTCTCAAGGAAAACATCTGAGTCAACCTTCCTCAGGTGCAGACATGAGAAGAAACATGGCAGATTAACGGCTCATGTCATTTACTTTGTTTCCTTCTTTGTCCAGTGACCCAACATCACTGTCATTGTTGCTTTTTTTTTTTTCTTTTAACCCAGCATTTTAAGGTTTTCCTTCTAGTTAAGGAACATGAATATGTTGAAAAGAATTAAGGTAGAGTAGATTTTAATTCCTCTACCTGGTTCAGAAGTCAAATGGTCAGTAGAAAACAGTTTCTAGCAAAACTAGGCAATGGATAAAGTTTGATTTTATTACACTTTTTAAAAACCTAAATCTTCCTTTCCTATATCTCCTCTCACCTCCAGCGAGCCCATCAACTCATTTTATCCACAGTGAAAATTTTCCCCATACTGTTCTCAGAGGGAATTACCTCAAAATTGCACAATTGTCACATCAAATGATCCAATTCCCTGAGGGTCCACGTTTCAGCTACCAGCCCCAGGAAATCATCACACGAACCATGCTGAGACCATGGCTGATACCACTGAATATTACACAATTTTGGTTTGTGAAAGCTATGGCAATGAACGTGTATAGAGTTAGTATTCTAACAAGTAAGTAGAGCATGATTATTATTAGAAAACAAAACAATTAGGAAAAAAAAAGGTGTGTAATATTTTATTTTTAAGAAAAGGGAAGGAAATCCCCAACTGCTCTATTAATATTTTGTGCCATTCCTGTTTTGAACTTTCTGTTGTTGAGACTATGCTTCCATTTAATCCCCTTCAGTTTGTTTTTCAAATGTATTGTTCTGTATATAATATATAGTTTTGGATATTTTCCCAATAGAAAGTGATTAAATGTGATCACTTTCATATAACAAACTCTGGAATAAAGTGCTTCTTAAAACTTTGTTTTTGTTAATCATGTATTTTCCTTTAGTATCACATTTCAAGCATTCTTAACATGGCTGAGAATATAATGCCTATAAAATTTTGTGTCATTAACTGTAATGCAATTCTAATGTAATTTTTATTGAGAATTAATCACACAGAAAGTGCATATATATGTAGGCATAGTCAAAGAATATTTATGAAATGAACACCTAGGTAACTGCAGTCACATCACTCTCACTGTCTCTAGAGTTAATCGCCATTCTGACTTTTGTGAAGATCTTTGTCTTTTTAAAGCTTTTCTAATTAATTGAAAAACAGTTTAGCTTTTGCTATTTTAAATTTTATATAAATAAATATCAGATCATGATATTTTTGACTTGTTTTCTTTTTGACTTTTTAATATTGTGATATTTATCCAGTTTAATCTGTAATTATATTTAATTTTATTTGTGGATTAGTATCCTATTATAGCAATATACTACAATTTGTGTATCCACTTGCACTATTCTGGTGAACAACACCTCGAGGTCAACAGAAAGATGGAGGTTAGGATGTCAAGAAGTAGACAGTAGCTTGAGAAGCAGAAAACAAACACTACTCCCATGGAACACTTTGCTGGGGGAGGTCACTGAAAAAAACATGACCACTGGTTTGACCTGAAAGCGGGACCTGTAATCAGAGGCTCCTCACCCGCTCTCCCATCCTTGGAATGTACATTCTGTCTACTGTTCCTGCAGTGGGAGCTGTTCCAAGGACACAGTCTTGAGAGATTAAGGTGTTGTTGAGACCATCTGGACTTAATACGTGACTGATCCCAGTTAAGGCCTCTATATAAACTTACAAGATTCTGGCATGAGGATGCAGAAAACTACTTGTCCTACAGACACCCAAGACAAGCTTCCTTATTAAACCTACCACCTACTAATCTAGAGTGGTCTGCCTCTTCCTTCAGTCTCTCCTTGCCCTCTGTGAGTCCAGAGGCCAGTTTTATTTTATTTCATTTTTTGTTTTGTTTTTGTCTTTTGTTTTTTTTTGGCCACATCACACAGCGTGTGGGATATTAGTTCCCTGACGAGGGACTGTACCCATGCCCCCTGCAGTGGAAGTGCAGAGTCTTAACCACTGGACAGATGGGGAAGTCCCCAGAGGCTGGTTTTAGATTACTCCTGGGAAGCTCTCAGGTTGTGACCCAACACAGCTGTCATTTGCTTTTCTTCAACGTGCTAAGCAGTGACTCTGACATGGAAAAAGGAGTTGGATGATATGCGTTACTTGGCCCAAGGAATGGATTGCTCTCTGTCTCTCTCTCCCTGGCTGTGTCTTTCTCTCTCCCCAAACCCCCAGCTTTGACCACTTCTCAGTCCTAGCAAGTGCACCAAATGACCACTGTTTGTGGATGTCAACATAAGGGACTGGAGTAGTCTTAGGATCAGTGTTTGGCAGTCCACAGCTCACTCAATGCCTTTTGACCCAGAGAGTAAAAGTTTAGTGTTAATTAGCAGGGTTATCAGCTGATTCACTTCATTATACAGCAGAAACTAACACAACATTGTAAAGCAATTTTACTCCAATTAACAGAAATAAAAATGTAAAAATAAAGTGGAAAAAAAAATTAGCAGAGTTAGCTTATATGCCAATTGGAAGAGTCGCAGGCAGTTTGAGTGCAGCCAACATTTTATTGGTCTGTGTTGCATCAGCCATATTCTGATCAACTATACTGTGTATTATATAAATCCTTACCTAATTGTTATTACACAAGTCATTTAACTCTTCAACAATACATTCCAGAAACTTCTGGCACTTCCTATAACATACTTATTGCAATTATCTACAACTTTGAGGTAACCACTTTTAAAAGAAAAGAAGTGCTTTCCAGCAAATGGAAACTTGTGAGAGAAAAGACGATTGTAATCTCAGTGAACATATTTGCAGTCATATATTAAAATGTAAAATGAGGCATGCTTTATGAGCTTCTTTTGACACATCACAGATGATCAACACATTCAGCAGTTGATCATTGTGTTTATTCAGGTCCTGGGAGAGGCAGATACCGAGATGGGGTTAGAAATGCAGGAGGTTCACTGGGTGATATGTTAAGAATAAAGTAGAGGAAGAACACTGGGAGAGCCTTCATACGACGATGCATATCTGACAACAGTGTAAGACAGGATTGGGCAAGAGAGTCTCAGACTACTGGACAGTTCTAAGAAAGTTTTGGCCAGATTAATGGGAGAGTTCCAGAGCCAAAGTGGACATTAGAGGATTTCCATGTCCCACAGACAGGGGCTAGCATTGGTACCCTGCCATGCTCAGTCACTGGCTGACAGCAGCCTGGTGAAAGTGTGGTCCTTATGTGAACATTATGGTGGTTTCACAAGGATGGTAACAGGTCTGTCATCAACTATGCTCCCTGCAGCCATTTCTCTTTGATGGAGATTGAACAGCACATTTCCACTGCTGCCACAGTCTACCACTCGTCCCACAGATCCATTCCTCCCAGACAGTGATCATTAAAAACGTTGCTAAGTGTAGCCAGCACTCCTTTTGCCACTTGGTTCCTAAACCCATGGATTCTACTTCTTGAGATACAGCACACTATAGACACCCATGGTTTAATATGTATACTGAATTCTGAGGGCACCTCATCTTTCAGAATATTGCCTCCAAGTAGGTGCTTCACCTGTGTCTCCAGTTAGGTATTCTAGCACTCAGTTAGGGTAACAGCATCTAGACGGTGTGATATATAATACAAACAGTGCATCTTCTAGTCATAGTCTATTCTCATATCTTTTTCTTTGTGTAGCGGGCCACTGGATTAGATGCTACGTTATGTGGAATTCTGTGCCTGTAAAAGCAGTTATTTAATTAGCCCCTCAGTAGAGATTCTGACTGAGGTTCTGTGGGATGAAAAGGCAAACCCATACCCAGAAGAGGTATCTATCTCTCTGAGGACAAACTGATGGCCCTTCTGAAACGGGAGGGGTTTAACAGCCAACAAGTAACTGAGTCATCCTTAAGAAATGATGCTGTGTTAGGGGATCACCATTTGTCTCTATAGCTTGCACGCTGAATATTCAGAGACATTAGCCATGTTCATCTCAGTAAATGAGAGTCGATGCTAGTGACCCCACACATACCCTACATATCTGCCACTGTGGCCACTTTGTGTGCTATTATACCTGATCTGAGATAGCCAATGAAGATAAGCTAATGTTAATTCTTTTTGGATACTGAGTATCTACTATTTGATGGATGCATTCTGGGAGAGATTACCATGTAAATACAATATCTTCATACTTCATGCCCATATGTCTGCTCACATGCCTATACCCTAATTCCCTTATCTCTAAGCCTCCAGCCATTTTTCTTCCCAGCCTCCTGCCTTTAACCACTTTCCAGGAACCTGTACATATTGTTATCTTAGCCCATTTCTCTTTGCACACAAAATGGATTACCAGGTATACCACTTACAGCTCTACCCACTAGGAAACTTCTCCATCTTAGCTACCTTTTAGAGCCACCCCGAATGTGACAGTAATGCAGCTGCCATCTATTTTGAACTTGCTCTGGCTGACTGCTCAATGGAGAATGCTGCTATGCAGTGGCATCATCCTGGAGTTACTTGTCCTCTACCTCCCAGCACTGACACACCACAAACCAAGCACTTGTGATGTAGCTGGAGCTGGAAAGAAGTCAGGGATTGATGCACACAGAATATAGCATCTTCTGCAATCAGTGAAGGAGTCGTGGTGGTCACCAGAGTGAAATCATATAGATTTCATATAGACCAAGAGGGTAGACACAGAATGGGGTAGGGATGGATTTTAGTTGAGGAATGAAAGAACAGTTTGTCTTATCTCAAATAATAATCCTACATTTCTTTTATGGTACATTTATTATTCACCAATAGAAATTGTTTCTTTGAGCAAAGACAGCGTACCTCTGGGAATGTTAAATTACAAACATCACTAAAAGAAGAAATGTCCCATTAGCGACTTCATATGAGATAGTTTAAGAAGTTATTTCCCAAAAGGATATGCCTGAGTATTAAAAGGGGCAGCCATGCATTTTGGGATAGGAATGAGAAAGAGACAAATTTATATTTTCAACCTTCTTTAAATATTACAGTGTGATTTACCATCATCTGCAACAAAATAAAATAGATGTTCTTGGCATGGACTCTAAAATCTTTGCTAATTTAGGCTTTGCTTAGTCATGTAAAATCTTTGCTAATTTAGGCTTTGCTTAGTCATGTGTTATTTTTTTAATCACTGTTTTCTATTTACATATCATTATTTACCTATATCAAATTTTTTTGTTTCCATTGCCTCAACAAATCCCCTGTCAGTTAACTGAGCTCTACTCATTATTTAAGATGTAACTGAGGGCTATTTCCATAAAGGCTTTCATGCCCACCTTTGCTCAACCTTTCCCTCAATCTTGATTAGATTGTTTTCCTATAGGTTCTCATAATATGCTGTGCAAATTCTCTCCGAACACTTACTATGTTAATGAACAATGAGACCCAAGTATAACGCCAGCACATAATAGGTACTCAATAAATGACCCCAGATCCAGGGGACCTCCCGCAATGAACAGACCTCAAACAGCTCCACAACGAGAGTTCCTTGGACTGCAAAAGAGATATAAATTAAAAAAATATTGCCTCCATCAGATATTTTGCTGAGAATCACCCTGGTGCATATATATATGTTTTGCATAGACCCTGCGCCCCATAGGAAAGTTATTGCTAGAGATCTCTTGGAAATTACTTTTATAAATCACCAGAGAAAAGATCCAGAAATGATAACTAAGTGTGTTTGGGGAATTTGCAATAAGTACTAATACAAAAATAGAGTAAACTAAGTGGTGCACATCATTAAAAAATAAAATTCTCTCCTCTTCAAATTTTAAATCATTTAACTGCATTTAAATATTTAAGGCTTAAACTCTTTGGAGGAAATGAAGGCCCCACTGATGTCTCCAAAGGGATGCATCTATCCAGTGCTCCTGAACTAATGTCAATATTTAAATGTTTTAAAAGTCATCTTTGAACAGCAGAAATTCTTCATCCTGAAACAGTTTGCCTTTGTTGAAGCCTAAGAAACTACAGATGTTTATATCAGAATCTGCGTACTAAAAACCCTCTTCATTTCTAATGCAAATTAACTTGCCACAAAGTCACTTACGTAAAACTCAACTTCCATTTTCCACATCCTTTGCTCTTTTAATAATTGAGATAGTGACTATTTATTGAATACCTTCTTTTTTTCTGGGGCTTTATATTAATTTTTTCTAATCCTCACCCCTAGTTAAATATGCTATTTGTATCATACAGATGAGGGAACTGATGGTAAGAGATGGTAACTGACTCATTCAAGGAGTAACTGCAAATATTTTCAGGTATATAGTTGCAGGAAGAAACTTTTCTAGAGAGTCCATTGTTTAAGACTACACTTAAAGAAAACTTTGAGTATTTGCAGGCACAAAGCTTAAAAACAATGTAAAAAGTGACCTAAAAATAAACACACACAATTCCAGTAGAAAAGATGTGGGACAAGAATGGCTGTGACATACAGCAAAGGATTAACAGAAAGCAGATAATAAAAAAATATCATAAAAGATACTATTCTCTTACTTATCCCAAGAGTTTTCTCAGTTTTCCCTGTGAGGAAAAACTGGAAACTTATATGAAAATTTTACAATCAATCATCAATTTTTCTCTATAGTGTATGCATTTGATTTCAGGAATATATGGAATTATTACTCTAATTTTTATCACTTCCAATCAATACGTTTATACACACACACACATATATATACACATATATATTTGCACACATTATTAAAATACATTTACCCCCAATACACGTGTAATGTATATATGTATAGTACATAAGTATTATTAGAGCCAAGACTATAAGGATGAAAAAAAAAAATCCAGGTGAATAGAGAGTATGTTTCTGTTCATTTAGATTTCTTTTGTTTGTTTATGTGTGTTTTAAATTATATAAATATTGGGCCACTAATAGGTCAATAGGAAGAATCTAAATGTCAGATATAAAGCAGAGAGGAAGGAAGGACTAGAAGACAAGGATGAGAAAGAGAAGGATGAGGAGAGGAGGACAGAGAGAAAAAGACTGATATTTAAGCAAGTTTACAGATTTTGAAGATGTAAAAATATTTTGGATGACATATGAATAAGTTATATTATGACAGAAACACTATAATAACATCTGTATTCATTTATTGTTTCAGCTGAACCACACTGTGCAGAATAATGAAGACATGACTATAGAAGGAAGGTTATTTTAAAAGTTAATAATTAATCTGAGTACTTATATATTTATGACGAACATATGAAAAATCAACTTTTTCAACCAACAATGACTTTCACAATTATCACTCCACATACAAGGTTTAAAATTGTAAATGGACTGCCCTGACCCCACAATATGCTGATGTATTATGTGTTACAGTAAGAAAACATAAAAATGATACCTAGGGAGCTAATACACCCTTGCTAAGGCTACTAAACAGAATGCTTATCTTTCTTGGGGGAAGTATTTGAAATCTATAGGGAATAAAGAGGTTATCAAGTGACTATGCCAGCCCGCAGACCAGAGAATGTCACAATCAATCAGATGGGAAACCTCCTACATGAGCAACTCATGGCATCTTATGTTTCACTCACTCTCGGAGCAACTTCTCTCCAGAAGGAAGAAGATCCAAACAGCAAAAGAATACGGCTATGAGTCGACAGAGCAAAGCTCTTTTCAGAGTGCTCATTTTTCCCCATTATTATTTTTTATTTAGTAATTCAACAAATATGTGCTTATTTCTCTAGGTGTTTAATAAATTATGCTTTGAAATATACCTGTCAATAAAAAGCCTAGGAAATTGTAATTGTCAATATAAGGCAGACGTTAGAAAAATGTTGATTACTTCCAAGATCATATATAACTTCCATATTTATAAGAAAGCAAGAAAAAATAGGAACTGAATTGTCTTTTCCATTCTGGGAGATATCCAGATCCTGGGCATTCTGATATCCTTCTAATATATTGCAGCTTAACTAAAATTTTATTTGTTGTTTTATAAATATAAATAATTGTAGTTATTACACTTTGGAACACAGCCTGAAGGATGTTTCTCAAAGTTAAATAGCCTCAGACTTCCCTGGTGGCGCAGTGGTTAAGAATCTGCCTGCCAATGCAGGGGATACAGGTCCGATCCCTCATCTGGGAAGATCCCACATGCCATGGAGCAGCTAAGCCCGTGCAGCACAACTACTGAGCCTGCGCTCTAGGGCCTGCGAGCCACAAATACTGAGCCCACATGCCACAACTATTGAAGCCCACGCGCCTAGAGCCTGTGCTCCGCAACAAGAGAAGCCACTGCAACGAGAAGCCCGCACACGACAACAAAGAGTAGCCCCTGCTCACCCCAAATAGAGAAAGCCCCTGCACGGCAACGAAGACCCAATGCAACCAAAAATAAAATTTAAAAAAAACTCTTATTAAAAAAAAGTTAAATAGCCTCACACATGTAATAGTCCAGAAAATAAACAAAATCCCAGCATTTACAGAACGCACTACTGCTTTAGAATTGAGTTTTCTTAACATAAATATCCATAGAAGAAGAAACTATATTTGCTTTGCATATAAAATGCTATTTTTTAATTTTTTACATGATGAAATACAACTGTTACTTGTTTTAATAGAAATCTTTTGTCATCTTTGCCTTTTCACATCTTCATGTATGTCATGGGGATAAAGTTCAGACCACACAATTGTGTTACTCAAGTAAATGATCTTTCATGATACCCAAAGTGAATGACATATAATTATTATGTTAGATACACTTATCCATTATATAATATTTAATTTTCTATAATCTTCATGTTAATTAAACATAAAATAGCTCATCTTTCTCTTTGACAAAAGAAAATATAAATTATATAATTAACTTTCCCTGTTAACTGTAGCAAAGATGGAGTACATCTGTCAAGGAACCTGGATCCTTTACCAGGTGTATGTGTCTGGGCAGAGGGAGTGAGGGGAGCCTCACTCCCTCTGCAAGCAATGAAAAAGTTAACATAGGCTTCATGTGGATAGACATGTAACAGTGCCTTCCTGAGAGTGGAAGAAAAGGATGAATCTATAAAACCCAGTGGGGTAAGTGTAGGTGTCACAATGCACAAAGGGAAAACGTTACATAAACACACGTTTGGAAAGCTTTATCACTTCTCTCTGGGTCCCTTTCAACACAATCTTTATTACTGACTGATGTCTTCCTGGATTTATCAGTTCCCCATTCTTTCTGCTAGCTTCCCTAGCTCTACTGCGCCCACCCTGACCATAAGGGGAAGATGTGCTTATGTGGCTACCGTCCCGACAGTGTCACCCAGCTCCTCCTACAAAATTTGCTTCTTCACAGCAAGCTGTAATAACTTGTGTTAATAATCAACTTTCTTCTTGAACTGCAGAAGACTTGCCTATACTTTGTTCCACAAAATATTAACCCTACCAAATATTCGTCTCAACATTCCATTGTTTTTAAAAAACTTTCTTCATCTGGCTGCTGGGAGGCAGCTCTCTTTGATTCTCCCCAGTTTTCTTCCTAGGTTTGCTCCTCGCCAGTCTGTAAACATAGGAGTGCCTCAGGATTCAGTCCTTTTGCTCCCCTTCTCTGTCCATATTCATTTCTGGAAGGACAGAGAGGAGGGAGAGCCCATCACCTAATGGCCTTAAGTACTGTGTATATATGCCAACGACACCAAAATTTATGTCTGTACCACAAGCTTTTCTCAAACCATCAGACTCATATCCATGACAACTCGACACCTCCACTTGGGTGCCTTACACACAATTTATACTTAATATGTTCTAAAATGAACTCTTTTTTCCTATCGCCCCAATCTTTCCTCTGTCCTTCTTCCTTATGGTAAATGACATACGATCCTTCCCTTTGCTCAGGAGGAAACTTCTTGGAGCCACACTTTACATGCCTCTTTTTTTCTGATATTCCAGACAATCCAGCAGAAATTCTTTTTAACTTCAAAGTATATGCTGGTTTAATATTTCCTACCATTAGTTTATTTTGCTACCATGGTCCAAGTCGTTGCTCTGTTTCAAACTATTATAACAAATACCTATTACAATCTTGCTCTAAAGAAAACTATTCAAGATTGTTTAATGCAGGTTTAAGTTACTTGACCACGGAACTACATGTCGTAACGTTTTGTGACATCTCAACTTTTGCTGGAAATAGAGTATGTTTTGGAAAACACCACTGTAAAAATGCTGATTTGTCAGAGTAAGCGCAGTCCCTCTTTTCTCTTTCAAGTTTTCAGTGTAGCTCAGTTCTACTCTATTGTCACCCTCCAACCCTCCTGCTATATCTCAGCAGGTCACATATCAGATACAAGCTCGGTTTGGACATACAAGATTAATGGCTACATATACGTATCAATCTGAAACCCAAATACTTCTCTTGGTTAGCTCAACCATGAATGCTCATGATGATGCTTTTAATATGTCTGAGTTTGAGTATCTTTATATTTGGCTGATACGACTGCCATCGCCAGCCATCCTGATATCTAAATAGTACTTTAATTTGAATAATATTGAAAAGTCAAACAAACAAAAAACAGTGGAGATATATATATATGTATAACTGATTCATTTTGCTGTACACCTGAAACTAACACAACATTTTAAATCAGCTATACTCAATAAAATTTAAAAAAAGAAAGGTCACATTTTATTTCCTCACAACAAAATTCAAATAGCATAATGGCATTCCAAAAGAAGAAAAGGTGAATGAACTTCTTTTATTCTAAAGGAAGAAAACAGGAATGTACTTATGGTCCTCAAAAAATTTTTCAAGCAGATGAAAGAAGTGGTTATATTCTACTCATTTTATGGTCTCTCACTGTCCATTGAAGCAACTGAGATTTTGAACACTTAGCTACATGTTTATCTCTCTAATCATACTATTCTTCACTGAAACACAACGATCATAACTTATTAGTGGTTGCAGCCCTATTGCATAGCCCAGTGCATAACAAAGTGCAGTCACTCAATGAAATGCTACTGAAGGTAACTCTCAGGTTTAATCTAATTCTGAGGTTCACACTTAGAATTTACAAGGGAATGAAAATAGTGTAAAAGAGAAAACTTCCATAAATGTAACAAAAACCAAAATTCACCATTAATTTAAAGATACATTTTACCTATAAGGTTGATGAAAAATAAACTATTTCAATGTGTTTAAAATATTTCAATATGTTTAAAATAAAATGTTACCATTCTTTAAAAATTACCACATAGTATTTAAGAGTGAAGTATATTATTGATGGATTTTTTTAAAAAAATTACAAACACACTTATGAATTAGTCCATAACTTTAGGAGACTCGTTTAGAAAATAGATGTGATAAAAGAATCGAATCCTACAACACTGATTGGGAGAAATAGATCATAATTAAGAAGATAATCTCTAACAATTTCTTGACCAAGAATAAGAAAGTTTCTCTTATTTGTAAGAAGTCAGAATGACTATTTACTATTTATAGGGCAAAAGAATATAGCCAAGTAGATTTGACACTAGTGTGATATTTTCCTTCATGTGGTCTTTAAAATATAAATTATAGTGTGATTAAACTAAATGACTTTTTGAATTCCTTCCACTTTGTTGATTCCTAGATGTGACAGTATTCCTCTTCTCTCACCACAGTACTGGAAGGATATTGCCTTTGAGGTCTAGTCATTCATGGATATAATCCTGAGTCTGAGAGGTCAATGGTTCATAAAAGAGCTTCTATCTAGTCTGGCACAGTTCTGAATATTTGGCAGGATTTATTCAAAATAGGTCCAAGTTGGGAATAGCAGAGGCACTGCTGGCAGAAACACATAGGAACATACAGGGATACTTTCCTTCTCTGTTCTTGGCTCTAGCTGGTGCTATTTCGCCATCATTTTATGAAAACATGAACACAGAACTCAGTCATGCCTCTTTAAATGGAGCAAAAAGCTAAGCTAAAAGTAGGCCATCATTTCACTGAGCTTCAGTCATGCAGTCTTACCTGGTGTGCATTTGTTGCTGACTGGCAGACTCCCCCAAAAGTAGATGGTGACATTTTCCTGGCTTATCCTTTCATGTACAGGTACTGCTCAGACTACGATGTTTTACTCAGTTCTAAGTGCTACGGACCAAAATTTTTCCTTGTAGCAGCACAGTGAATTTCTATCAACTCTGGCAATGGACTGCTTTACCCATGTTTGTAAAGAGAAGGACAGTAAAATCTGTTTCCTTTTTAAAATTTAATATATAATATTATTGAATCTGTCTCCTTATAAATAATCTAGTTCTGGTAAGACATCAAATAGAGAAGATTCTTTTCAAAAACATCCCTTAGGACCTAGGTGCTCAATCAGTGTTATTCAATGAAATCTAAATTTGATTTCATTGGGAAAATAATATAAAATCCTTGATAGAGCTTTAAGAATATAATGATCATTTCTGTCACACAAACATGTCAAATAAATAATCTATCCTGCTTCCAGTAATTAACATACTTTTGGAATGAGTTTTGCTCGTCATATGAAATAAATTTAGCAGATTTACAAGCAATACTTCATATTGTTTTGTTTGTAATCTATTTCAGCTATATTTTTAGCAAGGGGAACACAATAAATATTATTTTTTTTAAAATTTAAGTGATTATGTTGCAAATACAATGTTTTAAAATCTACCTTTCATTCCAAAATATTCTTAAATGATTAACAACTTTTGTATTAATAGAGTGATAGATAAAACTTCAGTCTTACAATCTCCAATTCCATAATCCTACCATCTTGAAGTAACCAATAATGAACATTTCATGTGTATCCTTTGAAACATTTCCCTTTGTTCAAATAAATATAGTACTTGAAAATACATTTTTACTTTCCTCTTTATAAAAACTGGTATCCACTAATTCCATGTAATTAAGAGAGGTTTAATTACATTCACATTCTAAAACTTGTTCCTCCCCAAGGTTGCCCCTATTTAATTTTATATCATTACAAAATATTTCAGACAAAAGAATGAATCCTGGATCATGAGGACCAAGTCTCTGCGACTTTCTGGATTCGGCCGTATTCCTAACTGAAGGTGTTGTAATACTTTATATTTCAAATAAGTCAAATAATCTTTCTTTCATATTATTGACAATGTGTGGAATTGTCAGGTTTTTTTTCAACTCTCCAGAATGGGAAATACTATCTCATTGATATTTTAATTGGGTTTCCACTTCGGTGACTTGTCTAATTATCATTTTGCCTGCTTGTAATCTCTACTTGAACATCCAGCAGACATCTCAATATAAAATGCCCAAAACTGAGCTTCTGATATTTATCCCCCAAATTGCTATTCCTGTGGGTTCTCCATTTCAGGTAGTGTCAACTTCATCTTTTCTTTCCTGTTTCCCATGGCCAAACTCATGGAATTATCCTTTATACCTTATGCACACTCCCTCAACAAATACTATCAACACCACTTAAAAAATATATATCCAATATGTATTCAACCTCTTCTTACCTCCACCACTGCCACCACCTGATTCTGAGCCATCATTATTTCTGCCTGGAATGTGACAGGTGCCCTTGAACTAGTCTCCTTCTTTGGTCCTTGCCCTTTATATTCTCAAAGGTGGAACAGTGTCATTCACTGTTAAAACCTCTTCCCATTCTAGTCTTAGTAAAAAGTGACTCTTCACCTTTGTCTATAAGCTCCTACAAGATCTGGTGTGATTTTAATTCTCTCACCTCGTTTCCTAGTATTCCTCTCCCAATTTACCCAGACCCTCTGGCTTTGTGGAAGTTCCAGGGACACACCAGAGATTCTCCCACTTTAGGGCCTTCCCCCTGGTCTGCACAACACTCTCTTCTTGGAATGTTCTTTATTCAATTATCCACATAGTTTCTTTGTTCCTTTATTATTAATTTTTCTTTTCTTAAACATTACCTTCAAAGTAAGAACCTGTGCATTTTATCTAAAATTGCACAATACCCCTTCCATATCTTCCTCTCCTGCTTTATTTTCTTCCATAGTACTTATCACCAGCTAGCATATTACATACTTTACTGACTAACAGAGTGACTGACTTATCTTTCAACCAACATTTACTCTTACATTACATTCCATCCAGGGTTCAATATTTTTCTTCTTAAAGTTAATCTTCAATTATTTATCACTTGGTGACAGCTTCATTTTTTGTTCATCTAAATTTTTCAGCTCTCTCTTCTAATGATAATATGTTAATGTTACCTTTCTTTTTTTCAGCAAGAATTTGGGTGGTAGAGAACAAATCCCATATGAATGGGAAACAATGTGGTGTAGTTGAAACAGCATAGGACTGGGAGTCAGATGACTTGCATTTACTGCGGACTTCACTATTCAACAAATTAACTCTGGGATTATGGCCAATATTTTAATCTCTAGGCTGAATCCTAAAATGAGAGAATAAGACTTGATGATCTCTAAGGTCCCTTCCAGTGCTAAAACTTTACAGTTTTAAACTGTGCCAATTTAGTAGAGTGATATCAGTTGAGCCTTGGGCCTGAGAGAAGGGCGAGTGGGTAAAGAATACAGATTTTAAAGAATTTTTTGCATACGTATTTTTATTTCATTTAAGATTTTATTGCTAAGTTTAATGAATCTGTTTATCTATATTGTTTTCATTGGCTTCATTTTTTTTAAATCTTCTCTTTGTCTTTTACTTCCCTGAAGCTTCACTTCAAAAGCTTATGTACACTCCTTTTGATATATGCTACCCAGTGGTTCATTTGTTTCTTGAATCTAAGCATTCATGTCTTTCAAATATTCTTGGAATATTTCTGCTATCAACTGTGTAAATATTACTTCTATCTTTTCACTCTTTCTATAATACCTATTAGATACATGACAAAAATCTATCTTCTATACTTCTGTTGTAAAGTAAGTATGCAAAATTGTATTAAAATAAAGTGGCACAGCAAATGATAAGTATATGGTCTGTACATTTTCATAAATAAATACTCCTTCTCTAAATTGTAGGTCAATATAAAGAATATTACCAGTACAGTATACTAATACTCCTGTTATGCCCCTACTAGTCATAACCCCAATAGGAAGACCAAAGAACAGTTTCCCAAATGTATTAGTGTTCTCCAAAGAAACAGAACCATATATATATGTAGAGAGAGAGAGACAGAGACAGAGACAGAGAAAGATGTAAGGGAACTGGCAATTGGCTCATTGTATAGAATAATGTTAAACCATATGTCTGAGCACTGTGGCCTAAGTTGGCACATAAAATCTACCACCTCATCAAGTAAATAGGTCCCATCTGTGAACGACTGGAGAGATTACTATCGAATACACTTATTGTCAAACTGTAGGGTCTTTCCTTATCAGGACATATCCTCTCATTTAGTGAAACACTTAATGGTCTGAGAACTGGCTCAGCTTTCTGGTCATGCATCCCTGATTTCTTTTGATTACATGAATTTTGCAATACCCTTGGCAGCTGCACATCTATCTTGCCTCTAGGAACACTCTGTATAATTAACCAATCCTACTGTTGTCTGCAGGTCACAAGTCCATGACTGCCCCTGTGATCATGCTGCCCATTACAATAATTGCACCCACCTTGATTCTGATGTTTAAGCAGCACTACCACCTGGATGCTATAACTTTGAGATCGTACCTCTGTAGTCAGTGATTTCATTATAACAGCATCTCCTACTATTAACCCTGGCATGCAGACTAGAACCACTCAGCTTCTGAATTATGCTGGCGCCATCTCACCAGATTATCCCTTACTGCTTTGGCACACAGATTTTCTTTCAGAACTTTCTGCAGAAATTAGTCGGCTGGCTGATTTTCTGGCTTCTATTTTACCACTCTACCTCTCAATTTTTCTCAATACTTAATATTGTATTTCTAGAATTAATTCATTTAGCATAGGGCATATGTTTTCCCACTCTTCAAAGAGATATCTTACTAGTATATTAGCATTTTCTCTTGGGATTCTTGCCAGCATCCCTGCCAAGGAATTCTAGATTGGCAGTTTTTTTCTTTCACTATTTTAGTAATATCCTTCCACTGTCTTCTGGCTTTTCTCATTTCAGTTAGGTCAGCTATCAGTCTTACTTCTCCCCTATAAAGGTATCTATTTTTTCTTTTTCCTGGATATCTTTGTTTGTTTGTAATGTTCAAATATTTTAATTGTTTTCTTCAGATATTTAATACTTTTAAACTCTGTATTATATTATGGATAACATATATACGTTTTTCTTCCAAATCACTTATTTTCCCTTTATTTTGATTTTGGGAAGATTTATTTTTTATTCTTTAATATCTGTTTGTATTTTTTTGATAATGATTTTTGTTCTAAGTTTTAAAATTTTCTTCACGATTTTAACTACTTTAACATAGTTATTTCACAGATTCTGATTATTAATCACATTACCTGAAGTTCTTATAAACCTAACCTTGCTATTTTTAGTGTCTGATGACTCACTATATGTACAATATCTAAACTCTCAGTTTCTTCTCTACTAAGACTGTCACAACCCTTTGGACACCAGTTCTTTCTAAATTTCTTTGATTTTTACTTCACTCTTTGTTTAGATTTCCTGGGAACTTTATGTTATTGTTAACTAAATATTCATTTTTTTTAACTCAACTAAGTATTTAAAAATTTAGTTTTTATGCCTTATCCAAAATTTTGTCATGTTTTGACATGAAAGATTTTTGACATAAGAAGATATTTTACTTTAGATAGTTTTATAATTTCTGAAAAGAGTTGTGAAAATGGTTTTTTCTTAACTTGTCAATAATTCTTGATATATTTCCATTTCAATATGTGTAGTTCTATAAATTCTATTTGAAAATTATATTGTTTTTAAAAAACTTTAGTGCACTCTATTCCACTATATTCACCACTCATGCAGTCAAACTCAAATTACCAATATAAATAATGAGTGAGGTGATATCATTGCAGATTTGCAAATTCAATAGCTATTAAAAGGATAATAAGTGGATACTGAGAACAATTTCATGCCTATAAATTTGCCAACTTTGATGAGATCAATACCCCCAAAACAACAAACTACCAGCAGTCACTCAAAAAGAAGTAGATCATCTATTTAGCTTAGAATCTATCAAATAGTTTGTATTTAAAAAACCTTCCCACAGAGAAAATTCTAGGTACAGATGGTTACTTAAAACAATTTTCAAGAAAACTGAAGAAGAGAGAATAATTCTCAACTTATACTATGAGGCCAACATCATCCTGATACCAAAACCAGATAAAGATGATACAAGAAAATATTTCTCTTGCATATAAAGGATAAATCGTAAGCAAAATTTTAGCAAATTGAACTCAACATTATATATAAAGGATACTATAACACGATCAAGTGGTTTATCCCAGAAATGCAGGTTTGATTTGATGTCCAAAAGTGAATCTATGTAATTTGATACATTAAAAAATTACAAGAGGAGAGCCATATGATCGAGTCAATTGACACAGAAAAAGCATGTAAAAAAATTCCAACATCGATCCTGCTATTAAAAAACAAAACACAAAAACCCCCTATCTCAGCAAAGTTAGAACAGAGGGGGACTTCCTTAACCTGCTAAAGGGCTTCTGTGAAAAAACCTACAGTTAACATCATACTTAATGACAGAAACAATGAATGTGTTCCCCCTAACCAGAAAGAAGCCAAGAATGTCTGTTCTTACCACTTCCATTCAACATTGTACTGGCTGATCTTGTCAGTGCTACTAGATAAGAAAAATAATTTTAAAATATCCATTTTGTAAAGTAAGAAGCATACCTGTCTTTATTCACAAACAAAATTATCATTATATAGAAAATCTGTTGGAATCTATAAAAATGTTACTAGAATTAATAAATGAATTTGGCAAAGTTGTAAGAATTAACATATAAAACCAATTATATCTCTATTAGCAATGACCAAAATTCAGATTAAAGATAATTCCACTTACAAGAGTACCAAAAAATACAGGATATTTAGGACTCTATTTTGACAAAAGATATGAAAGACCTAAATGCTGAAAATTACAAAACATTGCTGAAATAAATTAAACACCCCCTACATAAATGGGGAGATATATGTGTTCATGGATTGGAGGATGCAGTAACTTTAAGATTTAAATTCTCCTCAGATTGACCTACAGATTCAATGCAATTTTACTCCAATTATCAGCAGATATTTTGGTAGAAAATTTCAAACTAGTTCTAAAAGTAATATAGCAAAGCAAAGTACACGTAGCTAAAACAACTCAGAAAATTAAAAACAAAGATAGAGAACCAGAATTGCCTGCTTTCGAGATTTATTATAAAGCTACACTATATACAATAGCATGATGTTGGTAAATAAATAGACAAATGGAACAAAATCAGATTATACATACATGATCAATTGATTTTAAGCAAAAGTGAAAGGCAATTCAGTGGAGAAAGGAGAGTTTTTAAAAAACTGTTGTTGAAGCAGTTGGCTTATGCAACATTGGCCATGCAAGAAAAACCCCCACAACATTTGATTTATGCCTGGAACCATATTCAAAAAACAATTCAAAATGAATCTTACACCTAAATGGAAAACCTAAAATTATAAGAGAAAAATAAAAGCATATATCCTTATAAAACTTCATATGAAAGTTCAAAGTCAAAAACTGATCACAGCCCCATGTCTATCAATAAAAGAATGGAAAAATGAACTGTCATTAATAAAATGACAGTTTTAGTTGTAATAAACTAGTCAGCAATAAAAATAATGAACTATTGATACAAACTACAACATGGATCTATCTCAAGAAAATGATTGAAAGAAACAAGACAAATTAGTACAAATTGTAAGATTCCATTTAAATAAATTTCTAGGAAATGTAAAATAATCTATAGTGACAGAAAGCAAATCAGAAGTTGCCTGGGAATGGGGGTGGTAAGATTCTAGTGAAGGAAAGAGAGAGGGATTTTGAAGGTTCATGAGGAAATTTTGTGGTGATGGATATATTATCTTGATCGTGGTGATGTTTTTCATAGATATGTACACGTCAATACTTAACAAATTTTATACTTTAATTATGTGGAAGTTATGTAAATTATATGTTCATAAACTATTTTTAATAGATCTTTATTAGAGTATAATTGCTTCACAATACTGTGTTAGTTTCTACTGTACACCAAAGTGAATCAGCCATATGCATACATATGTCCCCATATCTCCTCTCTCTTGAGCCTCCCTCCCATACTCCCTATCCCACCCCTCTAGGTCATCACAAAGCACTCAGCTGACCTCCCTGTGCTATGCTGGTGCTTCCTACTAGCTAACTATTTGACATTTGGTAGTGTATATATGTCCATGCTACTCTCACTTTGCCCTAGCTTCCCCCTTCCCACCCCATGTCCTTAAGTCCATTCTCTATGTCCACATCTTTATTCCTGCCCTGCAACTACGTTCATCAGTACCCTTTTTTTTTTTTTTAGATTCCATATATATGCATTAGAATACAGTATTGGTTTTTGTCTTTCTGACTTACTTCACTCTGTATGACAGACTCTAGGTCCATCCACCTCACTACAAATAACCCCATTCCGTTTCTTTTTTTTTTTTTTTTTTTGTGGTACACGGGCCTCTCACTGTTGTGGCCTCTCCCATTGCGGAGCACAGGCTCTGGACGCGCAGGCTCAGCAGCCATGGCTCAGGGGCCCAGCCACTCCGTGGCATGCGGAATCTTCCCGGACTGGGGCACAAACCCGTGTCCTGTGCATCAGCAGGCGGACTCTCAACCACTGCACCACCAGGGAAGCCCCATTTCGTTTCTTTTTATGGCTGAGCAATATTCCACTGTATATATGTGCCACATCTTTATGCATTCATCTGTCAATGTACATTTAGGTTGGATCCATATGCTGGCTATTGTAAATAATGCTGCATTGAACATTGTGGTACATGTCCTTGAATTATGGTTTTCTCAGGGTATATGCCCAGTAGTGGGACTGCTGGGTCATATGGTAATTCTATTTTTAGTTTTTTTTTTTTTGCAGTACGCGGGCCTCTCACCGCCGTGGCCTCTCCCGTTGCGGAGCACAGGCTCCGGACATGCAGGCCCAGCGGCCACGGCTCACGGGCCCAGCCGCTCCACGGCATGTGGAATCCTCCCAGACCAGGGCACGAACCCGTATCCCCTGCATCGGCAGGCGGACTCCCAACCACTGCGCCACCAGGGAAGCCCTATTTTTAGTTTTTGAAGGAACCTCCATACTGTTTTCCATAGTGGTTGTATCAATTTACATTCCCACCAACAGTGCAGGAGGGTTCCCTTTACACCACACCCTTTCCAGCATTTATTGTTTCTAGATTTTTTGATAATAGCCATTCTGACTGATGTGAGGTGATACTTCATTATAGTTTTGATTTGCATTTCTCTAATAATTAGTGATATTGAGCATGTTTTCATGTGCCTCTTGGCCGTCTATATGTCTTCCTTGGTGAAATGTCTATTTAGGTCTCCCATCCATTTTTTAATTGGCTTGTTTGTTTTTTTGATATTGAGCTCCATGAGCTGTTTGTATATTTTGGAGATTAATCCTTTGTTATTTCATTAGCAAATATTTTCTCCCATTCTGAGGGTTGTCTTTTTGTCTTGTTTATGGTTTACTTTGCTGTGCAAAAGCTTTTAAGTTTAATTAATCCCATTTGTTTATTTTTGTTTTAATTTCCATTACTCTAGGAGGTGGGTCAAAAAGATCTTGCTGTGGTTTATGTCAAAGAGTGTTTTTCCTGTATTTTCCTCTAAGAGTTTTATAGTGTCTGGTCTTACATTTAGGTCTTTAATCCATTTGGAGTTTATTTTTGTGTATGGTGTTAGGGAGTGTTCTAATTTCATTCTTTTACATGTAGCTGTCCAGTTTTCCCCAGCACCACTTATTGAAGAGGCCGTCTTTTCTCCATTGGATGTTCTCGCCTCCTTTGTTGTAAATTAGGTGACCATATGTGCGTGGGTTTATCTCTGGGCTTTCTATTCTGTATCACTAATCTATATTTCTGTTTTTGTGCCAGTATCATATTGTCTTGATTACTGGAGCTTTGTGGTATAGTTTGAAGCTGGGGAGCCTGATTCCTCCAACTCCATTTTTCTTTCTCAAGACTGCTTTGGCTATTCGCGGTCTTTTGTGTTTCCATACGAATTGTAAATTTTTTTGTTCTAATTCTATGAAGAATGCCATTGGTAGTTTGATAGAGACTGCATGGAATCTGTAGACTGCTTTGGGTAGTATAGTCATTTTCACAATGTTGATTCTTCCAATCCAAGAACATGGTGTATTTCTCCATCTTTTTATGCCATCTTTGATTTCTTTCACCAGTGTTTTATAGTTTTCTGAGTACAAGTCTTTTGCCTCCTTAGGCAGGTTTATTCCGAGGTACTTTATTCTTTTTGTTGTGATGGTAAATGGGATTGTTTCCTTAATTTCTCTTTATGATTTATTAACAAATTAAGGAATAAAAACTATATGATCATCTCAGTAGATGCAGGAAAAGCTTCTGACAAAATTCAACACCCATTTATGATAAAAACTCTCCAGAAAATGGGCATAGAGGGAACCTACCTCAACATAATAAAGGCCATATATGACAAATCCACAGCAAGTATCATACTCAATGGTAAAAAACTGAAAGCATTTCTACTAAGATCAGGAACAAGACAAGCATGTCCACTCTTGCCATTATTATTCAACATAGTTTTGGAAGTCCTAGCCACAGCAATCAGAGAAGAAAAAGAAATAAAAGGAATACAAATTGGAAAAGAAGTAAAACTGTCACTGTGGATGACATACTATATATAGAAAATCCTAAAGATGTCACTATTCAACTAATCAATGAATTTGGTAAGGTTGCAGGATACAAAACTAATGCACAGAAATCTCTGGCGTTCATAAACTGTTAAAACTGGAACAAATTTGATGTTTGGAGCTGAACAGCTTTTAAACTTTAGATTTTTGTACGTAAAGAAAGATAATAAAGTTATCATGACATATGTAAATGTCTGAGTATTGCTTACCAAATTGGATCCAATAAGGCAGATTCTGCTTTAACATTTAGCACTTTTAAATAGTTCATTTGTTAGAAAGAATGCAGATATCATATATAGTTTTATATGCCATAGATCATTCTAGTTAGAGTAGATGGGGATGAATGGATGGATGGATGGATGGATAGATAAACTGATAGCTGAATGAAGGAATGGGGAAATATGTTATAGATAGCTACATAAATCAGTAAATGCACACTTTAGTCTAACCTTAAGTTTATATAATCCAGGTAAACCAAACGCTTTTTCAAATTCCTTTGAAGAATCATCATATGGATGGATTCTTAAGCACAGAGGAGTCTCATTTGCAACTGATAACCCACAAGAGAAATGTGAGACAATGTGATTAAACTAACTACGTACAACACCATTCTGTTTCTATCTATCTACACATTACCTTTCCTGCAAAAAGAATTTTTTTAAATGATGCTATTACTTTAATAGTTTCCATTTGCATTTTGAATTTTCATTGTGCCAGTTATCTGTTCCACTTATATAGTGAAATTTGTGGGCCTCATGGCTATTTTAATGTGATGCCTTTTATAATGTAATTGAGAGAAGTCTCCAGTGAATAAAATAAATGGTTTCAGAGGGTTCTTAAGCCCTCAACAGACATCAGCTAAAATGTTAAGAGTGCCTCCAAATCCCACTGGTGCTATATTTTCTAACCATGAAAGAAATGTCATTATTGTAAATTCCCAGCTTTTGTCTGAAAATCTTGTACTAGATCCCTTGAGCACCAGTTCAGTTAATTAATTCAAACAATTTCCTCTCTAATCTCTAAAACATTTTCATATTTAATACAATAAATGAGGTACTAAAGGGGCTCACTCATTGTTGGTCATTAATATGCCAGGGAATTAGAAAAATTACCCCTAGTCTTCAGTGACATGAATAATGTCTTTTTTTTTTTTTTACTTCCAATGGTTCTGACCTGGACAAGGTTAAAAGCACGGTTTCTCTGCAACTGAATTTTTAAAAATCCTATTTTCCACTTGCTTTGGTTTTAACACATATATCCAAATAGTCTTCCTTTCCTTTCAGCAATAAATCTGATATGTAGCTTGATAGGTTATGCCAATTTAAAGATTAAATTAGTTAATAATAACTTTGAAATTAGTGATTAGTTTAGAAGAAGAATAATTGCATTTTCCTTGAACAAGTACATAAGGTTAATGCAGCTGGGAATGTGATGGCTCTGGTAACTTTGACACTAATTGGTGATTGTGTTACATGTTAAGATAAGGAGTCAGTATGAATGAATTCTCATGAGGTTTGCAGGAAGACAAAACTACTTGTTCACAAACCTACTTTTCTCCATTTGAACGATTGGTTTAATTTCATAATAGGTTGGTATGTGACCTTCAGGATAAAATTCCATGCATTTCATGCCACTGACTCTATCAAATGAAACAAAGCATAAAAACAGCTTTTTCTGTAAAGCAAATTCAGCCATCTATTTATCAATATGAGTCTAATTGTTCAATTTCTTAAATTGACTATCTCTAGGGGAAAATGTGTGAGATGAAAAGAAAATCAGGCTTATTATAACTGTTCACATTGCTTTGTGTTTATATAACCCTTACCACAAAAGTCTTCTAAATCATTTTATAACCATTATAAATTTAATCTTTTTAATGTAAACACACAGATATTACTATGAATGTAATTTTGAAGTGCTGAAGAAGAATCTAGATATTTGGGGGAAGGGTAGCGTAATTATGCACAGAAAATTGTCCATCAGATAATTGGAGCAGAAAAGAGTCAATTCCGATAAATTCTAGTGTAGAATTATGGGCTCAATCTTGTCTCTGACTACCAGTTGAAAACAGCAATGTTTCAGCTCTAAACAAAAGGTTCCTATTATATTTTGTTCATTTGTAATTTTTAAAGGCTTATTTATTTCCACTAGTCACAATTCAGTGTTTTCCTTATCAAACTTAAAATTTGACATCGAAAATGCATCATTTATTCTTTATTTGAAACATCTACTCACCTACAGATTGCCTTATAATAATGAACATTTTCATAGTGAAAAGCATGTTTGGTTAAAACAGTGATGTACGTAGATGTTACAAATACATTCTTTAATCTGTTGTTAATAGATAATTGGGCTGTTTTATTTAACAATTTTACATTGTAAGTCACACTTTTCAAAAATTGTTTAAAGTATGTATATTTAACCTTGCTTATCTCACCATATATAATGTGTTTCTATAACTTTCAGGGCTTAGACAAATACGAGGATATTGTTCATATTTTCCATTTTCAAACAGGTTTTTACATTAAAAAAATACTTTTTTGAGATTTTTAGTCACTAAAAGTAAAGGTCAGTGCTAATATGGTTTTAACATAAAAACCTGTTATGGACAAGCACTGAAGTCACAGTGTCATGAAAGCTTAACATGTTTTGTGCTGACTGAAAGAAAACAGAACACATCTGAATGACAAGGTGCTTGTTTGTAGCTACGTTACCCAGTCTGAGCAACCAATAATTTTTCATCTTATTTCTGTTTCTTTCTCCTCAGTTTTTATGGACTTTTATTCTAAAAAATGACAATAAAAAAGGAAAATGGAATGTTCAAAGAAACTAACAACTTTTAAATAATATAAGAAATAAATAATGTTAGTAAGAAAGAAATACAAATAGAAAAGATAAATACATATTCAAGATGGCAATATTTTCTACAGGTTTTATTGATAGGGAAAATAATCAAAACATATTTGAACATATAATTCTTTAACAATTAATTAGATGTATACCTTAAATAAGCAATTTAAATATTTTAGTAATTCTGTAATTCTTATTACATTTAATTTCAAATTCTTAATGCTACTTATCTAAAATATACAGATGTATAAAAAACACAGATAATCTCACTACCACCTCTCCCACTACCCTAATCACTATTTTTTGTTGTCTTTGTGGCATAATATAACAGGGTAAAGTAAATATAACTTATTCAGTAATTGTCCTGTTGTTTCTTTTTCTTTTTTTTTCATAGATTTTCAGGAGTTGAGTTGTTGGTTCAAAAAATAAGTTGGTTTGTAATGTTAACAGATCATGCCAGAATTATTTCCAAAAAAATTGTAATAATTCACAGTATCCCCAGCAATATAATGAAACATTTATTTTCCCCATTTTCCTGATTTCCTAACACTAGTAGATGGCATTGATCATTGTATTTTGTTTGTTTTTCTTTTGTTTTATCCTTTGAATATAGGAAAATAATCCTTTTTACCCACTGAGGTACCATTTTTTAATTTATTGATCATTTGCATTTCTTCTTTTGTGACTAATCAAATTTTGTCCTTTTCTTTCCTTTTATGAATATATATTACATTTCTAAGATTTATCATATTTTTTTTCAGTATTCTCCAGAGAAATAGAGCCAATAGTGTATATATAAAGAGGGAGAGGTTTATTTTAAGGAATTGGCTCATGTGACTATGAGGGTAGGTAAGTCTGAAATTTGTTAGGCAGGTCTGCTGGCTGGAAATTGAGATAATGTTCAAATCTGCAGTGCTGCATCTGAAATTCATAGGGCAACCAGCAGACTGGAAACTCGGGAAGGATTTCTATGTTATAGTCTTAAGGCATAATGCCTTCTCTGGGAAACCCCAGTTTTTGCTTTTAAGGGCTTTAACTGATTGGATGAGGCTCACCCACACTGTGGAGGGTAATATGCTTTACTTAAAGTAAATTGATTGTAAATGTTAATCTACCCCACAAAACACATTCACAGTAATATCTAGCATAGTGTTTGACAAAACAACTGGGCAACATGGCCAAGCCAAGAATACACATAAAATTAACCACTGTGTTGGCAGTGTCTCTAATTCAATGCATTCTGACTGCTGTGTACAGTCCACTGGCTGAATCTTTCAACAGCTTATTCTTCATCAATTTTTGTGCATTTACGTTGTTTTTTGCTATTGTGCATAGTGTTTCCATAGATATTCTTGTATGTGGAATCTTTAATAGGTATTTCAGTTTTTCTTGGCTAACTAATACACTTCTAAAATGAAGAACAGGGAGTTGGGGCTTGCCCTATATCCAACACGTCAAGACCTGTTATGAACCTATTTTAATTAAGACAGTATGAGAAGGCACTGGAATAGGTAAACTGAACCACAGAATGGAAATGAGAGACTGTGCATGTCTGGTATTTTAATGACATGTCAGATAGGTTGGACAAGTAAGGACCTGTCAATAAATGGAAATGGAAAAAACTATTATTCATATGAAGAAAGATGAATTAAATTTCAACTTTCTATCTTAAGCAAAAATACACTAAAGAAAATTAAAAGATCAATTACAACTGGGAGGAGATTCTCATGATACAAAATTGAAAAAATATTATCAACATATACAAAAATACATTCTACGAATTAGTAAGAAGAGCACAAGCAACTCAAAAGTACCATAGGTATGGGACATGATTAAGCACTTTCCAAAGGAAAAGACATAAAGCAATGCTAAACATCATTGTGATTCATAAAAAAATTAAATCAAAATCTCAAAATTGCTCACACACAAAATACATTCTATAATCATTAAATTACTGATTTTTATAACATGGTATACCTTTATCTCATCAATTTATAGAAACTCACTGTATATTAGGAATGCTGCTCTTTGCCAGTATATGTGTTATAAATAATTTTCTAGTGTATTATTTGTCCTTTTCCTTTCTGTTGTTTCTTATATTTATATTTTGGTGGCCAATATAATTGAGTTTTCGTATTTAATGTAGCCCATATGTCTGTATTTTTCTCCATCTTCCAATTTTACACAAATAATATATTATTATTATTTAGAACAAAGAAAATTAACTCAAAACCACCATGATAATATTTTATTAAATTATGAAATTTTGAAACTATATTTAATAAAATCTAGCAAAAATGTTCAGGATGACAACTCTCCCCAATATTATTCAACCCTGACTTTATGTTTTGGGTTAGTGAAGACACATATGCAGAGGAGTAGATGAAACTAAGCTACCTTCTCAATGTGTTTTTAGAAAACATCATTCGACAGATAATATAATTACTATGTGTAAAGCACTATTTTAATTGTCTCTGTGTTTTGTCATCTAGGCTTTATTGTTCAAAAATACTGTGACTCACTTTGATGGATCAGTTGGAAATTCCAAATGTACCCCAGCTATCAGCAAAACTTATTTTCTTTGAGATACAAAAAAAAAAATGTCCTCAAACTTTTATTGCAGCGATATTGAAAAATGCATTGCCCTCCATAGGCCTTCTGAAAATTCCCAAGAGGCATATGTTCTTATATGAATCATGTATGGTTCATAAATCCTGCTTCGGCTAAATTAGTTCAATTTAGCAATCATATGCCATTACATTTGGGCTATTCTTGCTCTCCACCACATTTGCCCAGCTATAAAACTTTGCCCTTTAATTTTTATGAACACACACACACACAACGTTTAAGTCAATTGTATACACAGGGTGGTGCAGTGAATGTTGGAAGATAAGGAAAGATGCAGAGTGTATATTATCTCAATTTAAAGTGCCATATTCTGATCATTACCTTCTATTTTCCAGCTCATTTCCTCTAATAGCCCAACTCAAACAATCCTCAAAATAAATCTGGACCTTCTTCAATCCTTAGATCCTTTCTGGTTTTCGCTGTCTACGATCTGCTCCATACTCATACTTCCCTATTTACCCACCTTACATCACAAGGAAAATCATCATAGTCACCCACTCACATAAAGCTCTCAAATCCTTTCTAGTTTCATAGTACTCACTGGCTTAAATCACAATCCTGGTTAAACCTAAAATGTATTTACACAGGTGAACATAAATGAGAAAAACATGTGAATTGCTTTCATCTTAAGTTCATGATCAAAAACCTCAAGCAAGCCCATAAAGGGCTGGCAATTAGACTACACTGAATTTAGGCATTCACATTTTCCACTTTCTTAGGTTAATTATTTCATAATTTTTCCTCTTAAATCAAATGTCAGTACTTGTTCCCCATCATCACATCAAACTGATGACGTTGCTACTCATTTCACTGAGAGAATCTCTTACCACACATCTACCTACTTTCAGTCCTTTTACTTTTTTTGAACTTTCCTTCTCATAGCTAAGGCCAACCACTTTACCTACACATTTCCCACTTAATCAGTTTGCTCCAGAAAACTCTCACTTCCTCCTGAATCATTAATATTTATGACTCTGCTGGATCATTCCTGTAAGTATATAAACACATTATTATTTTCCTACCTTAAAAATTTGCAAATCTTTCCAGTTATTACCAATATGGAGGAGCTAGAATTATGCTTAAGGACTTACTGTTATTAATTACAAAACACAAATTCAGACAAAATAGAGCAACGAATTGTGTATACAGAAACAGATCCACATATATATATTATCACCTGATTTATGACTGCAATTCAATGCAGAAAGCTGATCTTTCCCATAAATGGTGCTGGACAAATTGTATATTTACTATTCCTCACAACAAACAAAAACCAACTTGATCTGCCTCATAGATCAACTCTAAGAGGTAAGACAAAAAACCTTTAAATGAATATACATGAGAAAACCTTTATGCCTTTGATACAGACAAAGATTTCTTACAAAAGACATGAAAGTCAATAACAAAATAAATATGATAAATTAGCCTTCAATAAAATTAAGCAATCTGTTCATCAAAATCACCATTAAGGAAGTTAAGATAAATGCAACCTACATGCTAGGAGAAGATATAAGCAGTACCTATATCTGAAAAAGATCTCATATCCAAAATATATTTAAAATTCTAATGAAATTACTTTTTCTAAAAAAATACAGTCAACCCCATTAAATAGACAAAAGAATTGAACAGTCAACTTGGCAAATATGAGTTTCAAAATGGCCAATAAAATGAAAAATGGTTCACATCATTATTCATGCAGCTATCAAAATAGCTCAGTCTGAAAAGTCTGATATTACTAAGTGTTGATGAGGATATGGAACAGATGAAACACTCTTACATTGTTAGTAGGAGTATAAATTGCTACAACCACTTTGGACAGCTGTTGGAAGTACCTTCTGAGAACTATTACAAATATTTTTCCAAAAATAGTGAGTAATAATGTCCATAAATATATATGCATAAGAATGTTCATAGCAGTTTCACTAATAGTAATTTCAAACTGGAAAGAAGCCAAATATCCATCAGCAGCACAATGGGTAAATAATTTGTGACAGAGTCATAAAATGGATGCTACACATTGTGATACTACACAATGAAAACAAGCCATTTTACAACATGTGTGAATTTACAAAATATTCCGTATACCTGTTATTAATTTTTATATACCTGTCTTTTGTTTCTGCACTTCAGATGATAGTCTCCTGTCATGTTTCTCAGGCTCAGCCTCATGCCTTCCTTCCTAAGGTGATTTTTGAACTCTGACTTCTTCCAAATCTAACATTTAGAGCAATTCAGCTCTCTCAATTCTCATACTCATATCCAGGACCACAGTTCCTTATCCAAACGCATGGAGATTCTCAAGAGAAAAAAAAAAAACCTTTCTTGAGTGATATCCACCTTCCCGAAAGAGTAGTCACCTATCTGTTATGTAGCCATGGGTTAATTCAGTTTCAAAATATACACATACATATACATATACATATACATATACATCCTCCCCTCCCTGCCATCTTTGTCATCTGCTAGGCATATCTCTGCTACGTGCATATCTTCTCAAGAAAATTGATTCCTTCATTTTTATTCATGGAAACTTATGGAGAAAATCTCTGTAGGTTTTATGATGGAAGGTATGATCAGGGTATCACTAAATGTATATAATTGTTATATGGAATATATAAGAGAGAAAATATGCTGGAGTCAGAATATCAGTTAGGATACTAATTTATTTTTATAGGTTTGAGGTGTAGAATATCTAGAATATCCTACAAGTAACAGGAGCAGAAAGAAAAGAAATAAGTGCTACTTAGGGACAGGTGAATTCAAATGACTGGTTTTATAGAGGAACATTTTCCTCTATATAAAGAAAGAGTTTAAAAAGAGTCAAGATGGGAGCATCAGGAAAAAGATTAAATCACTCCTGTTATTTTGAGATCTTGCCTTCTCTAGAGATATATTTGAACGTTTTAACCTTTTAAGTCATAAGTTATAAAGATAGCATGTTAATGCCTGATGCCATATCAAAGACATCTTTTCAGGCATATCCAGAGTACATTTTCATAAAACATCAATTTAGGTTCTGTCAGTTACAACTGCTCCTGAGAGATTTCATCAGTCACATTGTGTTAAATCACATGACTGTACATGAAATGATTGATAGCATACAGATAGAACATATCCAAATATGTAAGTTTCATTAGGAAATTTTAAAATGACCCATGAGCATTTCACACAGGCCTCAAATACCAAGTATTTTAGCATGACTTTACTCTACATATAGGTTTTAACTCAGAGAGTTAAATAAAAAAAAATGTAGCACATTAAAGGTCAAATTTAAAAAGGTGATTTTTTTTCTCTCAAAAAAATGCAAGGCCTTATGGAATTTTCTTAGAACAAAAGCACCAAAGTAAAGAATATTCAACCTTTTAAATTATTTAAAAATAACATTTCATTTCAAATGATTATACACGTATCATCAAGTACAGAGTGTTCAGTTACCAAAATCTATTCAGAGGAGCCAAATTCAATGGCAGTGAAGGAGAAGTCATATTGAATGGTGCTTTGGTGAGAATATTCTTATGAAACTAATTCCTTTACATAAAATCCATGAAGACTGCATCTCTAATTCCTTAACTATCTTCTCAATCTCCTGTTTTAATTATCTTTTGAGATGTCACAGGATATATTACCTGCAATAAACATACTCAAACTTACTTAAGAAAAGAGAGACTTAGTTTAAGAGTATCAAACCTGTTAAAATCACATTTAGATTTGGCAGGAATTAGAAATCCGTACAATAAGAAGTCTCTCAGTCTCCTCTTTTCTGAGGCTGTTCCATCCTCTTTTCTGCAGACCACCCACCTTCTTCTACAAGGTACAAATCTTTGGTTTTCAATAAGTTTCTCTTATGCATTGTTTGGGATTGTCATGAGGTAGACTTTTATCTCAGAACTATATGATTTTATGAACCCAGTGCTCATCAGAGTTTGACAGATTCAAGTTTTATCCTTAAATTCCATTTCCTAGGGAAAACAAAGATCTAATTTACATAACTTTGTTCAAAGGTATATAGAGCTCCAAAACAAAATTTCTAAGAAATAGTTAAGGTTGTACAAAATGATGGTCATTTTTAACACCCAGTACCCCACATATGTCTGATCTTGTCAGAGCTGTGGAAAGTGTAATTTTGGCCTAATTTTTCTGCACCCATAATTTGTATCCACTTTATATATACATCAGTTTAATTTATTATAAACTTTTTTTGTAACTCTTCTCTTGAGTATTTGTTAGAATAGACTTGATTTTTAATTTGATGAGTTTTAATTTCTATCAACAAGTGTTGAGCGTTCTTTTAATTAGCAAATTAATTACACACTGGACTTGTAACTATGGTTTACTATTTCCACAGAGTTATACTTTGTCTAATAGCACCTCTCAAACATTCCTATGCACCTCTCAAACATTTATGCAAACATTAAACCATTCCTATGGGTTAATGGGTTATCTTACTACAATACAGATTTCAAACGAATTTGTGTCTAAGATTTTCAGCCACTAATGTCGACAAAATCAGCTAGATAAAAAATAAACCAGAAATAAAATGTCATATGCTATATAAAATGTGAGTGGCCTATCAGTTGCCAGGTATTTGTAGTATTTGTGTTTTAAAATCTATCAATTAACCTTCCATTTATACTTAATTTCATCATTCATTTGACAATTAATTGCACACTAATATATGACCCTGCAATACTATTGGTTGATTCTTCAGAAGTTTTATTCTTGTCTGGGACGGTATAATGAGTTGTGAATGATCCTACTAAAAGAGATTATGGAAATATTATAATAAGATATCAGGCCCTGATGAGGAGTTATGAATAGCCAAACAGAGCAAATGGGAGATTTTATGATGGAAACCTCATTATTCAAATACCTACAAAAGAATCAATATCTGGATGTGTGATACACAGAAAGCACTGATGAGAGAGCTAATAGCACTTTCCATGTATGTTGAGCCCTTTTCCTTTAATTTTCCCTCTTCCCTTAGCCTAACAATATAAAGAACAGAAACAGCAGCTTTTGAGTGAGGAAAGGAAGAAATGAGAGGAAACCCTCTACACTCCCCCCTTCCTCAGTGACTAACAACATTGTCAAGTCAATTGGTCAAAGGAGAGACACATGGACATGAATTATTTTAATTTAAATAATTATAGATTAAAATGCCTGCCTTTGATTCACCTCCTCTCTCTGCTCCATTTTTAATTTTTGACTAATACAGTAATATCTCAGATGATGTTTGAATGTGTTATAACTCCATGGAGAGTTTTACTTCTCTATGACCTACTTCCTTCAAGTAGCCCCTTGTACACTCTGATCATTTTTCAAAATTCTGACATAGGAACTTTGGGCCCCTGACTAAGAAAGAACCTTGACCTTAAGGAGACCAGTTCTGATGACCTGATCATAAACACAAGATGAGGATGGTCATTCCCAGAGTATAAAAAGAGGTCCCCAGTAGATTGGAAACACTCTTCAGGATTTCATACTGGGCTGTACTTGATTCCTCAGATGTGATAAACTATGACCAATTACTGACACTTCATCTCTTTGCCCCTCTGTCACATCAGACCTTGGTATGTTGCCAGAGCAGCCAGTAATCACATCAGACCTTTTCTTTCAAGCTCTCCTTGACATTTATGATAATCAATAAGGGAAATCTTCCAGAAGGCATGCATACTTCATGAATCATGGGGAAGAATCTGAATACAAAAATTAGACTTTAGCTTGAAACAAATAATTACAGAGATCATAAGCCTATGATCGATATGCCATATCTAAGTTTGGCACACATTTTTTTAAAAATTTGGTAAACATTTTAAAACAGAAAATTTTGTATAAAAAATCAGATTTGAAGACTATCATGAAACTGTCCTCTTAACAGGCCTACACTCCTACTTGTCAAGAATCAAAAGGGTTTAAGTGTGCCTGTACACTTTGTATGGGCATTTGCTCTCTTGTTTGTCAGAGCCCCTACACTGACATTATAATTTTTTTTAATAAAGTGATATACATAAGTATTAGTCAGGGTTCTCCAGAGAAATGGGGCCAATTTATATGTGAAGGAATTTATTATTAAAAATTGGTTCATTTGATTATGAAAGCTGAGAAATCCCCAAATCTGAAGTGGGCAAGTGGGAGACCCAGGACAGCCAGTCTGAAAGCTGGCAGGCTCAGAACTCATGAAGAGCCAACCTCAGCTTGAGCTCAAAGGCAGGAAAAGACCAATGTCCCACCTAAAGCAGTCAGGCAGGAAAAGTTCCCTCTTACTCGGCCTTTTTGTTCTATTCAAGTTTTCAACTGACTGGATGAGAGCCACTCATAATAGGGAGGGCAATCTGCCTTAGTCTGTTGATTCAAAAGTTAATCTCATCGAGAGATACCCTCAACAGACACACCCAGAATAATGTTTGACCAAATATCTGGGTACCGTAAAATTAACCATCATAATAGGCCTAATCCAGAGGTGACAACTTCATAAGCCTTCAGAGATACGGCTGGTAATAAACTCATTCAAGTGTACGACAGTGACTCAGGCTAAGTCGCAATTCTTGAGGTGCTTACGCTCAACTAGGGAAGGAAACAGTAAATAGTAAGTATAACTAATGGGTAAGTAATAAACGTTCTAAATCTATTTGGTTTTATTGTAGCCTTACATGCCACATGAAAAGTGTGGCAAGCCAGCCTCACAGCTGCTGTAGTGCTAGTCATCATGCTGCAGCCCGGGGACTGCCGGATTGAGGGACAGCCAGTCTTTGGCAACTCTGATGGGAATCTTGTAAATGTCACACTTGAGGGTTTCCGGACATAAAATGGTCATATCTGAGTCAGTACCTACCACCTATGGTCCCTTCCAGAACTTATGTCTGAGAGGATTTCCAAATCCTCCAATTAGAATATGGGCAGCAAGGACTCTGGTCAAAACTCAACCATCCACAAACAGCAACAACACTCTTTCTGCTGAGATCCTCCAGGGAAAATGGGGAAAGAAAAGTAGACACAGATCATTTTGTACCAAAAATATCACATCAGAATAAAGAATTTATATATCCAAATAAATGCATTCATCTAAGAAAATCCCTTAACAATGAGGAGACTTTATGACAATATGAACTGTTACCTTGAACATAAGACTAGATGAAGCAAATTAAAATAATTTTCCTATAAACTTATTCAAACCTAAAATTTTAATATGAAAATATAATGTTTCACAGAAACATTAGGTTTTTTTTTTTTTATTTTCAGAGTTTTCTGCAGTATATGTATGAAATGTAACAGAGTAGAAAACATTTAGTTTTAAGTATTTTATCGTCAAAATTATGTTTATGAATTGGAAAGAAATGAAAGAATAGAAATATATTAAATTATTTTAACTATTAAATTTCTTTTTGCCTATGAAAGATTAAGGAAATATTCGGTTTATTGCTGTCATTAGTATAACACTGAAGCATATGCCTAACATCAGATTATATGGAATTATATTGAGAGATAATGGTATCAAAACCTGATATATTTTTAAACTATGACTGTTTAGTTTTTAACATTTGTCTTGGTTGTTCTGAATCAGTTTTTTGAAGATCTGAGAGCCACTGCCCAAAGTGCTTGGTTTAATTAAAATCTACTTTGTTTTTTATTGCAGTTTTTTCTAATAAATTATATCTAACTTAAATACTCACCATAAGAAGATTTTATTTTGTTTGAGCCAAGCATCATAAATCATTTCTAACCAAAATGGCATTAGAAAAAATGATTAAAACAAGAAAGACAGTAATTTTACGTAAGTATAAAGCATCAGCCATATGTAGAAACACTTACATTGTAATGTTACAACTTGAATAAGACCTGAGATTCAGTGTTCCTCAAATTAATGAGTTTCATAGTAAGATGAAACTTCTGCATGTTTAAAGAATGATGTGTTCCAAATGTTTCTTATTGCACTTAAGTGGCTGTGTTGAAAACCATGACTGGAAACAAATCAGATTCCTAGCTTCCTGATTTATCAGCCCAGGAGCACAGCTGTTGGCACTGGATATTCTTTTACCCCTCTGTTAACTAATGTCAGTCTGAGCATCATGGTAGAGACCTTAATATATACCTATATCCATTATTCTCTCCCGAGCACATGAGAAGATTATACTTGCTTGTTTTCATTTATATAGGATCAAATAACTAGTTCTGGCCAATGAATTGTGTGTAAAAATAGTGTGTCCTTTGGTCAAAGTGTTTTATAGCTAAAACAAGAGTCTCCAGCAGCCACAGAGGGCACATATCTCAGATGTTACAGTTTTAAGATACAAAGCTTTCCTATCCTCTACACTGTGGAGTTACCTAGTCTATACTAATACAAGTGTGTTTGCATAAATTAGCACCATTAGCAGGAACAGAAATAACACCTCTCCAATTGATTATTAAAGATGATTTGATTCTATCTACTTTTTCCATGAAAATCCAAATATTCTATGTGGATATATATTTATCTTTTATTCTCTATTTTCCATTTTATAAAACTAGATCCATAAAAATTACTGAGACAGGTGTCTTTATTCAATGTCATCATGAATTTATTTGTTGGTTTATTTGGAGTCTTCTGGGTTCGTTTGTTTTGTTTTGTGTTTGTTTTTATAGCATATGGGGAAGAAGGGTTCGTTGCTACTTTTTGTTTAAAGAAATTTAGCTATCTGTTAGGTTGCAAACATACATTGTGTGCCAGAGCTATATCTTGTAAAATATTTTTTCAACGTTTAGCATTTTCAAAAAAGTCCCTGTGCCATATACTGTGTTATATGGAAAGCTTCACCATGAACAGTATGACTATCTAGCACATCTCAATTCTGAATCCCATCTCTTTACAATATTAGCTACTGTTTGTTGAAAGTTTTCCTTTTTTTAGGGTTTTATTTCTTCCTGGACACGTACTTACAGATTCCTATCTTGTTCCTTTCTCTACATGCAACTGACTCTCCAAACTTAGCCACCTGTTTATTTGTATTTTATTTTTTTAACATCTTTATTGGAGGATAATTGCTTTACAATGGTCTGTTAGTTTCTGCTGTATAACAAAGTGAATCAGCTATACATATACATATACATATATCCCCATATCTCCTCCCTCTTGCATCTCCCTCCCACCCTCCCTACCCCACCCCTCTTGGTGGTCACAAAGCACCGAGCTGATCTCCCTGTGCTATGCGGCTGCTTCCCACTAGCTATCTATTTTACATTTGGTAGTATATATAAGTCCATGCCACTCTCACTTTGTCCCAGCTTACCCTTCCCCCTCCCCATATCTTCAAATCCATTCCCTATATCTGCGTCTTTATTCCTGTGCTGCCCCTAGGTTCTTCAGAACCTTTTTTTTTTTTTTAGATTCCATATATATGTGTTAGCATACAGTATTTATTTTGCTCTTTCTGACTTACTTCACTCTGTATGACAGTCTCTAGGTCCATCACCTCACCACAAATAACTCAATTTCGTTTCTTTTTATGGCTGAGTAATATTCCATACATACCCTGAGAAAACCATAATTCAAAAAGAGTCATGTACCACAATGTTCATTGCAGCTCTATTTACAATAGCCGGGACATGGAAGCAACGTAAGTGTCTATCGACAGATGAATGGATAAAGAAGATGTGGCACATATATAGCCACCTCTTTCTACATCTATTTTTTTTGTTTTTTTCTAGAGCTTTAGGCTATTATCTAATGGTAATATATTTTTTAAGATAAATAATTATTGATATTATTAAAACAATGTTTCTTATCAGAGAATAAATTTTGCCATATTATAATTTTTATAAGGAATTGTAGAAAAACCAAAAGAGCAGAAAATCTACTTGTTAATCAATAAAGCAAAGCAAATTACTTTATCTGTTTTTGTGATCCATGTGTATTTTCAATAGCTGTTTCAGCTACATAAGAAAAAGTTTCCATTCCTTGTCTTCCAGGACTGTATGCTTACTCAAGTCAAAAGTGACAACTGGGCTTCCCTGGTGGCCCAGTGGTCGAGAGTCCGCCTGCTGATGTGGGGGACATGGGTTCGTGTCCCGGTCCAGGAAGATCCCACATGCTGTGGTGTGGCTGGGCCCATGAGCCATGGCCGCTGAGCCTGCACGTCCGGAGCCTGTGCTCCGCAACGGGAGAGGCCACAACAGTGAGAGGCCCGTGTACCGCAAAAAAAAAAAAAAAAAAAAGTGACAACTGCTTGAAATATTTCTGATATCTACGTAAACATAAAAGGAAGGACATTATGCATTCATAATGATTAAGTAATACTTCCCTGATAACATTTATTTATATTTCTCCAGGGAGTCCTTAAATTTAATACTTCATCATAAAACAAAGCAGTATATGTGTGAAGCAAGTTTTGTGTTTGAACCAAACAATATATTTTGAAAGCTGTGTTAAAGTTGTCTATAAAGCGATGTAGTTATACGGCATAGTTTCTCTCCTGAGAAAATGAACCAAAGTAGCAATAGAAGAGGGTAAGAGAGTAGACGGTAGTTAAGGGGTTCTTGCTGGAAACAGAGAAATATAGGTTAAACTGAGTATCATATATCAAATTAAATTATTTCATTCCTCTCTCATATTTTACTTAAGGGAAGTACTTTAACTCAGAATAAGAGTGTCAGTTAAGACAACTCATGAAAAATTGTCAAAATTTTATTAAGTAAAAATGAAGTTGTAGCTAAAATCATGCCTTGATCTGAATTTATTTTCTAACTGAAAATGATCTAGTCATGCAGTGTCAAAGCACTGTAGTGCTTTAGGAGAAAACTAAGACATTATCCAGATAAACCCTGCGCTGAAGCACGGAGGATACTGAGATTCAGAAAAGTAAAGTGAGCTACCCATGCCACACAACTAATGACTGACTTTCAGCCTTTTAAAAGTTTACTACTGCTTTTGTTGTTTCTTTCTTTCTTTCTTTCTTTTCTTCTGTTATGTATTAGTCATCCTCAGACGTTTTTTTCTCTTGGTGCTATTATACTGTTGAGAAAATTGATGTTTTAGTTCTAAGACAATACATAACATTAGTGCATGCAATTCCAATGCAATTTTAAATACTATTATCTTTACAACTAGGAAAAGACCTAATAGTTTTTTTGGGATTTCTTTGCTTGCTTCCTACTAAGCACAGAAAAATTTTGACTCCTAGAAAATTGGTGCCTGGTCCCTGCAGACAAAGAGCCTACTTATAGCTTTCAGGAAAGCCTCTCTGCCCCAACATTGCTTTTGCACTGCCCTTCTTGGAAACATACTCTGGAGGGAGTTGGGCAATGGAGTACATGGACATCTAGCCTTTCCTCTACATATTCAGGAAATGATTTTCCTAAAGCTTCCTCGATAGCCTACTTTACAGTGAAACTCGGATAGTCTGCATGAGCTGGGCAATAATGAAGAGCATTGTTTTCAATACTATTCCAAGTATTGTTCTGTATTTACCTATTTCATGTTTTTTTCACTTTGGGCTTTCCTATTTTACTCAAAATAGTTTGATAATCACTAACTTCAGGTGCTTGTTTGGTCTTTACATTATATGCAAGGTTTATGGAAAAACTGGTCACTTGACCAAAATCTTTGTGGTAACTAGAAATACAGTCAGCCCTCCATCTCTGTAGGTTTTACATTTGCAAATTCAACCAAATTTTGAACTGGGTTGGTTGAATCTGGGATGTGAAACCCAGGGACAGGGAAGGCTCACTGTATTCAGTATACTGGGCCATTATAAATAAAATTCATGCAAAAGACTATACCTGGGAACATCTTGCAACATGTCATATTTTTCAAAAGATTTATCATTATCTGAACTACATTTTACCTTATTTTAAATTGCTAACCTCAAAACAATATTAACTGCGACTTCTTCTTTGATGTGACTATCACCTGACTAGTTTTCCCTGTGTAAACAACTATAAAAGTGGGTCAGTTTTAAGTTATGAAATACTTGTTTTCAGATTTGGAACAAGAAGCAGCACAGAATGGTGATCCCTAATAAGAGGGAAACAAGTGAGGCAAGTACTGGGAGTCCATCCTTCATGAGTGTATTTCTCCACATATTGTCAACATAAGATATTGACCTCTTTTGTCCTAATCCTTCTTTTCAAGTACATTTTACAACAAATAGCCTTGGAACAGTAAGACAGTATCTCCTTTCTGGGCAAAGATCAGGCAGGTGTTCTTACAAACCTCATATAAAAGTTTGGGCTTTATTAGGTGCTCAGGATTCTTCAGCTGTAACACAAACTCACACCACATGTAACATCCACCTCCACCTACCTCTGCATCACAATGATAAAACTTGGGGGATAAGAGGAACTCACATGAACATAAAGTTCATTATACCTGCTCATACCATGAGTAATAATGTATTTGTCTCTGACCTAGGAATCTAGTATCTTCCACTGGCAACCATGAAACTATGGCAGGTTAACTGATTAGCTTGCATGTAGGGAGAATCCCAAACTCATCAAAGTTTTTGACAGTATGTCAAACCGTTGCTCCGGCTCTCTGTCAAAGTCCTGTCCAGATTGTGGTAGAAGGAAGGCAAGTCCAGAGCATGATGGTTTTATCATGAGAGAAATATATTAGAGTTTGAGGCTACTGAATCAGCTGGGATTCGTGGAATAGAGTGCTAGTAAGAGAGAGAAGATTCTTAAAAAAAGAATTCTAGAAATTCACAAATATTAACCGTAAAAATAAGCCAAGTCCATGTTCAGCTCCCAAAATTCATCCTTAACCTGTTGTCAATTTCCCTTCTATGGGCACAAATTTTATACTGCTTACATTTCCTAGGACATGCACTTACAACTTTGTCCTCTTAAAGCTAATTAGATATTTCATTCATCTGTGGGGCTTTGTTCTAATATTAAAGTTTTGGTTATAGATATTAAGTATGATTGCATAATTTTATACTTTAGTCGTTAGAATAGAGGGTATCTAAGGAACACTGGGATGTTTCTTGTACCCCTGAATTCATTCTACATAGAAAATTACTCAACTCATTCATCAAAGTAAACAAAGAAATGCACAACCTGCCAAGACTGAACCAGGAGAAATAGAAAATATGAACAGACCAATCACAAGCACTGAAATTGAGACTGTGATTAAAAATCTTCCAACAAACAAAAGCCCAGGACCAGATGGCTTCACAGGAAAATTCTGTCAAACATTTAGAGATGAGCTAACACCTATCCGTCTCAAACTCTTCCAAAATATAGCAGAGGGAGGAACACTCCCAAACTCATTCTATGAGGCCACCATCACCCTGATACCAAAACCAGACAAAGATGTCACAAAGAAAGAACTCTACAGGCCAATATCACTGATGAATATAGATGCAAAAATCCTCAACAAAATACTAGCAAACAGAATCCAACAGCGCATTAAAAGGATCATACACCATGATCAAGTGGGCTTTGTCCCAGGAATACAAGGATTCTTCAATATACGCAAATCAATCAATGTGATACACCACTTTAACAAATTAAGGAATAAAAACTATATGATCACCTCAATAGATGCAGAAAAAGCTTTTGACAAAATTCAACACCCATTTATGATAAAAACTATCCAGAAAATGGGCACAGAGGGAAGCTACCTCAACATTATAAAGGCCATAAATGACAAACCCAGAGAAAATATCATTCTCAATGGTGAAAAACCAAAAGCATTACCACTAAGATCAGGAATAAGACAAGGATGTCCACTCTCAGCACTATGATTCAACATAGTTTTGGAAGTCCTAGCCACAGCAATCAGAAAAGAAAAAGAAATAAAAGGAATAAAAATTGGAAAAGAAGAGGTAAAACTGTCACTGTTCGCAGATGACATACTATACATAGAAAATCCTAAAGATGCCACCAGAAAAGTACTATAGCTAATCAATGAATTTGGTAAAGTAGCAGGATACAAAATTAATGCACAGAAACCTCTTTCATTCCTATAAACTAACAACGAAAGATCGGAAAGAGAAATTAAGGAAACAATCCCATTTACCACCACAATAAAAAGAATAAAATAACTAGGAATAAACCTACCTAAGGAGGCGAAAGACCTGTACTCAGAAAACTATAAAACTGATGAAAGAAATCAAAGATGACATAAAAAGATGGAGAAATATACCATGTTCTTAGATTAGAAGAATCAATATTGTGAAAATGACTATACTACCCAAAGCAATCTACAGATTTCATGCAACCCCTGTCAAATTACCAATGGCATTCTTCACAGAATTAGAACAAAAAATTTTACAATTTATATGGAAACACAAAAGACCCCAAATAGCCAAAGCAATCTTGAGAAAGAAAAGCGGAGCTGGAGGAATCAGGATCCGCAACTTCAAACCATACTACAAAGCTACAGTAATCAAGACAGTATTGTACTGGCACAAAAACAGAAATATAGATCAATGGTACAGGATAGAAAGCCCAGAGATAAACCCATGTACATACAGTCAACTAATTTATGACAAAGGAGGCAAGAACATACAATGGAGAAAAGACAGTGTCTTCAATAAATGGTGCTGGGAAAACTGGAAAGCTACATGTAAAAGAATGAAATCAGAACACTCCCTAACACCATACATAAAAATAAACTCTAAATGGATTAAAGGCCTAAATGTAAGACAGGACACTATAAAACTCTTAGAGGAAAACATAGGAAAAACACTCTTTGACATAAACCACAGCAAGATCTTTTTTGACTCATCTCCTAGAGTAATGAAAATAAAAACAAACAAATGGGATCTAATTAAACTTAAAAGCTTTTGCACAGCAAAGGAAACCCATAAACAAGACAAAAAGACAGCCCTCAGAATGCGAGAAAATATTTGAAAAGGAAGCAGCAGACAAAGGATTAATCTCCAAAATATACAAACAGCTCATGGAGCTCAATATCAAAAAAAAAAAACAACCCAATCCAAAAATGGGCAGAAGACCTAAATAGACATCTCTCCAAGGAGGACATACAGATATCCAAGGGTCACATGAAAGGATGCTCAAACAATTAATTATTAGAGAAATGCAAATCAAAAGTACAATGAGGTATCACCTCACACCAGTCAGAATGGCCATCATCAAAAAATCTACAAACAATAAATGCTGGAGAGGGTGTGGAGAAAAGGGAACCCTCTTTCACTGTTGGTGGGAATGCAAATTGATACAACCAGTGTGGAGAACAGTATGGAAGTTCCTTAAAAAACTAAAAATAGAACTATCATATGACACAGCAATCCCACTACTGGGAATACACCCTGTGAAAACCATAATTCAAAAGGACACATGTACCCCGATGACATTGCAGCACTTTTTACCATAGCCAGGACATGGAAATAACCTAAATGTCCAACAATAGATGAATGGATAAAGAGGATGTGGGGGCTTCCCTGGTGGCGCAGTGGTTGAGAGTCCACCTGCCTATGCAGGGGCACAGGTTCGTGCCCCGGTCTGGGAAGATCCCACATGCTGCGGAGCGGCTGGGCCCGTGAGCCATGGCCACTGAGCCTGCACATCCGGAGCCTGTGCTCTGCAATGGGAGAGGCCACAACAGTGAGGGGCCCGCGTACCGCAGAAAAAAAAAAAAGATGTGGTACATATATACAATGGAATATTACTCAGCCATAAAAAAGAATGAAACTGGGTCATTTGTAGAGATGTGGATGGACGTAGAGTCTGTCATACAGAGTGAAGTAAGCCGGAAAGAGAAAAACAAATATTGTTTATTAATGCATATATGTGGAATCTAGAAAAATGGTACAGATGAACCTATTTGCAGGGCAGGAATAGAGACACAGATGTAGTGAATGTACATGTGGACACAGTGGGGGATGGAGATTGTGGGACGAATTGAGAGATTAGGATTGACATATATACACTACTATGCATAAAACAGATAGCTAGTGGGAACATGCTATAAAGCACAGGAAGCTCAGCTCAGTGCTCTGTGATGACCTAGATGGGTGGGATGGAGGGTGGGGTGGGAGGGAGGTCCAAGACAGAGGCGATATATATATGTGTGTGTGTGTGTGTGTGTGTGTGTGTGTGTGTGTGTGTGTGTGTGTGTGTATATCTATATATATATATCTATATCTATCTCTGACTCACTTCATTCTACAGCAGAAACTAACACATTGTAAAGCAATTATACTCCAATAACAAAAGTAAAACATAATAAATTATAACTCAAGTTTATTTAAAAAGTTTAAAAGAAATTCAACTCCCCTAGAAATTTTCAATTGCTTAACTTTTTAAACCATAATTTTATTCTCATGGAGTATACATTAAAACTGGAATGGGATAATGGTTTTCATCACAAACACTTATTACTGGAGTTTAGCATAAATGGTAGAAATGATATATAAGAAATCATAAACTTTACACACTTGCCAAAAGCAGCTTATATTGAATTTGGTTACATAAGCTTTATTCATGATTTTGCCTCCTGTTTGTTTATAAGCTGTAGTTTTTTGTTTTTTGTTTTTTTTAAAAGAATAAAAAGCCACAGAAAAATATTGGGTACTATAAATGTAAAGGAAAAAAAAAGTTCACCTAGTGGTATAAGCATTAGTTTCCAGAAGAGTCACTGAGCACCAAGGTGGACAAAAAGAGGGTGACAGACTTGATCTAGTCTAGTCTCTACAAGGATTGTTTCATCTTAGCAAATTATACAATAAGCCTGCTTATGTGGATGGGGGAAATGATATTTCAAAAAATAAACATAAATAACAAGCACTGGGGATAAAGATGTGAAATGAATTTTGTTTCCATTTAGTATAAATTATTATACAAAAATTAAATTATTAGCTATTTATGTGGATGTATATTTTAAATATAAAATATTTTTATAAAGGAATCAAATGGCTGTTTCCAAGCCTCATTAACTAAATGAATTTATTTTAATCTTTATCTGAAAACCAAAATTACATTTCAAAATTTAAGTCTGACTTGATGAAACTGTGGATTTGCATATACTTTGTTATTTAATGCCTCTTTTAGTTCATTATTGCATTTATATTATGAGTGATGACATGGGCAACAAATAAAATTATAAAGAATCAGACCAAAATAATTATGAATAATGAATTGATATAGAATCCAAATAAATGTAGGTATTTTTTAACCTTCAGTTTATTTTCCTTTTGTTTTTCACTAAACGTGAGATAGCCAGTTTTCTATGATATTCTGAAACCAGCTTGCAGAGCAAACAGGGCACTGCAAAATGTGAAAACAGACATACACATTAGAATGGTAATTACAAGCTTGTTAAAACACAGTGCAATAAGGTTCCAATTTGGTCTACAGCTTTTGCTCTATAAAATGGCACTTAAATCATCTTAGAAGCATTGATTTACGTGCTACTGTATTTAACATTATACCAATGAATTTTGAGAACAATAATATTTGAGTTAACCAAGCAAACTGCTCTGCCACAAAGTCCCCTAGGACTTTTCTTAAAATACAAAAGCATAATATCTATTGATCTATTTATCTATCCATGCTTTCTTTTGTTATTTAAATTTGGGAAGTACTATACAGTGGAACTGCCAGTGAACATTTTCTAAAAATTTTATGATATTAAGAAGCAACATGAAACTAACAGTACCATCTTACTTTTGAAAGTCAAAATATTAGGTATTAATATGAAATACTTAAATAATAAAACAATTCAACCATAGGTTTACACTGAAAGGACTATAATCATAAACACTAGCTTTTTCGTTCTTCTATTGACTTGCTATATACCATATTTTAATCATATTATCCTGGAATCTATCATACTCTAGTTTGTAGAAAGAGTCATATTATAAAACTTAAAACATTAAACTATTTTATGGAAATCTATGTATTAAATAATTAGTTAAAATTAACATGTATATTAATAAAATATTTAATAAAATATATAAATGTTGGATGTTTTTCTCAATGTGGAATTGATATGGTGATGTGGAGAAATAAAAGAATACGTGCATTTTAAACATTACAAAGAATATTCTAATGGAATAAGACCAACCAATTTGAAAAGTTCCTAAAGTATATATATTCATATTATAATTTAAAATTTTCTAAGGTTATCGTAATGACGATCCTGGACAAAGTGTAGGTTTTACCAATAAAAACACACTAATAAGAGTAAAAACACTGAGATTTTTTTTCCCCCGTTGTATCTAATTCAATCCATTATTTGCAAAGCAGCTTAACATTATTAGCTTTAGTTCCCAGGGAATACTAATTTTTGTCTTTCCTTGTTACATAGGCTTACTTTTTGTATGGAATAATGTGAGGCTATAGGGTATTTTTAGGACCCAAAAGAACAACTATGTTGTTTTTTCAGAATTTTATGAGTATTTACAAATATTATGCATTGTAGAGATCACATATTAATGCACAATTTGGTCTTTGCTACCCATGCACCTAAATTCTTATGTGATGTAAATGCACTGATAGTGCCATTTTCAAAATTATTTCTACATCTCAGGGTCAACTGTTATTAGTCTACTAGAAGACTTCTAGTTTCTGGGAAGAAATTCGCAGCTGGAAAAAAATACGATGAAGAAATGAATCAAACACAGTCTAGTGTGATACAATTAAATTCTTTAGCACTTACATTTAACTGGACATATTACTTTGGCACCATGTAGGAAGGAAGCAACAGTTTCTCTCTCAGATTTAAAACCACTACCCATATTATCCCATTTTCTTTCATTTTTCTAACTCATAAGCTATGGTCTGAATGTTTGTGTCCCTCCAAAATTCATATGTTGAAATCCTAACCCCCAAAGGTGATGGTATTAGTAGGTGGGTCCTTTGGGATGTGTGTAAATCATGAGGATGGAACCCTCATGAATGGGATTAGTGTCTATAAAAGAGCCTCCAGAGAGATCCTCTAGTCCCTCCCCTCCGTGAGGAACAGTGAGAAGATGCTGGTTATGAACCAGGAAGAGGGTCTTCACTAGAATGCAACCATGCTGGGTCAATGACTGGATTTCCCAGTGTCCAGAACTGTAAGAAAAAAATTTCTGTTGCTTATTAGTTACCCATATAAGTCTGTGGTATTTGTTGTAGGAACACAGACTGAGACATCATATTAAATACTAAACAGGTTTTTGTTCTAGTTTCGACATTTAAAACATTGAATTGACTATATCTATCCCATTTGTACATTATATTTCACGTTAAGTTCTGAAAATTATTTGAAATCAGCAAAATAACAAAGAAAATAAAAAATATTAGAAAATATATTTTGCTGAGGAATTGAATTTTGAGTTTTAGTGATTATTAATAGATCCTTGAATTGACCACTCGGAAACAAAGTTAGATTGATTTTTAGGCCTCCTTTCATTACCTCAATGTAGTTGTATACTTTGGGCATATTAATAGTGAAAATAGTTGTCATTGCTCAAAATTTACTCAAAATCCTCTATAGAAGAAACAAAAAATCTTTACTGCTGGTGATTCTTACTTTGAAATGTGTGAATTTAGGAGGACTAATAAATTTGGATAATATAATGTCCTGATATAAGTGTTGTCTAAGGAATGGGTTATATATATATATATATATATTTTTAACAGCCTTATTGAGGTATAATTGATATACAAAAATCTACACATAATTAATTATACAATTTAATGAGGTTGGACCCATGCATACACCTATAAAACCAACACTACAATCAAGGTAATAAACATAACTGTCACTACCAAAATGTTTTGTTGATGTTATTTCTGTTTTTGTAGAACAGCATTTAAAATGAGACCTACCTTGTTAAAAATTTTAAGTGCACCACAGCATTATTAATTACAGGCACTATACTGTAAGATCTCTGGAACTTATTCATGTTGTATAACTAAAATTTTATAACCGTTGAACAATGACTCCACATTTCCCCCTTTCCTCAGCCTCTGGAAACCACCATTCTGCTCTCTGCTTATATGAGATTGACTATTTTAGATTTCACATATAAGTGAGACTGGAGAATATGTATTATTAAAGAATGAATCATATACCATAAGAATATTTCTCTCTAGAGTTAATCCAAAATAATAAGAAATGCACAATAAACCTACTGTTTGCATCATAAACAATTTCTATGAATTTTAATATAAGTATTGAATGATAAAAGATTATATATGCTCACTATCTATGAAGTAGTCTCTCCAGGATAAAAGTATATGATGAATGAGACTGACATTGTTCTCAGGTCATGAATTATTTGTTTAATGGCGTTAGACATATATAGTTAAATATCTAAATCCATGTGTGGCACATAGTTGAGACTTCATTTATTGAATGTTTTAATGTGTCATTGCCAGAGTACATGATAGTATTGTGAGTTTTAAAACACTGACAAAAGACAAAAGCTAACAATATAGGAAAGGTAAATACCATTATCTGGAATAACAGCAGTTCAGCAATAAGCAACACAAACAGTTCAAGACAACAGACATTTAGGGTCTTGGGTAGTCAGTTCATGTGTTTCAAGGAAAGTATAGCGAGAAGGGACATTTACCAATATGAGTTTCCTTAGGCACAGTTGTCAGAACATTGAGGCATTTGATGTGGATGATGTTCATAAGTAAGATAGAATCTCTGTGTATCAAGAAGAATTCTAAAGCTTTACATGCATAATACTATTCAATCTCATCAGCCTCTGAAGTGGGCACTTTTATTACCCCTATTGTACAGATTAGGCAATTAGGCTTGGATACATTCAGCAACTTATTCCAGTCATACAGCTAGAGGTGCACCTAGAATTTAAAAGCAGGCGATTTTAATCTAGAAATTAAAATCTTGACCATTTTGTAACTACCTCCTCATAAACGCAGGATTTGGGCACGCCAACTTTGGGAAACAATTTAGCCAGAAGAATCGGTCGAGACAAGGATGATGGGAGTTTTAGCCATAAGTTTTTAAAGCTGTCAAATGGCACTCAAATAGGAGCACAGACAGATAGGAACAGTACAGTGATGGAGAATCTAGATACATTATCAGATAAGGAGTCTATTAGTTAAATAATACATCTTTCGGGAAATTTATTCATAGGCAAAATAACCCAGATATTGAGATAGTTAGGTTCTTCAAATAAAAACATTATTTGAAAACACCTGGATAAGATGAAAAATGCAGGGGCAGAAAATAAAAAGCAATTCCTGCAATGTGATGATTTTTAAAATTTCTTTTATCACTTGGCAGTATTAAGCATTATGAGAAATTCTAAGAGCACTACAACAATCTCTTTCTATAAGTAACCTATAAGCTAGCCTGGAAAAGACATGTATTAATCGTTTAAAAAATTATATATTGGACAGAATTTATTTTAAGGTCAAGAACATGGTTCACCAAGCCTTTGAGAAGGTAAGATGTCAGCAAAACTTCTCTGATAGCACCAGCTCATTTTCAGAACTTCCCCAATATTGCTCCTGTTCCCAGATGCCTATTTATTTTTTGCTTCCTGTGATCAGATCTATACCACAATGTGTTTTGGAGTACAGAAATGCTTGTATGTGTTTTAGTATTTCAAATTATAAGAACAGTAACTCTCATGTGATGTTGACACTAAACATTAAATTATTGTTTAAATATCAATTGCCTAAGACATGACGGTCATGATGACAATGGCAAAAAAGTAACAAAACAATAACTATTTCATTATTCAGAATGACTGCAAGACATATGCCTACCTATAAAAGATAACGACACTCCTTTTTTTGAGGAAAAAAAATGTTGTTAAGTTTCTACTTTATCTATTCCTTCATTCAAAAAAATACTATTGGGCATGTACTAAAGTGCAAGTAATTTGCTCAGGCTAAGGATAAAATTTTAAAAACTCATTCCCTACCTCCAAATTTGAAGAACTCAAATCTTAAAAAGCGACAGGCATTTAAAAAAGCTAATAAAAGCAACATGATTTAAAAAAGTAAATCATTTATTTACTGTAGAACATAGAAGAAAAATTATTTAAGAGTACTAGAGAATTCAGAGATGACTTAGCAGAAAAGGCAGCTACTGAGTTTCTTGATGAATTAATCAAAATTTTGCCACATGGTCAAGGATAGGATAATATTACAAGATATAAGATTTGTTAAGAACAAATGAGAAATCCTAGCATAATTATGAACTATAAGTTGTGTAGGACTCGAACTGTAAAATGTAAGAAGGGGAGTTATAGAAAGTGAATCAGACATGTAAACAGGGGCCAAGTGATACAAGGGTTTCTAAATAGCATGCTTGAGGAAATTCAACAGGAGGGGAAATTACCACTTCCCCTCCAGCCATCCCCCCATCGGGTTTTAGGCTGACTCCAGAATAAAAGCCTGTTTCATCACAGAACGGCCACCAAACAGAGGCAGCCCTGTGTTGATGGCACCCGACAACAGAGCTTGTATTGTGAGAAGGCATGCTTCTAAACAGTAAGATGTATGAATACCAGAGTGTAGTTATTAAGCCCAACAGCCTACAACCTCAATGAGGTTTCTGAGAAGTTGAACCACGAAGTAAAAAAGTAAAGTATTCATACTAAATGACATGATCTCTAGGATCTCTTGCAGGAGACTGTTTGAAAAAGAAGACTGATTGAATTAATTTACTTCACCAAAAACGCTATAAAATCCTATTTTACATTATAAAAAAAAGGCAGTATTTTTAAGCAAATTAATTTTTTTAATTATCTGAATATATTTTTTAAGAAAACTACCAGCAAACTTTTACAACTAATCCTTTTCAATGAAACTTTTCCCATATCTATAATTTAATCCAATGAACAAAAATATTCCTGTTTTCATGTTTAATTATTCATGCATATGAATACGGAAAATATATTTTGATATTTTAATAATAAAATCAAATGTATGCCGTGTGCAAAGCAGATTGGGTTGAACCGTTTTATTACATCCAGATGTTTTGCTCCCAACTTGGGGGTATTCCTTTTTGAAGTACAGAGTGATAAAATTTTATAGTTAATTGTTGAACATTCCATTAAATCATAAAATAATAACTCAAGTCATCAAACAATATATTGTGATAATCTAAATTATGTTTTAACAGTCTCATTAATATAGTCTTAGATAACAAACATGATTGGGCCCTAGTAAGATATGAGATTTAATTGGCTCATTTCCATAATTGGAGTTATCCTATTTAACTTTTCTCTTTTAAAAACATAATTGTTTCATTTTCACAGAATAAGCCTTTTGAATTAGATATGAGAAATAGAATTATGGTGAAACTTAAGCATTGGTCTCCATTTATTCCTGAGATTAAACCCAATGGATCTCCTCCTTAATTTTAATTACAGATCCAAGCATGTAACACACAATTTGCCTGCGGCATTCCTAGACCATCAACTCTGTCTACCTTTGGGAGTTTAGTATTTAAGGGGAAAAAAAAAAAAAAGGTATTTCTCCTCACATGTCTCACGTTATATTAAATTAATAAAATCAGGTTATAACTTTCTAAAAATGTGATATTTTGAATTTAATTTCTAAAATGCAATACTGGTTCTGCTAGCTCTGGTAATTTAAGGATTTATGAGTGTGCCTTTCTGATTGCTGGAGTTGAGACAAAAATGCCTGGCCAGATGCAACGTCACTGGATATTTTAGTGATGTTCTCTGAAATGAAATGTTGTGTAAATTCACCAAGAAGAGTAGTAAAGGATCCAGGAAATGGCTTACAGAGAGTGCTTCATCTATAAACATTCAAAGAGACCTGTAGGAGGTGACTAAAGATGTATGAGAAATCAAGTTAAAAAGTGTAACTCAGGAACCCCAGCAACAGATTTTGGCTAAGGAGTATGTGATGTACTATATACCAAAGTGGTAAGCTTGGGATCAAAAATCTTATGTGCCCTTCTTACTTTCTAAGTGAAGATATCACATGTTTTCTTAAATACTACCTTTGGGAGCCAAGTGAAAATAATTAGCTTTCCCCTTCTTAACACTATTCTAATATGCCTCACCATTTGAAGCAATAAATGCTTCAAAGCTTGACAAATAGTAATACTAATACAAGTAAATATTGAGCTCTTACTATGTTCCAGAAACAGCTTTATTCACTTTACTTATCAAGTTTAATCTTAAAAATATAAGCCTAAGTGATGGTTAATGACTCAGTTATGGAGACCTGATCTTGACGAGGCTAGGTCCTCCTAGTTAGTTTTCTCACTCCCTCTATGTCATTATATTCACAACACTTTGTTTTTATCACTGGTTTTATTTTCTTTACCCCTATAAATTTAAGTATAGTGTGGGTAGGTGCAGGGTCTGTTCCAGTCATTATGTATTCCCAGCTCATAACACATTGCTATACTCACAACAGATATTTGAAAGTATTTATTGGGTTATGTAATAAAGGATAGTTTGAGTTAGCAGTCAGAAAATTAGTACACTCTTCTTCGAGAACTCCAAGTTAAAGAAAATAGATGGCATAAATGAATCCTGTGGTGACTTTAAAATGTGTGCAATATGGATAATTTTAAAGAAAGAACACAGGAAATTATTGTAAAATGCCTCAATTTCAGTAAAATATCTGAACAATAAATATTCAGTGACTTTCTAATTCCCTTCTTTGGCCAGATGTTTGAAAAGAAATACATGGGTATATCCAAATGAATTGACACCCTGAACATTTCCTCCAGTAGACTTCCACAGGGATTATTTCTGCCCGCAAGTGAAACCAGTATGTCTTAAAAACCTAAAGCTAAAATGTGCTCTGATCCTGTCTCCAGTGGTGGCTTAGATCCCTGAAGTCTGTTATGCCAATCAACCTGTATGAACATGGGTTTCAGCTCTGGAGTGTGCCATATTGAATACTGTATCAGCTGACTGGGCTTTGTGTAAACCTTTATTATCTCTACCTTGTCCTGCTTCTCTTTCTGCTCTTCATCCTTGATCGGTTACATTCCCTGCAGCGGCAGGGGAACAAAGCACTTGCTTTAATGGGTCTTTTCCATCTCTGGTTTCTGTTTTCTGCTTTCATTATTTCCAGCTGTTTCCTAATATTTTTCCTGTGTGTATGAAGAGACCAAACCCTGAGAGGTATACAAAATAATTCAAGGGATATTCCCCTGAATTTAAAAAGCCAGATGTTCAAGAAAACCCTTCTACAGGGAAGTACGTTAAATAGTCTTTCATGTGTATAGGTTTATATTTATAGCCTTAAATAACAGTAAATGTAACTTGGTCCACTGCTCAACAAAGTAATTCTTCCACTATTATAGGAATGTGCAAATTATAACTTCAACTTTATTATTATATAATTGTCATTATACACTGTATCATATATAATTTTTATAATATATTGTAATCAATTTATTTCAGTTGTTTGAAGAGATACTATATACCTATTAATGGTGATCTGAAGAAATTAGCTCATGGGTAAGACCTATTGAGGGTAAAACAAAGTGAAATCAAAATTTTAAATTCCCCACATTTAACTGGGATATACTAACAAATTACATTTTATTAAAAACAAATGATTTAATTTAAAGCCATGTTAACTTGTAGGCAATAAGCTAACAACCCATTTCATGATTATAACTCTACTTCTGAATAATTAAAAGGGATATTGTTTTTTATAATTACAGTTAATCAGATTATTTGCATTTCAAAAATGGTATGAAATTAACATCATTGTTTATGAGGTCCTGAGTTAATTTTTCTTTGTTTTTAAGATGGTTTTCTCTCCCAATTTCTTAATGGACTGATGGATTTCTAAATGAGTCAGTCTCAGCACTTTATCTTTAGTAGTCCTACAATCATCAAAATGTTTGCACATATCAATACAATTTTGAAATATGTGTAATATTAATATGTGTAATATATCATGCATTTTATGTACTCACTATTGTAAGCAGTTCCCTCATGTTAACTTTTTTTGACTTCATAATAACCCTACAGCCTATGCACAACCCTTATTACCATTTTATAGATGAGAAAAATGAGATACAGAGAGGTTACATAATTTGAGGTCACTCAACTAGTAAGAACACAGCAAAGATTCAAATCAAGGATTGCAGTTCACAGCAAAGTGCACTTAATCAGTATTCTACAGTACAGCTCTACATAAGTGACATGAATCAGACACATGAGAGTTTCTAAAGTGTATTTCGGTTGTCTCAAAAGAGATCAAGCCTCAAGGGAGTCTTCTTTTTTAAATGTTTGCATTTTTTCACAAGCTAAACACTAATCCATAACAAATATTTCTTTCAACTGAAAAACACTCATTTGTACACCTTTAAATAAAACTATTTCTAAACCTGTAGGAAATTGTGCAATACTTGTTTTTAGAGTCAATACATTGTTGCTTGTAGGAAATTGTTCAATTCTTGCCCTTAGAGTCAATATTTTTTCCTAAATATAAACTAAAATGGAGTAAATATTAAAAATATTCTTCACAGTCTTAGGTAAAATCATTTCTTAATATTTGCCACACTGTACACGATCTGAATGTTGACAGGTATAACAATAATAGGAGTAAGGATAAAAATAATTCTCAAATAGGGATATATCATTTCTGTTTTATACTGCTGAATAACATATCAAAAACTAGTGGCATTAAATAACAGAAATTCTTTATTTCCCAGGTGTTGGTGTGTTGACCAGGTTCATTTGTTGACTAATGGGTGTCAGGATGGCCAAAAAGTTAAACTTGGCTTTACTCATAAGGTTGGCAGTTGGGAGATCAGCTAGGATCATTCATCAGTGGCCTTAGTACTCCTGCACAAGTGCCTCTCCACATGACTTCTTGGACCTCCTCACATCATAATGGTTTAGTTCCAAGAAGGAGTATTCCAAATATACAAACACCAACATGTGAACTTTTATCCAGCCTTCGCATTCATCAAGCTTGCCCATGTTTCTTGGCCAACACTGGTTACATGGTCAAACCCAGAGCAATGTGGCTGAAGACTACAAATGGACATAAATATAGGGGGTATGGTTCACTGAGTGCCATCAAAGTAACAACTATCATTCAATAAAAAAATGTAATGTAAGCCCCATCTAATCTGCCACCCCTGCTTTAACCAATGACAAGTTCAACTGAAAATCTAGCCCCTACCATCTTTGTAGACTTAGAGCTAGCATTATACAGACAGCCTCAGCATGAGAATCCTGTGGGGTATTATTTTTCTCATTGAATCCCCTGTACACTGTATTTTAGGGGTGAATATGGACTGTCCTAATTTCCCTTGGAATCTAACTAAATCTCCCATCCTTTGTTTGAAGTGACTAGGATTTTGCCATTACTCTTTCTTCTGACATTTTATTGGATTATTTTAAAATGTATTTCCTCTCTTGGATTCAAGCCTCATTCTGAAAACTCAGTCTACTTACCTAGCTGCTGACCTCTGAAGAAAAATATCACAAGTAAAGGATATCTCTTTAAGTAGAAAGCTAGCAAAAATTCATAAGTTATATCATAAGTTTATGTGCTTACCCAACTCTGGAGGATCTCATTGTCTAATGAGGGATCTGACGAGTCACCATAATTTTTTTAAACACATACTAATATTTATGTGTTTCCTAGATGCTATGCCTTGCCAAACCGGCTGCACTTTCAGTGTTCATCTAAGCACAATCTTAGTAAGTCTCCAGAAACCTACATTTCTCTGGTTATTTATTTTATTGCTGTACCACATCTCTTACCTATACCCCCTCCTTGCTTTGATCAGTTTTGACAAATTTATGTGTTCATTTAAACATATTCCAAACAAGATTGAGGACATTCCCATAAACCAAAATTTCTTATATCCCTTACCAGTTAATCTTCACCTATCACTTTCCCAAACAACCATCTGACTGATTTCTATCACTACAAACTAGATTCAGGGGTGTGCTGGTTTAAAACTGTCTCAAAAAACAAAACAAAAGACAAAACCGAAAAGTAAAAAACCAAAAAACAAACAAAAAAAACCCCTATTTTCTAATGTTTGTCAATTTTGATAGTGTAAATACTCCTACTATGGTAGCATGGCTGATTTTAAACTATCAAGGTGACATCACTGAATGTAGATTTGGGAAGAAACATGAATTAGCACACTATTATACACTACTGTAGTATGTCCATCTTTCAAATTCAATGTAAATGAGTAAGCTCAACATAGATAAGAACTGATGAATTTTAAGTGTTCATTATATATTGCTTAATTGTAAATTTATATAATTTAATTTTTAATATTTGCTTTCAACTGGCTCCTGAAATCCTGAAAATTTTACAGCAGGCTACTGTGAGCTGATATGAGCCAGCTTTACACAACATTAACCAGATTTGCCTGTTCTGTGAAACAAATGCCATATAAATGGAACTCTTTTGTACGTCCTCTTTTGTATCGGATTTCTTTTGCATAAATAATGTGTTTGAGATCATGCATGTTATTGCATGCATCAGTAGCTTACTGTCTTTTATTGCTGAATGATATTCCATCATATGAATAGAAAACAGTTTGTTTAACCATTTACCTCTTAAAGGACATTTGTATTGTTTCCAGGCTTGGCTCTTATTAATAAAGCTATGAACATTTGCGAAGACTTTTGTGTAAATTTATACTTTTATTTTTCTTGAGTAAATCCTAGCCATGGAATTGTTGGGTCACTGGATGTTGAACTTTATGAGACACTGCCAAAATATCTTCCAAGTAGTTCTACCATTTTACCTTCCCACCAGCAATGTATGAGTTTTTAAGTCAAATCATATTCTTGCCAACACTTGGTATTGCCAACCTTTGTATTCTATCCATTTTAGTGGGTAAGAAGTGGTATTTCATTGTGGTATTAATTGGATTTTGCTAATAAATAATTTCTTTGAATATCTTTCCATGTAGTCATTAGTCATTTTTATATTTTCTATAACAAAGTGACTTTTCAATATCTTTTCCCCATTACATTTCTTTTGTCAGGTTTATGTGCTGTGTTTTCCCCATTTCGCCAGCCAGTAATTGGTCAGTAATTCTATGGGACAAAGGAATGTCATGCGGCTGCTAGGACAGATAGAGAACAAATTAGACTCACTGCCCTCTGGAGGTTCTTTCAAAAACAAGATCTACACTCAATTATTTGAACTGAATTGGGAACCCAAAGGCTTACTAGCCAGACGGGAGCACACTTTAAAGATACTGTAGACCTGTCACCCTCTCTGATGTGGGGCCTGCTTGGAAGACCCTTTCAACTGTAAATAACATTTTCTTTCCATTGGCATCACCTGCGCTCTGGGACTGTACTTCTTGTGGGCAAGTCAGATCTTAACTTGCCTCCATCCAGAAAACACAATGACTTTCTTTCTTAGAGGTAGTCATAAGAGTTCTTCAACTGTTTAGGAAGACAATACCAGTAGATCACGTAGCCCTCAAACTACAGAAATCTCACCAAAATGAGGCTACACTTGGTTAATGAAGGGACCTTTCCAAAGGGAAAACTAAGATAACTAACTCGTTTATAACCACTCTGCAGGCAATTGTCCATACTCCAATTAGAAAAGTCTCCAATTAGGAAAAGTGGTACAAAATTTGTTCCTAAAGTGATCACATTGGACCTGAAAAGATTCAACTCACTGTCCAGTGTTGTTATAGATGATAGAATTGGCCTAGATTGCCTCCTTGCAGGCCAAGGCAGAGTTTTTGCAATCACTAATGTATCCTGTTGTATCTTGGGCTTTAACGCATGGGCCAGTGAAAAAGGTAATATAGAAAATTAAGGAGAACACCACTTGGAATTCTAAGGTAGACACTGATGACTTATGGAAATTGCTCTGCTGGTTGTGTCCTAGACTCTGTGTGTCCAGGTTGAAGTCAATACTGCATATTAGTCTCATCCTGCTGCTCTTAATCACCAGGAAATTCACCAGAAGCCAAGGCTATAGAAACAAGGGTGGATAAAGTTGAGGAAAACAATTCTCCAAGGGTCTCTTGCACTTCTATATGTCTTGCGGGTAGAGGCATTGTCCCTTGTCCTAGGCTATCTTTACAGGGTTATCTGTATTGCAAACAGCCTTGGAAGATAGAGATAATATCTACTTATGAAGCAAAGATATGTATTTTTCCTATTCAGTATAATAAAAAAAAAAATTCCGTCTGAACCAAAGTACCCAACTTAATGCCCTGAGTGCCCTAAACTTAGGGATCCTCTCCTACAATGCACTGCATGTACAGTTGTCAACTGGCTCTCTTCATGTTGCTCTGTAGGAATTGGGGCTCAGGGAACCAATGCAAAAATGCTAATATTCTGGCTACTGTTCTTGTTGTGAGTAATAAACTGTCCTTCATCTCTAACCCATGAAACTGTGGCTGGTTAACTTGTGAGCTTGTAAGAACTGTAAAGTCTCAGACCTTTACAGTAGCTGACAGTGTCTATGTCCAGTAAAATCCAGGTAAGAGAATGGTCATAGCTGTATTGGTGAAGACCAAATTCTGGAAACAAAATAACTATTAAAAGGAGAATAGATTAAAAAAATTGTTGTAGTATTAATATATCTATACAATGTATACTATAGAGCTATAACCACATGGCTAAAAAAATTAAAGAACCGATAAACCCAATAACATGGATGAATCCCAAATACAGTACGTTGTGTGACAGAAGTCAGACACAAAAGAGCACATACAATGTGATTCCATTTACGTAGCATACAAGCATCTATCAATATCAATATCAAAACTGTGAAGGTCATCAGAAACAAGGAAAATCTGAGAAAATATCACAGCCAAAAGAGCCTAAGGAAACATGACAACTAAATGTAATATGACATACTAGATGAGATCCTGGAACAGATAAAGGGCATTAGGTAAAAACTAAGGACATCTCAATAAACTATGGACTTTAGTTAATAACAATGTATGAATATTGAATCAATTGTGACAAATATACCACACTAAGTAATTACTGGGGAAACTGTGTATGGAAACTCTGTACTATCCTCACAACCTTTCTGCAAATATAAAGCTATTCTAAATAAAAGATTTATTTAGATTAAAAAACGGCTAAACATCCTCAGAGAAAGGGAGGGAGAGAGAGAGACAGTGTGACAGCATGAGCTGACTTCTGAGGCACAGGACTACGATCAGTTTTAAATTTTTTTTCAATTTTCCATACTTATTGCAATTAGATTGTTTTATCTCTCATATTTTCTATTAGTCATTAATCAGATTTTCAAGGCCCCTTAGGAACACAATCAGTCTCTAATTAATTTGTATGTAGTGATAAGTCATCCATGGGTCATTTTCCCTCAGCAACTCTTCATTACTGGTGTTTAGACACTATTTCATACTGGGTTTATAGACAATGTTTACTATAAAAAAAAGAAACCAACTGGCTTCATTATAGACACCAGGATTGTGTTGTATCAAGTACCAGAGTTCTCCATACATTTTATAGAATTATCGTTTTAAGTGATTCATACCTCTTCCTAAGAATTCAAATAAAAATTACTTGATATTAATGTCTCATAGTCAAAATATTATTTCAGCAAACAGGAAAATTAGGTCATGGCCATAATACCTTATAAATTAGGAACACTTTTTATAAATCTTTCAAATTATTGTTGCTTATTTTGAAAACAAACTCTCACATAAGTCTGGCTCCAAATTATCAAATTTGCAGAATGGGAGATACCAGCCAGTTGTCATTTAATTAACAATTTTGTCAAATATGGACATTACTAAAGAGTTTATTATCTATTCCACTGGCTTATAAGAAATGGATATTTCAATTAATTAAATGGAGAAGTGGAGAAACAACAGTGACCTTGATAGAACATAATGCCAAGTCTAACACAATTTGAGATCACAGGCAAAATGGGACGACTCATTCTATACTGCCAAAATGTTAACAGTTAATTCTTTAAGTAACATATTTATAGAAATATCATAGACAAGAAACCTATGTGTCAAATTTGATTATAAGTTCAAGTAACATCATGATCATTCCATGTCTCTAGTTGTTTAAAATTAAAATGTGAAGATTCAGTATTAATACAAACATTGCTGAGAATTTTTAATAATCTAAAAATAAATTTAGTATTAGCAATTCTGATTGGTTCATTAGTTATTCAATTTTCTATCACTACCTATGTCAAATGAAAATCAGGACATAAATGGATTAAAATGTTAATAACTTTTTAAGATGCATTTTTAACCCAATGTCTCATTAATCCTTTTGGTAATTTTGTAAGTCAGGAATGAAAGTATATACCCTAATATATCTTTTCTTTAGAAGAACTCACCAGAACAGAGCTAAATTATCTTCTTTATTTAATAAAAACATGTATAAACATTCTTAAATGTCTAAAAAGGTATGAATACATAACTGGAAATAAAGTTTTAATCTGATTTCCACTGAAGGAAAGATACAGCTGCATTTGGCCTGCCTAGTCTTACGCAAGTTAATCATTTAATATAAAACATAATCATATCAAAAATTTTTGTTTTTATATTTCCAAACAAATATTTGTAATATATTTTGCTGAAAAGAGATCACTAAATCAATATGTAGCTTGTATGTCCTTTCTGAATATTAGATGTTGCAACAGAATTTTCTAAAGGAAGACTATGAAAAGAGAAAGAGATATTTGATTGCTATGAGTTTTCCAGATTACTAGGAATTAAATTTTTTCTTTATCTGTTATTGTATATCATTTTACCTTAAATTTCATTATAGGAATAAAAGTAGGTATCCAACAAAATATAATGAAGTCTGTAGGTAGAAATTACACTGCAGTAATCATTCCAGAAATGCTAGTAGACACACCACTGAAATTTTTTATTAATCTTATGAGACCCATAAAGGGCAGCCTTTGTTTAATAGGAACTTTTGATATTTATTACCTTGCTTCTAAAAGTTTTTTTCCTTCTTCAACTTATGAGGTCATAAGTGCATCATTTTTCTTGAGTATTGTGTTATCACTGATATTCTAACTTGTTCTTATTTTCTCTGCTCTGAATGCACAGGGTTCTAATACAACGTCCTTGAATAATGAACAGAATGTTTGTGTCTATATAGCTAGTGTTTCTAATAATGGCAGAAACACTTCTGTTCAATGGGAAATAAGCTATAGTTTTAAAGTTTAAAATGAAAAACTGAAGTATATGTATGTATGACCCCTCAGTACTTATGTGTTCTTGTATGTGAGAGCAAATTCATGTATATAATTGTGTGGTGGGGAAACACGTAAATATATCATCTACACTACACTCTACTGGCTACTGAAATAATCTGATTTTTTTTCTGGTTACAGGATACCAGTTTGTTTTACTTTCCGAGAATATTTCTCCTTTTGGAAGAAAAGAGGCCTTTCAAATAGTTATTGCATAAACTATATATATTATATTTCTTAAACATGACTTTATGGCTTTATTACCTTAAATTTTTTTTTAAAAGTTGAAAGTTAGAACTGGATGACTTGGCCTTTTCTCTTGTCTCATTCCAGTTAAAAACTTACATATCTATTAATGGCCAGTAAACCTCTGAACAATCCCTTTTGAAGTTTGACCTTCTTCTAGAAAATCTGCTTAGCCTGACAACCATAGCTGTTCTTTCTGTCATAATGCTGCTTTTTTAGGGCACAGTGGAAATCACTTCACTTCTGGTCTCATGTCATGTTATGAGACTGGTGCTTGCCACATGTGAACTGAATGTTTGGTGTGTTTTAGGAACATTCACCATGTTTCCAAGAGAAATACTGGCATGAAAAGCTATTTACTACTTTGATGAAAGTGGGTTGAAGGAGTAGGGACTGAAACCAAGTACCCTAAAACCAAGTTCCTCTGATGAGTTTATGATTAACCTCTCTCCCCCAAACATTATTCCTTTTCTTGTCCAATACCTGGTTCTCCTCAAGATTGAGGAATGTCAAAGCAAAGGGGGTATTGAAACTGGGTATGACCCTGTGGGGCCCTTGTGGGTACAAGTCCTTCCTGTGTCCCCCATTTGCTTGTAGGAAATGGGTTCATTCAGCCTCCCTGACCTTCCCTGAGTTCCAAAGGGCAGATTCAAACAATTGCTAAACAGAGAAGGGAGGGAATTTAGAAACAAGGAAGGAACAGTGGAGAAACAATAGTGCAGCCTTGGGGCAGGATCCTGGCTCCTCTTCAAGGGATATACATAACAATATCTTTCAGTTCTTCTGCAGCAACTAAGGCCCACCCCCACCTAAGTGGAGGACGGTAACTTCAGGCTACACACAAGATTCCTGGATTTCTGCCCTGTTACCTCAGCACCAACCAATCAGAAGAAAGCCAAGTACCCTGCATCCCTCACTCCAAATTTTACCTATAAAAAATTTCTCCCTGAAAACCCTTGGGAGTTTGGGGTTTTTTGAACACAAGCCACCCATTCTCCTTGCTTGGCCCTGCAATAAACCTTTTTCTGCTCCAGACTCTGACTTTACAGTTTGTTTGGCCTCATTGTACATCAGGCATACAAACTTACCTTCAGTAACAGTAAGAGCTTGGGAAGGAAACCAAAGCCAAAATAGTATAGACTAAATAAAGTTCATTTTTCTGCACATCCAAAGAAAAAAAGATAATATGTTGAGGTCTCCTGACACAGATTTGCATTCCAGCAGATTGCTTCAATTTGAAATTAATTTAGATCAATTTATTTGGCAGAGTGTGACATGTGACACTGTAAGATTTCATTTATAAGAGCTGAGATTCAAATATTGCTTTTATTTTAAGCAACCAAAAATGTTTTATAATCTCTGAGATTTTCAGTATTATTTGATATTTTCAAATATTGTTATGTAGAAGAAAGAAATGTAGGTAGAGATAAGTCAATTGATTGCTCAAATCATTTAAAAATCCAGTTACTAATTCACCAAAATTTTACTGAGCAGCTGAATGTGCTAGGCAATTTTCTAAGTGTGGGACTAGAATTGTGAATTACCTTGTCAAAAATCCCGACCTTAAATGGATTTTAGATTCTAAACAAAACAAAATAAATAAATGAACAAAATAATTACTGTAATTTCATTATTCCCAGAGTTCTCTGTTTGTTGACTTTCCTCTGCAAAATTTAATTATACTTTTAAGGTTTCAAAATAATTAACCAACATACTCAAGTAAATAAGTTCCACAGCAAAGTTTAATGGTGAAAAGCAAGGAAGGCACAGTAGAATTAATGAAATCATAGAGATCCAGACATTTAATCCAGTGCCATCAAATAATATTCTTGCATTTAGATAGTTTATAGATTTATTTCAATAAGGGTTTTATTCAATCTATAGAAATACCTCTGATAAAAAATGTGTAGACTTCTCCGTTAACTCCAGTAATATGATTTTTGCTTCACCTATAAAATTTTATGTCATGAGCATTTCATATCTTTGCTTATATATTTCAATTACTGATTTCAAAATCAATATTTTAAGGTGTCATAAAGACAAGTATTCTATGAGATCCAAGTTGCCTTTAAATTGGACAAATTTAGTATAGCTTCAGAATGTTTTTTTAATACATGGCTTGTAGAATCTTCTTTGGTGATTCAAATGAGAACTCTTCCAATTTGGCTCAGTTTAGTGGCTATTAGACTGAAATTGAGGAAATCTGATGTAAGATAAGACTTGAGGTAAGACATTTACATTATCCTGGCCATGGCTTTTCCTCTGTTAATAAGGCCAGTGATATATAAATTCCTTTCCCAAATCAAATTCCTCAAACTACTCTGTACAACAACTATAAATGTGCTCATTCTGTACTGGAGCATCTTGAAATCCCTAAAATGAACAACCTCAGGCTAAATTTTAAAAGTGGCTTTCTTTAAAAGATGTATACAAGCAGAAATTGAGAAGTCTGTAAGGAAGATTTGCTTGAGTATAGTGATTACAAAAGAAACTAAAAAGAGCAGATAGCAGAAATACCAATGAATTATTCTTCAACTGTGGGATTAATGAACACTATCCATAATGCTGAAATCTCATAAAGAGGTCATCACATTTTGCAGATGTATTTACCAATAAAAGTCTTACCTTAACTCTGAGCTAAATCTGTGATTCCTACTTTGAATCTTATAAGAATACTTTCAAACATCCACCTTCTTACACTCACTGGAAAGCAAGCCTGGTTATTGCAGTAGCATTTGTAACTAAGATGTATTCAAGAAAGGTGTTTTTGTGTTTATAATTTAAGGTAACTATTATAAAGTTGTCTTCTTCAGTATTTTATTTGTTGACAAGATCTGGTAATGATGTAGAATTCGAACCAGATCTATGAGGAATAGATGAAAACCCTGAATTACTAAGTCCCATGATAAAAAGATTTGGAGAACAAGATGGTGTTTAGTACAAGATAATTCTATAAAAGCATGGTATTTTTAATGAAATAATATTATTTGTTTATTGTCAGAAAAAAATGTGAAATTTTTTGCATTCAGCCCTGAAATGCCATTAGTTGGTCTATGCCTCACTGTGAACCCAATATTTCCATAGAAATCAGTGAACTCATTTATAGCATATCTCACCATCATCCCTGGCCTATGAATATCAGCCCCTGCTTTTTAAAGATGTAGTTTCTTCCTTTACCAATACATTTCTCATTGTTTAGCTGAAGCATATGACTGTGGACCCTCTTATAACAAAGTTTGAAAGTGTGTACACAGACTACATTTAACAATTCCACTAAAAGTCTTATCTAAGTCTCTAAATTCCATCCTGTACATTTGCCAAAGTATTCTGGCTGCTTGACTTAATTTTATCTACTATAGATCCAGATTTCTATCCATCAACCAAATGAAACAAGTGTAAATTCTTCCAGCTACTCCTGCTGGCACACTGAATCCAGTGTATTTCATAGACATACCATGCTGATAAACTCACTTTTCTTTTAAAACTGTACATTTCCATATTTGGTTAAACATCCCCAGCATTTATATCCCAATGTATTCTCATGATTTTAATTTCTATATACTTTATGAAAATACATTTTGTATTTTCAAGTGTATACTATTTGTTAAAGGTTTAACATTGTTATTATTCCTCCCACTTCTCCTAGGTAGCACAATTACAACTTTCCTTTAATTAGATGGTGATAAAGGATGGCTAGTTTTAGGTATAAAGAGAATTGTCCTTTTCTTTGAAAATATCAGCCTCTTCAAACTTTGAAGGGAAAGTCATATCAAATAAAGAAAGAAAGGCGGCCCAGCTGCCAAGCAAGATTCAGTAAAGTTTGAGGGCTCAGACTTAAATTATCGAAATATTTCCATTCTATTTTTTGCTCTTTTTTGCCAATCGATGTGATCGTATCAGTGACCTGAAGAGTATGGATTTAAGTGTCTTTGAAAGTCAACAATGCACAAGATTGAAACATGAGTTTGATTTTAGTTTGCCAAAGAACTGTGACTTCCAGGAAAAAAAGTATAGCATAGTAATATAAAGTGTCCGATTGTCAGTATAGGACTTGAGACAAGACTCTGGAAATTTGGACTTGTATTTCCACTTGTTTAAGCTCTCTACAGTTTTAGAAGAGGGAAAAAACAAAGGCCTCCACGTTTAATGCAATTTATCTTAACCATCATTTACTCTATAGCAACAGTTCCTGCCTGCCCCCAAAGCTTTGCATTCAGGGGGTGTTTCCTTCCAAATGATGATATATGAAAATAAGATTTGTTTTATACTATTCATGACAGTCTCTCCAAAATTTTAACACTTAATAGTACCTGTATTTTCACTGCCCTCAGTCCTAAAATTTCCAGAAAATCAATCATAGAATCCCTCTTGTTGCTGTCTGCAAATAATCTAGGTGACATTTTCTGTATCAATATGGGTTTACCAGTTCAAACAATAGAAAGCAATTACAAAAGAAAGAAGTTCTTTAGAAGATTTTGGGAAAGTCTCAGAATTGTTTCAAGAGAAACTGGCTTGGAATGTACTCTGTGAATAACAGGATCCAAAATCAGAATGCAAAGTTGGTCTAGTGGTTGACACTTTCATTGGGTATAGACATTACATAGTCACACCACCAACAAAATCACTGGGTGCTGGAAGCTGCCACAATCAATGATACCACTGTAAACCTGATAGACCAATTTTGCAATACTACTCAAATTATTTTCAGATTCAATGCAATCCCTACCAAGAGCTCAGTGACTTTTTTTGCAAAAATAAAAAAAAAGTTCTAAAATTCATATGGATTCTCCATGGACCCCAAATATCCGAAACAATCTTGGAAAAGAACAAAACTGGAAGATTCACAGTTTGTGACTTCAAACACTACAAAGATACAGTAATCAAAACAGTTAGGTACTGGCATAAATACAGATGTATAGACCAATGGAATACAATAGATACATCAGAAATAATCCCTTGTATACATGGTTGAAGTATTTTTTTTGTTTGTTTTTTTCTTTTTTTTCTTGCGGTACGTGGGCCTCACATTGCTGTGGCCTCTCCCGTCGTGGAGCACAGGCTCCGGACGCGCAGGCTCAGTGGCCATGGCTCACGGGCCTAGATGCCCCACAGAATGTGGGATCCTCCCGGACCAGGGCACGATCCCGTGTCCCCTGCATCGGCAGGCGGACTCCCAACCACTGCGCCACCAGGGAAGCCCGGTTGAAGTATTTTTTATGATGATACCAAAACCATTCAATGGGGGAAAGGACAGTCTTTTAAACAAATGATGCTGGAAAAACTGTCTATCCACATGCAAAAGAATGAATTTGGACCCTTAACTAATTCCATTATAAAAATTAACTCAAAATGGATTAAACACTTTAATGTAAGACTAAAACAATAAAAAACCTAGGAAAAACATAGAACAAACGCAGTGACAGTGGATTTCGCAACGATTACTTGGATAGGATATCAAAGACACAGGCAACAAAAGAAAATACAGACAAACTGGACTTCATGAAAAATTTTCAAATTTAGTAAATCAAAAGACACTATACTGCAAATTATATGTTTGATAAGGTATTAATATCCAGAGTATATAGATAACTCCTAAAACTCAATAACAACAACAAAGAAAAATGCATTGAAAAATGGACAATGGACTTGAGCTGACATTTCTTCATATAAGATATACGAATGGTCAATAAGCATATGAAAAGATGTTCAACATTACTAACCATTAGGGAAATGTAAATCAAAACTACAGTGAGATACCACCTCAACCCTTTAGGATGGCTGTTATCAAAAAAGAATGTGTATTCTGCTGCTTTCAGATGAAATGCTCTACATATATCAATTAAGTCCATATGATCCAGCAGTTCCACTCCTGGGTATATATCCAAACCCCCCCCCCCAAAAACCAAAAAACACTAATTCAAAAAATATATGCACCCCAATGTTCATAGCAGCATTATTTATAATTGCCAAGATATGGAAGTGTCCATCAGCAGATAAATGGATAAAGAAGATGTGGTGTATATATACAACGGAATACTACTCAGCCATAAAAAAAGATGAAATTTGCAGCAACATGGATGGACTTGAAGGGCATTATGATAAGTGAAATAAGTCAGAGAAAGACCAATACTGTATGATATCACTTATATGTGGAATCTAAAAAATACAACAAACTAGTGAATATAACAAAAAAGAAGCAGACTCACAGATAATAGAGAATAAACTAGTGGTTACCACTGGGAAGGGGGAGGGGCATCATAGATGTGGGGGAGTGAGAGGTACAAATTACTGGGCATAAAATAGGCTCAAGGATGTACTGTACAACATGGGGGATAGAGTCAATATTTTGTAATAACTGTAAGTGGAAAGTAATCTTTAAAAATTGTATTAAAAAACTGAAAACTAAGAGAGGAAATAAAATAGAATCACATAAAATATTTAAAACCAGAGAAAGGGAAGATAACAAACAAAAGCAAAAAATACAAACCAGTTACAAACAACATGGTAGATATTAATCTAAACACATCAATAATCACTTTAAAGGTGAACGGTTTAAATACACCAATTAAAATACAGAGATTATCAGAGTGAATTTGGAAAAAAAAAAAAAGACCCAACTCTACTGTCTATAAGAAATCCACTTTAAATATTAAAATAATCCAGACAGATTAAAAGTAAAGGGATGGATAAAGACATACCATGCTAACACTAATGTAGCTGGGTTAGCTACATTACTTTCAGATAAAGCCAAGTTCAGAATATGAAAGAGTATCAGGGAAAAAGACAGACATTAAATAATAATAAAATAGTAAGAATTCTCCAGGACGGCATAATCTTAAATGTGTGTGCACATAACAAAAGAAAGTAAAACTGTATGAGGCAAAAACTAACAGAACAGCAAGGAGAAATATTCACTATTATAGCTGGACAGACTTCAGCACTCCTCTCTCTGTAATTTATAGGGTTAAGCAGTCAGAAAATCAGTAAGGATATTGTTGGCTTGAACAGCACCATCAATTAGCTTGATCTAACTGACATTTATAGGATGCTTCATCCAAACCACCAGGATACATATTTTTCTGAAGTACAGATGGAACAGTCACTAAGATAAACCACTTTCTGGGCCACAAAACAAACTCTAATTCAAAAGAAAATAAATCACACAAAGTATGTTTTCAGATCACAGTGGAATTAAACTAAAAATCAATAATGTGCTATCTAGGGCTTCCCTGGTGGCGCAGTGGTTGGGAGTCCGCCTGCCGATGCAGGGGACACGGGTTCGTGCCCCGGTCCGGGAGGATCCCACGTGCCGCGGAGCGGCTGGGCCCGTGAGCCATGGCTGCTGAGCCTGCGCGTCCGGAGCCTGTGCTCTGCAACGGGAGAGGCCACAGCAGTGAGAGGCCCGCGTACTGCAAAAAAAAAAAAAAAAAAAAAAAAAAAAAAAAAAAAAAAAAATGTGCTATCTAGATAATTCCTAATTATTTGGAAATTAAATAACACAACTGTAAATATCATGTAGATGAAAGCAGAAGTCTCAAGAATTTTAGAAATAGTTTGAATTAAATAAAAATGAAGACACTAGTTATTATTATTTTTTGGATGCAGTGAAAGCAGTGTCCAGAGGGAACTTTATAGCATTAAATGCATATATTAGAAAAGAAGAAAGATCTATAATCAATAACTTAAATTTCTACCTTAAAGAAGAGCAATTTAAGGCTAAGGTAATCAAAGAAAAGATAAAATAAAAATCAAAGCAGAAAGCAAAGAAAATGAAAACAGGATAGGGAAATGCCATAAAACTAAGAGGCAGTTCTTTGAAAAGCAATCAATACAACTGCTACACATTTAAGGCTGACTAAGAAAAAAAGTAAGGAGATACAAATTACTAGTATCAGAAATGAAAGAAGGACCGTCACTATTGATTCATGGACATTAAATGACTGTAAAAAGAATATTATGAACACCTCTATTCCCACAAATTTGTTAATTTAGATGAAATAGACCAATTCCTTTAAAGATACTGACTACCAAAACTCACACAAGGAGAAATCGACAATATTAATAAGCCTGTATCTATTAAAAATTCAATCAATAATAAATAATCTTTTAATAAAGAAAGCACCAGGCCTGGAAGAGTTCACTGGTGAATTCTACCAAATATTTAAGGAAGAAATCATACCAATTCTCTACAATTTCTTCCAGAAAATAGAAGTAGAGGGAACACTTTCTAACTCATTTTATACAGGAAAAACTGGAGGCTGCCAGGGCCAGGCGAGGGTTGAATGGGTCAAGCACAGAATTTTTTTAGGCTAGTGAAACTATTCTCTGTGACACCTGTTGACCTAAAACAAACAGACTGCCAGATATTTCTCCAGCAAAGATGGATTTTTTTCAGGATTAGCAGAGAATTGCAATCTGCAACAATGGAAAGTTCAGTTCCTCACATGGCAAGGGAAGGAGAACGCTTTTATAAAGGAAGGAAAAGAAAGTTGGGAGGGCTACAGTAAACAAAGTGTCCATGCCTTTTCATTGGCTGCGTCCTTACCAAGACCAGGAGTCTTTCTTCTTCCATTTGGGTTCTGCTATCGTTGCAGGGCAAGACAGCTCCTCCTTCTGGTCTCCCTACTCTATTTAACTGAGGTTTCTGTTTACTAATTATTTACACACTAATGGTGGTTACGTGACATGCCGCTACTTAGTTAAAATCCACAGAACTTTACAGCACAAAGAGTGACCCTTACTGTACGCAAATATTTAAAAAATCATTTAGGCAGTAAAAGGATGCCAGTATGGTATGCAGAAAGTGACAAAACAATCTATTACACAAATGTATATAACAACTTCACTGAAAAATGTGGGGTAAAAGATGTTAACCTAAGTAGCTTTTGAATTGAGTGGAGTCTGTAAGACTAAAGACAAAAGAAACCATACATAATCACTGTACTCTAGATGGTAAATTTCTTTCCATGGCAGCATGGGTTAACAATTCTGGCATCTGTATACTTGTAAATTGGAATTGAACAAAATGGAGGATGGTTGGAACAAGGTTTCTCACTATTGGAGCATGGATTTGCATACAAGGAAGGGAAGGAGGCTATAATGATGCATATGGCAATGGATTAAAGTTAAAGACATCATTATGAACTCATATTTAGCTTAACAGAGATACAGATTGTTACATATAGACATATATATGTACACACACACACACACACACACACACACACACACCTGCAGGTTTAGTATGCACATGTTTCCTTGTTCTGTCAGCTGAGAGATCCTGGATCTTCTCTGCAAATACCATTCCAATAAAAGAAATCAGGGCACCTTTAGTCGCTGATTCTAGCCCCGGGTAGGAAATACACAAGATGAGCCTGGATCACATTTAGTGCCAGAAAACAAGGAAATACTAAAAGAAAAATCAAGACAAAAACAAAAAGCATAATGATAGGTGTATGTCAAAGGGACATAGGAGCCAACAGAAAGACCTCCCAATGGTCAAAGTGGGAACAATCTGAGTGAAAACATAAACAATACTGATCAAAACCCAAAGAACAAAATACATTTTCTTCAGGTCATGCAGATATAAATGAATGATTGAATAAACAGATGAGTGTGGGAAAATAGACAAATCTCTCATGAAAAAAATATTCAAATAAATTATGTAGATACTGGGCCCTCAGTGAGGTGGGACATAGCCCACCCTTCCTCATTAAGTTCAGGCTTCCTTCCATAGTGACTTCCTTCCAAAAACTATACCTTGACTATAAAGAAACCTAACAAATATCACCTAAAGAAACCAAGTAAGGTGATCAAGTTTCACATCAATAGGGATAAGTCATGTTGATAGTATATTCCCTTGTTATGTGATGAAAATGGCATTTTGCCTCTGTGGTCTTCCTTCCAGAAACCCAGAACTCTAGTCACACCATGATAAAAATATTAGACAAATCCTAATATAGAGGGTATTCTACAAAATACCTGACCAGCATTCCTCAAAACTGTTAACGTCATTGAAAACAAGGAAAATCTGAGAAACTGTCACAGTCAAGAGAAGCCCAAGGATACGTGATGTCTAAATGTAACGTGGAAATCTGGATGGGATCCCGGAACAGAAAAAAAAGATAGTAGGTACAAACTAAGGAAATCTGAATAAAATATGGCATCCATTTTGTCTTAATCTTGAATTCCAGTGATTCCTGTAAATTATTCCAGTGAATTTTGAATCCAGTTTAATAACCTATTAGACAAAGAAACTTTGTTCCTCAAGGGTAAGACAGAAAAGTCTCGAATTTATTAATACGGTCACAAAAGGAAACTCAACTCACATTTACAGATTTTAAAGTATCCAAAATGTTGTCAAAAACCTAAAAATATTTGTGGGGTCCTCGGAACAGCTTAATTGCTACTTAATGCTACAGGGTAAGTTTAAAAGTCACTTTTATTCTCTCTCAGATTATTGTATATGCTATCCTGCTGATCGAAACTGTTGACAATGACAATGCCATATGTCAAGTATCATAAAATGAACATAACAAATAATAAATTATCCATAGCAAGTCAGGAAACAGGCTCCATTGTGGAGGATATTTATTTTTTTAATGTCTCAGGGTCACCTGGTAGGTATAAAGAGGTCTTTAAATGCCTTCCTTGGACATACAAAAGTACACTGTGGTGGTATAGTGATGATCTGATGGATGAAACTGAGCTGACTAAACCTTATCTCAATACATCCATTCTTTTCTGGATGAAATAGATTTACTAGTCCACAGAATTTCATCCATGAGAAACTTTCTACTACTGGCCTGAAGGATGGGGAACAGATAACTTCAGTACATCACACTTTTTTGGATTATTGAATATTCATAAATCAGCTTTTTAGAGGAAAAAAAATCAGAAAAGATTTTTTTTAAGTATGGGAACATAGATTTTGTCCACTTATATTCTTGTATATACGTGCATTCAAGTATATTATAATAATTCAATAATTATATATTGTTTATTACAATAATTCAGGAAAACATCAATTTACACTGTACAAGTGATACACCGTATCATCCTGTCCCTGATTTATTCTTTATGCTCTTTAAGTCAATTTCTCAATAAGGAAAAGTGCCATCATGCAGCAAAACTAACATAGACAAAATTTTATACAAATTAGGATGTTAAACAGTGTCCAACTCTAGTCTCTGCTTCTGTGAGCCAGGTCTAGAAGGGTGGGTGAATCAAGGGCTAATGTGGGGGATTATAGTACAGGCTCTAGGATCAGACTCTGCTTAATTTGAGTTCTTGCTCCACCACTTGCCAGACTGCTGATTTAGGGCAAAATATGCTTCAGTCTTCTCATCTATAAAATAGGGGGAAAATAGCAGCAACTATCATGTGGCTGGTACCCAGCCAATAAACGAGTATATTCTCACCAGTCATTTACAGCTACTGTCCGTTCTGAGTGGGCTGTATGTACCTCAATTCTGATGCACTAATCTGATGCCATATCCATTGTAAATATTTTGAGAGTCACTTATGTCAACATCATAGGATGTTTGTGGTTACTAAATGAGTTAATTACATGAAAGAACTGATTCAGTGTCTGACAATGAGTTTTCAAAAAATATATAATGTTCTACTATAAATCTCAAGAAATTGAGGTTCTGTTGGGTATTAACTTGGAGGAAAGACTCCTTGGCTCCTATGACATCAAGGTGCTTAAGCCAAAATATTTTGGGTACCACATTTTGAATAGAATGCACTTGAGAGATGTCTTTGGCTTAAAGAACTGATAGTAATCATTAAGGGGTCCAGAGGAAAGGAAAGCAAAAAATCTGCTTAGAGCTACTCTATTATGTGTAGCTATTGGGGGCAGGGGGAGAGAGAGACAGAAAGAGAGAGGGAAGGAGGGAGAGAGGGAGACTAAAGAATTTTGTTGTCTATGGAGAATTACTAAAGCAAGAAAAGATAAAAGTACTCAGCTTGAACACCCTGAAGGTGGCAGCTAAACGTATTTAGCTAAGGGTTTCTCCATTGTTGAATATCTCCATAACCTCAGTGGTAAGAAAATAGGTGTAAATGAGCTTCAACTATATGTAGGGAGATCTTAACTTCTGATAATTCAATACATTTAAGCTTATTCACTATGATTTATCAGAGAAGGAATGTTAATTTATAATATATTAGGAAAAATTCCTTTCAAAAATTGCATTTTTATATGGCACTTATAGATCTAGGCCTTAATTACCTGAACATGTCAAAAAACCTAACTTCCGGGCTTCCCTGGTGGCGCAGTGGCTGAGAGTCCGCCTGCCGATGCAGGGGACATGGGTTCGTGCCCCTGTCCAGGAGGATCCCACGTGCCGTGGAGCGGCTGGGCCCATGAGCCATGGCCGCTGGGCCTGCGTGTCCGGAGCCTGTGCTCCGCGACGGGAGAGGCCACAGCAGTGAGAGGTCCACGTACCGCAAAAAAAAACCAACCTAACTTCCTGACATTTTTTTTCCTACAAATGGGGCATCACTATAATAAGTTATCTCAATTCTGGTGCATTTTCTTTAAAAAGTTTGTACTGGTTTTCCAATTCCTAAATGAACCAATAGAGCATATCACACTGAAAAACATGGACTATCACAGAACACGAGATAAATGGCATGTTTTATTCTATGTTTATAGTCTACTAAAAGTAAGTGAGAGATATTATCAATGTTTTGGTTACTAAGAATGTCACGACAACCTTAGCTCTGAGTTCCCTCATGTTGGGTTAAGTTATGTCCTGAGGGGTTCAGCTCTCCCAAACTTCACCAAATAATCTCATTCTCTTTCCTTAGAGAGCAAAGATTAACCATTCAGAAACTTAATGAGCTGGAAAAACAAATACTGGTAGAAGAAAGGTACCTGAGCACTTTAAATAAAATAAATTAGTTTCCATTTGAAAAGTAAATTAGTTGATTTACAAATCTTCTCTATTTGTACTTCTCTGTGTTTTTAACATCTTCATCAAAATTTCTGTCCCTTCAAAGGTAAAGTCCACTAATGAAAACTTTTTTTTTTACTTTTGTTCATCTTCTATTTTAGAACATATATTCCCACCACAAATATTTTTATATTTTACAATTCTTTTCTCTAAGTTGCCTTTCTAGATATTTACTGATGATTTTCCTACTGAAATACTGCAAAAAAGTCCTGAAAATTCAGAGAGAAAAATAAGAATAAAAATCAAAGATAAAGGAGGATATATTTAATAATCCATTAGAAAATATTTTTAGTTTTGATATATTTTGAACTGTGGCTACTATGCTTATTAATATGACTTAAAAATATTTTAATATCCGAATATTTTCAAATATACTATATTATTTTATTATCATGGAATTTTATTTAGAAATATATTTCATAACATGAACAATGTAAGAAAGCTCAATAATGTTATTCTAATTTACAAAGAGGCCTGTTAGACTTGAGCTAAAATCTGTATACCCTTTCTTTAAACAATGCCTGAAATAGTGAACATTTTACCTGTAATTATGTGAACAGTAATATGAATTATTGTACAGTAAGAAGTTTACGGAGGTATGTTAAACACAACCTATGCACATACATAAATATTAAATTCTTATTTATTTCAAAACATGCTTTCCTTTACCTAAAACTTGCTCCATTATACCACCATGCCTAAATAGTTCCTATATTTCTTTTCTTTCTTTTTTTTTTTTTTTGCAGTTCACGGGCCTCTCACTGTTGTGGCCTCTCGCATTGCGGAGCACAGACTCCGGACGCGCAGGCTCAGCGGCCACGGCTCACAGGCCTAGCCACTCCGCGGCATGTGGGATCTTCCCAGAGCGGGGCATGAACCTGTGTCCCCTGCATCAGCACGCGGACTCTCAACCACTGTGCCACCAGGGAAGCCCCCTATATTTCTTTTTGATTACACCTTAAATATGACTTCTCCGAAAGCTTTCTCTGACTGCTTAAATCGGACGTATCAATTCATGAATTGTGTTCCCATAATGCTTTAACCAACCCTATCATTGATGTATTATCATGTAAGTTATATCCATTAGCACACAGACAGTGACACTGAATTTTCTAGTCAGTATATGGATTTAATGTATCAACTAGAAAATTCTTAACTTGCCTTGAACTTGGAGATCTCTATTTACCTTTGAATGTTGAGGGAATTGTAGGCCTTAATTTGAGAAAAATAATTCAGCTAGACAATGCTAGCCTTACACGTCACATTAAAGGGCCTGGATTTTAATTTGTAGAGTTTGTGGAACAATTTAAAAGAATTTAAGCAAGAATGAGACATAATCTTTTTCATATGGAGAGCCTTCTCTGATGGTGCAATTGAAAACAGGACTTTTTCCCCTTCCCTGCTTGCCCATTTCTGTTCCCTTCTAACCTTAAAAGAACCTAATTATAGGAATAAGATCACTAAGCAATTGAAACTAACTCCTGACTTATGCTCTCCTGAATGTACACCATATCTTGTCTAACCTGTTGATTCTATTCCTAGATAAAGAGTGAAGAATTAAACAGTTAAATAAAAGACTAGCTCTCTACCCCGCAAAGCCCCCTTAGCAATCATTCAGGCAGACCATGCAAAGCAAGATAACATCTGAAGAGAGAGTCAGCCAGTCTGCATGCAATGGAGTATGATGCAGAACCCAACCTCCTGCCTCCATGGTTCACTAAGATTCTCCCCCACACCCCATTTTTCCCTTTAAAAACTGTCATGGCTGAGCAGAATCTTCCGAGTTGGTCTCTGGACACAAGGCCACCATCTCCCCAGACTGCCAGCTTGTCTGATTAAAGCACCTTTCCTTTCTACTGACACATGCCTCTTGAACTATTGGCTTATAAGCAGCGAGCAGCTGAACCTGGGTTCGTTAACATGATGGAATAGATTTGGGGTTGGGAGGTAAGATGACAACACCAGAAGCATGGTGACCAACACATGAGAAATTATAAATCCCTAAATAACATGATTGAAATAGGGACTAAAGAAAAATAACAGAACAAATATATATCAGAGATGAAAATGTTAGGTAATTGATAATTAACCACATGTGAAAAGTAAGAGATAAAAGAAAGAGTCAAGACTGACAAATTCTTCAATCATACTGACAAAATGAAGAATCCTCACACATTGTTGATTATTGTTGTTTCCTGTGTGAGTGTGTGACTGTGTGGCAGTGAGTGATATTTAAAGAGTAGAGAGAAGATTTTTCCACCTTTTTTATAGTACATATTATGTAAGGAAATATAAGTTTTTTCCCCCAGATTTCTTTATACTTCTTTTTTTTAAATTTTTCTGTTTTATTTAAATTGTAATATTTGTCTTAAAAACATTGAAGTTGGAGACATAAGTTTGTCAATTAAAGAGGAAATTAGAGAACACATATCATGAGAGGCTGTTGAATTTTTTTAAAAAATCATTATCATCATTTTGAATTCTTAAACTGACTTCTATTAAAAAATATTAACAGCTGTTACCTAGATATATCCTTTATCTCTATAAATAAATTGCCCATTACTTATAAATAAAATGAAATAAAAATTAATTATAAGCATTAAATATTAATTTCCTTAAGAAATGGGTATTCTATTTATTTTAAATAAGAAGTAACTTGAAAAATAGCAGTATTTGAGAAATAAAATATGAAATAACAAAATAAAAATTATGTCTTAATAAATTAGTTTGCCATCTCTCATTTTTATTTAAATATTTCCTCTTTTGTGTCAAATTTCAAATGTCTTTAAAAGGAAAATAAAAATTAATTTTGATATTTAATGATTCTTTAGAACAGAAAATCCTCCCCAAGATTGCTCAGTGCAACCAGTCATCAAGTCAAGACATGCTGGCTGATGAAAAGCAGGACAGAAGAGGCAGCGGTCACTGTGACAGTTATAACTACATTTCTGGTCACAAGTCCACAAAATTTGTATGAAATCAAGTAGCAATAACTATCACGAGTGAATATTATTATGTGAAAATCCTAGTGAAAGGTGAAATGGTTATGGTTCCATAGCAAGATCATCCCCACGTCAGTGATATTCAGAACGCCACTCCCAAGTCACTTCTTCAGATAGAGTTTTCCTGAACACACTATCTAAAGAGTCCCACACCTGCCCACATCCAGGGCTTTCTCATTAAGCTCCTTATTTCTTCTTGGTGTTCCTTACTTCAGAAACAAAAGGTTTAATGTATGTATCTTCCCATTGGGAAGGGTCCCATAGAGGCAGGAATGCTCCATGACTTAAAATCTCCAAAGAGAAACATGCCAAGACACATATTAATCAAACTATCAAAAATAAATATACAAAGAAAAAATATTAAAAGCAGCAGAGGAAAAACCACAACTAACATACAAGAGAATCCTCATAATGTTAACAGCTTATCTTTCAACAGAAAATCTGCAAGCCAGAAGGGAGTTGCAGGACATATTTAAAGTGATAAAAGGGAAAAACCTACAAACAAAGTGACTCTACCAAGCAAGGATCTCATTCAGATTCACCAGAGAAATTAAAACCTTTACAGACAAGCCAAAGCTAAGAGATTTCAGCACCACCAAACCAGCTTTACAACAATTGCTAAAGGAACTTCTCTAGGCAGGAAACACAAGAGAAGGAAAAGACCTACAATAACAAACACCCCAAAATTAAGAAAATGGTAATAGGAACATATATATCGATAATTACCTTAAATGTAAATGGATTAAATGCTACAACCAAAAGACACAGACTGGCTGAATGGATACAAAAACAAGACGCATATATATGCTGTCTACAAGAGACCCACTTCAGACCTAGGGACACATACAGACTGAAAGTGAGGGGATGGAAAAAGATATTCCATGCAAATGAAAATCAGAAGAAAGCTGGAGTAGCAATACTCATATGAGACAAAATAGACTTTAAAACAAAGACTATTATAGGAGACAAAGAAGGACACTACATAATGATCAAGGGATCAATCCAAGAAGAAGATATAAGAATTGCAAGTATTTATGCACCCAACATAGGAGCACCACAATACATAAGGCAAATGCTAATAGCCATAAAAGGGGAAATCGACAGTAACACAATCATAGTAGGGGACTTTAACACACCACTTTCACCAATGGACAGATCATCCAAAATGAAAATAAATAAGGAAACACAAGAATCAAATGATACATTAAACAAGAAGGACTTAATTGATATTTATAGGGCATTCCATCCAAAAACAACAGAATACACATTTTTCTCAAGTGCTCATGGAACATTCTCCAGGATAGATCATATCTTGGGTCACAAATTAAGCTTGGTAAATTTAAAAAACCTGAAATCGTATCAAGTATCTTTTCCGACCACAATGCTATGAGACTAGATATCAATTACAGGAAAAAATCTGTAAAAAATGCAAACACATGGAGGCTAAACAATACACTGCTTAATAACCAAGAGATCACTGAAGAAATCAAAGAGGAAATCAGAAAATACCTAGAAACAAATGACAATGAAAACACAATGACCAAAAACCTATGGGTTGCAGCAAAAGCAGTTTGAAGAGGGAAATTTAAAGCATTACAATCCTACCTCAAGAAACAAGAAACATCTCAAATAAACAACCTAACCTTACACCTAAACCAATTAGAGAAAGAAGGAAAAAATAACCTCAAAGTTACCACAAGAAAAGAAATCATAGAGATCAGATCAGAAATAAATGAAAAAGAAATGAAGGAAACAATAGCAAAGATCAATAAAACTAAAAGCTGATTCTCTGAGAAGATAAACAAAATTGATAAACCATTAGCCAGACTCATCAAGAAAAAAGGGAGAAGACTCAAACCAATAGAATTAGAAATGAAAAAGAAGTAACAACTGTCACTGTAGAAATACAAAGGATCATGAGCGATTACTACAAGCAACTATATGCCAATAAAATGGACAACCTGGAAGAAATGGACAAATTCCTAGAATAGCACAAACTTCTGAGACTGAATCAGGAAGAAATAGAAAATATAAACAGACCAATCACAAGGACTGAAATTGAGACAGTGGTTAAAAATCTTCCAACAAACAAAAGCCCAGGTCCAGATGGTTTACAGAAGAATTCTATCAAACATTTAGAGAAGAGCTAACACCTATCTTTCTCAAACTCTTCCAAAATATAGCAGAGAGAGGAACACTCCCAAACTCATTCTATGAGGCCACCATCACGCTGATACCAAAACCAGACAAAGATGTCACAAAGAAAACTACAGGCCAATATCACTGATGAACATAGAGGCAAAAATCCTCAACAAAATACTAGCAAACAGAATCCAACAACACAGTAAAAGGATCATACAACATGATCAAGTGGGGTTTATCCCAGGAATGCAAGGATTCTTCAATACACACAAATCAATCAATGTGATACACCACATTAACAAATTAAGGAATAAAAACCATATGATCATCTCAACAGATGCAGAAAAACCTTTTGACGAAATTCAACACTGCTTTATGATAAAAACCCTCCAGAAAGTAAGCATAGAGTGAACTTACCTCACCATAATAAAGGCCATATATGACAACCATATATGACAACCCCACAGCCAGCATCGTTCTCAATGGTGAAAAACGGAAACCATTTCCACTAAAATCAGGAACAAGAAATTGTCACCACTATTATTCAACATAGTTTTGCAAGTTTTAGCCACAGCAATCAGAGAAGAAAAAGAAATAAAAGGAATCCAAATCCGAAAGGAAGAAGTAAAGCTGTCATTGTTTGCAGATGACATGATACTATACATAGAGAATCCTAAAGACTCTACCAGAAAACTACTAGAGCTCAACAATGAATTTGGTAAAGTAGCAGGATACAAAATTAATGCACAGAAATCTCTTGCATTCCTATACACTAATGATGAAAAATCTGAAAGAGAAATTAAGGAAACACTCCCATTTACCACTGCAGCAAAAAGAATAAAATACCTAGGAATAGATCTACCTAAGGAGACAAAAGACCTGTATGCAGAAAACTCTAAGACACTGATGATAGAAATTAAAGACGATACAAACAGATGGAGAGATATACCATGTTCTTTGATTGGAAGAATCAAAATTGTGAATATGACTATACTACTCAAAGCAGTCTACAGATTCAATGCAATCCCTATCAAACTACCAATGGCATTTTTCACATAACTAGAACAAAAAATTGCACAATTTGTATGGAAACACAAAAGACCCAGAACAGCCAAAGCAATCTTGAGAAAGAAAAATGGAGCTGGAGGAATCAAGCTCCCTGACCTCAGACTACACTACAAAGTTACTGTAATTGGCACAGTATGGTATTGGCACAAAAACAGAAATATACATCAATGGAACAGGATACAAAGCTCAGAGATAAACCCACACACATATGGTCTCCTTATTTTTGATAAAGGAGGCAAGAATATACAATGGAGAAAAGACAGTATCTTCAATAAGTGGTGCTGGGAAAACTGGACAGCTACACGTAAAAGAATGAAATTAGAACACTCCCTAGTACCATACACAAAAATAAACTCAAAATGGATTAAAGACCTAAATGTAATGTCAGACACTATAAAACTCTTAGAGGAAAACATAGGCAGAACACTCTATGACATAAATCACAGCAAGATCCATTTTGATCCACCTCCTAGAGTAATGGAAATAAAAACAAAATTAAAGAAATGGGACCTAATGAAACTTAAAAGCTTTTGCACAGCAAAGGAAACCATAAACAAGATGAAAAGACAACCCTCAGAATGGGAGAAAATATTTGAAAATGAAGCAACTGACAAAGGATTAATCTCCAAAATATACAAGCATCTCATGCAGCTCAATATCAAACAACCAAACAACCCAACCCCAAAATGGGCAGAAGACCTATATAGACATTTCTCCAAAGAAGATATACAGATTGCCAATGAACACATGAAAGGATGCTCAACATCATTAATCATTAGAGAAATGCAAATCAAAACTACAATGAGGTATCACCTCACACCAGTCAGAAGAGCCATCATCAAAATATCTACAAACAATAAATGCTGGAAAGAGTGTGGAGAAAAGGGAACACTCTTGCACTGTTGGTGGGAATGTAAACTGATACAGCCACTATGGAGAACGGTATGGAGGTTCCTTAAAAAATTACGAATAGAACTGCTATATGACCCAGCAATCCCACTACTGGGCATGTACCCTGAGAAAACCAGAATTCAAAAAGCATCATGTACCACAATGTTCACTGCAGCTCTATTTACAATAGCCAGGACATGGAAGCAACCTAAGTGTCTATCATGAAATGAATGGATAAAGAAGATGTGGCACATATATACAATGGAATATTATTTGGCCATAAAAAGACACGAATTTGAGTTTTTTGTAGTGATGTGAATGGACCTAGAGACTGTCATAAAGAGTGAAGTAAGTCAGTAAGAGAAAAACAAATACCGTATGCTAACACATATATATGGAATTAAAAAAAAAAAGTGGTTATGAAGAATCTAGGGGCAGGACAGGAATAAAGACGCAGACGTTGAGGATGGACTTGAGGACAATGGGAGGGGGAAGGGTAAGCTGTGACGAAGTGGGAGAGTGGCATGTACTTATATATACTACCAAATGTAAAATAGCTAGTGGGAAGCAGCCACATAGCACAGGGAGATCAGCTCGGTGCTTTGTGACCACCTAGCGGGGTGGGATTGGGAGACTGTGAGGGAGTCACAAGAGGATGGAGATATGGGGATATATGTATATGTATAGCTGATTCAATTTGTTATACAGCAGAAACTTACAGACCATTGTAAAGCAATTATACTCCAATAAAGATGTTAAAAAATAAAATAAATGAATATATAAAATTTGTTATTATAGAATATCACTAAATAATATTATAGGTATGCATTCTTAGATTGCATGTATCAGGGCTAACTGATATCGATGTCATTTTTGACACTGTATGTTACAAATGTCAGCCCCTTAGCCAAACTATGCTCAAGGGTAATTTTTAAAATAGTTGATCTTTTCTTCGCCTCTTGTTCTTTGGCTGTCCACCACCTTTCAACCCAACCTGTCAATTTTCCTTACTCCTTCACTTTAAAACCTACATCAGCTTCTGGTACCAAATACTATAAAATGGTTCTTTAAAATTGAGTTAGTACATTATGTTTGTTACATATCTATTTTTGGTCCAAGGTGTAAAACCACATAAAATGCCAAGAAGCGAGTTATGCTATGTTGTTCTTTCCTAGAAAGGTCACTGGGACTTCTAGTAGACTATCTGTGTAAATGTGTTAACGACAAATACAGTTAAAAGGCACTTCAAAGGTTATTAGGATTAGTCTATCCCTCCCTGGCAATGTATGTGCCATTATAATTTTCTTGCTGTGTATGTATTTGTATACAAGAATATGCCAGATAGGATACCATGATCATTATAAGTATCTGAATATTATACTCTTTTTCTATTACACAGAGAAAAGGACTCCTACTTACATTTAAAGTATTTAGAGAGTAAAAAAATCAAATACTATGAAGATAACTTATTTTTTCTGATAAGAAAAATCAGATGTTTTGTTTCCAAATATGTATTAATGCCCCTTTAGTTGTTTTCTATGCTAAAATTTATATTCAAATAAAAAATCACAATATTTACTTTTTCATATGCAAGTTGCAGTAAAGGATTATGTAAATAGCAAAATAATCCTCATTTTATTTCCACTTCAATCATTTTCTACAAAAATGTGAATGAAACTTGAGTATTTGTTTTTGTTCAAGAGCCTTATTATCAGTAGAATAGGGGACTTATTTTCTTCAGCATTATTCATTTAATTTCCTTTCTTTGTTGTGCTTAATTTTGATGTTACCTGTGTGTATTTACTAAAGTGGATGAGTTGGACTTCCCTGGTGGCACAGTCGTTAAGAATCCACCTGCCATTGCTGGGGACACAGGTTCAAGCCCTGGTCAGGGCAGGGAAGATCCCACATGCTGTGGAACAACTAAGCCAGTGTGCCACAACTACTGAGGCTGCACTCTAAACCCACCAGCCAAGTACTGAGCCCACGTGCCACAACTGCTGAAGCCCACGCGCCTAGAGCCTGTGCTCCGCAACAAGAAAAGCCACCACAATGAGAAGCCCACCCACCTCAACAAAGAGTAGCCCCCGCTTGCAGCAACTAGAGAAAGCCCATGTGCAGCAACAAAGACCCAATGCAGCCAAAAATAAATAAATTAAAAACAAAAAGATGGATGAGTTGCCATAAATTTTTGATTTGTGAAATGATTAACAATCCCTTCTTCTTGCACTTTTTAAAACTCAGTTTTGAAGTAATTTCAGATTTTCAGATATTACAAAATTAATACAAGTGATTATCTTATACCTCGTGTATTACTGAGTGCTTTCCATTTGTCCATTTGTTTCTCTGTCCCCAGTTCTTGGGGATTCAGCAAATGTTTTAAGATTAAGATTCCTAGATTAATCACAGGATAAAAAAACAAAGGCAGGATGCCCAGTTACATTTAAATTCCAGATAAATAATGAGTAAATATTTAGTACAAGTGTGTCCCATTCAATATTTCACATACATTAGAAAAGTATTCACTGTTTATCTAAACTTCAAATTTAACCGAGTGCCCTGTATTTTTCCTGGCAGCCCTAACTGAGATAGGTATCAGTCAAGTGATTTAGGCCCCTTGAGTTTTCAACGTACCACTCCAGTCTTGTATGACAACAAAAACTTGGCTGGTTTTTCTGTCCCTTTCAGTGGCCCTGGGTCAGGCTTAGAGTCAGACTTTCCCATAACCAGAACAGGCAACCAGAATATGCGTAGTGCTTCCAAAGGCTGCTGAGGAACATCAGCTCATCTCTGAAAGTCTACCACCTCTATGGAGTTTTATTCCTCTGAGTCCTCATTATTTCTTCAGCAATATGTTGCCTTTAAATATATGATTTATATAATCATTATAGATTTTCCTATTTGTTCTCAATGGAATGGCTGAGCTACTGCAATCTACTCTGTATTGCTTAGCATCCAAAATGGTTTTATATAAATTTATATTTTATTACCTTTTAGTTTAAAACGTATTCTTAACCTTATTATAATTGCTTTTCTGACCCACAAGTTACTTAAAGTGTAATTTTACAATGTTTGACATACAGCTTTTCTAAAATTCTTTTTATGTCACTGGTTTATGACAATTCTATTTTGGTCAGAGGACGTGCTCTATATAATTCAAATACTTGAAATCACTGTAGATTTTCTTTATGACTCATTATCTGGTCCAGTTTTATAAATGTTCTATGCTTGAAATGCATATAACTTGTGCATTATTTTATTATATATGCCAATTCAGTCAAATATGTTAATTATAGGTTCAAATATTCCATATCAATACTGATTTTTTAGCCACTAGTTCAGTGAACAAAATAAACCACATTTTTAGTTCAAACTTGTTGTTTCTTAATATTGTAGATGTTTCTCTTATACTGCTGGATTGTTTCAGCCAGGCTGACAATCTTTGTCTTTTAAATGGAGTGTTACATTGTTCAATATATATTTACTCATTGATATAACTGGATACAACACCAGTGTATTATTTGGTGCCTGCCATTGCTCTCTACTTTTTTTTTTCTTCACTCATTTTTTTGCTTTATTTTGTATTTTCTAAATCATTATATACAATTTCTTCAATTCATTTGGGAAAGAAAAACTATATTTCTTTTAAAAGTTCCTCTATGTATTTAAACATGAATATATAACTCATCAAAATTTGAGATAATTAGCATCTTCATTCTCCCTGTGAATAATAACAAGATGTTAAAACAGTCCATTTATTCCATTTCACTTTGTGCTGTTATTTTACTTTTTAATTTTCACTTTTTAAATCTCACTGCATAAGTTTGCTTGGGATCCCATAACAAAATACCACAGAGCGGGTGGTTTAAACAACAGAAATTTATTTTCTCACAATTCTGGAAGCTAGATGTTTAAGATCAAGGTGTTGTCAGGTTTGTTTTTTCTGAGGTCCCTTTCTTTGGCTTGCTGATGGCTACCTCTTGCTGTGTCCTTACAAGTTCATCCCTCTGATGGTATTGTCTGTGTCCTAATCTCCTCTTCTTTTATAAGAACAGTAGTCATATTTAATTAGGACCCACCCTAATAAGCTCATTTTAACTAAATTACCTATTTAAAGGCCTTATTGCTAAACAGGGTCACATTCTGAGATTACATGGGTTGGGATTTCAACATATAAATTTGAAGAGAACACAATTCAACCCAAAATATCCAGTAAATATTGTTATTGTTTTATTCAAGCAAACTGGTTAATTTTATTTAGATGTACCTATTTATCACTTTCTTGCTCATTATTTCTTTTTGCATTTTAGGCCTCTACTATGGAATTACTTTATCTTCTTCTTGAATTACATAGTTTTAATTGTCCTTGGCAAGTATTTACAATACTTGTGGCAAAGTCTCTTGGTTTTGGTCTGAAAATGAATGCATGTATTATTTTCCTTGAGCACATTAAATATATCATGTCACATATTTTGGCTTCCATTGTTTCTGATGAAGAGTGAGTTTTTATGTGGACAATCATTGAAAGTAGTATCTCCTTTTTTTATGACTGATTTTAAGACCACTGTTTTGTTTCATATTTCATGGCTTCACCATGATGTATGTATGTATAGGTTTCCCTTTTATTTATCCTGTTGGTATTTTTCAGTTTTTTTTTTTTTTTCTGCAGAATCTAGGTGGGTATAATGTAACTGATGTGTGATAGCAAGTATGGTAAAATGTTAAAGGTAGAGTCTATATGTATGTTGGAAAATTCTTTCAATTTTTCCATTTATTTGACATTTTTATAATAAAATGTTGGAAAATTAATTATTCTCTATACACCAGCACAAAATACAAAAAAATAAAGTGTATAATAAGTCTCCAGAACTTCAAATATTTAAAGTAGTATACTAAAACACCAAATATTTAGGAATACATCTAAAAATGATGCACAAGTCTTCTTAATAGTAAACTGCACACAATATAAACACTAAAATAGATCCAAGTAAGTAGTGGTATACTCCGTCTTTACGAACTGGAAGACAATACTGCAAAAATGTCGATTTATCTCAAATTGAACTATAGAATCAACAGACTCCCAACAAAAGTCTTTTCAGATTTTGTGATGTATGGAAATTGGCAAATAATTTGAATATTTATATAACACAGGACAAAAATAGACAAGTTAGTCTTAGAGAAGTGTAACAAACTCAGAAGACTTACACTACAAAGCTACAGTAACAATGACAACATAGTATTGGTCAAGAATAAACAAATGGGCATATGAACAAACAGAGAATATAGAAACCAATCTGCACATATATGGTCACTTGATTCATGACTATAGGACATAGCTGTGCAGTGGGAAAAGTATAATCTTTAAGTAAGTATTGTTGAATCAACTAGATATCCACAGAGGGGGAGAAAATCTTAATCCCTTTCCTACATTAAAAAATATCAATCCAGGGGCTTCCCTGGTGGCACATTGGTTGATAGTCCGCCTGCCGATGCAGGGGACACGGGTTTGTGCCCTGGTCTAGGAGGATCCCACATGCCGCGGAGCAGCTGGGCGCATGGGCCATGGCCACTGAGCCTGCACATCTAGAGCCTATGCTCCGGAACGGGAGAGGCCACAATAGTGAGAGGCCCACATACCGCAAAAAAAAAAAAAAAATCAATCCAGATGAATAATAAATCTAAAAGATAAACAATCTTCTAGAAGAAAATAGGAGAATACAGACAGTCTCTGACTTATGATGGTTCAATTTAACTATTTTTCAACTTTATGATGGTACAAAAGCAATATGCATTCAGTAGAAACTGTACTTCGAATTTTGAATTTTGATCTTTTCCCAGGCAAGTGATATGCCCAACAATAGTCTCTTGCCATGCTGGGCAGCAGCAATGAACTGCAGCTCCCAGTCAGTCACACAGACATGGGGGTAAACAATCAAAAGACTTACAACCATTCTGTTTTTCACTTTCAGTGCAGTATTAGACAAATTACATGAGAGAGTCAACACTTTATTATAAAATGGGCTTTGTATTAGATGACTATGCCCGGCTATAGCCTAATGTAACTGTTCAGAGCACATTTAAGGGAGTCTAGGCTAAGCTATGATGTTCAATAGGTTAGGCATACTAAATGTTTTTCTGAATTATGATATTTTCAATTTATGATAGGTTTATCAGGATGTAGCCCCACTATAAGTCAAGAAACACCTGTATCTTCATGTTCTTAGGGTAGGAAAATATTTCTTAAAAGTAACACAAAGTGCCTAACTATAATGAAACTTATTAACTTAAATTTATTGAAATTAAGAACTTCTATTCATCGAAAAAAAAATTAAGAGATGTTTCATCTTAAGGCAAGTAGAAAAAGTTCACAATACCTTTTTCCCATTATGTCTAATACAGTATGGAATAACCAGAGTATCAAATTATTTTAGGTTTTACAGTTGAGGTGGCAAAGAGGTATGAAGCTCACAGGTCTTATCATTTTCCTATATGTCCTAGTGAATTTAATCATAGTACTTAGCATTTCTTTTCTCATGAAAACAAAGGAGAACATTTCTAGTTAATGGCTACTAGAGTTAAATCAATTTAAATGTATGACATAAATTAGACACAGCGAGATTTTAAAAACATAATTTTATTTTTATTACTTAATGAGAATAGAATATTTCATCAGAAGAATTATAATTTTGAAAAAAGAATAAGTAACAAAAGAATTGAAAATGCATAAAAAAGAGAGGATGTTTCAGAGTAGAAGATATTTGCAATACACATATCTGTCAAAGGATGAATATCAAGAGTATGTAAGTAACTGTTCCAGATTCATAAGAAAATTTCAGGGAACTTTAAAAAATGAGCAAGATACTTGAATAGGTACTTTATTTAAAAGGATATATCAATATTCAATAAGTATATAAAAATATTCTGAATCTGTTTAGTCATAAGAGAAAATATACAACACAGAAATAATGAGATATTCAAAACACCTACCCAAGTGGCAACAATTAAAATATACAATACCAAGTGTTGGTGAGTTTGTGTAGCAATTAAAATTCTCATACTATTTTTAACACTGTAAATTGGTGCAATCACTTTGGAAAAGTTTTTGATGGTATCTAAGAAAGCAAAATCTTTGTATTCTATATGAACCAGATCCTAAATAAATAACCTAGAAAAATGTATACATGTGTGAACCAAAAGACAAAAGATATATACAAGTATTTTCATAACAACACTAATAGTCCAACCTCAACATCCATTAACAGTATAATGGATCACAGTACTGGAATTCTTAGCCACAGCAATAAGACAAGAAAAATAAATTAAAAGGAATCCAAATTGGAAAGAAACAAGTAAAACTATGACTGCAGATAACATGATACTATATATAGGAAATCCTGAAGATGTGAGTAAAAAACTATTAGAACTAACAAACGAATTCAGTAAAGCTGTGGGATATAAAATTGATATACAGAAATCAGCTCTGTTCCTATACACTAACAATGAACTATCTGAAAGAGAAATTAAGAAAACAGTTCCATTTACAATTGTATCAAAAAGAATAAAATGCCCATGAATAACTGTAACCAAGAAGATAAAAGATTTGTACACAGAAAACTATAACACATTGATGAAAGATATTGAACATGGTACAAACAAGTGGAAAGATAAATTGTGCTTATGAACTGGAAGAATTAATATTGTTAAAATGATCACACTCCCCAAGGAAATCTATAGATTCAATGAAATCTTTATCAAAATGCCAATGGCATTTTTCACAGAACTAGAACAAGTAACTCTAAAACTTTTATGGAAACACAGAAGATCCTGATTAGCCAACAACAATCCTGAGAAAGAAGAACAAAACTGGAGATATCACGCTCCCTGATTTCAAACTTTACTACAAAGCCACAGTAATCAAAACAGTATGGTACTGGCATGAAAACAGACACATAGCTTAATGGAACACAATAGAGAGCCAAGAAATAAACCTATGCTCATATGGTCAACTAATCTATGTCAAAGGAGTCAAGAATATGCCATGGGGAAAAGACAGCCTCTTTAATAACGGGTGCTGGGAAAATTGGGACAGCTACATGCATAAGAATCAGATTGGACTACTTTCTTACAGCATATACAAAAATAAACTCAAAATGGATTAAAGACTTAAACATGAGACCTGAAACCATAAAAGTTCCAAAAGAAAACATAGGCAGTATGCTCTTTGTCATTGGTCTTAGCAATATCTATCTATCTATATATATATATAGACAGAGAGATATATTTTGTATCTGTCTCTTCAGGCAAGGGAAACAAAAGAAAAAATAAACAAATGGGACTACATCAAACTAAAGAGCTTTTGCACAGTGAAGGAAACTATCAACAAAATGAAAAGGTGGCCTACTGAATGGTGGCCTACTGATATATTGCAAACAATATATCTGATAAGGGGTTAATAGCCAAGATATATAAAGAACTCATACAACTCAACACCAAAGGACAAAAAAAAAGACTGCAGTTAAAAATGACAGAAGACCTGAATAAATATTTGTCCGAAGACATACAGATGGTAAACAGACACATGAAAAGATGCTCAACATTACTAATACGGAAATAAAAATCAAAACCACAATGAGGTATCACCTCATACCTGTCAGAATGGCTATTATCAAAAAGACAACAAATAACAGGTATTGGAGAAGATGTGTAGAAAAGGGAACCCTTGTGCACTGTTGGTGGGTTTGTAAATTGGTGCAGCCACTATGGAAAACAGTATGGATTTTCCTCAAAAAATTAAAAATCAAAGTGCCATATGACCCAGAAATTCCACTTCTGGGCATTTTCCTGAAGAAAACAAAAACACTAATTCAAAAAGATGCATGCACTCCTATGTTCACTGCAATATTATTTACAACAGCCAAGATATGGAAGCAACTGAAGTGTTCATCGATAGATGAATGGATAAAGAAGATGATTTACATATATATATGAGTGTATATATATATATATATATATATATATATATATACACACACCACACACACACATGTATGTGTATATATATATAGACACACACATATATATAAAGGAGTATTACTCAGCCATAAAAAAGAATAAGATTTTGCAATTTGAATCAATAAAGATGGACACAGAGGCCCAGTGAAATAAGTCAGAAAGTGAAAGATAAGTACTATATGATTTCACTTATATGCAGAATCTAAAAAACAAAAGAAACAAAAAGAAAAATACAACAAAACAGAAACAGACTTATAGATACAAAGAACAAATTGGTGGTTGTCAGCAGGCAGGTGGGTGTGGGACCACTGAAATAGGTGAGGGAGATTAAGAGGTACAAACCTCCAGTCACAAAATAAATAAGTCACAGGGATGTAATGCACAGCATAAAGAATAAATAATACTCTGATAACTTTGTATGGTGACAGAAGGTAACTAGACTTATCATGGTGATCATTTTGTAATGTACAAAAATATTGAATCACTGTGTTGTATACCTGAAACTAATATAAATATTGTAAGTCAATTATACTTCAATAAAAAAACAGAATGGATATATAAATTACAGTTTATTGGTAAATAAACCAATAGCATACAACAATATGAAAGAACAAATTATTGCTACAGAAAACAACATGAATGAAATCCATACATATAATCTGAAACCAAAGATCCATACTTAAATGTTTATCTCCTGTGTGAATACATTTTAGTAAATTTAGAAAACATGGTGAGGTAAGTTAGAATAATGGTTACTCCCAGACAAGGAAGGGATGTGAAAAGGCTTTTCTGCGTATTGATAATGTTTGATATCCTCGATTTGGGTGCTGGTTCCAGCAATCATTCAAGTTGAAAAAATTCATCAAGCTTCACAATTGAAATTTATGCACTTTTTGGTATGTATATTATCATTATTTTACAAAGGACCTTAAAAATCATTAAATACACAGAAATTACAGATATATTAAAAGATGAATAAAATAAATCCATGACTCAACGAAAAGTTAAACATTTTATTAATATTTTACAAAACACCAGATTCTGAGTTGTTGAAAATTACATTAAAGACATAAAACAAGACTTGGTTCCTTGTATTAAAGGAGTGGCAAAGTGCTTATGCATGTGTGCCATTCTGGTACTTTGTGAGATTTCATATATGTCTCAGTATGTATTCTTTTGAATATGCTCACATATAAAAAGCTTCCTAAAAACTTATAGTTAGGGCTTCCCTGGTGGCGCAGTGGTTGGGAGTCCGCCTGCCGATGCAGGGGACACGGGTTTGTGCCCCGGTCCAGGAAGATCCCACATGCCACGGAGCGGCTGGGCCCGTGAGCCATGGTCGCTGAGCCTGCGCGTCCGGAGCCTGTGCTCCACGACGGGAGAGGCCACAACAGTGAGAGGCCTGCGTACCGCAAAAACAAAACAAAACAAAACAAAAAATACTTACAGTTAGTGCCTTGTCATGATTCAAAGACAGTGAATGGAATGTGGATGCTAATAAAAGCAACACATTTCAGGCTGAAAATTAAAAAAACAAAACAAAACAAAAACCAGCTGTTTAACTGAAAGTCTTTTCCATCTCTATTTTCTAAGATTTATTTCCCTTACTGCAGAGGGTTCATTAAGAGGAAAGTCGAATTATTTTCATCATTAAACATAAGCTGGATGTATGTGATTTCACACCTTTGCAGTAACAGTTGAGATTCAAGTAGAAAACATATATATACAAGATTAAGACAGGAATACATAACGTTAGCATGCATTTTTTTCTCCCATAAAGAATATGCTGAAATTCCTATATTTTTACAACAGACTAATCACAGAGTTAGAGCATTTAAAATGGATATACCATTAGAAAGTGTTACATGTTCTTCTTTCATGAAAAGATTAGTAGTGAGGAAAATCTCAGAAAATGGACTTAAAGTGTCCCTTTGTCCTTTTTACAGTTTTCAACTATCCATGTTTCTGAATGTCACGTACAATTTTAAAAAGTGGAAGAAAATAATCAGAAAAAAAAGTATCCATATTTTTTCTTGTAACAAGTATTTTCAATTTTAAAGAATCTCAAGTTTATTAAAATAACAAGTCTTAAAATTCTTAAAGTAATAGCAATATAACAATAAATATCAAACAACTTGATGATATACAGAAAAATACTCATCTGTCAATGAGTAAGAACAATTAAAGAAAATACAAATAGTCTGAAAATTCCTTTAGTTATCTTCAGTACATGTTACTAAAACTGGTTGAATTTTAAAAGAATATCTAACAGATATAAGTCTGTTGCATACCACTGGGTAATTATGTTTGTGGAATATGGCTTGTGCCTTCTAAAAGTAAATACTCAATCCATTTATCTCTAGAGGTTTTCATGGCATTGCAATTAAATGACATTAAGAAAATTATATTTGTGCTCAATTCTGAGATACAAAAAAGTATTTTCATTTACATTCCACAAAATAGAACCCTTTGTGGGCAATGCAGGACTAGTATACTGCATTGCAAATAGGCAAATCTGAACAAAAGAGTAGTCATTAAAGAAGTACTTCTTTATGGGTTATTTGTTTAGTATCAATGACACAATCAGTATCGTAAATTTGAATATATTGATTTTGGTACTTTGTTTTTAATTCATAAATATGTTTTGATTTTATAGCTGCATGTAGGAGTTCTAAATATGGAAGGTTTATGTCTTGCTTTATATTTTTATATATTAGTGTGACATTGGGATAAACATTATTATGTCAACACTGAGGGTCCACAACAATGACTTTATTTTGTTTGCTTTTAAAATCTGTATGTTACTTAAATTTTTTATTAATATCAAAGATCTCTAATTTTACGTATAAAGAGCTAGCATTGTTTCTTTAGTCAGGTAGATGTCTTGGATAATTCATTCAAGAAAGATCCCTTAGTCCAACTTGATGAAGTCTATGTCCTTCACATGCTTACATTAGCAGCACATACTGAGGCAGTATTGGTAGATCTGATCCTACAGGTTTCAGCAGATGCAACAGAGAGAGAATCACAGTCAAATTTTAGTATGTAGCTGCAGTGCAGATGCTGGTGATCCATCTTGCTCTCAGAGGTCACAACATGCCAAAAGGCTACTTCAAGTTTTAAAATAACTTGACAACATTTTTTTACATCCTTGGAAGGTGAAGCTTTTCTTCATTCATTTGTAACACAAAACTCAGAACAGTATCTGTCACACAGCGCTAGTTTAGAAAAGCTTATGGAATTGAACTTTGTCTGTACACAACTAGGTACAAGGTGTAGAAGTTAAAGGGAAGCCGATACAAGACTTTATGAAAAAGAATTTTATAAATGTAGTCTACATGTCCTGTCACCTGGTGTTGCTGTCTCCTTTGATAGTCAAATGAAAGCATCTTAAAATGCTATCCCAAACTTTGGGAGAATCAGCATCACTTCCAGTCTCTACAATGAATGATTTTCAGGGTGAATTTGTGATTCTTTAACTCTACATACCAGTTTCTGCTGAATTAGTTCAATATCTTGTCCATGTGCCATTACAGATCGTCTGCTACTAGCCAATATCCCAATATCTACATTTCCCAAAATACAAGACCTGTGCTGAAGGTTCATGAAAATAGAAGGCATTTACCATGGTGGCACAAAGAGTATTGCCTTTCTGGAACAATTTTTGTCTATTCTGCCCTGGAAATTTCTCAGGTAGCATTTCATATAGGCTACAGTCCAGAATGTTAGATTCTTTTTTCTCTCTCTCTCTCTTGTTCTCATTCTTCTCTGACTTTCTCCTTTTTCCTCATTTTGCTGTTCATTTTGTTGTTCTCTTAAACGCCGGTGCTTCAGTTGGCCTTATGGGTTGTTCAGAGGAATCTGATATCTGTTTCTTTGCTTCCTTTAAGTCCATGTCCTCAGTGGGAGTGAGAATATCTTGCTTTCTACACCCATTCTAAATGTAGCCTTAATTCACTAAGAAATATCTTTTTTATATTAATAGACTTTATTTTCCAAAACAGTTATTTACAGAAAAATTAGGCAGATAGTACAAAGAGTCTGAATATAACTCCATCATCCTGCACACAGTTTTCCCTATCAGTAATATATTACAGTGACAGGGCATATTTGTTATAATTAATGAACAAATATTGATTTTTTTATTAATTAAAGTTCATAGTTTATTCAAGTCTCCTTTTTTTCCTGTTGCAGGCTCCCATCCAGGCTATGATATATTTAGTTGTTGTATCTCCTTAGGCTCCCTTTGGCTGTGATAATTTCTCAGACTTTCACGGTTGACCTTGACAGTTTTGAGGAATACTAGATCAAGCATATTGCATACGACGCTCTGTGCAAATAATATTGTCCTACATCACCTCTAAGCTTCAGAATTTGTTGGAATTTGTCTGCTATTTGTCTCATGATTAGACTGGTTATAGGTTTCATGGTGGAGTATTACAGAGGTAAAGTGTCATTTTCATCATATCATGTCAAGGATACACGGTATCAATACAATTTATGACTGCTCATGCTGGCCTTGATAATCTGGCTGAAGCTGTGCTTGTCTGTTTTCTCTACTATAGAGTTACTCTTGTCCCTCCATTCTATCCTGTACTCTTTGGAAGAAAGTCACTATGTGAGGCCCACACTTAAAGAATGGGGAGTTATATTCCTTCTAAATTAGGATGGAGTACCTACATAATTTATTTGGAATCCTTTTGCACTAGATATCTGCCTCTTCTCCCTCACTTAATTTATTCAATAATTTATTTATATCAGAATGGATTTGTGGCATTTATTTTATACTATGCATTGTAAACTATCACAACTGTATTTTTTTGCTCAAATTATTCCAGCTTTGGCCATTGGGAGGTCTTTCAGGTGGTTCCTGTGTCTCTTTGACATAGGTCCATCAATAGAGGTGAGTTTTTAAGTCATTTCTTCACTTTCAAGAAACAATTTTTATGACTATATAATATGGGTTTTGTTCTTGTTTAAACACACACACACACAGAAAGAGAGGTAAACACAAGGAGATATTTTCATTATAACAGAGTTAATTTAACCAGGATTTGGAAAGGAGGATTATCAGTTATGAGATACTTAACAATTCCCAACTAATGGATGTAAAATCAACTCAAATTCCATTACTATGATACATGAGATAATTTTTGAATGAATATAACTTTTATATGCCCATGTATAAATGAGTACTCAAAGAGACAGAAAGAAAAGAGTGATTACTGATTTCAAGATTGCAGATAATTTTGTCCTCCATCACCTCTAACCTTCAGAGTTCAAGAATACAGAATCACTGATTCTGCACTTACGGGTTTTGGTTCATTTTAAAAGTTTGACATAAGAGAGTGAAGTATAATACAAAAGCTATGTTCTACTTGTGCACAGTTCATATCATCATTGACTCATGTAGAGTAGTTACTAATTATACTCAATGATTAATTTTATTTCTTATAACAAGATATAAAAAGTAATAACAGGGTAAGCATTATTACTTTCTCTCATTTCTACTTCTCAGTCATTCCTATGAGATGATTATTTAATCTGGTGGTTTTAATAAAAGACTTAAAACTCAGTCTTCCAAATAATTAAGAACACCAGTTACTTCATCAGTTACTGTTGGCAGCAGATATTTAATAATACCCACATATGGATATAAGATATTCCCATATTCTTCTGAATTATAAATCTGGTATCAGTCATTATCACTCAAATATTTGCACAGTATGGCTGAATACTCAATAAGTGGTAGAAACAATGCCCATTGTTTCAAAGAAGCAGGGCACATGACTACTTTCCTGACAGGAACACACATTTTTGGTTGTATATATTTTGTCAGCTGTATCTATGTCAGAACAATGCAGCCTCATTCAAAAAAAAGATGATAAGCTAAACCATTAGGTTAGTTTTCCATCATTCTATTATATTCCCCCCTCAAACCCATGATTATTTCCTAATTTGAATATTTAGTCACATATTCAGATAATGTTTGCTATTCAGATAATGTTAGCAAGTGCTCAGAATTTCCAGTGGAGATAAATTCCAAGAGTTTTTCTCTACCCTCTCATCATGTTCAGAGAAGTTCAATATCTTGGCTTTCTAGTGTACCGTTTAGGAGCTTACGGTTTGCAGTCAGTTAAACCTGGTTCAATCACTTACTTTGTGATCTTTTCCAAGTTATTTAACCTTTTAGTACTCCAGTTTCTTTGCTTGTTAAATGGCCTCATTAGGAGTTTTATAAGGATTAAATGTTGTAATCTGTGCAAAGCACATAGTACAATGCCAGAAACCTTCATTGTAAAACTCTCCATGGGAGGTCAGCAATGTAGGGAAAGTGTGTGACAAATGGTAGTTATTTTTCTTATCATCAGGATCATTATTATTCAAAACACTCTGCTCAGCTGCTCACAGCCAGACATAATGTACAATTCTTCAAGAAGAATATTGCTCAAGGTTTGCTTGAGACTACACGATCACCTTATACTGCAGAGAAAATGAAAGGGCTTTTATTTAATTTCTAGGCTGCTTTGGAAACCTAAAATCAGAGGCAGGGGTGAGGGAGTGATGGGATGCTAAGTAAGACCATCAAATTTGTAGAAGACTTAAAATATCTAACCTGATCCATGGAAGTTTTAACGGATTTGAGTTCGACCCAGTACATAGAAGTAGGAACACAAAACTAGGCCAGGGAAACTGCGTAATTTTTACATGTTCTATTCCTGAAAAATATTAGACAGATGAGTATTCTTGAAAGAAGCTGTTTCACGTGCTAATATCTAAAATATGAGATTTATGTCTGAAGCTTAATATTCAAACCAAAGTGCTCAACAGATGCCATCTCAGTCAAAATACATTAGTACTTGCTAGGTAATATATTAGGGTTAAAGCCCTAAAATTAAAGAACAGTGTCACAAACAAAGGCTAGAAGGACAAAACTTAGATTAAGTACTCAAACATTATTAGGTACAGACTCAATTTAGAGGTGGATGGGATCTTACAAATCATTTTGTGGAGCAAAATGGGTAGACTCTTAGCATCTTGAAAATCTGGCTAGATCTCCCATGCTGGACCCACTCCCATTTACTGATATTTTTTTTCATATATATAAAAGGAATTTAATAATCAGCTGTTTAGAGACACATATGATAAAAACCAGAAAAACTAGTAAGTTATTAAACTACACAAACCTTTTGGAGGAAAGCAACATGAAGAAACTGACCCTGGGATAGAACTTTGAAAGAGGAAAAAAGAAGACAGTGTAATAGTCAGGAGCTAATTCCAAAGAAGGAGGAATACCCAAATACCTGACTAAGTAGGGTAGGTGCCTAGAGGCTCGTACAGAGTCTGTCCTGAAAGATCTGATCATATGAGCAAGAGTGAAGTAGAAAAGGTAATAGTGAACCAAAAGGTCAAGCACCTTGAAGCAAGGATCAAAAGATTAGACTTGAGGAGAAACACTATTGGCAGCTACTTCAGGATAATGAGAAGGAAGGTCATGTTGCTTTGAGGGAAATAATTCCAGTTGCTGAGGGTTGAATAAATTGGATAGAAGAGAGGTTGAAGACAGGTCTCTACCTTGAAGGCTGTTTCAGCAGCCCTGGCACAAGGTAAATGAACTCTAGATAAAGACTGTGGCAGTGTGAATCATGAGTGGGTCTCAGCGATGTCCCAAAGGGCAAAGTGACAAGCTAGTGATGGACTGAATGACAAAGTCAAAGGAGAGGGTGAGAAATCAAACATGATTTTATTCCTACGGCTCTCAAAACTGCTAAGATACTGGTGTAAGAAAGTTTCTTAGAAAAGTATACTGAACTAAAAGTTCTGTTCTTGTCAAGAGGCATATCTAATAGACTCTGATAAATATAAGTGCTAGGATATGGGAGTTAAAGAAGCTTTACATATAGATGAGCTCCTGGAAAATGAGGATAAATTACCTGGAGAATAAAAACATGTAAGAAAATGACTATTCTGCAGATTTTAATATACTAGGGAACATTGGACACACAAGCCCAACTTCACTTATGATAATTAAACTCACTTCTAGATGGATTTTCCTTTTTTAAACCTTTTTATGAACAGTTCAGTGCTTAATATATGAAAGTAGCTCAAAAATATTAGTTAATTAAAACCAATATAATCCTTGCTCATTTCTATTTCCATGTGAAATACTGGACAAATCACCGAGTAATTAGATTGAATAGGATGTGTGAATTAAAGTGAGTGTGTGTGCACGTGCACGCATGTTATAAAAAGACTAAAGGAAAGGTCGAGTCAAGAAGTTAACTTTTCAGATTGGGTAAAATTCTCTCTGCTAATTATCAGCTAGCAGGTTTTTCTCTGTTAAACAAGTTTCCCTACTGACTAAATTATTTGTGTTTTTCCTTTTCATTCTTAAGTGAGTTAACTAAGTCGAACTAAAACTCAAGTTAGACTTTTCAGGATGAATACTATTTTTCTAGAACATATTGCACATAGCTCAGAAAGAAAAGCTCTTCTTTATTTAATGGAAAAATGTTTATAGGAACTCACGTTTTTAATAAAGCATTATGAGATAAATTAATATAAAAAAGATTATTGAGACATTCGGATTTTGAGAGTCAAAGCAATTTATATTTTGTACTTTGCCTTCTCTAAGTATTTCTTATTTCTCTTTCAGTGTACCTACTATGTTCCAAAAGAGAAAAGAAGAGATAGGGACTGTTATTTTGATTTTCATTTTTAAAGGCCTCTGTGTAAGGGAATTAAAAGAGGAGTCCTTGGGAGACAATGTGCATTTATTCCATTCTAACACAATGATTTTGGCAATCAATACAGGGTCATCCTGGAAATTCTACTCCCTTTGATATGCTAATTAAAATATTATACTGTCCTCATATTTTGATAAAATTATAACACAATCCTACTTCACAAAAATGTGCATATCTTTGAAATTTTTATCAATATTTTCCAGGAAAGGAAAAAGAATCTCCTGAGGTGCTAATTTTGTTATAGGTCTCTTTATGAACTACATGAAATAATAATTAGTTATATCAAAAATCTCTATCTTTCAGTATATAACTAAATCTCTATCTCATCTAGTTATGTCATCTACCATAACAAATGAAATATTTCAAATACAGTTTTTCAGAGTAAAACCACCTGAAACTTATAAATCAATATAAGGGGGATGAAAAGGGGGAAAAGAAATCAAATATCTCAATATACCTGTTTCAGTCCTTTTTTAAAGCAGTAGCTGTATTCCCTAAGAGCTACAACTGCCACCAGGCAGCCCCCATTTTCCCTGCTACAGCTTTCAGTGGATATTTTTTTAAATTTATTTTATTTACTCTTTTATCTTTTTAAATTTTGGCTGCGTTGGGTCTTTGTTGCTGCGTGTGGGCTTTCTCTACTTGCGGTGAGCTGGGATTACTCTTCGTGGCAGTGCCCGGGCTTCTCAATGCGGTGGCTTCTCTTGTTGCGGAGCACGGACTCTAGGCGTGTGGGCTTCAGTAGTTGTGGTGCACGGGCTTAGTTGCTCTACGGCATGTGGGATCTTCCCAGACCAGGGCTCGAACCTGTGTTCCCTGCATTGGCAGGCAGATGCTTAACCCCGGCACCACCAGGGAAGCCCTGAGTGGACTTTTGTATACAATTTTCTGCCCTTGCTTCTTTGATCCTAGACATGGTGATTTTTGCTGTTCTCTTCGCCTTGCCTACACCTCTGTCAAGTGTTCTGTCTCTTTCATCATTGAAACTGCCAGAATCCTGACTGAAACAGTGGTTGGTACCAGAAGTAGCCTCAGGAAACAGACCCTCCAGATAGTTTACTGGTACAGGATTTTACATATATTTAAAATATACATGGATAACCTACTTGCCTGAAGATACCCAGAACTAGTAATACATGATATTGTAGTATCATTTTGCATTACAAAATTATTATTTTCGAACATAAATACAATATTTTTGTGTAGACTTTATTTTTTTGAGAAATTCTCAACAGAGCCCCTTTTCCTCAAAGCATAAATCTTTATCTATCCATCATCAAGTAGGCTAATGAGCAGCTATGTTGGAAACACTGTTTCCAATTTGGGTGAAAAAGCCTAATAACCATCTAACTAAACAGATATTCAAGTTTTATACTGGAGAAAGTTAAATCCAGAAGATAAAAAACAGTTATATGAAACTAGCAATATACAGAAATTGTGTGTGTTTCTCTTCATGATCCTTATGGCTTGAGCTACCTTTGTCAGGTGGCATGTGTATGTGATTGATTTATTCTTAAAAAAAAATTGGTTTAAATCTATGCCCTTCCTGGTGATTAGACATGTAGCTAAATGGTAAGAGAAAAAACAGCCCAAAGGCAGGTTTGTAGGTGAGATAAGGAGGGTTAAATTAAGGTGCTTTGGGAGATAAGCTGGCAGCAGATGCATGTGTGTTACAAGAAGGATGGATCATGACAGCTCAACAGGGAAACGAGGTTTTAACCAATGGAAAACTGGGAGGAGTCTATTTCCCTTTGCTCAAATACCATGATTAGCTTCGTGTGTTTATGATAAAAAAGAAAAGGTAGGTCAAAAGTAAAGTAGGCCAAAGTAAAGTAAAAATGATGTTAAAAATTTAGAAGACAAATGATCAAGCTAAAGACAAATTTCAAAACATAAAGGCTTTTTTCAAACAGTATTTTGGAATTGACATTGTTTAAAGTCATAACTCCAATCTCAGTAGGAACATAAGTAGAGAAAGGGGAAATTTTTAAAGAAAAAGCAACTAAAATGTGTATATATGTAATGTACATATATAAATGTATATGCACATAATAAATATATATGAATATATTTTATATTTCCATATATATATGTATGGCTGTAAGCTAAGAATTGTTCACGAATCAGTTAAATGTAAATAACAATTGTTATAAGCGGCTTATAAGTGGCTTATAAGTTATAAGTTCTAGCATCAGTTTAAAATTCTATGTTCCATGAGAGTGTTGAGTTTCTGATTATTCATGAACCTGGTTCATGATTTTAAGTGTAACCCAGATAAAGCTGTCTCCTTCTTGTATTAAATCTTGTTTCAGCATAGAAAAATAAGTGCTGTCTTCCAAAAGCATTGAAAAGCTATGGAAATCTTTGTTGAAGCTTTTGTCAGAACATCAGGGAGGAGATGACATAGCACATAACATTGCATAATTTCTTTAAAAATATCACTAAACATTTATTCTTCTTACTAAAGTTGCACTCATCATGGCAGTCTCTTAAATTTCTCTTCCCTGTCTGCCCCACTCATTCAAACTTACTGTCTTGCACTTTATTTCAGATCTCCTTGCTCCTTCCATGCCTTTGCCTCTATTTCTCAATAATTTTTTCCTCATATACAAAGCATAATCTCTCACAGTTACTCCAGTTTCATTTATCTACCCATTATGCTGCTCAGTGAAAAAAAAAAATTTGGTAGCTTAGCAGAACAAATGGTACCCTCCTTGGAAAATAAAGTTTTGTTACTATTACTGTGTAATTAACTCTCCCCAAATTTAGTGAATTACAATTTCTGGCAGAGTTTGGCTGGGTGATACTTGGGTTTCATGCTGTGTCAACTGGAGGTCAATCAGTGGTATTCAGCCGGTGGCTGGTCTAGTCTGAAAGGTCCAGGAAGTCTTTGCTTACTACATGACTCTTCAGCGGTGATGGCTAGAAAGCTACACTTTGCTGGATCTACCTCTCCATGTGGTCACAGGGCTTCTCCATACAGTCTGTCCAGGTGGAGAGTCAACTCCTCACATGGCAACTCAACTAAGTGTTTCTAGGGTGTCAAGAGGAAGCTACAAGACCTTTTATGACCTAGTATATAAATGAACATTATTTTCTCCCATTCCCTCCATTCCATTGTACCTATATTTCCTACATATTTCCTGGATTGTAAAATAACACCATATATTCACTTAGTGGCCATGTAAAAAGTCTAGGGATCATTTTTTATTCTGATCCCTTTACCTTCCAAATCTCATCAGTAACATTCAATAGATTACAATTTCTAAAGTAGACCAGTCCCAGTTGGCATAGTGCTGCTTAACTTGTCTTATTTTCCCTCTGGTCCCCTTCAGTCTACCCTAGATAAAATACTGAGACCAGAATGACTGAAAAGAGCATGATATCCTGCTCAATATGTAACCTGTAGATTGATCTATACCTATCTCTCTATCCTGTAGGCAGAATTCTAAGATGGCCCCCAAGATTTCCACACCCTGCTATATATGTCTTGTACAAGTTCCTCCCCCTGAGTGTGAGTGATACTTATAACTTTCCCTTGAATATGGTAAAAATAATGGGTTATCACTCCATGATTATGTTACATCATATGACAAAGATGAGAAGATTTTGCAGGTGTAATTAATATCTTTAATCAGTTTACTATAGATTAATAAGAGATATTATCCTGAATAGACATGACCTAATCAGATGCCCTTGAAAAGAAATACGCTCTCTTGCTGGCCAAGAAGAAGCAAACAGCTGTTGTGTGAACTCTAATGGGGAGGGGCAGCCTCTAAGAATTGGTGACCTCGGTCCTACAACTATAAGAAACTCAATTCTGCCAAAAACCTGAATGAACTTAGACGACCCCTCGCTCCAGAAAGGATCACAGCCTGGCCAACATCCTGATTTCAGTCTTGTAAGACCCTGATCCGAGGAACTAGTTAAGCTGTGCCTGGACTTCTGACAGGTGGAAGCTGTGAAATAATGAAGGCATGCTGTCTTAAGAGGTTATTTAATGCTTTTGTTTAAAATGTCTCAATGGCTTCCCAGGGACCTCGGGATAAAGTCTTCAGCATGGCTTACAGGACATTGCCTGCGGCTCTGCCACTCTCCCCAGCCTTCCAGCCTTCTCTCTTACCACCTTCTCTCTTGCTGCACAGGAGCCAGTCATTTAAGGCTTCCTTCAGATTTTCAGACTCTCTCTTGCCTTCACGGTTTTACACTCATCTGGTCAACTCCACCATGTCACTGCTACCACTCTGATAAAACCCACAGTCAACATTTTCCTGAATTGCTCTAATCATTCCCAACTGATCTCCCTGCCCTTGCCCCTTTCCCTCCCACCATAGCCTCTGCCTGACAGAGCTGTTAGACTAAAAATGTTAAAATACAAGTCAGATAAAAATTCTCCTCTGCTCAGAACTTCATAAAGTCTCTTGGTTCTCTTTGGTGTTTTACTCTGGTAAAAACCAAAGTTTTCAAAATGGCTTCAAAGACGGTACACAGTCTGACCCCCTATTACCTCTCTAATCTCATTTCCTTCTGCTTTCTCCCTAAGCTCACTTCACTCCAGCCTGACTCTTTTTTTTTTTCCTTTTCTTTAAACTCCAGCTTGTTCTACCTCAGGGCACTGCTGTACCTTCTACCTAAAATGCTCTTCCCACAGGTAGACAGATTATACTCTCACTTCCTTCTGGTCACTCAAACGGCAACTTACCACTGTGTCCTTCCTTGACCATGTTTTTTAGAATAACCACACCTCTCCCAGCACTTCTTAAATCTTTCCCCTGATTTTTTTTTTCTCTATAACATTTAGCATGGTCTCTCATTCCATACGTACATAGGTGTTTCTTGTGTGTCTGCCCACTAGAGTATAAACTCCCATGAGGACATGCATTCTGGTCCCCATCACTGCTGGATCCCCAGTACCTAGAACAGTGACTAGTACATAGTAGAAAGTGAATACATACTTGTAAAAAACTGGTTATAAAAAATGCTGGTTTCTTTTCTCTAACACACTACTCTCTGCCCTCTCCCTGTTTTAGTTTTCCTAATTAGCTCTTATTAATCCCCCTCACTCTTAGAATAGACTGTGTCTCTGAAAAACATTTTTACATAACCCTGTATGTAGCCCAGTTAGAGTAATAATTATGTTAATTACTACTGCTGCTAACTTACTGTTAGTTTCAATTGCCGAATGTGCATTCCAAAATATAGGGAAGTTCTAGTATCCATTACTTGATCCCTTGTAACTAATACACTACCTGAGACACATTATTGTAAGCAGTAAAGCATATAGCATTGTTGTAAGCAGTAAAGCATATAGCATACAGAATACATAAGCAAATCAAGTGAATCTCTTTTCTTCAATTCTTACCTTCACTCTGTTTTACCTAGCAGGATGCCAAGCAGATAATTAGTACTAGATGCATCTTTGTTGACTGATTCGTTTGTTGACTGGGAGATCTTTCAAGTATACTTATCTACATAAAGGTAAGGAGTTTGAGGTATCATCCTGCTTTGTAAAACTAAATGCTTTAACATGTTCATCCCTGGAAAATAATAAGTGACTGACTGCCTCAAGTGCAACAATAACACTTAAGAGTCAGGAACTGAGCGTTAGAGGAAAATGATCAAACTAATCATGTGATGAGACGGAGCCATAGATACCAACCATGTGTGGAGATGAGCAGATGCCTCCACGATGAAAAGACTACATAAAAATTAAAAGTTAATGAATGAACTATACCTTTGGAAATATATTTGTATGAAATGAATGCTTCCAAGGTATCAATCATAGGTTACTTTGAAATTTAAAGAATACACACACACACACACACACACCCCTTAGGACAATGTAGCTTTCGTTTAAAATGATTTTTAAATAGCACTTTTCCTTTAGAGTTTTTAAATATATAAATAATGGACCGTGTTTTTCATCAAAAGGTTACAGTAACAGTCTTCACTACATTTGAAACGAACATGTTGTCTCTACTTTAAACACTTTATCTTACATGCTGCTCTTATTTATAAAGCAATGAGGCATAGGATTCTTGGCCAAAGCTCAATTCCTCCACTACTGACCTCTGTCATAAATTTTTGCTTTAAGATCTAACTTACAACAGGAGAGATTTTTTTTCATGCTGTTTAAATTCCTTACAATGCCTCTATTCAAACCCCCGCAAACTTCGTAATTATTTAAATAAATCACTTAACCAATATTAAATAAATCACTTAACCAATATTAACCAATAAACCATTTAAATAATTGAATCTTTCCATTTCTACTGCTCTTCCTGCTATTTTTATTCAAATGTTTAACATATCCAATTTAGAAGCTCAAAACAACTGACTTATTAATAGAAATATGAAGACAAGGAATATATTGCTTAAAAAACGTGTTTTTAATATTTCAGTTTTTGGAACTGAAGAAATTTACACACACTTATGCTTAGTATACACACTGCAGTTTTATAAACTCGCATATAATATATTATGCGCTAATATTTAGCGGAATGCTATTTTCCAGCATCCTTTAATAACTTCATTTTGTGGAAGAGGATTTATTTATTCCAATGCTGTCAGTTTTACAATAGTTCTTGTGTGTCATTTAGAGGCATCCATCCCACATAATAAATTATGAAGAAAGAGGACATGAGAATAAATGGCCATAATAAGAGAAGGGAGATATGGCAAATGCCACTTCTTGATTCTCTTAATCATAGTTAAAGCTTCAGTTTCTATGTAAAAATTTTTCTATCTGTCATTAGGCTCTACAAATTAAAGAATCATAAGTGAAACTGTAAGTATAAAAACTGTAAGTATTTATTTTCCACCTTAATGCCAGACATTTGAGGAGGAGAGAAAAGGACGGATGTGGTTTGGGGTAATAAAGCAGTCTGGCTTAGAATGGGAAAATGTGCGATTTAGTTGCATTTTTATTTTTCCTCATACCTATCCAATTACACAATCCCTCCTACACTTAATGAGTGCCTGAGTTTTCCCACCTAATCAGTAATTTAGTTATTGTTTAACAGACAATGCACCACAAACTTGAACCCTGTCAACCTAATTGAGATGGGAAAATAATCAGCGCGAGGACACTGAAAGCAAAACTTACCAAAGGCTGCAGAGATGACAGATCAAGGCTAAGTGGTATATGTCTGTCAACCTGCACAACTGTGTTGTTCTTTTGAGGATTGTTATTTGGGGGCAAAATAGGGCCTCATTAGGGAGTTAAGTAAAGGAAACATCTCCACCTTTCTACCTTCTTATAATAAAATATTTTTACTCATACAATTCAAGAAAAAACTGATTAGCATTTTGACTTTGGAATGGCTTGAGGCCCTAGGTCAAAAGCACAGTCTCCATTAATGTTAGCTACTTTATAGATCTCATTACTAATCTTTAATCCTTGCTTAAAATTATGATATGCCTTATTACATGAAATTGTGATTTATAAATGACAGCAGTGTAAAAGTGTCACTAATTCATAATTTTAGAGAGTACAGCTCATCAAAATTTTCTCCGATATGTTTTATGAAAGGGGAAAACTCAAGTCCTTTAATTAATAACCTGCCCTGGAAAACCATCTTTCTATAAGAGTACTGAAAAGACTTAAGGATAGCCAATAATAGCCTGACATCCTCTTTTATTTCAAAACGAATCATTTGCTATTAATAATGGTAAGCAGGGTTTCAGGACATTTTATGGGAGCATCATTCCTTTAACTTGTCAGTTGGTTTTATGTTATAAAGAGGAGGGTGATGAGGTGAACCAAGCTTGCAGGCATCTATAACATTATGGAAGGTGAAGAATCTATGATGCTTCATCCAAAAAGCCATTTCATTTTGTCATTGAGTCATAGCAAAGTCACTGCTATCTGAGGAATTATTGTGAAGCTATCATTTGCCATCTTAGGTTTTATAAAACTGTTTATATATAAATGTTACTATCAGTTTCTATAATTGTATCATACAAGGGAAATTAAATATGTATTTTGTTCCATTAAAAAATAACGTATGTACATTAATTTTGTCTGCAAAATTAGGAATATTATGGTCAAATTTTTCATTATTTGACATTACTGTTGGTTGGTGAAAATGTAACTGAGCAGGACGCTATAGGGCAGGGGTCCCCAATCCCCTGGCCGGGGACCAGTACCAGTCCGTGGCCTGTTAGGAACCAGGCCATACAGCAGGAGGTGAGCAGCAGGCGAGCAAGCGAAGCTTCCTCTGCTGCTCCCATCTCTCCCAATCACTCCTCATCGCTCCCCATCGCTCCCCATCGCTTCCCATCGCTCCCCATCGCTTCCCATCCCTCCCCATCACTCTCCATCGCTTGCATTACCGCCGGAACCATCCCCACCCCACCCCCACAGCCTGGTTCCTTGGAAAAACTGTCTTCCATGAAACCGGTCCCTGGTGCCGAAAAGGCTGGGGACTGCTGCTATAGGGTCTTCCCGAGACAGACTCCTCCCCAATATCCTTTGCTTTAGCTCCTTTCTGAAGTACCTAGATACTAGTATCTGATGCATATATCCTGAGTGTTTCAGATGCTAAAACCACCACCAAATGGAAGAAATTAACTATTTGATGATCAGTAGCCCCCCAGACTTTCTGTCACCTAAGGATTGATAACCATCAACCAATCAAAGAATTGTGCACGAGCTGATCACATACCCTGGGATGCCCTTCCCTCACTTTGCCTTTAAAATTGCTTTGCTATAACCCTTCTGGTAGCTAAAATTAGAACTACCATATGATCCAGCAATCCTACTCCTGGGCATATATCTGGAGAAAACCATAATTTGAAAAGATACATGCACCCCAGTGTTCACTGCAGCACTATTTACCATAACCAAGACATAGAAGCAACCTAAATGTCCATTGACAGAGGAATGGATAAAGAAGCTGTGGTACACGTACACAATGGAATATTACTCAGTCATAAAATAAGAATGAAATAATGCCATTCACATCAACATGGAAGGACCTAGAGATTATCAAATTAAGTGAAGTACGTCAGCTAGAGAAAGACAGATATCATATAATATCACTCACGTGTGGGATCTTAAAAAAAAATGTACAAATGAACTTATTTTTTTTTAATTTTTTGCAGTACACGGGCCTCTCACTGTTGTGGCCTATCCCATTGCGGAGCACAGGCTCCAGACACGCAGGCTCAGCAGCCATGGCTCACGGGGCCTAGCCGCTCCGCGGCATGCGGGATCTTCCCAGGCCGGGGCACGAACCCGTGTCCCCTGCATTGGCAGGTGGACTCTCAACCACTGTGCCACCAGGGAAGCCCCAAATGAACTTATTTACAAAACAGAAACAGACTCACAGATTTTGAAAACAAACTTATGGTTACCAAAGGGGAAAGGTCAGGGGGAGGGATAAATTAGGAATTTGGGATTAACATATATACACTACTATATATAAAATAATCAACAAGGACCTACTGTATAGCACAGGAAACTCTATTCAATATTCTGTAATAACCTATATGGGAAAAGAACCTGAGAAAGAGTGGATATATGTATAACTGAATCACTTTGCTGTACACTTGAAACTAACACAACATTGTAAATCTACTATACTCCAATATAAAATAAAAATTAAATTAAATTTAAAAAGAAACTTTCTGGGAGTTAGGGGGTTTTTTGAGCACAAGCCACTTGATCTCCTTGCTTAGCCCTGCAAAAAATGTTCCTCTGCTCTAAACTCAAGCATTTTGATTTGTTTGGCCCATCGGGCACAGGAACTCGCATTCGGTAGCAAAACTGGTTATAGCTAAACTGAACATATTCTTGCCTCCCCCTGCTCAAATCCTCTCTCCTTCCAGCAGTTGGCATACTAAAGAACATTACAACAACAGCAACAAAGAATCAGGATATAGCAACTGTTGGGCATAGACTCATAGATACTATTGATAGAATATACGTATAGCATTCTTTCAATACCTTGAGAAGTAAAGCCCCTGAACAAACATGAAATAGCAAGAGACGTTTTCACCAAACTTTTATGAGTTTTAATATTACAAGAAAATGTATCATATTTACTAATATTATACATAAAACTTATCATGTGAGACGCTCATTCTTTCAGAAAAATATTTAGAAGAGAGAGCATTCATTTTGGTAAAAAGAACTACGAATAAGGCTGCTTTCATTGAGCTATCTTATCACATTACAGCAGGTAGTGAAAAACACATTTAGGTAATACTTTAATCAGATATATTATAGATAGGGTAACGTGCCATAAGGAAGAAATAAAAAAGCATCCTGACATAGAAAGTGAGTGGGGAGGAAGGGACTGTATTCATGGAAGATCTTTCCAACATAACCTTTAGCCGAAATTTGAATGATGAGAATAGAATAAGCACAGGTAATACTGAGGGAAAGCATTCCCAGGCAAGAAGAACAATAAATGACAGTTTTCTGTTGTCCCCTTTGCACAGAGCTGAGAGGTTCCAGGATCTTGCCATAGATATGTAGCCAATCAATATATGAGATCTTCAACATCTTACTGAACACTTGAGTCTCACAGACTTTCTGACACTCAGTCCTGAAACTTGAGCATGCTGAATTCTATCATGTTTACAGTGTGCTTAGATAAACTGAGGCATTCAAACTCAGTTAGCAACAGTTAAAAAACAAAGAAAATACAGATTTCTGAGCACTTAGAAGCATATTGCCTTGAAATGTCTCTGGTAGTGAGAGGCAACAGAATAACATTTGAGATTTTTTTGCTTCCTCTGATTTCATCTGTAACTTTAATATCTGACCTTATGGTTAATATTATTTCTCAAAATAAATACTAAGGAAAATCCTAATGCAGGTTATCAGAACTTTGTAAAATGTGAAGGCATATCATGAGGAATCTTTGAATGTGCTCATGATTACTTAGCATCACAATATCTAAATCAGAAAATCTCACCCCAGAGAATCATATAAGGAGTCTGATCTGGGTTCAATCTCAAGGTCCAACACATGCCTTTAATTAATAACATGCCCTTCAACTGTCCACAAACTTCCTAAAAGAAGTGGACCAAAAAAAAAAAAAAAATCTACGTTTCTCAATGGACACAATATTGGGGATGAGAGGGCTGTTATAAGGGAATGTCCCTCTTACAGTATGTTAGGGGTCCCTGACTCTCACCCACTAAATGTCATTGCAACTACCCAGTCACTGTGACAAACAGAAAAATGAAATGTTTCCACACATTTCCAAATGTCTACTGGACTGAATAATCATTTCGTAAACTGTGTACCTAATAATATTCTCCTGTGTGGTGTTCATTTGTGTTACAAAAAGAAAAAATGTTCTTAGGTCAAGCATTATGTTTGATGCATAATGTATCAAACAGTAAATTAGGTTTCTTTTTGCAGGAATTTTCCAGACCTTAATATGTTAATGAGACCTGCAAATTTCAAAAGGGAGAGGGTGGGGCAAAGTGTTTATAAAATGTTCTAAGCTTATTTGACCAAAAAAGTTTCTTTTTAAAAAAAACATTTATGAGAAATGGATTAAATGATCCTTCAAATTGATACAACATCACATCACATATGATATAGTGGACAATTTTATTCACCCCAGTTTTGGAGATTCCATTTGAATAACTGAAAAGCCTGAAGAAAAGAAAGCAAATATGCAAAATCTTTTATATATAGCAAGAGTCAAATAAATAATGTAATGACAATATGAATGTTTCCATATTCACAAAAGAAAGGTAACATAATACACCAGTTTATATCTTAAACATTTTGCTTATTTATTCTTTTGATAACAGCCCTACAAGTAAACTAATTATCTTTAATCTACTATTGGAAAAGTGGAAGCAGAAAGAGACGCTCCTTCTGTTAAGGTCTAGCCTAAGTTACTGTGAAAAATATCCAAAATGCAGTGGCTTAGATAAGATAGAAGTCTATTTCTCTTTCATGTCACAGGCAAAATGTAGATGGGTGATCAAGAGTTAGTAGATGGATCAGATAGATGGCTCAGATTCACAAAATCATCAAGAGAGTAAGTTTCCTTCTCTCTTATTTCTCTGCAGTCCCCTAGTGCCGCCTTTATTAGCATGGCTGAAGCTAGCTCACTAGTACCATACCTACACTCCAGCCCAAGGAAATGGGAAAATACTGAGAGAGGGCAAGCCTCAAAGAAAGTGACCCCAAAGTTTCAGACATTACCTATTGGCAAGGGAATCTAAAAAATGTACTTAACAGGGCTTCCCTGGTGGCGCAGTGGTTGAGAGTCCGCCTGCCGATGCATGGGACACGGGTTCGTGCCCCGGTGAGGGAAGATCCCACGTGCCGCGGAGCGGCTGGGCCCGTGAACCAATGGCCGCTGAGCCTGCGCGTCTGGAGCCTGTGCTCCGCAACGGGAGAGGCCACAGCAGTGAGACACCCGCGTACCAACAACAACAACAACAAAAATGTACTTAACAGCTTGTTCTCTGATAAAATTTGATTAGGCAGGGGAGAAGTTGTATTACTAGAAGGAAGAAAGGGAGACGGTACTAGAGGGAACTTCTCAGTCTCTCTTAGAGAGAGAGAGAGAGGTTGAGAGAAAGGGAGTGAGAGAGAATACATATTTATATTGAAACATAATACCCTTCAATATGCAAACCAAAATGCTTAAGGACAATAGTAATGATATCAAACATTCACAAAGGACTTACAGTGTTCTAAATGTTTTGCATACATACATTAACTCATTTAATTCTCACAACAACCCTATGGTGTGCGTACTATTATTACTGTCAGCTTATGGATGACAGACAGAATTGTAGCTGAGGTTTGGTGATCCGTGTGCAAAGGCACACACTAGTAGGCGGTGACCCAGAATTCTAAAACAGGCGGTCTGGCTCTGGAATCTATGCTCTTCAATGTCCTGCTCTGCTGCTTCTCCGTGTCCATTTTCCCACAAATAGAAAGGTTCTGTATATAATTTGATCATTTCTATATGCCTGACTATGCTGTGATCCAAATCAACAATGGTTTTCTTAGAAAAAGTGGGTAAATGAGGATGTAAGTCTGTGACAAATATATTTTTATTGTCTATTTAAATTACGGTAGAAGTAATGAGGAATGAGGCTTATCTTATCCAGATCTAGATGGCACTGTACCCTATTAAACTCTAGTAACTACCATTTCATGACATTTTACCATCATTTGGTTTCATAATTCAGTGTGATTTGTCTTTGCTTAGAAAATCACTATTCACAGGAAACCTGTTATGATAGTTTCTGCTTAGCAACAGTATAAACACATCTCGGTCCTTAGATTTTTTTTTAATAGAGATAATCCCTTAGGCTCTAGTTCGAACATTAATACATAATAGTTGTGGATATGTTCAAAAGCCCTAAATATGTGGCACTGTGCCAACAGATCTCACGCACCTCTATCCTGGCAATCACTCACTGTGCCTAAATTATGTAGCTCTGAGGGTATCCTGCTCCTTGTTCAAAGCAGAAAGCACTTATGAATGGAACAGCATTGCCCTGAATAGGGACAGTACTGATAGGAGGGTAGTGGTATTAGTGTCAGAGCCACACAAGGAATTTTGGTGCCCTCCGTATACTATTCCTATCTGGAGTCCAGCAGGGAAAGCCTAACCACAGAAGAAAGAAAGAGGATGGCAGTGCTGAAGTATTTCAGCAATGTTCTGAGCCATAAAGAGGTAAGTGGAGAATCTGAGTCAAATACTCACTGCAATACTACTCCCTACTATGTACCATGACTGTGGCTCTGTGCTGGAAGCTCAGAGGCACATGTAGCACTCTGCTAATTTACTCAGGAACCCTACCTAGAGAAACCAGTTTAATGCAAAGTTTGTGGATATGGAGAATATAATTTTTATTATTTCTACTATCAACCTCCTCATATTCATACCCAATCGAGAGTCTGAATTATAGGTGAATATAGGCCATTGAACAAATACTACTAACAAAATCATTGTAAAGTGGTTTTTTTCTTCATTAATGGGACTCAAAATATAAAGTATAAGGTTCAAATTTCTAAGCTCAGTGGTGGCTTTTTAAAACTTTATTAAGCCATTATAAGATCTCTAAATTATCCAGACCCTATTGCACAAGGGAGAATTTTTCAACTAGATGCCTTTTGGTTCTTGATCTTTTTATTTTTTCCAGCAGTTTGCTCTCATAATAGCTCTAAATTGTTGTGCATTAAAATGCTTAACTTGGGTTTCATTCAATACTGCTAGAGAAATTACATTTCTTTCACAAATATAAGGCACAAATACGTCCTTGAAATCTTAAACTAAGTACACAAAATATTTTCTACTGTTTAAGTCAGATCTTCCCCAAAGTGGGAACTGTAAATAGATAAATGTTCTAAGTATGAATATTTTTCTCACACTTACAAGCAATTTCTTCCCTCAGGAGGGGTATAAGAGGGTTTTTATATCTATTGAATCTTGATTATTTTTTCTAAAGTTTGACCTAACATATATGAGCAAATTGAAGCCACATAAATTCCAGTGATTTATTTTTTTGCTTTTTTTAAGTTTAAGTTTATCAGAATCTATCCCTGTAAAAATTATAAAATAAACCCTAGTCTCTGGTCTTCTCCCTCCCCACACATCCTCTCCTTTCCCTCTCCCTATCCATATCAATATTAATTGACCCACATTCCTCTCAGGAACCAAAACGCTTTTTAAAATGTTCCTTCAGTACTTTCTTCAACAATATAATTTACAACCAAATTAGTCTAGCACGAAGCTGTTTCTTAGGCCAGTAGAGTTAGGGGTATCAGTACCTGTGAAACATTTTTGGAATCTTATGACAAAGGTAAGCATCATAAAAGTATAACTTTTGACATTACAACTAAAGGATGGCAAGACTTGGTCAAAGACTGCTTGAAAAATATTTACTTATCCAAGAAAGAATGTTAGAAGGAGATCACTATGTTAGAGTGTAAGAAGCAGTTAATACGTTCAGGGAAATATAACCATAACTGTTGGGGTTATTTTTAATTCTAGACAGAAATCATTTGCATATTGATGAGACTCCACTGCATAGCATATGGCTGCTAAATAGTAAATAGCTTGTTAAACAAAACTAAATTTTCCTGAAAAAAATCTTTTAAGTGGGCCTGTTAGACAATGTTCTGGAATGTTATTGAAAGGGTACACAGACTTTCTTTTTCCTCACTTCCTTGTTTTGGGTACTTTTTCTTAACATTTAATTCCTTCCTTTAATGAAAATGGTTCACTCTTATAACAATAAAGCGTTATTAGCATACTTAACAAGAGCCTCTTATTAAATATATATTTTGTCTTCATCTGAGGTAAAGAAAAATAAAAGTTCTAGATTAAATAAAATATAAATTTTTTTAACAAGTGAGAATTGGCAACAGAGAAAACAGTGATCAGCTTCCTACAGTTAGCAGGATTATATATATTTAGGGTTCTCTAAGACGGTTGTTCTTTTTCAAGTTCTTTTCCCATTTAGGTTATTGTAGAGTATTGAGAATAGATACATGTATATGCATAACTGAATCACTTTGCTGTACACCTGAAACTAACACAACATTGTTAATCAACTGTACTCTAACATAAAATAAAAATTAAAAAAATAAGATGGTTGTGACTTCATATGTTATTTTTAACAAAGTTAATTTTTTTTAAATAACAGACATACTTAAAATCTTTGTCAGACATGCTTATACAAAGAAATTCACATATTAGAAAGACATACTTTATAAAATATCTTCTATTATTTTTTTCAGAAAATAAGATGATCTAACTGTTAAGGTTGTTTCTTCACTCAATAAATATTTATTGAACATTTACTATGTGCAGGGTAGTAAGAGAAGGTTGAAAATATGAACAAACATGCTTTTTGTACTAAGAAGTTTATAATCTAGATGACACATGAAAACATTTAGTTATGACCTGTTAAAGACTGTGAGTGGTATTCTAAGGAAGCTGGTAAAAAATGTCATACTAGAGTACAGGAGGGAGAAAGTCTCCAGTAACTAGTGGGGGCAGCTCTAACTCCAGTCATGAATGAACAAGTGAGATTCAACACCTGAGATGAAGAAGCTGGCAGAGACAGGGTTTCAGAGAGATCAAGAGGAAAGCATGGGAAGCCAAAAAGGAAATTTCCTAGGAATTTAAGATATTTGACTTGAGGATATTATACATTTACAAATAAGACTAAGATAAATTATGTATGAAAAACTAAGGTTAGGGAAGTTTTTGGTTCATCTTAAAAGTTAGTGATTCTGTGTTTCTGCAGAAAACTAGACTAATGTGTCTCACCACTTAGAACAATGTAGAGACTTTATCAATTCTCCACAGAGTATAAATGACATTATCTCATTATTTTTTTATTTTTATTTTTTATCCTGTGATTTTGTGTGTATGTTTTCAGTAGCCAAAGAATCTCATACACGATGGCCTATGTTTAATTCAAGGTTTCTAAAAATATAATTTACTGGTATGAACTAGCATTCTACAAAGAACTCTGGGAGTTTCAAATGATCCAGCTTGAAAGTCAATATGATTAGACAACTGGGACTCACTGAAGTGCTTCTACTAAAAAGTGCGATAAAATCAAATTGTACTTAAGGGTAATCACTCTGGTCACATCAGAATGAATTGGAATAAAGCGAGAAGGGGAGTGGATGAAAAAGAAGGTCTTAAAGTAATGTTAAAGAAGCAGCTCTGTTCAATGTAAGCAGAAAGAACTGAAAGAAAAAATAACATGAAGTTGATATTAAATTACAATTTCATTTCACTATGTATTGTTTACTTATTCTGAATCAAATCAGCTACAAGTTACTCATACTATAACTCTTTACATATTATCTTGCACTAGATTTTTTGTTATGGACTTGCTTCATAATCTACTGCAGCATACCCAGAAGCAACAGTATTTAAATTATTAATAATCAAGATATTAAAATAGAATTCTAATGAAGATACAAATACCCAAATTTAAAATGAACACAGCAGAGAAAATACCCTTTCCTGTTTAATAAATTGCAGATGTAGAATAGTGAAATATTACAGAGTGACATCTTCATTTAACCATGTGCTAAGTCATGAAACATATATAACACATATTCTAGACTCATTAAACATTTACAAGCCATAATGAGTTACCAGTGATTGTACAAGTAATCTATTAGTTGAATTTTATTCATATCTAAATAAGAGGGAAGCTATGCTTTATGGAAACATCGAAGACAGAGTGAAATAATGCTTGTGAGATATTCTTTGACAGGATTATAAAAATACTCCACAGTTTATGGTATCTATTGCAGATACATTTATCCTTAATTCTGGCAGTTAATATGAGGTGTATTATTTTAATAATTTACATATCTGAGTAATCTAGTGGTATATAAGAAACTAATATGACCTCAGATAATAATTTAAAAAAGTAATCTCTCCCTCCCCACCTCAGCCCAGGAGACAGCTGGCAATGTCTAGGACATTATCATGATTGTGGAAGGGGTGGGGATCACTAGTAGCAACTAGTGGGCTGAGGCCAGGAGGTTTAGGCTGCTAAATATCCTACAATACAAAGGACAAACCCCTCTCCCCCAGTAAATAATTATCTAGCCCACAATACCAATAGTGTCAAAGTTGAGAAACTAATTTATAGTACTGGTTTAAAATGTAAGCTGTAAAAGTCAATTTTACTTAGTTTAATGCATTTATATGATTATCTCTCGATGGATGGGCAAACAGATTGTGTAGATTAAATAACATTCTTTATACAGCAGATTTCACTTTATTTCATTTGACGGTCTTTTTTTAGTGTATACATAAGAACGTGGTGACTGATAATGTTCATTCTGTGTTTATGTGAAAGCTAAGACCTAGCAAAAACACTCTCCTACTCATTTTCTGGGGGCATATATACTTACTTAAATGTTATTTTAAAATGGGAATTTATCTATATTTACCAACAAGAGGAATTTTATTCACCAGTTCTTAGTAAAAAATGAAATCAGCACCAAAGGACAAAGGAAGTATAAATTTAGAATAGGAAAGTTCTGCTCTGTAAGATGGAAAGGCTCAATTTTCCATCAGTTTAGAATCATGCAAGAGGCTATAAACCTGAAAATGCAGAATACAGAATTCTGAAACTTTCACATGAGAATTTCCGTATTGCTTCTAGATCCAACCTTATTTTCTTTTCCTTAAAGGAAATCTCAGATTTGGCATGCAGTTTCATCTCTCTTCATTTATATTTCATACTTTCCACCCACACACTGCCTATCTCTTAGGAGAGAATTATAGGAAAGTTCAGAAGAAATAAGAGTTTACTGTCACTGGAACAATGATAAGCAATAATAGACAATAAAATGAGTGCAACTGGATAGGTCAACAACTGACAGAGGTTTGTTACATCATTTCTGGTTTAGTGTAGATCATGCAAAATACTGTAGTTCAGTTGTTATGGTTTTTAAATGTTTTAAAATATGTGTTCAGCAAACTTTTGATGATGGTGATGAAAGATAATATGATGATGACAAATAACATAGGGGACAGACTTTTGCAGGATGGGACTCAATTAAAAATAATACTGTTCTTGTAGTATTTTGTAGAAGGAAGTAGAAAACAAAGTAATGAACTCTTTTTCAACATAGTGTGGAAAAAACACTTGGGGATGATAAATAAACAACAAGAATGGAAGACTGGTAATGAAGTTCTATGAGATAAGCATCCAAAATTTAGCAATGCTTAAGAGCTACCAAGAGTGTCCTTTCCAACTTGGGACAACCACAATTAACAAGAAAGACTGTTTAGAAAATCTTTGGGGAATGATGACAAAGACTAAAATATAAAAAAGTACACAAAAATATTAATATGGCTCAAATTAAAGAGCATAATAAAACGTCATGATAATGTGGGTAAAAACTTATTTTTACACACTGCTGGTGGGAATATGAATTACAACCATCTAGGAAAACAGTCTGGCAGCAACAATTAAAATTTAAAAGAGCACATCTTTTAGGTTTGTTGTTGACTGAAACCTAATAATGGCAGTTTCAAAGATAAATTAGAAGATAGATATGATATACATATTTAATTAGTTAAGATAAATAAAAAAGAAAACAATTATATATATAAAGTTGTGGTTTAATCAATTATTTGCACAGACATACCATCCAAAGAAGGCCTCTTAGAGAAGATTTTTAACTGTTTTTAAACTATTCTGAAATTTATTTCCATCTCACTATAATGTAGTCAGTTGGAATAACTGTAGTAAAATAGTATCAGTTTTACTCCAATGTATTATCCCTGCCCTCTAACATAAATATAAGTTTTTTTTACTGTAATTTATTTCAAGATAAATCAGAAACATGACTAAAGTTAAAGAGTAATCTTCACCTATTATTTAGATAAGTATTCAGGTGAGAATATTTCTGTGGGTATCACAAAGATTTTCTAATAATGCTAGAGATCTATCTAACTCATTGATCTGAAAAGCAAAGAATGAAATTGCTACTCACAGAAATGTAACACTAGTACAAAAAAACCTATTAGTATAAACTAGTTGATAACAGCAAATCTTTCAACAAATTAGTTCTCCAAATATTTACTGAGCTACAATGTACAAGGTGGCAAAGATCTGTAACACAAATGCTTATCCCCACTGAGTTTGTGATTGTATTAAAAAAGTAGAACTAAGTATCCAATAATTAAATTATATATATCTACACACACACATTTTATATATATATATAAAACTTTAATTCTTTGATAAATATATAATTATTTTATATGGTGATAAAGACTATGAGGACAAAAAATAAAGGAAAGAGGGATAGTGAGGGTGGAAACATTGATGGTAGTGAGAGGGGGATTTTAAATAAGGTGGACTGGGAGGGAATTGCAAGGCATTGATATTTCAGTAAAGATCGGAAGGAGGCTGTTGTAGGCTGAAAAGTGACTCCCGCCCCAAAATATCCTAATACCTGAAAACTATGATTGTCACCTTATATGGAAAAAAGAAAGGGAAAAAAAAGTCTTTGCAGGTATTATAAAATTAAGGATTTTGAGATGGCAAGGTTATCCTGGATTATCCAGTTGGGCCCTAAATGCTAAATATGGTTACGTAAGAGAAGGAGAAGAGATTTTACCCATAAACAGAAGAGAAAGCAATGTAATCACAGAGGCAGAGACTAATATAATGTGCCCACAAGCCAAGGAATGCCAGTAGACACCAGAAGCTACAAGAGGCAAGGAATGGATTCTACCCTAGAACCTCCAGAGGAATCACAGTACTATGGACACTTCAATTTTAGCCCAGTGAAACTGATTTCAGATTTATGGCCTCCAGAATGGTGGCAAAATAAATTTGTATTGTTAAGCCACTAAATTTGTAGTAATTTGTTAGAGCAGCCATAGGGAACTAATACAGGGCTGAGGACACAAGTAATGCAGATCTCCAGGGGTAGAGCAGATTTGAAAGGGAGATATAAAGAGCTACCTTTTGGACATGGTAAGTGTGAGAAGTCTATTACACATCATGTGAGGATGTGAAGGAGAGAGTCAAAAGGAATTCCGGGGAGAGTTCCAGGGTATCTTGACAAATATGGGAATTATCAGCATGTAGACTGTAGTGAAGCCATGGGACCAGATGACTAAGATATTCAGAAAAAAGGTAAGGTCAAATCACTGAACTTTGGACCCCTCCAGTATTAGAGATGATAGATACAAGAAAGAGCCAGAAAAGAAGGCTGAGAAAAGAGTGGTCTGAGCGGTAGGAGGGAATCAGGCATGAACTGTGCCCTGGAAGTCAAGTGTCTTAAGGAGAACTGCACCACTAACTGTATCAAAAGCTTAAAGACAGGTTAAGATGAGGAGTGTGGAATGACTTTCCTTAAGTCACAATGAGATCACTGATAAACTTTCTAAGAATAGGTTCAGTGGAATGGTGGGAGCAAATATCTGACTGAACAAGGTCCAAGAGAAAATGGAAGGAAAGAAATTGAAGATCACAAATATAGTCAACAAATCCAAATAATGTCATCTAAAATTACATAGATCTCCTCTTTTAGTTACTGAGTTTAATCTAATCTATAAATGCAAATGAGGCTAACAATAACCAAATATGGTGATATCATGTACAAACAAATTTGGTCTTGCAAATATATGTCCATAATGTCTTTAACCTAAATGGGATGTGGTGAAAATCTACTATGTGTTAGACACGGTGTTTTCTTCATTTCCAATATAATCGTTCTATAAGGCTATCGGTTGGGATGTAGTGAAATCTGTGTGGATTTTATACTATAAATGTTTATACTGTAAATGTTTACACTTATCAATTTATCTTGATCATTTCTTCTCTCTCTTCCTTACTTCCACTTTGTAATAAATATTTAAGTTAAAGTCAGAAAATTATAAACCCAATGAGAGGAGAAATAGGAGAAATAGTATGTATCTTACTCACCATAACATCTCCACTGTGTAGAACAGTGTCTGTGATGTTGTCAGTGCTCAACAAACATTTTTTTGAATAAAGGAAAAGTTAAGTAAGTGACAGATGATTTCCACTCATCTCTGAACTTTCTCCTCACTAATTTAGATGGCCTTAAATCTCAGATCTTCAGATTTCACACTTTTAAAATGGAACAATTTTCCTCACCTTACAAAACTACTGTGAAAATTTAAGGAGACAATAATAAGAAAGTATCTTACCATTGGGAAACTATTCAGATACATTATTCTGTAAAGTGCAGAATAATTAATCCTTCTCTGAGGCACCTTCATACTATATTCAAGACTGTTACTGCTCCATCTGCTTCCTTCAACCCCTCTTACGGTTTGTTCTTCAACAAAGTTATTGAAATTTTCAGTAACCTTTCATTTTAAATCATTGTATCACTGTGGTCTCAGAAAGGATTTTAGACAAATTCATATGCCTAGAGCACCATCCTGTTTATGAGGTCCCACAAACTTTACACTTCCAAGATGTTATTTCGTTACAAATCATGGACCTTTATCTTGGTTTTTAAAGGATCTGGTTTTACTTTTGTGAAACCAAAACTCTGTATTTTCTCCAATTTGTGACTTGTATTTTCTCACTGTATTTATCACACAGAAATATTTTTATTGCCACAATACCTACTAACCTATAAAATTAAATTTACATATATAATGACCAGCACATTTTAACAGTTAATAATAAAACATTTAATAAACATTTAATGAATATTTGTGAATAAATATATAAGTTAATGGAATTGTCCTCAATACATAATTTTATTGTTGTTAAAGATATTACTATTGAAATTTTACAAATGATTCATCAGAATGACAAACTAATTGTTTACCATAGTAAGGTAATAGTGAAATTCACATTCAAGAACCCCAGCCCAGTCTTCACTGAACCAGATGGAACTATGATGACCTCTGAAATAATAAAAACACATTTCTTAAAGGCTGAATTACTCAGAGCCTCTGCTTTTCATATGCCTAATAGAAATTATCTCATTTATACAGAAAATGTAAGTCAAGTCCATGCATTACAGTTATTAGTGACTTGTAAGATACAGTAATGCTATATCCCAAGGGTGATACCTATTCTAAAGCCACCTTATTATTATTTTACTTATGACAAGAAGTTAGCAATGAAGAACAAGTTGCTGTGCACAATGTCTCATTCCTTGATACCTGAGGATATTAATTCATGAGCTGAAGGCAAGTACATTGATCTTTTTAGCCATCCAGAAAAAAATGTCATGTAGAGCAACTACTTCTTCATTGCTATTCCAGCACAGTTTTTTCCTCTCCCTAAGATTTCTTTCTCACATTGAGAATAAAAATGTAGCCACTCTCTTCTGAGGAAAGATGGCAAATAAGACCACTGGTTCAGAGATACTCAGTCTCAGTGTCCTTTTACATGAGCAACACACTATGCCCCAGATAATAAACATATACGATGGTTACCAATTCCTCAGAAACAAAACTCTTTTCATCTCCTTCTGCATTAAGTTAGTATCTCCTCATACTGACCCCAAAGAGACCAAGGCTGAGCCTAGATGGATGCCCAGTCATACATGTGGTGGAAAATATGGATGAAACGTAAAACACACACACCTCTCTACAAATCTTTTCAAGTAAAATGCCCTAAAAATAGACGAGTGAATTAACATGCAGCCAGAATTCCTTGCCTAAATTATACCCATTTTCACAGATTCAATCCTTGAACATAGTATGATAGTGGACGTGCGCGCATGCAGCAGTCAGAACACCTGCTGACTATAAAACGCTGTATTGAGAAACACAAAGGAGAGAAAAATGAGCTAGAGTAACATGATCCAACCACTAAGGAATTCCAAAATTAAGTAGGAGAATGAGAATAAAATACCAGTTAATGCATATATATAAAATAAATATGGGCACCAATAAATATGTAACTATAGAATATATACATCTGTTGAATATAAATCCAATGGTGCTCACACAATTTGCTTCTGAATAAAAAGTCACTGAATTTCAAGATATAGTGAACTAATATTGTAACTGAGCTTGAGAAAACGGTAAGTATTATGAAATATTCTGTTTTAATAGCAATTTTTAAAACCATGTATTTTGAAGACAGAAAAATCTGGGTTCCAGTCATCCCTGCATTTTATCACTTTGGGCATTATGTATCCTCCATAAAGGTAAGTACCCTAGTATAAAAGTTGATAAAAACTATAACCCTACCTCTTTCAAAGTGTGTTTTTTGACATTTAAATAAGTCAACGTATGTAAAATTTAGTATCTGAAACAGGTACTCAGTACATATGGGAAGGCAATATGATAGCATTATTAAGTAATTAAATTATGGAATCAGACAAAGTAAGATTTAAATTCTGGCTTTGCCACCTTTTAGAATCGTTTAATACATTCAACATGGTATTTAACCTCACTGAGCGTTACTTATCTGTAAAATGGAGTTATAAGAATCAGTAACTTTTCCTCCTGTATGTTTCAACATAGCCCTGGGTTTATGTTTTATCACAAAATGTGCCACAGTGCTATACAACTACTCATTTATTTCTCTGCAACCACTACCAGAAAAAAAAATGCTCCTGTTTTTAGGTACTGCGCCTTGTTTGACAATATACACCCAGAACCCACCACATAGTAAGTAATCAATATATATGTATTAGATCAATGGCTGAATTAATAGTATCTACCTAATAAGGTTGTTGTCCTTCTATGGAATGGCACTTAGAATATAATCATAAAGGGTAGTTATGATTATTTTCTCTACTTCATATTCAAATCAAATATACACACAGCTCATGCAGCTCAATATCAAAAAAACAAATAACCCAATCAAAAATGAGCAGATCTAAACAGATATTTCTCCAAAGAAGCCAACAGCCACATGAAAAGATGCTCAACATCACTAATTATTAGAGAAATGCAAATCAAAAGTACAATGAGGTATCACCTCACACCGGTCAGAATGGCCATCATCAAAAAATCTACAAACAATACATGCTGAAGAGGGTATGGAGAAAAAGGAACCCTCCTACCCTGTTGGTGGGAATGTAAATTGGTGCAGTCACTATGGAGGACAGTATGGAGGTTCCTTAAAAAACTAAAAAATAGAGCTACCATATGATCCAGCAATCCCACTCCTAGGCATATATCTGGAGAAAACCATAGTTTTAAAAGATACATGCACCCCAATGTTCATCGCCACACAACTGACAATAGCCAGGACATGGAAGCAACCTAAATGTTCACTGACATAGGAATGGATAAAGAAGATGTGGTACATATATACAATGGAATATTACTCAGCCATAAAAAAGAATGAAATAATGCCATTTGCAGCAACATGGATGGACCCAGAGATTGTCATGCTGAGTGAAGTAAGTCAGACAAAGGAAGACAAACATCATATGATATTGCTTATATGTGGAACCTAAGAAAATGGTACAAATGAACCTATTTACAAGACAGAAATAGAGTCACAGATGTAGAAAACAAACTTATGGTTACCAAAGGGGAAAGGTAAGGGAGGGATAAACTGGGAGACTGGGATTGACATATACACACTACTATATATAAAATAGATAACTAATAAGAACCTACTGTATAGCATAGGGAGCTCTACTCAATACTCTGTAATGACATATATGGGGACAGAACCTTAAAAAGAGTGGAGATATATATATATATATATATATATATATATATATATAATTGATTCACTTTGCTGTAGAGCAGAAACTAACACAACATTGTAAATCAACTATACTCCAATAAAAAAAAATTTGAGGCACAAAAGAAAACATAAATTTGACTCAGAAAAAAATTTAAAGTGAAGAAAAACAAACACCACAAAACTTGTTTTGTCTTCTCAGAGTTTATAAGGCTGGCCTAGAAAATAGAGAGACATGGGATCCAAGGAATTTTTTACAATAATACAATAGATGAACACAGACTGACCCAGGGACTAAATTCAAGAATCCAAAAGGGATTAGACACACTGGCTAAGTTATTCTATTTGAGCAGTCCGAAAAAACTGAGATTTAGGGATGTTCAAAATACTAAATTAAAAAACAGACAAGGATCTGGTCCAGTTGTGAAATGTTTTATTCATTATTTCAATACTAATTTATTGAGTAACTCCTCTGTGCTAGGCAACAATCTAGAAAAAGGCGATCAAAAAGTTTAGCTAATTACTGAAGTATACACTTGAGAATGATGGTAAACTTTATATGTGTTTATACCACAATTTTAAAAGTTGACAGATAAATGTGGTCAATGCTTTGACGGAAACTTACAATAACATGAACAAATATAAATGAGAAAAAATCCAAAAACTATAGGTTGTGATCAGTGGTAAGAATGAAACAAAGGAAGAGATAAAAGAATGAACGTTTTGAGGAAGAGCAACTCTACACTGGTAGGATGACCAGCTCTTTCTGAGATGGTAATATATAAAGAGAATCCTAGAAGTTGATAATGGGATATCTTTTAGAAAGAGAAGAACATTCTGGGGCAGATGGGATAGTATATGAAGACGACCTAATATACCAAATCTTGGCAGGTTCAAGAAAGTGAAAAAAGACCAGTATCTTAAAAATTGAAAATACAGAGGAGAAATCAAGATGGCAGTAAAGGAGGCTGCTGAACTCACATCTCCCCACAAACACATCAAAAATACAACTATGTGTGGAGCAATTCTCACTGAAAACAACCTGGAGATTGCAGAAAGGCTCCTATACAGCCAAGACTGTAAAGAAAGATCTCAGAGTTTGGTAGAAAAGAAGTGATCTGGTTGGGACCTGCATCCCTGGTAGAGGACCCAGAAGAGAAGGGGAATATCATGGGCTCAGAGATCCTCCCTGAGGAGTGAGGGGTTCAAGTCACATATTAGGCAAATATACAATAAAGGCTGTGCCCAACCATTTAAATAAGCTATAAGCTAGTACAAAGGTTGAAAGATAAAAATTGTAAAATCAACTATAACTAAAATAAACAGTTAAGGGATAGACAAAGATGTAAAATATGACATCAAAAACACAAAACATGGGGGAGGGGAGGAACTACATGTAGAACTTTTAGAATGTGCTTGAACTTAAGTGACTATCAGTTTGAAACAAGTAGATATAGCTATAGGTCAACATATATGAACGCCATGGTAACCACAAATCAAAAACCTATAATAGAAAAAGAAAAACTAGAGAGAAAGGAACACAAGCATAACACCAAATAAAATAATCAACCCACAAGGAAAGAGACTATATATAGCATTGTGCATCTACAAAGAAGAAAAGAACAGAGAACTAATAAAAAAAACAGAAAAAATTTTAAAAATGGCAATAAATATCTCTCAATAATCACTTTAAATATAAATGGACTAAATACTCCAATCAAAAGACATAGGGTGGCCGATTGGGTAAAGAAAACAAGGTCCATGTATATGCTGCCTACAAGAGACTTACTTTGAAGCTAAAGACACACACAGACTGAAGGTAAGGGATGAAAAAAGATACTCCATGCAAATGGAAATGAAAAGAAAGCTGGGATAGCAACACTCACATCAGACAAAGTAGACATTAAAACAAAGTTTATAATAAAGGACAAAGAAGGGCATTATAATGATAAAAGGATCAATACAAGAAAATATAATGTTTATAGACATATATGCACATAAGATAGGAGAATCTAAATATATAAAGCAAATATTAACAGATATAAAGGGAGAAGTTGACAAGAATACAATAATAATAGGAGGCTTTAACACTCCACTTACATCAATGGACAGATCATCCACACAGAAAGTCAATGAGGAAACAGTGACCTTATATAACACATTAGACCAGTTGGAATTAATGGGTATCTACAGGACATTCCATCCAAAAACTGCAGAGTACACACTCTTTGCAAGTGTACATGGAAAATTCTCCAGGACAGATCACATGCTAGGCTACAAATAAGTCTCAACAAATTTAAGAGAACAGAGATTATATCAAACATCCATTCCTATCACAACGATATGAAAATAGAAATCAATTACAAAAAGAAAAACAGGAAAAACAAAAAAATGTGGAGATTAAACAACATGCTACAAAAAAAGGGTCAATTAAGAAATCAAAGAGGAAATCAGAAAATACCTTGAGACAAGCAAAAAACCAAAAAAAAAAAACAAAAAACACAACTTTCCAAAACCTATGGGACGAAGAAAAAGCAGATCTAAGAGGAAAGTTCATAACAATACAGGCCTACCACAAGAATCAAGAAAAATCTCAAAAAACAACCTAACCTACCATCTAAAGGAAAAAGAACAAAGCCCAAAGTCAGCAGAAGGCATGAAATAATAAAGATCAGAAAGGAAATCAATAAAATGGAGCCCAAAGAACAATAGAAAAGGTCAAGAAATCAAGAGCTGGTTTTTTTTTTGAAAGATAAACAAAATTGATAAGCCATTAGCCAGGCTCATTAGGAAAAAGAGAGGACCCAAATAAAATAAGAAATGAAAGAGAATAAATTACAACTTATGTATTAGACACACAAACAGTCATAAGAGAATACTATGAACAGTTATAAGCAAACAAATTGGACAACCTACAGGAAATGGATAAATTCTTAGAAACATATAGTCTTCCAAAACTGAATCTAGAAGATATAGATAATTAGAACAGACCAATCACTACTATTAAAATTGAATCAGTAATCAAAAGACTCCCAAAATCAGAAGTCCAGGACTGAAAAGCTTTAGAGGGGAATTCTACCAAACAAAGAAGAGTTAATACTTATCCTTTTAAAACTGTCTCAGAAAATTGAAGAAGAGAAAACACTCCCCAAAATTCACTGTATGAGGCCTCCATTACCTCAATACCAAAACCAGACAAAGCACTACCAAAAAAAAAAAAAAAAAAAAAAAATTACAGAGCAATATATCTGATAAATTCAACAATATATAAAAAGGACCATACACCATGATCAACTGGAATTTATTTCTGGGATACAAGGACAGTTCAATATCTGCAAATCAACCAATGTGATATATGACATTAACAAAACAAAGGATAAAAATTATATGATCATCTCCTACAGATGTATAAAAAGCATTTGAGGGAAGATGGCGGAGGAGTAAGACACGGAGGTCACCTTCCTCTCCACAGATACACCAGAAATACATCTACGCGTGGAACAACTCCTACGGAGCACCTACTGAACGCTGGCAGAAGACCTCAGACCTCCCAAAAGGCAAGGAACCCCCCACGTACCTGGTTAGGGCAAAAGAAAAAGCTAAACAGAGACAAAAGGATAGGGACGGGTCCTGCACCAGCGGGAGAGAGCGGTGAAGGAGGAAAAGTGTCCACACGCTGGGAAGCCCCTTCGCGGGTGGAGACTTCGGGAGGCGGAGTGGGGGAGCTTGGGAACCGCGGAGAAGAGCACAGCAACAGGGGTGCGGAGGGCAAAGCGGACAGATTCCAGCGCAGAGGATCGGGCCGACCGGCACTCACCAGCCTAGAGGCTTGTCTGCTCGCCCGCGGGGGCGGGCGGGACTGGGAGCTGAGGCTCCGGCTTTTGTCGGAGCGCCGGGAGAGGACTGAGGTTGGTGGCGTGAACACAGCCTGCAGGGCGTTGGTGCGCCGCGGCTGGCCGGGAGAGAGTCCGGGGAGGGGTCTGGACCTGCCGAAGAGGCAAGAGACTTTTACGTCCCTCTTTGTTTCCTGGTGCACGAGGAGAGGGGATTAAGAACGCTGCTTGAGAGAGCTCCAGGGACGGGCGCGAGCCGCGGCTAAGAGTGCGGAGCCCAGGGGCGGACATGGGACGCTAGGGCCGCTGCTGCCTCAGCCAGGAGGCCTGTGTGCGAGCGCAGGTCACTAGCCACACGCCCTTCCGGGGAGCCTGTGCAGCCCGCCACTGCCGGGGTCCCGGGATCCAGGGACGGCTCCCCCGGAGAGCGCTCGGCGCGCCTCAGGCTGTGGCGTCACGCCGGCCTCTGCTGCTGCAGGCCCGCCCCGCACTCCGTGACCCTCCCTACCCCCGGGCCTGGGTGAGCCAGAGCCTCCGAATCAGCGGCTCCTTTAACCCCGTCCTGTCTGAGCAAAGAACAGACGCCCTCCGGCGACCTACACGCACAGGCGGGGCCAAATCCAAAGCTGAGCCCCTGGGAACTGTGAGAACAAAGAAGAGAAAGGGAAATCTCTCCCAGCAGCCTCAGAAACAGCGGATTAAAGCTCCACAATCAACTTGATATACCCTGCATCTGTGGAATACCTGAATAGACAACGAATCATCCCAAATTAAGGAGCCTTGTGGATGAAAGGCTCTTGGTGCTGCAGCCAGGACTCAGTGCTGTGCCTCTGAGGTGGGAGAGCCAACTTCAGGACACTGGTCCACAAGAGGCCTCCCAGCTGCACATAATATCAAACAGCAAAAATCTCCGAGAGATCTCCATCTCAACGCCAGCACCCAGCTTCACTCAACGACCAGCAAGCTACAGTGCTGGACATCCTATGCCAAACAACTAGCAAGACAGGAACACAACCCCATCCATTAGCAGAGAGGCTGCCCAAAATCATAAGTCTACAGACACCCCAAAACACACCACCAGACGTGGACCTGCCCACCAGAAAGACAAGATCCAGCCTCATCCACCAGAACACAGCCACTAGTACCCTCCACCAGGAAGCCTACACAACCCACTGAACCAACCTTAGCCACTGGGGACAGACACAAAAAACAACAGGAACTACGAACCTTCAGCCTGCAAAAAAGGAGACCCCAAACACAGTAAGATAAGCAAAATGAAAAGACAGAAAAACACACAGCAGATGAAGGAGCAAGATAAAAACCCACCAGACCTAACAAATGAAGAGGAAATAGGCAGTCTACCTGAAAAAGAATTCAGAATAATGATAGTAAGGTTGATCCGAAATCTTGGAGATAGAATGGACAATAGAATGGACAAATTGCAAGAATCAGTTAACAAGGACCTAGAAGAACTAAAGATGAAACAAGCAACGATGAACAACACAATAAATGAAATTAAAAGTACTCTAGATGGGATCAATAGCAGAATAACTGAGGCAGAAGAACGGATAAGTGACCTGGAAGATAAAATAGTGGAAATAACTACTGCAGAACAGAATAAAGAAAAAAGAATGAAACGAACTGAGGACAGTCTCAGAGACCTCTGGGACAACATTAAACGCACCAACATTCGAATTATAGGGGTTCCAGAAGAAGAAGAGAAAAAGAAAGGGACTGAGAAAATATTTGAAGAGATTATAGTTGAAAACTTCCCTAATATGGGAAAGGAAATAGTTAATCAAGTCCAGGAAGCACAGAGAGTCCCATACAGGATAAATCCAAGGAGAAATACGCCAAGACACATATTAATCAAACTGTCAAAAATTAAATACAACGAAAACATATTAAAAGCAGCAAGGGAAAAACAACAAATAACACACAAGGGAATCCCCATAAGGTTAACAGCTGATCTTTCAGCAGAAACTCTGCAAGCCAGAAGGGAGTGGCAGGACATATTGAAAGTGTTGAAGGAGAAAAACCTGCAACCAAGATTACTCTACCTAGCAAGGATCTCATTCAGATTTGATGGAGAAATTAAAACCTTTACAGACAAGCAAAAGCTGAGAGAGTTCAGCACCACCAAACCAGCTCTACAACAACTGCTAAAGGAACTTCTCTAGGCAAGAAACATAAAAGAAGGAAAGGACCTACAATAACAAACCCAAAACAATTAAGAAAATGGGAATAGGAACACACATATCGATAATTACCTTAAATGTAAATGGACTAAATGCTCCCACCAAAAGACACAGATTGGCTGAATGGATACAAAAACAAGACCCATATATTTGCTGTCTACAAGAGACCCACTTCAGACCTAGAGACACATACAGACTGAAAGTAAGGGGATGGAAAAAGGTATTTCATGCAAATGGAAACCAAAAGAAAGCTGGAGTAGCAATTCTCATATCAGACAAAATAGACTTTAAAACAAAGACTATTAGAAGAGACAAAGAAGGACACTACATAATGATCAAGGGATCGATCCAAGAGGAAGATATAACAATTGTAAATATTTATGCACCCAACATAGGTGCACCTCAATACATAAGGCAAATACTGACAACCATAAAAGGGGAAATCGACAGTAACACATTCATAGTAGGGGACTTTAACACCCCACTTTCACCAATGGACAGATCATCCAAAATGAAAATAAATAAGGAAACACAAGCTTTAAATGATACATTAAACGAGATGGAGTTAATTGATATTTATAGGACATTCCATCCAAAAACAACAGAATACACATTTTTCTCAAGTGCTCATGGAACATTCTCCAGGATAGATCATATCTTGGGTCACAAATCAAGCCTTGGTAAATTTAAGAAAATTGAAATTGTATCAAGTATCTTTTCACCACAACGCCATGAGACTAGATATCAATTACAGGAAAAGATCTGTAAAAAATACAAACACATGGAGGCTAAACAATACACTACTTAATAATGAAGTGATCACTGAAGAAATCAAAGAGGAAATCAAAAAATACCTAGAAACAAATGACAATGGAGACACAACGACCCAAAACCTGTGGGATGCAGCAAAAGCAGTTCTAAGGGGGAAGTTTATAGCAATACAAGCCCACCTTAAGAAGCAGGAAACATCTCGAATAAACAACCTAACCTTGCACCTCAAGCAATTAGAGAAAGAAGAACAAAAAAACCCCAAAGCTAGCAGAAGGAAAGAAATCATAAAAATCAGATCAGAAATAAATGAAAAAGAAATGAAGGAAACAATAGCAAAGATCAATAAAACTAAAAGCTGGTTCTTTGAGAAGATAAACAAAATAGATAAACCACTAGCCAGACTCATCAAGAAAAAAAGGGAGAAGACTCAAATCAATAGAATTAGAAATGAAAAAGGAGAGGTAACAACTGACACTGCAGAAATAAAAGAGATCATGAGAGATTACTACAAGCAACTCTATGCCAATAAAATGGACAATCTGGAAGAAATGGACAAATTCTTAGAAATGCACAACCTGCCAAGACTGAATCAGGAAGAAATAGAAAATATGAACAGACCAATCACAAGCACTGAAATTGAAATTGTGATTAAAAATCTTCCAACAAAGAAAAGCCCAGGACCAGATGGCTTCACAGGCGAATTCTATCAAACATTTAGAGAAGAGCTAACACCTATCCTTCTCAAACTCTTCCAAAATATAGCAGAGGGAGGAACACTCCCAAACTCCTTCTACGAGGCCACCATCACCTTGATACCAAAACCAGACAAGGATGTCACAAAGAAAGAAAACTACAGGCCAATATCACTGATGAACATAGATGCAAAAATCCTCAACAAAATACTAGCAAACAGAATCCAACAGCACATTAAAAGGATCATACACCATGATCAAGTGGGGTTTATTCCAGGAATGCAAGGATTCTTCAATATACGCAAATCTATCAATGTGATAAACCATATTAACAAACTGAAGGAGAAAAACCATATGATCATCTCAATAGATGCAGAGAAAGCTTTTGACAAAATTCAACACCCATTTATGATAAAAACCCTGCAGAAAGTAGGCATAGAGGGAACTTTCCTCAACATAATAAAGGCCATATATGACAAGCCCACAGCAAACATCATCCTCAATGGTGAAAAACTGAAAGCATTTCCACTAAGATCAGGAACAAGACAAGGTTGCCCACTCTCACCACTCTTATTCAACATAGTTTTGGAAGTTTTAGCCACAGCAATCAGAGAAGAAAAGGAAATAAAAGGAATCCAAATCGGAAAAGAAGAAGTAAAGCTGTCACTGTTTGCAGATGACATGATCCTATACATAGAGAACCCTAAAGATGCTACCAGAAAACTACTAGAGATAATCAATGAATTTGGTAAAGTGGCAGGATACAAAATTAATGCACAGAAATCTCTGGCATTCCTATATACTAATGATGAAAAATCTGAAAGTGAAATCAAGAAAACACTCCCATTTACCACTGCAACAAAAAGAATAAAATATCTAGGAATAAACCTACCTAAGGAGACAAAAGATCTGTATGCAGAAAATTATAAGACACTGATGAAAGAAATTAAAGATGATACAAATAGATGGAGAGATCTACCATGTTCTTGGATTGGAAGAATCAACATTGTGAAAATGACTCTACTACCCAAAGCAATCTATAGATTCAATGCAATCCCTATCAAACTACCACTGGCATTTTTCACAGAACTAGAACAAAAAATTTCACAATTTGTATGGAAACACAAAAGACCCCGAATAGCCAAAGCAATCTTGAGAACGAAAGAAGGAACTGGAGGAATCAGGCTCCCAGACTTCAGACTATACTACAAAGCTACAGTTATCAAGACGGTATGGTACTGGCACAAAAACAGAAAGACAGATCAATGGAACAGGATAGAAAGCCCAGAGATAAACCCATGCACATATGGTCACCTTATCTTTGACAAAGGAGGCAGAAATGTACAGTGGAGAAAGGACAGCCTATTCAATAAGTGGTGCTGGGAAAACTGGACAGCTACATGTAGAAGTATGAGATTAGATCACTCCCTAACACCATACATAAAAATAAGCTCAAAATGGATTAAAGACCTAAATGTAAGGGCAGAAACTATCAAACTCTTAGAGGAAAACATAGGCAGAACACTCTATGACATAAATCACAGCAAGGTCCTTTTTGACCCACCTCCTAGAGAAATGGAAATAAAAACAAAAGTAAACAAATGGGACCTAATGAACCTTAAAAGGTTTTGCGCAGCAAAGGAAACCATAAACAAGACCAAAAGACAACCCTCAGAATGGGAGAAAATATTTGCAAATGAAGCAACGGACAAAGGATTAATCTCCAAAATTTATAAGCAGCTCATGCAGCTTAATAACAAAAAAAAAACAACCCAATGCAAAAATGGGCAGAAGACCTAAATAGACATTTCTCCAAAGAAGATATACAGAGTGCCAACAAACACATGAAAGAATGCTCAACATCACTAATCATTAGAGAAATGCAAATCAAAACTACAATGAGATATCATCTCACACCAGTCAGAATGGCCATCATCAAAAAATCTAGAAACAATAAATGCTGGAGAGGGTGTGGAGAAAAGGGAACCCTCTTACACTGTTGGTGGGAATGTAAATTGATACAGCCACTGTGGAGAACAGTATGGAGGTTCCTTAAAAAGCTACAAATAGAACTACCATATGACCCAGCAATCCCACTACTGGGCATATACCCTGAGAAAACCATAATTCAAAAAGAGTCATGTACCAAAATGTTCATTGCAGCTCTATTTACAATAGCCCAGAGATGGAAACAACCTAAGTGTCCATCATCGGATGAATGGATAAAGAAGATGTGGCACATATATACAATGGAATATTACTCAGCCATAAAAAGAGACGAAATTGAGCTATTTGTAATGAGGTGGATAGACCTACAGTCTGTCATACAGAGTGAAGTAAGTCAGAAAGAGAGAGACAAATACCGTATGCTAACACATATATATGGAATTTAAAAAAAAAAATGTCATGAAAAACCTAGGGGTGAAACAGGAATAAAGACACAGACTTACTAGAGAATGGACTTGAGGCTATGGGGAGGGGAAGGGTAAACGGTGACAAAGCGATAAAGAGGCATGGACATATATACACTACCAAAAGTAAGGTAGTTAGCTAGTGGGAAGCAGCCGCATAGCACAGGGAGATCAGCTCGGTGCTTTGTGACCGCCTGGAGGGGTGGGATAGGGAGGGTGGGAGGGAGGGAGACGCAAGCGGGAAGAGATATGGGAATATATGTAAATATATAACTGATTCATTTTGTTGTGAAGCTGAAACTAACATACCATTGTAGAGCAATTATACTCCAATAAAGATGTTAAAAAAAAAAAAAAAGCATTTGACCAAATTCAACATCCATTTGTGGTAAAAACTCTCATCAAGATTGGTATAGAGGGAACACATCTCAACATAATAAAAACCATTTATGACAAACCCACAGCTAACATCATAAGCAATGATGAAAGCTAAAAGTTTTCCTCTAAAATAAGGAACAAGACAAGGATGCCCACTCTTACCACTTCTATTTAACGTAGTATTTGACATCCTAGCTACAGCAATCAGACAAGAAAAAGAAATAAAATCATCCAAATTGGAAGGGAAGAAGTAAAACTGTCATTTATATAGGACCATTTGCAGATGACATGGTACTATATATAGAAAACCCTAAAGTCTCCACCCCACAAGCCATTAGAGCTAAAAACTGAATTCAGCAAAGTTGTAGGATATAGTATTAATATACAGAAATCTGTTGCTTTTCTGTACACTATAAGTGGAATATTACTCAGCCATAAAAAAGAATGAAATTTTGCCATTTGCTACAACATGGATGTACCTGAGGGTGTTTCTCTTGGCGAAGTATGTCAGACAGAGAAAGACACATACTGTAGGAAGAGGAGAGGAAAGAGGGAAGGGGCAAAATAGGCATAGGGGATTAAGAGATACAAACTACTAGGTATAATATAAATAAGACAGAATGATATAATATACAGCACAGAGAATATAGACAATAGTTTATAATAACTTTAAATGGAGTATAATCTATAAAAATATTGTTGTATACTAGAAACCAATACAATACTGTAAATCAACTATATTACAAAAAATATAATTTTAAAAAAATGAGTAGCAAAGAATGCCAATTTGCAAAAAAAAAATAAAAAGAAAAAAAATATGAGGGTATTTGGAGAGTTATCTCATGGTCTCAACTCGTATTGGGCCTCCTATGTACTAGATGCTGGGTATAAAGTATCAGTAAGATAAATATCTGTTTTCATGGATCTTCTATTTTTGCTAAGACAGAAAATACTTAACCAACAAATAGCCAAGAAAACTCTATGCTATCTGTAAAATTAAAATTATTTGATATTACAAAGAGTGACTGATACCTCAGGTTTGATGTTCAGGGAAGCCTTTTTTGAAAAGATAACATTTAAGCCATAATCTGAATACAAGAAGTCAGCAAGTTAGCAGAAAGGAAACGTATATATTAAGTTCCTAAGATGGAAAAGGCTTTAAGTTTTTTGAGAAATGAAGACTAATGTGGGTGAATAATTGGAAACAGTGTTAAGACTGAATACTGACTAAGATAATATTGCATGAGAAGGTAGGACCCTGACTATGTAGGGCTTGGCAAGCCAGGAAAAGAAGGTTGAATTTCATTCTAAGTAAAGGGTTGAATGCAAGTAAACTAAAAACAGAGATTTAGCAGCATAAAGTCTCTGAGACCTTGACAGGGTAGTAGAGCTGTAGAAATAGAAGTCCCATTGGGATGAAATAAGTTCGAAGTATAAAGTGAGGAAGAGGAGACAGGATACGCAGATAACATATGTAAGAAAATTTGTTGTGGAAGCACATGAAAATCTGAAATCGATTTGAGAAGGATATGGGATTATTTGTATAATCTCTCTTTCCAAGCATAATTAGCTGCTCCAATGCAAATATGTGGAAATTGTTTATGCTTCTAGGATTTTATATTGCCAGAAAAGTAGGATGGAGAGAGAATGGAGAAAGGAATTGAGTGTATTCCAATGTATAGAATGATAATAACAATAATATATTATGAAATTCTAGCTGGACAAATAAAAATCAGCCAGAAAGAGGCTATGGATAATGAGAATTTGGTGGTTTCAATGCATTAAAGGTTTTGATGTTATGGCAATCAGTTATTGTAGTAAATGTGTCCAAAGGATAAAACACTATAGTAGGAGAGCAGAGTTTTCAAATTGTTGTTTTTAAATTCTGTTGTTTCTGGTGACTAGATCCAAGATTTAACTATATAAGTAGATATATAAGATAAATTAGAAGGAAAGGTCACTACAGAAGAAGTGAAGAAGTTGGAAGCTAAGTAATTCAACTGAAGCATGAAGTCACCAAAAATGATAAAATTAAGGGCTAGGACTTATATAAATGAAGAAGGATGACCAGGACTTACATAAATGAAGAAAGTTAAGTACTTAACAGCAATGATTAGGAATTTTGGTTACGTGTATCACAGTATTCAAATTGGGTTATATTTATCATACTCTCCAAGTTTGAGACCATTTATTAAAAGCTGATAGCAAACATTAGGTCATATTTGTATTTCACCAAGAAACTGATTAGAAGTTGTGAGCAGAGTAAATGTATGATTACTAATACCATAGGCAATTATTTAATTGTTATTTAATGTTTATGCCAGGGTAACAGTTGTACTGAATAAGAAATTTGTTCAAAGCATTCTTACCTTTTCCCTTAGTTGTTGGGAAAGCTTAATGGACAAGATTAACAAACTAATAAACCAAAAGTATCTGCATTAAACAAACCCCAAGAGATCTTTCCTGACACTTCGCACTAAGGCTTTCTTGGTTTAAAAGAATTATGTACTCCTTGGTGAAGAGGTTACCTTGAGACATTCTTAAAGAGAGGAATGAATGATTACTATGAGGGTTATTAATCAGGACTTCATCCAATGACATCTTATCCTAGGTTAAAAGAGGATAGTCTATTCTTTGGGAACCAAACCTATTTAGTGGCAGGAATTAAACTTGTTTGTGAATATTTTTTATCATGAAATTTCATTCTGAAGAAGACACAGTTGATGACCATATTGACATATTTCATATCTCCACTAGGACATTAAATGAAGTCTTTCTTTATTCCACATCAACTGTTAAGCACTAAGTTACTGCATTCCAGAGGAACATACAGTTAATAGCTTCTCTCCACCAGAGGAGTAATACCATTGCATTTGAATTCAAACTTAAATTCAAGTATTGGTCCCTTTCCTTGCTATATTACCTTCAGTAATTTACCTAAGCCAGTAAATCTTAGGTTCCTTTCCCCTGCAACAGCAATAATAATATTCTATCCTACTCACAGGAAAACTAAAGTGAATTAAAAATTACATACAAATAACTAAGCACATGGCCTGGCATGTTATAAATGGTAGCTACTGTTTTCATCATAAGGTAGATAATGTTATGCAAGTCCTAATTATCATTCCTTACTACATGGCTGAAAAAGGAGTCTAACCCAAGAGTTTATACACCAGGTTAGGGACTAGAACTCATCTCTATTGTATACTGTGTCGAGATGCCCCCAGAAAGCCCATTTTTATTTTTAAAAGCATCACATCCCTGAAATAATATAAAAGTTGCACTACTTTCAAAAACTTCTACTCAGAACCTATCCTAATGAGGATGAAACTAAATAACCGAATTGAAACTGCAATTTGTGTTTTATCTGTAGGAAGAGGGAAGAGATCATTGACCGTAGCCCTGATTCTATAATTTGACACCTTGATTTTTAGCTGTCAGGTGATAAACATACAAAGTTTTCCTTTTTAAGTCAGAACTTTATAAAATAAAACCATTTTATTGTTTTACGCATTGCATTTAGACTCAAATTTGTTTAAAAATTATTCCATTTTTAAGAAGAAAAATATTATACTTAAGGATACACTGTAGTATAATAACACTTGCATACTCACTCCAGCCAACATAAATAGCCCAAGGAACTATGGCACAAACATAAGAAAAGTTGTGTACAGATAGGAGGTTACTGAGTTACAGTGGTATCTTGCAGAGTACAAAAGGAGAGAGAAGGAAAGAAAGAAAAAAGAAAGAGGGAAGAGAGAAGGAAGGAAGGGAGGGAGGGAGGGAGGGAAGGAGGAAGGAGAGAAGTATGACTCAAGAATGCATGTGATCCAGCTTCCTACTAGATAATCTAAACAGAAGTCACTGATGTTTTTAGAATATGATTCTGAAATACTAGAAGTATTGAATAGCAACATGAAGCGATTTGAGGTTTGGTGTAAAATTTTATCTTTAAGGGAAAAAACTAAAAGAAACCAGCTTTACAGTGTGATGAGCTTAAAAAAAAAAAGTGATAAGCTAATTGGATTTTCCCTGAAATTACAGCACATGTAAAACCTTTTTTAAAACTAATAATTTCCTGTTGATAACCAGAAAGGAGATCTATTTTCTTAAAAACTATAAACAACATGATAAACAAGAAAGTTTTTGGTTTTGTTTTTGTGGTACATAGGCCTCTCACTGTTGTGGCCTCTCCCGTTGCGGAGCACAGGCCCCGGAGCGCAGGCTCAGCGGCCATGGCTCACGGGCCCAACCGCTCCGCGGCACGTGGGATCTTCCCGGACTGGGGCACGAACCCGTGTCCCCTGCATCGGCAGGCGGACTCTCAACCACTGCACCACCAGGGAAGCCCAACAAGAAAGTTTTTATACTTAGCTTTGCACACAATATATAATTTTAGGTAATCCTCTTACAAATTGTTTTCTGAAAATATAATACAAGTTTACTGCTTATTTTATATTTTCAAATCATAGTTGTTACAATGTAGCTTTTTCCCAAAACATTAAAAGGTTTCTCCTTACATATGACAAAAACCAGGTAAAGTCAATTTAGAGAGACCTAAATACGTCCTGGCCAGCAAAACTTGCCTGAGACCAAAATGAACACATTATCCCACATGAATAAAGATGGTATGAGTCAGATAAGAAGCTTATCAGTCTTTCACACACAGAATGAAAAATAATCAAAGTTAAATGTTGCTTGTGCCCATCCAATCACTAACCTGGAGAGAGGGAACTTATTAACTTTGTGTACTCTCAACCCATTGGTAATCAACCACCTGTCTTCTGGCCTGGTGTGGAGGGACTTGGTGGTGGGGGTGGGGTGTGACTCATGATTACAGACAACGTTCTCAATATGATTTGCCTGGTAGTCTACATTGGTAACAGTCCCCGTGACAATAATATTTCTCACTGAAAGTTAATAAATTAGCATTCTGTGTGTGTGTGTGTGTAAATTGCTCATCTTTGAGTTCTCTTGGGAGAGAACTTCTGGTCTTCTGGTGAGGCCATATCTTATTCCATTGTGAACACTTTTCATGTTGAAATATATTTGAGTCAGTGTCCCTAAAATGACTAACATGTAACAAGAATCGATGTTAAATTCATACTGAAAACACTCTATAGCCTGTGTTTATTAAACATGCCACTGCAAACTTTTTTTAAACCTTTAAATCAAGATTCTACCAAGAATATTATGAGATTAGGATGTTTCCTGCTATTGTCACAAGTTGGGGCAATATAATAATTTTGTGATATTTTGTCTGGGGACCACTAAAAATAGATTAATTCCCTTCAAATGACAAAAATATTACACAGAGAGTAGGTCTTAATTTCTACTACAATTAAATTAATAATAAATTTAGAATAAGAAATGGGCATTGGCATAATAATATACACCAAGCCAAAGGATAGTCACTATTTTGTATTTCCATGTATTGGTGTGTAACAATCTCTAAGGCTCTACAACTACATTAAATTTGTTATAGATCATTCTTTGACATGCTCATTCAACATCCTTAGGCCTCTTGTATCCTGCATTATTGGTGTTTAGCCGATCTCACCAGTGCTGGGCCTAGGGTGAGATGAAGCACCTGTTGTGGGCACAAGTGTTAAGGATCCACGAAAAAACTCAGATAAACAATATTAATAATATCTTAATAAAAAAGTTTTAAGAAAGAAAATTAATGTAAAGATTCATGGTGAACAAAATACATTATCAGTATTACTGAGTTTTCCCTTTGCCTCAGGTTCCAGTATGGCTCCACACAGAATATCTCAAAACTACTTATCACATTAGTCCAAACTATGGCTAACTTACATTTCATTAGAAGGATATTAGTTGGTTCATAGAATTGTTAGGAATTTAAAGAACTAGACTCATAAAATGGGCATACAACAAAAACGTTAGGCAACAAGGAAAGTCCCACTGTATCAATTTGATCATGTGATCACGGTCATTTTTCACATTGAATACTTCATTACCAGACTCTGCAATAAATACCTTTTAAATCTCCTTGCATCTTTGTGTCACTCCTCTAGATTCAAGTTCTTAGATGAAAACGGAAAATCAGCAGAGCCCAGGACTGACGCATATGCCTTAGTTTTTAAGAATTAGAGCTAAGTCTTGCTTTCTGTCAAGACTCACACAGTGGAGGATTCCACTGAAATATATATATATTCAGTTGTAGGATAGTAATAAAATGGCCAGTGTCTGCTACATTCATTATTATCTGGAGCCCTGGGAGGTATCAAAGCAAAAGTCCATTATTGCCAGTTCAAATGGAAAGATAAAAATACAGAAACAGACAAAGACATAAGTGGTATCACAAGAGGAAGAATAGCCTTTGAACTGGTCATGTAGATTTTTAACTCAGTGATAATGTCAAAAACTTCAGCTACGGTAGGAAAGATAATTTAAACTAATAGGAAAACGTAAGTATTCCCGGAAGAGTAATAGGTCATTTTCTTAGTATTAAAAATTAGTATCACTCATGCAGTGGTCAAAAAACCTTTTGCCTACAAAACAAATAAATTCAAGGCACTCTATATAAAAATTCAAAGGAGAATACTACCTTTCATCCTATTATTATGGATATACTAAATAGGCCATTCAAGAATGTGTATGCATATGAGGCAGACTATTAAAAAGCAACCACTTGATAGTGCATGATGAGGTTGGTACATCTTCTTTTCCAAAACAAACACACACGGCAAAATTGCCCTCCAAATTCATTTCACGGCTTTGGATATTGATGAAAAGAAATCAACAAGTTAAAAAACTGTTAGAACTTTGTGGGAAAACTGCTGACTCTGCAGCCTTCTTGCCTAGTCTACTGCAGTCCACCCAAACTCAATTGTTGCAGTAGGTTCATGGTTTCGCTGTGAAAACCGGCAGTGTTACTGCCAGAGGAACAGACTTGATTTGGAATAGAAGGCAAAAGAACCCGTGACTGGCAGAATTTTCAATAAAAGTAGAAAATACTACACGAAAGGATGGACCTAATATGTAGCTCCCCATTAGCCTAAAGTTTCTGTCTGTATTGGGGTGAAGAGTGAAATCAGTCAAATCGGAGATTCTGAAAATGAGAGAGCCCAAAAGGGTTAGCTTTATAATCTCTCCACACATCTCTGTTTGACTAGGAAGTTACATCCATGTGCGAGGAACCAAAGGGTCCAGTGGAAAGTAAAAGTCAAGACATACTTGAGACCTGGCTGAAATATGAAAGGCTTCCCAGCCCACAGACAGATAGATCAGCAGAGGGTGGAAGCTTTACAGGCTCACAATGTTTGAGCACAACCTCTGCCTAAATCACTGGTTGACTATTAAGTTATGCAGGCACAGGATACTCCTTAGGATGCTAAGCTAAAAAAATAAAAATAAGAAATACAAATCTGAGCATAGACATCACTGACTACAGAGGAGATATATTACAGAGATGAACACCAGGCAAATTAAAAAGAAATCATAACCCAGATTTGCCACAGTATAACAAACTCAAATTAAAATATCCAAATTTCAACAAAAATTACAAGGAATCCACACAAAGAAAAAACTCCAGGAAATTGTGAGGAAAAAAAAAGCAGTCACTATAAACTGACTCTGAGTCCAGATGTTGGATTTAGCAAACAAGGACTTCAAGGAAGCTACTATAAATATATTGAAGGGGGGCTTCCCTGGTGGCGCAGTGGTTGAGAGTCCGCCTGCCGATGCAGGGGACACGGGTTCGTGCCCCGGTCTGGGAAGACCCCACATGCCGCGGAGCAGCTGAGCCCGTGAGCCATGGCCACTGAGCCTGTGCATCTGGAGCCTGTTTTCCGCAACGGGAGAGGCCACAACAGTGAGAGGCCCGTGTACCGCAAAAAAAAAAAAAAAAAAAAAAAAATATATATATATATATATATATATTTAAGGATGTATAGCAACTCTTTAAACATTGAAAAGAAAATATGATGATACAACAAAGGGAGAATCTCAGTAAACAAATAAAAATGAAAAAACAGACTCTAGAATTGAAAAGTATAGTAACAAATGACAACTTCACTAGGTGGGCTGAAACACAACTTGAGAGGGCAGAAGAATCAGAGAACTAAAGAAAGAATGTAAATTATGCTATCTGAAGAACAGAGAGAAAAAATTTAAAGAAAAATGAACAGAGCCTCAGAGGTCTGTGGGAAAATAGCAATCTGACAACATTTTTTAATGGGAGTCTGAATAAATCTACTAAAAATCATTGAGCTGTGCAATTAAAATTAATGTATTTTTGGTATGTAAATTTAACCTCCACAAAGTTTTTTTTTAAGTCTCCAAACATTTTTGTTGTCTTTTCATTAATAACTTTAATAATTTGTATTATTATTAATTTAATTTTCTCTATTTGTTGCCTATTTTATGCTCAAGAAATACGTGGAGAGAGTGATGAAAAGATAGACACAATTTTCATGAAATTGAGGTGTGAGGTAAATATCAGACAGAATGGCATTGTGCAAGAAGATTTCTTTACTTTAAAAAATAAATCAAAGATTCTTAACCAACTGCAACATAAACATGAATTTTCTGTTTCAGTAACTTTCTTTATACTAGCATGTGACTATACAAGTTACACAAAAGTGGCTCTGCATAAAAATTCTCCCCAATATGAGGCCTAATTTTTAAACAAGATACGTTTTTCAGATCAAAAACAAAGGTGAGCTCCATTGCCAATGCCAGTCCGCTAGTCTCAGCTACCTGCCTCACCATCATGACTCCTTATAACATCTTTCAAACTGATATCTCTTCATCTGCTTTTGCTTTGCTCTTCTGTGTTTGATGTCCTACAAGCCTGACTAGCTTTCCAGCCAATGCCACATCTTTCTCACCCTAGTTTGTTCAAACTCTGCTAAGATCATCTTTCAATCTTTGGAATAACGCCTCAGAGCCTTTGCACCATCCTTTCTCTGACCAGTATACTGTACCGTACCATAATTTTCCCTTAATTAATGCCTACTTATATCTCACATTTCACCACAAATATCAGCAATTTGCAAAACAGGAATATTTTTGCTTCATGAGATACGACAGCTGATTGAAAGCAACTTTCACAAGCCTTGAGTTGTGTTATAATAGTGGTTATAACACAACCACTATTATTATTATTGGCTTAGCATTCCAATTATTCCAGCCTCTAGCTCAACATTGCTTTGATTCTCTTGGTTTATCCTTCAGTGTAACAAGATGGCTCTTGCAACTCAGCCTCACATCCTTTTACAATTCCAAAGGTTGGGGAAAAAGAGGTGGAGGTTTGGGCAGAAAAAATTAGCTTTCTTTATAGCAGAGATAAGAATATTTTCTATAAAACACCCAGAAAACAACTTCTTTCACTTCATTCCACAGAATTCAACAGTGACTATGCTTGCATTCAACAGATACAAGGGAGTACACAAAGTGAGCTTCTGGCAAAGAGCAATATGCATCACCATCTAACTGAGTATTTTGTCACCCAGAACAAAGTCAAGTTCTCTTAGTAAAGATGAGAGAAACAGCTATGAATTAGCAATGAACTGTGTTTGCCATCAATACTAGCATACATCTATTTTCATAGTAATTTGATTTCTGTGTGTCTTTTCCACTAAGACTCTAAGCTCCATTAAGTCAGGAACTAGAGATGACTTACTCACCACTATTTCCCCCAGGATGTAACAATATAAAAGTGAAACACAAATGATCTCCTAAAAATAGTCACTGTGAAAATTCAAATTTCACACAGGAATAAAAACAGTATGCTTAAACCAAATATTTTTTTTATTAGGGATGTCCTCCCCAAGGGGTAGTTGGCAATGTCAGGAGACATTTTTGATGATCACAATGGGAGGGAGAGACACTGCTGGCATCTAGCGAGTAAAGGACAGGAATTCTGCTAAACATATTACAATGCATAGATAGCCCACACATGAAGACTTGTGCCATCCAAATTCATGTAATAACTAGTATATGCCCACAGTACCAAGGTCGAAAAGCCTTTGCTTAACCCCATTTCACTAAACTTGTAATGTTCTGGAAAAGCTGAAAAATAGCTTCAGCAACTACTTTTCTTATTTTCCCTTCACACCATCCCCCTTTCTATCATTTTCTGATAGAAAGAAAGTAATAAAATCTATGTATGAAAGGGGATACAGAATATATACCACATCACTGCTCCTAATTGAGTCTGGGGAGTTCAGGACCAGCACCCCCAAGATGCGTCAGGAAGGCATTTGTGTAAGAGGCATTTCATGATCTGGTAAATGCTTCCTCATATCTTGTTACCTGCATTTGGAAACATCTATTCAAGACAAAGTGAGCACCTTTTCTACCCATAGAAAGCATGTCCAGGGACTTCCCTGGTGGGAGTTAGGACTCTGTGATTTCACTGCTGAGGATGTGGATTCAATCCCTGGCTGGGGAACTAAGATCCCACAAGCTGCATGGTGTGGGCCAAAAAGAAAAAAAGAATAAAAGAAAAGAAAGCAAGCATGTCCTAGTCTTATTTCCTATCCAAAAAGTCAAGCATAAGAGAAAGGACAAAACTAGTAACAGTACTTTTGTGTTGTGAGAATCACTAATTTATAAATTATGGTTAATGTTTGTTCATCATCATATTAAACATACTTAGAGAACAAACTTATGGTTAACAGGGGGAAGGGTGGGGGGGAGGGACAGACTGGGAGTTTGGGATTGACATGTACATACTGCTATATTTAAAACAGATAACCAACAAAGACATACTGTATAGCATGGGGAACTCTGCTCAATACTCTTTGGTGACGAAGGTGGGAGGAGTATTTGAAAAAAGAATAAATACATGTATATGTATGGCTGAATCACTTTGCTGTACACCTGAAACTAACACAGCATTGTTAATCAACTATACTCCAATACAAAATAAAAATTATAATGAAAATAAACAATAAGAATAAACACGAGTATATCATTTCCAGCTAATAAATATCAAGGAATTTTAGGATGGAGAGCCCCAGAAAACTAGAAACCCTGACAAAGATGTCTACAGATTATATTTAAATGAACTTTAGTCATCCTAAGTCAGCCTCTCTGATTGTATTAACTTCTTGTGGCTGCCGTAACAAACAACCACAATGAAGTGGCTTCAGACAGCAGAAATTTATCCTTATATCATTCTGGAGGCCAGAAGTCCAGAATCAACATGTCAGTGGAACTGCACTTTCTCTAGAGGCTCTAGGGAAGAATGCTTCCCAGCATCTCCCAGCTTCCAGTGGCTGTCAGCATTCTTTCTTTGACTTGTGGCCATATGACCCCAAACTCTACCTCTGTTTTCATATCACTTTCTTCTCTGTGTTTCTGTTCTCCTCTATGTTCTTATAAGGGTACATAGCACTGGATTCAGAATCCACCCTTAGAATCTAGGATGACTTCATCTCAAGACCCTAAACTTAATTATATCTTCAAATAGCCTTTCTCCAAATAAGGTAACATTCACAGATTTCAGGGATTTGATGTAGGTATCTTTTGGAGAGTCATTTTTCACCTTACCACACTGATCATTTGAGATTTTTCTTTTATTTTGAATATTAGCTTTTAAAAGATTCTATACCTCAGTCATTTGATCACGGCAAGGCTAATTTTGAGTTATAATATGGCTTATACTTAAATGTCTATATCTAAATTTTGTTAGTTACAAAATTGTCTACCATTTGTTGTATTGCTATAGGGTTATTTCAAACCTCTTTTATTTAGCTGGCAAATACCTTGTTCATTTTCTGTTAATATCAGCTAGATTATACTTTCACATTAACAGTATTACACAGAGTAGTAAGAGATAATCTAGATCATTCTTTTTCAACACTGAAACCTACTGTTTTGGACACATACACCATGGCCTGTGTGCTATCCTATAAATGTTCTCTCATATTCTAATCTTTTATTGTTAAAAACTGAAATATCTTTGGCAAATATTTCCAAATATGTTTCCTCTAAGACTCTCATAACACACAAAAGATTAACCTGATTTATATCATGGTTAAATGTCTTAATTTCCCAAAGGAATTTCAAAAGGAAGAAAATAAATGTTTTCTCATGGCCTAAAATATATGAAATGCTATAGTTGCTATTCAATTAATTAATTAATTAATTTAAAAATATTATAAGATATGATACAAGAAAATGCCAAGGAAATATTTTTGTGTGAATAAAAGATGGTACAGACCTTGGGGGCCAAGACAGTGAATCAGGAAGGCCCTGAGCTCACCTCCTCCCGTGGGCACACCAAAATTACAACTATTTGCAAATAAACCATTGATGAGGAAAACCAGAAGACTAGGAGGAAAGATCTTATACAACTAAAGATATAAAGAAGGAACCATAACAAGATGGACAGGAGGGGTGGAGACACAGTATAGTCAAGACCAATACCCCCAGGGGGGTGACCCAGAGACAGGAGGACAATTACAACTGCAGAAGTTCTCTTCGAGGAGCGAGTGGTCTGAGCCTCACATCAGGCTCACCAGCCTGGGGCTCCTGCTCATGGAAGATGAGCCCCCAGAACATTTGGCTTTGAAGGCCAACAGGACTTACTTTTCAGAGAGCCAGAGGGCTGTGGAAAATAGAGACTCTATTCCTAAAGGGTGCACACAAAAATCTCACACACTCCAAGACACAGTACAGAAGTAATTTGAAAGAAGCCTGGGTCAGATCCACCTGCTGATCTTGGAGAGCCTCTCAGAGAGGCAGAAAGCAGCTGGGGCTTGCCCTGGGGACACATATACTGATGCGAGCCATTTTGGGGAGCTTGTTTTACCACATGGACACTGGTACAGGCAAGCACCACTTTGAAATCCTATCTTAACTTATTAGCTCCAGCACATGGCCCTGCCAACCAGTCTCTCAGCACCAGTACTGGGAAGCATCAGGCCAAGTAGCTAGCCGGGTAGAGACATGGCCCAACCCATCACCAGATCTGCTGCCCTAAGACCCCTGAGCCCACAGCTGCCCTAGGATCTGGCCCTGTCCACCAAAGGGCCCAAGACCCAGCCTCATACAACAGTGTGCCAGAACTAGCCCCAGGATCCCCAGGGCCCTGCAGCCAAAGGCCCTGGGACCCAGATCCACCCACTGGGGGGCCAGCAAAAAAACTACTAGAGCTCGTCAATGAATTCAGTAAAATTTCAGGATATAGAATTAATACTCAGAAATCTGTTGCATTTCTATACACTAACAATGAACTATCAGAAAGAGAAGTTAAGAAAATAATCTCATTTGCAATTACATCAAAAAGAATAAAATGTCTAGGAAACAATCTAACTAAAGAGATAAAATACTTGTACTTGCAAAACTATAAAACACTGATAAAAGAAACTGAAGATGACACCGATAGAAAGACACACCATGTTCACTGACTGGAAGACTTAATATTGTTAAAATGATCATACTACCCAAGGCAATCTACAGATTCAACGCAATCCCTACAAAAGTACCAATGACATTTCTCACGAACCTAGAAAAAATAATTCTAAAATTTTTATGGAAACATAAAGAACCCCAAATAGCCAAACAATCTTGAGAAAAAAGAACAAAGCTGGAGGTATCACGCTCCCTGATTTCAAACTGCAAAGCTACAGTCATCAAAACAGTATGGTACTGACACAAAAACAGACACACAAATAAATGGAACAGAATAGAGATCCCAGAAATGAACCACAATTATATGGTCAATTAATATAGACAAAGGAGGCAAGAACATACAATGGGGAAAAGTGCCTCTTAAATAAATGGTGTTAGGAAAACTGGACATCTACACACAAAAGAAACTGGACTACTCCCTTACATCATGCACAAAAATAAACTCAAATGGGGTTAAAATCTTAAATGTTAAAACCTGAAACCATAAAATTTCTAGAAGAAAAATATAAGCGCTACTCTCTTTAACATCAGTCTTTATAATATTTGGGGGGTCTGTCTCCTCAGACAAGGCATAAGCAAAAAATAAACAAATGGGACCATATTAAACTAAAAAGCTTTTGCACAATGAAGAAAGCTATCAACAAAACAAAAAAGCCACCTACTGAATGGGAGAAGATATTTGCAAAGGATTTATCTGATAAGGGGCTAATATCCAAAACACACAGAGAACACATACAATTCAACATCCAAAAAACAAATAACTCAATTAAAAAATGTCAGATGATGAACAGACATTTTTCCAAAGAAGATATATAAGTGGCCAACAGACACATGAAGAGTTGCTCAACATCACTAACCACCAGGGAAATGCAAATCAAAACCATAATGAGATATCACCTCATACCTATAAGAATGGCTATCATCAAAGACAACAAATAACAGGTGTTGGCAAGGATGTGGAGAAAAGGGAACTCTTGTGCACTGTTGGTGGGAATGTAAATTGGTGTAGCCACTATGGAAAACAATATAGAAATTCTTTAAAAAAATTAAAACTAAAACTACCATATGATTTGGTTTTTGGTTTGGCTGGTCTCTCTTTCTTTCCTTTTTTTGTTTATTTCTTAAACTCCTGCGTATATATCCAAAAACATGAAAACACTAATTCAAAAAGCTATGTGCACCACAACGTTCATAACATTATTTGCAATAGCCAAGATATGGAAGAAAACTAAGTGCCCATCGACAAATAAATGTTTAAAGAAGATGTAGTATATATATAAACATATATATATATATATATATATATACACACACACACACACAGTAGAATATTACTCAGCCATATAACAGAGTGAAATCTTGCCATTTTCAACAACATGGATAAAGCTACAGGGCATTCTGCTAAGTAAAATAAGTCAAACAGTCATAGACAAATACTGTATGATTTCACTTATATGTGGAAATTAAATGACAAATGAACAGCATACCAAAACAGAAACAGTGGAGGAGCTTCAAGATGGCGGAAGACTAAGATGTGATCACCTTCCTCCCCACAAATACATCAGAAATACACCTAAATGTGGAACAACTCCTACAGAACACCTACTGAACGCTGGCAGAAGACCTCAGACCTCCCAAAAGGAAAGAAAACCCCCATGTACCTGGGTAGGGCAAAAGAAAAAAGAATGAACAGAGACAAAAGAATAGGGACGGGATCTGCACCAGTGGGAGGAAGCTGTGAAGGAGGAAAGGTTTCCACACACTAGGAAGGCCCTTCACAGGCGGAGACTGAGGGAGGCGGAGGGGGGAAGCTTCCACGGAGAGGAGCACAGCAACAGGGGTGCGGAGGGCAAAACGGAGAGATTCCCACACAGGGGACAGGTGCCGACCAGCACTCACCAACCCATGAGGCTTGTCTGCTCACCCGACAGGGCAGGTGGGGGCTGGAAGCTGAGGCTCGGGCTTCAGAGGTCAGACCCCAGGGAGAGGACTGGGGTTGGCTGTGTGAACACAGCCTGAAGGGGCCAGTGAGCCACAGCTAGCCAGGAGGGAATTCAGGAAAAAGTCTGGAGCTGCCTAAGAGGCAAGAGACTTTTTCTTGCATCTTTGTTTCCCAGTGCGTGAGGAGAGCGGATTAAGAGCACCGCTTAAAGAAGCTCCAGAGAAGAGCGCCAGCCGCGGCTATCAGCGCAAACCCCAGAGACGGGCATGAGACACTAAGGCTGCTGCTGCAGCCACCAAGAAGCCTGTGTGCGAGCACAGGTCACTGTCCACACCTCCCCTCCCAGGAGACTGTGCAGCCTGCCACTACCAGCGTCCCGTGATCCAGGGACAACTTCTCTGGGAGAACACACGGTGCGCCTCAGGCTGTTGCAACATCATGCTGGGCTCTGCCGCTGCAGGCTCGCTCAGCATTCCATACCCACCCTCCCCCCAGTCTGAGTGAGCCAGAGCCCCCGAATCAACTGCTCCTTTAAGCTCGTCCTGTCTGGGTGGGAGCAGATGCCCTCAGGCGACCTACACGCAGAGGAGTAGGCAAATCCAATGCTGAAACCCAGGAGCCGCGGGAACAAAGAAGAGAAAGGGAAATTTCTCCCAGCAGCCTCAGGAGCAGTGGATTAAATCTCCACAATCAACTTGATTTACCCTGCATCTGTGGAATACCTGAATAGACACGAATCATCCCAAATTGAGGAGGTGGACTTTGGGAGCAACGATATATATATGTTTTTCCCTTTTTCCGTTTTTATGAGTGTGTAGGTGTATGCTTCTGTGTGTGATTTTTTTCTGTATAGCTTTGCTTTTACCATTTGTGCTAGGATTCTGTCTGTCCGGTTTTTTTGTGTGTGTGTGCTTTTTTTCTAGTATAGTTTTTAGCACTTGTTATCATTGGTGGATTTGTTTTTTGGTTTGGTTGCTCTCTCTTTCTTTCCTTCTTTTATTACTTAAAAAAAATTTTTTTAATAATTATTTTTTTACTTTTTATTTTAACAACTTTTATTTTATTTTATTTTATCTTTTTGTTTTTTTCTCCCTCTCATTCTGATCTGTGTGGATGACAGGCTCTTGGTGCTCCAGCTAGGTGTCAGGGCTGTGCCTCAGATGTGGGAGAGCCAAGTTCAGGACACTGGTCCACAAGAGACCTCCCAGCTCCACATAATATCAAATGACAAAAATCTTCAAGACTCAATGCCAAGACTCAGCTCCACTCAATGCCAAGACTCAGCTCCACTCAATGACCAGCAAGCTACAGTGCTGGACACCCTATGCCAAACAACTAGCAAAACAGGAACACAACCCCACCCATTAGCAGAGAGGCTGCCTAAAATCATAATAAGGCCACAGATAGCCCAAAACATACCACCTGACGTGCACCTGCCCACCAAAAACACAAGACCCAGCCGCATCCACCACTACACAGGCACTAGTTCCCTCAACCAGGAAGCCTACACAATCCACTGAACCAACCTTACCCACTCGGGGCAGACACCAAAGCAACAGGAACTACAAACTTGCAGCGTGCAAAAAGGAGACCCCAAACACAGTAAGTCAAGCAAAATGAGAAGACAGAGAAACAAACAACAGATGAAGGAGCAACGTATAAACACACCAGACCTAACAAATGAAGAGGAAATAGGCAGTCTACCTGAAAAAGAATTCAGAATAACGATAGGAAAGATGATCCAAAATGTGGGAAACAGAATGGAGAAAATACAAAAGACGTTTAACAAGGACCTAGAAGAAGTAAAGAGGAAACAGTGATGAACAACACAATAAATGAAATTAAAAATACTCTAGAAGGGATCGATAACTAAGGCAAAAGAACGGATAAGCAACCTGGAAGATAAAATAGTGGAAATAACTACTGCAGAGCAGAATAAAGAAAAAAGAATAAAAAGAATTGAGGACAGTCTCAGAGACCTCTGGGACAAAATTAAATGCACCAATATTCGAATTATAGGGGTTCCAGAAGAAGAAGAGAAAAAGAAAGGGACTGAGAAAATATTTGAACAGATTATAGTTGAAAACTTCCCTAATATGGGAAAGGAAATAATTAGTCAACTCCAGGAATCACAGAGAGTCCCATACAGGATAAATCCAAGGAGAAACACACCGAGACACACATTAATCAAACTATAAAAATTAAATACAAAGGAAAAATATTAAAAGCAGCCAGGGAACAGAAACAAATAACACACAAGGGAATCCCCATAAGGTTAACAGCTGATCTATCAGCAGAAACTCTGCAAGCCAGAAGGGAGTGGCAGGACACACTTAAAGTGATGAAGGGGAAAAACTTACAACCAAGATTACTCTACCCGGCAAGGATGTCATTCAGATTCGATGGAGAAATTAAAACCTTTACAGACTAGCAAAAGCTAAAAGAATTCAGCACCACCAAAGCACTTTTACAACAAATGCTGAAGGAATTTCTCTAGGCAGGAAACACAAGAGAAGGAAATGACCTACAATAACAAACCCTAAACATTAAGAAAATGGTAATAGGAACATACATATTGATAATTACCTAAAATGTAAATGGATTAAATGCTCCAAGCAAAAGACATAGACTGGTTGAATGGATACAAAAACAAGACCCGTATATATGCTGTCTACAAGAGACCCACTTCAGACCTAGGGACACATACAGATTGAAAGTGAGGGGATGGAAAAAGATATTCCATGCAAATGGAAATCAAAAGAAAGCTGGAGTAGCAAATCTCATATCACACAAAATAGACTTTAAAACAAAGACTATCACAAGAGACAAAGAAGGACACTACATAATGATCAAGGGATCAATCCAAGAAGAAGATATAACAATTGTAAATATTGATGCACCCAACAAAGGAGCACCTCAATATATAACACAAATACTAACAGCCATAAAAGGGGAAATTGACAGTAACACAATCATCGTAGGGGACTTTAACACCCCACTTTCACCAATGGACACCAAAGTGAAAATAAATAAGGAAACACAAGCTTTAAATGATACATTAAACAAGATGGACTTAATTGATATTTATAGGACATTCCACCCAAAAACAACAGAATAAACTTTCTTCTCAAGTGGTCACGGAACATTCTCCAGGATAGATCATATCTTGGGTCACAGATCAAACCTGGGTAAAGTTAAGAATATTGAAATCATATCAAGTATCTTTTCCCACCACAATGCTATGAGACTAGATATCAATTACAGGGAAAATCTGTAAAAAAACAAACACACGGAGGCTAAATAATATACTACTTAATAACCAAGAGATCACTGAAGAAATCAAAGAGGAAATCAAAAAATACCTCGAAAAAATTACAGTGAAAACACGACCCAAAACCTATGGGATGGAGCAAAAGCAGTTTAAGAGGGAACTGCCTAGCAATACAATCCTACCTTAAGAAACAAGAACCGTCTGAAATAAACAACCTAACCTTACACCTAAAGCAATTAGAAAAAGAAGAACAAAAAAACCCCAAAGTTAGCAGAAGGAAAGAAATCATAAAGATCAGATCAGAAATAAACGAAAAAGAAATGAAGAAAACAATAGCAAAGATCAATAAAACTAAAAGCTCTTTCTTTGAGAAGATAAACAAAATTGAAAAACCATTAGCCAGACTCATCAAGGAAAAAAGGGAGGAGACTCGAATCAATAGAATTAGAAATGAAAAAGGAGAAGTAACAACTCACACTGCAGAAATACAAAGGATCATGAGCGATTACTACAAGCAACTCTATGCCAATAAAATGGACAACCTGGAAGAAACGGACAAATTCTTAGAAATGCACAACCTTCCGAGACTGAACCAGGAAGAAATAGAAAACATGAGCAGACCAATCACAAGCACTGAAATTGAAACAGTGATTAAAAATCTTCCAACAAACAAAAGCCCAGGACCATATGGCTTCACAGGCAAATTCTATCAAACATTTAGGGAAGAGCTAACACCTATCCTTCTCAAACTCTTTCAAAATATAGCAGAGGGAGGAACACTCCCAAACTCATTCTATGAGGCCATAACCCTGATATCAAAACCAGACAAAGATGTCACAAAGAAAGAAAACTACAGGCCAGTATCACTGATGAACATAGATGCAAAAATCCTCAACAAAGTACTAGCAAACAGAATCCAACAGCACAATAAAAGGATCATACACCATGATCAAGTGGGGTTTATCCTAGGAATGTAAGGATTCTTCAATATATGCAAGTCAATCAACGTGATACACCATATTAACAAATTGAAGGAGAAAAACCATATGATCATCTCAATAGATGCAGAGAAAGCTTTGGACAAAATTCAACACCGATTTATGATAAAAACCCTCCAGAAAGTAGGCTTAGAGGGAACTTATCTCAACATAATAAAGGCCATACATGACATCCCACAGTCAACTTCGTTCTCAATGGTGAAAAACTGAAACCATTTCCACTAAGATCAGGAACAAGACAAGGTTGCCCACTCTCACCACTATTATTCAACATAATTATGGAAGTTTTAGCCACAGCAATCAGAGAAGAAAAAGAAATAAAAGGAATCCAAATCCGAAAGGAAGAAGTAAAGCTGTCACTTTTGCAGGTGACATGATACTACACATAGAGTATCCTAAAGATGCTACCAGAAAACTACTAGAGCAAATCAATGAATTTGGTAAAATAGCAGGATACAAAATTAATGCACAGAAATCTCTTGCATTCCTATACACTAATGATGAAAAATCTGAAAGAGAAATTAAGAAAACACTCCCATTTACCATTGCAACAAAAAGAATAAAATATCTAGGAATAAACTTACCTAAGGAGACAAAACACCTATATGCAGAAAATTATAAGACACTGATGAAGGAAATTAAAGATGATACAAAGTGATCGAGAGATATACCATGTTCTTGGATGGAAGAATCAACACTGTGAAAATGACTACACTACCCAAAGCAATCTACAGATTGAATGCAATCCTTATCAAACTACCACTGGCATTTTTCACAAAACTAGAACAAAAATTTCACAATCTGTATGGAAACACAAACGACCCCAAATAGCCAAAGCAATCTTGAGAAAGAAAAATGAAGCTGGAGGAATCAGGCTCCCTGACTTAAGACTACACTACAAAGCTACGGTAATCAAGACACTATGGTACTGGCACAAAAACAGAAATGTAGGTCAATGGAACAGGATAGAAAGCCCAGAGATAAACCCACACACATATGGTCACCTCATGTTTGATAAAGGAGGCAATCATTTACAGTGGAGAAAAGACAGCCTCTTCAATAAGTGGTGCTGGGAAAACCGGACAGCTACATGTAAATAAATGAAATTAGAACACTCCCTAACACCATACACAAAAATAAACTCAAAACGGATTCAAGACCTAAATGTAAGGCCAGACTCTATAAAACTCTTAGAGGAAAACATAGGCAGAACACTCTATGACATAAATCACAGCAAGATCTTTTTGGCCTACCTCCTAGAGAAATGGAAATAAAAACAAAAATAAACAAATGGGACCTACTGAAACTTAAAAGCTTTTGCACAGCAAAGGAAACCATAAACAAGACCAAAAGATATTTGCAAACGAAGCAACTGACAAAGGATTAATCTTCAAAATTTACAAGCAGCTCATGGAGTTCAATATCAAAAACCAAACAACCCAATCCAAAAATGGGCTGAAGACCTAAATAGATATTTCTCCAAAGAAGATATACAGATTGCCAACAAACACATGAAAGAATGCTCAACATCATTAATCATTAGAGAAATGCAAATCAAAACTACAATGAGATATCATCTCACACCGCTCAGAATGGCCATCATCAAAAAATCTACAAACAATAAATGCTGGAGACGGTGTGGAGAAAAGGGAACACTCTTGCACTGTCAGTGGGGATGTAAACTGATACAGCCACTATGGAGAACAGTATGGAGGTTACTTGAAAAACTAAAAATAGAGCTACCATACGGCCCAGCAATCCCACTTCTGGGCATATACCCTGAGAAAACCATAATTCAAAAAGAGTCATGTACCAAAATGTTCATTGCAGCTCTATTTACAATAGCCAGGACATGGAAGCAACTTAAGTGTCCATCAACAGATGAACGGATAAAGAAGATATGGCACATGTATACAATGGAATATTACTCAGCCATAAAAAGAAACGAAATTGAGTCATTTGTCTTGAGGTGGATGCACCTAAAGTCTGTCATACAGAGTGAAGTCAGTCAGAAAGAGAAAAACAAATACTGTATGTTAACACATATATGTGGAATCTAATAAAGAAAAATAAAATCGTCATGAAGAACCTAGGGGCAAGATGGGAATAAAGATGCAGACCTACTAGAGAATGGATCTGAGGATATGGGGAGGGGGAAGGGTTAGCTGGGACAAAGTGAGAGAGTGGCATGGACATATATACACTACCAAATGTAAAACAGATAGCTAGTGGGAAGCAGCCACATAGCACAGGGAGATCAGCTAGGTGCTTTGTGACCACCTAGAGGGGTGGGATAAGGAGGGTGGGAGGGAGGGAGACACAAGAGGGAAGAGATATGGGGATATATGTATATGTATAACTGATTCACTTTGTTATAAAGCAGAAACTAACACACCATTGTAAAGAAATTATACACCAATATAGATGTTAAAAAAAAAAAAAACAGAAAGAGTTTTAGATACAGAGAACAAACAGGTGGTTACCAGAGGAGAGGGGTTTGTGGGGAGGAAGGAAATAGGTGAGGGAGTTTAAGAAGTACAAAGTTCCAGTTGCAAAATAAATCCCGTCACGGGTATAAAATGTACAGTGTGGGGAATATAGTCAATACCTAAGGAATATCTTTGTACATAGTCTGTATATAGTAAACCGATTTATTGTGGTAATCATTTTGAAATGTGTAGAAAAAAATCACTACGTTGTGTAATAGGAACTAACAAGTGTTGTAGGTCATTTATACTTCAAAAACCAACAAACTCATAGAAAAAGAGATCTCATTTGTGGTTCCCAGAGGCGGGGAGCAGTGGGGAGGGGAAATGAACAAAGATAGTGGAAAACTACCATTATAAGATAAATAAGTACTAGGCATTTAGTGTATAATGATAAATATAATTAACACTGTCGTATGTTATACACAAAAACTGTTAAGGGAGTAAATCCTGAGTTCTCATTACACACAAAACATTTTTTCTATTTCTTTAATTCTGTATCTATATGAGATGATGAATGTTCACTAAACTTATTGTGATAATCATTTCATGATGCGTGCAAGTCAAATCATTATGCTTTACACCTTAAACTTATATACTGTTGTATGTCAATTATATCTCAATAAAAACAGAAGACAGTATATATTTGCACTTATTCTTTTATCTAATTTTCATTTTATATCTAATAAAATATGATCTAAACAAGCATATGTGGGGGATGTAAAAAAACTTTCCTCCACCCTCTTAGGTTCTGTGGCTGGGATCTACCTATCGAACTGACAAAAGACAGATTAACAAGCATATAAATTTTATTTAATATTTTTATATACACTAAGAGCATTCATAGGAAAAAGTAAAAATCCAAAGAAGCAGTTAGGACTGAGAGCTGATATGCTTCTTAACAAAGAAAGATAAGTTTGAGGAGAAGTGACAAGACAAAGGAAAAGTGTGTTACATCTCTAGAGGTGATAAATTGTGGAAAAGTGACTCAGAAATATATGGAGGAAACTAAGGAAGAAAAGGGTTATTTTAGTATGTCTGTTTGTACAGATTCATCTCAGCCTCAACTCCCCGTCTCTGGTGATAAAAATGTTCCTCTCTCCCCAGTGTAGGGAAAGCACCTTTCTCATAAGAAATTGTATGCCCTGCTTTTAGGTAGAAGGGGGAGGCCAGGGAGCCCTTCCTACAGCTGTTGTTTGTCAAGTGTCTTCAACTCAAAATTGTCAATATGGCAAAGTGGCATATTGTGGGGTGGCATGTCAAAGGATATCAGTCAGGGATAAAGGCAGGTTGATAAAGTGGATAGAGTAAGGGTAGGTGATCTCAGTTTTGTATTTAGCAGTCTTGGCAGCCCTCTCATTCCCTAGAGATACAGTATCAGTCTCCTTACAATGGGCTGGACTGTGAACAATAGTCACTGTAGTAGGGAGATGAATAGCCTGTAATAGAGTAACAATTATATGCCCATTGGCAACAGCAGTATCAGCAGAGGTTAAGAATCTACAGGATTTACAGATTGTACCAACAGCATGGAAGACTCCAAAGGCATATCTGGAGTTAGTGTAAATAGTGGCAGTTTTCTTTTTTGCCAACATGTAAGCTGTGAGTTTGGCAGCTTGGGCTGATTTTACAGTGTGTAAATAGTATGCCTCAGGAGTTTCATATAGGAAAACTATGTTGTAAGGAGTTATGTTTTCCTGGAAATTTTGTTTAAAAGAGCCATCACAAAATTGAAGTCATTCTGGGTTGTCTAAGGGGATATCTAAGAGATTTTCGTGTGTGTCTTTGAAATTATTTCTGGAGTTGCAAGGCAATCATGTGGAATGGAGTGGGGCTGTCCACCATCTGGGAGGGGTTAGAAGAGCTAAATTTAAGGTGCTACAGCAGTGTAAGATGAGGGAGGGATTGGTGAATAGGGCTTGTTCATAGGTGGTCTGCCTCCATGTAGAGAGAGGAGCTATGTCTTATCAACTCGTAAGGGAACAGAAACAGTATGAGGAACATAGAGGTGAATGGTAGCCTAATGTAAGAGCAATGGTTTTGTCAATTAGGGTGGCAGTTATGGACACACAGACATGGGAGCATGTCTGATGCCACAACATCTAACTGACATGAGAAATATGCCATAGGACTTATCTAAGAATAAATGGTTGTACTAAAATACTGCAGCAATTCCATTATTGTCTTGGTGACAAATTGACAAACATAGGTGAAAATGTTTATCAAAACTGGGTAAGCCAAGAGCAAGGGCAGCAGAATTAGGAATTTGTTGGCAACAATAGCACCTGCCCCCCAAAATTTACATAGTTGTGTTTTTGTTTTCAGAAGAGGGAGGGACAATATTAACCCAAGGCATTTTGGTATGAGTTTTGAGTGCCCTGAGATACCTCATGTTCTAAGTAGTTAACAGTTGTCTGTACCCATTGAAGTCTATATTGGGAGGCTTTATAGCCTTGTTCAGTTAGTGCCATTAAGAGAATGAGGGAATCTATAAAAACACCTTCCTTAGTTTGATTACAAAGTAAGAGGCCATCAACATACTGAACGAGAGGGGAGCCTTGGGTAAAAACTAGAATCTAAGCTTTAAGAACCTGGGAAAATATTGAGGGAGACTCACAATATCTCAAAGGTATACAAGTCCATGTTAATTGTCTTCCTCGAAATGCAAATACAAAGAGAACGTGTGCAATGCCATTAGAAAGCTGTGCAGGAGTCAGTGACTGTAAATCAAGCTATGTCAGCAGGAATTGAGGCAAGAATAGTAGTTGGACTAGAGACTATAGTGTGATGAGGAATTACAAAAACATTTATTGGCTCTTCCATTTTGTACAAATCAATAATTTGATTCCCATCTGAATCAAACGTCCCTTCTTACTGATAAGATTGAGGAATCACAGAGTGAGGAAGTAAATATAAGAACACTTGGCTCTATTATAAGTACAATTCCTTTTTTTTTTTTTTTTTTGCTTCTTGAAAAAAAGGGTGTTGGGCTTCTGCTGGGACAGGTTTATTCCTTTTCCAGAAAATGTGCATGGGCACTGCACTGAAGAGCAATCCAACCTCATTTGCATGTGAGGACCAGAGACTAACTAGTACATCTCTTAAGGCTGCACTTCTCTTCAGAGGATTTTAAAGTGAGATAGGTCTCCATTGGGGAAAGTAGGAAGCTTGCGATTTGGTCTGAGAGCAGGGAAATAAAAATACTTTTCTCATTACATTGTATGGTGGCATTAAATTTACATAACAAGCCTCTGCCTAAAAGGTTTGCTGATGAAGAACCAGAAACTAGAAAGATATGATGGGTGGTTAGAGGGCCTAAGGATTTTGCAGTGGCCTGAGATATGACAATAAAATAGGTTACCTAGAGACTCCAACAGCTTGAACAGAATTAGAGGTGACGAACAAATATAAATCCTCTAAGTCAATGGTAGAGAAAGTTCCACTGGTATCAGTTAAGAAGTACCGTTCCTAATATTCTATTTTAAGTTTAATGCTGGGTTCTGAGGTACAGCTGAGGATTGACTGACCCCATCAATCTATGCGAAACTGTCCCACAGAAGGGCAAAACCAGACTCTCTGAGGCTGCTGAGATCTAGGGCTACTGTATATTTAAGCTTACCTCTGTTTTATATGCAGGACAATTGCCTTTCCAATGCCCTGCCCTTTTACAATATCTGCAAATATCTTGAGATGGATAGGGAAGGCTCTGTGGTTGGCAAGAAAAATGGGTGGGTATTAAGTTACACTTAGATTCTTACTTCTGTTTTTTAAAGACTCAATTTGCAAGGCAAGGACTGTTGATTTCAATACCTTTTTTCTCCTGCTTTCCTGCAAGCTATTTTCAAAGAATTAAATAGCAACTTCAATAATAACATTGATAAACAGCAACTTCAATAATAACATTGAGAGATTGTCCTGCACAGCCAACCACACCATTTTGGATTTGTCTTCCTGTATTAGGGAGATTTCTCACTAAGGAGGAAATTAAAAGATTTCTATGTTCTGGGGTTTCAGGGTTTAATGCAGTGTGCTTTTGGAAAGTCTGTATAAAAGCATTCAAGACCTTGGGCTCCCCTTCTTTCTGAGTGCACAACTCAACCTTCGAGCAATTCACCTTGGGGGAAAGGTATCTACAATTGCTTCTATCAGGCCTTAAATATCAGCATCCAGACGATCCATTTCCTGATCACTGGAAGAGGCCTGGGAGAAGTTCTGACCATGTGTTTTCTCTGTTAGGTAAGGGGACATTTCCTGGGGGGCCGCCTGGCTTGTCTTATAACTACAGTATAAGCATGGGTGGAAAGAACACCTCTTAGTAGCCTGTTGAGGTCCCTATGAGTGGGTCTGTGAATGGCCACCAAGTCTTCTAACTCCTCTCTAAATCTGGTGGAATCTCTCAAAAGTGGGAGTAAAGGGCTTTGTAGCTTAAAGGATCTGGTGCTGTCCAAGGGACATGTATTTTTGTGGTGGGGGTCCAGGATATATCCACAAAGGACATTGCATAGGAAGGCTAGAAAGATACCCAGAAGATAGGTAAAATTATACGGGACAGCAAAACGAGCCCTACTGCATGGTCCTGAACCTCTGCCAAGGTTATTTCTTGGCCATCAGTATTTACCATAAGTAACCTGTATGCCCAGTCCTGGCCATCAGGCTGGATTATTTTCTATAATTTTTGCAGGGTAAGAGAAGAAAGTGGTCAGTTGGGTATTTAAGAAATTTTCTGGGCAAATCAAAGGAGTTTCAGGGATTAAAGGAATTTGTTGAGGAGGTAGGGCTGGATTTGGGGAGGAGGATTTGAGCCAGGGGTCACGAGATCCAGAAGATCTTCTGGAGGGTCACAGACAGGGAGTTAGTTATAAACAAGGGTATAGGAGCACAGGGAAGCGGAATTCACTGTGGGTGTGGAATTTAACTTCTGTTTTCATTTCCATTCTTTAGTCTTGTTAAAAGTGTCCACAGGCTAGCCATAATGCTCTTTTGTGTCCTTTCAATTTAATCATTCCACAGATACCAATAGGACATTTGTTTAGGATAAGAGCTCTTTAAAATTTCTTTCAAATATAAAAGTTTTTTTTTTTTTTTTTCAAATCAAAGGATCCATCATCTGGCCATTGACAAGCAGACTCTTTAAAGTTATACCCCTTTTAACTGTGATTAAATCCAATAAGCCTTTCCATAGAAAGACCTAGAGGTAATTTTTTAGACTTCGAATAATTTTTTTTATCATGGATGCAAGAGACACCACTGGTGTGGGTACAGCCCACATGATTCAAAAAGCCACTCATAAAGGTAGCTTAAGATACTACAAAGCTACAGTAGTCCAAACAGTATGGTGTGGAAAAGAAACAGACACATAGATCAACGGAACAGAATAGAGATCTCAGAAATAAACCCATACACTTACGATCAATTAATCTACAACAATGGAAGAATAAATAAACAAGAAAAGACAATCTCTTCAGTAAGTGGTGCTGGGAAAACTGGACAGCTACATGTAAAAGAATGAAATTAGAACCTTTTCTCACACCATATACAAAATAAATTCAAAATGGATTAAAGACCTAAGTGTAAAACTGGAAACCATAAAACTCCTAGAAGAAAACATAGGTGGAATACTCTTTGACATAAATTGTAGCAATATTTTTTTTGGATCTGTCTCCTAAAGCAAAGGGAAAAAAAGCAGAAATAAACAAATGGGCCCTAAGTAAACTTAAAAGCTTTTTTTGCTCAACAAAGGAAACCACTGACAAAATGAAAAGACAACCTACTGAATGAGAGAAGACATTTACAAATGACATGACCAATAAAGGATTAATATCCAAAATATATAAACAGTTCATACAACTCAATATCAAAAGAACAAACAACCTTATTGAAAAATGGGCAGAAGACCTGAATAAACATTTTTCCACAGAGGACATACAGATGGTCAATAGACATATGAAAAAATGCTCAACATCACTAATTATCAGAGAAATATAAATCAAAACCACGATGAGATATCACCTCATACCTGTAAGAATGCCTATCATCAAAAAATACCACAAAGAGCAAATGTTGGTGAGGATATGGAGAAAAGCAACCTCAGTACACTCTTGGTCAGAATGTAAATTGGTGCAGCCACTGTGGAAAAGAGTAGGGAGATTTCTCAAAAAACTAAAAATAGAACTACCATATGATCCAGCAATTCCACTCCTGAGTATATATTTGAAGAAAATGAAAACACTAATTTAAAAGATGCATGCACTCCAATGTTCACAGCAGCATTACTTATTATCACCAAAATATGGAAGCAACCTAAGTGTCCATCAATAGATAAAGAAGATGTGGTATATATACAATGGAATACTACTCAGCCATAAAAAAAAAAAATGAAAATTTGCCATTTGCAACAATATGGTTGGACCTGAAGGGCAACGTGCTTAGTGAAATAAGTCAGACAGAGAAAGACAAATACTGTATGTTATCACTTATATGTGGAATCTAAAAAATAAAACAAGAGAATATATATAACAAAATGGAAACAGACTCAGAGATACAGAGAACAAACTAGTGGTTACCAGTGAGGAGAGGGAAATGGGGAGGGGCAATATAGGATTAAGGGATTAAGAGGTACAAACTACTATGTATAAAATACATAAACTACAAGGATATATTATACAGCACAGGGAATATAGCCAATATTTTATAATAGCTCTAAATAGAAAAAAAATCTGTAAAATTTTTGAAACACTATGTTGTACACACCTGAAACTAATATTGTAAATAAACTATACCTCAATTTTCTAAAAAGAAAGCAAAGACCCTTGTTGTCACAAATGGTTAAGAATAGTGTTTGTGAGAACTTGTATCACCAGTCTCTCACAAAAGTAAGACACCTCCAATCACAGACTTAATAATCTGATACTGGGCAGCTGATACTGATATGCCACTTTTCCAGCACTAAGAAGGCAATAAAGGTAGAGATAACAAAAGCCCCTTAAAGGCTGAGACCCCTTATTATGACAAAGTCCCCTAGAGCTGGCACAGTCAGACACAGAAAATGCTGCAAGCACACTCTGTGTCTTGGGTTCCTGGTCTGATGGCTAGCTACCTGATGCAGGTCCAACAATCTATACCTCCTGGTTGACAAAAGGCAGGTTATAAGGCATGCTCTCAGAACACAAAACAAGGTGAAAGGAGAATCTCACCCAGTATTTTTATTGGTGAACCACAGCAAAGCTTGTCCAAACAGACTCCAGTCCAGCGAGAACCATAAACTCACTGATTTATGAGACCACCTCAAACAACAGGCTTATAAGACCCATGGCTGTGTTCTATGCTGTGCTTATCCTCCTTATGAAAATGACACAAGACAGAGAGAAAGGAAAACAATTCTGATCTCTGGGAGGGAAAAGATCAACCAAAACAAAGAATACACAAAGCAAAAAGCATAAAAGTCACTTACCTTTTGCTGGCTATTTCAGGTGTATCCCAAATCTTAGCTACAGTCTCTGAAGTGTGTAGGGAATCCCAGCTAATGATATCCCATCCTCATCACCATTATGGTAGGGGATGAAAGAAAAATGTTCTCCATCTCCTTAGGTCCTGGGTCCTATGGATTGAAATTACAAGTGACACATTAACAGGAGAAAAACACACACATTGTATTTAACATTTTTACATGCATACAAGAGCTTTTACAGGAAAAATGAAGACTCAAAGAAGCAGTTAGGGCCAAGAGCTTATATACCTTTTTAACAAAGAATGATAAAATTGTGGAAAAGTGACAGTATGAAAGAAAAGGGGATTATACTTCTAGGGGAAATAAATTCTGAGAAAGTGACTAAGAAATATTTGAGGAAAACTTATGGAAGATAAAGGCTTGTTTGTACACATCCGTTTCAGCACTGACCTCCAATCTCCAGTAATAGGAATGTTCTTGTCTTCCTCGTACAGGAAGAACAACTTTCTCATGGGAAATTTTATGACCTACTTTTAAGTAGAAAGGAGAAGGTCAGGGAGTCCTTCCTGCATCTGTTGTTTCTCAAGTGTCTTCAGCTCAAAATTTTCAATATGCCAAAGTGACTTATTTTGGAGTGGCATATTCTAAACCCCTTAACACAGACACATAATCTTGGGACTCCTGCAGATTTTTCTGGGGTAAGTAACCTGAAACATCAATTTGAGTTGCATTGACAAGACAGCACCTAGAAAGGCAAAAATGTTTTTTTCTTCTTGCTTGTTAGCTTCCAAGCAGATATTTTTATATGAAAGGGTACACTTTTAAAGAACTGCGAGGGAGTTACGTGCAAAAATTCTCTTCGTGTATAGCAGCATTTGTTCTAATACCTCCTACACAGCACTTTTAAAATGCACCCTTTTCTGTCTTATAGATTGTTGTCTTGGGAGGCACTGTGACTTGGTAGGAAGTGGGTATTTGTAGAACAAAACCCCTGCTACCAACAAAAAGCCTTAATAAAAATGGTAATTTTAAAATGACTGATGAGAGATAGACATAGAAAATAGATTCATAGATGACAGATAGATAACCTTTATACTTCATGGCTTTTTCTGAAATAAATAAACAAAAACCCTAAAACCAAATGAAGATTTCAGATTCAATGTCAAAACAACATCATTCACAATGCAAGTTTCTGTTCACAGCTCCTGTTTTCCTAAATCCCTTTATGATAGTGTATTGGAATGAAGTCTTATATTGTATAAGAATACCAGTACAATAAGTTGAACAGTTGCTTCTGACCAACAAAAAAGAACTATTTATGTTAGTATATGCCCAAGCACTCTTTTTTACAAAAGAATGATGTCAGGAACTACAGGGCTTTTGTTGAAGAGCCTCTGGTCAAAAGCAAAGGACATTTGATAGTTAAATGCAAGGAGGGGGCAGGAAATGAATGAAGACAAACAAGAGGAAATGATTATTTGATTGTGACTGAAAGACTAGAGCACACAAAGCCATGTAGATTAGCAAACCCAAAATGCCAGCATTCCTTCTGAGCTGTAATTTCCTGAGAACAAAAAAGCATTAACTGTGTAGCCTCAATTCACAATGCCTACTAATTGTCAGTGATAAAACTAAGGCTCTTGCTGCTCATCCCAAAACCTCCTACCATATTTCTGTGAATATCACTTGTGAATTTGCTCACTCTATTTCCCTATGATAAAGGCACTCCTGGAAGTAGCATAGGTGTTTTGTATGATTCTATATTTAAAAATAGAGCTAATCAAAACAAGGAACAAATGAATTAGAAAACTTCTGTAAAAACTTATTTATATTATAACTTGTTGGTCAGTCATTTTAAATTATGCACCCATGGAGAGACGTTCTTTTAATGAAAGCTTTATAATTAAATACCTGATAAAATGCTACTATATGGGATAACCAATGCTTAATATTTTGGTAAACAGAAACACCTCACAGGCTTCATGTGATTTGAAAACAACCAAATCAGGGAGAGCAATTAAATTTTCACATAGTACTCTCCTCGTATGTTTCAGGATTCCATACTTATTACTTGTTCACTTGAAGTAAAGAGTATACCTCTTCTAAGTTCATCAATATACTTATTTTTGGTAATAAAAACTGGAGCTAAGTGAAGTGCAACTAACAAAATATGACAATGTTTAAGGCCTTAATATATCCTCTAAAGCTCTTTGTGTTTGCTACTTGTAAGTTAATAAATATTTTATAATCAGCTCTGTTGTATATTCAGTGAAGTCTATACTCCCATTTAGGGAAAATGTTCACTTTTTTCCTTTATTTCCTCAGATTCAGATATTCTTTGTTTTCTTTTCTTTTTTTTTTTTTTTTTTGGCCTCAGATAAGTATCCTACAATGTCTTTTTGGTTTCTTTAGCAGATAGCCACATGGTTGTCAAATACTGGCTACCCAAACATCCCAACATAACCTGTTGATAATACATGGCTGAGCTTATCACTCATGGTGGTAAGGGAGAATGTCATCTCTAGAGAGCTCTGGCAGTGTCTGGGAGGGGTGGGAGAAAGACAAGGTGTGAATTTATTGAAAGTGGGAAGCTTGGCTTAAGGAAGGTCTTTCAATGGTAGGAAGAGAGTGGATTTGATTAGAATTGTGCAATCAATCCCGATCAACAATGGGATTGGTGGAAACTGCAAAGAGAGGATTTTGAAGTGAAATATTCAAATGATGTTAGGGCATGATGGTATCTGTTGATACTTTCCATTGATGGAGTTGACGGAGCATTCTGTAAGCTCCTGTAATGAACAATTAAGCCATTTCATGGACAAGAACCTCATGTAAAACTAAAGTAATGCTAATGAATACATAGCTGAATGGCAAAATCATGCATTTCTCAGTGTCCATGCTGAGCAGTGGGGGGAAAATTATAAACGATGATGGCCCTATTGCTATCAGCACATGCATGCACACATACATACACATATGCATATATAAATGAAGTGCCCAAATGAGTCATTCCTGTGTCTATCAATTATAGCTACTATAATCTCAAAAACAACTAAACAACATGGTCCATATACATTAATGATGAAGTTTTGTTTCCCCAGAAGATGCATTAGGTAAAATTTTGTTATGTTCATTTTTACTATAATTGTTTTGTTCCCTCTTAGCAATAGGAGACCTCTTAGCTTTTTAACCTCATGAGAGCACCCATTTCTATGCTGTTCTGAAAAGGATTGCTAAGTGAATCAAAGGTACCAGGAATTATTTTAATTTTTAATCCCACCCTGCCTTTTAGTTTTACATCCCCAGCTGCCATTTGTATATGGAGTTGTCTTCAGTCTCTCTTCCCTATTACAATAGTTTTGATCCCTGTTTCAGTAGCACTGAATAAGGTCTTCCTTGCCTGTTTAACTCTGTCCTATGCAATTTTTCTTTGGCATATAAACATTTTTTTGACATCTTGAAATTGAGGAGGACCCTGTGGGGCCCTCCTGGGTACAAATCCTTTCTCAGTTCCATTTGTTTGTAGGAAACAGGCTTCATTCAGCCTCCTTGACATTTCCCTGAGTTCCAAAGTGCAGATTCAAACCTGATAGCCATGAGCATGTAGCCCCCAAACCTACTAGAGCCTGAGGATTAACAATGTGACACCACCCTATTAGCTCACCATCAATAAATCTGAGAATTGTGCATGAGCTGTGACATACTGTGTGACTCCCCTCCTTCACCTGGCCTTTGAAAATGCTTTCCTGAAACCCACCCAGGAATTCAGGTGTTTTGAGGACTAGCCTACCCAGACTCCTTGCTTGGTGTCATGCAAAAAAATGTTCCACTTTCCTTCACCACAACCCAGTGTCAGTAGGTTGGCTTTATTGCATGTGGGCAAGTGGACTCAAGTTTGGTTAGGTAACATGTATAATATATTGTACATAATTTCATAGAATATACTGAAGGATACTGGATAAGTTTAGCAGATATACCTTTTAAATTTTAATTGGTTTTGCCAGGTTATTTTCCCAGAAAACTATACCATTTTACATTCTTAGTTGCATTTTTTGAAAATAATAGTTGTCCACATTAACATTAACATTGGATTTTTATCACTGAAACAACAACAACAAACTGAAATTCCCTAAATGGTCACTTAAAATTAAATCTCAATTTTGCCAATTTACATTTTGCTGAATACTTATGAAAAGGATTTCTTTTTTTCTGTTATTTATATTAAAATATCATTTCAAAAGGTAAAAATCTTAATTCTCAGAGAAATCTTATCAGTTTCTAGAATTTCTGCACTTATAGACACTAACTCTATTTCTGTCATTAATTATGAAATTCAACTTTGACTTTTGTATGTCTTCTGAATTTTTGTCATAAAAATGTTTTTTATACATTCAAATACATTTATGTTTCTTTATAGTTTTAATGTCTTCTTTAAAACCATTTTGCTCACTTCAGTTATAATTTAATGTCCAACTTTTTAAAATTTACTTTATATTTCAACCTTTATTTCAACTGGGATTTAATTTTGAATTCCATGTGTGATAAAGCTCTGAATTTGCTATCTTTTAGGTGGAGAGTCAACTGTGCCAAGACTATTTACTAATTAAATCCCATTTAACTCTTTTTTGATTAGGTAGTCTTTCTTCTAATTCTCATTTAGTTATACTATTTCTTCCATTTATTTATTTTTTCTTCTGGAATTTCTATAATACACATGTTTTATCTCTGGAAATGTCTTTCAATCTTTTCCAGTATGATTGTCTACTTCAACTTTGCTCTGGGTTCTTAAACATTCCTTTCATTTTATCTTCTGGGAAAAAATTAGTTTTTCAACAACCATCATCAACTTATTCACTATCTCTATTGAACATTGTATTATTCCAAAACCATACATTTTAGTTATTACCCTTTCAACAGTTTTATTTCTGTGGAAATGCACCTACTTAAACTATAATCTATAGTTCTCTTCCTCTCTTTCTAATAGGTGCCTCCTTAAGTCAATCATTACTAGTAGGCTTCCCTAGCATTACTTTTTTTTTTTTTTTTTTTTTTTTAACATCTTTATTGGAGTATAATTGCTTTACAATGGTATGTTAGTTTCAGCTTCACAACAAAATGAATCAGTTATATATATACATATATTTCCATATCTCTTCCCGCTTGCGTCTCCCTCCCTCCCACCCTCCCTATCCCACCCCTCCAGGCGGTCACAAAGCACCGAGCTGATCTCCCTGTGCTATGCGGCTGCTTCCCACTAGCTATCTACCTTACGTTTGGTAGTGTATATATGTCCATGTCTCTTTATCGCTTTGTCACCGTTTACCCTTCCCCCTCCCCATAGCCTCAAGTCCATTCTCTAGTAAGTCTGTGTCTTTATTCCTGTTTCACCCCTAGGTTTTTCATGACATTTTTTTTTTTTTAAATTCCATATATATGTGTTAGCATACGGTATTTGTCTCTCTCTTTCTGACTTACTTCACTCTGTATGACAGACTCTAGGTCTATCCACCTCATTACAAATAGCTCAATTTCGTCTCTTTTTATGGCTGAGTAATATTCCATTGTATATATGTGCCACATCTTCTTTATCCATTCATCCGATGATGGACACTTAGGTTGTTTCCATCTCTGGGCTATTGTAAATAGAGCTGCAATGAACATTTTGGTACATGACTCTTTTTGAATTATGGTTTTCTCAGGGTATATGCCCAGTAGTGGAATTGCTGGGTCATATGGTAGTTCTATTTGTAGCTTTTTAAGGAACCTCCATACTGTTCTCCACAGTGGCTGTATCAATTTACATTCCCACCAACAGTGTAAGAGGGTTCCCTTTTCTCCACACCCTCTCCAGCATTTATTGTTTCTAGATTTTTTGATGATGGCCATTCTGACTGGTGTGAGATGATATCTCATTGTAGTTTTGATTTGCATTTCTCTCATGATTAGTGATGTTGAGCATTCTTTCATGTGTTTGTTGGCACTCTGTATATCTTCTTTGGAGAAATGTCTATTTAGGTCTTCTGCCCATTTTTGGATTGGGTTGTTTGTTTTTTTGTTATTAAGCTGCATGAGCTGCTTATAAATTTTGGAGATCAATCCTTTGTCAGTTGCTTCATTTGCAAATATTTTCTCCCATTCTGAGGGTTGTCTTTTGGTCTTCTTTATGGTTTCCTTTGCTGCGCAAAAGCTTTTAAGTTTCATTAGGTCCCATTTGTTTACTCTTCTTTTTATTTCCATTTCTCTAGGAGGTGGGTCAAAAAGGACCTTGCTGTGATTTATGTCATAGAGTGTTCTGCCTATGTTTTCCTCTAAGAGTTTGATAGTTTCTGGCCTTACATTTAGGTCTTTAATCCATTTTGAGCTTATTTTTGTGTACGGTGTTAGGGAGTGATCTAATTTCATACTTTTACATGTAGCTGTCCAGTTTTCCCAGCACCACTTATTGAATAGGCTGTCCTTTCTCCACTGTACATTTCTGCCTCCTTTGTCAAAGATAAGGTGACCATATGTGCGTGGGTTTATCTCTGGGCTTTCTATCCTGTTCCATTGATCTATCTTTCTGTTTTTGTGCCAGTACCATACCGTCTTGATAACTGTAGCTTTGTAGTATAGTCTGAAGTCTGGGAGCCTGATTCCTCCAGTTCCTTCTTTCGTTCTCAAGATTGCTTTGGCTATTCGGGGTCTTTTGTGTTTCCATACAAATTGCAAAATTTTTTGTTCTAGTTCTGTGAAAAATGCCAGTGGTAGTTTGATAGGGATTGCATTGAATCTATAGATTGCTTTCGGTAGTAGAGTCATTTTCACAATGTTGATTCTTCCAATCCAAGAACATGGTATATCTCTCCATCTATTTGTATCATCTTTAATTTCTTTCATCAGTGTCTTATAATTTTCTGCATACAGATCTTTTGTCTCCTTAGGTAGGTTTATTCCTAGATATTTTATTCTTTTTGTTGCAATGGTAAATGGGAGTGTTTTCTTGATTTCACTTTCAGATTTTTCATCATTAGTATATAGGAATGCCAGAGATTTCTGTGCATTAATTTTGTATCCTGCCACTTTACCAAATTCATTGATTAGCTCTAGTAGTTTTCTGGTAGCATCTTTAGGGTTCTCTATGTATAGGATCATGTCATCTGCAAACAGTGACAGCTTTACTTCTTCTTTTCCGATTTGGATTCCTTTTATTTCCTTTTCTTCTCTGATTGCTGTGGCTAAAACTTCCAAAACTATGTTGAATAAGAGTGGTGAGAGTGGGCAACCTTGTCTTGTTCCTGATCTTAGTGGAAATGCTTTCAGTTTTTCACCATTGAGGATGATGTTTGCTGTGGGCTTGTCATATATGGCCTTTATTAAGTTGAGGAAAGTTCCCTCTATGCCTACTTTCTGCAGGGTTTTTATCATAAATGGGTGTTGAATTTTGTCAAAAGCTTTCTCTGCATCTATTGAGATGATCATATGGTTTTTCTCCTTCAGTTTGTTAATATGGTTTATCACATTGATAGATTTGCGTATATTGAAGAATCCTTGCCTTCCTGGAATAAACCCCACTTGATCATGGTGTATGATCTTTTTAATGTGCTGTTGGATTCTGTTTGCTAGTATTTTGTTGAGGATTTTTGCATCTATGTTCATCAGTGATATTGGCCTGTAGTTTTCTTTCTTTGTGACATCCTTGTCTGGTTTTGGTATCAAGGTGATGGTGGCCTCGTAGAAGGAGTTTGGGAGTGTTCCTCCCTCTGCTATATTTTGGAAGAGTTTCAGAAGGATAGGTGTTAGCTCTTCTCTAAATGTTTGATAGAATTCGCCTGTGAAGCCATCTGGTCCTGGGCTTTTCTTTGTTGGAAGATTTTTAATCACAGTTTCAATTTCAGTGCTTGTGATTGGTCTGTTCATATTTTCTATTTCTTCCTGATTCAGTCTTGGCAGGTTGTGCCTCTCTAAGAATTTGTCCATTTCTTCCAGATTGTCCATTTTATTGGCATAGAGTTGCTTGTAGTAATCTCTCATGATCTCTTTTATTTCTGCAGTGTCAGTTGTTACCTCTCCTTTTTCATTTCTAATTCTATTGATTTGGGTCTTCTCCCTTTTTTTCTTGATGAGTCTGGCTAGTGGTTTATCTATTTTGTTTATCTTCTCAAAGAACCAGCTTTTAGTTTTATTGATCTTTGCTATTGTTTCCTTCATTTCTTTTTCATTTATTTCTGATCTGATTTTTATGATTTCTTTCCTTCTGCTAGCTTTGGGGTTTTTTTGTTCTTCTTTCTCTAATTGCTTGAGGTGCAAGGTTAGGTTGTTTATTCGAGATGCTTCCTGCTTCTTAAGGTGGGCTTGTATTGCTATAAACTTCCCCCTTAGAACTGCTTTTGCTGCATCCCACAGGTTTTGGGTCGTTGTGTCTCCATTGTCATTTGTTTCTAGGTATTTTTTGATTTCCTCTTTGATTTCTTCAGTGATATCTTCATTATTAAGTAGTGTATTGTTTAGCCTCCATGTGTTTGTATTTTTTACAGATCTTTTCCTGTAATTGATATCTAGTCTCATGGCGTTGTGGTCAGAAAAGATACTTGATACAATTTCAATTTTCTTAAATTTACCAAGGCTTGATTTGTGACCCAAGATATGATCTATCCTGGAGAATGTTCCATGAGCACTTGAAAAAAATGTGTATTCTGTTGTTTTTGGATGGAATGTCCTATAAATATCAATTAACTCCATCTCGTTTAATGTATCATTTAAAGCTTGTGTTTCCTTATTTATTTTCATTTTGGATGATCTGTCCATTGGTGAAAGTGGGGTGTTAAAGTCCCCTACTATGAATGTGTTACTGTCGATTTCCCCTTTTATGGTTGTCAGTATTTGCCTTATGTATTGAGGTGCACCTATGTTGGGTGCATAAATATTTACAATTGTTATATCTTCCTCTTGGATTGATCCCTTGATCATTATGTAGTGTCCTTCTTTGTCTCTTCTAATAGTCTTTGTTTTAAAGTCTATTTTGTCTGATATGAGAATTGCTACTCCAGCTTTCTTTTGGTTTCCACTTGCATGAAATACCTTTTTCCATCCCCTTACTTTCAGTCTGTATGTGTCTCTAGGTCTGAAGTGGGTCTCTTGTAGACAGCAAATATATGGGTCTTGTTTTTGTATCCATTCAGCCAATCTGTGTCTTTTGGTGGGAGCATTTAGTCCATTTACATTTAAGGTAATTATCGATATGTGTGTTCCTATTCCCATTTTCTTCATTGTTTTGGGTTTGTTATTGTAGGTCCTTTCCTTCTTTTGTGTTTCTTGCCTAGAGAAGTTCCTTTAGCAGTTGTTGTAGAGCTGGTTTGGTGGTGCTGAACTCTCTCAGCTTTTGCTTGTCTGTAAAGGTTTTAATTTCTCCATCAAATCTGAATGAGATCCTTGCTGGGTAGAGTAATCTTGGTTGCAGGTTTTTCTCCTTCAACACTTTCAATATGTCCTGCCACTCCCTTCTGGCTTGCAGAGTTTCTGCTGAAAGATCAGCTGTTAACCTTATGGGGATTCCCTTGTGTGTTATTTGTTGTTTTTCCCTTGCTGCTTTTAATATGTTTTCTTTGTATTTAATTTTTGACAGTTTGATTAATATGTGTCTTGGCGTATTTCTCCTTGGATTTATCCTGTATGGGACTCTCTGTGCTTCCTGGACTTGATTAACTATTTCCTTTCCCATATTAGGGAAGTTTTCAACTATAATCTCTTCAAATATTTTCTCAGTCCCTTTCTTTTTCTCTTCTTCTTCTGGAACCCCTATAATTCGAATGTTGGTGCGTTTAATGTTGTCCCAGAGGTCTCTGAGACTGTCCTCAGTTCTTTTCATTCTTTTTTCTTTATTCTGCTCTGCAGTAGTTATTTCCACTATTTTATCTTCCAGGTCACTTATCCGTTCTTCTGCCTCAGTTATTCTGCTATTGATCCCATCTAGAGTACTTTTAATTTCATTTATTGTGTTGTTCATCGTTGCTTGTTTCATCTTTAGTTCTTCTAGGTCCTTGTTAACTGATTCTTGCAATTTGTCCATTCTATTGTCCATTCTATCTCCAAGATTTCGGATCAACCTTACTATCATTATTCTGAATTCTTTTTCAGGTAGACTGCCTATTTCCTCTTCATTTGTTAGGTCTGGTGGGTTTTTATCTTGCTCCTTCATTTGCTGTGTGTTTTTCTGTCTTCTCATTTTGCTTATCTTACTGTGTTTGGGGTCTCCTTTTTTTTTTTTTGCAGGCTGAAGGTTCGTAGTTCCTGTTGTTTTTTGAGTCTGTCCCCAGTGGCTAAGGTTGGTTCAGTGGGTTGTGTAGGCTTCCTGGTGGAGGGTACTAGTGCCTGTGTTCTGGTGTATGAGGCTGGATCTTGTCTTTCTGGTGGGCAGGTCCACGTCTGGTGGTGTGTTTTGGGGTGTCTGTAGACTTATTATGATTTTGGGCAGCCTCTCTGCTAATGGGTGGGGTTGTGTTCCTGTCTTGCTAGTTGTTTGGCATAGGATGTCCAGCACTGTAGCTTGCTGGTCGTTGAGTGAAGCTGGGTGCTGGCGTTGAGATGGAGATCTCTCGGAGATTTTTGCTGTTTGATATTATGTGCAGCTGGGAGGCCTCTTGTGGACCAGTGTCCTGAAGATGGCTCTCCCACCTCAGAGGCACAGCACTGAGTCCTGGCTGCAGCACCAAGAGCCTTTCATCCACAGGGCTCCTTAATTTGGGATGATTCGTTGTCTATTCAGGTATTCCACAGATGCAGGGTATATCAAGTTGATTGTGGAGCTTTAATCCGCTGCTTCTGAGGCTGCTGGAAAAGATTTCCCTTTCTCTTCTTTGTTCTCACAGCTCCCAGGGGCTCAGCTTTGGATTTGGCCCCGCCTGTGCGTGTAGGTCGCCGGAGGGCGTCTGTTCTTTGCTCAGACAGGACGGGGTTAAAGGAGCCGCTGATTCGGAGGCTCTGGCTCACCCAGGCCGGGGGGTAGGGAGGGTCACGGAGTGCAGGGCGGGCCTGCAGCGGCAGAGCCTAGCATTACTTTTTACCATCAATACTCAAGTCAATCTGTTAGGCTCTTTCAAATACCTTCAAACTAGCCAGTGATGATTAGTAAAGTTACTTCCTTTTAATACAACAAACAGACTAAAAATCACTGGACCCTTTGCTGTGCCTTGGGAAGAACCTTTTTTTGCCCTCAAAATCTCTCCATGTACTACAGTTAATTTCTTCCAACACTAAGGACCAGAAATAATTTAGTCCACCAGTACTGTCCTTGTATACATATCCTGATTCTTCACATATCCTTTATCATTAATTTGTTTTTATATTTTAAAACTGAAATGGGGTGAGTTTTTATCTAATATATGAAATACCAAGATTATTTCTGTTCATAAAGTGGTGAAATATATCCATATGATAAAATCACAATAAGGCCAAATGGGACCAAAATGGAATAATACTTAAAACTGTGCAAAATATATCCAAATACATTATCAAGTATAACCTCAGACTTATTCATGAAAGATCACTTATTATTCTCATTTTAAAGGTGAAGGAGAGGACACTCAGAGAAGCAGAGACCATACTTTTGTTCAAACAGCGATTAAGCAGAAGAATTAGGACACAGATTCAGATTTTATTTTTTTTTACTCTAAATCCTATTAATTTACATTTTGTAATGCTGATAAGAGCTTGGGCTCCTGAAATTCACTTTATTATATAAATCGGAGATAAATAAATAATTGTATCCTACTCTTTATTTTTTAGAGAAAGAAAGTGAGGCCCAAAGGTCTAAGATGATGTGAATAAGGCTCAAAAAACATTCCTAAAACTGGGTGTTCACTAAATTAACCTACTCAATCCTAAAACTAAACCTAACTCTAAACTTAACCCTATCCTTGACTATTTCCCTAACCCTTAGCTAAAATTGCATCTTTACACAACAATCTTAAAAATCGTTCCCTAAAAGAATCAAGTTTTCTACATCAAATCAATTTTGGTGACATTCCTAATGGAAAACTGACTCAGCACTGAAGACTGCTTAAGCTATTTCAACTTAGGGTAAAAGTTAGTATTAAAATATTTAAGTATTTTGAAATAAAATATCCAAATAACATTAGAAATGAGTTTCCATTTTGTTTACCCAGATTTCAGATAAATCAATACTACACAACACAATTTTAAGCAAAAAAACCCCAATATGTAGTATCAAGCAGTATGTTCAAGTGATATCACCTAAAACTAATATTAATCAACTTTTTCTTTTTGTGAAAATAAAGCTGAGGGAAAATTATCTTTATATCTAGAGAATTTGCATTATAAATGTAGGTCCTAACCAAAACCACAGAATTTGAATAAAGCACTATTTTTAAAACTTCAAAAAATCGGCATGCATTATAAACTATTTTTTTACAGCTCTCATTTCCAAATGTGAAATAATAATACTTGGTTTTTATTCCAATGCCAGAAATAATGTGGCCCATGATACTGTCATCCAAAAAATAATTTGAGGCTCAGTCCAAAAACTTATTAATAGAAACCTGACCTTTATCAGAGTTGTTGTTGTCATTTTCCTCCAAAACTTTTAAATTGTGTTTCAGGCACTGATTACTTTAAAGTTAACCAATTACTTTTCCCTGAGTAGAGACTCATTTTGTTATTGGGATTAAGACTCAGCCTTTTAAATATCGACATCAATATTTCTTACAATAATACTGAGCTGTATTTAAGTACTAATATCCCTCTTGTCGATAATTTTAATCTTAGCCCCAATTTTAATGCATAAGACTATACCGGTAAAGGATACCAGTAGCACAAATCTATCTAGATTCTTCCACTTGATCATACATAATTGGAATATAACTGTAGCCATGGAAACTGAAAACAATATGATTTTAATTATCAAAGGCTTAAAATGAAATATCACTCCTATCATCTTGGTTTATTTCCTAATACTTAGTTAGGTTGAAAAGAATAAAGAGACTTTGTTACTCCCTTAGTCCACCTAAAGGGAATCCCTTTGTGCCCAAACCAAATGGCATTAGATGAAACCAAGTGGAGAAAGTGGATGAACTGTGGCTGAGTCAGCAGCTACCTTTCACTGCTGCAAGAAAACTCTGTTTTGACCCTCTGCCTCCCAACTTCTGAATCTAATCAAGGCTCTCAGACACTAAATCCATCTCCTGCAACTTTAAAGATGGAAAACCACATATATAATTGATAGCTTAACAACAAATGCAGGCCTCACAAACAGGTCCATGAGATGAAGGGACACTCCTGAGATTCCGTCAACAAGCAATCTATTGCATTCAGATGCCTCTGCTTGCTGATGTATTTCTGAGAACTCAGGGACTGTTTAAGATTCAAAATTTAATCTCTTTAAGTGATGAAACAAGAAAACAGAATACAGCGGGCTAAAAATTCTCTGAGTTATTCAGTGAAAGCTAAGAGTTATATTCAGAAGACAACTACTATAATTAAACATAGTATTATAAAAACTTGCAAATTTTAGATATGTGGATTTTTTTAAAAAACTGACAAACAGCTAATAAAATGGAAATATGCCCAACTCATAAGCTTAGAACTTCAGCAGTCATCTCAACTAATAACAAAAGAAAAGGAGAATACAGAAACCTAAATATATTGAATTTGGACAAATAAAAACACTTTTCATAAATAATTATCATTTTTAAAGTAAAAATAAATTTAGGAAAATTGGTCCTTGTATGTAGCACTTGGAAAAAAGTTATATTCTTAAAGAGATCATTATTCCTAATTAAATGAGAAAAAATGTCAAAGTATTGTATAATAAGCAAATGATTCAAATGGTAACCAATATCTTAAAATTGAGTAATTATTTTCTTTTTTTGCATGTGAATATATATAACTCTTCTATTAGTAAAGGTTTATTAAAATGCTACTTATAAACTATTCATGGTATATTACAAAACTGATCTTTAGGGACAGACATAGCTATAGATAATTGCTAGTCTTTCTGCTTTCTTCAAAACACTTCATTTTTATCACTGTATCTTAAGGTAAAGATTATCTATACTGTTCTGAAATTCTAGAATGCATTTATTACTTCTCAAATGTATAATATGATGTTGGTATTTTGTAGAAATGAAGATACAGGGAAATGTTCAGCACAGAAAAAAGAGTTTTAGTTTCTTTACAGAAGTTAGTAAAAACCAAACCCATTATGAAACTTGAAATATCTGAATATTTCCTTAGTATCATTACTCTTTATCTTACTAAATCTCTTCTATTATTTAAATCCAGGGTTATGCAAACATATACTGAACCCACTTTCCAAAAACCCAGAACAATGAAGAGAAATTCAGACGTACAGCTAAGTACATTTTCTTCCAGAAATGCATTTATAAACAGCCTGCTGTGTTTACAAAATTAAATAAAGGGCTTCAGTACACAAGTTTGTTAGTCTTCACAACATTTAAAGGTGATAAGAAAAGTGAAAATTATTGGTTCAATAACATAACAACACACACATTGATTAGAAAATAAAAACATAAATAAATAAAAACACTGATGCTATGTTTTTAGACTTTATTCTCTTTCAGATTCAAATAGAAATTTAGGTAATTTAGAGAGCATAGGTAACTGTTCTCAAGCTATGAACATGAATGAGATCTTGAAATGGAATAAATAGTATAGAGTGTTAGATGGTAGACTGCAGATATTTCTAGCTCAGGGATGGATAAAATGCAGGAACAATGATCTTCACCCTTTAAGGAAGGACACAGCACATGGCAATGGTCATTTATGAAAAAGTGCAAGTGTGGGGGACTCTGTGAGCCTCACTGATTACATTAGAAACTGGCTGTAACATTTCTCTCACTTTGAGACAGCAGTAGCCTTTAGGGGCATCCAGGCACTGTCAGACCAGAGTGTATAATCTGCAGAATAGACGTTAAAGTTCACCCAGTTGCAAAGACATCAACAGGAAATGGAAAGCAAGGACAGAGTTATGAAATAAGCCTGATTGCGTAAGGAGAGCAAATACAGGGTAGATGAATAAAATAGAAGCAAAAGTCTGCATTAGGTTGCCTCCCATCAGGAAACTTCCACAAGCCTCTTAGAGAGCCTCATCCACCAGAGGGCAGACAGCAGAAGCAAAAGGAACTACAATCCTGAGGTCTGTGGAACAAAAACCACATTCACAGAAAGACAGACAAGATGAAAAGGCAGAGGGCTATGTACCAGATGAAGGAACAAGATAAAACTCCAGAAAAACAATTAAATGAAGTGGAGATAGGCAACCTTCCAGAAAAGCAATTCAGAATAATGATAGTGAAGATGATCCAGGACCTCAGAAAAAGAATGGAGGCAAAGATCGAGAAGATGCAAGAAATGTTTAACAAAGACCTAGAAGAATCAAAGAACAAACAAACAGAGATGAATACTACAATAACTGAAATGAAAACTACACTAGAAGGAATTAATAGCAGAATAACTGAGGCAGAAGAACGGATAAGTGACCTGCAAGATAGAATGGTGGGATTCACTGCTGCAGAAGAAACTAAAAAAAAAAAAAGAATGAAAAGAAATGAAGACAGCCTAAGAGACCTCTGGGACAACATTAAACGCAATGATATTCACATTATAGGGGGTCCCAGAAGGAGAAGAGAGAGAGAAAGGACCAGAGAAAATATTTGAAGAGATTATAACCGAAAACTTCCCTAACATGGGAAAGGAAATAGCCACCCAAATCCAGGAAGCACAGAGAGTCCCATACAGGATGAACCCAAGGAGAAACACGCAGAGACACAGAGTAATCAAACCGGCAAAAATTAAAGACAAAGAGAAATTACTGAAAGCAGCAAGGGAAAAATGACAAATAACATACAAGGGAACTCCCATAAAGGTAACAGCTGATTTCTCAGCAGAAACTCTACAAGCCAGAAGGGAGTGGCATGATATACTTAGAGGGATGAAAGGGAAGAACCTACAACCAAGATTACTCTACCCAGCAAGGATCTCATTCAGATTCGATGGAGAAATCAAAAGCTTTACAGACAAGCAAAAGCTAAGAGAATTCAGCACCACAAAAACAGCTCCACAACAAATGCTAAAGGAACTTCTCTAAGTGGGAAACACAAGGGAAGAAAGGACTTATAAAAACAAACCCAAAACAATTAAGAAAATGGTCATAGGAACATACATATTGATAATTATCTTATACGTGAATGGATTGAATGCTACAACCATAAGACACAGGCTTGCTGAATGGATACAAAAACAAGACCCATATATATGCTGTCTACAAGAGACCCACTTCAGACCTAGGGACACATATAGACTGAAAGTGAGGGGATAGAAAAAGATATTCCATGCAAATGGAAACCAAAAGAAAGCTGGAGTAGCAATACTCATAGCAGATAAAATAGACTTTAAAATAAAGAATGTTACAAGAGACAGAATGATTGAAGAATAAATCCAAGAAGAAAATATAAAAATTATAAATATATATGCACCTAACTTAGGAGCACCTCAATACATAAGGCAACTGCTAACAGCTATAAAAGAGGAAATGGACAGTAACACAATAATAGTGGGGGGCTTTAACACCTCACTTACACCAATGGACGTATCATCCAACAGAGCATTAATAAGGAAACACAAGCTTTAAATGACACAATAGACCAGATACATTTAATTGATATTTATAGGACATTCCATCCAAAAACAGCAGATTACACTTTCTTCTCAAGTGCACACAGAACATTCTCCAGGATAGATCACCTCTTGGGTCACAAATCAAGCCTCAGTAAATTTAAGAAAATTGAAATCATATCAAGCATCTTTTCTGACCACAACGCTATGAGATTAGAAATGAATTACAGGGAAAAAACCCATAAAAAACACAAACACATGGAGGTTCAAAAATATGGTACTAAATAACCAAGAGATCAATGAAGAAATCAAAGAGGAAATAAAAAAAAAACCTAGAGAAAAATGACAATGAAAACACAATGATCCAAAATCTATGGGATGCAGCAAAAGCAGTTCTAAGAGGGAAGTATATAGCTATACAAGCCTACCTCAAGAAACAAGAAAAATCTCAAATAATCTAACCTTACACCTAAAGGAACTAGAGAAGGAAGAACAAACAAAACCCAAGGTTAGCAGAAGGAAATAAATCATAAACATCAGAGCAGAAATAAACGAAATAGAAACAAAGAAAACAATAGCAAAGATCATTAAAACTAAAAGGTGGTTCTTTGAGAAGATAAACAAAATTGATAAACCAATAGCCAGACTCATCAAGAAAAAGAGGGAGAGGACTCAAATCAATAAAATTAGAAATGAAAAAAGAGAGGTTACAATGGACACCGCAGAAATACAAAGCATCCTAAGAGACTACTGCAAGCAACTGTATGCCAATAAAATGGACAACCTGGAAGAAATGGACACATTCTTAGAAAGGTATAACCTTCCAAGACTGAACCAGGAAGAAATAGAAAATATGAACAGACCAATCCCAAGTAATGAAATTGAAACTGTGATCAAAAATCTTCCAACAAACAAAAGTCCAGGACCAGATGGCTTCACAGGTGAATTCTATCAAACATTTAGAGAAGAGCTAACACCCATCCTTCTCAAACTCTTCCAAAAAATCGCAGAGGTAGGAACACTCCCAAACTGATTCTAGGAGGCCACCATCACCCTGACACCAAAACCAGACAAAGACACTACAAGAAAAGAAAATTACAGACCAGTATCACTCATGAATATAGATGCAAAATCCTCAACAAAATACTAGCAAACAGAATCCAACAACACATTAAAAGGATCATAAACCATGATCAAGTGGGATTTATCCCAGGGATGCAAGGATTCTTCAATATACGCAAATCAATCAACGTGATACACCATATTAACAAACTGAAGAATAAAAACCATATGATCATCTCAATAGATGCAGAAAAAGCTTCTGACAAACTTCAACACCCGTTTATGATAAAAACTCTTTAGAAAGTGGGCACAGAGGGAGCCTACCTCAACATAATAAAGGCCATACACGACAAACCCACAGCAAACATCATTCTCAATGGTGAAAAACTGAAAGCACTTCCTCTAAGATCAGGAACAAGACAAGGATGTCCACTCTCACCACTATTATTCAACATAGTTTTGGAAGTCCTAGCCACAGCAATCAGAGGAGAAAAAGCAATAAAAGGAATACAAATTGGAAATGAAGAAGTAAAGCTGTCACTGTTTGCAGATTACATGATACTATTCATAGAGGACCCTAAAGATGCCACCAGAAAACTGCTAGAGCTAATCAATGAATTTGGTAAAGTTTCAGGATACAAAATTAATGCACAGAAATCTCTTGCCTTCCTATACAGTAATGATGAAAAATCTGAAAGAGATATTAAGGAAACACTCCCATTTACCACTGCAACAAAAAAAATAAAATACCTAGGAATAAACCTACCAAGGGAGACAAAAGACCTGTATGCAGAAAACTATGACACTGATGAAAGAAATTAAAGATGATACCAACTGATGGAGAGATATACCATGTTCTTGGATTGGAAGAATGAATATTGTAAAAATGACTATACTACCCAAAGCAATCTACAGATTCAGTGCAATCCCTATCAAATTACTAACAGCATTTTTTACGGAACCAGAACAAAAAAATCTTAAAATTTGTATGGAGACACCAAAGACCCCGAATAGCCAAAGCAGTCTTGAGGGAAAAAAACGGATCTGGAGGAATCAAACTCTCTGACTTCAACCTATACCACAAAGCTACAGTAATCAAGACAATATGGTACTGGCACAAAAACAGAAACATAGATCAATGGAACAAGACAGAAAGCCCAGAGATAAACCCATGCACCTATGGTCAACTAATCTATGACAAAGGAGGTAAGGATACATAATGGAGAAAAGACAGTCTCTTCAGTAAGTTGTGCTGGGAAAACTGGACAGCTACATGTAAAAGAATGAAATTAGAACACTCCCTAACACCATATATAAAAACAAACTCAAAATGGATTCGAGACCTAAACTGTAAGACCAGACACTATAAAACTCTTAGAGGAAAACATAGGAAGAACACTCTTTGACATAAATCACAGCAAGATCTGTTTTGATCCACCTCCTAGAGTAATGGAAATAAAAACAAAAATAAACAAATGGGACCTAACGAAACTTCAAAGCTTTTGCACAGCAAAGGAAACCATAAGCAAGACGAAAAGACAACCCTCAGAATGGGAGAAAATATTTGCAAACGAATCAATGGACAAAGCATTAATCTGCAAAATATATAAACAGATCATGCAGCTCAATATTAAAAAAATGAACAACTCAATCCAAAAATAGGCAGAAGACCTAAATAGACATTTCTCCAAAGAAGACACACAGATGGCCAAGAAGCACATGAAAAGCTGCTCAACATCACTAATTATTAGAGAAATGCAAATCAAAACTACAATGAGGTATCACCTCACACCAGTTAGAATGGACATCATCAGAAAATCTACAAACAACAAATGCTGGAAAGGGTGTGGAGAAAAGGGAACCCTCTTGCACTGTTGGTGGGAATGTAAATTGATACAGCCACTATGGAGAACAGTATGGAGGTTCCTTAAAAAACTGAAAACAGAATTACCATATGATCCAGCAATCCCACTACTGGGCATATACCCAGAGAAAACCATAATTCAAAAAGACACATGCACCCCAGTGTTCACTGCAGCACTATTTACAATAGCCAGGTCATGGAAGCAACTTAAATGCCCACCGACAGACGAATGGATAAAGAAGTTGTGACACATATACACAATGGAATATTACTCAGCCATAAAAAGTAACGATATTGGGTCATTGTTGAGACATGGATGGATCTAGAGACTGTTATACAGAGTGAAGTAAGTCAGAAAGAGAAAAACAAATATCGTATATTAATGTGTATTGTGGAACGTAGAAAAATGGTACAGATGAACTGGTTTGCAGGGCAGAAACTGAGACACAGATGCATAGAACAAACGTATGGACACCAAGGGGGGACAGCGGCAGTGGGGTGGGGGTGGGGGTGTGATGAACTGGGCGATTGGGATTGACATGTATACACTGATGTGTATAAAACTGACGACTAATAAGAATCTGCTGTGTAAAAAAATAAATAAAATAAAATTCAAAAAAAAAAGTCTGCATTGGCCCAGCCAATATCCTTTTCTTTTTTGACTCTCTAGCTTCTGTTAAGTGGCAGAGTCTTAATGCACTGGTTCCTTCCACTTGGCTCAATACCATAAAAAGATTCACAGTGCAGTCGGATTAATGATGAATGTGAATAAAGGAACTCTAGAGCAGAAAGGCCTTCATTACATAAGTGGTGATATGCCAAGTACCAGTGTGCTGATGAAATCAAAGCTGTCATAGCACTAAAATATTCACTAAAAACTGGACCATTTATGAAATTAATCACTCCTCAATCATTTCTCCTCTTACTTAAATCAACATATAACATCATTTTCCAAATAATTTATGTGTAGGTCATTCTATACCTGATTGGAGCAACTGTAGAAACAGGAAAAAAAAAAGTATACCAAGAGAAAACTGCTACAGAAGGAAGCTGCAAATGCCTGAAAAAGTTTGGGGATAAGTTGAAATTAGCTCAGAGGATCTGAGAGAACAGATTTATACCACACCAAGATTTTGGCAAATGAAGATCTAACGATGAGACCAGCTAAAAACTGAAGTAGAAAAAATGAATATAAATGAGGATATCTTTTCAAAAGAAGATGGTTTGACTATCAAAAAATTAAAGGAATTCATTGATAAAACTGTGAAATAATTTTGAAAAACTGATCAAATTGCCATTAAGCTGTAAAAATCAACTATACAAATTTACCATTCTATCCATGATACTATCATAAATTTTGTCAAATAAATACTACCACAAAATATTCTTAGTTTATTGTTTGTGTTAAAGATAAGTTTCTACTTATAATTTGACTTCATTTTTACTAAAGACAGATATTTTAATTTATACTTGAGGGGTTTTTTTAATGTAAATTCCCAATACTTTAAAAAAAATCCCCACTTGCTTATCTTCCTTTTCTACTTTTTTTTTTTTTTTTGACTTTTGTTTTAGGTCACCTAGGATTCTCTTTGTGGCCCTTTATTCTGATAGCAATCACAGGCCAGTAAGGAACTTTCTGTATTTTTAAAAATTATTATTTCACTGGTAAGAACCCAATTACATTTGATGTAGTTTTGCTTACATGTATTTGGAATGGGAGCTTGAGACATTCATTTATATGTATTCACCTTTATAACTTTTATTTTTAAACTAACATCATATGTTAACTTACTAGAAATGCAGACTATCAGGGGTCACCCCAAACCTACAGATTTTCCATTTTAAACATATCCTCAAATGATTCATGTGTGAACTAAAAGTAAAGACACTCTAGATCAGCAGTTCTCAACCCAGCTTGCATGCAAGGCAAACCAGATCCTTGTTAGTAGCTGGGCATTAGCAATTTTTATAAGCTATTCAGGCAGTTCTAACATATAGCCAGGGTGTGAGTCCCCTGTAGGCAAGACCCTTGAGGGCAAGACCGTATGCTAGTTAATTTTATGACTTTCTCAGGGGCTCAATAAAATGTCTTTGCGTATATTAGTGGGTCTTTGTCAGACCCAGAATGGCATTTCCTATACTCCAAAGACATGATTTGATATAACAGGAATTACAAGTGGTTAATTGAATTTTGGGATTTCAATTCTGAGATGTCTTCCTCAGTTATGTTCTAAGGCAGAGGCTATAATGGAAACATAAACCCCAGAGACCATGAATAAAGCACACTGACCTTGAGTTAAAGCTGACAGTGGCCTTTTCTTTATGAAAATAATAGCTTTTGTCACTCACCTTATGAGGTGAAATCAAACAAATAAATAACCAAGGATTCTGCAAATATAAAATGCTTTTTATATAAGAACAAAATTACTGCCTCATCAATATTGTTCCCCAGAACAACGTATACTCTGACCACAGAAGATAGAAACTAAAATCTATTACATCTGCAAGGGCCCAAAGCTAGGTTATCGTTGTCCTTAATTCATATGTGTTCCTCATTCTTTAGAATACTTTCAATATGCACAATAAAAGTCACATATAGCTCTTTGTTTCCTTTCTCACTAACCTTTTTGACTAAGGTAAATGAAACATCAGTTTTAACCTAAGTTGCAATAAAATATTAATATTTGATATTTTTTCAAAATCACATAAATAATACATTGATTTTAATTGGTTAAGTATTCTTGTGCAAAAGGGCTCAGGATAAAACTAGAGCTAAAAGATAGCTCTAGATTGTCACTATGCTCTATAATATACAAATTAATTCATATCATCTTTATATTAAACAACCAGCTATTTCTTTCTAAGTATTTATACCAATAGATAGCATGGACTTAGAACAAATTATTCGTAAAAATATCTTCTGTATTTTTTCCCACAAGTCTCTCCTCCCTAAAAATTTAGAAAATAGTTAATATAGTAATACCTAGGGCTGCCTCACTGACATGATTTATGCTTTGCAATCATAAAATACTGTACCTAGTCAACTGAATTTTAAGAAGCTAAATGCTAGTCAGAAAATTTTATCCCATTTACGAATAAGTTCACAGTGACAAAATATATTTCCCTTGTGAGTTCAGACATTGTCAGTGAGGAAAGGCTCTTAGTTGCTCCTGGTCTGGGCTTGAATCTCTAAAGAAAAAGGTACTTACTAAAACTGTTATCTGAGTCACTTAAGATATATGGCCCTGACTACCAGTACTTTCTCTATTTTTCACTTCAAATATGAAAAATGAGAGCTATTCCTCTCCCAGAAAATCTAGGAATGTTTCTTAAAGGTGGGAAAAGTTGAAAGAGAAAAAAAAAATCTGTGACGACTCAATTTTTGTTGGGGGAGGGGGTTTATTTCTTCTGATTTTTACATATCTGTCCTCACCTAAAATATCCACTCAAAAACAAGTCAATTTTTTCCCATACTATTAATGCCATACGGAAACCGTGAAATTAGATGGAGATCAGAGAATGAACACTATTTCATTTATGTTTCTTTCCAGATAAACACTTTTCCAGTGGTTTATGGAAGAAAACTGATCTTCCATTGAGTAGACCCAAAGTGCCTTAAACAAAATGGATATTTATGAATAAACCTCTTAGGGCTACAGTTTCATCATTCTGCTTTGTTTCTCTGAGAAGCTCAAGAGAGTTTTGTGATTTACTAGCTGGGAAGTAATTTATTTATTGCTGACAGCAAGGCCCTGAACAAGGAACCAGCACAAATAACAATGTGAAATGGTGCTAAATAAAAATTACTAGGATATTATGTCTTCCCTCATGATACCTGGGGGCTGACTACTCAAAAACTGATTTAAATTAGTGTTTTATATCAGATTATCATGCCAGGGACACTGAGTCTTCAGAGTATGCCTAAGGATTCCTACATCACTTGACTTTCAAAAAAAAAAAAAAAGAAAACATATGCATTACTGAGGTTAAAGCTGTGATAGCTGGAAGGTGGTAAACGACTAGGTTGGAAGATTGAAAACTATCAAGAATATTGACACAATTACAGCACAGTGCAGGTTTACCCTAAATAACGTCTAAGCAGATGCAGATAATTGCATCAGGATAAGAAGAAACACAACTATGTTATTACAACCTTAGCCTTTACTCACTCAGCATAGCTTGAACAATACACTGCCTTTGCACTTCTGTGAGCAAGTTCTAATTCAAAACTCACCTGTATAACAAGGTCAAGGCTTGATTCCAGGATGACCCCGAAGTCATCTTGGCAGAAAGCTCTAAATCACAAGATAGAGACATAGAGATATCAAGTGGAAGAATATTTTTGATAAAAAGAAATGACATCAAAATAAAAGTAAATTGTTTGACATATGGGACTTCTTTTTAACTTTGTGTTCTTTAGTGACATAGCCATAGGTTTTTCTTCTTGTTTTTCAAATATCCAGTGTAATGCCCTTAATTTTTCTCAGAGAATGGCTGTAATTCAAGAAGAAAATCATTCTACTGTTTCTCCTCATTACTTTTCACTAAAAGTACATAAATTATTATGTAAAAATGTGGAAGATTTTGTTCAGTCACTTCAGTTTCTCTCTAATGACATCAACAGCCATATTCATTGGTATTTTATATTCCTAAATTTTTCTCCATATGGCCTTTTTTTTTTGCAGGTTGTTAAGCAACTTCATTATCCAAATTTTGCAATATTTAAAATATATATTTGAATAGTTTATATACTAAAATGTCCTTATTCTTACATTATTTCATTTTGACACAAAGTATCTTGGCTTTATTTTTCCTACATTAAATTTTTTACTCTTTTGTATTTTTTTAACTTTATTGATGAATAATTGACAAATGTCATTGCATATATTTAAAATGTACAATGTGATTATATATATATATGATTTTATATGTGTATACACACACACACACATATATATAACTATCTCCCATAGGGCATTGTGAATTTAAGATTCGTGAACTTGAAAACAAGTAGGTAGAAAATACTTGCAATTGAATCCTGCTTTCATACATACATGTAAAAATTAAATAAATCTAATTTTATTTCCAGTTCTTCATATACACATTGTGTCACCTTAAAACTACTCAACCTCATTAACCTCACTGTCCTTTATTTCCCTCAACTATTATGTCACGAGTCTTTTTTTTAACCATATTATTAAATATTCTTCTAATATATGACTTTATGGCCACATAGAACCCAACTTTATACTTCTTGCCCTTTTATATTAAATTTATCCCTTATTGTTGGGCATGTAGTTGGTTTTTTTCTCCACTACTTAAAAATGTTACAATAAACATTATTGGACTCGCATCTTTAAATGCATATTTTACAATTTTCTTAGGGTCAATTTCTAGAAGTGGCATTATAGCATCAATGGATATGAATATTGCTTTTTAAATAAGGCAAATTTTTCAAAAAATATGCATAAATTTAAATTTACGTGTTTTGGTCCTAATTGCTCGGCTATAGGCAGGATCTCAAAGATTCAATGAATTGGACCTCTTTGTTATTCTAGTAATATTTTGATATATAAAGAATATATATATATGCATATTACTTTCCTTCTTCCCTCTAGCCCTCCCTCATTCATAACTTTCCTTTTCTAGTTCTTTACACTTTTACTTTCATAATATTTTATAATAGTTACTGGATATCTACAATACTTAAAATTCTTAGAAGATTACAAAATGAATAACACCTGCCTTCAGATTGTTACTTGTTGGGTATATGAAAAAAATAGTGGTATGGACTGACTGTATTTCCCTAAAATTCATATGCTTAAATTCTAACCCCCAATATGATAGTATAAAGTGATGGGGCCTTTGAGAGGTAATTAGGTCAAGAGGGTAGAGTTCTCATGAATAGGACTAGTGGCCTTTAAAAAGTGATCCCATGGGCTTCCCTGGTGGCGCAGTGGTTGACAGTCCGCCTGCCAATGCAGGGGACACGGGTTCGTGCCCCGGTCCGGGAGGATCCCACATGCCGCAGAGCGGCTGGGCCCGTGAGCCATGGCCGCTGAGCCTGCGTGTCCGGAGCCTGTGCTCTGCAACGGGAGAGGCCACAACAGTGAGAGGCCTGCGTACCGCAAAAAAAAAAAAAAAAAAAGTGATCCCAGAGAGCTTGCTGGCTTTCTTTCTGCATGTGAGAATACAATGAGAAAAATATCTACAATCCGGAAGCTGACTCTCATAAGAATCCCACCATGCTGGCACTCTGATCTTCAACTTCAGCCTTCACAACTGTGAGAAATAAATTTCTGTTGATTAGAAGCCATCCGATCTACAGTATTCTGTTACAGTAGCTTGAACTAAGACAAATAGATGATATAGATACATACCTACAAATAGGTATATTACAGGTAGAAAGTGCTAAATGCCTCATAAAAGGTTGCATCCATCCAATTATCCATCCTAAGAATGCTTGCTTTTTTTTTTTTTCGGTACGCAGGCCTCTCACTGTTGTGGCCTCTCCCGTTGCGGAGCACAGGCTCTGGACGCACAGGCTCAGCGGCCATGGCTCACGGGCCCAGCCGCTCCGCGGCATGTGAGATCCTCCCGAACCAGGGCACGAACCTGCGTCCCCTGCATCGGCAGGCAGACTCTCAACCACTGCGCCACCAGGGAATCCCTTGCTTTATTTTTAATAGTAGGTTCAAGATAGCATGACAGTTTTAAATGAAAAGCCCAAGAATATATCCAGTATCAGTGTAAAATGATACTAGATTCCTGACAATTAGCTTCCACCAAAATTTAGCCAGGCTGTATTTGATGAACACGTTATCTTTCTTATTCTTCACCTTGGCAGTCATTTTCAGTAACCCTGCAGTCTTTACAAGGACACCACGGCTTCAATCAGAAACTCAGAATTCACTTTAAAAGGTCAATGAGACAGGGTCACTGTTTCAGGCCTATTTCATACTGACGATGTTATCAAATATAATTCCCTGTGGAGTTACAGAATGAAAGAATGGAGATACTTTTCTGAGTCACTATATACATTCAGGAAACACGTATTTATGAGCTTAGACCAATACTACACAATTACATAAAACTAATAATCTTACATTCAGCATATTCAAATTAAATGTTTGAATCCATTAATATTTATGCATTAAGTTAATTATTTTCAAGCTAAACAAAATAATTTATTTTAATGGTTTGGACTCAGTTGCTCCCAGTGTCTACATCATAGCTGCCAGTAATTTAGGCACTGAGGGCAAAAGTATTAGACTGTTTTAGGAGTTATCAGGTATAATCATTAGGCCAAACTTCTAAGGTAAATACTTATTTTTAACAGTTGAGTAACTGAACTTCAGCAAATTTAAGTAATTTCTCCTAGTTCATGCAATTAGTAAATGTCAGACAATTAGGTCAAAACCAGCCATGTGACCAAGGCCAATGTCAACATGGAAAGGGACAACATAAGGGTTTCAATCTGGGAAGCTTGATTCCTTGAAGGACAGCAAAGTGAAAGTCTCCTATAACGATCAGTTTATCAAATTGAGTATTAATAAATACAGATAACTCCTTATTTATAGGTTTAAAAAGCACTTTACCAAAACATGTTTTTATCTGTTACAGAAAAGTACATTGTAATACCAAAATATATGTATGTTTGGAATTATAGAAACTCTAAACTTTTTAAGGTATTCTTGACTAATGTACTTATTTATTCATATTTATGATGCACTATTAGGTACTCTAAAAAGCACAAAAGTAAGTGATGAGACACACATATTTACTGTGCTCATGAATGTTCAAGGAACATTAAATAAGGACGTTGATAATTTTAAAATTAAATCATAATAAAGTTCTATTTTTAAAAGTTCAATATATACAGTAAAACAGCAAAACATGGAAGAAACATGGTTTATGACTTGAGAGATACTTCTACTAGCATCAAAAATTCTAAAACTAAATAGATACAACTTGTCTGTAAACAGCAAAATAGTCTATGTACAACTGCATTATGTGATTACGGTTATACATAAATGTAATGCATTGTTCTCATAATTCCTAGTGCTATTTTATACATTAAAGTGGTCATGCAAAAAGATTAGCTCTGGGGCTTCCCTGGTGGCGCAGTGGTTGAGAGTCCGCCTGCCGATGCAGTGGACATGGGTTTGTGCCCCGGTCCAGGAAGATCCCACATGCCGCGGAGCGGCTGTGCCCGTGAGCCATGGCCGCTGAGCCTGCCGTCCGGAGCCTGTGCTCCGCAATGGGAGAGGCCACAACAGTGAGAGGCCCACGTACCGCAAAAAAAAAAAATATATATATATATATATATGTCAGGGGAGATAATTTTTCTAAAACACCATTCTTTATATATTTTCAAAAATACAACTTAAATAATGGAAGAAGAATAGGGTATTAATAGTTTGCTAAGATTCTTCAAAGTGCCTGGGGAAAAAGAAGTTGAAATAAGTAGAATACAAGCAGCTGCTTGCTTCAAAAAGTGTATCAGAAATAAAGAATAAGATTTTTATCATGGTGAATATTTTTCTATTTCTGCACTTCAAGGGAAGCTAAATGATGCTGACTTTATGTGTTGTATATGGACTCAAACACCATAAAAGCCACCTCACTGTAATAAAAAGGTCAAAGAATCACTGTTTTGGGTCATTAGGAAACATGAAACTATTGCCAACCATGCTTCTCTCTTTTTTCCTATGAAAAAAATGTTTTGCTTTGTATTGAAGTCGTTCACCTAGAGAAAACTTTCATAGAGCTGGGCAGCATCCAATGATTTTAGATAAAAAATATATACTTCATACTTGATCCTGGAATATGACCACACTAATTCTTTATATTATTTACAAAAGTAAAGACAAACACAGGATCTACTTTCACAACAGTTCAAGTTCATTTCATACCATGGAAAGAAAGATACTGTGCTACGTTTGGTATGACAGAAATTATATAAAATCAATTGAATACGACTGAAGCAATGTGAATAATTATTTTCATATGTTGTCTCCATAAAAAGAAATGTCCTAAGGGCCAGGGGTTAAAACCAAAATCCATAGAAACATTTTATATCACACTAGATGATAATGAATCACATAAACTCCTGCGAGAAGATAGGGAGAGAAGTACCCGAGGCAGCAGACGCAATGTCTCAGCCACTGTGCAGGAAGCAGCAGGGAGAAGCAAGGTAACATCTGATGCACCTGAGAACAGGAGAACCCTAGAACAGGCAATAGGTATTTCTCAGTTTTAAAACATGACAGGTGGATTCGAGAACTACAGCTGAACCTGAGAAGGTGTCTCTCACCCATTATGTTAAGTGTGAAGACTTTGGGTGATTATAACAGGGCTGGACCAACCTAACCCTTAAAACCCCTTCAACAGAATTTCCAGGGCTCCTTCCAGGACCAGGCACAACATTGGGAAGAAACTTCTGGGAGTGGAATCAAAGCTCGTCAATACAGGAGAAACAGAGACAAAGGAGGGCCAGAGAAGGAACTCAGGACATGATTAAAAATAAAAGAAACATTATCCCATAAATGAAAACTGAAATGGAAGCAACAGAGGAGTGAATAAATACAACCACACAAACAACAAAATGCAAATTCCTTGAGAGGACTAGAAGGTAGAAAGGAAAAAATATAAAAAATCAAAAATACAGAGATGAAAGAAAGAAAGTGAAATACTGAATATAGACAACATGGAGATAAAAGGAGACCCTAAAGAAGAGATTCAAAGCAAGGACCAAAGTTAATACTAAAAATCATAATAAAAAATAGACTTTCCTGAAATACTAAAGATTTGAAAGTGAATACTGAAAAAGCACACTCTGTATCTGAAAATAAAACTTTAGAAGGAACAAGACACTGTTAACAGAAAAACTCCTGGATATTAAAGGCAAAAATATCATTTCTATCTTTAGGCAAAAAGAGCAGATGATATACAAAGAATTATAAACAATGACCACACATAGCAGTGAGCATTTGTAATTTGAAGATTGTGATTTGAAGTATTATTTCCCATTATATAAAGATGGGGCTTCTTGGAAAAATAATTATAGCTTGTACAAGGTAAGTTTAGAACTCTGACAGACTCAATAGTAAAAGTGGGAAAGTAGATTCTCTGTTTTGTTTCAGATTAGAACACTGCCTCAGAGCCAACTGGGCAGTGAAGTATTCTGCAATGTACCTTATTCATTATCAGTTTTCACTCAGATTTCAAAAGTGACAGATTTATAACATTTGTAAATATTCGAACCCTAGATCAGCACAGTTTAGTATATTTTCTTCACTCTTAGTGCCTTTTTATGTATGCATATATATTCTGAATATTCATACCATTTTGTCACTTGCATACCATGCAAATATTACATTAAGTCTTGGGTATTCATTGAATATAAAGATTTTTAATTGTCACAATGAATCACATTACACACATGCATTTTTAAACTAATCTCTAACTGCATATTGCCCTATTATAAATTATGCTTAGAAGAGTATTCTTATCTCTTGACTGTCTACATCAGGGAGTCTACTATGTGATTTTCCTGTCAAACACGTACTATATGATATAGTTATTTCAAATTGGGTTGTCTGTTCCACCATTAAATGGGACTGGTTAAAACTGAAGATAATCTTGGAGATAATACAATTAAAATATTCTCCAAAGAACCAATGTTACCTAAAAGTCTGATCATATACATAACCCATTATAAAATGGTTCCACCAGTATTTCAATAAGGTTAGAAAGAAAGGGCAGGGGTAGAACAGGGGAAGGGAGGGAAGGAAGGAAGAAAGAAGGGAGAGAACTGCTGCAAATAAAATTAAAAAGAAATAGGTGAAAGGGATAAATATAGGAAAATAGAAATAGCCAGGGGCTAGAGGGTGAGCCTGACTAGAGCTAGGTCCAAGCTCCACAGGAAAAAAGAATTCCTAATTTAGATGTTACCCATTCCTTGAAGCCATGTGAAACTTATTATATGTGGTAGTTTTCAATAAGCAAACATCAGACACTCATCTGATTCCACCTGCAGAAAGAGGGACTATGGCTCCATCATTTAGCAAAGACACATAGAAGAGGAGTGTTCTCCCCCAAGAATAACTACACTAACTAAACTGAGGGAAATTTCTAATTCTGGCAAATGTTAATTCTATAATCTACTAATAACTTTATTAATAAATGCTTAGTGAAGCAATTCTCAGAACTTTTGCTCTCAGGACCCTTGTTAGAGGAAGTCATCAAGAGGATGTGACTGCCAACTGACTGCAAGCTGGACCTGGGCAATTGGAGGCTCCTCACCCCCTCCCTTGTCTTTGGAATGTGCATTCCACCCACCATTCCCACACTAGGAGCTGTTTCAAGGACATAGCTTTGAGAAAGTAGGGTGTTATTGTGACCATCTGGACTGAATATGTGATTGAACCCTGGTCAGGCCTTTAAATAAACTTTAAGATTCTGGCCTGAGGTGCAGAGATCTACTTGTAGGACCTAAGACAGGTCTCATATGTAAGTTCCCTTGCTTGTTAAATCTGCCATCTACCAACCTGGAGTGGTCTGCCTCTTCCTTAAGTCTCTCCTTGCCCTCTGTGTACAGGGGCCAGTTTCAGACTTCACCCAGGGAACTCCTGAGGTTGTAAAATAACACCCCTTTAAACTGTTTAAAAATTATTGAGGACTATAAGGAGACGGTGTTCATGTGGGCTATATCTATTATCTTTATCATATTAGAAATCAACACTGAGGGAAATATTTACTGATAAAATAATAAACTTATTACACATTTCCAAAAATGTTTTAAAAAATAATTATTTCTCAAAGAAAATCTTTAGTGAGAAGAATGGCATTGTAGTAAATATTTTCAAATATCTGTAATGACTGGCTTAATAGAAGACAGTAGCTTTCTCCTATCTGCTTCTACATTCAGTCTGTAGCTGTACATTGTCTTAGTTGAGGCAAAAACAGAAACCAGCCTCACAGATACTTAAGAGATGTGAAAACTGAGGAAACATGATATTTGATACCACAGCAAATTCAGCAATCTAAAACAGTGTGTACATTTTCCTCCATAAAATTGATCTGTCTTGCATTTTACATGGATCTTTTATTCGTGCATGATTTTGGTAACACCAGGCATTGATTATTTTAGAAATATTGGTTCACTGAGTTATGCAGATCTTCTAAATGTTTGACACAGTTCACTATGCAGCAACAAAAAGCCATATTTTTAATATTACAGCCAACCTTATTTGTAAAGTATTTAAATATCTGGAAGCTTTTAAGCATGCAGGGACAAGTACAAGTTTTCAAAATTTTAATTTTCACTTGAAGGCCCAAATTTTGTCATTGAAAAAAATACTGTCATTTTCCTTGAAGTTACAGACTCTGTTCATTGTTGAGAAAACGTATGCCAAATACTCAAGTCTGGTTAACCACAGGTTGCCTGTTAGTTTCTTTTTTCAAGTAAAAACAATTTTTTGTGAAAAAAGCAGCTATATCAGCTAGTAGCACAATTGCACAAGTGCTTTTCCTTGAGTAGTCATCATACTTCGTTACACAGTAGAAATGATTTACACATATTTCTTTCTGTCACACAAAATATTAAAAAGGCATGTACATAAACACTGAGATTTAATAAAATTAATTTTTCTTATTAAATATTCAAGGACAATCTTAAGTGAAACTGAGTTTTTAATTTCTTTACAGCAAGTTTATGGGGATGAAGAATATAATATTAGTACATTTGAGGGCTACTGCCTTGTTTTGAGCTACTTTACCAGTAGTTTTCTCCACCATTGTTGTTACACCATCAATGAAATTATCACACAGTGAAAAAGGCACAGAGAAAAGGTAACAATGTCATAATATTACTATAAAAATAATTTTAACATTGCAGATCCTCTGAAAGTGTTACAGGAACCACCACGCCCTTAGGGGACTAACACCATAATGAAATAAAACTCTAAACATACAGTATCGCCAAGGGACAATCAAATATGACATGCCCACAGGTGTCTTTAAGGAATGCTACTCTGATAATTTTTTTATACACCTAATAAATTTCTGAAAAATATATTATTATCAGAACAGGAATGAGGTAAGAGCAGCTAACTAAGCCTTTGCTTTGCCGTACTGTAAAAAGGTAGTATAAAACTGTTTCTAAGGGTTTGGGTGCTGTATTCAGATTTTTTTCTTCAATTGCATCAGGGCTGTAATACAAATAAACCTGGTGTCTGACAATAGGCATTTAATAAATATTTATTAACTAATAAATATGAGTTTATCAATAACTATTCATGTTTACTGCATATTAATATTTATGAGTATCAATTAATGAAGATGCATACACATGACTTGAGTCTTGGTTATGTAACTCTCCAACTATGTGACTTAGGGGAACTTCCTTAGCCTATTTATTTCTCAGTATCAATATATGTAAAATATGCATTCTATGAGTACCATCACCATAGACGTATGGTAAAGTTTATGCCCGATGCTCATCTCAGTACCTAATGGATGGGAATGTCTCAAATAATAGTTCAATACATTCAATCTACTGTCAATCAAACTCTTGAATCATTTCATTGTATTAACTTGCTTTTCTTATTTCCTAAATGTTATCACCAAGAAGAATTTTAAATCTTTGAGATATTTGCTACTAATATATATATGTGTCATAGTTCAATTTAAAAAAAACTGAAAGGAAGGAAAGAAGGAAGGAGAGAGGGAGTGAGGGAAGAAAGGAAGGGAAGAGGGAGGGAGGGAGGGAGGCAGGGAGGGAACGAGGGAAGGACCACTCTAAGGTCAAACAGCAGAGAGAACTTAATATAAAGATTTAGGTATAAAAAATGATGGAACTAAAAGAGTAAATGGGCTGAGAGGTAGCCCAGAAACCTGTAACTACAGAAAGCAGATCTCAACATTTCTGATGGGAGGAAAATGAAAGAGAGGAGATGGCCTTAAGAGAAACCACTCACCAGTGACACTACTGGAGCTATACTCTGTTGTGGGAACCATCTTGTGATGTGTGCAGTATGTAAAATATTTGCAGTACGTAAAATACCAAAAATAAACTTGTTTTGATAAAGCATTTTTGCCCAGCTTTGCCAAATTGTAAACAAGTTCTTATTAAGAAATGTTACACATATATTTATGTGAAACTTGTTTTTGAACATGTTTTTGAGGATTATATTCTGAAAAAAGAAAATATGTCTTTACCAGCCCCCTCCAAAAAAAACCCATCAATGTAAACATGCTGTGTGTTTGAGAGAAAGTCTATTGAGGCATCCATGTCTGCTAATACCCTTGCCTAATATACTCCCAACCCTCGAATAATAATTTCAATATGAAAGCCCAGTTTGTCTCTAGCACTGATCTCCCCACATATCTCAGGAAAACACTGATCCATTCTGTTTATGGACCACACAGTATGCTGTGAGGCAACTGCAACTTTCTTGGGCAGACAGGAAGATATCTTGCTGTCAAAGGTCAGAGACATACCAACTATGAGCCAGTGGTGGCTTAGATGGGGAGAGAGAGACTCACTGACTCCAGTTAAGTAGTGTATACTGGTCACCCCTCCTCAGATCCACTACATCACTTCCTACTTAGCCTGCTGATGGAAATAAATGACAATATTGCATTAACTAAATATGTGTGGGTCATCACTAATTTTTCTTCACATTGCCTACCTTTTGACATCCCAGATCTTGGTTTTGCTATAGACTGAATGCCTATGTCACCTCAAAAGTCATATGTTGAAGCCTAATCCTCCATATGATGGTATTTGGAGGTGAGACCTGTGGCAGGTGATGAGTTGGTGCCCTTATAAAAGGGACCACAGAGAGCTCCTTCACCCGTTCAGCCATGTGAGGACATGGGGAAAAGACAGCCATCTATGAACCAGGAAGCAAACCCTCACGGGACACAGAATCAGCCAGTGCCTTGATCTTCCCGGCCTCTAGAACTGTAAGGAATAAATCTATGCTGTTTATAAGCCACCTGGTCTATGGTATTTTGTCGGAGCAGACCAAACAAACTAAGACAAGTTTCTACATCGACCTAGTGATAATATTCAGAATAAGAATATTCTGCCACACACCTGATGAAAGTACGAGTGCTTCTGCCAGAATCGCCAAAGCCACTGGAAGCCCACAGCTAGCCGGCACTACTAGCATAGCCCTAAGCACTGCCGGATTCCTAAGCCTCCCGCTGCTAGGCTTAGTAGGCCAGTCCTACCAGAACTGTTGTTAAAACAGAAAAATAATAGGAAAATAATTTTTCTCTCCACAATTTCAATTTCTTGCCAGTGACTCCCACTGGCAGAACATAAATGGGAGTCTAGGAAAAATGGACTATGCAGAATTCCAGCCCCTGCAGCACAGAGTTGAACCCAGCATGGCAGAAATGGAACCGATAGGAAGTAGACAAATAAGGGGAAAAACAAAGTAAAGATAAGTACAGCATCTATGTGTGGTGTACCGGATGATTCAGCAATATCTGTGACAGGCTCATATCCCCAGAAATTCTAATCCTTTCACTGCAAATTCTAGTCCTTTCACTGAATTATTGAGTTATCTGAAGACTAGAAAACTGGAATAATAACAATAATAAAAAAGCCAAGATCCTGACAAGAGACCCAACTTAGTCAATATTTATTTATTTGTCACATATTTATGAAGCACTTTGTAAATGCCAGGCACTGTGCTCTATGTTCCTATGCCAGACATAGTGATGAATAGAATAGGCTACTTGTCTTCTAAGAGTCAGAAAGTGAGGTGAAACGTGTTCACAAACAGATATAATCTAGAGCAGTATACCAGAAATCCATGTAAGTAGTGCCAAGTGTTTTATGAATACAATAGGTACAATTTTGATGAGTAGATATGAGCAGGAAAATGTACAGTTTGAGCAAAGAGCAGAGCGGGGAAAGTTCAAGGCTTATTTGACAAATAGCCACTGTATCAGTTTATTTTTGCTCCCAATAGCTAAAGTAGTCTACAGTCAGTTAGCTGCTTTATCTTTTAGAAATAGTGTATGTTTTTTCCAGGAACACGAAAATAAGTCTACAATTAATGTACTATAATTAGGAGATAATTCCCATCTTCTCCCTATTATCATTATTTCCCCTTGAGTATAAAGTTATTGTAACTGAAACTGAAAATATTTTAATGTTTTCCTAATTATAAAAAAGTACATATTTTCTAATATATGATTTGTCTAATTTTTTCTAATGTTTCCAATCAAAACAGGCTCATTGTAGACAATGTGGGAAATACCCTATGGGATATCTTGGTTTTCTCTAATTTATCACTAGTTTATTGTAATTATTATAAATATGTGATAAAAACACTTTTATTAATAATTAAGGGCATCTCTGCCCTTAATTAAAGTTCCACATGGAGAAACTGCATTATAAAGAAAAACATGTTTAAGGTTTATGTTGTATATTCCAAATTAATTTACACTCTTAACCAGTGACAATGGTTCTTTTGTGCTGGACTTGATTTTCATTATTTTACTGAAAATATTTACATATATCTTTGTAAGTAATATTTCATCTTAACTTTATCAGAATTTGGTATACTTGTGATATTGGAGATTTTTGTATTACTTTTGCCCTGGAACAATCCATATGGCAGGAAATGAAGGTTTGAAAGCAATGAAGAGACCAGTAAAACCATCCAGAACTGAAGATATTTTTCAGGGATAATTTTCTTTTCTTTGGATTTTGATTTTGACAGAGACTTTTCTATTTCTCTTTTTTATCCAGTTTTACTGAGGTATGACTGACAAATAAAAATTGTATATATTTACATTGTGCAATCTAATGTTTCGATACATGTATACATCATGAAATAATTACCACAATCAAGCTAATTAACATATCCATTACCTCACAGCTACACTTTCTCTTTTTTTTTTTTTTTTTGGCAAGAACACTTGGAATCTACTCTCTTAGCAAATCTCAAGTATTAATACATTATTATTAACTATAGTCATGTTGTGCATTAGGTCTCCAGAACTTATTCATCTTATGACTGAAAGTTTGTACCTTCTGACTAATACTTCCCCACTCTCCAGGCCCTGATAACCCCATTCTACTGTTATTATAAGTTTGACTTTATTTTATGTGTGCGTGGTTTCACATATAATTAAATCATGAAGTATTTGTCTTTCTGTGTCTGGCTTATTTCACCCAAGCTAATGTATTCCAGGTTTCTCTGTATTGTCACAAATGGCAGGATTCCCTTTTTTCTCAATGGCTGAACAGTGTTCTATTGTATTTCCATATGTATCACATCTCCTTTATCCATTCACCTGTCCATTGACATACTACCGTGAATAATGCTGCAATAAACATGGGACAGCAGATATCTCTTTCAGATACCGATTTTATTTCCTTCAGATATATACCCAGATGTGAGATAGCTGGATCAAATGGTAGTTGTATTTTTAATTTTTAAAAGAATCTCCAAACTGTTTTTACATAATGGCTGTCCAATTTACATTCCCACCAATGGTGTACAAGGTTCTAGGCTCCCTTTTCTCTACATCCTCACAAACCCTAGTTATCTTTTGACTTTTTGATGATAGCCATTCTAATGTGTGTGAGGAGATATCTTATTGTGGTTTGGATTTGCATTTCCCTAATGATTAGCGGATGTTAAGCATTTTTTCATGTGCCTGTTGGCCATTTTAATTGGGTTATTTGTATTTTTTTTTTCTGAGTTGTACACATTTCTTATCTTGGATACTGACCTCTTATCAAATTTGCAAATATTTTCTCCCATTCCATAGGTTTCCTTTTCATTTTGTTGATTGTTTGCTGTGCAGAAAATTTTTAGTTTAATGTAGTCTGACTTGTTTATTTGCTTTAATTTTATTTTTGACTGAAAAATGAAATAAATTAAAGCTATTCATCTATATTTTTCTTTGTGTACTGTTTTAGCAACCTCTCCAAGTTTTGAGATGTACTGTTGACATGGTTGCTTTTCCCTAAACAATCTATGATTATTGCCTTAATTTCCTTTTTGACTCCAAATCTTTGCGCTTACAGTTGCTTTGTTTTAATTTATGTATGGTGAGATTCAGTCATCTCTCAATTAGCCTGAGTAATGAGACACTGTGTGGATTAAAATTGGTTTCAAATTCTTTGGTATTTTACACATGTATAAATAGGATTTAATTTCTTTTTTAAAAAAAATTTTATACACTTTAAAGGTTACATTTATAGTAATTACAGAATGTTGACTATATTCCCCATGTTGTAAAATACATCCTTGAGCCTATCTTATACTCAATAGTTTGCGCCTTCCACTCACCCACCCCTATATTGTCCCTCCCCTGCTCACTGGTAACCACTATTTTGTTCTCTGTATCTGTGGGTTTGCTTCTTTTTTGTTGTATTAATTAGTTTGTCATATTTTTTAGATTCCACATGTAAGTGATATCTTATAGTATTTGTCATTCTCTAACTTATTTCACTTAACATATAGTCCTCCAAGTCCATCCATGTTGCTGCAAATGGCAAATTTTCATTCTTTTTATGGCTGAGTAGTATTCCATTTTATATATACACCACATCTTCTTTACCCATTCATCTGTTGATGGACACTTAGGTTGCTTCCATATCTTGGCAATTATAAATGCTGCTGCTATGAACATTGGGGTGTGTGGGGTTTTTTTTTAAATGACCTTTTTGACTTCTGCGTGGTTGAAATGATGCTAGATGACTTCCAAGCCCAGTTTAAAAAAAGTCTTATTGCTTCTGCCTTAGTCTCTTAGAAGGTTGGTTCTCTGAATGCCTCATCTGGGGATGTCCCCACTTCAAACCAAGATATTGGGCTGCAAGAAGCCCAAGCCACCTAATGAAGTCATGTGTAGCTGCTCTGATTGACAGTCCAGATGAGCCTAGCACTGACAGAAAGCATAAACTGCCAATCATATCAATGAGCCATTTTGGACACCTAGCTGAGGTATGTTATACTCTGCTGACACTTAATTACAACTGCATAAAAGACCTCCAAGTGGTGACCACCCAGCCAAGACCTTTTAATCCATTTTAATCCACTAATTTGCAACACAAAAATAGGTAACTAGAGCAGCTTTTTTCCCCAAAAAAAACATATATGGTGAGTATATATCTTAGTGTTTGCTTCAGAACATCTTCATTTATTTACCTTTATGTATGTATGCATATATTTTCTTTTTCATTATGACTAAGAAAGAATTACAATTAGACTTGGCATGGAATTATTGTTGACAATATTTTTTTCTCAGAAGTTTGTAGCCATTACGCCCTTCTCTGAAGGCATTTAATGTCATTGAATATGTTGATCTCAACCTAATTTTTGCACTTTAACATGTGAACTTTTTTTTTCAACTTTTCAAAAGTCCTGAATTCCTATGGGATTAAACTTTATTCATAAAATTTTAAAATATCACTTCATTATGTGTTTCTTTTAATTAATTATTTTTCCTGCTTTATTTTGGTTCATTTCAATTTTCAACTGTGGAATTTTATTCTAATACAATTCTAATTTTTTCTTCTGCTCTTATTGTTATGGTTATTTCAAAAATATGAAATTTTCCTTCTACTTTACAATTTAGGTAACTAACTTATTACCTCAGTACCATTTTTCCTTTTGCTCCTTCATTTTGCATTCTGCGAGAATATTACAAATTATCTTACATATTACTGATTAAATATCCTGCAGTGCTTAGTTTGCTTTGTACTGTTTCGAATAATGATTTAAATTTTCGTATTCATTACTTATTTCTTCTATTTTTTGCATCCCCCGTGTCTTGCAAACACCCATATTGTCAAAAGAGGTCAATGAAAAATTATAATTCCCAGGGTACTGAGCTGAAAATTCTACAGCCACTTTAGAAAGAAGCTCTGATGTAGGATGCATTCCATTTCAGCATAGCATAGTGTATCAGGTCAGGGTTTCCATTAGGAAGGAATGAATTAAGAGACATCTCTCAAACCCTCTCTCTACAGAACCCAACCATTCTTCCTCAGATATTCATTGGATATTTGGATAGCAAAATCTCTCTTGGTATTTTATAGGTTTGTGTCCACTGATGTAAAAGACATGTATCTCTTTCTAACTCTATAATAAGTATTTTAAGAACATTATAATTTTTTAAAAGTTGACACAATTTTTCTGTGGAAAATAAAGCCCCTATCCCTTTATGATTTGATCTGATTGGTTTCATTGTAGTTGTTTCTTTATTCTTTTTTATAAATTTATTTATTTAATTTATTTATTTTTTGGCTGTGTTGGGTCTTCATTGCTGCACACGGGCTTTCTCTAGTTGCAGCGAGCAGGGGCTACTCTTTGTTGCGGTGCGCAGGCTTCTCACTGCGGTGGCTTCTCTTGTTGCGGAGCACGGGCTCTAGGCATGTGGGCTTCAGTAGTTGTGGCTCGTGGGCTCTAGAGTACAGGCTCAGTAGTTGTGGCACATGGGCTTAGTTGCTCTGCGGCATGTGGGATCTTCCTGGACCAGGGCTCGAACCCATGTCCCCTGCATTGGCAGGAGGATTCTTAACCCCTGCACCACCAGGAAAGTCCCTGTAGCTGTTTCTTTAAACCTAACACTTTTTGGCATATTTTTGCCATGTGCTCAACAGAACCTTGAAAAAAGAAATCACTTAAATAATAGAAGCTAGGTCAATTTTTTTTCTTTCATGCTTTAGGAGAAGAGCAAAATAAAAGATGGGAAGGAACTGTGGCTTTACTGCATATAGAAATGGAAAGCATCCCTGTATGATTAATTTCCAAACTCTCAGGAGCTACATATAAGCATATTATAATATGCTCAGCTATTATAAGAACTGTAGTTATCTTAAAGTTTCTATTTTCTAGGACAGTTTCTATTTCTAATATTTTGCCCACATTATCCTCTTATATGCACACATATATGACTGATCAAATTTCCAGGTGTTTTATCACACACTCACACACACAATGGACCCTGCAATACTTCCACACAAATTTTCAAGGAATTACTCCAAAACTGATGAACCAAGATATCAAAGCTACACAGATTTTGTTTATATTGGTTACCTTTTGGATTTGGAAATTTGAGAGTAGAAAATAATAAGATCTAGGCATGTGCATGGACTATAATATAATTTTCATTTACTCACTTTATTTTCCCTCTTAAAATTATTGGAATATTAAGAAATAATGATAGTTATCTCTGGAAGCCTGCAGACTTCAGACTAACATTTATGTGTTAAAGGAGAAGTAGATAAGTCATTTTCTGAGAAAGCTGCTATTACCACAAAGTTGATTATTTCATTGCATTCTAGACATACCTTTTAAATATTAGCCCTCAATGTCTTAAATCTGAGCCTACAATGAGCTCAGAGGTGACTGCAGCAATTCTTGTGTGGTCCTTATATGGATAATTTTCTCTAACTATACACCTTTGACACTCATTTGTACTATCACTCTCTAGAAGGTGACCTGATTTGGAAAGACACTATAATCCACCTCAGTAGGACACTGAACAAGCAGTGCCAGAGGACGTTAAAATTAGAGTCAAATAAAACTCTGCCTAGCTGGTTTAGTTATAATTGCCTAATGACTGAGGGATGTACTTTTAAAATTAGCCTTTAATTCTCTAAACTGGGAGTAAAAAAAGAGAACACATGTGATCTTTCCACAACCTCCTTACCAACAGTTTCTACTAAAATCACACGAAAGCCAACAACAACAAAAAAAAACAAACAAATAACAACAAACAAACAACAATAACCACATTTTGCTTATTCTATGTAGAATATCACTCACAAATCTCAGTCTGTGTTTCCCCACATTTACAAAGCATGAGACATCCTGTTGGGTACAAGAATATAGATTTTCTAGGGGCATGTCAAAAGTTAAAGCAGCTGAAAAACATTTTTTAACAACTGACTTCACTTATCAAACAGCAGAACCTGAAAAAGGTCTCTGGCACCTGAAATCATTTAATGCTTTTATGGCAGTGATAAAAATCACTTCAGGTGTTGCTGCAGCCACAGCTTTGAAACCAATAGAGTTCCGACGTGGAGAAGATCCATTAAAAATAAATCAAACCTTGTTTCACTGGTGCTAAAGGAAGTGTGTGTAACGGAAAGTTATTAAGACCAAAGCCACCTGCAGGCTTTGGCCTCAGCACAGGGCCCTCTTGCCTGCGTATTCCCCAGTCAATCACTAACCCCCTCGTCTCTTCTTGGTATTGTCAGGAGATTGATAGGCTGTAGATTACAGAAGGTAAGTGCTTTAAGGCTTTGGAAGCTTTCCTAGCATGCCATTTTGCCACCGCATTGAACATTCTCTCTCTCTCACATACACACGCACACACACGCACACACGCACAGAGCGTTATTTCAAATCATTTCAAAGTACTTATAAGATTTGCCCCAACCATCATATCGTTTTTCCATCAACAGGGAGCCAGTAATGTTTATCTAACATCTACTAATTTTGGGCCCCTTTAATGTAAGTGATCTCATTTAACGGTCACAAAATCATAGGTATAACCCTGCAAGAAGTGTGTACTTAATCTCATATTGCAGACCAGATACCAAGGCTCATAGAACTTAAGTGTTTTACAAAGTTTACAAAACTAACAGATGATGGAGCTGGATTACTATTCAGAATCTTCAATTTCATCTTCTGTGTTACTTCCATTCTAGTTCCCTATCTCTAAAGCAATGTTTCAAAAACCTGTTATATATGTTTAAAAAAATTTTAAACCTGTTACATATATTTAAAATTACCTTCAAATAGATTTATTTATGTTTTCTGAAAAGTGAGTGTTGGCATATTCATTTTTAAAATATACTATATAAAATTAGGCATACTGCATGCCATAGCTTTTAAATACCATAAAAACAAAGTAAATAAGAATATATGCAAAGAAAAATACAAAATTGAGCTCAAGATAACGTGACTAAGATATCACTTTAACTCACATTGCTCACGATGTGAACATGAAGTTGACTGCTAGCAGCACAGATTATTTGGGGTTCTCCATGCCTTAATCTATGTTTGACTGTGTGATGCCTCTGTTTTCCACCTCTCATCTCTCTTTGAACTACATAAAACCTGTTTTTCTATGTTATGCTCTTCTGCGCCGCTTGGCCTTTAATGAATCTTTGTACATCTGCCTCTTTTCGTTTCATATTAGTCCCGATAACTGAAGTAGTTCTACTTGGTTCCAATATGATTCTACCTACAGACAATGATGTAATATTTATTTACAGCATAGTCATCCAGATGATAAAAAATGTATATGTTTTGAAATTATACCTAAAATGAAAGAACAAAAGTAGAAAACAAATCTTGAGGTAAATCAGGGACTGCATATGCCCCCAGACTCCTATTTGAGAAAATACTACCATAAAGGAATGAGAAATTTAACACAAGTGAAATTTTTTGATAACTGATTCTTACTGATTTTATGCAAACAATTATTTTACAACTGAATTAGAAGTATCAATATAAGTAATTTATTTGATGATCTAGGTTTATGACTGTGAACATCACATCCAAATGCCTTATGAACAGACACCAGGTTATTCACCACCCACCCTCAACCTAGCTTTACACATCAACTTCCACAAATACTCCAGTTTAGACTGCCTTCTAGGCAGTGATTTTCAGTGCTGACTTCACATTCACATCACCTAGGGAGCTTAAAAAAATAAACATACTTAGGGCCCGTCAGCTGAGATCCCGCATCCCACTTTAGTTAGTCACTAGTAGGACTGGGCATAGATTTCTTTTAAATGAACCCCTGGAAATTAAAATGTACAGTCAGAATTGAGAACTGTTCCAGTTAATCAGAGAAACTTTCTGTTTTTAAAATACATCATAGAATTTTTTGAATCCCTGTATTTTCTTTTTTTTTTTTTTAATTTGCATATACCCAGTCCTACAGGCTAGCTCACATATCCTGAGATATTCAGATCAAATATCAGTGCCTTGTGATACCTTCCAAGAACAATACAGGCCACACTGATTACTCTCTTTTTTCTTATCTCATGGTACTTTAAATAATAAAGAACATATTATAGTACACTAACCTCTAATGCATAACTCTAATCCTGTAAGCCCATGACCGTAAAACCATAAGCTTATGTATTGTAAGGTAATATATATTAGACATTTGATTTGCCAGGGATTTTTTCAATGAATGAAGAAAGTAAGGAGGAAATAAAGAGTGAATCAACCAGTTTAAAGATATGTTATGGAAAAACCCGAACGAACTTTTTGGCCACCCCTATATATACATATATATATATATTTTATATATAACTTTAATCGAGTGTTGTTCTCAGGTTCTACCTGGATGCATATAGTTATTTGTGCCTGTGTCTGCACTGAATAGGCAGTAGGTACTTTATCACTGTCTCTATGTACCCTTGTTATCCATTATCTCCTCTCACTAGATCAGCTTTGCACAGGCTCTGCCTCTAGTCTCTAGGTTGTTTTCTTTAATACCATGTACAAGCTCACAAAATTTATTAAACTAGCAAATAATTCCATTGTATCAGACTAAATGTCTTTTGAAATAAAAGTATATGTCATCTTTGGTAACAATTTTTTAATATTACAAATTTTGTAACCAATTTATATTTTCTCTTGCATTCTGTATAACTGAGATGACTAGAAGCCCAGACAGTGGATAAGAGATCTGTCTTTGCTACTATCGCCTCAAATTGCCCTGGCTACCGATGGAAGAAAAGGGTCTTAATACAGAGTTGAATGTGTAATGCCCAGACTTAGGAAGAAGACAAATAAACTAATAATTTCACTCAATGTTACTTCATCATTCATGCCTTTCTACTACTCTGTTTAAACTAGCAGCACCCCCGTGCATGAAACACACCAGTCTCTCTCCATCTTCACCTCATCCCTTCTGTCTCTCTCTGTGTGTCCTCTACTCTTCTTCTAAGGACACACATCACTGGCTTTAGGGCCAACTTTAATCCAGTGTGATCTTATCTTTACTTAATTACATCTGCAAAGGCCCTATTTTCCAAATAAGGTCACATCTCAAGGTTCCAGATAGATGTGAATTTTGGGGAGACACTGTTCATTTATGTATTGACTGTCTTATCACACTAGATACAATAATGAGGACAGGGACTTTTTTGGTCTTTGTTCATTGTCAGTGTCTCCAGTGCTTACAACAGCACCTGACGCAAAGTATTCAGTAAACTGATGTTGTTGTAGAAGACCAAGTACTTTAATACTACAGCCCCCAAATCATTCAGGACTTGAATTCTGTGTGTGAGTATCATAAAATCAGAATTCATACACATAAGACCAAGTATGTCAGGATAAAACTTAAAATTATCAGCCTTTTCCTGATTACACATTACTGGCCAATGCTGGTGGATGATTATCTTGTTATATATAATTATTCATAGAGTCTTTACTGTAACTCATTATATCAATTATTTTTTACTTTATTTTGACTTGTTTTTCTTTTTTAATTTACAAAAACCTCTCATATCCCTTCTTTTCCTAGACTCAGCCAGGGACAAGATCGATCCAAAGAGTAAAAGTGAAGGTGAACTTCACCCACAAAAACAGGCCATGTAAATTTTTACATTTCTGAGCCACAGAGGGAAATATTGAGACACAGATTATTGTGTCTCCCCTCATGGTACTGATCTGAAAAGTTATTATAAATATAGGAAAATTTTCCACTGTTATCTCCATGAATATAATTTTAATCAATGTGGTTATCAACTACATGTTGATACCTGAATATTTAAATAGGATAAATAAGTAAGAGATTTTTCAAACACAGGTGATATTTCTCAACCATTTACTGAACATGAAAGAGATGAATTTCAGGTCTGTATGAAGTGGGATGGTTTCATACTCTTTCCTGTCCTGCCAATGATTCAATTAATTTTTAAATATCCAATCCATGGCAATTTATACCACCAATGAGAAAGGTTTTAAATTGGATATGTGGGAGACTAACAATTAACATGGGCCAATATCCAATAATTCATCCAAATACCACACAGAAAATTTAATATTTCAAAATATGGTGTAATAATATATATATACATTATAAAATATTACAGCATGGTTAAAAAAAATAGACTATGAAGTATTCCACATGACATCATTTATAAGCTATACTAAATATGAGATCACATAAAAAGAACCAAAATTTTACTTGTCAGGAGACAGTATTTTAGGTTTTGTACAGAAAACAACTAGACTAAGTATCCATATATGAGATTTTTCAGATAAATAAAATATTTGCCACCAGACCTGTCAGCAGGGACATTGTATTAGTTATCTAATGTTGCATAACAAATCATCTCAAAATTTATCAGATTAAATAAAGAATCATTTATCTCAAAATTTCCCAGGGTCAGCAATCTGGGAGAGGCTTACGTGAACTGGTTCTGGTTCAGGGTCTTGCATGAAATTGCCATAAAGCTGTTGGACGGGATGGCAGTCATATGAATGCTCCACTGGGACCAGAAGACAGTTTTCCCAGCTCACTCACATTGCTGTTGTCAGACCTTAGTTCCTTATTAGCTACTGGCTACAGACATTAGTTCCTTGACTTGTGGACGTAACCTTATGCAAACCGAATATCCTACGACGGGGCAACTTGGCTTCCTCCAGAGCAAGGTATGTGAGAGAGAGACAGAGAGAGAAACAATGTGCAACCAGGAAAGAAGGCAGTGTATATTATAACCTAATCTTGGAAGTGATGTACCAATTCTTCTTCCATATTCTGTTGATCACACAGATCAATCCTGGTATAATGTGAGATGGGAATACACATCTGTGAACACCATGAGGTGGGGAATATCTGGGGCCATCCCGGAGGCTAGTTACCACAGACATTATCTACACGTTGGGCAGGACAATTATTTACTGAGCAAGAATATCCTGTGCAGTCAAGGATGTTTAGCATTCCTATTCACCTCATCTCTGTGCCCCACTGCATGGAATGAAAGGAGAGACATTGTGAAAATAAGAAATTCCACCTGACACTTCCAAAATCCCTCCACTGAAAAGCAATATCTGAAACAGGGGAATCTCTTATCTTCAGAAGCAGCTTCTTTAAAAGGAGTGTCTCTGAAACTATCAGAAATCCAAGAAAAGTTAATGCGAATTAGCCAGTAGATCCTTATTTAAAGGCAAGCCACCCAGCTCGAGCACTCCATGTCAAGGTGCATCAGAGTGTTCACAAAGGAGATTCACTGGGACAGGAGGAATGTCTAATTATGTGCATAGCTCACTGAACTTTTTTTTCCACATTGTCACTCTCTTTATTTTTTTAACATCTTTATTGGAGTATAATTGCTTTAAAGTGGTGTGTTAGTTTCTCCTTTATAACAAAGTAAATCAGCTATACATATAAATATATCCCCATATCTCCTCCCAATTGCATCTCCCTCCCACCTGCCCTATCCCACACCCCTAGGTGGTCACAAAGCACTGAGCTGATCTCCCTGTGCTATGGGGCTGCTTCACACTAGCTGTCTATTTTACATTTGGTAGTATATAAAACTTCATGCCACTCTCTCACTTCTTCCCAGCTTACCCTTCCCCCTCCCCATGTCCTCAAGTCCATTCTCTCTGTCTGCATCTTTATTCCTGTCCTGCCCCTAACTTCTTCAGAATCTTTTTTTTTCCTTAGGTTCCATATATATGTGTTAGCATATGGTATTTTTCTATTACTGACTTACTTCACTCTGTATGACAGACCCTAGGTCCATCCACCTCATTACAAATAACTCAATTTCGTTTCTTTTTATGGCTGACTAATATTTCATTGTATCTATGTGCCACATCTTCTTTACCCGTTCTTCTGTCTACGGACACTTAGGTTGTTTCCATGTCCTGGCTACTGTAAATAGAGCTGCAATGAACATTGTGGTACATGACTCTTTTTAAATTACAGTTGTCACAGGGTATGTGCCCAGTAGTGGGATTGCTGGGTCGTATGGTAGTTCTATTTTTAATTTTTTAAGGAACCTCCATACTGTTCTCCATAGTGGCTGTACCAATTTACATTCCCACCAACAGTGCAAGAGGGTTCCCTTTTCTCCACACCCTCTCCAGCATTTATTGTTTGTAGATTTTTTGATGATGGCCATTCTGACTGGTGTGAGGTGATATCTCATTGTAGTTTCGATTTGCATTTCTCTAATGATTAATGATGTTGAGCATTCTTTCACGAGTTTGTTGGCAATCTGTATATCTTCTTTGGAGAAATATCTATTTAGGTCTTCGGCCCATTTTTGGATTGCGTTGTTTCTTTTTATGATATTGAGCTCCCTGTGCTGCTTGTGAATTTTGGAGATTAATCCTTTGTGAGTCGCTTCATTTGCAAACATTTTCCCCCATTCTGAGGGTTGTCTTTTCACCTTGTTTTTGGTTTCCTTTGCTGTGCAAAAGCTTTTAAGTTTCAATAGGTCCCATTTGTTTTTGTTTTTATTTCCATTTCTCAAGGAGGTGGGTCCAAAAGGATCTTGCTGAGATTTATGGCATAGAGTGTTCTATGTTTTCCTCTAACAGTTTTACAGTGTCTGGTCTTATATTTAGGTCTTTAGTCCATTTTGAGTTTGTTTTTGTGTATGGTGTTCAGGAGTGTTCTAATTTCATTCTTTAACATGTAGCTGTCCAGTTTTCCCAGCACCAATTATTGAAGAGGCTGTCTTTTCTCCACTGTATATTATTGCCTCCTTTATCAACAATAAGGTGACCATATGTGCCTGGGTTTATCTCTGGGCTATCCTGTTCCATTGATCTATATTTCCATTTTTGTGCCAAAACCACACTGTCTTGATTACTGTAGCTTTGTAGTATAGTCTGAAGTCAGGGGGCCCAATTCCTCCAGCTCCATTTTTCTTTCACAAGATTGCTTTGGCTATTCAGGGTCTTTTGTGTTTCCATACAAATTGTGAAATTTTTTGTTTTAGTTCTGTGAAAAAATGCCATTGGTAGCTTGATAGGGATTACACTGACTCTGTAGGTTGCTTTCGGTAGTACAGTCATTTTCACAATGTTGATTCTTCCAATCCAAGAACATGGTATATCTCTCCATCTGTTTGTATCATCTTTAATTTCTTTCATTAGTGTCTTATAATTTTCTGCACACAGTTCTTCTGTCTCTTTAAGTAGGTTTATTCCTAGGTATTTTATACTTTATGTTGCAATGGTGAATGGGTGTGTTTCCTTAACTTCTCTTTCAGATTTTTCATCATTAGTGTACAGGAATTCAAGAGATTTCTGTGCATTAATTTTGTATCTTGCTACTTAACCAACTTCGTTGATTAGCTCTAGTAGTTTTCTGGTAGAGTCTTTAGAATTCTCTGTGTATAGTATCATGTCATCTGCAGACAGTGACAGCTTTACCTCTTCCTTTCTGATTCGGATTCCTTTTATTTTTTTTCTTCTCTGATTGCTGTGGCTAAAACTTCCAAAACTATGTTGAATAATAGTAGTGAGAGTGGGACACCTTACAGTGTACCTGATCTTAGTGGAAATGGTTTCAGTTTTTCACCATTGAGAATGATGCTGGCTCTGGGTTTGTCATATATGTTCTTTATTATTTTGAGTAAGTTCCCTCTAAGCCTACTTTCTGGAGGGTTTTTATCATAAATTGGTGTTGAATTTTGCCCAAAGCTTTTATTGCATCTATTGAAATGATCATATTGTTTTTATCCTTCAATTTGTTAATATGGTGCATCACATTGATTGATTTTCATATACTAAAGTATCCTTGCATTCCTGGGATAAACTACATTTGATCATGGTGTATGATACTTTTAATGTGCTGTTGGATTCTGTTTGCTAGCATTTTATTGAAGATTTTTGCACCTATGTTCATCAGTGATATTGGCCTGTACTTTTCTTTCCTTGTGACAACTTTGTCTGGTTTTGGTATCAGGGTGATGGGGGCCTTGTAGAATGAGTTTGGAGTTTTCCTCCCTCTGCTATATTTTGGAAGAGCTTGAGAAGGATGGGTGTTAGCTCTTCTCTAAATGTTTGACAGAATTCGCCTGTGAAGCCATCTGGTCCTGGGCTTTTGTTTGTTGTAAGATTTTTAATCACAGTTTCAATTTCAGTGCTTGTGATTGGTCTGTTCATATTTTCTATTTCTTCCTGGTTCAGTCTTGGAAGTTTGTGCTATTCTAAGAATTTGTCCATTTCTTCCAGGTTGTCCATTTTATTGGCATAGAGTTGCTTGTAGTAATCTCTCATGACCCTTTGTATTTCTGCAGTGTCAGTTGTTACTTCTTTTTCATTTCTAATTCTATTGATTTGAGTCTTCTCCCTTTTTTTCTTGATGAGTCTGGCTCATGGTTTATCAACTTTGTTTATCTTCTCAAAGAACCAGCTTTTAGTTTTATTGATCTTTGCTATCGTTTCCTTCATTTCTTTTTCATTTATTTCTGATCTGATCTTTATGATTTCTTTCCTTCTGCTCACTTTGGGGGTTTTCTGTTCTTCCATCTCTAATTGCTTTAGGTGCAAAGTTAGGTTGTTTATTTGAGATGTTTCCTGTTTCTTAAGGTAGGATTGTATTGGTATAAACTTCCCTCTTAGAACTGCTTTTACTGCATCCCATAGATCTTGGGTCTTCGTGTTTTCATTGTCATTTTTTTCTAGATATTTTTTGATTTCCTCTTTGATTTCTTTAGTTATCTCTCGGTTATTAAATAGTGTATTGTTTAATCTTCATGTGTTTTTAATTTTTTACAGATTTTTCCCTGTAATTGATATCTAGTCTCATAGCATTGTGGTCAGAAAAGATACTTAATATGATTTCAATTTTCTTAAATTTACCAAGTCTTGATTTATGACCCAATATATGATCTCTTTTGGAGAATGTTCTATGAGCACTTGAGAAGAAAGTGTATTCTGTTGGTTTTGGATGGAATGCCCTATAAATATCAATTAAGTCCATCTTGTTTAATGTGTCACTTAAAGCTTGTGTTTCCTTACTTATTTTCATTTTGGATGATCTGTCCGTTGGTGAAGCTTGGGTGTTAAAGTCCCCTATTATGACTGTGTTACTGTCGATTTCCCTTTTTATGCTGTTAGCATTTGCCTTATGTATTGATGTGCTCCTATGTTGGGTGCATAAATATTTACAATTGTTATATCTTCTTTGTGGACTGATCACTTGATCATTATGTACTGTCCTTCTTTGTCTTCTTGTAATAGTCTTTATTTTAAAGTCTATTTTGTCTGATAGGAGAACTGCTATTCCAGCTTTCTTTTGATTTCCATATGCATGGAATATCTTTTTCCATCCCCTCACTTTCAGTCAGTATGTGTCCCTAGGTCTGAGGTGGGTCTCTCGTAGACAGCATATATATGGGTCTAGTTTTTGTATCCATTCAGCCAGTCTATGTCTTCTGGTTGGAGCATTTAATCCATTTCTATTTAAGGTAGTTATCGATATGTGTGTTCCTATTACTATTTTCTTAATTGTTTTGGGTTTGTTATTGTAGGTCTTTTCCTTCTCTTGTGTTTCCTGCCTAGAGAAGTTCCTTTAGCATTTGCTGTAAAGCTGCTTTGGTGGTGAATTCTCTTTGCTTTGTCTTGTCTGTAAAGGTTTTAATTTCTCTGTCAAATCTGAATGAGATCCTTGCTGGGGAGAGTAATCCTGGTTGTAGGGTTTTCCCTTTCATCACTTTAAATATGTCCTGCCTCTCCCTTGTGGCTTGCAGAGTTTCTGCTGAAAGATCAGCTATTAACCTTATGGGGATTCCCTTGTATGTTATTTGTTGTTTTTCCCTTGCTGCTTTTAGTATTTTTTCTTTGTATTTAATTTTTGATAGTTTGATTAATATGTGTCTTGGCGTGTTTCTCCTTGGACTTATCATTTATTGGACTGTGAGCTTCCTCGACTTGATTAACTATTTGTTTTACCATATTAGGGAAGTTTTCAACTATAATCTCTTCAAATATTTTTTCACTCTCTTTTTTTTCTCTTCTTCTTCTGGGACCCCTACAATTCGAACGTTGATGCATTTAATGTTGTCCCAGAAGTCTCTGAGACTGTCCTCTATTCTTTTCTTTCTTTTTTCTTTATTCTACTCTGCAGTACTTATTTCCACTATTTTATCTTCCAGGTTACTTATCTGTTCTTCTGCCTGTTATTCTGCTATTGATCCCATCTAGAGTATTTTTAATTTCATTTATTGTATTGTTCATGATTGTTTGTTTGCTCTTTAGTTCTTCTAGGTCCTTGTTAAACATTTCTTGTATTTTCTCCATTCTATTTCCAAGATTTTGGATCATCTTTACTACCATTACTCTGAATTCTTTTTCAGGTAGACTGCCTATTTTCACTTCATTTGTTTGGTCTGGTGGGTTTTTACCTTATTCCTTCAGCTGCTGTGTGTTTCTCTGTCTTCTTATTTTGCTTAACTTATTGTGTCTGGGGTCTCCTTTTCACAGTGTGTAGGTTCGTAATTCCCGTTGTTGTTGTTGTCTGCCCCCAGTGGCTAAGGTTGTTTCAGGGGGTTGTGTAGGCTTCCTGGTGGAGGGGACTAGTGCCTGTGTTCGGGTGGATGAGGCTGGATCTTGTCTTTCTGGTGGCCAGGACCAATCGGTAGTATGTTTTGGCGTGTCTGTGGCCTTATTATGATTTTAGGCAGCCTCCCTGCTAATGGGTGGGGTTGTGTTCTTGTCTTTCTAGTTGTTTGGCATAGGGTGTGCAGCACTGTAGCTTGCTGGTCGTTGAGTGGAGTTGGGTCTTAGCGTTGAGATGGAGATCTCTGGGAGAGCTTTTGCCATTTGATATTACGTGAAGCCGGGAGGCCTCTGGGGGACCAATGTCCTGAACTCGGCTCTCCCACCTCAGAGGCACAGGGCTGACACCTGACCAGAGCACCAAGACCCTGTCAGCCACATGGCCAGGTATGTGTGGAGTCTCTTGTCCTTTGGGAAGTCTGAGGTCTTCTGTTCAGTAGGTGTTCTGTAGGAGTTGTTCCACATGTAGGTGTACTTCTGATATATTTGTGGGGAGGAAGGTGATCTCCACATCTTACTTTTCTGCCATCTTGAAGGTGTCCTCACTGAATTTTTAATAGAATACCCTATACATGAAGGACTGAAAGGTATACTCCTATCTAACAATGTTTGTATCTACTTTTCCATTGTTCTTCATCAAACAGCATTAGTGTGGAGACCTTCAGTTCCACCTACTGTAACGAAGCTCCATTTATTAAATCAGTAAGTCCTTAGCTTGTTCAAATTCTATTTACAAATGTCTTTACCACTGCAGTGTCTTCCAACTTCAAAGTATTCTTCATTTTTAAAACAAATAAAAGTTCAAAGGTTAAATTTGTTTTCCTGCCAGAATGATGAAACAAAAAATCAACTATTTCATATTTACTGTACAAGTAACATATTCTTGTTCCTCATCATATGTTTGCTTGTCAGAATGCCAAAGAGCACAATTACTTTTTTCCCCTTTCCTTTATTTATTCATTCATTCAGAACTGAATGAATTTATTGAAAACACTAATTTTGAAAACATATGTTGGTATCAACTAGATTATAGGGATGAATCTGATCTGGGTTCTTCCTTTAGATGGTCCACACTCTTATAAAGAATGTCCATAATCTGTAGTCATTATAGGGGAATTCATTATTTATTTATTTTCAGTAAAACGTTCATCACTCAGGTAGAATGTAGATAAAAATTGTTCCCAGATACTATAACACCCTTAAAGTCCAAACAGACATACAACTGACATTTTCTTGGAGTTTCATATATTCCAGTATGTTACATGAAGAAACCAACAATTCATTAATATTCGATGAATAAGACCTATGAGGCCAAATTAAATGTTGTCTTGCTTTCAGCAGATGTTCTTTATGGCATCAGGTTGATTTAAAATTATGTTATTTAAAACAGACCTTTGAGAGCAGCCCAGTTCATGCACTCCCAGCCGCCCGTGTCCCCTCCGGGCTCTCCTTGTGTCTGTGGAGTCATGGCATTCGCCAAAACCAACCTGGCGGCATCCTCCTTGCCCAACAGCAACTGCAGGTGTCCAAGGGCGCGGTCCGGAAGGAAGCGGGTGAAGTGGTGCTTGGTGTGCAGTGGGGTGACAAGGGAAAGGTGGTTGATCTGCTGATGCAGGCTGCCGACATCATGTACCGCTGCCAGGGAGAAAATAATGCTGGCCATACAGTCGTAGATTCTGTGGAGTATAATTTTCTTTTTTTTTTTTTTTTTGTGGTACGCAGGCCTCTCACTGTCGTGGTCTCTCCTGTTGCGGAGCACAGGCTCCAGACGCGCAGACTCAGCAGCCATGGCTCACGGGCCTAGCAGCTCCGCAGCACGTGGGATCTTCCCGGACCGGGGCACGAACCCGTGTCCCCTTCATCGGCAGGTGGACTCAACCACTGCACCACCAGGGAAGCCCTGGAGTATAATTTTCATCTTTGACCTAGTGGTAAATCCGAATGTTACTGCATTCATTGCAAATGGTGTGGTAATTCATCTACCTGGATTGTTTGAGGAAGCAGAAAAAAAATGTTCAAAAAGGAAAAGGTCTGGAAGGCTGGGGAAAAAGTCTTATTATATCTGATAGAGCTCATGTTGTATTTGATTTTCACCAAGCAGCTGATGGCATCCAGGAACAACAGAGACAAGAACAAGCAGGAAAAATTCTGGGTACCACAGAAAAGGACACTGGACCAGTTTATTCTTCCAAAGCTGCTCGGAGTGGACTCAGGATGTGCGATCTTGTTTCTGACTTTGGTGGCTTCTCTGAGAGGTTCAAAGTTTTGGCTAACCAGTACAAATCTGTATAACTCACTCCGGAAACAGATATTGAAGGTGAATTACAAAAACTCAAGGGTTATATGGAAAGGATTAAACCAATGGTGAGAGATAGAGTTTATTTCCTCTATGAGGCTCTACATGGGCCACCAATGACCTGCATGCAGGTCTTTCGTCTCCTTAGGTAGGTTTATTCCTAGGTATTTTTTTCTTTTCATTGCAATGGTAAATGGGAGTGTTTCCTTAATTTCACTTTCAGATTTTTCATCACTAGTGTATAGGAATGCAAGAGATTGTGCATTAATTTTGTATCCTTCTACTTTACCGAATTCATTGATTAGCTCTAATGGTTTTCTGGTAGCATCCTTTTTTTTTTTTTTTTTTTTTAACATCTTTATTGGGGTATAATTGCTTTACAATGGTGTGTTAGTTTCTGCTTTATAACAAAGTGAATCAGTCATACATAAACGTATGTTCCCATATGTCTTCCCTGTTGCGTCTCCCTCCCTCCCACCTGGTAGCATCTTTAGGATTCTCTATGTATAGTATCATGTCATCTGCAAACAGTGACAGCTTTACTTCTTCTTTTCTGATTTGGATTCCTTTTATTTCTTTTTCTTCTCTGATTGCTGTGGCTAAAACTTCCAAAACAATGTTGAATAACAGTAGTGAGAGTGGGCAGCCTTGTCTTGTTCCTGATCTTAGTGGAAATGGTTTCAGTTTTTCACCATTGAGGACCATGTTGGCTGTGGGTTTGTCAGATATGGCCTTTATTATGTTGAGGTAAGTTCTCCTATGCCTACTTTCTGGAGGGTTTTTATCATAAATGGGTGTTGAATTTTGTCAAAAGCTTTTTCTGCACCTACTGAGATGATCATATGGTTTTTTATATGGTGTATCACATTGATTGATTTAAGTATATTGGAGAATCCTTGCATTCTTGGGATAAACCCCACTTGATCATGGTGTATGATCCTTTTAATGTGCTGTTGGAGTCTATTTGCTAGTATTTTGTTGAGGATTTTTGCATCTATGTTCATCAGTGATATTGGCCTGTAGTTTTCTTTCTTTGTGACATCTTTGTCTGGTTTTGGTATCAGGGTGATGGTGGCCTTGTAGAATGAGTTTGGGAGTGTTCCTCCCTCTGCTATATTTTGGGAGATTTTAAGAAGGACAGATGTTAGCTCTTCTCTAAATGTTGATAGTTTTTATAATGAATGGATGTTGAATTTTGCCAAATGCTTTTTCTACATCTATTGAGATGAGTATATCATTTATATCTTTCATTTCATTAATGTAGTATATCACTGAATTATTTGCATATGCTAAAACATCCCTGCACTCCTGGAATAAGTTCCACCTGACCATGGCATATGATTCTTTTAATGTACTTTTGAATTTGGTTTGCTAATATTCTGTTAATGACTTTTACATGTATGTTTATTGTGGATATTAGCCTAGATTTTCTTTTTCTGTAGTGTCCTTAACTTGGTTTGGTATTAATGTAATACTGGCCTCATAAAATGAGTTTGGAAGAGTTCCCTCCTCTTCAATTTATTGAAGGAGTTTGAGAAGACTTGGTATTGATTCTTCTTCAATGTTTGGTAGAGTTCACCAGCGAAGCTATCTGATCCTGTACTTTTATTAGGAAAAAGCTTCTTTAGAGCAAAAGAAATTATCAACATAATGAAAAGGCAGCCTATAAAATCACAGAACACATTTACATACCATATATCTGATAAGGGGTTGCTTTCCAAAATATATAAAGTATTCATACAAGTCAAAGGCAAGAAAAGACAAGCTGATTAAAAATCAGGCAGAGGATCTTAAGAGACATTTTTCAAAGAAGACATACAAATGGTGAACAAGTATATGAAAAGATGCTCAACATCACTAATCATCAGGGAAATGCAAATTAAAACCAGGAGGTATCACCTCACAACTCTTAGAATGACTATCATAAAAAAGATAAACAACAAGAGATAGCAACTATTGGTGATGATGAGGAGTAAAGGTATCCTGTGCCTTGTATTTCTATCTATAATTATAGATATCTGTATATGTCATATCCAGTTTTCCCAGCACCACTTATTGAAGAGGCTGTTTTTTCTCCATTGTATATTCTTGTAAGATTTTTGTAAATTCTTTATGGCAAGATTATATTAGCCACAGGTGTGTTTTCATTATAGTTTCATTTTAGAACTATATTAGGAACTTACTATGTGTTTGTTTAAACTCTATTGATAACAGCATTTAAAAAATAATCTCTGTGTGGTTTCAGATAATGGAATCAATAAGAGAAAGAAAGGCCATTTCTTTCATTCCTTGACTACACATGTCTCTTCAAAGAGAATTTTCATGGTCACCTGGTAAAAGGGATTTCACTGTAAAATTGCATCAGCATAATAAGAAACATTTGTTATTAGTATTTCTGATCCTTTGTGAGTAGGAGGCTGCAGAGTTTGAGAAAGAATAGTCCACAAGATTACCCTCATTTCTGACACCAGTTGTAAGTTCAAGGGTCTCCCAAAACCTCAAGTTCAATAATTTGCTAGAAGGACTCACAGAACTCATTGAAAGCTGCTCTACTTGCAGTTACAGTTTATTGAAAGGAAAGGAAACAGATTAAAATCAGGCAAGAGAAGGGATGTATGGGGCAGATTCTAGGAAAGTTTCAATTGTGGAGCTTCCTGTTGTTCTCCTACCATGGAGTCATAAACAGCATTACGTTCCCGACACTGATTTGTAACAACGTGCATGGAGGATTTGTAAGCAGGGAAGTTCTCCTGAGCCTTGCTGTCCAGTCTTCATTGCGGCTTGATCATATAAACCTGGTTGGCTGGCCATGTGGCTCACTTCAGTCTCTAACCCCTTTGTAAGCTGAGCCAATACCATGTGACCTAACACCTCCAATACATCCTAATTCACGTTGTTACATCTGGTCGACTCAAGGCTCCCAGACAGACAAGGACAATTTTTTCAGGGTTTAGAGATTACCTCCCAGGAGCCAAGCATAAAGGCTGGACCCCTCTGTTTGGGTAAGGTTAAATTATTACAAGGAGGGCACGATAATACAGCTTTGTTTTTAGCATTTACTGGATACGATTCTTGTTAGAGCACATTATCATGATGGTATATCCAACAAGTTGACAGTAAAGCAGAATTATTTTCTCTTGTGTACTCAATTAAAAGTTAATTATTGCAAATCTGTGCTTTAAAAGTTTAAGAACACATTGTTTGACTTAAGAATACCACTCACAGCCAAAGAAAGAGTAGTGGTGGATGAATTAAGAGTCAATCAGTCAAAGTTATACTGGCAATATGACTACGAGCCCCAAAAAAAGGAGGATCGAGGGAAACTTTGAATTGAGTGCTAATTGGATCTTTTTTTTGTTTTTTTTACATCCTGTGAAAAGGAAAAATTCTGCAAACTGTTTGAGACATCCATTCCAATATTTAGCAACAATCAAACTGTATTAACTTTCAGGTAGTTCAGCTGTCATGTAAGGTATACTCTTATCTAGACTTCATAGAAACTGTAAAATTTTCTTTTAGTATTGTCCATATAATTCTCACTAGTATTATCATTATTCCTCAAATTCTTAAAGTCAATTTAAAAATTCTCAACTCCTGGTCCAGTGAGATCTTGGACCGTGCGCCAGCCGTTCCTCCTGCCGGTCACATCTCGCCGTCTCTTCTGCCCGTGTCCCCTCGCCGGCCCCGCCATGCTGTCTCTAGATTTTTTGGACGATGTGCGGCGGATGAACAAGCAGCAGCTCTATTATCAAGTCCTAAATTTTGGAATGATTGTCGCCTCGGCACTAATGATCTGGAAGGGGTTAATGGTCATAACTGGAAGTGAAAGTCCAATTGTAGTGGTGCTCAGTGGCAGCATGGAACCTGCATTTCATAGAGGAGATCTTCTCTTTCTAACAAATCGAGTTGAAGATCCCATACGAGTGGGAGAAATTGTTGTTTTTAGGATAGAAGGAAGAGAGATTCCTATAGTTCACCGAGTCTTGAAGATTCATGAAAAGCAAAATGGACATATCAAGTTTTTGACCAAAGGAGATAATAATGCGGTTGATGACCGAGGCCTCTATAAACAAGGACAACATTGGCTAGAGAAAAAAGATGTCGTGGGGAGAGTGAGGGGATTCGTTCCTTACATTGGGATTGTGACGATCCTCATGAATGACTATCCTAAATTTAAGTATGCAGTACTGCTTTTGCTGGGTTTATTTGTGCTGGTCCATCGTGAGTAAGAAGTCTGCCTTGCTGTTCCTGGAAGATGCTGTACTTTTTGTTCCTGAATGTTTGGAGTAGATATCAATCTGTGGTTGGTGGAATGGAGAACACATGTTGGCGCTTCTTGGTAGCACTGGTTTGCATTAGTTTATGTTTCCACACCAGAGTACGTGTGGGCGGGTGCATGTGCACCACAGCGTGCACTCGAGGGGACTTTTAATCACAGAATTTCATAAGTTGTCATTGTCATACTTTCACATTTTTGTACATCAGTGAATTTTTTATATTAAAAGATTGAGCCAAAAAAAAAATTCTCAACTCCTTTAACTTTTCATATTCAAGATAAATAAATTATAGAAAACTTACAGCTTCAAAAATCCAGTGTTTCATTGCTTCTCAAAGCAAATATTCTTTGCAGGGGGAAAAAAAAAACAAATGGGGGTGGGTGGCTTTGGTCTCTAAGAGAAAAAAAGAAAAAAATCACTACATAAATTTTGTCTAATCATTGACATTTTGGATTTAAATTACTAACTCTCCACAGGAATTTTAAGTAATGTGGGAAGAATGGCTAAAATTAGATCACATAGGAATATTTCAGTTATGCTGTTCTAGGGAACTAAATTCATATTTAAACTCAATTTTCATTACAAATGATTTTTTTATTCTATGTTACTCTTGGGGAAATTTTTGTACTCTCACTCTTTAACCTATTAATCTGTCCTAATATGATTATTTTGGGCCACTCTGAGCTGCTGAAATAATTTATTATTATGTAGGCATGTGTGTACTGTACTACTCACCATTGTAACAAACATTTTAATGTCCTTGGACAATTACAGGGTAGCTAGACACTAAGGGTGGAAGCGTATGGATTTCCATCCCCACCCTGGGTATTCTGTGGATATAATTAACTTGGAAACCTGTTAGATGCACCCTTGAGTATTTATGCAATCAAGCAGGCAGTTATACCATCACACAGAAATACTGATACCATGATATTATGAGTCTTAAATTTACAAACTTGTCTGGACTCATATTTTAAGCTCACTTTTACAAAATTAGTCATTTTTAGAACCATGGTCTAACCATGGTTGGAACCGTGGTCATTCATCAGAGAGACCTAAGATTTATTTAACTTGAGTCTACACAGAAACTGTGGGAGATTTAAGATAAAGAAAGCATGTGCATTGAATCAGTAAGACTGCTCCCCAGGTAGAGATCAGGCAAGATTTCTACAATGCACACTGATGAAGCACATTGTAAAGCAGTTCAGGTACAGTCAGGTACAAGGAACCATGTTAGTTATCTTCAAATTTATAAGGAGTGATTCCTTCATTAACTTGTGCCTCAAAGTATAGAATGGAAGACTAAAGAAGGGTCTTATTCTTTGTTCATGCTTGAAGATGTTTCTGTTGTATCTGGGCATAATTTGTTATGTAATGGTTCAGAGCAGGAACCAGAGCTGAACAGTTTAGACTTGAAACACATTCCTTGCTAATTAACTTTGTGATATTTGTACATTACTTAACAGATCTGGGTTTCAGTTCCCTCACCTATAAAATTTGAATAATTATTGTAACTTACCTCATAGAGTTATGGTAAAACTTAAGTGAGTTAAAATATGCAATACTATTCATATAATGCCTGAAAAAAAGTAACACGGAATATATTCAATAATTGTTAGCTATTATTATTGTTGTTATCATTACTGGGACTTACTTCTATGTGGATTTGATCTAGATAGTGCTGCCGAAATAACGTAGAGATGATGAAACCCAAAGACATGGTCAGATTTTTTCATTATTTGGCTTGACCAAAAGGGTATTTATAAATAATTATGTACCATACTGATGGCTCATTTTTCAAAAGTGCTGTGATGTATTCCTAAAATCCTCCATTTATGGTTTATTTCCCATTCCCAGCCCCATTATTTTTTAGTGAGATACAACTGACATATAACTGTGTACGTTTAAGGTTCACAACGTGCTGATTAGATACCTTTATATATTGCAGTATGATGACCACCACAGCTTTAGCTAACACTGCCAACATTTTACATAATTCTCATTTCTTTTTTGTGGTGAGAACATTTAATCTACTGTTTTAGCAAACACTAAATTTTGTATATTTTCTATATATATATATATATATATATAATACAGCGTTTTTGACTATAATCTCTATGCTGTGTGTTAGCTCTCCAGAACTAATTCATCTTCAGTTGCAAGTTTGTACTCTTTAACAATCGCTCCCCAATTCCCTCAGCTCTATTATTAAGGCACCAATTTACAGACAGTTTTTCCAAAGGCTAAGAACCTAAGCTTTAAAGTGAACAAACAGGCAAACAAATAAAATAACCATTCATGACTGGCTCTTTCAGTTGCTCTCTATATGATCTGGGTCAAATTATTTAATCTTTCTGAGCCTTATTATATTCATATATAATGACCCATTACCATGTACCTTGGATTCCTCACCTGTACATTCAAACATCTGTTACTTGATGTTATTGTTAAGACTGACATGCATTACATTCACAATAACTCTGTGAGATACTATTTTTATTTGTAATTTACAAGTGAGGAAATTTAGGCCTAATGAAGTTAGATAAATTTTTGAAGGTTATACAAACAGAAAAGGTGGAGGTGAGCTGAGGGTTTGTGTCTTAGAGTAGCAGACAAACATACATAACTCTAATTCAAGACTTTTAAACTGAAGCTCCTACAGATTTGTATATTTAGACGAAAGAATACTTGCCAAAGTATTACTGTATGCTGCTCAGAATTAAAATAATGTCAGATATTTTATTGAAACTGTAAAGAGGCTTCCTGCTTTGAGGCTGTCATGTTGTGAGGAAGCCCCAAACTCGCCCAACTAAGAGAACTTATGAAGAAACCCTGATACTACATGAAAAGTGAGTGAGAGGAAGAGCGCGAGAGAAAGAGACAGAAAGATGTCCAGCCAGCCTAAGTACTTCCGCTCTTAGCTGTCCCAGCTGTAGCTGATATTTGCCCACAACCATAAAAGAAACCCAAACTAGAACTACCCAACCAAACTCTTCCTATATCTCTAATCACAGAAACCACGAGAGACACTAAAATGACTGTTTCAAGCTACCAACTGTGGTGGGGCCATATTACAATGCAATGAATAGATAACTGGAATTTCATGTTTGCCAGGAAATAACATAACTTAGGACCTATTTGTAATAAAAAATAAGAGATTTTATTGTATCATTTGCCCAGAAGAATGGGCCTGTTTTTTGGGTTTTTCTATTTTCCTGGCCACTTGGAGTTTATTTTCCACTCGGTGCAAGGCACACAGTTAGGGGGTGTCAATAAGGCTTGCTTGTGGCTTAAATAGTAGAGAGGGGTTCCCTCAACTTCCCGTTTGGTGTTCTGATGTCTTGATATAAAAGAACCCAACTGCTTCTACTTGCTGCAGCCTCCCTGATCTATGGGTTGAGGTGGGAGGGCTGGGAAGGGCAGGGAAGGGCTCTGACCAGCCTATTGCCTCTGGAAACCTGGTGCATGGTAGTGGTCACACAGGACAGGGCTGGTGGTGGCTTTGCCCACCTAGCTACCAGGCTGCTTCCTCATGGCTTTCTGAACTAAGTCATAGGAGATCACGACGCTAGAGTCCTGGGGAGATTCTGAGTTCTATGGGAAGTCCAACACCAAGACCACGAACAGGAGCGTGGACTACCTAAAACAGAAGCTTGCCTTCCAGGTACCAGTGGCCTGGGGAATCTCATGCAGCATGGCAAGGACACTTGGAGGTAAGATTAGGAATTAAATCTAGTTTTCTTAAAATCTAACAACATTGAGTGCAGGCTCACTGAATTGTCTAGGTTGCTATTATAAACAAAGCTAAGGCAATTTGGTCATTTATAAATACTATGTTCTTTTTGGGGAAACCTTTTTGATAGGCAGCATAAATATATGGATCACTGGTTATCACCAGAGGCTTTGTAAAGAATGACTGTGGATATTAAAATTTATTTTTCATTGATGAAACTGGAGAAGATTAACATTTATGCACTGACTAAACACATTGTACAGCACTGTCATTTGCCTATGAATAAGGCCTAAAGATACCTTGTGCACATCTAACCCAATAACACCCTAGGTGGGATTCTAAAGAGGTCTTGCCTAGAGCTGCTTTTTGGACAATCTGTTCCACTGGACTCCAAATGGAAAATAAATACTTAAATCTTACCATCAGAATAAGCCTCTAGTGAAACTTTAATAGAAGGTCCTCTTGGAGCTCTTTGGAAGGGGAGAGGAGAAATTTGGGACGTCATCAAACTCATAAAACAATGACTTTTTTGGTATGTGCTTAATATGCTCCCTATCAAATAGATGCAAGGTGTAAGAACTACGGTTGTCTTCCCTTATAACTGCATTACTAGATAACAATGAAGTGAAGACCGAACACATACTAAACCAAAAGTTAAATCTAAAGATTTATTTAAATTAAAAATATCAGCACTAAAAATTGGAGGTATCTTTTATATTTGCGGTGTGATTACGGACTCTTATCAGGTTATTGATTCAATATATCTCCATTTGTTGTGATCATTATTCTTATTTTGATAATGATTACAACCTGACTACTATGAGACCTTTCAACCTGGCTCCTCGCTTTCTTGACACAACCACATTAAAATTCCTTGCTTTCTGTTAAAATGAGATATGCCAGCATTACCTGTATCCTTCCTGCCCCAAACATGAAATCAACCATTTCCTCAAGGAGAAAGTCATGGTTCGTTTCAGTGGCAAATGATAATGTGGGCAACAAAGGCATTATAACAGGTTTACACTGGTATGATGACATCTTTACTAAGTGATTTTACTACGTGGAGCTTGAAAAGTTCACATTATTTTAAACTCAGGAGTGAATTGTTCTTGGATTAGAAGAATCAATATTGTCAAAATGACTGTGCTACCCATGACAAGCTACAGATTCAATGCAATCCCTATGAAGTTACTAATGACATTTTTCACAGAACTAGAACAAAAAATTTTTTAATTTGTATGGAAACAAAAAGGACTCTAATAGCCAAAGCAGTCTTGAGAAAAATAACAAAAACAGAAAACAAACAGACCAAAAAAACAGAGTTGAAGGAATCAGGCTCCCTGGCTTCAGACTATATTACAAAGCTACGGTAATCAAAACAGTATGGTACTGGCACAAAAACAAATATAGATCAATGGAACAGGATACACCCAGGATAAGCGCAGAAATAAACCCATGCACCTATGATCAATTAATCAATGACAAAGGAGGCAAGAATATACAATGGAGAAAAGACAGTTGCTGCAATAAGTGATGCTGGGAAAACTGGACAGCTACATGTAAAAGAATGAAATTAGAACATTCCCTAACACTATACACAAAAATAAACTCAAAATGGATTAAAGACCTAAATGTAAGACCAGACACTATAAACCTCTTAGAGGAAAACATAGGCAGAACACTCTTTGACATAAATCACAGCAAGCTCTTTTTCAATCCACCTCCTAGAGTAATGAAAATAAAAACAAAAATAAACAAATGGGATCTAATGAAACTTAAAAAGCTTTTGCACAGTAAAGGAAACCATAAACAAAATAAAAAGACAACCCTCAGAATGGGTGAAAATATTTGCAAATGATGCAACCAGCAAGGGATTAATCTCCAAAATATGCAAACAGCTCATGCAGCTCAATATCAAGAAAAAAATCAACTCAATCAAAAAATGGGTGGAAGATCTAAACAGACATTTCTGACACTATTAGGCAAAACAAGAATTGATTTAATGTCCTGAAAAGGCTACTACTGTGTCATTCAACTAGACTTGATTGAATATATTAATCAAGCCATGTATTTCAAAATTTTTAGATTTCTGTTTTCCATCATAGGACATCACAACATGGAAGCATGGTATATTTAGAGTTTAAAAATAATTAAAGGGCAACAAAATTGTGCAGAGTCATCAGCACTAAAATGGGAGGAGTTGAGGAAACTGAAAGTCTTATTAACAGGAACCAAAAATAAGCAGTAGCATTATCTAATGATGTAACTATTTTACTATATTTACATCTGGTTCCTTCCTTCTGTCCATCAGTTCCATGTCCTCCATTTTCCCCCTTTTTTCTTCTCTTCTCTCAGAAGGAAATACAAATGTTTCTCAGGAATAGAGTTCTCATTTTCTCACAAAGACAACTCGGGAAAGGAGAAAAAGTTTCAGATTCCTATTCTCAGCATCTCATCTGCTACTTCAAAGTATTTATTTAAACATTTTTCCAAACAAAGGCCTGTTTTTTTTGGGGAAGGGATTTCTGGTTGCCTACATTATGTCATTGATCTTTTTCTACAACCTTTTTCTTTCTACAATTTTATGATGCTATTTATTAGAGAGGAAGCAAAATAGTGTTAATTTTCCAAGTTTTCACAGCTGACTGAAACATAAAAATGAAACTATATGAAGTATTTCTAACATTTCATATTACCCTGAAATTTTCTTGTCTTTATTATTCTTCATTTTAGAAGACTGCTCCTTTTATAAAGTAGAACAAATGATTAAATATGTGCTTGACATAATATAAAAATAATAACTATCGTTTATCAAATACTTAGTGTATGTCAAATACTGTGTAAAGTACTTTACATCTATTACCTCATTTAATTTGACAACTCCTTAAGATATATAGTATTATTATTCTCCTTTGACATTTCCATTTATCCTCCATGTGGAAGAGTCTGAGTCTTACAGAGATGGAATAACCTGCCAGAGACTGTTTCCAATACACTGCCATGCTATGATATTTCAAATGCCTTTTGTCTGCGAGTAAAACTGTGATCATAATCCAATACCAATATGCCACAGTTTGGCCTTGTTTGACTGACATAAAAAGCTGGGTTGGTGTGCAAACTCCCAGATATAAAGAAATTTTCTTAAATTTATTTTGAATTTTACTTACCTACTAAAACATTAGATTTACAAGAAATATTTATTTAATAAATGAAAGAATAAATGTGTTTAATAAATGTTTCAAGCATCTAAATGGTCTCATATATTCAAACCATGGCATTGCATAATGTGTTCAGCTTTACTTTTCTAATTGGAAAAATAAAGAAGAAAGAGATCATTTAAAATTTTTTTGTGCCTCATTTTGTTTCCATGTACCTTTTTTCCCCCTAGGGGCTACAGAATATAGAAACTGGTCTTTTGTGAATGTCTAAACTAGGGGAAGCACAAACTATCACTCACTATAAAAAGAAATAATAAATTTCGATCAGACATAGTAATTAATGCATTCTAGCCAGCCAACATGCATCTCTGTTCACTTGTAAAATATCATAATACTACCTAAATGAAGTAGCGAAATTTTGAGTTTAAACATTTCATATATTTTACTAAATTTCTATAATCAAGTGAGGTAGATGGGGGCCAGTATGATTTTTCTTCACCTTACAGATATAGAGAAGCTAAGGGTCATCAAATTATCAGTGATTTGTTTACCTACAATTCAAATGCAGCATCCTTCTTTTATTCTTCCTCCATTCCTTTTTCTCCTCCTCCTCTCCCTCCTCTTTCTTTTCTTTTTTATTAAAAGTTACTAGACCAGGAATGGGATATTACTGTCACTCTAGACATCACTGGTCAAATCTGGCATATGATATAGCTTCCTTTCATCTTTGTACTGAACCATAAGCAATGCAAGGATCAGGCTCATGTCCCATTCACTACAGTGTCTTCTGTGTTTTGCACAGTACATAGTGTGAAACAGCTATACGTACAGAGACCATTTAGTTGAAGGAAAGAATCAATTGTGCCTATTTGAAAAGTATCCCTAATATTATCCGATAATAGTGGAGCTGTATGTAATTAGTGTGCATCTTTACTGAAATATAGGGTGATTTTTTTGGTAAATTCAGTCATTTCTCTTTCCAATTACATACATATATATAATATTTCATTATTATATATCATATATATTTCAATATATATATTTCAATTATATTAACCACTCCTATAAATGTTATAAGAAGAAACTAATCATGGTTTTTTGTGTGTGTATAAGATGTACCACTGTTGGAGGATCTGTGGATGCAAGTTTTAAATAGTTGAAACTAAGGTAGTTGTAAATGAATGGCCTCGGGTGTCCTCCTTTGATTGAGCTTTGCATCATTCAGAGTAGCTTTAGACCGCCTCATATACTCTTTTCTAAGTACTTTTCTGCCATTTTTACAGCAATATAAATTTCCAGATAACAAAATCTGTTAGATGCTATGAAAACCAAACAAAGCAATGGTACTGAGGTTGGGTGAAATGAACATTTTTCTTCGAAACTGAGCATGGTATGACTTCTAATAATTCACCATGGACAGCATGGGCTCAGCAATATTAAAATGGTTCAAGAAGCTGAGAAATATCTCTTGGTTCTAGCTGTCAAAGTATAATCAACCCAAACTCACTTTAATACTTTTTCAAAGTTTGTAGAGGCGACTTTCAGTAATAACGTTTAAACACTGTAACTTAATACTGAAGATTTCAAAATACTTTGGAAATACTGAGATTTTCTTTTCCTCTCAAAATAAATACAGCAGTGAATCTATAATTAAATTCTAAATAGGACAAATTAAGTGACATGCTTTGTGGTGCCCCAGAAGCTTGTAACTTCTTTCACATGTATCTGCTCCAAGCTGCTTCAGTGAACAGAGCTCCAGGTAGTACAGCTGACCTTCCTCGCTCAAGATACATCAAACTCTCAATCCAACCTCTTCCAAAAAGAGGCAGGAGTATTTATAAGAATATTTAGATAGGATGGGAAGATGGCGGAAGAGTAAGACGCGGAGATCACCTTCCTCCCCACAGATACACCAGAAATACATATACACGTGGAACAACTCCTACAGAACACCTACTGAAGGCTGGCAGAAGACCTCAGACCTCCCAAAAGGCAAGAAACTCCCCACGTACATGGGTAGGGCAAAAGAAAAAACAGAGACAAAAGAATAGGGACGGCACCTGCACCAGTGGGAGGGAGCTGTGAAGGAGGAAAAGTTTCCACACACTAGGAGCCCCTTCGCGGGCGGAGACTGCGGGAGGCGGAGGGGGGAGCTTCGAAGCTGCGGAGGACTGCACAGCAACGGGTGCGGAGGGCAAAGCGGGGAGATTCCCGCACAGAGGATCGGTGCCGACCGGCACTCACCAGCCCGAGAGGCTTGTCTGCTCACCCGCCGGGGCGGGCGGGGCTGCGAGCTGAGGCCGGAGCGCAGGGAGAGGACTGGGGTTGGCGGCTTGAACATAGCCTGAAGGGGTTAGTGCACCACAGCTAGCCGGGAGGGAGTCCGGGGAAAAGCCTGCACCTGCCGAAGAGGCAGGAGACTTTTCCTTCCCTCTTTGTTTCCGGGGCGTGAGGAGAGGGGTTTAAGAACGCTGCTTAAAGGAACTCCAGAGACGGGCGCGAGCCGCGGCTAAAAGCGCGAACCCCAGAGACGGGCGCGAGCCGCAGCTGAAAGCGCGGACCCCAGAGACGGGCGCGAGCCGCGGCTAAAAGCGTGGACCCCAGAGGCGGGCGGGAGACGTTAAGGCTGCTGCTGCCGCCACCGAGGGGCCTGTGTGCGAGCACAGGTCACTCTCCACACCCCTCTTCCGCGGAGCCTGTGCAGCCCGCCACTGCCAGGTTCCCGGGATCCAGGGACAACCTCCCCGGGACAGCGCACAGCGCGCCTCAGGCTGGTGCAAAGTCACGCCGGCCTTTGCCACCGCAGGCCCGCCCCGCACTCTGTGCCCCTTCGTCCCCGCCGGCCTGAGTGCGCCAGAGCCCCCAATCAGCGGCTCTTTTAATCCCATCCTGTCTGAGCAAAAAACAGACGCCCTCCAGCGATCTACACGCAGTGGCAGGGCCAAATCCAAAGCTTAGCCCTGGGAGCTGTGAGAACAAAGAAGAGAAAGGGAAATCTCTCCCAGCAGCCTCAGAAGCAACAGATTAAAGCTCCACAATCAACTTGATATACCCTGCATCTATGGAATACCTGAATACACAACCAATCATCCCAAATTAAGGAAGTGGACTTCAGGAGCAAGATCTATGATTTTTTCCCCTTTCCTCTTTTTGTGAATGTGTACGTGTATGCTTCTGTGTGAGATCTTGTCTGTATAGTCTTGCTTCCACCATTTGTCCTAGGGTTCTATCCGTCCATGTTTTTTTTAAATTTTTTTTTAATAATTAATTTTAATAACAATATTATACTTTACCTTCGTTCTTTCTTTCTTTCTTTCCGTCCTTCCTTCCCTCCTTTAGACAACGAATCATCCCAAATTGAGGAGGTGGTCTCTGACAGCAAGATTTAGGATTTTTCCCCATTTACCTCTTTTAGTGAGGGTGTATGTGCATGCTTCTGTGTAAGATTTTGTCTGTATAGCTTTGCTGCCAACATTTGTCCTAAGGTTCTTTCCGTCCCTTTTTTTTTTTTCTAAATAAGAATTTTTTAATTCAATAACTTTATTATACATTATTTTATTTTTACTGTATCTTCTTTCTTTCTGTCTTTTTTCCTTCTTTCCCTCCTTCCTTCCTTCCTCCCTCCCTCCCTCCCTCCTTTCTTTCCTTCTTGCCTTCTTTCCTTCTTTGCTTCTTTCTTTCTTTCTTCCTTCCTTCCTACCCTCCTTTCCTTCTTTCTTTCCTCATACTTCTACTAATTCCCTCTACTTTTTCTCCCTTTTATCCTGAGCCGTGTGGATGAAAAGCTTTTGGTGCTCCAGCCAGGAGGCAGGGCTCTGCCTCTGAGGTAGGAGAGCCAACTTCAGGACACTGATCAACAAGAGACCTCCCAGCTCCACATAATATCAAACGGCGAAAATCTCCCAGAGACCTCCATCTTAACACCAGCACCCAGCTTCACTCAACGACCAGCAAGCCACAGTGCTGGAAAACCTATGCCAAACAACTAGCAAAACAGGAACACAACCTCACCCATTAGCAGAGAGGCTGCCTAAAATCATAATAAGGCCACAGACACCCCCAAACACACCACCAGACGTGAACCTGCCCACTAGAGAGACAAGATCCAGCCTCATCCACCACAACACAGGCACTAGTCCCCTCCACCAGGAAGCCTACACAACCCACTGAACCAACCTTAGCCACTGGAGACAGACATCAAAAACAGGAGGAACTACGAACCTGCAGCCTGCAAAAAGGAGACCCCAAACACAGTAAGATAAGCAAAATGAGAAGACAGAAAAACTCACAGCAGATAAAGGAGCAAGATAAAAATGCACCAGACCTAACAAATGAAGAGGAAATAGGCAGTCTACCTGAAAGAGAATTCAGAATAATGATAGTAAGGTTGATCCGAAATCTTGGAGATAGAATGGACAATAGATTGGACAAAATGCAAGAATCAGTTAACAAGGACCTAGAAGAACTAAAGATGAAACAAGCAACGATGAACAACACAATAAATGAAATTAAAAGTACTCTAGATGGGATCAATAGCAGAATAACTGAGGCAGAAGAACGGATAAGTGACCTGGAAGATAAAATAGTGGAAATAACTACTGCAGAGCAGAATAAAGAAAAAAGAATGAAAAGAACTGAGGACAGTCTCAGAGACCTCTGGGACAACATTAAACGCACCAACATTCGAATTATAGGGGTTCCAGAAGAAGAAGAGAAAAAGAAAGGGACTGAGAAAATATTTGAAGAGATTATAGTTGAAAACTTCCCTAACATGGGAAAGGAAATAGTTAATCAAGTCCAGGAAGCACAGAGAGTCCCATACAAGATAAATACAAGGAGAAATACGCCAAGACACATATTAATCAAACTGTCAAAAATTAAATACAAAGAAAGCATATTAAAAGCAGCAAGGGAAAAACAACAAATAACACATAAGGGAATCCCCATAAGGTTAACAGCTGATCTCTCAGCAGAAACCCTACAAGCTGGAAGGGAGTGGCAGGACATACTGAAAGTGATGAAGGAGAAAAACATGCAGCCAAGACTACTCTACCCAGCAAGGATCTCATTCAGATTTGATGGAGAAATTAAATCCTTTACAGACAAGCAAAAGCTGAGAGAGTTCAGCACCACCAAACCAGCTTTACAACAAATGCTAAAGGATCTTTTCTAGGCAAGAAACACAAGAGAAGGAAAAGACCTATAATAACGAACACAAAACGATTTAGAAAATGGGAATAGGAACATACATATCGATAATTACCTTAAATGTAAATGGACTAAATGCTCCCACCAAAAGACACAGATTAGCTGAATGGATACAAAAACAAGACCCTTATATATGCTGTCTACAAGAGACCCACTTTAGACCTAGAGACACATACAGACTGAAAGTAAGGGGATGGAAAAAGATATTCCATGCAAATGGAAACCAAAAGAAAGCTGGAGTAGCAATTCTCATATCAGACAAAATAGACTTTAAAGTAAGGACTATTAAAAGAGACAAAGAAGGACACTACATAATGATCAAGGGATCGATCCAAGAAGAAGATATAACAATTGTAAATATTTATGCACCCAACATAGGAGCACCTCAATACATAAGGCAAATACTAACAGCCATAAAAGGGGAAATCGACAGTAACACATTCATAGTAGGGGACTTAAACACCCCACTTTCACCCATGGACAGATCATCCAAAATGAAAATAAATAAGGAAACACAAGCTTTAAATGATACATTAAACAAGATGGACTTAATTGATATTTATAGGACACTCCATCCAAAAACAACAGAATACACATTTTTCTCAAGTGCTCATGGAACATTCTCCAGGATAGATCATATCTTAGGTCACAAATCAAGCCTTGGTAAATTTAAGAAAATTGAAATTGTATCAAGTATCTTTTCTGACCACAACGCCATGAGACTAGATATCAATTACAGGAAAAGATCTGTAAAAAATACAAACACATGGAGGCTAAACAATACACTACTTAATAATGAAGTGATCACTGAAGAAATCAAAGAGGAAATCAAAAAATACTTAGAAACAAATGACAATGGAGACACAACGACCCAAAACCTGTGGGATGCAGCAAAAGCAGTTCTAAGGGGGAAGTTTATAGCAATACAAGCCCACCTTAAGAAGCAGGAAACATCTCGAATAAACAACCTAACCTTGCACCTCAAGCAATTAGAGAAAGAAGAACAAAAAAACCCCAAAGCTAGCAGAAGGAAAGAAATCATAAAAATCAGATCAGAAATAAATGAAAAAGAAATGAAGGAAACAATAGCAAAGATCAATAAAACTAAAAGCTGGTTCTTTGAGAAGATAAACAAAATAGATAAACCACTAGCCAGACTCATCAAGAAAAAAAGGGAGAAGACTCAAATCAATAGAATTAGAAATGAAAAAGGAGAGGTAACAACTGACACTGCAGAGATAAAAGAGATCATGAGAGATTACTACAAGCAACTCTATGCCAATAAAATGGACAATCTGGAAGAAATGGACAAATTCTTAGAAATGCACAACCTGCCAAGACTGAATCAGGAAGAAATAGAAAATATGAACAGACCAATCACAAGCACTGAAATTGAAACTGTGATTAAAAACCTTCCAACAAAGAAAAGCCCAGGACCAGATGGCTTTACAGGCGAATTCTATCAAACATTTAGAGAAGAGCTAACACCTATCCTTCTCAAACTCTTCCAAAATATAGCAGAGGGAGGACCACTCCCAAACTCCTTCTACGAGGCCACCATCACCTTGATACCAAAACCAGACAAGGATGTCACAAAGAAAGAAAACTACAGGCCAATATCACTGATGAACATAGATGCAAAAATCCTCAACAAAATACTAGCAAACAGAATCCAACAGCACATTAAAAGGATCATACACCATGATCAAGTGGGGTTTATTCCAGGAATGCAAGGATTCTTCAATATACGCAAATCTATCAATGTGATAAACCATATTAACAAACTGAAGGAGAAAAACCATATGATCATCTCAATAGATGCAGAGAAAGCTTTTGACAAAATTCAACACCCATTTATGATAAAAACCCTGCAGAAAGTAGGCATAGAGGGAACTTTCCTCAACATAATAAAGGCCATATATGACAAGCCCACAGCAAACATCATCCTCAATGGTGAAAAACTGAAAGCATTTCCACTAAGATCAGGAACAAGACAAGGTTGCCCACTCTCACCACTATTATTCAACATTGTTTTGGAAGTTTTAGCCACAGCAATCAGAGAAGAAAAGGAAATAAAAGGAATCCAAATCGGAAAAGAAGAAGTAAAGCTGTCACTGTTTGCAGATGACATGATCCTATACATAGAGAACCCTAAAGATGCTACCAGAAAACTACTAGAGATAATCAATGAATTTGGTAAAGTGGCAGGATACAAAATTAATGCACAGAAATCTCTGGCATTCCTATATACTAATGATGAAAAATCTGAAAGTGAAATCAAGAAAACACTCCCATTTACCATTGCAACAAAAAGAATAAAATATCTAGGAATAAACCTACCTAAGGAGAGAAAAGACCTGTATGCAGAAAATTATAAGACACTGATGAAAGAAATTAAAGATGATACAAATAGATGGAGAGATATACCATGTTCTTGGATTGGAAGAATCAACATTGTGAAAATGACTCTACTACCCAAAGCAATCTATAGATTCAATGCAATCCCTATCAAACTACCACTGGCATTTTTCACAGAACTAGAACAAAAAATTTCACAATTTGTATGGAAACACAAAAGACCCCGAATAGCCAAAGCAATCTTGAGAACGAAAGAAGGAACTGGAGGAATCAGGCTCCCTGACTTCAGACTATACTACAAAGCTACAGTTATCAAGACGGTATGGTACTGGCACAAAAACAGAAAGATAGATCAATGGAACAGGATAGAAAGCCCAGAGATAAACCCATGCACATATGGACACCTTATCTTTGATAAAGGTGGCAGTAATGTACAATGGAGAAAGGACAGCCTCTTCAATAAGTGGTGCTGGGAAAACTGGACAGGTACATGTAAAAGTATGAGATTAGATCACTCCCTAAAACCATACACAAAAATAAGCTCAAAATGGATTAAAGACCTAAATGTAAGGCCAGAAACTACCAAACTCTTAGAGGAAAACATAGGCAGAACACTCTATGACATAAATCACAGCAAGATCCTTTCTGACCCACCTCCTAGAGTAATGGAAATAAAAACAAAAATAAACAAATGGGACCTAATGAAACTTCAAAGCTTTTGCACAGCAAAGGAAACCATAAACAGGACCAAAAGACAACCCTCAGAATGGGAGAAAATATTTGCAAATGAAGCAACCGACAAAGGATTAATCTCCAAAATTTACAAGCAGCTCATGCAGCTCAATAACAAGAAAACAAACAACCCAATCCAAAAATGGGCAGAAGACCTAAATAGACATTTCTCCAAAGAAGATATACAGACTGCCAACAAACACATGAAAGAATGCTCAACATCATTAATCATTAGAGAAATGCAAATCAAAACTACAATGAGATATCATCTCACACCAGTCAGAATGGCCATCATCAAAAAATCTAGAAACAATAAATGCTGGAGAGGGTGTGGAGAAAAGGGAACCCTCTTGCACTGCTGGTGGGAATGTGAATTGGTTCAGCCACTATGGAGAACAGTATGGAGGTTCCTTAAAAAACTACAAATAGAACTACCATATGACCCAGCAATCCCACTACTGGTCATATACCCTGAGAAAACCAAAATTCAAAAAGAGTCATGTACCAAAATGTTCATTGCAGCTCTATTTACAATAGCCCGGAGATGGAAACAACCTAAGTGCCCGTCATCGGATGAATGGATAAAGAAGATGTGGCACATATATACAATGGAATATTACTCAGCCATAAAAAGAAACGAAATTGAGCTATTTGTAATGAGGTGGATAGACCTAGAGTCTGTCATTCAGAGTGAAGTAAGTCAGAAAGAAAAAGACAAATACCGTATGCTAACACATATATATGGAATTTAAGAAAAAAAAATGTCATGAAGAACCTAGGGGTAAAGCAGGAATAAAGATGCAGACCTCCTAGAGAACGGACTTGAGGTTATGGGGAGGGGGAAGGGTGAGCTGTGACAGAGCGAGAGAGAGTCATGGGCATATACACACTAACAAACGTAGTAAGGTAGATAGCTAGTGGGAAGCAGCCGCATGGCACAGGGATATTGGCTCGGTGCTTTGTGACAGCCTGGAGGGGTGGGATAGGGAGGGTGGGAGGGAGGGAGACGCAACAGGGAAGACATATGGGAACATATGTTTATGTATGACTGATTCACTTTGTTATAAAGCAGAAACTAACACACCATTGTAAAGCAATTATACCCCAATAAAGATGTTAAAAAAAAAAAAAAAAAAGGTGGGAGGGAGGGAGATGCAAGAGGGAAGAGATATGGGGACATATGTATATGTAAAACTGATTCACTTTGTTATAAAGCAGAAACTAATACACCATTGTAAAGCAATTATACTCCAATAAAGATGTTTAAAAAATAAAAAAAATAATAAAAAAAAAGAATATTTAGTCATTTTACCCCCAAATACACCACATCCATGATCAGTGATCAGATTCTCTTCAGGACAACTTTGCCAATATGTCTGGATGGACTGTAGCCATATACAGAGTGCTGAACGTATATTTATTTTTAAAAATGTGTTTACTAAAACATAATAAATATATTAACAAATGAAAATCACCAATAGGTCAATTTGGATCATTTTCTATTTGATCCCAGCCTTTGTGCCAGGACTTTTTTGCCTGAAAAATACTGACTCTACTCTTTGTGGAATGAAAAATCCCCTTAGAATTCAACTAAATTTTAACTTCTGTAAAAATTACATTGACCTTGCCTTGGAATGGAGAGCTCGTATGTATCCCAAGCTACCACGACAAATTTATTACTGGCAAAGATATAATTCAATTAATTTTTTTCTTTTGACTTCTAATTAATTTAGTGCTAATTAAAGAAAGCCACTCTCTGCCTGTCAAATTAAGACAAGGTGCTACCATGCAATTCAGATTATACTGCTGATAATGAGCATTTTAGACTTCAGTAAGAAATGGAGATTTAAAATAGTGACCTTCTGTATTAAGTACGTTAATATTGCTGGGGGTTAGGAGGAGGCTAATTACTGGAGATTACAACAAAATAATTTGAGAAGGAGCATTTCTTTTAATTAGAACAATACTGAGTATATAGAAGAAGATCCAAGCAGCACTGAAAATATTTTCTTAGCTACATAGGTTAAGAGTTCTTGAGAAAGTAGATCTTAAAAGTTCTCATCACACACACAAATTTTTTTCTAACTACGTATGGTGACAAATGTTAACTAGACTTACTGTGGTGATCGTTTTGCAAAATGTACAATTATCAAAACATTATGTTGTACAACTAAAACTAACATAATGTTATATGTCAATTATACCTCAATTAAAAAAAAGAGTTATTGTTTGTGTGACATATAAAAATGTCTGTTTAAATAGTTATGTATATAAATATTCAAATATTCAACACATATAAAACATATGCATAAAGATATCTATAGATGTTATAATACACATAATATAGTACTTATAATATCTACTTAAAATTAAAGATGGGAACCATATTATTCTCAGCAAATCCTTTCCAATTTCATTGTTTCTTTTAAAAAAAACATGGAAATTGTTATACTGAGATTTAAAAGTAGAAGTAGCAGTAGCAATGACTAAAATGGCTTGAGCAGTTAGTTACTAGTTTACAGGCATTATGTTAAGTACTATATTTATAATGGTTATATATGCCATATATGTGTTACATAGCATAACTGCATGCTAAGTTTTATATATGTGTGTGTGTGAATACATCAGGTCCCAGCTAGTGGGTCAGCTGGGGGCTGATTTAGCATGGTCTCAATCACATGTCTATTGGATAGTGCTGTTAGTTGCTACTGGCCTTTCATCTGAGTTGACAGAGTTAATTGGGCCACATATATTCAACAAGTTTGTCTGGGCTTATTCATATGAGGGCACTTGCAATATTCACAGGAGCAGGAAGAAGGCAAGCTCCAAAGCATATGTACTTTTCAAGTCTCTTCTTGCAATATGACTGCTGTTAGCCTATTAGTCCAAGCAAGTTCTTAGACAATTCGTAAGTCAATGTAAACTTTGGATAAATATCTATTCATTCCTTTGTCCATTTTTAAATCAGGTTATTTGTCTTCTTGCTATTGAGATGTATAAATTTCTTATATATTTTGAATAATAACTCCTTATCAGATAGGTGGCTTGCAAATAGTTTACCTCGTTCCACAGGTTGTGTTTATATCCTATTGATTGTTCCCTTTCCTGTGCAGAAGATTTTAGATTTCCAGACTTGAGTATGATGTTACCTTTGGACTTGTCGTAGATAGCCTTTATTATATTGAGGTATTTTCCTTTTGTACCCAATTCATTGAGCATTTTTATTACAAAATTCTGTTGAATTCTGTCAAGTGCTTTTTATGCATCTATTGAAATGATCACATGACAGTTCTCCTTCAACTGTTAACATGGTGTATCACATGTTGAACCATCCCTCCTCCCCAGTTTTTTGAGGGAGAATACTGGTATTAATTTTCTGTTAGATGTCTGGTAGAACTCACCAGTGAAGCCACCTGGTCCAGGCCTTGTCTTAGTTGGAAAGTTTAATAAAAAGGTGCAAAACAACACAAATCATCAGGCAAAGGATGATCAAAACTACAATGAGCTATCACCTTACATCTGTTAGGATGGCTATTATCAAAAAGATCAAAAGATAACAAATGCTGGCCAAGATGTGGAGAAATTGAAATCCTTGTACAGTACTGGGGGGAATGTAAAATGGTGCAGCTGATATTAAAGACAGCATGGAATTGAAAGGATAATACACCATGATCAAGTGGGGTTTTTCCCAGGAATGCAAGGATTCTTCAATATATGCGTATCAATCAATGTGATACACTATAACAAACTGAAGGAGAAAAACCATAGGATAATTTCAATAGACGCAGAAAAAGCTTTTGACAAAATTCAAGACCCATTTATGATAAAAAAAAACTCTCCAGAAAAGTGGGCACATAGGGAACTTACCTCAACATAATAAAGGCCATATATGACAAACCGACAGCCAACATCATTCTCAATGGTGAAAAACTGAAACCATTTCCTCTAAGATCAGGTAAAAGACAAGGTTTCCCGATCACATCACTATTATTCAACATAATTTTGGAAGTTTTAGCCTTGGCAATCAGAGAAGAAAAAGAAATAAAAGGAATCCAAATCGGAAAAGAAGTAAAGCTGTCACTGTTTGCAGATGACATGATACATAGAGAATGACATGATACACAGAGAATCCTAAAGATGCTACCAGAAAACTACTAGAGCTAAACAATGAATCTGATAAAGTAGCAGGATAAAAAATTAATGCACGGAAATCTCTTGCATTCCTATACACTAATGATGAAAAATCTGAAAGAGAAATTAAGGAAACACTCCCATTTACCACTGCAACAAAAAAAATACCTAGGAATACACCTACCTAAGAAGATGAAAGACCTGTATGCAGAAAACTATAAGACACTGATGAAAGGAATTAAAGATGATACAAATAGATGGAGAGATATACCATGTTCTCGGATTGGAAGAATCAACATTGTGAAAATGACACTACTACCCAAAGCAATCTACAGATACAATGCAATCCCTATCAAGCTACCAATGGCAATTTTCACAGAACTAGAACAAAAAAATTTAACAAATTGTATGGAAACACAAAAGACCCCGAATAGCCAAAGCAATCTTGAGGAAGAAAAACGAAACTGGAGCAACCAGGCTCCCTGACTTCAGACTATACTACAAAGCTACAAGACAGTATGGCACTGGCACAAAAGCAGAAATCTAGATCAATGGAACAGGATAGAAAGCCCAGAGATAAACCCAGGCACATAGTCACTTTATCTTTGATAAAGGAGGCAAGAATATACGATGGAGAAAAGACAGCCTCTTCAATAAGTGGTGCTGGGAAAACTGGACACCTACATGTAAAAGAATAAAATTAGAACAATTCCTAACACCATACACAAAAATAAACTCAAAATGGATTAAAGACCGAAATGTAAGGCCAGACACTATAAAACTCTTAGAGGAAAACATAGGCAGAACACTCTATGACATAAATCACAGCAAGATCCTTTTTGACCCACCTCTTAGAGAAATGGAAATAAAAACAAAAATATACAAATTCAATCTAATGAAACTTAAGAGCTTTTGCACAGCAAAGGAAACCATAAAAACAACAAAAAGACAACCCTCAGAATGGGAGAAAATATTTGCAAACGAAGAACTGACAAAGGATTAACCCCCAAAATATACAAACAGCTCATGAAGCTCAATATCAAAAAAACAAATAACCCAATCCAAAAATGGTCGGAAGACCTAAATAGACATTTCTCCAAAGAAGATATACAGATTGCCAACAAACATATGAAAGTATGCTCAACATCACTAATCATTAGAGAAATGCAAATCAAAACTACAGTGAGGTATCACATCACACCAGTCAGTATGGCCATCATCAAAAAATCTACAAACAATAAATGCTGGAGAGGGTGTGGAGAAAAGGGAACCCTCTTGCACTGTTGGTGGGAATGTCAACTGATACAGCCACTATGGAGAACAGTATGGAGGTTCCTTAAAAAATTAAAAATAGAACTACCATATGACTTAGCAATTGCACTACTGGGCATATACCCTGAGACAACCATAATTCAAAAAGAGTCATGTTCCACAATGTTCATTGCAACACTATTTACAATAACCAGGACATGGAAGCAACCTAAGTGTCTGTTGCCAGATGAATGGATAAAGAAGATGTGGCACATATATACAATGGAATATTACTCAGCCATAAACAGAAATGAAATTGAACTATTTGTAGTGAGGTGGATGGACCTAGGGTCTGTCACACAGAGGGAAGTCAGTCAGAAAGAGAAAAACAAATACCATATGCTAACACATATATATGTTATCCAAAAAAAAAAAAAAGAGGTTTTGAAAAACCTAGAGGCAGGACAGGAATAAAGATGTCGACGTAGACGTAGACATAGAGAATGGTCTGGAGGACAAGGGGAGGGGGAAGGGTAAGCTGGGACTCAGTGAGAGAGTGGCATGGACATATATACACTACCAAATGTAGAATGGATGACTGGTGGGAAGCAGCTGCATAGTACAGGGAGATCAACTCGGTGCTCTGTGACCACCTAGAGGGGTGGGATAGGGAGGGTGGGAGGGAGACACAAGAGGGAAGGGATATGGGGATATGTGTATACATATGGCTGATTCACTTTGTTATACAGCAGAAGCTAATGCATCATTGTAGAGCAATTATACGCCAATAAAGATGTTGGAAAAAAATATCATTATGAAGTGACAGCCACCATCATCCATTTAAAAAGTATAAGACAAGCTCTTTCACAATCAGACATTTTACATCATTCCTTTTAATACTTGAAATTATATTTCCATTTCATTTTCCCCACAGAATTTTATTGTGATGTCATACATTGATATTTTTAGACTTGACAGTCTTTTATTGATCAGCCTATCATATATCACAGCAACAAAACATGTATGCAAATTTGTTTAAAATTTGTTTCCTATAACCATAAATAATAATTATTAAATATTTTTAAAAAATGCTTCTGATGAACCTAGGGGCCGGACAGGAATAAAGATGCAGATGTAGAGAATAGACTTGAGGACACAGGGAGAGGGAAGGGTAACCTGGGACGAAGTGAGAGAGTGGCACTGACATATATACACTACCAAATGTAAAATCAATAGCTAGTGGGAAGCAGCCGCATAGCACAGGGAGATCAGCTTGGTGCTTTGTGACCACCTAGAGGGGTGGGATAGGGAGGGTGGGAGGGAGACACAAGAAGCAGGAGACATGGGGATACAGGTATACCTGTAGCTGATTCACTTTGTTATACAGCAGAAACTAACACAACACTGTAAAGCGATTATACTCCAATAAAGATGTTAAAATAAAGTGCCAGACCTGAAGATTCTCAATAAATAAACAAACAAATAAATACAGCATGGAGATTCCTCAGAAAATTAGAATTAGAAATACCAAATGATCCAGAAAATCTACTTCTATCTATAAATCCAGAGGAAATGAAAACAGGATCTCAAAGACTTTTCCACTCCCATGTTCACTACAGCATTATTCACAATAGACAGGGTGCAGAAACAACCCAAATGTCTATTAATAGATGAAAGGATAAAGTATATGTGGTATCTACATACAATCAAATATTATTTAGCCTTAAAAAGAAGGAAATACTGTCATTTGGGACAGCATGGATGTATATATTCACATGTTTACTCATTCTTCCATAGTTGTTTTTCCAGACACTTTGTTAGGTATTAGGAATTTAAAGATGAATAAGGCAAGGTGCTTGCCCTGGAGAATTTTATGCTTTAGTGGGGAATTGGATGAGAAAGTAAATACTTTACAGTACATTACAGCAATCTATGACACAATGGTATATTATATAATAGAGTCTTACATGAATTGTCTAGATGTTTCTAAAGGATTCAAATCTGTCATTTGGAATTTTTGCCTTAAAATGCATGAGAGTTTACCAGAGACACGTAAGTTATTTAGATGAAACACATATCCTTAAACGCCAAGATTCTATACTTTTAGGATTTAGGAATATTGAAGTCTATTTCAATGTGTTTTCCCCCTATCTGATCCTATAGTTTACTTAAAAAAAATATTCATTTATTCACTTATTTAATTCATTTATTCACCCAAAGATTATTAGTAGGAACCAAATTAGATCATAAAATATTTCAAGAATACATTAAGTTATTGTAATTGTTATCTTAAAAATTCAATTCAAATTCCACTAAAGCTTTCTGCTTGGAAGAGTTGTTGATTCTTGAAGTGTGTGAATATTCAAAATTTTTCTAATTATGTATACATTTTGCCAATAAATTTAAAATGGAAACATTTCCGGACATCTGATGTTAAGTCTTCTCCAGGTAACAAAAGTATCTTTTCAACAGTTTCTAGTAGTAACTTTTTATTTGAAACATTTTCCTTTTTTATAATAAGTGAGTAATACCTTAAAATCAACAATGCTTTTAATTTAATTTCCCATAAGATAACTAGCTAACTTGGTGTGAAAATTTTAGTGTTCATTTTTTATACTATTACAAAATATTGAAAATATTATATTACACTTTAAAGATTATACTTATTTTTTGTAATGAATACATCATGGAACCTGACCACAGAGACTGTGGATGGAGACCTGAATTCCATCCACACCCTTCAGTAATGACGCATCAAGTCTTCTCTTCCAGCTAGTGAGTGGGGAGAGAGGACAGAGAGGAGCAAGCTGGAGAAAACGATTTTCAAATTTTTGCATTAAGTCCTGAGCAGAACCACACCTGAACAACATATGAACCAAACATAATTAACTACATGAGAAGTCTGAGAAGTGAACTACAGTATGGAATTCTGCTCAAGTTTCAGACTGGCCTCTGGATAGCAAGCATATAGAACGACTCAACTAAACAACACCATTAACCAACAGAATCTACTGAATATTTATAGAATACTCTATACAACCACAGCAGAATACACATTGTCTTCAAGCTCCAATGGGACACTCACCAAGCCTGCTTATATAATATCTTGGGTCATAATAAAATTTTTAAAATATTTTAAAGAATTGAAATCATACAGAATGTATATGTTTTCTCACCATAATGGAAATAAACTGTAAAATCAATAACAGAAAGATAACAGGAAAATCTCCAAATGCTTAGAAATTAAACAACAGACATATAAATAATCCACATCAAAGAGGAAGTCTCGAAGAAAATTAAAGTATAATGAACAGAATGAAAGTAAAACAACATATGTCATATGCAACTAAAGCAGCACTAAATTCTTTCATTAGAAAATAAAACACTCTCAAATTAGTAACCTAAGATTTGACCATAAGAAGCCAGAAAAGAGGAACAAAATAAACCCAAAGTAAACAGAACCAGAAGGAAAAATATAACTGGAGAAACTGCTTTTCAAGCAGTTTCCTTGAAAAGACAAAATTAGAGAAGTTACTTATAATACATATGTCCAACAAATGGTACGTACCCAGAATATATAACAAATTCTTACACATCAGAAAGAAAAATACTGAAAAACTAGGAAGAAAATTGCAAAAGACTTGAACAATTACTTCTGCAAAGAGTATACAAATGGCTACAAAACAATGGAACAGTGCTCAATTTTTTTTTTTTTTTTGCGGTACGCGGTATGCAGGCCTCTCACTGTTCTGGCCTCCCCCATTGCGGAGCACAGGCTCCGGACGCGCAGGCTCAGCGGCCATGGCTCACGGGCCCAGCCGCTCCGCGGCATGTGGGATCTTCCTGGACCAGGGCACGAACCCGTGTCCCCTGCATCGGCAGGCAGACTCTCAACCACTGTGCCACCAGGGAAGCCCAACAGTGCTCAATTTTATTATTCACCAAGGCAAAGTTAGATACAACAATGATGAGGTACCACTACACACTTTTCAGGATGACAACAAAGAAAACTGCAGATTTTGATGAGCAACTGGTACTCTCACACATTGTGATGAACTATAAATTGGCACAACTACTTTATAAAACTCTTTGGCATTATTTATGCAAGCCAAAGAGACATTACTTATGACACAGAAATTCTAGGTACATATTCAACAGAAATGATGTATATTCATCTGAATTATTTACTAGAATGTTCATAGCACCGTCTCTCTTTTTTTTTTTTTTTAGCAGCCCTCTTTATTTCCATCCCAAACTGGTAACTATCAGAGAGTCCATAAATCAACTGAATTAATATTTTGTGGAATATTTACATAATGACTTTCAAATAGTGATGACTGGAATTAATTAAAACTATAGGCAACAACATGAATGGATTTCACAAACATAATGTTGGGTGAAAGAAACCAGACACAAATATTGCTTACTCTGTTTCCATTTATATAAAGTATCAAGACAAAAGTAATTTATGTTATTACAAGGAAAGATGATGATCACCCTTGGGTTAAGATGGGGCAAAGGTTAGTGATGTGAAGGATGCACAATGAGGACTATTATGGGATAATGCTATTTTTCTTCATCTGGTTGCCAGTACATGTGTCTGTTCAGTTTTTATGCATTCATCATCAATCTGTACAGGTTTGATATGTATGTTTTTCTGTGTGCATACTGTATTTTCATTAAACTTAACAAAGTATTAGGAAACAGATTCTGAAATCCCAGTAAAAGGTAACACATCAAAATAAAGTGTGCTCCTTAAGGAATTTACGATTGGTTCAATATTTGCAAATGTATTAACATTAGTTCCCCATTACAGTAGATCCAAAAAGAAACGTTAGAAAACCATCCTGATACAGAGCGAAAATACTTCAACAAAATTCAACACTATCATATTAAAAAAAAAACCTGTAAACAACTAGGAAGTCATGTATATTTATAGAACATGATGACATATATGCACCTCACCCCAAAAGGTGGCAGCTTATTTCATGAGGAAATACAGCATTCTTACGATTAATAAACGCCATCTCTGAAGATGGTGCTTAATGTGAAAGGCAGCTAAGCTTACTTTTCGAGTCCCAAGTTACGTAGACTGAAACAGCAAGTTTGAGATAGCACCAGAGCCAGGCACACTTTCTGAAAGGGTTAGTCCTTGAACAACCTAAAACCTCAGAGAAACAGAGAGCTCCTGTTCTCCATGAATGAATCATTCCCAAAGCAAGAATGGAACTGAACTGAGAACACCACTTATTTTTTCATTAAATTTACACGTAAATGATGAGAGATGCATTAAGAAATGTGTCAGAGTGACACATCTCATTCCTCCTTTACAAGAAGGGATAAGAATCAATATAAAAATGCTTACAATGTAAAATTAAGCAAAACAAATGGTAATTTTTTAATCATGATGATATAAATATATCATGTATAACATGTATGTGCAAATATTTGACAAGTTAAATTTTCTTATTCTTATGTTAGCACATAGTGCATTGCTTGCTACAGATCAGGCATTCAGTTTAAAAAAAAAACTTTGAAGGAATAATAAAAAGGTTTTATTACAAGGATAGATAATAAGAATCTAGAATCTCCTTAGAACCTCATCTCAAGTTGCTCTATATTTATTTATCTTTTAAGATTAAATTTTCACACCTTTAATATCTCCCTGTAAGGCAATTACAAAATTTGAGGAAATGAGTTCACATTTGCAGATTTCCTTAGCAACCCCTCATCAAGCATGAAGAAATTGGAAAAGTAGGGAGCAGTGTATTCAAGTGATATTCAATTAAATGGAATGAATAATCACCTAGATCACATTTAATAAGTGGAAGAAGGAAAAAGACAAAATAAGTTCAAGGGAGAAAAAGATGTAGAAATGCAAAAGCAAAAACAAAATTATTCACAACATGTTTCTCGTCTAATTTTCCTTTAAATTTTGAAATTTAATGATAAATTTCTAATTAGATAAAGTGATTATAATAATTAACTGAGGCATAACTGAATTCTATTGTACTTTAGGAATTAGGAATAATGCTAAATAGAACTGGATCTCATGTCCATTTCTTTTTCTACTTGCAATGTGTTTTGCTACCATTTTATGGTGTTTGAGCTCCCAAATAGGTATAAGGATCCTCAACAGTGACTCTTTTCCAGGTGTATGTAGTCAGCTACTTCCCCAGGTTAATTCAACAAATGTTTATGGGTTGCTTTTATGTGTGATGCACTGGGCTATCTTCTGGGACACAAACAAAATATTTTTGTGGCCTGAAGAAAGGAATGATTTTATAAAGGAAATAGAAAAATAGAGTACTAAACACATAAGCATCCACACCTTTTCTGACCACATGCTCTTTACTAACATTCTCATGCAAATAGCATGTTTTCTTTTTCCATAAAGTTAGACCACCCAGGAAGAACAGGGACTATAACAACCTATTAAAATATATTTATGAATATGCTTAACAATTTAAGTTATTAGAATACGTGCTAATTAGTTTGGATGTACGTCCCATTCTAAAACATAACTTGCCCAAGGCAACAGGCACTTTTTTTATTCTTATGCTTATGCATAGCAGAATATGGTTCATAACAAATGTGCAATAGGTTTTTGCTACCCTTGGGGCATATCTATTCAATATTAATGGCATTAAAACATGAGAAGCAAGTGTAAAGGATGAAAGGAGAGAATATGATGATCTGTTTACCTTTTCATATTTTTGTTTTGTTTTTTTCTTTGTTTTGTTTTGTTTTTTGTGGGTTTTTTTGCAGTACGCGGGCCTCTCACTGCTGTGGCCTCTCCAGTTGAGGAGCACAGGCTCCGGACGCGCAGGCTCAGCAGCCATGGCTCACGGGCCTAGCCGCTCCATGGCATGTGGGATCCTCCCGGACCGGGGCACGAAACCGTGTCCCCTGCATCGGCAGGCGGACTCTCAACCACTGCGCCGCCAGGGAAGCCCTACCTTTTCATATTATATCTAAAATTTGTTTAGTGAAGAAATACTTATTGAGCACCTAACTAACATTTAAGGGAGAGGAATACAATAATGGTTAGTGAGGCTGGAAATAAATAATCAAGAAGATAGAAAGGAAACATTGTATGATGTAGTAGGAGTCAACGGAGAACTTTAATTGATATAAAATGTAGTTACCTCATTTGTGGCAGAGGGATATGATTCCAGAAGCCTGGAGCAAGGAATGGCCATTACCTGTATTAATCAAAATCTCTTGCTATTGTTATTTTTGTTGTTAACGACAGTAATTACTCATGGTTCAAAACTGAAAACAGCTACTTCAGGGAATTTGATTAATTCTAGTTGAAGAGTCAGAAATTATTTAAAATGAGCACAGTAAAATTGGCAATGGATTAAAATTATTTGAAAATGACAATGAAAACTTTTTGAAAACTCCATGAGTCGTCCAATCTTGATAAAGAAACTTTTTCTTTCAAAAACATATGTGCCTCCTACCATTTTCTCATTTTAAACTATAATTGTCTTACAAAGATTACTTTGGTCTGAGTATTTGTGTAGTAAAAAAATAAAGTGAAACAAACACACACCAGAGTGATGTTTCTCTGCATTCCATGGATTTTTTTCCAAGTTAGTTCTGCTGGAGATACTTCAGAACCCATTTTGAATCATGTTCACAGAATCTAGCAAGTACACATTTACGTAAAATCTGTGTACATGTAATGTAACAGTCATAAGCTAAGGAAGTTAATACTTGGTTTGCTTCAGGGTCACAAAGTAGATATATAAATAGATTTAATTATAAATCTATGTAGATATTTATAAAGAGGTTTAATTTAGGTTGCTAAGCACACATTGCTACAAGTTAGCAAAACCTAAATTTTAAATACACTGATAATTGTATAAAATATTTAACTGAACCAGGTAGTTTAAGTCAAACAAATGGCAGTTATTGACTCTATCTCAGATAAAAGCGAAGATAAGGCAGACATAGGTATAGGTATAAGAATAGATATACATATGTAAGTATGGTATAGATACAGACAAAAAGAAAAATCCCACTGTAAAGTTAATTCACAGATAGACAACTAATAAGGAAATTTAGATTTCCAATAATATATTTAGTCACACTAAAATTTATACACATGACCATTCACTTTGAATCACATATGAACCATACAAAAACTCCATGGGGCAAGTCTTAATTATCTATTTTATAGACAAGGAAACTGCAGTATACTAATTTAAAATTTTTTCTTAGGTTTCTCCACCTAGTTTCAAACTCAGAAAATCCATTTTCTGACTTTTTCATATTACATTATAACTTCAGATTGCTTGTGGTGCCACCTGAATCAACCTTTTTAAACATTTCACCATAAAATATACTTACAATTTATATTTTTACACTGTGGTCTCTATCTTTTCTCAATCAATTTCTCTCACCCAGAAATCCTATATCCATTATGGTTTTATTTCCTAATTGTGAATTTTTTCCAGAGAGATAGGAATAGAGAATATGAGACAGCCATGTACCCAGAATCTGACTCCATCAAATCTTAACAAGATTCTATATGTATTTAAGAAATTTTTTTCCTTTTTAAAAATTAAAGCAATGTAAACACAGTTGAGACCAACTATCTTCCCTGATACATTTTCTGTTCTCTCTCTAAAGGTAGCCGGCTTCTGATGTCTATGTTTATCCATTCTCATGTATGTTTTCATATATTTACTAAGTATGCATGAATCTATGTGTATTGTTATGCAGAGTTGGCAATTTATCTGAATGCTACCATGACGTTCATACTACCCTGCAGCTTTCTTTTTTAAAATTTAGAATTCTGATTTTGAAACTTATCCTTTTGGTATATGTAGGTATCGTTCATTCCATTTGTGACAATACAATAATTTATCCATTCTTATGTTGAAGGCCATTTAATTTCTTTCCAATTCTTTCCTTTAAAGCAAACAATGTGGCAATGAATGCGGATATATTCACTCTCTTGTGCACATATGCAAACTCTAAGTCATCAGTCTTAGTACTGCTATTTTATTTTATTTTTTGGAGATGTTAGGGGTAGGAGTTTATTAATTAATTTATTTATTTTTGCTGTGTTGGGTCCTCGTTTCTGTGCGAGGGCTTTCTCTAGTTGTGGCAAGCGGGGGCCACTCTTCATCGCGGTGCACGGGCCTCTCACTATCACGGCCTCTCTCGGTGCGGAGCACAGGCTCCAAACACGCAGGCTCAGGAGTTGTGGCTCACGGACCTAGTTGCTCCGCGGCACGTGGGATGCTCCCAGACCAGGGCTCTAACCCGTGTCACCTGCATACGCAGGCAGATTCTCAACCACTGAACCACCAAGGAAGCCCTTAGTACTGTATTTTAGAGGCACATGAATTTTCCCAAGGATAGTTTAAGGGAATCGGTTTCCAGATAACCAAATTCCCCGTGTACACTTTTCTGAAAGTGATCTGTCTGAAAATGCAACTGTGTTAGTTATCATGCCAGAGTTCCTTTTTCAACTTTCTATTCAAACTTGTCCTTTTTCATTTTACCAAGAATGGCATATTTGTTATTTTTCTGTTGAGAATTTTCAGATTGAATAGTGAGTGACATTTTTAATGAATACATTTTTCTATGTATATGTTTGCATGTGTTTGCTAGGTGGAAAGTTGATAACATTTTCTAATATATTTATTTAATTTTCAAATTTTATTATATTTTCAGCTCACTTCTACCTTATCTTTGTCGTAAAATTATCTGCAAGCTGAAAATATATAAGAAATTAACGTCCTTTCAGTTTTTAGGTTTGCATCTTTTATGGATTATATACTGAATGTGCTCTTTTGTCACTCTGTAGAGGCAGAATCTAACTTGTAGATTTCTATCTGGTAGAGATACAAAGAATTTCTGTCTAGCAGGAAAAGTAATTCCAAAGTGTATAATTTATACCCCTATAAGACAATAACCAAAAATATTAACCTAAAATTCCTATATTAAATTGTCTATACATACCCAGATCCTCAAATACACTTTGGACAATTTTAACATCCTAATGATTCCCTCATTAGTGAGTTGCATATAATCTTTTACATGTATTCATTTTATATTTGTATTAGAGTAATGGTTTTATCTTTTTAAAATTTATACTTTAATATCTCCAATATCATGCTAGGTCTCATGAGATGACCTTCTATTTTATTAAAAAATATTTTTCAAATGACTAACCTTTAATTTTGTTGAACATCACTACATTATATTTTTCTGCTTTTGTTGATACTTTTCCTATTTTTTTAATTTGATTTTATCTTTAAACTTCTTAGATTGATCACATCAATATTTCTCATTAATTTTCAAACTTCATTATTTCTAAATTAAGTTTTTAAGGCTATAAATTTTATCTCACAAGTTTTGATTTGCATTACTTAAAAAAAAAGAAATGCTTGTTGCTACAGGAACTAACAGGGATGGATTACCTAACACTCAAAGAACCCTCTGTTCCTCTCTTAAGGACTTTTTACCTCCTTTGGGTTTCCAGATGCTTCTGTTGTCTTAAAATGCCAGTATCTGGAACACATCAACCACATTATGTTCACAACAGAAATATAGTATCTATACGTCGTTTATAGGTTAATACATATATATTTACCCAGATAATCTGATATATCAGATAATCAGCTAACAGCATGCTATCTAAAACTGAAATAATTTCACACTTTTTTCTTCACAGTTTAATAAATAAAAATAAACTCATAGGTCCCATTAAAACTGATTCACTGTTTTTTCTGTAGGTTCAACAGAAGACTAGTTTGTTACGTCCACTTTTAAAATAGTGACAATCACTCCACAGGAGCAATGACTATGCCAGTGGATTGTAGAGAAGAAGAATTCATTTATTTCACCATCCTCAAAGTTTGGAAGACAGAAGAGAGGAGTTCAGAAAAAAATTCAAATGTTAATAACAAAACAGAATTCCCACTGCTCATTCAATTTAAAGGCCATAATATGATGGGATCGGCAAGCAGACCTATGAAACCTCAGTGAAATAAAATAATATGAAAATAGAAAGAAGTGAAGAGATTTCCTGTAACTTGATCTATTTCTCTTAAACAGTTAATAATTGAAAGCCTTTAATCTTACAGAAAAATAAATTAAGCATGTCTCCACTTAACCCCAATTTAGAAAATGTAGTGGGAGAATCTAATTTTTGACAAGTGTGGTCATCTGAAAAAGATAATTGTAATATTGTGAAGTCACATTATTGGAGGCAATATATAAATGAAAAATTATTCAGCTTTTGTCTAAAATTCTAGTCTCTTACACAGCTAACTTTAAAAAAGTAGTTTCTTATTTTCACTAATGCATTTATTTTTGATTGATCATTTCTATTCTAGGTTTCTATTCTATATTTTATAGCAAAGATTGATTTCTTCTGACAAGATGTGAAGTGGTATTATCCCATAGTTCTAACTGAATTTTATTTTTTAAATATGTAAAGCCAACTGAATTAGCACCAACCATTAACTAGTTTATTTTCTGATTTTTTTATAATGTCATTTATATTATGTAGCAATTCTACATATGATAAGGCCTGGACTATTTTCCTATATTATTTTACAAGTGCTATGTTTACATTGCTACAAGTTGAAAATTTTTTTTATCTTTTAAGCACATTCATCCACTTGTTTCTAGCCTTCAAAATTCCCTTTATTATTCTCATACTCTCAATCCCATACGAAACTTAGAATCAATCAACTTCTGTGAAAAAACTTTTGGTACTTTCATTGGGATAGCATTGAACATGTATTTTAATACAGTGAGAACTGGAATCTTTAATATAGTCTCATCCTCTAATAGGTTGTGTTTTCTTGCATTTATTCATGTCTGCTCTTGTATGGTTTTCAATAGTATTTTGAAATTTTCTCCTTAAAGGTTAAAAAAAAAATCTTTGGTTACATCTATTCCTCGATATCATATAGTTTTTATTGTATCTATTTTATTAGCAGTTTTTATAAGGAGTTGTGGCTGGGGTGCCGGAATGCTATTCATATGTCAATGCTTTAGTCAGCAATATTAATAGATTGGAGTTTTGTTAAACAATCACTTTGTCTAGATAAAAAGATATAGATTTTTTCCTTTCTAAAACATATGCCCCTTTGCATCAATTATGGCATCTTATACATTATAATGTCGAAATGAAGCAGGGATTGGGACATGTCTTCTTGTTTTGCCACTGTATTAGTTTGCTAGGTCTGTCATAAAGTACCACAGACTGAGTGGTTTAAGCAACATAAATTTGTTTCTCACAATCTGCAGGCTAGAAGTCTAAGATCAAGGTGCCAGTGTTTGATTTCTTCTGAGGCCTCTCTCCTTGCCTTGCAGGTGGCTGCCTTCTCCCTGCATCCTCACAGAGTCCTTTCCTTTGTATGAGCATGCCCCAGCTGTCTCACTGCATGTGCAAATTTCCTCTTCATATAAGGACACCAGTCCTATTGGATTAAGGCCCACCCTAAAGACCTCATATTGACTGAATTACCCCATTATAAGCCCTATCTCCAAACACAGTAACATTGTGAGGTACTGGGTGATAGGGCTTCAGTATATGAATTTTTATGATATCACTGATATTTAGAATCTAAAACAGCTGAACTTGTGGAAACAGAGTAGAATGGTGATTACCAGGGACCAATGTTGGTTAAAGTATACAAACTTGCAACTCGATGATAAGTAAGTTCTGGAGAGCTGATGCACAGAATACTGATTATAGTCAACAATACTGTATTATATACTTCAAAGTTAAGGTACTTCATATTAAATGTCCTCACCACAAAAAAGAAATAATTATGTGATGAGATAGAGGTGTTAACTAATGGTGGTAATGATATTGCAATGTGTTAAGTATATCAAATCACCTTAAACTTACACAGTGTTATATGTCAATTGTATCTCTCTTTTTTGGACTGAATTTATTATACTGTGGTGAAATGAAAAAATATAAAATAATTATCACAGAAATAAAATGAATGAAATGGTTATATATGAAAGCAGCTACCTTCCAAACACACCCAATTACTAAGTTGAATCTTATCAACTGGCATAATGTTGTTCTTTTTTTAATGAAGCATAGTTGATTTACAGTATTATGTTAGTTTCATGCACAAAATAGTGACTCAATATTTTTATAGATTATACTCCATTTAAAGTTATTACAAAATAATGACTATATTTCTCTGTGCTATATAATGCATTCTTGTTGTTTCTCTATTTTACACATAGTAGTTTGTATCTCTTAATCCCATTCCTCTATCTTGCTCCTCCCCCTTACCCTCTCTCCCCCCTGGTAACCACTAGTTTGTTCTCTATATCTGTGAGTCTGTTTCTGTCTTCTTATATATAGTTGTTTGTTTTATTTATAAGTGATAACATAGAGTAATTGCCTTTCTCTGTTTAATTTATTTCACTAAACATAATATTCTCTAGGTCCATCCATGTTGTTGCAGATGGAAGAACTTCATTCCTTTTTACGGCTGAGTAATATTCCATTGTATATATGTACCACATCTTTTTTTTTTTCTCCTTTTTTTTTTTTTTCTTTGCAGTACATGGGCCTGTCACTGTTGTGGCCTCTCCCATAGCGGAGCACAGGCTCCGGACACGCAGGCCCAGCGGTCATGGCTCACAGGCCCAGCCACTCCACGGCATGTGGGATCTTCCCGGACCGGGGCACGAACCCGTATCCCCTGTATCAGCAGGCGGACTCTCAACCACTGCACCACCAGGGAAGCCCAATGTACCACATCTTTAACCATTCATCTGTTGATGGACACTTAGGTTGCTTTCATATCTTGGCTATTGTAAATAATGCTGTTATCAACATTGGGGTGCATACATCTTTTTGAATTAGTGTTTTCATTTTCTTCAGATACATACCCAGAAGTGGAACTGCTGGATCATATGGTGGTTATACTTTTAGCTTTCTGAAGAACCTCCATACTGTTTTCCATAGTGACTGCACCAATTTACATTCCCGCCAACAGTGTACAAGGGTTCCTTTTTCTTCACATCCTCACCAACATTTGTTATTTGTAGTCTTGATGATAGACATTCTGACAGGTGTGATACGGTTTTGATTTGCATTTTTCTTATGATTATGTCAATTATATCTCAATAAAAAATAAAAAATAGAGGGCTTCCCTGGTGGCGCAGTGGTTGAGAGTCCGTCTGCCAATGCAGGGGACACGGGCTCGTGCCCCGGTCCGGGAAGATCCCACATGCCGCGGAGCGGCTGGGCCCGTGAGCCATGGCTGCTGAGCCTGCGCATCCAGAGCCTGTGCTCCGCAACGGGAGAGGCCACAACAGTGAGAGGCCCGCATACAGCAAAAAAAAATTAAAAAATAAAATAAAAAATAGAGAACTATAAAATTATATATCAATAAATAATCTGGATGGCTATAATGATTTGAATTCTTAATATGTGCCAAACACTGTGCTTTATGCATAATGTTTATTTATAGTGTCCCACTCAACTGTGTCAATACATTTGGCTAGTATGTCCATTGTCCTAATTTTTCTGTTGAACAAAGCAAACATGCTTAGAGGGATTAAGTAACTTATCCAATGCTACCCAGCTAGTGAATGCCTACTTCAGGCAATAAATCAGGAGTGTTAAGACCTTTGGGGAAATATATTAGGAGTGCTATATTATAGACTCCTTGGGCTCAAGAAATTTATAATCTAGAGAGGAGGAAATCACATCATACAATTTCATATTTACCAGAACAGTACAATATCTGTGAAAAATAATATAATGAACTCACACAGGTGCTTTCTCTATCTTTAGAGCCCACAACACTTCTAAACATACAATGAAATATTGTGCAGTTGATTTGTAAAACCTATTCAAAATAATGTAACAACTAAAAACCAATTTTGATAGTAAAATTCTGGTTTTATAAGTGAAAATGTTAGTTATTTTAAATAACAGATTTTCTGTTTATAAATATAATGATATATGTACAGTGTAGAAAATTTTAAAACACCAAAAATACACAATAAAAAGTAAAACAACATATAATCATGTCATGTGCTACCACTATGTCTATGAATTTATTTCTATAATTTTTTAAACTCAGGTATACTTTATACTTTTTTTTTTTAACTCTTTTAAATTTTATTTTTGGCTGTGCTGGGTCTTCATTGCTGTGCACAGGCTTTCTCTTGTTGCGGTGAGCAGGGGCTACTCTTCGTTGCAGTGCACAGGCTTCTCATTGCAGTGGCTTCTCTTGTTGCAGAGCATGGGCTCTAAGCATGTGGGCTTCAGTAATTGTGGCACATGGGCTCAGTAGTTATGGCACGTGGGCTCAGTAGTTGTGGCACGTGGGCTCAGTAATTGTGGCTCACAGGCTCTAGAGCACAGGCTCAGTAGCTGTGGCACACGGGCTTAGTTGTTCCAAGGCATGTGGGATCTTCCCGGACCAGGGCTTGAACCCATGTTCCCTGCACTGGCAGGTGGAGTCTTAAAACATGGAGCTACCAGGGAAGTCCCTACTTTATACTTTTCTTATAAAACATATGAAATTTATAAAGTTTTCTAATAATCATTTTTGGATGACATTTCCAAAAATATTTTTTGTATTAAAATACAGTAGTTTAATATTGCTATTATAGGTGAAGTTTAGGGTAAATATTTAATAAAGACTAAAGGGCTGATTAAAACATGATGTCAGTATCCCCTGCCTGTTGCTTCCAGAGGCCATCTTCTCTATTTGAATTGCCCCTTGAGGACATGATATCAAAAAGTAATCAGACAAGACACAACCCCACAAAAATACAAAACTAGTAAATCTTGTAGTCTAGCAGAAAAAAATTGTCATATATCTTCATTAAAGTTTTATATATTAACAATAAAATGTAGCATGATAAGAATATGGCTTTGTTCATAAAGCCAAGTGCAGCGTAGGCTCTTGTTATGGCTTAAGAAAGACATATGAACAGTCTGAACAAAATTACAGGAATAAATCTTTCTTGGCTGCCCTTAAGGCTCTCTAGATAGTTAAAAACAAGAACACATGAGGAAGGAAACGGTATAAATTGCCTGGGGTTACTTAATCCTCCAAGTGAAAAGTCCTGTGATTTCACTGATATCATATTAGCGTCACTGACATTTATATTCACTGGCTACTGTATTGTGATTGACACTCTATACAACAAGGCTAAGCCTTAAGAAATGTTAATAAACCAAGCACAGAATTTAAATTTTATTAGTCATTCCTACTGCAGTGACTACATGAAAGATCTGGGGAAAAAAGCCATATCCAGTCAAACCAGAGTTTCTGGAATATTTCTACAGGGCAATTCCAGACAGTCATGGAATTGCTGGTTCTAGAAAATTGTTTTCTTTGCTCACCTACAACTGTCATGAATTTTAATCCTCTCAATTTTTAGGAAATGGAATTAGAGAAATGTAATTTTATACTATTTTATTACATTGTTGTTATTTTAAACAAAGAGTGGAAGGAAGATTTGCTTCAACCCTATACAGTTTAAACATCTGGCTTAGCTGGTGCCTGCCTGCTTGGGTTTAACCTCATTTCTACTTCAAATCTGAACTCTGCTTGCTAGCTTTGACTTTAAGTGAGTTTTAAAGACTGCCTTAATATTTCCTCATCCTCTTGCTCACTCTGTTTCTCACTCTGAATCTGGCTAATTGAGGTTTAACCTACTTGTTAAACTGACCCAATATTAGCAAATTCAACTGCTCCTGAAGCTCTATACTCCCCTACAATTTCAAAAGAAAAGTTAACAAAGGCACATAAGGGTGGTAAAGAAGTACATTTTTCTAGATTTCCCCTAGTGTTTTAGATTAATGATGTAGAGTTAAATCTCCCTTCAACTTTAATTACATCATAGATTTGCTGATGCTGACTCAAGGTAGATAACTGTCCTTCCACCAAGCAACAAGAGGTGATAGTGGTGATTGTTAGAATAATTAAATTAAATCACTCTCCTTTATTCTGAAATTTAAAAAAAACTCAGAAGAACACCACTGTCTTTACTACAAGGTATTTTAAAATAGGAACAGATTTTAGGTTAGAAATACACATCTCTGTTAGTAGCATCCTAACATGACACATAGAGAAACACCAAACCATGCTATGAAATTTATTAAAGTTCATATATGCCAAGACATCTATTGTTTGATTTATAAGAATAAGTAAAGAAAAACACATAAGATTCAAAGCCAAAAAAATATTGTTAAGGGCAAGTCAGGAAAACTTTCTAAGGTTCAGTTGAATCATCTGTAAAATAAAGATACTGGATGTTCTAGATCAATGTCATTATTAAGAAAGCATGAAAATAGTATTTAAGGGCATCAGATGAAAATAATACAGTTTATAAAAATCCAAAATGACATAATGAAAAGAGATTGCTTGAGGGAGTTCCCTGGTGGTCTAGTGGTTAGGATTTGGCGCTTTCACTGCTGTGGTCCGGGTTCAATCCCAGGTCAGGCAACTGAGATCCAGCAAGCCATGTGGGGCAGCCAAAATAAAAATAAATAAATAAAAAAGACCGTTTGACGTGCCAGATTATTCACTGACACTACTCTGCAAACATGTCTGTAAGTGAATATCACTTGCCCTCATTATACATGTAAATATATTTTGCAAGACATGCTTTACATGAAAGTCTTATTAAATGCACTCCTCTTTATTTAGAATAAGGGCAAAAGAATAAACTATTGTGTATCTTGACTACATATATCCAGTGAAGTTACCAAAAAAAAGAAGTGGGGGAATAAGATATTCTAAGGAAGGAATAAAAATATCTCACCAGTTACCACATTAATTGTATAAATAAGTTATCAATGTCTTTTCATATAATGATATATTTTGTTTTAATGTCACCCTTTCTCACGGACTTGAATTAAGCAGAACTTTTACCAATGTGCTATACAATTTGTCTCAAATATACTCATGTACACAGATATACATTTATTTTTGTTTATTTTTTATAAGTTTATTTATTTATTTATTTTTGGCTGTGTTGACTCTTCGTTACTGCACACGGGCTTTCTCTAGTTTCAGTGAGCAGGGGCTACTCTTCCTTGAGTTGCGCGGGCTTCTCATTGCAGTGGCTTCTCTTATTGCGGAGCACGGGCTCTAGGCACACGGGTGTCAGTAGTTGTGGCACGTGGGCTCAGTAGTTGTGGTTTGTGGGCTCCAGAGTGCAGGCTCAGTAATTGTGGCACATGGGCTTAGTTGCTCTGCAGCATGTGGGATCTTCCTGGACCACGGCTCGAACCCGTGTCCCCTGCATTGGCAGGCGGATTCTTAACCACTGCAGCTGCAGGGAAGCCCCATATATACATATATTTTTAATCACAGACATACAGAAGTTAACATTACTGTGGCCATGACTGTTTCCTATGACCCGTTCACTGAGTTCTTCTTCCCAGTTAAATGACTCTCTTTGCCTCTCTATTGTCTGACATGTTTCACCTACATAGTAGGAGACAACCCTGCAATACACTAGCTCTACCTTGCAACACATATTTCCTTGGGGGAGATAAGAGTATTTCATAAATACAATTTCGTAAAAAGTTCAGAGCAATCTCAAGTCATTTGTATAATTTGTTTTCAATAAAAATGATATAATTTTATGCCATGAGGTTGAAATAACTTCTTAGTTTTTTTTTTTTTAATTCCTTTGTGTAATGCTTTCAGAAGCATCTGCTTTGATAGTCATCAGCTGTGCTTCTGGTCAAAAATACTCTCCACATATTGGTTGCTGGAAAGGAAGTTTACAAAAACCATAACCCATGACTCAACGAATATTAGTAAAGTGTTTCAGTTATCTATTGCCATTTAAAATGTCCATATGGGTTTGTCAGTACAGCTTCTGAATGTAACAAATTAAAATCCTTACTTTGATTTAATTTGTGAACAGATGGCATGAATAGTCCTGAGTGATGCACTGGGCTGTCCCTCAGCTTGTCCAGACTTAGTTACAGGATAGGAACCATCCTCTAATGGCTGATTATCTCTTTCATTTAGTAGGGAGGAAATTAACATCTGGTTTCTAAGCTGATGACTCAGCAGGTAGTATACAACTAACACAAAAAAATTATTAGTAAGAAAACAAAAATAATTATCCCAAAAAGGCACGGTCTTCAAATCTAACAAGACCAATTAAAGGACTAAATTGTTTTACTGGACCCAAGAGATACAAGCAATTGTTTCAGTCCACTAGTTGGAATAATAATAAAGTTTGGGAAAAGAAATGAAAGTGTTTTATTTCCTGGTATAACTAAACAAAGGGTGAAATTTTAAGTGGTATTTTTCACATAATTCTATATATTAACCTGCCTTGCAATATACCCAGTTTAGGGGAAAAGGTTCAGTATGGTATAGCATGTATTTCAACTCCATGTGTAGATGTCACTTAATTCTTAATTGAAGGAAAGCCCTCCCTCCCCCCAAAAAACACTAACAGCTAAGAAGCATAATTTGAAATTTAGAAGGCCTAATTTGTTTTTACAACATGAAAGTCACTTAAGCTCACAGATTAAACTGTTGCACAGTTTGAGTTACTTTAACAAGGGTCTTTCTTGATGTGGTAACATATCTGAATGTTGGCAAAAATGTAATCTTATAAGGAAATGTGCTTGGTAAGACAATTTTATTTTATTGCTTTGAACAAATAGAACTATTTGGAAGCATTACTATAGTAGCAATTTGTAGAAAAATGTATACTTATAGATACACAGCACAAATGGTACTGAAATAATGGATATAACATGCAAAAAAAAAAAGAATCTAGATATGGAACTTTCATCTTTCACAAAATTTATCTCAAAGTGGATCACAGACCTAAAAGGAAATGACAAAACCATAAAATTTCTAGAAGATAACACAGGAGAAAAATCTAGGTGACCTTGGGTTTGGCAATGAGTTTTCAGACATAAACCCCAAAGCACAGTCCATGAAAAAAAAAGTTGGTAAGTGGAACTTCATTAAATTTAAAATCTTCAGCTCTGCGAAAGATACTAATAAGAGAATGAAAAGACAAGCTAGAGTCTGGGAGAAAATACGGCAAAAGACACATCTGATGAAGTGTATGTATCCAAAATACAAAAGAATTCCTAAAACTCAACAATTTAAAAACCACCGAGTTTTAAAAAATGAGCAACAGATCTGAGTAGATATCTCACCAAAGAAGATGTACAGATGGCATAACCATATGTAAAGATGCCCAACATCATATGTCATTAAGGAACTGCAACGTAAAACAACGAGATACCACTGCACAGCTTATTCATAACTAAAAAACTTGGAAGCAATCCAGATAACCTTCAATAGGTGAATGGATAAAATAAACAGGAGTATATCCATATAATTGATGGAATATTTTTCAGTGATTAAAAAGAAATGAACTACAGGCTTCCCTGGTGGCGCAGTAGTTGAGAGTCTGCCTGCTGATGCAGGGGACACGGGTTGGTGCCCGGGTCCGGGAAGATCCCACATGCTGTGGAGCGGCTGGGCCCATAAGCCATGGCCACTGAGCCTGCGTGTCCGGAGCCTGTGCTCCACAACGGGAGAGGCCACAACAGTGAGAGGCCCGCATACCGCAAAAAAAAGAAATGAACTATGAAGCCACAAAATGACATGGAAGAAACTTAAATGCATATTGCTAAATGAAAAAAGTCAGTCTGAAAAGACTACATACTGTATGATTCCAACTATATGGCATTCTGGAAAGAGCAAAACTATAGAGATAGTAAAAAGATCACTGGTTGAAAGAAGTTTAGAAGGAAGGAGGGAGGAACGAATAGGCAGTGCACAGAGGATTTTTAGGGCAGTGCAACTACTTTGTATGATACTGTAATGGTTGACACATGACATTATACATTTGTCAAAACCCATAGAATGTACAACAAAAAGAGTGAACTTGAGTTAATAATAATGTATCAACATTGATTCATCACTGTAACAAATGTACCACACTAAAGCAACATGTTATAATAGGGGTAACAGAGGGAGATCGGGGGTGAAGGAAATAGATGGGCACTTTCTGCACTTTCTGTTTAATTTTTCTGTAAACCTAAAACTTCTCTAAAAAATAAATTCCATCCATTTAAAATGGATTAAATTAGAGATGAGTAAAATTGAATTTAACAGAACGGCTGTCAATCTAGAGCAATATATGACTAATATCAAAAAGCTTTTTTAAAGAAGTCATGATAAATCACAGAGATTTTGTCATAGTATTTTAAAAACCCCAAAGTTAAGAGAATTCAAGTTCAATAACATCTGTTCAACTCAGCCAATGCTTTGAAAATCAATGTCTCTTTTACTCAGTTACCTGAATGTATCAATACAAGGACGATAAACCAGGTGACTTATCATATGAATCCTCCATTTACTCACTCAAATATGAATAAACCACATGCTATTAAATGGTCTAATAAGAGAAAGAAAAAGTTAAAGAGCAATTATAGAGAAGTATGGCATACTAGATAGACTTTAGAGCCTTCCATAAAAGAGAAATGGGACAAAAATGAACCATACAGTTTAATTTACTGATGAACTCTAAGGACTGTTCAAGATTAATCTCCCATTAAAATGATATGAAAATTAAAAGTGGGTACACAGTGATTTATAAGCATTTACAAAAGGTAGGGGTGCCTACGGAAAACGCTTGCTGAATGCTGGAAAGATGGTTAAACTTTTGCAGAATGCAGTGACCCTGGCCCCAAACACATACACATCCCCTTGGGTGAAGAAACCACCAAAAATATCTGCTATATAAGCCAAGTACAAGCTCACGATCAAAGATAAAAATGCTTAGGTGTAGACTCTTATGGACTTTAGATATTCTAGTAATATACAGAATATGAAATAACTGAGTACAAAATATTTTTAAAATAAAAAATAAAGTCACAAAAATGAGCAGGCTAAGCTACAATAAAAAACAACCAGACATGAAAAAGCACTGCATAGAAGTCTTAGAGTTGAAGAAGCTGTGTGTGTGTGTGTGTGTGTGTGTGTGTGTGTGTGTGTGTGTGTGTGTATGATTACAAGTGTTTATATAGATATAATTATATATATATTAGAGATAACTGATGCTAATATTAATGAATTAGAAAATGTACTTGAAGAATTTGACTTAACATATTATAATTTAATTAAGTTGTATTAAATTCCAAGTTCTCTTTGTTTGGAAACAGAGAGTATCTGGTTTGTTTAGCAGTCAGAGTCGGAAAAGAAAGGAAACAAATTCTAATGATACATCAAACACTGGATCATATAAATCCCCCCCCGAAGAAAAAACATTGCCAAAAGGAGCAGACCTCTCTCTTTCTTAATTCAATATTCAGCAAGTAGATCTGAAAACAAGTGGTAAAACTAGAAAAAATTGGCTTACTCCAAGTCAGGGTGAATATAGAAAAGACTAAAAGGGCACAGAAAAAGTCCTGATCACTTCACAAAAAAACAAAAAATAAATTTTCAGGGTGAGGATTGTACTGAGGAAAATCTGCTAGAAGTCAAATCCAACACTAATAGGCAGAATCAGTTGTTAAAAAAGAAAAAAAAAGATGGAAACAGAGTTTCAGAAGACACAGATCTCAGAAAAGTGGATGAGGCTGCAAAAACAGCTGTATGTTTAAACGTCCCGAGGTGTAAACAGTCAAAAGAGCCACCCAGACACCCTTCAACTCCCACCCAGGTAACTGATTTCAACAGATGTAACACAAAAGAACTGCTAATAACAAAATGCTATTTAAAAAAAGAAAATTATCTAAATGACAAAGTTACATCAAAAAAATAGGATGATAACTGAGAAAAAAAATTAACCCAATATTACAAAACAAGCTATAATATGAGAGAAATCAGCTTCAGATAACCAAAAATGATAGGAGAAGCTGTGGCATAAGGATAGATAGTATAAGTTGAATAAAAATAAGGGTAGCATTAAGACTAAATAATAGAGGTAAATATGCCAGAATAGTATGTAAATGTTATATGCTCTGCTGAATAGATACAATCCAACTATCAAAAACTGGGAGAGAAAATGGAAATAAATATATTTCAATATCTATTGGGAAAAATTTCACTCTAAAATGTATTCCCTTTTGCAATTTTCTTGGCTATTATTGGTGTTGTTTTACCTTTCTTGTAAACTTTAGAATCATATTTCTAACCTCTAAGAAAAACTCTATCATATATTTGATAAAAACTTGATTGGAATGTCATTACATCAGTGAATAATGTAGTTAGGTAATAACGCCTTTATAACATTTTTTCCAATTAGCCATGAAGATGTCATGAATCTCCATCAATGTAGTATCCCTTAATGAACTTTAGTATCTTTAAATTTTTTCTGCAAAAGGTTCATGCACATCTTTTTGTTGGAATTTTTCCTATGTACCTAATTTTTTTGGTTACTGCATAAAGTGTATTTATAAATTGCAATTTTCTTTTTGTGGTTGGTATGCAAACTACAACTAAAGTTTGTATATTCATCTTCCCTTTAACTCGTAAGTTTCAACAATTGAACTGTATGTCCTTTTTGATCTTCTGTTTAGAGAACTATATCATGTATACATTAATATCATCTGTGAATAATGAGTTTTTAAATTTTCCCTTAAAATCCTTAAAACTTTTTCATTTAAAGATGAAAGGAAATACATATAAAATATCAGATGAAATTAAAAATAGAAAAGCAATAGGTAAAAGTGGAATCCAAAGCTAGTTAAAGATAGCAATAAAATTAACAAAACTGTAACCAGAATCATCAGAAAAAAGGGAAAAAACACACAAATAATATGAAAGGGCATATTACTGATCCTTAAAGATATTAAAAGGCTAAAAAGAGGACCTGTGCCAATAAATTTGATAACTTAGATGAAATGGAAAAATACTTAGAAAAATGTATCAAAATTCCTCAAGAAGAGTCAGATAACCTGAATACACATATACAAACACACACACACACAAATTAATTAAATGCTTGGTTATAAAATTACCTAAAATGGTTTCCCTGGGGAATTCTACCAAAATTTGGAGAAGAAAGATACCCACTCTACACAGAAAATGCTAGAAAACAGAAATGAAGGAAACATTTTTCAATTAATTATTTGAGGTTAACATTACCATATACCAAAATCAGACAAAAAATATTAACTGAAAATAGAATCACACTTCAATATCCCTCGTGAGTAGAGACACAAACATCCTTAGCCAAATGTTACAAAATTAAATCTAACAATATAAAAAAAAGAAAATACATTATGAGCAAGTTGAGTTATTCCACAAATGAAAGCTATTCCACCACTCAAATATCAGGCAAATGAAATTAACCACAAGGTAGCTAAAGCAACAGAAAAAACTATGTAATTATCTTTCTACATGCAGAAAAGCATTTGAGAAAAATCAAAGTCAATCATGATAAAAACCTTCAACTATGGAAGAGAAGGGAAATTCCTCAAGTTGATAAAAAGCATTTACAAAAATATTACATGGTGAAAGACTGCATGTTTTTCCCCTAATACTGGAAACAAGCAAAGATGTCTATTTTTATACATTTCCCCGAAAGTTCTAGCCAGTATAAAAAGAAATCAGTTATGCAAGTTGGAAAAAATGTATATAAGTACATATGTATATGTGTGTGTATACATATATATAACTTTATAGATTATATAGATTATTGTTTATAAATTATTATAGATTACTAAGATTATTCATGTAAAAAAGCCTAAGAAAACTATAATAAAATCTATTTAATTAATAAGTGAATATAACAATGTCTCCACACACAAGGTCAATATCATTTAAAAAAATCTGGGGCGGAGTCAAGATGGTGGTGTGGGAAGATGCCAAGTTAGCATCTCCCCACAACTAGGGCACCTGCCAGCTGCTGCAGGGGAACCCTGACACCCAAGGAGACGGGAGGAACCCCCAAATGAACCGGTAGGACATGGGGGGACTGAGGGGGGGGAGAAGAAGTGGAGGCCAGACAGGATCAGTGCCTCTGAGGCCGGGGAGATCAGGAGAGGCAGGTGGGAGAAGCTGGAGAGGAGTGGAGGGCGTTTGCTCCACCCACTCTGGCCCGAGGAGCCTGCTGAACTCCCAGGCCAGTCCCCTGCCCTCCAAGGCCACCCCACTGTCCCCCCGCCCAGGCAACACTGATACTGGGGGCATAGGAGGGAGGCTGGGGAGATCAGGGGAGGCAGGTGGGAGGAGCCATCCAGGAGAAGCAGGAGAGTAATAGAGGGTGTTTTCCCCACCCACTCACCCAGGGAGCCTGTTGAGCTCCCAGGTGAGTTCCCCCACCCTCTGAGACCAGGGGTTGGGGGGCACGCCTGGGGCCATTCTGTTGCTTAAGACTAAGCCCCACCTCCCACAGCATCCAGGGCCTTTTCAAGCCCTGTGGATCCTAAGCATACACCCCACCCACCACCCAACTCTTGCCCTCGCTTAGGCCCCGCCCTCCACAGTCAAGGCCTTTCTTCCCCCCGCCTCCCCCTTTTTTTCCCCTTTCCCCCCCTCCTCTTCTTTACTATTGTGGTACTGATGTACCTCCCAGTTGCTGATTCATCTACATTTTTTTTTAATATTCTTTCTAACATATCTGTTGGTTTCCTAGTCTAATTTTATTTTTTACTTAGTTATTGTTCTTTTTTTTTTTTTTTGGCCACCCCATGCAGCTTGGGGGATATTACTTCACAAGCTGGGGGTCAGGCAAAGCTCCTCCAGAGGGAGCTCCGAGTCCGAACCACTGGACTAATGGAGAACCTCAGACCCCAGGGAATATTCATCAGAGTGAGGTCTCGTGGAGGTCCTCAGGTCAGCACCAGGACCCAGCTCTACCCAACAGCCTACAAACCCCAGTGTTGGAGCCTGAAGCCAAACAACCAGTAAGACAGGAACACAATCCCACTCATAAAAAAAATTTTAAAATGAGGGGGCAAAAAAACATGTCACAGATTAAGGAGGAAGGTAAAAACCTACAAGACCAAGTAAATGAAGAGGAAATAGGCAACCCAACCGAAAAAGAATTCAGAGTAATGATAGTAAAGATGATCCAGAATCTCGGAAATAGAATGGAGGCATAGATTGAGAAAATACAAGAAATGTTTAACAAAGATCTAGAAGAACTAAAGAACAAACAGAGATGAAACACACAATAACTGAAATGAAAAATACACTACAGGGCTTCCCTGGTGGCGCAGTGGTTGAGAGTCCGCCTGCAGATGCAGGGGACATGGGTTCGTGCCCTGGTCCGGGAAGATCCCACAGAGCGGCTAGGCCCGTGAGCCATGGCCGCTGAGCCTGCACGTCTGGAGTCTGTGCTCTGCAACAGGAGAGGCCACAACAGTGAGAGGCCTGCGTACCGCAAAAAAAAAAAAAAAAAAAAAAAAAAAAAAAAAAAAAACACTACAAAGAATCAGTAACAAAAAACCTGAGGCAGAAGAACGAATAAGTGACCTGGAAGACAAAATGATGGAAATAACTGCCAAGGAGCAGAATAAAGAAAAAAGAATGAAAATAATTGAAGACAATCTCAGAGACCTCTGGGACAACACTAAATGCACCAACATTCGAATTGTAGGGGTCCCAGAAGAAGCAAAGAAAAAGAAAGGGTCTGAGAAAATATTTGAAGAGATTATAGTCGAAAACTTCCCTAACATGGGAAAGGAAATAGTCACCCAAGTCCAGGAAGCACGGAGAGTCCCATACTGAATAAACGCTAGGAAAAAGACACCAAGACACATATTAATCAAACTAATCAAAAATTAAATTCAAAGAAAAAATATTAAAAGCTGCAAGGGAAAAACAAAAATAACATATAAAGGAATCCCCATAGTTTATCAGCTGATTTTTCAGCAGAAATTCTGCAGTCTGGAAGGGAGTGGCAGGATGATACTAGTGATGAAAGAGAAAAACCTACAAGCAAGATTACTGGTCCCAGCAAGGATCTCATTCAGATTGGATGGAGAAGTCAAAAGCTTTTCAGACAAGCAAAAGCTAACAGAATTCAGCACCACCAAACCAGCTTTACAACAAATGCTAAAGAAAGTTCTCTAGGTGGGAAACACAAGAGAAGAAAAAGACCCACAGACAAACCTAAAACAATTCAGAAAATGGTAATAGGAACATACATATTGATAATAACCTTGAATGTAAATGGATTAAATGCCCCAACCAAAAGACACAGACTGGCTGAATGCATGCAAAAACATGGCCCATATATATGCTGTCTACAAGAGACGCACTTCAGACCTAGGGACACATACAGACTGAAAGTGAAGGGATGGAAAAAGGTATGCCATGCAAATGGAAATCAAAAGAAAGCTGGAGTAGCAATACTCGTATCAGATAAAATAGACTTTAAAATAAAGACTGTTACAAGAGATAAGGAGGGACACTACATAATGATCAAGGGATCGATCCAAGAGGAAGATATAACAATTATAAATGTTTATGCACCCAACACAGGAGCACCTTAATACATAAGGAAAATGCTAACAACCATGAAAGGAGAAATCAACAGTAACACAATAACAGTAGGGGACTTTAACACCCCACTTACACCAATGGACAGATCATCCAAACAGAAAATAAATAAGGAAACACAAGCTTTAAATGATACAATAGACCAGATAGATTTAACTGATATTTAGAGAACATTCCACCGAAAAGTGGCAGAATACACTTTCTTCTCAAGTGCACATGTAACATTCTCCAGGATAGATGAAATCCTGGGTCACAAATCAAGCCTCAGAAAATTTAAGAAAACTGAAATTGCATCGAGCATCTTTTCTGACTACAACACTATGAGATTGGAAATCAATTACAGGAACAAAAACTGTAAAAAACAGAAATACATGGAGGATAAACAGTCCTCTACTAAATAACCAGAGATCACTGAAGAAATCAAAGAAGAAATCAAAACATACATAGAAACAAATGACAACAAAAACATGATGACCTAAACCTATGGAACGCAGCAAAAGCAGTTCTAAGAGGGAAGTTTATAGCAATTCAATCTCACTTCAAGAAACGAGAGAAATCTCAAACAATCTAACCCTACACTTAAAACAACTAGAGAAAAAAGAACAAAGAAAACCCAAAGTCATAGAAGGACAGAAATCATAAAGATCAGAGCAGAAATAAATGAAACAGAAACGAAGGAAACAATAGCAAAGATCAATAAAACAAAAAGCTGGTTCTTTGAGAAGATAAACAAAATTGATAAACCCTTAGCCAGACTCATCAAGAAAAAAAGGGACAGGACACAAATCAATAAAATTAGAAATGAAAAATGAGAAATCACACTGACACTGCAGAAATACAAAGGATTATAAGAGACTACTACAAACAACTATAGGCCAATAAAATGGACAACCATGAAGAAATGGACAAATTCTTGGAAAGGTACAATTTTCCAAGACTGAACCAGGAAGAATTAGAAAATATAAACAGAACTGTTACAAGCAATGAAATTGAAACCATAATTAAAAATCTTCCAACAAACAAAAGTCCAGGACTAGAAGGCTTCTCAGGCGAATTCTATCAAACATTTAGAGAAGAGCTATCACCGATCCTTCTCAAACTCATCCAAAAAATTGCAGACGGAGAAACACGCCCAAATTCATTCTTCAAAGTCACCATTACCCTGATACCAAAACCACAAAAAGATATTGCAAAAAAAGAAAATTATAGACCAATATAACTGATGAATATAGATGCAAAAATCCTGAACAAAATACTAGCAAATAGAATCCAACAATTAAAAGGAACATAAACCATGATCAAGTGGGATTTAACCCAGAGATGCAAGGATTCTTCAATATATGCAAATCAATCAATGTGATACACCACATTAACAAATTAAGGAGTAAAAACCGTATGATCATTTCAATAGATGCAGAAAAAGCTTTTGACAAAATTCAACATCATTTATGATTTAAAAAACTCTCCAGAAAATGGGCACAGAGGGAAACTACCTCAACAGAATTATGGCCATATTTGACAAACCCACAGCAAGCATCATACTCAATGGTGAAAAACTGAAAGCATTACCTCTAAGATCAGGAACAAGACAAGGATGTCCACTCTCACCACTGTTTTTCAATATTGTTTTGGAAGTCCTAGCCACGGCAATCGGAGAGGAAAAAGAAATAAAAGGAATATAAATTGGAAAAGAAGTAAAACTGTCACTGTTTGCAGATGACATGATACGATACACAGAAAATCCTAAAGAAGCAACCAGAAAACTACTAGAACTAATTAATGAATTCGGTAAGGTTTCAGAATACAAAATTAATGCACAGAAATCTCTGGCATACCTATACACTAATGATGAAATTTCTGAAAGAGAAATTAACAAGACACACCCATTTACCATTGCAACAAAAAGAATAAAATACCTAGGAATAAACCTTCCTATGGAGGTAAAAGACCTGTACTCAGAAAACTATAAGACACTGATGAAAGAAATCAAATATGACATAAACAGATGCAGAAATATACCATGTTCTTGGATTAGAAGGATCAATATTGTGAAAATGACTATACTACCGAAAGCAATCTAGAGATTCAATGCAATCCCTATCAAACTACCAATTGTATTCTTCAGAGAATTAGAACAAAAATTTTACAATTCGTATGGAAACATAAAAGACCCCGAATAGCCAAAGAAATCTTGAGAAAGAAAAACAGAGTTGGAGGAATCAGGCTCCCCAACTTCAGAGTATACCTCAAAGCTACAGTAATCAAGACAGTATGGTACTGGCACAAAAACAGAAATATAGATCAATGGTACAGGATCGAATGCACAGAGATACACCCACGCGCATATAGGCCCCTAATTTATGACAAAGGAGGCAAGAATGTACAATGGAGAAAAGACAGCCTCTTCAATAAGTGGTCCTGGGAAAACTGGACAGCTACACATAAAAGAATGAAATTAGAACACTACCTAACACCATACATGAAAATAAACTCAAAATGGATTAAAGACTTAAATCTAAGACCAGATCCTATAAAACTCTTAGAGGAAAACATAGGAAAAATACTCTTTGACATAAACCACAGCAAGATCTTTTTTGACCCACCACCTAGAGTAACGGAAATAAAAACAAAAATAAACAAATGGGACCTAATGAAACTTAAAAGCTTTTGCACAGCAAAGGAAACCATAAACAAGACAAAAAGACATCCCTCAGAAAGGGAGAAAATATTTGCAAATGAAACAACAGATAAAGGATTAATCTCCAAAATATACAAACAGCTCATGGAGCTCAATATCAAAAAAACAATCCAGTTAAAAAATGGGCAGAAGTGACAGGGCGAGAGAGAGTCATGGACATATACACACTAACAAACGTAGTAAGGTAGATAGCTAGTGGGAAGCAGCCGCATGGCACAGGGATATTGGCTAGGTGCTTTGTGACAGCCTGGAGGGGAGGAATAGGGAGGGTGGGAGGGAGGGAGACGCAAGAGGGAAGACATATGGGAACATATGTTTATGTATGACTGATTCACTTTGTTATAAAGCAGAAACTAACACACCATTGTAAAGCAATTATACCCCAATAAAGATGTTAAAAAAAAAAAAAAAAGTGGGCAGAAGATCTAAATACACATTGCACCAGAGAAGACATACAGATGGCCAAGAGGCACATGAAAAGATGCTGAACATCACTAATCATTAGAGAAATGCAATTCAAAACTACAGTGAGGTTATCACCTCACACCAGTCAGAATGGCCATCACCAAAAAATCTACAAACAATAAACGCTGGAGCGGGTGTGGAGAAAAGGGAACCCTCTTGCACTGTTGGTGGGAATGTAAATTGATAAAACCACTATGGAAAACAGTATGGAGGTTCCTTAAAAAACTAAAAATAGAACTACCATATGATCCAGCAATCACACTACTGGGCATACACCCTGAGAAAACCATAATTCAAGAAGAGACTTGTACCGAAATGTTCACTGCAGGACTATTTACAATAGAATAGCCAGGACATGGAAGCAACCTACGTGTCCATCGACAGATGAATGGATAAAGAAGATGTAGTACGCATGTACAACGGAATATAACTCAGCCATAAAAATAAATGAAATTGAGTTATTTGTAGTAAGATGGATGGACCTAGAGTCTGTCATACAGAGTGAAGAAAGAAAGAAAGAAAAACAAATACCATATGCTAACACATATATATGGAATCTAAAAAAAAATTGGTACTGATGAACCTAGTTTCAGGGCAGGAATAAAGATGCAGATATAGAGAATGAACTTGAGGACACAGGGTGGGAGGGGGAAGCTGGGGCGAAGTGAGAGTGGCATCGAAATATATACACTACTGAATGTAAAATAGTTAGCAAGTGGGAAGCGGCAGCATAACACAGGGAGATCAGCTCGGTGCTTTGCAATGACCTAGAGGGTTGGATAGGAAGGATGCGAGGGAGGCTCAAAGGAAGGGGATATGGGGACATATGTATGCATATGGCTGATTCACTTTGTTGTACAACAGCAACTAACACATTATTGTGAAGCAATTATACTCCAATAAAGATCTATTTTTAAAAATCTATTTCTATGAACACACAATGAAAACCTAAAAATTGAAATTTGAAAAATCAAGAACATTACAACTACACCAAAAAAACAAGAAATACTTGGGGATACGTTAAACAAAATATGTGCAAGATCTGTAAAATGAAAACTGCAAATACTGCTGAAAGAAGTTAAAGACTTGAATAAATTGAGAGACACTCCATGTTCAGGGATCAAATGACTCAATATTGTTAAAATGTCAAATTTCTCCAAATTGATCTATGTTTTCAATGCATTCCCAATCAGAATCTTTGTAAGTTTTTTTTTAATTGACAGGATTATTTTTTAATTACTATGTAAATACAATAAAACGAGTAATTTAAAGGATTTTATAAAACAAGAAAAATGTTGGAGAACTTGCACTATTATTATTTAAGACTTCACATAAACCTACATTAATCAAGAGAGTATGATAAATGCACAAACATAATAATATTAAACAAATAACATAATGGAGAGATCAGAAAATAGTCCCACGCACACAAGGTCAGTTGATTTTTGACTGTAGCCATCATTTTTATGTGTTTTATGTGTTTATGTGTTTTATGTGTTATGTGTTTTATGTGTTTGTGTGTTTTATGTGTCAGCTTCCTTAGGCTCTAGTTTCCAGTTACTCAATTAAAAAATAATAATCTAGATGGTGTTGTAAAGTTATTTTGCAGATGTGATTAAAGACCACCATCAGTTTACTTTAAGTAAGGGAGATTATGGTAGATAATGTGTGTGTGGGGGGGGGGGGGGCGGGAACCTGGTTCAATCAGGTGATAGGATTTAAGAGTAGAACTGAGGTTCCCTGAAGAAATTCCACCTGTGGACAATAGCTTCCATTCCTCCTGGAGAGTTCCAGCCTGCCTTTTGTGATGACCTGTCCTCAAGATTTAGAACTCACCTTGCCAGCTTCCACAGTAGCATAAACCAATTCTTTGCATTGGACGTTTTAATATATATCTCCTCCAGGTTTTGTTTCTCTGGTTGAACCCTGGCTGATACAGATTTTTATACTGGAAATGTTTCTAAAGGAACGACTCTTAAGGATGAATTTTCTGAATTGGTTCTGGTTTTCTGGAGTTGGTTCTCTTATATGATCATTTTAAAGGACTAATGATTCTATTTCCAGTGGTAAACAGGACACCGGTAATCCATGGTCAAGTTTTCATCGTCAGGAGAAGCTGCCCTTCTACTCCTACACAACATTGTTGGTCCTGCTTTGCCTAAAGAAACTGTAATGACCTCCCCTGAAGTAGCTGCTTTGTAAGGCATTGCTGATCATCCTCAGGATCTATACCTGCCACTCTTCTTTGCTTCTAGATCTATAACTAGGTTGAAGTCTCAAGCAGGATCCAAAGGGTAAGGTACAAAATGTGACCTGTATGGAAGTGCACACCAAAGAATAGCATGATTTGTTTTCCATTTATAAAGACATAAATCTAGGGAATATGTGTGGGAGTGGATCTTATGCTTATGTGATCATGGTGGAAGAAAGATAAAATCAGAACAGGTTGAATTTATTGATATGAGCCCACTAAACAGGGATTATAGATTTAGTGTTTTGGCTCAAGAAATTAGAAAGGGCTAAAAGTAGTTTGGTTGGTTGGCTGAAACATGGATCCAAAGATGGCTTAAACTAAATGAAGCTGAAATGCTAGAACTGCCTTGGTGTAAGAAGGTATCCAAAGGCTCAGGGAAATTAATGTGTTAGAGTGTATCTATCATGTAAGACCTACTTATCCATCCTGGGACAGTCCGGAGGACACAGCTTTTACCATGACTGTAAGAAATAATTTTGTGAGGGGAGTCTCAGCACCTCTGAAAAGCTCTGTGGTCGCTCTTTTCTGTAGGTCAGAAATAATGGTGGGAACTGCTATCATTGAACTGGGATCCCTAAATGCAGTGGAGACAATGGGATCCTGGAGTGGCGGGAGGCTGGTGGCAGGACTGAATCACCAAAGGTGAGGTGGATGGGTTACCAAAACAATGAAGTCAAAGCAATAATCAAAATAATCTGACTCGCTAGTTGATCCTGGTATTCCTAAAGAGAACTAAGCTACTAAATTTTTACTTGATCTGAGTAAGTAGAAGAGTTCTAGGTTTCATGAACAGAAGTCTAACTTGAATCAGCAAAAGAGAGAGCTATGTTTTTTTAATCAAGTTCCAGACTGAGCCAGTTTATAGATGCAGAACCACTTGAATGAAAGGGGAGGTACATATGTGTGTAAGTGTATATTATACTTTAGAATAGTCACAAATATGTTCATGAAATAAATTCATATATTGCCCATTTTATTTCTGATATTTTAAATTCCCTTAGCATAACCTTTTGTGTATCCATGATAATAATCAAAGACTTATAAAATGCATGAAGCGTTATGTTCAGTGAGCTGTGAGCCCAAATACTGGCATGCACTGAGCAGATGAAAAATATAACAACGGGGAAAACGCTAAGTATCCAAACTTCAGTATTTCCTCACTGAAAATTAATATGGAAAACAGGACAGAGGTGTTTTAGATGATTTCAAGGAGCCAAAGAAAGTGTCATAGTTAGAAAGATGATAAATCCACAATCAATTGCAGGCATTGTTTCTTCAGAGAATGACTTTTAATGTACAGTTTGAAATCTATTATTAGGTTAAAATGAGGTTTGGTAGTGCATATTTTTATTTGCTTTTCTACATACAATATGGGCATTGTTCATGCTCAAATGTGTTTGAAAAAATATCTGAATTACATGTGTGGCTTTATACTTCCTGGAATCTTTTCATAGATACTTCATATAAATCAAAGGTGTTTATATGATAAGACTGAGGATTGGATGTAATTTACGTAATTATCCTACAATGAATAATCTCTAAGGCAATACAGTTCAACAGAAATTTCAGTGAAGACAGAAGATGGAAATGTTCTATACCTGTGCTGCCTGACACTTTAGCCTCTACTCACAGGCGGCTATTGAGCACTTGAAATGTGGTTAGTGAAACAGAGAACTTTTAATTTTTTTTGTTTTTAATTTATTCAACTATAATCTTAAATATTCACTTGTGGCCTCTGGCTATTGATCCATATTGGACAGTACAGCACCTAGTCTGTGAGGGGTGAATGTACAGGAATAATTCAGAATTACCTACTAAACTAAAAAAAATGCTATTTCCTGAGTTGTATTTTGATTGACCCAATACTACCTCCTGCCCACACACAAATACACACATATACAATTACATGCATCATTCTTATTCATGAAATCAGTAATTCAGCTATTAGGTAAAATTACTCATGGATTTTCTTAAAATCTGTAAGTTATTTGAGTTGAGAATGATATGGTCCCTATTTAGCAATAGAAATATCCTTTTACTCGCTGATATATTTTAGGTCACAGAAGTGTTATATTCTTATAGCTTCATTTCCTGTACCAAACTATCTGCTTGAAATAATTTTTTATCTTAGGATATTACTTCTACACTTATAGTAGATTTACACTGATCATTTGTCTAGCCACATGCTCATCTGTGGTTCCCTCTGTTGTACAATCACAGCAGAAAAGCAAATTACGTTGCTGAAGCCACAAGCCTCTGTAGTTACCTCTGGCATGAATACTTAGGGAAGGTGAACCATTTTGGATATTCAGTCTGTGATGATGAATTAAAGGAGCTCCACCTGATACGCTTAAGGAATCAAATCTTTGCCCATGGCTTCTTCCATATAATGTACTAACCAATTAGGTACACCTACTATTTATTGCTATGACATTATTTGTATGCCGAAGAATAACAAATGCTTTGTGTATAAAAAGGTACAGAGAAACACATGTAAGCAGATGCAAAATTTAGAAATATTATCAAAACACAGAACTTGCCTGCTGTGTACTTAATCCACTTAAAAAAATATGTCAACACAAATCATTCTCTTCTATTACTTTATTTGTTTATCTTTGTCATGTGGTAAACATTGGAGTGAGCTGGGTTGGAAGAAATAGTTATTTTTCTCAGTTTCAGCACAGGGAATGTAGTTTGCACTGGATCTTTCACTTGAAGGTATACTGTGGGTAACTGATTCCCAAGTGTTTTCTGTGAATACTTATATTTCAAATTGAAGTATAAGTTCTGGAATGACACGAACCGTGTCTTATATTTATTCGGGCTTCAAATCATTCTTGGTATAGTTTGCATCTGCAATTTCATTTAGATAAACATAATTCTACCAATATTGAGAAAATAACATGTGTACTATGACAATTTCTGAAAGAGAGGGAAAAACAATAAATATACTGTGAATGAATGAGTAAACGCTAAACACTCTTCAGGCACTGGGTACACAGAGGTGAAGTACACAAGCATGATACTGATCTTTACTTAGTTAAAATATAGTAGTTTAGAAGACAGCACTTCATAAATCGTTACCCCAAAATAATTTTGATCAGAGCTATGAATATAAGATACTTTGAAAGTATGTAATGAAGAATGAACTAGACTGGGTGAGTGTGATAAAGGATGGGGGACAAACGCTCTCCAAGAATAGCCTATTGGAAAGTAAATGCTGATTAAGGTAAGACCTAAAAGGATTAAGAGGGAATTCACCGTCAGAGAGTGAATGGTATAATTATGTGCCAGAGTGAGCAAAGAACACAAGCAGAGGCCCTGAAGTGAGAAAGGACAAGGCACATTTCAGGAACAGAGAAAAGGCCAATGTGGATACAGTGTAGTAAACAAGGTTGTGGTGATGGAGGTTATGCTGGAAAAGCAGCTGCTCAATATAATGCAAGATCTCATGGGCCATGTTAAGGACTTTTAACTTTATATTGAAAGAAAGAAAAAATAATGAAAGAGATTTAAGTTCAGAAATGACAAAATACAACTTACATGATTAAAAAGTCATTCTGTTATGGTGAGGGAGTGCTTGATAGATCTTTTAGGAAGCTATTGCAGTGTGCTGGAAAGAGAAGATAAGGTCTGGGACTAAGATATACTTTCAGCAATGATACAGTGATTTGAATGAATCTCTATTTCAGAGTATGAAATGATAAGACATGACAATTAACTGAATGTCAGAAGTGAAAGGAAGATGTCAATTTTGACTTCTAGCTTTCTGGCACGAATAACTGGATTCATGGTGGTGTCATCTACTGCAATGAGAGAAGACTAGAGGAGAAAAAAGGACATGGGAAACACCATTAATTCAACATTCCAGTAGAGACTACAAGGTGGTAGTTTGATACACATTCACAGTGTAGAAGGGGGTACTGAGATGGAAACAATAGATATGATACCTGCCAATGTATAAACGGCATATAAGCCCAAAGGAGTTGAAAACACTGCTAATATAGAGAAGAGAGGACAAAGAATACAGTACCTTGTATCCAGCTAAGATGAACCCCAATATTTTATAAGTCAAACAGAAGAGAAGACAACAGAAGCAAATAAGAGAGAAAAGGAGGAAGTAACACATTATTATGATGATTATAATGCTACCGAAGCTGAGGAAGGAGAGTGTTTAAAAAAGAATATTGGTTGAAATTCTTTATTTCAAGAAATACAGTAAGATAAGGACTAGAAAATAGCTATTGCATTAAACAACATATTGGCAGTGACTTTAGTAGTTGCAGTCTTGCAGAGTAGAGGGAACAGTAACAAAGACTGCAGTGAAACAGTGAATGATTGGGAGGCATAGAAATAGAAAAAATATGTATAAACTGTTTTTTTCAAAAATTTTAGCTGTGTAAGAAAACAGAAAGATGGAGAAAAACTGTATAGCTCAAACAGTTTAATTTTATTTTTAAGATGGGAGAAGCCAGGGCATGCTGAAGGAGAAGAGCTAATAGATAAGATGAGGCTAATGATACAAGAAAGAAAGACATTAATATTTTAAGCCTTAAAGATGATGAGAGGAAATATAATGTGGAAGACAGGGAAAAATGTGTACAATACGGGAATTTAACAGATGCAAAATGGAGGAGTTAATGACTGGGCTCCATGATACCTAACTCAGGACACTTGGAATGCATCACAAAATTCAACTTATGTAAATCCATGTGTAATGTTAAAAAACAACAATAAACGAGGAGTAAGGTAATAGACATGAAAAAAGAGAGGAGAGAGAAGAAACAGAGAGAGACTGAGAGAAAAAGAGAGAGAGGGAGGAAGGAAAGAAGGAAGGAAGAACTAACAAGCAGATCAAAAAGAATCAATGTAAGGAATACCCAGCTTTTTCCTATGAGTGACTTCTGGGACAGTTGGAATCTAGGGTTTTTTCATGTACTATCAAGAAAAAACATTAGTATTTCTCTTTAACATCCATTTGTAAGGTCACAACCCAAAATCTTAACCTGGTCCCTTCCTCAGCTCCAGATTTCCCTATTAATAATTCAAAAAAAATCATAATATAATACTCCTGCAGTGTATTAATTGTGACCCCATCAAAATGATATGTCCAAATACTAACCCCATTTATATATGAATGTGACCTTACTTGGAAAAAGAATCATTGCAGATGCAATTAAATTAAGGATCTTCAGATGAGATTATGCTAGATTTAGGATGAGCCCTAGTTCCACTGACGTGTGTGTGTGTGTGTGTGTGTGTGTGTGTGTACAAAGGTGAGAGAGATTTGACACAAAGAGACACACAACAAGAAGGCGGCTTTGTAAAGACCTAAAGACAGAGGCAGATGTTGAAGCTGTGCTGCTACAAGTCAAGAAGTACCAAGAATTGCTGGCTACCTCAAGAAACTAGGAGAGAAGCATGCAACAGATTTTCCCTCAGAGCCTCCAAGAACCAAACCTGCTGGACAACTTGATTTCGAATTTCTGGCCCACAGAATTGTGAGAGAATTGAAGAACTGACGTACACTGTTTTAAGCTGCCAAGTGTTTAATAGTTTGTTATAGCAGCTCTAAGAAAGGACTACGAATCCAAGTAATCAACGGGAGCACACTAAGCCTGCCTATTGTGATCATTTCTATCTTCATCTGGCTATAAATCCTTGTGAGCAACTAACATAATTAAAGAGCAAGGAAGGGTTCTGGAACCATTTACTCTGAGTCTTCCTAGATGTAGCAAGAGGAAGCATGGAATGGTGCTCGGCCTCACAACACCTAAAGGGCAAAGAACATCATATACTCCCTCAAATTTCCCTGTATCTCATTTTATTTCTCCCATACAGAGAAGTACACACTGAGGGCATGAAAATGTTTTTATTCTTGCATATGTAATAGATGTGCAACTTTAGGAGATAGATGATAAAGATCGGGATCCCAGATAATAGAATTTTTCCGGATGGCAACTGTTGACCAAGACTCAACAGGGTTTTGGGGGTGTCTACTCCCTAGGCCCTTCTTGTGTTTGTACTGAGTTTGCTTGCCTGATCATTCAATAGCTTTGTAGGTCTCTATAATAACAATCTAGAGTTACTCAGCTACTTTTTCTATGTTTCTACCAGCCTTTGTTCTCAGGGATGTCCACCTGTTCTTTGGGTTTTTTTCTTTACTTTTGGGAAGGATGAGGATAAAGCCCTGAACTAATATGTAAATAAGCCAATAGTAATTCCTAATTTATAAGGTTATATCAAATCTACTATCCTGTTAAAGCCAAATAAACAACAACGAAAAGTTACTTGAGTATTGTGTGAAACAGCATGCATGGGCTAAGAAACCTTCTGCATCACAAGGAAAGAATGGTTGTCCTCACTACGGTAATTTTTTTTAATATCTAATGAGACAGACCTGTGTTCTGACATTTTAACAGAGGCTGAAGAAATGAAGAAAATTATTTCCTTTCTTAAGAAACTCTGATTTCAAGATGATTTTTCAACAGACTTCCCTTCATTAGTGACTTAATTTAAAAAATTCATCCTTCACATCAAGATAGTTGTCCTTGTTCATTGCTATATCCCCTGTATTTATAGTAGTTCTTGGAATATTGTAGTGTACAACATATATGTATTAAATGAATAAATTATGTTTTTCCTATTATCATTATTGAATGATTAAACTAAAATTAACAGACAGACTTAGAAACACTCCCAAAGCCATACAGAGATCAACTGACAAATGGTGGAAGCCTCACTTGTCAAGGGGCCTAAGAACAACCTCTGATCAAATACTGGCTAAACAACAATCCACTCTGACCCAGAAGAAACTCCAAGGAGCAACTTAAAAATAATATCACACAGATCCCTGGAAGACAGGAAGACTGTGAATGTGTCAAAGGATAAGGCCTCTCTGAGTGACTGAAGAGGAAAAGTTCAACCTATTAGTACCTAGCTGAATGGGGCGGGGGCAAAAACATAAATTCCTTGAACTGAAATAGCAGCCTACAGGACACACACGTAAAAGCTAAAAACTAACTAGCTAAGGCTGTTTAAGCAAAACCTTTGACCACTAAGTAGCTTATTTTTTCTTTTTTTTTAACCCGGGGGTGATTGCTATGTAGCCAGGCTGAAAAATAACATTATGGAGGAAAAAACCTTGAATATTTGAGACTGCACATTGTGAGAACTTGAATTCACAGAATTAGCTCAGCCAAAACACTAAACAAATAAATAAATGATCAAGCAAATAACAGCAGCATTAATACTTGTCGGGAGAGGAGGAGGATATCATTATCTGCAGTTTACTTCAACATATTATGTAAAATATCCATTTTTTTTTTACCAAAAGTATATGAAACATGCAAAGAAACAATAAAGAGTGACCCATACACTGGAAAAAGAGCAGGTGGTAGAAGCTGCTTTTGAAAGGGCCTAGATGTTGGACTTAGACAAAAGACTTCAAGGCAGCCATTATAAATATGTTCAAATAACTAAAGGAGACCTTGTCTAATGATTAAAAGAAGGTATGATAACATCATACATAGAATATCAATAAAATATAATTTTAAGTAATTATAATTTTTAAAAAGCAAATAATTTTAAAAGAGAAAAATGAAAAATACAGAATTATGTACAATAACTGAAATGAAAACTTCACTAGGGGAGCCAAGCAACAGATTTGAGGTAGTAGAAGAAACACTGAACTGTAAAATCAATAAAGGTTATATAATCCAAAGAAAAGAGAAAGAAAATAAAGAAAAATGAAAAGACTCAGAAATATGAGACAGTATTATCCACACCAGCTTGCATATAATGTGACTACCAGAAAAAAGGAAAGAGACAAGGGGACCACACACACAAAAAAAAATCAAAGAAATAATGGCTAAAATTTGCCAAATTTGCTGAAAAGCATTAATCTACATATTGAAGAAGCTCAACAAATTCTGAACAGGGTAAATGCAAAGTGAAAATTCTCTCTCTAAGGTTAGGAATAAAACAAATATGTCCAACTCTCAACACTTCTTTCAACATTGCTAACTTACAACTCAATAACAAAAAGAAAAATCATCTAATTTTAAAACAGGCAAATATTTTGAATTAAAGTTTCTCTTAAGTGGATGTGCAAATGCTAATGTGCACATAACATGATTTGTAAATCAAGCCACACTGAGATATGGTTTTATGTCCTATAGGATGGATGAAATAAAAAAGACAGTAATGGGGGGGTTTCCCTGGTGGCGCAGTGGTTAAGAGTCCACCTGCCAATGCAGGGGACACGGGTTCGTGCCCCGGTCTGGGAAGATCCCACATGCCACGGAGCGGCTGGGCCCGTGAGCCATGGCCGCTGAGCCTGCACGTCCGGAGCCTGTGCTCCGCAACGGGAGAGGCCACAACAGTGAGAGGCCCACGTACCACAAAAAAATAAATAAATAAAATTTAAAAAGACAGTATTGGTGTAGAAGTGGAGAAATTGGAACCCTCACACATAGCTGCTGCTGAGAATGCAACATGGTGAAACTGCTTCAGAAAAGTCTGGTAGTTCTTTAAATGTGAAGCACAGAGTTTCCATAAAATCCAGCAATTCTACTCCTAGCTACACATCCAAGAAAAATAAACACATACACACACACGTACACACACACAGACACACACAAACATGAAAACTTGTACATGGATAATAATGGCCAAAAAGTAAAAAAAATTAAAAAAATAAAAAAAAGTCCATCAACTGATAAATGGATAATTAAATATGGCATACTGATATAACTGAATGTCATTCAGCAATAATAAAGATCAAAGCACTAATACATGCTACAACACGAATGATCTTTGAAAACATCATGCTAAGTAAAAGAAGCTAGCCACAAAAGACCACATATTGTATTTTCCCACTTACATGACACAGACATAATAGGCAAATTCTTAGAGACGAAAAGCAGATTATTGGTTTCCTAGGGCTAAGGGTGCAGGGAAGGAGAATGACTACTAATGGGTACAGGATTTCTTATAGGGGTGATGAAAATGTTCTGAACTTAGATTACAGCGATGGTTGCCCAAGACCATGAATACACTAGAATAATGTGACTAATGAAACCTAATATAAGAATAAACTATGAGTAAATACATAATATAATAATATAATATAAAAATAAAGTAGGAGAAAATACATATAATCTTAAGATGTAGAAGGCCTTTGTAAACTGAGAAACTTCAAAGAATACCATTTAGATATTTAACTAGTAAAGAATTGTAATTTCTATACAGTGGAGAAGAAAAGCCAAAAATCAACAGGGAAAGAGTGCAGTAGTTGGTCTTAATAATTTCACAAATGTAAGCTTATGCCTTAACAATTACCTTTTGCTATAATTCAGAGAAAATATTAATGTTCCTAAAATGTAGCTATTATACATAAAATATGACTCTCCTTCATATAAGTATAAGTTTATTTTTTACAATTAAATTTAATCAAAGTAATGTTTCCTATATATAAAACAACATCTCACTATGGAAATATATGCATCTTCATTTACCATGTAAGTTAAATGAAATAGTTTTAAGTAAATTTAACCTTTTACAAAAAAAAAAAAAAAACCTGTAAATCACTTTCAGAAGCAGAGAACTACACTGAAGCAAAAGGAACAGATTTCCTCTAGGGTCCTAGAGTATTTACAAATGTTCTTTTTATGGAAGGATGTAAAGTGAAAGTGAGGTGCCTACAGGCGTGAAAGACTATGACAACTTGGCCCTAATTCAAACTAAGAAGAGTTTGAAGAAAAAATCATCAGAGAAATTAGAAATATAAACAAGAAAGCATAAGTGGTCCAAATGAGTATAATTTCCTCTAGAACACAGATATATAAACACTTATATGTGCAAATTTCCTTAAAAGTGTTATTCAAATAATCCTAGTGATAGGCTATAGACTACTGCTCTTGACATTTATTCTAACAACTCTTTACATAAGATACAGTAAAGTATTTAATCTGGTAGCACACCTTGCTAGTTTTTATGAAAACAGAAAGCTTCTGTTTAATAAAGCTATATACTATGTTTATACTACAGTACACTGTGTATAAAGTTGGTATATCAGGAATTTTTAATAGGTTATCCTTTAATGGACTATTGCTTAATTTCCTTCTATCTGGATTTGCTGTTTATGCTTTTAACCTTCTATTTTTAGATGACATGCCATAAAGTTACTCAGATACATAGCAAGACTCCAATTCAAAATTTCTTAGAAAATGGAATACTTCAGACAGAGGATTAATTATTCATCCATTCATTACTTTACTTTTTTTTTTTTTTTTTTTTTTTTTTGCGGTACGCAGGCATCTCACTGTTGTGGCCTCTCCTGTTGCAGAGCACAGGCTCCGGACGTGCAGGCTCAGCAGCCATGGCTCATGGGCCTAGCCGCTCCATGGCATGTGGGATCTTCCCGGACCGGGGCACAAACCCGTGTCCCCTGCATCGACAGGCAGACTCTCAACCACTGCATCACCAGGGAAGCCCCATTACTTTACTTTTAAAACACTTAGGTTAAGGGCTTCCCTGGTGGTGCAGTGGTTAAGAATCCGCCTGCCAATGCAGTGACACAGGTTCAAGCCCTGGTCCGGGAAGATCCCACATGCTGCGGAGCAACTAGGCCCGTGCACCGCAACTACTGAGCCTGCGCTCTAGAGCCCACGAGCCACAACTACTGAAGCCCACGTGCTGTAGAGCCCGTGCTCCACAACGAGAGAGGCCACCGCAATGAGAAGCCAGCACACCGCAACGAAGAGTGGCCCCCGCTCACCGCAACTAGAGAAAGCCCGCATGCAGCAACGAAGACCCAACACAGCCAACAATAAGTAAATAAAATAAATAAATTTATTAAAAAAAACACTTAGGTTGCTTTAATTTATTCATCACTATGAACTCCTTATATATGGTCAGATTCTATAATTATTTCTTTATTACTCTCACTAAAAAGAGACTGATACCATGTTTTTGTATCAGAATAGATCAATGTCTAGAGCAAGGCTGATCAATTTATAAAATCACGAACCTGAATTTGATTTAGTTTCTGTTTATGATTCTGTTGTTAAAGTTAAATACCATTTGTTAGCCTAAGAACCTCTGTCTTAATTAAAGCATCATTATGTGATGCTTTAATCAGAGTATTCAGAATTTCTAGTCTCTGCTGGGAATAATAATATAAAATATTTAATATGAGAATTTCTGCTTAAACTATCACTGGCTCCTACCTACTAAGAACTGTAATGTAAAGAAAAGACTAATCAATAGACAAGTAATAGATTAAATGACAGGCAGATACACAGGGCCTCAATAAAAATGTAAATTTATTTTCCCTAGTGTTGACTTACAGATAAACCTGGATTTTATCTGAAGTTATAGTAGTATTAAATTTCTAATACAATAGACTAGTTAACAGTGTAGGGACTACTATGATTAGTCATAATAGTCTTTTTAATTCAGATATTCATGTATTCAAAAGGCAAATTGTTTTTTTTATTTTAGAAGAGTTTTTTGATGCCTTTTTTCCTCCTTGTAAAGTACAGACATTGAATACTTGTCTCCACATGTGTAACAACAACTTGAGAACAGAAGAATACTTGTTTTCTTATTTAATACACTTTCAGATACTACAAATTCTTTAGTAGTTTAGCTGATAATAGAGATAACAGTATTTAAATGTTCAAACCAAAGTTTTCACATGGGTGAAAAGAGAGATATTTTAAACTTCAAAATGAATATCATTTGGAAAGGCAAGCTTAATGGAGACCTAAGAGTAGATACAGGATATTCAGCAAGCTCTACTAAGGAATTTCAGTAAGTGAGAAGTCTCAAAACGTTTACTGTATTTTAAAGCTGCCTCAGGAAGAAATCAAGATTGTTATAATCCATGTATGTCCCCAAGGTACCCCAGCTAGTCAGACTACAAAAGCCAGGAACATGGAACCTAAGGGATTGAGAAAGGCAAGAATGGGAGTAGGAATGGGAGGAGGGTTTATAAAGATCGTGAATGCTGTTGAGAATGGAGACATGCAAGCCACAGTGAAACTCTCTCATAACAGGACTGGAAACAGTCATGGTGTAAGAAGTAGTTGTGGACCCAGCTACCTGTAACTCATTTTTAATATTCTGTGGCTTAGTTTCTTCTGTGCTTGTTTTCTCATTTATAAAATGGTGAAGATAACACCTGCTCCACAGGATAGTTGTAAGAACTGAATATGTGTAAAGCATTTACATTATACCTGGAACATAGCATTTATGGGCCTAATAAATGTTACTTATGATTATTCGTAATAATTTTATTATTAAAAGAAGAGTAACTTAGGAGAGAACCTTATAATGTATTACAGTACACACTTATAAGGCAATATAAAGTTGAAATCAACATATGAGCCCCAAATAACAGAAAACAGCTGAAAAATCACATAGTCCAAAGTACTCTGGGAAGTTTCTTAGAGAGGCAATGGAGACTAATGCTGCATCTTTTAAGAAATACCATAAAACCACTGCCGAAATAGAAGACTGTTCAGCTAAGTATCTGATACAGTATTTTAATAACCAAATGCCATCCTAGTCGTCCCACTAGATTTTAGGAAAAAAAGGTAACAGTTGACTTTATAGTGAATATTCACCATACCAAAGGGTACTGTCTCTGCTATGGTACTTTATTTTCAACAACAAAATACTATCTAGAGAAGACACGTATCTTGAAATGAGCTGTGGAGTCGGTATAAACAGGAGATTAAAAACTGCAACATTTATTAACTTATTATTCCTAAAGGTATGACCTCATTATTTTAAATGCTGTATATTTTTGTAAATATGTCCTATAAACAATATTTGTAGGAAAATTCAGTAATTGGCTATGATGTGGAGAACATGGGAAGAATGAAAAACAAAACACACAAACCAAAAGAAAAGAAAACAAACACTGTATTAAGGTATATGAGTCAATTATCTATGCAGTTCTCTGTCTCACAGATTCTCTTTCTTCAAGCCTATCACATCAAATCAGAGCCACAGAACTAATAATGAACTAACAATGCTGCCTGGAGTCATGGATAGACCTAAAGTAACGAGTTTAGCCTCAAAATCTCTGACTAGGATGGCTCTGTTAAACCTAGGCAATATGTTAAGATCCAGGGAGCTCTGCAGTACTCTGGGGAGACAGGCTCAAAAAGGACAGAGGTTAAGTTTTCCGCTAGCTGCCAGGATTTGACTTGAGAGTCAGAATTATTTTTGATTTAACAGCTTTTTAAAAATAGAATATTCTTTGTGTCCCTAAATTTATGGACTGAATACCTTGCTCATTAGAACTTCTTATTGAGTCAGACAGGAAGGATGAATTAATTGTGTAACTAATGCCTTGACTGAAACTTCATTCTGAGACCTCTGAAAGCTCCATGTGTCCAGAAGAGTGTGAAGCAAATGGAGCCCGTCACAAAAATTAAAGAACAAGCAAACAAACGAATAAGAAGGCAAGAAAACCAACAGGATTTTGACAAAATTGTTAAGAGTTTGTGTCTTATACTGCATTCCAATGGGGACAATAATGGCATCTTCTTCATTGTGTGAGACCATTCAAAACATCACAGGAAGTGTAAGTTCCCTCCTGTCCCCATCTTGTCACAACATACCAGTAGCTCTGAGATCCCTGATCCCAACTACTTATCAGCAGAGTCAAACAAGCACCTTCTCATTTATTAAACTCACAGAGTGGATGCGGCTTATAAAGCCAGATGAAGAACTTTTGTATCTCCCGATGGCACGGAAGGCAGAAATGCGGCTCTGTACACCAAGTTTTCTTCAGAGAAATGTTTGTTTTATAAGAATTGATTCAGACTTTATTGAGTCGGCAAAGTGCCATTTGCTTTTGTGGAGATGAGTGTTTTGTTTGAGCTATTTCTCATAGGAGGTGAGAACCCAAAAGAGAGGTAGAAGTGTATGAGGATCTCTCTACATTAAATAAACGGAACAAAAGTTTCTGGCTGAAAATAGATGATTAAAAAATACATGATCCAGACTCCCTATCACAGTACCACTGACATGATCCTTCTTAAAAATAAGAATAGTAAGAACTACACTTATATCAAGTGTTCAAGGATTCAAACACAAAATGAAGAAAAATAAAATTAACTAAAGGAACTAAAAAGGAATTAATAGAGTAAAATGTTTTACTTACTTCATTTTGAAACATACATTCTGATCTCAGCTACATGGTGGAGAATTGAAAAAAAATTCTGCTTCAGCTTGGGTTAATTAAGGACCTGAAGAACGCTGACACCAGGGGAGTTGCAACCAATCTGGCTTTTGAAACTACAGAAAACAATTTTTGCATACTTCTGTTGACTGTGTACAGATTTGAACCACGCAGAACAGGGTGCACACACTCTGATATGGAACTGGGGGTGGATGTGTAAGACAGCCTTCTACAGAAACAAGTAGGTAAGACTTTAATGGCAGTGGGGGTGAGTAGGCAGACTGAGATTTTGAAATCAAGCAGCTGGGAACTCAGAGTCTCAGTATTTGGAGTATTAAAACAAATGATGGCCTCATCTATACTTACTGGCTGATTATAAGAAGATTTGGGGTGGGGAAAGCTAAAGAAAATTTAATAATTGTGTTATGCCTCAAACAGAGTAAGGTCAAACACAGATGAGATGGAGCCTTCAGGTAAGAAAAATCAATAGATCCAAGTACGAGGAACTGGTGATACAGATTCAGCGGAAATGAGGGCCAAGAAGGAACAGGAAGTTTATACATACAGTGTTTATCTATCAACCTGAAATGTTTGTACATTTAACAGGAAGTCAACCTATAATGTAATACATTTAATCAATGGATTAAAAGTTGATTATTAACATATCTGAAAATTTAAAGTCATTACTCATAGTTATGGTCTCAGAGTGTATATGCAATGCATATTCTCTAGGTATATTAAAGGATATATATGCAGCATAGAATTAAAACATGTAGTAAACATATTTAGTAAGTTCAATTCTATTAATGCACTAAAATACACATAAACACTCAGAGAGAAAAGGGTACAATGAATTAACAGTCTGTATCATGCCATTTGCTCATTTTTAAATATATGTTAACTGTGGGAGATTTCCAAAATTTAAAATAGTCATTTCCTAGTTTTTGTTTCCACTAAAATCTCTTTATTTTACATTCTCTAGATGTAATTTCACTTTACAACCCATTTTTAGGTCCCATTTTTTAATTTTTGTTTTTATTTTCATTACTCTAGGAGGTGGGTCAAAAAAGATCTTGCTATGATTTATGTCAAAGAGTGCTCTTCCTATGTTTCCCTCTAAGAGTTTTATAGTGTTCAGTCTTATATTTAGGTCTTTAAAGCATTTTGAGTTTATTTTTGTATATGGTGTTTGGGAGTGTTCGAATTTCATTATTTTACATAAAGCTGTCCAGTTCTCCCAGCACCACTTATTGAGGAGAATGTCTTTTCTCCATTGTATATTCTTGCCTCCTATGTCATAGATTAGGTGACCATAGGTGCATGGGTTTATCTCTGGGCTTTCTATCCTGTACCACTGATCTATATTTCTGTCTTTGTGTCAATACCATATTGTCTCAATTACTGTAGCTTTGTAGTACAGGCTAAAGTCAGGGAACCTGATTCCTCCAGCTCCATTTTTCTTTCTCAAGATTGCTTTGGTTATTTGGGGTCTTCTGTGTTTCCATACAAATTGTAAAATTTTTTGTTCTAAATCTGTGAAAAATATCATCAGTAATTTGATAGGGATTGCACCGAATCTGTAGATTGCTTTGGGTAGTAGAGTCATTTTCACAATACTGATTCTTCCAATCCAAGGACATGGTATATCTCTCCATCTGTTTGTGTCATCTTTGATTTCTTTCATCAGTGTCTTATAGTTTTCTGAGTACAGGTCTTTTACCTCCTTAGGTAGATTTATTCCTAGGTATTTTATTCTTTTTGTTGTTATGGTAAATGGGAGTGTTTCTTGAAGCTTTTGCACAGCAAAGAAAACCATAAACTAGACAAAAAGACAACCCTCAGAATGGAAGAAAATATTTTCAAATGAAGCAACTGACAAAGGATTAATCTCTAAAATATACAAACAACTCATGCAGGTCAATATCAAAAACAAAAAACCCAATCAAAAAATTGGTGGAAGATCTAAACAGACATTTCTCCAAAGAAGACATACAGATGGACAAGAGACACATGAAAAGATGCTCAACATCACTAATTATTCGGGAAATGCAGATCAAAACTACAGTGAGGTATCACCCCCACTAGTTGGAATGGCCATCATCAAAACATCTACAAACAATAAATGCTGGAGAGGGTGTGGAGAAAAGGGAACCCTCTTGCACTGTTAGTGGGAATGTAAATTGATACAGCCACTATAGAGAAGAGTATGGAGGTTCCTTAAAAAACCAAAAATAGAACTACCATATAACCCAGCAATCCCACTGCCCAGAGAAAACCATAATTCAAAACGACACATGCACCCCAGTGGTCATTGCAGCACTATTTACAATAGCCAGGACATGGAAGCAACCTAAGTGTTCACTGACAGATAAATGAATAAAGAAGATGTGGTACATATATACAACAGAATATTACTCCGCCATAAAAAGGAATGAAATTGAGTCATTTGTAGAGACGTCGATGGACCCAGCGTCTGTCATATAGAGTGAAGTAAGTCAGAAAGAGAAAAACAAATATCGTATATTAATGCATATATGTGGAATCTAGAAAAATGGTACAGATGAACCTATTTGCAGGGCAGGAATAGAGACGCAAACATAGAGAACGAACGTGTGGACGTGGGTCGGGGAGGTGGGATGAACTGGGAGATTGGGAATGACATATATACACTACCATGTGTAAAACAGATAGCTAGTGGGACCCTGCTGTATAGCACAGGGAGCTCTAGCTCAGTGACCTAGATGGGTGGGATGGGGGAATGGGGAGGTCCAAGAGGGAGGTGATATATGTATACAAATAGCTGATTCACTTCGTTGTACAGCAGAAACTAACACAACATTGTAAAGCAACTATACCCCAATTAGTAAAAAAAAAAAAAAAAAAAAAAAAAAAATCTTTAAATGAGTAAAAAGAAGTACACATGTACTTTTGGTCTAGAAAATCATTTCAAACCTATTCGCAGACGTAGCGAATGGACTTAAGAACATGGGGAAGAGGAAGGGTAAGCTGGGACAAAGTGAGAGAGTGGTATGGACATATATACACTACCAAATGTAAAATAGCTAGTGGGAAGCAGCCACATGGCACAGGGAGATCAGCTCAGTGCTTTGTGACCACCTAGGGGGTGGGATAAGGAGGGTGAGAGGGAGACGCAAGAGGGAGGAGATATGGGGATATATGTATATGTAGAGCTGATTCTCTTTGTTATACAGCAGAAACTAACACACCATTGTAAAGCAATTATACTCCAATAAAGATGTTAAAAAAAAAACTATACCCAATGACTGTTATTGTTTTGCCTGAGAAATGGGCATCATTCAGTGTGTCAAGATCAAAGATATCTCAAAAGAAAGGTATAAGGGTTTGCTAAACTACCTAATAGCAATTCTCTGCTTGCTTTGTGTGTCTACCATTTTAGCTAATATACCAGAATATTCATGGACAACCTACATTTCATAAGAAAACAATTACCCAGATACGTCTCAGTGAGACTGCACTTTCAGTTTAAATTTAACATGAATTAGTTTAAAGCTTGTGTAAGTAGTAAAAGCATAGCCATTTGTAAAAACCTAGGAAAAAGATATTGGAATGTATCATTCCAATGATACATTGGAATGCTCCCACCATCCCATGTCTGCACAAGATCATACGTCCACATTTTCACTGGATATAGACATACATAGAGAGCTGCCCTCTCCTTGGTTAGCAATAACATTGTTTTTCTTTTCTGTGAATATTAATACATTTGCGTGACCCATCTAAAGATGTACGTTGAAACCTTATATTCAGTGATCTATTTGGTTTTCACGCTAAGAATGAAACCGTGGTAGAGTTCAATGTACCAAAATCCAATTGCGCAAGAGGAAAATGGGGAAAACTTGCTTAGCAGCAAAAAAGATCACCTTTGGGATTTAGGCAACAGTTAACTCAGTGATTAGACATGGTGATATATTCCTCTGGAACCAGCTAATGTCGCCCTAGATTACATTAAGAAAATTAGCATTTTTAGAACACAGAAGGTGATCAACTAACCCACTGTATTTATTATGCCCTCATATGTGAACAATTTAAATGCATGTCCTTATATCTTAGCAAACCAGGAGATAAGTACACTTTTATATTCTGATAGCATGGCCTTTCGATCATGTTCTTGGAATGGCCTAATTAGAGCTGTAGTTCAACTTCATCTGGAAAACCAAATTGTTAACTCCTCGAGGGCACAGAGTATATAGTTTTTATACTTTTGCGCTGTAAGACCCTAATACGGTCTAATACACAGTATGTATCCAATAAGTATTTACTGAAATGTTATAATTCACTTAAAATATGAAGCAATGAATATTAATTATGCTAAAGCCCAAAATATCATATGCACAGCTATGTTCTGTATATTATTTAACAAGTTCACAAATTTAATATTTGTTTTTAATCTTACAGATATATTTCCCTACAGGAATTACTGCTGGGAAATGATGTTAAATATTAAATTATATAACAGCTAGTATAAGTGGACATTGGGTAACTGCACTTATCAAAAATCTTCCAAATCAAGGGCATATCTTTAATGCGAACACTGAAGTTTACCCTTGAGGACATCCGAAGAGGCTTCTGAAAAAAGTTAGGGACTTCCTACAGACAACCCCACAATCCACAGCTGGATTGAATAAAATGGAAAATATAACTTTAGTTTTCACCTAATATACACCAGATGCCATAGGAAGTAATTCTTTATAACATTTCTGTGGAGCTAACTACCACTATTATCATTTCTTTTGTACATAAGGAAGGGTATTTCAACTTACACAACTAGTAAGCGGCAGATCTAGAATATAAAATATTGGGTATGTGATTCACTCAGGTGTTCCCAGAAGTCTTTCAGATGGTTCACCAGGAGGGATCAACACTGAGCCAATACTGAGCGTAAGATTACTTTTCTTGCAAGAGATAGTCAACGAACACACTGGTCCTTAAACTACACTGCTCTGAGACCTTCCACTACTATCCACTGGGGTCAAGGAAGTCCTAGGCACTAGATCTCAGAACCTCACCTCCCCCAAGCTCTCTGCCCTCATCATCACTGGTGAGAGAGGAACTCCCAACATTCTTAGCCTTGTCACCAGTTTCTTCACTGAATCCACAGGATTAATCTCATTATCCTCTTTATTTTAGTTCAATAAAACATAATTCAAAAAGAAAAATCAAACTTTATATATCTCCTCATCTTTTACATACTTTAACTTCTATGACTCCGTCTATCCCCTTTTCCCAATCCTGTCCAATTCTTGAAACCCTACTTCATGGCTCATCAGCAGCAGAGTCCCTTATATTCTCAACCTCATCTTGAAATTTCTTTTCATCCTCTTACTATAGTTCTCCCTAAGGCAGGTCTTCCTCTGCAGTCCTCTCAAGTGGTGATTTTCTTTTTCTCTCACACTCTGTACTAGTGTATCTGGAGGTTAAGTGCCCTTTTTGTTCTTCACTGCAGGTTATATACCTTTCTCCCCTGCTACTCTCTAAAAACCATCAGCTTTGAAGGAAGCACTCCCACATTGCTACTGGCTCATTGTCACTCTCTCCAACACTACAACTGACAAAATTCTTGAAATTTCAGTATACATATTAGAGATTCATCCATCATTCTGGCCTCTCAATCCACAAACTATTCTCAGAAGAACCTGTTTGTCATTCCATCTCTTCTACTCCTCTGATGGGCATGGCTAGGCCATAGTATTACACAACACTGGAATTCTTTCATAAACTCAATTTGATTCAACCCACCAATGACTTCTTTAATAGCTTATTTTTTCAGGTACCCTATTTCCATCCTTTCTCAATCATGTTAGGACATCAACATAACTTATCAATTTTATAGTACCTCATCCTCTTAATATCCTCCCTTTTCTCCCTATCCAGCTTATATTTCATAATCATTATAGTTACTTCCCTGACTCCTATTTCATCTTACTTACTTGAGAAACTCCATATCCCTGGTAAATCTACCGCTACTTCTTCCATGCCTGCACCTATGCAGCTGAATTATTGGTGGAAAATATATACCCACACTGATTAGGCTCAGTTTAAATTCACGACCCATAACGCTTCCAAGTAATCATATTCCGTTAGCCCATTTACCCTTCTACTTTCTTGGGAGATTATCTCATACCTTCTCTCCATTCAACCTTCCATGACTCCCAACTGAAGACCTCACTTTATAATTCACCACAAATTCGAAATCAATCAAAAAGCTGTCATAGGCTTCAACTACAGATCTTCTCACTTCTCCGTATCATCTATGTCCTCTATCTTTGCACCAGACACCACAGATCAATGAGCCATACTCTTTTTGAAAGCACTCCATTCGTGCACTAAATCCATTCCCCCCTTTATTTTTAGGACAGTGCTCTCCTGTCACTCATGAAGCATGAAATTTTTATTCTCTACTAGATCTCTCTCATCAACTTATAGATATCATGTTATTCCTCCCATATTTTAAAAAAGCACCATTTTATTTGACTTTCCCACTTCTTTGCTTCTCTTCACAGCAAAATTCCTTGAAAGAGTAGTTTATATTCACTCTCTCTCTTTTTTCCATTCTCCATAAAACCCACTCTAGTCATGCTTGTTCCCTCAACTCCCATATGTAGGATATGTACCTTACTTGGAAGCTTTGTAAAGGTTACTACCTCTAATATGCTCTCTTCTCTCTCCTACTTGCAGATTATCTGCTCATCAGAATTCCTCATCTGTCCAAATTTCATTTTCCCAATGAAGTTTACTCTGAATCATCCTATTCAAGATTGAAACTTGCTCCCACCACCCCATGTCTGCACAAACTCCACATGCCTTAATTAACTGCACTTTTAGATTTTCCATAGTATCTACTTAACATTTTAACATATTCAGGGGTTTATCTATTATGGTCATTGTTTACTTTCTGTATCTCCTGATAGAAAGACCCACAACATCAGGAATCTTTGCCTGTTTCACTCAGTAACGTGTCTAATGCACTTAGAAGAGCTTGTGGCATTTAACTGGCACTCAATAAATAAATGTTGATTGAATGAGCCTTGCAGGCTATGAACACTAAAATAATCTTTCAATTAAGACAAGAATGCAAACAAGGATTTTTTATACGAAAATGTTATTTTCTAGTCTAAATAGCTGCTGCCAATAAGACACATATGGCCATGACTGACTTTCCTCTTACCATTACCAAAAAGAAAATTGTACCAAAATATGAATAAGACTAAGTTAAGACATCAGAAACTGGGAGCATAGGAATATAACTGCTGAAAGAAGGGAAATCAACAAGGTAAACTGATCACTGCCCAAGCTTTGTGTCAGAATGCACTGTATACACTGCAGTGAGTGAGAGGGAACCATAAAAAGCATAAAGAATTTGCTGAGTTAAAGATATAGAGATCACAGTTTGGTAAAGCTGAAATAATTTTAAGGGGTAAAAAAACAAGAGATAAGTGAGCTATGAAGAGAATGTGCTCCAAAAACCTACTGAGGAATTATCTTGAATATTTTGTTCAACACTAAGTTGTGTATGTATTGAGTGAACTCCAATAAGGCCACGACAGGTTAACTAATTTTTAAAGATCTCAAAGTAAACACAGGGCTGAGAGATATTCAAATTCTGAGAGGTGCAAGCACAGAGACATTACCAAATGCCTGTGAAAGTCAAGAGAAACCCCAGATGGGTCACATCTTAACAGGAGAATAAAGTTAATCCTAGAGCAAAGGATAAAACTTTCAAAATCAAGCCTTAAAAGAAATTAAGTAATTACTTTAATTACTTAAAGTAATTCAAGTCTGTAAGTAATTAAACCACCTGCTGAAGTAAAATGTAATGATTTAAAAAAAAATTCAGTCATATGACTCACACAGTGTCTAACACTGGATAAAAATTACTAGACATGTGAAGAAGGACGAAAATGTTATCATTAAATAAAAAAGCAAAACAAAACAAAATAATAGAAACATTAGAAATATATTCCAAAATGAAAAAAAGATGATGAGATTAGCAGAAAAGAACTTTCAAAAAGTTATTATATATATGGTAAAAACTTAAAAGAAACATAAAGAAGAGAAATGGAAAATATGAAAAAGTAAAAATGGAGCAGATAGAGATAAAATATCTAAAACTGAAAAGAGAAATAACTGGATGGGCTTAACCACAGGTTGGATATTTTAAAAGACAGATCAATGAATTTAGAGGCCTGCCAATAGAACTATGAAAAGGGAAAAGTCTGGAAAATATTAATAGAGTCTTAGTGATTTGTGGGACAATATCAACAAATCTAACATACACATAAAGTCCAAAATGGAAATGAGGGTAACTAGGAAAAATATTTTTAAAAACTGTATCCAAAATGTTTCCATATTGTTCAAATTTAAGAACCATAAATTTATGAATATAAAATGCTCAACAAGTGCAAAACAAGATACATACAAAAAGATTCATACAAGGGAATAAACAGAAGATGACTCTGGTCATAAACATTGTGACTCAGAAGACAATGGAACAGTATCTTAAAGTACTTACAGGAAAAAATGTTAATATAGATCTATATCCCCCCCCATAAAAAAAAAAACCCCAAAATTGAAGTCGAAAATAAAATTTAAGAAAAACCAAAACTGAGAAATTGATCACATATGCAAGAAATGTTCAAAGAACATTTTTTATGATGATGAATAATGATACCAGATATAAACTCAAATCAATACAAAGGAATAAAAACCACTGGAAATAATAAATATGTGGAGAATAAAAAGGATTTTATGGTCTTTTAAAATTTCATTAACAAGTAATAGCCTGTTTGATCAATAAAAATACATCACACGGTTTGTAAATATGCATGCAAAACATGTGAAAATAGTAGCACAAAAGACGGAAGGAGGAAATGAAGGTTCCTGATTTTCAAGAAGTGATATATTATTTGATGGAATTCTGTGATAAGGTAGAGGTGCATATTTTATCTTTTATTACAAAATAATGGCTATATTTCCACATGCTGTAAAATGTATCACTGTTGCTTATTTATTTTACACCAAGTAGTTTGTATCTCATAATCCTCTAACCCCACTGTGCTCTTCTTCCCTTCCCTCTCCCCACTGGAAATCACTAGTTTGCTCTCTATAACTGTGAGTCTGTTTCTGTCTTGTAATACATTTGTTGGTTTGTTTTTTAGGCTCCACATGTACATGGTATCATACAGTGTTTGTGTTTCTCTGACTTATTTCACTAAGCACAATATTCTCTGGGTCCATCCACATTGCTGCAAATGTCAGAAGTTCATTCTTTTTGATGGCTGAGTAATATTCTTTTATATATATATATATATATATATATATACATATACACACACACACACACACACACACACACACACACACACACATGCCACAAGTTCTTTATCTATTATTTGTCTTTCTCTGTTGGACTTAGAATAATACTCTCCAACTCCATCCACGGTTTTGCAAATGGCAAAAGTTCACTGTTTTTTATGGCTGAGTAGTATTCCAATGTGTGTATACCAATCTTCCTTAACCATTCAACTGTTGATGGACACTTAGCTTGCTTCCATATCTTGGCAACTGTAAATAATGCCACTGTGAATACTGGGATGCAGTACCTTTTCAAATTAGTGTTTTCATTTTTTTTCAGAAAAATATCCAGGAGTAGAATTGCTAGGTCTTATGGTAATTCTATTTTTAGTGGTTTTTTGTTTTTTTTTTTTGAGAAAACTCCATAATATTTCCCACAGTGGCTACACCAATTTACATTTCTACCAACAGTGTATGACAGCTCCCTGTTCTTACATCCTGGCCAACATTTGTTATAAGTGGTCTTTTTGATGATAGCCATTCTGACAGATGTGAGATGATTTCTCATTACGGTTTTGATTTACATTTCTCTGATGATTAATGATATTGAGCATCTTTTCATGTGCCTGATGGCCATGTGTATGTCTTCTTTGAAATAATGTCTTTTCAGGTCATCTTCCCATTTTTTAATATAAGGTTGTTTGTGGTTTTGGTGGTGTTGTTTTGATGTTGAGTTGTATGATCTCTTTGTATATTTTGGATAATAACCCCTCACTGGTCATATCACCTTCAAATATTTGTTCCCATTCAGTAGGTTGTCTTTTTGTTTTGTTGATGGTTTCCTTTGCTGAGCAAAAGATTTTAAATTTAATCAGGTCCCATTTGCCTACTTTTCCTTTTATTTCTTTTGCCTTAGAAGACTGATCCAAAAAAACTGTTACAATTTATGTCAAAGAGTGTTCTGCCTACATTCTTTTATAGGATTTTTATGGCTTCAGGTCTTACATTTAGGTCTTCAATCCAGTTTATTTATTTTTTGGCCATTCCACGCAGTATGCAAGATCTTAGTTCCACAACCAGGGATCGAACCTGTGCCCTCAGCAGTGTAAGTGCAGAGTCTTAATCAGTGGACTACCAGGGAAGTCCCTTATTTATTTTTTTTTTTATTGTTTGGTCTTCAATCCACTCTGAGTTTATTTTTTATATGGTGTGAGAAAATGATCAAATTTCATTCTTTTCCATGTAGTTGTCCAGTTTTCCAAGCACTACTTGTTGAAAAAACTATTTTTTCTGCATTGTATTTTCTTGCCTCCTTTGTTGTAGATTAATTGACCGTAAGTGCATGGGTTTACATCTGGGCTCCTTATTCTGTTCCACTGATCTATGTGTCTGTATTTGTGCCAGTACCATGCTATTTTGATAATGCTAGCTTTGCAGTATAGTCTGAAGTCAGGGAGCATGATACTTTCAGCTTTGTTCTTTTTCCTAAATTATGCATTTGCAACTCAGGGTCTCTGTGGTTTCAAATACATTTTAGGATTATTTGCTCTAGTTCTGTGAAAAATTTCCTGGGTGTTTTCACATGGATTGCATTAAATCTGTAGATTGCTTTGTGTAGCATGGACATTTTCATAATTCCTCCAATCCATGAACCTGGGATATCTTTCCATTTCTTTGTATCATCTTCAATTTCCTTCACCAATGCCTTATAGTTTTCAGAATATAGGTCTTTCACCTCCTTGGTTAAGTTTATTCCTAGGTATTTTATTCTTTTTGATGTAATTTTAAACAGGATTGTTTTCTCACTTTCTCTTTCTGATAGTTCATTATTAGTGTATAGAAAAGCAATGGATTTCTGTATATTAATTTGTATGTGGCATCTTTACTAAAATCATTTATTAGTTCCAATGTTTTTTGATGGGGTTTTTAGGGTTTTCTACATACAGTACCATGCCGTCTGCAAACAGGGACAGTTTTACTTCTTCCCTTCCAATTGGAATGTCTTTTATTTCTTTTTCTTATCTGACTGCTATGGCTAGGACTTACAATACTATGTTAAATAGAAGTGGTGAGAGTGTGCATCCTTGTCTTGTTCCTGATTTTAGAGGAAAAGCTTATAGATCTTCACCACTGGGTAGAATGTTAGTTGTGTGTTTTCATAAATAGCCTTTTTTATTTAGACATGTTGAGATATGTTCCCTCTATACAACTCTGATGAGAGTTTTTATCCTGAATTAATGTTGAATTTTCTCAAATGTTTTTTCTGCATCTATTGAGATGATCATGTGATTTTTATCCTTCCTCTTGTTAATGTGGTGTTATCACACTGATTTGCAGACATTAAACCATTCTTGCATTCCTGGAATAAATCCCACTTGATCATGTTATATGATCATTTTTATATATTATTGAATTTGGGTTGCTAATATTCTGTTGAAGATTTTTTTCATCTATATTCATCAGAGATATAAGCCTGTAATTTTCTTTTTTTGTAGTGTCTTTGTCTGGTTTTGATATCAGGGTGATGGTGGCTTCATAGAATGGATTTGGGAGTGTTTCATCCTCTTCAATTTTTTGGAAGAGTTTGAGAACGCTCTTTTTTATTATGTTTGGTAGAATTCCCCTGTGAAGCTATCTGATCCTAGACTTTAGTTTGTTGGGAGCTTTTGTATTACGAATTCAACTTCACTATAATGAACAGGTCTGTTCAGATTGTCTTTCTTTCTGATTCATTCTTGGAATATTGTATATTTCTAGAAATGTGTCCATTTCTTCTAGGTGGTCCAGTGTGTTAGCATATAATTTTCTGTAGTATTTTCTTAGGATTTTTTGTATCTCTGTGATATCTGATTTTATTTTTCTTCTTTAATTTCTTATTTTGCTTGAGTCATCTCTTTTTTTTCTTGATGAGCATGGGTAAAGGTTTTACAATTCTGTTTAACTTAAAAAAAAAAAACAGCTCTTGGTTTTATTAATCTTTTCTTTTTTTTTTCCTGGTCTCTATTTTATTTATTTTCAATCTGATCTTTATTATTTCTTTCCTCCTGATGACTCTGGGCTTTGTTCTTCTTTTTCTAATTCCTTTACATTATAGATTACATTGTTTATCTGAGTTTTATCTTGTTTCCTAAGGTAAGCTTGTATTGCTATAAACTTCCCTCTTAGAACTGCTTTTGCTGCATCCCATAGATTTTGAAAAGTTGTATTTTTATTTTTGCTTGTCTCAAGGTATCTTCTGTTTTTTTCTTTGATTTCTTCATTTACCCAAGGGTTTTCTAAGGGTATTTCAAGACTTAATATAAAGCTATTAATAATGAAAATGATGTGGCAATTTTGTAAGTTTAATCCTAATAATGGAATACTATTCCAAGGTATTTCAAAAGAGAGTCATGTATGATCAACTGATCTTTGAAAAAGTTTCCAAGGCAATTCAATGCAAGAGAGAGGGCCTTTTAAATGAACAATACTGTTAACAGTAATAGTATATACATTTGGGGGAAAAATGAAGTTGAACATTCATCTCATATAAACACAAAAATTAACTCAAAATGGATCATAGACCTAAATGAAAGAACTTAAACTGAAAACAAACTTATCAAAGAAAATATATGAATACATGTACCATCAAAATATTTCTTTGTCTATAATTCAAATTTAACTGGGCATCCTCAATACTTATTAAATCTGGCAACCCTGAGTTGATGGTTCTGAGTTAGATTCAGTATAACTGTGTGTGTGTGTGTGTGTGTGTGTGTTTGTGTGTGTGTGTGTGTGTGTGTGTGTGTATATATATATATGTGTGTGTGTGTGTGTGTATTTTTCTTGAAGAAATCAGTATTTTTAAATTATATTAAACTCCTTCCTGTTGTCAGGAAGGAAATATTTTTAACTAATTTTTATCACTGAGGAAATGAAGGAGATGTAGAGATTAAGGAATTTGCTTATCAGGATATCCATTTACGTGATAGACACAGGTTCTTTGCAAACAAATATCTAAGTGATTCCAAAAGAAAACACTGTATTTTTCCAAGGGAAAAAATATATATTTATATATAAAGGTTGGAGGAATTAAGAAGTGAACTCATCAGAAGGTACTTATGGGATAGACTTCAGGAAGTTTTCTTGAACTGGTCAATAAAGTTACAAAAATGTATAGCTAATGGTCATTTGATAAATTAAAAAAATATATTGAAATAATCCAAAAGAAGACAGAAAAGAAAATGAATAGAGGGACCAAAAAAATGCACCAATAGCAAATCAACAGTAAGATGGTATATCTAAATCCAATCATAACAATCATCAAATTAAGTACTGGCAGAAAAAAATATTCCATTTAAAAGAAACAGTCACAAAGCAAATGCAACAACATTATGGAAGGATAGGAGATACCTGCATGCATTTTTGTTTTGTTTTGTTTTTGACAAAGACCATATTTTTTCCATGCTTGGAAAAAATGAGGAAAAGAAAAGACATACTAAATAGGCCATGAAGTCACTTCAGTAAAAGCAATCTATTTCTATTTTAAAAAGAGTTAAACAGTTCCCTACAATAAAATGTAACTAAAAATAGCACTGCTATTTAGATAAGTTCTTATACTTCTTGAATGGTATTAGGGTTTCTTTTGAGCAGATTGGGCTATTACGTTTTTAAGATAACCATGATCTAGCTCTTATTTGCTTTCCTACTATCTGTTCTTTATGTCTCTTTTTTTCTTGAATGTGATATTTAAAAGCAAAAAAGAAAAGAAACACTCTGATTTGTCACATTTACCATACTCTCACTATGGCCAGTTGTAAGCTACTGGTGTGACGTCACTGAATGCAGACTTGGACAATGGTGTGCACAACCAGCTCTCATGAGCCAGTAAAATGGGGCTCCAGCACACTACTATCCAGGTCTATATATTAAATTAAGATGAAGAACTTGCAAATTTTTAGTTTTTAGACACATCAACATTTTCTAATGACTTTAGTTTGATTATAAGACTCTCATTGAATTACCTAATTTTACAGATGGGAAGAGAAGTAAACTGATCAAAGATACATAGATAAAACATAATGGATACTGGATGTCATGGTAAGCAGAATTCTCAGATGGTGTTCAAGATTCCTATTTCCTGATGTACATGCCTCGTATAATTTCCTCCATTTGAATGTTGTCTAGAAGAGATGCACTTGCAAAGTAAGTTTTCCTTTTTTTAATATTTGTTACATACAAATATATAATGATCATATTAAAAGGAAAATTAAAATGAGAATTAACCTTTTTGAACATAATGGCATGTTGAATTGTTTTTATTCTTATTTGTCTCAGACAAGTATATAACATCCTGAGTTTTGAAAAACACTAAATAATTTTCTAAACATAGGCAGAGATTATATGGCCATCATTAGGAAAGCACAGTTAAAAAAAAAAAAAAGGAAAGTACAGTTATTTTAGATCAGTGAGTTTTCACACATTTCCTTGGACTTAAATTGAAGATTTCACCCATGGTGACCACAACTTCTGATTAAATCTTCCACTTTTAAGTTTTTCTTCGTACATGAATGTGAACTCTGGTAACAATGAATATAACCACTTGTTGAATTTTACATAAGTATCGGTATTGTGTAAAATAGCCTTTTCTTCATATTTAAATGAATTAGAATAGGGTCTAGGCCTACTTATGTTTTCAAAGAAACATAGTTTATAGATGCAGGAAATTGTTTCAGTTTTATATCTCTGTTGAAGCTTACCTGTAAGGTAGAAAAATGTTAAGGAATATTTTTTCCAATATACAGAGGGAATCCAGCAGAATCAAAAGCAACTGATTTCCCTAAAGGTATATGTGGCAAATTTGGAAAAACAGTACAGATATGTATGGCTTGAAACAAGAATCAGGCTTTCACACTGAGAGTAATAAAGATGATTTCCTTTTCTGAGTTCAATTTATCAATTTATTAGCTCTGTCATACTTTCTTTTCTTTCTATATTTACTCCTGGGAAATCAAATTTACCTCTTGAATGGAAACCAGATATTCTTTTGACTTCATTGTATTTAGTATTTTTGTCATCTAGTACTAGAAAAATAACAAAGAAAATACAGATATTATCATTTTTGCTTTTAAGTAATAAATTAACGAATACCAATGTACATGGATGCACAGATTGTGACAGATTTTATTCTGTCACAGTTTGGACATATGAAGTAAGTGTCCAAAAACATGAAGATAATGGTTAGTTGTACGAAAAGAAGTAATATCTATATTCGACTTACGTGGTCCTTAACTTTATTACACATGTGATATTAACAAACACTGAGTAATATATAGGAAAAGTCACTGATTTTGGAATTTTAAAAAAACCTCAGTTATGCTTTGTATTAGTTTTCTATCTCTGTATAATAAGTAACAAAAATTTAGTTGCTTAAAATCATACAGATACATTATCTCACAGCTTTCATGAGTTAGGAGTCCAGGCTAGATAGGTTAAAGGGTTCTCTACCCAGAGTTTCACCAAGCTGAAGTAAAAGTGTCAGTCTGGCTGCAGTCTCATTTGGGGCTCAGGATTCTATTCCAACTACCTGTTGTTAGCAGAATTCAAACTCTTGCAGGACTGAATTCACTACTTAATTACTGTCTATCATCTGGGGGTCACTCAGCTCCAACAGGCCACCTTCAGGTTCTTGCCACACAGATCCCTCCACAGTCGGTTTGCAACATGGTTGTTTGCTTCTTCAATACCAGTAGGAGAATTTCTGTTGCTTCTAATCTCTCTGGCTTATTTTACCTCTAACTTCCAGCTTTTCTTTTAAAGAGTTCATCTGATTTAACCATGCCCCATGAGGCTAATCTTCCATTTGATTATCTTAAAGTCAACTTAGTAGGGATCTGAATTATATGTCCAAAAATTTCCTCACCTTTGCCATATACTGTAACGAATCAAGGAAGTGATAACCAATTATTCCACTCACCAGCACTCAAATGCAGGAGATTATACATAAAAGGCATTTATACCAGGAGGTAGGAATCTTAGAAACCACTTTAGAATTCTGCTTAACAGAGAGTCCAATATCCATTGTTTTATCTGTATAACATTGAGCAAATGACTTCTCATCTGTAAACTCAGGCAACTGTATTAAATAAGCTCTCTAGGAAGCTTCAGCTCTGATATCCTAAAATTTCATGATGGGGAGAGAATCCAAAATTATTAACAGTGATATAAGGGATAGACACACAGATTTCTGGCAGCTTGCAATGCTGATTGTCTTGCAACAGTTTCAGGAGCTTGCCTTGGATTCAGAAAGTTGTGGGTAAGCAAGTAAAATAAAGACATCAAGAGTAAGTTTTCAGATGAATTCAGGGCACACATTTATTGCCAATCACCTCCTCGTGCAACTGCTATGGGATTCAAAGAATAACATGGGACATTAAAGTAGTCACTGAACTACAATCATTATGGAAATTTAGAAATTTGAGAGGTTTGACATAGCAGGTAGTAAAACTGACTAAAACTCTAAAAGCTGAGGTAAATTTAAGGGCCTCTCATCTAAAATGACAAGCATATATTGCTATGTAATTGTCATATTATAAAACTATTTCCAAGCTAATAAACTGGTTTATAAAACTTGACTTGAAATACATTATTAGTAGTATATTAGTATTAGAAAGATGTAAGAATATATAAAACATAAATGCAACAAACTTCTCTAAAGAAACTAGCAGTTATGCCAGAAAACAGATCGTTCTTTAGTAAATTCCAGAAAGTGTAAGCTGTACCAGGGAAAAAAATAAGATGGCATGGAATAGTAGGACTTTCTCTTCCATTATAACCCCATTTAGAGTATTCCCGACTTGAAATACCAGAAGTGGTCTTACGCAATGCTTCTGGAAACATGATAATGTGTACTTTCTTTTTACATGGCATTCCACATAAGAGTTTTTCAAATGGTTTCCAAAAGTGTTTTATAGGATTAACTAACTCAAGACAATGTGGCACTGTGTAGTACTTGAAAAATTCACAGGAGTGCTCCTGGGCCAACAGATTTTATTCAATCTGGATAGATTGATGGCCAAAAGAAAGTATAAATCCTTCAATAATATAAAGAAAACAGCAGTAATAATCAGCTAGGAGGTCTTTGAGGGGCTTAAGCGGTGACCTGGCAACTAGCTTTGGTCAGAGTAACACGCAAATCCTCTAGGGTTGAATAAGAGCTGCTAGAAAATTCCTGAGGAACTTGAAATCACTGTTCTATTTATAAAGAAACGATAAGGAGGGCTGAAGAAGTGGACATAAAGGTGATGCAGCTTACCAGGTAAATGCACATAATGGTGAACTTCCTTTATTCATGCTCCACCAGGCTGACTCTCAAAAGGGATTTGCTGTCTGACTGACTGGTTGGCTGGCTGACTGCCAAATTTACTGGTTTTGCTGCCAGATGTGTTTTGACTTAGAGGAAGGTAGAAAGCTTGAAATTCCTTGCAGTGTACTCTGTGGGACTTAGAAAAGGCAGGCACAAGATGTCACAAGCACAGTGCTACACTTTGACTTCCAAAAGTCACCCTAACATCAGTCACTTAACTGACTGAGGTACTTCGTGAGCTCTTGCTCTGGTGCTATCCAAGGTCTCTAGATTTTTCACTGCTGACAGGAAAGTCAATTCACAAAGTTATTCTCCTTTTCAATCTAACTGATGAAAGAATATTTAAGGGGAGGAAAATTTGATGTTTTTAGAAAACCTCTATGTAAAATTGGTGTAGTGGCAAGAATAGGCACTTGGGAAGTGATAAGCTGTATTGACAACAGCAGGAAGTCACAAGAACAGGCAGTCTGAGTTTAAATCTGGGCTCTTCTAGATCCTGTGTGACCTTCAGCAAATTAACTTACCTGCTCTGAACCCTGACTTCTATATTTAATAATAATAATCTAATAAATTATTAAATATTACATAACAAAAAATATCCCTTTTCACACTGCTAAAACTGTAACCCACCCAAACTCAATGTTCTCATCTTCCTTATCTCCATAGCTCTTATCATCATTACATCCAATAAATAGTCTGCTTACCTATTTTGTTTACTTTTGGTTTCTCTTCCCCAAAGAGACGTAAGATCCACGAGAAAAGGTATTCCGGTCTTCTTTACTAACAACTTTATGTCTAGAGCCTAGAATATTGCCTAACACATAGTAAGGGATCCTATTTATATCTGTTCAACAAATAAATCAATTCTTGTTTCATAGGTTCTTGTGGGAATAAAAAGAAACGCCTTAAATAAAGGATCAAGTCCACGGCACCTAAAAAATATTAGTCCCTTCTTTCACACTGTTAATAGGTCCTTCCTTTTTAAGAATATATAGGGATCTGCCTCCCTGATAGATTGTGAGTTATAACAATGCAGGTACTTAGGACTTCCCTGGCAGTGCAGTGGTTAAGGATCCGCCTGATAATGCAGGGGACACGGGTTGGAGCCCTGGTCTAGGAAGGTCCCACATGCTGTGGAGCAACTAAGCCCATGCGCCACAACTACTGAGCCTGCACTCTAGAGCCCGTGAGCCACAACTACTGAGCCCGTGTGCCACAACTACTGAAGCCCGCATGCCTAGAGCCCGTGCTCTGCAACGGGAAGCCACCACAATGCAGCCCATGCACCACAACGAAGAGTAGCCCCCGCTCGCCGCAACTAGAGAAAGCCCCCGCGCAGCAACGAAGACCCAACACAACCAAATATAAATAAATAAATAATTTTTTTTAAAAAAAGGAATGCAGGTACTTATTTATCTCTATATACTCATCACCTGGCAAAGGGCTTGGCACATTATTCAATAACTATTCAATGAATTAATGAGTGAATAATATTGCAATAGTTACGATCGATAAATAATTGAAACGGGAAAGAACACCACCTGAGGCATACCTAAAGGCATAAAGTGTATCGTTCTAGTGAACAAGGAAATAAAATTATCATTCAGTTTCTTAGCAAAATCTTCTAAAGCTAGATACTGAGTCAGAAGATTTGGCATTTCACAAAACAATGCAGAATATTTTATAAGTCATTTTAATCTTCTTCATTTAACCTATTCCCCCCCCCCAAGGCATGTATTATGTTCCACTTGTGTCGATTCCATAAATATTTATCACATTCCATTATATATAGTATGTGCTTTCCTTATAGGAAAAGTGATCAAGATATATTTTTAATCTGGGGACATCATCTTTCTTCTTTTGGAACCAAGCTGCTATAAATCCAAATACAGGAAACTACATTGTTTTATGAATTGCTACAATCCAACTGCACATACTAAACATCAATATAACGAAGTTATAATGCTGTAAGATGAGTAAAACATTAAGATCAATCCAAGGCTAGTACTGCACAAAGGTTCTAAGATTTGAAGACGTGGTATCAGTGAAGTCTAACGGCACTTAGAGACTAGGGGGTTGAAAAGGAGCAGAAATCTAATTTGGACAGAGGATGTGGTTAAAAGTTTGTACTATGTTAGCTAGGTAAATCAGAAAGATAATAACAAGATCTCAGTTGTAGAAGTACTACATTTCTAGACAGTTCTCTAAGAAAAGGAATGGACACAGGGAAATGGAGTAAAATTCAGTTATCAGGACAGAAACTCCAAGTCAATTATCAACAAGAGTGATTTTGCTGATTCCAAAGTGTTCTTCAGTTATGAATAATTCACAATGAGTTTGGTACTAGGAAGAGCCTGAAAAGGGAGTAAAATTGCCATAGCTTTAGCATAGACTTAATCTAAGTCAGGTCTCCTAAAGTATGAGGTCCATGAAGCTTGAAAGATATGGCTAATCTTACATAATATAATTAATGACAAATAGAACTAAATATGAGTCTCCACAGGTTTACACTATTAATTTGGATTTCCTATAATCACATTGGTAAAAATGGCATTTTTTAAAAGAAAGATAATTTTTTTTTTTTTTTTTTTTTTTTTGCAGTACGCGGGGGCCTCTCACTGTTGTGGCCTCTCCTGTTGCGGAGCACAGGCTCCGGACATGCAAGCTCAGTGGCCATGGCTCACGGGCCCAGCTGCTCCGCGGCATGTGGGATCTTCCCAGACCGGGGCACGAACCCGTGTCCCCTGCATCGGCCGGTGGATTCTCAACCACTGCGCCACCAGGGAAGCCCAAGAAAGATAATTTCTATTTTGAAATAACTTCAAACTACAAAACAGTAACAAAATTAATACAAATAGTTTTTCCCCAAGACATTTGAGCAACATATGTTGCTGACATAATGGCCCCTCTCGACCTAATACTTTAGTGTGTAAATTGTACAAACAAGGATCTTATTCTGTGTCTAGACAATAAACCACGAAAATAAAAAAATAAGTTTGATACATTATTACTATCTAATCCATAGATCTATCTAATCCTTGTTGCCAGCAGTCTCAGTAACGTTGTTTATAGAAAACTGAGCCAATCTCAGGTCATGTATACTGACTTCTTATGTCTATTATTCTCCAATATGAAACTCTTATTAAGTCTTTGACATTCATGATCTTGAGACATCTGCATCTGCATAATTTTGTAGCATATACCTCACTTTGGGTTTATCTGAACTTTCATCATTACTGGTTTCAGGTTGTGCATTTTTGGCATATTTGTCTCAAGTGTGATGCTTTAGTCTTTGACTTCCACCTCATCAGGTCCACGTACTTTCAGTGTTCCCATTTCTTGAGAAGTTAACTTTGTTCACTTGATTAAATCAATCTCTGCCAATTTTTTTTCATTGTGAGATGACTATATTTTCTCCACTGCAATAATCATTTTGATGAGAGGTAAACTAAGTCTCTATAAACATTCTATTTCTTAGACATTTACCTTCACTGACTTTTCTTGATTGAATCAACTATTATTATGATGGTTACCTAACAGTACTTTTCTAATAATTATTTCTAATTATTAAAAAACTATTTTTTCCTACAATTATTTGTTGCATTTTTATTGCAAAGAATATCTTTCTATTCATCCATTTATATCAGTATGAACTCATGAGTTGCTATTTTATTCAACAGGTTATTTATTTTGATGCACAAATTGTTCTAGGTTTTGTTCAGTAGGAGCCTCTTCAAGATGAATTGTGTCTTTCTGACATATTTCCATCATTCTTTGATCTGTCTTTTTTCCAAGGAGCCGTGCTTCCTTTTTGGGGGAAACTGTATTTAGAAATCAAATACACTGGTAGATACTCATCAGTTTTGGACAGAGCTAGAATATACGTGTACAGATACATACACATGTGCTTTTATATCTACATATGTTTACACCAGCAGTTCTAATTCTAATGCAATACTGCAAGGTACTTCCTAGTGGTCTTCCTTTTCCTATTTGTATCTCCTTTCTCTAACAATGATAAAGTTTGTTCTCATTATTCTCAATATAATTACTTATTAAATTAATCTCTAGAGTATGGAACCGATCTCTAATTGCCATCACTGTCTCCCCACCCCCATTAACATCTCCACTCCCTACTTGAGCTCTGACACCTCATGCTTGGCCTCGTACACCCTTTACCCCCACCCAAACCCCACTCCTCAGAAGGACGCCTATCACAGCCCCCACCTAATTATTTGTTAATTAAATTATTAGGATGAAAGGAAGCATGTTCTACTCCTGGTTATCCTTCATAAGAACTGTTATTCCATCTGGTCTATAAAAACATGGTCATTCTTCTATGTTGGTTCTCTCTAACGTGTGACTTCTTTAACTGCTAATCTGCTTTTTTCCCCATCTTTCTTGGGATTTCCAGAGGGGAGCAAGTTACAAACTGATTTTGTCATTCTTCAATTCTGGTAAGTTTACTCAAGAGAGGATATAGCTACAAAGATCCAGCTAATTCAAGCACAGTAAAACTATTCCTCGAACCCTGAGGAATGCTCTGCACTCAAGCTTTTAGAATCCTGTCCAGCACATCCAGAGAGTTTCACTAAGAACTATTAAAGCTCCATAAGCAGGGCTTCCCTGGTGGCGCAGTGGTTGAGAGTCCGCCTGCCGATGCAGGGGACATGGGTTCGTGCCCTGGTCTGGGAAGATCCCACATGCCGCGGAGCGGCTGGGCCCGTGAGCCATGGCCGCTGGGCCTGTGCGTCCGGAGCCTGCGCTCCGCAACGGGAGAGGCCGCAACAGTGAGAGGTCCGCGTACCACAAAAAAAAAAAAAAAAAAAAAGTGACATTCAAATACATATACATTTACAGAGAAGCTCTTGCCCACCTCCCATAGCTTCCATCATTATTAGAATGGTACCTACAACATTTTGGCACGTTAAAAGCCAACATTTCAGAATATTAGTATAAGCCATCCATTGTCAAGCAAGATGCTTTTGTCTCAAAGGAGAAAAAAAAGGAGTTCTTGTGATGTCAAAAAGAAAACTACTTTTTTAATGTATAAAGCACAAATATGCTTACAGTATACACACATGCATATACACATGTGCCTACACACACTATATCTACGGTATTAAAATATACCGGGAAAAAGTGATTAGGAGAAATGTGCAGTAAAAGGCTCCTTGGGGGGGGATAATGGAAAAGATTTGAGACACACGCTATATGCCTTTCACTTTACGGAAAATTATCTGTCAGATCAATGAAATAAAATACCATTTTGGTTGAAAGCTCACCTATGCTCTGTGACCTCCTGGCTCTGCTGTCACGGCACTTGAGGTGGCTTGAAGTGTATCTGAGAGCTATACATCATTTAATTCTTTCACAGGTAACAAACTAACCTTTAGGTTTTATAGCTATCAAAGACACACTCCGTTTGGGTAACCCTATAGCATTGCAATTCTTGAAGAGGTGGTCCTATGTTAAATGTTAGTAATTCTGTAACTAGGGAGAACAATAGTTAGTTAATTAATTAGTTGGCTAGTTATTTAGTTTATTCATCTAGTTATATATTTATTGGACAGGGGCTTGATGGGAGATCGAAATTATATTCAAATCTAGAATCGCAAATTCTCCTAGAAGTTATGGTATGGTTATTAAAAGTTAGTAGCATGTCAGGTATTAATCTCAACAATCTAATATTCAGTCACTCCTTCATTATAGAAAGCCTACCAGGCACTGAGCCAGGCTATGAGATTACAGCTTTGAATAACACAAAGTTCCTGCTCAGGACTTTTACCATATAACAGCAGATACTATGCAAAGGAAACAACCAATTATTCATCACTTACATGAGCTGACCAATATATTCCTGCATGATATATACATTAATAAAATGTAATTTCATTACTCTCTTGTCTTTATTGCAATTAATTTACATTACGTTATTTTCCTACAATACTACATCTAGTATATTAAGGAAACAGAATGAAATTTAGAAAAGAAATAATATGGATTAGAAGTATATACTATATCGTTGCATACAAACAGCTGTGCTATAATACCTGTGGTCAGAGTATCATAGAATTTTATAGCTGGTAAGGATACCAGTTAGTCTATTCACAGTGTGAAGTATTTTATTTTTAGAAATGTTTCCTTATAGCACTATAAGGAGCATTTGCTTAAATATCCATCAAACCAGCTTCTGGTACTACAGCAGGAAAAAAAAAGGTGGAGAGACAGTAGTTTTCCGTGCTAATTTTGAAAAAGAAAGTCATATACTTCACCAAGATTAAAGAAATATACAATATACGATAATCAGATAAACTCTACACCTAAAGCAATGCTTGGCTAAAGAATAAACATTTTTGTCATTTTTCAGATTTTAGAAAATTATGGACATAGGGCTTACAGATCCAAAATCTGCTGAAATTTTGGTGACAAACAAATTTTTCAGAGAACAATATGAAACTATGAGAGTCAGAAAAGACTTGAGGCATATAGTTCCTCAAGATAATATGATTTAGAAGATGGTTTCACCTCCAGATTTATTGCTTTGGGACACAAGAGCAGATAGAGGAACATCTCATATGCATGAAAAGTTATTTTTTTCCCTGAATACTTTCTCCTTATATATGTGGCTGCTAAAAAAGCTTACACTTTTTTATTGATAATTGAAAATTACATAACTATGCACAAAAAGAATTTTGATCTGTAATTCTATTAAACGGAGGATGGTGTGAAAGGAACAGTGAACACTGACATTGTAGATTGAATGGCATCCGAGAAGGCATTACTTTAAGCAGGTCAAGCAGATGTAACTGGAATCTGGATTTATCCAGGCTAATAGCAGTGAGTACTCAAAACAATCACCACAATAAGTCTAGTTAACATCTCTCACCATACATACTCACAGAACGTTTTTCCTTGTGATGAAAACTTTTAAGATCAACTCTCAGCAACTTTCATATATGAAATATGGTATTATTAACTATACTCGCCATGCTGTATACCACATCTTATTTATTTTATAACTTATTTGCTTTATAACTAGAGTTTTGTACCTTTTGATTCCTTTCACCCATTTTGCCTACACCCCACCCCCACCTCTGGCGACCACCAATCTGTCCTCTGTATCACATAAGAACTTTTTAATGCTGAATAATACTGTCCATTTACTTAAAAATCTTTCTTAAAAAAGACGGAACATGAATAAATGGATTAGTAAAATAATTATGTAATAAACCCACAAACAGACAAAAGAGAGTTATAATCACAAAAACATAATTTCCCTATATTTATACCATACGTCACATAATTATGTATTATATAATTATATACAGAGAGAGACAGAGAGTGAGAAAACCATTCTAACATTTATAGAACTATGTTGAATTCTGATATTGGTGATCATCATAGGGATAGATTCTGCACATTTTAGAAGGAGAAAAGTGTCCCTTTTCATAAAGCTCTTCAATGGATATCAGGTTCATCTTGAGTTCAAAGTACAAAGTCTTCTTGAATACTCAATAACAGGTAGGTTAAATCAGTACTAAATTTACCACTGTAAATTCAATTTCCGTAACTCTTAAATAAATTTAGTCCTATTACAACCAATCTTAGAAACTGGTTATAAAACTCCAGTCAATATGATGGAATGAGCTGATGTGGAAGAACCCACCTTATGCTTTAAACAATACAAATTTTGCTAAAATAAAAATTTTTGAAAGTGTGCATACATAACTGAATTTGATACGGAGAGCAAATATCCACGTGTTAGAAATGAAGACTAGATTAACAGCCAGTACTTAATCATCTAACAGTGTCACAGAAGCCCAACAGAAAGGGGGAAAAGTTAGGGCTTCAGGTTAGAGACACTTAGGTCAGATAAAGTTTAATTATCTGAAAAGCCAAAAGTGATGAAGGATGGGGACTTTAAAACAACAACAACAAAAACTAAAAGAGAAAAAACCACCTCAATCCACCACCGTAGAAAGCAGCCAGAACTTTTGCCATCTTTATGACTTTAAGTGAAAACCACCATCTCTGATAAATTGGAGTTTCAAGCCACCATCTCACTGTAGGGTCCAAATTCACACTATGAAAACTAAGAAATTAGTATAAACACCGATCCAGACCTATGTGGTCTTGGCAATGATGCATGCTAAACTGTCTTCTAGAGTTAATCCCACAGTTCAGAGCACACAGTTTAGAGCAATCCCATGGAAAGCAGTGCCTACTGAGGTTAAACTCAGAATCAAAGACCTTAAAACATGGCAAAGAAATGAACTGTCACAGAGAGTGAAGGATGAAAAAAATGGGTAACTTAGCTCTCAAAAGCTAAACATTAGAAAAAATCTGAAAGGACTTCAAAATAAGTAGCATATTATGTTCAAAGAGAAGGAAAAATGCAGGCAGATTTGAAAAAGAACCAAAAAGAAATTACAGAAATGAAAACCATTGTCACTGAAATTAACAATAAAAATAAAATAAAACCTTAAGGTATGGTGTGAATTGTTGACTAGCCATAGTTGTATAAAAAAATTGGTAAACTGTAAAAACAACTTGAGCTCCCATGGAGAAAACAATGAATAACACAAAAAATAATTTACACCCACGAGATAGGTACTATTTTTGTCCTTCTTTACTGCTAAGAAAACTAAGGTTTAGAGGGACTTAAGTAACTTGCAAAAGTTTCAGACAATTCATGGGTAGAATCTAGATTCCAACTGTGGTTATTTGGCTCCAGCCCATGCTCTTAACAACTGTCCTATACTGTACATTTTATAGAAGGAAACCGCAGGTTTCAATATTCTCAAGCAAAAGATTATGAAGCAAAACAAAAAGAAATAAAACTTCCTGGCCAAAATTTTACTTTTGACAAAACTTTAAAAATCAGTGTCTTTAGGGGGTTTCTCTGGTGGCGCAGTGGTTAAGAATCCTCCTGCCAAAGCAGGGGACGTGGGTTCGAGCCCTGGTCCGGGAAGATCCCACATGCTGCGGATCAACTAAGCCCGTGTGCCACAACTACTGAGCCTGCATGCTGCAACTACTGAAGCCCGCATGCCTAGAGCCCATGCTCTGCAACAAGAAGCCACCGCAATAAGAAGCCTGCGCATCGCAACGAAGAGTAGCCCCCGCTCACCACAACTAGAGAAAGCCCACACGCAACAATGAAGACCCAACACAGCCTAAATAAATAAAATAAAATAAAATAAAATAAAAACAATGTCTTTAGAATACAGATATTCTACTTCCATTGTGGTTTTAATGTGTCTTGCTTAACAGACATCTCAGTCTCTTTGTGAGACTCTCACTGTGTGATCCTAAGGGTCAAAAAGCCCCCTTAAATTTATCTGATAACCTTGACAACTGAAACAGATAAATGTTTTTATTGTGACAAATCTAAAAACCTCTTAAGTTCTCTTATAAAACCCTCTGCATTGTACCTCATTTTGGTACCCAAATGTGTCTGAGTTGTAACGGACTTTTTTTCAGTTTTCGAGATTTACATTATTTGCCTGCTTCTAGGACAAAATAAGTAAGGAGAGTAATGGATTTTAAACCATAGAATAAAATAACTATCTATGGGTCCAAACAATATAAATAAGTGAATTAATGAATAAATGTGGGAGAAGGGATAGCTCTTCTTTACAGAATTCCCAAATCACCATTAGGCAAACAGCACAGTCCTAATACCTGTAGGCAAGAATCATCAATAGATGGTGAATTGGTGGGTTAAAGTATAAGAAACAGGATATCTGTATGGTCTCAGAGTATTTCTCGACAAGACATACAAGAAGAAAAATAAGTAACTTTAGAATGAAAACCCCAGAAGATACTGCCTTAACGAAGTCATCGATGTTATCATCAGTAATGAGACATATCTACATTATGTACCTCCTAATATGATGCACTGAGCAGGGCATCAATTACTTCTAGGGTATTTTAGCCAAAACAACCAAAACAAAAACATAACTTTAATCATGAGAAAACATCAGACTAACCAAAACTGAGGGTCATTCCACAAAATAACTGGCCCGTACTCTTCAACAGTGTCAAGGTCATGAAAAAACAAAGAAAATCCGATGAACTCTCACAAATTGGAGAATACTAAGAAAACATGGCAAGTAAACGTAATCTGAGAGCCCAGACTGAATTCTGGGACCAGGAAAAGAACACTAGTGGTTAATTCCAATATTGTCTCTTATTTAAGAGTGTTGAATCAATGCTAATTTCACTGTTTCGACAATTACACTATGTAAAACATTTTATGTACATCTAAAATTATTTCAAAATGAAAAGATAATATTATTTTAAAAGATAATATTATACAAAGGTAATAATCATATAATTGGCTGTTTATATTCAGGTGGATAATATTTGGCATTTGCTAGAGAATTCTTTCCCTCCTATGAACATATAAACTATCATTTCTTCACTAACTTATTTTGTTTGTCTTGAAACACACATACATTCACACAATTATAGTTTTCCTTATAGATCTCTTCTGAGAGAAATTTTATTAAACTTTATTAAATAAATATCACTACTACTCACCACACATCATGACTATACAGAGTAGCCTAAGTGAGAAGCAGTTCGACTTAAAACTTCATTTACAGACGCTATAACACAGTATTTTACAACTGGGAAAAATTTTGCTCTCGAGCAGATATTTGTCAATTCTGGGGAATTTTGTTATGATCAGAGGTGAGCACTACTGGAACCTTTGGATTCTATCAAAAATTCTACAATTCACAGGACAGTCCCACAACAAAATACTATCATATCCAAAATGTCAACTGTGCCAAGGTTGAGAACCTCTGCTCTAGCCTGTGATTATTTAACTCTCTGAGGTCCCCATGTGGCCCCCAAATTGATTACATGTTTCATATGTCATGTATCATATGTCATGCTATCTCAAATATATGTACCAAATTTAATGAAAAATGGTACAGCTGTATCTGTGTGGTGTAAAAACAGAAAATAAGCATAAATTTAGTTGAACTTGTATCAAAAAAGGATGCAGTATAACTTAGCATGCACAGATGTTTCATTTTCATCCCTTTTTCTTTGCTTCTCCAAGCAGATTCTTTGCATTTCAGCGAATAGTGTTATAAACCAACATCACAAAAGGTCCCTTAGGAGCATTACAGGACAGAAATTCTTGTCACAACTTCGCTCTCTCCATTTCAGTGACTCTAGGGGTTTTGCTCACTGACTAGCAAAAGTCAGTCTCTTTCAAGAGTTTTTGATTCTTCTATTTTTTAACAAGTTTAGATGCACCCTCCTCCAGTGCAATTCCAAGCAATTCTTTAAAATTGGTCCTCTCAGAAGGCTGTAAAGCACAGTCACTGCGATTATAATTTTGGGATTCAGGCTGCCTGGGTTCATATTTTGTCCCCTACTATGCATTAGCTATATGTGAGGGCAAATTAACTTTCATACTATATTTTTCTCATATGTAAAACTGAAACAGTAATTCCACCTCCTAAGGTTGTTGTGAAGATTAACTATAAATCACATAGAGTATAACTTGGTACATTAAAAGCTCTGTGTAAGTTACTGTTTTATTATTATTACTATTATTTCTGTAACTATTCAGAAGGGGGCTACTCTTCCCTTCAAGGTAGTTAGGATTGAACTCAATGTATAATGACTCGCTTAAAGTTTTTTTCATCCACAATGTCCTTCTGGAGCCCACCCAAGCAAACGTGTAGAACTGGTATGTTTTCCCTCAGGCTATCAGGGTCCATTCATACCTCTTCTTTGTGGAGATTTCCTTTTTCCACAAGAATTTTTAATCAGTTTTCCTTAATTCTCTCAAGGCTCCTGAGGTTCAGATTACCTGAAGACTTCTTCTGGACCTCCCAAGGCCTTTTCCACAGATGGATGCACTTAATCATTAACATTAAAGAGTGCCATTTTGATGGTTATAGCCAAAATGTACCATAAGCATGGGAATATTTTGGACTTGCATACATAATTTCACGTATTTATAAGATGATTTTAAATTCATAGCTGCATAAAATTTGAGCCACAAAAGATGTTTAAAGATTTGGTCCCTTATTATTTTGTATTTGTTTCAAAGCTGGCCATCTGGGATCTTCCCTCTGCCTAGAAATAACCTCCATTTACCCATTTCTAAACTGAGACATTTGTTAAAACCTTTTCTTGGGGAACCTGAGTTGGTAAAATGCGATCTTGTTCTAAATGCTATAATTAAAATGCAATTATTATTGTCTAAAATACGATATATTAACTAAATGCATGCACTTTTGTTCTATATATTACATACAGAATGAAATCAAAACCCTCTTTTTACAACCAAGTCCCTTTATATTTTTATAACTCTAAATACATTATTTTCTTTGCATTTTGACTTATTTTGCTACATAAATTGATAGACTCTAATGACTATCATTTCCATGAGTAGTTTGGAGAATTGTATAATTGGAAATATGTTCTTAAGTTAGGCACAGATTTTAAAAGTTCATTCTAACTAAAGTTTTTCTTTTCTTTCACATTTTTGCTTCTAAGTCTCATTGTGCACACCAGAGAATAAAGCAGAAAGACACAGTGTAGTACGTTTGAAACCAATACCACAATTACTACCACTTTTACAGGACAGAAGTGAAGGAGATAATCTGTTCAATAATACCTGTCAAAAGAACCTTAACAACATCTTTTAAATGTTGTTTACAAATGTATTATGCAAAATACTTAAGAAATTATGAGTTATTTAATATGATATGCAAATAGACATTATCTTAGTTTAGGCTGCTATAACAAAGCACCATAGACTGGATGGCTTATAAACAACAGAAATTTATTTCTCACGGTTCTGGAGCCTGGAAGTTGGAGATAAGGGCTCCAGCACCATGCAGGTTCTGGTGAGAGCCCACTTCCAGGTGCAAACTTCTCTTTCTGTGCTTACATGGCAGAGAGAGGATGAGCTAGCTCTCAGGCCTCTTCTTATAAGGTACTAATACCTTTCATTAGAGCTCCAGTTTTATTACCTAATTACTTCCCAACAGTCCCACTATCAAACCCATCAGATTGGTATTAAGGTTTCAACATAAAAATTGGGGGAGGCATAAACATTCAGCCCATTGCAAACATATTATGCAAAGTATCATGATAAGGCAGTTTCCTTTACCATGAACTTAGGTGCTGCAGCAGGAAAAAGTCTATCAGAATTTCATTAAGCAAAAGCAGGTTATTTGGGGATTTAATATTTTTCTACAGTGCAAAGATCAGGAACAGATAGGTTAGCACTAAAAGTACAATTTTGTTGTAACTAGTATAACGTTCTTCAATATTTTAACTCCTGTTTGAGCAATCTGTGTGGACTACGTAGACTTTCTTTATGAAACTTTCTTTAAAAGTTTTAAGTAATAAAGAAATAAAACGAAGTCATGTATCTAGTTCAATTCTGTAGCATACTCTTTAGAATCCTTATGTAGCCATATGCTTTTTCTGTATGGACAATAAGCTCTCTGGTAGTTGTAAGGAGCCTGTGCTACATTTACATAATACATAGCTGCCCTATGCATGTCACTTACTGGTCTAGGTGTATGTTCTCATTTGGTGTGCTCAGGTACAATGATTAGGTCACACATTGTACCTCCTAATCCCCTACCCCATGTCACTTTTAAAATAATCATATTTTAAATATACATTGAGTTCTTACTATGTGCCAGACACTGTTCTGGGGATTTTATAAGATTAAATTAATTCTCAGAACAATCCTAAAATTTAGGTATTCCTTTTATTCCATTTTAGCACAGAGGGGTTAAGTCAATTGCCAATAGTTATTAGTAACTAGCAAAACCAAGAACTAAACCCAAGAATATGGCCCTGGAGTTCTCACTTTTACCACTACAAAACGGGCTCCTTCCCAGGAACTGGGTAATGCTATCAGAGACAACATTCTCCACAGCAACACCCAAAGGCTATTTTGAGTACTTAGCATTGAGGAGATGCTGGAATTATTCTTCAATGCATTCCCCTTATTGAGCCAAATTCTCTTTTTTTTGAGAATTTAAAGAAGCCGGTTAATCAACATCTCTGCCTTATTTTATACAAAGCAGAACACTCCATCAATGTAACAATCTACTAAAGTACAAATGAATACCAGTGAGTGACTCTGACTTACAAAAGAAAAAGGGAAAGGAATATGTTGAAATTTTTTTAAAAACCCAGCTACGATAGAGCCAACAGTTTAAATATAGACACAAAATCCATACAATGCTATGAGGAAATCTTCTCCAATGCCCCTTTCCAAAGTGAGAGCCAGAAAATGGATACCAGCGAAGCCTCTGAGGGAGCTGACCCTAAGGCAGCTAGTGTTGCTGAATGAGGAAATTATTCCATTAGCAAACTAATGCCAGTGAGTTAATTCTAATTTCATACTGCTAATTCTATTTTCATACTTCCATCATCTTCACTATGCTACTCATCCCGTTGTTACATAGTCTTAGTTTTCAGAAAGTTATATCCTCTACTGAAACAAAGCTTACTTACATCTAATAATGCTAGCTCTTTTTTTGTGAAGATTAAAATCAACTCACTAAACAATTTCAGTCACTCTTTCCCATGACAGCTCTTCAAATACTTGAAACAGCTCTCAAACAATCCCTTAGTTACTTTTTGTCAAGGAAAAGACTTCCTTGTGCTCAAACATTTCTTACATGACATAGGTTGTCAGATATACAAAATGGGAAAAACAATTACTGTTACCTTTTTTTGTAATAGAAAGAGGCTTTGTATGTTGTTTTTCAATGTAAATGCAATAAAAATCTGTCCAAAGATAGGCTCACAATTTCAATATAATTGAAATCATTTACAATGTTTTCCCATATATTAGATCCACAATAAGATAATCATATTTAAAAGTTAGACTATGTTTAACCTTTAATTCAATAAATACTGACTTTCTGAAAAATGGCACAGAAGTGAAAATTGCTTAAGGAAAGGAGATAAACACTTCCTACCATTCATGGACTCATAATCTAACACAGAAGGCAGATTATGATGAATGCTAAAGACTATGATGGAGATAGGGTCAGGCTACTTTAGAAATAAAAATGAAGGAAGTGCAAACCAGTCTGGGGCAGTAAGGGAAAGGGATATATCAGGAGACTCTTGAGCCATGAATACAAGGTTTTCTTGGTGAATAAAGATGAAATGGAATTTAAGTGCTGTTCAAATCAAAAGAAATACACATGTAAAGATATGGAGTATATTTATGGAACACAGAAAGCAAATGTTGCAATAAACTCCAAGCTTGTATTGCAAACCTAAATAGTAATTTTCATAAGCAGCAAGAAGTAATGCCCAAACAAAAGTCAAGTAATGAACTCTATGCCATAATAAAAATATTTAGAACTTTTTAAGTAAACTATGGAAGACATAGAAAGATATGTAGCTGAGTAAAGATACTATCATATTTGTGTTATAAATATTTTTACTCTGAGAGCATCTCACAGGCTAGGTGGATGGTTGGAGGCTATCCATCCTTGAGGCATAAAAAAACAGTAACAAAAGCCTTTTGAGATAATTCAAGATAATAGGGGTCATAACTAAGATAGAGGCAATGGAAACAGGAAGAAAGTTACTCAAAAGAGACTTAAAAATGGCAAAATTCTATGAATAACCGATTTGGGAAGATGATGCAGAAAATGATTCCATGTCTTCTCATTTGGTTGGTTATGCCTTTCCTTGGTATGAAATATATAATAGGATGACAAAGTTAAAATGGGAAATGATGAATTATAATTTAGATATTTGGAATTTTCTATACTAATGATAGGAACAAGTATAGTAAAACTCTGGTTCTATGGAGGTGAGCTTAGGACACAGATCTGGACTAGGAATAAATATCTGGGAATAATCAGCATGTAGGCAGGACACAAAGCCATGAGAAAGCATAAGTTTTTTTCTCACCAATAACTTGTAGATGAAGAGAAGAAAGCTGAGGATAAAACATAAAAAACAGACATTTTAAAATCAGTAGAGTAAAAGACTCAGTGAAGAGAATTGCTCAAAGAGTAGAAGAGAAACTGGAAAAGAAGAGTAGGTATCATGGAACCCAAAGGAGATGAGTGTTTCAAAAGGAGCATATAAGCAATAATAATGTCAAGTGTCTCAAAGAAGACAAATACAATTAAAAATTGAATCATCTCTATTGACTAGGGTAAATATTGAAATATTGGTGATTATACTAAAAACAATTTCAGTATAATAATGTGTAGTCAGCTTTCAGGCAATATTGAGAACTGAAGTAGTTAAATAGTGTATAATCTACTTTCAATAAGTATGTCTTTAAAATTTATGGACAAATGATAGAAAAAGGTGCTACCAGAGAAGGGTTCATCTTCACCAAGGCTCCACAGATTTGCAAATGGATGAAGATTACATAAACTGAAGACAGAGTCACTTTAAAAGTCAAGTCCAAATTAGACACAATCATAATACCTACTAAGTGTTTACAAAACATTGATGTGTCTCTCAAATCTGCTTTTCTATAAGTACCTTGAGAAAAATTTTATTAGCTCCTAGTTTCTTACTTGTAACCATAACCTAAACGTAACCATGACTAATTCTGATTTGTTAGGACTGTAATTTATTTATGAAACTGATCCAACAATATCTGTTCCATGTTATACAAGATTTTTTTGAGGGTTAAAATAAGATCACAGATGCAAAAGTGTTCGGTTATTTATCTTATAAAGTATAATTCATACATAAGGTATATATACATACATAAGAGGAAATTAAACAAAACACGGTATGTGTAAAATATTATAGAAAAATCAAACATTTGAGATTTTTTACTTTCAGTAGAAGTTTTTATCATTTACCGAGCCCTTATTAATGGCATTACACTGAGCACTTTACATGCTTTAATCTCACTTTATCTATACAGCAAACCCATGAGGTAGTTCTATTATGATTCTCTTATTGCATAAGAGGTTTACATGGGTTAAAAATAACTTGTTAAGATTAAATATATCACAAGTGGCAGATCTGAAATTTGGACCCAAGTATTCTAACACCAGAGCCTCACTGTCTTAGTCTACAAAAATGGAAATCAAGTAGCTACAGATTTAGGAAGTAATTTTTAGTTGTGGAACTATATTAGATTTAATTACAGAAAGGCAATAAACCTACAATATATATCTTAACATATAGTTGCATTTATAAAATCTTATAAGTGGATTCAGATAAAACCATTACGTATGGAAAAGTATTAGTGTGAAAATATATCAACATTTATGAAGTTTTGCAAATGTTTGATAGAGGCATCAGGTTTCTACCACCAAATAAAAAGCAAAAATTAGTTATAAATTGAGAAATTTGCTCAATAACTCTACCAAAAGAGTAAGTAAAGTAGTTCCAACAAATCTTTACACTTTGCTTCACTGTTGTAGATAATTCTCATAACAGACATGTTTATGTAACTTTGGAATTAACTTTTATTTCTGCAAAATTGTACCTACTTTGAAATAAACACACATATCTCTAATCAAAATACTCTGTACATCAATGTAAATGTCATAATTGGACCAATAATGATGGCCATTACACATTTTCTCTGTAACGTGTGTAATAAACTAATACTACGTGCTTTTCAAAGCAGACAGCCATGATTGGCTATTCTATAATTAATCTGGTCTGAGGAGAATTTTCCAGCTTGCTATTTAGGAATTAGCTGAGACCTAAGCCATCATAAAGCAGTACCTTGGCACTTAAATGACTTGACCATTTTCCAGGTCAAAGGGTGATCTATTGATCAGAGAAATAAATGTCCTTTCTGGCCAACAAGTCTGTCTCAGAGAACCAAAACAATCAGATGGTCAACAGCCATTTTAAGCAGATCAGATTGATCACTCAGCAATTTCATCCACTGTTCTGTTTTAAACTTTTGAATAGTCCTTTAAAGTTAAATTGCTTTTCATTGAGGTTGATTTGGTACACTGTGTTAGCATAGCCAGGTGAAACTTTTAAAATAAAATTTAAATTAAGTCTTAAAAGAACTTTTTTTTGAATAAACAGTTAATTGATTTTAAAGGGTTTTCCTTGGGGCTTGAATGATTGCAAAACTCTTTCCATCCTTATGTAGAAAAAAACTTAAATAATGTCACTAAGATATCTGGAAAGTAGAAGCTGGAACATCAATAACAATAGTCTTTTGTAACTGTCCTCACAGCTAGTTTTTCTCTTTCTGGATATGAGTTGCCACTGTGGTAATCACTCAGCAATCTGTGTTGGTAACAACAACAGGAGACAGAAGCAGAGAGTTCTCCTCTGGAGGCTTTGTTTGATGGAAGAAGAGCCACAAGCTTTCTGAAAGGGTTGTAAGTGTTCAAAGAAATCTAATTACATAGTTTATTGTCAAACTTAATTCTTCTTTCTTTTATACTCTCACTGGAACATTTACATTTTGCATTCACGACTCAAAGAATAAACTGTGAAATATTACAAGAAATCAATCACCAAAAAAGCTGTAAACTCTTGGTACTCTTATTTCTCATATAATGCATAATCAGATTCAAAAATTTTCACTATAGACTCAATGTAACGTATTTTAAATATTAAAGGGAAATTTGTCAAAGTACTGTAATTTGAAAGCTGAATCAACATACATAAAGTCAAGAAACAAGTTAGACTTTTAGACAGATATCACACATTGTTAGTGTAACAAAAATATATCCATCTCTGATTTTTAGTTTCTTTGCAACAATTTTTAAGAACATTAGGCAGTAATGATTTGAACAATGTAAGGAGACTGATTTTAGGTTGATTAATATTTAAAAGAAGATTTAAAGTTAATTTTTAAAAGTCATTATCAGAATTTTATATGTAATCAAAATTTAACCAGAACTCAAATCATTTTTAATCTTTAAATTTTGAATGCTGAAATTATGATAGGTAGGTAAATGCAATCAATTTCATTTGAAGTATAGGGAAATTGTACAACCAAATACAGTATTTGTTTACATATGAAATTTTAAAAATTATTGTGTACTGTTTATTAGGAGTAGCAAAACTTGGCACCTTGAATAAGTTAATCAAGTCAAATACCCAATTGCCTTCTCTTATGGTTTGGGGTGAATATCCTAAAAAATAGCTCGATTATAATAATTACATATTTTTTAAATGGTAAATATTTTGAGAGTGGGATCTGTGTCAATTACTAGGCTACTGTCTCTCAGCTCTAAATCTACCTTTCTATACTTCTGTGACTCCATGACTGTGACCCTGCAAATTACATTTCTCTTTTCTCAGCCACATTCTTGATAGGTTCTGCCAGCAGGGAACACTAGAGGAAGTTTGGAAGGTAGAAAGAGAGGAGGAGGGATTACTTCCTGTTTTTGTGGCTAGTCACCCTAGAAATGACCCTTCACTCTTGTTCAGCCACCAGTTTATTTTGGAACCACCAAAGCTAGCCTCACTGCACCCCTCAGAGGCATCAGCAGCTGCAGAGTCTCCTCTCCTCAGAAGTCTCAGCTCTGGGCTCTGTGGCACCACTTCTTTAGGATACCAGCAGAAACTGGGATGCATCCCCTCCTTAGAAGACTGACTTTCAGCTCCATAGGGCTTCACCTTTCCTTTTGTTCATTCATCCCCAGTAGTTATAGCTGCTTCTCACTGTTCTTTGTTACATCAGGTTTCCCATTTTGCTTTTTCAGCTTCCTGAGACTCATGTCCCAGCTCCCTAAAGTAAATTCTCTCTGTTGAATAACCTAATGTGCTTTCTATTTTGCTGACTAGACTGACTGAAACACAGCACACACTTATTCTTACTTTTATTAACAGTACCTAGAACTATGTCCAGCTTATACTTATTGCTTAACAGTTATTCAATAAGTATTTATTTTTGTTCTTAAGAAAACCCGTAAAATGGGTAAGAAAAGAACATGAGTGCCAACTAAAAAATAGGTGCTCACTCTTTCTTTTTTTCTCTTTCCTTCTTTCCTTCGTTTTTTCCTTCCTTTCCCTCTTCCTTCCTTATTTTCTTCTTCCCTTTCATTATCATACTTAAATCCCTAGAGCAACTGAAAGGTAAATATTATCACCCCCTATTTTACAAGCAAATAAACTGAGTCAGAGAAAATTAAAGTGACTTACGCACATGAGAAATCCACTACATTTTAGTGAAGGATTTGTACAAACCCATTAAATGGTAATGAAGTATTTATACTGTCTGGACCTAAAGTTCAAACACATTTTATTACATCAAACATGATGATATATTAACCAAATAATAACAAAAATAGCAAGAGAAATTCCTTCCTCTTTACTGTAGAAAATGGCATTTAGTGTTCAAAACATCTTGTAGTTTTACTTTAATCCTTGGGGTTTGGTTATCAATTTTTGGTAAGAATTAATGTTTTTAATATCTACTTCTAACTTATATGATGAGAACTATAAAACATTGATAAAGGAAACTGAAGATGATTCAAAGAATGGAAAAATAGCCCATGCTCTTGGATTGGAGGAATTAATATTGTTAAAATGGCCATATTACCCAAAGCAATCTATAGCTTTAATGCAATCCCTATCAAATTACCCATGACATTTTTCACAGAACTAGAACAAATAATCCTAAAATTTATATGGAACCACAAAGACCCAGAATTGACAAGATAATCCTGTGTAAAAAGAACAAAGCTGGAGGCATAACCCTCCCAGGCTTCAGACAATATACAGAACAGTATGGAAGTTCCTTAAAACTAGAGTTACTATATCATCCAACAATCCTGCTCCTCGGCATATATCCAGAAAAGACAAAAATCTTTAATTCAAAAAGATATATGCACCCCAAAGTTCATAGCAGCACTATTTACAATAGCCATGGAAGCAACCTTAGTGTCCGTTGACAGATGAATGGATAAAGAAGATATGGTATATATATACAATGGAATACTACTCAACCATAAAAAATAATGAAATAAGGGCTTCCCTGGTGGCACAGTGGTTGAGAGTCCGCCTGCCAATGCAGGGGACACGGGTTCGTGCCCCGGTCCGGGAAGACCCCACATGCCGCGGAGCAGCTGGGCCCATGAGCCATGGCCGCTGAGCCTGCGTGTCAGGAGCCTGTTCTCCGCAATGGGAGAGGCCACAACAGTGAGAGGCCCACATACCGCAAAAAAAAAAAAAAAGAATGAAATAATGCCATTTGTAGCAACAAGAATGGACTTAGATTATTATGTGAGACAAAGATAAGTATCATATGATACCACTTATTTGTGGAATCTAAAAAAATGATACAAATAAACTTATTTACAAAACAGAAACAGACTCACAGACATAGAAAACAATCTTATGGTTATCAAAGGGGAAATGTGAGAGGGAGGGATAAATTAAGAGGTTAGGATTAACATGTACACACTACTATACATAAAACAGATAAACAACAAGATCCCACTGTATAACACAGGGAACTAGATTCCTTATCTTGTAATAGCCTATAATGGAAAAGAATCTGAAAAAGAATATATATATAAACATACATATATATGTATATACATATATAAAAAACTGAATCACTTCGCCTTACACCTGAAAAGAACACATTTTATATCAACTATACTTTGATAAATAAAAATAAATTGTGCAGTTACAATTTCCCCCCAAAAAACAATATCTACTTCTAATTTAAAAATTAGAAAGCTAAACATCCAAATATAATTTTTTCCTTCACTACAAGTGTTATTTCAAGGTTGCCTGTGAGAAGTCAAAGGCAAATCCAATTGTGCTCTTTTTAATATAATATTACTTCTAATTTTTTGGATTATTGTGGAGTCTTTTTCCTTATCTTCAGAGTTGGAAAACCCCACTGAGATTTTTGTTTGTTTGCTTGGTTTTTTGTTTTTAGTATGGATTTGTACACTACGGTTTCCTGAAACATAACTACTCAGGCTCTACATTTTCTTGCTATGGTCATTTTTTTAAATCAGTAATGCTTTCTTCTGCTATATTTTAATTATCATTTTTTCTCTATTTGTTTCTAGTCGTTTCTCCAGGGTTGTCATCTTTTCTCTCATTGTGAACATTACTTTATCCTTTTCATCTATGTTCTTAGACTATTTTTCTAATATATCTCCTACTACTGTAATTTGATTTTCTATGCCATTTGAACTTCTACCTAATGCTGTCATTGTGATTTTTAATCCTTACATCACTGTTTTGCTCTACTTGAAATTTTTTGACCTCAAAATATTTCATATTCATGATATATATTTTAGCCTCACTTATGCAACATCTTCTTGAAATTTGCTGAGAACACAAGTCTAATACATTCTTTATTTAAAAAGAAATTTAGTTCCAATGGATACTTTTTCAATTTCCTAAAGTGGTTCTCTTCTTTCTAAGCCCCAAGATCTTTTCTAAGATTTTATTATTTTTTTCCCTCTGTTTGCACCTCCTTAAAAGAGTTGTATTGACTCACCCTAATTTCCCGTATGTCTTTGATCCATGTTGTACTGAAGCTGGGTTCTGTAAGAGTTTATTGACTCAGGTCACCTCCTGAGTTTTTATCAGTAAGATCTTTGAGTTGTAAGAATACTTTACCTATTCACAGAGTTGTTCTGGTTTTATTGTTTTTGTTTATTTCTAATGCAACTGTTAGGCAGGGTGTGAAAGTAGGGTTTAGGAAGAAAAACAGGATATTTATTCAAGGTAAGGGATTTCAACTCTGTGACACAGACATGGAACAAACATCAATTGAAAAACACCCACCTTCCATTCCTAGATTACAGAATAAGGGCATATTTGGCAGTTGGAGGAAAAGGTATATTACTGGAAAGTATTATCCCTCCCGAAAGTGATGACATTATTGGATTACATATGACACTTAAGTTGTTGTTTTGCGCATGTTTACTTTTGCTTTAAACTTCAATCTGAGAATGAGGTTTTGCTCTCCTCTACCCAATGTTTTGTGGTTGGGGTAGGGGTGAGGGAACCAGTGTCAGAGAGAAGAAATGGGTATTGGTATAACCAAGAATGAACTTCAAGAGGAGCACAGAATTAAACTGAACAAATGATAGATGCTACAAACAAAACAGAGCAACGTCAAATTCATTTCAAGGCTGCCAAACACTAGAAAGTCAGGGAGAGGTTGCTACAACTGAAAGTGACCAAATGAGGTACATCAAGTTTGGAAGCCAACAATTAAGATGTAGGCTTATGAGAATATTGTGAGGAAGTTGGATATAACTCATCAAAAAGGGAGGAGAATGACTCAAATGACTCAAAAAAGGGTATATATATATATTATACCCGGGAAATTAAAACTAAAATTCAAATTTATTTGACCATATTAACAGTTATCTTTTCCCTGAACAATACATAGTTCGAGCTTTTATAGAATGTACGATAAAATATTTCCTTATAAAGTATGTTTTTTCCACGGAACTTAAGAAATAAGAAAGGCAAAGTATAAATTTACTTGTTTGGGTTGTGGTGGTGTTTTAATGTACCCATTTAGAATGAGGTACATTAATAACTCCCATTATTATCATTCACGAGACTTTATTCCAATGTGATTCTAAAACCCCACTGTAAATTCCTACATAAGTAGGTTAAAAGCCTAGAATTTATTCACTTAAATCCATTCTAGAAAGATTTCCCAACTGCAGAGAGTAGAAATTAATACCAAGGACAAAATTTCATAAGACTCTGGCAAAAAAGGAAGAACATATTTTTAAAAAATTAACATACGTAGTTGTTTGTTTAAGCAACAGTGTAGCACTCAGATATTCAAAATCATTTTTTCTATGAACATGATCCATAAATTCTGGAATAATGAAGTATAGCAAAGGTTGAATTTGTAAAAGATGGGCTGCAAAAAGTGATGACACTACAATAATCCTATTATACTCCCTCAACTTTAATTTCATTTTATTGAGTATAACAATCTGAGGGTGAAAGGGTAACTGCATTCTTTTCACCAACACCCAGGCAGCTGCAATCCCCAGAGCGTGGCATTACATTTAAGAACTACAGTAACTGTATTAGTGAAAGCGTATTGCCCACTCCATCATCACCTTTTTTCCTACACTGAGAACATCAGCTAAAATAGTTAGGAACCAATCCTTTAACTCATTCTGACTTTGCATATTATTTATTTATTTATTTTTTGCCTATACATTCTTAATGAACTAAATATTTTGTTTTCTTCTTTACATCTTATATTTTAAAATATGTATTTGAAGTGGTTTTTAAGATGTATGTTAGTACAAGAAAAAATGGAAGTGAAAATTTGAAAAACGAAAAGGGAGATATAAGACAAAGTTAAGTTTAAGAACTGGTAGTCAAAATTCATGCTGTGTATATTTTTCATAGACTGAACTTCTGGGCTATTTTTTAAGTCAAGTAAAAGAAGAAAACAGAACAGTTTAATCACATTTTTGTAATATTCTCCACTGAAGAGTGTTTATAAAACTTCAGTGAGGGCTTCCCTGGTGGTGCAGTGGTTGAGAATCCACCTGCCAATGCAGGGGACACGGGTTCGAGCCCTGGCCCAGGAAGATCCCACATGCCACGGAGCAACTAAGCCCGTGCGCTACAACTACTGAGCCTGCGCTCTAGAGCCTGCGAGCCACAACTACCAAAGCCCGTGTGCCACAACTACTGAAGCCCATGTGCCTAGAGCCCGTGCTCCACAACAAAAGAAGCCACAGCAATGAGAAGCCCGTGCACTGCAATGAAGAGTAGCCCCTGCTCTCCGAAACTAGAGAAAGCCTGCACGCAGCAACGAAGACCCAATGTAGCCAATAAATAACTAAATAAATAACAATTAAAACAAAACAAAAAAACCTTCAGTAATGCTAAGAGGTAGAAGAAAAAAATTATCTCAAGTCTGATGTCTATCTTGAAGATACCTAAAAATTTTGTTTTCTCCTTCATAATATACACAGTTTCAACATTTTACATTTCAAATTATTACCCATGGGGAAAACAAACTAAAATTTCCATCACATTTTCTCTGGATTTTGCCTGTCTCTTGCTATATTACCACATACTCTACTTTGATAAAAATAACAACACGTGGTCCAAAGTGTCCATAAAAAAAAAAAAAACTAGTTGCATAGGAGGTGCACTATTTTACCAGTCATGAGACCCAAGATATCTTTTCTTGGGAGTTTTCATATTTTAACAAATGTATGTGAAAAAAGACTTTCCAAATATACCTATGATAAAATGCAAGATCATATAATAATGGTCTGTATCAATATTAACAAACTAGCATCATTAATTTATATAACCCTTATACTATTCTGCAGTATACATTTTCCTATCCATGACACAAAGTCCAAGAACAGGTCAATAAATTTTGCAAATTATTTTATATGGCCACTGAAAGATTATTCCCCCAAGAATACACACACACACACACACACACACACACACACACACACACACATAACCAACAGATCACAGATCAACAGTGGAAAGTCCTCCTGATCCTAATACAGAATATTGCAAAGTAACCAACAGGTAACTTAAGTAGCAATCAGGATGGACCAAATCTTCATGGCACGGTTATGAGTAGGCTTTTGTACATAAATCAGTTTGGATCATTAGACTGTATTGCTAATGAGAAAATAAAATATTAGATTCAATCCTTATATAGACGTGCTTCACACAGATGAAAACTAATAACCAGAGGCAAATCCCCTAAATTATAAATAACTTGTTTTTCAATCAAATGCCTGTATTTTCCAAGCAACTACATTAGAGGCCTCACATCTAATGTGTAATAAAAACACATTAGTACTAAAATATATATACATATATACACTGTTGGCGTATAGGAATGATTGTGTTTATAATGAATGTTTCATAATAAAAATGACAGCACTGTGATTGTATTGTCAATAATAATAAAATCAATCTTCATTAAATCATACATTACCTATAGGAAATAATAAGCCATTCATTACCAATGACAAATAATCATTAAATCATTTATTTCCTAGGTCAAATATGATGTACATTATGCTATTTAGATGTGTACTTATATTTAGAAAGGAAAATTATTCCTTTTTTTATAAAGAGCTTCAATGAGTAATTAGGAAAAAAAAGTTACAATAAATTATACATTGGAGGCACTACATACAGCATTGATGATGTTACCAAAATAAATCACTTCCTGGAAATCCTTGACTTCACTGCTTATAGAGAAAGGTCATGAATGCATTTATGATGTATATTTCAGTGTGGGATTCAAAATACTTGAATTTACAATACTCAGTTGTGCAAACTATGAAGAAATTTGCAAATGAAGAGTAAAATTAATGTTTGATTAAAGGGATGCAAGAAAGGTCTTGGCCTTACAATGCTTGTCAGATAAAAATATCTGAATCTCTATTATTACTGATTGACTTTCTGAAGAATTTTAAGTTATCCAGAATCTACTGAAATAATCATATATATATATATATATATATAGAGAGAGAGAGAGAGAGAGAGAGGGAAATGCAATGTGAAAATATCTTCCCTCCCCCTAAGACTTCTTACCAGCTCGCATTAAATTACAAGTTTTGTTTATTATCTTTTGCATCACCTCAACAAAGAAAAGTGTAGGAGTTGAGTGTCTTGTACAGTGCTGTATCCCTAGCATTTAGAACACTCATAGTATGTGCTCAATATATTTTTTAAATTGGGTAAGTGCTTATTAGAGACAGAGACATTTTAAAGTGGTAGTTTGCAGCTAGCTTTAGCAGTATAAGATTACTAAACCTTTTCCCTGACCCTTGGTTGGTAAATGTGATTATAAATATATTTACAGCACATTGTATAAAAATATATATGAGTTCTGTCTCAATCAAAGAAGTGAAAAGGCTCGCTTGTAGGTCAAAAATTGCTTTCAAATCTCAACACCCTTTGTAATTATCCACATCTTCATTTGTCGCTATTAAGCCAGCTGTCTTTCAGGGTATTTTCCATCTTGATCTCCCTTGTCGTTCTCTCTCCTATCTTACACCAAGTCTGAATGCATCCATTGCTTCTGTACACTGTCTTCTTTTTCCACTCTTAGCATAACTTTAGGCAACACCTCTCTGCAAAGGACTTCAAATTCCATCTATAATTCCAAACTTTCTGAAATACAAGCCTTGTGTTTTTAGCTGCTTGTTGGGCACAAACACATTAATTTCTCATTTACTTCTTAAACTCAACCTGTCTAGACCTTAATTCAATCATCTCCTTCTTTAAACACTTTTCTCCTCCTCTGTCAAACATATTTCTCCAGTCTCCAGATCAAAGCCTTGGAGTAACACTGGGTGTTCTTTCCACTTCCTTGCTTACACAGAATAAACCCTCAATTCTTGTCAACTAGATATCCATCATGTTCTTCTTTTCTGTCTCATTTGGCCTCTCTTGTCACCATCCAGAATCAGGAGCCATTTTTCTCAAATTCCGCCTTTTCCATAGTCTGCCTACTGTCATCCCTGTCCCGTATCTCACTACTTTTGAAATTAAGAGATCAATCTCACTTTCACATACAATACTCTTTCTCGCACCATTCCTCTCTCAACCTGATATAGTCAAGCTTTCCCCATCTTCCCTAATCTATCCTTTCCAGGCTTACTCCATTACTCCCATAGGATCCAGAAAATGTTCCAACTATATTTTTCAAACATGTCATTTCCTTCCCCATCTCTTCATCTTTATTCATAACACTTATCTTTTTTCTCTTGGCATTCCAATTGATACCCTATCCATTCTTTGAGAGTATGATTTGTTTTTACTACCAACATTTCTGACACTAAAAGTGTGAGTTTTCCACACCAAGCAATTCTCTAATTCTCTGTAGACACCAGCTGGGTGCCCTACAATTAAATTTAATTCTGACACTAATCCAGAGTTAGCCCAGACCCCACAGGTTCAGGGATTAGTCTCACAAGGCTGCTCACACTTCAGATGTCAGTCTCAAGTCCCACGCTGTCATCTGTACATCTGACCAACCAGCTCTAAATTACAGCCGTGGGTTTCCCACAATCCTCTTTTCAGTTTTGATAATTTGCTGACACAGAACTCAGGGAAATGCTGTACTTACACTTATCAGTTTATTATGAAGGATACTATAAAGGATACAAATGAACAGTCAGATGAAGAGGTACAATGAAGATGAAGACGGCAAGGTCCAGAAGGATCACAAGAGCAGAAGCTACTGTCTCCATGGAGTTGAGATGCGCCACTTTCCCAGGACGTGCATAAGTTCACCAACTCAAAAATTTTCTGAACCCAATAGTTTAGGGGACTTGGGGAGGTTTCATTATGTAGGCATAATTGATTAAATCATTGACCACTGTTGATTAATTCAATCTCCAGCCCTTCTCCTCCACTCCCTAGAGTTTAGAGGGTAGGACTGAAAGTTCCAATCTTCTATTCATGCCTGTATCTTTTTGGTGATCTGTCTCATCCTGAAGCTACCTAAGGCCTCCAGCCATCTCATTAACAAACAAGAGGACACTCTTACCATGCCAGAAATTCCAAAGGTCTCAGAAGCTTTTGTGTCAAGAACGAGGGACTAAGGCCAAATATTATAACAAAAGATGCTCTCCTATCATCCCTATCACTCAAAAAATCCCAAGGGTTTTAGAAGCTTTAGTCCAGGAACCAGGGATGAAGACCAAATATACAGTTCTTACTATATCACCATATCACAGAGACTCACCCAAATGTCACCCTTTCAAGGATGCCCTCTATGATTTTCCAAGCCTGACATAATCACGATATTCTCTAAACCCCTTCAGCACCTTGAATTTTCTTACAGCACATTTCACACATGCTTTTGAATAGTTATTTGTTTGTATCTTGCCTCTCCTACTGAAAAGCAAGCTGTGCAATGACAATACAGTGCATTACATACCACAATCACTCACCAAATACACTGTAATTCCTGATATCAACATGTTTGTGAAATAAATGAATAATTACTATAAAATATACTTATTAAGTTGCTCAAAACATAGATCATAACAGAAAACAAAGATCTGTGAAATAGGTCTGTTTCAAAAAAGAGAAAAAAGGTCAGCTACTGGAGATTATATGAGCGTGAACAAGTCACTTATCCCTTCTGAATGCAGGTTAATTTCCTGTAAAGGAAGAAGTTGGCCTTTGTGATCTCTAAGGTTGTCCCTAACTCTAACATTCTATCATTTTACGATTCAATAGAGACTATCGTAACTCAATGCGAGCAGTAGGACATGCCTCCAGCTCCTAGCTGCACTGTCCACTTTTTTCACTCCTCTCCAGCTATGCTCCTATAGACAGGAAGTCAAAGTGATAAAGTGGTTTAATTCAGCATGCAAATTAGCACAGCTCAGAGCCTAAAAGAAATCATGCTGTGGGCAGGTAAAGAAAATTGAAAGATGATCCACAACTCTATAATGTGTTGGTCTGGAGAAAATTATTTTCTCATATATTAGATGTATAGTCACTATTAATTGAAGTAAAGAAAAACAGGTAGGTTAAGAAGTTATTTTAATATGTATATGCATATTATACAAATATATCCATATGCCCTTACTGTGATTTTATTGTTGTTCACTATATGTTTTTATAAGTAACTATAATTATGTGTAACAGCTTTGGTCCCAGTTTTCACATACACATTTACAAGTAATTGACATCTCTCACTTTATATGAAAGCCTAGTTTCATTACATTCAAGGAAAATGCTGAGTTGGTGGGGGTGGTGAATTGTTGCTATTCTATTCCAGTAAGACTCTAACCATCATTCGAAGTATAATAGGGCTTCTTACTAATTAGATTGGAACAAATCTCCAAACTGATTTTCTTACAAAGGCATCTGAAATTTTTAATGCTGAATACATTAAAATATCACAAAACAAAGCTCAGTGAGAGTCACCATTTTATTCCAGTAACTCTTACAACTTTAATTTTCTCCCATTTTCCTGTAGACACATATATCTGGAACATTTTTTCTACTTTCAGTTTGTAGTTTCCCCACATATCCAAAAAGACCAACGCTCACTACTCACTCAGCTGTGTAAGCCAAATGCCTAGATTTATCATTTACTCCTCCTTTCTTAATTCAACCTTGCAATAAATTACTATATCTTGCCGATCGTACTTTGTAAACACCTCTCGAATTCACCTGTATATCTCTCCTTTTGCTTTCATTCTAGTTTTGTTTGACATCACCTCGTCTGGAGCAGTGTTTACCAAGTCTTCATTGATCATGACTTTACATGAGTGGAAACATTAAGCAAGTACTTCTAAAATGTATATACTTATTTTGTTTATAAAGCATGCAGATAACTTTACATTATTCAATCTTTGAATATGAGAAAGCATAAAAGAGAAAGTACACAAGGATAAGTTAAAAATAAATAGTTCAGGGCTTCCCTGGTGGCGCAGCGGTTGAGAGTCCGCCTGCCGATGCAGGGGATGCAGGTTCATGTCCCGGTCTGGGAGGATCCCACATGCCACAGAGCGGCTGGGCCCAGGAGCCATGGCCACTGGGCCTGCGCGTCCGGAGCCTGTGCTCCGCAATGGGAGAGGCCACAACAGTCAGGGGCCCGCGTACCACAAAAAATAAATAAATAAATAGTTCAAATACTCTTTTTCTGCACAGGTGGCATGTATCTTGTTTATCTCCTGGGAAGCATGTGCCAGAATTTGGGAACCACAGTCTTACAACAGTCACCTGCCTGGTTAAACAGCTTTGGGTCATATCCTCCTTGTACAATGATCTTTCTAAAATGTAAGCATGTTCATATCCTCTCCCAATTAAAACACTTCTATGTCTTCTTTTTTCCCTTAGGGTGACATACGAAGTCCTTAAAATGCTTTGTGAGGCCCTTTATGAGCTGGCTATATGCTTACTTCTCCAGTTTTATCTCTTGCTGTTCCTGCCCTTGTCTTTCCCACATCCCCACAAATCCGTACCTTGTCCATGCTGAACTATTTTCAGAATAGGTGCCCATGTTTTTTTCTTATCACTAAGTCTTTGCATACCCATTTAATTTTGCTTAGGACATTTTCTCTTTTCTCCAAGCCTCTTCAACTGGTTGAACCATCCTTGATATAACAATTTAGATCTCATTTCATCTCACTGAATGAGATAAACTACCTTGGCATTCGAAAATGCATCCTTACCTTGATCCATGCCACTGAATTTTAATTGTCAGTTTGTCTTTCACATTGGCTCAGTAATTATTACACTTTGGGGTAAGAGGAATCACCTAGAAAGCTTAAGTGCAGTTTTTTTTTTTAACTGCATCTCAAGATATTTTGATTTTATGGGTCTAGGCTAGAGCTCAGGAATGTGCATCTTCGAACCACCTGGGTGATTCTTATGTAGGTGTTTTTACTGGAATACATGTGTATTTACTGTTACATCTTCAGTATCTTTCAGGAGGGTTGGCTCATAATAGGTGCTTAATAAACAGCTGTTGAATAAATAAATGAGAGGAATCTGGCTGATAAGATAAATAACTGGTTTCTAGGTAGAGGTACCATTAAAACAAGAAAATTAATGCCTGGAATCTCAATGTTTGCTGAGAAACCTTTTAAAAAAAGATTTCTCTTCTCCTCACCCCCAAAATGCAAGTCTGTAAAAATTTAGTGCCAGAGAAGTAAGTTACACACTTATAATGAATGAACTAACCTGAAGGTATTCTATCTGTGCAGTAACTAATGGAGAAGTTTCTGGCAGGTATAAATTATCAAAACTTCCATATGAGTTTTGATAAAGGACAACACAATTGGTTAGGTTAGCTTTATGGATAGGTAGCAGAGAGGAAGAAGAAAAACTGAAGCCAAGGTACAGAGGGTTTCATAGGTTTTCATATATTAAAGGGTTTGGACTTCATTCGAAAGAGGCCATCCTGGTCCCCAAGAAACACTGACTTAACTCAGAACACTGACTGGACATAGAATATTAACAGATACCAAAGCTTCCGAAGCTGGGGATCACTTTCACCTGGCTCCCTGCTTGTAGAGAACTGCAGGGTTCATGCTCAGTTGCTCCTCCTGCCTGCTCTCACTTTTAGTCTACCAAGGCCCCCTGGCACGGTTCACTGCCAAGTGCCACCACCACTGCAGACCAAAGGAAAAAAGAAAGGCAGACCTGACTCTTCAGCCAAATAGCTGACAAATTTTCCCAAGTCTCTACTGAATTCTGTTGAGGCCCAAGAGGCCATTCTTTTCTAGGACATGAAATATTCTCTCCTGCAGTCTCCTTTTATCTCCCATAAGCTCACCCTGACAATATTCTTTTGGCATTTTCCAGAACCCAAACTCACGCTTCTCCCACCTTTCATAAGGTGCTTACTGACTGATTTGTCTGCAGGTATTTTTCCTTAGTCCTTGTCCTTCTTAGAATTTGAGAACAGTAATAAAGAACCCTTTCCTCATACTTGTATTTGTGAAATATTGTGAGACGAACATATGAGTAACATAGCTGGAGATCCAAATATTAGAGCAAGTTTAGAGAATATGGTGCTTAGACCTTCAGGCAAGTGAGTCTGCTAATATTTCAACCCAGAATTAACTTTACACATCCTAGTCATACATTGAATTGAACAACCGTACGCTTCTCTCCAAGGGCCTACCTTGTGAAACTTACTATACAGAAGCACAAAGGTAGCCATGGTACATACTGTGTGCCCAGGATGTTCCCCAAAACAAGAGGTCTGGAGGGATGCTCAACCCACACATGTCCAGCTCATTCTCCCAAGTTCACCAGTCACTGAAGTCAGCCTGCTACTTAGAGTAAGTAAGATGGAGAGAAAGACCAGAACTATTATTTTAAAAGATGGCCCTCTCTATGGGAACATGAGTGAGGAATACGTGATCTGCCCAACAGACCATAACCATTTTCTATGAGCATCCCTTCATCTCTTTAAGTGTAAACTCTCATTCCCCTATAGAGTTCTTAAGCACAATGCGTTTGCTTTCTCAGACCCATCTAGTTGAAATCATGCTTTCAGTCAGCATCCTCAATGCCACTTTTAAATCTTTACTTCATCACCTTTTGGTGAATACCCCTGTTTGTTAGAGGCTTTTACTACCTGTTTCTATCGCTGTCTAATTAATACGTCTCACTGTTTTTCTAGCCTTCATTAACTCACGTACTTGCACTTGGCTCTCAGCGTGCATCTCCACACCTACTCCTCATGCAATGTTATGAATTCGCAGTCCATTTAATGACTTCTCCACCCCACCTAAACTATTTACACCCACAGGCACATCACACACACACACACACACACACACACTTCCACCTCATAATCAATGACTGAGGCAGGCCGCTCTGCAAATACCTTCCCTCATTGCCTCGGCGTAATCAACTATCACTCCAGGCCTGCTCATATCAGTAGTCATTTGAAGACCCCTCTGAAGGTCTCTGGAGTTATCTTTCTTTGACTCTAGCGTTCTCCCCTCTAGCTACCTTCCCTAACTTGGATCTCTCTCTCCCAGACTCTGCAAGCTCATTGAGATGTTTTGATTCCTGTTCTCTAGACATCGTTCCAAAAAATGCTCCAGACAAAAGGTAGGGACAATCACAGGGCTTGCCTCATTTGATTCTCTTCTCTTTGGGATCACAGTTCTGCACTTTCTGATGTCCAATACTGCAAACAGTTATGTCATATATTCTGACAGTTATTCAATTATGGGTGGCAGCATAACTGTTTACTGTATAACACCCTCATAGAAGAAAACAGAATTTAGAATTAAACCCTATTTTTTTTCCTTTTTTCCTTTATTTAATCATCTGAAAAATCATATGAGGTAGTTATTCTCAACCCTTTTTTACAACTAAGAAAAACCAGTCTCATGAATTAGGGAAGGAAATGTAGTGAATTCATAAGTAGCCAGGATTTCAAACCATATTACTACATTAAAACATTTTACTTAAAAATTTAGTGATTCGATATTTACTATATTAATAATTTGACAGTATAGAGGGTGCAAGACTCTGATAGGCACTGTATATTTTTAATTCCTTTAAATATAATAATGGGAGGGGAAGTATCTTTTAAATAATTGTGTTTTCTTAATGACACTGATTTTTAGTGAAAATCTATTCAAATTCTTCCATTTCAAGCCTAAATGTACTATCACCCTTTAGTTGCAAATTAAAGAGATTTTACAATGATTCTTAAGTATCATCCTCATTTTAACTTATGTCTTGATATCTGTCATAAGGTATTTGATTTTGATTCCTTACCAGTAACTGATAAAGCTGGAGAACACTAATGCATTTCTTGAAAAACATAATATTCAACAATTGAGCTGAATTCTTCAGTTTATGTGTTTTGAAGATTTCATCACTATGCCAGTAAACATAAACATCAATATTCATTTCTGAAAATAAGGCTTCATTCTGGTTAGAGACTACTATGACACCATTCCTTCTCTAGATTTTAATGTCTACCCAGTGGAGGTGTGTTCATCGAATCTTCCTTGTCATTTGTGTACATGATGGATTAAGGACAGAAAGAATTGTCTTCCTCCCATGCATAAGAGAATTTCCTAAAAGAAATCTGTTTATTTTAGTCAGCCATTATACATTTCTTGGCTTTGCATCCTCAAATATAAATGTTTTAATATCTGCTCCACCCCAAAGGAAAGTCTAACGTGACAATAGTGGATTATAGGATGTGTCATTACGTTCACCAATGAAAAACCACAAATGTATAACTTGGTATCTTATACCACACTTAATACAGATAAGATCTGCAAACTTAAGAGAGAAATAAAATTCTGATGCTATCAGATCTTAGAATATGCACATGGAGAATAATCAAAAAATACTGAAAAAAAGTATACACCTAATGGATGTATGTTTACTCCAGATTTTTTCTATTGAGTGTACTGTTATTTTCACATATATAAATAAGTACACATATAATTCTGATTTTTATAACAATTTCACATATTATATCTTTGGCACAGTTAATATTTAATTTCATTTTTATAATTTACAAGTGAAAAATGATATGGTGATGATGATTATGACAATGCCAGGACTGACAATAACACTTACCATTTATTAAATTACAGGTGTGCCCTAGACCCTGAGTTTAATACTTAAGTGTTCTATTATTAAAGTAAAGCTGTGCATGTCTCAAAAGTACTGCACATTAAAACTATCTATGGGATTTTGTTCTAATACTAATGTCTAGATACTGCCGATCAAAGACTCTGACTCAATGGTATGAGAACTGGCTGTAGTAGTTTATTTAAATGTTCCATCTTCACAAGTGGTTTTAATACATAGTGAGTAATAATTTCTACTCTAAACTGTGTTGCTTCCAAATACGATTTTAGTGGATATATTGTCCTTCCCCCCCCCCAATATTTATGGTTTGAATGTGGTAGACCCTGACAGGATGGAGATAATCTGGGTCTTCTGTAGTTACATCATTTAAAATTGTATAAACAAAAAATTATTTCAATATTCATAAAAATCATAGTTCAGACTATGAAAAAATAAAGTAAAATGTTTATATTAAAATGTTGAGGCTAAATCTGAGCATGCACTAATAATTAAAAGTATGAGGAGTAGTGCACTGCAACAAAGAGTAGCCCCCGCTCACCAAAACTACAGAAAGCCTGCATGAAGCAACGACGACCCAACAAACACAGCCAAAAATAAAATAAAATAAATAAAATTTTTTTAAAAGTATGAGGAGTAAATCACAGAAAACTAGAGGGTAGAGAAAATATGAACTATCAAAAGCAAACAGTTATGAAAAACTGACATGTAGTTATATACAACTATAATTATTTGTATATTTTATATCAAAGATTCATGATTTCAGAAGGAAAATCAGGCCTTGTTTCAAACAGTGATAACTGGAATTCCTATATTTTTAAAAAACATTTCACTTTGCTTTGGAATAAAAACACAATTTTTAAGTTTACTGCATGTATTTAAAACTCATGAGTAAAACAAAAGGAAATGATCATGAATTCTGCATGATACACTTCTAAGAAAAGCTACTTCAAATGAGAAACTAGCAATCACTCTGCAGGGAGCAATTACTGAATTCCATAATACTCTGATGTCATCATCTTCAAATAATGTACACTAAACCATGAAGCGTAACAATAACCAGCTACCTCTAGACCATTAATCCAAGTAAAATTTAACTTTACATAAATGTCTCTATCAAGATAACAAAAATGAACATTAGTTGCTGTCATAACCCAGAACTACCTCACAAGCACGTATTATTTCAAGCCTGTTACAGAACTCGTCCTCATGAATAAACACTGACTTATAATTTTATGTAGCATCTATAATAAAATAATTTTCAAAATAAGCCAATACCTATATCTGCTTAATGCTATCTGCATACGATTTTTGAATTTTCTTACTGACTTTGTTGACTTTCAGGAAAGATGACAGTGTAAATACAGGGCTCCAATGATGACCCTTTGAAACTTTATGGAAATTATGGGAAAGTTGTCCATTTTCCCTAAATATATGGGTTTGAAACTCAGGAGAGATTGAGCAGGAAAAACAAAGTTGCCAGTTTAATGGAACTGAAGCCAAAGAAGTGGAGTTATGAATTGGTTCACAAATGTCAAGTAAGATACCCACTGGATTCAGTAACAGCAATATCCAGAGTGACACTGCAAACACAGTTTAGTAAAGCGGTAGGAGCAAAAGACAGAAAAGGTGTTAGACTGAAGAATTATGGCTGTGAAGGAAAAGAGCTCATTCAGCAGCAGGAATGGAATATGGGATCGGTGGAAGGAATTTCCCATTAACTTGCTCGTTTTTGAGGACAAGAAAAACTTGAACATGTTTAAATGCTGAAGTAGAGAGAGGAAGCTGAAGCTGAAGAAAAGAAGAGAGATGTTAGATCGAAGTCCCCTGAAAAAATATAAAGAGGAGGTGAGTATCCAAGGCATAGATATAAGCATTGTCATTTGATAGGAGGTATGACAAAACAGCTATGATGACTTAAGGGCTAGATAACATAATCTCAGAATATTTAAAATCAAAATTTTTGGAAGTACCAAGAAAATTAACAGAAACCTTGCAGTAGTAGAAGATTGTAAAACACTCCTACCAATTCTGAAGCAATCATATAAATGAAATAAATAAGTTCAGAGAGAATCTGAAAGACAGAATTAATAAATGTACCCTAAGGAAAGATGATTGAATTCTCTTCTGTTACTCTTAACCGTGTTCACATCCTCATGAAGAATTAGAGTATTGTTAGTGTTTTGTTAAATTAGAGATATCTGATTTCTCTAACATTTTGGGGAAGGATAGAGGGATAACATAAACCCTCCTGGTCTAGTCTCTCACTTAGATGACCTCATCTATTCTGATGGCTTTAAACACTATGTGACAACAGCCTCACCCTTTTATTTCCAACTCCAACCTCTTTTCTGAGCTTTAGACCTTATATACAAATCCATTAGATATTTCAAAAGCATCTCATTTTTACATGGCTCCCATAAAGTATTAATGTTAATCTGTCTCTAATATCCTGTTCCTCCACCTACCTTTTTCCTTTTCATCAAAATCACTAAATTTCACGTAGGGATATAAATCAGAAACCTTCTTCTTCCCACACTAAACTTATTACCAAGTCCTGATGCCTCTATTTTGATTACAAATGTATCAAAGCTTCTATTTCTCTCCATTTTGACTGCCAGTTTCCTATACCAAGCCATCACCACCTCTCAGCTGGATTACTACAGTTTCCTCCTTGTGTCCATTTTGCCACACTCTAATCTATTCTCCACATGGAAGCCTAAGGGATCTTTCAATAATGAAAATCTCTTCATACTCTACTGAATAAACTCCATCAAGGCAATACCTTCCTATTGCATTTAAAAGAAAATACAAATGATTTCACATTTCCTATAGGTCTTTTGAATGTCTCCAAAATTGTATCACACTATTATTATCACCTACTCTACTTCTCATACTAGGCTATAGGCCCTGGGAGAGCAGGGTTTATATCTGTTTTATTCACTATTATTTGGCAGTGTCTGGCACATAGCAGTAATAATAAATATTGAATGATCGAATAAGGGAACGATAGATCCCTCTTAGGATAAAATCCCTTCTAAGAAACTCGGAAAGGGAAGTCAGTTTCAAGGCCTGCTGCCCTGTCATGGAAGGGCCCATGGAAAGGCCTTAGGCATTATGGCATATGATATGACTGTTTATATTGCCACATTTGCTTACTGATGTGCTCTGGGCTGTTTTTAGTTTATTGCCTAAATATGGGGCTGGAACTGGGGAGAGAAGGAGTGGAGGTAAAAACTAAGATAACATTTTTGTCTTTATTTGGGTCTAGGCTCTAAGCAACAACTAATTTTTTAAAGTTTTCCACCAAATAGCCTAGCTCACTGGGTTTCTATATTGGGTTTAGATCCACCAATAGAGATCCACACCTTTAGGACCCCAGCAGGGAGCCAAAGAAACTGGAAGATTTTAGGTGACTTGAATGACCACTGTACATACACAGACTAGTTAAAAGGGGTTTGGAGGAACTTCAGTCCACATTGGTACAAAGGCATTTAAAGGTGGCTGTGTCCTACACACTCTTATCCCCTCCCTTTCAGGTTTCATTCTCGTCTTCTTTCTTTCACAGTAACTCACAGCGGATATTCAGGAAGAGGAAAATCACACATTAACTTGTACCCAAATATGTAATAATGAAAAAAACTGGGTCTTCCTTAAGTCCAGAGAAAGCACTCACTTCAGAAACAACATTTTTTAATCCTGGGGATACGTTTACATTCTATCCTAGTAAAAGGATGGGACTTCCAATCCCATCTACCATGCCAGTACAAAATCTAAACTAAAAATACAGCAAAGCTGAAGAAAAAGAACTACAGTTTCACATGCTAAATGTTTATGTCCTGCTACAAAACGTTCAGTTTCTTGCTCTCTTTGCAGTTTTCCAGTACTGGAATAAGTTATTACCCCTTTTTATTCTTCGTCCATTTCAATCTGAATTTGGGTGAAGGGCAATTAAATACATTAGCATAAATCTCAATCTTGATCCAGACGATTTCAGATTCATTTTTTAAGAAGGAAATTCAATTACCGTTTTATTTTGTGCATTTCCCATGGCATTACATATTCCTCAAGGCATGATTTTTAATGTCTTTATAATATTCCCTTACTTGAAAGTACAATGATTTATTTAACACTCTCCACATTGCTGGTTATTTCAAGTTGCTTCCAATTTTGTACTATTATAAATAATTCTATCATGAATATTATTGTAGATAAGTCTTTGTCTACATCTCTGTTTATTTCCTTAGGACACATTTCTAAAAGCAGATTTATTGTGTCAATGGCCCTTAATACATATTACCAAATGGGTTTTCAAAAAACTGGCATCCAGGGCTTCCCTGGTGGCGCAGTGGTTGAAAGTCTGCCTGCTGATGCAGGGGACACGGGTTTGTGCCCCGGTCCGGGAAGATCCCACATGCCACGGAGTGGCTGGGCCCGAGAGCCATGGCCGCTGAGCCTGCGCGTCCAGAGCCTGTGCTCCGCAACGGGAGAGGCCATAACAGTGAGAGGCCCACATACCGAAAAAAAAAAAGAAAAAAAAAAAAACTGGCATCCATTTAAAACGTGACCAATAGTGTATGTTAAGAATATTACAATTCATATAATTGCTTACATGACAGTCCATTTTTATCATACCTTTACTATTAATTTATCTTTATACTTTTAGAGATTATTTATCTCTTTAAGCCTTTCTATTTGTATACTGTAACTCTTCTATATTAGTATATTGTAACTTTTAGTAGTTCTTAATATATTAAAAATATTAATAATTTTTGGTCTTTTTTGTAGTTTCGTGTTAGCTTTATGCTTAAAAAGATTAATTATATACAGAGTATTTTTCTTTTTAAAATTTAGCCAAGTGTATTAATCTTTTTACTTGTGATTTCTTTTATTCGTTCAAACTGCATTGAGGCTTCTTGTATTTGAACCAATACATGTGACTAATTGTTTTGCAATTTTATATTTTTACATCTATTTAATCCATCTGGAATTTCTTTTTGGTTTGTGTATAACAGAAGAATTGTATTAATTACGGTTCTCCAGAGATACAGAACCAATAGGATATATACAGAGAGAGAGAGAGTAGAGAGAGAGACAGAGAGACAGAGAGAGAGAGAGAGAGACAGAGACAGAGACAGAGACAGACAGAGAGAGAGAGAGAGGAGAGAGATCAAGAGAAAGAGAAAAGAGTGAGACGGAGAAGTTACTCCAAGGACTGGCTCACACAGCTGTGGGGGCCAGCCAACCTGAAACTGATATGGCTGGCCGGCAGTCTTGATATTTCTTCAGGTAAGTGGTGATGTTGTAGTCTTGAGGCAGAATTACTTCTTCAGAAAACCTCGGTCTTTTACCTTAAAGCTTTCAACTGATTGGATGAGTCCCATCCACATTATAGAGGGTAATCTACTTACTTAAAGTCAACTGATTGTAAATGTTAATCACATCTACAAATGCTTTCACAGCAACATCTAGACTAGTGTTTGGCCAAATAACTGGACACCGAAGTCTAGTCAAGTTGTTAAGTTAACCACTAGGAGGATATAAATTTATATAGTATCTATACTGAGATAATGTCCCACTTTTCAGCCATCTCATATTACTATACTATACTCTTTTTATCTGTCATCTATTAAGTTCCTATGTATTCTAGTATTTATTTCATATTTTTTGTTCTATCCCATTTACATGTTGATATTCTATAACATGGACACGGTTATTATTCATTGAATCTTTGTAACACATTTGAATACCTAAGTTAAGATCCCATGAGGACTCACCTCCTTACATTAATTAAAAAAAAATTTTTTTAAGTGCCCTTAACTCCCTCCAATGGCTTTCCATTTTACTCAGAATAAATCCAAAGTCTTTGCCATGAACCATAATGCCCTATAAGGTTGTGCCCTCAAATGCCTTTCTGACTTTAATACCTTATTCACTGTGGTCCAGCCACATTGTCCTCCATGCCACGCACGTTTCCACTCCACATTCTTTCAATCGCTCTTTTTCTTCTCTAGTTATCCACATGATTCTGGCCCTAATTTCTTTCAGGTCTCTGCTCAAATGTCATTTCATCACAGATGCTTTTCTTGGTCACTGAACATAAGAGCTCTACTGCCCTGTACCAGAGTTAACTGTTAGCTCTCACCCTCGCTCTCAGGCTTCCATGTCTTCCTCTATACCTCTATGTGGCCAAAGCTGGATGTCTCCAAACCATGTTTCTCAGTCCACTGCCAGCCAGTTTCTTGGTTGTTTCTTCCACTGAGAGACAGCTTGTGCCCCATTAGAAGGTGGGGCACTCTGCTTTTGCTGGTGCTTCCAGTGACAGCAGTAGCCTCAGTAATACCAGGGGCCAATGCTCATAAGCAGCAGATTCTAACAGCCCACAGCATTGTGATTTCTGCAGTGCTGGTGACAGAAGCTCCAGAGTATTAGCAGCAGGGAATGGAGCTCCAGCAATGACAACTGTGGTGCATTGGTGCCACTTGCCAGCAACTTCTTTAGTGAGTATGGGCTTGTTGTTTCCAACCCAGGGACAACAGCAGCGTTCTCTTCTCAGGGTAGCATTCTATTCCCATTTTGCATCTTCAGCTCAAGACAACAGTAATTTCTTCATCTATGTTGAACATAACCTTCCCCTCTTGCACTACATCCCAGGTCCGACAGAGCTTCCTAGACTCAAGGTAAGATACATTTTTTCCCAGTGGGTCCTCCAGATTTTTCAAAAATTTTGTATAATTTCCCCTTTTTAACTCCCTCTCTATTTGAAATACCTGTGATTTATATTTTCCTGACTGGATATTGACCTGGTATATTCCCCTGTGTTTCTTTGCTCAGATGTAGATGGCTAACCTACCTTCACAGGCATTCTTAGTAATAGAAACTCCTGGGTTTGGACTGGACACATGACCACCTATGTACAAAATATAATTCACAGACTCCCTTGCAGCTAGTTATATTCATGTGGCTCTATTTAGGACAAACGAGATATAATTGACAGCAATGTGTACAACTTGTGTATCATCTCCTTAAGGGTAATTCTATCTTCCTTGCTTCCCAATGGTTGGGAAATAAATGAAGGTGAGGAGAATGACCTTGGAGATGACAGAATTTCCCCACTAGCCCTGGATCTCCCAACTCTAGAGTATTTTATATGAGGAAAATAAACCTTTACTTCACTTAAGCCACTATATTTGGAGGGATTATCAACGAGTTTTGCCACACTGTTTACCACTAATTTGTGATTCTTCTCTCTCCATTTACTTCAGATCTTCCACCTCCAATTCCTCCTGAGTAGTTTAGGGATTCTAGAGCAACTAGGCAGCAGGGTGGAGCCTGTTTCTTCCCCCCCACCCCCCACCATGTTAAATACAAGAGGAAAAAGAAAGAGAAAGAGAGTCTTGTCAAAAAGGAGTATCCAGCCTCATCACCATTCTGGTCACAAGGATCACCAGAAGGAAGGGAGTTTCTCTATATTCACTGGTTCTTTTAACCCATTTGCTCCTCATAGTGAAAGCCTCATTCACTAGTATCTCCTCACAGAACACTTGGAGGCAGACTTCCATAGTCTATAAAAATATGATGTAGTAAATAATTAACACATTAACTCTGAGCTGATTATAGAATTTCCAAGTGAGGTAAACAATTTGATGGAGCTTGTGTGGAAGCTTTTAAATAAACAATTTAGGTATACATTTTCAGACTGAAAATTAGGGAAATCGTTACCATAAATACAGTTAAGGAAAGGAGAATGGAATGGATAACATTAGCCAGGGAGAGTATATAAGACACCAACAGACTAAGAATTGAGCCTTGTGAAACACCAATATTCAAAGGAAGGTCAGAAAATGACACAAATAATGGGGATAAAGAATCCTGTAAGGACAGGAATACTAGAAAGATGCAGTAGCAAGAAAAGCAGATGGATTTTAAGGAGCTGAGAGTGCACAGAAGTATCAAAATAGAACATAAATACTCAGTAAGGACTAAAAAGTCTACTTGAGTTTGGCAGCTAAATGACGAATGGCATTCAGCAAAAGTAGTTACTCTATAATGATCAGGAAAACCTATGTTTCTAAATTTTTAGGGAAACTCCATTGAAGTAACCATACAAACATGTATCTAACAGATTAAAATCATTTCAATGCTAAAATTAATTAGAAAGATTAGTTATCAAAAAAATTGGGAAAGTACAGAATAAAAATACTATTTGTGCCTTAATTAAGCTGGAAATATACTTATTAATGAATCCATATTTTGAACCAAGATAACATAAAACTAGCATCTGCAGTCGTTTTCAGAGGCAGCACAACACTAGCATAAACACAGAATCACAGATGAATGTTCTATCTGGACACTGATTAGGTTGTTTTTGTTGTGTTTTGTATTGTTTTTGTTGTCATGGAAGGTAGACTAAATACAGAAGAGCTTCATATAAAAGGTAGCATGCTAGTTATACTAAATGTTATTTCCATGTAGACCTACATTGACTCAAAACTACTACTGTTTACTTCTCTTCTGGATAACTGCTGATTTCTTATATTAATGACAGTCTCATTTAGATGGGTATTATAATATAATTTCACTGTGCCTTATTTTACACAAATACTCTTCAAAAATTATACTCTGAAAATGCATTGACTAAGAATAATTACTCCATAGAACAGTGAGTTACCCAGCAGTGTCACAGTTATTTTAAGCCTAGAATAGAGCACTTAACTCTCCTGTTCATTGGATCATATTCACTGAAGAATTTTCTAAGATGAATAAGATTAGTCATTTCATCATTAGAGGAAAAAGTATACTGTAGATAGAATATACTTACCCAAATATGTTAACTCCTGATATTACACAAAATATCTTCTAACTAATTTTCCACTCTCTTCATCACTGTTGATACTCTTTGTTGATGCTTCAATTTTAACATTGCAGACAGGAGAAAAACAGGTTTCCAGCACTCTGTTAACCTAGTGATTCTTTACTTGGGGTCCATGGCTGGTTTCAGATACTCCCCATTAAAGTGGGCAAAGATGTGAGACTTTTTAAATTATTCTAATGCAGCACCCTAATTAAGAGAAAAGGACCATGCGGAATGAGCATGTGTCTTATCAAAGCATCACAGGCTGGTTTGTTGCCATCAGGAACCAATTTCAGACCTCCTGACTCAAAGACAGAATCTTCTTTTTCCTTTTATGTTGATTTCTAACTGCTTTTTTCACTCACTTCTGATATAAGTAAAACTTTTCACATATGACATAAAAGTACATACAGCTATACATACTGTAGTCATAAAGTATAATCCATTTTCTTAAGTCAGAACTTTACTGTTCATTTTGCTATTTAATCACTTTTTGGTTGCTGGGTATATACAAGATAATGCTTGAATAGACCTATCTTATCACCTCCCACAAAAGGAAATAACTTTGTTTTCTGACTCTTGTGATTTTGGCTTGAGTTTGGAATGACTGGACTTAGTTCATGAGATGAGAGTATCATCTTGTAGTACCTAAATATCTCTGTAAGAGGCTGAGGCCTCTAACTGACTATTAAAATGATAATCTCAGAGAAGATGTGAACTACTGAAGTATATTGAAGTATGTAAACGCTATTATGTATTTCAAAATTATTTAAGTTATTTTTTAATTAATCTAGAAAGTATCCATTACATTTATGGTGAATTTTAAGTGTATACATGCATATGTCTATGTATATTTGTGTGCCTGAGTATGTATTTGTGTTTGTATGGGATTACATGTCTGGGGTGTGTTCACGTTTGTGAGTATATGCATGTATATGTGTTTCTGTGTCTGTGTGTGTCCATATGTATATCTATGGTTGTGTGTATCTAATGTACATGTGCATGTCTGAGTTTATATTTGTTTGTACATATATGTTCATGGCTCTATGTGAGTCTGAAGGTGTCACACATGTATGTGTATTTCCACTTGCAGGTGGGATCCATATCTGCATGTAGTTTTATTTGTGGGTTGTATGTTTTCACATGTGTACAAGGGTAAATATCAGGAAGCATCCTCCATGGCCTGATCCCTGACTTGAATGTGAAATTTTCAAACCTAACTTATATTAACTTCCCATAAGACTTCACAAAATGCTCACACTGCTTATCCACTAAGGAACCAAACCAGAGCAGCTCAGAATAAGGAAAGCTTTAAAACAGAAACAGAAAGCTCAATGGAAACTAAATCCACTAATGTCAAAACCTCAGAAACATACAGAGAAATCAACAAAATCCTACATTTTTGCAATAACTGAAATTAATCCACAACTCATTATCTTGCCAGTTTATAGGGTTTAAATGAGATATACGTAAAACTGTAATCAGAGAACCTGGGACACCCTAGCATTCAAAATAACAGTCATCATCATCATCATCATCTAATTTATCAATTTCATTTGTGTAGAAATTTTAAGAAAGGTGTATTGAACACTCCCCTTGTGGCAAGTGAAGAAGTGTGTTTTCTTGGGGAATTCCAGCAGTTCACTTTCTCCCCAGAGACGCTGCAGAATGCCTTTCATTTACCTCGATTCATCCATCATAACCCAGTATCGAATACGCCTCTATGTGAACAGAAACCTAATTTTATCATCATAGTGAATATACCTTCATCTCTCAGAGGCATGCCCACATCATCCACGATTGTATGAGTGATACACAAAACCTGAATATAAATCTATAATTATAAAACAAAAATAAAATTAGCATGTATTAATAAAGTATCTGTGTACAAGAAAATTTTGCTCACACCTGGTAGACAGAACTACACAGGGATCTAGATCATAATCATAAATCCCTTAATGAACAGGTAAACCAAACACAAGGAGATATTTAACTGAATCAAATATTTAAAGGAATTAGGCTGAGAAAGACACACTCTCCATCTCACAATATATATGTTCATGTCAATAAAATGAAAATACTAAAAACTAATGACTAAAACTTTCTTAATCCATATTTCATGTTAACACCAGAAATGACATTGTCAATATACATGGGATCTACTTGTCAATAATCATTATCACCAAGAGTTACTTTTCCTATGTTCCTATGGTCTTTTTTAAAATTACTGCATATGCATTTTATAGACACATTAATAAATTATGCTGAAAGACTAGTTTTCCTGTTTGGATATCCACTTTGTGTTTAAGGTACCTTTGCATAACCCTGTCTGTTTGCAATATATGCTTCTTGTTTTCAATTTAAATCATGAAGGGAAATTTTAATTTCTTGTTTTGTAATGTTTAGGGAGTACCTCACTCTAACTTGTAAGTATGTCATGTTTGGCTCTAGGGTTTATGAAAGTTTTTGGTCTGTATTTACCCTATTTCAGTCATTGAAATGTTGAAGATCTGTGCTATTAGCATTTATATAGTATGCATGCATGCCTGTCTCCCAAATGGTTCTAAACTCTCCAAAACAGGAAGTAAAAATAATCTCATTCAATTTTGAATCTCCACCATCAATGACCCAGCTAACACATTTGGGGCATTAACTGTGTACTGGCTTTATTTGAATAACAATGAAGGAAGAATGAAAATTTCATTATTGAAGGGAGGAAAGTGTATATTTGAATTAAAAATTAGAACGAGGACAGAACTTCCAGAATGTCAGAGTAAAAAGACTGGCATGCTCCCCAGCAAAACAACAATTTAACAGACTAATATTATTTTAAAAATAATAATAATTTAAGTCTCTGAAAATTGTCCTATGAGGAAAGAAGAACTGTAGAAACAGTCATTGAAGAAAATCTGCTAAATCTCAGCAGGAAGAAGGAAGATCTGTGGCATCTGTGCCACAACTCGCTCCCTCCTCCCCACCCAACACAGCGCCATCGTATGTAAACTACTCAGGGCATTCTACTCTATGCAAGTGCAGACAAGAAAATAGGGTTCCCTATCCCCCAAGATCCAAGGCCAGAGCTAATATTTTACTCTAGGAAGAGCAGACACCATTGTTTCTTATTTCTCCAGTTCTGTGTCCTAGAAACTTCATCCCAGGCAGGTACAGCCAAGAAGGCCAGGGATCCCTCCTCAGATATGGAAGGCTGAGGATAAAAGAACTCCAACTGCCCCTGCCCCAGCATGCTCAGAGAGGAGAAGTTCCCTCTAGGAGAGACAAACCAGAGGACCACGGCTTGCCATTCCCTCCCATGACCACTCATAGAAACGGAATTTCACTTCAGGGAAAGTGAGTCACCAACTCTAGTTCTGGCACAGGGGTGCAGGGATTCTTCCCAAAGGAGAAGGCAAGCCATTTAAATAAAGAGCTCCACATCTCTGCTTAAGGGGATTGACTTTATTTGGAACAGAGTGGAGAAAAGCTTGGTTAAGGGCCTCACTGAAAGCAAGTAGAAGGATGTGATACAGTTACAGGATACAGGCAAATATCAAGCAGCTTCAAGTTTAATAGAGAGAACCAGGAAAGGTATGTCCAAGAAGAGTCCTCCTGGGATTATAGTCAAATCTACAGACTGGGAAGACTGTGCACATGCTTAACCTCAAGAGGTGATCAGAGCAGGATACAGGCAGACTTGAAACATTCTCCTATCTGTACACACATCAATCAACAAAGGGTGGAAACAAACCAAATGTCTAGCAACAGATCAATGGATACAGAACATGGTATATTCCTGCAATGGAATATTATTCAGCCTTAAAAAAGAAAGGAATCCTACCATTTGCAGCAACATGGGTGAACCTGGAGGACATTATGCTAAGTGAAACAAGGCAGTCACAGAAGGACAAATACTGCATGATTCCACTTATATGAATTACTTAAATAGTCTAATTCATAGAGAATAGAACAGTAGTCACCAGCAGCCAGGGGAAGGAGGAAGTGGGGAGTTGTTTGGTATAAATTTCAGTTATGTGATATGAATTAGTTCTAGAGAAATGCTACACAGCATAGTGCCTATAGTCAACAGTTATATTGTTGTATTTTGTGCTTGAAAATTTAAGAGGGTAGATAACAATGTTAAATGTCATTAACCTACCCGCTGCCCCACAAAAAACAAATAAATGAACAAAAAACACAAAGGGACACAAGGAAACTTTTGTTGATAGATATGTCTATTGACTTGATATTGTGGTGATTGTTTCACGAGTATGTGCACATGCTCAAACTCATAGTTTTATACATTAAGTATATGCATTTTTGTATATCAATTATATCTCAAAATGGCTGTATTGAAAAATTCATATGCCCCTAAGAGCAAAGACCAAACTATGTGTAGCAAAAACTCACAGAACTGGAAGGAGAAATAGATAATTCAACAGTAATGATTAAAGACGTTACTATTCCACTTTCAGTAAAAGACAGAACAACTAAGTAAAAAATCAAAAGTAAATGGAAGATGTGAAAAATATGAAGAAAATAGTACTAACAGAGATTTTTACAGCACTTTATACAGAAAAATCTGCATGAACACTGTTTTTTCAAATGTACATTGAACATTCTCCAGCATAGACTAGATACTAAGCCACAAAATAAGTCTCAATACATGTAAAAGGATGGAAATCATATAAAAAATGTTTCTGGGCCACAAAGAAACTAAATTAGAAATCAATGACAGACGGAAAATTGGGAAACTGACAGATACACAGAACTTAAAGAACATACTCTAATTAACCAATGGGAGAAAGGAGGAATTTCAAGCAAAACTAGGAAATTATTTGAGATGAATGAAAACAAATATGCAACATATCAAACCATATTGGATACAGTGAAAGCAGTGCTCAGAGGGAAATTTATAGCAGTATTTGTGTATATTAATAAAAATAAAAAGGTATATCAACTCAACAAGCTAAACTTCCAACTTAAGAAAATATAAAATAGAAGAACACAATAACCCAAATTTAAAAAAGCAAGGAAAAGGGCAGACATAATAAAGAATAGATAGATATATATAGATAGATAGATAGATAGATAGATAATAAAAGAACACTAAAGAAAGCCAACAAAACCAAAAGTTGGTCCTTTAAAAAGATGAACAAAATTGACAAAACTTTAGCTCATCTAAACAAGAGAAAAAGAGGCGATTCAAATTACAATGATCATTAATTAATCAGGGATATCATTACTGACATTACAGAAATAAAAATCTTTATAAGAGAATACAATTAACAACTATATGCCAATGAATTAGATAATTAAGATGAAATGGACAAATTCCTGCAAAGACACAAAGTACTAAAACTTATCCAAGATAAAATAGAAAATGTGAACAGACTGATAACAAGTAGAGACTGAACTAGTAATTTAAAAACTATCCAAAAAGAAAAATTTAAGCCCAGCTAACTTCAGTGGTGAATTCTACCAAAAATTTAAAGAGAAATTAATATAAATCCATTACAAACTTAAAAAAAAAACAACAGAAGAGGAGAAAATCCTTCCCAACTTGTTCTATACAGCCAGTATTGCCTTGATGCCAAAGCCAGTTAACACATCACAAGGAAACAAAACTGTGAGCTAAAATCTCCAATGAATATAGATGTGAAATCTTCAAAAAATACCAGCAAACAAATCCAGCAACCAAGTGGGGTTTATCCCAGAAATGCATGCAAAGTTAGTTTCCCTACAAAAATCAATCAATATTTACACTATATTAATAGAATAAAAGAAAAAAACATGATCATATTGGGCTTGCCTGGTGGCGCAGTGGTTGAGAGTCCACCTGACGATGCAGGGGACGTGGGTTCGTGCCCCGGTCCAGGGGGATCCCACATGCCATGGAGCGGCTAGGCCCATGAGCCATGGCCGCTGAGCCTGTGCTCCGCGACAGGAGAGGCCACAGCAGGGAGAGGCCCGCGTACCGCAAAAAAACAAACAAACAAAAAAAAACATGATCATATCAATAAAGGCAGATAAAGCATTTGACAAAATCCTACATCCTTTTATGATAAAAGCACTCAACAAATCTATAGTAGAATGTAACTTTCTCAATATGATAAAGGACATCTAACTCCCACAGGTAACATCATACTGGATGGTGAAAGCCTGAAAAATTTCACCCTAAGATCAAGAACAAGACATGGATGTTCTCTCTCACTACTTCTATTCCACATGGTACTAAAGGCACTAGCCAGGGCAATCAGGCAAGAAATATAAATAAAAGGCAAACAGATTGGAAAGAAAAAACTAAAGCTATCTCTATTCACAGATGAGATCATCTTTTATACAGAAAATCTAAAGACTTCACTAAAAAACCTAGAACTAATAAACAAGTTCAGGAAGTTGGCAAGACACAAGGTCAGTATAGAAAAATAAATTTTATTCCTACACAATAGCAATGAATATTCCAAAATTGAAATTAAGAAAGTAATTTCATTTATAATATCACTTAAAAAATTAAATACTTAGCTATAAATTTAACAAGTACAAGGATTGTACAATAAAAATTATAAAGCATTATTGAAAACAGTGAAAGATCTATATAAATAAAAAGGCACTGCACATTCATGGATTAAAAAATTTAATATAGATAGGATGGCAATACTACCCAAATTGACTCACAGGTTAAGTACAGTTTTTATTCAAATCTTAGCTGGCTTTTTAAATTATTATTATTTTTAATCCTTGTTCACTGTGGACGGGAATGTAAATTGGTGTATCCATTATGGAAAAGAGTATGAAGGTTTCTCAAAAGTTTAAAAATAGAGCTACTATCTGATCCAGCAACTCCACTTCTGGGTATTTATCCAAAGGAAACAAAAATGCTAATTTTAAAAGATACAAGCATACACATCTTCACTGCAGCATTATTTACAATAGCCAAGATACGGAAACAACCTAAGTGTCCATCAACAGATAAACAGATAAAGAAATTGTGGTATATGTACAATGGAATATTATTCAGCCATGAAAAAGAATGAAATCTTGCCATTTGTGACAACATAGATGGATCTTGAAAGCATTCTACTAAGGAAAATAAGTCAGTCAGAGAAAGACAAATACCATTATGATCTCACCTGTATGTGGAATCTTAAAGCAAACAAACCAAAAAAAAATAAAACCACACACACACACACACACACACACACACACACACACACACACACACATGCACACACAAGTTCATAGATATAAAGAAGAAACTGGTGGTTGCCAGAGGCGGGGGTTAAAGGTGAGTGAAGTGAGTAAAAAAGTACAAGCTTCTAGCTATAAAATCAGTAAGTCATGAGGATGTAATGCACAGCATGGTAACGATAATAACACTGTATTGCATATTTGAAATTTCCTAAGAGGGTTGACTTAAAAATTCTGTAACTATGTATAGTGATGGACATTCACTAGATTTATTGTGGTGATTATGTCACAATATATACAAATATTGAATGTGTTTTATTGTACACCTGAAACTAATATATGTCAATTATACCTCAATTAAAAAGGAAAAAGAAATTGACAAGCTAATTCTAAAATTCACATGGAAATGCAAGGAACCCAAAGTAGCCAGAACAATCTTTTAAAAGAAGCACAAAGATGTAATACTCACACTTTCCATTTTCAAAGCTTACTATACAGCTATGGTAATCAAGATTGTATGGTACTGGCACAGTGATAGACATATAGATAAATGGAATAGAATTGACAGTTCAGAAATCTACCCTTAAGTTCAATTATCAATTTTTTCAACAAGGCTTCCAAGACAATTCAATAGGGATAGAATTATCATTTCAATAAATGGTCCTGGAACAACTAGATATCAACAAATCAAAAAACAAAGCGTGGGGCTTCCCTGGTGGCGCAGTGGTTGAGAGTCCACCTGCTGATGAAGGGGACACGGGTTCATGCCCCGGTCCGGGAAGATCCCACATGCTGCGCAGCAGCTAGGCCCGTGAGCCATGGTCTCTGAGCCTGTGCGTCCGGAGCCTGTGCTCCGCAACAGGAGAGGCCACAACAGTGACAGGCCTGCGTACCGCAAAAAAATAAAAATAAAAAACAAAGCATGACCTCTATTAACAATATTTACAAACATTAACTCAAAAATATCCAATATATATATAAACAGTTTATACAACTCAATATCAAAAAAACAACCCAAATAAAAATTGAGTAGAAGAACTGAATAGACATTTTTCCAAAGAGGAAATGCAGATGACCAACAGGCACATGAAAAGATACTCAACATCACTAATTATCGGGGAAATGGAAATCAAAATCACAATGAGATATCACCCCACACCTGTCAGAATGGCCATCATCAAAAAGAACACAAATAACAAATGTTGGCGAGGCTGTGGTGAAAGGGGAACCTCAGTGCACTGTTGGTGGGATCGTAAATTGGTGCAGCCACCGTGGAAAACAGTATGGAATTTTCTCAAAAAACTAAAAATAGAACTACCATATCACCCAGAAATCCCACTCTTGGGTATATATCAAAAAAAAAAACCTCCACTAATTTGAAAAGATGCATGCGGCTCAATGTTCACAGCAGCATCATTTACAATTGCCAAGATATAGAAGCAACCTAAGTGTTCGTCAACAGACAAATGCATAAGGAAGATGCCGTATATATATATACAATTCAATACTACTCAGCCATTAAAAAGAACAAAATTTTGCCTTTTGCAGTGTCATGGATGGACTTGGAGGGAATATGCTAAGTGAAAGAAGTCAGAGAAAGACAAATACTGTATTATATCATTTATATGTGGACATAAAAAATATAACAAACTAGTAAATATAACAAAAAAGAAACAGATTCTCAGATATAGAGAACAAACTAGTGGTTACCAGTGGGAGAGGGGGAGGGGCAAAACAGAGGTAGGGGTCGTAGAGGGTACAAACTACTGGGTGTAAGATGGGCTCAAGGATGTACTGTACAACACAGAGAATATAGCTAACATTTTCTAATAACTGTAAATGGAAAGTAATCTTTAAAAATTGTACACAAAAAGCTTTTTTTAAGAATGGATCCAAGACCTATTTAATAAACTAAAACTATAAAATGCTTAGAAAACCAGAGGAGTAAGTCTTGGTGGCCTGGGAGCATTCACTAGTTTCTTAGACGTGACACCAAAAGCACAAGGCAGAAAAGAAAATTATAAATTAAACAATATCAAAATTAAACACTTTTATGCCACAAATGATACCATCATGAAAGTGAAAGGATAATCCACAAAATGGGATAAATATATTAACAAATTATATTATCTAATAAGAGACTTGTATCCAGAATATATAAAGAACTTACACAATTCAAAACTAAAAGAGAAATAACATATTTTTAAAATGGTAAAGTATTTGAACAGAAATTTCTCCACAATAGAGATCTGTATGACCAATTAGCACATGAAAAATGTTCAACATCATTAATAACAGCAAAATGCAAAGCCATAATAAAATACCACTCATACCCATTAAGGTGGCTGTAATCAAATAGGCAGACGATAACAAGGGTTGACAAAAACAAAGAGAAATTGGAACCCTCAGGTACAGCTGCGGGGAATATTAAATGGTGAATCAACTTTGGAAAAAAGTTTGGCTGTTCCTCAAAATGTTAAATATAGATTTACCACATGACCAACTAACTTCACCCCTGAGTATACGACCACGAGAAATTTAAAAAATAAATGTACACAAATGTTGTACACAATGTTGTACACAAAAGTTCAAAGCAGCATTATTCATCATATTCAAAAAGTAGAAACAATCCAAATGTCCATCAACTGATAAACAGATAAGCAAAAGGTGGTATGGATGTAAAATTACTTAGTATTTGGCAATAAAAATAAACAAAATAGGTTCATACATGCTACGACATAGTGTAATATTTTGAAGTTTAACGTAAGTGAAAGAAGCCAATCACACCCCCCAAATAAATATGTTGTGTTATTCCATCTATATAAAATGTCCAGAATAGGCCCATTTACAAGGATAGAATGTACATCAGTGGTTGACACTGGTTGCACGGATATTGGAGGGAAATAAAGAATGACTGGTTAATAGGTACAGGGTTTCTTTTAGAGGGAAGGGAATGTCCTAAATTATATTATCGCAATGACTTATAACTCTGTGAATATACTAAAAAAAACCCTGAATTTTACACTTTAAATGGGTGAATTATATGATATGTGAGTCATATCTCAATAAAGCTGTTAAAAGGAAGACGAAAGAAACTGGGATGAGCTGTAGTGAGATATTCAGTTAAAAGGACAGGGATGTTGATCTGAACCCCGAAGCTTATTTGTCTTAGTGAAAACTATACATTAAACATCTATAAATCCTATGTAGTTTTCTGCAAATCATTATGGGCTCACCCAAAATAGATCTTTTGCACCTCCAAATTTTTCTTTACCAAATATAGTTCTGGTGCCCAGTTATTCAGAAGGACTTAATGGAATCTCAAAACTTACATATACTACTTTTATGTCTTCTTATCTGCCCTTACCATTTTTACCTTTTGATTTTATTGCTTGTGATAATTAAAATATATCTATTTCTGTTAAGAAAACTGTTATCTAATATTCAGTTAAATATAATCCATTTTTGCCAGATAAACTTGTTATTTGTTAAAAAATAAAACATACTAACTCCTCTCCAATAATCTTAGTCTTAATTATATCCACCTTTTAAAAATCCTTTAGGCAGTAAGTGTTTTTTTCTTTTAAATCGACAAATAAAGGAAATAGCACATATTACAAAAATAATTATCATTCATTATTTAAAAAGTAGATTTTTTTACTAGATTATTCTAGAATGCCCTATAAATTTTTCTCAGTAAAGGTCTTCATTTTTTTACTATGATTCTAACATTAATCAATTTTTGTTGCTCTTACCTTTCCCCTGCAAGCTTTATATAAGCTATTATTGTACTTTTATTAGTGCTTGATTTTCCTCTTTTTCTCTTTCCAACTTTTGATTTCTCCTCTGTTTTGTTCTTATCCAGCATCAATCTTTCCAATGCAAAATATTGTTTATTTTGCCTACTGCTATTTTCAAGGAAATTACAATCTAGCAAGTTTTAGGTATAGTACCTATCCACTGATTTTAGCGTTATTTGAAAGTTAGACAATTTAAAATCTTCTACCATTCTATCAAACTCAACAGATTTATTACTAAATCTATCCATATCCCGGGATAAAGTGTACTTACATATCTGCTGGTAGTGTGTACTCATATTTTTATCAATCTTATAATTGTTTTTGTATCATAATTTGTTTTGTTTTCTCACCAACTTCTGTGGGAGACATACAAAGCATTGTATAAACAGGTGAAAAACGTAGGCAGTGAGGGTAAAGTAATGTAGTTCAGGAGAGGAACCAACCCAAGTCAAAAAATAAAGTATTTCCAAAATTTTCTCTAACTATTCAATCCCTTCAGAGAGAATAAAGAAAGAATATGCTTCAATTTTCTATTCCAAAATAACTTCTTATGAAACTAATTATATATTTATCAACAACACTTTTTTGTTTTGAACATAAATTAGGCTATCACATAATTTAAAAACTTCATGCCTCACAACATTGTCAATTAACTATAACTCAATTTTAAAACGGTTTAAAAAAACCAATACAGCCATTGTAAAAAAAATTAAAATAAAATGTTATGAGAATTAAAAAAAACAACACTCCATGCCTGAGCTGCCTACACACACACACACACACACACACACACACAAACGAAGACATGTAATTTTAGTCCCTCCACTGTTTATCTTCACAAAGTTAAAAATCAACCGTAAAACAAGACAGGCTGTCTCCTCCTCTGATATACTACCAGTCAATCATGAGACTGTTGTTTCAATAATTCTGCTTAGTCAGTATCTCCTGACAGAATGAAAGTATGAAAATGAAATACAGTACATTGATTTGGACTTGAAAATGCTGCAACCCATACCATAAATACGGCTTCATTTCTATAAAAATGAGTAACAAGACCTGTATGTTTTTACATGTAATCTAACAAGTGAAAGGTTACAGCCCTAATAAGTATAATGCTTATGATGTAAAAGTTTGTATTTTTAGATATTAGGCTTTTTACTATTATTTTATTTAATCCTAATTCTCTGTAGCAAAATATCAAGTAGATAGCCTCCAAAAAGCCACTTTTTGTTCTCATATTCCCTTTACCTTAACCTGAAGTAGTTTTGCCACTATTCTTTCCATTATCAATTTTTAGAACAGTGGCATTATAAGTGCTCTGATATACAGTGCATAAGAAATTGCTGGAATTAAAATACCTGGAAAGTTCACATGTACGGTAAATTTTAAAAGAAGAAAAATGCTCCATTATCAGAAAGTTATTTCCACTTATTTCCACATGCCTATAAATTAATAGTTCTGCGTTGCCATTAGAATAAAAATGCTCTTAAAATGGCCCTCTAAGTTGTACTCTTATCCTTAAAGAAAGGTAACAAATAAATGCAGAAAGGTACATTTATTACAAGTGTACACTCCTTTAGGCATTGATTGGTAGGACGTTTTACATTTAAATAACACAGCTGTTTTGTGCCTCAGTATCATAGCACTCCACTCTCCACCTCTGATTTTAGAACACACACACAATTGTTAAACTGCCCAGAGTGATCATTAGGACTAGAAGATTGACATCAAATAGGCCAGCTGTGGCCCCTTAAGTCAAGGATAACAACATTTAAGTACCTTAGCCAAACCAACTATACAAACATCACAAAACTTCGCAGCAATTACTAACCTAAAATTTCCAATTGTTTTTTAGAAAATGAATTTAATTCATGCTGTAACTGTAATTTCCATTTGTTACTTTCACCTATTTTAGACTAGTACACAAGTTGAGACTTTGGAACTTCAGTAGTTTTTATCACATCAACCTCACTGAAAAACCATAACACATCAAGTTATCTTCTACTCTGAATGACTTTCAAGTGCTGCACTAAGTCACAAATGGTTCCTTATTTGGAAGGAGAAGTTTTCAATACTTGTTTTTGATGTTCACAGTTTTTATATATACGATGAAGATATGTTCTTGGAGAAAGTATCCTGTGCCACTTACATAGAGAAGGAATGTGCAAGTAGACATATTATAATATGTGGGATTTTTTTATGATTCAAGTCGATTTCTGGTCAGAATATTTCAAATCAGACATTGCACAGAAAATCCAATCGGTGGGGAGACTGCCATAATTAATATAAGAATTATTTCTTCGGTCCTCTAAATTTATACTCAGAAGACCCTAACACATTCATAGAATAATGTGGAACTCAATTCACTACCAAGACAAGAATATACCAACTAACTAGTCAAACAAATTTTACATGATTTTCTGTTGTATTATTTGATCAAATAACTGGATCATGTAGCCCAATGAAAATCCAAAACTGGAATTATGAATATTAAAAAATAAAAAGAATGCCTTCTTAACAGATGAGTTCCACAGACTTCTTAGCAATCTAAGACATTAATAAATGTTAAGCCATTAAATTCTTCTAAAGTTTATGAATATTTATATGTAGTATTGTATTGACATCTTTGCAAACTTTTCCTTGGGCCAATTAAATCAATTTTCTAAAACCAACTGCTAATAATTATACACATTGAAATATCACAAGAATCATTCTCTTTGAATTTTTTCCAACTTACTGTCTGAATTATGTTTTTCTTCCATCCACTCACATAAAAATGTGCAAAGGCACATGCATTACAAAATAATAATCCCCTAAAGGTTTAGTAATCAAAACCATGTTATAACGTAAACTTGAACATTTGCAAATGTTCAAAACCAGAGCCAATATATGTGATAAAAATGGCATTTTAAAATCAGTGGGGAAGAGACAGATTATTCTATAACTCTATTGACCACTGGGAGAAATAACACAATGCAACACACTAGATTACATGCTCATAGTAATAGTTAAATGTAAACCATATTTTAATTGATTTAGTCTTTGCCAAAGGTATGTATCAATATTTGGGGACAAAGAGGAATTTAAATCATGAACTCACAATGTCACCTATCTTAGAAATCTCTCTAAATGTAACAACAATAACAACAACAAAAAAATGCTGAGTCCAAAATTTCTGAATACTTACCTTCTATCAGCCAGGAGAAAGTTTTTCAGAATATATCTGTAAAAGAAGAATTCATAAATAAAAAGGTAACGTTAGTATATAATAATTAAAATCTTTATCTTTTAAACAAGTATAAAGGCAAAACAAAAAGAAAATGTGTCAAATAATTAAACCATGATAGATGAAAGGCTGATGCCCTTCATAAATAATGTGCTCTTACAAGTCAATTTTTAAAAGTGGGCAGCCCCAAAAGAAAAATCACAAAATAACTATAAATGATCATTAAACATAGAAAGAAATGAGAAATCTCATAAGTGATCAAAAGTTCAATCAAGGAAATGTGCACTGAAACACAAAGGTAAATATTTTTCTCCTCTGCAACTCGCAAATACACATATATATAGTCTTTGCCCCTGAAGGTACACACACACACATATGCACACGCATGTGGCACACACGAGGCATTTCTTATGATGAAGAAATAAGTTCATTCATCACTGGCACAATCTTTCCGGAAGACAAAGCTCTCAATTTAGCCATTCTACTTCTACATTTAGCCAAAAATGTATTTACAATAAGCGTGAAAAACTGAAGTTTTGATCAGTTTGCAAAGTATGATCCCATTTTTCTAAAAACTGTTCATATGAATGCACTTGAATAGGAAATTGGGCATAAATACATCAAGATACCAGTAGTGGATATATTGGGTTTGGCATTATGGGTGACAATTTTTTATATGTGCTTATTACATATTTTCAGAAGTTTTTAGAATATTATTTTGTAATTAGGTTAAATTGCAATTTTCAAATGATGATATTCCTCTACGTAAGGATGTTTCTTGTTTTAAATATGGTTCCAAAGTATTTTTTAAAAGATAAAGAAAAATAGTGTATTTCTGAATGTGTATTTTCATTGGTTTTGTTTCATTGTTCCCACAGCACATAAGTCATTTGAAGACAAAATCTTTAGCTTTGCCATAATGTATTCTTTATTTACTGTAAAATACTGAATTATCTATTAATGGCCAAACAAGCTCATATCACATCTCAAAGTTAAAGGAAAATACTGTTATGTGTTCTGAATAATATTTTCTAGGGCATGTATATATATATATTTTTTTTTCATTCAAAACCCTTCTGTCAGTTCCACAGAAATCATTCATATTCTACATTTATTCTTCAATCCACGTAACACTGAAAATCAAGAATTTCCATCTCTGTTAAAGCAATCACACAATAGAATTCAGGTCCATTCCAAAGAATATAGTATATTCTTATTAAAAGAGTGATCTTTAAATGTGATACAATTATATAAAGACCTATAATATTTTTATCCTGATAATACAGTAAAATGTTGGAGAGTAACTGAGGCTCCAAATATGGATTGCCATGCATCTACTAAGTTGTATTTATTTTCATAAATTCTGTACTCCAGAGCCTGAATGCTGACCTACTGATATCAGGTGTTTGGATTACTCTAATTGCGAGGAATATATATGCCCAAGTACTAAGGGGGAATGGAGAAAGTCCTCCTGACCAGATGCTTCATATGCATAATGAATAACAGCCTCAGGTGACACTGATCCAGAAGAGTAAGCCAGCAGAGATAGTAACATTAAGATATCCAGTGTCACCTTAGAGTCTAGAGAGAATATTTAGCTTCACAGGAGACTCCAAGGTGAGCTCCAAGCTTCAGAGACTAAAATGCTGTCTTATGCATCACATTGGGCTTGTTATTTATTATAAAACTTGATGATACCCATACTGACAGACTGGACAGATACTAGCCAAGTGCACCTGTGAAAGGTACAAGGTTACTGTAACAGCTGAGCTGAGAAAACACATCTGACAAATGGGAGAGTAGAAAGTACAATTCACATTATTTATCTTGCCCAAGACCACATTTGGTATAATACCCTAGAGAAATAATTTTTCCAGAAACAGATTTTCAAGAATTGTAATTCAAACATTTTTTAATATTATGTACCAGTTAATAAACATTTTTGTTTCGCTTTTTTGAAAAATCAAAAAGATTGAAGTTTTATTGTAATAAAATAAAGAGAAGAAGTTTGAAAACTAAAAATTTCCTTTCAAAGCTGTGCATTAACATGTGATTGTGTTTACTTCAGAACTAGTCAGATGGCATGGCTTAGTGGAACAAAGTGGCAATATACTGTGAAGTATCCTTGGATCTGTGCAGTTCTAGTTAATAACCGCCCCTCCTCAATTTTATATAACACAGGATGATAATTGTGTTTGGAAAATAATAGATGGTAGACAAACAGAGAAATAATTTCCACTTCAGCAACCTGCAGAGGTACCACGCAGCTTAACTTCAGAGCAGAAAATCCAGGCTGGAGAACTGATATTCAAAGGTGCAGTAATGGGATGTTTAAATATGTTAGCCCTGCACTGTCCCTTCATATTTTTTATAAGCACTGCATAATGTTTGGTCTCCCGTAGGGCTGCCTGAGACAGTGGTTTTCAATGGGACAAGTTATAAATACTGTCCTGCTGCTCTATGCTTTACCAGGATTGAGGGTAATTGTGTGAAGCTTAAAAATATATTGGTAGCATGACCCCCTGTCTCCATGAGCTCAACATGAAAGGAAAGTCAGGAACATAGAAAGTTTCCATTTTATTTGAGGGTCACAAAGGACAAAAAGGAACAACACAAAACCCCTTGGCATATAAGATGATCTAAAAACTATTTCACAGAACTGTGAAAGGGGTAGGACTGTGAGAGGAAAAAAAGTTTCCTTTTGCCTCTTCTGTGCAGCTGATTAGTGCACGTGAAAAGTTATTCTTCATTTCATTTGCTCTGAGATGTATTTTAATGAAAAAGTGGGCAGAAAGTTCATCAAATGGGCTCTTGTATTCCCCAAGTAACCCCCATCATATTATCATCATTTGCAAACAGAAGAAGTGTTGACATCTCAGCCAAAACTGCTTCAGCTGGTAAAGATAAATGGGAGCAGGAAAGATGCCATTTCATTTCTTACACCTAAAGAGTTATTGTAGCCAGGTGACTGGAATTAAATGCTCTGTTCTCCAAGCCACAGTCTGTGAGCACAAGGCTCTATGTCTCCCTTTAATATAATCAAGTATAACTCCAATATTATGAGGCACCTGATGCTAAAAGGTAAGTTAAAGAAATGGTTACATTTTAAACCATTTCATGACATTTTCTTCCTTGAGGCATACGGCACTTCCTTTAAATCAATAGATTCTTAGGTGCATTTAAATACACCCTATAAATTTTCCTATGACTTCTACTCCTTATAGATAGCACTTTGAGTGAATTTTTCACTCATAAAACAAGACAATCCTAGAGATAGCTTGTCAGGAAGGCCACCTTCCAACATTAGCTCCAAAGGATAGAGTTTAAACATACAGTAGGGGGCATTGTGTAGATAGACTACAGCTAGATTCTAAGGTTAAGTAGTACTAAAATAGACAGATAAGAGATCAGGGCTTCTTGGTCATATCAAAAGCACCTTCTTTTTAAAACAAATATTTTGTAATATCCCTTTTACTACCTGAAATTTATCTGTAATACCTACACAACTTTTTAAAAAATCAGTACAAATCCTAAATCTAATACAAAGGAAAAAAATAGGAATAATTTATAATAAAGTAGGTATGTCTTCCAATTTATCAATATTTAAATGACTACCAGACTATAGTAGTCAAGTGCCTGCACTTACTTATATTTAACAAGCGTGGCTACAAAAAAATTAAGATCAGTAACCTATCTTGAAATAAGTGTGAGAAAATGAAAGAGGTAAGGGTAGACACTAGAATAAGTATTAATAATAAATAATAAAATATTTGAATGTGAGTGAAATAGATTACATTAGCCAAGGAAAACATACCAATCACAAGTGGAAAAAATGAGAAAGTAAAGTATTTTCACAAATTAGCTGAATCTTATTTACATGCCTAATGAGAAAATAATTTCCTATGTTATAATGTGGGATAACAAAAGATCCTAGATATCATCTCTTCCATCATATCTACTGCCTTGAAATCTAATCATGCATTAAGTCTCCAGTACTTAAAAGACTTTACAACCATAATATTCATCAAGTGGAATACACAATGAATTTTTAAAAATGCAAACAGTATGTCAGTGAAAGAAGTTTTTCAGGAGACTTTAGGATAAGATATAGAACATCAGGCAACCCCAAAATATTTTTAACAATGTTCATAACATCATCGTTTTAATCCATTTTTTTAAATATTTAGAGTAACAAAATATTTTAAAAATAGTTTCAGCATGTAATTTTTATAACATATACTGATCAACATTTTAAAAATGGATGGTTTGTGTTGTGATGAAATATTTTTAAAACAACTTTTACTAATGAAAATCAGTGAAACCCTCCAGTTTTATGTATCTCTATTCATTTAATATTTCTTATAAATGTAACCTTTTATCTTATGTTGATCAATGAAATTATTCAGAAGATTAAAGGTGGTAAAGACAATATAAAATTAAACATTTTAATACTGATTGTTATACGCTGTTTTACTTTATACTTTGGAGTAACTGCCTATAACTTGAACTCAGAAAACAACTTATGAAGAGACCTTTAAGATGACAGAAGAGTAAGACGTAGAGCTCACCTTCCTCCCCACAACGACATCAGAAATACATCTACATGTGGAACAACTCCTACAGAACACCTACTGAATGCTGGCAGAAGACCTCAGACTTCCCCAAAGGCAAGAAACTCCCCATGTACCTGGGTAGGGCAAAATAAAACAGAAAAAACAGAGACAAAGGAGTAGAGACTGGACCTTCACCACTGGGAGGGAGCTGTGAAAGATGAAAAGTTTCCACACACTAGGAAGCCTCTTCATTGGTGGAGACTGGGGTGGCAGGGGGAAAGCTTCGGAACCACAGATGAGAGCACAGCAAAAGGGGTGCAGAGGGCAAAGTGGAGAGACTCTCGCACAGAGGATCAGTGCCGACCAGCACTCACCAGCCCAAGAGGCTTGTCTGCTCACCCGCTGGGGCGGGCGGGGACTGGGAGCTGAGGCCCGGGCTTCGGAGGTCGGATCCCAGCGAGAGGACTGGGGTTGGCTGCATGAACACAGCCTGAAGAGGGCTAGTGCACCACAGCTAGCCAGGAGGGAGTCCTAGAAAAAGCCTAAGAGGCTTTGTTTCAGGGTGCTCGAGTAGAGGGGATTCAGAGCACCGCCTAAACAAGCTCCAGAAATGATGTGGCTATCAGTGCAGACCCCAGAGATGGGCATGAAGTGCTAAGGCCGCTGCTGGAGCCACCAAGAAGCCTGTGTGCAAGCACAGGTCACTATCCACACCTCCCTTCCTGGGAGCCTGTGCTCCTGCCACTGCCAGGGTCCTGTGATCCAGGGACAACTTCCCCGGGAGAACACAAGGCACACATCAGGCTGGTGCAACATCATGATGACCTCTGCCACTGCAGGCTCGCCCCGCATTCTATACCCCTCCTTCCCTCCAGCCTGAGTGAGCCAGAACCCCCTAACCAGCTGTTACTTTAACTCCATCCTGTCTGAGCGAAGAACAGACACCCTCAGGCGACCTACACGCAGAGGAGGGTCCAAATCCAAAGCTGAACCCCAGGAGCTGTGTGAACAAAGAAGACAAAGGGAAATCTCTCCCAGCACCCCCGGGATCAGCGGATTAGATCTCCACAATCAACTTGCCGACTCCTGCATCTTTGGAATATGTGAATAGAAAACGAAATATCCCAAAATTGAGGCGGTGAACTTTGGGAACAGCGATATTTTTTTTTCCTATTTCTCTTCCTCTGAGTGTGTATTTGTATGCTTCTTTGTGTGACTCTGTCTGAATAGCTTTGCTTTTACCACTTGTCCTAGGGTTCTGTCTGTCCATCTTTTTTTTTTTTCTTTTTTTAGTATAGTTTTTAGCACTTATTATCATTGGTGGATTTGTTTTTTAGTTTGGTTGCTCTCTTCTTTCTTTCCTTCTTTTTTTTTCTTTTTTTATTACTTTTTAATTTGTTTTATTAATTACTTTTTTTATTTTAATAACTTTATTGTACTTATTTATTTATTTTTTCTTTCTTTCTTTTCTTATCCCTTTTCTTCTGAGCCATGTGGATGACAGGGTCTTGCTGTTCCACCAGGTTTCAGGCCTGTGCCTCTGAGGTGGGAGACCAAGTTCAAGACACTGGTCCACCAGAGACCTCCTGGCTCCACATCACATCCAATGGTGAAAGCACTCCCAGAGATCTCCATCTCAACGCTAAGACCCAGCTCCACTAAACGACCAGCAAACTACAGTCCTGGACACCCTATGCCAAACAACAGGAACACAACACCACCCATTAACAGAGAGGCTGCCTAAAATCATAATAATGTCACAGACACCCAAAAAAACACCACCAGATGTGGTCCAGCCCAGCACAAAGACAACTTCCAGCCTCATCCACCAGAACACAGGCACCAGTCCCCTCCACCAGGAAGCCTACACAACCCACTGAACCAACCTTACCCACTGGCGGCAGACATTAAAAACAATGGGAACTACGAACCTGCAGCCTGCCAAAAGGAGACCCCAAACACAGTAAGTTATGCAAAATGAGAAGACAGAGAAACACAAAGCAGATGAAGGATCAAGATAAAAGCCCACCAGACCAAACAAATAAAGAGGAAATAGGCAGTCTACCTGAAAAAGAATTCAGAGTAATGATAGTAAAGATGATCCAAAATCTTGGAAACAGAATGGAGAAAATATAAGAAATGATTGACAAGGCCCAGAAGAACTAAAGAGCAAACAAACAATGATGAACAACAAAACAAATGAAATTAAAACTTCTCTAGAAGGAATCAACAGCAGAATAACTGAGGCAGAAGAACGGATAAGTAACCTGGAAGATAAAATAGTGTAAATAACTGCGGCAAAGCAGAATAAAGAAAAAAGAATGAAAAGACTTTAGGACAACGTCAGAGAGACCTCTGGGACAACATTAAATGCACCAACATTCGAATTATAGGGGTCCCAGAAGAAGAAGAGAAAAAGACAGGGACTGAGAAAATATTTGAAGAGATTATAGTTGAAAACTTCCCTAATATGGGAAAGGAAATAGTCAATCAAGTGCAGGAAGCACAGAGAGTCCCATACAGGACAAATCCAAGGAGGAACACGCCAAAACACATATTAATCAAATTAACAAAAATTAAATACAAAGAAAAAATATTAAAAGCAGCAAGGGAAAAACAACAAATAACACACAAGGGAATCCCCATAAGGTTAACAGCTGATCTTTCAGCAGAAACTCTGCAAGCCAAAAGGGAGGGGCAGGACATATTTAAAGTGATGAAAGGGAAAAACCTACAACCAAGATGACTGTACCCAGCAAGGATCTCATTCAGATTAGATGGAGAAATTAAAACGTTCACAGACAAGCAAAAGCTAAGAGAATTCAGCACCACCAACCCAGCTTTACAACAAATGCTAAATGAACTTCTCTAGGCAGGAAACACAAGAGAAGGAAAAGACCTACAAAAACAAACCCTAAACAGTTAAGAAAATGGTAATAGGAACATACATATTGATAATTACCTTAATTGTAAAGGGATTAAATGCTCCAACCAAAAGACACAGACTGGCTGAATGTATACAAAAGCAAGACCCATATATATGCTGTCTAAAAGAGACCCACTTCAGACCTAGGGACACACACAGACTGAAAGTGAGGGGATGGAAAAAGATATTACACGCAAATGGAAAACAACAGAAAGCTGGAGTAGCAATTCTCATATCAGACAAAATAAACTTTAAAATAAAGACTATTACAAGAGATAAAGAAGGACACTACATAATGATCAAGGAATCAATCCAAGAAGATGTAACAGTTGTAAATATTTATGCACCTGACATAGGAGCACCTCAATACTTAAGGCAAATGCTAACAGCAATAAAAGGCGACATTGACAGTAACACAATAATTGTAGGGGACTTTAACACCCCATTTTCACCAATGGACAGATCATCCAAAATGAAAATGAATAAAGAAACACCAGCTTTAAATGATACATTAAACAAGATGGACTTAACCGATATTTATAGGACATCCCATCCAAAAACAACAGAATACACCTTCTTCTCAAGTGCTCATGGAACATTCTCCACAATACATCATATCTTGGGTCACAAATCAAGCCTTCGTAAATTTAAGAAAATTGAAATCGTATCAAGTATCTTTTCCAAACATAATGATATGAGACTAGATATCAATTACAGGAAGGAGTCTGCAAAAAATACAAACACATGGAGGCTAAACAATACACTACTTAATAACCAACAGATTATGGAAGAAATCAAAGAGGACATCAAATAATATGCAGAAACAAATGGCAATGAAAACATGATGACCTACTACCGATGGGATGCATCACAAGCAGTTCTAAGAGGGAAGTTTATAGCAATACAATCCTACCTTAAGACACAAGAAACTTCTCAAACAAACAACCTAACCTTACATTTGAAACAATTAGAGAAAGAAGAACCAAAAAAACCCCAAAGTTAGCAGAATGAAAGAAATCATAATGATCAGATCAGAAATAAATGAAAAAGAAATGAAGGAAACAATAGCAAAGATCAAAGAAACTAAAAGCTGGTTCTTTGAGAAGATAAACAAAATTGATAAACCATTAGCCAGACTCATCAAGAAAAAAAGGGAGAACTCAAATCAACAGAATTAGAAATGAAAAAGGAGAAGTAAAATCTGACACTGCAGATCAACGGATCATGAGAGACTACTACAAGCAACTCTATGCCAATAAAACGGACAACCTGGAAGAAATGGACAAATTCTTAGAAATGCACAACCTTCCGAGACTGATCCACGAAGAAGTAGAAAATAGGAACAGGCCAATCACAAGTACTGAAATTGTAACTGTGATTAAAAACTTCCAACAAACAAAAGCCCAGGACCAGATGGCTTCACAGGTGAATTCTATCAAACATTTAGGGAAGTGCTAACACCTATCCTTCTCAAACTCTTCCAAAATATAGCAGAAGGAGGAACACTCCCAAACTCATTCTATGAGGCTACCATCACCCTGATACCAAAACCCAGCAAAGGTGTCACAAAGAAAGAAAACTACAGGCCAATATCACTGATGAACACAGATGTAAAATTCCTCAACAAAATAAGGCAAACAGAATCCAACAGCACGTTAAAAGGATCATACACCATGATTATATGGGGTTTAACTGAGGAATACAAGAATCCATCAGTATATGCAAATCAATCAATGTGATACACCATATAAACAAACTGAGGATAAAAACCACATGATCATCTCAACAGATGCAGAAAAAGCTTTTGACAAAATTCAACATCCATTTATGATAAAAACCCTCCAGAAAGTAGGCACAGAAGGAATTTACCTCAACATAATAAAGGCCATATATGACAAATCCACAGCCAACATCATTCTCAATGGTGAAAAACTGAAACCATTTCCTCTAAGATCAGGAACAAGACAAGGTTGCCCATCTCACCACTATTATTCAACATAGTTTTGGAAGTTTTAGCCACAGCAATCAGAGAAGGAAAAGAAAAAAGGGAATCCAAATTGGAAGAGAAGAAGTAGAGCTGTCACTGTTTGCAGATGACACGATACTATATAGAGAGCATCCTAAAGACTCTACCAGAAAACTACTAGAGCTAATCAATGAATTTGGAAAAGTAGCAGGATACAAAATTAATGCACAGAAATCTCTTGCATTCCTATACACTAATAATGAAAAATCTGAAAGAGGGAACACTCCCATTTACCACTGCAACAAAATGAATAAAATACCTAGGAATAAACCTACCTAAGGAGACAAAAGACCTGTATGCAGAAAACTATAAGGCACTGATGAAAGAAATTAAAGATGATACAAACAGATGCAGAGATACACCGTGTCCTGGATTGGAAGAATCCACATTGTGAAAATGACCATACTACCCAAAGCAATCTACAGGTTCAATGCAATCCCTATCAAACTACCAATGGCAATTTTCACAGAAGTAGAAGAAAAAATTTCACAATTTGTATGGAAACACAAAAGACCCCAAATAGCCAAAGCAATCTTGAGAAAGAAAAATGAAGCTGGAGGAATCAGGCTCCGTGACTTCAGACTACACTACAAAGCTACAGTAATCAAGACACTATGGTATTGGCACAAAAACAGAAATGCAGGTCAATGGAACAGGATAGAAAGCCCAGCGATAAACCCACGCACATATGGTCTCCTTATTTTGATAAAGAAGGCAAGAATATACAATGGACAAAAGACGGCCTCTTCAATAACTGGTGCTGGAAAACTGGACAGCTACATGTAAAAGGATGTAACTAGAACACTCCCTAACACCATACACAAAAATAAACTCAAAATGGACTAAACTTAAATGTAAGGCCAGACACTATAAAACTCTTAGAGGAAAACATTGGCAGAACACTCTATGACATAAATCACAGCAAGATCCTTTTTGAGACACCTCCTAGAGAAATGGAAATGAAAACAAAAATAAACAAATGGGACCTAATGAAACTTAAGAGCTTATGCATAGCAACAAAAACCATAAACAAGACGAAAAGACAACCCTCAGAATGAGAGAAAATATTTTCAAATGAAACAACTGACAAAGGATTAATCTCCAAAATTTACAAGCAGCTCATGCAGCTCAATATCAAAAAAACAACCCAATCCAAAAATGCACAGAAGACCTAAACAGACATTTCTCCAAAGAACATATACAGATTGCCAACAATCACATGAGAGAATGCTCAACATCACTAATCATTAGAGAAATGCAAATGAAAACTACAATGAGGTATCACCACATACCAGTCAGAATGGCCATCATCAAATAATCTACAAACAATAAATGCTGGAGAGGCTGTGGAGAAATGGGAACCCTTTTGCACTGTTGGTGGGAATGTAAATTGATACAGCCACTATGGAGAACAGTATCGAGGTTCCTTAAAAAACTAAAAATAGAACTACCATATGACTCAGCAGTCCCACTACTGGGCATATACCCTGAGAAAACCATAATTCAAAACGAGTCATGTACCACAATGTTCACTGCAGCACTATTTACAATAGCCAGGCCATGGAAACAACCTAAGTGTCCACTGACAGATGAATGGAGAAAGAAGATGTGGCACATATACACAATGGAATATTACTCAGCCATAAAAAGAAACGAAGTTGAGTTATTTGTAGTGAGGTGGATGAACCTGGAGTCTGTCACACAGAGTGTAGTAAGTCAGAAAGTGAAAAATAAATACCGTATGCTAACACATATATATGGAATCTAAAAAAAAAAAAAAAGGTTCTGAAGAACCTAGGGGCAGGACTGGAATAAAGATACAGATGTAGAGAATGGACTTGAGGACATGGGGAGGGGGCAGGGTAAGCTGGGACGAAGTCAGAGAGTGGTATGGACTTACATATACTACCAAATATAAAGTAAATAGCTAGTGGGAAGCAGCTGCATAATACAAGGAGATCAACTCAGGGCTTTGTGACCACCTAGAGGGGTGGGATAGAGAGGGTGGAAGGGAGACACAAGAGGGAGGAGATATGAGGATATATGTATATATATAGCTGATTCACTTTGTTATAAAGCAGAAACTAACACACCACTGTAAAGCAATTATCCTCCAATAAAGATGTTTAAAAAAAACCCCACTTTTTTGTTGCTAATGTAATTGGCATTTTTTTAATACAATGAGATCAGCAAGTAAAATAATAATATTTCTTAGTCTGTTAAAAGGAATATCAAATCCCTAATAAACATCTGAAGTATTGTTATACTTACAGTACCTGTACTATTGCACTGAAATCCTTTTCATCTATGTAGTTGGATACAAGTAATTCAATGGGTATTTAAAAAATGGGAATAAAAGTTTTAATTGAACCCAAAAAGTCTGGATAATTTGATTAAATTTTATTTTGACATCAGATGTTTTTTTCTTTTCAGTTCATTATAGAAATATAAACAAACATGTTTCACATTCATTTCAAATGAAAAAATCATACATGTTGTAACTTTATTTTTTTAATTATAAGCATTTTAGAATTATTCCTCACATCTTTTTAATAAGAGCTAATTAGGGGAAATATATTTTTCCAAGTCATTTGGAAATACATTTCAAGACTATTTTTAACAAACTCTTTCAATATTGGAAAATAACATTCTCAGCAAGAAAGTATTTTTTTAATATGTAAATATGTTTACTAATCCCACAATTCCTTTAATTTAATGAGGCTTATCTTTTTCTATGTTTCTTAACAGCATTCAAATTTTCAAATGTATTTACCTGAGAGATATAAATTTATGCAATATTTCAATCTTGATATTTATATTTCATTGATTTAATTTTAAATTTGTCACTAAATACTGGATAGCAAACAAAATCTTTTTAAGCAATGTTTCCAGAAACTCCTCTTATTGTGAGATGCGATATTTAGCCAGTCTCCATTCCCACTATGTACCTTAAGAAATAATTTATTATTCAAGGGATTATACTTAATTTTATTAATAGTGTCTATTGAAAACCATTCAGTGACTGTTGTCATCTTTCATTAACTTCCACTTGATTTTTTTTTAAATAATGATGCTAGAACGGTTTTAATAATCTTGGCAGGATTTTTTTTCCCAATACTGTGTAGATTATAACACTGTGCCGGAATGTGTACTTTCCGTAAGAAATAATAACACGTATTTTTTACATGAGGTTTTATGAGCACCTTGGTGACGAATTCTGGGTTTCAATAGTTTGCTTAAATTTTCAAAATATGGTAAACCGTTTCCTGCTTTTCCAGTATAACTCTTTATATTTATTTAATATTTATGTCCTATTTTTAAAACATTATGATTATAACAATGATAAAACAGTTTTAGTGGGAAAAACTAAAAATTATATTTTAAATATTAACAAAAAATGTTAACATTTTTTGGTATCTGACATTTTACAATATAAGTTAAGTACTCTGGCATTCTTGGACCTTGCTTACTAAGTATCAGTTGTGAACCTTAGTCACGTGAAAAACAGAAGTATCAGCACATTTTCAAAGTATTTTATAAGCAGTAGTATGGGCATATTGAAATTCATTGAGCTATATTAATAATAGAATGTTAGATTGATAGAACAATAAACAATAAGATAGATAGGCAGAGAGAGAGAGAGAGAGAGAGAGAGATACTTTAAATGGTAGTAAAGGTGACCAATGCAACGCTACTCCTACTTGTATCAGCAGTATCCTTTCAGGGTCATTTACATCTGAAAATTCTCTCCTAGGTTAAAAATGTTATCTTCCCACAAATTTAAGGGTCTACAAAAATCATCGCCCACACAGGCCCTGAATAATTATTTTGAGTTCTCATGTGTCATGATTTTCATTGATATTATATTCAGATGATATTTTTTGTTGTTGGAATAATATAAAATGCTCATGTATTCTAGAATAACCAATTATTTTGATAGAAAAGTAACAGGAAAGGAATGATATGTTAATGAAACCTATAGAGCTACTGAAGTAAAGAAAAAGATATTTCTTATGGTAAAGAGGAAATTTTAAGTAAATAGAGTAGTTAAACGAAAAGAATGGGGAAGTATATAAATAACTCCAAAGAAGCGTAGAAAGAAAAAAAGGAGAAAAAAATTTAATCAAATACTTTCAGAGAAAAGGGCGGAAGAGAGAGAGAGAGAACAAGCTTATGAGAAGAGATAAGAAGTTCCAGAAGAGATGGAAGAGGTAATAGAAACTATCCAAGAAAAATGCTGGGGTGATAAAGATAGCTAAATTTGTGGATCTGGAGTAGAAAAAGCTTGGCCTATGGAGGCAAACATTCTATTTCTTGCTATTACTTATCAGCTATGGAATTAGAGGCCCAGGTTTCTGATCTGGAAAATGGGCCTCATAAATTTGTTGAGAAGTAGTTTTGGTAATGCTTAAAATATTTTTAGCACCATGCCTAGCTCGTAAGAGGTGTTCAGGATGAGTTCGTTCTCTTCATGAAGAAATTAATGTAGCATTTGTTGGCAATTCCTATCTATCCTACCCCAAAACAAAATATCTTGATCTGGAATTTAGTAACACGCTAACAAGGATTACCAAATCCCCGTAATTATGAGAAAGTTCAAAAGTATGCCAGCTATCAAGATAACACTCTAGTATAAATTCCCTTAAATATATTGTACTAAAGACATAGTTATACTTACTTTGACTTAGCTAGGTAATGCAGTTTAAACTTCCTAAAAGAATACTACCCCCTGTGCTGAGGGGAAATGATCATACCTCAAAGAAAAGTTTAATTCTAAAAGGGTATTTTACGGATATGTTTCATTTCCTAGCAATTGCCTGCCCATGCAAAATCCATTACATGTGTTAAGACATCCTTGATTAACCCTCCAGGGGCTCTATAACAAAAAAGCCAACAAAAGCTGAAAGAAGAATCTAATAAACCCTCACGACATCAAGAGATTCAGCAATGCCATTAGTAACAGTGTAGAGAAAAATAATTTACAAAGCATAAAAAAATTACCAAATGTGTTATAGGTTTTTATTTGTCTGTAGGTAAGTATATTTATATCTATAGATATATATTAGATAGGGTTTTTTTCCTACTGGTAACTATTTTATTGTGATAGTTGCATGTCCTACTGTGCTAAAATCTGAAAAGGTCGATTTTACAAAGAATAATTTTGATTATAGCACTACCATTTGGTTTCTGGAATATGGAAATCTGTTGTGTGATGACCTCAAGAAGCTACAGCTGGTAAAGCAAACAGAGAAATAGAATAAGATTCTACTATAGAAATGACAGCAGGGGCCAGAAAACTACAATTCGAACCATAAATTAAATAGGGCAGCTTACAAGCACAGGCAGCCGTGAACTAGAGAAAGAAAGTGGAGCAAAGAGGAGACTGTATGTCTTCAGAAAGGATGGTGATGTGACACTTTAAGCACATGCCTAATATTCTTTTACATATCATATACAGATGACCTTTGAACCAAGTGGAGGTTAGGGGCACTGACCCTTCACACAGCTGAAATTCCACGTATAACTTGACAGTCAGCCCTCCGTATCCAAGGTTCCACACAGCAGATTCAACCAACCATGGATTTTATAGTACTGTAGACCCTAAACCCAACTCGCCCTGAAACTGAGTTCTCCTGCCAAATTTATGATTAACCTCTCTACCCAAAACTATATTCCCTTTCTTGTCCCCTCTGACCTCAATCCTGTGTTAAATAAACTAATCAACCAGTCAGATAACTAAAACTGCTGTTGTTGATAACATTCTTAATGTACAACAGATCCAGGTTGTTCCCCCAGGGCAAGATGAGCTAACAGACTCCCGCCCCCCTGCCCTGGTCAAGGTCTGTCATGGACCACCAGACCAGAGACTCCTAAAGCACAGACACCCTGACTCCTGGAACTATGATTAAGAAGCATCACAAGATGACGATTAACTCCGGCTTCTTTTTTCTTCCCCTTTAAAAATCCGTAACTCAAAGACCAAGTTGGAATGGATCTGAGGTTTGTCTCCCACTCCCTTGCTTGGAGTCCTACAATAAACCCTTACTTTGCGGCAAACACCCAGGGTCAGAGTTTGGCTTTCTGCATAGCAGGGATAGGAGATCATTGCTCAGTTACAACCAGAGCAGTCCAAACCCGCCTTGTTCAAGTGTCAGCTGTACTCTCTAAAAAGGGCAAATTCAGCTTTAGTAAACATTTTAAATATAAGAATATTGTGGACAAGAAAAAAAACGTTCTCTGCCATTTCAAGTAAACAAAGAATGTTGCAGCCATCCACCCATGAGCCATTGCAGCTACCCCCTATGGTGTGCCCTGAGGGTTACAGGATACTGGCCCTAGATAGTTAAGATTCATATCAAAGGAATAATTGCATGGAGCCCCGACTCTTGCAATTTCTCATACATAAAAAAGCACTAAAATCATTAACTTGAGATGTCTGTTTTTTGTGATTAGCAGTAATCTTTTGAGGCTTGACTTCATGTTTTTGTTTTTTTTGTTTTTCAGAAAATACTCCTATACATGCTAACCACTCCCTTACCTCTTTGGAATAGTTCCTCAGACCTACCTGAGAAACTGTATCCCAGGCTATAGTCCTCAGTAATGGCCTGAATAAAACAAACATCATTTTCAACTTTTAAGTTGTGCATTTTCTTTAGTCAACAATATCAAACACAACTGGCTAAGGTTTTCTGAACTGTTCTGAAACTGAAAGCATTATGTGACTTAAAAACTCAAAGACTGGGCTTCCCTGGTGGTGCAGTGGTTGAGAGTCCGCCTGCCGATGCAGGGGACATGGGTTCGAGCCCTGGTCCGGGAAGATCCCACATGCCGCAGAGCAACTGGGCCCGTGAGCCACAACTACTGAGCCTGCGCGTCTGGAGCCTGTGCTCCGCAACAAGAGAGGCCGCGATAGTCAGAGGCCCGTGCACCGCGATAAAGAGTGGCCCTCGCTTGCCGCAACTGGAGAAAGCCCTCGCACAGAAACAAAGACCCAACGCAGCCAAATAAATAATAATTTTAAATGAATATCTGGTAAAAAAAAAAAAAAAAAACTCAAAGACTACTTCAGTTGTCTCTAAGTCCTGAATGAATATGAAGAACAAATTCTGTTGAGAATTGGGTTAATAGTTTCCTTGGCATTAATAACTTCCTCCGTTACACACCTTGTCTTTTATTCATGCCCTTTATATATAGAATTAAAAAGATTGTGACGTAGATGAAACAGTATTTTTACACTGATTTTTGGAATATGAAATTAGATACATTTTTTTTCCCACTGGTGCATATTCTGATTTATTTGAATGATTTATCTGAATAATTGACAGTACCATCATCCTTTTCAGACTACAGCATGGTATGGTCACGGCAAACCATCGAATCATGATTTAAGCTGAACTTAAATTTTTACTTCTTAAATAATGTTATATAATACAGCATAGTGGCTAAGAACAATCGATTTTGAGCTAGACTCAGTGGATTATATATCAATAGATTATTAGGGGAGCAAGGCTTGCCACCCCAAAATGTGTCTCTTTGGCAAGAGTATTAATTTAGGGTGATTATTTTCTAAAAACAGAAGACTCAGGAAGTCTTTCTTTTTACCTCCCCCTTAGCTGCCTAAAAAATTTAGATAAAGGGCCTGTTCCCAGAACAAAGCTATCACTAGAGATATCTGCAAAGAGTAGGGACTAGGTGTAGGGGGTAGAGATAAGAATGCATTTTGTGTCCCATTGTCTCTTCATAACCCAGCAAATATTTGTTTACCAAACATTTCCTTTTTCATCTCCATGTCAATTGCTTTCCTCCTCTTTGAAGTCCCAAACCAATACTTCCTCTTTTGCCTTTAGCAAAACATCCTCTTTTGCCTTTAGCTGAAGATGGTGTGTAAGGTGAAGGCTTAAGCCCATTTTGGTGAGTTACTCAGTTTTTCTGGATCTGTCTCATGTATGTATGTTACTAAACCTTTGTTTGATTTTTTTCCTGTTAATCTGACTCACGTCGATTTAATTCTTTGATCAGCTACACGAACCTAGAAGGGTAGGGGAAAATTTCTTCCTCCTAGACAGAGTTATATCTCAGCTCTATCACTTACTATCAAGTTTCTACACTCTCTTTGTATCAGTTTTTTGATCTGTACAACAGGAATAATAATAGAAACAATGCCATGGGGTTGCTGTGGGAATCAAGAGTTATAAAGGTTCAAGACTCACCTGGCATGTAGTAAGTGCTCAATCAGTGTTAGTAATTAATTATTAACCTTTAGTTGATTTTGCCATAATGCCTGCTTTATAGAGTCAAATAACTAAATAATGCCAAAATTATTCAGTGTCTTCATCATAACTTTTATCAATTTTAAAAATACAACTTTTTTTACTGTTAAAAAGTCAAAATACAATTGTTTATACAGTTACATCAATTTAAAACTCTATATGGTGAACATTCCCTCTGACCTTACACTAAAAGAAAACTGCCTATTTTTTCCAATAGAATTCTATCTAATATGCCCATCATGACACTCTCTTGTTGGCTTTATATGCTTTGTTTTGTAACTATTCAAAAGGAAAGCAAACCCTGTTCATTGTTTTCCTTTAATCAAAATCTTTAGGCATTCTGATATGGATTGCATTAAATCTGTAGGTTGATTTGGGTCATCTGGCCATTTTAACAATATTAATTTTTCCAATCCATGAACACAGGATATCTTTCCATTTATTGGTATCATTTTGAATTTCCTTCATCAATGTCTTACACTTTTCAGAGTGTTGGCCTTTCACCTCCTTGGTTAAATTTATTCCTAGATATTTTATTCTTTTTGATGCAATTATAAATGAGATTGTTTTTTTACTTTCTCTTTCTGATAGTTCATTATTAGTGTATAGAAAAGCAACCGATTTCTGTATAGTAGTCTTGTATCCTACAACTTTACTTAATTCATTTATTAGTTCTAATAATTTTTTTGGTGGAGACTTTAGGGTTTTCTATACGTAGTATCAGTAACAATTTCTATACGTAGTATCATGATACTACGTATAGAAATTGTCACTGCAAATAGTGACAGTTTTACTTCTTTTCCAATTTGGATGCCTCTTATTGCTTTTTCTCACCTATCTGCTGTGGCTAGGACTTCATGACATTTTTCATAGAAATAGAATAATCCTAATAATCCTGTATGGAACTACAGAAGACCCTGAGTAGCACAGGCAATCTTGAGAAACAAAGCTAGAGGTATCATACTCCCCTCAGACTATACTACAGACTTCAGTTTATACTAATGACTTCACACTGTACTACAAAGTTATAGTAATCAAAACAGTACTGGCACAAAACAGACACATAGATCAACGGAACAAAACAGAGAGCCCAGAAATAAACCCATGCACATATGGTCATTAATCTACAACAAAAGAGGCAAAAATATACAATAAGGAAAACACAGACTCTTTAATAACGGGTATTGAGAATACTGGGCAGCCACATGTAAAAAAATGAAATTAGAACATTTTCTCACGCTATATGCAAAAATAAACTCAAAATGGATTAAAGACCTACATGTAAGACCAGAAACCGTAGAACTGCTAGAAGAAAACATTGGCAGTATACTCTTTGACATGAGTCTTAGCAATATTTATTTGGATCTGTCTCCTAAAGCTAGGGAAACAAAAGCAAAAATAAACAAATGAGACCTAACTAAGCTGAAAAGCTTCTGCACAGGGAAGGAAACCATCAACAAAAAACCCCTACAACCTACTGAATGGGAGAAGATATTTTCAAATGATAATATCTAAGAAGGGATTAATATCCAAAATATGTAAGGAGCTCATACAACTCAATATCAAAAAACAAACAATCTGATTTAAAAATGGGCAGAACACCTGAAGAGACATTTTGCCAATGTCCAACAGGCACATGAAAAGATGCTCCACATCATTAATCATCAGGGATATGCCAAACAAAACGTCAGTGAGATACCACGTCACACCTGTAAGAGCTGTTGTCTTCAAAAAGGCAACAAATAACAAATGTTGGCAAGGATGTGGGAAGAGGGTACGCCTCATGCACTGTTGGTGGGAATGTAAATTGGTGCAGCCACTGTGGAAACAGTATGGAAATTCCTCAAAAACTAAAAATAGAACTACCATATGATCCAGCAATTCCATTCCTGGGTATATATCTGAAGAAAACAAAAACACTAATTCAAAAAGATACATGCACGCCAGTGTTCATAGCAGCATTATTTATAATTGCCAAGATACGGAAGCAGCCTAAGTGTCCATCAACAGATGAATAGATAAAAAAGATGTGGCATATATATACAATGGAGTATTAGCCATAAAAAATGAAATTCTGCCATTGGTAACAACGTGGCTGGACCTAGAGAGTGTTATGCTAAGTGAAGTAATTCAGACAAAGATAAATACTGTATATTTTCTCTTATATGTAGAATATAAAAAATAAGATAAGCAAATGAATACAACAAAACAGAAACAGACTCACAGATACAGAAAACAAACTAGTGGTTACGAAGGATGAAGGGCAAGAGGAGGGGCAAGATAGGGGAAGGGGATTAGAGATGCAAACTAGTAGGTCTAAAATAAATAAGATACAAGGATATGTTGTACAGCACTGGGAATATAGCCAATATTTTATAATAATTTTAAACGGCAGATACTCTGTAACAATATTAAATCACTATGTCGTATATCTAAAACTAATATTGTAAATCAACTATACTTCAACAACAAAAAAATATTTGGGCAAGTGTGCTTTGTGATAGTAAATGTTTTCATCCCCCTTTTAACAGATTTTTTTCTTTGATGTTTCACTTTCCTTAGTAAATGATTGCTTGTCTGCCTTAGCTACATATCATTGAGATCTGATTAGGAAGAGTATACCAGAAAAATAAAGTAAGGCATCCTTTTAAAAGCAACATAACCCTGATTACAGGGTTAAATATTTTAATAATTTTCTCCAAATAAAGTATTAGTTGTATCACTCAGAATAGCAACAATAATAAAGTTGATGATGATACTGATGATGATATTAATAAAAAACACCAATTATTTGTTATGGAAATGTAACTGTTAAGGATACATCTCAATCCTTTCAAATATCCTATATCTTATAAGGTAAAAAAAGGTGAAAAGACGAAATTTTGACTCTAAATGATTAACTTAAAACTATAAAATGGCATAGATACCAAGGTGCTTAGGGACAGCATCAGGTTTCAAACCCAAAATTATTTTCAATCAAATGTATTGAAAGCCATGTTAGAAAATTAAGAAGCTGTATAGCTAAAAAGAGATTTTATGGTTTGTCTCTCTTGGGCTTTGATTTAAGTCTCAGCTCCGCTACTTTTCATTGCGAAATATAAATGGTAAAATTAAGATAGAAACTACCAATGTTTAATACATAGGATTTTGGGGAATGGAGGCAAAAACAGCAACCCATGTGGAATAAGGTTAGCCCAAATGAGGAATTCATTAGAAGGCTTGCCTAAAGGAACTCAAGAACACAGGCTTGCAGTCCTTCAACTTTCACAATTTTATGTATCTGCTTGATTCTCTGCTACTGACCATTTGTTTCTTTCTTTCTTTCATTATGCAGCTCCTTTGATTACATCCCATGGTGTCAGCCAGCAGCAGGAAGCTGAGAGCGTCCTTTTCTGATCTCAAGTTCAACAATCTCTGCAAAAACCTGTAACTAGTCTAATGTGATCAGGTTCCCTGCATCCCCCTTCTCCAGCCAGTTCCAGTGGTCAGGTGATGGGATTTTTAAATAAGATAACACCTTTCAATGGACCACATGGTATGAATGACTATCTCCTCTAGAAGAAGGTGTGTACTACTGCCCTGAGTGACTAAACATGACTTGTCCAAACTACAAGGTATTTGTCAAAAAAGAAAAAGAATATATTTTAACAATTAGTATAAGATGATCTATAATTTTTAGATATTTAGACATTTTGAATATTTACAGTCTTAACCTAAGACTGCCAATGTTGGGTGGGCAGATGGGGTGTTGTTGGTTGAAATCATTTTGCTAATTTGGAAACAATATTTAAATGTTAGCTGTTAAAACAAAAAAGACATTTAACTAGGCCAGTGGTTCTCAACATTTACTGCATGTTAAATCCACTAGGGAGTTTAAGAAAAAATACCGATGTCTGGGCCTTACCTTCCTCACCTCTCTGAATTCTGATTTTATCAGTTCAAGGTATGTTCTGAGACTTGGTATTTCTGGTTTAACTCTTTGGGTGATTGAAATTTGGATCCAGGATTATTAATTATTGGGCTAGAGACCAACCAGTGGTGTTCGAACATTAGCATGAGTCACCTGGAAGGCAGGCTATTAAAACATACATTGCTGGGCTCTACTCTTCAAGATGTTTTATTCATTAAGTCTGAGGTGGAGCCCAAGAAGTCACATATCTAACAAGCTCCCAGGCGTGCGTAAGCTGTTGGTCTGGGGACCACACTTTGAAGACCACAGAAGTGAATAAATAAATCTTAAACTTTTGAAGGTGAGAGAACATTTCTTAAAAAATTAGAAGTGCTATTGACATTCCCTACCCTCAAAAAATGTATATACACTGAAAATATTACAAATAATTTTACACATTTCACAAATTTACTGAAGTTCATCCATTGATCAAGGAGTTCAAACATTTGAGGCCACAACCCTAGATCCAAAGAATTTCTTATAACATCATCTATTCTTTTAGCTCGAAAATTCAATGCCATAATTAGCCTTTGGAAAATAATGCATTTTGTTATGAGTCAAAAGTAAAAGAATTAGACTAACATTGAAGAAATTATATTGGAAAATGATGTAAGTTTTGAAATACACAAAATACTGTTGAAGCTTTAGATTAAAAATTAATATTGTTCTCAGATTACTGTTTTATTTTTCAAATTTATACTTTGCCTACTTTAGCATAGGAACTAAGTTTAACCCAGTGATAGATAAAATTGTCTTCAAGTTTTCTTTAATAAATCTAAACATTTCATAGATATCCTTATAATGATCTATTCCACACTTTAGTATTTTATACATTTTTGACTTATTAACAATATTTATTGAGAGTCAAGGCACATACTTGGTGCTGGGATATCACAGTGAAATAAACAGGCATTATCCTAGCCATCAGGGAATTTAATTTATGAATGATTTTCACCATGAAAAAGCTTTTGCATTTCCAAACTCTTTTCACTATGTTTTTAAACTTGTACTAATAGCATAAACTCAGTCTCTTAAAGAAATATTTCAAAAGACTTGCCTATTATTATGTTTTGATATTAGTGGTAAATAAATTTTGAACAAGTTAGTAACAAATGGTAACTGTTCAGTGCTGAAGACACACATGATATAGACAGATATTATAAATGCTTGCAATATATTTTGGACTCTAATGCTTTATCAATGTTATGCTGAATTCTATGCTGCGAAAATATCCTTTAACTTATGAAGTCTAATTTTTTGGTTATTGAAATATATTCAACAATGGCACTACAAATACAATATGGTAATAGATTCCAAAATAATTTGATCTACACAGAGAAGTCTCAGTAGTAAGGTTTAGTATGTTAAGCAAAATGTAATTGCATAAAGAAATGCACCTGCTGATGTAGTGTTAATTAGACAGTCATGTTCTACATGTCACTGCCAGCTTTGCTTCATAGAGCTACAGAAATTTCTACTTTTGAACTTGATAAATTTTTCTTTCCTCACTTAGCTTTTAATTTCCTTCTAACAGTGTCTATACAGTTCCAGTATTACAAACCACTGTTGCCTGGTATATTTATATTCCTTTATTTTTTTTTTTTAACTTTAGGAAGAACAAAGGCCTCATCTCATATCAGTTTCATATATTGTTTTGGTCAAGCCTGATTGAGTCACTCAAAGGCAAACTGAAGATCATAATAAGCAGTCAGAAATGCCACTATTAGGTTAAAGTCTTTGTTTTCATTTAATCTTTGCTGCTCTTCTAACTTTATGTAAAACAAATTCACAATTTATTTTCTGTACCTGAAAGAATGCCTAGACTATAGTAGGGTCATCATTTTAAAATATATTTCATTTTTAAATTTACTTAAAATTATTTTTAAATCAGTATTATTTTTATTTATTAGACTATATAAAAAATGGATGAATGGATGAATGAATATTTTTAAGGACATACGTAAATTAAAAATAAGGCTTTATTCTCCCTGTGAAAATGAGAGATTTCCCTCCCCTCTATTTTCTCAGAGCTTTTACCTTAGAAAACTTGTAATTTTAAGTACTTCCTCATGTCTTTGAAATGTATGTAAATCCTTCTGAAAACTAGACAGGACTTTTGTCACCTGGCCTTTTGTAGCTTACAGCCTAGGAATGACTTCCTCAAGGACCTGGGCAACATCCCTTTGAAATGTAAACATTGAGGAAGATAGAACCCCTATTTCCCCATGTCTGTGGGAGGGTAGGAGCTGAACTTTGTTGGGTACCTTTCTCCAAGTTACAAAACTACCTCCTGTCATAAAGATATAACAAGTTTATTTCTGCTCTGAATTAAGCCAATTAGCTAACACAGATGGTCACCCCAATTACCAGGTAAATTTAGGATGAAGTATGTGTGACAAATGGTGCTGTCAACTCCTCTTATTTGAGGATTAGTTAATGTTTATCTTGAGAGCATGTATGTAATGGGTTATGTCTCCTTGGCTATAAAAATGTGTGAGGTTTCCTTCTGTCTTCGTAATCTCTTACCAGACTGCCTGAGATGTACATCACATTCTGCTTTAATACATATTCAATAATAAAAGTGTTCTCTTTACTACAATTGTGGAGAAGATTTCTGGAGTGGAAGATTTTGCTTTTAATTATTTCCCTCAACAATTTTTACTATGAGCAAGAGTATCTCCCTTGATATTTATAACCCAAAGTTTATAGAAGAAAGTTCTATTATAGCACCTCTCATACTTTCATGAGCTAAAGGCCCTGGTGTGGGCTTTATAAAATAACAGTTAAGGTTCTGCACACTGAACACAGAATTTCCCCTAACCAATGGCTTTATTTATATATTTGATCAACAGGAAGCTACTTTAAGACAGATTCATTAATTCCAATTTCTCTTACCAATGTCTTTAAACTTTACTTTTTTAAATTATTATTAATCACACTACAGAGCTTATTTGAACTGAGATAAACTATGTTGCTAAACCAAAAAAAAATTGAATAAAATGATAAATACAAACAAGAAGACTCATGGGAACACTTCCTAAAGACTTACATGCTTAATGAAAACGGACAGCTTCTCAACAGGCTTAGGAAGAACAAAGGCAAACACCAAAGCAGACCAGACTTCAGAGGCAGAGCACAGCTGCTAGAAATAGCAAGATTTTCTGCCTTAGGAACTCAGAAATAGACTGATTTGTCTTCTTCAAATTCTTCCCCCATTTATGAATAACTACCACCTTGGCTTGGCACTAAAGGAAACTTCTGAACATCTAAATTTAACAGAGAAATAAACAGGAAAGTATCTAGCTCATGTATTAAGCCCTGGAATTAAGAGCAGCAACCTCCTTAGCAAGCTTCTTATTTTTGTATGTGCAACCCTGTAACTTTAAAAAAATTACATACAAGTATTATTACTTATTCATGCCACTTTATTCCGCCATAAATTCTTAGAGTAAAAAAGACAAATCTAGGTAATATCACCATGGATCGGAACCAGCATGTATTTACGTTTAAATACTACCAATGGAATGACTAATGTCCATGATACTAAAGTAAAACTGAAAGCAAGGGGAAAAGTAAAATAAAATAAAATAAAGGGAGGCTGTAAGTTTCCCAAAGCCTTTCACACTTTGGCCAGGATCTATCCTTTCAACCCTTTTTCAAACATCACCACTTGATTCTCTTTATTGTTCAATTAAACCAAATTATTTGATGGCTTAAAATACATTTCTCATGTCCCTCCCTTTGCACTTTAGCGCATCGTCTCTCTTCAGGTGGATGTCCTTCTCCCACCTCCAAATCTTCAAATGATATGATTCTGTATTAATACCTTCATTACAAAATTTACTTATCTACATGAATGTGTTGGTGCTTTATATTCCCTATGATACTGTAAATCCTTGTAGGCAGAATCTGTGATTTGTTTTCCTTAATTCAGAAAAACAAGAAGGGGAGAACAGAATGGAATACTTACTGCCCTGATAGCCAGATAAATTGCATGTAAGTAATGCCTCAAATGTTATCCACTCCACATTTTTCTAATTCAAGATGCAAGAAAAAAAATGATACTGTAATTGTTTTTACTTCACATAAGCATATTCAGACATGCAAACCATTTCTTGTCACAGTCATGGATTACCTTGCAAATTTTTTTTCTATTATGCCTCAGAACTTTGCAGTAGGCAGTGACTGCTTCTTTTATGATTATTAGCATCATGCATAATATTTTATTATGATCATGATGGATCTATTACAAAAGCCAAAATAACAATTCTACTGAAATTATTATAAATTGTAAAAATCGTTTTTCAATATATTAAATCAGACGAAAACTATAGTTTTGTAAACCAGATGCTGGAAATGAATGTGAGGAGCTAAAATATGATTGTTTTATTGAATTGGTTGTATTAAAGTTTGTTTTTGTTATTAAATATAATATTTTTTATGAATTCAAACAAAAAAGTCAATACTCTATAGATATAATGATGCCCCAAAAGACTTTTCAGAGTTTAGAGGCCTCTGCATTGAGAGAATATTTCAAAAGGTTGAGTGAGAGAATTTCTAAAAATAACACCTGAAAGCAAGTGCTTTTCAAATATTTTTCTGAGAATACGGAATTTAAGCTTATACCACTAGCAAAAAATAGTACAAACTTTTTTTAAAAACCTCTATATTTTCAACAGAAAGGGAGAAAGGAAGGATAAATGAAATGGCTTAATAGCAAATGGGAAACCATATTTTAATAAACCAATCAAAATATGAGAAAACATCTTATGGCTAAAAAGTGTTTTTATTTTCCAAAAAGCACAGAAAGATTTCTAGGGAAAAGTAGTAACCTAAGTACACACATATATATTTGATTCTCCACTCCATTCCCACCCCAATATCACCCTTTAAAGGAAATTACCTACTAAACTTTTTTTTTTTTTTTTTTTTTTTGCGGTACGTGGGCCTCTCACTGTTGTGGCCTCTCCCATTGCGAAGCGCAGGCTCAACAGCCATGGCTCACGGGCCCAGCCGCTCCGCGGCATGTGGGATCTTCCCGGACCGGGGCATGAACCCGTGTCCCCTGCATCGGCAGGCGGACTCTCAACCACTGCGCCACCAGGGAAGCCCTAAATTTTAAAATAGGAGAAACTCTTCACTAGCTATGGAAATTGACAGAGATATCAAAATAATATCACTTCAATAAAGTTTTGCTAGATAGAAGGTAGAGAAGACTAGATTAAGCCTGAAACCCTTGGGTTACATTCTTTTTGTTAGAATTTACTTCTGAGGATCTTAAACCAACTAACATACTTTATGTTGTGGTGAGCATGGACTAGAGGCAGGATTGGTCTCTGAGTTCCATTTAAAGCCTAAAGTATTAGGCTTTGAAAAGTAATATAATCTGAGGGTGATATTGGTTGTAAGAGCATAGTAATTGCCAAAAAACAAACTCTCATATGCTTAAATCAGTTTGGTTAATCTTAACCTGCCACCAACGAGGTTCTATCTGACAGAATTAGCTACTCTAGTCAGAGGACCAAGGACAGTGAGAGAGGGAGTAGCAGGGACGCAGTTGCTCGAAAGATGTAATTAATAAAGGGAGTACAGGCCTCCATGGACAAGAATATTGGAATTGATGTCCAGTAATATTAGACAAGAAACTTTAACAGCAGTTTTAATAGTGGAGATAAAGTGGATCTATCATTATTGGCAGATGACAAAATTGTCAATCTGACTCAACTGAAAAACGATTACAAATAATAAGAGAATTCAATAAGATCACAGGATAAAATACCAAAACATAGAACTTTTGTATAAATAAATAATAAGCAACTAGATAATTTTCCACCTTTATTGAGATTATTACTAAAATAGGATTAGTTAACACTACCATCTCCTCACATAATTACCTTTTATTTACGACTTATTCCCTTTATTCACTATAGTCACAATGCTGTACATTAGATTCCCAGAACTTATTCATCTTATAACTGGAACTTTGTACCTTTTGACTAACAACTTCCTATTCCCCACATCCCCCAGCCTCTGGCAACCACCATTCACTTCTCTATTTCTATGAATTTGTTTTTTTTAGACTCCACATATAAATGAGATCATACAGTATTTGTGTTTCTTTGTCTGACATATTTCACTGTGCATAATGCCCTCCAGGTCCACCTGTGTTGTCACAAATGGTAAGATTTCCTCCTTTCTCATGGCTGAAAATATACTACATTGTATAGGTACATTCAGAAATTCTATATCAATTGTGTGTGTGTGTGTGTGTGTGTGTGTGTGTGTGTAAAATACATTCCTCTGTACACAGGCACATAGTCTGGTTCCATATTGTAGCCACTGTGAAGAAAGCTTCAATGAACATAGGAATGCAAATATCTCTAAGATACTGATTTAACTTTCTTCCAGTATACATCCAGACGAGGGACTGCTGATCATACGGTGGTTCTATTTGTAATCTCTTGAGGAATCTCCCCCTCCATACTATTTTCTGTAGTGGATGCACCAATTTAGATCCCCACCAAGAATGCAGAAAGGTTCCCTTTTCCCCACCCCCCTCTCCAACACTTTTCATCTCTTGTCTTTTTGATGATAGCCATTTGAACAGGTATAAAGTGATATCTCATTGTAGGTTTGATCTGCATTTCCCTCATGATTAGTGATGTTGAACATCTTTTCTTGTTCCTGTTGGCTATCTGTATGTCTTCTTTGGAAAAATGCCTATTTAGGTCCTCTGTCCATTTTTTTAATCAAATCATTTGCTTTTTGCTATTGAGTGTGTGAGTTAATATATTTTGGATAGTAACTCTTTATCAGATAGATGGTTTGCAAATATTTTCTCCCATTCCATAAGTTGCCTCACACATATGGTCAACTAATATTTGATAAGGGAGCCGGAAACACTGAGTGAGGAAAGAATACTCTCTTCAATAAATGATGTTGGATAAACTAGTAATCACACGCAGAAGACTGAAACTGGACCCCTATCTCACACCACTCAGAAAACTTAACGCAGAATATGTTAAAGACTTAAACATAAGACGTGAAATCTAAAACCCCTAGATGAAAACATAGGAAAAATCTCTTTGACACTGGTCTTGAAAAAGTTTTCGGGGTATCACACCAAAAGCAAAAGCAACAAAAGCAAGGTTGATTTGCAAACTGGCCCCTGTACTTGGAGAGCAAAAAGAAACTGAAGGAAAGGACAGACCTCTCCAGATTGGTAGGTGGCAGTTTTAATGAGCAAGGGCACTTACAGAGAAGGCTTGTCTTGGATGGCCACAAGATGAGTAGACCTGTTCACCATAATCTTTAAAGTTTATAGAGAAGACTTAACTGGGTTCAATCATGTATTCAGTCCAGACGGTCTCAACCACACCTTATTCTTTTAAGGCTATGTCCTTGAAACAGCTCCTAGTGTAGGAATGGTGGGTGGAACATACATTCCAAGGACAGGGGAGGAGGTAAGGAGTCTCCAACTGCACAGGTCCAGCTTGCAGGTCACCCACCTGTCACATCCTCTGGATGACCTCCTCCAACAAGCAAAAATAGACAAGTGGGACTACATCAAACTAAAAAGCTTCTGTACAGCAAAAGGAACAACCAACTAGATAATTTAATTAAAAATCCAAAAGATGGATAAGATCTAGATAGAGACTTTAGCAAAATGATCAGAATGAATATAAGGAAAGACAGAGACAGAACAATTTGATGAAATGTCATGAAATGAGGAGATGACCATAACTTAGGATAACACCAAACAATAACCACAAACTTCGAAAATAATCTGTTATTAGTTTGTTATTAAATAAAGAATGAAACTATTACTTATCCAAGAGGCACAAAAAAAGTAGGTTAGGGTTAAAATATGTAAAGCTTCATAGGGAAATAGGGTACATATCTTCAGCAACATTACTGAGTACTAGACTGTATGTGAAACTAAAAGCCACACCCTCTAATCACAGTGATGCAAACATCACCATACAGTGAAAAACCCCTTTTATCTTCCCACCTACTCCCCTTCACCTGTCAGTTCTTTTAACAGAGGTTTAGCTTCCACATACATTCCCACACGTTAAAAATCAACGGAAAAATATTTTAACTAGCAATCTAAATGAACTAATTCAGTCCAAATGTCAGGGAAAAAAACAACTTGTCATCGGAAGACTTCACTATGAACAGTTCTTTCAAGTTTGAACCAGCCAAACTGTAAATTAAGATAAAAATTCTGGGGAGTTGAAACAAATGTAATCCTTCAAATGCACTTCCTTTTTTCCTTTGGAAGATTCTCAGGTTTTCATAATTAACTATATTTTAAGGAAAATAATTGCTACATATGGATATTTTGGTCACACAAATAATAAATACTTTAAAAAAATCCGTAGTATCTCATTCCTAGATCCCACTAAGTTTTGCACTTTAAGAGACCAAACTCAAACGAAACAGAGTAATTTTATGACCAACCTGGGAAGATACAGATATTTATGGCAACTTATTCCAAGGTAATAGCATTGAAGATTCAGTCAATAAATAACAATAATTCATATTATTGAACATATGTAGATATTCTCTAAAATAAATGAAACTTTACTTTTAGAAACTATTCTAGGTGCATAGGGCTCATTTATCTTTTTCTTTTATTTTTCCAATAGACAACTTATTAGGTATTCTAGAGAGAAATTATGACACAAACAGATTTAAACAGTAAGGGCTGTTTCTTATCTCACATAATACAGAATCTAAGGTAAAGTTAGTACAGGACTGGTTAATTGGAAGACTCAAAGACACTGTTGAAAACCTAAGTTTTGGTCAGATTGCCTTTCATCATCACAAGATGCAGAACTTACGAGCATCAAATCTGGACAAAACATTATTCTGAAGAAGGTGTTGCATTTTGTATGTCTGATTTTAGATGTGAGTGAAGTACACATAAAATACCTCCCACCTGCCATACAGTTTTCTCATGAATTATTAACCAAACTGTTATCATAGGCCACCTTTAAATTCAATTCAAAAAGCTAATTCAAGATTAGGATTTAGCCCTGATGAGGGAGTAGAGTCAATTTCATCCCAAGTGAGTTTCTACTAAAAAAAGAATAAAATATTTAAATAAAAAGTAATATGGGGCTTCCCTGGTGGTGCAGTGGTTGAGAGTCCGCCTGCCCATGCAGGGGACGTGGGTTCGTGCCCCGGTCTGGGAGGATCCCACGTGCTGCAGAGCGGCTGGGCCCGTGAGCCATGGCCACTGAGCCTGCGCGTCCGGAGGCTGTGCTCCGCAACGGGAGAGGCCACAGCAGTGAGAAGCCCGCGTACCGCAAAAAAAAAAAAAAAAAAAAAGTAATATGTCTTCACCCAGGGCAACTCACAATGTTTATAAATATCCCATATTGATAACATATCAAAACTCACTAACTTTAATTTCCTCTGAAGAATTAAAGAAATTAAAGAGTTCTGACATGGGTGCCAAAAGATTTCATCCAGGATCTGCCATTCTCCAGTCACATAACCTTTGATAAGTTTTTAATCTTTCTTGAAACTGGATTTGCATATTTGTAAAATGAGAATAAAATTAATAGTTCTACATACTCTTTAGATGTTGAGGATAGAACAGATAAGGTGTTTCAATTCAGTTTATAAATTATAATATGTTGCATAAACCTGAATTATAATTATCAGTTAAGCTTTACTCATATCAGGACTATCAATTTTCACTGCCAGTGAGAAAACAAGTTGGCAGTGGCAAAGTAGTGAAGAGGAGGCTATTCAACAACATGTATTTAGGCAGAAGAATATCATAGAAATTTTCTTCTTTGTACCTCTGCAATTGCACTGATTTCAGCCCCAGGACGTTTTATCATATAAGTTCACTGAGCAACAGTAGTAGTAGTTGTTGTTTGCAGTTGTCAGTAAAGACACAAACACAAATGAAAAAAGAGCAAAAGAACCAAGTTTGTATAAGCAGGGTGCTATGTGAATCCTGTGTACATAGAGAGAAGATGAATAGATTAATAAAACCCAGCCATGACTTCAAAGAAATTCTGCAATATAGTTGAAGAGACAACCATGTACACATATAATGCTTATGAAGCCATAGAGTGTGATACAAGTTAAGCACATGGAGTCAGGAAGATTTCGATTCATGTCCCAGCTCTGGCAAAGACTGTCTTTTTAACCTTGGTCAATGTATTTTGTATTTCCTTTTTTCTTTTTAATGTATCTTTATTGGAGTATAATAACTTCACAATACTGTGTTAGTTTCTGTTGCACAACAAAGCTAATCAGCCATATGCATACACATGTCCCCATAACCCCTCCCTCTTAAGCCTCCCTCCCACCCGCCCTATCCCACCACTCTAGATCCTCGCAAAGCTCCCCAAGCCAATCCCCCTGTGCTATGCTGCTGCTTCCCACCAACCATTTTACATTCAGTAGTGTATGTATGTCGATGCTACCCTCACTTCGTCCCAGCTTTGCCCTCCCACCACATGTCCTCAAGTACATTTTCTATGTCTATCTCTTTATTTGTGCCCTGAAACTAGGGTCATCAGAACCTTTTTTTTTTTTTTTTTTTAGATTCCATATATATGTGTTAGCATATGGTATTTGCTTTCCTTTTGGAGTCTTACTTCACTCTGTATGACTCTAGGTCCATCCACCTCACTACAAACAACTCAACTTCATTTCTTTTTATGGCTGAGAAATATTCCATTGCATATATGTGCCCCACCTTCTTTAACCATTCATCTGTCGATGGACACTTAGGTTGCTTCCGTGTGCTGGCTATTGTAAATAGTGCTGCAATGAACATTGTGGCACATGCCTCTTTTTGAATTATGGTTTTCTCAGGGTATATGCACAGTAGTGGGACTGCTGGGTCATATGGTAGTTTTATTTTTAGATTTTTAAGGAAACTCCATACTGTTTTCCATAGTGGTTGTATCAATTTATGTTCCCAACAACAGTGCAGGAGGGTTCCCTTTTCTCCACACCCTCTCCAGCATTTATTGTTTGTAGATTTTTTGATAATGGCCATTGCAACCAGCATGAGGTGATACCTCATTGTAGTTTTGATTTGCATTTCTCTAATAATTAGTAATGTTGAGCATGTTTTCATGTGCCTCTTGGCCGTCTGTATGTCTTCTTTGGTGAAATGTCTATTTAGGTCTTCCACCCACTTTTTAACTGGATTGTTTGTTTTTTTGATATCGAGCTCCATGAGCTGTCTGTATATTTTGGAGATTAATCCTTTGTCTACTGTTTAATTTACAAATATTTTCTCCCATTCTGAAGGTTGTCTTTTTTGTCTTGTTTATGGCTTCATTTGCTGTGCAAAGCTTTTAAGTTTAATTAAGTGTCATTTGCTTATTTTTGTTTTTATTTCCATTACTCTAGGAGGTAAGTGAAAAAAGATGCTGCTGGGGTTTATGTCAGAATGTTTTTCCCAAGTTTTCCTCTAAGAGTTTTCTACTGCCTGGTCTTACATTTAAGTCTTTAATCCATTTGGAATTTATTTTTGTGTATGGTATTAGGTAGTGTTCTGATTTCATTCTTTTACATGTAACTGTCCAGTTTTCCTATATATTGAGGAGGCTGTCATTTCTCTATTCTATATTCTTGTCTCCTTTGTCATAAATTAAGTGCCCATATGTGCATGGGTTTATCTTTGGGCATTCTATCTTGTACCATTGATCTATATTTCTGTTTTTGTGCCAGTACCATACTGTTTTGATGTATGTTTTGATGATGTACTGTAGCTCTGTAGTATAGCCTGAAGTTGGGGAGCCTGATTCCTCCAACTCCGTTTTTCTTTCTCAAGATTACTTTTGCTGTTCGGGGTCTTTTGTGTTTCTATACAAACTGTGAAATTTTTTGTTCTAATTCTATAAAGAATGCCATTCGTAGTTTGATAGGGGTTGCACTGAATCTGTTGATTGCTTTGGGTAGTACAGTCATTTTCACAATATTGATTCTTCCAATCCAAGAACACGGGATATTTCTCCATCTGCTTATGTCATCTTTGATTTCTTTCATCAGTGTTTTATAGTTTTCTGAGTACAAGTCTTTCGCCTCCTTAGGCAGGTTTATTCCTAGGTATTTTATTCTTTTTGTGGCAATAGTAAATGGGAGTGTTTCCTCAATTCCTCTTTCTGATTTTTTGTTGTTGGTATATAGGAATGCCAGAGATTTCTGTGCATTAATTTTGTACCTTGCAACCTTACCAAATTCACTGATTAGTTCTAGTACTTTTCTAGTGGCATCTTTAGGATTTTCTATGTACAGTATCACATATCTGCAAACAGTGACAGTTTTACTTCTTCTTTTCCAATCTGTATTCCTTTTATTTCTTTTTCTTCTCTGATTGCTGTGACTAGGACTTCCAAAACTACATTGAGTAAGAATGGTGAGAGTGGACATCCTTGTCTTGTTCCTCATCTTAGAGGAAATGCTTTCAGTTTTTCACCATTGAACATGATGCTTGCTGTGGGTCTGTCATATACGGCCATTATTATGTTGAGGTGGGTTCCCTCTATGCCCATTTTCTGGAGAGCTTTTATCATAAACGGGTGTTGAATTTTGTCAAAAGATTTTTCTGCATCTATTGAGATGATCATGTGGTTTTTATTCCTTAATTTGTTAATGTGGTGTATCACATTGATTTGTGTATACTGAAGAATCCTTGCATCCCTGGGATAATTCCCACTTGATCGTGGTGCATGATCTTTTTAATGTGCTGTTTGTTCCTGTTTGCTAGTATTTTGTTCAAGATTTTTGCATCTGTGTTCATCAGTTATATTGGTCTATAATTTTCTTTTTTTGTGATATCTTTTTCTGGTTTTGGTATCAGAGTGATGGTGGCTTTGAAGAATGAATTTGGGAGCATTTCTCCCTCTACTATTTTTTGGAAGAGTTTGAGAAGGATCAGTGTTACCTCCTCTCTACAGGTTTGACAGAATTCACCTGTGAAGCCATCTGGTCCTGGACTTCTGTTTGTTGGAAGACTTGTAATCACAGTTTCAATTTCATTACTTGTGATAGGTCTGTTTATATTTTCTAATTCTTCCTAATTCAGTCTTGGAAAATTGTACGTTTCCAAGAATTTGTCCATTTCTTTGTGGTTGTCCATTTTTTTGGCCTATAGTTGCTTGTAGTAGTCTCTTATAATCCTTCATATTTCTGCAGTGTCAGTTGTGTTTTCTCCTTTTTCATTTCTAATTTTATTGAATTGCATCCTCTCCCTTTTTTTCTTGATGAGTCTGGCTAACGGTTTATCAATTTTGTTTATCTTCTCAAAGAACCAGCTTTTCATTTTATTGATCTTTATTTTCATTCTTTGATCTTTGCTACTGTCTTCTTCATTTCTATTTCATTTATTTCTACTCTGATCTTTATGATTTCTGTCCTTCTACTGACTTTGTTCTTTCTCTAGTTGCTTTAGGTGTAGGCTTAGACTGCTTACTTGAGCTTTTTCTTCTTTCTTGAGGTGAGATAGAATTGCTATAAACTTCCCTCTTAGAACTACTTTTGCTGCATCTCATAGGTTTGGGGTCATCGTGTTTTTGTTATCATTTGTTTCTATGTATTTTTTTATTTCTTCTTTGATTTTTTCAGTGATCTCTTGGCTATTCAGAAGCACACTATTTAGCCTCCATATATTTGTGGCTTTTTTACACGTCTTTTCCTGGAATTGCTTTCCAAACTCATGGCACAGTGGTCAGAAAAGATGCATGATACAATTTCAGTTATCTTCAATTTTCCGAGGCTTGATCTGTGACCCAAGATGTGATCTATCCTGGAGAATGTTCCGCGTGCACTTGAGAAGAAAGTGTATTCTGTCACTTTTGGGAGGAATATTCCATAAATATCAATTAGATACATCTGGTCTACTGTGTCATTTAAAGCTTGTGTTTCCTTATTTATTTTCTGTCTGGATGATCTGTCCATTGGTGTAAGTGAGGTGTTAAAGTCCCCTACTGTTATTGTGTTACTGTTGATTTCTCCTTTCATGGTTGTTAGCATTTGCCTGATGTACTGAGGTGCTCCAATGCTGGGTGCATAAACATTTATAATTGTTATATCTTCTCCTTGCATTGATCCTTTGATCATTATGTAGTGTTCCTCCTTATCTCTTGCAACAGTCTTTATTTTAAGTCTATTTTATCTGATACGAGTATTGCTACCCCCACTTTCTTTTGATTTCCATTTGCATGTAATATCTTTTCCCATCCCCTCACTTTCAGTCTGGATGTATCCCTAGGTCTGAAGTGTGTCTCTTGTAGACAGCATATATATGGGTCTTGTTTTTGTAACCATTCAGCCAGTCTGTGTCTTTTGGTTGGGGCATTTAATCCATTTACATTCAAGGATATTATTGATATGTATGTTCCTATTATCATTTTCTGAATTGTTTTGCATGTTTTTGTGGGTCTTTTTCTTCTCTTGTGTTTCCTGCTTAGAGAAGTTTCTTTAGCATTTCTTGTAAAGCTGGTTTGGTGGTGCTGGATTCTCTTAGCTTTTGCTTGTGTGAAAAGCTTTTGACTTCTCCATGAAATCTGAATGAGATCCTTGCTGGGTAGAGTAATCTTGGTTGTAGGTTTTTCTCGTTCATCACTTTAAGTATACCCTGCCACTCCCTTCTGGCCTGCAGAGTTTCCACTGAAAAAATCAGCTGATAACCTTATGGGGATCCCTTTGTATGTTATTTTTTGTTTTTCCCTTGATGCTTTTAATATTTTTTCTTTGTATTTAATTTTTGTTAGTTTGATTAATAGGTATCTCGGTGTGTTTTTCGTAGGGTTTATCTTGTATGGGACTCACTGTGCTTCCTGGACTTGGGTGACTATTTCCTTTCCCATGTTACAGAAGTTTTCAACTATAATCTCTTCAAATATTTTCTCAGACCCTTTCTTTTTCTCTTCTTCTGGGACTCCCATAATTCAAATGTTGGTGTGTTTAGTGTTGTCCCAGAGGTCTCTGAGATTGTCTTCAATTCTTTTCATTCCTTTCTCTTTATTCTGCTACTCCTCAGTTATTTCCACCATTTTGCCTTCCAGGTCACTTATTCGTTCTTCTGCCTCAGTTATTCTGTTATTGATTCCTTCTAGTGTGTTTTTCATTTCAGCTATTATGTTGTTCATCTGTTTGTTTGTTCTTTAGTTCTTCTAAATCTCTGTTAAACATTTCTTGTATTTTCTCAATCAGTACCTCCATTCTATTTCTGAGAGTCTGGATAATCTTTCCTATCATTACTCTGAATTCTTTTTCCAGTAGATTGCCTATTTCCTCTTCATTTATTTGGTCTTGTAGGTATTTACTTTGCTCCTTCATCTGTGACATATTTTTTTGCCTTCTCATTTTTTTTTTTTTTTCCTATGAGTGAGATTGTGCTCTTGTCTTACTGGTTGTTTGGCCTGAGGCTTCCAACACTGGGGTTTGTAGGCTACTGGTAGAGCTCGGTCTTGGTGCTGAGATGAGAAACTCCGTGAGACCTCACTCCAATGAATATTCCCTGGGGTCTGAGGTTCTCTGTTAGTCCAGTGGAATAACTGGACTCAGAGCTCCCACTGCAGGAGCTTCGGCCCAACCCCCAGCACATGAACCAAGATCCCACAAGGCACCTGGGGTGGCAAAAAATAATAACAAAGTAAAAAATAAAGGTAGACTAGGAAACTAACAGATATGTTAGGAAAAATATAAAAATAAAAATATAGATGAGTCTACAACCAGAAGGTACAACAGTACCACAATAGTAAAAAAGAAGAAGAGGATAATCAAGACAATATGGTACTGGCACAAAAACAGAAATATAGATCAATGGAACAGGATAGAAAGCCCAGAGGTAAACCCACGCACATATGGTAACCTTATCTTTGACAAAGGAGCCAAGAATATACAATGGAAAAAAGACAACCTGTTGAGTAAGTGGTGCTGGGAAAACTGGAAAGCTACATGTAAAAGAATGAAATTAGAAAAATTCCTAATACCATACACAAAATAAACTCAAAATGGATTAAAGACCTAAATGTAAGGCCAAACACTATAAACTCTTAGAGGAAAACATAGGCAGAACACTCAATGACATAAATCACAGCAAGATCCTTTTTGACCACCTCCTAGAGAAATGGAAATAAAAACAAAAATAAACTGGAACCTAATGAAACTTCAAAGCTTTTGTACAGCAAAGGAAACCATAAACAAGACCAAAAGACAACCCTCAGAATGAGAGAAAAAATTTACAAATGAAGCAACTGACAAAGGATTAATCTCCAAACTATACAAGCAGCTCATGCAGCTCAATATCAAGAAAACAAACAACCCAATCCAAAAATGGGCAGAAGAACTAAATAGACATTTCTCTAAAGAAGATATACAGATTGCCAACAAACACATGAAAGGATGCTCAACATCACCAATCATTAGAGAAATGCAAATCAAAACCACAATGAGGTGTCACCTCACACCGGTCAGAGTGGCCATCATCAAAAAAATCTACAAACAATAAATGCTGGAGAGGGTGTGGAAAAAAGGGAACCCTCTTGCACTGTTGATGGGAATGCAAATTCATACAGCCACTATGGAGAACAGTATGGAGGTCCCTCAACAAACTAAGAATAGAACTACCGTATGACTCAGCAATCCCCCTACTGGGCATATACCCTGAGAAAACCATAATTCAGAAAGAGACATGTACCACAATGTTCATTGCAGCACTATTTACAATGTCCAGGACATGGAAGCAACCTAAGTGTCCATCAACAGATGAATGGATAAAGAAGATGCGGCACACATATACAATGGAATATTACTCAGCCATAAAAGGAAACGAAATTGAGTTATTTGTAGTGAGCTGGATGGACCTAGGGACTGTCATACAGAGTTAAGTCAGAAAGAGAAAAATAAATATGGTACGCTAACACATATCTAAAAAAAACATGGTTCTGAAGAACTAGGGACAGGACAGGAATAAAGACGCAGACATAGAGAATGGACTTGAGGACACGGGGAGGGGGAAGGGTAAGCTGGGACAAAGTGAGAGAGTGACATGGACGTATATACACCACCATATGTAAAATAGATAGCTAGTGGGAAGCAGCTGCATAGCACAGGGAGATCAGCTCAGTGCTTTGTGACCACCTAGAAGGGTGGGATAGGGAGGGTGGGAGGGATACGCAAGAAAGAGGAGATATGGGGATATATGTATACCTATAGCTGATTCACTTTGCTATAAAGCAGAAACTAACACACCATTGTAAAGCAATTATACTCCAATAAAGATGTTAAAAAGAAAAAGAAAAAAGGGGTGGAGGGGGCTTCCCTGGTGGCGCAGTGGTTGAGAGTCTGCCTGCTGATGCAGGGGACACGGGTTCGTGCCCCAGTCCAGGAGGATCCCACATGCCGCAGAGCGGCTGGGCCCGTGAGACATGGCTGCTGAGCCTGCGCATCCGGAGCCTGTGCTCCACAACGGGAGAGGGCACAACAGTAAGAGGCCCGCGTACCACAAAAAAAAAAAAAGGAGGGCGGGGAAGGCCTTGGCTGTGGAGGGCGGGGCCAATGCTCAGGACCCACAGGGCTGTTAAAGGCCCTGGGTTCTGTGGGGGGTGGGGTTTAGGCTCAAAGAACAGAAGGGGCCCAGGCGTGCCCCCCACTCCTGGTCTCAGAGGGCAGGGGACATCACCTGCGAGCCCAGCAGGCTTCCTAGGCTCGAGTGGGCAGGGCAAACACCCTACTCTCCTCTCCTGCTCCTCCTGGATGGCTCCTCCCGCCTGCCTCTCCTGATCTCCCTGGCCTCCTTCCTATGCCCCCAAGGACCCACAAGACCTGGAGAGGGCTTTGGAGGGCAGGGGATTAGATTGGGAGCTCAGCAGGCTCCCCGGCCCGAGTCTGTATTTTGTATTTCTAAGCTTCAATAATCTTTTTACTGTACCACATGCTGCTCCCAAACTTGATTCCTTGTTCTTTATTCAAAATTAAATAACTGACATATTAATATAATAAAACAGCTTAGGTAAGACACACTATATGACTTGTCAAACGATGAGTTGTTTACAAGATTCTATATGAGTTTATAGCACTTTTGAGAAAAAAAGAACATAAAACCTGGAGAAAATGGCTCTACGCATGAGTTTTCTAGTTCTTCTATAATAAATAAAATTATCCATTAAAGAGCAAATAAATGCAAACTACTATGAGTATAAAACCTAAATAGTTTGATCAAATCACATGTAGTAAAATGTGTCAGTCCAAATATGTTGTAGCTTTCCTTTTGTTCTCTGTCTAAGCAATGGAAATATACGGTCACTTTTTATAGCATCTACACAAAATCTAATCATATCATCTGCTTTAGGCTTTTTAAAGCATCATTAAGTACAGAGCTAAGAACCATTTAATATTACTCTAACCCTAACGCTTGGTTGTATTAAAAACTGACAGTGCAAAAACAACTGGTCACACTGGCTCATTTAAACTTGTCAGCAACAAATGCAATTTAAAATTGTTATCCAAATAATGCCATGGAATTTAAGAAAGGCAGCATTAATGAGAATAATGAGGAACCATAAGAAAAAAAAATAGTGAATAGAGAGAACTTAGATTATACATGCCATGTGTTCCAATAAGCATTAAAAATGGTTACCAGATTATTGAGACAGATTTCAGTGTTCAAGGAACTGATAGTCTATGAAAGAGACCCACATGTTGACAGGCAATTTAAGGGCAGTATAAGTATCCTATAGGACCTTGGGGGAGCATAGCTTGGTACCCAACTCAGTCTTGTAGGAAAGGTCAAAGAAGTTTCCTAAAGGCAGTGTATTTTAAGTAGAGGAAAATAACAGAATTGAATTTAAAGAAATGGAGACTAGTCCATGCAGAAATGCAGAGGGAACAACCTGGATAAAGCCTTGAAGAGGTGGGAAAGAAAGCATGAAGCACTTAGGCACCTCAAAGCACAGCTATAGCGTCTACTACGAAAACTGGGAGGAGAGGAGTAACAAGGAATCAGAAAAAGAGACTGAATAGACAATGAATCCAGTTATGTTGAATTTGAACTTTTTTCTGAGAAAATAAAGAAGAATTGAATTTACACAGGAAGGACACAGTCTCAGTATAGTTTAGAAAAAATTCTCTGGTTACAGAGTAGAGAATAGGAACTAGAAGACAAGAAGAAAGGAGCAGAGTTGTATAACAACCATGTAAGAGATTAAGATGATCTAAACTATAAATTAATCTTTTAATTCTGGGTGTTCCATTTGAAAATGAAGTTCAGGAAAACACAAATTTTAATCTCTCATGGAAACAAAAAGTTTACATATTCATAATTCCAAGGGCTTCAAGTTCTTTTCACTTGCATTGTATTGTATAATGGCATAGCTGTCTCTAAGAAAGCACTTTCTCATTTATAGAGATGCTTGACACATTTCTTCCTGATAAGACTTGATGTGTCTGTAATATCTTGGCAGGTTTTCCATTTCCCCAATTTGTTAGGTATGAAAATGTAGGAAAACATGCATTTACTGAGCATACTAGTCAATCAGAGTATGCATAAAGGGAGAAGAATATTTATAATATTAAAAATTCATTGCTTCACGTGAATATCGGCACAATAAAGTACTTAGGAAAATCCCTGCTGAAAACTTTTGTATCATGGAAATTATATATACATATATGTGTACATATGTATGAATAACAATATAGTGAAATATAGTGTTCTGAACAGTGGAATTCCATGATTCATTACTTTATGGGGTAAGATTTACTGAATGAATGTTAGTGTATGTTGTTATGAAAATAGCATAACTGAGAAGACACTCATAAACATGATAGTACTCTAGAATAAAGCTAAATCAATACTGACACTGAGATCAAGAGATATTAATAATGAAGAAGCATGTCAAGATAGCAAAATAAATAATTCAGATGACTCTTAAGATAATTTTTGTACCAGCTCCCAACCAAAAAATAATAACAATACACTGACTTGCAATTTAACAACCAGTACAATTTAACACATAATCTTACAAATTATCTGTGCCTTAGGAAGTGAAGACCAAGTCATTTTATAAGATATATTCTAAAAAATAAAGGTAAGATAAAATTATATAGAAAGCAATATCTTGAATACATCTGCTTTACTTCATTTTCACTGTCACTACCCTAATAGAGGCCAACATTATCTCTCAATCAGACAACTAAAACAGTTTTCTCAAATTAAATGTTTCCACCACTATCCCAAGGATAAAGCCCAAACTGCTCAAAACAATTTGTAAGGCGCTTCATAATATTTTGTATGCTTTAAAAAGCCTCCATTTCACTTTTGCTGTTTTTTGTACCAGTATTTTTGATAGTTTTATTGTGGTATGACTGATATACAATAAAGCATATATATTTAAAGTGAACAATCTGATCAGTTTTGAGATACTTATACTAACTTGAAATCATAACCATACTAAAGACAATGAAGAAATCTGTCATTCCCAAAGGTTTCCTTGTTTCTCTCCCTATTACCCCTCCTCGTAAAATACCAATCCTTATGCAGCTACTGATCTGTTTTCTGTCACTACAGTGTTAAGAATTTTAAGCAATGGAATCATATAACATTTACTATTTTTTGTCTTTCTTCTTTCACTTAACCTAATAATTTTGAGATTCGGCTATGTGGTTGAATCAATCATTTATTTTTACTGCTTAGTACTATTCTAATGTATGAAAGGACCATAATATGTTTATGCATTCACCTGTTTATGTATATTTAGGCTGTTTCCAGTTTTGACAATTATGAGTAAAGTTTCTGTACATATTTGTTTAAAAAGCTTTGTGAAGATGCAGGTTTTCATTTATCTTTAGTAAACATCTAGAAGTGGAATAGCTGTGTTGTATGGTAGATGCATATTTAACATTTTAAGCAAGCCAAATTGTTTTCCAAAATTGTTGTACCATTTTATAGTCCAGCCAATCATTGCTTCAGTTGCTCCCCCTACGTTTCCCAAGCACTTCAGCCAAAACACACACACACACAAAAAAATCAAGTATACAATAAAGGTATTTTTTTTCTATAACTCAACTGAAACTATAGATTTCAACAACCCATTATGATAAAAAATTATTAATTTAAAAAATGTATTTTTACTTAAACAGTGCAATTAGCAGTTATTCAACATTTCAATTATATTTAAGATAGATCAATTTCAAATCAAACCTCAGCAAATGCAGCTTCACTCAGAATATATTTGAGTTTCATACATTTGGGCACCTGCTGGGGAGAGTGCAAGTTGGGATGGGTGTAGCTCTCATTCTGCTGTGTGATGATGTATAATTTTCCTTCTAACAGTTTGCTTTGGCCTCTATGACATAATCACTGTCATTCATCCCTGCTAGCATATGCTGAAGTAGCCTAAATATTGACATAGTCTCTAGGTAGTGACACGTCTATCATTCTGATTTCTTTTCTTGTCCTGGCTCCAAGCCCTTGGAGGCACAGCAGTACTCTCTCAGCCATTTTCATACTAAAATGAGGGTTCATAGATATTTAGCTGCTATCCTTTAAGTGAGACATCCTTCAGGAACATTCCCTTGAACTTTTCATCCAAGCATTGCTATCCTACTACTCAGATGCTTTGCTGAATATGAGGCTTCTCTACTGTAACACAAACTCCTGAGCTACACTCCAAGAAGCTAGGTACAGACTCCTCTGCTGTTCTAAGATCCCCCAAAATATAGGAATTCCTGTCACCATCTCACTGGAATGAATCCGGCAAAGGGGAGCACATTATGCTGTTAACTCTATTGCCCTTCTTTTCCTATTCATTTTCCTCCTTCCATCTGGTTGACTTTATCTTTCTTAAGAAAACTATCCTTTACACATTTTGCCATTCCCTCAGATTTATTATTCATTGTGTGAAGTTTTTACTAGACCTTCAGCACTAGTTCATCTGCTATAATTTAAATATTTTTGTTTTCCTTCGTTTCTATAGTTTCTTCCCTACCCTGTGGTAATTAAACATTATCTCTAAAAAAAGACTACTAACTTGGCACAGTGTTACACACTAAAAGAAGGACTGAAAATAAAATTCTATTCTAATGTGTGACTGTTTACTTATTTTCCTGCTTCCACCCATCAGGCCCAATCCCTGCATTATATTACTGATTCTTATTACTACAACCTGGAAGGCATCCTTAAAGCTCCCTTTTATGTTGTTTTGTAAAAAATGCATGTGATACCTTATTCTTTTTCATTTAGATTTCTTCTTCCCCTAATAAATTATTTTGCAAAATAAAAAAAAAAATTCATTGTTAAAATTTCAAAATATTATTCCTCTACAATTCTAATGATGACAGTATTTTGGCCTACGCAAAGGTACATGTTCTTCTGTGGGATTTCTAGACGCAGTTATCTTCTGTAAATTATTTTTTTCAGGATGGAAAATAAGCATATGTTACTGTGTAGCTAACTGCAAGAAGGGTCCTCCTTACTTGCATACCTACCCCAAGGGTCAAGCCTCCATCCCTCCATCCTGTGGAAAGAACTTTGTGGAATCTGAGTGATGACATATAAGCAAATGTCTTTCCTTAAACCAAAGCTTTCATCAACTGGCACCCTGGCTGAAATCTCCTGCCATTTGCTTCTCCTCCCCACAGCTCAGCTTATGTTTGGAAATGGCAGTGGTACCCGGGCTCTTCTGAGACTACAAAAGGCTATTTGGCCCCTTTCTGCTTCCTAAGTTTTCCCTAGCTTACCAGAATTTCCACATTACTTGCAGGAATTTCTTTACAATTAAATTCTTGGTTTCACTACAAACAAAACTGAAAGAAGGAAGCTTCCACTCCCTGCAGCAGTTACTTTAATCCTTTCCAGGGTAAGCAGTGTTCTTTCTAGCCTGGCTGTGGAGTCAGGTCTCTGCCAATACATCAGTCTGTTCTGTCATGTCTCAGGTGACCTGTGCTCAATTTGTCCTTAGTTCTCAGAGAAAGTGTTCAGTTATTTGAGGCAGAGTTTGAGATGAATCACCTCAGCTATTCTAACATTTGCTCAATATCCCTACCTTCAGCTTATTGCCCTGTATCTACCCTTTCAAATTCACTCTTATAATTGTCCAGAGTTATTTTCAAAATCAACAATGATTTCTAAGACTTCATCTTATCTGTGCACAACACTTTTTCACAGGGTAACAGCTATTGCCTCAAGATAACCTGACTTTTTAATTCTGGTCTAGTCTGAACCTCGTGTAGATACACACCTCATGTCCATTCTTAGAATTTTACACACAAGCCACATGTAATAGGTGTATATTTCACACTGTCCTCATAATGCAGCTATTAAACAAACAATAGTGCAAACAAACCTAAATTTCTTTTCCCTAAAACTCAATTTCTAGCTCTTGAATACATGTGCTTTCTGCCTGAGAGCAGAACACTAATAATCTAGCTATTTTCAAGTACATTCAAGTCAAATACATATACATATTATTTCAGGATTAAACTAATAAGGTGACAATAAATTTTACTTATAATTATTCAGAAGTCCTCTGTTTTCAGTTATGCCATTGATGGATGAATTATGGAAAACTTACATATGAGGAATTTTCACTTTCACTGCATCATGTAATATTTATTACCTTCGGTGAGGTATTATCTCTGTTTTAGAGATAGAGAAACTAAAACTTCAAGAAGTAAACTGTTTTCTAACGTTACCCGCCGAATCAGTGGCAGAAACAAGAGGTCTTCCAGCTGTACCAGAAACCCTTTTTTCTGTCAGGTTCTAGTTATTATAATTTAGGTGAGATACATTTGGTCCTCCTCCTTTTGGAAATTAGGAGGATTTCGAATCTGTGGGTCAGGAAACTGGAATTCTAGAGTCTAGAGCAACTTGCCTAACTGCCCTGTGCTTGAATTCCTGTTTTAGAAGATAAGTTGGCAGAATAACGTAATATTTGAAAGGTCCTCCAACTGGACATCCCAAGATTCTATCCACTTCAGCAAAAGGAAAGCATCAGTAAATGAGAGCCAAGTGGGAGGACGTTTTATTCTTTATATTTTCATCGAACAGCATTTGCAACTTAGATTCTGAGGAACAGGCACAGAACTGAAAGGATAACTATTAAAAAGAGATAAAAGAAACATGACTGCCAACAGTGTATGTATACGTTTATATAGTTTGAATGTGTGAATAGAGGGAAAATGTGAGAGTTAAATGGAAAAGAGTCAGAAAGAAACAGGTTTCTCTATTGTTTCAAAACCAGGGAAGAAGAGAGCCACATGAGGGCTTCTGTTGGTAGAGTGAGATTTTGATGTTTTTAATTGGGGGAGAGGAAGAGCATAGAGCTGAAAATACTAAGGCTTTCACTTTGGGAAAAGAGAGAAAGTCAGAGAAGAAATGCAGGAAAATATCAGCAGTGGAGATCAGGATATAAAAAAGTCAGTCAGAAATCAGGAAGCTTAAGAAAAACAGGAAAATTGTTTGGGGCAGTAATCTTAGTATTTTAACAATATGTGGGAGGCAACAATTTGCATAAACCATACACCATGAGGTAACGAAGACTTGGATGACATATACAATTTTAAGAGTGAGATCTTTAACAATGGAGATTTTTTAACTGCAGAGGTGATTATGTAAAATACTGTATATAGTGTGGTTCTACATTTTAAATTTGAAAATGATTCCTATTACTGAGTCATAAGATTCATTTCTTAGAGTTGCTTGTTTGTTGCATGCTTGGAGAAAGTCAAAGGAAAGAAAACCTTAAAAGTGCTCTCTAGTTTTTATGATTATGTAAAAAACATAGTTAATTAAGGTTGTTATTGTTTCTTGATTTGTTTCTGTCAAGGGCATGACAGAAAAAGAATAAGACAATTGCACAAGGAAGAGTACAGAACTATTTTCTCAATTGAACAACGAATATCCAAGATACTGAAGTAGAAAATTTGTTGACCTTTCCATAAGCATTCAGTTGTGTACAGTATTCCCCAATGAAGACCTACCATAAAAGCCCAAAGCACACAATACTTATGATGCCAAAATATTTTATGTTTTAAAAAATATGTAATGCAAAGATTCTCTGATTTTGTTCCCAAACTCCCAGGACTGCAATCCCTGAAGAGAAGGTCAAAGAAGAGAGTAATGATATCTGTGCCTAAGAAAATCCTTTGTGCATAATATGTCACTATTTCAGATTTCAAGTTTTTCCCAATATCCATGAGAAATGTACAAATGTGTGTGTATATGTACATACACACACACACAAACACACATACACATACCAAGCAGTTTTATTTTTACTGAACATGAAAATTTACGTGTTCAGAGATACATAAAGTAGAAATATAAAGCCTCAGACGTTTTCAAAAGTCTCCTTCATATGGATGAAAATATAAGAGCATATTTTGGAGAAAATGAGGCACTGAAATGACAATAATCATTAAAACTGTTTTAAAATGATATTTTGCAGCATCTTAGAAAGTCCCAGAGATGAGTGCATGTCAGTACACAGAAAGAAATGATAGAGGAACAGGAATTATTTTTAACTATCTCCTATCTGTGATCAAAAAAGCTAGGCTTTAAATGTTTATATATCATGGTTCTGCAAAAGATTTAATTGATAAAAGATCACAGAAAAGCAAAATTTGAAATTCACTTAGACTATTCCCTTTGCTTTTGGCAACACTGTATTATGAAAAGCTGCAAGCACATAGAAAAACTGAAAGAAGCCTATGGGAAATACGCATATGTCCTCCACCTAGATTCTGTAATTATAATTTTACTACACATACTTAGCACGTATCTATCCAGCTATCCATCCTTCTATATTGACCCTTTTTTTTTTCTTTTTTTTTTTTTTTTTTGTGGTATGGTACGCGGGCCTCTCACTGTTGTGGCCTCTCCCGTTACGGAGCACAGGCTCCGGACGCACAGGCTCTGGATGCACATATACCAAGAACTATGTTAGATAGTTTTCAGACAATGGTAGAAAATGTAGATATATTTCTGACCCCACGTAGAGTTCTCCTGCTTACAGAAACTATACGCCTAAGAAAAACTTTTTAAGACTGAGAAAAGAAAGTTTATTTCAACACTGATATAGTACAAAATTTTAAGTGTTTAGTGATTTAAATAAACTGCATAGGCCAATTTGGATATGTTATTTTTCTTTTCAGAAAATTTAATACTGTTGGAAATTATGGTAGTAATGATATGGGATGACAGACCACGAAAAATCATCAATAAATTAATGCTGCCAAAAACTAAGACAACTCAAATGTTCAAACAAACACCCCATCAACTCCACACATGAAAGGATGACAGGTAGAGGTTGTACAGCTCGTAGTGACAAGTTCTCATGGAGTTAGTTACTACTTCGTCCTCATTTTTCCTAAGGGAGTTTTAGTTTCTCTATGTCTCATCAAGTAATGATGTCAGAGTTTTTTTTTGCTTCAGAGAATTTGAGCCCATGGGACCTTGAACATAGAAATAACCCTGAATTGAGTCCTACGGCAACATTTTATTCCAGAGGGCCAAAATGAGTCTTTCTGTCATCATCATCAGAGAATAACTTCATCTCCAACAAACACTCTACCATCTTGCTGGAATGTCACCCATGTCCTGATTTCCTAAGAGGCTCTTTTTTGGCCCACCCAAATATTTTGTTACTTCTATTAGTTCTATTACAGCTTTCACTGCATTGTTTCAAAATAGCAAAGACTTGGGCTTCCCTGGTGGCGCAGTGGTTGAGAGTCTGCCTGCCGATGCAGGGGACACGGGTTCGTGCCCCAGTCCGGGAAGATCCCACATGCCGCAGAGCAGCTGGGCCAGTGAGTCATGGCCGCTAGGCCTGCGCGTCCGGAGCCTGTGCTCCACAACAGTTAGAGGCCCGCGTACCGCAAAAAAAAAAAAAAAAAAAAAATAGCAACGACTTGACTCCATCTCCACCCTACACCTTCAGGAAAGCAAAGATCACCTAGTTTTAATTTTTTACTTCTGTATTATCAATGCTATCCAATTTTTTGAAAATAAATTTTTAGATCAATAAATTTTGAATTAATGAATTGAAAGTTGTCTAAAATACTTAAAAATGCTGGTTATTTAAAATCCAGAGAGATATAATCCTTATTTAAGGAAATTAAAATTTTAAAGGAGACAGAGGACTCATTTCAAATGAGCTTTTACATGTCAATAAAAAGATAACTGAACAGAAAAAACTAAGCAAAAAACATAATTATGTGATTCCCTTAAAAACCATGTTTAATAATGGCAAATGTTTATTCTATCTTAAAAACTATTATAAATGATTTACATATTTAATCCTCACACAAGAGGTAAATAATATTGCTCTCATTTCATTTTACATAGGATAAAAGTGAGGCACAGGGAAGTTACTAGGATATGGTAATATTGCTATTTTATGATGGAGTTGAGATTCAGACAATCTAGCTCCAAAGCCTGAATATTTAACCATTATTCAACACTGTTCTAAGAACAATAAATACAAGAAAAGGTGGTCCACCTTATTCATAATGAAAAATGTAAATTAAATAAAAATGGGTACCACATTTCAACTCACACTAACAGAAATGCAAAGGTTGATAAACAGGTACACTGTAACTGTGACTGGGAGTGTAAACTGAAGGGAAATTTGGCAAAATCTATCCAATGCACTCATATGTGTACAAAGAGACATATACCAGGAAGTTCAAGACAGAACTGTTCATACGCAGACCTACTAGAGAATGACTTGAGGACACATGGGGGGGAAGGGTAAGCTGGGACAAAATAAGAGAGTGGCATGGGCATACATACACTACCAAATGTAAAATAGCTAGCTAGTGGGAAGCAGCCACGTAGCACAGGGAGATCAGCTCGGTGCTTTGTGACCACCTAGAGGGGTGAGATAGGGAGTGTGGGAGGGAGGAAGATGCAAGAGGGAAGAGATATGGGGATATATGTATATGTATAGCTGATTCACTTTGTTTTAAAGCAGAAACTAACACACCATTGTAAAGCAATTACACGCCAATAAATATGTAAAAAAAAAAAGAACTGTTCATAAAAGGAAAAAACGGGGGGCTTCCCTGGTGGCGCAGTGGTTGAGAATCTGCCTGCTAATGCAGGGGACACAGGTTCGAGCCCTGGTCTGGGAGGATCCCACATGCCGCAGAGCAACTAGGCCCGTGCACCACAACTACTGAGCCTGAGCGTTTGGAGCCTGTGCTCCACAACAAGAGAGGCCACGATAGCGAGAGGCCCGTGCACTGCGATGAAGAGTGGCCCCCGCTTGCCACAACTAGAGAAAGTCCTCGCACAGAAACGAAGACCCAACACAGCAAAAATAAATAAATAAATTACTAAACTCCTACCCCCAACATCTTAAAAAAAAAAAAAAGGAAAAAACTGGAAATTACCTAAATCCCAAAGGAAAGGGTTCTGATTACATACATGCTAGTGTATCCAAACAATGGAATAATATGCAGCTGTTAAAAAATTCCAAAGTAGGTTGTCTACACTAACCTGTAAAAGTTGTCCTTGATATAATTTCAAGTGGAAAAAAAAAAAAAGACCCAGCAAATGCTGAAAAGTATATATTTTTAAATTTTATGTTATTGATAAGAGTTAATATATTAAATATGCTTAGAAAAATCTCTGGAAGGATACACTTTAAAACATTAACAATGTTATATCCATATAATTGGTTGGCATGCTGAGGGAAGATGGATTTGGGACAGTTTAACTTTTTAAAATGCACCTTTCTATTTTGAGTTTATTTCAATGGGTGTGTATCCCTTTAACATTAAAAATAATTCAACGGTGATAGTATATAAACCTCTTACCTTCTTCTATAAATACTAAAGTAATATATATAATGATCAGCACACACTGCCGAAAATAAACATAGTGGCATCCTCACCTGCAAGTAAGATCCAGATCCAAGGTGCCCATCCCCAGCAGAGCACTTAAATTCAGGAAATGGAGTCTAGTAGCCAGTGTCTATTTTAGTCCCATTAGATTTGTGACAGAATCTCTCCTGGCAAGCAATCTCTAGTGTTATCAGTCTTACAAATAGCTCCTTGGGGCTTTTCTTCTTGTTACTTTGTGTGGCAATTTCACAAAACCACAGCACAGTATAAGTTTCTGAAACTGCTGTTAGCTTCCAGAGGGTGGGAGCTCAGGTGTCATTTTCTTTCTTTGCCTCCTGGTTCTGTGCACTAATGTAGTAGCTAGCTTCCCTGGAGGACCATTACAGACCTACTGTCTCTTTCTTAGTAACTTAAATTGATTGACCACATGTCATCAGACTCAACCTATACCATGTTTCCCCATTAATTTCAGTAGAATTTAGTACCCCTAAGAATAATACAAATGATGAAGCATTTACTATTCTAGCAAAATGGTACCCTCCCCACCCTTTTACAAAGCCAAACCTCATGATTTCTGTACTAAAAGTAGTAATTTCCTCCAACAAGGGAAAGTCAGAAGGCTAGGACTTGGACCACATAAAAATGTAAAGTTTTTACTTTGTTTTTCTTTGCCTTAATTTTCTAGAAGATTTACATTCATAAGAAGTTTCAGTAGCAATGTAATACAGCAAATACTAAAAGGATGGCAATGTAACACAATTTGTGAACACAGAAAGAGATGAAGAACAGGCACTGAAAATATAGATGTTCATGATTTCAATATATGCTCTCATGTTTTTACTGAAGAGCTTGAAGTTGAATCCATTACTGGATGGTCAAGAAATAATGTGACAACATATATAATTTATCTTCCAAAACATAAAATTTTAGGGGAAAGTGGGCTCCTATTAGTAATTTTTATGGGATGACAGGCATAAACTGGGACTCTCCCAGGAAAAACAGAACATGAGGTCACCCTGTCTAAAGGACAACATAACCTGGTAGACTGATCTTGGCCTTTGTCTTAGGTAAACTTGTATTTTAATTCCAATTCCTCAGTTTTAGAGTAAAATGTTTACATGGGCCTCAGAGTCCTCTTTTATCGAATTGACTTAGTACAGAGAGCTTGAAAGTATGGAAACATTAATATATTGTACATAAAGCATGCAGTTCACTGAAGGTATTCAAATTAGTAGGTAGGTCCTATCCATATATGAATAGCCTTGCACAAAGAATAAAGCTCTTGCTGTCTGCTGACCTCTCCACATTTAAAGTTCTTCACTTCAACATGTTAGAGTATCATCAGACTTTTCAACCACGGTGCTTTTTGCCAAAAGAAAATTGAGCCAGATATGCAAAATACTCAAAGAAACAAATGTGAGCAAAGAGTCTATAAAAGGTACACATAAATGGTTATCAACATGGAAGAGCTCAGAGAATATTGTTCCCATGAGAACCTCCTGAGGAATCTACTAGGGTTAGCTTCAGGCAGTCAAATAACTAGACAGACATTGGCATAAAGACTTGTGATGAGCATTAAACATATAGTTACTTGTAGAACTACAATTAGAAGAGATTAGAAAGGAGAAAGCACAGTGTGTCAAGGCTAATATGCACACAGGACAGATTATGTTGGCAGTGATACCAACAACATTGATATTCTGAGACTACTGTGATTACGTGGTATGATAAAAGAAAAGAGCAGTTATTCTAAATTGCATTTCCTATGATCTTGAGAATGCTGATTCCTGGTTTGGAAGAAAAAAGATACTAGATAAGGTTAAGTATTAATGAATTTGATTGAAAGAATCAGTATGAGATCATGAAGTATTTTATCATATATTATACATATACGATATATCTATATCTATACCTACGTTCTAGCTCTGTCCACCAAAGAGGTCGAAAAGCAATGACCAGCCAGGTTAACGCTGGGCATCCCTAGTGCACAGATTCTGGTCTTAAAAATACTATTACACAATCAACAAAACAAGGCCTTCTTAGAAAAACATCTCCTTCTAGGTCTAGGTCAGGGAATGCACAAGGTGAGCCTGAAACATCTTATCATAATCAAATTGCAAAGAAGTTATCAAGGCTCATGTAAGGTCAAAAAGTCTCTAGAGTCAATCTAAAGAATCTCCTCCTACCCAAAGATGGTAAAATTTGAACTTCCTTCTTACAGGAAATGCAATTAAGCCTTCTAAACCTTCCAAATATACATGCATCTATGAGTATATAACATTAACTTGAGGATGGAGAATGAAAGGAAAATAATTCTTTATCTTGAAAACTGGTAAATAAAGGAAAACAATCAAGCATTATTTTGCCTTTCCTATATAAGCTTTATTACTAGATAACCTAATAATAGATAAAGTATTGAATTTGAATATCTCCATTTTTCAATGTCTACTAACTCAGGTTCTTCAACAGATAAATTATAACAAAAAGAAAGGATGAAGGCATAAAAGAAGTAACAATGCTTTTAAAAAGACCGAATTATAGTATCCAAAATGCAGTCTTGGGTGATAAAATTATAAAGAAACACAAAGAAGTGGTTTAGTACACAAGACAAATAGTGACTACTTTGGAGGGATAAAAAAAGGTTGTGATTAGGATGGGACATAAGGAAAGAGTTTCCGGGGTGAGAATGACAAAGTTCTATTTTTTGGCCTGTGTGGTGGTTATACAAGTATAATAATCTTTAGAATAACACACATTTTTGGTGAGGTTTTCAGTATCTGTGTTTTACCTTATAATATAAAGGAGGAAAATATCCACACCTTGTTCCTACTCCCAAAGTTTCTGATTTCATTGATGGGGCAGAGATGGAGCACTGGATAGTTTGCTGAATTTCCAGAGATGATTTTAATGTGTAAATACAATTTTTTCTTTGCTCCTATGTTGTAAAAACATGATGAGATATCTGAACTTGGGAAACTTACAATTTAGACCAAATAAAGAGTATTTTATGCTTCATTAAGTCACTGTGAGGTAGGTGCCCACTGATAGATGACTGGATAAAGAAGACATGTTATAAAGACAATGGAATATTACTCAGCCATAAGAAAGAATGAAATCTTGCTATTATGCAACAACATGAATGGACCTAGAGGGTATTATGCTAAGTGAAATGTCAGAGAAAGACAAAAACCATGTAACCTCACTTTCATGTGGAATCTAAAAAACAAATGAATAAACAAAACAAAACATAAACAGACCCATAGATACAGAGAACAAAGGTTGTCAGGGGAGGGGATGGGATGTGGGAAAAGTGGGTAAAGGGGATTAAAGAGTACGAAATTCTAATTATAAAATAAGTACAGAATTGTAATGCACAGCATAAGTGATACAGTCAATAATATTGTATAGTTTCTTATGCTGACAGATGGTTACTAGATTTAATGTGGTGATCAATTTGTAATGTATATAAATGCTGAATCACTATGGTCTACATCTGAAACAAATATAATATTGTATATCAACTATATTCCCATAAAAATATTAAAAAATATCTAAATTTTCTTAACAAATATGACTTAAGAAAGAGATTTATCAAATCATATTTCTTTTAAAGAACAACTATTCTGATGTCACTGATTCTTTTGAATCAACAATTTAACCTAGCACTCCTTCAAAGTCATGTCTGGTATTTGTGCTCCCATGAAGTGAAGCCAAGTTCATTTTTTCTTTATTCTAATTGTCAAATATTTTTATTTAAAATATACAAATATGTATTTTATATATATATGAAATTTATACTATATGTACTAAATATAAAATATGTTTTCATCTATAATTTTATATTCTATGCTGTAAACCTTTTCTTAAACTTCTTCCCACGATGACCAAGCTCTCATGTTTCATCAAAGTTTTCTAGACTCCCTTCATTGTAAATGTTTTGCTCTTAACTGAAAGTATTTTGCTCCTTTACCCTGCTTGAAACATAAAATCTTCAATACTCTATCACCTAGGGCTTGCCAGGCTGTACATCCCATAAATGTTCTAGGCCCCTTGATGCTCCTTTTTTCTCACTGTTCTTGTTCTTATTTATTGGCCTTTCCTTTGTTTACTTAGAATTTCCTCCAGAGGATAGCTTAGGAAAGGAAAATTAGTCAGCAACCAAATCAAACTTGTCCATGTTATGTTTTTTTACTTAAAAGTTCTAAGGGAACAGAGTAGATCAAAATTTCTGCATTTCTGGCTATAAATAACCAAGACCTTTGTTTTTAAACTGATGATAATAGTCCACCACTGGAGAAACTCTGATTTTTAGTTTTCTTAATAGACATAAGAGTTGCATTTTCTGGAATGTTAACCATGTTTTCAAAGAAGCGGTAGCTGTTAACGATGCTATAAAACCCAGGCACTTGATTTGGTTCTCTGGTCTAACTAAGCTATTCCCTGCCATTATACATAATTGAGAGTTAATTTGCCTGTCAACACTAAAAAATCAATTCTGTACCTTAAGAATAAATATTTTTAATAATATACTCATTACCCTTTTGTTTCAATTACAATAAAATATGATCCAAAACAGTCTATTCTATCGTTAAATGACTTGTTTCATTTTGCCATTCCTCTAAAACTATAATTAACAATAACAAAAACAAGAACTCCTCTACATGAGATTTATCTTAGGAGGGCACAAACCAAAGCTAAAAGTAACCCTCAAATGTCCTAGCCAAAGACCTGCTGATACTGAAGCAGAATCCAAGAATATAAGTGAAAGGCTATTTTAATTCTTTTTTCATTCTTAAATTACACTAAATTGCTGCTGTCAAATGGAGATGAAAAACAGAAAAATAGAGGCTTGTAAATTCCTTGATATTTAACTAGATTCCTCAGTGAATATTTAATCCTGAATCTTAGTTTCTTTCTCAAAAATCTGATATTAAACACTAGAGTGGTTTGACCAGAGACATATTTTCTAGACAAATTGCTCAATATATTAACTGAAACACACTTTTTATTCTTGACCACCAGTGAGTGCATCATGGCTAAAGTTGATTGCCAGGAAGTACTAAATAGACCATTACATTTCGATCCCAACAGCATCTATGATGCATCAATAGGTCCATCTTGGATTGGCTGAAGGGCCTTATTAAAAGATATGCCTTGGGCTTCCCTGGTGGCGCAGTGGTTGAGAGTCCGCCTGCCGATGCAGGGGACACGGGTTTGTGCCCAGTCCGGGAGGACCCCACATACCAAAGAGCGGCTGGGCCTGTGGGCCATGGCCTCTGAGCCTGCGTGTCCGGAGCCTGTGCTCCTCAACAGGAGCGGCCACAACAGTGAGAGGCCCACGTACCGCAAAAAAAAAAAGATAAACAACAAAGAGCCAATGTCTAGCACAGGGAATTATATTTAATATATTACAATAACCTATAATGGAAAAGAATCTGGAAAATTATATATATTTTATATATATATATACATACATATACATATATAAATCACTTTGCTGTACACCTAACACAACACTGAAAATCAACTAGATTACAATAAAAAAATTTTAAAAAGAAAAGAATTCTTTATCTTTCATCAGTTGAAAATACATAGTCATCTGCAAAAAGTCTCTTCATAATTAATGGTCTGGAGGAGACCTATGTAGTGTCTAACCCTCAGCTGCAATGAATGACATACAAAGTAATGACCTTGACTTATTCATTTCTTTGATTTGCAAAAATGTATTTCCTATTGCCTTCCACCCCACACTTATCCACTATTATCAAAATCATTTCATAAATACCTAAGAAAATTATCTGACTCCCAAAATTTCTATAGAATGCATAAGAGAAAATTTTATAATTTTAACAAAAATTAATTTCTGCTATGTGAATTAATTTGTGCTATGTGCCTGAAGTCACTGCAAAATATCAACATACCTATTTATTAATATTTTATAGGTTCAATTAATATTTTCAATCATAGTATTTACTATAATAGAGCTATTTATGTTTAAAACATAGTATATAAAAATAAAAATTATACAGTTATATTACGTTATTTTTAAAAATTCAAATCACAGATCCTCAAAAGTATAATTGGAAGGTTTAAAAGGAAAAAAATACTAATATCTGAATTTTAAAAAATCACCTTCATTGCAGTCTATTAATTTTTCTAACCTGACTTTAAAGACATTCTGTAGTCATCCGGGTCCCATTAAATATAAAGCAGGTGTTCAGAGATTTGACAGCACTGTATATAACCATAATATATTGGGCACAAGCACAATTTCCATACATAGGCGAGTGGTTGAATACAGTAACTATATATTATGAAGAAATGTACAGTTGCAAAAAAAAAAAGAAAAGAAGATCATCTCTGAACTCACAGGGAGTGATTTCAGGTTTAAGAAAGCAAAGGGAAAATATCTTAATGCAAGAAATAAGGGGAAATAATAAAATGTACATGCATCTGTTCATTTGTGCAAATAGAAACATAGGAGCAATAAATAAAACTAATGAAATGAAAGTTATACGGCAAGGGGTTCATAAGGTTCTACAGATTTTTGCATAGAAACTGGGTGGGAAGAAGGGGAGAATAAAACAGATTAGATGGAATCACAGGAGGCATATTGACACTATTCTGAATAAATTTTTTATATATTTCTGACATAACTATGTTAATGTTTTACAGATTCAAATAAGTAAATAAATAAAATCAATAGGGATGGAGTTTGGAGGCCAACTTGGAACAAAAAAAAAAATTAACCTAGCTGTACTGTGAATTAATAATATAACTCATTGAAGGGGCGGGGAAAATCAATGTAAATAACCTTGGAAAACAATATTTTGAATATACTCTCTAAGGCTAAAGCACAGCAAAGAACTATACACAAATATTGTACTCTAGTTGGTAGGTTTTTTTATTATAGAGTATGGGTTAGCAATTCTGAAGCTATTTTATGCATCTTCTAGGTTTGAGCAAATAAGTACAAACGTAATGCATAAGCAGAACCATGTTTCTCAGTATTGTAGAAAACAGTTATATGAAAACAAAAACTATTATGAGGAGAATGTGCTCCTCAGAATGACTGAATAAAGCAAAAAGATATAACACCTGGTATACAGAAATTCAACATAGATGTGACTCTAACAAAATCATCAGGATACACGTAAGGAGAAACAAAGACAAGAATTGTTCACAAGGCCTAGTGATGGACCAGTGCAGATAGGAAGATAAAAGGATTCAGGATTCTAGGAAAGATGTCTGTGAGAGAAAAAATGGACATATTGGATTAACTGATATATTTAGTCCATACAGAGAGGAGTTTTACATCTCTGACAAAGAGGTGTTAACAAATTATTACTAGATAGAGAATAAAAAATGAAAAATAGGGCAATTTTAAATTCCAGTGAAGTTAAAAAGATACACTAGAAAGGACAGGTAATTATAATGCTTGACAATATGTTTCTCAATAGAAATTTACAATGCAACATGATCATGGAACATAATTTTTAAAGAATAAAAGGAAAAGAACTTTGAACCTAAAGCTTTATGTCCAGCTGAATTATTATTTGAAAGTCAGGGAATAATAAAACTATTTCCATGCATTCATGGTTTCAGAGGATTAGTATTATAAGACCTACATAGAAGAAACTTTTGGATGAAGTTCACAGATAAGGAAAACAAATCCAGAAGATGTTGGGAAAGAAAAGGTATATAATAGTAAACAATAAGATTGATTTTTTATTTTTATTTTTTTTGCGGTACGTGGGCCTCTCACTGTTGTGGCCTCTCCCGTTGCGGAGCACAGGCCCTGGACACACAAGCTCAGCGGCCATGGCTCACGGGCGCAGCCACTCCGCGGCATGTGGGATCTTCCCAGACTGGGACACGAACCCGTGTCCCCTGCATCGGCAGGTGGACTCTCCACCACTACGCCACCAGGGAAGCCCCTAAGCACTGATTTTTAATTACAGGACAGTTACCATAAAATTCAAGAGTATATAATTTTAAGCTAACAGAATAAAGTTTCATCTATTCAATGGTAAGTAGAAATAGAAACAATAACACAGAAAGTTCAGTAAGTAGAAAATGTGCAAAATAGGACAAAAATAAGTTCTAAAATAAGAGTAATTACTATCTGTGTCTACTGATTAAACTCGCCCATTGAAATCTAGAGGCTCCTAGAGAGAATAAAAAATAATACTGAACTAAGAAAAAAAAAAACTGAATTGTATGTGGTTTCAAGAGAAACATATAAAAAAAAATAGGACTGAAAAATAAAAAGATGCAAAAAAAGACACAGGCAAAGATGAACCAAAATCACACCAGAACAGAAATCTTACTATATAAAAAAAGACAGACAGGAGAAGATGGCGGAAGAGTAGGACGCAGAGATCACCTTCCTCCCCACAGATACATCAGAAATACATCTAAACGTGGAAGTGCTCCTACAGAACACCCACTGAACGCTGGCAGAAGACCTCAGACCTCCCAAAAGGCAAGAAACTCCCCACGTACCTGGGTAGGGCAAAAGAAAAAAGAAAAAACAGAGACAAAAGGATAGGGACTGGACCTGCACCAGTGGGAGGGAGCTGTGAAGGAGGAAACATTTCTACACACTAGAAGCCCCTTCGCGGGTGGAAAAAGTGGATGGCGGAGGGGGAAAGCTTCGGAGCCACGGAGGAAGCGCAGCAACAGGGGTGCGGAGGGCAAAGCAGAGAGATTCCTGCACAGAGTATTGCTGCCGACCAGCACTCACCAGGCCAAGAGGCTTGTCTGCTCACCCGCCGGGATGGGCTGGGGTTGGGAGCTGAGGCTCAGGCTTCGGAGCTTAGATCCCAGGGAGAGGACTGGGGTTGATGGCGTGAACACAGCCTGAAGGGTTTAGTGTGCCACGGCTAGCGGGGAGGGAGTTGAGGAAAAGTCTGGAGCTGCTGAAGAGACAACAGACTTTTTCTTGCCTCTTTGTTTCCTGGTGCGCGAGGAGAGGGGATTAAGAGCGCTGCTTAAAGGAGCTCCAGAGACGGATGCGAGTGGTGGCTAACAGCGCGGACACCAGAGACGGGCATGAGACGCACAGGCTGCTGCTGCCGCCGCCAAGAAGCCTATGTGCGAGCACAGGTCACTATCCACACCCCCCTTCTGGGGAGCCTGTGCAGCCCGCCACTGCCAGGGTCCCGGGATCCAGGGACGACTTCCCCAGGAGAACGCACGACGCGCCTCAGGCTGGTGCAACATCACGCCGGCCTCTGCTGCAACATCACGCCGGCCTCTGCTGCCGTAGGCTCGCCCCGCATCCGTACCCCTCCCTCCCCGCGGCCTGAGTGAGCCAGAGCCCCCGAATCAGTGGCTCCTTTAACCCTGTCCTGTCTGAGCGAAGAACAGACGCCCTCAGGCGACCAGAGCCAAATCCAAAGCTGAACCCCGGGAGCTGTGCGAACAAAGAAGAGAAAGGGAAATCTCTCCCAGCAGCCTCAGAGGCAGCGGATTAAAGCTCAACAATCAACTTGGTGTGCCCTGCATCTGTGGAATACCTGAATAGACTACGAATCATCCCAAATTAAGGAGGTGGACTTTGGGAGCAAGATAGATTATTTTTTCCCCTTTTCCTCTTTTTGTGAGTGTGTATGTGTATGCTTCTGTGTGAGATTTTGTCTGTATAGCTTTGCTTTCACCATTTGTCCTAGGGTTCCGTCTGTCCTTTTTTTTTTTTTAACTTTTAAAAAGATTTTTTCTTAATAATTATTTTTTATTTTAATTATTTTATTTTATCTTACTTTATTTTATTTTATCCTCTTTCTTTCTATTTTTTCTCCTTTAATTCTGAGTCGTGTGGAGGACAGTCTCTTGGTCCTTCAGCCAGGGGTCAGGGTTGTGCCACTAAGGTGGGAGAGATAACTTCAGGACACTGGTCCAAAAGAGACCTCCCAGCTCCATGTAATATCAAATGGCGAAAATCTCCCAGAGATCTCTGTCTCAACACCAACACCCAGCTTCACACAATGACCAGCAAGCTACAGTGCTGGACACCCTATGCCAAACAACTAGCAAGACAGGTACACAGTCCCATCAATTAGCAGAGAGGCTGCCTACAATCATAATAAGGCCACAGACACCCCAAAACACACCACCAGACGTGGACCTGCCCACCAGAAAGACAAGATCCAGCCTCATCCACCAGAACACAGGCACTAGTCCCCTCCACCAGGAAACCTACACAAACCACTGAACCAACCTTAGCCACTGGGGACACACACCAAAAACAATGGGAACTACGAACCTGCAGCCGGCAAAAAGGAGACCCCAAACACAGTAAGATAAGCAAAATGAAAAGACAGAAAAACTTACAGCAGATGAAGGAGCACGGTAAAAACCCACCAGACCTAACACATGAACAGGAAATAGGCAGTCTACCTGAAGAAGAATTCAGAATAATGATAGTAAAGACGATCCAAAATCTTAGAAGTAGAATAGAGAAAATGCAAGAAACATTAGACAAGGACCTAGAACAACTAAAGAGGAAACAAGCAATGATGAACAACACAATAAATGAAATTAAAAAATACTCTAGAAGGGATCAATAGCAGAATAACTGAGGCAGAAGAACGGATAAGTGACCTGGAAGATAAAATACTAGAAATAAGTACTGCAGAGCAGAATAAAGAAAAAAGAATGAAAAGAACTGAGGACAGTCTCAGAGACCTCTGGGACAACATTAAACACACCAACATGCGAATTATAGGGGTACCAGGAGAAGAAGAGAAAAAGAAAGGGATTGAGAAAATATTTGAAGAGATTATAGTTGAAAACTTCCCTAATATGGGAAAGGAAATAGTTAATCAAGTCCAGAAAGCACAGAGTCCCATACAGGATAAATCCAAGGAGAAACATGCCAAGACACATATTAATCAAACTACCAAAAATTAAATAAAAAGGGCTTCCCTGGTGGCGCAGTGGTTGAGAGTCCCCCTGCCGATGCAGGGGACATGGGTTCGTGCCCCAGTCCAGGAAGATCCCACATGCCACAGAGCGGCTAGGCCCGTGAGCCATGGCCGCTGAGCCTGTGCGTCCAGAGCCTGTGCTCTGCAACGGGAGAGGCCACAGCAGTGAGAGGCCCACGTACCACCAAAAAAAAAAAAAAAAAACTTAAAGACAAAGAAAACATATTAAAAGCAGCAAGGGAAAAACAAAAAATAACACACAAGGGAATCCCCATGAGCTTAACGGCAGATCTTTCAGCAAAAACTCTGCAAGCCAGAAGGGAGTGGCAGGACATATTTAAAGTGATGAAGGAGAAAAACCTACAACCAAAATTACTCTACCCAGCAAGGATCTCATTCAGATTTCATAGAGAAATTAAAACCTTTACAGACAAGCAAAAGCTGAGAGAGTTCAGCACCACCAAACCAGCTTTACAACAAATGCTAAAGGAACTTCTCTACGCAAGAAACACAAGTGAAGGAAAAGACCTACAATAACAAAACAATTAAGGAAATGGTGATAGGAGCATACATATCAATAATTACCTTAAATGTAAATGGATTAAATGCTCCCTCCAAAAGACAAAGACTGGCTGAATGGATAGAAAAACAAGACCCATACATATGCTGTCTACAAGAGACCCACATCAGACCTAGGAACACATACAGACTGAAAGTGAAGGGATGGAAAAAATATTCCATGCAAATGGAAATCAGAAGAAAGGTGGAGTAGCAATTGTCATATCAGACAAAATAGACTTTAAAATAGAAACTATTACAAGAGACAAAGAAGGACACTACATAATGATCATGGGATCGATCCAAGAAGAAGATATAACAACTGTAAATATTTATGCACCCAACATAGGAGCACCTCAATACATAAGGCAAATACTAACAGCCATAAAAGGAGAAATCGACAGTAACACATTCATAGTAGGGGACTTTAACACCCCACTTTCACCAATGGACAGATCATCCAAAATGAAAATAAATAAGGAAACACAAATTTTAAATGATACATTAAACAAGATGGACCTAATTGATATTTATAGGACATTCCATCCAAAAACAACAGAATACACATTTTTCTCAAGTGCTCATGGAACATTCTCCAGGATAGATCATATCTTGGGTCACAAATCTAGCCTTGGTAAATTAAAGAAAACTGAAATCATATTAAGTATCTTCTCCAACCAAAATGCTATGAGACTAGATAGCAATTACAGAAAAAGATCTTTAAAAATTACAAACACATGGAGGCTAAACAATACACTACTTAATAATGAAGTGATCACTGAAGAAATCAAACAGGAAATCAAAAAAACCTAGAAACAAATGACAATGGAGACACGACGGCCCAAAACCTATGGGATGCAGCAAAAGCAGTTCTAAGAGGGAAGTTTATAGCAATACAATCCTACCTTAAGAAACAGGAAACATCTTGAATAAACAACCTAACCTCGCATCTAAAGCAATTAGAGAAAGAAGAACAAAAAAACCCCTAAAGTTAGCAGAAGGAAAGAAATCATAAAGATCAGATCAGAAATAAATGAAAAAGAAATGAAGGAAACAATAGCAAAGATCAATAAAACTAAAAGCTGGTTCTTTGAGAAGATAAACAAAATTGATAAACCATAGCCAGATGCATCAAGAAAAAAAGGGAGAAGACTCAAAGCAATAGAATTAGAAAGGAAAAAGGAGAAGTAACTGACACTGCAGAAGTACAAAGGATCATGAGAGATTACTACAAGCAACTCCTTGCCAATAAAATGGACAACCTGGAAGAAATGGACAAATTCTTAGAAATGCACAACCTGCCGAGACTGAACCAGGAAGAAATAGAAAATATGAACAGACCAATCACAAGCACTGAAATTGAAACTGTGATTAAAACTCTTCCAACAAACAAAAGCCCAGGACCAGATGGCTTCACAGGCGAATTCTATCAAACATTTAGAGAAGAGCTAACACCTATCCTACTCAAAATCTTCCAAAATATAGCAGAGGGAGGAACACTCCCAAACTCATTCTACGAGGCCACCGTCATCCTGATACCAAAACCAGACTAGGATGTCACAAAGAAAGAAAACTACAGGCCAATATCACTGATGAATATAGATGCAAAAATCCTCAACAAAATACTAGCAAACAGAATCCAACAGCACATTTAAAGGATCATACACCATGATCAAGTGGGGTTTATTCCAGGAATGCAAGGATTCTTCAATATACGCACATCAATCAACGTGATATACCATATTAACAAACTGAAGGAGAAAAACCATATGATCATCTCAATAGATGCAGAGGAAGCTTTTGACAAAATACAACACCCATTTATGATAAAAACCCTGCAGAAAGTAGGCGTAGAGAGAACTTTCCTCAACATAATAAAGGCCATATATGACAAACCCACAGTCAACATCATCCTCAATGGTGAAAACCTGAAACCATTCTCACTAAGGTCAGGAACAAGGCAAGGTTGCTCACTCTCACCACTCTTATTCAACATAGTTTTGGATGTTTTCGCCACAGCATTCAGAGAAGAAAAAGAAATAAAAGGAATCCAAATCAGAAAAGAAGTAAAACTCTCACTGCAGATGACATGATACTATACATAGAGAATCCTAAAGATGCTACCAGAAAACTACTAGAGCTACTCAATAAATTTGCTAAAGTAGCAGGATACAAAATTAATGCACAGAAATCTATGGCATTCTTATATACTAGTGATGAAAAATCTGCAAATGAAATTAAGAGAACACTCCCATTTATCATTGCAACGAAAAGAATAAAATATCTAGGAATAAACCTACCTAAGGTGACAAAAGATCTGTATGCAGAAAATTATAAAACACTGATGAAAGAAATTAAAGATGATAAGAAATAGATGGAGAGATATACCATGTTCTTGGATTGGAAGAATCAACAATGTGAAAATGACTCTACTACCCAAAGCAATCTACAGATTCAATGCAATCCTTATCAAACTACCAATGGCATTTTTCACAGAACTAGAACAAAAACTTTCACAATTTGTATGGAAACATAAAGGACCCTGAATAGCCAAAGCAATCTTGAGAACGAAAAATGTAGTTGGAGGAATCAGGCTCCCTGACTCCAGACTATACTGCAAAGCTACAGTAATCAAGACAGTATGGTACTGTCACAAAAACAGAAATATAGATCAATGGAACAGGATGGAAAGCCCAGAGATAAACCCACGCACATATGGTCACCTTATCTTTGATAAAGGAGGCAAGCATATACAGTGGAGAAAAGATAGCCTCTTCAATAAGTGGTGCTGGGAAAACTGGACAGCTACATGTAAAAGAATGAAATTAGAACACTCCCTAACACCATACACAAAAATAAACTCAAACTGGATTAAAGACCTAAATGTAAGGCCAGACACTATCAAACTCTTAGAGGAAAACATAGGCAGAACACTCTATGACATAAATCACAGCAAGATCCTTTTTGACCCACCTCCTAGAGAAATGGAAATGAAAACAAAAATAAACAAATGGGACCTAATGGAACGTCAAAGCTTTTGCACAGTAAAGGAAACCATAAACAAGACCAAAAGACAACCCTCAGAATGGGAGAAAATATTTGCAAATGAAGCAACTGACAAAGGATTAATCTCCAAAATTTACAAGCAGCTCATGCAGCTCACTAACAAAAAAACAAACAACCCAATCCAAAAATGGGCAGAAAACCTAAACAGACATTTCTCCAAAGAAGATATACAGATTGCCGACAAATACATGAAAGAATGCTCAACATCATTAATCATTAGAGAAATGCAAATCAAAACTACAATGAGAGAGTTCCGGGAAGATGGCGGAAGAGTAAGACGCGGAGATCACCTTCCTCTCCACAGATACACCAGAAATACATCTACGCGTGGAACAACTCCTACGGAGCACCTACTGAACGCTGGCAGAAGACCTCAGACCTCCCAAAAGGCAAGGAACCCCCCACATACCTGGTTAGGGCAAAAGAAAAAGCTAAACAGAGACAAAAGAATAGGGACGGGTCCTGCACCAGCGGGAGAGAGCTGTGAAGGAGGAAAAGTGTCCACACACTAGGAGCCCCTTCGCGGGTGGAGACTTCGGGAGGCGGAGTGGGGGAGCTTGGGAGCCGCGGAGGAGAGCACAGCAACAGGGGTGCGGAGGGCAAAGCGGACAGATTCCAGCGCAGAGGATCGGGCCGACCGGCACTCACCAGCTGAGAGGCTTGTCTGCTCGCCCGCCGGGGCGGGCGGGACTGGGAGCTGAGGCTCCGGCTTTTGTCGGAGCGCCGGGAGAGGACTGAGGTTGGCGGCGTGAACACAGCCTGCAGGGCGTTGGTGCGCCGCGGCTGGCCGGGAGAGAGTCTGGGGAGGGGTCTGGACCTGCCGAAGAGGCAAGAGACTTTTACGTCCCTCTTTGTTTCCTGGTGCACGAGGAGGGGGGATTGGGAACGCTGCTTGGGAGAGCTCCGGAGACGGGCGCGAGCCGCGGCTAAGAGTGCGGAGCCCAGAGACGGACATGGGACGCTAAGGCCGCTGCTGCCGCCGCCAGGAGGCCTGTGTGCGAGCGCAGGTCACTAGCCACACGCCCTTCCGGGGAGCCTGTGCAGCCCGCCGCTGCCGGGGTCCCGGGATCCGGGGACGGCTCCCCCGGGAGAGCGCACGGCGCGCCTCAGGCTGCAGCGTCACGCCGGCCTCTGCCGCTGCAGGCCCGCCCTGCACTCCGTGACCCTCCCTACCCCCCGGCCTGGGTGAGCCAGAGCCTCCGAATCAGCGGCTCCTTTAACCCCGTCCTGTCTGAGCAAAGAACAGACGCCCTCCGGCGACCTACACGCACAGGCGGGGCCAAACCCAAAGCTGAGCCCCTGGGAGCTGTGAGAACAAAGAAGAGAAAGGGAAATCTCTTCCAGCAGCCTCAGAAGCAGCGGATTAAAGCTCCACAATCAACTTGATATACCCTGCATCTGTGGAATACCTGAATAGACAACGAATCATCCCAAATTAAGGAGCCCTGTGGATGAAAGGCTCTTGGTGCTGCAGCCAGGACTCAGTGCTGTGCCTCTGAGGTGGGAGAGCCAACTTCAGGACACTGGTCCACAAGAGGCCTCCCAGCTGCACATAATATCAAACAGCAAAAATCTCCGAGAGATCTCCATCTCAACGCCAGCACCCAGCTTCACTCAACGACCAGCAAGCTACAGTGCTGGACATCCTATGCCAAACAACTAGCAAGACAGGAACACAACCCCACCCATTAGCAGAGAGGCTGCCCAAAATCATAATAAGTCTACAGACACCCCAAAACACACCACCAGACGTGGACCTGCCCACCAGAAAGACAAGATCCAGCCTCATACACCAGAACACAGGCACTAGTACCCTCCACCAGGAAGCCTACACAACCCACTGAACCAACCTTAGCCACTGGGGACAGACTCAAAAATCAACAGGAACTACGAACCTTCAGCCTGCAAAAAAAAAAAAAGGAGACCCCAAACACAGTAAGATAAGCAAAATGAAAAGACAGAAAAACACACAGCAGATGAAGGAGCAAGATAAAAACCCACCAGACCTAACAAATGAAGAGGAAATAGGCAGTCTACCTGAAAAAGAATTCAGAATAATGATAGTAAGGTTGATCCGAAATCTTGGAGATAGAATGGACAATAGAATGGACAAATTGCAAGAATCAGTTAACAAGGACCTAGAAGAACTAAAGATGAAACAAGCAACGATGAACAACACAATAAATGAAATTAAAAGTACTCTAGATGGGATCAATAGCAGAATAACTGAGGCAGAAGAACGGATAAGTGACCTGGAAGATAAAATAGTGGAAATAACTACTGCAGAGCAGAATAAAGAAAAAAGAATGAAAAGAACTGAGGACAGTCTCAGAGACCTCTGGGACAACATTAAACGCACCAACATTCGAATTATAGGGGTTCCAGAAGAAGAGAAAAAGAAAGGGACTGAGAAAATATTTGAAGAGATTATAGTTGAAAACTTCCCTAATATGGGAAAGGAAATAGTTAATCAAGTCCAGGAAGCACAGAGAGTCCCATACAGGATAAATCCAAGGAGAAATACGCCAAGACACATATTAATCAAACTGTCAAAAATTAAATACAAAGAAAACATATTAAAAGCAGCAAGGGAAAAACAACAAATAACACACAAGGGAATCCCCATAAGGTTAACAGCTGATCTTTCAGCAGAAACTCTGCAAGCCAGAAGGGAGTGGCAGGACATATTGAAAGTGTTGAAGGAGAAAAACCTGCAACCAAGATTACTCTACCCAGCAAGGATCTCATTCAGATTTGATGGAGAAATTAAAACCTTCACAGACAAGCAAAAGCTGAGAGAGTTCAGCACCACCAAACCAGCTTTACAACAAATGCTAAAGGAACTTCTCTAGGCAAGAAACACAAAAGAAGGAAAGGACCTACAATAACAAACCCAAAACAATGAAGAAAATGGGAATAGGAACACACATATCGATAATTACCTTAAATGGAAATGGACTAAATGCTCCCACCAAAAGACACAGATTGGCTGAATGGATACAAAAACAAGACCCATATATTTGCTGTCTACAAGAGACCCACTTCAGACCTAGAGACACATACAGACTGAAAGTAAGGGGATGGAAAAAGGTATTTCATGCAAGTGGAAACCAAAAGAAAGCTGGAGTAGCAATTCTCATATCAGACAAAATAGACTTTAAAACAAAGACTATTAGAAGAGACAAAGAAGGACACTACATAATGATCAAGGGATCAATCCAAGAGGAAGATATAACAATTGTAAATATTTATGCACCCAACATAGGTGCACCTCAATACATAAGGCAAATACTGACAACCATAAAAGGGGAAATCGACAGTAACACATTCATAGTAGGGGACTTTAACACCCCACTTTCACCAATGGACAGATCATCCAAAATGAAAATAAACAAGGAAACACAAGCTTTAAATGATACATTAAACGAGATGGAGTTAATTGATATTTATAGGACATTCCATCCAAAAACAACAGAATACACATTTTTCTCAAGTGCTCATGGAACATTCTCCAGGATAGATCATATCTTGGGTCACAAATCAAGCCTTGGTAAATTTAAGAAAATTGAAATTGTATCAAGTATCTTTTCTGACCACAACGCCATGAGACTAGATATCAATTACAGGAAAAGATCTGTAAAAAATACAAACACATGGAGGCTAAACAATACACTACTTAATAATGAAGATATCACTGAAGAAATCAAAGAGGAAATCAAAAAATACCTAGAAACAAATGACAATGGAGACACAACGACCCAAAACCTGTGGGATGCAGCAAAAGCAGTTCTAAGGGGGAAGTTTATAGCAATACAAGCCCACCTTAAGAAGCAGGAAGCATCTCGAATAAACAACCTAACCTTGCACCTCAAGCAATTAGAGAAAGAAGAACAAAAAAACCCCAAAGCTAGCAGAAGGAAAGAAATCATAAAAATCAGATCAGAAATAAATGAAAAAGAAATGAAGGAAACAATAGCAAAGATCAATAAAACTAAAAGCTGATTCTTTGAGAAGATAAACAAAATAGATAAACCACTAGCCAGACTCATCAAGAAAAAAAGGGAGAAGACCCAAATCAATAGAATTAGAAATGAAAAAGGAGAGGTAACAACTGACACTGCAGAAATAAAAGAGATCATGAGAGATTACTACAAGCAACTCTATGCCAATAAAATGGACAATCTGGAAGAAATGGACAAATTCTTAGAGAGGCACAACCTGCCAAGACTGAATCAGGAAGAAATAGAAAATATGAACAGACCAATCACAAGCACTGAAATTGAAACTGTGATTAAAACTCTTCCAACAAAGAAAAGCCCAGGACCAGATGGCTTCACAGGCGAATTCTATCAAACATTTAGAGAAGAGCTAACACCTATCCTTCTCAAACTCTTCCAAAATATAGCAGAGGGAGGAACACTCCCAAACTCCTTCTACGAGGCCACCATCACCTTGATACCAAAACCAGACAAGGATGTCACAAAGAAAGAAAACTACAGGCCAATATCACTGATGAACATAGATGCAAAAATCCTCAACAAAATACTAGCAAACAGAATCCAACAGCACATTAAAAGGATCATACACCATGATCAAGTGGGGTTTATTCCAGGAATGCAAGGATTCTTCAATATACGCAAATCTATCAATGTGATAAACCATATTAACAAACTGAAGGAGAAAAACCATATGATCATCTCAATAGATGCAGAGAAAGCTTTTGACAAAATTCAACACCCATTTATGATAAAAACCCTGCAGAAAGTAGGCATAGAGGGAACTTTCCTCAACATAATAAAGGCCATATATGACAAGCCCACAGCAAACATCATCCTCAATGGTGAAAAACTGAAAGCATTTCCACTAAGATCAGGAACAAGACAAGGTTGCCCACTCTCACCACTCTTATTCAACATAGTTTTGGAAGTTTTAGCCACAGCAATCAGAGAAGAAAAGGAAATAAAAGGAATCCAAATCGGAAAAGAAGAAGTAAAGCTGTCACTGTTTGCAGATGACATGATCCTATACATAGAGAACCCTAAAGATGCTACCAGAAAACTACTAGAGCTAATCAATGAATTTGGTAAAGTGGCAGGATACAAAATTAATGCACAGAAATCTCTGGCATTCCTATATACTAATGATGAAAAATCTGAAAGTGAAATCAAGAAAACACTCCCATTTACCATTGCAACAAAAAGAATAAAATATCTAGGAATAAACCTACCTAAGGAGACAAAAGATCTGTATGCAGAAAATTATAAGACACTGATGAAAGAAATTAAAGATGATACAAATAGATGGAGAGATATACCATGTTCTTGGATTGGAAGAATCAACATTGTGAAAATGACTCTCCTACCCAAAGCAATCTATAGATTCAATGCAATCCCTATCAAACTACCACTGGCATTTTTCACAGAACTAGAAGAAAAAATTTTGCAATTTGTATGGAAACACAAAAGACCCCGAATAGCCAAAGCAATCTTGAGAACGAAAGAAGGAACTGGAGGAATCAGGCTCCCAGACTTCAGACTATACTACAAAGCTACAGTTATTAAGACGGTATGGTACTGGCACAAAAACAGAAAGATAGATCAATGGAACAGGATAGAAAGCCCAGAGATAAACCCACGCACATATGGTCACCTTATCTTTGACAAAGGAGACAGAAATGTACAGTGGAGAAAGGACAGCCTATTCAATAAGTGGTGCTGGGAAAACTGGACAGCTACATGTAAAAGTATGAAATTAGATCACTCCCTAACACCGTACACAAAAATAAGCTCAAAATGGATTAAAGACCTAAATGTAAGGCCAGAAACTATCAAACTCTTAGAGGAAAACATAGGCAGAACACTCTATGACATAAATCACAGCAAGGTCCTTTTTGACCCACCTCCTAGAGAAATGGAAATAAAAACAAGAGTAAACAAATGGGACCTAATGAAACTTAAAAGCTTTTGCACAGCAGAGGAAACCATAAAGAAGACCAAAAGACAACCCTCAGAATGGGAGAAAATATTTGCAAATGAAGCAACTGACAAAGGATTGATCTCCAAAATTTATAAGCAGCTCATGCAGCTTAATAACAAAAAAACAAACAACCCAATCCAAAAATGGGCAGAAGACCTAAATAGACATTTCTCCAAAGAAGATATACAGAGTGCCAACAAACACATGAAAGAATGCTCAACATCACTAATCATGAGAGAAATGCAAATCAAAACTACAATGAGATATCATCTCACACCAGTCAGAATGGCCATCATCAAAAAATCTAGAAACAATAAATGCTGGAGAGGGTGTGGAGAAAAGGGAACCCTCTTACACTGTTGGTGGGAATGTAAATTGATACAGCCACTGTGGAGAACAGTATGGAGGTTCCTTAAAAAGCTACAAATAGAACTACCATATGACCCAGCAATCCCACTACTGGGCATATACCCTGAGAAAACCATAATTCAAAAAGAGTCATGTACCAAAATGTTCATTGCAGCTCTATTTACAATAGCCCAGAGATGGAAACAACCTAAGTGTCCATCATCGGATGAATGGATAAAGAAGATGTGGCACATATATACAATGGAATATTACTCAGCCATAAAAAGAGATGAAATTGAGCTATTTGTAATGAGGTGGATAGACCTAGAGTCTGTCATACAGAGTGAAGTAAGTCAGAAAGAGAGAGACAAATACCGTATGCTAACACATATATATGGAATTTAAAAAAAAAATGTCATGAAAAACCTAGGGGTGAAACAGGAATAAAGACACAGACTTACTAGAGAATGGACTTGAGGCTATGGGGAGGGGGAAGGGTAAACGGTGACAAAGCGATAAAGAGGCATGGACATATATACACTACCAAACGTAAGGTAGATAGCTAGTGGGAAGCAGCCGCATAGCACAGGGAGATCAGCTCGGTGCTTTGTGACCGCCTGGAGGGGTGGGATAGGGAGGGTGGGAGGGAGGGAGACGCAAGCGGGAAGAGATATGGGAATATATGTATATATATAACTGATTCATTTTGTTGTGAAGCTGAAACTGACATACCATTGTAAAGCAATTATACTCCAATAAAGATGTTAAAAAAAAATAAAATAAAATAAAGAGAAGACAGGTAACACACTAAAAAAAAAAAAAAAAAAAAAAAAAACTACAATGAGATATCATCTCACACCAGTCAGAATGGCTATCATCAAAAAATCTAGAATCAATAAATGCTGGATAGGGTGTGGAGAAAAGGGAACCCTCTTGCACTGTTGGTGAGATTGTAAATTGATACAGCCACTATGGAGAACAGTATGGAGGTTCCTTAAAAAGCTACAAATAGAACTACCATATGACCCAGCAATCCCACTACTGGGCATATACCCTGAGAAAACCGTAATTCAAAAATATTCATGTACCAAAATGTTCACTGCAGCTCTATTTACAATAGCCAGGACATGGAAACAACCTAAGTGTCCATCGACAGATGAATGGATAAAGAAGATGTGGCATATATATATACAATGGAATATTACTCAGCCATAAAAGGAGATGAAATTGAGTTATTTGTAGTGAGGTGGATGTACCCAGAGTCTGTCATACAGAGTGAAGTACATCAGAAAGAGAAAAACAAATACTGTATGCTAACACATATATATGGAATCTAAGGAAAAAAGAAAAAAAAGGTCATGAAGGACCTAGGGGTAAGACGGGAATAAAGACACAGACCTAATAGAACATGGACTTGAGGACACGGGGATGGGGAAAGTGAGAGAGTGGCATGGACATATATACACTACCAAATGTAAAACAGATAGCTAGTGGGAAGCAGCCACATAGCACAGGGAGATCAGCTATGTGGTTTGTGACCACCTAGAGGGGTGAGATAGGGAGTGTGGGAGGGAGGGAGATGCAAGAGGGTAGAGATATGGGAAGATGTGTATGTGTATAACTGATTCACTTTTTTATAAAGCAGAAACTAACACACCATTGTAAAGCAATTATACTCCAATAAGATGTTAAAAGAAAATAAAGAAATAATGACTATCTCTTAGTAGCTATATTAACTTGAGTCAGTCATTAAGGTTCTCAAAGACTCAGTTTTATAATAAAATTATAATACTTCTTACCTCCTAGTTGTTTTCAGGATTAATTAATCCACATAAAATTTATTTGAGTGCTTGGCACAGGGTATTGATCACTAAGCAGTAATTATTTTTATCACTCCATAACAATACAAATAAATTTATACACAGACCAAGCTCACAGCAACTTCCCATTTTTTAGAATTTCCTGAATGGCCTTATCTATCCTATATCTGTAAGCAGGAGGATAGTGGTGTAGATTTGGACAAAACCCTACACCAGTACCTTCCTGCTTATAGAGTCAGTATTCACTATGCCAATAGTCACATATGGCTACTTAAATTAATGCAGTTACATAAAATTTAAAATTCTTCTTTTCAGTTATACTTGCCATATTCCATGTGCTCAGTATTCAGGTAAGGTTAATGATTAGCATATTGGATCCTCACAGAAAGTTTTCTTGGGCAGCATTGATAGAGGGAGATACAATTTTAAGCTGAGCCAATCACATTCTCTTTCATAGGAGACTGACTTTGGAGTGAAGAAATATGGAGCCCAGAAGCAGCTAGGGACAAGCCCCATTGCTACTAACGCCTCAGAAAGAATGCCACAAACCCCTGATGCTATGTGTGTGATGTCCTGATTACATGGCCTTTCCAGAGTATGGGTGTCAAGCAACTCCCTAAATTCTTCAATGTTCGCTAATAAGTAATAAGGCAAAGGAACTCTACTTAAGTTGGAAAGATCTTCTCCCAGTGAGGTGCTTTTCTTTTAACTTTGCTTATGATGTTTTTCAACTTTAAAAAAAGAAGAAAAAACTCTTATTTTTTAATTAAGTCAAATATGACTGATTTTATCGTTTCTGAGATTAACAGCATGCTTAGGAAATCCTATCCATTTCCACAGGTATAAAATTTCTTCTAGTATTTGTGTAGGATCATGTTGTTTATGTTCGTCTTATTTCTACAGGATTAATTTCCCAAAGTGGCACTGCTGAGAGTGTGTTTATTGTTTTAACATACAAATAATGGTAATTTAAACCATACAAAAAGCTATAAATGTCAATTAAGTTCCCTGACAGCCTGACCCACAGTCTTGCAGTTCCCTTCCCTAGAGGGAAACACGTATCCGTTCTGTGTAGTGTACTTCCAGAGATAATTGTCTCCTTTTACAGTATTAAGTTTAGATTTCTAATCAACTTCTAATTTATTCTGTTGAGTTTAAGGCAGAACTGCATTTTTTTCCAAATAGCCAATTATCTCATCTTCATTTATCTCTAGAATAGTCCATTATTTCCCTAAGGATTTATAAATGGCAACATTTTCATATTCCAACTCCCCATTTATACCTAAGCCATTCTTAGCGTTCTCTTCCATACCACTGACTTACTCCATTTTTCAATTCTCACATTATCTGTCAAATATCTGTAAAATTATGTGTGGAAAGATACAGTAAGAGAGAATTTAACATGGAAACCAACTTTAAATAACAGTTGGTTTCATGGCAAGGCAAAGCTCTTCTCACTCTTTTTCCTTTTCAACTTCATTGTGTCTAGAGGATATTTGAATCGAATTTGTAAGATTCATTTAACATCCACTGGAAATTGGTTTAGGGTTGGTTTGAATTCATAGAATTAAGGAAAATGTATTTTCTAACTTAAGCCTTCAAGAAAAAAACTATGCCATATACACATAAGCTCTTTTTAAAAATTGTAAAAAAAGAGCTACATAAATTATTTTTACAAATCATTAAAAACTGAGCAAGGAAAAGTTAAGCATTAAGTGTTAAAGTATGCCTGTCATGGTACAACCTTTTGCACCCTATTGAATACCTTTTGTAATTACAGAGTAGCTAAATTAGATTATAAGGCTACAGTTGACACAGCATATAGACTGAATTTCAAAAGAATGACTACAATTAAAAATGTAAAAAAAGAAAGTTATTGCTTATGTAGACAGGTATAGAGGTCAAAGTTGTCAGTGACATAACAATTCAACTTGTTTCCTGACTCAGAGTTTTCCTTAATTCACACACTTCACTGTAAGGAAGTATGGATGTTTCAGTACTCTCTGACACATTAGGCTCTGACATCTTATTTCAAACTTGGTTTTTCCTCATTCAAATCATCATGAGGTTGTCATGCCTTTATAAGTATTGTTTTAAAAGTCAAGTAGGTAACTCTGTGTTGTTATTCCTAGTTGTGTGTGGGGGGGGAGGATAATCACATGTATCTTCATAAAATTTTTCCTCTCTCATCACTTCCTGGGAAATATTTTAAAATGCTTTCCTTCCTGGGACTTCCCTGGCCTTCCAGTGGTGAAGACTTCGCCTTCCAATGCAGGGTCTGTGGGTTCGATCCCTGGTCAGGGAGCTAAGATCCCACATGCCTCGCAGCCAAAAAAACCCAGAAACATAAAACAGAATCAGTACTGTAATAAACTCAATAAAGACTTTAAAAATGGTCCACATCAAAAAAATCTTTAAAATAAAAAGATTTTTTTTTTTAAAAATGGTTTCCTTCCTTCCTTTCTCCACATGTGAAACCATTTCCCTATGAACCTTGGTATGATTTCCATTATTTTGGGAAGCCTATCAAATTCCAACAAGATTTCACATTCTGATCAAGGGACAGGACTAAATAGATATTTAACAGTGTAATAAAAAATAAAAACAATGAAACAGTACAGTATGTATACGCTACCTACAGTGTAATGAATATTATTAACCCTCATGGACTACGTACTACACAGAATTCTAGGAAATGTTCAAAACTAAACACTAAATATATAAAAACATTTATATATTTGGTTTTCAACTGATATTAAAAATATGATAAGTGTCAGTTAATTAATTTATTTGTGGCTTGAGGAAGAAAAGACTGGTTCTGCCTTCATGGTCTTAGTGCCTACAACAAAGGCTGACTGTGGGTTTAGGCTGCAGCTTCTGGGTTCTCTTCTACCACTGGCCTTAACAAAAGCTACTGCAGACCACATGTAAGCGAACTGTAATGCTGTTGGTACTAACACTGCCATAAGACCAGTGGTCTAGTTTGTGTCTGAGATAAACATCACCCCAGGTGAAGTGAGATAAATCCTTTGGCCATCCTCCTAATAGGACTGTTTAACCACTTCTTAAATGAGACTACTGGAACTAATATTACTATTTTTATTGCCTATTTTATCAATTTGTGAATTCAATTTAAAAAAACACCTATCTTTGAGTTTCAGTCTCATACATACTATATAGCCCTTTCTAACCATTTCTTCTAGATGTCTCAAAAACACCTTAAGGTGAATGGGTCTGAAACTCAACTCACCAACTACTTCTCCAAATCTGGTACTTTACAACAGAATCACCAAAATATCAATACTTGTAGTTTTTGACTAAGAGTTATTCTTGCTCCCCTTAGCATCATATCCAGTTGATCACCAAGGCCTATTGATTTTGCCTTCTAAACATCTTTAGAATCCATCTATTTCTCCCAAGCCCAATTGCCAACTCGCTAACCAAACAGTTCTCACCCTTCATGCTGCCTAAATGCCTTTTTTATTCACACTCCATCCCATCTCATCCCCCTCAAATCTAATCATGTGACCTCCTCATCCCCACTTAAACCACATCATTGGCTTTTCACCGCTCTTAACATAGAGAGGTACATTTACAATATGCTCTCCACGATGTAGCTGAAGTTTACCTCTCATTTCTCATATTACTCCATGATTTCCTCCACTTACTCTCTGAGCTACAATTACCACCGATTATTTGCATATGCTTTTCTTTCTGCTTACAGCTTTTGTCTCCAACTCTTTCCCCAGTGCACACTTAACTCACCTAAAATATCATTTCTTCATGGAAATTTTTACTTACACATACCCCAGGTCAAGTCCATCTGATTTATATCTCATAATTCCATGTGCCTTTTCTTCATAGAAATATCCAAGCTGCAGTTTTATATCTTATTTTGTGACTGTTTTCACTGAGATCTCTCTCTCATATATGGGCAAGGAGGGGAGAAACCATGTCTACTTTGCTCATCATCAACTCCTCAGCTCAGTGCCTAGAAAATCAACAGCTATTCAATAAATAACTGCTTAATGAATAAGTAAACGTGTATAAGTACCATGTATTGTCCACTCTATTAGCTCTGTGGGTAAAAAATGAAGAAAAATGATAAGTTCTTTCCTTCAAGTTTTTTTTTTAATCTAACAGCCTTATATTCCAACCATTTCCATATTTAAAACTGAAAACTTCCTCCCCCACTGCTCTAATACCTCTAATCCTCCTCACCCTGCTTTTTTTTTTCCCCCCTTAGCACGTCTCACCTCTCTGTGAGATTTAATATTAGTTCCATTGAAAGCAGGGATTTTTGTCTCTTTTGCTGACTGATGAGTCCCAATCACTTAAAACAGCTCCTGGCACACAGTATGCATTTAACAAATATTCACTGGATGAAGGAATGAATATTTCCCAAAATAATTAATCATAAAATGTCTTACTCAAAAGTGCTGTCTCCTGCAACACTGACTTCCACCTTAGTTAACTACATCATACAACTAGAGCACTGGTTCTCAACAGTAGTCATTTTGCCCCCAGGGGACATTTGGGAAGGTCTGGATATATTTATAGCTGTCCCAGCTTGGAGTGGGGGATGACATTGCTATCTGGTGGGTAGAGGGTAGGGATGCTGCTAAACATCCTCAATGTACAGGCAGCTCCCCACAACTAAGAATGATGGGGCCCAAAATGCCAAAAGCGCAGAGGACATGACATTCTGAACCACAGTCTCTACTGTTGTGTGTCCCTGCACTCTTTCCATCAACTTGCATCACTTCTTTCTCCCATGCCGAAGACTTTCCTTTAGCTGTGCCATTTCTTCTCTTGCTTGTTTGTACTTCAGGCTTGTCAATACGATCTTGAGCTTTGATTACTACTGTGGAGGCCTTTTTTAAAAGTTGCTAAATTTAAATTTATCAAATGAGATGCCCTATTTAATTTTCTCTCTTCTACAGAGCCTAGAACACAGAGATATCCCAGTTCCATTTCTGACAAGGCTGTTTGAAATCAGCAAGATTACCTCACCTCTTTTTGATTAAATTTGTCAATTTAAAATCAAATGTTACTTAGTGGTATTTCAATAGGTTCCATTTATTTTTAGAGACAAGACCAGAGACCTATCCTAAAGATATATGCCCTCTAAGTTTGATCCGTGATATAACCTCTCAGAGCACTGAATTTGAAACCCCATCTGATTTCAAGCAGCTTAAGTTTCCCTTTCAAATGATTTACTAGGGATAATGTATAGTTACTCTATGGAATCCGGGCGTAATTCCTCAAGAACTCCTATTAATTCACATTCTAAGCAGGAAAAAAAAAATGTTAGTTGGAAATTTTTCACACTCTGTAAACTAAGACATATCTGAGTACTAAGTAATTCATATTTGAGCCAATAAAATACCATGCATCCTTCAGGACAGAATTATCCAGGATATCTTATTCATTGTGGTACTGTCAGTGCCTAATATGTCATTATCACATACTAGGTACTAGGTGTTCAACAGATGTTTGGGGAGGAGAGAAAACAAATGCATGACATTAATGACTTCTCTTCCTTTACTAATAGACATGTGAAATCTTTAATATAAATTTTATTCCTCTTGCTTTCCTAATTGGAAGATAATTGGACTGATATTCTAAGAAAGATTCTGAGTCTGTATTGAGGCTTACTGGGGGAAACAAGGTGCAGAAATGACCAATGTCTGACATGAGTGTAAGAATGGTAAGTGGCAGCATAAGTGACATGCATTTAGCACTGTGGACGAATCTTGTTCAGAATAACTAGTGATCTCTCTTTCTCTCTTGGTTTTAAATAAGGTCCTCATTTCTGTACTGGATCTATGACAACCACTTTCTTTCATACCAGTTGACATCTCTGCACATAAGCTTGTTACCTACTTGGATTGAAGCAGTCTCAGTTTCCATTTCTGTAAGTGCAAAGTGAGACAGCTTGAGGCCACCTTAAAACTGAAGGCAACAAAAGAAGGAACATATTTTTTGTGAAGGTACCTGAAAAGGAGTATTGAGAGAAGTGGGAAATTAAGAAGGCAGGACCCCTTTGATTGGTTTTAAGGTGCTATAAATGAAGAGGGATATATTTGTTTTCTATTGATGCATAACAGGTTACCACATACTTAGAAGATTAAACAACATCCATTAATTATCTCAGTTTCTGTAGGTGAAAAGTTCGACATAGTTTAAGTGAGTTATCTGCCTAGGGTCCCTTACACTGAGATCAAGGTGTTGGCCAAGTTTGGGGTCTCATCTGAGACTTGGGGTCTTCTAAGACCACGTAATTCGTTTCTATAATTCAGATCCTTGCAGCCATGGAACTCATGGAGGACTGTAGGCCAACAGGAAAATCACTGACTTCTAGGATCTTTCTTAAATGTCTTATCTGAATAGGTTAGGCCCACTCAGAGTAATCACCCTCTCGATTTACTCAAAATTAACCGATTTGGGACTTCCATTGCCTCTGCAAAAAATCTCCTCACCTTTGCCGTATAACATAACCTAGTCATGAGAATGACTACTGAATTCTATTCACAGGTTCCACCTTCAAAGGGAGGGGAATTATAATATAGCATGTTCACCAAGGGGAGGAATCTTTGGAGTCATCATAGAATTCTGCCAAACATAAGTCCAGTTAGAGAAGAAGCTATGGGAGCTGTTTTCACACCCAATATCACTTTGGGGTCTACGAGACAAAGAGAAACACAGGCTGGGAGAGAACCATCTTCTATCAAATCTCACAGAGGTATCTGGGAAGGTAAGGGATACTGAGGGCTCAGGGTGACCCCAAGAGGAGAAACAGTCTGAAGCAGGGCCACATCACTGACATGACACAAAGACAGACAATCCCTTTGTGGCAACCAGCCGCAGTGCCATCATGAGGTTCTCCACAGAGATGGCCAGGAGTGAATAACCTGACTGAACCAAATTCCAAGTACATACTTGTAAAGTATTGTATAGAGAATCTACAATGTTCCAAAGAGATTTTATTAGGGGTTGAGGAGGAAGTCATCTGAGTTTGGGAAGTTATAATTGTAATGGCTGTGAAATATCAAAATGTATTTACATAGATTTGACTTCTGTTTTACATATAAGCTAGTTATTTATAGTGGCTCAATTTTTAGGCATTAAATTATAGATTGCATTAATATGAATTCTATGGCTTTAGTGATATCTGCTCGAATTAGTCACCAAAACAAACACACAAAAGCAAACAGTCAACACTGGACAGTAATGAAATGCTGGAGGTTTGCTCTCCTCTGGGGTACACATGCTCTACAAAAGCCTACTTCTCTGAGATACTGCAACCCATGGAATTTTGTAAGATTCTCTGTGTTTTAAATAGTTTTAAACAAAAGAAAACAATTCTGGCAGCCAATTTGAGAAAAAGTGTTATTTCACCTTCAGCTCACCAGGATTTTGTGTTAAACTGCCTCATGCCCTCTTGTATTTAGGATTACCTTCACCCCTGAGTTATTATGTAACATAAGGGAGATCATCACTACTTCCAACTGACCTGTAAGCAGTAAGAGAAAGTATAACTCTAATCTACTCTCATAAAATAAAACGTTTCTATTTCTCCTTTCAACATTCTCTTCCCTTACAACTGGGAATATTCTTCAGAAAACCCATTCACCTAAAGTATCTAAAATGGGAGTTGCTTTGTTAGCAAAATGATGACATCAAGCACTTTTACAAGCAGAATCAAATACTGAAGTTAACAACAAAAAGCATACATGACTGCTGTTTAAAAAAAGAGCTGCAAACTATGGATATCTCTGCTGACTGATCTTTTTGAGATGGAATTCTAAAGCTAAACAAGCACTAGATAATCCTTTCCCTTACGCAGACCATCAGAATCAAAGGGGATTCTGACAAACTGGTATTGCATTTGGGGGGTGGGGGGAGAGAGTATACTTTGGAATAAGCATTTAAATTATGTAAAATATATTAAGAATCTTTTTCCTAATTCAAAAATTGCATTCCGCACAGTTGCCTTGCTTGGAAGAAACACTAAAGACCCAATTAATCCAAAATGACCCACTGCATTCGTGCATGATTTTATAATTTTCAAAGTGCTATAAATATGTTACTTAAGCCTCACTACAACTGTGTCCAGTCTAATAATAAAAGGGAATAATAAAAAGAAAGTAGGACTCCATTTTACATAAAAGAAAGGTAAAACCAAAGAAAGCAAGTTGCTTTCACATAATATAGTGACATTTCATTATATTTCCATATATGGCATAGCCTAACATTTATTTCCTGCTACTCAAAAGAGAAAAGAGAACTAATTAAGTTAAGAGAGTAAATCTTTAGAGTTCTCATCACACAAATTTTTTCTTTTATTTTTTAACTGTATGAGATGATAGATGTCTACTAACCTTATTGTGACAATAATTTCATGATGCTTGTGAAGTCAAGTCATTATGTTATACAGCTTGAACTTACATAGTTTAAGACAGTGATAGCAGCATAATTTCCTGTTTTCAAATTATGGTGGTGGGCAGAGAATGCTCTGTGTAATACTTTACCACAGGTTACAAATGGCAGATCATATTCAAATAATGACATACTCTCAAGGACATATCCACATTTTGATCAAACAAGAAAACACCCTTTGGTGGGGAAGTAAGCAAAAATAATACCTATTTGGCCTTTACTTATAAAATTAATTTTATAAGCATGAAAAAAATTAAACCAAAGATTTAGAGAGATCAAAAATTGGTATTCTGTGAATAAAAATAAATAAGTGTGGCTAATCTCACTTACATAGTATTCAAATTTATTTTAATAAGTTTTAATGTTTTCAAGACTCCACATATAATACCAATAAAGTGACTAGGTATGGACAACTGAAGAATAAACATTAAAAAACACATTATTTATCCAAAATTATAATATATAGATTTCATTGATTTTTAAACCATAACAAACATCATTGCTGCTTTCACCTGTATCATGCATGATAGCTTTGATTTAGCCAATGTAACTACTGTTGCTGTATTTAAGAAAATCATTTTAACAGCATTTTTACTTGTGTAAGATAGACCCTCTTTTTCATTTAAAAAATTTAACATTTACTCTGTCCTAAGCACTGTTCACAGGGAAAGAACACACACACAAGTCTCTACCCTCATAGATCTTATGTTTTATGGGAAGATACAGAAGAAAACAAGATAAATAAAATTTACAGCTTATTGGGGATAAGTGCCAAGGGAAAATAATTAAAGCTGAAAAGGTGAATATGAATTATTAGGTTGAAATAGAAGCAGGATGCAATTTTAAAGAGGGTGGCCAGTTGATAAAAGTAACTTTAGACAGGAGCATGCATGGGTGGTTTTTAAAAGAGCAAGGAGACTAGAACACTGGGAGCAGACAAAAGAGACAAGTAGAAGAGTCCAAAGAAGTAATGAGAGGAAAGACTATATAGGGCCTTACAGGTCAAAGTAAAGGGTTTTGGTTTTTACGTTTAAATGAATTTTAAAAACACAAAGGATTTGGAGTAAAGAAGAAATATAATCAAACTTATATTTTAAAAGGTCACTCTCGCTGCTGGACTGAGTACAGGCTGGAGGAGGGCAAAGATACGAACGCTGAGCACCATTAGGAGGTGACTGCCATAATCTAGGTAAGAGTGATGGAAGCTTGATCAAGGAGTGCAGTCGTGGTCGGATTCTTAGACATATTTGTAAATTAGAGAGGAGAGCATTAACTGACATATTAGAAGAATGTGTTGAAATAAAGAAAGAACCCAATTTGTCTCAGGTCTTTGACCTGAACATCTAGAAGGATAGGGCTGCCAAAAACTAAGATGGAGAAGATTACAGGAGAAACAGGTTTGGTGGAAATTATCAGAAACTCAGTTGGATTCATTAGGTTTAAGATGTCAAATTGAACAGGCCAGGAGAGATTTAATTTAAATCTAATCTAATTCTAATCTATCTTTTTTACTCTCTCTTATTTATAATTACCCATTGATAAAACTTAGAAGTTACCCTAGAATCACAACTGGAAAGCCCAGCCATGTTATGTAATCATTGCCTCTATTAATGACACATCAATATGTGCTATGGTAGTGATAAGATAGGCTACAGATTAACCAAATTTCTGATGACCATTGTTGACTTACTCCTTTCTTTCCCACTCAAAAGAGAGGTTATTGATATGTAATGTTAGATGACTGTAAAAGTAATTTGAAATACTTAAGACTTAAATCAGTATTAAACTTCAGTACTTTACCTATTATTAAAAAATACATATATACTCCATTTGACATCTTTAACAATTACCAGCAGTTAAGAACTGAAAAGACAAGATGAAATCCAATCAGTGGCACTTTAGAATTGCATGGACTTTCAGAAATTTTAGTGGGGAAAAAAAACAACTTCAGTTTAACATCATAAACCTTTTTGCTTCCTAAGACCATTTATAAATGCATATAAGCTGGTGTCAGAATCATAGCTGAACAGTAGATGCCCATTTGTTCTCAGAATCATCCTTCCATTAATGTTTTGTGAAAAAAGGTTCTGTGACCCTCTCATTCCATAGGTTAAGTTCTCTCCCAACAGTCATCTGTGACCCTCATATAAATGGACGACTTCTCCATAACTTAGTGAATCATTCCGTAACGTGTCCAGTCATAGCTCAAGTTCGGCCTAAGAATATGAACTGATAGCATGCACAGAGACGGGGGTGTGTGTGTGTACCTCTCACACAGGCACACACATACACACAAACACATAGGGTCGGATTTAGACTAATGATGGTTTTAATATGTGATCCCACTTCACCCTGAAACTAGACTGAATGAAAGGAATAATGCAAAGACGTCCTAAATGATGCCAACTATGTGTCCTAATTTACAGAGGTTACTCACTGGTGCTTTAGAAGATTTCTGCATCACAAATGTAATTATTAATTATAATGTTACTGGAATATTTGTAATCACTTCAAAATTAACCTTTATATCCTCAGGAGGTTTGCATTTATGAGTCACTTGGCTTCTTACAGAGAAACTAATTAGTCAACAAATGATAAGTACAGAAAGAACATAAATTAGTTCTTTGTTTATTGCTACATGGTGGTATCATGTAATTTGTATTGTAATTAAAATGTTTTATATTACAAACAGAAAAATATTTAATTCAGGGATAGACAATAACAGCAGTTTCAAGTGTTCCAAGAAATATGTTGACACATTCACTGGGGTTTACTGTTTAGGCATTCAAATGCAAGAAGAAAAAGGTGGAAAAATAACTACAATCTAACCATTATCAAAAGACATTTCTCTCTTCCATTACCATTCCTAGAGTTTCTGACTAAGATCCTATTTTCTTCATAAAAACCAGCAAATATTTTGGAATAGAGAAAACAAGAACATCCAGAAATGGGAAACAGGTAATTTTTTCTAATGTAGCAAAAAATTTTTTCTGTAACATCTCAAAAAAAGTAGTGTTTTCCAATATAAGGAGAAAGATTTATAGAGAAATCCTGTTAATTATCCACAAAAAGTTACAAGTACCACTATGTCATGTTTCTTTTTTTTTTTTTTTTTTTTTTTTTTCGGTAAGCGGGCCTCTCACTGCCATGGCCTCTCCCGTTGCAGAGCACAGGCTCTGGACGTGCAGGCTCAGCGGCCATGGCTCACGGGCCCAGCCGCTCCGTGACAGGCGGGATCCTCCCAGACCAGGGCACAAGCCCGTGTCCCCTGCATTGGCAGGCGGACTCTCAACCACTGCGCCACCAGGGAAGCCCTATGTCATGTTATTAATCTTCTTGTTTAATAATAAGAAAAAGGCAAAAATTTAGGGGTTACATTTTTAGTTATCTTTATTCTGCTGAAGGCCTTGATCATCGCTGCTTATTTTGGTTTATTAACAAAATGCCTTTCCCCTGTGCTAAACCACCAAAACATAAAAAATGAGGGTCTTTTGATTTTTCTTTACTACAATGATAGATTTAAATTGTGCCTTCTATATACTCAAATTTTGTCTCTTCATTTAAAGAACTTTTATTTCATTTCCAGTAATTGTAATTGATTCTCCTTTATAGTCTCTTCTATTTCTGACCATTTTTGTTTCATTTTATATTTTCTCTTGGACCATCCTTGGCAAATTTACTTTTAAGTCACTCTCAGATTGCTTTATTTTCTTTTTTCATTGATCTGGTTACATCCTTCTCCTGACTCTTGATGTTGGTGATGACTTTTCTCAGCGTTAACTTTCTTCATGTATATCAAAACAGCAACTCTGTAGGCTAAACTGAAGTGACCGTTTATTGGTTTGTTTTTTTCTCCAATGTTCATCCTGTGTTGTCTAGCGATTTTGAAATTTTCTCTAACTCCTCCAGTAATAGAGGTTTGGCCCAGATCCTGATCATTGGGTTATATTTGCTTCCTCCCATCCTCCAAGAAGGGGAATTTAAATAAGCTATAGCCCCAGAGATAGTTACAAGTCTTATTTTTTTCATCTTTCACAAACATTGAAACCTCAGTCCAGCCACTGCTTTCTATCCATGAGAATTACTCTGTTCTCCTGCCATATATGAACACTTCCACTAGCAGTTCCTATCAGCAGGAGGACCATTCGTTAGCTTTAGCCATATTTTTCACATTGTGTTTTGGTCCTACAAGTGGGACAGAGATGCTTATCTTTATCAGTTTCCTAGGGGTTTCAGATGCTATTCTTCTGAGATTACAAAAAAAAGAAATGCACCATTTCGAAGTAAAAAACAGGCAGCAGCTGCTAATTTTGCTCTCTGTTCTCATTCTCAACCATACTGTTATATGGTTCATATCCTAACAATATTTTACTGAACTGAGTTTCCACTGTGGTCTAGTAAACTGAAAATTTTTGACATAAAAATAGCAAAGTGGTTAAAGGCAGCAGCTTTGACATTAGAGACCTAAGGTCAAACCTTACCCTTTTAGCAAATTATTTATCCTTTAAGAACTTGCAGTCCATCATATAAAATGAAGATAACAGTATTACCACAAAATAGTTTAGCTGACAAGAATAAATGAAGAGTGCTTAATCCTAGTAAGTGTCCACTCAATATTATTTTAATTATTTATATACTTATAACCAGTTCTTTACCTTATGAACTACTCTCTACTAAAAATTATGAACTTCAGCTGAGAAAAAATGAAAATATCACCTGCAATTCAAATTCTTCAGTTTATATTCAGGCTTTTAAATTTACTGGAAATATATTCACACTTTTTTTTTTTTTTTGATTATCAGTGCTCATCCATCATGTGTCAGAAGAATGGCAAGGAGTTGGAGGTTTTGATGTTCCTTGTGACACTTTACACTACTTTTTTGGATATGACCTCCTAGAAGAACAGGCCACTCTGAATTTACCATGTATTGGGTTGGCCAAAAGATTTGTTCATTGTTTTCCGTAAAATGGCTCTAGTAGCACTTAGTTGCCTTTAACTTCATTCGAAACAATTTTGTTAGATTGTATGTGACAGCTGTCATATCAGTGTGCATTTAAAAACAGATGTCAAAATTGGTGAATTTGGGGGTAGCCATTTTAATATTGAAGATGAAAGAAAAAAAGCAACATTTTCGGCATATTATGCTTTATTATTTCAAGTAAGGTAAAAACGCAACCAAAACGCAAAAAAAGATTTGTGCAGTGTATGGAGAAGGTACTGTGGCTGACTGAACATGTCAAAAGTGGTATGCAACGTTTCGTGCTGGAGATTTTTCGCTGGACGACGCTCCATGGTCGGGTAGACCAGTTGAAGTTGATTGCAATCAAATCGAGACACTGAGAACAATCAACATTATACCATGAGGGAGATAGCTGACATACTCAAAATATCCAAATCAAGCGTTGAAAATAATTTGCACCAGTCTGGTTATTTTAATTGGTTGATGTTTGGACTCCACAAAAGTTAAGCAAAAACAATCTTCTTGACCGTATTTCCACATGCGATTCTCTACTGAAATGTAATGAAAACGTTCTGTTTTTAAAACAAATTGTGATGGGCAATGAAAAGTGGATACTGTACAATAATGTGGAATGGACGAGATTGTGGGGCAAGCGAAACGAACCACCACCAACCACACCAAAGGCCAGTCTTCATCCAAAGAAGGTGATGTTGTGTATGTGGTGGGATTGGAAGGGAGTCTCCTAACATGAACTCCTTCCAGAAAACCAAACGATGATTAATTCCAACAAGTACTGCTCCCAATTACACCAACTGAAAGCAGCACTCAACGAAAAGCGTCCAGAATTAGTCAAAAGAAAACACATAATCTTTCATCAGGATAATGCAAGGCTGCATGTTTCTCTGATGACCAGCCAAAAACTGTTACAGCTTGGCTGGGAAGTTCTGATTCATCTGGTGTACTCAGCAGACATTGCACCTTTGGGTTTCCATTTATTTTGGTCTTTCCAAAATTCTCTTAATGGAAAAAATTTCAATTCCCTGAAAGACTGTAAAAGGCACCTGGAACAGTTCTTTGCTCAAAAAGATAAAAAGTTTGGGGAAGATGGAATTATGAAGTTGCCTGAAAAATGGCAGAAGGTAGTGGAACAAAATGGTGAGTACGTTGTTCAATAAAGTTCTTAGTGAAAATGAAAACTGTGCCTTTTATTTTCACTTAAAAACTGAAGGAACTTTTGGCCAACCCAATATAATGCATTGCTTTGAGATATTTTGAGTTCATTCATTAGTTTCAAAACAGATCTGTTGAGGCAGTAATTCTGAGCAATGATTGGTCTCTCCTCACTGTATATTCTAACATGAACTAAGAAGAGGCATGTGGATGCCTGTCAATTACCTTTCTTGTACTTGTCTTCATTTATTCTGAAGCTCTTGCTCATCTTTCTCCACACAAAGACACTGAGATTGTTTATTAATTTACAGAAGCAAAATTAAATCATGTCTTTGCTAATGTTGCTCAGTCTGCTAAACAAGCCACATACCAACTGCTTTACCCAAGATTGAAAAAGAAAAATAGAATTAAAGTGTATGTAGGCATATTCCTTACATAATTATTTTATCATATTTTAAATTATTCTTTTGCATCTTACTGGGCTATTCTTTTGCATCTTACTGGGCTAAATTATTCTTTTGCATCTTACTGGGCTATCATAGAAGTAAGGGCAACATGGGACTTCATAAATGATGTCCAGTTGGGCCTCCCATTGAGATGACAGTTTCCTGAAGTGGCCTCTACATATCATGAGATGATTGGCCTTGGACCCCAGGTCTTCAAAACAGAAAGACAACCCTGCTAAGCTTTATGAGCTAAAGTTCAAAGTTCAACAAATTATAAACCATTACAAACCAATTTGCTTCCTCAGTTGTAATCAGCCTCTCTAACTTCTCATCCATAAAATCAGAGCCAACTGACACCTTCCCACAAGGTCCCATGACCAGACAGTTGTGGTATTGACACAATTAATATATCAAGCATTCCTAAGACAGTGGGATATCTTGGAAGTGAAAGCCTACACATTTTTACATAGAGGAATTATAGGAATTAGGAAGGAAAGTGAATTCTAATGAATATTTAGAAAAATACAGGAAGGAGATACTTCTACATATTGTTCATGACTTTCAAGAGCTTGGTAACAGCAGCCTGTCAGCTTGTTCAGAACTGCAAGTTCAACATCCTGAACACGAAAATATCCAGCTGATTCTGGAATGCCAGTGGATATGTACACCCCAGAATTTGGACCTGAAGAAACCCAACCCTTCAAAAGGCTTGCCTCATGCAAGATCACAAGAAAGAGAATGACCATGAATGAGAAACAGTCAAGAGCTAAGTATGGAAGGTGCAGGGAATGAACATCAGTATATTTGTAGATATGTGGTGTAAGGCCTGAGCAATGTCATTCATGGAATTTGTGTTTGTGGGGGGAAGGCTTTAAAGGGAAGCATTGATTTCAACTAACTACATAGAAATATGTACAATAGACAAAAGTATCTGCAAAAAAGGAAAAAATAAAAAAGCAGAACCAAAACAAACTATCCATCCATCTTCAGGATTTTTTTCCAAGTTCTCTCAAAGATCTATACACCTTACAGAGAAGATTGGATTTGTAATTGATCATGTCACAGTGATAGTTTTGATGGTTTTTACTGTTAAAAAAACTCTGTGACCTTGTTTGATGACCCTAAATTACTGTAATTTGTAGAGGGTTTTGTTGTTTCCCACATCCTCTTTTCTTATATATAGTACCATGATTATTCATATAAATTTGTATATAAATATGAATATATTATTTATGCCAACATACACATGGAGTTCATTTGTTTTTCCGGAAAAAAGGTGTTAATTTGATATTTTAAAAGCAAGTAATAAGGGCCTATTGTTTACATGATGATTTTCTCAATTGAGAAAACAAAAGCCTTTGAAAAAAACTATGTAAACCATTTACCCATCTAGCACACTACATTCTAATGGGAAGATACTCTTGAATACAGAAATACATATACATATAAATGTATGAGTTTAACAAAAACGATTCACAAAGGGCTTAGGAAAAGGAAGGTACAGTATCTCAAGGGTAGTGACAACAGAATGCTGTTGACACCCTCAGCCTAAAGTTAGAAGGAGAAGAAGCAGACTCTGAACCCAGAGACATAGCTGTAGGGATAGTGCAGCCTGCACATAGAGCTGTTGTTTACACTGGAAAGGTAAAACCTATGCACAGGAACTCGGTGAAAGGGGTCTGGGTAACAAATACCCTAATCTTATTTTCTTTCCATTTTCTTAACTTCTTTTACTGCCTTTAACAGGGAAACCAAATTGGAAGACAGAGGGCAAGAAAGCCACCCAGGACACAGATCAAAGCTGAGAAGTATGGCGAGTGGCGTTGGGAGAAAAGAAAGGTATCTAGTACATACGTAGAATGCATTTTCAGTGAAAGTTGACTCTTCCACACATCACACAAGTAAGATTGTATTAAAAAGTCTGAAAAGAACCTCCTCTAAACTATTGATAGTGCTTACTTCTTGGAAGTGAAATTGGGTCAATTGTGCTGTTCAATAAAGTTCCTGGTGAAAATGAAAAATGTGTCTTATTTTTACTTAAAAACCAAAGGCACTTTTTGGCCAACCCAATAGTATACACTCCTCACCACTGAATCAGCAAGCACTACAGTTTTGCTTTATAGAATGAAAAATGGAATTTTATACACCCATAAGGAAATCCTCCCTATAATTCTTGGAATATGAGTTATTTGCTATTTTAATAGTAAAAGCTCAGATACCAGAGGAAGACACTTGTTTTCTCACTGACCATATCACTTACTGACTGTGACTATAGATACATTATTTAACACATTTGACTCTCAGTTTTTCTTCTCTAAAATGAAGAAATATTTTATAAGCTCATTGTGAATATTAAATGAGTTAACATATATAAATTGTTACCAAACTGTCTGATAAGCTACTTATATAAAATTTACTTTATGTCTTCTTTCCCCTTTGTCAACAGGTCTATTTTCAAGTTCCAATGAAAAACCATCCTAACAGGTGGCTAACTCCAACAGCATAATGCCTTTTTTTTTTTTTTTTTTTTTTGCGGTACGGGGGCCTCTCACTGTTGTGGCCTCTCCCGTTGCGGAGCACAGACTCCGGACGCACAGGCTCAGCGGCCATGGCTCACAGGCCCAGCCGCTCCACGGCATGTGGGATCTTCCCGGACCGGGGCACGAACCCGTGTCCCCTGCATCGGCAGGAGGACTCTCAACCACTGCGCCACCAGGGAAGACCCATAATGCCTTTTAAAATTTATTATCATCTTCATCCTCCAGTATAAAATATTTCAACCATGAAATCTATAAAGACATAAATTACCTCATCCAACCTCCTCCAAACCCCTTCCTTTGTGTCTGACTTTTTGTTAGAGGCTATAAGAGGGAAAAATTCAATTTTCTAACTTCTTATGCAACTAGGAGTGGCCATCTGACACAGTTCTGGCTAATGAAATATATGCAGAAGTCTGTCTATACCTCTCCCCTTCCTTTCTTCTTCCTGTCTGAAACATGGATGTGACATCTAGGGATAAAGAGTCATCTTTCAATCACCAGACAACATGCTAATATGCTGAAGATGATGAAATGAAATGGAAGAAAAGGCTTGGATCTCTAAGAGAATCACCATACTTGCATTAGCTTCTTCCAGAATTCTTGTTATATGAGAAAAAATAAGTCACTATTTGATGTAAGTCACTTGACTGCTTTTCTGGTATTTGCTGCTGAATGTACTACTATGTGACTCAACATCAAGTTTTGTACCTGAGCAAGTGAGAAACTAGAGGAAGCAATGTTGCAGTAAGAAACCTAAAAATCTATGGTCACTCAGACAGTAGTTACAACCTTGAATGTTATATTTTCTCCAAATAAACCATTTCTCTTTATTTTCTTCCTATTCCTCCCTCCATCCATATTATTTAAATTTGAAATTAGAATAATATACATATTAGATAAATAGAATAGCACAGAAATACTTATAACGCAAAGGTGACAATTCCCTGAGCAGGTACTCTAAGGAAATCCCTTTTTACTCTATTTTGCTTATTTTTCTGCTGCTTTCCTCTATATTTCTACAAAATATACTTCTGATATTTCTTAATTCATAAATATTAGACATTATTAATTTTCCATTAATATAGATGATGATTCGGCTCACATTCAATCCCATATCCCTCCCTATCTTTCTAGTACGGTTATATCATTTATCTTATTGAAATTATTAATCAGCCTTTAAATTATCATGAGCAAAATAAAAGATATATGCTTATACTTCATTTTTATGTAGCTTTTCCTCCTAGGATTTTTATTTGCCTTGAAATTTTACAGGATGTCCTTAATGATTAGAGTATTTCATTCATTTCACAGAGCTCTCAATGGCTCCATTCATTCAAATGACTGACATGCTTCACCTCTGAAAATTTTTCTATCATATTTGCTAATTACCTTTGTTCCATTTTCTCTGTTCCATCCTCCTGATATTGAACCTCATAGAATCTCACCTTCTCAGGTTTTATTTTTCCTCTCATAGTTGCTATCTTTCTAACCTATTTTCTAAGAGATTTAGATGTCTCTGATTTTACCTAATCTTTCTTTTGGAATTTTTTTTTTTTCATTTTAGCCATCATAGCCAAAAAAAACTGATCAGAAGTTCTGGTGAAGAAATAAAAGGTCTATATAAATTTTGTTTGGGAAAAGTTTTCTTTTTCACTGAGGAACTGTTCAGATGTCAGTTTTTCCAGAAGCTCTGGGAAGAGTAGATACCAGGCTTCTGGTATTCTGTTTGAGGGCTGAGGGTGTAGATCTTAGAAGTTAACTATTTGGTATAAACACTTTCACTTCATTTTCTATTTTCACCTCCACATGCCAAATTCTGCCTTTGGTCTCTACTTGGCATCTCTGATCCCTTGACTGGCTTTTTATTTTCATCAAGTGGGGATACAGTCATTTGTGTCCACTCACTCAGTGAGTAGGGTAAAAGGAGAGAAAACACTTGGTTCTTCCAAACACCACCTTCCAACCAATCCTCATGTTAAGTCATTTATCTTGTCCCTGCCCTCTGTTTCAAGCAACATCTTTGAGATGGGAACATCCCTTGGATTCAGTGAGTCTAATCAACTTTCTTCTCATTCACATCAGTGTGCGAACCCTCTTTTCTATACCTTCCCCCTCCCTCTAGCTGCATTTATTTGTACAAAAGTCTATGAAGATCTAGCTCCCACTTTATCTTTGTGGATTTTCATCTCTTCCATGGTTATATATTTAGTGAGTACTGGGTAAACTAAGAGAGAAGCATATGTGGTCAATCCACATAACCAGTAAACAACATATTTTAGATGACATATGGTATATTTATACAGTATATAAAAACTAAGATTAGCTGAGGGCATACCAAAGATAGCAATTAGAATAGGTTCTGAAATGCCTGTCTTTCCATGAATATAGATTGGAGAGTGCTCTCTTTAAAGAGCCAGTCAATTGGTAAAAGAGCAGAATAATGAGTAAATATTTGGAAAATGATGCCAATTAGAACAGCCTAAAGTAATTGGGAGCATTTGGCCTAGAGGCGATAAGCTGGCAGTGAGGCATGACTTAGTGCTCAGATGTTGTGATGAGTTCTCCTCCTGTCTTCCATCTAAACAGACAAGCAAACAAAATGTAAAATGTTTGCCTCAAAAGAAATTTTAAAGAATCTTCCTAATACCAAAATGCCCATTTAGTGAATTGTGGAATTTCTTTCACATAGACTAAGATGGTTTAGACAAGTAATACAAATTCAATTTATATGAAATATAAGTATATGGACATAAAATAGAGGTCTAGATTAAAAGAGCAAAAAAATTACATAACAACAAATACAGGCAGTCCTCAACTTTGCATGGTATCTTGTAAATGAAGCTGTGTGCCTTAGTTTCCAGTGGCTGCCACAAGAAATTACTATCAATTTGGTGGCTAAAATAATAGAAACTATTTTCTCATAGTTCTGAAGGCCAAAAGTCCATAATCAAGCTGTAAGCAGAACCACACTCCCTCTGGCTCTAGGGGAAAATCCACTTTTTGTCCTCCTCCACTTTCTGGTGGCTGTCAGCAGCATTCCTTGACTTACAGGCACATAATCCCACTCTCTGCCTCCATAATCACACTGCCCCCTCTTCTGTCTTCTCTTCTGTCTGTCTCAAACGTAACCTCTGCCTTTGTCTTATTAAAGGCATTTGTCATAATTTACAATGGCAAAGTTCCTTTTTTCAAATAAAATAACAATCACAAATTCCAGGGGTTAGGACATAGACATACTTTTTTGGGAGATACCATTCAACCCACTAAACTCATGTATGTAGGAACCATATCTTCACACTGATCTCAGTTACCATGGAATTTTGCAGAGTGAGACCTGCCTGTAATTCATATCAATTATTTGGGTTTTCAAAGTGAAGAGTTAAGACCTGGAAACATATCTCAAATTACACAGCTTAGCTTAGTGTGACAAACGAGAACATCACAGATGTGAAGAACCAGAATAAAGTATTTTAAGTGCCAGTACTCTATCACCAAAAATTTAAGGACAAGACTATAAACTAAGTACGGCAAGCTTCTATGACTATCCACCAAAGTCAGAAGGCTCAAGATGATATGCAATTCCCACAAAAGATTGTTCTAAGTAGTCACTGATCCACCTTCATGAAGTAACATAAGGTCTAAAATATGAAGTATAACATTACTGTGGCTATGTATGTTTTCAAAGGGTGTAATTCAAACAGCATATAGATTATTCATTGCCCCTTTTATATTTAAATATATTATTAAGGTGAAATTTATGCCATTACTCATTTTAAATTAATACTGATTTTACTGTCTTGTTGGTTTGCAAATGAATCAAGGGAAAACACTTACCAAACTAATGGAGAATAGAATACAACAGAATAAGCAATAACTTAGTCTATTCTCAACACAAATATGCAAGACTATTTAAAACAAACAAAATGAATGTTGGTAAATTAAGCTTTATGCAAATAATCTAAATATCAATAGGAAAAGTGCACTTTATAGTGAAAACATTGAATAACAAGTGTTAAATCACCAAAATACAGGAGTACTATGTTACTATAAAATTGGTGCTCATAAAATATGTGTTAATTTATGTAGCCTTCATTTTATGATTTAATTAAGCAAACAAGGACTCCACTGGAGCAAATGACCCAAACGTTCTGGTCAAATATGTTCAGAAATTAATCTAACATCAACATTTCAATGGTAAGAAAACAGTTCTCTGGGTGGCTTTATTTTACAAGTGAAAAATGTTATTCATTTTAAGTATGTTAATGAGGAGAGACTACATAGCTTGAAAGTAAATGCATTAATATTAAAATGGGTTGCATCCTAAGTTCATTTCTTATTAACTCTGATCAAGTGTAAGCTCTATAATGTCTCTATACCCCAGTTTCCTAATTTACCAGAGAGATAATAATGCTTTTTTCATCAGGTTACTGTTAAGAGTAAACGAGTGAATATGTTCCAAGCTCTCAGAAGAGTAAGGGCTTTAAAAACCTTAGTATAATAATTATTTTTAAAATAATCTGTAGGTAGAATCCTCATCAAATATTTCAGCAATATCTTTTTAGGTATGAACCAGCAAAAGGTATCAATTCTAGTTCTTAGTTAATTATAAGCATGAGAGACTAGAAGTAAAGACTGTACCCAAGAGTTTTAACTAACTAAATCAATTTCTAAAATATTTATAAAATGCTTTTCTTGTGGCAGTTATTGAGCTGGATAATAACTGAAATGCAAAATGAGTAAATATTAGTTTTGGCCTTTAAAACTTTACAGTTGATTTAGAAAGGTACATAATTATATATTAATACTCATTACAGTATTATAAGTATTGCTACAAAGAAAGGGCCCGGAATAGTGAATGTGGAAGTTTTTAGTTTTTTCCATGTAGGTTTTGCAGTTCTGTAATAAAATGGATTTACTGACACTTCTTAAGATGGACTTTAAAGTCTGAGATTGATGAGGATGGTATATGAGGCAGAGTGTGTCCATAGGCCTGGGAGGAGTGTAATTGGAAGCAAAGAGCATGTATGATGAGATGAGGGTAAATAAGGAAGGAGCATTCGACTGAAGCTTTATACACCAGGATGAAGAGTCTGTATTTTCTTCAGTGATAAGAGAGAATTGTTAATATGCTTTTTTTCTTTGTTGTGCAGTGGAAATGGCATATTAAAGTTACGCTTTAGAAAGATGTATTTGACTTATAAATGAGAACGGATTAAAAATTTTTTCAACAATAAAAGAACAGAATCAATTACACAGCTCTTGTATAAAAATATCAGTCTACTCAATAACAAAAAAACAAACAACCCAATCCAAAAATGGACAGAAGACCTAAATAGACATTTCTCCAAAGAAGATAGACAGACTGCCAATAAACACATGAAAGGATGCTCAACATCATTAATCATTAGGGAAATGCAAATCAAACCTACAATGAGATATCATCTCACACCAGTCAGAATGGCCATCATCAAAAAATCTAGAAACAATAAATGCTGCAGAGGGTGTGGAGAAAAGGGAACCCTCCTGCACTGCTGGTGGGAATGTGAATTAGTACAGCCACTATGGAGAACAGTATGGAGGTTCCTTAAAAAACTACAAATTGAACTACCATATGACCCAGCAATCCCACTACTGGGCATCATATACCCTGAGAAAATCATAATTCAAAAAGAGTCATGTACCAAAATGTTCACTGCAGCACTATTTACAATAGCCCTGAGATGGAAACAACCTAAATGCCCATCATCAGCTGAATGGATAAAGAAGATGTGGCACACATATACAATGGAATATTACTCAGCCATAAAAAGAAACAAAATTGAGTTATCTGTAGTGAGGTGGATGCACCTAGAGTCTGTCATACAGAGTGAAGTAAGTCAGAAAGAGAAAAACATTACCGTATGCTAACACATATATATGGAATATATATATAAAAAAAAGGTTCTAGTGAACCTAGGGGCAGGACAGGAATAAAGATGTATATGTCTCTTGGACATGTATATGTCCAGGAGAATGGACTTGAGGACACGGGGAGGGGGAAGGGTAAGCTGGGATGAAGTGAGAGAGTGACATGGACTTATGTATACTACCAAATGTGAAATAGATAGCTAATGGGAAGCAGCCTCATAGCACAGGGAGATCAGCTCAGTGCTTTGTGACCACCTAGAGGGGTGGGACAGGGAGGTTGGGAGGGAGACACAAGAGGGAGGTGATATGGGGATATATGTATATGTATTGCTGATTCACTTTGTTATAAAGCAGAAACTAACACACCATTATAAAGCAATTATACTCCAATAAAGATGTTTAAAATATATATATATATATATCCATCAAAAAAAAATCAGTCTACATGAGATAATGAGAGCCTAAGCATATGGGAATGTGGGTGGCAGATATAAATGACATTATGCAAGTCAAATCAATAGGACTTACTGGTAGCCTATAGGGGAGACCAGAGAAGTCAAAGATATCCTCAGGGAATAAGATCCAATAGAGAGGAATAAAATCTTATGGGTAAGAATGAAGGTTGACTGTGATGCTAGCTGAGTACCAGTTACAGAAATAAAGGCAGACTTTTCCACTCTTCCAAAAAAGGAGAGCTTGCCTATCACTACCAATGCCACTAGAAATTTCAAAAGAGTGAAGTCTGAGAAAAGATTATGGCAAATGTATGGTTATACATATACATACACACACAGAGCACGTACGATGTTGTATAAATGAGGGGAAGCCATGAACAATAAAGATTAATAAAAGACAAAGAAACAATTTCAAGTAGGAGGGATAAGCCTTCAAAAATAAAAGACTGAGAGAATAGAAAGAGATATTTTAGGAAAACAGGAGTAAAAGTAAGACAAATTTAATATTTTTGTAAGAGAAGGTACAGTGGAATAAAAGTGAACCTACTTCTTAAAATAAGAGCTTGAGATTGGAGTATGTATGGGCTTAAGTAATACAGAATAAGCTTGGAGAAGCTGTCACAGGGAGTACAATTAATTCTTCATGTTGGTCATAAATAACGCAAGGTAAATAAGTGGATTATTCTAATATAGTGAAGACATAATACAACAAACGTAAGTGTCATGATTTTGTGACTTCTAGCTGTATTTACCTGCCAAGGAGATGGGAGGGATAGAGGAAGCAGCAACAAAATGTCTTCACAAAGCATAAATGATGGATATTCTGTCGTAAAGTGACTTAAATGTTTACAGCAATTTCATCATGAAAGTGCCCTAATCATGGATATGTATTGAACCAAAGATGGTGAACAAAGTGATGGACTGAGAAAGGCAGAAGAGTAGAGGGACAACAAAATCAGGCAGGAAACTGAGTCGGCAGTGGTAAAGAAATGGGAGAAGTCAAAGGAAAAAATCAGAATAGCTCTTTAAAGTTAAGCTAGATGATGCTAAGGAATTGAAGCTGGAAGTCTCTGCATTCAGGGTATTGAGTAACAGATTTTTAAAACATGTTTTCTTCCTGTTTTTAATAGAAACCAGATATCAGATCAAACCATGGATCAGAAGCACACAAATAGTGTGCAGGGGAAACTCAGATCAATTCTTCCTACAGAATGCATTAAAGATCATTTTTAAAATATAATTACAGAGTCACTTCTTTTAAATACACTATCTGGGTAATCACGTGCTTCTGCATAGTTCTAATTTCCACTATCGTCAGTTAAGATGATGCCATCATTCATTCATTCATTCATCCAATAGAATGAGTATGTACTATATTCAAAGCACTATGCCAGAAAACATTCTCAAATAGGATACAGATGTTGTTGGCATAGAGTTTATTGCATAGTTACAGAGATAAACACAAACTAAATGATCACAAACAGAGATAGAATATATGACGTTTCCATGACAGCTTAAAACAAAAGAAGTTGACCAGTCAAGGGAAACATTTCTTAGAAAATAGCACTTGGCCTGAGAACTGCAGATGAGAAAGCAATAAATGCGTTTGTGTATGTTTGTGAGGGGTTGGAGGGGAAGGTTTGTCATAAGCAGTTATGTATGCAAGACACTGGATGCAAACACCTGTGAATGTAAGCGAGAAAGGCATATTTCAAATACTCCACTCAAGGAACTGAAAACATTCCAGTATTGCTAGAGTGTAGAAACAGGCAGGGAGATACAGCAGTTTTCTGTATGCCATATTAAATATTTTAGTCTTTATGCTAAAAGCAATTGGCTACCAAGCAACCCAATTAAGCAAGAGGTGTCATACCCAGATTGTATTTGAGATCACTCCGGCTACAGGGTGGAGAAGAGGCTATATAGAAGCCAGCACAAATAAAGAAAGATCACTTAGTAAGGTACTGCAAAAGACCAGAAGATATGAAGCTGATTTAATCAAGTGTTGGAAGGGGGAGAAGCTGATGAATTTATAGGATATTTAGGAGGTTCAACTGACTGACAGAACTTAGTGATGGATGGCATGGAAGTGAAAGTGAGGAAGTTGTCAAGGATATCTTTTTTTGGCGCAGCTAGATGAATGATGGTATCATTTACTGGGACAGGAAGAATATCATGCTTTGGAACAAGTGAACTAAAGCGCTTCGTCTTTGAGATACCACATTTGCTATTCCCTTGAGACTTTTTGGTGGCAATGCCAAGTTAGCAAATGAATATTCTGTTCTAGAGCCCAGTGGAAGGGTCTAGGTCCATGCTGTGAGGTTTCTAATACCTGGATGGATAAGAATAAAATGGCAATGATGTGGTCAGCAAAGTAGCAGGAAGCCCAGGACACCAAGTGTCATGGAAACAAGGGAAGGAAGGTTTGTTTTTGTTCCTTTCTGTTTTTGTTTTTTCCAAAGGAGGGAGACTGCAATAAAAAATGTCAAACCCTGCTGAGAGATCAGATAAATTAAGAAGTGAAAAAATGCAAAGTGGCTTTGGGGATACAGAAGTCATTTAATAATCTTAAGCAAAAACCATTCAGCAGAGTGACAAAAGTGAAAAACAGATTAGAGTAGGTTGAGGTGAGAGTGAGAAGTGAGGAAATAAACACCGAATACATTAAAAACCTGGTCAAGAAGTTTATCTTAAGATGGGGGGAGGGGAGGGACTCCTCTTCCACCTACTATGAAGTAATTGGAACTGAATTTACTCTCCTGACACAGAACACCAGACCCAGCATATGGAACAACTATTCTCAGATATTGGTGAGCAGGCAAGGTGGCACTGTCATCCAGGACAGAATGAGGTACACCTGTATTTACCTTCCTTTTCTACCTAGAGGTGCCTTGGCAAGAACAGCTATCCTAAGACATTCATGGGATTCTGGCAGAAATGAGGAGATAAAGATGAGCATTCAGCAACAGGTGGTGGTGAAATTTGCAGGACAAAATAACAGAGAGAGAGGAAAGGTACACAAGGGAAGAGTTCAAGAAATCTGCATAGGGCCTTCCTTCAATCTGCTGCTGAGTATTAAGCCACAAATGCATAGCAGGAAACTCCAGGAGAGTAACTGAAAAAAATTTCCAGGGCACTTTAAGAAAAGCAACTTCCAGAACTAATACAGTACTGGAAGACAGTAAAGTTCTGGCCAAAAAAAAGGAGAGAATTCTTCCAATACCCAAATGATTCAGTAGAAACACTAGAAGGGTTATACTTTATGAGTAGAACTAAACAAACTCTGAAACACTGGTTCTCAATCAGGGATGATTTTACTTCCCCAGAAGACCTTCAGTAATGTTTGGAAACATGTTTGGTTGTCACATTTGGGGAAGAAGGGGTACTGCTTCTATCTAGTGAGTAGAGGTCAGGGATGCCGATAAACATCCTACAATGCATGGGACAATCCCCCACAGCAAAGAATTATCAAGCTAAAAAGTCAATAGGTTAGAAACTCTGTACTAGAGTAAAAGAGGTACTGTCCTTAGACATAGGCAGCAGCCCTGTCCCTGGCCCCATGCCTCAGGGGGTTCCCATGTCTTGCTTTTTCAAAAGCAGGTTTCCTCCACTGCCTGGGAACAGCTGAGACTATCAGTAATGTAATAGTGGAGTTCCCTTGAGCCCTGCCCAGAAATTGCATGGGTCTCAGTCCCCATTTCTCCCTTCAGAGTTCCCACAACCTTCCCATGCATGAGATCCACTAAATGCCAAGGAGCTCTGACACTCATGTTTATGGAATTGTCTAAGGGCTGCATGATTCCACAAAGGAGGGCTAGCACACTTATTGCGTCTGATGACTGGCATAGTATTTCTTTCACAAGACTGTGTGAGACTGGGTCACCAAAATGGTAACTACATGTCGCTTTGTCGTGATTCTCACTCATGTTGAACCCAGGGTGAGTTCATTAGGCTCTAGGCTAATGAAATTCCACCAGCAGCTTGAGAAGCCCTGCGAGGCAGTGGGTCAGCTCGTCCAACCAGGTGCCACTACCTCCGGTCTTCAGCACCTGAACGTAATGAGGTGGAATTAGGTATTCTTGACACTAATCATTCTACCATCACCTCTGGCTCCCAAGGCAGTCGCTTCATCACATCTACAGGATCATGTGTCAGAGAGCCCTCTAGGGGTGATCATACCCCTAACCTCCAAGAATTTTCAAACCATTGCTTATACCCTCTCTTGACTCCAGTCTATATGGTGATGTTGTGTCTTTCTGCCATCCCAGATGAAGAACAGTTATTCTCTGAGCAAGTGACACTGCTATTAACAGTCCACCCACAGACCCTTCACCCATCCTCCCATTGATGGCAATGTACGAAACTTAAGGCTGCTCTCAACCTTAGAAAAAATTACATTTTACGAATGCAGTCACTGCAGCCTAAAGAGTCCAAGAGAATAAATAACTAGAAGATACGCTATTCTACACATGTATGCTATAAAATTCTGTGTGGTAAATTTACCATAACCAGAAAATAAATTATTTATATTTTCTGCGTACTCCAATAAGACATAGATTTGTACCCATTATCAATAAAAAGCATACTCAGACAGAACTATATTCAAAACACTGTGAGAAAGCATAATGGAAAAGAATATAAGAAAATGCATATATGTATAACTGAATCACTTTGCTGTACAGCAGAAATTAACACAACATTGCAAATCAACTATACTTACAGCTATCATTGTTGCACATCCCAGTAACAATTCACAAATGGGGTATGTAAGTAAATATATGTTAAAAATATATAATACAGCACCATGCAAATTCACATTTGAACCTGGCAGGCGTTCATAAATACCTTGTAATCCCTCTGTGAAGAGGATCCATGAATGTAGCTCCACTGAGTCACTGCTACGCTATCTTGCACAGGTGCCTTCTATAAAATTCCTTTCAGCGGCATTTATTTAAATTAGCCTACATTAAACGACTGTCCTATCACGTTTAACTAAAAACTAAACTTGGAGATAAATTGGCACTTCTCGCATTTAGCTTTAAAGTATATTAAAACATATTAATGCACATTAAAATTGGTGACTTCATATTATGAAAATAAACGGCAAAAGTATCTAGAAAAACTAGGAAAAATGTTTAGTAAACACATTCTGAATTAAAGAATATGAAGGACTTATCTTCTTTATTTTAAATACTGTTTTCTTTAGAAGGCTTCCGGGAAGATGGCGGTAAAAAAAAAAACAACAACGTAGCCTTGGAGTAACATGAAAGAGAAAAACAGTAACTTACTGGAGCTTTATATTCTTGGGCCTTTTCTACTTTCTCCATTATGACACTGAAAACATGAAACTTTAACTTACCTGGGGACTGGCCTGGCACGGCGTCCGGAGCTGCTGGGGGGCTGGAGCCGCAGGCGTAGGTGTGAGGCGGGCCTCGGGGTCGCGGGAAGCTGCCGAAGCCTGGTGTTGTGGTCGCCACACAGTCTGGGAGGTGTCGGGGTGAGCTGACGGGCTGGCGTAAGCCCACCAGGATTGGTGCCGTGGAGCGACCTAGGGTCGCTGGAGCCGACCCGCTCTAGAATAAGCTGGAGGCCTTGACTCGCTGGGGCCAGCGGAGAGCCTGGTGCCAAGGAGGCTCCTGGGGCTGCTGGAGTCAGCAGGCCCCGGGTGAGACGGGGCCTAGTTTTCCAGGAGCCCGCAGGGAGCCGTACTGTGGAAGCAGCACGAGTCATGCAGCTAGGGAGAGGCTGGGTTCTTGGGAGCCACCTAGGGCTGTGAGAGTCAGCCTGGTGCTGCAGTAGCTGGGCTCTGCGTTCACGTCAGCAGTGAAGCCGGCGTCTCGCTTCCTTCTCCTTCCTGGGGCAGGTGTTTCTGCTTGCGCATGCGCACGGGGCTCCGGGCGGCTGGAGCTTGGGGGAGGGGTACTGGCGGTAATGAGAATCTGTCTTTCCTATTCTCCTCAAAGGGTCCTTTTTTTTTTTTTTTTTTCTGTGCTTCTCTCAGGTTCTGTAATCCCTCTAATCCTTCACCTGGAGCTTTTGGCTCTTGTGAATTTATTTTCTGAGCATATACTTGGGGAGGGGGGGTGCTGAGTGGTAGAAATTCCTATGCCACCATTTTGCTGATGTCCAGACAAGAGCTTTAAAATAGTTATTACAAATATGTGGATTTATACAAAGAAAAATGTGGACATAACGAAAAGAGAAATAAAAGAACATAAAAATCAACTAAGTGCAACTTTTAGGGATGAGAGATTTCACGTCTGAAACGAACATTTCTCTGCAAGGTGTTACCAGCCAACTAGATACTGCAGAAGATAAAGCTCAGTGAACATGAACATAACAGTAATAGAAACTATCCAAAATGAAGCACAAAGGGGAGAAAGACTTTAAAGAAATGAAAAGTTTCAATGATTCAAGTGACAATATCAAGCATTCTAACTCATGTAGTTTCATACTTGGGAGGTAAGGAGGGATTCAGAAAAAAAAAATGTGGAGAAATACTTTCTGAAAACTTTCCTAATTTAATGAAAAGAATAAAAATGTAGATCCCTAAATCACAAACATCCATACTAAAAATATCATAATAAAATTGCTAAAAACTAAAATAAAAATTGGAAAGCAGCCAGAGAAAAGTTCTCATTGTGTATGTACAGTGGATCAAAGATAATGATCACAAACATCTCATGAGAAACAGCCAAACCCAAATCATTGGAATAATATTAATGTACTGAAAGAAAGAAAACTGCAAACCCAGAATTTTTGTCCAGTAAAAATATTCTCCACAAATTCAGGCAAAATCATAACATTTTTCAGAAAAGTAAAAGCTGAGTAAGTATATCACCAGCAAAACTGAATTACAAAAACCAAGGTTTAGGTTTTAGTTAGAAAGGAAAGGATATACATACACACTACATTTTGGGTGTTACATTGTATTTCTTCTGCTTACTTTGAGTAGGTGGAGTTTTGACATGGTGTCACTGCCTTTATAAACGTGACTAGTGCTTTTTACTGAAACTCCCTAAATGGATTTCCAAATATGCCTCTCAGCTAATGGGCATTAGTAATCATAGTATGGACTTAGTAATCACAGTTATAGACACAGCCTAGACTAAATAGCTGTGGTTAAAAAATTAGTTAATATCCCTCACATTTTGTAAATTAAGTTCTGTTTCTAACTCATTTAAAAAAATATATTAAAGAACTTGACCTTAAAATGCAGTCCAGTTTCAGTCTTTTGTGCATTATTTCCGTGCATTATTTAGAAGAGTTTTACTGTATTCTGCCTATATTTTTTTCACATTTGATGTCTTTACTTCAGTAAATCTAGAATAAAAGCAGTTGTTTGGTGGAATAAACTGATGTGTGATTTATACTAATTTTAATTTTACTTGAAGAATATCTTCAGAATTATGTATTGCACCTTAATCAACCCACAAGAGGATTAATTAAAACTTTGTAGATTAATTGAGCAAATTTCAAGTATTTTTAAATGTAATTTATTCTCTGTTATTTTTAACTTTTGCTGTAACATGTGAGCCAGTTTACTGAATGTACTAAAATATTTATTCATTCTTTCAACCAGTATTTATTTTAAATGAAATAGTTTTCACCTAATAATAAACATGTATAGGAAAATTTATCTGCAACAGAGCTACAAAGCCCTTTTCAAGAAGGAAAACATCCTGTGTTTTATTAGAAAATCAGGTTGAATAGAAATCTACTTCTATATTTTTATTCGCCAAATTCAAGAACATTTCTTATCTAAAATATGTCGTGTCATATGCACATCACTTAAATATAAAGAGTAAAAAAGAGCTCATTACATCCATTCACACAGTTCTCACAGGAAGAATTTACTGTCAGTCCAAATGGAAATAGCTTAACATGATAAATGTTTCTTAGAATTGAGTCTGTCCACCAAAGGTAGATTTATAAATTCAGAAAATCCCATGCATATATATTCAGATTGCTGCAAGATTTTGACAATATTGAATGTTGCTTTAAATTAAGATTTCCTCCTGTTCAGAAAATTATTTTTTATGAGTATGACTTTATTTTTTTTAATAAATTTATATTTTAGTTTGGGCTGCGTTGGGTCTTCGTTGCTGCACATGGGCTTTCCTTAGTTGCAGTGAACTGGGGCTACTCTTCATTGTGGTGCACAGGCTTCTCATTATGGTGGCTTCCCTTGTTGCAGAGCACGGGCTCTAGGCATGTGGGCTTCAGTAGTTGTGGCACACAGTCTCAGTACTTGTGGCTCACGGGCTCTAAAGCACAGGCTCAGTAAACCAAAAATTGCAGGCAATGACTCCAATAAGAACAGGAAAAAAATGCACATGTATGCATATATATATGTATCACATACATGTGCATAAACACACACATTCACGTGCACACACTCACACACCATGTGTAATATAACCTGAAACAATGAGGCATGACAAATGGAGAAAAAGCAGGTAAACCATGTTCATATACCATTTCCAAATGAAAGTCACAAAGGGAATAAGGCATAGGCCCTGTAGTTGATGATCAAAAGCACTTATGAACAATGAGAGAAGACTGCAAAATATTTATATCAATCTTTACAGACATCTTCTTTTACACTGATAAAAACATATCGTTTTTCCATTGACTATGTCATTAGTAGCATCCATCAATCTACAACCTGCACTGAGATATCAGTGAAATTTGACAGTCTTCTGATTGTACCAAGGCCTGAATCTTTCTGCTTTTGATCCTTCCCACTTCAGTCCCCAGCCAATTTTGACTCAACATCTTGCTCCATTGCATTTTGTAACTACTTGATAGATCTTTGTGTTTCCTGTTATTCGTAGGTGAATGCTTCATGTTTTAAGCCTCATAATGGAGAAAATATAAAAGAATATAAACTTCTACTAAGTTGCTACCTTTCTCTTTCATTTTACCCCAGAGGCTAGGTTTCTTTAAAGAAAACAATGTTTAAAATAAGTCCTTTATATTCTTTAATTCAGAATAAATGTTTACTAAACATTTTTCTGATTTTTCTAGATACCTTTGTCATTTATTTTCATAGTATTAGAATTCATCAATTTTTTCTTAATGTGCCTTAAAACCAAGTGGAGGAAGTGCCAAATTATCTCAAAATTTAGTTTTTAAAATTCAGTATACAATATTTGAATCTACTACAAGTTAAGCTAATACTACTTTAAGCAATACACGTGATAGGACAGTCTTTTAATATAGGCTAATTTAAATAAATGCCACTCAAAGGAATTTTTGTAGAAGGCACCTGTGCAAGATAGACTAGCAATAACTCAGTGGATCTACATTCATGGATCCTCTTCACAGTGGGATTACAGTGTATTATGAACACCTACCAGGTTCAAATGTGAATTTGCATGGTGCTTTTTTATTACACATTTCTAATATATATTTACTTACATACCCCATTCAGGAATCATTACTAGAATGTATAACAATAATAATTATAAGGATGATAACAGCTAACATTTATTGAAAGCTTACTATGTGCCTGGTCTATACTTTATGCAAGGTTTTTCAGCTAACCCTCACAAAAACCTTATGAAGTAAGTAGTCTTACTGTACTTCTTTTACAGAAGAGGAAACTAAAGTTCAGAAAAACTAAGAATGTTATCGTATTATATGAAAAATACATGAGAAACATTCAGGGGATAATGAACTGATCAACTCATCTGAAATAATTTAATATAAGACAATAACCAGTGGAAAATAGGGGTGGGTAAACAGTTTGAACAAAATACAGTTATTGAGAGACAGAATAAGGTGTTTGGAGAGAATGTAAAGAATGTTTAACAGTTTAATTTTGGAATCAGACCAGGAATATTCCCATCTTCATCACTTACTAGTTATATGACCTTGGGCAAATTTCATTGGGTATAAAATAAGGATATTACCAATACTTCACAGGCTTGTTGTGAAGATTAAATGAGATGAATGAGACAATGGATGGTAGAAGCAGTTAGTACATGCTCAATAACTTCTAATCATTGATCTGATCCTATAGGTAGAAGGGGATAATGTTTCAGAAGTCTTCAAGACGTCTCTCTTTTGCAAACAATAAATAGAAAATGCATGAATTGGATGTAGAAATGCCCATTAAGAAGCTAAACTGCATTAATTGCTGGAATTCTTTCCCTTAGGGCCTGGTAAAGGCAGTGAAATGGAATATAATGGAAAGCAAGGTGGAAAAAAGTCAAGGAAAGGAAATACATTTGTGAAACATCTGCCAGCCTTGCACAAGGTCTGAATAAAGAGTTCAAGGTTCCAAATTTAAATAATCACAAATGTTAATAGATGGACTTTCATCTAGACTCACCAAATGTTTTAATATCATCTGTAACATGCCTGCCAAGTATTTATAGAACATATATTGAACAAACTGCTGAACAGAATAGGCTTCTTAAAATAGATCATTTTTTTTCAGGCAACTTTGAACTGTATAAAAGCAAAACTCCAAAATAGCTCATATCTATCTTGTGCCCCTAATACTAGTGTCTGAATCTATGTAGTCTGATCCTATTTCCACACACAGAGTCTTTCAGATAACGTAGCCCCTGCTAAATTTTCTACAAATAAAGTCCCTCAGCCCATTCAATTGTTTGCAAGCTGAATTTTTTTAATTTATTTTTTATTGAGGTAACATTGATTTATAACATTATATAACTTTCATGTGTACAACATTATAATTCTACTTTTGTGTACACTAACAAGGCACTCACCACCAAAAATTCAGTTTCCATCCATCACCATACAGTTGACCTCCTTCACTCATTTCACCCTCCCCCCCACCCTTTCCCCTCTGGTAACCACTACTCTGTTCTCTGTGCCTACGTGTTTGTTTTTGTTTGTTCATTTATTTGGTTTGTTTTTTTTTTAAATTCCACCTATGAGTGAAATCATATGGTAATTCTCTTTCTTCATCTGACTTGTTTCACTTTGCATAATACCTTCAAGGTCCATTTATGTTGTCAGAAATGAAAACATTTCATTCTTTTTTATGAATGAATAGTATTCCATTGTATATATACACCACATCTTCTTTATCCATTCATTAATAAAAAAAGAACAAGGCTGAGTTTTTTAATCTTCTCACTATCCTTGTTCTTCTTAATGAGCTCTGCTCTGTTGTGTCCCCTTTTAAAGAGTGGAGCTCAACATATGGCCTTCTACTTGCAGAGCGTTCACAACGTAGAGTGGTACGGGGAAGCTAAACACTTCAGTATGCACGGTGCTATAACAGAGGCGTGCTCAAGGTGCTAGATACAGAGAAGTATCAACTCACTCTGCCTACAGAGCAGTGACTTCTGTGAGGACAGAAATATTCACATGGGGTAATATTTGAACTTGGATGATTAGGAATGTCTGAGTTGGAAGAGAATGACATCAGTCCACAGCTTTCAATGTATGGAATTTGAAGAAAAAGTACAGCATGCTAAAGTAAAGCTGTGAACCCATGAGGGATAAATGTAATTTAGAGTTCATGAAGAATAAGGTTGGAAAACAAAATTGCAAAGAAGATGAGAAAAGACTGTGAATGACTCTGTGTACTACACTAATACCATAGCAAAATAACATATGTGTTTATGAAATGGCTTGTTACTATTGCTCTTAAGATCACTAAAATTACAAATTTATTTTATCCATACTTGTTTCTGCTATCAAGCTATGTTTTACTCAACCTGAATTTGAGCACTTAATTCATTGGCTCCAGCCTATAAGTCATTAGTCAAGCATATTACAATTTTTTTCTATCATGATTATATTACATATTTTTCTTACCTTCCCATTTTCCCATGCTCACTATATTTGCTTATTATATTATGACATAAAGCCTAGTGACTAGAATTACAGTACAGTTGACCCTGAAACAATGTGGGGGCTAGGGGCTACAACCCTCTGCACAGTCGAAAATCTGTGTATAACTTTACAGTGGGCCCTCTGTATCCATGGCTCCACATCCACAGATTCAACCAACCAGGCAGATTGCAGACCATGTAGTAGTATATCTTTACTGAAAAAAATCTGTGTACAAGTGGACCCATGCCATTCAAAGCACTGTTTTTCAAGGGCCAAAAAAAACAGTATTATGAATTCTGGCTATTATATCACACATCACATACAAAAATTAAATCAACACAGACCATAGACTTAAATGTAAAATTTTAAACTTATAAAACATCTAGAAGAAAATATAGGAGAAAATCTCTGTGACCTTGGAGTAGGCAATAGTTTCTTATATACAACACCTGAAGCAAAAAAGAAGACAACAACTACAACAAAAAAACCCTGATAAGTTGGCCTTAATCGAAATTAAGGCTTTTTTTTAAAAAATCACACATTCAAGCCACAGATGAGGAGAAAATAATTACAAATCACATATCTAATAAAGTACTTGTATCCAGAATACATAAGGACATTAAAAATGGGCAAAAGATTTTAAAAGTTACTTTACAAAGGAAACACCTGGCAAATAATCACTTGAAAAGATGCTCAACATCATTAACCATTAGGAAAAAAGCAAATTTAAACTACATGAGACCAACAAGGACCCACTTTATAGCACAGGAAACTATACTCTATATCTTGTAATAACCTATAATGGAAGAGAATGTAAAAAAAGAATATATATATATGTGTATACATAAACTGAATCACTTTGCTGTACTCCTGAAACTAACACAACATTGTAAATCAACTATATTTCAATAAAAAACTATATATATATTAAAAAACACAGGAAAACTACATGAGCTACCAATACATTTCTATTAGAATAGCTAAAATGATAAAAACTGACTATGTCAACTATTGTTGAGGTTGTAGACCAACTGGAACACTCATAAACCACTGGTAGAAATGTAAAATGGTACAACCACTATGAAAAATTGTTTGGTAGCAACTTACAAAATTAAACGTATATCTACCATATGACCTATGTATTGTACTCCATAGGTATTTATCCAAAAGAAATAAAAGTGTATGCCCATACAAAGGTATATATATGAATATTTATAGCAGCTTTATTTACAATCATCTAAAACTGGAAACAACCCAGGATGGATAAATAAATTGCAGTATATCCACCCACTGGAATATTATTAACCAAAAGAAATGAGCTACAGATACATGAAAATACATGGATGAATCTCAAAATAATCATGCTGTGTGAAAAAGCCAGACCAAAAGGGTACATGCTATTAATTCCATTTATATAATATCCTAGAAAAAGCAAATTAATATATAAGTAACAGAAAGCAAATCAGTGATTGCTTGGGTACGAGAAGAGATGGACAGGGAGAGGCAGGTGGGAAGAATCACAAAGGATCAGAAGGAAGCTTAAAGGATGTTGAATATGTTCATTACTGTGACTGTGGTAAGCGTTTCATGGATACATACATATTTCAAAATTATCAAATTGTATTCTTTAAATATACACAGTTTGGGGTTTCCCTGGTGGCGCAGTGGTTGAGAATCTGCCTGCCAATGCAGGGGACACGGGTTCGAGCCCTGGTCTGGGAAGATCCCACATGCCGCGGAGCAACTGGGCCCGTGAGCCACAACTACTGAGCCTGGGCGTCTGGAGCCTGTGCTCCGCAACAAGAGAGGCCACGACAGTGAGAGGCCCGTGCACCGCGATGAAGAGTGGCCCCCGCTCGCCACCATTAGAGAAAGCCCGAGTGAGGCAATGAAGACCCAACGCAGCCAAAAATAAATAAGTAAATAAATAAAATTTATTTTTTAAAAAAAAGAGAGACAATTGGTTTAAAAAAATATGCACAGTTTATTGTGTGTCAGTTATACTTCAATAAAGTTGCTTTAAAAAAAATCAGATAAGTCTTTCAGTTTCAACATAGCCTCCAACAGTTTGCTGGATGATGGATGTCCTCCATCTTGTTTTTGTGTGAGTCATGGTCCTCACTAATAAAAAGCACACTTGACATTTCTCAGCCATTTCTTAAGAACTCAGGAGAAAAGGATTATGTCTTACATGGAAAGCATCTCTTGAAGCCTGGGAATAAAGACTCTGATAGGAGACCTGACTCATTTTAAGGAGAAAAAAAGTCAAATAGCTCCGGGTAATCTGTTATTGTAAATGGTGTAGTAACCTTGTGGATACCTCAATTAAAATATTTATCATATTTTTTCTAAATGTTTATTTTACTTATTTGTGTCCCCACTTAAATTTGGAGCTCTTTCATAAAAAGAATTTGCATCATTTTTATCCATTGCCTAGCATCACTCCTGGCACTCACCTCTGCCTAGTAAATGTTGATTCAACAAATAAGTGAATGAAAAATGGATAACCACCTTGTATGCTATAGGAGGAAAATTCATAATGGAAGGAATACTAAGAATGATTTACCAAAAATAAATTGGGAAGATGGTTGGAACCACTACGAAAGACCTCAGAAAACCATAGTCACTCCTATTTGAATATCTTTTGTATTTAGGCCACTTTACACAAATTGCCTCTAACCCTTAAAACAAACTTATAAGATAGGCATTATTATCTTCATTACAGAAATAAATAAACCTTCTATTCACAGAGTTAAATGACTTGTCTGAGGTAATTATTCAAGCAAGTTGTGGACCTAGGATTTCTGGTGGATTTAGGTTTTGAAGCCAGATCCGCTGAGTACAACAACCATACTCTTTCCACTACATCTTGCTGGTGCCTAGTAGATACAAACAAATTCATAGAAAATTAATTATCATTATTTGAATTTGAAATCATAGTAAAATATGGTGAATATCCTTCCTTTTCCATCAGTGATCTTGAAGGGATGAAATTGGAATGTCTCTAGAAGAATATTCTCTATTAAAATGTCTAGTTCCATGAGAAAATTCTAGGTATATTTCTACCTAAATGAAAAAAACAAACCCCAAGAACAGTATACTCAGGGTTCTAAGGCATTATATAGGAGTTATGGAGAACTTTTAACTTTTCAGACACTTAGAAGTTTGTTTGGTGTTTTTCAGCTAAAAACATTATCTGGTCAGTTCTTGACCTTTCTTACTGAAAATGTCATCTTCTAGAAGATATAAGAAGTGACGGTTGAAACCACAAGTAACATGTGAATTGAGATAAAGGGAGAGAGGAATAGAGGTGATGTCATTTGGAAAGTGTATTACTAACTCCTTGGTCACATGTGGAGAATGGTTATGTTCCTGACACAGATCAGTGTCTAGGCTGGGCACCTTCTAGAACTTCCATTGTTCATTGCACTCCAGATTGGTTACACTGGGCTGTTTCCAGAATACCTTCTCTCTCATTACCACCATCCTGATCCACAGCATACCTCAATATTATGATCAACAGTAATTAGGAAATTTTAAAAGGAGTGCAGATTGGTAGATACAATATTGACTTTGGGTCTTGACATTTGAGATTGAGGGAAAGAGTTGGTTTGTAATAAGAAATGTCCACTAGATATATATAGCTATTTTTCTGGAGTACTGAAGAGAGTTGATGTTGATGCAGGCTTTTGGGGCCATATGTATAGAAGTGAGATCAAAGCTTTGGAAGTAAAAGAGGTATCTAAGGGAAGGAGTATACACAGAGAAGAGAGCAGGAGGCCAATGATTAAAGCTATTCCCCAAGGAGGTGGGGGAATATAAACAAATATAAGAGACATCAAGGTGTTTTCTGAAATGGAAGTTAACCAGGTTTGCATCAACTAGTGGCCACTTTCTAGGTTAAGAATTCAAGGGTCCTGTAAGGCAGTAGCTCACTTTGCAATGAAATTTCTTTTGGCATTATTTTATTTTTTAAGAAATGTACTTGGAAGCACAGAAAACTAAAATAGGCAAGAATGGTAAAAAGCTAACTCATGTAGATCCAATTAAAAACATGTTTCTGTGCCCACTGATACAATCTTGGTCGAAAATCTTTTATATGCTACTCAAAGGAGCTCTGTGGTCCTTTAGAGAAACTCATTTTCTGGCAGAAGTTGGAAAGCATTTCTGATATTAAAAAAATCAATGAGGAAAAAAGCAAGAAGGATGAGTGGTAAACTCTCATTTAAAAACCTGTACACTGAACAGAATGCCTTTTTACAGCCTTTCAATGAGACAGGACTTCTTTAATTTGAACTGGAACAGCCTGTGTTCTACATTTCTTAGCTTGCCTGACATAGAGGTCAGAAATTTACTGTGGGACAAGTTAGAATCGCTTACGTATTATCTTAAATTTAGATTTGGCCTAGATTTTTTTTTCTGCTGAAATGGTAAGAGACACGGCAATAAAATGAAACTGCTGCTTTTATCACTTTCTGCTTGCAAAGTTTACAAAAATCATAAAATAAATTGTGCTTAAGGAAACCACTGAACTCATTAAGTTGTCTCTTTAAAATGATTAAGTCATTTTTTCTCCCAATCAGCCCTGAATTGTTTTTTAAATGACCTTGTGGCATTTCCTGAATAGCCTTTCTTAGCAGGCAGGCACAAATATATACAAATGTGAGAATAAAATTATGTGAACTGTAATAGTATTCAGTGTGAATTTTGACTTATTTTTTACATGCTACCCCCAACTCCGCGCCCTAAAGTTTTTCTGTAGTCGTTGTCACAGAAGAGTTGAATCAATTGAATCAATTTAGTGTGTGCTTATTGATCATTATAAGATGAAATATACTCTATTGCTAGAGGTGTGCCTACCTTCAAAAGAATTACAATTGAAGAGGCAAGATATAAGTCCATAAAACTTTTAAAATAAAAATTAACTAGTAAAGTAACTCAACCAACAGTAGACTGCTTAGAAGAGGAAGAGACCACTCTAAGCTCTAATTAATCAGTCTGGAATGACTGATTAATTAAGATATTATATGAAGGTGGAGATCTGACTCATTAAAAGCTACTCAAAGCTAAAGATTTGATTCCTCCCAGTAGGATGCCCCCGTAACTTTTGCCTGTTTCCTTGTTTCAGGTACCTCATTTGCTTCTGTTCAACTACCAGATGCTCACCTTCCACAGACAGGCATCTCCACAGTTGCTTCATAATATATCCCAGGGAACATCCCACAATCAGCTCCAACTAACCTTCCTCAATGCTATTTTGGATCACACAATACATTTTGGATTATGCAATACATTTTGGACTACACAATAAACCCAATGCTAGATTCAGGCTTGAACCTGCAGGTACGACAAGAATGGCTAAAAAAGGTACCATAGAGTAAGCGCATCAATATTTGTAAGGATTTAGCCCTGACTGGGCATCTAGTGCAAAGACCACCAGCATCAATGTGCTGACCATGCAGTGAGTAGTTTGTGAGCATTAGGACTAGGAGACAAGAGTTAGCTGGAAGTGAGGAAAAACACAAGTATGTGGGGCAGAGTCACTATACTCTTCCTGACCTATCATCATGTGTGAAAAAGAATTCGACATATAGAGGTAAACTCCAGGCTTGGTTCTGGGTCTGAAAAGAGAGCTGATCAAGGAAAGTAGGAGAACAGGGTTTAGAAGTACACAGAAGATACAGGCAGTGTCAGGTAAAGCCCAGAATACCCTAGGAATTCCACTTAAATGAAGGAAAGGACTATCAGGTAAAGGTATAGAGCTGGCTATAATATGATGATACGTGGGAACTGGCAATTTTAAAGAACATGGTAGGGAAAGATTCACTAGAAGGTGCCATTTTAGCCAAGAGTTGAAGGAATAGGGACTATGTTCTTCCCTTCCTTCTCCAGGGTTCTGCTAATGAGGAGGGAAACCCATTGCATGATAATAATGATCATACTTGTATTACTTCCCCCAGTCTACTCTAATCTTGAATTCAGGATTGAATTTTGTACTGAAAACTTCCACAAAGAATAAGGCAAGGTGGGGCTTCCCTGGTGGCGCAGTGGTTGGGAGTCCGCCTGCCGATGCAGGGGACGTGGGTTCGTGCCCCGGTCCGGGAAGATCCCACATGCCGCAGAGCGGCTGGGCCCGTGGGCCATGGCCGCTGGGCCTGCGCGTCCAGAGCCTGTGCTCCGCGACGGGAGAGGCCGCGACAGAGAGAGGCCTGCGAACCGCAAAAAAAAAAAAAAAAAAAAAAAAAAAAAAAAAGAATAAGGCAAGGTGAAGTCTGATCTCTTCATGGAGGAAAGAAATTATTGCTACCAAACAGTATCATAGACATAATCATAGAGGAGAGAGATTATTAATAAATACTGTTGATTTAGTATGAGAGGGAAACACATTCATTCATTCATTTATGTATATATCGCTCTATCACATTGACAGATTCTGGGGGCAGAAGAGAAAATAGCCCTTGTCTTCGTGGCGCCTACAGTGCATAAATGTCAATATACACGCTAGGATGGAAACACAGTTGTAATCCAGGTCCGCATAAGAAGTCAGTGGAGTCTTGCAACAACAAAACTGAGATTAAAAAATGGAATAAGTAAGAGTTAAAAACAAGGGGAGATTAGGGAAGTGAATGATTTTGTGCTAGAGTAGAATCATATAACTCAGGGAAGATCTTAGACAGTTTAACAAAAGAAGATCAAATAGCTACCTACTGAACAAGAAGAGAAGAGTAGTTGGCTATGAGACTTCAGACACAGGTGAGTAGGCAGGCACAAGTGTGGCTCATTTAAAGATTTTGGTCTTTATATTTCAGGAAATGTGAAGCCAGTGAAAAGTTTTAAGCAAGAGAATGAAATGAATTTTAGAAAAGTCTTTGATTTATATTTTTGAAGTTTCACTTCAGCAGCTGAGGTGAAAACATATTAGAGTGAGGCAAGCATAGATGTTGGGACCTGGGTTAGGAATCTGAGGTTTGGTTAGTTTAGACCAGTTCCTAACAGTGGAAATGGACAGAAGAGACTTAGTGGCTGATTGGATGTGGGCAATGAGAGATGGGGGATAAGTCAGGAATGAATTTTAGGTTGATTTTATCAACAACTGAGGGGATTGAGAAGGCCATGTAGTGACATAGGATTCATTGGAATTAAAGCAGGTTTGGAGGATTCTAGGAAAGATGCAGAGAAGCTTATTAAAAATGGCTGTGAGCTGAATGGGGAACAAACTGGCATGATCTGGGTTTGAGTCTAGCTTGTAAATACCAATACCACTATTGCTAGCTGTCATCTCTGGTTTATTTTCCACGCAGCCAACATAATGATCCTTTTGAAATACAAGTAGAACATTTGCTGTCCACTAAAATCCCTCCAATGAATTCCCATCTTCCTGAAAGGAATCTCACAATCTTCATCCTCTACCCTCATCCGCAGCTTCTGTGATTACTGCTTCAATTTCCTCTCACTCCCCACCTTACTCACTTTCCTCTGCCCCAGTGGTGTCCTTACTTGTCTGTGATTAATGCCAAGTAATTCCTGTCTCTGCCTGGAAAGGCTATCCTCCAGATATCCTCATGGATAACCCCACTACTTTATTAATGTCTCTACTTAAATCTCACCTTATCAGAGAGGTCCTCATTAACGAACATCTAAAAAACACTCATTTTTTTCTTTCCCTACTCTGGTTTATTTTTCATCTCAGCCTTCATCACACCTCAATTAATTATATAATAATATGTTTATTAAGAAAATAAGCTCCTTGAGAATAGGAACTTTATTTCCTTCCCTCATGTAACTTCAATGCATAGAACATAGTAAGCACTTAATTCATACTTGTCAGTTGAGTATAGATTTTGTTCAGCACTTCTTCTCACCAGTTTCCTCTTCTCTTACACCTCTGCCCTTTTTAAATACTAGAGGAAACTCTTTTAATTAATCTCTACTAACTCAACTTTCCAGATTAACCAGTGCCATTCATTCCCTCTGTAAAGTCTGATGTCCAGAGAACACTGAAATCTCACAGCTGTTAGGCTACTTCCTAGCAGTCTTATTTATTTCTTCTACCAGTAAATCAATAACATTGGTTACCAATATGTTTCTATCAGTTGGACTTGTCAGTGTCATTACAGAAAGTAATTTATTATTATGTAAATTGATATGAGTGTAAAAGGGAAAAACTGTTGTTTCTGTGAAAACTAATTTGAACAATATGGAAAGACTTGATAAATTGGATTTATATTTATTTTTAAAATATTTATTTATTTATTTGGCTATGCAGGATCTTCGTTGCCACATGTGGGATCTTCATTGCAGCGTGTGGGATCTTTAGTTGCGGCATGCGAACTCTTAGTTGCAGCATGTGGGATCTAGTTCCCTGACAAGGGATCAAGCCTGGGCCCCCAGCATTGGAAGCATGGAGTCTTAGCCACTGGACCATCAGGGAAATCCCAATGGAATTTATATTTAAAATCATTGCTATTGGCTGTCAACTTTAAAAGACTGAGGGAAAAAAAGTCATAGATACCCAGAATTATTCACTCAATATGATTATATATGTATATAGCCTTGTTCTATTTTAAATATGTTCAAACCGGAAATCTTAGATAATGCCTTATGGGTGTGGTTTATGCCAAAAAATGATGTTGAATTTCAATCAGTGAAAAAGAAAAGTCTTGGCTAGGCATCAAAAAATTGATAAATGTACGTTTATATGTTTCAAGTTAAAATGTTCAGGGCATTCATGAATATTTTTAATTCTACAATTTAACTGTTCTTTTCTCATTAATTAACACTGCGAGCATTTAGTAGTAAATCGATTTCTCCTTAATCTAAACCTATAGATTCTCCATATTCTGCCCTTCCCACATGCATCTCAGCACAGATGAAAACAAAGTTGCATCTTGTGTGTACACTTGGATCTACTGGCATTGGTTGACCTTACTTCTATGTCAAAAAGCTACCTGTATTAGTCTGGTAAGGCTGCTGTAACAAAGTACAATAAATTGGATGGCTTAAAAAAACAGAAACTTACTGTCTCATGGTTCTGGAGGCCAGAAGTCTGAAATCAAGGTGTCAGCAGGGTTATGCTGCCTCTAAAGGTGCTAGGGAAGGATCTGTTCCAGGCCTCTCTCCTAGCTTCTGGTTGTTCATTGGCTCATGGTAGCATAACTCCAGTCTTCACAGGGCATTCTCCCTGTGTATATGTCTGTGTCCAAATTTCCCTCATTTTATAAAGACACCAGTCATATTGGAATACAGGCCCACACTACTACAGTATGACCTCATCTTAAGTTAACGAATTACATCTGCATTGACCTATTTCCAAATAAGGTCACATTCTGAACTACTGGAGGTTAAGACTTCAACATATGAATTTGGGGTGGACACAATTCAACCCATAACAATGCCTAACAGAAAACTTTTTTTTTTTTTTTTTTTTTGTGGTACGCGGGCCTCTCACTGCTGTGGCCTCTCCCGCCGCGGAGCACAGGCTCCGGACGCACAGGCTCAGCGGCCATGGCTCACAGGCTCAGCCGCTCTGCGGCACGCGGGATCCTCCCGGTCCAGGGCACGAACTCGCGTCCCCTGTACTGGCAGGCGGACTCTCAACCACTGCGCCACCAGGGAAGCCCCAGAAAACTTTGAATACAATAGAAACTTAGTAAATTCATAAGAGAGATATTAAAAAGTGAATGAGAAAATATGTGACTAAGTGAATGAAAGTATGAATGCTACCAGTTTTTTCCTTTTCCTACTTTCTTTCTCCATTATTTTGCCAACCCTATGGTTTATCCTCTGAAATTCAGATTCACTTTTCCAACACTAATGAATATAATAAGCCAACTGTGCAAATACACAAATGGACAGATACAACTATTTAAGAACCTTACAAACTATTTTCTTTATTTCTCAAATTTAATTATATCTTGCAGTGGAATAAATGCCTGTCATTTTTTATGCCAAACACAAACTTCAGTCTATACAGGACTTTAGTTCTTGCCTAAATATTAAGAGATTACAATTTTAGTTCAAGATTTTACAAAAATAAACACAAACACAGTATGTTTGGAGAATCCTTCTTCCCAACATTGAAAAGTACAATATCAAACTACTCTTAAACCATTATTTCCATAATAATAAAACAGGTAACTGTGTGAAAATGACAATCTAAATTACATGCTGAAATGCTGATACGCTCAGGCAGGCATAACCAAATTAAAGTGAAAGTCTGAGAAAATATTCACTGAACATAGAGTTCATCACATAGCCAGTTTAAATATATTAAGTGGATTAAAACTTTCAGTTACACAGGCATTTATTAATCCACTGGTAATCATAAAACTTGACTTTGCTTATAAGCCATAATGACTAGGTCAGCTTATTATAGCCTCAGGTTTTTTGTTTTTGTTTTTTACTTCTAAGGACACTTCCTTTTTTAATAGTGAAACAGTTCTTAAATTGAAGCATTAACAATGCTTACATCTTCTCTTTGAAATAACGGGTGATTCGTCATCAGGACAAGTTTCTTACAGATGACTCATTTATCTCAGCATGCAGTCTTAATCATAAAAAAAATTCAATGACAAGATCAGTGATGGATAAAAAGATATATACATGCATAATTTACTTATGCTTTCTTGCCAAATTTTAAAATATTTAAGTAAGACAAGATGATTTTCTTCATCTACTATGAAGAAAACAATTAGTCTTAAAAAAATAAGTCATAGCAAATAATTTTATCCTTACTGGACTGAATTTTGGGAGTCACTAATACAAAGAGGAAGTTGCAGTAATATATGACATTTTTCAATTGATGTGGCCACTGTCTTCCAACTGACAATCTAGTTTTCAGTTTATTTCATTTTTAAAATCTTACCTGACCTTCAGAGAAACAATCTCATCATATTTCTCCCCTTGCCTTTTATTTCTGTTAACAGCATTACCATTCTCTTAATCAATCAGACTGAATCTTGAACTTCATTTGTCTATTCAACAAATATATACCCGATGACTACCAACTGGTAGAACTGTTCTAGCCTCTGGGAATATAAAGGTAAGAAGAGACAACTTGCAAACAAAACCAATAATCAGACACCATTTCATACTCACGAAATGGAAAAAAATGAAGAGTATAAAAATGGTAAGCTTTGTGGAGGTTGTGGATTAACAGGAATTGTTACACACATTGGGGGAATATAACTTGATCAACTTTGGAAGACATTCTAACATTGTCTGTTAAAGCTGAAGATACACAGACCATATGCCAAGCAATTCCACTTTTAGGCATATACCCTAAATAAGCTCATGAATGTGCACAGCAGGACATATATAAGCATGTACATATCCTTAGTGTAACAATCCTATGCCTAATATATGTCCTTGCCTTCCAACAGTGAAGGATATCCAATGGAATGTTAGTGAGAGGTGAGTATTTAGGTGTTATCATTGTTGTTGTTATTTCTTACATATCTTATAATTATTCTTTTGAAGGCATTTAATTTGAAAAAGTAATAGGGATAAAGAAGCACTGATAATCATAAAAAAATAAGACTCATAAAAATGAGACACAAAGTCATAACAATACAAACCAATAGTAAGTAGAAATGACAAAGAATCCATAAAAATCATAGAAATAAAAATAAAGCTACTGGTTTAAAAGTAATTAGGAAAATTATACTTACACAGTCAAGAGAATTAGTGAATGGGAATATACAATGGAGGAATTCACCCAGAGCACAGTTCTGAAAGTTGCTCTTTGTAAAACCCACACCAAACCCACAATACCATCCTGCACTGAGTTTAGATATTGCCCACTGACTTTGGAATTTAAATGAAGCATCCAGAACTCCAATTTCTACTTTAAAACTCTTCCCTGACTGATTCTGCCTTTATGTTGTGAGGTTACACATTCTGCCACCAACTGTGTGGGTTCTGACACTGGCTCAGGCATTTACTTACCATATGAATTTGTATGATGAACTAACTAATTTCTCTCTGCAGTGTGTATATGTGTAAAATGAGGGAAATTATAGTGCCTTCCTAGTATTTTATTAAGATTAGATGAGTTAATATGTGTAAAATGCCTTTTTTTTCAATTCTTATTTCATTTTGGATAGTTTCCATTACTAATTTTCCAAATGTACCTGTCTTTTCTTCTGCAATGTCTAATAGGCTACTAATCTCTTCCAGTGTATTTTTCATTCCAGACATTGCAATTTTCATCTCTAGAGGTTCAGCATTGGTCTTTTTTGTATATCTTTCATGTTTCTACTTAATGAAATTCATCTTTCCTCTGCCTTTTTGAACATATGGAACATAGTATAGAACTGTGTTAATACCCATGTCTGTTAATGCTATAATCAGTGTCACTTCTGGGTCTGTTTCCATTGATTGAGTTTTATCCTCATTATGGGTTGTATTTTAATGCTTCTTTTCATGTCTGGTAATATTTAATTGAATTTTAACTTGTTGGGTCTGGAAATTTTGTATTTCTATATATTCTTAAGCTGTATATTCTGTAGCTGTGCTACATAGAAACAGTTTTTGAGTTGTATTAGGTAGAACCAGAGCAGTCTTTAGTCTAGGGATGATTTTATTTCACTACTGAGGTGTTAGCATTCTGAGTACTCTATATAATACACCTTGATTTCACGATTTTATACTCTGGCAAGTGGGAACACCAACTATTTCTGGCCTTATGTGAGTTTATAGGGAGTGTGCCCTCTGTTCCTTTCAGGTGGTCCTTTTCCTGGCCTTTGGGTTGTTTCCTGGCGTGTAATCAGTGCTCAGCTGGAGACTCTAGGGAGGCTCTCTGAAGATCTCTAAAATTTGTTCTCTTTTCTATCATCCTCTATGAAACACTGTATTCTGCTATGTGAATTCTAACTACCTTGACCTTACTGGACTCTCAACTCAATCTCCTCAACTCAGGAAGACTGCCAATATCTGAAAATAGATGTTTTATATATTGGTTTCAAATTTTTTAGCTCTTTTCAGGTGGAAGAGTAAATCTGGTCACTGTTCACCCTCTTGGCTAGTAGCAAAAGTTATGTAAGCTATTATTAACAATGACACTTTCCTCTGAATATTACCTAGCCCTTACATGTGAATGGCATGAAGTTAGTGAGGATATGCGTGCATGTGTATTAACATCACAATTAACTCCATATGGAAAAATAGGCAGCATTGCTTTCAACATGTTTTTCAGCCATCTATCCAGTGGTGTTTCACTGGCCCATTGACCCTTCACCCATATAGTCCCAGAAAGGTCCTCATTTAATCACTTCATGCTTCTAGCCATCTCCTTTCCCTTCTGACTCCTCTCTTCTCATTTATCTCTGTGGAACAATAAAAACAACAATCCTCTCCTAAATTTTTTTTGTATGATGATTCAGACCTTTTCTTTGCACATTTTGATTTTCAGCCTTTATGCAGGGTCTCTAGACTTTACTTTTCTAAACAAAGGCAGTTGCTGCTTCCCAAAGTAAAATGAATGTGTCAGATGTTGAGATAATAAATACAGTGGTCAAGTACTCAAGTTATGGAGTTAAACTCCTTGGTTCCAACTCTGACTTATTCTACCACTTGTACTCTAAATAACTTTAATCAGGCCATCTCTTGGTTCATCAGCCTTACCACCTGAAAACAAAAATAATCATACACCATACTATAAAGAGTTGTTTTCAGAATGGCACGAGATAATGCATTTTAAATGTTTTGTACAATGCCTGGCACATAGAAAGTGTTCAGTATGTATGAGCCATATATATTGCAAGCAACGTGAACAAAAAACACCTTCAAGCTGCTGTTTGTTAAATCAATTTCAGAGGTTAGAAAAATGAAGCTCAAAAATGTTATGACTTACCAAAAACTTAACAACCAGTCAGTAGCAGAGACTGAATGTGATCTCATCTCTTCTTGAACTCTAAGAAGTGCTATGACTGTTACTAACTCTCATTCTCATTCTGACTGTACTCTACTCTTGTAACAATTGCAATCAGAAATAACATCATTCTTAAAGCAATCAATGTAACAGAGGCCACCACAGTACTATGGAATTGGTGAGGGACCTGTTTCTGCCACCAGTATAGGCTTGATGCCCACTAAGGTTCCTAGGAGTCTAGAAAACTTGGCAGTAATATACAACTTCATATCCATTACAATGGTTAAAATTAAGAACACTGAGACTACAAATTGTTGACAAAGATAAGGAGCAACTGGAATATTCATACATTGCTGGTGGGAATGTAATTTACTACAACCATTTTGAACAGAAGTTTGACATTTATTTATCAAATTAAATGTCATATGACACAGCAATTTTATTGCTACAAATTTACCAAAAAGAAATGAAGACTTATGTCCACAAAACAACTTATTCACAAAGGTCTATAGCAGCTTTATTCATAATTGCCAAGAGCAAAAAAAGAGCTCAAATGTCCATCAACATGTGAATGGATAAACAAATTGTGGTATACTTATGCAATGGAATCCTCTCAGCAATGAAAAGAACATTAACATGGATAAATTTTAAACATATATGCTTACTGAAAGAAATCAGAGACACAAAAGTATACATATGGTATGATTTCATTTCAGTGAAGCTGTAAGACAAATAAAAGGAATCTGTAGTGATCGAACTGAGATCAGTGGTGGCCTAGGGGTAGGGATGGGTAATTTGAGTGAAAAGGGATAAAGAGAATTTCTATATCTTTATTTTGGTAATGACTAAGTGGGTATACACATTTGTCAAAATTTACCAAAATATGCACTTAATATGTGTTTATTTTATTCATGTAAATTAAACCTCAGTAAAGTTGACAAAAAGAAGAAAATGCAATTGGCAAAATTTTTTACAAAGACAACCTATGTTCTTAGTGGACTTAACATTTAAACATTTTTCACTGAGCACCCCTTAAAAATAATCTGTTCTCTCAAGACCTTTTCTTTTTAACCTTTTATTTTATATTGGAGTATAGTTGATTAACAATGTTGTGTTAGTTGCAGGTGTACAGCAAAGTGATTCAGTTATACATATACATGTATCTATTCTTTTTCAAAGTCCTTTCCCATTTAGATTGTTACATAATACTGAGCAGAGTTCCCTGTGCTATACAGTAGCACAGGGAACTATACAGTAGGTCCTTGTTGGTTATCCATTTTAAATATAGTAGTGTGTACAGTCAGGATCTTCTTTCTGTTTCTCTTTGTCTGCAGTGCTCTTTCCCAAAATAACAAGATCCACACAGACACTTGTTTGAGTTCTCTGTTGAATGTCATCTTATGAAAGACACCATCCATGACATCCTGTGTAACATCGTGTACCTACTTTTTGTTCCCATCACTCCAGTTCCTTATCTTGCTTGATTTTTCTTCATAGCAGTTATTACTACCTGCACATTCTGTGTGTATTTGTTTATGTATTTGTTGTCTGCCTTCTCCCACTACTGAACGAGACAGAGTTTTTGCTCTTTCGTTCACCTCTATGTCCTCAAAACCACAAACAGGCAAGTGCTCCCATGTATGTGCTCAATAATATTTGCTGACCGATTGTTAGCAAGCAAGAATGCAGTGGAAAAATTAGCTACACAATAGTCAGCACAGAAGGTGGTTGCTGCTGCTGCAGGCCTGGCTGAAGTTAAAACTGGAGGCAATGGAATTAAAATTACAGGAGAGTAGAGCAGTGGTCTTCAACACTGGCTGCAAATTATTAGTACCTGGAGAGCTCTTAAGTAAAACACTGCTAATACCCAGGCCCTGCCCCTGAAGAATCTAATTTAATTGGTCTAGAGTTGGATCCAGACATTAATTTTTTTACAGCTCTCCAAGTGATATTAATGTGCAGCCAGGGATGAGAACCACAGATACAGAAGAACAATTCTTGCTCTTTGACTTTTGCTGAGGCATCTCTTCAATATACCCACAGACCAAACACCGTGGCCACTTTCCTGGCTTCAAAGTTCAACTCTCCCAAGCAAGGAGCAGAGACAAGTTATGACTCTAGGCATTTATATCAGCAGCAAATGTCTGTGAATTTCTGTCAGTGTGTGTATGTGCAAGTATGGGAGTGTACGTCTGTGAGCATGCATGTCTTTGAGGGGCAGGGAGGGAAAGAGGGAGAAAGAGAAAGAAAGTGTGTGTGTGTGTGTGCGCGTGTGTGTGTGTGTGCCGTTAAGTATTTGAAACATACTTTTGGATTTGTTCAAAAAGACACAAAACACAGTTGGATAATTTAGTAATTTATCCAAGTACCATGATGTTTGTTTGGTTTGCATGGTTTCATGATTTTTTAAGTATTGTAAGACATAGCATCCTGGCCAACAGCCCTTTCTTTTTCAACTGGAACTCTAAGAGCAAGTGCCAACTACAGGGGTGATATCAGGTCTAGACTGCAGGTCGCAGAGTGTGCAAGAATGTTGCTGAGGTAACCTCTTGGTCAAGAAGCAATCAAATATTTGAAAACAAATTTCAATCCGAGGCTGGGATGAGGAGTCAAAACCAGGCTTAAAGTGGGAAGATAAGATAGTGAGGGGACAGCCAATAAGATCAAGCACATGGGTTTGAAAAAGAACATGAAAAACTGGAGCTAGATATAACTTGAATGCTGGGATGTGGGCAATGTCACGTCTGCAGCTTTCTGTGAGTACAGACATGACCTACTATGATTGCAACTATATTCTACTCATCTGGTTTAGACAGCTTTGAAAATAAAATACAGCCGTGAAAGGAGAAAAACTAAACAAAACAATCATCATTTAATTAATTTGTCTATATAGTGCACATATGTTTGGAGTTAATTTTTATCTCAGTAAGCAGACTATTCAGCCTGTCTTTGCTCTAGTTTTTATTATTTAGAATCTGTCTAGATCATTGGACATTAAAAAAAATAAGTATTACTAAAATGAACTAAGAAAACTACTCACATTTGTGTTATATCAAAATAATTTTAATATTAAGTGGGCAAGTGACTGCAAGTTAGGAATAACTTTTTAATATAGTTGCATAGAAAAAAAACCTAAGTTTTCAAATTGTATCTATTAGGGGATAGTTTTTTTTTTTTTACAGTACCAAGAATATACTTTTGGAAATGGGAATATGTTTTCCTAGCAGGGGAAAAAGTGCATTTATTGGAAATGCATTTGTTACATTTAAAGGCAAGTGATACTTAAATATACAAAGTAATCATAAAATATAAACAAGATCTACATCAAATGTTAGAAGGGGAAAACAGGAAGATACAGTAATGTACAGTGTGAAAATAAGATTTGAAAATAAGATTTCAATCATGGTAAAATAACCAAATTTACTAGTTAAATACCTCTAGCTCCCCCCAGTTTTTGAAAGCATTTAAAAATGTAGTCACATTTCCAAACAGTGCCTTTACACTAATAGAAAAATTCTTCAAACAAAATGATTAAATCATTTCCTTAGCGGAGCTTTCAGTGAACTACTATAATTATCACTAAGTTCTCTTTAAACCCCTTATCAGTCAGGGTTTAATCAAGAGACAGAAATCACACAGTAATTTGAACAGGGAAAGTTTAATATAAACAAATACAAACTACTTATAGGTAATTAGCTACTCAAGGGAATTTAAAAAAAAAAACAACTCTAAAGAATACACTATGGCTGAGAAAAAGTACCGAGAATAAAACAAACTTGGAGATGGGGGCCTCTTCCCAAGGCTGGAGTTTGGTTGTTGTTTCAGAGACTGTGATTGAAGCACACTGGAGGTTGGAAAAATTCATGGCATTCCCCAGAGCCAGAGCTAGTCCATAGTCAGTGATCTGAGGCCGGTAGGTGGAGAACTTCCCAATGATATTAATGAAGTTCACTGGTTAAACTCACTGGGAACTGGCTGGATGGACTCCCACAGAATTCGCTAAAAGTTGCTGCAAGGGTGGGAAGGAGGGAGAACATGCTGAACTTATCCAAAAGCCATGTGGGGCACCCATGGAACTCTTAGAAATCACCTTGGGGTGGAAGGTGAGTGAGGGGGTCCTGAGGAACCCATGAAAAATGCCCATGTGGGATGGTGATCAGGAAAACAGATGCAGGGCCTTAGGAACCTGCAGGAAGGCTTCCCCAGATATGCTTCCTCCACTGGGTGCTCTGCATGCCAGTCTGGTGCCACAGGAGCCAGTAGGAAGAGGATCACAGCAGGAAGTGTAAGAGAACTCCCTTCCTCCTGCTGTGTCCTTCCTGTCCCCTCAACTGGAAAAGCTTAACACTGGGCCAGCTGGCCAGAGAGAAATATCAGTACCACAAGCAGGGCAATGAAGGTAAATTTAGAGCTGAGAGACAATACGTTGACAACTGGCACACCACCCCGCCTCACCAAATTTCTGGTACTCTTCACATCAACCTACCAATAGTTTGGAGCTCTATTTTTGAATAAATAATTACAATGTCATAAAGTCTTTCGTGACTAATTTTAACATGTTTGTTACAAAATGATCTATATCTAGTAACTTCTCCTTCAAGATCAGTTTCTAATAAATTTAAAAACTCAGAACATCAGTAGCCTTCCAAAAACATCAGGAGCAATGACCTATTCATGAAAATCAGTAGCAATGACCTGTTCATGGTTAATTTTGCCTGGATACTTTGAGGAAAAGATTTAGTACATACTTAGTACTTCCATTATTACATGAGTATCAATCAGTGCATTATTAAGGAGTAAAATTAATAACACTAATACATTGTTCTCATCTCTCAAAGCTACTTCTAATATATAACTAAGTTGAATGAAACTAATTCATTTTTAATAATCCCCACGTGAATTTAAAAATACATAACTCTTGTTAAAAATCATCTTTTTTCCCAGCCCAAACTATTTGGAGAAATATACTTAAAGCAGTAGATGAACTTAATGCTCTTTTTAAAATATCATTGAATAAAGTAATATTTAGAGAAAAAATTCAGCTGCTTTTCTAAATTTTTGTTATTCTTATAAAGTTTTGGTTGCAAATGATGTTTATTTGGAGTATTAAATGACTGACAAGAGAAATGTCTTTCTAGAAGTCTCTGGCACTACTTAAGTATGAATATTTAGCTCTACAGAAATATAGGTCTTTACTCCAACTCCGCCAGAGCAAGATGACTAAAAGCAAACAACCTCTACGTCACAAGAGTCAACATCCCTCGCAATCTTCCCATTGGACTCAATTTAACACCTTCTTTTTTCAAAAATTTTTTTTTAATTTTGTTTTTTAACATCTTTATTGGAGTATAATTGCTTTACAATGGTTAGTTTCTGTTTTATAACAAAGTGAATCAGTTATACATATACATATGTTCCCATACCTCTTCCCTCTTGCATCTCGCTCCCTCCCACGCTCCCTATCCCACCCCTCTAGGTGGTCACAAACCACATAGCTGATCTCCCTGTGCTATGCGGCTGCTTCCCACTAGGTATCTACTTTACATTTGGTAGTGTATATATATCCATGCCTCTCTCTCACTTTGTCACAGCTTACCCTTCACCCTCCCCATATCCTCAAGTCTATTCTCTAGTAGGTCTGTGTCTTTATTCCCGTCTTGCCCCTAGGTTCTTCATGACCTTTTTTTTTTCTTCTTAGATTCCATAGATATGTGTTACCATACAGTATTTGTTTTTCTCTTTCTGGCTTACTTCACTCTGTATGACAGACTCTAGGTCCATCCACCTCACTACAAATAACTCAATTTTATTTCTTTTTATGGCTGAGTAATATTCCATTGTATATATGTGCCACATCTTCTTTATCCATTCATCTGTTGATGGACACTTAGGTTGCTTCCATGTCCTAGCTATCGTAAATAGAGCTGCAATGAACATTTTGGTACATGACTATTTTTGAATTATGGTTTTCTCAGGGTATATGCCCAGTAGTGGGATTGCTGGGTCGTATGGTAGTTCTATTTCTAGTTTTTTAAGGAACCTCCATACTGTTCTCCATAGTGGCTGTATCAATTTACCTCCCACCAATAGTGCAAGAGGGTTCCCTTTTCTCCACACCCTCTCCAGCATTTATTGTTTGTAGATTTTTTTGACATAAATCACAGCAAGATCCTTTTTGACCCACCTCCTAGAGAAATGGAAATAAAAGCAAAAATAAACAAATGGGACCTAATGAAACTTAAAAGCTTTTGCACAGCAAAGGAAACCATAAACAAGACCAAAAGACAACCCTCAGAATGGGAGAAAATATTTGCAAATGAAGCAACTAACAAAGGATTAATCTCCAAAATTTACAAGCAGCTCATGCAGCTCACTAACAAAAAAACAAACAACCCAATCCAAAAATGGGCAGAAGACCTAAATAGACATTTCTCCAAAGAAGATATACAGACTGCCAACAAACACATTAAAGAATGTTCAACATCATTAATCATTAGAGAAGTGCAAATCAAAACTACAATGAGATATCATCTCACACCAGTCGGAATGGCCATCATCAAAAACTCTACAAATAACACCTTCTTATTACTCATCAAATGCATCTAAACAAATGAGCCTAATGACATCATTTGTTTCATAGCTGGCCCACTTGATAAAAGAAAATTATTTCCATGCTCAGTATTTGAGAGGTAATGGACTCTATAATGGCCCAAAGTACTGTACTCTACCTTGTTTCTAGAAAATTTTCAACATAAACATGTATATAAATGTACTGTAAAACATGAAGGTTATTTGCACTTAATATAACTGCTCACTATTCTTTCACATTGTTAGGCTCTACATGGTACATGTACAAAAGAGTAGAATAAAACAATGAGGGCTTGAATCTACAGCAAATAAAACCTTGGATATTTATAGTGTATTCCCTCACAAAATGCAAAGTGCATTCCAATAGACTATCTCATTTATATTATAAATTGAATAACCACAGGATCTAGGTTTCCACTAATGGTATAAAATCTAAGACAGCAAACAAGCAGGAGAAAGGAGAGATCCCCACTGCTTGGAGCCCCCATGAAGGGACTGCGTCTATCTAACACCAGCCTTCACAAGGAAACACAGCTGGGGCCTGTGAACTGGCTCAGTGCAGCACCAATAATGTTGCATAGTGTAAAGCTAGACGGCTAATAAAGGTCACTTCATAGAGGTCAGGCCAGTCACATTTTCTTTCCATGGTGTGCCAAATTTCTGTAAGCTGTTTATACAAAGAGGAAATGGCATCAAAACCCTGAATCTGGGCTTCCCTGGTGGCGCAGTGGTTGAGAGTCCGCCTGCCGATGCAGGGGACACGGGTTCGTGTCCCAGTCCGGGAGGATCCCACATGCCACGGAGCGGCTGGGCCCGTGAGCCATGGCCGCTGAGCCTGCGTGTCCGGAGCCTGTGCTCCGCAACAGGAGAGGCCACAACAGTGAGAGGCCCGCATACCGCAAAAAAAAAAAAAAAAAACCCTGAATCTGTCCAGCTCCCTTAAGGGACCACTGATGCACATGTGCTTGTCTCAGAGAAACATTTGTTACCATCTTCATGGAGAACTATTTTCTTTCAAACACACCATAAAAAATCTCTGACAGTACTTCAACTGGAAAGTTTGCTTGGTAAAGGGACATATATGTAGGACCAGTTTAGGTGAACATCAACTGAAATTCTGAGTCCCTCTGAGGTCTTTCTTCTCTCTTTACAAAGCGCAAGGAACCAGTACTGATACTGTCTTCTAAATGCCAAAAAAATGCAAATTCTAGTGAATGCTCAAATCCCAACCAATCACAATTAATTAACTGAATTTCTGTGAAGCAGTGTGACCTAAATGATATGGGAATTATGACATCCCAAGGCAGAGCAAAATGATGGAAAATTCTCTCCAAACTCAGTGAAAACTGTCATTTCACTTACGTGATCCCATTTACAATGTGGCAAGTCTGGAAGTCGTTGTCAAGACCAATCACCTCAAACTTTCTGAAAACCCTGACATTCTCACATCGATGATATGACTATCTGAATAAGGTGGAAATGCAAGCCACTCTTGGCTATTTAAGGGTTAGTTTATGAATCAGCTAATTCTTGGAGGCCTCACCCATTTCTCTTCCATCACTACATTAGAAAAAAATGCTCCCAGGATAAAAACTTTAATTGCAGTTAGAACTTTTTCAAAGATTTTTGTATTTATTTTATCATCAAATCTCCATTCCAACCTCAGCCACACAAACAACACATAAAGCATAAAAAAGGGTGGCCACAATCAGTGACAGATAAACCTGGCAAAATGATCTTAACATTGATGAAGGCCATTACTTGTTTTCTCCCCAGCATACGCCCTTTTCATCCACACGCTGCTTTCCTTTTCTCACCAAGTACCTTCTCTAGATTTCATTAATAGAGACTTGTTCTCAGCAAACTAGACTAGCCAGGGCAGTAGTTAATTTTAAGTTAGGTTAATAATGGCAAAAGTTATCGTTTTTCAGAAAGGCATTTGCATGATAGGACTTCAGTTTAATTTTTGGTGTTGGTTTCTTGTGTACTGCTTCAGATCCTCTCAGCCCCACCTTTTATTCCAGCCACTGGAGCAATTACAAATTTGGCAGCATTTGTAACTATTTAATGGGAAGCCCCCATTAAATAGTTTTAATGATGGACACGAATAGCTCCTTTGGAGCTGTTAGTTGGATCAATAATTCATATTTTAAAAACTGTCAGGGCTTCCCTGGTGGCGCAGTGGTTGGGAGTCCGCCTGCCGATGCAGGGGACGCGGGTTCGTGCCCCGGTCCGGGAAGATCCCACATGCCGCGGAGCGGCTGGGCCCGTGAGCCATGGCCGCTGAGCCTGCGCGTCCGGAGTCTGTGCTCCGCAACGGGAGAGGCCACAACAGTGAGAGGCCCGCGTACCGCAAAAAAACAAAAGAACTAAAAACTATTTAATGACTTTTTAAAGCAATGATTATTCACCTAATTGACCATAACAGTTGCTTTGGTGGAGTTATGATATGACATCTAATATCTACTTAAAGGCTTTACGGAATTACAATTATTGCTTCATTGTACTATCACAGAAAGGTAAATAATCACTACTACCAATTGTCAACGGGAGAGCAGAATTAAAACTCACCCTTGCTCAGTGGAGTAATTTTCAACATTGTAACATCAGGATATCACAATAGGAATGAATTTACCTGTCAAGATGTCTTAGAAACTTAAGTTTGAGAGTTACTGTACCGTCAATGATTGAAGCCCATATTCTGAACTTCCTACCCTCTCACTTTTTTTCCTGTCCTCCCTGCTTCTTTTCCTCCCCACTTTCCTGCATCATTCTCTCTTTTTAATTTTACTAACAGTTATACACTGTGCTCAGTGTACAATTATACACTGCTTGTCCCTAGTAGCACAAGTTAAATAAAACCCATTCCCCTTTTCATATTCTGGTGGAGTAGGGAGAAAAGTTGATGAAAATTTATAGCTCAGTGTATTAAATGTTATGATAGATATGTACAAAGGAATCACAAAAAGATGTCTTCTAATTCAGATGATAGAGTCAGAGAAGGATGTCTGGAAACCATAATGATACAAAACCTGAACTTTTTGGAAAGAAGTCTATTCAAGTAGATCTGGAGAGAGAGGGTACATCTGTCCATGGCCCATGGCAAGGAATCATATTTGACTTATTCCAACCTCTAACCATCAAGTGAATTAAATTTTCCTCTTTTGGATTTACTGGAAGCAAATGCAACTTCTATTGTCTGTCTCTTAGTTGAGAAATTACATTTATATTTAACTAATGCTACATTTAAGTAGTAAGATACTCGTTGCAAGAGAACACTATGCATGGTTACACAGTGGTTAAGACTCCACACTCCCAATGCAGGGGGCCCGGGTTTGATCCCTGGTCAGGGAACTAGATCCCACATGCATGCCACAACTAAGAGTCTGCATGCCACAACTAAGGAGCCCGCGTGTTGCAACTAAGAAGCCCATGTGCCACAAATAAGCAGCCCACATGGCGCAACTAAGGAGCCTGCCTGCTGCAACTAAGGACTAGTACAACCAAATAAATAAATAAATACATAAATATTTTTTAAAAATGTTCCTGGCTTGGAAAGCTTAGCAGTCTGTCAGGTCTTGCTCTCCTTGACACTGCTGCAGGATATTTAAGGTCTATCTGGCCCTTCTGAAGCTTAGACAAGAAAGAGAAATCAAAGGTTGATGAATTTCTGGTGAGATAACATATGAGTCATCTATTGTTTCTGATCCTGGTGTTTCCTACTGTTTATTTGTTTGAATTAGTATCATGGTTTCTACAGAAGTAAAGGACAATCACTCAAAATGTCCTTGCTTCACTTACTCAATAATAAGTTCTCTCCTCCCATTACAGACAAGCAAGAATAGGGTGGTGAATCAGTTACCAACAGGATTTATGATAGCAGGAAAGGTCTGGAATTGGAGTATCCATTGCAAAATTAGTTGACATTCTAAAGGATAGGGGGGAAAAAAAAGCACATGTTAAGATTATGAGAGAACAAAGGGATTATAGAAACAGTTCCATTATTATTTGCTAAGGCATATCGCCAACATCCAGTTGGACTGAAAATCAGGCTAGCATGAATATAAATACTCTTTCTAGGGCAAACAGCAGAGTTGTACAGCAACCTAGGAATTTATAATAGCAAATTTCTATCTCTGGATTGTGCGTATATATCTGTGTTCAGGATTTGAAACAGGCCTAATGGAAATGTTGTAGGCCTAATAGAAATATGTGCAACAAAGAAAGAGAGTCTGATGCATCAGATAACTGTGTTTCATTTCAGTATGGCAGGAATATAAAACGCGTACATGTGTGTGCACACACGTTCTTGTCTGGGTTTTGTGCTATGTACATTGGATGGAGGTAGCAAGGTAATGAAAAAAAAAGGTACAGGGGTAAGTAGGGAAGTCACCTAATAAACTGGCCTGAGATGGCCAATTAGGGTATTTGGACCTTATCCTAGAGATCAGATAGAGAACAATCAAGAGTAAGGATGGAGGAACAGTGTTAATTTCCAGAAAATTTACTCTGACACATCAATGAAGGACAGATAAATTGGGAAGGGATCTGAATGAAATTAAGCAGACCAGAAAGGAGGTCTTGGATATTGTCATAAGTCAATTGAGATAACCTGTGCTTCAATTAAGCATTGCCAATAGCATTAAGAGGAAATGAAAACAAGATGAAAAGAGTCATGGGGATGACTGATGGTGAGTTGCACAACAATGTGAACGTATTTAATACTACTGAAGTGTACACTTACAATGGTTAAGACAGTAAATTTCATGTTATGTGTATTTACCACAATAAAAAAAATTGGAGAAAAAACAGAAATTAGAGTATACAGAAATATTTGAGAGGCAGGATTGTATTTTAGAATCAACTTAATGTGGGTATGAATAAGGAGTCTCTCTGGTGAATCTTTTATTTCTGAGTTGTACAACTGAATGGGAAAGGTGGACATTCTCAGATTCAGGAAAAACAGGGGAAGAGTAGAATTTTTTGACGGGAGGAAGGGTGACAGGCTAGATTTACTGTTAGACTTGTTGATTTTGAGATGTCTGTTGCCATCTAGTTTATGATGTCCAATAGGCAAAGAGAAATATAGATGTGGGCCTGAGGGGAAAGGTCTGAGTGAGGGATATTGGAGATATAAATGTGAGTCATAAAATTTGAAGTCATAAATAGGAGTCATAAAATTTGAACTTAAAGCTATGGGGGTGGCAAAGAGAATGCCAAAGAGGGTTAGATAGGATGAGAGCAGTTTCAAGCTGAGTACTGAACCTTGGTTACCCCTATGTGAATGGGGCAAGTGACGGAAGAGTAGCCCTGGAACAGTGAAGAATAAACTGTCAAAAAAGGGAGAAAAGGGATTAGGCGAGACTGAGATCATAAGATAAAAGACAGGATAAGATCCCAAAAGAAAGAGCTTTAAGCAGTAGCAAATGGTGAAGAAAAAATATGTAAAAGAATGACATATAATATATAATTAGGAAGTACAAATAGTTTCAGCAGAAATTTGGGCACAAAATCTAAGTCAGGCTGGCTAAATAAGAGTGAATTGATAAGGAAATGCCAAAGACAACGGGAGATATATAGCTCAGACACGATCCAGACATATAGTTCATGCTTGATATAAAAGAGAGAATAACTGCAGGGAGAAGCTGAGTGTGTAGATACAGGATGAAACAAAAGTTACTGTTTATGTCTATTTTCTCTTGTTTTGTTTTTAGATGGGAGACATGTCGGTCTGTATTTTGCTTAAAAGGCATCAGTGTACAGAGAGGGATTGAAGGTTCACGATAACATAAATAATTAGAAGAAGAGTGGGCTTCTAAATTATGAGCGGTTTATTAGCCTGGAACAGAAGGAATAACATTTCTGCTAAGATATCAGGAAAGAAAGACAGGAAAGATTATCAAGAAACACTTGGAGTTCATGCCAAATGGCCTCTTTCAGGAGGCAAAATAATATCATTGTTATAAGCTGAGGCTCTGAAGAAAGACAATTTGGGCCCAAATCCCAGTCATATCACTTGGGAAAGTTGCTTAGGTTCTTTCGAGCCTGCTTCCCTGTTTGGAAAAATAGGGTGACATGGAATTAATTGAGAAAATATATATCAAGTGATTAATGTATTACACAGTGAATGTTCAATTCATGTTATAAGTTATTATTTTCTTAGGGGAAAAAAAACTGAGACTATCACCAATGACACTAAAGTCAGCTACGTGGTGAAGGTTTAGTGAGTAGGTTGGGGATTTGGGAGAGTTACTCGACTACAAGATGTGCCACATGACATTAAGAATTTTCTGCATGACATTGGGAGATCAGTAATGCCTTTCTTCAAATATAGTAAGTTAGAACACCCAATTATTTTGCAGCTTTCATCTCATTCTTTCCCCATGCACTCTAGTACTAATACAGCTTTAACGGCTCTCCATTAAAATGTTTCTCAGCTGACATACACTGAGCAGTTTTTATAGGGCAGGCACTGTTCTAGGCTCTTAGAACACAGCACTGAATAAAACAGGTAAAACTTTCCACCCTCATGGAATTTCAGTTAAGCAGGAGAATTATACTGAGCAAGATAAATTAGTGAAATAGTGTGTTAAGTGGTGGTAAATGCTAAGGAGAAAAAACATGGAAATAGAAGAAAGTAAGGCTACAATGTTAGAAAGGATGACAGGTAAGACCTTACTTGAAAGGTGACTGTTAAAGATCCCAGAGGTGAGGGATAAAGTTACGTGGATAACTGAAGTATTCCAGGCACTCTATTTCTTTACACATCTTTGTTGGACTATAATAGATTCACAATGCTGTGTTAGTTTCTGTTTACAACAAAGTGAATGAGCCATATGAATACATATATCTCCATATCCCTTCCCTCTTGAACCTCCCTCCCACCCTCTCTTATCTCACCCCTCTAGGTCATCGCAAATCACTGAGCTTATCTCCCTATGCTATGCTGCTGCTTCGCACTAGCTATCTATTCTACATTTGGTAGTGTATATATGTCAATGCCAGTCTCTCACTTCGTCTCAGCTTACCCTTCCCCCCCGTGTCATCAAGTCCATTCTCTACATCTGCTTCTTTATTCCTGTCCTGTCCCTAGGTTCTTCAGAACACTTTTTTTATTTTTTTTTTAGATTCCATATATATGTGTTAGCATACGGTATTTGTTTTTCTCTTTCTGACTTACTTCACTCTGTATGACAGACTCTAGGTCCATCCACCTCACCACAAATAACTCATTTTTGTTTCTTTTTAGGGCGGAGTAATATTCCATTGTATATATATGCCACACCTCCTTTATCTATTCATCTGTCAATGGACATGTAGGTTGCTTCCATGTCCTGGCTATTGCAAATAGTGCTGCAGTGAACAATGTGGTACATGTCTCTTTTTGAATTATGGTTTTCTGAGGGTATGTGCCCAGTAGTGGGATTGCTGGGTCATATGGTACTTCTATTTTTAGTTTATTAAGGAACCACCATACTGTCCTCCATAGTGACTGAATAAATTTACATTCCCATCAACAGTGCAAGAGGGTTCCCTTTTCACCACACCCCCTCTAGCATTTATTTTTTCTAGAGTTTTTGATAATGGCCATTCTGACCAGTGTGAGGTGATACCTCATTGCAGTTTTGATTTGCATTTCCCTAATGATTAATGATGTTGAGCATTGTTTCAAGTGTTTGTTAGCAATCTGTATATCTTCTTTGGAGAAATGTCTATTTAGGTCTTCTGACCATTTTTGGATTGTGTTGTTTGTTTTTTTGATATTGAACTGCATGAGCTGCTTGTAAATTTTGGAGATTAATCCTTTGTCAGTTGCTTCATTTGCAAATATTTTCTCCCATTCTGAGGGTTGCCTTTTGGTCTTGTTTATGGTTTCCTTTGCTGTGCAAAAGCTCTGAAGTTTAATTAGGTCCCATTTGTTTATTTTTGTTTTTATTTCCATTTCTTTAGGAGGTGGATCAAAAAGGATCTTGCTGTGATTTATGTCATCGAGTGTTCTGCCTATGTTTTCCTCTAAGAGTTTGATAGTGTCTGGCCTTACATTTAGGTCTTTAATCCATTTTGAGTTTATTTTTGTGTATGGTGTTAGGGAGTGTTCTAATATCATTCTTTAACATGTACCTGTCCAGTTTTCCCAGCACCACTTATTGAAGAGGCTATCTTTTCTGCATTGTATGTTCTTGCCTCCTTTGTCATAAATTGGGTGACCAAATGTGTGTTAGTTTAACTCTGGGCTTTCTATCCTGTACCATTGATCTATATTTCTGTTTTTCTGCCAGTACCATACTGTCTTGATTACTGTAGCTTTGTAGTATAGTTTGAAGTTAGGGAGCCTGATTCCTCCAGCTCCATTTTTCTCTCTCAAGATTGCTTTAGCTATTCGGGGTTTTTGTGTTTCCATTCAAATTGTAAATTTTTTTATTGTAATTCTGTGAAGAATACCATTGGTAGTTTGGTAGGGATTGCATTGAATCTGTAGATTGCCTTGGGTAGTATAGTCATTTTCACAATATTGATTCTTGCAATCCAAGAACACGGTATATTTCTCCATCTGTTTACATCATCTTTGATTTCTTTCATCAGTGTTTTATAGTTTTCTGAGTACAAATCTTTCACCTCCTTAGGTAGGTTTATTCCTAGGTATTTTATTCTTTTTGTTGCAATGCTAAATGTGATTGTTTCCTTAATTTCTCATTCTGATTCTTCGTTGTTAGTGTATAGGAATGCCAGAGATTTCTATGCATTAATTTTGTATCCTGCAAACTTACCAACTTCATTGATCAGTTCTAGTAGTTTTCTGTTGTCATCTTTAGGATTTTCTATGTAAAGTTTCATGTCATCTGCAAACAGTGACAGTTTTACTACTTCTTTTCCAATTTGTATTCCTTTTATTTCCTTTTCTTCTCTGATTTCCTTGGCGAGGACTTCCAAAACTATGTTGAATAAGAGTGGCGAGAGTGGATATCCTTGTGTTGTTCCTGATCTTATTGGAAATGCTTTCAGTTTTTTACCATTGAGTAGGAGGCTTGCTGTGGGTTTGTTTATCTTAGTTTAGTATTTAGAGCTTATTAACATTGGTAGATATGTTTATTGTTTTGGTTTCTCTCTTCCTTTATATATATATATATATATATATATGTTTATTTCCTTTTTCTCTTTTTCTCAGTGTGTATGTATATGCTTCTTTATGTGATTTTGTCTGTATAGCTTTGCTTTTACCATTTGTCCTAGGGTTCTGTCTGTCCATTTAGTTTGTTTGTTTGCTTGTTTTTTAGCATAGTTTTATGTGCTTGTTATCATTGGTGGATTCGTTTTCTGGTTTGGTTGCTCTCTTCTTTATTTCTTTTTTTTAATTACTGTATCTTTTTATTTTGAATAATAATTTTTTAAGTTTTTATTTTAATAACTTTATTCTATTTTACTTTTTTCTTTCTTTCTTTCTTTCTTTCTTTTTCTCCCTTTTTTTCTGAGTTGTGTGGCTCACAGGGTCTTGGTACTCCAGCTGGGTGTCAGGCCTGAACCTCTGAGGTGGGAGAGCCAAGTTCACGACAATGGTCCACCAGAGATCTCCATCCCCACATAATATCAAAGGGTGAAAGCCCTCCCAGATCTCTCCATCTCAATGCTAAGACTCAGCTCCACTCAACAACCACCAAGCCACAGTGCTGGATACACTATGCCAAACAACTAGCAAAACAGGAACACAAACCCATCCATTAGCAGAGAGGCTCTAAAATCATAATAAGATCACAGACACCCCAAAACACACCACAGGACTCAGTCCTGTCCACCAGAAAGACAAGATGCAGCCTCACCCAACAGAACACAGAAACCAGTCACTTCACCAGGAAGCTTACACAACCCACTGAACCAACCTTACCCACTTGGGGCAGACACCAAAAACAACAAGAACTATGAAGGCTGCAGCCTGCAAAAAAGACCCCAAACACACTATGTTAAGCAAAATGAGAAGACAGAGAAATACGCAGCAGAGGAAGGAGGAAGGTAAAAACCTACCAGACCAAACAAATGAAGAGGAAATAGGCAGTCTACCTGAAAAGGAACTCAGAATAATGATAGTAAAGATGATCCAAAATCTTCAAAACAGAATGGAGAAAATACAAGAAATGATTAACAAGGACCTAGAAGAACTAAAGAGCAAACAAACTATGATGAACAACACAATTAATGAAATTAAAATTCTCTAGAAGGAATCAATAGCAGAATAACTGAAGCAGAAGAACGGATAAGTGACCTGGAAGATAAAATAGTGGAAATAACTATCGCAGAGCAGAATAAAGAAAAAAGAATGAAAAGAATTGAGGACAGTCTCAGAGACCTCTGGGACATTAAATGCACCAACATTCGAATTATAGGGATCCCAGAAGAAGAAGAGAAAAAAAAGGGACTGAGAAAATATTTGAAGAGATTATAGTTGAAAACATCCCTAATATGGGAAAAGAAATAGTTAATCAAGTCCAGGAAGCACAGAGTCCCATACAGGATAAATCCAAGGGGAAACATGCCAAGAGACATATTAATCAAGCTATCAAAAATTAAATACAAAGAAAAAATATTAAAAGCAGCAAGGGAAAAGCAACAAATAACATACAAGGGAATCCCCATAAGGTTAACAGCGGATCTTTCAGCAGAAACTCTGCAAGCCAGAAGAGAATCCCCATAAGGTTAACAGCTGATCTTGCAGCAGAAACTCTGCACCAGAAGGGACAAACAAGATTTTCCCCTTTCATCGCATATTTAAAGTGATGAAAGGGAAATACCTACAACCAAGAATACTCTACCCAGCAAGGATCTCATTTAGATTAGATGGAGAAATTAAAACATTTACAGACAAGCAAAAGCTAAGAGAATTCAGCACCACCAACCCAGCTTTACAACAGATGCTAAAGGAACTTCTTTAGGCAGGAAACACAAGAGAAGGAAAAGACCTAAAGTAACAAACCCTAAACAGTTAAGAAAATGGTAATAGGAACATACATATCGATAATTACCTTCATTGTAAATGGATGAAATGCTCCAACAAAAAGACATAGACTGGCTGAATGGATACAAAAACAAGACCCATATATATGCTGTCTACAAGAGACCCACTTCAGACCTAGGGACACATACAGACTGAAAGTGAGGGGATGGAAAAAGATATTCCATGCAAATGGAAATCAAAAGAAAGGTGGAGTAGCAATTCTCATATCAGACAAAATAGACTTTAAAATAAAATCTATTACAAGAGACAAACAAGGAAACTACATATTGATTAAGGGATCAATCCAAGAAGAAGATATAACAATTGCAAATATTTATGCACCCAACATAGGAGCACCTCAATACATAAGGCAAATGCTAACAGCCTTAAAAGGGGAAATCAACAGTAACACAATCATAGTAGGGGACTTTAACACCCCACTTGCACCAATGGACAGATCCTCCAAAATGAAAATAACTAAGGAAACACAAGCTTTAAATGATACATTAAACAAGATGGACTTAATTGATATTTATAGGACATTCCATCCAAAAACAACAGAATACACATTTTTCTCAAGTGCTCATGAACATTCTCAAGGATAGATCATATCTTGGGTCACAAATCAAGCCTTGGTAAATTTACGAAAATTGAAATCATGTCAAGTATCTTTTCTGACCACAGTGTTATGAGACTAGATATTAATTACAGGGAAAAAACTGTAAAAAATACATACGGAGGCTAAATACCCCACTTTCACCAATGGACAGATCAACCAAAGTGAAAATAAATAAGGAAACACAAACATTAAATGAGACATTAAACAAGATGGATTTAATAGATATTTATAGGACATTCCACCCAAACAAAACAGAATACGGTTTCTTCTCAAGTGCTCGTGGAACATTCTCGAGTATAGATCATACCTGGGTCAGAAATCAAGGCTTGGTAAATTTAAGAAAATTGAAATCCTATCAAGTATCTTTTCTGAACACAATGCATTGAGACTAGATATCAATTACAGGAAAAAAACTGTACAAAATACAAACACATGGAGGCTAAACAATACGTTACTAAATAACCAAGAGATCACCAAAGAAATTAAAGAGGAAATCAAAAATACCTAGAAACAAGTGACAATGAAAACCCGACAGCCCAAAACCTATGGGATGCAGCAAAAGCAGTTCTAAGAGGGAACTTTATAGCATTACAATCCTACCTCAAGAAACAAAAAAATCTCCAAAAACAACCTAACCTTACACCTAAAGCAATTACAGACAGAAAAACAAAAAAACCCCAAAGTTAGCAGAAGGAAAGAAATCATAAAGATCAGATCAGAAATAAATGAAGGAAATGATCACAAAGATCAATAAAACTAAAAGCTGGTTTTTTGAGAAGATACACAAAACTGATAAACCATTAGCCAGACTCATCAGAAAAAAAAAGAGAGAAGACTCAAATCAACAGAATTAGAAATGAAATAGGAGAACAACAGACACTGCAGAAATACAAAGGGTCATGAGAGATTACTACAAGCAAATCTATGCCAATAAATTGGACAACCTGGAAGAAATGGACAATTCCTTAGAAAAGCACAACCTTCTGAGATTGAACCAGGAAGAAACAGAAAATAAAAACAAACCAATCACAAGCACTGAAATTGAGAATGTGATTAAAAATCTTCCAACAAACGAAAGTCCAGGATCAGATGGATTCACAGGTGAAATCTATCAAACATTTAGAGAAGAATTAACACATATCCTTCTCAAACTCTTCCAAAATATAGCAGAGGGAGGAACACTCCCAAACTCATTCTACGAGGCCACCATCACCCTGATACCAAAACAAGTCAAAGATGTCACAAGAAAACTACAGGCCAATATCACTGATGAACACAGATGCAAAAATCCTCAACAAAATACTAGCAAAACAGAATGAGAAGCACATTAGAAGTATCATACACCATGATCAACTGGGGTTTACCCCAGGAATGCAAGGATTCTTCAATATATGCAAATTAATCAATGTGATACACCATATTAACAGATTGAAGTAGAAAAACCATATGATCATCTCAACAGATGCAGAAAAAGCTTTCAACAAAATTCAACACCCATTTATGATAAAAACTCTCCAGAAAGTAGGAATAGAGGCAGCTTACCTCAACATAATAAAGGCCATATATGACAAACCCACAGCCAACACCATTCTCAATGTTGAAAAACTGAAACCATTTCCACTAAGATCAGGAAGAAGACAAGGTTGCCCACTCTCACCACTATTATTCAACATAGTTTTGGAAATTTTAGCCACAGCAATCAGAGAAGAAAAGGAAATAAAAGGAATCCAAAACGGAAAAGTAGTAAAGCTGTCACTGTTTGTAGATGACATGATACTATACATAGAGAATCTTAAAGATGCTACCAGAAAACTACCAGAGCTCATCAATGAATCTGGTAAAGTAACAGGCTACAAAATTAATGCACAGAAACCTCTTGCATTCCTATATACTAATGTTGAAAAATCTGAAAGAGAAATTAAGGAAACACTCCCATTTACCATTGTAACAAAAAGAATAAAATACCTAGGAATAAACTTACCTAAGGAGACAAAAGACCTGTATGCAGAAAACTATAAGACACTGATGAAAGAAATTAAAGATGATACAAATAGATGGAGAGATATACCATGTTCTTGGATTGGAAGAATCAACATTGTGAAAATGACTATACTACCCAAAGCAATCTACAGATTCAATGCAATCCCTACCAAACTACCACTGACATTTTGCACAGAACTAGAACAAAAAAATTGCACAACTTGTATGGAAACACAAAAAACCCTGAATAGCCAAAGCAATCTTGAGAAAGAAAAACGGAGCTGGAGGAGTCAGGCTCCCTGACTTTGAACTGTACTACAAAGCTACAGTAATCAAGACAGTATGGTACTGGCACAGAAACAGAAATATAGATCAAAGGCACAGGATAGAAAGCCCAGAGATAAACCCATGAACATATGGTTACCTTATCTTTCATAAAGGAGGCAAGAATATACAATGGAGAAAAGACAGACTCGTCAGTAAGTGGTGCTCAGAAAACTGGACAGCTACATGTAAAAGAATGAAATTAGAACACTTCCTAACACCATACACAAAAATAAACTCAAAATGGATTCAAGACCTAAATGTAAGGGCAGACACTATAAAACTCTTAGAGGAAAACATAGGAAAAACACTCTTTGATATAAACCGCAGCAAGATCTTTTTTGACCCACTTTCTAGACTAATGAAAATAAAAGCAAAAGTAAACAAATGGGACCAAATTAAACTTAAAAGCTTTTGCACAGCAAAGGAAACCATAAACAAGATGAAAAGACAACCCTCAGAATGGGAGAAAATATTTGCAAATGAAGCAACTGACAAAGGATTAATCTCCAAAATATACAAACAGCACATGGAGCTCAATATCTAAAAGACAAACAACCCAATTCAAAAATGGGTGGAAGACCTAAATAGACATTTCACCAAGGAAGACATACAGATGGCCAAGAGGTTCATGAAAAGATGCTCGACATCACTAATAATTAAAGAAATGCAAATCAAAACTACAATGAGGTATCACCTCACACTGGTCAGAATGGCCATCATCAAAAAATCTACAAACAATAAATGCTAGATACGGTGTGGTGAAAAGGGAACCTTCCTGCACTGATGGGAATGTAAATTTATTCAGCCACTATGGAGGACAGTATGGTGGTTCCTTAATAAACTAAAAATAGAAGTACCATATGACCCAGCAATCCCACTACTGGGCACATACCCTCAGAAAACCATAATTCAAAAAGAGACATGTACCACATTGTTCACTGCAGCACTATTTACAATAGCTAGGACATGGAAGCAACCTACGTGTCCATTGACAGATGAACAGATAAAGGAGGTGTGGCACATATATACAATGGAATATTACTCAGCCCTAAAAAATAAATGAAAATGAGTTATTTGTGATGAGGTGCATGGACTTAGAGTCTGTCATACAGAGTGAAGTAAGTCAGAAAGAGAAAAACAAATACTGTATGCTAACACATATATATGGAATCTAAAAAAAAAAAAAAGGTTCTGAAGAACCTAGGGGCAGGACAGTAATAAAGACTCAGATGTAGAGGATGGACTTGAGGACATGGGGAGGGGGAAGGGTAAGGTGAGATGAAGTGAGAGTGTAGCATCGACATATATACACTACCAAATGTCAAATAGATAGCTCGTGGGAAGCAGCTGCATAGCGCAGGGAGATCAGCTCGTGCTTTGTGACCACCTAGAGGTATGGGATAGGGAGGGCGGGAGGGAGACACAAGAGGGAGGGGTTATGGGGATATATGTATATGTATAGCTGATTCACTTTGTGATACAGCAGCAACTATCACAACAATTGTAAAGCAATTATCCTCCAATAAATATGTTAGAAAAAATCATATGTGGAAACTGTCTTTAATATCAACATTAGACCCACTTCATTTAAAAAAATATTTTTTTATAATGAGCTGCATATACAAGTTATAGAAAGAAACTTGATTATAATACATTATTAGTTATCCAGAGTTTTAAGGTGTTACAGGAAGGTTATTACCAGGCTGTCAGTTTAAGTAAATATGTAGTACAATTGAACAATTTGATCTTCAAGTAAAATACATGGAAATTCATCTACTAGGGTTTTTAAATAAATCCAACTACAAAATGTTTTAGAACTAGTATGATATTTCCCATTTGTTTTGACGTTTTAAAGATAAGCCTTACAAATTTTTCTCCCTTTTTACACTAGTTTCTTGTAGTATATATTATTTATATCTTCCTGAACCACATACTTGATAGAAAGTGTTAAATTATATGATACTTCAAGACAATGGGAAGCCACAAAAATTGCATGCACTATCAAAAATTTACTTATGAAATGAGAGCTTGGCTGTTTTGTTATTATTCATCTCTTTAAAAGACATTCAGCAAGTACATGTGTCTACTTAAAGGAGAGACTGTGTATAACATGATATTTCTTATTCAAAAATGATCTCTTTTCTTATCTAAGCATTGTGTCAAGAAGTTTCATTCTGTCCTCCATCTCATACAGGTTAAGTGACTAACATAAAATTGTGACAGCAACACCTGGCACATTTGAAGGCAGTGTAGTTAAGTGTGGATAGGATCAGATTAGAAAGCAGATAATCTCACTCAGTTAACAAATGCTCTAAGGACCCACTATGCGCTGGGCACCACACCAACACTGGGGAATGTGCCAGGTGTTTAAGAGCCTTAATGCTGTATTTCTAAGATGCACATTTTTTCATGCTTTACCATCTCTGACATTGTGGTACCTCTTAACAGCAAACAAATGGCATGTTAGCTTTGATGAAACATGGTCATTCTAATTCCCTTTACTAAAATGCATTTTTTAAAGGACAATAAGTACACTAAGCAGCCTGGAGCGAAGAGCATGGAGGTTAAGAATATGAGTACATCTTGATCCTTTTTCTTATACCAGTGCGTGAGAGGTCTTCTACTATCATTTAAATAGCATGCTTTTAATCATATGTATGTGTGCAAGGACTTTAATTTCTCAAGTTCTGAGCTACTTGAAGCCAAGGATAATATTGTATTCTTCTCTTTCCTCAAACTTATGAAGAATAGGCACTGATTCTATATGTATGAATGAACAGGGACATGATCATTGAGACCTGAGCTACAAAGGGAAGCATTTTTCCTTTTTCTCCGATTAAATTTGTGTTTGTATTCCACAAATAATAACAGATACTTGGTAAGGAGTCATTTCCTGCAATTACTAACTATATAGGTATTTTCCAAGAGTGTGCATGTACGTGTGTTCTTTATTATGGTTAAAATCCAAATTCAATAAAATTGTGCGAATAGTTACATTCACTTGATGATAATGAAACATTTTGACCTGATGCCATATTTGTATGTTAAAAAAAAAACAGATCAGAAGTTATAATTAAAATAATTTTAATCATTTGGCATTTGACCCATTTGAAATCATGACTGAGTCTACAGAATACCGGGAACTCTTATTTTGGGTTCTTTCTTAATATAAAGCACGTAATAAGCCACAACTAAATATCTGGACATAAGCTAAGGGTATGTTCCCAGCTAGCTAGATTTTTTCTCATGACCCAGGATATCGTGTATCTTCATGTAGCCTCTGCTATGGATCTGTGCACAATACCAAGACTTTCTTCTCCCCTGTTGTCAAACAGACAGAATCCCACAGATGTGGCTTGTGTGATTTCTCAAGAAGCCCCCTTTCACCTGCTTTTAGAGATTTAACTTGGTTCAGGGGGAATTTCAACTGCAAGAGCAAGCAAGCATCTTGCTCACGCTGTGGTAAACAAAGGATCTTGGTTTTGCAACACAGGGAGTGTCCCTAGCTTCCAGAACCACATGTACTAGTTCTTCTGAAGACTAGCAGAGGCAGCATTCTTTCTCCTCTTCCTCTCACATGCCCTGCTATTCAGTCCTCTCAGGCTTTGTCAACCCTTTTATCTAGTTTTTATTTTGTGGGTTTAGCTGTCTCCTAGTTTCACAAAATTTATCTGTTAATTTTGTGTTTGGTATTTCTTGTTGCTTTTGGGTAATCCTCAGGAAGGAAACGAAATGCCAGCTTTACCCCATCATCCTTAAATCAGATATTCCCTGAAAGTGTTTCTATTAAAGCAGGAACCATTGAATGTATTTTTACTATAGGTAAAAAAATTTTCTGGGGAACTGCTATCAGAACTAATTGATGAACAGCAAGCTGTTCTCCACCTATTTATTCCTCCCTCCATTGAGTTATTGCTTCTTCCTTGCCTCTGGCTCCAGGGAAGTCACATTTTAAATGTGACTGGTGGATTCTGCCCCACCAGGAATGACATCAAATCCCCATTGCAGTCCCCTAAGTTGAAGCAAACAGGTTGGTTACCATTAAGGAAGGTATTTTGCTATTGGTTCATTCTCCCCCAACCACTCTGTAAACACAGCAGAGCATTTATCTACCTCTGAACAATTATCATTCTAAATATTTGCCTTTCATCCTGCCTGGTGGACATATTTATGATCTCTGTCAACGGTACTGTATCTGAACTGAGGGTTGTTGTTATTATTGTTTTAGTCAGTTTTGTTTTAAGCAATCTACTAATTTGATTGAATTTCTACTCTAACTTTAAGTACTTATATTTTAAGCTCTGCCAGTCTTTGGGGAATTTACAACCTAATGTTTTCTCAACCTTCTTGTGGATGCTCTAGTGCTGGTTGACTTCTCTGTTGTAACTCTGAACCTCACTGTCCTTCAAGGCCTGGAAATACATTCACTCAGCACTCTTTACTTGGTTCTAAACCTTTAGCTCTCAATTCACTACCACACCCTGAAACCCTAGTTTCTGCCTCAGCCCACCAAATGTGAGCATCTTATCAATGTAAACAGAACCCACTGCCACTAATTCTCTGCTGTACCAACCACCCACCTTTTAGTGAGCTCTGAACATCCTCAGATATACTAATTTTTTTAACTATGCAGAAAATAATATTCTCCATAGTCTTAGAAGTGGAAGCTTTTAGTTAAGTACTTTATGCTGAGCATCGACTATGTCAGCTTAAAGCAGATAATGTTTCAAGAATCACGAGAAGCACAACTTGAAAAGTAAAGGAAGAGTGCCAAATTGTAGCTGAGCGAACAGCTGTGGCCTAGATCTAGAAGAGCTATAGCAGCGGTGCTCTCAATTTAAAATGAACCCTGTGAAAGTTCTGAATGGCAGATCTCAGAGAAACTATATTTAAATGTTCACATAAAATTAAAGAACTTTCTTTTATATACACAGCAGTAGGTGATAGGAATTCAAAGCTTGGTCTCCTAAACAAATTACCACAATCTCTTCCAGAATACATTTCTTTGCACTTCTCTTTTTATCTCCCTATAAATTAATTGCGATGTTTCTGTATTAGAATCAGAGAATCGGTCAACTTAATAATTAATAAAATGGTAGAAAGTCTGAATGTTATTGAAAACATTTTTTGGTAGGCTTAAAGAATAAGATGCTATTTTGTTTTAGGGGATCCTTATGAACATTTATCAGGAATCAAATATACAATATCATTAATAAAGGTGTTTTACAGTATACAAATACATTAAAATAAAATTAAGATGAATTGGATTTAATGAATGGACTGGTTAGTTTGTTGTTGATGTTGCTTTAATTGAAGGAGTGAGAAAGTTATTTAAATGCTGAGGCAATCATTTGGTTTGCTGAGGTCCTCTATGTTAGAAGAAGTAGGAGATTATCAGTGTAAATTTGGAATGAAGAAAATCTTCCTACAAAGACAGTAAACCCAAAATGTATAAAGACAAAATATAGACATATTTGACTATATACAAAGGAATAAAAAGGGTACGATAAATATATTATGAACAAAGTCCAAAGGCATGTGATAGATTGAGAAAAATATTGGCAAAATGTGGGGTGGGGCAGATAAAGAGTCAATAATCCAACCACCACCAAATGCCTATACATTGAGAAGAAAAGGCAAACAACCTAAAGAAAAATCAACAAATGATATGAGTAAGAGTTTCATAGAAGTAGAAATCCAAATATTAAATGAATCTATGCATTCCCAAGTTTATTCATAGCCTAGGAAATGCAAATAAAAGATCCAAAAGGTGTTATTTTTAAACTATCAGATACTGGCAGAAATTTAAGGTACACCATCCAGTGCTAGTAAGAACATGGATAAATGTATATCCTAATTTACTACTAGTCAAAGTGTAAATTGCTGCAAACATTTTGGAAATTAGCCTGGGAATATCTATTAAAATTAGTATTAATAAATGGACATTTTGAACTTTCACAGTTTGGGAAGCATTTCCAAGGAAATAAAAGAATTGGTATATAAGAATATACATACACACACACAGATATGTATTGTAGCATTATCCACAGGAAAAACTAATACAGAAAGCAACCAAAATAGACAACAGTAGGTGAATGATTGAACCAAATGGTGTTGCTTTCATTCAATGGGATATTCAGCAGTTATTAAAAAGTATGTGCCTAATCAGTAACTATTTAAATGGAAGGGTACCCAGGATATACTGTTAAGAAGAAAAAGAGGTTGCAATATAATGTGTACTAAATGATCTAGTTTTAATAAAAAGAAACAATTGCAAAAATAAGAGTACCATTTATATGGGTTTAGATATTTGTGTATATTTACATAAGCATGAGAAAAATAGTATATGGATCAGGCCACTAAAACTGGTAATTCTGCAGACAGGGATGAGAGTTTGAATATAAAACCCATCTGCAACTTGAGAAAAGAATTTAATAAAGTAAATATAAATATTTAATAGAAAAACATAGCATTTCTCTACTTGGCATTTACTTTAGTGTAAGGAATGAGGTTGGAATCAAACTTCAAGTTATTTTCTCAAAGATTAGTCGTCTGAGCACCATTAACTTTTCACCCACGCATCTGAAATATTATCTTTATCTTATATGAAATCCCCATATTGATTCATCTCATTCTGTACTACTATTATATTGTGTTAATTTCTGTAGCTTTATAAAACAGTCTACAATATAATTTTAAAACTCTATCATTACTCTTTATTATAATTTTGTTAGGTACTATCACACGTGAATTTTACCATATAAAGTTGTTTATCATTTTGTCAAATTCCAAAAAATTGACATTAGATTAAGATTTTGTTTAATTTACAGTTTTGTTTAGGGAAAATTAATATTTCACTATATTCAGTATTTTTCCCCCAAAAAAATATTTTTTTATTTATTCAAGTATTCTTTCAGAACATCAGAAAAATTTGTTTTCTTCCTATCAGTTCTGCACATTTTTTATTTGTGAATGTGTTATGCAAGTATGAAATAAGCTATCTGATGCAACCTTAGTTGAAAAAACTAAGCACACTATTTAAGTTTGAGCCAAAATAGTTCAGGAACCTACCAAACATACTTTAATGGCTATAAACATGATTCAGTGGTTGGAGGTAGTTCTTAATCCACAATGTAGTCCATGTCCTTACAATTTATAAATAATGCTTTGTTCTAAGTTCTTTGTTTTTTTTAGTCTTATTTTTTATTCTAACTTGCCTCATGCTAATAATTTTTCAATATATATCAGGGAAAAGAACACGGAACTGAAGTCAATCACAATTTTTTTAAGTCTTTTGGAAAATTTCTAAATAGAATATAGTACATTTCTCAATTTATAGCTTATTGAGTTATAGTGTTACATATAATAAGCATTTTGAAATGTCTGTCTATATTTGAGATCCAAGATAAGTATCTATGATGTAAAAATATTTTTAAATCTAAAAGCAAAGAATGCAAGTGTGTTATAACCAGCATGGTATACTATATCACAAACCAATAAATTAGTCTGAATTTTCTTTTTTCTTTTTTTTTTTTTTTTTACTGTGTAGCAAAATTTACTCAACAAACACTTATTCCATCATTTATTCAACAACAGTTTTGAATACTTAATGTGTGCCCGGAAATGTACTAGGTTCTGAGGATATAAAAATGAGTATCAGTGGAGCGTACATAAAGTAAACCAGCAATTACAACACAAGATATAATATTTACTACTTTAGTCATAAGCCCAGAGCACATGACAGGCTCCTCGGCTCTTCAAGCTTTTGGTGAGATGGGGAATGTGGTGTTTTAGGGAAGGCTTCTGAGAAGTGATGTTTAAGTTGAGAACTAAGGAGGCATAGGAGTTAGTGTGCCCGAGAGGGAGAAAAAAAGAAGAGTTCTGCGTAGATACCTCAGTGTGAGTGTGGTAGGTTCAGACATCTGTAAGTGTTAGACCAAGAAAAATGTATATTTGACTTTGCTGTGTTTTGTTACACTTTTTAACACATGAAATAGTAAAGAAAGCCCTACACTGCACACATAATACTTGCAAATGCTAAAAAGAAGTTGGACTTCAGTACCCACTAATGAAACACCCGTTGACAGAACAGATATAACTGTAGTTATAGATTCTTAACATACCAAAAGTTTTAACTTCTATTATATGAACCTTGAAACATCTTTGCTTTATAATTTATTCTATTTGGTCTTTTTTATCCTTAAAGCATTTAAAGATACTGAAGCAGTATTATATTTTACTCAAGTTTTTAAGAATTCACCTAAAAACAATGAATGAACAAGACCTCTATTGAATAACTAAGTTAGGTTTCAGTGAAGAATATTTTCTTCCAAATGAGTCAAGCTGAAATAGAATTGATACACTTATAATTTGAGCATGTACTAAAATATTTAATATGCAGAGCTTGCAGAAAAGTAAGAAGTCAAGACTTCAAAAGGGTCAGAAAGGGCAAACAAAATAGTCTTTTTGGCACATGAAATACTAAGTAATTCAAATAATATCAATAATATTAAGTACATTTGTGTTCTCTTTAGCAAACCCTTACCTTTTCAACATAAACTATCTATTCCCATAATACTTTTGTCCTCTATGTCCTCCCTGCAAATAGCTAGGCTCATGCTGCCTCCTTTCCTTTATGTACATGGGTTCAGGGGTTGAAGTGTTGACCCACTTCCTTCAAGAGCTGCCTCAAGCTCTTCTTCTTCATGAAGCTTTCTGTTAGCATTCGAGCCCATAACAACCTTCGCATTCTCTGAAGCACCAATATTATCAATACCGTGCATTTGGCATCATTCTTCAAATGGTAATTGAGTAGTTGCCTACACTGTGCTAGGTGCCAGGGACGCAATAATAAAGCTTGATGCCTTCTCTCACATTGCATAGAGACTAATCAGGGAGACAGACACAGAAAAAATTACAATGGAAAGCACTTTGTTAAACGTATTCGGGAAATGCCATCAAGAGAACAGAGGCGAGGGTATTTCATTTAGTCATATTCTATTTTTATTTAGTTGTTTCATGTATAATTTTATATAATTATTGTTTGCCTCCTAGCTCACAGCAGACACTATAACACTGACCATCTAGTGATCTATTGAGTAGAATGTTTGCATATATTTTCATGAAAAAAATAACTGTCTTTGTAATTTTTCTGTAAATCTAGAACTGTTCCAAAACTTGAAAACTGATTAAAAAATGACACTAAGGACTATGTGCATCTAAAGAGAAGTAATATTTGTAAATTACTCAAGTTCCCATTCATTCCATATGTATTTCCCCTCTTCTTAATAATTTTGACTATTGTTCTCAGAGCCTATTACCCCTTTCCCACATCCAATTTTGTCTAGAATTCCCCTGCATTTGCTCTAAATTAGTGAAACCTGCAAGATGATTCAAATTGATTAACATGCAGTAGTTTGAAAATGAACACAGATTCCAATTTTGAAAAATAAGTGTGTAGCCAATTTTAGCATGTTAACTTGAAAATGTCAGTTGGCTACATGTGCACATGGAGCCTCAATGCTGAATGTCTGACTGCTAGACCAGTTTCACCATTAAAAAAGAGAGATTTGTAGTGCTTTGTGGTGACAACCTGAGATAACAGGATACTCCACACAGTGTAACATGTTTCTTGCGCCTCCTGGAATGTGGTTATATCAGTTTCCTATTGCTGCTATAACAAATTACCTCAAACTTAGTGGCTTGAAAGAACACAAATTTATTGTCTTTCAGTTTGAGAAGTCAGAGTCAAAAATGCGCCTTAATGGGCTAAAAAGCAAATGTCAGTAGGCCTGAGTTTCTTCTGGCGGTTTTAGGAGAGATTTGTTTCCTTACCTTTTCCAGCTTCTAGAGACTCCCCACATTCTTTGGCTTCATGGTCCCATTCCTCTATCTTCAAAGCAGCAACGTTGAACTGAGTCCTTCTCACACTGCCAACTCTCTGGTTCTCTCCTGCCTCCCTCTTCTACTCTTCCCTTGTGATTACATTGAGCCCACCTGGATGATCCAGGCTAATCTCCTCATCTCAGAGTCAGCTGATTAGCAAACAATTCCATCTGCTCCCTTAAGTCCCCTTTGCCATGTAACCTAACATTTTAAAATCTGGGAGTTAGAACATGGATATCTTTGGAAGACGTTTACTGTCTCTAGCATGGTGCTGACAAAATATCTGCCCTCCTCTGATCAGACAAGACAGAACCAGCTTTTCAGGGTCCTACAGAGAGTGGAAATAAGACTGGATACCCTCTCTGCCCTTAGAAAATACAGCACCATGAATTACCGCTCACGGTGAATACTGAAAACCTTTACTTTCCCTTGAGGCAGGGATTCTGCCGTTCTCAGGAGGTACAGCTCTTGACTCTGTCTTGTGTGTGATAAACGCCACTGGATTAAAAGCAAAAGAACCTGTTTTCAGCTTTCTCTTTGGAAGTCAATTTTAACAATTTTAAAGATAGAGTATTCGTCAAGATTTTTCGTTTGATCATAAATTAAAGCTGATCCTGACTAGACATTGCTATTGAGAAAATTCAGGTGCCATGTCTGTACTGTGGACTGGATAGCAGCATTGCTTTAGCAGATTTTATGCTGATCATGAATTTAAGCCTCATTAACGACAGGCTGAGGGATTCGTCTAGCCATTCAGCACAAATGTGTTGAATACTACGTTCTTCAAGGCCATGGGCTAATATGTGGGGATTCAGGGGAAATAAAGACCGATGTAGTCTTATCTACATAAACTTAACCTTTTACCACGAGACAGAGATGTGAAACTACTAAATATACAATGAATTATTTAATTACAATTGTGGCCAGTGTTGCGAAGAGCAAAGCTCTATCTATCCAGTAATTCTCCAGCTGTCATCAATTAGGTTAGAAGAAAGAGCTCATGAAAAGGAAAAGAAAGCACTAATGAAGTGAAAAATTTACCTGTTTAGTTCACCACTGTGTATGTATCACTTTGCACAGTGCCTGACATTTACCAGAAACTTATTAAATATTTACTACATGAAAGAAGATGCTAGAATGGAAAAACCAGAGTGTTTTTATTAAGAACTATATTATTAAAAATGTATAATATTTGGACAGCAGAGCAGCCTTACATAAACCATGTTTCCCATAGGTTTATACAGAAGGAAGATGATGATCTGTATCGACCAAGTCCCTTCCTGTTCTGTACCAGGTCTTTGATTGGGCTTCCTCACAATTTTCTGAGCCCACACTGAAGTAGTAGAGCCAAAAACAGTCTGACATATCTCAGACACTGGAGTAAATGGAGCTGGCATGATCAAGTCTAGGGATTAGGGTAAAATCTATGGCCTAGACTCACTGAAATCTCATACACAACAGCAAGCCTGAGAAGGGGTTATTGTGAGACCCAGAGGAACAATGAGACAACAGAGCTGGCAAGTGCTGATGAGAATGCAAGCATGGAAATGAGGAATAAGTTTGTTAACATTTGTCCAGACTACACTCTTATGTCTCAGGTTGCCTTATGAAAATCATAGAACCTACATCCCATGCTGAGCTTCAAGACTTTCAGGACACTCATAGTCTGTTAACTGCCAACACTTATATTCAAAAAAGGAGGTGTGGAATGAATAACAGTAATATTCTTCCCTTCTAAATCAATATGAAATAAAACTAAAAGTAAGCCTATAAGAGAGAACAGAAAAAACTTTTATTCCTCTTATTTTCAGAATATGTATAATTTCCTAATATAGTAAGAAAATTAACCCTGTAATCTTCTCACATTACATATCAAAGAGGAAATCAGTTGTAGCTTATCTTATTTTTTCCCTCTCTTTCTTTTTTTTTTGTTTTGAACCTGGCCTAGAAACATTAAGAAAGGCAAAGTAGTCTCACAATTCTTTCAGTCAAAGAGAAAATGACCTTGAAGTCAAACGAAGAATGTCTATCATCTAAAGTAGAGATGAAGGAGATCTGATTAAAATCAGAATTCCCATCACAACATCTCTATTCACCACACCAAAATCAGGGGCTATTGATTCCTTTAATTAAAAGAGATCTGATATGGAAATACTACATTGAGACCAATCCCACATGGGCAAGTCTGTCTGGATTTCTATATTTTGGCTCATACCTCAGAGACAAACACGCTTAAATTTGTAATTAAACATTACAAGACCATGATGCATGCTCATCCACTGGAAAATCCTGGGGGAAAGAGTGTAGGACCAAGGAAAGAGAAATGTGGGAGAGTGAGTAGACTCTCATGTGAGAAGGGGAAAAGATAATAAGAGCCCAAAACACAGAATAATGGGTCAAAGGAACCAAAATAGAAAATAAAGAAAAAAGGAAAAAATTAATGAAAGTAAATCATTAAAATCAAGGTGAATTATGCATTAATCACTCATATCTCCTAAAGTGTATAACCAAAATACTATTAAATGAAGTTTAGACTGGGTACAGTCCTGTGTTAAATCCAACATCAAAAGAGTATTCATGCATTAGCTCTAAAAATGTGAATCAATGTTTATTCTGATTCCATGTCTCTCTAATACTGTCATTCTATGCAGCTGATAATAAGGTAGACCTCAGCTAAGAAATAGGAGACAAGGTAAAGCTTATATTCTTTTTTTCACCAATAATCAGTAATAACTGTAATTCAAAGGAAACATCAGCTTTCTGAAGATACGCACACTGACACCAATTAATGACTTTCTACAGTTGTTTTATCTTTCTCATATATTAGTATTCACAAAGTAAGAGGAAAGGGAGTAGCAAAATGGAAGGAGAACGGCAGGAAAAGAGAGAAAAAAATGAGAGAAAGTGTGTCACTTCATAAATGGACCTGATCATTAAATTTTCATTGCAGTTTATTTCAGTTTTATATTTCAAGTACTTCAAGTATTTTAAAGTACTTACATTCCTTCTGTTTATTAAATGGCAAACTGGTTTAATGTTCTTAGGTCTAGGACCATGATGCTGGCATCTGAAGCAGAGCCAGTTCTCTACACTTATAAAACTGTCCTAAATATCTATTTCCTACATGTATTATTAATAATGAATTTTTCTCTCCCTGGGACACACTCTTTTATGTATGCACATGGGATGGTGTTTAAATGCAAAATGCAGTATAAAAGGAATAAAACCACTGCAGCAACTTGCAAAATTCTGAACAGAAAATGAGGAAGGCATAAAATAAACAAACCTACGAGAAATGGTAAAAAGAACACAGAAGTAAATGAGGAAGCGTAAACTATAAAACAGGAAAAGATGCTGAGAAAACAAGGTGTGGGCCAATTTAGCAGAAGAATGACTAAAAGTCTTCCAGACATTACATCTGCTTACCCTGATTGTTTCCATTGGAAAGACTGATTTCTACAGACCTTTGTCAATGATTCCTCTACCTGAAGGATATTAAAGAGAAAAGCCACAGGCCCCAAAGGGTGTCACTTGTGCTACAGCCCATGATACCAAACCTAGATTTAATACCTAACCTAACTGCAGTTTCAACCTTCCTCAGAAATGTAATCTTAATCAGTTTGGAATTTTCTGCTCAGAATCAATGAGGTAATCTGTCAAATGGGGCCTCTCCATCCCACCCCCACCCCCCCCGCCCCGAAGAGGAAGAAGAGGCAATCTGCATAATAAAACCTTTACCATTCCAAAGCCCCCCACCCCCAGATAAGTGTGCTGGCCTAAAAATAATTCTTTTTTTAGTTTGCTAATAGCTCCCTTGCCCCACTCTTCTTCCTACAAAAACTCCATTTTGTATGGTCTCTCAGAGTGCCCCCCTGTTTGCTAGATGGGTTGCTGCCTGTTTCATGAATCACTGAATAAAACAAATCAGCTGTACAGATAAACTAGGTTGAATTTCGATTTTTAACAAGGACCACAGTTGATTGATTAATCTGTCATTTAAACTGTAAAGATTTCAAAGGCATTTCTTCTAGTGTGCTTGTGGCACCTTGAAGCTCAAAAATATTTGATCAATTCAAATTTTCTTTGACATTTTATCAAAATAGTAAGAGGAAAGGTATCACCATGTATTACCATCCAGTGGGAAAAAAAGGAAAAATATTTAAATCACTAATTTTAGGGGCATGGTTTGTATACTAAAGAACTGATGATCATATACAACTCACAATGTTCACCACAACAGAGAAGGGATACTCCATAAAAAAGAGAAAAAAATTTTCAATCACAGAATTTTAGGTTTCCTGTCCTAGCTGTGATTCTTGAAGATCTTTGGAAGCCGTTCACAATTAAGATGCCTATGAGCAAAAGATTATGTTCCCCTTTGCTTTGCCAACAACAAACAAGATCTTTTAAATGTCCAAGATCTGGTTCACAGAAGAGTCTATGGAAACCCAAAACATTAAAATTAGGAGCAAACCCTGGTGGTCTTGTACACTATTCTAGGAATCTATTGCAAAAGAGGTGAGTTTTATGGGAAAGATCTGGTGGCAGAGATGGTAGAGTAGGAAGGTCCTTAGCTTACCTCCTCACATGGGCATACCAAAATGACAACAATTTACAGAGCAACTATCTATGAGAAAGACCTGAGGACTAGCAGAAAAGATTCTCCACAAATAAATATACAAAGAAGGAACCATAGGATAGGTAGGAGGGGCAGAGACACAGTATAGTCAAGACCAACACTCCCAGGTAGGCGATCCACACACGGAAGGATAATCACAACTGCAGAGGTTCTCTCCAAGGAGCAAGGGCTCTGAGCCCCACATTGGGCTCTCCAGCCCAGGGGCCTTGCACTGGGAAGACAAGACCCCAGAACATCTGGCTCTGAAGGCGAGTGGAGCTTGCATATGGGAGAGCCAGAGGACTGTAGGAAACAGAGATTCCAATCTTAAAGGGCATGTACAACCTCTCACAAGCTCTGAGTCCCAGTGCAGAGGCCGTAATTTGAAAGGAGATTGGGTCAAACCCACTTGCTGATATTGGAAAACCTCCCTCCAGGAAACTGGGACTCCCCCTGAGGGCATATGCTGGCAAGCGCCATTTTGGAGTCTTCCCTCTAGCCTATTAGTGGCACGGGCTTACCTGCCCACTAGCAGACCAGCACCTGTCCTGGGACCCATGGGCCAAACAGCCAACTTTATAGGAACCTGGCCCCACACACCAGTAGGCTGGCACCAGGCCCAGCCTCCCAGTAGCCAGCCACCCCAGGACATACCCTCACCTACCAGTAGTCCAGCACCAGCCCCAGGACCCAATGAGCCCTTCAGCCAGAAACCCAGGATATAGTCCTACCCACCAGAAGGCTGGCACCAGCCCCAGGACCCCCAAGCCCCGCAGCCAGCCACCATGGGACCTGGCCCTGCCCACCAGTGGGCCAGCAGCCACCACATGAGACAGGACCTGGCACCCACCTGGACCAGGGGGCAGCCCCACCTAATAGCATACTCACAGCAGTTGGCCCCATTACAATAGAAGAGTCCACAAAGCCTACATCAGGGCTACTCCTAGAGCATATAGCTCTGACGATCAGAGGGGATTGTGCTGCTGGACTCCATAGGACATCACCTATGAAGTAGACATAAGTCTACTTCTACAAGATTGGGAAATATAATTGACCTACCTAATAAGCAGAAATTATACACAGAGAATTAGGCAAAATGAGGAGACAGAAGAATGTCTTGAACTAATGAATAAGTCAAAATCCCAGGAGAACTAAGCAAAGTGGAGATAAGCAATGTACCCAATAAAGTGTTCAAGGTAATGATCATAAAGATGCTCTAACTTGGGAGAAGAATGGTTGAACACAGTGAGAAATTTAACAAAGAGTTTTCTAGCATATATATATTTATATATTTATATTTGCTAATGTAAAATAAAGATGGACTGGGCTTCCCTGGTGGCGCGGTGGTTGAGAGTCCACCTGCCAATGCAGGGGACACGGGTTCGTGCCCCGGTCCGGGAAGATCCCACATGCCGTGGAGTGGCTAGGCCCATGAGCCATGGCCGCTGAGCCTGTGCGTCCAGAGCCTGTGCTCCGCAAGGGGAGAGACCACAACAGTTAGAGGCCCGTGTACTGCAAAAGAAAAGATGGACCAAACAGGGCTGAAGAATAGGATAACCAAAATAAAAAATACACTAGAAGGAATCAACAGTAGAATAGATGATACAGAGGAATGGATCAGTGAACTGAAAGACAAAGTAGTGGAAATCACCCAAAGTGAACAGAAAAATGAGGACAATCTATGAGACCTCTAGGATGACATCAAGCATACTAACATTGGAATTATAGGGGTCCCAGAAGGAGAAGAGAAAGAGTAAGAGGCAAATAACTTATTTGAAGACGTAATAGCTGAAAACTTCTCTAGCCTGGGAGAGGAAACAGACATCTAGGTCCAGGAAGCACAGAGAGTGCCAAACAAGATGAACCTAAAAAGGCCTACTCCAAGACACATTATAATTAAAATGGCAAAAATTAAGAGGGAAGAGATATGGGAACATATGTATATGTATAACTGATTCACTTTGTTATAAAGCAGAAACTAACACCATTGTAAAGCAATTATACTCCAATAAAGGTGTTAAAAAATGGCAAAAATTAAAGAGAAAGGCTTAAAAGTGTCAAGAAAAAAAGCACTGGCCTTAAATAACAAACACATTATATAAGATTAACATAAAACCATATATATAAATATATGGTTTCTGCCAAATATTTGGCAGAATATATATATAGGTATTCTGCCCAAAGCAGCAGAATATACATGAGACATTCTTCAGGATAGATCATGTGCTAGGCCACAAAGTAAGTTTCAATAAATTTAAGAGGACTGAAGTTATATCAAGCATATTTTCTATCCACAGCACTATAAGGCTAAAAATCAACTACAAGAAAAAAAAACACTGCACAAAACACAAACATGTGGAGGCTGGGCTTCCCTGGTGGCTCAGTGGTTGAGAGTCCGCCTGCCGATGCAGGGGACGCTGGTTCGTACCCCAGTCCGGGAAGATCCCACATGCTGCAGAGGGGCTAGGCCCGTGAGCCATGGCTGCTGAGCCTGCGCGTCCAGAGCTTGTACTCTGCAACGGGAGAGGCCACGGCAGTGAGAGGCCCACGGACCGCAAAAAAAAAACAAAAAAATACCCCCAAACATGTGGAGGCTATATAGGATGCTACTAAAAAAACAATGGGTTACTGAAGAAATCAAAGAGGAAATCAAAAAATACCTGGAGACAAACGAAAATGAAAACAAAACAATCCAAAATCTATGTGATGCAGCAAAAGCAGTTCTAAGAGGGAATTTTATAGCAATACAAGCCTACCTCAGGAAATTAGAAAAATCTCAAAAAACAATCTAAACTTACATCTAAAGAAACTAGAAGGAGAAGAAAAAACAAAACCCAAAGTTAGTAGAAGGAAAGAATAAAGATCAGAGCAGCAATAAATGAAATAGAGACTAAAAAAAAAAAAAGCAAAAATCAATGAAACTAAGAGCTAATTCTTTGAAATGATGAAAAAGTGATTAACATTTAGCCAGACTCATCAAGAAAGTAAGAGAGAGAACCCAAATAAATAAAGTCAGAAGTGGAAGAGGAGAAGTTACAACTGACACCACAGAAATAAATAAGATCATAAGAGATAACCATGAACAATTATACACCAATAAATTGGACAACAGGGAAGAAAATGAATAAATTCCTAAAAACCAAGAAATCTCCCAAGACTGAATCAGGAGTGTATAGAAAATCTGAACAATAATAAAATCTATTTTATTACCAGTAAAGAGATTGAATCAGTAATCAAAAAACTCCCAACAAACAAAACTCCAGGAGTAGATCACTTCACAGTTAAATTCTACCAAACATTTAAAGAAGAGTTGACACCTATTCTTCTCAAACTATTCCAAAAATTTGAAGAGAAAAGAACACTACTGAATTCATTCTCAGCATCACCCTCACACCAAAACCAGACAAAAACCACACACACAAAAATAAAATTATAGGCTAATATCACTGAAGAAAATATATGCAAAAATCCTCAACAAAATATTAGCATACTGAATTCAACAATACCTTAAAAGAATCACACACAATGATCAAGTGGGATTATCCCAGGGATGCAAGTTGGATATATCTGTTCCAGCACTTCCATGGGACATGAGAGCTGTTGGGGAGGGGGATATTTCCCCCTCTACCCCTCTTGAGATCTTGTGGCTGGACTAATAATCAAATTGACGCAAGACAGATTAACAGAAGAAAAAGAAACAAATTTTAATTCATGTGCATGGAGGTCTCATAGAAATGAGACCTAAGAAGTGACCAAAGCAGGAAGCTTTTATCCTTTTTAGACAAAGAAACAATAAATTTGAGGAATTGGTAAGACAAAGAAACTTATGTTTGGATGCTTAATTAGTAAAGAATCTAAACAGAGTGTGGGCTTGGGGTAGTTAATTAAAGAAGTAACAAGATTTGTTTACACAGGCTTCTTGGCCCCAAATTCCCTATCCCTGGTGATAAGAGTGTCCTTCTACTTCCAGATGCAGGGAGCACATCTTTCACATGAGAGACTTATTTCCTACTTTTGGGGAGACAGAGAGGAGAGTCAAAGTGTCCCACTTATTTGGCTGCTTAAGTAGTTTTAATTCAAAATAATCAATATGCCATTGAGGCATATTTTGGGGTGGCTTGCCCTGGTCCCAAACAGAGTCCAGTTTTTGCCCTGGTCTCTCACTTGGGCCAAAGCCATTCTCCTAATGATTGGGTGGGTTAGATATTTTTACTGAAAGTAGTTTGAGAAGTGTTCCCTACACCTGAACAAACATTTGCTTCAATTGATGCATATTATAACACTCTCCTCACCTGCAGCTGAGACAACAAATATCCTACACCCAAAATTAGCTCTCTTTTCCACTTGCAGACAATAGGGGATCTAGTGTCCCAGTTTCTTACTGGTTATATGCCCAAAGTGGTCACCAATATATAAAAATTTTGAAATACAAAATTACAGAAAATTTGGTAGAAAAATACAGTAATATATTTTTCACTAGTCTGGAGACTAGTGATAATTTTCTCAGCTTTAGAAAAATATAAAAAGCCATAAAGGAAAGATTAGCAGTTTCAAAATTTCAGAAGCATCTTTACAATGAAAATCAGCAAAACTGAGTCATATAGGAAAGTATCCTCCTGGTCTATGTAAGTGTTCATGTATGACAAAGAATTAACGTTCCTACTATGCATAGATCACCTTTGGGTTTATGAGAAAAATATCAAGACCCCCAAGAGATATGTAGGCAAGAATTATGAATAGATCATTAGTAACCAAGGAAAAGCAAATACTGTAAAGATGAAAATAGTTCATCATCACTGCTAAACTTAGAAATGTATATAAAATCAATTAAAATACCATTTTAACCCTACTAAGTTGCAGGGAAGGGAGTTCCACTCAGAGCTATTTATATAGGAGATAAATAGATATGCTTATACAATGCTTGCTGAATACCGAGCTAGAAAAATTCTAAAGGCAAACAATGTAACAATATATACCAAGAACAAAAAAATGTTCATTTTGTCCCAGGAATGTCACCTCTGGAAATTTATCATAAAGACAACTGAACGGAAGAAAAAAATCAATAGATAAAAAGAAGCTCATCACAGGGTTGTCAAATGCTAACTACACATACAAACACACACAGGTATGCTCCCTACATTCTCTGAGTAACACACAGCATAGACTCTGTAAGAAATATTATGCCATACATTAGAATCATAATTTTGAAGATAGTGTAGAAACACAAAGTTTATGGTGTAAATGGAAAAAGAATAAAAATAGAGGAATTTATACTATGACTGTACTTATAGAACACATACACTTCAAAAGACTGGCAGTTAATCTGGAAAACTAAAAATCATGTTAAGAGGCTGGGATTAGAAGTAGTCTATTTTTCTAACATTTTAATAATTGTATATTGCTCTTAAGATTTACCAGAAAAAGAAGCTACTTTGTTCTTTCAAAGATTTGTTTCTGTAAGGTAAGTCATTTGTCATTCTCAGCACTGTCATAAGAAAATTTTAAGAGTTTCGTTTGCTATGGAAATAAATTAATTCAAATTTTAGTTGACTCTAAACCCTGTTAAAGTTTGATCCATAGAGAGGGAAAGAAACAGAAAAGAAAGTGAATTTTCTTCACATTTAAGGGAAACCCAAACTGTCATCAGCACCCTAAAATACTGCATACTCTGGTCGCTTAACTATATGAAAGGAAAAATAAAGTCAAAGACGAGAGCTGGAATGTGTGTGAAATTATTAGTGCATTCTCATGTCAAAGAAAACAGTCATAAGCTATTCTCCAACTTAAAGTACCTGTGGGTCCAGCTACAAAAAAAAACCGCAAAAACTTCTGATGTTTCACTGACTTTAATCTCCAGAGACATCTTTAAACTCTGAGAAAGATTTTGACAATAAATTGGAAGAAATAGCTATATTAATTCCAAGAAAAATAGACAAGTCACTGAATAGCAGATATGCCTAGGGATTTCTTATTGTTATGAACTGATGATGAAAATACTCAAACATTTCTCATCTTTTAGGCATCACAACAGGAGTGTACAGTTTTTATTAATTCAGCTTTTATTTTTATCAAAGATAAATGTACTCAAAATTTCAGGCCTCAAGTAATTCTACAAGGATTTTTTTTTCTTTCTTTCATTTTTTTTTTTTTAGAAAACAGCGATCTTTCTGTGCCCCATTTCCTCTCTCCAAAGGATTCATTTTTAGCTAAAGCTTTTCATGTTTACTTCCTTATTCCTAATAGTTGCTCATAATGATACCTGTAAATTTTATTTCCATTTTTAGGCACTATTAAGTAAGTAGATAATGCCTCCCAGTGCCCACCACAAACACATTCATATTTCTCAACCCACTAACCTCTGAATTTGATTAAGATAAATATTCTGTTTTTCTTTACTAGATGCATGGTTGTCACTGCTGAACTATGTTTGTTACCATGATTATTTTTTCTTTCCTAGACAATATTTTGTTTTCCCTGTAGTTAATTTTTTCCACTCATTTGCTTAGCTATCTACATACTCACCACTGATTTAACCCCCTAAACCTAACGCGATGTGTAATCCTCTCCTCAATACACTGAAAGAATTAGTTATTGCATTACTTTCATTTTTAAAGAAATCTTTTCCAGAACCATTTCCCCTCCATTAGCCTGTTTGTCCTCTGAATCTGATGCATTGTCGTTTTCTTGGGAACCTCTCTCACTGATATCTTGGCATTTCTTTTGCTTTTCTCCCTTTGGAGACTTCGTTTTTTTCATTCCATATTTTCCTATATCTGTAAATAAAAATTCTAGATAGGAAATATTTTTCCATCAAAATTATTAAGCCATTGCTCTATTACCTTCCAATTGCCATGTGTCTGTTAAGATTACCTAATGCCATTCTGATTGTGGAAATAGCAGATCATCTTGTTTGTACCATCTAGAAATTTCAGAATGATGGGTATCCCAGTGTGTCTTTTTCATCCAGTGTGCTGTACACCTTGAGGGGGGACTTTCAATCTTGGAAGTGATATTCATTTCTATGTATTTTTCTTGAGTTGTTTCTTTGAGGATTTTCTATTTTGTGCTATCTTCTCTAATTCTGGCAATCATACTGTTGTGAGGCTGGACTGCCTGGATTGGTTCATTAATCATGTTATCTTTTCTCTCTTGCTTTACATATCTTTATCTCTGACAAACCTCGAGAAAATAGGGATTTTCTGGAGGTTTTCCTGATCTTTTTTATTTTATTTTATATACATATATTATATATATTTCTATAATATTTCAATAACCAAGAGCTCACTTTTACATCTAAATGTTCCTTTCTATGGCATATTTTTCTTATTTAATTGATACAGTACATTTTCTTATTGTTCTAAAAATATCAATGATATTTTAAATATTTTCTTCTGCCTTAAAAGTCCGTACTTATTCTAAATTGAGAGGCCATATAATATAGCAGTTATTAGCGTGGACTCCAGTAACTGAGCGCCTCCATTCAAGTCCAGACCCCACTACTTATTAGTTATGTGACCTTGCAAAAGTTAGTTAACCCTTCAATATCTCAGTTTCTTTATCTATAAAAATTATAAATGATAGAGTTGTTCTGAATATTAAATGACTAATACATATAAAGTACTCACAACAATGCTTGGCATAAAGTAAGCCCTATATTTGTTGTGTTAAATGAGAAGCTGATCATTTTTTCCCCCATGTGTTAGTTTTGGACTTTGCCATTCATTCATTCGTTTCTTTAAATATCTTGTGATATCCCAATGTATGCTCAGATCTATTTCTAGAGTCCTGAGGAGATGACTGAAAACTCTATGCTTGCCAAGGATCTTTCCCCTTGCAGTCTTCACTGTAGGCCATTTAGATGGGGAGCCCTGGAAATCAGTATGTTCAAACCTTGGGCTTGTCAGATCCCTTGCCTGAAGAGTACACACCTATCTGTCAGGTAAGAGAAGATGGCTGGGCTTTCCAACCTTCAGTGTAAATGTTTACTTAAGCTTTTCCTTAAGGTATTTCTACCCATCACTCTGGTTTATGGTTTCTGGGGAATAAACTCCAGTGTTCAGTCTGTAAGGGATGAGCTAAATTAGGGAGAAGATCTGGGTAACTAATTTCCTCTTTTTTTTTTTTTTAACTAAATTTATTTATTTATTTATGGCTGCATTGGGGTCTTCATTGCTGTGCGCGGGCTTTCTCTACTTGCGGTGAGCCGGGGCTACTCTTCGTTGCGGTGCAGGGACTTCTCATTGCTGTGGTTTCTCTTGTTGCAGAGCATGGGCTCTAGGTGCGCCAGCTTCAGTAGTTGTGGCTCACGGGCCCTAGAGCGCAGGCTCAGTAGTGTGGTGCATGGGCTTAGTTGCTCCGCAGCATGTGGGATTTCCCGGACCAGGGCTCGAACCCGTGTCCCCTGCATTGGCAGGCGGATTCTTAACCACTGTGCCACGAGGTAAGCCCTAATTTCCTCTTAAAACAAATTTCTTCAGAGGTCATTTCTCAGATTTCATTGTCACTGGCTTGCAAATCATATTCTCTGAGCTGGTCAGTTAGTAACCACTTAACCACAACTTTCCAGATTCCAATGCTCTCAACAGAAGTGGTTTTATATCTTGTTATAAACTTTTGATATTTTTTACGGGATTTTACAGAGAATAAAGGTGAAAGTGAATGTTCAATTTACTATCTCGACCAAGATGTTGAAATGCCTATTTAAGACAATGAAAGGAAATTATTAGTGGAAAAAAAAATTGTCTAGTTGTACCTAGGCATTTATCTCCATAAATTTCTTTTTCTTCACAAGCATTGATATTTTGGGAATAGCACTACTGAATAATTGCTCCCTGTACTCATTTAAAATTTTTCTCTCGGGGCTTCCCTGGTGGCGCAGTGGTTAAGAATCAACCTGCCAATGCAGGGGACAGGGGTTCGATCCCTGGTCTGGGAAGATCCCACATGCTGAGACGCAACTAAGCCCGTGCGCCACAACTACTGAGCCTGCGCTCTAGAGCCCGTGCTCCGCAACAACAGAAGCCGCCGCAGTGAGAAGCCTGTGCACCACAAGGAAAAGTAGTCCCCTCTCGCCACAATTAGAGAAAGCCCGTGCGCAGCAATGAAGACCCAAAGCAGCCAAAAATAAACAAATAAATTTATTTTAAAAATTAAAATTAAATTAAAATTTTCTCTCAATAACAAAGCAGAAATAAAACTTTAGTTCTGACTCCAACCATGATATTCACTCCTCTGCTTAGCCAGCATCAGTCCCTCTACAGAGAAATTCCCAGTAGTGCCGGTGTTCAGCATCAATCGCCACACATTGCCTTCTTCACTTTGTGCTTAAGCATGTAAACATACATGAGGTTGTCTGTCTATGAGGCGCTATGTCTCACATTGTTTTTGCCATATTCCATGAAAATGGTTCCAAAAAGAGATGTTTAAAAGGCTCAAGAGCTTAGGATAGAGCTCAGAGAAACATCGTCTTTGGAATTGATTCAGAAAAGCTCAGCAAAAGAGAGTGAGAAAGTGAGAAAGAGCGATGGCCAGAATATCCACTTTCTTTGGGTCTTGTATGGTGAAAGAAGCCTTACTTTTCAGGTTTGAATTTGCTATAAGCAGCGCTGTACTTTTAAACAGAATGTGCTTTATGGTAAGAGTTATTTCAGGACATGTCTTTTTTGCCTTACACTCCGTTTTGGGGAAAACAAATTAAAGGCATTAAATTGGGAGTAGGTGTATTTCTTTTGTAAAACAGGGTTTCAGCAATGCTAATTAATATTGCCAAGGTTAGCTATTCATTTATTCTATTTTTTAATTAAATAAAATTATAAGTTAATGGAAAGACATTTTATTACCTGTCTCCTTGATTAGCACTATAGGGTTTAAAAGCAAAGATTATCACTAAAACACTACTCCAGTGGTGCTACGATGGCAGCAAAATCCCTACTGCAGACGAGTAATATAGTGGAAATCTGGAGCCACGTCAGTACTGAGCCATCAAACCTACTAAAGATATAATGTGATAACAGCATCTGGAACATAACATGTCAACCCTGAGTCAACTGAGCTTATCCTCTTTTGAAACACTGTCTCTGTCTCCGTCTATCACATGTTATACCTGATCCAAATGTTTTGACCAGTATTAATATCAAAGGAGCACAGTGAATGATTTAAGCATATAAGGAACACTGAGTGAAAGAAATCTTTTCTATAAGGTTAGTTCCTGAAATTATCAATAGCTGTTACAGAACACCTGCTCTGCAGATTTCTTCAGACCAAACCAGACCAGAATTCAGACCAGAATTATTAAATTATTATTTATCTTACTAAATTTTAAGAAACTATATTCAGTTGTTAAACTTAAGTATCCTCAGGTTGTTCCATTATGCACCCAAATTCAAGATAGTCATACTGAAAAAAAAATTTTTTTGACATGTAAAATGATTTCTATTGTACTCTGAAAATCCGTTTTGCTCAGCACACATTAAAATTAGATCACTGATCACTCATTATTTTCTTTTTAAAAATTAATCAGCTATATTTATAAATACAAATATATATGTTCTATATAACTATATTTTATATATGAATATATTTTTGAGCAAAATAATTAATCCCCTGAGATTTCCCATGTAAATTTACCAACCCCACAAAAGCATCTCTCTCCATCATACAAAATACTCCATGCCTCTGACTGTATATTAGGCTTTGATTTGGAGAGGAATGGAGAATAAGATTTTGACATCACGTGGAAAAGTGAATTTAAATTATCGTAGATAGGCAACAATATTCATTATAAAATATCAGAAACTTAAATCACTGATTCCCCATTATTTTCTTTTCTTAAATCATACACAAGCTGTGAGATAGAAGCGTGCCCTGGTTGCCTAGCTGAGTGATGACAGCGTGTGTCACTCGCTGCCAATTCAGACACACACTCCCTGATAAAGACTGAAATTGTAGAGAATGTTAATGGAAAGACAAACTGTGAAGTTCTTCTGTAGAGGTTATTACTTGACGCAGATGAAAAATGCAGAGCACAGTGCTCTGGGCTCTTTGGCCCATTCTGCTGAATTGAAAGGGAGAATTGAAAGGCTCCAATTATTCCATTTATTACCTTGATGAGTTTTTATAACATGAAACGAATTTGTGATTAATGAGGATTTTATGTAGACTGTACATAAAAAACTTATCTACAAAAAGCAAATAGTATTATTTTCTGGCTAGTGAAGGTGAAAATGAAATGCAAAATAAAGTTGATTGACTTAAATTTAATATGTAAAAGGCAGCACTAGTTAATAGAGTATTGATTAAAGATATAAAAAGAGGTGGTGTCAATTCATCAAATATCCTTGTTCTAGGTCCTCAGCATGGCTGCTTAATAAACATTTTTTCTTGTAACTGATTTATATTTTCATATTACTCCTTTCATATCTTGTTTCTTTTTCTTATAGAAATATCAAAATCACATGCTACCATTACCAGCAGCACATGCTCATGCAAAAACTATTATTAGAAAAAAACCTAGTTTATTTTAACATTTTAAATGGGATTGATCTTACAATAGGAGTAGGTACCAAAGGGTTAGGAGTAAATATAATTAAAACACATCAGCCCGAATCAGTCAATTAATTCAGGCTCAAAGCTATAATTGAAAAATAAATACATCTATAATCTGTATGTCCTTAATCTATGTAATATTAAATTTTCAAGTAATATATGATTCATTCATAAATTTTATATGAATTTATGTTATTTTATATAAGTTTATAATATAATTTGCTTCTATAAAACACTTGTACCTAGGACCATTTTACAATATATCAAATATTAAAATAATTTTTAAATCTTAAGAAAATGCTTGGTTTTCTTATTGAATTTACCTTCTCTTCCCTTTTACTAGGTGTTGTACTCCCCATATACGACAATTTACATCCTCAAACCACACACACACACATACCAGCTTCCATTAAGCTTTTAGCACTGTGAAAGAGAAGAAATCTACACACAGCCTCTCCCCAGGGTTATGCAAAAACAATTCTGAATGCTAATTCAAGAAAAAATTTAACTGCTCTATGTGCAACAACTTCATCCTTTGTTATCCTCTAAGTCTTGACACATAAAGTGATGGGTAGGTCCCTAATCACCACACTTCAGCCCTCCTGAGAATACCTCATGGAGTGCATGTTGTTCTGTAACTCACAAATCTTGGAAGTGAACAGAATACAGGAACAATCACCCTACTTATCGTAGAGTGTTTTAAGCATTTTCTTCTTTTTCTTAAACCACTAGTTAATTTTGAGCTACGCTTGACAATTCGAGCTAAGCAAGAAATCTGCAACTCTGTGAAAAGTGCCAATCAGTACTACTCCATGTCCATATATGGCCAAATAAATGGACTGTGATCCAGCACAGGGTGAATGGCCAACTTAACTATGGATCCAATTGTCAATCTGGTCAGCTGGTCCAAGAAACATCTAGCTAGAAACAATGGACTGTTCACAGGAAAATATGTTGAATAATTCTATTATGTCCTACTTAAGTTTCATAAATATTTTTCAATATATAAGAACAGAAAAATACAGTAATTCTTTATATCTATTGATGATAGAAAAACAGGATTGAGTTGCATTATTTCTGCTCACAAATAGGATCCTGAAAAGTTGAGAATACACTAGGGTAGAACTATTCTCTCCTCCTTGAAATGATGTAATAAAAGAGTAAAAATATTTGCTGGACTAGTATTTTAAAAGGAAGCACAAGATTTTAGACTTGAACTAAAAAAGAAACAAACAAAACCTTAGCAGATGTTTTTGCTCCAAATTTATCATTTATGGTTAAAGAAATGTACAGCACATCTCTGTACATCTACCTTCTATAGTCAAGTGTGATCATACTTGCCATGTACTCCCAAGATAACAGAAACGAATAGCATTGTGCTAGAATAATTTTGAACCCTCATTAAAAAAGCTGCTGAATATGGTGAAGTATTACTATTAATCACTAGCTATGCTTAGGATCAATATAGCTGCATATTAAATTCAGCTTAGCATGAATTATACCTAAAGATACATTTAAACAATTATGTGATGTTTCTACATAGCTACGTGGACCATACAACCCAAATTTTCCAGCTCAATTCCAGTGTTAAATATTATATTTCATTGTCAGCACATGTGTCCTGGTTTTTATTTTGAAAAATTTAGTCACTTTATATATCAGTGATATTCCACGATTCATGATATTTACGTGGTATATTCTAATTAAAATTTCCTCTTGCTGCTTTACTAAATACAACTCTCCATGGGAATAATAGGAAATGCTGCTTTACTAAATACAACTCTTGCTGCTTTACTAAATACAACTCTCCATGGGAATAATAGGAAATGCCATATTATTTCCAAAGTTCATGAACATATATTTTTTCCTTTTACCTAATTAGTTCAAAAGTTGGTGTAAACAATAAAAGATAACACTACATTGTTTGCCATTCTTCCTTCTTCTTTATAATCATCAAATTACTAAATCAATGTTAGTTACAATAGGCACAAAATCAATCACTGTTCAGTCTAAAAAAGTGAGCAAAGAGATTTTCCCACACCTGATGTAAGCCATATCTTCACAGAGGATGTATTAGGAACACAGTTTGCAAAAACACATAGCTATTCATAATAACACAATAATAATACAGATACAATGGATAAATGAATACATTTCAGGACAAGGTTTTATTCTCCATTTCTTCCTAGGAGCAAGGCTTTTGTAGGATAAGAAACAAAGAGTGGGGAGGGTGAACCCATTTCGCATTATAATGGATACAAAGTAGCTAAGAGGCCGTCAGAAGTAGCAAGATAAAGTTTTGTTGCTTTTAGATTGTTTTTGTAGCTATTTCCCTCTGGAAAATGTGAAGGATCTAGATTTCCCCATCACACTCGGAGAGTGTAAGGACTGAAATGATCTGTTGCCTCTTAAGTTTCAATAACAAAGAGAAACTGAAGAACCTTGCCTATCCATTAAAGAATGTAGTCTGGATCTTTGAATGAGGGCATAGTGGTAGAAAATGCAAAGAGAAACATATAAGGGAAGGGGGAGAGAGAGAGAACACCCATCTGAGGTGGATGTTGTATGCACCATCAGATAAACCCAGGAAATTTTCGCACCATGCTCTAGACTCATACATTTATAATTCTTTCTGATAATGATTATGGCAGCAGTAGGAGTTATAATTTGGAAGGTTCATCTAGTACACTGTTGAAAAAACAGTTTTGGAGATGATTCCACTAAGTCTTAGGTTTAAAGTCAGTTAGCAAACGTAACAGAAGAGTACAATGAGACTGTTGACATGGGTGGGGAATTTCACAAGGAAACAGAGTAGCCACAACTGGCAGTAGGTGTAGCATCCCTGCATCAACTTAGGACTCAGAGAGCAGCGGGAGGAATAGAGGGAAGGTGAGTGAAAACTAGATTCAGAGAAGTTACACACTCTCAATTGCAGTTTTCTAACATCTAGTTCAGTGCTTCTAGCAGTCTGGAAACACCCACAATGAACTGAACTGGGCCATCTAAATACAAACAGGATATCCTGAGTTTAAAAAAATAGTATAGGAATGGAAATAATTTTTGTTGCTTGTATCAGTGCAGTTGTACAATCAGCAAAGAGAAGTTTCACTTCTCCACTTAATTTGGGGGAGTTGAAATAGAGTAAAATAGAGAAAGGAATCACCTGAAAGCCTAATTCAGCAGCCTGAGTACTATCAATTCTCAGAGGAGGCGACTATCTTAGATTCTGGAGGCTTCACTTCTTTCCCACTTAGAAGTTTATATTTCTTCTAGGAATCTCATCTATTTATTTGTAATTAAAAAAACAGTTTTTAAGTTTTATCTGACCAGTTTCCTCCTACAAATAACAAAAGGAAGGTGATATTTTAATAATTTGTCAATAATTTTTTTTTTTGGCCACACCACGTGGCCTGTGGAATTTTGGTTCCATGACCAGAGATTGAACCCAGGCCCTCAGCAGTGAGAGCGTGGTGTCTAACCATTGGACCGCCAAGGAATTCCCAATAATTTGTTAATAAATTTAGCACAAAAAATTCATGTCTCAATAATGACAAGACAATGTATTTCAAAGATATTTTATAACTAGGCTGGAATGTCTGGGAGGAAGACAGAAAAAAAGACATTGTTTATTTGTATTTTAATAGAGTAAGAATCCCATTTTGAAAACTGCTGCAGTTTCATTTTAAACTAAACCATGTTGAATACACCCATTTCAGCATTTTTAAACACCTCTGTTTCCCATTAAGCCACTACAGACATTTAATTTCCTCAGTAGAAACTCCACTGAGATAACTATATACAGAAAAAAGCATGAGCACTTTGGGCAATCCACTGACAGCAGTAATTGTACGCGTGTAGTATGTTCCATCTCAGTGCCCAGAAAGTACCAAATTTGACAAAATAGACTCTTACTCTCCTAAATGGACAGACTTCACTACACTAGCTCAAAGATGACTACATCATATTGCCACTTTTTAAGGGAAAATTTTATTTACATATGCTTCCTTTCTCCTTGACTCTAAACCAAATGAACTGAGTTTTATTTTGTCCAGTGACGTTATAAATCATGTTGAACACCTAAAGAATCTCTATTGTGAGGTAGTTTATTACCAAATATTTTCAAGGGTAACATGGAGGGATGCGGTGTTCATTCACATAGGAATGAAACTAGAAAATTGGAACTGTTGAACTACTGTTTATGTAATGAGGTCTATAACTCTAATTTTAAGTTAGTGCCAATTATTCCTCTGTTGCGGAAACTGACTTTCACTAAAGTTAATTACGAATAAATGCATTACGTTGAGAGATTATTCTACCTGTCAATAAAACTGATCCTAGGATGTTTTGATACCTGTCACTCTAAAAGTCATAAATCTTGAAAATAACATTGTCAATTCTTAATTATCTAAAAAATAATCTCTCTTCTCTTCCTTGCCTCTCCCGCGCGGAGCACATGCTCCGGACGCACTGGCCCAGAGGCCACGGCCCACGGGTCCCGCCTCTCTGCGGCATGTGGGATCCTCGCGGACTGGGGCATGAACCCGTGTTCCCTGCACCGGCAGGCGGACTCCCAAACACTGCGCCACCAGGGAAGCCCTACCCTAGTCTTTTTCATGACTAATGTGTCTATGTCTATTCTGCTTTCGTTTATTGCTGCCTTTTACAGAGAAAAACTTTGCTAGTAGAGGACACTTTAAAAGTTGAAAGAGATTGACTTTCAGGAATAAATAGACCTCAGTTCAGACCTTGATAACTCAGTGTTTCCTAATTCCCAGAGGTGTGACCTTAGGGAAATTACTCAATCACCTTGCACCTGTAGGTAAAGAGTATTGCATGAAAATTTGGCCATTGGTTAACTTTAGCCAAATGACTCCTGCATGGTAAATTGCACTTAGACAGGGAGGAACTAGAAACATACTATGAATACCTTATGGGAAAGCCATAGGTATTGACTTCCCTAAATGTAAAGTCTCTTGCAACTAGCAACTTCCTTGCAAGGACCCTGGAAATTATGCTTGTGGAGTTGTTCAAGACCTATTGGCTTCAGGGGAGTATGAGGATTCTAAGTCAGACCCACTTTAAATCCCTCTGATGAATCTCATCTCCTAATACCTGAGCTGTCTGCTGGATGGTCTCCCGTAGGAGAAAAATGTATGATGCTTCCCTGCTGGCATTCTGTGTTCCTATCCTATATATCCTTCTGAGCATCTAGTGTCAAATATGGCCTATGACAGTCTTGTAAATCTGAATATTTAATTGAGCCTAAGAAGACCTCCCCCCTTGAACAATGTGGAAGGATAATAAAATCTACTTTCTAATGATACTATGAGGATTAAATCAGATTGATCAGATTATACATAAATACATACACACATACTGATTTCCAACATACCTATACATGTTTCCTCACATACATGGTAAGAGCAAGCTCATTGCATTGGAATTTTATCACAACTGTACTTCAAAGTGTGTTTTTGTAATTTATGATGTCAGTCTTCCCCTGGTAATTGTAAATTTGATGAGGGCAACAGTCATGACTTTCATTTTAATGTTCCCAGCTCCTATGAGAGTGCTGCCACATAATAGGTGTTCAACTTATGTCTTTGAACTTATGTTCTTTCCTATCACTGCCTCCTCTCACTGGAGAGATCCCAAACTGAGATCTGAAGAAAGCCAATTCCTTACAGTTTTAACAAGAGTTACTCTAAATGGGAAAGAAAAAGACTCATTGGCCAAATATATTTGGGAAACACCAGGTTAGGTGATGCGAAACGAACTTTGTTTTTATTACAGTACTTTTTGCAATTCTCCAGAATGAAATGGAGTGAGAGAAAGAGACATATACTTCCTGCTTGTGCAGTTCCATCCCTCTCTTTTAGGGCCAGATTTTGAGATGGGTTTTGTGCAGGAAATAGCTTCCAGAAATCGAAAGATAGGTCCTCTTGGAGCGATAAGTGTCCTTGAATATAAACAGATGCACCTAATTCTCTCATATACAAGTGAGGGGAATGAGCACAGAAACATTTAGTAGATTTCCAAAAATCCCACAGCAAGTAATATTTCCCTATAGAGCTCACCCTATTGTTGATGGAAAATTGTTTAAAAAACTTGCCACAGCTTGTCTGACTATAACCCCACCCCACACACATATAGAAACACTAATCATTCCAGATGATAACACAGTAAGATAAAGTAGAAAACTAAACACAAATCCAAGAACCAGAGGAATCCTCAGGTGCTGGGTCTGTAGGAGTGATCCCACCTGGCCTTCATGCAAGTAACTACCGGAACATTTGCTCGCTACAGAGGCAAGATGAAGTTTTGTATTAGTTGCATCTGCTTTTCCCAGTCTCCCTTGGATCCTCAGCCCTCAGCTCAATGACAACAAAGCATTGCCTCCCTTACTGCTTCTAAAGCTCTGTATCGTTTTCAGATCTTGGTAAGAACCTGTATTTAATTCTCTCTAGCATCTGTTTCCTTGTTTGCGTGCCCAGCTCAATCATAAATTCCACAGTGAGAGCCACCATCAATCACTCATACTATAACCCCCAGGATTCAGCACATAGTATGTCCTTCCCAAATACTTTAAAAATTAATAGATGAGCTAACGTGATGAGGAGAGTTTAAAAAGAGCTGATCTGAGTGAGGAAATGGAGACAACAATATTTGTCCAGATAACGATCAATCTTTCTGTTTATGCAAACAGGGGGAGGGATATTTAATAAAATTCTGTCATTAACTCTCATATCCATACAAGCATTTACTGAAAACTTAGGACCTTCTGATGATTCCTAATATATTTCACTGGGCTTAATAAAGACTGTATGGGGTCCAGAGCATGTAGGCTGTTGTTAGTTTAAGGTAAATAATTAAATATATAACATTTTAAAAAGAATTCTCAAAGAATCTAAGTCTTTTACTCAGGATAGAGCAATTTTCTTCTTTCTTATTATAAAAGAAGTTAAATAATCTCCAAGCCTCAGAAATCGTTAAGAAGAGAGAATTGGGAAAGGGAACCTATTTTACTTCTGAAGAGATTCGGGGGAAAAAGAGAAGAGGTAAATCCATTACTAGATCCTAAAAGACACAAAGCTTATTAATGCGCTATGTAAGTATTATACCATCAAATTTTACTCCCAAAAGGAAAGAAAAATTGACCTTCATGAAGCATTTAAGGGAACTTTGTCCTACATTTGTACTGGAGAGACAGAAGGAAAGGTCTAGATGTCATAAAGATAGGTTGCAAGGAAAAATTCTTATTTTTACCCTTAGCAAAAGCAAATTAGAAATGTGTACACCCAGAGATGAACACACACACACACACCTATGGTCACCTAATCTGTGACAAAGCAGGCAAGAATATACAATGGAGAAAAGACAGCCTCTTCAATACGTGGTGCTGGGAAAACTGGACAGCTACATGTAAAAGAATGAAATTAGAATACTCCCTAACACCACACATACAAAGTAAACTCAAAATGGATTAAAGACCTAAATGTAAGACCAGACACTATAAAACTCTTAGAGGAAAACATAGGAAAAACACTCTTTGACATAAATCACAGCAACATCTTTTTTGACCCACCTCCTAGGGTAATGAAAATTAAAACAAAGATAAACAAATGGGACCTAATGAAACTTAAAATCTTTTGCACAGCAAAGGAAACCATAAACAAGATGAAAAGACAACCCTCAGAATGGGAGAAAATATTTGCAAAAGATGCTACTGACAAAGGATTAATCTCCAAAATATACAAGCAGCTTATGCAGCTCAATATAAAAAAAAAAACCCAATCAAAAAATGGGTGAAAGATCTAAACAGACATTTCTCCAAAGAAGACATACAGATGGCCAACAAAAACATGAAAAGATGCTCAACATCACTAATTATTAGAGAAATGCAAATCAAAACTACAATGAGGTATCACCTCACACCAGTCAGAATGGCCATCATCAAAAAATCTACCAACAATAAATGCTGGAAAGGGTGTGGAGAAAAGGAAACCCTCATACACTGTTGGTGGGAATGTAAATTGATACAGCCAGTATGGAAAACAGTATGGAGGTTCCTTAAAATCTAAAAATAGAATTACTGTATGACCCAATAATCCCACTACTGGGCATATATCCAGAGAAACCCATAATTCAAAAGAACACATGCATCCCAATGTTCATAGCAGCACTATTTACAATAGCCAGGTCATGGAAGCAAACTAAATGTCCATGAACAGAGGAATGGATAAAGAAGATGTGGTACATATATACAATGGAATATTACTCAGCCGTAAAAAGGAATGAAATTGGGTCATTTGTAGAGATGTGGATGGACCTAGGGAGTCTCATACAGAGTGAAGTAAGTCAGAAAGAGAAAAGCAACTATCGTATAATAACACATATATGTGGAATCTAGAAAAACGGTATAGATGATTTTATTTGCAGATATAGAAACATAGACGTAGAGAACAAATGTATGGATACCCAGGGGGAAAGCGGTGGGGAGGGAGGAATTGGGAGACGGGGATTGACACATATATATTATTGATACAATGTATAAAATAGACAACTGATGGGAACATACTGTATATAGCACAGGGAACTCTGCCTAATGCACTGTGGTAACCTAAATAGGAGGGAAGTCCAACAAGGAGGGGATATCTGTGTGTGTACAGCTGACTCATTTTGTTGTTCACTGAAGGCTAACACAATATTGTAAAGCAACCATACTCCAATAAAAAATTTTTTAAAAAAAGAAATGTGTACACAGATACCTGATTTATTTGACTGAAAAGGAATCTCTTCACCCACAATGACTCTTAATCATCATCTTAAAAACAAGCCCCCTCCCACCTTCTAAAACACCTCACTTATTCACGTTCTTGAGTTAATAAAGAATATGTTGATTACAAAGAAACTCAACTCAAAATAAGTTAAACAGAAAGGAGGATTTGATTGGCTAGAAAATCCAGGTCTTCATGAAAGAGTTGAACAACCAAACAAACTTAATAAATGAGCTTGTGTAGTAAGGCAGTAATGAGGCTGGATCTCAGAAACCAGAGAAGCAAGAGTGCAAGCACCCACAGGATGACCTCCAGGCCTCAGCTCAGCTTCCTTCTTATTTTTGGCCATAGCACGCGGCTTGTGGGATCTTAGTTCCCCAACCAGGGATCGAACCCGGGCCCTTGGCAGTGAAAGAGCAGAGTCCTAACCACCTAATCATCTACCTTCTGCTCACCACTCTCTCATTACAAACTTACAAACAGCACACATGGCAAAAATAATAACCCTCAAGTTTATGTTTGAGTGCTTCAGCATTGAAAGATTCATTGGACTTTCTTTCTAGATTCCAAGAGTGTCTCAATTTGGAAAGAGTGCCCAATATATATCAATGAACCATAATCAGGGGAGCAAGTTCACATAAGAATATAAGAGTTCCCTTAGTGTCCATATGAGTGGGTGAAGAGAGAGCTATTTCCAGAGGAAGGAGAGCTATTCCTGCAGGAGTTGTCACAAGACAAACAAATCACATGTTGGTAAGTAAAGTAATAGCCCCCAAAGATGTCCATGTTTTTATCATCCTAATGACCGGAACCTATGAATATATTACCTTGTATGGTAAAAGGGACTTTGCAGATGTGATTAAGTTAAGGTTCTTGAAATGGGGAGATTATAATGGATTACTTGTGTACGCCCAATATAATCACAGGGTCCTTATAAAAGAAAGAAGGGGACAGGAGGGTCAGAGTCAGAGAGAGATATGAAGATGCTACACCTCTGGTTTTGAAGATCAAAAAAGGAGCCATAAGCCAAGAAATACAGCCTGCCTTCAGAAGGCGGAAAAGGCAAGGAAAATTCTCTCTGAAGCTCCAGAAGAACACAGCCATGCTGACACTTTAATTTTAGCCTAGCAAGCTACATTTAGATCCCCACCCTCCAGAACTGTAATATAATAGATGTACTGTTTTGAGCCACCAAGTTTGTGGTACTTTTTTACAGCAGCAGTTGGAAACGAATTCACAGTCTGCCTATTGTAACCTTACTTCTTTAAGCAGCAGATTTATACATGCCATGTTCCAACATACACAATTTTCCATTAACTTGAGAGAGTAATTTAAAATTAAAACTCCACCCTCCCCACTTATATTTAAAGTATAACTTTCTGCGGCATGACTTCTCACACCAGCCCTCTGACTGATCTCTAAAAGGTCATCAGATGACTTCTTAGTGGACAAGTCATGTCTCCACATCTCCTTGGAAATACAGACCCATCAGTAGATTCCATTGACCAATACTCCTTCTTGAAAAGTCTCTCTTCCACATCTTTGCGTTAGTGTCCTCTCTCGCTCTATTTTTTATATTGAGGTATATTTGACAATTAAGAATTATATATATTTAAAGTGTATAATTTGATGATGTGATATATATATACATTATAAAAAATAATCAGCACATTCATGTTAATTAACATATCCAGGTGAGTGGGCTCTTTTAATTCTCTATTGCTGGTTTATTTTGTTATTTCCTCTTCGACTGATCCCTTAAACATAAACATCTTATCCTCCAGCCTATGATCTGCTTCTCCTCTATACACTTTCTCCAAAGATCACTGGCTTGGCACATGGAGACACCCAGATTTTAGGCTTGTGTCTGACAGTCAAATATTGGTCAGAATGTTTAGCATGATTGCATTTCCCAAATGAAGATAATACCTGCTTATATGGTTGTTGGATGATCAGAGACAACATCTAGAAAATATCTGCACATAGTATAGACAATAAATTATGTCTTTATTATTTTGCTTCCTATGTTTCTCCTTTCATCCTTTTATAGTTGTCTTTCTCTAACCTGGCTCTTTCTTATCTAATTCTAAGACTGCCTACTGGACATCTGCCTAAGAATACCCTTATGGCCACATGTCTAAAAACCATCTCATTTCCCTCCTCCTATAAACCACAACTTCTGAGCTTTATACCATCATAACATAATCACAAGTAGTCAACACCCCAAATCACAAGTCACAGTCATCACCCTGACTGGAAAGTTAATAAGTTAACAAATTACCTTCCACCTAGCTGTTTCTTTCTTTTCTTTTCTTTCTTTCTTTCTTTCTTTCTTTCTTTTCTTTCTTTCTTTCTGGCTGTGTTGTGTCTTCGTTTCTGCATGAGGGCTTTCTCCATTTGCAGCAAGTGGGGGCCACTCTTCATCGCGGTATGCGGGCCTCTCACTATCACAGCCTCTTCTGTTGCGGACCACAGGCTCCAGACACACAGGCTCAGTAATCGTGGCTCACAGGCCCAGTTGCTCTGCGGCATGTGGGATCTTCCCAGACCAGGGCTCGAACCCGTGTCCCCTGCATTGGCAGGCAGACTCCCAACCACTGCGCCACCAGGGAAGCCCCCAACTAGCTGTTTCTTAAAACCAATTATCATGAAATATCTCAGTTGACTTCTACATAATATATACACTTCTATTTCCAAACATTTTCTATTTTCTTTTACCCCCATTCCCAACCCTACCATCTTCACTTTCTGTAATGATACTACTTTAACATTTGATGAAAATGAGTTCTGATGAGCTATCTCATCTTGTACCCCTTCACCTCAAATTTTCTCAACATCTCAATCACCTTCTTACCCTTATCCTTCTATCAGAGAAAAAGCATTACTCTTCCTCTCCACCTACCTTTGAAAGAAGGAAAACCTCATAGCAATTAAAAAAAACAAGTTTAAGTGTCAGAGAGACCTGGATTAAATTCCAAGCTTTTTTCACTTATTAGCTATATGATCTATAACAACTTATTTTTGTCTTGCTTTATTCAACTGTAAAACAGGCAAAATACCTCAAAAGACTGAGATGCTGATTCAAAATGAAAGGGCTTTGGATGGTGCCTTTACACTATTCTTGATCCCATTTCCTCTTGGTGATATTCCCCTGCTCACTACTGTATATGCTCTCTCTCATCACTAGACTTCTAACCTCAATCTCATCTTATTAAACTGAAATAGGGTTTGAGACTAAATGTCCTTCCTCCAAACCAGACTGACTGAAGAATGCTTAATCACCATACAGGGGGTTGCCTGATTCAGCAAATAAAAATACAGGACACTCAGTTAAATTTGAATTTCAGATAAACAATGAATATATTTCAGGATAATTTTTTAGTATAAGTATGTTGCATGCAATATTTGGGACATAACCATACAAAAATATTTATTGTTTATCTGAAATTGAAATGTAACTAGGTATCCCCATATTTTATCTGGCAACCTTGACGATATATCATTTTAGAGACAGATGGGATCTTAGAAAAACCTCTGCTTTAATCCTTTCAAGAGACTTAAGTGGAGTGTTCTAAAAGTTAAATGAGTTAGTAGTGTATGCAAAGTACCCAGAAAATGCAGGGCACACGGTAAGCCCTTGTTAAATTGTTGCTATTTACTAAAACTTTTGAAAGTCTTACAGGTGCTTCTATTAATACTGACAAATATTACTATTTTATAGATGATAAAATTTAGGCTCAGAAAGACTAGGTGACATTATCAAGGTCTTGTGGATGTATAATGGTAGATGGTCACCTCCTCTAACTGCTAAGCTGACGCTTTTCATATTATTGGAGGTTACCTGCCATGAACTGTTGTAGGTCCCAATTTATACAACAACATGTGGGGTTACCTCAGAGTACTGGTGTCTCAGTCAAAGCAACAATGTAGTTTAAAAAGATAAATCTGCTCTTAAAAAAAAAAAAAAGGAAGAGAAAGAGAAAGTAGGCAAGAAAGGAGAGAGGGAGGGAGGGAGGGAATGCATTAAACTGAAAATGGATCATCCATTATCACTCTGGGTTTTGTGGTTTATTAAGATAAGCTCATCGTAGGTAAAGCATTAACACACTTTTACTCCTGCTGAGTGACTCATGCCATGGAAAAGTTCCTGTTTTCCTTTACTCCTGTCCTACTGGTGGATAATACCCTTTCTTATTAATAGTCATTTTCACTAGAATTGGTGAAAACAGATATTTAAAATGAACCGTTTTTACTCACTCCATAGCTGAGAGAACTCAATTCTGAGGACAATGAATTGCTGTCTCCCTTCTTTACAATGGACCAGTACGTGCCTAATGCCATTTCCTAGGTCTTCAGCTGAGATATTACCAACCTAACAGGGATAAACCACTAATATGTGCAGGGACAGGATACTCTCAAGACATCTCATATTTTAAAAACACACTGGAATATGTCTATTTTGTATGATCTATAACCTCCCACACAGCATTGAAAAACACACACTGTGCTGAAGAAACAAAGTACAGAGGTCTAGTTATAAATAGCTACAGATGTAACTAGAAGAAATTAGTATTTGATTTCAAATACTAATTTAAAGATATACTAAGGATCTAAACCTATTTCAAATACTAATTCAAAGATATACTAAGGATCTAAACCTATTTTATTTTGAATTGGCAATGTTAAACTTACTGATCACCTAAATGGACTCATGAGAAACCTAATTTGATATTTCAACCCTTAAAAAGCAAAGGGTCAATATTTATTTGGTTTTGAAATGAAGTGGCTATAGCTATTGATCACAGCGTAACCAAATACAAGTCGACTTGAACCCAGACCAGTGGATAAGTATTATGGTGAAGAATAGCACACATGTGAATTTTTGATATTATTTATTAACTTAATTAAGAGCAAATACTTAGTTTTCCTATTGCATTTCATTTGTCACCTGCACCATCTTGATTGAAAATCAGTAGCAAGTAAGTGTCTAGACTTATATTTTTGACTACATTTTTTGAGTAATTCCTTGACTACATTTTTTGAGTAATTCCTGGACTGCAGGTATAGCAATAATAAAATAATGATTCTAGTTTAACAATTATTAGACTCCAATCCCATGTCATCAGTAAAAATAAGGCCATGAAAGGAAAGTACAACATTTTCACTAACTTTCTAAAAAAAATCACTTCTAAATAGCTGCTTCAATCACTTCTTCTGCTTGGCAAGCAGCGGGGATTTTCTAAAACGTTTTAGTGCTCACAGTGGCCCACACATTTGGACAAGTTTACCTTCTTATCCTTTGTGGTCCACTTGCAAGAGTGAAAAGAATTAGGGGAGCAAATATACTTTACCTCAATCAGAATTCTAGGTGCAATCCGCAGGAGACTTTTATAACAACCAATTTTCTGTAGCCAAATCAGTCACAAGCCATACGCAGGATTGCTTATGCAAGATGGGTTCACCATAGGTGGGACAACTGATGAAAAACCATTAGGGTAACTAGCATGCGGTCCACATCATTGGGGACCTGGCAGATTCAGGTAAGGATAGTACCTTCCCAAATATATCATAATCAGAGGACTGTTGTATCCAAACTATAAGGTGTTTCAACTTAAATCCCTGAATATCATTTATGTCAAAGGCCTAGTTAATACTCAAAACATCACAATTGATGAACTACATATAAATTTATAAAACAGTAAATAGTTAACAAAGATCCTCTTATGTTGTAAACTTGAAATTTTTGTAAAAAGTAATGTGTCTAAAATAGTTAACAACCAAGTATCGTAGGTATAGCAACAATAAAATAATGATTCTAGTTTAACAATTCTTAGACTCCAATCTTATTTTTTCTAGCTACAAATGCCATTACATTTTTTACTTTAATTATTTTATTATAATACACAGCTATAACTAGTTATAGACTTGATATAGGAATAGCTATTCTAAATTTATAAAATCTTTAGACAAAAGAATTATAAAACTATCAAACATACAATATCAAATTTTGCATCAATAGTTTAATAGGTTGTGTTATTTTACTAAAATTGAACAATTATTTTCAGTGTATATATGATACATATTGCTATGATGAAGGTTCTAAGTTTAAACTACATATATCTACTTTTTTATTGTGGGAAAATACACATAATGTAATTTTTTTTTTTTTTTTTGCGGTACGCGGGCCTCTCACTGTCGTGGCCTCTTCCGTTGCGGAGCACAGGCTCCGGATGCATAGGCTCAGCGGCCATGGCTTACGGGCCTAGCCGCTCCGCGGCATGTGGGATCTTTCCTGACCGGGGCACGAACCCGCGTCCCCTGCATCGGCAGGCGGACTCTCAACCACTGTGCCACCAGGGAAGCCCAAGTGTACTGTTCTATGATATTAAGTATGTTCACATTTTTGTGCAATCATCACCACCATCCATCTCCAGAACTTTTTCATATTCCCAAACTGAAACTCTCTATCCATTAAATACCAACTCCCCATCTTATCTTCCCCTCAGCCCCTGGCAACCACAATTCTACTTTCTGACTCTAAGAGTTTTACTACTCTAGGTACCATATATAAGTGGAATCATATAAGTGTTTGTCCTTTTGTGACTGGCTTATTTCACTCAGCAAAATGTCCACACAATTCATCTATGTAGTATCACGTGTCAGAATTTTCTTCCATTTTAAGGCCGAATAATATTCTATTGTATGTATGTATTACATTTTACTTATCCATTCATCTGCAGATGGACACTTGTATTGTTTCCACCTTTTGGCTCTTGTGAATAACACTTCTACGTACACAGGTGTACACATATCTGTTTGAATCCCAGCTTTAATTTCTTTGAGGTATATACCCACAAGTGAAATTGCTAGATCGTATGGTAATTCTATATTTAATTTTTTGAGTAATTGCATGCTATTTCCCATAGCAGCTGCACCATTTTACATTCTTACCAGATCAAGTTACATTTTTGATCCTACTCCTTTTTAGTAGTGCCCTGATCTTGAAGCCCAACTGTCTAGTTTGGACTGACCATCTTTGAGGCTAATAAAAATAATCTCAAAAATTATGCTGATAATGGTAGTCCTCATAAGTCCTTGGTTTTAACGGATGAAGATGTCTCCTTACAGCCCTGTTAGCATCCTGTTACTGTTACTTCTAACTTCTCCCTATTTTGGGCTCTTTGCATCAGCATATATGTGTATTAATGTAACAAAAAGAGAAAGACACTTCTCTGTGTCTACTCAGGAAAACAGGTCTTAGTTTTTGTCATCCTGAATTCATTTGCAAAAGGTTCACTATTTCTCTTCTCTAGTATCCAACCCTTGTGTGCTTTTTGTGCTGTTTCCCAGGCCTGAGTTTTCTCTGGTGCAATCTCAGATTTGCTGGGCCTCTCAGGGCTGTTAGTGATGTGCCAGGTCACACTCCTGAGACAAGGGGAATTCTGCCCTGGTCCTGGACCAGTAAGCTCACTGCTCCTGTCTTCTTCTCCTGGGATCTGCAGGTAGGTGGTCACAACTTCCTCTACCATTACTACTTCATCTTCACCATCACATCTTCCCCATCACCCTTGATACTTAGATTCCTGCCAGTTTCTAGACTCTCATGTTCTCCATTGTTTGAGGCAGAAAGAAATAACTTCTGAGCACCATTCTGCTAAGAAAAATATCACCCATCCAATTCATTCTGATCTATTCTAATTCACCTCCTTTTTAAAAAGAGTAATTCAGGATATAGCTAGAAGAAAACCTAGCAGAAAATGGATGTACTTATTATTTTTTTATAAGAGGATTTCTATTCTTTTTTTTTTTTAACATCTTTATTGGGGTATAATTGCTTTACAATGGTGTGTTAGTTTCTGCTTTATAACAAAGTGAATCAGTCATACATAAACGTATGTTCCCATATGTCTTCCCTGTTGCGTCTCCCTCCCTCCCACCCTCCCTATCCCACCCCTCCAGGCTGTCACAAAGCACCGAGCCAATATCCCTGTGCCATGTGGCTGCTTCCCACTAGCTATCTACCTTACTACGTTTGTTAGTGTGTATATGCCCATGACTCTCTCTCGCCCTGTCACAGCTCACCCTTCCCCCTCCCCATAACCTCAAGTCCGTTCTCTAGGAGGTCTGCGTCTTTATTCCTGCTTTACCCCTAGGTTCTTCATGACATATTTTTCTTAAATTCCATATATATGTGTTAGCATACGGTATTTGTCTTTTTCTTTCTGACTTACTTCACTCTGTATGACAGACTCTAGGTCTATCCACCTCATTACAAATAGCTCAATTTCGTTTCTTTTTATGGCTGAGTAATATTCCATTGTATATATGTGCCACATCTTCTTTATCCATTCATCCGATGACGGGCACTTAGGTTGTTTCCATCTCCAGGCTATTGTAAATAGAGCTGCAATGAACATTTTGGTACATGACTCTTTTTGAATTTTGGTTTTCTCAGGGTATATGCCCAGTAGTGGGATTGCTGGGTCATGTGGTAGTTCTATTTGTAGTTTTTTAAGGAACCTCCATACTGTTCTCCATAGTGGCTGAACCAATTCACATTCCCACCAGCAGTGCAAGAGTGTTCCCTTTTCTCCACACCCTCTCCAGCATTTATTGTTTCTAGATTTTTTGATGATGGCCATTCTGACTGGTGTGAGATGATATCTCATTGTAGTTTTGATTTGCATTTCTCTAATGATTAATGATGTTGAGCATTCTTTCATGTGTTTGTTGGCAGTCTGTATATCTTCTTTGGAGAAATGTCTATTTAGGTCTTCTGCCCATTTTTGGATTGGGTTGTTTGTTTTCTTGTTATTGAGCTGCATGAGCTGCTTGTAAATTTTGGAGATTAATCCTTTGTCGGTTGCTTCATTTGCAAATATTTTCTCCCATTCTGAGGGTTGTCTTTTGGTCCTGTTTATGGTTTCCTTTGCTGTGCAAAAGCTTTGAAGTTTCATTAGGTCCCATTTGTTTATTTTTGTTTTTATTTCCATTACTCTAGGAGGTGGGTCAGAAAGGATCTTGCTGTGATTTATGTCATAGAGTGTTCTGCCTATGTTCTCCTCTAAGAGTTTGATAGTTTCTGGCCTTACATTTAGGTCTTTAATCCATTTTGAGCTTATTTTTGTGTATGGTGTTAGGGAGTGATCTAATCTCATACTTTTACATGTACCTGTCCAGTTTTCCCAGCACCACTTATTGAAGAGGCTGTCCTTTCTCCATTGTACATTACTGCCACCTTTATCAAAGATAAGGTGTCCATATGTGCATGGGTTTATCTCTGGGCTTCCTATCCTGTTCCATTGATCTATCTTTCTGTTTTTGTGCCAGTACCATACCGTCTTGATAACTGTAGCTTTGTAGTATAGTCTGAAGTCAGGGAGCCTGATTCCTCCAGTTCCTTCTTTCGTTCTCAAGATTGCTTTGGCTATTCGGGGTCTTTTGTGTTTCCATACAAATTGTGAAATTTTTTGTTCTAGTTCTGTGAAAAATGCCAGTGGTAGTTTGATAGGGATTGCATTGAATCTATAGATTGCTTTGGGTAGGAGAGTCATTTTCACAATGTTGATTCTTCCAATCCAAGAACATGGTATATCTCTCCATCTATTTGTATCATCTTTAATTTCTTTCATCAGTGTCTTATAATTTTCTGCATACAGGTCTTTTGTCTCCTTAGGTAGGTTTATTCCTAGATATTTTATTCTTTTTGTTGCAATGGTAAATGGGAGTGTTTTCTTGATTTCACTTTCAGATTTTTCATCATTAGTATATAGGAATGCCAGAGATTTCTGTGCATTAATTTTGTATCCTGCCACTTTACCAAATTCATTGATTAGCTCTAGTAGTTTTCTGGTAGCATCTTTTCTATTCTTCAATATAACGGAAGAAGTGAAAGAAAAAAATAAAACACTTAAAATATCTCTACATAAAAAATTGCTACAACTTGGATGGATCTGGAGACATTATGCTAGGTGAAATAAGCCAGAAACAGAAAGACAAATACTGTATTATCTCACCTATATATGGAATATAAAATATTTAAACTCACAGAGTAGACAGTTGAATGGTGGTTGCCAGGGACTGGGCTTGGGGTTGGAGGGGGTTGGGCAAACAGAGAAGTGATGGTCAAAGGATACAAAGTTTCAGTTACGCAAGATAAATAGTTCTGGATACCCACTATATAGCATAATGCCTATAGCTAATTGTATTATATACTTAAAATTTGCTAAGAGGGTAGGTCTATGGTAAGTGCTCTTACCACTAAATAAATAAATAAATAGGATAATAATAAAGGGAGTGAGTGGAAATAAATGGGAGGTGATGAATATGTTTATGGCATTGATAGCAGTGATGGTTGCACATGTATATACTTATCCCCAAACTCATAGAGCTGCATACCTTAAATATGTACAGATTTCTACAAGTCAGACATACCTCAATAAATTTTTTTTTACTTTAAAAAGAAAGCATGTGACCTAGAAAGTAATGCATCAAAATATTATCAGTAATTAAATAGAGTATTGGGATGATCAAGTGATTTGTTTTTCACAGATATATTTGTGTTTTCCTCCCAAAATAATTATATATTACTCTCATTATCAGTAAAACCAAAATAGTTAATTAAGATAATATCAGTGATTTAAACAAAATGCATAGTAGTGGAAAGACCGAGTGCATTGGAAGAATATCTTCCGGAGCATGGATCTTGTGTTCCACCACAAACTAGCCACATGCGCTTGGTAAATTACATAAGCTCTCTGAACCTCAGTTTACTCACCTGAAAATCAGGTTATAATACTTTTCCCTTGAAGGGTTGATATAAGGACTGTGAGTCATCATAAATATGAAGCACCAAAATGTGGTATATAGTAAGTGCTCATCACATGAGAGCCAATAGTACCTCTTGCAAAGTTTTTACCTTTTAATCATCTTTTTCCCAGCCTCTGGAGAGCAAGAGACACCATGTTTAATACATTAAAGCTACAGCTGGCATTATCCAACTCAGCAGCAAATCCACTTAAACACTTTAAACACTCAAAAATTTCCCAACCCTGCCTGTCTGCTTGCACTAATGATCCCCAGCGCTCGGAGACCTGCCTTTTATTCCTCCTATGAGGCTCTGGCACCAACGCAAAGACTGGTTATGTTTCTCACGTTCTGTCTTCCACTTGCACCCCTTTGTTCAGAGTACTGTAATAACATCTCAGAAAGTAAATTTGTGCTAGCACAGGTAAACTTTGTTATCCTGTGGCACATTCTTGGTAAGCCATTAAATGCTCTAGAGTAAATCCTCCAGCTCTGCAGTTTAATAGGGGGTCACTCAGAGTTGTGGAACCAATTACATTCCTGCTCCCTGCTTCCCTCTACGGAAAAGGATTGACAAAGGACACACAAGAGGCCCGGTTACCGAAACGAGTCACTTTTCCCTTAATTGCAGCTTAATCAGCATGGTAATCTCAGTGCTAATGAACATTAGTCCAACCAGATTTCAGCCGAAAGCAACCCTAGAGAACTTCTCCAAGGCAATCATTTTATAGATGAGAAAATTCAAGTCCAAAGAGTGAATGAACCCCTGGGACACAGTCGGCACTGATTATAAGCTTGGTGAATGAATTAACTTTTACGTCAGAGGGCTAGATTATAGGACAGAAAGTGCTAGATAATATATTTTAAGGGATGACTATTGTTCCGTACTATTCTAGGAGCTTTACACGGGTTAGCCTTGGGAAACCTTACCACAACACATTTTACAAATGAGGAAACTGAGGTTTAGAACATTTGGTGATTCAACCAAGGCCACAAAGCTCTTAAGGGGTGGAGGTGGACTTTGATCCCCCAAAATATGTCCGCAGGTCACATACTCTTAATAAATAGTCTATGCTCTTCTTCAGATTAGGGCTCCAGTCATGCATTTCTATTTTTAAAATATCTCTTAAGTCCCTCCATTTCTCTCCACCATTAATATTACTTAAGTTCAGCCACCATCCTCTCTCACTTCTGCTCCTGAAGCAGCCTCCTAACTAGTTTTCTTATCTGCAATCTTCTCCCTCTATTATTCTTTTCAGAACTATCAGACTCATCCTTCTGAAAGACAATTTAATCATACCATTCTCCATGGTTTAAGCCCTGCAATGCGTCCTCATTATCCTTGGTATATAATTCAGTTTATCAAAGGCTCATAGGACCCTTCATATTCATTTCCCCCTTGAAACTCATAGGCTTATCATATTGAATTTCTTTCACTTGCTTCAAAGCAATACTCTCTTTAACCTCTGCTCTAATCCACCCTTTGCCCTTGCTGGCTAACATCTATTGATTACAGGTTGCAGCTTAAACTTACTTGGGAAAGCATCCACTCAACCTCTCCCAAGTCTTGCTTAGATGCCTATTCTTTGTAGGTGCTTCTCTAACAAAGAAAAACCCCAATCATGCCATATTGAACATTATTGTTGAGTTGCCTTTTTCTCCCATTAAATTATTTACCAAGGCAACAATCAAACGAAATTTGCCTTTTCATCATTGGATCCCATTTGCCTAGGAAATTTTTTAATCTCTCTTTACTTCAAATTCCTCAACTAAAATGAGGATGATGAATGATACCTACTTCACTGAGTGAAGTGAGAAAAGACATGTAAAATATGTAGTGCCTGACACATAATAATGACTTAACGAATGGCAATAAATATAAAATTTCAATGTATAGATACTTTGTGATATTTCATTAGGAAGGCAGGACAATTGTATTAAATATCAGCTAAAGTGGTGTCTATTATGTTTAAAATGAAATACAAATTTGATTTTGAACAGTGGCAAGTTAAAGAAATGCTAAGGGAAAGGGTGAAGATGAGAGAGAGCAAAGGGGAAAGGCAAAGTAGGCTTTGAAGAAAAGCAGGGATTTGAAGAAGCTGGCCTTCTTGTGAGCCTGCAGGGCCCAGTATCATCCTGTGCAAAGGCCCTGTGGCCAGGGGAGCCCAATTTAGCTTCCTGAGGGAAGGAGGAATCTACCACAGTGGAATAAGAAGTTCATAGGGCATATTCTAGTATGGAATATTCTATATTATTTAGGAAACTCCCATTTAAATTCTGGGGAAAAAATTCACCTTATCTGCTTGCTAAATCTTGCATTTTTCTTAAAAAGAAAGAAGACATTTATTTCACAGCAAAAAATGAAAGACAAACTTTACCAAAAATGTCTAAGCTGACCATTTTAAACTCATTCACACTAAAGTAGAACTAGTCTATCAGCAAGGTGTTCGGCAGTTGTTAGATTCTTCCCATTTTCATTTCTAGAGGCAGATAGAGAGCAGGACAACTTTAGTTACATCAAAAGTTGAAGTATGCAGCTAAGTCTGTGTCTAATGTGAGAGTAAGAGGAGTGGCAACATCAATCAACACAAGGTATAATTCAAAGACTTCCTAAACTTAGCTCAGTTTAGGGCAGTGGATAGTGGGAGTGAATAGAAATTGTGTATAAAGGTGTTTTGTCTTATAAAACTTTGAACTCAAAAAGCTCTGCTTCATATATTTTAGGGACATGTGTAATTGTTTAGTGTGGAATCTCAGTTCCTATGGGAGTTCTTAATCTTGTGGTTGTGTACACAGGAAGCTGCCCTCCAAGAAGCTAGCAACTTAACAACAGAAACTACAGTGGGCTAAATGAAGGAGGGGCTCCATCCACTTGAAAACTCATGCTTTTGTATGGGCCAGACCACCTCCCCTCCAGAATAAATCATGGGTAGAGAATGTGGTTCCCTTAAAAAGAGAAAACTGCACCACAGTAAGGTTCTCCAGTATAATAAACCAAACACTTAGAAGGCACTGTGTGGATGTATGTGTGAATGTATGTATGTATGTGTGTGTGTGTGCACATACACACATACATTATATATACATAAAAAATGAAATAAATTACAACTTTTTTCCATGCATGGCCAGCAAAATAAGAAACAAAGTTCTTTTGGTAAAGTATTTTGACTTTGGAGTATTAACCACTTGACAGACAGCATGCTAAGCACTGCCTATGTATCCTCATGTATCTTCATAACAACGTTGACTGACAGTCACTGTTATTCTTATTTTAGTATGTAGAAATTGAGGTTCATAGAGGTTAACTAAATAGCCCAAGGTGACACAGCAGTACATGGCAGAACCAAAATCCAAGCCCTAGGCTTAAAGATGAGGTTATGGCCCCAAACCACAGTACAGATGATCCTCATTTAGTCTCCAAGTGAATTACTACCATTACAGAAGCACCTGACTTCGAGTATATGCAAACACAAGGAAAGGCAAGGAAAGGCCCTGGATGCTACAGCTTCAGCTCCAAAGGGAAAAACAAAGTCAAGGTTTAACTACCCAGAAAGCACCCCAAACTATAAAGAATGTTCTTCCCTTTTAAAGCCACCCTCATGATGTCAGGCTGCCAAGCATCTCCTTGCTGGAAGATATTACGTGACTTTGCAGAGGATCCCAGTGCTTCTACTTCCTTCACACTCAACAACCCCATGCCTTCAGCCTCCTATTTGCTTTCTCTTTAAGAAAATGCCCTCCAGACCCAAACATAATGTCAAACAAAAATAAATTTTTATTTCATTAAAACACCACTTCAGGCTAGAACAGGATTCTTATAGCTTAATCTTGTTTTCATGTCAAACATCTTAGTTGAAAAACAATTTACAATCATTGATTTCCCCAAATTCCCACTCCCAAAACATATCCCAAATATTTATCTCCCAAGAAGTTCTGTATTAGCAGATTAAGTTATTTCAGATACATTGAATTATGATCTCTCAGGCATTTAAAATAACATAAGCAATAACTAAAAATACAACCGTCAAACTGTCCAAAGAGAACTTAATAGCCCTATTTTCCCTAAATTTTAAAACAGTGAATGAAAGGAAACAAATATTTGAATATCAAATCAAGATAATATTCTTCAGAGACAAATGTGAAAATAGGAAGTTGATTTCCCTGTAAAATTAAGAAGTTATACAGCATGTCGTGGTACATCGCAGACTTTAAAGTTCATGTGACTTACTGTAGGATCTTCTTACATTTGAGATTCCATTCCAGTAGGGCTGGAGTAGGACAGAGATTCTGCGTATTTAACAAACTCCTGGTTGATACTGCTGCTGCTGGTCTAGGTAACCAACTTCGAAGAGCAAGAACCTGGTATTTGAGTGGCTCTTGAGTTAAATAACGTGAGTTTGTATCTGCGTTGCAATTTGACTACCTTGTGATCTTAGGTGCATTATTTAACCCTCTGCCTGCTCAAAGTTGTCTGTAAAGCAGGGCTTATCAGAATGTTGTTATATAAGGCAATGTATGCGAAACATTTATCACTGTGTTTGGCAAATAAGAGATAATTAGAAGAAGGAGCAGGAGGGGAATTAGTGACGAATTAATGTGTTTTCTTTTTTTTTAATTTATTTTTTATTTTTTTTGCAGTACACAGGCCTCTCACTGTTGTGGCCTCTCCCGCTGCGGAGCACAGGCTCCAGACGCGCAGGCTCAGCGGCCATGGCTCACGGGCCCAGCCGCTCCGCAGCATGTGGGATCTTCCCAGACCAGGACATGAACCCGTGTCCCCTGCATCGGCAGGCGGACTCCCAGTCACTGCGCCACCAGGGAAGCCTCTGTGTTTTCTTTTAATGTGGCTGTTTAGTAGGTGCAGAGGGACAAGTCCTCAGCCTTATGGAAATAATGGAATTGTGTGTGTGTGTGTGCTCACTGTTTCACAACTATTTCAGTATATATGCATATATATTCACTATTTCACAATTATATAATTATACATATATAATATATAGCTTTAGTGTCAATTCACATATTTACTTAGCCTCTCTCCAAAAAGAATAAGAATGAATGATAAAATGATGAACACCCCCCAGGATCTAAAGAGCAGATATAAATGGGTCACTGAGTGTGAGCTTCTTGACTAAGCTCAGGACCTAAAGACTGGGTCAAAAGCCAGAAAATTCAGGGAAGCCTTGAGCTCATGAAACTGCTAACACAGGACTAACTCGGCTACTGAAAGACTACTGAGAAATTCCGACGGCCACTTGGAGCTAATTTCCCAGCCAGAGGAATTTCTGGTCAGCTAGGAATGATAAAAGATTTTTCAGGAGGAGTAAAAATTAACTTGACTAGTAAGAAGAGAAAACAGCATGAGCAAAGATCGTGTGATAAAATGGAGTGTGGTGGGAAAGAATCATTGGAAGATGGAAGAAGGTAGCCATTCTGGGAGAGCAAGAGGCTACGTGGCATGAAACGAGGGTAGATACTGGGGCAGTGCCAGATCATGTGTGACCTGGAGTCCATAGAAGGAGCTTTGTGTTGCTCTTATGAGCATTAATACGTTTTAAGCAAGCACTGACATGATCAGATTTCAAAATATCACACTAGCTTCAGTATGATGTAAGGTCTGGAATGAGGCCAGAGCTGATACTGACCAGTTAAAAGACTATGAAAACCATTGAAGACAATGATGGTAGAGTGAGAGAGGGGGATGGTGAAGCATAGGCACTGGAAATCCTCAAAGGATTGTAAACAGTGAATCAAGAAGGTAAGGCTGTCACTTTAGAAATATGTATGATAAATTAAAGATGGCAAGTCCAACGTAAGGTCAGTTTAAAGATTATGACAAAAGGACAAGAAGAAAATATGAAGATATGCACTAAGATTGAGGGGCTGGAGAGGAGAGAATGGATTTAAGCAATACTTAGAAATTAGAATCCCTTTTTTAATCACCTGTTTGATGGTCCCCCAGCAGTCGGTGACATCATCAGTAAGGGAAGGATACAGATAAGGAGAAAGGGATTTGAAAGGCTAGGTCAGAGGTTCATGACTTGCAACACGGCTTAGCTGAGATACTTAATACACTTAACCATTCAGCAGCTTAATGTGTGTCTTCCTTCAATCCTTCCACCTTTTTGCTAATAAAATTTCAGAGTTGCGGTAGTTCTCAGAGCAACACTGTAAGTCAAATAATATCATCCAAGTATAATTTCCCAAATATTTTTATGAAAGGGAATTATGTTCTGACCAAGAGGTTGATATGCAATGATTTAAAAGCCAGACCTCAAATGTCATATTTAATTAACTGTAGCTTGGTGTGTGAGTACCCTGGATGAATGAAAACCATTTTATCAAGAGGCTGTGTCTGAGTCTGTAAACCGGATTGAACCTCTAGAGTAACGCTAGTCATCACAGGGTTTAACATCTGAAACCTGAAACCAGAGAATCAAATCTTATGAACTGAAACACATAGGGAGTCAACAGGTCAATGTAGTGTCTCGCTATTCGCTATAATGGCACTAAGCAATCACATGGATGGACTGGCGGAGCAACGTTCACGTGAATCACTGTTGTAACATCATCCTGTGTGCGTTTTTAGTTTGAACTATCTATGAAAGAGCTAGAGGAGGCACCTGGCAATGCCCCTAAAGTAGGCGCTTTGACTTAGGAGCAGATAATGCCAAGATGAGTGTGTATTTATCTTTATCGCAGAGAGCTGGATGGCAGTGCAGCCTGGGAAAGTTCCAGGGACATAGCTCACCCTTGATGATGAAGAGATCAGTGCTTTAAGGGAAAGAACATAGGCTTTAGAAGCTGGACTATTATAAACCTGCTTTTGCCCTAAAGTACTGCAATTCCTTGCTTTGCGAGCTTGGGAAAGAGAGCTGAATCACATTTTCACCTGTGAAATAATAATGACATTTATACCACATATAAAGACTAAAGAGCCAATATACAGAAAGCACATGGAAAAGTGACACACTTGTCACATATAGGTGCTCATAAATGTGTGTTTTTCCCCTCATTTTTCGACGAATGCTTCAAGACTTTAGTGTACATAAGAAGCCCCCAGGGTGCTTGTAATACTGTAGGTTCCTAGTCTCCACTTGCCAGTAATTCTAACTCATAGGTCTAGAGTAGTACTCAGAAATGTATATTCCGAAGTACACCAGTGACTGACACAGTTGATACCTCGACTGACTACATGAGAGAGTGATGATAAGAAAGCTGAGACAGTTATTCAGGGACACAAAGGGGCAATCGTGGAACCACTACGAGAAAAGCACCGATAAAAATACACTACAAAAAAGGACTCAAGTTTCTTTGAGTGGTCCAAAATCTCCATAGGAAAGAAGGTGTTCCTTACCTGGGGCCAAATGCAGGATATTCCTCAGAGACAAATGTCACTGACATTGAAGATCATTCTGCAAAGTAACCTCAAATTTAAGACAAAACCATAAGTGATCGTCCTAAGACCGAGGATGTTCGACTTTAAAAGGTTAACTCTCAGGGCTTCCCTGACAGTCCAATGATTAAGATTTCGCCTTCTAGTGCAGGAGGTGTGGGTTCCATCCCTGCTCAGGGAGCTAAGATACAACATGCCTTGCGGCCAAAAAAAAGACAAAACATAAAACAGAAGCAATAATATTGTAACAAATTCAATAAAGACTTTAAAAAATTGGTCCACATCAAAAAAAACCTTTAAAAAAAAGGTTAAGCTCAGTGAGCTCAGTGAGTTCACTTATTTAAGCTCAGTGAATGAGTTTTTAGGAAAAAATGAATCGAATATGTTAGTATTAGGATATGTATTTTCCTATGCAAAGTCATAATTTTCTGTGTTTTTTCCCCCTGCTTTGCTATCTCAGAATCCCTAAGGAGCAAAGTCAGTTTCTTCTTATTACCCCCTCACTTAACATTTCCTTTGCTCGGTGCTGTACGCAGAGCTCTCACATTAAGAATGATGAGTCAGTCAATCCTCTCCGTACAGGATGTAGTATTTTATAATGTATGCAAACACAGCAGCAAGTACAATGACATTCTACCTGATTTCCAAAAACTGTTCATCTCCCTAGGCAAGCTCCATTCATTTAACTCGGCAGCCAACTTCCCCCTCCAGCAGTGGTTAGTGAGTGACCCAACTATTCTCATTCCCAGGTACCTTTCCATTCATCTAATAGCCTTGCTCTTCAAGATGTGTGAATGTATTAAATCACTTGGTCCTGGGCAGTGGTATATCACAGCTCTGCACGCCTAACTTCCACTGAAGCCGCCGGTAAGAAAATCTCATGAAAGGAGATCACTCAAGATAATAATCTTGTTCCAGATATGATTTGGGGGGGAGCCAGAGACCATAAAAAAGGGAGAAAAGGAGGAGAGGAAGAAGATATCAGGCAGCATGAATCAAAAATGAAAAACAAAGGAACAGTTTAGGCTCCTTCTTTTAAAATAGCTTTGGTATATGAGAGAATGAGAAAAGATTTCCCCCAAATCACAATACTTTGGGAACAAAACTAAACTGGGCTTTGTAAATAAGAATTTAAGGGTTAGGAGAAAAATACTTTAAAAGTTGCTAATCATTACTTTCAAATGCCAAAAAAAAAAAAAAACCCCAAAAAACTCCAAACATCTCTCTATATTTAGGTCTTTTTAGAGCCCCAGAGAGAAATCAAGGAACTAGTAATCAGCACTTTCAAGCTTAAATTCTAAGTGCCCCCAGACAATCAGAAAAGGGAACTTTCTTCTCTTCAAAGGTGTACGTAAGTATGTGACTTGACTGAATGCAATCAGGTAGAGAACATAAAAGACCTGATTCTGAGTTAAAACCAAATTTCAGAGGTACAGGGGAAAAGGAGGACCACAGAAAACGGGAGAGACAGAATCATCAATCCATCTCTCACAAGATTTTAAGACACATATATTTTTCCATATCTACAGTCTTTGTAGCTGCAAGAAAGGCAAATTAATGAAGGAATAATTTGTTTTAGGAAAACTATCAATGAAAGATTTCACTTCCTGTAAATAATTATTTCTTATATAGTACACTCTGTGCTAAAATATATTGCTATACATGTTTCCCCAGTCACATTTATTGCCTAAAGTAAGGTTCACCTATATTCTGATTTCCCCCACCACGAGGATTATCGGGTCACTTGGCCCACACTGTGGGTATATTTCATCACCAGTCCTAGAAGAATATATAATGTGTCTATATTTTGTGTTCTCACATGCTGAACTCTCCAGTACTTTGCTACTTATTTCGCTGTGATCTTGTGAACTAGATATGGTAACAAGGCCAGCTAAGTATAGGCCCACCTCACTCTGTCCATCCAGTGTGTAATAATATAGCTTCTACTGTCCCTGTGCCAAAGACCATGCGTGGTCCTAAATTTTCACAATAACATTAAATACCAGCTTAAGCCACAAGGCTACTCACAACCTGTAACACCCATCCCTCTTGCCCTGCCTCTTCTCCTCCCGCTCCAAGAAAAAAATATGTATAAGCCTGTTGCTGCAGTCCTATTCTACCAATTAGAGTCGTGCAAATGAGGCATATGGTTCCATATCTCTGTACCTCTGAAAATTTTTCTCTCTTTTCATAAGGCTAACTCCAGCATATCCCTCAAAACTCTACTCAGGCATAGAATCTCCTGGAAGCTTTCCCAGGTCCCTCCTTCCCAAATCTCTCTCACCTCTGTGACCCCAAGCTCTGCTGTGCACAAGTCTATAGTAACCTCTTCACTGTTCTTTTTTTTTTTTTTTTAGCAGTACTTGGGCCTCTCACTGCTGTGGCCTCTCCCGTTGCGGAGCACAGACTCTGGACGCGCAGGCTCAGCGACCATGGCTCACGGGCCCAGCGGCACGCGGCACGCGGCACGCGGGATCCTCCCGGACCGGGGCATGAACCCGCGTCCCCTGCATCAGCAGGCGGACTCTCAACCACTGCGCCACCAGGGAAGCCCCCACTGTTCATTTATTGGTCTGTCACCCACAAACAATTTGACTCATTGATTTATTAGCATGTTGCCATTTTAGGAGTTCTTTCTACATCTGCTTCCATGCTAAGTACCCAGACCTCTGGTGAAGCATTTAATTCTTAAAAGTCAGAGACAAAATTGTTTTCTCCATTCCTCAAAAGGGAAAGCAGTCTCTGGGGAAAAAAATGATTTGCTCAAGGCTAAACAACTAGAAAACAGTGGAGCAAAGATTGGAACCTCCAAAGCTTTCAGTCTTTGCCAGTTTCCATTACTAGTCTTCTATCTTTAATGACAGTAGCAATGCTCAGCCCTTGTTAAGTGCTGAATAGATACTTACTGATAAGAATGAGTGAATGACACTGTTGATTATACACAGTTGATTAGATTAAGAAAGGTACTTGACCACAGCTGTGCCAATCAGATTCTCTCTCCCAAGAATTTACAATTGGACTACATTCATGTTATGTTAACCTCCAAAGTACTATCCTGGAAAACTTATTCAGTGACAAACTGGGCACCTAGCTCACAATCTCTCTCTCCTTCAAAACCTGCCATCATCCTGGGGAAACTGGATACCCCATCCGACATGCTGGCATCTCACTTTCCTGAAGCCTCCAACAGACATTTCCACAGACCTCTACTATTATCTTGATCCCCTTACCATGAGAACTGACCCTAGTCTGCAGGGATGACCCCAGGAAGTCAGGTTAAGAGTATGTAACACATTTCTTGGACACAGTTGATTAGATTAGGAAAGATATTAGACCAGAATTGTGCCAATCAGATTCTCTCTCCCAAGAATATAGAACTGGACTGGTCAACTGAACAGAGAAAACAAACTCTGGAACTGGGAAGTGGCCTCATTTGTTCATGTACATGTCAAGCAGTGAAATCTAGTGTAGAGAGAGAATATTGAAGCAGATACATAAAGCAGAAGCAAAAAGCATACAGAACATCACTTGAATTATTAATATTTTATACCTACTTTTACAGCCTGGCTTAGTTCCAGGACACCCTTGGGTTTGTTCCATGAACTATCCGTGTACATATAATATCTCACAAATTTTCTTTATTGTTTTGCTTGAGTTACTTGGAGAGTTTTAACTAAGATACTTCTTCATGTCCAGGTACCTTCTCCATCACTTTTCTTTAGTCACATGGACCTTGGATGCACACCAAATAGCTTTATTGTTACAGAACCAAACTTGGGTCTGTACGCCTGTGTGTAGTAATGCCCATTTACTGACACTGGGTGTGGTAAAGGAAAGTTCAGCATTTATGATAAGGTGCCAGACAAGGAGTCCGGGCCAAGTAATGCTCAAAAAACACCCAAACTCCCCAGTGCGTTTTAGGAAAGCATTTTTCAAGGCAAGAGGAGGGAGGGGAGTTGAGCTTATGCACAGTTCTCTGCTTGGTTGATGGTGAGGTAACAGGGTGGTGTCACAGGGGTTAATATTATCAATCCTCAGGCTCCAGTACGTCCAGAGGCTTTGTGCTCATGGCCATCATGTAGTTAACTTCTTCCATTTGGTGGGGGTTTTAGCATCCGTAAAACAACTCAGAAAATATGCATCAGGCACTGTTATCTAGATAGTTCAAGGAGGAACTAAAGATTCTGTGGCTGCCATATGCCTGATTTACTGTTTCAATTCTTACCAGTTCTCCTGGCCCAACTGCTACTTTTGTCACTACATGTTCACGTCCTTTCAATCACTAATTCTTAAGCCAGGCTTTTGTGACTCAGGGGAGGCCTGGGAGACTACAGGTTTTCTACAAACGACAGACAGGGTGAGGACATGGTGGGAGGAGTCTGTCCCTGGAAGGCCCCATAGGGTCCGGCTCGGTTACATGACTTCCAACATCATTAAGGCCAATATCCCCCTTCTGACTAAACATTTAGGTTTTCCAACTTGCTTTGTCAGCTAATCTCTCTACGTGTTCATCAACCCTATCTAATTCTCTAGCCCACTGGGGCCTCAACCTTCTTCCTTTCCAAAAGCATCCCATTGTGTGTTCACCTCCCTTCCTATTCAGTTTAAATGTCATGGTCTTTCACTACTACCAACTGTCAATAGACTTCATTTCCTTGCCACTTCGACCTTCTCTAGGATCATCTAAAACCTAAACATCCTCACACCAACCATAGCAACCAACTTGGATGAATCCAATTATCATGCCTTTTTCTATACCTGTACTTGGACAGCTAATATACATATACATTATATATATATATGTGTGTGTGTGTGTGTGTGTGTGTATATATATATATACTTCTAAGCCAAGCACTGTTTCAAGTGTTTGCTTACAAAAACTCATGTAATATATGAGGTAAGTAATATTATTTGTATTTTACAGATAAATAAACTGAGGCACAAAAGGAGAAGTCACTTCCCAAGGTCACACAACTAGTAACAGGCAGAGCCAGAATTCAAACCCAGGCAGGTCTGGCTCTATAAAATGTGTTCTTATTTCATCCTTCTTCACATAAAAATATTAAAAAAAATATAAACACCATTTTATAGAAATTCTTTCTCTGTACCACCAAGAAGTTGAAATGTAGGTATGCACCCCCATTCTTTCTTTTCCTCCATCCCTATTAGAATATTCCCTCTCTTTATGTCTGGATTTCTATTCCCTATACCCCATCTTCTCTGAAATCTTACTCTGGTTATTATACTCTCTCTCTTCTGTTTCTAAACCCTAACAGTCTAATTTCTAAGGAATTTCCTATTTTTTATATTCCAAACATTCTGTTATTCATTTTGCTATTATATTTTTAACAACCAAGAGATACTTCTTGGTCCTGATATTTCTTTCTTAGTTTAACCTTTTTCTTGTTTAAGGCACACAAAACTTTTCTTATCTCTCAAAGGATACTAATTATAGTATTTTGAAGTTTACTTTGTTTTCTCCATTGTCTTTGTGGCATCCATGATTATTTCACCTCTTTGTTTATTTTGACCTGCCTTTCATGATTGAGGTTTTGAAAGGATGCTGTTTCTTCTTTGGCTATAGATTCATTCTTAAAGCACTGATGACCTAATAGAATCACTGTGTTTGGAGGAAGAGCTTTCCAATATTAACTTCTGTGCAGAAAGACCTAAACATTCTGCTTGGGGACTCCAAAATATATCTGGGTTGGTTCAAGTTTGACATCTGTTATGGGCTGAACTGCAGTCCTCCCAAATTCATATGCTGGAGTCCTAACCCCCAGTACTTCAGAATATGAACTTAATTGGAAATAGGGTTGCTGCAGATGTAATTAGGATAAGGTCATACTGGAGTAGGTTGGGCCCCTAATCCAATATGACTGATGTCCTTATGAAAGGGAAATTTGGACACAGAGACATACACACACACACACAGAGCATTATGTGAAGATTAAGGCAGAGATTGGGGTCATGCAATAGAATTGAAGGAATTCCAAAGATTGCAGGCAAGCCACCAAAAGCTAGGAGAGAGGCATGGAACAGATTTTTTTCTCACAGACCTCAGAAGGAACCAACCCTGATGACACCTTGATCTCAGACTTCTATTCTCCAAACTGTGAGACCATAAAATTATGTTGTTTAAGCCACCCAGTTTTTGGTACTTAGTTATGGAAGCCCTAGCAAACACCTCTGATTGAGCTGTAGGAGAGTATTTTTCTGGCTTCTGCCATTTAAGGAGCACGGTGATAAATACCAACTGGGATGCCCACTTTTCAGTATGTAAACTTTCAATTCCTCTGTTTGTAGTCCTGCAATTCACCACCTACACACCCAAACACACACACACACACACACACACACACATTCATCCTGTTGTGTCCGGTGTCCTGAAACTTTTTGATTTAATTTCTTCAGAGAAAAAGTCTTCTGGATAGCTACGGGGGGGGCGGGGTTCTTCTGACTGATGACTGGGGCAGTGGATCAACAACTCAGGCACTCCGTACGCAGATCTTCAAGATCCCCCTCTTTTCTTCCTATGCCTGCTATTTACCTTCTGTGGTAAATGGTTTCTCTAAGACCTGAAACTCTATGAGGAGTTTTGAGTCATTTAGAGGTACTGAAAATTCAGCAATATTCGTATCTCCTTCTGCAATAACCTAGTTTCTAAATTTCTATGCTTCATAAATGACCGATCATTTCTCTGTTTTGTGGTTTTCAAAAGCACGTGGCATACTCACTGTCACCGCTGTGGATACATATCTTTCTTAATCCTTTTATCCTCATTTTAACTGGTTTTCTAGGAGTGTGGAGGTAAGCATGTGTGAACAATTTATCTTCTCTCAACAAAACTCAATAAGCCTTTAAATATGTTCCTAAATTTGTACCTCTTTTAATTCCACATTTCCCCTTAACTACTGTTCTGTCAGCCTCCTCCACAAACTTTGAATTATTTATACTCTTTATCTCTATTTCATTACCTCTCCCTCCAACCTCACACATCTCATCTAAGCTTCTGCCCCTTCACCAGCTCCATTAAAAGTACCCATATAATGTCCCCTAAGATTTCGATGTCATTCAGTTGACTTCTGATCAGCACTGGTTAGATGGACATCCCCTACTTCTTGTCACATTCTCTCTCTCTGCCTCTCATGACGCTTTATCCTCATAGCTTGCCTTCTACCTTCAAGGCTATGCATTTTCAGCGTTCTTTGTTAGCTGAGTCTTGTCAACCTGAAGTTTAAATGTTGGGCTTCCCCAGGTGTTTCTGTGAGGTACATTTCTCTCCCAGGCTACTCTCCGCATGATGGTTCATGCTACTCCCATGGCTCCACTTATTGTGATTCTTAGATGTAATACTCCAGCTCAGACTGAGTCTGGGACCCACTGACCCATATATTCTACCACCTATTTGACATCTCCTTGCAGATTTCTTATAGGCATTTCAAACTAAATATTTAAGTTTAAAAAAGGTAATAGGGACTGCCCTGGTGGTGCAGTGGTTAAGAATACTCCTGCCAATGCAGGGGACACAGGTTCAAGCCCTAGTCAGGGAAGATCCCACGTGCCGTGGAGCAACTAAGCCCACACACCACAACTGCTGAGCCTGCACTCTAGAACCGTGAGCCACAACTACTGAACCCATGTGCCACAACTACTGAAGCCTGCATGCCTAGAGCCCGTGCTCCGCAACAAGAGAAGCCACCGTAATGAGAAGCCCGCGCACCACAACGGAGAGTAGCCCCCACTCACCGCAACTAAAGAAAGCCCACGCACAGCAACGAAGACCCAATGCAGCCAAAAATAAATAAATAAAATAAATAAATTTATATATAAAAAAGGGTAATATACCAAGCCCACGATACGAGACACAGAAAAGCAGGAGTGTGTAAAGGAAATGTCATAGTAATAACCAGAATTGTAGAGGAATTAGTAGTGCCTGTTTCCTCACGGAAAACAGAATAGAGCACTAGAACGATGGATTTATAAATCAAGGTATTGTTAAGACCTGGTAAGAATGAACACTTGGAAAAAATAGGTATTAGGTGAGATAAATTTTGAAGGAAGAATGAGAGGTTCAGCAAAACTGTGGTTTTGCTAGTGTAGAGGCATTTAGTGAGGGTCTTTGGGCAGCTGGGAGGTCAAGTGATGGCACATGGGATGAAGGAGCCAGACATGAGCCTTTCTCTGTCCTCACAATCTGTCCTGATGTTCATCCTGATTACAGATTTAATTATTAGTATGCTATTCATGTATAAAACATTTATATTTTCAAATGCTTCCTTCAGTGTTGTCAATCATCTCTCAAGCTACAGCTACATAGGGGCACAGACAAGACTCAGTTTGACTATATACCTTTTATTCCTTAGTTCAGCCCCACCAGCCAGATCACCACAACTAATGAAAGAAAGCCCCGTCCTCCGTGTGAGGGATGAAGATGGAGAGGAAGGTCAGTGGAAGGCGTGACCTCTGTGATGCCTGAGGAACTGTTTCTTCTTCCTCTTAGGGATTCTTAGTTTTCCTCACCAGAGAGATAGTGCAAACTTTCCAGAAAAATATTGTTAACAAACCAAACCTGAATCTGCTTGACTGATGCTAGGCAAAGCCAATCTAGTGACACCAGGTTGTGGTGGAGGAAAGTACAGCATTTATTGCAAGGTGCTCAACATGGGCCAAGCAAGGAGAATGGGCCACTCATGCTCAAAAGACCCCAACCCCTCAGTGTCTTTTGGGGAAGGGTTTTTAAAGTCAGGGTGAGGGAGGTGGTTGCAGGGTGCCTGATCAGCTTGTGCATATTCTTCTGATTGGTTGGTGGTAAGGTAACCAGGTGGTATTTGGGGAATCTCAGTCATCAATCTTCTGGTTCCAACTGGTCTGGGGTCTACATGCTGGTGGTCAGCATGCAATTAACTTCTTCCACCTGGTGAGGGTTTTAGTATCTGCCAGACAAGTCAAGGATTGGGTTCAGGATATTATCTATAGCCCCTGGGGAGGAACTAAAGTTCCTGGACTTTGTTTTATGGCTATTATTATTTTTTCTTGCTTGACTGTTTTCCTTTGTTTCTGCATTTCCTCATTTCGCTGATTAAATTTGCTCTTTGGAACTCAGGGAAGGCCTAAAAGCTAAAGCTTTGTTACAGACAAGAGGAAGGGACACAGGGCTGTCTGTCCTCAGGAAGGTCCTGCAGGGTCCTGGTCAGTTTCAATACGAGGGTCTGGTGCCAACATTACTTTCCCACCTGTGCTGTTGTTGTGAAATGAAGCCTTTTGTTTTCTTTCTCCCATAGCTCTGATCCCAAAATGGTACAAATATGCTTCTCCAGGGCAACCAGTGTCGCTTTGCAACCTCCTCAGGAGCTTCCCAGGTGTAATCTGAAACTGGCCCCCCGTCCTTGGCAGGGGGAGACCAAGAAAAAGGTAGATTACTCCAAATTGGTAGGTGGTAGGTTTAATAAGCAAGGGAACTTAGGTAGGATGCTTGTCTTGGTCAGCTGTAAGACAAGTAGATCTCAGCATATGCCTGCCAGGATCTTAAAAGTTTACCAGGGATCAGCCATGTACTCAGTCCCGATAGCCTCATCACATTTCTGTTTCAGTGAGGTATCCTTGGAGCAGTTTCTGGGAGTGGGGAAGGCAAGCTGAATGCACATTCCAAGGACAGGGGAGGGGGTGGGGAGCCTCCAGTTGCCTGCTTCCAGGCAACTGTGTGTACCCATTGGCGACCACATCTTCTTGATTCCTTCCTCCAATGACCAGTCAGATTACATCGTTCTGCACTTTGTCATTCTGGTTATTCTTCAGTTTTGTTTTTTTTCCCCACTATGTCTCACCTTAGAACCGTTTTTCGAGATTGTTTCTCTTTATTTGACATGGACATTCAGTTTCACAGGGCAAAACAGGCTCTCACAAAACTCTAACTTTCAGCCCTGCCTTTTTCCAAGGAACTGATCTTTCCCCTCTGCCATCCGTGTTGCCTCATTCTCATAGTTTAGTCAGCAGCAACTTGAGTATGTGCCTCTTTGGAGCTCTAACTATCCATCTTTAAGCTAATATTGAGAAATAGAACCCATTTCATATTCCCATCTTAAAGATGACAGCACTGACATTTAGACTGGTTATTTCAGGAAATTATAAAGCTAGTTAAATAAGATACTGTCTATAAAATGTTTAGCAGATAATTACACTTCTCACTACTTCCATACCACACCACCTGGCCAAATCATGATCTCTCATCCAGATTATTCCAATAGGCTCTTCATTGATCCTCCCACTGTTTGTTATTCATTCTCACACAACAGCTCATGATATTTTTATTTTTTCATTTATTTTTTTAACATCTTCATTGGAGTATAATTGCTTTACAACGGTGTGTTATTTTCTGCTTTATAACAAAGTGAGTCAGCTATACGTATACATATATCCCCACATCTCCTCCCTCTTGCGTCTCCCTCCCGCCCTCCCTATCCCGCCCCCATGATATTTTTAAAACACAAATTTGATTATGTCATTCCACAGCTCAAATTCTCTAATGGTTTCCCATCTCAGAGTCGAAACCAAAGTCCTGACAATGCCCTATAGAGCTCCGTTTGACCTGGCCCTCTATTATGTCTCTTACTTGATCTGAAATGACTTTCCCTGCCATTTTCTGTCCCTGCCACATTGGCCTCCTGCTGCCATAGCGTGCACCAAGCGTGCAGCCACCTCACGGTGTTTGCCCTGTTCTTATCTGCCTAGACACCCCCTCCCCGCACCATCCCAGGTACTTGCATGACCGGATTCTTTATCTCCTTGAGGTCTCTGCTCAAGCACCACCTTTGCAGCTTGCCTAGCCACCTGATTTTAAACTGTAACCCTCCCATGACTCCCTGAACTCCCCAACTTCCCCCCATCTAATTTTCCTCCATAATATTTTTCACTATCTAATATATTCCATGTTTTAGTTATATTGTTTATTGTCTGTATCCTAAACACGCACACACACACACACACATTGTAAACCACAACAACAGGGACTTGTTTCTGTTTTGTTTTCGGCTATATCCCCAGCAAATAGAAAACTGCCTGGATAGTTAGTGGGTGCTCAATAAATATTTGTTGAATTAACAGTGAAAACTCTATTCCATAGTAGAGCTTAATAAATATTTGGTACAGTTATTATTGCTATTGTTCTCTTGTCACTGTACTATTACCATTAGTATTAGCCAGAATGAGAACCCAGTTCTTCCGATGTCACATCTCAGTGATCTTCTTACTCATCCAAAAATACTGTTGGTGAGAAGATGATAGAGAATAAATTATAGCAGCAAAAATAAATAAATAAATAGATATAAAAAGGCACTCTGCACTGAAAATATGAAGGATGCAGCAAAACTGTTAAAATATGTTCCATATCCTCCCACATTATCTTCCAAAGTAGCATGGAGGCCAGTGCTGCAAATAATGATTCAGTTGTTGTTATCAGAGAATAAGAATTACATGCTTCAAGGTGCATGAATGTGTACGTGTTAAGAGTATTTTGAGAAGGCATTTCTTAAATCAACAGAAGGTACTGGAAGAAAAGTTTACAACTTCCTTCCTTAAAAGAAAATATTGAACTTTTTCCTAACTTGGGACTGGAGGGCACTAAATACACATTCTCATAGCAGTCAAAAAATGGAAATAACTCCAAAAACCCCTCTCCTTAATTTTGGAAGTTATTAGATCACTCCCATGAAGATGGTTACATTAGAGATTCCCCTAAAGACACCTCCTGCCTACTTAAAGAAGTATTACTAGCTACATACCTACTGTATTTATGCTTTATGGGCTAGGTCAGACAATTGCTAACCTCCTGTCCATGTCACAACACGCCTAGCATAGGGAGACCACAGGGTTGCAATCAGTGTCTTACACAAGTTGAAGGAGCTTTACAATGTTACTCAGCCTCCCATGAGCCTTTGTTTTCTCATCTGCAAATGGCTATCATTGCACCCTTCCCATATGATGTTGAGAGGATTAAAGAAATGATGTATGTAAAATTCTTAGCACAGAGCCTGGAAAATCGCAGATATATGATAAATGTTAATTTCCTTTCAATTTCCCCAGAACTAGTCTTCCTCTGACTAGTTCATCTGATCACCGAATGTTAAGTATGTTAGCCTTCACTGATAATAGAAAACATTCTTACTGAAAAATGTTCTATGCCAAAATAAGTGACAAAATTGATACTAATATGGCATCTAAAATGCATCATAGAAGAGAAATTTTGAAGCAGATAAGACATAAGTAGCTGATTGACAACTTTACCTAGGTAAGCCCAGATCAGAATAAACATACTATATAAAGGCTGTTATGAGATGATGATTAAACAGGGTTGTAGTGAACAGTTGTTGTCTTTGCTGCCCAGCTCCCATGCCCTCTTCTGTTAGAAAGTTTGCTTTACGGGAACCTACCCTGTCTTGCTCTCATGCTGTGCCTTTAGGGTGAAGTGAGTGCCTTCTCTGGGCTACGGTATGGAGCATATGGCCTGGGCTAGATCAGGCAATGCATTCCACCCACATGCTCACACTGGATGTCTCTGAGATGATACTTGTCCTGAGTCTGACCAGTCAGAGCCAACGAGACCAGTTTTAAACCCTCAAGTAGCTCTTCTGCTATACTGACTGTGCTAAAAATGTAAGCCTGAAGCAGTGTGTGGCCCCATGTAGAGCCTAGGAACTAAACCATTCCAAAGAAAGCAGAACAAAATATGTTTTCTTGTGTTATAATATAATCCCCTAATTTAAAAGTCTGTGTGACAGATATTGTTGGTGCCCTGCCCTTATCTTTTTGTTTGTTTGTTTGTTTTTGTTTTTGTTTTCGGTACACAGGCCTCTCACTGCTGTGGCCTCTCCCGTTGCAGAGAACAGGCTCCGGACGCGCAGGCTCAGCGGCCATGGCTCACGGGCCCAGCCGCTCTGCGGCAGGTGGGATCTTCCCGGACCGGGGCACGACTCCGTGTCCCCTGCATCAGCAGGCGGACTCTCAACCACTGCGCCACCAGGGAAGCCCCCTTATCTTTTTAACAGCTAAGGTTCCCATGCTTGGCTTCCTACGGCCAGCACCTGCAAGTCTCTACCTGAAGTCTGTCTCTGGCTGCAGGAGCATGCTCTACCTAAAAGAAGAGGAGGTTGGAAATGCTTGGAAGGTCTCGCCCCTTGGAATAGTCAAAAGTGAATGAGAAATAAGAATTAGGGGAGAAACAACCCAACTTCCTCACTCCTTGGAGTTGGAATAACTCTGAGACTGTTTTGTAACATCCCAGGTGAGCCCCACTTTTCCACAGAGGTAACCTGTTAGCACGTCCTCACTTGGCTTCCTTCCTTTCCTCTCTTGCTTTCCAAATCCCCTACCAATTCTTCCTTGGGATTACTTCCAAAATAAGTACAAAAGTGCACAAGGCCTTCTTTTGGAGTCTGCTTCCAGGAGAATCCAACCTAAGACATTTGACACCCGAGTAGCCCCAGGAAGCTGGCCCTCAAGGTGGAATGCTTGAATTGGTTCCCTCACTGGCCAACTGACAGCAAGGCCACCACTGCTGGTTTGTGCAGTGGAGTCCCTGACTTGAGATAGGATCAAGATTATTAAGAAACTCCCCTGTGGTAGATTGGGATGGGGTAGAAATGGAAGGCGATGCAGAAGCTTATGAAATAAGGTTTGAAAGACACGGGAGTGTTGGTAATTACAGCTGTTCTAGAGTTGGTAGCCTGTTGTTTTGAGCAAAAAATCCCTGAAGGAAGAAAATAAGTCAACTATTAAAAGAGATTATCATTAGCTGCAGGCAGAGGGATGACTGTGCTGAAAATCAGGCCCAAGATTTGATTATAAGGATTGTGTTACAAAAGAAGCTTATAGCCCTGGCAACTTTCCTACTCTAAAGTCAGAAACTTGACAGGGAAGGAACGAGGCCCTAAGGCTTAGAATGGGGCAGCGGCAGGAGATGGGCTTGAAAGAACTGAAGTACAGATGACCCTGAACCTTCTGGCCAAGAGAAGTGGCTCCTTTCTCCTCATTAGAGGATAACAGCCACCCTGCGTGGAGATTCCTAAAAGGCCTCAGCTGCGCAGGCATTTCACAAATTATGCTCTTCCTTTTCAGATATAACCCCGTTGTGCCAATATTTTATACCACGGTCTCTCAACAGGGCCATTTTGAAGAGAAGAACTCGTTGTTTTGAGGGCTGTCCTGAGCACGGTTTAGCAGCATCCTGGCCTCTACCCACTAGATGCCAGTAGTAGCCCAATGGTGACACCCAAAAACATTTCCAGACTTTGCCAAATGACCTGAGGTGGGGGAGGTAGAGGGAAGGAAGGGACAAAATTACTAATAAGGACAAGCAGGAAAATACTATCTGTACTCTGGGATGACAAGGATTATTCATTTATAGAAAGAGCTGCAGGACCAGACTAATACATATGTATCAGCAGAAATTGGGGAAGATATCTGGGAGTGGTTCTTGAGGATACTGGCTGCGGTAGGATGAATAATATACCCCCCACCCCCCACACACAAATATATCCATGAACTAATTCCCAGAACCTCTGAATGTTACCTTAAATTGTTAATGATTTAAAAATGAGGAGATTGTCCTGGATTATCCAAGTGGGCCCAATGTAATCACAGGGTCCTTATGAAAGGGAAGCAGGAGGCTCAGTTGAAGAGAGAAGATGTAAGGGTGGAAACAGAAGTCAGAGGGAGGAGAGAAGATGCTGGAGGAAGGGGCCACAAGATGAGAATATAGGTGTTCTCCATAAACTAGATAAAGACAAGGGAATGAATTCGCCCCTAGACCCTCCAAAAGGAATGCAGCCCTGAGGATACATTTTAGACTCCTGACCTCCAAAACTGTAAGATAAGTTCATGTTGCTTTAAGTCATTAAATTTGTGGTAATTTGTTAGAGCATTAATAGGAAACAAATACACTTGACTAGGGAGGATGTAATATAAACCTGTATAAAGAAAAGTTTACTTATGTGAGAGCATATGCCTATGACTGAAGTTTTAACTCCTGCAAAGGATGCCTATAGCTGATCCTAATTTATTGCTGAAAACAGTTCCTTGGAGCTTGGAAACAATGGTGATCTTCAGTAAAGAAGGTGGGGAGATTGCAACTACCTTGGTGGAAGACAGAAAAAAGGGATCAGAAGGTGCAGGGAATGCTGCAGTGAACGCATGAGTACAGATACCTCTTCAAAATCCTGATTTCAATTATTTTGGACATACACCCGGAAGTGGGATTGCTGGATAATATGATAGTTCTATTTTTAATTTTTTAGTAACCTCCATATTGTTTTCAAAAGTAGCTGCACCATTTTACACTCCTACCAACGGTGTATAAGGGTTCCAACTTGTCCACACCCTCACCAACACACATTACCTATTTAAAAAATATAGTGGCTATCCTAACAGGTGTGAGGTGATATCTCATTGTGGTCTTGATTTGCATTTTCCTGATGATTAGTGATGTTGAGCACCTTTTCATACATGGCTGGCCATTTTTATGTCTCCTTTGAAGAAATGTGTATTCAGGTCCTGTGCCTATTTTTTTATTTGTGTTATTTGTTCTTCTGCTGTTAAGTTATAGGAGTTTCTTATATATTTTGGATATTAACCCCTTATCAGATAAGCAGTTTACAAATATTTTCTCCCATTCTGTAGGTTGCCGTTTCATTCTGTTAATTGTTTCCTTGGCTATGACGAAGTTTTTAGTTTGCATAATAACTAAGATATGGAAACAATCTAAACGTCCACTGATAGATGAATGGCTTGAGAAAATGTGGTATATACATACAATGTAATATTATACAGCCTTAAAAAGTAGGAAGCCCTGCAATAAGTTACAACATAGATGAATCTTGAGGACATAATGCTAAGCGAAAGAAGCCAGTCAGAAGAACAAATGCTGCATGATTCCATTTAAATGAGGTACCTAAAACAGTCAGATTCACAGAAACAGAATAGAATGGTGGTTGCAAGGGGCTGGGGAAGGGGAAATGGGTAGTTGTTGTTCAATAGGTATATAGTTTTATTTATGCACGATGAATAAGTTTTAGGGATCTGCTGTACAACACAGTACCTATAGTGAACAGTAAAATATTGTGCACTTCAAAATTTAAGATGATGGGCCTCATGTTAAGTGTCTTACCACAATAAAAAGTGGGCAAGGAAGTGGTCATTCTAGAATGGATTTTTTTTTTTTTTTTTTTTTTGCTGTATGCGGGCCTCTCACTGTTGTGGCCTCTCCCGTTGCAGAGCACAGGCTCCGACACACAGGCCCAGCGGCCATGGCTCACGAGCCCAGCCGCTCCACGGTATGTGGGATCCTCCCGGACCGGGGCACAAACCCGCGTCCCCTGCATCGGCAGGCGGACTCTCAACCACTGCACCACCAGGGAAGCCCTAGAATGGATTTTTTAAAGTCCATTTAATCCATCTAATCCACAACTTTTTCCCCAGGAGGGCCTAAAGGATGTTCCTTCACTTCTTTAGTAATACGCTAGGGAGGGAGCACCGTAATCAATGATGATCTCAGTGGAGGCTGCCCTGCATAGGCAGGGGAGGATGACAGGAGATACTGCTCTAGAAGTGGACTTCCTAATGTCAATGGAGATGGTAGGATTCCAGAATATCAAAGGCCAGGAGATTGTAATTAACCATCTGGGGCAAGCAAGGTGAATGCAACTATCATTATAGGTCAGTTAGATCTAAGTGACAGCCAATGACCTTGACACAAAGGCATCTGTAGTGATGACAATTAGACCACGGTGTTCCTAGGGGCAAGGCAGTTAGACGTTCAGCCAGTTAGGGTATTACTTGACTGATATAACCAAAAAAAGATTGATATCACGCAAGCAGAATTTTGATGTCAGTTGACACAAAGGAAAAATCTCAGCCCTCATCCAGTTTCTAGACATGAGCCAGTTCTTAAACACAGAGCATTTAATTGAAGAGCAGGCCAGTCCCCCTTGAAGAAGGACACTGAAATTTATAGGAAGTATATGCAATAGTGATTCCTCACAAACTTTCCCAACATGACCTAAAAATATTCATCGAAAACTGCCTCCAAGGACAGATGAATACCTAAATCTTTGAGAGATGTTGGATAATGGGTAGTAGCTGTCATCAACACCAAATTACCATCATGGCCCTCATATCGGGTGGGGGTGGGGCATATAGAAGCCAATTGATTAATGAGTCTTGGTCTAAGTTTATCTTACAGAATGTAGAGTCCACTGTGCCCACATGCCTACTCTATGGTCATTTTCTTAGATCCTGAAGCAAGATAGATATACTTAGCACCTGGTAGAATGCTCACCAGGTTCAGGACCTATGGAATCAGATCAATTATGGTAGTAAAGACCAAGGGGAAGCCCCTAAAACTGTTCCATGTCCCAACAAGCTAGAAATTCAAAAGCAACACAGCATCCTAGATTGATACAAAGACTTAAATGATGGTGAGGCTTCCCGCATTTTATCCCATAATGCACTACCATGGCTCCTGCCAAAACCCCATCTGGCACTTGAAATTTTTCAAACCCAACAAGAACTCATTCACTTGGAATGCAAATATTCACAGACTTACTCCAGGGCTATGTTAACTCTCCTGCTGTCTGTCACAGCATAGTCCAAAGAGACCTTGATCATCTTAGACATCAACTATCTTGATCTTCTAAAAATCAACATGCTGATCTACTTTAGTAATCATACTAAGTCAATCAAACAGCTAAATAGGAAACTGCAAGTACTCTGGATGCTCTGGGAAGATACATGTGAAACAGAAGGTAGGTGATAAACTCTACAAAGATCAAGGGGACTACTAAGTAAGTTTTTAGGGATACAGAGTTTTGGGACATTTTAGGGCCCCCGAGTTAAAGGAAATTATTGCACCCTGTACCTCCCAATTCCTATCATTAAGAAAGAGGTTCCATATCTCCATGTTTGGTAGGTCTTCTGGAGATAGCCTATACACATTTGGGAATATTGCTTTAACTAGGTGACTGCTGCTAGTTTCATTAACTTCCTGATGCCCTTTTTTTTTTTTTTAAGATGTTGGGGGTAGGAGTTTATTAATTAATTTATTTATTTATGGCTGTGTTGGGTCTTCGTTTCTGTGCAAGGGCTTTCTCTAGTTGTGGCAAGCGGGGGCCACTCTTCATTGCAGTGCGTAGGCCTCTCACTATCGCGGCCTCTCTTGTTGCGGAGCACAGGCTCCAGACACGCAGGCTCAGTAGTTGTGGCTCATGGGCCTAGTTGCTCCGCGGCATGTGGGATCCTCCCAGACCAGGGCTCGAACCCGTGTCCCCTGAATTAGCAGGCAGATTCTCAACCACTGTACCACCAGGGAAGCTCCTGATGCCTTTTTTTTTTTCATAAATTGTAGCCAGCTGTCAACTTGAGGAACCAATGATAAAACAGAGTGAACATGTTAACATAAGGAAAGAGTAGGTCTAAGTCGTGCAAGACTGGACTGTAGGTGAGGCTCAGTGATCCCCCATTCCCATATACGTTTTGCAATCGACATCACTGTGCATGCTTAGAGCTTCCAAATGCAAGAGCCTGTAACCCTGTCCATGGCCTCTCTCTGGCCATAAAAACGTATTCAGCCTATATTTGTGGCAGGCAGAAGTGCCTGTGAGTCAATGTGCCTGTGAGCCCTCAATCAACGATAGAAGAGCTTCCGTCATTGCATATCCTAGCTTCTTCTCCTCTTCGGCAGAACAATCTTAGTCATAGTCTACACCCCCAGAGGGAGTCTAGGCTACCCACAATGATAACATGCTCCTACATGATAACATTCATCCTACATTGGCTTCTTTTTTGGTCTACCCAATTCCCCACTCCACTGATGGTGCTCCAGAGATCATGTCACAGACCACATGCACTCAAATTTCTACTTCCAGGTCTGCATCTAGGTTTTTTTCTAGGGAAAACTAACCTAAACCAGCACGTATAGTTTGGACTAACTCAGAACATTTTTGCTTATGTGAGCTAATAAAATTCCGTTTCCATAAAACTATTTGAGCCAGGTTTTCTTTCACTTGCAACAAATGAGTTCCACCTCTTACAGAGGCTATAATAAAGTAGCTCTATGCCTATTTTTATAGAACAAGCATTATTTGCACAATCTGGGAGACCAACGTTACTTTTCTTACCCATTACCAATCATAATATAGATTTTCTAAAGTGTGTATTCCTCAAAGCTAGGAATCATGGAACTGCTTTGTTTGTAACTTTCACAACTCTCTAAACGGGATCCATATTCCCTTTTGACTCCCATTTGCTAACCACAATTTCTTATTTTTCTAACTCAACATTTTAAGAATTAGCAATCTCTAGGTTTTTGTCTTTTATCTTTCTCATATTCTTCATGATTTAAAAAAAGACCTCATTTATCCCTTGTACATCCTATGGCTTCAACGGTCACCTTCTTATTTCTTTTACCTGTTTACCTTCTGACCATCACACTAAATGCCCACAAGACAACCTGTGCTCTGAGCCTCAGCACCCTAAATTAACTTCACTCCAAAACTAATCATTCACCATTCCCATCTCTCCCGCACCAAAACTTGTTAACTTGTCACTTCTAAATAAGTGATTTTATCAACCATGGAAGACCCAGCACTAGAAAAATCTCTCTCTCCCTTTCTCTTTCTCCCTTTCTCTCCCCCTTTCCTACTTCCCCTTCTCTTCTCCTCTCTCTCACACTTTCTTTATTATCCATTCAACACTGAGCATGACTTTTCACCTGTTGCCAACATTGCATTCATAAAAGCCAAAGAGGAAAGTCTAAGGGTCAAACAAAACCTTTTGGTCTAATTTACCCATTAGGAATGGCTACATGAATTAAGCCTGACCATTCAAGGCTGATGAGAATCAATTCAGAAATTAATACCTAAAAGAGTTATATAAGTATCTAAAGTGTCTCCCTCTCCCCGTTGTTCTTCATATCTAATTAGTCATATCATGTTAATTGTAACACTTAAATAGTTCTCATTTCTATTGAGTCTATTCTCACCCTTTTCTTGACCACTTGTATGGGCCTTCTTAGGTCTCTCCAGTCCTGCCTAGATTACTACAGCCCGAGTACCCCACTCTCTCTATCCCAGCCTCTGCACTGTTGCTGGAATGATCTTCCTGAAAATCCAAATTAGACTCTCTTTCTTCCTATTTAAAGCCTTCTAGGTTATGGTTGTCTTAAATGTGAAATTCAGCCTCTTGACCGTATAAATCTCTTCATAATCTGATACTCTATTCCCCCCAGTCTCAAGCCCAGTATCTCCCCATGCAGCAGGTCCCCCCACTCACCTGGCCCCTCTGTATCAACTCAAACATCACCTCCTCTTGGAAGTCTTCCCTGACTCCCCAAGGCTGACTTAGTTAAGTGCTTCCACTTCTATCTCCATGAACATTTTGTGCAGATACCTTATGGCAAATGCCTCACTATATTTTATATATATGTGTGTGTATATATATATATATACATATATATATATTCCCATTTGACACTAAAGTTCTGAGGGCAGGCTTTGTAGCTTATTCAACATTGACTTCTTAATGCTAAGCAAAGTGCCATGAGCTTTCAATAAATGCTTATTGAGAAAAATAAATGAATGAGTAGGTTGGTGTCACATGTGGGTGATACCACATGTGATAGCATGAAGGTCTAGAGTAAAAATCCTAAATACTTATTTGCTTTCTCAAAGGGCCATTAAAGATATTCCACAGGGTCTCAGAAACACTATCCCTTGGAGTATAGGGGAAGAATTGGGCTGCTCAAGCCTTCTAATGGAGTCTGAGCAATGAAAGGTCATCTATAGAGCAATGTAATACACTTCTTCGGAGCAAAGCCTTGTGGCATATTTTCAATGACTTAGCAATGCATTATGTATTGTCAATAATATCCAGACTGTAGCCAAGTAGGTTTGCATGTAACTAGAGCACAAGGTCACAGGAGAGATTATGGTCCTTGTAACTGAAGAGCATAAAGTCAATCTTCAGTTCAATGAAGGAAATAACACCACTGACAGCATCACTTTCCAATACGAGACAAATAAATTGCTTTTATGATTAGAGACATGTAACAGAAGTATCCAATCTCCAACTCACTTTCAATAATGAGTTCAGCTCTCAACTAACCCTAGCCTCCAGGGCCAAGCAGGTTATTGTAAGACAGCATAACGCCATCGCAAGACTCTCTCTACACCCCCTCCTCTGCAGTTAGTTCAACCCAAATGCACGGGAGCATGTGCGCACGCGCGTGCACACACACACACTCAGAGGAGCTGTGAATTATCTTATGCCTCTGTCTGACCCAGGCTCAGTGGTTGCTCCTAACAACAGAAGTCTTCCGGCCTTTGAACTCATATCCTTTTGTGCTCTCTTCTGTGTAATACTCTTTGTCAAGCTCAAATATCAATTCCTTTTTGAAGACATCCAGTCCATCTTGTTCAAAATGAGTCCATCCTCCCTCCATTCCCCCATGGCCATTTGAACAAAACACATATTGTAATACATATATCAAAGTTATTCTAATTATTTATCTATATCATTTTTTTCACTTGATGGTTAACTCCTTAAGGACAAAGAATATGGTTTGCTCGGTTTTATGTCTCAGTATATCGAAGGATGCCTGGCACATCTAACGTGCTCATTATAAGTTGTTGAGTGAATCAATCATTATATTTCAGTTCTGGATTTGTCATTTTTCTTCTAAGAATACAACTTTAAGAACAGATAAATAATCCTTCTCAGATGGTTTATGTCATTATAATTCTAGAATCATTCATATCTGGAAAAAGAAAACATAGCTAACTTGGTCTGTCCAAGTGGTTAGAGCTTTATGTCCGAAGTAGGAGTCCTCCTTTCCAGCCACATTGGCTCACCACTGCCCTGCATACATTAAATGCTAATCCTTACCCTGATACATTCAATCTAGAGGGCCTTTCCTCCTCTGCTCTGTGTATTTAACACTTACCTATCTTGCAAGATCCCGTTGAAATCCCACTTCCTCCATAAAGCTTCCCCAACAAGTCTGGACCTGACTTACCCTTTCATCCAAGGACTGGGGCCAAAGCTATGCCTGGCACCTGACCTGAAGTTATCCTTCTCTTACCTGCACAAATCCTTGATTTGTATCCTCCGCAAGATTCAGCATTTATAAATCCTTTCCCATGCTGCTTTTCACTTATTTTTCCCATTTTATCTCCCAAGCCCCCTAAAAGATACAGGGCATTCCAATGTTTCCCTTTCATAGCATTAAGTAGATATGGATCATTTGCATTGTAACCATAAACTTTGTCAAGTGTCATACCATCTCATGAGAAATGGATTAATTTCCTAAATTTGACTAAATCTGGGAACCTTGAGTACAAAGATGATATTAAAATAATTCTTCACAACTTATTTAGTATGGAAGAAAAATTTTAAGAAAGAGAAAATTAGTCCTTTGGCTACTTGACAGATTAGCGAAAGGAATTTTCTTTCCTCAGGCCCAAAATAATTTTGAGAAGTGCAAAATTAATGTAAACACTATAAATTTATAGCAATATTTTTATGATCAGTATTAAAGAAGTTTATATTCAGGGAAACTGAGAAATTTAAAAATGTATCTACAGCAATGTGACAGAAAGCATTACAAGTAAATGTCTACAACACGCATGTGCAAGTAAACAAAACTATACCTTTCAGATTTCCTATAACAATTGAATATGTGTTCTAATCTCAGTGTCTAACACAAAACTGCATTAGTAAAAGCATAAAATTATGTGGGACTTAAAATACCTGATACCGTACAGCCCACTATGCTAATTTACATAGAGAGGCAACTTATATACTTTACTTTCTCTTTCAAAGAGCAGGTGGAAAGCACAGGAAAAATTATTTTAAGGGTATGTAGCTGGGCCTTTCAAAGCATAACATTTACAGAAAAATATTTTATTTAAAAAGGGGAACTTAACTCAGTCCCCCTATTGTTTCTCAATACCTGAATGTTTGTTATTATGTAAGTTTGGACAATTTTCATTGCTTTTATTTCCTATTAAGATATACCAAGTTTGTGGAGACAAAGCTGGGCCATTCTGTTCAGTAATGATTTTGTGAAATATCTATAGCCTTCAGGAGGGGAAGGGAAAGAAATTGCATGTATTTATCACCCACTATGATCCAGGAACTGTGCTTGTTACTTAACCCTTATTATCTCTTGTACTACCGTGTTGATAAACATGTACAGGTTGATCCAATCAAAAATATTCACTTTGAGGCCATTAATATTTTCAGTAGTGCAGTGTACAGTAAATACGGTTTACAGTAGTATAGCAGACTCTAGAGTGAGAGTGCCTGATTCAAATCACAACTGTATCATTTACTGTTTATATGACCTCTCTGGACCTCAATTTCCTAATCAATAAAATAATCGCATTAAAACTTTCACCACATAGGTTTGCTGTGAAGATTAAATTGAGTTTATCTCTTAGAAGAATACCTTGGAAAGTAGAAGTGTTCTCTAAATGTTCACTGATATTATTTAAAACTAATTATGTAATAAATTATTCCCCGCTCAGGATGCAGTTTTTGCAATAGCTGCTTCTCAGATGTCAGTCTTAAAATTATCCTTGCAGGGTCACCAACATGGAAATGAAATGATAAACTGAGCTCACCTGAACATAAACTCCTTAATATATTTATTAAATTAGTACTTTAGAGACAGATGGATTGTTAGGGGTAACCAAATTGTATTATTAAAAAAGATAAATAAATTTAAGTGGTTTTGTTTAGTAAATAAACATTTTCAAAGGTTACAGGCACTGAAGTGCTGGTAAATGAATGAGTAGGTTGGTGTCACATGTGGGTGATACCACATGTGATAGCATGAAGGTCTAGAGTAAAACCTTCTCTGGGGGGAAAAATCTCTGATTTTTACTGTTTGCAGATTTCTTTGATATAAATTCTCCCACAAGCTAACTATTCTTTAATACCAACTGACACAATTCTTGTATATTTGACATTTTGGTTTTTATAAGCTGGCATGAGCCAGCCCCAAAGACCATGAGTATAGGTATATTATCCACCTTCATTCCTGTTCTAACCAGAATCCCTCCAGTGACAGGGGCAGAGTGTTATCTTTGTCTAGTACTTGCTTTTCCATTTATGACCTGTTTTGGTTCTGTGTGACTAGAGCCTTTTAACTGCCCATGTATTCACACAGTCTCCAGTCATTATGTCACAAAGGGTTTGAATGTGCTAACTGTCAAGTGAGCCTCAAGCAGCAGGGTGTAACATAAAGGTCACCACCCTGCAGTCACTGGGCTGGATTCAGCTTTTAGAAGAGTTATGTTTGATTAGTCAACAGCTTTCTAAAATACTGAATTAATTAGCAGCATCTACAAATTAAGAGATTTCACATAAAAACATAAATTCTCAGTTTGTCTTATGAAGTTTGAAGATCTGACAACATCAAGCCCACATCCCCACCAGGCAGTATCTTCCTGAAGCTAAATGGGCACTGCCCGCTTTAAAGGAAGCATACCACACTCTCTCTAGTTTGCCAATGTGTCCTCCACCCCTGATGCCTCACACCCTAGCCAATTTTGCTCATTTCTATTACCTACCTTGCCCCTGAAAGATTTTGAGTTGGGAACTATGGCATAATGTGTTTAAAAAAAAAAGAAAAAAAGCTTTGGAGTTAGACAAACCTGGGAAGTAGTCCAGTCTCTGCCACTGACTAATGTGTGAACATAAGCAAGTGATAAAACTCTGCTAAATCTGTTTCATTCTCTGAGAAATGAAAATAGAAATGAAAGTCACCCCCAAGGGTTATAAGGAGGACTAAACATGACAGCATATGACAATGCCTTGCCCCGGCACCATCACAGAATGGGGCTCCATACATGGTGGCCATTCTCCCTTTTCCCCTAAGCTGACCTCTTGCATCTCTTCAGATTGTGTTCATAGCACTTTGACCAAACTCTCTTATGCTGTGCTCACTGAATTAGGCTTCTTTATTCCTTTCTCTTTACCATTTCTTTTGTTCCAAGTTGTATTTTCTTTGTACAAGTGCTACTTGTCTCAGAAATGTCAATTACCTCACTGATCCGCTTTTTGCACTCTGGTCATGCCAGTCATTCTAACTGTGTAGGACACAGGTACATCTGCAATATCTGACCCCTAGTCTCATCTGTCCACACACAGCGAAAGATATAGGGAGATACCCCAGTGGTTTAGACTGGAAACAACCCCTTACTAACCAATTCCACGACCCCCTCCCTGCTCCACAGAAAACAAAGTACAGGCTTTCAGTTATGAGATGAATAAGGTCTGAAGCTCAGTCACATAACATGATGACTGTATCTGATAACACTGTATTGTGTAATTGAAACTTGCTAAGAGAGTAGAACTTCAATGTTCTCACCAAATAATAAGTAAAAGGTAAATATGTGAGGTGATGGATGTATTAATTGAGGGGAATCCTTTCACAGTGTGTACATATATCACACCATCACATTGTCCACTTAAAACGTCTTACAGTTTTAGTTGTCAGTTATACCTCTATAATGGTGGAAGGGGATGGGGAACAAAGTAACTTCTCCTTCAATGCATGCCCTGCTCTTCAAGTTTGAAGGTTTTCCCCACCCACTATTGTTAGACGGGGTAAAAAATTGCTAAAAATCTAACTTACAAACTAGCTGCTGATTCTATTCATGTTTTTAATTTCTACAGAAGTATTTTATCACTTTATCACTTTTACTTTGATAACCCACTCCTTCCCAGCACACATAGGCTACCAACCATCTAACTAAATGAAGTACTTGTACTTTTTGTTAGTAATAATGGTAATAATAACAGATTTATCTCCCGTCTTTACTTACTATCACATAATAAGCCATCAATTTCTGTTGATTCTACTTCCAGAACATACTTTGAGTCTATGTCTCTGTATCTCTGCTATCATCCACCCTAGTTTGAGCCATTCCAATTTCTTGCACAGAAAACTGCAACAGCCTCAGAGCTGCTCTGTCCACATACACCTTGACCCACATGAACCTAGTCTCCATCCAGTTGCTAGAGTGATCTTCTAAGCTATCAAGTCTGATAGCTGAAATGCTTGAAATGCTCCCCTGCTGGAAATGCTTCAAGGATTTCATTGCCCTTAGGAGAAATCTCAAATTCCGTGATATGACACTGTGAGATGAACTGGTTCTACAGCAAGGAATAAGCCAGGCATAGGCCCTGCCTTCAAGGAGTTGAACATCTAGAGACAGTAAAATAGTAAAAAACATAAGTAGCTCTATAATTATGATTTTGGTAGGTTCTGTGAAGGAATTTTATAAATATTTAAATGAATGTATAGTGTCATTTCTATTTTGAAGGTTGCTATGACAAGACTCTGGAAGGTAAAGGAGAGGATAGTGCAAAGCTTTAATTAATAGCAGTTTCTTACAATAATAAAACAGCGTTTTCTAGGTGTTCTGTGTGCATTCGCTCATTGAATTTGTGTAGGAGTCTTTCGTTTATTCTTTTGCAAATATTTATTGACCACTATGTGACAGGCATGGTATGAGGAAACGATGTTCCAGAAAGGGTTAAGACAGAAAAGAGAGGGGGAAATTAAAGCCATAATAGCATAAGAAAAAAAACAGTAACATTACAATTAAAATAATTACTATAAATGAACGGTTGAGGTGGTCTGATGGATATAACAGGGACCAAAATTAGGGGTCACGAAATCTTTAGGCTAAGCCCTAAAAGATGAATAGGACTTAAAGGAGAGATAACAGATAAATTAAGAGTAGATACAGTAATAAAACTATGAGATCTAGTGTGTTAAAATGAATTGAGATTAGGAAACTAGAGTAAAGATAGATTTGGTGAGCAGACTATCTCCATTTTACAGATGAAGAAACTGTGGCTGAGGAAAATTAATAACCTGTCCAGGGTCACTTATCTATAAAGCTACTATTAAAAGATTTGAACCCATGGCTGTCTTCCTCCTAAATCTATTCTCTGGATCACCTCCTTGTGCTCTCTCCACAAGGTAGAAGCATGTATTTTAGTCAAGAATCCTACACTTATTCTATTATACACTTAAAAGAGCATGTCCTTATTATTTTTAATAACTAAATATAGAATTTTAATTATAAAATAGTTTCACACATTAAAAGCTACATAACAATTGAAAAACAATGATCCACATGATGGAGTATGAGGATCTGTTAAATGCATAATTAATTTTATTGATCTAAAAATCCAAATCACTTAATTACTTAAATCTTATAGCTTAGCAGTCTCTATGGACCAAAATAATTGGAAGATTGCTGAATTCCCACTCCCTTTTAAACTCCAGGTAGAAAGTTTTTCATGTCTTTGTTTTGTTTTTCATTGGTCATTTCAATATAGAAAATAATTATTATGACTCTATTTCTATGTCAACCTTAGCATATTTCAATAGAGAGCTAGATGCAAAATAGAGTTAATTGAATGTCTCCTTCCTGGAAGAATGGAGTGTTTCAATGATCTAGGTAGAATAACTGCCAAATCAAGCGGGATTACCACTTTCATTGAACCATCTCATCTCAGGACTGGACAGGATAAGAAAGGGATTTATGTCCAGCCTACTTTTATGTGCTTAAGTTGCCTGTCAACATTGACACCTGGTGGTTATCGGGCACGTAAAGGAAAAGCTCTAGTGATGAGATACTTCTCAGAAAAGTCCATTTACGCTCTTTCTCTTTTTCAAAAAAATCCTGCAGGAGGTTTCCGGGAACATGGCGGAAGAGTAAGACGCGGTGATCACCTTCCTCTCCAGATACACCAGAAATACATCTACACGTGGAACAACTCCTACAGAACACCTACTGAACGCTGGCAGAAGACCTCAGGCCTCCCAAAAGGCAAGAAACCCCCACCACGTACCTGGGTAGGGCAAAGAAAAAAAGAAACAACAGAGACAAAAGGATAGGGACGGGACCCGCACCAGTGGGAGGAGGCCGTGAAGGAGGAAAGCTTTCCACACACTAGGAAGCCCCTTCGCGGGCGGAGACTGCAGGTGGCAGAGGGGGAAAGCTTCCGAGTTTCGGAGGAGAGCATAGCAACAGGAGTGCTGAGGGCAAAGCGGGGAGATTCCCGCACAGAGGATCAGGGCCGAACGGCACTCACCAGCCCGAGAGGCTTGTCTGCTCACCCACCAAGGCGGGCGGGGCTGGGAGCTGAGGCTCGGGCTTCGGTCGCAGCTCCGGGAAAGGACTGGGGTTGGCGGCGTGAACACAGCCTGCAGGGGGTTAGTGCGCCACGGCTAGCCGGGAGGGAGTCCGGGGAAAAGTCTGGACCTGCCGAAGAGGCAAGAGACTTTTTCTTACCTCTTTGTTTCCTGCTGCGCTAGGAGAGGGGATTAAGAGCGCTGCTTAAAGGAGCCCCAGAGACGAGCGCGAGCCGCGGCTAAAAGCGTGGACCCCAGAGACGGGCATGAGACGCTAAGGCTGCTGCTGCCGCCGCCAAGAAGCCTGTGTGCGAGCACAGGTCACTATCCACACCCCCCTTCCGGGGAGCCTGTGCAGCCCGCAACTGCCAGGGTCCCGGGATCCAGGGTCAACTCCTCCGGGAGAACGCACGGCGCGCCTCACGCTGCTGCAACGTCACGCCGGCCTCTGCCGCCGCAGGCTCGCCCCGCACTCCGTGCCCCTCCCTCCCCCAGGCCTAAGTGAGCCAGAGCCCCCGAATCAGCGGCTCCTTTAACCCCGTTCTGTCTGAGCGAAGAACACACGCCCTCCGGGGACCTACACGCAGAGGCGGGGCCAAATCCAAAGCTGAGCCCCTGGGAGCTGTGAGAACAAAGAAGAGAAAGGGAAATCTCTCCCAGCAGCCTCAGAAGCAGCGGATTAAAGCTCCACAATCAGCTGATGTGCCCTGCATCTGTGGAATACCTGAATAGACACGAATCATCCCAAATTGAGGAGGTGGACTTTGAGAGCAAGATTTATGATTTTTTTCCCCTTTTCCTCTTTTTGTGAGTGTGTATGTGTATGCTTCTGTGTGAGATTTTGTCTATATAGCTTTGCTTCCACCATTTGTCCTAGGGTTCTATCCGTCCGTTTTTAAAATTTTTTTCTCTTAATAATTATTTTTTTATTTCAATAACTTTATTATATTTTATCTTACTTTATTTTACTTTATCTCCTTTCTTATTTTCCTTCCTCCCCTCCTTCCTTACTTCCTCCCTCCCTCCCTCCCTCCTTCCTTCCTTCCTTTCTTTCTTTCTTTCTCTCTCTCTTTCTACTTCTACTAATTCTTTCTTTCTACTTTTTTTCCCATTTGTTCTGAGCTGTGTGGATGAAAGGCTCTTGGTGCTGCAGCCAGGAGTCAGTGCTGTGCCTCTGAGGAGGGAGAGCCAACTTCAGGACACTGGTCCACAAGAGACCTCCCAGCTCCACATAATATCAAACGGCGAAAATCTCCCAGAGACCTCCATCTCAACACCAGCACCCAGCTTCACTCAACGACGAGCAAGCTACAGTGCTGGACACCCTATGCCAAACAACTAGCAAGACAGGAACACAACCCCACCCATTAGCAGAGAGGCTGCCTAAAATCATAATAAGGCCACAGACACCCCAAAACACACCACCAGCCATGGACCTGCCCACCAGAAAGACAAGATCCAGCCTCATCCACCAGAACACAGGCACTAGTCCCCTCCACCAGGAAGCCTACACAACCCACTGAACCAACCTTAGCCACTGGGGACAGACACCAAAAACAACGGGAACTACGAAACTGCAGCCAGCAAAAAGGAGACCCCAAGCACAGTAAGATAAGCAAAATGAGAAGACAGAAAAACACACCGCAGATGAAGGAGCAAGATAAAAACCCACCAGACCTAACAAATGAAGAGGAAACAGGCAGTCTACCTGAAAAACAATCCAGAATAATGATAGTAACGATGATCCAAAATCTTGGAAATAGAATAGAAAAAATGCAAGAAACATTTAACAAGGACGTAGAAGAACTAAAGAGGAAACAAGCAACGATGAACAACACAATAAATGAAATTAAAAATACTCTAGAAGGGATCAATAGCAGAATAACTGAGGCAGAAGAACGGATAAGTGACCTGGAAGATAAAATAGTGGAAATAACTACTGCAGAGCAGAATAAAGAAAAAAGAATGGAAAGAACTGAGGACAGTCTCAGAGACCTCTGGGACAACATCAAACGCACCAACATTCGAATTATAGGGGTTCCAGAAGAAGAAGAGAAAAAGAAAGGGACTGAGAAAATATTTGAAGAGATTATAGTTGAAAACTTCCCTAATATGGGAAAGGAAATAGTTAATCAATTCCAGGAAGCACAGACAGTCCCATACAGGAGAAATCCAAGGAGAAATACGCCAAGACACATATTAATCAAACTGTCAAAAATTAAATACAAAGAAAACATATTAAAAGCAGCAAGGGAAAAACAACAAATAACACACAAGGGAATCCCCATAAGGTTAACAGCTGATCTTTCAGCACAAACTCTGCAAGCCAGAAGGGAGTGGCAGGACATATTTAAAGTGATGAAGGAGAAAAACCTGCAACCAAAATTACTCTACCCAGCAAGGATTTCACTCAGATTCAACAGAGAAATCAAAGCCTTTGCAGACAAGCAAAAGCTAACAGAATTCAGCACACCCAAAGCAATCTACAGATTCAATGCAATCCCTATCAAACTACCACTGGCATTTTTCACAGAACTAGAACAAAAAATTTCACAATTTGTATGGAAACGCAAAAGACCCTGAATAGCCAAAGCAATCTTGAGAACGAAAAACAGAGCTGGAGGGATCAGGCTCCCTGACTTCACACTATACTACAAAGCTACAGTAATCAAGACAGTATGGTACTGACAGAAAACAGAAAGATAGATCAATGGAACAGGATAGAAAGCCCAGAGATAAATCCACGCACATATGGTCACCTTATTTTGATAAAGGAGGCAGGAATGTACAGTGGAAAAAGGACAGCCTCTTCAATAAGTGGTGCTGGGAAAACTGGACAGGTACATGTAAAAGTATGAGATTAGATCATTCCCTAGCACCATACACAAAAATAAGCTCAAAATGGATTAAAGACCTAAATGTAAGACCAGACACTATAAAACTTTTAGAGGAAAACATAGGCAGAACACTCTATGACATAAATCACAGCAAGATCCTTTTTGACCCACCTCCTAGAGAAATGGAAATAAAAACAAAAATAAACAAATGGGACCTAATGAAACTTCAAAGCTTTTGCACAGCAAAGGAAACCATAAACAAGACCAAAAGACAACCCTCAGAATGGGAGAAAATATTTGCAAATGAAGCAACTGACAAAGGATTAATCTCCAAAATATATAAGCAGCTCATGCAGCTCAATAACAAAAAACCAAACAACCCAATCCAAAAATGGGCAGAAGACCTAAATAGACATTTCTCCAAAGAAGATATACAGACTGCCAACAAACACATGAAAGAATGCTCAACATCATTAATCATTAGAGAAACGCAAATCAAAACTACAATGAGATATCATCTCACACCAGTCAGAATGGCCATCATCATAAAATCTAGAAACAATAAATGCTGGAGAGGGTGTGGAGAAAAGGGAACCCTCTTGTGCTGTTGGTGGGAATGTAAATTGATACAGCCACTGTGGAGAACAGTATGGAGGTTCCTTAAAAAACTACAAATAGAACTACCACATGACCCAGCAATCCCACTACTGGGCATATACCCTGAGAAAACCATAATTCAAAAAGAGTCATGTACCAAAATGTTCACTGCAGCTCTATTTACAATAGCCCAGAGATGGAAACAACCTAAGTGTCCATCATCGGATGAATGGATAAAGAAGATTTGGCACATATATACAATGGAATATTACTCAGCTATAAAAAGAAACGAAATTGAGCTATTTGTAACGAGGTGGATACAGCTAGAGTCTGTCATACAGAGTGAAGTAAGTCAGAAAGAGAAAGACAAATACCGTATGCTAACACATATATATGGAATTTAAGAAAAAAAAATGTCATGAAGAACCTAGGGGAAAGACAGGAATAAAGACACAGACCTACTAGAGAATGGACTTGAGGATATGGGGAGGGGGAAGGGTAAGCTGTGACAAAGCGAGAGAGAGGCATGGACATATATACACTACCAAATGTAAGGTAGATAGCTAGTGGGAAGCAGCTGCATAGCACAGGGAGATCAGCTAGGTGCTTTGTGACTGCCTGGAGGTGTGGGATAGGGAGGGTGGGAGGGAGGGAGACGCAAGAGGGAAGAGATATGGGAACATATGTATATGTATAACTGATTCACTTTGTTATAAAGCAGAAACTAACACACCATTGTAAAGCAATTATACTCCAATAAAGATTTAAAAAAAAAAAGAAAAGTCCATTTACTCTTCAGAAAACTTGTTCAGAAAATTTTTCCTCATCTGGAACTGCAGTCACTTTCTTGGGGTTCACACTGTTCTATTTGAGGCATATAGAGCAAGTCTGTTGTCTCTTCAATATAACTAGCCCATTGGACATTATTTTGCATTTTTTTAAATATCTCTTTATTAACTATTAGAAGCAGAATAACTGTTATGTTACAATTGAGTTTTGCTTCCCAACGGTCAGTGTAACTAAGGCTGTCTTTCTAATTCTACATCTCTGCAGGAATGAGTAACTGTTATTACAATGTTCTCCGGGCCATCATGGATGTTTACTCCAATTGTCTTGTCAGCTCTCTCTCCATCTTCCTTCCTAGGCTGACCCATTTGGGTCCTACAAGCAACCATCGTAGGAAATAGTTGTAACCTCTCTGAGCATGTTCCCAATTCATTGTGTTCTAGAGTTAATGGCACGATACAAACTCAGCAGTTAGTATGTATATTTTTCTAAGCTATTTTGATTACAACATTTAAAAAGAAAATTCACTTAAAAAGAGAATCTATTGGCTCAAATAAGTGAAAAGTTGAAGGAAAAATCTTTCTTCAGGCCTGATTGGATTCAAGGCTGCTAGGAACAAAGTCTGGGATGTGTAATTTGCACTTGACTCTGTATTGGCTTCATTCTCTGGCAGCAGCTCTCTCTCACATTCCTCCAGCATAACAAAACTGTCGAAAGAGAGCACTCATTTTCCAGTTCTTCTGGCAAAATTCTCGGATTGATGTTGACTTCCTGGCTTGCTCACATGTCTACTTTTAGTCAGAAGGCTGGGTCTTTGGGTTATTCTATTCCCTTTGGCCAGGTCCAACTCATGTGGCCATTCCAGGAGGCAGCATCAGTCCCACTCAAATCACATGGACTAAAAAAGAAAAATAATGGGTTCTCTAATACCAGAAAAAGGAAGGGCTGGGCAGGTGAAAGTACCGATATTCATTACCCTGTGAAAAAAGCCATAGTGACAGCTCTTGTATGCCCTGTGGTCAGACAGAGACATAAAATAAATTACCCTTTGTAGCACCTGAAAGATTCTATATAAGTTACACATGGCCTATAAGTGGTGATTAGTGACTTTAACTTAGAAGAAGGCCAGTTTGAATCTGTCCAAAATTTGAGTCTTTTAAATTCACCAGCCTATATCCTGTACCTAGCACAGTGCTTTGGCTATAATAGATGCTCAGAAAATATTTGTAAAATTGTTGTTGAAATTTTAAGCAAATATAACTATATGACACCACAAAATGGTGAATTTGTTCTCAAATATAAATATTATAATCAGGACCCAAATATAAATTATGAATTAGTCCAGATATCCATCAACAAAGTATAAGACCTTCGTTGCATTCAATGTGCAAAGAAATTTACATAGATTTGTTTATTTAAAGTAGGTGAGAGAGATATAAGGAGCTTTGGGAAAAATAAAAGGAAAACTATATGTGGCATCATGGAAAAACAGGGAAGGTAGGTGTGTGTCAGTAAAACTCCTTAATTGTGAATAATACACTTAATTATTAAAACTGAAAGCAGAGTAAACATTCTGTTTACTTTGATTTGACACTCTTCCCCCTTTTATCTCAAACTAGAAGATGAAAATAGACAGGTTCATTGTAATTTTCTAAGCAGTCAGTTTCGCTTCTTGATCGCAGCATAGATTTTTCATGGGTTCACAACAAGGCAGAGAATTTGTTGATTCAATGAAAACAATTTCCATGGGTTTTAAAATTAATTTAATGATAGCTTTCCCACCAACATTAAAGTGTATGAAATTCACTTGCAAAACTAAACTGAAAGTTATACTTTTCACTATAACTTTTGAAAAAATGGTAAAATGAGAAAATTTATCAATAATAATTTACAAATGTATAATTTAAACTATGTAAGTTGCATTCTAGTGACATATACAAAGAACAAACTAGCAAACCAATAAAGTAATTTAAACCTATAAGTGTCATTCAGGATGCAAAAAAAAAAAAAGACTGATACAGAGAATGACAGATGTGGTTAGGGTCAGTCTCTCTGAGAAGGTAATATTTTAACTAAGACAAAAATGCTGAAAAGGAGTTTTCCATACAAAGAATGGAAGCTGCATCCCTGGCAGTGAGAACAACACATGCAAAGGCTCCAAGACCAAATGACATTTGCAAATTTAATGAATTGTAAAAAGCCCTCATGTGACAGATGTTTAAAGGGTTTAATGTGCAGGATTTTAGAGGGTATGGTAAAAAGTTTAAGTTTAATCTTTAGGAAGAAGAATAAACTATATCACAGGTTTTTAAATAGGGGAATGTTATGATTTAATTTGTGAACATATATTTATATAAATAATAAATTGAAATCATCAATTATATGTGTTATGGGAACTCAATATCCCCATCATTAAATAGAAACCCTATTCTCCCACATCCTTTGCTCAGGATAATGAAACACTTTAAATACTGTAAAAACTCTCTAGATACCTGCAAACAGAAAATAAGTAAGATCTACTTCTAAAAATGATAGAGAGTAATCTCAGACTTGTTAAAGAGAGTTTAGAGAAAGTTCTTTTTTAAATGATGAACAAAGGATAATTTTCTTTATAAATGCCATTCAAATCAATAGTAAAAAGTTAAGCAACATATTAAAAATGAACAAGTGACATGAGGAGTTAATAAAAAGAAAAATATGAATGCTGAAGAGAATTTTGAAACAATGCTTAAGCTTATTAATGAACCAAACACAAGACTATGATGGGCTTTTGCCCCTGTTAGATTGGTGATTTTTTTTAGTGCTAAAATCTAGTAGTGACAATGATGTGGAAAAAAACCAAGAATTAGAGAAAGTTCTAGTGAAGGATTTGGAGAAGGCAAAATAGATCCTAAGGAAAACTCACTAGGAAGAAAATTAGTATTACAAACTCAAGAGGAAACACTTATTATAAGCAAGATAATATTAAAAACACTTATTTGTGTAAATAAATCTAATTCATGTGATGATTTATTATGGCCATAGGGTCTTTACACAGTTAAACTCATTTAATACTCACAATAATAAGACAGTTACCATTATCATTCCTATTTACCAACAAAATAACAGAGCCCTAGAGGTACCTTGCCCAAGGTCATAGAGCTATCAAGGGGTTAAAGCTGAGATCCTTGTGAGTCCAGGCAGCCTGATTGCAGTCAGCACTCTGAAATATGCTCTGTTGCACACAGAAAAGTTTGGCCTTGCTTGAGCTGTTGAATGAATCAATTTTCTGCACTTTTCTCATGGGCCAAGCAAGCTCACATGTCACTTTCCTCCTGTAAGCAGGTGCAGTGATGTAGAAATGCACTAAATTGTGCAGGAAACTCTAGCAGTCTTGGTTAGTAAACACTGGATCCCCTAAACCTACCATGGTGCTCCTCAAATACCAGTTATAAGACCAGACAAAGACTCCCTCCTTGACCAACCTTTAATCAGGTTCCTCTGTGCCCTCTTCTCAACCTGCCATCAACTCCCAGTTGTTTCAGCAAAGAATCCTGCTAAATCAGTTCATCAAGAATCCTCCCACCCTGGATATCTGATTATTTTGGCCTGCCTTTAGCAAGAATCCTGTGAATCCAGTTTAGCAAAATCCCCCTACGCTTGATATCTAATCAAGTTCCTCTTTGTAATTTTCCATCCATGGATCCCCTTACTTTGCTTATTGGCTACAAGTCCCCACAGCTATCTTTGCTGTGTTTGGAGTTAAACTCCGTTATATACTGAAGAATCTCTCCCCTACTGCAGTAGCTTCAATAAAATCTGTCTTGCCATTTTAACAAGTACAAACATTTCTTTTATAGACTCCAACTTGCAGAAAGGTTCTGCTTACACCTATCCATAAAAAAAGATAAAGTGATTGTATCTAAAATATTTACTTTGAGCAGAATACAATGCAACAATACTACACTGTGGAACTACATAAATATCACAAACCAAAGAAGAAGAGAAGTCTATCATACATAAATTTATATGCTGTGTATTTAGCTATAACATATATTTAACAACTATTTCCCCCCACATAAGTAGATAAATCACTTAATGTTGGAGAAGACTAAAAAAAAATCACATTTTAACACACACAACTAAATTGTAAATTTTGTTTGTTTTTATGTTTACAATTTATTTTGTGAAGATTGATTTTGCATTTAGATCAAAGTGCTTGCTTTCAATTCCAAGTTTTCTTGTGCACATATGGAAAGTGAAGCAATAGCTGTTATTATGCTAGTTCCAGTAGCAGAAGAATTTCATAAACTCAAAATGTAAATTTTATGTCATAAGATACTTCAAATAGAATGTCAAAAATTAATTTTGATAAATGTGATATTGTTTCATCCAATTCATGTAATCTAAGAAAAATGTTAGGGTATTCATTAGTTCAAAGGTGATATATGACATTATTTTTAATGCTAATATAAACTCAATGCTCGAAATAGAAAATGATTTTTTTTTTTTTGAGGTGACAGTGTGGGTACAATTTTGGGTGGAGCACATTGTGAACCAAAACCAGGTCCTTATTAATTAAGAAAAATCTAAAACATAGAAATGTACTTAAAATTGATGGTGATAAACACCTAATTTGTAATTGTGTAGAAAGAGCTATAATATACCAATCCAAAAAGAAGTTGGAGTGTCAAAATATACAACTATTTTTATATATACATAGTGAAAGTAACTGCTGAAGTAAAGCTGAACACAAAAGAATACTTCAGCTTTACCGTGTATGCTTTCTGACTTAAATTCCTTTCATCAAGTTGATTTTAAACCTGTATGTGCTTTTGAAATTGACTTTGTAAATAAATTGTAAATATTTTAAATTACATAAACATGTGGTCAAAAATGGTAATTTTATATAGAAGGATGGAGGGGCCCTTAACAGGTTAACTTAGTCTAAAAATAAAATTTAAATGTTCAGAACACTCATAAGGAATGTCAACAGTGTCCCTTCTTCCCCACAGGGTCACTCAGAAGAGCCAGACATCTTCTTGGAACAGTATGTGAGTGCTCAAACCTTTTCCAGTTTCCTTTATTAATTCTTGATGTTTAAAAACTCATTTTATTCTGATTTCAAAAAGTTACTAAAAGAGTAATTCATTGCAAATATTCAGACTATTATGAAAGATATAAAATATGAAGGGAACATCCTCCTTAATTGCATCTCACTAAAATAACTACTGTTAACAGTATGTGCATTTTTTTCCAGGTCTTTTTCTCAGTCTCTCTTCATTTATATTTTTACATATATATGTGTGTGTATGTATATATATATATATATATATATATATATATATATGCACATGTGGGTCAAACACGGGTTTATGCTGAGCATGTTATTCTACAATTTTTTAAATTTAACAACATATCAATATGCATTGGACATCTTTCCATATCATACTGATCTTCCACAATCTGTTTGAGAGCATAGAAATCTGCTTTTAAACTAGCAGCCATTCAGAAAATTGTATGTCCATTATATAAGCTGAGTCTTTCTCAATATTTCACTAAATTTCTATTAATGAAAAGTTACCAAGGAGCACGGGAAAAATAAATGATTTTAATGCCTATCAGCTGAGGAAGGAGGGAAAAACTCCAGCTGGAGTCACTCACCACTGCCCAGGTCTAAGGGTGAAGCGACAGCTTGAATTCAAAGGACTTCCATAGGAAAAACTCCACAATCACATAACTGTGGAGTATAAAATGATTTTATAGCTAACGAAATATATATTTCTAATAATGGAGTAGTGTATTGAAAGCTGGTTTGGGGGCAGGCCATTGTTAAAGGAAAACTCTGTCATGCCAGTGATGTCAGGGTTCTGAGGGTTATGGAAATAGACTCTATCAGGACTGTAGCTCAGGAAATGGAGTGTAACAGGTCAAGTACTGTATCAATTTGGGGCAGGCCACTGGGCACAAGTGCTCCTGGCATGGGTCAGTGCCCCAGCCAAATGAAAAACAATATAAATAGATCCAATTAAAAGCAATCCCCTTCTGGATGTCATTTTCGCCTAAAAGTAAGACAGGCAGGCAGATCTGCTTATCTTTGGTTAACGTTTGGGGGGAAGGAAAAAATGAAACAAAACAAAACTTCTCTAGCCTTCTTCCATGGCTGGACGTGGAATGAGTAACTAGGATGGAAGAAATAAAATTAAATTCCATGATCACAAACAGATTATCTAAAGAAACTTGGGACAGCTACTTGGATGCTGCAATTCAATTTCTGTTGCTGAAGTGTGACCTTAGGAAGTTAACTACTATTATAGCTCATCATGTCTAAACTTCCATAGGCATTAAGAATCAAAGAGTTAGAAAAGAATTGCTTAGACAATTGGGGAAGAGACCATTTGAGGCAAATATTTTCTTTGTCTAAATTAGCTAGACTGGCAGAATATATTAAATGAATTCACAACATGAGTCCAAATTTCACAAATATTTATTGAACACTCTCTGTTCAAAACATGATGCTAGGTGCAGTCACATAACTTTTCATAATCTAACTGAGGCAACAATTATGAGAGAGGGTCATGATAAAGACTGTTACTCAAAGTTAAGAAGTGACTTAGCAGAAATCATTGTTAGCTAACAGAAGAGGCCTTTTTGAACCCAATCCCCCATACACCACAGCTATAAAATTGCTAAATGTTCTACTTCTCTTAACAGAAGCACATTCTGCAACACGTGATGTCTGGTTATACACAGTGACCCATGTCACTTTTCTTCCAGCAGTGTCCACTGGTAAAAAGCCCACAGGTCTGTTCACAGGAAACCAAGGTTTCAGCCCTAGGACTGCCCTTAGCTGTGTATTCCCAAGCAACTCAATTCAACTGGCTTTGATTTCCTACAAAGGGAATGAGTTGGTAAAAATTATGTAAGGTCTCTTCTAACTCCAAAATACAAACTTTAATGGTTATTAGTATCGATCATGTGAATTTTGATCCAGATATAGCAAAACGTGTCTTGAGAACCCACTGAATAAAGGGTACCGTACTAAATATTTTTCCAAAGATTAGACATTTTTTCCTCCCAACAATCCTATGGAGTAGATATTATTGTTCCTGTTTCACATATTAAAAACAACAGAATCTCAGAGACTGTAGAAAAATAAGCTCTCACTGATTATAAATGACACAAACCATAATTTATATCTAGATATCCTGACAACAAGTTCAGTGCCTCTATCATGACCACCCAGCTGTCTCTTGATCATGGTGGACGAGTTTAATTTATATGGCCTCCATTACTTCAAAGCTCCTTCTCAGGACCATTTTAAGGTTGGGGTTCCAGGAAAACAGTGTAGAAAAATTCAACAACATCAAGCTTTTTTGGAAAGTTGCAGTAGAAATATATGACACTGACTGTAAGTTGCTCACAACTTTAATCAGCCTGAGCAATCCACAGGAAGAAAGTCTGTTACTATGTTTGCATTCCTAAAACCAAAATTCAGAAATGTAGTCTGGCCTAGGGAAGGGAAGTGTGATGACAGCATTTGTGTCCCTGGTATTTGAGAGAGTTTCTAAAAACAGCTTTTATATTTTATTCTTTATTCAGTTTCCAATATCTGTTGCACGAGTTGTAGCCTGCGCTGCAAGACTGGGAGAGAACACACATCCCAGCGTTCTGTATTAATGTTTTCCTTCTTTGAAAACACATCTAAATTTCTACACTTTTGAGTTCTCTCTCTTTACTCCTTTGCAAGAGACTTAAATTATTTTTGTCCAGTTTTATTGCGATATAATCAACATTTAACATTGTATTAATATTAGTCCAAGATGTACAACACAATAGTTTCATATATGTATATACTGAAAAATGATTACCACAGTACATTTAGTTAACATACATTTCCTCACAGGGTTGTGTTTTTTCTTGTGATGAGTACTTTTAAGATCTACTATTTAAGCAACTTTCAAATATACAGTATTGTTAACTATAGTCACCATGCTGCATATTACATCCCCAGAACATATTTACCTTATAACTGAAAGTTTATACCTTTTGACTGGCTTCACACATTTACCCCACGCTCCCAACTCCCACCTCTGGCAATGACCAACCTGATCTTTGTATCTATGAATTCAGGTTTTTTAGATTCCACACATAAGATCATACAATATTTGTCTTTCTCTGTCTGACTTATTTCACTCAGCATAATACCTTCAAGGTCCATCCATATTGTTACAAATGGCAGGATTTTCTTCTTTTTTATGACAATAATATCCCACTGTATATATAAACCATATTTTCTTCATTTGTTCATCTGCCAAAGGACACTTAAGTTGTTTCTATTAGGCTACTGTAAATAATGCTGCAATGGACATGGGGGTTCAGAGATCTCTCTGAGATAGCTATTTTGTTTCCTTATATACCCAGAGATGGAACTACTGGATCATATGGCAGTCCTATTTAAAATTTTTGAGCAATCTCCAATAGTGCACAAGGGTTCCCTTCCTCCACAGCCTGGACAGCATTTGTTATCTCTTGTCTTTTTGATAATAGCCATTCAAACAGGTGTGAGGCGATATCTCATTATGGTTTTTAAAAAGACTTAAATTCTTAAAACAACTAAAAAATATTTCTTAAGAGGTAAGGAAAAATGAGAGTTACAAATGTCATTTCAGTAAATGGGATAGTGCACATTCATAAGAATAGTCAAACATAGCACACACACACATATATACACACACTTCCTCTTTAAAAAACTACTCCCTGTTTTAAACCAACCATTTGCAACTCTGGCAATCTTTCAAAATAGCAACAAGAGTGATAAGAAAATGTGTTTGTAACTTTTCTGGGGAACATATTCAAAGAACTGTGACCCTCAGGAAACTGAGTGCTAAAAAGTTTAAATCTACCAAGACTAATTGGACCATAATCTAGAAAATGTATTTATTTCTGTTTTCATTGGGTTCAGTGTTAATGGGCACTACTAAATTATCGACATGGCAATTGGCACTCAGTGCTGTTGGATAACTCTTGTTGGATAAATTGTGTCACTCACCATTCCCATTGAATCATATCTGGAACATGAAAAAATACATATGCATCACTGTCAAATCAAATGATACCTATTTATTGCCATAATTTGTGGTATCATAAATGGGAAATTTTAACTGAATGAGATATTATGTAATTTATTCTACTCATAATAAAAAAGTAATAGTCTAGGGAAAATGATGATTTTTTTGGTCTTTCTATTGAGAATGTGGCATATTGGTGGCACTTTAAACAAATTTTGTGCCTAAAGACTTAATGTGCATTTCCTGACCATCCTAGACATAGAGTCTCTGTATGTTTCCTTCATTTTTATTGGTTTATCTAAAATGTCCTTCTTATGACAGTTATTTGTATTTATATACTCTTCTCAAATAGATGAAACTCTCTTAAACAGAAACTTTAAAATATTAGTCTAGCTGTTGAATGGAAAATGAATTAGGAGATGAGATAGGAAGAGAAGCAGCCAGAAGATCATAATAACAACTAAGGCAGGGACAGAGATAGGGCAAGTAGAGTAGATTTCATATTTATTTGAATTGAACAGATAAGGAACTGTGAATAAACAGGAAGATGTGGTGATACTTGTCAAGAATGACCCATATTCTTGACTTCAGAAATTATGTCAATGGTGGTAGAACTTTCTTGTTGGTAATGGTAAGAAGAGCAGTTTGGGAAATGGAAGCAAGGTATATCAAATGTGTATGTGTGCATATTAAGTTTGAGGTGTCTGTAGGAAATGCTCGTGAAAATGACAAATATTTGGCTACAGGAGTGAGGAGTATGGAACTCAGAATAGATGTCTGAGTTGGAGAAATCTTGGCGTTACCACCACAGAGATTGCATTGTAAGCCATGTCTTAAGTAACCTAGGAAAAGACTACAGAAAGAGAATTTAAGATCATCTTAGACCAATTCCTTTGGAACTCTGCTATTGATAAATCAGGAAAGGAGTTGAAGTCACCAAAGGAGATGGAGAAAAAGAGTCAAAGAGTAGAAAAAACACTAGAAGACAAGAGAAAAGGCTGTTTAAAAGAGAAGTGATCAACAATATTATCTTCTGCTAAGTCTAGTAAGATATCTACAAAAATTTCATCCCTTTCCATATTATGGGAGTCATTGGTAAGCTGAGCAGAAGAATAGTGAAATAGAAGGGGCATACGTGTGAAGAAAATGAAAAAGTGTTTGCAAAATGTCTTTACAGGGGTTTGACTGTGGGAAAAGGTGGAAGAACAGAGTGGTAGCTCTGTGTATCAGGATAATTTATGCTAGCTACCTCTAATAGACAAACCCAAGGACTTTACACAGTCAGTGGTTATGTCTCACTCACACGGTATTCAGTGATGACCCCTCCTGCCCCCATCCCATAATTATGCCATCTGGAACACGTGGCCTCTAAGTTCACTGTGGCAGGACCTATGGAAAAGGGATATCAGCTCTTAGTGTTACATATCACTTTCACTCACATTCCATGAGCCAGAACCAGTCTTATGGCCCAGGAAAGTTAGAAATTTTAAGAGAGCACTTGAAATAGTTGGTGCACACATACTACTTAACCACTAAAATTGAAGCAGCAGGTGGGGGTCAAGGAATATTTTTATTTATTGATTGGTTTGTTTTGTTTGTTTTTAAGATGGGAGATATTAGAACCCATTTGTTACCTGATGAGGATAGTCTGGGAAAGAGAGAAAGAGTGAGGTAGAATCAGAAGAAAAGGAAAGTCTCAGAAGACAAAATTTCATGAGAAGGGAAAAGGGGATGGAATCCAAAACACACGGGAAGAAACTAGCCTCTCACATTTTATCTGCTGAATCACTGTCATAAAAGGAACCCATGGAGATTGGTTGAGGTATATTTGCAGAGTTGGTGATGGAAAGATGAGGTGCCCATTTTATGACTTCTTGTCATCATAATGTGAAACAAAGTTATCAGCTGAAACTCCAGTGAATGGTGGGATGGAAGCCCAAGAGATTGAGGAGCATGGTAAAGACATGAAATAGTTTCCATGGAGAAAAGAAGTCTTCCACTGGAAAACTATTTGATTTATTTCCTGCCACTTTCCCTCAAATATTCAGTTCTCCAACCACCTTAAAATACTTAATATAGCCCAAATATGCCATGTACTTGCTCGGGTTTCATGATTTTATTCTTGCTCTTTCTCTTTCTAGACTATTCTCCCCAACCCCACCTTGTCTGCCTTGCAAATCTTCAGTCATTCTTCAGCTCTTGTCCCAAGTAGCGCCTCTTTTATGAAGACTTTTCTGTTCCTCCAGGAAGAGTTGGTCCCTTCTCCTTCCTCTTCCAGTAATCCATGTCTCCCCCATTAGACTCTAAATTTCCTGAGATTATGAAACCTTTGCTCACAGAATTTAGCACAGAGCATTGCACAAAATGTGGAGATGCTCATAATTGCTGGTGGACCAGATATTGGCATTTAGTAGAGTATAAATTATATTACAGATTGTGAATAAAGTTTGTTACTCTAAAAATCTGATAGAAAGCTAAACTTTAATTAAATGTTTAAAATAGAATTCAAAATAGCAAAACAGGATAGAAATCAGCCCATATTTACTAACAGAGAATGGGTGTTTTCTGCCACATAAGGAGCCAGTGCCAAGTCAGAAACACTGTAAATAACTAATTAAAATATCTTTCTGTTGTAATAAAAATAAAATGCCTTAAGCAGTCTAACCTGCTTTCCTCAACTCATTTAGCAACTTCCTTACTGTGTAAGTGCCCTTTACAAAATAGACACCAGCTTTACAGAAGGTGTTTTTGAATAATTGAAATTTGAAAGCAAAAATTTTAAGGCATGCCATCTGTTTTGTTTTTCTTGGAACCCAATGATTTTATCTTTCCTGAGATTCAAACTACCTCACCCTTTATAGCAATTCATTAAAACTTCACAGCAAGGGGAAGGTGAACAGGAGAAGCACAGCCATAGGATATGAAAAATAGCTGTTTCTGCTCTGATTTCTGTATTCAGACCTCCCAATTAATCCAGGGCATTTCTACCACTTAGAGGTAGTTCTCTCAGCTCTACAGGTGCTGCGGGCAGGAAGATTTGGAGCTAATTTCCAATTTGGCAATTCAATTTTTAACCAATCTACATGGACATGGTTAAGTCTTCCATACCACTGCACAAATCCAATTAAAATCACCACTATTTAGGTAAAATAAAGTATTGCTAGATTTCTCAAAATCAATTAAAGTCCAGGGTTCCAAAGTTGTCATCACCACACGCACCCCCGCACATTATTAGGAAGCAGCATATAATTAGTGGAGGCAGGGTTTATGGGGAACTCAAATTTATTCGGCTAAAGGCAAAATTTTGGAGCATACTGCTTTATCCTCAATTAAATTACAAAACTAAATGTCCCCTCAAAGGTAGAGGAAGCCCCCATTGCATGGGAAACCCTGAAATGAAACAAGTACAATGGAAAAAACACTGGTCGCACATGTGAGAGCCTCAGGTTTCAGAACTCCTACCACTACCTACTGTGCAACACCATACCTCTGAGTCTTGGTTTCCTCACCTGTGAAATGAGGGCATTGGACCTCTTGATTCCCAAGATCAATTTCAGTCCTACAATCTGAAGAAATGCAAAGGCTGCAGATAGCATTAATGTCTCGTTGTGAAACCTATCTGTATTCCTTTCATATTACCCAAGGCTGTGAAACTCAATAGGTGTTTAATAAATGGTGAATAAGAAAATTAATGCCTATGTGAAATTTCGCAGGTGTACGAAGAGATTTGTAAGTCAGTGGAATGCAAGAAAATAGAAGAGAGAAGCAGGGATAAATGGTGACTAAAAAGGAGAAAAAACATACAAGACAAATGAAATATTTACGTTTATTTAGTATGCTTGCCCACTGCTTCTTACTCACCTGCTACTTATTCTTCTTTCAGGTACTGTTTGTTTCTAAACCAGTAGTGAAAGGAATTGTTATGTATTAAAGTACCTGTTTTAATTAGTGTTTAGCTCAGCAACCAGCATAAAAAAAATCTAAAATAATAGTGGCTTAATTGAGAAAAATGATTATCCCTCACTCATGTAAATTAGGCAGTTCAGAGCTGGTGGTATAGCTTCATGACCATCAGTAATGCAGGCTTCCTCTGTTCTTTGCTCTCAGTTTGAAAAGGTTCCACCCTGCAGCCAGGAGGGCTGATCAGCTCTAGCATAACTGCATGTCAGAACTAAGAGAATAAAAAGAAAGAAAAAAAGCCTTGTCTTTCTTTGAGGACACAAAACTTACTCTTACATGCAAAGAACATAGTCACATGGCCAAAGATACAAAGGAGGCCAGTGTTTTTCTGGGAAACTTATTACCACTAACATTTGGGAGAGTTTCTATTACTTTGAAGGAAAAGGAGAATGGATTTGGGGGGATGATATCTCCCACTGGACTTCTGGCCTATGTGCAGAATCTTGTGCTAGACTCAGAAGAAAAACTGTGAAGTAGCTTTTAGGAGCACCTAGCTTCCATTTTCTGTCACTCTCATTCTTGTAACAATTACTTCTTTCCTTGCAATCTCTCTTAATCTGGTGGAAACTAGACAAACTCCTCAGTTTTAATCTAGATACTCAGTGTCGTATCTTTCCAAAGAATGTTTGCATTTTCAAAGAAAATCTCAAGAGATCAAAACTGAAGCCCAGAAATGAAATAAATGTCTCATTAAATAAAGTCTTACTGAAGAAAGGGGAAAGAAGGGTTTTAGGAGGCACTCTTCCCTGAGCAGCTCAAATGATACTGCTAAGCACCAACTAGTTCATCTAGCAATAGGACCAACCTTGCAGCACATTCATTCTTGTTTTTGCTCCAGTAGTTCTTGGCTCTATCCTTCTGCTGAATCATGGTTTTCTTCTTCCTATATTCTTATTAAATGTTACAGAACTACATGGTATAAAGCAGAGTTTTATTGTTATTTTAATGCTCTAATTAAATTTGATCTTCTAAATCTAAATGAAGATTATGGCTTGACATCATTGAAAACTTCAGGTTACAAAATCACCAAAAATATAACTATCAAACTCTTGGTAGACACTAATTTATGGACACTAATGTACTCATATGCAATTAAAAATATTAAATTTTAATAAATAATAGCTATGTTAATTAAAGCAACAATAAAGAAATAAGTGACATCTATTACTACAAGACATTCCAAATTATGGAAGAAATTCAGCCCTTCATATGCCTCACCGTGTGTGTCTAGCTATTAGAGTACAGGGATCACTTTTGATTCCACATTGTGAGTCACTTATCATTCACTTGGCTCACTTTATAGCCACTATAGTCTACTGGGTGAATTCCAGATTCTAAATTAAATAGCAAGGAGCATGACAGCTCTCCATATCTTTAAACTTCTGTTTAAAACAATGTAGACTGCTTAAAATTGGGCTGAAGCATCTGGTAGGTGTTAGTTCACTTAAACACGGTACATTTTTATCCTAAATTAAAATGCTGGAAAATTTTAGGAATCTTTTAAAGACATCACAGTTATGCTGAGGAGTTGGAAATAACTGGGACACCGTTCCATGACCACCTAGTCCACCAATATGCAAATTCCTCAGAGAGCATTTGTTCTGGGTCCCCAGGCAACTCAATTCTGACTTGGTCAAAGATAAAGAATGGTACATAAAGTGAGGAAGAGATGTGCATAAAAATATCTGGGAAACTCTTAAAAGGGCAAATTCATGCAAAGCCCTGGGGTTCAATCTTGTTTCGGCATAGAGAGCAGATAGAGTGCAAAAATCTCCCTTTTTTTAATTACAAGAAAATCAGGTGATTCTGATAGAGGTTGTGGCAGGCCGAATACTCCCCCTCCCCCTTCATAATCCCTGGAACCTGTGACTATTTACCTTACACAGAAAAAGGAACTTTGCAAATGTGCTTATGGCAAAGGACCTTGAGATGGGGAACAAGAGCCTAGATTATCCAGGTGGGCCCTATCTAATCACACAAATCCTTAAAAGTAGAGAACCCTTCCCAGCTACGGTCAGAGGGAGCCATGACTGCAGAGGAAGGGTCAGAGAAATGCAGTGTTGCTGGCTTTAAAGATGGAGGAAGGGGGCCGTGGAACAAGAAATGTGGATTGCCTCCTAAGCTATAAAAGGCAAGGAAATGGATTTTTTTTTCCCCCAGAGCCTCCAGAAAGGAAAGCAGCACTGCTGACACCTTGATTTTAGCAAATGAGATCTGTGTTGGACTTCTAACCCACAGAACTATAAGGTAATCAATTTATGTTGTTTTAAGCCATTAAGTTTGTGATAATGTGTTACAGCAACGATAGAAAACTAATACATGAGTGGTCTGAGAACCACACTTCAAATTCCTGTTAAGCGTTCAAAAATACTAAAACGCAAGATTCAGTGACATTTGAGTGGAGTAGTGTGACCTATTGCTCAAAAGGGAAAACGTTTTCTTTAGTCTTTGATGGTTGTTTAAATTCAATGGTGAGAGTATTGCTCTTATGCTACGGTTCTAAAGCAAACGTAAAATTGTTTTTCACTTTCGTCACAAACTAAAGCGTAAGTAGAAAGTTATAAAGATGAGAAAGAAAAGAATGCAGGAAGTAGAAAGGGAATAAGAAGAAAACAAAACTATGAGAGAAAAACAGGAGACTTTTGCTTACGTATATTGGGGAAATAGCCTGATAAAGGATTTTAATGCTTTCTTATTACAAACAAACACAAAGGCCTGACAAGTTAAAAAAAGAATGTCATGAAGTGGCCTAGTAGCCACAACTGTAGAATTTTTTCTGAGCATGCCAGTGTTTACGCCCCGTGAAGCACACATGCACCAGCAACTGTGATTCTGTTCTAAATCTGGCTCATAGTCACTGTTCCACTTTCAGTCAAAAACACTTTGCATCTATTGTCTCCACACATTTTGGCTTTATTTCCATAATAAAATCCCTGCATCTGCTAAATGCTATACGTTTCCCAAATCCTGAATTCCAAATCAATACTTTTTAAAGCCCAATAACCCAACCGAATTCCCTTGACTCTTCTCCAGGGCCAACCAAAAGCAAACTGTAAACAGGAGTAAGTATGTCTTTGAGGGAAGAGTTTTCTCTTGCTAGAGGCTACACTCTGCCCCGTAGGTTGGAAACCCTAAGCCCCTAAATTGTTTGTAAACCTCAGGCTGGGGTAATTTGGAGGGCATGTGGGAGGTTTGAGTTTCCGTATTTTAAAGCCAAAGATCAGATTTAGAAAATGTGGCCGTTAAAACATGTACTAGTTAGCATGAAGATGTACTAGAAAATATGTAGGTAATATAACCGTCCAGCTTAGTAAGAGCAAGGAGTCTTGGTAATTGACCTCAGCTCTGATCTAGCTAAATATGCCATCAACCCCACGTGCGTTGTCTTTTGGGAAAGCTGCCTTTTTCCCTGGATTTTTTTTCCAGTTGAACACGCTGATTTACCAGAAATAAGTGAATGCCTGCTGCCATGTTTATAAAAGTACCTTATTTCTGCTGACACACTGATCCAGAGGGATCTTGGTCTGCCTAAGCCTTCCTTCTCTGTGAATACCCTATCCACCTTTCATGCTTTATTTCTCCTCCATACTACTCAGCCAGTGCTCCAGCTGTCCCAGTTGTTACGTCAGAGCATAATGGATAATTTACAGAGCTTCCTTATCAACGAGTTTTCCCTCCTGCGTTCTAAACTCCCAGTAGGCTCTAATTAAGGAAGTCATAGCAAGCCAGGACCCAAAGGAGGCCTCTAGCCCAGTTACCTCTTACAATATGGCCCAAGAATTCAGTTTACAAAAAGCAGTCAGATTTGGATTAAAAAAATAGTTTAAGGCAACTGATGCAGATACAGGGAAGAAATTTTTAAATATTCACTTTTTTTTAATTGAACTAAGCATAAGCAGAAGGGATTTCTTCATGGGATGGACCTTTTTTTAGTTTTAACTGAAGTTGAAACTCAAGCACAAGACCCTGCAAGAATATGAATTACACTGAGTGGCCAGAGCTGTGGCAGTCACCCCGCCCCAAAGAAATGGGTGATGCTGACAGCATGTGTCACCCTCCCTATGTACCCCATGTAAGAAGGAGAGAAATAAACAATAAATGGATCCAAGACTTGCATATAAAAACAAAATCATAAAAACTCTAAAAGGAACAACATAGAATGCTGTGGTGGTTATTATTTTGTAGTAGAGAAGCATATCTATGTTTTTTACATTTCCATTATAAAATTTTCAAATATATAGTATGGTAGGCAGAATGGTCCCCCAAAGACAACTACACCCTAATCCCTGGATCCTGTGATTACATTACTTTACAGGGCTAAAGGGACTTGGCAAATATAATTGCGGCAATGAATTTTAAGGAGAGTACCCTGGATTATCCAGGTGAACCCAATCTAATCACATGAGTGTAATTAAAAGCAGAACTCTCTGGCTGGAGTCACAGTGATGTGGCAGAAGAAGTTTGAGAGGTTAAAAGTGTGAGAGATTTGATCCACCTTTGCTGAAGGGAGACCATGTGGAAAGCATGAGCTGGAATATGGCAGCCTCTCCTCTCCTCCAGGAGGAGACACTGGGCCTAGCTGACAGCCAGCAAGGAAACAGGGAGCTCAGTCCTATAAACGAAAGGAATTAACTTGGCCAACAACCTGAATGCCGTTGGAAGCAAATTCATTCCCCAAACCTTGAGAAAGGAAATCAGTCCTGCTGACTAACTGAATATGATTTTGTGATACTGGAACTGGAGGTCACAGTTGAACTACTCTGTATCTGGTCTTCTGACCTATATACTGTGAGTTAACAAACTACAGAAGCAATAGAAAACTACAGAAGCAATGTTAAATTATTTCATATTTAAAAAAATTAAATGCAATAAACATCTTTGCCCACTGCCTAAATTCAACAATCCTAAACATTGTCATATTACTTATGTTGTATTTTGCTCAGTCACCTCAAAGTGAGTTATAGAAGATCTGACTTCACCACTAAATTCTTGATCATGTATCCCCCAAAAATGACTCTCTTACATAATAACCACAGTATCATTATCACAGTTTACAAAATTGAAAATACAATCAGTTCTGCTATAATGTTTATTATGAAAGAATTTGTTCCAATACAATTAATACATTAGGAACAATTTGAGCATAACAGGATTTTGAATTTGCTTATGATTTTGACAACAAGCTATAAATACTTTAATTTGGAACAGGATCCAATCGAATATCACAGATTGCATTTGGTTATGGCTCTTAGATCTTATCTGTAAAAGCACATTTTTTTTTATGACATTGATTTTTTTAAATCAGGTCAAGCTGTCCTAATAGAATATCTTAGATTGTTCCTGGACTTATCGAATTGTTTCTCATGATTTAATTTGTTTCTCTCCCTTACATCTTCTGTAAAATGTTAGTTAGAACTAAAGTCTTAATTAGAATCAGGTTTTATATTTGGGAAGAGCAATTCACAGGTGATAACTGTAAACCAACCTTCCTCTCCTTTCTTTCATCAACTATTTATTGATGAAAGGATCTATTCTTTATTTATTATTCTGTCTAAATTTCTACTGACTAGTCAATAAAAGTGTTTATTTCTTCCCCTTGCCAATTTTCAGAATAAGGAATAGGTGTAATAGGAATATGGGAATTCTAAGAAGATAAACTCAGAAGTAATAGAAGATTAAATGAGCTACAGGTTTTAAAAATGGATGCATCATAAAATTATGATGAAGTTAAATATTTCTTCTAGTTTTTTCTTTCATTACTCATACTATAGATAATGGCTAATTTCCATAAAAGAAAAACATCTGTAAATCAGTAAGAAAAATATCAATATTTCTGTAGAAAAATGAGAAAAACGACTATCAGTATAGAGAAATGCAAATGACTTCTAAATATAATGTGCTCAACATTTATCTTACCTTTTCAATCACTAAAGATCAAAGGTGTATCAATGTACAACTTTTATCAGTGTATAATATATACAATAATGATAAAATGCAGTGTGATTGAAATGGGAGAAACAGGTGTTTTCATGTGGTGTAGCTAAAAGTCAAAATTTGTACAACCTTTATTGAAGGCTACTTGGTAATGATTTTTTTTATGTTGGAACTGGGGTATGGATTCTTTATTTTTTTCTTTTAATTTTTCTTTTATATTGGAGCATAGTTGATTAACAATGTTGTGCTAGTTTCAGGTGTACAGCAAAGTGATTTAGTTATACATATGCATGTATCTATTCTTTTTCAAATTCTTTTCCCATTCAGGTTATTACAGAATATTGAACAGATTTCCCTGTGCTATACAGTAGGTCCTTGTTGGTTATCTATTTTAAATACAACAGTGTGTATATGTCAGTTTCAAATTCCCAATCTATCCCTCTGCCCCACCCTTCGCCCCAGTAACCATAAGTTTGTTCTCGAAGTGTGAGTTAGTTTCTGTTTTGTAAATAAGTTCATTATCATTTTTTTAGATTCTGCATATAAGTGATATCATATGATATTTGTCTTTCTCCGTTTGACTTACTTCACTTACTATGATAATTCCACGTCCATCCCACATTGCTACAAATGGCATTATTTCATACTTTTTAATGGCTGAGTAATATTCCATTATATATTTGTACCACATCTTCTCTACCCATTTATCTGTCGATGGACATTTAGGTTGCTTCCATGTCTTGACTATTGTAAATAGTGCTGCAGTGAACATTGGGGTGCATGTATCCTTTCAAACCATGGTTTTCTCCAGATATATGCCCAGCAGTGGAATTGCTGATCACATGGTAGCTCTAGTTTTAGTTTTTTAAGGAACCTCCATACTTTTCTCCATAGTGGCTGTACGAATTTAAATTCCCACCAACAGGGTAGGAGGATTCCCTTTTATCCACACCCTCTCCAGTATTTGTTTGTGGATTTTTTGAAGACAGCCGTTTTGACTGGTGTGAGGTGATACCTCGTTGTCATTTTGATTTGCATTTCTCTAATAATTAGTGATGTTGAGCATCTTTTCATGTGCCTCTTGGCCATCTGTATGCCTTCTTTGGAGAAATGTCTACTTAGGTCTTCTGCCCATTTTTTGACTGGGTTGTTTGTTTTGATGATATTAAGCCACATGTGCTGTTTGTAAATTTTGGAGACTAATCCCTTGTTGGTTGCATCATTTGCAAATACTTTCTTCAATTCTGTGGGTTGTCTTTTTGTTTTGTTTATGGTTTCCTTTGATGTGCAAAAGCTTTTGAGTTTAATTAGGTCCCATTTGTTTGCTTTTGTTTCCATTACTTTAGGAGATGGATAGAAAGATATTGTTGTGATTGATGTCAAAGAGGGTTCTGCCTGTTTTCCTCTAAGAGTTTTACAGTATCCAGTCTTACACTTAGGTCTTCAATCCACTTTGAGTTTATTTTTGTGTATGGTGTTAAATTATGTTCTGATTTCATTTTTTAAAATTAATTTTATTTTTAGTTACTTTGGGTCTTTGTTGCTGCACGTGGACTTTCTTTAGCTGTGGCGAGTGGGGGCTACTCTTCGTTGCGGTGCACGGACTTACTGCAGTGGCTTCTCTTGTTGTGGAGCATGGGCTCTAGGCACGCGGGCTTCAGTAGTTGTGGCTCGTAGGCTCTAGAGTGCAGGCTCAGTAGTTGTGATACACAGGCTTAGTTGTTCCATGGCATGTGGGATCTTCCTGGACCAGGGCTCAAACCAGTGTCCCCTGCATTGGCAAGCAGATTCTTAACCAGTGCACCACGAGGGAAGTCCTAATTTCATTTTTTTTTTAACATGTAGTTGTCCTGTTAACCCAGCACCATTTATTGAAGAGACTGTCTTTTCTCCATTGTATAGTCTTGCCTCCTTTGTTGTAGATCAATTGACCATAGGTGTGTGGATTTATTTCTGGACTTTCTGTCCTGTTCCATTGATCAATATTTCTGTTTTTGTGCCAGTACCATATTGTCTTGATTACTGTAGATTTGTAGTATAGTCTGAAGTCAGGGAGCCTGATTCCTCCAGCTCCATTTTTCTTTCTCAAGATTGCTTTGGCTATTTGGGGTCTTGTGTCTCCATATAAATTTTAAAAATTTTTGTTCTAGTTCTGTGAAAAATGCCATTGATAATTTGATAGGGATTGCATTGAATCTGTAGAGCACTTGGTAATGATTATCAAAGTTAATCCATATACACTTTGAATCAATTCTCCTTAAGAATTTAGCCTATGGACATTCTTACAGATCAAAAACTGACAAACAATATTTCAATTACATTTTTAATAAGAATTTGGTAATGGTCTAAATGTCCATTAGTTGGGATTGATTAAATGAATTTGGGCAGGCTTATAAAATGGAATGCTATGCAATCATGAAAAATAATGAGGCAAAACTATTAAATAATTTTATAGACAAGTTAAGTAAAACATTACATGCAGAACAGTGAGTATAGGCCAGAACTGGTATCTATTAAAAATACAAGTATGTATATAAGCATGTGTGCACATATCACATACACATAGGCATGTGTATGTTTGTATATGCAAAGATTATCAGGAAAAGTAACTGACAGCAGTCCCCTCCTGGGAGGTGAACTATGTGGCTTGGAACAATTACTGGAGAGAACATTTTGATATATATTTTTTTGTACTTTGTGCATGTTATGCTTTGTGGATATATTACCTAACCAAAAATAAATTAAAATACATATGTATGACTGGAAGAGATCACTTAATGAGTGAATCTAGTAGAAAGGAAAGATTCAAGAACTTTATTGTCAGTTCTGGAGGCTGGAAGTTGGAAGTCAAGGTGCCAGAAGGGTTATGCTCCCACTGAAGACTTGAGAGAAGAATCCTTCCACATTTCTTCTAGCTTCTAGTGGTCCTGATCGCTGGTGGCCTTGGCCTGCAGCGGCTCGAAGCAGGGTTTCAGTTCCCGGCCAGTGATTGAGGTCGGGTCGCAGCAGTGAGAGCACCGAATCCTAGCCACCAGACCAGTGGTCTGTGACAAGGCCCTGGCCCTATGTCTTTTTTGTTGTTGTTTTTGCGGTACACGGGGCTCTCACTGTTGTGGCCTCTCGCGTTGCGGAGCACAGGCTCCGGACGCGCAGGCTCAGCGGCCATGGCTCACGGGCCCAGCCGCTCCGCGGTATGTGGGATCTTCCCGGACCGGGGCACGAACCCGTGTCCCCTGCATCGGCAGGCGGACTCTCAACCACTGCGCCACCAGGGAAGCCTGGCCCTACGTCTTTGAGGAAAAAGAATTCCCACAAAGATGGAAAGTAGTGAAACAAGTAAAGTATTTATTAAAAGAAAAAATAGTACCTGTGGATGGACACACGGGCGGGCTCAGAGAGAGAGTTGTGCCCTCGTGGCAGTTTAAATCACTTATATGGGGCATTTCTTCCGTGTTTCCTTTGACCAGTCATTTTGATTTGACTGGTTCAAAGTCCGTATTTGGTATAGCTCAGGATTTTCCCATGCGTGTGTGCACATCTCTTAGCCAAGATGGATTCTACTGAAGAGGCCTATGGGTAAGTGAGCATTAGTTGGCATCACTCTCCTTTTGACCTACAAGGAGCCTTTCTACACATGTGTAGTTGGGAGGTCTCCTGACTTCAAGAATGAGGAATATGTGGTCTCTTATCTTCTATCTAGGCAGGGCCCGGCCTCCTCTATCAATTGTCCTGTTATTCCCATCTCAGAGTATCGGTCCACAAGGAACGAACTCAAACTGTTTACCCTGGGGGTCCATCTGTCTCCTGCCTCAGTCCCAGGTGTTTCCTGGTTTGTGAGAAAATAACTCCAATCACTGCCTCTGTCTTTAAGCTGCTCTCTTTTCTGTGCATGTGTTTTTCCAAATCCCCTTCTGTAAGAACACCAGTCACTGGGTTGAGGCCATACATCCCAACCCAGGATGACTTCATCTCAAGATGCCCAGTTACATCTGCAAAGACCCTATTTCCAAATAAGGTCATATTCTGAGGTTTCAGGTGGATGTGAATTTTGGAGGGGACACTGTTCAACCCTCAACACACTCCTACCAGGGGAGTTGAGAAGTATAGCATTTATTCTGGGCTGCTGTAGATTAGGTGAAAAGTGAATGTTCTGTTGTTGTGACAGAGAAGGTTAAACTGATCTAGAGGAACCAGCTGTCTCTGCCTCCCTGCACTAGCTTGGTTTTATTTTTACCTCACTGTTTGGTCCCCTTTTTCGTCATTACGGTTTTCTTTCCCTCCCGCCCCCCCACCAAACTCTAAATGTTGGAGAGCCTCAGATCCCAGTTCTTGAATTTCCCTAACTCTGATTTCCTTGAGTAATGAGGTTTGTATCCAAAATCTTTACGATCTTAGCTTCACATCATGCCCTCACCATTGTGCCCAAGCCAGGACCACGAAGTGTGTCCCGTCATAGTCTCGAAAAACAGTCCCTCTTGGAGCCATGCAGTTCAGTCTGTGCAGCCCAAGCCCTGGCTACTATGCACATCTTTTAACTTCTGGCACTTTCATTCTCATGTCTTTCCCTCTGTCTGGAATTCTTCCAATTCTTCATCTACGTTGTTCCAACTCATTCTTCAACTGTCAGCTAAACACAGCTTCCTGAGAGAAGCTTTCCCCAACCTATCAAAAATTAGTCTATGCCCTCTATTATATGCTCTCACTTTTTACTCTCTACTTTTTTCCATCATAGCACTTATTTCTATTAAATTGAATTCATCTCTGAAACCATGTACCTCATGAAAGGCAACATGGCAGAGTGATGAAGAACGCAGACTCTGGAACCAGTTCAACCGGGTTTAAATCCTGTCTTATAACCTAGCTTTCTGACCTTGGACAAATTGCTTGACTATCCTTAGCTTCCTCATGTGTAAAATAGGATGAATATAGTATATACCTGATGAGATAGTTGTGGGAATATGGATCAAGGATATGAATAAGTCTAAACGTAGAGACATGTGAATGGATACATCTGATATATGTGACACATCGTTCAGCTATGAAATAATCATAGGTGGGCAGAAAGATTTGTCTTTTCTGCGAGTGACACAGCTAGAACTTTGGGTATTATGAAAGCTGGAACTTATTATTGCAGATGATTTGAGGCACTAATGCATATTCGGTTAAAGTATATTTCTTTAGAAAAGCTCCATATACATGTGTGGAAGATAACACAGGGCAGCTCACATAGCCAGTTCCTATATTTACCCTTGTCTTACTCAAAATATGGGCTTGGGTACAGAATATTAGAATTCCAAGCTTTCTGTCAGCCAGAAATGCCTGGGAGATCAAATTTTGACCAATAACAAGGGTACAGAAATCCCTGCGAGGACTTTTCTTGACAAATCAAAAGACAGATCCTTACAGGAGAAGGCTTAGGTGGTGGTTACCTAACCCTTTGCTGAATTTCTGTGTCCAGAATTCATAAGTGATGCCTAGAGGTCTGACAGACTTTTGTATCCCCATGAGATCCAAACACTTAAGAATGGTAGAGGCAGAGAGTGGAAAGAGCCAGGTGCCTTGATGACTTGTATGACTATATTAGCCCTGGATGCCCACACTGGACTTCTTGTTATGTGAGAAACATTGATCCTAAGAGGCTGAGTATATAAACAATGGCCAGACTACATACAACCATAGAACTCTGGTCCACATACAAAGCCCAGGAAGCCAAACCATAGTCTGCAGCAGTGAGCCTAGAATGGTCAGAACTTTTTCAAGGGTTACTGACAACTGTTTTTGCTTGCTCTCCTTCTTCAAACTCAGGACCAACCAGCAAAAGCCAATATTTCCCTCCAGACCAATCATGTAAGATGCCCTGTTCGTAGTTAGCCTGCCTCCAGCTTCCCCAAGCCAATAACCTCCAGTCGGAGCACATGTGACACGTTGTCTTTTTTTTTTTTTTACTATAGAATTTTCCCACTCCTCTGATTGCCTTTGAGTCTCCGCCAAATGCAGATGATGATGTCTGCCTCCCTTGCTATAGAAAGTTCTGTTTTTTCCCATTTGGGTGGTCTTTGTTTCCACAACCACATATGTGTTGAAACATCTGTTTGCCAGCTCTTCTGTTGCTTAGAGCTAAGTGAAATCTTGATGCACCATTGTTGTTGTTTATAATGAGCTATTGTACTAATGAGGCAGAGAAAGCTATCGGGTAGTGCAGTGCTTCTCAAACTTCAACGTGCCTATAAACCCCCTGGGTTTCTGATTTAGTAGGTGTGGGGTGAGGTCCGAGACTATAGTTCTAACAAGCTCCCAGGGGGTGTCAGTGCTACAGGTCTGAGGCCCACATTTTGAGCAGCAAGGCTACAGTGGATACCTTCCAGCAAGCATTTAGATTTCCATCTTCAACAATTTTATAATTAAAAATATCAATTTTCCTTTTTATTAGGGGGAGAGGGATGCCAGGGAGGCGTGAGTTCAGTCAAAGAAATGAACATGGTTTTCATGTCCTCCTTGCCCCCAGTCTGCATTCTTTGGTGTCGAGGATTTCTCCCTAGGTTTTCCTTCTAGACCCTCTGGGTAGAAAAAGTCAAAGAGTTTATCAAAATGCACTAGAAGACCAAGCATGCAATCTGAATCCTTCATTCAAACACTCTTCTTTGTGAAATGCAGTGAGAAACCGTGCTTCACAGCCTGGGTGCTTCAGGCCTTAACCCCCCATCGGTCACACAATCTGGCCTTCCAATGTCAAAATGATGATACAGCAGTGCTTTGGTAATGAGAGGAAAATGTTTTTCGAATGAGCCTGCAAAATGCTGAGTCTCCAACAGATAAATATGAGAATGAGAGAGAAGGGAATTCATCAACTATTTCACTCTATGCCACAGTTTTTACGTTCAAAACAAACATACAGCATTTCCCAAATCACTCCGTTATACAAATACTGTAAGAAAAAAGAAACACCCCACCATAATAACAAGTCTGTTTATTAACATCACAGGAAGGTATGCTTTGAATTTCTGAGGGAGGTTTTACGTTCTGAAAATTTAATAAGACTGAGCCTGAAATTTTTTTCAAACAGAGTCTTCATTAAAGGCCCTGTCAAGAGAAGAAATCTTTGAATCCAGTAGTTATGTTTTTTTTCTAGATATTTTGAGATGCATGAAATTCAAATAAGAGTTATCCTCTAAGACTGCTTAGGAGTCATGGCAGTCTCCAGTCTCAATTAATTTTGTGCCAACACGGCTTTAGAAATAGTGTGAACAAATCTACCAAACACATGTAGTCTTGAGAATTGTAAATCAGACTGGCTGCCCAGTTCATAGAAAATAAAGTCATCATCGTACCCTTCTCCCAGGCATCTGGAAGTCTGAAACACCCACGGAAAGAGTGAAAGGCTGTTGTAGCTCCTGGTATCTGATAAATGGATATTAAAGCATATACACTAGCAATCACGTCTTAAAGTGGTAATCTGACAGTCTTTGTGCCGATAGCATAACAAAGTAAATATAATCTTAAATGTGGTCAATGACCAAAACGGTCTAATATCTCCCTTGACTAAATTTGCTTGACTAAGTTAAATGGACTTGACCCTAGGCCCTCAACCCCATTTTCTTATACAATTTACATTAGAAAACTTGCAATTGTGACTTCTTTCTCTGCCCCTTTGATATGTAAATCTTATTAAAAGCCTCTTACCAGTTTTACAGCCTAAAAATATCTGTCTGAAGGACCTGGGTGCCAGCCCTTTAAAATAAAATCAAGGAAACCACCACAGGCTTGAGCAGAAACCTAGGGTATTTGTGGCCTCAAGGCTCCTTCTGTGGGAGGAGCTTCCACTTCCCTGAGGGGTGAAGTTCTTCATCAGTCGTTTAGCTCCTGCTTCTTGGAGAGCTCCAGGAATACTTGAAAGTGGGGGAAGAAATAAAGATAGGGATGCCAGGCTGCCTCCTGTAGCTCCAACTGAGAGCAAACTGTATGCACATATTATACATTCTTATTCCTTGGATGATATAAAATTACTAAAACTGACCCACCTGCTCCAGTGGACTGTAAGATGCTGTCCGCCTCCAGGCTGAAGCTCTGGACCTACCTCCCAGTCTCTGTGGGAGTGGGAGTGCCTAACTCCTGTGGGTGCCTTGCTCCAAATTGTAAAACGACCTCCTGTTAGGACAACAGGAGAAAGTTGACTCTTGTTTTCGGTAAGGCCAACTAGTAAACACTGGTGGCCTAGGACTCTTCCCACCTCAGCTCTTAAAAACTCCCCAGCCCTTTGTTTCAGCCGAATTGAGCTCAGACTGTGTGCTGGTCTCTCTCCCCTATTGCAATAATCTTGAAAAACTTCCTTTCCTGTTTAACTTTATCCAGGGCAATTTTTCCTTTGACATAGACATTCAATTATGTAACCTACTAAATGAATGCACCCGTGTTCTCTAACATGTTCACCATTAAAGAGAGGTAATGAAAGGAGGCAATTTTCCAAGTAGTACTTATAACCACCACCACAACAAAATCGTGAGCCTTCTGGATTGGAAGAAGGCACCAATGAACTGATTTGTTTATTAAGTTTCACAGCAAACATGTTAGGTTTATACCATATGCGAGGTAAAATGTAAGGAAATAGAGTTGCGGAGAGGAAAGTCAGCTCCCTGTGGACTATCTCTCCCACACTCCAGAGGGGAGTCTGGAATGTAAATCCACAATTGTGATTCAGTATGGTAATTGCTTTCCTAGGAGTACATGCACTGAGTCTTTTGAAGGTCAAAGAGGAGTGTCTAATTTAGATAGGGAGGTGTTAGAGAGCAAGTGACATTTTAATTACAACTTGAAGGATCAGTGGGTATTAACCAGGCAGAAAGTTAGAGAATAGTTTATCTAGGTAGCAGAAACAACATGCACAAGCCATGGAAATATGAGAAGGCAGAGCGTAATTTGAGACGATGCATTGTTTAGCAGGTGGCCATTTCATAGTGTGTATGTGGAGCCCTTAACTCTCGTTCCGTCACCCCATAGCATATGCGTTAGTAAGCATATTCAATTCAACTTCCAAAGCAGAATCTGTCCACTTCTCCCCATCTCTACCCTACTTAAGGTTGATAAATAGAAGACATTTTAAGATTTTCATTTCAGAGGCTCAGAATTGAGCCTCTCTGGCTTGAGCAAGGTCATAACACTAGTGAAGTCACTAGCATAGAATTCAACCACTTCTCACTCCCTCCACCATGACTTCCTTAGAAGACCAACATATTTTTCACCTGGGTCATTCCAACAGCTTCCCAACTAGTCTGCCTGCTACCACTCTTTACCCTCCTACAATGTCATCTTCAGGCTACAGCCAGAATGGTCCCTTAAACATGCAAATCAGAATCGTGCTTTTGGTTAAATTCTTGTAGTTTCTTCCCATTGTCCTTAGAATAAAATCCAGACTTTTTTTTTTTTTTTTTGACGGGAGCATGACTATGTTTGTTCTCCTCTGGTTTCATGAAAGTTTTACAAAGGTACTTTTAGGCTTTTGCTTCATTTAAAAAAAAAATCCTGGGCTTCCCTGGTGGCACAGTGGTTGAGAGTCCGCCTGCCAATGCAGGGGACGTGGGTTCGTGCCCCGGTCCGGGAGGATCCCACATGCCGCGGAGCGGCTGGGCCCATGAGCCATGGCCGCTGAGCCTGCGCGTCCGGAGCCTGTGCTCCACAACGGGAGAAGCCACAACAGTGAGAGACCCGCGTACCGCAAAAAAAAAAAAAAAAAAAAAAAATCCTCACAATGAAGTTATCTTTAATTACTGCATCAATAAATTGGGAAGAGAACTGGGCAGAGATAGCTCAGCCCCTCCCTTCTCCTTGGGATCTATAGAATTGTGGAGAACTTACCCACAGTCCTGCTCTCTGCCAACCAAAGAAAGGGTCCTGGCCCCAGAGGACGTTTTTGTATGATTGACTCCCTATTTAGCGACACATCTCAAATATCACCTGACTAACCTGTCTAAAGTAAGCCTTTCACCCCTATCACTCTCATAGGAACCTCTGTTACTTTATAACATCACTCACTGCATGACATTTTCTTCATTTGTTTTGTTTTGGTTTTTGGTCTCTCCACACTGGAAAATAAATCCATAAGAACAGGAATATTTTCCTTCTATATCTCCAAAGCCTAGAACCATACCTGGTACGGGTAAACAAATAATTGTTATGTAGATTGAATCTACAGAAGGAAGCCTAGATAATGAAAAACAGTTGTGTCTAGCTAACGGCCTCAAATTTCATAGCATAAAATCTTTGTCCTCTTCAAATAGAGGGATTTTAAAACTTAAAACTTGAAAGCATTATTTAAAGTTTCAAAACTGAAAAAAAATAAAAGGAAATTAACTTTCAAATAATGATTTTTATAAAGCAGATTAGGAAATAATTAAAATAACTATAGCTATGCAGAATACATGTTTTCTATTGGCTACTTGAAAGAAATATATCAACAGACAAGTTTTTCTGTTTCTGAAAAACAGAACTGTTTTTCACACTTTGTATGTTGTCCTGAGGAATAATGAATATCAGTAGAGATAATAAAATGAGAAATCATGCAACAAAAGCAAAAATGCAAGGCAATATAAAGACAAATGCTAAATTAATTGGCCCTCACCTTAAATATAATTGGGTATAATGGCTGTCACACCCCTTATAATATACAGTGTGGTGAGTAACCACCCAAATTCTGTTTTCTCCAACTATTCTTCATTTATATCTTTGACAAGAGGAATAATAATTCTTGTAAAAACAAGTCTTAACCAAAAGGAAGCATGAGAGAGCTGTGGAAGTGTTCTCAGGTTGAAACAAAGTGTCAGAACCCTGAAGCTTCAAGGTGATAGTGAGTTTCCCCAAGATGCACCGCAGGTGTGTGTGTGTGTTTTAAAGGTTGATTCATTATGTATTTATTTATTTTGGGCTGCATCGGGTCTTAGTTGTGGCACACAGGATCTTCGTTGAGGCATGTGGGATCTTTCTTTGCTGCACGAGGGCTCTTTGCTTCGGTGCGTGGCCTTCTCTCTACTCATGGTGTGCACGTTTTCTCTAGTTGTGGCGTGCAGGCTCCAGGGCACATAGGCTCTATAGGTGTGGCGCATGGGTTCCAGAGCATGTGAGCTCTGTAGTTTGCGGCACGCAGGCTCTCCAGTTGAGACATGCGAGCTCAGTAGTTGTGGCACATGGGCTTAGTTGCCCCGCGGCATGTGGGATCTTAGTTCCCTGACCAGGGATGGAACCCTCATCCCCTGCATTGGAAGGGGGATTCTTTACCACTGAGCCACAAGGGAAGTCCTGCCCCAGGTGCGTTTTTATTTAGTTTTTATTAAGACTATTGGAATGAAGTGGTTCTACTCATAAACCTCTCATGTCTTAGTAAAAAGGAGGCTAAAGCCCAAACTAATCACCTCATAATCGCTCTTCATTCCTGCCAGAAAAGGCACAACACATTTTAAAGATGGCTACTATATTTTTTGCAAAAAAGTTAGCAAAATAAATGTTTTAAGATGTTCTACCAAAAAAATGCATGCAAGTAAGCAGCAAAACAATCTTTTGAATCTCTTTACTCTGATTATTTCTGACAGAAGCATCATAAAACAGATAAATTTATATCTATATGAAAAAGTTCCCACTAATTAAGATTGCTATATTTTCATTAAATATTTGATGGATACTACAATTTACACTCCAATTCTCTAATATGGCATTTATGATTATTAATTTAGAAATCTTGGAAATGTATTATTTTAAGCAATTAAAAATTTATCCTTTTTTTCAACAAAGTGAGTGTTATAGGTGCCTACAGTGTTCTGCTATTTATTTTTATCCTTTTAGGAAATGTTAATAAATAAATAAAAGTTGTGCCCATTGATGGACTATGAGAGGAAAAAAATCCTATTCTTCCTTTCTTTCCCTAGTTTTAATTATTTTTAACTTTTTATTTTATATTGGAGTATAGTTGATTAACAATGTTGTGATAGTTTCAGGTGTACAGCAAAGTGATTCAGTTATACATATATAAAGGTATCTATTATAGGTATCTATTCTTTTTCAAATTTGTTTTCCATTTAGGTTGTTACATAATATTGAGCAGAGTTCCCTGTGTTATACAGTAGGTCCTTGCTGGTTATCCATTTTAAATATAGCAGCATGTAAATGTCAATCCCACACTCCCTAACTATCCCTTCCTCCCAGGTAATCATAAGTTTGTTCTCTAAGTCTGTGAGTCTGTCTCTGTTTTGTAAATAAGTTCATTTGTATCATTTCTTTTTAGATTCTGCATATAAGTGATATCATATGATATTTCTTTCTCTAACTTATTTCACTCAGTATGACAATCTCTAGGTCTATCCATATTGCTGCAAATGGCATTATTTCATTCCTTTCAATGGCTGAGTAATATTCCATTGTATATATGTACCACATCTTCTTTATCCATTCCTCTGTTGATGGACATTTAGGTTGCTTCCCTGTCTTAGCTATTGTAAACAGTGCTGTGATGAACACTGGGGTGCAGGTATCCTTTTGAACCATGTGCCCAGGATATATGCCCAGGAGTAAGGTTGCAGGATCATATGGTAGCTCTAGTTTTAGTTTTTTAAGGAACCTCCATTCTGTTCTCCATAGTGGCTGTACAAATTTAAATTCCCACTAACAGTGTAGGAGGGTTCCCTTTTATCCACACCGTCTCCAGCATTTGTTGTTTGTGGATTTTTTGATGACAGCCGTTTTGACTGGTGTGAGGTGATACCTCATTGTCATTTTGATTTGCATTTCTCTAACAATTAGTGACATTGAGCATCTTTTCATGTGCCTCTTGACCATCTGTATGTCTTCTATGGAGAAATGTCTATTTAGGTCTTCTGCCCATTTTTTGATTGGGTTGTTTTTTTGTTTTTTTTTTGCAGTATGTGGGCCTCTCACTGTTGTGGCCTCTCCCTTTGTGGAGCGCAGGCTCAGCGGCCATGGCTCATGGGCCCAGCTGCTCCACGGCATTGGGATCTTCCTGGACCAGGGCACGAACCCATGTCCCCTGCGTCGGCAGGTGGACTCTCAATCATTGCACCACCAGGGAAGCCCAGGTTGTTTGTTTTGATGATATTAAGCCACATGTACTGTTTGTAAATTTTGGAGACTAATCCCTTGTCGGTTGCATCATTTGCAAATGTTTTCTCCAATTCTGTGTGTTGTCTTTTCGTTTTGTTTATGGTTTCCTTTGCTGTGCAAAAGCTTTTGAGTTTAATTAGATGCCAGTTGTTTGTTTTTATTTTCATTACTCTGGGAGACGGACTGAAAAAGATATTTCTGTGCTTAATGTCAGGGTGTTCTGCCAATGTTCTCCTTTAAGAGTTTTATAGTGCCAGGTCTCACATTTAGGTCTTTAATCAATTTTGAATTTATTTTTGTGTATGGTGTTAAAGAATGTTCTAATTTCATTTTTTTTTTTTTACATGTAGCTGTCCACTTTTCCTGGCACCATTTATTGAAGAGGCTATCTTTCCTCCATTGTATAGTCTTGCCTCCATTGTCATAGATTAATTGACCATAAGTGCATGGGTTTATTTCTGGGCTTTCTGTCCTGTTCCACTGATCTATATTTCTATTTTTGTTCCAGTACCATACTGTCTTGATGACTATAGCTTTGTAGTATAGTCTGAATTCAGGGAGCTTGATTCCTCCAGCTTTGAAATTGATTCCAAAGCAGTTTCTCAAGGTTGCTTTGGCTATTCGGGATCTTTTTTGTCTCCATACAGATTTTAAGATTTTGTTGTTGTTGTTCTAGTTCTTTGAAAAATGCTGTTGGTAATTTGATAGGAATTGCACTGAATCTGTAAATTGCCTTGGGTAGTATAGTCATTTTCATAATATTGATTCTTCCAATCCAAGAACATGGTATGTCTTTCCATCTGTTTGTGTCAACTTTGACTTCTTTCATAAGCATCTTATAGTTTTTGGAGTATAGGACTTTGGTCTGCTTAGGTAGGTTTATTCCTATGTATATTATTCTTTTTGATGTGATGGTAAATAGGATTGTTTCTTTAATTTCTCTTTCTGATTTTTCATTGTTAGTGTATAGGAATGCAAGAGATTTCTGTGCATTAATTTTGTAACCTGCAACTTTACTAAATTCATTGATGAGCTCTAGTAGTTATCTGGTAGCATCTTTAGGATTTTCTGTGTATACTACCCATGTCATCTGCAAACAATGACAGTTTTACTTCTTCTTTTCCATTTTGGATTCTTTTTATTTCTTTTTCTTCTCTGATTGCCATGGCTAAGACTTCCAAAACTATGTTGAATAAAAGTGGCGTGAATGGACATCCTTGTCTTTTTCCTGATCTTAGAGGAAATGCTTTTAGCTTTTCACTGTTGAGTATAATGTTAGCTGTAGGTTATCGTGTATGTCCTTTATTATGTTGAGGTAGGTTCCCTCTGTGCCCACTTTCTGGAGAGTTTTTATCATAAATGGGTGTTGAATTTTGTCAAAAGCTTTTTATGCATCTATCAAGATGATCATGTGGTTTTCATTCTTCAATTTGTTGCTGTGGTGTATCACACTGATAGATTTTTCTTGTTTCTTGAGGTAAGATTGTATTGCTATCAGCTTCACTCCTAGAACTGCTTTTGCTATATCCCATAGGTTTTGGATCATTGTGCTTTTATTTTCATTTGTCTCTAGGTGTTTTTTTATTTCTTCGTGATCCACTGGGTGTTTAGTAGCATATTGTTTAGCCTCCATATGTCTGTGTTTTTAACAGTTTTTTCTTTCTTGCAGTTTATTTATAATCTCATAGTGTCACGGTCAGAAAAGATGCTTGATATGATTTCAATTTTTCTTAAATTTACCGAGGCTCACTTTGTGGCCCAGCATGTGGTCAATCCTGGAGAATGTTCCATGTGCATTTGAGAATAACATGTATTCTGCTGCTTTTGGATGGAATGCTCTATAAATATCAGTTCAGTTCATCTGGTCTAATGTGTCATTTAAGGCCTGTGTTTCCTTATTGATTTTCTGTCTGGATGATCTGTCCATTGATGAAAATGGGGTGTTGAAGTCTCCTAATATTATTGTGTTACTGTCGATTGCTCCCTTTATGGATGTTAGTATTTGCCTTATATATTGAAGTGCTCCTATGTTGCGTGCATATATATTTACAATTGTTATATCTTCTTCTTGGTTTGATCCCTTGATCATTAGGTACTGTCATTCTTTGTCTCTTATAAAAGTCTTTATTTTAGAGTCTATTTTCTCTGATACGAGTATTGCTACTCCAGCTTTCTTTTGATTCCCATTTATGTGGAATACCTTTCTCCATCCCCTCACTTTCAGTCTGTATGTGTCCCTAGGTCTGAAGTGAGTCTCTTGTAGACAGCATATATATGGGTCTTATTTTTGTATCCATTCAGCCAGTCTATGTCTTTTGGTTGGAGCATTTAATCCATTTACATTTAAGGTAATTATGGATGTGTACATTTCTATTGCCATTTTCTTAATTGTTTTGGGTTTGTTTTTGTAGGTCTTTTTTCTTCCCTTCCTCTTATGTTCTCTTCTCCTGTGGATTGATGACCATCTTTACTGTTGTGTTTGTGTTGCTTTCTTTTGTGTGTGTGTATGTATTGTAGTTTTTGGGTTTGCTGTTCCCATGAGGTTTTGATATAGCAGTCTATATATTTACAAGGTTGTTTTAAGTTGCTGGTCCTTTCTCGCCTAAAGGAGCTCTTTTAGCATTTTTTTGCAAAGCTGGCCTGGTGGTGCTGAATTCTCTCAGCTTTTTCTTGTCTGTAAACCTTTTGATTTCTCCATCAAATCTGACTGAGAGCCTTGCTAGGTAGAGTATTCTTGCTTGTAGCTTCTTCCCTTTCATCACTTTAAAAATATCATGCCACTCCCTTCTGGCCTGAAGAGTTTCTGCTGAGAGATCAGCTGATAACCTTATGGGAGTTCCCTTGTATGTTTTTTGTCATTTTTTCCTTATTGCTTTTAACAATTTTTCTTTGTCGTTAATTTTTGTTAGTTTGATTCATATGTGTCTCAGTGTGTTCCTCCTTCGGTTTATCCTGGCTGTGACTCTGCGCACTTCCTGGACTTGGGTGACTGTTTCCTTTCCCATGTTAGGGAAGTTTTCAGCTATTATCTCCTCAAATATTTTCTCAGGTCCTTTCTCTCTCTCTTCTCCTTCTGGGACCCCAATAATGCAAATGTTGGTGCATTTAATGTTGTCCCAGAAGTCTCTTAGACTGTCTTCATTTCTTTTCATTCTCTTTTTCTTTATTCTGTTCCACAGCAGTAATTTCCACTATTCTGTCTTCCAGGTCACTTATCCATTCTTCTACCTCAGTTATTCTGCTATTGATTCCTTCTAGTGTATTTTTCATTTCAGTGATTGTATTGTTCATCTGTTTGTTTGTTCTTTAGTTCTTCTAGGTCTTCGTTGAACATTTCTTGCATCTTCTCGATCCTTGCCTCTGTTCTTTTTCCAAGATCCTGGATCATCTTCATTATCATTATTCTGAATTCTTTTTCCAGAAGGTTGCCTATCTTCACTTCAATTAGTTGTTTTTCTGGGATTTTGTATTGTTCCTTCACCTGGGACATAATCCTCTGCCTTTTCATTTCGTCTAACTTTCTGTGATTGTGGTTTTCGTTCTGCAGGCTGCAGGATTGTAGTTCTTCTTGCTTCTGCTGTCTGCCCTCTGGTGGATGAGGCTATCTAAGAGGCTTGTTCAAGCTTCCTGATGGGAGGGGCTGGTGGTGGGTAGGGCTGGGTCTTGTCCCTCTGGTGGGCAGGGCCATGCTCAGTAAAACTTCAATCCATTTGTCTGCTGATGTGTGGGGTTGTGTTCCCTCCCTGTTGGTTGTTTGGCCTGAGGCGACCCAGCACTGGAGCCTACAGGCTGTTTGGTGGGGCTAATGATGGCCTCTGGGGGGACTCACACCAGTGAGTACTTCCCAGAACTGCTGTTGCCAGTGTCTTTGTCCCCACAGTGAGTCACAGCTGCCCCCCCGCCTCTGCAGGAGACCCACTCCAGCAGGAACGTCTGGCCTAGTCTCCTATGGGGTCACTGCTCTGTTCCTCAGGCCCTGATGCACACAAGACCCTGTGTGTGCCCTCTAAGAGTGGCGTTTCTGTCCCCCTCCCCCGCCCCCAGCCAGTGGAAGCCTTGCTGTCAAATCCCACTGACCCTCAAAGCCACACTCTCTGGGGACTCCTCCTCCTATTGCCAGACCCCCAGGCTGGAAAGCCTGACGTGGGGCTCAGCACTTTCACTCCAGTGGGAGAACTTCTGTGGCACAATTGTTCTCCAGTCTGTGGGTCGCCCACCTGGCAGGTATGGGACTTGATTCTATTGTGATTGCATCCCTCCTACCATCTTGCCGTGGCTTCCCCTTTGTCCTTGGATGTAGGGTATCTTTTTTGGTAGGTTCCAGCATTTCTTTGTCGATGGTTGTCCAGCAGTTAGTTGTGATTCCAGTGTTCTCTTAAGAAGGGGTGAGTGCATGTCCTTCTACTCCACCATCGTGAGCTAATCGGCCCCTTTTTTAACATTTCAATTTACTCTGAAACTGTCTACTAGCATTTAATACTTAAAAGATTTCACTATGTCAGTTGTAACTAAGCTAAACCATCAGTATTAGAATGGCATAGGGATTAATATTCCATCAGTTTTCCAGATCATTTTCTTAGTCGAGAGAGATGGACCATATTCTTGTGCATGTTCTTTCATCCTACTCCCTGTAACTTCAGAAATAATACATAGACCTTCAATATTTACTGTAGAAAGGAGACAGGCAGAGAAGAGACATACAATCCACAACGGAAAAATACATTAGTAAATGCCATTATGCTAATTCATTCAGTGAACACCTCGTATGTGCCAGGGACTGCAGTAGTCACAGGGAATATAAGGGTGAGCAAGGCTGACCTTGTATAGACCATCACAGAACTTCAGACTGGTTGGAAATAGGGAAGAAAAAATTCCAGGATTCAAGACAGGGCACAAAGCTTAAATTAGCAAGCCCTCTGACAGAAGTGATGTGAAAATGGGCTTGACCTAATGGAAGCTATAATTAGAAGGCAGTGAGATAAGATGATGGAGAGGTGGTGAGGAAGGGAACAGATAGGACTAGAATAACAGGATTAATGTCTTTGAATAAAATGGAAAGTTGAATTTTAGAAATAGTCTAGAGTATGATCTGCCTCAAACTATAAACAGATGTAACTTCTCAAAGAGTTTTCCCAAACCAGAAATCCATGTATTAACATTATTGCATTACATTGCATTCCACTGTGATAGTTTTTTGTTTTGGTTTTGGGCATTTCGAATGTAGTACTTCAAAATGTAGATGTTGTGCTTTTCTTTTTTTCGTAAATGTGTTTTGGAGGAGAAATTTGAAAGATGTAATGTATTAGTTGATAAATTCTGAAAACATAAAAGCATTGTAGAAAAAGTAACATTCATTCATTCGTTACTTTTTTTGATATCTACTGTGTACTAGGTACTGCTTCTGTATCTCAGGTATAACATGAGAAACCAAGAAGAAAATGTCTCCACCTTCACAGAGTTTTCATTAAAGTGGGAGAGACACATAAAAAGAGAATAAACGAATTATTATATGATACAATGACAGGAGACGTGTGCAAGAAAGTAGAACAGGTGTAAAAAGAGATGAAGGTGGCAAGTGGGCAGCAGAGATATTTTGAATACAGCGAGCAGATAGGAATGTCAGAGGAGGTGACATTTGACCAAAGACCTGAAGGGAAAGAGGAATGGGCCATGTGAGGATCTGGGTGTGGGAGGGCAAAGGAGGGCTTCCAGGAAGATGGAACAGTGACTGGAAATTTACTGAGGTGGGAACTTGACGTGTTTGAGAAATGACAGGGAGGACAATAGGGCTGTGACCAAAGACAGAAGTGGGAGGAAAGAAGGACAGAGAGGTAATCATGTAGGGCTTTGTAGGCCATAGTAAAACAATTGAATTTTATTCTAAATATCATGGAAACCAACTGGACGGTTTTGAGCAGAAAATGACGCAGTCTGATTTGTGTCTTGAAAGGATGTCACTCCTGTTTGGGGAAGAAACTATAGGATGTGCTGATAGAAACAGGGAAAGTAGTTAAAAGGCAATTAGTAGTAATCTAGGTAAGAGATTTGGTGACTTGGGTATATGCAAGTGGTGAAGGTGGTCAAAAGTGGCTAGATTCAGAGTATAATTTGCAAAAGGACTGACAGAATTGTTAATGGATATGATTGGTGAAAGGAGAAAATAAACAGAGTTCACGATGACCCCCAAATTTGGGGTATACGCAAGTGGGTCTGTGGTCATGTCATTTATCAAACTGGGCACTATTAAGAGAAGAGTAGATTCGATGGGAAACAAACAAACAAAATGAGATCGAGAATTGAAGAAAATATAGGAGAGATGTTCTTAGTGCAAAAATAGAATGTGAAAGCAAGGAAGAGAATAAAGGTGAAGGCAGAAGTCTTAAATGGGAATTTAAATGCAGCGATTGTATTTAATAGAAATTAAAACTTTAAAAAACTTTTTAAAAAGTGCGATTACTTGACTTTGTAATTGAATAGTTCTGTTGTCACAGACCAGGAAATATCTTCACATCATTGGCAGACTTTACATTGAACAGACATTATGTTATTGTTATAGTATACTCCCCCAGACAATTGCTTTAATAGTATATGAATATGTCCTTTGCTTGAAGCCTCAGACAGGTAAAACACAGTAGGTCTGTGCATTCGTGTCTTATTGTCGAGCCTGAAAGAGAAGGTGCAGTAATCTAAGTGTCTTTCTCACATGGATGGTGATGGCAGCCCTAGAAGATAATGATCTTCCATGGGGTGGGCAAACAGCCAGCATGCTGTTACATGCTACTGACGTATCCTCCTAATGCAATTTATTACTCAGAAGTTTTGAATTTCCCTAAGAGGAAAGAAAGCCTTTCGTGGGCATAGGTTTCTTTAGTGAATTCTTATGACAGAGCATATCCGCTTCATTCTGTGTCACAAAGCTGCTTATCTATTAGGAATGGGAAAAGTCAGCTCTGATAAATTAGAAGCCTATTTAAAATTCTCCAGCTCAGAGCCATTATCTCTCAGTGCCTTTTAAGGTTTCACATTCCCTATTTTCAAGCTCAAGGGAAAATGGGAAGAAAGCTATCCTGTCTAACATAATACAGGGCTTTGATTGCTGGAGTTTGGTTGCAAAACAATTTGTAAGTCACAGACATTGATCACATTAATTTCCAACTGCAGTTTTTATAGCTATAACATTAATAGTGTCAGAGTTGGTCTTAAAAGGAAACACAGAAAGACCACCATGTGCACATCAGCCCTTAACCCAAATTCACAATATTACAGCGGCGCAGATTTTTGCTTTCCAGTAGCACCACCCCCTATTTGGATAGAAACAGCATAATTAGGTGTGAGGTTTGATCTTTTATTGACACCCTACAGAGGCTAATGACAGGTTAAAGAGAGCCGTAATGATCTTAGCGTTACATTTGGGGGAAAAGCAAAAGGTGTATGTGGAATTCTGGATAACAGTAGGGCTAAAACCAAATCTACCTGCTTTCCAACATGTTCTAGCTCAGAACATGATAAGAGGCCTGGAAGCACCACTGGGTAATCTCCACAGAGCTAGCAGCTGAGTCATTATGTGACTTAACACAAAAGCAAATTTCGAAGAATTGCAAGCTTAGGCAATCCCTATGATTTATGAAGTTTACCCGTCCACAAAACTGTTGCTTAAGCCCTTTCTATTGTTGTTTACCCCAAGTCACCCCCCCTCATCAGCAAGCTGAGTTTGAGTACATTTAAATCTAGCTGACCTTATTGGGCTATTTCACATTTGCCCCCAAATAAAAAGTTTTGAAACAGAGGATAGTTCAGAGATCACTAAGTAACTCCACCCTGCAGAGCAAAGATTCCTCAAATCATTTTGTTATCCTCTTTGTTCATGCTAATCTCTGGACCATCTTGGCTGGCCCCTCTGCTGTGCAGGGCTCTTTCCATGAGACTGGGATTTTGGTTCTCTTTGTACCGATGCTGTTTTATCATCTTAGTCCTCTCTATGTTGAATAGAAATGTTAATAGCTGACACCCAACATTACCTAGAACAAAGTAGGAGTTGAATAAATGTGGGCTAGATTAACAAGTTAATTCTCATAACACCACATCTAGGAAGATATGTCATTTCTGCCTTTGAAAATTTCTAAATTTAAGTAGTTGGGTCTTGGGATGGGGCTTGCTAAGGAGATGGTGACTACATATCTGAGCAGAACTGGAGAGAAGGTAGGCAGAGGCCCTGCTGGCCATCACCCCTGATTCCTGGAAATCCTCACCATTGAAAGAGCCAGTGATTAGAGCTTTAAGATACGAATTTATATATTATCTGATATTTGGGAAGACCTTCTTTATTAGCTCCAAATTTATTTTTGAAAAGAAATCACCTTTCCCTTAAAATACAAAGCTACTATTATTACTATTACTACTAGAATCATATCCTGCTGACCAAAACTGTTTTATCTGAATCATTATGTAAATGGACTATGTACTTCCACTTGTGGTGTTCATGAAGGAACATAGGAGACTTAGAGATTCTTTTTTTTTTTTTAAACTGTGTGTGTTTGCGTGTGTGCAAGCACGTGTGTGTGTGCCTGAGTGTGTGCGATGATGCTTTATTTATTTATTTTGCGGTACGCAGGCCTCTTACTGTTGTGGTCTCTCCCGTTGCGGAGCACAGGCTCCGGACGCGCAGACTCAGCGGCCATGGCTCACGGGCCCAGCCGCTCCGTGGCATGTGGGATCTTCCTGGACCGGAGCACGAACCCGCGTCCCCTGCATCGGCAGGCGGACTCCCAACCACTGCGCCACCAGGGAAGCCCCTTAGAGATTCTTATACCAGGACTTTGAGGGAGAACAGAGGTGTTGGAGTCTTAGGTTGTAACTTCAGACAGGAAATAAAGGGATCTCATCAAGTCCAACAACATTTGATCAAGATAGTCTTAATGTTCCTTCCCTTGGCTTGACTAAACTTTAGACTGGTTTTGTCCTGACTATAGGCTCCCTTTTCTTAGAGCATTTACTTTAGACTACTTCTAATTGTAAATTCATTTTCTACATCTTTAAGATGTAAGTCTTTTTAAAAGCCTCTTACCAGTTTCACAACCCAGGAATATCTTTTTCAAGGACCTGGGAGCCATCCTTTTGAAATTATCAAGAAAGGTAGAGCCCCTTATCTCCCAGTCTCTGTAGAGGACTAAGAGCCTGTCTCCTGCGGGCGCCTTGCTCCAAGTTGTAAAACCACCTTCTGTCAAAAATTTTACTGTTCTTTTGGGTAAGATGAACTATCAAACACAGGTGGCCTAAGATTCCCTCCCCCCCAAACACACCAACACACACACATACAAACACACGCACGCACACTTGCTCTTAAAAACTCTCCCGCCCTTCTTTTCCTTCTAGTTAGGTATCCAGACCTGGTGTGCTCCCCCCATCCACCTATCTCTGGCAGTAGTATCAGACTAAAATCAATTTATGTTTGTCCATCTTATCCAGTGAACATTTTTTTAACACCCTACTGCTCTTACACCAAGAAAGAAACAGTTTACGCTTAGAGTCCTACTGTCCCTGATCCTTCCTTGAAAGGTTTATAGGCCTTTGTAGGTCTGCCATCTGCTCCATTTCTGTCGAGGAATGGGACAGAAGAAGACCCCTTCATCTGGGTATTCATCAAGTTCCATACACTTCTGGTTGGAGACACCATCTTTTTCTTTCTTTCTCCTTCCTGCCTTCTCCTGCCCCCTTTCTCTTCTCCTTCCCATTTTTCTCCTTTCCTCTCCCTCTCTCCCTCTTTCTTTAGTGACAGTTATTCACTTTTCCTGAAGGACACATCATCTCTTTAATGAGTTCAGGCTTTCAGAGGAAATAAAATAAAATCAGTTTCCTTCTAATATGAAGGAAATTTCCAACATGGTTCTGCTTTCTACAGTGAAAAGGCCACTGAGGTAAGGAAAGCTAAAGGGCCAGGCTACCTTCTTGAAGGGGAAAGAGGTTGAGAACAAAATAGGCACAAGAAACAAAATCAAAAACTGATATCTCAACAAAGTATCCTGTTAAAATAGCATGACCAAGTCATCCTCCCAAAGGAGAAATGAGAATTTGACCACCACTGTTCCATGAACAATTCAAGTGTAACTCTTCTTAAGTGAGACGGCACGGGTAGGTAACCCTGCAGACTACCAGCATTGGCATCACCTGGGAGCTTTCAGAGACACCAAATCTCAGATGTTATCTAGACCTACTGGATCCAAACTGCAGTGTGATGAGGATCCCAGGTGATTCCAGGGCTCACTAAAGTTTGAGAAGCCCTGGCATGGAGAAAGCAAGCTCCGTAGTCTGAATCATAATCATGACGATTCAGCACAATGTGTCCAGTACAGTCAAGTGAGTTATATTATCACCAATACTTTTAACAGAGAAGGAAACAAGGCAATGAGAAGTAACTTGTCTAATGAAAGCTAATGCAGGCCTACCTTGTTTTATTGTGCTTCACTTTACTGGGCTTCAGATATTGCCTTTTTTTTAACACATGGAAGCTTTCTGGCAACTCTGCTTCGAGCACATCTATTGGTGCCATTTTCCAACAGTGTTTGCCCACTTCATGTCTCTGTGTCACGTTCTGGTAATTCTTGCAATATTCCAAACCCTCCACCAGCAAAAAGACTACTATTTGCTGATGGTTCAAATGATGGTTAGCATTTTTTCCTCAATAAAGTATTTTTTAATTAAGGTATGTCCATAGTTGTTTCAGACAATGCTACGGCACACTTAATGGACTACAGTATAGCGTAAACATAACATTTATATGCAAGGGGAACCCAAAAAATTCGTGTGACTTTCTTTATTGCATAGTTGCTTTATTGTGGTCGTCTGGAAGCAAACCTGCAGTGTAGCTGAGGTATGCCTACAAATGGAATCAGGAAGTTAAATAATAACACCCAAGTTGAAACCCTGAGTCCGCTGCTTACTGGCTCTAGGCAACCTTGAGCAAGTTACCGAAACTTTCTGCGGCTTTCTTATCTGAAAAGTGCAAGTGGTATATACATTCCACGGTTATGTAGATTAAATGACATTACTTGTATAAAGAATCACACATACATAGATATTGTTATTTGTATTTTCAGTGCTCCTGATAATCTCTGGAGAAAAAATAGTCATTATGTTTCAAGAATAAATATATTCAATCATCCTTACGTTAGATGTGAGTTGGGAGTGAAAGTAACTACAACAGGTATATGAGACAGTACTGAGGAGAATTTACTTAATTTTCAGATCTTTGGCTGTGGAAATACAAGATACATTCCAGGGACAGAGACTAGAGAAGAAATTGACAGGTCTGAGACTTCAAAGAAAAAATGAAAGAAGTCATGGGAGGAGATGTTTAAACGGGCATCTTTTGTTGCCAATTAGCAGATGATTTTAATTTAATGTTTGCATTAAACCCTCGAGTGTTTAAAGTTAGCATAATTAGTCATTTTGCAATGTGATTTGCCTTAGGTTTTCCCATTGCTTTGTTTTTTCTTTGTTTCTTTTCTCGCTTTCTTTTTTTAGCCAGAGATTTACTCGGTAGGGTAGAAGATGAGAGACATAAAAAGGTGGAACCTGTTAAGAAGTTGTGAGCCTGTTAAAATCATGTCCCTAGAATCCTGATTCTATACTAGGCTTGTCAAGCGATGAGGCAAACTGAGAAGTCTCCTACAGTGTTTTCAAAGAAACCTGATACAAAAAACAATCTAAAAGCAAGCAGTGTGAGGTGTGAAAGAAATCATGCTGCTGCAAAGACCCCCCTTGCTTTAACCCAGGTGCACCCACACTATATGAGTGCACAATTCACCCCTACATGTAGACACCCCCCCCCCCACACACACACACCCCACACACACCCTTATATCCCCTCCTCATCTATCTGTCTCTGGTGTTTTGCTTTGCTGGTGACCAGAATAGAGGTTCTGAAATTATACTCTGTATGGTACATTTGAAAAAAATTGATTTAAATTTCCTTTAAAATATATTTTTGCCTTGAAATGTATCACCAAGCACATGTAACATGGGGCATGCTACAGTGCAGGCCGGGGACATTGTTAGGTTCCTCATACCATTTAAACCTCCAATTTCCTAATTATCACCTACTTCCTACTCCTTAGAATGAAACTGTTAGTGTATTTTACAGTATTAATAGATTTTTCATTAGCAGTTGTGTTTCAGAATTGTTTTTCATATAAAAGCCTTGCACTTATTGTGTCATCCCATTGATCTTACCTCAGTGCATTCCTTTCAGTCACTTCAGATGGCTCATAACTTGCTAATAAAACTTTACAGGTACATTTTGTCCCTTTCTCATCACCGATTGTAGACATACCAGCTCATTAAACACTGTGAAAGCACAGGGGCTAAGGCCATTTCTTTTAACAAGCCAGCCGTGTGAAACCAAAGTCTAAGCTCTTTTTCTTGTAATGATCTTGCCGAACCACCTCCATAATACCAGGAGGGTAGGGTGTGTGGAGGGAATATTCCACAGAACGGCTCCTACAAGGGGTAATTAATTTGGGGGTGGTATTTCTCAAGTTTTCTTTCGGATGTTGCTTTAATCTTCTCCTTCCTATCTCGTGTCGTTCCCAAGTCTCATTGGTGCAGTGAGCGGGCTGAATGAGGAGCACTCCAAGCTCACACTGCACAATGAAACTTGTGCTGAGGCACAGCTAACATTACTGGTTCCAGCCCCGGGCCGCTTCTAACAACACATAAAATGACAACAGGTTGCTGTCACTTAGCAAAATAGCATCTGGGACGGTGTGAGTCTGCAGGAATCCTTAAGGGTTAGTTGTTGCTAACGCAGTTGCTAACTATAAAACACAGGATTTTTCTATTCCCGGTTGTCCTTGTGATTACATTGGATTATTTGGGGGTTAAGTTGGAATGAAAAGGGTTGACGCTAGTCCAGACTGTTTAATAAATTGCTTACAGATAAAGGTGAAATAGGCCTGAAATTATTTATATGTTCCATAACAAAATAGAAGCCAGTAAATAGTAGAACCAGTAAGAATTTAGTAGTGCCTCTTGCTGAGTTTACCGTATATTTATATAAAACAAATATTGCATACCTGCCAGAAAAAAAATCGGCACAGAGTTTAATTTTAATTCCATTACCCCAGTTAAATTAACACAAAATGACAAAAATTGTTCAATAATTGTATTCTTTTATTATACCCACTGCTTATGCTTTCAAATAAAATCAGTCAGCTCTTAAAAACAGTGTTTCTCACAGGAGACCCTTTTAGTGAATGCCTGCTTCCGAAGTCTCCACTCAGAGTGAACCCGCCCTGACTTAATTCACGTACAGATATTTTCATAACCTCTCTCACACGAACATAAATGTTCATGGGCTACATCCAAGAAGTTAACAAGCCTAAGATAATAGCTCTGCCGAGCTATGAATTCAATTCCTACTCTACTTTGAGGGAGAACATGGGATGCTAGCAGAATAATGAAATGCAATACATAAACCTGTCTGCCTAGAGAACTCAACTTGCTCAAAATAAATTAACTTAAACCACCAATCTGGAGAGTTGAAATGCAAATGAACTAACATGGCTACACTACCAATTCCATCTAGTTTTCACCACAGCAGTAGTTTTCAGTGACTGGAACACGGTTATAGTGGCTCTCACCACAGTGCACCTGTAATACAATGTACACACTGCCATTCTAACCTTTTCTTCCATGTGTCATATTTATGTCTTTGAATGAATGTTTTTCCCCAGTGGTCTTGGGTCCACTGAAGGAAGATAGGGAGCATGTTTTGCTTTTAACGAATACTTGTCAAATAAATGAATGAGTCAATAAATTAATTGAATACTAAACATTTCCATTTTTTTTAAAATGACCTGAGCTCTTCATTTCTAACTTATGTGTTTAATATCAACACTATTTTATGTTTGCAGATATTTCAAATTTCAAATGTCTTTATTTCACAAATCATCTTCCAAAGACCATTTCAAATGTAACTTCAACCATGAAGCCTTTGGTAATTCTTCTGACAGCTATGACCTCTTCCTCCTTTGAGTACCCATAGCACTTTAAACGTACTTCTGTTTCAGAACCTTTCTTACTCCCGTTAATTTAGAGTTACTTCTTTTATTTCCCCAAACACACAGTAGGCTAAAATTTTCTCGAGGACAGGAAAGGACCACCTTTTCCAGTTGCTAAGTTCAGCATGCAGCCATGTAAATGGGAGGTGTTTGATTCAAAGTAACTTAACCAAAATTATTGATCACAAAATATGGCTCAATATTATAAAAGGTATCTTAATGATTAAAAAAAACCCCATAATCCTCGCTTATAAAAATTCTCGCCTTAAAAATAAAATATGTGAATTTCACTTAGTTCAACTAACTTACCAAAATGAAAAATGTGGGCTAAAATAGTTATGGATATCAGCATAGGAAAGAAGGAACATTTTAAAAACTAGAGAAGAAACAAGAACCATTATGGATGAAAAACAAATATCAGGAGCTCTACTGTAATATAGTGGAATGAGCTCTGCCATTGGCTATTTCAAGTGACCTTGGCAAAATTGCACTGACTTTTAGGATCTCTATAAAATGGACAATCATACCCACTTTATTGTGAGAAGAATGGGAAGATTTCTGAAACTTCCTTTAAACTTTAAGATGCTAGACAAATATGTTTTTAAACAAAGAGGATGTGGCTTCAGGAATAGAAGGAAATGATGATGGCTGGGAAGGGCAAGGTCGTGTTGAAAACTCTCAAAGTCAAACAGAGCAGCTTGGATTTGATGAAGTAGAAAGTAGAACATGTGCATCTATCTTTAATGTGGAGAATGACATTATAAAAGTATCTTTAAGATATATAAATACAAAGTATTCAAAAATGAAATAAGTCTGCCAGAGAAAGACAAATACTGTATATTCTCACCTATATGTAGCATCTGAAAGAGCTGAACTCCTAGAAATAGAAAGTACAATGGTGTTTTCCAGGGGCTGGGGGAAACGAGGTGTTGGTCGAAGGGTACAAACGTCCAGTTACAAGATGAATGAATTTGGGGGGTCTAATGTACAGCATGGTGCCTATAGTTAACAACACTGTATTGTATACTTGAAAGCTGCCAAGAGAGGAGATCTTGAATGTTCTCACCACCAAAAAATGGTAATTATGGGAGATGTTTAGAGATGTTAACTAACCTTATTGTGGTAATCATTTTGTAATATATATATCAAATCATCCTCTTGTATAACTTAAGCTTCTACAATGTTATGTCAATTACATCTCAATAAATCTAGGGGGGAAGGGGATACAGTAAATTTGTATGTTTGGGGGAAGGTGCCAGGCATCATCATTTTTTAAAAACACACCAGCTGATTCTAATGTGAACCAAATGGAGAATAAGACTATTTGTAGTGGTTATCATACTTTAATATGCATAAGTTCCACCTGGGGATATTGTCAATATGCATGTTTTGAGGCAATGGGTCTGGGTTGTACCTGAGATTCAGTATTTGTAATTAGTCAATCACAGGTCCTACCAGGATCCTTTTTACTCTCAGATAAATTTTAATAAAAAATAAGTTTTGAAATGATCTGCAATTCTTAGAAGTCAGAATTCCTGTACAGTATGTTGTGTTTGGGAGAAATATTTTTTGGAGTAGTTTTTTCCCCCAAGTTTTATTGAGACATAATTGGCATATAAGATTGCATAACTTTAAGGTGTACAAAATAATGGTTTGATATCTGTGTTTATTGCAAAATGATTACTACAATAATTTTGGATAACATCTATCACCTCACATAGTTAAAAATGTTTTTCCCTTGTGATGAGATTTTTTTAAGATCTACTACTCTAGCGACTTTCAAATATATAATACAATATTAGCCATAGTCATCATGCTGACATTTTGTTGATTGTTCCCTTTGCTGTGCAGAAGCTTTTTAGTTTGATATTGTCCCACTTGTTAATTTTTGCTTTGTTGCATTTACTTTTGGTGTCATATCCAGAAAAGTCAATTGCCAGGACTAATGAAATGAAATTACCCCCTATTTTTCCTAACACTATTTATTGAAGAGACTATCCTTTCCCCATTGTATATTCTTGGCTCCTTTGCTATAAATCAATTGACCGTATATGTATGTGTTGATTTCTAGGCTCTCTATGCTGTTCTATTGATCTATGTTTCTGGTTTTATGCCAGTATATACTGTTTTAATTACTATAGCTTTGAATAAAGTTTGAAATCAGAAAGTGATCAGATACCTTTAGCTTTGTTCTTCTTTCTTAGGACTGCTGTGGCTATTCAAGTTCTTTTGCGGTCCCATACAAATTTTAGAATTATTTTTTCTATTTCTGTAAAAAAAAAAAAAAAAAAAAAGCCATTGGGATCTTGATAGGGATTGCATTGAATCTATAGATGGCTTTGGGTAGTATGGCTGCTTTAACAATATTATTCTAATCTATGAACACTGGATATATTTCTATTTATGTGTTTTCCATTTCTTTCATCTGTGTCTATAATTTTCAGTGCACAGGTCTTTCACCTCCTTTGTTAAATTTATTCCTAAGTGTTTTATTATTTTTGGTGCTATTGTAAATGGGCTTTCTTTTTCAGGTATTTCTTTGTTAGTGTGTGGAAACACTACTGACTTTTGTGTGTTCATTTGGTACCCTGCATCTTTACTGAATTCATTTATTAAACCTAACAGGGTTTTTTTGTTGTTGGCGTCTTTAGGATTTTCTATATATAATATCAAGTCATCTGCAAATAAAAATAATTTAACTTCCTTTCCAATTCTAATGCCTTTTATTTCTTTTCTTGCCTCATTGCTCTGCTTAGGACTTCCACTATTATGTTAAATGAAAGTGGTGACAGTGGGAACCCTGTCTTGTCCTTGATAGTAGTGGAAAATCTTTTACCATTGAGTATGATGTTAGCTGTGGGCTTGGCAAATTGTTTTAAACTTTGAAATAAATTTAAAAACACACACAAAAAGCACTCAGCATGCCCTGGTGATTGAGACCAGAGTCAAGGAGACTAAGCTAGGAGATAGCCACAGAAATTTAAGCAAGGGGTGATTGAAGCCCAACTAGAACAATGGCACATAGAATGCAGATGAAAAGGGAGAAAACTGTGAGACATCTTAATGGAATACTGAGTAGAACTTGAACAAATAAGGACAGGGTGATGGAAAAGCCTGAAGATTAATAAAGCAGAGACAAAGAAAATGAATGGTGGCCCAGTAGTAGATGGAACAAATGAAAAGGTAAACCAATGTACTATTTTATGTTGGATGTGAATTTAGAAAGCAGTGGTCATAATCTACAATTTGGGATATAAACAAATTGTTGTAGTGTAGCCACATTGATTTAGGAGGACCTAGATAGCCTATTATCCTGAAATATTGATCCAACCCTCAACTTTCTGGATGAGGCAGGGTGAGGTTGGGGGATCCTTTATTGTTTTAAGAGATAGTGCTCTGAGGAAGAACACCTGTCGTTTACAGATGGTATTAGATCTGGCACGTTTTACTCTCAGAACTGTATCTTCCTGATGTTCCAGCCTTTTTTTTTTTTTAAATCCCTTACATAGACTGAATCAACTTCTATTTTCAAAATCTAAGTAAATTAATATAATCTATTGGGTACTTAACACTATTATAAATGTGATGAAATGCAAAAATAGAGAAGCAAAGGTTATTCCATGTTCACATGGTGTTTACAGTCTAGAAACTAAGAAAGGTTCACAGTCCTTCCCAGTTACTGGAAATTAGAGCTATTAATTTTAGACCCAGTTGTGTCTGATTCTTGCATTATTCCTCACCAAAGCAGGCATGATATTAACAAGGAGAAAACTCATGTGTCTTTAAAGGTCCAATGTCTGGTATGAGTCTCAGAAACTTAGAACCCCACTAAACTTAAATCTAACCTTACCTTTCTCCTCCTGCTCTGCACTTTGCTATATTGATGGCCAACCTAGGTCAGGTTGGATCCTTTCCCTTGGGGATAAATTTTGTGCATATGCTAACCTGGCTATGAATACACTGCAAGTGTATCTTTTCAACTGGACTCCTCTTTCTATAATCTGTTCCTCAGATTCAGTCATTCTTCTCTTCAATAAACAATTACTGAGTTTTTATTTCAGCCTAAAATATTTCAGGTTGGCTCTCCATACCTACATTTACTTGCCTAAGTCAAGCCTAACCCTTCTAACACTCTACATTGAACTTCCTGCAATGCCCTAATAGGATTAAGACCTGTAGCCAACTCTGTTACTCACCCTCAAATCAAATCTTGTTTCTAATGCCTTTTCTTCCCATAGGCTTGCTAAAGCTCTAGCATGAGTTGTGGCTGGGTCTGTCCAAGATATTTAAAAAGCAAGGTATATTTATATAACAACTTATACAGATATTACTGAGTCCCAAATGGGAGACTTCTTAATGAAGTTCAAGTAAGTATGTAATGCCCTACGTGTGAGATACACTTTTCACAATTTCTTCTGTGAATTTGCTGGGCATGCAGTTTTGCAACTCAATGATGTTTCTTGTGTTCTTTCATCTGCCACCTGGTTTGCAATGCCCATACCAAAGCCTTTCACCTACTAATTCAATCTTTGTTCACATGATAAATGTCAACTTTTTTCTTTACCAAGCTCTGGAAAAATTTGTTGTCTACAATCTTTCCTTTTGTTTCTTTGAAGAGTCAATCAATCTGCCTCTGTGGAAACGTCAAAAAAGCATAAATTATAAAGGGGCTCCTTACCTAAATTTTTCTATTCTCGATACCATAATCTTAAATAAAAGTCTATGGATCTCACCTATCTAGATATCAACCTAAGAGAATAACTGAGCAACTAAACTTGTTTTATTCTTAGCCTTATAAAGACAGCAAAATATTTAGTTGGGAGTAACATCCCCACTATGGAATAAGAATTATATACATATTATTTAGAACCATTATATGAAAACATTATATTTTTAAAAGCTATATATGTAGTAGAGTTATGATACTAATCCTGTTTATTCTCATTAAGGAATGGTGACAACCTTTAGCCTAATATGGCACCAGTTCTACTGGGATTCCTGGTCTTGTGTTGTCAAAACTATGCTGATCTTTTTCTGTGGACTCCACACAGTTTTTGTCTCCTAAAAGGCTGTTCAGAGATACTACTTTCTTATTACTGGATCTTTATCCTCAATTTTACCATTTAAAATTGCTGAAGTTTTACTCTAAGTACCTAGTCTGGGGCAGAGACAAGATGGTTGTCCTCCTTTTCCTGAGCACAGGAGTCCTCCTTTTCCTGAGCACAGGAGTAGATTATATTTCTTTACAATGAGGTGTGGCTGTGAGACTAAGCTCTGACCAGTGGAATGTGGATAGGGAGCCACACCCATAAAAACCCTCCACAAGTGATTCAACATGCTTTGTTTCTCTTCTGACCAGCTGGAAGGGAGCTGACCCTGAGGGCCACTTTGTGAACCATAGGTTGAAACGTGTATAGTCACAGGAAGAAAGGAGTCTAGGTTTTACGCCATTGAGAGAAGAGCCACTCACCAATCAGGAATACCTGTTTGGACATTATGGGAGAAAAAAAATAGACTTGTGATAATCCATTTTAATGAGATTTTATCTATTATAGCAGCTAGTAATATCTTAGTTAATAAGGTACTGTTTAGGCCTGGAAATGGCTGAAATGATACATTTCTGTTCATTGTCTTAATGAGTTGGGTATTTTGTGCATGGCCACTCATTGGCTAAGTTTTGTCCATTTATGTCTTGGGTTTGAATTTCAAAGCTCTAACATTTCTTAGTAGTAAACAATTTTACCTTAAGTCTAGTTAAAATTCAAGAACAGATTATTTATGCATCTATTCTCTTCCTACTCCTATTTCTGTTGTGTAAAGGAGACAGAAAACAGGAAAGAGAAAACACAACTTCTCAACCAAGGTTATACTTCATCAGTGAAGAATTTAGAGGTGGTAAGACTGGTCCAAAGTCTCTCTGGATGTGTAGGCAGATAAGCAACAAAGTAGACTCTCAAAACCAAATTCCAAGTTGGGAGGTGGTCTGGGAAGCTGCTGCATCTTAGAGTAAGCAGCTCACATGAATATTTCCACCCAGTTGGGAAAAGTCATGACATGGGAAGTGGTATCTAGAAACCTGTCTTAGCTGTTGGATCCCATACCATGTAGGTGTTTATCCCCTCCATCTGCCTATGGAGAGATGCACTTACCTTCTCTGTGTTCTGGGGTCCCTGCCTTGGCTCATGGTAGGTATATTTCCACTCAGCCCTGTCTCAGTACTTAGAATTTAAGACAGACTTTATATGTTTTACTAATACCCTTTTTTATGTTAGGAAGTTTATACAAATTTGCTTATATATTTGGTCAAGGATAAGTAACTCTCTTACTCCATCTCCTCCTACAAATACCCATTTTCATATGCCATACTGTCACAGCCCTCCTGACCCATAAATAGAGTCCTTACAAAATGTTTTAAGTAGTAAAGGAGAAGCGATTTAACCCGGGAATTAGACCCCAAGCCTCTTTTCCTCAGTAATACTACTCTACAACTATTAAGCACCTGCTGTGTGCAAGCCTCTGTGCTTGGCTCTAGCTGTCAACAAAGCAGGCTCAGCCCCTGCCCTTGTTGGAGCTTTAAGTCTGGTCAAATATGCTAGAAGGGAGAAATAGGGAAGGTATGTTCTATTCTTTTTGCCCGAAATTACACTTTTCTGATGGTTATCTGAACTGAAAACACCTTCCTTTTTAACATCATTAGCAGTTTGAAGGACCTAAGGGACGTGATATTTAAAATACATTCCATGCCCTGTAGGTCACAATAACTCTTATGATGTGTTTACCTGCATTTTTTTTCTAGCAAGTGTGTACATTGTTCAGCACAGGAACCATATTTTTATATCCTTTTCATTGACAAGCACACTACCTGGCACCTGGTAAACACTCAATTGATTTCTGCAAATAGTTCTCTGACCAGAATGCCTGAGTACCGTTTTTGCTGGCCTGAAAAACTGGCTACCCTCTCCTGTTACCTCTTACTATTCATATGAAAATCATGGAAATGTGCCCCACTGACTGTGAAAAGAGCTCAGTCAATCCTAGAGAAATCTCTTCATTAAACCTGTTTTCAGTTCAGACTCAAATCTCCTTCTCACACTATTGCCAACATCTCCATCACATTTCTAACTCATAGAAATTATGTCTGGATATACCCTCCTACTCAGAGTCGGAAAAAACAGCAGGGCAAGTTTACACTCTTGCCCTTATTTCAAGAGAAGAGACTGTGAGGTACATTCATCAATCACTCTCCAGAAAGTAATGGGAGAAGTAAAATCTTTGGGAAATCAATAATAAGATGAGTGAGTGTGCAGGAGACAGCTGGCAGAATCTTGAAAATCAGAATAATTCCAAGGACAGAATTTCCTTACTCCAGATAATACTACATGAAAATATTACTGGACATGTTTAAAATATCACATTTTAAAAAGAATACTGAGTATAGCTATTAGAAAACTCTTTGGAACTGACCTATTCATTTGTATATTGACAGCAACTCTTTACAAATGCTTAATTAAAACTTAATCATTAGGTATCATAAACTACTTATGTACAAATTCTTCAGAAAACATGCATTTTGTGAAAGAAGAGTTTGATTTGATTTAGATCTTTATTTTGTGGCTCCATGAGGAGAAGTTACTTCTATATTACCATCAAATACTTAAAAAATACATATATATTGGAAGGTTACAAACATATATTACTTTCTGGTATAATTGGAGGTAACTAATGTTTTTGCTAGCCTGTAAAATTATAAGTGTTTTAGGTGACAGTCATATCAGAAGAAAAGGAGCTTTCCTTCTTTATGCCCCTTAAAACTTTTACTATTATCAGCTTATAACAAAGCAAACATAATAAGACCTGTATATTCCTAAATTTTCATTGGTAATTAAAAAACAACCAACTTCAGTGAGATTCAAAAATTAATCAGATTATTTTATTTCTTTTTCTAACTTTTGCAAACTTTTTGAAATAGGAATAGGTAATACCATCAAGTCAGTTGATGTTGTCATAGTTAAAGATTAACTAAAATCAAATCAAGATTCACTGTACTGCACTACATGGCTTCCTATAAATATTAAAATACAAGGCAATCCTTCTATTAGCTATTTGATCATATTGTGGTATTTATAAGATTGTTCAAAGAATGAAGTGATTTATTCCATTTAAAAGGGGAGGTGGTATAGTATTCAAAACTGAAACACATTGAGAAATACTAGAGTAGAGAATAATAATACGTTAATATCTCAGACATTTCAAGTTTTTATCAAGAAAGACATGATTAATGAACAACCAAAATTAAAATTTCCCATAAAAATGAGATGAGTAAGAGAAGAAAGGCCGTATTTCCCATACATATATATATACACACACACACATATATAAATGTGTGTATATATATATATATATATATATATATATATATGTGTGTGTGTGTGTGTGTGTGTTTCTATGTGTACATGTGTCAACCGAAAAAGACTATAAGATGAGAGCTGAAATCCCCTTAGGAATCAACCTCTCAATTAAAATGGGATTGATTCTCCAAGGCAGCACTGTTAGAACAATTGCACGGACTGGGTCAATAATAAAGTGAGGACATTCTGCAAGCCATTCATAATCTAACTCCTGTCCCATAGTTCAGATGCCTGAAAATGTAAGTCTGAGCATATGCCTCTACAAAAAATTTCTCACTTCACCCTCAAACTTCAGGGTTATCTTTATAAGAGGTGATGAATAGAACCTTCAGTTGATCCTGAGAAGAAATTCAATTTGCTTTTTCCTGAGGCAGCATCCTGCCACCCACACATTATCTATAACCTGACTTGAGATAGCTCTTAGCATTCAAATGAACAAAAGTTCAAAAATGAAGAAAATACAGCTTTGGTACTATTGAATTCCAGTCCAAATCTGACTACAAAATTTAGAGTGTTAGAATAAAACCCAAATCTGAGTCACAGTACAGTGAACATATGGGTTCATATATCCATTGTAAACGGTCCTACTGGGAAAAGTTTAGGGAATCCATGTAGAAATAGTTGCCAAAACTCTATTGTATTTGTCTTTGGTCATCCTTTCTATCACCACAATCATTTTTAGTGTTTAAAGAGAGTGACATGGCAATAATAAATGGTCATCATAAGTACCCCTTCCCACATTATGGATTAATTTCAGTCCACAGTGTAAGAAGGGTGTTTTTATTTATTTTTTCCCTCCCTGTGTACAGCTTTTCTGTTTACAGTCCTTTGTTTTAAGCCAAGATTACCAAAGTGGGCACTTAGTGTTTACAGTCCTCAGACTGGCAATACAACACAAACACATTCAAAGCGAGTTTTATCATACTAGGCCAAGAACAGGCACTCAGCTGCTCTGGATGGGCTTCTACTTTTGATGCTTCCGTAAAATTATGTTACACCAAAGAAATGAAAATGTGGCCATGGTTTTTCTAGTATCACAAATCATATACAAAGCAAAGGGAAAATTCCACTCAACTTATAATAGAAAAGAGGCATTCATTTCCTCTAAAAAAATTATGATTTTAAATATCATGTGTTTTTTAAAAAAATATGGTAAACTCATAAGATAGCAAAAAAAAATTAATAGAAATTGCCATTATGTCATCACCTGGAGAAAACCATCACTAATATTTTAGAATATGTTTCACATTTTCCAATGAATTCATGAGTGTGTTCATCTGTATGTGACATAATATTTTTTATACAGACTACATTTTTACTTATATGTGTTGTATAATTTAAAACACTTTCATGGAAATTATTTTAGTGGCTACATAATATTTAAAGATGATGACATTATACTGTATTCCTTTTTTTCCTAAGTTTTTTGAGAAATATTTAACATAATATTTCACAGTTAAGTTGTACAACACAAAGATTTGGTATATGTGTAAATTCCAAGATAATTACCACAATAAGTTTAGTTAACATACATTACCTCACATAGTTAAGTTTTTTTCTTATGATGAGAGCTTTTAAGATTTACTCTTTCAGCAACTTTCAAATATACAATACAGTATTAAATATGGTCACCGTGCTGTACATTACATCCCATGACTTATTTATTATAAGTTGGTACCTTTTGACTACATTTATCCCCACACCTCCAAATCCTGTCTCTGGCAGCCATCAATATGTTCTCTGCTTCTCTAAGTTTGTTTCTTTTAGATTCCACATATAAGTGAGATCATATAGTATTTGTTCCTGCGTCTGACTAAATTCACTTACCAAGATGCCCCCAAGGTTCATCTATGTTGTTGCAAATGGCACAATTTTCTTCTTTTTTTATGGCTGTGAATAATATTCCATTGTAAACAAACATTTCCTTTATTCGTTCATCCATTTAGAATGTTTACATGTATTATTGGCTATTGTGACTAATGCTGCAACAAACATGGAGGTGCCGGTATCTTTTCAAAATAGAGACTTCGGGAATTTCAGTGTGGTGGCCCAGGTTCAATCCCTGGTCAGGGAACTAAGATCCTGCAAGCTGTGTGTTATGGCCAAAAAATATTTTTTTAATAATAATAATAAAATTATTTCCTTTTGATATAGACTCAGAATTGGCATTGCTGGGTCATATGGTAGTTCTATATTTAACTTTTGTGGAACCTCCATAATGTTTTCCATAGTGACTGTACCAATTTACACTTCCCTACCAACATGTACAAGGGTTCCCTTTTCTCCACATCCACACTAACACTTGTTTATTGTCTTTTTGATAACAGCCATTTAATTTGATGGCAGCCATTCTAACAAGTGTGAGGTGATATTTCATTGTGATTTTGATTTTCGTTTCCCTGATGATTAGTGATGTTGAGGATCTTTTCATGTATCTTTTGTCCATTTGTCGTCTTTGGAAAAATGTATATTCAGTTCCTCTGCCCATTTTTAATTAGATGGTTACTTATTTATTTTTGTATTGAGTTGTATGAATTCTTTATATATTGGGTTGGCCAAAAAGTTCATTTGGGTTTTTCCATAAGATGTTACGGAAAAACCCAAATGAACTTTTTGGCCAATCCACTATTTTTGGATATTAACCCCTTATCAGATATATGGTTTATATATATTTTCTCCCATTATTTAGGTTGCCCTTTGATCCTGGTTGGAGGTTTCCTTTGCTTCACAAAAGCTTTTTTTTTTTTTTAATTTCACGTAGTCCCACTTAACTTATAACTTATTTTTGTTTTTGTTGCCTCTTCTTTTGGTGTCATATCCAAAAAATCATTGCCAGGACTAATGAAAGGAGCTTACCCCCTATTATGTTTTCTTCCAGATATTTTATGGTTTCAGGTCTTACTTTCAAGTCTTTAATCCCTGTTGAGTAGATTTTTGTGTATGGTATAACATAGGGATCCAGTTTCATTATTTCACATGTGGCTGCCATGTTTTCTCAACACCATTATTGAAGAGACTATCATATCCCCATTGTGTATTCTTGACTCCTTTGTCATAAGTTGACTATCTGTAAGTTTATTTATGGCTCTCCATTCTGTTCTATTTATTGATCTATGTGTTTGTTTTTATGTCAGTACTGTAGTGTTTTGATTACTAAAGCTTTGTAATATAGCTTGAAATTCAGGAAATGTAATGCCTCCAGCTTTGTTCTTTCTCAAGATTGCTTTAGCTATTTAGGGTCTTTTGTGGTTCCATATGAATTTTAGGATTATTTTCTTCTATTTCTGTGAAAAAATTCCATTGGAATTTTAATAGGGATTGAATTGAATCTAAAAATGGCTTTGGGCACTATGCACATTTTAGCAACATGAATTCTTCCAATCCAAAAACATGGAAATTCCTTCTATTTATTTATCTTCTTCAGTTTCTTTCATTGACATCTTATAGCTTTCAGTGTACAGAATTTTCACCACCTTAAGTTTATTCCTAATTATTTTGGGGATACTATTTCAAATAGAATTTTTTTTCTAATTTCTCTTTCTGAAAGTTTATTCTTAGTGTATAGAAATGCAACTGATTTTTGCATATTGATTTTGTATCCTGTAACTTTCCTAAATGTATTTGTCCTAATGGGTTTTGGTATCTTTAGGGTTTTCTATGTATGATGTTATGTCATCTTCAAATAGAGAAAGTTTTACTTTTTTCTTTCCAATTTGGATGCCTTCTTTCATGCCTTCTCTTTTCTTGACAAATTGCTCTGGCTAGGACTTTCAGTACTATGTTGAATGAAAGTAGTGAGAGTGAGCATCTTTGTCTTGTTCCTGATCTTAGAGGAGAAAACCATAATTCAAAAAGAGTCATGTACCAAAATGTTCATTGCAGCTCTATTTATAATAGCCCGGAGATGGAAACAACCTAAGTGCCCATCATCGGATGAATGGATAAAGAAGATGTGGCACATATATACAATGGAATATTACTCAGCCATAAACAGAAACGAAATTGAGTTATCTGTAGTGAGGTGGATGCACCTAGAGTCTGTCATACAGAGTTAAGTAAGTCAGAAAGAAAAAGACAAATACCGTATGCTAACACATATATATGGAATTTAAGAAAAAAAAATGTCATGAAGAACCTAGGGGTAAGACAGGAATAAAGACACAGACCTACTGGAGAACGGACTTGAGGATATGGGGAGGGGGAAGGGTGAGCTGTGACAAAGCGAGAGAGAGGCATGGACATACATACACTACCAAACATAAGGTAGATAGCTAGTGGGAAGCAGCCACATAGCACAGGGATATCAGCTTGGTGCTTTGTGACCGCCTGGAGGGGTGGGATAGGGAGGGTGGGAGGGAGGAAGATGCAAGAGGGAAAACATATGGGAACATATGTTTATGTATAACTGATTCACTTTGTTATAAAGCAGAAACTAACACACCATTGTAAAGCAATTGTACCCCAATAAAGATGTTTAAAAAACTTTCAGCTTTTTCACCATTGAGTATGATGTTAGCTAAGGACTTATCATATACAGTCTTTATTACATTGAGGTACATTTCCTCTATACACACTTTGTTGAGAGTTTTTATTATGAAGGGATGTTGAATTTTGTCAAATTCTCTTTCTGTGTGTCTTAATTATGATTTTTTAATCCTTCATTTTGTTAATGCAGATCATATTGATATGTGTATGTTGAACCATTCTTTCCTCACTAGGATAAATCCCACTTGATCATAGTGTATGACACTTTTAATGTATGGTTAAATTTGGTCTGCTATTATTTTATTGAGGGTCTTTGCAACTATGTTCATCAGGGATATTGGTCTGTAATTTTCTTCTAGTGTCCTTATCTGATTTTGGTATCAAGGTAATGCTGGCCTTGTAAAATGAGTTGAGAAGTGTTCCCTCCTCTTCTCTTTTTGGAAGAGTTTGAGAAGGATCGATATTAATTCTTCTTTAAATGTTTGGTAGAATTCACTAGTGAAGTCATTTTATTTTTTTGATGGGAAGATTTTGATTCCTGATTTAATATACTTACTAGCTATTGATCTACTTGGATTTTCTGTTTCTTCATGATTAAGTCTTGATAGGTTGTATGTTTCTAAGAATTTATCCATCTTTTTCTAGGCTCTCCAATTTGTTCGTGTATAATTGTTCATAGTAACCTTATGATCCTTTGTGTTTCTGTGGCATTATTTGTAATGTTTCCTATTTCATTTATAATTTTATTTATTTGAGCCTTCTCTTTCTTGGTAAGTCTAGCTAACACTTCTTTTTCTTTTCTTTTTTTTTAAATATGTGGACATTGTAGCAGAGACTTTTGATGGCTACCAGAGACCATTCCCTTTCTCCCTCTTCTTTGGTCACATCTCATTATAAAAGCTTAATAAAACTTTCACTCAGTTTCCCAGGGTCCTATCTAGTTAGGTTAGCCAGGTGACCAAGCTCTGGTCATGAAGGAGACATCTAGAAGAATTACTCTTAAGGCATCTGCTTTTCTGATAAGAATAATAGATGAGAGAAGAGAGCTCTTTTTGCCTCTTGTTTCTCCTTCCTTCATGAACTTGATGTTTCAAGCCAGACAGCTTTCTTGCAACTTTGTAGTGACAACAGTAAAGATGAAACACAGGAATAGAGATGCAGACGTAGAGAACAGACATATAGACACAGAGGGGGAAGGGGAGGGTGGGACGAATTGGGAGATTAGGTTTGACATAAATACACTATCATGTGTAAAAAGATAGCTAGTGGGAACCTGCTGTGTAGCACAGGGAGCTCAGGTTGCTGCTCTGTGATGACCTAGATGGGTGGGACGGGGTTCGGGGTGAGAGGGAGGTCCAAGAGGGAGGGGATATAGGTATACATATAGCTGATTCACTTCATTGTACAGCTAACTCAACATTATAAAGCAATTTTACTCCAATAAAAAAATGCTGATAAACTATGGATGGATGAACAGAAAGGTAAAGTGAACCTGGAATCTTGCTCATATTGTTGAGCTGCGAGATTAACCCTAATACCGTTGTTACATATACAGTAAACGTGCTTACCACTAAAAAACCTTGCGTAATGCCTACCCGGATCTTTGCTATAGCCAGTATTTTTCCTAGCTGATCAGACATTTAGATGTTTTCAGGATTCTACTATATAAGACAACAATGAATGAAAATTTCCATACATAGACTTGTGTCCCCATTTCCTTATGTATTCTTTAAAATATAAAATGAAATAAATGTCAATTTATTATGTGTTTACAGAAAATCAATTGATTATAACTTTTAATATTTCAACAGAGAGCTGTACATAGTATTTTATCATTCTGAAATTGTAACATCTCTTACATGCAACAGTTCTCCTTTCCTTTCTAATACCTGTTTTTTGTTTGTTTTAAGGTAATTTTTATCAAAAAAAACACATTTTTAAACATCTTTATTGGAGTATAATTGCTTTACAATGGTATGTTAGTTTATGCTGTATAACAAAGTGAATCAGCTATATGTATACATATATCCCCATATCCCCTCCCTGGTGCATCTCCCTCCTACCCTCCCTATCCCACCCCTCTAGGTGGTCACAAATCACCGAGCTGATCTCCCTGTGTGATGCAGCTGCTTCCCACTAGCTATGTATTTTACATTTGGTAGTGTATATATGTCATTGCCATTCTTTCACATCCTCCCAACTTCCTCTTCCCCATCCCCGTGTCCTCAAGTCCATTCTCTATGTCTGCGTCTTTATTCCTGTCCTGCCCCTAGGTTCATTAGAACCATTTTTTTTATATTCCATATATATGTGTTAGCATATGGTATTTGTTTTTCTCTTTCTGACTTATTTCACTCTGTATGACAGCCTCTAGGTCCATCCACCTCACTACAAATAACTCAATTTCATTTCTTTCTATGGCTGAGTAATATTCCATGGTATATATATGCCACATCTTTATCCATTCATCTGTAGATGGACATTTAGGTTGCTTCCATGTCCTGGCTATTGTAAACAATGCTGGAATGAACATTGTGGTACATGACTCTTTTTGAATTGTGGTTTTCTCAGGGTATATGCCCAGTAGTGGGATTGCTGGGTTGTATGGTAGTTCCATTTTTAGTTTTCTAAGAAAGCTCCATACTCTTCTCCATAGTGGCTGTATCAATTTACATTCCCACGAACAGTGTATGAGGGTTCCCTTTTCTCCACACCCTATCCAGCATTTATTGTTTGTAGATTTTTTGATGATGGCCATTCTGACCAGCGACCAGTGTGAGGTGATACCTCATTGTAGTTTTAATTTGCATTTCTCTAATTAGTGATGTTGGCATATATTCATGTGTTTGTTGGCGATATGTATGTCTTTGGAGAAATGTCTATGTAGGTCTTTTGCCCATTTTTTGTTTAGGTTGTTTGCTTTTTCGATATTGAGCTGCATAAGCTGCTTGTATATTTTGGAGATCGATACTTTGTCAGTGGCTTCGTTGGCAAATATTTTCTCCCATTCTGAAGGTTGTCTTTTGGTCTTGTTTATGGATTCCTTTGCTGTGCAAAAGCTTTGAAGTTTCATTAGGTCCTATTTGTTTACTTTTTTTTTGTTTTCATTACTCTAGGAGGTGGGTCAAAAAAGAACTTGCTGCGATTTATGTCAGAGAGTGTTCTGCCTATGTTTTCCTCTAAGAGTTTTATAGTGTCTTGTCTTACATTTAGGTCTTTAATCCATTTGGAGTTTATTTTTGTGTATGGTGATAGGGAGTGTTCTAATTTCATTCTTTTCCATGTAGCTGTCCAGTTTTCCCAGCACCACTTATTGAAGAGGCTGTCTTTGCTCCATTGAATATTCTGGGCTCCTTTGTCACAGATTAGGTGACCATCGGTGTGTGGGTTTGTCTCTGGGCTTTCTATCCAGTACCATTGATCTGTCTTTCTCTTTTTGTGCCAGTACCATACTTTCTTGATGACTGTAGCTTGTAATATAATCTGAATTCAAGGAACCTGATTCCTCGAGCTCCATTTTTCTTTCTCAAGATTTCTTTGGCTCTTCGGGGTCTTTTGTGTTTCCATACAAATGGTAAGATTTTTTGTTCTAATATTGTGAAAAATAGCATTGGTAATTTGATAGGGATTGCATTGAATCTGTAGATTGCTTTGGGTAGTATAGTCATTTTCACAATATTGATTCTTCCAATACAAGGACATAGTATACCTCTCCATCTGTTTGTGTCATCTTTTATTTCTTTCAACAGTGTTTTACAGTTTTCTGTGTACAGGTCTATTGCCTCCTTAGGTAGGTTTATTCCTAGATATTTTATTCTTTTTGTTGTAATGGTAAGTGCGATTATTTCCTTAATTTCTCTTTCTGATCTTTCGTTGTTAGTGTATAGGAATGCAAGAGGTTTATGTGTTTTAATTTTGTATACTGTTTCTTTACCAAGTTCATTGATTAGCTCTAGTAGCTTTCTGATGGCATCTTTAGGATTCTCTATGCATCATATCATGTCATCTGCAAACCGTAACAGTTTTACTTCTTTGCCAATTTGGATTCCCTTTATTTCTTTTTCTTCTCTGATTGCTGTGGCTAGGATGTTTCAAAATTATGTTGAATAATAGTGGCAAGAGTGGACACCCTTGTCGTGTTCCTGATCTTAGAGGAAATGCTTTCAGGTTTTCACCATTGAGAATAATGTTTGCTATGGGTTTTTCATATATGACCTTTATTATGTTGAGGTAGGGTCCCTCTATGCCTACATTTGGGAGAGTTTTTATCATTAATGGATGTTAAATTTTGTCAAAAGCTTTTTCTGCATCTATTGAGATGATCATGCGGTTTTTATTCTTCGGTTTGTTAATATGGCATATCACATTGATTGATTTGTGTATATTGAAGAATCCTTGCATCCCCAGGATGAATCCCATTTGATCATGGTGTATGATCCTTCTCATGTGTTGTTGGATTCCGTTTGCTAATATTTGTTGAGGATTTTTGCGTCTATGTTCATCAGTGGTATTGGCCTGTAATTTTCTTTTTTTGTAGTATCTTTGTCTGGTTTTGGTATCAGGGTTTTGGTGGCCTCATAGAATGAGGTTGGGAGTGTTCCTCCCTCTCCTATATTTTGGAAGAGTTTGAGAAGGATAGGTATTAGCTCTTCTCTAAATGTTTGATAGAATTCACCTGTGAAGCCATCTTGTCCTGGACTTTGGTTTGTTGGAAGATTTTTAATCACAGTTTCAATTTCATTACTTGTGACTGGTCTGTTCATATTTTCTGTTTGTTCCTGGTTCAGTCTTTGAAGGTTGTACTTTTCTAAGATTTTGTCCCTTTCTTCCGTGTTGTCCATTTTATTGGCATACAGCTGCTTGTAGTAGTCTCTTATGATCCTTTGTATTTCTGTGTGTTAACTGTAACTTCTCCTTTGTCATTTCTAATTTTATTTTATTTTATTTTTTTACAAATTTATTGCAGTATAATTGCTTTACAATGGTGTGTAAGTTTCTGCTTTATAACAAAGTGAATCAGTTATACATATACTTATGTCCCCATATCTCTTCCCTCTTGCATCTCCCTCCCTCCCACCCTCCCTATCCCACCCCACTAGGTGGTCACAAAGCACCGAGCTGATCTCCCTGTGCTATGCGGCTGCTTCCCACTAGCTATCTATTTTACATTTGGTAGTGTATATATGTCATTGCCACTCTCTTACTTTGTCACAGCTTACCCTTCCCCCTCCCCATATCCTCAAGTCCATTCTCTAGTAGGGCTGTGTCTTCATTCCCGTCTTACCCCTAGGTTCTTCATGACATTTTTCTTTTCTTAGATTCCATATATATGTGTTAGCATATGGTGTTTGTCTTCCTCTTTCTGACTTATTTCCTCTGTATGACAGACTCTAGGTCCATCCACCTCACTACAAATAACTCAATTTCGTTTCTTTTTATGGCTGAGTGTTATTCCATTGTATATATGTGCCACATCTTTATCCATTCATCCGATGATGGACACTTAGGTTGCTTCCATCTCCTGGCTATTGTAAATAGAGCTGCAATGAACATTTTGGTACATGACTCTTTTTGAATTATGGTTTTCTCAGGGTATATGCCCAGTAGTGGGATTGATGGGTCATATGGTAGTTCTATTTGTAGTTTTTGTTTGTTTGTTTGTTTTTGTTTGTGGTACGTGGGCCTCTCACTGTTGTGGTGTCTCCCGTTGCGGAGCACAGCCTCCGGACGCGCAGGCTCAGCGGCCATGGCTCACGGGCCCAGCCGCTCCGCGGCATGTGGGATCTTCCCGGACCGGGGCACGAACCCGTGTCCCCTGCATCGGCAGGCGGACTCTTAACCACTGAGCCACCAGGGAAGCCCTATTTGTAGTTTTTTAAGGAAGCTCCATACTGTTCTTGATAGTGGCTGTACCAATTCACATTCCCACCAGAAGTGCAAGAGTGTTCCCTTTTCTCCACACCCTCTCCAGCGTTTATGGTTTCTAGATTTTTTGATGATGGACATTCTGACTGGTGTGAGATGATATCTCATTGTAGTTTTGATTTGCATTTCTCTAATGATTAATGATGTTGAGCATTCTTTCATGTGTTTGTTGGCAATCTATATATCTTCTTTGGAGAAATGTCTATTTAGGTCTTCTGTCCATTTTTGGATTAGGTTGTTTGTTTTTTCATATTGAGCTGCATGAGCTGCTTGTAAATTTTGGAGATTAATCCTTTGTCAGTTGCCTCATTTGCAAATATTTTCTTCCATTCTGAACGTTGTCTTTTGGTCTTGTTTATGGTTTCCTTTGCTGTGCAAAAGCATTTAAGTTTCATTAGGTCCCATTTGTTTATTTTTGTTTTTATTTCCATTTCTCTAAGAGGTGGGTCAAAAAGGATCTTGCTGTGATTTATGTCATAGAGTGTTCTGCCTATATTTTCCTCCAAGAGTTCAATAGTTTCTGGCCTTATATTTAGGTCTTCAATCCATTTTGAGCTTATTTTTGTGTATGGTGTTATGGAGTGTTCTAATCTCATACTTTTACATGTACCTGTCCAGTATTCCCAGCACCACTGATTGAAGAGGCTGTCCTTTCTCCACTGTATATTCCTACCCCCTTTATCAAAGATAAGGTGACCATTTGTGCGTGGATTTATCTCTGGGCTTTCTATCCTCTTCGATTGATCTATATTTCTGTTTTTGTGCCAGTACCATACAGTCTTAATTACTGTAGCTTTGTAATATAGTCTGAAGTCAGGAGGCCTGATTCCTCCAGCTCTGATGTCGTTCTCAAGATTGCTTTGGCTATTCGGGGTCTTTTTTGTTCCCATACAAATTGTGAAATCATTTGTTCTAGTTCTGTGAAAAATGCCAGTGGTAGTTTGATAGGAATTGCATTCAATCTGTAGATTGCTTTGGGTAGTAGAGTCATTTTCACAATGTTGAGTTTTACAATCCAAGAACATGGTATATCTCTCCATCTATTTGTATCATCTTTAATTTCTTTCATCAGTGTCTTATAATTTTATGCATACAGGACTTTTGTCTCCTTGGGTAGGTTTATTCCTAGGTATTTCATTCTTTTGTTGCAATGGTAAATAGGAGAGTTTTTAAAATTATACCCTCAGGTTTTTCATCATTAGTGTATAGGAATGCCATAGATTTCTGTGCATTAATTTTGTATCCTTCTAATTTACCAAATTCATTGATTAGCTCTAGTAGTTTTCTGGTAGCATCTTTAGGATTCTCTATTTATAGTAACATATCATCTGCAAACAGTGACAGCTTTACTTCTTCTTTTCCGATTTGCATTCCTTTTATTTCCTTTTTTTCTCTGATTGCTGTGGCTAAAACTTCCAAAACTATGTTGAATAATAGTGGTGAGAGTGGGCAACTTTGTCTTGTTCCTGATCTTAGTGGAAATGGTTTCAGTTTTTCACCTTTCAGAATGATGTTGGCTGTGGGTTTGGCATATATGGCCTTTATTATGTTGAGGAAAGTTCCCTCTATGCCTACTTTCTGGAGGGTTTTTATCATAAATGGGTGTTGAATTTTTTCAAAAGCTTTCTCTGCATCTATTCAGAAGATCATATGGTTTTTCTCCTTCAGTTTGCTAATATGGTATATCATGTTGATTGATTTGCGTATATTGAAGAATCCTTGCATTCCTGGAATAAACCCCACTTGATCATGGTGTATGATCCTTTTAATGTGCTGTTGGATTCTGTTTGCTAGTATTTTGTTGAGGATTTTTGCGTCTATGTTCATCAGTGATATTGGCCTGTAGTTTTCTCTCTTTGTGACATCCTTGTCTGGTTTTGGTATCAGGGTGATGGTGTCCTCGTAGAATGAGTTTGGGAGTGTTCCTCCTTCTGCTATATTTTGAAAGAGTTTGAGAACGATAGGTGTTATCTCTTCTCTAAATGTTTGATAGAATTCTCCTGTGAAGTCATCTGGTCCTGGGCTTTTGTTTGTTGGAAGATTTTTAATCACGGTTTCAATTTCAGTGCTTGTGATTGGTCTGTTCATATTTTCTATTTCTTCCTGATTCAGTCTTGGCAGATTGTGCATTTCTAGAATTTGTCCATTTCTGCCAGGCGGTCCATTTTATTGGCATAGAGTTCCCTGTAGTACTCTCTCACGGTCTTTGTATTTCTGCAGTGTCAGTTGTTACTTCTCCTTTTTCCTTTCTAATTCTATTGATTTGAGTCTTCTCTCTTTTTGTACTGATCAGTCTGGCTAATGGTTTATCAACTTTGTTTATCTTCTCAAAGAACCAGCTTTTAGTTTTATTGATCTTTGCTATTGTTTCCCTCATTTCTTTTTCATTTATTTCTGATCTGATATTTATGATTTATTTCCTTCTGCTACCTTTGGGGTTTTTTGGTTCTTTCTTTAATTGCCTTAGGTGCAAGGTGAGGTTGTTTATTCGAGATGTTTCTTTTTTCTTAATGTCAGATTGTATTGCTATAAACTTCCATCTTAGAAATGCTTTTGCTGCATCCCATAGGTTTTGGGTCGTCCTCTCTTCATTGTCATTTATTTCTTGGTATTTTTTGATTTCCTCTTTGATCTCTTCAGTGATCACTTCGTTATTAAGTAGTGTATTTTTAACCTCCATGTGTTTGTATTTTTTATAGATTTTTTCCTGTAATTGATATCTAGTCTCATAGCGTTGTGGTTGGAAAAGGTACTTGATACAATTTCAATTTTCTTAAATTTACTGAGGCTTGATTTGTGACCCAGGATATGATCTTTCCTGGAGAATGTTTCATGAGCACTTGAGAAAAATGTGTATTCTGTTGTTTTTGGATGGAATGTTCCTATAAATATCAATTAAGTCCATCTTGTTTAATGTGTCATTTAAAACTTGTGTTTCCTTATTTATTTTCATTTTGGATGATCTGTCCATTGGTGAAAGTGGGGTGTTAATGTCCCCTACTATAAATGTGTTACTGTTGATTTCCCCTTTTATGGCTGTTAGTATTTGCCTTATGTATTGAGGTGCTCCTCTGTTGGGTACATACATATTTACAATTGTTATATATTCTTGGATCGATCCCTTGATCATTATGTAGTGTCCTTCTTTGTCTCTTGAAATAGTCTTTATTTTAAACTCTATTTTGTCTGATATGAGAATTGCTACTCCAGCTTTCTTTTGTTTTCCATTTGCATGGAATATCTTTTTCCATCCCCGCACTTTCAGTCTGTATGTATCCCTAGGTCTGAAGTGGGTCTCTTGTACACAGCATATATATGGGTCTTGTTTTTGTATCCATTCAGCTAATCTGTGTCTTTTGGTGGGAGCATTTAGTCCATTTACATTTAAGGTAATTATCGATATGTATGTTCCTATTCCCATTTTCTTAATTGTTTTGGGTTTGTTGTTATACATCTTTTCTTTCTCTTGTGTTTCTTGCCTAGTGAAGTTCCTTTAGCAGTTGTTGTAAAGCTGATTTGGTGGTGCTAAACTCTCTCAGCTTTTGCTTGTCTGTGAAAGTTTCTGAATTTCCATCCAGGAAATCTGAATGAGATCCTTGCTGGGTAGAGTAATCTTGGTTGTAGGTTTTTCTCCATCACTTTAAATATGTCCTGCCAGTGCCTTCTGGCTTGCAGAGTTAATGCTGGGAGATCAGCTGTTAACCTTATGGGGATTCCCTTGTATGTTATCTGTTGCTTTTCCCTTGCTGCTTTTTATATTCTTTCTTTGTATTTAATTTTTGACAGTTTGATTAATATGTGTCTTGGCGTATTTCTCCTTGGATTTCTCCTGTATGGGACTCTCTGTGCTTCCTGGACTTGATTAACTATTTCCTTTCCCATATTAGGGAAGTTTTCAACTATAATCTCTTCAAATATTTTCTCAGTCCCTTTCTTTTTCTCTTCTTCTTCTGGAACCCCTATAATTCAAATGTTGGTGCGTTTGATGTTGTCCCAGAGGTCTCTGAGACTCTCCTCAGTTCTTTACATTCTTTTTTCTTTATTCTGCTCTGCAGTAGTTATTTCCATTATGTTATCTTCCAGGTCACTTATCCGTTCTTCTGCCTCAGTTATTCTGCTGTTGATCCCTTCTAGAGTATTTTTAATTTCATTTATTGTGTTGTTCATCGTTGCTTGTTTCCTCTTTAGTTCTTCTACGTCCTTGTTAAATGTTTCTTGCATTTTCTCTATTCGATTTCCAAGATTTTGGATCATCTATAGTATCATTATTCTGAATTCTTTTTCATGTAGACTGCTTATTTCCTCTTCATTTGTTAGGTCTGCTGGGTTTTTATCTTGCTCCTTCATCTGCTGTGTGATTTTCTGTCTTCTCATTTTGCTTATATTACTGTGCTTGGGGTCTCCTTTTTGCAGGCTGCAGGTTCGTAGTTCCCGTTGTTTTTGGTGTCTGTCTCCAGTGGCTAAAGTTGGTTCAGTGGGTTGTGTAGGCTTCCTGGTTGAGGGGACTAGTGCCTGTGTTCTGGTGGATGAGGCTGGATCTTGTCTTTCTACTGGGCAGGTCCACATCTGATGGTGTGTTTTGGGGTGTCTGTGGCCTTATTATGATTTTAGGCAGCCTCTCTTCTAATGGTGGGGTTGTGTTCCTGTCTTGCTTGTTGTTTGGTATATGGTGTCCAGCACTGTAGCTTGTTGGTCATTGTGTGAAGCTGGGTGTTGGTGTTGAGATGGAGATCTCTGGGAGATTTTTGCCATTTGATATTATGTGGAGCTGCAAGTTCTCTTGTGGACCAGTGTCCTGAAGTTGGCTCTCCCACCTCAGAGGCACAGAACTGATTCTTGGCTGCAGCACCAAGAGCCTTTCTTCCACACAGCTCAGAATAAAAGGGAGAAAAAGTAGAAAGAAAGGAGGTAAGGAAGAAAGAAAGAAAGAAAGAAGGAAAGAAAGAAAGAATAAAATAAAGTAAGATAAAATAAAGTTATTAAAATAGAAAAAAAAATTTTTAAGTAAAAAAAATACGGACAGACAGAACCCTAGGAATAATGGTGAAAGCAAAGCTATACAGACAAAATCTCGCACAGAACCATACACATACACACTCATAAAAAGAGGAAAAGAGAAAAAAAAATAAATCTTGCTCTCAAAGTCCTCCTCCTCAATTTGGGATGATTCGTTGTCTATTCAGGTATTCCACAGATGCAGGGTACATCAAGTTGATTGTGGGCATTTAATCCACTGCTCCTGAAGCTGTTGGGAGAGATTTCCCTTTCTCTACTTTGTTTGCACAGCTCCCGGGTTTCAGCTTTGGATTTGGCCCCGCCTCTGCATGTAAGTCGCCGGAGGGCATCTGTTCTTCGCTCAGACAGGACGGGGTTAAAGGAGCCGCTGCTTCGGGGGCCCTGGCTCACTCACGCCGGGGGGGAGGAAGGGATATGGATGCCCGCCGAGCCTGCAGCGGCAGAGGCTGGCATGACATTGCAACAGCCTGAGGCATGCCGTGTGTTCTCCCGGGAATGGTGTCCCTGGATCATGGGACCCTGGCAGTGGTGGGCTGCACAGGCTCCCAGGAGGGGAGGTGTGGATAGTGACCTGTGCTCACACACAGGCTTGTTTTTGGCAGCAGCAGCAGCCTTTAGAGCCTCATGCCCGTCTCTGGGGTTCACGCTGTTAGCTGTGCCTCATGCCCATCTCTGGAGCTCCTTTAAGCAGCGCTCTTAATCCCCTCTCCTCGCGCACCAGGAAACAAAGAGGGAAGAAAAAGTCTCTTGGCTCTTCGATAGGTCCAGACTTTTCCCCAGACTCCCTCCGGGCTAGCTGTGGTGCACTAAACCCTTAAGGCTGTGTTCATTCAGCCAACCTCAGTCCTCTCCCTGTGATCTGACCGATGCCCGAGCCTCATCTCCAAGCCTCGCCCGCCCCAGCGGGTGAGCAGACAAGCCTCTTGGGCTGGTGAGTGCCGGTCAGCACCGATCCTCTGTGCAGGAATCTCTCCGCTTTCCCCTCACACCCCTGTTGCTGTGCTCTCCTCCGCGGCTCTGGAGCTTCCCCACTTAACCACCCACGGTCGCCACCCACGAAAGGGCTTCCTTTTGTGTGGAAACCTTTCCACCTTCACGGCTCCCTCCCACTGGTGCAGGTTCCGTCCCTATTCTTTTGTCTCTGTTTATTCTTTTTTCTTTTGCACTCAGGTACGTGGGGGAGTTTCTTGCCTTTTGGGAAGTCTGAGGTCTTCTGCCAGCGTTCAGTAGGTGTTCTGTAGGAGTTGTTCCACGTGTAGGTGTATTTCTGATGTATCTGTGGGGAAGAAGGTGATCTCCACGTCTTACTCTTCCGCCATCTTCCCTCTCTAATTTTATTGATTTGAGTCTTCTCCCTTTTGTTTCTTGATGAGTCTGGCTAAAGGTTTATCAATTTTTTTTATCTCTTTTTTATCTTCAATTTTTTTTATCTCTTTTTTATCTCTTTATCTGCCAGCTTTTAGTTTTATTGACCTTTGCTATCATTTCCTTCATTTCTTTTTCATTTATTTCTGATCCGATGTTTATGCTTTCTTTCCTTCTGTGAACTTTGGAGTTTTTTTGTTCTTCTTTCTCTAATTGCTTTAGGTGTAAGGCTAGAATGTTTATGTGAGATGTTTCTTGAGGTAGTGTTGTATTCCTATAAACTTCCCTCTTAGAACTGCTTTTGCTGCATCCCATAGGTTTTGGGTTGTCCTGTTTTCGTTGTCATTTGTTTCTAGGTATTTTTTGATTTCCTTCTTGATTACTTCAGTGACCTCTTGGTTATTTAGTAGTGTATTGTTTAGCCTCCATGTGTTTGTAATTTTTACAGTTTTTTTTTCCTGTAATTGATTTTAATCTCATAACATTGTGGTTGGAAAAGATGCTTGATACAATTTCAATTTTCTTAAATTTACCAAGGCTTGATTTGTGACCCAAGATGTGATCTATCCTGGAGAATGTTCCATGAGCACTCGAGAAGAAAGTGTATTCTGCCGCTTTTGGGTAGAATGTCCTATAAATATCAATTAAGTCTTTCTGGTCTATTGTGTTATTTAAAGCTTGTGTTTCCTTATTCATTTTCTGTCTGGATGATTTGTCCATTGGTGTAGTGCGGTGTTAACGTCCTCCACTATTTTTGTAGTACTGTCAGTTTCCCCTTTTATGGCTGTTAGTATTTGCCTTATGTATTAAGGTGCTCCTATGTTGGGTGCATAGATATTTACAAGTGTTATATCTTCTTCTTGGATTGATTCATTGATCATAATGTAGTGGCCTTCCTTGTCTCTTGTAACATTCTTTATGTTAAAGTCTATCTTTTCTGATATGAGTATTGCTACTCCAGCTTTTTTTCTTTTTTCTTTTTTTTTTTTTTGCAGTACATGGGCCTCTCACTGTTGTGGCCTCTGCCATTGCGGAGCACAGGCTCCGGATGCACAGGCTCAGTTGCCATGGCTCACGGGCATAGCTGCTCCGTGGCATGTGGGATCTTCCCAGACAGGGGCACAAACCCATGTCCCCTGCATCAGTAGGCGGACTCTCAACCACTACGCCACCAGGAAAGCCCTCCAGCTGTCTTTTGATTCCATTTGCATGGAATATCTTTTTCCATCCGGTCACTTTCAGTCTGTATGTGTCCCTAGGTCTGAAGTGGGTCTCTTGTAGACAGCATATATATGGGTCTTGTTTTTGTATCCATTCAGCTAGTCTGTGTCTGTTGGTTGGAGCATTTAATCCATTTACATTTAAGGTAATTATAGATGTGTATGTTCCTCTTACCATTTTCTTGATTGTTTTGGGTTTGTTCTTGTAGGTCTTTTTCTGTTCTTGCATTTCTCACCTAGAGAAGTTCCTTTAGCATTTGTCATAAGGCTCATTTGGTTGTGCTGAATTCTCTTAGCTTTTGCTTGTTTGAAAAGCTTTTGATTTCTCCATCAAATTTGAATGAGATTCTTGCTGGGTAGAGTAATCTTGGTTGTGGGTTTTTCCCTTTCATCACTTTAATTATGTACTGCCACTCCCTTCTAGCCAGCAGAGTTTCGCTGAAAAATCACCTGATAACCTTATGGGGATTCTGTTGTAGGTTATTTGTTGCTTTTCCCTTGCTGCTTTTAATATTTTTTCTTTGCATTTAATTTTTGTTTGTTTGATTAATATGTGTCCTGGTGTGTTTCTCCTTGTGTTCATCCTGTTTGGAACTCTCTGTGCTTCCTGGACTTGGGTGGCTGTTTCCTTTCCCATGTTAGGGAAGTTTTCGACTCTAATCTCTTCAAATAATTTCTCAGGCCCTTTCCCTTTCTCTTCTTCTTCTGGGACTCCTATAATTTGAATGTTGGTGCATTTAATGTTGTCTCCGAGGTCTCTGAGACTGTCCTCATTTCTTTTCATTCTTTTTTTCTTTATTCTGCTCCTTGGCCGTTATTTCCACCATTCTATTTTCCAGCTCACTTATTTATTCCTCTGCCTCAGTTATTCTGCTGTTGATTCCTTCTAGTGTATTTTTCATTTTAGTTATTGTGTTGTTCATCACTGATTGTTTGTTCTTTAGTTCTCCTATGTCCCTGTTAAACATTTCTTGAATCTTCTCGATCCGTGCCTCCATTCTATTTCTGAGATCTTGGATCATCTTTATTATTATTACCCTGAATTCTTTTTCAGGTAGACTGCCTATTTTCTCTTCATTTATTTGGTCTTGTGGGATTTTACCTTGCTACTTTGTCTGCAACATATTTCTCGGTTGTCTTATTTTGTCTAACCTACTGTGTTTATGATCTTCTTTCCACAGGCTACAGGGTTGTAGTCCCTCTAGCTTCTGGTGTCTGCCCCCTGGTGAGTGAGTCCAGTCCAGGGGCTTGTGCAGGCTTCCTGGTGGGAGGGTCTTGTGCCTGTGCTCTGGTGGATGGATTGAGTCTTTTCCCTCTGTAGGGCAGGGCCTCATCAGGTGGTGTGTTTTGGGGTGTTTGTGGGCTTAGTACGACTTTAGGCAGCCTGTCTACTGATGGGTGGGGCTGTATTCCTGTCTTGCTGGTTGTTTGGCATGAGGTGTCTAGCACTGGAGCCTGTCTAGGCAGTTATATGGGGCTGGGTCTTGGTGTTGATATGGGTACTTCCAGGAGTGTGCATGCCAATTAAGATTCCTTGGATCCAGGAATTCTCTGGTGGCTCAGTGTCCTGGACTCTGTGATCCCACCCCAGAGGCTTGGGTCTGTTAGATGTTGACACAGTAATTAATTATTTAAATATTTTGGTTTCCACAGAGGGGTTGTTATTTTGTTGTGATTGTTAATTTATAAGATGGTAGTTATGGTCATAGTTATTATTTTTACCTACTAATTCTGTTTATACTAAACTGAAAGTAAAACCTCTGCTATTTCTGCTTTGTACAAACAATTTTTTGTAGAGTATTACAACCATATTTTGTACATCTTAGAGGCATTTAAAAAGAAAATATATTTTCTGCTCTGATTACAATGCTTAATATAGTTCTATCCAACTTCATTAATTCTACTCAAAACTGAGATGTCATCACTTAATTTTTGACTACTACTTATGATAAAAACTGATAGTGATGTTAACTTTCCCAGTTGTAATTAAGCTCCTGTTCATCTCTCCTTGAATTCCTAAAATTTATTTCCATATTTTTATTCACATAAATTCACATAAATGTCTGGCTCTTATAATTTCTTTATGGTATTTAACTTTCATGTATATGGAAATACTTTTTTTTCAATTTTTTCCCCTTACTCTTTCGTCTGCTCTTAATATTAACAAACTGTTTTTGTTTTAGTGGTTTTTACTTAATGTATCTTTGCTCACTTTTTTTTTTAACATCTTTATTGGGATATAATTGCTTTACAATGGTGTGTTAGTTTCTGCTTTATAACAAAGTGAATCAGTCATACATAAACATATGTTCCCATATGTCTTCCCTCTTGCATCTCCCTCCCTCCCACCCTCCCTATCCCACCCCTCCAGGCTGTCACAAAGCACTGAGCCAATATCCCTGTGCCATGCGGCTGCTTCCCACCAGCTATCTACCTTACTACGTTTGTTAGTGTGTATATGCCCATGACTCTCTCTCGCCCTGTCACAGCTCACCCTTCCCCCTCCCCATAACCTCAAGTCCGTTCTCTAGGAGGTCTGCGTCTTTATTCCTGTTTTACCCCTAAGTTCTTCATGACATTTTTTTTTCTTAAATTCCATATATATGTGTTAGCATACGGTATTTGTCTTTTTCTTTCTGACTTACTTCACTCTGTATGACAGACTCTAGGTCTATCCACCTCATTACAAATAGCTCAATTTCGTTTCTTTTTATGGCTGAGTAATATTCCATTGTATGTATGTGCCACATCTTCTTTATCCATTCATCCGATGATGGGCACTTAGGTTGTTTCCATCTCCGGGCTATTGTAAATAGAGCTGAGATGAACATTTTGGTACATGACTCTTTTTGAATTTTGGTTTTCTCAGGGTATATGCCCAGTAGTGGGATTGCTGGGTCATATGGTAGTTCTATTTGTAGTTTTTTAAGGAACCTCCATACTGTTCTCCATAGTGGCTGAACCAATTCACATTCCCACCAGCAGTGCAAGAGTGTTCCCTTTTCTCCACACCCTCTCCAGCATTTATTGTTTCTAGATTTTTTGATGATGTCTTTGCTCACTTTTTTATTCTTTATCTTTCTGATTAAAAAATAGGTGCCTCTATTTAAAACCTATTTTTTATTTTACTTAATTTTATTGTAACTAAAATGTTTGTTATTTTTAAGTGTTTGTATCTTCACACTGACTGCTGTTTCCTACCCTTAGATTTCTGTCTTTTACTGTATGGTGTTTATTTGCTCTTCCTTGTCCTGTTATAAAAGTATATATGCTGTATTTGATTCTACAGTGGTTACCTCAAAATTTTTCAAAAATTCACAAACTCTGTAATTCTCTATGTTGCTATTTTATAAAATCATTCTGAGAAGAACTAGCCTAGGAGATATTAATAGGTAGTCCTAATGATCAGAAAAGCTTGGGATGTAACAACCCCCTGTAAAATCTTAACAGCTTATAACAACAGGTTAGCATTTTCTCTCAGTTCTCTAGGGCGAGTGGGTTCAGCTCAGGGTCCCTGAGTTTGTCAGGTTGGACAGGGTTCCAGTCATTAGAACCCACAATTGTGGTGGATGCCCAGGAGGACTCACTGTGATAGCTGGTAGCTTATCCTGGCTGTTGCTGAGACTGGGCTGGGCTTACCAACTAGTGTGTCCACACACAGTTTTAACATGTGACTTTTTCTTCTCACAACATGGTGGCGACTGGGTTCTGAAACAGAAAATCCCAAGAAAAAAGTGATCTAAGAATACCAAGCATGGGGCTTCCCTGGTGGTGCAGTGGTTGAGAGTCCGCCTGCTGATGCAGGGGACACGGGTTCATGTCCCGGTCCAGGAGGATCCTGCATGCCGAGGAGTGGCTGGGCCTGTGAGCCATGGCCACTGAGCCTGTGCTCTGCAACAGGAGAGGTCACAACAGTGAGAGGCCTGCGTACCGCAAAAAAAAAAAAAAAAAAGAATACCAAGCAATACCTGTAAGATGACTTTATCTAGCCTCACAAGTCCTAGGAAAAAACTTCTGATGCATTAAATTGCTCAGAAAAAGTTAAGGCCAACCCAGAATCAAGAGGAGGGAAAATAAGTTCCACCTTTTGTTGGAAAGAACAGTATTTTCAAACAAGGAGGGAAGGAATTGGTAGAGGTCATCTTTTAAAGATTGACAAAACTTTCTCGTAGTTACAATATTTTTGAACATGTTGAAGAAAAACCTTGTGTAACAGCTAACCAAATTATTTATTCTAGGCAAGTCTTTTTCTCACATTTAACTTGCCATTCTTATAGCAACATTCCCTTAACAAGTAGCTTCAGAAGTGTGGCTTTAGGCCAGCACTGTCTAATAGAAATATACTACACATCTTGCGTAATTTTAAGTGTTCTAATAATCACATTAAAACACAAAAATGAATTTAATAGCATATTTTATTTAACCCATTATTTCTAAAATATCATTATAACAAAATCAACAAAAAATAAGATGTTTTACCTATTTTTGTATTTGTCTTTGAAATCCAGTGTTGTTGAAATCTTATTTCCGTATTAATTTTCTCTCTGGGTGATCTATCCATTGTTCATAGTGGAGTATTAAAGTGCAATACTATTATTATGTTGCTGTTTATTTCTCCTTTTAGTTCCATTTGTATTTTCTTTATATAGTTAAGTAATCTGATGTTGGATGCTTAAATATTTACAACTGCTATGTTTTCTTGATGAATTAACCTCTTTATCATTACATAATAACCGTCTTTGTCTCTTGTGACATTTTTAGCTTAAATTTTATTTTGTCTAAGTACCAGACAACCCTTGGTCTCTTTTTTTTTTTTTGCTTTTTTATTTTTTTTTTGGTTTTTTGCAGTACGCAGGCCTCTCGCCGCCGTGGCCTCTCCTGCCGCGGAGCACAGGCTCCGGACGCGCAGGCCCAGCGGCCATGGCCCACGGGCCCAGCCACTCCGCAGCACGTGGGATCCTCCTGGACCGGGGCACGAACCCGTGTCCCCTGCATCGGCAGGCGGACTCCCAACCACTGCGCCACCAGGGAAGCCCCCCTTGGTCTCTTTTAGTTAACATTTGCTTGGAATAGCTTTTTCCATCTCTTCACTTTCAGTCTATGCATATCATTATGGCTAAAATGAGTCTCTTGTAGGCATCATATCATTGTATCTTGTTTATATATCCACTCAGCCACTCTTGTATTTTAATTGGAAAACTTAATCCATAATGTTTAAAGTAACTACTGATGGGTGTAGACTTACTATTGCCATTTTGTTCATTGTTTTCTGACTGTTTTGTAGCTCCTTTTATTCTTTGCCCCTCTCTTGTCTTGCTTTGTCATATGATGACTTTCTGTGGCAATTTGCTTTCATTCCTTTGTCTTACTCTTTTGTACTACAGATTTTTCCTTTGTGCTTACCATGAGGCTACATAAAATATTTTATAGTTAAGCATCCTATTTTAAGCTGGACCACTGGCTGGGCTGCACAGTCACCTCTGGTTGGGTGGGATTACCACCTAGCAGGGTTGTGCCTACAGTTGGAGTCTATGGTTAGTGCTGTAAGCTGGGCTCCTCAATATTTCCTGGCCAGAATGAGGCTTTAGGCTGTGCTTCCCAAGTGGAGCAGTCTGGATTCTGCATTCAGGCAGGTCTTCAAACAGAGCTTCATGATCAGACAGGGGATAGGCTGTGCTCCACAATCAGGAGAGCCATAGTCTGTGGCCTGAAGTTAGATCAGGCCACACACTAGATTCCACCATTGGGCAGGTGTTGGTTGTGCTCTGCTGTTGGGCAAGGTGAGTGGCCAAGTTCCTGGTCAGGTGGGGCCCCCAACTGAACCCTGCAGTTAGGTATTGCTGGAGGCTGCTGTGCTCCTTGGTTGGGCAGGGTTGCTATCCAGGCTCCCTGGTCAGGTGGTGCCAGGGACTGTACTCAACAATCAGGCAGGGCCATAAGTTGTACTCTATAGTTGGGCAAGGCTGTAAACTGGGATCTGAGGCTGGGCAGTTCCACAGGATGGGCTCTGAGGCCAGCTGGAATCACTGTTTCAGCTTCCTGGTCAGATTGGGCAGGAGAGTTTTCTCAGCAGCTGGGCACATCTGCTGACTTGCTTGCCTACTCAGGCATGCCATTGAATGTGCTCTGCAACTGCCTGGCATCTATGGCCAGACTTCCTGGTGGGGCAGGACAGGAGCCATGCTCAGCAGTTGGACAGGGCTGATGACTTGCTGTCCTGTCTGGGTAGGGCTGTAGAATGGGCTCCACAGTTTATATGGCTGTTGGCTGGGGACCCAAACAAGGCAGAATGGCTCACTGAGTTCTCTGGCCAGATGGAGCCATAGCTTGGATCCCTGCTTGGGCACCACCACCAGCAGAAACGTGTTCTTCCAATATTCATGCACTGGCTGCTGTAAGCTGTGACCTCCTTCTGCATCTCTGTCTGATCCCTCATAGTCCAGGCACAGCCAGTGATGCCCGTGAGGCAAGATCCAAGGAGCCCTTCTGGGAAGTATGACAGTGGTGTGAAGCAGGATGTCTACCTTGGGCTCTCTTTTGCCCACTAGAGAAACTGGAGGCCAGTGGGGGCTCTTATCAGTGTGGTGCCTTGCCAACCTGTGGGAGAAGCCATGCAGTCAAAGTGAAATCTCCTTTGACCTCTTCTAATGTGGTCCTTCTCAGTCTCTATGGTCCAAGGGAATGCTTCTGCCTAACCTGTGGGTTCTGGAATCTTCACAAAGGTCTTTTCTATGGATAATTGCTAGTTGGTCTTGTCAGTGGGAATGAAGTCAGGAAGCACCTATTCTGCCATCTTAATGACATCACCTTGTTTCTTTTAATAAGGAAAAAGTAACCTGGCTTCAGATTGTCAGTAGAAAGAGAATACAGATTACCCTTCCTTCTGCTCCTCAATTATTAGGCTGTTATAAAACTACTGCTGTCAGGTTTAAAGTAAACAGATACAGAAAGAAATTCATAGTTCACTTGTGTTGATCCGTAGGAATTCATCTGGTATGACTTTGCTGAATAAAGTAAATTGATCCCCACACTCCTCGATTCTTTATCAGAAACAGAAACTGTTTCAGTGCAATAGTATGCATTTCTTCTTTATATAGGTTTAGTACATGAGAGACCACATCTTCAAGCATGTACTATACACACATCTTTCTTTCTTCCCTCTCATCTACAGTTTTTGGTGTAAGAAAATCATATCAGAATCCTGTATCCTACTGTGTACCACCTTCAACTTCCTGCTCTACTGTTTCCTAGTAGATATAAGCCCCAAAGGATGTAAGAATGTACTAATCGGACCTAGGGAGGGGATGGGCTTGATTCTGCTTTAGAAACCAACACTGAACAGCAGGGGATTGATTGCCAATTTTCTTGTTGCTGTACAATCTGCATCAAAATGCAGGAAGTAAATAGCAAGGAGAACTGAACTCACTTCATGCTAGACACAGTTCTATTTCAAAATGGCAAAATGTGTCACAATGTTATATCTTACTTCAGCTCCGTATGATCTAAGGTTATTGTAATTTATTGTCGGTCTCATACATATGGTACTCTTAAATAAAGTTAATTTCAGAGATCAATTAATCAGTTAATCAAAACATTAATTCAGTTTACCCAATGTAACTAAAATGATGATAATAATATAACAACAATAGTGGTAGAGTCCAGTATCAGTTATACAATGCCACTAGAGAGAGTTTAAGTATTCCCTACAATTTTCTACCTTAAGGAAAAGCACTGATAGGAATAGGTGAAGTGTAAGGACAGTAGTTGGTAATGATGCCAGGGTAAATTTTTGACTAATAGGAAAAAGAATAAAAAATGCTGCTTCTCCATAGCATGTGCTCTTTGCCTTTTTCCGGCAGGGGATTGCATCTCTGAGTCATCTTTGGATCTTCTTTTGAGATCTTGATCCTTTGTAACTCATGAAGGCTGCTACAAAGTACCTGTTAAATCTCCCATTTGGTAATGGTTTCTTCTTCTGGAAAAGCCTAGAGTAGTAGTTCTCAGCAGAAGGCAATTTTGCTACAAGAGGACATTTGGTGATGTGGAGAGTCATTTTACATGCTACAATGTACAGGACAGTCCTCCACAACAAAGAATTACCCATTCCAAAATATCAATGTGCTAAGATTGAAAAACTCTGTACTGTAATGACCAGGATGAAGGCCATGGGGTGGGAGGTGGGTGGGAAGCCAAGAGCAGGTGACATAGGTACTTACATTATTACAGCTATTTCTAATTTTCACTATCACAATAAGCCTGTCACGTTGGTTTTATCATCTCCAATCTTCATTTTTCACATGAGGAAGGCATTACGTATGTATGTACACACATAGGTAGACACATAGATAGATACATAGATCTGTAGATACACAGAAAAATTATAAGTAACCCTACAAAGTGTATTTTAATTACTGGGGTTTTTTGGCATTCAGAAAATATTATGACATTTCAACTGAGTTATTTTGCCCAAAATCTCTCAGAGCCAAGATCTAAATCCAAGTCCTACTGCAAACCCTTCAACTTTCCACGATACAACTCTAGTTCTAATAACAGAAGTGCATATTCATTCATCTGTGAGCCACTGGTGAACACTTACTGGACTGCTCTTTTGTTCTGAGGGGTGATTGGACCCGGAAAGGATCAGGCGGCATGTGTTCACATGTATGTAGCTCTGTGCCATTGTAGAAAGTATTTTTTTCATATATTATCTCATCCTCAAAACAGATCAGAAAACTGTGTTTTAGGTACATCAAGATTCACCACTAGATCTTTATGATTCTTTCCATTAACCTTTACTAGAAAAGCCAGTCTCACCTTAGCTCTTCTCACGTTCACCACAAGTGTTCTTGCAGTGCTTCCCAAACTTTTGAACAAAGTGGTAATATTTGCTTAGTCACTTTAGGCAAAGAGAGGTGTTATTTGCTCATTATCCTGGGGCTTTGGCTGTCCCAAACCCTTCCAGGCCACAAGAGCTGAACACACCAGTAACCCACACCAGTGTGTTGTAGACACTGGTTGAGAGTATCTGTTTAGCCTCACATATAGGCTTTATAAGACTTCTCGTTTACTCCATTGCTCACTAAAATGTAGTAAGCAATGCTACTAACATTATGTCAATACAAGCACAAATTTATGATCAAAATCACAATGATCAGTGCCCACATCAGATGTCCTATCTCTATAAACATAACACCTTCATGTTTCCTAATATTTTAAACATTATAGAAAGCCTAATTCAAACATTATCCAAATTATTACTGGGGATAGAGTAAAGAAATAGGTGTCTCTTATGAGAACATAAATGGCTAGGATATTTCTCTCAATGTTTTTTTCTCACCATCAACAGAAACCAGTAAAAAAAAAGTGAATTATGATATAATTGTGTGCTTTTCTAGTGTACCATTAATCTTTACCTTTACGTGCTATTATAATTCACTTTACCCAACAAAAACAACATTCTTGATATATTAGCTCAAATTTAGTGTAGTACGTCAGGAAGTAGAAATAAGAATCTCAGACATAATAACATGTCAGTATGAGTGAATTTCCTTCTGTGACTGTGTCACTTTTGAGCATATCTTTCCCCCCATTGGATTTTGGTCTCTTCAAACACTTCCCAACTCCCATCACACCATTATAAGTAAGTTTTAAGCCCTTTTAAATTAAATAATTTCACAGTTTCCTCCTGGCTAACCTTTTTCTCTAGCTAATCTAGAGTTTCTGTGAAATGTGAACAGATCAAATAATCATATGCATCCAATTTCTTACTTGAATGTGATAACTGTTAACAACTTCTTACAGTATTTTCTATTACCATGGATAAGATCACATTGATTTGCTTCATCAAAGGTGCTGAGATATTAATAATTTTTAGAAACAGAGTGTATTAAATAATCTAGTTTATCTGGTAGGTTTTTAGTAAAATTGAATTGTGATTGGGAGAGATTATAGAATTTTCAGATATGGTATCTTGTCTTAGAGGATATTTAGTAACTTTTTTTATGGCTACAAGCTTTCAACCGGCTATGTTAACAATTCTTAGTAAATCAGTAATTTAATCTCCTAGTGAAGAGAAGGCATGTCCTTGTGGAATTCCAGAAAATACGATGCCAGTCATCTGTGAATTAATTGTCCAAAATCTAACCTCAACAATTCAAATATTATAAGCTCATGCACCTGTGTTTTCAAAGCAAATGTCTGATATTTGTACCCTATATTTTGGGTTTTGACATATGAATTGAACTGAAAAACAAATTGTGATTCATATATCTATTAATAAACAAAAATCTTAGCTCTGTGAAAATTTGTCTCTTTTATAAATACAATGTTTATAACTGCTATTTCTGTTTAGTTACACACACACACACACACACACACACGAACACACAAGTTCCTTCTCTTTTCTACCAAGTAGAGAATTGTTTATGAAATGAGAAAAAATTAATTGAAAAATAATTCATAGATGGTGACTCATAATTGGTATAATAGTAAGAAAAAACTTTTTCAAATACAAATCTGTTTAGATCTCTGTCCTGCTCAGAGTCTTCAGTAATCCCCTCACTGCTTCAGGATAAATACTAAGTACTTTATTAGGTACCCAAGGCTCTTCAGTCTTTCCAGCCTCATGGCTCACCCCTCTTCACCATGCCTCTGATCCAGGTTTAGTCTATCTGATGTTCCTTGAACATACACACCAGAAGTATTGTTATTTTATGCCTTTGCCTAGCAATGCCTTTCCCAGGCTTCTATACCTGATGAGCTCAAATATTTTTTCCCACTGACAGTAATCAGCATTCCTGACTTACCCTGTGCCTGTAGCCCTAGTTTGCCACTTGGTCTTCTTATGCTACGTTGTACACACCTCTCCCTTCATTAAAGCATGAAATACTTCCACAGAACAAAAATGTTTGATCCTCCTCCAAGAAACATACAGGACCTTAGAATGTGAATTTTGTACAGTAAACTTACACTTGTTTCAACCTAAACTTATTTCCCCTTGTAACCTTGTTCTTTCACTTAACTTGTTTTGACCTTGAAGTCTTACATGACTACATTTTAAAATAAGTAAATATAGTTGTATTAATTTAAAAGCTGGCATCAAAATTCTTTTAGAGAAAATTGTCTTTATTAGGAAGCACATTTTAAAACCACAGTGAAAAGGTAACCCCCTACGGGCATGTGCTGGCAGACTTCAAGATTATAAACGCTATCCTGAAACTGCTCTGCATTGACAATGAAGAGGAATTTGTTGGTGGGAAATGAAGAGGAAAGAGGAGAGAAGGGGGAGAAAAGAGGACAATAGAAGACTTCAGCTACAATTTTGAATATTGCAGAGAAACTTAGGAACGGGATTATCCTAATATTAAGCTGATTTCATTGATGTCATACAGACCTGTCCATCATTCTAAATATCAAATACATAATCTGCAACAAGGGACAGAATTCTATCTCTGGGATGTCTAGGTACATAGCAGGGATACTGCTATGTACCTAGCAGTACCTACTGAGTGGTGTTGTAAAAGGATACCTAAAATGAGCTAATCTTGGAAGTGGCAGCTGGAATCAGGTATATCCATGAGACCATAAGAACACCTGATATTTGCAGGTATGTTTTTCTAGGCATTGACAACAATCTATGGAAAGCCAATTAAATCCATCTGAGCTATACTTTAAGGACAGTGTGACTCCACCTGATAGCTAGTTTGGAAGAAAATCGATCATGGCACCATTAACATAAGACTTTCTTTGAAAAATGCTTAGCAAGAGAAGGCACCAAAGGATCTTTCTAATTTGAGAAATACTGGTAATGATTTTATAGAACTTTAGCAGGAGGGTTAACCTAATTTTCAGCTAATTTTAAAAACAGTGCAAGGGCAAATATAAATTAAAAACAAAATGCTTAATTTTCATTTTTGAAAATAGAGACTTCTTTCCTCTCCTTTCCTTAGAAAATTTATTTTAAAAAACATATAAGTTCTTTCTCTGTCTCTTTGAAATGCGTGTAAATCTTTTCAAAAGTTATTAAGCCTCTTGCCAGCTTTATGACCCAAGAATATCTTTCTCAAGGACCTGGAAGCCATCTCTTTGAAATGCAAACATCAAGGAAGATAGTACCCCTACCTGCCGAGTGTCTGTTGGCAGGGCAGGAGCCTACCTTCAGCAAATGCCTATCTCCAAGTAGCAAAACTATCTCTTGTCATAAAGATATGAGAAGTTTATTTTCCTTTGGTGTAAAAGCAATTAACTAATACAGTCATCCCAATTACTAGGTGAATTTAGGATGAACTATGTGTGACAAATGGTGCTGTCATATACTCTGACTTGACTAGTTATTAATCTTCAAGACATGTATGCAATGGGTTGTATCTGCTTGCCTATATAAAAGGATGGGGTTTCTTCTTGTCTTTGTGATCTCTTCATAAATTGCCTATAATACCTATCACGTCCAGGGTTAATGCTCATTCAGTAGTAAAACTCTTCTTTCTCTATTAACCTTGTGGTGAGGTTTTCTACATTGGGAGGAGATTTTGTTTTTAATTATTTCTACAGCAAGAGTTGGTCAAAAGAAGTTTCTCCCAAAAAGAAGGAATTTTTCTTGTAGATTAGTGACAATTGAGCAATTTGGATTTTATTGAGAGAGAATGAGGAGGAGGGTTTATTACACCAATATCTTATGTATTAGACCAATATCTTGTGCAAAAGATATTGGGGAAAAAACAGCTGTGAGAAAGAAGGGAGATGCAAGGACATGAAAGAATCACAGTGGAAAATTCTCAGTCAGTGTCTATTATGATGAATTATAAAAGTTAACATCAATTACTGATTTGAATTATCTCTTTTCTATAAACACACTGGCATCAAAGGGATTGTGTGACTCATGTTTCTATCCTTGCTGTCTAGCATTTACTACAATGTAATACTGTTTCTTTTTTGAGTTGATATATAATTGAGGGAGATTGTTTCAAGATGGCAGAGTAGAAGGACATGCACTCACTCCCTCTTGCGAGAGCACCTGAATCACAGCTAACTGTTGAACAATCATTGACAGGAAGACACTGGAACTCACCAAAAAGACATCCCACATCCAAAGACAAAGGAAAAGCTGCAATGAGTTGGTAGGAGGGGTACAATCACAATAAAGTCAAATCCCATAACCGCTGGGTGGGTGACTCACAAACTGGAAAACAATTATACCACACAAGTCCTGCACTGGAGTGAAGGTTCTGAGCTCCAGGTCAGGCTTCCCAATCTGGGGGTCTGGCAATGGGAGGAGGACTTACCAGAGAATCGGACTTTGAAGGCTATTGGGATTTGATTGCAGAACTTCTACAGGACTGGGGGAAACAGAGACTCCACTCTTGGAGGACACACACAAAGTGGTGTGTGAATCAGGTCCCAGGGGGAAGGAGCAGTGACCCCATGGGAGACTGAACCACACCTACCTGCTAGTGTTTGGAGGGTCTCCTGCAGAGGTGGGGGGTGGCTCTGGCTCAGTGTGGGGACAAGGACACTGGCAGCAGAAGTTCTGGGAAGTACTCCTTGGCATGAGCCCTCCCAGAGTCTGCCATTAGCCCCACCAAAGAGCCTGTAGCCTCCAGTGCTGGGTCACCTCAAGCCACAGAACCAACAGGGAGGAAACTCAGCCCCACCCATCAGCAGACAAGTGGATTAAAGTTTTACTGAGCTCTGCCCACCAGAGCAACACTCAGCTCTACGCACCACCAGTCCCTCCCACCAGGAAGCTTTCTGGAGCCTCTTAGATAGCTTCATCCACCAGAGAGCAGACTGCAGAAGCAAGAAGAACTAATATCCTACAACCTGTGCAACAAAAACGACATTCACAGAAAGACAGACAAAATAAAAAGGCAGAGGACTATGTACCAGATGAAAGAATGAGATAAAATACCAGAAAAACAATTATATGAAGTGGAGATAGGCAACCTTCCAGAAAAAGAATTCAGAATAATGATAGTGAAGATGATCCAGGACCTTGGAAAAAGAATGGAGGCAAAGATCGAGAAGATACAAGAAATGTTTAACAAAGACCTAGAAGAATTAAAGAACAAACAAACAGAGACGAACAGTACAATAACTGAAATGAAAACTACACTAGAAGGAATCAATAGCAGAATAAGGCAGAAGAACAGATAAGTGACCTAGAAGGCAGAATGGTGGAATTCACTGCTGTGGAACAGACGAAAGAAAAAAGAATGAAAAGAAATGAAGACAGCCTAAGAGACCTCTGGGACAACATTAAATGCAACAACATTCACATTATAGGGGTCCCAGAAAGAGAAGAGAGAGAGAAAGGACCCGAGAAAATATTTGAAGAGATTATAGTTGAAAACTTCCCTAACATGGGAAAGGAAATAGCCACCCAAGTCCAGGAAACACAGAGAGTCCCAGGCAGGATAAACCCAAGGAGAACCACGCCAAGACACATAGTAATCAAATTGACAAAAATTAAAGACAAAGAAAAATTATTAAAAGCAACAAGGGAAAAATGACAACATACAAGGGAACTCCCATAAGGTTAACAGCTGATTTCTCAGCAGAAACTCTACAAGCCAGAGGGAGTGGCACAATATATTTAAAGTGATGAAAGGGAAGAACCTACAACCAAGATTACTCTCCCTGGCAAGGATCTCATTCAGATTCGACGGAGAAATCAAAAGCTTTACAGATAAGCAAAAGCTAAGACAATTCAGCACTACCAAACTAGCTTTATAACAAATGCTTAGGGAACTTCTCTAACTGGGAAAAAAAAAGAGAAGAAAAGGACCTACAAAAACAAACCCAAAACAATTAAGAAAATGGTAATAAGAATATACATATTGATAATTACCTTAAATATGAATGGATTAAATGCTCCAACCAAAGGACACAGGCTTGCTGAAGGGATACAAAAATAAGACCCGTATATATGGTGTCTACAAGAGACCCACTTCAGACCTAGGGGCACATACAGACTGAAAGTGAGGGGTTGGAAAAAGATATTCCTTGCAAATGGAAAACAAAAGAAAGCTAGAGTAGCAATCCTCTTATCAGATTAAATAGACTTTAAAATAAAGAATGTTACAAGAGACAAGGACACTGCATAATGATCAAGGGATCAATCCAAGAAGAAGATATAACAATTATAGATATATATGCACCCAAATGTATGCACCCATACATTTGCCTTATGTATAGGAGCAGCTCAGTACATAAGGCAAATGCTAACAGCTATAAAAGAGGAAATCGAGAGTAACACAATAATAGTGGGGGACTTTAACACCTCACTTACAGCTATGGACAGATCATCCAGACAGAAAATTAATAAGGAAACACAAGCTTTAAATGACACAATAGACCAGAGAGATTTAATTGATATTTATAATACATTCCCTCCCCAAACTGCTGATATATAATTGACATGACATTGTGTAAGTTTAAAGTTGTCTAATATGTTGATTTGAAACATTTACATATTGCAATATAATTACCACCATAGCTTGAGATAACACCGCTATCACATCACGTAATTATTTCTTTTGTGGTATGAGAACATTTAAGATCTAGTCTGTTAGCAATTTTGAAGTATATAATACAGTATTATTGATTATAATTAATATGCTGTGCATTAGATCTCTAGAACTTGTTTATCTACTAGTTGCAAGTTTGTACCTTTTAATAACATTTCCCCATTGCCCCTCCTCCCAACCCCCAGTAACCACTATTCTACTCTGTTTCTACTAGTTTGACTTTTTAAACTTCCATTAAATAAGTGATATCATACAGTATTTGTTTTTCTGTGTCTGGCTTTTCTCATTAAGCATAATTCCCTCAAGATCCATCCATATTGTTCTTTCTTTTACATGGCTCAATAGCATTTTATTATATATAAATACCACATCTTTATCCATTCATCTACTGATGGACACTTAGGATGTTTCCAATTCTTGGCTATTGTGAATAACACTGAAATAAACATGGAAGTGCAGATATCCTTTTGATATCCTGTTTTCATTTCCTTTATGTATATACCCAGAAGTGAGATTGCTGGATCATGTGGTAGTTCTATTTTTAATCCTTTGAAGAGCCTCCATAACATTTCCCTTAGTAACTGTACCAATTTATGTTACCACCAGCAGGGTGGAAGTTTTCCCTTTTCTCAGCATCCTTGCCAAAACTTATCTCTTTGGTTTTCCTTTTCTCAGGATCCTTGTCAAAACTTATCTCTTTTCTTTTTCATAATAGCCATTTGAACAGGTGTGAGGTGCTATCTCATTGTGGTTTTGATTTGCATTTCCCTGATGATTAGTGATGTTGAGCATCTTTTCATGTATGTTTTGTCATTTATATGTCTTCTTTGGGAAAATGTCTATTCTGTTCCTCTGCACATTTTAAATAGAATTGTTTAGTTTCTCACAATTGAGTTGTATGAGTTCCTTATATATTTTGGATATTAACCCCTTATCAGATATATGTTTTACAAATATTTTCTTCCATTCTGTAGGTTGTCTTTTCATTTTGTTGATTGTTTCCTTCATTGTGCAGAAGCTTTTAGTTTGATGCAATACCACTTATTGTTTTTTGCTTTATTATTATTACTTTTGGCTTAGTTTTTGGTGTCATATCCAAAAAAATCATTGCCAGAACTGATGTAAAGGAGTTTGCCCTGTATGTCCTCCTCTAGATGTTTTATGGTTTGAGGTCTTACAGTCAAGTCTTTAGTTCATTTTGAGTAGATTTTTGTGTATGGTGTAAGATAGGAATCCAGTTCCTTCTTTTGCGTGTGGTTGTCCAGTTCTCCCAACACCATTTATTGAAGAAACTATCCATTTCCCATTATACATTGTTGGCTCCTTTATCATAAATGAATTGACCATATATTTGTGGGTTTATTCTTGGTGCTCTAGTGTGTCCCATTGATCTATGTGTCTGGTTTTATGCCAGTACATACTGTTTTGATTACTACAGATTTGTAGTGTAGTTTGAAGTCAGGAAACATGATGCCTCTAGCTTCGTTCTTTCTCAAAATTGCTTTGGCTATTCAAAGTCTTTTGCAGTTCCTACAAATTTTAGGATTGTTTTTACTATTTCTGTGAAAAATGCAATTATAATTTTGATAAGGATTACATTGAATCTTTAGAAGGCTTTGAAAATTATGGATATTTTACAGTATGAATTCTTCTGATCCATAAATAAGGGATACTTTTCCATTCATGTTTTCAACTTTTTTTATCAGAATTATAGTTTTCATTGTACAGGTTTTTACTTCTTGATTAAATTTATTCCTAAGTATTTTATTGGTTTTGATGCTACTGTGAATGGGATAGTGTTATTTTAGCTCTTTTTCAGATATTTCATTGTTATTATATAGAAACACAATTGACTTCTGTATATTGATTTTATATCCTACACCTTTACTAAATTGGTTAATTAGTTCCAAAAGATTTTGGGTTGAGTCTTTGTGATTTTTTTATGTATAAGATTATATCATCTGTAAACAGAAACAATTTTACTTTTCTAATCTGGATGCCTTTTATTTCTTTCTCTTGTCTGATTGCTTTGGCTAGGACTTGCAGTACTACATTGAATAAGAGTGGTGAAAGTGGACACACCTTGTATTGTTCCTAATATCTGAGGAAAAGCTTTCAATTTTTCACCATTAAGTATAATGGTGGCTGTGGGTTGACTGTAATGTCCTGTTTTATGTTGGGGTATGTTTCTTCTATACCCAATTTGTTGAGGGTTTTTATCATGAAAGGATGTTGTATTGTGTCAAATGGTTTTTCTGTATCTATTGAGATTATCATATGGGTTTTATCTTTCTATTAATGTGGTGTATCACATTTATTGATTTATATATGTTGAACCATCCTATGATCCATTTTATGTGTTGTTGATTTCAGTTGTTAATATTTTATTGAGAAGTTTTGCATCAATATTCATCATGTATATTGACCTATAGTTTTCTTTTCTTGTAGTGTACTTATCTGACTTGGGAATCAGGGTAATGCTACCTGGTAAAATGAATTTGGGTGTGTTCCCTGCTCTTTGATTTTTTGGAAGAGTTTGAGAAGGATTGGTATTAATTCTTCTTTAAATATTTGGTAGAAATGACCAGTGAAACTATCTGATCCTGGGTTTTTCTGTGTTGGAAGTTTTTTGACTACGTATTTAATCTCACTTGTTATTGGTCTCTTCAGATTTTCTATTTCTTCATGATTCTGTCTTGGTAGGTTGTATGTTCTAGGAATTCATCCATTTCTTTTAAGTTATTCAGTTTCTTGGCTTGTAATTATTCACAGTAGTCTCATATGGTCCTATATATTATTGTGGTATTACTTGTAATGTCTCTTCATCATTTCTAATTTTATTCATTTAAGTCTTCTTTCTTTTTTCTTAGTTATTCTAGCTAAAGGATTGTTAAGTGTATCTCTTTTAAAAAAAGCAGTTCTTATTTTTCTCTTTTCTAATGTGTTTCTGATCTCCCTTTTCATTTATTTGCACTGTGATCTTTATTATTTCCTTCTGCTAACTTTGGGATTAGTTCGTTCTTTTTGAAACTAAGAGCTGACAAACTTTTGCCAACTTCTAGGCTTCTAATACAAATTAATTTTAAAATAGGTCCAGCTCTTGTGTAAAAGAAAAGGTCTTCTTACACAAAGCTTGTCTTTAATGACCTTATTTCTCTGTCCATTTGTTGGAAAGATTAATTGTGCTCCCCAGAACCTACAGTCATCTGAATCTGCTTTTGAAATTTGGCTTTTTCATTATAGTGGTTTTGTTTGTTTGTTTGGTTTGGCTTTGAATCTCTGTTCTTCTAATAACCTTTTTGTCACTATCCTAATGCCTTTTCACTTAAATATTCTTTCAAAATTTACATGTTCCACAGTATAGGTTTCAAAAAACCTTGGAATTGAAGGATATTGCTTTCTCATTCTTAGTACAGTTACCTCATGTCATGGGACACTTTCCTTATTACTGCCCATCTAAGGGTGAAGATAATGACACCCCCTGAAAATCCCACACCCAGCCCCCAGGGATGCTTTAATCAAATCTGTAATCTCCAGGGGGTTAAATAAGCCTCCTCCACTGTAATACTGACCACCCTACTCTAATCATGTCTAACTCTTCCACCACTTCTTCCACCAGACTGAGAGCTCCCAGGAGGTCAGAAATATACTCCATTTATATTTTAACCATTAGCATCTAGTACTTTCTCTGGGGCTTAATAAATGTTTGCTGACTCAATGAGTGAATCATAATTTCTCCAAATGCAAATGAAATTTGCTAAATTAAACCAGGATGAGGAAGGAAGTTGATCTAGTGTACATCTTTGTATGATTCATAGTGACCATCTGGGAGCTAAGTTGAGAAGGACTCTGAATATAAATATAAGTATGTAAATAAATCAGCATGTAAATACACATACACACAGTCCTTAAAAAGACTACTGTAATTAATTAGTAATATTTGCTTTGAACTAGTAGAATAGTGCTAGCGTGAGTGACACATATTTACCAACTCAAGACAAGATTTTAAAAAATATATGTGTGTGAAAAAAATATATATATGTGTGTGTGTGTGTGTGTATATATATATATATATATATATATATATATATTTTTTTTTTTTTTTTTTGCGGTACACGGGCCTCTCACTGTTGTGGTCTCTCCCGTTGTGGAGCACAGGCTCTGGACGTGCAGGCTCAGTGGCCATGGCTCACAGGCCTAGCCGCTCCGCGGCATGTGGGATCTTCCTGGACCAGGGCATGAACCCGTGTCCCCTGCGTCAGCAGGCAGACTCTCAACCACTGCGCCACCAGGGAAGCCCATATATTTTTTATATATGTGTATATTTATATATTATTTTATAGTTAGTTTTCAAAAACCCTAATGTAATTTAAAGCATTTGATTTTTTCACAGCAACCTTTTTTCCTTCTTTATAGATGTGTAAAAGGAGGTTAGAGCATTAAGTCATTTTCCAAAGCTTATAATTTATAATGTTAATAACTGGCTAACCTGGGACTCAAACCTGACTTCTAACAACAATAACAAAATAACAGAGATATCCCCACTACACCACTATTGCTCACTTCTCTATTACCTGTAATTATATACAACTCTTGTGCAGGCATGCCCAAGTAATATATGGGTGGCTACAATTATAGCATAATTACAGCAAGGAAACAGGCTGGAAAGTACAAATTGAACAATTTTACCAAAATGGATCCAGATGTCTCTTGCAAATGTCAGTTGTATTAATAGTTACTAATTACATGTTCTTGTACCATTCAGTGAAAAGTACTGTATTGTCCAAGTGATTGGAGGTTATTCAAGAGTCAGTTTAACAACAGAAATGTCCAGATAGTGATTGAACTTTGGTGGTAAAAATTAAGTTGAAGCCCTTCCTATTTGCTTTGCATTGCCTTAAAAGTCAAATTAGCATAAATAAGCAAATATCTCTAACAACTATTATCCAAGAATACTGTAGCTCAAAAATATGTAAGGGGAAAGAATAAGACATGAGGAAAAAACTCAAGAAGACTGACACAAGGCATTAGCCTTCTCATGGTATTTGGTATTTTGTTTTCTTTTTTTATGTATTCATAGTCCCCCACCCCCACCGCAGTTCAACTCCTCAGGGATTTAGAAATTGATGGTGAGCAGAAGAACAATTCTAAAGATTTCTGCAATCCTCTATAAACTGTGCTAAGGCCTATAGTAATATGTTCTGAATTGGGGGCTGAGGAATAAAGAAGTTAGGGGGACAGAGAAGGGGAGTCAGAAAGGTTGTACATAGATGTGGGAAGACATCTTATCAGCATTACTGTGTGACCGTGGGCAAACAGATTTCCCACAGGTCTCTGGCATCAGCTGGCTCACCAAATATTTGGGATAATAACATGGAGTTGTGCGGGTCAAATCTGCAAATGTGCAAAATGCTTAGGAAAATGCCAGGGCTATGCCAGCTACTGAATAATTAGAAGCCACTAGTAATAAAAATAGGTGTGGTTGTCAAAATTATTGGTTTTTTTTTTTTAAGTAATAATTTCAGGAGTAGTATTAAGACAGTGCTGTAGTGCAAAGAACATAGAGTTGAAATACCTGGCTTTAAATCCAACCCCTGCTGCTTATAAATAAACCTCTTAACCTCACTGATTCTTAGTGTGATCATAGGCAAATAATATTTAATACAAAGGTCTATTGTGAAGATCAAGGCTTTGCACATTAAAAAAAAAAGTCTTTGTAAATGAAAAGAAAAAATACTATGTAAACATTGGTTACCCTATTCCCACATATTCTCAGCACAGCCAGTTTGTGAGTTGAATGTGACAATCTTCCTGATGAAAATCTCTAGATGTTTTCTCCACCATTAGAGATTATTTCTGTAGTTTATACAAATGCTTCTAAAGAAAGAATATATAAAGCTGTTATGTCAGTAGGCCCAGATGTGTAACAGATTTATGCCAGTCATTTCCATTCTGACAGCTAGGTAGAGCAGATTTGAATAGGGGGTTGGAGAAGGAGGGCAGAGACAAAAGAGAGAACCAGAGCATGAAACACTATTTTGGAAGGACAGAAGTGAATACACTATTTTGGAAGGACAGAAGTGAATAACTGATTATGAGTAAAGAGCATTAGACCTCCAAGAAAGAAGGCATTGGTAGGATCAAACACCCAAGAAAAATTTCACCCACAAACAGCACAGTTCAACTAAGTTAGACCTAGCTTGAACTTTGTTATTTTCTTTTTGATCTAAAAGCTATGAAGAATATATTATTGGACAAAATATTTTGCTCAGTTTAAGTATGATGTGAAAGACTTTTTTTAAGAGTTCATTTTCTTCACCATGTTACTTGCCACTCACTAATTCACTCAAGTTAACTATAAACACCACATAGAAATTACCATTTTTCTTTAATCACTGTTAGGAAAAAAGCCTCCTTTATCTTACATTATTTGGTGTGTTTTCCCCAAAGATTCTGTGATGAACAATGCAGAATTCTAATGTGTTATAGTTCCTGAAACTCACTTTATAAAAGTGGAAAACAACATTCTGGCTACCAGAAATCTCTGTAATGACACTGCCATCTTGAAGGAGCAGAGAACTGTAGAGGAGGCCACCTGTCAGCGGACCTTGGTAAAACAGTACATCTTTCAGAGCAGACTGTAACCATTAGCTCTTTAATATGGAAATGAGCAGTCTCAGTATAGTTTCAAAACTTCTGAAATGTCAACGCATAACATTTCACTGCACCTGCGTGAACCACAGAAATAACAGCTGTGTCCCCAATCTCGCTAAAAACATCATTGATAATTGCCTAAACTCACTTTTTTGCTTTGAAGCCGTAAACTCTATTTTCTGTTTCCTGTCCTAAGCACATATATCTAGATTTCCCTGGGAAGAGCAACCTTACCTTAGCTATAACTTTTTGAGATACACTGTGGTAATGCTAATTCATGTGCAAGATTGTAAAATTGCCCATGATTCTAAATTGTGTCCTGTGGCATTCTTAATTAATGTGCAAATGTATTGTATTCCTTTCCAGATATTCTTCTCTACCTAGTCATAACAAAGCCACAGTGAGGTCTTGGATCACTGACTTCCAGGGTCACCTATAGGAGAAGCACATTCCTAGGTTAATGAGCATCTTTGGGGTTTGGAGAAAACATCTATGGAATTAACCAAGTAAAAGACTGGTATTTTGCTAGTTAATATGTGGAGTGTTAGAGCATTCAGACCCAGAGCAAAATGTAAACATGACTTTAATTTACTAAGTTGTCCAAGTGATGTACCTAAACTTTTCCTCTCCACAATCACCCTGCAAGAACTTTAGGGATTATCTGGGATAAAAACAAGCAAATAAAACTAATGATAATATAGAATCATTAAGAATTACAGTAAATCAATATGTCAGTTCAGTGGTACACGTATAAAGCTTGAAGTGTCATTTTTCACTTGAACCAGTTTTCCTGCACAGTGTCTGTGAGCTAGTTTAATATGGCTTATTACATCAGAATTTTCCTGGCCAAGCTTCCTGCAGCTGAGGCACACATCCCTCCTGCTGAATACTGATCACCAAGGGATACTTACGTTCTTCCCTTGGTAGATGCCTCTCCTGTCTCTTTCAGCTGATGCCAAAGCCACGATTCACACATTGGGCAGTCTCAACATGTCTAAGAAATTCTCATCTCCTTGCTTTTATTCACCGTCTTTTTCTCTTCCCCTTCCCTTCATTCAGATGTCATGTCCCTTGACCATCTTGTAGAGCAGTCACTTCAAGCTTTTAGCTACCTTCAACTCATCTGTTGACCCTTTGCACCATGACACTCCCCCTAATTGCATGATGGTCAGTGGATTTTCTCTTCCCAGTTTTAAAGGTACATGAATTTAGAACAGTGAAAAAGATTATTTTAAAATAAAGCAATTCTGATAATCTGCTGTTTGGATATTTGAATCTATTTTTTCCATGTTTATAATTAGAAATTTTATAAAAGTTTTCCTGATTTTTCATTATTTTGGCAAAATATTCATATACTAATTAAAAGCATATAAAACCTCATCAATTTTTCTTCAGTACCATATTGGCTTTTGTTATCCTAAGGTATGGATAACTTACAGCTTTGGGGAAAGGTTTAAAAGAAAAAGAGAAACAAAATATCTACAAATATATACCACTACCCTATTAAATAGGAGATGTAATAGTATAGCAAAGGAAGTTAAAATAATATGAATTATGAGTAGTGACAGGGCAGAGGTCTTCGCAGAACTCAGAGTTATAATTGGCCCACCCATGCACAAACCAGAGTAGCCAATAACTCAGAAAACCCTATTCTCATGTGTCAATCTCCACCAAGATCCAGAGAGAAATGAAATGTGACCTTTAGCTGCAGGACAGTGAATGAAGAGGAGAATGCAGCTACCTTAGTTCCAGTATCACAAGGATCTTTGCAGCAGCAAACAGGAAGATATAGCTGGTGCTACATAAATATGGTTGATAAAGACTCCACACCTTAAAATCTGAATTATATAAACTTATAGACAGAGCATAAGAATTGTCTGCACCTTGAATATCAAGGATGACACAAAGAAGTGATCACAGTGTGGTGAGCCAACTCCTTTGAAATAGAAAAGGGGATTAGAAAACTACCAAATTCCATAATATACGTGCAAGGCTAAGGGTTGAGGCATCTAACACATGCAGTCTAAACTAGATATAGCTCCAGTTTTCAAGATATATTGATTGGTGTGAAAGCCAACTTGATATTGCAGAGGGACCCAAATTTCAATGGTTCAAATAAGACAGAAGTTTGCACTGTAACAGTGCAAGACTGGCAGGTGGGCTCCACTCCATCCAGCTATCTATGGTTCAGACTAGCAGGGCAGCTCTACCATCCTGTGGGTGTTGTCGTCATCTGCATAGTAGAAGTGAGTTTGGACTATCCCCCAGTCCAAAGGTGATACATTTCACTTCTGCTCACATTCCCCTAGAAAAATTAAAGAGCAAAACTTGGTGGAAAGCTAGCAGGATTTGACTTAACTGTAGGGCTGCACGTTTTGTTTTTGGTTTAAGAGAAATGTGTGGTTGGATGAATGGTTGGATTGATGATTGCCAACTATTCATGGTTTTCTAAATACAATGTATATGATCTAGTTGGTGTAATGACTCTTAACTAACCCTTTTTATGTTATAAATTCATTGTCCTGAGTTTAAGGATTACTTACGTTGTTTGCAAAAAAAATTATGGATCTGAACGGACTCAAATTGCAGAGATTAAAGTGTTGAGAATAAGGAGAGTAGATAAGCAGCAACATCACTGAATTATGTCTAAATAAGGATATCTCTAGACCTTCCCTTTTCTGTTACCAAGGATTTACACCCATTTTCCCTTATCCTCAATTTTCTTTATTGACGCATCGATGTTTGCTACTTTTCTACATAGTGAGCAATTACAGATAGGTACAACATACATATGTAACACATCATTGAGAAATATGCAGCACAAGCCAGTAATAAAATGTGCTGTGAGGTTGTGAAGAAAAGGAAACCCTTGTGTACTGTTGGTGGGAGTGTAAATTTGTACAGCTACTGTAGGAAATGATACGGTTTTCCTCAAAGAGTTAAACTTAACACTTAAAATTAGCAATCTCACTTCTGGGTATATGTCCAAAGGAAATCAGGAACTCAGAAATGTCTGCACCACCATGTTCACTGCAGCATTATTCATAATAGCCAAGATATAGAAATAACCCAAGGGTCTATCAATGGACGATTAAAGAAGATGTGGTTTATATATATATGGTGTGGTGTGTGTATGTGTATATATACATATACACACACAATGCAATATTATTCAGCCTTGAGAAAGAAGTCCTGCCATCTGTGATATATATATATACACATACACACACAATGCAATATTATTCAGCCTTGAGAAAGAAGGAAGTCCTGCCATTTGCGACAACATGGATGAACCGGGATAATGTTATGCTAAGTGAGATAAGCCAGACATAGAAAGACAAATACTGTATGTGGAATCACTTATATGTGGAATGTACAAAAAAGAACATTTAAACTTATAGAAGTAGAGAGTAGAAAGGTAATTAGTTACTGGGGCTAGTTGGGTGGGGGAAATGGGGAGAATTTGTTAAAGGGTACAAAGTTGTGGTTTGTAGGATGATTAAGTCTGGAGATCTCATACACAGCATGATGCCTGAGTTAATAATACCGTACTGAATACTGGAAATATGCTAAGAGTAGATTTCAGGTGCTTTATAAAAATAAATGGTAACTATGTGAGAATATGTGTTAATTAGCTTGACTTTAGTAATTATTTCACTTTACAACATGATTTGATATACATATATCCATTTGATATATGTATATCAAATCATGTTGTATACCTTATATGTACTATTTATATTAAAATATATATTTTATTTATTATTTATTTTTAACATCTTTATTGGAGTATAATTGCTCTACAATGGTGTGTTAGTTTCTGCTTTATAACAAAGTGAATCAGCCATACATATACATATATCCCCATATTTCCTCCCTCTTGCACCTCCCTCCCACCCTCCCTATCCCACCCCTCTAGGTGGTCACAAAGCACCGAGCTGATCTCCCTGTGCTATGTGGCTTCTTCCCACTAGCTATCGATTTTACATTTGGTAGTGTATATATGTCCATGCCACTCTCTCAATTCGTCCCAGCTTACTGTTCCCCCTCCCTGTGTCCTCAGGTCCATTCTCTATGTCTGTGTCTTTATGCCTGCCTGCCCCTAGGTTCTTCAGAACCATTTTCTTTATTTTTTTAGATTCCACATATATGTGTTAGCATACAGTATTTGTTTTTCTCTTTCTGACTTACTTCACTCTGTATGACAGTCTCCAGGTCCATCCACCTCACTACAAATAACTCAATTTTCTTTCTTTCTATGGCTGAGTAATATTCCATTGTATATACGTGCCACATCTTCTTTATCTATTCACTGTTGATGGACACTTAGGTTGCTTCCGTGTCGTGGCTATTGTAAATAGAGCTGCAATGAACATTGTGGTACGTGACTCTTTTTGAATTATGGTTTTCTTAGGGTATATGCCCAGTAGTGGGATTGCTGGGTCATATGGTAGTTCTATTTTTAGTTTTTAAAGGAGCCTCCATACTGTTCTCGATAGAGGCTGTATCAATATACATTCCCATCAAAAGTGCAAGAGGGTTCCCTTTTCTCCATACCCTCTCCAGCGTTTACTGTTTGTAGATTTTTTGATGATGACCATTCTGACCAGTGTGAGGTGATACCTCATTGTAGTTTTGATTTGCATTTCTCTAATGATTAGTGATGTTGAGCATCATTTCATGTGTTTGATGGCAATCTGTATATCTTCTTTGGAGAAATGTCTGTTTAGGTCTTCTGCCCATTTTTGGATTGGTTGTTTGTTTTTTTTTGATATTGAGCTGAATGAGCTGCTTGAAAAGTTTGGAGATTAATCCTTTGTCAGTTGCTTCATTTGCAAATATTTTCTTCCATTCTGAGGGTTGTCTTTTCATCTTGTTTATGGTTTCCTTTGCTGTGCAAAAGCTTTTAGGTTTCATTAGGTCCGATTTGTTTATTTTTGGGTTTGTTTCCATTTCTCTAGGAGGTGGGTCAAAAAGGATCTTGCTGTGATTTATGTCATAGAGTGTTCTGCCTATGTTTTCCTCTAAGAGGTTTATAGTGTCTGGCCTTACATTTAGGTCTTTAATCCATTTGGAGTTTATTTATGTGTATGGTATTAAGGAGTGTTCTAATATCATTCTTTTACATGTAGCTGTCCAGTTTTCCCAATACCACTTATTGAAGAGGCTGTCTTTTCTCCATTGTATATTCTTGCCTCCTTTATGAAAAAGAAGGTGACCATATGTGCATGGCTTTATCTCTTGGATTTCTATCCTGTTCCATTGACTTATATTTCTGTTTTTGAGCCAGTACCGTAATATCTTGATTATTGTAGCTTTGTAGTATAGTCTGAAGTCCAGGAGCCTGATTCCTCCATCTCCATTTTTCTTTCTCAAGATTGCTTTAGCTATTTGGGGTCCTTTGTTTTTCTATACAAACTGTGAAGTTTTTTGTTCTAGTTATGTGAAAAATGCCATTGGTAGTTTGATAGGGATTGCATTGAATTTCTAGATTGCTTTGGGTAGAAAAGTCATTTTCACAATCTTGATTCTTCCAATCCAAGGACACGGTATATCTCTCCATCTGTTTGTATCATCTTTAATTTCTTTCACCGGTATCTTATAGTTTTCTGCATACAGGTCATTTGTCTCCTTACATAGGTTGATTCCTAGGTATTTTATTCTTTTTGTTGCAGTGGTAAATGGGAGTGTTTCCTTAATTTCTCCTTCAGATTTTTCATCATTATGTTATAGGGATGCAAGAGATTTCTGTGCATTAATTTTGTATCCTGCAACTTTACCAAATTCATTGATTAGCTCTAGTAGTTTTCTGGTAGCATATTAGGATTCTCTATGTATAGTATCATGTCATCTGCAAACAGTGACAGTTTTACATCTTCTTTTCCGATTTGGATTCCTTTTATTTCTTTTTCGTCTGTAATTGCTGTGGCTAAAACTTCCAAAACTATGATGAATAAGAGTGGTGAGAGTGGGCAACCTTGTCTTATTCCTGATCTTAGTGGAAATGGTTTCAGTTTTTCACCACTGAGGACGATGTTGGCTGTGGGTTTGTCATATACGGCCTTTATTATGTTGAGAAAAGTTCCCTCTATGCCTACTTTCTGCAGGGTTTTCATCATAAATGGGTGTTGAATTTTGTCGAAAGCTTTCTCTGCATCAATTGAGATGATCATATGGTTTTTCTCCTTCAATTTGTTAATATGGTGTATCACATTGATTGATTTGCGTATATTGAAGAATCCTTGCATTCCTGGAATAAACCCCACTTGATCGTGGTGTATGATCCTTTTAATGTGCTGTTGGATTCTGTTTGCTAGTATTTTGTTGAGGATTTTTGCGTCTATGTTCATCAGTGATATTGGCCTGTAGTTTTCTTTCTTTGTTACATCTTTGTCTGGTTTTGGTATCAGGGTGATGGTGGCCTCGTAGAATGAGTTTAGGAGTGTTCCTCACTCTGCTGTATTTTGGAAGAGTTTGAGAAGGATAGGTGTTAGCTCTTCTCTAAATGTTTGATAGAATTCTCCTGTGAAGCCATCTTGTCCTGGGCTTTTGTTTGTTGGAAGATTTTTAATCACAGTTTCAATTTCAGTGCTTGTGATTGGTCTGTTCATATTTTCTGTTTCTTCCTGGTTCAATCTCGGCATTCTGCATTTCTAAGAATTTGTCCATTTCTTCCAGGTTGTCCATTTTATTGGTGTAGAGTTGCTTGTAGTAATCTCTCATGACCCTTTGTATTTATGCAGTGTCAGTTGTTACTTCTCCTTTTTCATTTCCAATTCTGTTGGTTTGATTCTTCTTTTTCTTTATGAATCTGGCTAATGGTTTATCAATTTTGTTTATCTTCTCAAAGAACCAGCTTTTAGTTTTATTGATCTTTGCTATCGTTTCCTTCATTTCTTTTTCTTTTATTTCTTATCTAATCTTTATGATTTCTTTCCTTCTGCTAATTTTGGGTTTTTTCTTGTTTGTTTTTCTTTCTGTAATTGTTTTACGTGTAAGTTTAGGTTATTTGAGATTTTTCTTCTTTCCTGAGGTAGGACTGTACTGCTCTAAACTTCCCTCTTAGAACTGCTTTTGCTGCATCCCATAGGTTTTTGGCTGTTGTGTTTTCATTGTCATTTATTTTTAGGTATTTTTTTGATTTCCTCAGTGATCTCTTGGTTATCTAGTAGTGTACTGTTTAGCCTCTGTGTGTTTGTATTTTTTACAGATTTTTTCCTGTAATTGACATCTAGTGTCATAGCGTTGTGGTCAGAAAAGATACTTGATACGATTTCAATTTTCTTAAATTTACCAAGGCTTGATTTGTGACCCAAGATATGATCTACCCTGCAGAATGTTCCAAGGCCACTTGAGAAGAAAGTGTATTCTGTAGTTTTTTTATGGAATGTCCTATAACTATCAATTACATCCATCTTGTTTAATGTATCATTTAAAGCTTGTGTTTCCTTATTAATTTGCATTTTGGAGGATCTGTTCATTGGTGCAAGTGGGGTGTTAAAGTCCCCTAATATGATTGTGTTACTGTAATTTCCCCTTTTATGGCTGTTAGCATTTGCCTTATGTATTGAGGTGTTCTTATGTTGGGTGCATAAATATTTACAATTGTTATATCTTCCTCTTGGATTGATCCCTTGATCATTATGTAGTGTCCTTCTTTGTCTCTTGTAATAGTCTTTATTTTAAATTCCATTTTGTCTGATATGAGAATTGCTACTCCAGCTTTCTTTTGATTTCCATTTGCATGGTATGTCTTTTTCCATCCCCTTACTTTCAGTGTGTATGTATTCCTAGGTCTGAAGTGGGTCTCTTGTAGACAGCATATGTACGGGTCTTGTTTTTGTATCCATTCAGCCAGTCCATGTCTTTTGGTTGCAGTATTTAATCCATTTACATTTAAGGTAGTTATCGATAGGTATGGTTCCCATTACCATTTTCTTAATTGTTTTGAGTTTGTTATTGTAGGTCTTTTCCTTCTTTTGTGTTTCCTGCCTAAGGAAGGTCCTTTAGTATTTGTTGTAAAGCTGGTTTGGTGGTGCTGAATTCTCTTAGCTTTTGCTTGTCTGTAAAGGTTTTAATTTCTCCGTCAAATCTGAATGAGATCCTTGCTGAGTACAGTAATCTTGGTTTCCCTTTCATCACTTTAAATAAGTCACACCACTCCCTTCTGGCTTGCAGAGTTTCTGCTAAAGATCAGCTGTTAACCTTATGGGGATTCCTTTTATGTTATTTGTAGCTTTTCCCTTGCTGCTTTTAATATTTTTTCTTTGTATTTAATTTTTGATAGTTTGATTAATATGTGTCTTGGTGTGTTTCTCCTTGGATTTATCCTATATGGGACTCTCAGCTCTTCCTGGGCTTCATTGACTCTTCCTTTCCCATGTTAGGGAACTTTTCAACTATAATCTCTTCAAATATTTTCTCAATCCCTTTCTTTTTCTCTTCTTCTTCTGGGACCCTTATAATTCGAATGTTGATGCATTTAGTGTTGTCCCAGAAGTCTCTGAGACTGTCCTCAATTCTTTTCATTCTTTTTTCTTTATTCTTCTCTGCAGTAGTTATTTCCACTATTTTATCTTCCAGGTCACTTATCTGTTCTTCTGCTTCAGTTATTCTGCTATTGATTCCTTCTAGAGAATTTTTAATTTCATTTATTGTGTTGTTCATCATTGTGTGTTTGGTCTTTAGTTCTTCTAGGTCCTTGTTGTACTTTTCTTATATTTTCTCCATTCTATTTCTAAGATTTTGGATCATCTTTACTATAATTTCTCTGAATTCTTTTTCAGGTAGACTGCCTATTTTCTCTTCATTTGTTTGGTCTGCTGGGTTTTTGCCTTGCTCCTTCATCTGCTGTGTGTTTCTCTGTCTTCTTATTTTTCTTAACTTAACTGTGTTTGGGTTTCCTTTTTGCAGGCTGCATGTTCGTAGTTTCCATTGTTTTTGGTGTCTGTCCCCAGTGGCTAAGGTTGGTTCAGTGGGTTGTGTAGGCTTCCTGGTGGAGTGGACTGGTGCTTGTGTTCTGGTGGATGAAACTGGATCTTGTCTTTCTGGTGGGCAGGTCTGTGTCCAGTGGTATGTTTTGTGGTGTCTGTGACCTTATATAATTTTAGTCAGCCTTTCTGTTCTTGGGTAAGTTTGTGTTCCTTTGTTGGTAGTTGTTTGGCATAGGGTGTCCAGCACTGTAGCTTACTGGTTGTTGAGTGGTGCTGGGTCTTAGCATTGAGATGGAGATCTCTGGGAGACTTTTCACCATTTGATATTATGTGGAGCTGGGAGGTCTCTGGTGGACCAGTGTCCTGAACTTGGCTCTCTCACCTTTGGGGCACAGGCCTGACACCTGGCCAGAGCACCAAGATCCTTTCAGCCACACGGCTCAGAAGAAAAGGGAGAAAAAAAGAAAGAAAGAAAGAAAAAAATAAAATAAATTTATTAAAATAAAAAATTGTTAAAAATAAAAAAATTAAAATTGATTAAAAAATGAATGAAGAGAGCATCCAAACCAAAAAACAAATCCACCAATGATAACAAGTGCTAAAAACTATCCTTAAAAAAAAAACAAAAAAGGGACAGACAGAATCCTAAGACAAATGGTAAAAGGAAAGCTATCCAGAAAAACTCACACAAAGAAGCATACACACACACACACACTCACAAAAAGGGAAAAAGGAAAAAAATATATATATCTATATATTTAAAAAAAGGAAGAGAGCAACCAAATCAATAAACAAATCTACCAATGATAATAAAGTCTAAATACTAAACTAAGATAAACATAAAACCAGAAACAAATTAGATGCAGAAAGCAAACCCCAAGTCTGCATTTGCTCCCAAAGTCCACTGCCTCAATTTTTGTATGATTCACAGTCTATTCAGGTATTCCAGAAATGCAGCGTACATCAAATTGATTGTGAAGATTTAATCTGCTGCTCCTGAGGCTGGTGGGAGAGATTTTCCTTTCTCTTCTTTGTTTGCATAGCTCCTGGGGTTCAGTATTGAATTTGGCCCCGCCTCTGCATGTAGGTCACCTGAGGCCATCTGTTCCTGCCCAGACAGGACAGGGTTAAAGGAACAGGTGATTAGGGGGCTCTGGCTCACTCAGGCCAGGGGGAGGGAGGGGTACAGAATGTGGGGTGAGCCTGTGGTGGCAGAGGCCAGTGTGATGTTGCAACAGCCTGAAGTGCGCCGTGTGTTCTCCTGGGGAATTGGTCCCTGGATCACAGGACCCTGGCAGTGGCAGGCTGCACAGCCTCCCAGGAGGGGAGGTGTGGATGGTGACCTGTGCTTGCACACAGGCTTCTTGGTGGCTGCAGTAGCAGCCTTAGCTTTTCATGCCCGTCTCTGGTGTCTGTGCTGATAACCACGGCTCGCGCCAGCCTCTGGAGCTTCTTTAGGCGGTGCTCTGAATTCCCTCTCCTTGCGTACCCCAAAACAATGGTCCCTTGCTTCTTAGGCAGATCCAGACTTTTTCCCAGACTCCCTCCCTCCCGGCTAGCTGTGGCGCAGTAGCCCCCTTTAGGCTGTGTTCATGCAGCCAACCCCAGTCCTCTCCCTGGGATCTGACCTCTGAAACCTGAGCCTCAGCTCTCAGCCCCACCCGCCCTAGCGGGTGAGCAGACAAGTCTTTCAGGCTGGTGACTGCTGGTCAGCACTGATCCTCTGTGTGGGAATCTCTCCGCTTTGCCCTCCGCACCCCTGTTGCTGCACTCTCCTCTGTGGCTCTAAAGCTTCCCCACCACCACCCACCATCTCTGCCTGTGAAGGGGCTTCCTAGTGTGTGGAAACCTTTCCTCCTTCACAGCTCCCTCCCAGTGGTGCAGGTCCTATCCCTATCCTTTTGTCTCTGTTTTTCCTTTTTTCTTTTGCCCTACCCAGGTACGTGGGGAGCTTCTTGCCTTTTGGGAAGTCAGAGGCCTTCTGCCAGCGTTCAGTAGGTGTTCTGTAGGAGCTGTTCCGCACGTAGATGTATTTCTGTTGTATTTGTGGGGAGGAAGGTGATCTCCACATCTTACTCCTCTGACATTTTTTTTTTTTTTTTTGCGGTACGCGGGCCTCTCACTGCTGTGGCCTCTCCCGTTGTGGAGCACAGGCTCCGGACGCACAGGCTCAGCGGCCATGGCTCATGGGCCCAGCCGCTCCGTGGCATGTGGGATCTTCCCGGACCGGGGCATGAACCCGTGTCCCCTGCATTGGCAGGCAGAGTCTCAACCACTGCGCCACCAGGGAATCCCTCCTCTGACATCTTGAAGGTCTCCCAAAAAGTATATTTTAAAATGTGCTGTATACTGGCCTGGGGACCAACTGACTCCTCATATTATTGGAAAGAGGAAGGTTTTTCAAGGCCCTCCAACCATTTTTTCCATAAAACTCCTCTCTTCCCTCAAAGCAAAGCAGTTCAAGTGGTTATGAAGATGCATGTTTAGGGTTGTACATGTACTTAAAGGCCAGTCTCTCAACTGCTTTTGTGTCTGACTCATTCACTTTCACTGTTTCCTTACTAATATGATAATGGAAATGTGGGAGCGGGGTTTATGACAACTGTTTGGGGATTTCTTGATCTGAGAAGTGGAGGGAGCATACCATTATGGCAGTCTATCAAGGAGAGTTTAAAGGGTGTATTTAACCTGACTTTTTTGAACTAGATCATTTGGCAGTCACAGAGTCCAAGTACCACTCTTTTAGTTTCCCATTACGTTGATCTCAACAACATCCAAATAGAATATTTATTCTCTTATTCTCAAAAACAGAAGGTTTCTACAATTCTGCTGAGCTGTGAGCAGTGGCAGCATCTGCAGAAAGTTGCATAGAAACAGGTTTACACCAAGCTTCTATCAGTAATTCTTAGGGTATTAAGCTCATTTCACTGACAAGAAATGGCTTCATCCCTATAAAAATGTCTTCCAGCACGGTTTTTATTTGCACACCAGTATTTCTTATATGAAGCAGAAGAACACATTAAGGAAAATGAAGGAGGTAGTCTTACATTCCTGTTTAGACATAGAGGTTTTTCAGGCAGACCAGTAGATATGCACCCATTGCTTGCTAGCTTTGAATCAGGCCAAATTATTTAAACAACCTAGGTCTCAGTTTCCTAATCTGTAAAAGGGCTATCATGTTTATTTCATGGCTCAGTCTGAGGATGAAGTGAAAGAATATGTGAAAAGCACTTAGGACAGAGCTTGGCACATGGTAAGCAGTCACTAACCGTGTCACACTTACCTACTATTGTTTATTCTTTGATAGACTTTGGGTTTAAGAATAATATTGACCATTTTTACAAATTATGGCAGAATCCTGCTGTTGTCTCTATCCAGATCTGCAATCCAGTGTCTTTCATTAGTATTTAAATTGATGGTTAATATGTACATTTCCACAGCACTTCAAGATAATGTTGTCCTATATGTTTCAGTGGTGACTGATGGTCAAAATATGAGACTCACTATGCTTGGGAAAGTGGTAATGAAGCTTATAGAGCTTATTGAAAGTGCCATTTAACAAAATGTATTAGCCCATTCCAAATGTCATCTCCAACTCTATTGTATTTCAAGTCAAACGCCATGCGAAAACAGATCTAAAGGGCTCTATTACTTGCTTATTTTCAAGGGCATGGGCAAAATGTCACCAGTTTGCAAACATAAGGGTCTCTATAATGTCTGACAAAATGGTGGAAAGCAAGCTATGCACAAAATAGTTGCTGGTAATGATTCCTCACTAATAAGGAAATAATCAATGTTTTCTGATTTCCAAATTTTCTTTCAGAATAGAATCTGCTCATTTCCTTACTTAATTGACATCTTTTTTTTGGTATCCATTAATGTAATATTTCCTTCCACACTCAGTGGGGGAGATTTCTCTCTCATGAAATGTCACCCTCCATAAATAAGAGTAGTGCAAGCCTTCTATAACTCTAATAGTTAAACAATGGCAAAGCTGAGTAATTGAAACAGAAAGAAGTCACCTTGACAGGCCTGTAACTGGGAAGCAGCTTAAGGCACCAGAGCATTTTACTGCAAATGAGTTGAGTGAGTTTATATCTATCCACCAAACAAAATATATTTAAATAATATTCCAGCTTTGAGACAAATCAAGGAAATTCTTTTTTTTTTAAATAAATTTATTTATTTATTTATATTTTTGGCTGCATTGGGTCTTCGTTGCTGTGCATGGGCTTTCTCTAGTTGCAGCAAGCAGGGGCTCCTCTTCGTTGCAGTGCGTGGGCTTCTCATTGCGGTGGCTTCTCGTTTCAGAGCACGGGCTCTAGGCGCGCAGGCTTCAATAGTTGTGGCATGTGGGCTCAGTAGTTGTGGCTCACAGGCTCTAGAGTGCAGGCTCAGTAGTTGTGGTGCACGGGCTTAGTTGCTCCACAGCATGTGGGATCTTCCCAGACCAGGACTCAAACCCATGTGCCCTGTGTTGGCAGGCAGATTCTTAACCACTGCGCCACCAGGGAAGTCCAAGGAAATTCTTCTTGGAGTTTTTACTTCTCTGTTCAGTTATAAGAAAATATACACACTTTGAAAAAAGAAATTATAGGTTCTCTAGGCATTATGAAAATTACTGATGTCACTCTGAGGTCTTTTACAAAAAGAATGTCATTAAAATAAAAAAAAAATTGTGCTTGTTCTTGACCCTTCATATGAATTCTAGGACTCTTTAAAGGTTTGCGTTTTGTTATTGTTTAATATCCCACAATAGGTGTTAGAAAATCAGTTACATTCATCAATTTGGAGTTGTATTAGCCAAGTAAATATTAGGAAAAAATAGGCTACAAGGAATTTAGAAAAATAAGTGTGCTACTTTAATATACAACTCACTGGGTAGGATCTTTTTTTCCCCCGAATTAAACACATAATTGCACCAAATTGCCATTTGGCATCACTAAAGTAAACCTCTTTTGAACATTGTCATTACTGTTTTTGACACAATCCAGGAAATGGCAGCACTTCACTTTATATAATAAAAGTTAGAAGACTGCTTTGAGTCACAAATATGTAGAATCTTTTATACTTTTAGTTTGGGCAAAGACTCTACTTTAATGATCTGAACAGAAATTAAACTTAGCTCAATATTATTGACATTTAAATTTTATGTAGGAAATACAGTATGACCCAACAATGAAAATTAGAGCTTTTCTTAAAAAAAAAAAAATTAGAACCCTTAGCCTTAATGTTTATCGCCTATCAACAGATTTTCCAAATTTAATAAAATGTAATGTGTTCCTGCTTTGATGCATTAACATTTCCCATCACACTTTCAATGCATGTTGATCATTGCTTAAAATTAAATTAAACATGAGCAGGCCTCCAAGTCTAAGTTCAAGAGCTGCTCAGTTGCCGCATGACATTTTTCTGGAAGTGATAGAAATATAGGGAAAGATGCCGAATTAATCAGAAATATGCCTTGTAGTGCCCCACTAGGCAAGCTAAGTTCTTCCTGAAATAGTTACAGAATAACTTGTTTTCATGGAAGCAACTAGAGACCCTCTTAGTTAATTCAGACCCTGTCGCAGTTGGGAGTGTGTGAAATCCTGCACACTGACTCTACACGAAAACAAAGCAAGGTTTGTCCCAGCTGTTCCAGGTGACCTGGAAGTGACTGCTCATGTCCCATTGGACTTTCCAGATCTACCTGTCTTTCAACCAGGAATCCCTGTCCAACGTAATTCTTTCCCAATACTGTTTATTGCCTATGTATTGTTTATGCCTTACAGTGTGTAACCATACACACACACACACACACACACACATGTGCTCACATGTTGTGTTATTGGGATATTTTTCTTTTTTTAAATATCCTTTTATTTAGAATTACTATTGTTATTTTCCTTTATGTAATGCACAATGAAAACGAAAATTAATACCATGAGACTGTTGGTAGAGCCAAGAAAATCCAGAACCACCTGCTGAAACACTGACATGAAATTTTCAGGTTTGTTTTTCTATATATTTTCCTGGTTTCTGAACTTTGAGTGTTTATTTATGAGTATATATGAGTGGTGATTTTGTTATCAAAACTGAAAATAATGCTTCATAGGATGACATATACAAGTATACTTATGAAGAAAATAGAAGAGGATTTTTAAAAATCAGAATTTCTTTTACAAAATGTGGTATATTGTTTCTTGGGCCTTTATTATGGTAAGGTCGGATCTTAACAAACGGCACCGCGAAACAGAGGAAAGCTTCAAGTGAGCTTTATTAGGGAGCGCTCCCGGGCGAGGTTCACTGGTCCGAGAGAAAGGGGCCAGAGAAGTCGCGCCCGGGAGAGGGTTTGGGCAGAATTTATAGGGGAAGAAGGGAAACGGGTGTGGTGAATCTGGGAGGGCGCAGGGTATTCCTTTTTTGGTGGTCTTTTCGGGTATCGTGGGGGACCGTTAGTCCCACCCCTCGAAAGGCGGGAAGGCTGGGCCGGGTGCAAAGTCCCCAGGTCAGTTCCTGAACTGGGTGGTCCGGAGAGTTTCGGTCTGATGCAACCTGTGAATCTGATTGTGTTCCCCTGCCTCGGGCCAGTTGGCCTTACAATTATGTTCCATGAGGAGGCTGCCCATCTGTGTGGGATATTGGCTGGACTCGTCTCAGACCAAACTGGAGTCACCCCTTTCCATTCCAGAGATCAGAGTAAAAGGGTAAAATATTGAATGTGTCTGACTCTAACTATAGGCTTGGTCCTGGAAATTCCATTAACATATCTATCAATGTATTTTGCTGAAAGCAAATTCTTAAAGGGCCAAGCCTGACAATTGTCTTCATATTTAAATGACCTTTTAAAACTATTACAATAAATCTATAAAATAGCTATATGCTGCTGTAATATGATGGAGCTGATGGTTATCCTGACATTTTTTACTTAGGCATTATCCTTTTTGCTTCCATAAGCAATGCCCTAAATTTTCGGTACAACTACCCTTTTATAGAAAAAGGTATTTAACATAAAAATCAGCCTTCAGCATTGTTTGACCTGAATATTACCAAATTATAAATCCCTTCATTCTCAGGCAAGCAGTGCTCAGTGTTTTTGATATTGTACACAATCATTGCATTGCCTTTGTCAGGCTGATTTGTACAAGAAAAGCAAAAGATACAATAAAGCTATTCTTACCTTAACCTATATGTATAATTAAGTTAATTCTATATTTCACTTGGCATATGTAAATAAGTCACTGATGGCTATTTAACCATCTCCCTTTACATGACATCCTTTTTTTGGATTCCTGATTCCTGATGCAGTAGCCCCAGTGTTTCTTCCAATTATTTTGTCTCTACGTGACAAATACAGTTGACCCTTGAACAACATGGGTTTGAACTGCACAGGTCCACTTGAACCCAATTTTTAAAAATAGTAAAAACTACAGTACTACATGACTCATAGTTAGTTGAATCTGCAGATGTGGAACCATGGATACAGAGGAACCAAACTATGTATAAGGAGGGCCAGCTATATGTTATAGGTGGATTTTCCACTGCACAGAGGGTTGGCGCCCCTAACCCCTGCATTGTTCGAGGGTCAACTCTCCAGTAATTATAAGTCCATTGTTGTATTCACTTAAAATCCCAGGTTAATATTAAAGTCTATGGTGGTATGTATCTTTCCCAGAGACTAGACTGACAAATTGAAAAATTTGGTTTCCTTGACTTATCAAGACTCAACTATATAGTGAGTCACTAGAAACAATTATTCTTTCAATCTGTTCAACAGGGAAGAAAATTGAGTGAATTTTGTCTCCTGGCATATTTGCTTCTAGCCTATCCCTACCAAGCTTTGAAAAAGTGGAAATGTGGTAAATGCTTATATAATCTGATCAAAGCATAGAGTCATGAAAGATAACCTACTTTTCACATTCCGTATCCAAGCTTAAATTTATCATACTGAATACACAATTCCCACATTTCTACTTTTCTCAGCTTCCTCAAAATGATTCTTAAAAAGGAAACAAAACTTACTATCCAATTTTCTGGGACCCTGGAAGAAGCCCAGTGTAAGTCAAAGAAGATAGTATTCTTAGAACTTGGCATTTGTTATAAAATGTTACTTGAATGCTTGGTTTTCAAATCTAGATTTTTCCTGTCACCCATGTCTCAACTGAGATTATCGTTTTCATAAAAACTTTCCATTGGCATCAGTGACAGAAGGAGGGCCAAGTGTTTTAATTAAAGAACTCATGAACAGCAAAAGTCAGATGAGATCTTGTGTTATATTTTACAGTAGGCTTTCTTTACCCGTTGTGCCACTGCAAAGAACTTGCCTACCAAAATAGCAAGCTACCAAAACAGAAATGTTTTCTGATAGAATTATTGATAGAAGTCATGATTCATACTATATAGCTAGGTGATGATAATGTGCAACAAGTCTTATCTACAAAGATTAGAGTCAAGTCTCAGTAGAAAAAAAAAAACAATTCTATTTCAAAACAGTCTGAACAATTTGAACCTGGGTATATATTTGTTCACACTGGCAATTGTCACTCTGGTAAAAAATAAAATAAAAGAAATAAAGGAAGTTTCTATTATCTGAATGTCCTATTTTACCCTTTATCCTAGTAGGATAAAAGTATTTTTAAAATAAATGTATTAGTTGGGAAACTACTCAGTAATAATTATGATGGTGATAAAAACTTACCTGCTAGAACCTTCTTGACATTAATTATTTCACAAAATTCTCACAGCTGCAGAGTTAGATTCTGTTGCCCTTATTTTACACGTGAGAAAATTAGGACTTAGAGACCATAAATAAGTTGTGCCAAGCTGTGGAAATGGAACTAGGACCCAGGTCTTCCTGACTGCAGACACCAAGCTCGGAACCACTAAGCCAGACCACCTCTGTCCTTTTAATGGAAGTAGTCTACCATTGAAAGAGATTATAGCTACAGGACATTCAGCATTCTCTCTTCCAGAAGAATAAAGAGTTCTGAATTTCACTAACTAGAATTTCAATATTGGAAGAGAAAATTAGAGTAGACAACCCCTCTGGCCAGGAGGCTAGTAAATATTTATCTCAATTGACAATCTTGGGGCTTGTGTTTAAGACGGTGAGAACTATGTCACTACCTATGGTATGAAAGACCAGCCATGACTATTTCTGGTAAGCTGTTTGCAGTAAGATCTTTTAGAATATAAATACACTATTATATAGCATTTGCTACTAATAGCACTATGTTTCCCTCCATATTTTCTTCCTGTAGTTGTCTAATGAGTTCCCACATATAAAAAAATGACAAGGGAATCTGTCTGAGGGATAATTCCAGCAACTATGGCATATGGAGACATTGTTTTCAAGTCCCTTTGCCACGATTGCTAAGCACAGCAGCAAGATTACCTGTTGGTAGAGGTAGAACAATTGTCATCCCCTGCTTGTAAGTTCCACTATGCTCTCTGCTGCAAATCTCAGGCTATCCTGTCAAACTTTGTGCTAAGGGTGATAATGGGAAACAAGGCAAAAATTCTGTCAGAATTTGAGTACACACTTGTCCCTCCCACAATGACATCCTCCTGCCAGAAGATCAATTCCATGGCTCTATGAAAGGAATCAGGACTTTTGCATTTGGTGCATTTAGTTTTACTTCATTTTTGTAGCCCTCCTGTGTTTCTCAGCAGTTTATGATCCTCCAAATACTGGTGAAGATTTGCCAAACTGACAGGTTATATTTCAGTAAAGATATTTCGCAATCTAAAGCTCTGCTTTTCCCCAATTCAAATGGAGAAGACACTAACACCTTTGAGACAACATGGTAGAGAGCTGTAATGTAGTGAGAAGTGACTCTCCACCCCCTTTATCCTTCCACTTCCTTAAAGCAGTGATCCCCAACCTTTTTGGCACCAGGGACCAGTTTCACGGAAGACAATTTTTCTATGGTGGGGGGGATGGTTCAGGCGGTAACGCTAGTGATGGGGAGCGATGGGACACGGCAGATGAAGCTTCGCCTGCTAGCCCACCACTCACCTCCTTCTGTGCGGCCCAGTTCCTAACAGGCTGCGGACCGGTATTGGTCCACAGCCCAGGGATTGGGGACCCCTGCCTTAAAGACAGTGGTTGTGCAACTCATTTCTCCCACATTCCAGTTACACAGATATTTATTTACTCCTCTACTTACTCACAAATAATGAACGCATTCCTGGATTGAGCAGCTAGCACTGCCTTCTATCACACTTCTGTGTGTCCAGTCCTGTGTACTAGTACAGACATTTACTTTACTGATTATATGCCACTCCCCAGTTTTGTCTTTTGACATTAACAGAATTAAGTCTTCACTCACACCTATATTGTGATTCAACTATTCAAGCAAGTAGGTATTCCAGTTTTTCTTTCCCTCACTCTCTTTCTCTTTCTTCTCTCTTTTATTTCATCATTTAAACAAACAGGAATGTAAGTGTCTGCTACTTGCTAGACATTGTTTTAGGATCTGGGAAAATACTGCTTAAGATAAACAAGATCCTAACTTCCTGGGTTTACATTTGAGTCAAATGGGGACACCTAAATAATGCTGCTAATAACATTGCAGCGCATGTAACTTTTCAAATTAGTGTTTTGGGTTTTTTTTTTTTTTTGTATATATACCCAGGAGTGGAATTGCTGTCATATGGTAGTCCTATTTTTACTTTTATTGAGAAACCTCTATACTGTTTTCCACAGTGGCTGCACCATTTTACATTCCTGCCACAGTGTACAAGTGTTGCTTTTCTCCACATCCTTGCCTACATTTGTTATGTGTATTCTTTTTGATGATATCCATTCTGACAGGTGTGAGGTAATATCTTATTATAGTTTTGATTGGCATTTCCCTGATGATTAGTGATGTTGACCATCTTTTCATTTGCCTGTTTGCAATCTGCATTTCCTCTTTGGAAAAATAGGTATTCAATTCTTTTGCCCATTTTTTTAGTGGGTTGTTTTTTTGATGTTGAGTTGTATTTACTATTTATATATGTTGGATATGAATACCTTATTAGTCATACCATTTGCAAATATTTTTTCCCATTCAGTTTTGTTGATAGTTTCCTTTGCTGTGCAAAAGCTTTTAAGTTTAATTAGGTCCCATTTGTTTATTTTTGCTTTTATTTCCTTTAGAAGGATTAAAAAATATTGCTATGATTTATGTCAAAGAGTGTCCTGCCTATATTTTCCTCAAGGAGTCTTATAGTATCCAGTCTTACATTTAGGTCTTTAATCCATTTTGAGATTATTTTTGTATATGGTGTTAGAAAATGTTCTACTTTCATTCTTCTGCATATAGCTGTCCAGTTGTCCCAGCACCACTTATTGAAGAGACTGTCTTTTCTCCATCATATGTTCTTGTATTCTTTGTCATAGATTAATTGACCATAAGTGTGTGGATTTATTTCTGGGCTTTCTATCCTGTTCCATTGATCTATGTGTCTGTTTTGTGCCAGTACTATACTGTTTTGATTACTGTAGCTTTGTAGCAATTTGAGAACTTTCTTGTTTCTTAATGAGGTGTTAATTGTTCTGAACTTCCTTCTTAGAATTGCTTTTGCTACATCCTATATATTTTGATATGTTGTATTTCCATTTCTGTTTGTCTCAACATTTCTTTTTAAGTTTCTATTTTGAGTTTTTCTTTGATCTATTGTTTGTTCACTAGCATGTTGTTTAATCCCCACATATTTGTGAAATTCCAGTTTTCTTCTTATAATTAATTTCTTGGTTCAGACCACCATGGTTGGAAATGGGGCTTGATATGCTTTCAATCTTTTAAAATTTATTAACAAATTTTGTGACCTAATATGTGATCTATCCCAGAGAATGTTTCATGTATACTTGAGAAGAATGTGTATTCTGCTGCTTGGATGGAATGTACTGTAAATGTCTGTTAAGTCCTTCTGGTCTAACATGTAGGTTAAGTCCAATTTTTCCTTATTGATTTTCCATCTGGATGATCTATCTATAGATGAAAATGGGGTATTAAGTCCCCTACTCTTACTGTATTGCTGTTTATTTCTCACTTTTGGTGTTTAAATATTTGCTTTATATATTTAGGTGCTCCAATTTTGGGTGCTAAATATTTACAAATATTATATCCTCTTATTGCATTGACCCCTTTATTATTATATATGATCTTCTTTGTCTGTTACAATCTTTATCTTAAAGTCTAAATTTTCTGATATAAGTACAGCTACCCCAGCTCTCTTTTGATTTTCATTTTTATGGAATATCTTTTTCCATCCCTTTACTTTCAGTCTGTGTATATATCTTAAAGCTGACATGAGTCTCTTGTAGGCAGCATAGTAGTTGGATCTTAATTTTTTTCTATTCAGCTACTGTCTTTTGATTGGAAAATTTAGTCCATTTACATTTAAAGTGATTATTAGTAGGTATGTACTTATTTCCATTTTGTTAATTGTTTTCTGCATGTTTTTAATTCCTTTCTTCTCTTGTTCTCTTCCTTTGTAATTTTTTAAAAACTTATTTATTTATTTATTTTTGGCTGTGTTGGGTCTTTGTTTCTGTGCGAGGGCTTTCTCTAGTGGCATGCGGGGGCCACTCTTCATCACGGTGCGCGGGCCTCTCACTATCGCGGCCTCCCTTGTTGTGGAGCACAGGCTCAGTAGTTGTGGCTCACGGGCCTAGTTGCTCCATGGCATGTGGAATCTTCCCAGACCAGGGCTCGAACCCGTGTCCCCTGCAATAGCAGGAAGATTCTCAACCACTGCGCCACCAGGGAAGCCCTTCCTTTGTAATTTGATGACATTCTTTAGTGGTATGCTTAGATTTCTTTCTCTTTGTTTTGTATATCTACTATAGGTTTTTTCTTTGTGGTTACCAGGAGGTGTGTATATATATATATATATACACTTACATTTATAACAGTCTATTTTAATTTGATAACAATTTAAGTACAAATACATCTAAAGTTCTACTTATGTTTTCACTCTCCCACCCCATGTTTTGTGGGTTTTTTTGTCACATTTTACTTCTTTTTATCTTGCCTATCCCTTAACTAATAATTGTAGTTATTATTTTTTCTTTTACCCTTCATTCTAGCTTTATAAGTGATTCATCCACTACCCTTTTAAAATGTATTTACCTTTACCAGTGAGATTTATACTTTCATATGTTTTCTTGTTACAAATTAGCACCCTTTCATTTCAGCTAAAGTCACTAACATTTCTTATAAGGCTTGTCTAATGGTGATGAAATTTTTCAGCTTTTGCATGTCTGGAAAACTCTTCATCTCTCCTTTAATTCTGGAGGACAGCTTTGCTGGGGAGTGTATTTTTGATTGGCATAATCTCTTTCAGGACTTTGAGTGTATTGTGCCACTCCCTTCTGGCCTGCAAAATTTCTGCTGAAAAATGTTGGTAATCTTTTGGGGATTCCCTTGTAATTAACAGGGTGTTTTCTTTTGCTGCTTTTAAGATTCTGTCCTTGCCTTTAACTTTTACAATTTAATTATTACCTAGGTGTGGGTCTCTGGATTCTTCTCACTTAGAACTTCCTGGGCTTCCTGAATGTGGGATGTTTGTTTGTTTCTCTAGGTTAAGAAAGTTTTCAGATATTATTTTATCAAATAAGTTTTCTTCACCTTTCTCTCTCTTCTCATTCTGGGAACCTTATAGGACTAATATTGGTCCTATTGATGTCATCACATAAGTCCCTTAGGCTGTCTTCACTCTTTTTCCACCATTTCTTTTTTTGTTTTTCTCCTCCAATTTTATGAGTACCACTGCCTTGTCTTCAAGATCACTGATCCCTTCTCTGCTTCATCTAGTCTGCTACTGAACCCCTGATTGAGTTTTTTACTTCAGTTATCATATTCTTCAGTTCTGTATTTTGTTTGGCACTTTCTTATATTTTCTAGCTCTTTGGTGAAATGCACTTGATTTAGGCATTGTTTTCCTGATCTCAGTGAGCATCTTTATCACACTTACTTTGAACACTTTATCAGGTAATCACTTATCTCCATTTCATTAAAATCTTTTTCTGGGATTTTTATCATGTTCTTTCATTTGGAATGTGTTCCTCTGTTTCTTCATTTTCCTTGACTCTGTGTTAGGATTCTATGCATTAGATGAAACAACCACCTCTCCCAGTCTTGAAGGAGTGGCGACAGGTAGGAAATGAAACTTATTGTTTAACTTTGTCCTAGCTTTTGCTTGTCTCTCAAATTTTTGTGATTGTCCAAACAGTCTGCTCTGTTCATAGTGGTTCCCAGTAGTTGACGTTGTTCTAAGACCTGTCAGTGTCACAAAGAGGAGAATCTCAGTCGGCACCTAGATGCAGGCTTATTAGAAACTGAACCCTCAGGCAACAGCTTTTAAAATGTGTAAATATACATCTTTTAGGGGAGACTGGGAGATGGGTATTTTTGCCTGCTCCCTCTGGTCAAGCCCTAGGTGGATAGCCCATTAAGAACGGTTTGTTATCCTGTTGAGCCAGTGAATACAATCCCTGCAGGTCCTCAGAGCCAGGCTTATCAAAGGATGTACCCTCTGGGCAGCAGGCACATAAGCTTGGATATCAGATGTGTGCACAAGCTGCTTTGGGGAGATGCTGGCAAACTGAAGTGAGAAAGAGGGAGAACATGTAGATGGTGACTGCCTGCCTCTCCAGTATCTGGAGAGTATTGCAGTCAGCCCCTAGATGTGTCTTATGTAGAAGGCTTGCCCTCTGGTGGCAGCTCTGAATAAGCCAATAGGTCTCTTTCGTGGAAAGACTGGGTATTTCAGTCTGCTGCCTCTGCAGTGGGCCCTGCCTGGGGAAGATACTGTGGTGAGTCCATGTGAACCCATTAAGAACTCTTTCTTAGTTCATTATGGCCTTGTGGGTCTCATGGACACAAGCCCTGTTGGCTTTCAGAGGTAGATGTTTTGGGGAGCTCTCTCTCAGGTAGAAATCTTAAATGTTGGGGCATGTGGGGCTTAAACCCTTCTCAGAGAGAAGCTGGGGATTGTGAGTTCCTTCCCATTGTGTGTTGATGTTTGTGTGACCCAATTATGTGTCATCAAGAATGGGGTTTATGACAAGATTGTTTCTCCTCCTCTCCTACCCATTTTTTTCTCTTTCACCAAATGTGTACAAGTCACTCTGCTGGTTTATGGATTTCTTTCAGAGAAAAGACTGTTCCATATGTAGCTGTAGATTTAGTGGGTCCATAGGAGGAGGTAAGTTCAGGAGCTTCCTGTGTCACCATGAAGTGAAACTCTTACTGTTGAGTGTTGGGAGTTGTTTATATATTCTAGACACTAGTCATTTATTGAATATGTGGTCTGAAAATATTTTCTCCAAGTCTGTCATCGGTTTTTTCAGTCTTTTCATGATTTTTCACAAAGCAGGTGTTTAAATTTTGATGAGGTCCAAGTTTTAATTTTTTTTCTCTTACATTTTAGTATCAAGTCTAAGAACTTTTTGCCTAACTGTAGATCCCAAATATTTTCTCCCACCTTTTTTTTTCTAAGAGCTTTATAGTTCTGCATTTTACATTTAAGTCCACAATCTTTTTTGAGTTAATTTTTGTATAAGGTGTGAAGTTTAGATTAAGGTTTCTTCAGTTTTGGCTTTGTTAGTTTATCTGTTTTATTGTTTGCCTATGAATGTACAATTATCTCAGCACAATTTGTTGAAAGGTAGCTTTATACTTTGGAAAGTTTATTTTGGCTGTTGTGTGGAGGATGGATTATGCTAATGGGATAGAAATAGGGTGACCAGTTAAAAATTTGTTGTTTCATTTTTCTAGGTAATAGATGATGGTGAATTGTATCAGGGTGATAGCAGAGAAAATAAGGCAAAACAGATTCAGGGTGTTTGGAGCTGTAGAGTGAATAGCACTTGCTGATGGATTAGATGCGGCAGTGGCAAAGAAAGAGAAATCAGAGATGAGTAAGTTTTTAATGTGAGAAACTGGGTGTACTGTAATTGCATTTACAAAATTAGAGGAAACTGAGGAAGAAGGTTTGAAGGTTGAGGTAGAGGGATCAAAAGTTCTGCTTTGTCCATGTTCTGTTTGCAACACCAATTGGACATCTGAGTGGAGATGTCGAGTAGGTTGTTGGGGTAAGGATCCTGGCATTCAAGGGCAAGATTAGGGCTGAAGTTACTAATTTGAGGAGTCATCAGCATGAATAATATTTCTTAGGGAGAAAATCTAAATAGAGAAGATAAAATCTTTCATCATTGTCTTAGATTAAGAAATTAAGTCTCCTGAAATATTCACAGGTGTAGATAACCTGAAAGTGATTAAGTTGGGTTAACTATCAATCTAACTTAGTAAATCTCTAATTCTGTTTAATTATTTATTCTGGGCATGCATCTGTGATTAAATATCTTAATATATTTTATTGTAAGAAATTACTAATTACCTAAATTAAATTATATATCTTAGTAGAATCTTGTATGTGCATTATTGCAACCAAAAATATTAGAATCCAGTAAAGCTTCTGCTTACAGTTGTGCATGATGGACACTGCACAACTCAAGGGACTGACATTCACATAGTGGCGTAGGTCAGTGGGTGCTCCTTGGATTTGTGCAGTGCCCAATCTGTATGACCACATGAGGCATGTATGAAGCAACTAGCTTTACTGATCCAAAAGCACAAGTTAGAAACAGCAAGGAGCAGAAGAATTGACATCCTGATTTCCATTTCATTTTGTGGTTTCACAACAAAGAAAAGAAGATGAAATCAAACAAAAGTAACTTTAAGAGAAAATCTGTCACTCTGGTTGAATTTTCTTTTACTTGAAATTCACCCTGTCCATATTCAGTTGAATAGAATGACATTTGATTGAACTGACGGGGAGAGAAAGTGACAAGATACATCTGGATTCAAGCTCTCAAATTTGGTTTATTGTTTACCACAGCAACCCCTGAAATTAAAGGAATACATACAGGAGATTCATCATAATGCTATCTGTGGAGTCCTGTTATAGGGAGACAGTGCTATTACAAAGTGCTCCCACAGTTAAACTCCCAAGATGGACTTGATATTCTGCAAAATAGCACATTGCATTTAAGTGATTCTGGAACATTTTTTTCCCCATTTTTTTCATTTAAATTAGAAATCTGGTAATTGGATTTTAAAAAGCTCCTTGTGAAGTAATTATCTGTAATACATTATCAAGTATTCTTTCTTAGTAAATCTGTAAGGGACGCTGAGATATCTCATACCTTCCCTTTCACAACTGCCACATATGGTTCTCTTTGAAACTGGTTCCAATAATGAGTCCTTTAAAAGAGAAAATGGGCCATTTTAACTTTTTAAAACTAAATAACCACAAGACAAAAGTGGCCTAATGTTTGGCTAGAGATGAAATGAGGAGGGTGAAATGAGTTTCACACTATGTCATTACAATGCTACCAGAAGCAATTAAGCCAACAAAATATTTAAGCTTCTGTTAGTGTTTAGAGATGTTGGCAACATGCATCATTAGTTGTCATAATGAAATACCACAGGATTCAAAAATATCTAAAATCATCTTTGTAAAAATTAGCATAGAATAAATTAATAAAAAGCATTGAAGGTGAAAATATGACCAATCCTGGTGACTTTTTAGTAATATATTTGGAATGACTGACAATGAAATAGCAATAGATTGTTCATGTACTCCAGAATAAACAATGTTTAAATTATAACTTGAGTGTGTTTCCTAATGCCTTCAAATTAAAAAAGAAATATTTTCCATGAGAACTCACCAGCCAAGACTGACAACAGTGATTATTTTTCTGCCAGTTAGCAGCATGGAAATTATGAGGAGCCATTTAATCCCTCAGATTGTTTAGCTGTGACATTTTTGATGCATAGTACAAGAGATTTAACTATCAGCCAGAAAACAAACAAAGATTAACATGACATTTGCACTGCAAATCGCAATCATGCTCCATTTGCCAGAATCTTTCTTAACAGCTGATACTCAGCATTTCTGAGTTTAGGAACAAGTTAGTCAATCAACAAGAAGCAAACTGTTACTACTAAGTGTGCCTAGGTAGTGTATATTAAATTATGCAATAATTCATTTAATAAGCAATGTTTTGGCTGCCTGCTGCATCCCAGACATTGTTGCACAATTCGAATTCTAAGAGGAAAGGACTAGGATTGCAGAAGTTAGACAGCAAACAAGTAAGCATTAAGAAGGAAAGCAGTGGAGAACAGGTATCTATGCTGGCTTGTGGGGAATCAGGGAGGACTTGGCCGAGGCACCCACTGTGAAGGAAAGTACTTATTTTTTTTCCCGTCTTTTATCATTTTACAAAAAAATAGAGGCCTTGAGAATGGATTACAGATAATTACCTCACAATTTTAAAAAGGTCTATGTAAAATGTTTTCAGTTCAAACTACAAGATATCAACTGAAAAAATGTATAACTGAGATTAACTATTTAATACCACCTACCCTGAATTAAGTCCTTCTTGAGAGTTTCGTTGTAGGAAGACTTTGTTAAAAAATTATTTTACCAATAGTACTCTTATGATATCTCAATTTTCGTCCACTTAATTCTATGGTGGAAATGTTAATCAACAGAATTTGATAATTTAAACTTACGATGAGAAAGAGCTGACTGGGAAAGGCTGGGGGAAGATAAAGGGAGAGTCTAGCTTCAGAGACCTTCAAAGAGGTGTTAGGATGAGCAGAGGTTGTTTTAAGAACTACATACAAGGACTTGGGTGTAACAGGATTAGCAGTACAGGCATAGGGGGCAGAAAGAAGTAGGCAGAGGCAAGAAAGTGGAATGCCATTGATGTCTGATACAGAGTGTAGGCTTCATATCAAGACAGTGGGGAGCCACTGAAGAATTTAAAGTTGATGTGTATCCAAATCCCATTAGGATTGAAAAGGTGATGCGTATAAGCAAGCAAAGTTTGTCTTGGAGGGGAGTAGAACTAGCACGAAGCCACTAGAGGTGACTGAAAACATGGCCCCAATTCTTCATCCTTTCCTGTATCTAACCTTACAATGTGACTTTACAGCAACTTTCATTAAGAAGTGGAGTCTCTTTCTCCACCACCAGATTAGCTTTGTAACTGGCTTTAGCCATAACAATGTAGTCAGAGTGAACCCGGACCAGTTCTGAGTATAAGCCTATCTTCACTGTCGCAGAACCTTGCCTCCTCTGCCATGAGAACAAGCCAAACTACCACTTGGAAGTAGCCCGGTTGTTTTAGCTAAGATCATCTTAGACCATCTTACGGCCAGATACCCCCAACACATGGGAGGAAGTCCAGACAGACTCAGCACTGCCTGCCCAAACACAGATCCCCACAGATACAAGTGTGAGCCCAGCCAAGACCAGCAGAACTTTCCAGCTGACCTCTAGACTCGAGAGGGATAATTGAGGGTTACCCTTTTATGCTGCTGTGTTTGGGAGTTACATATTACACAGCAGTGGGTAATTGATACATCACTCTAACAAATCTTCCCTTGATGCCTTACAAGTAGACACAGTAACAGGGAACTTCACTTCCAACTGAAGGTCAAATATAAACCCTTAACGTAGAATGCAAACTATGTGTAGAATTCTTTCTTCTGAAACATACTCAGGCATTACTGAGGTTCCTCATCATTAATATAGACTACCTTCATCAAAATGATAGGCTTCTTTTTGGAGCACTGTATTTTCCCTGCTCTGCATTTCTACATTTTACTTGGAGACACTTCTCTCTCTCTCAAGGGCTGCTGTATGCAAACACAGTGTTTTGAGGAATTTATCTGAAGATTCTTAACTCAGTTACTAAAAATTCAGTTTATTATCACTCCCAGAAGGAGTGATAGAAGGTGACACTTACATTTTATTCACTGCATCTAACATAGTTCTTGGCACATAGTAGGAACGTAAAAATATTTGTCCTAATTATTACTCATCCCTAATAAAACCGTTCTCCACTTTCAAGCTTATTTCAAGTCTCTCTGACCCTCCCTAGATTTACAAACATCATTCCTTTTTGTTTTACTTGCCCTATGAATTTTCCTATAGCCCCATGATACACTTTTTCAATGGCATATAAACTAACTCCCTACTAGTTACTACTACAGAGGTTAAAATCCTGGCTTTACCATTTACTGTTATGTGGCACTGTTGCTTAAACACTCCATGCCCCACTTTTCTTATTAGAGAATGGTGATATCAATAAGATAGATCTCAGATAAGGTTAAATAATACACTTAAATTGCTTAGAAAGACCTCTTGGTACAGAGTAAGTTCAAGAGATGCTAGCCATTTTTTTTTACGTTGCCTATCTTCATCCAAAGTTGATCCCAACTATTCATTTTCACCCTTCCTTTGTCCAGACTGCACTGATGGAAAAGTCACGTCTCTACGAATTAAATGTCCTGTATTGTGACTTTATTGTCTTTTGAGCTCTCAGCATCTAGAAACACCAAGGTTTACTTGAAATATTTTCTACTCTCCTTGGAGATTCCAAACTGAATTTTGTCCCTTGTATACTCAGCACACGAACCCTATCTACTTAACACCTGTATATGCCATTCCTTCAGCCTAGAGGCTCCGAGCATTATTTTCCTGGGCCTCACATCTAAATTTGTCTCCAGCTTCATCCATCTTTTTTTTTTTTTCTTTTTTACTTATCTGACAAAAGAAACATTATTCCTATCACACTAACCCTTCTGCTTAACATTCCCAACTCCACCTGTTTCTCCTTCCTCCAGGATATTAATCCATCCCTCCCTTCATCAGTTTCTCCTTCCCTACTGCCTCCTTGCAGTATAAACCTATAAACCTTTCTGGCCTATAAATCTTTCTGGCTTCTCCCATAAGAAAAAATATTTTCACTTAATCTTCCACTAAGGTTACTCTTTTACCTTCCTTACGGCCACTTAATTCCAGGAAAAAAAATGATTTAAATGTAATGTCACTACATCTTCCTCTTCTATTTATCATTTGTACCAGCCAGCCCCAAACTCTTTCACATCATATATAATTTTATTATTTTCTACCAACCTGATTTTACACCACTGCAGAACAAATGGAACCTGGACATCTTTCACAATGAAAGAACCACCATTGAGTAAATACTACGTACAAGATAATGTGCTGAGCACTTTACATGTATTAACTCATTGAATCTTGACAACAAATCCTGTGAGGTAGATATCTTTATTTCATGAATAAGGATACTGAGACTTAGTTAATTTCTCTCTCATTTATCTATTTATGATCTTGGAGTTACTAACTTCCTAAGTCTAAGTAGCCCAGGGACAAGCTGGCACTCACCCATGTACTAATCAACTTCAATGATTGCTTTCCGACTCCTGGGCTAACTACTGACACTGCTCTGTTGAAGGTTACCAAAGAACTAAACACCACTTGCCTCTTCACTGTTCATATCCCCTTAGAATTTCTATGGGATTTGATCCTGCTTATTCCTCATACATTTTATCTTTCTTTCCATCTAGATAGAAACACCCCTACTTTCAACTTTCCTTTATATTTTCACTCCTGGGTTCTTAACATACCTCTCATCCTCTCCTCCCTCCCTTATGGTATAGATGAACATACTCTAATTTCTTCCATATTAAGAAAAATACACTCTTTCAATTCTGCCTCCCTGCATAACCACTACCCTACTTTTCCTTTTTATTCCCCTGTGAAATAGAAGTCTACATGTACTATTTTCCACTTTCACATTTCTCATTCACTCTCCAACCCACTGAAATCTCAGCTCTACAATAAGCACTTCACTAAAACTGCTCTTTCCAAGACCAACATTCTCTAATTACAAATCCAATAAAGCCTGTTCAGTTCTTATCTAACATGACCTTTCTGAATGTTACCTTGGCACTGTAAACTCATTAGGCTTAAAAAATGAACTCATTGTCTCCACCTGCCACTCAACTTGCTTTTCCTTCAGAGTTTTCTAATATTTAACTAAATCTCGATTATCCCATTTTAGTAGGCTCAGGGCTTTGAGTTCTCTTCCACATCTCCCTTATACTCATCCAATCATCCCACCCAACTTCTCATTTCTACCTTGGCAAAACCCTTCATTAGTGGTTCTTAACCCAGAATGCACATTAAATCACCCAAGGAGATTTTTAAAAAATACTTGTTCCCAGACTCTAATCCTAAACCAATAAAGAGAATCTCAGAGAGTAGAGTTGGGTGTGGGTAATTTTTAGATCTTCAAGTAATTTAAATGACAACCAGGATTGATATCTATTTTTTTCACATTCTCCTCAGTGTGATAGTCCAAGCTCAGACCCTCATTAACTTTCCCTGGATTATGTTAGTCCCCTCTAACTTCTCTTCAAGTGCACAGTCTCTCTTCTTTAAGACTTTCCATCACATTTTTGCTGAAACCTGTGAAACAAAACTTTGTAGTGCCCTGCTCACATACCTTCTAAAGTTCAATCACTTTGTATAACAGATAAAACCTTCCAGAAAAATGTCTGACATAGTGTATAACATTTATTAATTTGAAATATAATGAAGATTTAAAAAAATCAAAACAAATATGAAACACTTATGTCTTCTGTGTACCTACTTTTCATTGGTTAGCAGAATGCCCTGCAAATGTAGGGCATTAAAAAAAATCCATTGAATAGATTTTAAAGGCCATTTTAAAGGCTAAACTTCAGCTAACGTTTGATCTCACCAAATATGCATGTGCCTAGTAGGAATAAGTCAATTACATGCCAGATAATTGTGAGGTCTACACTACTTTTTAGTATCACGCAGTGCAATGAATAAAATCTGCTACCTCTACTCTTTTTTCAAAGTATTCTATATATAAAACGAAAGAGAAGGCAAGGAAGGAAGGGAAAGATGGAAGGAAATGAGGGTAAGGAAGAAAGGAAGAAAACAAGAAAGGAGAGGAAGGCAGGTATGAAGGCAGAAAGGCAGAGACAAACCCTTACCTTAAAAAAATAGTAATGCTCTACTATGAGTTCTCTATGTGGGTAAGGGGAACAGGAGGGAACAGACACCCAATATGTGTCTCCCCAACTTTTCAGCTTCTCTGTGTCTTCCATCATTCTAATTCTCTCCACTTAAGTGGGTCAATATGAGAAAGGGCTCCATGATGAAAAATACTACTTGATATTTTTGCATATGTTGCTCTTTCAGATGGATATATGATCATGAATTGAGAAAATGATCAACATTTTTAAAAGATCATGTCCCACTTAATCATCGTGCTGTTAGCCATTGTGTATTATCAAAAGTCACAACCTACTTGTATAGCATTGTGTAGTAGCACAGTCCTTGCTGAGGGAAATAAAGAACAGGACCAAACTCCCTTTTTATTTCAACCATAGATGCAGATTCTCAGACCTCTTCCTACCCATTAAGGCCAATTCCAAATTTGAAATCTTATATGGTACTGTCTGATGTTAAAACTGGAAGTTTCCATTGTGTTAAGGCAACAAGAATGTATAAAAATAAAATAAAGCTATAGGATGTTATTCCATAAATAGAGAACTTCAAAAAAGTCATCACAAATCAGCCACTCATTGACCCATAGACTCTCATGATCTATTCTATGTTATGACATACTGAAGTAGGTGTTTACCAAATTAATTAAAAAGAATAAGATCGTATACACACACACATAAACACACCCAAAGTGCATGTGAAACCAGTGAAATCTGAATAAGGTCTGTATTTGAGTGGATAGTGTTGTACCAATGTCAATTTCTTAGTTTGGTAAGATGTTATCACTGGGCGATAATGGGGAAAAGGATACACAGAAGTCCTCTGAGCTAGTTTCATAACATTGGAAATCTTAAATTACTTCAAAATAAAAGCTAGTTAAAGTAATTTTTAAAGGCTAAATCATAGCCATATTTTATGTTTTAATTAACATTTCCATATACGGTTGACCTTTGAACAACGCTGGGGTCTGGGGAGCTAACCCTACATGCAGTCGAAAATCTGCGTATAACTTACAGTCCATCTTCCCTCTATGCGGTTCCTCCATACCCAAGGTTCTGCATCCCTGGAACCAACCTCAGATTGTGTAGTACTGTAGTACTTAATGTTGAAAAACATCCATGTATAAGTAGACCTGTGCAGTTCAAACCTATGTTGTTCAAGGGCCAACTGTATAATGAATTTCAAAGGATAAACAGTCATTATTTTCAACAATTTTTATAATAAAATGATTTTTGTATATTGCTAGCAAAATTTTGCCAGTTTTGCTCACAGTCAAGATGCGAGCAAGTGGCACAAGTGTAGATATATCTGTTTCAATTGTTTCTTAGCAAAGAAGCAAGTCAAATATTGGAACCTTGTGTAAATGGCAAGATTTGCCATGGATTTTTATAAAAAGAAGATTGAAGAATTTATGTCAGCTTCCCCATAAACTCAGAGGTTTTCCTAGATAGTAACTGAAGTGCTTTTAAGATAAAACACTGGAAAACAGATTCTCTGAATGTAACTCATGAAAAAGAGTCCATTTTATATTCCAATTTTATTCGCCTTTTCTGAAGAGTCACAACATTAATCTACTGGGGATAATCTAGTTAATGTATTTGAAATTCCATTTATTTTTTTCTATTGATATGCATGTATTACACTTGAATATAATACAGAATTTCCAGTGTTGTTTTAAGGGACATAGTTTAAAAAATGAGAGGCATGATCTATAATTTCAAACCTAGGACAAATTCATAATTTCCAAAATAATATAGTTTTCCACTTTGTTCCAAAGAAATTAATGATATTATTACTGATGCAGAAACTCCAGCACAACTGTTACTCCTTTCTTTATGAGTTGAGACAGTCTTGAACCATTGCAAAATTCACCCAGAGCCATCTAGTTGTATATGCATAATTAAAATGGAAGGAGAAAGTCATTCCATTCCATGGACTTACGGGGCAGTATAGTTTACTTTAGTTCAATATCAAAAGCATACTTTACAAATTTAATGTTTAACAAATTTTACACTTTTAGTCATTCTGCCGAGAAAAGATTCTGGGTAATGTCTTGGTCTTTGAAAGTTGTTACCAATTTAGCCTGGAGACCTTTGGTCTGTATGTCAGCCTCCATCATGGAAATCAACATATACCTAATTGGCCATGTCAGTGAGTTTTAAAAAACAAAAGATGTCCACACCTTCTCTAACATAATGGAACTTCTAATAGGACAATTTCTGAAGTATCTTCCTATTAGTCTAAGATGAGTAAAACATAGAAGCTCCTCCCCCTTTACATTCTTTCAAACTATACCTTTATACAATATCCAGAATGGCTATGCAATTTCCATTCTTCTCTCCCTCCGCATCACAAATGAAACAAAGCAGATGTAGTATAAAATTATACATTCTGCGAGTAACTTAGAAAAACAAGTACATACATGTTTAAGGCCTTGAAATATTTATAAGATTTTTCTGTAGAACTGAAAACCACAAATGTTAAAAGTACTACGAAAACGTGGACAAAGACTGACTAAAGAAATTATTTGAACAGGACAACTGTAAGCAAATATTTATAAAATTTAGACCAAGGAAAAGAACAATTTATTCTACCAACAGACTGAATAAACAAATAGATAGGCATTCAAACAGTCATTGGGATAGAGCAAGAGACAGCCTTTTTAGAATGAGATAGAAAGGATAGTTTAAAAAAATACTAGAAGAAATCTAAGTGAATAACTTTCAAGCTAAGAAATCAAAACCCACGTGCATCCTTGGCAATTTTTTGAAACTGAAGGTTACCTAAATACTTGACTGCTCACTGCTAATTTCTGTGAAGGGAAAAAGTAAAGATAAAAATGAAAGAAAAAGTCCACTTTAAAAAAAAAACAAAAATAACTGAAAGGGAGAGTACTCTAGAGGTACCAAACAGGAGTATATAATGAAAATGGTAATTCAGTTCTAACTACTACCTATTTTACTGACAGAGCTGCAGCAGTGTGTTAGCCTTGGGGAAACATGTCAGCTTGTCTATACATTCTTATATGATTGATGTATTCAGATAACTTTACTTGCCAACAATAATTATTATCAATGGATATATATTTCCATTCCTTTAACAAAAGCAACTTTAAGATGTTAAAACATGTAGGCTTTCAGAGCTTCAAGATTAGGATACAAATAAATTGTCTCAGTCTACACCATGCCAGAGGAGAAGTTCGCAAAGGAAAAGTCACTGAAGCCATGTGCAGTCCTAGCCACTGAACACAGGACTCAGGAACAGGTCCATGACAGAAGGCCAGTGCACTTGGGAGACTCAGAAACAAGAAAAGCAGTCACATTTGGAGCCCACAGCCCAAAAGGTAAGTGTCTCTGACACCATCCGGCAACGCCAACTCTTCAGACAGTAACTTCAAATCCTTTTTGCAAGTGCAATTATACAAGTTGAACACAGTTCAAATCTGATGAAATCTTCATGATATAGAAGTTCATGTCGGACTTTTAAAAAGTCTTGATTCCAAGAAGAAGCTGATTACAAGCCATGAAATCCCCTGGAAAAAACAGACTCCAGAGTGCCTCTTGTGAGCTGTATAAAAATTTTCCTTCAAGATCACCTCATGAGTTATGTTTCTATGCTGATGTTCAATGTAATCAGCCTTGATGTTTCTATGCTGATGTTCAGTGTAATCAGCCTTGAGGATCACTTGATTTTTCCTTTGTTAATGGGTTACCTGCAAAAGAAGAAGAAAATAGAATCATTTCATAACAGCCGGCATCTTAAAACTCTACACAATTAAGTGTTAGAAATGAATATGTAACTCAAAATGCTGTATCAAATAAATTATTGAATTTTAAAGGACTACCATATTTAGGTATTTATAGCTTATTAAAATAATTATTTTCTCTATTATTTCATAATATTTTTAGAGCCCCTTGAACTATTATCCAAATGACTCCAACGGTGACCAGGAAGATCTTAACTGGTGATCTTTGCCCTTGCAGATCTGAAGAATGATTCTGGAATCCCTGTTCTTTGCACAGGCTTGGTGGACATAATAACCCAGGGATCATACACATCATGCCAGGAGTCAGTGAAGAAAGGCCTTTGGCCTCAGGAATACAATCAGACCCCATCTTCAAGAAAGCCCTTGAGATCTGGTTGCATAAAATCCATTCTTGAAGTAGTTTAAAAGTTGAGTGCTTATCGACTCAACTGTATTTCAGAAAATTAGCCATTCATAAGGGAAAAATAAACCCTATTATTTTGAGAGAAAAACAATTAATGATAGTACAATCCTTTACCAAATTTTAAAGGTGCCCAGATTTCTCATGAAATTGATTACAGCAGTATTATTAATGCTATTATACATTACTGAGGCAGATTCACACTGGATTTTTACACCTACTCAAGTCCAGAGAATGTTTGTATGCAGGAAAAAGGAATAATAGCTAGCTAGCTAGAATACCTGATACATACACAGATATCTCTATATGCATATGGAAGGAAGATGATATAGAGAGATAGATTTCTGCTGTGTCAATGAATTTCTAGTTATGCTCTTAATATCACAGTACTTAGAGTTGCCTAACAGTTCTTTTGCAGCAATGGTGAGTAACAAAAAGTGAGTTTTTAAAAATTATTGTGGCTACTTTGGTTTTATTTCATTAAGTGACATAGTTACTTGTCTTTTCATGAAACATTTGCCAAAAGACTGGGTTTTGCTTGTGTTGTTTATTGTTGTTCGGTCAACTATGAAAAATAGGAACATTAAACAAAACAAGAAAGGCAGCTCTAGACTTTGCTCTGCCATAGCTGGTCTCCACAGGAAGGTGTAAAATTCAAACAGGTAGGTTCTGCATGGAGGCAGCCTTCATATCTGTGTCTCGTTGGTCAGCTACCCCTCCCAAAGAAGGAGCTTCTGTCTGTGTGTGTGTAGCTGCTTATGCCCGTGCACAGAGAAACTATGGAAGGAATGGAACTGTGGGTGGGAAGATACAGATGTGAAGGGTCTGCTGGCCTCTAGAGATTCTGGGAGCGGGGGATATCTTTGATAGGGAAGCAATTTCATTATCAATTTGTCTGCCATTCAATGGTCATTTTATACAAGTTGTGAGAATGGCTCCCAGCCTGGGAGTCAGTGTAAGAAGAAGGTGGGGAGGAAATGTGAAGAGTGCTATGGACATGATGTTACAGGTTGCTGATGCAGATGGCTGATCACTGTGAAAAACACAGAAATGTTATTTTTGTGATACACTTTATTGACAAACATTGATTTAATAGAATCTGATTTCCACTGGCTGAGAAAATTCACCTGCCTTTTCTGAAAACTCTCTTAGTAGGCATCATTATGAAACATAATATGGGAACCAGTGCTTGAAATGACAGGAAAAAAAGAGGAAGAGAACAACTGGTTTAGCCTCAGGAGAGGTTCAACACGGGCAACTGGAGGGGCACACTGCAATGACTCCAGGAAAGCAAGTGACACGTCCTCTTGAGCCACCGCAAGCCCAGGTTCCAAGTAATCTCTTGGTGGGTGTGGCGGACGCATTCTTACATCTTCATTCCAAGGTAAGTATTTCATCCTGCTGGTTTATATCAAGCTGAGGAGTGATTCTCTCAACCATTTATATATTTAAAGCTTTATTTTCACATAATTTTAAAAATAGACATCAAATTGACAGTATAATACCAAAGGTTTGTATATCTGTAATACATTTTTCTTCCATGTCAGTAGAGGAAACATATAAGTATACACAAACACATAACTATACAATCCACATGCCCCAGAATGTCATAAATACACATTTCTATCATGCTGTGTTTCTATCAGCTAAAATAATTGCTAGAAAACCAAACTTTAAACATGATTTAAAGAAGTGATCGTCTAAATAAGCATGGATTGAAACATAATGAAAGCTTTTCCTTATTCTCCAATTTCATGCACTATTTCCTAGTTTCCTAGTTTATTAATCCTAAAACGTCCACATTTTATGAGATGAAGGGTAACAGACAACTTGTTTTCAGTATGATTTTTGTAAATCATTTGATCTTGATCAGAGGACTGTTGTGGTTCGGCACATAGAGCTCTGGATTTAGGTCAGTGTGGCAAGAATACTAATCACACTGGCTGTGTCATACAACCTCTGGGCCCTACAGCTTCCCATGTGTAAAATGGGGATAATCTTGTTAGCCTCACAGCGTTGCTATGAGGATCGAATTATTATACTTATGAAAACCTAGCTTTGTCAACTATGAAGTACTATAAAAATGAACGTTTTAGAGTTGGGATCAGTTTTTTTCAATGCATAAATGTTTAACAAGAAAACCACTAAAAGTAGAATGAGAGGATCCCACTAACAGACAGACATTCACTCTCAAGTTAGAGGACTACACTTAAGGAATTCAAACAAAGGCTAAGTCATGATTTGCCCTTTTCAACGAAGTATAAATATATCGGCGCTCTCCCTGACAACTTCCAGATTTGTACCAAATGAAATGGCAAAGCCAAAGATTTAAAAACATGTAGATGATTCTGAATACAGGTACATTGTCACCAATTTTCATCACCTAATATGCAAGGTCCAACTAACACTTTAAAATTATTGTCTAAAATTCAGTACAAAAAAACGCTTTTATGTGCGCATTAAGTCCAAGTGAATCATGTTTAAATTATGACATGCTAATGGAGGAAAAAAGATTGCCATTTTACCCTTTATAGATGATAAACTGGAACTTCCTGATATGAAAGAGTTGCTTAAACAATACTTATACAATCCAACATTTAAAAATTTTGCTGTCATTCAAAAGTAAGCTTTTAGTACATCAAATTAAGCACTGCCTTATTTTTTAGAACTTAAATATTACTCTCTCTTCACTCAAGCCCATCTTTTGGAAGAGGCCAAAAAGTTTTACCTTCAAAGGAGGCTTTTCAGCAAGTTTTCAGTGACTAAAAGCAGGAGGTTGCAATAGAATCACTTTTACCGGATAGGAAATAGCATTTGCTACCATGAATTCGCTGTCTTCTGGTTCTGAGGGCAATAGATGTAAAATACTGCATGAGGGAGAGAAATGGTCCTACAATCATTACGGTTATGCCTTGAGCTTCATACACTATAATCACTATCTCAGTAAATTTGCCTTTCCAAAGGCAGTATTTTACACAGCTGTTCTTTTTCATGCAAATTTTGTGTGTGCTGCACACCAGCCAATTCGGTAAGTGAAACTACTTGGCTGCGGAACACATGCAATAATAAATTATTATTACTATTATTATCAATATTATTTCTAGTCACAAGCACAAAGCTATCTTGGTAATGAGCCACCAGGTTGAAGAAGCTAATCTGGTAACATTAAATAAAAAGCACTGATTCTTTAAGATGAGAGCATCCATTTATTTCTTCCAGTCCAACAAATCTACTACAGGGCTCTGATTAGATTTCTCAATAATTTATGCTAAAATCATGTCTTTTTACATCTGTTCACCGATTTAAATTGCGAAACTAAAACCAGGTAAATGGCATATAAGATGCTATATTTAAAAGGAAGTGAAGTCAACTATTTTAATACTGTCTGTCTTCATTTTGTATTTTGACCATTATGTTATATGCTCTGCCCATCTTCAAGGTAAGATAAATTAGAAAGGCTAAAAAAGGTAAAAACTTACAGAATCCATTCTGTCCCCAAGTGCAAAAGATGCTTTTATAAAGTTCTTAAAATCATTATATTCATGGAGCCTATAGTTCTTTTTCCCTGTTCAAATCATGCTGACTAGGTTACCAATGGGAGACAACACACTATGGTAAGAGGCATAATGACAAATAGTGTGGGCTGTGCAGACAGGCTGCCTGGGTTCAAATCTCTGCCTTATCACTTTCTAACACTGTGAGGTTGATAAATTATTTAAAACCCCCGAGCCTTAGTCTCCCCATGTGAAATATAAAAATGGTATTATCAGCCCTCATATGTTTGCTATTGTGATTAAATCAGATAATCCCTGCAAAGTGTCTGTCCAGGCAAATGCTTTTTAAATATTAACAGGTGGTAGCAGTAGTAATTCCCAAATAAGACACAAAAGGTGATGCATAGGATATCTATGGGAGGGGGCATTATTACTTCTTGTTTCTCTATAAACATTGATTTAATTAGTAAATTTGCTTTGTCTTATAGTAACTAAATTTGTAATTATTCATTTCGTATGCTGTTAAGCAAAGTCATATATCAAGATGGAAGCACTATTGTTTTAGCTGGCTTTGGGAGAGAGACTGTCTTTTCAGACAAGGTGATAGAGAGTATGTAATCGTTAAAAAGGTTATACTTTGAAGCCAGGCTGTCTAGGTTCAGTGCTTAGTTGTGCTGATAACTCAGCATGTGACCTTGAGTAAAACAGCTATAATATTAGTACCTAAATCATAGAGTTGTATGAGCTGAGGAGAAAATAAGTTAATTGGTCAAATGCTTAGAACTAATATTCTAAGGCACATAATAAGCATTATATAAGTGGTAACATTATTCAGATATGGGTACATTTCTACGCACCTAAATGCATTGAATTCCTACATTTGCCCTCGATTATTTCTGAGCATAAGTTACTAGTTTTTACAGGCAGTTGCATTATTTGTTTTTCTAGTGGATCAGCTGCCATCAGACTCTACATGCAGGAAAAATATTTAGGAAACTAGTACTACACTTTAACCACCTAGGCGTAAAAATAAATGTGGTATAATTATGCCAAACAAAATGCAGATTTGTAAGTTTCCTTATTCATTATTGATGGCTCCTTTGATGTATCTGGGTTCCAGCCCATATCCCAGATTTTTTTTTTAAATTTCAGTTGTTCACTTTGCCAGTCTACATAAACTTGTCAAATCACTGCCAAATCGCCACAGTGTCCGTGTAAATCCTATCATATTAGCTTAACTTACAAAATATTCTTATTTTCTCCAGTGTGGTCATTAAAATCTTTTTATGAGGAACTATTGAACAATATTTATGTTCCTTTGAATATAAAATGAGTCACATACACACAAGAATAGAAGAGACAATGCATTGTGAACGTAAGTCAATTTCATTTTTTAAAAAAAATTTCACTAAAATACCCAGGTTATTAGAGAAACAAACATCTATCGTTAGACTGATGGACATTCTTTAAATAATTGGAAGGCAAGGAATAGGTGGCAGTATTTCTGAAAGGAGGCAGCAGATTAAAATGCAGTGCATGTCGGATTTTTATAATACAGCCGCTTAGCATCATAGATAGGCATCATTTCAAACTAATATTCCAATAATAAATCTAACTTATTCGATATAGGTAAAAAGGAAGACTAGAATACCCTCATGCTAAATGCCGATCTTTTAATTAATTAATTTCTTTATTAATGTATAATTGACATACATTGTATTAGTTTCAGGTATATAACATAAGGCACTCTACCATTTAAAATCTTTCTGAGTCAGTAAATGGATTCTTAAAGCAATCCCATTTTTTTAAACCACTAAATGCTGATTTGAATGAACTTTTCCTTGCTTGGAAAATAATTGCTGCTTCACTGCAAATGTATTTTTTTTAATGTAGCTCTTACAAGTACATGACTTAACTTCTTGCTTCACTTTTTGTGTACTAAATGTGCAATTAAAACATCATGACTCTGACTCTGCAGCAGCAGGTTTTCTCATTTAAGCTGAAGAAAAGCTGCCATTGAGTTGGTCGTAACTGTACATGAATGCACTTGTGCTTTCTTAAAGCACCTTATGCAATGAGGTATTATGAAATGGAAGACTCCTATTGGTCTGAAATAATCATTTAAGAGCAAGCTGACCAGACAGCTTTTAAGTATAGATGAGGCAGTTTAAGGCAATGACATATGAATCACCTTCATAAACATACACACCTATGTAAAAAATTAAGCCTCTATTTTACTTTCATGCTGGTGAAAGTGATTCCTATAAGCCCTGAAAACTACTGCATTTTCATACCGCAGTTTAATTTTCCTTCCTAAGAATGGCTAGTGCTGTGGCTTGGCCTCCACATTTAACATTTGCGGCACCAAAGCCGATCTGTTTCATACTTCGGCTGGGGTCAATATTGCCACTAACTGACCTTGTTATCCGTTCTATGAATTCTCAAAAAATTTATCTCAAAAACTTTAACAGCCTTGGGTGATTGGGAATAGTCATTTCAAACAACAGAGCATTTCTGTAGCTAACTGATTCTATTCTGTAACATCTTAAGGAAAAACCCAAACCTTTTTGCCAACCCAATATTTAGGTGTACCTCAGTGTGGGTCCCGGTTTGGAAGCGGAAAATGTCAGAGAGTCTTCCTAGACTTCTGGAAAAGAAAACAGAGCACCAGACTGACTGAGAAGAGGTGGGCTTGTTTTGATAAGAGTTTATAAGTGTTACAAGCTTCTGGTTTTAGAACTTTGGACAAGTCACTTAAAAATCTCTCAACCTCCCTGGTTCGTTCATACCTGTCAAACAAGCTGGCTAGACTTAGTGAGTTTCTAATTCCCTTCTATCCCCAAGGATAATAAGGACTAATTCAAAATGGTATAAAATTTTATCCCGATTACTTTATTATTTACTTGATTACCTGATTACCTTATTTATTACCTAAATTCATTGGTGGTATAACCACTATATAGACTTCATTTTACTAAAAAACCTATATTAGAATGCAGGACTAGTGAGCTTTTACCACAAATACATCTGTCAGTGGCTTTCAGCTTCCTGTGCTGTGCAAATGAAGATCTCAACTAGAAATGAGTCTTCGGAACAGATGCACTTGCACCATTTCTTGGAACTTTGAAAGCTGTACAGTGTGCCTGCCATGAACTCTTCTATGTGACTCATGAAAGCAGATGACTGTTTGCACTTCCATTTATGCACATTCATCCACTCGGAGGCAGATCAACTGACTCTCTCTGGATGACATTAACTGTTAGCATTCCCTGACTTCTCTTTGGGTAGTTAATAAGTTCCTTTGGGACATTAAGAAAATTTAAGACTTTCCTACTTCTCCTGGCTTTCTACCATATATACCTTCCATTTAATCCAGGTGGGAAAACAACAAAAATTTAGATAATTTTGAAAGACAACAGTGTAATGGTATTACACTGTTTAAAGAAACATCATAAAGTCCTTAAAATGGGAAAGCAATTAGTTTGAATGCTTTGAGGAAAGCTGAATAGATTTTTACAGATATTATTCCATATACCAGTGAGTTCACACATTTTTAGAGACGGTTGAAACTTTGAACTCATTTGGAAGGCACTTTTCCTGCTAAATTTGATAGTAGGTTCATTTCTTTAGACTCACCTCACATATGTAAAGAAGTAATTTGAATTGATAGTTTTTAATCCAATTTCTGTTGTAAAGACTTACTTTAAAAGTTTACATCTGGTCAAGTATCACAGTCAAGAATTTCAGCCTCACTGCATATAAGGGCTAACAGAAGTAAGCAATAAAAATTGTGTTTATAAGGTGAATTTAAGATAAGTGGAATTTGGGAGGAAGGATTGAAACTTGGAAGGAATCTGTCTTAGTAGCCTAGGAATTACTAAGTGAGAAACATTTTCTCTTAGCTTCCTGGTTGGTTTGAGTTATAAATACAACTTTTCCTTGAGACACCTGTCTGCATAAAGAATATGTTGCTTTCATTTTGAAAAGAACTTGGTGTAACTTGTGGAAGAACGAGGCTAGTACCGTGCCTTAAGTAGCGCGCGCGCACACACACACACACACACACACACTGTCTCCTTTCCATCCCTATCTTCTGCCATAAAATTAAGTTTAGAGATGACCAATCTATATGTGGTACATTTTGGGGAAAAAATGTTTCTCTAAGTTATAAAAATTAGAATCCATTTTCTGAAGGATAGGGCAGCATAGGCAGTGATGTTTACTATGTTGCGGGTGTTTGCTTTTTTTTTTTTTTCTATTTCCCAGATATATTTCTCCCTTTTAAAAAAAATAGTCATGAGGGGTGCTGGGGATATTGTGGAAGACTAAGACGCGGAGATCACCTTCCTCCCCACAGATACACCAGAAATACACCTACACGTGGAACAACTCCTACAGAACACCTACTGAATGCCGGCAGAAGACCTCAGACCTCCCAAAAGGCAAGAAACTCCCCACGTACCTGGGTAGGGCAAAAGAAAATAAAGAAAAAACAGAAACAAAAGAATAGGGACGGCACCTGCACCAGTGGGAGGGAGCTGTGAAGGAGGAAAAGTTTCCACACACTAGGAAGCCCCTTCGCGGGCGGAGACTGTGGGAGGAGGAGTGGGGAGCTTCGGAGCCGTGGAGGAGAGCACAGCAACATGGGTGCGGAGGGCAAAGTGGGGAGATTCCCGCATAGAGGATCGGTGCCGACCGGCACTCACCAGCCCGAGAGGCTTGTCTGCTCACCCGCCGGGGCGGGCGGGGCTGCGAGCTGAGGCTCGGGCTTCGGTCTCGGAGCGCAGGGAGAGGACTGGGGTTGGCGGCTTGAACATAGCCTGAAGGGGTTAGTGCACCACGGCTAGCCGGGAGGGAGTCCGGGGAAAAGTCTGCACCTGCCGAAGAGGCAAGAGACTTTTTCTGCCCTCTTTGTTATCTGGTGCACGAGGAGAGGGGATTGAGAGCGCTGCTTAAAGGAACTCCAGAGACGGGCGCGAGCCGCGGCTAAAAGCGCGGACCCCAGAGACGGGCATGAGACGCTAAGGCTGCTGCTGCCGCCACCGAGGGGCCTGTGTGCGAGCACAGGTCACTATCCACACCCCTCTTCCGGGGAGCCTGTGCAGCCCGCCACTGCCAGGTTCCCGGGATCCAGGGTCAACTTCCCCGGGGGAACGCACGGCGCGCCTCAGGCTGGTGCAACGTCACGCCGGCCTCTGCCGCCGCAGGCTCTCCCTGCACTCCGTGCCCCTCCCTCCCCCAGGCCTGAGTGAGCCAGAGCCCCCGAAGCAACGGCTCCTTTAACCCCGTCCTGTCGGAGCCAAAAACAGATGCCCTCCAGCGACCTACACGCAGAGGCGGGGCCAAATCTAAAGCTGAGCCCCTGTGAGCTGTGAGAACAAAGAAGAGAAAGGGAAATCTCTCTCAGCAGCCACAGGAGCAGCGAATTAAAGCTCCACAATCAACTTGATGTGCCCTGCATCTGTGGAATACCTGAATAGACAACCAATCATCCCAAATTGAAGAGGTGGTCTCTGAGAGCAAGATTTATGATTTTTTCCCCTTTACCTCTTTTTGTGAGGGTGTATGTGTATGCTTCTGTGTGAGATTTTGTCTGTATAGCTTTGCTTCCAACATTTATCCTAAGGTTCTATCCGTCCCTTTTTTTTCTAAATAATTATTTTTTAATTCAATAACTTTATTATACTTTATTTTACTGTATCTTTCTGTCTTTTTTCCTTCCTTCTCTCCTTCCTTCCTTCCTCCCTCCCTCCCTCCTTTACTTATTGCCTTCTTTCCTTTTCTTCTTTCTTCCTTCCCTCCTTTCTTTCTTTATTTCTTCATACTTCTACTAATTCTCTCTACTTTTTCTCCCTTTTATTCCGAGCCCTGTGGATGAAAGGCTCTTGGTGCTCCAGCCAGGAGTCATGGCTCTGCCTCTGAGGTAGGAGAGCCAACTTCAGGACACTGGACAACAAGAGACCTCCCAGCTCCACATAATATCAAACGGCAAAAATCTCCCAGAGACCTCCATCTTAACACCAGCACCCAGCTTCACTCAACGACCAGCAAGCTACAGTGCTGGACAACCTATGCCAAACAACTAGTAAAACAGGAACACAACCCCACCCATTAGCAGACAGGCTGCCTAAAATCATAATAAGGCCACAGACACCCCAAAACACACCTCCAGACGTGAACCTGCCCACTAGAGAGACAAGATCCAGCTTCATCCACCACAACACAGGCACTAGTCCCCTCCACCAGGAAGCCTACACAACCCACTGAACCAACCTTAGCCACTGGAGACAGACATCAAAAACAATGGGAACTACGAACCTGCAGCCTGCAAGAAGGAGACCCCCAAACACAGTAAGATAGGCAAAATGAGAAGACAGAAAAACACACCGCAGATGAAGGAGCAAGATAAAAATGCACCAGACCTAACAAATGAAGAGGAAATAGGCAGTCTACCTGAAAAAGAATTCAGAATAATGATAGTAAGGATGATCCAAAATCTTGGAAATAGAATGGACAAAATGCAAGAAACATTTAACAAGGACCTAGAAGAAATAAAGATGAAACAAGCAATGATGAACAACACAATAAATGAAATTAAAAGTACTCTAGATGGGATCAAGAGCAGAATAACTGAGGCAGAAGAACGGATAAGTGACCTGGAAGATAAAATACTGGAAATAACTACTGCAGAGCAGAATAAAGAAAAAAGAATGAAACGAACTGAGGACAGTCTCAGAGACCTCTGGGACAACATTAAATGCACCAACATTCAAATTATAGGGGTTCCAGAAGAAGAAGAGAAAAAGAAAGGGACTGAGAAAATATTTAAAGAGATGATAGTTGAAAACTTCCCTAAGATGGGAAAGGAAATAGTTAATCAAGTCCAGGAAGCACAGAGAGTCCCATACAGGATAAATCCAAGGAGAAACACGCCAAGACACATATTAATCAAACTGTCAATACAAAGAAAGCATATTAAAAGCAGCAAGGGAAAAACAACAAATAACACACAAGGGAATCCCCATAAGGTTAACAGCTGATCTTTCAGCAGAAACTCTGCAAGCCAGAAGGGAGGGGCAGGACATATTTAAAGTGATGAAGGGGAAAAACCTCTCAACCAAGATTACTCTACCCAGCAAGGATCTCATTCAGATTCGATGAAGAAACTAAAACCTTTACAGAAAAGCAAAAGCTGAGAGAGTTCAGCACCACCAAACCAGCTTTACAACAAACGCTAAAGGAACTTCTCTAGACAAGAAACACAAGAGAAGGAAAAGACCTATAATAATGAACCCAAAACAATTTAGAAAATGGGAATAGGAACATACATATCGATAATTACCATAAATGTAAATGGACTAAATGCTCCCACCAAAAGACACAGATTGGCTGAATGGATACAAAAACAAGACCCTTATATATGCTGTCTGCAAGAGACCCACTTCAGACCTAGAGACACATACAGACTGAAAGTAAGGGGATGGAAAAAGATATTCCATGCAAATGGAAACCAAAAGAAAGCTGGAGTAGCAATTCTCATTTCAGACAAAATAGACTTTAAAATAAAGAGTATTAAAAGAGACGAAGAAGGACACTACATAATGATCAAGGGATCGATCCAAGAAGAAGATATAACAATTGTAAATATTTATGCACCCAACATAGGAGCACCTCAATACATAAGGCAAATACTAACAGCCGTAAAAGGGGAAATCGACAGTAACACATTCGTAGTAGGGGACTTTAACACCCCACTTTCACCCATGGACAGATCATCCAAAATGAAAATAAACAAGTAAACACAAGCTTTAAATGATACATTAAACAAGATGGACTTGATATTTATAGGACACTCCATCCAAAAACAACAGAATACACATTTTTCTCAAGTGCTCATGGAACATTCTCCAGGATAGATCATATCCTGGGTCACAAATCAAGCCTTGGTGAATTTAGGAAAATTGAAACTGTATCAAGTATCTTTTCCGACCACAACGCCATGAGACTAGATATCAGTTACAGGAAAAGATCTATAAAAAATACAAACACATGGAGGCTAAACAATACATTACTTAATAACGAAGTGATCACTGAAGAAATCAAAGAGGAAATAAAAAAATACCTAGAAACAAATGACAATGGAGACACAACGACCCAAAACCTATGGGATGCAGCAAAAGCAGTTCTAAGGGGGAAGTTTATAGCAATACAAACCCACCTTAAGAAGCAGGAAACATCTCGAATAAACAACCTAAACTTGCACCTCAAGCAATTAGAGAAAGAAGAACAAAAAAAAAAACCCAAAGCTAGCAGAAGGATAGAAATCATAAAAATCAGATCAGAAATAAATGAAAAGGAAATAAAGGAAACAATAGCAAAGATCAATAAAACTAAAAGCTGGTTCTTTGAGAAGATAAACAAAATAGATAAACCATTAGCCAGACTCATCAAGAAAATAAGGGAGAAGACTCAAATCAATAGAATTAGAAATGAAAAAGGAGAAGTAACAACTGACACTGCAGAAATAAAAAAAGATCATGAGAGATTACTACAAGCAACTCTATGCCAATGAAATGGACAACCTGGAAGAAATGGACAAATTCTTCAAAATGCAATACCTGCCAAGACTGAATCAGGAAGAAATATGAACAGACCAATCACAAGCACTGAAATTGAAACTGTGATTAAAAATGTTCCAACAAACAAAAGTCCAGGACCAGATGGCTACACAGGCGAATTCTATCAAACATTTAGAGAAGAGCTAACACCTATCCTTCTCAAACTCTTCCAAAATATAACAGAGGGAGGAACACTCCCAAATTCCTTCTACGAGGCCACCATCACCTTGATACCAAAACCAGACAAGGATGTCACAAAGAAAGAAAACTACAGGCCAATATCACTGATGAACATAGATGCAAAATTCCTCAACAAAATACTAGCAAACAGAATCCAACAGCACATTAAAAGGATCATACACCATGATCAAGTGGGGTTTATTCCAGGAATGCAAGGATTCTTCAATATACGCAAATCTCTCAATGTGATAAACCATATTAACAAATTGAAGGAGAAAAACCATATGATCATCTCAATAGATGCAGAAAAAGCTTTTGACAGAATTCAACACCCATTTATGTGAAAACCCTGCAGAAAGTAGGCATAGAGGGAACTTTCCTCAACATAATAAAGGCCATATATGACAAGCCCACAGCCAACATCATCCTCAATGGTGAAAAACTGAAAGCATTTCCACTAAGATCAGGAACAAGACAAGGTTGTCCACTCTCACCACTCTTATTCAACATAGTTTTGGAAGTTTTAGCCACAGCAATCAGAGAAGAAAAGGAAATAAAAAGAATCTAAATCAGAAAAGAAGAAGTAAAGCTGTCACTGTTTGCAGATGACGTGATACTATACATAGAGAATTCCAAAGATGCTACCAGAAAACTACTAGAGCTAATCAATGAATTCGGTAAAGTAGCAGGATACAAAATTAATGCACAGAAATCTCTGGCATTCCTATACACTAATGATGAAAAATCTGAAAGTGAAATCAAGAAAACACTCCCATTTACCATTGCAACAAAAAGAATAAAATATCTAGGAATAAACCTACCTAAGGAGACAAAAGACCTGTATGCAGAAAATTGTAAGACACTGATGAAAGAAATTAAAGATGATACAAATAGATGGAGAGATATACCATGTTCTTGGATTGGAAGAATCAACATTGTGAAAATGACTCTACTACCCAAAGCAATCTACAGATTCAATGCAATCCCTATCAAACTACCACTGGCATTTTTCACAGAACTAGAACAAAAAATTTCACAATTTGGATGGAAACACAAAAGACCCCGAATAGCCAAAGCAATCTTGAGAATGAAAAACGGAGCTGGAGGAATCAGGCCCCCTGACTTCAGACTGTACTAAAAAGCTACAGTAATCAAGACAGTATGGTACTGGCACAAAAACAGGAAGCTCAATGGAACAGGATAGATAGCCCAGAGATAAACCCACACACATATGGACACCTTATCTTTGATAAAGGTGGCAGGAATGTACAGTGGACAAAGGACAGCCTCTTCAATAAGTGGTGCTGGGAAAACTGGACAGGTACATGTGAAAGTATGAGATTAGATCACTCCCTAACACCATACACAAAAATAAGCTCAAAATGGATTAAAGACCTAAATGTAAGGCCAGAAACTATCAAACTCTTAGAGGAAAACATAGGCAGAACACTCTGTGACATAAATCACAGCAAGATCCTTTCTGATCCACCTCCTAGAGAAACGGAAATAAAAACAAAAATAAACAAATGGGACCTAATGAAACTTCAAAGCTTTTGCACAGCAAAGGAAACCATAAACAAGACCAAAAGACAACCCTCAGAATGGGAGAAAATATTTGCAAATGCAGCAGCTGACCAAGGATTAATCTCCAAAATTTACGAGCAGCTCATGCAGCTCAATAACAAAAAAACAAACAACCCAATCCAAAAATGGGCAGAAGACCTAAATAGACATTTCTCCAAAGAAGATATACAGACTGCCAACAAACACATGAAAGAATGCTCAACATCATTAATCATTAGAGAAATGCAAATCAAAACTACAATGAGATATCATCTCACACCAGTCAGAATGGCCATCATCAAAAAATCTACAAACAATAAATGCTGGAGAGGGTGTGGAGAAAAGGGAACACTCTTGCACTGCTGGTGGGAATGTGAATTGGTTCAGCCACTATGGAGAACAGTATGGAGGTTCCTTCAAAAACTACAAATAGAACTACCATATGACCCAGCAATCCCACTACTGGGCATATACCCTGAGAAAACCAAAATTCGAAGAGTCATGTACCAAAATGTTCATTGCAGCTCTATTTACAATAGCCCAGAGATGGAAACAACCTAAGTGCCCATCATCGGATGAATGGATAAAAAAGTTGTGGCACATATATACAATGGAATATTATTCAGCCATAAAAAGAAACGAAATTGAGCTATTTGTAATGAGGTGGATAGACCTAGAGTCTGTCATACAGAGTGAAGTAAGTCAGAAAGAGAAAGACAAATACCATATGCTAGCATATGTATATGGAATTTAAGGGGAAAAAAAAGTCACGAAGAACCTAGGGGTAAGACAGGAATAAAGACACAGACCTACTGGAGAACCGACTTGAGGATATGGGGAGGGGGAAGGGTGAGCTGTGACAGGGCGGGAGGGAGGCATGGACTTATATACACTAACAAACGTGGGGTAGATAGCTGGTGGGAAGTGGCCACATGGCACAGGGATATCGGCTCGGTGCTTTGTGACCACCTGGAGGGGTGGGATGAGGAGGGTGGGAGGGAGGGAGGCGCAAGAGGGAAGAGATATGGGAGCGTGCGTATATGTATAACTGATTCACTTTGCTGTGGAGCGGAAACTGACACACCATTGTAAAGTAATTATGCCCCAATAAAGATGTTAAAAAATAATAAAAAAATAAAAATAGTCATAATCCATTAGTCTCAAAATCCCAAAGTTGATCAAAATATGAATCTTTAAATCTAGCCAATTCTAATTACTTAGATGCTGTTACGACATAGCTTATTCAATTAAGGGGCAATTTAAATATAGAAAGAATGAACCATTAGGTAAGACCACAATCTTCATTTGGTTTATGGAGATTTGGTGAAAGTTTGATGGCTTAGTGCTTTTCATGCTAATTTCCAAACTAATAGGTCGAACACTGACAGAGGTCCACTTATACTCAAGATTTTGTTTTACCCGTTTCATGTTCTTGGGAAAACAATATGTTAGCTGCAGAGTCATTTTAGGTGACAATATTAGGTTCACCAATAATGACATATTGGCTATTTGTGGCCAGTTTCTTGGCCTCATATCAAAGAATGATGCTTCCCTACCCCTTTCTTATGAAAGATAATTCAGTGTCTTCTTTACTGACCACTGAAGCAGTTCTTTACCTTTGATCCCTAAAGCTGTATCAAGTTCATTTTTTCCCTGAAATCAGGGGCACCTGGAATGCTAATGGTAATTATAAGAAAGAATAGGTTACAGTTAATCCTGCAACACGATGTACACACCTGCTTCCCTATGAGAAATAAACCGAGACGAGAGCTTATTTCTGGAGTTGTTTTGAATCTTTACTCCTCAACGAAACTTCTGTCCCTTCCTTAGAATGCCACCAACGCTAGGATTCGCCACACTAGTGCTCCAACATGGAGCCAGAATATTAGTGTGGAAAAATCAAAAACTGTCATCAGGCACAGCAGAAACCTTCTCTTTCTACTTCTCCATTCAAACTTGAAGAGTTTTACACGTTTGCTTAAGGAACAAACACATGTCAGGTACTCCACTGTTCAAAAGATTATTACAGGAAACAAACCTGGGCAAAAGGGAATATTTCAACAAGTAGAAAGGGACAGCAAGACAGTAACTTCCTTTACCTCCATAAAAGCCCACAATGGGGACAGTTTTGCCCCTCTCCTAGAGGATTATAAACTCTTAGAACATTTTTTTTTATTTCAGAGAAACACATACCCATAAACGGTACCTAAAATAAACAGCTTTTAAGAGAAATTGATATAAGGATAGTAAACGTTTCTCATGACTATTTTGGGAAGCATTCTGCACAAATGTAAGAAAAGAATTCATTTAAAATCTAGGAAGAAAGTATATAGAAATCAACAGACAACCACTTTAACATAAAAGGGTAAAAGAATTGTAGAAACATGTAGTAATATTCAATTAGAATTCAGACTTAATATTTGCAAGCTTAACCATTCACAGTTTGCCTGAACATCTATGTATATAGTAGTTTGTAATCTGCTGAAGCACGACCCTGAATCATACATATTTTAATGCTGATAAATGAGGCCAAGTCATTTAAGCAATGTGTGGGTCTAGCCACCCACTGGCACTCACTTCTAAAGCCAGCTTTGTTCTCTACTCATCAACTGTGTAATCCTCAGTAACAGTCTGAATGGGATTCATGATATTTTTCAGTTGTAATTTGTGACATTCTGTAGATAGACTTTCAAAAGTTTTCTTTATAATCTGTCTTTCCCAAAGTACTCCAAAGTATAAAACATGTACTATTTGATTTTCAAATATTTGAATAATTTAATATTGGAGAGTATAACATGAAAAATAAATCATGAGGGAATGGCTAGTAATTAGGATCAGATAACAGAAGGTTTTGGTAAGATGAATCAAAAGTAAAGTAAAACATTTCCTACATAAGTTTGAGAGCTCAGGATAGTTAAAATTAATAGCAGAAAATAGACTAATCACGTCATAATATAAAAAGATATTTTCCAATTTTGAAAAAAGCTTGAGTCTTTGAGCAATAAGAACAGATTCCTCTTCCCCATCATTGTTAATCTTGGCCTCTCTCTACCTAAGCAGAAAATGTAAGACTAAAATGATTGAGGAACAACAGAACTTTTGGGTTCTGGTCACATTTACTTGACTTTATCCAAATATATCAGGGCCAACATAGTCATGAGGTGGATCAGTGTCATGACTTGCCATGGTCACATGTGACTGAAGATAAAAGATGAAGCTGGAGAAAATTTAGAGGAGCTTCATATTTTTTAGAAAAAGCAAGGAACAGATGGATAAATATACCACTTAATATATCCAGGCCTCCATTTTCTTCACATTGTTCAGAAACATGGAAAGCCTCTCAGGAATGTTAATTTCACTTCTCCCCACTGAATATCTTGAACAATGATAGCAATTTTCTCCAGATGTTTTCTCTTTCATCAGTTTCTAGATCCTAGTCATCTTTTTATTTAGTTCCCCACTCTCTGTCTCACTGTCACTACTTTAATTGAGGTCTTTATTCCATCTGGTTTGTAGAGTTGGAATAACCTCCCAATTTGTCTCCCTGATTTGTCTTGTCCTTCGCAGTGTCTGCTCCTCCTCTTTGCTATCATCATTCCCGAAAAGTCTATAAAGATGTCCTATCATAGAAAGAAATCTAAATTCTTGCTGGTAATACAGAAGGTCCTTTATGATAAGACCTCAACCTACCCAACTTCATCTCCCACCTTCCCAACCCCTTCAGAGATGCATAGGCTCAACTCCAGTCACAGCCAACTATTTAATCCTCCTGGGACTTGATGCCCATTCGTATCTCCTTATCTTTGTGTACATTTTACCTCTGCCTGAAATACTCTCCTTTCAAACCTCAGAACAAATGTTACCACTTCATAAACCTTTGTGATTCATCCAGTCAGCACTTTGTTCATACTTCTATTATAAGACATAACACATTATGATTATTTATTAATCTGTTTCTCCCACTTAACTATGATGTATTGAAATAAAATATTAGCATATTTTGTTTCCTCAGTGCCAAGCAGCATTCCAGGTACATAAATGATGCCTAATATTTATTAAATGAAAGATTGCAATGATGGATGGGTGGGTGGATGGATAAATTAACAAATTAATTATGAATATAAAGGGAAAGTGATATGTAATTTCAGAAGAAGGAAAACTAGAGGTACTCTTTGGATTCTCCAGGAATAGCAAGGGGAATGATTAAGTGACCCAAAAGGTCAGTTCCTCCATTTAAAAATTTTTTAGGATTATTCCTATGATTCTGTGGAAATTATAGATATGCATGGGTCCTGACATCAGCTTCACATTTGTACCTCAGATATTTAAATTTATTCTTATTTGGAGAAGGTCTGATTTTTAAAATGAAATTAATTCAGGAAAAGAATAATGCAAGAAGATAATAGCAATCTGTGGTGCTTTAATTTGTATTAGACTAACCACTTGGGATGTGGAAAATGTCCAAATAGATACATCAAGGTTGAGTCTCACAGATTCATTACAGTTAAAAATTATCCTAAAATAAAAAAAAAAAAAGTACTTCTCTCTTTTCAGTAATTTCCATACTGCTGCTTAACACTGTCAGGAAAATTTTTGTATGAAATATTCTGTGGTGACAATTACCCTACACCTAGGTTTACATGTTCACTTGACATCAGGTGTGGTGGTGCAAATGAAATATCATCAAATTTCCTATAATGGAACAAAGTAAACAGATACCACGATGAGTGATTCACCCCCAAAATAATGTTGTGCACGCAATCCCTCTCTCTCTCTCTCCATCCCACTCTCCTTCTCATACGTGCTATATACATACTATATTTTACAGCCTCTATATTTAAGTTCAAGATGCCTGATCCCTCCAACCACCACTTTTCTTCCATTGGATTCTAATGCCAAGGACAGCTGATCACTTTGCTCCTCAGGACAACCTGGAATCCTCTTCACCCTCCCTTTGCTTCCATCTCTCGGGTCATAATTGCTGGCATCAGTAGACAATGTGCACATCCATTTTCTCTTGTAATCCTCATGATTATTCTGTGACATTTTTTCCCCTTTTACTATTTACTGTTATTAGTCCTTGTTACTAATTACTATTATCCCCCGTTTACAGTTGAACAAACTGAGGCTCAGATAACTTAAATGTGAAACTTCTTAAAGATGCATGTAAACAGTGAGTGATAGTCTGGGGGCTGAGATCTCCATTTGGGGGCTTCAAACCTACTGAAACAGGTCCTGCATATCTGGTTCTTCCATTGATTTGTTTGACTAATATTTACTGAGCGCATACTAAGTGATAGGCATGGTCCTAGGTGTGAAAAAAATCACTGCCCCTGTGAAACTGACAATCTAGAGAGCCAGACAAACGACAGACATCATAAGTAAAATTTTACAGTATGTTAGGCCACACAGAAAGGTAGACAAGATGAAAAGGCACAGGGCTATGTGCCAGATGAGGGAACAAGATAAACCCCCAGAAAAACAACTAAACGAAGTGGAGATAGTTAAACTTCCAGAAAAATAATACAGAATAATGATAGTGAAGATGATCCAGGACCTCAGAAAAAGAATGGAGGCAAAGATGGAGAAGATGCAAGAAATGTTTAACAAAGATCAAGAAGAATTAAGGAACAAACAAACAGAGATGAACAATATAATAACTGAAATGAAAAATACACTAGAAGGAATCAATAGCAGAATAACTGAGGTGGAAAAACGGATAAGTGACCTGGAAAACAGAATGGTGGAATTCACTGCTGCACAACAGAATTTCAAAAAAAGAATGAAAAGAAATGAAGACAGACTAAGAGACCTCTGGGACAACATTAAACGCAACAACATTCGCATTATAGAGGTCCCAGAAGGAGAAGAGAGAGAAAGGACCCAAGAAAATATTTGAAGAGATTAGAGTCGAAAACTTCCCTAACATGGGAGAGGAAATAGCCACCCAAGTCCAGGAAGCACAGAGAGTCCCATACAGGATAAACCCAAGGAGAAACACGCCAAGACACACAGTAATCAAATTGGCAAAAATTAAAGACAAAGAAAAATTATTGAAAGCAGGAAGGGAAAAACGACAAATAACATACAAGGGAACTTCCATAAGCTTAACAGCTGATTTCTCAGCAGAAACTCTACAAGCCAGAAGGGGGTGGCATAATATCCCTAAAGTGATGAAAGGGAAGAATCTACAACCAAGATTACCCAGCAAGGATCTCATTCAGATTCGATGGAGAAATCAAAAGCTGTACAGACAAGCAAAAGCTAAGAGAATTCAGCACCACCAAACAAGCTCTACAACGAATGCTAAAGGAACTTCTCTAAGTGAGAAACACAAGAAAAGAAAAGGACCTACAAAACAAAACAAAACAAAACAATTAAGAAAATGGTAATAGGAACATACATATTGATAATTACCTTAAACGTGAATGGATTAAATGCTCCAACCAAAAGACACAGGCTTGCTGAATGGATACAAAAACAATACCCGTATATATGGTGTCTACAAGAGACCCATTTCAGACCTAGGGACACATACAGACTGAATGTGAGGGGTTGGAAAAACATATTCCTTGCAAATGGAAAACAAAAGAAAGCTAGAGTAGCAATCCTCATATCAGATTAAATAGACTTTAAAATAAAGAATTACAAGAGACAAGGAAGGACACTACATAATGATCAAGGGATGAACCCAAGAAGAAGATATAACAATTATAGATATATATGCACCCAACATAGGAGCAGCTCAGTACACAAGGCAACTGCTAACAGCTATAAAAGAGGAAATTGACAGTAACACAATAATAGTGGGGGACTTTAACACCTCACTTACACCAATGGACAGATCAACCAAACAAAATTAATAAGGAAACACAAGCATTAAATGACACAATAGATCAGATAGGTTTAATTGATATTTATAGGACATTCCATCCAAAACCAGCAGATTACACTTTCTTCTCAAGTGCACAAGGAACAGTCTCCAGGATAGACCACGTCTTGGGTCACAAATCAAGCCTCAGTAAATGTAAGAAAATTGAAATCATATCAAGCATCTTTTCTGACCACAACACTATGAGATTAGAAATCAATTATAGGGAAAAAAACATAAAAAACGCAAACACATGGAGGCTAAACAATACGTTACTAAATACCCAAGAGATCACTGAAGAAATCAAAGAAGAAATCAAAAAATACCTAGAGGCAAATGACAATGAAAACACGATGATCCAAAACCTACGGGATGCAGCAAAAGCATTTCTAATGGGGAAGTTTATATCTATACAAGCCTGCCTCAAGAAACAAGAAAAATCTCAAATAAACAATCTAACCTTACACCTAAAGGAACTAGAGAAGGAAGAACAAACAAAACCCAAAGTTAGCAGAAGGAAAGAAATCAACAAGCTCAGAGCAGAAATAAATAGAAACAAAGAAAACAATAGCAAAGATCAATAAACCTAAAAGTTGGTTCTCTGAGAAGATAAACAAAATTGAATAAACATTAGCCAGTCTCATCAAGAAAAAGAGGGAGAGGACTCAAATCAATAAATTAGAAATGAAAAAGGAGAAGTTACAACAGACACCGCAGAAATACAAAGCATCCTAAGAGACTGCTACAAGCAACTCTATGCCAATAAAATGGACAACCTGGAAGAAATGGACAAATTCTTAGAAAGGTATAACCTTCCAAGACTGAACAGGAAGAAACAGAAAATATGAACAGACTAATCACAAGTAGTGAAATTGAAACTGTGATTAAATATCTTCCAACAAACAAAAGCCTAGGACCAGATGGCTTCACAGGTGAATTCTATCAAACATTTAGAGAAGATCTAACACCTATCCTTCTCAAACTCTTCCAAAAAATTGCACAGGAAGGAACACTCCCAAACTCATTCTACGAGGCCACCATCACCCTGACAGCAAAACCAGACAAAGATATTACAAAATAAGAAAATTACAGACCAATATCACTTATGAATATAGATGCAAAAATCCTCAACAAAATACTAGCAAACAGAATCCAACAACACATTAAAAGGATCATACACCATGACCAAGTGGGACTTATCCCAGGGATGCAAGGATTCTTCAATATATGCAAATCAATCAATGTGATACCCCATATTAACAAATTGAAGAATAAAAACCATATGATCATCTCAATAGATGCAGAAAAAGCTTTTGACAAAATTCAACACCCATTTATGATAAAAACTCTCCAGAAAGTGGGCATAGAGGGAACCTACCTCAACATAATAAAGGCCATATATGACAAACCCACAGCAAACATCATTCTCAATGGTGAATAACTGAGAGCATTTCATCTAAGATCAGGAAAAAGATAAAGATGTCCACTCTTGCCACTATTATTCAACATATTTTTCGGAAGTCCTAGCCACAGCAATCAGAGAAGAAAAAGAAATAAAAGGAATACAAATTGGAAAAGAAGTAAACCTATCACTGAAGATGACATGATACTATACATAGAGAATCCTAAAGATGCCATCAAAAAACTACGAGAGCTAATCAATAAATTCGGTAAAGTTGCAGGACACAAAATTAATGCACAGAAATCTCTTGCATTCCTATACACTAATGATGAAAAATCTGAAAGAGAAATTAAGGAAACACTCCCATTTTCCATTGCAACAAAAAGAATAAAATGCCTAGGAATAAACCTACCTAGGGAGACAAAATACTTGCATGCAGAAAACTATAAGACACTGATGAAAGAAATTAAAGATTACACCAACAGATGGAGAGATATACTATGTTCTTGGATTAGAAGAATCAATATTGTGAAAATGACTGTACTACCCAAAGCAATCTACAGATTCAGTGCAACCCCTATCAAATTACCAATGGCATATTTTATGGAACTAGAACAAAAAATCTTAAAATTCATATGGAGACACAAAAGACCCCAAATAGCCAAAGCAGTCTTGAAGGGAAAAGACGGAACTGGGGGAATCAGACTCCCTGACTTCAGACTATACTACAAAGCTACAGTAATCAAGACAATATGGCACAAAAATAGAAATATAGATCAATGGAACAAGATAGAAAGCCCAGAGATAAACCTATGCACCTATGGTCAACTAATCTATGACAAAGGAGGCAAGGACATACAATAGTGAAAAGACAGTCTCTTCAAGAAGTGGTGCTGGGAAAACTGGACAGCTACATGGAAAAGAATGAAATTAGGACACTCCTTAACACCATACACAAAAATAAACTCAAAATGGATTAGAGACCTAAATGGAAGACCAGACACTATAAAACTCTTAGAAGAAAACATAGGAAGAACACTCTTTGACATAAATCACAGCAAGGTCTTTTTTGATCCACCTCCTAGAATAATGGAAATAAAAACAAAAACAAACAAATGGGACCTAATGAAACTTAAAGGCTTTTGCACAGCAAAGGAAACCATAAACAAGATGAAAAGACAACCCTCAAAATGGGAGAAAATATTTGCAAACGAATCAACAAAGGATTAATCTCCAAAATATATAAACAGCTTATGCAGCTCAATATTGGAAAAACAAATAACCCAATCCAAAAATGGGCAGAAGACCTAAATAGACATTTCTCCAAAGATGACATACAGATGGCCAAGAAGCACATGAAAAGCTGCTCAACATCACTAATTATTAGAGAAATGTAAATCAAAACTACAATGAGGTATCACCTCACACCAATTAGAATGGGCATAATCAGAAAATCTACAAACAACAAATGCTGGAGAGGGTGTGGAGAAAAGGGAACCCTCTTGCACTGTTGGTGGGAATGTAAATCGATACAGCCACTATGGAGAACAGTATGGAGGTTCCTTAAAGAACTAAAAATAGAGCTACCATATGACCCAGCAATCCCACTACTGGGCATATACCCAGAGAAAACCATAATTCAAAAAGACAGGGACCCCAATATTCATTGCAGCACTCTTTACAATAGCGAGGTCATGGAAGCAACCTAAATGCCCATCGACAGATGAGTGCATAAAGAAGATGTGGTACATATATACAATGGAATATTACTCAGCCATAAGAAGGAACAAAATTGGGTCATTTGTAGAGATGTGGATGGATCTAGAGACTGTCATACAGGGTGAAGTATGTCGGAAAGAGAAAAACGAATATTGTATATTAACACATATATGTGGAACCTAGGAAAATGGTACAGATGAACTGGTTTGCAGGGCAGAAATTGAGACACTGATGTAGAGAACAAACGTATGGACACCAAAGAGGGAAAGCGGCGGGAGGGGGTGGTGGTGGTGGTGGTGTGATTAATTGGGAGATTGGGATTGACAGGTATACACTGATATGTATAAAATGGATGACTAAGAAGAACCTGCTGTATAAAAAAATAAATAAAATTTTAAAAAAGGAAAGAAAATAATAAGTTATGTTAGGCCATGCCAAGAGAAAAGTAAAGTCAAGAGAAAGGGATTTTTGAAGCAGGGATGTGCAAGTTCAGTTAGCATAGATGGGGAAGACTTGCTGCGAAAGTGACACTTCAGTAAAAACCTACATAGATAAGACAGCCATCAAGCTGACAGCTAGGGGGAGAGCATTTCAGGCAGAAGGAACAGCATGTGCAAATGAGCTGAGACAAGAAAAGTAAAAGGGGCAAGGTGTGGCACTGGAGTAAGCAGGGAGGAGAGTGGTAGTAGATGAGGTCAGAGGTGTACCTTCATTTGTTCATCTATTTCTTTGTTTATTCAGCAAGTGTTGTTGTTGCTCACATGTTACTAAGATAAAAGTGGGCAAACTCAGATATGGTCCTTGTTCTCATGGGCGCACAAAAAGGAACCACACGGAAGTGACCAGAAACACACATGGCTTCAAATCCTCCTCCCTTCAGAAGCTTCATTCCTGGAATTTGGAACTGGATAGAACCTAAATGGATATCTGAAAGAGACCACAATGACTTCTTTTCATAAGCCCTGGAAGCTACTGTTCTTTCTGTTTATACAGTGAAGTCTTCCAAAGTTTTAAGGGAGGAGTGGGTAGTGAGTGAGTGTGTGTGCACGCACAGGGGAAGCAGCGGCTTTTCTTGGCAAATGTTTTCCACTGACTGGTGGCAAAGAATTCCTGAATACATGACTTACATTCACTTATACTCCAGCTAAATTGAGACATCCCCTAATATAGAAAACCAATCTAGAAGAGGAAGGTCACTCATCCCTCCATTTTCTATGAGAAAAGCTTTGAAGGGATGTCCCTTCCCCCCTACTATTCAGCTGCTCTTGAGATATTGAAGTTAAGGAGAAATGTGAGTTCGGTCATGAGAAAAAAATGCCATATCTCTGTTTCTAGAGGATTCTGAAAGGCAGAGATGGAGAAGAATCTAAACTAAATCTGAAGCACAGGGAAAAGAATATCGTAGGTGTTACTCCATCCATGGCAAACTCATTTGAAATGTGTACCAGAGGAAAAGCCAAAAATTATTTGATCCATTTATGCTTTTCCTACTCAAATATTTATTCTCATAACTTAGGGGCTAGACTACCTGGGTTCATTCCAGCTCCATTGCTTATTAGCTATGTAACTTTGGGCAATTTCTTCATTTCTCAATCTCCTCATCTGTAAAATGAAGATAATAATCAAGCCTATCTCATGGGGTGGCTGTGAAGATTAAGTGAACTAGTATGTATTAAGTGCTTATAATATCACTTGATGATATCACTTGATGATAGTGAGAACTTAATGTTATTTTTACTTATTCTAGTAAAAATGGAAGTAGTGTGCAATCCCTAATGTATGCAAAGTCACTTGTCATGTAGTTTCTTGGTATCATGAGGAATTAAACCTTTTATCATTGGGAAATGTCCCTCCTTAGCAATAACTTTTGTCACAAATTCTTCTTTAGTACTAGTATTATTACATTGGCTTTCTTTAGGTTAGTGTTTGCATAGTGTATCTTTTCCATTTTAAAAAATTTTCAGTTTTCCTTTATTTTTACATTTCAGAGGAGCCCCTGTTAAATAGCATATATTTGTTTTGAATTTTTGATCCAGACTGACAATCCTTGGATTTGTCTTATAACTGGATCATTTAGGCCACTTGCATTTGATATAATCACTGATAAATTTGGGTTACTAACTACCAAGTACTTGCTATTTATTCCACTTGTTCTAGATTCCTTTTTCCTCTCCTCTTCTGACTTCTTTCTTTTGTACTCTCTCTAACACTGACAATAACCTCCATGGGTTTAGTAATGGACTAATCTCTCTTGGTCTTCATCCTCCCCTATATTCTGGACAAGAAGCTCTTCACTTTCTTGTTGGCTTTTCAAAGCCTCCAAGTATACTACCTTATATTTTGTTAAGCTCTTCAATCTCCTTTTGGGGGAAGGGGAGAAGAAGGCCTACTTTAACTATATTACAAAATACCCATTACTAAAAGTGAAAGTCAAGTTACGTGGGTTGTTTTAACAATGAACTTGGTGTTGATTAGTCATGCAACAAATCATGTAACATTTGAAATTTATCTTTGGTATTTACCCACATAGTACCTCTGCATTATAATCACGTTTAGATTGAGTCTTCTCTCCAAACTTACTTTCATCTAATGCTAAAAAAGAAATTAATTAATAGTTACTTACACTTGGGGTGACTATATTTTCCAGTTTGCCTTGGATACTCCTGTTTTACACCTGTTGTCCTGACTTCCTGTTGGGTCTATCCTGCAAATAAGTCCTAATATGGACAATAAATTATATTATCACCTACATAGAGTAATTACCCTTATTGTAGAAATTTGAATTTTGGTAAATAACTCCTGAATGTTGAAATCTTCAAGCTATGAATGAGTGACTCTCTTGATATAAGAATATGAGCCACTGGAATTCAGGCAACAAAAGGAACATACCTTGAAGCATAAAACGTTTCTGAAACCCATTAAATCACATCAAGTTGCTAATAAATTTTTAAGGCTGGCATTGAAGAAGGGTTCCTAGATATAGCTCTGTACTAACTTCTTCAACTTATCCATCATAAAGATGAGACCCAGAGGTTGTAATGTGGAAAACTGACTATAATATTACCAGTTAGTATTGTAATCCAAGATCATGAACTCTGAGAATCAATTAAAGCCATGGCATAGACTATTACCTTTGAGATAAAAGACTTGTTATAATAAGAAGGCAAAGAGGCTTCTAACAAAATTTAGATCTATTTCAAAACTAATTACTAATACTCTCAAGTATAGGGTTCATTTACTGAATTTTTTGGTTATTTCTATTAGTTTATGATTGAAAATTCTATTATAATGGAAATTCCCCCAATTTTGCCTAAACTTGTCTATGAATTTCAATTTCCCCTAATTTAAAAAATATTTTCTTTACCATGAATAATTAAAAGTTGTCTAAGAGGTAATATGTTTGACTCATACTGAATGTTCATCTGATGCTGCTGATGATGAAGAAAATGATGAATTTAGGATTTTCAGAGAATCAGGCAGGCAGTATTATAAGCAATGGTTAAGAGCATGTCGTTAAGAACATCAGCAAGGCATGGGCTTATCTTGAGTTAGCTATTCATCAGCTGTGTGGCCCTGTTATTTCACTACCAAAAAACCGCAGTTTTCTTCCCTACACATTGAGATAATCCCTATCTATCTCTTCACACTACTGCGAAGGTTAAATGCAATAATGCCTGTAGTGAGAATACAATAAATCCTAACAAACACTTTCAAGCAGTACTTGAAATAACTATTTTAAAAAACAAAAGTTTAGCTACTCAAGATTATTCCACTCATAAAATATGAACTCTAACTATATAATAAGGCATTAAGTGTGAACATATTTCTGGCTCTTTGATGTTATGATTGTCTTTTCCAATGCTATGCATTTCCTGTGCCACATCTGCTTTATTTTCAAAGGTTATATTACAGCAAGTATAAATTATAAAGAAGGTACATTATGTACATAAGATCTAACACAATTTTTTATTTCCTGAGACCAAAAACTTACGTATAACACATTTTGTCTGAAATGTACTGGGGTTAAAAAAAAATCAATTAGGTTTTATTTGTTATTCCATAAATAGGAATTAGCGGCCTCTGCTAATTGCTGAATATCTGTAAACACTTTCAGTATCAGTTTCTACGTGGTGCTTTTGTGATTTAGTAAGAGCATTAATGTTGTATTAGCAATAGCAAAATGGGCAAGGGTAGCTCAGCCTTCAATAAAACTGTCCTTTACTGCTGCACCAACTACTCCTAGCTAACCCCACCTTAAATTGCTACAGGCAAACAACTACAAAAAATTTAAATGAAACACCCCCCCCCCCCCCCCCCCACCGAACAACCCAGCACGTATACCGCAACATAACATCCTCCCTCTCAAGTTAACATTTTAACCATAAAGGGATACTTTCTGTGGGTCCGTCTTTGAACTGTACCAGTGGATATAAAAATACCAGTGAAGTATATGTCAATGATTGCAATGGTCAGAAAAAAAAATTGCCTCCTTCACTTTGTAGCTTCAATAAGTCCTCAAAAGAAGTTGCTGAAAAGCCACGAAAGGAGAAACTGTTTCTGTTCCTGCAGCATAAACCTGGGAAAGGTACCTTTACAAGTGATTACTACAAAAGTTCCCACCAGGCCCATCTGTGATAGGTAACTGGTATGGCCCAGATCCTGTGGCCATTACAGGCACTGGAATCCACCTATTCCATCTCCATGGTTTAGGATGAATTTTTGTAGCTAATCCAAAAGGGAATGGATACAGACAGTCCAACCTCAAGGAACCTGTGTTTACTCTTTAAAGCCCTTGTTTAAATGTGAATGGAGGTGGTAAAGGAAGTCTTGAGAAGCCTCTACAACAGTAATTATTTAACAAGACTGACTCCTGTGGAATAATAATATTCATGTTTGAGTTATGAGAAAACTGGCCCAATATATGAGCCTATTCTTGCTTGATTTATATATTTTACTTAACAAGTACATATAGCCCTTACACTTGGCCAAGAACTGTTTTAAGTGCTTTACAAATATTAACTCATTTAATCTAAGTAAGGAACCTATGTGGTGAGTATATTGTTGCCCCAATTCCACAGATGTGCAAATTGAGGAACACAGATGTAAAGCAACTTGCTCAAAGCCACTAGCTACTCTGAATCAGATGTGAACTCAAGTAACCTAACTCTAGAGAGTTGGTTTCTTAATCATTACACCATCCTTAAAGATGTTCTCAACAGAACACAGCAGCAGTTTCTCACTGAAGCAAAGGGGACCCGTTGTAAAAACAGACAGACAGACAGTAGCTCCTGACAATGTATCCACTGAGAGTGGTTAAGGCAAAGCTAATAGAACTCTTGAAGCCTTCTTAGAGTCTTCAGCAATTAGTGCCGGGTTTTTTTCATGCAAAAGTCCTATTAAATTAAACATAGATCATTGCTCACTCCCCTCCCAAGGAACAAAGCTTCTTTGCTTACATATTAGGCTAAGCATCTAGGCATAGAGCTCCACAATGTTTTAATGACTATACTTCTTAGCTCTGTTGTATATGCTGTGACTAAAGAATGAGATTATTTTCTTTGGTGTTGTAACAGTTTTCTTTTCTTATTAAAATCACATCTTTTAGGCATAGATGATTTAAGATGACAACTTTTTAAACTACTTGCTTGCCTTACATATCTTCTCAGAAGATTGCCCTTTCCAAAGTAATCTTTTATCTGATAGATATAAGGGGAATGTAGCCTGAAGAGAAAGTAGCCAGAAAAAAATGTCAAAACTTCTACTGTACATAGGACAAGACAATATTAATTAGAAGAGGCACCTCCATTCAGCAGAAATATTGTGCCTATATTTATCTTTGGATATCTAGTTCCTGACACAATGACAGGCATTGACTATATGTTCAATAAATGATTAAGAAATTAATAATTTAGATATGATTTTGTTATACCATGTCTACTGATAGGTACTACACACAGAGTAAAAAAAATCCCCAAATTTACAAAGAGAGTGCCAAACTGCACACGTGAAAAACATCCTCTAGGCATATAGAAAGATATTACTTCTTTAAAAAATGTTTTTAAATATTTTCATTTAGGTATAATTGATATATAGCATATAACATTATATTAGTTTCAGGTACACAACATAATGATTCAATATTTGTATACATTGGGAACTGATCACCACTGTAAGTTTAGTTAACATCCATCGCATACACAGTTACAATTTTTCTTCTTATTATGGGAACTTTTAAGATTTACTTTCTTAGCAACTTTCAAATAAGCACTACAGTATTATTAACTGTAGTCACCACGATGTACATCACATCTCCATGACTTGTTTATAACTGGAAGTTTGTACTTTTTGATCCTTTACCCATTCTGCCCACTCCCAATCCCCATCTCTGGCAACCACCAATCTGTTGTCTGTATCTGTATCTATGAGCTCAGTGGTTGTGGTTTTTTTACATACCACATATAAGAGAGATCATATGGTATTTGTCACTCCCTGTCTAACTTATTTTACTTATCATAATGCTGTCAAGGTTCATCCATGTTGTCCCAAATGGCAAGATTTCCTTCTTTTTATGGCTGAATATTCCATTGTATGATTGTATCTGTATATATGTTTGTATGTGTGTATATATGTATATATATATATGTATATAAGTGTTTGTGTGTATCTATGTATATACACATGTACATTTTCTTTATCCATTCATCCAATGATGGACAATTAGGTTGTTTCCAAATCTTGGCTATTGTCAAGGAGCTTACTGTCTATGTTTTCTTCTAGAAGTTTTATGGTTTTAGGTCTAACATTGAGGTCTTTAATCCATTCTGAGTTAATTTTTATCTATGTATGTATTCTTTTGCGTGTTGCTGTCCAATTTTCCTATCACAATTTATTGAAGAGATCATCCTTTTCCCATTGTATATTTTTGGCTCCTTTGTTGTAAATTAACTGGGTATATATGCATGAGTTTATTTTTGGGCTCTCTATTCTGTTTCAGTTATCTATGTGTCTGTTCTTATGGCCACACCGTATTGTTTTGATTACTATAATTTTGTAATACAGTTTGAAATCAGGAAGCATGATGCCTCCAGCTTTGTTCTACTTTCTCAAGATTGCTTTATTTGGTTTGGGGTCTTTTGTTTTGATTCCAGACAACCTTTAGAATTGTTTGTTCTATTTCTGTGAAAAATGCCATTAGAATTTTAATAGGGATTGCATTAAACCTATAGATTGCTTTGGGTAATATGGACATTTTAACAATATTCTTCCAACACATGAGCATGGTATATCTTTCCATTTATGTGCATCTTCTTCAATTTCTTTTTATCAATATCTTAGAGTTTTCAGTGTACAGGTCTTCCACTTCTTTGGTTAAATTTATTTTAGGTATTTTATTCTTTTTGATAAAATTATAACTGATATTATTCTCTCAATCTCTCTTAGTTCATTGATCTTTTCTATTGTCTTTTAGTCTCTTTTTCATTTATTTCTGCATCTTGTTAGTTCCTTCCTTCTACTAACTTTGGGCTTAGTTTGTTCTTTTTTACCTAGGTCCTTGAGGGGTAACATTAGGTTTTTTGAGATTTTTCTTGTTTCTTAATGTAGATGTTAATTGCTGTGAACTTCCCTCATAGAATTGCTTTTGCTGCATCTCATAGTTTTGGTTGGTTATATTTCCGTTTCTGTTTGTCTCAACATATTTTTTCTTTTCTATTTTGATTTCTTTGACTTATCGGTTGTTCATTGGCATATTGTTTAATCTCCACATATTTGTGAATTTCTAGTTTTCTTCTTGTAGGTGATTTCTTTATTCATACCATTGTGGTCAGAAAAGGTGCTTGGTATGATTTCAATCTTTTTAAATGTATTCAGACTTGTTTAACATATGATCTATCTTGGAGAATAGTCCATGTGCACTTAAGAAGAATGTGTATTCTGTTTTTGGATGGAATGTTCTATAAATGTCTATTAAGTCCAAGTGGTCTAATGGGCAGATTAAGTTCAATGTTTTCTTATAGATTTTCTATCTGGATGATCTATCTATTGATGAAAATGGGGTATTGAAGACCCCTATTTTTATCTCATTGCTGTTTATTTCTCTCTTTAGGTCTGTTAATATTGACTTTATATATTTAGGTGCTCCTATGTTGGGTACATAAATATCTACAAATATTATATCCTCTTGTTACATTGACCCTTTTATTAGTATATATGATCTTTTTTGTCTCCAGTTACAGTCTTTGGCTTAAAGTCTATTTTGTCTGATATAAATATAGCTACCCCAACTCTCTTTTGGTTTCCATTTGCATGGAATTTTTTTCATCCCTTCACTTTTAGTCTGTGTGTGTCCTTACATCTGAAGTGAGTCTTGTAGTAAACATATAGACGGGTCCTCTTTTTTTCTTTTTTTTAATCCATCCAGCCACTCTATATCTTTTGGTTGGAAAATTTAATTCATTTATATTTAATTATTGGTAGGTATGGACTTACTGTTATTTTGTTATTTTTCTCTGGCTATTTTGTAGTTCCTCTCTGTTAATTTCTTCTTCTGTTGCCCTCTTCCTTTGTAATCTGATGACTTTCTTTAGTGATGTCCTCAGATCCCTTCCTCTTTGTCTGTAGGTTTTTGCTTTGCAGTTACCTTGAGGCTTACATATACCAACTTACATTTATAATTCTCTATTTTAAGTTGATAACAACTTAAGAACAAATACAGCTAAAGCTCTACATTTTTATTCTCCCACCCCACATTTTGTGTTTTTGATGTCACATTATACATCCTTTTATCTTGTGTATCCCTTAACTAATTGTTGTAGTTACAGTTATTTTTTTACTACTTTTATCTTTTATTCTAAGTAATAACTTTATAAGTAATTAATTCACTACCCTTTATATATATTTACCTTTTACCAGTGAGATTTATACTTTTATATGTTTCCTTGTTACTAATTAGTGCTCCTTCTTTTCACTTTCAAGAAGTCCCTTTAACATTTTTTGTAAGGCCAGTTTAATAATGAACTTCATTAGTCCTTGCTAATGAAGTTCTGATGATAACTTTGCCAAGTAGAGTGTTCTTGGATGGTAGTTTTTTTTTTTTCTTTCAGCACAGCACTTGGAAAATTTCATGCCACTTCCTTTCTGCTGAGAAAACTGCAGATAGTTTTGTGGGGTTCCTTTACATAACAGGTTGTTTTTCTCTTGCTGCTTTTAAGATTCTCTCCTTGTCTTTAACTTTTGACATTTTAATTATAATGTGTATAGATTGGGTTATTTGGTTTTCATCTAATTAGGAACTCTCCAGGCTTCCTGAATGTGTCTGTTTCCTTCTCCAGGTTAGGGAGGTTTTCAGCCATTATTTTTTCTAATAAGCTTTCTTCCCCCTTTTTTTTCCTTCTAGGATCCCGTAATGCCAGTGTTGGTCTGCTTGATATTGTCCCATAAGTTCCTTAAGCTATCTTGACATTGTTTTCATTCTTTTTGCTCCTCTGATTGGGTGTGCCTCACTGCTCTGTTCTCAAGTTCACTGGCCCTTTTTTGCTTCCTCTAGTCTGCTGTTGAACCCCTGTAGTGTATCTTTCAGATCAGTTATTATAGGCCTTAGTCCTGTGACTTCTATTTGGTACTTTTTATATTTTCTATGTCTTTGTTGAGAGTCTCTCCATGTTCATTTATTCCTCTCCCAAGTTCAGTGACCATCTTTAATACTATTACTTTGAATTCTTTACCAGATAAGTTACTTATCTCCATTCCACTAAAGTTTTGTTTTTGGTTTTTTTTTTGTGGTACGCGGGCCGCTCACTGCTGTGGCCTCTCCTGTTGCAGAGCACAGGCTCCGGACGCACAGGCTCAGTGGCCATGGCTTACAGGCCCAGCCACTCCACAGCATGTGGGATCCTCCTGGACTGGGGCACGAACCCGTGTGCCCTGCATTGGCAGGTGGACTCCCAACAACTGTGCCACCAGGGAAGCCCTCCACTAAGGTATTTTTTTCTGAAGTTTTATCTTGTTCTTTCATTTGGAACATATTCCTCTGAGTCCTCATTTTTTTGACTCTGTGTTGGTTTCTACGCATCAAATGAAACAACCAACTCTCCCAGTCTTGAAGGAGTGGCCTCATTTAAGAGATAAGCCTTATCTCTCGACCCTGTCTTAGCTCTTGTCTCTCAAACCTTTGTGATTGTCCAAGCAGTCTATTTTATTTGTATTAGCTCCCAGTGCTTAATGGTGTACCACTACTGGCCAGTGTCCCAAAGTGGGGTTCTTAGGAAGTACCAAGATTCAGGCTGAATGTAAGCCAGACTCTCAGGCATCAGTTTTTAAAGTATGCAAATATGTACAGTTCTGTGGACCACAAGTGTAAGCTCTGTTGGCCACCAGACCCAGGTGACCTGGAAGTGTCCCCTGGGTGGCTGTCACAAAAATTGAGAGACTGGGGCTGTGTTTTAGTCTGCTACCTGTGCAGTGCCCTGGGGGTAAAAGCTTGTCAAGAACTGTTGCTCTGATTGTTACAATCTTATGGGACCAGAAAATGTAAGTCCCCTAGCCTCCAGTGCCATGTGATCAAGGCATGTCCCCTGGGTGGCAGTAGCAAACACCAGGGCATCAGACAAAACCAAGACATCAGATGCATGTAAAAGCCCTCTTCTAGGGGATATTGGCACTCTGGAGCATGGCAGAGAAGGAGTGTAAAGATGGCAGCCATAAGGGAGAAAAAGAAACAAACATGGCACCTGAGAGCTGAAGCAAGGCAGAAGGAGAGCATGAAGATGATGTTATCATCCTCCATCCCTGATGAATATTCCAGCAGGCACCTAAATGTGTGCGTTAAATTAGATGCTTGCCCCTCAGGCAGACACTTTAATATGAGCAAATGAGCCTCTTTCACTTAACGTCTGGGTGCAATCTTCAGCCTCTGCACTGGACCTTAGAGCAGGTAAGTCCAAGTGTGCAAGCCTTTTAACAGCCATTCCTCAGTTCTCTATAGCCTTGTGGGTCTTATGGAGCTTAAGAGAGAAGCTCCAGGGTTTGAGTTCCCTCCCATTGTGAGTTGCTGTGCTGGATGTAGGGTTTATGGTGAGACTGTGTCCCAGCCTCTCCTATTCACTTTGATATGTTTTTTTTTTTTTTCTAATTTGCCCAATGTGTAGGAGTTGCTCAGCCAGCCTTTAGAATTGGTTCAGAAGAAATTGCTTCATATGTAACTATAGACTCAGTGTGTTCATGGGAGGAGGTGAGTTCAGGATCTTCATATGTCACCATCTAAAACTGTAACCTAAACAGAGATTCAACTTCTTGAATCCCCTGCAGTTGAGTGTATTACAGTTATGACCAAGGATTATCATCATATTTGTTGCCTCAGGGCTGATCATATAATTGATAGTGCAAAACCCTCCAGAATTATCTTTCCCTCTAGCATGATGACCAACAATACACCAGGTTATGTCAGCACTTCATCCTTGGTTCTGGAATGAAGAGGACTGAAAATTGGCACCACAGGCCACCTATGATGGAGATATAGCCTGAGTAAGAGATAAACCTTTGTGGTTTTAAACTACTGACGTTAAGCTTGTTTTTATATTTTTCCTGTTTAGCCTAGTCTGATTAACACAGAGTCCATCCTATTATATAATAGTCCTCTATTAATACAGAGTCCATCCTACTTTTCTTTGCCCAGGAAATTTCTCCTGGGCAAAGACTATGTCTTTTTCATTTATGTATTGCCAGAGTTTGCATAGAGCCTGACATATGGCAGATATTCAATAATATTTTAATAACTGGAAAAAATACCTGGTGAAGCTATATCATAACAGCATCAAAATGAAGTACAATACCTAAAATCTTAGGAAAGAGAGTCTACAAACAGCATTGGAAAATTCCAGAATTCCAAGTCAAAATGTTTAACTTAAAAACTTAATCAAAAGGGGATATTATATGGGTGCCTAAAATGAATGCCTACAAGTCACTAAATTACAACTATAGATAAACTTTGTACAACTTTCTACTAAGAAAAAACAATGGAAACTGTTGGCAATTGAAAGTCCTAGGGAATGTTACTTAAGTTATTTATAATGAAACTCTAGTCTCCAGAGATTCTCATTTTAATATTGGTGAATCATTATAATTCTGCATGCCGATAGCTGGTTTAAGAGCTCCTTGCTTCATCAAATACATAAGACTTTTTCCCTTGTTTTCATCTTAGTTCAAAAAGTTCTCCCCTGTGGATGGGTATAATGGATGGATCTTGAGGGATGGTTTGTTTCCCCCATGAAAGCTGCCAATTCCTCACAGAATAATTTGTGAAAAGTACTACCAGCCTTTTATCTGGCTTCTAAGTGTAGAAATGCCTTGATTCGTATTGGTCGATCTAGTTCTTTGACCCTTGTAATTGTGTATGGAAAATTATACTCACATACAAACACACACACACACACACACACACACACACACTGTTTTGAATATGAATATTCACAGCATTTCTTCTAAAAGTATCAACTATGTAGTCATAATATTTGAAGAAACACATGATAGTCATGTCAATATTAGTCAAAACTTTCTGAGAAAATATTGTAGAAGATATATTCACATCATGATGATTATATGGCATCTAGAGTTTTTACACTTAGGAAACAATATATTTAATTAGAAACAGTATAAACTTTCAAATCAGACAGATCTGTGTTTGACCTTTGTCACTTAATAATTATGTAGTTTTAGGAAAGTTACTTAATCTATTTGAGCCTTTTTTTCCTCATCTGTACTAAAGAATAAGACTGACAATGTCAGTTATGGTAATTATGAGACATATTTTATCTAAATAATATAGCACAGTACCTGGCAAAAGTTGTCACTCAGCAAAAGAAAGGTATTATTATTACCCATATTATTATTACTGCTATTTTGTATCTTTCATCCATTTTTGAATACTGTTGCAAATATTAAAATACTCAAGTGTATTAGTCAAGGTTCTCTAAAAATACAGAACTGATAGGATAGAGGTCAGACTTTTGTTCAATTCAGGACTTCAACTAATTGGATGAGGCCCACCCACATTATGGAGGGTAATCTGCTTTACTCAAATCCACCAATTCAGATGTAAATCTCATCTAAGAACACCCTCCTAGAAACATCCCAAAAAATGTTTGACCAAATATCTGGGCACTGTGGCCCAGATAAGTGTACACATAAGATTAATCATCACACCATCTAATACCTTGCTCTTGACTTTCTGACTTTCTAAACACACAATTCCTATACTTTACTACCCTGTTATAAACAAGATCATCTGATGACTAAGCAAGAGTTACAACACGTCTTGAAATTCTTTCTAGTGGAACTTGAAAGAGACGCTCTCTCAATGTGACCATTCCTCTCGTAAAGCCTATAAAGAGGTAGCTGACATCTGCCTTTTGAACAGGGATTAGTCTACCTTCATGGTTGGTTTATAGAGTTCTCACTGTGTGCTAGATAAAAAGAGGAAAAAAAGGGAAACACCCTGGAGAATCAGGTATGCCTATTCCAAAGCAAAAGATATGTGAACTCATAGAAGGGTGAAGAAAAAGGAAACTGTCCATAAATTATCAGTGAGACTCAACGGGAGTGACACCCCACTTAATTATGCACAAGCACAGGATGGTGTCTCATCCTCCTCTTAGCAAATGCGACCGAGGAGGACTCTGGAGGAGCTGAGCACACTATGTAAGCATGCATCATGAGATGGAGTTGGTGTACACATGTGGGAGTAAGGCCAAGAGAATCAAGTATGGAAGACATGGGAGAAGGCTGTTAAGTTTATAAGGCCTTGTGAAACCTTGACAAGCTGGGTAGACTTAACACTGACTGCACAGGAACTACAAGGGGCCATGCTGGGTGAAATGGAGAGTTAAAAAATACCTGATCCATCCTGACAATGTGTCCATCTTTCTGTAACTTCCAGAAGGCTAAATCCTTAGTGAGAGGTTACCGTTACTGTTACCAAAAATACTTCTACCCATAGTGAGAGATTACAATACTACTGAAAATACAGTTGACCCTCGAACAATGAGGGGGTTGTGGTGCCCACCCCTGTGCAGTTGAAAATCTGCACAGACAGTTCCACATCCACAGATTCAACCCATCACGGATCATGTAGTATTATTGAAAACAATCTACATATAAGTGGACCTGTGCAGTACAAACCCCTGTTGTTCAAGGGTCAACTGAACTTCTACCCTAGATTTTTTTAATCCACTGATATGAACACTTTTCTTTCATCTTATGATACCTTTGGTATTATATATAGTGATGAGATACAGTTTCACTGAATAGGGTCTCCTTAGACCATTACATAGGTGAAACGTGAAGTTGTCTAAAAGTCACGGTTAACAGCTTTTATCATAAGCTTTATTCATAAGGGAATTCCCATACAGCTCATATAAGGAATCTTCAAAGTCATAACATGGAGGCAGAGAGTTCACATCTGTATTATATATGCAGGGGTACTCTCAACAAGTTGATTTCATTTCTGAAATTTAATCTCAAACAATGGTTGGCTGTCTGGCAGACATTTTCCTTCCGTAATTTCACAAATCGATCACATGTTGTAACTGAAGTTGGAGGCTGAAATTTCTAATCATGATACCTGATTTAAATTTGTCAGCCAAAGTGTCTGTTGAGAAGATTCAATTTTATTTCAAGATAGAATAAAAGCGTCTCAGTTATGAATCCTAGAAACAGGCTGAACAAATCAACTCTCCCCACAATTACTCAAACAGCCCTTTCAAGAATAGGGTATTTTAAAGTTGCAACACAGCGATTGCATTCGATTATTTGCAAACATCCTTTGAAAATGAATTTACACTGCCCGGTATTACCTAGTCTGTCTGTCTCTCTCTCTCTCTCACTCCTAGTTTTCCTTTAACAGGACTAGAAGGAGAATAGGAGATGCAAGGTAAAGGTAAAATATATTTGCCACCAGAAGAGAATAAGCAATAAAAGGTAAAGGTAAAATAGCCAACAGTAAGCAGAACCTCAGCAGAACAGCCCTTTATTGACTTTGGGCTAATCCGACCATAAATCATGGGAAGCCAACATGGCAATTTTTTTAAAATTAATTAATTAATTAATTTTTGGCTGCATTGAGTCTTCCTTGCTGCATGTGGGCTTTCTCTAGTTTTGGTGAGCGGGGGCTAATCTTTGTTGCCGTGCGCGGGCTTCTCATTGCAGTGGCTTCTCTTTGTTGCAGAGCACGGGCCCTAGAGCACACGAGCTTCAGTATTTGTGGCTCGCGGTCTCTAGAGCACAGGCTCAGTAGTTGTGGCACACGGGCTTAGTTGCTCTGCGGCATGTGGGATCTTCCCAGACCAGGGCTCGAACCGCTGTCACCTGCATTGGCAGGTGGATTCCTAACCACTGCGCCACCAGGGAAGTCCAACATTGCAATGTAATAGGAGCTAAACACAATAATACTGAACCACAGCAGCTAAAGGTACATTCAACAGCTAACTAGCTCTTGTCTGTAACAAGTTCGATATTAAACATTATATAAGTGGAATTCCCTGGCTTAGTATAAACTACAAAGATTTTGGCTTCTTTGCTTTAATGTGGCAATTTGAGTTTTATTATTAGATGACATTTCAACTGAATGGCTGATTTTGCTGTAAGTAATATATCTTACTTTAAGATTTTTAAAGTGTTCTATAAGCTTAAAGCATTAATAAATAGGTACCATGTTGTAAGTTTCCAATATTCTTATTTGCGGGTGGCAATTTTAAATTATTTTCAGTTTAATTAGAGTTATTACTATGGTCCCATACACAAAATCCTTCTCCTTCCCCTCTCTCATATTTTATAACTAATAGAAAAATGTAAAGTGATTTAAAAGTCTAATCCAAAAAGTACTCATTCAGTGTTGTCTCTATGAATAGTTCATCAAGAAGAAAGTAGTCTAGTTGAGAAAGCATCTTAATGGATTTTCATTTTCTTACGGTAGTACAATGCCAGACGCAAAGGTGGAAAACAATTGAATTGAATCTTGACATCGCAGAACACAATATTTTCATTGTACTTAGTCACTATATACTAAGGAGACAAATTATTGAATAAGTTGCCTTTGAATGGCCTCAAAATCTGTTATCCATTTGTTTTAGGAGGATTATAGGCCATGCAATGTTAAACTGCCAATAGACTCCAGTGGCACCTGTACAAACCTCTGTCCTACCACTTCTGCACATGACAGTGATTTATTGACTTTCTCTCCAATAGACTGTGAATCCTTGCACAGCAAAGAGTCATGATTTGTTTTAAAAAAATTTGAAGTCCAAAGCCTACCACAATATCAGGCACAGTGCCACATAGCAGACCTATAATTGATCGTTACAGAGTGAATGAACAAATGAATGGATAGGCATCCCTTGAATGGAATTTGTTAACTCTGCTAAAGGGATTCATATTTTTATTTTAAAGGGATTCATATTCTTATTTTTAAAATGTTTCTAACACTCCATTCTATTTTAAAGAGATGCATATTCTGCAGTTTACAATGTGTTACCAATGACACCATCCAACTAAGAGGCAAGTATTAAGATTATGACAGTAAATAATATTCAGCTAACAGATCATGAATTTCCAGTATTTCTTGCAAATATCACATCCAGAAAGAAACTTAACAGCCACATAATCTGTCTGTAGGTTCTGTATCCTTGTTGTATCAACTGACAGTCCTGGCTCTCTGGAATTCTGTGTTCTCCCAGACTCTGGTCTCTTGGTTTTCCTATATCTCTGTCCACACTTCATGTTCCTTAGCAAGTACCTTTTTCTACATTACCTGCGAAAAATGTCTTTGATGCTCTTCCCTTTCAACACATTCCTTCTGGGGGAGCCTTTTAAATTAATTATTCCAACACCATCTAGGGGATGACTATTCTCAGACTTCTGTCTTGATTTCTAGGGCTATATATCAAACTATCCACTTTTGCGTCTTTATCAATTAATATCACCAAATTGATTACTCCAGAAATACAAGTATTTCTAGAATTTTCTTTCACTAACCCTCATATTCAATTAGTTACCAAGCCCTATTGATTCTCCTTCCCACCCCTCGACACCCTCACTGTATCACTTTCCTATCTTAGTTCAAGCCTGTTATCTCATACTTTCCTTAACTCCCTACAATTGACACATTGCAGCCAAACAGACTTTGTAAAGTGTAAATCAGACGCTTCTCCTCTCCTGTTTAAGGTTCTTCAATGGTTCCCCATTGCTTAGAGAATAACATGCAAATCTTTTAGCATGGCAGTGAAAGGCCATCATCATTCCCCACCCAGGGGTTCCCCATCACCCCACTCCCCTCACACACATGAAGTCACCCCATAAACTGATTTCAATTCCAGGAGTAAGACATGATCTTTTATACCTCAATGGCTTTGCATAAGTTGTTTTATGTTTGTTGTGGTAAATTGAACTAGTTAACTCTGATTTTCTGCTCATCCTTTAAGTCACAAATTGATGATTTCCAGAAATGAGTAACTTACTATTTCCCAAGTTATCCCATTCAACATCCTCTTGAGCTGACACCAAGAGTTATTCCTTGTCTTTAATTGTATTCTTTGTAGTCACACAGAACAAGTCTAATGTTTTTCTTTCACATGATATATCTTCAAATAATTTAAAACCTGTTACTCCTAGTGCTTCTATTCTCTGAGGTAAATATCTACAAAGCCTTTCATGTAAGCTTCTTTTTTTCGCACCCACTGAAAGTTGGTGTCCAGAACTTTATTGGGTACCACAGTGAAGTCTAACCATTATAGAGTTAAGCTCAACTCTGCCCTTGTATTAAGCACACTTCACGACCAGCTAGCCATTATTCAGAGGTAGACTGCCCAGCAGGGAGCTGGGATTCATTCTCATCTTAGAGAGAGTTGGGAATTAGACCATAGCTGTCTCAGCACAAAACATTTGGAATTCTGAGCTGGAGGGAAAATTTACCCCACTCTCCAAAGAGCATAAAACTGGATCTGAAATCATTGTTTAAGGGATTTCAAATCCATAGAAAATGTGTGAGGAGAAGGGAAAGAGCCACAGGAGAATGTATTCAGGGAAGATTATATTTTTTAATAGAATAGCTTTTACCCACCCCAGAAAAAGTAAAAGGCATAGAATCCCTGCTAGCTAGGGATACTTGAACTTCCTGTTCTATTCTCCCAGGGCTTATGAGGTACTATTTTTCTTTGATTAGGGCTCTCCAGATAACCAAAAACAGATGAGTGTTGCCTCTCCCAGGAATACTTACCTCTGAACAAACAGCAAGCTCCTCAATATTAAACATAAATCCCTGATAGAATTTTAGCTCTCAGATTACAGACAGGATATTGTTTAGGCAGTAGCCTAAAGATGTACTTCACAGTGCTAATGAAATTTTATTATGCCCAAACTAGATTCCATTTCAATGTAGAAACATTCACAATTAATTATAAGATTAGGAGCATACTATTCAGAGTAACACCTACAAATAAATAGCATAATATTCAGAGTAATACCTACAAATAAATACCTGGCTCAAGTACTGTAGAAGCATTTCAATCTTACAGGAACATCAAAGCACTCATATGTTGCCCATTTCTCATTTTAATTGTAAAAATATAGGCCAAGGTTTGGAATATATTTCCTTATGATACATTTTTAAAAGTCTTTGCAATAATTTCCAATAATTTTCTAAAGAAATAACAAGGGAGACACTCCTGGATCTATTAAATTATTATTAATTAAGTAAGCAGCTCTTAAGTTTAAAATACTAGGTTTAAAATGTCACTTTTAGTAGTGCTACTTCCTGGACACCTAGCTTGGTATCCCTTCTACCCTTGGACCCAAATCTAATTGAGAAAAAAATTTTGTTTCTGTCCACATCTCTTTTTAAAACTTAATGTCCGGAAGCAGCTGCTGCAGCTTGCAGGTGTGGTGAGGCCGGCCGAGCTGACCACGCACAGACCCGGCGCGGCGGCACTGCGGCCCCGGGGCAGCTGGCGCCGGGGACACGCGCCGATTCGATCCCTCCGGAGAAGTTTCTCTTTAGAGTATCTTTTAAAATTTATTTTGAGGGGGGGACCTTGAAGATGGCGGAAGAATAAGACGCGGAGATCACCTTCCTCCCCGCAGATACACCAGAAATACATCTACACGTGGAACAACTACAGAACACCTACTGAACGCTGGCAGAAGACCTCAGACCTCCCAAAAGGCAACAACCCCCCCGCCCCCCCCCCCCCCCCCCACACACGTACCTGGGTAGGGCAAAAGAAAAAAGAAACAACAGAGACAAAAGAATAGGGACGGGACCCGCACCAGTGGGAGGGAGCCGTGAAGGAGGAAAGCTTTCCTCACACTAGGAAAGCCCTTCGCCGGTTGAGACTGCAGGTGGCGGAGGGGGGGAGCTTCGGGGCCGCGGAGGAGAGCGCAGCCACAGGGCTGCGGAGGGCAAAGCGGGGAGATTCCCGCACAGAGGATCAGGGCCGACCGGCACTCACCAGCCCGAGAGGCTTGTCTGCTCACCCGCCGGGGCGGGCGGGGCTGGGAGCTGAGGCTCGGGCTTCGGTCGGAGCTCCGGGAGAGGACTGGGGTTGGCGGCATGAACACAGCCTGCAAGGGGTTAGTGCGCCACGGCTAGCCGGGAGGGAGTCCGGGGAAAAGTCTGCACCTGCCGAAGAGGCAAGAGACTTTTTCTTACCTCTGTTTCCAGGTGCGCGAGAGGAGATTAAAAGCGCTGCTTAAAGGAGCTCCAGAGACGGGCGCGAGCCGCGGCTAAAAGCGCGGACCCCAGAGACGGGCTGGAGACGCTAAGGCTGCTGCTGCTGCCGCCCCCAAGAAGCCTGTGTGCGAGCACAGGTCACTATACACACCCCCTTTCCGGGGGCCTGTGCAGCCCGCCACTGCCAGGGTCACGGGATCCAGGGTCAACTCCTCCGGGAGAACGCACGGCGCGCCTCACGCTGCTGCAACGTCACGCCGGCCTCTGCCGCCGCAGGCTCGCCCCGCATTCCATGCCCCTCCCTCTCCCCGGCCTGAGTGAGCCAGAGCCCCCGAGTCAGCGGCTCCTTTAACCTCGTCCTGTCTGAGTGAAGAACAGACGCCCTCCGGCGACCTACACGCAGTGGCAGGGCCAAATCCAAAGCTAAGTCCTGATGAGCTGTGAGAACAAAGAAGAGAAAGGGAAATCTCTCCCAGCAGCCTCAGAAGCAGCGGATTAAAGCTCCACAATCAACTTGATGTGCCCTGCATCTGTGGAATACATGAATAGACAACGAGTCATCCCAAATTGAGGAAGTGGGCTTCGAGAGCAAGATCTATGATTTTTTCCCCTTTTCCTCTTTTTGTGAATGTGTATGTGTATGCTTCTGTGTGAGATCTTGTCTGTATAGTTTTGCTTCCACCATTTGTCCTAGGGTTCTATCCGTCCATGGTTTTTTAAAAAAATTTTTTTTCTTAATGATTAATTTTAATAACTTTATTATACTTTTCTTTCTTTCTTTCTTTCTTTCTTTCTTTCTTTCTTTCTTTCTTTCTTTCTTTCTTTCCTTCCTCCTTCAGAGGTGGTCTCTGAGAGCAAGATTTATGATTTTTCCCCATTTACCTCTTTTTGTGAGGGTGTATGTGTACGCTTCTGTGTAAGATTTTGTCTGTATAGCTTTGCTTCCAACATTTGTCCTAAGGTTCTATCCGTCCCTTTTTTTTCTAAATAAGTATTTTTTAATTCAATAACTTTATTTTATTTTACTGTATCTTCTTTCTTTCTGTCTTTTTTCCTTCTTTCCCTTCTTCCTTCCTTCCTCCCTCCCTCCCTCCTTTCTTTCCTTCTTTGCTTCTTTCTTTCTTTCTTCCTTCCTTCCTTCCCTCCTTTCCTTCTTTCTTTCTTCATACTTCTACTAATTCTGTCTACTTTTTCTCCCTTTTATTCTGAGCCCTGTGGATGAAAGGCTCTTGGTGCTCCAGCCAGGAGTCATGGCTCTGCCTCTGAGGTAGGAGAGCCAACTTCAGGACACTGGTCAACAAGAGACCTCCCAGCTCCACATAATATCAAACAGCGAAAATCTCCCAGAGACCTCCATCTTAACACCAGCACCCAGCTTCACTCAACGACCAGCAAGCTACAGTGCTGGACAACCTATGCCAAACAACTAGCAAAACAGGAACACGACCCCACCCATTAGCAGACAGGCTGCCTAAAATCATAATAAGGCCACAGACACCCCAAAACACACCACCAGACGTGGACCTGCCCACTAGAGAGACAAGATCCAGCCTCATCCACCACAACACAGGCACTAGTCCCCTCAACTACACAACCCACTGAACCAACCTTAGCCACTGGAGACAGACATCAAAAACAGCGGGAACTACGAACCTGCAGCCTGCAAAAAGGAGACCCCAAACACAGTAAGATAAGCAAAATGAGAAGACAGAAAAACACACAGCAGATAAAGGAGCAAGATAAAAATGCACCAGACCTAACAAATGAAGAGGAAATAGGCAGTCTACCTGAAAAAGAATTCAGAATAATGATAGTAAGGATGATCCAAAATCTTGGAAATAGAATGGACAAAATGCAAGAAACAGTTAACAAGGACCTAGAAGAAATAAAAATGAAACAAGCAATGATGAACAACACAATAAATGAAATTAAAAGTACTCTAGATGGGATCAATAGCAGAATAACTGAGGCAGAAGAACGGATAAGTGACCTGGAAGATAAAATACTGGAAATAACTACTGCAGAGCAGAATAAAGAAAAAAGAATGAAACGAACTGAGGACAGTCTCAGAGACCTCTGGGACAACATTAAACGCACCAACATTCGAATTATAGGGGTTCCAGAAGAAGAAGAGAAAAAGAAAGGGACTGAGAAAATATTTGAACAGATGATAGTTGAAAACTTCCCTAAGATGGGAAAGGAAATAGTTAATCAAGTCCAGGAAGCACAGAGAGTCCCATACAGGATAAATCCAAGGAGAAATATGCCAAGACACATATTAATCAAACTGTCAAAAATTAAATACAAACAAAGCATATTAAAAGCAGCAAGGGAAAAACAACAAATAACACACAAGGGAATCCTCATAAGGTTAACAGCTGATCTCTCAGCAGAAACCCCGCAAGCCAGAAGGGAGTGGCAGGACATACTGAAAGTGATGAAGGAGAAAAACCTGCAACCAAGATTACTCTACCCAGCAAGGATCTCATTCAGATTCGATGGAGAAATTAAAACCTTTACAGAAAAGCAAAAGCTGAGAGAGTTCAGCACCACCAAACCAGCTTTACAACAAATGCTAAAGGAACTTCTCTAGACAAGAAACACAAGAGAAGGAAAAGACCTATAATAATGAACCCAAAGCAATTTAGAAAATGGGAATAGGAACATACATATCGATAATTACCATAAATGTAAATGGACTAAATGCTCCCACCAAAAGACACAGATTGGCTGAATGGATACAAAAACAGGACCCCTATATATGCTGTCTACAAGAAACCCACTTCAGACCTAGAGACACATACAGACTGAAAGTAAGGGGATGGAAAAAGATATTCCATGCAAATGGAAACCAAAAGAAAGCTCGAGTAGCAATTCTCATTTCAGACAAAATAGACCTAAAAATAAAGACTATTAGAAGAGACGAAGAAGGACACTACATAATGATCAAGGGATCGATCCAAGAAGAAGATATAACAATTGTAAATATTTATGCACCCAACATAGGAGCACCTCAATACATAAGGCAAATACTAACAGCCGTAAAAGGGGAAATCGACAGTGACACATTCGTAGTAGGGGACTTTAACACCCCACTTTCACCCATGGACAGATCATCCAAAATGAAAATAAATAAGGAAATGGAAACTTTAAAAGATACATTAAACAAGATGGACTTAATTGATATTTATAGGACACTCCATCCAAAAACAACAGAATACACATTTTTCTCAAGTGCTCATGGAACATTCTCCAGGATAGATCATATCTTGGGTCACAAATCAAGTCTTGGGAAATTTAAGAAAATTGAAATTATATCAAGTATCTTTTCCGACCACAATGCCATGAGCCTAGATATCAATTACAGGAAAAGATCTGTAAAAAATAAAAACACATGGAGGCTAAACAATACACTACACTATAATGAAGTTATCACTGAAGAAATCAAAGAGGAAATAAAAAAATACCTAGAAACAAATGACAATGGAGACACAATGACCCAAAACCTATGGGATGCAGCAAAAGCAGTTCTAAGGGGGAAGTTTATAGCAATACAAGCCCACCTTAAGAAGCAGGAAACATCTCGAATAAACAACCTAACTTTGCACCTCAAGCAATTAGAGAAAGAAGAACAAAAAAACCCCAAAGCTAGCAGAAGGAAAGAAATCATAAAAATCGGATCAGAAATAAATGAAAAAGAAATGAAGGAAACAATAGCAAAGATCAATAAACTAAAAGCTGGTTCTTTGAGAAGATAAACAAAATAGATAAATCATTAGCCAGACTCATCAAGAAAATAAGGGAGAAGACTCAAATCAATAGAATTAGAAATGAAAAAGGAGAAGTAACAACTGACACTGCAGAAATAAAAAAGATCATGAGAGATTACTACAAGCAACTCTATGTCAATAAAATGGACAATCTGGAAGAAATGGACAAATTCTTAGAAATGCACAAACTGCCAAGACTGAATCAGGAAGAAATAGAAAATATGAACAGACCAATCACAAGCACTGAAATTGAAACTGTGATTAAGAATCTTCCAACAAACAAAAGCCCAGGACCAGATGGCTTCACAGGCGAATTCTATCAAACATTTAGAGAAGAGCTAACACCTATCCTTCTCAAACTCTTCCAAAATATAACAGAGGGAGGAACACTCCCAAATTCCTTCTATGAGGCAACCATCACCTTGATACCAAAACCAGACAAGGATGTCACAAAGAAAGAAAACTACAGGCCAATATCACTGATGAACATAGATGCAAAAATCCTCAACAAAATACTAGCAAACAGAATCCAACAGCACATTAAAAGGATCATACACCACGATCAAGTGGGGTTTATTCCAGGAATGCAAGGATTCTTCAATATACGCAAATCTATCAATGTGATAAACCATATTAACAAATTGAATGAGAAAAACCATATGATCATCTCAATAGATGCAGAGAAAGCTTTCGACAAAATTCAACATCCATTCATGATAAAAACCCTGCAGAAAGTAGGCATAGAGGGAACTTTCCTCAACATAATAAAGGCCACATATGACAAGCCCACAGCCAACATCATCCTCAATGGTGAAAAACTGAAAGCATTTCCACTAAGATCAGGAACAAGACAAGGTTGTCCACTCTCACCACTCTTATTCAACATAGTTTTGGAAGTTTTAGCCACAGCAATCAGAGAAGAAAAGGAAATAAAAGGAATCCAAATCGGAAAAGAAGAAGTAAAGCTGTCACTGTTTGCAGATGACATGATACTATACATAGAGAATCCTAAAGATGCTACCAGAAAACTACTAGAGCTAATCAATGAATTTGGTAAAGTAGCAGGATACAAAATTAATGCACAGAAATCTCTGGCATTCCTATATACTAATGATGAAACATCTGAAAGTGAAATCAAGAAAACACTCCCACTTACCATTGCAACAAAAAGAATAAAATATCTAGGAATAAACCTACCTAAGGAGACTAAAGACCTGTATGCAGAAAATTATAAGACACTGATGAAAGAAATTAAAGATGATACAAATAGATGGAGAGATATACCATGTTCTTGGATTGGAAGAATCAACATTGTGAAAATGAATCTACTACCCAAAGCAATCTATAGATTCAATGCAATCCCTATCAAACTACCACTGGCATTTTTCACAGAACTAGAACAAAAAATTTCGCAATTTGTATGGAAACACAAAAGACCCTGCATAGCCAAAGCAATCTTGAGAACGAAAAAAGGAGCTGGAGGAATCAGGCTTCCTGACTTCAGACTATACTACAAAGCTACAGTAATCAAGACAGTATGGTACTGGCACAAAAACAGAAAGATAGATCAATGGAACAGGATAGAAAGCCCAGAGATAAGCCCACGCACATATGGACACCGTATCTTTGATAAAGGTGGCAGGAATGTACAGTGGAGAAAGGACAGCCTCTTCAATAAGTGGTGCTGGGAAAACTGGACAGATACATGTAAAAGTATGAGATTAGATCTGTCCCTAACACCATACACAAAAATAAGCTCAAAATGCATTAAAGACCTAAATGTAAGGCCAGAAACTATCAAACTCTTAGAGGAAAACATAAGCAGAACACTCTATGACATAAATCACAGCAAGATCCTTTCTGACCCACCTCCTAGAGTAATGGAAATAAAAATAAAAATAAATAAATGGGACCTAATGAAACTTCAAAGCTTTTTCACAGCAAAGGAAACCATAAACAAGACCAAAAGACAACCCTCAGAATGGGAGAAAATATTTGCAAATGCAGCAGCTGACCAAGGATTAATCTCCAAAATTTACAAGCAGCTCATGCAGCTCAATAACAAGAAAACAAACAACCCAATCCAAAAATGGGCAGAAGACCTAAATAGACATTTCTCCAAAGAAGATATACAGACTGCCAACAAACACATGAAAGAATGCTCAACATCATTAATCATTAGAGAAATGCAAATCAAAACTACAATGAGATATCATCTCACACCAGTCAGAATGGCCATCATCAAAAAATCTAGAAACAATAAATGCTGGAGAGGGTGTGGAGAAAAGGGAACACTGTTGCTCTGCTGGTGGGAATGTGAATTGGTTCAGCCACTATGGAGAACAGTATGGATGTTCCTTCAAAAACTACAAATAGAACTACCATATGACCCAGCAATCCCACTACTGGGCATATACCCTGAGAAAACCAAAATTCAAAAAGAGTCATGTACCAAAATGTTCATCTCAGCTCTATTTACAATAGCCCGGAGATGGAAACAACCTAAGTGCCCATCATCGGGTGAATGGATAAAGAAGTGTGGGACATATATACAATGGAATATTACTCAGCCATAAAAAGAAACGAAATTGAGCTATTTGTAATGAGGTGGATAGACCTAGAGTCTGTCATACAGAGTGAAGTAAGTCAGAAAGAAAAAGACAAATACCGTATGCTAACACATATATATGGAATTTAAGAAGAAAAAAAAATGTCATGAAGAACCTAGGGGTAAGACAGAAATAAAGACACAGACCTACTGTAGAACGGGCTTGAGGATATGGGGAGGGGGAAGGGTGAGCTGTGACAGGGCGAGAGAGAGTCATGGACATATACACACTCACAAACGTAAGGTAGATAGCTAGTGGGAAGCAGCCGCATGGCACAGGGATATCGGCTCGGTGCTTTGTGACTGCCTGGAGGGGTGGGATAGGGAGGGTGGGAGGGAGGGAGATGCAAGAGGGAAGAGATATGGGAACATATGTATATGAATAACTGATTCACTTTGTTATAAAGCAGAAACTAACACACCATTGTAAAGCAATTATACCCCAATAAAGATGTTAAAAAAAACCAAAAAAAAAAGCTTAATGTCATTATAGTAATTATATAGTTCCTTAAGTGCTTTTTTCAAATGTCCATATCATTTGAGATTTTAAATATTTTCTGATAGGAATTTCAATGTCTACATTTTTCTTACTATAGTAAAAAATTTTCACCTATCTTAATAAATATCAACTTCAAGATGTTATACCATATTTAAATTTCTATTAAGTTAAATAAGCTAGATTTAATGAATATTAATGTATAACATAAAACCTGTTCTCCCCACAGTTTTCTCCAACTCACCTCATGTCAACTTCCTCATTCTGTTTGCTCAGGACAAAAATTTAGGTCTATAGTGACATGCCTCATAATACCTTTCTAATCCAAAATATGATCACTTACCTTGCTCACTCCCCCCAGCCACACTAGCATCACTGCTGTCTCTTGAATATGGTATTCCCAGGGTAGCTTCCATGGAGGGCACTATGCTTGTTTCTCCCCCTACCTGGAAAGCGTGTCCTCTATATAGTCACGTGGCTTATCCCCTCATCTCCTTGGAGACTTCAGTATGCAAACACCCTTGGCTCAGCACTCTCCATTTCCCCTCCCTGCTTTACTTTTTCCCATGGCACCTACCACCATCTAACATATACTTTACTCATATATTTTAATTTTTGTCTCCCCCTGTCTGATAGGTAGAATTCTAAAGATATACCCTCAAGATTCCTGTCCCCTAGGTATTCAAATAAACACTAATCTTAGCACAGCTGTGAAGGGACAATGTCATTAAAGTTGCTAATCAGCTAACCTTAAAATAGGGTAATCATCCTGGACTATCTGGGTGGGACAAATGTAATCCTTTGAGCTTTTAAAAGCAGAAGAGTAAAGCAGAGGAGAAATGGCGGAAGGGGGACGTCAGAGAGATTCAATGTGTGAGAAAGACTCAGTGTGCCCTGACTGGTTTGAAGATGAAGGAGGCAATGTGATGGAGAAAGCAGATATTCTGATGGAGGTGAGAGAGGCTCTCAGATGACAGCTACTGGAGGGGTAGAAACCTCATTCCTACATTTAGAAGGAACCGAATTCTGTCAATAACCTGAATGGGCTTGGAAGCAGATTCTCCCTTAAAGCCTCCAGAAAAGAAACACAGCCCTGTTGTGAAAAGATGAAGCATACCCATTGATTTCAGCCTTGTGAAACCCAGAGCAGACAAATAGCCGAGCTACGCTGTGCCTGGAAGCCTGACCTACAAATAATTAATGGATGTTGTATCACGTCACTAAATTTGCTAAGGCAGCGATAGAAAACCAATACACCCTATTAGAATCTAGGCCTTATGAGGGCAGGGATCCCCTCTTTTTTTCCCCTGTGCTGTGCTCCAGAACCCAGAATAGCACCCAACAATAAAAGACAGTAAACACTCGTTGAATGGAAGAATGTATCCAGTATACACATTTTTCCCATGAAGTCTATATTTTACAAGATCTTATGAAATTTTTACCCCAAAATATTGACTAAAAATATTTAAAATGTAAAAGATGAATTGATTTGAAAACTGTCTATTCAGTAGTTTGCATCTTTGCCAGTTAGCAGTGGCTACCACTTCCATGGAGCCAACACGAGAAGCAGTCAAATACCGCTTCTAAAGCCGTGGTTTTCAAACTGCATGTTGTAACATATTGATGGGTTATAAAATCAATTTATGGGGTTGAGGAAGAGAGGAAGAGACGGAGGAATGAAGGAAGGAAATAAAACCAAAAAATCAGAACTTTAATTTTAGTGTGGGGTATATGAGTGTATGTGTATGCGTGTGGGAGTGTTGTGTATATGTTGGATCACAACGTAAGATGTATTTCTTACTTAGGTACCATCAAGATAATTTGAAAACCACAGCCCTAAAAGTTGTCATGCTCTGTCCTGTGGACCAGGGTGCAATTCAGGGCCTGGTCAGAGGTGAGATGAAAACAAAAGAATGGGGAATGTGTCTGTTAGAAAGGGCTGATCAAAAAAGGACCACACTACCCCAAGTCTATGTTAAATTTACAAGACAAGAAGAGAGTTTGTGATTGAATAATTCACAGATTGCACCCCCTTAAGGTGAGAAAATGAACTTTTCTCCTCTTGTGTTCTTCCTTTGCCTTGGACCTGGAGTAGCACCCCTGGACACCATTCAGACCCACCAACTCAGAGTCACCGAGTCTTGGTGTAAAATCAGGCAGCATCTGGAAGGGGATGACTTGAGGCTTCAATCAACAAAGCACCCTAAGATGCTATTTCTTTTCTCCCTTAGAGGGAGAGGATGAAAAACCTGACACTCACCTCTGTTCTGAGATTAGCTAGTTATTAGTGTCATATAAATTTAGTTGGAAAGGAAGTTAGAAATGTCCTTGGCACAAGGAATCAAAGAATAAATGTTGTTTAGAGGAACTTGAAATTGAATATAGCTCAACATCCTCATTTTTTTTGCAGATGAGGAAGCTGAACTAGAGACTTATGTTATTCCCATTATTATAATAATGTTACTCGATTTATATTTACCAGTGATTCCAATGTTTATTGTTAGTGGGCTGCATATGGATGACAAAAGAATAATGCAGTTGTCTACTATTCATTCCCCCACTCAAGGGCATACTCCTGGTGGGCAGGCATCATGCTATGTATATCTTTGTGCTCTAGTTAGTAACTACTGTGGTTGGGGAAATTAAATAAGATAATACCTGCATGCACTTAGCAGAGTGCCCAGCACACTTTAAGAGCTAAGTGAATGCTTTCATATTTGATTTTGTTGCTTTGATTATAATATGAGCATTCTTATTATAGAATATTTATGCACAGGAAATTTTTTAACATTTGTTGATTTTCATTGCATTATACAACAAAATAAAATCATATTTTATGCCCTTAAAATCCGTTTATGTTTGAAGGGACATTAAAAAACTATAGAGTTCTTATCTGCTTAAGGCACTTTAAGTAAATGAGTAAAGATGAAAGAATTCCAATTAGTTAAAAATTACTCAGAAAATGTCTTCTTAAGCATATGAGGATTCATGATTCATAAAGATAATATTTCTAATGAAAATATAAAAATCTTATATCAAGTTCATTTTTCCTTAGGTAAGAACCAGACATCTGAGCTGCATAACCATAGGAATGTGGAGTCCATACCAATGGCCAAGGGCTGTAAATCCTAAAATCAGAATGTGACTTCTTTTAGGAGATATTCCACAGAGAAAGAGTATCAAAACATTAAAAGAAATGAATCACAGTCTGTTTTTTCTGAGGATTCTAACAATGTTATCAAAGTTTTTTTTCTCAATTCTTACAAGCTCTACAGCACCTTTCCCCCCTTCTACTTTTCTATTATATAATCAGCATATAATTATGTGCTTTTTCACACTGGAAAGACTATTCTTTTATTAATGACTCTTTGAAAAGTTCTTTATTATTTATCTTTGAAAGTGAGTTTGAAATCAAAAGGCTTTCATGGCTTTTCCTTTTTTTCCTTTTAACTTAGGAGTTCTTTAAAGTAATACAGTAGATGGTTACAGATGTCATACGCAGTCATTAGTTTCCAGCTTTAAGGTGAGAAGTAGGGTTCGGGAAACAATGTTGCACCCTCCTTTCTCTGCAGACTAAATGTTTGGGGTTTTGAAGAGCGTGTATGCAAATATTGCTGTTCTAACAAAGGCTGTCTATTCTTTGCCTTTTCCCCTTGTTAGGACAATTAGAAAATAGGTTATGACAATAAGCTTCCTGAATTTAGTACAAAGACAGAGGAGGATATAATTAGCATTTATGGGAAGTACAATGTAAGTTCCAAATTAGTCTTAAATGAGAAATTCACCCAGCCCCTGATCTGTAGTCAACTCTGGAAAGTACCATGCATCTCTGCTGAGGCCAAGCAAGCCTCATTGATGTTTTTGGCTGACTGCTTTTTTTCTAACATTAAATTTACCAGAGCACTCCAGATTGGATACGGGCAGTTATGAAGGAGGATGTACATTACTGCAAATTTTAATCATTTCTCGAGCCACTTTGCTTACAGTGATAATCCCATAAGACCAACATACCTTGCATAAGGAACCCAAATGACTTTTTGCTGAGAGCAGCTCTTCAGTTACTTTTATAGCCTATTCCTGCTTAACTTCTAGACTTTCCCATTTGTGGCTAGGACCTGCCAAACCAGGGCTTCAGTGGCTTCTTGGCTCACCACAGCCATGGCTACCTTATTCAAGACCAGCAAGTGGATAGTAACACCAGTGATTAAAATAATGATCAGATTTCTTTTCAATAATATTGCTGCTGTTTATGTAGGGCAGAACCTACCTCTACCCAACACTTCCACTGTGGGCAAAGTAATGTCGTGCCAGAACTATTTCAAGAATTTATCTCATCTCCAATACTTTTTGGACTATTTCAAAGGAGATGGCAGAACACTAATAACATGATGACCTTGACAACTTTGCTTCTTTGGGGCCTCAGGGAAATTCACCTAATTGTTTTGTGAGCCAAACTAATATTCGTAATTGAACATCATTTTGCCCAGGCATTTGAAATGCCATGACGTTCCTTTAGTTGAAAATGTCCAAGTAGCTTCATTTTCACCAGCAATCTTTTTACTTGTGAAGGAAAAAGTAACAATAATTTACTTTGATTGTACTGAAGAAGCTCCTTCTCTCAAGCCCTCTTATCTTCTCTTATATATAATGATTTTTCCTTTTTAAATGAGAATCATAGACTCTCAGGGTTGGAAGGAATTTTTAAGATAATTTAATACAAACACCCACTATTGCATGAATCCTCTCTACAGTATCTTCAGTGAGGTCTTCCATTAACAGCTGTTCTCCAGGGCAAAGGAGATGAAGGAAAAATAGAAAGGGCAATCCACTATACGTTATATGAATTTATAAATAAAACAAACTAGAGGATCTAGATGTGGTCTTCCCTACTCACAAGTTCTCAGTCTTTCATCTATCTTGTTTAATTACATTATGAAGAATTTGTGAAGCAGAGACTCAATTTTACGTTTGAACTATTGAGAATATGGCCCAACAGGGAGTGAAGCAACACTTCTAAAACAATTTATTATGAGAATTTAGATCACATGTTTCTGACCTTTTCATTTCAATGATCCAAAAAGCTAAAAATATTTTTAAAGGTCTACTTTATATGAACAGAATTATAGGAAACTTTCATCACTATTACTTAAGGATAAGTTAAATGATCTAGTATAAACTACAGGTTAAGAGATTAGGTTCTGGAATGAAAATATACAGTTTGATCCGTAACTTCCCATTAATTAGCTATATGACCTTGGGAAGTCACTTAACATTTTAAAGCTTTGGTTTACTCAGCTGTAAAAGGAGATAATAATATTACCTGTTTCACTGGGCTATTAAGAGGATTAAATGAGCTAATTCACATGAAGCACATTGTTCAGTATATGGCATATGTTTTAAGTATCTAATAAGTGTTAGCTTCCTCATACCCACTGATGTAATAGAAACATAGAATTTAGATGTAGAGAACTCACTATTTAAAAAAAAAAATTGTTTCAGAATCTTAAATCTCCAGGCATTTACATGAGTGTTATTTTAGACTAAGGATTAATAGTGTTAGGAAAAAATTTTTCATGCTATAAATAGCTTATAAGGAAATTTTACATTGCCAGAATGGTTTTAACAAATCAATATGGATTATATCATGTGCTAACTGAATAATACAATTATTCTAATTAACGGGTCATGCACTCCACAGATTCTGGAAGAGTGTCAGCCTTTAACTGATGAGTCTAGAGTCATGAAATCATTTGACAAAATATAAAGTTATTATTTATTAGAAACTTGGTTACTTCTCTGTATGTCTGAATAGTCAATGCACTGAAGAGATTACTCAACATTATATATCTGATGGGATTTTAAAATAATCCTCTTGAATATGTCCACACAAGGTTTAAAAAAAAAAAAACTGCTATTGTTAATCAATACTGTAAATTACAGTCTCTAGTTTTATGTTACACTTTATTAAATAAAATATCCCCTTTTTATAAAACATTATTCTGTTCTAGCCCCCAGTTATCCAGTTCTAAACAGTAGTCAGCTTTCCCCTTAGGGCAAAAAGCAAAATAAGACAAAACTTTCATTTGCTGATTCCACAAAGAATTTAAATTCTGCCAGTCCAGAATATCCATGGAGGTAATTAGAAAATGAAAGAATAAAGCTATTTTTCACTTCTCTCCTACCCCCCAGAAATCAGTCATTGCAAGCTGAAATACCTCACTGTCTGAAGAGCATTCCTTTTATATTGACCCTGAGATTTGAAAACTCCTCTTGATAACTCATTACAATGATTACAAACTTAACCATTAGAAAACTATTTATTGATCCAGAAATCAGGGAGGTCAAAATAATTACTCTCATAAAAATGAAAGACTATTAACTGGGAAATGTTTGTTGAGTCATATATAAATTCTCTTTTTTTCAGAATTTATTCAGATCACTATCCATCAGAAGAATGAGGGATTGGGGTCACCTTCCCAGCATTTAACACGCATCCTTGGGGCGGGGGCGTTCACGTTTTTGTCAGTATCTCATGAAGGAACAAAGAGTATTTAATTATTAGGTAATATGACAGTTGATGGCAATCTACAGAAGATGTTATTCTGGGTGAAATAAAGATGTGCTATGAAAAAACGAAGCAGGGAGAAAATGGGAGAAAAATGTACTATGGAAAACTATTACCTCTCATCCTACAACCACCACTTAAAGATGTCACTGCACGTGCTCCGTGCTCTATTAATTGAGAGACTTTTTGCTTTCACAGGCTGGCTGTCCACTTACCCTAGTTGTTTTCACTTTATTCCCGGAGGAACAGCTCCATCCTTTCCGATCTGGAAGAACTTTACATTCTTCTCCCTCAAGACATGGTTGCATATGGCACCACCATTTCTGTTCCACTATTGAAGCTACAGGAGATAGAAAAATCAATTTAATATTTTCTGTTTGGGCTTGTTAATTCTTTGGGTGCACATTTAAAGAGGAACAACAGCCACATATTTTTCCCACCACTGGGATGATTAGATTTTGAAGGATGCTTTTTTTTTTCTTTTTTTTTTGGTCCAAAGGGAATAAATCTTTCTAGATTTTTTGACTAAAAATATTTTTTTAATTTTTATTTTACTGTGGTAAGAATACTTAAAATTTTAAGATGGTAGATCTCATGTTAAGTGTATAATACAGTATTGTTAATGATAGGCACATTTTTAAAGGATATTTCATGCAACAATAACATATTCATGGACAGTAACATATTGGAAAGAATTTGGACAATAACATATTGTCCATGAGTATGTTATGGACTTCATGGACTTCATGGACAATAACATATTGGAAAGAAACTACGTGGATACATGCATGTGCTGATTTACATAAACATATAAGAAAGTGAGTCCATGACCAGAGTCAATATTTTAGAATCAATGTAGTATTTTCCACAAGTAGGCTAAAATCAGGAAGGCATTCAAATGAACACAATCTTTTTTTACTGTGGGCAGTAACTATCGTCACAAGGAGTGCACCATGAAAATATGAGCACTTAACACATTATTATTTATGATAACATCAATTATATAGACCCACATAAATGTTTATATCCTTTGTAATTAGGTGAATCCTCCAAGAAAGAAATTAATATTTTGATAAATCTCTATAAAAATATTTCATGTGAATTCTATCCACAGCTAAACGTTCACTCATCTGTTCAGTGTTTATTTTTTCATTGTTAAGAACCAGCCATGTGTTTAGGTACCCACACTATTTAATCACCTATTTTCATTTTTCCTTCGCCAAATAATTTATACACACACACACACACACACACACACACACACACACACACACACACACACACGCTCGCCCTCCACTGGCAAATCAATATTTCATGGCATCAAAGTAAGAGGCACATGGACTTACTGGAACCTCATTATAATGCCTTTTGCTACAAAACTGCATAAGATCTTAGACCATCTTCCAATAGATTTTAGATTTCAAAACGCTCTTCAAGTGACCTTGTACCAACCACATGGTTGATGGTGCGGTCCCCCAAGATTAACCCCAGTCATCAGCATCACAGTGGGATTCCAGTTCTAAGCAGTCCTCGTCTACCCTATCCCAAAGAGCAATGGAAGAAGCCTCACCATCCACACAAGATGGAGCAGCTCGTGTGGTACCTGCCACCTGCCCAGGGAAGCAGGAGCACTTGACTGTTTGTGACCGTTCTTCTATCTTGTTCTTATTACAACATCTGTGGAGTGCCACCACCTCGCAAGTGCCCGTTTTAACATGGTGAGCTGCACAAACAAAAACAAAAGTTGAGATAACATTGAGAAAGCTTGGATACTCCCCCCTCTTTTTAATTAGAAGCACATTAAATATAGCTCTATAAAGGATCCACCATGCATGAAACTAGAAATACAATGATGCTGACTCCATAATGCAGATTTGATCTCTTTGTTAAATGTGGTAGGACCATTTCTGTCAGTAAATGCTTGGTGAAGCAGGAACAATTAGTGACTAGATTAGAATGAGCTGTTAGAGCAGTCTGAAATATAGAGGCAATGTGTGGTATCATCAAAAACATATTTATTTGCATATGACTTTTTTTACACCTTTTTGTTCAACGTGTTGATCAAAGTAAGGGAACCCCCGGACAAGGTGCCCTGTACTAGGGCTGAGACAAACCTTATTCTCAAAGTAGGTGGGTTGATAAAGGTTATATTCTTCATCTAGGGGTGAGTGTAAGGGCCAGGAAGGGAAATTCTTTTCAGAAATCGGGAGGCAGAGGGTGGGAACCCACTTCCTCAGGATTCTTCTGCTCAACTTCCCTGGAAATGAACTAATTGGGTGATTTTTGAAATTGCTGCCATTTTCCTGAACGTTCCATCCAGTCTCAGGGATGGCTGCGGCATGGAGCCAACAGTATTTCCCGCACCTCCTGGGGGGGCTGGCCCCACCCCTCAGCCAGGGCAAGGGCTCCAGGAGCTCCCTTGCCCCCCCACCTTGCACCCTGGTTCTAAGTTTACGAAGTGTTTTCCTCGTTCCTTTAAGTCCTCTTCCCTGCCTCTGACATTCCCTCCCTCCCTCCCACCTGCAGGGTTGAGATCAGAGGGTGGTGATGGTAAAGGGACCCGACAATGACATGACCCTCCTGTCTCAGGTCAGGGGAGAGAGCTCGGTGGCCTCCCCTCGCCCTCATGTTTACATTTGTAGTCTGAAGCACTTTAAGTTACGTGGGGTTTTTGTTTGTTTGTTTGTTTGTCTGTTCCTGTAACTTATTCTCCAACTACTGCTTCCAACTGAAATAAGACTATTAAATGCCTGTTCAGGAGGGAAAAAAAAAAAAATCATTCCTTTCCATTTTGCCTGAGGGAACAGCTGCCACCGAATGACAACCACCACAGCCAGAACGTGGATGGATTTATATCTAGCCTGGAAAAACCCAGTGCACTAAGCTGTGAGGCTCCATCACCCATCTTCTTAACCTCACAGTGAGGCTACTGAACTGTTTGGGTGATTGAAATTTTTGGACCTCACTTATCACATTAGGATAGGGTTCGAGTTTGCCTTCATTGTGTTTTCTACCCAGCATCTCTTCTTCAAAGTATTAACCCTCCTGTGAAATGATCAAGCAAAATTTCCATCTGCTAAAGATAAAACCAGCTTAAAATCAAACATCTGTTGAAATGTTATGCTTTCAGAAATGTAAGAACGTGACTGATATAAAAACAGATTTAAATAGAAAAGTAGGACATAGGAAGTTGTTTAATGTTATAAAGTATACTGAGATCATTTTGTAAATGAGATGAGTACATCATGCATTCATATCAATCTTCCCCTCAGAGATGAGGAACCACTAGGCAGTAACTCAGGTTAGATTGCTTGGATTTTTCTTCTAAGAGAGACCAAACCGCATGGATTTTCCACCTCACCCCCCATGTGAAACAGAGAAACTCAGGTGTAACATACAGCTTTGACACATAATCCTCAAAAGAATGTTAAGAGGCAGATACCATTTCCAACGTCACAAAGATTTTTCTGTCATGGTAGATACAAATGGGGATTTCTCCATGTGATTCAAACACAAGGCTATCAAACAAAAGCTAAAAACTTGAAAGCCAGATTTCTGTTCCTTGTGCTCTAGAAAATGTTTTCTTAGCTAAGGATGATTCAGTTTGTTTTAATTTATTGAATGCTTTATGTAATATTATATGAGTCAAAATACTGCTTTCTACACTGAACCTCACTTAGTCACATTTTGAGTCAATACCACATATCAGGCATGGTTCTGAGTAATGGGGATGCAACAATGTGTAAGATGGACATAGACCTGCCCTTAAAGAGCTCATATTCCTGTGGAGAAAACAAATAATAATTAGGTACTAACGATTAAGTAAGACAATATTAGATTTTCTAGCTCCTTGAAAGAAATGCAGTAGGGTAATATGATTGAGAGTAATCAAACATGGAGGGAAGGCAGATTTTTGTGAGTCTCAGGGAAAAACTCTCTGAGGAGGTAACCTGAATAATGGCCTGAATGATGAGAAGAAAGCCTCCATGATGAAAAGCTAAGAAAGGAGGAACTTTCCAAAGAGAAGGAGCAGAAAATGACAAGGTTCTGAAATGGGGAAACGTGTGGTGTGTTCCCAGGACAGCAAGATGGCCAGTGTGGATATACTGTGGCTGAACAGCTGAGAGGCTGAGGACAATATGTCAGAAACGTAGGAAGATGGTGTAGGGGCGGGTGCCATGGTAAAGAGATTGGATTTTATTCTCGTTGCAAGGGAAAGCCTTTGGGTGGAAATGCTGTCATCTCATTAATGCTTTAGAAGTTTGCTCAAGCTGCTCTTTAGAGAATGGACTTGAAGAAAGCAAGAGTGAAAGCAGGGAGACCAGTCGTGAAGGGGTTGCAGGAGTTCAGGAGGTGAAGGATGGGACACAGACTAGACTAAGGGTTGGGAAGAAGTACCAGATGCGGCATATTTCAGAGTAGAGTTGGTTTGACTTGCTAATGGATTGAGTATGAGCTGTGAGGGGAAGAGGAATTAAGGATTACTCCTAAGCTTGTCCTGAGGAATTAGAATTTGGTGGTTCTGGAAGACAGAGGAGGCCTGGGAAAGGGGAGTTTGGCAAAAGTTGGGTTGGGTCGAAATTACTGTAGTTCTGTTTTGTCTGTGTTAAGTCTGAGATTCTTATAAGACACAGGAGTAGAGATGTAAATCAGGCAGCAACATTTATAAAATGGAGCTTAGGGAAGAGATCTAGACTGCAGATACACACTTAAGAGATCTAGGTTGATAGGTGATATTTAAAGCCATAGACTGGACTAAATTACCATGGAAAGGCTACTGCTACCGATAGAGAAGTAGGGAAGGAATAGTCCAGAACCTAAATCTGGAAGAAGGGAGACAGTAGAAAAAACTGATACGGAGCAGAACATGAGGTAAGAGAAAAAGAACATGAGATAAAGGCATGGAAAACCAAAGAATAAAATGTTTCAAGAAAGAGGGATTGGTCAGTTATGTCAAACGTTGCTGAAAGGTTTAATAAATGAAGTGAAATAATTGTCTCCTAAAAAAATAATATGATGCAGCAGTTAAAACAGAGCCTCCAAAACCACAGTAGCTAGGTTCAAATCTAAGCTTCTTCAAACAGCATTGTAACCTTGGGCACATCATCAAATATCTCTGATTAGTATTTTTTCATATCTAAAAGAGGGACATTAATAGCACCGTCTTCATATGGTTGATTTGGGGATTAAATGAGTTAATATGTATAAAGTATTTAGAACACTCCCGGCCTCATAGCAGGTACTCTGTGTTAGCTATTATTAGCACTTGATCTAGATAAAAATCATTTTAATGGCATGATGAAGATAAAAGCATGATTATAGTAAGTTTATTAGAGAATGAGATGCAAAACTGCAGATAATTATAAAAATTTCTTTCAAGGAGTTTTTCTGTGAAGGGAAGAAGGAGATGAAGTAATAGTTGGAATGAAGCAAAGGTTTAGGGAAATTTTTTCAATGGATGCCATAAAAGCATGCTTGCTTGCTGGAGAAATCTGAGAAAAAGAAAATGACAATATAGGAGAGAAGGTGGATAATTAAAAAAAGAATGTCCTTAAAGGGAAATAAGGAATTGAGATTGAGGGCACCTAGGGGGTTGGCATTAGATTCATGTGGGGACATTTAATCCTAAGAGTGAAGGTGAGATATGTGAATACAGAGTCAGGTAGGTGTGAGCGGATTAGTTGGTGAGAAGATGAAGTTTCATATCTGATTTTATCTCATTTTGCTATGAAATATGAGAGATGTTTGAGAAGAAAAAAAGAATATGAAATATATATTTCAAAGAGGAAGAATAAATTTACTGGGAAAGAGTAGTAGGACTGCCCGGCAGGGAGTTGGCCGATACACCCAGTAAACTGTAGAGGACACAGTGGAATGAATGAAGGGGTGGGATTACAGAACAAAATGGAAACAAACGTCTGTGTGATGATAGATTATTTGGGATGCTTGGAGCTCTGATAGCAATTTAGGGAAACAGAGATGTAAGTCATGATGAGATGTGTCCTGCAAGTCTTTGAATGGAAGCCAGTTTAGAGAACAAGAGATTATTAGGGTTTCTTCAGAGAGTGATGCTAGCAGGCAGAGGACCGAGCTGAGACAGCTTCAGGAAGAGCTGGATAGTGGCTGGGCTCTCTTTTCCACAGAACTGCAGCAGCCAGGAGCACACAGTGAGGTTCCACTAGTCTCTATCCTGAGAAAAGAGGCAGGCACCATTTCAGCATCATCCACCAGGGCCATTTTATCATCTTTGTTACAAGGAAATTTTTATCATATGTTGGAAAAGAATTGACAGGTGAAAAATTTGCACCTGGTTTTCCCTTCCCAATGCCAATGTCAAAATTCATTTCTACTTTTCCTGACAAGGAAAACTGTACTTCTCCACCCCGTTAATTAAATCTAGATGTGGTGATGTGACTTGCTTTGGCCAATGAAATGAAAGCTAAACTTACGAGCAAAAGCAAAGGATATCAGTCTGTGTGGACATTTTAATAGCTAGTGTCATTCACCAGATTTCTCCCACCAGCAAGAGCAACTAATTATATTCTTGATAGTAGAGACTATATCAGCCTGAGTCCCCAAGAGACATGAAACAGAGTCCCCGCCAACCATATGGACATACGAGTGAGAAACCTTAAAGTGTTATAAGCCTCTAAAATTTGGTGGTTTTTTGCTACTGTCACAAAACTTAGCCTACCCTGACTACACAGTAGTACTTTCCATTGCTTCCTAGGTTGTGCAGTAGGATATATATTGTCAAATGTGTTAGTTGAAGGATAAGTCAGTGAAACATGATATCTCAAAAACCTGGATCATTCTAGCTTATTGAGTCAATGCAGAACAAACAGAAACAAGAAAATGTTGTTCAGATATTTATATAATTCAAAGGGTTGTAAAGAGTCATTTTACAATTGGATAATTATGTTGGCTAAGTTCAGTATGTCAGAGCTCTGGTGAAGAAAGTGTGCTTATTTCTTCTTTGAGAAGAAAGGAGGTAAAATGATGCCCATATGGTGTAATGAAGAGAAGGATAAGGTAGGAGCTGCACTGGGAAGAAGAGAGGCATGTCCTCCCCCTTCAGAGAATATGGGACTAAATGTTAAGGAATTAATAACAAAGGTGACGCAGAAGAGCAAGCCTCACAGACCCAAGGCCTTTCTGCCCCGACCTTTCTCTTCATTGCCTGTGAATAAAATGCACAGACACACAGGTTGAGTTTCCTTGTGAGAAATAGGATTTTGTGAAAAGTCTCTATCAGACTTTGTCCTTCTTATTAAAATTGAAGTTGTAAAGCTTTCTGTGGGGGGATGAGAAGGGGATGATTAACCTTGTTAAAATAGAATAGATGATAGGTAGGTAGGTAGGTGGATGTGGGTGGATGGATGGATGGAAGGATGGATAATCCTGCACTCAAAGAGTCTTAAGGCATGGGTAGGGAGAATATTGACTGTTCAATATTTTTATATATGCCAGTATATATGGTAAGTAAAATGAGATATCTCAAAATAGGGACGTGAATCTTCTAGCAAAACTTAGTTCACCTAAGCATGGCATACATATACACACACAGTTTTCTTATTTGTCTGCTATATATCTTAACTTCTCATGTCAAATTCTTGTAGACAAAGGCTAAGTTTTCATGTAAACTGCTAGTATGTGGCATGTGTTTAATAAATGGTAAACAAGCAATTTAAGGAGGTAAACCTAATTCCTGTGGTTTTCCTTTAAAAGGTTAATGAGACTGTAAAAAATTCAAGCAGTTACTAGAATTCTCTACACGGAGTCAGACAGAGCTCATGATAAACTAATCTAATCAAATATTAGGGCTTTCCAAATTAACAAATTAGACTTCACAGACAATCAGCGTCATACTAAAATGATGCAAGACCCCCTGGAGAAGATTTAAATGAAAAAAGAAGGAACAATTTTCTTCATGTGACAATCCCCAAGTCACAAAAGATAAAACAAAAAGCCCCACACCTTTCCGCTATTTTCTCCTCCCTGAATGTGATGCATTAATACAAAATGTTGCCTCCTACATTTTTGTGAAATGACACTAGAGAACACATAGGTTTTAATTCTTATGAAAACAGGATTACCAAGTCTTGCCCCACTCTAATTGTTGCCTTTCAAGGTTATTACCTTCATATATCATTTCAACAATAGGATACTGCCCTACTGGTTCCCCAGAAACATGGCCTTAAGAGACTGCCTCTTAAATCATATCTTAAGATTCCTAAATGCTTTTGCAAAGCTATTATGACTGGAATACTCTAGAATGAAGTCTTATAAGGCATTTTAGCAAAATCTTTGTTTCTAACTGTTTTTTACCTTCTCCATAAGAAAAAAAAATCTGAAGAGCATTTGGTTTATATGTGTGCATAAATATTTTAAAATTATATATATACATACACATACCTATATAGACACATTTAATTATATACACATATATGTTTATATATATGTTAGTATGGTCACATTTTAGCCATTACCTGTGAACCAACTGTATACATAAATATGAAAAATGGGTTCACAGAATAGTATTTATGCAAATCATTTACCTTCAGTAGTGGTTGCTGGCCTTTGGTCAATAAGAGCACAAAGCTATGCATATCACATTCTAAATGTAAGAATAATCCATTCACTCTGGAAACAATTTAAGGAATAGTGGTATTTGCTAAGTAACAGCCATAGAATATTCACTGTATGCTATGCATTATTCCATTTTATCATCACAACAACCATTAAAGAGGAAACTATAATTATCCCCAATTTACAGATGAAGAAACTGAGCCAGAGAAATGGTAAGAAACTTGCCCAAAGTAAAACAGTAATAGAGAAAACCAGAGGTGAGAATTCAGACAGTTTGCTTTCAGAAACCATGATCTTCAACACTATCATATGACGCCTTTTCTACAGAGCTCCACGCACATGCAGTAGACTATAGTTCCAGGTGATGTGAAGGAAAGCAAGAAGTGTGTCACTGTTCCTACATGTGATGCTTGGTAGCCTAGAAAGGACATGGGCTCTGGAACTGAAATATCTCAGTGCAAGTCTACCCTAACCTATACTATACTTGAGTAAATGCTTAAGCCCATTCACCTTTCAAAGAACTGGTTTGTTCATCTCTAAGATAGCTCCATCGAGTCCTTATAAAGACCAAATGAGATAATGTATGTGAAACTGCTTTTAAATTGTATAGCATTACTTAAATGTTATTTTAATTTTAACTATTAATGTAATTAATGAATACCAAAATGATATAACATATAAATTTAAAAGATATAGTTGTTAGAGAAAGATCTATATTCTATAAAAGTTCTAATTTGATATTTAAAAAAATCTATGTGTGTATATATATATATATATATGTATACACACATAATTGTGTTGACATGAGATGCATGTAAAAAAAATTAATCTGACACAAGCTACAGAAGAGAGTAAATTCAGCGTCAAGCTGTGAATTTGTTCCTACTTGGTTTCCTCTCCATTAGATTTCAGTTCTTATTTGGATTCTGATTTGTCTCATTGACTCTGAAATTTTGTTTGTCTCCATACACTCCTATTTAATAGTTTTACCCAGCTTGACTAGCTCCCCAGAGTATGCATTACACCTTCTAAGCAGAAATAAAGCATCACCTACATGCACCAATAGGCATCTGAAGTGCAAGCTAGTTAGTGGATTCAGGTTGCTGTAAATCACTTTGAATGGAAAAAATGTGCTGAAACAAAAACTTGCTGAGACAGCCAATTTCTCACTTTAATTCATTAGACTGAAAAAATAGGGCACATTTTTAAACATTCATGATGAAGCAATCTAATTAAAAGAAATGGCCATTTAAAAAGTTCAATGAGGGCTTCCCTGGTGGCGCAGTGGTTAAGAATCCGCCTACCAGTGCAGGGGACACGGGTTCGAGCCCTGGCCTGGGAAGATCCCACATGCCACGGAGCAACTAAGCCCGTGTGCCACAACTACAGAAACTGCGCTCTAGAGCCCGCGTGCCACAACTACTGAAGCCCGCGTGCCTAGAGCCCGTGCTCCGCAACAAGAGACACTGCAATGAGAAGTCCACGCACAACGAAGAGTAGCCCCTGCTTGCCACAACTAGAGAAAGTCCGCGCGCAGCAACAAAGACCCAGCGCAGCCATAAATAAATAAAGTTATAAAAAAAAAAAAAGTTCAATGAAATTTCAAAAGTTCACATAATTTATGAAGTCAGGATGATTGGGGAGGAAATAACCAAATGTCAATGACATTTTTACAGAGCTTGTTTTCTAAAACTGCTCTAGTTTCATATGGAAAAAATAAAATTATTGGGGAAAAACAGATTGCCACAAAGGATAATAATCCTAATAACAGTACGGTCTCTGTTAACAGAAGCAAACTCTCAACCAGAGGATGTACCACAGTCTATTTTAAGAGAAAGAGGCAGAATAGAAGAAGAAGATTCATTCTTGGGGGAATTTTAGATTCACTGCCCCTCAGCTCAATCATGAACATCTTCTATATCCACGTTTTAAATGAGAAGTGATGTTGAGGAAGGCAAACCTCAAAGAATATTGGTCTCTTTATAAACTGTCCAACAACTTCTGCTGGTAAGGTCTGCTCTGAAAAAGAGGAACTGGTCCAATCAAATCCATTTCTCTAGAAATTTGAACTAAAAGTCACAGAATTGTCCCATGGAAATGGGCACTTGAGTCCAAAGGTCATTTGGCATCAGGAGTCAGGTAACCTGTGGAGAGCTTTGTGAGAGCCTCACTGTGTTGAGACATGGGGACACACAGGAGTGGGAAAAAAGCACAGGTGCAAAGGTAAGAGATAAAGAAGTAGGTAGTTCCACCACCTGCCTTGGTGTCTCCCTCTCCTGAGGTCTTCCTGAACTTTTTCCTCAATTCCTGAAATATTTTATAGAATAGGTTTCAGTGAGCCCCTTTTTTCCTGACGTAATTTGATGATGTCTCTGTTCTTTGAACCAAAAATAATATACTGACTAGGATATTTCCTTTTTTTTAGATAAAGTTAAAATTAACAAAAGCTAATTATCAATCAGAACTATTGTACAGCACAGGGAACTATATTCAATATCCTGGAATAAACCATAATGGAAAAGAATATGAAAAAGAACATATATATATGTGTGTGTGTGTATATGTGTATACACACACACACACACACACACACACACACACATCTGAGTCACTTTGCTGTATGCTAGAAACTAACACAACACTGTAAATCAACTAGACTTCAATTTAAAAAAAAAGAAGTATTTTCTACTCCCACTTTTAAGAGCAAAAGACAAGTTTCCACCTTCAAAGTAGGATCCAGGAAATTCACCATTCAACAGTCTCACTTCCCATATTTACCTCATAGTGAAAGTTGATATTTCAAAAGATAACCAACTCCAATTACTACGAGGGGAAAATGGTCCATAATATTCTTTTAAATGTTTCTAAAGGCAAACGTTTAAAAGTAGATTTCCTGCTTAATCCCAAATTGTACCCCCAAAATGTGAAGAATCAGAACATCCCCAATTCCTAAACACTATGAGAGTCACACTGTTCTTTTATGACTAATAATATTTCTGTAATTGCTCCTAGGAAGGAGAGCAGGCAGCCCAAGAGCTTCTTCAGGGAAATGATAGAGTGAGCAGCGAGAGCAGTGAAAAGAAAGATGGGATGTTGTCCCTGAAGAGTGAAATGTTGAGTAAGTCCCTGAGTCTCTATCCTCGTCTGCAAAATGAGGAAATCAGACTAGTTTGAGAGATAATTTAAAGGTTCCTTCCATTTCTAAAGTGTTATGAGTTTATGAAATGATTAAGTTTCATTACAATGGGTACAATATATGAGACCTATCAGAAAATGAAAGTCGAAGTAAAATGTATTGTTTTAATTGCTTCAAACTGACAAATTAACCTCACTAAGTCACTGAACTTAATGAGAAACTGAGAAGAGAGTTTATGAAATTTATATTTTGGATTTATTTCTTACCTGTATGAAGCCACAAATCTTAACTACACAGTGTAATATTCACTATAAAGTCAACCTGTATCCTCACGTTGCTTTATGTACAAAATAGTTTGATTACTGTTGATTCCATGAGAGCAATCAAGTCCAAAAGGTAATATGTAACACGGTGGTTTGGGTGAGGAGACTGAAGTCAGATGGTCCAGGTTCAAGTCCCACCTCTAAAAGAGAGTATCTACCTATTCACCAAGCCTCCTTTTCCTTTCCTCCTGGGCACACAACTAGACTACATTTTCCAGTCTCCCTTGCATGTAACACATGGAAGAGGGGCAGAAATGAGTTATACTTCTTCAAGACCAGGCCTACAAAAAACCTCCCACTCTATCAGCCACTCTCTCTTCCCCTTCCAGATAGATGTCAGTGCCAAAGGTGATCCTGAAGAGTCACCATCAGCCTGGGCCCCTGAATGACTGTGTAGAGGAGAGATCTCCCCCCCGATACTAACTGGATTCACACGCACAAGGAATAAACTTAGGCTACGTTAAACCAATAGGATTGAGTGTTATACCTGTTACAATAGCCAGTATTAATTAATATGCAATAATATTCCTAGTAATGGACCTAGGAAGGAGTTGGGTACAATCCAAGTGCTTCATGAGAAAAATTACACAGAGAATAAAAAGAGCAGTGCTATAGTCTGAATGTTTGTGTCCTCCCAGAATTCATATGTTGAAAACCTAATACCCAAGGTGATAGCATTAAGAGGTAGGAACTTTGGGACCTTTGGAAGGTGATTAGATTTGGTGCTCTTATAAAAGAGAGCCCTGAGAGCGAATTTACCCTTTCTGCAATGTGAGGATACAACATGAAGTCTGAAACCCGGAAGGGGGCCCTCACTCTACCGTGCTGGCACCCTGATCTCAGACTTCCACCCTCCGGGACTGTGAGAAATAAATTTCTGTTGTTTTTAGGCCACCCACTCTTTGGTATTTTGTTATAGCAGCCCACGTGGACTAAGACATGCAGAAGATAAAAGATGTGATTTGAAAACATTAAGCCTCAGCTCCTCATCTGTAAAATGGGAATTGCATTATCATCTACCATAAAGGGTTATAATGAGGATCAACTGAGTCAACACTCATAACGATATATGATAAAGGGTAAATGTTAGCTATAATTATTATGGAGGCCTTAAATCCTTAAATCTATTTATATACAATGTGAATATCTAAAAGAGAATCAATTGATTTTTAGAGACTTCAAGTCTAATAAAGTTCTACTTGGCCATTTTACAAAAAAGAAATTGATGGTTAGAAAACATAATCCTAATTCAAGATCATAGATTAGTACTCAGCTCTCTTAATTTTAGTTCAATGTCACTTCCATTACCAACTCCCCACATCTCTTTGCTCACCAAATTCCTCTCATTTTGCCCCTTTTACACCTTAATTCCTCTCCCTCCTCTACGACCTCACTTCTACTGTCCTAGCCTAGGCATCCTTAGCATCTTTTCCTTGAAGAATCACGAGGGTCCCTATTTGCTAGATGGTTCCCTTACACACATAAACACACACATGCTACCATAGTAGGTCTTTCTAAAATAAAGCCTAGGGTATAAAAGTATCCTTGGCTCGTTGTTTTTCATAGGATAAATTCAAAACTCTTGGGCATAGCACACGTATCCTTACATCAGGCCAACTCTGATTTCTCCAGCCTCACTTTCCTGGGCACTCCTGCTGCAACCTATGCGGAAGTTATAGAAACTATTTTTATAATTTTATTATATCATTGCTCAGCACCTTTCACTCTTTCTTGAGTGCTGGCCCCACTTTTTACTCCACGGGAACACCTAACCCATCTTTAAAGTTCAGAACACTGTAACACCTACTCAATGAAGATTTAATCAACCCTTCAGGTAGACTGGACTGCTCTGTCCTCTAACATTTCCTTACTTATTTTGCCACACTTGTGACAGTTTTCTATATTTACTTTTATATCTCTCTTTCCCTCTACTAAATTGTGAGGCCCAAACTCATGATTATTCATCTCCGAATCCCCAGCTTGAGGCACAGTTTGAGATCCATAATAGAAAAATCAATATGCTTGATGAATAAATGCATACATAAATGGTTTACTACAAGAGTTCTCAAGAGAGGAAAAACAGTAAATTTAATCATTTTTTCAAGTCTAGGCTTAGATGAACTTATTAGAATTGTAAAAACATTTGACCTTGCTATTTTGTGGATATGTGTTTAATTTGCTCTGTTGGAGAACCAAGTAGAGTTTCAAGAAGAGAGCCCTGGATTGGGAGGTCAGAAGCCCTAAATTCTATTTCCAGAACTACCACAAATTGACTATTTAATTTTGCGTAATTCAGTTAACTATCTCTCTAAATCACAATTTATCATCCATAAAATAAGGAAGTTGGCCATATATGATAGAACATTTAATACCGTGTATTAAAGAAAAAAATGTAATGTCAGCTAAAAGCATTTCAACCAGTAGCATTTGTACATAATAGAAGAAACTTCCAACATAATCAGTGAAAACCTGTTCATCAGAGAAGCAGTGGGATATTGTACTCTGACCCTGGAGACCTTGACTTTGGTCCCAAATTGGTCAGGACAACTCTTTGAAAAATCACTTTACTTATTTGGACTTCAGTTTCCTCAACTACAAAATTAGAAGGATCTCTAAGTTTCTTTTCCACTCTGAAAATATATTATAAGCCACATACAAATCTAGATAGATAGAGGCATTAAGTAATTTAATTTTAAAAAATGATTATCTACTGAGAGAAGGATGAACTTCTATTTCCTGTATCTAATTTTGCAGAGTCATAATCCCATACCCTTCAATATACTAAGAGGTTTTCTACATCTGAAGTATTTTTTGAAGCCAGCAAGATATCTATAAACAGAAGAAATTGGTATTATTCAAGAATGAACAAAATCTTTGCCTTCCAACCAAATCTTCTCTCACACATGGAAGGTTTGCTTTGTTCCCAGTGATTGACATAAAAAGCAAATTTAGGTTATCTTTCCTCAACACTTCAGTAATTTCAATATGGAACATCCAGGTTCTGAGTGTCACTCTAGATCAAAAGGATATAACTCCTAAGTCGAATTTTTAAGGAAAACTACATAAGCCTTTAAAAAAAGTTTTCAGATGCTAGTAGCTCTTTGAGAAACTATATTCTGTACTCCCTAGTCACTGGGTAAGAATTTTACACCGACATATCAATTTAACTTTTTTGGTTGTTGATAGCTTCTGATAATGTCCTTTTTAAAAAATGTGTTTAGAATTCAGTTATGATGGGAAATTCAAATTAGAATAGAGAAGCAGCAAAGTGTAGTAGAAGGATCATTGGTCGGTGAGTCGGAAAAATCGGTGCCCTCATTTGCACTCCACTACTAACTAACCGTGAGATCTCTGCAAACTCATTCACACACATTAGAAGATTCATCTAACACCGATGAAGTTCCAGGCATTGCGCTGTCTCCTGAGAATATAAAACTGAAGGGAAAACAGTCCCTGCTTTCAAGGAGCTTAGCAGGCAGAAGAGGGGGAGAGCCATGTAAAATAAAGTGATAAAGAGGCCATGACCCACATAGCCACAGAATGTACTAAGATAATTTAAAAAATGAATTGCAGCCAGGAAGGGGCAGGTGTGAGAAGGGAGATAGGAAACAATTTGTAAAGAAGATGATGTTTAATCTGAATTTTGCAAGATTCTTGGAAGCTTGCCAAGTCAAGTCAGCAATATTGGTCCTGCTTAGTTTCCTGGTCTAGACTAAATGATCTCTAAGCTTCCTCCAGTTTTAAATTTCTATAATTTCACTGACATCTTTAATAACAATATAGAAAGGTATTTATTTCTGTTTTGTTTATACATGTATATATTTAACCACAGTACATATACTATCCAAAACCTTATATTGAAATATTTATAACATAAAACTTTCTAAAACAGTTATCTTGCTTCTTTAAACATTTATATCCTAAGCCTCATTTAACTTTTCAGTTTAATCTTTGCCTTGATTATAGGCATCCAGCCCTCTGGTGTGTTGGAAGTATAGCTTTAAACGGATGCAAAAAAACACATGACACAGTGTGAAATGTAGCAGTAAGTGAATACTAACCAAGTGGCATCCCAGGAATGTTATTTTGTGGAAGAGTTCCCTGGTGTTAATTCGTTCTTTTGGTAATTTGCCTTTTTTCTCGTGAAAGCGAAGTGAGCATGTACAGTAACAGGCCCTCATGGGCAGTGTAAAATGGACACCATCCAGCAAAACTAATTAATGAATCAAAGGCTCAAGCAGCCTTAGGCTGGGAGGCAGCAGAGCATCTGGTGGTTTCAAGAGGAAAGCAGACAGATGCTGGCTTTTACACAGCTGTGACTTGCTGTGTAACTTTGAGCAAGTTTCTTACACTCAAGCTGCAGTTTCCTCATCTGCAAAACAAGAATAATAAGCCTACTTCACAATGTTGTTGGGAAGATTAAATTACAAAAGGGGGTAAAGCTCTTAGCACTGTGTCTACCACATAGACAATGTTCAGTGGTTATTGGCTATTATTATTATCATCACTATTACAGATCCAGGGCTCCTATTATCCTTGCGAGAACATTCTTCAGGATGAAAGATAGGACGATGGCAGTGGTTTTAAATGAAACTAATTTATGGATATAGTCCTCAGCAAGTTACCCTCTCATCGAAGAGTCAGTAGATAATGTAAATAATCGCATAGCACAGTTGACCCTTGAACAACACGGGTTTGGACTGTGCAGATTCATTTACACACAGATTTTTTTCAGTAGTAAATACCACAGTACTGCACCATCCGTGCTCGGCTGCATTTGCAGAAGCAGAATCCTGGATGCGTGGGAGCCACGTACACGGAGGGTGGACTGTAAGTTTTATGGGGATGGTTGGCTGCTCCAAGGGTGGATGTCCCTCACCACCACACTGTTCAAGGGTCAACTGTAGTTGAGGACACAAATTCTAGAGCCAGACTACTTGGATTCAAATTCCAGTTCTGCTCTTTACTAGATACATAACCTTTGACAAGTTACTTAACGTCTCTACAGCTCAGTTTCCTCATCTTTAAAATGAAGAAAAATCATAGTATGTGCCTCATAGCACTGTCTTAAGGACTTAATTAATTAATACATAGAAAGTATTTGCAACAGATTCTGGCCACGGTACATATTCTGTAAATGTTTGCTATTGATAGAAATGACAATTTGCTTAACACCTCTGGTGAAGTAGGAGGTAGTGTCACCGATGGGGAGTGAGATGCGGTTGGTGGTTTGGTCTTACCTCAGTGGCATCAGCATTCTCATGAAGCCCTTCTGAGGAGAAGGACAGCTGAGAGCCCATTCTCTAGGGTCAGACACACCTGGATTGGAAAGCTGACCTATTGTGCATGACCTCGTTCAAGCGACTTCACTCCAAAGTCTCAGGGGGCTTGGTCATAAAATAGGAATCAAACTATCTACCTCAAAAAACCATTGTGAGAATGAAATGGGATACTGAATGTAAAGCGGTTACCTCTATACTTTTGGTTTTTTTTAAAGGGCTCAACCTGTGGCTTCAGTGAATTCAAAGCCCACGCCTTAATCCTGAATTGTCTCTCTAGCCTAAGGGGCAAGAAAGCTGCTCAGAAAAACTGTCAAACTGTTCTGCCACCAAACCCTCACTCTTGAACCTTATTCTTCATTATATCATTTGACCCCCCCACCCCATGCTAAATTTGCTTCTCACCTGGGACTCTTAGTGAGAGTCCTCATGACGTCTTGTGAACATTTACTGACAGACACTTGCCACCATCCTTGACCTTTTAGGTCCAACCCTGTGCCCCCCACCCACTCTGGCTGTCATTCTTATTCCCTCTGCCTCTCATGCATGATTTCAATGATTTGTTCATTTAATATTTACCCAATGCCCGTGGTATGCTAAACACAGGGAGGCCAAAGTCTCTGCCTTGGTGCAGAAGCCACACTTCCAGCAAATTATGACATAGTTGGAAGGCAGCACAGGGGACTGATTCAAGATACAGGCTATGAAATCAGATCAGCCCTGGCCCTCTTGCTTATTAGCAATGTCTTCAATGAATTATGTAATTGCTCTGAGATTCAATTTCAGCTTTTGAGAAATGTGAATACCAATGTCCACTTGTAACTAGATGACTAACCCTCCTCCATGAGTAACACCACCCCCTTACTTGCTTCTGGGAATTTGCTTAAGACCAAAGAAAATAAATCATTTTACCAGTTACCCTTTGCTTACAAAGACAGAAGGAAGAGGAAACTTGCTTTAAAATAATTTTCAAACCTTTGGCTTCAAACTTGCTTTAAAATAATTTTCAAATCTTTCTGTAGATAAAAGGTCACCACCACATCTCTGCTTTTTGAAGACACAAAGCAATGAGACCAGTTGGAGAAGGAACTGTGTTTAGCGTCATATCAATAATACAAAGCTCTGCGTTCACTATGGGCAAGTATCTTTGCATATTATGTTGTATTTAAGAAAACATTTTTCTTCTTAAATTATGCTTAAAAGGTAGTCAGCCTAAGAAGTACATTTTTTTCTTTGGAGGTAGTGGTATGCATGTCTGTACATGTGTATGTGTGTGTGTGTGTGTGTGTGAAAGAGAAAGAGTGAATATGAGAAAACTTAATCCAGTAATTGCACATCTGAAAGCAAGTAGAATGAGGAGTACTCTTACTACACATGGGTACAGGTGTAGAGGACCCTCAGAAGGAATCAGTACTTGGAGTGATGAAGTTCAAGTGACCATATAATTTATTATCCAAATCAGGACCCATTTGAGAGTAAAGGGGTTTGCTATTAATGATTATGCTGGAATAATAGGTATTAAATGGAGCTGTCTGGGTGCAAACTGGAGCATATAATCACAGCCAATGCTCACCTTGAACTGTTCTGCTAAAGCCTGCCCTTGCTAACAATGGTCTTATTCTGGGCTAACTACCCAGGCTTTGGAAAATGTGCTGCTTTGGATCACTATGTCCTATGAACTCTCATGGTGGGGATCATGGGAGACTAAAATTCTAGAGGAGACTAAAATCAATTGGTAGGAAACATGCTTTCCTACATGAGGATGGAGATTTTTCACTCCAAAGCATCAGCCATGTTTTCTTTGAAAAGCCTGTGCTGGGCTGGAGGTTTGCCCAGGTGCAATCACGTGGTTTCCTCTCACTGTCAGAAAGCAAAGCTGCTGCATCCGTGGTGTCTTTCTATCCAATCTGCTCTTTTCCTTTGTTGTGTTACTATAAATATTAATACTCAGTATGAGAACATCTCTATTAATGAAGAGAATGCAGCCCAAACGATATTGATTTTAGGCAAAACTTTACAACCAGAGGTGTAAATAATTCTGTGTTCCGGGTGTGTCTGAGGATATCTGTCCAAATAAGGACAGTTACAACATGAAAATCATTAAATGCCCATTCTGAAAACAATGTCAAACATCCCAGAACATAGTGTAGGTGATTCAGGGACAGGGTATATGGAAGAAACGGCAGAGCTCAGATTAAAATCAAAAGAGAGGGCAGGCAACCTACTGAGAGAGAGGATAAATGCCAACAGGTATACCTGTGTTAGGGCAGGACAAGGGTCGCAAATGGAAGAAACCAATAATGCTGGGACATGAGATCAACTTCAATCAATTTCAGTGAGAACCAGAAACCTTGATAATGTTTTTTAACAACTGGAGAGCTTAGAGGTGGGGTTAGAAAGGGAAAGAATGTGGAAAGTGGATGACAAGAAGGGGTCAGTTTCTCAGCTTGACTAAACTTGAGCCAGGTTTTTGGGGGGTTTTCTCCCCACACTATAGTCCCCTGACTTTCCTTTTCTTATAGCATTTACTGTAGCAAATTTGCAATTGAAAATTCTTCTGCCCCTTTCAGGTGTGAATCTTCTTCCAGTCTCCTGCCAGTTTTACATCTCAGGGATGTTTTTCTCAGGGACCTCAAAGAAGCCATCCCTTTGAAATACAATCATCAAGGGAGATAGAGCCTGTGTCCCAGTCTCTGTGGGAGAGTGGGAGCCTAACTCTGATTTGCACCAATTAGCAGATGCGGATGAACACAGATAATCGCACTGACCAGTCACCCCTCAAGGTCCTCCAGTACTTGTCCTCCAACTCACCCTCCTCCCCCGCCGCCTGCAGTGTTTAAAAATCCTCCTGCCTTTTATTTCAGTGGAGTTCCATCTCTCTTCCCTTGGCAATAGTCTTGAATAAAGTTTAGTAAAGTTTAGTAAAGAATAGTCTTGAATAAAGTTTTCCTTGCCATTTTTAACAAGGGTCCAGCACAATTTTTTTCTTTTACAGGGGCTTACCGTACAGCATCTGCTTGGATACTGAAAACATCATAAGGTCTAAATCAAATGTGCGTGACTAAGACAACTGTGATTTCAGAAGCTCCCAAGGGCCTCCTCCTACCACACTCTCCAAAAACAATCTCTTCACCAGCTTGCAGAGGAAACAAGGTTTTCCTAACAAGGAATAAGCCTCTCCTACAATCAGAGACAAAAGTCTGGTTGAGGTATCGCTTCAGTGTGAAGGCATCTCAGGAGTGGTGTAAGCAGTCAATCAATAGGTATAAATGGGTGCAGGAAGCGTGAGAGGAATAGAAGGACAAAGAGGGGGAATGTGCAGGAGGGGAAAGTCAGGAAAAGGAGGGGAAAGACAAATTTCACAAGATCTACGGCTTAGCCTAGAATCTGCCTCATCTACTTCCAACTGGGCTTGGATAAAAAGAAGTTGGGGGCTGAGGTATTTTTGTCGTGCAGCTGCAAACACAGGCAGCCACACCGGGCTTGATTAATGAAGATGTTCAGGGTTTGTTTCCTTAAACACTTCTGACTTATAAAGTAGCTTAGATTTTAGAATATCACTGTACTTGAAATCTGACATGGTTTTACTACTCTCCTTTCTATGGCATGAATCAAATTTGTGTGTGTGTGTGTGTGTACACGCACACCACAGCCTCAGGCAAAGCAAAAATGACCAATCCCCCCCCATGACAGACAACGCTATGTTGGGAAAAAAAAGCCCTCAGTGTAAAAACGTTAGAAACAAGCCATAAATATATATATCTTAAAGTCATTAATGAATCTTATAGAAAAAATAGTGTAACACAATTATATATTACTACAAAAAATTTTACTAAAAACCTCTAACCAACAAAATAATTGAGCTAAAATAATAATAACTACAATTAAAAATCAAGAAGAGCAGCAATTTTACTTTCGCGTAGGGATAGTTGCCAATAAAAGAAGTGAAAATGGAAGTCTATGAGATTTCATGTCACTCACCAACCAATAAAGCTCACAAAACTCTTCTACATGTTTGAAGTTTGTTCTTCTACCTCCTGAACTGGGGGATCTCCCTTAGGAAACAGTGGGATTGGGGCCAGGAGGAATTGTGTGTTATATACAGTGGTATAAATGACTACTAAAAAAGTCTATATTCCCATGGAAATATTTGAGCCCAAAGGTACAAGCTTCAATTCTAGGCCTAAAAAATTAAACTTGCAAAGATTTTCCCTATCCTTTCATTATTTAATCAGGTTTCAAGCTCCTCTTAATTCAGGGACTATTTGAAGAGGTTTTAACTGAAGTTGACATCATATGTAATGCAGTATTTATGAGCTTAGGTGAAGCAAATATATTTATTGCCTGTTTGTTTAAGGTATTTAGCAAAGATTTGAAACATATTTCCCCTAGGAATATTTGAAAGATCTCTTTTATTTTCTGATAATGAAAAGCACAGCTGACATTTATAATTTTTCTCCAGGAGGTTCTAGAATTTAATCTTAAAGCTTGAGGAAAATATTAAATTGTGGAGAATTTATGCTAAAATACTTTACATATTTAGTTCTCAACATACTGTACATCAAAGGGTCGATAAGTTGTTTGAAAACTACTTACATAAAACACTGCTTACAGATCATTAACTACCTGACAGACAGCCCCAGGCAAGGAAGTCTGCAGTGTTTGGAGCCCACAGAAGATCAATCAGAAATATGAAAACAAAGCTATTAAGGGATATTGTAATGAATACAGAAATTAATATTCATTTTACATGGAATTGTTGAATAACGCCTCCCTATTTTGGTTAAGACAGGTTCATGTGAATAGGCTTTGATTTCATATGTCTAATCACACATGACAGAATCAAGTCTTATTTCTGGTAATAAACTGAAGAGCTTGTTACAGCTCCTCTCTTGCCCCACCAGTGTACTTAGTTATCATACTCTATTGTAAGAATTGGCTTCCTCACCTAAGATAGGGATTTCTTGAGTTTGGCACAGAGTAGGTATTCAATAAACATTTATTGAATTGAAATTAATGAACACTAAGGCTATGTCAGACCAGAAGCTAACAAAGTATTCTTCACTTCCTATCCCAGACCTGACATTACTTACTACATTAATAGAAAATTACTTCAGAAAGGGAAGTGGACAAGGGGATCTGCTTTTTAAACTAGTAAAGCAGTAGGTGATTAGTATTTTAAATTATTTTACTTTCCTTTTTTATGAATTTTTATTGGAGTATAGTTGCTGTATAACATCGTGTTGGTTTCTACTGTACTAAATTATTTCAAATTTAATTCATTTAGATTCTTAGGTCCCAAGACAAAATCATCAACAAGACCCCACTAAAAACCCAAGAATTCAGCTCCCTATATTTACAATGTTAAAGCAAATTCAATGTCATTAAGAAGGACTAGAAGTATGTCCTTTCAATATTGATGTAGCTGAATGTTTCATTTCAAGTCATTTACTAGTAGTTCATTTAGTCAGAGAAGATGACTCTAGTGGTGTTTTTACTTAAGTAACCTAAGACAAACTTTAGATCATGCATAAGCAGAAGATTAACTGGAAGTCAGAGACATAAAAGCAGCACGGCCACTTTATGAAAGCAGTATACTTTTGTCATCCCAAGGTTTATATGGGTGGTCATGCTTTCTCTTGTGAGACAGGCCTTTTCTGGAAAAGGGAAGGAAAATAGGAGAGAAGGAAAGGTCATAATCTAATTCTTTTGAAGAGTTTGGAAGTAAGTCCTCCTTAACAGAAACAAAGGAAAGTGAAGAGGGGAAAGGAAGGATGGTGAGTAGGAGACCTAGGCGACTTAGTCAGTTCCAGCTTCTATAACACCAATACAATAGGCTGGGTGGCTTAAACAACAAACATTGATTTCTCACAGTTCTGGAAGCCAGGTGCACATCCTGCCTTTCTGCAGCCCATGAAGTGCCAATCATGCCTTGAACTGTCTGTAAGGATGTGGAGTATAATACCTCTGCACTGTGAATATATGAAGAAATTTGTATTATAATTGTTTACTGATGCCAAAATATTGACTCTGATACAGGCAGAAAAAAAATGAATGATTTATATATACACATGGCTCCTCTCAAAATCCTATGTAAGAAATGTTGGAAAAATAAAATAATTATCAATAAAAATAGGAGATATTAGAAATGTGAGAAATTAAAAATTGAGCATAAAACACAAAAAGCGCTTTAGCAAAATATATTGTTTATGAGGATTTTACTCTTAAAAGTACTTTCTAAGTTATAAGATAAATATGCCATATTATCAAAACTTGCTGTTCTAACAGTGAAATAAAAAGCATGCATAAAGGTAACTTCTATCCATAAACCTCTGTATCAGTAGCTCATACTCAATTTGTAATGATTCAGTATGTCTTTATATTACCATCTAAACCAGATCTTTTTCCTCAACTGGTATCCAAAAAAAAAAAAAAAAAACCAAATATTACCTTTAAGCACAGCCCAGAATAGCATACTGAATCTGTTCTCTTACATCTATTATCTCATATAAACTTTGTAACTTCATAACAGGTAGGCATGGAAAATTCACACTTTTAGAAACAGGCTCAGAGAGGTTTAGCAACTTGCTTAAGGCCACATCGTTAATAAGTGATAGAGCCAGGACTGAAACTCAGCTCTTCAGTTTCCAAATTCTAGTTTTATGCAGTTGAAATGGCTTTAATCACCAAATGGCCAGATACTTGTTATAAGCCTTAAACTAACTGTGGCATATTGGAAGTTACTTTAAAAAAATTTTGGTGACTAAAGAATTAAAGTTTCATGTTTTCTCCAAAGGAAACTAATTCCCAATATGGGAATAGTTTAATCTCTATAAGAATCACATACAAAATGAGGTATTAAACTTAAAAAAAAAAATAGGGAGGAAGATCCCAGATGGAACCTGGCTGACTCTGAACTGAGGAGACAGAGTTGTGAGTCTGGGGGGAAAACAGCAGCTAGAGTTTACAAAACGGTTTACCAGAGAGGAGACACCGTACAGAGAGAGAACGCGAGTATTCAGCAAAGTACTGATCAGCACGTGCTTATGAAGAAACTATTTGAGGCAGGGAAAAGAAACACCCAAAAGGATTAAAAGTAACAGTAGCCGGAGATCACATAGGACTGGGAATGGTGTCTGGTTTCAACAGCCAGACTGGAAAATCTTATAATTCATGAGACATTGAATAGAATACTCAGAAGGGCCTGGCCTCAGTAGTAGAGGATAATTAGTTCTAGACTAAATGCTGCTCTGGTCCTGCCTTACTAATCTGAAAAAGCAAGACCCAGAGAAGATAACACTATTTCCAAGTAACTTAACAGTGTACCAAAATGAAGTTTAACAGTATTTCTAATTTTAAAAAAATCCAGCAGCCAAAAAGGTAAAATTCACAAAGACTTTCAACCAGTCAAAAATTACCAGACATGCAAAGAGGCAGGAAAGCATGACCTATAATAAAGAAAATAAAATAATAAAGCAATTGAAACTGATCTATAATTGACACAGATGTTAGAATTAGCAGACAATGGGACTTCCCTGGTGGTCCAGTGGTTAAGACTTCGCCTTCCAATGCAGGAGGTGCAGGTTTGATTCCTGGTTGGGGAGCTAAGATCCCACATGCAATGTTGTAACAAATTCAATAAAGACTTTAAAAATGGTCTACATCAAAAAAAAAATCTAAAAATAAATAAGAATTAGCAGACAAACATCAAATCAGTTACTGTATTTGTGTTCCACATGTTCAAGAGGTTAGAGAAAAAAATGATTGAAAATATTTAGAGAAAAGGAAAATATAAAAGCAATTCAAATGGAACTCTGAATATGAACGCTACAATGTCTGAGATGAAACAATACACAGAATAGAATTAATGGTGGTTTAGACACTGCAGAAGGAAACATTAGTAAACATAAAGACATAGTAACTGCAATTATCCAAAATAAAACACAGAGAGAAATAAAAACTAAAAAAAAAAAACATAAGCAGAGGGTCAGTGAGCTATGGGCCTAAAATATGTGTAATTAGATTTTCTTTTTTTAGATTGTGTATTTTTCAACTACATTTATTTTTTTTCATCCGGTTTGAGTTTCTGAAGGAAGGGAGAGAGGTTGGGGGATAGAAAAAATATTTGAAGAACTGATGGGTAAAAATCCCCCAAATTTGATTAAAAATTAAACCCGCAGATCCAAAAAGTTCACCAAACCCTAAGTACAAGAAAGAAACATGAAGAAAACTGCTTCAAGGAACATTATAATCATATTACTCTGATAAACAGAAAATCATAAAAGCTGCCAGAGAAAAGAGACCTGTTAGGCCCAAAAGAACAAAGATGAGGGTGACAGCAGATTTCTCACTGGAAACAATGCAAGTGAGAGGTAATGCAATATCTTTTCGAGGTTGAAAGATAAAAACTGTAACCAATAATTTTATATCCAGCAAAAAATATCTTTTAAAACTGAAAGCAAAATAAGGACATCTTTAGACATACAATAGCAGAAATAATTCATCAGGAGCAGAGATGCACTACAAGAAATGTTAAAGGAAGTCCTTTAGACATAAGGAAAGAGTACCAAATGGAAATATGAATATATACAAAGGAATGAAGGGTACAGGATGTAGTATTATGTGAAAAAATATATAAGATTTTTCTGATAATTTAATTATTTAAAAGACAATGTCTTCTAACAACCAATAACAGTGTAGTCTGAGGTTTCTAACAACTGTAAAGGTGAAATGTAAGCTAGCAACAGCAAAGAGTGCGGGAAGGAGAAGGTGAAGCACACTATTGTAAGATTTTTACACTATATGTGAAGCATCATAATATCACTGAAAGGTAGACTGTTTCCTTGAGTTAAAGGTATATACTATATACTCTAAAGCATCCAATGCAAAAACAAAATAAGTTATAGCTAGCAAGACTTTTGATACAACAGAATCATAAGATACAACAGATACAACAGAATCATAAAAATTACTCAATCCAAGAGAACTCAGGAAAAGAAAAAAGAATTAAAAAACGAATAAAGAATATATAGGACAAACAGAAAAAAATAGGCAGATGAGCGATTTAAACTTAACCAAAGGGGAGGACCTTGAAGACAGTGGAGGAGTAAGACATGTAGATCACCTTCCTCCCCAAAAATATATCAAAAATACATCTACATGTGGAACAACTCCTACAGAACACCTACTGAATGCTGGCAGAAGACCTCAGACTTCTTAAAAGGGAAGAAACTCCCGATGTACCTGGGTAGGGCAAAAGAAAAAAGAAAAAACAGAGACAAAAGTATAGGGATGGGACCTGCACCTCTGGAGGGAGCTGTGAAGCAGGAAAAGTTTCCACACACTAGGAAGCTCCCTCACTGGCAGAGACGGCAGTGTGGGCAGGGAGAAGCTTTGGAGCCACGGAGGAGAGCACAGCAACAGAGGTGCAGAGGGCAAAGTGGAGAGATTTCAACACAGAGGATCGGTGCCGACCAGCATTCACCAGCCTGAGAGGCTTGTCTGCTCACCCACTGGGGCAGGTGGGGGCTGGGAGCTGAGGCTCGGGCTTCGGAGGTCAGATCCAAGGGAGGGAACTGGGGTTGGCTGTGTGAACACGGCCTGAAGGGGGCTAGTGCGCCACGGCTAGCCAGGAGGGAGTCTGGGAAAAAGTCTGGACCTGCCTAAGAGGCAAGAGACTACTGTTTCGGATGTGCAAGGAGAGGGGATTCAGAGCACCGCCTAAACAAGCTCCAGAGATGGGTGTGAGCCACGGCTATCAGTGCGGACACCAGAGACGGGCATGAAATGCTAAGGCTGCTGTTGCAGCCACCAAGAAGCCTGTGTGCAAGCACAGGTTACCATCCACACCTCCCCTCCTGGGAGGCTGTGCAGCCCGCCACTGCCAGGGTCCCGTGATCCAGGGACCACTTCCCCAGGAGAACACACGATACGTCTCAGACTGTTGCAGCATCACGCCAGCCTCTGCCACCACAGTCTTGCCCCACATTCCGTACCCTTCCCCCACCGGCCTGAGTGAGCCAGAGCCCCCTAATAAGCCACTCCTTTAACCCCTTCTGTCTGTGCAAAGAAGAGACGCCAGAGGGCGACCTAAATGCAGAGGTGGGGTCAAATCCAAAGCTGAACCCAGGAGCAGTGAAAACAAAGGGAAGTTTCTCCCAGCAGCTGCAGGAGCAGTGGATTAAATATCCACAATAAACTCAGTGTACCCTGCATCTGTGGAATACCTTAATAGACATCGAATCATCGCGAAATTTAGGCAATGGAGTTTGGGAGCAACTGTAGATTTGGGGTATGCTGTATGCAACTGACTAGTTTCTGATTTTTATGTTTACTTAGTACAGTTTTTAGCGCTTGTTATCATTGGTGGATTTGCTTATTGGTTTGGTTGCTCTCTATTTTTTAATTACTTTTTAAATTTTTTAATAATACATGATTTTAATTTTAATAACTTTCTTTATATTATTTCTTCCCTTTCTCTATTTTTTTCTCCCTTTTCTTCTGAGCTATGTGGCTGACAGGATCTTGGTGCTCCGGTCGGGTGTCAGGCCTCTGAGGTGGGAGAGCTGAGTTCAGGACAATGGACCACCAGAGACCTCCCGGCCCCACGTAATATCAACGGGCAAGAGATCTCTCAGAAATCTCTGTCTCAACGCTAAGACCCAGCACCATTCAATGACCAGCAAGCTCCAGTGCTGGACACCCCATACCAAACAACTAGCAACACAGGAACACAACCCCACCCATTAGCAGAGAGGGTGCCTAAAATCATATTAAGTTCACAGACACCCCAAAACATACCACCGGACACAGTCCTGCCCACCAAAAAGACAAGATCCATCCTCATACACCAGAACACAGGCACTAGTCCCCTCCACCAGGAAGCCTACACAACCCACTGAATCAACCTCACCCACTGGGGGAAGACACCAAAAACAACGGTAACTATAAGCAAAATTAGAAGACAGAGAAATACGCAGAAGATGAAGGAGCAAAGTAAAAACCACCAGACCAAATGAATGAAGAGGAAATAGCCAGACTACCTGAAAAAGAATTCAGAGTAATGATAGTAAAGATGATCCAAAATCTTGGAAACAGAAAGGAGAATATACAAGAAATGTTTAACAAGGACCTAGAAGAACTAAAGAGCAAACAAAGAAAGATGAACAACACAATGAATGAAATTAAAAATTCTCTAGAAAAAAATCAAGAGCAGACTAACTGAGGGATAAGAATGGATAAGTGACCTGGAAGATAAAATATTGGAAATAATTACCACAGAGAAGAATAAAGAAAAAAGAATGAAAAGAATTGAGGCCAGTCTCAGACACCTCTGGGACAATATTACATACACCACCATTCGAATTACAAGGGTCCCATAAGAAGAAGAAAAAAATAAAGGGACTGAGAAAATATTTGAAGAGATTATAGTTGAAAATTTCCCACATATGGGAAAGGAAATAGTCAATCAAGTCCAGGAAGCACAAACAGTCCCATACAGGGTAAATCCAAGGAGAAAAATGACAAGACACATATTAATCGAACTATCAAAAATTAATACAAAGAAAAAATATTAAAAGCAGCAAGGGAAAAGCAACAAATAACATACAAGGGAATCCCCATAAGGTTAACAGCTGATTTCTCAGCAGAAACTCTGCAAGCCAGCAGGGAGTGGCAGGACATATTTAAAGTGATGAAAGAGAAAAGCCTACAACCAAGATGACTACCCAGCAAGGATCTCATTCAGATTCCATGGAGAAATTAAAACCTTTACAGACAAGCAAAAGCTAAGAGAATTCAGCACCACCAAACCAGCTTTACAACAAATACTAAAGGAACTTCTCTAGGCAGGAAACACAAGAGAAGAAAAAGACCTAAAATAACAAACCCAAAACAATTGAGAAAATGGTAATATGAACAAACATATTGATAATTACCTTAAATGTAAATGGATTAAATGCTCCAACCAAAAGACATAGACTGGCTGGATGGACACAGAAACAAGACCCGTACATATGCTGTCTACAAGAGACCCACTTCAGACCTAGGGACACATACAGAAAGTGAGCAGATGGAAAAAGATATTCCATGAGAATGGAAATCAAAAGAAAGCTGGAGTAGCAATTCACATATAAGACAAAATAGACTTTAAAATAAAGACTATTACAAGAGACAAAGAAGGATACTACATAATGATCGAGGGATCGATCCAAGAAGAAGATATAACAATTGTAAATATTTATGCACCCAACATAGGAGCACCTCAATACACAAGGCAAATGCTAACATCCATAAAAGGGGAAATTGACAATAAAACGATCAGGGTAGGGAACTTTAACACCTCACTTTCACCAATGGACAGATCCTCCAAAATGAAAATTAATAAGGAAACACAAGCTTTAAATGACATATTAAACAAGATGGACTTAACTGATATATATAGGACATTCATCCAAAAACAACAAAATATACTTTCTTCTCAAGTGCTCATGGAACATTCTCCAGGATAGATCATATCTTGTGTCACAAATCAAGCCTTGGTAAATTTAAGAAAATTGAAATCATATCAAAGATCTTTTCTGACCACAATGCAATGAGACTAGATATAAATTAAGGAGAAAACCTGTAAAAAAAAAACCCCAAACACATGTAGGCTAAACAGTATGCTACTAAATAACCAAGAGAGCACAGAGGAAATCAAAGAGGAAATCAAAATATACCTAGAAGCAAATGACAATGAAAACATCAAGACGCAAAACCTATGGGATGCAGCAAAAGCAGTTCTAAGAGGGAAGTTTATAGCAATACAATCCTACCTCAAGAAACGAGAAAAATCTCAAATAAACAACCAAAGCATACACCTAAAGCAATTAGAGAAAGAAGAACAAAAGAACCCCAAAGTTAGCAGAAGGAAAGAAATCATAAAGATCAGATCAGAAATAAATGAAAAAGAAATGAAGGAAACAATAGCAAAGATCAATAAAACTAAAAGCTGGTTCTTTGAGAAGATAAACAAAATTGATAAACCATTAGCCAGACTCATCAAGAAAAAAAGGGTGAAGACTCAAATCAACAGAATTAAAAATGAAAAAGGAGAAGTACAACTGACGCTGCAGAAGTACAGAGGATCATGAGAGATGACTAGAAGCAGCTACCTGCAACTAAAATGGACAACCTCAAAGAAATGGACAAATTTTTAGAAAAGCACAACCTTCCAGGACTGAACCAGGAAGAAATAGGAAATATAAACAGACCAATCACAAGAACTGAAATTGAAGCTGTGATTAAAAATCTTCCAACAAAAAAAGCCCAGGATGAGATGGCTTCAGCAGCGAATTCTATCAAACATTTAGAGAAGAGCTAACACCGATCCTTCTCAAACTCTTCCAAAATATAGCAGACGGAGGAACACTCCCAAACTCATTCTACGAGGCCACCAACACCCTTATACAAAAACCAGACAAAGATGTCACAAAAAAAAGAAAACTACAGGCCAATATCACTGATGGACGTAGATGCAAAAATCCTCAACAAAATACTAGCAAACAGATTCCAACAGCACATTAAAAGGATCATACACCAGGATCAAGTGGGGTTTATCCCATGACTGCAAAGATTCTTATATATATGCAAATCAATCAATGCAATAAACCATATTAACAAATTGAAGGATAAAAACCATATGATAATCTCAATAGATGCAGAAAAAGCTTTTGACAAAACTGAACACCCATTTGTGAAAAAAACCCTCCAGAAAGTAGGCATAGAGAGAACTTACCTCAAGCAAGTAAAGGCCATATATGACAAACCCACAGCCAACATCCTTCTCAATGGTAAAACACTGAAACTGTTTCCACTAAGATGAGGAGCAAGACGAGGTTGCCCATCTCACTGCTATTATTCAACATAGTTTTGGAAGTTTTAGCCACAGCAATCAGAGAAAAATAAGAAATGAAAGGAATCTAAATCAGAAAAGAGGAAGTAAAACTGTCACTGTTTGCAGACGACATGATACTATACATAGAGAATGCTAAAGATGCTATCAGAAAACTACTAGAGCTAATCAATAAATCTGGTAAAGTAGCAGGATACAAAATTAATGCACAGAAATCTCTTGCATTCCTACACACTAATGATGAAAAATCTGAAAGAGAATTTAAGGAAACACTCCCATTTACCACTGCAACAAAAAGAGAAATTAAGGAAACACTCCCATTTACCACTAAAATACTTAGGAATAAACCTACCTAAAGAGACAAAAGACCTGTATGCAGAAAACTATAAGAAACTGATGAAAGAAATTAAAGAAGATACAAACAGATGGAAAGGCATACCACATTCTTGGATTGGAAAAATCAACATTGTGAAAATGACTATACTACCCAAAGCAATGTACAGATTCAATGCAATCCCTATCAAACTACCAATGGCATTTTTCACAGAACTAGAAAAAAAAAATTTACAATTTTGATGGAAACACAAATGACCCTGAATAGCCAAAACAATCTTGAGAAAGAAAAACAGAGCTGGAGGAATCAGGCTCCTTGGCTTCAGACTATACTACAAAGCTACCAACACCACTAATCATTAGAGAAATGTAAATCAAAACCACAATGAGGTAGTACCTCACACTTGTCAGAATTGCCATCATTGAAAAATCTACAAACAATAAATGTTGGAGAGGGTGTGGAGAAAAGGGAACCCTCTTGCACTGTTGGTGGGAATGTAAATTGATACAGCCACTATGAAGAACAGTATGGAGGTCCCTTAAAAAACTAAAAATAGGGCTTCCCTGGTGGCGCAGTGGTTGAGAGTCCGCCTGCTGATGCAGGGGACACGGGTCCATGACCCGGTCCGGAAGGATCCCACATGCCGCAGAGTGGCTGGGCCCGTGAGCCATGGCCGCTGAGCCTGTGCGTCTGGAGCCTGTGCTCCACAACAGGAGAGGCCACAACAGTGAGAGGCCCGCGTACCACAAAAAAACAAAACAAAACAAAACAAAAAATAGAACTACCAAACGACCCAGCAATCCCACTACTGGGCATATACCCTGAGAAAACCATAATTCAAAAAGAGTCACGTACCACAATGTTCATTGCAACACTGTTCACAATAGCCAGGTCATGGAAGCAACCTAATTGTCCATCAACAGATGAACGGATAAAGAAGATGTGGCACATATATACAAGGGAATATTACTCAGCCATAAAAAGAAACGAAATTGCGTGATTTGTAGTGAGGTGGATGGACCTAGAGTCTGTCACACAGAGTAAAGTAAGTCAGAAAGAGAAAAACAAATACCATATGCTAACACATATATATGAAATCTAAAAAAAAAAAAAAAAGGTACAGATGAACCTATTTGCAGGAGAGGAATAAAGATGCAGATGTAGAGAATGGACTTGAGGACACGGGGAGGGGGAAGGGTAAGCTGGGATGAAGTGAGAGAGTGGCAGTGACATATATACACTACCAAATGTAAAATAGATAGCTAGTGGGAAGCAGCTGCATAGCACAGGGAGATCAGCTTGGTGCTTTGTGACCACCTAGTGGGATGGGATAGGGAGGGTGTTAGGGTGACAAAAGAGGGAGGGGATATGGGGATATATGTATATGTATAGCTGATTCACTTTGTTATACAGCAGAAACTAACACAACATTGTATACTCCAATAAAGGTGTTAAGATAAAATAAAATACACAGATTTTTTAAGGTTAAAAAAGTAAATAAATAAATAAACTAAACCATATAATCAAATTAAACAAAATTATCTAAATATTCTGATTAAATGGCAGAGATAAGTAAATTAGATGAAACTTCTAGACAAAACTATCTTCTGGCTACAGGAAATCATCTGTAAATATAAGGACACAAATATGTTAAAATAAAAGGATGGAAAAAGCCACACCATGCAAACACTAATCAAAACAGCTGGTGTGAGTATTAATTTCAGACAAAGTTGATTCCAGTGCAAAGAATATTAACAGGAGCAAAAACGAATACAAACAGGGAGAAAGAATCAGTTCATCAAGAGGATATAACAATCAAGTTATACAAAGGCCACAATGGAATTAAATTAGAAGTCAACAATAGGGAGAGATCTAGAAATTGCCCAAATATTTGGAAACAAAATAATACACTTCTAAATAAGGCATAGATCAAAGGAGACATGAAAAGGGAAGTTAAAAGTTGTTTTTAACTGAAATTTTTAATGAAAATGAAATATAATCTGTCAAAATTTATGGGATGCTGGGAAACTTACAGGACTAAGCAACTAAATTATAAAGGAATAAGAATCTTAAATCAATGACCTTGGCTTCCATCTTAAGAAATTATAGAAAAAGAAGGGGAAATTAAATGCAAAGTAAGCAAAAGAGAGGAAATAATAAATATTAGAGTTAAAAACCAGTCAACTAGAAAAATAGAGAATATTAATAAAACCAGAAGCTGATTCTTTGAGACATTCAATAAAATTCATAAACCTCTAGCCTGGGTTATCAGGAACAAATGTGAGAAGAAAAATAATTACCCATAACAAGAATGAGAGATGTGACATCACTACAAATTTTATAGCTATTAAAAGGGGAAAAATATAACTTTGGGCCAATAATTTTAATGATTTAGATGAAATGGACAAATTCCTTGAAAAACATAAGCTACCAAACCTTACTCAAGAAGAACAGTATAACCCAAATAAATAGCCCATATCTATTGAAGAAATTGAATTTTTAGTTTACAACTTTCCCACAGTGAGAAATCTAGGCCTAGCTGGCTTCACTTGTTAATTCTATAAATGTCTTTAAGGAAGACATAATACCATTTCTATCAAGACTTTCTGAAAATTGAAGAGGGGATATTATTTCCCCACTCATTCTCTGAGGCCCTCATTACCCTGAAAACAAAACCAACAAACACATTATAAGAAAAGAAAACTATAGAAAAATTCCCTGATGAATATAGGTTTAAGAATTTTAAACAAAATTTTAGCAAAACAAATATAATAATATATAAAAATGATAACAGATTGACCAAGTGGTGTTTATCTTAGGAATGCAGAGTTCGACATCTGAAAATCAATGTAATCTGCCGTATTAAAAAACTGAAAAAATGATTTTGATAAATAGAGAACAAGCAATTGACTAAATCTAACATGTATTCATGATAAAAAAAACTCTCAGCAAATTAGGAATAGAAGACAACCTGCTAAACTTGATAAAGGATATCTATGGAGAACCTACAACTATCCTACAGAATTGTGAGCGATTGATATTTTCTCCCTAAAATCAGAAGCAAGACAAAGATGTCTACTCTTACAACCTCTATTAACTGTTTAATGGAAGTTCTGGATAGTTCAATCAGGCAAGATAAAGATATAAAAAGCATCCAGATTGGAAAGGAAGATGTAAAACTGTATTTGCTGACAACATGATCACCTATGTAGAAAACCCTATAGAATCTACAGAGAAGATACTGGAACTGAGTTTAGCAAGGTTTCAGGACACAACATTAATATACAAAAATAAATAGTATTTCTGTATATAAGCAACAATTAGAAATTGAAAAAATTTGTAAATAGCATCACAAATTATGAAATGCTTTAGGAATAAAAGTGAGAAAAGATGTGCAAGCTGTATACACTGAGAATTACAAAATACTGTTGAAAGAAACTAAGAAAAATCCAAGTTAATGGAGAGATATATCTTGTTCGACTGTCAAAATATTTAACACTGTTAAGACGTCAATTCTCCCCAAATTGATCTTCAGATTTATTGCAATCTTAATGGATACCAAAAGCCTAGCAGGAGGTTTTTGTAGAATTTTATAAACAGCAACTAAAATTACTACAGAAATGAAAAGGACCTAGAATACCCAAGATAACTTTGAAAAAGAAAAACAAAGAGAACTAATACCTCCTTATATTAAGATTTATTATTAAGCTAGAATAATCAAGACTATATAGTACTGACATAAAGATAGAAAAATAGATGAGTGGAACATAATAAAGAGTCCAGAAATAGACCCACACCTATACGGACTATTGACTTTCAACAAAAATGCAAGGGCAATTTAGAGGAGAAAAGACAACCTTTCAACAAATGGTGCTGGGAATACTGTCTAAACACGCAAAAGGAACACCTCCACAATAAAAAAATAAAACAGGCAGCACGTATGCATGTGAAAGGATGTTCAACATCAGTAGTCATTAGGAAAATTCAAACAAAACCAGAATGATACATTCTTACACACCTATCAGAATTGCTAAAATTGAAAAGACTAACTAAACCAAGCGTTGGTGATGATGCGAAGGAAATGGAAAAACTAGAAGTCTCACATACACTTAGTGCAAATGTAAAAATGGAACAACAACTTTGAAAAATTGTTTGACAATTTCTTAAAGTGCTAAATATACCATATGACCTAGTCATTCTACTCCTAGTATGTTCCCAAAAGAAATAAAAGCACATGTCAACATAAAGACTTGTAAATAAATGTTTATAGCAGACACACACACACACACACACACACACACACACACACACAGAAGCACACCCATAGAACACTTCAAATGACTCAAATAGCCATCAACAGGTGAATGGATAAACAAATTGTGATCTAATCATGCAACATAATACTACTAAGTATTAAAAAGCAGTGAACTATTCATACAAGCAACACGTGGATGCTTCTCAAATAATTATGCTGAATGAAAGAAGCCAGACTTAAGGAATATAATTTCATTTATATAAAAGTCTAGAAAAATTCAAACTCATTTATAATGACAGAAAGCAGATTCATGGTTGCCTGGGAGTTGGAAGCTAAGGTGAGGTAGGAAGAAGCAGGAAGGCAAGATTTTAGAAAAGAAGAAAACAAGGAAAAATTACATTATTTTCCTATTCTAAGAAAGAAATTTCTTACTCAAAAGGAAAATAAGAATCAAGAAATGAGATTTGAAAGGTATTATTAAAATTGCGGTTTGACTAGAAAACTCATGAGTGTCTGGCAGTTTTGAGTCCAGCTACTGTCCTTGTGATGAATAGATGACAAAATTAACTTATATTTAAACTTGTCTAATTCTTTAGCTCTGAACAATATTGTGAAGCATCTTCTTGGTCCCAGATTACGAGAAATGACAGGGAGTCTTTCTCAATCTGAAATTTACTGACTGCACAGTTTTACATAAAAGGAAATGCAGAAACATACCTAACAACTAGCAAGTAGGTAAAGCAGACATGCTTCATCATACATGTTTCAAACAGCTGTTACAAAACTCTCAATCAGACCAGAGACAGCAGTTGTGAATTCACACGAGTAATTCTTGATGTTTACCACCCAGATGTTAGGCCAGCTAACACGGAAGAGCTGATTCCACTGAGCAATTAACCTATTGAGTCCAGCTAGATGTGAGCAGAGTTCACACAGCATCATGCGCCAACAGCATCTCTAGTAGCCTCCCAAAGCAAGGCTAATGAACAGTTTGCCACAGCGACACTGCTGAGCATGCCCCACTGCACATTCCAGAGGAAAAAAATCCTCCTCCATCAGCTTGCTTGCCAGCCACCAGTAACAGCCGTCTGTCAAGCAAGACTTTTCCTCTTTGGAAAAAAATCAAGGAAAGCTAAAATGGAAGCATTCTCTAGAGAGTTATGCACTAATGACCCAGTGAAATTAAGTCTCAAATAGTACTGGGACACTGCCCATGAGCTGCAAAGGACAGCTGAATGGATTTACAGCTGCTGAGTCAGGAAAAATTGTATATGAATTACACGGCAAATTGGCCTAGACTCAGCTGGGTGCAAAAATCTGTTATTAAAAAAACCTACAACAACAACAACAAAACCCCAGAAAACCACAGATGGAGTACTTCATGTAAAAACTCTTAAGACCTGGCCAGATTTCCTCCATCTGACTTCAGCCTCCTGGGTGTACAGGGACTTGTTTTATTCAATCAGTGCTTTAGCATGTTTCTCTGAATAGGTGATCTCATCTTCCACAAAATCAAGACCCCTCCATGGCCAGAGAGACAGATAAAGCTTTATTGCCAATGCTTCAATTACAGCTGTAGGCATGTGCTGGACACCAGTTCGCTGGGCTTGCTGATGCAAGAGTTTGCTGCCTGTCAGTAAGACTTTCTCTCATCTGAAAGTTTTGTCTTTCAATTTTTTGACTATCCACCACAATAAGAAATATATTTTATATCATGATCCAGTACACTATACACACAGAGGTGATTTTCCAAATATTTAACAACCAGTGTGTTACAGGCATCCATCTTTCAGAATAGGGCTTTAACCAAAGAGACTAAGGCATCAGTACACCACATTACCACCATACCAATACCAACTGGCTAAATTTTCATGAAACACAAGTTTGAACCATACTTCTTACCCTTACTATGAGCAATGCATTTGTATGTTTTATTCTGTTCTATTCTCTTTCTTTCATTTGTTTAAATGCTGATCATGACCTATTAATTGCTTTCATGATCAACTAATGCATCATGGTTTGCAGTTTGAAAAACACTGCCCTTGACAATGTGATGAATTTTTTTATTATGGAAAAATATACATAATGTAAAATTTACGATTTTAACCATTTTTAAGTGTAGAGTTCAGTGGTATTAAGTGCATTCACATTGTTGTACAACCATCACCACCATCCAACTCCAGAACTTTTCATCTTCCCAAACCGAAACTCTGTACCCATTAAACACTAACTCCCCATTCCCCTCTCCCCCCATAACCCCTGGCAACCACCCTTCTACTTTCAGTCTCTATGAATTTGACTACTCTAGGTACCTGTGTTTCACAGTGTTTCTACAGAATAGGAATGAGCATATAATAGTACCACCATCAAATGCAAAGTTCTCTCATACTTACACGTTATATTGTTAAATGTCTTACAAAAAGATACTAAAGATCAGTGATACAGAGATCTACTAGATACATGAGATATTTAAAATGTTCTGTAGAATGTTATCTAAGATAATGGATTATATGATCTTTAAGAGGAAACACTCAGCATCAACAAATTTTGTTCTCCATTTTTCCTTCATAGGGCCAAGGGCCAACAGTTTGAACCCAGCAAGAAGCAGCATATCCTAGAATAGCTTTCAGCCCAGAAACAAAGGCAGATAGAAAACACAGCTTCCTTCATTCTCAGCTCCACTGGGTCTCTATATGACTTGTACCAAATTTGCACGTAAGCTTTATTACCAAATGTTTGAGTTAAATACACTTTTCACTTTTAAGTTCTCAGACAGACAATAATACTTTGTGGATAGGGAACAGTATTACAGAGTCCATCTGTGATCCTCACAGCATGTGTTTGTTCCCCTTTTTCTTCTTGTTAAAAAAATAATAATATGTTGTTCACTGCTTGGCAGTATATTATTGTCATTATTATTATTATTTTAACCTTTGGGAAGACATCACACAATAAGTGTGACCTTCCTAACCTTTGGGAAGAAGTCACACAATAAGTGTTATCAATAATTTAGACTTTGTCATTAAGGATGTTTTTCCTATCTTGGGATCAGGTTTTGATGGGTATAAGAGGGGCCTGTGTGAAAACTGAGGCAAAGGGTACAGCCCTTTCAAGAGGGCAAGGGAACCCAAGCCCTAATGGGGTAGAACCACTATCCAAGGCTCATCATAAACCTATAAGGGAAACAGTCAGAAAATATATTCATATCTCCAATTTAGAGATTAAAAAAACAAAGATACAGAGGATAAAATAATTTACCCAAGTGGTAGAATCCAAAGAGATATGGTTTTGGGTTTCTAGTACAGTTCTCTTTTTCTCTGGGGAAGTATTAATCTTTCTATTCCTTCTAGTTTAAGACTGCATAAAATCAAGTAAGTTACATTGCTCACAAATAAATACTATCATTTGTAATGGTAAGTAATAGATATTTTTATATAAATGATAATTGAGATGATATCATAGAATTAATTTAAATAGCACTTAAAAAGAACGTATTTGAAGTAATAAAATTAGTGATCAGAAGATAATATAATTAGTCATAGTCACGAATAATACATTGACTATATTTCCATGTGGCACATATAATGTTGATCACCTTTATCTACGATGTCTCTTTTAATCTTCAATACAACCCTAAGAAATTGGTAGTTCTCTTGTCTGGGAACTCTGAATTCAAGTTTAAAACTTGCTGGAGAAAAAAATTGCACCATTGGACCCTTGCTTTCAGAAGAAAAATTTGACAGCTTTATGAAATTTATATTTATTAGGAGGAAGCTGCAAGTGACAAACCTTGATTCAATAACTGAAATCAGGAAAATATGAGAGGACTTTATTTGGACATGTTGAATACTGGTAACAGCCCAATATAGAGGGAGAAATTCATCAGGCACTTAGTTGGAAATGTGGCAACTTGATTGGCCTGAGAAGTAATTTGCTACAATGGTAAAATCTATGAAGTTTTAAGAGTGCAGAGGGCACAAGCGATGATAAGGACTCAGAAGGCAGAAGTTTAGAAAGGGAGAAGAATGAGCACCAAAGAGAAGGAATAGTTAGAGATACAGAGAAACAGGATAAGGCCAACTAGAGATAGAAATGGAACGTCTTTAAGAAAGAGGTTGTACGCAGCTGTGTCTAATGCTTCAGAATGCCTAAGGAGGACCCTTAGGGAGAAAAGTCCTTTGCTGACCTTCAAGAGAACACTTACAAATCACAGGGTCAGAAATAGACTCCACGTGGAACAAAAGAGATAAAAGTTAATGAGATGCCATTTATCATCCTCAGTGTAAGACACTGTAAAGCCAGCAAGGATCACTGTAGTGCATGTCAGTTATGAAGACTGCTTCAAAGGAATCCACTGGGCTAGGTATTTTCAGTGTCAGAGAGCTCCATGTGTGCATTGTTCGACACTGCAAGCATTATAACTTGAAACTTCTAGCATCCTTTAAAAGCTGTTTTTGAACTTTGAAAAACAATATGTTCCATTTTTTAAGAATGGATAGCAGATATAACTATTTAATATTTTCTTCCTGTGAAATATAGACCTAATCAATAATTTCATCCTTGCAGTACAAATGCTGAGCAAGACAAACCACTTGATAAGAATCAATGATATGTTCAATAACTGGGAAGACTTACTAGGGAGCATGGCTCTGTTCTCAGGACTAAAGCCCAAAGTTCTGTTAGCTCAAAGTCTCTGACCAGGGAGACGTTACCTTGGAGTTGAAAGTCTATCATGCAACAGAGTAGAAAGTGTAAAAGAGGAATCACTGATGGCAAAGGTATAAAAATTCACTCTCAAGTAACAAAAACAATGTCTGATTTCATCTAGGGTGGATTTCATTCAGATTCTGCAACCCACTTTGCTCCCAACTTTAAGTATCAATGTTCTGTTCCCTCTACTTACACTAAATAAGAATTTTCTATGATTAAAAGCAAGAACCTATGTCAGTAATTGTGCATCTTATGGATAACAAAATTAGCCTAAATCCCCTAGGCATGTGTTGTATCAGTCAACCCTATACTGGCGTAAATACATGAATTGAACATAAACACAATTTTTTTTTCTAAGCTTTCACTCAACTTTCTAATACGTAACTATAGTTTGTTGATTTATTAAATAGTTTTGTTAATTTTTAAAATCTGAAGCATAATAACTTCTTCCTTCATGACTAGCTGAATGAGATCTCAAGAAATTTGCTATTATAAACCACTGAAATAACAAAAATATAGTACATATTCCAGAATAATAATAAGAATAGTTAAGATTTACATATCACTCCCTATGTGCCAAGTGTAATTATACGCATATTACATATATTACATTTTTAATACTCATAATAAGCCCACAGAAAAGTATTATTACTAAACACAATGTTATTCACTCAGCAAATTAAGGAAGAAAGGTAGGACTGAACTCAGTGCATTTGTTCAAAGTTTCCCACTCAAAATACTCAACATCTTCAAATGACAATATGAATTCTTTGAGACCGGAAGTACTGGTCCACAGTTTCCCAACCAAGTCAAAACTAGAATATAATGGCTTTCATACTTAAATAAGAAAACTTATGAGCCATATTTCTCTTTTGTAAATTTTCAATATTTAACAGGCAGTTGACACAAGTGTCCAATTCACTATTAATGTGGCTAATATATATTATGTCCATCTTCAAATACATTTGTCACTAATTATAAGCATTCATAAGCATATCTGTCAAGAACTTGCTATAAACAAAGCCATATGGTTTATGCTACCCTCTTCCCACAACTTCAAATTCAGGGAGACTTGAATTAGCTCAGCAGGCACACTCTCTTTGATCTTCACCAGGAGAAGAAGACAGAAGGGTACTTCAACTAGTTCCTACTTATAAACTTATGTTAATGTTGTCCAGGAAATAGATTAGGTCAAGTCTGGAGCAGAGAATTGAGTCAGGAACAGCATTTTGTATTACAACGATTCTAGGTGCCATTCATATAATATCTTTGGGTCAAGGTTGTTGAGCCAAGTTAAGCTTCTATGAAACAAGCACCTACGATAAGTATGCTGTGGAATCGTTAATGCCTGAAAGTCTTTTAAAAATTAATAAATTCGAACACCTTTGAAGCACTGCCTAGGCCCCAAGTGCTTTATGCACATTATCTCATTTAAATTTTACATTAATCCTTTATACCTCTTATTATTCCCATTTTTCAAATGAGAAAATTGAGGTCCATAGAAATTAAGTAACTACCTAAGATCATACAGCTCATAATTGGGAGAATCAAAAACAAAATTAACAAAACTTCCAAATTCAAATGGTCTTTGGAAAGTTACCTATACTGCACCTATAACATTCCTATTTCTACATAAAAATGATTTGACATTGTAAACCAGACAGCAGGACAAGCCTTACTACACACATTCACATGTGACCAATTAAGCTTAAAAGCATAATTAGTAGATAGCATGAATGCTAAGATTATTCCTTGCACAAAGTTAACAATTCTATTTTTATCTATCCATAATGGGGTACATTTCTTGTATTAACGCATGATAAAGACAATATATATTATGATCAAAATTTTATTTTAATGATTATTTACTCATTTAATTTAAAATAAATAGTGTCTGAGGAAATAAAATGGGTAGAATGAAGGCACAATTCTTTCTAATGTGCAACAATTGGCCACAATATGTAGCTGCTAAATTTTAAAAAGTTATTTGTCAAAACACATTAGCAGTTCTAAGAAATGGGCAGCTGAGACCCAGAACACATACCAGTGAGATTTCTATACTTCACCTCATTCACGACTATGTGGAAACATTCAATTTTAATTCAAAAGCTCAAACTTCAATGAATTTTATGATTATATATTACTAAATTTAGAATAATATATTTATTATTTTAAACAAAAATAGACAAAGTACATTTTGAATTTTTGCCAAATAAATATTTTTAAAAGATTCTGTTTATAACCCAAATGTTAAATATTGTTTAATATTTAATATTGTGGTGGAGATGATCATGGCAACTTCATGACTATGATAGGTAATTCCTTTGTGCAGGATAAGTCCATCAAGATGCCTTAGGCGATGCTTTATAATTTCCAGAATGAATACATACCTCCTACAGAAATAAGGAATTGTATTCACTAGAATGTGCAAATGGCAACTTATTTAATTTTACCTTTTGAAAGTACAGAGATACCACTAAGTAGAACTCATTAATATGTTTTTAATATGACTATAATCTATTCATAGACCCCAGAGCTGGGTTGGGATTGACCCTAAATTTCCGATGGTTTCATTTCAATAGAATTAACAAATTAAAATATTAAATTCTTTATTATTATGTACTCAGCAATATACAACACTAACCACAAACATACTTAAGATATAGTCTCTATAATCAAAACATATAGAGAAAAGAAGGAAAGTGACAACTATTAACATTGATTAGTTTGATGTGAGGGATGAAGAGGGCAGATGATGGCTGGTTCCCCAACACTGTGTTGTATTTTTGCAAGGAAAATGTATGATTTTTATATTTTATCCTTTCTGTGTAAATGTATACCAACTAGAAAAAAATGGTATGTAATTGTATGTATGTATATGTGTGTGCCTTCCCTATCTCATGGGGAATAATAACCTCATGGGAAAACTAACCTTAAAGGATGATTAGAATTTAGATAAGTTGAGAAGCAAAGCAATGTGTGAAAGCATAGAGGTAGAAATGAGAGGATAGCAGGACATGTCCTGTTTAGCAGGACATTAGGATGAGATGGGTGTTTTAAAAGCCTTTAAGTTTAAGCAGAAGAGCTTAGGTTTCCAGGATAAAAGCAACATTGAAGGGCTATTGGTCTGGAAGGAGTAATGCAGGATGAGTTATAGGAGGGAAAGATTGGAATCAATGATTCAATGTTGTTCACAGTAGCCTCACATCCTTACACAGTGCCTGCAGCACAATATGCAATGAGTAAATGTTTTACCGAACGAGGCATCAACGAATGAACTATGAGATCAAAGCGGAAAGTGAGGCCGGTAAAGGCATTTAGAAACGGTGGTTATGGGAAATCGATGAATCACAGATGACACCCAAGTTTGGAGCTATGTGAAAGCACACAGTTTGAAGGTGCTCTGTGTGCAAGACCACACCTAAGGAGAGGCGGAGAGCACAGGGTTCAGTGAGCAACCGCAAAGGTCAGGCTGCCTTGATCATATCACAGACTTAATGTTTGTTAGCTAAACTTGGGCAAGTTATTTTACCACGTGAGCCTCAGTTTTCTCATATTTACAAACCTGATAGTGATAGTACTTACTTATCTTTAAAATGGCATTAGAATAATACTTATGAGTTGAGATAAAAGTAGAGCACTTAGCAAACTGTCTTACATGTAGTAAGCATCAGTAAATGTTAGGTGCTGTTCTTGAGGTTATTTTCTTTTCCACAGAGTTACATTCATGTGGAGATTGTTCTTTCAGATGTGTGTCAGGTATACTTAACGGAGTCTCAGGGCATTTGTCATAATAAAATTAGGCTGTAGATAGCTCCTTATAAAAAGAACAACACAGGAACTGATTATTGTCTAACTCATGATACTAACAAGAGTCATGATTAGAACATGTGAACATTTTTCAATTAAAAAAAGCATTATTCCTACAACAGTTTTCAACCAACAGCATTACTGGATTTTCTTCCTAGTTTTATATCTTAATTTTTTGTACTAAGGGAAATCTAAATTTTACCTAAGGTTAAGTACAGAAAAGCCTGTTGGGGTGGGGGGTGGTAAGCTTGTGAACCTACTTTACCCTATTGTCATCAACACAAAGTCCCAAGCCCTTCTCAACTTTAATAGCTACCTTTGCAAGGGAAAGTTGGATGGCAATACCTATAAGCATAGGTGACTTAAATTTGATAAGTGCCAGCATTTGCAGGTGGTAATTTCCATACAACTTCCCAATCCCACAGTGCTTTCTGCAGACATAACAGGCCACCCCTCCACATGTTAGAGTCCTCCTGGGAACTACTGGGTTGGCCAAAAGGTTCGTTCGGGTTTTTCCATAACACCTTACTGAAAAACCCAAATGAAATTTTTGGCCAACCCAATACATTGCTTCTCCCATCACCTTTGCCATCTGATCAAAGACTTCTTTCTGTGTAAAATATAAACACAGATTTCCTCTTCCTATCCTCTCATCACTTAAAGTTTACCCCAAATATTGGTAAAAATGAACACCATAACATTTTTCCTCAAAATAAGCCCCACCCAACATTTTAAGAAATTCTGCCTCTGATTTTCAGTGTATTAAACTTAAACCTTACTTCCTAAAATAGTTCTACTCTTTCTCTAATGGGGGGAAAAAGTGTTTTAAAGGAGTCATTACTTTGAGTTCCTTTTTTAAAAAGCGTATGTATGTAACTTAATATCGTGACTCCTGTGTCTTTAAATGTAGATATTTCCACTTACACTTAAGTACATTTTAGGAGATTAAATGTAGCCTCAGATAAAGTTTAAATGATTGGGAGGGCAGTGCTGGCAACCAAGAACAGATTCGAATTATTGTTTCACAAGATATGATTCCTATTACGTTAAGGTGACTGCTGTAATAACATTTAAGTATTAATAAACTTTAAATAATATGGCAGAAATAGCTTGTTACCTAACAAGACAGCTATCCCCCCCTTGTACTCCTTTGCTTATTTCAGAGCTGTTGCTGGAAAGTAGCTGCCTGGCTAGAGACTACATTTCCCAGCTTCCCTTTTACCTTGGTGAAGCCAAGGTGTAGTCAAAGGGATCAAGGTAGAAGTGAGATTACCCACTTCCAGTCCTGGGGCATAAGAATCTCCTATACAATCCTCAATGATCTTTTGTTCTTCTCGAATCAGCCAGTTGGAAATATTTACTTAAGGTGACCTTGTAAGCCAGGTGTTGAAGAAAGCACATTTTAGTCAGCCTGGGTTTCTGAAAGACTGGGTGAGAACTAAGACCAACCCACCACTATTCCTGACACTGTCAGGGAATAAACTTGTACTGTATTAACCTATTGAGATTTGGTGGTTTATTTTTTACAGCAGCTAGAGTAATCTTAACTAGTCCATCCAGTCCAATTACTACATAGTAAAGGGAAACTACATTAACACTATATAACTTACATATAAGTAAAAATTAAAATTTCTCTCAAAGAGAGATTTCTAAATGGTAATGTCAAGAGAGTAACAATTATTATTAATAATAATACAAAATAAAAATTTATTTTACAATTTACCTAACATTTATCAGTTGCTTATGATGTACAATTCTACATACATTATCACAATTAATTCTGAAAACCCTACTGTTAAAAAATATAAAGCATATAAACTTTTAAAACAGTTGCTTTTTGTTTAATAACGTGCTGTTGGAACTCCCTTGATAAGATCATTTGGCTTCAAACTGGAGACCTTTGAGAAGAGATTTTGGGAGGAGAGGAGGACAAGTTTCCCTAATGGGGTACCTAGAATTAGAGAGGAAGTACACTCATAACGCAAACAAACCTGACCAAGTTCATGGCTGTGCCAGGGGACATGGACTCTTGTTCCTCCGTCTGTGCCCTCACTGACCTGGCCATACCAGGCTTAAACTTGTCTAAATTGGCTAAACTTGCTTATGGGACCAGGATCAGTTGTCTTCCTCATTTTCTCTTCATACCATAGCATCTTTCTGACCCTATTACTCAGATGTCTATGAGGGAACCTGTATGAAAAACCAACATTCTTTGGAGTACAGTAAGTCCCCTACACACAAACGTTCAAGTTGCAAACTTTCAAAGATGCCCATGTGTCCCTGTATGCCAGCTGTTGTACTGTGCTACTGTACTTTTCAAGGTACTGTACCATAAGATTAAAAATGCTTTCTTTAAAAGAAAATTATGTATATAAAGCACAGATAGGCTAAGTGACTGGCCCAAGATTATACTGATATTAGTTGGTAGAGAAGGGATTTAAAATACCCATCAACTGGAAGATAATCATACAGCTAGTGAATAAAGAGAACATTTAAGAAATGCAAACCAATAAGAATAATGCAAATTTGTAAGTTCACTGTTCATTCAATTAGAAAGTGTTTATGTACAGGGCATGATGATATTCAAGGACTGTGGGAAATAAGAATATGTAAAGGACATGAACCATGACATGAACAATTTTTTTTTTTTTTTTTTTGCGGTATGCAGGCCTGTCACTGTTGTGGCCTCTCCCGTTGCGGAGCATAGGCTCCGGATGCGCAGGCTCAGCGGCCATGGCCCACGGGCCCAGCAGCTCCGCAGCATGTTGGATCTTCCCGGACCGGGGCATGAACCCGTGTCCCCTGCATCAGCAGGCGGACTGTCAACCACTGCGCCACCAGAGAAGCCCTGAGATAGCTATTATTATGATATATATTATTATATATGCCTTTGAAAAATTATGAGCAAATAATAACTATATATTATGTACTAGATTTGAAAGGCCAAAAGAAAAAGATTCTGTTGCTCTTTCCAGTAGCTCATGATTTATTTGAAGAGACTATATATAAAAACACAGTGACTGAGATGGCAATATATCAAGAAGCATATTGGGGCTTCTCTGGTGGCGCAGTGGTTGGGGGTCCGCCTGCCGATGCAGGGGACGCGGGTTCGTTCCCCGGTCCGGGAGGATCCCACGTGCCGCGGAGCGGCTGGGCCCGTGAGCCATGGCCGCTGGGCCTGCGCGTCCAGAGCCTGTGCTTCGCAACGGGAGAGGCCACAACAGTGAGAGGCCCGCGTACCGCAAAAAAAAAAAAAAAAAAAAGCAGCATATTGTACACTACTACATTATATGCTACACGATGACATCCTGATAAAGTGAACTAAAAGTGGGTTTATATGAAGACAAGATTTTTAAACCAGACTTTACACATAATAGGATTGGGGACCTTAGTAAGTAACTTCTGAGACTTAATTTCCTAATCTGTAAATGGGAATAAACAGATCTTCCTGTCCTACTTGCCTATGACAGGGCTAAGTCGGTTGGAAAGGGAAAATAATAATTATTATGATAGTAAAAATACATATTAGGATAATATATCCTAATTATTAGTAGGATAACATTATTAAGAAACTAAAGTGCCAAAAGATGCTCTGGAGATAGAGAATATATGATGAAGAATTTATATTATAAGGTTTTGACTTACTGGAAATCTTAAACATACACAATCAATTCCTAGACAAGAATCTTTTTCCCCAAGAGTGAGATTTTTATATTTTCCTACCCCGAAGGTCATCTTAAAGTTAGAGCTTTAAAGATGTTTTCTGTGTTAAGTGGTGACTAGGTATGCCCTAGGTCTTTAAAAACCGATGCCGTAACTCTTTCCAGTTTTGATGCAGATTAATGTAGCTCAGAGCAGCCATAAAAAAGCCACAATGAGTGAATTTTAGCAAAAAGCAATAACAGTGATCTATAAAAATCGCCAAAATAAATATCAATCAGCCACTTCAAAATGACATATTGACACAATTCTGTGGTCTGTTCAACCAACCTCTACTTTTCTCCAGGCATTTTTTTCCCCCAACTGCTTCAAATTTCATTCTCAGAAACTTTATATCACACAATGATGGCTCTGAGAAGCATCATCTGTTATTCAGTTAACCTTCACTTCTTGCTTCCATCATCCTTCAGCAACACCCAAGGCTGCCAACTCTCCAAAATAGGCTCTTCCAAGCATCCAACATCAGCTGTACCATTCTCCCTCACAATTCAGCAGCAGGATGCCTGCCATCCTCACAACAAGAATGGACTCTACATCTTCCTCCACTGGGACTTTCAGCCCATTGATGCCGATCATTTTTCTGAAGCCCCAACTTTCTCTCTATCCTGCTTACCCATCATCAAATCTTCAACTCATTCTCTCTGGTCTATACTGTCACGTCTCTTTCTTTCTTTGCCAAATAGAATAGAATATTCTCATCGGTAAAATTGGGGTGGGGTGAACTAAAATTAGTGGATTTCAAACTTTTATGAAATAGTGAGATTCTTTCTTCAAATGCTATTGTATACCAATGTACAAAACAAACTGCCCCGAAAGGAGCACCATCTGATGCAGGTTGAAATAGGATTCCAGAGCCCTGTCCCCCTGGTTCATCGTCATCCTTTCTAATGATGACTCCTGAGGTATTTCCTAGTCTCAAGACTCCAAGGGCATATGATAGTCTTTGAACTAAGTGATCAGTAAGTCCCTCTCTAGCTCCAATATCAAAAGATTCTGTTCAATGAGGAAAGAAAGATTGATCAGCAAGGAAACTATAATATTGTTGAGTGCCAATTTTTGTTTTACTGAATTACCCCATAAGCAGTATCTCATTCAGGTCTCCCCAATAATGCTATCATACTAATTTTTACAAATGAAAAGACAGAGACTCAGAGATTATAACTTGGTTAAATTTATATATTTGTTAGAGGCTAGGATGGGATTCAAACTCTTGTTTCTTCTATTATTGTACATTACCTCTAAACCAGATCACCTTTTCCTAACCTAGCCTTCATCCAGCCATCATCACTGGTTAATTACATTCTCTGACATACTGTATAGTAAAGATGTTCAGAATATACGAGCCATGGAATACGTTTGTATTTACTTATCCTAGTGAAAAGTAGAACAATAAGAAGGTGTAGGTTTACGTACAGTGGTAAGAAATAATAGTTTTGACCTAAAGAGAGACATAGAGATGACAACATTGATATATTTATAAATAGTTAAAACTTTCCAAACCTAAGATTTTTAAATGTACTAGGAAAACTGTGGTTACCTGAAAATGTTACTTCAAAGAATATATTTTTAAATCCTCTTAATCCATCCAGACACCATCAAGTTCAGGGCATACACTGGATTTCTAGCACTTGTCAAATCTTTCCAACAGTAGAATGTAAAGATAAGCAGATTTCTTCTCAGATAATCAACTGAATTCCATGTCCTTAGAATACCTTTGCTATCTTTGCTCTTTTTCCTCTGGCAGATATTCAGGGGTGACTTATGCAATATAGAATCCAAAATTCCACTTCATCCAGATGCCTAATTTGCCAACTACTCATTTGTCCAAAACACATGTTTACTATCTGTTACCTAATGGCTACAGCTCAGAACAGTTTCTGGTTTCCATTTCATGAATCGATACTGAGAATCTGACAAATGTCCTGGAAGGCATTTTTCAGTGTGCATTTCCATGAAATTTTATTAAATTTCATAAGTGCACCAACACCCGGGAGGTAAAAACTTTCTCCTCCAAAGTTTTAAGTTTCAAAATCACTGTACATTTTTCTTTTCAAAATCTATGGACAAACTTCTGGAATAATCATGCAACTTCATTGGTCTCCAAATTTTGTTAAAAGTGTAGCTGATCTTGAAAAGAGCCACTCTACCCTATCCAGATAATATGGGGAAAATTTTTTTTTGCACAAGTCTTAATAATCACTGTTGAATTCTTAAAGAAACTACATTTATATCAGTTTCTCCTGCCCCAATATTTGCCAACACCCCTCGCTGTGTCAAGGATTCCATTATGCTGTGGATCAATGATGACATAATGATAGACAGTGCATCTAATTTATTCACTTCAACATGACATGTTTATAAAATGATGGTGTGGGCATGAATTGTTCAAATAACTGGACACCAATAGATAATAATATTGTATTGTGTTTCAACCTTAAGTCTGTCTCGACGTATCCAAATAATGTGGGAAATATAAGTTTAGGTTAACTATAACATCTACATGCATCCCCTCACTGATTTTCACTTACCTCTAATAAGCAGTAATAGTATTATCTCTTTCTTCCTAGCTATCTGATTCTCTCGCTCTACCTAATTGTGAGCTTTAGGAGCTCCCAATATCCAGAATAATGCCTGTCAGAGTAAGTAATACAAAAAGGAGGAGAAGGAGAAGGAGGAAGGAAGGGAGAGAGGGAGGGGGGTGGAGAGAAAGAGAAAAGGAAAGGAGAGGAGAGGAAAAAGATAAGCTTAATTATACTACCTTTTGTTTCAGCCCTACTGAACGAGGCACTCACTGAGTATCTGATGACTCTGAATAAATGAATGTGAAAACAAAGTGAAAGTAACTCTACTTGGGAAAGGAGATGGATTCAAATCCAAGCTCTTGTCCCTCGATGGAATATCTGAAAACACCTGACCTCTCTGGATCTCACATATAAAACAAAGGACTGGGACTAGGTGACTGGTAATTCTAGCAGTAACATTCTATGAGTTTTTATTTTATTTCATTTTATTTTACAAAGGGATATACACACATACAGAGAGAGAGAAAGGAAGAAAGATTCATGTCCTTTGCTTTGAAATATTATTCAATGTATGAATCTATATACTAAACTTTGGGAAGATGTCTGTACCTTCTCTAATTTGTTAGTGAGAGAGAGAGTATTTTTTATTGCCTTGCACCTAATAGGCATTCATTCAATGATTAGCTCCTCTTCTTTTCTGAAGACTACTTATAGTGTTGACACTTCATTTGATAAGGCTTAAGCCACACACACACACACACACACACACACACACACACCATGCAATGAAACATCTCATTGCAATCTGAACTAACTGCTGTATGTAAGATAAATACATCTCTTAACTTACTTTTTCTAGCTATAGGGTAAAATGTTGATATATTTGTAATGATGATTAAGAATTTATTATACAGGTAAATGGCTTGAAAATTCTCAATTTTTTATTAAATGGAATCTGTTTTTATGATTCTTTTTAATAGCTAATCTAGGAAGTGGTTAGGAAATAAAAAGAAAACCAAAATATACCCACAGTTAAATAAAAGTTCTCTTCCAGAACCTAAATTGGAGTTTTCAGATAGCCTCGTGAGCATTATCTTTTAATAAAGTAGATTGCAAGGAAGAAAGGGAAGAAGAAAACAAGGGAAGAAGGGAGGGAGGTAGGGAGAATGAGAGAGGAGAAGAGAGAGAGACCCTTAGAAACAATGTTGCTTCAGAGCTGTTCTAGGAAATTCTGTATGTCACTGGAATGTGACTCATACTAACATAAATTTGCAAGTAAGAACTCTAATAAGAACATATTTACCCTCCATCCTTAAAAATCCACCAGCACTTCTGCAAGAGAATGTTAATTATAACAATGTGTAACTGACTTTATGGGATTTAAATTCAGAGAAAAAATTTCTTAAAATTAACTTGTGTTCAGCCATGCCTCAAAACTTGTTTCCAAAACTTAAGAAATGAAAATTCTGAACTTAGTATTCCCAATATTGAATGATTTTCATTTCTGTAGAGCTCTTAATTTATAGGGAATTTTCCTAGTCATTATCGTCTTTGAGTTTCTAATCTACCTATAGGGTAAATTGGAATTGTTAGCCCCATTTTACAGATAATCACAGTTATATGTGATTAAATGAATTATTTAAAAAATTTGCTAGAACTGAAAATCAATTATAAAGCAATAAATGCAAGAAATTTAATGATAGATTTTATGGAAAATCTCTCTTCTGAATATATTTTGCAAGTGATAATTTCTCATTCATTCCAAAGGAGTCATTTGCGCTAAAAGATAAAATTAATGTGTGTACTAATTCAATCTGTGGCTACTATAGGTAAAGGTGTTCATCTTATTCTTTGCTGCTGATGAGAAAACATGAATTCAAAACATCGAGAAATGGTTCTTTCACTTCGCAAATCTTGTATTTTGAGCACGGCAGATCTAAAATAAATCACCTATTTATTAGACACTTATCAATGCATGTACCCATTTGCCATGAGGCCCTGAATAGCATTAAATTGGGAGCAGTATCAAGTAGTAAAGGAAAAGAATCACACTGCTTTCATCTGTGCCCCTAACTCCAATCTATTAGAATTTCAAAGCCACCTAAATATCCTAAATCAGAATAAAAATGCAACCATGAAGAGTCAAAATGCAGATAAGGTAAATTGCTAACTAAGAAACCAGTAGGGAGTGCAAGGTATTTGCTCACTGTGCATCTTCCTGGTGTTAATTGTCACTTCTCTGAAAATCTCTCCAACTCTTCAGATATAGGGACTGTTCCATCCTGTAGATTTGCTCCAGGGTTAGTTTATATCACCACATTTTTAGCATATCGTATGATAATTTTGTTTATGCTTCCTTCTTCCCCAATAGACTATGAAACACTTAAAAGTAAGAACTAAGTCTTGACCTTTGTATTCCTAGGGCCAGTGTAATGTCTAGTATGCAGTATATACTAAAGTACAACAATATGTAATTAAGAATGAATGATTTACATTGAGGGAAGCACAAGTATATTCTCCAAGGAGTAGAGCCTAACCAGGATCAGAAAAAGAGCCGGGAATACAGCCAAGGTTCAGATCAAAGTGTTTCACGTATTCATAATCGATCATTTTGACTATTCAGTCATTCCATGTTTGCTCTCCATACAGTTATATCTAACTCTGAGGAAATACCATGATAGTTATTTTTTATTCTATAAGCTAACAGCTAGCATATGCATCAAAAAAATCTCATTTGAAAAATTGTGTGAAAGGGGGCTTCCCTGGTGGCGCAGTGGTTGAGAGTCCGCCTGCCGATGCAGGGAACACGGGTTCGTGCCCCTGACCCACAGAAACATGCCGCAGAGAGGCTGGGCCCGTGAGCCATGGCCGCTGAGCCTGTGCGTCCGGAGCCTGTGCTCCGTGGCGGGAGAGGCCACAACAGTGAGAGGCCCGCGTACCACAAAAAAAAAAAAAAAAAAAAAAAGTGTAAAAGAATGTTTTAATTTTCTTTTTGTGTGCCAAAATAAGCATAATATCTGTGTACTTTTCACTCTGTTTTACCAATCTTAAAATGTTTGTAAAAAATATTGGAAAACTTGCTTCTTTGGATCAGAGCCAACCTTCCTAAACTATGTTTAACTGAAGTAATTTCAGTACAGGTACTCATTAACTTTGCTATCTAAGAGCTCAGGTTCTCCAGGTAGGTCACAAATTCAGCTTCAATCCCGGACAAATCACTCAACCTCTGAGCACTTTTGTTAGCAAGTCAGTAAGATGAGTAGTTGTACGAGATAACTTCGCAGGTTCTGTCCTGCTCATAGCACTCTGTACTGGTATAACTCCTCTTCAGGAATCTTAGTACAAACTCTGTAGTTGTTTCAGTCCTTGCAACAAACAGCAAATAAAGACAGCCTTCCTTCCCTCTCCAAATCCATCAGGTCCTTCAGTGTTTATATCCTATCAGTGGGGATCTGGCATGAAAATTTTTTTAAAAAGAGGTGGGGGGATGATTCCTAGAATAATACTTACAACAGAACATGAGGCAAGACTTAGGTGTGAACAAATAGGAACCATATACACAAAGCCATCATCGTGGTGAAAGATTTTAAACTGGCCTCTAAGATACCCAGCTACTCCTGTCCACATCCTTGTAGGTTCTCCTCGTTTTGAGTATGGGTGTGACCTGTGATTAGCTTCTAACCAGCAGAAGATGGCAAAAGTAATGGTATGCCACTTCATGATTATGTTATATAAGACTCTGTCTTGCTAGTCAAGTGGCTCTTGAGTCTCTCTTCCTTGCCAGCTGTGAAGAAGCAAGCTGCCAGGAAGTGACAACTCACACTACAGGAAAATGCTAGTCTCTGGGAGCTGAGGGCGGCCTCAGCCCTAGGCTGCAAGGAAATGAACTTGCCAATAACCTGAGTGAGCTTGGAAATAAATTCTTACCCAGCTGAGCCTCTGATGAGACCACAGACCCAGCCAAAACCTGGACTGCAGCCTGGTGAGATCCTGAAGCACTGAACCCAGTGTAATGTGTCTGAACTCCTGACCCACAGAAACCATGAAATAATAAACATGCGTTGTTTTAAACTGCTAAGTTGGTGGTAATTTGTAATGCATCAATAGATAACTAATACAACTGTGAAGGTAATCTTGGTCTTTTCATGCTTGCATTTTGTGTTGGGTGTTCATCAGTGCCATACACTTAGGTAGTAAAAAGCATTCCGATTCATTTTCTCCCCTCTGGCCAAACAACAGATATAGCTATTTAATTTCCAAAAAAAGGTAACACTTTATTCTCTCAGAAAATTGAAATAAAGCACCTTAGAAAATGAATGCGGAACTTATTCTCAAAGTAACTGATGAGGTCTTTGGTCATTCTTTACAGTTAGGGTCCACTAATACTGATAATAACATCTTAAATTTATTCACTTATTCATCACATATTTAATGAACTTCCATTTTGTGGAAACTGTGAAAAGTACTTTGGGGAATCCAGATATGAATAAGACATGGCTAGTGTGCTAAGAGAAATTGCAACCTTACTACACTAAGTTTTGAGAATGTGTTGACCGTGCAAAAGAGTTTAAGTTGTTTATAATACTGTATGTCTTAAAGGATCATAGTTTCAGAACAGAGGAAAATAAATGCATTATAGCAAAGTAAAATTGCTTGCATGAACCCATCTACAAAATCTTTCTTAAAAAATGTTGATTGTGGGTAAATAATCATGAGTCTTACAGACATGTAATATTTCAATAACTGGATACATGGAAGAGAACATTCTATAGGAGAAAACAGTGAATAAAGGCACACAGAGGTAAGAATGAGGGGCATGTTCTGAGGACAAAGGATTTTGTCTTGAAAGTCATTATGGTTTACTGGAAAGATCAAAAGCACAGGATAGAGCATCAATTAAAAAATAATGAGGGCCTGAACCAGGCTGGGATGGAACAGAGGATCCAGCAGACAAGAAAGAAATCATGGACGTGGATCCTAGAAGAAGCAGGACAGCTGGTTGCATGAGACAGATGATAGAGATGAGTTGAAAATGATTCTGATGTTCCAAGCCTACATGAGAGGGAATAGAAGCATCATTAACAGAATGAGGAAAGCTAAGAGGCAGTACCGGCTTGTGAAGAAGAAACAGTTGGATGTGGTACCTGCTGTATATAAAGGACTAGTGAGAAGGGAGGGTTGAGAAGTAGGTGAGGGAAAGGAGAAGGAATGAGGAAACAAAGCAGTAGTTTCAGCTGAGTATTGGGTTTATGATGAGTCACAAATGTGGTAGAGAAAAATGGACATAGCGATACATACGACACCTTTTCAAGGTGGCCCAGCAACAAGGCTCTTGAATAAGAACATCGAAAAAACTAGGAGGAGATTGGAGTTACTTAATGCTTTTCAGGGTATGTCTTACAACAAAAACTCAAAAGGAGAGCTCTGGTTTGAGTCTTTTCAAAATACGAAAAGAAATGTTTACTAAAAGACTCCATAGAAATAATTAAAGCACAAATTTCAACTATAATGGTTATTTTGGAACATAGCAAGTCCCTTTTCTATTAGGGAAAATTAAAGGGAAAAAAACCTTCCATCTCTATTTTGAATATAGTATTAATAAGCCATGGATCTATAAAAATGGAATATATGCATAGCTGCATTGAGTGTGGAAAGACTGATGAAAGTTCAGGGAAATCTGAAGTTATTTTATATATCTTCTTTGGGCAATTTTCTTACGTGCTTTCCAATTCTTAACACAACCCCCTGTGTTGAAGCAATGATGGCTAGATGCAGGATTATAACAACTTTGCTTTTAGCTATGGAAAGCAAGTTATTTCTTGACTAAGAATGTTAGGTCCAGACAAGCAAATAACACCATGCCCACTAGTCCTATAATTTGCATTTTGTTTTATAAGATTTTCTTGTTTTCCGTGGCTTCTAATTTTGGAATATGTGTAGCACACAACTTGATGTTGTGCCACTCTTTTTCACATCTTAACACATAGCACTTAACATAGTCCTATGCAGAAAAAGTGCTTATGCTTATCAATTGATCTATAATTATACACACACACACATATCTGTAAATTTGAAATTGTGTTTTAAATGAGAAAACAGATGTAAAATAGCTGGTAAACTGCCTGCTCATTAAATACTTAAAAGAAACATGCAACTTAGAAATAGTGAACAAGTTTTGAGATTAAAAACGAAAACTGGGAAACAGTAAGCTTAGGAAACAGAAGCTATATTATATAAAAATATGAAGTATTAACACCAATATAAAGCAAATAATTTATGAATATTTGAGTGGCTATGAGTCAAACAGTCCATGTGGGTCTTGACACATATTAATTTCCCAGTGGCCAGGGAATCTCACCTTAAATGCAAAATATTACCCTCAGCTTTGACTCACAGCAAGATGCATTATGCATGGTCTAGACTGCGCTCACCTCCTCATTCATTCGTAATTCCTCTCTCTCTCTCAGCTCTATTATTAACATTTTATACTTTGCTAGATTTTCTTCGGTCTTATGGTATATACTTAAGGGAATGAAAGAATGTCAATAAACAAACAGAGTCAATTTGTAGAGGCCATGTTTTCTTACAAATATTATGTTGTCAAAAGGAACTGTACTGACAACATGGCCCACACTGCAGAAACTGAAGATTGTTCTCCAATATCCATGCTCTCCTTCTCTTATAGTAAGAGAACTTCCCAATCTTTAGCTGGGCATATAACTATTCAGAATGAACCAAGCCCAGTCCCTTGCAGTTGCAGGCAGCCTTTTGATTTTGTTTTGGCCAAAGGGATGCCAGTAGAAGTATTATGTGCAACTGATAAGTTGTGCCCATGAAAGAAAGTAGCCTGTCCTCTTCTTTCCCTTTTCCACCATCATGGACCATGAAGATGAGGGGGTCACACTAGGAAGCTGAAGCGCAAAAGGAGAAGAATCCTCCAACTTGATGAATTCTTGTCACAGAGCTCCAATATCATTTCAGAATTTTATGAGAGAGAAATAACCTTCTATCTTGCTTAAGCAGTACTACTCTGAATCTTGTCATGTTTTTGAATTTATATCTTCATGATTCCAAAAGCCTCATGTATATTATTGAGGAAATAGGTTCTCTGCTGTTATTTGTTCTTAGAAATCATGCTTGTTTTATTTTCCTTTCAAACTTGTTGTTCCACTTTGAAAAAGGGATTGTATTCAAATAATCTCAGAGCTGTAAGAAGCTTTATGTAACACATGATCTGGTATTTCCTGATGTGCATTCAATTCAAGCAGTAATCTCGTAAAATATAAATAAAGGGCATCAAAGTCAAAAAAGTTTGGAAAACTCTTAAAATTAATTCCTCTTTTTAAGATTCACAAGGCATATTAGCATATCAAAAATAAGAGTATTCCTGAAATAAATGAACATGTTTAACTTTTTCCCCCTAGCAATGGAATATAGAAACATTTAAACACAATATACATAAACATACTTTATAAATACTGTGCTGTGGAACATTCTTTGGAGAATTTTGAAACACTAGATAATGTATAAGTCCCTACTACATGTTTAACAGATAGTCCTTCAGTTCTTACTTAGATACCATCCAATAACAGAAAATTCGCTACGTCAAAAGATGGTCCATTTCACCCACTTCTCACTTTTGAAAATAAAGATATTAAGAAGGATATTAATTAGTTTTATTAAATGTGCCCACATCCACCTTTTTGACCTCCGTCTCATTTGCCACAATGTATATTAAGGATCATTTACCATTTTAATGATGGCATCTGAAAGTTCAATGAACTCATTTGAAACAACTCACATACTCAATCTAACTAGCAGATTGAGTTTCTCTTCAGCAATGTTTGATCAATTCATTTCAGTTTCACAAGCATTCTACATGTTAGAGAGGAAGAAGTAAATTGAGTAAATCTTATTTTCACTCAATCATCTGATAACCTAGCAAAGAATATTCAAAGCAAGCCAATTATCTTCAGTATGACCAGTTTAATTACTTGCCATTTGACTAGGATCTTGAGAGTTGCAAAGCCAACGAGTTATATAACTAAAGTGCTCATTTAGTCTTCTACATCCATTCTCCTAATCAATAATTATTGCCACGATACAGTCATAAATCCATATGTGCATGGGCCACATTAATCTTTCATTAGTCATAATAAAGCACAGTCTATTAGCAATTTTAAAATAATGCTAATCAACCAAAATAATAAAATTTATGACATAACTAACTTTATATAAATGGATATGGTAATGTGTATGGTAATAGTAACTGTTTAACCATGAAATTAAAAATTGTTTTACCAACATAACCAATATTTGAGAAAAGAGTTTCTAAATGATTTGTTTTGATCAACTTTTTAAAAGAATTATTGTCTTGGCCAGTTTGCTTGTGATCGAGCTGCTTTCAAGCTGATTATTTGCTACCCTTTAATAAATTGACCAAATATATAGTTCTCAGGAATTTTTTTAAGCTGCATTCAATAAGTTTAACTAATCAAATTGATTTCAGTCAAATCTCTTGGACATGACTAACTGTAGCTCTCAACATTAAATGTCAGTAGTTTAATTAAAGAGAATTAATAGTGATTCTACTGAGCTCTGATAATATATAAACATTTGAATAGCCATCTAATGATTCTACATGGACAGTTTGGTTCTGAATACAAATATATTCTTGAATAAATTAATAATGTTCTTGTTTCTTTTCCTAATTACAATTTCACATTAAGCTTATTCAAATGTCTTATCACATTGGTAAGGTATTTGTGGGTATTAATTCTATTTAAAACTAAAAAAGTCTCAGGATACATTTGGTTCTTGAGCTGTTTGTTGGACACATGTTTTTACAAAGAGTGGGCATTTAATATGGGCTGGACTAAAGTTTGGCTTCAGCCTTGGTATTAAGCCCAAATCTGCTATTAGGCTTGGTTTCAGACGTGGCTTTGAGAAGGTCAAATAGTCAAACACCTACTTCAGTGTTATTTCTGGCCTCACTGAACTTGTGTATGATCAATGCTCATGTAATGAATGGCTAGATAACCCTAATTTCTAATCACAATAGCAACATAAATAAAGACAGCAAGTCGTTTGGATCCATTGTTAATATGAGAACATGTAACTTGGAGGAAACGTCCCTATGACCTTTATATATTAAATAATTATTTCAGTCACTAATGCAAATTTATTTTTTCTAAGAGTAAAATGATGCAATAATTTATATTTAATATTGAAAGCTGCTAATTTTATGTCAAAAATAATTTAAAACATCCAAAGCTTTAAATAGGGACAGGCATATATTTAATAAATTTAAAAATACACAAATTAGCTAGGTAATTTTAGGAAAAACATATATCTTCTTGATCCAAAAATTTTTATGAAATGTAAATAATAATAATTTATGTAAATAGTAAGGTAGAATAGTAAAGATTATAATGCTAATCTTTCCAGAATTATTTAGTTTATAAGCACTGATAACATTAAAAAATAGTTATTTCAAACCATCTTCAGCCCAAGTATAAAGAACACAAAGTACGAAAATGAAGAAGGTTTGAGAGAAAAATGTAGTATCTCAAAATATCTTGCTCCCCCACCTACTTTGGTGGACAGTAAGCATCTATTTCATATCACAAATAATGCGATAGAGTGTCTGCAGAAGCATTCTAAAAGATGAGAGTGCAGAGAAGTTATTGTGCCTGCACAATAATGTTAAACATTTAAACTTTGAGTACTTGATATTTTGATAATAAAATTTAAGAATTTTAAAAGTTATAAAACTTTAGATTTATTATCAACTTCAGAATTTAATTCTATGATTGTGATATTCAGCTTTGGCCTTGGCTTCAGTGGGCCATATATGTATTCAGTGCACTTCTACCAAAAATATAGGAAAATTTACATCTAAACGAATATTTTATTCATATTTTATTCAATCAATTCCAATAAATACAAGTTTGTTTCCAAATTTTGCTTTTAAAAGTTTATGAACTCCATTTTTGTTAGAACGCTGTCTTGGAGACTAACCAAGTTAATTTTGAACCACTGGGTGACCCTAGATAAGTGATTTTCCTTCTTTAAATATTGGTTTCTTACAAATCATGGATAATAACACCTACTTTGCAGTAATGAATGCATTTAATGGGATCACATGTGTAAGGACCTCAACTCAGTGCTTGGTATGTAAAGATCCTCAATGATTGGTGCTTTTCACTTTCTTCTTCCGCTTGCCTATGCCGTTAATGCTTGGAACTGCTGTCATTGTCAGTTTATGGACCACGAAGGAAATTAGAAAGAAAGAAACATAGAAATTTGGAAATGGAAGGGAACTTTTAGAACATCTACTCTATTGTTTTCAATATTTTTAGTAGTAAACTCCTTTCTCAAAATAAAATTCCACATGGAACCCCAATATAAAACTGATCAACTCAGAGCTGTTCTGGTTGAAGCAGAGATGGAGGGCCGTGAATCCACCTGTGTTCCCTTCCTTTCTACGCTGAGCACAGTGGATTCTTGATCACCCCACTCCTAAAGAGTTTCAGGATACTGTAAAGGAATGGAAAGCAGAAAGCATGAGAACTTATGAGTTCTACTTTCTGGAAACTGTCTTTACCCCAAATTGTATGCCCTTATGCAGGTTACTTAACCTCTTTTGTTAATCTCGTTGTTTTTTTTTAAATTTGATAACAAGGAGTTTGAAGTATTCCATTTTAAGACTAATCTATTTCCATCTCTTTTCTTTCCTTTACCACCAAACTTCTTGAAAATAAATTTATGTACATTAAATAGCTTTATCAAAATTTACCAACTCTGGCAAATTGTATTTTCAAAGATGGTTGCAATGAAATCCCCCTTTGCACATGTTCTTTTGCAGTGTGATATTACCAGCAGCCATCAAGAGTTGAAGTCTAATTCCCCTCCCCTTAAGTCTGATTTTCCTCCTTTCATCTGAGCTGGACTTCGTGTCTTGCTCGCGCCCAACACCATGTAGCAGCAGAAAGATACCATGTGATTTCCCAAGCTAGATCAGAAAAGGCCATGGAACTTACATCTGCTTCCCTTAGACAGTTCCTCTTAGAAACAACCCTGGTACCATGTTATGACATGCCCAAGCCAGAGGAGATGTCACCTAGAGGTGTTCTGGTCAACAGTTCTAGCTGAACCCCACAGGCAAGTTATGCCAGACAAGGCACCAGAAATGCGAACAAAGTCTCCAGGAGATTCCAGCTCCAGTCTTCAAGTCACTACAAGCCAATCAAGTGTTGTCAGCTGAGACCCCAAATAAGCCATCACTAATATGCCTTGTCCAAATTTCTGATTTACAGAATTCGTGAGCATAACAAAATGGTCATCTATCTGCCACTAAGTTTGGGATAGCTGATATCTATTTTGCAGCAACAGATAACTAGAAATTTCATAGCTTTATTATTTAACTAAATCCAGTGTTTTCTACTCATTTTTCATCCTCTCTAACCTTGAATTAAATATTCCTCTTACCTTTATATTCATGACAGAGCACATTCTGATTCTCTCACTACCTCAATCTCTTTCAGTGGATTCATTTCCTCTAGCGAACTCTCAAAAGAAAGCATTCCCAGAGGTCCTTCCTCCAGCCCTCTTCCCTGCTGTCTTCTCTTGACTAGCTCATCCACTGCTAGGATTTAAATTATAAATTCAGTTATTCATTAATTCATGCAATAAATATTTACTGAGCACCTACAATGTGTGTCAGACACTGTTCTAGGGACTGGATATATATTACTATGCCCCAAACAGACAGCATCCTTCCTCTGACAGTGCATACATTCTAGTAAGGATATACAGAAAATAAATTAGCATATAATAATATAATATCCCAAGTAGAAATCAGTGCTATGAAGAAATATAAAGCAGGGTGAAAAGAACAGAGGGGTACTCTTTTATACAGAGTTATAATGGAAGATGTTTTTAATAAGATGTATTTGATCAGAGACCTATATAAAATGAAGGATCTAGTCCTACATATATAGAGAGATCATTCCAGGAAAAGGTATGTGATCAGAGTGTTCAAAAACGACAAGAAGGCAGGAATAGCTGGAGGGAGTGACAAAGCAGGACAGTTGTAGAAGATGTAGCCAGAGATTTATTCAGGAAGCAGACGGGATCTTTTGACTATCACAGAGGCTTTGGATTTTATTGAGTAAGATGAGGTGGAAACATCATATATGTTAATGAATCTCTAGTTCTCCTTTCCTTTTGGGCCACAGAAAAATATACTCCTCAACTGGGCAAGACCTTTTGACTAGATGTGGCCAATGAAATATGAGTGGGAGGGACATGTTACCTGCCTGAGCAACCAATAAGGCTACGTGTTCCCCGTGGTTGAGCTACAATAATGTAGAGTCTCTATTAGCCTGGAACCTGAGGGACTATGGGGAACAGAGATCACCATTCCTTTCCCCAAACAGACATACAAGGTTGTACAAGTGAGAGCCTTTCCGGGGGTTTACCAATGGGATGTATTTCTACAGTATAATCTAGCCGACTTTGACTAAGAATGGAAGGTACTGCAGGGTTTGAACGGAAAAGTGACTTGATGACTTATATTTTGAAAAGTTCATATGGCTATTTTGTGGAAAATAGACTGTAAGGAAAAAGAATAAAATCAGGGAGATGAGTGAGAGTCAATAGGAATAGCCCAGGAGAGAGATGATAGTGAAACAGATTAAGGTGGTAACTAGGATGAGTATTATCCAAATTAGGATACCTTTGAGAGTAAAAGAGAATGATGGTGAAAAGTTAAACAAGCATATATAAATCCATTTAAAAGATATTAATAGGATATGCTGATGGACTGAATGTTGAAAGTGAAAGAAAGAGAGGTGTCAAGGATGATTTCAAGCTTGTATCTTAGCAGGAGAAGAATGGAGATGGGGAAGACTAAGAAAAAGTAGATTCGGGGCAGGAGGTAAGGAATCAAAATATGATATTAGAAAAGTTAGGGGGGCTTCCCTGGTGGCGCAGTGGTTGAGAGTCTGCCTGCCGTTGCAGGGGACATGGGTTCGTGCCCGGGTCTGGGAGAATCCCACATGCCGCGGAGCGGCTGGGCCCGTGAGCCATAGCCGCTGAGCCTGCGTGTCTGGAGCCTGTGCTCTGCAACGGGAGAAGCCACAACCGTGAGAGGCCCGCGTACCGCAAAAAAAAAAAAAAAAGAAAAGTTAGGTTTGAAATGCATATTAGATATAAAGGAGAAATGTCACTTAAGGAGTTGGGTATGTGGCTACATAAATAAGGGGAAAAGTTGGGATGGGAGATAAAAAAATTAGAAGTCATGAATATATAGATAGTATTCAAAATCATGGGAGTCTAGATAGAGAAAAGAAGAGGTCCAAGGACTGAGCCAGAAAGATGAGAAGGATCCTTTGAGGAGACTGAAAAACGATGGCAAATAAAGTTAAAAGAGAACCAGGACAGAAAGAGTCTCCAAGAAAAGTAAGTGAAGAAATATCTTAAGAGAAAGTATGCCCTGTGTCAGTATCCGCTGTGATGTCAAGTAAAGTGACTGCTGGGAATATACCATGCGTCTTGGCAACATGGAGATCATTGCTGACCTTGACAAGAACAGTTTCAGAAGAGTGATGAGAACAAAAGCCTGACTGAGGTGGTTAAGAGAGAAAATGTAAAGACAAAAAGTACAGACAGCACATTCAGACAACTCCTTCAGGGAATTTTGCTCTAATTCAGAGTGAATAAATAAAGCAGGAAGTAAATGTGAGGTCAGGAGAAAATTTTTAAGCTATGAGATACAAGTATATTTTTATGTTAATAAGAATGATCTAATAGAGAGGAAATGATGCAGGGCAGAAAAAGGAACAGCTAAAGAAGTGAAGTCCTTGCATTGTTAAGGCAGGGTTTATTTAGTGTATATGCAGAGGATTTGCCATGAACAGAGGCACGGAAAGTTCATCTTCTCTAACAGAAGAAAAGGGAGAGGATTGAGTAAGACGTGGGTTTACAGGTTTGGTTGTATGAGAATGTCAAAGTTCTCATCTGATTGTTTTTATTTTCTCAAAAAAAAAAAAAAAGAACAAAGTCAACAACTGAAAGTCATGAGGTAAGAAGATTAAGGGCACACAGAGAGAAAGAAATTGTGAAACAGTTTTGCCAGTTTATAGGTGAATTGATGAGGGTGGAGGATCTCAATCTGGGCTGCATATTGGATTCACGTGGGGAAACCTTACTTGCAATCAATGCCCACAATATCCCAGAACAATTAAATCAGATTTTCAGGGACTGTGACCAAGGCACAGTTATTGTTTAAGAGCTACCAATGAAATTATTAATTGTAACTAAGTCTCAATTAATTTGATAACCATGAATTTAAGTTAGATAAGGCAACTTGGTTCTTTCCAAACCCCTCCAGAAATGGTAATTTTTTTGAGTGAGTGCAATATTTTTTTTTGAATTTTATTTTATTCTTATACAACAGGTTCTTATTAGTTATCTATTTTATACATATTAGTGTATATATGTCAATCCCGATCTCCCAATTCATCCCACCACCACCCCCACTTTCCCACCTTGGTGTCCATACATATGTTCTCTACATCTGTGTCTCTATTTCTGCCTTGCGCACCGGTTCATCTGTACCATTTTTCTAGATTGCACATATTTGCATTAATATGCGATATTTGTTTTTCTCTTTCTGACTTACTTCACTCTGTATGACAATCTCTAGGTCCACCCATGTCTCTACAAATGACCCAAATTCACTCCTTTTTATGGCTGAGTAATATTCCATTGTATATATGTACTACATCTTCTTTATCCATTCATCTATCGATTGGCATTTAGGTTGCTTCCATGACCTGGCTATTGTAAATACTGCTGCAATGAACATTGGGGTGCATGTGTCTTTTTGAGTTATGGTTTTCTCTGGGTATATGCCCAGTAGTGGGATTGCTGGGTCATACGGCAATTCTATTTTTAGTTTTTCAAGGAACCTCCATACTGTTCTCCATAGTGACTGTATCAATTTACATTCCCACCAACAGTGTAGGAGGGGGTTCCTTTTTATCCACACCCTCTCCAACATTTGTTGTTTGTAGATTTTCTGATGATGCCCATTCTAACTGGTGTGAGCTGACACCTCACTGTAGTTTTGATTTGCATTTCTCTAATAATTAGTGATGTTGAGTATCTTTCATGTGCCTCTTGGCCATCTGTATGTCTTCTTTGGACAAATGTCTATTTAGGTCTTCTGCCCATTTTTTGATTGGGTTATTTGTTTTTTTAATATTGAGCCGCATGAGCTGTTTATATATTTTGGAGATTAATCCTTTGTCTGTTGATTCGTTTGCAAATAATTTCTCTCATTCTGAGGGTTGTCTTTTCATCTTGTTTATAGTTTCCGTTGCTGTGCAAAAGCTTTTAAGTTTCATTAGGTCCCATTTGTTTATTTTTCTTTTTATTTCCATTACTCTAGGAGGTGGGTCAAAAAAGATCTTGCTGTGATTTATGTCAAAGAGTGTTCTTCCTATGTTTTCCTCTAAGAGTTTTATAGTGTCCAGTCTTACATTTAGGTCTTTGATCCATTTTGAGTTTATTTTTGTGTATGTTGTTAGGGAGTGTTCTAGTTTCGTTCTTTTACATGTAGCTGTCCAGTTTTCCCAGCACCACTTACTGAAGAGGCTGTCTTTTCTCCATTGTATATCCTTGCCTTCTTTGTCATAGATGAATTGACCAAAGGTGTGTGGGTTTATCTCTGGGCTTTCTATCCTATTCCATTGATCTATATTTCTGTTTTTGTGCCAGTACCATATTGGCTTGATTACTATAGCTTTGTAGTATTGTCTGAAGTCAGGAAGTCTGATTCCTCCAGCTCCAGTTTTTTCACTCAAGATTGCTTTGGCTATTTGGGGTCTTTGGTATCTCCATAAAAATTTTAAGATTTTTGGTTCTAGTTCTGTAAAAAATGCCATTGGTAATTTGATAGGGATTGCACTGAATCTTTAGATTGCTTTGGGAAGTATACTCATTTTCACAATATTGGTTCTTCCAATACAAAACACGACATATCTCTCCAGCTGTTTGTGTCATCTTTGATTTCTTTCATTAGTGTCTTATAGTTTTCTGAGTGCAGGTCTTTTGTCACCTTAGGTAGGTTTATTCCTAGGTATTTTATTCTTTTTGTTGCAATGGTGAATGGGATTGTTCCCTAATTTCTCTTTCTGATCTTTTGTTGTTAGTGTATAGGAATACAAGAGATTTCTGTGCATTAATTTTGTAACCTACAGCTTTACCAAATTCATTGATTAGCTCTAGTAGTTTTCTGGTGGCATATTTAGGATTCTCTATGTATAGTATCATGTCATCTGCAAACAGTAACAGTTTTACTTCTTCTTTTCCAATTTGTATTCCTTTTATTTCTTTTTCTTCTCTGATTGGCATGGCTAGGACTTCGAAAACTATGTTGAATAATAGTGGTAAGAGTGGACATTCTCATCTTGTTCCTGATCTTAGAGGAAATGGTTTCAGTTTTTCACCATTGAGAATGATGATTGCTGTGGGTTTGTTGTATATGGTCTTTATTATGTTGAGGTAGTTTCTCTCTATGCCCACATTCTGAAGAGTTTTAATCATAAATGGGTATTGAACTTTGTCAAAAGCTTTTTCTGTATCTACTGAGATGATCATATGGATTTTATTCTTCACTTTGTTAATATGGTGTATCACATTGATTGATTTGTGTATAATGAAGAATCCTTGCATCCCCAGGATAAATCCTACTTGATCATGGTGTATGATCCTTTTAATGTGCTGTTGGATTCTGTTTGCTAGTACTTTGTTGAGGATTTTTGCATGTATATTCATCCGTGATATTGGCTGGTAATTTTTTTTGTAGTATCTTAGTCTGGTTTGGGTATCAGGTTGATGGTGGCCTCGTAGAATGAGTTTGGGAGTGTTCCTTCCTCTGCAATTTTTTGGAAGAGTTTGAGAAGGATGGGTGTTAGCTCTTCTCTAAATGTTTCATAGAATTCACCTGTGAAGCCATCTGGTCCTGGACTTTTGTTTGTTGGAAGATTTTAAATCACAGTTTCAATTTCATTACTTATGATTGGTCTGTTCATATTTTCTATTTCTTCCTGGTTCAGTTTTGGAAGGTTATACCTTTCTAAGAATTTGTCCATTTCTTCCAGGTTGTCCATTTTATTGGCATAGAGTTGCTTGTAGTAGTCTCTTAGGATGCTTTGTAATTCTGCGGTGTTCATTGTAACTTCTCCTTTTCCGTTTCTAATTTTATAGATTTGAGTCCTCTCCCTCTTTTTCTTGATGAGTCTGGCTAAAGGTTTATCAATTTTGTTTACCTTCTCAAATAACCAGCTTTTAGTTTCATTGATCTTTGCTACTGATTTCTTGATCTTTGCTACTGATTTCTTTGTTTCTATTTCATTTATTTATGCTCCGATCTTTACGATTTCTTTCATTCTGCTAACTTTGGGTTTTGTTTGTTCTTCTTTCTCCAGTTCCTTTAGGTGTAAGGTTAGATTGTTTATTTGAGATGTTTCTTATTTCTTGAGGTAGGATTCTATTGCTATAAACTTCCCTCTTAGAACTGCTTTTGCTGCATTCCATAGGTTTTGGATCATCATATTTTCCTTGTCATTTGTCTCTAGGTATTTTTTTTGATTCCCTCTTTGATTTCTTCAGGGATCTCTTGGTTATTTAGTAACATATTGTTTAGCCTCCATGTGTTTGTACTTTTTACAGAGTTTTTCCTGTAATTGATATCTAGTCTCATAGCATTGTGGTCAGAAAAGATTCTTGATATGATTTCAGTTTTCTTAAATTTATTGAGGCTTGATTTGTGAACCACGATGTGATCTATCCTAGAAAATGTTCTGTGTGCACTTGAGAAGAAAGTGTAATCTGCTGTTTTTGGACGGAATGTCCTATAAATATCAATTAAATCTATCTGGTCTATTGTGTCATTTAAAGCTTGTGTTTTCTTATTAATTTTCTGTCTGGATGATCTGTCCATTGGTGTAAGTGAGGTGTTAAAGTCTCCCACTATTATTGTGTTACTGTCGATTTCCTCTTTATAGCTGTTAGCATTTTCCTTATGTATTGAGGTGCTCCTATGTTGGGTGCATATATATTTATATTTCTTATACCTTCTTCTTGGACTGATCCCTTGATCATTATGTAGTGTCCTTCCTTGGCTCTTGTAACATTTTTTATTTTAAAGTCTATTTTATCTGACATGAGTATTGCTACTCCAGCTTTCTTTTGATTTCCATTTGCATGGAATATCTTTTTCCATCCCCTCACTTTCAGTCTGTATGTGTCCTAGGTCTGAAGTGGGTCTGTGTACACAGCATATCCATTGTTTCTGTACCCATTCAGCAAACCTGTGTCTTGTGGTTGGAGCATATAATGCATTTATATTTAAGGTAATTATTGATATGTATGTTCCCATTATCATTTTAATTGTTTTGGGTTTGTTTTTGTAGGTCCTTTTCTTCTCTTGTGTTTCCCACTTAGAGAAGTTCCTATAGCATTTGTTGTAGAGCTGGTTTTGTGGTGCTGAATTCTCTGTTTGTTCTTTAATTCTTCTAGGTCTTTGTTAAATATTTCTTGCATCTTCTCAATCTTTGCCTCCATTCTTTTTCTGAGGTCCTGGATCATCTTCACTATCATTATTCGGAATTGCTTTTCTGGAAGGTTGCCTATCTCCATTTCATTTAGTTGTTTTTCTGGGGTTTTATCTTGTTCCTTCATCTGGTACATAGTCCTCTGCCTTTTTATTTTGTCTTTCTGTGAATGTGGGTTTCATTCCACAGGCTGCAGGACTGTAGTTCTTCTTGCTTTTGCTCTCTGCCCTCTGGTGGATGAGGCTGTCTAAGAGGCTTGTGCAAGCTTCCTGATGGGAGGCACTGGTGGTGGGTAGAGCTGGGTGTTGGTCTGGTGGGCAGAGCTCAGTAAAACTTTAATCTTCCTGTCTGCTGATGGGTGGGGCTCAGTTTTCTCCCTGTTGGTTGTTTGTCCTGAGGTGACCCAGCACTGGAGGCTACAGGCTCTTTGGTGGGTCTAATGGCAGACTCCAGAATGTCTCATGCCAAGGAGTACTTCCCAGAACTTCTGCTGCCAGTGTCCTTGTCCCTGCGGTGAGCCACAGCCACCCCCCACCTCTGCAGGAGACCCTCCGACACTAGCAGGTAGGTCTGGTTCAGTCTCCTATGGGGTCACTGCTTCTTCCCCTTCGGTCCTGATGCACACACTACTTTGTGTGTGCCCTCCAAGAGTGGAGTCTCTGTTTCTCCCAGTCTTCTGTCAAAGTTCTGCAATCAAATCCCATTAGCCTTCAATGTCTGATACTCTGGGAATTCCTCCTCCTGTTGCTGGACCCCCCAGGTTGGGAATCCTGACATGGGGCTCAGAACCTTCACTCCAGCGGATGGACTTCTGTGGTATAATTGTTCTCAAATTTGTGAGTGACCCACCCAGTAGTTATGGGATTTGATTTTATTGTGATTGCGCCCCTCCTACCGTCTCACTGTGGTTTCTCCCTTGTCTTTGGATGTGGGGTGTCTTTTTTGGTGAGTTCCAGTGTCTTTCTGTTGATGATTGTTCTGCAGTTAGTTGTGTCCAGAAATGGTAAAATTTATATTCCTGATTCTTGGGACCAAGGACATCACTCTTAGTCCCTACTCATTCTTCAATGAGTCTCTACTGCCTAGCCAGTAAAGTCAAATATCTGTGGCATAGCACCCAAAAGACCTTATATAATAGCCCCAAACTACCTTTTTGAATGTATCTCCATCTATAATGTTCCAGAACTCTCTTGCCCAGATAAACTGGGCTGAGTCAACACTCCAAACATTCCACAAACCTTCACAACTCCCTGTGTTTCATTATACTATTTTACTACTTCCACAGCTCCAAAATTTTAATGACTTCAAACCTGGCTGTGCATCAGAATAATTAGGGGAGGTCTAAAATACACATGAAATAGCCGCATTGCAAGATTTGGAGTAGCGCCTAGAGATTCTCACTATTCTCATGTGATTCTTACAGAGCCAAAATTGATCCCTAAACCAAAGATGAAAACCACTGTACCAAATGAACCCATTAAAATTCTTCTCATACTTCAAGATCCAGGGAATATCTCTTTATCATTTACTCTTCTTGCTGAAATTCATTACTCCCTTTCTCGTGTACACTATGTTTATTTTTTCTATATGCCAGGCACTGATCTAAATGCTTTCATACATATTATCTCACTTAATCCTCACAAGCACCAAGAATCAACATAGCTTAGATATAGTTCCTTCTTACTCTCATCATTTTGCTCCTGGGCCTAGCATAGACAAGTGTTCAGCTTATAGAAATCTCCTGCTTCTTCTCACTCAAGAGAAATAAGAATGTGGCAGAATGAGCGGAAGTCAGTAAAATCAATAGCATCAGGCTGCCTGATGTTGAGACTTGCTGCTGAATGCCTTACCTGAACATCAGCTCTTATTTCTGCTATGAATAACTCCTGTGATTCACAGTGTTGAACTTAGCTTGACCCAGTGACTTTGGCTTCTGCAGAGGGAAATATGGTGAACTGACTGCACCTTCAGGCCAGTCTGCAGCTCCATTTGCAATAGAGCACACCCTCAGGTTGTATCTCAATACAGTTGTGTACTGACCTGGTGTACGGAGCTTGGTACATTGTTTTGCTATGAGGTCAGTACATGTTTTCCCAAGTCTCTTCTTGGGGAAAACATCAACTCATGGGGGACTATCCTAATTAGATAACTTCAAACAGTGAACAAACCCTGCAGGTAAAAATAAGCGGGAAAAAACTGCAAGAAATTTCCAGCTTTAAAATCTTACCAATAGTAGATTTTATCATTTAACTGGATTCTTATTTTTTCTGGCCTAAGTGACAGCCATTTCTCTTTATTATCACTCCCTATGCAATAAAATCAATAATACTATACAACTTACTGAAGCCACAGCAACTTTTTTTTCCATCAAATCATGTAATTTATTTCTTCCAAGGTTCTGGTCACTCCAAACTTAATTCTTGGAACACGGTATTTCTTTTTTTCTGTCATTTTCTGAAGTTTTCTTCCTCTGCGACTATGAGCCTCTATAATTGCTTTTGTTGTCTCAGCTGCTCTGTCTTGACTATTTTCTACACTTCTAACTAAATGCTAAATTTTCTACACTTCTAACTAAATTTCTAACTAAACTTCTAACTAAAGTTCTAACTAAACTTCTAACTAAACTTCTAACTAAACTTCTTCTAACTAAACTTCTAACTAATTTTCTACACTTCTAACTAAATGCTTCTCATTGCCTGAGAGAAATTTCAGCTCAACACCAAACTTTACTCTCTTCTGACTATAAAATACATAAAACCTGCAAACAGGTATCAAGAAGAAAATAAACACTACCTACAACCCAAACTAAGCCACTACTAACAGTAATGTGTTTTTCCTTCCAGGCTTTGATATATCTATATATGAATAACTATATTTTAACAATTAGGATAATGTTATACATAGTTTTTACTATAATTAAATTATATATATCAGATTTTGTGCACTTTCCATGTTCTTTGGGAAAGGAGACTTAATATTTAAAAAGCAAATTATTTTTAATGACTATAATACTTTACCAGACACTACTATGATTAATTATTTTCATACTGTTGAATGTTTAGGATACTTTCCATCTTCTACTTCTATTACAAACAATGTTATGAGCAACCCTATAGCTACTTTTAAACTGTCAAAAAGAACTTTTATCCTTAAACATAGATCTCTGACATAGGTCTGAATTTTTCCCAAGATAGATTTATAGGAGGGAAATATTACTGAATGAAAGAGCACAAAAATTCTGTTCCTTCCTTCATTCAACCTAAAAGATAGGTTGTTAACACCTATTTGGTGCCAGACCCTATCCTAGGCTCTAGAAATACAGCTATGGACAAGTTGCAGCACCCATCCTTATGAGGCCAACAGTTCAGCCGGAGATACAGTAATTGTACAATTGAACTAAGCATCTTCAGTACTGAAATAATACTAAGTACAGTAGATGTTCCCTTAACTAACTTCCATTTAAGCAACTCTGGATTATTTGATGTTCTTCATTCCTAGCCTTTGATTAGTGGATTCCCCAACACCAAGAGTAGCATACTCTTGGTTAATGGCTACTTTTCCCAGTGGAATTGTGTAATTACCAACACTCAGCTGTGTGTGTCCCCAAACATGTCTATATCCGTTTTACTTGTTACTGCACTTACATAATTCAATTAACTATTATAAAAACTGATGCTATTTGAATGTGAAAGCTTTGGTAAGATTCAAGAAAGAGGAGTAACTAAAAATGTATTTCTGAAGAGTTAGGTGTGAGTGAAAAAGTGTAAAAGATTAGAGAAAATGAGATGTGGAAAGATGTTGCACACAGATTATTCAGCAAGTGTCTCAGATTCTTGAATCCCAACCTGGAAATTGAGATGATACATTATGAATGTTGTTTATACAGGGAAGATAAGGCAAAACTCTATTCAGAGGACCAGTCTCAAAGTAAAGGCCTTAGCCCTCCATAAAAGTTGAATGAACTGATGTATCTTTTTGCCAGTTTTAAATTTTACAGTGTCCTCCTTAAGTCAGCTGTTGGACTAACTAATCACTCCTGGTCTCAATGACAATGAATAAAAGATAAACTATTCCTTAACAAAAGCAAAGCTCTTATAAAATAGTCTCAAACTGTTTTGTTGAAAGTTAGTCTAATTCTATTCCTCAAAACTAATTCGTGTCTATTTACCATAAATTAGCTACCACTTAGTATTCAGAATCTTTGCTAATTATATATATATATATATATATATCTATCTCACTGTTATGCTTTTAGCAAATTAATAGTAAAATGGAACAAATATTTTTATGTTTATATGTTTATTGGGAATTTGTATTTCTTCCTTTGTGAATTTTCTGCTACCCTGTAAGAGTGTTTGTGGGGTTTTCCCTTAATGATTTGTAAAACATTCTTAAGGTATTTCAGCTATTACCTCGTTATCTGTCATAAATATTTTTTGAAGTCTGTTAGCTAACTGACCAAAGTTTTAATTCATTTCATATAGTCAAATTCATCATTCCATAACTTTCATCTCTAAACTTATCTCTATCTTGTAAATGATATAACAATCAACAGATTTGATAGGGATTACAGTCAATGTTCTATCTCAGAGCCATTTTACTTTATTTTCATTTTCTTTTATTACTATTTCTTTGAGTTTTAACAATCAAAGATTATCTGACACACCTTGTTATTCCCCTGTGTGGTTTCTTCTCCATTCTTTAACATCTCTCTTCACAAGGATAAAACTGAACATTGTTCTTTCTTCACATCATAACCCTTACCCCATTGGTGCTACCTGACAGTTACATAAATTGCAAAGCACTTTGGTATATAACCATTTAGTAGTAGTAGTATGTAAATATGAGTCATATTCCGGTTTAGACAGGGTGAAAATATTATACGAAATCCACTAATGTTCTCTTAAATGAAACTAATTTGGAATCTTTGAACACTTCCCAATATCCATCACTTTTATTTCTGATATGCTTGTTTAGAAATTTTGTGACTGAGTCCAGGAATTCATTCCTACAGTCAATAACTACTAATCAGATACATACTCCTAGCAAGATTCTGTGCTAATGGCTGAAAATAACACAGAAAAAAACAGATGTGGTTGCTGCATTGCTGAAACTTGCATTCTAGTGGGGAAGAGAGATGGCAAACAAATTATACCAATAAAAAGGAATTATAACTTTAATACGTGTTATGAAGAAGTGCAGAGCGCTACAAGAGCTCGTAATTAGGGTTCTTTGAGGAAATGCTCTCAGAGATTAGCACTGAAGGACTGGAAATAATTAGCCAGTAGACTAGACAGCATTGGAGTTGGCTGAGTGGCTTACAAAATTCAGAATAACTCTGTGCTACCACAACTGTTTTATGCGAGCTTGGCCCACAGCCCGAGCTGATTAAAGTAGGCATGGACATTTGATCCAAGGTGAGCTAATTCTGGGGACTAAACCTAAGAGAGGAGAATCAATGCCGCTCTGGTCAGAAAAGAGTCAACACAGGAGGGAAAGCCAGCACATTGCTGTCGCTGTTCTCTGCATGAGGAGGAAGGAAACTGTAGGAGAAGAAAATGAAGTTTGTATCAGAAAGGAATGGACATGAGGGGCAGAGACAAAAGGGGATCAAGGCAGCATTTAAGTTTCTTGTGCCAGTTGTCCCCAAGGCCCTTCATGCAGTTATGTGAGACGCTGCAGTGTGCTTCCAATAAATCCCTATTTTTCCAAACTTGCTGAATATTAATTTCTGTAACTTTCAATCCAAAGCAAGCTAAGTCACAAAAGCATGTTAAATGGGGGGAAGTGAACTGCAGACAGAGAGACAACATACACCAAGGCTCAAAGCAGACGAAAGACTGAGACTTTGAAAGAATCCTTTAAGATGGAAAGAAAAATCATCTGAGATGAGACTAGTCAGGTAGGAAGAGCCGGAATCTTGGGGTGCCTTATAGGCCATATACAGAATTGGGGATATAGCCTATGAGAAATGTTCACACCATTCCTACTAAAGCAGAAAGGGAAGGAAACAAACAAACAAAAAAAGCAATTCATTGACTGAAAAATATGTTCCTCCCAGGCATTTAAAAAATATTTTCAGCAAACATTTTTGAGCACCTATTATATGCCAGGTGCTGCAAAAGTGTAGCAGGGGCTGGGGCAGCAGGGGGAGGGATAAGTATTTGATTTCCCAGAAAACATTATTTAAAAGGTACATTGTTCGTATATATATATATATATATATATATATATATATATATATATATATATATATATGTATAACTGAATCACTTTGCTGTACATGTGAAGCTAACGCAATACCGTAATTAACTATACTTGAATTTTTTTAAATAGTTAAAAAAATAAATTAAAAAAATTTTAAAGGTACATTTTTCAATAATTTTGAAGAAATGTAACATTTGTAAAGATTGTTATGAATAACCTAAGAGCAGAGATTCTCAACTGGGAAAAGCCCCACCTCCCACCCTGCCACCCCCAGACACATTCAGCAATGTCTGAATACATTTTGGGCTATTAGGACTGAGGCGAGGGGCTGCTTGCATCTAATAGGTTGAGATTAGGGATGCTGCTAAAGTCCTGCAGTGCATAGGACAGGCCCTCCACAACAAAGAATTATCCACCCCTGAGTATCAGTCGTGTCAATGTTGAGAAACCCTGCCTTAGAGGAAGCAAGGCGATAGTAAGACTATCTATTAGACATGAAGGAGCCAGAGTAGAGATTTCATTCAGCCTTGTCCTACCAGATGTTAAAACTTGCCTAAGCCTCTGAGGCACTGAAGCAGGCCATCTTTTGCATTCTAGAAACTTACTAATGGGGTACCATAGGCCAGAAAAATGTGAAGATGAATAGACAGCAACACTATCAATCCTAAGATACCAATGAGCATATGATCCTGTAGAACAGTGAAGTGACTATCCAACTCCGTCTAGGGGATCAAGGAACACTTTTGGGGGAGAGATGTCTTAGTTGCTGCCTAAGGAGGTAAGAGAAGGATCAGAAGAATCAGTATCAGAAGAATGAGAAGGAATTAGTCAAGCAAGTTTGGAGCAGACATAGGGTGAAAACTGCACATAGAAGAAGGCTGAAATGCAAAGATCTGGAGCTGTAAGAGTGTATGGAATGTCCATGGGGCTCAGGTCCTCAGGACATTTGAAGCAGAGAGCCCAGGAGGGTCAAGGCTAGCAGAGAGAATGCTGGAGGGGTAAGTCCTGCTGTCCTCAGAGGGGCAGGAACTCAAACTGAAAGCAGCAATCGAGTTTACAAAGCACAGTTTTGTGACCTGGTGTATTGTGAAGCGGGAAGCAGTGGCATTTTTAGGTTAATTCTGACTTAATATGCTTCAAGTCTATTTTTATACATGTGCCTGAAATGCCTGAGTTCTGTATTTCACTGTGCCTGGATATTTATATCAAGAGTGTGATAAATCAGTGATAATGTTATTTGGCATGTTTCACAACCAGTCAGTTTGACTGACATAAGGAATCAACCTCGCATATTTTAAAACTTCTTAAATTTACTTTGGTTATAAGGCTGGATATATGAAACACCCACCTCCATTGTTCCTTGACAAACCTTCCTTTAATTTTATATACATGTTAATCTGCAATAGATACCCTTCAACCAGAGAAAAGACAATAAGCAGCGCAGATTCTGGGACTAGAAGCCTTACTAAAGACACTGGTTGAGAGATGACAGAACAAATAAGCCAAATGAAAAATCTCAGGTAGAGAGCAAAACAATTTGATACCAGTTGCCGGGAATTATCTGTTTCTAAGGTAACTCCCACCACAGCTTGCTGTCTTCAGTATCTCTAATACTATGGAAAATTTTCAGGCTTTTTTCTTTTCTTAAAGGTCTTTTTCTCTTTGAATTATTCAAGATCTCCAGTTAAACAAAAATTTTACTATTTTCATGACCAGCTTTCTAGTAAAGGAGCAAAGGAAAACAATAATGTTTCTTTTAATTCAGTTTCTCTTCTGAGATTGTTTTACCAAGACAGTGGGAAAGTGAGGATGGTGATACACAAATACTTAAGAGACAAGGAACAGGCAGCATGAAGGAAATTTAGAATGAAAGCAAGGTCAAGGCCAGCAGTCAGAAGCCAAAAATTATAGAGGTGCCAGAAATAAAGGCTCAGCAAGGTCAACCATCAGCATGAGACAGTCAAGATCCCGGTTACAAAAAAGTTCTTATACTGGCACAAAGCCTCTTCAGTTTAATTCAGCAAAGACTGATGGAGTGCCTAACCCTCAAGGTACTATGCATGTCCATGTCTCCTGCTGGAGCAAGGGTCAGCCCTAGCGAGAGGTCAGGCCACAGTCTGCGTGTACCAGTAGGTGAGTCCCAGTATAAACGTGGTCCACAGCGCTGTATCTGCCGTGGATAGTGTACAACCATGGCAAGAATAGACTCTGGCAAAAGAGCTTCATTATATTATACCAAAAGCTCTCTCCCTTTATTCAAAATTTAAATAGTCAACATAGGACTTCTTTTCTTCCCAAAAGAAAGGTATTTTGGAAAAATCTTTCTCAATCCAGCATACTTCTTAAGGATGAGGCTAATTCAAAGAGCAAAAAGGTAGAAAGTTAAAAGACCAACTGATAATGGGGTATCCGAATGGGTCAAGGGAGGTAAATGGATAAATAGAGCCCAGATAAACCAAGCCATGTTTTCAGTTTATTACCCTCAAATTAAAGACTGGTCACTGCCAGTTAAAGCTCAAGTTTTAAGAAAAGGACCGGGGGTTTTAACGGCACAGTCTTCGTAGGTAAGTTTTGTTTTTGTTTTTTGCTCGTGATGCAAAGGTGTATAGAAAACAATTACACTTAACACTAGATTATGAATCTCCTCAGCCACCCACAAAAGCACATAGGGAAAAAAGATAGGAGGGAAAAAAATACCATTTGGTTTGTTCAATCAAAGAGCTTCTCCCACACTGGGGAACTTGCTCTTTATTTTGGGCGGGGTGTCAAATGGTCAATATCAAGTGCAACTTAAGTGTCTATATTCTAAAGGCAGAGGCTATTTTAGCACAGTGTGTTCTTGATTTTCTTAAAAAGCTGAACTCTGTTGGTCTTGAAAACGTCAGGTACAAATCCTCTGAAATGTCTGACATCTTCAGTTTCCAAACAATGGATAGCATTAATGTGTATGAAGAATAAGAGGCCAAGTTAAGAACCTGAGTTTATTCAGATTTGTGAGATTTTTATAATGAGGCCATTTAAAGGATTCTCATGTCAAGGCCCAATGGACTCAGTGCAATACTTTCAATAAATTAAACTAAAACACATATGATGAGACTCAATTTTTCAAAAACCTCAAAGCATGAGGAGCCCTAAATATTTGATGTTTTAATTTCATCAAAAATACAAAATAATAGCCACAGACTGAAACCTTGGGGCAAACCAAAGAACTGTTCACCACTGAAGAAGACATTCCTTCTCTGCAAAGCCCTATGCAAGTCAGATTTAAAATTAAGCCACAGTTACATAGGATGTCTCTCTGAGGAATTTTCACTTGATGTTGAAATACACTAGCCTCAGATTCAGCGTGTGGCAACAACTGATGTTGCTTCAGCTGGAGAGGAGATGAGTGGCCACATGCACAGAGAAGCGGAGCAGGTCAACGGAGGGAAGATGGAACCGGACATGCAGAGAAGAGTTGAGATTGATCACCACATGGAGAGGGAGACTAAGGGACGGGCTGCCTTTGTATCAGAGTATGTTCATTAGGTCTTGCAGGAGAACAGGGACAAACTTCCGAAGAAACTTATCTCACTAAAAGCACGTGAGGAAGAAGACAGCAATCATGAAAGGTTATTTCAGAAAAGTCTTCTCTGTCTGTAAATACAAGTCTGAGATCCCTGAGTCAGATAAATTATTTGTTTGCTGAATTACTCTACGGCACTCTGTTCTTAAAACAAAGTTGGGATACAGTAGTTCCCCCTTACCCACGGTTTCAGTTTCTGTGGTTTCAGTTACCCAAGGACGATGTGGTCTGAAAATATTAACTGGAATATTCCAGACATGAACAATTCATAAGTTTTAAATTGCACCCCATTCTGAGTAGCATAATGAAATCTCAGAATGTCCTGCTCAGACCCGCCTGGATGTGAAGCATCCTTTGTTCAGTGTATCCCGCTTGTTAGTCACTTAGGAGTGACTGACGTTATCAGATCAGCTGTGGGGGGATTATAATGCCTGTGTTCAAGTCACCGTTGTTTTACTTAATAACGGCCCAAAACACAAGAGTAGTGATGCTAGCAATTCAGAGATGTCAAAGACAAGCTGCAGAGTGCTTTCTTTAAATGAAAAGGTGAAAGTTCTTGACTTAATAAGAAAAAATATCATGTGCCTAGGTTGTCAAGATCTAAGATAAGAATGAATCTTCTATTTGTGAAATTGTGAAGAAGGAAAACAAAATTCATGCTAGCTTTGCTGTCGCACCTCAAACTGCAAAAGTTAAAGCCACAGTGCGTGATAAGTGCTTAGTTAAGATGGAAAAGGCATTAAATTTGTATAGTAAGATACTTTTAGAGTGAGACTAGATTCACATAATTTTCATCACAGTATATTGTTATAATTGTTCTATTTTATTATTAGTTATTAATGTTAATCTCTTACTGTACCTCAGTTATAAATTGAACTTCATCATAGGCATGTATGCATAGGAAAAGACATAGTATATACAGGGTTTGGTACTACCCATGGTTTCAGGCATCCACTGGGGGGGGGTCTTAGAACACATCCCCCATGGACTAGAGGGGGCTATAATCCTGTTTACGAAGCAGTGGGATTCTAGATATTGGGGAAATTGTTATTTAGGAAAATCCAGAAAAGTGAGGTTGACCCAACAATTGTAGAAAAAGCAACAGAAAAAAACTCAGAACATTGTATTTCTCATTTTATTCTGCTTTGAATAGTCCAGAATTAGAGTAACCTATAATACAGAGAAGTAAGTCTTTGAAGGATCATAAAGGTCAGAGCCCGTTTTTGAAGATGAATTGAGGAAGTTGGGGGATATTAATTCTAAAGAAAGGAGGACTAATAGAAGACAGGTGCCTGAAAATATTTAAAGGATCATTACACAGAAGGAAGTCACGCGATGCCTTGTTATCTATTTTCAGTTGGCTGCAGTTGTGCAGCAGACGTTAATGACTTCTAATTTTGGAAGTAGTTGCATACATACACACATAAACAAGTAAACAAATGTATAAATATATAAAGACAGGAGAAAAAAGCTTTTGAGTAAGTTCAAACACTTTGATATTTCAAAAAATGAAGTTTATGAACTTGTAGCAAATTGTGGCAACACATAGAAAAAGCTGAAGACTGGTCAGGAGTATCATAGAGGAGAGTCACGCCCTTATTAGTGGTTATGGTATATGACCGCCAAGATTTTACAGTTCTGAAATTTTGAGTTAATTGGTTAGCTTGGGAAGAGAAAATGTTCAGTATTAATAATAATACTGGAAAAATAATACATACTTGGCTTCGAAGAGGTAGTTCTAAAAGTGTTTAATTTATGTAGATTATTGGGGCAGGTGGTGCTTTAAAGATGAGACTTTATAAACTGGTACTTTCTCATTATTCATTTAATAATTCCTTCCCTAGAAAAGCCAAATGAGACTTCATGAGAATTCCACTTTAAATTATTTCTACATTTCAGCCAGTAGAGAAACACTTCAGCCTTGAGCTTCAGACTGACATGGAGTGGCAGGCATCTCCTGTTTGAAAAAGACTCTTACCTACGTGGTTTTCTGAGAAATATTTCAAGGCATTTGCAGCAAGACTGAAATCTGGTCAAGTAGTGTTTCAATGTTGCAGTATTCAGAAATGAATCATATATGGAGTCATTTGTTTCTCAAAACAGAAGGAAAAGTTTGTTTTATTGTTACAGTAGTAGAAAAGAAAGCAGCGTTTTCTACATATTTTCAACCGGTTATTATTCCTTTGAGATACCGAAATTTATATTATTATATTACCGAGACTAAGGTCTTTATTATTTAGGTTAAAATGAATCATTTTTACAGAAACTAGGTTTTAAAGCTCATTACACCCAAAGATTTCCATTATGATCTAATTTGAAATGAAAGTAAACAAACAGTAATTTTATTCTGCTAAAATAAGAAGTCACTGTGCTTCAACAAAATATCACAAAACACAGTTACAGAGAACTAACAAACTGGCTAAAAAGCACAACTCGTGAACAATTATCAGCCATGTGAGAATCCATTATTAGTTCATAGAAAATCAGCTTTGTCTATGAGGGGTAACTGGCTGTTTCCTCATCCCTAGATGGTATATTGTTGCCTGCCTTAAAAACACTCCACAAAGCAACCTTATCTGGAAGTAGTACAAAACTTAGAAGTATATACACAGTGTATATTTATATCTTAATATAATACAAATAGACTATCTAAAATTCAAAGAAAGCTACTATCATGTCGAGCTCAGGATCAGCTACAGAAATGAGTGTAAGTCAAAAGGAATTAAGAATGATGAAATAGTCTCCTTGATGTGGTAGCTGTTGGTTCCTGGGAAAACAGCAGAGAATAAACAGAAGTTTCATAATTAGAAGAAAGTCAGATGATAAACTGAGAAGTTTCCAAGGCAAGTAGTTCAGTTATTATTGTAAATCTCAGGTGTCTAAGACAGATGCTGCCTAATCGTGTCCGCGATTAGGACACGATCGCTACACTGCTAGCAGTTGTAGCAGTGACAAAAATATAGGAGCTTCTTTATTGTGACACCAACCATTCAGTGAGACTTACTAAAATGTAAATATATTTAAATTTATATTATTCTTAATACTTTTTACTTAGGTTCCCTTGTTTACTCAGAGACACTATCTCTTTGGGAAAAAAAGCATATGGAGACTCCAGATATGCCCAAGAGCTTAGTCACCCCCAGATTCTGGCTCCCAATATCCCAAGACTCAAGTTTCTCATTGCCTTATAGGGTCAGGACAACTGCCATAGAGACCTTGAAATATCACATCATGAAACATTGTGGCTCTACGATCAACCTTTGATTTATTAACAAGAATAGGATTTTTAGCACAGAAATCGTCCCTGTGAGGAGTTGGTATCAGGGCTTTGAGAGAAGGCAGATTAGAAACATTAAAAAAAAAAATCCCCTCAACAACAAGGACCTACTGTATAGCATAGGGAACTATATTCAGTATCTTGTAATAACCCATAATGGAATAGAATCTGAAAAAGCATATATATATACACAAACACACACACAGACACACACACAGACACACACACACACACATATATATATGAATGAAACTGAATCACTTTGCTGTACATCTGAAACTAACACAGTATTGTAAATCAACTGTACTTCAATTTTTTAACATCCCCTCAAGGGATGAGATAAGTTTGCATCCTCTGGGGAAGACTACCCATTTTCCAAACAGAGTATCTCAGCCCTTGGAAATACAACTTATTACTGAAGTTCCCCAGTGTGTCCAGAGGCATAAGCAATCATTTGATAACTCTAAAGTCTAAAGCAGTTTGCCACTAGCATTCATATAAACAATCCACAAAATAAGGTTCTATAAAATACAAAACATCCAACATACCATATGGAAAGAGTCCAGGACGTTCCTATTAATAGAATAGATAAATGGTTGCCTAATCCCATTTTATAAGATCATAATTCCTTCACTAACACTACAATAGAATGTTTGTGTTGAACTAACCACAGAATTCATTGTATAAAATAAGCTTTTGTTCCACTTTGCTTGATGATATTAAAAGTAATATTGGGCTTCCCCGGTGGCGCAGTGGTTGAGAATCTGCCTGCCAATGCAGGGGACACGGGTTCGAGCCCTGGTCTGGGAAGATCCCACATGCCATGGAGCAACTAAGCCCGTGCACTACAGCTACTGAGCCTGCGCGTCTGCAGCCTGTGCTCTGCAACAAGAGAAGGCCGCGACAGTGAGAGTCCCGCGCACCGTGATGAAGAGTGGCTCCCGCTCGCCGCAACTAGAGAAAGCCCTTGCACAGAAACGAAGACCCAACACAGCCATAAATAAATAAAAAAATAAAAAAGTAATATTAACTTACATTTTGAAATAAATATATTTAGAGTCCAGATTAGAAGTCCAGACCCTTTTTGAAAACTGAAACTTTAGCTGAGGAACAAAAAAGTCAGTCTTGAAAAGTGGCAATTCCAGTACTGGTCAATAGTAATATCCTGGAGTATCTTCATAGGTGCTGTCATTGCATGTCTGATATACCAGATGGATAGACTTTTTCCCTATGCTTATTAACGTAGTGTAAATATTATTGTGGCTTGACATCTGATATCCCATAGCATATTTTTTCCAAGTTTTTAAGAAATTGGGTTCAATGTTTCTTCTATTCAAACAAATATACATCTTCACTTTCAATAGCATTCTCTAAATGGTTAGATTCAAGTTCAAAAATACTTCTGAAAGATGAGTGGGCCTCATTCTAGTACTTCTACCAAGGTAATACAGAATTTTCATTAATGACACAATTTCTTAAAAGTTTACAACTTATGTGAGAATTCTGTACTCTGATAAAATAAGATCACAACCCCAAAACAAATTCAAGTAAGAAATCTGTAAAGGATAACTTTTTAAATGTTTCCGTGATACCAAGTTTGACTTGATTAGAGTTACTGTCTTTGTTTATGTAACTTGAATATTATTTCAATTAAAATAAAAACTTGATTTGTGATTAAATGAGATTTGTAACCTAAAACAACCACCAGGTCAATGGCAGCTCTGAGAATGACAGTCATATTTGATAGAGATATTTCATTTCCTCCATACAAATACAGAGTTTCAATGACTGTTAAGTTACAGTGGTCAAAGTTCTGCAATTTCAAAATCCAAGCTGTTACTCTAGGAAAACTAAAGACTCGAGTTCATCTCCCAGAGTATTTCATCAAATAAGTCATGTTGTTATCATAGCTTGCAGTCATCCCTTCCTTCTTACTTCTCACACGCGTTTCTCATCTTTCTCTGAGCCACCTTCCAACCACCTACACATTTCCTCCCGTTACAAGTCTTTCACTCATCCATTACATATCGGCCATATCCTACCTTCACTGACCCTCTCAGGCTGACATATATTTATTCAGTGTCTAGTAATTTTACTTTTTTTTCAACACTAAGGTGGACTTTACCATTTCTTCTGCTGTTTATACACATGTGCACATGCTTTGTCCTTATCTGTGAATAGGTAAGATTTTATTAAATACTTGTTGTGTTCAGACTTTCATTACACAAATGTGTTTTTCTTTTAGTTGATGAGTTCCTCAAAAGCACAATGATCTAATTCATTGTGATAGTCTCTTGGTGCCTAAGTAATACCTGGCATATAATAAATATGCAACACATATTTGTTGAATGAATGAATGACACATAAATTATTAGGGAACTAAATGTTTGGAAAGAAAAAAAACCAATGAGAATTCGATATTATTTCTGAAAGTTAATTATCTTCAATATCTGATATGTATAAATACTTTGAAAAAACTATAATATGTAAAATGTTTAAGAGAACTATGTTAGGATATATGTATTCCTACGTCAACATGATTGACCTAAAAAGAGTAAAGTTTCTTCATTTTTTAAATGAATTCATTTACAAATTTTATTTAACATAAATTTTAGGAATATATAAATTGCAAAGAAAAAAAGTGCTTTATCTATCTTTGACCCAAATATCCCCAGGGCACGAGCATTCTCGGGTAGTATTTGCTACAGTGTTTCATAATAATGTTAGAGTAGCATATCTTTGTTAGGAAACAAGAACAATGCTAAGGGTGATTTTACTTAAGTAACATCTATTTTGAGATAAGACATTTGCAGAGTTAGGAAATAACACATAGGCTGTACCTACTACACAAATAACTGAATAACTTATTAAAATAGCATGCTTTTTACAGATGTTTAAATAGCATGTTTAAATAGATGTTTTCTCCCTGAGTCCTCTATTAGTGGCGCTGTCACTTTTATCTATAGTTGATTTTCACTTCTCTTTATAACTCCAATGTTTCAAATTAGGAAAAAAATTGATCAATTGATTGATTTTCTCAGCATTAACCTCCCAGTGAACTATAATAGTTATAATTTGAAAATATATTATAAAGCAGATAGATTTTTCTCTAACTGGTAACAGCTTCCTCAAAATACCCTTGTAGATACACATTTTCAAAAGCATATTAATTTCATGTATGGGCAAAGAATTAAGGGACTGATTATTATATATATCACATTTCAAAAAAGCAAGAAAATGTTCCCTATATGACTCATACTTTAATTTTATTTCCCAAGAAATGCCTTTCAAAACCATCAATATTTATAAAAGTATTATCAGTAAAATTTAAAATTTTGTGTATAATAGAAACTATAATAACTTATGGCAATTTAAAAGAAATTCCATATGCATTATCATTTTTTATCTCTTCACCAATCCAGTATAGGAAAATGAGCACCTTTTACTTCTATTTTACAGGTAAACTAAAATTTCAGTGGTAATATATTTCACCCAAGGGCATTCAGCTCAAACCCTAAATTCTCTTGACTCCAAATTTTCTTTTTTTCACCACCCTGATAAGTAGCTTAGGCACCATTTCAAATTAGTTTTTCAATCTGTTTATCCTATAAATGCAGTCTTCTCTCATACTCATTGTGAACTTATAAATAATTTATTTGGGGAAGTAGACATGTTCATCATGAGTGATCAGCTAAGCAGTCATTTTGTTTGGTAATTTAATATCTAGTCTTGTGTCCTGTTGATTTTATTTTATTAACATCCAAATATCATGACCAGACTTGAATTAGTAAGTAAATGACTTCCTATTATATAGACATCCAGTACTTAGGGATACACAAATGGAACTCACAGTATGAAAAAGTAGAGACTAGAGAAGATATTAAACATATTTACCAGTGGCCTGATAACTTGTGTTATTATAAAAATTATAGAACAGTACAGTTTGGTGACTTGATAAGAAAGGTGTTCACAGGACCAAGACTAGAAGCCTGGTGTGAGTGAAAAAAAATTTAAGTACTTCAGCAGGCCATCATCTTTTTATTATGACACTGTGGAAAAAAATACAAATAAAACAAATTATAAGATATAGAAAAGAACTTTTTTCCTCAAATATTTTGTCATATGAACTCACAAATGTGTAGATTATTGATCTAGTAGGTTATACCAACTCCTCCAAGTCCTTAAGGTCTGTTATATTGATACGCTATTATGAATTTTTATAAAAATGATTAATGAGATAAAGAATAGCAAGATGAAAAAGGTATCATAGTAAAGAAAACTGATTAACTCTGGGTCATGTACTTGCAACGAGGGTAATATCATCCCCCAAGGGGGTGAAAATTGTTTCATGGGAACCATGAAAATAATCATGGAAAAATCTTACTTTGTCTATAAGTCACAGATATACATACAGCACATAAACAGATACACAGTAAACAACTATTAGCAAGTTCTACACCAAGTTAAAAAAATTCGAGACTCCTTTGACTTCCTATAATTGTTGCTAGGTGATGAGGATCAGTCATAGGAATACATTTAAAAAATTTCCCAAAATATGTTATGGAATGCTTGTTGATAACTGCGCAGTGTCCAGTATATATGCCTGGAAATGACTAAACATTTTTTCAATTAACGAATTGTTCACAGTCAAAAGAGAACAAATGCTTCATGATTTTCATCTCTTTTTTTTTTAAGCACACAGCTATGCAATAATGATATAACTTCATTCAGTGAGTATTAAACCCACCAACACCAGAAAACTATACTCTCTCTTCTGAAATAGTAAGATTCACTCTCCTCTTAGCAGATCTGTTTTATTACCAAAAAAAAAAAATTATTCAATGCATGAAAAGAAGCTACAGTAAAAGAATATTCCTTTCATAGCCCAAATAAATAATGAATATGAAATCATACTAGAAATAATATGTAGGATTACTTCATTTGTTTTAACTTTAAATGCTCAGAATTTCCCTAATTCTATACCTCCAAGTACATTCTAAACTGAAAGCAAAATCCAGTGTCTTAAAATAGAGGAAATATAGAGAAAAAGATGGCTTAAATGTAATTTTTTAAACTGTTTTCTAAAAGTCAATAATTAATCTTGGAACACTAGACCCACCACCACTAAAATAGAAAGAAAACACTAAGAATACCTGCTACCATCATTAATTTCTCAAACCCTCTTATAGATTCTGTTCAATGTTTTGAAATATGAAATCTTTAAAAGAAGAGACCATATCATAATTTCATTTATGTTAGATACTGTTAGGAACAGGTGATGTCTGAATACTTGAATCCATCTTCATAGAGCTTACAGATAAGTGGAAAAGTAAGCATAAACAAATAATTATATGAATAATTCATTCAGTACAATTGTGACGAGAGATGTCAAGGAAGCAAGGTGCTATGTGATCATATCACAGAGAAACTAACCTAGAAGGATAAGAAAAGCTTTATGGGGGAGATACTAGACATCAATGATGGCCTGCAGTTAACTAGACAAATAAAGCAACAAAAATGTGAAAAGCACACAGAGGGAAATGTGGCATAAAAGGGCACAGGGCCTTCAAGAAACTGCAAAAGAGAATGTGTCTGGATCACATTGAGTAAGAGCGAAAGTATCTGAAGAAGAGACAAATCACACAGGGATTTGTCATGTATAAGTTTTTAACTTTATCTTAAGGGTTCTAGGTAGAGAAGTAAAACTATCAAATATTTCTCTTTAGAAATTCATTTCACCTGCTGTGGGGAGAACTGACTGGAGTCAGGAAACTTTGGATGAGGAGGGAATTGCAACAGTTCAGAGAAGACAAAGACCATAGTATTCTAATACAAGCAATGTGACAGCATCATTTAAAAATATATTACAAGAACTAAAAATAAAATTTATAGAGCTCCTGCTTTGTACATCCATATAATTCAAGAAAGATGGAAGTTGATCAAAGCAAAGATGAAGAATGAGCTACAAGAACAGGATGTGGAGGAAAATTTTGAAACCGAGAAAGAGACACGTGGAAATAAAAGAGAGCCCAAGAAGAGAAGGAAGAGGATAAGAAAATTAAAAGAAAATAGCAAAATTAGAAACATTATTAGTGTTCTGATTTAAGATGGTGGGTTGAAAAAAATGCATTTCAGTAGGAGACAACAGCAACAAAATTTTAGAACTGACTTATGGGACTCAAGAAAGAGAATCTCTAGGCTGGCAGTAGAGAATCATCAAAAGAGTGAGGGACTGAGAGTTTATCAGGTAGGTCTGGAAGGGACAAGGGGTTGAGGGCTATAATTAGAAGCATTGGTGAAAGCTGTCTGAGAAGCAATTAAATCTCTAGTTACTCTCTATCATTCCACGTCACTGGGCAGCCGTCTTACCTGCCAACCTGGCAAAAGCTTGAAGATTTATTGTGGTGGCGGGGTCGGGTGGGGAAACAGAGGTGGTCTCTGGACCGGGGACCACAAGACACAGCAGAGGTTGTAGGCACTGTACTGAATGAACTACAGAATGTTGACGTGGGCATACCTCCTCACCTCAGCTGCTTTCACCTCTCAATTCTTGACAACCTCAGACAAGAGATTAAAGGATTCCTCTCGAAGGAATCTGGATGATCCAAAAGAGAAAAGTTAAACATACTAACACCTGGAGTTCTCCAATAAAAGCCCTGCCACATCATCTTACATTGAATCTCAAATTCTACAAGCCCCACTAACAGGCTGAGAGCTTTCAGAACAGACAGTTTGGGATTATCAGCTATCTGAGGAAAGCTTCTAGCATGAAAAGTAGAAACTAAAATAAAGTAGGGACAAAATCTAGGAAGAAAAAGAGACTTTGCAAGAAGAAATACTTATAAATGGGGTGGAGGGGTGGCAGGAGAACACTCAGAAAACAAAAGTAGAGAGCACACAGAAATTAAAACTGTAAAAGACATAAAATTTTGCACAAATTTCTACAATAAAGGTGACAAAATCTCCCAACCCCCCTCCTCCAAACAAATAGAGCAAAAGAACAGAGAGACAAAAGAAAACTATTACAAAACAAATTCGGGAGGTCAAACAGCCAAACGATGGGAGATCCAAAATTGACAGAGGAGGAAAAAAGTAAAATGGGACAAAAAGATAAGAGCATTAGTTAAATAAAAAATGAAAGTAAGGTTTTCTTTGAAAACTTTAAGCTTGAAAAGAGTCACTCAATAATTAAGAGACAAAACCTAGATATATACTGGCAATATCTTTTTTTAAATTTAAGGTTAAAGAAACTACGTTAAAAGGATTCAGATACTCCACTCCTACCATCACCCTACCACAACCAAAAGAAAAAGAAAAAAAAAAAAGAAAAATTACCTACAGCTAGTAAAAGGACAAGCCTGGATGAAAACACAGACTGTCTGGAGTTCTGAAGCTGTGCTCATGCACACCATATGCTAACGCGTTGATTAGGCAAAATGTAAACTACCGGTAACAACACAAAGTGTTAATCCTTTATAAAGAGCTCTCATAAAAACATAAAGAAAAATAGGGTCACCTAATAAAAACAATGGATAATATACATGAAAAGGTAATTAATAAAAATATTAATGGTCAATAAACAATAAAAGTTTTATCATCTTTAATAATTTAAAACTGCAAATTAAAACAGGATGAAATTGACAAAGATTAAATAGAATGATAAATCTCAAGGACTCCAAATTCATCTGGCCAAGTGTTGACAAAGGTGTGTAAATTCCCTGCTGATGGGAATATGAATAGGAATGTTTGCAACTTGACAATATATATCAAAATGCATACCTTTTAACATGCATAATATTAATAAATAAACATATGAATGTTTATTTGAATTATATGAATTCAAATGAATTCATATATGAATATATATTCATATATGAATACATTTTAATTTTGTTAGTGCTTCTTTTATACTTTCCAAATGTTCTAAAATGAACACAAATTATTTTGTAGTTAAAAATACCATTTTCAAAACATAATAATATTTTAAAATTTAAGTCATTTGAACTAGTAATTCCATCACTGCAAACCTAGCCTAATAAGTAGATATGGGGAAAAGCAATTGCAAATATAAATGTTCACTGCAGCATTATTTTTACTAGAGGAAAAATAAACAGCTCTAATATCCAATTATATAGTGTGTTTAAATAATTTTCACAGGAAAGATGAAGAAATGCTCAAAATATAATAAGAAAGGAGAAAAATCTATGGATACAGTATATTCCTAATATTATATGAATAATATTTGAGAGTTAATAGTGACATGTGCATAGGATTTCAGGTGTTTGAAAGTTTCTACTTTATATTTTTATATATTTTCAAATTTTTTCTAACAACAGTGTAGGATACTTTATGTTCTGAAAAGCTACAAACACGATTTTAAAACAACATTAAATTTGAAAAGCATGAAAATTTACAATGAATGTGACCAAGATTTAAAAGTTATCCAAGGTTTTCAAACATATCAATGACAAATATTAAATTGGCAAAGGAATCAATGAATAATTCAAATAATGGAAAATGAAAATAATTCAAAAATTAACTATCCATTCATTAACCCAAAAATATAAATTAAAATATGAATAAGAGACTATGTCAGGACCTTCTAAATTAACAATGATATTTATTTGTAGTCAATATTTTCAGACTGGTGAGAAGGGAAGTTTTATATACCTCTGTGAGGGAATCAGAAGTAATTTAACAACATGTATAAATGTTCCTGTGGCAGATACTTGTCATTTTCTTCCAACATTTATCTTTCTATATTCCTCTGTATATTGAAATGGGTTGGAAGCTTAAATACTAAATTCCTCAGACTTTCTTGCCAGCTGGCTTCTGGTTAGATTCTGCCCATGGAAGTGTAGCAACTACAAAGATGTCTGCTTAGTTCTCCCTCAAAAGAACCCACTGCGAAGAACACAGTTGACTGATGGCCTCCAGTAACCCCACCTGTGGAGTTACACAGGACACACTTTGTCTGGGCTGCTACCAGTCAGTGACTGAGCATGGCAGGAACACAACAGCCTGGCCTTTTTGCCCATTATGGGAGTCTTTGCAATGGGCAGCCTTTGCTCCAGGACCCCAAATTGGCCTGGCCAAGACTTTTTCAAAACTGTGCTGAAGTTTGGGGTTCTTCCTACTCAAGCCTCCTTCCTTCCTTCTCTTCTTTCACAGGTGTCAACCCTTCCTCCTGGTGTGAAGCCTCACCCCATCTACTCCTCCTCCCTCCCTCTTTATATTTCAAAAGTGTTTCCCCCAATAAACTTCTTGCATATTGAATTCTGTCCTACAGTCTGCTTCTGAGAGGAAGGCACTCATAAGAAAGAGAGAGGCCACCTTTTTTTTTTTTTTCCCTGCTTCTGGCTTCAGAAATGCTAAGGGAGATCACATGAATGCCTGTGGACTTCAGCAGCATTAGCAGAGAGTGTAGCAGCGCTAGCAGCATTCACCCTCCTGGGCTCTTGCAATATCATGAGGGAATTGGTTCCAGGCTTCCTGCTCAGTGGCAGTGGAAGTGATTCCCAAAGCAGCAGCAGTGCTTCAGCAACTTCAACAGCAAATACTACAGTCCGGAGCTCTGGGTAATTCTGCTTTTCTTTTTGCTCTCCCACCTCTAGGGGCAGTAATAGCTTTCTGCAGTTAACCAATGTCTGGGTAGTAGTATCATCATTCCCTGTTACCTTCTCCAGCTCTTTCAACACTGTTGTAACCAGTTCCTTATTTTAAACCCCTTAGTGTGATTTTTTTTTTCCTGAGTGAACGTTGAATGATACAAACCTAATAATTTCATTCTCTTTGACCTCAAAAGTTCTCATCTGTGTTAACTATGTAAAGAAATTTAAAAATGAACAAAATGTATTAATAAATTTAATTAATTGATAGCTAATTAATATTAAATGTAAACAAAAATTCTCACACAAATGTTTTTAGATTAGTATTAACAAACAAAAAAGTCTCAAAGAAATCCAACAACAAAGAGTCTTCTTAAGTAATTTAGGGCACATTATTACAATGTTTTTTCATGCCCCAATTAAAATATGTTTTTATGGATAGTTTTAGATATATAAGTAAATACATATCATTTATTGCTAATTATACTACTAAGTGGGGGAAAAAAAAGTAATGTTGAATATGTACTTATCATACGGCCCATAGAGTTTTATTCTTAAAAATACACCTGGGGGAAATTCTGCACCTGTGAACCAAAGTACATGTACAAATAATGTCCACAGCAGCATTGGCAATAACAGCCAACAACTGGAAAAACCCAAATGCCCATCAACCGTAAAAGATAAATGCATCACATTCTATTCACACAACGGACTCCTATGTCACAACATGGACGAATCTTAAGAAAAAATGTTGAGGGAAGAAGCAAATCACACTAAAAAAAAAATGCCTAAAATAGGATCCCAATTTTACAAAATTAAAAACCAGACAAAATAATACTCTATTGTTTAGGCATAAGAAGTCAGGAAAGGGGTACCTCGGCGGGAGGAGTGGTTGTAATTAGGGCAGAGGCATAAGGAGGTTTGGGGGGCTAATATTTTATTGTCCTGGGCGGTATTTGCACAGCCGCTTGCCTTATGATTGTTATTTTGAGGGTACATATGGGTTTTATGCATTATTCTGTATAAATGAGATAACTTAGAATAAAAAGAGAAAACAGCAACTTTATCTCATCATTTAAAGCAGAATCACCAGCTCAGAGCAGCATAGTCTCTCACCTAGTCCATATCAATAAATGTATAATTAAATAAATGAATGAACATCATGCTCTCAAATATGTTTAATACATTCATAAATTAAACCAGATGAAAATATGCCCACATGGCATCTAATAATTTCTATGTGCAAGAATTATGGGTAATTTGATTTCTTTTGATATATTTTATTCTTACCAAAGTTTCTCAATGAACATGTATTACTCTGAAAATTCAATAAAATGAAAAATAAAATATATTGTTAAAAGTCCAAAGTAGAGTCAGTTTATGTTATGGCCATTTTTCTTTCTCTTAGGACATTAATCCAATTGTTCTCATAAACAAGGTCCTTGGAACACTATGCATTATAATCAGGGTTCTTAAACTTTGGTGTATATCATAGTCAACTGCAAACCCGCCCAAGAGAACCTAGTAATATCCTAGCGAAATTGGCTCAAACAATTTTAACTATAAGAAAACCAACATTCTGAATATGGCCCCAAAGGATCTGCCCCACCACCTCCCCTGCCTAATTGTGCCTACCATCCTCCTTGCTTTTTGTCCTTCAGACACAGTGATCTTGTTTTTGCTCCAAAGCATTCTATTCCTTCATGTCTCAGCACCTTTGCACAGGCTACTGATCCTATCTGGATGCCCAGCTCCCACTCCCCATTCAGATCTCAGCTCAAATGTCTCTTCCCTAGAAAAGACCTCCCAGATTTCCCTCTACCCATTTTACAGTTTACATACTCTTATCCTGAAATCTTATCTCTAAACACTTTAATAATTTATAGCTAAATATTTATTTGTCTGATTATCAGATTAGTGTTTTTCATGCCTACTTTTCTGTAAGTTCCATAGGGCATGGATCATGCCTGTGTGGGTCACTTATTAACCCCCAGAACTTGACCTAAAGCCCAACACTTGACAGATACTCAATAAGTATTTTGTATATTTCAAAGTGAGAAAAGGAGGTCACAAAATTGTATTCTGTTTTTGAAAGGGTAACAGTGGTTATTTTGGAAGGTAGGATTATGAATGATTTTTATTTCTCCCTCCTTTGCTTATCTATATTTTTTAAAATGTCAATAGTAAATATTTATTGTTTTAGAATTAAAACAAATTTTGTTTTAATGAAAAAAATATATATATATATTTTGTTTTCTGGGTTGTTGGTTAGAGAAATGAATAAACTATCAAATGAACCAACAAACAAAGAGCTACCAAAACAAATTAAATGGCTGCTCTCTCACCTAGGCTTTGGGCTGAAAATCACCTTTATTTTAAATTTGTTTTTCTTTGAAAATTTTTCATTCAATCAAAAGTTGCAATTCAGATTAGTAAACACCTAGTACAATAATGGGAATAACACTCAATATTAGCTAATCAAATGAACATTTAAAAAATTTGTTTCTGTTACGTATAACTCTCATCTGTTTATAATCTCTTTCACACTAAATACTTTTCCAACCCAAACATTCAATGATGACTCATTCTCGTTAGATTTAGTTTGGATGTGATGGGTAAAGGAAGAAAAGGCAAGAAAACATATTGGCCTTCTAAGATTAATGACTATGCTTTTCTGTTGGGAACTTGGAGTTCTAAACGGAAATATTTCCTCTCTAATCCCCACTATCTGAAGCTGTACCTAATGTAATTGCTTCCAAGTGGGAAATACTGCTTATACTTTCTGATTGGCTGTCACAATGCTCTGAGTTAACCACTACCCCCCCACCCCCCACCCACCACCCACCCTGCTCCCAAAATGCCCAGCTGAAGACAATTGTAAGAATTCAGGACAGAATCTCTGTGGAGGTTTGTCTGTGTGTGAGGGACTTTTAGTTCCCAAATCTCAGAAGATTTTATTAAGCAGGTGACAACATTCTCTGATTTTTACATATCTCATTTTTCAAATACAAATGCTCTAGATTTCTACAGTGCTTCTACATTATGTTCAAGAAACAGAGTAAGACAATTCTCCAGTTGGTTGCTCTTGAGAACACAGTGCTATTGCACTGGTATTTGGAAGAGCTACTTATTCTGTTGTTTCATCTCCTATACTTACCTGTTCTGTAATGACCCAGTCTCTTACCACTCTCTTTCTTACATACTCTGCTCTATACACAGCAGCCTTGCTACTCCTCATGTCTCCAGGCATGCTCCTACTTGAAAGGATTCATACTTATTTACTGCTCTGCCTGCAACATCCTTCCCCCAGATATTTTCATGGCTGGCTCCATTGGAAAATTTAGGTCTTACCCAAAGGCCTTATTTAAAACTACAGTCCCACTTGAACACTTCTTATACCTCTTTCTTTCTTTATTTTTTCCTATAAATAGCATTTATACTATAAAACTGGTTTACTTTTCCTTTTTATTATCTATCTTCCCACCTCTAGGACAAAAACTCCATAAAGAAAATTTTTGCCTCTTGTATGTACTGCTATATTCTCAGTCCTTACTGTGGGTACTCGAAAATTATTGAGTAAAACAAATTTTCCATCAGAATTATCCAATCTAAAATATTCCTGTGAAAACTACCAATAGACTCTATGAATCTAGAAGTCCTGATTCCCAGAAAGGGAATGCTTTTAGGGGCAACGGTAAGAGTCCTGCTAAACATATAGCTCCAATTGCTGCATAGTCAGCCCCATAGACGAGCAAGAAAAAAAGGACTTAAGTACTGATGAGTTTAATGACCCCAGTGATCACTGCTATGGGTAGCTGCTATGAACCAGGGCAGGGGAGAATATGTTAGGCTCTCAGATGATCCACTGAGGTATTTCTTGGCATTCCAATGCCCAGTTACAACTATAAATTTATAAGTACAACAACCCCAGAATTCAGAACATGATAATCCAGAGCTCAGAACCCTCAGGTACGAGGTCTGCGTAAAACATCAGGTAAGCCTTCTAGGTGAACAGGAAGGAGAGAGGAATCTAAAATGGCTAGGGAAGTGGGCAGATAATGAGTATCAATAAAGGCCTTGGTACCAACAGCATTAGTAGCAGCCCCACTATTCCTCCTCACGTAGGTTTTCTTGGAAATTATAACCAAGCAGAATCTTTGATAAGCTTTGCCTAAACAGAGTAAATTTAAAGTAAGAAGCAAGCAGAGCTGAGGGGTATGAGCAGTTGACTGCAGTGATGTGTAGCTGTTGGTTCACTGCCAACATCCTTTCTATCAGCAGTGCACCTTTCCTCCACTTGCTGTGAATGGTAGGGGATTACAATTCACAGCGCCTCCCTTGTTCAGAAATCCACCCTCTGCTAAAGAGAAGCTACTTCCCCAGGAAGGCTATTCCCTACCATGGGTAACAGATCAATGGCCAATGACAAATGGACACAAGTGTACAAGAGACTATTTATCTCACCTCAAGGAGCTCCACTCTGTGGAGCAATTTATGTTTCTGATCCTCCCCAAAGGACCTGACCAGGCTGTGCTCCAGCTGAGACTCTATTTGTGCTCATCTTTTGTCTCCAAGTCTATCCTGCTGTCCTTGCTCTCTGTCTCCTGAGAGCACTCTTTCTATAAATCACATAAACAAGAATTCCTGACTTGGCTCTGCTTTTAGAGAAACCTAAGACACATGGCGTATGCAAATCATCTCTGGAAGAATGCATTCTAAATATAGGCCTTAAAAACTCTCGCAAATATGATTCCAGTGAACATTAGCTCACAAAATTTTTAAAAATCACAAAACCCTAAAATAAATAAAGTACTATGAGTGAAAGTCAACAGGAAGAAATCACAAAAATTTCATAAAATAGAAGCATCGAATTTTATATATATGTGAGATTTGATATAAAATGTATAAAAAGAAATATAAACTAAATAAATAAAGAACAAAATATATCAAAAGCCAAGACAATTTGTAAGAAAAAAAGAATTTTTAGTAGCATGTACTAGATGAAATTAAAACTCAATATATGCATTAAAGAGCAGATTAGACCCAAGAGAACATAGAAATAGTGTGGTAGAAATAAACAGATCTGAATAAATATCCCAGAATATAGCACAGAAAGACTTGAAGGTGTAAAATATAAAATAGAGGTTGAAATATATGGAGAATAGAGAGGGAAAGCTGACATATACCTAACCAGAGTTCTAGTTCAGTAACAATGGTATAGAAGCAATATTTCAAGACATAATGCCTGAAATTCTTTCAAAGTTTATGAAAGACATCAATCCACAAATTCAGTAAGTCAACTAAATCCCAAATAGTATAAATAAAAAGAATTCACTGCTAGATATTTATCATGTTACATGGAACAAGACTTCCTAGATTTGAATCCTGCTCTCAATGGTTACTAACTAAGCAACTTGGGCCAAATTATTTAACCTTTCTTTGCCACAGTTTCTGATCTATAAAATAGGATGAATAATAGTACCTACCTTATAGATTGTCATAAGGATTAAATGAGTTATTATCTACAAAGCTCTTAGAATAGAGCTGTTGGATTTTTAATATTCAACTGTATTACTTTTATCTTGAATGCTCACACGAAGTGCTCTCAATCAGACACAGATTTCTTATTAATTATCTCACAATAAAAAATAGAAATAAGCGAATAGGTCTTCCTTGCTCTAAGCCTTACGCATGATGAAAGCCATGTGGGAGATAGAGACTCCACTCTTACAGGGCAGACACAAACTCTCACACACTCTGGCACCCAGGGCAGAAGTGGTAATTTGAAAGAAGCCTGGGTCAGATCCACCTGCTGATCTTGGAGAGTCTCTCAGAGAGGCAGGAGGCAACTGGAGCTCACCCTGGGGACATAGACACTGGTGGCAGCCAATTTGGGGGGACCTTGTTCTACCATGTGGACACAGGTGCTGGCAAGTGCAATTTTGGAATCCGCTTTCTAGCTTATTGGCACCAGGACCCAGTCCCACCCACTAGCCTATCAGCTCCAGTACTCGGATGCCTCAGGCCAAGCAACTAGCCAGGCAGAGAGACAGTCCCACCCACCAGCAGGCAGGCTGCCTTACAACGCCACAGCTACCCCAGGACATGGCCCTGTCTACCAGACTGACCAGGACCCTGCATCAAACACCAGTGTGCAGGCACTAGCCCTGGGACCCCCAGGGCCCTGCAACCAGAGACCCCAGGACACAGCTTTGTCCACCAGTGGGCTGATACCATCCCCAGAACCACCGCAGCCCCGCAGAACACCCACAGGCCAAACACAAGCTCTAAAATACCTTGGGACCCTCAGCCGGCTGCCCCAGGATTTGATTTCACCCACCAGTGGGCCAGCAAAAGCTTTGGGACACCCTGGACCACATAGTCAGCTGAACATAGTCAGGAACAGTCCCTGCCCACCAACAGGCTAAAAGCAGCTCCAGGACCCCCAGGTCCCTGCAGCCAGAGATCCCAGGACCCAGCTCAGCCCACCAGTGAGCTGGCAGTAGCTCCAGGAGACCCTGGGCTCTGGCCCCACTCACCAGCAGGATGATAACCAGCCCTAGGAACCCCCAGACCCTGGCCACACCCACCATCAGGACAACACCAGCTTGAGATACCTTGGACTTCTCAACAAGCTGCCCTGGGATTCAGTCCCATTTACAAGTGGGCCAACATCAGCTTTTGGTCACCCTGGAACCTGTAGCCAGCCATGTGAGGAACCAGCCCCACCTACAAGCAGGCCAACACTAGATCCAAAAACCCTGGCCTGCAACCCCAGGACCCAGCTCTGCCCATCAGTGAGTCAACACTAGCTCCAGAACCCCAAAGGCTTCCATAGCCAGCCTCCATACAAGGCATAGCCTGGCAACCAACCAGACCCTGGGCCAGCACATCTACCAGACTGCCCACAGTAGTCAGCCCACCACAACAGAAGGACCCACACAGTCTAAATAGGGGGCACCACTAGAGCATGTAGCTCTGGTGATCAGAGAGGAGTGTGCTGTTGGGACGCAGAGGACATCTCCTACAAAAGGCTACTTCTCCAAGGTTGGGAAGAACAACTAAACTACCAGATACATAGATATTAAAAGTAGTAAATGAGGTGGCAGAGGAATATGTTACAAATGGAGGAACATGTTCCAAACAAAGGAACAAGATACAACTCCAGAAGAAGAACTAAATGGAGATAGGCAATTTATCTGATAAAGAGTTCAAGGAAATTATTATAAAGATGATCAAAGAACTCAGGAGAAGAATGGATGAATAGAATGAGAAGTTAGAAGTTTTTAAGAAAGATTTAGAAAATATAAAGAAGAATCAAACAGATATGAAGAATACAATAAGTGAAATAAAAAATAAGTTAGAAGGAATCAACAGTAGATTATATGATACAGAGGGCTGGATCAGTGAACTGGAAGGCACAGTAGTGAAAATCACTGAAGCTGAACAGAAAAGAAAAAAAAAAAGAAATGAGGATGTTTAAGAGACCTCTTGGACAACACCAACCATACTAACATTCATATTATAGGGGTCCTAGAAGGAGGAGAGAGAGAAAAAGGAACAGAGAACATATTTGAAGACATAATACCTGAAAACTTCACTAACCTGGGAAAAGAAACAGAAATCCAGGTCCAGGAAGCACAGAGTCCCAAAGAGGATCAACCCAAAGAGGAACAAAACAAGACACACTGTAATTTAAATGGAAAAAAAATAAAGAGAGAATAGGTGCATTGGCCAAGATGGTGGAGTAGAAAGACCCTGAGCTCATCTCCTATCATGAGCACACCAAAATTACAACTATCTGCAGAACAACAATCTATGAAAAAGACGAGAACCTACAGGAAAAGATTTTTCACAACTAAAAACCTAAAGAAGGAACCACAATGGGACAGGTAGGATAGGAAAGGTGGGCTCACAATATAATCAATTCCCATACCCCTGGGTGGGCGAACTGCAGCCCTGGGGTCCTGCACTGAGAAGACAAGTCCCCAGAGCATTTGGCTTTGAAGGCCAGTGGAGCTTAATTTGGGGAGTGCCAGGACTGAGGGAAACAGAGACTTTACCCTTAAAGGCCCACACAAAATCCCATATGCACTGGTACCCAGGGCAAAAGCAGTAATTTGACAGGAGCCTGGGCTAGATCTAACTGCTGGTCTTGGAGAGTCACCTGGAGAGGCGGGGGGTGGCTGTAGCTCATTCTCGGGACATAGATACTGTCAGTAGCCATATTAGGGAGCTTTCTACCACATGGACACTGCTGCCGGCAGCTGGCATCATGGGATCCTCCCTCTGGCTCAATAGTGCCAAGACCTGGTCCCATCCAACAACCTGTAGGCATCAGTGCTAAGGAGCCTCAGGCCAAACAACTAACTGGGTGAGGACACATCCCCACCCATCAGTAGACAGGCTGCCTAATGACTTCCTGAACCCACGGCCACCTCTAGACACAGCCTTACCGACCAGAGGGCCAAGACACAGCTCCACCCACCAGTAGGCAGACACCAGCCCTGCCATCCAGGAAGCCTGCACCAGCCTCTAGACCAGCCTAACCCACTAGGGGGCAGACACCAGATGCAAGAAAATCACAGTCCCTCAGCCTGAAGACCTAGTCCACCTACGGCAAGCTAGACCCTACCCTGGGACCAGTGGAGCCTGGGGCCTGGGATCTGGGCCCTGGGCCCTGGCCCTGCAACTAGCAGGCCAACACAAGCTTCAGGACACCATGGACCACATACCCAACTGTGTCAGGAACCAGACCCCTGCCCACCAGTGATCTGATACCAGCTCTGGGATCCCTGGGCCCTGCAGCCAGACTCCAGGACCCAGCTCTGCCTGCCAGTAGGTGGAGCAACAGCTCCAGAGTCTTCTGGACCCTCACTCCTACTGCCAGTGAGCCAACATTAGCCCCAGGGCCCCTTGGGGTTCTGCAGTCAGCTGCCTCATGACCAGGCCCCACTAGTCAGTAGCTAGCAACATCCACACAAGGCAGGGTCTGGTAATCAACTGGGCTAGGGGCCAACAAAGCCCACCAGTCAGCCTACATAGTCAGCCTGCCACAACAGAAGGACCTAGGCAGCCCTCTCAGGGGGAATTCTGAGAGCATATCGTTTGGATGACAAGAGGGGAGTGTGCTGCTGGGCACTTTTTTTTTTTTTTTTTCTACAGAACTAGAATGAATAATTCTAAAATTTGTAGGGAAACACAAAAGGCCCTGAATAGACAAAGCAAACTTGAGTAAGAAGAACAGAACTGGAGGTGTCACACTCCCTGACTTAAAAGCTACAGCCATCAAATTAGGATGGTATTGGCATGAAAATAGAAATACATCAATGGAACAGAGAGCCCAGAAATAAAGCCATGAACTTATGGTCAATTAATCTATGACAGAGAAGGCAAGTATATACAATGGGGAAAAAAAAAATAGTCTCTTCAGTAAGCCATGGGAAAACTGGACAGCTACAAGTTAAAGAATGGAATTAGAACATTTTCTCAAACCATATACAAGAATAAGCTCAAAATGGATTAAAGACTTAAATGTAAGACCTGAAATCATAAAACTCCTGGAAGAAAACATAGGCAGAACACTCTTTGACATAAATCATAGCAATATATTTTCAGATCTGTCTCTTAAAGTAATGGAAACAAAAGCAAAAATAAACAAATGGGACCTAATTAAACTTAAAAGCTTTTGCACAGCAAAGGAAGCCATCAACAAAACAAAAGACAACCTACTAAATGGGTGAAAATATTTGCAAATGATATGATGGATAAGGGATTAATATACCATATACATAAACAACTCATACAACTCAAAATCAAAAAAATATACAACTTGATTAAAAAAATGGGCATAACTGAATAGGCAATTTTCCAAAGGAGACACACAGATGGCCAAGAGGCACATGAAAAGGTGCTCAACATCGCTAATAATCAGGGATAAGCAAATCAAAACCACAATGAGATATCACCTCACACCTGTCAAAATGGCTATCATAAAAAGGATCACAAATAATAAATGTTGGCAAGGATGTGAAGAAAAGGCAACTCTTGTACACTACTGGTGGGAATGTAAATTGGTGCAGCCACTATGGAAAACAGGATGAAGTTGCCTCCAAAAACAAAACAAAAAAAATAGATCTACCATATGATTCAACAACTCCACTCCTGGGTATATATCCAATATATCTGGAGAAAACTATAATTTGAAAAGATACATGCACCCCAATGTTCATTGCAGCACTATTTACAATAGACAAGACATAGAAGCAACCTAAATGTCCATCGACAAACAAAGGGATAAAGAAGATGTGGTACATATATACAATGGAATACTACTCAGCCATAAAAAATAATGAAATAATGCCATTTGCAGCAACACAGATGGACCTAGAGATTATCATACTAAGTGAAGTAAGTCAGACAGAAAAAGACAAATATCATATGATATTGCTTATATGTAGAGTCAAAAAAAAAAGATACAAATGAACTTGTTTACAAAACAGAAATAGATTCACAGACATAGAAAACAAGCTTTTGGTTACCAAGTGGGAAAGAGGTGGGAGAGGGATAAATTAGGAGGTTGGGATTAACATATACACACTACTATATATAAAATAGATAACCAACAACAACCTACTGTATAGCACAGGGAATTATACTCAATATTTGTGATAACCTATAAGGGAAAAGAATCTGAGAAAAGAATCTGTATACACATACACACACACACAGACATATATGTGTATAACTGAATCACTGTGCTGTACACTTGAAACTAACACAACATTGTAAATCAAGTATACTTCAATTAAAAAAAATTCACACGCAAACTCTAATTCGAAATTTTCATACGCTCAGTGCTCAAAGGAGTCTTATTTACAATAGCCAAGCTACGGAAGCAACCTAAATGTCCATCAAAAAATGAATGGATAAAGAAGATGCAGTACACACACACACACACACACACACACACAGGAATACTACTCAGCCATAAAAAGGAATGAAAATTTGCCATTTGCAACAACATGGATGGATCTGGAGGGTATTGTGCTTAGTGAAATAAGTCAGACAAAGACAAATACTGTATGTTATTAAAATAAACAAATGAATATAACAAAACAGAAACAGTCTCACAGATATAGAGAACAAACTAGTGATTAACAGTGGGGAGAGGAAAGGAGGGAGGGGAAGCATAGGGATAGAGGATTAAGAGGTACAAACTATTATGTATAAAATAAGCTACAATGGTATATTGTACAGTACAGGGAATATGGCCAATATTTTATAAAATCTTTAAATGGAATATAATCTATACAAATTTTGAATTACTATGTTGCATACCTGAAATTAATATAATATTGTAAATCTACTATACATCAGTAAAAAGAAATAACTTGAACAACTTTCTTAGTACTACCACTTTGGAAAAAAGCATTTCACATAATCTGGTAAGACTGAAGATATGCAATGCCCTGTGACCCAGAATTTTGCTCCTTGGAATGTGCCCTTGAGAAACCCTTGCACATGTGCACCAGGAAAGAAGTAGAATATTCATAGAAGCATAGTTCATAATGACAAGAAAATAGAACACCAACTGTTCAGGTACAAGAGAATAAATACATAAATTGTGGTGACTTCATACAACAAAATATGGGGCAACGGTAAAAAAAAAAAATTAGTATTAACTATAGTTACCATCAAGTATAATGAATGTCACAAATATATTGTTGGGCAAATTAGCAAATTACAGAAAAACACAGTATAATACTATTATGTAAATTCAATAACAACAGAATTAAGCAGCATGCCATTTGGATAGGTATAAATACATGGTGAAATTATAAATAAAAGCAAGGGAATTACAATCACAAAATTTAGAATAGTGATTATCTTGGGTAAGGAGGCAAAGGAATGAAATTAGAGTGGCAGACACAATCAGGTTCCAGAGAATTAGATATGTTACATGTCTCAACTCGGGGGTGAGCACACTTGTGTTCATTTTATGAATAGGTCCTAAAACATATATGTACATTACACTTATTAAATGTAAAACAGTTTAAACAAAGGGGGCATTTTGCATGGAAAATGTAAAGGGAAGAAAGAAAGGAAAAGGGGAAAGAGGGAGAGGCAGAGAAATCTTTCCTCAATTCTTCCTCCAAAATATTCTTGGTAGGGTGGAAATGGATCAGCAAAACAACACAAAAGTTTATCTTCTATAATGTTTTAGAACTTTGAGTTTGGCACTTTGAGTTTTCTGAGTCAAGGTATAATCTCTTATGTTCAAGAAATATATTTTTCGGCAAAAAGTAAGAAAAGATCTTAGTTTTGGAGTTAGCATAGAACATAACACAACTTAAAAATTCTTAAAAACAGCTTTAAAAATTGTATGCAATATTCACTGCGGAGCAGTCCTCATGAATGATTCTCTTAGAGATCCCATCACTTGGCTTTGGAGATGAGAAAGCATGCTTATCATGAACCCTCGCTTTGCTGGGATGACACCCACAATTACTATGAACCTCCCCCAAAGCTCTCAATTCTACTTTTATAGGCTGGGAAGGTGCACTGGGGTGACCATGTATTCATGATGTGTCTTCTCCTGTTAAGCCCAAGGCATGGGGCCTGGACCCAGTGGTTTGCTCCTTTTTACAAGGTAAGTATTTAAGGCTGCTTTGTCCTTCAGTTTGGTTCACTGTAGCCAATTTGGAGACACGTGAATAACATCTTCCTTAACAACTTCTTAATTTTATACCAGTAACCCTTATTCAAGAGAATTTAAAGTTTTATCTGTGGATCCAAGTGCTGTACTAAAGAAAAGAAGAAATGCACGCACACACATACATACACACACACACACACACACACACACACACACACACACACACACACTGTGGGGCAAAAACAGGATTGTGAAATATGAAGGACCTCTTTATAAAATTCATATTTTGAAAGATGACTCTTTTTGGTTTTAAACACAGGGGGGAAAGATTTTGTCTTATAAGCATACCTCCCTCACACCACCTCTTTCCATTCCCTGGTGTACTTGTTCCGTAATTAAATGCACATGTGTAACTATTTTAAGTGTTACAAAATTCAAGGCAGTCTTAACTTTCTCTTCAATCAAAAATAAAACAAGAAAGTAAGTTGCTAGTCTGTGGACTTTACAGAGGAAAGGGAACAGAATTGTAAAATCATATTTCACAGAAAAATCTAAATTGACTTTTCAGGTTATGAATACTTGATTATGGTAGGGACAGTCCAGAAATAGACTCAAATAAAAGTAAATGGAATTTTAATTCATTTGGAAAAAGTATTCACTATACTGAGTCTTATGCTCAGAAAAGAGAACAGAAAGGGCATAATTTTGAGCTGTCAAGCTTAACACACACATATAAAACAAATATCGTCACCCTGTTCTATGGCAGAATTGAGCCTTCGCAATATCATACTGGGGTAGAATCAAAAGAGTGGCCAAAGATGTACTCTGGCATGAAGAAATATGATCTAGAAAAAGCACGGAAAGGAAATTTACATGTATACGTATTATTAAGACACGTATCATTAAAGATGGTTTCATTATAGGATGATTGCAATTTGAAACTCATCTTTATTACGTGTCAACTCAACATTTTAACATCATTATCTTAAAAATGGAAATGCTAAGAAGAAAACAAAGTCACGATTCCATACTCTGAACATTATTTGCAGAAGTGTCAGTAATCCTGGAAACATTTAAATAATCATTCATTACCTATCAAAGCCATATTAAGAATAACTCTTTCTGCATTTTTACTTAAAGAGAATTGCCATGGGCAGACCCACATTTAGTAAAATTAACTGACCAGTAAAAGCAGAACATAATAGTTTGTGTTAAATGGAGTCCCCTTCCTCAGAGAGCTGAGGAAGAAAACAGAACAGCTTACCTTTATGATGGTTTGCACTGGACACAACTTTCCCCCACAAGGTTACAATAAATATTATTATTAGCAGTTTTCCTTTTGTTGCTTTCTGTAAGTATCTCTTACTCATCCTGCAAATAAAAAAAATAATAATAAAAATCCTAAGTATGTGAAACCATTGCTTTTCCATTATAACTGCGCTACATTTAAAGCTTCCCATGACACCTTAACACCTCAATTTGCATTCCTTATATTAAAATGCTATTCACTGTATATAAACTATGAACAGAAAAAATATTAAAGTTTTCCAAATAAAGTACCTTGATACAATGCAAGAGGTAAGAGAGGCCCTACCTCAGTCAATCTTATTTCACTTAACAGCCTAAATCAACTGGGAAACATTACCATTTTTCTTTCCATATAAATATAGATTCAACTTATTCAAAAAATCCAAGGCACAGTTGTTTGAATAATCTTTAAATAAGTGACTTATTCTACTTTAAGAAAAACAAAACAAAACCTTCTTCAAGGCCAGGTCAAATGGTCAGGGTAAACAGTTTAGATAAAATGTGTGTGATGAATCCCTGCATAGAATAAAGTCACTTCAAATCTACTATTCCTAATGTGTTTTTAAAAAGTCACCTTACAGGCTTCCCTGGTGGTGCAGCGGTTGAGAGTCCGTCTGCCGATGCAGGGGACACGGGTTCGTGCCCCGGTCTGGGAAGATCCCGCATGCCGCGGAGCAGCTGGGCCTGTGAACCACGGCCGCTGGGTCTGCGCGTCCGGAGCCTGTGCTCCGCAACGGGAGAGGCCAAAACAGTGAGAGGCCCGCGTACCGCAAAAAAAAAAAGTCACCTTACTGTACAACACTACTACTAGAGATACACAGATGTTTTAATATTACTGGAATCTACCATGCTGTACTTTATGAGAAGTAGAAGAAAAATGGAAAAGCAAAATGAAAAATATCAGGTTAACATTTTCAAGTTGAGACTACAAAACTCAGGAAAGCGAACCAAAGTTATAATAAAATAATAGCCACCCATAATAAAAATTTGGCAACTACTTTCTATAGCACCTAATACAATATATTTCAATTGTTTTTCAGGACGAATTGGGGATGTTGGTATGTCTAAGCCCATTTGTAGATGATGAAATTTGGAAATTTGCTGAGGTCATGTTTGATGATAGAGTAAAAAGTCAAATCTCAAATAGTCTAAATCTAAAATCTTTATATTAACTACTATATTGCTAAGGGGTAAGTGAAATATATAAGATATAATCCATCTGCATTTATTTATGAGGCAGATAAAATATACATCCATCACCCTGTGCCTTCTCAGGTTCGGATCCTATTTTGAACTCTAATCTTGTTTGACCTACATTCTTGCCTTCACTCTACTGCAAATTTGTGAGGTCACTTCCTGACCTAGATTGATTCCCCTTCCTCGAGTTCTCTAAGTTATCTTTTTCCTTATACCTTCACTTCCAAAATATACTATATCCAAAAGTATGACTCAGTGGTGGCAATGATGGCTGTATAATTTTGAAGAGAAGTCATTCACACTGATAAGTGGATGAAAAAATAAATTGCTATATTACTTATATTTAATATGGGTATACATGAACACTTCTTGGCCTGGGGAAGTTGTGCACGCCGATTCAGATGTTGAGAAGACAGCGCAGTATGACTAAGAACACAGACTTACCCCCGAGTCAGATTGTTTGGATTTGAGTCCAGGCCCTCCTGGTTTTTAATTCTGTCATCTTATGCGAGTTTCTGGATCTCCTGCCTCAGTTTCTTCTTCTCTAATGTGGGATATGTATGTGAAAAGCCTGGCCCAATGGCTGGCATGTATAAGGGCTCAAAAAGAATGAGACCGGAAAGTGTTCAGTCATTTGGATGTTTTGTTCCTTGAGTGCATGAGAGGCCTGTGGAGGGAGATGACTGGAGAGAATTTCAGTGGCCCCAATAGCTGCAAGTCCTCCACGGACCTTGGTCTTGTGACATGTCTAGATAATGTACAAAGGAATAGGTGTTTGATCTTTCAGATTAGATTGCTTGGTTTAAAATCTGGCTTCCTGCCTACTTTCTATATGACTTCGGATAAATTACTTAACTAAGAGTATTTTTATTGTATTTAAAATGAGAAGGGGAGACCTTCAAGATGGTAGAGGAGTAAGATGTGGAGATCACCTTCCTCCCCACAAATACATCAGAAATACATCTATATGTGGAACAACTCCTACAGAACACCTACTGAACGCTGGCAGAAGACCTCAGACTTCCCAAAAGGAAAGAAACTCCCCACGTACCTGGGTAGGGCAAAAGAAAAAAGAAAAAACAGAGACAAAAGAATAGGGACAGGACCTGCCCCTCTGGGAGGGAGGTGTGAAGAAGGAAAAGTTTCCACACACTAGGAAGCCCCTTCGTGGGCGGAGACTGCCGGTGGTGGATGGCGGAAGCTTCGGAGGGGTGCAGGGGTGCAGAGGGCAAAGCGGAGAGATTCCCACAAGAGGATCGGTGCCGACCAGCACTCACCAGCCTGACAGGCTTGTCTGCTCACCTGCTGGGACGGGTGGGGGCTGGGAGCTGAGGCTCCAGCTTCGGAGGTCAGATCCCAGGCAGAGGACTGGGGTTGGCTGCGTGAACACAGGCTGAAGGGGGCTACTTTGCCACAGCTAGCGATCAGGGACTCTGGGACAAAGTCTGGAACTGCCTAAGAGGCAAGAGACCATTGTTTTGGGGTGCCCAAGCGGAGGGGATTCAGAGCACTGCCTAAACGAGCTCCGGAGACGGACGTGAGCTGCGCCTATCAGTGGGGACACCAGAGACGGGCACGAAACGCTAAGGCTGCTGCTGCAGCCACCAAGAAGCCTGTGTGCAAGCACAGGTCACTATCCACACCTCCCTCCTGGGAGTCTGTGCAGCCCGCCACTGCCAGGGTCCCATGATCCAGGGAACACTTCCCCAGGAGAACACACGGGGCGCCTAAGGCTGTTGCAACGTCATGCCGGCCTCTGCCGCTGCAGGCTTGCCGCACATTCCATGCCCTCCCTCCCTCCGGCCTGAGTGAGGCAGAGCCCCCTAATCAGCTGCTACCTTGACCCCATCCTGTCTGAGCAAAGAGCAGATGCCCTAAGGCGACCTACATGCAGAGGAAGGGCCAATCCAAAGCTGAACCCCAGAACCTGTGAGAACAAAGAAGAGAAAGGGAAACCTCTCCCAGCAGCCACAAGGAGCAAGAGAATAAATCTCCACAATCAACGCGATGTACCCTGCATCTCTGTAATACCTGAGTAGACAATGAATCAGCCCAAAATTGAGGCGGTGGCCTTTGTGCGATTTTGTCTGTAGAGCTTTGCTTTTACCATTTGTCCTACGGTTCTGTCTATCCGTTTTTTTGTTTTTTGTGTTTTTTTAGTATAGTTTTTTAGCTCTTCTTATCATTGGTGGATTGTTTTTTGGTTTGGTTGCTCCTTTCTTTCTTTTTTTTTACTTTTTAATAATTTTTATTTTTTATTTTAATAACTTTCTTTCCTTCCTTCCTTCCTTCCTTCCTTCCTTCCTTCCTTCCTTCCTTCCTTCCTCCCTCCCTCCCTCCCTCCCTCTCTCTCTCTCTCTTTCTTTCCTTCTCCTTTTTCTTCTGAGCTCTGTGGTTGACAGGGTCTTGGTGAGCCCAGCTGGGTGTCAGGCATGTGATTCTAAGGTGGCAGAGCTCAGTTCAGGACACTAGTCCACCAGAGACCACCCGGCTTGGTGGAAAATTAAACGGCAAAAGCTCTCCCAGAGATCTCCATCTCAACGGTAAGACCCAGCTCCACTCAAAACCAGCAGCCAGAGTGCCGGACACCCTACAACAAACAACTAGCAAGGCAGGACCACAACCCCACCCATTAGCAGAGAGGCTGCCTAAAATCATAACAATGTCACAGACACCACAAAACACACCACTGGACACGGTCCTGCCCACCAGAAAGACAAGATCCAGCCTTATCCACCAGAACACAGGCACTAGTCCCCTCCACCAGGAAACCTACACAACCCACTGAACAAACGTTACCCACTGGGGGCAGACACCAAAAACAACAGGAAATATGAACTTGCAGCCTGTGAAAAGGAGACCCCAAACACAGTAAGTGAGGCAAAATGACAAGACATAGAAACACACAGCAGATGAAGGAGCAAAGTAAAAACACACCACACCAAAAAATGAAGAGGAAATAGGCAGCCTACCTGAAAAAAATTCAGAGTAATGATAGTAAACATGATACAAAATCTTGGAAATAGAAAATACAAGAAACGTTTAACAAGGACCCAGAAGAACTAAGGAGCAAACAAACAATGATGAACAACACAATGAATGAAATTTAAAATTCTCTAGAAGGAATCAATAGCAGAATATCAGAGGTAGAAGAATGGATAAGTGACCTGGAAGATAAAATAGTGGAAATAACTACCTCAGACCAGAAAAAAGAAAAAAGAATGAGAAGAATTGACAACAGTCTCAGAGACCTCTGGGACAACATTAAATGCACCAACACTCGAATTATAGGGGTCCCAGAAGAAGAAGAGAAAAAGAAAGGGACTGAGAAATATTTGAGGAGATTATAGTTGAAAATTTCCCTAATATGGGAAAGGAAATAATCAAGTCTAGAAAGCTCAGAGAATCCCATAGATGATAAATCCAAGGAGGAACACATCAAGACACATATTAATCAAACAGTCAAAAATTAAATACAAGGAAAAAATATTAAAAGCAGCAAGGGAAAAGCAACAAATAACATACATGGGAGTCCCCATAAGGTTAACAGCTGATCTTTCAGCAGAAACTCTGCAAGCCAGAAGGGAGTGGCAGAACATATTTAAAGAGATGAAAGGGAAAAAACTACAACCAAGATTACTCTGCCCAGCAAGGATCTCATTCAGATTCGACAAGGAAATCAAAACCTTTACAAAACAAGAAAAATCTTAGAGAATTCAGCACCACAAAACAGCTTTACAACAAATGCTAAAGGAACTTCTTAGGCAGGAAACATAAGAGTAGGAAAAGACCTACAAAAATAAAACCTACAACAATTGAGAAAATGGTAATAGGAACGTACATATTGATAATTACCTTAAATGGAAATGGATTAAATGATCCAACCAAAAGACATAGACTGGCTGGATGGACACAGAAACAAGACCCATATATATGCTGTCTACAAGAGACCCACTTCAGAACTAGGGATACATACAGACTGAAAGTTAGGGGGTGGAAAAAGATATTCCATACAAATGGAGATCACAAGAAAGCAAGGGTAGCAATTCTCATATCAGACAAAATAGACTTTAAAGACTATTACAAGAGACAAAGAAGGAGACTACATAATGATCAAGGGATTGATCCAAGAAGATATAACACTTGTAAATATTTATGCACTCAACATAGGAGCACCTCGATACATAAGGCAAATGCTAACAGCCATAAAAGGGAAAATCGACAGTAACACAAACATAGTAGGGGACTTTAACCAATGGACAGATCATCCAAAATGAAAATAAATAAGGAAACACAAGCTTTAAATGATACATTAAACAAGATGGACTTGATATTTATAGGACATTCCATCCGAAAAAAACCAGAATACACTTTCTTCACAAGCGCTCATGCAATATCTTCCAGGACAGATCATATCTAGGGTCGCAAATCAAGTCTTGGTAAATTTAAGAAAATTGAAATCATATCAAGTAACTTTTCTGGCCACAACACTATGAGACTAGATATCAATTACAGGAAAACATCTGTAAAAAGTACAAACACCTGGAGGCTAAACAATACACCACTGAATAACGAAGAGATCACTGAAGAACTCACAGAGGAAATAAAAAAATACCTAGAAACAAATGACAATGGAGAAACAACGACCCAAAACCTATGGGATGCAGCAAAAGCAGTTCTAAGAGGGAAGTTTACAGCAATACAATCCTACCTCGAGACACAAGAAAAATCTCTACAAAACCTAACCTTACACCTAAAGCAGTTAGAGAAATAAGAACAAAAACAAATCACAAAGTTAGCAGAAGGAAAGAAATCATAAAGATCAGATCAGAAATAAAAGAAATGAAGGAAATGATAGCAAAGATCAATAAAACTAAAAGTTGGTTCTTTGAGAAGATAAACAAAATTGATAAACCATTAGCCAGACTTATCAAGAAAAAAAGGGAAAATACTCAAATCGATAGAAATAGAAATGAAAAAGCAAAAGTAACAACTGACACTGCAGAAATACAAAGGATCATGAGAGATTACTATAAACAACTCTATGCCAATAAAATGGACAACCTGGAAGAAATGGACAAATTCTTAGAAAAGCACAACCTTCTGAGGCAGAAGCAGGAAGAAATAGAAAATATAAACAGGCCAATCACAAGCACTGAAATTGAAACTGTGATTAAAAAACTTCCAACAAACAAAATCCCAGGACTAGATTGCTTCACAGGCAAGTTCTATCAAACATTTAGAGAAGAGCTAACAGCTATCCTTCTCAAACTCTTCCAAAATATAGCAGAGGGAGGAACACTCCCAAACTCATTTTATGATGCCACCATCACTCTGATACTAAAACCAGACAAAGATGTCACAAAGAAAACTACAGGCCAATATCACTGATGAACATAGATGCAAAAATCCTCAACAAATTACTAGCAAACAGAATCCAACAGCACATGAAAAGGGTCATACACCATGATAAAGTGGGGTATGTCCCAGGAATGCAAGGATTCTTCATTATACACAAATCAATCAATGTGATAAACCATATTAACAAATTGAAGGAGAAAACCATACGATCATCTCAATGATGCAGAAAATGCTTTTGACAAAACTCAGCACCAACTTATAATAAAATCCCTCCAGAAAGTAGGCATAGAGGGAACTTACCTCAACAAAATAAAGGTCATATATGACAAACCCAAAGCCAAAATCATTCTCAATGGTGAAAAACTGAAACCATTTCCTCTAAGATCAGGAACAAGACAAGGTTGTCCACTCTCACTACTATTATTGGAAGTTTTAGTGACAGCAATCAGAGAAGAATAAGAAGTAAAAGGATTCCAAATTGGAAAAGAAGTAAAGCTGTCACTGTTTGCACATGACAGGACACTATACATAGAGAATCCTAAAGATGGTACCAGAAAACTGTTAGAGCTAATCAATGAATTTGGTAAAGTAGCAGGATACAAAATTAATGCACAGAAATCTCTTGCAGTCCTATCCACTAATGATGAAAGATCTGAAAGAGAAATTAAGGAAATACTCCCATTTACCATTGCAACAAAAAGAATAAAATACCTAGGAATAAACCTACCTAAGGAGACAAAAGACTTATATGCAGAAAACTATAAAACACTAATGAAAGAAATTAAAGACGATACAAACAGATGGAGAGATATACCATGTTCTTGGATTGGAAGAATCAACATTGTGAAAATGACTATACTACCCAAAGCAATCTACAGATTCAATGCAATCCCTATCAAACTACCAAGGGCATTTTTCACAGAACTAGAACAAAAAGTTTCACAATTTGTATGGAACCATGAAAGACCCTGAATAACCAAAGCAATCTTGAGAACGAAAAATGGAGCTGGAGGAATCAGGCTCCCTGACTTCAGACTGTACTACAAAGCTACAATAATCAAGACAGTATGGAACTGGCACAAAAACAGAAATATAGATCAGTGGTACAGGATAGAAAGCCCAGAGGTAAACCCACCCACATATGGTCACCTTATTTTTGATAAAGGAGGCAAGAATATACAATGGAGAAAAGACAGCCTCTTCAATAAGTGGTGCTGGGAAAACTGGACAGTTACATGTAAAAGAATGAAATTAGAATACTCCCTAACACCATACACAAAAATAAACTCATAAATGGATTAAAGACCTAAAGGTAAGGCCAGACACTCTAAAACTCTTAGAGGAAAACCTAGGCAGAACACTCTATGACATAAATCACAGCAAGATCCTTTTTGACCCACCTCCTAGAGAAGGGGAAATAAAAACAAAAATAAACAAATAAACCTAATGAAACTCCAAAGCTTTTGTACAACAAAGGAAAACATAAACAAGATGAAAAGACAACCTCAGAATGGGAGAAAATATTTGCAAATGAAGCAACTGACAAGGGATTAATCTCCAACATTTACAAGCAGTTCATGCAGCTCAATATCAAAATATCAAAAAACCCAATCCAAAAATGGGCAGAAGACCTAAATAGACATTTCTCCAAAGAAGATATACAGATTGCCAACAAACACATGAAAGGATGCTCAACATCACTAATCATTAGAGAAATGCAAATCAAAACGACAAGGAGGTATCACCTCACACCAGTCAGAATGGCCGTCAACAAAAAATCTACAAACAATAAATGCTGGAGAGGGTGTGGAGAAAAGGGAACCCTCCTGTCCTGTTGGTGGAATGTAAATTGATACAGCCACTATGGAGAACAGTATGGAGGTTCCTAAAAAATATAAAAATAGAACTTCCATATGACCCAGCACCCACTACTGGGCATATACCCTGAGAAAACCATAATTCAAAAAGTGTTATGTACCACAATGTTCATTGCAGCTCTATTTACAATAGCTAGGACATGGAAGCAACCTAAGTGTCCATCGACAGATGAATGGATAAAGAAGGTGTGGCACATATATACAATGGAATATTACTCAGCCATAAAAAGAAACGAAATTGAATTATTTTAGGGAGACGGATGGACATAGAGTCTGTCATACAGAGTGAAGTAAGTCAGAAAGAGAAAAACAAATGCTGTATGCTAACACATATATATGGTATCTTAAAAAAAAAAAGTTTCTGAAGAACCTAGGGGCAGGGCAGGAATAAAGACGTAGACATAGAGAATGGACCTGAGGACACGGGGAGGGAGAAGGGTAAGCTGGATGAAGTGAGAGAGTGGCATGGACATATATATACAACCAAATGTAAAATAGATAGCTAGTGGGGAGCAGCTGCATAGCACAGGGAGATCAGTTTGGTGCTCTGTGACCACCTAGAGGGGTGGAATAGGGAGGGTGGGAGGGAGATGCAAGGGGGAGGAGATATGGGTATATATGTATAGCTGATTAACTTTGTTATAAAGCAGAAACTAACACAACATTGTAAAGCAATTATACCCCAATAAAGATGTTAAAAAAAAAAGAATTTAGAAAAAATAAATTCTGCAACCAAAAAAAAAAAAAAAAAGAGAATAACAACAATATCTACCTCATAGTGTTGTTTGTATGAAAACTAAATGAGATAGTTCATTAAAAGAATTTAACACTATGCATAGAAGATAATAAATGCTCAATAAGTATTAAGCATTACTATGGTCATTACTTGATTAGACCAGCATTTTCCTAATCTGTGTGTTCTGTGAGGCATCACTTTCACAGAATGTTAATACGGTATTAGTGAAAAACAAAGGGGGCAAATAGATTTGCAAAATTCTGGGTTCAACAAACTTAACCAGATTTTTTCTTTTTTTTAACCAGAGGCATATCTGAGTGTGCAGCATTTTCCAGAAACCTTTCTTCACAGTGTAATACAGGATACTTATGTCCTCAGGAAGTGTCTTAAAGAAATAATCTGGTTTATTATTCACTCTCAGTAAACCAAATGCCCATTTAAAATCTTCCATTCTATTGCCTTTGTGTTTGTTTTGCAGAGGGGGCACTCTTACTAATAGCTTTGTTATGAGCTCCTACTTTTCTCACATTTTTGCAGCTATCCTGCCTGCTCTTCTACATCCAATCCCTGTGACTATATTGGACTGCATACCCTTAACAGAATGAACAGTTTAGCAAAATTCATCTGACAAGAAGAGCTGCTTAGCATAATTCTTGATAATAGGTTTCCCATAGCAAACGGCCTCTGCTACAAGGTCAATGACCCATTGTATTTTCCATACCATTGTCCACCCACCAAATGGGATGACAGAACTGACAGCTGGTCAAACTGGTAACTAGACATATGGAAACAGAAACACCAAAAAGTCACCAGTCTGTCAAACTAAAAAAGGAAGGAGAATGCCAGTCAACATTTGGAAGTCTGTAAAGACCCCTGTCTTCCCTCTCATACCACTCCCACGCCAGTCCAGTCAATTACCATGTTCTGTCAATACTACTTCCTGAATATCTGTTAATCTTACACACTTATTTCCATACCTACTGCAATACTGCAATTCGGACCACCAAAATCTCATGGGCAACACACAGCTTCCTAACTGGACTTCCTGCTGCCAATATTGCCATCCTCTGGAATTGAAGGCAGGGTCTGTGTCTGCTTTTTCCATGACTCTATTTGCCATATGTAGTACTTAGTAAGTGCCTGATAAATACTGTTGACTGAGTGTAATGCATTTTTCTATGCTGTAGTCAAACATGTAACTATGATCATGAGACACCCTTCATATGATTATAACCTTCACATGATTCCCTTCTATTTTGAAAAAAAAAAAAAAAACAAGAAGGCCATAATCCTTAGCAGGGTTACACAAAACTTGTATTGGTATCAGGGAAAAAAACAAAAAAACCTTTCTCTTTACATCTCCAATCTTATTTTACTCCATTCTTCTCCATCTCTTTCTCCACATACACTCACAGTCAGCATTTTAACTCTACGAAATTTCTTCCAGGGCTTCCAGCTAAATCGCACCTCCTTGTCACCTGAAACATATTAGCCACCCACTCCTCACCCCATCCACTCTTCAAAATTCTAACTTCTATTCATTGGTCAGGGTGCAGGTTAGAATTCCTCCTATAGGATTTGGGCAAGACCTCGTTAAGTGCCCTACTTTTACATACTAGGCACTTGCCACATGTAATATAATTTTCTATTTACTTATCTCCATCCTTCACTGTCATATAAGATTCCTAAAGATAGGGACTGTGTGCCACACATTTGGAAATACCGAGGGCATGGCCCAAGTTTCAGCTCAATAACTAGCAAATGAGTATTTGCTGAACGCTGGTCATGGCATGTGGTAGACCCAAATATACTGTGTACTTGTCAACACGAGCAGGAAGCAAGTATGTGTCACTATTTTAGGATAAAACTAGGAAGGGACACACAGGAAGAAGAAAGTGGGAAAGGGGTAGGAGGGAGGAAGAAAAGAAAGGGCACCGTGGACAAGAAGAAAAAGAGAAGGGAGAAATCCAATCTGTAATGTGACTTATTCTGACTGATTTTTAAATAACAACCAAGTTTGAGCAAACTGAAGTATAATAGGGCAATGAAGGAATTTGGACAAAGGGGCATCACCAAAGAAGAAAACCCAAAAGAAAAAAAGCTGAATGATACACTTTTTCTGGACTTTGTACAAGAGCACAGAAGGAGGGGGCATTCACTTCTCATTCAATGTGCTGAACACCAGGTATCAGTTTAAAAACTTCCACCACAGTCAAGGGCCGAAAGCACTTTCAGAATTGTCACATTTATCTGTTTAAAGAAAAAAGCAAAATTTAAGTGAATTTTATAACAGCAAAAGCTGAGGGAAGAAGAAACTGGAAACTGAAGGATAAATTCAGAGAGGATGAAACTTTGAAATTGCTCCCCAAGCAGCAGCAGCTGGCAAGACAAGGGAAACAGGATAATTCAGAAATGGTAACCTTGACAGTGAAAGATGTTGAAGTGAAAAGTTGTCAAAGTAGAGGACTGACAATTAAATCTCCAGACTTTCTTCTGCTCTTCTCTTCTGTATTACATGTTTCAGTTTTATTCACTGAGATGTAGGTGTTTGAATGGTGTTAAAACCCTTTGCCTCCCCACTGATATTAAAAGTGCACTTAATTATAAATAAGCAAGAGCTGAAAAACTGTTATGCTGCTAGAAAAATCACTTCCCTGTAAAAAAAGAAGGTAAGTTTAACTGATCTAAGGAAGAGAAGATGGAAGGGGAAACAAGGTGGGAAAGGCTTATATACAAAGGAGATAAAAGCTGCGGCCCAGAATCCAACCACCTGGCCTCACCTAGAGCTTAAGGCACTTCTGTGGCAATACATAACAAAAGTCATTTTTAGGACATTTCTCTACGTTGGTCTAACATTCATACCCACCTAGTATTAACTAATTACAATGACATGAACTTTACTTGCCAAATCTAGTACAGGAATTTAACCTTGAGGTAGCATTCTCCAACTGATAAGTCAAGTTCCTTCTCTCCTGATAGGGACCAGAATGAGACTTAAAGAATGTAAATCAGATAATACTGCACCCCACTCCTTGATGAAAACCTCAGAATTTACCTACCTATTAAAATGAGATTAAAAATCTAAATTTCTCATTGGAGAGAAAGCTCAGCATCTCCCCCCTCAACCTCTCTGACCTCACTTCACAGCCCTGTTCCCCTCTTTCCCTACACTTCAGCCACACTGGCCTTCCCTCTGTCCCTCTGTCAGAGGACATGACCACCGGTTGACCCTCAAGCTGTACCCAGGCAGTCTGAGGCTCCTCACTCCCTCCCCTGTCCTTGGAATGTACATTCTGCCCACCGTGCCCACAGTGGGAGCTGTTCCAAGGATGTAGCCTTGAGAGTAATGTGTTGCTGAGACCATCTGGACTGAATACGTGACTGAACCCCAGTAAAACCTCTTAAGATCTCCTGGGCAGGTGTGGAGATCTACTCATCATCTAGCACCCAAGACAAGCTTGTAAGTTCTCTTGCTTGTTAAATGTACCACCTAGCAATCTGCAGTGGTCTCTCTTTCTTGGGTCTCTCCTTGCCCTCCAAATACTGGAGCCGGTTTCAGATTTCACCCTGGAAGCCCCAAGGGTGCAAACCAATGTCCCTGTGCCAAGCTTGTTCTAGACCTCACATTAAATGTTAGCTCTGCCTTGAAGGCTCTCCCTCTAGTCTTTGCACGGTAAATTTCAGTTCATGACCACCTCCACAGAGAGCACCTCCTGAGCATCTTGCCCTTCAGAGTCCAGAGACACCCACCCCAGTCTCTCTTGCTCCCAATATTCTGTAGTGCAGATCTTCCTCAACTTACAATGGGGTTACATCCAGATAAACCCATTGTAAGTTGAAAATGCTTTGATACACCTCACCTACAAAACATCATAGCTCAGCCTAGTCTACCTTAAACATGCTCAGAATGCTTACATTAGCCTACAGTTGGGCAAAACCATCTAATGTAAAGCCTATTTTATAATGAAGTGTTGAATATCTCATTAATTCATTGAATGCTGTACTGAAAATGAAAAACAGAATGGTTGTATGGGTGCAGAATGGTTCTAAGTGCAGAAGTTGTTTACCCTTGGGATCACGTGGCTGAAGGAAGCTGCAGTTCGCCCATGTTGCCCAGTATCAGGAGCAAGTATTGTACCATATACTGCTAGCCTGGTTAAAGATCAAAATTCAAAGTATAGGTTCTACTGAATGTATATAACTTTCCCACTATGGTAAGTTAAACCATTGTAAATTGGGAACCATCTGTATTTTCTTCATTTATTATATCTGAAATTACCTTATTCACTTATTTATATATTTGAGGTATTTATTTTCTTTTTCTCCCATTAAAATGTTATTTCTCTGAAGCAAGATCCTCTCTTTTTTTTTTTTTTTTTGGCCACACCATGAAGAACTTCCCCAACCAGGGATCGAACCTGTGCCCCCTGCATTGGAAGCATGGAATCTTAACCACTGGACCACCAGGGAAGTCTAAGATCCTCTCTATTAGTCACTGCTCCAGCACACAGAACAATACCTACATCACAGAACATCAATGTATGTTTGATGAAGGAATGAGTGCATTGATTTTAGAATCAGAACAAATGAATCCTTTTTAATGAAGAAGTTTTTATTACTTCTTCTATTTTAAACAGCTAAATGTCAGCTACACTAAGAAGCTAAGAATGCCAATGGAAAGAACAGTGTACATACTGGTGGACTGATACAAAATGAAGTGAGGAGAGTGGGAGATGAAAACAAATGAAAGCAGACTAAATTACTAATCTTTCAAGAGACATGCTGAGAAGGGAAGTAAAGATAAAATGGTAGCAAAAGAGACAGACTGGAACAGGTGATGGGAAAGAGCTAGAAGGAAGAGATAAGTTAAAAATACCAATGTCAGGGTAGACTAAGAAGACTAAAAGTTTTTGTAAACTTCTATGCTCTACAAATATGTTATTATTACAATATTATTATTATTACCATAAGTTATTGTTATTACTTTTAATTTCACTATTTTATTTTATTTATTTTTGAGGTTTTGAATTTTATTTACTTTTTTATACAGCAGGTTCTTATTAGTCATCAATTTTATACACATCAGTGTATACATGTCAAACCCAATCGCCCAATTCATCACACCACCACCACCACCCCCCTGCTGCTTTCCAGCCTTGGTGTCCATACGTTTGTTCTCTACATCTGTGTCTCAATTTCTGCCCTGCAAACTGGTTCATCTGTACTATTTTTCTAGATTTCCATTTTTATCGAATGCTTTAATATATGATATGTGGTTTTCTCTTTCTGACTTACTTCACTGTATATAACAGTCTCTAGACCCATCCATGTCTCAACAAATGACCCAATTTCGATCCTGTTTATGGCTGAGTCATATTCCGTTGTATATATGTACTACATCTTCTCTATCCATCCGTCTGTCGATGGGCATTTAGATTGTTTCCATGGCCTGGCTATTGTAAACAGTGCTGCAATGAACATTGGGGTGCATGTGTCTTTTTGAATTATGGTTTTCTCTGGGTATATGCCCAGTAGTGGGATTGCTGGATCTCATGGTAATTCTACTTTCAGTTTTTTAAGGAACCTCCATACTGTTCTCCATAGTGGCTGTACTAATTCACATTCCCACCAGCAGTGCAAGAGGGTTCCCTTTTCTCCACACCCTCTCCAGCACTGATTGTTTGTAGATTTTCTGATGATGCCCATTCTAACTGGTGTGAGGTGATACCTCATTGTCGTTTTGATTTGCATTTCTCTAATAATTAGTGATGTTGAGCAGCTTTTCATGTGCTTCTTGGCCATCTGTATGTCTTCTTTGGAGAAATGCCTATTTAGGTCTTCTGCCTATTTTTGGATTGGGTTGTTTGCTTTTCCAATATTGAGCTGCATGAACTGTTTATATATTTTGGAGATTAATCGATTGTCCGTTGATTCGTTTGCAAATATTTTCTCCCATTCTGAAGGTTGTCTTTTTGTATTGTTTATGGTTTCCTTCGCTGTGCAAAAGCTTTGAAGTTTCACCAAGTACCATTTGTTTATTTTTGGTTTTATTTCCATTACTCTAGGAGGTGGGTCAAAAAAGATCTTGCTGTGATTTATGTCAAAGGGTGTTCTTCCTATGTTTTCCTCTAAGAGTTTTATAGTGTCCGGTCTTACATTTAGGTCCCTAATCCATTTTGAGTTTATTTTTATGTATGGTATTAGGGAGTGTTCTAATTTCATTCTTTTCCATGTAGCTGTCCAGTTTTCCCAGCACCATTTATTGAAGAGACTGTCCTCTCTCCATTGTATATCCTTGCCTCCTTTGCCATAGATTAGTTGACCATAGGTGTGTGGGTTTATCTCTGGGCTTTCTATCTTGTTCCATTGATCTATATTTCTGTTTTTGTGCCAGTACCATATTGTCTTGATTACTAAAGCTTTGTAGTATAGTCTGAAATCAGGAATTCTGATTCCTCCAGCTCCGTTTTTTCCCCTCAAAACTGCTTTGGCTATTCGGGGTCTTTTGTGTCTCCATACAAATTTTAAGATTTTTTGTTCTAGTTCCGTAAAAAATGCCATTGGTAATTTGATAGGGATTGTATTGAATCTGTAGATTGCTTTGGGTAGTGTAGTCATTTTCACAATATTGATTCTTCCAATCCAAGAACATGGTATATCTCTCAATCTGTTGGTGTCATCTTTAATTTCTTTCATCAGTGTCTTATAGTTTTCTGCATACAGGTCTCTTTCTCCCTAGGTAGGTTTATTCCTAGGTATTTTATTCTTTTTGTTGCAATGGTAAATGGGAGTGTTTCCTTAATTTCTCTTTCAGATTTTTCATCATTAGTGTATAGGAATGCAAGAGATTTCTGTGCATTAATTTTGTATCCTGCTACTTTACCAAAATCATTGATGTGCTCTAGTAGTTTTCTGGTGGTGTCTTTAGGATTCTCTATGTATAGTATCATGTCATCTGCAAACAGTGACACTTTTACTTCTTCTTTTCCAATTTGTATTCCTTTTATTTCTTTTTCTCCTCTAATTGCCATGGCCAAGACTTCCAAAACTATGTTGAATAAGAGTGGTGAGAGTGGACATCCTTGTCTTGTTCCTGATTTTAGAGGAAATGCTTTCAGTTTTTCACCATTGAGAATGATGTTTGTTGTGGGTTTGTCGCATATGGCCTTTATTATGTTGAGATAGGTTCCCTCAATGTCCACTTTCTGGAGAATTTTTATGATAAATCGGTGTTGAATTTTGTCGAAAGCTTTTTCTGCATCTGTTGAGATGATCATATGGTTTTTCTTCTTCAGTTTGTTAATATGGTGTATCACATTGATTGATCTGCGTATATTGAAGAATCCTTGCATCCCTGGGATAAATCCCACTTGATCATAGTTTATGATCCTTTTAATGTGTTGTTGGATTCTGTTTGCTAGTATTTTGTTGAGGATTTTTGCATCTATATTCATCAGTGATATTGGTCTGTAATTTTCTTTTTTTTGTAGTATCTTTGTCTGGTTTTGGTATCAGGGTGATGGTGGCCTCATAGAATTAGTTTGGGAGTGTTGCTTCTTCTGCTTTTTTGGAAGAGTTTGAGAAGGATGGGTGTTAGCTCTTCTCTAAATGTTTGATAAAATTCACCTGTGAAGCCATCTGGTCCTGGACTTTTGTTTGTTGGAAGATATTTAATCACAGTTTCAATTTCATTACTTGTGATTGGTCTGTTTATATTTTCTATTTCTTCCTGGTTCAGTCTTGGAAGGTATACCATTCTAAAAATGTGTCCATTTCTTCCAGGTTGTCCATTTTATAGGCATAGAGTTGCTTGTAGTTCTCTCTTAGGATGCTTTGTATTTCTGCAATGCCTGTTGTAACTTCTTTGTCATTTCTAATTTTATTGATTTGAGTCCTCTCCCTCTTTTTCTTGATGAGTCTGGCTAATGGTTTATCAATTTTCTTTATCTTCTCAAAGAACAAGATTTTAGTTTTATTGATCTTTGCTATTGCTTTCTTTGTTTCTATTTCATTTATTTCTGCTCTGATCTTTATGATTTCTTTCCTTCTGCTAAGTTTGGGCTTTGGTCTTCTTTCTCTAGCTCCTTTAGGTATAAGATTAGATTGTTTATTTGAGATTTTTCTTGTTTCTTGAGGTAGGCTTGTATAGCTATAAACTTCCATCTTAGAACTGCTTTTGCTGCATCCCATAGGTTTTGGATCGTCGTGTTTTGTCATTTGTTTGTAGGTATTTTTTGATTTCCTCTTTGATTTCTTCAGTGACCTCTTGGTTATTTAGCAATGTATTGTTTAGCCTCCATGTGTTTGTACTTTTTACAGATTTTTTCTATAATTGATATCTAATCTCATAGCATTGTGGTTAGAAAAGATGCTTAATATGAGTTCAATTTTCTTAAATTTACTGAGGCTTGCATGGTGAACCAAGATGTGATCTATCCTGGAGAATGCTCCATGCTCAATTGAGAAGAAAGTGTAATTTGCTGTTTTTGGATGGAAGGTCCTAAAAATATCAATTAAATCTATCTGGTCTATTGTGTCATTTAAAGCTTGTGTTTCCTTATTTATTTTCATTTTGGATGATCTGTCCATTGGTGTAAGTGAGGTGTTAAAGTTCCCCACTATTATTGTGTTACTGTCGATTTCTACTTTTATAGCTGTTAGCAGTTGCCTCATGTACTGAGGTGCTCCTTTGTTGGGTGCATATATATCTATAATTGTTATATCTTCTTCTTGGATTGATCCCTTGATCATTATGTAGTGTCCTTCCTTGTCTCTTGTAACATTATTTTAAAGTCTATTTTGTCTGATATGAGTCTTGCTACTCCAGCTACCTTTTGATTTCCATTTGAATGGAATGTCTTTTTCCATCCCCTCACTTTCAGTCTGTATGTGTCCCTAGCTCTGAAGTGGGTCTTTTATAACAGCATATATATGGGTCTTGTTTTTGTATCCATTCAGCAAGCCTGTGTCATGTGGTTGGAGCATTTAATCCATTCACATTTAAGGTAATTATCGATATGTATGTTCTTATTACCATTTTCTTAATTGTTTTGGGTTTGTTTCTGTAGGCCCTTTCCTTCTCTTGTGTTTCCCACTTAGAGAAGTTCCTTTAGCATTTGTTGTAGAGCTGGTTTGGTGGTGCTGAATTCTCTTAGCTTTTGCTTGTCTGTACAGCTTTTGATTTCTCCATGTATCTGAATGAGATCCTTGCTGGGTACAGTAATCTTGTTTGTAGATTCTTCCCTTCCATCACTTTAGGTATATCATGCCACTCCCTTCTGGCTTGTAGAGTTTCTGCTGAGAAATCAGCTGTTAACCTTATGGGAGTTCCGTTGTATGTTATTTGTCATTTTTCACTTGCTGCTGTCAATAATTTTTCTTTAATTTTTGCCAGTTTGATTACTATGTGTCTCGGCATGTTTCTCCTTGTGTTTATTCTGTATGGGACTCACTGCACTTCCTGGACTTGGGTGGCTATTTCCTTTCCCATGTTAGGGAAGTTTTTTACTATAATCTCTTCAAATATTTTCTCTGCTCCTTTCTCTCTCTCTTCTCCTTCTGGAACCCCTATAATGCGAATGTTATTGCGTTTAGCGTTGTCCCAGAGGTCTCTTAGGCTGTCTTCATTTCTTTTCATTCTTTTTTCTTTATTCTGTTCTGCAGCAGTGAATTCCACCATTCTGTCTTCCAGGTCACTTATCCGTTCTTCTGCCTCAGTTATTCTGCTATTGATTCCTTCTAGTGTATTTTTCATTTCAGTTATTGTATTGTTCATCTCTGTTTGTTTGTTCCTTAATTCTTCTAGGTCTTTGTTAAACATTTCTTGCATCTTCTCAATCTTTGCCTCCATTCTTTTTCTGAGGTCCTGGATCATCTTCACTATCATTATTCTGAATTGCTTTTCTGGAAGGTTGCCTATCTCCATTTCATTTAGTTGTTTTTCTGGGGTTTTATCTTATTCCTTCATCTGGTACATAGCCCTCTGCCTTTTCATCTTGTCTATCTTTCTGTGAATGTGGTTTTTGTTCCACAGGCTGCAGGATTGCAGTTCTTCTTGCTTCTGCTGTCTGCCTTCTAGTGGATGAGGCTAAGAGGCTTGTGCAAGTTTCCTAATGGGAGGGACTGGTGGTGGGTAGAGCTGGCTGTTGCTCTGATGGGCAGAGCTCAGTAAAACTTTAATCCACTTGACTGCTGATGGGTGGGGCTAGGTTCCCTCCCTGTTGGTGGTTTGGCCTGAGGCAACCCAACTCTGGATCCTACCTGGGCTCTTTGGTGGGGCTAATGGCAGACTCTGCGAGGGCTCATGCCAAGGAGTACTTCCCAGAACTTCTGCTGCCAGTGTCCTTGTCCCCATGGTGAGCCACAGCCATCCCCCACCTCTACAGGAGACCCTCCAACACTAGCAGGTAGATCTGGTTCAGTCTCCCCTGGTGTCACTGCTCCTTCCCCTGTGTCCTAATGCGCACACTACTTTGTGTGTGCCCTCCAAGAGTGGAGTCTCTGTTTCCCCCAGTCCTGTCAAAGTCCTGCAATCAAATCCCACTAGCCTTCAAAGTCTGATTCTCTAGGAAGTCCTCCTCCCATTGCTGTACCCCCAGGTTGAGAAGCCTGATGTGGGGCTCAGAAACTTCACTCCAGTAGTTGGACTTCTGTGGTATGTTTTCTCCAGTTTGTGAGTCACCCACCGCAGTTATGGGATTTGATTTTACTGTGATTGCACCCCTCCTACCATCTCATTGTGGCTTCTCCTTTGTCTTTGGATGTGGGGTATCTTTTTTGGTGAGTTCCAGTGTCTTACTGTCGATGATTGTCCAGCAGTTAGCTGTGATTCTGGTGTTCTCACAAGAGGGAGTGAGAGTACGTCCTTCTACTCCACCATCTTGGTTCAGGAACCCTCAGTGAAAGGTTCATTTCTTTAAGCCGTGGTTTTCAAACTTGAGCGTGCATCATTTGATCACCTGGAAGGCTTGGACCCCAGTCCCAGGGCTTCTGACTCAGGAGGTCTGGAGTGGAACCCAAGACTTTGCATTTCTCACATGTGCCCTGGTGCTGCTCTGCTCCATATCCTGGGATCACAGTCTGAAAATCGCTGCCTAGAGTGATGGCTCTCAATACTGCTGGCAAGTCCTTCCCTATTTTATATAGAGACAAATGTATCTGCCAAAAATAAATTATCCTTTGTTTGCTGATAGGTTATTATAATAACCCTACTAAATAGGACATCTTGAGCCACAAATTTCACTGTATTGCTGGTTTTATCCAATAATAATGTCCAACCTGACTAGCATTTATGATAAATACTATGACTCTATCTATGAGATCCAAGTTACTTACTGAAATAGCAATTATCTTTGAGATAGATACTGATATCCATATTGAGATTAGATAGATAGATAGGTAGGTAGATAGATAGGTAGGTAGATAGATAAAGATTAAATAGATATAGATGCATATTAAAGTATAACAGATTCATGTATGTATATATTTTGTACATACAAGAATATATAGTAACAAATATATAGTAACAAATTTAAGTAACAAATTTAAGAGGCAATCATGTAACCCTACCAATAATCCTACAGTGTGTGTTATATCATCCAGAAGCTGAGGTGGTCAATTCTAGTCATTTTTATTATTGCTATTTATTTGGATTCATTTTACACCGATATCCAATACCATCATATTATAGTATTTCACACCACACTTACTATGTACATTATTTGAATTAGAATCTCCCCATTGAATAAATAGAATCTGGATTTCCCATTTTATAAATTATCATCAAAAGTTTATAGAGTTGCATTTTTGTATGCCAGTCATATGATTAGTCCAATTAGCTCATACTTTTTAGGTAACTTCAAAGCAAAGCTTCGGAATATAAATCTGGTTCTCAACTCTTTCTAAATGGAAACCATAGCTATAAAATTTTCTTTCTCTTTTTCTTTTGATAAATCAGTGTTTCATGATGAATGCACCTTTTAGATTCCATTCAGTTAAGGAGTCAACCCTGGAGATTTAGCCAAGAAAGCTCCACTGGTTTCTAAGGATTGCCTGGCAGCAAATATAAGCCTTATTTAAGAACCACTATTGCCTCCTTCCCTCACCCAAAATTTATACTTCCATTCATTTTCCTACAATACAGCAATTTTGGTGGGTATAGAAACCTAGGAGTGCTTTTCCTTTATGCCTAGCAATGTACTGCCAAAGTGCTGATTTTACATAAATACCTTTGCCACCTACAGACCATAATGATAGGAAATAGAAATGTATTATCATTTAAATGATTTTTCCTGAAACATACAATATTCTAAGGCTACAAGCACTAATACCCAAAACAGACAAAAACATTATAGGCAAAGTAAAGCAATCATTTATGAAAGACACCTGAAATGACGAGGGCTAAGCTAAACCACATTGCTGTGCATCTGTTATTACAACTGAATCACTTACCTTCCTTTTCTATCTATAAAATGGGAATGCCATCTGTTTTCTCAAACAGGAATGTCATTATATCTAACAAGAAATCATGTGACAGTTTGAACTTAAAAGAAAGATATGTGATAAATCAGCAGTATTACTATTTATTCAAAGATCCTTCTTTCAGAGCATGGGCTTGCAAGTCAGAACTACCTACTCGAATATGATCCTAGCTCCAACACATAATACGTAAATGCATTTGTCAAGTTTACTTAACAACTCTGAGCCTCAATGCCCACATATGGAATGCATAAATATTATTACATACTGGTAGGACTGTTGTAAGGAATAAATACAATGAATATAAAGCATCTAACACAAAGCCAGAATAAAGGAGACACTCAATTTGCAGCGATTATCATACATTATTAATAATATCTGGAACATAGCCAACTGGATAGGAATTAGTGGGAAATAAAGTATTTGAGCAACAAATAAAAGAACTGATGTGTTATAATCATAGGTGAAAATGAATCTACTTTTAGGAATTTATCCTAAGTCTGTAGAATTAAAGATAATATGAAACAGGCTAAAAAAAAAGGAAGCAAGACTGGTTAACAGAGTCTTCTGATGGCTCTGCAAAATGAATATTGATACTGGGATATCAGAGAATAGACATCAAATTTATAAATATACAGAATTCTAGGATCATTAGATACAAGGACAAATACTCCTGAAACGCCTGTAGAGATAGCTGGAACATAGCATGCTAACTGAAGTTATTAATGTTACTATGTATGTTTATAGGTTTAAATGAACTGGCACCTATGGCCAATTAATCTACAACAAAGGAGACAAGAATATACGATGGAGAAAAGACAGTCTCCTCAATAAGTGGTGGGTGCTGAGATTTCACTTCATACTAGCTGCTAGAGACATGCTATTTAATTTCACAAAGCCTCAGTTTCTGCTTCCATAGTATGTAGATAATAACAATACCTATTGGAATTGTTAATGAGCTAATTTATGTAAAGTTATAAGCACAGATCCTGACACATAGTAATCAGTCGATAAATGCTAGCTGTGATACAGTCATCATCTAAAATTCTTCTGTGATTATCTTCCTTTTTCAATAAGGAAAAACCAGGTGACTGATCTCAATATCTGTTCCACAAGGCACCAAGAAGACAACACTAAACACATGTTTCTTACATGCCCTGTTGGGGTATTTTGCTTTATGATTATTATTATTTATTGGTAAACTGGCCTCTCACTGTTGTGGCCTCTCCCATTGCAGAGCACAGGCTCCGGAGGCGCAGGCCCAGCGGCCATGGCTTATGGGCCCAGCAGCTCCGCAGCATGTGGGATCTTCCTGGACCAGGGCATGAACCCGTGTCCTCTGCATCAGCAGGCGGACTCTCAACCACTGCACCACTAGGGAAGCCCCCTATTGGGGTATTTCACTCCTTTCAAAGTAGTTGTAGATTGGGCTTCCCTGGTGGCGCAGTGCTTGACAACCCGCAAAGCATCCACTTCTGAATGACAAGGATGGCGACATTACAGCTGTTGGGTGAAGAATCACTAAATAGAATAAGAAAGAAAACTTCCAATCATATGCATCCTTTTACAGGTGGCCAAATCACAAACCTAACATTTAGTGTTGTGATTATGCATGGCAAAAACATAACCAGCTCTGCATTTAACATCTAAATTCTACATACAAGTTTCATAACAAAATACTTTCTTTCCTTTTTAAGTAAAACTTTTATGATTATTAAAGGAAATAATTTGGAGGAGATTTATTAAGATGGTGGAAGAGTAAGATGCAGAGATAACCTTCCTCCCCACAGATACATCAGAAATACATCTACATGTGGAACAACTCCTACAGGACACTTACTGAATGCTGGCAGAAGACCTCAGACCTCCAAAAGGCAAGAAACTCCCCATGTACCTCGGTAGGGCAAAAGAAAAAAGAATAAACAGAGACAAAAGAATAGGGACAGGACCTGCACCAGTGGGAGGGAGCCGTGAAGAAGGAAAGGTTTCCACACACTAGAAGCCCGTTCACTGGCGGAGACTGCGGGTGGTGGAGGTGGGGAGCTTCGGAGCCAAGGAGGAGAGCGCAGCAACAGGGTTACGGGGGGCAAAGCGGGGAGATTCCCGCACAGAGGATCGGTGCCGACCGGCACTCAACAGCCCGAGAGGCTTCTGTGCTCACCCACTGGGGCAGGCGGGGCTGGGCGGGGCTCGGGCTTCAGTCAGAGCGCAGGGAGAGGACTGGCAGCGTGAACACAGCCTGAAGGGGTTAGTGCGCCACGACTAGTCGGGAGGGAGTCCAGGGAAAAGTCTGGACCTGCTGAAGAGGCAAGAGACTTTTTCTTCCTTCTTTGTTTCCCAGTGCGCGAGGAAAGGGGATTAAGAGCACTGCTTAAAGGAGCTCCAGAGACGGGTGCGAGCCATGGCTAACAGTGCGGACCCCAGAAATGGGAATGAGAAGCTAAGGCTGCTGCTGCCACCACCAAGAAGCCCGAGTGCAAAGCACAGGTCACTCTCCACATCTCCCTTCCAGGGAGCCTGTGCAGCCCACCACTGCCAGGTTCCCGGGATCCAGGGACAACTTCCCCGGGAGAACGCATGGCGCGCCTCAGGCTGGTGCAACGTCACACCGGCCTCTGCCGCTGCAGATTCGCCTCGCACTCCGTACCCCTCCCTCCCCCTGGCCTGAGTGAGCCAGAACCCCCGAATCAGCGGCTCCTTTAACCCCGTCCTGTCTGAGTGAAGAACAGACGCCCTCCGGCGACCTACATGCAGAGGCGGGGCCAAATCCAAAGCTGAGTTCCAGGAGCTGTGAGAATAAAGAAGAGAAAGGGAAATCTCTCCCAGCAGCCTCAGGAGCAGAGGATTAAATCTCCATAATCAACTTGATGTACCCTGCCTCTGTGGAATACCTGAATAGACAACGAATCATCCCAAATTGAGGAGGTGGACTTTGAGAGGAAGATTTATGATTTTTTCCCCTTTTCCTCTTTTTGTGAGTGTGTATGTGTATGCTTCTGTGTGAGATTTTGTCTGTATAGCTTTGCTTTCACCATTTGTCCTAGGGTTCTATCCGTCTGTTTTTTTAACTTTTTAAAAAAAATTTGTCTTAATAATTATTTTTTTATTTTAATAACTTTATTTTATTTCACCTTACTTTATTTTATTTTCTTTTATCCTCTTTCTTTCTTTCTACTTTTCCTCCCTTTTATTCTGAGCCGTGTGGATGAAAGGCTCTTGGTGCTACAGGCAAGAGTCAGTGCTATGCCTCTGAGGTGGGAGAGCCAACGTCAGGACACTGGTCCACAAGAGACCTCCCAGCACCATGTAATATCAAACGGTGAAAATCTCCCAGAGATCTCCATCTCAACACCAACACCCAGCTTCACTCAACGACCAGCAAGCTACAGTGCTGGACACCCTATGCCAAACAACTAGCAAGACAGGAACACAACCCCACCCATTAGCAGCGAGTCTGCCTAAAATCATAATAAGTCCACAGACACCTCAAAACATACGACAAGACGTGGACCTGCCCATCACACAGGCAAGATCCAGTCTCATCCACCAGAACACAGGAACTAGTCCACTCCACCCGGAAGCCTACACAACCCACTGAACCAATCTTAGCCACTGGGGACGGACACCAAAAACAATGCGAACTACAAACCTGCAGCCAGCAAAAAGGAGACCCCAAACACAGTAAGATAAGCAAAATGAGAAGACAGAAAAACACACAGCAGAAGAAGGCGCACGATAAAAACCCACCAGACCTAACAAATGAAGAGTAAATAGGCAGTCCACCTGAAAAAGAATTCAGAATAATGATAGTAAAGATGATCCAAAATCTTGGAAATAGAATAGAGAAAATGCAAGAAACATTAAAAAAGGACCTAGAGGAAGTAAAGATGAAACAAGCAATGATGAACAACACAATAAATGAAATGAAAAATACTCTAGGAGGGATCAATAGCAGAATAACTAAGGAATAAGAATGGATAAGTGACCTGGAAGATAAAATAGTGGAAATAAGAACTGCAGAACAGAATATAGAAAAAAGAATGAAAAGAACTGAGGACAGTCTCAGAGACCTCTGGGACAACATTAAACGCACCAACATTTGAGTTATCGGGGTTCCAGAAGAAGAAGAGAAAAAGAAAGGGACTGAGAAAACACTTGAAGAGATTATAGTTAAAACCTTCCCTAATGTGGGAAAGGAAATAGTTAATCAAGTCCAGGAAGCACAGAGAGTCCCATACAGGATAAATCCAAGGAGAAATACACCAAGACACATATTAATCAAACTGTCAAAAATTAAGTACAAAGAAAAAATATTAAAAGCAGCAAGGGAAAAACAACAAATAACACACAAGGGAATCCCATAAGGGGATAAAGCTGATCTTTCAGCAGAAACTCTGCAAGCCAGAAGGGAGTGGCAAGACATATTTAAAGTGATGAAGGTGGAAAACCTACAACCAAGATTACTCTACCCAGCAAGGATCTCATACAGATTTGATGGAAAATTAAAACCTTTACAGACAAGCAAAAGCTGAGAGAGTTCAGCACCACCAAACCAGCTTTACAACAAATGTTAAAGGATCTTCTCTAGGCAAGAAACACAAGAGAAGGAAAGACCTACAATAACAAACCCAAAACAATTAAGAAAATGGTAATAGGAACATACATATTGATAATTACCTGAAATGTAAATGGATTGAATGCTCCCACCAAAAGACACAGATTGGCTGAATAGATACAAAAACAAGACCCATATATATGCTGTCTACAAGAGACCTGCTTCAAACCTAGGGACACATACAGACTGAAAGTGAGGGGATGGAAAAAGATATTCCAAGCAAATAGAAATCAAAAGAAAGCTGGAGTTGCAATTCTCATATTAGACAAAATAGACTTTAAAATAAAGACTATTAGAAGAGACAAAGAAGGACACTACATAATGATCAAGGGATCGATCCAAGAAGAAGATATAACAATTGTAAATATTTATTCACCCAACATAGGAGCACCTCAATACATAAGGCAAATACTAACAGCCATAAAAGGGGAAATCGACAGTAACACATCCATAGTAGGGGACTTTAAATCCCCACTTTCACCAATGGACAGATCATCCAAAATGAAAATAAATAAGGAAACACAAGCTTTAAATGATACATTAAACAAGATGGACTTAATTGATATTAAAGACATTCCATCCAAAAATAACAGAATACACATTTTTCTCAAGTGCTCATGGAACATTCTCCAGGATAGATTATATCTTGGGTCAGAAATCAAGCCTTGGTAAAATTAAGAAAATTGAAATTGTATCAAGTATGTTTTCCAACCACAATGCTATGAGACTAGATATCAATTATGGAAAAGATCTGTAAAAAATACAAACACATGGAGGCTAAACAATACACTACTTAATAACGAAGTGATCACTGAAGAAATCAAAGAGGAAATCAAAAAATACCTAGAAACAAATGACAATGGAGACACGATGACCCAAAACCTATGGGATGCAGCAAACACAGTTCTAAGAGGGAAGTTTATAGCAATACAGTCCTACCTTAAGAAACAGGAAACCTCTCGAATAAACAACCTAACCTTGCACCTAAAAAAATTAGACAAAGAAGAACAAAAAAATCCCAAAGTTAGCAAAGGAAAGAAATCATAAAGATCCGAGCAGAAATAAATGAGAAAGAAATGAAGGAAATGATAGGAAAGATCAATAAAACTAAAAGCCGGTTCTCTGAGAAGGTAAACAAAATTGATAAACCATTAGCCAGACTCAGCAAGAAAAAAAGGGAGAAGACTCAAATCAATAGAAATAGCAATGAAAAGGAGAAGTAACAACTGACACTGCAGAAATACAAAAGATCATGAGAGATTACTACAAGCAACTCTACGCCAATAAAATGGACAACCTGGAAGAAACGGAAAAATTCTTAGAAATGCACAACCTGCCAAGACTGAACCAGGATGAAACAGAAAATATGAACAGACCAATCACAACCACTGAAATTGAAATTGTGATTAAAAATCTTCCAACAAACAAAAGCCCAGGACCAGATGGCTTCACAGGTGAATTCTTTCAAACATTTAGAGAAGAGCTAACACCTATCCTTCTCAAACTCTTCCAAAATATAGCAGAGGGAGGAACACTCCCAAACTCATTCTACGAGGCCACCATCACCCTGATACCAAAACCAGACAAGGATGTCACAAAGAAAGAAAACTACAGGCCAATATCACTGATGAACATAGACGCAAAAATCCTCAACAAAATACTAGCAAACAGAATCCAACAGCACATTACGAGGATCATAAACCATGATCAAGTGGGGTTTATTCCTGGAACGCAAGGATTCTTCAATATACGCAAATCAATCAATGTGATACACCATATTAACAAACTGAAGGAGAAAAACCATATGGTCATCTCAATAGATGCAGAGAAAGCTTTCGACAAAATTCCACACCCATTTATGATAAAAACCATGCAGAAAGTAGGCACAGAGGGAACTTTCCTCAACATAATAAAGGCTATATATGACAAACCCACAGCCAACATTGTCCTCAATGGTTAAAAACTGAAAGCATTTCCACTAAGATCAGGAACAAGACAAGGTTGCCCACTCTCACCACTCTTATTCAACATAGTTTTGGAAGTTTTAGCCACAGCAATCAGAGAAGAAAAGGAAATAAAAGGAATCCAAATCGGAAAAGAGGAAGTAAAGCTGTCACTGTTTGCAGATGACATGATACCATACATAGAGAATCCTAAAGATGCTACCAGAAAACTACTAGAGCTAATCAATGAATTTGGTAAAGTAGCAGGATACAAAATTAATGCACAGAAATCTCTTGCATTCCTATACACTAATGATGAAAAATCTGAAAGTGAAAACAAGAAAACACTCCCATTTACCATTGCAACAAAAAGAATAAAGTATCTAGGAATAAACCTACCTAAGGAGACAAAAGACCAGTATGCAGAAAACTATAAGACACTGATGAAAGAAATTAAAGATGATACAAATAGATGGAGAGATATACCATGTTCTTGGATTGGAAGAATCAACATTGTGAAAATGACTCTACTACCCAAAGCAATCTACAGATTCAACGCAAACCCCATCAAACTACCACTGGCATTTTTCACAGAACTAAAACCAAAAATTTCACAATTTGTATGGAAACACAAAAGACTCCGAATAGCCAAAGCAATCTTGAGAACGAAAAACAGAGCTGGAGGAATCAGGCTCCCTGACTTCAGACTATACTACAAAGCTACAGTAATCAAGACAGTATGGTACTGGCACAAAAACAGAAATATAGATCAATGGAACAGGATAGAAAGCCCAGAGATAAACCCACGCACATATGGTCACCTTATCTTTGATAATGGAGTCAGGAATGTACAGTGGAGTAAGGACAGCCTCTTCAATAAGTGGTGCTGGGAAAACTGGACAGCTACATGTAAAAGTATGAGATTAGATCACTTCCTAATACCATACACAAAAATAAGCTCAAAATGGTTTAAAGACGTAAATGTAAGGCCAGAAACTATCAAACTCTTAGAGGAAAACATAGGCAGAACTCTCTTTGACATAAATCACAGCAAGATCCTTTTTGACCCACCTCCTAGAGAAATGGAAATAAAAACAAAAATAAACAAATGGGACCTAATGAAACTTCAAAGCTTTTGCACAGCAAAGGAAGCCATAAAGAAGACCAAAACACAACCCTCAGAATGGGAGAAAATATTTGCAAATGAAGGAACTGACAAAGGATTAATCTCCAAAATTCACAAGCAGCTCATGCAGCTCAATACCAAAAAACCAAACAACCGAATTCAAAAATGGGCAGAAGACTTAAATAGACATTTCTCCAAAGAAGATATACAGACTGCCAACAAACACATGAAAGAATGCTCAACATCATTAATCATTAGAGAAATGCAAATCAAAACGACAATGAGATATCATCTCACACCAGTCAGAATGTCCATCATCAAAAAATCTAGAAACCATAAACGCTGGAGAGGGTGTGGAGAAAAGGGAACACTCTTGCACTGCTGGTGGGAATGTGAATTGGTACAGCCACTATGGAGAACAGTATGGAGGTTTCTTAAAAAACTACAAATATAACTACCATATGACCCATCAATCCCACTTCTGGGCATAAACCCTGAGAAAACCATAATTCAAAAACACTCATATACCAAAATGTTCATTGCAGCTCTATTTACAATAGCCAGGAGGTGGAAATAACCTAAGTGTCCATCATCAGATGAACGGTTAAAGATGTGGCACATATATACAATGGAATATTACTCAGCCATAGAAAGAAACGAAATTGAGCTATTTGTTATGAGGTGGATGGATCTAGAGTCTGTCATACAGAGTGAGGTAAGTCAGAAAGAGAAAGACAAATACCATACGCTAACACATATATATATGAAATTTAAGAAAAAAAAATGTCATGAGGAACCTAGGGGTAAGACAGGAATAAAGACGCAGATCTACTAGAGAATGGACTTGAGGATATGGGGAGGGGGAAGGGTAAGCTGTGACAAAGTGAGAGAGTGGCATGGACATATATACACTGCCAAATGTAAAATAGATTGCTAGTGGGAAGCAGCCGCATAGCACAGGGAGATCAGCTCGGTGCTTTGTGACCACCTAGATTGGTGGGATCAGGAGGGTGGGAGGGAAGGAGATGCAAGAGGAAAGAGATATGGGAACATATGTATATGTATAACTGATTCACTTTGTTATAAAGCAGAAACTAACACACCATTGTAAAGCAATTATACTCCAATAAAGATTTTTTTTTAAAAAAAGGAAATAATTTGGAGTCATTAAATCAGTTCTAAATATTTGTCCACACAATTACCATCAGGACTAGCCAAGTACTTTTATTCCTTTTGCTCTAGTTGTGCTTGTTCTCTTGGGAAATGAGGCCACAGAGGAAATTCACTGCACCCCAGCAACTTCTCCTTCATGCTGACAAAGAAGCAAAAGAATGAGTGGCAATGATGAACAAGATTCACCTTCAAGGGTTCTTTGTTAGGATAACTTTTGTAGCTCAAGAAGGACACATTCTCACTGTGGCTGCAGCTACAGGTATGAGGGATTCTTCTCTCTGTGAATTCAGGCATCCAGTGTGGTCCATAGGTCATCAAACACTGGCTACTAACAGTATACATTCAGGAGAGAAACACGCCTTTACCAATAAACCACTGCAGTCCCTCCCTTCAACACAAAACCTTCTCAGCAGTAAGTGAACTAAAAGGTTAAAGTTGTATTTGTGAAGGCCTCTCCTCATATAACCATCTCCCAAAGGCACCAACACTAACGCATCTCAACCTTATCTTCAAAAAGTGTAAAAGCAATCAAACCTCAAAAAGCCATTGACAGCTATGTGTTGCAAGGCATGGCATTCTATAGCCTCAAAAGAAACCAGTGGAAAGTGGTCCAAAAAGAGGCATTTAATCCAGTTCACCAGAGTCCACACTCTGCTCTAAGAGTAATAGTCTGAGCAAAATGTTTGGACATCCATGTGTACCAGCATTAAACTCCAAGCACAGCAATGTCACAATGCACAATGAAAGGGACTGCAGTTCTGAGACATACGCATTTTTATTACTTCATTGTACACACTCCCTGTATGTGTTCAATATTTGTGCATAACTTCATAAATCTTAATGAGTTCCTTTTGAGAGAAGAGTGGCACACCATCAGATTTTAATATAGCAAAGTACTGTACTTACCTTTCAGTTAATAGCTTAAGCAATTGAGAAGTCAGCTGATTAAGAATCAAAGCAGCAACCACTATGTGCTTTAAACCTCAGTCTGCAGTAAGCTGTGTAATATATATATATATATATATATATATATATATATATATATTATATTGCTTTCTGGCTTCTTCCTTTTGCAACACGATTTCAGCTCCTTTTTAAATCTTACTCTTTTACCCTTTCCAATATGTGGAACTTCCTTTTCTGAATAAAATTACATAATATACAATAGTTCCATCTTCTCTTTGCCACCAGTTGTTTCTTTCCATCCCTAATATTTTCCTTACGATGAACTTGGTTTCCTCAGTTGTACAGCAGGTATGTTCCAGCAGTATGCAAATCACACGGCAAAACAGCCGTCAAGCATCTAAATGTGCAATCTTGAGAAATTTTCCCAATGATTAGATTTATTAGATTGTGAAATTATATCCCAAGGTAGTGGTAGAAGGCTATTACCTGAATCTATTTTAGAAAAATGCTCCCAAAACACCCTGAGTAGAGGATAGTCCTACATTGGTGGTGGTGGGGGGGGGAGGGGAGCAGGGGAGAAGGTAGGATTGGTCCAAACTGCAGCCACTGTCATTTCATATTTGTTGAAAACCTACTGACCTTATTTCCTCCCAATTTATATCCTCTTACTTCTTTGTTGGGAATAATAATACAAGACACATTACATAGAATACGATACAAAACAACTGTGCCAGATACCACTACAGTTTTACAAAAATTTAACCAATAATCCCTGAGTTAACACTCTTCCCACCATGTACAATTACTTTGTAAAGTATTTTACAAATTAGACTTATTACAAAATCATATTAAAATAGGTAACATTTTGAAAGGATAAAATCATGCTATATATATTTGGTTGAACATTATGCAGCTTTAGAAAGGAATGAAATTATGATACATGCTACAACATGGATGGACCTTGAAAACATGCTAAGTGGAATAAGCCAGACCCAGAAGTATAATTATTATATTGTTCCACTTACATGACGTATCTAGAAGAGGCAAATTCATAAAAGACAGAAAGTAGAATAGAGATTACCAGGAGCTGCGGGCAGGGAGAAATGGGGAGCTTTGTTTAATAGGTATAGAATTTCTGTTTCTGATGATGAAAAAGTTCTGGAAATGGATAGTGGTCATGGTTATACTACACTGTGAATGTACTTAATTCCACTGAACTGTACACTTTAAATGGTTAAAATGGTAAATTTTATGATGTTATGTTTATTTTATCACAATAAAAATAAAGAATAAATGGTAATATGGCAAGAGTCATAAATGGAATAGCTCTGCTCCTCAGCCCTATCATATAACCTACATTTATTTTCTTCATGGCACTTAACAGTATTTGAAATTATAATGATGATCTATGTGTTTACTTGTGTACTGTCCCTTCCTCCCCCTACTAAAACACAGATTCCATAAAAGCAGGTACTAGGCTTTCTATTTCACTACTTTATCCCCAGCACTTGCAATTCTTCTTGTCACAGAGTAGGTGCAGAATAAATTTTTGTAGACTAAATGAATTAACAAATGGAAGAAATACTATATATGTCCTATTAATTTTGAATTTGGTTATACTGCAAGGTCATGTACTTTTCCTTATGTCTGATAATATTTAATGCCTCCATCTCTTGTAGGCAGTAGGATAATTTCAACTGTTATTTATCTTATATGTAAGTCTGTAACCATATCCTAAGCTCCTTGAGAAACCATATGCTATAACTCTGCTTCCCCCACAAAGTATCTTACCTTGCAGAGTGCCATGTGGTGTACTAAGAATTTTCACATCCATGTTCACATTTGATATGCATGACCATGAGGCTGGCAGATATAATCATCCCCCTTGCATAGATGAGGACACGGGCTCAGAAATTAAGTGATTTGTTCAAAGTTACTAAGTGGCAGAGCCAGAACTCAAAACAGGTCTTCTAGCTCCAGGTCCAAAATTCTTTTCAGTAAAAGTTTGGTAATGAAAACAATGATGCTAATGTCCTATTTTGCATATTTTCAAATAGAATATGTACTTCAAAAAAATTCCTACTAAATTTGGGGTGGGGGGAGGATTTATACCAAAAAAACAAAACAAAACAAAAAAAGATACCTTAACCATGTTTTTTTAAAAATGCTCAAAAAGATGAAAATCATATATGTCTGGAACTAAATTTAACTCTTTATTGTTTTAATACTAGAGGGAAAGAGGAAGGAAGGGAGAGAGAGAGAGAGAGAGAGAGAGAGAGAGGGAGAGAGAGGGAGGGAGGGAGGGAGGGAGGGAGGGAGAAAAAGAGAGAGAAAGAAATGTACACGGAAATGTGAGTTTTCTTCTGCTATACCTCCCATTTTGCATTAAGAACCAGAAATCCAGAATCATATCTGAAATCTCTCAATTTTTAAATGTTCTCAATTAATTCAATTTTAAAGAACACTCTGCATGCCAATTACTGCCTGTGGGCAGCCAGTGTGTGGCCTCTGATCTAAGCCATCATTTTTCTTGGTAGGTTTTAGAACAGACAGCACTTTCTATTCATAGGCTATATAAACTCTGTTTGATTTGAATCAGAAAAAACAAGTAGGGAGAGAGCATATAAAGACCTAAATGACCTTATACAAATTGGCTATTTTCCCCGTGCTTCTTATTTAACCCCACTGAAAACTGTGCCTAGACTTACGGCCTTCAAATGCATGCTTTTATATCAAAGAACTGTACTTCTAGGAGTATTTTAAAATCCATAGATTTAAAGATGTTTAGAACATAAATGCAACATAAAACTGAGTGTGCCTTCCATGGGAGAATCCAGAGGCTAAAAACAGAGTATTCGTTCTTGCAAGGACAAGATCCGACTCGATACATTAGCAGTGCACATAAAGATTATAACTGAGGATGAAAGAAAGAAAAGGACCCACTGAAAAGCAGATGTCTTGAGCTAGAAGAAGCAATCACAGCATCTGCACTTTGGCGTCGGGTAGAAAACACTGGAGGAAAACAATAAAGCAGAAAGTATAAAAATACCAAAATAAGTCAGCTGGTTCTTTTCAGCTGGGAGGAAAAAAACCTACAGAGTACAAAAGGATATTCAGAAGACTTTGGTAAAAATCTGAAGTCTTAAATAGCTCATGGTTCAGACAAGCTGGAAAATAGAGGCAAAGGAAGTAAATGGAGAATAAAATGTTTGTACTTAGTTTTCTCCTAGTATAAGGCTCAAAGGACAATCTAGAAGTGCTTCAAATTAATTCTTTCACCACGTTCAGGAATATGATTTCCCTGATGCAGCCATCTTCGCATAACCAAAGTCACTTCAATTGATTACACATAACTTGTCAGAAATCACCTTAAAAAAGTCTCTAACATGAATGCCTTGGCCAACATTCTATTCTATTCTGTGTTTAAATCCTCTACTGACTACATGAAAAGGCAGAATGAACACACGATTTGGAGTAAGAACACTTGGATTCAAGTCTTGGTCACCTGCTACTGCTTAGGGAGGTGATTTCTGGAGTCATTTCATCTCTTTGAGCCTCACTTGATTGTCTGGTAAAACGAAGGTTTAATACTTGCCTTAACTACCTCACAGGGTTGCTGTGAAAATCAAATGAGCTAACCTATATGAAAGTGCCTTACAAGTTTTAACCCTAAAACTCATATTATCTAAAGAGTCAAAGGTGCATCATTCAGTGAAACCACAGCATAACCAATCATGCAACAAATATTATTAAACATCTCCTGTTATTCTAAATACTGGCTATAATATAGCTGTGAAAATGACAGGCAGGATCCCTGCACACATGGGGCCTACAGTTTGATTAAAGTTGTAAATTCTTAATGTAAGTTTTGACAATAATACAATAAAAAAATAATTCATCTTTCAGCTAATAAAAGGATTATATAAGTTTTTGATAATGGATTGCTTGTTTTCTATTAATTTCCATAAAAAAGGAATATAATGGCATATCTTAATTAAATTCAGAAAGACACTTAGCCTGAAATCACAGTCAAAGTATTGTTTACTATACACACATCATTGGTATGTAGTAATTATTAAACATCAGAGACAACATTTGCAATCAGGCAAACTTAAGGGAAATGCAGCTGTTTACTCAAAGTGTGGCTTGGGGAAATATCCAAAACAGTTATTATTGAGTAATTATTTTATGCAAGGCATTCTGGTGGGCATTATAAGCGATACCAAAATCAGCAAGCCCAAGTTCCTTCCTTCCATAAAGGGACTCATAATAGAGAAATAGACGTAAGATTTGTAAGATCATGTAAGTAGGAGAATAATGCATGGAATATTAAAAAAAAGATTGGTCTGTGTCTCTAAACCTCAACAAACACCCCTGTCAAAGTACCTTCATGAAATGCTGACAACAAGGACAAAACACCAGACTAGTAACCAAAATTCTTAGTTACAGTCTGATCATGTCTTCACCCAAATCCAGTTACATGAACTAAAGCAAATGATTTCAACCCAGTTTTCCTATCTATAAAATAAAAACTAAAACATTACCAACTTTCTGGCTTTCTCAAACCCTTTTTAAAAAATAAACAGGACAGAGAGGAGCTTCATGATGGCGGAGGAGTAAGACGCAGAGATCACCTTCCTCCCCACAAATACATCAGAAATACATCTACATGTGGAATAACTCCTACAGAACACCTACCGAACGCTGGCAGAAGACCTCAGACCTCCCAAAAGGCAAGAAAGTCCCCATGTATCTCGGTAGGGCAAAAGAAAAAAGAATAAACAGAGACAAAAGAATAGGGACAGGACCTGCACCAGTGGGAGGGAGCTGTGAAGGAGGAAAGGTTTCCACACACTAGGAAGCCCCTTCGCAGGTGGAGACGGGGGTGGGAGGGACGGGGAGGGGGAAGCTTTGGAGCCACGGAGGAGAGCGCAGCCACAGGGGTGCAGAGGGCAAAGCGGAGAGATTCCCGCACAGAGGATCGGTGTCATCAGCACTCACCAGACACAGAGGCTTGTATGCTCACCCTCTGGGGCGAGCGGGGGCTGGGAGTTGAGGCTTGGTCTTCGGTCGGATCCCAGGAAGTTGACTGGGGTTGGCTGCGTGATCACAGCCTGAAGAGGGTTAGTGCACCACGGCTAGCCGGGAGGGAGTTCAGGAAAAAGTCTAGACCTGCCGAAGAGGCAAGAGACTTTTTCTTCCCTCTTTGATTCCTGGTGCACGAGGAGAGAGGATTAAGAGCGCTGCTTAAAGGAGCTCCAGAGACGGGTGTGACCGTGGCTAAAAGCGCGGATCCCAGAGACAGGCATGAGACGCTAAGGCTGCGGCTGCAGCCACCAAGAAGCCTGTGTGCGAGCACAGGTCACTATCCACACCCCCCTTCCGGGAAGCCTGTGCAGCCCGCCACTGCCGGGTTCCCGGGATCCAGGGACAACTTTCCTGGGAGAACGCACGGCACGCCTCACACTGGTGCAACTTCATGCCAGACTCTGCCGCTGCAGGCTCGCCCCGCATCCGTACCACTCCCTCCCCCCGGACTGAGTGAGCCCGAGCCCCCGAATCAGCTGCTCCTTTAACCCCGTCCTGTCTGAGCGAAGAACAGAGGCCCTCAGGTGACCTACATGCACAAGCGGGTCCACATCCAAAGCTGAACCCTGGGAGCTGTGTGAACAAAGAAGAGAAGGAAATCTCTCCCAGCAGTTTCAGGAGCAGAGGATTAAATCTCCACAATCAACGAGAAGTACCCTGCATCTGTGGAATACCTGAATACACAACGAATCATCCCAAATTGAGGAAGTGGACTTTGGGAGCAAAGATATATATATTGTTTTTCCCTTTTTCTCTTTTTGTGACTGTGTATGGGTATGCTTCTCTGTGTGATTTTGTCTGTACAGCTTTGCTTTTACCATTTGTCCTAGGCTTCTGTCTGGTATTTTGTTTTGTTTTGTTTTTGTTTTACTTTAAAAACTTTTTCTCTTAATAATTATTTTTTACTTTAATAACTTCATTTTGTTTTATCTTCTCTCCTCTTTCTATTTTTTCTCCCTTTTATTTTGAGCCATGTGGATGAAAGGCTCTTGGTGCTCCAGCCAGGAGTCAGGGCTGTGCCTCTGAGATGGGAGAGCCAACTTCAGGACAGTGGTCCGCAAGAGACCTCCCAGCTCCACGTAATACCAAACGGCGAAAATCTCCAAGAGATCTCCATCTCAACACCAACACCCAGCTTCACTCAATGACCAGCAAGCTACAGTGCTGGACACCCTATACCAAACAACTAGCAAGACAGGAACACAACCCCACCCATTAGTAGGGAGGATGCCTAAAATCATAATAAGGCCATGGACACCCCAAAACACACCACTAGACATGGACCTGCCAACCACAAAGACAAGATCCAGCCTCATCTACCAGAACACAGGCACTAGTCCCCTCCACCACTAAGCCTACACAACCCATTAAACCATCCTTAGGCACTGGGGACAGACACCAAATACAACGGGAACTATGAACCTGCAGCCTGCAAAAAGGAGACCCCAAACACAGTAAGTTAAGCAAAATGAGAAGACAAAAAAACACACCGCAGATGAAGGAGCAAGGCAAAAACCCACCAGACCAAACAAATGAAGAGGAAATAGGTAGTCTACCTGAAAAAGAATTCAGAATAATGATAGTAAAGATGATCCAAAATCTTGGATATAGAACAGAGAAAATACAAGAAAAGTTTAACAAGGACCTAGAAGAACTAAAGAGCAAACAAACAATGATGATGACACGATGAATGAAATATAAAATTCTCTAGAAGGGATCAATAGCAGAATAACTGAGGCAGAAGAATGGATAAGTGACTGGAAGATAAAATAGTGGAAATAACTATTGCAGAGCACAATAAAGAAAAAAGAATGAAAAGAAGTGAGGACAGTCTCAGAGACCTCTGGGACACCATTAAAAGCACCAACATTCGAATTATAGGGGTCCCAGAAGAAGAAGAGAAAAAGAAAGAGACTGAGAAAACATTTGAAGAGATTATAGTTAAAAACTTCTCTAATGTGGGAAAGGAAATAGTTAATCAAGTCCAGGAAGCACAGAGAGTCCCATACAGGATAAATCCAAGAAGAAACATGCAAAGACACATATTAATCAAACTGTCAAAAATTAACTACAAGGAAAAAATATTAAAAGCAGCAAGGGAAAAACAACAAATAACACACAAGGGAATCCCCATAAGGTTAACAGCTGATCTTTCAGCAGAAACTCTGCAAGCCAGAACGGACTGGCAGGACATATTTAAAGTGATGAAGGAGAAAAACCTACAACCAAGATTACTCAACCCAGCAAGAATCTCATTCAGATTTGATGGGGAAATTAAAACCTTTACAGACAAGCAAGTGCTAAGAGAATTCAGCACCACCAAACCAGCTTTACAACAAATGCTAAAGGAACTTCTCTAGGCAGGAAAGACAAGAGAAGGAAAAGACCTACAATAACAAACCCAAAACAATTAAGAAAATGGTAATAGGAACATACATATTGATAATTACCTTAAATGTGAATGGATTAAATACTCCAACCAAAAGACATAGACTGGCTGAATGGATAGAAAAACAAGACCCATATATATGCTGTCTACAAGAGACCCACTTCCGACCTAGGGACACATACAGACTGAAAGTGAGGGGATGGAAAAAGATATTCCATGCAAATGGAAATCAAAACAAAGCTGGAGTAGCAATTCTCATATCAGACAAAATAGACTTTAAAATAAAGATTAGAAGAGACAAAGAAGGACACTACATAATGATCAAGGGATCAATCTAAGAAGAAGATAGAACAATTGTAAATATTTATGCACTCAACATAGGAGCACCTCAATACATAAGGCAAATACTAACAGCCATAAAAGGGGAAATCGACAGTAACACAATCATAGTAGGGGACTTTAACACCCCATTTCATCAATGGACAGATCATCCAAAATGAAAATAAATAAGGAGACACAAGCTTTAAATGATACATTAAATAAGATGGACTTAATTGATATTTATATGACATTCCATCCACAAACAACAGAATACACATTTTTCTCAAGTGCTTATGGAACATTCTCCATGATAGAAAATATCATGGTTCACAAATCAAGCCTTGGTAAATTGAAGAAAATTGAAATAATATCAAGTATCTGTTCTGACCACAATGCTATGAGAGTAGATATCAATTAAAGGAAAAGATCTGTAAAAAATACAAACACATGGAGGCCAAACAGTACACTACTTAATAACCAAGAGATCACTGAAGAAATCAAAGAGGAAAACAAAAAATACCTACAAACAAATGACAATGATACCACAATGACCCAAAACCTATCAGATGCAGCAAAAGCAGTTCTAAGAGGGAAGTTTATAGCAATACAATCCATCCTTTAGACACAAGAAACATCTCAAATAAACAACCTAACCCTACACCTAAAGCAATTAGAGAAAGAACAAAAAAACCCTCAAAGTTAGCAGAAGAAAACAAATCATAAAGATCAGAAGTAGATGAAAAAGAAATGAAGGAAAAAATAGCAAAGATCAATAAAACTAAAAGCTTGTTCTTTGAGAAGATAAACAAAAGTGATAAACCATTAGCCAGACTCAACAAGAAAAAAAGGGAGAAGACTCAAATCAATAGAATTAGAAATGAAAAAGGAGAAGTAACAACTGACACTGCAGAAATACAAAAGATCATGAGAAATTACTGGAAGCAACTCAATAAAATGGACAACCTGGAAGAAATGGACATATTCTTGGAAAAGTACAACCTTCCAAGACTGAATCAGGAAGAAATAGAAAATATGAACAGACCAATCACAAGCACAGAAATTTAAACCGTGATTAAAAATCTTCCAACAAACAAAAGCCCAGGACGAGATAGCTTCACAGGCGAATTCTATCAAACATTTAGAGAAGAGCTAACACCAATCCTTCTCAAATTCTTCTAAAATATATCAGACAGAGGAACACTCCCAAACTCATTCTACAAGGCCACCATGACCCTGATATCAAAACCAGACAAAGATGTAACAAAGAAAGAAAACTATAGGCCAATATCACTGATGAACATAGATGCAAAAATCCTTAACAAAATACTATCAAACAAAATCCAACAGCACATTAAAAGGATCATACACCATGATCAAGTGGGGTTTATCCCAGGAAAGCAAGGATTCTTCAATATACGCAAATCAATCAATGTGATACACTATATTAACAAATTGAAGAAGAAAAACCATATGGTCATCTCAATAGATGCAGAGAAAGCTTTCAACTAAATTCAACACCCATTTATGATAAAAACCCTGCAGAAAGTAGGCATAGAGGGAACTTTCCTCAACAAAATAAAGACCATATACGACAAACCCACAGCAAACATCGTCCTCAATGGTGAAAAACTGAAAGCATTTCCAGTAAGATCAGGAAGAAGACAAGGTTGCCCACTGTCACCACTCTTATTCAACATAGTTTTGGAAGTTTTAGCCACAGCAATCAGAGAAGAAAAAGAAATAAAAGGAATCCAAATCATAAAAGAAGAAGTAAAGTAGTCACTGTTTGCATTCACGTGATACTATAGAGACTCCTAAGGATGCTACCAGAAAACCACTAGAGCTAATCAATGACTTCGGGAAAGTAGCAGGATACAAAATTAACACACAGAAATCTCTAGCATTCCTATACACTCATGATGAAAAATCTGGAAGTGAAATTAAGAAAGCACTCCCATTTACCATTGCAACAAAAAGAATAAAATATCTAGGAATTAAACTACCTATGGAGACAAAAGACCAGTATGCAGAAAATTATAAGACACTGATGAAAGAAATTAAAGATAATGCAAATAGATGGAGAGATATACCATGTTCTTGGATTGGAAGAATCAACATTGTGAAACTGATGCTATTACCCAAAGCAATCTAGAGATTTAATGCAATCCCTATCAAATTACCAAGGGCATTTTTCACAGAACTAGAACAAAATATTTCACAATTTGTATGGAAACACAAAAGACCCCAAATACCAAAGCAACCTTGAGAAAAAAAACGGAGATGGAGGAATCAGTGTCCCTGTCTTCAGACTATATTACAAAGCTACAGTAATCAAGATAGTATGGTACTGGCACAAAAACAGAAATGTAGATCAATGGAACAGGATAGAAAGCCCAGAGATAAATCCACACCCATATGGTCACCATATCATTGTTAAAGGAGGCAAGAATACACAGTGGAGAAAAGATAGCCTCTTCAATAAGTGGTGTTGGGAAAACTGGACAGCTACATGTAAAAGAATGAAATTAGAACACTCCCTAACACCATACACAAAATAACCTCAAAATGGATTAAAGACCTAAATGTAAGGCCAGACACTATCATACTCTTAGAGGAAAACATAGGCAGAACACTCTACGACATAAATCACATCAAGATCCTTTTTGATCCACCTCCTAGAGAAATGGAAATAAAAACAAAAATAAACAAATGGGACCTAATGAAACTTCAATGCTTTTGCACTGCAAAGGAATCCATAAACAAGACCAAAAGGCAACCCTTATAATGGGAGAAAATATTTGCAAATTAAGCAACTGACAAAGGATTAATCTCCAAAATTTACAAGCAGTTCATGCAGTCCAGTATCAAAAGAACAAACAACGCGGGCTTCCCTGGTGGCGCAGTTGTTGAGGGTCTGCCTGCCGATGCAGGGGACACGGGTTCGTGCCCCGGTCCAGGAAGATCCCACATGCCACAGAGCGGCTGGGCCCATGAGCCATGGCCGCTGAGCCTGTGCGTCCGGAGCCTGTGCTCTGCAATGGGAGAGGCCACAACAGTGAGAGGCCTGCGTACTGCAAAACAAACAAACAAACAAAAAAAACAAACGACGCAATCCAACAATGGTTAGAAGACCTAAATAGACATTTCTCCAAAGAAGATATACAGTTTGCCAACAAACACTTGAAAGAATGCTCAACATCATTAATCATTAGAGAAATGCAAATGAAAACTACAATGAGATATTTTCTCACACCGGTCAGAATGGCCATCATCAAAAAATCTACAAACAATAAATGCTGGAGAGGGTGTGGAGAAAAGGGAACCCTCCTGTCCTGTTGGTGGAATGTAAATTGATACAGCCACTATGGAGAACAGTATGGAGGTTCCTTAAAAAACTACAAATAGAACTACCGTATGACCCAGCAATCCCACTACTGGGCATATACCCTGAGAAAACCATAATTCAAAAAGAGTCATGTACCAAAATGTTCATTGCAGCTCTATTTACAATAGCCAGGATATGGAAACAACCTCAATGTCCATCATCATATGAATGGATAAAGAAGATGTGGCACATATATACAATGGAATATTACTCAGCCATAAAAAGAAACGAAATTGAGCTATTTGTAATGAGGTGGGTTGACCTTGAGTCTGTCATACAGAGTGAAGTAAGTCAGAAAGAGAAAGACAAATACCGTATGCTAACACATATATATGGAATTTAAGAAAAAAAAATGTCATGAAGAACCTAGGGGTATAAACCCCTAGGTTTATACAGGAATAAAGACACAGACCTACTAGAGAATGGACTTGAGGATATGGGAAGGGGGAAGGGTAAGCTGGGACAAAGTGAGAGAGTGGCATGGACATATATACACTACCAAACGTAAAATAGATAGCTAGTGGGAAGCAGCCGCATAGCACAAGGAGATCAGCTCGGTGCTTTGTGACCACCTAGAGGGGTGGGATAGGGAGGGTGGGAGGGAGGGAGATGCAAGAGGGAAGAGATGTGGGAACATATGTCTATGTATAAATGATTCACTTCGTTATAAAGCAGAAACTAACACACCATTGTAAAGCAATTATACTCCAATAAAGATGTTAAAAAAAAGCAGGATAGAATAAACAGATATATATGAATATCATTTACTCCACAATTTTGGTAGTTGCATTAGGTAACAGATGGAAAGCACCCTCAACTGCTTCTGACACTAAGAACATCCTCAATAAGTGTTAAACCTGTATCTGAAGTAGGAAATAACTGAACTAAACCTTAAAGTACAGGTAAGATTTTAATAAGCACAGATGATAAGAAAGCATGCCATATCAAGGCATTTTTTTGATATTTAAAGTTTAATACAAATTTCACATACTTCAACCTTCCCAGAAATGCTCACTTCATCTTAATTAAAGAAATGGAAATATTATGACTTAAGTCTACATTCTGGATTATGTATGTTTGGACAAGTTTAGGCAAACAGCAAAGATTCAGAAGTCCTACCACCAAACCTACAAGCACTGAGAAAACGCTAAAGCCAACTCCATCTGGGGAGAGACATGGAACTGGGAACATGAAAGGATTAGGAATGGCAAGCAGTCTCACTTGACTTCACCCTGGAGGCCATGGACTGGAGTAATAAGAGTTAAGTCTGGAACAATGCATTACAAAAATAAGGAAACAGGGCTTCCCTGGTGGCGCAGTGGTTGAGAGTCCGCCTGCCGATGCAGGGGACACGGGTTCGTGCCCCGGTCCAGGAAGATCTCACATGCCGCGGAGCGGCTGGGCCCGTGAGCCATGTTCGCTGAGCCTGCGCGTCTGGAGCCTCTGCTCCGCAATGGGAGAGGCCACACGGTGAGAGACCGGTGTACGGCAAAAAAATAAAATAAAATAAAATAAATAAGGAAACAGGCTCAGGGAAATTAAGTGATTTGCCTGATAGGGACACACCCCATAAGTGGCAGCTTTAGGACCCATATCCAGGTCCTCTGATTGCAAATTCCTTGTTCCTTCTATCAAATCACTGTACAGCAATAGTAGTGGGCATATTATGCACCAGATGAAGAGTAGAGAAAGAGTTCCTGGCTTTCATATTAGCTGGCATTTTGCAGCAAGGGAGAAGGATGACATAATGCCCGGGTACAGGGAAGCTTTGGTTCTTTCTTATTCGTCTTCTGTGCTCAATTCATTCTGAGAATTGTATAAAAATATCCAGTTCACAGAACCCCTGACACCATCTGCTGACACCACACTGTACAAACATCAAACTTAGATGATAATACAATTAAGTTTTAGTCTACTTGGGAATACAATCCAATTTGTGAATTATCTGAGGAGCTTATTTCCACCTCAGTTCACCTTAGCTGTTCACCTGATTCTGGATTAACTCTTTCTACCTTAAGGTGTGACGAAAAAAACTGGCCACTGTATTAAAATGTATTTAAGAAGGTAATTGTATGCTGGAGAGCGACATAATGGTCCCCAGTGGTAAATAGCAATAATTTTGGACTCTCTTCTATTTGGGCTTATAGGTATCACTCTTCTCCATCCACTCTAGTGACTTGACCATTGATGTTATGTCATGCCTAAGCAGGCTTAATTCCCACCTACTGACAAAGGATAACAGGACTGATATAAATTATTCTTCTCTCCTTTCAGAATTTTTGTTTCTGTGTAAGGCAGACAATTTGTCTAGGAATACTGTCTTCACTCCATCTCAAGAACCAATCAGAAAGGAACCCAGTAAGTACAACCAATAGAATGCACCTAAATCTAGAAATAACTCCCCTAGTTATGAAAAATAATTGGTTGTTACTTGAGAGAGGATATGTGTAAGTCCTCCCTTTGATAAAGGAGAGAGCATTTTTCCGAAGCTGCAATCCATCTCTCCCCTCATTTTGACTCAGACCACCCTCCAGTACTTAGGATCAGCTCTAGCAGTTAGAATGAGAAATTTAAGTAGATCTGGCCCCAAACCATGGGACTCATCACAGGGTGCCCCAGTCCTGAAAATTGAGCTTCTACTGTTTTCCCAGGCTTGACTTCTTTCTACAGCACCGATAAAGGATCTCTCTTTGCTCTTGCCATCTCCCTGGAGTTCTTTCTGGTCCTGAAACTCAGCCCTAGTCTTTGCTACCTCCCAACAGTCTTCCTTGACATTGATTGTCTGCTTATACCTCTCCTGCTCTCCACAAGAATTCTCTGGGCTATGTTGCTTTTGCTTTACGGCCTAGGTACCATGCTTCACCTACCAGGATGGACTTTCCCTCAAGGACCCAAGATGAGCCTGATCCTGCTATCAGACCCTGACAGTGACAAGGTCTAGTTCTGAGTCCAAATGGTCCCCATCTGTGTCCACTTGATGGTATTGATCTCTGGGGGCTTATAATCTAATTGAAAGAGATATACATTAAAAAAAAAAGACTGGTTTATTTGTCAGCTCTTACAGACATTTAAGATATCAAAGAATAAATAGTGTGGTTCATGAATTGGTAGGCTATTAGGCATTATTCAGCTATAATTAGGACAACTCAATCTGACATTGACAGTGTAATGGTAGTGGTGACTAGTGGGTATATAACTCAGGAACCAGACTTTCTGGATTCAAACCCTATTTTTGATATTTACAAACTTTGGGCTCTTGGACAAAATTAACAAGCACTTCAATTGCTTCAACTATGAAATAGGGAAAATAATGCCCTTCTCAAAGAGTTGTGAAGATTAAATGTATTAATACATTTACACTGCTTAAAGTAGGCGTCACTCATAATAAATGCTCAACAAGTAGATATGTATTATCTGGGTGGGCTGCCGTATCTTACAAATAATTAGAAGAGTCACAAAGAAGATCAGATAGAAGAATAAGTGCCATACTGAAATCAGCTATTAACTCTTCCAAGGAGACCCCTCTGACCCTCCCTAGGACAAGCTAAATTTGCCTCCAATGTATCAGTAACTATTTAGCAGGGAGGTTTGGAGCACTAGGTCTGCCTAGACAGCTTACTACCTGTGTGAAAGTCCCTTCTCTGTTAAATGTAGAAAACAGTGCTTCCTACCTGATAGGATTAGCTTTATTATTAAATTAGTTAAGACATATAAAGCACTTAGAAACCACTTCCATGTTAGCTAACTTCTATTATTAGTGTAGCCCACAAAATAATCAGGGAGAGGAAATGATGAAATCAGAATGTCCCTAAGTGGTTAGAGCCAGGAGGTATCCATGTTCCTGACAAACAAGCAGTTTATCATTACTCTGGCCCCAATCAGAACTCTTCCCACCAAAAGCGAATGCAAATCTTAATTGCAGCCAAAAGAACACACCACATGGAAAAGCCATTCAGATCATAAGGAAGCCATCATAGCCACATCCTCCTACAAACAGAGAAGCAGGCAAAGTGAGCATTATAGGTACATGTAACAACTCGTATTCTGCAAAACTTCTAAAGTATGCAATCTTTCTTAGAAATTCAGTGAGAAGCTACACCTTAAAAGATCAAGTGGATAAAAAGACTTAGAATAAAAATGAGGGGCCCCAAGCAACAATGCAATAATCCGGGCTTCCCTGGTGGCACAGTGGTTGACAGTCCGCCTGCCGATGCAGGGGACGTGGGTTCGTGCCCCGGTCCGGGAGGATCCCACATGCCGTGGAGCAGCTGGGCCCGTGAGCCATGGCCGCTGAGCCTGCACGTCAGGAGCCTGTGCTCTGCGGCGGGAGAGGCCACGGCAGTGAGAGGCCCGCGTACGGCAAAAAAAAAAAAAAAAAAAAAAGGAATGCAATAATCCAACACACACTGGGACAAGGCAAGAATAGTCTGGAAACCAAGCAGGATCAAAAGAACCTAAAGGAAGAAGATTTCATTGTGGGTATTACCAAACTCTTAGTGAATGGGTCCTAGAAATGAATACACGAGTTTCACTCTGTACCATTTGTAGTTGTACATAAACATGTCTTAGTCAATCACAAAGTAAATTTTAGAGTATATTTCTTATTCCAAAATGCATATTCAGTTATTTTCAAACAAAGCCCTTCTGATCCTCCCCCTGCCCAGTAGAGGTCAAACTCCCCTGGAGGTGACAGTGGCTGTAGAGCAGAGGTGTCTACAGCAGATCAGCCTTGACTGCCAACTGCCTGCGTGACCTTGGGAAAGTTATTTCCTCTCACTCTCTATTCATCTCCTTGTCTACAAAGTGGAGTTAATGTTGGAATCTACCAAATAGGAGGAGTGTGCTTATTAAATTAGCTAACCCAAATGAAACAGGATGGCGCATGACACATAGAAAAAAAGAACAAAACATATATATATATATATATATATATATATATATATATATATATTCTGTTTATCCCATTGGGTACCAAGTTAAAGGACATCACATTTGTTGTTGATGAGCATCTAGACTAACTGGACCCCACTGAGTATTCCAATCCATGTTCGGGGGACCAGAGGGGGCCAAAGCAGACAAATGACACCTCTCAGAATGGTGTATTCTGCCCTGCTCCTCAGGGCTCAGTTCCCACAACTAGGCCTAACAAGCTCATTTTCTCTAGCCTTATTTTACATTACAATCTGAGTTACCAGGAATGAGCTGCCTGAGGACTTGGATGGTTCCTTTGATCTCTGTGTATCTTGCATTTAACATAATGTCAGGCACAAAGCAAGGTTTCAAAAAAACAATTGGCGAATGATCAACACATGAACATCAAACAAGGAATAATTTTTGTAAATCCAGGACTACTTGCTCAAATCAGCAGACTTTTAAACTCACTAACAAAATGAAATTATCATTTTAATGTTAGAGTTTACAGCTAAAAGCGTTAGCAGTGCTTTTAAAAGAGAATTGTGTAAACCGTCATGTTGGAGATCTTAAAACATTTTAATGGAATATTACCACCGTTTCCTTCTGTCACTTAAAGACTTAAATTTTTTTTTTCTGCCCCAGATGTTCTGAAAAGCGTGTATGTTCTCTATGCATTAGACTGCCTAAACATTGAAAAATTATCTGCTTCCCCATCAACCACTGATGGTTTTTTCCATTACCAAATGAGAGGTTCTAAAGGCCCACAGTGACTAGGATAAATCACTCCATTTCTTTTACTCTATTAAAGGAGATATTTTATGTTCCGCTGCCACAAAATCCAAGATGAACACCAGAAATAGCCTGTGAGTTGAAGACTCTCATTTTAAAATGGTACCACAATTTATCTCATTTCTTACTGTACCACGAGCATTACATTATTCATTAGAAGCATTTGTTTTCTAACAGCTTTCGCTGAGTATAGCCTTCCCAGAACAAGGTGGTGATTTTGAGGGAGAGATAAGATCACTTTCTGGAATTCTTCGCCGTGTGACAACAGTGTTTGCATAAATACAAATTCGCTGCTCTATGACATTCCTGTCATGTTTGCTCAGTGAGCCAGTAATTCGCCACTTTCATTACTCCAGGTACAAGGTACCTTGTGGAAAATCAATCTTCTTTCTGCTTCATACATCACAGCTACCCCAGACACCAAGTGCATTCTGACTCTGAAATGAAGCTGTAAGAATAAGACATAAGTCTGTTTCAGCAACTGCATTATCCAAAGGGGTTAATGAATGTTATACCTCACTGGGAAACCCCATCTTGGGGCAGGGGAAATGTCTATACACAAAGCAAAGATGCTGTTTTGTGCAAAGCATTTCCTATGCCAGAGTGAGGGAAGTCTTAATAGTGGAACAAAGTAGCTACAGGAAGTTTAGTGAACACTTCTTCAGAAATATTAATCTACCATCTCTTCAGGTCACAAATCATTTTCTCCACCTCTTGACAGGCTGAAATTTGACTTTGAAAGACAATCCATTGCAGGATCCTGACTGGCTACAATATGTCAAGCTTCCCCCCCAGGGACAGAGCCAGCGCATACCAGCAGATGAAATCATTCTCAGTGTTTTCATTGGTACTGATTGCTGATTTTTCATCAACGTGTCCAACTCAACATCATAACACAAGGGCCAGTGGGAAAAAGAAGTAGAAATATTTTCATTCTATACCTATCTTCAAATCCAAGGAAGGGTAATACGCTGGAATTTTCATGGTATATTGTATTTCTGAAATGTATTTTAGAAAACCACTAATTCAAATATCAACAAATATTTATTGAATACTTACTACATTCTATTGTGTGAGCTGTAGATAAAATAATTAACAAAAGAAACAACGTCCTTCTCCTCATGGAATTTATGTTCCAGGAAAGCGAAAGTAAATGAACATCTAAATAAACTGAAGTGACAGTTTTAAGTATTGATCAGGGCTGTGAAAAAAATAAAACAGAGCCATGTGATAGACAGTGATAGAGGGGGTGGAGGTTTCAAAGCCACATTAGATGGGATGGCAAGGAAGATATTAGACAAAGGAACTAGCCATGAGAAAAAAAAGAGGGGAAAGCATATTCTGGGCAAAAATTAAAACCAACAAAGGTGGGGGAGAGAGAGAGAGATAGTGAAATAGAAGGCCATGTGTCTGGAGTAGGTAAGTATGAGTCAGAAAAGTGGTACTGGCAAAAGTCAGATCATGGAGGCCTTGTTGGCTATGGTCAAGAATTTGGGATTATTCAAAGGGCAGTGAAAAGCCATTGGAAAGTAGAAGTGGAGGGAGCTTTGAAACAATAGGGCAAATGACATGATCTCATTGACATTTTTTAAAGGTCACCTTATAAAGTGTTTTAGTATGGATAAAGAGTTGTAGGGGGTAGATGTAGTAGAATCAAAGGAACAGCAAGGGAGCTGGGGCCATCATAGGTGTTATGATGATGACTTGACTCAGTAAGGTATCGGCAGAGATAAAGAAAAGTACACATGCTTGTGATACATTTTGGGTATATACACCTCAGGACTCGTCCAAAGATTTGATGAGAGGATAGTAAAGAAAACATTGGTGTCATTAGTAAGAAAGGGGGGAGGTGGAAATGAATACTTCTCTTTTGGATATATTAAGTTTGAGAAGACAGATGTGCAAGATGTTACTTAGAAATTTGGGAACACACACCTGTACCTTAGGGAAAGGTAAATTCTGGGGCAAAAGGATGCTGTTTAACATCAAGTATCCAAATAAGCTCACGCAGGGTAGTGTTGCCAGATGAAATACAGGAGAGTAGCTAAATATGAATTTCAGATATAATGAATAATCTTTGGTATGGGTATGCCCCCAAATAAGGGAGATGTTGTTTAAGGGTACAAACTTACAAAGATAGTTGTTTAGGCAGAAAAAAGTTTTCACTTTTTCTTTCCCATGGTTGCCTTTATTTTTCATGAGTATGGGAATTATAAAATAGCCAATTTAGTAGCTAAAAAGTTCTGGAGCTCTAATACACAGTATAATGATTATAGACAACACTGTATTATAAACATCAAATTTGCTATGAGACTACATCTTAATTATTCCCACCACAAAAAAGAAACAGTAATAATGTGATGTGATAGAGGTGTTAGCTAATGCTACAATGGCAATCATACTGCAGTATATAAATGTATCAAAACAACATGTGTATACCTTAAACTTATATAATATTACATGTCAATTATATCTCAATGAAAAAGTATGTCCCAAACGTTGCATGAAACATACTTATACAAAAGTATGTCCCCATAGTTTATGTGATAGAGACAGATGTGTGTGTGTATACATTACATGGGACATACTTACACAAAAAAATGTTACATGAAATTCAAATTTATCTGGGCATCCTGTATTTTTAATTGTTTTATCTGGCAACCCTAATTCAAAGTAAGATTTTAAATGGAAAAGACCAAGACCTAGTGCACTCCAAACTTTAGAAGTGGAACAGAGAAAGAAGAGTTTATAAAATGTTTGTAAGGAGCCTCGGAAGGAGGAGCCAGTCAGGAGAGTGTGCTGTCACTGGCACCAAAAGAAAAAAGGCATCCCCAAAAGAAAGTGATACTCAACTGAGACCAAAGTTTTGACTGTTGCCTAGGGGTTGAATAAAATGAGTTCTACAAGTAACCATGACAGTGGACATCATGGAAGCAAGCCTTGGTGACCTTGAAAACAGCAGCAACAGTGAAGTGGAAGAAACAGAAGACCCTTTGGAGTGGGATAAAGAGATGAAGAAGTGGAGACAGTGAATATAGAAACAGGGCAGTAGCATGGGGAGACATAGGGTCAGGAAATACAGGAGGATGTGTGTATGTTGATGGGAACAATTCAGTGGAGAAGGAAAAGTGGTCAATTCAGCACTGAGAGGGAAATATCGCACGATCAAAGCCCTTGAGAGGAAATGAGATCCAAACCATGACAGATGGGTTGACTTACAGTAGTGGAAACAATTCTTCCATTTTGAAAGAAAGAAGATAGGGAATGTGAGCATGGTTTCCACCGGTTTCAAATTTTATAAATGAACCCATAGAAATATGTACACAAAAACAGTCCATTTATAATCGAATATTTTCCTACATTTTAGTTTGTTCAAAATAACTCAGCTATTATATACTCATATAAACAAATGTAGATATATTCAAAATTAGTTGCTTGTTTCAAGATGTTTTAATAACAAAACGAATTAGTTAGATAGTAGTTTAGGGGGGAAAAAAGTGTTCACTTTTACCTTCCCATGGTTGCCTTTATTTTTCATGAATACTGGAATTATAAAATAGCCTCTAAACTTTTATAACATCAAAACTGAAGTTTTTCTAAATGGAAATCAGATATTCTTAAATAATATTTCCCATAACAATTGCACCATACCATACATCATTAAGTAGGTAAGCTTTACTAATAGAAAGTGAAAGCAAATACTGCCAAGCTCGAGAGAAACAAAGGTCAGTTGCTGTGGGAACCATGCTTTGGACCTCCTGACCTTTGTGTGTGTTGCTTAATATGGATTTTTGCATTAGATCTACTGTAAAATAAAAATAAGGTATTCATTAATACAGCTATAAAAGCAGCTCAGCAGCAAAGAAGACAGAGCTGTATTTGGGGAACACAAAAAGAAATAGTAAAGACATTTTAAAAACAGTATAACACCTTTAGAACATTTCTCTAAGTATCATGCAGTCATTTGTCAGTTACCTGAGGTCCTGTTAATACTTGTAAATGAACACAACGGTTCGCCCCATGGTACATCATGTTCTTATTAACAAAAGAGTGATAGTCTGGCAAATAAAAATTCCCTGGTTTATTAAAGTTGCAGAGTAAGGATTGTCTGCATGGTTCCTGTTATTTTTAGCACAAAGCTCACAGCTAAAACAATCTTGTATTCTTTCAAATATTTAAAGGAATGTGTCTCCTATTCAACCTGCATCTGAAGGAAAACTGATACTGCCTTTAGAACTGATAAAATATGGGTACAGAAAAAATGTCTTATTATTAAAGCAACTAACATGTTGTTATCTACAGATAACATTATCCAGATTAAACAGGCCTCTTTCTCATGATTGCTACAATTTAAAATTTTCACCTTCCCTGCGTTTCGACAGTATTTATCTTAGATTCTCTATATGAATGCAAGAAACATAAATGGAACAAAATCTAAGCTCCATAAAAGCAGAGGCCTTATATACCTTGTAGAGTGTCTGGTACCCAACAGACAGTTAATAAATGATGGACGGGTGGATGGATGGCAGGCCAAAAGGACTATGTAGAGAGGATGCTATGAAATTTAGTCAGATGGTAAAAAGAGATCATAAATACTTTCTTCCACTCTCACCACTTCTATTTGACATAGTATGGGAAGTCCTAGCCACAGCAATCAGACAAGAAAAAGAAATAAAAGGCATCCAAATTGGAAGGGAAGAGGTTAAATTGTCACTATTTGCAGATGACAAGATACTCTACATAGAGAACCCTAAAGATTCCAAACAAAAACTATTAGAACTAATAAACGAATTCATCAGGTAGCAGGACACATGATTAACATATAAAAATCTGTTGCATTTCTTTACACCATCATTGAAATATCAGAAAGAGAAAGTAAAAAACAATCCCATCTTAATTCACTTCAAAAAAAATAAAATACCTAGGAATAAACTTAACCAAGGAGGTGAAAGACCTATACACTGAAAACTATAAAACACCAGTAAAGGAAATTGAGGATCATTCAAAGAAATAGAAATATATCCCATGCTTTTGGATTGGAAGAATTCATATTGTTAAAATGGCCATATTACCTGAAGCAATCTACAGATTTCATGTGATCCCTATCAAAATACCCATGACATTTTTCACAGAACTAGAACAAAGCAATCCTGAGGGAAAAGAACAAAGAAGGGACCAACCCTCCCAGACTTCAGACAATACTACAAAGCTACAGTAATCAAAACAGCATGGTATTGGCACAAAACAGACAACAGATGAAAGGAACAGAATAGAGAGCCCAAAAATAAACCCAGACACCATAGTCAATTAATCTACAACAAAGGAGGCAAGAATATACAACGGAGAAAAAACAGTCTCTTCAGCAAGTGGTGTTGATAAAGCTGGAAATCTACATGTAAATCAATGGAATTGGAACACTCCCACAAATCATATAAAAAAATAAACTCAAAATGGTTTAAAGACCTAATATAAAACATGACACCATAAACCTCCTAGAAGAGAGCACAAGCAAAAGATTCTCGGACATAAATAGTAGCAATATTTTCTTATATCAGTCTCCCAAGGCAAAAGAAATAAAAGCAAAAAATAAACAAATGGGACTTAATCAAATTTAAAAGCTTTTTCACAGCAAAGGAAACCATCAACAAAACAAGAAGACAACCTACAGGATGGAAGGAAGTATTTGCAAATGATGTGACTGACAAGGGGTTAATATCCAAAATGTACAAACAGCTCATAGAACTCAAAATCAAAAAAACAAACAACCTAATCAAAAGATGGCCAGAAGACCTAAACAGTATGTTTTCTTTGGAAATAAAACATACAAGTGGCTAACAGGTGCATGAAAAGATGCTCAACATTGCTTATTATTAGAGAAATGCAAATCAAAACCACAATGAGGTATCACCTTAAACCACTCAGAATGGCTATCATCAAAATGTCTACAAACAATAAATGCTGGAGAGGGTGTGGAGAAAAAGGAACCTTCCTACACCATTGGTGGGAATGTAAATTAGTGCTACCACTATGGAAAACACTATGGAGGTTCCTTAAAAAAAACTAAAACTAGAGCTAGTTTGGTCCAGCTATCCTACTTCTGGGTATATATCCAGAAAAGACAAAAACGCTAATTCAAAAACATACATGCACCCCAATGTTCATAGCAGCACTATTTACATTAGCTAAGACATGGAAACAACTCAAGTGCCCATCAACAGACAACGGGCTTAAGAAGATATGGTATATACATATAATGCAGTATTACTCAGCCACAGAAAAGAGTGAAATATTGCCATTTGCAGCAACATGGATGGACCTACAGAATATCATACTAAGTAAAGTACGTCAGACAGAGAGAGACAAACATTAAATGATATCACTTATATGTGGAATCTAAAAAATAATACAAATGAATCTATATGCAAACCAGAAACAGACTCACAAACAAAGAAAACAAATTTATGGTTACCAAAGAGAAAAGGAATTGGGGGGATGGGGAGAAGGGATAAATTAGGGGTATGGGATTAACAGATACAAACCACTATACATAAAATAGACAAGCAAAAAGGACTTACTATAGAACAGAGGGAACTATATTCAATATTTTACAATAACCTATAATGGAAAATAATCTCACATATATGTATGTGTGTGTGTGTGTGTATATATATATATATATACACACACACACACACATACATATATATAACTGAATCACTTTGCTGCACACCTAACACAAAATTGTAAGTCAATTACACTTCAATAAAAAAATAAGTTTTCTTATCAGGTGAGAAAAATAAGGCATATAAAAGATTCTCAATGACTTGCCACCATCCATAATGCCACAGGTTAATGACAAATATTTTGATTCCATTTAAAAAATCCAGTCCTCCTACATCTTTCCACCCTTCACAAAGGACACACTCATTCTTCCCTGATCTACCCATTCACACACTTGAAAAGCAAAACGGATGTCAAAAATTAACGCAGTGACACTCCAGGCTCTTGTGGCTAGATTTTCCTCAGCTTTATTGAGACATAAACTTACACAATGTTATATATCAGTTAAGATATACAACATGATGATTTGATATAGTATATATTGAAAAGCAATTAACCACAACAAGGTTAGTTAGCACCTCCATCCTCTCACATAATTACCAGTTTTGTGTGTGTGATGAGAACATTTAAGATATACTCTCCTAGAAACTTTCAAATATATAATACAGTATTGTTAACTACAGCCACCATGTTGTACATTAGATACACACTTACTTATCATGTAACTGGAAGTCTGTACCCTTTGACTAACATCTCTTCATTTCCCCCGCCCCCTACCCCCTGACAGCCACCAACCTACTCTCAATTTCTATTATTTTAGCTTCTTTGGATTTCACATATAAGTGAAATCATACAGTATTTGTTTTTCTTTGTCTGGCATTTCATTTAACATAATGCCGTCAAGGTTCATCCATGTTGTCACAAACAGCAGGATTTCCTTCTTTTTATGGCTGAATAATATTCTGCACTATGTATATACCACGTTCTCTTTATCCGTTCATCCACTGACAGACACTGAGATTGTTTCTACGTCTTGGTCACTGTAAATAATGCTGCAATCAATTTAAGACTTGATACCTGGGATTTACTCAAGGGTTTCAAAGTCAACACAAATACAATGGAGTAGAGAGTCAGAGAGGGATTCACAAAGGTCAATATTCCCTAGAATAACACCCATGCTTATTTTAAATAACATTGACAGTTCAGATATTTGACAGTCTATCCCTCTAAATTATAAATCGGGGCAAACTCTTCATAAAGGAAATTCTCAGAGTCTGGACCTATGCTATTCCGCATAGTTGTATCCCAGAAGTCCACAACAGCACTGCCACACACTAGGTACTCAATAGATGTGTTTATTAGATGAATGAGTGAATGAAAGAGTGAAGGAAGGCATTACTAGGCAATCTGGTAATCTAATGTTCTAATCTAAGGTATTAGAGAACAGATTATGCAAATTCCTCAAGTGTTTAATTTTATTGAGAAGTTACTCCTTCCTGCCAAAACTATCGTCTTGTGAATAAGGATTTCATAAGACATAAGACTACAAATCCAAACAGCAACTGAAGGGAGAGAAGATAGAGGAGAGTGTGAGAAAGAAGGGAGGGAGAACGGAAGGGAGGGGATGATACAAAGGTTAGGGAGGGAAGGAATACAACTACTAAATGTTGGTGGATCAAGAGGATGGTACCTAAAAATCTATGCTCATAGATGAGTCAACAGGGAGCCAGTTCTTTATTCTATTTTTTCATTTCTTTCTTTAGCAATTACAGCCTTAAACTTAGCTGAAGCTAAGTATGAAATGTACAAGGAAAGTAATAACTCTGGGATTATGAGTTAATAAAATTCTGGAATGAAAAAAATTAACAATGGCAGTCAAAAGCACAAACTAAGCCAAGATCTAATTATATTATACTCTCATGAATGTAAAAAACATTATGAAATATTTAATAGTTGACCAAACTCCATGTTTTTTATCTGCCCAGGGATTCCATAGACTTGCATACAATTATCTCTTCAGTTAAATACACAGCACTCAACAAGTGCTTGGATTCACATTCACATCATTGTTCCTGATATTATGGGGCCACTTCAAATACTAGACTCTCTTGCTTTGTCAATCTCTGTGCTTAGAGAGGTTTCAGTTTTCAGCACTGCAGTCTGCTCGTTCTAATCAGTACTCCTACACTATTTGCCTATACCTTACAGGTAGCCTTTTGGCAGATAATTTATTTGATCTTCTTTATTCTTATCTTGCCAGTACTTCGAAAATTGAATGAAGGAAGAAGGAGAGAGGGCTCAGCAGGCTTTGAACAACATGTCTCATTGTCAGTGGAAATGCTAAATATATACACTGATTTCTGAAAGACCCCAGTACCTGAGCTAAGCTTTCAAATGGAGATATAACTGTATTATCTATGTTCTCTTCTTTTGCTTGCCATCAAGTTATTTGTGATATAAACAGCAAATGGAGGATATAGTTACCTGAGAACATGGTACCCTAGGTAGTACTTTATCTCTGTTGTCAGTCAAGATGATTCCAATAATACCTGATTTCATAAGATACTACTTTTCTATACTATTTGACACACAGAAAAACAGGTAACGTATGTAGAGTCAGGAAGAAGAATAAACGTGAACCACCACCTACTAAACCCATCATCAATTTAAGAACAAAAAAATTACCACTGCTCTTAAAGCTATCTATTTTCCCAGTTCCCCTCCTGCTTCTCTTCATCCAAAAGTAATCACTAACTTCCTTTCTAAAAAATAACTTTAGCAGATATATATGTATTCCTATCCAATGTGTTAATTCAATTTGCTTGGTTTGAGCTTTATAAATATGGTATCAAACTGTGTGTAATCTCCTGAAACTTGTTTTTTTTCACTCAGCATTACGTTTCAAAGATGTGTTTATGTTGTTGCATCCAACTGTAATTCATTCACTTTCACAGTTAAATAATCCCTTGTGTGATTTTAGCAAAATATACTCATCCATTTCTTGTCAATGGAAATTTAGGCTGTTCCTAGGGATTTCTGTTGCTGTATTTTTGCCATTGTACATAATACAACTAGAAATATTCTTATACATGTCTCTTGGTTCGCATGTGTTAAAAGTTTCTCTAGGATTTATACATAAGTAAAGAATTGTTGGTCATAGGGAATGCATGTGATTACTTCACAAGATGATACTAAATTGTTTTCAAAAGTAGCTATCCTAATTTACATCCCCATTAGCAGCACTGTTTGAGTTTCCATTACTCCACACACTTGCCAACATTTGATGTAGAAAAGCTTCTATATTTTTTTTGCATTCTAGTGGGTATAAAATGGTACCCATTTTGGTCTTAACTTGCATTTCCCTGATTGTTACTTAAGACCAATTATTTTTTATTGAGATATAGTTAGCATATAACATTACACTCACTGATATCTGTTTTTTAATAAATTTATTTATTTTGGCCCACTGCTGCATGCGGGCTTTCTCTAGTTGTGGTGAGCGGGGGGATACTCTTCGTTGCGGTGCACAGGCTTCTCACTTCGGTGGCTTCTCTTGTTGCAGAGCACAGGCTCTAGGCACGCGGATTTCAGTAGTTGTGGCATGCAGGCTCAGTATATGTGGCTCACAGACTCTATAGCACAGGTTCGGTAGTCATGGCACACAGGCTTAGCTGCTCCACGGCATGTGGGATCTTCCTGGACCAGGGCTCAAACTGGTGTCCCCTGCACTGGCAGGCAGATTCCCAACCACTGCACCACCAGGGAAGACCCCAGCTGATATCTTTTTATATGATGCTTATTTTTTTTAATGTCATGATTTTCACTGATATTCATTAATTCCTGAACAGGTAATAGGTTTTAAAGTAAGCATTCAGGATTATTCCTTTGTTTCCATCACTGAGGCACCAAGATCACATCAAGTTTCTTCATTAAATTAGCCAGCCGGTATTGAATTTTAAGTTGTAGATGTGATTACCAGTTTCTGATCTACTTTTTTGGCGGTACAGGGGCCTCTCACTGCTGTGGCCTCTCCCGTTGTGGAGCACAGGCTCCGGACGCGCAGGCTCAGCGGCCATGGCTCAAGGGCCCAGCCGCTCCGCGGCATGTGGGATCCTCCCACACCGGGGCACTAACCCGTGTCCCCTGCATCGGCAGGCGGACTCTCGACCACTGCGCCACCAGGGAAGCCCTCTGATCTACTTTATAAGAAGCATGTTAGATTTTCTTTTAAGAAGCTACTGGTCACTTTTCATGATCTTTCTAAAATATATTCCTACATATGTCCATTTGGACTGAGAATATTTTCCCAATAGCATTGTCTATTTTCTAAGTAGAATTATTCTAATGTTGCCAAACTTGATTTGTTTTTTAAGTTTCAACTATTCAATTTCACTTTCTAAAATAATTTAAAATTCTATTTTCCACTTTTTTGGTTGAAAAACGTTCTCTAAATTTTATTATCACTTGCTAACTGTGGCAAAATAAATATGTGGTATTTGTATAGCAGAAAAGGACATATAAACAATGTAAGTATAATGCAAACGCCATGATATTTTTCAAGAGGTCATTTGAAGAAAGCAGATGTACTTGGCCTATAAAAATTATTTTTCTCAGATAAGATTAGAAGAAATACAACAGGATTTAAGTTGAATTAAAGGTACCATACCAATAAAACACTTTGGATTCATATAGCTTTGCTACATTATATCTCCCACAGCACCAAAAGACAATTTTAGATTGTTAAACCATGTCAGTTAATGATGTTAATTACACAGCTATACATCCTCCCACAGTTCTGCCATGATACATTTCTGAGAATGGGGTCTGTTTCTTTGAATATTTTTATGCATAGGCATCAAATTTTACCTCTTCAATGCACACAACTAAGAGAGCAGCACAACTTCTAGCAAACACAGCTTTAATGACTTTTACAGCACCTATGACTATGGATATGGCTTCCAGATCTACACCTCTGCCACTTAAACTCTTTCATTGCAACCTACTGGTTTAGCCATGGGCATTAACATTAAAGATCCTATATTCTTCTGGTGTGGTACTATAGGAATGTAGCCTCTTGGTAACCTATTAAATCCATGCTATACAGTCTATACATGCTATACAAAATAATACAGTCTAAGAATTCTAGCCAAACTATGGAATCAGGGAAAAATATATCACCTCAGTTAACAGCTTTACATTTTAAAAATGACTAATTGTCACTACCTTTAAAGTAAGATATCAATACCATGACTACTTTCTATATGTCCATCCTACTCAAAGCTGGAGATGGCATACTTTCGATGCTCAGTTGAAAAAGTAGCACAGAAACCACTTCCTGTGCTAAAGTTAACTTCGCTGTCCTCATTGACCTCTCTGTGGCATAAACACAACTGAGCCCACCCTTTATTTTGAAACACTTTTCCCTTTCTGGGAGTGAGGCATCGAACGCCCTTGCACTCTTGGTTCTCCTACTACCTTACTGGCCTCTCATTCTCAGGGTTGCTTGGCTGATATTTGCTCTTCTGGCTGACCTCTGAATGGTTATCACACTGCCTCAAGGCTCTGCTGGAGCCTTCTTCTTTGTCTGCAAGGTATCCCCAAATGACCTCATCCAGTCCCATGACTTTAAGATGATCTCCTCACTGTTCATTCAGAAAACTTTCCTCCAACCCTGACATCTTAACCTGAGCTATACTTTCATATTCAATTGAAAATTTAGGGACTTCCCTGGCGGTCCAGTGGTTAGGGCGTAGCACTTTCACTGCCAAGGGCCCGGGTTCAATCCCTGGTGGGGGAACTAAGATCCGGCAAGCCGCACGGCACAGCCAAAAGAAGAAAAGAAAAGAAACTGCAGCATCTCCAAATAGATGGCTAATAGATATCTCAAACCTAAAAAGTGGAGTTATGCATTTCCATCCTTCTCTCCCACCCACTACTTCTCTCCTATCATTCATTGTACCACCACCTGGTCAAGTGAAATATTCAGAAGTCACTTGTGATCCCTCCCTTTCTCTCTCTCCCATTTCCAAACTTTCAGCACATCCTATGCTCGACATCTTAAGTATACATTAAATCCACCCACTTTGTTCCACCTCCATTCTTGTCCAAGTCTGGCCTTCACTACTACAATGGCGTCCTATCTGACTTCTCTGCTTCCACTCTTTCACCATAGAATTTTTTTCTCCTAATAACCTACAGAGCCACCATTTCTTTTTTATATGCAAATGTTACCATTTAAAATTTTCCATTGCACTACCAATGTACTGTTATTACTCAGAATAAAATCCCAATTCCTGACCATGACCTCATAGGCTATCTGTGAACTGGCCTCTTCTACCTCTGCCATTTGATCACTGATCCTTCTCCCTCCCACTCACCTCCTTTCTAAAAATGCCAAACTCAAGTCCTCAAGTCCTCTACACTGCCTTGTTCCTCTACCTGGAAGTACCCCTCATTCCCTCCTTCTTCAGCTTTCTGTTCAAATTTAATCTTTTCCTAGAGGGTTTCCTGACCATCACGTATAGCTTACCACCCAGTTGACTTCCATCCAATGAACAGCACTATCAATAATAATGTATTTGTGCATTTGTTTGCATATTTTCTGATTCCTACCACCAGCATCTAAGTTCCACGTGAAGAACTTTTTCTGCCTTATTCACCACTGGGGTCCATGATGCTGCGTCGAGAACAGTGGCTGGCACAGAGTAGGCACTCAGTAAATATTTATGAAAGTAAAACATTTTGTAAAGCCTCTCCTTCTGATACCCAATAGCCATTCTCAAAAAAGCCCTGAATTCTTTTTTATTTTAATGTCAAATTTAACAGTCTTGGAGAAATTGCTTGATTTGTGGGCTGCTCTCAAATTTTAAAGAGCAGTGATTTTAAACCTCTATAGTTTCTCTGTACATCAACCATTACATGAGTCAAAAATGCAATTGCACTCATGAAGTTGAAAATTTCACATTTATTTTTACTTCTGAGGAAGTTCAAGAGCAAAGGCTCTTCTCTACAAAGTCAATCGTAATTTACATTCATTAAATTAGCTGCCTTTCAGACAATGGAACAATAATAGTCTAAGTGATTTGAGACAAATGCCTGGCTTTTGGAAAGTCCTGCTGTACTTTGCAATATCCATCACCACAAACTACTAAAGATTTCTGCAACTTTAAAGCCATGCTTTGGAGACACTAATAAACTGACATGTCATAGAAGTTAGAAGTAGAAACCTCAAAGCATCCTTCTATATCAACTACATTACTAATAAGGTGAAAAAAAGTACAAATTTGGTCTGCACTGATACAGTGTGGCAATTAATGGTGATGTTCTAAAGACATAATACACACAAAGCCCCCCCTGGCTTTGCAGTCACAGTACCAGGTTGAAGGTAAACGATCTTCAATATAAAACTTTGGACATTTGGATGAAAAATGCCTTATTTTTGTTTTCCTGGTGGGACAAACTCCCCCTGAAACTTGGGTATTTAAGAGGCAGAGTAGAAAAGTGGAGTAAAGAGAGTTTTTATATTTGCTTAAAATTGGGCTCTGCCTCTGACTAGTTTGTACTTGAGCATTTTACATATCTTTCCTCATCAAATATTCTGTCCTAGAGGCTGTACTAGGTGCTAGGGCTATAAAATAAGCCCTATAGTAGTTTAGGGACTTAGTTTAGAGCCTTAGTTTTCTCCTAGATAAAATGGGAATAATACTAACCCCGCTGATGATCAACCAAGATAAAGTGGGCGACATACATAGCACAAAAGAAAACACTTCAATGAATAACTTCTTATTTTTACAATTTTCAACCAGGTTACAGTAACCATGGAATGATTTCTGTTCCATTGGCAAAAAGCACACTATAAGTATTGGCCTGAGCATAAAATGAATGAGACTAAAACAGCAGTTGTACTTACAAAATTTCAGTATGCTGAAAGGTTTATTAAATAAATGTTTCATTGGCCTCAATTCTCTGAGTCAATGAAAATGTATGAAACTCTACCATGTTGATTTTATTTAACAACCAACGTATTTTTTAATGTAATATCTTCAGCAGGTTGCCATTAACAATTAGATGCTAAAAAGAAGTCAGAAGAAAGTGTACATTCAGTACCCAATGGAAAGTTAAGAGTTTTGTTTTTTTCATCTTCTGGTTCTCCATTTCAAAACAATTAATTGGTTAAATCTAGGAATATAGCCAACAAGTATTATTCTGTTTCACAGAGAATTACTGTACCTAATTCAGCAGTACCTGAGATTCCTACAGTGTAAGAGGACTATTTTATGACTGTCTGAAAAATGTAGTCTCTTATCTTCTCCTAGAGTGAGAGATTATATTATTGTTCAAAAGCCTAAGCCATTACCAGGCCTTTTAATAAGTGTGCTAATTACTTGAAATGACATAAGAAGCACCATGAATGAAAGAGCAATAAATTGTCAGTTCTTTTGAAACTATAGTTCAGTAACCCAACGTTACTATTACCGTAACATCAAGATACTAATTTGGAGAGTTATAAACAGCTATAATAATGATGATCCAAATTAAGGAAAATAAATCATTAGCTTAACCTCCCAAAAGGTAAGACGGTCTTGATATTATTTCATTAACATTGAGGATCAAGTTCGCTACTGTACGTAAATGAATATGTAAACTAGAAGAGTGCTAAATAAGTGCACAGAATTCGTATCACCAGAGTCTCAGTATCAGCAAACAGATCACTGTTACATATATTAAAGACTGCGGAAGTCTCCAAGAAAAATTTCCTCATATCAAATTAGTATGAAATGAGATTTTAATTAGAAAGAAAGGCTCTTGTCCTCCTCAGTTATGAAAGCAAAGCATAATGCAGAATTCCTTTCTCAGACACAGAGGATAATAGCTTTTCGAAAATTACCAAAAGGCAAACACTTATTTTATTAAGTCCCTGAAAGAAATGCCTTTGACATCTATCTATTGCTATGAGGCACACGGACACACTCTCACATAGAGGCCACAAAGCTCTTTTTCAATGCTTTATCAATGCATCTGAGTACATGTGGAAAAAGCCTAAGTTCAGTAATCACGTTGTTAACATACATCTTTACTACTTTAAATCTCCCTTTTAATAAAGAAAGTATACTACCTGATTCAGAGTAACTGCGGAGACACGAATTTGGTCCTTGATGGGTTGTCAAGAAAAAGCGTAACTATTCTAAACATTGAATGCTAACTTGGAAATATGGAAGAGTCACAAGTATCACTGTCTGCAGGTTATAGGTCACAAATCCTATGACAAGGACATGGATTCCAGGGGGGCTCTGGAAAATATGCAGAAAATAAATTCTGAAAGTGTCAAACCCAGTGACATGTGCTGCTAGAATGTCCCAGAACTTCTGTCTGTCAAGAACCATCACCCCACACTCCCAAAATCAAACACTAAAAGATGATCCACTGAATATAATATCATTAAAGAACATGAACTTATTTCATGTAAACGTGGGGAAATCTCTTTACAGAGCAGCACAGACATAGTTTTGCCTATATCTGAGAATGAAGGAATGAACTAGATGGTATCTCATGGTCTTTCCCATCCCTATATTTCATTGTATGATCAGAATGTTGCATTCTTTACAGATATAAGCCAAACTGATACTAACTTTCCCCCAAAGTCAGTTTATTCCCTGGCCTGAAGTGTAATTTTTAATCCTAGAGTGATCCAACAGTGCAATTTCAGCAAGCATGAAGGAGCCTACATTTCACTGTCGGAGAGTTACCAGGGATGACAGTGTGTAATCCCGTGGACACAATGAAGGATATTCACATATCAGGAAATCTGGAGAGAAAGGCATCCAAAGCCCTACACAGGACAAGAAGTCAGTCACAGATCTGTAAACTGTACCGAGCATTTTGACCTTGAAGTCACAACGTTTTCAAGGTTCTATTTACTTGTCTGTAAAAATGGAGGTGAGTTACCAAAGTATAAGAAAAATCATGCAATTTTAGTGCATCCTAATAGAGCCTGGAGATGCAAGGGTAAGGCACACACCTGCCGTACAGGTAAAGCTGAGCAGCAGGACATTTTTCATGAGATTTTGAGCTTCTAGATTAGAAATACACATTTGAGAGTCAGCGCATATGGATGTGTGTGGGGTGGAGGTTAGGACTGAGAGGCATGATATGATCAAACAGCAAAGAGTTTGCCATTAGCAGAGCTGTAGAAGGTCAATCCCTAGAAAACTGACAATATTTAAGGAGAAGCAAAGGAAAAGATGCCTACACTAAAGACACAGAGGCATGAGAAGTACCAAAAGGGAGTAAGAGTTAGGCAGCCAATGGAGAACAGAGAGTCACGTGGGAAGGAATTAAATAGCAGTGGCCAATGCAGCAAAGAATAATAAAGAGATGGGAAACCACTCACTAAATATTTATAGAATGGGAGAAAGGAAGAATTGAGAGTGGTCACATCTAAAGGCTTCTAGTTTTCCATAAATGAAAAGGCACAGTAAGCTGTGGAAAATCAAAGTGGAAAAGTTGAGTAGGGTCTTGAAGACAGTGGTGAAAGTTTGGAAGAGTCACTGAGAGGAATCTACTTAAGGAAAACTTTTCTCGGCCACTGAAGGGATCAGATGATATACATATTGCCATTTAAATGTGTAAAGCTAGTGCATTTATTCAACAAATAATGCTTAAAAGTGGTCATGGAAAAAGAAGAGGATACATAAGACAAATCTCAGATGTCAAAAATTCAAGTGTGAAAATAATTGCCAAAATACAATGCAAAACAAGCCCCCCAAACGGTCACGAGCATATGTGTGTGTGTGTGTGTGTGTGTGTGTGTGTGTGTTTTGGAGCTGCTGATTCAACGGATCCATCCACACTCTTCTCTTTCAGTCCCTCAGGACATAAGGCATACACTAATTAGATGATTCATGAAATTTAGGGGTACAACCCACAGCATGGAAAGAAATGTTCTCCTATTTTTATTCATTGATATTACAATTTGAGTGTTAGGAACATAACTCCTGTGGCTAACTAGAGAAGGCTGGAAAGTGTCACACCCTCCTGACTTCCACAGAGTACAGTGAGCTGAGGACAACCAAAGGAAGACGCAGGGGGCAGGAGGCTTAAAGGCTGTGACTATCCGCCTGTCTCTCAACTCAGCGGACAACACTCTCCCCAGAGGTTGACTCTGAGATAAACATAATCAACAAACACCCGCTGGGCAGGGCTGGGGGTTAAAGTGGTATAAATAATAGCCCCTGTCCTCAAGGAGTTCCCAATTTAGTTGGAAAATAAAACATACCCATGAGAAATCTTAAATAACATTTTGCAGGCTGGTCAAGACAACTACAGAGCTAGCCCAGGGTTAAGCAGAATTCTTACCAAATTCATGCTGTAGACTGAAATGTATTTAAAGAAAAAAGAATACATTTAAGGGAAAGCTGTGAAAGAGGCAGGAATTGCACTAGCTCTTAAAACTAGGTAAAGGTCAAGACCCCATGCAGCACAGCAAAAAACATTCAGTCCCATCATAATTAGTGCCCCCTTTGCCATGCCATCACTCCTGATAAACTCACCCTGTGCAGATCTGAACCATCTGCGTTTCTTCAATGCGGGTAACCAGCAGCCCTAACACTACCAATGATTTGAACAACTCTATTTTAGGAGGCATTTATTTCAAAGATCAGATACTTGATTGTTGCTTTGTCTTTAGGACTTGAAAAAATAAGACAAGTAATTTGCCTCCAAGTTCCCCGCATGGCTGAGGAGTTACAGCACGTACAGATGTTCACAAAGACTGAACTGAATCATATTCTGCCCTCACAATTTTCAAAAGAAAATAGCCATGTTTATGTTTTATTTTCTGGGCCATTCATTTAAGATTGAATTGGAAAACTTCTTTGAGTTTAGAGTTTTGCATTTGAAAACAAAAACCAAACCAAAACACCATAGTAATTTACCATAATTAGTACTCTTAGAATCACTCAGCAGCAGGAAGTTCCTTACCCTAATTCTCTACTCTATACTCCCACCTTCACCCAGACCCTGGGCAACATTTCAAGCAAAGAGGCACTGAGATTGGCCCAATCCTCCAAAACCCCTAAGCCATCAACAACCCTACCATTTCTTCTACACTCATGATTTTCAAGTCAAGCTAAGCTCTGTTTAACTCTTCGCATGTCTGAGTTATATCATGATATCTTCCACTCATACAGCCCTTTAAATTAATTTCCCTTGGGGTACCAAATGAAATCCCACAAGGAATTCATTGTCAGGCTTAGGTACAGGTTCTGAAGATCACACCAAATCTTTAGAAAGCCCACACTTGTCATGCATTCAGTGAGCATGCATTATCTGTCCTAGTTTGTTTTCTGGGCAGAACAAGAACAAAACCAGAGTTGGTGCTAGGGAAGCGGAAAGCAAGCATCAGGCCTAGACAGTGAGTCACAAATAGAACTAGGCATAAAAACAGGATTGATTACAGGGGTTCTGGATGAGAGACGTCAAGAATTTGAGGAGGTGAAACATCACAACAGCAGCCAAGAAACAACAAGCAAGGTTCCGATGAGGAAAACAAGCAATCGAAATACAAACAGCACAGAACACCAGAAAGGAAGTAGGCAATCTCAAAGAAGAACCCAACCAAAGTCAAACAGAAGGTAATGCCTCATCCCCATTCGCTAACAGTTCTCATCCAGCCCTTGTTGAGGAAGAACTTGAAAGAAGAACTTGAAAATTTTATCCAAACACTATCATTAGAGGAACCTAATGATACTGACAGTTACTGACTTATCAAGTGCCCGTATGCCTAGCATCTTATGTACATTATCTCACTTAAGTCTCAAAACAACTCTCTAGGCATTAATTAATTCTCCGTTTTACACATGAGAATTCTAAGATGCAGAAAGGTTAAGTAACTTCATAGGGTCATCCAAATAGTAAGAGCCAGAGCTGGGATTCAAAATGCTCATATCCCCATAATATGCTATTTAAGCTGAAGTTTGTGCCAGTAAAATGCCTGTAATTCTCATTCCAGAACTGTGCTGTCCAATACAGTCACCATTAGCCACATGTGGTTATAGAACACTTGAATTGTGCCGCGTGTCACATGTTGAAATGATGATATTTTGGATATATTGATTTAAAGAAAATACACTGTGAAAATTAATTTCACCATTTAAATTTTTTTAATGTGACTACTACAAAAGTAAAAAATATATATTTAATATTTAATATATGATATGTAATCTATATCTCATGTTTCTATTGATCAGCACTATCTTAGAGTATAATTTCAGTCTTTCCCAAGTCCTTTTTAAAACAAAACATAGGGGACTTTTCTGGTGGTACAGTGGTTAAGAATCCGCCTGCAAATGGAGGAGACATGGGATCGATCCCTGGTCCAGGAAGATCCCATATGCTGTGGAACAACTAAGCCCGTGTGCCACAACTACTGAGCCTGCACTCTAGAGCCAGTGAGCCACAACTACTGAGCCCACATGTCACAACTACTGAAGCCTGTGTACCTAGAGGCCGTGTCCCACAGCAAGAGAAGCCACCACAACGAGAAGCCTGCGCACCACAACAAACAGTGGCCCCCACTCACCGCAACTTGAGAAAGCACGCGCGCAGCAATGAAAACCCAACGCAGCCAAAAATAAATAAAATAAATTTAAAAAATAATAAATAGGGACTTCCCTGGTGGCACAGTGGTTAAGAATCTGCCTGCCAATGCAGGGGACACGGGTTCAAGCCCTGGTCTGGGAAGATCCCACATGCCATAGAGCAACTAAGCCCATGCGCCACAACTACTGAGCCTGCGCTCTACAGCCCACAAGCCACAACTACTAAGCCCGTGTGCCACAACTAATGAAGCCTGTGTGCCTAAGGCCCATGCTCTGCAACAAGAGAAGTCACCCCAATAAGAAGCCGAAGCACCACAACGAAGAGTATCCCCGCTCGCCGCAACTAGAGAAAGCCCATGCACAGCAGCAGAGACCCAACGCAGCCAAAAATCAATAAATTTATAAAATTGCATATTTAAATAAAGAAATAAAATAATAATAAATTAAAAATAAAACAAAACATAGAATCTCGAAAGTTTTAGCTGTAAACAATATCCAGAGCGATAAAAAGCCAAAAAAATGCCCTAACTTTTCTCCTGATTTTACCTTCCTTGCTGTAATCACTCTGCTTACTGTTGCCACCATCATACCAGCATCTAAGTGTGGGAACAAACTTTTATTTTTTTTAAACATCTTTATTGGAGTATAATTGCTTTACAATGGTGTGTTAGTTTCTGCAATATAACAAAGTGAATCAGTTATACATATACATATATACCCATATCCCTTCCCTCTTGCATCTCCTTCCCACCCTCCCTATCCCAATCCCCTACGTGGTCACAAAGCACTGAGCTGATCTCCCTGTGCTACGTGGCTGCTTCCCACTAGCTATCTATTTTACATTTCTTACTGTATACATGTCCAAGCCACTCTCTTGCTTCGTCCCAGCTTACACTTCCCCCTCCCCATGTCCTCAAGTCCATTCTCTACATCTGCGTCTTTATTCCTGTCCTGCCGCTAGGTTCTTCAGAACCATTTACTTTTTTCTTTTAGATTCCATATGTATGTGTTAGCATACGGTATTTGTTTTTCTCTTTCTGACTTACTTCACTCTGTATGACAGATTCTATGTACATCCACCTCACTATAAATAACTCAATTTCTTTTCATTTTATGGCTGAGTAATATTCCATTGTATATATGTGCCACATCTTCTTTATCCATTCATCTGTCAATGGACACTTAGGTTGCTTCCATGTCCTGGCTATTGTAAATAATGTTGCAATGAACATTGTTGTACATGACTCTGTATGAATTACGGTTTTCTCAGGGCATAAGCCCAGTAGTGGGATTGCTGGGTTGTATTTTATTCTTTTGTTGCAATGGTAAATGGGAGTGTTTCCTTAACTTCAGTTTCAGATTTTTCATCATTAGTGTATAGGAATGCCAGAGATTTCTGTGCATTAATTTTGTATCCTGCTACTTTACCTAATTCATTGATTAGCTCTAGTAGTTTTCTGGTAGCATCTTTAGGATTCTCTATGTATAGTATCATGTCATCTGCAAACAGTGACAGTTTTACCTCTTCTTTTCTGATTTGGATTCCTTTTATCTCTTTTTCTTCTCTGATTGCCGTGGCTAAAACTTCCAAAACAATGTTGAATAATAGTGGTGAGACTGGAAAACCTTGCCTTGTTCCTGACCTTAGAGGAAATGGTTTCAGTTTTTCACCATTGAGGATGATGTTGGCTGTGGGTTTGTCATACATGACCTTTATTGTGTTGTTGTAAGTTCCCTCTATGCCTTCTTTCTGGAGGGTTTTTATCATAATTAGATGTTGAATTTTGGAGGAAGTTTTTTCTGCATCTATTAAGATGATCATATCATATGGTTTTAATCCTTCAGTTTGTTAATATGGTTTATCACATTGATTGACTTGCGTATATTGAAGAATCCTTGCATTCCTGGGATGAACCCCATTTGGTCATTGTGTATGATCCCTTTAATGTGCTGTTGGATTCTGTTTGCTAGTATTTTGTTGAGGATTTTTGCATCTATGTTCACCAGTGATATTGGCCTGTAGTTTTCATTCTTTGAGACATCCTTGTCTGGTTTTGGTATCAGGGTGATGGTGGCCTCGTAGAATGAGTTTGGGAGTGTTCCACCCTCTGCTATATTTTGGAAGAGTTTGAGAAGGATAAGTGCTAGCTCTTCTCTAAATGTTTGATAGAATTTGCCAGTGAAGTCCTCTAGTCCTGGGCTTTTTTCGTTGGAAGATTTTTAATCAGTTTCATTTCAGTGCTTGCGATTAGTCTGTTTATATTTTCTATTTCTTCCTGTTTCAGTCTTGGAAGGTTGTGCATTTCTAAGAATTTGTCCATTTCTTCCAGGTTGTCCACTTTATTGGCATAGAGTTGCTTGTAGTAATCGTTCATGATCCTTTGTATTTCTGAAGTGTCAGTTTTTACTTCTGCCTTTTCATTTCTAATTCTATTGATTTGAGTCCTTTCCCTTTTTTTCTTGATGAGTCTGGCTAATGGTTTATCAATTTTATCTTCTCAAAGAAACAGCTTTTAGTTTTATTGATCTTTGCTATTGTTTTCTTCATTTCTTTTCATTTATTTCTGATCTGATCTTTATGATTTCTTTCCTTCTGCTAACTTTGGGGTTTGTTCTTTTTTTGCTAACTGCTTTATGTGTAAGGTTACGTTGTTTGAGATTTTTCTTGTTTCTCGAGGTAGGATTGTATTGCTCTAAACTTCCCTCTTAGAACTGCTTTTGCTGCATCCCATAGGTTTGGGGTTGTCATGTTTTCATTGTCATTTGTTTCTAGGTATTTTTTGATTTCCTCTTTGATTTCTTCAGTGATCTCTTGATTATTCAGTAGTGCACTGTTTAGCCTCCATGTGTTTGTATTTCTTACAGATTTTTTCCTGTAATTGATATCTAATCTCATAGCATTGCAGTCAGAAAAGATACTTGATATGATTTCAATTTTCTGAAATTTACCAAGGCTTGATTTGTGACCCAAGATATGATCTAACCTGGAAAATGTTCCATGAGCACTGGAGAAGAAAGTGTGTTCTGTTTTTTTTTTTTTTTGATGAAATGTCCTATAAATATCAATTAAGTCCATCTTGTTTAATGTATCATTTAAGCTTATGTTTCCTTATTTATTTTCATTTTGGATGATCTGTCCATTGATGAAAGTGGGGTGTTAAAGTCCCCTACTATGATTGTGTTCCTGTCGATTTCCGCTTTTATGGCTGTTAGCATTTGCCTTATGTATTGAGGTGCTCCTATGTTGGGTGCATAAGTATTTACAAGTGTTATATCTTCTTCTTGGAATGATCCCTTGATCATTATGTACTGCCCTTCTTTGTCTCCTGTAATAGTCTTTATTTTAAAGTCTATTTTTTCTGATATGAGAACTGCTACTCCAGTTTCTTGTGATTTCCATTTGCATGGAATATCTTTTTCCACCCCCTCACTTTCAGTCTGTATGTGTCCCTAGGTATGAAGTGGGTCTCTTGTAGACAGCATATATAAAGGTCATGTTTTTATATCCATTCAGCCAGTCTGTGTATTTTGGTTGCAGCATTTAATTCATTTACATTTAAGGTAATTATCGATATGTATGTTCCCATTGTTACCATTTTCTTAACTGTTTTGGGTTTGTTATGGTAGGTCTTTTCCTTCTCTTGTATTTCCTGCCTAGAGACCTTCCTTTAGCATTTGTTGTAAAGCTGGTTTGGTGGTGCTGAATTCTCTTAGCTTTCTCTTGTCTGTAAAGCTTTTAATTTCCCCATCGAATGTGAATGAGATCTATGCTGGGTAGAGTAATGTTCATTGTAGCTTCTTCCCTTTCATCACTTTAAATATGTCCTGCCACTCCCTTTTGGATTGCAGAGTTTCTGCTGAAAGATCAGCTGTTAACCTTATGGGGATTCCCTTGTGTGTTATTTGTTGTTTTTCCCTTGCTGCTTTTAATACTTTTTCTTTGTATTTAATTTTTGATAGTTTGATTAATATGTGTTTTGGTGTGTTTCTCCTTGGATTTATCCTGTATGGGACTCTCTATGCTCCTGGACTTGTTTGACTATTTCCTTTTCCACATTGGGGAAGTTTTCAACTATAATCTCTTCAAATATTTTCTCAGTCCCTTGCTTTTTCTCTTCTTCTTCTGGCAGCTCTAAAATTTGAATGTTGATATATTTAATGTTGTCCCAGAGGTCTCTGAGACTGTCCTCAATTCTTTTCATTCTTTTTTGTTTATTCTGCCTTGTGGTAGTTATTTCCACTATTTTATCTTCCAAGGCAGTTATCCGTTCTGCCTCTGTTATTCTGCTATTGATTCCTTATAGAGAATTTTACATTGCATTCATCATGTCGTTCATCATTGTTTGTTTGCTCTTTAGTTCTTCTAGGTCCTTGTTAAACATTTCTTATATTTTCTCCATTGTGTTTCCAGGATTTTGGATCATGTTTACTGTCATTACTCTGAATTCTTTATCAGGTAGACTGCCTATTTCCTCTTCATTTGTTTGGTCTGGTGGGTTTTTACCTTGCTCCTTTATCTGCTGTGTGTTTCTCTGTCTTCTCATTTTGCTTAACTTACCGTGTTTGGGGTCTCCTTTTCACAGGCTGCAGGTTCATAGTTCCCTTTTCTTTGTTGTTGTCTGTCCCCAGTGGTTGACGTTGGTTCAGTGGGTTGTGTAGGCTTCCTGCTGGAGGGGACTGGTGCCTGTGTTCTGGTAGATAAGGCTGGATCTTGTCTTTCTGGTGTGCAGGACCATGTCCAGTGGTGTGTTTTGGGGTTTTTGTGAACTTATGATTTTAGGCAGCCTCTCTGCTAATGGGTCGGGTTGTGTTCCTGTCTTGCTAGTTTTTGGCATGGGGTGTCCAGCACTGGAGCTTACTGGTCATTGAGTGGAGCTGTATCTTAGCACTGAGATGGAGATCTCTGGGAGAGCTCTTGCTGATTGATATTATAAGAGTCTGAGAGGTCTCTGGTGGACCAATGACCTGAACTTGGCTCTCCCACCTCTGGGGCTCAAGCCTGACACCCAGCTGGAGCACCAAGCCCGTTTCAGCCACATGGCTCTGAATAAAAGGGAGAAAAGAAGAAAATGAAAGAAAGAAAGAAAAAATAAATAAAGTTATCAACATAAAAAATAAAATTATTAAAATTAAAAAGTAATTTAAAAAAAAAAAGAAGAGAGCAACCAAACCAGTAAACAAATCCACCAATGATAACAAGTGTTAAAAAACTATGCTAAAAAGAAAAATGGACAGAGAGAACCCTAGGTCAAATTGTAAAAGCAAACCTATACAGAGAAAATCACACAAAGAAGCATACACATACATACTCACCAAAAGAGAAAAAGGAAAAGAAATATATATATGTAAAGGAAGAGAGCAACCAAATAGATAAACAAATCTACCAATTACCAATGATAATAAGCTCTAAATACTAAACTAAGATAAACATAAAACTGGAAACAAATTAGATGCAGAAAGCAAACCCTAAGTCTACAGTTGGTCCCAAAGTCCACCACCTCAGCTTCTTTTTTTTTTTTTTTTTTTTTTTGCAGTACGTGGGCCTCTCACTGTTGTGGCCGCTCCCGTTGCGGAGCACAGGCTCCGGATGCGCAGGCTCAGCAGCCATGGCTCACGGGCCCAGCCGCTCCGCGGCATGTGGGATCTTCCCGGAATGTGGCACGAACCCGTGTCCCCTGCATCGGCAGGTGGACTCTCAACCACTGCGCCACCAGGGAAGCCCCACTGCCTCAGTTTTAGGATGCTTCGTTGTCTGTTCAGGTATTCCACAGATGCAGGGTACATCAAGTTGTCTGTGGAGATTTAATCCTCTGCTCCTGAGGCTGCGTGGAGAGATATCCCTTTCTCTTCTTTTTCGCACAGCTCCTGGGGTTTAGCTTTGGATTTGGCCCCACCTCTGCATGTAGGTCGCCTAAGGGCATCTGTTCCCCATCCAGACAGGAGGGGGTTAAAGGAACAGCTATTAGGCGGCTCTGGCTCACTCAGGCCGGGGGAATGGCGGGGTACGGAATACGGGGTGAGCCTGCGTCGGCAGAGACCAACATAACATTTCACCAGCCTGAGGCGTGCCTTGTGTTCTCCCGGGGAAGTGGTCCCTGGATCACGGGACCCTGGCAGTGGCGGGCTGCACAGGCTCCCGGGAGGGGAGGTGTGGATAGTGACCTGTGCTTGCACACAGGATTCTTGGTGGCTGCAGCAGCAGCCTTAGCGTCTCATGCCCATCTCTGGTGTCCGTGCTGATAGCCGCAGCTCGTGCCCGTCTCTGGAGCTCCCTTAGGTGGTGCTCTGAATCCCTTCTCCTCACGCACCCCAAAACAATGGTCTCTTGCCTCTTAGGCAGGTGCAGACTTCTTCCCGGACTCCCTCCGGTTTAGCTGTGGTGCACTAGCCCCCTTCAGGCTGTGTTCACACAGCCAATCCCAGTCCTTTCCCTGGGTTCTGACCTCCAAAGCCCAAGCCTCAGCTCCCAGCCACCACCTGCCCTGGCAGGTGAGCAGACAAGCCTCTCGGACTGCTGAGTGCTGGTCAGAACTGATCCTCTGTGCGGGAAACTCTCCGCTTTGCCCTCTGCACCCCTGTTGCTGCACTCTCCTCTGTGGCTCCAAAGCTTTCTCCCCGCCCACCTCTCGTCTCTACCAGTGAAGGGGGCTTCTTAGTGCATGGAAACTTTTCCTCCTTCACAGCTCCCTCCCAGAGGGGCAGGTCCTGTCCCTCTTCTTTTGTCTCTGTTTTTTCTTTTTTCTTTTGCCCTACCCAGGTACGTGGGAAGTTTCTTGCCTTTTGGGAAGTCTGAGGTCTTCTGCCGGCATTCAACAGGTGTTCTGTAGGAGTTGTTCCACATGTAGCTGTATTTTTGATGTATTTGTGGGGAGGAAGGTGATCTCCATGTCTTACTCCTCCACTATCTTGAAGGTCCTCTCCACAAACTTTTCTTTTACTTCCTCTTAGTATAGCTAGGAAATTTTTGCCTTTTTAAAAAGAAATTTTGAATGACCATAATGAAACAGAAGTGAATCACAGAAGATTCAAGGAACAGTAAAGTAGACTGGATAACAAATCAGAGGTTTCAATTCTCACCTTAGTTAACTTGTATAAGAGCTTGGAAGCCTCATCCTATCTCAGTAAGGAAGCGGCCATGTAGGCCTGGGTTCACAGACTTAAAAACTTACAGAACTCTATACTGGTTATACAGATGAGAGGAAACGTTCTGGCAGCGTACAATAAGGAGTGGTTGTGTGTTTAGGAAACAGGTGATGGATGTCTGTCTTCAAAGCATCAAATTTCAAATTTTTAAAAACACTCTGCAATAATTTCTATGGAGGTAACCATGAACAATCTTCTCTCCCAGTTTTGGGGATGTAGGCTTTAGTGCGCTAGAATGAAGACCAAATTAAGAAAGAAAGAACCAGGAAAGAAAATAGGTGGGCAAAGAAGGTGCTAAAAAAGGAAACTGAGCTTAAGATGGTCCTGATTACTAGACGAAGTGCCCATCCTTATAGAACCCAAGAAATCAGCATCATCAATTGACATTTATCATATAAAACTTCTAACATTTCTCAAAAGATTTTATGGATATGTGTTAATTATTATATACACTAATCCCTGGAGATAACTTTAATGCAATAGCTTTTGTTGACACTTTGAAAGCCTGGCTCCTTTTCTGTCCTCAGTGTGTGGCTCATATCCCTCTCTGTTTTACAGGATAGAAGTCAGGAGGATGTGGACCACAGGGAGCAAGTGGAGAGGGATCACGATCCCGACTTCCAAGTATCTGTAACATTCCTTATTAATATTTGTTGTGTGACTTCACTGTCTCAGTAATTTAATTCTTAAGCAAATGAATGGGGTCAGCAATAACAAACCAAAAGTCCTTCGTTCAAGAAAGCTACAATCTGGTCAGAAAACATATGCCTCAAAGGTAACTATGCCCAGCCTGAAAGAAGATTTCAGGACAGTCAGATGACAGGAGAAGCTAGATGCAGTATTTTCATAACACAGCCCAACATCTGAGTCCTGAGGGCTATGTTTTCCTTGTATTCAGAATAGAGGTGACAGAAAAAGAAATCTATTTAAATAAGAACGTTTGGAGTGACTGTGTGGTACAGTAATGACAAGCACAGGACTGAGAAAGACCCAGACACTTAACCCGCTGGAGTTAGATCAGGTAGTCAGCCCATCCCCTAACAGCTCCAACATTCCAGGATTCTGTGATGGAGCGACTTGTTCCCTACATCTATTCTAAACGATTATAATAATGCCATGTAAGAATGAGACCAGTCTTTACTACAGGTAAAAAGAGTGATGAGATTTGGGGACACAAGGAAATCTACCCCAATCCCCACTCTCTCACCCCACACTTGTCCCTGACACCTTAATTTTAAGGATGAAGATTCATGGGTAGAATTTCAGTCAGCATAAATGGATAACAGTGTTAAATGTTCAGCTGGAAGGCATTAAAATCAAACTTCATTTACTTCTTAATTTTGCCATGGGGAAATGGCATGTCTTAGGATCTAGTATTAAATTTCTGTAAGTGGTCTAAAGTTTGCCTCACATGAGAAGAGGAAGACCCAAAATATGAATATCACGTTCATCACACTGCTCCCCAAAATTTGCTCAGCCATCCAAAAGTGTGGGAGTTTGGGCAATGGCCTTGAGTGTCCATAAGTTTGGAATCTATTATTTAGAAAGTCTAGTTATTTGAAACTATGAGTCACTCTAAGCCCCATGAAAATGATTAGTGCTATTCCAGTTCAAGACTCTCTTGGTCCATCAATAAGTAAAGACTACCTAATAGAAAATATTAGACATGGGAGACTTTTCTTCAAAAGAGATTTCTAAAAATTGTTCTCATGGCTAGACTGTAGGACCTGCAATTATGTTCTCAAGATTGCACTCTAAAATTATCGTATACCATTCATTGATTCATTCAACATACATTTCAGTGTGTGCTGTTGTGCCAGGCAAGGGATCTAGAATTGACAAAGAATTAGACATCCAAGAATTTTAGTCTATCAACAGCTGTTTTCCAGGTGGAAAGACAGGCTACAAAAGAGTTATTTTATATATGTAGTATAAGAAAATGATGTGTCATACCCTGGACCTAACTGGCAACTTGTTCTACAACTCTATTTCCCAGATTAATATAGTTTAAGACTTGGAAGGGACCACAAACATATGTAGTCCAAACATCCCCCCCAATCCTCTCTGCAAGATCCTCACCAAGTGGCTATCCTATATATTCTAGAAATCACCCCAAGTAAAGGAACTCACTCCCACCAATTAGGACAGATTCATTTTCCCAGTAGAACCTGGTCCTAAGCCATGTAAATCAAGTCAGAGTCCCCATCCATACATCCATTTTTAAATATTTGAGGACAGATCTCACTTTTTCCCTGACTGATCTAAGTCATCCCCAGGGCTTTCAGCCCTTCCTCACATGAAACAGCATGAAAGCCTTTGCCACTGAGGTTACTCTCTTCTGAACAGGCTCCAGTTTTTCTATGTCCCTACTGAAAGATGAGATCCAGAACTAAATATAATAAAGTATTTTTAAAAAGACACTTTGGGGTCTGATAGATCTGTGTTAGAACAGATCTAAAAACTGCCAACTGTTTGACCTTTGGCAAGTTAATTAACCTCCCTGAGTCAGTTTCTTGTTTTCATTTTCTTGAATTTTTGAATTTTATTTTATTTATTTTTTATACAGCAGGTTCTTATTAGTTATCCATTTCATACATATTAGTGTATATATGTCAATCCCAATCTCCCAATTCATCACACCACCAACCCCCTGCCACTTTCCCCCCTTGGTGTCCGTACGTTTGTTCTCTACATCTGTGTTTCTATTTCTGCCCTGCAAACTGGTTCATCTGTACCACTTTTCCAGGTTCCACATATATGCATTAATATACGATATTTGTTTTTCTCTTTCTGACTTACTTCACTCTGTATGACAGTCTTTAGATCCATCCACATCTCTACAAATGACCTAATTTCATTCCTTTTTATGGCTGAGTAATATTCCATTGTATATATGTACCACATCTTCATTATCCATTCATCTGTCCATGGTCATTTAGGTTGCTTCCATGACCTGGCTATTGTAAATAGTGCTGTAATGAACATTGGGGTGCATGTGTCTTTTTGAATTATGTTTTTTTCTGGGTATATGCCCAGTAGTGGGATTGGTGGGTCATATGGTAATTCTATTTTCAGTTTTTTAAGGAACCTCCATACTGTTCTCCATAGTGGCTATAACTCTGAGTTTGTTTGTTAACTTCTGTGTACTATCAATCAGAATGTTTCATTATATTCCTCAAAGGTTGATTGCAAGGACTGAATGTGATGTAGTCTGTGTAATACTCAGCATGGTATCTGACAAATAGCAAAGGTTTAATTAACGGTAGTTGTTTTTACAGTGTTATTATTTTTACTTTCCAGATGTAATCTGACTAGCCCAAAGTAATGCATGACTGTTAATTCTTCTTTGAAGATGTTAAAATTTACTTGAAGACTCTCTATTGTCTCTTTCCATTCTTCACCTTTGGTTGCAACGCTATGCTTTTGTTTTTTTATTCTCTGGTCTCTTGGCTTGGTAACTCATCTACCTCTGGCTTTTGCTTTCATCCCACTTTTATTTAGAAGAAATTTCTGAGTGGGAACGTCTGAGCCACATGTCACAGTGAATCTGTAGTACGGGTTCAAAAAGATCTCTTATTCCCAATTAATAGAATCACAGTGAAATTCAAAATTAATCTAAGATGCTCTCCAATTTTACTTGAAAAATAATTTTAAAAGGATATACTTCAGGTTTAATGCTTCCTTATCGAAATTATGTACAGATGTTGCCTGGAAATGTATTCTTAATAACTACATTAACTATGATAAGTTCACTCACATCATTGTCATTCATGTCTAATTAACCTAAATGCCCAACTGGGAGTAGTAAGAACTTACACACAGCAAGGAGAATGAGTCATGTGGATATCCCAGCCCCCAGTCCTGCCGTTTGAATGTACAAAGGTAGGAGAGGGAAATGAAGATGAGGGTTCAAGATCAACAGGGGCAACTGTCAGGAGAACCTGGCAGGATTATGTTAATAGCTTAGATCAAAAGTCATTGGACTTGGAAACTTTCTCTTGATGAGGAAACTTCTCTCTTATCTTTCATGAGATAATGAAATAGTGAGAAAAAGCATGAAATTGCCCCTATGAATCCAATTCTAGACAGCATTTTGAAAAAAATGCACAATTTTTTTCATAACTTTCACCTGTCATAAATTAAACATTTAGTTCTCTTTAATAATAAAGTCAGAGTTATATCCAGTTCTTCATATGTCATTCCTGACAATAAGGCATCCAGGCTCTGCTTCATTATGTCCACTGGTGAGAGGCTCACTACCTCATACGACATAGTATTCCAATGATGAGCTGTCTGTAGGTTAGACATTTTTCCTTTTATTAGATCAAACTCTATGCCCTCCTTAGCTCCGCTTTATAATTGACCTGTGCTCTCTAGAGCAACACATAAGGAAGCTCAACAGATGGGAAACTGAGGGGAAGGAGCTGGTAGGTATTTGGACACAGAGCATTTTTTCTGTTGCCTGTTAAAATAGGCCAGCCCACTTGTTTCTAGTAGGGGACAAGCCCTACTAGGGGCCTGAAAAAAACAGGATGAGAATGTTTGTCTGTTACTGGGTACATGTGTATCAAAGTCACACAACTCCTACATCAGGCATGGATCTGAAGGCCCAAGAAGCCATGTAGTTTAAAAAAAAAAAACCTTGGCCAACAGCAGGCAGAGCCTAGCTCCACAAAAGAGAGTCAGTAACTATGTTTTGGAAACAAAAGGACAACACTGTTCAGAAGCTTCCTGAAATTTATGAATAAATGCAGTTCTAGAGAGGCAGTATTAGGTAGTTCAGGGGTTCTCAATTATACTAGGTATAAAAACCATGCTTGTTTAAAATGCAGACTGTTGGGTTCCATCCTTAGAGATTCTAATTCAGTATCTCTTGGGCAGGGCCCAGGAGACTTCATATTTAGCAAGGTCAGGCTCTTTGGGAAATACTGCTGCCATGGTTAACAGCTCTGGAGTCAGAGAGATGTGAGTTAATAACTAGGTTTGCCAGTACCAACCATATTTCTTCTTTAGTAAAATGGAGATGATAATCACAGTTCTAATGTCTTCGAGGTATTAAAAGAATTAAATAAGAAAATGTAAAGTATACAGCACACTGCCTATATAGTAGCCCATTAAGTAATTTGTAGCCATTATTATTTTTACTTTTCATTATTACAATGTATTGATTTCAATTTTCCCTCAAGGAATTACTTAAACTATCAAGACTACTTTCCCTTTTGGCTTCCTTTTTCTGATGCTCTGAGTGAAATTCAGAAGGTGTCTTTGGAAATAGGGCATAGAGGAATCAACCAGAAAAACTGTTATTTTGATATTCACTATACCTTTCATAGCCAGCCTTTCCCTCTTGCAACTTTTCCTCTCCCAGACACTACCCTCTGATTTCTACTGTCATTTCTCTTGTACCAAGCCCTCTGGCATGTTGCACGTTTTGCCTAGAAAGCTCTTCTAACTGCCTTTCTGAATAAATAGTTTCCATCTGTGAAACACTCAGATCAACCATCACCTCCCCAAGGCAATCCTTCTGATCACTGTATTTTGTATTCCAATTGTAACTGTATAATGGTCAATTTCTTCATCTAGTACATGTGATCATTGAGTCTAAATCTGCAGTAAGAGTAGGAAGTTGGGCAATGGGGCAATGGATGGTAGTTAATTGCTCAATCCAAAACAATAAAGTCTGTTTCAAATTGCTTAATTCAAGAAAATACATTTTTGGCCTAGCTTACCAGTATTATATCCTCAATTTTCCACTTTGCTTTCTTGATGCTGACTCATGCTAAAATTTCTCCATCTCATTAGTTCATTATCAATGTGAAATTATCATATGCAAAATTTAAAAATAAAGTAATAACCATGAAGGCAATTTTTGAAGTACTTGAAGCACCATGAAGCACTGAAGTTAAAATATTTATAGTGTTGGTATAATATATAACTGATATAACAAATCAGCACCAATTTAGACACTAAATGAGACAATGAATTGTGAAATAACATTCACTTTTTCCAGTGACAATTGAATAAATCATTAAGGATACTATATAGAATAGTATAATTTTCTAATAGTATAAGTAAGCTATATAGAATATTAGACAACAATATTAAGATGCTATGAAAAAAAATGGACAACTGGAAAGTTGCCAGGGAAGGCTTCACTGAGAAGACAGAGACTTAAAGAAAATGATAGAGTAGCCAAGCGAATATTTGGGGCAAAAATTCCCTCTGAAAATGCCAGTGAAAAGGTCAAGAGGCAGGAGTGTGACTGGTGGGTTTAGAGGCCAGTGCAGCTGGAGCAGAACAGGAAAAAAGGGAAAGTGGTAGGAGCCAACATTCGAAAGAAAGCGGTGGATCAAGTCATAATGGGACTTATGGGCCTTTATGAGGAACTGGCTTTTACTCTCAGTGGCAAAGAGAACTACAGGAGTGTTTGAGCAGAGGAATGACAAGATCTGACTTAGATGTTAATCACTCTGGCTGCTTGATTGAGATATATTGTGGAGTAGGGAAGAGAGCAGGGGAGCCAGCAAGGAGGTTATATACTAATCCAGGTCAGAACGATGATGACTGAGGCCAGAGCGATCACAGTGGAGGTGGTGAGAAGTGGCCAGATGCTGGACATAATTTGAAGGTAGAGTTAGAAGTCTTACTGATAGATTGAATGTGATTGAAGGCAGGGTATGAAGTCTTACCATTAGATTGAATGTGAGTATTAGAAAAAGAGGACTCAAGGTTGACTCCAAGGTTTTGGGGTCTAGCAATGGAAGAACAGAACTTCCACCATTTCAGACGGAAAAGCCTATCAGCTCTCCATGTGGAACTGTTGGATTAAGCAACTTGATATATAAGTGAAGAGTTAAGCATAAAGATCTGGATATAGCTAGTTTGGGAGCCATCAGCATAGCGATGTTATTTGAAGACAGAATTGGATGGTGTGACTATGGGTGAGTATATACAGAAGAGAAGAGGATTAAAGACTGAGCCCAAGGCCTCACAAACATTGAGAGCTCAGGGAAAGAAGAAGAAACCAGTAAAGGAGACTGAGAGAAAATTAGGCAGGGGAGAAATCAAGAGTGTGGTATCCTGTAAGTGAAATAAAGAAAGTTTATCAAGGAGAAGTGTGTGATCAGCTATGTCAAATGCTGTCAATCCATCAAGGAAGATGAAGACCAAGAACTGAACATTGGCTTTAGCCATGTGGAAGTCTTTGGTTATCATAACTAGAGCAGATTTAGAGGAGAGGTGACACAAAGACCAGATTAGGTTTGTTGTAAGAGAGAATGGAAGAAGAGCAAAATTTCTGCAAAGGGATGTAAAATGATAGAACTGGTGGAGAAGTGCGATGAAAATACCTTTTTAAAAAATATTGGGGAGGACTTCCCTGGTGGCACAGTGGTTTGGGATCGGCCTGCCAATGCAGGGGACACGGGTTCAAGCCCTGGTCTGGGAAGATTCCACATGCTGCGGAGCAACTAAGCCCATGTGCCACAACTACTGAGCCTGCGCTCTAGAGCCCGTGAGCCACAACTACTGAAGCCCACATGCCTAGAGCCCGTGCTCTGCAACAAGAGAAACCACCACAATGAGAAGCCCGCGAACCAAAACAAAGAGTAGTCCCCGCTCGCCACAACTAGAGAAAGCCCGTGTGCAGCAACAAAGACCCAATGCAGCCAAAAATAAATAAATAAATAAAATAACATAAAATAAAAATTGGGGAAATAACAGAATGTTTGTATGCTGGTGAAAATGATCCACTTAAGAGGTGAATAAATGATGATGGAAAGAGATGGGAGAATCAGTAGTTATGTCCTTGGGAGGTGGGAGGTGGGGTTCATTGTTCCAATGAACAAGTGGAGGGATTGGCTTTAGGTAGGAACAGGGATAGATCATCTACAGCAATGCTGGCAGGATAGAAACATCCCCTGGGGAGTCTTTTAAAAATACAATGCCCAGACCCCAACTAACAGGCTCTGATTTAACTGGTCTAGTTCAGGAGCTGAGGCATCAGTAGTTTTATAAAACTCCCAAGTGATTTTGGTGTGCCCACAGAGTTGAGAGCACTGGTCTATGGTAGAAGGCAGAAAGGCAGATGCTGATGGGTGGGTAGATGTGCTAGTGGAAGTTCTCTGCTGATCCTTCAGTTTTCTCAATAAATCAGGACCTTTCATCAGGGAAGAGTGAGGATGAGGAAGGGGTACTGGGCTTTGAGGAGAGAGGAAAAATGGTGAAATAGGCATGCAGAGAGTGGACGAGTAAGGAAACTAGTGAAGGGCAGCATGATTGCCAAGAAGCATTCAAGACCCACTTCAGGTATATGGTTACAGATTTAAAGAGATACCAGTCAACTTGTTTTACTCTAGTCTCAATCAGCTGCACAAGCGCAGAGAGAAGTTAGATTTAAAGAAGGTTGTGCTTCTCCAAGGAAGTATAAAGAAGCAAAAGAAGGGCAAGTGAGTTAAGAATATACATAAGGCAGTGAGTATAATGACTGATCATGGGATTAAAATTAGGTAAAGAAGGTTGAGAGAATAAAGAGGCTGGAGAATAGTAAAAAGACGGTAGGATTAATGGATTGAAGATCCTGGAGAGGTTGAAGGATTAATGGAGGATATGAGAAGGATTTCAGGATAGTAAAAGGAATTAAATGAAAAGACCATAGATGGTAGTCAGAGAGCAGCACAGCTGAAATTGAAATTATGTGTGGGTTATAGTTATTGGTAGTGTCAAAGCCAGAGAATGACCAGGGATTAAATGGCTGAAGTAGGAAGCAAGACAAGACTATTAGAGAAAGGGAGTTCAAGAAGCTGAGCTGCCAAGGTGTTGCAAGGATTATGCACATTTACATTAAACTTTCCATGAATTAACAGTGGCAGAAGGTAAAATCATCAAGAAATGTAGAAGAATAATTCAAGAATCAGTGCATAAGAACACTGAGAGCTAGCAGATCATATAGTCTGTTGACATGAATTTCAACACTGGGGTGTTTGAGGGAGGACAAAGGGGGAATGAGCTAAAAGTAGCAATGAGTAACTAGGAAACCTTCCCCACTTCCAGTTTTAATAGTAGGAGGGCTACTGGAGGAAAAAAGCAACCACTTGAGAAACCTGCATGGGAAGCAAGATCCTCTGAAGAGCCAGGTTATTATTAGTACAAGAAGGGGAAGGAACTGTTCAGAGAAAATTGAGAATATGGAGGTTCTGTTTATGATGGCCCAATGTGAAAAGTACTGGAAGATGGGGAGTGTAAGAGGAGGAGACAGAAGAGGAGATGGGCAACCCTAATGGGAATTAACAACCCTAATGGGAATTAGCACGTGGGAGAAGTTTGGAGTTTCTTGTGGAGAATAACTTTAAAGGAATAAAGGACATGTGAAGGTAATCCTAACAGGCTCAAGGCAAAGATGTAATAGTGAGGCTGAGAATGTTTGGGAAAAATGGAAAAAATTCTAAGGTTCTCTCTTGATCTTTTAGGTGGAACCAAGGAGGTCCAGAGCCACAGAGCATTCTTAGCCCTCCTGCTGGTGGAATGTAGGCTCTCCCCTTAAAATATAAAGTAAAATTTCATAAGAAAAATAGACCTTTTAAAAAAATTGAGGTGGTGACAGCATCAGTGAAAAGAACATGAGATTTGGAAACGGAACACTTGAGGTTAAATTTCAGCTACAGAAATTGGTAAATCAAACTACAGCTGACCTTCTAGGCAATGACCCTCCATTCATTTGAAACTCTACATATAAGGTATAGTCAGCCCTCCATAAACATGGTTCCTCCATGTTTACAGTTCCACGTCCACAGATTCAACCAACTACAGATCAGATGCTACAGTACTGCAGTATTTACTACTGAAGAAAATCCATGTACTAGTGGATGGACCTGCACAATTCAAACCTGTGTGATTCAAGGGTCAACTGTAATTGTTTTTACAGATTTCATGACCAGCTGCCCATTGGCCATCATGACCCTAAAGAAATTTACAGTCACACAAGCTGTCCCTTAGCACGGGTATTCAGTTTGTGTTATCCTAATCTCTGGAATACTCTTCTGAAAGAGTTAGAAACACTAATAATCATAATGATAAACATAATCTCATTAAGCACAGTTTGCAAAGGCTATGGGGCCAATAGAACTGGAGGAGCAATTCAGTATCGAGAGCCAAGGTGGGGTCAAGTCATCACAGGAAGTCCACCGATCGCCCCAGATCAATCACCATGCAATTTCCACATAGAGAGAACAAGTGACATATCAACATAACAGCAGCAGATGGCAAATGAAAAGCAACACAGACCATGTGATACGTCCTTGGTGCCAAAACTATCCAAAAGCCCCTTAGGATCAGCCTTGGGAAGACGGGTAAGAAAAAGAGAACAGAATCTTGAATCTGACTATTCACCAAAAATAGACTTAAGTTTTAAACCAGAAGTGACTGTATAACCTTAAATAGACAAGTCAATATGAAGCCTTGAGAGCTAAACTAAGTTCAGATAAAGGACCACACAGAAACTTACACCTTTGTACCCCTGGATGCTAAGAAGCAGCTTCAACAAAAGTAGGAAACATGCATCGAGCACTTAGCATGTGGTAGACTTCATGCTAAGCAGTTTACATGGATTATCACATTCCTCTTCACAGCAACCCTATGAGTGAACACTATTATTTGCTCTATTTTGCAGACAAGAAATCTGAAACCTCATACCTACTCAGGGGCAAAACCAGGATTCAAGCTGCTGGATACAAAGCACCTGATCCTAAGCCTCATGCTCTATACTGTACTGTTTTACACCTAGTAGAACAAGCCATTTATATAGTCACTATTTTAGGACCTTATTTTACTTTAGGACATTACATGCAGTGGATATCTCCAAAAAACTTATTTCTCCACTGGAAACATAGTTCATAGTTCCAAGACCTTGGAACATATTTTCAGAATTTTCAGTTTCCCCTTACAGCACTCCGCACGAGGTAGGGAGTAACTAATGCCCTTGAATAGCAATGTCTGTAATCCAATTTGTCAGGTGCCATGAGGCACAATGGTCCACCTGGGAGCAGCACTTCCTTTGATAGCCTTAATGTTAAGTCCTAAGAGGATTCCATAGCAGAAGCAACTTGGGGCCAACATCTTAATGAATACAGTGAGAACCTGTCTTCTTCTTAAGCCTGGTGATAGTTAGTTGGTTTGACAAAATACAAGACTAGGCAGATGAGAGGTCATTTATTTCCTTTTACTACATGTCAAAATAGCTAAAGAAATTAGGCTGTTCAACATGTTCTTGCTGCCCATGCCACCATCCGTTTAATCATGATCACAAATAGCTATAGTTTTTCACAAGGCGTTCTTTGATTAAATGTATTATCATTTTTTTTCAATTTTAGGATTACTGGAAACTCTGATGCATTCCACGTGTTACCCTTCAACACTCATAATTAATCCCTGCTACAAGCACACCCAAATTAATCCTCACGCTGTACACCTATATTAGATTGAAAATATCAGATACCTTGGTTCATCTAATACATAAAAACACTTTAATTTCAGATGCAAGTATTGCAGTACTCCAATTCAAATCAACATAACAAGGAGGGCACAATGCCTGATCTTCTGCTGGAAAGCACTTAGCACTGTCCAGCTGCTATGAAATTGGATACCTTTTAATGCCTTTCTGTAATAAGCATATTATATGAAAGCCATGACTGAGGAATCTACATTCCTACCATGTAATTATTGTTGCAGCTTACCTGTAGTCTTTTGTGAAACTCTGCACAACACATAAAAATCTTGGATCTGCTCTGCCTCTCCCAGTAGTTTCAAAAACTAAAGAGAAATATATTTTAATCTCTAGTATGGAAGGTGCGGTTTAACTCTAGCTGTATGTGTCCCTGTTGGTCACTGTCATTTTGTAATGTTACAGGGGCTTTCCTTTTAAAATGCACAGTGGGCTTATATAGCAACTTTATCAGAGGAATTACCTTCTCTGGGAAATCTTCTAGAACACAAAAAATAATATACAGCAAACCAATTTTTCTATCAGGTTTGTGCCAGGAAATTTCTATAATCAAAATTCTGTATATAGGGCTCCTGCTTGCCTACAGAAATGTATCTGAAGATAATTCTGCTTCACCAATGTTTTCATTCCTTGCAAATATTATACCAAAGCATAAATTTCCTGCTTCACCTCATAAGTGTTTTCACCTCAGCTACTTCAAATAACATTATAAATCACTGACTCATTTCAAATTAAATTTTGTACCAGCAAATTAATTTCCTTATCCAAAGTAGTAAAAGAATGTATATTATTAATGTACATAAACAAAAACACCCATATGGTACTTTTAAGGGAGAAAAACAGTTTGTAGAGTTTCCTATTTTGGGAAAAGGGTCTCTGAAGGGCCACTAAAAATGTAGTCCATTGCCAGGGAGGGAGGAATTTTCCTCTACCCTTCTAGGTTCTTCCGGCTGCTCTAAGAAGTAAATTGACATGAGAGATCAACAGGAGAAAATAAAACATAAGGTTAATAACATGTATACATGGGAGAGACCCAGGAAGACGGAGTAACTCATCAAAACGGGCAAAACCGTCACCTTAAATACCATCTTCAACTAAAGACAGAAGGGTTTGGGACTTCAAAGGGAAGGAAGGCAATTCACATGGAGACGGAAAAACAAATGTTTGTTAAACACATGTTTGCTGGGCCTTGCAGAGAAAATGGGACACAGAGTGGACTCTGATCTCTAAGAGTCCCTCACACACACACACACACACACACACACACACACACACACGTCTAGCCCTTACTCTTTGCAGATATCCCTGGTGACAGTTCTATTCCAGGAACAGGTCCTCTATATAAATTCTTTTAGGCAGATAGGGGGAAGGTCGAAGTTTCTTCCTGAGTCTTTTTGGGCCTTGATTGTTTTTCAGCTCAAAGTAATCTGCATGCCAAAGAGACATTTGGGGGAAATTCCCTTGGCGGTCCAGTGGTTAGGACTCAGCAGTTTCACTGCCATGGGCCTGGGTGCAATCCCTGGTCAGGAACTCAGATCCCACAAGCTGTGCGGCACAGCCAACATGACCAATTCCATCAGTGATGGAGTCCTTTACAGAAAAAGACAAGGAGCTGAGATATACGTGATGCAATATTATTTCCTTTTCTACTTGTGTTCAAGTTTTGAAAAGAAACTGTAAGGTGGTGAGAGTGGTAATAATGCTTTCCGAGGCTGGGAAATGAAGTAGCTAGAGAGGTGAAAAGTGAAATATCAGATGATGGTCCAGCAAGGAGACGAAAGATAGCACACACACCCTCAGTCTTTTAATGCCCCAGAATAGCCCCTCAAACACTTTTTTCTATAAGACTCTAGATTTTCTGCATCCAAGTGGCTCCATCAGCCTTGCCATATCCTTCCTCTCCCTGGCAGAGAGTTGATTCCTTAATATTTTATTAAGAGTCCACTGGAAATTAGTCTGTGAGGTACACTTTTTGCTGCATCACAGAGCCATCAAGTCAAATGTTAGATGTAGGTTTCCCTAGGCTACAAGCTGTTGTTTCCTGGGTCTAAGGAACTATGAAAGCTAAGCAGGGTTCAAGGCAGCCATGGAAGTGACAGAAATTAGGTGTGCCTAGCTGAGCTTAAAATCAAGTTCCCCGAACTACTTCTACATAGTGAAAAAGACCTGTGGAGGTCAAGGTAAAGGAGGTACTTGTGCTGATGCAGGAAGGAATCTTTGTATGCTAACCCACATTTGTTTCATTTCTAAATTTATCTCTGATGCTTCATGGTATCAAGGAAGGAACATAGAATTTGGGATCAAACGGACTAAGCTCAAATCCCAGTTCAATCTCGTTAAGATTTTTAACAAAAATATTCTTAAGAGCTCTGAGCTATAGTTTCTACATTTACATAACGGGTAGGTGATAACTACCTCATTAGTTTGTCATGAGGATTAAATAAGATAATACATATAAAGTTTCTGGTGGGCTTCCCTGGTGGCGCAGTGGTTGGGGGTCCGCCTGCCGATGCAGGGGACATGGGTTCGTGCTCCGGTCCAGGAAGATCCCACATGCCGCGGAGCGGCTGGGCCCGTGAGCCATGGCCGCTGAGCCTGCGGGTCCAGAGCCTGTGCTCCGCAACGGGAGAGGCCACAACAGTGAGAGGCCCGTGTACCGCAAAAAAAAAAAAAAAAAAAAAAAGTTTCTGGTGCAGAACTTTAACCCAGGGGTTTAAAAATATGTCACCTATTTATTGGCCTAAAACAGTTCAAAATAATTTAACAGTAGCAGCTGTTGTAATAGTAGCAGATATAGTAAGAACAATAAAAATGACCTTTTACTGAACACTTGATAGGCTAGGCACTGTGCTAAACATATGCACAGAGTATTTCTAAATCTCATAAATCTCCTACAACATGGATGTTATTTAACAGAAAATTATCTCTGTTGAGTTGTACAAACAGCAAGGAGAAAACTGGTCAGGTAGAGAAGATTCCATCCCTTGACTGGAGTCAGGGTTCCGCCAGACAAATTGGCATCTAATTTGACTTGAGGAAGATTAATTAACGTCTCCAAGGTCACAAAGCTGAGAAAAGTTCCCAATGCTCATTTTCATTTTATTTTCTTTTTCATTTTCTTTTTTTGGCTGCACCATGTGGTAGGCAGGATCTTAGTTTCCCAACCAGGGATGGAACCCATGCCCCCTGCAGTGGAAGCTCAGAGTGTTACTGAACCACCAGGGAAGTCCCCTCATTTTCTTTATGTATTCTAAATTCAATAGTTTTTCCTAGCTTATGCAACATATCTCAAAACCTAAAAGTAAAAGAGATTCTTGGGGCCCAAGTTAATCCATACATACTCACTACCATAAATCCCACTGCTGCATAGCCCAAGACAGTCAGATAAATACTGTTCCCCAGAACTCCTTAAACCAGAAACCCATGGAGTAATACGATGATACTAATAGGATTATGTTATACTATTAATATTATAGCATCAGAGAGAGAAGGCCAGAAACTCCGTCTGACAATGAAGTCCTCAACAGGTGGGCTGAGAGGGACACAAGGTCACAAAACCCCCCTTCACAAGGGCTCAGAGACTCAGAATTGAGGAATAAAGCCTAAACCTCCCCACCACTGATAACATAAAGTAAGTACAGGAGGAAAGCAACCATCTCATTAGGAATTAATGTTGAGTCCAAACACCAACTAAAATCACATTTAGCGCCTCAGAAGGGAACAGAATTACTATATGGTGATGATGAGGCCCTTTCCTGTACCTCTTTATCACGCTCAAATGAACTCAGATGTGATATAAAATAACCCCTGGGACCATCAAATATATACCAAGTAGATGCTCATTTGCTTGGGAAAACCCTGTCTTGAAGCAGAGAGAAATAGTCCTCAACTTCTCCAGACATTTCTTCATTCTGTTTGCGACACTTGACAGAGATACTTCTCTGTATCTCAGGAGCTGTGTTTCAAATATTGGAGTTGAGTGAGAGTTTCTCTGCAGAGAACTTTCTACACAGTCACTCCTAACATTTAGCACATAGTGAATTCAATGGCTAACTCGGGAAAGAAAGAAGGACCGAGCCCAAAATCTAAATAAATAAAATATATTGATTTTGCAAAGATTCTCCACTTCTTGAAAGGATTTCTTTAAATAACCACTTTGTTACCACATTTAATGTGTGACTCTGTTTACATACTTCCACTTGTGGGGAAATATATTTATAAAATGAAGAACACTTATTTGTCTCAGATCAGGTAAGATTTATGAAAAATGAGTCCACTTGGCTGAATTCATAAACATCAACTAAGCCTTTTGTGAAAACATATATGAAATAACTAATTACTGACTATATAATACCATCACTTGAATCAGGATGAGAAACAGAACTGCAAAGCACCATATGCAAAGTGCTAAGTTTTACTAATATTCGTTACCCTGAAAAAAATGTTAATTCTATGAGAGTGTGTTTTAATTTTACAATGTCTGGTTTCTGACAACATTATCCAGAAATAATTATTCAATAATGAATGCCAAGAAACCCAAGTACCAAAATGATAAGAAATATCTCAAGCTACCTTTCCCAGAAATACAATGTGTTTCTCAATTGATAGAAACTCATCATAAGCAACTGTCTATATCATAGTCCTCCAGAAAACTTCATCATGCTCTAATTCATCAAAACCACCAGACCGAATTGCCATTTAATGCCCGATTCAATGAAATAATTCATCTAGCTATTCATAAATTTATAAACACCTTATCAAGTACTTGTGCTACACCACACCAATTTTAAACTCCATGCAATATATCAGAAACGAATTCTTGATATATACATAGTTTCATCATGGGATTTACACAGGCTTCACAAACATCACAGCTCTAAGAAAAAGAATATGACATTCTTCAGTATATTCATTACATAGAAATAGAAAAATTGTAAACATTTATCAAAGAAATCTGCAATAAATTTAAAAAATCATTTTTGAAATGATCAACTTTTGAACAAACCCAGAGAGAAATTGAGACTTAAAAAACCTGGGCTCAGGCAGCCCCACTCCTCACTAAGTTGCATAATCTTAGCCAACTTGGATTTCAAATTTCACTTTTATAAAGTAGGGAAAAGTGCAATTTCTGTCTATTTCAGAGACTTTTTTGTGGAGCAAATGGTATAATTTATGAGCTACATAAAAGTATGTAATGTTATTATCAAGGGCATTTTCAAGTGAAAGGAGAGAAACTGTGAAACACAGTAGTTGGCTGCCTCTCCTGGTGGGACTGTTCTCTTCACCCACTCATAGCAGAAGAACCAAAAATAAGTTATTTGCTGAAGGAGGACCCAGAGAAAAAGAGCAATACTCTGGCACTGAAATGTTCACTCTTGGAGAAGTTCCTAAATTTCACTGAGCCTCAGTATCTCTTCCTTTCTAAGAGGAACAGCTTCCCAGCCCCCAGCTTCACACACGTATGACAATACATTGAACAGTGTTCAATCCTCCTCAGCTTTCTCATTTGTAAAATTACCTTTAGAGACAATATATTTAAAGGCTATACCTCATGCTTAGCACATCTGTTTATTCAGCAAAGAATCTCTTCTAGCTGATGCAGATATAACAGAGAAACAGAACAGAAAAATCCCAGGCCCCAGTTGAGTTTATATTTAAGTATGAGAAGAACAAACAATAAACTGAACACATGAGTGAAATATGTAGTCTCTCACATGACAGCAGTGCCAGCTTCATGAGCACATGATCTGTGGAAATACACAAGGCCCTGAGATCAGAAGGACCTGTGTTCGGTCTAATGCTGTGCTGGTGTCACCTTGAAATTGTTAAAACTTTTGAACAAGTGGCCCCACATTCGCATTTCCTGGATGGCAGGAGATGCTATGGAAAAAGTAAAGTGGCGGGGGATAGGGAGACATGTGGTGAGAGGTAGGAGGGGCGGTCAGCAGGGCCTCAATGTGAGACTGTACATTCTGAGCACTACACAAGGGTGCCCAGCTGAGAAGGCTAATGGAGCCGAAAACCACCTAGAGGTAGAAGGTTTTTTTCTTTGCACAAAACTGACTCCATGCAGCTCTCTAGATAGCTTGTACCAGAGAGGACGATCACAGAGATTACCATGTGCCACAGGTATCTTTCAATTCAGTAGCCCAGCAGCCCATCTGCTTGTCCCCCTGTAAACCACAGAACTACACCTCCAGGGTGGGCACCATACTGCTATTGACACTGACATTAAGATAGCAATGGGCCTACTGATAAGGCCTCCCTGAAAGGGTGAAACTTGAGTAAATGTCCCAAGAGGTGAGCAAATGAGTTGTACAGAATGGAGGAAGCGGGAACGAGGCCAAGAGAACAGTAAGTGCAAACTCCTTGAGACAGGAGCCTGGCTCGTATTCCTGCACGAGCCCAGAGTTCAAAAGGCCCAGAATTGGGGCCAGGGGAGGAGATCAGGTCAAAGAGGCAAGTGGCAGTGTGAGGCCATTATCAGGACTTTGGCTTTCATTCAGATATGGGAAGCCATTGATGTTTTGCACAAAGTATCATGTTATGGATTCTGGGCTGAGAATAGACTGAACTGGTTAAGAGTGGAAATATAGGGAGTGCATTTAGGAGGTTGTTGTGATTATCCAGATGAGAATGATGGTGGCTTAGACCAGGATAGTAGCAGAAAAAAAGTGATGAGAAGAGGAAGAGGTTAGATTTTGGATGTATTTTTGAAAGTAAAGCCAACAGGACTTTCTGATGGGTTGGTTAGAGGAGGTAAGAGAAAGAGAGGAGGCAAGGATGACTCTAAGGGTTTTGCCCAGAGGAACTCGAAGGATAGTTACCATTAACCAAGATGGGAAACACTGACAGGACTTGTCTGGTGGAAAATCAGGAATCAGTTTTAGATAACTTACACATGACCCTTGAACAATGTGGGTTAGAGGTGCTGACCCTCGACCCACTCAAAAAAATAGGTCTTCTGTATCTATGGTTCTACATCCATGGAGTCGATCAATCTCGGCTTGTGTACTACTGTAGTATGTATTTAGTGAAAAAAAATCTGCATATAAGTGGACCTGTACAGGTCACACCCGTGTTGTTCAACGGTCAACTATATATTGGAGATGTGTATTAGACATCAAACTAGGCAGTAGAGTAGATATATGGGTTTGGAATTCAGGGGAAAGTCTGGGCTAAAGATTCAAATTTGGGAGTCATCAATATGTCGATGATATTTAAGGTTATGAGATTGGACAAGATCATCAAAGAATAATGATGAAAGAGGTCCAAGACTGAGACTCAAAGCCCTTCCACATTTAGAGTGAAATAAAGAGGAAGCAGCAAAGGAAACTGAGAAGGACCAGCCAGTGAGGTTAAAGCAAAACTAGGAGGGTGGGATGGCATGAGTCCCAGGAAAATATGTCCAGGAGAAGGAGAAGATCACTGCATCACATACTGCTCTGAGGTCAAGTAAGAAGACTGAGAATTGATCCTTCAATATAGACAAATTGATCCACCTCAATAAATGGTGGCTATGATGGAAACTTCAGAAGAAGAAAAGTAGAAAAACAGGTCAAATCTATAAACTACTTCATGAAGCTGTTAGAATACTATAGTTATGAGTTTATCATTTAGCTACATTAGGGGAAACTGTATTCATTTATTTAAGGTGAATATAGTTTAACGCCAGGTTGTTCCAGATAGGAGCCACTAGCCATACATGACTACTGAATCCTTAAAATATGACTCGTGTGAATTAAGAACTAAATCTTTAATTTTAATTAAATGTAATAAACTTAAATTTTAGTTTGAAAGCATATATGATTCAGTTATTCAAAAACATTTATGTATGTTTTGAACAGCTTGTGTACGTGAATCTATTTTTAACTGTAATTTTATAAAACTGAAAAACAGATTAAGTATTTTCCGTGAAAACTGGATATGCTGTAATTGTAAACTGCAACCAAATTTTGAAGACTTACTACCAAAAAACCTCAAAATATATTATTAATAATTTTTATATTGATTATATGTTAAAATAATATTTTAGACGTATATAAATAAAATATTATTAAAATTAATTTCAACTGTTTATTTTACTTTTTTAATGTGGCTACTAGAAAATTTTTAATTACGTATTGGCTCACATTATTATTTATTGGACAGCACTGGTCTAAAGGATTCATGTTGTGGACAAAATTAGGTCTTGCCAAAATTAAGAACTTGAACACCTGTTTCATCACAAGCTTCTCTACAGCAACGGAAAAACAATAATGTACAAGGGACCATGTGATGCTCCCTTTCTAGAAATTTGCATGTAATTTTTCCATTCTGTTCATGGAAAGCCCCACCTCAGTTCACTGAGCCAAGTTCTGCCTATGCTTCAAAAATCTGCCCCAGCAATATATGTTCTGAGAGGATGAATTTTCTGATCCCTGTTAAGTCAAGGTTCTCCTAGGCTCCTTGGTATAGAGGTGATAGCATTAGTGCACTATACTTTACATGACTTATAGAAATCACAAACATCTGGAGAGTAGCCACATAATCTGAAAGAAGAAATAGAGAGATGATGCCAAGAATGACTGAGTACCTATTATGTGTCAGTTGGCACATTTTAAAAAATTTAATCTGCACAAAACCCTTCATTGTTATAGTAACCTTTAACCGTTATTGAGTCTTACTTGGCAGACACAGTGGTAAACACCTTACATATATTAACTTTTTCCATCTTCACAGCTCCATAGAATGGGCTCTATTATTATCCCCATTCCACAGAGCAGAGGATACTTGCACAAGATTACACAGCTAATAAGCATCAAAGCCAAGATTAAAATTCAGGCTGTCCCTTATATTTAAGATCAGAAGGAAGCACAATCTTAATGCAAAGGACTTGTAATACAAACATTTACAAATCTGGAAGTCAAAGAAATCAGCTAGAAGTAAGTGTTGTTCATAGAAGCATATGGGGAGGCAATAGTGAGACACCCCAGAAGACCTTGGAAATAAGGCAAATAAGACAATCAGAGACACGGAAGTTCACTTTAAAGACTAATATATTCAGAATGGTTCAGTTCATATAAAGCACAAAACTTGGCAGAACAAGTTATATTGTTTCATGATGTATCTGTAACTTGTAAAGATATAAAAAGCAAGCAAATGATTTTCACAAATGATAGGATGCTGGTTTTCCCTTGGGAAGAGAATTTACTGGAATTATGGGGAGCTTCAAGAGTGTTGTAAATGATCTACTTATTGACGTGGGTGGTAGTTTTGGGATGTTTGCATTGTAACTCTTAGTTAAATTATACATATTTTTTATGTAAATACAACAGCAGTGACACCTTAGCATCTTAGCTCTAGAGCCCACACTCTATTACACCCAGAGGAAGAGAGGGGCAGAGGTTAGTAACTGCCTCTCCCCATTGCTGAGTCCTGCTTAACACTCTATCTCACCTTAAGCGTCATCTCTCCACCCAAGCCCTCGAATTCTCCTATTTAAGTAGCTCCTCTCTGTGTTTTACTATCATTTACTGCTTAGCACTTGTGACGGTTAATTTTACATCAATTTGACTGGGCCACAGGGTGCCTAGATATTTGGTCAAACATTATTCGGAGTGTGTCTGTGAGGGTGTTTTGATTGAGACTAACATTTGAATCAGTAGGACTGAGTAAAGCAGATTGCCCTCCCTAACGTGGGTTGCCCTCATCCAATCAGTTGAAGGCCTGATTAAAATAAAAAGTCTGAACCTCCCACAAGAAAAAGGGAACCTCCTTCTGCCTGACTGCTTGAGCTAGGATACTTGTCTTTTCCTGCTTTCAGACTTGAAATGAAAGATTAGCTCTTCTTGGGTCTCCAACCTGCCAGCTTTCACTGGAATATATGCCATCAGCCCTCATGGTTCCCAGGCCTTCAGACTCAGACTGGACCTACACCATTGGCTCTCCTGCATCTCCACTTTTAAGTGCACACTTCAGTAGAGTTAAGTTCGCATTGTTGTGAAACAGATCTTGAGAACGCTTTCACCTTTATATCCATTAAATAATAAGTGCCCTTTTCTGCCTTCACCCAGCCCCTGGTAACTACACCCACCATTCTTTCTATTCCTATGAATTTTACTACTTTAGATACCTCATAGAAGATGAATCATACAGTATTTGTCTTTTGTAACTGATTTATTTCATTTACCATAATGTCCTTGAGGTTCATTCATGTTGCAGCATGTGACATGATTTCCTTCCTTTTTAAGTCTGAATAATACCCCATTGTGTGTATATATCACATTTTGTCTACCCATTCATCTGTTAATGGGCATTTGGGTTACTTCTACCTCTTGGTTTTTGTGAATAGTGCTGCTATGAACATGCATGTGCAATTATCTCTTGGAGACCCTGCATTCAATTATTTTGGATACACACCCAGAAGTGACATTGCTGGATCATATGGTAGTTCCATTTTTAATTTTTTGAGGAACGTCTATAATGTTTTCCAAGCAGCTGCACTGTTTTACAATCCCACTAAAAGTACACAGTGGTTCCAATTTCTCCACATCCTCACCAGCACTTACTATTTTCTAGGTTTTTTTTTTTTTTTAATGCGGTACGCAGGCCTCTCACTGCTGTGGCCTCTCCCGTTGTGGAACACAGGCTCCGGACGCACAGGCTCAGCGGCCATGGCTCACGGGCCCAGCCGCTCCGCGGCACGTGGCATCTTCCCGGACCGGGGCACGAACCCGTGTCCCCTGCATCGGCAGGTGGACTCTCAACCACTGCACCACCAGGGAAGCCCTATTTTCTGGTTTTTTGATAGTAGCCTAATGATGATGCTAATAAGTGTGAGATCATATCTCACTGTGGTTTTGACCTTCATTTCTCTGATGATTAGTAATGTTATACATCTTTTCATATGCTTGTTATCCATCTGTATATCATCTTTGTAAAAATATCTATTCATGTCCTCTACCCATTTTTTAATCAGGTTATTTGATTTTTCATTGTTGAATTATAGGGTGCTTTTATATATTCTGGACATTAATTCTTTAACAAATACATGATTTTTTTGTTTTTGTTTTGAGAATAATGACTTTGTTGTTTCTAGATGTTTTTCTCCTACTAAGTTGGGAGCTCCAAGAAGTACTGTCTATTTCTTCTCTGCTATAAACCCAGAACCTATTACAATGACCAGTAAGTACATGGTAGGCAGCCAGCCAATGGGGGATTGAAAAACAAAGAATAGATACATACCATATAGCTAGGAGAGTAGACACAGGCTTTAAGCCAGCTCTCTCCCATTAACTCTTACTCCATAGGAAAGGTGGGATCTTCCTTGGATTGAAGCCTACTGACTTCTTATTGGCTGTACAATTTTGTAAACTTGTTCACCTGGCTTTTCCTAGAGATTAGCCCTAAATGACTAGGACTGAAAATTAGATGCTGATAGCAAAAGGTGAAGATAAGGACGCTGCTAGAGAAGAAGACTTGGTGAAATGAGACCAAACAAGAAGAAATCAGAAGAATTGACTCAATAAGCAAACTGAATAGGTTACATGCAGGAGGAAGCAGCCTCAAACATGTGGATTTTCCCCAAGGGCTCCAAGGAGCACAGGAGGAAGACTGATGCTTAGAAAAATGACCTTACCAAAGAAGAGGTTAAATTACGCAGGGTTTTTATTACAGGCAAATATATGTTTTAGAAAGGTTTTTCAAACAAAATGGTTAAAATAAAAGAAGTCTAATATTTTAAAAAGAAAAAATATCAGCAACATGGACTATTCCCACCCAGAACACCTTATAGACTGAAAATTACAAATAAACAAAGAGTGAACGGGCACGTCTGCAATAAATGTGCATAGGTGTGCATAAATATGGTGCCTCCAACTAGACCACTGACCATCTGTTGTGAGATGAAAATTAAACAAACCATTGGAGAGAGGAAGAAAAAGGTCGGAATCACAGGGGAAAGCCTTGACAACTTTGTCTAGAAAACAAAACTAAAGAGGGAAACAGGATGAAGGGCACTGAAAGGAAGAGAAAAGTAAAGATGTGTCACAAAGGAAATGTAGTTTATCCTTTTTTCCTTCTCCACATGACACAGGTATACACTATGAATTTCAAAATAAGTCAGGAAACCAATACACACAGCTGAAATTGTGCCACAGTTTCATTCCTGAGCTCTGGAAGGAGTGTCAGTAATGCTGCCTCTGGCATCCTTTGAAAGATGATCCACAATGATACACCCACCCCTTTAGGCTTATATGAGGGGAGGACACCCACTGAATAGAATTTGGTGCTACAGGGAATCTTGAGAGTAATATGTAATTTGTGTCGACATTTATAGTGCCTCCTTTCCTCTTAATAAAATACCTATTCAGAAAATGTATACTTATAATTTATATTGTATATCTGTACTATATATTAGGATATACTCAGGAAAGCTAGAAAGGGAATATAAGTTAAAAATAAAAATATTTCATGGAATAAATTAGTTGGTAAATTCATGTACAAGTGCATTGGTACAGGGTTCCACATCTGAAATGAACATGAAATGAGCTAACTTTTCTGATGCTTGGAAAAGTGCTTGGCATATGAAAAGTACGTGTTAAATAAAAAAATAAAATATGCAATGTGTATATATATTATATACACATTATATTTCACTTTTCTCAGAATAATGCCTATTATTTAAAATACATATCTATTTGAAAACGGGCAGCAAAGTCCTGACAAAATGCTACTTAATTTTTACTATTTCCCTGTGAGTAACTTTATGGTTTTACAATAGAAAAAAATATTTTGTTGCCAACATATTCCAACTTAAATATATTTTTAGAGTTTGGCTTTTCTTATCTTAGAAATAAGTAGAGGAGTCTCTGGGCTAAGTGTCTGTTGTAATACCTGATTTATAATTTTGCTACTGGGTTGTTTAGGTACCTGGAAGGCTAAGAAGCAATGGGGAGATAAGTCACGTCACAAACTATAGCGTTACATCAGGTGCTACCTGCCTGGCTTTACATTTTGAAAATCTAAGACTCTAAAAATACACTGAACATAAGAAAGAGATTGTAATACTGTTTTTCAGATGGTCAAGCAAACTTTAGCTAAAGCTGCAACTGTAGCAGCTAAAATAAACCCCTGGTATTCGTAATGCCTAGTAAAAGCTAGGCTCTGTATGTGGTGCAAAACTGTCTAAAGGAAATAAGGAAATCTGCCTTAAACAGCACGCTGGGATTACCACCACTTGTGCAGCCTGAAGATAAAGGGATCCTGACAGCCAAGTATTTTCCACTATCTGCCTCCATAAATTGATCCTGCTGCTGTAGTCGGAACTCTCAGGCCCCTAACTCACAGAATGTTAGAAATAAAAGGGGTCCCAGCAAACATTTATACCTCCCTTGTGTTACAAAGGGAAAAAGCTGAGACCCAAGAGAACTGAAGTTACTTACTCCAGGCCACATAACCAGAGTTATGCCCAGACCACTTTCTTATTATCACCTTGCCATGTCACTGCTGTCCCAATTTTGTCATCCATCACTACCTCTCAACAGTCCTTCAACAATTCTCCTACCTCAAAATAAGCCACAACCCTAGGATCCTGACTATATAATCACCAACCCAGTTTCAAATGCTGGAATTATCCAAGGAGGCATACCTCTGGTGACATATTTAAGATCATTTAAAAAACAAAATGAAGTGAGGTTCCTGAAGGTTCAGGCATCCAAACTGGAGCCAGGTGGCCATTGTGGAAATGGTTTCAGACATGTTTCTGCATCGCTGAGAACTTGAATTTTTTGAACTGTATCAAACTCAAGGATACTATCAGCCATTTTCAAAACAATATTTACTAGCAGCTGCTAGCTGCAACCCTGTAGTTTCAAAGCCCTCCCCACCTCAAATCTTCACAATTATGTAACCTTTTCAAATCCCAACCAATCCTTTCTTAGCAAGCACCGCTTACTTTTTGCCAGCTCCAATCCTAATTCTTGACAAACAATTTACGTAAACTTGCAGGGTTTTTGCCTTTATAAGTTCCCTCCACCTTGCGGTCTGGCAGCACAGGATTCAAGTACTCCTTGGATCTGTGTCTCCTGGGCTACAGCCCTAACAAACCCCAAATAAGTGCTTCCCCCGCCCCCCCCCCCCAACCAGGTCTCCATTCTTGGAATTCATGGTTAACTCCTCTGCCAAACTAATCACTATTTGCACCTATTACAGAAATTAGTTGGTCTTAACGTTTAAGGCTTCAGTCAGATTTCTGTAAGCTGCAATATTTACCTCATAAGAAGGAAAAATAAGTTAAATATAGCTTAACTAATACACACTTGAGAAAAAATGCAAAGGATTTTAAGTAATGTAATAACCCAAGAAGGCCAAACCCAGAGTAGCAATTTGACTTCTTCCTGGTGTTACTGGTGGCTACGTGGTGAGGAAATGGATTGACAAAGAAAAGGTTTCTCATCTCTCCTGCCACATTTTTTCCCCGCTTCTTTCTTTGTGCACACATGACTAGTCTCAAGTCTCTGCAAATGCTACCAACTATCTAGGTGATGAGTGACAGGAAGGCAGACAGATGGAGCCATGACAGATACGTGTGCTGCCCATTTTCCACCACAGACTCTCTAAGGCAACATTGCCCAAGCTGTCAATCTATATTTCAGTGCTTTCATTAGATAATCATTTTTCTCTATTAGGTAATAATGAAGAAGACATTCAGTGCGGGAAAAAAAAGGGACTATAAAAAATATTAAATACTGGGCTTCCCTGGTGGCACAGTGGTTGAGAGTCCGCCTGGCAATGCAGGGGACACGGGTTCGTGCCCTGGTCCGGGAAGATGCCACGTGCCGCGGAGCACGGCAATTTGTTTATATATATATATATATATATATATATAAAAAATACTAAAGGTTTATATCAATTTTTTCCACCTTCAGTTTGCTTTGCATGTCCCTCTCTGAAGTTTTATATTTTTATTCCTTGTTCTTTTGGTCAAGTTTCTTTTTTTTTTAATTGACTCAAATTAATTTATTCTTCCCTAGATTTCCAGTTGCTAAATCCTTATCTTCCTGGGATCAAACCAAAAACTCCAAGAACTGACAAAGACAAGCCCACTGGAAACAGAAAGGCTTTCAGAAACACAATACTTACACTCTGCTGTTTACAGAATATTTCTACATACATATATTTGTCGATTAAAAAAAAAAAGCGCAACCTAAAAGTTGAAAATTATGTTTTATTTGTCAGACTTTCTGAGGATTTCAAGCCTGGGAGGCAGCCTCTCAGAATAGCCCTGAGGGACTTGTCTGAAGAGGTCAGGGAGGAGCCAGGATATACAGGGCTTTTTGCAACAAAGACCAGGTAGTTGGAACATCAAAAGATTACCGTTAATTAAAGAAAAGCAGACATCTCAAGTTAATGAGCTCTCTCAAGTTAATGAGACTTTTCTATGTTTGGAAAGATGGAAGAGTCTGGCTCACTGACATCATTCCTTTGATATATACCTTAGTTGTCTAGAGCCTGCATCCTGTTCTTTCCCATCCTGAGTTCCCTCAGGGTTCACTGTGGGGGGTGAGGGGAGGCAGCTGTAGTGGCTTGATGGCTGCAACATCCTTTGTTCACTGATATGGCAGGCAACGTTTTTTCATTCACATATTCATTTATCTATACCACGATTTTGTAATGGAACAAGACCCTGTGGGGCCTTCCTGGGACAGACCCCCTCCCCCATATCCTCTGCTTTAGAAGTACCTAGATAATAGTATCTGATGCACATTTCCTGAGTTGTTTTACAGATGCCAAAATCTCCACCAAATTTAACTACTTAATGACCATGAGCATATAGGCCCCCAGGCCTACTGGAGCCGCAGGACTGAGGATGTTAACCCCTGTGACAGGGCCCTGTTACCTCACCAACAACCAACTGGAGAACTGTGTACGAGCTAATCCACATACCCTGAGACTTCCCTCCCTCACCTGGCCTTTAAAAATGCTTTCCTGAAACCCAATGGGGAGTTTGAGCTTTTTGATCATGTCTGTGCCAGACTCTTTGTGAGCACCTTATAATAAAGGCTGCACTTGCCTTCACCACAATCAGTAGTTTGGCTTTAGTGCTCGCGAGCAAGCAGACCCAAGTTTGGTTCAGTAACACTTTTCCAATTTGTTCATCTTTAGTATTCTTTTCATTGCCTTACAAACTGTATATCTAAAGCTAAGAGAATTTTTGAGATATATGATAGTTTAAGGGAAATCATTTACATGTCCCAGAATCAGGCATACTCCCTAAGTAAGTTTCTATATATATTTGATTATTTATGTAGCCATAAAAAAGCCAAGTGGTTTTGGTTTTGCACCCAAGATGAACTTTTTTAGATCATTTCTCCTCCTTTATAGTTTGTGAAAATAGAAAAATACGATCTGTTAAAATAGCCCAGAGAACCGAGACCAATTTTTAAATACGTCATTTTATTCTGACTGGTGCAAGGTTATGTCTTTCACAAGTAATTCTACTTAAGTAAATGTGAATTTTGAGAAAATGTTTAATATGACATGAATCTTCTGGAGCTATTTTACGTATGGATCTATACACTATTTCTGCTTAATTAAGTGGCCTTAAATTCTTGTTGGTTGGGTACTTAAATAAATTTAATAAATAGCTTCTGTTTTCATTATTTTACAGTACTCCATGGGAAGGGATGATATAGGAACAAAAATAAAGAGTAGATAAGGTAGACTATAAACCTCTGTGAGAAGTACAAACAAATTATTTCAGGAGTCCAAATGAGAGATAAAGAACATATCTGATGAAGGAGATAAGAAAGGTATTCACACAGGAGGTGATATTTTAAATGGACCTTGAAAGATAAAAAGAATTATGACAAGTGGAAATAGTACGAGGAAAGTTCTATGCTAAAGACACAGTATAACTAAGGCAAAGAAGAATTACACGTATTGGAAGAATTGAGCATACTGAAGGGGCTGGGGGGAAGAAGTTTAGCTAGAACACAGAGTACCAGGAGACTAGTATAAGACAAGTCTAGCTAGATTTGTACTTAATTTAGTAGTCAATAATAAAGCACAAACACTTACCCAAAGCAAAACTATAGAGTGTCTCTTCATCCCATCTCCTGTTCATGTTTATCATTTCTCCATGAAGCAATAAGGCTCTTCTGGAGGTTAGAGAAACACTAAATAAAGATTTAGCTACTCCAGTGTCCAGAGAACCCACTGCCCCCACCTGAAAGCACTATGCAAAGGCATCGTATGTTTGCACTTCACAAAAAAAGTCCTGTAACTTTGTATTACCACCACCCACCTAGTGTGTATTTTTCAGGTGGTTATTTCAGTTGAATTATAGGTCTTTGTAACAAGAAGTTAAATGCAGAAGATGCTAATCCATTGGAAAACAGGTACAAGTTAGCACTGGCTTTCAAGTCAGGAAAATAGTTGAGTAACAGTAACTCAGAAAAGGTGTAATTTCAACGAAGTTACACTGTAGGATAAGAACAAATGAAATGCAGCTATGTTCAGCATTTCCCTGAGACTGATAACTACTGCCAATCACTCACTGAGAAATTCACATTTCTTACAGCTTCCATCATTATTTATTTGCTACATTTCTGTGGGATTTTAGCCTACACACACACACACACATGTGTATGATTAATAAGCAGTGACTTCAGCTAGTAAGTTATTTGTTAGTAACACACAGTATATAACAGCTTCATGACTTCTGTAATACTGGGGGAGCCTGCGTCAGTGTCTTCCTCAGCAAAACATGAGGGCATGGTTGGACAAATGTAGTACTGAAACAGGAGGGAAAGGAGCAGGACACAACCTTTAAAAGAATGACATAGCCATTGAGGATATGACATAAACTGGTTAGAACCAACTAGGTCCAAGATGGCAGAAGATTTGACTTCCAGTAGACCTTGAGCCTCATTATATGCTAATTGTAATTCACTAGCATATGCTAAATGACACACCCACAGGTGCCATGACAGTTCCAAGGCCGACCATAAGAGGACAAAAAATGGGCTGTGGCCCAAATCCTGGAAATCCCTGCCCCTTCCCTGACATAATTAGAATACTCATCCCACTTCTTAGCCTATGAAATTACCCAGCCCATAAAAACTAACCACCCCATATTACGGGTCAGCTCTCACTTTCCCAGACAGCCCCACACCCTAAAGCCATTCTAGCCTTTTAAGACAGACTGCATTCTGTCTATGGAATGTGTATCTCTCTAAATAGACCACTTCTTACCGATCATTTTGTCTCTCATTGGATTCTTTCTGCAATGAGACGTAAAGAGCTTGAGCTTCATTAAGTCCTGAGCGAAGGTGTGTGATTTCAATTAAAAGACAATGGGCTCAAGTCCCAGTCTGAGTTGTGTGGTTTCAATACCACAGAAAGTCATATGTCACAGAGACACAGGGAAGACAAAGTGTGACAAAATCAGTCACAGAAATAGGTATTTCACTGATAAGTCACTACATGCGCATTTTTGAAAAGCATATTAACAAAGGTCCTACTTTCTTAGATCTACCATTACCTGAACTTACTTAGAAATAAAGGTTTAGAAATTAGTTTAACAAAGACGCTGAAGTTAAAGTATGAATTTAAAGCAACTGCAGACCTACTGATGGGAACTAATAAGTGTTTTTGAAAAGTCCACCCAAGATTCTAGAGAGAACATGTACTTTACTTTTTTTTTGGTGAGGTAGAGAGGGAGAGTGGAATACCACTTAGGTAGCATTTGGAGTTTGTAATACGTAAATCTAAATTCAAGTTAATTGCTTAGAAAACAAGAGGCATCTCATTTATAGTATAGGTTAGACCACGGTCAATCAATATTTTTCCTATGTGTATCCTACTTTGACCCTATAAATTTTTTTTTTCTTTTTCCTTTTTGGGTCCTGATGAAAGGACAGGGAGAGGATAGGCTGGGATGCCCAGAGGATCAAAAACAACTCAGAAAACCGCTTAATCAGGTGGAAGCATCTCAGCCGTGATCAATCTTCCCAAAGGAAGCCCAATCTCACAGGATCTTGGAAAATTACAGGGGCCCCAGCAGGGGAGTCATCAGAGAGAAACACCTGGGTGTGTGGGTGGAGCCAGAGGCCCCTCTTCACAGAATCATCTGGAAAGGGTCTGGCTCATACCACCTTTCATGCACACGTCAATCCTTCTCCATGCGCCCCCTTCAACACTCCTCACCCCCACATCAAAGTCAGTGCGGAGGGGCCTCGCCCCAGAGGACAGGCCAGGTGCGTGAAAGGGCTGTGATCTGAAGGCTTAGCCGGAGAAGAAGTGCCCAAGGCCAGAAGTGGGGGTGAACTGCGCATGCGTAGGCTGAAAATCTACAGCCTTCCAGGAGCCAGAAGAGCCCCAGAGTAGCAACAAGGGCTTCTGGCCCAGAACCCTGGGGCCCCAAAGCTACGTCTGCCAAGGTCCAAGGCCACAGCAGCCTGAATGCACCATTCCATTGCACATCCTCATGGCCAGCTGTTCCTCGCAGCATCTGTGAGGTGTCTAAACCAAGGAGACCATGGCTGCCTGTTCCTCCAGCCTTACCCCTGAAGAGCAGCCTCGGGGCATTAGTCTCTCCTTCTGACTCAGCTCATCTATTAGCATGTGTTCCCCTTTGGTGGGGGAACTCTATACACAAAATACCTTCGGTAATACTGCTTGAAGGTATATACCTTTGGTAATACTGCTTGGAGAAATACCTTTGGTATTACTGCTTGGAGATATATAGGTGGGGTGCATTGAGATGAAAAGACGATATGATTTTGGTGAGGAAAGTGGACAGAGAAGATAATCAGCATCCTTTCTAAAACTTTGTCCAAATGGTGCTTAATTCTCTTGGGTTAGCTACTTACTACAGTGTTAAATGTAATTTCAGTTTGGTGCGAAAAGGGAAACGCGTGTACATAAACGATGCTAGGCAACTTTTAGTATTAGAAACTAGGACAAAAAAAAAAATCTCTAGCTATTACATTACCACACAGATATTTCCACTTGAATATTTTTTCTGTAGCAAGCCCTATTTCAGGGTTCGTTGACCTACATGAAATCATTAAACCACAGAAAACATTTATTAACTTGAAGTCTTCATTTATTTTATAGCGCTAAGAAGCTCACAAGTACCAGGGTAATATAACCTTCCCTGAATACACACACATCATCATCCCAGTAAAAGTTATATTGAGGGTCTCGATGTAGTAGACTACAGTACCTGGAAATAATATTGGTTTTACTAAAAATAGTGTCTTAAATTCCACATATTATTAGAGTAATAAAATATCTGAAAAAAAAATCTGGACTATGACCTTACTAGCTGGTATTTATTGCTTAATTTGGAGAAAGTATTAACATAGATGGGTTGTGCACACATGTTAACTATATTATTTAGACAAAAAAACAAAGTACAATATTACCCTATATTTACCTTCATACAATAGATGTTTCTAGAAAGATTAAATTTAATCAAAATGTGTATCAAATTAACTTTAATATATAGTGAAGAGGAGGGTTGAGTTTTTCTGGAAGGGACTACAAAATTGGAAATCCATTGATTTCACAAACTGCTTAATTTACAACGTTGGCATGGTTCTCACACTGGACATTGGAGTAGTAGATATGGTGACTGAACCATGAATCAAGCAAGCACATATGGTGATTTTATTTATATCAGTTTTCCTGGTGCCAGGAAGCCCTCATAATGTCCCAAAGTTAATGATATAATTTTAGTGATTTTAAAATTTAAATAGCTCAATAATATATACAAATATTTTAATTTAGTCTCAATCACAATTTCTCTGTTAAGTTGAGAACATGAGATTTAGTGGCAGACATTAACTCATGAATAACAGTGATCAGAAAGCTAGGTTCTAGTAGCCTACTAATTTATGAAGGGTAGCTAGTTAGATTTTTTTAAAATTGTTTTTGTCCTGTATTTGCTAAAGATTTTCAGGAACCCCTGTCAGGATCAAAGGACTCCATTTTATTGCATTCTGTCTCAGTAGATTCTTTTCTAAAGTAAAGAATTCTTTAGCAATGTACCCCTTTATTGGATTTATACATGCTCATTTTCAACAACTAATATGTCTTCAATAGAGACAAATACGTGTCTTTTGGAGGTGGATTAAAGATTTCACTGACAAAGTAAAATTAAACAATTCTTTCACAATAATGTTTCTTCCCTTCCTCCATCTTCTTGAAATCCAAAAAGGGGAAGGAAAATACACAGTAATATTGGTTTGCTGACTCTTTGCCTTGAAATGCCAATTTTTTGAGAAATTAAGAGGGATAAAATGACCACATTTTCAGTATACATAATGATACCTGAAAATGTAGTTGGGTTTTTTTTTTTTTTTTAAGAATCTGAAGTTTTGTTTTCACAGAAAACCAGGTGGTGTGGTTTTGGTTTGGGGGTGGTAGTGGAATTTTGTTTTGTCTGTTGTTGTTGTTTTTTAAAAACAGGTGTGACATTTTCTCCAGCTACTGTATTAGCATATTTAATTGCTAAGTTCACAGGCAGTCATTGCAATTCTTTTACCAGCAGATGGTGAAAGTCACTTTAAAAGAGGAGTGAGGATTTTTCAAAAAACATTTCAGAACAGTATGAGATCTGCTTTCCTCAATGGGTGTGACAACCTCTGATGAGCACTAATGGAAATCACATAACAGCATCTACAGTGCATTTGCCTTTAATTACTTGACAGTTACCCAGATTCTCTGAAATTACTCGCACATTATCTAACAAAGCATTATGTACTTTCAGTAACTTTCTTCAAATCATTTTATAACCATTAGCTAATTAAACTGCACAATACTCCTGCAAAATATGTAGGTAGAAAGTTTTATAAGCTTTATGTTACTGAATTCCCAGGTGTATCACTGACAGAGATGGAAGTTAAATGTAAGTCCCAAACTCACAAGGATTTACACTTCATGTCACATTTGCTCCTCAAATATAAATGACTAGTGTTTAGAATAAGACATTTGGTATCGCAGGCACTGTTAGTTGCTTTTCCATATCCATTCTTCTCTTCTTAGCTAACAGAATCCTTCTTCTGTTCAGAGTGGCCATTGTTAAAGAAAAAATTATTCTGACATTTGTTCAAATAACAAGGAAGAGGTTATCCAAGACAATAGTAATAGAGATATTGCAATAGGGGACAGAGATCGGACAGAGATCAATTCCAAATACAGCAAAGACAGCTGGGGATTTATAGGCAAAGAACAGAGTTGAGGGGGCCAGTGGATAAAAAATTATAGAGAGGAAACATCAAAGATAAGAGGATTCTTGCTAAACTAACCTAATAGGATTCTGGCTAAAGACAAGTCAAGGATTTGTACATCAAAGATGGGAGATGAGGAATGTGGTCAAATATCAAGGGTGGGGGAATTCTCACTAAAATGACTTAACAGGATTTATTGCTAACACTGGACTGGGCAGGCCAAAAACAGGATGGGGGCCAAAGTCGAGGACTAGTCAAGAAGAGGGCTCAGAGGAGCCTAACTAAAGTTTGGTCAAAGAGTCTTTGTTACCATGTATTCAGCTAAAAGTTTAAATCTCCCTTGTTGCTGGGTATGACATGTTACAGGGTTCTGAACAACAACGTATAAAGGAAAGTCCGCTGGAAAGTTTTGGGACTGTTTTTACTTTTCAAATTTAGGCACTGCCTCCCTCTCCCACTTCTTTCTGAACACAATGAATCCTAATTGTGACCATGGGGATGAAAGCCACATGCTAAAGATGGTGGAACAGAAAGAAAGAGCCCAGGATATTGTTGAAAACATGTAACTCTTGAGGCAACTCTGGGCTGCTTCCTCCAGACTTCCTGTTATGTGAGAAATATTAAACCAGTATAGTCAGGTTTTCTGTAATTAACAGTGGAAAGCACCGTGGAGCAACTGAGCCTGTGCACAACTACTGAGCCTGTGCTCTAGAGCCCGTGAGCCACAACTACTGAGCCCACGTGCCACAACTACCGAAGCCCAAGCGCCTAGAGCCCGCGCTCGGCAACAAGAGAAGCCACCGCAAGGAGAAGCCCACGCACTGCGACGCAGAGTAGCCCCTGCTCGCCTCACCAAGAGAAAACCTGCGCGTAGCAATGAAGCCCCAACACAGCCAAAAATAAATAAATAAATTTATTAAAAAAAATAAAGTAGAAAGCAATCTTGGCTGAGACATTTGGTAAGCATGATTACCTTATTATATTAGAGTGTTCCTGGCAAAATTCTAAGTTCAGTTGGAAAGATAAAATTCAGAAGTTAATTCTTGAAAAATTAAATATTAAGAATGAATGAACCATAGACATCTCTTTCTTCAGCATTCATGCAATGCTTGTTTTGAGAATATGTTACCCAGGGGAGAAATCTGGGCTATGGGATATAAAGATTTGTAACCCAGTTTTTAAAAACTTAGCATGAGCTAGTATAATCCATATGTAACAATGGGATTCCTGGTTAAGTAAAATAGAAAGTAATCGATTATTAAAATAGAAATCACAGCATTCTGAATAGCCACAAAGACACCTTAACTCTGTGGTTCTCTGAAAGAGAATCTCTCCCCCTGGACAGCAGAGCACGTGGCTTCCAGGAGTGCAGAGACCCTCGGCACATTTGGTCTGAGCTACAAACAGCCTCCTCCAACGCCCCAGTGCTCCAAGCAAATATCATTTCCTACATGTGCTATGAGATGAAAAATATGGGAAACCCCTGCTTCAGAATAGTGAGTCTTAACTGTGGCTTCAGTTTTGAGATGGATCACAAATAATTCGTTACAAAAATAAAACATTAAAATTTATAAATGACTTCTTTTGCAAATGTAGGCAAATTCATAGTTACCTGTGAGTACCATTTCTCGCACATTTTGATAATTTCTTCTTTAGTTTGCTAACACTTTTAATTATGCATACATACACACATATAGATGCATAAATGTGGCTCACACTTTTGGGAAGGGCAGTCTTCTTTTTATCATTTCCCTTTTTACTCAGCTTCCCACATCCCCTTACCCTTCACCCATCTCCTCCAGCCTCCATCTACAACAGCACCCCACCCTTCATCCTCAGCCGACCTAGGTGTGTATTCTTTCTTATTTTCTCATATAATCCTATACAGACTTACACGTACACACAAATATATGTACAGATACATATATACAATTTGCTTTTCATTGTTTTACCAAAAATGAGCCATACTATTAAACTTCTCTTTTCTTAACATAATAATATCTCATGGAAATCTCTCCAAGTTATGACACTAATATTTTCTTTTTAATGGCTGCATATTATTCCAAACTATACACACATACATATATACATATATATACATACATATACATACATATATGTAAGTATATATATATGCTACTGATGGGTACTTTATTTTCTGATTTTCAACAGGACAAAATGCTTTAATAAGTATTTACTTATAAGTAGGTGCTTTTAGGTGCTTTTATTTCTGTGGTATAAATTCCCAACACTACAATTCTAATTTTTTTCAAACGACCTCTGAAGTGGCTATTTCCATCAGCAATATATGAATAACCTTTTTTCTATATCCTTACCAATAATTTGTATTACTAGTCTCTTTCAAATTTTGCTATTCTAATATTAATGAAGTTATATCTCATTTTTACTTTCATTTCCATTTCTCTACATTTAGATTTGAGCATCCTTTCATATGTTTGTTGCCCATTTGTATTTGCTCTTCTGTGAATCATATATTCATAACATTTTCCCATTTTTCTTGGGCTGTTTACCTTCGTCTTGCAAATTTTCTTAACTATATAAATATTAATCACCATGACTACATATATTTTCCAGGTCTACTGTGTGTTTATCAATATTTTTTGGTTTCCCATACGTAGGTTTTCAATTTCCAAGTGATTAAATAAAACTTTTCTTTTTTCTTTGTACATAATGAGTAGGTTATTCATCTTGCTTAAGGAGGTTTCCCTAACCCCTATTTTTTTGGAGTCATTTATACATTTAACTTTTTACATTTTAATCTGTGTGAAATTTATTTTTGTATATGGCATAAGAAGGGGATCCATTTTTATTCTCTTGCAGAAGAAACTGAAGCCACCATGTTTGTGAATATTAATTCCTTATATTTACCATTTTCACTATTCTCTTCTTTTTTACTAATCCATTCATCTATTCTTATAATGATTTGACTACAGAGGGCTTAGAGCGAGCTCTTTTATCTGATATGAAAAATGCCTCCATAGTCTTCTTTTTCACATTTTTATGGACTGTTCTCAACCATTTATTCTTCCATATGAACTATAAAATCATTTTTTCCAGTTAAAAAAATTAATCTGCTGGGATTCCCGATGAAATTGTATTAAATATATATGTTAATTTGGGGAAGGCTGACATTTTCATTATATGCCTCTCCCATCTAAGAATATGATATGTCTATTCCTTTATTCAAAGTTTGCTTTATGGTTTTAATTATATGTCATTATTTTTTTTGCACAGGTCTGCTACTCCTCTGGATAAACTTCTAAGTATTTTACAATTTTGTCACTATTATAAAAGTTGTGTTTCTAGGTATCTCTTATTAGAATGAAGAAAATAAATTGATTACTTTTGTTTATGTGAAGTATATTTGGCTAACTTACCAAATTCTATTATTAATTCTATGACTTGCTTTTATTCAATATAAATATACATCTCATATATATGATTTATTAGTAGGAATGAAGTAGAACAACAATATGGGCCCTGAAATTGACCCTAGGATTATGTCCATCATATTATCATCAACCATTATGCCTTTGTGTAGAGGTGGAAGAACAGAATGTCTATCCTGAGATATCTAATAAATATATGGACTGAGTAAACAAATTTCATGTATTATTACTTGGTATCCATGTATTTCTTCTTTAGTCAGAAGTAGGCATTTCTGCTTTTTCTTTAAAGCCTTGAATTATCTCATAAATTTACAGTTTATCAAAAGTTTCAGTGCATTACTTTTTATCCAATAATAACATGGCTGGTTTGTGTGCTGGATTTGTTTTATTTAATTTTTAATTTCATATTTTTATTTTTAATTTCACATTTTAAATTTCGTATTTAAATAACTTGGTAATTTCTTTATCATTCACTTTATGGGTGTAAATCTTAATAACTAAAATCTGTGTGTTGTTTTATACTATGATTCTGTCTTCAATATCTTTCTCTAGAAAATATCTCTGGGTTCAATGCTCCTTCCTCTGTGCTGCAAAATCACTCTGCACACATCTCTAAATGGCAACAAGACAGCATAATAAGGTGCCCAGACATTATATTGTGAATTCTTTGAGGACACAAGCTACATCCAATTATCATTGTATCTCCAATAACTAACACACTGCTGGGCATATTTTTGGTGCTAAATATGTCTGCTGAATAGAGTTTTATGGTTCACTAAATTTATATTGATTCATTTTATCTTCACAACTACCCTGTGAGAAATGCTTTATTATTAATCTCATTTCTCAGATGATGAAATAGACTGAACAGCTCAGAGAGTGATTGTACAAGGACTGGAATCTGGTCTTCTAGTTCCCCCTCCCATATGCTCATTGCTGCTACCCACAAGACGGGAAGTAGTGCATCCTCCAATTATAGAAATCAGTGTTTACCTATATTATCAATTGTATGATTCAATTATACTACATTTCCAGATATTTTAAAAATTATCCTTGTGCTTTTTTAAAATTAGAGCCACTTAGTCCTGTTTAACCAAAAAAACCTTCCAATCTCAAACTTGCCTTGCTAAACATTTACAACATCTCATAAGCATGTACAACCTGATGAAAACAAAAAACACAGAACTCTTCTTTGCTCCTTTCTGTATTTGCTATCAACTTGGGCCTATAATTTTTACTTGGATATATATTCTCTGTCCAATATTAATGCTATGAAACCGTGATCATCTTGGCTGATGAGATAATATGGTTTCTAATCAAAATTTTACTCTAGAGTTAAACCTTCACTTTTGCTTTCTGGGAGCTGTTAGCTTGACATAACACTTTATATTCCATAGTGCTTTTACATAACTTTAATGTCAGTGGGGCAAACCCTCCTCCCCCTCATCTTACAGGTTAAGAAATTATGTTCTAAAGAGGATAAGGACCTCATACTTATTAGGTCACAAAAGCAATGAATGGCAGTGTAGAGATACACAGCAGGTCCTATGACACCAAGCTTACGGAGCTGTTCTTTTTACTTCTCCAGCCACGTAATTCAGTATATTTCAGGTTCTCCATGTGACTGGTTATTTTGTTTGTTTTAAAAATAAAGTCCTGGTCACCTTCTATGTTTGTCTCAATCTCTTCTATAGCATAAAATGCTTTGATTAGAAAGATGTCCCAAATTTATTTGGTTTTATCTTGTTATCTATTTGAAGTAAGTAGGTCCAGTGTTTTCTCCACAAACAAACAGAAGACAGTATTCAACTCCATTTTAATTTCAGAATACTTAAACCCTCTAATGACAAAAAGCTTAGCTACTTACTGGTTTTTTCTTTCACTAGAATTCAGTAATTTGAACTTTGCTGATTACAACAATACTTTCACTACTTTTACTGATTTACATTAAAACCCACCAAATGCTACATTCATTCATTGGTTACTGTTAAAGATCATGTGTTTTACATTTAATATAGAACTTCCAGTAATTCCTGCTTAGCTTCATATTTTAACCCAAACTCCTGAAAAGTAATTTAAGTATCTTGTTCACAGCTTATTTCAAAACATAACTCAAGTAGAGTAAGTTATCTCCCTGAAATAGTTCTTATTTTATACATATAAGGTTGATCTGGTTATCTTTTCCTTAAACAGTGTTCTATTTTGTCACTGAGGAGCTGAAAAGTAGTTAATTAAATGCTTGTAATTCTGAAAAATGCAGTCATGAGTGGATGGAGACCTGAGTCTTAAGATTTTTCTTCTAGCTTATTTGGTTTTAAAAAAAATTTTTTAATCATTATATGTAGTCTATATTCAGATTTCTTTTCTTCAGATAACATCCTCATAAAAATTCTTTATTAGAAAATCTTATCATTCCTTCCTTACTATATATTCCCAATACCATAATTTAGACTGTCATTTTAACCTAAATTTTTGTAAAACTCCCCCTCACTGTCTTTTTTCTCCCTTCTATGAGCTGCTCATTTATGCTAAAGCTGAGCTCTCAGAATGCTTTAACATCTCAGAGATGCCCTGACACCTCAAATTTACCACATGCTAAATAACCCTCTTCCTCTACCATCCCCCTCCCCCCAATCTGCCACTTCTCCACTGAGTCTTGGCATTACCAAGTTAGCAATAATGAGTCATCTCTGATTACTCCCCCTTCCTCATCCCACACTCTTCTTCATTCACTCATCCATTCACTAAACAAATATTTCACTCCCTAATTATGTATCAGAACAATGCTAGGTACCACTCATTTTGTTCTTTTTGCCAGATTTTTCTTTCTCTACTCACTTCTCTTCTCCTAATGTCAAAATTCTATTCATCCTTCAGGACCCAAATGACATTTGCACTTCCTATATGAAACCTTCTCTAATTTCTCCCCATCCTCCCCCATAAGGATGGTTTCCTTATGTGCCCAAAGAATTATTAATTTACACTACTCTCACAACACTCAGTGCAATTTGATTTGAATTAGAAAGTTATCTGTACCCTCTCCGCTAGATTATAGTACCTCTAGAAAAATAAAATGCTTTATATATATTTAGGTTCCCATCAAGAAGTTAGAATAGAGGTTCAAAGGTTAATTAACAATAGCAGAGCACAGTAACAGAGTATTTGAGGAAAAGTCATACTTAAGAATCCATACGAACAAGCAATCACTCGGGAGAGGGTAACTGGCAAGAATGGTCCCTCTCCTAGGAAAAAAGTGATGTCCTAGGCAGGTAACCAGGCAAAGACTCAATCAGGGAGCAAGGCAAAAGTTGATTTTAAACACTAGAGTCCAAGCAAGACTATATCAAACTAAAAGTCTTCTGCACAGCAAACGAAACCATCAACAAAGTAAAAAGGCAAAGTACAGAATGGGAGAAAATATTTGCAAACCGCATATCCAATAAGGGGTTAATATCCAAAATAAAGAAGAAATTCACACAACTCAATAGTAAAAAAATCAAATAATCTAATTTGAAAATGGACAAAGGACTTGAATAAACATTTCCCCAAAGACAACAAGCAAATGGCCAACAGGTACATGAAAAGGTGTTCAACATCACTAACCATCAAGGAAAGGCAAAGCAAAACCACAATGAGATATCACCTCATACCTATTAGAATGGCTATTATCCAAAAGAAAGAAAGAACAAATGTGTATGAGGATGCAGAGAAAAGAAAACATTTGTACACTGTTGGTGGGAATGTAAATTGGTGCAGCCACTATGGTAAAAAGTATGGGAGAAATACTTTTAATTGAGAAATTTAAAGTAGAACTACCATATGAGAGAGTTACCCCACTTCCACATATATATCCAAAAGAGTTGAAATCAAGATCTGAGTGAGATATCAGTACTCTCATGTTCATAGCAGCATTATTCACAATAGCCAATGTATGAAAACAAGTGTCCGCTAATGAATCAATAGATAAAGAAAACGTGGTATATAAACATACAATGGAATATTATGCAGCCTTCAAAAAGAAAGAAATGCTGTCATTTGGTAAAAAATGGATAAACCCATTATGCTAAGTGAATTAAGTCAGACAGAGAGAGAGACAACTACTACCTGGTATCACTTACATGTGCACAAACTTTCAGTTAGAAGATGAATAAGGCCTGAGGATCCACCACATAACATGGTGACTGCAGTTGATAACACTGTATTGTACAAATGAAGTCTGTTAAAAGAACGGAACTGAAATGTTCTCACCAAAAAAAGAAAAGGTAAATAGAGGGAATCCTTTCACAATGTATATCAAAACATCACATTGTACACTTTAAATATCTTACCATTTTATTTGTCATTTATGCCTCAATAAAACTGGGGGAAAAAAAATGAACACTGGAGTCCAGGAGGAGACTGAATCTCAGGAGCAACAAGTAAGAAGTTCAAGTACCAGGCATTGACTAGTTCTAAGAGTACTTGGACACCATCATGGAATTACTTATTACTCCTTAGCCAGTCATAAATGGCACTGTGAAGTGGGGACGAGACTGAGGTCGCAAGCAGATCAGTGGCCCCCAAGTCTGGGAAGCTAAGAACTACACGGAATTGTGCAACATCTAAAACACCTAATCAGGGATACATTCAGTTGCATTCAGCCAACGTCAGCCTTTGGGTTAAAGGCTAAATTCTGTAACATGGCCTAGAAATTTCTGAAAAATATGGACCCTGCCTCCCTCTCCAGGCTCATCTGATATCACTGTCTACCTAGCACATCCTCTGAGCTTCAGCCATCCTAGCATCTAGTTTCTCTACGTGCCTCTCCCAGAGCCTTCTACCATTTTTCCTTTTCTTCTCTATATCTAGCTAGCTCCTTATCCTTTAGTTTTCCACTCAAGTAAGTATAACCTCATTCACTTCATCACCACTAAGAGACTGTAAAGCATTTAAAGGCAGGAGCTGTGTCTTAATTGGGGTGGGGGTGTGTGTGTAGGGGAGGTTGTAAAATATACAAAACGATTTTTACCTTCATCATTTTAAAGTATACAGTAGTGTTAAGTACCTTCACATTGTTGTACAACAAATCTCCAGAACTCATTTTATCTCTATACCCATTAAACAATAACTTCCCATTCCCTTCTGCCCCCAACCACTGGAAACTATCTTTCTACTTTCTGTCTCCATAAATTTGACAGTTCTAGGTACCTCATTTAAGTGGAATCACAGTAGATGTCTTCTTGTGACTGGCTCATTTCACTTAGTATAAGGTCCTCCAGGTTCATCCATGTTGTAGCACATGTCAGAATTTCCTCCCTTTTTAAGGTTGAATCATATTCCATTATATGTATATGCCACATTTTATCTATTCATCCATGGGTTTCCACCTTTTGGCTATTATGAATAATGTTGCTACGAATATGGGTGTACAAAATTTCAAGACCCTGCTTTCAGTTCTTCTGGATATATGCCAAGAAGTGTAATTGCTGGATCATATGGTAATTCTATTTTCAGCTTTTTGAGAAACCACCATACTGTTTTCCATAGCAGCTGTACCATTTTACACTCATACCAACAGTGCATAAGTGTCCCAATTTCTCCTCATCCTAGCCAACACTTTTTTGTCATTTTTTTAATCTAAGGGGTGTGAGTTCGTATTAATCATCTTTTAAATCATCCACATCATCAAGGTTATGCCTGAGAATATAATAAATGTTCAATAAATACGTATGGAATTAAATTGGCAAAGAGCTCAACTCAGTAGCATCCAAGGAGAGCAGATGCACATTACATGGTATAATTCTGTCTCAAGGGAGCTTGGAGGAGAGCCCATTTTGCTCTCATTTGCAGCTATGCTAACACAACTTTTAACTTTCTACTTTCTCATTTGTTTTAAACTATGTGGACACATTTACAACACTAAAGTGGGAGATTTCAAGAACAAATATGAAATTCTTTATGTTTTGCCAGTCAATAAAGCAGACGCTTCTCTATATCTGTCTTTTTCTATGTGTACGTTCCATTGTGTTAAGTTCACAAATGAGCAGTAGATGTATGGGAGAATAATACCCAAGTTGTCCTGGGTACAAAAATGCATCTATTATTACAAACAAAATTTTAAGTTGCTCCAAATTAAATGTGAGAAGTGCTGAGGGACTATATCACAGAGGGTCCTAATCATTTCTTGTGGGTCAGGCTTCAGTGAGGAGGTGATATTTGAGTGTATTTTTCTCTATGTGTATATTCTATTGTGTTAAGTTTTCAGAACAGCATGTGTACTTTTCGGTAACTAGACAATAATTAATTCAATCAAGATACACTAGTTAATCTCCTGCTAAAAATAAAGACTGTGCTAGGCTCAATGGGGTTACAAAGAAGAACTCAAGGACTTAACTTGCTCCCAAGAAATAACATATTAACTGGGAATAACCATGCCCCATAGAAGTCCTATACCAGAGGAAGTTTAAAGTTTTCAAATGCAGTAACTTAAATGTAAAGGATAAGTTACAGAGAATCTAATAGCCATCTATTATGTATTTAGTGAAATGATTTGATTCAAGAATCAAATCTAGGAAACTTCCCTGGTAGCACAGTGGTTAAGAATCTGCCTGCCAATGCAGGGGACACAGGCTCCATCCCTGGTCCGGGAAGATCCCACATGCCAAGGAGCAACTAAGCCTGTGTGCCACAACTACTGAGCCTGTGCTCTAGAGCCCACGAGCCACAACTACTGAGCCTGCACATAACTACTGAAGCCCGCATGCCTAGAGCCTGTGCTCCGCAACAAGAGAAGCCACCGGAATGAGAAGCCCGCACACCACAACAAAGTGTAGCCCCCGCTCGGCGGAACTAGAGAAAGCCGGCGCAGAAACAAAGACCCAACGCAGCTAAAACTAAATAAATAAATTTTTTTTTTTTTTTTTTTTTTTTTTTTTTATAAAAGAGGGGCTTCCGTGGTGGCGCAGTGGTTGGGAGTCCGCCTGCCAATGCAGGGGTCGTGGGTTCGGGCCCTGGTCCGGGAGGATCCCGCATACCGCAGAGCGGCTGAGCCCGTGTGCCCCAACTACTGAGCCCACATGCCGCAACTGCTGAGGCACGTGCGCCTGGAGCCCGTGCTCCGCAACAAGAGAGGCCACAGCAATAGGCCCGCGCACCGCACCACAACAAAGAGTGGCCCCTGCTCGCCGCACCTGGAGAGGGCCTGCGTGCAGCGACGAAGACCCAGTGCAGCAAAAAATAAATAAAATTAAATAAATAAATTTTTAAAAATGAAGTTTATTTGCTCTCAAGTAAAGGACATTTGTTTAAAAAAAAGAAGCAAATCTAAAGAATCTTTTGATTCTAAAGAATCAAAAATCAAATATTATGCCCCCATTGTTCTATCATTTTGAATGAAACATGTCCAGCAGCCCACATACACAAGAAACACTGGCAGACTGGTACTGTTTTTTCAATCTATAATAATGCAAGGTGCTGGAAATTGAAGTGAAAGCTTAACAAACTCCTTGAACCATTCAAAATAGTGTTCATAGAAGTGTCCCCCTTTGGAATATCAAACATTCAGTTCAGAACTAGAAAAGTAATCACAAATAGTAGCAGGAGGAGTGAAAAAATATCAGAAGAAAACTAACATGCACTTACAGTCAGGATTTATGGAGTATAGTATTATATGAATGAAGAGAAAACAATCTATTCACCAGTGTCACCCATTCTCCAATGAAGAAGATGATAGTCCCTATATGATATCCACACAAGCAACAAACCCCATAAACAGGTCTGCAGGCCCATATTTCTGCAGTCTTGGTCCTGGCCCAGTAATGTCATGGTGGGCAACCACTGTTTACGAAGGTCTTCTTGTTGGTCCGGTGGGTATTCCTCACTTAACAGACATATTATCAACTGAAACTTGCTGAAAACATGTTCCCTATCTCTTTCCAACACTAGCTGCTCTTTGAGGTAGCTGTACAGATGGCTAGATATTTAGAAAATGAAATTTTTAAAAACCTTCATTTCTGCTGGGCAGTGTTAATTTTCTTCTTCCACATACAACTTCTTGTTCTGATTTTTGGGCCTTTCCTCTTGCTATTTTACCTGCCCAGTTTATCTTCTATAACCCCTCTACCAGCACTTCTATGACAACCCTGTCAGTATTATTAGCTTTCCCTAACTCACTCCACTCTCCAAGCCAAACATCACTTTCTTTGAGCTCCTAGAGTACTCTACACACATATTATAGTATAATATAGTATATATAGCATAATAAGCTTGTGCTTCAGCCCCCTACATTTTACATGCCTCAACAATGCACGTTAAAGCTCCTTGTACAAAAATATGAGACACACAACATGGGCCTCAATCTCAGTGTCATTGCTTAAAATCCTACATTCAGCATTTTGAGCTTCTTGTGTTTGTTTGGAGATTATGTCTGCTTTGCTTGTTTATTTTTTTAGAGGTTGTATGATTTAATCATCATAATAATTATAATAACTTCCAGTTTTTGAGAGCTTACTCTGCTCTAGTCACTGTGCTAAACATTTCACACGTATTTTCTTAGTTAATCACTGAAACAATGATATTCAGTCGAGTTTGTATGAGGATAAATATTTCAATTAACTATATTAAAAAACTGATAGAAAAAGAAGTTAAGGAATTTGCCCTAGAATTTATATCCCTATGAACTCCCACATCTACTAGAGATGATATCTAGGTTACCCTGGGTGAGCTCATGAACCACTTTGAGCCACATTTCTTCATCAATGAAATAATGTGATTTTAGGTGCTAACAGGAATTATGTACATAAGATACACAAAAAAGGGATTACCATATAGGAAACATTTAGCTAATCATATTTCTTTTTCCCTTTTCTTTCTAAATAAATTAGAAACTCTTCAAGTCAAGAAACATCTTTATGATGTTGGTGGTGTGCCCTAGTGTTTCTAGCATAACAATGTTACCATAAGTAATCCATAAATGCTTTATGACTGAACAATATACATTTATTGTTAAGGAAAAAGATATATTCATATACTAAGCAATTTTAAGGTTAAAAAAAGATCTCTTTCAAAAAATATACTTTAAACTTTTTTTATTCCTAACTTCAGAGTCTATTATCCATCAGTGAGACTATACAAAGGATATGAAAACCTACAATTTAACATAGACTATCTGGAGACATTCAATGACTAAAGAGGAGAAGCCTTACCTAGCTTGTGGCTATTAGACTACTTTAAAAATATAGGACCTGGTCTGCTTGCCCAAATCTTATTTTATACATTGTGTAAGACAGCAGTACAAAAGAGGCATGTATCCATAAGCATCTCAAGTGAAAGATCTACTAGGTACTGAGTGAAAAATAAATGAAGACATATACCTGATCACCAATGAACTCATAGTCTAATAGAGAAAACATGTATGACATAATGTGGTAAATACTTTTTAGAAGGTACAAAAATAATAATATAATGGCACAAAGGAAGGAGATATTCACTAAGCTTGAAGGACCAGAGAACTCAATGCACATTTGAACTTGGCCTTGTAAAAGAGTACAAGTTCACAGGCAAAGAAGGAGACAAAGGAATATTCCATACAGAGAAAATTGTGAGAACAAAGGTGCAGATGCATGAAAAAATTACATTGCAATATGTTCAGAGGATGTCAAGAAATCCAATATGGCTAAAGCAAACGGCAAAATAGAGATGTGTCATCAGAGATAGGATGGGAAAGGAAGATACAGTCAAACTGTTAAAGACTGCCAACTGAGGAATGTCACTCCCACCTGTTCCACAAGAATTAAGTCATTAGCCACTGCAGTCACTGACCTTCAACATACCCAGAGGGGAATTCAGGGAAGAGATTAGGAATGAGGTACTGTGTTCTGGGAAAACTGGCAGAACAGTCCTTCAGAGAGTAGATATTTTCAGGAAAAAATTCTATGAACCCAAATTCTTGCATCTTCCCATACTTAGAAAAGCATTAACTAAGATCTGTTTCTTGTGACTAGCAGCAACCTTCTACCGAGATGTGTGCTTGATCACTTGTACCCTCTGCCAAAATCACATACATACTGAACTCCCAGCCCCCCCCCCCACCTCTACGGAACATTCTATCAGAGCTATCTAAGAGGCTGTCTCCTGGGCTATAGTCCCTCAGTAAGACACTGAAGAGATTCAACTCACAGCTCTTAAACTGTGCATTTTGGTTTTTGTTTGTTTTCCAGTTGACAAGACCTTGACAGCCATGTTAAGAATCATGGACTCAAAGCAGAAATTTGGGTTTTACCATTTCAACCCAGAGAAGAATATTTTTACTCTGCCATTTTAACACAGTTGTACACCAAATTCCTGTGTCTTTGTTCATTTATATATATATATATATATATATGTATATATATATATCCTCCTTTTTTCTTGGCACTAAGAATAAAAAATAAATAAAAAATAAATCAATTATCCATTTGATAACGGAGATTACTGGTAGATCTCATCAAATCAGAATAGAACTGATAATGGTTAAATTATTCATGATAAAACTTGTTAGCAACTAAAAATTGATGGAAGAATCAAATTTTCTTAATAAAATTTATATCTAACTATTATTTTGTTTCCCAAATTTGGACTTTTTAAAAATAATGGCCATAAAAGAAAAAATATAATGTCAGAAGCTGTAATTTGTTAAATATGATAAGAACAAAGTGGGCTATAAAGGATGGGCAAGATTTAAATAAACAAAGGAGGGATGACACATATGGAATATAAGAAATAAACCAATTTAGCCAAAAGAATTGTTTTTCTTCAGAAGTTATGGTGTTAAGAATGAAATGGCAGATCAAGCCCAGAGCCTGAAGGACCTTACAACAGTCAAAGGAGTATGGTGATAACAAAAACTAAGGTCTTCTGCAAGAAAATGACATAATGGAAGCACATTTTGTTTTAGATAATTAGTTAACAAACCTGCATGAAGTGCCTACTGGACCAAGAGAGAGGAGTTGTTGAGAAGTGGTTACAGAAACAGGAGTCACCAATTAGCAAGTTTCTGCAAAAATCTTCATGAACACCTAGACTAGAATGGCTACATTACGAACAGAAAAGAAAAATCCAAAAAGCATTTTAGGAGATGAAAAAATGGTCCTCAGTGATTCACTCTACACAGGTAACACAAACAAAAAGCTAGCAAGCTAAAGAATACATCTTCTGGCACATCTGCTTTTAACCCTAGGAATTTCAAAAAGGAGAGGGTAACCCACAACATCTAGTGACCCATTAGCTTTACATGAATCAAGACTGAAAAAAAGTCACTGGACATAGCAAAACATGTCATTAGTGAACTTAAAAAAAGACATGAAAAGAAAATGGGAGGATATAGAAAGCAGGGCAAAATAAGGAGTGACAAAATTAGGAAAAAAGAAAAAAACAAAGTGGAAATCAAAGACAATGGACATAGAATATTCATTCAAAAATCATATGAGAAAAGGTGATGAGAGACTTCCTTAAAAAAAAAAAATGGTTACCTGGGTCTTGAAAGATGGGTAGGAATCAGAAAATGGTAAATTATATAATACTCTTGAATATACTCAGTCTTGTTATTAAGCTCATGAGAAGATAAATTAATAGAGGAATAGAAGTTATGTTCAATAAAAAATCAAGCAGCTGGGCTAAGGCATCAGCATTGTCGATAGAAAAGGACAAGTTGAGAAGGGAGGACCTTAAATTGGCTTAGTTAGAAGATGCACCCACGTGGTAATAATTTTACTCTCCCAGACCTCCCAAAGTTCTGTGGATCCTAAGTCCCTGTATTAAAACCTTTGCAGCTAGGATTCACAGCTTGGATTCTGTTTTCTTGGCCAAACCGTGACTGATGGGCAAGGTATAAGGGTATCAGGTCTAGATAACTCAGGGAAGCTAGAAATGGGGAAAGAACTAAGCAGTAAAAAATAAGACAGAATGAAGAATCTGTAATGGAAAGAGCACAAGTAGAATGGCTTTTCTAAAAGAGCAAATGACTTATACCCAAATGACTTATACCCAAATGACTTATACTTATACTTATTCCCAAGGTACTTGGGAATAAATATTATTGGCAGCAGTAAATCTTCTGGAGGAACAGCTGGGCGTCAGGGGATGAGCTACCAAAAGAAAGAAGCATACAAGAAATATCTGAGAGAAAGTCAGGGGGTAACCATTAAACTGGGATCAACTGGATTACAGATAGTTCATATCCATGATAGGAAGTAGAGAATGTATCTTACACAAAAATCAAGTGACCCAAATGAAGCAACTCATGCTTTAGAAATGATTTTCCCACCTACCCCAATGCTCCATTCAACTCCTAGTACCAGAAAGCAGAACACTTTCTCTATTAGCATCCCAAGATAAAAATATTCATGTGAACTGTATAAGAGAAGTTTTTTTCCCCTTTCAAACATATAATACCCATTAAAATAAATGCATGTTTTTAATACAGCTATCAAAGATAGATTATAGATACTGTTAGTAAAAGTCATTTGGGTTCATTTCTTCTACTTAGGAGCATACATAGGAATGTAAATTAACAGTACACTACAAAAATGTTATGAGTTCCAAGTGCCTCTAACCTTCTCCCTTACATAACGTTAACAATCAAGGGGAAAGAATGTTTCATATCTCATTTTAATCAAGTATCCTCCAAGGATGAATACATGGTGCAAACGTAGATAAGTTTGATCTCCTTAGAAAATATCATTTAGATTATTATTTTTTAGTTACAGGTTAACCCAGTGTTTCTTAAACTTGTCTTCATTCTAGAATCACACGGGGATTTAAAAAAATTCCAAATCCAAGTCTACCATCTAGAGCAATTAAATCACAACCTCTGGGTTTGAGGCACAGGCATCATTATTTTTTGAAGTTCCCCAGGTGATTCCAATGTGCAGACAGGTTGGAAATCACTGCATTAATACAGAACTCCTTAAAGGAAACCTGATTAGCCCTTGTGAGCAGCAGCTCTCAGACTTTGCTGCACACCAGGATCATCTGGGAAGTTCTAAAATCCCCAGACCCTCGCTGCACCCCAGACTAATTAAATTATAAACTTTGGGAGATGAGAGCCAGTCACCAGTTTTTTTTTAAAGCTCTAAACGTACAGCCAAGTTTAAGAATCAATGTGACTTGTAATACACAATCATTAGCTGACTGGAACAAGAACTTTATTTTTAAATTTAATAATTCTTATTAAAACTCTCCAAAAAAAAAAAACAGGAGGAAAAGAACAAGAATGTGTATTATGTAAAAATAATGATGCTCTGGTAAGCAGAACAGCTATTACGTTAACAGTATTAAATATTAAGACAGCATCTAAAAAAGACTAAGCAAGACAAAAGGAGAAAAAGAAATGTAACCACTGCATTTAAATAGGTCTGATTGAATCTCTCAGGCTCTACATAATTAAAATATGCCCCTGTCCTATTCACTACTCTTGCCAAATGTGTAAGTCTAAGAAAACTTAAAGAGAAAGAATTTTAGTTGTAGAAAAAGGTTTCCAAATATTCAGATATGTAAATTGAGTGACTGAATAACTTCAAAGCAAGTAAAGGTCATCTCTCATCTCTGACTCCCATTCTAATCAGTAGTTCCTGGCCACTCTGGTTTTGTTGAAAATTAGCTCAGTAAGAACAAAATGTATATTACATTTCAAATGGAACAGAAAGGGTGGTTGAATTAAGATGATTTGATGATAGAACTTCTAAATGTTTATTTAATCTTTGCTTTTATGTAAATATCTTTCAATGGAAGTTTTAAGTATCATTTAAAACAGATTTTTTAAAGTATAATTAGATGTGCTGTCAGATGGGAAGACAAGTTAAAAGTGCAATTCACACGGTTACAGCAGCCGTGCCACCCGGAACAGCTGATCTTTCGCACAATGCTCACAGCAGAATGTAATCCAGTCTCCACAGCACACGTGAGCATAGACTTGCAAGGATACTAGCATTTAAATTATTAATCAATGCAGTTTCCTTTGGGGAAAAAAACCCGTGTGTTACATAAATGGGAGAAAGTTTTTTTTACCTTTTACAAACTGACTGCCTGGTTAAAAAAAAAAAAAAGAAAGCAAGCCTCAGTTATCATCAGTTCATCTATGTAACAGCTAGGCATGCACCACAAATTAACAGTATATGCTTAAGACAAAGTTATGTGCAAACATCTATACAGCTGCTGGGGCCCAGGGCAGGCTGCCCCTTATGCCTCAATGGCATATTTATTATTTTGAATTAAAGTTACTTGATAAACAGCCAGTAGGAAAAAAATTTATTAAAAAAAAATTGTTTTTGACCCTCTGCTTTCCCCCTGAATGCAGGAATAAACTCATATGAAGGTATCCTCCTTATACCCAGAGGACAGAAAGCATCTTTATCACCAGAGTTAAACAATTCAAAGCTAAGAAACCTGCATAAACAAACTGTTACTTCTTCATTAGTGTGCTAGTCCAAGTACCAGCTCCACTGTTTTGTTAAATCTCCACAAATAACTATTTCTTTGTCTAATAATGATATACAAACAGCCTGCTTTGGTCACTCTGGGTGTCTCATTTCTATGAGACTTCTGTACATACCAATTAAATTGTTTTTTCACATGTGAATCTGTCTTGTGTCAATTTAATTATTAGACCAGCCAAAAGAACTCAAGAACGGAAAGGGGAGCAAATTTCCCCCTGCCCAGCACAGCCAGCCATTTGGGGAGGATTTAGCAGTTGTCATAAATGCAAATCCCTGGGCTGAAGCCAGATGAACCAAGAGATTTCTAAATTATCTGCAGTTTCTAATGCAGCGGTAGGCGCAATTCTAGATATTGGTATTCTTAAACCTTTAATAATCACTTTCCCTCTTCATCCGCTTGGAAGAATCTTTCACAGCTGAAAAAGTCAAAGATGATATGATCTGACCTTTCAACCTCTGCACTGAGCCACTACTACCCAATCAAAAGGCAATGTTTTTCTCAACAACCTGAGTTGTTATTGTCAATGAAACAAGGAGGCCGTTAAACCGAGGTTGCTCAAATGTCATGGGGGCCTATGTAACCAAACCAAAACCTAAGCCTGTAAATGCCTCAGAGCTGCAAAATCTAAGCTTAAGGACAACCAATCACAAGGAGCCAACTAAGCATTAAACCATAGCCAATCAAACAGTTTCCTTTCTCTGTTTCCACACCTTTCCTCTGTAAGTCTTTCCCCGGGCTCCTGTAGGTGGTGTCCCTAACCACTTCCACTTTAGTGCTGCCAAACTGGAATCGATTTCTCTCAATTAGACTCTTAAAATTTTTAATATGCTTTAGTTTATCTTGCAACATACATAACTATGAAAATAAAAATCATAAAAACAATTTTAAAATGGACCCTCCTAGCCGTTAAAGAAACACACATGTATCATCTAAATCAGCTTCTACTTTGAGTCTGGTCTGCAACATTTATTATGATTCAAACATTATAAAAAAAATAAGATAATTTAAAAACCATTCTTTCTAAGCACAAAACATTTTGCAACTTTTCATATGAATTTGCTTTATAAACTACATATACTTTAGTTCAAATGAAAGACTCAAACTTTTCTGCCCAAGCTTCATTAAATGGTTGCTGTGATCAGCATTTCAATTCTCCTCTTAGCAAAATCAACAGACAAATTTTAAAATGGTTCTAAATTGCTAATATTAAACAAGCATTTTTAATTTTAATTATCTCCTTCCCTAAAAGATGGTCTAGTCTTTTGGCATCCACACTAGAAATACTAGAAGTATTATAAAAGCTCTAGCACATTATGAAACAAAAATGTCTTATTGTTTGATTTTCCTATTTGGCATTGTTCACCAAGGAGGCACCGAATGTCCTGTCTTCCATTGCTCTGCCCAGACAGTGAACGTGCTGCTGTCGGCAAGCCATTTCCGGCTGAAACCTCTTCTTTTGTGAAACTCATTCAGTAACCCTGTACCTGGCCTCTAAAAAGAAGAAAACCGTATTTGTACGTCTTCTACTTGGTAGACCAAGGAAGTAAAACGGTCACTCTTTTTAAAAGCCTAGTTTTCTCTTGGTTGCCTTTGTTTAATTCTGCAGGTCTTTGTCATTTCCTAGAGCATGTGGCCACTCTTTGCTTTTGTCTCTCTCACCATAAGATAAATCAATGCAAAACAGCCACTTTTGTGAACATCAGTCTTTCTTTCAGCCAGGCTCCTATAATGCAAAGGTAGCGGTGTCTTCATTCTTCTCATCAGTTCTCAGACACCCTTTGATGGTTTTGGGGGGAATGGGAGATATAAAGAGGAAAAGGAAGGATCATAATGTAGATTTCAGGAGATTAAGAATTTGCCTTCTTTTTGATTAAGATTTCATTTTATAAGACTCATAAAAACAGCCCTATGACATTGTCTATGGTGAGGGTACTCAGAAGAAGTGAAGGGGAGCAGAATTTGTCCCCCAAATATGTCTCTTTGGCATAAGGATTATCTTAGGGTGATTATTTTTAGGAAACAGCACACATAGGAGAAGCTCTTGAAAACCAATAGAAGTTACCCTTTTGTAAGAGGCATTTACAAGGGAAATCTCCATTTGTAACCAGGTCTCCCTCTCTGTACCTGTTAGAGGAGGATGTTTAAATCTCTAGAAAGTCTTATCAATGGAGAAGCTATGGATTTAAATCTGCATAACAACCATACCCTTGACTGCTGTGCTTTGCCTGGTAACCTCCCATAACTGACCTCCCCCTCTCCCAACATCTTCTTTAGTCTTTCACTGAAGAAGTTTGTTTAAGGTGGTGGGTTGGGCCATTTGGGGGAGTTTCTTAGTTTTCCTGGATATCTCCCTTGTATATAAGAGGTAAACATGTCATCTTCTGTTTGTTTTTCTCCTGTTAATCTGTTATGTATCACAGCGGGTGGGGGAAGTCTCAGCCTAGAACCTAGAAGGGTAGAGAAAAAAGTATCCTTCCTTCCCCCCAGAAGCATTACCCAGATTTTGTTCAGCAATGAATTTTTTTTGATCTGTGTGACTTTGGGCAAGTTCCTTAGCTTCTCTGTACCACATTTTCCCATGTGAAAATGAATGTAATAATATTACTTCTCTCTAGAGGAGGTTATTAGATTAAAAGGGATAGATAATGTTCATAAAATACTCCACCCATCTGAGTAATTGCCAAATTAAATTAACCCTTACTTTGAAAGCAGAATTTAATGATGATCTCCAAAAGGCCTAGTACCCTCTATAAATGACTTCTAAAATAAATCTGTCGAACTCAGCATCCTTATCTGCATCTATCATACACATCCTACCCAACATTCCAAGATATACACCTACTGATGTCACAATATTTTGTGACAAATACTCTAATTGGGGGACTCAGTAATTTCCAAAATGAAAATGTATTTTGAAATTAAAAAGAAAGGAAAAATATTCCTATATGAGAAAGATAGAAGGATTGGCATACATCTCTGTCAGAGAGAAGTACTGGGAGGGATAAAGAACAAACAACCCACAGGTCATACACATCCCCACACACATTAGACCTGGGTGTCTGTGTGGTGCTTAGTGGCTGTCAAAGTTGAAGATGCCTTGGACTCATCTGGGGTGAATTAAGTCTGTGTGGATAAAATGCAGATTTTGGGGTCTCCACCTAAACTACTGAACTAGAACTTCGGTAGTTGAGGGGTGGGGGGCAAGAGCCCCCACCTAGGCTCAAAGTGAAGCAGGAAATAGATGGGTTCCAGGGCAAACAGTTGGAGTTCATTCTCTGTGGACCGATACTCCAAGATGAAAATAGCAGGACAATCGAGGGAGGAGGCTGGGCCCTGCCCAGATAAGAGATAAAAGACCACATATTCCTCATTCTCAAACTCAAGGAGACCTTCCCAACGACACATGCACAGAAAGGCTCCTTGGAGGTCAAAAAGGAAGGGGGCACCACCCCATAGTAAGTGATGTCAACTACCCATAGGCCTCTTCGCTAGAATCCATCTTGGCTAAGAGATGCACAAGCACCCAGGGGAGGACCCTGAGATATACCAAATACAGACTCAGAATCAGGCAAAACAAGATGATTGGTCAAAGGAAACCCGGAAGAAATGCCCCATAAAAGTGAATGAAACTACCACAAGGGCGCAACTCTCTCTCTGATCCCGCCCATGTGTCTATCCACATGTACTGTACTGTTTTTCCTCCTAACAAACACTTTACTTGCTTCACTACTTTCTGTCTCTATGGGGAAATCCATTTCTACACAGCTGACGGGCCAGGGCCTTGTCACTGGCCCCTGGTCCGTAGTGGTCTGGTGGCTAGGATTCAGCGCTCTCACTGCCACTGCTCGACCTCAGTCTTTGGCTGGGAACCTAAATCCTGCTTCAAGCCACTGTAGGCCAAGGTCACCTGAGGTTAAAAGTCTCCACCAGTGACTACGATGCAGTAGTCCATGTACCGTACTCTAAGAAACTGGTAGAACTGAAGTCTCATATGAGCAGTAGCTATGCTTACTGACTGCTGCCTACTCTTGCCTACATTTGCATTGCTTTTCAAACTAAGCACGCATGGAGATGGTCAATATTTCCTAAATTAACCCTTGCAACTGCCTCCCAATCAGAAAAACCAAAAGTCTAGCTCTCCAGTAACCAAGAAAGTGTGTGAAAATCATTTCCATGGGAGAATATACTTCACTTGTTCAGTGCTAAACTATAATAGGTTATAATGTGAAACTAAATGACACTTGCCATTTTCTTACAAGTAACTTGATGTTATTCCCTTTCGGTATCAAATGAATTACCATCAAGATGAATTCTGGTCAAACTCCCCCAAACAGCACAGTTACTTTGTAATTTGTGCAGCACATTGTTTATTTACCCTGCCACTGCAGGGCACTTACCACATTATTAGATAAAGAGTGATTATCCTTTGAGGAACCAATAACTAAATGGAATTTGTGTATGGGAAAAGGAATCACTGCCTTACTGGATAAACAAAGGAAAGAGATCTTTAATGAAGGTCTAAAAATTAATCTACTAAAAATATCTCAAATGTCATGGGTTTTAGATTATATCACCTGGAATAAAAAAGGAACAAAATCAAACAGAGAAAATTTAGTGAAATGGTGATTCATTTTCTGTATTATCATTTCAGAACTTAAAACTGGCTGCATAAGTTCACCCTTTCTACTTTAAAAATCCAAGTGGATCTGTATAGCCAGGGTATAGGCAGAGTGTGAAAGGAGGGAGGTAATGTATGTTCTAGCGCTGAAGTACTGCCCATAAAATGTCCTGAATTGGATAAAATGTCATTCGAATTTGAAAAGGAAGGAGAGTTCATAAGGAGGAAGTTCAGAAAATAGCAGAGAAAATAAGAGGAAAGAGTGAAAAAAAAAAAAAAAAATCTCAAAGAGAAAAGCACCATTGACACAATGTAAGTATACAGCATAGTCCCCACCCCGGGCAGCTCCTCACTACAATAAAGGCACCCAGAAGGAAGCCAGTTAGTGAAAGATGCAGAAATGGGGAACCTGACTGGAAGACAAGTCTCACAAAGGTATCATCATGGAGATAAATAAGAAGAAAAATTAAGGGTCAGCCCTCTATCTTCATTCCCCACCCCACATCCCATAGGCAAGCCTTACCAAGCCTGTGTTCTATGAAAGAATACTTTAAATGCCACACTGCCTAGAGGCATTACTGTGAATGTTTGTTTAGAAAACAATTTATTTTCTTTTGCATAAGTTATCTTTGAAGTGTATTTCATGCTCATGAATTGTTCAGAATTACTTCCAAATACTCTTTCTCCCATAGGAATATGTCCCTGGGATCACAATATAAGAGAATCAAAAAAGATTATTTGATTTTCAAATAACAGAGCATGACTTTCCTTTGTCTTTTGAACCTCAGGTGCAAAGCAATAGCACATTGTCATCGTTGTAAAGCCTCTCTCTTTTGTTTAATTTCCAATGTATTTATTAATCCTCCCTTGCTCCATAGCCCCCCTTTCCTAAACTGCTTGCTACATGTCCTGAAATATGCCCATATATTTATGAAAATAGCAAGTTCATGTGTTTCATTTACAAAAGTAAATAGTAGGCTACGCATCTCAATTTTTTTAAGTTGTTTCTTTTTTTCTTAACTTGTACCATGTTCTTAGTATCTAAGTTTTTAATATCTACCCATGTTGCTCTATCTATATCTAGTTTGCTGCTTTGAAGTGCACTTGTTCAGCATACATATTCCACATTTCACTTTCTCAGTTCCCTAGTTATAGATCTTTTCAAGGCCTCTGAAGAAGAGAATATGCCCCCCCAAAATACGCCACTCTGGCATACTGATTATTTTGAATTGAAGTTACTTAAGGAAAAGCCAATAAAAAAAGGTACTCTGAACCTCCTTTGTCACCCGGAAAGCAGGAAACAAATCTCCCATGTGAAAAAGTACCCTCCCTGTACCAGAAGGGTAAAAGGCATCCTTATCACCAGAAACAGGGAATTTAGGGCCAAGAAGGCTGTATAAACAAACCTCTTCACTAATCTACTACCCCAAGCCCAAACCCCTTTGCCTTGTCAATTCTTCACAAGTGTATTGTCTAAAACTGTCTAAAAGGTATAACATGTTGCCTGCTTTGGTCACTTACTTGAGTCTTATACTTGGATGATGTCCCGTACATACAAAATTAAATTTGTTTTTCTCCTGTCCATATGTCTTATGTCCATTTAATTATTAGGCCAGCCAAAGAATCGAGAAGGGAAGGAGGGGAAAATTTTCCACCCCTACCCCTCTAACTCTTGAGTACTACTCCCAACACCATCAAAACAGATGAGAGAGAAAAATAATCCTCAGATATATTCCTTTACGTTTGTTAGAATTTTCTATAGGGTATACCTAGGCCCGAGTGAGTAACCATGGAGCACATGCTAACTTAATTTCACTAACTGCTACCGGATGGCTTTCCAGAACGACTATCCAGGCACACCCTTGTTTTATTGCACTTTGCAGACATTGTGTTTGTTTTTTTTTTAACACACTGAAGGTTCGTGGCAACCCCGCACCAAGAAAGTCTACGGACGTCATTTTTCCAACAGCATTTTTTCACTTCACGTCTCTGTGTCACATTCTGGTAATTCTTGCAATAGTTTAAACGTTTTCATCACTCTTATCCTTGTTCTGGTGATCTGTGATGTTGCTATTGTAAATGTTTTGGGGTCCCACAAACCACACCCATATAAAAGAGCGAACTAAACCAGTAACTGTTGGGTGGGTTCTGAATGCTCCACCAACTAGTCATCCCTGTCTCTCTCCCTCTCTTCTGGCCTTCCTATTCCCTGAGACACAGTAATACTGAAATTAGGCCGGTTAGTAACCCTACAATAGCCTCTAAGTGTTCAAGTGACAGAAAGAGTCAAGTGATGGGGCAAACATCATGGTTGTCTTATGTTAAGAAGGTGCCACGGCCACCCCACCCTTCAGCAGCCATCAGCGGTCAGTCAGCCGCCATCAGCACGGAGGCAAGACCTTCCACCAGCAAAAAGATGACGGCTTGCTGAAGGCTCAGATGATGGTTAGCATGTTTTAACAATAAAGTATTTTTTAATTAAGGTATGTACATTATTCTTTTAGATGTAATGCTATCGCACACTTAATAGACTACAGTATAGTATAAACATAACTCTTACATGCACTGGGAAACGAAACTTCGTGTGACTTGCTTTATTGCTTATCACTTTATCATGGTGGTCTGGAACCAAGCCCAGTATCTCTGAACTATGCCTATATTCCCACCAGCAACTGAGGGGAAAAAAAAAAGTGTATTTTAAAAAAATTCTGTCCTAGGTACTTTTCATATGTTTAAAAGTTTTTTAATTCTCTTCCCCACTCTGTGGATCCGCACTCCATTCAAGTTTAGTTTAAAAACAGGAAGAAGAAAGAAAGGCTTTTTTCTGAAAGCACAAGGCCAACAGCTGACACGTAATCTGGGTCGAGTAGGAGATAAAATATAGTTTTAAAAGGCTCAGCAATGTATTGGGACTAGAATTGGGAAGCTAAAAAGCTACATAATGCTGGAATATGGTATATTTTCTATAGAACACCCTATTTATTTTGTTCTTTACAATATATCAATACTACATGTCCCATAAATCCATTCTCCCGTTTATACCCAGTGAGATCCAAAATGACACCCTTGGGGCAAAAAACAAGCAAAACTCCCATTCAGATTGCGACTGACTTTCACCCTGGATACTTTCTGCTATTATCACGAAGTAGTAAAAACTGGGGAGGGATGGAATTCTAGGGCCTTAGGTCCCTGGGATTATTAATTAGCAGTCTAGAAATCAATCTGAAGCCCCTGCGTTTTAAGAATCAGGGAAGTCAGTGCAGTATTCTGCTCAGAGACTGAATAACAAGCTTAACAGTCCCTATTAAACAGCTAAAGCTCATAGCCTCAAGTCCTAATACTAACACCTCTATGATCTCAGGCCTCCTCCTTTTTGTTCACATGTATTATTATTGCTATTCTGCAAACACATCAAGCATCCCAGGGTCTCCTGCTATTTACTCTGCCCTAAACTATCCCCATCTAGCCACATGGCTCATTCCTGGCTTTGCTCAAGTGTCTATTTAGCAAAGAGCCCTCCACAACCACGCTTCATGGTTCGGTGCCTCATACTCTGCTATACCATCTTTCGATGAACTTATCACATATGTGTCCCCACTAAAGCGTAAACACCATGAAGGCAAGGATTTTGTCTGTTTCTTTCCCTGGGCTATCACCAGCATCTAGAACAGTGTCAGGCCCAAAGAAGGTACTCACATATTTGTGGAACAAATCAATTTCGATTATGACAGACTGCTGAAGATCTCATCATGAAGGAGACAGCCAAGTCCCTGCCCTCATGGAGCTTACACTCTCCTAAGGGAAGCAGACTTATAAGCTTTGCAGTAGAACTCAGGTCTTCTGACTCAGGCAGCCCTTCCCACTCCGCCATGCTGAACAAGGTACAAAAGGTGAGGTTGGATTATTACCAACAGCTAAGGGAAGACAGTATCAAATATGAGAAAAAAAGGCTGTAAAAGCCAAGTTAGTTGCCTTTTTCCATCATGTACCTTTAAAGCTTTTATGGTTTTCCAGAGACCCATTCAGCTTAGACGCAACAAAAGAAGAAGTAGCTGTGAGGACTCTTCACAGACTGCTATTATTCTAAAGAGCATTTTCAGTTATGTTTCTCATACCTGGGATAGCATTTAAGCTGTAAATAAATCATCACAGTAGTAATTTAATCGATGCGCATACATTTACGCATATACACAACCGCACGTATAGTTTAACAAGGGGTACAAGAACTGACGATCTGGAAGTGTTTCAGTGATTATATAACTTGTCCCCGTTAAGTCATGATGCTTATTTTCAAACAGAATGAAAGCAATATCTACCAAGTCTTATTAGAATTGTGATAGTGTTCTACCAGTGGGCGAGTTAGAACATAAAGCTTCTGTCCACATGCACTGGAGTAAGAATAAACATCCTATTTTGTATTTTAAGCCAAACTCTCCTTGACTAAACTTGAGGAAAGTGAAAGGAACTGCAGTTTTAAACAAGGAACGGAAGTTTTAAACACTCTCTCAGAATCTAACTGAGAGAGAGGGAGAAGGTGAAAGTTGCTATGAATGTGAAGTTGGGCTGATTATACGATTTACCCTCTAGAAGCCACAGTTCATTCCTACTGACGGACAATGCTGTCTGACACCAGAGAAATCCAATCAAACAGACTAGCTCCTGCACTGAGAGCTTAGGGACTCACACATCAAAACTGGGGAGGAATACTGGGCTTATTGTGACTTGTATAATATGTCCTAAATATGGGTGAACAAAAGAACATAGAAATATTTTGCAAATAATTTTCTCTAGAAGTTGATTTTGTCCTGTATATACTTCAGCTTCCGGGAATCATCAGGGATGAAGTATTAAGCAGCAGTCTTCTGATCCTAAACTCTCCAGGGGAGGAAAACGAATTGCTTTATCTTGTACTATCATCATGAAACACATTGAATTGTTATGAAAATTCTGTATGGTTTTTATGGGCTACTTTTATTTATTTTTAAAATTGTAATTAATATTTTAATCTAATATAACCAAAATAATATCATTTCAACATGTAATCAATATGAAAATTATTAATAAGATATTTTATATCTTTTAATCACATCAAATAAAAATAAAAGGTGTTATTATATAGTATGAAACAAAAGTGTGTGTGCCTGTGTAGTTGGTCAATAGCAATGAAATCACAAATCTAATTCAATCTTCAGTATGTGGTATTCATTCAAGCAGAAATAAAATACAGTCCTTACAAAAATAAGGCTCTTTGGTGAAACAACACACGTGTATTGGTAATTTTCACCTTCTTCCTCTTCATGGCTGTGTCTCTCAGACGTCTAGGATCAAGGTATGTACAAGAAAGATTTAAAAAAATATTTTTAATTCCAAGAAATATATTTATAAATGTATAAGAGTCGAAAGCACACCAATCTCTTATGTTTGAAAACAAAAATCATTCACATTTTGAAAAATTACATAAAAATATGACATTATATAAACAGGCCTTGACAGAAGCCAAACCAAGGAGAAGACAAGCAAATCCTCTAGATCAGAGGCTCACGTTCTTCAGTACTAAAGCCACCATCTGCTACAAAGTAATTCTCTTGGTCAAGACAATGAGCTCCAGTAGATCCACATCTTGGGGAATTATTTAAAACAGAACCTACGAATTATTTCCTTTGAGAATCTCATCTTAGGTAGCTGAGTTCCCTCCTCCAAATATAAACAAAGTCATTAAAATCATAATTTTGCTATCATTTTTAAGCATCCAGTTTTATCAGTGAGGAGGATAAAGATACCTTTTTGTTCTTTTTAAAATTCAAGGAACAGGCTCGCCGTAGGGTTTTAAGAATCTTAGTGCAGCAGGCTCCACAACTCATAAATCATAACGTGCTTCCTTGAAGCATCCTCTTTACATGTGGTTGAATGAAAAAACCACTAAGGGCTGGTGGGCAATAGTACTGCTGGTTTCTGTTAGAATGAGAGCTGTATCTATAGATCTCTGCCTGCTTTTCAAGCCAGTAATCCATCAAGGTCCAGGACAAAGGAATACAGGGTCCTGGTCAACTCAATACTGAGCAAATGTACACATGTACTTCTCTCTGGATCTGGGGGCCATTATTGCACAGCCTGAGTATCATGGCTAATTTGTGTTCTGCCTTGTTCAAAATACAGATTGCCTTTGATAGAAACTGACAGGAAATAGTATCCCCCTGCAAGCTGCCAAACTAAAGAGAGTCCAAGAAAGTCTACACCCTTCCCAAATGACAGTTGACCTGTTGAAAGCTGTACTTCTGAGAATAAAAAATAACGTCTAAACCCCAAATAGGCTAATCTAAAAGCATTCAAGTTATTCAGGCTGCTTCTCCACCTAAAGTACATTATCAAAATCTGCAAATAAAACAATACTGTAACATCTCACGAAAGCTCTCCTTGGTAGAAAGAAGCAAATAGACACAGAAACGTTGCCCCAAAACAGAGTGTGCTCAGAAAGCTCAGGGGGAAATCTAATGGTTTAACTTAAATCAAGGCTCTCAACAAATGTTTGCTGAAGCAAATTAAAATCAATAAATTTCCCTAAGGTTTAAATCATATAAAAGAAGTAAAAAATTATAAATCATCACCACACTGAAATCCTTCTCTCAATTAGTATTCTTCCATAGTCGATGAACTGGTGTTTTGATGGATACAGTGGGGTGTGACCATGTTGGAGGGTTGCCCTGGCAGTGCCCAAGCTTTGGGGGATTGTTTCTGGGGTGCCACCATAGTCCAAGCGTGAATTCCAGACTGAGCTAAGCTCCCTCCTTTAGGAGTCTCAATGGAAGTATCCCTTTCTCCTGAGGAAGCTCTTTGGGGGAAACTATTCTGTCGTTGGTTTCTTTTTCATATGTCTTATACGGCCACCTCATTCCCCAATAGGACTTGAAGCATTTCAAGCAGCAGAGAGTGAAATAAACTAAATGTATTCTAAAATGCTCCCAGATTTAGAGTCTAGAGAATTTTTTATAATATTAAAATACATAAAACAGCTGAGTTAAAAATTAAAATGGATCAGAAGTCATTTGGGAAGTAATGAAATCAAAAGAAGGATGTGAATCCATATGGAAAGACAAACTCTGCTGGTAATAAACTCATGGAGGAGTTTTCCACATGATACTTCTGGTGGGAGACCTTAAGAAGCAGAGTACAAATGTCTCCAATTCATTCATTAATTCAACTCTGTTCATTGGCAAAAATTGCTGTGTGCACTGCAATTTTGCTTAGAAAATATTCTTCAAATAGCTGTTTCTGAACTTGCCCTTTGCCCAAAGCCAAGGATGTAACGTTTAATTACACTCAACAAGTCAAGTAAACTCAAAACAAAAATTCAAACAAAAAGATTACTCAACCAATACATTCTGCTAGAAAACGAAGGTTTTAGCTAAGACCTTTTGGTATTCCGGAGATGTAATCTTGTCCCAGCAACAGAGTTTAGAGACTATTCGGTTCTCATTGAATAATGTGTCGCTTGAACTGTTTCTCAAAATGCAGTTTCAAACATGTTTCAGCAGGAGGCTGTATATTGCAAGCTTGGGCTCTTTGCTAAGTGATGCAGGATGTGGGAGTCTACATTTTTAATTGATGCCAGAGAAGCAGAGTAGACATCCTATTTTGACACTTAGGAATACAACTTTTATCCTTGTTTCAGGAAACAGTCCCGTCGCAATATAAAGACAGATACAGGGGTGTCTGTGAATAGGAACAAATTTTTTCTCAAAATTAAAGATTTTTTTTTTTTTAGCTCCTCAAATGCTTCTTACATGATAGAAATGCCTCTGACAAGGAAAAAAATTTTAAGGCAGATATTTGTTGATAGCATGCTGTATTGATTAGACCTCTTTAAGATGACATTTAAAGTAGCACTGAAACATGATGCTCCCCACCAAGAAGAATTAGCTGGAAGAGGGTACTTTGCTCACTACTTTGGGGTAGCAGCATGGAGCTCTAAAATGGAGTTGCCTGTATCCTCTCCTCAAGATGTGGAAGAATGACTGGCAATCCGTAGAGGACAAGGATAATAATAACATCTACCTCATACCAAAAAACCCCCCAAAAAACCAAAAACAAAAAAAAAACTCTTATCCCTCCTTCTCTCAAAATGGCTCATGCCGAAGACATACTGAAAAGCTGGGTTGTCCCATTAATGTTCCCTTACAGAGAAAACTTTCACAATTGTACATGACTTGGACAAATGCCCATCACATGCCAATAGTTTCTTGGCTACGTGAAGTCACTCCCGGCTAACCAAGAGTATTAAAAGAAAAATGTGCTCCCCACTCTCTAACAGCTTACCAGACCCCTCAGCACTACCACTGCAACTGCCCGCCTCATCCAGAAAAAGTGTCACTGCCCACCTTCTCAGAGGGGAGAAGCTAGAGCCGACTCATAGCTTGTGTTAGAAGATGGGTGTGAGAACCTGCACTTCTTTACCCACCCCCAGAATAGACATATTTCAAGAGTGGCATCTGGCAGATCTCATCATCTCAAGCAAATGTATAGAAGTGCTCCAAAATAGGATGCCCAAAAGCCTACTGCCCTCACAGCCTGTTAAAATAAATGGAGAGAGGAATATGCAGAGGACATTGATTATCCTGGCTGGAGTGTGCCCAAGTCAGAACAATTAATGTACCCTAAATGTGTAAATAATCACCCTCAATATTTGAATGATTTCAGTAATTGAGAATCATCTTTTCTTCATCCGTTTCACCTCCAAAACAGCCCTCCCTACAATTCAGTCTCTATTAGCAATCTGCTGAGACATTAATTGAATATTGACCCAAAGAAATATCTGCTACCTGTGGCATCACTGCAATTCTCCAACCGAAAACCAGCTCTAAATTTCACAGCATGTAAAGAATTCCATCTCACTGCTTTGATTATATTTTAACTGCTAGTACTTGGAAGCCAAAGGATTTTATTTAAAAGTAAGGATTAAAAAAAATTCAAGACAACTGCAGTATAATGGGAAAAGCCCTGGATTAGCAGTCAGGAGTCTCAGCTTTCTATTACTGCACTGTTCTTCCAAACTCTATGTCTATGTACCATTTGTTCGTTTATTCAACTATTTACTAGTTCATTTATTCTTTTATTCAACTATTTACTAAGTGCCTACTCTGAGCTAAGCACTGTGTCCGTTTCTCTGATTCTTCATTTGTTTAAAGGGCAATATTTGTATCTATTCTGACAAACACACTGGGTTGCTATGAGTATTAAAATTGTTTATGTGGTAGCTCCTAGTCAACAATAAAGCACTGTGCAATTAGGAAGTGGCTATTATTAAGAACATTCTAATCTGTTTGACTCTGCAGATGACCACATCAAGGGGTGTATATGTATATAAACAGAATTTGTGTGTACATGATATGTGAATCGTGCACAATGCTGTGTGTGGTACAATATACGTGAGCTATACCAAACAAAATGTCATTTGTGGAATTAATAGAAAAGGCAAGGCAGGATATCTAAGTGAAGAAAACAGTGAATGGTCTTAGATACCCATGAAATAACTAAAAAAGGGGCCAAATGAAATTTACAATTTATAAGACAATACATGGAGAGAAGCAACAGAACATGCTGCTTTATGTTGTATTCTGGAACCAGGTAGTGTAGGTGCAATTATTGGCTCTACCACTTCCAGCTGTTGCCTAAGAAAAGTGATCAATTATAGTATCCACCTATGGATTTGTTGGGTGGACTCAATGGACTAGCATATTAGAGTTCATGTTATACAGCACATTTTAAGTTTCCCTAACGATGAGCTGTTTCTAATGCAGAGACTTTTCCATCTTGTATATTTAAGGGGGGCTATCAGAGATAACGATGCTTATAAATCACTTTGGTGAATTTTACTACAGGCACATATAGGTTTTTATGTCACTTCTCTATTCGAGTATCTATAAAGACTTCATGTGGCCTACCAGGTACGGTCTCAAGTTGTTCAATGGTTTTTAAAGCCTTATGTCATCAGCCACTATCCAAACATTTCTCACATTTTCTAACATGAATTCTATAGTTCAATTACATTAACTGCCCCCACTATTGGCTCCTTTCCATTAGCATGAATTAATGGTATATCTCCCCTCTTGAAAGAAAATTCTGTTGATCTTCCTTATTTCATTTCTTTGCTTCCTTTTATAGCAAAGCTTCCTAAAAGAATTATCTATACTTGCTGTCTGAATTTCCTGGTGCATTCTCTCTTGAACCTATTCTAAGTGGGTTTTATTCCCTACTAGTTTCCCAAAAACAGCTCTTGTCAAGGTCAGTAATCTGAGCATCGTCAAACCCAATTGCCATTGCTCAGGGATCCTCTTACTCACCTATTAAGTAAAAACTGACTTTACCGATCACTTCCTGCCTTTTGAAACACTTCCTTCATTTTGGCTTCTAAAACTCTACTCTTTCAATTCTTCTCTTACATTATTTCTCAGTCTTCTTTGCTGGTGGTTCCTTCTTATCTTCCTGTCCTCTAAGCATTGATCTAACTCAGGACTCAATCCTCAGACCTCTTGTCTTCCTACACTAACCCCCTAGCTCAACTTATCCCATAATACGGCTTTAAAAACTAAGTGCAAATTTCTCTCAAATTTATATTTTAGGTTCTTCCTCTCTCCTGAAATCCAGACAAACTTCCAAATTCTATTCGTTGGTTCCATCCGGAAAGCTAAAAAAACTTAAAGTTTGTATGTCCTACAGAACTCTTGATCATTCCACCCATGGCTGCTACTACTCCATCTCCCTAAATTCAGTAAATGGAGACTCCATTCAGATGAAGTCTTTCTTGATCAGCCTCTTTCTCTCACACTCTACATTCAATCCATCAGCAAATCCTGCCAACTCCTTGTTGAAAATATATTCAACATCTAATCAGATCTCATAGTTTCCACCACTGTCCAAAGGCCCCTTTGCCCTTCAGATGGACTTTTTTTTTTTTTTTTTTTTTTTTTGCGGTACGCGGGCCTCTCACTGTTGTGGCCTCTTCCGTTGCGGAGCACAGGCTCCGGACACGCAGGCTCAGCGGCCATGACTCACGGGCCCGGCCTCTCCGCGGCATGTGGGATCTTCCCGGACCGAGGCACGAACCAGTGTCCCCTGCATCAGCAGGCAGACTCTCAACCACTGCGCCACCAGGGAAGCCCTCAGTTGGACTTTCTCCAAGAGCCTCTCTCTGTGCTTTTGCCCTAGTCTCCCTACAGCCTGTTCCTGCACAGCAGCCAGAGTAAGTGTTTAACATAAGTGCATCACCACTCCCCTCAAATATCTAAACGGTTTCCCATTTCAATCCGTCGAACCCAGTATCTCCACCACAGCCCTCTCTGGTGCCTTCACTAAGGCCCTATATGATCTGGCCTCTGTTTCCTCTCTGACCTCATCCATCACTCCTCACCAGCTCCACCATCCACCTTTTTCTGCTTCACCTACACTGCCCTTCCTTTTCTTCCAACACACATTCCTCCACAAGATTATAAGCTCCATGAGAGTGGAAACGTGGGCATTTTATAAACTGCTGCATCCCCTGAACCAAGAACAGTGCCCAGCACGTTCATATTCCCACTGAAAGAACAGACTGAATGAATGATGACGCTTTCTCTCTATTGTTCCATAAATAATAGCTCCTACACACTGAGTGTCAACCCCAATGCCTACCCTATGTCAAACCTTCATGAAAACTCTGAAAGCAACCGTTATTATCCCTAGGATGGAGATGAGGAAGCTGAATCCCTGGAAGGTTATATTGCACGTCCCAGATCACACAGCTAGAAAGTGGCAGTACTGAGATTTTAACTAAAGTCTCTGATCTTTTCGCTAGGTCTCTCTGCTCATTAAATATTCCACAATCACTTCTATCCCTTCACCTGGTGTTCTTACCATATCCGGAATGCCCTCCTCCAACCCTAAATCTCAGATTGCTACTACAAATCAACACGTCTCCTAGTAATTTCCTTTTTCAACATCCCACTCATCTATATGAATCATTCCAATTCATATCAGTGTCTCCATTCTCAGGATTAAAGCAGTTAAAGTTTGTGAAGTACCGTAGTCCTCTCGAGTATACATGTTTTCCATAGTTTTCTAATCTGTATGTGTGTCAATCTTATCTGCCAAACAAATACAATTCAGGGCCTTATTTTGGAACCTATTTTATTAAAATGTCTTTCTGCCTCATATCTTGGTCATCGTGTTCCTAATAGGTGTTAAACGATGGGTTGACCAGAAGATACACAAATATGTGTAAGAATACAACATACCTGGATGTCAGAAGATACAAACCTCACTGTTGCCATTCAAATACTCTTATCAGGCTTCCCTGGTGGCGCAGTGGTTGAGAGTCCGCCTGTCGATGCAGGGGACGCGGGTTCGTGCCCCGGTCCGGGAAGATCCCACATGCCGAGGAGCGGCCGGGCCCGTGAGCCATGGCCGCTGAGCCTGCGCGTCCGGAGCCTGTGCTCCGCAACGGGAGAGGCCACAACAGTGAGAGGCCCGCGTACCGCAAAAAAACCACCACCACCACCAACAAAAAACTCTTACCATTGGACATAAAAGCTCAGAGAGTAGAGGTCCATTTGCTTAGATTAATCAAAGTCTCATACATCATGATTTTCCTTTCTAATCCTGCTAACCCTCAGTTATCACATTTGTAAATTGAGGACACTCCACAAATGGTCACTGTTAGGTATAGATACTGAAATAGATGCTTAATCATTTTCTACCACTGAGACTAAAGTGTGTGTTAAGGAGATGTTTATTTGCCTCAAGTGCTTGGATTTCATTCCCCTCCAATTTAGACTGAAAGCAGATGAAAAATTCATGTTTCTTAAATACCACGTCCCTAACATTGCTTGCTGTCTTACGAAACTCTGCCCAGCTCTTTACTACTATGGAATGAATTCTAGACTTCTCTGACTCACACCAAAAACTCCTCACCTCTAGAGCCCACTCTCTACAAACTGGCCCATGACTTTGTAACTAACAGTCCAGGCCAATAAGCTTGCTCATTTTAAGTAGTTCAATGAGATATCATATGCACATAATACATTTACTCTATCCTTTGTCCCTTGCCCAGGTAAGTTCACCTGCACAGTGCACCTTTTCCACCCTCACTTTAGGAGCGACATGCCCCCCTTCTTCAGAGTCCAGACATCTCCACTGAGAAAAAGGAAGCCACCAAAGCAGAACCCTGTCATCATCACAACCTCAAACAAACAAACCTGTTTGTGCCTGTTTGGTCTTCTTCCCTCAGATTACAATGGGGAAAATGTCACTATTGTTATGAAAGACAAATGCGTCCAGCCATACTCAGAATCCCCTACCTTACTGTCTTCTCAAGACCTCTCCCCTGAAACTTGTCTCTCCATCTCTTACCCTCTCCTGAGTAATTCTCACCAGCATTCAAATATGTTTCAACACATCCCAGCTGGAGGGAGGAGAAAACACCTCACCCAGCTCACTTAACCCCCAGGTGCTTTTCTACTCTCCCTAATAGTCTACACGTGCATTCCCATTTTGGTCCATTCGAACCACATTTCTACCCATCTTTCTACCAATATTTCTACCAATATCATCCTGGTCAAAGTTGCCAGTGACCTCTATTTTGCCAAATGTAATGGACTCTCCCTTGTCCTTATCTTTTTTGATGTAGGCTTTGGCATAGTTGCCCACTCCATCATTCTTGGTTTCTACATCTCTAAACTCCCAGCTTTCTTCCTACTTGCCTGGAGACTTCTCTCAGTCTCTCTTTCTCCTTTTCCCTTAACTCAACTCTAAATGTTTGTTCTAAACTTGGGCCTGGGCTGTCTTCTTTTTTATGCTCTACAATATATCTTGAACATATTCACTTCTCTGCATCCCCATTGAAATTGTCCCTTCCCAGGCCATCATCCTTGCTAGCCTAGTCCACTGAAACTGCCTCCTCACTGGTTCCCCGGTCTTGTATCTCTTCCATTTGCCATTCAACAAGAATGATCCTATTAAACACAAATCAGTTCACTTCACTCTCCTGCGTAATACCCTCAGTGGCTTCTTATACACAGAGGATAAAATTCAGCCTCTTATATTGATCTCCAAGGCCTTGCATCATCTGCTCCCCCCACTCTTCTACCCTGCCTCAATAGGACTTGAGTAGTCAATCTTGTACCCGTCACATTTAGCTCACTGTGCTTCAGCCACAGTGGTCTACTTTCAGTTTCTCAAATAAGCTAAGTTCTTTCCCATGTCACAGCCTTTACATTTTACACATGCTGTTCCCTCTTCTCAGAACACCCCTCTTCCATCTTCATATGATCGCTTCCTTCAAGTGTAGCATAAATGTCACCTGCTTAGAAAGGGTTTTCGCATGACCTCAAAATTCAATCAAAATGTCTTTCCCACCCTCAGTTTTCTCTGTTTGGGGACTATGTCTTCATCATAGCACGTATCTAACTGTTTTATGTATTTGTTTAGATTTTTGTCGTTGTTTAATTGTTTCTGCCTCCTCTATTAGAATGTAGCCTGGGACCAGGTCTGCTTTTTTCCACATTGTGTTCCCCCACGCCTAGCATAGTTCCTAGCTCATAGTGGGTACTTAGGAAATACAGATTGAATGAATCAATGAATATGTGCAAGATTTAAGAGTATACCTGCTAATATTTCATGATTCCATTTATATAACATATCCAGAATAGGCACATCAATAGAAACAGAAAGATGAGCCAGTGCCTAGGGCTTGGGGTAGCTGAAAAGAAAGACTGCTAAAGAGTACGGGGTTTCTTTCTGGAACAATAAATATGTTCTAAAATGGACTGTGGTAATGGTTGCACAACTCTTCAAATACACAGAAATCACTAAATTGTACACTTTAAATGGGTGAACTGTATAGTATGTAAATCATGTCACTATAATGCTGTTCCCTCTCCCACCATAGACAACATTTAATTAATTCGTGGGTTGACTGGGTTGTTTGTTTACATTTCATTGACAAAAGATGTACACTAACCTACATTTTATTTGTTTTATAGTACTTAAGGGTACTATCAAAAGCAAATGAGAGCTTCCCTGGTGGCGCAGTGGTTGAGAGTCTGCCTGCCGCTGCAGGGGACACGGGTTTGTGCCCCGGTCCAGGAAGATCCCACATGCCGCGGAGCGGCTGGGCCCGTGAACCATGGCCGCTGAGCCTGCGCGTCCGGAGCCTGTGCTCCACAACGGGAGCGGCCACAACAGTGAGAGCCCCGTGTACCGCAAAAAAAAAAAAAAAAAAAAAAAAAGTAAATGAATATGGGATAATGCTAACAAGGCAGTCAAATAGTAAAGAAGTATTTATCCAACTCCTACTACATACCATGTGAGATATTGAAGGAAACTAAAAAGAAAAATGCCTCAAACCTGCCCTTAAAGAATATGAAGAATCAATTTAATGCAGGTTAAGGTAAGAGGGAAACAGTGAAGATCACTATATCGGAAACCTCTTATTACCCATCTCCCATCCTCCTCCATCCCTTTTTACTCCAACTGGTATTTCAGCAACCAGCAACCTCCCATCCTCCTCCATCCCTTTTTACTCCAACTGGTATTTCAGCAACTGGTATTTGTGCAAGTGTAACCTAACAACCCCTCACTTCACCTTTCTACCAGGGGCCTCCAGTGCAGCCACAGTGACATTGCAAAAATGCTTAGCAATTCCAACATATGTGCAAACCTAGAGTAGGTGGGAGTTAACCACTGGTACAACCCTGGGATTTTATACATAAATACTCCACTCTTCTGTGTCTCAGATGCACAATTATCAGGTGTAATGTCCACTATTTCTCAAAAGTTTGCCCAGTGGGATTGAGTCAAAGTTGCCCACAGCAGCAAACAGCTCAAAAATTCACCTTGGATAGGTTATTATTGCTTCCCTCTTCCTCTTTTGCAAGTGTTCCACTTCTGCATCCTCGGATCACTTCCCAAAATCAACTACTTGTGTGAAAGCCCTTGTCTTGAGTTCTGCTTTGGGAAGGAGGAGTCTCAGTTTCAAGCAACCTTCAAAGTCTATTTCTCTGTTCTTATCACCTTAGCAAGAGGAACCAAATAATCTGAATTCAAATCATGGCATCACGTCAATCAGATAAGATAGCGAAAAATTCTGCTTAGGTCTACACACTTGCCAAGCTACTTTGCTCAACAATTAATTTCATTTCAATTCATTCATTCCTTCATCAAATATTGATTGCCCACTATAAACCAGGCTCTCTTTCAAGTCCTGGAAATACAGCAATGGACACAACAAAATCTACAATCTCAGGAGGAGAGGATTAAGAAGTACAAACTACTACATACAAAATATATAGGCTCTACTCAATGCTCTGTGGTGACCTAAATGGGAAGGAAATCCAAAAAAGAGGGGATATATGTATAACTGATTCATGTTTGCTGTACAGTAGAAACTAACATTGTAAAGTAACTATACGTCAATAAAAATTAATTAAAAAATGTAATAATAAAAAAATGAAATAAACATGAGAATCTCAAAAAAATAAAATAGAATAAAATAAAATAGCTATACATATATAATACAACACAGGGAATATAGCCAATATTTTATAATAACTATAAATGGAATACAAACTAAAAATTGTGAATCACTATGCTATATGCCTGAAGTTTATACAATATTGCACATCAACTATACCTCAATAAAAATATATCTACACTCTCTGGAGGTTATATTCTAGTGGAAAGAAACAAACAATAAGTAAGTAAATATATAATATGCCAGCTAGTCATAAGTGGTGAAATTAAAAAAAAATAGTAAAGTGATAAGTGCTGGGGAGAGGTAGTGACAAGAGAAGGAATCTCTGAAAGAGTGGTATTTGAGCAGAAATCTGAATGAAGCGAGAAGTGAACCTGAAACTACCTGGAGGAAATCGTTCCAGGCAAATAGCATAGCAAGGGCAAAGGCCTGCAGTTAGGAATGAACTTGGTCTGTTCAAGAAAGAGCAAGAAGGTAGTAAGTCCCCTACGGAGGAACCTTCAAGTTGCAAACTTTCAAAGAACCGAAGAGGTTCACGAAGCAGGAATCGGCAAGGGGATTTTCTTTATTTGAGGCGGCACTGCTAGTTTTTGAGGCACAGGACCCGAATGTAGAACAGTACACGAAGGTTACAGCAGCCGTTCAGAATACAATCCAGTGCTACCATGTCATCTATGATGAGAAAAAAAGAGCTACTACCCAGACATCACCAGATCATGTTTTCAAGAGGGTAGATAGAACTGAATCCAGCAAGGAACCAGAACCTGTACCATCAACGTCAGGTGTGAGTGAAACTGCAGCTTGCCCTCCGTCTCCTATTGCTGACGATCCTTCAGCTCTACCATCTCCCACCTCCTCTCCCTCCTCCAGTCAGTAACTCTTCTTGCCGGTTCACTCGAAGCCAGCCTCTGTATGCCAGCTGTTGTACTGCACTACTGTACTTTTCGAGGTACTGCACTGTACGATTAAAAACGTTTTATTTTTTGTGTTTGTTTGTTTTAATGTAATGTTTGTGTGAAAAGTATTATAAACCCATTACAGCATCACACTATATAGCCAATTGTGTTAGTTGGGTACCTAGGCTAAATTTGTTGGACTTACAAACAAATTGGACTTATGAATTCACTCTCAGAACAGAACTCATTCGTATGTACGGGTCTTACTGGAGAGCTGGAGTTGAAGGAGCTCAGAGGAGAACAGCAGGAAAGGGGCAGCATAGCTCTTGAAGGCCAAGAGACAGAAGTTAGAGGAAATAAGAGGAAGCCATGGGGGAGTTTTGAAATGTGACTGAATTTACAATTCTATAGGATCTTTCTGGCTGTTGTGTGGTGAAGTCACTTTAGGAGGGCAGAGGTGGAAGCCCAGAGACCGGTGAAAAAGCTTTAACAGTGGTCCAGGAGGGAGAGAACAGTAGATAAAGATGCAGGGAGGGAGAAAGCATTCAAATGACTTAAGCATCTAAAAGAAAAGTGAACATGTTAATCCTGCTCAAGTATTGTTTTTCTTGCAAATGAACGTTTTGACCAAAAGCTAAACTCACATTAAACAAAGAAAATTTTAAATGAATTTTTAAATAAGAAAGTATAAACAACAGTTCAAACTGTTGACAAAGAAGAACAAAGTCTTATTTTTAAGCGCTTACGTTAAGGAGAGAACTTAGATCAGCTTCCTCAGCCATTATCTACAGGAAATCAAAAGTCAGATGTAAATTACACAAGCCAGGAGGGAAAAGAAAATCCTAGGCTCACTAGTAGAAAGATTGGAAAATTAAAAGGAATTTAATGAATACATTTAATGGAGAAATTTAGGGAATAAACCAGCACAGGTAAAGGAGAGTGCAAATATTCCTTAAAAGTACGATTGCCAATTCCTGTCATTCAGAACACCGGTATGAGGGGAAATCTGAGGTTTTACTGAAATGATAAGATTTCAGATCTACAGATTTTTTTTACATAAATGTAATATAGCATAATTTTTAAAATATTTCCAGAAGACTATTTTTAAAATACCATTTGCTTCTTCATTTATTGCATCTCCTCCCCTCACACCTTTTTAAAAAATGATACTCGCATGAAGATTGAACCTAGATGTAAACATGCAAATAATACTTTTTTATGACACAGGTAGGTATCTTTTTCACTCTTTAACAAACACTCTATATATTAATGGCCAACACTTACTTAGTAGTTACTATATGCTAAACACTGTCCTATGTACGTTGCATATATAAAAGCATTTAATCCTCCCAACTGTATTAGGCATGTGTTATAATTTGTTCCATTTTACAGATGAGGAAACTGAGGACCTAAAAAGTTAAATATTTTGACTAAAGTCTCACAACTGGAAGCCAGAATTCAAACCCAGGCAGTCTGGCTCTGTGTTCTTAACCACTATACATACCATCTCCTATTGTGCCGTGTAGCCGGTAGCTTGGTTTCGGAGGAAAAATCTAGCAGCAGCATCTGGAGGATGTAATTGAAGGAAAACAAGGGAGGGGCTGGGAATACTCATCTCTCCTCAATAGCTAATTCCACCAACACCAGGGAAGATGCAAGTGACATTTTCTAATCCTGCCAAACATCTCACCCAGAAGTGTGAGAGATTCACCTTCCACATTGTAGGCAGCTTCTCATATCCTGAGGATTTTCGTCCAGTCGTAGCAGTCAAGTGCTAACCTCTTCTGTAATAATACCAGGGCATCATGCCAGAAAAGCTGGGTTTTTACTCAGTGGGGTGAACAAGACCTAGTTTCAAATACTAGGCTTCCTTACTTCTTATCTAGAGATGTCATTTAAAATTTCATTTAAAAATACCCTTGCCATTAAGAGGACCTTAATATGAGAGGAAACAATTCTATTTAATTCCAGGGGTTTTTGTCTTCCAACTTAACTGAATGACAAATTTCAAAATACCATTCAACCAAAGCATGCCTCCTTCTTCAAAATTGGTCTTAAGACGCTCTCTCAGGAAATCTTCCCAGACATTCCCAAACAATTCATGCAGTAGCCTCAACACATAAATACAATTAGGCTTTCACTTTATAGTACTTAAATTTAGCCTCATAAAAATCCAACCTAGAAGATCCTTAGATATTAGTATCTGCATTTGCTGAGTATAGAAGTTAAGGGACAGAGAGCTTAAATGTCTTCCATAGGATCATATAACTTGATAAAATATGGAGAAGCTATGTGGATACGGCTTCATAAAAGTGAAGACCAGACCACTCAATCATCCACTGATGGTGGGTCAATCATTTAGCTGGCTGACTGATTAGCCTGTGCCCAGTTTCATGCTAATCAACAGAGTTTCATAGAGAATCATTCGAAACTCCCAAGCAAGTTCCTTAACCACCCAGACCTGCTTCCTTATCTATATAATGAAGCTAATACTAGTACCTATATCCCAGAATTATTTTGAAGATTAAATGAGGTAATGTATGTCAGCATTTAGCACAGTGCCTGGCACAAAGGTTTTTAATAAACTTAAAGAAAAAACTTTGTAATTAAAGCTAATAATAACTGAGCTTCTCTCATCAGAAGGGTAGAAAGGTGGCCTGGATGACATATGTCAGAAATGATGGATAAAGTCTTTCCCAAACCTGTGAGACTATGGGAAGAGGTGATATAAGTTGGCTAATATAAGTTCTTGGCTAATATAAGTTCTTTTTACCCCATTTGCTGAGATAGGAGCACTTTCTCAGAAACAGTCATACATTTACAGAGAAAAATCTTACAAACAAACAAAAAATTAAAGGAGTTTCAGAGACACACCAAAATAAACTGATCAAATGTTTGGATTAACCAACTCATTTATTTTTCCATTACGATTCCTGCCATTTCCTATTGCTTACACATTTAAAAACAAAAACCAAATATAGCAACCAAAATTAAATCATAAAAAATAATAAATGTGGCTTTTAGCCTAGTCCTATGATTTAGCATTTTATTATATACTCCCTGTGTCATTCTTTAGTTTCTTCATATGTCTTAGCTATTCAAAGTACATTAGGAGAAGCTCAAGACAACCACATCGTATACTTTCTTTTTATTCCCTGCAACACTTACTATAACTTCCAGTACATAATAGATGGTCAGTACCTTGATATCATGGTAGTTGTGAACTAGACTCCATATTAGCTGGTGGCCAGGACATGGTGCACATGGAACTCTCACACATGACAAGAGGGAGGTCAGAATTGGTACAAACGCTTTGGAAAAATATTTGACAGTATTTACAAAAACTGAACCGATACATACCCTATGTATGACCCAGCAATTTCACAACTGGTATATATTTAGCAGATACACATAAATACGTGCACCCCAAAAATTGTCAAAGATGATCAAAGCAGTATTACATGGAATATCCCCAAACTGAAACAATCTAAATGTTTTTCCAAGATAGAAAAAATAAGTGACTTATGACATACTCATATTATAGAATACTGGGTAGCAAAGAAAACAAACCCTTCCCTCTCATATCAATAATGGTGACTCTCACAAACATAACGTTAAGCAAAAGAAACCAGACCCAAAGAGGTTCATACTCCATGATTCAATTTACATAAGGTCAAAAACAGGTAGAATGAACCTATAAAGACAGAAACCTGAACAGTGATTGACTGCCTTTGGGAGAGGGACATAAGAGGGACTCATGTAGTACGAGGAATAAAACATACTGCTGTAAATAAAAAGCTTCAGGATCAGCATTATACTCCACTGCCACCTTCCCCCTGCCTGATGGTATCACTGTAATTTATGAATATTTTATAGGAATTCTAAAAGGCAGGGGAAAGAACATCAGAGCAAGAACATTGGTCCATACGACCTTCTTTGAGGTTCTATTGCTTCCTTGAAATATCAGCTCTGCAAGTCAGTTAAGTTGCTAAACTTCTCTCTGTGCTCCCTCATCTGGAAAATAAATGTATTGAACTGACATCTTTTATCCTCTAGGTGACATAATATATAGTGATTCACTTGTACATAAAAAGTAAAACAAAAATACGCTATGATTACAACTGTTTAAGAACTATTTAAACATCAGAAGAAACTATGAGAAGCTACTATTAACTGCTCTTAAGTGATGATGCTGTCAAACAGTTTTAATACAAATAAAACTTGGAAACAAGAGATCCCATAGTAGTATGAACAGAACAGCATTACCAGAAAAATAAGAGCCAGATGGTTTTAACACCAGCCCAGAGGATCCTCAATCCTCCAACCTGTCTCAGTTGTGTGAACAATATCATGTGTCCCTTTGTCCAGTCAATGGAAAAAATCTTCAGGGACTGGCAATGACATAAGAGGGCAGGTCACAGCAATTAAGTCTTGCAGTGGCTTCTGCTTCATTGTGTTTGCATAGACCATAGGCTATAGTACTCTATATATTACAGGTATTCAGTAAATATTGGTAGATTTGATTCCTTGGGATAAAAAAGAAGAAGTGTTCTGTGAGGCATACACTTCAGTCAAAAAAGACATTTCTTGGTTTCTCCTTTTAGTGGGAATGTAGCAATCTTGTCATCTTCACCCTCCTTAAAGGAACTAAGAGAAACCCTGGCTCCTCCCTGAGCAGCCTGCTTCCCTTGCGTCTCAAGAGTTGGCTTTCTCTCCTACAATCGGGTCTGGAAGTGAAGTAGGTGTCCTCCTTGCTTCTCACTGCAGCATCCCTCTCCAGTTATATTCTCATATTGCAATACATTCTTCTCATTACAGTCTCCTTCTCTCCTCCATAAAATTCCCTAGCTTGGAATCTCATCAGACATAATCACCCCAAGCCCACCATGTTGACATCATCTACTAATACCTAGTCATTTCTCTTATCGTTTGACTATTTTAGCTCCTAATTTACTGTGACTCTCTAAAATCCTATCTTAATTTTTGGCTATTTCAATTCATACATAAATAGGCCTTCCAACACCCTGGCCTCTCCCCAAATTTCTTTCCTCCAATAATCATGCCCTACACCCTATCCTAAGCACTGAATCTCAAGTCACATTCCTCACCTTATTACCTACAAATCCTCCAAAATCTAAAATTCATGCATCCCATCTCCTGATCATTTCCTGTCTTTAAGTACATTCCTCCTAGTTCCTCAGATCACTCTGACAATGCTTAAACCTCTTAGGAACTTGCAGAGCATTAATTCTACTCATTTTCACTGTCCTTCACCCTTCTGATCTCTCTCCACCCTCCTAAATAGATTAAAATTCCATGTAAAATTATTATAATCACTTCCTTACATATATTCTTGAATCCTTTCCTCTCTCACCATCATCATCTCGCATTAGTCTTCTAACAGGTCCTCTGGCTTCTATTTTTATCTACCAACAACCTATTTGCAACACAGCAGCCAGAAGGATCCTTTAAAAACTTAAATCAGATCATGTAATTTTTCTATTCAATACCCTCAGTTGGCTTCCATCTCAGAGTAAAATCCAAAGTCCAAGCACTAGCTTATGAGCCCAGCCATGACCGGTGCCCCTTTTCTCTGACTTCCTCTCCTCCTCCTACCCTTCTGTTCACTCACTGTAGGCCAGTAACTGATCCCTTCAATGAGCCTCAAACCCACCAGACATGCCACACATCAAGGTCTTTGCACTGACTGTCTCCTCTGCCTGGAATGTCTCCGTGATTTTCTCCTTTGTCTTCAAGTTTTGCCCAATCTCAGCTGCTAAATGAGGCTTACCTTGAAATCCTGTTTAAAATTGTAACCCACTCACCCCAGACTAGCACTCCTGACCCTCCACACCTGCTTTATTTTTCTTTTTACTACTGCACTTTTAAGCAACTACTATATTATAAAATTTGTTTATTTATTATGTTAACTGCTTTCCCCTTGCTCCTCAACTGCTAGAATTTAGACTCCATGAGTGCCAAAGTTTCGATCTGTCTTGTTCACTTATACATCCCAAGTACCTAAAGCAACGCCTAGTATATAGTAGATGCACAATAAATATGCTTAAAGAAATTAAACATAAATATGTTTCTATGTGTGACTTGCTGGATTTCAAAAGAACAAAAAGCAGATTGCAGTAAAACCTTTCAGATTCCTCATGTGCAATCTTTCGATAAGAAGTGGGCTCAGAAAGATTAGAAAGTTCCTATTGACACATAAAAGTCTAAAAGTTGATTTCGGTGTTTTCCGCCATAAGTAACAAATGTCCTAATTATAGATCCACAGATAAGTCTATAAAAGCATATTTAATTTACATTTATCTAAAATGCCATATATTATAAATGGATAATGGTGAGTTAAACCATCTCAATATCAATTAACTAATGAAAAACACAAGAAAACTTTTGGAGGTGATGGATATGTCTGTTACCTTGATCGTGGTGATGGTATCACAGGTATATGCATATGTCCAAACTCATCAAATTGTATACATTAAACATGTGCAGTGTTTTGCATATCAATTTTTCCTCAGTAAAGCATTTTATTAAAAAACAAAACAAATAACTAATAAAAAGTATCATTTTATCATGAATACCAACACTTAAGAGCAGCTATGTTTAGTTAAAGAAAGTGAGAAAAAAGATGGAAACTTTTATGTCAATTCTGAAGGGTACTTCAAGGTCCTTCCAAGGTTACTAGAAATGGAGCCTTTGTTACATCTATTTTTCACTTCAAAGCCTGGTTTCCCTTATCGCTGTAAGGAGTAGATGACCAGCACTGCTCTTAAACTTCTAGTCCACATACAGGTTCTTTTCAGCTCATCTAAATGAACTAAGAAGAGAGCTGGAAAGGGTGAAGGAGAACGGGTGTCTCTGAGACTACTAAGCAACAGCTAGAAGGTGGGGGGGAGGGCAAAAAGGTGTTAAAAAGAAGAAAACTTACTTGAGCTAAAAATAGCTGTATTGTAAAAGAGAAAGAAGCATCTTGTCTCTGCTCAGACATGAGTAGAGAGGAAGAAAAAACAGCATCTCCAAGTCCAGTGGGAAATGTGACAGTGTGTAATGCCTTTAAGACAAGGAAAATGAGCTAGATAACTGCTCAATTAGTGAATCAATGAATAAGTGAATGAATTCATAAGTTGTGTGTTTATAACTCGAGGGTTGCTTTCACTGTGGGAAGGAAGAAGCCTGGGAAGAAGTGTCACATCCTGATGACCAGTCATTCTGGCTACCTTTTAAGGGTTCTACCTTTACTCATATTGCCTTTAGCCGTGCTTCTTTCTCTCTTTCCTATCAGATCTTAAAGACAGATCCATTGTGGCTTCAGAATACAGATATGCTCCTGCAAATTCACATACAACATAATTTCATTTAAAGTATGGGGGAAATACATGCTTAATTATTCAGCTATATTTATATAGCACTTTCCATTTTACTAGTCATTTTAAGGCAAGATTTTAGCACAGAAGTGCTTTCAGGGACCACATACCACCTACATCACAGTTAATCTAGTCCAAATAGTTCATTCTGGAAGCAGGAAAATGAAATCCACTGATGCTCAATGACTTGTCTAGGGTCACAGAGCTGGACTAGAATGCAGGTTCTCTCTATGTACCTCCTGCTTTCTTTCCAGCTACCCACACAAATAAATCAGGCAGGACTTACTACATGCGTTTTACAAATAAGGAAAGTGAGGTGGAGACAGGTCAGATGCCCTAAGCTGCACAAACGGTAAGCACCCGACTCAAATTTGATGCTCTTTCTGATATGTGTACCTGCCAATGGAAAGTCACATCTGGAGAAGAAACAACTGCAAAGCAAGTAAACCTTGGATAATCTACCCCCAAATCATCTATTTATTGAAATTTGCTTTTCATTATCAAGCTCTGTTCAACAAAATAAGCCTGTTTTCTCTTTCTTAATACCATTAATGCTGATAGCAAGGATTTATTATTATATTTTTTTCTTCTCTCAAAACAAATTTTCATCTCCTTGGATGACTTGGAACAGTAAAAAAATCTGTCCTGATAATAGGAGTATTGACTAGATCCTAAATTCCCTTCCATTGGATAGTTTTTGTTTTGTAAACTACATACAGATAATTTGAAAGTTCATTGCTTTAGACATTTTTTTTTTTAACTTTCCTGTCTAACTCATCTGTGCTTTTTACTGACAAAAGGAAACAGGGTTGTGAAGTGGGCCCTCTGCTGGTAAAAAGAAGAAAATTGTCATACTTTTTTTTTTTTTAACATCTTTATTGGAATATAATTGCTTTACAGTGTTGTGTTACTTTCTGCTGTATAACAAAGTGAATCAGCTATATGTATACATATATCCCCTCCCTCTTGCACCTCCCTCCCACCCTCCCTATCCTACCCCTAAAAGTGGTCACAAAGCACTGCGCTGATCTCCCCTGTGCTATGTGGCTGCTTCCCACTAGCTATTTTACATTTGGTAGTATATATGTCCATGCCACTCTCTCACTTTGTCCCAGCTTACCCTTCCCCTTACCCATGCCCTTAAGTCCATTCTCTACATCTGTGTCTTTATTCCTATCCTGCCCCTAGGTTCTTCAGAATTTTTTTTTTTTTAGATTCCATATATATGTGTTAGCATACTGTATTTGTTTTTCTTTTTCTTACTTCACTCTGTATGACAGACTCTAGGTCCATCCACCTCACTACAAATAACTCAATTTCGTTCTTTTTTATGGCTAAATAATATTTCACTGCATATATGTGCCACATCTTCTTTATCCATTCATCTGTCAATGGACACTTAGGTTGCTTCCATGTCCTGGCTATTGTAAATAGTGCTGCAATGAACACTGTGGTACATGACACTTTTTGAATTATGGTTTTCTCAGGGCATATGCCCAGTAGTGGGATTGCTGTGTCATATGGTAGTTCTATTTTTAGTTTTTTAAGGAACCTCCATACTGTTCTCCATAGTGGCTGTATCAATTTACATTCCCACCAACAGTGCAAGAGGGTTCTCTTTTCTCCACACCCTCTCCAGCCTTTATTGTTTGTAGATTTTTTGATGATGGCCATTCTGACTGGTGTGAGGTGATACCTCATTGTAGTTTTGATTTGCATTTCTCTAATGATTAGTGATGTTGAGCATCCTTTCATGTGTTTGCTGGCAATCTGTATGTTTTCTTTGGAGAAATGTCTATTTAGGTCTTCTGCCCATTTTTGGATTCGGTTGTTTGTTTTTTTGATATTGAGCTGCAAGAGCTGCTTGTAAATTTTGGAGATTAATCCTTTGTCAGTTGCTTCATTTGCAAATATTTTCTCCCATTCTGAGGGTTGTCTTTTCGTCTTCTTTATGGTTTCCTTGGCTGTGCAAAAGTTTTTAAGTTTCATAGGTCCCATGTGTTTATTTTTGTTTTTATTTCCATTTCTCTAGGGGGTGGGTCAAAAAGGATCTTGCTGTCATTTACATCATAGAGTTTTCTGCCTATGTTTTCCTCTAAGAGTTTTATAGTGTCTGGCCTTACATTTAGGTCTTGAATCCATTTTGAGTTTATTTTTGTGTATGGTGTTAGGGAGTGCTCTGATTTCATTCTTTTACATGTAACTGTCCAGTTTTCCCAGCACCACTTATTGAAGAGGCTGTCTTTTCTCCATTGTATATTCTTGCCTCCTTTATCAAAGATAAGGTGACTATATGTGCATGGGTTTATCTCTGGGCTTTCTATCCTGTTCCATTGATCTATATTTCTGCTTTTGTGCCAGTAACATACTGTCTTAATTACTGTAGCTTTGTAGTATAGTCTTAAGTCAGGGAGCCTGATTCCTCCAGCTCCATTTTTCTTTCTCAAGATTGCTTTGGCTATCAGGGTCTTTTGTGTTTCCATAGAAATTGTGAAATGTTTTGTTCTAGTTCTAGAAAATTGTCATACTTTAAACCAAAGAGATCTATGAGTTATGTTAATATCTGGTATCATCTAAAGATCTGAAATACACGAGGTCACAAATGATTGATTTTTAAGATAACCATCATATTATAGTATAGGCACTTAAAGCTGGAAAGAAAATAGATTTTCAAGGCATAGAAACTGAAACTGAATATAGAGTTTATATTTATTTCAGCATTTATATTTGTTTTACTACTAGCTGAAGTCTAACATAGCCTACAGCTAGGAAAAGAAAGTGAAATCCTCCTCAGGTTGATGGAGCCACTGCAATTTTTCACCATATTTTGCCAAGTGAACTGTCAATTGCTTATCAATTGTAAATAGCAATTGCAAGCACTGACACTGTCACTTAAATGGAAGTCACCAAATTCTGTGACTTCTTCTCCCCACCCATTTCTATCACTGCTCTTCAGTAATTCCCATCAACCTTTTAAATATCTGCTTACAAGACAAAAAAGAGAGAGAGATCCCTAGCTCACCACAAATGTTCATTACAAGTGTGTGCTCTGGACATGAGGAAGTTACTTAAACTGTAAACTATAAACTTAGGATAATATTTCTTATCTCATAAGGTTGTTTGTGGACTAAAAGGACAAAATATCTTGAGTGTTGAGAAACAGATCTTGCCCATGAAGCATGACAGACATGCTATGATGTCGATCTGTGCTATGTGATCTGTCCCCTGGCCAGCTCTCCTACCATTTTCCCTCTGCTCCAGCCATACTGACTCCTTGCTAAGCACACCATGCCCCTGAGCCTTTGCACATGCTGACCCTTATGATGCTAATGTTCTTTATACATAGAGCCTCACAGCTTGTTCCCAGTTCATTTAGGGCTCTGCACCATATCAAAAGATCAGGATCTTCACTGATCTTCCTAAGTAAAATCATATCCCTTCACCCTCACTTTCTTCCTAGCATTTATCACTTCCTGTTATTACAGTGATTTTGTTTTCTAGTCCATGTCTTCCCACTAGGAAGCAAACTCTGTGAGGCAGGGAGTTTACTTATTTGGTTCACTGCTTTTTCACAATGAGTGGAAGAGTACCTGGTTCATAGTAGGTAATCAATTAATATTTGTTGAATTAATGAATAAATGGACTTATCAGGCATACTACAGAGATAATTTCTGCTTTAAATGGGAGAGTAAACTAATGACTTCTAGAGTCCCATGCTATGATTTTATAAAGAAAGATCACCTTGAATAAAGACACCCCCATCCTCTTCACACTGATTACTAAAGTACTTTCAGAAGTCCTCATAAACAGGACTTATTTATAATAAGTCCTTTCTTATTCCTTTTTTGCAAATGAATAAATTATAAACAAGTTAATGAAATGAATTTTGACAGCACCATGAAAAAAGATTGATCAGATGTTTAAATAATTGAGTGCACTGCCACATAAAATATTTTTTCTTCTGGATTACAGTAGTCTCCTGTTATCCTCAGTTTCGCTTTCTACTGTTTCAGTTACTTGCAGTCAAGTGTGGCTTGAAAATATTAAATGGAAAATTCCCCAAATAAACAATGCATAAGTTTTAAATTGCATGCCATTCTGAGTAGCATGATGCACTCTGGCGCCATCCCACTCAATTCCAGGATCCCCAACCCTTCACGTCGTCTGTCCCTGACATCCAACCATCGACATCATCACAGTTCGATGATTCAGGATCACCTGAAGCAGATGATCCTCCTAACATATTATCCGAAGGTCAATAATAGCCTAACGCTACGTCACAATGCCTACATCATTCACCTCACTTCATCTCATCACGCAGGGATTATATCATCTAACATCATCACAAGAAGAAGGCTGAGTACAGTACAGTAAGATATTTTGAGAGAGAGATACCACATTCACATAACTTTTATTAAATTATATTGTTTTAATTTTATATTTTTAGGTATTGTTGTTCATCTCTTACTGGGCCTAAGTTATAAATTAAACTTTATTATAAGTATGCATGTATAAGAAAAAACATAGTACATAGAGGGTTCAGTACTATCTGAGGTTTCAGGTATCCACTGGGGGGTTTTGGAATGTATTCCTCAAGGATGAGGGGGGACGACTGTACTGTCTTTTTTTTTTTTTTTTTTTTTGGTGGTACGCAGGCCTCTCACTGTTGTGGCCTCTCCCGTTGCGGAGCACAGGCTCCGGATGCACAGGCTCAGTGGCCATGGCTCACGGGCCCAGCCGCTCCACGGCCTGTGGGATCTTCCCGGACCGGGGCACGAACCCATGTCCCCTGCATCGGCAGGCGGACTCTCAACCACTGTGCCACCAGGGAAGCCCTGTACTGTCTTCTTTTGATCAAGCATTTTAAAACAAATAAAATACAGCAACCAAAAATAGCTATAAAAATATTATACTCCTGAAAATGGTTAAATATTTCACATAGTTATTATTCTTTTTAAAATTAAGTTTATAATAATGCTTCTCAAGAATGAAAAAGGAAAAGTGGTAACAGAGAAAAAATATAAATTTTAAATGTGTGAATATATGCTAGTACCTACTGTTTTTTTTTTTCATTATGACACTGCCAAAACTTGTCAAAATAGAAGTATTTTAACACACCATCACACTCTACAACATCTTTTGGGTCTGATCCAAAGATGATATGCCTAGAATTCATCTCAAAGAAGTATTATACTGTACTAAAAATACTGCTACTATAAAAACCCAACTTTATAATGGACATATTTTAAGTATATCTGTTATCACTAAGGAATAAACAAAATGATGGAATTGTTAACATGTCCAAATATTCCTATCTGGCTTTCTGGTATTTCCATCTATTTAGATGCACCAGAATTGCACAGAAGAAAAATGATTGCAGTCATTTGGTGTTTAGAAAAATACCTGACACCATCCATTTTATTGCCAACATTTTAGGCCCATATTGTACATGATGAGAGAAATGACCTTTGAGAGAAAATTGTGGGGTCAAATAGAGGAAAATCAAACGACTGAAACTGACAGAAAGGACAGTTGTTGCAACCATACTTGGATCTTCTTCTCAAATGACCAACTTTTCTAAACCAGTAAATTTTGTTATTTGATTATGCTTCTCAATGAAAATCTCCATCCAAGTATACATTACAAGAAGGGAAATCCTGTAGCACATACAAACAGCTTTTTGAAAAAGAAAGGCAAAGCCATGAGAACTTCGGTATCTAGTCATTTGTAGGATCATCATATTGAATGCATAATTTCAGACCTTCATAACATTTTGCAAAGTAATAAATTACTTAAAATTGGTAAGTGAATTTTGGGAATATCTTAAGACCAAAAGGTGATACAATATGAAATCATCATATTCCCTAGTACCCATCCTTCTTACAGAGGAGAGATTATTTTACAGAGATTATCAAAAAGCAAGTGAGAAGTCTCAAGTTCCTGAGACCATTCATTTAATAAGCACTTCTTGTGTGCCTAGTATGCGTCAGGACTTCACATCTGCTGAGAATATGAAGATTATATATAGTTCCAACCTCCTTAGTCCTGACATAGCAGGCAGGACTTCTGATTTGGCAGATAACATTACCACCAGGAAAAGCTCTCAAAGAAAAGTCAAACAGAAACTAAGCATTAGATATGGAGCAATTTATACACATTCATTTGTCTATTCCAGATATAAAAAAATTCATGTAAAAGTCCAATATTATAATCTTTCAAATGACTAAGCCATCACAAGCAATGCATTTTGTCATTTCATCCATTTATCACCCCTAGAAAGTAATAAGAGAATTACATTCCTTGTTTTGCATATGAGGAAACCAATATTCTGAAAACTTTATGACATGTACAAGGTAAAAAAAATGAGATCTTAGATCTGAACTCTGTTCTGCTACCATCTAGTCTATGGTTTTTCCTTTTACAGCAATTTATCTTACCATATAAAATAAACTCTTCCTTCTGTTTGCCTCTTCAGATGCTGATGGGAATGCCTTAGTGCAAAGTACTGTATGTTAAAATAATTCAATGTACTTTGAAAAGTGCCCCCAAACAGCTTTTCCAATTACCATAAAAGCATAAAGGAAGGTGGCCCATTGAGGTAACCTCATTATCATACTTAGATGTGGTTAAGAAATATACTGTTCTCCACTAATTTTTATATCTTCTTACTATATTTTTCCAGCATTCAAAACATCCATATAAAAACATTAATTTGGAACTGTAGTATAAGATAGCCAATGAGCTCCAGGGTTTGCATTAAGTAGACCAGAGTTAGCATCTCAGCAACTCCACTAAGCTCTTCTAGAAACCTCAGTTTGCTTCAACTGTAAAACAGAGCTAGTACCGACCACCACATGTGTAAAATGCTTGGTTGAGCTCTCAGCACATGAATGCTAAATAAATCATACATTTGTATATAATTTTTAAGTGTTCTTAAGTCATTTTATAATGAATGCACAACATTACAGATAGAATCTGTAGAAATCTAGAATTTCTAAGGGCTAATTTTTTAGTCATATCCAGTAGACATTGAATAAAAGTGATTTAGCAGTGACAGTAGAACTATACCACCTGATATACATCTAGTGCCTGGAGAATTATCAATAACTATTAATTATCTGATTGTCACATTATTAAAAGTTGATGTCTGTATTTCTCCTAAGGTAAATATAAAAATAACAAAATATTTCATCTGTAATAAAACTCTTATTTTTATTACTTTTATTTTCCTGTAGGTTAATGTATCACATTGAAACTAATGAAAGGCACACATACCATCTTCCTCATATCTCAGCATTTCCGATTAAACAGACTGCTGGTTTATAAAAGTGTTGTTATTTTAACTTCTGTAGATGTTTTGTGAAGGCACAAAGGTGCCTACAGTCAGAAAGAAAATATCTCCCATTTTTCTTAGTATCTTCAAACTTCCATTGCTTACACTCCTATTAAATTTTGTCTAAGCACGAAAGTAGAAAAATCTCTACAAGAGTGAAATTGTATCCGAATTATTTCATCTCAGACTTTGTCTTATTCCTAAAATTACACTACAGAAACAAATATTTGGAAATTTAGTGGGAACTAATCCAATCTAAAACATAGTATTTGAAATTTAATCTCACCAATAACAATAGAGACTCAGTATGTTTTTGATATTATAATACTGTTAAATACTCCACAATAAAATGCACTCATAGAAGAGAAAAAATAAAATCCTCTTTTCCCAATTATTGCAAGTTAGAAAAAAAAATTACTTAAATCTAAATACTGGAGGAAAACATAGTTTGCAGAAAATAATGTAAGTGCACTCATGCTGAAGACAAACATTGCTCTGAAATTCACCCAGTTAACAAAAAGAGTTCAGGGCCTCAACACACTCTTACACACCCTTCTTACTAAAATGCTGGAAATTAATTCCTTGCCCAAGAGGCATTCATGGTCCCATATTTAAAATCATACAGGTTCACAAGGGGAACATTTAGATTATCTGCAGATACTGTCATGTGAATTTAGCCTATTATTATTATTATTATTTTATTTATTTATTTTTTTTAGCCTATTATTGAGCATTTGCAGTTTATGGACAAAGGATCAGTAAATTCAGTGGGATAGGCTATGTAAGAAGGATTAGGTTATCAGACTATAAATGAGGTAGAATTTTACTACATGGAACTCAGTGAGATAAATTCAAGTTTTGCAGCTTATAAATTTGTGGTATTTACAGTTAGGGCAGCACAATAGAAATCAATGCCTGCCACCGCCTACCTACAAATCTCTAATCATAGCATGTTAACAGGCTTGAACTACAATAGGATTAAGTAGAACATGATTTTCCCAGTTAACGTATTTTAAAAGTGTTTATTAATAAATATAACAAGAAAAAGGAAAGAAGACTTCCTGTTGCTACTGGGTACCATTTGAGACTTAAATTCATAGTAAGTCTAACATTCCAATATCCAATTTTTCAGGCAAGCGATACACCCATATATTTACCATCACACAGCATGGTAGCTCTGCTGGACTTGATTATAAAAAAGCACCTTATTACTAGCCCAATACCACAGTGTGAGTAACAAACTGCATTGTAAGATGTATAGGATTACTTAATGAATTGAAATAATATGAAAGTGCTTTGCAGTAGAATGTGTTGAAGGCAGGTCATTCCATTGAATAACCTATCTTATTCACTCAACTACTTACGTCTTTAAATCTTGACCATTTATAGTTAGGCAATACAGGAGATTCAGTATGGACATATGATAAATTAGTTGTAAGTTAAGCCATAATGTAAGGTTACTTCAAACAGAGCATAATCAAGAGGCAAAACACCATTACACTTTTACAATAATTGATATAACAGCAACAGGTTCTACCTCACAAAGCCTACCCAATTGGTCTCATCGATACAGGCAAAGTGAAAATTACCAACCTTAGATCCACTTTTCATGAATAGTGCCTAGGACACAGGAGATGCTCCTGAAATACTTGATAGCTGATTCCTGACTGATATCTTTGTGAGCAACTGTGAAACAAATTAACCAAATTTTTTAAATACACGTTACTCCACTGGGTTCTATAACAGAAAGACCAAACTGGCATCACAAATCTTGATTCTATTTTAGGCACCAAAAGGCAAATAATTAGGAAGCTACATCCTCAAGGTTACTGTGTACATTTAGAATATTAGTGAGTCAAATTTGGCACAAGATACCAATATGCAGACCTAATCAGACAGTATGTTAACAAATGCTGCTGAGTAATTAATTTTGTGTTTGCAACTTGGAAATAATTTAAAGCTATTTTCAGTTTTCAGGTACTTCTCATCTTGGCTGCCATCACTATATATACCAAAAAGCAACTCAAAGTCAGATTCAAGTAGCACTTATTAAGCAGAACTATTAAATACCAAGCAATGGGCTGGACTTTTCCATATAAATTGATGATTCTGACATCTAACCAGGTTTGGAAACCAACCTGCCAGTGTTTGAATACAATATCTCCATAAAGCCATGCTTAACTAGCTCCAGTAATAGGAAAAACAACCTGGTAAAGGCCATGCATTTTATCTTTGAAGAGCTCTATTAGCCAAAATCTGTGTTCTAAGAATGTTTATCCTACGACCTCATTGAGTCTTTCAAACAAGCCCTCTTGCTGTATTACATGAGAGCACAGCTCGTCACAAACGTGAAAACTGTTATCATTTCTCCACTTCCTTCATTTTAAAGTTGTCTGCGCATCATAGATCTTTTTGGTAGCATCCCATCTTTTTTTTTTTTTTTTTTTTTTCCGGTACGCAGGCCTCTCACTGCTGTGGCCTCTCCCGTTGCGGAGCACAGGCTCCGGACACTCAGGCCCAGCGGCCACAGCTCACGGGCCCAGCCTCTCCACGGCATGTGGGATCCTCCCGGACCAGGGCACGAACCCACGTCTCCTGCATCTGCAGGCGGACTCTCAACCACTGCGCCACCAGGGAAGCCCTAGCATCCCACCTTTTTCCTTCACATAGTTTACAACTAATGTATCAGCTGTGTGTTTACTTTTTACAGCCGGTGATTTCCACTAGGACTCTCTCCATGATTTCAAAGATCAAGGCCATTTTGTGCACACTGCACAGGCAGCACCTAAAAGAGATCAGTACTCAGAAACTATTTGATGGATGAATAAAGCAAAGAATAAATAAATGATTTGGGGGCATAAGCCCAAATTAAATTATTTTAATTTTTAAAAATTTACAGAGATAGTCACAGAAAGAGTGAGAGTGACTGATTTAGCTGGTCTCCTACACAGTACAAAATTCCAGTAAAAGACTTTTAAATTATTACTTTTTTTTTTTTTTTTTTTTGCAGTACACGGGCCTCTCACTGCTGTGGCCTCTCCCATTGTGGAGCACAGGCTCCGGATGCGCAGGCTCAGCGGCCATGGCTCATGGGCCCAGCTGCTCCGCGGCATGTGGGATCTTCCCGGACCGGGGCACGAACCCGTGTCCTCTGCATTGGCAGGTGGACTCTCAACCGCTGTGCCACCAGGGAAGCCCTAAATTATTTCTTAAGTAAGTAAACTTTTCCAATGATGAAGATCAGCAGCATCTGTTTATTCTCTATATATTTACTGTTTTTCCACAATGTACAACAATGTATCAGACACTGGTAATATAGTGGTGAACAGAATAGATACAGGTCTTGCTCTCAGGATGTGATAACAACATTTAAGAAGTTACTATATAAAGAAGCAAAGTAGAATATTTACTGCCTTAAGTTCACATCCTTGCATAGATATAGCAGTGGAACATCAATTCCAATAATTGGATAATAACCAATAATAAAGAAAAACAAAGAATGTAGGCCTCAGTTTAAACCAATAAATCATGGAGTTATAAACTAAAACAAGCAGTCAAATTCAGAGACAGAAAGCAGAATGGCGGTCACCAAGGGCTGAGGAGAGAGGAGAATGGCGACTTAGTGTTTCATGGGCACAGAATTTTAGTTTGGGAGGATGAAAAAAGCTGTAGAGATGGATGGTGGTGATGGCTGCATGAAAATTTGAATGTACTTAGTGCCACTGAACTTTACACTTAAAAAATAGTGAAAATGATAAATTTTGTTATGTATATTCTACCACAATAAAAAAAAAAAACTACAGGGGAGACCTTCAAGATGGTGGAGGAGTGGAGATCACCTTCCTCCCCACAGATACATCAGAAATACACCTACACGTGGAACAACCCCTGAAGAACACCTACTGAACGCGGGCAGAAGACCTCAGACCTCCCAAAAGGCAAGAAAATCCCCACGTACCTGGGTAGGGCAAAAGAAAAAAAGCAAAAACAGAGACAAAAGAATAGGGACAGGACCTGCACCAGTGGGAGGGAGCTGTGAAGGAGGAAAGGTTTCCACACACTAGGAAGCCCCATCGCGGGCGGAGACTTCAGGTGGCGGAAGGTGGAAGCTTCGGAGCCGCGGGGGAGAGCACAGCAACAGGGGTGCGGAGGGCAAAGCGGAGAGATTCCCGCATAGAGGATCGGTGCCGACCAGCACTCACCAGCCCGAGAGGCTTGTCTGCTCACCCACCGGGGCGGGAGGGCCTGGGAGCTGAGACTCGGGCTTCGGAGGTCTGATCCCAGGGAGAGGACTGGGGTTGGCTGTGTGAACACAGCCTGAAGGGGGCCAGTGCCACAGCTAGCCGGGAGAGAGTCCGGGAGCTGCCAAAGAGGCAAGAGACCACTGTTTTGGAGTGCGCGAGGAGAGAGGATTCAGAGCACCACCTAAACAAACTCCAGAGATGGGAGCGAGCCGCGGCTATCAGTGCGGATCCCAGAATGGGCATGAGACGCTAAGGCTGCTGCTACCGCCACCAAGAAGCCTGTGTGCGAGCATAGGTCACTATCCACACCTCCCCTGGCGGGAGATTCTGCAACCCACCACTGCCAGGGTCCCGTGATCCAGGGACAACATCCCCGGGAGAACGCACGGAGCCCCTCGGGCTGGTGCAACGTCACGCCGGCCTATGCCGCCGCAGGCTCACCGTGCATCCGTACCCCTCCCTGCCCCCGGTCTGAGTGACCCAGAGCCCCCAAAGCACCTGCTCCTTTAACCCCATCCTGTCTGAGTGAAGAACAGATGACCTCAGGTGACCTAAAGGCAGAGGCGGGGCCAAATCCAAAGCTGAACCCCAGGAACTGTGGGAACAAACAAGAGAAAGGGAAATCTCTCCCAGCAGCCTCAGGAGCAGCGGATTAAATCACCACAGTCAACTTGATATACCCTGCATCTCTGGAATACCTGAATAGACAATGAATAACCCCAAAATTGAGGCAGTAGCCTTTGTGTGATTTTGTCTGTATACCTTTGCTTTTACCATTTGTCCTAGGGGTCTGTCTGTTTTTTTGGTTTTGGGTTTTTTGGTTTTGTTTTTGCTTTTTGCGGTATGCGGGCCTCTCACTGTTGTGGCCTCTCCCGTTGCGGAGCACAGGCTCCGGACGCGCAGGCTCAGCGGCCATGGCTCACGGGCCCAGCCGCTCCGCGGCACATGGGATCTTCCCGGACCGGAGCATGAACCCGTGTCCCCTGCATCGGCAAGTGGACTCTCAACCACTGCGCCACCAGGGAAGCCCCTTGGGGGGTATTTTTTAGTATAGTTTTTTAGCACTTGTTATCATTGGTGAATTTATTTTTTGGTTTCATTGCTTTCTTCTTTCTTTCTTTTCTAATTGCATAATTTTTTTTTATTTTTAATAATTTTTTTTATTTTGTATTTTAATAAGTTTTTATTTTATTTATTTATTTATTTTTTCCTCCCTTTTCTTCTGAGCCATGTGGCTGATGGGGTCTTGGTGCTCCTGCCGGGTGTCAAGCCTGTGCCTCTGAGGTGGGAGAGACAAGTTCAGGACATTGGTCCTCCAGAGACCTGCCAGCTCCATAAAATATCAAACAGCGAAAGCTCTCCCAGAGATCTCCATCTCAATGCTAAGACCCAGCTCCACTCAACATCCAGCAAGCTACAGTGCTGGACACTCTAGGCCAAACAGCTAGCAAGAGAGGAACACAAACCCACCCATTAGCAGAGAGCCTGCCTACAATAATAATAAGGCCACAGACAACCCAAAAACAACACCGGACGTGGTCCTGCCCCCCTGAATGACAAAATTCAGCCTCATCCACCAGAACACAGGCACCAGTACCCTCCATCAGGAGGCTTACACAACGCACTGACCCAACCTTACCCACTGGGGGCAGAAACCAAAAACAACAGAAACTACAAACCTGCAGCCTGAAAAAAGGAGACCCCAAACACAGTAGGTTACACAAAATGAGAAGACAGAAAATCACACAGCAGATGAAGGAGCAAGGTAAAAACCCACCAGACCAAATAAATGAAGAGGAAATAGGCAGTCTACCTGAAAAAGAATTCAGAGTACTGATAGTAAAGATGATCCAAAATCTTGTAAACAGAATGGAGAAAATACAAGAAACGTTTAACAAGGATATAGAAGAACTAAAGAGCAAACAAACAATGATGAACAACACAATAAATGAAATTAAAACTTCTCTAGAAGGAATCAATAGCAGAATGTCTGAGGCAGAAGAACGGATATGTGACCTGGAAGATAAAATACTGGAAATAACTACCACAGAGCAGAATAAAGAAAAAAGAATGAAAAGAATTGAGGACAGTCTCAGAGACCTCTGGGACAACATTAAATGCACCAACATTCAACTTATAGGGGTCCCAGAAGAAGAAGAGAAAAAGAAAGGGATTGAGAAAATATTTGAAGAGATTATAGTTGAAAACTTCCCTAATATGGGAAAGGAAATAGTCAATCAAGTCCAGGAAGTGCAGACATTCCCATACAGGATAAATTCAAGTAGAAACACACCAATACATATTAATCAAACTATCAAAAATTAAATACAATGAAAAAATATTAAAAGCAGCAAGGGAAAAACAACAAATAACATACAAGGGAATCCCCATAAGGTTAACAGATGATCTTTCAGCAGAAACTCTGCAAGCCAGAAGGGAGTGGCATGACATATTTAAAGTGATGAAACGGAAAAACCTACAACCAAGACTACTCTACCCAGCAAAGATCTCATTCAGATTCAACAGAGAAATCAAAACCTTTGCAGACAAGCAAAACCTAACAGAATTCAGCACCACCAAACCAGCTTTACAACAAATGCTAAAGGAACTTCTCTAGGCAGGAAACACAAGAGAAGGAAAAGACCTACAATAACAAACCAAAAACAATTAAGAAAATGGTAAGAGGAGCCATACATATCAATAACTACCTTAACTGTAAATGGATGAAATGCTCCAATCAAAAGACACAGATTGGCTGAGTGGATACAAAAACAAGACCTATATATATGCTATCTACAAGAGACCCACTTCAGACCTAGGGACACATAGAACTGAAAGTGAAGGAATGGAAAAAGATATTCCATGCAAGTGGGAATCAAAAGAAAGTTGAATTAGCAATTCTCATATCAGACAAAATAGACTTTAAAATAAAGACTATTACAAGAGAGAAAGAAGAACACTACATAATGATTAAGCAATCGATCCAAGAAGGAGATAAAACAATTGTAAATATTTATGCACCCAACATAAGAGCACCTCAATACATAAGGCAAATGCTAACAACCATAACAGGGGAAATCAACAGTAACACAAACATAGTGGAGGACTTTAACATCCCACTTTCACCAAAGGACAGATCAACCAAAATGAAAATAAATAAGGAAACACAAGCTTTAAATGATACATTAAACAAGATGGACTTAATTGATATTTATAGGACATTCCATCCAAAAACAAAAGAATACACTTTCTTCTCAAGTGCTCATGGAACATTCTCCAGGACAGACAATATCTTGGGTCACAAATTAAGCCTTGGTAAATTTAAGAAAATTGAAATTGTATCAAGTATCTTTTCTGACTACAAATATCTATAGACTAGATATCAATTACAGGAAAATATCTGTTTAAAAAAAAACACATGGAGGCTAAACAATACACTACTAAATAACCAAGAGATCACTGAAGAAATCAAAGAAAAAATTAAAAAATACCTAGAAACAAATGACAATGAAAACACGACGACCTAAAATCTATGGGATGCAGCAAAAGCAGTTCTAAGAGGGGAGTTTATAGCAATACAATACCTCAAGAAACAAGAAAAATCTCAAATAAACAACCTAACCTTACTCCTACAGCAATTAGAGAAAGAAGAACAAAACAACCCCAAAGTTAGCAGAAGGAAAGAAATCATAAAGATCAGATCAGAAATAAATGAAAAAGAAATGAAGGAAACAATAGCAAAGATCAATAAAACTAAAAGCTGTTCCTTGACAGCTCTTTGATAAACCATTAGCCAGACTCATCAAGCTAAAAAGGGAGAAGACTCAAATCAATAGAATTAGAAATGAAAAAGCAGAAGTAACAACTGACACTGTGGAAACACAAAGGATCATGAGAGATTACTACAAGCAGCTATGTGCCAATAAAATGGACAACCTGGAAGAAATGGACAAATTCTTAGAAAACCACAGCCTTCCAAGCCTGAACCAGGAAGAAACAGAAAATATAAACAGACCAATCACAAGCACTGAAATTGAGGCTGTGATTAAAAATTTTCCAACAAACAAAAGCCGAGGACCAGATGGCTTCACAGGCGAATTCTATCAAACACCTATTCTTCTCAAGCTCTTCCAAAATATAGCAGAGGGAGGAACACTCCCAAACTCATTCTACAAGGCCACCATCACCCTGATACCAAAGCTAGACACAGATGTCACAAAGAAAGAAAACTATAGGTCAATATCACTGATGAACGTAGATGAAAAAATCCTCAACAAAATACTAGCAAACAGAATCCAACAGCACATTAAAAGGATCATAGACAATGACCAAGAGGGGTTTCTCCCAGGAATGCAAGGATTCTTCAGTATTTGCAAATCAATATGATACACCATATTAACAAAGTGAAGGAGAAAAATCATATGATCATATCAATAGAAGCAGAGAAAGATTTCAACAAAATTCAACACCCAGTTATGATAAAAACCCTCCAGAAAGTGGGCACAGAGGGAACTTACCTTAATATAATAAAGGCCATATATGGCAAACCCACAGCCAATATCGTTCTCAATGGTGAAAAACTGCAACCATTTCCTCTAAGATCAGGAACAAGACAAGGTTGGCCACTCTCACCACTATTATTCAACATAGTTTTGGAAGTTTTAGCCACAGCAATCAGAGAAGTAAAAGAAATAAAAGGAAACCAAATCAGAAAAGAAGAATTAAAACTGTCACTGTTTGCAGATGACATGTTAATATACATAGAGAAACCAGAAAACTACTAGAGCTAATCAGTGAATTTGGTAAAGTAGCAGGATACAAAATTAATGCACAGAAATCTCTTCCGTTCCTATACACTAATGATGAAAAAACTGAAGGAGAAATTAAGGAAACAATCCCATTTACCACTGCAACAAAAAGAATAAAATAACTAGGAATAAACCTACCTAAGGAGACAAAAGACTGGTATGCAGAAAATTATAAGACACTGATGATAGAAATTAAAGACGATACAAACAGATGGAGAGATATAGGATGTTATTGGATTGGAAGCATAAACTTTGTGAAAATGACTACACTACCCAAGCAATGTACAGATTCAATGCAATCCCTTTTTAACTACCAAGGGCATTTTTCACAGAACTAGAACAAAAAATTTCACAATTTGTATGGAAACACAAAAGACCCCGAATAGCCAAAGCAATCTTGAGAAAGAAAAACGGAGCTGGAGGAATCAGGCTCCCAGACTTCACACTATACTACAAAGCTGCAGTAATCAAAACAGTATGGTACTGGCACAAAAACAGAAATACCGATCAATGCAACAGGATAGAAAGCCCAGAGATAAACTCACACACATATGGTCACATTTTTGGTAAAGGAGGCAAGAATATACAATGGAGAAAAGACAGCCTCTTCAATAAGTGGTGCTGGGAAAACCGGACAGCTACATATAGAAGAGTGAAATTAGAACACTCCTTAACACCATACACAAAAATAAACTCAAAATGGATCGAGACCTAAATGTAAGGCCAGACACTCTAAAACTCTTAGAGGAAAGCATAGGCAGAACACTCTATGACATAAATCACAGCAAGATCCTTTTTGACCCACCCCCTAGAGAAATGGAAATAAAAACAAAAATAAACAAATGGGACCTAATGAAACTTAAAAGCTTTTGCATAGCCAAGGAAACCATAAAGAAGATGAAAAGACAACCCTCAGAATGGGGGAAAATATTTGCAAATGAAGCAACTGACAAAGGATTCATCTCCAAAATTTACAAGCAGCTCATGCAGCTCAATAACAAAAAAACAAATAACCCAATCCAAAAATGGGCAGAAGACCTAAACACACATTTCTCCAAAGAAGATATACAGATTGCCAACAAACACATGAAAGGATGCTCAACATCACTAATCATTAGAGAAATGCAAATCAAAACTACAATGAGGTATCATCTCACACCAATCAGAATGGCCATCATCACAAAATCCACAGACACTAAATGGCGGAGAGAGTGTGGAGAAAAGGGAACACTCTTGCACTGTTGGTGGGAATGTCAATTGATACAGCTACTATGGAGAACAGTACGGAGTTTCCTTAAAAAACTTAAAAAAGAATTGTCATACGACGCAGCAATCCCACTACTGGGCATATACCCTGAGAAAACCATAATTCAAAAAGAGTCACGTACCACAATGTTCATTGCCACTCTATTTACAATAGCCAGGACATGGAAGCAACCTAAGTGCCCATCATCGGATGAATGGATAAAGAAGATGTGGCATATATATACAATGGAATATGACTCAGCCATAAAAAGAAACGAAATTGAGTTATTTGTAGTGAGGTGGATGGACCTAGAGTCTGTCATACAGGATGAAGTAAGTCAGAAAGAGGAAAACAAATACCGTATGCTAACACATATATATGGAATCTAAAACAAACAAAAAAAATTCTGAAGAACCTAGGGGCAGGACAGGAATAATGACGCAGACGTAGAGAATGGACTTGAGGACACGGGGAGGGGGAGGGGTAAGCTGCGACGAAGTGAGAGAGTGGCATGGACATATATACATTACCAAATGTAAAATAGATAGCTAGTGGGAAGCAGCTGCATAGCACAGGGAGATCAGCTCAGTGCTTTGTGACCACCTAGAGTGGTGGGATATGGAGGGTGGGAGGGAGATGCAAGAGGGAGTATATACGGGGATATATGTATATGTATAGCTGATTCACTTTGTTCTGAAGCAGAAAGTAACACACCATTGTAAAGCAATTATGCCCCAATAAAAATGTTAAAACAAAAAAACAAAAATAACGACAGAAAAAAAACTGAGTCACACAAATTGGTTATACCTCCTGACAGTACAATAGTCATTCAGCACCTCCATGTACAGAAGGGCAGGTCCTGAGTTTGTTTTTGAGTTCCACATGCACAAGGATGGAGAAACACCACCAGCAGCAGGATCCTCAAATAAAGAAAGACAACTACATTTGACAAATGATGCATCATTATGTGACTAGCAAGGAACCTCAAGGACACTTGACAGCTCATTTTTTACTCAAATTCCCTCTGAAGAAAACTCTCCAGGGCTATGAGACTCAGTGTTTTGCTTTGTTTTCTTGTTTTAATTCTCTCTCCTCCAAAACACAAAGAAATTTTTTACCTCTCAAGTGAAAAAGCCTAACTCTGAAAAGTCCCAGGACACGACCACCAGAAATGACATCAGAATGAAACTGAGATGTACTGACAAAGCTCATTGGAAAATGTTATCAACACCTGAATTCTGTGACTGTTCTCAGTCCCTTCTTTACACAAGCAATAAGGGAAACATTTAGAATCAAGATACAGGTGGCATATTATTTAAAACCTTTTTTAAATATAACATGTAAGGCCTACTGTAACAACATTCCTCTGAGTCCTTCCCAGAACCAAGCATCCTACCAATCATTCATATGGAAAACAAAACCAGAAACACTGTCACTGCCAAGCCAGCCAAGCTGTCAACAACATTTATTATCTAGTATACAGGGTACTAGTAGATAATACAAAAGAAACTCTCATCCTTTACCTTTTAGGAGCTCATAACAGGAAGGAAGATGATTTGTACTCTACATTTGAGGCAGGGAATTGGAATGCAATGATGAAACGAACATGGGCTCTGGAGTGAGACTGACAGTGATGTAATCCCAAGTCAACAACTTTTTAGCTGCATGTCCTTGTAATAATAGCTAAATTACTGAAGGCTTAGCATGCACCAGGAAGTCTGGTCTATAATCCACCTCAGGTAACCCTCACAAACCCTATAAAGTAAATACTACTATTATTTTACACGTAAACTCATGTTATTTAATTGCTGAGCCTCAGTTTCTTTTTAGGGGGGAGGGATTAACACTAACCTCATACCATTGTTTTGCAAGTTAAATGAGTTAATGTGTAAAAAAATAACTAAGATACTATAGGCTCTCAATGAATGAATGCTGATACCAAGATTTAATTTTTATATATTTATAGAAATAGCACATATTTGGAAGGGTTATTCTAGGGGAGCATTTTAGAGAGCACTACTTTTTATACACGCTGAAGTGTTTATAAATACAATTTAATTCAGGAAATGTATGTGTTCTCGTTATATAGAAGACACTGTACCAGACACTGCAATGTACACAAAGATATATGACACAATTTCTATCATTAAGATGTTTAATCCAGTGAATTTAAAAGAAAATATATTCTATCTTAAAAATAAGGCAAATGACCGATGGACCAAGGGTTGGGGCTTGGTGTGAAATGTCCCTATTCCGTATATTCTGTTACACTTGCCATCACCGTTTTGTCCCATAAATGCAATTTGACTTTTTTTTTTCCTCTACAAAATATGACTTTCTACCAGTTAAATATCAGGTAAGTTCACCCAAGCATGGTTGCTCTTTTTTTTCATATTAATGTGGCATATATTTTAGAAACATCTGTACCAGTTGAACACATGCTGATTTCCAATCACTGGTATGCAATTCTCTCAATAAAAGATAAGCAGCCTGCATTCAGACATTCTGTTTATAATGACAACCTAAACTATCACACTCACTACTATCTTCTGTAATTAGAATGAGTGAAAATAAATGATCAATAATGGAAAAGCTTATTCACCTCACATGGCAATATACTTTTGATTTCTAGTGAGATTTCCTAAGACATTTATGGTGAAATCTACCCAGAACACTGATCTCAATTGGAAAATCTTATAGTTTGGGAGAATGCAGGAAATTTCCTCAGGGAAACAGGGAGATATATGATATAAGGCACTGGATATTTCCACGGTAAATAAATATTGAGCATGTATAAAGTATCTGAGAGAATTTATAATAACAGAATATCTGACACAATAACTAATATATGTTATAAAATACCTCCTATCTCTTCTAGGCAAACCCCATCAAAGTAAACTTTTTTTTGCGGTACGCGGGCATCTCACTGTTGTGGCCTCTCCTGTTGCGGAGCACAGGCTCCGGACGCGCAGGGCGGCCATGGCTCACGGGCCCAGCCGCTCTGCGGCATGTAGGATCTTCCCGGACCGGGGCACGAACCCATGTCCCCTGCATCGGCAGGCGGACTCTCAACCACTGCGCCACCAGGGAAGCCCCAAAGTAAACTTTTGAAAGCAGTTGACTTGCTGAAATAACATAATCATTAGTCAAAATCCTTTATATTTCACCATGAAATCTCTAGTACTACCAGTGTCCTTCATCTTTCCAGGAAAGAATAGCAATACATGCCTATGGTTATAGTATTGCCATGTATCCACACAAAACCAAGCAAAGGCGTAGACAGTCTTTTTAAAATACATCTACAGATTTCAATTCAACTAAGTCTGAAATTAAATTAGAAAACGGATATTTTATACCACACAAAACGCTGCTACTTCCTGAATTCCTGATTTAATTATTTTCAATTTTTAATAATATTTAACACTTTTGTTCAATTTTAGTTGTATTCATTTCATTGTTAGACACCGAGGTTACCTCACTATCAATAGTGAAAGATAGTCTCATCATTGTAAATTAAACTGATGTCAAACAGTCTCAATAGGATATTAGGAATTTATACAAAAATATTTCACTGTTACTAAATGACTACCAATGCCACGTTCTATACTGTCATTGTACAGTATAACTTCAGAACACGACGGAAAAGAGCAACACACACCAAGATAATTAAAATACTGTATAAAAAGTGCTACACTCATGATATATACAAAGCTCCACAGGAACACAGAGGGATGTGCCCTCACCAAAGTCCCCATCTCTTCTTTTCTACCTGGAGAAGAGCTGACTTCTATTTTGAAGAGCTGATCTTCTATCTTGAAGAACAAATAATAGCTCACTAAGCAGAAAATTCAAACAAACAAACAAAAACTGGAGAGGACATTTTCAGTAACAAAAGATGCAAGACACATGGCCTATAGGTAGAAATAGGCATGGTGTTTTCAGAGGATGTCAATTCCTTGTGTCAGTGAGTTGCAGCACACACGCAAGTGTACTAGCTGAGCACCATTTCCACGCCAGGCATTTTGCTAGACTGGGGAGCAGCAAATATCACACAGGCCAAATTTTTCCTGCTGCCTGATTTTGTATGGCCTGCAAACTAAGAAAAATTCTTACACTTTTAAGTGGATGAAAAAAATCAAAAGAATAACATTTCATGATACATGAAAATTATATGAAATTCCAATTTTAGTGTCTATAAATAAAGTTTTATTGGAACACAGTCACATTCATTCCTTTGCATATGGTCCATGGCTGCTTTTGTGCTATGCTGGCAGAACTGAGTAGTCGCGACAGTGACAGTACAGCCCACAAAGCCTAAAGCATTTACAAAACTAGAAAAATTTGCTGATCCACATGCTAGACAATGGCAAAAGAAAACAATGTCTAATTGTGGAGATGAACAAGGAAGCAGACCTAATCTCGGAATGTTACAGGAGCACACAGTCGGGACACGTAGCCCAAATTGTGCCAAGGGACTGTGAATAAGGAAAGGTTTATGAAACCAGATTAAATTAAACTAAGATCAAATCATGATCTTTACCTGTCATGCTAAAGACTTCAAATTTCATTTTGAAAGCAATGGCATGCCTTTGCAGGGTGTTAAGAAGGCCTATGATATGATCTGTCTCGTATTTCAAAACAACGATCCCAATCACAATGTACCTAAGTGTATTTACTACCTTTTTGTGGCAAAGGAAAAGAAAACACTGGGACATAAGGACTAGGGAGAGCCAAGAGCATGCTTATCAGGCGACCATCTTTCTTATTCACGTTCTCTCTTTTAATAAAATAATGACAACAACAATGATAGCTAGTACTTATTGAGCATTACTGTGTACCAGGCATTTGCTAAGTGTTTTAGATGTATTGACTCATTCAATCCTCACACATATGACCTGTGCAAGTAATTCTTATTGAGCTGGAGACATAAGATAACATGAGACTTAACGCTTTTCTGGATGAAAATATTTCTAGTGTTCAAACCACATATTTTTTTTTCCACTCCTATCTGAATATGTTAAACACTTGTAGCATAACTTTAACTCCTGTGTCAAGCAAGACAGGTCGCTGAGTCATCATTCATTCATCCACTACAATCAGGTACTAAGTGTCGATCATGTATGAGGAACCAAACTGGGGAGGCAGGGGTATACAACTGCAAGCGGTTTCCATTCCCAGGGGTTCCAACAGCCGAATGCGAAAAGTAAACACACCACCAATCTCAGACCTGAAACCCAGTCACTATTCATTCCATCAACCCAGGATTACACTGTTGGATACACCTAATCCTTGAAATCCTTTTTCTTAAAGAATCCACCTTCTAAGTAGTTTTGTGGATACATGTTCCAGCATGTTCCAGAAGAGAGAGAGGGAGACAGAAAGAAAATTAACAAGCGTCGGTGATGAGAATGAAGACAAGACAGACAGAAATCAATGCTTCACACATGGTATTTCTGGCCTGCTTCCCGAAAACAAAACTAATGAAATATAACAAGGGATTGTTACTTGGCGTGACTAGCTTAGAAACAGAGGGAAAAGGGCATGGGGGGGGGAGGGGGACCCACTATGAACAAGAGGTGGACCTTCCTCAGTGATACTTCACATTCGCCTTCATTTATACTATAAAAGGTGCAGAAAATGTTTCATACCTCTAAGTATTTTGCTTATATTAAATCAATTTGCTTTCGAGTTCAGATCCAAATTTAGTAATTATGTGCACATCTAGGATACCTGTATCCTATGGTGTATTTCACAGGTTTACAGGCTTAATCACTTTATTGGAAAATTAGATAAAATCAGATGACAAACAAAAAAGTTACCATTTTATTGGAACACTGCCCACACAGTACAAGATTTACAAACCAAGACTAGACCATGAGTAGAAACCATGACTTTGTAATTAGAAACATACTAAAGTGTGTCTGGAATTCCCTCCGGACTTCTTCCAGTAGTAGCATGCCTTCGAGACTCACTAGAAAACAATGCCAAGAGGGAAGACAGCATTTCGTACTTTTTCAATTCACCTGAGATGGATAGCTTTACCACTACATCCACACTTTATATTCTAAACTTGACCTGCTGACAAATGGGATTTAAAAAGGCAAAGAGAAAAAACTCAGGTAGGGAAAACCACAGGTCTTTTCCCAAAACTTCCCGCTAACATTTACCTCTCACTCAATTGTTTTTCTTTACTGCAAATTATCATCTTTATTATCAGAGGGTAACTAACCTCAGTTATCTTATTAGAAGGTTTACAGAAGAGTTAAATAGACATTTGTTAAGACTGTCAGAAATGTGGATTCGTTCTAAAGCGCCTTTTTGTGTCTGACTTAATTAAAAGTTTTCCAATATCAGGCTCAACCTCTTCCCTTTACTGCTTGAAGAGACTCTGTTCCCACTCCTCTTACCTGTCTCAGATGTACAGACATGGTCTGCATCATGTGGCCCCTCTTTCCCCATCTCACCACACCATAATTTGGTACAACCATCCTTGACTACACTAGGAAAGTCAATGAACAGCTCCATGATCTCAGTATTCATTCTCCTTAGCTCTCTGTACAGACTTGGTATATACTACTGAAAATACAACTGTCTAAAACCCACAGCCTAAGTAACCTGACTGTATTATGTTGATTGAATAGTCATGGAGAGTTTGATAAATAGTTGTCTAGAAACAGATACGACTCTCACCATGCTTAGCTTCTTCCACAATGATTCTGTGATAGCGTTCAAGGTGCCTACTGCCTGATTAGAACACAACCTCTGCAGGCTGTTTCTACTTGGCAGCTAGAAGAAATTCATATCCCACCTGAGAAATCATTCTGATTTCTACATAATGACAATCTATTATTTGACAGCTTTCTGTCAGTAAGACGCAGATCCAAAAAATATTATTGTGGACTGTTTTTACTTACAGGAAAGAGTTCCTACATAAAATGGATCTATATTGAACAGAGCAGGTAAAAATTAGTGAGACCATTTTATTGCTGTTGTTTTGCTAATATCAGTGTAAAAAAAAATCTGCTTTAACTTGCTTCGTATCACGCTTAGTAAAGCATAGTAAGCACTGTATTTTACAGGTGTTTAATACAGGCATGACTCAGAGATATTGCAGGTTCAGTTCCAGACCACTGCAATATAGCAAGTATCATGAGTCTCATGAATTTTTTGTTTTCCCAGTACATATAAAAGTTATGTTTATACTACCTTGTAGTCCATTAAGTGTGCAATAGCATTATGTCTAAAAAAATAACGTACATACCTTTATTAAAAAAATACTTTATTGCTAAAACATGCCAACCATCATCTGAGCTTTCAGCTAGTCGTAAGTTTTTTGCTGCTGGAAGGGTCTTGCCTTGATGTTGATGGCTACTGACTGATCAGGGTGGTGGTTGCCGAAGGTTAGGCTGGCCGTGGCAATTAAAAAAAAAAAGACAACAATGAAGTTTGCTGCGTTGATTGAGTCTTCCTTTCACCACAAATTTCTTTGTGGCATGCAATGCTGGTTGATAGCATTTTACCCACTGCAGAACTTCTTTCAAGATTGGAGTCAGTCCTCTCAAACCCTGATGCTGCTTTATCAACTAAATGAACGTAATATTCTAAATCCTTTGTTGTCATTTCAACAATCTTCACAGCATCTTCACCAGGAGTAGATTCCATCTCAAGAAACCACTTTCTTTGCTCATCTGTAACAAGCAACTCTTCATCCACTCAAGTTTTATCATGAGATTGCAGCAATTCAGACACATCTTCAGGCTCCTCTTCTAATTCTAGTTCTCTTGCTATTTCCACCACATCTGCAGTTACTTCCTCCACTGAAGTCTTGAGTCTCTCAAAGTCATCCATGAGAATTGGAATCAGCTTCTTCCAAACTCCTATTAATGTTGATATTTTGACTTCTTCCCATGAATCACAAATGTTCTTAATGGCATCTAGAATAGTGAATCCTTTCCAGAAGGTTTTCAATTTTCAGTTGACCCTTGAACAATGAGAGGTTTCGAGATGCCACCCCTCCACACAGTTCAAAACTGCATATAACTTACAGTTGGCCTTCAGTATCTACAGATTCAACCAACCACGAATCGTGTAGTACTGTAGTATTTACTAGTGAAAACAATCCGCATACAAGAGGACCCACAAAGTTCAGACTGTATTATTCCAGGGTCAACTCTAATTTGCCTAGATCCATCAGAGGAATCACTATCTCTATCAGCTATAACCTCATGAAATGTATTTCTTAAATCATAAGACTTGAAAGTTGAAACTATCCCTTGATCCATGGACTGCAAAATGGATGTTGTGTTAGTAGTTGTGAAAACAATATTAATCTCATTGTACATCTCCATCAGAGCTCTTGGGTGACCAAGTGCATTAACAATGAGCAGTACTATTTTGAAAGGAATCTTTTTTTTCTGAGCAGTAAGTTTCAACAGTGCGCTTAAAATATTCAGTAAATCATGTTGTAAATAGACGTGCTGCCGTCCAGGCTTTGTTTTTCCATTTACAGAGCACAGGCAGAGATTTAGCATAATTCTTAAGGGCCCTAGGATTTTCAGAATGGCAAATGAGCACTGGTTTCAATTTCAAGTCACGAGCTGCATTAACCCATAACAAGAGATTCAGCCTGTTCTTTGAAGCCAGGCTTTGAGTTCTCCTCTCTAGCTCTGAAAGTCCTATATGGCACCTTATTCCAATAGAAGGCTGTTTCATCTGCATTGAAAATCTGTTGTTTAGTGTAGCCACCTTCATTAATGATCTTAGCTAGATCTTCTGGATAACTTGCTGCAACTTCTACATCAGCACTTCCTGCTTCACATTGCCATTTTATGTTATGGAGATGTCTTCTTTCCTTCAACCTCAGGAACCAACCTCTGTTAGCTTCAAACTTCTCTTCTGCAGCTTCTTCACCTCTCTCAGCTTCATATAATTAAAGAGAGTTAGGGCCTTGCTCTGGATTAGGTTTTGGCTTAAGGGAATTTTGTGGTTGGCTGGATATTCTATCCAGACCACTCAGACTTTCTCCATATCAGCAATAAGGCTGTTTCACTTTCTTTCTCATTCGTGTGTTCACTGGAGTAGCAGCTTTAATTTTCTTCAAGAATTCTTCCTTTGCATTCACAACTTGGCTAACTGGCACAAAAGGCCTAGCTTTCAGCCTATCTCGACTTCCAATACACCTTTCTCATTAATCTTAATCATGTCTAGCTTTTGATTTAAAGTGAAAGACCTAAGATTCTTCCTTTCATTTAAAGGCCATTGTAGAGTTATTAATTGGCCAGATTTCAATACTGTTGTGTCTCGGAATAAGGAGGACCAAGGAGAGAGAGAGAGAGAGAGAGAGAGAGAGAGAGAGAGAGAGAGATGGGGGAACAGCTGGTCAGGACACACACATTTATCAGTTAAGTTTGCTGTCTTATATGGGTGAGATTTGTGGCAGCCCAAAACTAACAACGTTAGGGACTTCCCTGGTGGTCCAGCGGTTAAGACTCCACCATTCCACTGCAGGGGGAGCGGAGTGTGGATTCGATCCTTGGTCAGGGAACAAAGATCCCACATGCCACTCAATGCGGCCAAATAAAAAAAAAACAAACTAACATTAAAGATCACTAATCACAAATATAATGATAATGCAAAAGCTTGAAATATTGTGAGAATTGTCAAAATGTAACACAGAGTGAGCAAATGCTTTTAGAAAAATGGCACCAATGGACTTGCTCAATGAAGGATTGCCACAGAACTTAAATTTGTAAAAGACACAATATCTGTGAAGCACAATAAAGAAATACACAAGAAAATGAGGTATGCCTGTAATGAAAAACATGTTTTATGAGAAAAATTGTAACCTAAATCAAATTTTATTTTCTAGCTCTGAGTTTTAAAAATTGATTGTTCCATCTTTTTTTTCTTTTCTTTTCTTTTTTTAGCCATGCTGCATGGCCTGCAGGATCTCAGTTCCCCCACCAGGGATTGAACCCGGCCCACGGCAGTGAAAGCCCAGAATCCTAACCACGAGGCCACCAGGGAACTCTCTGTTCCATCTTAACTGCAATGCAAAGTAGAGTTTTTTAACCTAAAGAAAAAGTCTAATAAAAAAGTGTTGAGCAGATGAACCTGTTTACAAGGCAGAAATAGAGACACAGAGGTAGAGAACAAACATGACACCAAGGGGGTGAAGGCGGGGGTGGGGTAAATTGGGAGATTAGGATTGACATATATACACTAATATGTATAAAACAGATAACTAATGAGAACCTGCTGTATAGCACAGGAACTCTTTAATGCTCTGTGGTGACCTAAACGGCAAGGAAATCCAAAAAAGAGGGGATATATGTATACATATAGCTAATTCACCTTGCTGTACAGTAGAAACTAACACAGTACTGTAAAGCAACTATACCTCAATAAAAATAAATAAATAACTAAAGTGCTATGGAAACAAACCAAAAAAAAAGTATTCAGCACCTATTACATGTACTGTAGAGAAAGGCAAGATAAATAAGTAGTCAAGACTCTCAATTAACCTAGTAATGCATATTAATATGACAAACAATCAACCATGCTTCATTTTTTTATACCATATATATTTCAGCACATGTAGGAACCCAATCAATAAGGACCACTAATAACTTATATTTCAAGGGATTAAAAAAACCCCTACTGATAATATAATAATTAGAAGGGATATGTACATCATTCTTTCTAAATAAAAAAAGACTAACCGGGGTTTCCCTGGTGGGGCAGTGGTTAAGAATCTGCCTGCCAATTCAGGGGACACGGGTTTGAGCCCTGGTCCGGGAAGATCCCACATGCCATGGAGCAACTAAGCCCGTGTGCCACAACTACTGACCCTGCACTCTAGAGTCCGTGAGCCACAACTACTGAAGCCCGCGTGCCTAGAGCCCGTGCTCCGCAACAAGAGAAGCCACCGCAATGAGAAGCCTACGCACCGCAGCTAAGAGTAGCCTCCACTCGCCGCGACTAGAGAAAACCCGCACACAGCAACAAAGACCCGTGCACAGCAACGAAGACCCAACGCCAAAAAAAGAAGACTAACCAAGAAAAAGATGAATTAAAATTAGTCAATTGCCATTCTGTAACCCTCTGACAAAACACTGATAAAATGGGAAGGTTGCTTAGGTGTTCCATATGTGTGATTTCCATTGCTCAATTGTGTCAGGAAGGTTTCCTTGCATAGATGGATTTAGCCAGTGCACTAAGTCACACAAGAAGAGAGAGAGAGGAACATGTAAGCAGCCCCACCCCGCCGCCGGGCCTCCCCACAGTTTTCACCGGGGTAAACCCATGATAGATTTGCTTTCTTCTTGCTAATGTGAATTCCCAGTCTCTTGGCAAAGCATGGAAACATCCCTTGTCACTAGAACAGGTTGATCTGCTTATTGATCTGCTTTTCTCTTTCCAGCTCTAGCTCAACTTGACCTTTTGCGCTGCAAACTCCATCGTTTGTCTCACAAACAGCTCTGATTGCTCCATCAGCTGGCAAACAGGGGTCATTTTGTCCAACTTTGTTTTCATCTGCAGAGCCTGGGAGATGGTCTGTTTTGAATTTGCTGAATAATGCTATTCTCTGCATCTTCAATTTTTTTTTTTTTTTTTTTTTGCGGTATGTGGGCCTCTCACTGTTGTGGCCTCTCCCGTTGCGGAGCACAGGCTCCGGACGTGCAGGCTCAGCGGCCATGGCTCATGGGCCCAGCCGCTCCGCGGCATGTGGGATCCTCCCGGACCGGGGCACGAACCCGTGTCCCCTGCATCAGCAGGCGGACTCCCAACCACTGCACCACCAGGGAAGCCCTGCATCTTCAATTTTTATCAAAGGTTTCTATTTCAGAAAGAAATAAAAATCACGATAAATCTTTTGGGGATTTCAAGCTTAAACAAAATGCCTTCAACAAAGAAGAGCAGTTAGAATTATAAATTTGCATTTAAATGCTTGACCATGCTGGCATCACTTATGTGGCAATATCACACAGCTTGAGATAAATCAGAACACAGCTTGAAATTATAGTCCTAACTTATCCAATTTCATAATAATTTTAGGGTCTTTCCTTTAAAAACCAATAGCTTAAAGCCTTACATGTTTTCCACGGAGTTTTCTTCTCTTTTTGAATAATAGCTCTCCCATGGTTCACAGAATGACATATATAAAAGCACTGTTTCTACAATAATTATTCCTAGTTTTTAAATTTAGCTAAACAACATCTGCCACATATTTATAACTATGAAATTAGACAAAATCACTGAACTAAAAGCAGACTAATTTAAAATATGTAAATGAAAATTTTCTAGGCTGGACCAAGAAAGTTACTTGTAAGTTATTATTTTGAATTGCATTTTATGTGATTGCAAGACAAAGAAGTAACATGCCACATGCAGTCTTTCAGTATGGCCCTAGGCACAGGGTAGGGACTAACAGGATAATGTTTACACTCAAATAAATTAATAAATTAGAATGTTGTTCATGGGGCAATAGAGTAGGAATAAAAAAAAAAGCTACTAGAGAAAATTATATTATCCTTAAGAGAAGTCATCTAAATTTTAAATTTCTAAGAAAATGAAATTCATTGCAATAAGCCAAGCAAGAAAAGATTCAGGGGCTTCCCTGGTGGCGCAGTGGTTGAGAGTCCGCCTGCCGATGCAGAGGACGCGGGTTCGTGCCCCGGTCCGGGAGGATCCCACGTGCCGCGGAGCGGCTGGGCCCGTGAGCCATGGCCGCTGGGCTTGCGCGTCCGGAGCCTGTGCTCTGCAACGGGAGAGGCCACAACAGTGAGGGGCCCACATACCGAAAAAAAAAGAAAAAAAAAAAAAAAAGAAAAGATTCAGTTTCTTTTTGCTAGTGTTGATGATTGATAATATTTATATTTGTGTAACACTTTTCATGTAAGAATCCCAAAACAGTCTAATGATTTTTTTCTTGCACAGTACATCAACATGATCCTACTTATGGAAAGTAAATTTTACCCCATATCCCTGCCTCAGGAAAAAAAAAAAAAAAAAAGACCTTCATATGTGGCGGCTTGCCATATGCCAGCCCCGGTCTGAAGGCTATTTTTGTATTCTAAATGCTCTCTGCAGTTACTCCCATTTTAGAGATGAAGAAATTGAAAAACATAAGGGTTAATTAATTTAATTTGCCCATCTGTCAAAGGTAGAAAATGGTAAAGCAGAGATTCTAATCCAGGTGTCTGTCTATAGTATTCATGGGCTTAATCATCATGCTCTAATGCTTTTCAAGCACCAAACTCATTTGGAGAACTAAGAGAAGATCTCAGAAGCTCTGAGGTATAGTGGGCTAAAAATCTCCTGTCTCTACGTTATCCAAATCAGTCATTCTTTTTCTGTGTGGAAAGATTTTGACCTTTCGGTCTGGATGTTTACTTCCTAACTCATCAGAGCTATAGAGTCAGACTCTTGTCTGACTGGTTAAGTTCAAATTCCAGGACGCCATGTCATGGATGGAAGAAAACAATGTTCCTTGTGTTTTCATTTTTGTAAGAGAAAATTCCCAAAATATTTCTACTAATCTAGCACCATATCAAGTTCTCAAGGAATGTATGCTAAGGCAAATGTTCATACTTGTTTTCTACGAGTTAGTCTGGCCTTCCACTGTGGCAGGCTGGGCTGGGCTTGAGGACCTAGTCTGTCTACCAAGAGCCAGACCAGGGAGGGAAAGGAAGGCCAATGTTTATTCACTGCTCCACAGTGAGTCTCCCCTCTCTCCCCACGTCTTTAACGTCTGAACCTGACTTCTCTGTCTGCAAGGCAAGAAAGCCAGTAGGTCTTGGAAAAAGATGTCTTCTACCTAAGGCTCAAAGCAGAGACATTTATGAAATAATTCTTAGCTGCCAGCTACTCAGTACTCACTATGTGGTCAATGCTAGAGGCCTCGATGGTCAACACAGCATAAAAGAAAAGCATCACGTGAGTACCTAGAATCCATCTTAGATTACAAGGAAGTTTAAACAAATTGTGTAAACCCAGTTAGCTTTCCTAAGTTTCCCCTAAACTATTGCTTTAATCATAACAGAAGGTTCTCAAAGCTTCTGACAGCCAGCAGTTGCAAAGTCAACAACAGGCTGACAGGCCACCTGTTGCAAGGTAGGAACCAAGAACAAATGTGAGTAAAATTAGCTTTGTTTATTAAGCAGGAAAAGGGACATCTGTCATAACAGTCAGTACAACCACCCCAAAGGACAATCTATAGACCAGACTACTTCCCAGTTCCTGCTTGCTTCCATCAACCCTTCCTTCACATCTAATACACATCTAAGAGGGGTCTCTGCCATCTATTATCAGTACTGTGATGATAATAACATGCCACAAATGCATAATTATTTTCACTTTTAAAACATGGGTGAAAACGTGTATTTAATGTGTAATTAACAGATATGCATTAGAAAACTTATAAAGATGGATATTTTTAAAGACTGATAATGTGGTAAATATTGAAAATGGAAAATGTCAATGTATTTAATTTTTAAATTAAAAATTAGGTAACATTTTAACTTTGACTAATTGGTTTTAAACAACTTTTATATTTTTATTCCAAGTGAAAACAGGCCAGCTATCTCAAATCATTCAGTTAGGATATATAATCTATAAGGGAAACACCCAGTGGCAGCACTGTTGTGGTTGGTTGAGATGACAGGAAGGAAGAAAACCATCAAATTATGGAAGACCTAGCGTGTGTCTGATGTGCTAGACAGGTTCACCTGTATGGTGCCTTTTTAACACTAATATTATGCTTGTGAGGGAGGTATTATCATGGTCATTTTACAGATAACAAAATGATATCTCTGAGAGATTTGTGACTCATCTAAGGTCATACAGGTAATAATTAGCATGTCTTCTGCTTGCATATCTACCAACTCCAGTAAACTATGCATTATAGTTTCTATGTCCCATGCCTGAAGAATTTAAATTCACATGAGAGGGTGGCTAAGTATCAAACAATATGGCAGAACATCCTCAGCTGACAAGACAAACTGTTCTTCCCCTTAACCCACCCCTGCAAAAAAAAAAAAAATAACTGTGGACTATTAAGGCAAGAGAAAGTGCAATCACCCTATACTTCTGTATCACTTCATTAGTTAAAACAAAGTCTCTCTCAAATAACCAGAATAATAAACCCAGGTGAGGAAAGTTGACTCCAGCCCTCGTGATCATGGCCACGTAGATGAACTTTCATAGGATAGGAATCTCCCACCCCACCCCCATACACATACACACACACACACACACACACACACACACACACACACACACACACACCATGTAGGACTCTAGAGAAGTTTCTAGAGAATCAGGGTGAACACAGCAACAGCATCAGAGCAGTGTATGAAAACATGACCTCAGAATTCACACAGGGCACTGCTTTCCCTAAAGAGCTACCTTTACTTCCCATTGAGGTCTCATCTGGCCGCCTCATGTAAGTAAAGAGTAATCACTACAATTCTCCCAGGGTGTCACCCGGGGGGTATATTTCAGCAACATAAAAGCACAAAATTTATCCTACAGGAAGAATTCACAGTGACCATTCCTACCACTCATTCATTTTCATCATTCCACTGTTGAGGAGGAGAAGCTCAGATAGGGTCAAAGGTACACCAGAATTCTTAGAAACCCAAAGATGGTGGCAAGCAGGATGCCTGAAACCGAGACGAAGGAGAGGTTGCAATTACTGGTGAAGACAAGGTCCTGGGTATGAGTGAGAAAGTGGCTGGCTGAGGTTAGAAGATCATGGAGAAGGAAACTCCTAGGAACTCAGAGGCAAGGATATGGGAAGGATCACTTAAGTGTACATTTCAACGACCAAGAATTAAGATGGGGAGAAGGTGAGAGACAGCCATGAGGGAAACTGCTGAGAAATGATGAGAGAAGACCCAAGGGTTGGAAGCCAAAGAAATGAATAAGAGTACTTTAAAGGAGTTTAGGAGGAGGGCAGGAGCACGGTCTGAAAACAGCAACGTGGAGCAAGGAAGACATGGACCCCACCCCAGGCCTGGGGGTACAAAGCAGAGATACAGGAGGAAAACAGCCAGCTCTTGCCAGGCCTTCCATGAAAACAGTAACCTCAGGGAAAGCCAGTTGTCAGAAAAAGAAAGTGAAAGGAATATTCAGAGAAAATTCTGAAACCAGCACAGATTTTTCTGATAACAGTTCATGGCTCTAGAAAGCACAGGAGGGGTGTTTAGGAGTCAGGGAGGCATGTTATAAATGGACAAGATAGAGAATGGACAGAGGTTGAAATAGTGAGGCATGGGACACGGTGGGGTGTGACCTGGAAGACTGAAAGTTCTTATTGTGATTGACTTACACAAGATTAAGAACATAAGATTTGTCTCAATCGATTCAAAGCAAATGGTGAAGGGGAGGCTGAGTGCTGGAGGTGGGAGGGATGGGTTTCAGGGGCTGCCTCTTCACCCTCAGTGGTCAGGTGAAAGGCATAGGGGAAGTGTGGGCTTAGTCTCAGTGCACAGCTCTCTGGAGTAGGTACTATGATGATTCCCATTTTACTTATGAGAAATAGAGTGAACTTTACTATGTACTGAAAGCTCCAGGACCAAGGACTGCAAGAGCTGGATCATGTCTGCTTTAGGGAGAAGGGGTCTGGATCTGCAGAGAGAGAGAGAGGTTATAGAGTATGAAGATCAAGGGGTGGGTCCAGTGTGAAGAGCCAAGCCCTTTTCTTGACTACCAGAAAGGTCCTTGAGGCTAGACAAATCCACAGAAAATTATAAAGAATACACACTGCCTGTGCATATACATCTTGAGAACTTGGGGAACACAAGTTTAATAGTCATCTAGGCTATACATTTCTCTTTCAACAAATATCTCCATGTTCCAGAATGGTGTCACTTCTGGTGACATATATTTTGGAGCATTTGGAGCATAATTCAAATATTTATGATGGCCTGCTTTATTACCAATCTTATTTAGTTTTGAGTGCATTCTAATATTTTTGGAATGAATTTTCCAGGCCAGTTTATCTGATAAGAAAAAATATAGCTGATATGGTATAAGGAAGATTATGAGGAAACAAAAAGTGAATTATTCTTAATATTAGCAAAGATTTTAATTAGGCTCTGCTTGCTTTTTATTATCAGGTTGGGGAAATATGGTCCATAATGTAAATAACATTGAAACGTTGGCTGGAAAGTGTACTAAAAAGCAGTTATTGATGGCATAATACCAACCTGGAAATGCAAAGCAAGTGTTAGTCCAAGAGATCAGTGGTGAGTGATGAACTACAAACATCCCTGCTGCTAACAGAATAACAAATAGAATAATGTTGAACATACAAAGCAGGAGATAACTGTGATGAGGGAAAAACACACCTGAGAGAGGGAACAGACAGAACTTCATTCAGCAATATGACCTTTCTCAATTTCATTCAACCCAAAAGTTTTCTGATGGAATCCAGTAATACACACTGACATTGATAGAACATGCACGTTAAGATTTAATCAAACGTTGCCGATATCTATGACAATAGTTCTGAGAACTGTTTTGCAAAACACATGTATGTGAAAGGGTTATAGGGTATAAAAAGCATTATATTTATAATTGTACTTGTAATAATAATAATTGTAGTATTATTTCTAGTCTCACCAATATGTAGTGTTTACAGCCTTAAGAACCCCTGGCATGATAAGCATTGGCAATCATGTCATTCATTATCTGATTTTTTAATTAAGTTCCACAGTAATAATGGGTTTTGCTTTGTTTTGTTTTTCCTTCAAAAATTTCTCCTATAAGACTTCTTACACAACCTTGTAAAGCAATTATACACCAATAAAGATGTTAAAAAAAAAGACTTCTTTTTTTTTTTTAATAATAAATTTATTTTTTTGGCTGTGTTGGGTCTTCATTTCTGTGCGAGGGCTTTCTCTAGTAGCGGCGAGCGGGGGCCACTCTTCATCGCGGTGCCCAGGCCTCTCACTGTCGCGGCCTCTCTTGTTGCGGAGCACAGGCTCCAGACGCGCAGGCTCAGTAGCTGCGGCTCACGGGCCTAGTTGCTCCGCGGCATGTGGGATCTTCCCAGACCAGGGCTCGAACCCGTGTCCCCTGCATTGGCAGGCGGATTCTCAACCACTGCGCCACCAGGCAAGCTCAAAAAAGACTTCTTGATGCATTAAATAAATATCTCCAGGTCTCTTTTAACAAGACAAAAACAAACCCGCTTAAAGCTACCTATATTTATGAGCATCAAGAGTGTTGTTAGTATTTCCTGCTCAATATTAATCAGACAAACAGAAACAGAAAAGTATGTGTAAGTTCCATATTCCTCTATTTATCTAAAAAATAAAACCAGAAAAGGAAGCAGCATTCTCACCTAAAAATATCCTCCCCCTCAGCAATGATTCCCATTCTTCATGGGTTTTTATCATTGTTGTTGTTGTTGTTGTTATATCATCAAGGGATTTAAAGAGTAAATAAAAATTTACGATCCAAACATCTATCTCTTCCTCTTCCCCAACTAAGGCTCTGTCTGCCCTGCAAGAAACACATGCATAGACGGCCAGCCCACTTCTACAGCCACGTCACACTGGCACCTGGAAAGTTAGTTCAGCCTCTCTGTGCAGAGGAGTGAGCTAAGCCATTACCCTTGCTTTTCCAAGGCTGAAATTATGGTGGGTCACATCACCTTTTGGCAGAAATATCACCCTTCCTGTGTCTCCTTATGAAACACCACCATATACCTACTCTCATCATGAGGTGTTTCATGAAATTCATATATTCCTGTGTGTCTAGGGAGTTCAAAGTCCATGAGCAAAGAAAACCCCAAACCCTAAAATCAGGAAATAGATAATGACTAAAAATGACCTCAGTCATTGCAGATCACTGATACAGAATGTATCAGCCCCTAGGAAAAAGGCTTGCTTTTTATAATTCTGCACATTTTTGTACATTTCTTTAGATTTCAAAGACCTAGTTCCCTAGTGACAAAGGTTTCTATTAATGAGTTAGTGACTCAAGAAAAGGGCGCATTGTGTATATAGATAGTAGATGTATGTGTATATATATATATATACACACACACACACATATATATATTTGTATGCATGTATATATACACACACACACATATATATATAGTTGTATGCATGTATATATATTCACACACACATACATACATATATATATTATATATATATATATATATATATATATATATATATATATATATATATATCTCACATCTTCATTATCCATTTATCCGATGGGCACTTAGGTTGTTTCTGTATCTTGTCTATTGTAAAAAATGCTGCAGTGAACATAGGGGTGGATATCTTTCCAAGTTTGTGTTTTTGTATTCTTCAGATAAATACCCAGAAAAGACAAGACAGACTCCAACAACACTGACTTTATCACCTAAATTCTCTACCCATTCCTAATCACTAGTCCTAAACCAAAAAATTAGCAAAGGAATTTCTATCAATGATCCCGTTAGAATATGAAAAATATTCTTACAGGTGTCACGATTTATGTCACCAATTTATGAATACATTGTGTATCAAATGATCATATGTAAGTTGAGTTTTGTAGTTGACATGCATTTTCTTACAGAATCAATGGCTTAAATAATGGTTAGTTTCCTGGCTATCATATGAAAATCTATTTGAACTATTATGTATCTAAGCAAATAGGACTATTGCAAATTTGTTTCACTATTACTCAGAACATTTTTTCTATGGAAAAAACAAATTCAAAGTTCATCCATCCGGGCTTCCCTGGTGGCACAGTGGTTGACAGTCTGCCTGCTGATGCAGGGGACACGGGTTCGTGCCCCGGTCCGGGAGGATCCCGCATGCCGCGGAGCGGCTGGGCCCGTGGGCCATGGCCGCTGAGCCTGCGCATCCAAAATAAAAGTTCATCCATCCACTTGTTTATATTAAACTGAATCATATGAAAATGTTGTTTCTGAAGGCCAAAAACAGCTGAATATCAACAACTTCATATGATTAAACCTGATACATTCATTCAAGAAAAACTAACTGAAGAGCCTGAGATAGAAAGAGGCTGGGAACAAAGACATGCAAGTCAAAGTACTTGTATTTTACAGACCATCACATCCAGTTAACACACAAATGTGTGTAACAGGTACATGACATTATGAGCAGGAATTTGATGCATTTTGACTCAAGGGCAGCTAAAAACGCCACACATTTCTTCATTACCAAGCAATGTAAGCAGTAGACATCTTCACCTCTCTCTGAACCCAGCTCCCTTTGCCAACCCCACACCCTGCGCAGGGACAGGAGGAAGGTTAGGCATCACTTGGCAGACAAACCACATGAACGCAAGTCAAATGTTTACTAGACTTGCCTTCAACAGGAAAGGCCAGAGTCAGTTCATTCTCCACCAGTTTATACATATATAATGGTCTATAATTCAAATTTTCTCATTATTCTCTTTAGCTGTAATGTTCATTCAAATTTGTTCCAGATAATAAATAGATTAATCAATTTAATAAGGATATTCAGTCAGTTTTCTATTTGAAAAATCTAGAGGTTGAACACCTCTGCTTTATGTAGGCTGCCTAATTATGTTAACTCTATTTGACTGAGTATATATTAGACAGCGAGCCAAGCAGGATGTTTGGATCACAATATGACCCCTTATTCTCAACTCTAAATTGCATAGTTAATCTTCAATTAAATTTCTCACAAATTTCCCCATAGCCAATATTATTGTTATTAAATTCCTATAAAATTATAGTTTGGGGAATTGGATGATACAATCTTAGAAACCAGTCCAGTTCCAATAGAATTTTAAAATTTTAATCATCTTTCTGAATATAAAGTAATATTCATTAATTTTTAAAAAATCAAACAATGCAAAAATAAAGTAGAAAATCAGAGTCAGCTGTAATTGGAGTCAGAAGGGTAGAATAAGGAGAACAAGGAACAGTGATTAAAAAAAGTGAGTGACTTTGCACTTCTTGTATCAAAACAACCACATCCAAAAAGCCACGACCAATATATCCTACTTTGCCTATAACTACTATACAAAACAATATGTGATTAAATACCAGGTATGGTTTAAATTAAAATATGCCCTATAGATTTAGAGGAGAGAGGTCACCCCCAGCTAATGTGTCAAAAATAGCAATAGGTCTAATTCTTTATAAATATCTTATTTGATGATTCCTTCATTCGAGAGAGATTTATTGAGTGACTACAAAGTATAAAGCCCTATCCCCAGACAGCCACTGGGGATACAACATTGAATTGGCCCTGCCCTCCTGAAGATTATATTCTAATGACGGAGGTAAGATGTGAACAACGAATTACACAGTACATTACTTAGAGTATTATTAAGGTCAAAGGCACAAGAATACATGGTGCTCTAAGAGCGTAAGGCAATCTAACCTAGTGGGGGAGATACGGAAGATATGTTTGAGGAGTGCTGTTAACTGAGCTGTGAAGGATTCAAAGTGAATTCCTACTAGACAAATGAAAAAAGTAGGAAGCGGGGGTCCATGTATGGAGAGCTGCAAATAAAAAAGCCTTAAAAAGAGAAAGCAACAGAGGTTATTCGGAGAACTGAAAGGAAACCAGTGTGCCTTGGAGTAGAGGGTGCAATGAGAGGGTAGCCAGAGATGTGGCTGGTGAAATAGGCAGGGGTCAGGTACCATAGGGCAAGGTTTCTGAACCTTAGTGCTACTGGCATTTGGGGTCAATAATTCTTTATTGTGAGTACCTACCCTGCACATTGTAGGATGTTTAACAGTATCTCTGGGCTCTACACACTAGATGCCAGTAGCACTACGCCCCAGCCCCACCTCCCAGGAGAACCAAAAATGTCTCCAGATTTTGCCGAATATATCCTTGGGGACAAAACCATCCCCAATTAAGAACCACTGCCATAGGCCTTGTAGGTGATGTTAATGAGTTTGGCCTTTATCCTAAAAGCAATGACATGATACTGAATACTTTTAGCAAATGAGTGATTTTTCAAACAATCTGGGTAGGGAAAGAAGAAATTAATTAAAAGCGAAATTCTACAGCTGCCAGAGAACTAATAGCTCTCCAGCCTACAGAAGAGAAGGGGGATCTGTTGATCAACCAAGCCCCAGATGTTCTGAATTAGGTAAGCTGCCTTGTTGGCAGTAGAAACAGTGCCACTGGTTACATGTTTCCTCATTGTTCATTCACTTATCTGGATCATTTAGACTTCAGGGGCCTTTTTTGCATCTGTGTTCACCATACAGCCTAGTAGTAACGCTGGGGGGTGGGACTTAGCTAAAATTAGTATGGGGAATAAATTGTAAATGAACATTATAAAAATATAGAATATGTAGCAATGATTATATTTTATGCTCCTTTGAGTATATCCTCATATGTATATTTTTACCACAAAAAGTATCAAATTCCAGAACCAAAGCAAATATCAAATACTGAAAATGAAGACATTGTGCCACCAGAGGCAGTAATCTTTGCTTTTTTTTAAAGAAATCTCATGGTTGTACTAACTTGAAACCTTTACTGGTTAGAACAGAACGTCAGTCAACCATTTCCATCCTTATTAACTCAGTTCCTTCTGCTTTCAGGACAGACATATAATTTGACACTGAGGTTTCTCTTTACTTCAATTCTGCTGCATTGTCAGTTATTTTTATATTAGTGAGTGCTTAGAGGGTACTTATCATGTAATTTAGAGGCAATAAATAAATCTGGATGAGTTTCTAAAAGACTTGCTATGTACACCCTCATTAGGAACCATAAGAGAACGTTTTCTCTCGTAACACTGACCAGGTGAAAGTTAATTTGTTTAGTGCCTCTACCTTCAGACTTTGTCTTTTTCTCTCTTGCTGTTTCCCATGTGTGGGCTCTGCCAGTGAACTTACTGTTCCTTCTCCATCTGTGCTCACAAACCATGGCCCATCTGCTTAGGATGAGTTTCATTCAAACCAATAACCAAGAAGCAGGAACCAGTGTCCTTAAGCATACAACTGGGATGGAAAAACACTGCCAATGGAATCTCTCTGACCCATAAGCCAGTTGAAGTCTCCAATGGCTGATGCTGTCATTAAACTGCTCTCACTGGAATTCTGGCTCAAAGTTCCAGGCAAATGTCTGACTTTTGCAAAACCATGATTCTGAAACCATTCATGCCACAAGTAAATAATGTATATCATGTCTGCTTCTAAGCACTTGCAGCACGGGTTCATGAGCTTTGGCTGGTATCAGAATTATCTGCACTGCCTTTTACAAATACATATGTCCAGGCCCCACTACAGACTTATGGAATACGATTAACCAGAGATAGAAGCAGACCATCTGTGCTTTTAAAAAAATCCTCGAGAGAATCAGCACAGCAAATTCTGATGTGCACCAAAATTTAAGAGTAACTACGTTATAGACTAGAGCAATAATTAGTAATGGTCAAATAATTAATTATTAATTGGTCAGAGATAAATATAATTGACAACATAAATTATTTTACCCCAGGTGATTTGACAGTTTCCTCTACTAGACTCAAATCTCTTTGGAGGAAACACTGATAAAATCTCATAATCACATTTGTACCCCATACCCAGTCATATAGCAGATGCTCAATAAAGTTTAGAAAAATAAATACAAATCTACATACATGAATATCAACTTTAATCAGTTTTCTTATTTCATTTGTATATAAGAAAAACTTCTAGATGTACACAAAGAGGAAAAAAATGAAATGCCAGGATCTTCATTTTATCACTTAGAGGTACTATACAAGAAAATACGACATATCAGGTTCCCAGAAAGGAAATGCATATTCCTCTTACCCATCTTTTCCATCATGAATGCATTTTAAGCCTCAATTATTAAGAGCAATTAAAATAAGCCATTTGTATATGATAGTCATAAAGTTCCCAGGAAGAAATTAGATTACTCCCAAATCCCTCACCCGGCCATCCCCCATACACCCATTCGCTGACCTGACTGCTCATGACTGCGTTACTCTTTTGCAACATCTGCCTCAGAAGATGCCTGCATCTTTTCAAAAACATAGCAGTTTCTGTCCTTGCACAAAGTGGCCCACAACGGATATTCCAGATCCCACATTTGATTTGAGATATCAGTAGCTCAAATGCAGAGGAAATGCAGAACCAGAATTCCTAACATGCAGGTACAAAATGCAATGGGTGCAATGGATTGTAATGATATACAAATTCATCCGATGTGTTAAACTCTATACACCTTATGCTAGTTCTCTACTTATTCTGAATCCGTCCAACAGTGACAAATATTCTCCCACTTACAGAGCACTCCGCAAAAATTGCTGAGTAAGGGCACTCTAATTGGTTCATTCCTAATAAATCACTGTAATTTATGTTGCACACATCCCCTTGGAGAGGGGCTGATGTGAGCCCCTAATAAGAGGCTGATGTGCATAACATATTTCCTCAAAAAGAAGAATAAGAAAGAAATGCCTTTCACTGGATTCTTACTCCGGACATGCAGTTGTAAAGCAGAAATTTGATGGTTGAGAGCAGGGCATTAAGCAATGTCGAGAGAGATCAGTTGCCAAATGGAGCTTAGAATAGGGCTTTTTAAAGTAACTCAGATAAAAATTAATGTTACATTGCCTCAGTATCAATGCCATCTTCGCCATTAGTATGGCTAGGATTGCTGCTAAGTACTCAAGAAAGGGGAACTTAAAGCGGAGGGGTGGCTCCACCACCTGTTACTTAGAAAGTCCTGAGATGCATACACACTTGTGCAGTCCACCTATAAACCCCACCACTATCACCATGGCTGATGTCCACCATGTCTTATCCATACCCCCTTGAATTCAATACTTCCTAGCCTGAAAAATACATAAGAACCACCTGGAGCACTTCTTAAAACAGATGCCTGAACCCACCCCTAGAGATTCTGATTCAGTAGGTCGAGGTGGGGTCCAAATATTGGCATTTCCCAAAGTCTCCCAGGTGATACAGATGCTATTGGTCTGCGGACCACACTTTGAGTGACGTTCCTCCAAGTGGTTTTTTTCTGATTCCTTTTATACTTCAGCATTGTTTCTGGGTGTTCATGTTAACTTGGTAAACTAAGAATGCTGAAGGCAAACCCACTGGGGGATTTGGCCTGTACTGTATCATTCTAAGCATTTCCCTATGAAGGACCCTGAATAGGAGAAGGCCACTCAACAGTCCCCTGTAAGTATGATGTTTAGATTGGTAAACTCACTAGAAAGTAAATTGGCCAGGATCCACTGTAAGACAGTCTGACTCCAAAGACCATGTTCATTCCATTACACCACTACTATCATTAAAGTCATAAGGAGATGGAATGATTTACAGAGAGAGGACCCAAAAGTAGCTGCAGTCAGAACCTTTGGGAATACCAACTGTTACGGGTTGAGTTGTGCCCCCCAAAAAGATATGTTGCAGTCCTAACCCCACCCCCCAGTAAATCAGAATGGACTTTATTTGGAAACAGAGTCTTTACAAAGGTGGTCAAGGTAAAATAAGATAATTAGGATGGGCCCTCATTCAATGTGAATGGTGTTCCTATAAAAAAAGGTAAATTTGAACAGAGAGACAGACTTGCACAAAGGGAAAATGATGTAAAGACACACGGGAAGAAGATGGCCATGTGACTGTAACGATGCATCAGCAAGGCAAGGAACACCAAGGACTGCTGGAAGCTAGAGAAGGCAAGGAAGGATTCTCCCATAGAGCCTTCAGAGAGAGCACAGCTCTGCAGACACCTTGATTTCAGACTTCTAGTGACTAGCATTATGTGATAATAGATTTCTGTTGTTTTAAGACACCCAGTTTCGGGTACTTTCTCACAGCAGCCCTAGAAAACTAACACGCCAATATTTACAGGAACGGAAGGAAGTGCCCGCAAGGGAAGCTAAGAGGCCATGGTTGGATGGAGAGAAGTGCTATATCATAGGACCAAAGGGGAAAGAGGCTGAATTGAATTTGGATTAAAGAGGAACATGTAAGAATTTCACAGAAATTACCTAAACAATTGTCTTCCCTTTAACATGACATTTCTGGTCAAATGAAAAACTTTAACTGGTCATGTGATGAGAAAATCTCAAAACATTTTTGAGACATCAGTTGTTAGCAGGGAAGAACTATAACAAATCCTTACATGTCCATAGGACCTTACTACTCAAAACATTTTTATCATTGATTCTCAGAACAATCTGATAAGGTAGACATTGACTCCATTGTTTAAATAAGAGCTGAGAAAAAAACTAAACTTTAAGTGAAATTATAAAATGTACAAGCATTAGGTTAACTGTTTCCTTATTTAATATCTACAATAATCTTCTGAGGGAGATGTCATTCACCTTTCACAACAGAAATATAGAAATCTTAGGTAAATTGTCCAGGATCAGACAACTGGTAAGTGGTTTTTAAAAGAGGCATTCAAACTCATATCTGTTGCCTCCAAAACTCATGTTCTTTCCACTACATGGTAACAGGCCTCCATGGGGACTGCTGAACTCCATGAAATAATTACTAAAATGAGACAGGTACTGAAAATGGAACTATTTTTTTTTTTCCTTCTGACTCCCCTTTGCCCATTTCTCCCACCTCCCACCCACTGCCTCTGGCAACCACCAGTCTATTCTCTAACTCTATCAGCTTAGTTTCTTGGGGGGGTTTTTTTGGGGGTTTTTTTGTGGTACACAGGCCTCTCACTGTTGTGGCCTCTCCCGTTGCAGAGCACAGGCTCCGGACACAGGCTCTGGGTTCATGGGCCTAGCCGCTCCATGGCATGTGGGATCTTCCTGGACCGGGGCACGAACCCGTGTCCCCTGCAACGGCAGGTGGACTCTCAACCACTGCGCCACCAGGGAAGCCCAGCTTAGTTTTTTTTATTTGCCTTTTTAAGAGTCCATGTGTAAGAGACATCATACAATATTTGTCTTCCTCTCTCTGACTTATATTTCACTTAGCATAATCCCCTCAAGGTCCATCCAAGTTGTTGCAGATGGCAAGATTTCATTCATTTTCATGGCTACATAATATCCCATTTCATATACATACCACAATTTCTTTACCCATTCATCCATCAATGGATATTTAGGTTGTTTCCATACCTTGGCTACTACAATGAACAAGGGGGTTCAATATCTTTTCCAATTAGTGTTTTTGTTTTCCTTGGAAAAATACCCAAAAATAGAACTGCTCTTGGTTTCACTGATCTTTCCTATTTTTTTTTTTTTTTTTTCTGGTCTCTACTGTACTTATTTCCTCTCTGATCTTTATCATTCCCTTCCTTCTGCTGACTTTGGGCTTTGTTTGGTTTTCTTTTTCTAATTTCTTTAGATTGTAGTTTAGGTTATTTGAGGATACTCTGCCCACTTTTTAATCAGGTTATTTGGTTTTTGTTGAGTTGTATGAGTTATTTACATATTTTTGATGTTAACCCTTTATCGGATATATGATTTTCAAATATTTTCTCCCATTCAGTAGGTTGCATTTTTATTTTGTTGATGATTTCCTTTGCTGTGCAGAGGCTTTTTAGCTTGATATAGTCCGCTTGATTTTTTTTTGCTTTTGTTGCTTTTACTTTGGGTCTGAGAGTCAAAAAATTATTGCCAAGACATTGTCAAGGAGCTTACCACCTCTGTTTTCTTCTAGGAGTTTTATGGTTTCAGGTGTTAAGTTTAAGCCCTTATTCCATTTGGAGTTAATTTTTTTGTATGATGTAAGGTAGTGGTCCAGTTTCATTCTTTTGCATGTGGCTATCCAGTTTTCCCAATAATTATTACAGTGAGATAGGTACTGAAAGTGGATTTATGAAGCTATATCTTCTTAACTTCACAGAAATAGTTAAAAGATATTTCTCCTATCTGAGAGAACTTTATGCACAGAGTAGCTAAAGAAAACTCACTTAGAAGTAATTAGAGTTTATTGCTGCCAAAATAAAATATATTTCCCATCAATGTGTATTAGTAAAATGGACCTTCTGGTCAGGTGAACAACTTTAACTGGCTATGTGGTTAGGAAATCTCAAAGCAGAATTTGGAGGTCACAATCAGAATTATGTGTATACTTACTTATTCTTCTCCTTGATAAAGGGTGGAAGTCAGCCTAGGACACAAACCATATGGCACATTGCAATGTAAAATTTAAGTATTTTAATAACATCGTGTTTTCTTAACACACTGAAGATTAAATAAAGCTTTATGGTTTAATAAAGATTTCTCACAGGACCTAAAAGGTTTTTTTCCAAAGACTAACCTACTTCATTTTAAGGTAATTTTCATGCATCTTTAAGTTCTAAAAGAAGATTTCAATACTGCTTAAAATCCAAGAATTCAGAGGAACAAAAGATATAGCATTCTTTTTGGACTCACAGAGTAATAAGGGTTGTCCAAGAGGCATTTAATTTATCCATGTAGTCTTAATACCTTATAGAAATGTATTTTAAATAATGATCATAAATAAATAATAATGAGTCCTTCATGGGATATCCTACCTGTCCCCAGGCTCTCTTCTTCCCACAATCAAAATTACTTGAAGCCTCAACTGTGTCCCAGTGTTTAGGATTCTGATCTTATGGAGAAATATTATGAACAACCGTAGTCCAAAACTTAGGGTCAAACAGAATCAGCTAAGTCTCCTTGACTGCTAGACCAATGCAGGTGCTTGAAACCAAATTCTAACTAGCTGTATTTAGTTCTAGCTTCTGCACCGAAGTCTTTCTTTCAGTAACATGCACAGTGCATGTATTCCTCCAGAGTTGAGACTTTGGCTTCATCTGGCCAGTCTCCCTGCTGGAACAGTCTTGCCCTAAATTCCAGTCTAGTGGCTGAGAACTTGCAATTCGTGGAATGGTTTCTCTGGTCCTACAAGCCTAAAGGTCTGCCTGGACTCCTAAGCATTTGCATTATATTACTTTATCTTACCTATCAAAACACTTTTAACTCCATGATGAGCCTTTATTTTGTTCATTATATACTTTTTAATAATGGGCTCTGCATCTCATCAACTGTATTAAACCACATACATCATTTTCTCATCTGTTCCATTCCAATGAAGTGGCCTTTCAGTATACTCTATCCTGCCAAGGTTAACTGTGCGAAATCAGCCCAGTCCTGAACACAACCTGTTTAGGGATCACTTCTTGGATCCACCTAAATGCAGAATTGCCAGCACCTTGTCTTTCCTTCCCTCCTTTAGGGTCTTCATCATCAAAACTTCATAATTTCTACCAACCTCAATCGTTTATAAAATACAAAATTAGATCCTCAAAAAAATAAAGCAGCTAGTGATATCAGCCAAAATGACAAAGAAGTAATAAATATTTATAAGTAGTATGCCTCTCATTCCTAAAATAAAAATTGAAAACATGTCATTTTAATTAATATTTCAGTGTATGTCTTAAATCCTGCCTTTTTTTCAGAAGGATAAATAACATTTGCATTTAATGAAAATTATATGGTAATTGAATCTCCAGAATTCAGTACAATAATCTTTAAATTTTACTTGTTGGTGTTTTGTTTTGCCCCAAATAATTTTGGAAATATGTCACGTTCTAAGTACCTTTGCAAGAAGTCTATTCTTCAAAGGAAAGGCCTACATTGCCTTACATATAATATCTGATAATTCCATCCAATATTAAACCCATAAATACCTACACATTGGTTGAAACCACATGCTGGGGCATTTTATTAAGATTTATAAAAGCTTTGCTGATTGTTGTGAGAGGGACCTTCAAGATGGTGGAGGAGTAAGATGTGGAGATCACCTTCCTCCCCACAAATACATCAAAAATAAATCTACAAGTGGAACAACTCCTACAGAACACCTACTGAACGCTGGCAGAAGACCTCAGACTTCCCAAAAGGCAAGAAAATTCCCACATACCTGGGTAGGGCAAAAGAAAAAAGAAAAAACAGACAAAAGAATAGGGACAGGACCTGCACCTCTGGGAGGGAGCTGTGAAGGAGGAAAAATTTCCACACACTAGGAAGACCCTTCACTGGTAGAGATGGGGACTTGCCTGGGGGTGGTGGTGGGGAAGCTCTGGAGCCGCGGAGGAGAGCGCAGCAACAGGGGTTCAGATGGCAAAGTGGAGAGATTCCCGCACAGAGGATCGGTGCCAACGAGCACTCACCAGCCCAAAAGGCTTGTCTGCTCACCCGCCAGGGCAGGTGGGGGCTGGGAGCTGAGGTTCGGGCTTCAGAGGTCAGATCCCAGGGATAAGACTGGGGTTGGCTGCATGAACACGGCCTGAAGGGGGCTAGTGCACCACAGCTAGCCGGGAGGAAGTCCGGGAAAAAGTCTGGAACTGCCTAAGAGGCAAGAGACCATTGTTTCGGGGTCCTTTCGCGTCTGCCCACAGAAGGCAGAGCACCGCCTAAACGAGCTCCAGAGACAGGCACAAGCTGCGGCTATCAGCTTGGACGCCAGAGTCGGGCATGAAATGGTAAGGCTGCTGCCACTGCCACTAAGAATCCTGTGTGCAAGCGCAGCTCACTATCGACACACGACGCCCCCCGACTGGGAGACTGTGCAGCCCGCCACTGCCAGGGTCCCATGATCCATGGACAACTTCCCTGGGAGAACACACGGTGCGCCTCAGGCTGCAGCAACATCACATCGGCCTCTGCCACCACAGGCTCGCCCTGAATTCCAACTATGACAACCATACCCCTCCCTCCCTCTGGCCTGAGTGAGCCAGAGCCCCCTAATCAGCTGCTGCTTTAACCCCCTATTGTCTGGGAGGGGAAAAGATGCCTGACGGTAACCTACACGCAGAGGTGGGGCGAAAACCAAAGCTGAAGCCCAGGAGCTGTGCGAACAAAGAAGTGAAAGGGAAATGTCTCCATGCAGCCTCAGAAGCAGTGGATTAAATCCCCACAATCAAATTGATGTATCCTGCATCTGTTGAATACCTGAACAGACAACGAATCATCCCCAAATTGAGGCAGCGGAATTTGGGAGCACCTGTAGACTTGGGGTTTGCTGTCGGTGAATGAATTGCTTCTGATTGTTTGTTTATCCTAGTTTAGTTTTTAGCGCTTGTTATCATTGGTGGATTTATTTACTGGTTTTGTTGCTCTTTTTTTTTTTTTTACATCTTTATGGGGGTATAATTGCTTTATAATGGTGTCTTAGTTTCTGCTTTATAACAAAGTGAATCAGTTATACATATACATATGTTCCCATATTTCCTCCATCCCGCATCTCCCTCACTCCCACCCTCCCCATCCCACCCATCCAGGTGGTCACAAAGCACAGAGCTGATCTCACTGTGCTATGCGGCTGCTTCCCACTAGCTATCTATTTTACGTTTGGTAGTGTTATATATGTCCATGCCACTCTCTCACTTTGTCACAGCTTACCCTTCCCCCTCCCCATATCCTCAAGTCCATTCTCTAGTAGCTCTGTGTCTTTATTCCCATCTTACCCTAGGTTCTTCATGACATTTTTTTTTCTTAGATTCCATGTATATGTGTTAGCATACGGTATTTGTTTTTCTCTTTCTGACTTACTTCACTCTGTATGACAGACTCTGGGCCAGCCACCTCACTACAAATAACTCAATTTCGTTTCTTTTTATGCCTGAGTAATATTCCATTGTATATATGTGCCACATCTTCTTTAGCCATTCATCCGATGATGGACACTTTGGTTGTTTCCATCTCCTGGCTATTGTAAATAGAGCTGCAGTGAACATTTTGGTACATGACTCTTTTTGATTTATGGTTTTCTCAGGGTATATGCCCAGTAGTGGGATTGCTGGGTCATGTGGTAGTTCTATTTGTAGTTTTTTAAGGAACCTCCATACTGTTCTCCATAGTGGCTGTACCAATTCACATTCCCACCAGCAATGCAAGAGTGTTCCCTTTTCTCCACACCCTGTCCAGCATTTATTGCTTCTAGATTTTTTGGTGATGGCCATTCTGACTGGTGTGAGATGATATCTCATTGTAGTTTTGATTTTCATTTCTCTAATGATTAATGATGTTGAGCATTCTTTCTTCTGTTTGTTGGCAATCTGTATATCTTCTTTGGAGAAATGTCTATTTAGGTCTTCTGACCATTTTTGGATTGGGTTGTTCGTTTTCTTGGTTATTGAGCTGCATGAGCTGCTTATAAATTTTGGAGATTAATCCTTTGTCAGTTGCTTCATTTGCAAATATATTCTCCCATTCTGAGGGTTGTCTTTTCGTCTTCTTTATGGTTTCCTTTGCTGTGCAAAAGCTTTTAAGTTTCATTGGTCTCATTTGTTTATTTTTGTTTTTATTTCCATTTCTGTAGGAGGTGGGTCAAAAAGGATCTTGCTGTGATTTATGTCATAGAGTGTTCTGCCTATGTTTTGCTCTAAGAGTTTGATAGTTTCTGTACTGACATTTAGGTCTTTAATCTATTTTGAGATTATTTTTGTGTATGGTGTTAGGGAGTGCTCTACTCTCATACTTTTACATGTACCTGTCCAGTTGTCCCAGCACCACTTATTGAAGAGGCTGTCCTTTCTCCACTGTACATTCCTGCCTCCTTTATCAAAGATAAAGTCACCATATATGCGTGGGTTTATCTATGGGCTTTCTATCCTGTTCCACTGATCTATATTTCTATTTTTGTGCCAGTACCATGCTGTCTTGATTACTGTAGCTTTGTAGTATAGTCTGAAGTCAGGGAGCCTGACTCCTCCAGCTCCGTTTTTCATTCTCAAGATTGCTTTGGCTCTTCGGGGTCTTTTGTGTTTCCATACAAATTGTGAAATTTTTTGGTCTAGTTCTGTGAAAAATGCCAGTGGTAGTTTGATAGGGATTGCACTGAGTCTGTAGATTGCTTTGGGTAGTAGAGTCATTTTCAAAATGTTGATTCTTCCAATCCAAGAACATGGTATATCTCTCCATCTATTTCTATCATCTTTAATTTCTTTCATCAGTGTCTTACAATTTTCTACATACAGGTCTTTTATCTCCTTGGGTAGGTTTATTCCTAGATATTTTATTCTTTTTGTGGCAATGGTAAATGGGAGTGTTTTCTTGATTTCACGTTCAGATTTTTCATCATTAGTGTATAGGAATGCAAGAGATTTCTGTGCATTAATTTTGTATCCTGCTACTTTACCAAATTCATTGATTAGCTCTAGTAGTTTTCTGGTAGCATCTTTAGGATTCTCTATGTATAGTATAATGTCGTCTACAAACAGTGACAGCTTTACTACTTCTTTTCCGATTTGGATTCCTTTTATTTCCTTTTCTTCTCTGATTGCTGTGGCTAAAACTTCCAAAACTAGGTTGAAAAAGAGTAGTGAGAATGGGCAACCTTGTCTTGTTCCTGATCTTAGTGGAAATGCCTTCAGTTTTTCACCATTGAGGATGACGTTGGCTGTTGCTTTGCCATATATGGCCTTTATTATGTTGAGGAAAGTTCCCTCAATGCCTACTTTCTGCAGGGTTTTAATCATAAATCAGTGTTGAATTTTGTTGAAAGCTTTCTCTGCATCTATTGAGATGATCATATGGTTTTTCTCCTTCAATTTGTTAATATGGTGTATCATGTTGATTGATTGGTGTATATTGAAGATCCTTGCATTCCTGGAATAAACCCCACTTGAGCATGGTGTATGATCCTCGTAATGTGCTGTTGGATTCTGTTTGCTAGTATTTTGTTGAGGATTTTTGCATCTATTTTCATCAGTGATATTGGCCTGTAGTTTTCTTTCTTTGTGACATCCTTGTCTGGTTTTGGTATCAAGGTGATGGTGGCCTTGTAGAATGAGTTTGGGAGTATTCCTCCCTCTGCTATATTTTGGAAGAGTTTGAGAAGGATAGCTGTTAGCTCTTCTCTAAATGTTTGATAGAATTCGCCTGTGAAGCCATCTGGTCCTGGGCTTTTCTTTGTTGGAAGATTTTTAATCACAATTTCAATTTCAGTGCTTGTCATTGGTCTGTTTATATTTTCTATTTCTTCCTGATTCAGTCTTGGCAGGTTGTGCATTTCTAAGACTTTGTCCATTTCTTCCAGGTTGTCCATTTTATTGGCATAGAGTTGCTTGTAGTAATCTCTCATGATCTTTTGTATTTCTGTATTGTCAGTTGTTACTTCTCATTTTTCATTTCTAATTCTATTGATTTGTGTCTTCTCCCTGTTTTTCTTAATGACTCTGGCTAATGGTTTATCAATTTTGTTTATCTTCTCAAAGAACCAGCTTTTAGTTTTATTGATCTTTGCTATGGTTTCCTTCATTTCGTTTTCATTTATTTCTTATCTGATCTTTATGACTTCTTTCCTTCTGATAACTTCGGGATTTTATTGTTCTTCTTTCTCTAATTGCTTTAGGTGAAAGGTTAGGTTGTTTATTTGAGATGTTTCCTGTTTCTTAACATAGGACTGTATTTCTATAAACTTCCCTCTTAGAACTGCTTTTGCTGCATCCCATAGGTTTTGGGTCGTCGTGTCTCCATTGTCATTTGTTTCCAGGTATTTCTGATTTCCTCTTTGATTTCTTCACTGATCACTTCGTTACTAAGTAGTGTACTGTTTAGCCTCCATTTGTTTGTATTTTTTACAGATCTTTTCCTGTAATTGGTATCTAGTCTTATAGCATTGTGGTCAGAAAAGATAATTGATACAATTTCAATTTTCTTAAATTTACCAAGGCTTGATTTGTGACCCCAGATATGATCTATCCTGGAGAATATTCCATGAGCACTTGAGAATAATGTGTATTCTACTGTTTTTGGATGGAATGTCCTATAAATATCAATTAAGTCCGTCTTGTTTAATGTATCATTTAAAGCTTTTGTTTCTTATTTATTTTCATTTTGGATGCTCTGTGCATTGGTGAAAGTGGGGTGTTAAAGTCCCCTACTATGAATGTGTTACTGTCGATTTCCCCTTTTATGGCTGTATTTGCCTTATGTATTGAGGTTCTCCTATTTTGCTTTCATAAATATTTACAATTCTTATATCTTCTTCTTGGATCGATCCCTTGATCATTACGTACTGTCCTTCATTGTCACTTCTAATACTCTTTATTTTAAAGTCTCTTTTGTCTGATATGAGAATTGCTACTCCAGCTTTCTTTTGGTTTCCATTTTCATGGAATATCTTTTTCCATCACCTTACTTTCAGTCTGTATGTGTCTCTAGGTCTGAAGTGGGTCTCTTGTACACAGCATATATATGGGTCTTGTTTTTGTATCCATTCAGCCAGTCTGTGTCTTTTCGTGGGAGCATTTAATCCATTTACATTTAAGGTAATTATCAATATGCATGTTTCTATTCCCATTTTCTTAATTGTTTTGGGTTTTTTATTGTAGGTCTTTTCCTTCTCTTGTGTTTCCTGCCTAGAGGAGTTCCTTTAGCATTTGTTGTGAAGCTGGATTGGTGGTGCTGAACTCTCTCAGCTTTTGCTTTTCTGTAAAGGTTTTAATTTCTCCATCAAATCTGAATGAGATCCTTGCTGGGTAGAGTAATCTTGGTTGTAGTTTTTCATCCTTCATCACTTTAAATATGTCCTGCCGGTCCCATCTGGCTTGCAGAGTTTCTGCTGAAAGATCAGCTGTTAACCTTATGGGGATTTCCTTGTGTGTTATTTGTTGTTTTTCCCTTGCTGCTTTTAATATGTTTTCTTTGTATTTAATGTTTGACTGTTTGATTAGTATGTGTCTTGGCATGATTCTCCTTGGATTTATCCTGTATGGGACTCTCTGTGCTTCTTGGACTTGATTAACTACTTCCTTTCTCATATTAGGGAAGTTTTGAACTATAATCTCTTCAAATATTTTCTCAGTCCCTTTCTTTTTCTCTTCTTCTGGATCCCCTATATTTCAAATGTTGGTGCATTTAATGTTGTCCCAGAGGTCTCTGAGACTGTCCTCAATTCTTTTCATTCTTTTTACTTTATTCTGCTCTGCAGTAGTTATTTCCACTATTTTATCTTCCAGGTCACTTATCCGTTCTTCTGCCTCAGTTATTCTGCTATTGATCCCATCTAGAGTATTTTTCATTTCATTTATTGTGTTGTTCATCGTTGCTTGTTTCATCTTAGTTCTTCTAGGTTCTTGTTAAATGTTTCTTGCATTTTCTCTATTCTATTTCCAAGATTTTGGATCATCTTTACTATCATTATTCTGAATTCTTTTTCAGGTAGACTGCTTATTTCCTCTTCATTTGTTAGGTCTGGTGGGTTTTTATCTTGCTCCTTCATCTGCTGATTGTTTTTCTGTCTTCTCATTTTGCTTATCTTAACTGTGTTTGGGGTCTCCTATATGCATGCTGCAGGTTCGTAGTTCCCGTTGTTTTTGGTGTCTGTCCCCAGTGGCTAAATTTGGTTCAGTGGGTTGTGTAGGCTTCCTAGTGGAGGGGACTAGTGCCTAAATTTTGGTGGATGAGGCTGGATCTTGTCTTTCTGGTGGGCAGGTCCACGTCTGATGGTGTGTTTTGGGGTGTCTGTGGACTTTTTATGAATTTAGGCAGCCTCTCTGCTAATGGATGGGGTTGTGTTCCTGTCTTGCTAGTTGTTTGGCATAGGGTGTCCAGCACTGTAGCTTTCTGGTCGTTGAGTGTAGCTGGGTGTTGGTGTTGAGATGGAGATCTCTGGGAGATTTTCGCTGTTTGATATTATGTGGAGCTGGGAGGTCTCTTGTGGACCAGTGTCCTGAAGTTGGCTCTCCCACCTCAGAGGCACAGCAGTGACTCCTGGCTGCAGCACCAAGAGCCTTTCATCCACCCAGCAAGTCAGAAGGATTCTTCTTTTTTTTCTCCTTCTTCTCTTTCCTTTCAAAATTTGCAAACCATCACAGCCTCTACACTGACTTGATTGGGCAACTCGGAGCTTGCAGGAAAATTCCTCCAGCCATACTCTTTTGGCTGTTGAAGTGGACCCACAAAAGGAGAGCTCATGGAGAGGTCTTTGGAAGCTGTCATTTCTATTGAAAGTGTACTCTAGTGCTTGAGGCCACTGTTGTTTAACTAGACTATAAGTGGGGAGGATGATCTGGAACCTGGAGACTTCCAGGCATCTGTACGTCAACCTTCTGAGATCAATGGCTTCTGCTATACTTCCATGTTCCAATCTCATGCAAATTCCTCCCTCAGTCAGTGCTAACCTGCTGAGCCCTGAGCTCGCTGCCTCTTCCGCCTCAGGAGGTGCTGGGTCCATCCCTCTTGGAGTCTCGATGGCTTTTGTCTCAGGAGCTTTTAGACTTCATCTGAACATTTCTTTCTCCAGACTCGGTCTGGAAACCAGTCAGAGTCAAACTGGGTCTGACTTAGAAATGCAACCCGGTCGCTCTCTTTATTTTTTTAAATTATCATTATATTTCTATGTTAATACTTTCTTTTATTTTTTTATTTATTATTATATTCTTCTTTCTTTTTTCTCCCTTTTCCTCTGAGCCGTGTGCCTGACACGGTCTTGGTGCTCCAGCCTGGTATCAGGCCTGAGCCCCTAAGGTGGCAGAGCCAAGTTCAGAACAGTGGACCACCAGAGACCTCTTGGCCCCAGGTAATATCAATCAGCGAGAGATCTCCGACTCAGAGCTAAGAGTCTTAAGGTCCACCCAATGGCCAGCAAGCGCCAGGGCTGGACGCCCCATGTCAAACAACTCATTAGACAGGAATGCTACCCCTCCCATTAGCAGACAGGCTGTCTACAATCATACTAGGTTCACAGACACCCCAAAACACACCACCGGATGTGGCCATGCCTACCAGAATGACAAGATCCAGCCTCACCCACCAGAACACAGGCACCAGTCCCCTCCACGAGGAAGCCTACACAAGCCACTGAACCAACCTCACCCACTGGGGGCAGACACCAAAAACAACAGGAATTACGAACCTAGACTGCAGAAAGCAGAGCCCAAACACAGTAAGTTAAACAAAAAAAGAAGACAGTGATATATGCAGCAGATGAAGATGCAAGGTAAAAACCCACCAGGCCAAACAAATGAAGAGGAAATAGGCAGTTTACCTGAAAAAGACTTCAGAGTAATGATAGTAAAGATGATCCAGAATCTTGGAAATAGAATGGAGAAAATACAAGAAACTTTTAACAAGGACCTTGAAGAACTAAAGAGCATACAAACAATGATGAACAACACAATAAGTGAAATTAAAAATTCTCCAGAAGGAATCAATAGCAGAATAACTGTGGCAGGAGAACAGATGACTAACATGGAAGATAAAATAGTGGAAATAATTACTGCAGAGTAGAATAAAGAAAAAAGAATGAAAAGAATTGAGGACAGTCTCAGAGACCTCTGGGACAACATTAAATGCACCAACATTCAAACTATAGGGGTCCCAGAAGAAGAAGAGAAAAAGAAAGGGACTGAGAAAATATTTGAAGAGATTATAGTTGAAAACTTCCCTAACATGGGAAAGGAAATAGTCAATCAAGTCCAGGAAGCACAGAGAGTCCCATACAGGATAAATCCAAGGAGAAACACACCAAGACACATATTAATCAAACTACCAAAAATTAAATACAAAGAAAAAATATTAAAGGCAGAAAGGGAAAAGCAACAAATAATATACAAGGGAATCCTCAAAAGGATAACAGCTGATCTTTCAGTAGAAACTCTGCAAGCCAGAAGGGAGTGGCAGGACATATTTAAAGTGATGAAAGGGAAAAACCTACAACCAAGATTTCTCTACCCAGCAAGGATCTCACTGAGATTCGGCGGAGAAATCAAAACCTTTACAGACAAGAAAAAGTTAAAAGAATTCAGCACCACCAATCCAGCTTTACAACAAATGCTAAAGGAACTTCTCTAGGCAGGAAACACAAGAGAAGGAAAAGACTTACAATAACAAACCCAAAACAATTGAGAAAACAGTAATAGAAACATACGTAACGATAATTACCTGAAATGAAAATGGATTAAATGCTCCAACCATAAGACATAGACTGGCTGAATGGATACAAAAACAAGATACATACTTATGCTGTCTAAAAGAGACCCACTTCATACCTAGGGACACATACAGACTGAAAGTGAGGGGATGGAAAAAGATATTCCATGCAAAACGAAATCAAAGAAAGTTGGAGTAGCAATACTCATATCTGAGAAAACAGACTTAAAAACAAAGACTATTGGGGCTTCCCTGGTGGCGCAGTGGTTGAGAGTCTTCCTGCCAATGCAGCAGACACAGGTTCGTGCCCCAGTCTGGGAAGATCCCACATGCCGCAGAGTGGCTAGGCCCATGAGCCATGGCCGCTGAGCCTGCGCATGCGGAGCCTGTGCTCCGCAACAGTAGAGGCCACCACAGTGATAGGCCCGCGTACCACAAAAATAAATAAATAAATAAATAAATAAAGACTATTACATGAGACAAAGAAGGATACTACATAGTGATCAAGGGATTAATCGAAGAATAAGATATAACAATTGTAAATATTTATGCACCCAACATAGGAGCACCTCAACACATAGGCCAAAAAAGAGGATATCAACAGGAACAAAATAACAGTAGGGGACTTTAACACTGCACTTTCACCAACGGACAGATCATCCAAAATAAAAATAAATAAGGAAACACAAGCTAAAAATGACACATTAGACAAGATGGACTTAATTGATATTTATAGGACTTTCCATCCAAAGACAACAGAATACACTTTCTTCACAAGTGGTCATGGAATATTCGCCAGGATAAATCATATCTTGGGTCACAAATCAAGCCTTGGTAAATTTAAGAAAACTGAAATCGTATCAAGTATCTTTTCTGACCACATGCTATGAGACTAGATATCAATTACGGGAAAAAACTGTAAAAAATACTAACACAGGGAGGCTTAATAATATGCTACTAAATAATCAAAAGGTCACTGAAGAAATAAAAAAATACCTAGAAACAAATGACAATGAAAACATGACGATCCAAAACCTATGGGATGTAGCAAAAGCAGTTCTAAGAGGGAGGTCTGTAGCAATAAAATCCTACCTCAAGAAACAAGAAACATGTCAAATAAACAACCTACGCTTACACCTAAAGCAATTAGAGAAAGAAGAAAAAAAAAAACCCTAAAGTTAGTAGGAAGGAAATCATAAAGATTAGATCAGAAAAAAATGAAAAAGAAATAAAGGAAACAATAGCAAAGATCAATAAAACTAAAAGCTGGTTCTTTGAGAAGATAAACAAAATTGATAAACCATTAGCCAGACTCATCAAGAAAAAAAGAGAGAAGACTCAAATCAATAGGATTAGAAATGAAAAAGGAGAAGGAACAACTGACACTGCAGAAATACAAAGGATCATAAGAGATTACTACAAGCAACTCTGTGCCAATAAAATGGACAACCTGGAAGAAATGGGCAAATTCTTAGAAAAGCACAACCTTCTGAGACTGAATTAGGAAGAAACAGAAAATATAAACAGACCAATCACAAGTAATGAAATTGAAACTGTGATTACAAGTCTTCCAACAAACAAGAGCCAAGGACCAGTTGGCTTCACAGGGGAATTCTATCAAATATTTAGAGAAGAGCTAACACCTATCCTTCTCAAACTCTTCCAAAATATAGCAAAGGGAAGAACACTCCCAAACTCATTCTACGAGGCCACCATTCATTACACTGATACCAAAACCAGACACTGATGTCACAGAAAAAGAAAATTACAGGCCAAGGTCACTAATGAACATAGACACAAAAATTCTCAACAAAATACTAGCAAACAGAATCCAACAACATATTAAAAGGATCATACACCGTAATCAAGTGGGATTTATCCCAGGAAGGTAAGGATTCTTCAATATATGCAAATCAATCAATGTGATTCACCATATTGACAAATTGAAGGATAAAACCATATAGATGCAGAAAAAGGTTCTGGCAAAATTTAATGCCATTTTTTGATAAAAGCTCCCCAGAGTAGGCATAGAGGGAACCTACCTCAACATAATAAAGGCCATATATGACATACCTACAGCGAACATCATTATCAATGTTGAAAAACTGAAACTATTTTCTTTAAGATCAGGAAAACGTCAAGGTTGCCCACTCTCACCACTATGATTCAACATAGTTTTGGGAGTATTACCCACAGCAATCAGAGAAGATTAAGAAATAAAAGGAATACAAATCATAAAAGAAGAAGTAAAACTGTCACTGCTTGCAGATGACATGATATTATTCATAGAGAATCCTAAAGATGCTACCAGAAAACAACGAGAGCTAATCAATGATTTTGGTAAAGTAGCAGGATACAAATTAATGCACAGAAATCTCTTCCATTGCTATACACTAATGATGAAAAATCTAAAAGAGAAATTAAGGAAACACTCCCATTTACCACTACAACAAAAAGAATAAAATACCTAGGAATAAACCTACCTAAGGGAAGAGAGATGGGAACATATGTATATGTATAACTGATTCACTTTGTTATGAAGCAGAAACTAACACACCATTGCAAAGCAATTATACTCCAATAAGATGTAAATAAATAAATAAATAAAACTTACGTAAGGAGACAAAAGACCTGTATGCAGAAAACTACAAGACACTGATGAAAGAAATTAAACACGATACAAACAGATGGAGAGATATACAATGTTCACGGATTGGAAGAATCAACATTGTGAAAATGACTATATTACCCAAAGCAATCTATAGATTCAATGCAATCCCTATCAAACTACCAATGGCATTTTTCACAGAAGTAGAACAAAAAATTTCACAATTTATATGGAAACACAAAGACCCTGAATGGCCAAAGCAATCTTGAGAAAGAAAAACAGAGTTGGAGGAATCATGCTTCCGGACTTCAGACTATACTGTAAAGCTACACTAATCAAGACAGTATGGTACTGGCACAAAAACATAAATATAGATCAATGGTACAGGGTAGAAAGTCCAGAGATAAACCCACGCACATATGGTCACCTTATCTTTGAGAAAGGAGGCAAGAATATACAATGGAGAAAAGACAGCATCTTCAGTAAATGGTGCTGGGAAAACTGGACAGCTACATGTAAAAGAATGAAATTAGAACCGTCCCTAACACCATACACAAAAATAAACTCAAAATGGATTCAAGACCTAAATGTAAGGTCAGACACTATAAAACTCTTAGAGGAAAACATAGGCAGAAAACTCTATGATGTAAATGACAGCAAGATCCTTTTTGACCCACCCCCTAGAGAAATGGAAATAAAAACAAAAATAAACAAATGGGACCAATGAAACTTAAAAGCTTTTGCACAGCAAAGGAAACCATAAACAAGATGAAAAGAAAACCCTCAGAATGGGAGAAAATATGTACAAATGAAGCAACTGACAAAGGATTCATCTCCAAAATATACAAGTAGCTCATGGAGCTCAATATCAAAGAAACGAACAACCTAATCCAAAAATGGGCAGGAGATCTAAGTAGACATTTCTCCAAAGAAGATATACAGATTGCCAACAAACACATGAAAGGATGCTCAACTCAACATCACTAACCATTAGAGAAATGCAAATCAAAACTACAATGAGGTATCATCTCACACTGGTCAGAATGGCCATCATCAAAAAATCTACAAACAATAAATGCTGGAGGGGGTGTGGAGAAAAGGGAACCCTCTTGCACTCTTAGTGGGAATGTAAATTGATATAGCCGCTATGGAGAACAGTATGGAGGTTCCTTAAAAAACTACAAATAGAACTACCATATGACCCAGCAATCCCACTACTGGGCATATACCCTGAGAAAACCGTAATTCAAAAAGAGTCATGTACCACAATGTTCATTGCAGCTCTATTTACAATAGCCAGGACATGGAAGCAACCTAAGTGTCCATCAACAGATGAATGGATAAAGAAGATGTGGCACATATATACAATGGAATATGACTCAGCCATAACAAGAAACGAAATTGAGTTATTTGTAGTGAGGTGGATGGACCTAGAGTCTGTCATACAGAGTGAAGTAAGTCAGAAAGAGAAAAACAAATACCGTATGCTAACACATATATATGGAATCTAAAAAAAAAAAAAAAGTTCTGAAGAGCCTGGGGGCAGGACAGGAATAAAGACGCAGTCGTATAGAATGGACTTGAGGACATGGGGGGGGGGGAAGGAGAAGCTGGAACTAAGTGAGAGAGTGACATGGACATATATACACTACTAAATGTAAAATAGATACCTAGTGGGAAGCAACTACATAGCACAGCGAGATCAGCTCAGTGCTTTGTGACCACCTAGAGGGGTGTGATAGGAAGGGTGGGAGGGAGACGCAAGAGGGAGGGGATATGGGGATATATGTACACATATAGCTGATTCACTTTGTTATACAGCAGAAACTAACACAATACTGTAAAGCAATTATACTCCAATAAAGATGTTTAAAAAAAAATAAAATGTTTGCTGCCATCAGATTGACTGCTGCATTAACGATTATGATAATCACTTTGGGAAAATAGCACAAAGGGAAGCACTAAAAAGTAATAAGTGGCACTTGTTCTAACATTCTAAAGCAAATATAATCTTCTTCAATTCAAAAATCTTCTATTAATTACTCATGAGACTTATAACTGTTCCACACAATTTCCAAAGCTTTTTCATCTTTGAAATGCATATTTTCAGATACAGAGGTACTTGAGAAGCCACTAACATTATGATCCTAAAGTAACATTACGTTCCCTTTGTGAAGGAGAGCAGGCAGTGGCTACAGTGGGTATTAAGGAGCTACGGGTTGTTTTCTGTTTGTTTTTTTAAGCACCAGGAAAACTCAGATTGCAAAAATTAACTCCCCTCTCATATGTTTCCTATTGTTTGAATTGACCAAATCTTTTTAGTTTTCATTCTTAATATTAGTACACCTGGCAATAATCTAGGAATTTTAACAGTTTAAAGCTGCTATCATGTTTATATAACTTAGAGTAACAAAAGCTTTATATCTACAGATAAAGTGGTGAGAGTTATGGATCATGAGAATACCAGGGTCTGTACCTGGGAAAGGGGCCACCAAAAGGTAGCAAAGCGCGACATATTCTGGGGATAAAACTAGGCCAGTCGTGCGCATTTCCCATGAGTGGAGAAAGTCTGAACAGTCTGTGTCTGGCTTACACCCGGCAGGCATCATCATGGCACAGCCAACGGACGAAGCATTAATAAACATGGAGGTGGAGATGATTTTCAGTTCAGATCCATCCTCCTTTTATCTGGCTCCACTGTCTGCTTCTTATACACTGGTAAATCAATAGTCTTTAGCAGACATTATTCCTTGTGCCAAACATCTTGTGGGCCAACTGCTTTTGGAAAAGTCCATGACAACTAGAGTCTTTCATCTTTCATTCTTTTGAGGTACCACTCTCCAAATGCTAGTTGAACAGCTGGGCTTAAAATCTCTCCCAGGTATGGAAAGGGAAAGCAGGCAATCCATCTCCTTCAAGCTTCCAAACTATGTGAGAACAGAGCAAGACCTAGGGTAGCTGGGCTGATTTCTGCTTCTCCTCTCGTTTGGCATAAAAGGGTCTCCATCTGTGTTCCTTGGGCCCTTTGAAAATCACTGTGCCTGATATTAAGGCCCTGAACACCAGAGATGGCATTCCTTTTAGAGGGAAAAACAGACTGAACCACCCATCCAACACAGCAATGGGTTCCTTTATGGAGAAACTTAACTAGCCCATCTGGCAGACAGCTGAGACACACATATCCTTTACTTAATGTGGATATAGTCGAAGTCATACAGAGTAAGAAATAAGAATGTGGGCTTCCCTGGTGGCGCAGTGGATGAGAGTCCGCCTGCCGATGCAGGGGACACGGGTTCGTGCCCCGGTCCGGGAAGATCCCATGTGCCACAGAGCGGCTGGGCCCGTGATCCATGGCCGCTGGGCCTGCGCGTCCGGAGCCTGTGCTCCGCAACAGGAGAGGCCACAACAGTGAGAGGCCCATGTACCGCAAAAAAAAAAAAAAAAAAAAAGAAATAAGAATGTAATTCTAAGGAAATATAGTTCCCACAAATTAAATTGATTACATTCATGCTCTAGTTGCCCTGTTCATTTCCAAAGTATTTTATGCTGATAACCTCCTTCCCAACTTCTCTGTTCATGCTTGGTCTCACACATTCTCTTACTCTGTTAATTATCTGTGTTAGTTATTCATCAAATACTATATGCTTTTGGCTGGAATCTGACCAAGTAATAAAAAAAGTTTCATGCTCTCCTAGAAATAACTTATAAGAGACAAATCTAGATTTCATCATACAATGCACATGATGTACTCCCCAGAGAGATGTTAGCATTAAAAACAAAGATGCTTATCCCTTTCTTTCAAAGCAAAGGAATGTGGATTCTGAAAATTTCAGCCAAAACTAAAATATTCAAAAACAACAAACTACTTACAGGTAAAGATGTCATGCTTTCAACTTACGCTGTACAAACTTTGGCCACGTCTTCTATTAAAAAAGACGAACCTATATCAGGGTGCCAGATATTAACCTGGGGCTATTTGTAATGTTTATAAAAAGTTGAGAAATACTACATGTGAGAGAATCTAGCATGACATTTTCCCCTTCCCCAAATCAATCAAATTACAATGGCTATCAGAATGGTATGAGAGAAACCATTGTTCTCAACACACAGATAGCAAACTGCAAGGAGGCTTCCCAAACCACTATTGTCTGCAGAGTCAACAAAAGACAGGAAAGAATACAAACTGCCTGTAGTAAGAAAGACCACAGCAAGGGAGCTGAGCACCAACAGAGAACTTAAGGGAAAGAACTGTGATCCAAAGAGAGGGAAAACCAGATGAAAAGTGAAACTGGAAAGGAAGAAAACCAGCTAGAGAAATAAGGGGCCCCAGTTAGGGATACAAAAGTCAAAGTAGCCCAGGGCTACAATGATGGATCCCGAAGGCAATACTTCTAGAATTTGCTTTTTAAAAACTAAGACTGGATCCAAAAGATTAAAGTGTGTTTCTGATACTATTTGACCCCAAAATTCAACCTGCTCCAAAGTTTGTTGTATATCAGAGCTAGAAAAATGAGTCAAGATATGTCAGTTCCTATGATTTATTGCTATCCAATTAGGGAGCTCCCGGCTCACTGACCAGAAACAAAGATTAAAGGAAAAAGATACTATAAAGGCTAAAACTTGTACAATCTTCTATCTCAACTGACTACACAAAAAGATATGCAGAACCTAATTTAATATGGGTTATAAATCACTGCAAGTGTTAAAGGAAAAAAACAGATGTTAACATTTAAACATGTTTCTTCTGAATGTTGGTATACTGTTACCTAATTGATAAAAATATTTTTAAATGAAACTAAACATACCCTTATTTTGACAGAGCAAACATATCCAATATAAAAGATACTTATGTAAATTAAAAATATGTATACAAGTATAGAATACTGTAAGGATCTGAGTAAATACTGGTACTATAATTGTTATTTGGCCCCTTCGTTCTAACTGCCTACGCCTTACTTAATCAGAAAAAACACTGGCCAGGATCAGTACATGAATAACTAAAACCATGTGGATTGAGGGATTTGTCTTGGTCTAATGGTTATTTAACAGATTACTGCTCTGTTCATTACATAGGGTTAATACTTCAACATATTATTTGCAAAATCCCAAGAATTTTTAGTTTTACTTTTTATTCCTTAGGCTAACACACATAGAAAATGCATGTAAGAAGACTGAGATCATCTTAAAATTAGTAAAGTAAAATAGTAATTATAATAATTACATCAGGAACTGAAGTATCAACAAATGTGATTTATTAATGCGTGATAAATATATTCTTGGCAAGAAATTTCAATCAATTCTGATGTCAATTCAGCATCTCAGCGATAGCAAGATCTTTAAGACAGAAATAAGTTTAGGATGGAGGGAGGGAGGGAGAAATGAAGCAGGTCAGGCGTCTGGATGCCTGGATTTTAGATCTTCCATTGATAAGCTGTATGACATTTGACAAGTCATAACCTCTCTAAACCACAATTTTTCCGTAATATATAAGCTCAACTTATGTCCCAGAAGCACTGTGATGATTAAATTAGATGGTGTAGGTGACATTATTTTATAAATGATAAAGCCAATATAATATAAATTTATTACTACTACCAATATTCAGCTCAACAGAGGACACAGTAAGAAATAATGAAGAATAAATTAGATTAAATGCTGGGTTTATTTGATCACAGAGTACTGGTAAGTTTCATTAATTCAATTCTCAATGTAGATTTTCAAACTTATTTATCCAAAGTGTTAGTTTGGCATTTTTTCATAAATACTTGTTAAATGTAAAAACTTAGTTAACCAGGTAATTAATAAATTATCTTCTTTCCTTGAAGTACACATAGTCACAAATGTGTAAAGCAACTGTCATTTTACTACTTCAGTGAGATTTTTTTAAAGTTAATAGGGTTTCCCTGGTGGTGCAGTGGTTGAGAGTCCGCCTGCCGATGCAGGGGACACGGGTTCGTGCCCCGATTTGGGAAGATCCCACATGTCGCGGAGCGGCTGGGCCCGTGAGCCATGGCCACTGAGCCTGCGCGTCCGGAGCCTGTGCTCCGCAACGGGAGAGGCCACAACAGTGAGAGATCCGCATACCGCAAATAATAATAATCATCTTTTAGCTTCACTTTAGTCTACTGGCCTTCAAGAATGATCTAGTTCTGAATTTCCTGTAATACTAGGATGTGTGTAAATAGAGGTTAAAATGGAAAATGGGCAACTACTTTCTCAGTTAGAAAATTTCTAAATAGAAACTCTTCACAAGTCCTTGATATGCAGGCCTTTAAAATACCACAGGGAAAAAAACACACAACTACATACATTCCTACTTTAAAGAAAACAATGTGTTATGATAAAGTGATCTCTGTAGCATATTTTTTCAAATAATTTTTTTTTTTTTTTTTTGGTGATCACCTTAAGATAACTAGAGATTGCTTCCAATCAGGGAAATTATCTCTCAAATATCTGCATTGAATCGTTTTGGGAAAAGCAAATATAAGACAGTAACAACACCCTTGAGATACTAGAAATTAAATCCTCACTTATCAATACATGTTTTCCTAGTTACATTTCCCAAATTTCTGAATCTTCGTTTGTTGGCAGTTACCCCTTTATTTACTGCTCAACATTTTATCATAATGTTGTTATATCAAATTCATTATTGCTTATGCCCCCATTAGTTTCATTTCATTATTATAAGGAAGCCATAGTAAACTCAATATGCAAATTGTCCAAATAATAGAATTAATAAAACGGAGAACTAAATGATTTTGCGTAATCCAAAGCCCAAACCTTGTTATCATAATTGAGTTATTTCATAGTAGAGGACAGGACCCACTAGCAACGTGTAAATATTTCAGCTGGAGACCACATACATAATGAACATAGACCAAAGGAGAGGAATGTATCAACAAAGCTTTGATAATGTAAACAAAATATCTGTAAGCAGAGCCACATTAAGAAGCTGACTAGCAGAAAGAGAAAAACAAATATCATATATTAACCCATACATGTGAAATCTGAAAAAATTGGTACAGACGGTCTTATTTACAAAGTAGAAGTAGAGACAAAGACGTAGAGAACAAATTTATGGATACCCAGGGGGCAAGGGAGGGTGGGATGAATTGGGAGATAGGGATTGACATATATACACTACTATGTATAAAAGAGATAACTAATGAGAACCTACTGTAGAGCACAGGGAACTCAGTGCTCTGCAGTGACCTAAATGAGAAGGAAATCCAAAAAAGAGGGGTTATATGTATACGTACACCTGATTCACTCTGCTGTATAGCAGAGACTAACACAATATTATAAAACAACTATACTCCAATTAAAAACAAAAAGCTGACTAGCATACAGTTGCTCATGTTACCAAGAAACTATCACTAGATATGTAACCAGATGGAGAAAATTGTACTGACACAAAGTTCTCTCAGGGAGAGGCTGTATGAAAGAATCAGTCTCATGAGGTGGAGTACTTCCTCCTGGGGTATATGCCCAAGCAGCTCTGGTGATGTGTCTTCTAGGGAGGTAGGTGGGCCTTCACTGAGTGAGCTTCCAGAAGCTCTCCTGTACCTGTCATACCCGCCATCAGCACTCCTCCAAATAAATGTTGAATAAAGAAATAAAGAGGATTTTGCAGAAGGGGCACAAAATTATTGCTCTCCCAGGGCAGCCCGATGTCACCTAATATGATCAGATTTTCATTATAGATGGTACACTCTGTGGCAGCACTGTGGACGGGAGGGGAGACACACAGTCACAGAGAGATACTAGCAGACAATCACATTCACCCAGGCAAGAAGCGTCTGTCATGTAACTCAGTGATGCAGCTGAACCCAGGCATGAGTTTGGAGGAGGTCGTACGGGGAACAAGCAAACAAAGAGGAGAGCAGAGTGTCCTTAACTAAAATATTTTCAGTTGAATAATGGGCAAAGAAGCTGAACAACACTGAGTTCAGGAAGAAGTGGGAGACTGAAAAAGAGCTGACTATAAACCCCTTCTCCACGAAGACCAGCTATGAAGGGGTGTTTTCAATCATCTTAAATGTTTTAATAGCATTAGGAGAAAGTCAACGTATATAGGAAAAATAGAAGGATAAGAAAACCAGGTTGCCAGGTGAGGTCAATTTATATATATTATGTAATATGCTATTAAGTTTACTGAGTGACCTATTAGCAACGTAAAGAAAGAGCAAATCAGAATCTTACCAAGAAATTTTGAATGAAGACAAACCCTCTGTACCTCACACACAAACAGTACTGACATGGTGCTACAGGGGAGCATTGTTAGCGGTTGCCTGTAAGAGAGTAGCTTCAGAAAACTTCCAAGCTGCCACCTGAATATCAAAAATGAATAACTTAGCTAAGTGTGAATCACCTTCAGACAACGTGCAGATTCACAAGTATAAAACCAGACCAATTTTGACTAGAACAATGGCACAGTGCCGGCTCGTTTGGGTGTAGAGCAAAAATTCCCAGATTCCTTGTACCTTTGAGATAGCCCATTCTTTTGGAAAGAGAATTACAAAATGCCTCCACTATTACCACTTCTGAAGGGCAACGAAAACGCTTGAGATCATGCCCTCTAGTTTTCCAGAGACACAAATTTTGAAAGTTACCCTTGCCCTTCTTGCCAAGATGTCACAAAGGTAAAAAGAATAAAAATTTCATTACAATTCCACATCCACTCATGTAGGTAAAACAAATGGTCACATCCATACCTATCAGTTAATAACATGAAACATCTCCGCATAATTCCTAGTAACCTGGCAGTAAATCCCTACAACCAAGAGCTAAAGTGATTGCAAACCTGTCCTGTGCCAGCGCTGGCTCCCGAGAGTGAGTTTTGTGTACTTCTGCTCAACTCCATGTTCAGTGAGGTCACATCAATAGCTTAACAGTCATGGTGGGAGTATTTATACCACAGAAACTGGAAAACACTGCAAATCAGAGTTCTGCCCCTTCTATCTAGAGAGAGGTTGTTAAACCTTTACCGGCCTACCATGACTCTAAGCATCCTTGCATCAGGTCTATAAAAAAGCCGACTTGGATCCCTTACTATTTCTCAGTCTGGAAGAGTTCTGCAGGATTTCCATAACACCAACATTTTCAAGTCTGAAAATTCACTCTCTCCAAGGGAACACACCTTAACAGCCTACTTAGTGTTGCTAAATTACACCAGAGGAAAAAAGACTTTTTTGCTAAATCAGCTTTTGGTATTGCTCTAATATTTCAGTTCCGTGCTTCCTGACAGCTAGGAGTCTAACTACCACTCTTCCATTCATCCATTCAGCAATCCTTGACTATTCAGACCTTTAACCCAGTGAGGCACACACGGTTACTCCGTATTCCTCCCTCCTCTTGCCTGCTTCATGCAAAGAGCCTTCATCCAGATCCAGAAACAAATGCCCATTTTTCGTGATAAGGAATGGCAGTCATATTATCATAACCTTGCTTTACAAGTATGTGCTCCTTGCTCTGTGTCAGGTGCTGACAATAAAAAGATGAATCAAGCAAAGTCCCTCCTTATGGAGGGTTGTAAGATCAAGCTGGCAAACAGACATCTAAACAACTGCTTCCTCATGTATTTTAAGAGTAGAAACAGCAAGGATATTTTGGAATTCTGGGAGAATTTCGAAAATATAAAATTTCCCGTTACATGGATACTTCAATTCAATTCAATTCATTTACTTAGTGACCACAGTGAACCAGGAACTGTGCATACCCCTCCCCTGACCATAAAGATATAGAAACAGTGAGAGAAGCAGACATGCCATCAGTGAAGTTATACTATAGTATTAACTGCATGTAGGATGCCACTCAGCAGTAAGGTATACTCTAGCCCTCAAAACCATATCCTGTATGGTCAGAAAAAATATTTAAATGAATTAAATAAAACCAAAATATACACAAGCTGGCATACTTTCAAAAATAATTCTCTGCCCCCTTCAAAGAAAGAACCAGTAATACAAATAGAACACTTCTCTTTCAACCACTAACTGCATTTTATAATATTAATGGTTGTCATATAACATGAAACTTATGTACATCATACATTAACATCATAGACTGCTACCAAGTCAAAGCAATATTCAATTGATATCGTGTAATTTATAATCAACTAAAATCTTCTGTAAATGAGAAAATTAATATATACTAACTCCCATTAACAAAATATCAAATGCAATAAGCAAAATAGAAGCTAAACATAGTTTATTCCATATTAACAAACTGGAATAACAAATATAACAATTTCATTAAGACATGATCAAAATGTCCAATTGCTAAGAATTAAATCTCTATACAAAAGTTTATCTCATCCAAAGGAATACACAACAAACTGTTCCTAAAACAGCTGAATTACAGAAATTATAAAAAAAACAGCATTTTTCCAAAGATAGTTCCCGGATATATCTCTTCATAGTATTAAATAATTTAATAATTATTCAGTGTGGTATTCTTAAAAGATCACAATACTCAAGCTGCATGATATTACACCAATTTATATGTATACAAACAATATCTTAAAGAGAACTTGAAAATAATTTTCATATTAAATTTACACCAGGAGTCAGCAAATATGTTCTAAAAAGCACCAGATCATAAATATTTTAGGCTTTATAGTCCATATGGTCTTTGCTGTAAGGACTAACTCTGCCTTTGTAGTATGAAAGCATCCATAGAAAATACATAAACTAAGGAGCATGCCAAGTGGCAATAAAACTTTATTTACAAAAACAGGCAGTGGGCGGAAGTGGCCTACAAGCCATAGTATGCCAATCTCAATTTCAGTTTTAAAAATTGAGCTGATTCAAACATCTTCATAGGTGCCTCTAATACTTACCACTATCTCCTCCTTGTTTTACCTTCTCTTCGTTCTGAGAAGACTGTACTAACATGTGTGCTCTAAGCAACTGGTGATTAGATAGCTTTACATAACATTTTATTTATTTTTTATGCACTAAACTATTGTGTAATTTATTTTTTTAACATCTTTATTGGAGTATAACTGCTTTACAATGGTGTATTAGTTTCTGCTTTATAACAAAGTGAATCAGTTATACATATACATATGTCCCCATATCTCTTCCCTCTGGTGTCTACCTCCCTCCCACCCTCCCTAGCCCACCCCTCTAGGTGGTCACAAAGCACCAAGCTAATCTCCCTGAGCTATGCGGCTGCTTCCCACCAGCTATCTATTATACGTTTGGTAGTGTATATATGTCCATGCCACTCTCTCACTTTGTCCCAGCTTACCCTTCTCCCTACCCATATCCTCAAGTCTGTTCTCTAGTAGCTCTGCGTCTTTATTCCCATCTTGCCCCTAGGTTCTTCATGACCTTTTATTTTTTCTTTGATTCCATATATATATGTGTTAGCATACGGTATTTTTCTCTTCCTGACTTACTTCACTCTGTATGACAGACTCTAGGTCCATCCACCTCACTACAAATAACTCAATTTTGCTTTTTTATGGCTGAGTAATATTCCATTGTATATATGTGCCACATTTTCTTTATCTATTCATCTGTCAGTGGACACTTAGGTTGCTTCCATGTCCTGGCTATTGTAAATAGAGCTGCAATGAACGCTTTGGTACATGACACTTTTTGAATTATGGTTTTCTCAGGGTATATGCCCAGTAGTGGGATTGCTGGGTCATATGGTAGTTCTATCTTTAGTTTTTTAAGGAACCTCCATACTGTTCTCCATAGTGGCTGTATCAATTGACATTCCCACCAACAGTGCAAGAGGGCTCCCTTTGCTCCACACCCCCTCCAGCATTTATTGTTTGTAGATTTTTTGATGATGGCCATTCTGACCAGTGTGAAATGATATCATATTGTAGTTTTGATTTGCATTTCTCTAATGATTAACAGTGTTGAGCATTCTTTCATGTGTTTGTTGACAATCTGTATATCTTCTTTGGAGAAATGTCTATTTAGGTCTTCTGCTCATTTTTGGATTGAGTTGTTTGTTTTTTTGATATTGAGCTCCATGTGCTGTTTGTATATTTTGGAGATCAATCCTTGGTCACTTGCTTCATTTGCAAATATTTTCTCCCATTCTGAAGGTTGTCTTTTCATCTGTTTATGGTTTCCTTTGCTGTGCAAAGTTTTTAAGTTTCATTAGGTCCCATTTGTTTATTTTTGTTTTTATTTCCATGTCTCTAGGAGGTGGGTCAGAAAGGATCTTGCTGTGATTTATGTCAAAGAGTGTTCTGCCTATGTTTTCCTTTAAGAGTTTGATAGTTTCTGGCCTTACATTAGGTGTTTAATCTATTTGGAGTTTATTTTTGTGTATGGTGTTAGGGAGTGTTCTAATTTCATTCTTTTACATGTAGCTGTCCAGTTTTCCCAGCACCACTTATTGAAGAGGCTGTCTTTTCTCCACTGTATATTCTTGCCTCCTTTATCAAAGATAAGGTGACCATATGTGCGTGGGTTTATCTCTGAGCTTTCTATCCTGTTCCATTGATCTATATTTGTTTTTGTGCCAGTACCATACTGTCTTGATGACTGTAGCTTTGTAGTATAGTGTGAAGTCAGGGAGCCTGATTCCTCCAGCTCCGTTTTTCTTTCTCAAGATTGCTTTGGCTATTCAGGATCTTTTGTGTTTCCATACAAATTGTGAAATTTTTTGTTCTAGTTCTGTGAAAAATGCCCTTGGTAGTTTGATAGGGATTGCACTGAATCTGTAGGTTGCTTTGGGTAATATAGTCATTTTCACAATGTTGATTCTTCCCATCCAAGAACATGGTATATCTCTCTATCTGTTTGTGTCATCTTTAATTTCTTTCACCAGTGTCTTATAATTTTCTGCATACTGGTCTTTTGTCTCCTTAGGTAGGTTTATTCCTCGATATTTTATTCTTTTTGTTGCAATGGTAAATGGGAGTGTTTCCTCAAGTTTACTTTCACATTTTTCATCATTAGTGTATAGGAATGCAAGAGATTTCTGTGCACTGATTTGTATCCTGCTACTTTACCAAATTCATTGATTAGCTCTAGCAGTTTTCTGGTGGCATCTTTAGGATTATCTATGTATAGTATCATGTCATCTGCAATCAGTGACAGCTTTACTACTTTTCTGATTTGGATTCCTTTTATTTCTTTTTCTTCTCTGACTGCTGTGGCTGAAACTTCCAAAACTATGTTGAATCATAGTGGTGAGAATGGGCAACCTTGTCTTGTTCCTGATCTTAGTGGAAATGGCTTCAATTTTTCACCATTGAGGACGATGTTGGCTGTGGGTTTGTCATATATAGCCTTTATTATGTTGAGCAAAGTTCCCTCTATGACTACTTTCTGCAGGGTTTTTTTCATAAATGGGTGTTGAATTTTGTCAAAAGCTTTCTCTGTATCTATTGAAATGATCATATGGTTTTTCTTCTTCAATTTGTTAATATGGTGTATCACATTGTTTGATTTGCATATATTGAAGAATTCTTGCACTCGTGGGATAAACCCCACTTGATCATGGTGTATGATCCTTTTAATGTGCTGTTGGATTCTGTGTGCTAGTATTTTGTTGAGGATTTTTGCAGCTATGTTCATCAGCGATATTGGTTTCTAGTTTTCTTTCTTTGTGACATCTTTGTCTGGCTTTGGTATCAGGGTGATGGTAGCCTCGTAGAATGAGTTTGGGAGTGTTTCTCCCTCTGCTATATTTTGGAAGAGTTTGAGAAGGATAGGTGTTAGCTCTTCTCTCAATGTTTGATAGAATTTGCCTGTGAAGCCTTCTGGTCCTGGGCTTTTGTTTGTTGGAAGATTTTTAATCACAGTTTTAATTTCAGTGCTTGTGATTGGTCTGTTCATATTTTCTATTTTTTCCTGGTTCAGTCTCAGAAGGTTGTGTATTCCTAAGAATTTGTCATAACGTTTTATTTTAAACAGTCCTCCTCTGCCTGTGCACCCTCTATCAGTCCTCCTAACACCTGGAGATGAACATGTACCTAGTAGGTGCTCAGTATAGGCAATTGGTTCCACCAGTCTCATTAAAATGATGAAAGCTGCTCTGCCTAAATTCTAATTGCTCTAGGACTTCAGGGTCTGACCCAGAACATAAAAGTAGAATTTAAGAGAACCTGCGGATTTTGTGAAGATATTAGTTGCAAATGGAGATTGTATCCAAGCTCTGATATTTATTGCTTGCTAAATAGGCAGTACAGGTTTTAAACTGATAATTTCTTTAAAGTTTGTTATTTGGGTATTATTTGAAAGTTTACTGAGAAAGTTTACCGTTCATTCTGACTTTCTTCAGAAATTAAGTAAACTAACATTGACTCATTTAAGAAGTGAAAGATTATGGGGAGAAAAGGTTGAAAGCTTAGTGTTTCTTTTTATTACACAGAAATTTCTGAATTGAGCAATAAGCTAAAACAGTGCAAAAAAATCCAAAATTTAATCTCCTGGGATCAATTACTGATGGTCCCATAAGATTTCTAAAATCAAAGTTAATTTAATTAATTATCATCCAAATTAAAATCATGAAAACATGTAAAAAGCAAACAGTACATTTTCCCTAAGCAATAATTATTCCTTCCTCCAAGTTTCATGTATATCACTACGACTCAGATTAATATTCTCTGAGTAGTTGATATTTACTTGTTTGGTCAGTATAAGATGCTGCTCTAAATATATATATTTAATCTTCTGGTATATGTTTCAAAATATTCTTATTTTTTGTTGTGAGTTTGAAAGAATATCTTTACACATATGGAAAATGAAAAGACCCCGTGTAGAGAAACTAACATGCAGAGTATGTAAGACTGTTATATGACTCTAATAAATGGATAATTTACTAACTTTGAAATAAAATAAATAGGCTAAAATTTTGTAACTTAACCTATTTACTATGATCCTATCTGAAATATTTTTTACTAAAAAAAGTTTTAACATAAAATAAAGCAAAGCATTCACAATGCCAACAAAATAAGTTTCAATAATTCAATTTATTAGAAAAATGTTGAGGGGAACTCTATCCTTTTTCACTCCTTTGCAAGTTGAGAAGCTCCCCCACACAGTAGAATTAAATTCTACTAATGCGAATTCTGCCTCTATTGCTTAGTAACTGAGTGACTTTGGACAGGTTACTTAATCTCTCTCTGGGTCTCAATTTGCTCCCCTATAAAATGGAAGTAATATTAAAACCTATTTTGTCAAGTTGATGTGAGATTTATGTGAGGTAATACTTATAATCTACTATAAACAGAGCTTAATACATAGAAAATGTTGAATAAATGTTAACCATTATAACATGTTCATTTTTCTTAGTTCTATGTCATTTTATTTACTACAAGTTGACCTCAAACTATACAAACAAGAGACTATAGCTGCATAGAAAGGATAATTGGGGTCACATCGTTTGGACAGGAGAAACACATAGAGGACAACTCAATACAAAGGACATAGCTATGAACTTCTAGTGACTAGTAATGGCTGTCAGGTCAGTCTGGTACATGGCAGGCAGGATGTTCAAGCAATGTTTTCAGCCAGCAACATCAAGCAGACCAAAAAACCAAAAAGCCAAAGTGTATACAGCAACAGATTCGATGGTTAACAACTCTAACCCAAATATGGAAAGCATTTCTGCATGTGGACAAACTCAAATGTGGGCATGATACTGAAAGGTTTATACTTTGCGTTTTCAGCCCTCTTCATCATTAGTGCCTTAGATTTAATATAAACACTTGCCCATTATGCTGCCAACAAAGCAACATTTCAAAAATAAAGTTCCAGAACACTTAAATCTAATTCTCAGACTAGGCAAAAATCTGAATTCACCTCAGTGTCTTCAGCCTGAAGGAAATGGATACAAGTTACAAGACACTTTAAGCTTTAGCCCACTGAAACTTATTTTAAAAGAACGGGAAGGTGTATTTTACTGTGAACTGCACTTTGAAGTAAAGGCAATATAATGGTACTTCTGGAATCCCATCAACTTTGAATAAAAAAGGAGCAGTTCACACTTAACACTGTGTTTTATAAAACTCTTCCAGATACTTGAAGTGCGAAAGCTGCTACTTTACATAAAACAACACTCTAGTCTGTAAAGCTGTGTTCTAAATATATAACACTAGGGTACATCTCATGGCATTTTAAATTGCATTGTTTTCTGGACCTGCATTTACTGGTGACGTCAAAACTAAAGAATTATAAAAGTGTCCCAATTTAAAGTATGGGAACATTGTGATTTCAACACAGAACATTATTTTTAAAATAGTATTTTTATCTTCTAAATATAATTAAAGAGGGAAAGTTATTCTCATACATAAAACAGGTTTTCCTGGATCACTATAACAGTTAATATTTAACCCATATAGTCCAGAAAGATTAAAAAAAAAAAAAAGTCTGCAATAGGAAAGAGCCTCTCAAGGGGGAATTGGATGAGGGTGGTCAAAAGATACAACTTGCAGTTTTAAGATAAATACTAGGGATGTAATGTGCAACATGATTAATATAATCAACACTGATGTATGTTACATATGAAAGATAAGAGAGTAAATTCTAAGAGTTCTCATTACAAGGGAAAAAATTTTTTTCTCTTTTTTTGTATCTGTATGAGATGATGGATGTTCACTAAACTACTGTGGAAATCATTTCATGAAGTATGTAAATCAAATCATTATGCTGTATACCTTAAACCTATACAGTGCTGCATGTCAATTATATCTAAATAAAGCTGGAAAAAAGAGAAAGGCCTCTCCATCTGATTTTCCACATGCCATTTAGTCAACTTATTACACTGATGAGTATAGATATTTCCACATTCAGTTACCACTGGCATTCATTTCAACCTTCAGCAGCAGAATTAAACTTACCAAAGCTGATTATGTGTTATGAAGGTCACAATTACCATGCTGCTACCATTTGAAGGACAAACTACAAGTGAAACCTAGCAGGATGCTGCGGGCCCCTCCCAGGTACAAAAGCCCCTCCGTGTCCCTTGTCTCCTGTTTGTAGAAAAGCTGTAGACTCCCAGGCCTCCCGAGTCACAAAAGAGCAGGTTTAAGCAGTTAATGATAAGGACAATAGAGTCACAAAATCTTTAGTTCCTCCCTGAAGGATATAGATAACAGTGTCTGCTGCACATTCCTGAGTTGCTTTGCAGATAGCTAACTGCCACCAGAGGGAAAAAGCTAACTGCATGATGACCAAACTGCAGCCATGACATAAGCTGCTGCATCATTTTTCTCTTTTTAATTTTTTTATCGAAGTATATTTGATTTACAATGTTGTGCCAATCCCTGCTGTACAAAAAAGTGACTCAGTTATACACACATATACATTCTTTTTTTATATTCTTTTCCATTGTGGTTTATCACAGGATATTGAATATAGCTCCCTGCGCTATACATTAGGACCTTGTTGTTTATCCATTCTAAATGTAATAGTTTGCATCTACTAACCCTAAACTCCCAGTTCATCCCTCTCCTTCCCCCTCGGCAACCACAAGTCTGCTCTCTATGTCTATGAGTCTGTTTCTGTTTTGTAGATAGGGTCATTTGCGCCATATTTTAGATTCCACATATAAGTGATATCATGTGGTATTTGTCTTTCTCTTTCTGACTTACTCTACTTAGTATGATAACCTCTAATTGTATCCATATGATTCAGCAGTCCCATTCCTGGGAATATACCCAGACAAAACTATAATTCAAAAAGTTACATGCACCCCTATGTTCATAGCAGCACTGTTCACAAGAGCCAAGACACAGAAACAACCTAAATGTCCATCAGCAGATGACTGGATAAAGAAGATGTGGTACATCTATACAATGGAATACTACTCAGCCATAAAAAAGAATGAAATAATGCCATTCACAGCAACACGAATTCAACTAAGCTTCTGCATCTTGAGCAGTACTGAATCTATGGCTTGCACAATTCCAGGAACTGGCCTCAAGAGAATGGAAACAAACTGACCCTGGAGTTGAAGATTAACTGCACTTAAAACAATCAAGATGACGCTGACCAAACCACCGCATGATCAGCTTCAAGATGACTGTCGGAGCTGTCTGTGCTGTTTTGCACAAAGCCCCCACTTGCTGCTCTTATGTAAATACCTCCTCACAGGTTGAGACTGGTATTAAAAAGATTAGACAACAGGCCACCTGGCTCCAACAGACCTTAGACCACCATACTCCCCGGTTTCAGAGGCATGGGATTGGTTTATTAACCTATTTTCTTGGATTCCCTCTGGAATTACATCAATGCTTGAAGGAATTCTTAAGTTGGGACTAACTCTTTTACTAATTATTGTGGGGTTTTTATCTTCTAGTAAAGGAGGTCATAATTGGCATAATGACTCTTTGCAAAAGAATTACTAAAAAGTTAGTAATGAGATGCCTCTTTTGGAATCTCAACCAGCATGTAAGGGAGCCAAAGAGTATTTCTTACACCATGTCATACCCCTCCACTCTAAGAATCATTTGTCACCCAGGCTCAGCTTGAAGAAGTTACAAAAGACGGACCTTTGCCCCTTTTCCACAGCAATGGAAGGAAAATCTGACAGTGGGGATTGTAAGTGAGGCAGTGAGACGGTACCTAGGGACTCTCAGCTCCTCAGCATTATTCCAACTCTATTTCTTAGTTATGATGTGGCTTCTGATTGTATGCTCACTATGCCTGACTTCTACGCTAGTTCACCATTAACTTAGCTTAGCTTGCTGCTGATGGAGAAAGCTGTTGATGTATATCGAGATTGAAGATTAGTTGTTCTATAGGCTTCACCCTTGTTCCTTATTCTCCAGGAATAGCTAACCAAAGATTTATGGCTCAGATAATGTTCCAACTGCAGGTGATACCTGACGGCTACTTGGAACTGCCTGATTGAGACAATCATCTCTGAAAATAGAAGTTTATCCCCTTATCAGCCCATAGTCCCTTCCTCTTTTCCTTATATAATTTCTGAGCAAAACCTGGGGAGTTGGGAGTTGGTTCTTTGGGACACGAGTCCACCTACTCCTCAGGATTGCTGGCTTCCTCAATAAAGTTCTTTCCTTTTACTCAACACTTGTCTCTAAGTATTGGATCCTTGAGCGACAAGCAGCCGAACCTGAGTTCGGTAACACCAGGACTAGAAAATAAAAAGATTTCAAGTGCTGTACCTAAATAATATTCAGTGGAAGATATCAATAGTTATCTAAAGAGATATTATCAACCTAATTATGTTTTACATAGTAGTTTTCAAACTGCAGGTTGTAACCTATTAATGTGTCCCAAAATCAATTTAGTGGTTCACAATGTGCATTTTTTTAAATAATAAAATAAAATAGAATAGAAATATTAAGGTATACCATATGTAATAAGAGTATCTTCTCATAAAATGTCTTTTTCAGTTATGTATTTGTGTTCATACTGGGTTGTAATTAAAATCTGTTTCTTATTATAGGTAACCGTCAGAAACATTTGAAAGTCAACAGAGAACTATTATGCATAAATTTAAGTATAAAACTAAAATGTAAATCTCTTGACTCTTGCTTACAATTTTTCTCTGTAGTTCACTGCCCACACAAAACCAAGAATTTAATATACTTCTGCAATATCTAATGTGGTAGCAAATATAGAAAAATGATTCTTTACATTAAAGCTCAAATTTCCATTCCTGATGTTATGAATTACATTTTTTAAAACTGGAAATAAAACTTTTCTCTTTGCTGCACCCACCTTTTCTAACTCTTTTTGTTTGGGAAGGTGGATATCTAAAGTTGGGTAGCACAGGGCAAGCCACACATTAGTTAGCTTGCTAGCTTCCTAGAAGTTTAAACCATTGTCTTCTTCAATATGCAATTGTAACCAATATGCCCTCTAATTTAAAAAATGTGTATAGAATATCATGCTATAAAAGTAACTAACCAGAATGTTTGAACATAACTTAGAAAAGTTAACCTAATGTATATAACCATCAGTGTGGCATATAGTAATGAGTAATGATAAGTAGTAAGTAATAAGTAGTACTAGTAGTATGTGGTGTAACCAGTCACTGATAGTGTATTAGCAGAAAGGAATTGCTCTAGAATTTTTTGGGACCTGGAAGTTTGTGGTCTATGGGTTCCCCTACCAAACTCACTTCTCTCACAACACTGTCACTCTCCTGGAGGTGTTCCTCTCAGCAGTCTGCAACTTTCTGGGGCTGATTTAAGGCAACCACTGGACACTTTTGTCTGCTGTGATGTAGATCTTAATACCTGAGGCTGAACAAACCCCTTAGCCAGGATCTCCCCAAAACACTGAGGTCATAAATGTTTGACCATCCAGGGAAACTGAAAATCAAGAACTACCTCAGAGACACTGAATCCTGCATTCTCTAGCAGGCTAAACAGGTGCTGCCTGCCTCTGATACAATCCCCCCAAAAAGGTTAGTCTTCTCTTAAAAGCATTAAGGGGGTGGTTTCTAATCCTCTGTCAAGACAAGATTAGCTAGTATTTATTCTGTTTAGGGCTTTTCTATCTACATTCCTGAGAGAAAAAGTACTGCAATTTTCTTTTCTCATACTGTCCTTTTCTGATTCTGGTGTCAAGATTGTGCTATACAGCCATTGCTATTCTCTGGAAAAGTCTGCGGTGGAATATTGTAATTACTTTTTCCTTGAATGTTAGGAAGAACCACCTATAATACCATTGAAGCCTGGTGTTTTATTTGTGGGAAGATATTTATTAATTCATTTAATTTCTTCAGTGCTTATAGAATTTTTTCAGGTTTTCTATCTCTTTTTGAGTTTTGGTAGAAAGCGATTTTTTAAAAATTTTCTCCATTTTTGTCTTAGTTTTCAAATTTACTACCCTTAAGTTTTTCACATTACCTTTCTGATCTTGTTAATTTCTCAACTGTGCCCCCCCCCCATTTTTATTCTTAACAATTTTTGCTGGCTTTTTTTCCCTCATAATCCATCTTGCTAGATATTTGCTAATTATGTTAGTCTTTTCAAAGAAACAAATTCTGACTTTGTTGGTGCTATCTCTTAAAACTGTTTTCTTTCTAAATTGTGATTATTTTGGAGCTTATTCCTACTATTTGATACTGTGTTTCCTTTTTTTCTCTTACTTTCTAGGCCTTTTTTCTTCTTGCCTTTTCTAAATTATTTTCTTCCTCATTCCATTTTTTTTACTTTACTAATTTGGAAATTATGTACTCTGTCCCTTTTAAGTCTTACCCTTAAAATTTTATTATGCAGGGCTTCCCTGGTGGTGCAGTGGTTAAGAATCTTCCTGCCAAAACAGGGGACATGGGTTGAGGCCTGGTGCAGGAAGATCCCACATGCCGTGGAGCAACTAAGTCCGTGTGCCACAACTACTGAGCCCACGAGCCACAACTACTGAAGCCTGCGTGCCTTGGAGCCTGTGCTCCACAACTAAGAGTAGCCTCCACACACCGCAACTAGAGAAAGCCTGCATGCAGCAACGGAGACCCAATGCAGCCAAAAATAAAATAAATTAAAAAAATAAAATAAATAAATAAAATAAATAAATAAATAAAATAAAAATAACATAAAATTTTAAAAAAATTATTATGCATACTTCAAAAAGTAAAGCCTAAAATTAATCAATGTTATTTCCCTCCTTTCAAAAAATATACGGAATTCAGAATACTTTGTCTTGTCATATTTTGTCATACTCCACTCTCAATTATATGCTATTGCCAAATATTTTAATTCTATCTCAACCACACAAATTAGACACTGCTGTTACTGATTCATGTAGTGGGTATCAGTTTAGCTGTAACCACACATTTCTGATTTTCTTTGATCACCATTCCTTCTTACATTCAGATCTCCCTTAAGGAATCACTCATAAGTATTAATTTTATGAAAATATCTTTGTTTTGCCATTTTGAAAGACTGATTTGCTGAACATAAAATTATAGTTAGACAATTGTTTTCTTTTAATAATTAAAGATATTATTCCACTATCCTCTAGCTCCCATTCTTGCCATTGAAAAGTCCACTATACCTTGTCATTCCTTTGCAGGGAATCTGTCCTTTCATTGAGCAGCTTATAAGTTCCTTGCACTATCACTATTATGGGCCTTGGATATAGATACCCTTTTGTTTCCTTGGGATTCTTTGGGATTTCTTAAACTTAAGAATTAATATCTTTCCTCAATTTTGAAAAATTCCCAGCCATTAGCTCTTCAAAATTCAGCTCTCCTTCATTCTCTCTCCTCTCCTCCCCAAACTCTGATTAGGTAGATATTAGACTTTTCATGTATTATTTTATTCAACAATATGTATACAGTACTAAGTTCCAGACTGATTTAGGCACTGGGAATACAGCAGTGAGTAACACAGTCAAATGCTACCCTCAGAGCCCTAACATTCTAATGAGGCAAGGCAGACAGCAGGGAAAAAAGCACAGTTGTAGTATGTCTGATAGAGCTGTTTCAGTTCCCACCGTCCCTTTCATGTGTTTTCATCTCTTTTTCTCTCTGTGCCCCTTTCATTCATTCACTCAAGAAGTAATTATTGTGCATCTACTATGGGAGAGGCATTATTTTAGGCCCCAGGCCTGCTGCTCTAACCATGAAGGACAGTCTATTGGGTGGGATATGGGAACACCAGCCATAAACAAATACATACTAAACAGTATGTCACTGGATAATAAATACTCTGAAGAAAGAGAAAGCATGGTAATAGATATCAGACATGCAGGAATGAGTGCAGGTTGCTCTTTTATCATGGATGGTCAGGGAAGACCTTCCAAATAAGGTATCATTTGAGCAGAAACCTAAAAGGAGTGAAGGAGCAAGCCATGTGACAGTCAGAATAAATAGCAAATGTCAAGGTAAGTTCACTGTGAATGATTTCTTCAGCTCTTCCTTACAGGCCACTAATTCCATTTTCAGCTACATTTCCTGTTTAGGCTGCCCATTGAGTTTTTAATATCAATTTTTATATTTTTCATTTAGAAGTTCTATTCGCTTTTCAAATCTGTTTGATCAGTTTCATAGTCTCTTGTTCCTTGCACATATTTTCATCCCATCCTTTACTTCTTCAAACTGTATTAAACATATTCATTATATTTGTTCTGATCATTCTAATAGCTGAAGCCTTTGAGGATTAGTTACTTAATGTTACATAACAGTAGTACCACAAGCTTAGTAACCTAAAACAACACACATTTAGTATCTCACAGTTTCAGTGGGTCAGGAGTCTGGCCAAGGCTTAACTGGATCCTTTGCTCAGGGTCTCACAGAGCTTCAGTCAAGGTGCTAGCCAGGGCTGCAGACTCAGTTAGGGAAAGATCCGCTTCCAAGCTCCCATGGTTGTTGGCAGCATTCAGTTCCTTGCAATCTTCCAGACTGAGGAGTTTCACTTTTCTGCTGGCTGTTGGCTGGAGGCTGCCCTCAGCTTCTTACCTTGAGGTCTTCTCCATAGGACATCTCACGACACAGCAGCATCCTTCTTCAAAGCCACCAAAGGAAAATCTCCTCACGAGATGTGCGATAGAATAGATAAAATGAGAAAACGGCCATCTGCAACCCAGAATAGGGTCCTCACCAGTTCCTCACTAGAACCTCTGTTCCAGCCTCCAGAACTGTGAGAAATAAATTTGTTGTTTATAAGCCCCTCTAGCCTATGATATTCTGTTATAGCATCCTGTTCTGACTAAGACAGCCATGTAAGGTAACATATTGACAGGTTTTGAATCTCAGGACACAGACATCTTTGGGGACCCATTATTCTGCTTCCACACAGACCTAGTGGCTTGGCTCCATGATGCTCCTTATGCAGAAAAGTTGTGCTGGCTACAGACAGAGGCTGTGTTGGGAAGAAGGAAAGGGTTTTGTTAATGACCTCTTTAGGTCATGCACAGCAAAAAATGGGAGGCTTCAAATAATTGCAATAATGAAATTACTATTATATAAATGTGATTTTAGACAGCTTCAATAGAGGAAATAAACTTCCTAAGTAATTGGAATAGAATTTTTTATTGGGGTGTACTTATTTTGTGATGCAGAACTAACAATAACTTTTCAAGCTATGTACTATTAAGTTCCTATTATATATCATTAAGATGCTTTATGAAACAATAATAATCCAAGTCTTTAATGCCAAACCATGTCACAACAGGGAAATATTATTTGTTTCCATAAAAATTTTAATAATGACAACACATTCATTGCTTTTCTTTCTCTAGGTTTATGTTTGTGGTACTTTATCACTTTAGGATAATTATCTTTTTTGTGATGCAAGCATTTTCCATTAATTCAACCTGAAATGGCAAATTTAAAAGTGTTTTTTGTGATTTCAGAATACATTTACTTATTCCATTAGAAGATAAGTTTCTTTTTGAGTATTACTTAGCCACTTTAGTCTTCTTTTTTTTTTTTAGTCTTCTTATAAGTGATAGGTGCTTTGTAGAAGGTAAAGTTGTTTATAATCTCTTACTCCTAAAGTTTTCCCCAAATCTTAACTTGAAATAATCCTGTAATTTCTAGTGCTAACCTAAGCCAATAGTTATAATAATTGGGCTATTTATGTATCTACTTTGTGTTATGAATAAATCCAGAAGCCTTATCATACCATAACATTCTTCTTTTTTCTTTTTAAACATCTTTATTGGAATATAATTGTTTTACAATGGTGTGTTAGTTTCTGCTTTATAACAAAATGAATCAGTTATACATATACATATGTCCCCATATCTCTTCCCTCTTGCGTGTCCCTCCCTCCCACCCTCCCTATCCCACTCCTCTAGGTGGTCACAAAGCACAGAGCTGATCTCCCTGTGCTATGCGGCTACCTCCCACTAGCTATCTATTTTACATTTCATACCATAACATTCTTATTCACTTACCTCCTCAAGTTTATCTGAGGAAACAGAAATATGTATTCCATAAATAGTTTGAGTTAACCTTTAGTCAGCACCCTTGGGATCTTTCTATAGCAATGAAATCCACTCAGTATGCAGCCCTAGAAAAGGCACCTCTGATCAAAAGGCAGATACAGAGGCAATGAAGTGTTCATCCTAATGCTTAACCTAATCATATTTTTCTGTCTGTTTGCCCAATGAATGCTATTCACATAGCAAATTCTTCATTATCCAAATGGCAATAAAGTGTTTTGATATATCAAATATTATGATTAGTAGAAATATGTCACATGTAGATTTCTTGTAATCAAAACCCTTTAAGAACAAAACTTAATCATCATTAAGGATATCCCAGAAATGAATCTAAATACAAAGAAAGCCAACAGTTTCTGTTGTCACACCTAGGAAAGGTGGCTGGCCATGCAGAGAAAGTAGACCAGCTGATCCTAATGTTTAAGGGCAAGAAGAGAAAAGCAGCTCTATAGAAAAACAATAATTAGGGCTACCATTTACTCTTCACTTTCTTTGTTCCTGAGATAGTGAGTGCTAAGTGCTTAATATACATTAATACATTCCTAACAACAGTCGTGTAGTTTATGTGGCATGACCATTTTAGAGCAAATTGAGGCTCAAGAGCAAGTTTTTAAATTTGCTTAAGATCAAATAGCTAATAAGCGTCAGAGTTGGCAATTTTTTTTTTTTTTTTTTTTGCGGTACGCGGGCCTCTCACTGTTGTGGCCTCTCCCGTTGCGGAGCACAGGCTCCGGACGCGCAGGCTCAGCGGCCATGGCACACGGGCCTAGCTACTCTGCGGCATGTGGGATCTTTCCGGACCGGGGCACGAACCCGCGTCCCCTGCATCGGCAGGCGGACTCTCAACCACTGCGCCACCAGGGAAGCCCCAGAATTGGGATTTTTGACCTGAGTTCAAAGTTCATGATCTTTCTAAAATTTACTAAAAACTTTAGCTAAGAGTTATTAACACTATTATTTTTTAACTACTGGGACGAAAGACACTTTTATTGTGTGGGCTTTTGTAACATATTTTGCCATGTCGTATATACACACTGACAAAAAATAATTTATGTATTAGTCTAAAATACTAGTTGTCAGACAATAAACAACTTACCTATGCTTTCTTATTAACGTACTGCTGGTACAACATTAAGAGGGAGCCCAGGACTAGCTTGCAAGCCAGAAACAATAAAAGGAGAATAAAAGGAAAAATATACATCACCGAATCTGTTGGACTTTGGTTTTCAAATCTGCCTTCAAGGGGCTCAACAGAGATGATGCAAAATCTTAAAATAATTATCCAAGTAAAAGTATGTTTCTGTTCAATATAATCATTAAGTTTTCCATTCATTTCACCTGAAACAAACTGTGGTTGGCAACATTCAAGTGCACATAGTTTCCATGTAATTCACAAAACCTCCAAAACTATCACTACAGAAATATCACTGACAATCATGGCCATAATTCTTCTATTGAATTTGCTCTATCTTTTGAACTAGAAGTCCAGTTTCTGTTTGTCTAGATGTCTCTGGGTCATCAATATTAATTTTACTATTTTAACTAATAGTATAAGGTCTTGTGCATACATAATGGAATGCTATGTACAATATTACTTTAGAAAGCTGTTTTGCTATATTTTAGCGCTATGCCTATGCCTAAAAGCACTCCCTCAGGATTAGCAAATCATATAGCTTTGTTTTTCCTCCAAGGAATTTGGCTCCCCAAACCAGTCATGATGCAAGCATTTTGTGCAAGTTATTTTCATAATGAGTATAAGCTTTGCATGAAATCAGAACATCCAACACACATAAGTATTTTACTAAGAAAGTGCTCATTAAGATGATATACCTCACTTCCAGGAAAAACCATAGAGCAGTCAAAATGTCAATAATATTTGTAGGGGGAGTAAACAGGAATAGGAATTTCTAATTGCAAAAATCAAATACTCAGCAACATGTTGCAGGCCAAAGAAACAATCAGTGATCATAATGTGAGAGGCTCTTGTTTTCCTGTGTAGTCTTACCAACAAAAATACCATAACGATATTGAAAAAATGTGCAGTTGAAAACTCCAAATCATAACCAGACTTGCAAAACCAGTATTCAGACTGAGAAATGTGTGTATCTGGGTACAGGTCCAGAGCCTAATATATTATGAACTTTTTTCTATTTACTCTTACTTTTTTCTATTTATTCTTTATTATACAGTTTACCTCTGGATCATACAAAGGATCATCATGTTTGGTCAACATTTAAAATCATACAGTTTGACTAACCAAGCAGTATTATGTATACTGATAAAACATCTGACTCTATGTGTGTGTGTGTGTGTGTGTGTGTGTGTGTGTGTGTTTTAATGATTAGTAGGGGTAGAACTAGAACTCTGATCTCTGCTCATATGATATTTCACCTCAAAATATTTACACCTGTGCTCAGCCTTATCATCCACAAAATGATAAAAGAAAAACAAGTTTTTTTCTGGCATGTCAGTTATAAACACACCAACAGCCTCCAGAGCCACACCCATGTTTAATGTCAGTGTAATCTAGAGAGTGCCAATGCATGTAGGAAAATCTTGAGGTAAACCCTGTCATTTCTGTGTGATAAGGAATAGTAATTTTTCGCAGAGGAAGGATACTGCAAATTAGTAACTGGAAAGTAAAAACAGGAGAATTCCCCATATAAATAAAAGCCTCCTAACCCTTTCTCTTTTCCTGAAACAGCCTAATTTATTTTTCAATGATAAAGCATCAGACAAAATTTTACTCTCCTTAGAATATCAAAAGGAAATTTCAAGGAATATTCAGGTGTCTTCTAAATACCCATGTATCACAAACAAAGCAAATAAAAGATCAGATCTCACATTTAGATTTGCATTATTATGACATTATTTAAATGACTTATTTCAACTTGACTGTGTACCTCCTTACTACTTTCCTTTTCTTTCCTTTTTAATAATTTTTGGTTTTGCTTTCCGATTTGTTTAGGCTCTTCTGAATAAAAAGGAAGACTATTAGTATCAGGTGTCCGATTCTACAAACTCCATCCCCCAATTCCACAGTAACTCAATTCTAAAGACACTGGACTATAATTCCTTTTCCCTTGGCTTTTACAAAAATAGAAATAATAAGGCTTATTTAGCTGCTTCACTTTGCAAATACAAACACTAAAGCAACTCAGAAGAGCTCTCTATATTTTTCTAACTTTTTAATGCAGGAAACATTGTGATGAAAGTCCTTATAAATACAATTGAAAGGAGGAAGCTAGAACTACGAAGTTAACCTTCAAGGAATTTCAAATGACAAATACCCCGACATGGGCTGACCTGTGGCCTCTCTTCAGTTCCAATGGCACATCCTCAGTTACCTGTGCAAATCTGTCACATAGAAAACGTGGCACTGACAAAGCTGTGGGAGCTTTGGGAGAAACAGATGAGATGGGATTCTCTTTTTATAACCTCACCTCTGCTCTGTTTTGAAAAGCTGAAAAATATCGAAGCTAAGCTATTTTTCCCGCTGGCATCCTAAGAGCAATTATCTCATCTTCCACCTGCCTCCTTGGAATAGGTCTTACAATAGTTAAGCAAGGGACTCATATATCACGCCAGTCAAATGATCAGATGAGCTCACTTTCCGCTAGAATTTGGAAATGGAAAAATTCACAGACTCCAAATATTATTCAAAAAATTCCATTTAGAGCATTTCTCCTTCACCAAGCCAAATGTTACCTTTGACTTTACACAGAGAATTTCAGATGTTTTGTACTACTCGGCCCTTGTTAGGAATCACCGGGAAATGTGAACCTGCACTCTGCGTGATTGTATCCATCGGAAATACTGATGCTCATAGGTAATCATTCAAAAGTAGAAACGATGAATTCCTACTGATGGAACACATTAGTGTTACCAACACCAGTGCCCAGACCAATGGAACAATGCTACTCAGAAACCATGAGCCTGAAGGTCACCGATTTCCTCTTGGTCTTAGAAGAAGTTTCTGACGTAGGGCTTTCACAAAGCATGTACTCTCTAAAAATGAACAAAGCCAGCCTGCAAACCTCAATCACAAAAGAAGCAGAGTGAGTTTGAATCACAGTTTCCACAGATGGGATTAGCTTGTGCAACCTCTGGAAGCCACCAATAAATGGCTTCTGGGTTCCACACTGGTCTCCTGCCCTCCAGGCTGGGTCCTTTCTCATTGCTTCCTAACAGCCCATTACCCTTTTTTGTTTATCTCTGGCCATAACTGAAAATCCCTAATGGCACAGCGGCAGGGAAAGAATCAAAACAAATTTCTTTAATGGTGGGTGTTGTTTATTTTCTGGCAATCACTGATCTGGTGCTCTTCTTATGAGTCCAAGGGGACAGGGACAGCATTTAATCTTTATTCTATACACACCTAGGACATTACCAAAACTAAGAGAACGCTGAACTGTAGCTTCCCAGGCTCACAGTGCCTCCTGGATAGATAACCACCTTCAGAAGCCACGCTCCCAGGAGGCCCCCAAATTGTATTTTAATAGCACAAACAACCTCCAGGAGAATAGGAACAACAGATATTTAAACCATATAATGACACTAGCTAATGTGTGTTGAGCAGTTCCTAAGTGCCAGATAAATGTATGAATAGGTTCCTTACATATGTACGCTGAGTTCAAGTGCTTCTTTCCTACACTTGAAAAAAAAGCAAATAAAATATCACTAATCGGGACTCAAATGCTACCCTTGGATCTTTGAATTTTGCTTCTTCCATGTGATAAGAACAACACAATAGTGACCATGCACATTGCTTCAGGTTCAATGTGCATGGCCACTGCACTCTTCATTAATAGTGCAAAGATCTGCTACCATGTTTTAAAAGAAAAACAATTTTATTTGGATTAGGTATCATGCTTGTTATGGCCAATGCACATGTGTTGAGTTCTTTCTACTATTTATAATGTTGCAAGGTAGCCTTACTTCCCAAAGACATTTATACACTTCCTTGCTAGTCTGAGAGTAATATTAATCCATCCATTTATTCATTCTTTCATGAGCCATCTGAGACCAGCTCTCAGCAAGGAACTAGAGGAAATTCCAGAGATAGAGACGTTAGCTTCCTTTTTACGATATTTATTGCTTGTGCTGCTTTATGTTTAGAACATTACTGGGGAATTTTAAAAGGTGTATTGAATGAGGTATAACAACAGTAATGGACTGCAGAGACTTTCTTAATCTCTTTCTAACACTGACACCACTGGTAACATGTTTTAAGCAAACCTCAAGGGACATAACTCTTTCCACAAGGACAAGAAAGTGTGTGTGTATGCATGGGGCAGGGGTGGAGGGAGGGAGGAAGAAGGAGGGAAAAGAGGAGGGCAAGAAAGAAAGAGAGAGAACATGCTACAAAACTCACCAAACATATATTGAAAAATAGGCTTCAGAATATATAAGCTAGGAGCAATAACCATAAAAGCAAATACAGTCAACAATCTGATCTTTCACGTGACTTCATTGAAACCAAAAGGATTTTGATGGTAGCTCTTTGGCCAGGGCATCTATGTTAAGGGTTCCCTTACAGATGGAGAAAGTGGCATATCTCCACTTCCCTGCCTCTGCTAGTAGTTAGGGCTACACCCATGTGCAGTAGTTAGGGCTACACCTGTAGCAACCAGTGAGTTGAGGGTGACCTGATAACAAATTCAGAAATTATTTCTAGTTCAAGAGATACAGCATCCCAGCTACCCAAAGAAAAATCCCTTCGTTACCTTGTACTCTGAGCACCTCACCTAAGGGTTAAATAATTATTAATATCATTTTAGTGCATCCTGAGGGATCAGTGTGCTCTTTTTTCCCCTTTCTTGTTTTTCATGTCTATGTTTGCAGGGGTCAGTGTATAGTTTTTATAGTCTCATCGTCCATCTCAGTTATAAAACATGAAGGTTTCGGCTATATCAAATTTCAAACTAAGTAATCAAATCCAAATATGTGAAATAAAGTGACATAATCCACCACTAATTAGTGCCCTCCTATAATTAATGTGAAGTTAAACCTTGTTTAATATACAAACTGCAGAGTCCTACTCAAATAAAAAGCAAAAATATAGTCTTTCAATAATTATGTATTAAATCGATTGTGGACAGGCACTGTGGCAGGTTCTGTGAATACAGTGATGAAAGGGCTTAGAGCCACAGGGGTCAGAGGCTGGTAAATGCTGTGGAGATACTAAAAGTAACCATGTGAAGGAAAGCAACAGCAAAGCCCTCTCTGAGAAGGTACCATTTAGGCTAAAATTGAAATGTCAAGGAGGAAACAATCTTACGAAGATAAGGAGGAAGAACTCTCCAGGCAGAGGGAACACTCAGTGCACAGGATTTAAGTGCAAATAAGTTTGGCACGTGGCTGAAGCAGAGAGAGCTAGGCGAGAACAGGATCACAAAAGAAGCTCAGAGAAGTAGGCAGGTCATGTAGGACTTCGCAAGCCGGAATAAGGAGAGTGGATTTCCTCAGTGGGAATGGGGAGCTTTAAAGTGTTCTTAAGCAGGAGAGCAACACACAGAGGATGAGTTTTCGGGAAGCGACCATCCAAGAAAGGATACCAAGGAGACACCATGCTGACTTGAACTAGAATGTTAGGAGAAAGAGAAAAGACAGGTTTGAGATATGTTTTGAATATAGGGTTAATCAAAACTGGCTGGTAGAGACAAGGCCAACTCCTAGATATCTGGATTGAACAAGTACTGCGCAGATGACAGTGCCAGTACTGAAATGGGGAAGACTTGAAGGGGTGGAGGATGTACGGTTTTGTTGTGGCCTTGTTCTGTTTCAGATGTCTAGGCACACCAGGTCTTGGTGTTTTATCAGGCAATATACTTTACCACCCTAATGTTTATAAATATTAATAATATCATGATAGGCAGAGAAACTAAACCTCTTTATATTACTATTTTGTCACACTCATTCTCCAAGTATCCTGCCTTAGAAAAAGTTGCATCTCTGAAGAAAGATGGGTATGCTGAAATGTAAAATGGGCATGAGGACCAACATCCTTGGGCAACAATATCTTGCACCCTCAACGTTAAAAATAACCCACTCCACAGCTTAAGACACTGAATGACAAAATGATGGAGCAAAGCCAAAAAGAGAACAAATACCCTGATCAGCTGATAAGACAGACTCATATCCGAGAGCAGGTCATTCTTGTACAGTGAGACTGTTTAGTCTGAAAGAGAAATCAGTGTGAAAATATAGTTCTTGGACATTCTTGCCCTTATCTGAAGCCACAGAGACCTTTAAAATCCTCCCGCCAGAATGGCATAGAGGACAGGGCAAGGGCTAAAACGAACTAACTCAAGATACTGCTTTAGATACCAGGAAGTATCACATTCCATCGATAGTATTACAGAAAACAAAAACAAGCAATGCAGAATAGTGGCCAGAAGTAAGCAAAAGAGAGAGGGAGAGAGATTGGAATCTGAAAAAAAAATACTACAAATACCATATTCTAAACATTCCTGCCTGAAGATTTCCCTATGACTCTAGTAAGAATAATATATGTCAAAGTTTTTTTCATTACAAATCCATAGATATAGAACACTTTGAAAATAAATTCCATTTCCCTCTTGCTTCTGAAGCCACATCCTTTGATCATTAATTATTTTCATGACAGATAGCATTAAGCGAGCTCATATATGCAATATTTACATCTAATATAACCAGAATCCTTTTATCTACCTGATTTCTAAACTTTTAATGACTATAGGAAACTTGTCATAGAGGTAAGATGGACATATTTTCAGATACCAAGCATTGTACCAAGAAGACTCTCTTGTTCACTGTTAGTAAATGAAACATTTGTGTAATAATAGCAGCTATCACTTGAGTACTTACCATATGTCAGACACAAATGTACTATTTACATAGTATCTTATTTAATATGTAAATCATTCAGTGTACTAGGTATTCCATTAAAAGAGAAATAAGGAAAAAGCAGTGCCCATTATGGTGGACATGCTAGCTGTTCTTCGGATAGTAATAAAGTTCTAGGTGGGATATGGATGCCAAGCTAGACACTGTATTGAATGTGTCCCAGGCTCCCTTGCAGCTAGTGTGGCCACATGTCCAAGCTCTTATCAATGGAGTGTGGGTGCAAGCAATGCATGCACATGTCACCTCACTTGCTTGAGTGGAAATCAGTGCAACTGGATTAGACACTCTCCCCCTTCTCATAGCTACGATGGCCATTTCAGCTCTGTTCCTGTTTGACTGTAAGCAGCAGAGCTACCAGTCAGATGATAATGCTTAAGACTGTTTATGGAACCACTATTTTGATGTCTACTTGTTGCAGCGGCTTAGCTACTCTAATTAATAGATCACACACACACATATGTATATACATACATGCAGCTATACATATGTGTGAATTTTACAGTCAATAAACAATAGGGGCTTTTGTTTTTACTTTTGCAGGATTATTAATCCATTAACTTCCTTAAGAGTAAGTACAGACCAAATCGCCAAGATCACCCACATGAGCTATAAATGAAACTATTGTCTTCTGATTATTACTGCTAATAACATTTCAATTGCACAGTTTTGAATTTAAATGTTATAGTTTACAAAACATTTCCAAAAACATTCTCTCTTGATCCTCATTACATTGCTTTTACTTTGTACTTAACCAAACGTATTCAGAGCAGTTGGTGACCTGCCCAATAGTACACAGCCCTCAACGAGCAGAGGAGGCACTAAACCAAAATCTGTGCTCTTTCGACAACAACTTCCGCCAATTCTTTTTTCCACAGCATTAACCAGCAGTTTTACTGTTATACAACATACAAAGCAGAAGGAATAAAAATATAACTTCTCATCCCCATAAGTATCCTCATGGGCTAGTGAGGACATTACTTAGGTAAGATAGTTTTTCTGAAGGCCCTGAAGATACAGATAGCTGCTCAGGGCCACATCAAAGTCTCTGGGAAAAAATAATCTGAAACTGGAACCTCTAAAAAGGAGAAAGCTCAGAAGTGGAATTCTAATAGAAATGAAGCCGCAATGAATTTTAGATTCCTCCAGTATGTTAGTCCAGATTTAGGTGATTAACTTTCTGAGATATTTAATATAAATGAAAATATTGCATATTCTTCTCATCCTAATTATTTATGGATCCATCAACCATAAAAGGAATTATTCAACACTAGATAAATTATTAAATTCATTAATTACTAACCTAGAGAATTGCTGGCTGACTTGATTAGGTCTCTCTTTAAAACCAACAGTTTAAAGAAACGTCAATTAATTTGACACTAGTGATTTCAGAAGCTATAAAACATAAGAACATGGTTTAATGAGATGCTTTTATTCTGTGTTCTGTTTTCATTAATTGACAAAGAAATATTCACTGATATTTTGGTTCAAAGTCACTGCAGAAGCTGTCTTTTACATAACAGTAAATTAAAATTCCTTCTTAAATTAGCAAGTAATGATTGTTTAATTACAAAAGAGGAAATGCTTGGTAACTTCCTTCTCAACTGTTAAAAGGAAAGTAATATTGTTGGTGAAGAAATGAGGATTAGCATCCACTGTGGCTGATTTCTGTGAAGAAATTTATTTTAATGACTGGATCATTAAATCCCCCTAAGGCTATGCAACAGGTATTATAAAGCACGGAAGAAATTTTATAAAGATATAAAACCTCTTTCTCCCTTAGCTGCCAGGATACCACTTTGTTCCAATTCTCTTCCAAATTCTGACAACTTATCAGTATTTTCCAGTATTGCCTGTCTGTCTCCAGAGCTTTTTCTTGTTATCCCATATACTCCCCGGGGATGATTTCATCCACACCCGTGAATTCAACTAGCACCAATATGCTGTCAAAATGCACATCTTCAACACAAACCCCATGCTAAGTTCCCAATCCATATTTTGAAACCTCTTCTTCTATATCCCAGGACTTCAAAATCAACATGCTCCAGATTTACTCTCTCTACTCCCTAACCCACATCCAAATCAAGTGTTAGCCCTCCTGTGTTCCCTCTCTCAATGAATGGTTTCAGTCTTCTCCTGCAGTGCTTTGTCTGTGTTACTCTGGGTACACCCATGAGCATCTAGGGCCTTCATATCACAAGAGCAATGCCATGCTTCCCAAGGAAGAGGGGAGAAACCTAAAATCCTCCACTCTTGTTTACTTTGGCCCTAGAGATCCATGCAGCCCAGCTTATGTGCATATTTCACAAATTTTTCTTGAAAACAATTCCTTAAGTTGCAACTATAGGCTTTCTCTCTATAAGGTCATATGTAGTCCACAGAGTCAGACTGTATTATTCCCAATGTCATGTTGTCATCTGCAACTACCCTTCTCTCCAAACTCAGCTCTCCAGGAATGATACACTAACATTCTTTTTGCAAGCTTCTTTCCTCCAAAAAAGGCTAGCCATGCACACAGAAGCCTATAAAAATTGCTGGTCTCACAGACCCAGAACCATTTGAATCTCTGTTTAATCTCAACTCTGTCTGTCTGTCTGTCTGTCTGTCTCTCTCACACTCACACTCACTCACACACACACACACACACACACACACACACTTCCTTCCAAATCTGCAAACTCAATGTCTGCATTTCTCATCTCCTAACATTCCCCTTCATCCCTGTCACAGGGGCAGATAGTAAACTGACATAAAAAAAAAAAAAGAGCATAAATTTAAAATGAAGTTAAAAATGTATTTTATCAATTATTTTCAAATTATTCAATGTTTCTGATGGGTCTACAGGATTGGAGTCAACAGTGTGGCTTGATAAAGTTTTAACAGCATGTTGTTACTAAAACCATTATTGAAAATTAGTATTTCTATCTGGAATACTGGTTAATCCAGGCCAACCTATTCATTTTTCTCAGAAGCTGCTCACAGAAAACAAATCAAGTAGCACACTAATGGCAAAGCCAATCCTTAATCTCTCCACATTAATTTTCTTCCTCTGCATCACAAATCAGCAAAATTTAGCAGGTTAAAACAGTACTATATTAGTTCATAATTATCTAGGTCAGAAGTCCAAGCATAAAGATACTGGTTACACTGCTCAGTCCCACAGGCTAAAATCAAGGTGTTGGTCAGGCTGTAATCTCATCTGGAACGCAGCTCCTCCTACAAGATATGAAGTTGAGGCAGAATTCAATTCCTTGCAGTCACAGGACTGTAGTCCCCAATTCTTTATTGGCTGTCAGCTGGAGGTTGTTCTCAGATCTCAGAGGCCAGCCCCATTCCTTGCCATGTGATCCTCTCCATCTTCAAAGCAAGCAACAGAGATTTTCCCTTGTGTCAAAAATGCCCACTCTCTGTGAATCTCATTCTACAGGAAGAGTATGGTCACTTTTAAAGACTGATCTGATGAGGTCAGGCTCACCAACGAAAAATCTCCCCCCTTTTTTCTTGTAACATCTTTATTCGAGTATAATTGTTTTACAATGGTTTGTTAGTTTCTGCTTTATAACAAAATGAATCAGCTATACATATACATATATCCCCATATCTCCTCCCTCTTGCATCTCCCTCCCACTCTCCATATCCCACCCCTCTAGGTGGTCATAAAGCACCAAGCTGATCTCCCTGTGCTATGCAGCTTCTTCCCACTAGCTAGCTATTTTACGTTTGGTAGTGTATATATGTCCATGCCAATCTCTCACTTTGTCCCAGCTTACCCTTCCCCCTCCCCATGTCCTCAAGTCCATTCTCTACATCTGAGTCTTTATTCCTGTCCTGCCCCTAGGTTCTTCAGAATCTTTTTTTTTTTTTTTTTTAGATTCCATATATACGTGTTAGCATACAGTATTTGTTTTTCTCTTTCTCACTTACTTCACTCTGTATGACAGTTTCTAGGTCCATCCACCTCACTACAAATAACTCAATTTCATTTCTTTTTATGGTTGAGCAATATTCCACTGTATATATGTGCCATTTCTTCTTTATCCATTCATCTGTCGATGGACACTTAGGTTGCTTCCATGTCCTGGCTATTGTAAATAGACCTGCAATGAACATTGTGGTACATGACTCTTTTTGAATTATGGTTTTCTCAGGGTATATGCCCAGTAGTAGGATTGCTGTGTCGTATGGTAATTCTATTTTTAGTTCTTTAAGGAACCACCATACTGTTCTCCATAGTGGTTGTATCAATTTACATTCCCACCAACAGTGCAAGAGGGTTCCCTTTTCTCCACACCCTCTCCAGCATTTATTGTTTGTAGACTTTCTGATGATGGCCATTCTGACTGGTGTGAGGTGATACCTCATTGTAGTTTTGATTTGCATTTCTCTAATGATTAGTGATGTTGAGCATCCTTTCATGTGTTTGTTGGCAATCTGTATATCTTCTTTGGAGAAGCCAATCTGTATATCTTCTTTGGAGAAATGTGTATTTAGATCTTCTGCCCATTTTTGGATTGGGTTTTTTTTTTTTTTTTTTTGGTATTGAGCTGCATGCTTGTAAATTTTGGAGATTAATCCTTTGTCAGTTGCTTCCTTTGCAAATATTTTCTCCCATTCTGAGGGTTGTCTTTCATCTTATTTATGGTTTCCTTTGCTGTGCAAAAGCTTTTAAGTTTCCTTAGGTCCCATTTGCTTATTTTTGTTTTTATTTCTATTTTTCTAGCAGGTGGGTCAAAAGAATCTTGCTGTGATTAATGTCATAGAGTGTTCTGCCTATGTTTTCCTCTAAGAGTTTGATAGTGTCTGGCCTTACATTTAGGTCTTTAATCCATTTTGAGTTTATTTTTGTGTATGGTGTTAGGGAGGATTCTAATTTCATTCTTTTACATGTAGCTCTCCAGTTTTCCCAGACCACTCATTGAAGAGGCTGTTTTTTCTCCATTGTATATTCTTGCTTCTTTTCTCAAAGATAAGGTGACCATACGCCTGTGGGTTTATCTCTGGTCTTTCTATCCTGTTTCATTGATCTATATTTATGTTTTTGTTCCAGTACTATCCTGTCTTGATTAGTGTAGCTTTATAGTATAGTCTGAAGTCTGGGAGCGTGATTCCTCCAGCTCCGTTTTTCTTTCTCAAGATTGCTTTGACCATTCAGGGTCTTTGTGTTTCCATATAAATTGTGAATTTTTTTGTTCTAGTTCTGTGAAAAATGCCCTTGGTAGTTTGATAGGGATTGCATTGAATCTGTAGATTGCTTTGGGTAGTATAGTCATTTTCACAGTGTTGATTCTTCCCATCCAAGAACATGGAATATCTCTCCATCTGTTTGTGTCATTTTTAATTTCTTTCATCAGTGTCTTATAGTTTTCTGCATACAGGTCTTTTGTCTCCTTAGGTATATTTATTCCTAGGTATTTCATTCTTTTTGTTGCAATGGTGAATGGGAGTGTTTTCTTAATTTCTCTTTATGATCTTTCATTCCCCTTTTTAAAGCTTCATCAGATGCCTAATTCAGGCTCACATTTGAAGAGAGGGAATTATATAAAGACATACAGCAGAAGGTAGAAATCTTGTGGGCCATCTTAACACTCTGCCTCCCACACTAACCTTCCTACTTATAATAGTTCTTTCCTACCACATAATCTTGTACTATATTGAATTACCTCCTGGGCAGGGAGAGGAGGGAAAAATAGAAAAAGAACAATAGACATGGGGAGAAGAATGTATGCTACTGTTATGGCTTCTTTGATTTCCACATATGTGAACTTTACGAAATTCTAAAATCTATACATTATTCAATGTGGATTTAGTAAATCTCTGAATTTCTCTGGCTTTCAATTTCATTATTTATAAAACAATGATTCCTACTTTGTAAGACTATACATTCGTACATAACATGCTTATAAAATTTACAAGGTGACCAAAAAGAAAAAAATGGCCTCAACTTCACTTTATATTAATGTCTATGAAGAATAGTCTATACAACTATTCATGCAAAAAATTTTCACAAATGGTCTATTTTTCTCTTAGCATTAAAACCTTCCCCTAAGTATTACTTCTACTTATAGAATTAAACTACCTTTGCAATTATTGAATCATTTTAACATTTCAAGTTACCTTCACAATTATTGTCACATTAATTTTATAATTTAAATAAGTCTATGTAAAATAGATAAAGCATGTATTACTTTTCTCATTTTACAAATGGAAAAAAAAACCTGAGTCTGAAAATGTTAAGTAATTTTTCCTAGGCAAGTTAGGAACAGAACCAAAAGCAGATTCCAATTTTCATTGAGCTCATGAGCTCACAGAGTCTTTTGATGTGGGCTCTGAAGTCAAGAAAAGACAGTAATTACATCATGTTATCGAAATAATAACCAGTTTCATTCAATAACAATGGAACATTTCAATTGAATTCTGAAGAATATCCATTATAATTTAAAAATACAGTCTCTTAAGAATAATTTGTGTCATTCACTCACTCACTCACTGAACAGTTAATACATTACAGTAATTATGGGTCCACCATGTTCTACAGTTTTGTTTTGTATTTTTCCATTTAATCCTTGCAACAACACTTTGAGAGTGGACACTATTATTATCCTCATTTTACAGATGAGGAAACTAAAGCAAAAAAAAAGATACTTGCTCAAAATCACACACAGTAAGTGGTAGAGTTGAAACTAAAACTCTCACAGTCTGGTTCCAGAATGGAGGCTCTTACCAGTAGACGCTGTTGCCTCAGTAGACATTTTGCTGAGTGTCTTCTAAACTCAAGGCACTGGGAATTTATTTTGTAAGTTTTTTTTATTTTTAAGTAATGGAGATTATAAACTGAAGCAGCAATCTGATCTGATATGAACCTGTTATATCTGATATGACTATGACATGATCTAATCTGAATCATCACTTTCGGTAGAAAATGCACTGCTACAATTTCTACAACTTTCACAATGGTAGAGACCACTGTTTTCTTCTAACCTTTCTGTTATCAGAAGAGAGTTTTCATTTGTAAAGAGTTACAGAATGTAGAAAAATGCTTACTGGACACTCCCTAAAGTATGATTAAACATTTCTCTGAGGTACATGTCAAATGCGGGTTTTATCTTTGGAGATACATCTGTATTTTAACACTCTCTCTCTCCTCACCATCAAAACAAAACCAAAATTAAATAACAGTGAGTTTTGTTTTGTTTTGTTTTACTGTTACCATTTTGGTTTACTTCCTTCCAATAATTTTTTTTTTACTGGAGTATAATTGCTTTACAATGCTGTTAGTTTCTTCTGTACAATGAAGTGAATCAGCTATATGTATACATATATCCTCTCCCTCTTGGACCTCCCTCTCATCCCCCACCCTATCCTGCCCATCTAGGTCATCACAAAGCACTGAGCTGGGCTCCCTGTGCTACACTACAGGTTCCCACCAGCTATCTATTTTACACATGGTAGTGTATTTATGTCAAACGTAATCTCTCAATTCATACCACCCCTCCCCTTCCTCCCCTGTGTCCACACGTCTGTTCTCTACATCTTTATCTCTATTCCTGCCCTGGAAATAAGTTCATCTGTACTATTTTTCTAGATTCCATATATATGCATTAACATGTTTTTTTTTTTTTCTCTTTCCAACTTACTTCACTCTGTATGACAGACTCTAGGTCCATCCACATCTCTAAAAGTGGCCCAATTTCATTCCTTTCATAGCTGAGTAATATTCCATTGTATAAATGTACTACATCTTCTTTATCCATTCATCTGTGAATGGGCATTTAGGTTGTTTCTATGACCTGGCTATTGTAAATAGTATTGCAATGAACATTGGGGTACATGTGTCTTTTTGAATTATGGTTTTCTCTGGGTATATGCCCAGTAATGGGATTTTCATTTTAAGTTTTTTAAGGAACCTCCATACTGTTCTCCATAGTGGCTGTATCAATTTACATTCCCACCAACAGTGCAGGAAGTTTCCCTTTTCTCCACGCCCTCTCAAGCATTTATTGCTTGTAGATTTTTTGATGATGGCCATTCTGACCCGTGTGAGGTGATACCTCATTGTAGTTTTGATTTGCATTTCTCTAATAATTAATGATGTTGAGCATATTTTCATGTGGCTCATGGCCATCTGCATGTCATCTTTGGAGAAATGTCTATTTAGGTCTTCGGCCCAATTTTTGATTGGGTTTTTGTTTTTTGATGTTGAGCTGCATGAGCTGTTTATATATTTTGGAGATTAATCCTTTGACTGTTGATTCGATGGCAAATACTTTCTCCCATTCTGAGGGTTGTCTTTTCATCTTGTTTATGGTTTCCCTTGCTGTGCAAAAGTTCTGAAGTTTCATTAGGTCCCATTTGTATATTTTTGCTTTTATTTCCATTACTCTAGGAGGTGGGTCAAAAAAGAGCTTGCTATTATTTATGTCAAAGAGTGTTCTTCCCATGTTTTCCTGTAAGAGTTTTATAGTGTCTAGTCTTACATTTAGGTCTTTAATCCATTTGGAGTTTATTTTTGTGTATGGTGTTAGGGAGTATTCTAATTTCATTCTTTTACATGTAGCTGTCCAGTTTTCCCAGCACCACTTATTGAAGAGACTGTCTTTTCTCCATTGTATATTCTTGCCTCCTTTATCAAAGATAATAACCTGTTCCATTGATCTATATTTCTGTTTTTGTGCCAGTACCCTACTGTCTTGATTACTGTAACTTTGTAGTATAGTCTGAAGTCAGGGAGCCTGATTCCTTCAGCTCCGTTTTTCTTTCTCAAGATTGCTTTGGCTATTTGGCGTCTTTTGTGTTTTCATACAAGGTGTAAAATTTTTTGTTCTATTTCTGTGAAAAATGCCACTGATAATTTGATAGGGATAGCTTTGAATCTGTAGATTGCTTTGGGCAGTATGGTCATTTTCACAATATTGATTCTTCCACTCCAAGAACATGGTATATCTCTCCACCTGTTTGTGTCATCTTTGATTTCTTTCATCAGTGTTTTATAGTTTTCTGCATACAGGTCTTTTGCCTCCTTAGGTAGGTTTATTCCTAGGTGTTTTATTCTTTTTGTTGCAGCGGTAAATTGGATTGTTTCCTTAATTTCTCTTTCTGATCTTTTGTTATTAGTGTATAGGAATTCAAGAGATTTCTCTGCTTGAATTCTGTATCCTGCAACTTTACCAAATTCATTGATTAGGTCTAGTAGTTTTCTGGTGGCGTCTTTAGGATTCTCTATGTATAGTATCATGTCATCTGCAAACAGTGACAGTTTTACTTCTTCTTTTCCAATTTGTATTCCTTTTATATCTTTTTCTTCTCTGATTGCTGTGGCTAGGACTTCCAAAACTATTTTGAATAATAGTGGTGAGAGTGGACATCCTTGTCTTCTTCCTGATCTTAGAGGAAATTCAGTTTTTCACCACTGAGAATAATATTTGCTGTGGGTTTGTTGTATATGGCCTTTATTATGTTGAGGTAGGTTCCCTCTATACCCACTTTCTGGAGATTTTTTTTTTATCATAAATGGGTGTTGAATTTTGTCAGAAGCTTTTTCTGCATGTATTGAGATGATCATATGGTTTTTATTCTTTAGTTTGTTAATATGGTGTATCACACTGATTTGCATATATTGAAGAATCCTTGCATCCCTGGGATAAATCCCATTTGATCATGGTGTATGATCCTTTTAATGTGTTGTTGGATTCTGTTTGCTAGTATTTTGTTGAGGGTTTTTTTGTCTATGGTCATCAGTGATATTTGTCTATAATTTTTTTGTGTGTGATATCTTTGTCTGGTTTTGGTATCAGGGTGATGGTGGCCTCATAGAACAAGTTTGGGAGTGTTCCTCCCTCTGCAGTTTTTTGGAAGAGTTTGAGAGGGATAGGTGTTAGCTCTAATAACAGTGAGCTTTAGTTAATCTGAATCTGAACAATATTTTTACAGCTGCAAACCCAAATCATCATTTACAAATAAAATTTTATTCTGCTGTTAGAACTTTGGTTTGTCTCCAAGAGTTTCAGCATAAGACAGAAAATATGCCTTATTTGTTTTAAACATTATTTTTATGTAACAATGGCCAGATAGATAGCAAAGAAACCAGTATAGGAGTATCTTAAGCATACTGGAGTCTCAACAGATTATCTCTGTCATTAAAATATCTAGAACAGGGCTTCCCTGGTGGTGCAGTGGTTGAGAGTCCGCCTGCCGATGCAGGGGACACAGGTTTGTGCCCCGGTTCGGGAAGATCCGAGATGCCGCAGAGCAGCTAGGCCCGTGAGCCATGGCCGCTGAGCCTGCGCATCCGGAGCCTGCGCTCCACAACGGGAGAGGACACCACAGTGAGAGGCCCACATACCGGTTTAAAAAAAAACAACAAAAAACTAGAACTTTTAAATTATGTTAGTAGCCTTAGCCTTTATGTGATTTAAAAAAAATGTTATCATCTAATTTGAATTCTTCCCACACTGCTGACTGCTACTTGGATAATGCTTTATTCTTATTGTATATGTGTGCTTGTGTGTGTATGTTTCAAAAGATACATTCAAGAAGGGATTCATCAGTATTCCCGGCATGTTTTTAAACTGAACTCCAAATTCAAAAGATTTATGGCTTAAGTATGAGTACATAGTACATTTTCCAAAAAAAAAAAAAAAAAAAGTTAACCTTTCATCGAAATCTGTACTAGGTATGCAAAGGGAGACAAAATCATCTGGCAACCACAGTACATTTTTCTAGTATTCCCTCTCACATTTTTATATTCCTTTTCCTTTCACAATTTTCAAATCCAAGTTTACAGAAAAGCTTTTTGAGAGCACAAAACCACTTCCCAATTATAGCCTTGATACTTAAACAGCTTATCTAATACTTGTTTAAATAATGAACCCAATTATGACAGTCATTAGCATTTTTCCATTTGCTCTTCTCTAATTATAATAATACAGTACAAAAGGTAGAGATATAATACAAATGATGCTAATGGAAGAAGTGCAAAGTCAGATTCACATGAAGTGGGAAAAGTCTACTGGCATCTTTAGCAATGCACAGTTGAAAACGTTTGCCAAGACCTGAGAGCAATGTTTGGACATGAGTCTGCAATAATTCTTATGAGAAGAGAAATTCTGCTCCCCCTAAAGGGGGAAAAGAGAATAGTCAAAGGAAGTTCTTCCTCAAGTGGTTCATTTACTTCTGTTGAATTTTTCCTTCCTAATTAGTAGGCCTCAGACTCATGCCTAGAGGTAAAGACTGGACAAAGAAATAGTAGAGACAGCAGACAGATATCTGAGTGATAGAAGCTTTAAGAAATACTCTAAAACGCACCCAGAGAATTTATTTTGTTTTCTTTTACCATAATCTGTAGCATTGAAAAATAAATCTCATACTTCAAAAAAAATTGGTGAGAGAGGAAAATTCTAAGCAAGACATGTTGGCATCAATTAAAACATTTACTAAGGCTTTCCTGGTACAGTAGTTGTTCCCCTATGACTCAAGAGCCAGAGTGTGTATGCAAAATTCAGGTCTATTTGTGATTTGAGCTTTTAAAATAACATCCAAGTCTCTTTCTTTCCTCAAAAAGAGAAAGAGAACCCATTTAAGGGGCCTAGAAGCCACTGCATTCATCACACATGACCTCAAGCTTTAGGATCCATGAGGAATTCCTCAGTTGCTGCTTTCACTAAGAACTAAAAAATCCAAATGTTGCTGGTCTTGTCAGACCCCTCCCTTGCCAGGCTTCTTCAAGATAAATGCTTCTTTGCTATCTGTGCAAGTTCCCATCCCCCATTCCACAACCAAGCAGAGTGAGTACCACCACACACACACCCCCCCCCCCCGACTGAGACGAGGCTGTTTGTCACTGTCCCAGGCTATGCAACCCTAGATCCAACCTTCAGTCCCTCCAATCTCTATCGTCAAGGAAACTATGATTTGTCTTTTTATCAGATCTCCTTATCTCCATCAGCAGATTCTTTCACAAATAGTATAAGCAGATTTTCTTGAGATAAGAGGAGCGATTATAGAAAGAAGGGTCTTCTTTACCTTCCAATCAATTATTAAGGAGAGGAATGCCAAAGTTTTTAGGCCCGTTTCCTCCACTGTGGGTCATGGTTCATAATATGTTATGAACCAAAAACAGGACTGGATTACCCCAGTTAAATAAACTAGCCGAAGTTAAAGTGAAAAGATATCTTATATGAAACATAAAGAATCAAAAAGAAAATCTATTCTGAAGCTCATTGCCCCCATTTCTTCTTTGGACAAAAGAAGACTTTTCAATGTTTGTTACACTGCCTATGTTATGTTTTAACCCAGTCTTAGTGGAGTGAGGTACATTAAGTCTGATTAACCATGCTTCCAAGAGTATAACTTCTAGGCTATATGGCCACAAAAGAAATAAGAGCAGGAGAAGAAAGTTGACCTGGAAGGTGACCAATACAAATTAAATAAACTCTCACGCTAGCACAAGATTCTATGATTCTAATAAGTAAACATTTATTTGCCTTAGAAACTTCATGTGAATGTCTTTTGTTCATTCATTTCACATTTTAATATGTGCCAAGCTCTGATGGAAGGACTGGGGATACAATGGAGAGCAAGCCAGGCATGGTCTATAATCTCACTGAGCTTATATTTTATGGGAGTGATAGAAATCAAAAAATGGAGCAGGCACTATATACCATACACAAAAATTAATTGTAAATGGATCAAAGATTTAAAATGTAGGAGGTAAAACTATCCAAGTTTTAGAAGAAAACATAGGGGAAAACTTCATGACACTGGATTTGGCAATTGTTTCTTGTATATAATATCAAAAGCACAAGCAAAAAGAAAAAATAGATAATTTGGACTTCCTCAAAATTAAAAACTTTTGTACATTGAAGGACACTATCAACAGAGTAAAAAGGCAACTCAGAATGGGAGAAATATTTGCAAGCCCTCTATCTGATAAGAATATATTCAGAATATATAAAGAACTCTTGTAACTCAACAATAAAAACTGATTTTAAAATGGCAGGGCTTCCCTGGTGGCGCAATGGTTGAGAGTCCGCCTGCCGATGTAGGGGACACGGGTTCGTGCCCCGGTCCGGGAAGATCACACGTGCTGCGGAGCGGCTGGGCCCATGAGCCATGGCCACTGAGCCTGCACGTCCGGAGCCTGTGCTCCGCAGCAGAAGAGGCCACAACAGTGAGAGGCCCGTGTACCGCCAAAAAAAAAAAAAATGGCAAAAGACTTAAATAGGCATTTCTGTAAAAAAGATAAACAAATGGGCAATAAGCACATGAAAAAGATGCTCAACATCACTCACCATTAGGGAAATGTAAGTCAAAACTACAACAAGATACCACTTTACATCCATTAGGATGACTAATATCAAAAAAACAAATAAACAATAAACAAACAAAACCCACACAGAAAATAAGTGCTGGTGAGGATGTGGAGAAATTAAAACCGGGTTCACTGCTGGTGGGAATGTAAAGTAGTGCAGTCGCTATGGAAAACTGTATGGTGGTTCCTAAAAATCTTAAACATGGAATTATCATATGATCCAGCAATTCCATTTGAGTATATACCCAAAAGATTTGAAAGCAGGGACTCAAACAGATATCTGTACGCAGAGCAGCATTACTCACAATAGCCAAAAGGTGAAGGCAAACTAAGTGTCCATCGATGAACAAATGGATAAACAAAATGTGGTTTATACAGTCTGAATATTATTCAGACTTAAAAAGGAAATAAATTCTGACATACGCTACAATACAGATGAACCTTGAGAACATATGCTAAGTGAAATAAGCAATCACAACAGGACAACTACTGTATGATTTCATTTATATAAGGTATCGATACTTCGAGTAGTCAGACTCATTGAGACTCAATGTAAAATGGTGGGTGCCAGGGACTGGGGCAAGGGAGGTATAGGAAGTTATGGTTTAATGGGTATGGAGTTTCCCACTCCCACTCCTGGGCATTTACCCAGACAAAACTATAATTAAAAAAGATACATGCACTTCTATGTTCATAGCAGCACTATTTACAATAGCCAAGACATGGAAACAAATATCCATGAACAGATGAATGGATAAAGAAGATGGGGTATATATACACAATGGAATATTACTCAGACATCAAAAAGAATGAAATAATGCCATTTGCAGCAACATGGGTGGACCTAGAGATTATCATACTAAGCAAAGTCAGAAAGAATGAGACAAATATCATATGATATCACTTACATGTGGAATCTAAAATACGATACAGATCAACATATCTATGAAACAAAAACAGACACAGATATAGAGAACAGAGTTGTGGTTGCCAAGGGGGAGGGAGGGGAGGGGAGGGAAGGAACGGGAATTTGGGAATAGCAGATGCAAACTATTATATATAGGATGGATAAACAACAAGGTCCTACTGTATAGCACAGGAGACTGTATTCAATACCCCGTGACAGATCATAATGAAAAAGAATACGAAAAAGAAATACATATGTATAACTGAGTCATTTTGCTGTGCAGAAGAAATTAACACAACATTGTAAATCAACTATACTTCAGTAAAATTTTAAAAACGGGTATGGCGTTTCACTTTAGGAATATGAAAAAAAGTTGTGGAGATGGACGGTGGTGATGTTTGCACAACAGTGTGAATGTCCTAAAAGCCACTGAATTTTGCATGTAAAAATCATAAATATTATGCCATGTGTTTTTTTTGTTTGTTTGTTTGTTTGCGGTAGGCGGGCCTCTCACCACCGCGGCCCCTCCTGCTGTGCAGAACACAGGCTCCGGACGCGCAGGCCCAGCGGCCATGGCTCACGGGCCCAGCCGCTCCGCGGCATGCAGGATCCTCCCGGACCAGGGCACGAACCCGTGTCCCCTGCATCGGCAGGTGGACTCTCAACCACTGTGCCACCAGGGAAGCCCTGCCATGCGTATTTTACCACAATTTTTAAAAAGAGGATAATTTCAGATACTGAGAAGTGTATAAAGAAACATAATATGATGGAGTGACTGGAGAAAGGGTGAAGACAGCATTAGAATGAGCTAGAGTACTCAGAGGAAGTGACATCTTTCTGAGATCTGAATGATAAGAGTCAAAAAGGTAAGACCTCAGGGGCAAGCATTACCTGCAAAGAGAAGAACAAATGCAAAGTCCCTGAAGCAGGCATGAGCTTTGTATTCCAAGGACTAGAAAGGGGGCGCAATAGTGAGGTCCAGGAACACTGATACGGGATGACCTACAAGAGACATGTAAGGCATTGTTGGCCACGGAAGCTGTGCAAATCTTCTTCTAAGGACACTGTGAAACCCTGGGAGATTCTGGAGCAAGGGAATTATGTGATCTAGTTTGTGAAACATCACTTGGGCTGCTGTGTAGAAAATGAATCATAAGAGGGCAAGAATCAAAGCAGATCAATTAGGAGTTGTTACGACAGTACAGAGTAGACATGATGATGGCTTAGAATAGATGATAGGCATGGAGATGGAGATAAATTAATACATTCAACATATGTTTTGAAGGTAAAGCCGAAAAATCTTGCTGATTTACTTATGGGTAGGGTAGCTGTATATCCCCGGTTTGCCTGGGACAAAGCTGATTTCTGTTGTCCCAGTGCCCTGTAGAGTTAGTACCTCTTTTATTCTCAACATTATCCCAGTTTGGACAGTAAATCATATAGTTGTCCGAGCCATGGGGAATAAAGAAAAAAAGAAGAATCAGGGATGACTCTTCAGCTTCAGCAACTAGAAGTTTGTGGTTTTCATGTTTCAAAGACAGTCTGTTAACAGTATCATTGAGAAGAAAGAATATAGTTAGAACTCTGAATTCCATTTGTTTTATCCATGAGTTCTTTCTGCCCCTGTTCCTCATTTCTTCTCAATTCAGTAGGTATGTACGCATCTCAAAACTTCAGTAGAAAAAAAAAAAAAATAAGGCCAACTGAGTCAGCCAACTAAATGATAGCTCAAATAACTGGCCAGAAAGTAAATGAAAAAAAGAGCAATTTCCAGGAGGAGTAGCATGTACAGGAGGGGCTCTCATGGTGCCCCCAGTCCTTCCGTTCATGCAGAGACAAAGATCATGGAAGAGGATCGCTGGTCTGGCCAGGCTGGTAGCATGAGCTGTATCCTGGAACCTGGAGCCTGCAATGGGTTTATACCACAAAGTGAATAGAAGGAAAGACTGAGGGGAAGCCTCAGGGGAAAAAGCCCTAAAGAGAGACTGCTTGCTCCACAGCAAATGGCATTGGCATTGAGTTAGAAAACACATCAGAAGTGGGGAAATAAGGCTACATAAGAATTCTTCCTTAGAAGGATGTTAGTGGCACAAGAACACCTTGCATCTAAACAATTAGAAGTGATGGAGTTAGTCCTATGGAAAATCTGGAAGTCAAGAAATAGGTTTGGATATCTGGACGTTGTCATTTCCTGAAATACTCTCAGTGAGGGTCAGACTTCTTATTTTGCATTCTGAGGAAAAAACCAGGCTGACCTGTTATCTATTCTTCTCACAAAACACACACACACACACACACACACAGAACAAAAATTCTAAGGATATAGTGTTGCTTTTTCTTTTCCTTTATCCAAAGGAGAAGCAGTAGCAATAAAAAAATACTCTAAAGTTTTCTTCTTAATTCTAAAGTTTTCTTCTTAATTCTAAAGTTCAACAGATTTCCTCAAAGCCAAAATAGGATTTCAAACCAAACCTGAGACAACTGTTAACCAAATGAACACCAAAGCTTTGTACTACAACTACTCTCCTTTATTGATATTTGAAGACCGGTTAGTTACGATTAAACCCTCTTACTACAAAATGAACCAATATACTCTTTAAAGTGATTGATAATTGACTAGGGACTGTCAGTGAATGTGATCTGGGTAAAGAAGCAAACAGAAAGATTAGTTGTGTTTCAAAGGGAATTGCGGTACTTCCCCTGCTACCCATAATTTCTAGCCTATTTTAAGCCTCAGTTTTGTGAACCATTTACAAACTATGATTTCCAGTATTATCTTAAACGAAAGAACACTAGCAGTGCCCAAGGACTCAATACTGATTCTTTAATTTCAGTAACTGATTCTGTCAATTGATAGCTTTAGGATGAGACAAACAGGATATGAAGCGCAGCAGGACTGAACTAGAGTCTCAATTCAGCTGTAACATCACGATGGTGATGGGGGGAGCCCAAGGTAGGGGGTCAGGGTGTGGCCAGGAGAGAATAAGAATCCTTTTAGGCCAATTGAATCTATTCTATATTCCTGTTAACCTGGTCCAATCTTTTAAAAATATATGGTTCACAGAATGAACTTTTAAAAACCACAGAGTTAAAACAAGTAATTGCTAAAGAGTCAGTAGAATTGAAGGTTAGGTGAAGTCCACTATTTTTTCTGGTTTCCAAGATCATCAACTGGGGGTAACATATTTGATGAGGCTTTTGCCTATACAAATATCATTCATCTTGCCACCCTCATTTACTTTACTTTCTTAACAGAGTTCTTTAATCACAGATATTTCCAGAGATCAATCAAACCTCGCTCATCATTCTATCCTGTAGTCAATATCAAGAGGGATATCATCGTGACGTTGTCCTTTACGATTTATGTGCTACCTAAATATTATCGCTTCTCACAAGGTTGCCTGCATGTGATGTTCCCACATAGTTACCTTCAGGCCCTTGCCGTGTCTGCTCATTTCACTTAACATTAGAGTCTTGGGACTTCCCTGGTGGCACAGTGGTTAACAATCCACCTGCCATGGGCTTCCCTGGTGGCGCAGTGTTTGGGAATCCACCTGCCAGTGCAGGGAACACGGGTTCGAGCCCTGGTCCAGGAAGACCCCACATGCCGCAGAGCAACTAAGCCCGGACGCCACAACTACTGAGCCTCGCTCTAGAGCCTGCGAGCCACATCTACTGAGCCTACGTGTCACAACTACTGAAGCCCGTGCGCCTAGAGCCTGTGCTCCGCAGCAAGAGAAGCCACTGCAACGAGAAGCCCGCGCACTGCAACAAAGAGTAGCGCCGGCTTGCTGCAACTAGAGAAAGCCCACGTACAGCACCGAAGACCCAACACAGCCAAAAATAAATAAAATAAATTTATTTTTTAAAAAAATCCGTCTGCCAATGCAGGGGACATGGTTTGGATACCTGGTCCGGGAAGATCCCAAATGCCACAGAGAAACTAAGTCCATGCGCCACAACTACTGAGCCTGCACTCTAGAACCCACAAGGCATAACTATTGAGCCCACATACCACAACTACTGAAGCCCGTGCGCCTAGAGCCCGTGCTCCACAGCAAGAGAAGCCACTGCAAATGAGAAGCCTGTGCACTGCAATAAAGAGTAGCCCCTGCTCGCAGTAACTAGAGAAAGCCTGTGCGCAGCAACAAAGACCCAACGCAGCCCAGAAAAAAAAATAAATAAAAATAAAAAACATTAGCGTCTCCCTTGGTTTCAGTTCACATTCAGATCTTGGCTTTTTTAGTGGATAAAATTTTAACATGATTTCAAAATCATCTCTAACCTCTAGTCCAGTAAACTCTTGGGGTATTTATTCAAAAATTTCAATTGGTGGACTGAATTGAAAGCTTTTTCTACAAATAACTGATGAGCTATAGGAAATTGGACTCTGACTAAAATCTCCTGGCAGTCATTTATACGTCCATAATCCAATAAAAAATTTTCAAACTACCACAAAGTTATCAAAATTATACTGCAAAATCAAAGAAAACAGAAAATATGTTTCTACTTTGGAAAATAGAAGCATACTTTTACAAAGAATAGTGAGGTTTCTAAACACAACAGTTGGCATCACTTTGAACAATCTGTTGATTTAGAAAGAGAAAGAGCTTGCCTCAAGACTATGTGAATAAGACATTTTCCTTTGGCGACTGAGGAATAATTGGAGGCTGAAATAGAGTCACTATCAATTCTAGTGCTAAAGCCTCAAGGTCAACTGAAAGGTCTCTGTTTCTTTTCTACAATCGTTTAATTACCCCCTTTTTTTCTTTTTTGAACATGACAAATATTTTTTCTAAAGAATAGATAAAATCCCAGTTGCAACCTTCATTTTCCAGGTTAAATATTCCCAGTTCGATCAAGATAAATGGCCAAAGTTATCTCTTCTTTGGTTCTTTAGTCCTTTCCAGAAATCTGCCCCTTTTGTCAAAACATCTCATAAATCCTTCAGAGCATAGCCAGCATGGGCCTAAATTTGATTTCTAATAACTAAGACTGAATAACGCTGGCAAATCTGGATTCTTCACCACATAATATAGATATTCATGCCTAGTCTCCATTGTTTCCCCACTTTTAGGAAATTTGAACTGAAGATTTGAATATTCACACACATAATGCAGCAAAACTAATCAAACAGATATTTTTAAGTACTTAATATGCACCGAACATTTTGCTAGGTACAGACACAGCCTTTTCTTATCTCAGGTGCCAAGGCAAAGAGCTGGCTTGAAGTCCCAGTGCAAATTCTACATTTCTCATCCAACTTTCCTGCAACTATTTCAGTCCACAGTGATTCTTTCTCTTTTCCTAAGCAACTGTAGCATTTATAGCTATATTTCTCAATTTAATTCAAGGCAGTAAATGTCTATTTGACATTAAATAGCATTACAGACCTTGGCACGTGCTTAGCATACAGTAAAAGAATATTAAACACGTGCTTCCCTCTTTAACATAACATATATACTTACATAAACACATGGAAACCCCTTATGTAACATTTCTTCAGATACAAGTCTTACATTTTTATGCCCGGTGTTTTACAACATTCCTATCGGTAGGGGGTGGAGAAGAATGGGATCACCAAACTACCCATGAAGAACTGATCAATCAATTGATAGTCTGACCAGGTAATTCATATCTCATATAGCTATTTGCCATCTTTCCTCATATCTCCAGCGCAATCATTCGAAGCCACACTTAAATTAACAGCCACACTTAAGTGATCCCAGTCTCTATATATTCATTCAATGATTTGTCGGATTGAAGTCAAAGTATAAGTTCAATCACAAGACTGTTCCATAATTGGCTCATACCTGCTCTAGGAAAGAGATTTTGAAGCACCTTTTGAAGAGCTGTTATTAAGTGTTTTTAAATGTTTCCAATGAAGAGTAAAACATTCTAACGGCGATCAACAGAGTACCAAGTTGAGTGACACATTCTTTTCAGCTGATCATTATCAGGTGTGATACTGGGCAACAACAGTGAATTTTTTAAAAGGATAAATAATATCCACCTATTGGCATCTGTATCCACACACTCTACCTTCTTTCTTGATAGCATGGAACCATCTGTGCTCCTAGTTAAGCTCAACCCTCTGTTTGTGCACTAGATCCCATCCCCCCACACTTACTCAGGAACACTGATCCAGCTCATCTCTCCTTGCTCTTACATGAGCAGATTGTCCCTCACATAGATCATTACCATAGACACACAAACATGCTGTGAATTCTCCCATTTTATTAAAAAAAAAAATTCTTGACCTCATTCCCCTGTACCTTCATCTCTTATCACCTCATTTCTCTCTAATCCTTTATTGCAAACCTCTTTTAAAATGTTGTTTAAACTCCCATCTCCAATGTCTAGCCTCCCATTCTTTCCAATGGGGCTTTCACTCCCTCCAAAACCACTCCTATCAAGGTCACAAATTACCTTCCACCTCCATAAATTCCATGGTCAGCTTTTGTGTCCAGTAGTATGAGGACTAATCAGCCCAGTTTCCTTCAAATATCTTCTTCAATTCACTTCCAGAACCCCACTGGTTTTCCTTTCCACTCCTTCTCAGCCTCCTTTAAGGTTTCCTGCTCAACTCCCCAACTTCTAATAACGTGATGCCTAGAATAGGGCCTGGAACATGGTAGATGTCTAATATACATCTCTTGAATGAATTAATAAATCAATCCATTTCATTAACAAATGTATTGAAAACCTGCTAAAGTAGCTTGGGAGATGGATCTGAGGTCAATGGTATGATTTTTTTTTTTTATATCTCTGCCTGTTATGGGAATACTATATTGAGACAGAAAAGGCATAATGTTTAAATTTCCTTAGACCATTTCAGAGACATGGGCCTTGCAAATCATCTCCCTCCAAATCCCATTTAATTTTTAAACTATTATAATTAAATGAATATTTACCATTTATCATTGATCAGACATTAGTTTCCAGTCAAATTTATACTTCAATAGAGGTTTTGTTTGTAATATGAAAACTTTATAGTCCATTCATATCCTTTTTATAATCAATATGTCCACTATATTTATGGACATTTCATAGCATTTAGCATACAACTTTATTATTTTAGAATATTATAAAGGACTTGGCTGTTATAATTTTGCATTTAAAATGCATTATTGCTACATCTCTGATTTATTTGATTCTCTGTCATTGGTTAGGAGCATAACCTCCAACAATATCAATCCTTTGGGAAAATATTATCTGCTTTATAGAATCATTTTCGGGAATGTGTTCAGATGAAAAGAAATGACTGAATGCATTTATATATATTTTAACATAAGCCCCTCTTGTATTCATGCTGTGGGTTCATCAAAATGATATTAATGATGGAAATGAAGATCTCAGATAATAGTAATTCAAATTATAAATGTTTAATGGTAAGATGCAATGACAAGAATAGATCGTGTATTGGCATTACTAGAGATTTTTTTAAACTAATAGAATTCACACATTCAAATAAATTTTGACTTCAAAGTTGTTATGTTTCTTAAAAGAATTAACCAGACCCCCTGGGGAGTCTAAATTTTTAGCTACAAAGGTAATAACTGCTAGAAATAATACATGCGACTAGGTGTTGTTCTCCTCAAAGTGATACCCTTGCAAGTCTGCACGATCTTCCAGTGATGGTACCGTAGGCTCAGAATCTTTTCGGAACTCCACCTTTGAAAACATCACCAGAGGTCACAACCACACTCTTTTGATTATCCTCAGAGGGCAACATGTTCATACTTTGAGAGTGGATTTTTTTTTTTTTTAAAGAACAAAAATTATTTGGTGTCAGGGCCAATCAATCAGGTGAATAAAACTGAGTAATACTATCTTGAATCTAAAAGATTTAGCTACAAAATAAAAAGGCAGACGTCCTTGTAAAGATTGTCAGATTTGCTCTGAAGGCGAGTCTGAAAAAGGAAGGGATTTTAACATGTATTGAGCAATTGCAGCAGGGTTGAAATGTCTGCAGCCTCCGGGAGTGAATATTTTGAAAGATATCAATCACTTTGATTATACATTCAGAAACTTTTGTGTTTTAAAATTTCTTTCCTGTGGATATTTACAAATTTAGACACCTAAGAACCAACCTTCCCCATCCTTCTCAGGGTTATGTCTCCCAACATTAAAAAGATCTGTATCATTGACTAAAGTAGCTTTATTAAGAAAGAATTTAAGAAATTAGGTTACCTCTTAAAATTTCAAACAGATACATAACATAGGGAAAAATAGAACAAATGAAAACCTGAATTTTATCCCCAAATTATCTAGTATATTTGTTTATTTATAATATATTTGTTTATTTATAATGTGCTAATATTGAATGCTTACTCTCTTCCAGATCTTATTCTAAACACATCGAACATGTTAAATTCATCTTTACAAGAACCTTATAAAATACATTCTATTATCAGCTTTATTTTAAAAATGGAGAAACTGAAATCAGAGAGATTAAGAAACCACCAAAAATCACATAACTCAAAAGAGGTAGAGTTAGGACAGGAATAAAGGCAATTCAATTCAGAGCCTGTTTTCTGAAATACAATGCTATGTTGCTTAGAATACTGCCTATATTGTCATGACAAGTTAGGAAAATGTATGTTTCAAAGGTGATAAAATTTGCAGGAATGAGGAGATATAACAAAGAAATATTAGCCATCAGCAAGTTCTTCTTAAACACCTGGTCTTCCAAATGTTAAAGATGTTTGTAATAATATCATTATACCTGCTTACCTACCCCCAGATCCCAGGCTCCAGACTTCATAAATATAGTCAAAGTGTCTGCCTTGCATTCTCTTACAAAACTTTCCTATCTCATGACACATACAACCACAAGAGCATCATAAGCATGATACTATAGGGGTAGGAAATGCAAGGTCCTTAAAGTGTCAGGAATTGTGCTAGGTGCTGAGGCTGCACCTGAGAGAAGGATGTAATCACCCCACTGCAGGAGTTAAGAGGTAGACAGTCAAGAAACAAGTAAATAAATGAGTGTTATTTGAATTAGGATGGAAATAAACACAGTACTGTGGTTAAGAGCATAAAGGGGATGATGGAAATGTCTAGAGAATCACAGTCAGGCCCAACACACTGAAACCCTGTAAGGCCAGATGGCAGAGCAGTGAATAAGATGTAGAAGTGCTACAGCAAGAAATTATGAAACCATTATCCATATCTGAGTGGCATAGCTGAAGTGACATTTTTTTTAATAAGGTAGACCCCCATGAGTTGATATGTCCAACTCTCACACTAGTCTAAAAAGCGTTAAAAGGTAAAAATTCCTCTTACCTTAAGGGTCCTTCAGACCTCATTCTACTATACTTTGGGTGAGCCTCTGAAAAATACAGGAGGTTCCAAGAATCTGCATCCATCCTCACCATTGTATTGTTAGATACATGCGTATCCTGCACTGCTTATTGTCTCATTCACAGTAACACAGAAGAAAACTAAGAGCTTGCTCAAAGATGAGAATCCATTTTTGCCAACCCTCAAGTATGAAGCAGTCTTTGTGAACTGACCTACCTCAGAAAAAGCCTCTCTGAGGATGCGCTACTTAAACTGAAATCTGAAAGATGAGGAGACAATTACGCAAAGCTCCAAGAGAAAGGGCATTACAGATCTGGCTCAGAGATTAAACTTTTGCAAAGACCAATATTAGGAAAATGTCTCTCCATATTGCCATATCTCTTAATACCTTTTTACCTTACCACTTCCCTCTACCATGAAACCAGCATCCATGAGAAGATGTGGAAGCCATTATCAAAAGAAGGGTGACTTTGGTTCTCTTATTTGGGGATCTTATCTGCTGGTGGTCTCTTAATATCTTTAAGCACAGCCTAAGTCCCCAGATGGATCTGGGGACTCCTATCTTGATGCCAAAGATATTGCTTAGATTGAGGTGTGCTCCTTCTAAAGTCAAGCATCCACATATCACTGTTAATACAAACACTAAAATCACCTAAGTACTATAGAGAAAACAAGGGAAAGCTGAAGGAGCTCTGCTCCAACTCTATCTGAATCAAAAAGAAACTCTTTAAAAAAAAAAAAAGCTAAGAAATGTAAAAAGAGAGGGGGCTTGTCACAATGTGATACTGTTTATAGGTAAGGAAATATAAAATATTAGCTGAAGAAGCAGGGGAATAAAGTTTATTTAAAAGAGGTTTATTAAATTAGGTATCCAGGATTATACCAACTGAGTGAGTCTCCACTTTTATAAGTACGTATTCCCAGAAGGTGAACAATCAAATCTCGCCTTTCAATTATTTTTAATGAAAATACTTCCAAAGTGTACAATGTGATTTCCAATATTTCAATAATAACAACTCAGTGTTACAAATGAAGCCAAATCTTCCAGGAGAGCTAGTGTTGACACATAGGCACAAATGGCTTAGCTTGTCACTCACAGGCAGTGTGCAAACTGTTCCCGAGGTTGCTAAGCAGTGCTGATTGCCAGGCCTCCCAAATGTCACCCCGATTCGCGCAGGGGTTGTTGAGCAGAAGGCGCGTGTGTCTGTGCATGTCCTCATGGGGCACATGCCTGAAATCACACAGCCCCGCGCCCCTCGCTGCAACGCTGTACCACGGGCTTTGTATATATCTCTATCTCTGACTCCGCCATCAGAATGTGTACGGTTGTTACACCCCCGTGCTATTTCTAAGCTTCGTAGTCGGCTGTTTCAGCTGTTTCTAATCTCCACTATTCTCTTTCCATTTTTTCAGCAATTATTCAAAAAGAAGTTATTGAGTAAGAATTGTGTCCCAAGGACAGTGTTAGGCACCAACTGAACGAAACAAACATGGCACCTGATCGCATAGCGCTTACAACGCAAAATACAGAAAGAGAGTAAACAAACCAATAAATCTGTTCTTACAATTTGCAGTAATACGGTACTAACAAGGGGAGGAACAGAAAGGAGTTCACTGTGACTCAGGTTCCAGAAGGCTTTTCTGAGGAAGTAATAATTAAACCAAGGCCTAAAGAATAAGTAGGAGAGAGCCAGGAAAACAGTGGACAGAAGACATTCAAGAAATAAGGTGCAACATGGTTAAAGGCCTACGATCAAAGACAGTTGGCACGGGCTTCGCTGGTGGCACTGTGGTTGAGAGTCCACCTGCCGATGCAGGGGACACGGGTTGGTGCCGCGGTCCGGGAAGATCCCACATGCCGCGGAGCGGGTGGGCCCGTGAGCCATGGCCGCTGAGCCTGTGCGTCCGGAGCCTATGCTCTGCAACGGGAGAGGTCACGACAGTGAGAGGCCCGATCATGCCAGATCATGGTAAATATTTTCAGCACAAGGACTGGCCAATCTTGACATTATCTGCTTGAATATATTTTAAATGATTGCTCTGTCTGTTCCCTGGGAAAGAACCAAGAAGGCAAGAGTGGAACATAGGAGGCCAATTACAGAGCCACTGCAGTCATGCAGGTGGACTCCATTTTTTTTCAGTGAGTTTCTTCTCTCCTCCAGTCACTTATAACCCCACTCTGATTTTTTATGGAAAAGCTTAACTTATTAGAGATACCGGGATCCCTCTTTTCTTCTATGTGGCAAATCAAATAATCAGTGTAAGGAAAGTTCTGACTCTTCTCAGCTGTATTCACTGTTCTTGGAAGCTGTTTTATCATTAAAGTCTAAGGATGTTTTAAGATTGTGAAGTTGATTGCCAGATAACAAAGTGTTTACATTCCCTTGTATCGCAAGAAGATAGCTCCTAAAATTCTATTAGATATTGTATACATATATATTACATACACACACACACTTTTTTTTAACCGAATTTACTCTTTTGGAAGTATAAAAACATTTGCCAAAATTTAATTTCAATGATGAATGACACTGCCTTAACATTTTATCACAGGGGTTCTTAACTTAAAGCCCATAAACCTCTAAGGAGAGGCTATGAACTAGCTCCCTGAAGGAATACACAAACACTCAGATGCGTTTGTGCTTAGAGAGATTTTCCTGCAGAGGTCTATAACACTCATCAGATTTTCAGTAGGGTTCAAGAGTGAGTGACTGAGGTTAATGTACCTGTGCCTAGCAAGCCTTCCCATCACCCATGAGCACATGACCAAGGTCTGGCCAAACAGAGGCTTCCCTGATACTGACATATGAAGAGAAAGAAATTTGTTCCACTGGAGTTGCTAAGCTTGGGCTGCAATGGCCATGTCCGCTGCCAAACAGAAAAAATCCATCCAAAATAGAACAAATGTGTAAAGAAATAGAAACATGGGTAAAAAAAATTAGGCAGATAGATTTTTGCCATCACTGTGTCCCTGGTTCCACTCATTAAGGTCTAGTTCTTGCATCTCTTCTTCCAATTCTGAGATCTATCCCAGTATTCTTCCAAACTATTTGAGCTGTTCAGTTCTTTTGGTTAAGCTAGTCTGAGTCGGAGTTCTCTGTTGCTTGCAACAGAATTAGTTCTGGCTTATAAATAACCTTCCAAAGCTTAAGAATTATCTCTTTAATGTAGTGATCTGATAGCAGAATCCAACAGAGACTTGCAGATATTAAAATTGAAATTGAACCAAAATACAAATTCATATATGACCAGCTAACATTCAGAGACATTACTATGACTTAGAGATTTAATTTTATTGGATTTAATTCTAGTGGCAGAAATTAAAACCCAATTAGCACCTGTGGAAAGCTTATTAAATTATATTTACGCATTAAATGTTTGCTTAATAAATCTAATAAACCATAAGATCACTTGAGGTTACAAAGCAGATGGCATATTTTAGATAAATTTAAAGGAATTAGGCAGCTACCATACAATTTTTAATCCATTACATGTCATAAAATACTCTAAAAATTCCATGAAAAAGGATCTGTGAGTCTTTTCAATTTTATTCTAGTGGTAATAATGATATAAGGAGCAAAAACTGGTAACTCACAAAATATAGAAACACTGCCCAATCAATAGTGTATATCTCTAGAACATCCTCCAAATCAATAAGATATATAATAATGACAAGAAGCACCTAAGAGTAAATGGAAAAAAACCAAAAAAAAAGTGAATTGTAACACAGCCCAGAACCAATATCCAAACTATATTAAAAGTGCATTTAACCCAAGAATGTGATCAGTCTTCTTAACTTCAGTAACACAGGCAATAAATAAAATTTATCTTTTCTCCTTCATACTAGAGAGTCACAACATTCTAGAAACCTGACAGAACTATAAATAGTTTTGAGACTTAGACCACCCTAGCACTTTGCTACAGACACACCTGCAGGCTTTCAGCAGTATCTAGATCATTCAAAGTGTATAATTACCAAGTTCAATGACCAGTTGTCTGAGATGTGAATTATAAAATTTCAGTCAAAGGAATAGCAATGCAGTGAAACCTCATTGACAATGGGGTGTTTTAGATACATAAATTTCACCAAACAGATAAGGAAGCAAATAACAGAATGAGAGGTAGCGATGTACAAGGTCCTTGCTGGTTGCACTTTACATATATGATGTCATCCCAGCCTTACAGCACCCCTGCGTGGTGGGAAGTTATCGCCTCTGCTTTATGGAAGATAGATAAGGAAATGGAAGCGCAAGCATTAAGAAACCTGCCCACATCACTTAAGCATAAGAGGTGAATCTGGAATGTAAGCCCAGTACAACGCCAAGTCCTATCACCATATCATGCTGCCTTCTTTTAGCTACCAAATTTTTTTTTTCATTTAGACCATGTTTGGTTAATGAGTGGTCATAAAATGCGAATGAATTTTAGATATGAATTTCCTTTTAAAATAGAAAATATTGAACATATTTTCTTAATGTGTCAGGTATAATCATCAACATGGAGGGGTTTTTTTGTTTGTTTTTAACCCCTCCAGGCCAAGTTTTTGATTATTCTACTTGCTGTCACTGTGTATTGTGTATTCCTAATAGTAGCTTTCCACACACGTGTGTGTACACACACACACCTTCAAGTTTGCTCTTCCAATCTGCTATGGATGGGGAAACAAGCTGATCACGTTAAGAACTATAGGTTTATTAAGAATCATAAAATTCTGGAAGAGCCCAGAAAGTCAATTCCACGTCTTTATAGTAACATCTTTGAACCAGTGTTTCAGAAGCCTCCACAGTTTATTTTCTTACTTCTAGTAAAAGTTACATCCTAAAGGACTGACATTTCAGAAAGCAGGATTGGAGATAGAAAATCACCTCCAAATACATGAAATGTGGCTGTCATTGTACATTTATGCAGTTTGGTCTGAGATTTTTAGCAAACAAGCTGACTTCTAAACATAAACTCTAGTAATAATTGATGGAACAGACTGTATTTTCAATCCTTTACACACCTTTCAGCATCACTCTAAAATATTATTGGTTATAGCCTACATCATACCCCTTATTCTATCCGGTCTTCCTAAAAGAACAGTGTAACCCTTCCTATAACAATGGAGGTCGTCAATTTTGTGCATGTCCAAAGTGCTGTGCTGAGCATTCGATGTACAGGGACTCATTAATTCTCATAACCACACAGGTCTTTCACGAGTGGCTGCACACATTGTGCTCTTCAAACTTTGGGGGGCCAGTCACTTAGACTACAGTATGAACTGCACTCCTTGGGAATAGGCAAAGCCCAACTCATGCAGTAGCCTAAAGGTAGGTACTATTTTGTTCTTCACAGAAACTGAGGAAAATGAGGCTTGGAGAGTTATGTAAATGATAGAGCTACATCAGAAAAATAGGTCTTAATCACTATGATAAGAGACATCCTATAGTTTCCTGTAGAATATTGTTTAATTGTTACACTTTAGGACCTACATGTTAAGGGCTGACTATTTGTGCCGCTCCCCTGCCCCCAATTCATATGTTGAAAACCTAGCCCAAAAATGATGGTATTAGGAGGTGGGGCTTTTAGGAAGTAATTAGGCCATGAAGGTGGAGCCTTCATGAATGGGGTTAGTGCCCTTACAAGAAGAAACACAAGAGCTTGCTCTCTCTCTGCCATGTACGGTGGCCACCAGAAGACCGAACCAGAAGGAGGGCCCTTACCAAGAACCAGACCTGCTGACAACCTGATCTCAGACTTCCAGGTTCAAGGACTGTGAGAAATAAATATCTGTTGTTGAAGCTACCCAATCTGTGGTATTTTGTTATGGGAACCCAAACTAAGACAATACCCACTCACACAGACAGTCAGATACGCATGCACAAACACTCACAATGCAGAAATGGCCTAGGGTAGTAGCAGATTATTCAACAACAACTGTTTTTCAAGAGCAGTCCAGAATAAACAAAGACCCAGGAAAGTCCTCAAGATTCTAAGCGATCCCTCAAACATAAGAGCAGCTTGAGAAGCCAGCACTCCACAGACTAGGTTCCTTAACCAACAGCCTATTCTCACCCGAGGTCCACAAGAGCCAATACATACTTGAACAATGAACTTGACACACTCAGTGCCAAGGCTGACACTCAATCATCAGACCATCTCCTAAAAAAGTCTAAAGGTAAAAAGAAGAACTGATACTGTTTATATTTCAAAGGAATGGAACCCAGGTCCTCAAGGAAGATATTCCAGGGTCCTAAAGCTGAGGAAAGGCACATCCAGCTTCCAGAAGCATATATATACTTTTCACAAGGAGGAGAAAGTACCTACAGTTACAAGTATCTAAAGTAAAAAAAGGGGGAGATGGCTCTTCCTTCATTTTCAACAGTGACAATTAAGCCTCTTAATTTTATTTGTCCTTATACCAACCAGGTTCAGTGTGCTTACCATAATCCAAACCCAGTTAAAGAAGATATGTGCCTACTGCAAGTCCCAAGACAAGAAAATGTGAAATGGTTTCTACACGATAAAACCACACAAATTAATCTATCATGCCAAACCACATGCATTATGAACTACCATGATTACTGATAATATATTTCACCAAGGGAAAAGCAAATCGTTAATAGGCCTTTGTTTTCTTGCCCATTTCTGACACGGATGATGATTTCATTTTTAATTTGTTCAGAAGTAAATTTATAATGATAACCAAAGGGAAACGTTTTGCTCCCCAAGTGAGATTATCTATACAATCGTTAGCCATTAAAAATGTATTATGTTGATAACAAAGGGGAGTTTTGCATTCATCTAAATAATGCAGGTTACCCTACAAAAGACTAACCGTACAGCAGAGATAAGCTAAATGAGTCAATTTACCAAAATTCCCAATCAGTCCTATAGTTAGAACATATATCTGGCTGATAATGCATCCCAGGCACATAGTTCAAACTATTTAATGAACTTTCTACCTACACACAATTATTTTCCAGTAAGTGCTCTTATAAAGCATCATCTAATGTTAGCATTAAGAGGGATGTGTAATACCAATCAATACCCAAATAAAACTAAACCACCAGAAATCAGAAGGGGATAATGCAGAGAGTAATGCTTTCTTTTTCTTTTTCTTAAGTCTTTATTGGAATATAATTGCTTTACAATGGTGTGTTAGCTTCTGCTTTATAACAAAGTGAATCAGTTATCCATAAACATATGTTCCCATATCTCTTCCCTCTTGCGTCTCCCTCCCTCCCACCCTCCCTATCCCACCCTCTAGGTGGTCACAAAGCACCAAGCTGATCTCCCTGTGCTATGCGGCTGCTTCCCACTAGCTATCTATTTTAAGTTTGGTAGTGTATATATGTCCATGCCACTCTCTCACTTTGTCACAGCTTACCCTTCCCCCTCCCCATATCCTAAAGTCCATTCTCTAGTAGGTCTGTGTCTTTATTCCTGTCTTACCCCTAGGTACTTCATGACATTTTTTTTCTTAAATTCCATATATATGTGTTAGCATATGGTATTTGTCTTTCTCCTTCTGACTTACTTCACTCTGTATGACAGACTCTATGTCCATACACCTCATTACAAATAGCTCAATTTCATTTCTTTTTATGGCTGAGTAATATTCCATTGTATATATGTGCCACATCTTCTTAATCCATTCAGCTGATGATGGACACTTAGGTTGTTTCCATCTCCTGGCTATTGTAAACAGAGCTACAATGAACATTTTAGTAAATGACTCTTTTAGAATTATGGTTTTCTCAGGGTATATGCCCAGTAGTGGGATTGCTGGGTCACGTGGTAGTTCTATTTGTAGTTTTTTAAGGAAACTCCATACTGTTCTCCATAGTGGCTGTACCAATTCACATTCACACCAGCAGTGCAAGAGTGTTCCCTTTTCTCCACACCCTCTCCAAACAAATCTATTGTTTCTAGATTTTTTGATGATGGCCATTCTGACTGGTGTGAGATGATATCTCATTGTAGTTTGATTTGCATTTCTCTAATGATTAAAGATGTTGAGCATTCTTTCATGTGTTTGTTGGCAGTCTGTATATCTTCTTTGGAGAAATGTCTATTTAGGTCTTCTGACCATTTTTGGATTGGGTTGTTTGGTTTTTTGTTTTTGAGCTGCATGAGCTGCTTGTAAATTTTGGAGATTAATTCTTTGTCAGTTGCTCCATTTGCAAATATTTTCTCCCATTCTGAGGGTTGTCTTTTGGTCTTCTTTATGGTTTCCTTTGCTGAGCAAAAGCTTTTAAGTCTCATTAGATCCTATTTGTTTATTTTTGTTTTTATTTCCATTTCTCTAGGAGGTGGGTGAAAAGGATCTTGCTGTGACTTATAGAGTGTTCTGCCTATGTTTTCCTCTAAGAGTTTGATAGTTTCTGGCCTGACATTTAGGTCTTTAATCCATTTTGAGCTTATTTTTGTGTATGGTGTTAGGGAGTAATCTAATCTCATACTTTTACATGTACCTGTCCAGTTTTGCCAGCACCACTTATTGAAGAGGCTGTCTTTTCTCCACTGTATATTCCTGCCTCCTTTATCAAAGATAAGGTGACCATATGTGCGTGGGTTTATCTCTGGGCTTTCTATCCTGTTCCATTGATCTATATTTCTGGTTTTGTGCCAGTACCATACTGTCTTGATTACTGTAGCTTTGTAGTATAGTCTGAAGTCAGGGAACTTGATTCCTCCAGCTCCATTTTTTGTTCTCAAGATTGCTTTGGCTATTCAGGGTCTTTTGTGTTCCCATAAAAATTGTGAAATTTTTTGTTCTAGTTCTATGAAAAATGCCAGTGGTAGTTTGATTGGGATTGCATTGAATCTGTAGATTGCTTTGGGTAGTAGAGTCATTTTCACAATGTTGATTCTTCCAATCCAAGAACATGGTATATCTCTCCATCTATTTGTATCATCTTTAATTTCTTCATCAGTGTCTTAAAATTTCCTGCATACTGGTCTTTTGTCTACTTAGGTAGGTTTATTCCTCAATATTTTAGTCTTTTTGTTGCAATGGTAAATGGGAGTGTTTTCTTGATTTCACTTTCAGATTTTTCATCATTAGTGTATAGGAATGCCAGAGATTTCTGTGCATTAATTTTGTATCCTGCTACTTTACCAAATTCATTGATTAGCTCTAGTAGTTTTCTGGTAGCATCTTTGGAATTCTCTATGTATAGTATCATGTCATCTGCAAATAGTGACAGCTTTACTTCTTTTCTGATTTGGATTCCTTTTATTTCCTTTCCTTCTCTGATTGCTGTGGCTAAAACTTCCAAAACTATGTTGAATAAGAGTGGTGAGAGTGGGCAACCTTGTCTTGTTCCTGATCTTAGTGGAAATGCTTTCAGTTTTTCACCATTGAGGACGATGTTGGCTGTGGGTTTGTCATATATGGCCTTTATTATGTTGAGGAAAGTTCCCTCTATGCCTACTTTCTGCAGGGTTTTTATCATAAATGGGTGTTGAATTTTGTCGAAAGCTTTCTCTGCATCTATTGAGATGACCATATGGTTTTTCTCCTTCAATTTGTTAAAATGGTGTATCACATTGATTGATTTGTGTATATTGAAGAATCCTTGCATTCCTGGAATCAACCCAACTTGATCATAAACCCCACTTGATCATGGTGTATGATCCTTTTAATGTGCTGTTGGATTCTGTTTGTTAGTATTTTGTTGAGCATTTTTGCATCTATGTTCATCAGTGATATTGGCCTGTAATTTTCTTTCTTTGTGACATCATTGTCTGGTTTTGGTATCTGGGTGATGGTGGCCTCGTAGAATGAGTTTGCGAGTGTTCCTCCCTCTGTTGTATTTTGTAAGAGTTTGAGAAGGATAGGTGTTAGCTCTTCTCTAAATGTTTCAGAGAATTCGCCTGTGAAGCCATCTGATCCTGGGCTTTTCTTTGTTGGAAGATTTTTAATCACAGTTTCAATTTCAGTGCTTGTGACTGATCTGTTCATATTTTCTATTTCTTCCTGATTCAGTCTTGGCAGGTTGTGCATTTCTAAGAAGTTGTCCATTTCTTCCCCGTTGTCCATTTTACTGGCATAGAGTTGCTTGTAGTAATCTCTCATGGTCTTTTGTATTTCTGCAGTGTCAGTTGTTACTTCTCCTTTTTCATTTCTAATTCTATTGATTTGAGTCTTCTCCATCTTTTTCTTGATGAGTCTGGCTAATGGTTTATTAATTTTGTTTATCTTCTCAAAGAACCAGCTTTTAGTTTTATTGATCTTTGCTATAGTTTCCTTCATTTTGTTTTCATTTATTTCTGATCTGATTTTTATGATTTCTTTCCTTCTGCTAATTTTGGGGTATTTTTGTTCTTCTTTCTCTAATTGCTTTAGGTGCCAGGTTAAGTTGTTTATTCGAGATGTGTCCTGTTTCTTAAGGTAGGATTGTATTACTATAAACTGCCCTCTTAGAACTGCTTTTGCTGCATCCCATAGGTTTTGGGTCGTCGTGTCTCCATTGTCATTTGTTTCTAGATATTTTTTGATTTCCTCTTTGATTTCTTCAGCGATCACTTCATTATTAAGTAGTTTATTGTTTAGCCTCCATGGGTTTGTATTTTTTACAGATCTTTTCCTGTAATTGATATCTAGTTTCATAGTGTTGTGGTTGGAAAAGATACTCGATACAATTTCAATTTTCTTAAATTTACCAAGGCTTGATTTGTGACCCAAGATATGATGTATCCTGGAGAATGTCCATGAGCACTTGAGAAAAATGTGTATTCTGTTGTTTTGGGATGGAATGTCGTGTAAATATCAATTAAGTCCATCTTGTTTAATGTATCATTTAAAGCTTGTGTTTCCTTATTTATTTTCATTTTGGATGATCTGTGCATTGGTGAAAGTGGGGTGTTAAAGTCCCCTACTATGAATGTGTTACTGTTGATTTCCCCTTTTATGGCTGTTAGTATTTGCCTTACATATTGAGGTGCTCCTATGTTGGGTTCATAAATATTTACAATTGCTATATCTTCTTCTTGGATCGATCGCTTGATCATTATGTAGTGTCATTCTTTGTCTCTTCTAATAGTCTTTATTTTAAAGTCTATTTTGTCTGATATGAGAATTGCTACTCCAGCTTTCTTTTGGTTTCCATTATGCATGGAATCTTTTCCATCCCATCACTTTCAGTCTGCTTGTGTCTCTAGGTCTGAAGTGGGTCTCTTGTAGACAGCATATATATGGGTCTTGTTTTTGTATCCCTTCCACCAGTCTGTGTCTTTTGGTGGGAGCATTTAATCCATTTACATTTAAGGTAATTATTGATATGTATGTTCCTATTCCCATTTTCTTAACTGTTTGGGGTTTGTTATTGTAGGTCTTTTCCTTCTCTTGTGTTTCTTGCCTAGAGAAGATCCTTTAGCAGGTGTTGTAAAGCTGGTTTGGTGGTGCTGAACTCTCTCAGCTTTTGCTTTTCTGTAAAGGTTTTAATTTCTCCATCAAATCTGAATGAGATCCTTGCTGGATAGAGTAACCTTGGTTGTAGGTTTTTCTCCTTCATCACTTTAAATATGTCCTGCCAGTCCCTTCTGGATTGCAGAGTTTCTGCTGAAAGATCAGCTGTTAACCTTATGGGGATTCCCTTGTGTGTTATTTGTTGTTTTTCCCTTGCTGCTTTTAATATGTTTTCTTTGTATTTAATTTTTGACAGTTTGATTAATATGTGTCTTGGCATGTTTCTCCTTGGGTTTATCCTGTATGGGACTCTCTGTGCTTCCTGGACTTGATTAACTATTTCCTTTCCCATATTAAGGAAATTTTCAACTATCATCTCTTCAAATATTTTCTCAGTCCCTTTCTTTTTCTCTTCTTCTTCTGGAACCCCTGTAATTCGAGTGTTGGTGCATTTAATGTTGTCCCATAGGTCTCTGAGGCTGTCTTCAATTCTTTTCATTCTTTTTTCTTTATTCTGCTCTGCAGTACTTATTTCCACTATTTTATCTTCCAGGTCACTTATCCGTTTTTCTGCCTCAGTTATTCTGCTATGGATCCCTTCTAGAGTTTTTTTAATTTCATTTATTGTGTTGTTCATCATTGCTTGTTTCATCTTTAGTTCTCCTATGTCCTTGTTAAATGTTTCTTGAATTTTCTCTATTCTATTTCCAAGATTTTGGATCATCTTTACTATCATTACTCTCAATTCTTTTTCAGGTAGACTGCCTATTTCCTCTTCATTTGTTAGGTCTGGTGGGTTTTTATCTTGCTCCTTCATCTGCTGAGTGTTTTTCTGTCTTCTCATTTTGCTTATCCTACTGTGTTTGGGGTCTCCTTTTTGCAGGCTGCAGGTTTGTAGTTCCCGTTGTTTTTGGTGTCTGTCCCCAGTGGCTAAATTTGGTTCAGTGGGTCATGTAGGCTTCCTGGTGGAGGGGACTAGTGCCTGTGTTCTGGTGGATGAGGCTGGATCTTGTCTTTCTGGTTGACAGGTCCACATCTGGTGGTGTGTTATGGGGTGTCTGTGGACTTATTATGATTTTAGGCAGCCTCTCTGCTAATGGGTGCGGTTATGTTCCTGCCTTGCTAGTTGTTTGCCATAGGGTGTCCAGCACTGTAGCTTGCTGGTCATTGAGTGAAGCCGGGTGTTGGTGTTGAGATGGAGATCTCTGGGAGATTTTCACCATTTGATATTACATGGAGCTGGGAGGTCTCTTGTGGACCAGTGTCCTGAAGTTGGCTCTCCCACCTCAGAGGCACAGCACTGACTCCTGGCTGCAGCACCAAAAGCCTTTCATCCACACGGCTCAGAATAAAAGGGAGAAAAAGAAGAAAAGAAAAAAAGAAAGAAAGAAAGAAGGGAAGGAAGGAAGGAAGGAAGGAAGGAAGGAAGGAAGGAAGGAAAGAAAGAAAGAAAGAAAGAAAGAAAGAAAGAAAGAAAGAAAGAAAGAAAGAAAGAAAGAAAGAAAGAAAGAAAGAAAGAAAGAAAGAAAGAAAGAAAGAAAGGATAAAAGAAAATAAAATAAAGTAAGGTAAAATAAAATAAAGTTATTAAAATAAAAAAGATAATTATTAAGAAAAAAAAATTTTAAGTAAAAAAAAAAAAAAAATGGATGGATAGAACCCTAGGGTAAATGGTGAAAGCAAAGCTATACAGACAAAATCGCACACAGAAGCATACACATACACACTCACAAAAAGAGGAAAAGGGGAAAAAATAATAAATCTTGCTCTCAAAGTCTACCTCCTCAATTTGGGATGATTTGTTGTCTATTCAGGTATTACACAGATGCAGGGTACATCAAGTTGATTGTGGATATTTAATCTGCTGCTCCTGACGTTGCTGGGAGATTTTCCTTTCTCTTCTTTGTTCACACAGCTCACTCAGCTTTGAATTTGGCCCCGCCTCTGCGTGTAGGTCGCCGGAGGGCATCTGTTCTTCACTCAGACAGGACGGGGTTAAAGGAGCAGCTGATTCGGGGGCTCTGGCTCACTCATGCCGGTGGGAGGGAGGGGTACAGATGCGGGGCGAGCCTGCGGTGGCAGAGGGCGGTGTGACGTTGCACAAGCCTGAGGCGTGCCGTACGTTCTCCCAGGGAAGTTGTCCCTGGATCCCGGGACCCTGGCAGTGGCGGGCTGCACAGGCTCCCCGGAAGGGAGGTGTGGAGAGTGACCTGTGCTTGCACACAGGCTTCTTGGGGGCGGCAGCAGCAGCCTTAGCGTCTCATGCCCATCTCTGGGGTCCACACTGTTAGCCGCGGCTCGCAATCGTCTCTGGAGCTCCTTTACGCAGCGCTCTTAATCCCCTCTCTTTTGGGAGGTCTGAGGTCTTCTGCCAGCGTTCGATAGGTGTTCTGTAGGAGCTGTTCCACGTGTAGATGTATTTCTGATGTATCTGTGGGGAGGAAGTTGATTTCCCCGTCTTACTCTTCCACCAACTTCCCCCTCTCTCTAGAGTAATGCTTTCTGATGAGACCTTTAGAGGGCAACATCAAAAGGAATCATCCAGAGGCTCTTGCCATTAGTATATCACATGCAACCTTGAGGAAGTTGCTAACACAGCTCCTATTTAATGAAAAATGGTGCAATCTTAGTTCTTGCCTCATGTGCTTCAATTCCTCTAGGAAAATGCTTCAGTAAGAAGGAATATTATAAAGAAAAGAATAAAGGCTTAATGAAAACATTAAGTAGAGTTTTAAATTCAAACATTATCCAAAAAGTTTCCTGGGTTTTGGTGTTTGGGAAGGTAGAGGAAGAGGCAAAGGGGAAGGGGTGCTTCAATGCTGTCAAATCTAAAATCTGCCCTCAGATCTGATGTGTTCGGTAAATTAAAAGAAAGCGTAAGAGAATCACAAAGGATGACCCTCTGGCCTGCTTGCTGAGAGACTGTAGAGTAACAGTAAACTTTCCTTTAGCATGTTCTCCTTTAATTTACATGAAAAGAGAATGGTGTCTCCAACACTCACCCTTAACTTCCTACTGTGAAGACAGCTGCCTTATGTGCCTTTCAGCAAATTAAAAGTTGCAATAGCTTCACTGTCAGGAGCAGCAGTCACAGTGGAGAGACTGGCAAAAGAGCTTCCTTTTACTGCTGCAGAGTGTTCTGTTTCCAATGGATTACTGTTACCTTTTGACTCCAGCAAAGAACCTCCCAAGAAAGGATACCCTTCCATTACTACTAGCCTCTCCACTGCTCCTTGACAAAGATCAAGACAAAATCCCTAACAAGAAAGATTTCTTAATCCTCTTCATGCATAGATTTTTGCTTTCATATACTTATACTGTTAAGATTCACCCTCTATCCATTACATATAATGAAAGTAATTAATAAAAAGTTAAAAGCAAAGCAAAATTTAGGTCACTCTGTAGTTCAGGCAAAAGTTTAAAATAGCTCTGGTATTTTCAAAAAAAAAAAAAAAAGTTGAGAAAGGAGACCAATCAGAGTTAATGAAGCTACTAGAAAGAAGATAGACATCATTTCTTGAAAGGGCAAAAGGCAAAAATATGAAGATTACCAAAGGGAACATCAAGTAAAAGCAGCCAGAGCCCTAAGTTTGACTCGCACTTTATTTTTCCAAATAAACAAAATTCTGTCTCAAAAATGAAAATAAAGCGGTGAATTCTGAGGAATTTTTTAAAGCCATGTTTTCTTAATTGTAGGGGTGTCAACATTTTCAGGATTCTGACTTAATGAACTAAAATTATTTCCTTAAGTAGGGTTTGCATTCAGAGAGGAAACTGAAATAGAAGGCCTGAAAGAAAAGTTATTTCATTAGGATATTCACTGGACTTCTGAACTCTTCTGCATTTCTATTTTCTTCAATGCAAGTTCATAACTATAACCGCTTCTTTCCACACGTAGCATACAAAAGCTGTTTCATTTTGTTAAAATCTCCCGGATGACTGAAATAAGAATACTACTGAATAGAACATAAATTACTGTAGTATTTATTACATTAATATTAGTGTTAGTATCTGCCAGAGGCCATTAAAATTATCTTCTCTTTTCTCTATTTTGCTTGAGAAGCCATAAACAGTATTGTCTCAAGAATTTATTCTTTCATTTATCTTTTCATGGCTTTGTTTTGCCACACTTTATGAAAAGCCATATGAAAGCTTTTACCTGTGTATCAGTGATTTCTAACATGCAATAAAATTAGATGGTTTAGGAAATCCAAGAAATCATAATGTCTCAATAATTAAAGTTATTTTGTAAAACCAGCAAAGAACATTTTATATCATGGGTCAGGTTGCTAAAAGCCTCCAATTAGTAAAACTTTTAATAATAATATAGATTATTACCATTGTTAGGCACATTAAATACATGATCAGATTTAATACCTACAGCAATACTGTGGAGTTGTACTTGTATTCCCATTTTACAGAAAGGCAAAGTATATTACACAGGCTGACACAGATACTAAATGGTACAGACAGCCTTTGAATCAGAATCTGCTTGAATCCAAAGCCCAGGATTTTAACCACTACTTATATTACCAGGCATATTTGTTATCAATTGTCACACTATTGTAATTATACAGAGTGTTTTCCTTAGTATGATTCATGACTCTAAGAGTCCCCAAAGATTACTCCAAGGACTTTATTTTCATTAATAATTTTTGTCAGAGTTCTTATATGGAATCTTTCTAATTCAAGGGTATCATTTAATTGAACATGGGCTGACCTAATTATGGATTATTTGAAATGCAGTGTGATTTTGGTCACTTAAGCCAAGGCTAATTTCTAAAACTAACACAGCACCTTTTTTTAAAACAGTTTCTTCAAATAGTGACCTCTTTTGGGTAATTCCTCCCCCGTAATGTGGCTCTTTTCCATTTTTATGTTAATCTCAAGTCTTGAAGAGAAACTAATAAATTCGTCCTGATCAGAATATCACCAAACTGAAAACTAACAAGAGTTACCTCCCTATTTGTACCAAGATTGTGTATGCCCCCCTCCCTGAGCCCCCATTTTCCAAGTTTATATATCAGATCATCTTCATGCTATTGCAGAAGGCCAGTGTTTCACACTCTACTGATTTTTTTTTTCAATTTATGACAGCATATTACAAGAGCTAAGGTAAGCTTTTTACAGTTCATGATTCTCTAGCCTTGCATCAAGCCATGCTGCTGCTCAATCTTTTTCAGTCCTTGTTAACAGAGGCCATTGTAACTAAACCAAAATATATAGAATGTACAGTGCCAGGTTCAAATTGCAGACCATAAACTCAGGTGGGCAAGAAATATCACTTTTTTTATATTGAAGTTTCTATAACTGTGGAATGGAAATGTCATCTCAGTAAATTTAAAGATACATCTTCACATCTACCCTCATCTGCCCTCCTCACAGTCCTGGTTTCCCAAGGTTAGGTCTGATTTCTACCCCGTGGAGGGAGCATAATTGTACCACAACCCAGAGTCTTCGGAGTGAATCTGATGCCATTTACATGCAATGGTACCTACTCAGACCCCCAATTTCTTTTTTTATCCTTGGCCATTGACCCAAGGAAATTACTGCCAGGTGTACTTTCATACTCATCCACAATAGCCCCATCACGTCTAGATGCCTCAACTTCAGTAAAGTCATTTGACTCTGTTATTCTCTGCATCCTTCTGTGGTCTAGTCTCCCAAGTGAAGGAGAGTCAAGGGAATAACAGAAAATAATATGTAGGGAGCTTCCCTGGTGGCGCAGGGATTAAGAATCTGCCAGCTAATGCAGGGCACACAGGTTGGAGCCCTGGTCCGGGAAGATCCCACGTGCCATGGAGCAACTAAGCCCATACACCACAACTACTGAGCCCGAGGGTCCGCAATAAGAGAAGCCACCGCAATGAGAAGCCCACGCACCACAACCAAGGGTAGCCCCCGCTCACCACAACTAGAGAAAGCCCACACGCAGCAATGAAGACCCAATGAAGCCACAAATAAATAAAATAAAAGGAGGATCCAGGGCTTCCCTGGTGGCGCAGTGGTTGAGAGTCCGCCTGCCGATGCAGGGGACATGGGTTCGTGCCCCAGTCCGGGAAGATCCCACGTGCCGCGGAGCAGCTGGGCCCGTGAGCCATGGCCGCTGAGCCTGCGCGTCCGGAGCCTGTGCTCCGCAAAAGGGAGAGGCCACAACAGTGAGAGGCCCGCATACCGCAAAAAAAAAAAAAAAAAAAAAGGAGGATCCAGATGAAATATATATATATTTAAAATAGTATGGAGGGAGGAAAGGTGTATTACATAATCTAAAAAAAAATCTAACCACATTTTTAAATACAATATTAGTTCTTTTGTGTGTCTGAAAACATGAAAATAATTGATTGGCCTTCAATATGTAGAGGGTATTCCAATGGCATTTTTCACATAAATAGAATAAACAATCCTAAAATTTTTGTGGAAACATAAAAGACCCAGAAGAGCCAAAGCAATCTTAAGAAAAACAACAAAGCTGGAGCCATCATACTCCATGATTTCAAACTATATTACAAAGCTACAGTAATTAAGACAGTATGGTACTGATGCAAAAGCAGAGCATAAAGAACCCAGAAATAAACCCACACTCATATGGTCAATTAATAAATGACAAAGGAGCCAAGAATATATAATAGGGAAAGGACAGTCTCTTCAATTTGAGAAAACTGGACAGCCATATGCAAAAGAACAAAACTGGACCACTATCTTACACCTTTCACAAAAATTAACTTAAAGTGGATTAAAGACTTGAACGTAAGACCTGAAACCATAAAATTTCTAGAAGAAAATGTAAGTGGTAAGCACATTGATGTAGGTCTTAGCAATGATTTTTTTTAATCTGACACCAAAAGCAAAAGCAACAAAAGCAAAAATAAACAAGTAAGACTACATAAAACTAAAAAGCTTCTGCACAGCAAAGGAAACCATCAACAAAATGAAAAGGCAACCCAGTGAATGGGAGAAAAATATTTGGAAATCATAAATCTGATAAGGGGCTAATATCCAAAATGTATAAAGAACTCACACAATTCAACAGCCAAAAACAAAAAAAAATCCAATTAAAAAATGGGCAGAAGATCTGAATAAATGTTTTTCCAAAGAAGACATATAGATGGCTGACAGGTACAGGAAGAGATACTCGATATCATTTATCACCAGGGAAATGCAAATCAAAACTTCAGTGAGATATCACCTTACACCTGTCAGATGGGCTGTTATCAAAAAGACAACAAATAACAAGTGTTGGCGAGAATATAGAGAAAATGGAACCCACATGCACTATTGCTGACAATGTAAATTGTGCAACCACTATGGAAAACAGTATTGAGGTTTCTCAAAAAAATTAAAAATAAAACTACCATATGATTTAGCAACTTAACTTTCAGGTATTTATCCAAAGAAAATAAAAACACTAATTTGAAAAGATATGTGTACTCCCATGTTCACTGCTGTATTATTTACAATTGCCAAGAGACGTAAACAACCTAAATGCCCATTAATGGATGAATGGATAAAGAAACTGTATGTATGTACACATACACACACACACACACACACACACACACACACACCCCGTGGAATATTATTCAGCCATAAAAAAGTATGAAATCTTGCCATTTGTAACAACATGCATGGACCTCAAGGGGATTATGCTAAATGAAATAAGTCAGAGAGAGGAAGAGAAAGACATACCAAATGCTCTATCTTACAGGTGGAATCTAATAAACAAACAAATAAACAAACCAAGCTCACAGCTACAGAGAACAGATTGGTGGTTGCCAGAGGCAGGAGGTAAGGGGCACTCCCTTACCTCCCTACCTGTCTGGGGCACTGGTGTGGAGCTATGATGTCTGGGGCCATTTTTCGAACATAAAGTGACAAGCTCAAGGACCAAAAGGTGAGAAGATGAAGAAGGCGCAACAGACAGGAGGAAAGAGCCGGGATTTTTCATGAACTCACAGAGATGCCACCCCATCTCTGCCTACTCTTGGCAAAGTGAAGCAATTAAATGCTTTGCTGAACTGCTAGGACTATTTTAATAAAGCCCTTATAGCCAAAAGCAAGCCCTACTGACCGCATTGACCAGAGATGGGATTTATACTCAGGTTTCCATGATGCTAAAAACTATTCTCTTGGGAGTTTGGGTAGAGAAGACAGCCCTCAGTGCCCTTCCACTGAGGAGCCACCTTGCCAGCCCCAGACTGCTTGTACTGGACTACTAGGTGTTAGGAAAACTTGTATCTTGTCTAAGTCACTTGTCTCCATTTCTGTGACAGCATCTATTTCCTGCCTTAAAGTGTCCTGTGTTAGCTCTTCTGTAAATGTCTGATAGAATTCACCAACACCTATCCTTCTCAAATTCTTCCAAAATATAGCAAAGGGAGGAACACTCCCAAACGCATTCTATGAGACAACCATCACCCTGATACCAAAACCAGACAAAGATGTCACAATGAAAGAAAACCACAGGCCAATATCCCTGATGAACATAGATGCAAATATCCTCAACAAAATACTTGCAAACAGAATCCAACAGCACATTAAAAGGATCATACACCATGATCAAGCAAATCAATCAATGTGATACACCATATTAACAAATTGAAGGAGAAAAACCATATGGTCATCTCAATAGATGCAGAGAAAGCTTTTGACAAAATTCAACACCCAGTTATGATAAAAAAAAAAAATCTCCAGAGAGTGGGGATAGAGGGAACCTACCTCAACATAATAAAGGCCATATATGACAAACCCACAGACAACATTACTCTCAATGGTAAAAAACTGAAAACATTTCCTATAAGATCAGGAACAAGAGAAGGTTGCCCACTCTCACCACTATTATTCAACATAGTTTTGGAAGTTTTAGCCACAGCAACTAAAAAGAAAAAGAAATAAAATGAATCCAAATCATAAAAGAAGATGTAAAGTAGTCACTGTTTGCAGATGACATTAGACTATACATAGAGAATCCTAAACATGCCAGCAGAAAACTACTACAGCTAATCAGTGAATTTGGTGAAGCAGTAGGATACAAAATTAATGCACAGAAATCTCTTGCATTCCTATACACTAATGATGAAAAATCTGAAAGAGATATTAAGGAAACACTCCCATTTACCACTGCAACAAAAAGAATAAAATACCTAGGAATAAACCTACCTAAGGAGACAAAAGACCTATATGCAGAAGACTATAAGAAACTGATGAAAAGAAATTAAAGATGATACAAACAGATGGAGAGATATACCATGTTCTTGGATGGGAAGAATCAACATTGTGAAAATGACTATACTACCCAAAGCAATCCACAGATTCAGTGCAATCCCTATCAAACTACCAATGGCATTTTTCACAGAACTAGACCAAAAAACTTCACAATTTGTATGGAAACACAAAAGACCCCGAATAGCCAAAGCAATCTTGAGAAAGAAAAATGGAGCTGGAGGAATCAGGCTCCCAGACTTCACACTATACTACAAAGCTACAGTCCTCAAGACAGTATGGTACTGGCACAAAAACAGAAATATAGATCAATGGAACAGGATAGAAAGCCCAGAGATAAACCCACGCACATATGGTCACCTTATCTTTGATAAAGGAGGCAAGAATATACAGTGGAGAAAAGACAGCCTCTTCAATAAGTGGTAAGCTGGGAAAATGGGACAGCTACATGTAAAAGAATGAAATTAGAACACTCCTTAACACCATACACAAAAATAAACTCAAAATGGATTGAAGACCTAAATGTAAGGCCACACACTATAAAACTCTTAAAGGAAAACATAGGCAGAACACTCTATAACATAAATCACAGCAAGATCCTTTTTGACCCACCTCCTAGAGAAATGAAAATAAAAACAAAAATATACAAATAGGATCTAATGAGACTTAAAAGCTTTTGCTCAGCAAAGGAAATCATAACCATAAACAAGATGAAAGACAACCCTCAGAATGGGAGAAAATATTTGCAAATGAAGCAACTGACAAAGGATTCATTTCCAAAATTTAAAAGCAGCTCAATAACAAAAAAACAAACAACCCAATCCAAAAATGGGCAGAAGACCTAAATAGACATTTCTCCAAAGAAGATATACAGATTACCAACAAACACATGAAAGGATGCTCAACATCACTAATCATTAGAGAAACGCAAATCAAAACTACAATGAGGTAGCACCACACACCAGTCAGAATGGCCATCATCAAAATATCTATGAACAATAAATGCTGGAGAGGGTGTGGAGAAAAGGGAACCCTCTTGCACTGTTGGTGGGAATGTCAATTGATACAGCCGCTATGGAGAACAGTATGGAGGTTCCTTAAAAAACTAAAAATAGAACTACCATATGACCCAGTAGTCCCATTACTGGGCATATATCCTGAGAAAACCATAATTTTAAGAGTCATGTACCACAATGTTCATTGCAGCTCTATTTACAAAAGCCAGGACATGGAAGCAACCTAAGTGTCCATCAACAGATGAATGGATAAAGAAGATGTGACACATATATACAATGGAATATTAGTAAGCCATAAAAAGAAACGAAATTGAGTTATTTGTAGTGAGGTGGATGGACCTAGAGTCTGTCATACAGAGTGAAGTAAGTCAGAAAGAAAAAAAGAAATACCATATGCTAACACATATATATGGAATCTAAAAAAAAAAGCAAAAAAAAAAAAAGATTCTGAAGAACCTAGGGGCAGGACAGGAATAAAGACACTAGAGAATGGACCTGAGGACACAGGGAGGGGGAAGGGTAAGCTGGGACAAAGTGAGAGAGTGAGATGGACATATATACACTACCAAATGTAAAATAGATAGCTAGTGGGAAGAAGCCACATAGCACAGGGAGATCAGCTCGGTGCTTTGTGGCCACCTAGAGGGGTGGGATAGGGAGGGTGGGAGGGAGATGCAAGAGGGAGGAGATATGGGGATATATGTATATGTATAGCTGATTCACTTTGTTATAAAGCAGAAACTAACACACCATTGTAAAGCAATTAAACTCCAATAAAGATGTTAAAAAAAATGCCCTGTGTTGTCTAACAAGCACAGTAAGGTATTAGTTTTAGGAATGTGACACAATATTACAAAATTAGTCTTTAAAAAAGAAGAAAAATGTGGAGGGTATGCTTGGGTCCTTGACTTCAAATGTGTGCTGTGAGGCTTACACAAGTTTCCCTCTGAAGGACTGCGACGTACTTCAAGAGAGAGAGGTAGCCATCTTCTACAGCAGCTAACTCCAAGTGGCAAGAGGCCCACATGACCCCATTTAGAGGAGACACACCTCACGCATGAAGCAAGACCTTGTCAGCAGAAAAAACACAGTGGTTCCAAATATGAGCCCACAACCAACTGTCACAATGTGAAAGATGCTAAGTATGGGTGTTCTTTTGCAATTAAGCTGCTCTCATGTGCTCAACTCCATACAACATGCTCTAGACTCTGCAGTGAGTAGCAACTGGGATTTCTTTATTTGCCAGTAGTTAATTCTTCCAAACAATTAAGTGGGGAGGGAGCCTCTAGTCCTTAGTAAAAATGACAGGGATTTGGGAATAACGGCATTTGCAAATTTAATACCGTCAGAGTTTTCCTCTAATTTGGGGGCCTTGCTGCTTTCTTACATCCATTGTGAGACCCAGATAATAAGCTTTACTGTTGTGCCCCAACACCTAGAAGGGGGCCTGGGAAACAGCAGGCACTCACAGCAAGAATCACAGTCACAGAACAGGATCTTGTTATGGGCTGAGTTGTGTTCCCCCAAAATTCATATGTTGAAATTCCAAGCTCTAGTACCTCAGAAAGTAATCATATTTGGGGATAAATTCTTTGAAGTGGTGATTAAGTTAAAATGTGGCCAGTGCTGGGTAGGGAGGTGAGGAGGAGTTAATCCAATTTGACTAGTGTCCTTATAAGAAGAGGAAGAGTCAACAGGGATGTGTAGGCACAGAAGAAAGACCTTGAGAGGACACAGCGAGAAGGTAGCCATCTGCAAGCCAAGGAGAGAGGCCTCAAAAGAAACCAAACCCATCAACACTATGATCTTGGACTTCTAGCCTCCAGAACGGTGAAAAAATGAATTTCTGTTGTTTAAGCCACTCTGTCTGTGATTTTGTTATGGTAGCCCTAGCAAACTAATGCAGATGTGAATAAATATCTAGGATTCATTACAAAATAGTACTTCCAAATTTTTAAAACTGCCATTTGTTTTTGTTAGCTGAAATTCCTATCCCTTTTATTGATTAGTTCTCTCATTTTTGGATCATGTATATTCCACTTTATATTTGTATTATATTATAGTTACAGTAATTCACAACAGATTTAATTTTGCTATTCTAACATGCTTCCAATTTTGTTTTCTAAATATAACAAACTGTATTTTAGGAAATGTGTTTTAGGAAATAAGATGTTTTAGATCTGAAATTCCACACACTGACCGAGGGTATTCAGCCCAAGACCCCACATCTTTTAAACAGGTATGTTTAGGCTGATTATTTAAATGCTTAGCACTTCAAATGTTTCAGTTATCTAATCTTTATGAGGTTTAAATAACTTCTGCAGCAAAAATTGGTTTCAGATACTGCCTTAATTTTTTTCTTTAAAAAACAGATGAAATATAATTAAAGTGTGCACCAAGAAATGGAGAATGACTTTTATGTTTTTTTATGTGATAGACTCATAATCTGGGAATAAGCTCAAAAAGTGTTTTTCATATAACATATAATCTAAAAATGCATAGATAAATACTATAAAAACAGTAACAATATAGTCTGCCATGTCAACTCTGAAAATATGGTTAAATACTGTATTTCCTTAATAGTCATATATTTGGGGAACTAGTTCATCTTTTTCTCTTTGTACCACAGGTGTACAAAGTTGGATTAATCATAATCCTTGGCTCATACCATACTCACATCATTGGTAACTGTATGACCCACTTTCATTTATTTAGCCATTTTTAATAATGTAATAAGGAACTATGAATTTCCCCACCCATAAGAAGTAAGAGGATTTTGATTGGAACCCACGTTCAGCTACATGGTCACCTCACATGACAACCATTTCGATTTCAAGACCTGAGGCAATAACCACATTAATTTCCATATTCATCATTCCCTTGATGTCTTTGTTTAACATACTTATTACAGCTATCTGTATTTCAAGAGATATTTTAGTTATTTTAACTTTATAAAAATGGTATATTATATATATTTTAGAATTTGATTTTTTTTACTTAGTATCACATGGCTAAGACGCCTTCGTATTTGTAAATGCTGTACTTTATTTGACTACTGTGTCATATTTTACTGTGAATATATCACAGTTTATTCATCCATGCTCCTACTGATATGCATTTGGATTGTTTCCAGGTTATTCTTTAAGTAGCACTGATATGAACATCCTTGTACGTTTTTTCCATTCCCCATGCAAATGAGGTTTACTGAATATTTAGTAGTGGAATTTCTGGATCATAGGATATATGAATGTGCAATTTCTTCCAAAATGTTCAATGTTTTCTAAAATGATTGCACCAATTTACACTCTAACCAGCAGTGAACATCTAGTGGATCTATCCTCTCCAAAAATTGATATTATCAGGCTTTTCATTGTTTTTGCCAAAAGAAGAGCATGAAATGATATTGTACTATTGTTTTTATTTGCATTTCCATGATCACTAACGGGTATGATATGATGTAATGACCATCTCTTCATATATGTGCTGATCATATGAGTTTCCCTTCTATGAAATACCTATTAAGGATTTTTTCCTATTTTCCTTACGGATTTGTAGATGTTTCTGTGCTCTTGACATCAATCCTTTGTCAATTGTGTATGTCATGAATATCTTCTCCTGGTTTGTGATAGGACTTTGCATTTTCTTTAAGTGGTCTCTTGATGAACTAAAGTTCTTATTTTAATATAGTAAAATATGTCTTTTCTTTTATAGTTGACATGTTTTATGCCTTTTTTAAGGAATATTTTCCTACTTCTAGGTTTAAAATACATTCACCTATATTTTCTACTGTTTAAATATTTGCTTTTAACATTTAAATCCTTAATGCATCTAGAGCTGATTTTTATATATACTGTAAGGTAAGGATCAAATTTCCTAATTTTCTTGATACTTAATGAACTATTTATTCTTCAAGCATTGATCTCTAGTTATAGGAAGTTGCAATTACAGGATTCTAAAATCAACTATCCCCAAATTCTGATATTACTTACTTATACAATACCTTCCTAAATGAAAGAAAATCTTACACAGTAGTAATTGAAGTTGCTAATTCCATCATATACAAAAAGAATGATTATAAAAAGGAGAGAAACATGAAGGTGATTTTCCTGACAACTAAGCAAGCCCAATCCCTTCATCAAGGCATATTTAAAAATCTATTTTAACTAATTGGAACACACAAACTCACACATATATACAACGTACACAGAAAGCAACAGCAGTGTGGAAGAGGCAAGCATTATCATTGCTCCACACACATATCAACTTCCATACCCATTTTTACATTCCTACTAGGATTTGTTTTATAGTCATTTTGTATATTGGTTATTTTGTATTCTACTCTAAAATTAAATTAACCTCTACCTTATATAAAAAAATTGGTTCACAAAGAAACGGCAGACCAAACAGTAAATTAATTGCCAAATATCCACTATCTCAGAGGAGCTCTTGCTTCTCTGTTTCTCCACCATTTTACTCTATCAAAGTGAAAGGGTTTAACTTCCAATCCATTTAACAAACTTCTGTTAAACATCTAGGGACTTCCCTGGTGGTCCAGTGGTAAAGAATCTGCCTTCCAATGCAGAGGACTCAGGTTCCATCTCTGGTCAGGGAACTAAGATCCCACATGCCACGGGGCAGCTAAGCCCACACACCACAACTACTGAGCTCGCACGCCTCAACTAGAGAGCCAGAGTGCCGCAAACTACAGAGCCCATGCACTCTGGAACCTGTGCGCCACAACGACAGAGACCACGCGCCCTGGAGTCTGAGCGCCACAACTAGAGAAGAGAAAAAACCCACACACCACAACTAGAGAGAAGCCCGCGTGCCACAACTAAGACCTAATGCTGCCAAAAATATAACAAAATTTTTTTTAAAAATCCACTATGGGCAAAGCACTGAACTAGATAATATAAAGGACAAACTTGTTGTCCTTTGTATGGAATACAAAGTTGTTCCATAATATAATCAAGGAGACATAAATAAATTTAAAATGGGACCAACTATGATAAGTTATATTGGGTTAGCCAAAAGATTCGTTCATTTTTTTCCATAAGATGGTTCTAGTAGCACTTTGTTGTCTTTAACTTCATTCGAAGCAATTTTGTTAGACAGTATTGTGACAGCTGTCATATCAGTGTGCATTTAAAAGAAAACACCAAAATTGGAGAATTTTTGTGTAGCCATTTTAATATTGAAGATGGAAGGAAAAAGCAACATTTTCGGCATATTATGCTTTATTATTTCAAGAAAGGTAAAAACAAAACTGAAACACAAAAAAAGAAAGATTTGTGAAGTGTATGGAGAAGGTGCTGTGACTGACTGAACATGCCAAAATTGGTTTGTGAAGTTTCGCGGAGATTTCTCCCTGAACATGCTCCACGGTCAGGTAGACCAGTTGAAGTTGACAGCAATCAAATCAAGACATTAATTGACAACAATCAACATTATACCATGTGGGAGATAGCCGACAGACTCAAAATATCCAAATCAAGTGTTGAATATCATTTGCACCAGCTTGGTTATCTTAATCACTTTGATGTTTGGGTTCCACATAAGTTAAGTGAAAAAAACCTTCTTGACCGTATTTCCGCATGAATTCTCTACTTAAACATAATGAAACATTCCGTTTTTAAAACAAATTGTGATGGGCAATGAAAAGTGGATACTGTACAATAATGTGGAATGGAAGAGATCGTGGGGCAAGTGAAATGAACCACCACCAACCACATCAAAGGCCGGTCTTCATCTAAAGAAGGTGATGTTGTGCATGTGGTGGGATTGGAAGGGAGTCCTCTGTTATGAGCTCCTTCCGGAAAACCAAACATTTAATTCCAACAAGTACTGCTCCCAATTAGACTAACTGAAGGCAGCACATGACGAAAAGCGTCTGGAATTAATCAACAGAAAACGCATAATCTTCCATCAGGATAATGCAAGACCGCATGTTTCTTTGATGACCAGGCAAAAACTGTTACAGCTTGGCTGGGAAGTTCTGGTTCATCCGCCGTATTCACCAGACATTGCATCTTCGGATTTCCATTTATTTCGATCTTTACAAAATTCTCTTAATGGAAAAAATTTCAATTCCCTGTGGAAGACTGTAAAAGGCACCTGTAACAGTTCTTTGCTCAGAAAGATAAAAAGTTTTGGGAAGATGGAATTATGAAGTTGCCTGAAAAATGGCAGAAGGTAGTGGAAGAAAACAGTGAATACTTTGTTCAATAAAGTTCTTGGTGAGGGAGATTGTGACTGACATATATATACTAATAAGTATAAAATAGCTAATAAGAACCTGCTGTATAAAAAATAAATAAAATTGAAAAAAGTTCTTAGTTAAAATGAAATATGTATCTTCTACTTTAAAACTGAAGGAACTTTTTGGCCAATCCAATATAATGGAAGTAGTCACAAATGTTCACTGGGTTCAATCATGTTTGTAATTACTAAGCACATAAGAGGATACAGCATTGTACTTTTCAGTGGTCTCACTAAATAGGCATTTTTAAATTTCTTTTTACAGAGTCCATTTAGTAATTTCATGATGTTGGGAATTTAGAATAAAAACAGCCAACAGTAGGCAAAATCCATTTCCAGGCATGCCTCACAGCGTAATGTAAACAGTAGCATAGCAAATGATGACTGTTGCCAGTATACTTGATGAAGGCTTTTCTCCAAACTCAAAAAAGAACTGAAGAACAGGGTCTTTCCAAACTCTCCCGACCTGTAGTATACATTGTCAGACAGTTCCAGCCTACTCAGTTTCTTGGCTTTAGGTTTCTACCTCACCCAAGAGAAGAACCAGCTCTACATAAAATTATGAAGATTTTTAATGCCTGCGCTAGGCCCTCTACTTCCCTGTCTTATCTGTTTCCCACACTGCCACCGCCTTTATTCAGAACCTCTAGCGGAGCATCCCACCCAGACCTTCCAGTTCCAAAGGACACATCATGATTTCTATGAACTACCCAAGGTAGATTCTAACTCTGCCCACTACTCCTCCCACCTCAAGGCTCTACCCAGTATCACATCCCCTAAGAGTTTTGGGTGTCTTCCAAGGTAATCCCAACCTAATCTCACAAATAATGTATACCAATATGAGAAATTTAGAGAGGCCCCATCCTTCCCAGGAGAGTGAATATAATCATGAGGCTTTTAATTCAGGTAGAAAAAAAGTATGGTGCTGCAAAACTTTTAAAGAAAATTCTTTGCACTTGCAGTCAAAACACCTCAGATCAAATCTAAATTCCACAATAATTAATGTGTGAGATTGAGCCATTTAACGCTACTGAGACCCAGTTATTCAATCTATTATTAAATGGAAGGAATATTAGCAAATTCACATGAGTGCTGTAGAAAATTACAGGAAGTATAAGAGTATGTGTAAACTATTAAGTGATCTAAAATATAAGTGATTTTCATTTTACAGCAATGATAAACCCCCAGGAAAGGTATTTAATTAGACATCCCTCAAGACATTCTGTAGTAATGCCTACTTCACCTATGCTAGGAATGGGACTGTCCACAAATTTGTAAGAGACAAGGATAATTTCCAAAATCATGCCTTCATTCAGTCATTGGCCCGAAATAAAAAGTGAATGCCAGGTACAAGAATATACAAGAGTAACCGAGGTAGACACGGTTCCTGCCCTCATGGAGCTTATATTCCGTCCATGGTTTAAAAACAGTTGGAAAATACGGAGACACTGCAAACACAGACAGGACCACCGAATTCCCAAGTGAGCACCAATCTTACTGAAATGAGCATCTTTCTTTTCTTACTGAAACAAGGGAGGCCATGCTTATTTCCATAAATCAGCCTGTGCAACCAGCAGAATCTTAAACGATATAATCTGCTTCATCATTCCTAACCAGCAAAAAACAAAGTAGTCTTTGTTTTTCCATAACAGAAAGCCTAATGGATTTTCATAACAGAAAGCCTAATGGAACATTTCTATACCTGAAAAAGTAGGATATTTGCTTTCTGTTTGAGTCACATGTTAGCTCTCTTATAATAACAGCTAAAGCTGAGGGCTCACTAGGCTCTAGGCATGGTTTTAAGCAGATGACATTCTGTCTCATTTAACCATTATAACTACATGCAATAGACACCATTATTATCTTGCCATTTTTTGGAGGAGGGAAATAAGGCATAGAGAGGTTGAGAAACTTATCCTAGGTCACACATCTATTTTTTGATGTGCCCAAGATTCAAATCCAGGCTGTCTGACTATACAGTCCATCTGCACCCATTGTGTTCTACTGCCTCTTTATAGATTCCTCTCAATAGAGTGATTGATGGCTATATTAATATAATATACAGAGAATGAGGAACCACTGTGCAACAGAACCACAGTCACTTCTGCACTTATTCTAGGGCACTGGGTGCCTCCAGAAGCACCAATCACACGGGCTGGTGTCACTGGCACTCCCTAGGCATACGCAGTACGCAAACGGCATAGCCACTCCCAGTGGCCCTGTATCTCCATCGTAACCCATACTTCTTATCTCACAGCGTTGCTCATGTTGCTTCTCCAAAAAAGACGCCCTGCCCCTCCTCTCTTCTGCTCTCACCATGCACAAAACCACTCATTAATCAGGCCCATTCAAATCCTCCTTGAAGCCTTTCCAGCTACCTCAAGGATCAGCATGTCTGTCTTGTGAACACCTACTTTATGTTCAGTTTACTTTGCGGGCACTTGGAACCACTGCTTAACATTTGATTACACACATAATGTTTTGTGTTTTACCAAACACACTTATCTACTCAACTACATGTGAGTTCACTGAGCACAGAAAATGGTTTTGATTCTCATTTCTGACTACACCACTCCCCCATATACACAGATACACACACATTCTGCACCTCACATAGTACTAAAAGTTCAATAATTACTGTTTGCATAGTTGGTGGACTAATTGATTAATCTATTGAATAAATATTCACCTAAACTTAAATAACCTCCAACATTTTCTACACTCAGACATGGATGCACACGTAATGTGTGAGCCAGTGAGGTAACAGACTAAGAAAGGGAATTTTTTTGAAAAAAGCTTTCACTGGGAAATTACCCTAAATATAAAAATCACAAGAAATGGAAATGTATAAGGATTCAATCTAAAAAGTTTTAAAGGGAGAAATGGCTAACCTGAAAAGTAAGAAAAAGAAAGTAGTATTATACCTTTAGCATTAAACTACCTTCTCAGGATCTGAAAATCAAATGCTTCTCTCCATCAATTCTGTCATTTTCCTTCAGAAGATGTCATATATCTCCCACGTTTCAAGTACATTTTAAAATCCACATGGCTTGCACCTTCTGTTTTACTTCTTCCTTCTACTCTCTTTCAATCACACATACACATACACCCCATATATCCTGACTTCTTCCCCTGCCCCTCAAAAAATCTCTTTTTGACCATGAGTTACTAGTTTTGAGTCATCAAAATAGTGCCAGAGAAAATTTCGTTCACTAACTTGGGCTCCCTCTGCTGGGCCTGCAGCAGTAAAACATACAGCTCTGGAGAAGCGGAGGTTTTGGAACTCATTCCCCACAGAATTTCTCCTGTTTTATCTGAAACTAAACTCAATATCCAACAGAATATAATCATTTGAAAACAGAAGAGATTTAGGACTTGGATAAATTAGTAACAATAAATCAAGACAAGTGGTTGTTTAAGAAATTGCAACACAGATCAGTGTTTTTGCCCCTGCTTATTTTCAGGTATAGAATGGTGGAATTCAGCAGGGGATCTCAAAGATGGCAGAGATAATGATGTAAACCTGTGCAGAAGAAAATAATCACAAGAAATAAGATCTAGATTACATGTGTGTTTGTCAGAAGCAAATGCAGATGGATATGATCCAAGGTCATATAAAGCCTCTAAACAAGGTTCCTGAGGAAGTAAAGAAAAAGCAACAGCAGCTAGGTAGAATTACTGAGGTATCACAGATAGAAGCTTTGATAACATCACTGAAATATACTAGCAAACCTGATGGTGTGAAATACATTGAGCCAACACAGTCACACACACACACCAAAAAACAAAACAAAAAACCCTGAAGTCACAAAGTACATTCACATTTATTAAAGATAATAGAAATGTAACTTACATATCAAAATGGAAATGGTGCATATTGATTCCTGTTGCAAAGAAATGTTATTTCTCATTTAATTGATTTGGTGCTTACTATAAAAGAGAATGGTTAAATTGACCTGAACAAACCATCAGACCAGGAAAAAGAATGAAAATAGACCTAAGACGCTTAAAACTCCAGAATAATATTGTCTGTAATATTTTTTTCCCTTAAGACAGCCTGGTATTCTGCAATAAATATCTTAAATCAATCCCAGGGTGATCTTGCAGAATCATCAGATACTCAGGGAATTGGATATTCCATAGCCTAGAAATTCAAGGCCTGAGCTTTTCTCTCCAGAGTCCAGTATGAATACTGGCAGAACCTGAGGCCTTTACTGGTAGCTCTTCTGGTGTTGCCAGGCCTCCTGCCTTCCCCACTGTCAAATAATTAGCTGCTATAAAGAGTTAAGACTCCAGCCCACGACTAGCTACAAACTTGACATGCCCAGTACAAGATGAAAATGCAGGACTCCTTATGCAAAATGTATCGATTTAAGGATTTCAAGAGAGGGACAGCAGAGCAGGAAACCAACCAAGTAAACCCTTCAAAGCACGGCCCTTCTAAATGCAAGGCCCCATGTGACTATATAAGTCACAGGCCCATGACACTGGCCCAGCTCTAGCCTAGTTAGTTGGAAGTTAGCAACTAACCTAGGAGGTTGGCCATAAAAATGTCTTCATGGGTCCTTAATACCCAAAGATGCTACCTTTGTCTTACTATCCTCAAAGAATTTCCTTTGCAAGAAAGACATCTTTACTAAAACAAGTTTTTGCTTAGTTCACCAAATGCACACCAGAATCTGTTTTTTGTTCTGTCTATCCAAGTTTGCTTTTGGAGACAGAGCATCTGTTGAGACACCTGCCTATGACAACTCATGCTGACTTTTTTGTTTCCTTTCCTGTGAGGGGCTGTACCATTTAAGTGGCTAAAAACACAACCTCCAAAGTCAAATCACCTGTGTTCAAATCTCATCTCCACCACTGACCACCTGTGTGACTATGAACAGGTTACATAACCTTTCTGAATCTCTGTTTCCAACAGCAAATGATAATTGTACCACTTCATAGAGTTGCTTACCAAGATATATCGAGGCATTATCTACAAAGAGTGTAAGTTCTGGGTCCATAATTATTGATGAATTTGGTATTATCATTATACAATAAGAAATTTTTTCAAATGTTTCACAATCTGGATCATGGAAAACCAGCTGGTTACCAATGAGCCACCTGGCATTTAAAACAGTTGTGTTTGGTGTGGTTTAATGGTTTATCTTACATGAAATAACTTTTGGTGTAGCCCCCATGTTCTCCAGATTTTTAAATGTCTTTGTTTATTCATTTATTTCATAAATATATATTAATTCTCTATTCTGGGATAAGCACTATGCTAGATATGGGGAATGAAAGATTGACAAGATTAAATTTCTGCTCTAAATGAGCTCAACAACCAGAAACTTAAATGAATAATTTTAATACAATGTGCCAAGTGCAACGACTATTGGAAGACAATTCTCCAAGGATCTCTCCTTTTTCGGCACTTTCTGAGCAAAGGCATTAAAAGCTATTTTATTGTAGACTAGCTGTTCAGGAATGTTTGTATACCAAATAGCCTTCCAAGATATAGTGACTCTCTCTCCACGGGAGATGACAGATTTGTGTTTTGAGCAGAATAATAAAGATAATGTGTTCTTCCAGGGCAAAGTGTGAGCAGGTTTGCTAGCAGCCCCCTTTAAAAGGCTGAGGTTTCCAAAGTTCAGAATTTCTCAGTTGTGCCACAAACCTGCTGTGTGTGTATAGAAGGGGAAAATAGATATTCCATTCAGAGCGAAGCCACGTACAAAACAGCACTGTATAGATACTTAAGTACAAAGGATACAATAATGCCAACAAGTAAGGTCAGAGATAGGAAGTGGGCAAAGATGAGTCTAGAGAACCACACAAAGGCAGAACCTTGAGGGGCTTTACGTGCCAAGCATAAACTATTTCATAATAACTGTTTAGCTAAAAAATTTTCAGCATTATAGCCCTTGAAAAGTCGTGCCATTTTTTGAGCAAATCTTTTTTTTTTCTATAGAGCAACATTTTCCCCCAAATCCACTAAATAAATACTCTATAAGATGTGATATACTGATGTTACTGTTTTAGGGAGACACCAATATACTTGACTTACCAGTTTTTAGTCAGTATCTTATGGAATACATTGAAATCAAGTAACACATTTGGATAAACCAATAAAAAATTTTTTGAGAGCATATGTATGGGTACATATATGCTGTAGTTTCATCATGGGTTCATGTAGTAGATGTAGTCCTGGGTTTAGCCTTTATTTGGCGCTCAACATATTTTCCTGTGTTCTCTTTAGAAAGTGAAGCTTGAGTACAAGATAATTATAAATCCAAAAACACTGAAGAACTGGTACAGGAAATGAGTCAGAAAGAAGGTTGCACCCTCCAAAGAATGATCAACTCTATCGTTCACTACCCTCTCTCCCAAGTCTTGTCTTCTTCCTTCAGCAAGTATAATAAGCCTTCATTTTATGTAGAAATTGGGTTTATTTACTTTCAACTTGTTGTTTATTATTTATATAAAACTGTCCTCATGTTTGAATTGCTATCTTTTTCTAACTGTGAAAGCTGTTTGGGTATCTTAAGTTGGGATTGAACTCACTATAATTTTTCTCATTAAAACTAATGGATTTGGGGATAGCTTCAACATGGCGGAGTAGTAAGACGTGGAGATCACCTTCCTCCCCACATATACACTAAAAATACATGTGGAACACCTCCTACAGAACACCTACTGAACACTGGCAGAAGACCTCAGACTTCCCAAAAGGAAAGAAACTCCCCACGTACCTGGGAAGGGAAAAAGAAAAAATGGAGACAAAAGAATAGGGACAGGACCTGCACCATGGGGAGGGAGCTGTGAAGGGGGAAAGGTTTCCACACACTAGGAAGCCCCTTCGCGGGCAGAGACTGCGGGTGGCAGAGGGGGAAAGCTTCGGAGCCGTGGAGGAAAGCGCAGTAACAGGGTGCAGAGGGCAAAGTGGAGAGATTCCCGCACAGAGGATGGGTGCCAACCAGCACTCACCAGCCCGAGAGGCTTGTCTGCTTACCCACCGGGGCGGGCGGGGGCTGGGAGCTGAGGCTCGGGCTTTGGAGGTCTGATTCCAGGGAGAGGACTGGGGTTGGCTGTGTGAACACAGCCTGAAGGGGGCCAGTGCCACAGCTAGCCGGGAGGTAGTGTGGGAAAAAGTCTGGGACTGCCTAAGAGACAAGAGACCATTGTTTCGGGGTGCACGAGGAAAGGGGATTCAGAGTACCACCTAAACGAGCTACAGAGATGGATGCGAGCCACGGCTATCAGCACAGACACCAGAGACAGTCATGAGACACTAAGGCTGCTGCTGCAGCCACCAAGAAGCCTGTGTGAGAGCACAGGTCACTATCCATACCTCTCCACCCAGGAGGCTGTGCAGCCCACCACTGCCAGGGTCCCATGATCCAGGGACAACTTCCCCGGGAGAACACATGGCGCGCCTCAGGCTGGTGCAACTTCACGCCAGCCTCTGCCTCAGCAGGCTCACCCCGCATTCAGTACCCCTGGCTTGAGTGAGCCAAAGTCCCCTAATCTGCTGCTCCTTTAACCCCATCCTGTCTGGGCAGGAACAGATGCCCTCAGGCAACCTGCACACAGAGGCAGGGCCAAACCCAAAGCTGAAACCCAGGAGCTCTGCGAACAAAGAAGAGAAAGGGAAATTTCTCTCAGAAGCCTCAGGAATAGCAGATTAAATCTCCACAATCAACTTGATGCACCCTGCATCTGTGGAATACCTGAATAGACAATGAATCATCCCCAAATTGAGGTGGTGGACTTTGGGAGCAAATGTACACTTGGGGTTTGCTTTCTGCATCTATTTCTTTCAAATTTTATGTTTCTATTAGTTTAGTATTTAGAGCTTATTATCATTGGTAGATTTGTTCATTGATTTGGTTGCTCTCTTCCTTTTCTTTTATATTTATATATATTATATATATATATTTTTTCCTATTTCTCTATTTGTGAGTGTGTATGTGTATGCTTCTTTGTGTGATCTTGTCAGTATAGCTTTGCTTTTACCATTTCTCCTAGGGTTCTGTCTGTCCTTTTTTTTTTTTTTTTTGGTACAGTGCTTAGCACGTATCACTGGTGGATTTATTTTTTGGTTTGGTTGCTCTCTTCTTTCTTTCTTTCTTTTTATTTTATCACGTTTTCATTTTTAATAATTTCTTTTTATTTTAATAACTTTATTTTTCTTCCTTTCTTTCTTCTTTTTTCTCCCTTTTCTTCTGAGCTGTGTGGCTGACAAGGTCTTGGTGCACCAGCCAGGTGTGAGGACTAAGCCTCTGAGGTGGGAGAGCCAAGTTCAGGACATTGGTCCACCAGAGACCTCCCGGCCCCACATAATATCAAATGGCAACAGTTCTCCCAAAGATCTCCATCTCAACACTAAACCCAGCTCCACTCAACAACAAGCAAGCTACAGTGCTGGACACCCTAGGCCAAACAACTAGCAAGACAGGAACATAACCCCACCCATTAGCAGAAAGGCTGCATAAAATCATAATAAGTTCACAGACACCTCAAAAACACCAGAGGACCTGGTCCTACCCACCAAAAAGACAAGATCCAGCCTCATCCACCAGAACACACTCACTGAACCAACCTTGCCCACTGGGGGCAGACACCAAAAACAACGGGAACTATGAACCTGCAGCCTGTGAAAAGGAGACCCCAAACACAGAAAGTTAAGCAAATGGAGAAGACAGAGAAACACACAGCCAATGAAGGAGCAAGGTAAAAACCCACCAGGCCAAACAAATGAAGAGGAAATCAGCAGTCTACCTGAAAAAAGAATTCAGAGGAATGATAGTAAAGATGATCCAAGATCTTGGGAATAAAATGGAGAAAATACAAAAAACATTTAACAAGGTCCTAGAAGAACTAAACAGCAAACAACAATAATGAACAATACAAAAAATGAAATTAAAAATTCTCTAGAAGGAATCAATTGCAGAATAACTGAGGCAGAAGAACGGAGAAGTAACCTGGAAGACAAAATAGTGGAAATAACTACCACAGAGCAGAATAAAGAAAAAAGAAAGAAAAAATTGAGGACAGTCTCAGAGACCTCTGGGACAACATTAAACGCACAAACATTCAAATCATAGGAAGAAGAAGACAAAAAGAAAGGGACTGAGAAATAATTGAAGAGATTATAGTTGAAAACTTCCATAATATGGGAAAGGAAATAGTCAATCAAGCCCAAGAAGTGCAGAGAGTCCCATACAGGATAAATCCAAGGAGAAACACACCAAGACACATATTAATCAAACTTTCAAAAATTAAATACAAAGAAAAAATATTAAAAGCATCAAGGGAAAAGCAACAAATAACATACAAGGGAATCCCCATAAGGTTAACAGCTAATCTTTCAGCAGAAACTCTGCAAGCCAGAAGGGAGTGGCAGGACATATTTAAAGTGATGAAAGGGAAAAACCTACAACCAAGATTACTCTACCCAGCAAGGATCTCACGCAGATTCGATTGAGAAATCAAAACCTTTACAGGCAAGCAAAAGCTAAGAGAATTCAGCACCACCAAACCAGCTTTAAAACAAATGCTAAAGGAACTTCTCTAGGCAGGGAACACAAGAAAAGGAAAAGACCTACAATAACAAACTCAAAACAATTGAGAAAATGGTAATAGGAACATACATATCGATAACCACCTTAAATTTAAATGGACTAAATGCTCCCACCAAAAGACACAGATTGGCTGAAGGATACAAAAACAAGACCCAGGGGCTTCCCTGGTGGCACAGTGGTTGAGAGTCCGCCTGCCGAGGCAGGGGACACGGGTTCGTGCCCTGGTCTGGAAAGATCCCACATGCCGCGGAGCGGCTGGGCCCGTGAGTCATGGATGCTGAGCCTGCGCATCCGGAGCCTGTGCTCTGCAACGGGAGAGGCCACAACAGTGAGAGGCCCGTGTACCACAAAAAAAAAAAAAAAAACAAGACCTATATTTATGCTGTCTACAAGAGACACACTTCAGACCTAGGGACACATACGGATTGAAAGTGAGGGGATAGAAAAAGATATTCCATGCAAATGGAAATCAGAAGAAAGCTGGAGTAGCAATTCTCATATAAGACAAAGTAGACTTTAAAATAAAGACTATCACAAGAGACAAAGAAGGACACTACATAATGATCAAGGGCTCATAAAGACTATCACAAGAGACAAAGAAGGACACTACATAATGATCAAGGGCTCAATCCAAGAAGAAGATATAACAATGGTAAATATTTATGCACCCAACATAGGAGCACCTCAATACATAAGGCAAATGCTAACAGCCATAAAAGCAGAAATTGACCGTAACACAATGATAGTAGGAGATTTTAACACGCCACTTTCACCAACGGATGGATCACCCAAAATGAAAATAAATAAGGAAACACAAACTTTAAATGATACATTGAACAAGATGGACTTAATTGATATTAATATGACATTCCATCCAAAAACAACAGAATACACTTTCTTCTCAAGTGGTCATGAAGTATTCTCCATGATAGAGCATATCTTCAGTCACAAATCAAGCCTTGGTAAATTTAAGAAAACCGAAATCATATCAGGTACCTTTTCCAACCACAATGCTATGAGACTAGATATCAATTACAGGAAAAAATCTGTAAAAACTACAAACACATGGAGGCTAAACAATACACTACTAAATAACCAAAAGACCACTGAAGAAATCAAAGAGGAAATCAAAAAATACCTAGAAACACATGACAATGAAAACACGATGACCCAAAACCTATGGGATGCAAAAAAGCAGTTTTAAGAGGGAAGTTTAGAGCAATACAATCCTACCTCAAGAAACAAGAAAAATCTCAAATAAACAACCTAACGTTACACCTAGAGAAACTAGAGAAACAAACAATACCCAAAGTTAGTAGAAGGAAAGAAATCATAAAGATCAGAGCACAAATAAATGAAATGGAAACAAAGAAAACAATAGCTAAGATCAATGAAACTAAAAGCTGGTTCTTTGAGAAGATAATCAAAATTGATAAACCACTAGCCAGACTCATCAAGAAAAAAAGGGAGAAGATTCAAATCAATAGAATTAGAAATGAAAAAGGAGAAGTAACAGCTGACATTGCAGAAATACAAAGGATCATGAGAGATTACTACAAGCAAATCTATGCCAACAAAATGGACAACCTGGAAGGAATGGACAAATATTTAGAAAAGCACTACCTTCCAAGAAGAACCAGGAAGAAACAGAAAATATAAACAGACCAATCGCAAGCACTGAAATTGAAACTGTGATTTAAAATCTCCCAACAAAATAAATCTCAGGACCAGATGGCTTCACAGGCGAATTCCATCAAACATTTAGAGAGGAGCTAACACCGATCCTTCTCAAACTCTTCCAAAATGTAGGAGAGGGAGGAACACTCCCAAACTCATTCTACGAGGCCACCATCACCGTGATACCAAAACCAGACAAAGATGTCACAAAAAAAAGAAAAATACAGGCCAATATCACTGATGAACATAGATGCAAATCTCCTTAACACAATACTAGCAAACAGAATCCAATGCACATTAAAAGGATCATACACCATGATCAAATGAGGTTTATCCCAGAAAGGCAAGGATTCTTCAATATACACAAATCAATCAATGTAATAAATCATATTAACAAATTGAAGGAGAAAAACCATATGATCATCTCAATAGATGCAGAAAAAAATTTCAACAAAATTCAACACCCAGTTATGATAAAACCCCTCCAGAAAGTAGGCACAGAGGGAACATACCTCAACATAATAAAGGCCACATATGACAAATCCACAGCCAACATACTACTCAATGGTGAAAAACTGAAAACACTTCCTCTAAGAGCAGGAACAAGAGAAGGTTGCCCACTCTCAGCACTATTATTTAACATAGTTTTGGAAGTTTTAGCCACAGCCATCAGAGAAGAAAAAGAAATAAAAAGAATACAAATCAGAAGAGAAGAAGTAAAGCTGTCACTGTTTGCAGATGACATGAGACTATACATAGAGAATCCTAAACATGCCAGCAGAAAACTACTACAGCTAATCAATGAATTTGGTGAAGTAACAGGATACAAACTTAATGCACAGAAATCTCTTGCATTCCTATACACTAATGATGAAAAATCTGAAAGAGAAATTAAGGAAACACTCCCATTTACCACTGCAACAAAAAGAATAAAATACCTAGCTATAAACCTACTTAAGGAGACAAAAGACCTGTATGCAGAAAACTATAAGACACTGATGAAAGAAATTAAAGACGATACAAACAGAAGGAGAGATATACCATGTTCTTGGATTGGAAGAATCAACATTGTGAAAATGACTCTACTACCCAAAGCAATCCACAGATTCAATGCAATCCCTATCAAACTACCAATAGCATTTTTCACAGAACTAGAACAAAAAACTTCACAATTTGTATGGAAACACAAAAGACCCCGAATAGCCAAAGCAATCTTGAGAAAGAGAAACAGAGCTGGAGGAATCAGGCTCCCAATCTTCACACTATGCTACAAAGCTACAGTCCTCAAGACAGTACGGTACTGGCACAAAAACAGAAATACCGATCAATGCAACAGGATACAAAGCCCAGAGATAAACCCATGCACATATGGTCACCTTATCTTTGATAAAGGAGACAAGAATATGCAATGGAGAAAAGACAGCCCCTTCAATAAGTGGTGCTGGGAAAACTGGACAGCTACATGTAAAAGAATGAAATTAGAACACTCCTTAACATCATACCCAGAAATAAACTCCAAATGTATTAAAGACCTAAGTGTAAGGCCAGACACTATAAATTTTTAGAGGAAAACATAGGAAGAACACTCTATGACATAAATCACAGCAAGATCCTTTTTGACCCACCTCCTAGAGAAATGGAAGTAAAAACAAAAAATAAACAAATGGGACCTAATGAAACTTAAAAGCTTTTGCACAGCAAAGGAAACCATAAACAAGATGAAAAGACAACCCTCAGAATGGGAGAAAATATTTGCAAATGAAGCAACTGACAAAGGATTAATCTCCAAAATTTACAAGCAGCTCATGCAGCTCAATATCAAAAAAACAAACAACCCAATCCAAAAATGGTCAGAAGACCTAAATGGACATTTCTCCAAAGAAGATATACAGATTGCCAACAAACACATGAAAGAATGCTCAACATCACTAATCATTAGAGAAATGCAAATAAAAACTACAGTGAGGTAGCACCTCACACCGGTCAGAATGGCCATCATCAAAATATCTACAAACAATAAATGCTGGAGAGGGTGTGGAGATAAGAGAACCCTCTTGCACCGTTGGTGGAAATGTCAATTGATACAGCCACTATGGAGAACAGTATGGAGGTTCCTTAAAAAACTTAAAATAGAACTACCATACGACCCAGCAATCCCACTACTGGGCATATATCCTGAGAAAACCATAATTCTAAAAGAGTCATGTACCACAATGTTCATCGCAGCTCTATTTACAATAGCCAGGACATGGAAGCATCCTAAGTGTCCGTCGACAGATGAATGGATAAAGAAGATGTGGCACATATATACAATGGAATATTACTCATCCATAAAAGGAAATGAAATTGAGTTGTTTGTAGTGAGGTGGATGGACCTACAGACTGTCATACAGAGTGAAGTAAGTCACAAAGAGAAAAACAAATACCATACGCTAACACATATATATGAAATTAAAAAAAAAAAAGATTCTGAAGAACCTAGGGGCAGGACAGGAATAAAGACGCAGATGCAGAGAATGGACTTGAGGACATGAGGAGGGGGAAGGGTAAGCTGGGAAGACGTGAGAGAGTGGGATGGACAAATATACACTACCAAATGTAAAATAGATAGCTAGTGGGGAGAAGCCGCATAGCACAGGTAGATCAGCTCGGTGCTTTGTGCCCACCTAGAGGGGTGGGATAGGGAGGGAGGAGATATGGGGATATATGTATATGTATAGCTGATTCACTTTGTTATACAGCAGAAACTAAACACACCATTGTAAAGCAATTATACTACAATAAAGATGTTAAAAAGAAAAGCTAATGGATTTCTTTTACTTTGAGTTTTTCAGTTAGCAATAGGTTTTTCTGAAAATGAATTAAAGTCATTAAATGAGAGTTAAGTGAACTTTGAATATTGTGGTAGGCTCTGAGGAGACAATGAATGTCTTAAACAGAAGAGTATAACACGGGAGTCAGGATCCAGTGCTCCCAAGTCTTAATACAAGGTTAAAACCTGGCTCTACTACATATTACATATGTCACCTAGCCCAAGTTTCTTCTTGTGCATTAGTTTTCTTGTCTGTGCATTACAGGTAATAATAGTTCTGATATCATATTATTGTGAAAATGGAGATTTACTGTACGTTGAGCACTTAGAAGAATACCAAGTACATCGTAGGTACTCAGTTAAATGTTACCTGCTAATATTATTCCCTTCATATTTGTGGCTTCTGTACATCACTCTGACATCAAATGTGGAGAACAGACTTGAAGGTATCAAGACTGGAAAGAAAGAAATCCACTGGAGGCACAATCAAGGCAAGAAAAAACAGGTAGGGAATAGGAAGCAAGAGTATGTTGGAAAACAATGCATTCTAGTTTGGACATGTTGAGATTAAGTTCCCTGAATTACATTTTTTTTTCCCTTCTATCTCAGTAGTTTGTTCCAGTCAATTTTATCACTCTGTTCTAGGACAAAACAGAAATATGTAAAAGCTGAATTAGGATTACACTTTGAAACAGAAACTGCAGAATATATGGGCTCAAGAATTTTCAATGTTTATTCAATGTTAATCTATTTAGAGCATGGCCCTGGGAGCCACGTGCTTATTGTTAGGTGTTACAAGAATCAATGCACTGAGTTTGCACTCAGAGAATTCATTTCCTAGGAAACTGAGAGGTTGTGAAACATATATTAAGCTTATGTTTACCCTGCCCTTGCCAAGGCTTGTTATAACAGAAAGAGGGCTTCCTGGTGGCACAGTGGTTAAGAATCTGCCTGCCAATGCAGGGAACACGGGTTCGAGCCCTGGTCCAGGAAGATCCCACATGCTGCGGAGCAACTAAGCCCATGCCACAACTACTGAGCCTGCGCTGTAGAGCCCGTGTGCCACAGCTACTGAGCCTGTGCTCTAGAGCCCGTGAGCCAAAACTACTGAGCCCACGTGCCACAACTACTGAAGCCCGTGCACCTAGAGCCCATGGTCTGCAACAAGAGAAGACACCACAATGAAAAGCCCTCGCACCGCAATGAAGAGTAGCCCCGACTCGCAGCAACTAGAGAAAGCCCGCGCACCAAGGAAGACCCAACACGACCAAAAATAAATAAATAAAAATAGGGCTTCGCTGGTGGCGCAGTGGTTGAGAGTCCGCCTGCCGATGCAGGGGACACGGGTTCGTGCCCTGGTCTGGGAAGATCCCACATGCCGCGGAGCGGCTGGGCCCGTGAGCCATGGCCGCTGAGCCTGCGCGTCCGGAGCCTGTGCTCCGCAACGGGAGAGGCCACAACAGTGAGAGGCCCGCGTACCGCAAATAAATAAATAAAATAATAATAAAATTCCCTTTAAAAAAAATGTATCTAACAGAAAGAGTTAAAAAACAAATCCAGGTTAAAAACAAAAAACAAGAGGTCAAAACAGGTATAAGTGACAGATTTTGTTCCTTTCATGCTTTGTTTATCCTCCTACCACTTATAACACATAATTCACATGACTCCCCCCTGCTCCTCCCCACAATCTCAATACTCCCCTGTCCCACTCTTTCTCCCTTGGCCCCAGCACCTCCTCCAGCAACTGCACAGAAGGGCAGGGACTATTGCTGATTTATGTTTAAGTCTCTTCTTTGCAGAATAGCATAGCACATATTAGGTGCTTAATGTTGGTTAGTAAAAAAGGAATCATTGATTGCATAAACCCACTTACTAATGATAAGCTACTTAATCATCTCATAACTCAAAGAGTGGTTCAGAGGATAAGACTAGGGTCACACAATAGGTGTTTTCTATTATTTAAGTCTCTGTACTTGTAAATCCCATATATCACATCTGAATCCATGTGTACAAGAAGTTACTACAGACACATAAAATTAATTTTAGTCTCATGCTTGAAACTTTTATTATTTTCCAAATAGTTCAATAAACAACATCATAGAAAGTTCTACCTGATTTGCTGTGCTAGCCCCAGACTGTGAACGAGACAGTCCTCCATAAATAGTTAATTCATTGACTAATAGATTCCTTTCTTTTTCCTACCCAGAAGTGGGTATTTTTCTTTCCCATTTTGTTGGATTGTGCCCACAAATAAACCTTATCCAAATGATAGAAGAAAAAATTTCCTTCTTTCTTATGTTTCCCTAGTAGGCTTGAAATAAAAGCATAGGGTATTGTAACAACAGGTGTGTTGACAGAAATATTATTCCAAGACCATGTCACCTATTATTTTTAAAGTGTATTTAAAACACATTAACAGAGATCAGGTTATATTTCAATTTTCTTGTAATGTGAAAAGTAAATAATCCACCCTATAAGAAAGAAGCAGCAATTCTAACTCAAATAACTGTTATGACGCAAGAATTAATTGAGCCTCTTCAGATAATTGTACCACAGCATAACATCTTTATCCATCTAGCAACCAGGAATCCTCATAGAACGACACTTCTACACTTCACCAATACAGTGGAAATTGATGTTGATAAAGATACTGAAGCACTGTAAGATGCTAAATTATCATCTAAACCACCAAAAGTATCCGCTGTCCTCTTGTAGTTTAACTGAATATCGCTGAATTATAATTTGATAAGAAGTGCTAGCCTGCACAGCAGAGCTTCTATAGACATTTTGGACCAGATAATGTTTTGTTGTGGGGACTGTCCAGTGCGTTGTGGGATGCTTAGCAGCCTCCCTGGGCTTTACCCACTCAACAGTAGTAGCACCTCTTCCTCCCATCACCCTATCAAAAATGTCTCCACGCACTGCCAAATGTCCACTAGGGGGCAAAATTGCCCTCAGTTGAGAGCCACCGTTATAGTAGGCATAATGCGTGGCAACTGTTGAAGATCAAAAATACCATAATAAAAAAAAAATACCATAATATTCCATTTCCCAATCATCCTGGATAAACAAGAAGTCTGCATGTTATGCTTTGGTAACACTCCATTAACCAGCATATTAGACTAACCCAGAAATCCCATCTCCTTGTTACGACAGATGAGAGACATAAATCCAAAGTATCTATTCATGAACTTAACCTTCTTACATTTTAGCAGCTATTTTTAGCAATAAATTAGAAGACAAGGTATTCTAATACCTTGAGTATGCTCAAGAATTTTCAGTGTTTATTCAGCTATTTTTAACAATAAATTAGAAGACAAGGTAGTTCTTCGGGTAAATTGCCTCCGTTGTCACAAGTAACTGGGGGCTTGAGGGACTTTACAACCATAGTTGTAGCCTCATACATAAAGGTCCCCCTTAGCTTGTTCTTTTTCTCTCGGGAAACAAGGTAACTCATTATCTTTTCAACTGCTATCAGGAAGCCTACAAAATTTCTCCTGCTATTGCTGAAACCCACATGAAGGAGGAAAAGCATTACATTTTAGCTCAAAATTAAAGTGGCAAAAGTAAAATACACGATTCAAGGGGTAAGGAATAAATGAATAAATGAATATTAATTATTAATTAATATTAATGACATCTTTACTGGCCAACTCAATCGCCACGATATACTGTGGTAGGAAAATGAATGAAAATGAGAGTTCCTTATTATTTAAACTTAGAAAATAAAATATTTGGTATATTCCTCAGTTTGTTTCATTTAGCGCTTCCTGAGCACTCACTAAGTGGCAGGCACTGCGCTAGAGCCAGTCACAGAGGTTGAGAGCATTGCCACACACAGATGTATGACGTGCTCCACACAGCGGTCTTCTCTAGCTGGTGCTTGAAATCCACTGACTCACATTAGGTATGTTTTAGTTGTTCATATTTTCCAAACACAGTATGTTTTCTTTGAGAGGGACATACCTATTTATAAGCAAGTGTCAAGAAAGGGAAAAGAGAGGGGAGAGAAAATGGTCTGTTTGGGAACATTTTATTAAACTGTAAAAAATCTTTTTCTGAACAAGAAAGTGAAAATCAGGTCAGTGGTTAACAAACTGAAAACCTGACAAGGGGTAAGCAACAGCAAATTGCTTAACAAAAAGGTAGCTACCGTTACAGTGTTGATGCAAAATCAAAAAAGCCAGCTGACATAAAATAACATGTTAAAACAGAAAAACCTTACTAATGAAAAGGGTCAATGCCATAGAGCTCATTGGCTTTTGTGGAAAGAATGTCACATGTGAAGCAATACAGTACTACAGTTCACTAGATGAGCTAGAAATGTAGGGCACAAACGCAAAATGTCAGCACCGGTTCCCTGCTAAGTAATTATAATTAAGAGGTCACCTACCACCCCTGAAATTGTAAAGAGTCTTTGGTTGGCATCCCACAGGGGAGAAAGAAAAAAGAGGTAACATCTGCACTTTCTCTATGCACTCAAGCTTATCCAACAGCAAGTAGTTAACTCCTACATAGTTAGAGGAAGTTTGATATATAAATTAATTATTTTATAGAGACTTAGAAAGTTCTTGAAGTGAAGAGCTTTGGGAATGTTCTCTAATAACTCTCCACAAATCCCTCTGCAAAATTCAAATGGCTCTCAGTTGTGCTCCTGGAACAGCCCAGTGGCTGTGTGTGCACTGTACCAGTTACACTATGACCAAAGCAATAGAAACACCTTTTTGGTTTTTCATTTAATTCAAGGGAACAGATAAGAGAGGTTCACTTAGGTGTGAATTTTGTAGCAGCAGAAAAAAGTCTATACCCACTATCTAAAGTGGCCATTTTCAAATGTTCTATCTTTTTTAAACCTAGCTTTCAGGGAACCAGATATGTTTGTTTAATTCTAATCTGAGTTACTATCTCAACTGCTTCGCCTGTTAAACAAATCAAGCCACTATTCTCCATTTTTGTGCTTGCTGCCTTCCATTTCTATCCTTCCATTGTTTCTATGATGGTTCTTTTACTAGCAATTAGCATTTCAGTCATTCCTCTTTCACAACTTCATGGCCAAGTCAGGTTTAATGTTTGAGACCCCTTCTAGATGCTGGAAGCATGCATTTAGTTCACAACATTAAAATGGAAAATGGTGTGTTAAAGCAACAAATGAGAGATGCCTACACAAAACTGAATTGTCAAAAGCAAGAATGAAATCTACACTGACAAAATTTTCAACATGAAATAAAATTTGTGTCACATTTCATCCCAGGTGAACTTGCTTTTTAAAACACACACTTTGGGATAGTATTCACAACAAGAAGTGACCTTAATCTGGATTTTCCCTGAGTGTGCATTTAAGATTAAAACTAAATAATGCCATTTGCAGCAACATGGATGGACCTAGAGATTATCATACTAAATGAAGTAAGCCAGACAGAGAAAGACAAATATCATATGATACCACTTACATGTGGAATCTAAAAAAAAAAAAGACACAAATGCACTTACACACAAAACAGAAATAGACCCACAGACACAGAAAACAAACTTATGGTTAACAAAGGGGAAAGGTGGGGAGGGGCAGGGGCATAAACTAGGAGTTTGGGATTAATAGACACACACTACTATATATAAAATAGACAACAAGGACCTACTGTATAGAACAAGGAACTATATTTAATACCATAATAAACTAATGGAAAAGAATCTGAGAAAGAATATATATGTGTGTATATATACGTACATACGCATAACTGAATCATTTTGCTGTACATCTGAAACTAACACAACATTGTAAATCAGCTATACTTCAATTTAAAAAAAGAAACCTTAGTTTTATACTAGACTTTAGAACGGCACTTCAGGTGTCAGAGGGTATTGTAGCCTATCACTTTTTGGTATTCATACCTGGTACCACATCCCTGTGTAGTCCCACACTGTATCAAGGTTGGTCTGTTTAATCGATGGAATATAGCAAAAGTGATGGTATGTCACTTATGAGATTAAATAATAAAACACACACACAAAAATATTAAACTCTAATCACTTCTGTCTTCAGAAAAGCCAATTTTTAACAATAAAATGAGGATGCAGTGGACATTGTGGGTATCTCCCCAATATCCATCCCATCTTCTCCCTAGTGCATATTAACCAGGTTGTGCATGTATTCACCCCCACCCCAACTCCAGGGTGGGCTCTGATAGGTCTAAACCAGTGACTTCAACCCTATCATATCCATTGGCCTCTTTATGTAATAATAATTTTGTAATATCTCTTTCTATACTAAAAACATAATTCACAAATAAATATAATTTCAAAAATTAGTATGATGCTCAAAATAAAAGGCAAAGTAGAAATAAAAGGAATTCATAAAACAAATATATTTCAATATGTAAATATTTAGACCTGATAACGTAGTTAAATGCCTATACCTTTACACGGAGCCACCATGAAATGAGACACCTACATACGCAAGTGATAAGGTGTATTGCACAGACATCTCAAAAACCAGGGCATCATAACAACCATGATGTGATTTTTTCAAATGGATGAACAAATCTTGGAAAAATTCTGAACAAACTACAATATTCTCACAACATACCCGACAGCTATGTTTCTGGGAAATTCAGTATATATTAAAATATTGCCCCCCAAACTCCGCTTGGTGTTTAAATGTGGCACGGCTAAGCTCTACATTCAGATGATTATATAAAATTTTTCACCTATATATTTTCCAGAAGCACATCCAAAAGGTATGCAGAATATGGGACAATTCTTTGTGGTGCAGGCCTGTCCTATGCACTGAAGGACCTTTAGCATCCCTGGTCTTCATCCACTAAATGTCAGTTTTGAACCCCCTCCCTTCATTGTGACAACACAGCACTCCTTATAAGTTTTTGTGCACACACACGCAACAGTTAGTATCACTCCCCATTAAGAATCTCTGGGAATAGTCTCACTACAACTATTATTTCAGGAATAAATATGGAGCCCAGGCCTAAGCCAGTCTGCATGAATGCTATCCTGGTTCTATAAAGGTCAACCCAATTAGAACAAAGCTCAGGACTTATGGTGGAAATTCCGGAATCTTTTTTCTTTTTGTACAGTGTGGTATGTGGATACAAAATCTGGAACTGGGCAAAACTGAATCACAGAAGAGAAAAGAACTAAGAGAAGGACAGGAAAAAAATAGAGGTGGAGATTGACTCAATCATCCTAGAAGCCTCATTTCAATTACATAAGCAAACAATTCCCCTTTAATTCATAAGCCATATTAATCTTTGTTTTTCCATTACCTGCAGATGGAAGTCTTCCCCTTGCCCTCCAAGGATGCAACATGACTCAGGGAAAAGAGCAAGACATAGCCTCATGAAGGCAAGGATTTTGAATATCTGATATAATATTGTGTTCCTGAAGCATAGCTTGATGCCCAGCTGCCCACAAATATTAATTAGTTGAATGAATAAACAAACAAACATAGCCTCAGGCAAACAAACGTGGAGTATAAAGGCTTGCCCTATCTTCATAGCTTTGCCACTTACTACCTAGGATAACCCTGGGCAAATAGCCTCCCATGTTCCTTACCTGTAAAACTGAGAACAGAGTTCTATCTGCTCACCTCTCCGTTTTCATCTCATAATATTTTACCCCTAGATTATTATGGTTAGCCACATTGAACTCCTTGCAAAACAGTCTACTCTCTTTCCTGAGTCATGGCCTTTACAAAGGTTATCTCCTCTTGGAACGCTCTTTCTCTTCCCCTTCTTATGGTTGACTTTCCCTGCTTCTTCATGTTTCAATGGAGGGTCACTTCCTCTACCAAGTCATCCTGACAACCCTGCAGCCACGCCCACATTTCTATCACATTCCATTAATTTTTTCCATTGCACGTATCACAATCTACATTAATTTTGGTTTTGATTTGTTTCCTTATTTATCTAGTGTCTCTTTCACTAGAAGGTAAACTTGATGAGGGCAGGAAGCATGTCTATCTAGTTCATCTATCACCAGCACCTAGCACATAACTGTCAATACGTAACTGTGAAATGAATGGTCCTTAATTCTCCAGCCCACCTCATACCACTCAAACTCTATATTCTGTAGCTATCTGGACTTATTTAAATTCCTCAAACAAGCTTTTGCACATGTCACACCACCTACCAAAAGTCACCTTCCATCCCAGTGTTGCATTACTACCTCACTTCCTGATCCCATCTCCCATCACTTGTCTAATTTCTACTGTTCTATAGGGTCTTATCCTAACATCATTCTTTTCCAGAAGGCCTTCTCTGGCCCAAAATACTAAGTAAAGCCCCCACTACTGCCCACTGCAGTAATGCCAAATCACAATACTAATCACATGTACTATAACAATTACTTAATTATCTCTTTTCCCTGGTAACCTGTAAGCCCTATGGAAATAAGGACTATATCTTGGCCACAGCTTCAGTCACATCGTAGGTGCTTGACAAAAACAGTTCCCTTCCCTCTCTCAGTAAGTCTGGTACTCGATATGAGGTTGTGCTCAAGAGACTGTTACAAAAAAGAGCCAGTTGTGGCGGGGGGGGGGGGGTTCCCCAAATGACCCAAGCAAAGCCACATTCTTAGCAAAATCTGACTCCTCTAGCTTCATATCAGGCAAAATGCCAGTTGTGAAGGACTGGATAGTTAAATAAATTGCTTAGCAATCCAGTGACAGGTATCACAAGATTGCCGTCAGATTTATGATTTGGAAACTCAGCTACTCAACAAAAGGAAAAATCTCTTCATTCAGAAGGTTATAGAGCCAGCAGGGTGTTACTACTACAAGGTGAGAAAGATTTGGAAAATTCATCATAGCTATCAAGCAAAGGGTTGTTTGAAAATGAAAATAAACATTAGAAAGAAAAACATGTCATGAAAATAGATTTTATATATCATGGTAAAACCACCAAGTTAAATAAGAAAACAAGCTTTCCGTTTAGAAAGCAAATTTAGAGGCTGATTTACCACCTCTGAATTAGACCACTTACGGATATCGTCAGCTCAATTAAGTTAGTAACAAAGCTTGCATTATGCAATCAGTGAAAGATCATATGAAGTGCTATTAGAAAAGCGTATCTTTTGACTGGTCAGTAGCTAAAGAATGAGAACTTATTGCGATATGAACTATCTGATAAACAATGTAAATCTCAGGAGGAGTCATATATGTATAGAAGGAACGCCTGGCTCCTTCACCCTGATTGACTTGTCTCTGTTCTTTCTGTGTCTCAGGAGAACGCTCTTTCTCATGCCAGAGGCATCATCATGATGAATGCTGATGAGACAATATTTGACTTATCACTGCCTAGACACTTATTTTGCATGAAGTTTTCAACTTTGTAAATTCATTGGCTTGCACACACAGCAGTATCTGGGGTATGAGTCCTAGTTTACAAGTGGACAGGTTTTTGTTTTTAAATTATAGAGATTTCTATTCGGAGAAAAAGTATATTTCCTTTCATCAATTTAGAAGACCCAAGAAACTTAAAAGTTAGTTTATTTAATACAGTGATCCACAATTATTATGAATCATATAATGTAAGTATGGATACAGATGGGTTAGAGAGATACAAATCCAGAATCAGAATGTGGCAGTTTTCATCTCTTCTGTGATTCTTCTGTCAACTCTGGTAATTTTCAAAGATATCTGTTTTAGCCTTCTAGGAAACTGTATCATTCCAATATTCAACAATTACAAATAGCAAAGGACAAACCTTTCAGAATATGATTCCCCCCATCCAGGTTCTGGGAGAACGCTGCACAGAAAAAATAAGCTATCCTTGTAATTCACAACAGTAAGTATAAAGTATAAAGACCTCCTAAGCTTTTTTCATATACAGTATATATGCAGAGAAGTTTATAATTAGCAGTGCTCAGGGAGTCAAAGACAGAAGATATTGACAGACTGGGAAATGTAAGAAGCCAGGATAACATCTCCTAACCACAAAGTGTTTTGTGGTGAAATATTTGTTAAGAGAATCAGCAAGAGTAGGCAACAATTTCTCTTACATGGGGGGATGGGGGATGGGGAGGCAGTATTTAGAACACAGCCATTGGCTAAGTAAAACTTCATAGAACAGTGGTTGGTAACATTTTGGGGTTCATGGGCCTCTTTTTCTTATAATCTTCAATTTCTTATTCCCAGAAAAAAATATGCATATGCACAAAATTTTCATAAAATTTGAGGAGATTCCCTGAGCCCCTTAAGTCTATCCTTGGAAACCATTCCCCATTCCCCAAGAGAAGCCTCTGCTTTGGAGAGGACCCTCACCTTTAACATGAGACTGAAACTTAAAGAAAAAAGCATTGTATTAGGAATTTGTCCTCAATACAGTTGCAGCTATTTGGCCAGAAAACCTCTTTTTCTCACCCCTGCCACCTCAAGGACAAGTGTACTGGGAAACGCCCTGCACAGATTCTGCCCAGAGTCAAAGTAACGTATCAAGAGTTTATGGGCAAATAAACCATGATCTATTGAGTTTACATTATAAGTGATGATACCTAAGCTAATGAAGAATAGAAGAAAACTAATACTTATGAAGCACTTTGGTAGGCTAACCCATCTACAAGTTGTTGTCACCCTACCATGATATTAAATCTTCATAAGAACCCTGGAGTTGGTTATTATTCCCTATCTTGGTCAGTTCAAGCTGCTATAACAATATACAACAGATTGGGTAGTTTATACACAACAAATTTATTTCTCACAGTTGTGGAGGCTGGAAGTCCAAGATCAAGGCACCAGAACTGTAAGACTCTCAAGTGGAGACATGTCAAATTTTCACATGTCACGTCAAGACATTAACTGTGGATGTGTTCTGGTGAGGACTCTCTTCCTGGTTCCCAGCCAGCACTTCTTCTTGTGGTGGAAGGGGTGAGGGATCTTTCTGGAACCTCTTTTATAAGGGCACTAATCCCACCTATGAGGGCTCTACCCTCATGACCTAATCATCTCCACCTCCTAACACCATCATCTCGGAGGTTAAACTTCAACATATGGATTTTGGGAGAAGACAAACATTCAGACCACAGCACTCCCATTCAAAGACAGTGGTTCCATAAGGTTAGTAACCTGCCCAAGGTCACACTCCTGATATGTGATGGAAATTGGATTCTAACTCAGATTTCTCTAATTCCAAAGCCCACATGCTCTCTCTTATGTTCTATTACCCCACAGCTAAGTTGATGGCATGGTCATCCACAGTGCTTGGAATACAGAGTCCAGGGCCTCTTTCTTGGAGCACACACCTAATCTAGTCAAAAGTCTCCCAACCCTTTCTCACCACCTCTACTGCAAACACCCTGGTATAAGCCATCAGCAACTCCATATGGGTTATTGTATGTTTGGGTTTTTTTTTTAATAAATTTATTTAGTTATTTGTTTATTTTTGGCTGCATTGGGTCTTGGTTGCTGCGTGCAGGCTTTTCTCTAGTTGCCGCGAGCGGGGGCTACTCTTCATTGCGGTGCGTGGGCTTCTCATTGTGGTGGCCTCTCGTTGCAGAGCATGGGCTCTACAGCACGTGGGCTTCAGTAGTTGTGGCTTGTGGGCTCTAGAGCGCAGGCTCAGTAGTTGTGGCGCATGGACTTAGTTGCTCCGTGGCATACGGGATCTTCCCGGACCGGGGCTCAAACCCGTGTCCCCTGCATTGGCAGGCGGATTCCTAACCACTGTGCCACCAGGGAAGTCCTGGGTTATTGTAATAGCCTCCTGTCACTAGTCTCCCAGCTCCTATTCTTGCCCCCATACATTCTGTTTTCAACACAGCAGCCAAAGTGGTCCTTTGAAAGCATAAATTAGATTATAGCATCACTCCTCTGCTCAAAGCCTGCAGTGTCTCCCCAGCATACTCTGAATAAAAACCATATGCCTTACAAAAGCCTACAAAGTCCAACTCCATCGGGCCCAACCCTTGCCTCTCTGATCTCACCTTGGATCTTTGAAATCTCTTCCTGCAGATCACTCCAATCTAGGTAGAATGGCCTCCTTGATGTACCTCTTGATTTCAGTACCTACTTATTCTCTCTGCCAGGAATGTTCTTCCCCCAGATTCCCTATCACAAACTCCCACACATCTTTTAAGATCTTGTGTCAAAGGCCACCTCCTCTGTAAGGTCTTTCCTGACCACACTATTTGAAATTGCATACAAACTTCTACCTCAACATTCCTTATCCCTCTACCCGTCTTTATTTTTCCCTATATCACTTATTATCATTTGACTTACCATTAATATTGCTTGTTTGCTTATGTTCTGTTTTCTGCCCCCTGTAGAATGTAAGTTTCACAAGAATAGGAATTCTTGCCTGTTTACCGCTATAGCTCCAATTGCCAGAACAATGCCAGGCACATAGTAGATGCACAATCAACATTTGATGAAAGAATGAATAAATAAATGGTCACTGGTACTTCAAGTCCCAGTTGACAGACAAACAGAAGGCATTGAATTGTGCAGTCTTCTAGAACCTACATGGATGATGGCTGCTGTAATGGGAGGGTTGCCTTGCTACACTCCACTGCACACCAATTAAATGCAGCCTTTGAGTGTGTACGCGGCGCTCAGCAAACTTTGGCTTCCCCTGGTACAACCAAATGTCTGCTTCACGTCTCTTTTCAGTTCAGTGCACCACTTAAGACATCTAAAACAGTGGAGATAGAAACGTTCATTTTAATTTAAAACAACCTTTTTCAGAAGAGGTGTGAGCTTTCCATTTTAAACAGGCTTGCCAACCGAATCCTTAATTCAATGAGTACCACAGAATTAATAGATTTCATGCCCCCCAAAGACCAGCAATAGGGTGAAAAAAGTAATTGCTGTCCTTGCCCATGGAGTAACTAGACAAATAAAAGAAACCCTAAGATTTTATGAAATTGTTAGATGTGTTTAAATTGTGGGAACATGGAAGGGGGGAATTCTTCCAAAGCTTTAATACCTTTAACACCAACCTAGGCAGAGGTCTTGTCAATCACTTGTTGAAAGGTGAGTTTGGGGAAAATATAGAATAAATACAAATAAGTAAGCCAATGTGTTTTAACACTCCTGAAGAAAGCAATAGCCAGCAAGATAGTCATTATTATAATTACTTGGTACTGTCACAACCAATGCCTCCAGCCCTGTAAAATGAATTACTGAGTGTCATAAAATTTTTAAGTGATTTGTAGGATTCATTTCCCCTATTTAGGGACTGTAATTTACAGAGAAGTAGGATAAACTGAAACATTCTACTCCAGAGAATAAGCACTACAAGTTGTTTTTACTGGAAAAGCAAAATAAAAAATTTTATGAGAGAATATGAAGTTTACACCTACTATTTTATAGTTTACTCATTGATTTAATATAAAATTAAACAGCAAATCAAGGAATTCATAACTGGGGAGAGGAAGGATATGTTAGCCAGAATCTGCACCAGAGAAACATTTTCTCCAGTGAGCAGGCTGTGTGACCAATGACATACGTCTCAACAACAAGCTCTGCTTGAAACCATAGCATGTGATACAAAGACTAAGGAGCCAACACTTTGGAGAGAAGCTTTCTCGTTATTCTAAAGTCATGACACGTCAGAGCTGGAAAGGATCCAGCCCAATTTCCCCATTATACAGACAAGATAGTTGAGGTTTAGATTTGAGAAGTGACTAATGCAGTTTACACAGTGACTGAGCCAGGACTAAGATAAAGTCTCCTAACCCCCAATCAATCATCTTTTTACTATATTGTGAGTACTCAAGACATTCTGGTTTCCCTTTAAGTAGCAGGAGGAAAGACAGAGAAAAGACATTGTCATTTATTATGGTTTATTTGTATTTTTTAATATAAAGTCTTTAAAAAGACTATACCAGAGTGGCAGTGTGTATTTCATTTCCCCAGAGCATATGGGCTCTTGGGTGAGTGTGTTTTATGAAGAAATTTGTCCTGGGAACTCGGCAGATTTTACTGTAAATATTTTAGCAGTTTCCCATTATTTGCTGTGGGATGAAATTATCCCAGCCTCCCCAAAACTATGTCTGCAGATTAGAAGCAGTTTTGTGAGGGAGTGCCTGCAACAAGAATGACAGCATTCTTCATTCAAGAATGTTTTGGTAGACATTCGAAGAAGGACTTTCTCCTGCCCAAGAAGAAAGAACAGCTTCAGCTATCAGCTCCTCCAGCTTCCCATCAGCTGCAGAAAACTGTCTCGCCAGAGCACGAGCCCTCTGGTACCACCCAAATCTGATGTCCAAGCAAGGTGGTAGGATAAACAGTTGGGGCAATGCAGGACAATTCTGAGGCACGATATTTGCTCCAGAGCTCACTCCCAGGGGGAGCAAGGCTTTGTCGGACCTACGTCACAGTTCGACTTCTCCCTCCACCCAATTCTGCTTTCTGAAATCTTCACAGGTGTTGATGCCCAGTAAATATCTTGCACCCCAAGCTCTGCCCCAGCATCTGCTCCAACTCAGTCCAAATTACCACAAATGTTTACTTTGTTTCTCAGGCAGACACCCTAACCACAAGGTTTCAGCCAGCCAGGGTGGTACCCAGTTCCTACTCTCACCAACTTCCCAGGTGCTGATTGTGCACTGGTACTGTCAGAAGTGGGTTATTTCCTATAGGAGCAGGGAAATTTGAGAGAACGATCAAAGCCTATAGGCATTGCTCACATCAGATCAAAAGGTCAGCACGTGAGCTGAGTGAAAACAGCCTAGACTACAGAGAGGACAGATGAGTCCCTGGTGAAGTGGATACCAGGGAAGGACCCTCTGTTCACATTTTATCATGATCAGCTTTCCTGGCCCCACACTGTGCTGGGTGCTTTACACATGCTGCCCCTTCAAGTCCTCACAACCACCCTCTGCTCTGAGGTAGGTTTTATCACCCCTGATTTACAGTTTTGGAAATGGAGAGGATACATAAATTCTTCAAGGTCACCAACATGATCATAGATGCCTGAAATTCCTTTAACAGTAAACAAAGTTCTTCATTCCGTACACAGAAGGTAGGTTTAAAGCCCTGAAGCATTTTTGGAGATGGAAAATTCAGAATGATGACTGGCTTCTGGGGCCTGCGTGTTCCCTGTAGCCTGACAGGAACATTACAGGTGTGAGGGCTCAACCTCGGCTAATGGGTATGCTTTTGTCTGAAGTGGTTCAAGGTTGTTGGCACCAGCCTGGAAAGTTCCAGCTCCTGCTGCTGTTGGATGGGCTCTCATCTAAGCCTCAACCTTCAGAAGCTTTACCTGGAGTCTTCTACCTCTGCTCCCTGCTTTGAGGATTAACCTCAGACCTGGTACTCACAGCATTCAAAGAACTCTGCTTGGCCCTTTGCTATTTCGAGGCTTAAATTTTGCTGTATGTTGCAGCTTAACAGTTTTACCTTTTTTAGTGAATAATCTTTTGATTTGGTTTTATAATATTACCTGCTTTTTAAATTTTTTAAACTGTAAATAATGAGATGATATAAGCAAAGCAATTGAGAGGAGAGCCGTACCCCAAACAGGGGAAACCAAGTGCTTATTTTCTATAGTTAGTTCTACACAGGCTTTTCCTATAGCCCTAAGGGGGACTCCTAGGCAAGCCTCAATAAACATTAAACTCAGTCAATTAAGACTGACAGAGCCACACTCATCACTGGTCCCGGTAATTTAGGAGAATAAAAACTAAATTTTCCTATGGAAGTGCATTGCAACTGGACTTCACACTAAATTATCATCTTTTCTGTTGTTATTATCAGCCACTTATTGATTGCCTACAAATGCCAGACTTTACATTTTATCCTCATCACTCAGCGAAGGAGGCATTTTCATCTGTGTGCTAGCTACTGGTAGGTATTATTTTCCCCTTTTTATAAAAGAAACAGGGGCTCATAAAGGTTAAGTAACTTGTCACTTTATGAGCTTGTGATCTTAGCAAAGCTATTTAACCTATCCAAGCCTGTTCTGTCAAGTATAAAATGGGAAAAATGGTAACTGCTAGAGCCTGTAGAGTACCCACAGCCCTAGTCCTCTGCCTGGCTCACGCTAGGCCCTCAATTAGCATTTCTTGAATAAATGAAATTCACAAGGTCTAAAGGTGATGAGAATTAGAAACACTGCATGAAAATGGACTAGAACATTCTGTGGCAAATGGTGGCTCAATCATTGTCATCCGGAGTTACACACTGGTAAGTAGCAGGCCAGGAATTCCAGCTTTGTCTCTCAGTCTCCAAATACCTCAATTCTTTTCACTATCCTGTATCATGTTTAAGATCATGGCATTCTTATGTTTCCAGAATAATCTGGAGACTAAAGACATACAATAGCAAAAATTCATGGTGTCTCCCAAGCATGACCACCCAATACTGATCAGAGAAGGTGAGAAGAAAATAGGAGAAAAGTTCTACGCAAGTCAGACCTTTCAATGAAATTTCTCAGCAATGCTTCCAGCAAAGTTCCCTATGACGTTTTCTAGAAGGATTAAGTCTGTAATTAGTAGAATCCCCTTTAAATTTAGGTGGATTCTCAAAAAAAATCAAATTAAATAGATCCACCTTTTGTCAAGGCAGAATATCTGAGATGATTTTTTATATGGTTAATAGTTATTGAATTGTACTATTTTCAAGGCAAGGTTTTAACCACTCCATGTGGATTAACATCTTTAATCCTGATGACAACTCTACTGTTTAAGTAATACTAGTGTCCTCATTTTCCAGTGCAGAAGAGTGAAGCACACAGGGGTCTAGGAACATGCTCAAAGTTACACTGTGAATAAGAGTTTAGCAGAGATTTAAACCCAGGCATTCCAGTGCCAGAGACCACTATGCTATACAGTCCCTCTGTATATGCCTTTCCAGACTCCTTTGCTTTAAAGAAACTTAAGAAATGGCTAAGTTTAAAACTGTGCCTAATGAGTTCTTTTCAATAAGATGACTACACCATGCTAGGTTACCTCCCATCTACCTGTGACATAACTCCGTAGCCTTCCAAGACTAACAGCCCTCTTTACCTCCTTGAAAATACTAAGCCCCTTTGGCAGAAGAACCTCCCATACCTGACTGTCATCTGAAGAGAGCCTCTAATTGCATTTGCAGACTTACTTAGGAAAGAACCAGGTACTTTTTAGGCACGCCTGACTTTCTATAAAGCCAAGTGATCAGTGTGCAGAGCTTAGACCTTAGAACTAATCATCTACAGGAATGTTTTCACCAGCTGAACTTCTCAAAGAATCTGAGCAGCCCAAAGGCTACCTGACTAGAAACTTGTTTTTCTATCTGTACAACCTACCCATGATAACATTCCTAGAGTCACCACGCTGCACTACTCCAGCACATGTCATTCACGTAATCCACATGAAGGGAGCTGCCTGGATCGGTGCAGTACTCACCCTGAGCAGTTGTGAACAACAACCCAAACTCATCTAACGGCGATCTCATAGCAATTTTCTCTGCCTGCCCCACAGTCTTACTCACCTAGTCTCCTCTTGATGGTACCCAGTTCTTGGAGACCATTAGTCAAATTGTCCTTTAAAATTCTTGGGAATTCCCTGGCAGTCCAGTGGTTAGGACTCCACACTTCCACTGCAGGGGGCACGGGGTTCAATCCCTGGTCGGGGAACTAAGATCCCACATGCTGTGTGGCATGGCCAAAAAACAAAAAGTTCTAAAGCTCCCTTATGTTTACCATATAATTGATAGTTTTTTTTCTTTCCTGTGGAAAACAAATGGAACTAGAAAATGATGACTGCTGTCTATTGTTCTTAAGATGTGTACGTCCTTCTCTAGAAGATACAGTTCAATATAGAAAGAATGAAATGTTAGCCAAGTACCTGTAAGAAATATCTTTGTCCAAAATTATACTATGGGCATATACCCAGAGAAAACCATAATTGAAAAAGACACATGCACCCCAATGTTCATTGCAGCACCATTTACAATAGCCAGGACATGGAAGCAACCCAAATGTCCATCAACAGAGGAATGGATAAAGAAGATGTGGGACATATATACGATGGAATATTACTCAGCCATAAAAAAGAATGAAACTGGGTCATTTGCAGAGACGTGGATGGACCTAGAGACCATCATACAGAGTGAAATAAGTCAGAAAGAGAAAAACAAATATCGTATATTAATGCATATATGTGGAATCTAGAAAAATGGTATAAATGATCTTATTTGCAAAGCAGAAATAGAGACACAGACGTAGAGAACAAATGTATGGGCGGGGTGAATTGGGAGACTAGGATTGACCTATATACACTATTGATAATATGTATAAAATAGACAACTAATGAGAACCGACTGTATAGCATAGGGAACTCTACTCAGTGCTCTGTGGTGGCCTAAATGGGAAGGAAATCCAAAAAAGAGGGGATATATGTATACATAGAGCTGAGTTACTTCACTGCACAGCAGAAACTAACACAACATTGTAAACACAACACAACACAATAAAAATTAATTTAAAAAAATAAACTCTTAAAATTAAAAAAAATTATATCAGCTTCCTATTTAATATTGCTACTAAAAAGCAGAAAGTGGCCTGCCTCTGGAAGCACCTCTATGGAGGCATGCAATTATGATTGGATATCATTCCTGCCAATCACTTCTGTTCAGAAGAGCTCAACAAAAGGGTAAAATTGCCAAAACCCTACAAAGGAATGACCCTATCCCTCACCTCCATCAATAAAAAGGAAGGGGCCAAATATGGCTGGACATTTGTAGAAAAAATTAAGAAAAAGAACCCAGAAAGAGAGCTGATCCAATGTGGTAATATATAAATGCTGTGTTATCCTTTTTTAGATACAGAACAAAGAGTCAGAAGAATAATCTTTTGCTGATTTACATCTGTAGGTAACTAGATTTGCTTCTTTTTCTTAATTTCAAATATATGTTAAACTTAACCCAAATGGAGATACTCCTAATATTTGGCATCATTTAAAGCAATATCCCAGACTCTTTAGTAGAACACCTACATCCAAGGCCATAGAATGTCACTGCATCGCCCCACGGCCGGCAGTTTTTTCATTAAGCCACTGACCTCTCAAGATGGACTGGTCAAGGAGGTCTATATTCTCATCTCATAAGAAATTGATCTGGTGGTTATGACTCAGCCAGATGGATCTGGCCTTGACGTGCAACCTGGAAGTGTTAGTAAATCATCACCTACATGAACCAGTTTATTTAAAAGACTCTCCTCGGTGGGGTATAAACATAACAAGTTATTTTCTTTCTCTCCAAAGCCTCCTAAGTGGCTCCCCTCTTCTCCAGTGTAGCAGAGCATTTAACAGTGTCCTGGGAAAGGCTCCATAACTTCTTAATCACCTTCTGTTTTCAATAGTTTGTTCAATCTGATTTCCAATCTCATATCATATTTAAAGCTCTCCCCACTCATTATTGCTCAGTCTGTGGTAGGATGGATGTGAAGGAAGTAGAGGAAAATATATTATTTAACTTATCTTCCTCCTTTACCTTAGAGTGAACATCAGCGATCTCCCTCTAGGACATTCCCTCCTCCACTGGGTCTCTCCCCCTTCAGATGAAAGGGACAAGCATCTCTTACTTGAATGGCATTACTGGGTACCACTGGCCACGGGTGTGCAATCTGCAGAAAACGTCCAAACCCTCACATGTGAGACACACATGTGAATCTTTCAGCTGACTCTGCAAGGTGTCCTCCATGTACAGTCCCTGGACCTGAGGAAATGTGGTTCCAGCCTGACCTCTTTGCTGGCCCCCTCTCAACAGAGTGGTATATGCTAAAGCCCTTTTTGTAGGGTTGCCCCTCATACTCTGTGGGGTCCAGAGAAGACAGCTTAAGCCCAGCTACTCCTTGGTACCTCTGTGACCAGTGAGAAATTCACATGTCCTTCCTTGCCATGCGGAATGCTGGGAAGGTAGGCTACTCCCCCCCTCCCCGCCCTGCCTCCTCTCAGCCCTGCTATTTCACATCAGTTCTCCTTTTCCCTTCTGAGATAAGCACAGGGATACACCAAGTCCTTTGACAAATCTAACTTCTATCCTTGAGTGACAGTTTCCCCTTCTTGCAGGCACCTCAAGTGTCTCAGAGGAGTTTTCCCAGGTCCCCCCATTTCACCTTGAGAAGCCGAAGCACCTTTCTTCTGCTTAGTGTTATTCTTCCCATCCCCTGCCCCAAATATCACAGCACCGCACTCCTCAGGGCTATGCTGTGTGTGCCTGCAAAGCTCCCCCTTCCCTCATCCCATCTCTCATAGACTGGAATTGGGGACCAGAAGGCTGGGGTAATGACTGGAGGTAGCAAGGCTTCTGCCCTTTAGCCCTGAGTGAGGTGGGGGCTCTCTATTATGATGGCTCTCTTAAGAACAGAGGTTTAGAGAACTCCCTGGTGGTCCAATGGTTAGGACTCCACGCTTTCACTGCTGAGGGCACAGGTTCAATCCCTGGCTGGGGAACTAAGATCCCGCATGCCGAACAGCATGCTCCCCCCAACCAAAAAAAAAATATATATATATATATATATATATAGAATAGAGGTTTAACCTAGCTTTGAGATCTAGTCTCTATGTCCCAGGCAAAAAAATGCCACTGAACATCCTGTTACATATACAAACATGGTCCAAGGTTTGAGGAGGCAAAGGGCTGCTTTTTCCATGATCTCTGGAATATATCTGGTAAGGACTAAAAATCTCTAGGATGTGATAAGATAAAGTCAAATACAGACTCTGACCTGATAATCTTCATTTGGGGGTTTTAAAACCTTGTTTATACAGAGCCAGAGATCTAGAGAGTGACTGCCTCTTGCTAAAGTTTGAGTCCTTTATTAAAATATGATCACTGGGCAATGTAGAGACAAGGGGGCTTGATGTCACTGATCCTGGTAACATTAAGAAGGACTTTTCTTAGTTACCTGATATAACCAATTAGAAGTCATTCCTTCTAATGCCAATATGAACTCCTCCCCAATAAAAGAAGATCAAATGTGTCTTTTTTTTATATGAACTGTTTTTTTAACATCTTTATTGGAGTATAATTGCTTTACAGTGGTGTGTTAGTTTCTGCAAATATGTCTTAATGTATATGCTGGGCTCTTCTTGTTGAGGTGTTCAAGGATTTTTCAGACATCCCAACCTGACAGTCTTGCAAAATTTTTATTATCTATGATCCCTTTACCTGACATTATAATCTTAGGATGACTTAGAATTCTTTTCTAGACCGTGCCTCACTGGTACACTTCAGCTGGAGTGGGTACACCCTCAGCCTGACCCTGAGCTATGCCTTAGCACAGACTTACAGTGGTTGTTAATGTATCATTTGCTTTTGATTCCAAGACAAAAACATTCACAACCTACTATGTGTTCTGGATACAAATCCCAGTAATATTCCCTCAGGTTCTTTATCATAATTTCTTAAGAATCGGCATGGATAGGAATTAGCTCTTGAGACTTAAAATTCAGATCCTATAAATGATGGAGAACAAGGGATAAGACATAGATCTTTAGGCAACTTTCTAAAGCTTTTAGAAAGATGTTTTAAAACTGGGTTCTACAAAGCCCTAGCATTTCACAGAGGTATCACAAGAGCCTTCATGGTCGTGGCTCTTCCCACTCTCTCTCTCTCAATTACACATTTTCAATCAGATTTCATCAGCTTTGTAGATGAGGCTTAATGTTTTGTATGGGGGAAAAATGGTTTTGCTACCCCAGCATAAACATTTTCTATGTGAATTTCTTTAGCTGAACCAAATAAATATTCTCTTGCCTTATCAAATAAGAATAAAAGCTGCCTGAAGGAGCAACTGAACTTATTTACCAATCAACTATCATAAAAAAGTGTTAACTATGCCAAAAAGCAGTCATCATTTTTGCAATTCACTCTTCAGTATTCAGCTGTACCAAATAACTTCTTTCAGCTCTTACTTGGCCACAGAAGTGCCTTTACAGAACTATAATATTATGCCTTGGCCTTTATCAGGGGTCAATATAAGGAACCTCAATACGACAACATTTCTTCCTTGTTTGTGAAGGTGCTGCTGAAGACTTTGTCCATGTCCCTTACATAAAGATACATGTCATGAACTCCCCTTAGAGTTGGGGCTAGAAAAATCTTCTATGTTCCTTTTTTTAAGATACCAAAGAATTTGTCATTTAGATTTGCCTTTAGCTGCCAAAAAACTGAAAGTTAAATCTGGGCACGGGGTCAGAAGGGAGGACCTATATTCAGGATGCTGTGTTTTCTGACCCAATTATCAATTATCACCCGGCTCTTCATTAATTCAGCCAACATTAATTTAGTACTTAGGTGCCAAGTACTGTGGTAGGCACCAAGGGCACAAAGATTAACACGATGCTTTCCCTGAAAGAGATCTTGGTTAAATGGCTGTTGTTCTTCTATCTTCATGATCTTTGTGTATACATCTACTTTAATTTGTAACCTATCTCATATCTGTTTTCCAAAACAGATATGGTATCACAGGCAAGTAAATGAATTAGCATGACCTGGTAAGAGAAGGCATTGATTTAAATTTGCCTACAGGGGTAGGTAAGTTATATTGTTTTCTCTTAGCCTCCTGAATCATCTCACAGACTGAACCTCTCTTCCAATCCATCCTACAATCAGATTAATTTTCCTAACAGGCCTTTTCTGATCACATCACTCATCTATTCAAAAGTATTAACTGCCGCACCACACACTTGTCCTCAAAATAAAATCAACAAAAAACAGTAGCAAGTCAGAGGTAGTCTTAAGAATATGGAACCTGCCTAAATGTTTCATCCCTCATATGTACTTATGAGTGGATGGGAATGGGTAACCCATTCCTAGACTAAAATAGGCACATTCAACTGCCTAAGGCCTTGTCATTAAAAAAAAAAAAAAAAAAAGATTACAATAGATACATGTGTACTTTCGCCTAAAATTCAACTTTTTATCCATTTGGGATCTTATAACCACCATGTAGCTTATTCACTTTATTTCCCAGTTTTGCCCACATTCATATCATCACCACTACCACCAAAGGGGAGAGGGAGGAATGATTTTGCAGTTTCGAATTTAGTTTCAAACGTGCTTGAAAATCTGACTCCTGGAAACAGAGGGGCTCTAAGAGGTCCCTTGAGATGCAGACTGGTTTCTTTCCTTTAGTCAGGAAAGGCATTCATTTTACCCTTTATAAATTCAACAACTTTAGCAAACCAAAGTTCAAGGTCACCCAGCCAATCAGCACCTATATTGTTGGTTTCAGCTTCCTCCCATGGTACCTCTATGAAGAAGAATGCCAGCCCATGAGCCACTACAGGAAAGCAGTCCATGGTGACTGTCCACCACCCATCAGTGCAATTCTCTTGCAGATAGTCCTTAATTGAAAGTTTCCACAGAGAAAGATGGTGTTCCTAGATCTTGTTATTTTCAGAAAAGTCTAAGATGTCTTCTCTATATAAAGGAAGGTTTTCTTTATTTTAAATGCACAAGATTGCCCAGAATGACAATATATATGGCCCATTTGCAGTATCTGATGTGTCTATAGTTATTTAGTGTCATATAGAAAAGACCTGATACCTTATGATAAGATTTTAGTAGCAATTTCATAACCCAATTATATGTTATCATTAAGAAGAAAATCCTTTAGCCAGTTTACTCTGATTTCCGCTGTAATTCTTCCACTTTTCTAGCCAGAAAATATGTTAGGAAGCTAATTTCTTTCTCCTCCAGATTTGTGTATCTAGTACATAGAATAGAAATCTCTATTTCTACACACCCTTGAGCCCAAGGGTGTGTAGGACTTCTATGTCATAAATTAGAATAGACTCTATTATTTAGAAAAGTATATTTATGGGGTTAGGAATACTAACAAGACTTGAGAAATAAATTCTTCATTTAATTTAGTTATCAGATACAGTTACCCAGTGAACTACAGAAAAAAAATGATGTTAGCCTTTAGATGTTTATGGTTCTAGGGACAAATAGGAAACACAATGCAAGACTGTACTGCAAAATATTTTCAATAAAGCAGACATTTCTGATTTAGTACAATCCTCTGTAACAGCAAGCCAATCGTAAAATATACAGCATAGTGATGTTGCTTTAGAAAATGTACAAACACCTTACACTGCAATCAACTATATCTAGAGGGGAAAAAAAAGATGATGGCTGGAAGGTTTTTCCTGCCATGCTCATTAGAGAGCATTTTTTAATTACATTCACATTCTCAGATTACTTATTTGCATGCACAGTGAACAACGGAGAGAAAAAAAAACCTTAAAGTGGATATGATTTGCTGCAAACTACTGAGAAAAATGTGAACTTATGTCAATTCCTTACACAGGATAAAGCAGCTGAGGAAGAAGAAGACCTCCAAGAAGATGAAGCACCCTGACGCCCCTTAAACTCAGGAATTCACTCCTGACCCAAAAGATAGCACTAAAATGTGACAAAACATTCACTGTTTAGAGATTTTACTTATTTGTTGATTGCCTGTAGCACAAAGAGGTCTCAAGTTCTCTGTAAACATGGAACCCAAACTTGTCTAATCCAGATCTGAAGGATAGATATGAACATTCTGACAATGTCTTCCTCTGCATAGTAATTCATCTCCTGTTTAAAGATCTGTGTTATGCTATTCTGAAATTCAGGGTCACTCTCCCATAGAAGTGAGGCATAGAGCTGTGATGGGGGCAGTGTATAATTTTAGGCTATTTGTACACAGCTGCCGCTACTTGCATGGGTAATTGCTTTTGCCCAAATCACCAGCATAATTGTGGCTCTAAAGACATAGATTTGAAAGCCACTGAAGTGTCAAATTATATTACAAAAATAGAGCCAGTGCTCTAGAAAATATTCATGTTTTAATTTTAATCAAGCTCCAAGAATGTGTTGAACCCTGCTCTAGGGCAAAAAAAAAAAGCCAAAATGTTGTGATATGTTGATGCCTAGCCTGACAAACAGAGGAGGGACGCTAGCTGCATATTCTATAGTAAGACTACATTAATAATTCTAGTAGCACCACCTCGCCTGGTGCCTGGCATTCAATAATTTTGTTTGTAATGAATGAATATAACTTCTAATTTCTACAATTTAAATTGGAAATTTGGGATCTGAAGGTAGAAGGACCAGCTATGGTTCTTCCAAGAGGTGGCTGGTGAAGGTTGTCCAAAGCAGAGTGGTGACTACAACAAAACTGGATTTATCTGCTACCTCTGGTATATGTTTGGCACACTGACCCCCTGACCTATCACATTACGTTATTCTATCAGGTGAAGAGGAACATGAGTATCTACTCTGGAAAATACTGCAACCTAATTAGACAAGATTTCTGAGAAGAACAATAACAGGGATATAAAATCAAAACACTAAAGCAATTGTGTGATACAAACAAAGCAATGTATTATAGTTGAAAAGAATGTAAGATACAGAGTATAAAGACATGTTCAGGTCCCAAGGACTGCCATTTATGTGCTATGTGCTCTTAGTCAAATCACTGAAACTCTAACTGGTAATATATTTTTATTAGTAATGGATTGCCTGCAGGTGAACAACTGTGAGTGCTGTTTTCACATAGGAAGTCCAGGAGTATGGAGTTGTGGGAGTTGGTTTGGTGATTTAAGGATGCCAGGGTCATGGTTACTGGAGTTCTCTTGGCCTTTCCCTCTGGTCCTAAGAAATCTGTGATAGCTCTAGCTCTAACAGTTATGTCTGTTATAAGAGGAGGAAGGGGGACAGAAGGGGACAGAAGTTTCATTGGAAGAGAAAAAGCTCTTGAGACCCAAGTAAGACTTCCGTTTATAGTTCATTGGCTACAACTGTGTCACATACCACCAGCAGCGAAGGAGGTTAGGAAATGTAGGGTGTTTTTAAGCTGGACACATTTCCAGTCCAGTCACAACTGGGGTTATGTTAGTAAAGAAGGGAGATTGGAATGAATAGGTAACTAGCAGTGTCTGCCTCAACATTCTTTAGAGACTTGGTGTTAAGGATTATATGAGATAACATATTTGAAAACGTTCTGTTAACCATAAAGCTAAACAAAATTGGTTTTTAATTGAGGTGTAGTTCATGTACAATATTATTTAGGTTTCAGGTGTACAACATAGTCATTCACATTTTTTAAAGGTTATATTCCATCTATAGTTATAAAATATTAGCTATATTCCCTGTGTTGTACAATATACCCTTGCAGCCTATTTATTTTACACATAGTAGTTTGTGTCTCCTAATCCGCTACCCCTACCTTGCCCCTCGTCCCTTCCCTCTCCACACTGGTAACCACAAGTTTGTTTTCTATATCTGTGAGTCTGTTTCTTTCTTGTTATATTCACTAGTTTACTTTTTCGATTCCACATCTAAGTGATATCATACAGTATTTGTCTTCCTCTGTCTGACTTATTTCAATTAGGTTAATACCTTCCAAGTCCATCAATGTTGTTGCAAATGGCAGAATTTCATTCTTTTTTATGGCTGAGCAGTATTCCAAAAGTTGAACTCTTTTTAAGGGCAATAAATATTATACTATTTTCATGTACATACAGTATCTTGGAAAATGACCTTAAGATAAAATATATACTATATTTTAACTAACATATAAGCATATTAACTAATATATAGTATATTAGGTCACACACACACACCTGAAGCAAATGGGAGGAATTAATTTCTTTTCCTTATGTACTGAGATAATAATGTAAATTAAAACCATATGTGATTCAGTTATGGTCTATAACATTAATGCAAAGTATAGGAGTTTTTTAAGTTTTGCTTAATTTTTTATGTAAACACATTATTTATCTTTGATGACTCAGGTTTTTGCCTAAAAATGGAGTATATATGCCTTTACTTCATTTACATGTTATACAACTGAATAGTAATTATGCAGTTTGTAAATTAAAATGCCTTGAAACACTATCCTCTCCCTCAAAAAATAAAAATACAACTATAAAAAATTTTAAGCACAAAATTTTAAATAATTTAACTTCAGTATCCAAAAATATATAATAGACAATGTATTTTTTCTTTCAAGAAGTCAATTTTTTCATATCCTAGAAAATGGTTTGGGAAAAAGATCATTTTTTTTAATAAAAAAATCAATGCAGGAAAGAAGAAATTAGCAAAATATTCTGTCACGGTGACAACTAATTATAGTGCCCTATGAAGAAGCAGTTGGCACAGTTACTTGATTTTTATTGACTATCAGAGCATAGATAGATATTAAAATGCAGTTTGAATGTGCATGATGTTAAAGTGGCAAGTGACATTAAGAAGTAGACATTTAGAAGGCCTCAGAAATCACCTTGCCCACACCTACACCTAACCATGGCAGCAATACCTCTGCAGTCAAGTCTGCCTCCCTGAGTCTCATCAGTTCACTTATTACCTCGGGGTTTTTGCACTTGCTGTCTCCTCCTCATTTTTCCACATGGCTGTTTCCTTCTCATCATCCCAGTGCTGATTCAAATGTCACCTCCATAGAGATGCCTTCTGGGAACATCCTGACTAAAGAGCTGACCTCCTCCAGCCTTTCCCACCCCGAAAGAGTCACTCACCATCATCTCACTTTTATTTCTTCATTGCATTTACAATTCTTGACATATTTTATTTGGTTTATCCTATGCCTCCCCACTAGTCTAGAATATAAACTCCACAAAATCAGGGGCACTGTCTGTCTTGTTTATAGCTCTACCTCTAGTACCTAAAACAGGGTTCATCACAAAGTAAGTGCTCCATAAATATTTGTTGAGTGGGAAAAAAGATATATGTGCATTCTATAAACCAAAAGTTTATATAACCACTTTAGATATTTGGCAAGGACTAAGTTGCTGCATATAGGTGTACATAGTAGGTAGTATTTCAAATCATAAATGTAATTTTCATATAATAGTTCATTAAAACATATTCTATTGGCACATTTCTACTGAGGGAAGGACTTTAAGTACCTAAGGAAAATTGAAGAGCTGACCCAGACATTCCCCTGGTGAGTTCTTCAAAATTTATTAGCATATAAGAACATATTTTTCCAGGCACTGTCAGCTCTCCATGGGAACAGAATAAAGTCTTCTCAGATCTATAAGCTAAATTCCTTAGACAAAGGACTCTCAAATTGCTATGTCCCCTTAAATCTGCATCTTGTATCTTAGATCTAGATCTCTGTTCTTCAGATTCATTTCTCCCCTACCCAACCCAGTTATAAAGACATAGTTGTGAAACTATAACTGGTCTTATTTTGGACGTTTCTTCTTTTTCTCACCTTTAGTTTCCAAGACAGGATGGTAAAGGTAATATATGTAATTAAAAGCAAAACAGAATGTTAACCTCCTTAATTATCTCCAACACTTAAGGTTCATGTACTTCCAGTACAAAGGAAAAGGCACTGGAAGATAGGAAGCATTCGACTCCTTCCTCAACTCAGTTAAAGCAAGAAAGAGGAAATGTTCATCTTTCACTGAAATACTCCAGTTTAGAAGTAAAAGGTAATAACTTCACATATTATACAGGTATGACAACTGAATTCTTAATCTAATACGGAGTTCTAAAAAAATTATTAGAGTTCAGGTTGTCAAAAACTCATTATAGAAGAACCATAATTTCTTCCTGTCCCATGGTATAAGTTGGCATAGCACTGAAGAATTCTTCTGTTTCTGTACATGCATCAGATGTGGCTAAAAGACATTTTTTTAGCACTCAAGTTGTTTCCTTAAAGTATTGGCTTATGCAGTGTTGTAGTCAATCACTTGCCAAAAGATGGGTTCAGGGGAGAATAAAACAGAAACTAAACAATGGATTTTAATAATCCTGAAGAAACTAACATTTGAGGTAATGGCCATTAATAAAAATAGTCATGCTATCATTACCAGAAGAACTGCCACCATAAACTGAGGAGACTATGGTGAATTACTGAGCATCATAAAATTCTTAAGTATCTTGTAGGATACATTTCCCCATTTAGGGATTACAACTCAGGAAGAAACATTCTAAAAGGAACAGCCTGTTCCTTTGAGTGTCAGAACTCCAGGTTGTTTTAATAGAAGGCAACAATAAATATTTTTTATGGCAGAATCTGAATAATAGGCTTGAATTCTCTATCAAGTCTCAGCTTTCTAACTAAGCTCAGTGCAAACAAAGTAAAGTAGTAGAGAAAGACAATGTTTGATGCTCCTAGATTGCCCCATGATATTCCTATTCCTACATTCTTGGATGCACTGCCCCTGGAACTCTGTATCTTCAAGTATCTCCTCTCACCTCTGTACCTTTACCCAACCCATTCAACTCAAGCAATATGACATCCTCTGTGTGCCAGGTCCCAACCAGATCCCATGTTTTTTAGAGCTAAGAGGGCAAGGTGGTTGGTGTTAAGGATATATCTGAAGTCCTTCCTGAAAATCTCCTGGGAACCTGGCCATGCAACTGCCCTTTCCCCCCACCAGGAATATCTCTCTTGACCTTTCTTCTTTCCCTAACAGCTCTATGATCCCAGATGATAATTAAGTACAAGAAAAAGTCAATATGTCTATGAGCAGGCATGTAGCCAGCTGATAAAAGAGATTTCTACCAAGGTTCAGTGTCACTTCCTGTATTAGTCAGGGTTCTCCAGAGAAACAGAACCAATGGATTATAAAAGGAGAGTTCCTCATAGTAATATGAGGAACTGGAAGCTCCCGCAACCATGGAGGCTAAGAAGTCCCACAATCTTCTGTCTGCAAGCTGGAGACTGAGGAAAGCCAGTGGTATAAATCAGGTCAAGTCCTAAGGCCTGAGAACCAGAGGAGCCAATAAGGGAAATCCCAGTCCAAGGGCAAAGGAAGATGAAATGAGATGTTCCAGCTCAAGCAGTGAGGCAGAAAAAGGGGCAAATTCCTCCTTCCTCTCACTTTTGTTCTGGTCAAGCCCCCAAAGACTGGATGATGCCCACTCACATTGGGGAGGGCAATCTATTTGTCTGAATCCATCGATTCAAATGTTAATGTCACCCAGAAACACCCTCACAGACACGCCCAGAAACAATGCTTAATCTGGGCATCCCACTGCCCACTCAAATTGACATATATAATTAATTAACCATCATACCTCCTAAGAAAATCTTCCCAAAATCCTTCAGGTAGTTTCTCACTCTTACATTCTGTTCACACTTGTCTTAAAGGCCTTGGCCAGTTGCAATTATTTGGTGTCTCCTAATAAAGTGTCATCTCTTCATAATCATCTCTGTGCCCTTACCTTAGCAGAGCACCTGTCACAGAAAATACTGAATAAATGTTGCTAAATATGAATGGGTTAGAAAACAATGAGAAATTGTTTTTCACTGCCATCCAGGGGCTCCAAGTCATGCAAAGGAGATGAGGCACGCATATAGATAACTCTGATATATGACAGAGAGTAACGTGTCATAAGAGAAAGGTACAAACACTTACTGCCAGTTTCTGACTTCAATATGATCAGCTGCAGGTGCGCATGAGTGTGAAGGCAGGTGTGTCTCCTATAGGTATGTCCCTGAGCAGCTCTGCGTCCTTACCTGTGAGAGGGGTCTGAAATTAGGTCTTGTTGCTCTCAGGGTGGTATTTCAAGGGCAAATACACATTTAAAGTATAAGACTTAATCACTATCTCAAAGACACATCTGCACTCCCAAGGTCACTGAAGCACCATTCGCAATAGCTAAGATGGGAAAACAACCTAAATGTTCAGCAACAGATGAATAAAGAAAATGTGGTGTACATAAACAATGGAATTTTATTCAGCCTTTAAAAAGAAGGAGACTCTGCCATTTCTGATAATATGGATGAAACTTGAGGACATCATGCTGAATAAAATGAGCCAGACACAGAAAGACAAATATTGCATGACGTCACATATATGTGGAATATGTGTGTGTGTGTGTACTTTTAAGGCAAACTCATAGTAACAGAGAGTATAATAGCAGTTACCAGAGCCTGAGGCACAGGGGGAAAGGGAGAGATTTTTTCAAACGAAGAAGGAAAAAAAAGTAGAATAGTGGTTGCCAAGAGGTAGGGCAAGAGGGTATTGGGAGTTATTATTTACTGAGTACAGTTTTCAGTTTTATAGAATGAAAATAATTCTGGAGATGGATGGTGGTGACAGTTGCACAGCAATAAGAAGGTACCTAATACCACCAAACTGTACACTTAAAAAGATTAAGATAGAAAGTTTTATATTATGTGCATTCTACCACAATAAAAAATAATCTGATGTATAAAATACTACCAGAAAAGAAAAATACTTCAGAGTGAAGAATGCCTGAATGTATATCTACAACAAAAGCACAGTGAATGAGAGGATTGCTCTTCTGTATATTAAAGAAAGGTGAAATTTTTGGAATTTTTTTAAAAAGAAGAAAATAAGAGAAGACACATCCTCCCCAACCCCCACTCACTATCCCTTTCCTTATTTACTTTCGAAGATTTGTAATTTTAAGTTCTTTCTCTCTTCGAAATACATGTAAATCTTTTTAAAAGGTAAGTCAATCTCTTGCTGACTTTAAAACCCAGGAACCTCTTCCTCAAAGACCTGGGAACCAACTCTATGAAATGTAATTATCTAGGAAGATAGCACCCCAACTTCCTATATCTGTTGGGAGGGCAGGAGCCTAACTTCAGTGGGAAATTCGTACCAAATTGCAAGAACTACCTCTTGTCATGAGAAGAGCGTATATCCTCTGGATAAAGTCAATATACTAACATAGATGGTCACCTCAATTACCAGGTGAATATATGATAAACTATGCTTGACAAGTGGTACTGTCTAGTCTCCTAACTTGAGGACTAGTTACTATTTATCTGGAGGACACATAATGATTTGTATCTGCTTAGCTATACAAAAGGCTGAGATTGTTTCCATTTTTTTTTTTTTTTTTTTTTTTTTTTTTGCGGTACACGGGCCTCTTACTGTTGTGGCCTCTCCCGTTGCGGAGCACAGGCTCCGGACGCGCAGGCTAAGCGGCCATGGCTCATGGGCCCAGCCGCTCCGCGGCATGTGGGATCTTCCCGGACCGGGGCACAAACCCGTGTCCCCTGCATTAGCAGGCGGACTCTCAACCACTGCGCCACCAGGGAAGCCCTGTTTCCATCTTTATAATCTCTTAACAGATCACCTGTGATACACATGACATTCTGGTTTAATACTTATTCAGTAATAAGAGTGTTGTCATTCTCTCTACCTTTGTAGAGAGGTTTCCTAAGTTGGAAGAATATGTTGTTTTTAATTTTATTTCCCCAACAGCATCCAGCATGAACACTGAAATGCCCAGTGCATTGCAGCCTTTCTCTAGTCACCAGCAAATCTGCCTTGTTTATTTGATTGGGGTTCCTCTTTGGATTCTGAAGTCATAAAGTAATAAAATCTTACCATTTAGAAGGAATTTAGATGTCAACTAAGAATTTGGTATCTATTATGTGAATGTCCCTATGTGGCATTCTACAAAAAAGTCCAGCTTTTTTTTTTTTTTAAGGTTTAGATCTTTTAAGATCTAAGGAAAGGGAAGACTTATTCAAAGACAGAAATGAAGGAAGATGGCACTGCAAGTAAAAGATGCAGCGTGAACAAAGTACAAAGGAGGAAAATGGAGAACACTAAGAAGCTTGATCACATTGAAAAGTTGAATGCATGTAGGACCTTGGAAGACAGAACCAGTAATGTAAGTTAGGACAATAGTGCAGAGATCTACATGCCAGGAGGAAGAGTTTCCACTTGATGATCAAAATGTAACCCAGGCGGAGACCTTCAAGATGGCGGAGGAGTAAAACGTGCAGATCACCTTCCTCCCGACAAACACATCAGAAATACATCTACATGTGGAACAACTCCTGCAGAACACCTACTGAATGCTGGCAGAAGACCTCAGACTTCCCCAAAGGCAAGAAACTCCCACATGTACCTGGGTAGGGCAAAAGAAAACGAAAAAACAGAGACAAAAGAATAGGGACGGAACCTGCACCTCTGGGAGGCAGCTGTGAGAGAGGAAACGTTTCCACACACTAGGAAGCCCCTTCGCGGGCAGAGACTGCGGGTGGCGGAGAGGGGAAAGCTTCGGAGCCGCGGGGGAGAGCACAGCAACAGGGGTGCAGAGGGCAAAGCGGAGAGATTCCCGCACAGAGGACCGGTGCCGACCAGCACTCACCAGCCCGAGAGGCTTGTCCGCTCACCCTCTGGGTGGGCGGGGCTGCGAGCTAAGGCTCAGGCTTCGGAGGTCAGATCCTAGGGAGAGGACTGGTGGCATGAACACAGCCTGAAGGGGCTAGTGCCACAGCTAGCCGGGAGGGAGTCCGAGAAAAACTCTGGAGCTGCCTAGGAGGCAAGAGACCATTGTTTGAGGGTGCACCAGGAGAGGGGATTAGGAGCACTGCCTAAACGAGCTCCAGAGACGGGCACGAGCCACGGCTATCAGCGTGGACCCCAGAGACGGGTATGAGATGCCATGGCTGCTGCTGCCGCCACCAAGAAGCCTGTGTGCAAGCACAGGTCACTACCCATACCTCCCCACCCGAGAGCTTGGGCAGCCCGCCACGGCCAGGGTCCCGTGATCCAGGGACAACTTCCCTGGGAGAACACACAGAGCGCCTCAGGCTGGTGCAACGTCATGCTGGCCTCTGCCGCCGCAGGCTCGCCCCGAATCCGTACCCTTCCCTCCCCCCAGGCATGAGTGAGCCAGAGCCCCCTAATCAGCGGCTCCTTTAACCCCGTCCCGTCTGAGCGAAGAACAGACGCCCTCAGGCGACCTACATGCAGAGGTGGGGCCAAATCCAAAGCTTTTCCCCCCGGAAGCTGTGCGAACAAAGGAGAAAGGGAAATCTCTCCCAGCAGCCTCAGGAGCAGCGGATTAAATCTCCACAATCAACTTGATGTACCCTGCATCTGTGGAATACCTGAATACACAACAAATCATCCCAAATTGAGGAGGTGGACTTTGGGAGCAATTGTAGATTTGGGGCTTGCTTTATGCATCAAATTTGTTTCTGGTATCTTAGTTTAATATTTAGAGTTTATTATCATTGGTAGATTTCTTTATTGATTTGGTTGCTCTCTCCCTTTTTTTTATATATAAAAAAATTTTTTTTCCTTTTTCTCTTTTTGTGAGTGTGTATGTGTATGCTTCTTTGTGTGATTTTGTCTGCATAGCTTTGCTTTTACAATTTGTCCTAGGGTTCTGTCTGTCCTTTTTTTTTTAATTTTTAAATTTTTTTATTTTAATAACTTTATTTTATTTTTTCTTTCTTTCTTTTCCTTCTCCCTTTTCTTCTGAGCCATGTGGCTGACAGGGTCTTGGTGCGCCAGCCAGGTGTCAGGGCTGTGTATCTGAGGTGGGAAAGCTGAGTTCAGGACACTGGTCCACCAGAGACCTCCCAGCTCCATGTAACAGCAAATGGCAAAAGCTCTCCCAGAGATCTCCATCCCAACGCTAAGACCCAGCTCCACTCAACAACCAGCAAGCTACAGTGCTGGATACCCTATGCCAAACAACTAGCAAGACAGGAACACAACCCCACCCATTAGCAGAGACGCTGCCTAAAATCATAATAAGGTCACAGACACCCCAAAACACACCACCGGACACAGTCCTGCCCACCAGAAAGACAAGATCCAGTCTCATCCACCATAACACAGGCACCAGTCCCCTCCACCAGGAAACCTACACAACCCATTGAACTAAGCTTAGCCATGGGGGGCAGACACCAAAAACAACGGGAACTACAAACCTGCAGCCTGAGAAGAGGAGACCCCAAACACAGTAAGTTAAGCAAAATGAGTAGACAGAGAAACACACAGCAGATGAAGGAGCAAGGTAAAAACCCACCAGACCAAACAAATGAAGAGGAAATAGGCAGTCTGCCTGGAAAAGAATTCAGAGTAGTGATAGTAAAGATGATCCAAAATCTTGGAAATAGAATGGAGAAAATACAAGAAACGTTTAAGAAGCATCTAGAACTAAAGAGCATACAAACAATGATGAACAACACAATAAATGAAATTAAAAATTCCCTAGAAGGAATCAATAGCAGAATAACTGAGGAAGAAGAACGGAAAAGTGACCTGGAAGATAATATAGTAGAAATAACAACCACAGAACAGAAAAAAGAATGAAAAGAATTAAGGACAGTCTCAGAGACCTCTGGGACAACATTAAATGGACCAACATTCTAGTAATAGGGGTCCCAGAAGAAGAAGAGAAAAAGAAAGGGACTGAGAAAATATTTAAAAAGATTATAGTTGAAAACTTCCCTAATATGGGAAAGGAAATAGTCAATCAAGTGCAGGAAGCACAGAGAGTCCCATACAGGATAAATCCAAGGAGGAACACGCCAAGACACACATTAATAAAATTATCAAAAATTAAACACAGAGAAAAATTATTAAAAGCAGCAAGGGAAAAGCAACAAATAATATACAAGGGAAACCTCAAAAGGTTAACAGTTGATCTTTCAGTAGAAACTCTGCAAGGCAGAAGGGAGTGGTAGGACATATTTAAAGTGATGAAAGGGAAAAACCTACAACCAAGATTACTCTACCAGCAAGGATCTCATTCAGATTCGACAGAGAAATTAAAAGATTTACGGACAAGCAAAAGCTAAGAGACTTCAGCACTACCAAACCAGCTTTACAAGAAATGCTAAAGGAACTTCTCTAGGCAGGAAACACAAGAGAAGGAAAAGACCTACAATAACAAACCCAAAGTACCAAGTAACTTTTCCGACCACTATGCTATGAGACTAGATATAAATTACAGGAAAAAATCTGTAAAAAATACAAACACAAGGAGGCTAAACAATATACTACTAAATAACCAAGAGATCACTGAAGAAATCAAAGAGGAAATCAAAAAATACCTAGAAACAAATGACAATGAAAACACAACAACCCAAAACCTATAGGATGCAGTAAAAGCAGTTCTAAGAGGGAAGTTTATAGCAATACAATCCTACCTCAAGAAACAAGAAACATCTCAAATAAACAACCTAACCTTACACCAAAAGCAATTAGAGAAAGAAGAACAAAAAACCTGCAAAGTTAGCAGAAGGAAAGAAATCATAAAGAGCAGAAATAAATGAAAAAGAAATGAAGGAAACAATAGCAAAGATCAATAAAACTAAAAGCTGGTTCTTTGAGAGGATAAACAAAATAGATAAACCATTAGCCAGACTCATCAAGAAAAAAAGGGAGAATACTCAAATCAATAAAATTAGAAATGAAAATGGAGAACTAACAACTGGCACTGCAGAAATACAAAGGATCACCAGAGATTACTACAAGCAAATCTATGCCAATGAAATGGACAGCCTCGAAGAAATGGACAAATTCTTTGAAAACCTTCAGAGAATGAACAAGAATAGAAATTATAAACAGACCAATCACAAGCACTGAAATGGAGACTGTGATTAAAAATCTTCCAACAAACAAAAGCCCAGGAACAGATGGCTTCACAGGCAAATTCTATCAAACATTTAGAGAAGACCTAACACCTATCCTCCTCAAACTCTTCCAAAATACAGCAGAGGGAGGAACACTCCAAAACTCATTCTACAATCCCACCACCACCCTGATACCAAAACCAGACAAAGATATCACAAAGAAAAAAAACCACAGGCCAATATCACTGATGAACATAGATGCAAAAATCCTCCAAAAAATACTAGCAAACAGAATCTAACAGAACATTAAAAGGATCATCCACCATGATCAAGTGGGGTTTATCCCACGAATGCAAAGATTCTTCAAATACACAAATCAATCAATGTGATAAATCATATTAACAAATTGAAGGAGAAAAACCATATGATCATCTCAATAGATGCATAAAAAACATTTGACAAAATTCAACACCCAGTTATGATAAAAACCCTCCAGAAAGTAGGCATAGACGGAACTTACCTCAACATAATAAAGCCCATATATGACAAACCCACATCCAACATCATTCTCAATGGTGAAAAACTGAAACCATTAGCACTAAGACCAGGAAAAAGACAAGGTTGCCCACTCTTACCACTATTATTCAACATAGTTTTGGAAGTTTTACAATGGCAATCAGAGAAGAAAAAGAAATAAAACGAAGCCAAATCAGAAAAAAAGAAGTAAAGCTGTCACTGTTTGCAGATGACATGAGACTATACATAGAGAATCCTAAAGATGCTACCAGAAAACTACTAGAGCTAATCAATGAATTTGGTGAAGTAGCAGGATACAAAATTAATGCAAAAAAATCTCTTGCATTCCTATACAATAATGATGAAAAATCTGAAAGAGAAATTAAGGAAACACTCCCATTTACCATTGCAACAAAAAGAATAGAATATGTAGGAATAAACCTACCTAAGGAGATAAAAGACCTGTATGCAGAAAACTATAAGACACTGATGAAAGAAATTAAAGACGATACAAACAGATAGAGAGATATACCATGTTCTTGGATTGGAAGAATCAACATTGTGAAAATGACTATACTACTCAAAGCAATCTACAGATTCAATGCAATCCTTATCAAACTACCAAGGGCATTTTTCACAGAACTATAACAAAATTTTCTCAATTTGTATGGGAACACAAGAGACCCTGAATAGCCAAAGCAATCTTGAGAAAGAAAAATTTGTATGGAAACACAAAAGACCCTGAATAGTCAAAGCAATCTTAAGAAAGAAAAAGAGAGCTGGAAGAATCAGGCTCCCGAACTTCAGACTATACTACAGAGCTACAGTCATCAAGACAGTATGGTACAGGCACAAAAACAGAAATATTAAAAAAAAAAAAAAAACAGAAATATAGATCAATGGAACAGGATAGAAAGCCCAGAGATAAACCCATGCACATATGGTCACCTTATCTTTGATAAAGGAGGCAAGAATATACAATGGAGAAAAGACAGCCTCTTCAATAACTGGTGCTGGGAAAACTGGACAGCTACATGTAAGAGAATGAAATTATAACACTCCCCAACAGCACACACAAAACTAAGCTCAAAATGGATTAAAGCCCTAAATGTAAGGCCAGACACTATCAAACTCTTAGAGGAAAACATAGGCAGAACAGTCTATGACATAAATCACAGCAAGATCCTTTTTGACCCACCTCCTAGAGAAATGGAAATAAAAACGAAAACAAATGGGACCTAATGAAACTTCAAAGCTTTTGCACAGCAAAGGAAACCATAAACAAGACAAAAAGACAACCCTCAGAACAGGAGAACATATTTTCAAATGAAGCAACTGACAAAGGATTAATCTCCAAAATTTACAAGCAGCTCTTGCAGCTCAATATCAAAAAAAACAGACAACCCAATCCAAAAAATGGGCAGAAGACCTAAACAGACATTTCTCCAAAGAAGACATACGGATTGCCAACAAACACATGAGAGTATGCTCAACATCACTAATCATTAGAGAAATGCAAATCAAAACTACAAAGAGGTAGCACCTCACACCAGTCAGAATGCCCATCATCAAAAAATCTACAAACAATAAATGCTGGAGAGGGTGTGGAGGAAAGGGAACCCTCTTGCACTATTGGTGGGAATGTCAATTGATACAGCCACTATGGAGAACAGTATGGAGGTTCCTTTAAAAACTAAAAATAGAACTACTATACGACCCAGCAATCCCACTACTGGGCATATACCTTGAGATAACCATGATTCAAAAAGAATCATGTACCACAATGTTCATTGCAGCTGTATTTACAAAAGCCAGGACATGGAAGCAACCTAAGTGTCCATCAACAGATGAATAGATAAAGAAGATGTGGCACATATATACAATGGAATATTACTGAACCATAAAAAGAAACGAAATTGAGTTATTTGTAGTGAGGTGGATGGACCTAGAGTCTGTCATACAGAGTGAAGTAAGTCAGAAAGAGAAAAATACTGTATGCTAACACATATATATGGAATCTAAAAAAGAAAAGAAAAGAAAATGGTTCTGAGGAACCTAGAGGCAGGACAGGAATAAAGATTTGGACATAGAGAATGGACTTGAGCACACGGGGAGGAGGAAGTGTAAGCTGGGACAAAGTGAGAGAGTGGGATGGACATATATACATTACCAAATGTAAAATAGATAGCTAGTGGGAAGCAGCCGCATAGCACAGTGAGATCAGCTCAGTGCTTTGTGACCACCTAGAGGGGTGGTATAAGGAGGATGGGACAGAGACACAAGAGGGAGGAGATATCATGATATGTGTATATGTATAGCTGATTCACTTTGTTATACAACAGAAACTAACACACCACTGTAAAGCAATTATACCCCAATAAAGATGTTAAAAATAAAATAAAATAAAGTAAAAATTAAATTAAATTTAAAAAAAGTAACCCAGGTTGTCTCTGAAGGGAGCAACATATGATTTAGCAAGGATTTTCCATGATAAATACAAAAATGTATGTTCAGTGCTACACTCCCTTTTTATTTTTTTAATGTTTTTATTTTGTTATTGAAGTATAGTTGATTAACAATGTTTCACACGTACAGAAAAGTGAATCAGATATATATATATACACACACATATATATACACATATATATATTCTTTTCCATATTATTTTCCATTATAGGTTATTACAAGACATTGAATGTAGTTCCCTGTGCTATACAATAGGTGTAGGTCCTTATTGTTTATCTATTTCATACGTAGTAGTGTGTATCTGTTAATCCTAAATTCCCAAATTATCATTCCCCACCTTTCCTCTTTGGTAACCATAGGTTTGTTTTCTGTGTCTGTGAGTCTATTTCTGTTTTGTAAATAAGTTCATTTGTATCATTTTTTTAGATTCTACATATAAGTGGTACCATATGATATTTATCTTTCTCTGACTTACTTCACTTAGTATGATAATCTCTAGGTCCATCCATGTAGCTACAAATGGCAATAGTTCATTCTTTTTTATGGCTGAGTAATATTCCATTGTATATATATATCACATATTCTTTATCCACTCGTAGGTCAACAGACATTTAGGTTGCTTCTGTGTCTTGGCTACTGTAAATAGTGCTGCTGTGAACCTTGGGGTAATGCTACACTCTCTTTACAATTCTATAAAAATTATCCTTAATTCCAGACTAAATCTTCAAACACTAGAAGAAAAGATAAATCTCAACTTTTCATTGCTCTTAGGAGGTGGTCTCTTATCTGACCACAGTTATCAGCTTTATCTCCATAACAGCTAACAGCAGTTTTGGGGTGTTGTTATTGAGATGGCATGGCTGTTTAGAAGAACTATTTCTTTGTTTTCAACTCCTTATCTTCTGGGCCAGAGCAACCATTGCTCTCACTTTTCTTATGCTGTCACTCACAGTGGCTAAGGCCAGTGGTTCCAGTTTTCATTTGACCTTCCTTCTCATTTTCAGGGAAGTGCCTTACCTATTTAAAGATGATTTGCTGAAACCAAATGAGCAGTCACAGAAATGTAAGAACCCACAGAACGTCCTCTTTCATTTGTAAAATCTGCATTCAAAGACAGAGGCTTTTAAAGAGAGGCTGTTATTTAAGTAAAGCAAATACATCTGTTTGTTTTCCAAGTAATATAAATCTCTCACTGGCCTATCATAATTGCAATGGATCTTCAAAACGCTAGGCAAAGGAAGAAATGGATGTCAGCAATAACCATTTGTATTAACATGTCATATTTCTTTCGATAAGTATATTAAAAACACAAAGATTAAGGGTATGGAGAAGTGGGGGAAAGTTTCATGTTAACTCTTTCCTGTGACTTCATAAAAAGAATTTTCACTTCAACAGATGTTTCTATAATCAGAGCTGAGATCTAATTTATTTTTGGAAAACAGAGAAAATGAAACTGTTATGAATAGTCTTATTTCAGGCAATCAAAGAGAGTGGAACAAGAAATCTAGTATTTGATTTGTTTTTCACAAGCATGGTTCAAAGAACATCTGTGCTTATGCCTCAAATCCTTCTGTATAGGACTCTCTCTTAGAAGTTTTAGTAAGAGCTGAGTTCATTGATCTGCAATTTGGTAAACTTGAGGTTTTTGAAGGGCAGCCAAAGTTTCACTTAGGTTTGAGAGAGTTGTTGAGAAATTGAGAACATCTATCTTGTTCCTGGAGAACTTAAGATACATTTTTATACTCCGGACATCATTGTGACTTGCAGACAAAAGCCAGGCAGCCTTATTGAGACACTGAGTTCTTTTTAAAGAAATATTTCATTTAGTTTCTTTTTTTTTTTTTTTTTTTTTTTTTGCTGTATGCGGGCCTCTCACTCTGCTCCGGACGCGCAGGCTCAGCGGCCATGGCTCACGAACCCAGCCGCTCCACGGCATGTGGGATCTTCCCGGACCGGGGCACGAACCCATGTCCCCTGCATCGGCAGGCAGACTCTCAACCACTGCGCCACCAGGGAAGCCCCTCATTTAGTTTCTTAATGAGCATGTCTGTCTTTAGTGAAAGAAATAGGCCTAAAAATACAAGTGTTACTTCCCATGGGAATGTCTAAGTTTTAAATCTAGCTAAGGTTCAGGTCTTAGACATTCATTCATACAAGATTCACTCAAGATTTTAAAAAATAGCTTTACAAATCCACCCAGCAATTAATCAACTGGAAAAATTAATCAACTGGAAAAATTCAGACATAATCTTGGTTATTTCAGAGTAGTTTCCAAATGTTAGAGCTTCCAATACATTTCAGATTAAATCATGATATTTTTCATAAAAGGTACAGTAAATATCACATAAATGAAAGAATAGGGATAAAGTAATTAGTACAAAGCCTGGCACAAAGGGCTCAATAAACAACAGCTAGCAATTCAGTAGGGCAGTAGTGGTAGCAATAGCAGTAGTCATCTACCCTCTCCTCACCGAGCAGTTCATTTTACAGATGAGGCCCAGAAAAATTAAATCATTTGCCCAAGATTACAAAGCTGGCTAGTGGCAGAGCTGAAATTGGAATGCAGGCCCCTTTACAAGTCTAATATTGTTTCCCCAATACCTTGGGGGGAATAATTTTTTCAATTATAATGAGCTCTTTTGTCATATAAAAGATCCTTAGAGAGAAAGGCTAAGCTTCATTTCTATCTTCCGGTGGCAAGCCTTCTCAGTTTCTATCCTGATTAACTTGTAATTTCAGAATGTGATGGGATTTTTCTCAGTCCTCACCTTCTTTTAACCTCTACTATTTTTCACACCATCACTACACTGTCCTTTAGCCTGAGCCAACACCACAGTAAACCAACTGCTATCTCTCTATTTACTCCTTCTGGGTTTACTTTCTCCCTCCTTCCTCATGTACCCAAAGCATGGGAATCTCTAGAGCTGAACCCTTGAATCTGTTCTTCCTCCTTCAGAGATCACATGTATTCCCAAGGACTCTCTCTATGCAGCTAACTCTAAAACGTCTTCAGCCCTCATGTCTTTCTTGAAATCTAGCAGCAAATTTCCAGTTTCCTACTGGATGTTACTACCTAAATGTTCCAATATTATCTCAAAATTACTATATCTGGAATCAAAGACATACCCTCATGTCTTTCTTGAAATCTAGCAGCAAATTTCCAGTTTCCTACTGGATGTTACTACCTAAATGTTCCAATATTATCTCAAAATTACTATATCTGGAATCAAAATTATCATCTTCCCCCTTAAAGAAGCTCAAAATCTCCATTTTCAAAGTTTGTTAACAGTTCCATAATTCTCCCAGTCTTGAAATCCTGAAGACATCATTGAGTCTCCTCACCCTTCGGACATGATCGATCACAAATTCTATTATATCTTTTCTTTTTTCCTTCCTTTCCTTTCCCACTAATATCACATTAGTTTAGTTCCTCACCAGCAAGGCCAGAACTACTCTGAGAGCCTATTAACTGATGGCTCCGCCTTTACTCCTCACCATCTTACAAACTCCCTGAGGGTAACTTATCTTCCTGAGTCACATTCTATCATATTATTCCTCAGATCAAACCTGTCCAACCACTTCACTGCACCTACAAGATAGGATCTAAATGCTTTGGCTTTGCCATCAGAACTCTCTACCATCTTGCCCTGTTATCCACTATGTTCATTCAATTTCTCAGCAAAATACAAAGTTACATACCAAGTTTGTACGTTTAAGATTTCTCTTTGACATTACTCAGGCAATGAGAAAAGGTGTACAGTGCTCAGAATTCATGTGATGGTTTTTCTTTCTTATGAACAAAAATTAAATTTAAACAACCTAATACTTTTTTAGAATTGACGTCACTCACTATTAACATTTTCCAAATGAAGAAGTTTACCTTCTAGAAAGGTTTTATTATCATTGTCTTCCACAGGCAATTCAGGCTAAAATACAGTTTCAATAATAGTACTAAACAAAAGCAGGAAGTCTGTTTCATTTTTCTCCAACAAAATGTTAAGTAGGTCTGTCCAAAACTTACCGCTTAGGGAACCCAGAATTTAACATTTTGCCAGCTGGGCTGTTTTTTTTTTTTAATTGGTGGTTACTTAAGCTTACTACAGTCAGTCTCTCTCTTTCTTCCATATTATTAACAAACATTATCTGCATTCTGACTTCTCAGGATGTTCAGGGACTAGTATCATGAATGCTCTTTTGGGAAGGCTATTAGCTAAATCCCTCTGCAAAGAAATACACCTACAATAACAATTCTTTGATTTTTCTCATATTTTGTTTCTTTTTCTTTTATGTATCCCTCGTTCTTTACAAAAAATTATCTAAGGCAAACTGAAGCTACACTGAAACACCACTTCTTAACTATCAAATTGACACAAATCAAAAAATTTGACATGTTCTTTTGGCAATTTGGTAGAACAATGTGCACTTTATACAATGCTGTGTTAACAGAATAATGGTAAAACCCTAAGGAGGGAAATTTGGCAAAATTACATGTGATTTTAGCCTATAAGCCATCAATTTTACTTCTAAGAATCTATCCCAAAGTAATACTGGCAACACACAAAAGCCCATTTTTGTAGCACTATTTAATAATAGCAAAGGAATGGAAATAACTTATAAATGAATTAAACAGACTCTATTTTCTCTTTTTCAACCTTTGCTTCCTTTTCTTTTTTTCCTCTTCTCTTCTTCCCTTTCCCCTGTTTACTACCTCCCCTTCACCTCCACCCCTGGACCTTAACAAACTACAAGGATTCCAAAATACCTCCTTAAGAACTGCTCTGACAATTGCCAGGAGGAGATCTACACCCATGATCCCAAACATGAGGCATGAAGAACCAAAACAACCTCCAACTGTCCCAACCACAAGTTCCCCAACAGTTAAGGTGAAGAAGCAAAATGGCCAAACCACCAAGACATGTACTCCTCACTTCTCACACTGTGAAATTCCAGGCCCAATAACACTCGAGGAATTATTTGGGTTTCAGGTACTTACCAGTGAACATCAGCTAACTAAAGCTCATAATCTCTACCTGAATCATTTTAGCTATTTTTTTCTTTGACAAACCCCAATGTCCATCTTTAGGAACTGACCAAATAAACTATATTACATCCACCAAATGAACACTATGCAAGTGTAAAAAGGGCTTAGGAATCTTTATATACTACAATGGAATGATTTCCAGAAATACTAAGTGAAAAAAAAATCAGTGGAGTACAATATGCTGCCATTTACCTAAGGGTTTAGTATATAAGTATACACACGCATTTAATTATTTTTAAAAATACATAAGAACCAAACATTTTTTAACAGTTACTTATATAGAGGGAGGGAGGAAAGTGGTTGAAGGGGACAGGGATAGAAACTAGACTTCTCTGAATATGCCTTGTGTGTTAGATACAAATATTTTACTTTTAAATTTTCAAAAGCAAGCTCTGAAAGCTAAAAGCAATATGAAACCAGTGAACCTATGTAGCATAAGCACAGAGAGAAACTATTAACTAACATTAGATGTTTTCAGTACTCATTCATTGGTGATAGAGTTGGTATTGTCCTCCTGAGACTGCTGTGTGTATGCTGTCTGATGAAACAAATGAACAATTATATTGTTGTCATTGGTAAAAAGGCTTTCCACTATGGGATAAGACATAAAATCAAAGAAATTAAGTGAAAACTCTATAGTCCTAAACTTTAATTGGCGGTATTATGAATTTATAATAAAACATCATAAAAGTTAATATTTCCTAGTTCTGTACACCAGAAAGGCTTTGAAACAACATTCAACCCAATAGCAATGGGCAAGCCTAGTTCCCAGATCGTAGTTCTAAGTGCCATTTCCTAACAAAAAGAAGCAGGGCTTCTTGAGAAAATAGTTTATTCCAGGTTTGGAGAAGGAAAAGTATAAGATAAGGTTGAGACATCTTGTCACACTAAAAATAGGGTTGTTCAAAAACCTCATGAGAAAACGTGAAAAGGTTCTTACTGACCAAAGATAGGGCAATTTGAGCATTAATAAGTATAATATCTGCAATAGAATGAAACATATTAAATATAAGTTCATAATTATAATTTTTAAAAAGCTCAAGTCACCTTTGAAAGATGCTAAAAATATAACAATTATTTGAAAATTTGTAAATTAAAAAAAAAATCACACTTTTATCCTGCCTTTTCTACATATACCTCTGTGTGAGCAAATAGTTGAGGAGAAATTTCTCTTTATAGAAGTAGTATAGCCAATAAATTTAAAAGGAATGATTAAATTAGTAAATCACTACTTTGTAACCCTTCATAAATTAATAGATCTAGGCACTGAGCATCAGTGATATTAACATCAAGAAAGAGCGACAACCAGATATTATGTAGGTGTACAACACCATGTGTGAAGTATTCTTGCCCAAAAAATATAAATTGAATATGACCATGCTTCTAGTTTGAATTACTAACTTACCAAAAATATAGGGAACAAATAAATGGGTTAAAAACATAGCAAGGATTCAACTGGCAAATCCAGACTATAGGAAGTATACTGGACAAATGACCTGATTTCTTCCACTGATAAATTACAGGGAAGAAGAATAAAAGAGATGGAGAGGGAATGCAGGTTTAAAAATATTTGAGAGGCATCAATCATGAATGGATGGATTGCTTTGGATCCCAATTCAAACAAACTCTATGTATATCCTGATCCAAGATATCTGTTTATATTCTTTTAAGATCCTGATCTTAGAAGTTCCCATCGCAAGAAATTCCAACACTGACTGCTGGATATTTGGTAATATTTAGGAATTAATGTTAAATTTTTATGTGTGATGATATCATTGTGATTAATTTTTGGACATATAACACTATTAGTTAATGTGTATATCACAGTGATTTGATATATGTATATATTGTGAAATGATCACCAAAATAAGATAATATCCATCATCTCACGTAGTTACATATTCTTTTTTCTTGTGATAAGAGCACTTAAGATTTACTCTCTTAGCAGCTTTCAATATACAATGCAGTCAGCATGCTATACATTACATCCCCAGAACTTACTTATCTTATAACTAGAAGTTTATACCTTTTGACTCCCTTCACCCATTTCCCCCACTCCCTCCCTCTGGCAACCACCAATCTGTTCTCTGTTTCTATACATTTGTTTTTGTTTTTGTTTTTTTTTCAAATACAAGTGAAATCATACTGCGTCTGTCTTTCTCTGTCTGACTTATTTCATTTAGCATAATGCCCTTGAGGTCCATCCATGTTGTCACCAATGGCAAAATTTCATTCTTTTTTTATGGCTAAAGAATATTCCATTGTATAAATATACCACATTTTCTTTATCCATTTATCCATCAATAGACCCTTAGGTTGTTGCCATGGCTATTACAAATAATGATGCAATGAGCATGGGGTGCAGATATGTCTTTGAGATAGTGATTTCGGTTTCTTTGGATATATATCCAGAAATGGAATTGCTGGATCATATGGTAGCTCTATTCTTATTTTTTTGAGAAACCTCCATATGGTTTTCATAGTGGCTGTACCAATTTACATTCCCACCAATAGTGTACAAAGGTTCCCTTTTCTCCACATCCTTACCAACACTTATTTCTTCTCTTTTTAATGATACCCAATCTGACAATATGAGGTAGTATCTCATTGAGGTTTTGACTGCATTTCTCTAATAATTAGTGATGTTGAGGACCTTTTCCTGTACCTGTTGACCACTTGTATGTCTTCTTTGGAAAAATGTCTATCCAATTCTTCACCCATTATTTAATTGGATTGTTTGGTTTTTTACTATTGAATTGTAGGAGTTATTTATACACATACACATATATGTATATGTATGCATACATATTTATATATTTAAATATATACATTTATATGTGTATATACACATATTACATATATACATTTATATACAGCATATAATGTCTTATATACAGTATAGAACGTCTTGCATACTATAATACAATGATGAAACATTAAGGAAGACACAAATAAATGGAAAGACACTCTATGCTCATGGATCGGAAGAATTAATATTGTTTAAATGTCCATACTACCCAAAGAAGTCTACAGATTTAATGCAATCCCTATCAAAATTCCAATGGCGTTTTTCACAGATATAGAACACACAATGCTAAAATTTGTATGGAACCACAAAAGACCCGAAGAACAAAGCAACCTGGAGAAAGAAGAACAAAGATGGAGTCATCATGTGTCTTGATTTCAAACTATATTACCAAGCTACAGTAATCAAAATAGTTTGGTATTGGCATAAAAACAGACACGTAGATCAATAGAATAGAATAGAAAGCCCAGAAATATATCCATACATATACAGTCAATTAATTTATGACAAAAGAGCCAAGAATATGCAATGAGGAAATAAATGGTGTTGGGAAAACTGGACAGCCATATACAAAAGAATGAAACTGGACCACTATCTTACACCAGACGCAAAATCAACTCAAAATGAGTTAAAGACCTGAAAATAGGACCTGAAGCCATAAAACTTCTAGAAGAAAACACAGTGGGTAAGCTTACTGACTTCAGTCTCGACAATGAATTTTTGGGTTTGACAATTAAAGCAAAAATAAACTAGTGGCACTAGATCAAATTAAAAAGCTTCTGTTTAGTTTTTTGAAAAAATAAAAAGGCAACCCATGGAACGGGAGAAAATATTTGCAAATCATATATCTGATAAAGGGTTAATATTCAAAATATATAAAAAAAATTTTAATTCATTATCTTTTAGAGAAATACTGAAATATTTTCAGAAGAAATGATAGCTATCTTGGACATTCTAATCCAGGGTAGAGGAATGGATGGAGGTATAGATGAACAAAAACAGCCATAAATTGGTTTTTGTGGAAGCTGGGTGATTTGGCCAATATCATACACCTAGTAAGCAACATAACTCTTATCTTAGTTGTATGATGCCAAAGTCTGTGATCTATCTGGTCACTGAGATTCTCTCAAATGCACCATACAGATGCCTGCACATGACCATTTGTAAATTGATGACTACCTACATTACCTAGCTTTTCAGGGTTCTCCATGACTTAATTATGCATTTAGTGAGAGTTTTATAAGTGTGTACCTATTATAACAAAAAGTGAGGCCAACTAGAAGAGTGGTAAATTAGACTTAGAAAAAAAGCACAATAGATGTTTTAAACTAAGTAACAGGTCTTTTTAATTAGTGTTTTTGTTAATATATTCTATTCATAACTGATAGCACCTCAATAATAGAAATGAGTCTGAGATGCATAACAGAAACGAGTTTACAGTATAAGCACAAATCTAAAAATTCAATTAAGATTCTAAGAGAATTCCCTTATTGTATAGCTTCCAAGTACTTTACAAGCAGCATAACTGTCTTTTTTGTCTTGTTGTGCCAGTGATTTATGAAAGGTAGAAGAGAATATTGCAGTCCCAAGGACCCTAAGGCAAGACTTAATAGCACCCTTGAGCCTAAAATAATTGATATCCTTTTTTTAAATGCCAAACAAAGGAAACTATATGTCAAAGAACAGTGTTATCATCATCATAATAGTAAGTAAAGGTACTTTTAAAGCCAAGTAAATCAGATAATAGGTCACAGCATCACACTGGGTGAGTACTTTAGACAAATCTCTTTGAGGAAAGAAATCTCCTAGTGATATAGCGAGTACAAAGATGCACCTTCTCTTGAAATGTTGCCAAACATGAAAGAAATACTAGTTTTGAAATTTGTCCAACTTGTACCTCAAGTCAGCCAGGTTCCTGAGATAGATAACTCTGCTTTTATGTTCTTCAATTTCCACATTTGCTCTACCAGAATAATGTACTTGTTTATTACTTCTGTAGTATTTACTCAATAGGGACCACCAAGAGCTATAAACCCCAACTGCAATATGGGCTTTATCAGATAGCAGACTAGTTTGGCTATTGGCCTATTGTTATAGCCCTACCCATCAACATTCTGTATCCACAATTTTTAAAAGTATGTTTATTCTTACTTTTATATTCAGGCTGCTATAGATTGATTCTTGATTGACCTCTATTTTGAAAACAATAAGTAGTTTGCATCCTAGCAACATTGTATTATTCACTTCGCTATGACCCATCACACTTAAGGTATCACATGATCTCTCTGATTACACACTGTATTATTGCTGTTATGATTATTTTAGTATTAATTACTGTTATTATTTCTTTATTATTAACCATCACCTTGTTACTGATAACTGATTTGTGCAGATGAGCTATACAGTATTTGAAAAGAGAACATAAGTAAGCAAATCCTTAATACACAATTCTTCAGCTCTGCTTTGCTAAAATTTTACATTACAGAACAATTCCAGATTCTGAAATATAGTCCCTGAACTTTGATGGTATTGAAAGAAAACTACAGCTGTGACTAGAACAAAGTTTGAACGATAAGAAGAAACTTCTGCTGCATGACATTCCGTTTATAATAAATCATTGGGAACAGACACTCCCCAAAACAAGAATTTCACCAGAGACTTCAAAGGACCTCTTTTATTCCCTTTTGATGTGCTGCATACGGATAATACTGAGAAAGTAAGAATAAATACATTTCGGGGCTTCCCTGGTGGCGCAGTGGTTAAGAATCTGCCTGCCAATGCAGGGGACATGGGTTCAAGCCCTGACCCAGGAAAATCCCACATGCCACGGAGCAACTAAGCCCGTGCGCCACAACTACTGAGGCTGCACTCTAGAGTCCGTGAACCACAACTACTGAGCCCATGTGCCACAACTACTAAAGCCCGCGTGCCTACAGCCCGTGCTCTGCAAGAAGAGAAGCCTCCGAAATGAGAAGCCTGCAAACCACAATGAAGAGTAGCCCCCGCTCGCCCCAATTAGAGAAAGCCCGCGCACAGCAACCAAGACCCAATGCAGCCAAAAATAAATAAAATTTATTTTTAAGAATAAATATATTTAATCTATTATTATATTAAGAAACTGGCTACAGATCCACACCTATTATTTTTAAAAATCCATGGAGGATTAGGAAGATAGAGTATAACTATATTGTCTCTCACATATATATATTTTTTAAACGTTACTGGAAACCTATCAGAGCAAATCATCATAAAATCTTTATCAAAAAGAAAAACAGCATAGATCATGTAGTAAGGCCATTCTTTAAAAAAGAAAACATTTCAGGGTTTTCCCTGTCTGTCCAATGGTTAAGACTCCGTGCTTCCACTGCAGGGGCGTGGGTTCAATCCCTCGTTAGGGAACTAGGATCCTGCATGCCACATGGTATGGCCAAAAAAGAAAAAGAAAGAAAACATTTCAGACTTAACATTTTTATTTAACAAAATTATAAGTTTAGGAGATAAAAAACAAGGACGCTTTCCTTCCTTCCTCCCTCTCTCCCTTCCTTCTCCAGCAAACATTTATTAAGGGACAACAACATGCCAGGAAATAGGCAAAGGACAGCCCCTGCCTTCAAGAATCACATAATCTAGTGTTTCAGGCAAACAAATAATTTCATCAAAATAAGGTGGAGGCATTAAGGGATGGAAGTCAAAGTTGTGAGTGCTTAAAAGAGGGCCCCAATAGTTCCATCTAAATAGAAGACTCTCTTGACATGACTTCAGTGATATATTCATCAGTATACCAAAAAGTATTTCCAAGATCATGTAACTACAAGAATTCAGCAAGAAAAATGAAGCACTACAGGAATTAGTCTTGGATCCAGAGTGGTTTAAACGGTTTTCCACAGCCTCCATAATGGCCCAGACAGCACGCTTCATAACACTGTGAGCAGCTATGCCAAAAGCTCTTCCAAGGCAAGGGCTGACTCCTCCCTCTTTTACCGCATATAGTACTCAGCAAAACACAGGGTAGGTGCTTAATACATATTAATTTCACACTCAAAGCTAGATGAACATGCACAGTGTTTTCATATATAAAGATGAAATTAAAAGGTCAGTGACCTTGGTTAATTGAAAATAATCCACGGAAAACAAATAAAGGCTAGAGCAAGCCTTTGCCTTTGAATTCAAATAATCTGGGTCCAAATTTGAGTTCAGTCACCTAATAAGCTTAGTGGCCTTCAGCAGGGCTACTCTTTAATCTCTTTGACAATCAACTATTTAGCCATAAAATGAGGATGAGGATATCGATACTAATCCCTGGGGCCCTTAGGTCATTCTGAGGAATAAACAAACTAACATATATAAAGGTCCCTAACTCAGGGCATCGCCCAATGTAAAGTACTCAATAAATGTTAGTCTCATGTCTTCGCTACATACATGGAAAAAGTGAGGTTTCCTAACTAGAAAAGACCTTAAAGGGTCTCTTCCTCAATTTCCCTTTAAGACATTCTGAACTTAGTGAAAAAGGTGATTCCACAACCGTCCTTATCAAATGGTTTAATCTCCTTTAGGAGCAGAAGAAACTGGTCTCAGTATCAAGCATAAACTTCATCCATTCATTTGACTATTATTAAGTACCTACCACACGCAATGGACTTCGTTCCAGACCAGTATTTTCTAAACCTGTGTCTGAGTTTCTGATCTAGATAACCTGGTGAATGATAAGTGTCCATAACCTCCACTATTGGAAATTCACCACTTTCTGAGACAACTTTAAGTCTTTACTCAGATTTAAATATTTGGTGACAAAGGAAAACATAGAAGAGTTTTGAGAGAGTATAGAATGAGTTCAATCGGAGACATCCAGATGGAGAGGCCTAGTATACATTGGATTTTCAGACTGAAAAATTCTTGCTATGAACCTCAGATTTGGAAATCATGAACACATTGGCACTAGTTAAGTGATCAGAGTAAATAAGATCAACACGGAAATGTAAATACATAGATGTGCCAACGACAGAATACTAGGGAACATCATATTTCAAGGAAATACTGAGGAAGAGGAGCCAGCAAAAGAGGTTCTAAAGAATGATCATGGGACTACGACCTTCAGGATGGCGGAAGAGTAAGACGTGGAGATCACCTTCCTCTCCACAAACACATCAGAAATACATCTACATGTGGAACAACTCCTACAGAACATCCACTGAACGCTGGCAGAAGACCTCAGACTTCCCAAAAGGCAAGAACCCCCCCACGTACCTGGGTGGGGCAAAAGAAAAAAGGAAAAACAGAGACAAAAGGATAGGGATGGGACCTGCACCAGTGGGAGGGAGCTGTGAAGGAGGAAAGCTTTCCACACACTAGGAAGCCCCTTCGCGGATGGAGACGGGGGTGGGGGTAACAGGGGGAAGCTTTGGAGTCACGGAGGAGAGCGCAGCCACAGGGGTGTGGAGAGCAAAGCGGAGAGATTCCCGCACAGAGGATCGGTGCCGACCAGCACTCACCAGCCCGAGAGGCTTGTCTGCTCACCCGCTGGGGTGGGCGGGGCTGGGAGCTGAGGCTCGGGCTTTGGTTGGATCCCAGGGAGAGGACTGGCGGTGTGAACACAGCCTGAAGGGGGCTAGTGCGCCACAGCTAGCCGGGAGGGAGTCCAGGAAAAGGTCTGGAGCTGTCGAAGAGGCAAGAGACCATTGTTTTGGGATGTGCGAGGAGAGAGGATTCAGGGCACTGCCTAAACGAGCTCCAGAGATGGGCGCGAGCCACGGCTATCAGCGCAGACCCCAGAGACGGGCATGAGATGCTAAGGCTGCTGCTGCAGCCACCAAGAAGCCTGTGTGCGAGCACAGGTCACTATCCACACCTCCCCTCCCGGGAGCCTGTGCAGCCCGCCACTGCCAGGGTCCCATGATCCAGGGACAACCTCCCCAGGAGAACGCACGGCGCGCCTCAGGCTGGTGCAACGTCACGCTGGCCTCTGCCACCGCAGGCTCGCCCCGCACTCTGTACCCCTCCCTCCCCCGGTCTGAGTGAGCCAGAGCCCCCTAATCAGCTGCTTCTTTAACCCCGTCCCGTCTGAGGTAAGAACAGACACCCTAAGGCGACCTACACGCAGAGGCGGGGCCAAATCCAAAGCTGAACCCCAGGAGCTGTGCGAACAAAGAGACAGGGAAATTCCTCCCAGCAGCCTCAGGAGCAGCAGATTAAATCTCCACAATCAACTTGATGAACCATGCGTCTGCAGAATACCTGAAAAGACAATGAACCATTCCAAATTGAGCCCGTGGACACTGGGAGCAACGATGTATTTTTTTTCCTTTTTCTCTTTTTGTGAGTGTGTATGTGTATGCTTCTTGGTGTGATTTGTCTGTATAGCTTTGTTTTTACCATTTGTCCTAGGGACAGACAGGGTTCTGTCTGTCCATTTTTTGTGTTTCTTTTTAGTATAGTTTTTAGCATTTCTTATCACTGGTGGATTTGTTTTTTAGTTTGGTTGCTCTCTTCTTTCTAACTTTTTTTTCTTCTTTTTTTTTATTGCTTTTTATTTTTTTACCTTTAATAATTACCTTTTATTTTAATAACTTTATATTATTATATTTTATTTTATTTTTTCTTTCTTTCTTTCTTTCTCCTTTCTTCCTTTTTTTCTCCCTTTCCTTCTGAGCCGTGTGGCTGACAGGGTCTTGGTGCTCCGGCTGGGTGTCGGACCTGTGCCTCTGAGGTGGGAGAGCCAAGTTCAGGACATTGGTCCATGAGAGACCTCCCAGCTCCACAAAATAGCAAACAGCGGAAGCTCTCCCAGAGATCTCCACCTCAGCACTAAGACCCAGCTCCACTCAACAACCAGCAAGCTACAGTGCTGGACACTCTAGGCCAAACAGCTAGCAAGAGAGGAACACAAACCCACCCATTAGCAGAGAGCCTGCCTACAATAATAATAAGGCCACAGACAACCCAAAAACAACACCGGACGTGGTCCTGCCCCCCTGAATGACAAAATTCAGCCTCATCTACCAGAACACAGGCACCAGTACCCTCCACCAGGAAGCCTACACAACCCACTGAACCAACCTTACCCACCGGGGGCAGACACCAAAAACAATGGGAACTATGAACCTGCAGCCAGCAAAAAGGAGACCCCAAATACAGTAAGTTAAGCAAAATGAGAAGACAGAGAAACACACAGCAGATGAAGGAGCAAGGGAAAAAACCCACCAGACCAAACAAATGAAGAGGAAATAGGCAGTCTACCTGGAAAAGAATTCAGAGTAATGATAGTAAAGATGATCCAAAATCTTGTAAACAGAATGGAGAAAATACAAGAAACGTTTAACAAGGATATAGAAGAACTAAAGAGCAAACAAACAATGATGAACAACACAATAAATGAAATTAAAAATTCTCTAGAAGGAATCAATAGCAGAATAACTGAGGCAGAAGAACGGATAAGTGACCTGGAAGATAAAATAGTGGAAATAACTACCACAGACCAGAATAAAGAAAAAAGAATGAAAAGAATTGAGGACAGTCTCAGAGACCTCTGGGACAACATTAAATGCACCAATATTTGAATTATAGGGGTCCCAGAAGAAGAGAAAAAGAAAAGGACTGAGAAAATATTTGAAGAGATTATAGTTGAAAACTTCCCTAATATGGGAAAGGAAATAGTTAATCAAGTCCAGGAAGCACAGAGAGTCCCATACAGGATAAATCCAAGGAGAAACATGCCAAGACACATATTAATCAAATTGTCTAAATTAAATACAAAGAAAAAATATTAAAAGCAGCAAGGGAAAAGCAACAAATAACATACAAGAAAATCCCCATAAGGTTAACAGCTGATCTTTCAGCAGAAACTCTGTAAGCCAGAAGAGAGGAACACTCCCAAACTCATTCTACGAGGCCACCATCACCCTGATACCAAAACCACACAAAGATGTCACAAAGAAAGAAAACAACAGGCCAATATCACTGACGAACACAGATGCAAAAATACTCAGCAAAATACTAGCAAACAGAATCCAACAGCACATTAAAAGGATCATACACCTTGATCAAGTGGAGTTTATTCCAGGAACGCAAGGATTCTTCAATATATGCCAACTGATCAATGTGACACACCATATTAACAGATTGAAGGAGAAAAACCATATGATCATCTTAATAGATGCAGAGAAAGCTTTTGACAAAATTCAACACCCAGTTATGATAAAAACCCTCCAGAAAGTAGTCATAGACGGAACTTGCGTCAACATAATAAAGGCCATATATGACAAACCCACGGCAAACATCATTCTCAATGGTGAAAAACTGAAAGCATTTCATCTAAGATCAGGAACAAGACAAGGATTTCCACTCTCACCACTATTATTCAACATAGTTTTGGAATTTTTAGTTACAGCAATCAGAGAAGAAAAAGAAATAAAATGAATCCAAATCGGAAAAGAAGTAGAGCTGTCACTGTTTGCAGATGACATGAGGCTATACATAGAGAAGCCTAAAGATGCTACCAGAAAACTACTAGAGCTAATCAGTGAATGTGGCAAAGTTGCAGGATACAAAATTAACGCACAGAAATCTCTTGCATTCCTATACACTAATGATGAAAAATCTGAAAGAGAAATTAAGGAAATACTCCCATTTACCACTGCAACAAAAAGAGTAAAATATGTAGGAATAAACCTACCTATGGCAACAAAAGACCTGTATGCAGAAAACTATAAGACACTGATGAAAGAAATTAGAGATGATACAAACAGATGGAGAGATATACCATGTTCTTGGATTGGAAGAATCAACATTGTGAAAATGGCTATACTACCCAAGGCAGACTACAGATTCACTGCAATCCCTATCAAATTACCAATGGCATGTTTTACAGAACTAGAACAAAAAATCTTAAAATTTGTATGGAGACACAAAAGACCCCAAATAGTCAAAGCAGTCTTGAGGGAAAAAAACAGAGCTGGAGGAATCAGACCCCCAGACTTCCTACTGTACTACAAAGCTACAGTCATCAAGACAGTACGGTACTGGCACAAAAACAGAAGTATAGGTCAATGCAACAGGATAGAAAGCCAAGAGATAAACCCATGCACATATGGTCACCTTATTTTTGATAAAGGATGCAAGAATATACAATGGAGAAAAGATAGCCTCTTCAATAAGTGGTGCTGGGAAAACTGGACAGCTACATGTAAAAGAATGAAATTATAACACTCCCTAAAACCATACACAAAAATAAATTCAAAATGGATTACAGACCTAAATGTAAGTCCAGACAGTATAAAACTCTTAGAGGAAAACATAGGCAGAACACTCTATGACATAAATCACAGCAAGATCCTTTTTGACCACGTCCTAGAGAAATGAAAATAAAAACAAAAATAAACAAATGGGACCTAATGAAACTTAAAAGCTTTTGCACAGCAAAAGAAAACATAAACAAGATGAAAAGACAACCCTCAGAATGGGAGAAAATATTTGCAAATGAAGCAACTGACAAAGGAGTAATCTCCAAAATTTACAAGCAGCTCACGCAGCTCAATATCAAAAAAACAAACAACCCAATCCAAAAATGGGCAGAAGACCTAAATAGACATTCCTCCAAAGAAGATATACAGATTGCCAATAAACACATGAAAGGATGCTCAACATCACTAATCATTAGAGAAATGCAAATCAAAACTACAATGAGGTATCACCTCATACCACTCAGAATGGCCATCATCAAAAAATCCACAAACAATAAACGCTGGAGAGGGTGTGGAGAAAAGGGAACCCTCTTGCACTGTTGGTGGGAATGTCAATTGATACAGCCACTATGGAGAACAGTATGGGGGTTCCTTAAAAAACTAAAAATGGAACTACCATATGACCCAGCAATCCCACTACTGGGCATATAGCCTGAGAAAACCATAATTCAAAAAGAGTCATGTACTAAAATGTTCATTGCAGCTCTATTTACAATAGCCAGGACATGGAACCAACCTACGTGTCCATCAACAGATGAATGGATAAAGAAGATGTGACACATATATACAATGGAATATTACTCAGCCATAAAAAGAAACAAAATTGAGCTATCTGTAGTGAGGTGGATGGACCTAGGGTCTGTCATACAGAGTGAAGTAAGTCAGATAAAAACAAATACCATATGCTAACACATATATATGGAATCTAAAAAAGAAAACAAAAAAAAAATGGTTCTGAAGAACCTAGGCGCAGGACAGGAATAAAAACGCAAAAGTAGAGAATGGACTTGAGGACACGGGGAGGGGGAAGGGTAAGCTGGGACGAAGTGAGAGAGTTGCAATGACCTTATATATACCACCAAATGTAAAATAGATAGCTAGTGGGAAGCAGCCACATAGCACAGGGAGATCGTCTCGGTGCTTTGTGATCACCTAGAGGGGTGGGATAGGGAGGGTGGGAGGTAGACACAAGAGGGAGGAGATATGGGGATATATGTATATGCATAGCTGATTCAGTTCGTTATACAGCAGAAAATAACACACCATTGTAAAGCAATTATACTCCAATAAAGATGTCAAAAAAAAAAAAGAATGATCATAGAAGTAGGAAGAGAGCCACAAATATTGTTCAATCAGCCTCGGTGGGTGGGAAGTTGAGTTGGAAAAGAAGGTAATGGTCATCTAAATCAAATGTCAGAGAAATCAAATAAAATGAATCCTAAATAAAATCCACTGGGTCAAAAATTTAATTTTCCCATAAAGAAGTTCAAAGAAAACTAACTTAATAAAAGGTCCATCTACCATTTGAATGCCTCCAAAATAATGCTCTCCTGGAATCTGTCCAGTTGCACTTTCATGAACACCCCAATGTTAGAAATTTGCCACTTTCTAAATCTCTTAATTTTTAGACAGCTCTAAATATTACAAATTTTTTCTCCTTTTGAATCAAAATCTTCCTCCTTATATGTCTTTCCACTGATACAACACTATTTTCTAAATATTTGAAGATACAGCCTTACCCTGAATGGCAAATATATTTGTGTGTATATGTATGTATATATATACGTAACATGTTTGTGTATTGGTTATCCCTCCTACTAGATTATAAACTCCAAGAAGTAAGGAAACTCTCTGCTTTACTAAGTATCTGCAGCACATAGCACAGTGCTTGACACATAGCAGTTTAATCACATAAACAATGATTAAATGAATACATATATTGACAAATAGTGTATTAAACTCTAGAATAAATTACTGAATGAAATTTTAGCATTCTTCTCTCTGTAGATTTTTTTCCCTTAATTGGATCAAGGTTATGTGATCAATGTTCACATAACTTTCTAAATCAGTGTAAGAGAGACAGATTAGGTGCCCTCTGAAATGCCCTTTCAGAACTTTGATTCTATAAAAGCAGACAAAGATTATCTGTAGTGGAAACATAGCATTGGGAAATCAGAAAAAAGAGGTTCCAGACCTGGGTCTGCCACTATTTCTGTGCTCTTCAGCAAATCTAGCTGCTTCTCTGGTCCTTGAGAACTCATTTATATAAAGTGAGGCTTTTGGATTCTACTATATATACTCCAAGGTTTTTTCCTGATTTAAAATTATAAGATTATGGCAGGTGGAGGGGTTGAATCAGGTGTAAATGTTATAATAAAATGAGAAAATACATAAAAATAGAAAAATACTTGAAATGCCTACTCATTGCTCTGATTATATCATTTCTTTAAACTTCACATTTTTCTTCCTTTCTAAAGTTATTGTGTACCTACAATAAACTCCTTTTATACCACATTTTCACTTTGCCATATCCCCAGTCATTTGAAATAAAACTGCCCTGTCATCTTCAACAAAGTGGCTCTTCAAATGAAAGTACATTGTTGTTTGTTATGATTTTAAATCTTATCTTTCACAAGAGGCCTTTCTTTTAGTATAACAAAACTTTCTAGCTGGGGCTTTTTATAGTTTTAGAGTGCAATCTATAATGATACTTAAATTATTGATAATTAAGATAAATTATCACCAACTACTAATCCATTCTAGAAGCAATAATTATATCAATAATTCAGACTAAGAAACTGAAGTAAACAAAGAGCATATAAAACATTATATATATATATATATTCTGAATATATACATATATATGCTTACTTTGCATGATACCTCTCATTTAAAAAATAAAAAAGATTCAATATGTTCCCATCCCTTTCCAACACTGAGTTTTAAAGACAGATTCAAAAGAAAATATAATGTAGCTATTGCATAATACAGTACTCCTCCTTTGATTTGGTCATCATATTAAACACATCCGTAACCTTCAAGAATAGGAACCTACTATTCATATGACCATAGAATGTCTGCTGCCTGTATTATCATATTATTAGGAAAAAAGTCCATTTACAGATATATTTTCTGTTTTCCTCAAAAAGGGATTATCTGAATTCTTCCAATACAATTAATGTTTTCATGAAGCTTTGTCATTAATCAGAAATTTAGAAGAATGCATTGTTCAGTACTCACCAAGCATTTAACATCTAATTAGTCTCATACTGCTGTTCTACAGAGGCAACTGAGCTCTACATCCGGGACTGCTGCATAGGCTATTCCCACCCTACCCTTAAGAAACACATTTTCTTACATAGCAAAGAGCGAAGAGAGATTTTTCTAAGATAAATATAATAGAATGTTCCAGCCTGAATTTAAATTCCAGAAAAAGATACACTTTAGCTCACATTTGTTTAGAAGTTAGAGTTTTTGTCAATTCAAAGGTACAAATATAGGAGTATGTGAATGAATTTTTCAAATTTTCTTGAATGCTAGATCTTTATCTCATTACTTAATAAAATTTCTTATCAAATGGAATTAGAGAATCATAGAAGGCTACATATGGGAAATCTGAGAGATATTCAAAGAATGCTATGGACGTTACAGTGTAATTTTAATGATACTATTCTAAACTTAGAGAGGTAGAACCTACTTAGGTTGTCTAGATAGAAATAATTTGAAACAAGACAATTCTTTAACCAGCAGTCTGTTAAGCAGAATGAGTCTACTATTCTGACAAGTATGACTGAGATGCAGTACTATATGGTTAAAAACTCAGCTCTGAAGCTAGGGTGTATGATTCAAGACTTGTCTGATTCTTAAAAGCTATACAGCCTTGGTCAAGTCACTTATTTATAAAATAGGGATAACAGTGGCACCTTCTTCTGGAATTACTGTGTATACTAGATGAGAGGATTCATGTAAAGTGTTTGGCACAGTGCCTGGAACATCGTGAATGCTCAACTTTTTAATTTTTCAAATGTCTACAGATCTCCACAAAGAGTAAAAACCACAGGGGGAAAGTCTCTATCCCCTCACAGTGTGCTTGTCCATGACAGCTCTGCAGGGGCACAGCCTTAATACAATGATCTCCAGGGTTAGCAGAGGGGAAAATACAAATAAGAAACGCCAGGCATCCTCCCCACTTTCCTCCATTGCTCTCTCTTCCTGCTATCATCAGCTTCTCTACACAGCAGATCATTACAGGAAAGGTGGACCTCATGGTTTATGAGGCCAAGTTGCAGCGATCTGAGCAAAAGCCCAAAGAGAGAACAACAGAGAGAAAGGTGAGTCTTCTTTCTGATATTAGAAAGAGCTGAGATTCTTTTATATATGTTATTGCTCCCCAGGGCTCTCTCCTTGGTGTTTATACAACACTCTTCCTGGAGATCTCATCTAGTTAGGTTTCAACAGCAACATGTACACTGATGACTCCCAAATCTCTATGTCTAAACTGTAATTCTGTCCTGAACACCCAACCCAAACTTACCACTACTTATTTAGATTTCCTCTTGAGTATCCCAAGGGCACCTCAAACTCAGAATACTTAAAATTAAACCAACTATCTTCATCTAAATAGACTAGAGTAGCTTTGGGGATCTCACTGTATAAACAGCACCAGTCGCCCAAGCCAGGACCTATTCTTGACCCTGTCCCTCTTCGGCACATTCCGTCTCCAGGACCAATTGGTTCCATCTCCTACCTCTAAATTGTGCCTTTTCTTCCTCCCTTCTTCCAACATTTTTTGTCAAACTCTTGCCAATTCTCACTAGCTCTCTAGCTGGTCTCCCTGGCTTCCTCTTCTGGACGCCATGGAACCTCCCCTCTAGAGTGCCACCAAAGGATCTTTCTAAATATCAGAGGAGGATGGGTCTGAAGAGGGTCCTCAGAACTAAAAGCCTGGCAGTGTGTATAATAGGTCATTAATTTTGTTACAATTCTTCTTAGAGAGGCTATGAAAGTGGACATAAACTACATAAAGAAAAAGAGACTTTCTTTAATGTAACATAAAGATGTACTGTTAAGAACTACAAAGGGTCTGAGATTTTTTATGCTACTTGGAAGTCTGCCATATTTTATGGATGCTGGCAAAAGACACAAGACTCCTGTGTCAGAGGACTTGTTACATAGCAAGAAGCATGAACATCACTTTCGAGTCAGTTCCCTTTGTCCGCAAGTCCCACAGGTGTGATACAAAGCAGCCCATATGTATGTTGCACATGCCTTGGTTTGTGGAACCTTGAGATTAGGAAATCTTTTATGATGGGCTACAAGCAGACATGCCCTTTGCCTTGGAGGGAGACATTATTTTATTATGCTGGACAGCAAGCAAATCTGCCCTGTGATTCAGAGGAAGACATTATCACCCAAGACTGATCACTTTCTAAACATCCTTAAAAAGATATTATGGAACAAAAGGGTACTTAGTGTCTTGAGAGACCCAGGGAGAATTTTCTCCCAACAGATAGGCTTTGAATTCAAGCCAACCTCTTGGCACTCACTAGTTGTATGATTTTTTACCAGTCTCTATCAGTTTCCTCACCTGAAATTGAGGATAGCACTTATCCCTAACTCACAGCCATTTTAAACATCAAATGAAATCACATGCATTAAACTGTTTTAAAAACAATACAGCAGCATACAAATGTTATTATTTATGCCTCTAGGACACACCATTGTTTATTATGAAGATTAAAAATATAGTATAACAAAATTAAAGATCAATTAATAACACACTTAGTAACCGCCTGAATATTCTAGAGTAGGCTTAGGTAGTACAAGTTGAAGAATAAAACACATTTCTAGATCAAAAATTTCACAGTCTAGGAAGGAAGCAGACAGGGCAGTGTCTAAGATATGTTCAGGGGACAGAATAGAAGCACAGAAGGATGACCTATGGTCATCACTGACTTATAGAGCTTAGAGAGATCTAAGTAATCATTAAATCCAATCATCTTATTTACCACTGAGAAAAACTGATGACAAAAATGTTCAGTAACTTTTTTCAGGGTTGACTACATGCAGGTGAGGTCAGAACTAGGATCCATTCTTTCTGACTTTTAGTTTGGTTTAAAAAAATGAAAAAAACAAAAAACAAAAAAACCTGACAGAAATTTCTTATTCCTGGACAGAGTTTTGACAAGATCAAGAGGGAAAAATTGGTTTGGCACCATACATCTTTCCCTCCTCTGTAACTTTACTTTAGCTTGTTGCCACTTTACCTCTTTGTTCCCCAAGGATTACAATGGATGTACTCTTTGTCTTTTTCCTTCTCTCAAAGGTCAATTATTTCCTCCTTTTGTTGTATAAAAATTCTAGCTAGAACGAACCTCCCTTCTGACCCTTTTTCTTCCCTTTCACTCCATCTGACCTCCTATCTAATACCTTTTCCCCATCATATCCTACAAAATGCTAACCCTGCCACCTTTATAATCCCTGATTGCCAGTTATTCAGTCTGCTTTTTGCTTTCCTTTCACTCCGGTCTGCCATACCATCTACCCAGTGAACTTGAAGCAGATTTCACAAAATACAAAATGAAATATTAGCCACAAACCCTGAGGCCCATTTTAAAGACTAGAGGTAATCAGTGGCTAGGAAAAGATTCTAGTCAAGGAAGACCATAGCTCACACAGTCTTCCCAGAAATATAACAGAAACTTTGCTCCAAGGTAAAGTTTCACCAATATACAATAAGCTTGATTTTAATTCTACTTATGGATTTTGAAAATCTTTCAGTACTATACAGTACCTAAATTTTTCATTAATCTCATATTTGAGATTGGGCTGGAAAAGAAGTATAGATCTGTCTTTTTCAATAAGTTCCACAGTGTCCGTAGCTCAATAGCCTTTAGATCTTAATTATAAAAGTATGAGTGTTTTTGGACAATACAGAGAAAAATCATATCCCTTCAATTTCAACTCTGTCCTTTGACTCATTAAAAAGTTCCAAAAATATACTTTATATTTTAAAGAGTGAAGACATTATATTTAAGGGTTTTGAGCAGCTTTTTAAGTATATAGGAATGCTAATATAACCAGTTTAATGCAATCTTTTAAAATAAAGACAATGTAATAATTCAACTTTAAGTTTTTAATGATATAATGAGTTGACTTTTTTTGGTTTTATAATACACATAAGTTTGCTTCATATTCAAATACAGTCAAAGAATTTTAATTTTGTGAAATTATCTATGGTGCGAGCATTTAAAAGCTTTGCTTAACCCCGAAGGACTAAAATAAAATCAATACTTGAATACATACTATCTGTACTAAATAGCATTTAAAATTATAACACCAGTAATTTTCAACATCATTGAAGCCAAGAACAATGATATCACAGTCAATAGTGTTCCTGAAGGTGAAATAAGTAAATCTGGTTCATGATAAATTATGAAAATGGTAATTATGTAGATAAGAATAAATGGCTTTAAATTCCCTAATGAATGATAAGTCAAGTCACTGACAAGAGTAATCAAAATATATTCCATATGTGATTAACAACACTTAAATCTGACATTGAAAAATATTATTTAATTCAAACAACAGTAGAATCACAAGCATATGTAGTCTCTAAACCTCCAGGTTACAATAAATTGTAGAAAGAATGGGAATATCGGTCAGCATGCTCATTTTGTTTTTGTTCTTGCTGTTTTGCCTAGAACGTATTTACTTTTTAATGCTAATATACCTTTCAGGTTAGAGATGGAAAGTGCGGGTCAAAATAAATGCTCTCTCTCTCACACACACACACAACAAACACACAAGTAGAATAAATGACAGTTCTTCATAGAATATTTCCTCACACACTGAAGAAACAAACAAAAAGACATTCTATCAATATGAACTATTGATCATTTTCCCATTAAATTTATTAGGTGCCAGACACTGGGCGAAGCACCAGGAATCAATAGAAACATGTTAAACGTGGTTCTGCCTCACAGAGCTTACAGTCTAATGGACTCAGTAAAATCAATTCATATCATTACTCAGCTATAAGCAAAGCTATTCAATATAACAGAAACGTCTATTAAAAGCACTTAAAAGAAACTGAGTAAGATTTAATAGCATTACTATTACAAACTATATTAATCATACAACTTGCAAGAAAACAAATTGATTCACTCTCTCAGACTGACATGTCTAAATCTAATCTCAGTTTATAATTAATATACCAGAATAAGAAAACATGTAAGAATTTCCAGGGCATTGATAAAACTGGCAACAAAATTTTTTGAACTGAGCTCGTGACATGAGACCCAGGTCTTTTCTCAATAGATTAGAGTCACACATCTGAGCTACGACACTTCTGGCATTAGTAAAACTGGTTTAGTGAAAATACTATTAATAAAATATGAAGAAGTTAAACTCCCTAAATGATAAGCTATTATGTTTTCAATACTAAATTGAACACTTATGAATTCTGTGCTCAGATTAAAGAGCCTTTGAGAAAAGTGTTTAGAGCCAGTGGCCAGGTTTATGCTGCTTACTACAAGGAGAAACCTGTCTGAGAAGTAAGAATTGGAGGCTTCCAACCTTTCTGTGTGCATGAAATGAAACTCAGTGGTAAAGAAGCTCTCTAAAGCCTTGCGACTCAAGTACCAGCCGCATTAGCTTCACCCAGGAGCTTGTTAGACATGCAGAATCTCCAGGTCCCACTGCAGAACCTGCATTTTAGCAAAATTCCCCCAGATGATTAGTGTGCGTGTCAAAGTTTAAGAAGCACTGATCTAAAGGGATAGGTTTTACTTAACTATAGAGCCATTCCAACTATCTGGCATAAACTTAAACTTCTGTATTCCCAGCACATCTCCTAAACCCTCCAAGGTACCACCAGCTTCAAGGTGAGTTCAGCAACAATGAGTCAATCAGAAGAAAAATAAAAACAGCGGTGAGATTGAACCACTCATTATTATCATTCAGCATCTCCAGCTGAGCCTTTTACTGTCAACCACCCTGGCTCCAGATGCAACTGGGGTTGGAGGATTGTGCCTACAGAGGACAGAAGGGCAGGCATACACATATCTCCCTAGCTAGCTGTCTTCACACATGCCTCTGTCAACAGTGACACAGTCATGTTGCAGGCCCTTAGCCTGCATATGGCCCACAGATATGTCTGTTGGCCCACACAGTATTTCAATTTTGAATTTAATACCATCATTTATAAATCTGAAACTTTCACATTAAAAAATCTGCACATCTAAGTTCTCTTCTACAAATCATGGCAACACCAGACCCACATTCCGGCATGGCAACAAGTGGAGCCAAGGTTCGGCTATCCCACTCAGAATACCAGACTCTCCACTATTCCCTAGAGTCTCCCCAACACTGTAGCTGAGGCTATGTGTCAGTGGCCATTTGTCATCTTCCATTTGGTCTGCTTCATTCATTCACATTCCCAGCCTGACTCCTATAGGCATTTGAATTTGCAACCCCTTTAAGAGGCTCTAGGAAGCATCATGTCACTGATCTCAAGTCATTCAGCCTATCTGAATTTCTTTCTTTCAGGTACGTAACTCAGGAAAAGGAGCTATTGTTTGTGTCACCCTTAGTTTGATCATTGATCTTGTGAGCTGGAATCAATCCACTGAACTACATTATTACCTCACCTTAAATACACACTGTGATATTTTTCTTCACAACTCATTCCAACTCAGACATTTTAACTATTTTAACTCTTTTCAGAACTGTACTTCACAGTTATAAATAAGAATTAATTGTAAGAGCAGATATAACACAAATACACTGTTGAACCATTCCTCCAGATACATTTCAAAACCTCAAGTATTATGCTAAAACAGTGAATTCTGTATCTTTGTCTTTTTCGTTTACTGAAATACTCCAAGCACCTAGAGAGTGTTCAATAAATATTTATTGAATAAATGAATGAATTTCCCAAGGATTATAAATTCTCTAAAGTTCATATGTAGATTTTGAATGAATGTGTTTAATTATCAACAGGTATATGAAGATTATTCATTTGCTAACTAGTTCTGTTTGGGTTAATCAACCAAACCATTTTATCTCAGTGACTCTGAAAACCAGCACTAGAGAAGAGACATGTAACCTCAACAAACCTAAGACTCATGGCCTATCGCAACTTGTTTTGCAACAAAACAGCATCATGCAAACTAGGCAAAATGGATAAACAGAATAAGAGTTAGTCTGATTCAGTTTTATATCCCTACATCTATAGTCTTTAGTCATCACCATAATCATCATTAACATCATCATCCCAAGCAAATAAAGCTTAACTTTTACAAATTGCTTACTGAAAAGCATTTATGGAACTTTTACTGGTGCTCCAGGAACTTTTTGTGCTAGATGTCCCTTGACTTTCTGAATAAAGGTATGTCCTGGAATACTGTTATACTTCCCATACCACGATGTTTAGTAGGTCAGAATACAGGAAAAAATTACATTTTTAATTATCTTGAAAATTTGACTGAAGAAAATATATTGCTGAGAAACTGAGGCACAGAGAAATAAATTGATTTTCTTGTGGTTACATGTTTATTTATTGGTAGAGTTAGAAAAGCATCTACAGAGCTCTCACCACTGCACCACATTGGTTTTATAATAGTCATTTTCAAAATTTATCTGCTAAACAAAATGCAAGCCAATGAATTTTAACCACTCAACAAATGATGTGATGAGCAAATATATCTTCAAACAGCAAAGTCTAAATTTTGACCCAGTTCTGGTGTATTTATAAACACACAACAATCAATCTAAAAGGAGTTTGCAATAATGCTAAATATGTATCTTAGCAGGAAACTACTATGATACAACATTTCAAGAACTAAGCCTGAAAAAAAAAATTAGGTTAGAATTTTCCTCGAACTTAAAGCTGCCCCAAATGGGGCCTCTGGTTTCTGGAGTATGAGATTTCAATGTCCTTTCACTCTCCCCTTGGGCTTTGGATTGCCTGACTTAAAGGTGGATCATCTATCTCCTTTCTCCTTTTATACCATAAAAGAGAGCTAAAGTTAGAGCTGTTTCCCTCAATTCAACTCAACTTTCTGAAGAAAATACAAACAAAAGCAGGACCACGTCACTGCTACTGATATGTCTGATGGCCATTCTAAGGAGGAATTTCCTGAACTCTTCAGCACCAACAAATTTGAGTATGCCATCCATCATACACCTACAACAAGGAAAACTAAACTGAGAAAGAAATGGTAACAATAGCTAGGTTTTTCCACCTTAAATGAATTTGGAATTGTCGTAAACTAATATAAATTAAAAATATAAGTACATATGTTGTTTTCCTCAAATGATCTGAATTGACCACTTCTGAATTCTTCTGATCTGAACAATCACAAATTTGCTACATCGGTCCATAAAGCTCTATTATTTGAGTAGACCCAAGTTTTAGGGCTGTCAAAGGCCTGCTCTCTTGAAGAACCCATTCTAACAAAGTCTCAGTGCTCTATTAATAGGTTGAGGTTTTGTTATTAAGATTCCTATGACCACATAACCCATTTTTAGTTGCCTGCCTTTGCTTACTCCAATCCATCAAGACAAAAAATATGAAGCCAGAAAAATGCAGACTAGGACAAATAACACACCTTGCGTTTCTTATATAGATGGTCTTTTTCATAATAGAGCAGGAAAGAGAAAGCATATTTACTTCCTCCAATATTTAAGTACAATTCTCACTGGAATCTCCAAGAAGGATGTTAAAAAAAAAAAGGGAGAACAACTCAGCCAGAACCAAATAAAACCATGGCACAGTTTTTACATATAAATAATAATTTTCAGTGGTCAGTTTTTTTGCACCAGAAATAATCCATTTGTATCTTCATAGCCCAGGCCATTCTGCTTGAAAACTTTCATTCCAAAGCACATATACACTTTTCCAAGAATCTTCTGTCATAGTGCCTGCTGTGGATACCTTCATGAATTCACTTATAAAGAGGGGCATAATCTGCCATAATCTGTTCTGTATTATTAAACTCAACAGAAAGCTCTATATGCAGCGACAGGAGGCCACAGGCAATTAACACTGCAAACTGTAAGGTTTAGAATCTTTGCATGCACATGCATGCAATTATACAGTGACTAGTTCATAGCAGCAAAAAAAAAAAAAAAAAAACTCATAAAAATATTTAGTAAAACAAACGTTTGCACTCCCCGGGCTTTAGGTGAAGAGTTAGCTTTACGTAGCACAAGGATAAAAGAGCAAAGAAGACCTGTTTGGCAGATTGTCCCCATTTTGTCAAAGTACTAAATTTAGCCTACCACCAGAATTGCTAAGAAGGCAACATTATCACATTATCCAATCTCTCTGTAAAGAGTTTCCAAAATCTACTGTGTAGAAGGAGCATTATAAATATAAATTTAATTGATAAGTATGTTTGTGCTATTGCTAGGGGAAAGGGAGATGTACCTTTGCTAACTGGCCATTCAGGGGAAATCATAAAATAATTACAGGTACTATGGAGTAATTTAGGAGACTGAAGGAAGTGATTAAAAGGACTTTATCTAATATAAACATATAAACTATGATTCCCTAGCTATATTTCATACCCTATAGGGATAATTGTGAATAAAATGGAATACTCTCCTTATAGCTTATAGAGTCATGTCTCATCTGAATCCCAAGTTACCTGAAAGTCTTATATTTTTCAATGGTAATAATAATCAATTGCCTAAATATGCTAGATTTTCACTGATTCCAGTGACTAGGTGGCCTAGTTACAGCACAGGATGAAGTCCAACAAAGACGTGGTATACACATTGGAAGTGGGTGCATTTAGGAAATTTAACAAATTTGGAGTATAATGTCAATATGTTTCTGGAAATTCTGTAGATACCATTTGAAACCAGAATAGTATGCTCTAATGTAACACACGGTTTCTGTTTTGACTGTGGAGGCATATATTTAATAAAGACAGAATACAGATATATTCACTGTTTAAAATGTGTTGAGATTTCTAGTCATAGTGCCAATAAACACATCCCAAAGCACCCCTACACAGAGAACAAAATTGATTTTTTTTTTTGCATTTGTAGCCTAATGAATAAAAATATCTCCGAAAAACTGAAGAGAAAAAATACTGCCTGCAACAGTGGCTCAAAGAGTAAAACTCAATTATAAATGACGTTGTTAAACCATGGTTACCCAGTTGCACTGTAGGTCAGATCATGTAAAATAGTGAAAAACTAGGTACCTTAAAAATGTAGACATTTTTTAAAAAGTCATTCCCTCCCCCTTCAATACTAAACCAGTATTTTACATGGATTCCATTAAAAGCATATGTATGTATGTATGCATGTGCATATATATGTATAGAAGTAGAGATTAGATTCATATTGCAGAGAAAAGTATTTAAATACCACTTTTCTTCACATTCCAATGAAGTCTAACCATTCCTCTTAAAATTTCTGATAAGAATAAGCAGAAGATAAGAATTGTTAGCTATATTTCACTGACAGGGCACTGAATCACTGTGCCGAATGAATAGAATCAGATTTTCTAAAAATTACCCAGTAAATCAGTGGTCAGTGACAACTAAAAACCAAAACTAATTTCTAGGTCTCTGTTTGCTAGGCCCACCTTTCCACCTCCCCTGTTTCAGACTGCACTCCAAACCCAAAGTAAAACTGTTCTCCAAAAAGACTTACAGTAACTCATTGTGAGACTATTCCTCCTCTTCCAGTGATACAGTTCCATGTGCTCTAAGTAATTGAAACTAAACCAAAGAATTTTCCAACAAAATAGCAAAGTCACCATATTACATGGCATTAAAATCAATGATTCATAAGCAAGATACAGGATGTGAAATGCTGTGCAGGTATGTGGACCAGACATGAGGTTGATTCGGCTGGCTTGGCCTTCATATCTAGCAGCAATCTGTGGTAATGCGTTTCTTCTCTTTGTTTTGGTGGAGCCCTACTAATAACAAGCTGATGAACTGCATTTGTAAATGTCAGTTACAGATCAAAGGGGGCTATGTTAGATGCTTATTTTACTTCAACTTATGGTTTTTCACCTAGAAAACAAAACTGCATTGCACAGTAAAGTTCCTTATTTTTACTTGACTCTTCAATGAACAAAACAGCTGCAGAATAATGCGATTTAATGAGGCATTCCTAATAAAATACTGGAGAAGTAAAAGCAGGGGCACTGAACTGTTTCTGGTTGTTTCATCTTCTCAAATATATTAGAAATAACTGATGACACCTGGGAACATTCCTAGTTTGGGACATGCATTAAAGAGGCAAATGCCCATTAGTTTGCTGCCACAGCTGAACTTAGACAGAATCCGACAGTACCTTTTATTAGGGCCCATGATTAAAAAAAAAAAAAAAAGTCTGGAAAATGCTGGAGAGGCACATCTTACCCTACCTGTATAGGATAATCCATAACCTGCAATTAGTGACAAATCAAACTTAAAATGCACTTTCAACATTTACGTATTCAAAAACACATTGTAAAGGATCATCATTAAAATACTAAAGATACCGAATCCAGGATGACTAAACCTTTCTGATATTATAAAAAATAACTTCCATAAAATCTTCTATCACCCCCTGAATTTCATCACTTCATAAATTTTTAAAAAGGAAAAGTGGCCATGTCTAAAAACAGATCTTTTTACAGCTGTTGTCATCACATTTTTATAACTCGGTGGTTAGTAAATACTGTAATGCAGTCTCCAAGCAATATGTACCTTTTTGACATAGATCCATGGGATCTCAGTGAATCTTCACTCTCCGGTTTGTCACTTAAAATAGCTAATAGTTTTCAGATTCAAAATCACACATACTCAGAAAGCTTAGGTTCCTTTTTAGCACAACTTGTAGCCTTACAGGTGTTTGCTTTCACGTCGAGGTTTTTTGATTCTTCCGTAAGAGACATACATCATAGCACTATGTATAAATATGTAAATTCAAGCATCCTAAATTACAAAACTGTATTAAAGGCCAGAATCAAGATTTCAGTCTCAAAAAATGCCTGATTTGAATAAAGCTACACACTAAAACTGTGTTCTGCCTCTTAAAAGTACTGTGCCTAAGCAGTTGGCAGTGTGACACTGCTTTCATAGTATTATGTCTATAAATAATGCAATCTAATTATTTTCATTGAAAATTAAGAAAATGCAAATAAAATGAGCTCCAGTGTGGTTCGTAATGGCCTTTCAATGGCTACAGATGGTTTTAAAAATTAGGACTCTAAAAAGGTCAGTATGCAAACAACTAACTGACCCGGGAAGAGATTCAGAACAAAGTAGGAAAAAGGGAAGATTAAATGTGTCTGATCATTTTTAAGGATCTCAGGTGCCAAATTTGAAACTGTAAAAGATTCACCAGTCTGAGAGCACATGTGCAAACATGGGAAGGCTGGAATCAATACAAATAATCTTAATGCCCTGGTTTTAAAGGCTTTAGAAGTGTCTTCAGAATCCTTTGCTAGTTATTGCCATTTAGGACTTTACCCAGAAATCTTAATTACTCATTTGTCTTAACTTACATTGCCTAACAGAGCAGTTTTAAAGTGTTAATTGATAACACTCTGAATGTTGATGTCTCAAACAATCTAGCTGGGGAAGACAGGAACCAGATAATTATCATGCAGTCAATGGTCATTAAAATTCATCCTGTCATGAGTAAAAGACCCTTATACACCGACTGCTTTGCGGGTACTTTTCAGAGCAAAGGTTGCATACAGGTTTGTTTGGTTTTGTTTTTTTCAAGAATGATGCTTGCAAAATTCAAGAGGGTATTTAACACTCACAAAAAGAAGATATTTTCTTTTCTGTCTTATTGCCACAAGCCAAACTCACCCAGCACCAGGTGAAAACAGGCTAGCTATCCACTGTAGTGACTACACCTGTGATTCCACACACTTAAGGCAATCGTTTAACACTTGCTCAGGAGGTGGAATACTAACTAGAAAGCATCACGTCTACCAAGGGGCTCTGCAAGCACCTACAGTTCCTCCTTTTCAAGTGGGGACTAGATAGCTCAGCCTGCAGTTCTAGGAGAAATAGGGCAATGGATCTCAAACTTTCCTTTACAAAGGCAGTTTCTGGAAATAACACGTTCCCCACTGACAAGTGAAGATCAGTGGCTTAAAGAAAACACCTCTTGGTGGAACCTGGCCTTTTGGAATAGAAGGGGGAAGGGACAGGAAAGCAGTGGGGCAGAAAAACCGTGTACTATTAGCAAGATTCTAGAGCCATCTATGCGGAAATAAATGAAAAACCGTTAGTTTCTCGAAGCTGTTCTTTTTCTGAACGCTGTTCCTAAAATGATCCTTGTCCTAAAGCTCTCCTGTAGTATCCTTTACTGAAGCTTTATCTCATTCAGTAGTAAAGCGTCCGGTACCAAATCTAAATAAACCTTTACACAGATGAGGCTCCAGAACTTATCAAGAAGATTCTTTATGAAAATGGTTAGAGGTGGAGAAATCAATAGCCACCCTCTACAGACAGGCCCGAGAATTAACTCATCAGAAGTGGACAGAAAGTGGAGATTTCAGAAAGGCGACCTGACATCCCATTGATCCTCCCTTGAACGCGACCCCCAACTTCTTTTTAGGAGTCCAAAATGGTTACGAACCGAGATTGGTTTGGTTGAGGGATCGAATTAAAACCCACTTCAACCTCGGCCGGGTCGCCCGTTGTGTTAAGAGAAATGGGGCACAGAAGAGAGGGAGGGCAAGGCTCTCGGAACCGCCTTTCACTTGCTCAGATCCCCTCTCGGCGTTCCTCTACCCCCGCCCATACTCCGGACGCCCAACCAGCATCTGCTATAACCTCTCGCCTTCCCCGGGCGAGCTCCCTACAGCCCCCGACCCCCGGAGAAGGGAGGGCTTCCGGGCCCCGGGTCCTCCAGCTGCCGCCCGAGTCCCCAGCGCCGGCGGCAGGCGCGGCTGGCACCTACCTGCAGCCCGGCTTCCTGGTGGCGGCAACACCTAGCGATGCTCCTGCAGCTTCCGCGGGCACGCGCCAGCCTTATCGCTCTTGCATCGCTTCCAAGATGCCAATCCGCTGTCACCGTTCTGGGGCATAGGGAACCGAAGTCTGGTGGTGTGTGCTCGTGGAGGGCGTGTGAGTGTGGCCCCAAGCGTGCGTGTGTGCGCGCGCGCGTGTGTTTCCTCCTCCGAGAGCAAAGAGGGTTCAGGAATCTCTAGACATCCAAACTGGAATCCCCTTAAAGTGGGTGGAAGGTGGCGTGCGGGAGCCTCGTTTCTTTCCTCCTCTCGTTTTTCACAAGTCAAAGTAATCAAAAGATTTGTTTACTGGGGAAACGCCGAAGTCTCGCAGCCCTCGCCAGCGCCCACGGTCCTCGCCGGATGCGCGCGGTGCGCTCAGCTCCTCACAATGCGAGAATCAAGGCGGTCTTGCAGCAGTTACCGCTCTTACTCCATCTCTGATTTGTTTGCTTTGAACGCCGAGTAAAGACTTTTCCTCCTGCCACACGTCGTCTCTGCCTCTCACACAGACACACACTCACGCATACTCGGTTCCTTTTCCCCCGCCCTCCCTTTTTGCTCTCTGGGGAAAGGCAATTGGACGGAACAGTTCACCTTCAGAAAAGCAGCCTCCGCCACGTACTTCTCCAGTTTCCTGGCTCTCGTAGGTCCCGGGTCTCCGCTGTGAGAGAGTTGCTGGGGAGGTTCGGGGCAGGAAGGAGGAGAGGCTCTGAGCTCGGCAGTCTTCCGCCCGCGAGACGCTGGAGTTCCTCCGTCAGGCGCCCCTGTTCCCGCTTTTAGCAGATAGGTCCCAGCTGATGCCCTCTCGGAGACTTGGCGCCAAGTCCAATTAACAGCAACTCCTAACCAGCTGCAGACCCTCAATCCCGCCTCGAAGTGCTGCGGGCTGAGCCCCACGCAGCCCAACCGCTGCCCCTCTGGGCATCATCGGCTGGGAGGAAGGGAAACCGCCGCTGTCCCCCTGTCCCCAGTACGCTGGGCACAGTCACCGCCGAGAAGGTGCGTGTTCCAACATCGAACACAAGCGAGCAGGGGCTGCCTGTGTCAGTTCGCTAAAGGAGGGGAGGGAGATGGGGCAGGGGAGGAGGCCGGGGAAACAAATCCGATCACCAGAATAAAAAGAATTAAGCGGTTTAGTAACGGAAGCCTCCTCTCCGCCGCCCACCCTAGGGCGCTGCACTGTCAAAAAACATTAGTGGTACCTTTTAGAAAGTCACCGTAGAGGGCAGAGCCCCCTGTTCCACCCAGACCCCTTATTCCACCCAGTCTGGACGTCCAGAGAGTCCGGAGTGACTGACTTCCCTGTATAGTACAAGGAGAACGCAGGGAGGAAACAGGTGCCAACACTCCAGGTTGAGTTAAGCAGGAAAATGCGAGGGCGGGACCAGGCGGCGTTGCCTCCCTCTGTCTCTCTCCCAACAGCCACCTCTGTCAGCAGCCGCAGCTGCTTCTGAGAGGAAACTGCGGTCTCGCAGAAAAAGAAAGAGGCAGTAAAAGATGAGAGGGCGGCAATTGGTATAAAAGCTGGACTATGTCTCCCTCTAGAGGGAGGCTCGGGTTAGAAAGCTTTACTGACTACGACTCCGATCTCTCCACAAAGAAAAAGAAAACAATATCGGTTCCAGGGAATTTTGTAGTTTTACAAATTCCAACCTCTAATGGATTTAGAGAGAGGATTTGCACTGCAGGCTTATGTAAGCAGAGTCCTTGCTAAAGGAACCTCTCAATAGTTACAAAAATTTAATAGCAAGACGCTGGAAGGTCATGTCCTTACAGGTTTGGTCAATTTGGGTGTTGGTTTAAGCAGTATGCATACGAACTCAAGTGAAGAATCTTCTTAGACTCACTTTGATCAAGTCTGGCGATGAACAATACCTTAATCTAGTGATTAGAGGATTATGCAAAAATGAATAAGTAGTAATGATGAATTTAGAAAAAGAAAAGAAAATCTAAAGCAAAGAAATAGCATGCTGATCCAGGAAATCTTCTGAGCCCCTTACATCTAGGGATATCTCAAGGATCTGGCTTTGGAGCCAATATTCATACCTCTTATTTAACTAAACTAATCATTGTCAACTAAACTAACCAGACAAGGAGTTCGGGTTTTTTGAGCATCAGCTGCTGGCGTTCCTTGTCTGGTGCCTACAATAAACATTGCACTTTCTTTCACCAAAACCTGGTGTCAGTGGATTGGGTTTACTGCACCAGGACAAGTGGACCCAAGTTTCACAATAGTGTCACAGATGTTATAATGTTTTGTTACTTCAGTCAAGTCCAAGCCAGGTTCCATCCATAACTCTAATATTTAGATTTTGTGAACTATTTGAAAGTTTTCATTCAAAATATTTCTATATGATACAACAAACTAGTGAATATAACAAAAAAGAAGCAGACTCACAGATATAGAGGACAAACTAATGGTTATCAGTGGCAGTGGAGGAGCAATACAGCAATACAGGGCTGGGGGAAAGAGAGGTACAAACTACTGGGTATAAGATAGGCTCAAGGATGTATAACACTGGGAATACAGCCAATATTTTGTAATAACTGTAAATGAAGAGCAACCTTTAAAAATTGTACAGAATTTTAAAAATAAACTTAAAAATAAACAATAAAAATAATAAAACAAAAAATTCTGTATGTTTAAAAATTATAAAAAGTGTATTCAAGTTTTTATTAAACTCCTTGCCATTCCCATTCACTCTGAATTTTTGAAGTAGTCATATTTTAACTTGATAATCTAATTTACTACAGGCTTAAAGAAAGAAAAGAATTTATAAGAAATAGCTTAGACTGATTGAAGTCATTTAAAACAAGGAGCCAAAACTAAGTCATGTAGTTTTTTTTTTTTTTTTTTTTTGCTGTACGTGGGCCTCTCACTGTTCTGGCCTCTCGCGTTGCGGAGCACAGGCTCCGGACGCTCAGGCTCAGCAGCCATGGCTCACGGGCCCAGCCGCTCCGCGGCATGCGGGATCCTCCCAGACCGGGGCACGAACCCGTGTCCCCCGCATCGGCAGGCGGACCCTCAACCACTGCGCCACCAGGGAAGCCCAGTCATGTAGTTTTATTATTTGGCTAATTGTACTATAGTAGATTTGAATCAGTCGAGCACATGGCAGTGAGGTACCCTCACCTGGTCTCTTTCAAAAGATTCATGTCATATGGTCAAAGACCTTTATTTCATTCCTCTTACTGTTAATGAAAGTGGGGTCTGGCTGCTCACCACTCAAAAGCCAAAAAAAGAGGCAACGTTGGTGGAAAGGAAAGTTTGCTTTATTTCAGATGCCAGCAACAAGGCGGGGAGAGTGGACTCCTGCCTAAAGGCCAACTTGACCCAACCACTGACAATCAGTGGGCAAGAGCTCTTATGGACAGAGGGAGGGGGCTACGTGTAGAAACAGCACAGTCAGCTCTGACAGTCATCTTGAAATTGGTCATGTGGTGGTCTGACCAAAGTTATCTTGATTGTTTTAAGTACAATTAATCTTCAGTTCCAGGGTCAATTTGTTCCCATTTCCTTGAGGCCAGTTCTTGGAACTGTGGCAGCTTATGTCATGGCTACGGTCTGGTCATCCTGTGGTTAACTTCTTCCACCTGGTGGCGGTTTCAGTCTCTACAAGGCAGCTCACAAGATGTGGCTCAAAATATTATCTATAGCCCTTGGGGAGGAACCAAAGGTCCTTGACTATACTTAATGACAAAACTATTATTATTTGGACTCCTTTTACTGTTTTCCTTTGTTTCTGCATTTTCTCACTTCTCTGATTAAACTTATTCTTTGGCTAAAGTTTTTGCACAGGCAAAAGGCAGGCAGAGGGCATGGTGGGGGGTGCGAAGGACCATGGGGTCCTGCTCCGTTTCATTACCTAGCAACTTATTTCCCCAGGGAGCAAAGTTTACATTTTAAAACACCTGGCGCTCTTTCATTGCCAATCTTACAGTAATTCTCAGTCTGCTATGTTAAGTAGTAGGATGGAATCCAAGCAGGAATGACTGGAAATCTGGGCTCTGTGCTGGGAGGAATAGCCATTTACAAAATTACTTTAGAATATTGGCCTTCCTTTCTTATAAGAAATATAAAGTATACTTTATAATCCTTCTAGCTTCTAATTCAAGTAGCTCTCTGTGACTATAGGAAAATCTATCATTTTATCATATTGTTAAATTTTTATTGTTAAAATATATGACATTTCATCCTTATTTTCCTAATTAAACCCATCATGTTTTTACAAAAATGTAAAGAAAAAAAGTTCGTAAAGAGAATAAATGTGTAAATTAATTACAAAATATAATAGAATTTCTTATCCAAAGTCATATGATGCTTAAATTCTGTAATAACCTTTGTACTTTTTGTACAGATCCAGATAATTTCTAATGATTTTTAGATCAAGGTATTCCTATTTCCAGCACCTCCTAGACTTTTAAATCAAATATTTTGTTTTCCTTCCAAAACAAAATGGCAAATACCTCCCTAGTTTAATAGAAATCTTGAGATGATACTTCTTATCTTCTGTTTATTTAAACTGCCTGCCTCCTCCCATATAAACAGTAAAAAATAATTACTTGGAATGCAGAACTTCACTGACAGTAACCCGGAGCATAGCTCTTCATGTTCTGAGAGCTCACTGAAACATCACTTTGGGGCACTATAAGCTTGCTGGAGGCTTTCTATATTATCTCAAATTCTTATCTCAAGTCCTCACAACTTGCCATAAAGTACCTGATATAACCCCATTTTACACATGAAAAAATTTTACACATGAAAAACATTGAGACAATTTCACTGTGATTAAGTGGAAGAGCTGGGAATCAAGCCAGATGGCTCTACCTGAATCCAAAACCAGTTTTTGGTTTGGTTTTGGCTTTGATATTTTTTCTCTACCCTCCCCAGAACCACCACTAAAATAGGCTATCTTCTATATTACAGGGAAATAAAAATCATTTGGACCTGGATATAGAAAAAACTTAGCTAAAGAATGTGGGTCCATTAATAAGAATAGAAAGAAGTTATTCATGGGAAAGAGAGAAGAAAAATTAGCACCAGCTCCCCTCAGCACTCAGCCAGGGTCTAGGACATTAAAACAAATGAACAAAAAAATTCTGATTCCTAGTGTGTAAGTGAAGAGGAGTGCCGTTCATTCTTCCTTGTCTCCTCTTGTTTTGTTTATTTGGTCCTAACCACCTCATTCTACTGATATCTTTTTCAGTAACGTCTCCCTCACTCACTTTTGTTTTCATGTAATTAGGTAAACAGAAGGAAGCACAGAATCCCTTTCACATAACCTAAGGTGGCATGTGTACGTTATTAACTCTTAGAATCCCCATCACCTAGCATAGTACCTAATACACAATAAATACTCTATAAATACATTATGGTCAGTAATCAGGAAACCAAATTGGTCAAGTGAGCAGACTGAAACCGTGATGATAAACCAAGAGAATTACTCCACAGAGCCATAGGAGAAAGTAACTGAGGTAGGAAAACTGCCCTATATGGAGTAGTGAGGCAAATGCAACAAATCACTCCAAAACTTAGTGGTTTAAAGAACAAGCATTGATTTAGTTCACATTTCTGTGGGATTGGCAATCATGGGTTGAGCTCAGCTAGTCAGCTGGGCAGTTCCTCTGAACTCAGCTGAGCTTACTTGTGTCCCTGTGGTCAACTGGCACTATAGTGCCTCACTATAAGCTGACTGTAAGCTGGAGTATTTGAGAGTAACTAAGCTGCTAGTCCCTTATCATCTAACAGGGAACACTAGCTGTTTACATGGTGGCAATCACAGGCCTCCAAGAGTAGCAATAGGGGAAGCCTCAATACCCAAGCACTTTCCAAGTCTCTGCTCTCGTGATGTTTGCTACAGTCTCCTTGGCTAAGCAGTTCATCAGACCAGCCCAGATTCAAGGGGTGAAGAAAGACTCCATTTCTTAATCAGTAGAGCTACAAAAACCTGGTACATTAAAGAACCTGGTATGGGGGAAAAAGTATTTGCTTTCATTTTTGCAATCTAGCATGATAGCTATCCCAGGAAGCTAGCATCTTGCACAGTATCTTAACCCATCAAGCGTTTTATGGACTGACCTGTGCACAGCAGAGTATTCCCATTATAGATTAAAGGACACCTGTCTTGGGTAAGAACAAGTTGTTTGTTCAGATTATTGAGTCCCTGGACTGTTCCCATTATCAATTTAAAAGAAATAGTCCATCCAACACCTTTCACCAATACAATGCAATATGTTTTTGTAATTCTCTGTTTCACTAGAAAGCACAAATGTTCCAACATTTAACACACTTTCCACATTGGCCATTGCATTAATCTCAGGGCTTTAATTTACAATTCAGATTTATCAACAGTATTATAAAAGTTCCACTTGTTAAGCTAGAAATCACTAGCCGCTTTTACGTGACAGTGATTATATCATCTTTCGTACACAGACCTGATAGCATCTATTTCGGTTAGAGACTTTGTTTACTTCCTGATTTTTTTATCATACTCCAAAGAATTGAGATGAGTAAAACCTACTATAACGGCTTCCCAAATGGACTTGACTGAAACCCTGGGCACCACCTCACCACATCTGCAAACAATCTCTACTTGGTTAACTCCAACTCATTCATTAAGACTCAGGACAAGGGTAATCTTCTCTAAAAAATCATCCATAATTCCCTTAATCCACTATATTAACCATTTCTCCTCTGTGCTCCCAAACACCTGAGATCCCTCTATCTTAACACTTAACACATTGTGTTGTACTTGAGTCATTTTTAATAGATTATCCTACATTAGAGTATATCCCTCTTGAAGGTCCACAGTCATGTTCATCCTTGTTTCATCTACGAAAGCTACAGACATGAATGGATGAGCAACTAATATATCTCGATTCACAAGACTGTAGAGCAATGTATGGTCACATTTATTTTATTATCCAATAATGACTTTAGGCCTCCATCTTGCTGATCACAAGCATTACATGCATCTAGACACTAGAGTCCCAAGTGGCTACGGGCACTCTTGAAGAATGCTGACATGGTTTATAAAATTAGTCTTCTTCATTACTGCACCTGCACACACACCAGAGACAGGAGCTCAGATGCACTCCTTAAGGTCTATCTTGTCCTGCTGACCTCCAGAGCTCCACCTGCCTGTTTCTATTTCTTACATTCAGCTGCTTCTATGCACATTTTCGCACTAAGCCCCACTTCAGAATAGTAACTGAAGTTCAATTTGCTCCAACAGCTGAACTGCAGTGATTCCTTGAGTACAGGGAAAGTTTCACTTCTCCACAATGTTATACTCAGTCCAAGACCAAAGAAAAATAGCCCTAGACTGTAGAAGACCCATCTCTTGGTGAGCAACTTAAGTTAAAAGCACATAGACATTTTCCCCAAGGTGTGCCCACACTGCCGGGGTAGCTAGGTAAGAAAGAGAGCTGGTATCAGCTTCGTGCTGCATCCAGTATAAGCCCTTCCCTGTGACAACTTAGATACTGGTGTTTAGCCCAGGTCTCTAGTGTCTAGACATCCTCATTCCTTGTGAACCTGAGGTCGACCATAGGGAGGGATGAGGTGAGTTGGGTAATCTTGGTCTCACTCCTTGGCCAGATGCTTGCTGAGTTGCAGAGACCAGGGTGAAAAAGAGCCCTTAGGAGAATCTAACATTTTTTTCCCAATAGTTTGGGGGAAAATGTGAAATTAGAGAAAAGTGCCTGCTCCTTGTGTGAAAAATCTAAAGGTAGGAGGCTAGCTGAAGTGACCAAGGACAGCAGTCCAAAAAAGAGGGTCATCTGATAGTGAAGAGGCAAATCTACCATTTCATGGGCCAAAGACATACTAGTTCCATGGACCAAGTGGGTATCACAAAAGGTAGTGGCCTGAGTCATCAAAGCAATGGAAGAAAAGTAAAACTATTTATTGATTGCACTTAATTTGTACCCATTCTGTTTATTTATGGGCTAACATGGGTTCTATGAATATTGGCTTTCGGGGCATGTTAGTTCTGTAGCATAAGGTAGTAAGAAACTATTTATAGATACTACCTGTTAGTAGAAAGAAGCTATTAATATCGTGGTAGGCTGAGACCTAATGATTTCTAGAACTAAATAGGAAGCAAGTAAGTAGCTATAAAATCATTATGAACAGCTAGCATGGGGTTAGGGTTAGGCAGAGACTGACACACTCCAGATCTCTGAGAAATTAATGATCCATGTAATGAATATACCAGTCTCAGCAGTATAGGTTAGAGGGCAGGATCATCAGGATTAAGAATGTGGTCGTGGGCTTCCCTGGTGATGCAGTGGTTGAGAGTCCGCCTGCCAATGCAGGGGACGCAGGTTCGTGCCCCGGTCCGGGAAGATCCCACATGCCAGGGAGCGGCTGGGCCCGTGAGCCATGGCTGCTGAGCCTGCGCGTCCACAGCCTGTGCTCTGCAACGGGAGAGGCCACAGCAGTGAGAGGTCTGCGTACCGCAAAAAAAAAAAAAAAAAGAAAAAAGAATGTGGTCTTACTAAACTGCTCCCTTCCTCCATCAGAAATTAAAATTTCCAGTGGTTTGGGGTAGGAAGTCCAGGGTCTTTAACAACTTTACCTCATTTAAGTCATTGGCTGTCTTCATTCATAAGATTTTCATAAGTTACCAAGACCTAGTTGTACTTCAGTCTCTACCTGAGGTGTGATACACAGCCTCATGACAATACTACCGGCTCCAGATTTTCTCTCTTGATTTTATCACGCTTGTAGTAATCATGGGTAATCAATGTTTCTTCTAATCCTCATTCTTCCTGCCTGGTTTATTGGATTAACTAGATTGCTTTTGGCCTCTCATTCCCTTTTTGCCCTCTTTCCTCCCCCACTTCCCCATTGCAAGGTTGTGGAAGCAGACAGACTCTCACTTTATCAGGGAACCAAAGATTCCACACAACAAGGTACATTCTGAAGGTACAAACCAAGATGAAAGTCAATTTTAGTACCATGCTTAAGAGCCTGGTCTTCCTAGTCTTTAGCTCAAAGTCCCATTTCCCTGTATTACTTGCCAACTAGATATTAATAATCCATAGTTTTCATCCACAGAATGTAGCTAAGAATAGGGGGAAGGAGAGCAAAATCCACTGAACAAATTGACCATGCATCAAAGGTTATTTTTCACTGAAGCTAAGTAGAGGATAAGGTTTACAAGTTTTTACTCAGAAATGGGAAAGAAAAGAAACTAACACATTTCTTTCTTCTCATAATAGTTCTATAAAACAGATATTATCTCATTTTATGACTTATACACTAAGGCTCAGAGATTAAGTAAATTGCCCAAAAATTCAGTTAAAAAGTGAGAGCAGCCAGAATTACAATTAGATCTAACCCAAAAGCATTAATAAGAACTTGTCTCCTAGTTATTAGTCCATTGTTCTTTTCACTTTACATATTGTTCTGATTCAATTATTTCCACAAAGCTCAAGCGCAAACCCTGAAATTCCTCCATTCAAACTCTCTTTGGATTTCTGTACAAAATTTTCTCCTATTTTTAGTATAATATAAAATGACTTCTGTCACCCAACATGATCAAAATATTGCTTGCAAAGGTTTAAGTGTTTCAAGAAACTTCACTATGTATTTCAGCCATCCAGTGTCAAAACAGAGCAACTGCAGGCAGGTGCTGATGTTTCTACAGACAGGCGTGATAGTACATACTGTCTGCTTTCCCGCAGCAAAAATAAATCATGACAGAGGTTCTGGAGTCTTTCCATGGTAAAGATTGTACATTTAGAAGATACTCCCACAACAGAAAGAAGCACATGAAAATGAGAAGCCAATATTTTTTAAATGAAGAATTTAAATAGTGTATGTGAAGATATGCCTGTTCCAAAATCCTAGAAAAAACGGAATAAAAGGAAATGAGATAATAAAATTTAATCGTATGTAAAGAAGCAGTCAAAAATAAGAGGAGGTAAATTGTTTTTAACACATTTTTAACATACTTTAATGTACAGGTTAATTAGACAGTGTAATGAGCTACAAAAAGAATTAGTGGACTTGCCAATATTGGAGGTATTCAACGAAATCTCTAGCCTGACAACCGATGGGAAACATAGAAATCAAGTTCCCTCGAGTCTTAATGACAAACACAAGGAAACAACATGCAGCAAGAGATCTATGAAGACTAATGTTAGAACATCATCATCATCTAAGTGGATTTACTACACACTTAATTGTACGTAGATAGCACCTGCCCTTTCAAGAAAGTCTAAAAGAGCAAAATGATAACATCACTACAAATGAAGCTAGTAGCTCATTAATCCAATTACATGAATGGCAAAGAGGAGTGAATTTTAGAGATGGCGTATAGTTTAAATTTTAAAACTAGAAAAATAGCCATAGAACTCTGAGTAAGCAAAGGAAAGAATTTTTAATGGTAATACGTCTTATTTCATAATTATTCAGGTTTTCTGCTTGGGCTCTCTGGGTCAACCTCGGCTGTGAAATCCTAGCTCTACTAGGGTGTTGGCCCCAACACAGTGCACAAATATACAATGTTGTAGATTGGACCAGTAGCTCTCAACATTTTAATTAGTTTCCATGTGTGGGATAGAAAGCATTCTTATAAATGTACCAGGACTATTCAAAATTCTTGGCTTCTTTACTGTAAGTCCTTTCTCTCCCACTGACAAAGCATAGCTAATACAAGTGAGTAAACAGGGCAATTATAAAGGACAATCATAGGGATAACTTTTCCAGTTTACACTGCAAAGTAAATACTTCCCAAAGCTTTGTGCTTTATTAAGTCACTTTATTATTAATGACTAACTTCGCAAAAAATCACCAAATTGTATGAAGCCAGTAGTCAAGCAATAAATATTCTTAACGACCATAATTCAATTAACCCCTGTGGCTCAAGCCACCATTAGATGTTTTGCAAGTTGAAAAGGTGTCAAAGATGATCCTATCCAAGTTCGGTGACATACATGGAGGAAAAGTCACTCTACTCCTCTCTGCTTAATAACCATTCTCTAAACGTTGATTCTTTTCTCCTTGGCAGATAGAACTGCTTTCCTTTAAAAAACCTGTTAGAATAATTGAGATTGTAATATGCTCTACCACCAAAAAAATTTCTAATAAAAATGAAATATTTGAAAAATCTTTCTTCCTTATTCATTTGGCATTCTAAATTATCAAAGTTGTAATCCAGTTCTCAAGAGAAGAAAATAAATTGCACCTGTGCTGACGCAATAGGTTTCTCAACTATTGTGTTACTTTAAGGAGAATAAAAAACACACTTAACCAACTGAGTCCAAGAGATGTAAATTCCAAGGTAAAAAAAAATATGTACAAATGATTAAAACTTTAATATCAGAGCTCCTGAAGATGCCTGAAAATAAGCCCAAACAAATGATTAAAACGTGAAGTTTTTGCCTTATATTCTAGTTCTAAAAAAAAATGCAACTATGAAATTATATAAAATGGAAGCCTCAAGTAACATATTTTGTTCTCTTTGGTGGAAATAATTATATTAAAGGCTGTGAAATAACTGTATAAGTATAATTTATACTGGCAACCTAGGAAGTTTTGAGGCCACAAATTTTATGTTAGCCCCTGTCTCTGAATCAATTTATACCCAGAAGCCACTATAAATGTCTGTCTTCTCTTCTAGATTTACACCAGGCAACTGCTAGTATACAACACATCCCTCAATCCCTCCTCACTAGGATAAGGAGCACAGTTGGAGAAGTAGTGGAGTGTGTTAGAGCCCAGGATAGGCTGCCCTCAAATGTGCCTCAATGGCATATTGATTATATTGAATTAAAGTTACTTAAGAGCCAATGCAAGAGGGACAGTTTGACTCTCCTTTCTGTCTCCCTAAAGCAGGAAATAAACCTCTCAAATGACAGGTGCACTCCCTGCATCTGGAAGTAGGACACTCTTATCACCAGAGATAGGGAATTTGGGGCCAAGAAGCCTGCGTAAACAAACCTTGTTACTTCTTTAATTTACTACCCTAAGCCCAAACTCTGTTTAGATTCTTCACTGATTAAGCACCCAAAGGCTACGTTTCTTTGTCCTGTCCACTCTTCACAAATGTATTGTTTCTTTGTCTAAAAAGTATAAAAGCTTCCTGCTTTGGCCACTTCTTAGGTCCTATATCTATGAGACCTCCAAACACATAAATTAAAATGTGTTTCTTTTTCTCCTGTTAACCTGTCTTGTGTCCATTTTATTATTAGTCTGACCACAAGAACTCATGAGGGGTAGAGGGGCAAATTTTTCCCTCCTGGACAGTAAGTAAGCCATCAGGAGGCTAGGTGGACTCCCCACTTCCCACCCTGAGACTTCTGCAGCTGAGAGAACATGAGACGTCTGACAAAAGTGGTAAAAGGTAAGATTTCTTACGGAATGCCTGCAAGGTCTGGTGGAAGCAAAGTGGTGAGAGTCCCTTTTCTCTCTCTCTCTAATTTTAGATGAGCAGGAGAAAATATTTGTAGAGCTAGTTGGTTGGACTTAGTGACTCCTGGGGATCCTTTTCCTCCCAGATACGGTCTCTGATTTTCTTTTGTTTTAATTGAAGTATAGTTTATTTACAATGTCATGTTAGTTTCAGGTGTACAGCAAAGTGATTGTTATATATTTTTTTTCAGATTCTTTTCTATTATAGTTTATTATAAGATACTGAATATAGTTCCCTATGCTATACATTAGGACCTTATTGTTTATCTATTTCATATATAGTAGTGTGTACCTGTTAATCCCAAGCTCCTAATTTATCCCTCTTCTCCAGCCCTTTCCCCTTTGGTAACCATAAACTTGTTTTCTAAGTCTGTAAATCTGTTTCTGTTTTGTAAATAAGTTCATCTGCATCTTTGTTTAGGTACTACATATAAGTGATATCATATGATATTTGTCTTTCTCTGTCTGACTTCACTCAGTATGATAATCTCTAGGTTCACCCATGTTGCTACAAATGGCATTATTTCATTCTTTTTTATGGCTGAGTAATATACCATTGTATATATGCACCACATCTTTTTTATCTATTCCTCTGTTGATGGACATTTACATTGCTTCAATGTCCTGGCTATTGTAAACAGTGTTGCAGTGAACACTGGGATGCATGTAAGTTTTTGAATTATGGTTTTCTCCAGAAATATGCCCAGGAGTGGGATTGCTGGATCATATGGTAGCTCCATTTTAATTTTTTAAGGAACTTCTATACTGTTCTCCATAGTGGCTATACCAGTTTACATTCCCACCAACAGTGTAGGAAGGTTGCCTTTTCTCCACACCCTCTCCAGCATTTGCTGTTTGTACATTTTCTGACGATGTCCATTCTAACTGGTGTGAGGTGATACCTCATTGTAGTTTGGATTAGCACTTCTCTAATAATTAGTGATGTTGAGCATCTTCTCATGTGCTTTTTGGCCATCTGTATGTCTTCTTTGGAGAAATGTCTATTTCGATCTTCTGCCCATTTTTTGGTTGGGTTGGGGTGTTTTTTGATATTGAGCTGCATATTATAAACAGCTGTCATATTAGTACTTTCAGGAGGATCAAATTGAAAGGGAAAAAAAGTATAATGGCTAGCCTTCAGGAATCCCTTATTCCGAAAAAAACAAAAATGAGATTTAAAGATCCAACATAAATTCCTCTTCTTAAAAAAGAAAAGAAAAGAAATAGATTATCTGGAAGCCAATATTCAAGGGCTATTAGAAACAACTGTCTTTGTCTTACAAATCTCTACAAAATCAGAAATGCAACTCTAGAAACAAGTCAAGGCCCACTTATCTTTACCAATCCCAAAACTTCACCTATTCCTCTCAAAATGCTTGTTGATATTATAAAAGATCAGGATATTGGAGCAAAACTGTCCCGTACTTTAAAAAAATTTTTATAATAATAACTACCCTAAGCTTATAATAGACAAATATATTCCAAAACTCCTAGGAGAAAGCTTTTATTTTCTTTCTCTGTCCCTTAAAGTCATAAATCTTATCACATCTTTGAAATGTAAACACAGTCCACATTGCCTGAGACTGAGCCAGATTAGCTCAATTGGTAGAACCTGAAACAAACAAAACAAAACAAAAGGAAAGAGGCCTTTTTAAATACAAACTGTTAAAAGGATTCTCTTGCTCAAACTCTAATAAATCACAACCTCCTTATAATTGCTTGTCAAGGGCAAATATATATCTTAAGAGTATTCTCCACAAAGGGAACCCTCCTACCCTGTTGGTGGGAATGTAAGTTGGTGCAGCCACTGTGGAAAACAGTATGGACGTGCCTCAGAAAAACTAAAAAGAGAATTACCATATGATCCAGCAATCCCACTCCCGGGCATATATCCAGATAAAACTATAATTCAAAAAGATACATGCACCCCTATCTTCATAGCAGCACTATTCACAATAGCCAAGACATGGAAACAACCTATCGTTGACAGATGAATGGATAAAGAAGATGTGGTACATATATCCAATGGAATACTACTCAGCCATAAAAAAGAATGAAATAATGCCATTTGCAGCAACATGGATACAACTAGAGATTATCATATTAAGGGAAGTAAGTCAGAAAGAGAAAGACAAATACCATATGATATCACTTATACGTGGAATCTAAAATATGACACAAATGAACCTATGTATGAAACAGAAACAAAGTCAGAGACATAGAGAATAGACTGATGGTTTCCAAGGGGGTGGGGGGTTGGAGAGGCTAGGAGTGGGAGTTTGGGATTAGCAGATGCAAACTGGTATATATATAGAATGGATAAACAACAAGGTTCTACTGTATAGCACAGGGAACTATATTAAACATTCTGTGATAAACCATAATGGAAACAAATATGAAAAAGAATGTATATATATGTATAGCTGAGTCACTTTGCTGTATAACAGTAATTAACACAACATTGTCAACTATACTTCAATAAAAAATAAATTAAAATAAAAGTATTCTCCACAAATAATAAAAGACTTAAGCCATCTGAGTAAGTGAACTTCATTTATTCCAACTGTTATTTATAAAATAGTGAGTTTTGTATTGTACCTGATTCATGGCTAAAGTTTTAAAATGAAAACTATGAGATCTCTGGTTGTGCCTGTCTACATGTCTATATGTGTACATTGTAGATATGGTATTTTTCTACCATCAGATGATTTGACAAAATTAATTTGTAAAAGAGCTCTATTTCTTTGACCTAAACAAACAAGTGCTTTTATTAAAATTCTCAAAAGTATAATAAAGACTAACACAAATATTTTTCGAGTTCACGTGATCTAGAATAATCTTTGGTGAATAAAAGCTAACTTTAAGCTTGTTGGCTTAATTAATACAGGTATGTCTTCAGAGTTATCAACATTAAATACAATGCAGATAAACAACTTTTGTTCTACCTGGGTATACTAGTCAAATTGTGTTATGTAGTCTCTGTTGCAGTTTGTCAACAACAACAAAAAAACTTAAGGTAATGACTAATTGCTTCCGTGTCTCATAAAATTGTCATGAGTAATCTAAGTATGACCATTAAAAACAAATGACTTAAATAGACATAAATGAGATAAGAGTTTTTAGATAAAATTTTTAACAATAATTATTTTATGATATGTCTATTTAAATTGTTTCCTAAATCTCTTTGGTAATTTATACCCTTAGAGTTTTGCAAAGTTAAATTAAATGATGGGGATTCACTGAATGTCTAGATCATTTCCAAATAAGATAAAATACTGAAACATTTATTGCTAAACAAGTCTAAGTTTACCTACTTCTGACCTCTATTACAGAGACTAAATAAGTTTGGGTTTATCAGTAAATATATCTTATGCTTTATTGAAAGACTGTACTATGAAATAGCATATGTTTCTAGAAATTATAAAATATATTTATAAGTTTGCCAAGCCACAAAATGTTAATACAGTTCACAATTGTTTACTTCTTTATTTTCACTAAAAAAATTAAGATTTCAAAAGATTAAGAATTCTAATTAACACATGTGGCTAAAGCTACCAGAAACAATAAGTGAGGTAAGATGTGTTTTGGGGTAAGAAAAGCTATAAGGTATGGAGATGTTTTTGTTAAGGAAAAAGAAAGTGATTTTGTCCTAAAGCTGCTTATTTCTAAATGGGAAAGAAAACAAATGATAAATAAAATGGACATGGAAAATTGTAAAAGGTTTGTGGGAAAAAAAGGACTCTTTCTAAAGGAATTTTATCTGTGGTAAGGACTGGCTAAGACTGAAATGAATTTAAGTAAATAAATCTTAATATCGAAAGTAAGCTGGTACAAAATTAAAATTTGATTTTTCTGTCTGTGAAAAAGACAACGTTTTCTTAGATTATTAGTCTGGTTTTAATAAAAAATTGTAGACAAAGGTTTTCTTTACCTTTAATATAATCTGTCTAGAAAAACAAAAATTCTATATTTTGTCTTTAACAGGTCTTTGATTATTTAGAAGAAAAGGAAAGAAACTGAATTTTTTCAATATTAAAAGAGCTAGGGGGCTTCCCTGGTGGCGCAGTGGTTGAGAGTCTGCCTGCCGATGCAGGGGACACGGGTTTCGTGCCCCGGTCCGGGAAGATCCCACATGCCGCGGAGCGGCTGGGCCCGTGAGCCATGGCCACTGAGCCTGCGCGTCCGGAGCCTGTGCTCCGCAATGGGAGAGGCCACAACAGTGAGAGGCCCGCGTACGGCAAAAAAAAAAAAAGAGCTAGGGCTTTTTATAACTATTTAACTTCTCTATTTGCCTGTGAAGTCTTTGCCACTTTGATTAAAAGTATAACTAAGTATTGCTTCATAGTGACCTCTGATCCTACTTAACCAAGTGTTTTTAAAACTTTTGATATTTTTGACAAATTTCCCAAAAATAAATTTTCCAAAAATAAAATTCTAAATGAAGACTTAAATGACCTGGAAGTAACTTTGGGGTTTTCTAAAGGTCCCTAGAATGCCTCAAAAGATTTATTTTCTTTTCTTATAAAAGGGAGATATTAAATTAATTAGGCTTATTTGTAAAATTTCATATTTATTAAATTACATAGGAAGCATTGTCAAATAGATGATGATAAGCCTTCTTAGGTTATATTGTATGAATAAATGTTATTAATATAAATGTTCTAGAAAATATATGAAATTTCTAAAATTTGGATATGCCCTAGTATAATGTTACCAGTCATAATTCTAGTTATTATCTTAAAATGTGTGTCACAGAGATAACTAAATTTCCTCTCAATTCCGTTATAATGAATCAGATCTTTAATAATAGCTATTTTTAAGTTTTTTATAGTTTACAGACAGTATTGTCTTACTCATATTTTTACAAAAGTTTCCTGCAAATGTGTTTTATCTTCAAAGAACTGCATGGAAAGGAATCTAACAAGTACTCTAGAATACAAGTTTCTGATGTCTTTCAAATAAAACCACTGAACTGGGTAAGAATTTACAGAGCCCTAATGGAGAAACTGATGCCTTCATAAAATGTCTAACAAAAGATTAAGGAGAACAAGAATTAATTACATGGGACTAAATGAACTGAGGAAGATGATTATAATTTTTTATGATTTTTTTGCAACATCACTGATTTTTTAAATGTTTTACTTCTCCAGATTTGAGGAGCAGTTTTGTAAATTATACCTTTTAAAAAAAAATCAAAAATCAAAACATTTATCTGTTTTTCTCTATTTGATTCCTCCAGAATTCAGAAACTCTCAGTGAGTATTCTTATTTTCTTGACAATATAGTTATTTGCATATGTTCAATAAGAATCTGTTGTCCTTATAACAGGACACAACTGGAACCATTGATTATATTACCAAAGCTTTGACTGGAATGTCATATTTGAGAGATACATGCCTAGACTCAGATATGACCAGACAGCTTTAAGGAACTAAGGTTGATTTTATGGAGCCAATAAAGCCCCTTGGAAAAACAGCCTGGTGCTTTGTTTACAGGGTTCCCAGCAGTCTTTCCAGGTGAGTAAGAAATTTCACTTCCTGACAGGTACAGAATCCTCAAAACATTTGGGGGACCTTGAGAAGAGAGGAATTAACCCAAATCTATACATGTTGCAAACAACGTCTGATGGCAAATATTGATATTTGGCTTGGCTTCTTAGTTTTGAGAGGCTAATAAAAGTTCAATCTGAGATTCCTTCTAAAGTTCTGACAAAGCAGATTTTTAAAAGCCTATGCGGGGCTTCCCTGGTGGCGCAGTGGTTGAGAGTCCGCCTGCCATTGCAGGGGACGCGGGTTCGTGCCCCGGTTCGGGAGGATCCCATGTGCCGCGGAGTGGCTGGGCGCGTGAGCCATGGCCGCTGAGCCTGTGCGTCCGGAGCCTGTGCTCCGCGACGGGAGAGGCCACAGCAGTGAGAGGCCCGCGTACGGCAAAAAAAAAAAAAAAAAAAAAAAAGCCTATATGGTCCAATCACTATTCTTGCTGTAATTATATGAATAACTAGGCCAAGTTTATTGAAACTAGAGTTATTTTGCAAATAAATTAATCTTAATTTGGCTATCTTTGGTAAAAATGGGGGTAATTGTAGAGAGAAAAAAATATGTTTCAGCAGAAATTGTAATATATACTATAGATACCAGATTCTAGTTCTATTAACTACTGTCTTTGAGGTTTTTGTTATTTACCTGTAAACTGAACTGGATCCTGAATTATTCTAGTTTCCTCTAACATCTGACTATGACCCTCCAAACTAACATTTCCAAATTTCTCCTAACCTTTTTTCATTTGAAATCATTGAGAATTAAAACTGCCCTTTTCCCTGAAGGCCTGCAAACTGAAGCTAGGTGACTTGATATAAACTGCGGAGAAATTGTCACAATCTTCATGCCTATTGCTGCAGGAGCCATTCAGAAAGTTTATTGATGACATCATCAGAGACATTTCAAACTGTAAAAGATGCTTCAACCCTAATATCTAGAAATCTTTTTGACTGACTGGACTCTGGGCTCAGAAACTGGTTTATAATCTGCTCCAATCATTAATCTCTGTTTTTCTTTTGTTTCCATTGACATACTTGTTAAATACACGATTGCTTGAACCATAGGTTTAACTTTTGGAACCCACCTACTCAAATGAGTCTAAGTGAACTGGCCTATTGTCAAGACTAAGAGACTGGCTCAATGAGATGGAAAAATATACCATCTCAACTTTTAATATGTGAAACTTCCAGGGAAGTTTCAGAGCAGGGAACTCTTGGAGCCCAGAGAAGACTGCCCCAAAATGTGCCTCAATGGCATATTAATTATTTTGAATTAAAGTTACTTAAGAAAGAGCTGATACAAGAGGGACGATTTAACCCTCCTCTCTGTCTCCCCAAGCAGAAAATAAATCTCTCATGTGAAAGGTGCACTCCCTGCATCTGGAAGTAGAAGGACACTCTTATCACCAGAGAAGGGAATTCAGGACCAAGAAGCCTGTGTAAACAAACTTTGTTACTTCTTTAATTTACTACCCCAAGCCCAAACTCGGTTTAGAATCTTCACTAATTAAGTACCAAAGGCTACATTTCTTTGTCCTGTCCTGTTCTTTACAAATGTATTGTTTCTTTGTCTAAAAAGTATAAAAGCTTTCTGCTTTGTCCACTTCTTAGGTCCCATTTTTATGAGACCTCCATACACACGAATTAAAATGTGTTTCTTTTTCTCCTGTTAATCTGTCTTGTGTTCATTTTATTATTAGTCCAGCCACAAGAACTCAAGAGAGGTAGAGGGCGATATTTCCCCCTTCCCAACAAGAGAAAGAATAAAAGAGTTCTAAGTCATACTTAGAATTCAGAGGATAAATCCCTGGTTGTAATCTGTTTATAAACAGTCTGCATAGTTTTCAGTATGAATACTTGAACAATGTAAGTTCAATTTGTTTAATAATTATTAAAAGTAAAAGTTGTTATTAGGTACTCCTTTGTGTAGTACAGGGCTTTTTAAATATACATTGTCTGGTCTTTTAGAATTTATAATCCAAGCCAGAGAATAAAAATGCTATCAATCTCTGAAATCCTTTAAAATCAGTTATTCTTTACCTCAACTCTAGGTAGCTTCAACTTACAATGGGATGTCTTTCAAGACTTTATATGTTATTTGAAATTCAGAATGTCCCCATCCCATGGAAACAATGATTAAAATGGAAATTAGGTTCCCAGACTTGTGTACCAAAATAAAAAGTTCAGGAAAAAAAACATTAAACAAAGAGATGCTGAATCAAGTTCCCAGTTGATACCACTACCAGAATGTAAACACCCTTTGGACTCTTAACACTTAGGGGAATGAATAAGAACCTGATGAAAGAACATACTTCTAAAATTTAATGAACTGTTTCAAGGAGTCTGGTGATCCCCTGAACCACCCAGGAGCCCCCGGTTAAGAAGGGCTGACTTAGACATATGAGTGACATCAACAAGGTGGTGGAAAGAAAGTCTCACCTCTTGTCCCCCTGACAGAGACATCGATAAAACAATACTTGGGCCAAAATACCTTCATAAGGCTTTCAGAATCCAATTAAGAATTTGCAACACCCCAAAAGAGCACAAAATCAAGAAAATAAAGTGGTTTCACTTTATTCATGTCAGCCCCTCCCTCAAGCCACCCAGTTCAGGGCTGAGATCACTCAGCCTGCAATTTCTTCCTCAGGGGAAAGAATGCGTGACATGCCCATCCAGCATCTGCAGCCTTCCAGGGAACTGCCCAAGAGATTTACTTCTGTCTCACTTCATTCATTCAGTGTGCTGAAGCAACTACCATAGTTAGAACACCTGGGGGCAGCTAAGAACAAAGAAAAGATGGCTTCACTAGTGAATTCTACCAAACATTAAAGAAGAATTAATACCAATTCTTCTCAAAATCTTCCCAAAAAATTGAAGAGGAGGGAACACTTTAAATTCATAAGAGGCCAGCATTACCCTGATACCAAAGCCAGAAAAAGACACTACAAGAAAAGAAATTACAGGTAAATATCCCTCATGAATATAGATGCAAAAGTCCCCAACAACAAAAAAAAAAACAAGCAAACCAAATTCAACAGCATATTAAAAGGATCATAGACCATAATCAAGGTGGATTTATCCCTGAGATGCAAGAATGGCACAACATAAGCATATCAATGAATATGATGCATCGCATTAACAGAGTACAGGATAAAAATGATAAGATCATCTCAATAGAAGCAGAAAAAGCATTTGACAAAAGTCAGCATTCTTTCATGATAAAAACTCTCAAAAAATTAGGTATAAATGGAATGTACCTCAACATAATAAAGACCATATGTGACAAGCCCACAGACAGCATCATACTCAATGGTGAAAAGTTAAAAGCCTTTAAGATCAGGAACAAGACAAGAATGTTCACTCATACCCCTTCAGCAATGCTGAGACTCACTCTCCTGATTCAAGGCAAAAAGGGGGCATGTCTAGAAAAGGAAGTAAGTTGTGGAACACATCTAAGAGAGGTTACTAAAAAGCTAAATCATTTCTGCATAAGATACCTTTGTATATTCGCATAGGACACTGAAACTTTCTAAGTATTGATGTCTTTTTTCAGAAAGTATTTATTAATAGCATGCTGATATTCAGTCACCAAAACAATCACTGTTATACCATACCTAGGTCATTCAAGTTTTCACTTCTCAGTAGTTGCCCTAACAGTGGGAATATCCTGAAGTGGAAAAAGGTTAGGATTTTTTCATTTCATTTCATAGGATACAAGAATGACAAATTTACCAACACATACCACAGCCTAGGGAAGTACTGACATTTTCACCTATTCTTTTGCCTTTCAGCTTTGCTTTTCAGATACAAAGAATTATCTGAATATAATCTTGCTCTGGGTAAATTTATTGTAGCCACAGCCTCTCCAGGATGGTATTTGGCTTAAGAAAAAGAACACTTTCACAAAGAAAAAAGATATTGGTACAAACATAGGTTTTGCAACTTACTGTTTGTGAGATCTAAATTCCCTGAAACTTATCTGTTGAGACAGGGCACATATATAATATCAGCTATTTTAATTACAGGGATTGTGGTGAGCCTTAAATAAACTTATATAATTATGAAGACTGGCAAGTTTCACCCACTGAAAGAGCGAGTCCCAAGGACCTGTATCACCATGGCAAGTGAATAGGTTAACAATTTTCTCAACCATTCTTCCGCAAAGGGACCTGACCTAAGACCATTTAGTCAACAAAGAAAATACCCAAACATTTCAAGGGCTCTTGGACACAGGGTTTGAGTTGACACTGAAACATCATTATGTTCCCCCTGTTAGAGTACCAGAATATGGGGGTGAAGTAAAAAATCCAGTCTTGTCAAATTCCTCTGCTAACAGTGGGTCCACAGAGCGCTCCAGTGCCTATTTGTCCCCTCTCCTGTTCCTAAGGGCATAATTATTATGAACATATTTGGTAATTAGCAGAACCTCCATATTGGTTCCTTGGACTGTGGGATAAGACCTATGCAGCTTCAAACCACCTTCATCAAGATTATAGTTTTTTAAAGTATTTTATCCCTGGTTGGGAGTTGAGGGGAGTAGCAGAGACTAGTGCCACCATTAAAGACCTTCAGGATGCATGGTTGCTGGTTCTCATCATATCCCCATTTCATTAACCAGCCTGGACTTTATCAAAAAAAAAAGATGTATCTTGGAGAATGACAGGAAAGTAAGACAATCTCAATTAGAAAGCAACCCCAATTGCAGTTGCTATGCCAGATGTGACCTCTTTGCTAGAACAGATTACCATGGCCTTGGGTGCATGGTATACTATCATTGATCTGATGAACATGTCATTTCCCATCCCTACTGGAAAGATGAGAAATCGTTTGAATTCAATTGAAGCAAATGTGTGTATTTATTTACAGTCTTAACCAGAACTAGATTAATTCTTTTGCCCTCTGACATAATATAGTCATAAAGATCTGAACCGGTCATTTGGCAAGACATAGCACTGGTTCACTTTATTGATGATACCTTGCTAATCAGACTGGATGAGCAAGAAGTTGCATACAAAAAAAAAAAATGTTGCACACATATAATAGGCCTTGGTATAACATATGTGTTCCAAAAAGTGGGAGTTATTATACTCCAATAAAGATGTTAAAAAAAAAATAAATTTTTTTTAAAAGTGGGAGTTAAACTATATGAAAATTCAGGAAAATTCCATATAAGTAATATGTAGGAGTCCGGTGCTCTGGGACAAGTCATGACATTCTTTCTAAACTAAGGAACAAATTATTGCATCTTGTCTCTCCCTGCACAAAGAAGGAAGCATAATGCCCTGTATTTGTCTTTTGGTTCTGGAAGTAACATATTACACATTAGTAAATACTGCTCTGATGCACTTTACAGGTGCCATGAAAGTGTGAGTGAGACTCAAAGCGGGAAAGAGACTTGCAGCAGGTCCAGGTTGAGTGCTTGGACCATATGATTTGGCAGATCCTTCAGTATTCAAGGTATCAGGGATGGGAAAAGATATCATGTGGAGTTTATGACAAGCTCCCAAATGCACATCCTTAGGGTTCTGATCAAACTATGCCATCTGTAGTAGTGAGTTATACAGCATTTTAAAAAATTATAAAAGGTCTCTGGAATGCTACTGGACCTTGGTAGAGACAGAGGCCTGACCATGGGAGATCAAGTGACCAGTGGGCCAGAACTGCTCATTATAGGTGGATTCTGCCAGACCTCTCCTAAGTCAGTTCAAGAGAGCTATCCGGCCAAGATCAAACCTCTTTCCTGGGTTCCACCTACCTCCAATGTCTAGTCCAGATACAAGGGTATAAAAGCTCAGCACTTCCTTCAAAGTACAACACCTCTGAAGGGCCATACTAGTTCCAGAGTTCCCCTTGAGATGGCTGAGGCCATTGTCACAACTGAATCACAGCTCAACTCCTCCCTCTTGCCATCCTTACTTCCTTCGATCCCCCATGGATATCAATCTCAAGGACATTCTTCAATAAATTTCTGGCAAACAAATGTGCATCTAAGAATCTTTTTCCCCAGGAAAACTTACCTAAGATACACGTACCAAAATTCTACTCAGTTAGGTGAAAGTGGGGAAGGGGAATAAAGAAGCTTTACTTCTGGATTTTTCTAAATAAATCTGAATTGAATTGATTTCTAATTTATAAAGAAAAAGAGTGGGAGAAAGGAAGAGAGGGAGGTAAAGGAAAGGTAAAAGAGACTCCCCTCCTCATGTTTGATAAACACATCTTCCCCATTCCTTGAAAAGCTATGTAGTCAGTTGTGTAGCCTTTCACTTACCAGTTACTAAAGTGGAGGATATTACCCCAGAAAAACACTACCATTTGCTATTCAGCAAAGAAACCAAACATTTTAACCCAAACTGTACTTGTTTTTACCTCCTGTGAAAATTCTGAATTTTACTCATTCACTTAATAAATATTTATTTAGCACCTATAATATGTCAAGCACTGATCTATTTCTAAAATATAGTCGTATTATCTTTATGTACTCTCTTAAATCTATAAGCCAAATAGATATTTCAAGTATTATTAGATATAATGTTATTCCTAGCCACTTATTTTCCTTCTCTTTTACATTTTGTTGATACCTCATTGTAAGTCACAAAGTCAATAAAGCAATAATAATCAGAGTAGATAACATCTATTTACCAAAGATATCCTGAAGGACATTTTTTTTCAAGCAGTTACACATTTACATAGGACATTCAATAATATCATACTTGCAAAGTAGCTAGACATTTTGGCATTTTGGATTTGAAATGATGAGATTAAAATGTCAGTATATGAAAACTGTGATTTGGACTACATGAGAAAAGATGAGGACAAAATAATATTTTATTAATGAATATGTCAAGGTGAGTATAGCAAAAGAAAACATTTTTATGGAAAAATATTTTTGAAAAGACCCAATTTAAAAGTCCCTCTTATTAATATTATACCTCTGTAAATCGATGAATAAAAATACGCTCCAGCTCTAAAAACAAAAACTTGGTTGATTTATAGGAGTTCAAATATAGACCTAAAAGAAATTAATTTGGTTATTTGAAGTGTGAAATAAAGAAATTAGGTTTAGTTAAAATTTAAGTGAAACCTCAGGTCACAATTTTACTTGTATTTAATAGAAAACTTGAAGACGTTGCTAACACAAGTGCTTTGGCAAATGCAAAGCATTGGTAGATACAAGAGAGGACTAGAGAATATCTACAAACAGTAACCACAAAATAAACTAAATCTACACTTAGTCTAAACCAATATAAACCTGAATTTCTGTATACCAAGGACAGAGTTGTTCTAAAATATTCAGAAGTTAGTTCTAATAGTAAAATTTTTAGGACTGTTGACTTGAAACTTTGAAAAGACATATATTTTTTATCAGAGATTTATTTGCTAACAAAAATTTTTTTCACTTAAAGTTGTAAGCAATATTTGTCATAAGGGGTTGAATTTGTTCACTAAACTTACGACAATTAAATCACTAAATATAACCTTACTGCTCTTATTATAAATGACCCATCTACCCTGTACATAAAACTGTGCCTTCTTCTATTAAATTAGAATTGTATCAGCGAGTCTTCCTCCTTGAATAACTTGCTAAATTAAATTATTCTAACATATTAACTTTAAAACACAACACAAAATCTCATTCTGTCACAGGGTTTACTCAACAAGCTAAACTATGGATTGGGGAATTTTTTTTTAACCTAGTGATCAAAGAGAATGTGAGATGGAAACAGAAAATACTTGTTAAGTTTCAGAAAGTGAAAAAATCTAAAACAAAATTATGGAGTATTATTAAACAGCTAAATTACTGAAGTGTCATTTTAAAAAACTGTTGAGAATGCCTTTACTAAAGGCAGAACCTAATGAGAGACAGAAACAAACTACCGGAACGAAAAAAAAAGTACTAGAACAAAGTATAAGTCATGGGCTTCCCTGGTGGCACAGTGGTTGAAAGTCCGCCTGCCGACGCAGGGGACACGGGTTCGTGCCCCGGTCCTGGAAGATCCCACATGCCGCGGAGCGGCTGGGCCCATGAGCCATGGCCGCTGAGCCTGTGCGTCCAGAGCCTGTGCTCCACAACGGGAGAGGCCACAACAGTGAGAGGCCCACATACTGCAAGAAACAAAAACAAAAACAAAAACAAAACAAAGTATAAGTCATGTGAAAGCAAGCAGTGCAAATAAACTACGAGGAAAAATAAATACAATAAAGAAAAACACTAATAATTATTTTGAAAAGAAATTACAAAATTAAGTCAATTAGTGAAAAGGAAGAAAATACAATTTAACAAGTTGAGAAACTAAACATAAGAACCAAAAGATTTTGAAAAATATCTGATTAAAACAGCAATGAGATACTGCTACACACTTATAGAATGACAGGTCCAAAACACTGACACCACCAAATGCCAATGAGGATGTGAAGCAACAGGAACTCTCATTCATTGCTGGTGGGAATACGAAATGGTACAACCACTTTGGAAGACAGTCTGGCCATTTCTTATAAAACTAAATATTCTCTTAGCATGTGATCCAGCAATCATGCTCCTTGATATTTACTTAAACGAGTTGAAAACCTATGTCCACACAAAAACCTGCAGATGTTTATAGTAGCTTTATTCATAACTGCCAAAATTTGGGAGAAATGAAGATATTCTTCTGTAGGTGAAAGGATAAACTGTTGTCCATCGAGATAATGGAATATTATTCAGTGCTAAAAGGAAATGAGTTACCAAGCTGTGAAAATGCATGGAAGAAGCATATTAAATGCTTAAATGCATATTATTAAGTGAAAGAAGCCAATCTGAAAAGGCCAAATACTATACGATTCCAACTATATGATATTCTGGAAAAGGCAAAACTATATAGACTGTACAAAGATCCATGGTTGCCAAGGATTCTTGGGGGGATGGATGAATAGACACAGCACAAAGGATTTTTTTTTTTTTTTTTTTTTTTTTTTTTTCGGTATGTGGGCCTCTCACGTTGTGTCCTCTCCCCCTGTGGAGCACAGGCTCCCAGACGCGCAGGCTCAGTGGCCATGGCTCACGGGCCCAGCTGCTCCGCGGCACACAGGATCCTCCCGGACCAGGGCACGAACCCGTGTCTCCTGCATCGGCAGGCGGACTCTCAACCACTGCGCCACCAGGGAAGCCCCAGCACAAAGGATTTTTAGGCCAGTGCTACTAGTCTGTATGATACTATAATGGTGAATACATGTCATTATACATTTGTCAAAACCCATAGAATATGCAAAACCAAGAGTGGATCTTAATTTGAACTATAAACTTTGGATGATAATGATGTGTCAATGAAGGTTGTAACAAATGTACACTCTGGTAAGGAATGTTGATAGTGGGGGAAGCCATGTATGTGTAGGGCTAGGGAGTACATGGGAAATCTCTGTACCTTCCATTCAATCTTGCTGTAAACCTAACACTACTCTAAAAACTAAAGTCTATTTTTTAAAAAGAAAGAGAAAGAGAGATGCCTGGAAGAAATGAAACAAAATATTTTAAAAAGTAATCATCTCTGAGTAGTTAAAATATAGGTCATTTTTATTTTCTTTATTATACTTCTCTGTATTTTCCAATTTTCTATGATATACATGTATTGCTATTATATATTATAACCAGAAGTTACCTATGCTATCTTTAAAAAGATTTGGAAATTACTGAAAATATTTTTAATAGTATAGCAAGAGGAAAGAATATATTTTCAACACATATAAGCAACAAAGAGCTATTATCCAAAATATATAAAAACTCTTACAAATCCCTAAGTTGGAGACTTCCAGAGTAAAGATTCCTAAACCATGTTAAACAAAGAGTTTAAGTCCAATAAAAAGATGCAGTGGGGCTAAATAAGGGTTAAAATAAGCAAGACATATTAGGAAGTGGTCTGTGTCTGTGACAGAAGGGTGAAGAGAGACATTGCATTGTGAAAACCTATATTCCATTGGATATACATGCCTATCTCCATTGACTGGGGAGAAGTAAAGACTTTAAAACACACACACGCGCACACACACACACACACACACACACACACACACACACACACACACACAAATTCTAGATCATAAGGAAATTCCAGCTAGCCTCAACACGGCTCTGGCTCCTTCCCAACATGAGCCACCCACACGTACCTTGTCCAGCAAAAACTTACCTCCTTCAAAATGAGTAATCAATAAAGAACCAGCACAAGATCTGTACAAAGATTCTACCAGAGTAAATAAATACGGAAAGCTTATGAAGAACATTCTCCAGAAAATATTGCTGAAGGATAAGTAAAAATTGTGACCCACGCATTTCACCATGAAATTAATATATATATTCATATTTTCTCCATGAACTGAAAACAGAAGAATTCATATATACATACTGTGATTGGTTTAAAAATATTAAGAAAGAATCTCACTTATAATAACAATAAAAAAGGATAAAACAGCTAAGATTTTATTAAGTAAAAAGTATGTGACATTTATATAAAGACTTTTAAAATAATATTAAAGGACACAAAAGAAGACTTAAACAAATGAAGAAGCATACCATATTCTTCGTTAGAAAGACTCAACATTATTAAGATATAAATTCTCCTTAAATTAATGTATAAATTCAGTGCAATCCCAATAAGAATATTAACAGGACAGCTATACAGAAAAGATAGCTGACAGAGGTGGGGGATGGGGAGTGGGCAAAATGAGTGAAGGGAGTCAAAGATACAAACTTTCAATTATAAAATCAATTAAGTCACGGGATGTACTGTACAACATGGTGACTACAGTTAATAATATTGTATTGCAATTTGAAAGTTGCTGAGAGAGTTAATCTTAAAAGTTCTCACTACAAGGAAAAAAATTCTGTAACTACGTATGGTTGACAAATGTTGACTAGAATTATTGTGCTGATCATTTTGTAATATATACAAATATCAAACAATTATGTTGTACATCTGAAACTAAAATAATGTTGTATGTCAATTATACCTCAATTTAAAAAAATACTAACTGGATTCTTCCATTAGCAAGCTGATTCTAAATTTTATACATAAAACATAAACAAATAATATGTGATCAAATGCTTTTTGACAAGGGTACCAAGACCATAATCAGGAAAAGACAATCTTTTCAACAAGTGGTATTGGAAGAACTGGATATCCACACACAAAAAGTTGGACTCTCACCCTACACCACATACAAAAACTAACTCAAAATGGATTAAGAGCTAAAACTATAGAATCTTTAGAAGAAAACAGGGGGAAACCTTCATGACGTTGGATTTGACAATGATTTCTTGGATATGACACCAAAAACACAGGTAACAAAAGAAAACAAAAAGATAAAGTGGACTTCATCAAAACCGTAAAATTTGTGGAGTAAAGGACACTATCAACAGAGTGAAAAGGGAATGCAAAATGATGCAGCCACTGTCAAAAACAGTATAGTTTTTCATCAAAAAACAGTATAGTTGCTCCTCAAAAAGATGAAATAGAGTTACCATACGATTTAGTAATTCCACTACTGGGTATATACCCAACAGAGATGAAAGCGGGGACTCAGACAGGTATTTGTACACCCATGCTCATGCAGCATTATTCACAATAGCCAAAAGGTAAAAGCAACCCAAGTGTCCATCAACAGATGAATGGAACAGAAGGATAATATATGACAATAATAATGTATCATTATATATTACTCAGCCTTTAAAAAGGAAGGAAATTCTGACACATGCTACAAAATGTTTGAATCTTAAGGGCATTATGCTAAGTGAAATAAGCCAGAAACAAAAAGTCAAATATTATATGATTCCACCTACATGTGATACTTAGAGTAGTCAAACTATAGAGACAGAAAGTAGAATCATGGTTGCCAGCAACTGAGAGAAGGGAGGAATGGAGAGTTATTGTTTAATGAGTACAAAGATTCAGTTTGGGAAGATTCCTGGAGGTGGATGGTGTTGATGTTTGCACAACAATGGAAATGTGCTTAGCTTCACTATATTATACACTTAAAAATGGTCAGAATAGTGATTTTTATGTTATGTACATTTTACCACAATTTTTAAACAAAAAATTAAGTTTAAAAAATAAGTAATAGCCAATACATTTCTGAAAAAGAGTATTTAAAAAAGTAACCAACTAGTTAATTAAAACAGTGTGGTATAGCATAATAATAAACCAACAGATAGAAGAAATAGACTAGAGTGTCCAGAAACAGATAAAATAAAATGAGAATTTAAACATTTTGAGTCATGAAGGGGAGTTCCCTAGTGGTCCAGCGGTTAGGATTCAGCTCTTTCACTGCCGTGGCCCAGGTTCAGTCCCTGGTCAGGGAACTGAGATCCCCACAAGCCACACAGAGTGGACAAAGAAAAAAAAGGTAAATGTTTTGAGTCATTAAGAGAAAGATGATTACTTAATAAATGCTATTGGAGTAGCCTTATGGAAAATAACAAAATTTGATTCATATTTCCTATTTTAAAATAAGAAAAATTCCAGATTGATCAAAGACTCAAATAGTAATAGATTATAAAAGAGCTAGAAGAAACCATGTGAAAAAAAATTTACGATCTTGAAATAAGGAAATTCTTTCTAAGTATGCTTCCAAATGAAAAGCCATAAATGAAAAAACTAATTTGACTACAATTAATTTTTATAAAAATGACATGGGGCTTCCCTGGTGGCGCTGTGGTTGAGAGTCCGCCTGCCGATGCAGGGGACACGGGTTCGTGCCCCGGTCCGGGAAGATCCCACATGACCCGTGAGCCATGGCCGCTTGGCCTGCGCGTCCGGAGCCTGTGCTCCGCAACGGGAGAGGCCGCAACAGTGAGAGGCCCACGTACCGAAAAAAAAAAAAAAAATTACATGGAAAACCCACTAAAGTTTTTTTAAAAAGAGCAAAGCTGGAAATAACCTGCAATTTATTCATTGACAAATGATTAATTTCCCTTATATAGTAAGAGTGTCTCCAAATCAGCATTATAGAGAAAAATATGGAAATTGTGGAAAAATCTAGAGACACTTCATGGGTTCTTGGTCATATGAAAAGATGTTCCAACTTTCTCACAGGAAGAGAAACATATATAAAGATACACTGAAATATCAATTTTCCCCTATAACTTTGGCAAAGATTCAAAAGTTTAATATCACACTCTTGACAGGAGCATAGAGAAGCAGGCATTTTTATACATTACTGGTTGGTGTGTAAATGAGTTTAAAATCTGTAGAAGACAAGTTGGCAATATTTAACAAAAATTCCAAGGTTCCTGCATTTTGACCCAGCAATCCCACTTTTAACAACTGATCCTACAGGCAGTCTCATCCAACCGACATACACCCTATTCCCAAACAACATATTTAGATTTTGTTCCCTAGGCTATGCTTATTGCCTTTGAGAAGTTTACTTTGCTGGCTCTAAGATATTCTAAGATAATGGTGTGCTCTCTCTGCTTCCTCCTACAACTACTTTTGCTTAATTTTTAAAGCTTTCATCATCATTTCCACCTATCTGGTGGATTGGGGTTTTAGCTGTCTCCTGGTTTGTGTTCTTTTATTTTCTCATTCTCCTTGCTGCTTTCAGATGATTTTTAGTAAGAGAAAAGGAAAATGCCAACTACATATGACACCATCTTCAAACCAGAAGTCCTCCTGGGTCCTTGAATTCTCTAATCCCTTGGCTTCTGAAATTTGACTCCCTCCTGCTTTTCCTTTTCCTGTCTGACCTATCCTCCTCATTCACCTTCATAAATTCTTCTTCCTATGACATTCCTTAAATGTTATTGAGTTTTAGAATGCCATTCTTGGTCCACATCTTTCTCTTGACATACTCTTCTGAAGCAATCCCATCTATTCTCTGGGCCTTAGCTACCATCAGTATATTACTGCCCCCTCCCCCAAATCTTTAGCATTGACCCCCATCTTCAGACTTTTACATCAATTCACCTTGTATTATTTAAGTCCTTCAAACAATGAATATCTAAAACGCACCAGGTAAAGGCTGACAGACTCAAGCAATTTGAGTTTATAAGTACTGTTGCTTTGATATATTGCACTATAATTTCCTGTTTCCTATGTTGTATAATTCTTTAGTCAGCAAATACTACTTAATTGGCTCTCTAATTATTGGGTCTAGAAATATACAATAATTAAGTTGGCTCTCTTTTCAGAGTTGTTTTCTGACAGAAAATTAGAAATTGTAAACTTAGGTAAAACTTTGAAGATGTGTATATTACTTATCTCTGTGTTAGAAACATTATAGCTAGCCAGACTTTTAGTCCTTTAAACCATACACTCATACATGGAAGAAATACTCATTAATCCTGACCTGTCACTGAATATGCCCTTATTTTCACATCCCACAGACTTCTAATCTCAGTTTTCTCAGTTAAAAAAAATGCATCTCATCAAAGGTGAATTATTCAATGTTACAAATGTTTATTGAGTAGCCACTTATATGAAAGCCCCTGTGCTAGATGCTTTGAAAGATGTAAAAATGAAGAGGCTCAATTGTTCCAGAGATTTACAGTCCAGAGATGACAAAAACAAATAACAAGTGTCATTCCTCCATGTTCAAGAATATAATATGTACCAGAAGAAGTGTACAAATAAAGAGCTACAGAGGATCACTGGAGGAAGAACTAATATCTGGATAGGGGAATGGAGGGTGAGGAGGGTCAGGAAGAGTTTGAGGTGGACCTTGAGATGACCAGAAACAATGAGTAGAGTTTGGCTACAGAAAAGCCTGAGGGCAGAAGAGAAAAGGGGTGGTGAGGACATTCCAGACCAGTGGTTTTTAATCTTAACTGCATACTAGCTCACTAGGAGGAGATTTAATTCGCAACACCTCTCCTGACACACACACAAGCCAACGTTAAGCACCATTATTTTATGAGGAGAGAATAGCATGTGTCCTGCATAACAAGAAGATATGAAAGGTAGATATATTCTGGGAAACTGAAGGACCGACCCATTTTTGTTTAAACATGAGGTACATGTAAGAAAGTGATAAAAGATAATCTTGTAAGGTTAAATTGGGGTCAGATCATGCAGCAAACCTGCCTCACATCGGTACTTCTCCTGTAAGCACTTAAGATGGTTCAGAGATACAAATGTCTCCTATTTTCATCAGAGATAAAGTCAGAGTTTCATTTTTCTCTTCTCTTTGTTTTGAAGGAATTTTCCAAAGGAGGACTCAGAAATATCTTTGCCACCTCGAAAAGGGGCTACCCTTTCCTTTCTTTTTTTACACTCAATTTAATTCTCTAACATTAAGTCCTTATCCTGGCTGATAGATAAGCTTTATCTAGCTCTTTAAGTTAATTTCAGTCTAATTTCCCGATCTCTCAGTGGCGTTCCTAACTTGGTTCCAGCAACTGCTGCCACTATAGTTACTGGGAATGTGGAAGTCTAACTTCTGTGTCCTCGGAGGAAGCAGTATATCATAGTAGAAGGAACAGAAGACGTTTCTGACTGCTTCCCCATTTGGAAATTATCTCCAACAACAAGAAAAAGAAACAGAAATACAACATTTTTGCCTATACTGGGAGAAGCAAAGATAAGCAAGCTGCCTTAGCCCTCGGAACCCTAGAATGGCTCAAGAGTTGGAGGCAGTGATGCAGAGAAGGGGCTGAAAACACAGAGATTGCTTGTAAGACTGTACAGCTTGTAATGAAACTCCCAAGTTCTCATCCTCAAAGAAGCCAGGCAACTTCCCCAATCCCTGCAGGGAAACAAGTATTTGTTCTCTGGAAATACAGAGAGGTCCCAGTTGGAAGATGACCAGGCATAGATGAAAAGGTGGTGAAAAGAGTTCATACTGAGCAGTAGGACCCTTCTCCTCTTTCCTCCTTTTGGCTCCAGAAAGAAGATAGAAGGAAAGCAAACAAAATTCCAAAAATGGTGACGAAAGAAAGTTCCAAGATAACAGTGAACATCAAAGCTGAGAATGCAACCCATTCAGATTGTCAGGACATCAGATATGTCCAATGTTGATGTTTCCAGGGGGGAAATAGAACAAATAAGTTGTCCTGAAGTTTAGGCCTGATGAAAACTATACTGAGATATATTTTATGGCAGTTTTGGAACTATGGGAAAACTTTATTCAAATTTTCAAAGAAAAATAATGAATGAAGATAAAAAATCAAGCAATTATCAACTTCAGAAAAAAAGATAGGAAATAAAAGTATAGTCTAATGCTTGGCCCAACAGTGATCAATATTTACGTAGTCAAAAGATGCTGACACAATTAGAGATTTAATAAGCAAAAACTGAGATACAAAATTATATAGAAAAATAGAAGGAAGGAATAAGGAGCTATGAATGAGCTAAAGTCTTTATGTTCCAAAGCAAGAAGACAACAGATGTTTACGATTAATAATCAAGCGATGGCTCTACGTGCGTATTGTATATAAATGGAGGTAAATATCAGAATAAACTTTTAAAACAGTTGGAAGTGGTGGCTTCCAGGGAGAAGAATGAGAGAAGGTAGAAAAGGGGACTACCATTTTTTATGCTATACTTTTATGCTATACTCTACAATTTTTATGCTATACTCTGAATTTTTAACTATTTAGGTATAATACTTTGGCAAAAAGTAAATAAAGGACATGGAGGTTAACATGAACATACTGTAAAACTCAACATTCCTACTTCTAGATACATACTCTAGAGAAACTCTCACACATTTATAAGAGGGTACATATGCAAAATATTGACCAAAACTGAAATGTCTATCGGAAGGAAAATAACTAAAATATGGTATGTTTAAATGATAGAATATCATACAGCAAGTAAAAGCAACCCACTAATTATATATATATATATATATATATATATATACACACATATATACATAATTAGTGGATTATAAAAAACAATGCTGTCAGAAAAAAAAGCAGTTGCAGTATAATTTATACAGGATGAATTCATTTAAGTAAAGTCTAAAACATAAAACAATACTCTAAATTTTATCTGAATATATTTTTACGTGTGTAAAGGCATAAAATTTGAATGAAAAGACACATCCAGCGCTTGCTTCAGCAGCACATATATTAAAGTTGGAACAATACAGAGAAGATTAGCCTGGCTAAGTTGCTACAGCTGTTGAAGCCACCAAATTTTTTGTGATATACAAACAAGCAGGAAGTGGGCAGATGAATTCACCTACCTGCATCCCTACCTCATTTATATCCTTAGCACTGCTTATTAACTGCTTTTGTGGTACACCAATATAAAAGCCTTGAACCAAGTCCAAGTTGTGATTTTCACCTATCTTCAAACTAAAATTAAAGCTTTGTGTTCCAGTCTAAGACACAGAGAAATAAATATAGAGAGACATTTAAAACAAGAAAGAAAGAAAAGACACATGGAATTTATAGGGAAAGGGGAAGGAAATGGGACTAGATTGGGGGGACAAAGACTCCGACTTATCGTTAATGTTTTAGTCACTATATTATAAAAAGATAAAGCAATTATGACAAAATGTTAACTATTGGGGATTCTTTATGGTCATTTTCTACTGTATGTTTTATTACTTTGTGTAATTTCCTATATTTTTAAAATATTTCAAATTTTAAAATTTAATTGCACAAATTTTAAAATTTAACATCACACGCACCTAGCCTAATACATGTATAAGATTAAAAAGCAAAGTCTTCTCAGTCCAAGGAAACACAGTACTTTGATTGGAGTAAAGTTCACATAGATTGAAATTCACATACCTTATGTGAACGTAATCTGTAATAACCAACCACCTTGTAAAACTCTAATCAAAAACCTATTATTTAAAAATAAGCACATTTCTTCCCCAAAGCTAGATTCACTTAAAAGTCTTTTTAAATGAGTCACTGACCTGAAAAGTAGATAATAAATATGTTTTACATAAAATTGTGTGGAAAACTACAGGCAAAATTATTGATTTTAAGCTGTTACTAAGATTTTTAAATATTAAGATACTCAAGATATTAAGAAAATGAAAACACCCGTAGTTATGAAAGATTTACATAGTAAGAGGATATTATATAGGATATATCCAGGATATCAATTTTCCATTACGTATTCTCATATAGAGACTACATTTGAATGCCAAGCTTCTCCACTTAGTAATAACGCTGATAAAGGAAGCCTGGCAGGAAAATGCTTTAGTACTTATGATGCTGGACCTGCAATGTAGCACTAGCAAATTTGGTTTTAAGAACTGCCTAATTATATATTTATAGGTGCATATCATGTACCTTTAGGCCGGAATCGAGCCCCATAGCCGTTTCAGTTTATCAAGTAAATGAAGTAATTTTTATAAAACATTATGCAGTCAATTAAACCAAGCAACAATATATATTCATGATTATTTGTAAAGGTTATCACTTATGGACTGATTTTTTGTTTTATTGTGTGGTTAAATGCCAGGGACTTGAACCAGCAAAAACTAACTACATGGTATAAACCCAGAAAACTAAGATGATGGCTCAGTAGCAATCTTCTCTTAATGATTACAGCTATTAGTTAACATTCATTGCACACTGGCATCATTCTTCTCATTTTATAAAATATCCCTGTCTTTTCAAAGGACCAGATTTTGGCTTTTTTTGATCCTTCTTTTTGTTTGTATTTTCTATTTTGTTAATTTCTGTGACTTATTCTGTTGTACTTTTTCAATATTTTAAAATGAAATTTTAGCTCACTAGTTTTCTTTTTTTTCTTATTTATGCATTTAGACCTTACATGTCACTCTTGGTTCTGTTTTACCACCAGACTATTCTCACTGTTATTCCTTTATAAATGTTATATAATTTCCAATTTGATTTATTTTAGCCATGAACCATTTAGTTTTCAAACACATAGTATTTGGGGCCATCTTTTTCTTTAGATTTCTGATTTTGTTCAGAAAAGGAGCTCTTTATGACATGGATTGTTTGATATTTTTTGAAATCTTCTTTATGGCTTTGTACTGCTTGATTTTTGTAAACGTTTTACCCATGTTTGAAATAATCTGTATTCTCTAAATGTTGGCCAGAGAGTCTATATATGATTATTAGATCAAGCGTATTGCTTATGTTGTCCTAATATTCTCTATCTTTATTGATTTTTGCTTGATCCATCAGCTTTTTAAAAAATATTTATTTTGACTGTGCTGGGTCTTAGTTGTGGCATTTGGGATCTTTTAAAAGAGTTTCTCAATTTCTACTTACAATTCTTTTTTTTTTTCTACTTACAATTCTTTAGACTTTCTGCTTTATATGTTTTGAGGTCATGCCTCTAGATACGAAAAGATTCAAGATGCTACATTTTCCTTATAAACTGTTATTTTTATCATTAAATAGTGACTTTTTTCTAATAAGTTATTTTCTTTTTTGCCTCATAGTCTATATTGATAGAAATTTGATTGATAATAGATGGTAAGACAACTCAAAATAGGTTTTGATCTACCAGCAAAACCAACTTTCTTTGGTATTCTCCTGGCATATTATTTTCGATCATTTCATGTTCACCATTTCTGTATGTCTTCATGTTTTTGGTACCTCATAAATTGCTTAGGGCTGTTTTATTTTTTAAATAGGTATAAAACATCTGGTTTTTAACAAATCCAATCACTCATATTTACTGTGATTATATTTGGTCTTATTTCTACTAACATAAATATGCTATGCTTTCTATATGCTATGCCTTCCATTGCTGCTTCTTTTAGTTTTTCCCTATTTGCTATTGTTGCTGCTGTCATTGCTGTTTCCCTTCTAGTGGATTGGCTTAATTTACTGTCTTATTTTTTTTTTCCTTTTTGTAACAGTTACCCTTAAATTTTTAACATACTTTCTTAAAACGGTCTAAAGTTAATTGATACTGCTACACTTAGACCATTTATTGTATTTGTTAAAATTATTTCCTTTCAACTTTCTTTGTTGTAATTTTTAATTATAAAATATGCAAAACAAAATTACTATCACAACCATTTTTAAGTGTACAGTTCAGTAGTGTTAATTATATTCACATTGTTATGCACCCAATCTCCAGAACTCTTTCACCTTGCAAAACTGAAATTTTATACCCATTAATCAACAGCCCCCCCCCCATTCCTCTCTTTCCCCAGCCCTTTATAACCACCGTTTCATTTTCTGTCTCTATGAATTTGACTACTCCAGGGACCTTGCGTAAATGGAATACTATAGTATTTATTTTTTGTGACTGGCTTATTTCACTCAGCATGATGTCCTCAAAAGTCATTCCTACAGGGATTCCCTGGTGGCGCAGTGGTTGAGAGTCCGCCTGCCAATGCAGGGGACACGGGTTCGTGCCCCGGTCTGGGAAGATCCCATATGCCGCGGAGCGGCTGGGCCCGTGAGCCATGGTCGCTGAGCCTGCGTGTCCGGAGCCTGTGCTCCGTAACGGGAGAAGCCACAACAGTGAGAGGCCCACGTACCGCAAAAAAAAAAAAAAGTCATTCATACAACAACTTTTTTTTTTTTTTTCCGGTCCGCGGGCCTCTCACTGTTGTGAGAGGGCCCAGCCTCTCCGCGGCATGTGGTATCCTCCCAGACCGGGGTACGAACCCGTGTCTCCTGCATTGGCAGGCGGACTCTCAACCACTGCGCCACCAGGGAAGCCCCAACATTTTGTTTTTAATATTTAATTTAATTTTACTTTTGGCTGCATTGGGTCTTCGTTGAGGCGCGCGGGCTTTCTCTAGTTGCGGCGAGCAGGGGCTACACTTCGTTGTGGTGCACAAGCTTCTCCTTGTGGTGGCTTCTCTTGTTGCAGATCACAGGCTCTAGGGGCACCGGCTTCAGTAGTTGTGGCATGTGGGCTCAGTAATTGTGTCTCATGGGCTCTAGAGCACAGGCTCAGTAGTTGTGGTGCATGGGCTTAGTTGCTCCGCGGCATGTGGGATCTTCCCGGACCAGAGACCAAACCTGTGTCCCCTGGATTGGCAGGAGGATTCTTATCCACTGTACCACCAGGGAAGTCCACACAACTACTTTTTAAAACACCCCTCCTTCAAAATCAGTCTAATCAATGGTTATGTGTATTTATTTTCTCATTCATAATGGCTTCTTACATTCATTTCTAAAATCAATTTTCATCTTCCTGAAGTACATTGTGTAAGAAGCTGTGAGAAGGTCAGTATGCTGTAAACTCAATCTTTTCCTAAAAATCTCTTTCCCTTCATCTTGAATAATTTAACTGCATACAGGATTTTAAGCTGATAGTAATTTTCCCCTCAGCACTTTGAAGATATTTTCCCAATGTCTTCTTGCATACACTGTAGCTGATGAGAAGTTTTCTACCTAAATGGCATTTCTTTAATAGGGAACTGTCTTTTCTCTTAGTATTTAAGATTTTCTCTGAGATTCATATTTTTATGCTCATGAAAATGGGTCTAGGTATTTATAGGTATGAATGTATATGTATGGATTTCTTTTTCTTATCAAACATTTTAATTTCTGTACATATAGGTATGTGTTTGTGTATCTTTAGAGAGAGAAAGAGTGTGTGTGTGTGTGTGTGTGTGTGTGTGTGTGTGTGTGTATAGAGAAAGAGAGAGTTGTTTTTGTTTAGTTTTACTTGCATCAAGTTCATTTTAATTTTTGAATCTGAAGACTTTGTTTTTTATTCTGGAAAAAAATCATAGGCATTTTCTGTTTGAATATTGCTTATTTTTTATTCTGGAACTCCTATTAGACATATGTTGTGTTTTATCCATTCTCCATTAAATTATTGTTCTTTCATGTTTTCCATACTTTATCTCTCTATTCTGCATTCTGGTAATACAGTAGATAGAAGATTTTTCAGCAAATGATCACTCCCTTTCCCTTGCCCCACAGGAGGAATACACTTCTCTACTACTGATGTGGGGTTGCATAGTTGGGCTTGTTTCTTGGTCTCTTGCTTTTTGCATGAGAACAGGGCTAGCTTCTGGCTTGAGGAAGATGAGATATGTGTGAAGCAGACTTAGACCCAACTTGCAGCTTAGAGACCAGTTGAGTCCTGCCAAGATCAGCCAAACTCCATCCAACCCACAAATGTATAAGAAATATATGTAGATTATTGTGTGATACTAGGATTTGGAGTGTTTTGAAAGGCAGAAAAATTTGACTGATACAGAATTTGGTATTTAAAGTGCTGCTGTAACAAAAACCTAAGTTGTGCAGCACTGGTCTTGGGAATGGGCAGCAGGCAATGATGTACTTGTCATAGGAGAGTGGAAAAATGGCAGCAGTGTTATGTAGTGGAAAAACGTTTGGGAAAATTGTCACCTGCAATAACATGGAAGGCAGAACATGTACTTAATAAACTTGTGAAGTTAGGTGAGATGACTTCAAAGCAGAATGTTAAAAAGTGGGTTGCTGCTAGCTGTACTTGAAAAGGCATAATAAAGAGATGAACTCAAAAAGACCTGCCTGAATTATAGTTGAGAAAAAATATACAGTCCAGAAATTCTGAAACTTACAGGGTTAGAAATGAAACTGTTTATCACCAAATTCCAACTTCAGAGAAAAAGCAAGTCTAGGCTACTATCAGTAATACTTGACCTCAGGGTAAAGACAAAATCAAGGGTGTAACTGCAACACGCTTTGTTAAAACCTCAGAAAAGATAAAGGTGGTATTGCAGGTCAAACTGCCATGAAAGTCAGCTCTGACATGGAGATTAGCCTGCCAAGAAGTGCTCTCAGGATCAAAACCTGTGGAAGAAAGGAAGCAAGCAAGATTGAGCAGAGAAAGAAATTGGGCTATAATGCATTTACAAAAAGACTTCAATCCACTGAAACTAAATGGCTCCTCTGAGTTGTTCCAAACTGAGGCATTGATGCCACACCTTTAAAACCCCATATCAACTAGTCATTACACACTAGATGCCCCCTAGAATGGAGCATCTCCTAGGCATGGTGGCCCGTTGTTTGATATATTATAAAAGATCCTATGCCATGAGATCAAACCCTCTGTAAGCCCTTTGATGGTGGAGATGGTGGAGATACTGCTGGCAGGAAACGAAAATTCATGCATGTAATATCAATTGTAATCAAGATGAGTCATTGCCTTTCCCAGAATCAGGGTCCAAGGTACTTAACTTGTCACCATTTGTTTCTCCTCTAGGGATGATTCCATATTACAGGCTCAGCATTGGTCTCTGTTCCCAGCAAGTTGGACATTTGGCAGCAGTAACAGCTAGCTCAGTCTTGATAAATAGGAACTGTGCTGTGGGCCCCTTGTATAGCCACCATCCCTGCCCCTGTGGCTATGACATTCATGTGCTCATTGTTCCACCTCTGGGGATAGAGGCTATTTGATGCCAACTGTGGTAATCATTCAGTCAATTTGTTCAATACTTCCTCTGTGGTGTATGCTTTATGGTTGGTGCTCACATGTAATACAAAACTCTTGACACTTTTGCCCATCTCCTTAGGTCCATCCATATAACTTTTCCTCAGGCTTCCTCGCCCTCAGTCTAATAATAGTTCTCTTTGCAGGCCCCTGAACAAACTTGTCTTGCCATGCAAAGTCGATGGCCAGGTGTACCACCCAAAGTTCTGATTATTGGGAGAATTTCTCTGCTTTCTTTTAAGCCCACCCAAGAAAGGATCTGTAGTGCAGACGTGATCCTTTTCTTGGCTTTGACCCACATACTGAGCTAAGTCATTCATAAATAAACCTCAGCTTTTTCCTTTTATCATCAACTAACCATTAGGTATCAATCATGCAGCCACAGAGATGAGCTTAAGTAGACAGTGTCTACTACAGATGTTATCTACTAAATCTTTTCACCTGGATAAAAGGGATCTAAAGAAATAAAGGATATGGTCCCAGAGAACCTTGACGGTACCCAAAATATCTGTAATTAAGTCTATAAAGTAGGATGACCATATCTCAAAGAGAATTGTGGAACATTTTGGTATGTAGCATTGACTGGAATCAATACATAGAAAATCCATGACTGTTTTTGAAAGCTATTCTAGCCAAAGCACCACAGGCCTGAGCTAAAAGAAACTGAGACTTTTCAAATGTAAAAAGAAATTTGGACCCCAACTTTCTATAGGCAGGGACCAGACCATGACATCATCTTAGCTACAAAGAAAAGCCCTCTTCAGAAGTGGCTAAGGAGGATGATAAAAAAAAATAAAGATCCTTCCTCACCACAAGAGGACAGAGCAAAGAGCCATGAAGAAGCACAGATGGGACTAGGACTAGAGACAGAACTCTAGTTCCAAGAGATGGAACTAGGACTTCATCAAGGAACATCCCAGACCCCCAAGGTGGAGGTACTTGGAAATACTTGTCTAGCAAGATTTCAAAATTGGTATGAGCCAGTGACTCCTATCTGTATCTCATTCTTCTCCTTTTCAAATGTAAGTGTCTATTATAGTTATCCTGTCCTTGTTCCACCATCATATGTTGAATGTATGAGAGCAGATACCGTATCCTTTAAGTTTCTAGGTCTTTGAATCACAAAGAGATACTCTAAAACTTATATAGATCATGTGATCCTAAACTTTAAATCTGATGTCATGACTGAATGAGACTTTTGGGGTGTCTTGAAATGGAAGTGAGTGTATTTTACATAGGGTTGGTGAATAAAAATTTGTGACTGAAAAAGTAGACTGTAGTAGATTAGATTTAAAACATTGTTCAACAAATAGTCATTCTTTTCCTTCCTCCTCTGGAGAGGAGTATATTTTGCCCCTATTTAATTTGGGGCTTAGCCATTTAATGTCCTTTGGCCAATTGAATGTTAATGGACCTGACAGGACCAGAGGCTTGCAATGTGCTTATATGACTGAGCTTTCTCTCTTGCATTCCAGCTTTTCACATCAGAAGGATATGCCTCAGGTACACTGATCTTTATGATAACAGAAATGTAGGGCATACTTGGACCCAACTTGCAGCTTAGAGCCAAGGTCAGCTGAGTCTAAACTAGATTTGTCAAGCCTTAGTAACAATAGGTGTAAGAAATAAATGAAAGCTTATATTCCCTGCATGCTACCAAGTATATGGGTAGTTGGTTGCACAGCAAAAGCCAAGTAGTATAGGGAGATTTTCTCAGATCAAGAATTTAATTTATGTAGGGAAAAAAAATTATGTAGGGGTAGGGGATTAAGAGATACAAACTACTATGTATAAAATAAATAAGCAATAAGGATATATTGTACAGCACAGGGACATATAGCCATTATTTTGTAATAACTTTAAATGGAGCATAACCTATAAAAATAGTGAATCAATATGTTGTACACCTGAAACTAATATCATATCATAAATCAACTATACTTCAATCAAAAATAAAATAAATTTTAAAAGGATTCAATTTATGAATTGTTTCTTCATTTGCATCTTAGTTGTAATTTAACCTTTTGCTATGACCAGAATGTGGTGCCCAAGCCAAAGTCATATTTTGAAGCCCTAATCCCCAGCACCATGGAATTTGGAGGTAGGTCCTTTGGAGGGCAATTAGAATTACATTAGGTTATGAGGGTGGGGTCCTCATGATTGGATTAGTGCCCTTATAAAAAGAGGAGGAAACATGAGATGGCTCTCTCTCCCTGATTAACTGCTTGAATTGAATCATCAGTCTTCACCTGTCTTTGGACTGGGACTTGCACCATCTGCACCTTCTGCAGGTTCTTGGGTCTTCAGACTCAGACTGGAATTTATATCACTGGCATTCCTAGTCCTCCAGCTTCCAGATGACAGATCATAGGACTTCTCAACTTCTATAACTGCATAAGCCAATAAAGAAATAAATAAATTTATGTATATGCTATATTTATGTATATGTATATCTTATATATGTGTGTGTATCCTATTGGTTCTGTTTCTCTGAAGAATCCTAACTAATAAAGAAATTGGTATTAAGAAGTAGGATGAGGGGCTTCCCTGGTGGTGCAGTGGTTGAGAGTCTGCCTGCCGATGCAGGGGACACGGGTTTGTGCCCTGGTCCGGGAAGATCCCACATGCTGCGGAGTGGCTGGGCCCGTGAGACATGGCCGCTGAGCCTGCGCATCCGGAGCCTGTGCTCCGCAACGGGAGAGGCCACAACAGTGAGAGGCCTGCGTACCGCAAAAAAAAAAAAAAAAAAAGAAGAAGAAGTAGGATGCTGCTGTAACAAATATCTAAAAATGTGGAAGTACCTTTGGAATTGGGTAATGGGTAGAGGATGGAAGAATTTTGAAATGCATGGTAGAAAAATCTCATACTGTCATGAAGAGACTGCTAAAGGTGATGCTGGTGAGAGCTCAGAAAGAAAAGAGGAAAACTAGAGAGAAAGCCTCCACCTTCTTACAGAATACATAAATAATCATGAACAGAATGCTGGTAGAAATGTGGATGGTAAAAGGCCATTCTGATGAGGTCTCAGATGGAAATGAGGAACAGATTATTGGAAACTGGAGGAAAGGCTATCCTCATTATACAGTGGCAGAGAATTTGGCTAACTTGTGTTTGCATTCTAGTGTGTTGTGGAAGGTAGAACTTGCAAATGATAAAACTGGGTATTCAGCTGAGAAGATTTCCAAAAAAAATGTGAAGGAGTAGCTTGGTTCCTTCTGACTGCATATAGTGAAATATAAGAAAAGAGATTTGAATTGAATACAGAATTACTGAGCAAAAAGGAACTAGAACTTAAATATTTGGAAAATTCTCAGCCTGTCCATAAAAAAAATGAGAAAGTGTGTTCAGAAGAGAATGCTAAGCGTATGGCTGACTGACCATTCAATTAGGAGTTTAACATGGGTGTGAATCACAGATCTAATCAACCATCCCAGCAGCAGCACTGCCGGTTTGAACTGAAAGTAATGGAGAGGGGACAAAATGAAGGAAGGGTGTCAGACTTCTTAGACCCTACAGGACCTCAACCATAGTGCTATTAGGCTGTGAACATGTGTTATTCCTCATGATAAGGGAAGAATGGCCCTGAGGGGAAGATCAGCTCAGTGCTTTGTGACCACCTAGAGGGGTGGGATAGGGAGGGAGGGAGGGAGGGAGATGCAAGAGGGAAGAGATATGGGGACATATGTATATGTATAACTGACTCACTTTGTTATAAAGCAGAAACTAACACACCATTGTAAAGCAATTATACTTCAATAAAGATGTAAAAAAAAAAAAAAAAAAAAGAATGGCCCTGAGGGTGATTCAGAGATCTTCAGGGCCACCACCTCACTTTCAACAGGCCAGACAGCCATGGAGGGACGCTATGGAGTGGGACTGCCTGGAGCTGTGGGGGCATGAGGCCCACTGGAAGAACTGTAGTGTAGACTGCGTGTTCCCACTGAGCCATGGGGATGGTATTGGCCACTCCAGGAGATGTGGAGGGCAGAGCATCCAACCAGGACTATTCTCTCACCTTAAGATCCAATGAACTCCAATAAAAATTAATTTTAAAAAAACTTAATTAAACTAAAACTTAAATAAACGCTTAATTAATTTTTACACTAAAAAAAAATCCATTGGGATTTGCCTTGCTAGAGTTTAACTTGCTTGGGACCCAGCATCCATTCCTTCTCTCCCATTTCTCCCATTTAGAATGGAAATGTCTATCCTATGCCTGTCTCACATTGAATTTCGGAAGTGCAGAACTGCTTGGTTTCACATGTTCACTCACAGATGGAGAGGAATTTTTGCCTCAAGATGAATCATAGCTCGAGTCTCACCCATATGTAATTTAGATGGACTTTAGAATTGATGCTGGAAAGAGTCAAGAGTTTTGGCGTTATTCAGGTAGAGTGAATGTATTTTACCTGTGAGAAGGATATAAATTTGGGAAAGCCAGTGGCAGAATACTGTGGACTGAAATGTTTTTGTGTACCACTGGCCCCCAAATTCACATATTGAAGCTCCAATCCCCAGTGTGATGGTATTTGAAAGTAGGACCTTTAGGAAGTGATTAAAGTTAGATTAGGTCATAAAGGTGGGGCCTCATGTAGGGATTAAAGCCCTTATAAAAAGAGGAGACAGGACATCTACTCCAATTTATGGAAAAGGTGGTAACTCTAACTCCCACTAACATCTCCAATTTTCAGCCACCAGAAAGGAAGAACACAAACGGGGGAGTGATAAACATGATCCTTCCTTTTAAGAGCATGAATAAGAAGTTTCACATATCACTTCTGCTCACATTCTATTGACCACAACCTAGAACATGACCACATGTATTAGCAAGGGAGATTAATAGACCATGGTGTGACACCATGTTCATAAATTGAGAGACAATATTGTTAAGACGACATTACTTCCCAAACTGATCTACAGATCCCAAGCAATCTTTATCAAAATCCCAGCTGACTTCTTTACAAAAATGGAGAAGCTAATTCTAATATTATTAAGGCATTTCAAGAATCTCAGAATAGCCAAAACAATCCTGAGAGAGAACAAGGTTGGTGAACTCACACTTCTCGATTTCACAGCATATTGCAAAGCTAGATTAATCAATGCCTTGTGATACTGCCATAAGGATAAATACAGAGATGAATAAAATGGAGAGTCTTCCTAGTTATCATTAGTTAATTTTCAAAGAGGGTGCCAAGACAATTAAATGGGGGAAGGAATAGTATTTTTAACTAATAGTGCTGGAATTTCCACATACAAAAGAAATAAATTGGACCCTTACCTCACACCACATACAAAAATTAATTCAAAATGGATCAAAGACTAAATGTAAGATCCAAAGCTATAAGACTCTGAGAAGAAAATATAGGTATAAATCTTTAGGACCTCAGATTAAGCAATGTCTTAGAACACCAAAAGAACAAGCAAAAAAAGAATAAACAGATAAAATTGGACATGAAATTTAAAACCTTTTGCTTCAAAGGACACCAACAAAAAAGTGAAAAGATAACCCACACAATGGGAGAAAATTTTTGGACATCATCTATCTGATAAAGGTCTAGGATCTAAAATATTTACAGAACACATAACTCAGTAATTAAAAAATCCAATTATAAAATGGGCAAAGAATGTGGATAGACATTTATCCAAAGAAGATATACAAAGGAACAATAAGCAAATGAAAAGATGCTCAATACCATTAGCCATCAGGAAAATGCAAATCAAAACCACAATGAGATATCACTTTACACACACTAGGATGCCTATAGTCAAAAAGACAGATAATAACAAGGATTGCTGAGGATGTGCAGAAATTGGGACCCTCATAGACTGCTGGTGGCAATGTAAAATGCTGCAGCCACTTTGGAAAACAGTCTGATAGTTCTTCAAATGATTAGACATAGAGTGACCATTTGACCCAGCAATCCCACTCCTAGGTACATACCCAAGAGAAGTGGAAATATCCACACAAACAATTGTACGTGATGTTCACAGCAACATTATTCATAGTAGTCCAAAAATGGAAACCTATCAAATGTCCATCAACTATGAGTGGATTAAATTAAGTGTGGTATATCCATACAATGGAATTATTATTATTCAATAAAAAGAAATGACATACTGATACATGCTACATAGATGAACCTTGAAAACATTATGCAAAATCAAAGAGGCCAGTCACAAGGGAGCATATATTGTATGATTCTACTTAAATGAAATGTCGAAATAGGCAAATCTATAGAGACAGAAAATAGATTCATGGTTGCTTGGGGCTGAAGGGCTGAAGGGATTGGGGTGACAGCTACGGGATATGGGGTTTGGGGAAGGTAATGACGATATTCTAATATTGGGGCGATGGATGCACAATTCTGTGAATGTACTAAAAGACATTAGATTGCACACTTTAAAGGAGTCAAATGTACGGTATGTGAATTATATCTCAAAGTGGTTTTAAAAAAGAAAAAAACATCCAGAGTGTTTGGTTGTGTAGCCATGTGTTCAGCTGAAACTTCTATTGCTATGGAAGAAAAGGAGAGTATACATTTAGAGACAGTAAGCAGTCTCTGCCATAGGGAGTACTCTGACCTTTGGCACTATTAGTACAGTTTCCAATTTAGTAGCAAATCATGTTACATTAAGAATGCCCAATATCATTAATATAGTGACTTACTGAATTAATGTGACATTATAGCAAGAGCAACGAAGTAAGAGTAAGGTTATTTGGATGCTAGTCCTGACCCTACCCTTTTACTAGCTTTATGACCTTGGTAAGTTGCAATGTTTTTAAGTATTAAACTGCTCATCCAAAAGGTAAGGATTAAATGAGATGATTGCTACGTCCATTGAGTTCTAAGGTCATTTGATTTCAACTCTACAAATGGATATTTTCAGACTGTTTCCTCCCTATTTGTCATTTCAAGAGTCAAGCACTTGCTTACAGTGTTCCCAGGAGCCCCCCTCATGTATAACGACTACTGTAAATATTGTTCAAATAATATTTACTTCTCATTCTCAAATAGTTCATCTTTGATTCTCCATTCAAGAGTTTGTATTTTACTATTTGAGGCACTGAAAGTGAATGAGAGCTTTTCTCCCTAATATTTATTATAGACTTAGGGCTAAATTAGATCAGGGTAACAAATCTAAAACCCTGACTTTACTTTTTAAATTTTTTTCTTTTTTTTAATTTTTTTTTTTTAATTTTTTTTTTGCGGTACGCGGGCCTCTCACTGTTGTGGCCTGTCCCGCTGCGGAGCACAGGCTCCGGACGCGCAAGCTCAGCGGCCATGGCTCACGGGCCCAGCCACTCCGCGGTATGTGGGATCTTCCCGGAGCAGGGCACGAACCGGTGTCCCCTGCATCGGCAGGCGCAGTCTCAACCACTGCGCCACCAGGGAAGCCCAGTACAACTTTTTTAACATAAAAATAAATTACTTTTACATTGCTTACTAAAGATAGTTATCATCAATTAGATACACAATTCTTAGTTTATTGTGCTTTAACTAAAATATGATTTATCTACTAAAAAAATGAAGCCAAATGGAATATAAATGGTTAATGTAGAGATATCAAAAGAAGAAATGATTGAATATAAAATCAATCCACTGATACAACCCAGCATTTTTATTAAAGAAATTGCCATAATTTTTAGGAAGGAAAAGAATCTTAGATGAAGTGATGCCAGTTACAGTATATGAGAGTTATACTAGAGTTTGTTCATTTAATTTACTGAAACTAAATATTCTTAGAGGGCTGGGGATAGAAATTTTTCTATCAAGAACTGACAATCCAGCCTTACAGCTACAATATAACTGCACTCTTATCACAAGGTCATTGCCTGAATTTCGGCAAAATTAATTCAAGAAGCTAACCTATCTCTTTACACTAATGCTTCCCAAACTTTGGAGAGCATAACAACCACCTGTGAGATTGTTAATATGCAGCATTCTAAACCGTATCCCCTAAAGATTCTGATTCACTGTGTCTGGAGTTGGGCCTAATAATCTACATTTTAAAATGCACCTTAAGTGTTTGTGATACAGCTAATTTACAGACCAGACTTTTAGAAACACTGCCTGAGTTAGTTTAGAAACACCCATTTTCCTTTTAAACCCTCCAGCCATTAACAGTCCGTTAGATAAGTAATATACCTTCAGTGGTGAAAAGGAAGAATAAATTCCAAATGAGTTCTATCATCCCTTTCTGAAGTTCATATGAAGGACTGTATTCTCTTCTTAGATTCCTTGTTACCTAATTTAAGAGTTCCTTTTTAGAGGGGGAAGCCCTAGAATTTAATCTGAGGTACCCAAGTCTATTCTTAATCAGCAAATACTATTTCTATAGCTTTTAAAGAAACACCTAATTCCTGAGTTGATTTCATCACAAATGTTCTTCCATATCATGATAGCAAACATGTAATAAAATCATTGTCAGTAGGGACTTCCCTGGTAGCGCAGTGGTTAAGAATCCGCCTGCCAATTCAGGGGACACGGGTTCGAGCCCTGGTCTGGGAAGATCCCACATGCCGCGGAGCAACTAAGCCCATGCGCCACAACTACTGAGCCTGCACTCTGGAGCCCACGAACCACAACTACTGAATCCTGCACACCTAGAGCCCGTGCTCCAAAACAAGAGAAGCCACCGCAGTGAGAAGCCTGCCTGCACACGACAACGAAGAGTAGCCCCCGCTCACTGCAACTAGGGAAAGTCTGCGCACAGCAACAAAGATCCAATGCAGGCAAAAATAAATTAATTAATTAATTTAATTTTTAAAAAAATCATTGTCAGTAAAAATTTCCTTCCCAGTGAATTACCATTTCCCTTAGATGAGTCTTTCTATATTTTAAAAAAACGTATTTACTCTCTTTAACATAGTTTTAAAGTTCTTTCAGACAAAAAAGTATTCACATCTTTATAAATTGTTATTATTTGTTTTCTGAATTAATTTATGCAATATGAAAATAGAAAGCTTACAAATGCAAACCATGTTAACAGTAGAAGAATTTGGAGAAAAATTCCTCTATTTTGGAAGTCTGACAGTTCTGAACTGTCTTTTAATTTCCTAGTTTCTTTTACTTCCACTTCAAGAGAAACAAAATTGAAATTCATTTTTCTCTGAAAGGGCTAAAAGAAACTTGCTGTATAGCACCATTTACACGAACTATTCAAAAGCAGTTAGAGCATTATGGAGTCTAAAGGGCAGTACTTAAAACCACTCAGCTCTTGCCTATTAAAGACAGGGTACTTTCCTCCTTACCTTGATCTACTTCTGTTTTCCATTAACCACTTTAAGTAGTCAGTAGACATGGGTTTTATCCTTAGTTTTAACTTGCCTGCAAAGCCATTTCATTCAGTAAGTATATACTTATCAAAGAACCATTGTCCACATAGACCTGTGTCAAATACCTTGGGAGATCAGAAGGAAGACAGGGAAGAAGGGAAGGAGGGCGAGAAGGAGGGCAGAAGGAAGGAAGGAAACAAAGTTTTGACCACGTGTACGGATTTGTAATCTATTTTGGCTAGCAGTTATATGTATTATCCAGCTCATATGTATTTACAGCTCTACTCCTCATAAGTCATCTTGACTCAGTTTCCTCTGATTGTAGTACATGAGGTTGGCTTAACTGCTGCTCTTGCTTCCCTGAACTGTTTCAGAGTCTCTATTAGTGAGTCTTTATAGCGTTTCTCTGCATAGTATGCCAATAATTATTCTACTACAACTGGTCCAGAAGCTGTTTGTATCTACAGTCATCTATCCATGGCTTATACCTGACCCAGTGGAAATGTAATCAGCATAATTTACAAGCTCCATGTCATCATTCTTGATGAATATTTATTAAAATTTGATGTTAAGAATTAGGCAACATTGCCTAAAAAGTTAAAAAGTATCTCATAATCACTGAAGACTTTAGTATAGCTATTACTTTCTATATTGTGTCAGTTTTACAGTTCATTGCTAAAAATATCTTCCATACTTTTGTGAACCAGCAGTCCAGAGAATATATCTTATTGAGCCCAATTTCTTGTTATCCACGACATAACATATCTGTGTAGTGCTACAATAGGTGGATACAGTGGTCAAATTTAGATCTGAAAATATTTTGCCTTGTCTTAATTTCCTCAAGATAGGCTGTTCTACTACCTATCTGCATTAGCTTTCTATTGCTACTGTAACAAGTAACCACAAACGTAGTGGCTTGAAACAACACACACGTTTTATCTTACATTTCCATCGGTTAGAAGCGGAATACAGATTTCACTGAGCTAAAATCAAGGCAGCCTTCCTTTCTGGAGACTTCATTTCCTTGCCTTTTCCAGCTTCTAGAAGCCATCTACATTCCTTGGCTCATGGTCCCTTTATTCCATCTTCAAAGCTGCTCCTCTGTTGCCATATCTACCTCTGACCACAGCCAGGAAAGTTTCTGGCTGTGGTCAGCAGTAGATTCATGTGACTAGATTGGACCCAACTGGATAATGCAAGATAATCTCCCCATCTCAGGGTCCTCAACCTTAATCAAATCAACAAAGTCCCTTTTGCCATGTTGCCACATAAGGTAACGTATTCACAGGTTCCAGGATTAGGACTTGGACATCTTTGGGGAGCCACTACTCTGCCTTCTGTGCTGTCAGTCTCAGTCCACAGGTAAGATGAATGTAACACATGTATTTGATCTATTATGTATCTATATTTATAATTAGAGGACATTCATAATCATATGAAAATATTTTTGTATCATATTCCACTATTGGCTTCCAAGTACATTGTTTTACCCTTAAGAACACCTTCACAGAAAAGACTGTGAGTAAAGCTGGACTTTTAATATTATCCTTCTCGGCCACTTTAATGATTGGGTGTCTTTGACATAGGATACTACTAATTTAAACAGAATTGTTTATATTACTGCATACAGCTTTGTGATCTTAATGAATTTGTTTAAACATTCAAATTTAGTATCTGCCCCAGTCTAAGAGGGACAGATATTTCATAAATAATTGCTACTATATATTGAGCTCTATTATGAGTTTCACATTCATTACTTCATTCTCTTTTTGACTAAATGCTATAAAAGAAGTCTATTATTCCCATTTCACAGATGAGGAAACTAAAGTTTCTAGTATCACAGAACTAGTAAGTAGCAGAGTGGGGCATTCAAATATAGGTCTTTCTAAGATATATAATTTTCCACTATATTGTGTTAAATTTCCATAAACATTAAGTAAATCAAGTTATGTGTGGAGGTATATTGTTATTTCCTGCACATATCATGAATTCCTCATGCTAAACAAACATCCAATGTATTACATAGTGGTCTTGGGCCACAAATAATTTTAGAAATGCACAACTGACACAGTTCAAAGGGCTTAGACAGAAGCATACTGGCTAGCAACAAAAAGTGATAGTAAATATTTTTATAAAATCACTAGACTTGTTTTACCTTCACTGTTGATGTCTTCTAACTTGACTAAACCGTCCATGTGGTCTGTAGTGCCCCTATTGCTTAGAGATACCTGGAAGACAACATCATGAAAAATTCCTCATACAATGTTTATATCACTCCCAGAACACAGATGTATTCTTTAAGAACTGCTATTATATTGTTCTAAAACTCTGTGTAAGCAGTTTAAATCCTTTCACTACCTAAGCCAAAATGAAGAGAAGGATTGTTCAAACAGAAAATCTGAATAATTCAGTCCTCTCTTGGAAGGAAACAAAGTTAATCTCTCTGGACTCTATATAGTTGAAGAATCACTGGATCATTACACAAGTCTCTACCTCACTTTGGATGTGTAGATTTTGAAGACCCATGGGCATAAAAGAAAACATTTTTAAACTCGTGCACAAAACTTATGTAAGTATGATCAAGTATATAATGTTAAGATCAATATTTTGTTTAATTTAACCTGTCCTTTAAAACAAAAGATCAGCATGTTTGAAATGATTTAGATTTCTAAAGTCCATCTATTATTATGAAGCTTGGGAAAAGGACCCAGAAGCTGCTTAGCATTTCTATTTTTTCATGAAGTGGTTCTTTAGCAACCTTGAAGTCTATATATAAATATAATAACATATTCAACCTTTAACCTGTCAATCCATATAAGCAACAAATAAAGAAAAAATAAAACAGGCAGATTTCCCTCCTATCAACCTTGATTTAATCTATATTACTCTTGATTGGATAGGACAACCAGAGTCTTTTCTTGGAAAAGTTTCCCACCTTACAGGTACATTTCATTTTGAAATATCTAGGACCCACAGACTATACTATGTCTTAAGAATTTTTTTGCTATAATTCTAGACGTATAAGACTATTCGACTTGTTTATTGATTCAATTCAATTTAGTTCTCTGATCATTTAGTATCTACTATAGATTGACATCAGCCTTCAGAGTAGTGTCAGATTTCACAGCATTTTGTGTATCTTCCAAAATAGAGAATAAAAAGTAGCAGCTCAGATTAATTCGTTAGCAGACTTCATGCCCATGTTAAAATTAAACTTTCTAGATCCTTTAGGGTAGAAGGTATAATTTTGTTTGTTCTAATTTTTTTAATTTAAGTAACTTTAGTTAGGGCAGATCATTCATTAGCGTTCCCACAACTCCTTACTGTCTTAACAGTTTTTCTTCGCCCATTTACATTAGCTATATTGAACCCTTGCAAGCATTTGAGTTTCAGCCCCAGAAGAGTCTAATCACCTTATTTTTAATTAGAAAACAAATGTTCACAGAGATTAAATAACTTGGCCAAGGTGACCCAGCTAGTTAGTGGCACTGAGCCAGAGTCAAAATCCAAGTATACTGGCCTTTTCTCTAAGGCACTGTATTCATTTCACTACTTTTTCTTTCTCTTTATCAGCACCTAACACTTATCTGAAATAAGAAGCCTCTGTGGGGTTTTTTTTTTTTAAGTTTTAAAAACTGCATCGTGGCACTTACAATTTTTATTCATATCTCAAGTTTAAAAATATCATTAACAGATTAAGCACATTACTACATGCTGTTTTGGTGTTTGCACTACTCCCCCGCCTTTCCACTGCCTTTTAGCTGTCCAGAGAGCTAGTAAAGCGAAAAGAGAGTTATAAAATTACAAAAGAGAAAAGAATGAAGGTTTAGATAGTTGAACAGGCATGGGGGGAGTGGCGCGTTATCGGAGGGAATAACTGTAGAGGAAGGACAAGGAAGAAGGAAAAAATGAAACAGTGGTTCCTGAAGACCTGAGATAGGAAGTGTTAAGAAATAAAGACAGCTAGGTCATCAATCATTGTTGCTTTAGGGGATGTGCTGATTCTAGCAGATTTTTCCTTAGGCTCATGTAGCCAGCACCAAACAAAATTGTGAAGTATGCAAAGCTCCTCTTGGAATTCTTTGTACTTTCTTGCATTCAGCTCTATTTTTTTAAAAAATGCAGTGCTTTTTCTTCTTTCTCTGATCCATCTCAGGCTGAAAACCAGCTCTCATTTAACACCTTAGTTTTAAGACTTACTCTCTCCTGGACTGTTGACATTTGAAGTCCTATCTTTTAATTGCAGGATACAAGAACCTTTCTGAAAGGGATCATTTAAACATCGGTGAGCAGAGAGGAAATTATTTGAAGATGAAGGAATCCTGCCTTTATGTAAGGTGCACTTTATTCATATCAAGCCTAATTTCTAAAGTACCCAGCATACCCCCTTTCCCTATTCAAAGCCCTAGGTTAAATTTTTAATGGACAAGAAAGGTGCAGAGTCTGAGAAGGCAATGGCAATCACCAAGTAAATACTACATTTTTATAAAATTAACTAAGGGAAGCATCAATGAAGATACTTATTCCAAACAAGCTGATGTAACCCCTGGCTTATATTCAATTATCTGTGTGATTCATGGGAAAGTTACATTTCTCATCAATTATCTACTTAGTTATTCAGTAGAGAAAATATTCAGTAGTGGACCTTAACCAATTTAGTATTTATAAACAATATCTTATTTCTCTTCATAATTGAGAGTAGAATAAGCATAAGTAAAATAAGCAGAATTTCCATAAATTAGTAAACTGAAGTCACTAGAAAGTTGATTGCTGTAATCAAGATCATGAAGGTCAGTAGAAAAATAAAAGCTTACTCAAAACTTCTGGATTCTGGAGCTAGACTGTTTGGTTTCAAATTTGGGTTCTGCCACTTGCCTCAACACCTCATCTACAGAATGGTAATAATAATAATACCTGCCTCATGCAGTTGTTATGAGGATCAAGATAATACTCCCATCAAAGTGTTTAGAACCTGGTTTGGTGCTTTATAAGTGCTTGTTAAATAAAATACTATGACTATTATTTCTTTCTTGACTCTGAAGGCAACTAGTTAGGTCTACAAAATGACCTCATAAATCTGACATATAATTCAAATTGACATTGAACTTACACATCTATATCCAATTAACTCATTGCCTTGAACATGGTGCAAATGAAGAAAAGGTTATTTCATTTTTTGCATAGCTACAGACTTCAACATATCAAAAATGCACTTTCTTTGAAAGGAAATTGGACAGCAGAGTGTGCATGAGGCATCACTTCTCAATTTTGTTATGTTTATAAAATGATGGAGAGTATGTTTGCCTTCAAAGTCCGTAACTTTTTTCCAACAGCTTTACTGAGATATAATTTACACATTATTACAATTCATCCTGTCAATAGTGAACAACATTAGTGTTTATTGATTGGCTACTATGTCCCAAGTAATAAACACATTGTTTCATTTAATCTTTATAAAAATTCTTTAACATAGGTACTGTTATTCCCAATTTAATGACTAAATTATAAGTTAAACACTTTGCAGCTAGCAGTTGAGATGAGGTTTGAACTCATGTTCATATGACTCCACTATTTCTCCCATATCATGCTGCCTTTCTCTGGAAAACTACTTAGTTCTCTTTCAGAGGTTGGGTGGGAAAGGAGGGAAACGTAACCCTTTGATGGTATTCATAGTTAAACAAACTCTAATTTTTAACTTGTCAAGAGTCAAATGTATAAGAAATAGCAGTAATTGGAAGCTGTTTCCAGAATTTCAAATCAAGGATGATACGATAATACAAAATAGTATTATTTCAAAGAAAATAAGCAGTAATAATGCTGATACACACAAATTACAATGCCAATATACACTACCCTTGGAAGGATTTAGCACTTCTTAGTAGCATATTACACCCAGTTACTGCATTCTCACCAAATGAGTTAGGGTAGAGGTTGAAAATGAGTAAACAAGAGAGATCATGCAGGAATTCTTATCCATCGTTTAGTCTTTTCACATCACGTGTTATCTTAAAGTCAAATCTCCAGACATCTTCATGCTTGGAATTACTTAAGCGGTTTTGCCACAATTCACGTATTTGGGTGGTTCTTATATGTTAGGCAGCATTGTGCTAGCCGCTAGTTGTACAAAGGTTTTGGGGGGGTTGTTTTATGACTCTAGTGCAGCTCAGTTTACATTTTAATTTAGGCTTTCATACGGAGTGGTAATTAGTGTACTATAGTGTATAGATAGCCAGTGGGCTTTGGAAGCTGGATTGCCTCTCCACTTACTGTGTGACGTTGGCATTTGACTTTTGAGAAACTCGATTTTCCCATTTATAACACAACTAGCTTCAAATAATGGCTGGTATTATCTACTTTCAGGTGCACACACCATGCGAAGGTGCGCCTAAGAAAATGTTACTTCCTAACATCTAGAAGAATGGGTTTCTCGCCCGTTTTTTCCCCTTTAGTACCTGGCATTATTCGATACATATTTTACACTCTGTCCACCGAGGAACTGGAACATGTTTTTCACTGCAGCTTAGCTATCTGGGTGTGCCTGGGGAGGCGTCACAAAGAACCTGTAAAAGGTCTCCACCTACAGCAGGAGTAGAAGCGCAAGAAAGAGCCCAGGCAGATCACTGCGGCTAAGCGTTCGGTTTCGTATTGTTCTCTGTTTGGCCCAATATTCACCGAGTTTAGGTTCCGCGACTCGCAACGAAATGACTCGAGTCACGGACCTGTTAAAAATTTTCTGCCATATTTTAGCCGTCCCCACGCCCCCCGCCCCACCCTCAAGCGTGAGTGAATGCGCAAATAAGGGTTTTCAGGCGTCTGTGGGAAAGAGGGAGGGGAAGGCAGAAGTCAAGGACGGACGGGGTGGTGGCACCACTGAAGCGCGAGAGGACCGAGGCCCCACAGACAAGAGTTAAAACCAGGCGGTCGCGGGCCGGAGGAGGCCGAGGCGAGCTGCTGGACGGGCGGGAGCCGATGGGGGGCAGCAGACCACCGCGGCGCACTCACTCCGCCCGGGCCCAACGCTTCTCCGGAGGCGCACCCCCCCAACCTTACGTCTCTTTTGGTTTCGACCTGCCGACTGGGCGGGGCCGCGGGACGCCATTCCCACAATGCTCTGGGGCGTGCCGCCGTCCGTCGCTGCCGCCTCCGCTACCGCTAGTGGAAGAAGATGGCGGAAGGCGGAGCGGCGGATTTGGACATCCAGCGGTCTGACATCGCGACGCTGCTCAAAACCCCGCTCCGGAAAGGGGACACCTGGTGAGGGAAAGGGGTTGAGGTGGCTGTGGTTGCCCGAGGGTGGTGGAGAACTGGGCGGGAACTGCGGTCTGGTGTCTCGGTGGTGACAGGTGCGGGCAGGTCCGGCGGCGGCCGCCTCGGGCAGCAGGATTTTGGCCGCTCCCGAAAGGTTGGAGCAAAGATTGGACCCGAAATGAGGGCCAGGGTTCGTGGCTCGTCGGGGCATGCTAAGAGGCTTGCGGGGAGCGGCGGCGGCGGCGGCGCCGGCGGCTCGTGCAGTTCTCTTCGTCCTTCTTCCTCTGGTAGTGCCGCTCCCACCCCAGGCCTTCCCGAACGATAGGTTACACTCGTTGGTGTGAGTCTCTTAATGTTTGACAGGTCCTGGTCCCGCAGCTGATCAGGATCTCACCCTCTACTTCTTTAGTCATTTCTTTTCCCGGCATTGTCGGCCTCCAAGTTCCCTATTCTGATTCTCATATTCTTCCGGGAGGCCGGCTGCAGGATGTTTGCGGTTCGTACTACACAGGTGGCATGTGTCAGGGCGCCAGTTAAGAGAAAGGAACCTTAGTTCCTAGTTCCTTGTCAAAAGGAGGGAGGGGAGTACGGAACCTTAGGCTTCTGAGTGGTACCACGTGGTCTTGTGCCTTGGAGGCTTGATAGACGCCGGTAGCGTTTCTCTTAGAAGTGCAGCTCTTCCCTCCTGTTTGAAGGATAACGCAGGCCTGCAAAAAGTAGATAAGTCCACTTGAGGCTTAAGTCACTTGTTAACGTTCAAACTTATAAAATACGAAAGGATATACTTAAAATACTGAAGGAAGTATTTGGAGATTTTAATATTTGTGGGCCATATCAAGTGGTATTCAGAATAACTTCAGTATGTGAATATGTAACATAAAATTCTCTGTTTTATTAGGAAGTATAATGCGCTTCTTTATTATAATAAAAGTTATTTTCATTTCTTATCATCACCATACAGTGGTATATAATTTACAGAGTGTTTTTTCATTTACTCGATATGGCTTAGTGGAAGGAACGTAAGATTTAGACCCAAATTAGACCTTTTCGCCACTTAGTTTGCAGTATGACTTTGAGAAAAGTTACTTTAAATCATTGCACCTCAGTACCTTCATCTATGAAATGGACAGAATAATTTCATTATAGGGGTTTATCCTGAGTCAATGAAATATTCTAAAAGATTATTTATGAGATAACATTAAATTTTAGTTACCTTCTTATCACCGCCATTTCTGATACAATGCTGTGGTATTAGAATCATTTTCAAGTAAACTAGTAGATGGCAGACTTGGGACTTGAATTTAAGTACTTTGATCTAAGTCTTGGTACTTTTTTCCTACTTTGTTAGGCTGCATACTATGTTTATGTGATAAAAACCCCTGAGGATGTAAACATATACTTGTTGCATTACAGCAAAAAATATTTAATAATTATTGTTCATATGGCAGTGTTCCTAAGATGTTTATTACTGTGGGGAAATTAGACATTTCCTAGGACATTTATGTTTACCTTGGCCTGTGGATTGTTAAAGATGAAATGAATCCTTGATTCTTATTGTTTGTTAAAGAACACTTTAAAATTCTTAATTTACCTTGCTTATTACCACCTCATAAAAAGATAAATGTGGATTTCCACAAAATAGAAATCTATAATTTAATATATAGATATTATTTATATGGGTATTCTCTTTAATGTTGTTGTGGTTTTGATATACTGAGTAATAATTGGTGGTGTTGATACTACAGGATGATGGGAGCAATATGAGTATTGTGAGCACTAAATGTTAAAGTTTAGCATTTTTATTTTTTGACAGAGTTACTGTAAATCATTTTAAAAGATCTATTTAAAAGAGTAAATACAGGAAGTCTATAAATGAGTCATTTCAGTGCTTGCATTTTAAAGAAAAGGAAACTGAGGCCCAGATATTTAGGTAACAGCAGAATGTGCAAATTTTCATCCTCACAATTGATTTCCCCTCTTATTTAAAGAAAAAAATGCAGGAAAAAGCTGGTATTGGGATACTGCAGAAACTATATAGTTTGGTTTATATGCGAGCCAGTTTTCTTGGAATTAGCAGGTGAAACCTGTCAAAAAAGGAATTAACAAAAGTTTGATTCAGAGTTTTAAGGAGAATAATTTCGTAAGTACAAATTTGATAATGTATTCGTGAGTACAGAATTAGTAAAGATATTTAATAATTTAGTTGTAACTTGGGCTCATGTTTTTGGAACTCATTAAAACTTGTTAAAAAGTTATCTCTCTTTTTAAGGTCTTAAAAAATCGTTGGATTAGTCATTTATGGGTATTTGGGCAAATCCTGTTTGTTATTTTATAGCTGAAATGGGCCATATGCAAATGGAACATTGTCTTGGTATATGTATATAACTATCTTGGAAAGACTGATAAGGACTATTGAGAAAAAATGGTAGGTTTACCATGAGTTTATTCTTGAAATTTTAATACTAATGTTTGATGTTACAATGAAATGTGTGCAGATGAATAAAGTTCATTAATTAGGTTGTGAGCACTTTGCAGATAAGGACTGCCTCTTAGTACGCTGGTAATTAATGCTAACACCTGGGCAAGGATAAAAATTTGCTTCTACATGAATTTCTGTTTATTTGTAAATGGTGAATGATTTTTATCTGGAAGCTAACCTTCTAGAAGTGAAAATAAGTTACACATGTCTGAGATGAGGACAAACAAACCTTATGATATGTTTGGTATTAGACTTCATAGTGACAGTAATGTCAAAATTGATGCAAGAGAGTTGTACCTCTTAAAAAGGTTGGGTATAAAAGTAACACAGATCTGCATTAGATGGAGTAAAGCAGTGGTCTTGTATGCTGTTTCTTGATCTGTGTTTAGCTCCAAGGAGAGATTCAGAAAACCAGGAACAAGACTGTTAGAATTTAGAAACTATAGAGGAAGAATAAAGGAACTAGAACTGTTTAGCTTAGGATGAATGAAAGATAATTTAATTTTCAGATACATGGTAGTTTCTCCTGATAAGATAAAAGGAAAATTTGTTTAAAGTTCATTGCATGTAAGTATATTAGGGATGGAGGAACCTATTGAAGGGGATAATAGTTAAATGAATAAATGTACAAAGGCATGTTGTGGGTTATGGAATACTCTCTGGAGATTTCTTTTAAAATAGATTTATTATGAGTAAATAGATGACTACAAATCACCAAAATCACTGCTTTATTTCCCCATTTTATTAAATGTTATTCATCTACCAATCATTTTCACTAATTTTTATGTTCAAAGCTAACTTTATAAATTAAATTTTGCATGTCATTTTTATATAAACCCTAATAAAATAACTCTAGTAGGTTTAAGGTAACTTTGGAGAGTAGCTTTAATTTGCATTTAGAGTCATTTAAAATATGTATGATGTTTTTGTCTCAATAAACTGCCAAGGAATCACATCAGTCAGGTTTTTAGATAGGAGAGACACTAATTTCAATTTCAGAGCTTTCCTTCCATTCCTACTCTTTTACCTAGAAGTCTTTGAGACTTTATTTTATATGGTCCCTTATGTTTTTGCGACTTAGATTTACACTAACAGAAAATAATCTTAAGTCAAAAAATCAGTAATGTAAATGGACACTATTAGTCAATATGAACTCCAAATTGTTTAGTGTGTACTTGTTGAGAAGTTTTTACATTACTGTTACTGTTAACTTTAGTTGTACCAAAGTGTTTACCACTGAACTAGGGTATATATTACATCATTTGCAGGAAATGAAACCAGAAAGCAAAACTGTTTTTTAGTGTTGGTAAATTGATGAAAATAAGGACAGAAATAGGGACATTAAAGTGTATTTTTCACATTTTAGTTGCTTAAAATCGAGAAAAGCAATTTTTCCTAATTGTTTTCATAAGTTTTAAAATCACTTGTAAGTGGTTAGTGAAGCCAAGATTAATGTACCCTAATTGGCCAAGAAGATCCAGAGCTTTAGTCAGTGTTTTCATTTATCTACTTAGTGACATTCAGGCTTTATTTTTTCCTAAATCATACCATTTTTTTTATTAGCACATACAAGGTATTAACTAGATGTTCTTTTTAGAAAATAGTTTTGTGACAGTTATTAATCTTGCTTGCATGAAAGTATAATAAGAAAAAAATTGTCAGGCTATGACCGATCATATTACATTTAAAAACACTGTGCTAGGTATTGTTGAAGTACTTACATATGTTAACTTATTTACTCATCACCACAATTCTAGGGTACTAGAATGTGAATGTGCTCTAATTCACATTTGCCAAAATAGGAATTCACCCGGATAGGCTCAAAGAGGTGTTCACACATTGATATATCTGAGATTCGAACCCAAGCAGTCTGGGGCTTTAATTCAGGCTTTAAAATTACTGTTCTACGCTGCCTTTTATTTTAAAGATGCATTTTAAAGTGTTCCACTTTTTTAAAAAATGGACATTCTTTTCTCTTTAAATGGAGTCTATTTTATATTTAGCAGCAGAATTCTTCCATTTTATCCCACACTTGTTTCTTGTGACTGTTCAGTTTAGATATGGTAGAAAATCTTAACATCTTGCTTTTGGAAATTAAAATATGTTTAAAGATTAATAGGTTATTTACTGAATATGTAGAATAAATATTATTTTGATGCAAAAGTACATTTAAACAAAAGAAACTGGGATCGTGTATTATTTAGATTTGGGGTTTTAATTGTTTATCAGTAATCATAAGTGATTTGTTAGAGGCCATATGGCCCCTTTTCATATAGTTTTACAGAAACAGCATATCAAGCAGATAGGAAGAACTTGTAGGATATTTTGTTTTAGTACTTTGCCCATATTTTTAAAAGTGTTTGGTTTACAGTAAACCACAAATACATAAGACTTTTTTTCAACTAAGAATCCATAGGAACAGCCCAACACAGAAAATGCAAATGTGAAAGTTCGATATTTTATGTTCTATGTTTACCAACGTTTTGTGAATTTTCAAAGTCAAAGCACATTTGAATTAAGACAGTGGAAGGTACATAACCATATTGATAGCTCTTTAACATCTTCCTGAAAACTGACAGTCCATGTAACATCACTGCTAATAAAATCAATTTTGCCATGTTAGTCATTAGATACATTTGTTTTATTACATGAGTTTAGAGTGATTTTTCTTTTCCTCACTTTGAGAATCACTTTACAAAAAAAGCATAATTATTATAAAAGTGAATTGAAACACCATCAGATATATTGGCAGGGAGATAAAGGGAAGGTTGAGAACTACTGGTGGAGGTGTTTGCATGCATTATCTGGTTGGATTTTCAAAATAAGGATCAAAGTATGTATTTATATTCCTTTCTTGTAGATGAGAAGTCTGAACTCAGAGGAATCATTTGGTTTGCATGTGGTTCACAGGTGATAATACCACCACTAGTGAACCTTTATTGAGTGCTTACTCTGTTCCAGCCACTATTCTAAATGCTTTATACGTGTGCAGCATATAATAAGAGCAAGTACTCTTATTTACCTCATTTTACGGGTGTGTGATGATTTCAGAGCTGGTTTTTTAAATACCTGGCTTATAATGATTTAAAATACTAAATCCTACCAGTATCTCCTTAGTATTAAAAATGTTTTGTGCTGTCACTACTTACATGTAATTCAAACCGTATTTCATAAGGCAGTAAACTATTTCTTTTTAGTCTCCACATAGAATTTTTCAGCGATTACTAGTTTTTCCTTCCCTGCGTAATGTCAGCCTGGTTTGTGCCTCTTATTTTCATTTCCTTAGTTACTACTGTAATTCACACTCTGTATCTTATATTTATTCCTTTGAAGTCGTTTTTCCAGATTCTTTCACCATCTATTCTTTAAAACAAAGGGAATGTAGTTCCTTTCAACTTTATCATCCAGTTTACATAGAAGCCACTACTAAAGAAACCTAGAATAAGACTGATTGGTAGTAAGTGACCTCAGTTTTGGATACAGATTAAAATGATGTATCTGAGGGAACAATCAAGAATAGCTCCTCAAAAAGAAGCAGCTCGGATTCTAATATAAGGCAGAAAACCTCTGTAGGATTAACCTATATTTGGTTATGCCTAGAATACTGCTTCTGTCGGTAAGATTCTGCATGGCTTCTTTATAGCTCTCCAAAAAGAAAAGGAGGGTAATGACTACTTTTTCCTCTTCATGAGGAGGAGAATTAAGAATACGGTCCCTTCCACTCTCCTTTTAGTTTTGAGAAGACCCACATACTAGTGTGATAATTCCTTGTGGTTCAGGAAAATGGTTTAGCAGAAGTAGCCATAGAAAAGACTTCCTCTGTGAAAGAAGTTAAAGGCTCTCACAAGTTAAGTCCAATGTGGCTCTGAGACCAGGCTATTCTGAGTTTCAGAGAGGCAGTTTTTGTTATTTTTTTAAATTGAAATATAGTTGATTTACAATGTTGTGTTAGTTTCAGGTGTACAGCAGAGTGATTCAGTTATACCTATACATATATCCATTCTTTTTTAGATTCTTTTCCATTTTAGATATTACAAGATATTGAATATGGTTCCCTGTGCTATACAGTAGGTCCTTGTTGGTTATCTGTTTTATATATAGTGTTTTGTATATTTTAATCACAAACTCTCCTAATGTACCCCCCCACCCCACCCCCAAAAACACACATACACACTCACACACTTTCCCCTTTGGTAACCATAAGTTTGTTTTCTATGTCTGTGAGTCTGTTTCTGTTTTGTAAATAGGTTCATTTGTATCCGTGTTTTTAGATTCCACATGTAAGTGATATCATCTGATATTTGTCTTTCTTTGTCTTACTGACTTCACTTAGTATAGAGAGCCAGTTAAAACCTGGGAGCATTAGAGACAAAATTAAAAAGAGCATCAAGTTCCTGTAGTAAAAAAACAATAAGATTAAGAATGGTAGGGTGATAATTATATTTATCATGTTGTACATTACGTCTCTAGTATGTATGTATTTTCTAACTGTTAAGTTTGTACCTTTTGACTGCCTTCATCCAATTCTTCTTCCCCCCACTCCTGCCTCTGGTAACCATACTCTTTTTATATGAGTTTGTTTGGTTGGTTGTTTTTGTAGTATAATTATCCTGTATCACTATGTTACTTCCTGTTGCAGAACATAGCGATTCGATATTTCTGTACATTTCAAAATGATCACCAAAATAAGTCTAGTTATGATCTATCACCATGCAAAGATATTACATAATTATTGACTGTATTTCCGGCACTGTACATTTCATACCGGTGACTCATTTATTTTGCAGCTTGAAGTTTGTATCTCTTAATCTCATTCACCTATTTCTCTCCTCCTCCCACCTTCCTTTCCTCTAGCAACCACCTGTTTGTTCTCTGTATCTGTGACTCTTCTGTTTTGTTATGTTTGTTCATTTTTTAGATTCCACATATATGTGAAATCATACGTATTTGTCCTGTCTGAGTTATTTCATTTAGCATAATACTCTCTACATCCATTCATGTTGTTGCAAATGGCAAAATTTCATTCTTTAAGGCTGAGTAGTATTCCATTGTAATATAATTAACAGTGCTGTATGTTATATATGAAAGTTGTTAGAGTAAATCCTTAGAGTTCTCATCATAAGGAAAAAAGTTTTTTTCTATTTAATTTTGTATTATATGAGATAATGGATGTTCACTAAACTTATTTTGGTAATCATTTCATAGTGCATATAAGTGAAATCATTATGCTGTACACCTTAAACTCATATAGTGCTGTATGTCAATTATATCTCAATAAAACTGGAGGAAAGAAAAAAAGAATGATAAGGGTTAAATGATCATGGTTAAAGAGACCTGATAATTTGGGTTGCTTTATATTTTTTAGCAATATAACAGCTTGACAAATTTTAACAGTTTAATCAAGAAATTTTTCTTTGATATAGATGGAAAATGTATTTTCGTAACTTTGGATATCAAGCAGAAGAAACTTGATTCTCAGGAGAGATGTAGCTAAGTATATGTACTGTGTAGTTGTGGCTATGATTACAAATATTACCACTCTTTTATAAGGTTAAGAGCTTTTTGCATGTATGAAGTGATAGTGATAGTGTTGTCATTTTACAGATTCAGAAACTGAGGTACAGAGTTAAGTGCACATGCTTAGTCACATATACTCAGTCAGTGGTAGAGCAGAGATTCTGACTTAGGCAGTCAACTCTAACGCCTGCATTTTAAACTGTACTGCCTGCCTATGAGTGATAAGCCATAGCCATTTATGGAAGCATTTTTTTGAGGGATGAATACTTGAAAGTATTAGAATCAAGAAGTGACAGCTTTGTCATATTAGTAAAACACCATATTCATCTAGTTATCCATGTGAGGAACCTCTAGAATTTTCTAGGTCTTTCTGGTTTAGCCTTCTAGTCGTAGCAGTCTCATTTCTAACTAATATGGCTCTTTGATACAGATGGTGCTTCCCGTTTCCTGCAAAGTCTTTACATGCTCCTACCTTATAGGACTTTACACATCATTCATATTATTTCCAGTACATTTTACTAAGCCCTGACTTTCCGTTTCTTCAAAACCAATCTCTGTAAAATCATCCATAATAATTCCATCCAGATCTATGGCCCTTTCACTCTCTTCTTTATTTTTTTTTAAATACAAGAGCTTTATAGTGATATAATTCCCATATCATACAATTTGCCCACTTGATGTATAGTACAGTTCACTGGATTTGGGTATGTCCACAAAGTTGTGCAACCATCATCACAATCAATTTTGGAATATTTTTATCATCCCTAAAAGAAACCTCATACCTATTAGCAGTCTCCCCTGCCCCCTTTTCTACCCAAATCTCCCTGTTTTTGGCAGCTACTAATCTTTCTTGTTCTATAATTTTCCCTTCTGGATATTTCATGTAAATAGAATCATACAATATGTGTGATTTTTGTGCCTGGCTTCATTCACTTAACATGTTTTTTAGGTTCATCCGTTTTGTTGTATGTATCAGTACTTCATTTCTTTTTATTTCCAAAAAATGTTCCATTGTATAGATATACCACATTGAATTATTCCTTCATCGGTTGATGGACATTTGGGTTGTTCACAATTTTTGACTGTTACAAATAATCCTGCTATGAACATTTGTGTGCAGGTTTTTCTCTAGACACAAGTTTTCATTTCTCTTGGGTGTATACCTAGGAATGGAATTGCCGAGTCTCTATGTTTGCTTTTTAAGAACTGATAGACTCTTTTCCAAACCAGTTGCACCATTTTCCATTTCCACCAGCAGTGTATGAAGGCTCCAGTTTCTCCACATCCTTGAAGTGCTTGTTGTTGCCTGTCTTTTTGATTATAGCCATCTTGGTGGATGTGAAGTGGTATCTCATTGGGGTTTTGATTTCAGTTTTCATAGTGGCTAATGATGTTGCACATCTTTTCATATATGCTTATTGACCCTTTGTATATCTTTGGGAAAATGTCTGTCTAGATCCTTTGCCTATTTTCCAATTTGGTTATTTGGTTCTTTATTATTGAATTTTAAGAGTTCTTTATTCTGGATACAAATTCTTTATCAGATAGATGATTTGCAGAATTTTCTCTGATTCTGTGGGTTTTCTTTTCACTTTCACAATCTTACTTGGCCTCCTTCCTGAGTTCTTTATTTGTCTCTTAGTTTAGATGTAAAAAGAGGTCATAAAAATTAGTTCTTGCCAACTGATGAATTTAATGTGCAGAGCAGAAAATAGGTTGGAAACGCTTCAGATCTAAAAATTAAGATATAAAGGGATGATTATTTGGTTTATTTGATGGTTTATTTGAAAGAACTTCATAGCTTTCTTTGGTTATGTTTTACTGATGAGTTTTAGTTTGTGGTACTTAAAAAAATTCAGTGAAATATCTAGTTTATAACGATTTAAAATACTACATACGGGACTTCCCTGCCGGTCCAGTGGTTAAGACTTTGCCTTCCAATGCAGGGGATGTGGGTTCATTCCCTGGTCAGGGAGCTAAGATCCCACATGCCTTGTGGCCAAAAAACCAAAACATAAAACAGAAGCAATATTGTAACAAATTCAATAGCACTTTTAAAAATGGTCCACATCTGGGCTTCCCTGGTGGCACAGTGGTTGAGAGTCCACCTGCCGATGCAGGGAACACGGGTTCGTGCCCCGGTCCGGGAAGATCCCACATGCTGCGGAGCGGCTGGGCCCGTGAGCCATGGCCGCTGAGCCTGTGCATCCGGAGCCTGTGCTCCTCAACGGGAGAGGCCACAACAGTGAGAGGCCCGCGTACCAAAAAAAAAAAAAAATGGTCCACATCAAAACAATAAATAAAATACTATATACTATTAATATCTCTTTTAGTATTAAAAATGGTTTATGCTATTGCAACTCATGTAATTTAAACAGTATTTTATTAAATGAGAGGATTAGTCATAGAGTGAATATCCAAAATTGTTTATGCTGTTAATTCTACGCACAATAGTTACGCATGTTGTTCTCAGATTAAGTGTGCTACATTGGATTAGGCTGAAATTTTTATGTATCTTCTTAGTTGTAAAAGAGTGACAGTATTATGTCTACTTTGAGGAGAAAAAGGTAGGATTTTTTTGAAAAAATAAACGTCATATTTATGTCAGTATTAGGCAATTAAGAAGGAACTGCTTATCTGAAAGTTGTTAGCATAAACATGTACTAATCAAAAAAAAAAAAAACACACAACTATACATTCACCAGCTCTGTGGTTTTCTAAATCCAGCTTTTGGGATTTCCCCATTTCCCTGTACTGCTTTTAAATGTCTTTGTATTTAGGACTATTTCTAAGTCATTTATTGGTCCCTTTATATCTTTCTTAAATTTGCTTCTAGTGTGTATAAAAACACTAAACAACTTTTGAGACTCTCCTATCTTTCCCCACTATCATCTCCCCCAAAACAACCCAACAACAACAAAAACCTACAACCTGGCTTTTTCAGTTCTTACTAAAATGCAGTAGCTTTTCTGCATTCGAGGACTGTCTTAAAATTGACTCAGATTTATTTTGGGTCCTAAAATTGACCCCGCTTCTCTGGAGCCATTGAAGATTATTCTCTCCAGACCACAGTACAAATTGTCTTTCTTGATGCCATTAGAATATTTAGCACCATACAACTGAAGTACCCATAACTTTATGTAAGTTTTTGATTTATTAAACATTTCATGAGTATTTGAACCTCCCACCAATCCTGTGAGATACTGCCAGTGGTCATCGTGAAATGTAAATCAGATCATATCTCTTCTAAATATTTTTCATTGGCTTTCGTTGCATTTAGGATAAAATCTTTAGTTACCTTAAAGGCTCTATGTAGTCTGGCCCCAGCCTACCTTACCTAGCATCTCTTCTCCCTTTGTCATAAACTCCAACTGCATTTAGTCAGTTCCTCCAGCATACCTAACTCCCAAAGTTGTTCTGGCCCTAGCACGTGCTTTTCCTTCAGTCTAGATAGCTTTTTATCTTATTCTTCGTGAAATAACTCCTGTCCATATGCTAAAATATTATTTTTTCAAAAAGGCTTTCCTTTATTCTAAATAGGGACCCCTTTATTATGCTTTCATAGCTCCCTATGCGTCACAGCACTTACTACAGTATTTTACTACGTCTTAATTATTTACTGTCACTTTCCTTCACTAGACTCTGAATTCCATGAACATAGGGCTCTTGGCTATTTTGCTAACAACTAATGCATACGGAATAGCATATATGTAGTAGACCTCCAATAAATATTTTTTGAATGAATGTATTTCAATTTCGAAGATGAACAATCTAAAGGTTTAGCATTGAGTAACTTCTCTAAGACCTCACAGCAAGTAATGTCAGGAAGAGAACTTTGGTCTAGTACTTTTTCTACAGTAAATTTAGAATTCACATCTACTTAAGTCTCATTTCAGGAGGTAAGAAAATTTATAAGCAAAAATAATCATGAAAACAAATTGCTATTGGGTGTGCTTTTCTGCTAAGTTCCTGATAGGCAAAGATCTAACATTTACCAAAAGGTGCCCCCACTTTGAAAATACTTATTTTGTTCATGAGTGAAAAAGAACTTGAGGACTGGCCTCGGGATGCAAATTTTGGAATCATTGGTATGAGTTACAATATCACTGAGAGTATTAACAGTGAGAGAAGAAGAAATTTGAGAGCAGCTCTGTGGAATACTAACATTTAAGCAGAGGAAGAGAATGCTGTTAAATTACATATATATAATTATATGTAATATATATTTACTGTTATATTAATACAATATTAATTATATTATACTATTATTAGATATAATATATAATATAATATATATATATTCCTCCCACCCAGAAAGGTAGAATCACAGATTATTTTTAAAAGCATTGATATAGTAATAAAATTATGGATCCTTTGGATTTGTTAGGGTGGCCATTGGTAACTTAGTGAGAACCTTTTTGAGAGCCCATTGAGGTAGGAAGATCTGTTGTGCTAGGTTGAGCAGGTGAGGGTTGAGGAGAGCTTGGCTGTGGGGACAAGTCAGAAAAATGGGGGTAGATAGAAGAGGAAATGAATATGTGAGTTGGGAGGTTATGTGGGGGGAATGGGGAAAAGAGTTGGCCCCTCTTATATGCTAAGTTAAAAAGAGAGAGAAAAGATACAGGGAGAAACAAGGGGAATAGGGGCTGTTAATGACGTAAGTCTCCAAGGAGGCAGAAGGAAATTAGATCCAAAGACTAGGAACAAAAATTATTAGCCTTGGATTTAAGGAGGGTTATATCCTCCACGATATATAAGGGAATCAGGTATGATAAAGGTGTGGAACAAAAGAGTAAGAAAGTTGGGGCTTTTACTTCCTTGAAAAGTAAGCAGCAAGGCTGCCTATTCAGCCTAATGGGCTAGAGACTTAATGAAACTGGCAAATTATTGGAAATAGAGAAGGCTAAATGGAGTCATGCTGGAGGATTGTGGGTCATCTTTAAAGGACTTGAGATATTGATTGAAGACCGTAGATTTTTAATCTCCATGAAATTTTCTTTAGTAATTTTTGAACTCAGATAATAATATGATCAAAATATTTTCATATTGATGTACTAGTGTTTGAGAATCATCAGTTGTGACCTAGTGTGAGGCATCGTCATAAAATCCCTTGTAATCCACTGAAACAGGGGAATGACAGTGATTAAACCACAGCCAGAGGCCTCAGTCAAAAGTAAAATGATCTTGAGCATACTTTGGTACATTTGCTTCATAGCTTTTTATATGGGAACAGTCAGGTGGCTCAATATTATTCAGAAATATTTCACCTTTAGTTTCATCTATAAGGTATAGACTCCTTTGTGTAAGAAACTTAGTCTGTTTATCGTAAAGCGATTAATAACTACTCTGTACTTTGGGCTATCAAGATGTTTGCACATTAGTACTTACTTGAATTTTAGATGGTTGCAAGTCTATAGTTTAATGTAATATTTGATACTAAAGCTTGATCAGCTCAAAATCAGTATTTCTGTTAGTTTTAGGATTTTTTTTTATTGATTTGCTTATATTATCTTCCCAGATATCAAGGGTGATAATCTCTACTTTCTGTACTTTGTGCTTTTCTTTTCTTATGAGATGTCAGCCAGTGATTTTTTACTTTTCTGGCTTACTTACTAGGCGTTAGTTACCAAAAGGAAATATTTCTTGAAAATGAATACATTACTATATATCAGAATCATAATTTGATCAATTTGGAAATAAATAAATCATGTTTTTCTAAAGAAAATTCTTCAAAGTTTATGTAAGCTTTTTGTTCAAATCTAATGCAAATTCATCTGTTGGATTTGGAAGAGGTAATATAAAATGTAAAAGATAAATATGAGGTAATAGAAAATTATAAATTTCTTTAAAAAATAAAACTAAAGCTATGCATTTTATACATTTTGCTGTACATATTTTTTATCCTATTTTTATGCTTGAAATTTTCATTTGCTGAATCTATCAGCTTTGTTGACTGCAGCATTATTCATAGTCTGTACATTTGACTCCATTTCATTTTTTGTATATATATGAAGATATATATAAACTATTATTCTGTATTAAATAGAAAACATATTAGTCATAGTAAATATTTCAGAATACAAAGGAAAATATAACAAAACACCTGTGTACACCTTTCTTAGTTTAAAAAAATAAAACATTACAGATACAGTTGAATCTCCCTGTACATGTTTCCCTAATCCTAACCCGTTCCCTCCCTTGCCAGAGAGAGCCACCATCCAGAAATTGATTTTTATTATTCTCTTTGCTTATATTTTTAATATATGCATGGATTTATGAATAATATTATTTGTGGCATGTTTAAAATTTTTATATAGTTGTACTGTGTGTGCATATCTATGTTATCTTAATATGTTTGTGTTATATTACATGCAGCCTTTTGTAGCTTGTATTTTTTAATTCAACATTGCAGTTTTGAGATTTATCCATGTTAGTACATGTAGTATTTTTCATTTTAGTTTTTGGGTAGTATTTCTTGGTAGGAATGATGAATATTGGTTTGGGTTTTTTTTTCCAATTTTCCATTTGCAAATTATGCTGCGTTATGTATTCTTCAGTTGTATTCTTGTAAATATGTGCAAGAGTTTCTGTAGGGTAAAACTTAGCAATGGCAATACATGATTCTTTGGAGAATTGCCAAATTCTCCAAAATGAGGATTCTAGTTTATACCCCAGTTGGTAGTTTATGAGTTGCAGTTACTACACATCTTCTCCACACTTAATATTATTGACACATGTGCATGTGCTTGTGTTTTCACCAATTTCATGAGAATGATGTGGTATGGTGTTAATTGGTATTTTTCATACTGCTAATGAGATTGAACATCTCATATGTGTAGAGGCCATTCTGATGTTCTGTGATTTGCCCTTTTTTTGCATTCTCTTTTTAAAAAATTAATTTAAAGGAGTTTTTCATGTTCTAATCCTTTGTTGGTTATAGGCAGTATAAGTATCTCTCCCAATCTGTATCTTTCTTTACTTGGTGCCTTTGGTGAACAGAAACTTTTCATTTTAACCTCGCAATTTTATCAGCTTTTACCTTTAAGATTTTTTGTTTTTTGTCTTAACTCTTCCTATATTCTGAAGTAATAAGGATTTTCTTCTGTATCTTTTAAAAAATTATATTTTTGCTTTCACATTTATGTTTTTAATCCAACTACAATGTATTTTTGTAAGTTTCTGCTGTAATGCAGCATGTGTACCTAAGAATCACTGTGCTATATGCAAAATCATGCAATAAAAACCACAGGGCATACGGGAAAAATAGGGTTGGGGCACAGAGCTTTAAAAAATTTTTCAGGGACCCATTTTTTTTTAAAAAAAGATAATAAAATGGTAGCATGGTTTTACACATTTTAAATGGTTAATAAATACATTAATACTGCAGTAAATATGGTATTTTTATTTTGAAAAAGATGAGACTTGCTTGAAGTGGGATTGTGAAATGGTAGGAGGGTTATCCGAAAGCTGCCAAGGAGTTGTAACACCAGATGTGGAGAGTGTGGTTCATAACACACATGGTGAATGTAGGTAGATGTTTAAAATGTATGTTTTGTGCATACCTGTGCCGCTCAGTGTAGCTGGGAAATTTTCCACATATATCTAGTGTTTGTTTCAGTTAGGACGAGGGTGAGACAAGCAAGGCACCTAGGGTGTAAAATTTAAGGAAGCACTCCCTGTTAGGGTCCCTAGGCATCTCACTTGCCTCACCCTAGTCCTCGCACTGCTTATGGGTGAAGTAGTGCTTAAGCATGCACTGAATTTGTGTTACTGTTCCCTTGTATATCAATCATGTTGAACACATTCAGGCTTTCGTAAGAAGCTTTTTTGAATAGAACTGACTACATATGTGAGGTATAGAGCTCTTAATTAATTTTTCCCGTATATATAGCCAGATCTTTCTACACTGGTTTGTAATGATTTTAGCATGCAGCATAGTTCCACATATATTTGAGCCTGGTTCTTGTTTCTTTGTGCTATTTTCATTGGTCTTTCCACTTCTCCCTATGCTAATAACACATTTGCTTAATCACAGGTCTGGCACTAACTTTGTAACCTTGGGCAAGTTAATTTCTGTGTGCCTATGAAATTATAATAGTGCCTACCTCATTGGGTAGTTAAAGGAGTAAATGAGCCAATATATTAAAGTGCTTAGAAGTATGTGCCTGGCCCAAGAGTAAAGCTCAAATGTTAGTTATTTTGTTATTATTAAAAGTAATCCCTGTTAGTTAATAAAGAGTCTTGAGATCTAGTAGACTGAGATTGCCATCTTGTTTTTCCTTTTCCAAACTAAGAGGAAATGGGGAGAAGCTTTTGGAAGGATTCCCTGAGAAAGTGATGGTTAAACTATCTGAAAGATGATAAGAGTTAACTAGGTGTTGAGAGCAGTAAGAGAATATTTGAGGCAGAAGGACCCATGAGGCAGAAAAAAGTGTGTCCAGGAACTAGATCTCAGCACAAAGAAAAATGGTACCAGTTAAGACTGGAGAGGTAAGTAGGAGCAGATCAGATCATGCAAGACCTATTAGGCAGTGTTAAGCATTTTAGACTTCATGTTAAAATCATGAAAGGATTTAAGGAATTAAATTTTAAAAAGTTAGGGAATTAAACTGCTGATGAATATTATTTAAGAATTGTGGGGTTTTGCTATGTTGGTGCCTTTGCTTCAAACATAACTGTAGTGTTTCATTCCTATAGTGCTATATGTATAGTGCTATAAGCACAGAAATATTAGAATGATGTTCTTCTAAAAAACTTGGTTATACATGTGGGCTTTAAACATCTTGTTAATCTCTACTTTTGCTTTTGTTTGTGATTGAACCTGGTTAAGTGTGGGGAAGGTATTTCTGGAAAAAAATTTAAAATAATTATGAACCAGTGGCAAAGCATAGTAGGTATAATATAAATCAGTTCGTAAAGTTTTTCAGATTTATAATTTTTTATGCTTTCTTTGCTAGAGAACCATTATTTTATTTTTTCTGTCACTGGTCATCTGATGAGAAACTAATTTAGGTATTTGAAAGTAAGATGAATATAGTTTCAGTAATGCTTATTATAGTGCTTGGTATCACACTTTTGAAATCAATTAAAAACCAGTCCTTCTTGCCCCAGCAGATTTTACTAATGTATGAGAAACAATTGGAGACAGTATTGTTGTTATTAACTTTTGTTGGTAAAGAAGCTAATTATTTTTAAAGTTTCCTTTAAGCTTTGATTATAATTACTAAAATCAATCTTGGAAACCTTTAATAATTGCTTTCCTTACCCCATAAAAGATACAGTTAAATATATAAAATTAACATACTGTAAGTTTTTTACAAAAGAACCATTTTCCATATTTATATTTTACCATGTTGCATTTAAAATTTTATTTTGACTGATTCTTATAATTACCATTTGAATTTTTGTTCAGTTGGTAAATATTCTGTTGAATAGCTATTTCATTTTTTTTAAATGCTGTTAAGGATTTTTTTTAATGTATATGTTTTTTGTTTTTTTTTGCGGTACGTGGGCCTCTCACTGCCGCGGACTCTCCCGCCGTGGAGCACAGGCTCTGGACGCGCAGGCCCAGTGGCCATGGCCCACGGTCCCAGCCCCTCCGCGGCACATGGGATCCTCTCGGACCGGGACACGAACCCACGCCCCCTGCATCGGCAGGCGGACCCCCAACCACTGCGCCACCAGGGAAGCCCTGTATATGTTAATAGTTGTCTTTAGTAGATACTTTACAGAACAATAGAAATAATGCTTTACACAAGTGAAATATTTTTCTTCTACTACTGTGACATTATAGTTATTCTCAGTAATCCTTGGAAGTAGACATGTACTTTGATATAAAATAAAATATAAAAAATAGGCAGATTTTCTGCTATTCCTATAGTTCCTGGTATTTTCCTTTACCGATTTCTCTTCTTTTTTAGGTACCTAGTCGATAGTCGCTGGTTCAAACAGTGGAAAAAATATGTTGGCTTTGACAGTTGGGACAAATACCAGATGGGAGATCAAAATGTATATCCTGGACCCATTGATAACTCTGGGCTTCTTAAAGGTATTATTTCCTTCTTTCAGTCAGGTTGTAAATGTGTTCGTTTCAGTATGTTATAGTAATATGGAAAATGTTAATGTAAATAAATTGGTAAATTAGAAATTTCTTTGTGTAGTCATCCCCCAGTGTCCATGCGGGGATTGATTCCAAGACCCCTTTCAGATACCAAAATCTATGGATGGTCAAGCCCCTTATATAAAATGGCATAATATTTGCATATGATCTGTGTATCCTCCCATATACTTTAAATTATTTGTAGGTTATCTGTAATACCTAATAAAATATAAATGCTATGCAAATAGTTGCTGGTACACGGAAAATTCAAGTTTTTCTTTTTGGAACTTTCTGAAAATTTTTTTTCCCTCAAATATTTTCTGTCCAGGGTTGGTTGAATCTGCAGATACAGGACCCATGGATACAGAGGGCCGACTATATTATAGATTTGACCTAATGAATTCAGATTATTTTGTTATAATTAGTTATATTCTGTATCATGACAAATCCTGTTTGTCATTTCTGATTAGTAAGGGTTTATTATCGTTTAAACCTAGAATGTAAATTAGAAAGCACTATCTTATTGTTTGGGGGAAATGCTGTATTGTGTATTATTTTGCTAATGGGCACATGACTTTTCTCTTTAAGTTGGGGATCAGTGGTATATGGTTACATTCTTGGATTAATTAATCTTCTACAACCTTTACTACTTGCCAGCTCTTCTAAAACTCGCATAACATTTAAAGAAAATAAAACATAAGTACCAGAACTTCCATTTCTGGCCAGGATGGAATAACAGGGACTAGACTTATCCTTCCACTTGAATGAACTAAAACCCTGACAAAAAACATGAAACAGTGGTTCTCAAAACATTGGACATCAGGCAACAAAGAACAGTGATCCCTGAGAGGTATGAAACAAATGAAGTGAACCCTATGATTTCCTCAGCTTACTGCAATGAGTTTCCAAGACACGGCACAGAAGGAGAAACTCACGCAAAGCCTGGCAACCTCCCTTAGTTGAGGAAAGAGTTTGGAGTCCACGGAGACCAAGGCAGCCAGAGTTCTCAGGGCAGAGTACCAGAGAGGAATGAGCAGCACACAAGGAGAGAGAGAGACCTAGAGATCTATAGAAGCTCTCTTATAAGTCTAGAGCTGACTGTTGACCAGTGCATGTATGTGAGGAAGCTACCCAAGGCCAAGGAAAGAACCATCCAAAAGAATTAGAAGGGGGCTTCCCTGGTGGCGCAGTGGTTGAGAGTCTGCCTGCTGATGCAGGGGACACGGGTTCGTGCCCCGGTCCGGGAAGATCCCACATGCCACGGAGCGGCTGGGCCCATGAGCCATGGCCGCTGAGCCTGCGCGTCCTGAGCCTGTGCTCCGCAATGGGAGAGGCCACAACAGTGAGAGGCCCACATAACACACACACACACACACAAAAGCATTAGAAGGAACAATCGTTTAGGTTCATGTTACCAAATCAGGTTCATTTGCCAGATGCACAGCAAGCCAAATTCTGAGATACCAAGGTTTGCAGCAGAGAATGAGTTTATTCATAAGGCAACCAAGTGAGGAGTCGGGAGAACAAATCTCAAATCTGCCTCCCTGATGGCAAGAGGCTCAGGGTATTTATGGGAACAAAGAAGCAGGGTGGTCTGAGGTGTGGGGAGCGTGGGAAAAGGTAATTGGTGATAAGGAAAGAGTGAGGTAATAGTCATTCTGTGCAGGTGCAACTAAGCTACTTGCTTCTCTGTGGGATGCATGTTCAGAAAATGGAGGCATTAGCAGGTGCTGAGGGTGGAGTTTTTGGCCCTTTCTTGTCAAAAGGTCACCAAGCGGACACTCACACAAGCCCAGTTGGACAGTCGGTGGTCTTAACCAGTCTTAGCTCCACCTAGAACTGAACACAGCTGATTTCAAGTTCCTGAAGAACAACTCAGGCAACTATCTTATTGTTTACGTTATGCGAAGCTTGGAGGACATGCAAGTTTTTATAAAAACAATTAAAGTGTGCTTGATCAGTAAAGGCAGGTTACAGTTATAGTTTAATGGATCTAACTGATGAGTATCCTCCGTTTCACTCATAAAGGTCCAGGAATAATGTGTTCACAGTAGCCAGAGTGGAGAACCTTATAAATCACGGGGTAGACTGCAGAGAATGGGTTTGCCTCTATAGAAGGGCAAAATTTATCCTTCTAAGTTGAAAGTATCAAACTATTTTTAAGTAACTTAACTGCATCTCAGAACACAAGAGTATTTGTAGGAATACAAAAAATATCCAGCATCCAACAAGATAAAATTTGTAATTTCTTGGATACAACCAAATATTACCTGGAATGCAAAGAAACGGAAAAATACAATGCATACTAAGGAGAAATAGCAATGTTTAAAAAAATATTTTTTAAGCGGAAAAGAACGAAGAACAGATGAAACAGATACAAAACGAATAGTAAGATGGTAGATTTAAACCCAGCTCTATGAACAGTTGTATTTAATGTAAATATCCCAATTTGAAGTAGAGACTGTAAGATTGCATTAAAAAAAAAAGACCCAACTGTATACTACTAGAAACCCACCTTAAATATAAAGATACAAATAGATTAAGAGATTGAAAAATTGTAAGACTGACCTCCAGTGACCCTCCTCTTACATAATCATCTCCTTTTTGAGTGTGAGTAGAACCTGAGAATAGGATATCATTCCTGTGATGATTTATATTATATGACAAAAGGGAGATTATCCCAGTGAGCTTTATCTAATCGTGCATGCCCTTTAAAAACAGAGTTTTCTCTGGCTGTTAGCTGTAGAAGTGAGGATTCAAAGCATGAGAAGGACTCATTGCTGGTTTGAAAATGGAGGGGACTACGTGAGAAGGAAGACAGGCATCCTCTAGGAACAAAGAGAGTCATTGGGCCCACAGCTAGCAAGGAAACAGGGACCTCATACCTGTAGCCACGAGGAACTGAATTCTGCCAACAGTCTGAATGGACTTGGAAGTAGATTCTTCCCCAGAGCCTTCAGATAGGAGACCAGCCTGGTGACATCTTGATTTCTTCCTTGTAAGACCCTAAGTAGAAAACCCAGTTGAGCCCATCTGAACTTCTGACCCATAAAACTGTGAGATAATAAATGGGTGTTGTTTTAAACTACTATGGTTATTTGTTATGTAGCAATAGAAAACTAATACACATACTAACACTAATCAAAAGAAAGCTGGAATGGCCATATTAATGTTAGACGTTAAGTTTTAGAATGGAGAACATTACCAGGGATAAAAGTTCATTTCATGATCATAAATGGGCCAGGACAATTTGTTAAGAAAACATAATAATCCTAAATATATACCCAGCTAATGGCATAACTTGAAAATATATGAAGCAAAAACTGATAGAACTGCAGGGAGAAATAGAAAAATATCCACAATTATATAATGGATATTTCAATATTCTTCTCTCCATAAGTGATAGAAAATGTGTAGACAGAAAAGTAGTAATGAAATAAATCAACCTACCTGTCCTAATTGACATTTATAGAATATTCCACTGAATAACAGCAGAATGAAAATTCTTTTTAGGTGTACACATGAAGCATTTAGATAGACTATATTCTGGGCCATAAAACCTGTCTCAATAAAGTTAGAAGGGGGCTTCCCTGGTGGTGCAGTGGTTAGGAATCCGCCTGCCAATGCAGGGGACACGGGTTTGAGCCCTGGTCCAGGAAGATCCCACATGCCACGGAGCAACTAAGCCCATGCACCACAACTACTGAGCCTGTGGTCTAGAGCCTGTGAGCCACAACTACTGAAGCCTGTGTGCCACAACTACTGAAGCCCACGCGCCTAGAGCCCATGCTCCACAAGAGGAGAAGCCACCGCAATGAGAAGCCCGTGCACTGCAACGAAGAGTAGCCCCAGCTCACTGCAACTAGAGAAAGCCCACGTGCAGCAACGAAGACCCAACACAGCCAAAAATAAATAAATAAATTTAAAACAAATAAATAAAGTTACAAGGATTTAAATCATATGAAATATGTTTTCTTACTACAGTGGAATAAATAAGAAGTTAATAACAGACAGTTGGAACATCTTCAGATGTTTGGAGACTAACATACTTCTGCATAAGCCATGGGTCAAAAAGAACTCAAAGGGGAAATTAGCAAGTATTTTTACCTAAATGAAAGTGAAAACAAAACATATCAAAATTTGTGGAAGGTAGCTAAATAGTATGTGGGGGGGTAATTTATAGCCCTTAACATCTATAAAGAAAAGAAAGGTCTGAAATCTTTGACCTTGGTTTCTGACTCAATCTAAAAGTAAGAACAAATTAAACCTAAATCAAGCAGAAGAAAGGAACTACTAATAAGTTCAGAACAGAAATTAAAGAGAAAATAGAAAAATAGAGAAAATCAATGAAACCAAAAACTGGTTCTTTGTGAAGATAATAAAATTTATAAATACCTAGTTTGATCACCAGAAAAAGGGAAAAGACACAACTACCAATATTAGGAACAAGAGAGGTAACATCAATACAGAAATCTACAAACAGCAAAAGGAGAATAAAAGAATATTATGAACTTTATGCCATTAAATTCAACAAATGAGATGAAAAAGACAAATTTCTTGAAAGATGCAAACTACCAAAGCTCATTCCAAAAGAATGGATTCTCTGAATAGCCCTGAATAACAAAAGCTCTTTTAGAAAATTGGGAGAGAATACATCCCAATACATGCTATGAAACCGTCATTACCTTGCTACCAAAATCTGGCGGAGACATTTCAAGAGAAAAAATTCTAGACCATTATCCCTCATGAGCATAGATAAATCAATTATTAACAAAATTTTAGTAAATCAAGTCCAACAATAAAGAGGATATATATAGAAATAAACATTAAGTATAAATAGAGAAATAAATATTACAAAGATAATATATCATATAAAACAAAAGAGTAAAATACAAGGAAACTCCCTCAACCTCATAATGGACATCTGTGGAAAACCTACAGAAGACATACTCAACAGTGAAAGACTGAGTCCTCTCCCTCTAAAATCAGGAAAAAGCAAGGATGTCTACTCTCAGCTCTTCAAGCCAAGATTGTACTGGAGGGCCTAGGCAGTGTAATAAGGCAAGAAGAAGAGTTAAAAGGCATACAGCTTGTATCAGAAGAAGTAATAAATCTTCCTTTATTCACATACACCTATGTCTATGTATAAAATTTAATGGAATCTATAAAAAGAAAACTCCTAGAACTAATAAATGAGATTAGCCTTTAGAATACAAGATCATTATTCAAAACCCAATTGTATTTTTGTACACTAAAAATGAACTAACATGAATTGAAATTTTAAAAGTACATTTTATAGTGGCACCAAAAATATACAGATAAATCTGATAACATGTGCAAGACATGTAAACTAAAAACTATAAGACATTGCTGAGATAAATAAAACCTAAATAAAGACAGAAATTATGTTAGTGGATCAGAAAACTGAATATTGTTAAATTCCCCCACTCAATCTACAGATTCAACACAATTCCAAATCACATTCCTAGTAGGTTTTTTTCTCTCATTTAAAAATGAGACAGAATTTACCTACCATAGAATTCATCCTTTTAAATTCTGTGATTCACTGTTTTTTAGTATATTCACAAAGTTTTACAACCATCACCACCGTCTAATTCCACAAAATTTTCGTAACCCCAGAAAGAAACGTCGTATCCATGAGCAGACATTCTCCATCCCCACTCAAGACCCAGCCATAGGCAATCACTAGTATACTTCTGTCTCTATGGATTCGCCTTTTAGGACATTTCATCTAAATGGAATCATACAATATGTGGCCTTACCGTTTGACCTCTTTCCCTTAGCACAAAGTTTTAAAGTGTCTTCATGTAGCATGAATCAGTACTTCATTTCTTTTTATGGATGAGTAATTTTCCATTGTATGGAGATAAGCCACATTTAATTTATCCATTCATCAATTGATGGACATTTGGGTTGTTTTCACTTTCTGGCTATTATGAATTACGTTGCTCTGAGCATTCACATACAAATATTTGTGTAGATTTATATTTTAATTTCTCATGGATCTATACCTAAGCATGGGATTACTAGGTCATATAGTAACTCTGTGTTTAACTATTTGAAGAATTGCTAGACTTTTCCAAAATAGTTGCACCATTTTACATTCCCACCAGCAAGAAGTAGGGTACCAGTTTCTCCACATCATGCCAACGCTTGTCATTGTTCGTTTATTGTAGCCATCCTAATGCGTATGAAGTGGTATCTATTGTTATTTTGATTTGTATTTCCCTAGTGATTAATGATGTTAAGTATCTTGTCTGTGCTGCTTATATCTTTTTTGGAGAAATGTCTATTCAGATCCTGTGCCCATTTTTTAATTGGGTTATTTGTCTACTTATTATGTTCTAAGAGTTGTTTATGTATTCTGAATACTAGTCCCTTATCAGACATATGATTTCCAAAAATTGTCTCCTAACCTGTGGATTGTCTTTTACTTTCTTGATGGTGCCTCTAAAGTGCAAATTAATTTTGACGAAGTCCAATTTATCTGTTTTTTTCATTTGGTTGCTTGTGATTTGGGTGTCAGAAAGCATCACCTAATCCAAGATCAGAAAAAACTTATGTTTTTTTCTAAGAGTTTTATAGTTTTGGCTGTTATATTTATGTCTTTGATCAATTTTAAGTTAATATTTGTATATGGTGTGAGGTAAGAATCAGTTGAACAGATTAGAGAATCCATAAGTAGATCCACACATATATATGGCCAATTGATTTTACAGAAAGTTGTAAGGAGAATTCAGTGGAGAGAAGATAGGCTTTTAAACAAATGCTGCTTGAGCATTATCTATTTGCCAGAAACAGGTGAACTTTGATCTATACCTGGCACCATATACAAAATTAACTCAAAACAGACCGTAGAGCTATATGTAAAAACCAAAACTATAAAAAAAATAGGAGAAAAATTTTGTGACACTGTGTTAGGCAAAGTTTTCTTAAATATGAATTTAAAAAGCACAGTTGATAAAAGAAAAAAATTGTTGGCTTGTATTTCATCATTAACAAACGCTTCAAATGACACTGTTCAGAGAATGAAACAATAAAGCACAATGTGGGAGAAAATATTTGCAAATCACCTAGCTGATAAAAATATTTATATGCAGAATAAGCAATTCCATAAAGCCCAGTGGAAAAAGTAGACAAAAGGTTTGAACAGATGCCTCACCAAAGAAGATAGTGTTTTCAAAAAGCACATGTGGGACTTCCCTGGTGGCGCAGTGGATAAGAATCTGCCTGCCAATGCAGGTGACACAGGTTCGATTCCTGGTCCAGGAAGATCCCACATGCCATGGAGCAACTAAACCCGTGTGCCACAACTACTGAGCTTGCACTCTAGAGCCCGCAAGCTGCAACTGCTGAGCCTGTGTGCCACAACTACTGAAGCCTGCACACCTAGAGCCCGTGCTCCACAACAAGAGAAGCCACCGCAATGAGAAACCCACACACCACAATGAAGAGTAGCCCTGGCTCGCCTCAACTAGAGAAAGCCCACGCACAGCCAAAAATAAATAAAAATTTAAAGGAAAAAAAGCACGTGTAAATATACTCAACGTCAATTGTCATTAGAAAAATGAAGATTAAAACCACAGTGAGGTCCTACTATACATGTGTTAAAATGATTAAAATTTAAAAGATGAGCCCATACCAAGTATTGACAAGGATGTGGAGCAAGTAGAACTTTCATACACTGTTTTTGGGAATGAAGTAGTCTTGTAATTTCTTAAAAAGCTAAACATACATTTACCATAGGAACCAACCATTCTACATATGAAAACTTGTACATGAGTGATCACATCACTGTTATTTGTAGTAGAGAAAATTAGAAACAATCCAAAATGCCCATCAACAGCTGAATGGATAAACAAATTATAGAATACCCATATAATGAAATCCTACTCAGCAATTAAAAGGAATGAACTATTGATATATAAAAACATGGACGGATTTCAAGATAATGATGCAGCACAAATGAAGCCAAACAAAGCAGTACATACTATTTTTTATATAGTATTGTAGAAAATGCAAATTAGTCTACACTTGCAAAGTACAGATAAGTGGTTTTCAGGGGACGGGACAGTAGACCTGGACGGACAAGAAGAGATTACAAAAAAGCGCTACAGGGAAACCTTTGGTGTGGGGGGGATACTGATAGATCTCTTCATTGTTTTGGTGATGATGGTTACACACTTGTAGTGATATGTCAGAACTTATCAAATTTTACACCTTAAATCTGCAACAGTTTGTTGTATATCAATTTTATATCAATAAGCACAGAAGTAACAAAAATTAGGGGTTCTGTGTTTAGGGGTGTTCTCCTCCTAAAAAAATGATCCAAAAATTGATCATTTTATTTTATCCACTAGATATAAATTACTATTTGGATTCTGTTACATAATAAAATCATTTACTCAAAATCTTGAATTATTGTGGAGAATAGCATAGAAATCTTAATTTTTAAACTTTTTTTCTTTTCCTAAATTTACTTCAAAGTAGTCTGTTATAGTGGAAAGAAAATGGATATTAGCATAAACAGATACATGTTTGAGTCCAGTCTCTACAGTTTTCTATATGTGAACTTGGGCAAGTTAATCAATATCTGAATCTATTTACTAAGTAAAATGTAGCTATCTACTTCATAATATTGTTCTGAAAATCAACTGAGGTAAAAGGGTTTTCCATAATAATACCTTTCATAGTACCTGCAATTTTCTGAATGATTTGGGGCAAGTTACTCAATTTCCTTGAATATATTTTTTGATCTAAAATAGATATCTATCTCTGGCCTGTCCTATACTACATTTCTAGTTCAACTGGAATTTTGAAAATGGATCATAGAATTAGAACCATATCTGAACAACTACCTCTACTTTAGATCTGTGGAGGAATCTAGGTCATGGGCCCTCTGGAGTAATGAGATGCCCTTTTGTAATTTCCGTCATGGTTCCCAGCCCATGTGCTTTGGCATCATTGTTAAAGGTTATTGATTTGCTTCTGAATTTCCTTCATCAGCTAATGCTAGAATGATCACTATTACCATGTGAGGAATCTCTGATACTTAAAATATTTGGGAAACAGTCTTCATTCAGATCCTTTGGCTAACAGTTACACTTTAGTATTTTTTTTAAGAGCCCAATAAAAGAAAAATTATTTTTTTAACACTGTTGGTTGCCTGGTACACATTGAAACTTTGTAAAGCAACAGTTTATTTTGGAATATGTAGACTTAGATGTGAACCTCTTCAGAGCTTTCTTCAAAACTCATTATTTAAATACCTGAGTTAGTCTCCATGAATTTAAGTAATTTTTAATGTGTACAACCAAAGTATTTAGAGTTATGTAGTATTGTTTCTTTTTATGTATTGAGTTTATTTTTCCTTTTGTAGATGGTGATGCCCAGTCACTTAAGGAGCATCTTATTGATGAATTGGATTACATACTGTTGCCAACTGAGGGCTGGAATAAACTTGTCAGCTGGTATACATTGATGGAAGGTCAGGAACCAATAGCACGGAAGGTACATATTAAGAATAACTGAATAGAAATATTTTTCTTAGTTCACATTTTCTTGTTAATTTCAGTGACTAATGAAGCCTCCTCAATTATCTTGGAGAAAAAGACCATCAGAATGTTACTGTACACTAACACACATAGAGGGTTTACTATATGCTAGCCACTGTTATAAGCACATCATATACATTATTAACTAGTTTAATCCTCATAAAAAATTCTGAGGTAAGTATTATCCCCATTTTATAGATGAGGAAATGAGGACAGAGGTAGAGAGGTGCAGGGTCTTTCAGAAAGCCACATGAGTTTACGTACTTAAGTAGGCTGACTCTGACTTTTTTTTTCTGATTAAAAAGAAAAAATTTTTTTAAATAATGAAGAAACTAAAAGTAGAAGAAATATTTTACAGCATACAATTTTCTTAAAACTTGAAAATGCAGATATTTTTCTTATCCCTATTTTAAGTTTTACAGTTACAGTCTAGAAAAATTAAAAATGACCCACTTTTTAAATTTTTTGATTAACTAAAAATTCATTTATGAAAATATCAGTATCACCATAGTAAAATAATACCAACTGCTTAAAGTAGATCTGTCAGCCTTACACAAGTATTTGATAGTGTATTTGGGTGGAGCAGAATTATTTATCTGATTTTTTATTTCTACATAAAAACGATTAAAAACCCGAATTATGTAACACAAGGGTATAAACCTCTGATAGTCCAAACCATATTTGGATTTATTTGCAACTGATCCTACAAAGTTAATATATTAACAGTTAATATTTGTGTATCTATGGTTTAGGTATAGAATTGAATTTCGTTTTCTAAATAGAATGTGAATGTGCCTTTGATTTAGTTTAGTGTAGTTTAATTCTGTTTCTTAACTTCACTCAGTCTTTCCTTATAGCCATTTCAAAGTTAAGATTCATATCTTCTAAGAATGCTAGCCATAAATTATATATATTTATATATATATGTAATGGCCTATCATTTCTATCTATAATTGCTGGAGAATTGGGTGTTTTGACTATTTGAAGGATAAACTACTCAGCTGTAAAACTATGTAGAAGAAGACCTTCATTCCTGGGATAAAGGAAAATCTGTAATATGTCTGGAGTATCTTCAAATGTGTTAAACTGTATTAATTCAACCTGAATGACATACTTTTTTTTTTCTTAATAAGTGTAGCATATCATATAGTACAGTAAACAGGTCAACTGTGGACTCCATTTGCATTTCTTCTTGAAAGAGGGCTTACTGGCATTTCTTGAAATCTGTGTCTGATAAGCAAGTTAAAGAAGATAAAGAATCATGAAGAATTCATACAGGGAGAAAAAAAAAGTTTAAGAAGTCTGTTAGGAGACTATATATTTATTTTTAATAAGATAGTTAGAATTGACTCAACTTGTAAAATAATTTGCAAACTTTAGTGTGGTTTCTTCCCTCTTTGTTTCCTGGTGCGCGAGGAGAGGGGATTAAGAGCGCTGCTTAAAGGAGCTCCAGAGACGGGCGCAAGCCGCGGCTAACAGCGCGGACCCCAGAGACGGGCATGAGACGCTAAGGCTGCTGCTGCCGCCACCAAGAAGCCTATGTGCGAGCACAGGTCACTCTCCACACCTCCCTTCCGGGGAGCCTGTGCAGCCCGCCACTGCCAGGGTCCTGGGATCCAGGGACAACTTCCCCGGGAGAACGCACGGCGCGCCTCAGGCTGGTGCAACGTCACACTGTCCTCTGCCGCCGCAGGCTCGCCCCACACTCCATACCCCTCCCTCCCCCCGGCCTGAGTGAGCCGGAGCCCCCGAATCAGCGGCTCCTTTAACCCCGTCCTGTCTGAGCGAAGAACAGACGCCCTCTTACACGCAGAGGCAGGGCCAAATCCAAAGCTGAGCCCCAGGAGCTGTGCGAGCAAAGAAGAGAAAGGGAAATCTCTCCCAGCAGCCTCAGGAGCAGAGGGTTAAATATACACAATCAACTTGATGTACCCTGCATCTGTAGAATACATAAACAGACAACAAATCATCCCAAATTGAGGAGGTGGACGTTGAGAGCAAGATTTATGATTTTTTTTCCTCTTTTCCTCTTTTTGTGAGTGTGTATGTGTATGCCTCTGTGTGACATTTTGTCTGTATACCTTTGCTTTCACTATTTGTCCTAGGGTTCTATCCATCCGTGTTTTGTTTTTTTTACTTTTTAAAAAACATTTTTTCTTAATAATTTTTTATTTTAATAACTTTATATTATTTTACCTTACTTTATTTTATTTTATTTTATCCTCTTTCTTTCTTTCTTACTTTCTACGTTTTCTCCCTTTTATTGTGACCCGTGTGGATGAAAGGCTCTTGGTGCTGCAGCCAGGAGTCAGTGCTGTGCCTCTGAGGTGGGAGAGCCAACTTCAGGACACTGGTCCACAAGAGACCTCCCAGCTCCACATAATATCAAACGGCGAAAATTTCCCAGAGATCTCCATCTCAACACCAACACCCAGCTTCACTCAACGACCAGCAAGCTACAGTGCTGGACACCCTATAGCAAACAATTAGCAAGGCAGGAACACAACCCCACCCATTAGCAGAGAGACTGCCTAAAATCATAATAAGGCCACAGACACCCCAAAACACACCACCAGATGTGGACCTGCCTACCAGAAAGACAAGATCCAGTCTTATCCACCAGAACACAGGCACTAGTCCCCTCCACCAGGAAGCCAACACAACCCACTGAACCAACTTTAGCCACTGGGGACAGACACCAAAAACAACGGGAACTACGAACCTGCAGCCTGCTAAAAGGAGACCCCAAACACAGTAAGAGAAGCAAAGTGAGAAGACAGGAAATCACACAGCAGATGAAGGAGCAAGATAAAAACTCACCAGACCTAACAAAGAAATAGACAGTCTACCTGAAAAAGAATTCAGAATAATGATAGTAAAGATGATCCAAAATCTTGGAAATACAATAGACAAAATGCAAGAAACGTTTAACAAGGACCTAGAAGAACTAAAGATGAAACAAGCAACGATGAACAACACAATAAATGAAATTAAAAATACTCTAGAAGGGATCAATAGCAGAATAACTGAGGCAGAAGAACGGTTAAGTGACCTGGAAGATAAAATAGTGGAAATAACTACTGGAGAGCAGAATAAAGAAAAAAGAATGAAAAGAACTGGGGACGGTCTCAGAGACCTCTGGGACAACATCAAACGCACCAACATTCGAATTATAGGGGTTCCAGAAGAAGAAGAGAAAAAGAAAGGGACTGAGAAAATATTTGAAGAGATGATAGTTGAAAACTTCCCTAATATGGGAAAGGAAATAGTTAATCAAGTCCAGGAAGCACAGAGAGTCCCATACAGGATAAATCCAAGGAGAAACACACCAAGACACATTAATCAAACTGTCAAAAATTAAATACAAAGAAAACATATTAAAAACAGCAAGCGAAAAACAACAAATAACATACAAGGGAATCCCCATAAGGTTAACAGCTGATCTTTCAGCAGAATCTCTGCAAGCCAGAAGGGACTGGCAGGCCACATTTAAAGTGATGAAGGAGAAAAACATACAACCAAGATTACTCTACCCAGCAAGGATCTCATTCAGATTTGATGGAGAAATTAAAAACTTTACAGACAAGCAAAAGCTGAGAAAGTTCTGCACCACCAACCCAGCTTTAACAAAAATGTAAAAGATCTTCTCTAAGCAAGAAACACAAGAGAAGGAAAAGACCTACAATAACAAACCAAAAGCAGTTAAGAAAATGGGAATAGGAACATACATATCGACAATTACCTCAAATGTAAATGGATTAAATGCTCCCACCAAAAGACACAGAGTGGCTGAATGGATACAAAAACAAGACCCATACATATGCTGTCTACAAGAGACCCACTTCAGACCTAGGGATACATACAGACTGAAAGTGAGGGGATAGAAAAAGATATTCCATGGAAATGGAAACCAAAAGAAAGCTGGAGTAGCAATTCTCATATCAGACAAAATAGACTTTAAAATAAAGACTATTAGAAGAGACAAAGAAGGACACTACATAATGATCCAGGGATCGATCCAAGAAGAAGATATAACAATTGTAAATATTTATGCACTCAACATAGGAGCACCTCAATACATAAGGCAAATGCTAACAGCCATAAAAGGGGAAATCAACAGTAACACATTCACAGTAGGGGACTTTAACACCCCACTTTCGCCAATGCACAGATCATCCAAAATGAAAATAAATAAGGAAACGCAAGCTTTAAATGATACATTAAACAAGATAGACTTAATTGGTATTTATAGGACATTCCGTCAAAAACAACAGAATACACATTTTCTCAAGTGCTCATGGAACATTCTCCAGGATAGATCATATCTTGGGTCACAAATCAAGCCTTGGTAAATTTAAGAAGATTGAAATTGTATCAAGTATCTTTTCCAACCACAACGCTATGAGACTAGATATCAATTACAGGAAAAGATTTGTAAAAAATACAAACACATGGAAGGTAAACAATATACCACTTAATAACGAAGTAATCACTAAAGAAATCAAAGAGGAAATTTAAAAATACCTAGAAACAAATGACAATGCAGACATGACTACCCAAAACCTATGGGATGCAGCAAAGGCAGTTCTAAGAGGGAAGTTTATAGCAATACAATCCTACCTTAATAAACAGGAAACATCTCGAATAAACAACCTAATCTTGCACCTAAACCAATTACAGAAAGAAGAACAAAAAACCCCAAAGTTAGCAGAAGGAAAGAAATGATAAAGATCAGAAATAAAAGAAAAATGAAAGAAATGATAGCAAAGATCAATAAAACTAAAAGCTGGTTCTTATGAGAAGATAAACAAAATTGATAAACCATTAGCCAGACTCATCAAGAAAAAAAGGAGAAGACTCAGATCAATAGAATAAGAAGTAAAAAAGAAGTAACAACTGACACTGCAGAAATACGAAGGACCATGAGAGATTACTACAAGCAACTCTATGCCAATAAAATGGGCAACCTGGAATATTGGACAAATTCTTAGAAATGTACAACCTGCCAAGACTAAATCAGGAAGAAATAGATAATATGAAAAGACCAATCGCAAGCACTGAAATTGAAACTGTGATTAAAAGTCTTCCAACAAACAAAAGCCCAGGACCATATGGCTTCACAGGCGAATTCTATCAAACATTCACAGAAGAGCTAACACCTATCCTTCTCAAGCTCTTCCAAAATATAGCAGAGGAAGAAACACTCCCCAACTCATTCTACGAGGCCACCATCACCCTGATACCAAAACCAGACAAGGATGTCACAAAGAAAGAAAACTACAGGCCAATATCACTGATGAACATAGATGCAAATATCCTCAACAAAATACTAGCCAACAGAATCCAACAGCACATTAAAAGGATCATACACCATGATCAAGTGGAGTTTATTCCAGGAATGCAAGGTTTCTTCAACATATGCAAATCAATCAATGTGATACACCATATTAACAAATTGAAGGAGAAAAACCATATGGTCATCTCAGTAGATGCAGAGAAAGCTTTTGACAAAATTCAACACCCATTTGTGATAAAAACCCTGCAGAAAGTAGGCATAGAGGGAACTTTCCTCAACATAATAAAGGCCATATATGACAAAGCCACAGCCAACATCATCCTCAATGGTGAAAAACTGAAAGCATTTCCACTAAGATCAGGAAAAAGACAAAGTTGCCCACTCTCACTACTCTTATTCAACATAGTTTTGGAAGTTTTGGCCACAGCAATCAGAGAAGAAAAGGAAATAAAAGGAATCCAAATCGGAAAAGAAGAAGTAAAGTTGTCACTGTTTACAGATGACATGATACTATACATAGAGAATCCTAAAGATGGTACCAGAAAACTGTTAGAGCTAATCAATGAATTTGGTAAAGTAGCAGGATACAAAATAAATGCACAGAAATCTCTGGCATTCCTATACACTAATGATGAAAAATCTGAAAGTGAAATCAGGAAAGCACTCCCATTTACCATTGTAACAAAAAGAATAAAATATCTAGGAATAAACCTACCTAAGGAGACAAAAGACCTGTATGCAGAAAAGTATAAGACACTGCTGAAAGAAATTAAAGGTGATACAAATAGATGGAGAGATATACCATGTTCTTGGATTGGAAGAATCAACATTGTGAAAATGACTCTACTACCCAAAGCAATCCACAGATTCAATGCAATCCCTATCAAACTACCACTGGCATTTTTCACAGATCTAGAACAAAAAATTGCACAATTTGTATGGAAACACAAAAGACTCCTAATAGCCAAAGCAATCTTGAGAACGAAAAACGGAGCTGGAGGAATCAGGCTCCCTGACTTCAGACTATACTACAAAGCTACAGTAATCAAGACAGTATGGTACTGGCACAAAAACAGAAAGATAGATCAATGGAACAGGATAGAAAGCCCAGAGATAAACCCACACACATATGGTCACCTTATCTTTGATAAAGGAGGCAGGAATGTACAGTGGAGAAAGGACAGCATCTTCAATAAGTGGTGCTGGGAAAACTGGACACCTACATGTAAAAGTATGAGATTAGATCACTCCCTACACCATACACAAAAATAAGCTCAAAATGGATTAAAGACCTAAATGTCAGGCCAGAAACTATCAAACTCTTAGAGGAAAGCATAGGCAGAACACTCTATGACATAAATCACAGCAAGATCCTTTCTGACCCACCTCCTAGAGAAATGGAAATAAAAACAAAAATAAATGGGACCTAATGAAACTTGAAAGCTTTTGCACAGCAAAGGAAACCATAAACAAGACCAAAAGACAACCCTCAGAATGGGAGAAAATATTTGCAAATGCAGCAGCTGACCAAGGATTAATCTCCAAAATTTACAAGCAGCTCATGCAGCTCAATAACAAAAAAACAACCCAATCCAAAAATGGGCAGAAGACCTAAATAGAGATTTCTTCAAAGTAGATATATAGACTGCCAACAAACACATGAAAGAATGCTCAGGGGCTTCCCTGGTGGCGCAGTGGTTGAGAGTCCGCCTGCCGATGCAGGGGACATGGGTTCGTGCCCCGGTCCAGGAGGATCCCACATGCCGCGGAGCGGCTAGGCCCGTGAGCCATGGTCGCTGAGCCTGCGCGTCCGGAGCCTGTGCTCCGCAGCGGGAGAGGCCACAATAGTGAGAGGCCCGCATACCGCAAAAACAAACAAACAAACAAACAAAAAAACAAAAAAGAATGCTCAACATCATTAATCATTAGAGAAATGCAAATCAAAACTACAGTGAGATATCATCTCACACCAGTCAGAATGGCCATCATCAAAAAATCTAGAAACAATAAATGCTGGAGAGGGTGTGGAGAAAAGGGAACACTCTTGCACTGCTGGTGGGAATGTGAATTGGTACAGCCACTATGGAGAACAGTATGGAGGTTCCTTAAAAAACTACAAATAGAACTACCACATGACCCAGCAATCCCACTACTGGGCATATACCCTGAGAAAACCATAATTCAGAAAGATTCATGTACCACAATGTTCATTGCAGCTCTATTTACAATAGCCAGGAGATGGAAGCCACGTAAGTGTCCATCATTGGATGAATGGATAAAGAAGATGTGGCACATATATACAATGGAATATTACTCAGCCATAAAAAGAAACGAAATTGAGCTATTTGTAATGAGGTAGGTGGACCTAGAGTCTGTCATACAGAGAAAAGTAAGTCAGAAAGAGAAAGACAAATACTATATGCTAACACATATATATGGAATCTAAAAAAAAAAAATGTGAAGAAGAACCTAGGGGCAAGACAGGAATAAAGACACAGACCTACTAGAGAATGGACTTGAGGATATGGGGAGGGGGAAGGGTAAGCTGTGACAAAGTGAGAGAGTGGCATGGACATATATACACTACCAAACATAAAATAGATAGCTAGTGGGAAGCAGCCACATAGCACAGGGAGATCAGCTCGGTGCTTTGTGACCACCTAGAGGGGTGGGATTGGGAGGGTGGGAACGAGAGAGACGCAAGAGGTAAGAGATATAGTAACATATGTATATGTATAACTGATTCACTTTGTTATAAAGCAGAAACTAACACACCATTGTAAAGCAATTATACGCCAATAAAGATGTAAAAAGAAAAAAAACTTTAGTGTGTATAAAATTATGTAGAGTACTTATTAAAAAGTGTCGTCCTCCAAAATTAAATCAGTGAGTCTGGGAATTTCCATGTTTGATATATTTCTGATGCCAGTGAACTCAAAGAACAGACTCTTATGCCAGTAGAACTTACTTAAAAGAATAGACTGGTTTTTAGAGTCTGAAGCCCAGCTTTGTTTTTTTTTTGTTTTTTTGCAGTACACGGGCTTTCCTCTGTTGCAGTCTCACCCGTTGCGGAGCACAGGCTCCGGACGCACAGGCTCAGCGGCCATGGCTCACGGGCGCAGCCACTCCTCGGCATGTGGGATCTCCCTGGACCGGGGCACGAACCCGTGTCCCCTGCATCGGCAGGCGGACTGTCAACCACTGCGCCACCAGGGAAGCCCCAGCTTTGAATTTTACTAATCTCTGATTGCATTGAGGAATCTGGAATTGGTAGTGCTCCTACTGTCATGTAGAAACAAAGTTAACCATCTTCCTGGACCTAAAATCATCACTAAAGTGTCTCACCTAAAATGTCAGGCGTTCAATTTAAAACAGAAACAAAACAGGTAAATGAGAAGGAAGTACAATGGGACCAAAATCCAGGAGAAACTATAGGTAATAGAAACAGACACGTGAGTAATCCAGATAATGGAATTATCAGACAGAAACCTTAAAATCCTGTGCTTGTTATGTTCAAAAAAATAAAAGATAGTTGAAAAGAAGAATCAAATATAATTTTAAAACTGAACAATAATATGAAAATATTAAGTATTAAGGACATATTATTTGAGTGAAATACTAGGCTAAAAATAAGGAGAGAATGTGTAAACTAAATGACAACATCAATAGAAAATATATTGACCAAAGCTTAAAGACACTGAAGAATGGAAAATAAAGAAAAAAGCAGACGGGCACATGGAATACAGTGAATAAGCTTAGCATACAAGTGGACTCCTCAAAGAAAAGGAAAGACAAAATGGGGTAGAAGTAATACTGGAAGTAATAGCTGAGAATTTTCCAAAAATGGTGAAAGGTATCATGCTACACATTAAAGAAATGCTGTGAATCCCAGGCTGAAAAAAATGCAAACAAAACTATACACAGTAAAACTGTTGAGAAACAAAGATATTCCTGATAGTAGCCAGAAGAAAAGATATATTACCTTCAAAGTAAGGGTAAGACAAAGAAGTGATTTCTCAAGAGAAATGAATGCCAAGAAAATAATAGTGTATCTTCAACATGCTGAAAGAAAATAACTGCTAACCTTGAATTCTATGACCAAGGAAAAGATCCTTCAGAATAATGGTGACAAAAGCTGTTTTCAGATAAACAAATTGATAGGATTTGTTACCAGCAGACTTGCACTAAAGGAAATACGAAACAGTCTTCAGAATGAAAAATTACTCCGTATGGAATCTTGGAGACACAGGAAAAAATGTTGACTGACAAAAGCACATACTGTGAATAGATGTTAAGGCGTGCTGTTTAAAATAGTAATAATTCCTTATGAGGGTGAAAATATGTATAAAATTAAAGTGTATAAGAATATTAGAATATACGTTAAGATAGTTGCCCCCAAGACAACCCCCATTATCTCCACCTCCTCATGTCCACAGCCTTGGATAGTCCCCATCCACTTTGTACCAGCATCTTGGTATTGTACTGGTCTTTGTGCCCAGTGACATATAGCAGAATTAATGGTAAAGTATATCACTTTCAAGATTAAGTTTTAGGTCAAAAGGATAAACTTACAGTTATAAAGTAAATAAGTTATGGGGATGTATTTGTACAGCATGGTGACTATAGTTAAAAATATTATATTGTATATTTGAAAATTGCCAAGAGTTCTAGAAGATCTTAAAAGTTCTCATCACAGGGAAAAAAAGTGTAACTATGTAGGGTGATGGATGTTAACTAGACTTACTGTGGTGATCATTTCACCATATATACAAATATTGAATAGTTGTGTTATACACCTGAAACTAATGTAATGTTATATGTCAGTTGTACCTTATTAAAAAAGAATAGATTATAAAAGACACCTTGGCTTACATCTTGGGTGCACACACCCTCTTGCTCTCTCTCATTTCTCAGTCTGGGAAATTCAGCTGCACATTCAGGCAGCCTATGGAGGGGCTCACATGTTAAGGAATTGAGATCTCTGGCCAATAGAGAGGAATGGAGGCCTGCTAACAACGATGTGAGAGAGCTTGGAAGTGAATCCTGCAGTCTCATTTGAGCTTCCAGATAATTGAAGTCCCAGTCCATAGCTTGACAACAACCTCGTGAGAGACCCCACACCGGAACAGTCCAGCTAAGCTGCTCCAGATTCTTGACCCTCAGAAACTATGTGAGATAATGTTTGCTTTGTTAAGCTGATCAACTTGGGGTAATTTATTATGCAGTAGTAGGTAGCTAATACTGATTTTGGTTCCTGGAAGTTGCATGCAACCGTAACAAAAACTTGAGATGTGGTGGTGGCTTTGGAGCTGGGCAGTGGATAGAAGCTGTAAGAATTTTAAGAGTATTAATGAAAGCCTAACGTGCCTTGAATAAATTGGTAGTAGAATTTTAGACTTTGAGGAGGCTGCCAGTGAGATCTTAAAGGAAAGTGAGGAAAATCTTATTGGAACCCAGTGATTTTTGTTATAAGGTGGCAGAAAGTTTAACAACGTGTCAATCTGCAATAAACTGAAAGATAAAAAATATATTTATGAACTAAACGATCTGCCAAAATGTTGAAAGTACTGCTGGGTTTCTTCTTGTGCTGCCTTTAGTCAGATACGAGAAAAGAGAAGCTAAAGAAAGGACTGTTAAATAAAAAAGAGCCAAGACTTGCTAGTTTTGAAAATTAGCCTCTCCAGATGACAAACAACACTAAAACTAAGAAATATTTCCAAGCAAAGATCAAACTCAAGGCACTCTCAAGAAAGCAGTTCTAAAGTTGAAGCCAAGGTTGTGACTGTAAAATTTCTTTGTTAAGACCTCAGAAAAGTTGAAGGTGGTGCCTCACAATACTCTTCAGAAAAAAGGGCCCTTTAAAGGATTTCAGGGTGTACTTTATACCGTCTTTCAATATGTGGCTTCTAGGAACAGTAGGGCTTCTAAGAAGCTTTAGGGCAATGTCCCTGAGCCTTCTCAGTATAAACCCAAGGTAGAAAGGACTTAGCTAGAGGACATTTGTGGTTGTGACTTTTGCCTACTAGGTTGAACTCCAGTGGGATCCACTGGAGACGCACAGTGTTTTCAAGACCCACTGCCATCTTGGACTGCAGAGACAGTATAAAATTAAAGAGGCCTTTGCCCTTGCAGATTGCTACAAGCAGGAATCAGACTAAGAATTTACTCAACTGCAAACATGTGCTAACTTACATGAAAAAAAGGATGACTCAGAAAACAGAAGCAAATGTTATGAAGAGTCATTTTCATGTCAAGGCAAAAGTGAGCCCTAACCAAGGAACTTTCAGTATTTCTCTTTTATTTCACAGGCCTGTAGATCAAGAGGAACTATGCCCGAGATGCTTAAGGAACTATGCTCAAGGATCCTCATCTGTACCTTAGTCAGATATAAATGACAAGTTTCTGAACTTTGAGTTGATGCTGTAATAGGATGAGACTAGTGAGGGCCTTTGTGGGGGGTGGAGTGTATTTTGCATGTTGGTGGGAGGGTCTGTGACTTATTGGGTACCAGAGGTTTTACTGTGGTAGACAACCTCACAGATGCTCCCAAGTTATCGCCACCTCCTGTTATTCACACTCTTATGTAATCTACATCATACCAGAGTCGGTCTGTGTGACCAGTAAAATATGGCAGAAGTGATAGTATGTTGTTTCTGAGTTTGTAAAAGATACTGGAGTGCTCTCTGGCTCTCTCTTGGATCAGTCACTCTGAGTGAAGCCATATGCTATGCAGGCAGCCTATGGAAAGACTCACATGATGAGGAACTAAAAGTCTCTGCCAACAGCTGGAGAGGAACGGAGGCCTGCCAACAACACATGAATGAACTTGGAAGCAGATTTGAACAACATGATGAACCACCATGACCTAATTGACATGCGTTGCACTTAGTCAATGCAGAATACAAAAATTTTGTAACTGGAAGTTTTACCAAAATTAACCACATGCTGGGCCATCAAGCAAATTCCAATATATTTCTAATGATAGAAATTATTCAGTGTATTTTCTGTCCTCGGGAATTTACAAGTCTGTAACAGAAAGACAACTAGATGGTCTCTCAGCTACCTAGAAATGGAACAATATACTTCTAAGTAATCCTTAGGTCAAAGAGGATATAAAAAGTAAAATTAGACATTTTGAACTGAGTAATAATGATGCATCATAAAAGAATGACTAAAGTCATTCTTAGAAGGAACTTTATAGCTTAAATGTAAATACTGGAAAAAGAAGAAAGACTGTTCTCAAGAAGAGAAGAAAAGGAAATTAAGCCTAATCAAGAAATAATAGGGCTTCCCTGGTGGCGCAGTGGTTGAGAGTCGGCCTGCCGATGCAGGGGACACGGGTTCATGCCCTGGTCCGGGAGGATCCCACATGCCGTGGAGCGGCTGGGCCCGTGAGCCATGGCCGCTGAGCCTGCACGTCCGGAGCCTGTGCTCTGCAACGGGAGAGGCCACAACAGTGAGAGGCCCGCATACCACACACACACACAAAAAGAATAATATGAAGTAGACATTAATAAAATAGAAAAAAATTTTTTACATTAAATGAACAAAGTTGGCTCATTATAAAGAACGTTCGAATTAGATCAGTAAAATAAAGATGAGTCCTGGCAAGATTGATCAGGAATAAAAGGAAAGTAGGCCCAAATCACCTATATTAGGAATGAAAAGGGGACATCATAGCAGAGTCTAAAGACTTTTTTAAAAGATTAATTTTGAATAATTTTATGTAATTTAAAAATTTAGGTGAAGTGGACAGATTTCTAGAAAAATACAACAGTGTTGAAATAAATAGAAAATCTCAATTGCCCTATCTGAATAAAGAAATTAAATCATTAAATAAAAATCTTTTCACAAAGAAAACTGTAGCTCCAGAAGGCATCACCAGTAAATATTCAACCAAATATTTAGTAACACAATACCAAATAATTTATACAATATTAGCAAGCCAAACCCAGCAGTATGCAAAAAAGGAGTTAAAAAATGGCCAGGCTGGATTTTTTCAAATGCAATTTTGGTTTTACTTTGAAAATCACTTATTATAATTTTTGTATTATCTGAGTAAAGTAGAAAAACCATCTCAGTAGATGCAGAAAAAGCATTTGATAAAACTCAATATCTATGTATGACTTTTTTAAGAAAAGCTAGAAATAGAAACCGATTTCAGACATACTTATTGGTAAACTATTCAAAGCTCTTCCTCTCCGATCAGGGACAAGACAAGGATAACTATATTAGAGGTCTTAGCCAGTGTGGTAATGCAGGGAAAATAACTCAAAGAATAAGGATTGAAAATAAAGAAATAAAATTGTAATGTTCTAGAAGACATGATTTTATATGTTGACAATTCCAAAAGTTGTACTAACAGACCATTAAAATCAATAATTAAGTTTCACAAGGTGGTTGGATATAAGGTAAATATAGAAAAACCAGTTATTTATCAGCAACAAATAAAGTTGAATTTTAAAATAATGTTTACAACAGATCAAAGTACATAGAAATAAACCTTACAAAATTACTTCTCTACAATGAAAATTATGAAACATTACTGAGCAAAATTAAAGAAGACCTAATGAGTTGATGGTTAGGGGGTCACCAAACTTTTTCTGTAAAAAGCCAGATAGCAAATATTTTCAGCTTTGTGGGCCAAAATGGTCACTGTGGAACTACTCATCTCTGCTGTTTTGGGTGCAAAAACAGCCATAGGTGACACATAAATGAATGGGAATAACTGTGTTCCAGTAAAATGTTATTTACAAAAATAGATGATGAGCGAGATTTAGCCTGTGGATCATAGTTAGCCCACTCCTGGTCTAGGTGCTGGTTAATTAATGTCTACCAACATCATAAAAAGAGGGGCAACTAGATATTATTTGCATCTTGTTTAGAATATATCTCACAATCCCTTTGAACTAGTCTTACTAAAAATTGCAAGAATAAAAAGATTGATGGTGAACTTTTCAGTTAAAAGACACTTGAAAAAAAAAGACACTTGAGACTTATCAGTCATTTGCAGTGTATGGGTTTTATTTGGATCTATATTAAAAATGATTTTAATTAATTTAATTTTAATGTAATGAATATTCGATATTAAGGGATTAGTTTTAATATTTTAGGTGTGATAATTATTTTATGGTTATGTTTGTGTCCTTGTTTCTGAAGAAATATATCTTGAAATATTTGTATAAAATATCACAAGTAGGATTTGTTTGTTATACGTTAACACCTGTGAATTCATAGTTGTGTTATATTTTCTCTACTAGCCTCTCTGTCTTTACCACTGGGTGTTCTCACCCTGATTCCAGGGACTGGGTCTAATTCACCTGTGTATTTCTAGCGCTAAGCATAGATGCTCAGTAAGTGCTGCCAAAGTGAATGTAGCTAACTCCTCAGAAATAGTAAATGTGTCTTTTAGGCCCAGTGTTATCAAATTGTTTTAAAGTACTAGATTTCTTTAGAAATTACTTTCTGTTTCCAAGGGGGGAGCAGTCATATGCCAATATAAAGAGTAGACTACGTTAGCTTTATCAGGTATATTTCATAGCTTTAGTCAAAATGCTCTCTAATATTCACAGCAAAATGAACAAATGGAAATTATATTTATTTTAATTTAGCATAAACATATTTCCCTAACTAACTTAGTAAAAAAACTTGACCTTCATTGTGGCCATGAATTAATAGAATCCAAGCACAGATTTCAACAACATTATATTCACTTAGGAAAAAAACACTTTAGCTGTCACCTCTAATTCTGAAACATAACTGTTATTTCTGAATATTCACCTTCCTGTCTTATTTCAAATGTATATCTTAATAGTTATAATAACTAGGTAAAACTTTGTATCCTGTTTTTTCTAAGCCTGTTTCTTCCTGTTACAGTCTTAATAGCCATCATTTTAAATGATTATTTTCAACACAAACATTTTTAATGAAGGTAGGATACTTTATATAAACAAATATAAAGGAGTTGCTATATATGAACAAGTAATATACATATGATTATGACACATACATAAATATGCTAATTATTTTTCTCTGCTGTGATGCTCTTTTATTCAAGCTTTAATCATTCATACAGTCTGGTTCTTTCAAATAAAAATTGTTTGAGAACAAACTCATATCTTCCTTAAAAGAACTGCTTTTTAATACACTACTTTTGGAAACAGTAAAATATCTTATAAATACAGTAGTAGTATTCTGAGTAATGTTAATGAGGGTTTTAGCAATGTAAGATACTGTTGGAGAAAAGAAGAAAAATGAGAAATATTCTGAATCCCAATAAAGAATGGGTTTTGAAATAATCTTGATTTTTTAAAAATTTTATTGGCGTATAGTTGATTTACAGTGTTGTGTTAGTTTCGGGTGTACATTAAAGTGATTCAGTTATACCTATACATATATCCGTTCTTTTTTAGATTCTTTTATCGTATAGGTTATCACAGAATATTGAGTAGAGTGCCCTTGTTTTAGGTCCTTGTTGGTTATCTGTCTTACATACAATAGTGAAATAGTGAACTGATGTTTTGTTTTCATTGTTGACAGTGAGTTTCTGACAGTTAAATCACCAGATTCTTTCCAGGAAAATATCTATTAGTTTTATGAAGATTCTCATTTTTTAAAAAACTATGCTTACTTAGAAAATATATACCTCAATATAAATCATAATGAGGGATTTTCTTATTTTTTGTTATTTTATCCTGTTTCTTTATCCCATTACCTGCTGTATTGTTAGTCATTCCCCCCCCCACCCGCCCCCCAGCCAATAAAATGAGACCTGTAGGTACCTCAGTTTTGGCAACCTACCGATGATTAGTAACTAACTTGATATATTATTTTAGGATTCTTACTCACATATTGACTCCCAGAGCAGAAATTTCTGATTAATAAGAATATTTGATTCCTAGCTTTACAGCTTCAAGTAATCTTAGAAATGATGTAATATCCTTTGCTTCCTTCGTAACTTCAAATAAGCATAAAGCAAAATCCTTCAAATAAAGTATAAAACAAATTTGATTAGTTCAGGGTTAAACAGTTGTATATTAGTTTGTAAAATGGGTTAAGTTAACATGGGAAGTGCATGCTGTTGGTTGTTTTAGAAATGTGAATGTAACAAGTATAATTAGGAGAATATATGTGACAAAGTATCATAAAAATTAGTATTGGATTGGATATTTTAAATACTAGACAAACTACATTTGAACTTTTTGAGCTAAAACAATTCCCTGCAAGTGAAAGACAAATTTATGAGTCCCTTATTGAATTGATGCAAAGCGTGTGAGTACAACAGTCATTTGGAGCCTCCCTTTTGCCATATTTGTCTAATGTATCACATATCAGGCCGATTACTATTTTCAGAAACAGTGTTCATGGCTGAAATCCTACAGTTAACCTTTAGAAGATCAAAAGGAAATATACTTATTAATAAGGTGAACCTAATGTATACATATTTTCTCTTTTTCTGCCTTATTGCTTGCATGTTTAGCAGCTTTTTTTTTTTTTCATTTGTTGCATAGAATTACTGAGTATGTATTTAAAGGTCAAACAAAGTCATCTTAGGATGGAAAACTAACGTATCAGTTACAGGGCATAGCTGGATATTTTGGCAACAGTAATTTGTAGTTATTGTTTTAAAAGATTTATTTTAATGTATAGAATGATATTATAGCTGTTGCTAACTGAAATTGTATAAAACTTACAATTTTTAAAGGTTTTCTGCTTGAGATCAAGTACTAAAAGCTGAAAGTATGTCTGTATCTTTAATCAGAGCTGTATTTACACTTTGCATTCACTTTCTCATCATAAATACTAAATGTATTCATTATTTATAGTATACCAAAGTATCTTCATAGAGTAGTAGAATGCCTTTCTAAACTGTCTGTTAATGTTTGTGTCATGATTATTCACATTCTGTTAAATATTAAAATTTCCAAAAATGTTCCTTTCTTTTTCAGCTATCCAATATCTATTATTTTTTACTGATGGGTTTTAATAGTTACTAGTTTCTCACTGGAGATCTGTAGGTTTTTTCTAAAGCCTCTTTAGAGAAATGTATTATTCAAAACAGTGAAATATATCAAGCTATAGCTGAAACCAATTTGTTTTGTTTTTTAGGTGGTTGAACAGGGTATGTTTGTAAAGCACTGCAAAGTAGAAGTATATCTCACAGAATTGAAGCTCTGTGAAAATGGAAACATGAACAATGTTGTAACTCGAAGATTTAGCAAAGCTGACACAATAGGTAATGCAAGATCCTGTTTCTTTGTTAAACCATTGCTATTAGAAATTTATTTAAAATTCTATTTGTTATATGCTACAAAGATGATAACCATTTTAAGGGTTTATCCTTAGACATTACAGGTTTCCAAGCATCATTCAATATGTCTTAGCTTAGAGTTGAATTATTTATCATTTCTAGGTCTACTTTACATTATTAAATGAGTTTAATATTTGTGCCATTTTACTTTTTAAAAAAAAATCAAATAATTGTTTTAATTTAGCATTTGAAAATACATATCATGTTTGTAACATGACTATAAATTGAAGTAGAACTTTAAATAAAAACTTGCTTAGGTAAAACTTTGTTGGGTAATGTAATATATATATCAATAATAATAATGATAATTTACCATTCTTAGCATGAAAAATGACCATTTATTTTCTTTTTTCTCACAGTTTATTCTTTGGACTCTATAAATACAAAATTAAGTAGCTACTTACAGCAGCGGGCTTAGCATTAATATGACTCACTGATTTTTTTTTTAATAATGAGTAGGTTACAGAATTATATATCAAATATAAGTGTGCCTAACTCCTTCTATGTATTTATATATCTTTATATATTTACCTATCTATACATATAAATGTATATTTAAATACATGTAAATTTATAATTCTGTTTAAAAGCCACATGTTAATTTAAGATCAAGAATGTATTGAATAACAAAATAAAACTCATAGATTCAGAGAACAGATTGGTGGCTGCCAGATGGGAGGGGCTTGGAGGTTGGGTGAAATAGGGTGAAGGGGATTAAGAGGTATAAACTTCCAGTAAGTCATGAGGATATAATGTACAGCATGGTGACTATGGTCAATAATATTGAATTGCAAATTTGAAAGTTGCTAAGAAAGTAAATCTTAAAAGTTCTCATCACAAGGAAAAAGTTTTTCTAACTTTGTATGGTGACAGATGGTCACTTATTGTGGTGATCACTTAGTGATGTATACAAATGTTGAACCATTCTGTCATACACCTAAAACTAATACAATGTTGTATGTCAATTATACTTCAATTTAAAAAAAGAATATATTGAATAAAATGTTTTTTAAATAAATGATTATGCATTTAATAACAGAATTGCAGTACTTTTTGGTAAGACACAACTCAAAATAAAAATTATAAAAGGTTGTTACTTTCAAATAAAGTTTTTGGAACAGAAGATTAATGGCAATAACATTGATCTTGTTGGAAAGTGCAAATGGACACTGGAGAAGGACATAACACTTAATGTAGAACTTAGAAAGATTAGAAAATTTATGAATTATAGCACCATATAGCTTTTCTTGTTGGAACCAGTCATTAAGTACACTTTATTAAAAGTAAATAAAAATATTTCTGAATTTCTTAAGCACATTTGACTTTCGCCACATAGCCATTTCACTGCAGGAAAATGCTTTTAACTCATAATTTTCATGAAATAGTACCATTCTTCAATTTCTAATGCTTGGTTAATCCTAATGTTTTTGCCAGACATTATGTATGGATTTTTTATTTTCCCTCTCTTTATTTTCCTAGAGCATTTGTAAGTTGAGATGCAATTTCAATAAACTCACACAGTCATCTTTCTAAAATGAATGCTTAAAATGTTAGGAACTCCATATAAATGTCATTTCATTACATTATTATGTATAAAGTATTATTATGGATAAAGTACTTAACTTTTTCAGTTCTAGATTTTTGGAACATATTCAGGAAAGTAAAACATTTCTATATCCTAAGAACTGAAAGTTTTAAATGTATAAAATTACATTAATCATGATATTAAAATGTACACAATAAGAATCTTTAAGAATCTGTAAGTCTGTCCAACAAAGATGACCTATTAAAATTAATTCAGAGACTAACTTCTGAAATGTTCAGCCAATTGGAATATAAATAAGCTACCTCTTAAATGCTTGATGTAGGTAATGTTTTCTAGTTATTTTAAAGTTTGGTATTTTCTAGTTAAAGTTTGGTATTAAACTTTTGGTATTAAAGTTTCTTTGTTTCTTACCTCATTTCTATAGGAAAATTATATATATATATATACATGTTATATGAGACAATAAGAAACTTATTTTAGAACATTAGTTCACTGAAAAATATTTTAAAACTCATTATATGAAGATCTAAGGTTTAATTTCTGAACTCAAAACAAGCATTTTGGAGTTTTTACATTAAGTACTAGGTAAGAATTATCAAGGAGATGATTTGTAAAGAATCTCTGCTTCAAAAAGTTTATGATTTACATAGATGTTAATTAGCATAGCTTAAATTTACTAATACTTTAAAATGCTACATACATTGGCTATATGCCTTAAAATTGTATATGAATAAATTTTTTCATATAGCTAACATTTCTTACTAGAACAGTTTTTTCAAACTGTGTTGTCTATACTTTCGTGGTCATTAAGCAGTTTGTGGAGTAAAGAGAATGGAATGGAAAATATCAGAATAGAAAATATCAACATATATGTGTATAGTGGGACACAATTCCTTACTGTAGTTTTAAAAATTTGAAAATCTATATTAGAGCAAGTTTGCTTTTTAAGCAAAAAGTTTTGCAAAAATTAATCAAGCCAGGAATTTTAGAAACTTCATTGTTATGGTTATAATAGTTAGCAGTTATTGAATACTTACTATGCTTTAGGCACTTTACAGGAAATTTCTTATTTAAACCTCAACATTACTGTACCCTCATCTTAAAGGTGATAAAGCCTAGGCTAAGAAGGGTTAAGTAACCTACATAGGTGCACCCTGGTACCAAGTGATAGAGCCAGTATTTTAACTCCTTAACCCAGCCTCTTATACCAGAGTCTCACTTCTTAATTTGCTGCCTTATACAATCTGTGCAAATGTTAATTGGGTTGATTTTGTGTTTCTTTAGGAAGTGAGTTTTGAAACAAAGAATTTGATAAGAAAGGAAATACGAGATGTATATTTTTCCCTGTGTGTTTTTTCAGTCTTGATTAAAAAGGATCAAAATAGCTATGTACATGAAATACAGTATACAAATTTTGTAAATGGAATTAAGAAATATAAGCACCTGTTTTCTGTTTTTACCAAATAATAAAATGTTCCATTTTCAGCTAGTAATGCCTACATTGATTTATAATAAAAATGATAGTAGCCATAGGTAGGATCTAAATAATTTACCATGTTCAGAGCCAAAAGACTTTGCCTTTTTAATATTTTTCTCCCTAAATTGATATATTTGGGTATTGAACATGTGTCAATAAGGAAGATAAAACTTGTTCTTATTTTTTCTTTAAAGATACCACTGAAAAATAATTTTATTATAAAATTTGAAAAATGCTTTATGTTTATAAAATTAATAGAACTGCTTAACTTTCTTATTAAATGTTCCTACTAGAAATGTTTGTCACAATAATTTTATTTCTGTTTTCTGTGTTAATATATTTTTATCTCTTTATGCTTTTCATTAACTGCCTAATAGAGTCGGATTAATATACAGAAAAATATGCACATGTTCTCAATACCTTGACATTCTCAACTCCAGTGATCTTGATCTGCATCCAGCCTCAACCACCAGTTCCCATAGATATACCCTAGGCTGTCATTATCTACAACTGCACTTGCCAAATTTCAGTTTAAGCAAACTGCTTTCTGGCTACCACTTCCTCTGCTCCCGTTCTCTCTTGAACCCACTAAATCAGACCAACCACTTCCTTGGTTCTGCTTCTGTGATGGTCTCTAATTCTACATTGATACATCCAGTGGTCGAAGTGCCAGCAAAAATTAACATACTTACTGACTTTTCCATCTAGAAATATTTTCTCTTCACATGGCTGCCAGGGTACAAGTTCTCACTGGCTGCATCTTCTCAGAGTCCTTTGTAAGATCCTCTTCATATTTCTGACCTCAGAACATCAGTGTGATATGCTCAGTATATGGATCTTCTTTCTTTTCCTTGATGACTTCGTCTAGTCCCTTGGCTTTAAATACTTTTCTGTATATTGATGTCTTATATCTCCTACCCAGACTCTCCCTTAATTCCAGTTTCAACCATTCCATATCTTCACATGTGTCTGATGAGAATCTAAAGATAACATATATGAAACTAAACTCTCTCCCTTCCCCCTAAAAGCTACTACCCTGTCATTTTTCCTCATCTGAGTAATCGTCACTTGCACTCTTCTAATTGCTTAGGCCAAAACCCTTGGCATCATTCTGATTCTCTTGTATTTCTCACCCTGCATATAATTTAGCAATGTATCTTCTAAGCAGTGCCTTCAGAATCTATTCCCAGTCTGACCACTTAACATTGCTTCCACAGTTACCACCTTGGTTTGGATTTCTGTAGTAGCCTAGTCTCTCACCCTTGACATCCTGCAGTTTGTTTTCACTAGCAGCAAAAGTGAACATTTGAAGTGTCAATTGGATCATACCACTTCTCTGCTCAAAACTCCTAAATGACTTCTCTTCTTAATCAGATAAAATAGAATACTTTCATAACTGCCTCAATTCTGTATGATCCTACATGTGTACCTTTATGGTCTTATTTCCACCTTGCTCATTCCACTTTAGCCACATTGGTGCACCGTTCTCTTCTAAAACATGCCAAATACATTCCCATCTCAGGGTCTTTGCATTACCCTTTTCAAAACTCAATAAAGGGGGCATTTCCATATGTGTTGGTATATATTATATTATGTATATAAATATGTATGTATTAATAGAAAAAAATGCCTGGAAGAAGTATCAAAATGTTAACAGTGGTTATTTCTAGGTGGACATTTTATTTGTACTTGTATTTTCTGAATTTTTGCAATGAGCAAGATTTATTTCTTCAATCAGGAAAGAAGTATTCATTTTTATAGAAAGACTAAAATGACCTCCCTTCCTTGGCTTCTTCCTTTGTCGTCCTTCCTACGTTATTTTCTGTTTCTTGATCTGGGTACTGCTTACACGGGTGTATCCACTATGGAAATTTATCATTATATACTGATGATTTGTGCATTTTTCTGTATACATTTACAGTTCAATAAAAAAAATTAATGCCGCCAAAATAGAAAGCAGTACTTACAGTATATTTATATTTCTTTAATGTAATTTTTTAAATGTTCTGGCTAGTTTGCATTAGGTTTTGAAATACACTATAGTATTTACTACTTATTTAATGCCTTAATCAAACTGTCATTGACTATAAGACTATTAAAGAACATTAGCTGCTAAGTAGAACATAAACAGTGTTATTGGACTAAGTTTAATTATGTAGGATAGATGTGGGTTTTTATATTTTTTAAGAGAACGTGTATTTTTAGGTTTAGTATTTTACAAATAATGGTTTTTCCAAAATTAATCAAGTATTCTAAAATTTAGAAGTATTTCATATTTCTTTATATGTCATAAAATATATTAAGTGTAATTTTCTTGAGTCTAAGTTAGGTAAGTTATTGACCATAATTTGATAGATATAGTAATATTTTCTAATATCTCTTTCTAATGTTTATGTACTTTAAAAGATTCATCTAAATATGGTACCGAAACTTAATTATTCTCAAACATGTAGACACTCCTATATCTTATTTTACAGCAGATTAAGCTGCTCCGGTTTTTTAAAAGAAAGACTTCTTCCGTTCAGATAATTGGCTTAGAAATAAAGAAAATATATGGCTTTACCTTGGAAACAAGAAATTTTGACCAATTCAGACCTCTCTTCAAAGAAGGCACTTTTCTTTGTGTCCCTATATTCTATTTAATTTTCGTTAGCTATTTAAACTGTAAATTGTATTCAACTTAATATAAATTATTTGGAAATTGGTTATAACTTAAAATATTTTTTATCTGTGGCATCTCTGAGTCATACTTTAATTTCTAACTCCAACATATCATTAGAAAATATATTGATTTTATGTGTAAAAAGTTAAAGTTCATCCTGTATAACATAAATTATATTTTAGTGTTATATGATTGAACTCTTACCTTTTGAGGTCTTAATTTCCCAAAGTAATCATCTGAGTTATAATTACCATTTTGTTCCTAAAAAGTATACCTGGTCTTAAAATTTTTCTTTATTGTTTTTATGTATTTCCTACATATTTGTTCATCTATTCTTGCTATTATATCAGTAATTTAAATTTAGGATTTTTATGTTAGTGAGCACTTAACTCTCTGTGGTATATTTTTAAATATTATATTTACGTATCTTTCCTCCTTAAATCTAGATACAATTGAAAAGGAAATAAGAAAAATCTTCAATATTCCAGATGAAAAGGAGACCAGATTGTGGAACAAATACATGAGTAATACATTTGAACCACTGAATAAACCAGACAGCACCATTCAGGATGCTGGTTTATACCAAGGACAGGTATTTTTTAGCAATACTGTTTATTTTAAGCATATTATACATGAAGTTTTTGGGAGTCACAAACTTTATGGCTATCCTGACAATCTACAATGGATTCTACTGTTTCTGGTTTCCTCTTTCTAACTCTTCTCTATCCCTGCTGGTCACTAATTATAACTTTTGCTTCTCTCCTTGAGCTTGAGAATAACCTACTTTTTAAAAAGAAATTATTTTCCATTGAAAAATAGCTAATAAGGGGTCAGCAAACTTTTTGTAAAGGATCAAATAAATATTTTTGGCTCAGTGGTCTGTAAGGTCTCTGTCACGACTACAACTTTGCCATTGTAGTAGCAAGAAAGTAGCCATAAATAATATGTAAAAAATGGATATGGCTATGTTCCAACAAACTTTATTTAGAAAAGCAGTCAGTGAGCTAAGTGAACTTAGTTTGCCAACCCCTGCTAGAAGGTATCAACCCCCAGTTTGGTCTTTCTTTATGACAGAATCTAAAGAAATGAATGTGTTGAGAAATGAAGACTTTTAGACACAATCAGCAAGTTCTACTGCTTCCACCTTCTAAATATCTCTTTAATTAATCTTTGTATCCCATTCTCACCCCTTATCTTTCCATAATCTCTTAACAAATCCCTCTACTTCCAGTCTTTTGCATGTTCGTTCTCAGTCTTCCGTATTTCTGTCAGAATACTCTTTCTAAAATGTAAACCTTATTATTTCCTTTTCATAAACCTTTCCTGGCTCCTTAACAATTGCAGAATAAAGTCCAGGCACCTTAATGCAGCATGCAAGTCATGGTTTATCCTTTTGCCTAGTCTTCCAGCATCTTTCGATTATCCTTGCCTTTAGATCTACACTCTAATAATACCAAACTGAACTACGTATAGTTCCCTAAGCCTGCTATGCTTTTCCATACTCCTGTGCTTTCATATATGTTGTTCCATCTGCCTGTTGCCCCAGTCCCTGCATTCATCCAGAAAAAGTCCTTTTAAACATCCAAATATTGAAATTAAGCATCCCATCCTTTCATATAATCTAACCAGATCAGATTATTCATCCTTCAAATTCCAATTCAAAATTTGTCACATCATTTCTTGAGCCTTCCCTGATCTATTTATCTCAGTATCTAGTTGAGGTATAGGATTTGTTTTACTTTGGAGAAGAAATTTCTCCCTTAACTTCCATAGTGATTTACATATGTGTCTTGTATCATTCATTAAGTTATTTATATATTAAGCTCCCCAACTAGACTGTGAGGTCCTGTTTTTAGTTGGACTTTGTGTCCTATTTATTTTTATTTTAGTACCTAACCCAGAGCCTGCCACTCTAGTATATGGAAGTTTTTTGTTTTGTTTTGTTCTGTTTTATTTAAAATTGATACTGATACATGATGTAAGTTATTAAACTCAGAGGAACAGAAGGAAATTAATTTTTTAGCAAATGCCTACTATATATCAAGTATTGTACTCAGCTATAAAACAGTGATTTTCAGACTTATTTTAGCCATTATATTCTTACGTGAAATCTTATGAAATCTAATAATATGTATTACAATTAAAAGGAGTTACCCAGGGCTTTCCTGGTGGCGCAGTGGTTGAGAGTCCGCCTGCCGCCTGGGGTTCGTGCCCCAGTCCGGGAAGATCCCACATGCCGCGGAGCGGCTAGGCCCGTGAGCCGTGGCCGCTGAGCCTGTGCATCCGGAGCCTGTGCTCCGCAACGGGAGAGGCCACAACAGTGAGAGGCCTGCGTACCGCAAAAAAAAAAAAAAAAAGGAGTTACCCAGTTGAAGCTGAGTGTGTGAGACATTTGGAACTCTACTGGTTAGTCAACACTCCCCTCCTTAGCCAGCCAACTTCCTCTTTCTGTCTTCCAAATAGACATACACTTCTCTCCTTGGTTACCATCCATCAGGCCTTGAGGTAGCTCCAGGAGTACAATTTAAAATATATAAGATTATATCCTTAAATCTTTTCAGTAATTGATTCTGAGTAATGGCTGTTATTCTACTCATCATGTACATTAGAAAACCAAGGCTTAGAGAATTTAATTTGTTATTCTTGATAGGAATGCATTTATCAGAATGAAGATGACAATAAATTATTTTAATAAGAAGATTAACTATCTTATTAAATATATTATTCTTATAAAATATCTTTAGGGACCTTTGATCTTTTGAAATAGGAATGGTTCAAAGAACATGGATTAAATTTTCTAGGTTTTGTACCAGTTATTTTCTGACTGATGATAAATGAACTAAACACTATCTTAGACTTAAAAGAAGTTTGGTTTTTTTTGTTTTGTTTTTTTACTGAAATAAAAGTATCCTCATTAGAAAGTGAAATGAAGATACATTATTGAAGAGTTTATCTCCCAAAATGGGTGGTCTTTATCTCTCTCCCTTGTATGTGTGTGTTCAATTTAATTAAATCTTAAAATCTTTTAAAAAATAATTTCATTTTGAGTTAAAGTTTTAACCATGAGCAAAATTTTATTCAGAAAATGATACATTTGAATAAACAAGTGAGTTTTAACATTTCTGGTGGCATTCAACATTAATATCTGTGACTGTAAAGACAAAAAGAATTTGGGGCTTCCCTGGTGGCGCAGTGGTTGAGAGTCCGCCTGCCGATGCAGGGGACATGGGTCCGTGCCCCGGTCCGGGAAGATAAAAAAGACAAAAAGAATTTAAAGTACAAATACTGCTAGGAATTAAAGGTTACAGTTGAACTTTAAATATTTACTTGATTCTTCAGCTTTAAGACCTTCCTTTAAATAACAAGCCATAAATAATTATATTAAATGCATAACTTTGAAATTTTCTGTAGGTAAAATCTTTTGTTTTATAACTGGTTTAAGTCCTCCTAGAGACAAAGTTTGTATGTATGTATATATCTTTTTTTATATAATATAATTTCTATGTAGATGTCTGTAGAGTTATAAGTTGTAGCAAAGGAAAACCTTCAGAAGTTAAAAACTACTCACTAAATTCAATTTTATAAATATGTAAAAATATGTAAATATATATCAGAATGATGCCAGTTGAGCATAATGGTTAATTGTCTGTGGTAGGTAAGGAGAGAAATATGATCAGGGAGGGATCAGGATGGCAGGTATACAGTGCACTTATTCATTATATGTTACATATACTTCATGTGTGTGTGTTTTTTTGTTTGTTTTTTTTGGCCACACCATGTGGCATGCAGAAATCTTAGTTCCCTGACCAGGGATTGAACCCGTGCCCCCTGCACTGGGGGTGCAGAGTCTTAACCACTGGACCACCAGGGACGTCCCTCATGTGTGTTTTTTGAATGTAGGAAATAACTTTTTCTTTTAAAAGACAACTTTAGTATTTTAATTAGCATACTCTTTCAACAGCAAGATTCCATGAATTTTTTAAATCGCTATTTCATTGGTATATGTGTTCTGAATCAGGCTTACATTTTACATGGTTAAGATCCAAATGCCAGCTTATAAATTGCCTGAAACATATACTCAAAAGTATATTACTAAGAGTATACAGAACAGGTTACAAAATTGCAATTTTAAGAAACAAGAGTTAATGAAACTGAATATGTAGAATATATACAAATTTTTAATGCCTTGAATTTACTTCAAGGCATGTTTTCTATATTATAGGTTTCCTGTGGAAATTTAGATATTAACTTGTTGAGATGATCACATATTTCTTTTGTTAACTTAATTATTTTGGTTAGTTTTTCTTCTTTGCACAGACTTGCCCCTAGTAAAAACTAGAAGAAAGCCTTCTTTTTTAGACTGAAACATATGAAAAAAGATTCTGGGATGTTTTAAAATAAAGTATAGCTCACCTTAGCCTGTACTTTTCATTTATTAGAGGTGTTTTTTGTCTACCCTGACCATGCTGCAGTAGGGAACTTAGTCTGATTCTCACACACATGGCTCTATTGTTTCTATGTTAAAAGATTTTATAATTTTATAATGTAAATAAAGACAAATTTCAAAGCCCCAAACAAATTATGTGTAATTATGTATACTCTGTAATTTGGGATTATCTTTGCCACTGCTCCTCAGTATTTGCATAATAATAGCTGACTGAGATCATACATCAGTATGTTTAACAACAACTATAACCATTTATTAAGCATCTGTTTTTTGCACAGTACTTTTACAAGCTACAAATAGAAGAGAAATAGAAAGTGTGCCCTAAACTCAAGGAACTTATATTGCATCTAGTTTTTTATACTTAAAGTCATAGAACCAGTGATTTTCCTTGTAGTGTTTTACCTTCTTTCTTTCTGACCGTCATTGCTGACTTCTTATATTTAAGGTCTCTTTATCTCCCTTGGCCAGCTTTGGAATCAAAATGCAAATACCTCTTCACCTTGTCTACTGTGTCCTTTAAGTCATCACAGAGTTACTTTAGTTTCTTAGCATATACAGCTAATCTTCTAAAGCTATTTTAACTTCAGGGTTAAGGAAAAACACTCTTTTATTGTGTCTTATTTGCAGGTGTTAGTGATAGAACAGAAGAATGAAGACGGAACATGGCCAAGGGGTCCTTCTACTCCTAAGTAAGTGCTCCCACTTTTTATGGCTCAGTGCATGATGTTGAAGCTTTGATTTCAGATAATAAAATCCAGAATGATAGAAGAACCTAATTGTGTATTGCAATTGTAAATATATATAACTTCTTTATATTTTAATATTTTATTCTCGTAAAGAAGTTATCTAAGTTTGCACTTAAATGAATATGCTGTAATTTAAAAGCCTTCCAATTCTAATCTCTTTTAGAATAAGGTACAGTATAAATACGTTATAAATGTAATGGTGCATTGTCTAATACAATCAAATCACTATTAAACATTTTATTTAATATTTTTCAAGCATTTTGTGGTATTTTTAAAAGTGTCTGTTAAAAGAATGCTCTTTATGAAAATGAATCTGATGTGAAAGCAACATATTTTAAATCTAATCGTGAAAGCAATATTTTATTTATTTAGATACGTGTTTTAGAATATAACAGCACAAGTAGAGATAAAGGAGTATAAGAATTGCTTTTGATGGTAAATGAGTGATTAGAAACCTTTTTAACTTTTTTTTTAATTGTAAGAAAACATAACTTAATATCTGCCCTGTTAACAAAGTTTTAAATGTGTGCTTACAGTATTGTTAACTGTAGGCACATTGTTGTACAGCAAATCTCTAGAATTTATTCATCTTGTATAACAAACTTTATTCCTGTTGAAGAGTAATTCCTCACTTCTCCCTTCCCCCAGCCCCTGGGAACCACCGTTCTACTCTCTGTTTCTATGAGTTTGACTAGTTTACATAGCCTCATATAAGTGGAATCATACAGTATTTGTCTGTGATTGGCTTACTCTACCAAGCATACTGTCCCTTAGGTTCATCAGTGTTATCACATGTGGCATGATTTCCTTGCTTTTTTAAGGCTGAATAAAATTCCATTGTATATATATACCATATTTTCTTTATCCATTTATCTGTCAATAGACATTTAGGTTGTTTTCATTATCTGGGCTATTGTAAATTATACTGCAGTGAACTTGAGAGTGCAGATGTCTCTTCAAGATACTGATTTCATTTCCTTTGGATATATACCCAGAAATGAGATTTCTGAATCATATGCTAGTTCTATTTCTAATTTTTTGAGGAATTTCCATACTGTTTTTCATAGCAGCTGCACCATCTTACATTTCCACCGACAGTATGCAAGGGTTCCAATTTCCCCACATTCTTGCTAGTACTTATTATCTTTTGTTCTTTTGATAATAGACATCCTAACAGGTGTGAGGTGGTATCTCATTGTGGTTTGATTTGCATTTCCCCAATGATTTCTGATGTTGAACATCTTTTTAATATACCTATTACCTGTCTGTATGCCTTCTTTAGAGAAGTGTCTATTCAAAGAAGTCTCAGGCCCATTTTTTAATCTGGTTATTTGGGGGTTTTGCTGTTGAATTGTAATGAGTTTCTTATATATTTGGATATTAACCCCTTACCAGATATGTGGTTTAAAGATTTAAAAATAAGACCTGATACGGGGAGGGGGAAGGGTAAGGTGGGACGAAGTGAGAGAGTAGCATGGACATATATACACTACCAAATGTAAAACAGATAGCTAGTGGGAAGCAGCCGCATAGCACAGGGAGATCAACTCGGTGCTTTGTGACCACCTAGAGGGGTGGGATGGGGGGGGTGGGATAGGGAGGGTGGGAGCGAGGGAGATGCAAGAGGGAAGAGATAATGTGGACATATGTATACGTATAAATGATTCACCCTGTTATAAAGCAGAAACTAACACACCACTGTAAAGCAATTATACTCCAATAAAGATGTTAAAAAAAAAAAAAACCTGTATCTGTACATCTAGAAGAAATCTTAGGGGAAAAGCTTCATGACATTGGTCTAGGCAGATTTCATGAATATGACACCAAAAGCACAAGCAACAAAAGCAGTTATAGACAAAAGGGACTACATCAGGCTAAAAAGTTTCCACACAGTAAAGGAAGCAATCAACAGAGTGAAAAGGCAACATGCCGAATGGGAGGAAATATTTTTAAGGGTTTTAAGATTATCAGAAACACTTAGGGCTAGTTGTATTTCAATATTTGGACTTTCTAAACCTCTGAGAAGTAATATGGTACGTGTGCCACCTATTATTTTACTATTTTTGTAGAGTCCAGGGGGACTCTTATAGTTAAGCACATTAATATTCAGTAAGTATCCACACTAAGTAAGATAAAGAAGGAGTGTAAATAGCATCATTTCAGTTCAGGTTAGATTGCCCTGAAGTGAATTATGAAAAATTTTTTAAGTTTTCAGAAACTTTGGAATTTCAGATTTTCTGATAAGAGGTTGTGAATTTGTGTTTTGAAACCTTAAAATAATGATTCTTAAATAAATAAATAAATAATTTAGTAATTGCTAACCTAGCTAATAAACTAAATTGCCAAGTGATAGTTCATTAGAATACAAAAAAAAATTTTAATCAGTATCTAGTGTGTGAAAAGACTCTCGAAAAACTAAGAATAAAAGGGAATTCTCCTAACTTGTTAAAACCTATAAACCCAAAATCTGTAGCAAACATTTAATTGAGAAATTTTGAACACAAACCAAATAAGATTAGAATTTTACAAAGAAATAAAATTCACTATTTACATATGATGCAATCTACATAGAATCCAAAAACAATCAGCAGACTACTAGAACTAAGAGAATTCAGCAACATTATCTAATACAAGATTAATCTGTAAAAATTAATAGGTGTTTTCCATACCCATAGGTCAGCATTCTTTTTTATGAAGAACCAGATTAAGTATTTTTAGCTTTATGGGCCATAGGGTCTCTGACTCAACTATAACTACTGATATAGCAGTAGGCAGGGGACAGGTTCGAGCCCTCATCCAGGAAGATTCCACATGCCGCGGAGCAGCTAAGCCTGTGCACCACAACTACTGAATTTGCGCTCTAGAGCCCGCGAGCCACAGCTACTGAGCCCACATGCCACAACTACTGAAGCCCTCATGCCTAGAGCCTGTGCTCCGCAACAAGAGAAGCCACTGCAGTGAGAAGCTTGCGCACTGCAATGAAGAGTAGCCCCCGCTCACCACAACTACAGAAAGCCTGCACGCAGCAACGAAGGCCCATAGCAGCCAAAAGGAAATAAAATAAATTTTAAAATACAGAAACAAAATTCTATCCTGACCTTTTTTTCTCCCTCTGTTTGTGTGTGTGAGAAACTTCAGAAACTCATTCTAAAATTAACATATTCCAATAAAGATCCAGGATTAGCTAAGTCAGTTTTGACAAAGAGGAGGAAGGGAAGTGTTTACCTACTAGATAGTAAGGATTACTGCAAAGCTATGGTAATAAAAACACTATGACACTAGCAAAAGAAAGGCAAATAGACTGGAATAAACTAGTGAGCTAAGAAAAACTCCTGTATGTATGGTAAGTGGCACTGCTCAGCAGTGAAAAACAGGTTGCTTAAAGCAGATAGGTGCTTAGATTTTATTAGGAGTACTATTTGGAGAAAAGAAAGCAGAATCACTGCCTTACACATTACATACAAAGACTCCAGAAGGACTAAAGACTCAAATAAGAAATGTAAAGCTTTAAAGCTAATAAGATATTTTGGAAAATATCTGTGACTTAGGGATCACAGAACATAGTGCGAAAATTAATGTTTGATTGCATTAAATTAAGTATTTCTGTTAAAGGAACCATATACAAAGTCAAATGTCGGTTTTAGAAAATCTAAAACCTACAAGAGAATAATACCCACAGTGTACAAAGAACTGCTGTGAATTAACAGAAACAAAGCAAACAAGCTTTTAAAAAATAAAAGATATAAATAGTTTAAAGAAGGGGAAGCCCAAGTGCTGACAGGTAGCTGAGGAGATACACAAACTCACTAGTAATCAGAAAAATTAAAGCATGAGATACAATCTAATAGCCATCAGAATGACAAAAACTTAAAAGGATGCTAATAAAAAGTGTTTGGAGGGTTGTAGGAGAAGTCTTAGTACAGATGGTGGGAGTACAAACTACTACCATGCTATATATCAGTGTTTAATTAAATCAGGAATGCTTAATCCCTCTGACCCATCACTCAGTGGAATTTTTCACACAGGTCCCTGAATATACAATCTTTGTAGCTGCGTTGTTTGTGGTAGTGGGGATTTGAAGACAGCCTAGCTAAGTATCTGTCTCTGGTAGAGTGAATAAGAAAAATGATGGTGATACACTGTGGAATGCCAGTGCAGCAGATAGAAGTAACAGTGGTGAGATTTTTGAAACTGGATAAACTTTAAAACATAGAGTTGAGAGAAAAAATAAAAACAAAATGAGATTTCACTCAGTACCATTTAGGTAAACTTAGAACATACTGTGTAAAATTATAATATTCAAGAACATTGAGAAAACACCTGTAGTGGAGGAAAATAGTATAGATTTAAAAAGTGAGGAATTAACATTTATTTATATGTATATAATTGAAGTAAGGATGCACATTCTTTTTTTGGGGTAAATGGCAACTTTAAAAGAAAAGTAGAATTCTGTGTGTGTTCATTGAAGTTACATTACAAGCAGATGTAACTTAGACAAATTCAACTCCAGCAGAAGGCATGTAATTTTAAGTTCCTCAAGAAAGAAACTTCAAGTTATTAAGATACAGAACAGCCTGTTTTATATGCTTATAATTGTCATCATATCTGTCAGGAGACAACCCCTCGTCCTCAACATGGTATGAAGATGCTAGTTCTAATAAACATCACTAACCTGGGGTCTGTCCAGTGCTCATACTGCTTAGCACATAACCGTTTCCTACCTAGAGTGTCAAAAGCCAAGGAAAAATCATTAAAAGCTATAATATGGTGATAGAACGAAGAATCACCTGTTCAGTTTGTTAAAACACTGTTTCCTCAGCCCCATCCCCTGAATTTCTGTTTCAGTAGATCTGGGTAGGGCTCATGAATTTGCATTGCTACTAAGCTCACAGGTGATGCTAAGCTCACAGGTGGCACAGTGGTTGAGAGTCCACCTGCCGATGCAGGGGACACGGGTTCGTGCCCCGGTCCGGGAAGATCCCACATGCCGTGGAGCAGCTGGGCCCGTGAGCCATGGCCGCTGAGCCTGCGCGTCCGGAGCCTGTGCTCCACAACACCGCAAAAACAAAACAAAATATGTAGTCCTATTTATAAAAATGTATATACCCTAAGACAATCCAAAATCTATATTAGAAACCTAAGAACCTACCTAAAAAATTTTCAAAAGTTTTCCATCTGGATTTTTCTGCTAGATATCAATTTATAATTTGAATTTTTCATCTTTATATTCATGCTGTATTTTTAAAATATTAAAATGCTTAGGTTTTTTCAGAACGTGCATTTCTAATCTAGTTCTTAAGCATCTGATTTCTTAAAACCTCTCAAAAACGTGATATTTTCTAATGATACCTTAGAAAAGCTTAAACCACTCTATTTTTCTATTCTGTTAATCAGAACGTACATTTCTTTTTTTTTTTTTTTTTTTGCGGTACGCGGGCCTCTCACTGTTGTGGCCTTTCCCGTTGCGGAGCACAGGCTCCGGACGCACAGGCTCAGCGGCCATGGCTCACGGGCCCAGCCGCTCCACGGCATGTGGGATCTTCCCGGACCGGGGCGCGAACCCGTGTCCCCTGCATCGGCAGGCGGACTCTCAACCACTGCGCCACCAGGGAAGACCAAGAACGTGCATTTCTAATCTAGTTCTTAAGCATCTCATTTCTTAAAACCTCTCAAAAACGTGGTATTTTCTAATGATACCTTAGAAAAGCTTAAACCACTCTAACTTTTTTTCTATTCTGTTAAATTTGACTATTTTCCAAAGATGTTGGCATTGGGTGGATAGTCTGATTATTCAGTTGGAGATGTGTGGCTAGTTACATCTTGTTTTTGTGTGTGTGTTTGGTTTTTTTTTGCGTTACGCGGACCTCTCACTGTTGTGGCCTCTCCTGTTGCGGAGCACAGGCTCCGGACGCACAGGCTCAGCGGCCATGGCTCACGGGCGCAGCCGCTCCGCGGCATATGGGATCTTCCCGGACCGGGGCACGAACCCGTGTCCCCTGCATCGGCAGGAGGACTCTTAACCACTGTGCCACCAGGGAAGCCCACATCCTGTATTTTTTTTTTAATTATTTTAAAGTAGAATAATTGTAGAATCCTGGGTGTTCCTGAAGAGAGGAGAAACCTAATCAATAGATTATCCCTTACTTTCCAGAAAATTTTTTTAATGTTAACACCTTATTCCTCAGTTAGAAGCAGTACAACTTCATTAATTGACTAAATTGTACTATTAATTTTTTTCTGTATGGTTTCATTTAGGTATAACTATCTCAAAGAATGCCTTTGAGATTACTAACATTATGGAAATAAAAAGGTCCAAATTTTGCTGTTTTCCTGAAATAAGTAAAAATTCTTGAGGGTAACATGAGAAGTTGATTTAATTCAGACGTTTTCATTAATTGCTCAAAAATATTGACGAGACATGTGAGTAAAAATCTGGTGGAGGAAGATAAGCGTCATTGATAACTGAAGAGGCAGTTTTCATGGGCTAGAAAATATTCAGAGAAGAATCCAAAATCAACAAGGTAAGGCATGAGAGGCTAAAAAAAAATCAAATAGAAAACTAAGCCAGTAGTTCTTAACTCATATGTTGTCCCCCTGCCGTCTGTGGTGTTCTGATTAACAGAATTCCAAATTAGTGACTGAAGCACTAAGTGTAAACTTAATCTAGTGGCATATTAGTATTTTTACAGCACTCTGTCCCTGAGTGCTCTTCTTGGAGAGAGGAAGCACTTTATAAATAAAACCATTGCATACTATTTTTCAGTTAGGATAAATAATAAACATCTAGGTGACTCTGCAGTATTGTTTTTATTTTTTTTACACCAGCTGTTATGCTATTGTACCTGTTTAAATACAGGTAGAAAAACTTAGCATATACTTTAGAATTTTTTAAAGAGTTATTAAGCCCAATTTGCATATATAGTAATTGCACAGTTAACTGTGTAAATGGATTCAGAAATGGTGGATAGACCTATTAGATTGAAAATTCATATTAGGAAACTCTTGTCAGATAAAGTGTTTTCATTTTAACAATAAACTGTACAGAGACTTTCTAAGTATTTATAAGCATGATAGTCTCTGCTTACTTGAAAGATTAGATTTGGTTATGACAGTTTTATTTTGGTACTAAAAGAACAGGTTATTATAGTTCACAGAAAGTACATTCTTAAAGTTTCTATGAAAGTATACAAATTTGTTACCAATTTTAACCTTGTTCAAATACTGGAAATGGGGGATTGAGTGATTTTGGATGTAGCGGTTGAGAGGATGGCTCAAGAGCCAGTTTTTCATTTCTTGTCCTTCATGCATATTCATATATTTTAAGTTAATAACATGTCTTCAATTTGAAATGCAACCTGTGAGCCATAAATCTAGGGTAACATTCTAAAACCTGCAATTTCTTGTCATTTTTAAAGACATTTTGAGTCTTTATAAATTTTCTTTCATGCTTCATCTCATTTTATCTTATTCTTATTATTGGTCTCATTAAGAAAAAGACATAGAACACGACATTGTAAATCAACTATACTCCAAAAAAAAATTTTTTTAAAGAAGAAGACATAGAATGACTTTTTCTGAGACTCTATAAAGTTTGAGGTAATGGAACGGCCAAACAGAACTGCCTAGGATGAAGTTAAATATAGGGAGCCAAAGCTTGGAGAGTAATGAGAACTGCAGGTATGGAGTTATATTCCTAGAAGTGAGAAATATAAGGTGTATGTGAATTATCTAATTAAAAATGTAAAGAACTGTACACTAAACCTTAAAGGGTATCCCTAAGTAATGGTATAAAACAAAGGTAATAGGTAGTCGTGTAGATTAAGGAAAACTTGGATTCTGTTTTGTCATAGAGGCCAAAGGAAAAAAGAGCTTCTAGAAGAAAGGGAATGATAAGCAGTGCTAAACGATGCAGAAATTGGGGGGAGACAGAAGAGATTCAGTGTATTTGACAAATGATGTCAGCATGATGAGAATGACAAATAGTAGGAAAAGAGGGGATGAATACCTAGTCAGAAAATGGAACACCTGGTATAGGTCATTCATCATGTAATGTACTGAAAGAAGAAAGATAACTAAGGTGTAGTTGGTTGGAAAGGCAGGATTCCTGGAGAGAAAAAGAAACTGTATGTAAATCTGTTTGTTATTTATATATACACATCCTTTCCTGGGTGTTTGTCACCTAACGATGAAGGCAGCATAATGGTAGAATGAAGTTCTTGTGTACTGTATTTACCGATAAACTGGTTTTTTCTGGTTATTTTATTTTGGTGGTCCAAACTCCAAATCTTTGGAAAAGCTTGTGCTTGTACATAAACACACACTTCACGTAACTCTGTACTTTGAGGTTCCTCAATTTAATATTCATTAAGATCTTGAGTGTGTATGCAGATTTTTCTTTGAAATGCTGAAAATGCACATTGATTAAATAAATCTTTCCTTCATGTAAATACTGTTACCTACTTTCTGTTGTGATAAGATAATGTATAACCTAGTACTGTGTCTCCAAGTTTTACCAAAGATAGCATGGTCACAGTCAAGCTTCTTAGTTAGTGTTAGCTTCAGTATTTAAAAGCCATATCCAAATTTAATTGAAATTAAGACATTTACATAGTATATTTCATGCATAAATGAATGTAACTTAAGTATTCAGTTCTCATATAGATGCTTGATTCAGAGGTACTCACAAATAATTATTGGTTATTTTATTTCTTCCTTTCTCCCCTGGTTTGTTCTAAAAAAGATTTGAGCAATTTACAGTAACACATGTAAGTCAAAGTTAACTATATGAATAGATACAAAAGTCAGGACAAATGGAAAATAAACAATTGTCATAGTAAGATGAAACCGGAGAAGTTAGCTGGTAGGGAGCAGTAAGGGCTTTTGAAGTTACTAAAATTAATCTGCATATGTATGAACTTATTTTGGATCCTGATTCAAACTACCCAGTTTTTGAGACAACTGGGGAAAAAAATGTGAACATGAACTGACTATTAGATTGGGACGGACAATAGTATCAAAAAAAGATTTCTTACCTGCTGGGGATGCATACTGTAGTGTTTACAGGTGAAATTATAAGTGTCTGGGATTTGCTTTAAAATTGTCCAGCAAAAACATGAAGGAATGTGGAGGCCAAGGAGATTATAAATAAACCAAGAGTGGTAGAATGTTAATAATTTTTGAAGCTGAATGACTGATATTGGGTACATGAGGACTTGTGTATGTTTGGAGATATCTGTAATAACAGCAAAAATAAAAATGGGTTGCAGTTTTGGTGTTGAGATTGATAATGGCTAAAGAAGAGTAACTGTAATTTTATTTTTTTTAAGTGGAATGTTTTGTCAAATACCATATAGAGCAGTCAAAACGAGGAACACAAATCAGGTTATGAGAAACACTTCATATATAAATTTCCTTAAATTGTCTTTTGTTTAAGTATTTAACACCCTGCCTGATACAGAGGAGACACATAGCAAATGCTTGTTGAACTGAACTAATCTGTATCTCACAAGAGTAAAAGTGCTTAATTTTTCAAGAGATTTAAATTTCTCTTTTTCTTTAAGAACTTACCTTAGGATGATTGTTAGAAATGGGGAAAGTTTAAGGTTGGTCTTGTTTTTCTTAATAAGATAGTTTTTGTTTTATAATGTCAAAATTTACAAATTCGGGTTGTTTTATATCAGGTTTGAAAATAACTATAAAAAGTTTTAAATAACTTTTTGCTATGTCAGCCTTCAGACTTAATTTCTCTATATTTTGATTGCTCAGTATGGTATTAGATTTCCATGTATGTTGACTATGTAGGTAACTTACAAAGAATAAGCTGTATTTTTCTGTTCATGTAAGAAGTTCAGCTTAGCCTTGAATTGCAGGCTTTTAGTTGAAATATTGGGAATAGGGAAATTAAAATACTGCATTCAGTTGTCAGGGATGAAGTTTAATTTTCTCTCTTCATGAAATCATTTCAGCTAAACTCATGTTTTACCTTCTGTCTTGTTAAGAGACGATTCACTGCCTTATATTAGACTTAGCCCAAACTAGCCAAAATCACTTTAACACTAGATAAATGGCTTAATATCTAGTTTATGTATAATATTCTAAGCATTTTCTTCACTCGTCTCTTCAGAAAGCTACTAGTGCGAAGTTGCTAATAAACAGTGTAATTTCCAAGTTATATCAAAGAAAGAGAGTTAAAGAACTCAGGTTATAATCCACAGATTGACTAGTCAACCCCTGCACTAACTCCACAAATGTTAGCTAGGTTGGGCTATGTGTAATCTCGGTCAGAAGTTGGAATCACAATAGATAAGTGATCTAACTATTAACCATAATGTCTGTAACAGGAGGTAAAAAGTGTTATCATACTTTTATTTAGCTGTGGATCACCACATCCATCCTGCTCTCTCTGATCTCCATGCTCTTTAAGAACAGTCTCTCTACCAATAGTATTTATCTCAATGTTTCCTAGACCTCGTTTTTTCCTTCGTTATCTCCTCTCTCCTATACATATAAATGCCTAGCATACTGCCACATGTATAGTAGACACTCAGTTAACATTAGTTCATGCTTTTGTTTCTTTTCCAGTATCATCTTCCTTGCTAACCTATAGATATAAACAGATCTCTCCCATCTTTTAAAACAAGACCATCAGCTTCTTCTGAATACCACTTAGTTTTTCTTCTAATAGCCAACTTGTTTAAAAAGGCAGTGCTTACCATTCCTTACCAAATATTCAGAATTTAACGAAGTCCTTATTTAACTTTTTTTAAACCTAGTTTATTTGACCTCTCTTTAATACTTCTTTTTGATAACTATCTCCTAAAGAAATTCTCTTATTTTGAATCCATGATACCACAGTTTTTCATGGCTACCTCCTTGGCACTATGCAGTTTTACCTGCCATTGTTTTTGTATAGTGAAGGAGGTCAGATAATAAATAACACGTCTGTGTTTTTATGAAAATAGTTTTGATCATGGACAGCTACCCTGAAAGGATCTTGTATCCCCCTCAGTGTCCATGGACTGTACTTTGAGAACTGCTTCCTAAACCTCCAAGACATGTTGCCCTTGCCCACTCCACTGTCCTAGTCCCAGCCTTTATTACTTCTCACCTTTGTTGTTTTTATAGTCTCCTAAATGCTCTTCCAATCTTCAGTCTCTTTCTCTTCCTCAAAAGTTACCTTTTTAGAATACAAATCTGATTATGTTGATACTCTTAAAATCTTTCAACATGCCACAGCACAACTGGATAAAATCCAAATTCCTTCAGAGAACATAAAAAGGTTCTTCATTATCATACTTACCTTACTAACCTCTGTGGCTATCACTACACCCTACTCTTTCAGCCAATTCATTGGTAATTCCCTAAACACATCATGCTTTCTATAGTCCCACACATTTTCACGTGCTATTCTTTCTACCTGGAGTACTCTAACTTTCCAGTTTCCAACTACCCCTCCAACTGTGCACATCGTTTTAAAATCACTTCATGTTACTACCCACAAAATTTGATTTTGTGTGTGTGTGTGTGTGTGTGTGTGTGTGTGTGTGTGCGGTACGCGGGCCTCTCACTGTTGTGGCCTCTCCCGTTGCGGAGCACAGGCTCTGGATGCACAGGCTTAGCGGCCATGGCTCACTGGCCTAGCCGCTCGGCGGCATGTGGTATCTTCCAGGACCGGGGCACGAACCCGTGTCCCCTGCATCGGCAGGCAGACTCTCAACCACTGCACCACCAGGGAAGCCCTTTCTGTTATAATTTTAAAATTTGTTTTAGGACTTATACTGTTTTATAGTTATTTTGCTTGTATCATTTTCCCCTATTAGAGTATGAGCTATTTGAGATCAGGAACTGTCTCTCTCTTTGTACTCCTAGTACTTAACAAGGGCAAGGCATAATGTAATCATTTAATAAATGTTTGAGTGTTTTAATGAATTTCATAGAAAATTCTAATACTGTTCTGGGATAGAGTTGCTAATGAATAGTAAAAAGGCCACAGATGGGCAGAAAAAGGGAAAATATATATATATATATATGCCTCAGCCGTATATAATATGTAATAAATATAATATTATAAATAAAATAATCTTTATTTTCATAATTTTTACTACAAGTAAAATTCAAGGGAATATTTCAGTTTCTATCTGTATACCTGAAAAGTTGTAGTGAATTGAATTAAATAGTAGTCAGATGGATACATTTTGAAAAATTAACCTCCTTCATTGATTATAAGTCAGTCTCAGTGTTTTTAGATTGTTTTCCTAAGTTAGCATTCTTAATGTGAAGGCAGAAAATGCCAGAATACTTCTATATTAATATTAATTCTATTAATATCTTAAAATTAGTACCTTAAAATATTAGTATATTAAAATTACCTTTTAAATTTGTTTTCGACATTGTTTTATATTAAAACTTGGTTGCTTGTATTTTTGGATTTGAGGGTGGTACAGTTAAATAAAATCTTGTAAGGGTCTTCCATCAGAAAGGCAGCTAAATAGAAGTCCCACTTAATGTAATCTACCTGTATATAACTTGCATCAACAACAACAAAAAAACTCTCCTTTAAAATGAAGGAAAAAATTTTACCAATATTTCATAATATATAAAACTTCAAAAGTTAAATAAAATTTTATATGTAAGAAATTTTATTACCCACCACTTAATTTAGCAAAATCCAAATTACCTAAAAGCAAATTTTGTAGGTTACACTTTCCTGCCCAATGACCATTTTGCTGTTCATTAGCACCTTAGTAGAGGAAATAAAATAATTTTTAAACAGTAATCACTTTGGGCCTCACTAATTTAGAATTTATGATGACTGAGATACTGGACTGAAAGTATTAGCCTCTTACAGCCCGTGACCTAGATGTTGCCTAGTAAATTAAAATTGTATACAAAATTACAAGGGAAATTAAATCTTTTAGAGACTTTTAAGTACTACTTTAAAATAATCATTCCTATGTAATGGATTTGTTTACTATAAATCATACCTATAAAGCATATTTGTTGATTAAAAGCCATTAGTAATTTAGATTTCTCCAAAAACATTCTGAATTAGTGAGGTGTGTAATAGATAGTGAGATTTATATCTGTTTAGTTTTTGCAGGGATAACCTTGGCCAAAAATTACATCTCAGGATTATGTTTGGAATTCTCTTTGCTATTTCATCCCTCTTGCCTTACAGTTTTAAAAATTGGTAAGATATCTATGATATCTGTGTCTGTGTTGTATATAATTGGAATGCCATAGTACCTACTGAGACACAGAGTGGATTTCTTTTACATGCTTCCTTTAAAAATTAATATTTTAATTCCATTGATTTAAGGAAATTATTGATTGTAAAATATTAATAATGGTTACCTGAACTCAGAACTGGGTGTATTGCATTAGTAGATTTTTAAGAATAATATCAAGTTTTATATTTAATTTGATAAATTTCCTTTGAAAATAGTTCCCTTATATACTATTACTTTTTATATGAACAAATACATTGGAAATTGAAAACCAAAGGGTATATGGTGATTTTGCTCATAAATCTGTTTTCCAGCATTCATTTACTACATACATTGTCATCTGTAGTTCTTTTCTTTATTTCATAATTAATTTCAAAATTCAGCATTTTTTATCTAATTTAACATTTTCATATTTTTAAAGGTCCCCAGGTGCATCCAATTTTTCAACTTTACCAAAGATCTCTCCTTCATCTCTATCAAATAATTATAACAACATCAACAACAGAAAGTAAGCACTGAATCTTAAAAACTCTTTGTTTAATTGCTCGCCCTATTGTGGTTGCAAAAAATCTCTTGTATCTAAAATTTAGGATAAAAGTCTTAATGCATTAAAATTGATTTTCTTTTAAATCACTGGTCAGTTCTTCAAGGAGTAACTTCACAAGAAAGCAAGCAGAGGTATAAACTTCTTGATTTAATATATATACTACAATAATTTACTAAAAGAGAAATAAAGCACTTTCAGAATTTCACATTCTAAACACTAATTATTGAAATATATATACAAGTCTGTTAGAATTCAAATTTTTAGGAACAGTATAAATTTCAGATGTCATTTTAGAACTAGACATGTAATCACAGACAATACATAGTGTTTTTTAAAAGTGTTTATCAGTGATTCTCAACTGGAAGACATACAAATTTTTATGTTTATCAAAAAGGCAATTACTTTTTCTGAAAAAGTTTGGAGAAACAATTCCCTTGCTCCATCAGGAATAGTATTCAGATTCTTAGGATTTACAAAAATTACATGAAAATGTGTGCCATATTGCTATAAGAAAAAGGATTCAAAGTCACTTGGGATTCACTATAACGTCTGACATGGATGTATTACCTTGAAAATTGGCATGGTTTTATATAAAAGGATAAAAAGAAAACTCTATTTATAATTAGTCCATTCAATTATGGGAAGAATTTTAATCCAGAGATGATTATTGTCCTTTTACTTCTTGGAGATATACATTGTAGTTTATGTATTAGGTTTACAGGATTTATGTAGTTAAATATTTACACTACTTGTCCAGTTCATAAATGGCATCTGATTATTCCAAAGGGTAAATTCAAAAGGACTGAAACTATTCGTGAAATAATCTTTTAAAAAGCACCATTAATTGAATTTATAGGTTTAATTAGTGTTCCCTTAAAATTCATATGGAGAGGTGGGGCTTGACAAAATGATTCTAATTTTAACATACATTTGGATTATAAATATATACTAGCCAAAATAACTTTGGAAAGGAAAAACAATGAGAAAGGATTAATCCTACTAAATATCACAACCTGTTATAAAGATATAAGAATTCAAACAGCATAGTACTGACCCAAGAATATACCTCCAGATCAGTGGAATAGAAAAGAGAGCCCAGAAACAGACCTTTATATATAAAAGAATGTAATGTGATCAGAAAGTATCCTAGACTAATGGAGAATGGGCAGATTATCCAGGAAATGCTATTGGAAAAATTGGATTGCTATTTCTCTTTAAAACTTTAAATTAAATTAAAATTTTAATTGTCAGGCATATTAAAAATTAAACAGCAAATAAATGGAAAATATTCTTGCTACAAATGACAAAGGAAGGGCAGATATTCTTAGTATATCAAGCTCATAAAAATCAGTGAGAAATTTTTTAAGACAACTTGAAAAGTAGTTAAATGATGCAGCTGGGCAATGAAAATAAGAGAATTAAAACAAACATTTTAAATGTTCAAGTTCACTATTAACTAGAGATATGTAAATTAAAAACATAAACAACTCCATCCACTTTCCCCCACCTCAGTCTCATTGGGAAAAGTTAAGTGATGGTATCTGTTATTGTAAGGATTCTGTTGGAGTGGTTGGAGTATTAGTCCAACTTGCGTAGAAAAGAGTTTGCTATATATATCAGGAAGATTTAAAACACTAATTCCTTACTTCAGTAGTAACAAGATACGTGCACTGTAGTATAATGGTGAAATATTGAAGACACTGGATATCCAAAATTGCAGTGTAGTGTGTTCTCTTCTATTTAAAAATGTATATCCACAGGCAAAAGAGTAAAGGGAAATATCCTCCTGTAATCTGGTTTGTATTTTACATGGTATCTTTTAATGTAATTCATCAAAAGTCATTTTCTCATATGAGATAAAATATTATCTGTGTTTCTACTAATTGCAGGTGGCTCCCACATTTACTATAAAAGAATTTGGTTCCAGGTATAACATGTATTTATAGTTAGTTATTCTTTGGAGAGATTTTTTAGCATTGTATATAGACTGTATTGACCATAGGCTGTATTTTGACCAGAGTTGCCATATTAGTATATGTGATCTGGTGCTTCTGTTTTTGTCTTATTTCCCTCTCACAGTAAAAATATGAGAGTACAATTTGATCTCAAAACCTCTGACTGCAGAAAATATTAAGAGAGGAATTGGAGTGTTGTCTTAAAAGTTTAGAACATGATTAATTAATGATTCTACTCCTATGACTAGGTTATATTGTTAGCTATTTATATTTGTCTATTTTAGACACTAAAATAGTCCTTTCATATTAGGAAATTTTAATAGCAAACAGCTACTGGTACCACCTTACTTAAAAGTAAAACTTAACCTTTCTTAGTAAGGAACAAAATTTAAACATTTACAAAATGGAGAGTTTTTTTTACTTTAAAAAACTTGAATTAATGTTATAACAATTATTTCACATAAAATTTATTTCTTGACTTTCTTTTCGACTTCTGGAAATAAGTATCTGCTTAAGACTTCAGATGGAAATAGCATAGTTTCTTTAAAAGTATGTAAAATGGGTAATGACCTTTTAAGATTAAATACGTTTATGAAACTTCATATATGTGGAGATAATACTCCAAGTGTAAACTGCATATTAAAATCAGTAGTTGTGACACAACGTTTATATGGCATTTATTTACAAATTCAAGACTTAAACTGATGCATTATTAAGATATAAAGTTTTCATTTCCAGAAATAAGAATATTTGTTATAAAAGTAATAACAAAGTGTACTTGGAATTATTTCACTGAAGTTTAATAAAGTTTAAGTTTTTATTAAAGACTAATATTATGAAGAATCAGATGCCAGAATATTGTTCATTCACCCTGTGTAGTAGTTTTACTTGTTAATCCGTACAGTATTAATTCTTGCCTCAATTATAATTTAAGTACATTTTTAATATGTACCAAAATCTTTCCACTCTCCGCATTTTTCTTCTGTCTTGCTGCATTTGCTTTACTATAATACTTCCTCTGAAAAAATCTCTTTAATGTATTTATTGTCTCAACTCTTGGCATTCCACATCGGGGCACATTCTATTTTTCTGTTAATTCATTTAAAGCTCTTTTATTTGAAATGGAAATGACTCCCTGTAAGAGATTAAGCGATGAAAAGGAACTGGATTTTGGAGACTGCCAGAGACTAGCCATCTGGCTTTTGACAAGTTAGTTGCTGAAAGTATCATTTCATTAACTGCAAAGTGAGCATGATTACAGTTATGAGGATTAAATTATAGATTTATAGTGTTTATAATGTTAAATATAAATGCTAATTGAAAAGTCAGTTTCAGCCACCATCACCCTGATACCAAAACCAGACAGAGATGCTACAAAAAAAGAAAATTACAGACCAGTATTACTGATGAATATAGATGCAAAAATCCTCAATAAAATACTAGCAAACAATCCAACAACACATTAAAAGTATCATACACCAAGATCAAGTGGGATTTATCCCAGGGATGCAAGGATTCTTCAATATACATAAATCAATCAATGTGATACACCATATTAACAAATTGAAGAATAAAAACCATATGTTCATGTCAATAGATGCAGAAAAAGCTTTTGACAAAATTCAACACCCATTTATGATAAAAACTCTCCAGAAAGTGGGCATAGAGGGAACCTGCCTCAACAAAATAAAGGCTATATATGACAAACCCACAGCAAACATCATTCTCAATGGTGAAAAACTAAAAGCATTTCCTCTAAGGTCAGGAAGAAGACAAGGATGTCCACTCTCGCCACTGTTATTCAACATAGTTTTGAAAGTCCTAGCCATGGCAATCAGAGAATAAAAAGAAATAAAAGGAATCCATATTGGAAAAGAAGAGGTAAAACTGTCACTGTTTGCAGATGACATGATACTATACATAGAGAATCCTAAACATGCCACCAGAAAACTAGAAAACTACTGTAGAAAACTACTAGAGTTAATCAGTGAATTTGGTAAAGTTGCAGGATACAGAATTAATGCACAGAAATCTTGCATTCCTATACACTAACAACGAAAGATCAGAAAGAAAAATTAAGGAAACACTCCCATTCACGATTGCAACAAAAAGAATAAAATACCTAGGAATAAACCTACCTATGGAGGTAAAAGACCTGTACTCAGAAAACTATAAGACACTGCTGAAAGAAATGAAAGATGACACAAACATATGGAGAGATATACCATGTTCTTGGCTTAGAAGACTCAGTGTTGTGAAAATCACTATACTACCCACAGCAATCTACAGATTCATTGCAATCCCTATCAAACTACCAATGGCATTTTTTACAGAACTAGAACAAAAGATCTTAAAATTTGTATGGAGACACAAAAGACCTTGAATAGCCAAAGCAGTCCAGAGGGAAAAAAACAGAGCTGGAGGAATCAGAGTTCCTGACTTCAGACTATACTACAAATCTACAATAATCAAGACAATATGGTACTGGCACAGAAACAGAAATATTTATCAGTGGAACAGGATAGAAAGCCCAGAGATAAACCCATGCACATATGGTCACCTTATCTTTGATAAAGGAGGCAAGAATATACAATGGAGAAAAGACAGCCTCTTCAATAAGTGGTGCTGGGAAAACTGGACAGCTACATGTAAAAGAATGAAATTAGAACCTCCCTAATACCATACACAAAAATAAACTCAAAATGGATTAAAGACCTAAATGTGAGCTCAGACACTATAAAACTCTTAGAGGAAAACATAGGAGGAACACTCTTTGACATAAATCACAGCAAGATCTTTTTTGACCCACCTCCTAGAGTAATGGAAATAAAAGCAAAAATAAACAAATGGGACCTAATGAAACTTAAAAGCTTTTTGCACAGCAAAGGGAACTATAAGCAAGATGAAAAGACAACCCTCAGGATGGGAGAAAATATTTGCAAGCAAATCAAAGAACAACGGATTAAGCTCCAAAATATACAACAGTTCATGCAGCTCAATATCAAAAAACAAACAACCCAATCAAAAAAATGGGCAGAAGACCTAAATAGACATCTCTCCAAAGAAGGCATTCACATGGCCAAGAGGCACATGAAAAGCTGCTCAACATCACTAATTATTAGAGAAATGCAAATCAAAACTACAATGAGGTATCACCTCACACCAGTTAGAATGGTCATCATCAGAAAATCTACAAACAGTAAGTGCTGGAGAGGGTGTGGGGAAAAGGGAACCCTCTTGCACTGTTGGGAATGTAAATTGATACAGCCACTATGGAGAACAGTATGGAGGTTCCTTAAAAAACTAAAAATAGAATTACCATATGACCCAGCAATCCCACTACTGGCCATATACCCTGAGAAAACCATAATTCAAAAAGACACGTGCACCCCAATGTTCATTGCAGCACTATTTACAATAGCCAGGTCATGAAAGCAACCTAAATGCCCATCAACAGATGAGTGGATAAAGAAGATGTGGTACATCTATACAATGGAGTATTACTCAGTCATAAAAAGGAACGAAATTGGGTCATTTGTAGAGATGTGGATGGACCTAGAGACTGTCATACAGAGCGAAGTAAGTCAGAAAGAAAAAAACAAGTATCGTATATTAACGTATATGTGTGGAATCTAGAAAAAGGGTACAGGTGAACCAGTTTGCAAGGCAGAAATAGAGACACAGAAGTAGAGAACAAATGTATGGACAACAAGGGGGGAAAGTGGAGAGGAGGGTGGAATGAATTGGGAGATTGGGATTGACATATATACAGTAATATGTATAAAATAGATAACTAATAACGTGCTGTATAAAAATACATAAAATTAAATTTTAAAAAGTCAGTTTCAAATATTTATAGAAAGATAAGGGCTCGATTTTGCTATAAAATGTTATATTTTTAAACGTATATTCATTTAAAATGAATTAATCTAGCATAGCATTAAAATTCCCATTAAGATTACTGGCAAATTTATTTGTTTTTGCAAAGTAACATAACCTTATGGGATAAGGACTAGCTTACAACCTTTAGAAGAAAAAATAGCAGCAGTAGTCATGAAAGATACAGAGGTTGTCTTTTGGGTTTAGGTTTACATGTACTTTGTCGAAGTGTTTAAAGAGCCGTTGGTTTTGATATTTTCCACGACAGACTTTATTTGATTTAAAGAACACATAAGATGTGGATTATAAGTGACCAATGAAGATAGTATTAAAATATTTTTAATTTGTTAGTTTTCTTTATTATCTTTGAGCATGTAGACTGCCATCTTACTCTTTGGCCAAGGTTTATACTTATCCTGTCACTTAAACTAAAATGTAGATGTCCTTTAAGGATTTGGATCACTTGCATGGGTGTTGGTGTGGGTGTGGGTGTATGCATGAGCATATATTTGGGCATACTTTCCCTCTGTACTCTGACTTAAGTTTTATTATAATTTTACAGCTGATACATATGGGGTTTTTTTAACATGTTGAAAATGTGTAGGCCTTGCATTTTTGTAATATATAGCAGACCTTGATTTTAAGCACTTCTTTTTTTTTAACTTTTTTTTTTAAATTATTATTTATTTATTTTTGGCTGTGTTGGGTCTTCGTTTCTGTGTGAGGGCTTTCTCTAGTTGCGGCAAGCGGGGGCCACTCTTCATCGCGATGCGCGGGCCTCTCTCTATCGTGGCCTCTCTTGTTGCGGAGCACAGGCTCCAGACGCGCAGGCTCAGTAGTTGTGGCTCACGGGCCCAGTTGCTCCGCGGCATGTGGGATCCTCCCAGACCAGGGCTCTAACCCGTGTCCCTGCATTGGCAGGCAGACTCTCAACCACTGCGCCACCAGGGAAGCCCCCTAAGCACTTCTTAAAGGGGTAAAAGGAAAACCAGGATTCAGTTTCTTGTTACATGTCCTTAAAGTTAGATTCAAGAATCCAGTCACTGAGTGACTATATATGGAATTGCTGATAGGTGCCTTGAACTTTGTTACTGCTAATCTAAAATAAAATATGAGTTATAAGGCTAGTGATCTGCAAAATCCAAAAGATGCTTGAACCCTTTTTTTTTTTTCTTTAAGTTTAAAACAAGTAAATAGCTACAAGTCTATGAATTGCTCAAGGTTGCACTTCTTTGGAGCCTGCTCTTTTTGTTTAACTTTGCGATAGCTTGGTTTTTCAGTCTGAGAGTTGATCTTTTATTTGTGATGAAGGGGGGTGTTTTCTTAAAAATACAAAAATATTAGTGGGATAGCATTGTGTGCGTAAATTTTGGTTGATATGGTTTCGTGTGTTTTACCTGTTGGTTTGTTAGGGTGTGTATGTTTACTAAAGGCTTTGTTAGAACAAGCAGTAGTACAGTTCATTTTAACTGTTATAAAGTGAGAGTATAGAAACTACAATAGGAAGTATTTGAAATTATAAGTAAAAACTTAAAAAAAATAATACCAGGGATAAATTATAGCCAATTGAGATTGTCAGAGTTACTGATTTACCATGTTTATTTGTAACACTGTATTCATTTATTTACATCATTATTTGCTTTTAGCAAATAACCTTGATTCTTGTTCAGGTTTGTTCTAGTGAATAAAAAAAATAATGATTGAAAGTATGCTTTTGAATTATATCCAAAGCATCCATCATAAATATCTTATAAGATAACCTATTAAAAAATAAGGAAGAAAAAAAAAATAAGGAAGAATCTATCCTTTTCCACAAAATTTTTTTTAGTTACATGTAAAAAGAAAGAGGGATCTAACTTATTGACTTCTCTTAGTTCTTTGTAAAATTACCCTGATTCTCTAAGGTTGAATATTATGTAGGGTTTTTTTTAAGATTAGTATTTATTATACTCGTAGTACAAATTATCCTGAGGTTGTATTTACCTAGTTAAATAAACTGCATTCATCTGACAAACTAGAAGTTTCTTTCCATAATAATAATAATACTGAAGTGTGTACTCGCTTCGAATCATTTCATTTTTGCATTGCTGATCACCCCAGGCTGTTTTCTGCATTTGAATACCAGATTTTGCTGGTCTAGCGTAGAATACTATAAATAGAATCTTCAATGCATCAGAACAGTGATGTCACAAAGGCCCTGGAAATCTCTGCTCTCACCTGTAACTAAAGCACAACTCTTCCTGCTTCTACTGTTCTCACTCTATTACAGTAGCAGGATGTAAAAGGGACATCAGTGAGATGATTTATTGCTGCGGGTGGTGTTTAAAATCTGAATGTTTTACATTTGATGGAGCAATGAAGAATGGAGCAAGCTGTGAAGCTGCTCCAGTTAATCAAGGGTAGAAAGACATAATGTGGTTTGTATTGGTTGGTGTGGTATATGATGCCATGATTTTCTTGATTGAATGAGGAGTATATTAATTAAGGGGGTTATTTTGATTTAGGTTCATGTTAAAAGTACCTGAGTTAAGTGCTTTATAAAAAAATTAATGACTGACCACGTATCTCAAATAGGTTTAAAGTACTCTGTTCATTATAACTATATGATGATAATTGGCTGAATTATGAAAAAGATTTTTTGTTTTCTTCCAGTGTGAAAAACTCAAATTATTGTCTCCCATCATATACTGCTTATAAGAACTATGATTATTCAGAACCTGGAAGAAACAATGAACAGCCCGGCCTCTGTGGCCTAAGTAACTTGGGAAATACGTGTTTCATGAACTCAGCTATTCAGGTAGGTCTTTCCAAACAAAGTGAAACTCATATGTTTTATGGTAATCAATAATACAAGAGGAATAGAGTTGGGTTTTACTTGTCAGAATATGAGTATTATATGTGTTTGGAGAGTTTGTGTTTTCATGGAAGATTTAAGCATACACATTTGAATCATTCATTCTAAGAATATCTTATCATGATTCTCGGTTAGGTGGCATGTGATTGATTATCATATAGTAGAAGATTAAATATAAGTTCATACAAAAAATATAATTCCAAACAGAAAACCTAGGCTCTCTGAGAAGAAAATAAAGCTAGTGAGATCTCTCCTTTATATGAAGTCTCTTGCTTTCTTTAGACATTGGTGGGAGTTTCAGAGAATGATTATTTTATGGTCACCAGTGTTCTAACTCTAAATAAAATTAATTTTAAATCTTTTTTTTACCTTAATGTGAAATTAAGATTTGTAAAAATTAGAAAATTTTATGAACCTTTTGTATACATATTTTTAACAAATCACTTTCCCTTAATACTCTTTCAATTTGGGGATATAACAGATCACTGCCCTTTTTTTCCCTTTGTCTCTCCATAGAGCTTCCCTTTTCTTCCTGCTCTGTCTGTACCTTCTTCCAGTTTTACTTGTGAAATATTTATGTCTTTGATTGATTGTGAAGTAACAAGATCCATGTATACTTTAATATCACTGTTACTGTGCATAAAATTAGAGCTGGTTATTTTATTCCCCTTTTACAAATAAAATTCTGTATTTCAAAAAGCCCAAAATAATGGTATACTATTTTGATATTTGAATTTTAACCTTCTTTTGGAAGTCTTTTTTTTCTTTCTTTCCTTTTATTTTGTGTGTGTGTGCAATTCTGAATTTCTATTTTTAAATCTGCAGTATTCTGTTCTCTATATTTTAATACTGAATCTCCTGTGCCCAGGAGGCACCTTCCAAAGATATAAATTAAATACAGATATGGATTGATAAGGACATTATTGCAAATCTTGACTATCTGAGAAAAGTATAGGACTCTTTATCATCCAAAATTCAAAATAAATCCTTTGTACATAGTCATTAATCCAGTTGTTTCCTAAATGAACCATTGTCTTTATAGCATTCTTGAAAAACTAGAAATTTAACTGTCATAACTCTTGACCAGGAGTTGGCAACTTTTCTTAGGCATGCATTGGGATGTATAATTGATTAATTCCTGATATCTTGGTTTAGAGTTGAGCCACTCAGGAAATAGCCTATCTGCTGAAGCAGATACTGTATAGGTTAATAAACTATTCCTTTATAAACTTCCTTTGATGAGTAATATTGCTTATACTTTAATGTGAATTACTTTATCCAAAATTTTTTTCTAGGATCCTAGCACTAGTTAGACAATTAAATTTTAAAATATTTTATCTTTATTTTCCGGAAGAGGAGAAAGGGAACTCATCTGAGAAGAGCAAGCCAAAACATACTGTTATCCTGGCAGTTATTTAGATAACAAAGTGAAGTGCATGGGTGCTGAGCTTTCAGAGTAGGAACAGGGCAGACATATTGTAATTTTGTTTGTATATCTGTTGGACTACCCTGCCTAATCACTGAAAAATCATCTTCAGCACCACCTCTGAAAAATGTTTTATATAATCGGTGGTTACATCAGTATCAGAAAACCCTTTCTCATATCACCAATCATATTAATTGTTATACAACTGCTTATCCTTGCACTACCAAAATTACTTTGGTTCTGGAGGCTTGATATTCTTGAGGTCTTTTTGGGTTTTGTTTTTTTTTTTAACATTGTAGTATGGAAAACCAGTCTTGGTGCTTTTTCATAAGGATTAAGACTAGGATTTTCAAAAAGTTTTAATAGCATAAGCATAAAAAATTTGAGTCTATTAGAACAAGAGTTAGTGTTCTTGCTAATCATTCATGGTAGTCTCTAGCTTACATTCAAACTAAATTCCTTCTAGGGCAATATTACATTCTCGTTTCCTGTGCCTTTGTTATAGTCTATTTAGTGTTGTCTCCTTATGATTAACTCAATTTCTCAAAAACAAGTATTAAAATGAAATCTTCTAATCAGCTATGTTGAGCTAGATTTGGCATTTGTTGAACTTTTTTGTGTATGTTTAAGGTGTAAGAAACTTCATTTATTAGTTTTTGCTTCTGTTCAAAGCAATTTTATTACAATAGGTATGTCTAATGCTGACCTTCTCTCTTAATATATTTCATCTTTACATGTTTCATTTCAACTGAGATATAGCCATGAGGGTGAGGTTTGTTAGGGTGATAGTTTGTAATTTTCTGATAATATCATAAAGTAAGAAAAAACTTTCATGAAAATTTTAGCAAAATATTTTAAGCAGTGGATATTATTTTATGTCTGTATCTTGTTGGAAACTGTACTTTTTCTAAAATAAAACTCTCCAATCAAGTTGGAGAAGAGAAAAAATTAGTTTCAATTTTTGCTGCTTTTGACTTTTAATCCAAATCCAGAATTAGAAAAGCTAGTACTTCAGTTTTATTTTCTGAAAGCATCTGTGATTTTTAATTGCTTTAGATGTCAGCTCTCAAGTTGAAAATTCACCATAGGAGGGAATATAAAATGGTGGCAGTAGCCTATGTTATTCTGTTTCATGAACACCATGTAAGTTCTTAGGTCCACAGATGAAAAGGGTAAAAGATAGTTAATAGAGTAGATTTTTTAAAATAATGTTTTTAGATACTGTTTCCTCAGTCATGCTGTTTTTTCAAGTGACTTCTGTGACTTCTGTGAAACTGAAGATAATTCATGAACTTCAGAAAATATTATTTAAAAAAATCTGATAATTTGTATTTTAATATAATTCCTTTTATTAATTCAATAATTCTAAAAATATGAGTGGTCTTTAGTACATCAGGCAGTGTAATTATTGATATATTGTTAACAATATGGATATGAAAACATACCTATTTCTTCTTTGTGAGAATGGGTTATGCTTAACCCATCAGTAGCCTTAAGATGATGAAATTGTTTGATAGCTTGTGATTAAAAACTTAAGAAGCACCAATCTGAGTGTGATTTAATATCATTATTGTTATTATTCAATTATATTGATATTCAAGATTTTCTCTGATTTAATGGTACAACTGAGTATTAAATTTTTCTGATGAGCACAGTACTACCATACAGTTTCAATTTATCAAGTTAATATTTACTGAATGGCAAACATGTGAGATACTTTTAGACATAGATCCTGACTTATGAAGAGTATAGTCTTGATATTGTGATTTTTCACGTTTTACTTTTAGCATGAAAATTTTTTTTTAATTATTACTTTGAAAAGTTTAATTGTATCCTCAATATTTAAACAGATGTAGTGAAGTTGCTTTGGTTGGGTGAAGTGCCCGGAGTCGCATCTGCTTTCTTCTACTTAGTGGCCCCAGAAGCATTCTCATGGGATCCCAGGGCTCTGAGGAACAGTTTAAAAACCATATTCTGGCTAGAGAAAAGACAACAACACATTAAAAATTAGCAATAAAAGTTAGAAGCACAGACTATGGAGTTACACTATCTGGATTGATACTGATCACCTGTGCTGCCCTGTATAAGTTGTTTCTATAACTCATTTTTCTCCTCAGGTGAGGAAAATAATAGTACCCATATCTTAGGAGTTTTGTGGGGATTAAGTGAGTTGATGAATATAAAGCTCTTAGGATAGTGACTGGCACATTGTAAACGAATAGGTATTAGATTGTGATATTATTTTATCTTTTTAAATTGAAGGAGTCAAGCAGAATGACTTCGGGAAAATTCTACCATCCATAGTTCCTATATTTATTTGTTCTCCTTTCCTACAAGTCTTATTCCACTTTGTCAGGACCTAGTGAATGAAGAAAGACTTGAATGTACTTCTAATTTTTTTTGGCTTAGTAGTATTACAATGATGGTATTTATCATTATAAATCAGTATTATCCATTTCTGAGCTGTGTTAATTTAGCTCTCCTAGGCATACTGATAGGCAAGGGATATAACAACATAGAACTGTTCATGAATAAGCAATCTGCAGGAAATTGAAGATTCTTGAGTTCAGGTTATCTCTGGCCTCAGCCTCCTGAGTAGTTACGATTACAGGCATATACCACCGTGTCCCAGTGGTACAAATAAGTTAACAAAGTAGTTTTCTAGGGCCCTAAATGTATTATTCCATTGAGAGAATGTCTAGTTTTTGAAATTTGCATTATTGGAGGTAATTTTAATTAGCATTAGTTGAGTAGATTTCAGGAGCACTCCAACCCTTGTCTTTTTCATTGTCAAGGCCTAGGAGGCTCATGATTGGCCTCCTGAAAGAAGCAACTCTTCAGATGGATTTGAAGCAGGGGAGTGATATATGGTCCTTTTCACTGGAAAGCTGCATGGCATGAGATAGTTGTTTTCAAACTCTTACTTGGAAGTAATAGGTCTCCTTAAATAGACTCTAGGAATTCACTGAAAAAACTGATAGTAATCAAGGACCTGTTCATTATCCCTGTCACACAATGCAAAGTGAGTTGAAATTCCAGGCATTTTTAAGGTCAGCTTCTTCCTGTGATCTGTTGGGTTAGGGAAAAAATCTTTCTGTAAATTCAGAAGAATATTGAAAGTTTTTTTATAAGACTTAATTAAAGAGAATGAGTGATACTACACAGAAATAATATTCTTTTAGGAAACTAGATTCTCATTATAATGTAAAACAGTAAAAAAGTCATTACTAAAGCTATTATTTCTGTGTTCTAGTACTTCATAGCTTTGAATGTGACTAAGTGTAATGCTTTTCTACACTTACCGGAGACTCATTTTGCATTTATTGGAACAAATTCTTGGAAACACACTTTAACATGAAGCTTTGTAATTTTATTCAAATTAACCAAACTTACAGCTGAATAAATGAACATAGTTTCAATCACAAAAAGAAACACCTAACCCCTGAGACATAAGAATTTTAAAAAACAGTTTAGGATTTTAAAGAAAATGACTTCTGATAAACTGAGAATGTGGCTGATTAAAAGTTCAAATAATATTCCTAGGGCAGATTTTTATCTATCCAAGCAATTAAACTCAATTATTTGAGTTTCTTCCATACCATGTGCCAAAAATTACATGGCAAACTAGCATCAAAAATATGTTTAATTATCAAATGACAACTCAGTCAGATCTTTCCAATTTGATAAAGGTAAAGAAATGGAAACAGCCTTACTTGTATTAGAACCATTCACTTTCCCATCACAGATACTAATGTTTCTACTTCTCCCTTGTTTGCAGGGAAAGGGAGAAGTATCCCTTCCCTTTAGAAAAAGAAAAGGGGCTGGGAAAAGAGAAACTGAATTCTCAGGCAGCTTATTTGTGGAAAGAGTATATATAGCAAAGTTCTGTAAGTATTTAGTTTTCATAACTGGAGTAGAAACGGTATCTCTGAAAGAATGCCTTGTACCTGTGTAACTTGGCTAAAATGATTTCTAGTCATGAAAATATATGCCCTTCTTAACCAACAGTCTTACTTGTCTGTTCTTCACATTCTTCCAAATTAATATACAAATTTCTCTAGGATTAATGCTTCTATTTCTGTTAATAAAAACTTTCTAATGGTTTGTCAGTCCCTAATTCTATAATAGGAAATGACAAGAGTACAGGTTACAGGGGAAAGGCTTATTTCAAGGAGTTGTAAATAATTATATCTGATTTTAATACAGAATTGTTTTACATTATATTCACTAGGTAGAATTACTTGCAGTGCTAACATTTATGGCAGCAGTTTTTAATATAATCACACTGAAGTATCTTGTATTGATTTTAATAACTACTCAAAATATCTGTAATTGAAAACATAAGAAATGTTAATCTTTAATATATAATGGTAACTACAAATTTGACCCCTCTAACAAAAGAAAAGAAAAGAAAAAGCAGTTCCAGATTTACTTCTGTTACCTAAAAATCAAAAACAGTTCATTTTCTTGATGTCAAAATCTTTTCTAAAATACATTTTCTTCCTTTAATAAAGTTATGCATATCATTCAACACTTTATGATTGGAATATTCTTAAGTATATCAGGGTTATGTTCTAAATTTTATAAATTGGTATTATTGAATAGTGTCACTAGAAAATATAAGAGATTGGACTGATAGAGCCTTTCAAAGGAGAAAGACATGCTAAATTTCTCTTAAAGCCTTGTTTGTTGTCTTTTGCCTATTTGTTCTAATGTATACATTTAAATTCTGGTCAGTTGCGGCTATGCTGTTTTAATTACTGAAAGACCCTCGTCTGTTAGATTTTTTGCTTCCAATATCACACTTAAGATCATCTTTCTATATTAGTTTGTGAGTAAAAATAGTTTGTGGTAATGCATGTTACCAATGATGAACTTCATTAGTGTTTTCACTTTGCCAATAATGGATGCTTAGTTCAGTATTTTTTTTTTAGTAGTGTATATATGGCAACCAATTGCTAAGTGTTACCAATCACCTCTTTACAGTAATTTGTAAACTATACTATACTATACTGGGAGAGTGTCAGTGAGTTGGTTACTGAAAACCATTGCTTAATTAATAATAATATTGAAAATAAATTACGAATTCTCATAAATTCATGTTAAAATATTAATAGCCCAGTAATGAACTTGCAGTATCTGATAGTAACAGTATCCTTCTTTGCATAGTAAAGGTTGTTTTTCCTATCATAGTCACTTTCTTAATTTCCTCTTCACAGAGACCCCTGGGTTAGGACATCTGTTATCCTTATTTCACTGATGAGGAAATTGAGGCAAGGAAAGTTTAAGTGACTTGTCATTCACTAAGACAAGTTAATAAATGAGTTAAAACTGGGCTGTTATTCAGATATCCTGAGATAATGTATCTTTCATAATTATACTAGTCAGTTTGTAAGAAATGCTTTTAAAATGTTTCATTTTATTGTCACATATACATAACATAACATTTACCATTTTAACTATTTTTAACTTCAGTGGTATTAAGTATATTCACATTGTTGTGCAACCATTAAAACTATTTTTATGTTTATGCCAAATATATGGCCCCCATAATACAAGATGTTCCCATAAGGTGTTCCCATAACTGTTTGCATGATTCAAACAGTTTCCCTGGGAGGTTATTTACACACTTACTCATTTGATGGTGTGTTCGAAATATTTTAAGAACTCCTTTTGGAATTGCTTTCATTCTTCTGAATTTCACTGATGGATATTTCTCTTTCTTTGATGACAAAGTTGAGTTTTCAAAAACCTGATGTTATTCAGAGCATTATCTGCAGAATATTATAGGTGATCAAGCTAGATAATTTTTTTCAAATAATAAATATACTTGTGCAGTCATCCATTCATTTACTCAGCAAATATTCATCAAGGGCCCACTAAGTGCCTTTCACTCTGATAGGCAATAACTATACCATGGTGAACAAAACCAGTACTATTTCCATGGATCGTAGTCTAGTAGGGGAGATAAACGTTAAATAAATTGTGAATATTTTAAGCATCATGAAAAGAAAAAATCATGGAGAGTGCTCTGAGTATAACAAGAGCTGGGAGAGCACCTAATTTATATTGGATACCATGTTCCCCAGAAGTAACCTTTGAGCTATGACCAAAAAATAGGTGTTAGTTGGGCAGGTGAGAGTTGAAGTCAGATGGAGCAACAGCATGTGCAGAGCCCTAAGGTGGGCAAGTTCGAGGAACCAAAGATGAGTAACCTGTGAGATAATATTTAAATGGGGGTGGGATAAAATGAGTTCAGAGAAATAGGCAAAAGCCAGATCATGTGGGGGAATATGGATTGTAATGTATTAAAAGGCATTGAAGGTTCCAGGCTGCTATCATCTCATCTGGTTTATTGCATTTATCTTCTAGCTGATTTCTCTGCTTATACCCTTAACTCCTATGGTCTGTCCTCACAAGAACAGCCAGAGCGATGTTTTTAAACTTAAGGCACCTGTCACCCTTTGTCCATATCACTAAATGCCTTCTTATTTCACTCAACAGAAGCTAGAGTTCTTAAAAGAGAATATAAGGCATATAAGACCGTGTATGATCTGGCTTCTGTCTTATTTTCTACCACTTTCCTCCATGCTCACTCTGCTCCATCCTCAGTGGCCCCCCTCACATATTGCACGAATGTTCCTGCCTTGGGGTCTCTGAACTTATAATTTCCTATACTTGGAATGTTCTTTCTCCAAATGTTTATATCCTTTCTTTCTCACTTCCTTTAGGTCTCTATTAATCAGTCAGATCCTTCCCCACTCACTGTATACGATGGTAACTGCCCTCTCCCATTCCATGACCACCTGATATATGCTGTATATATATATATATTTGAGTTTTTTGTTTATCTGTTTGCCTCCCTCTACTCCCAACTCATGCTCCATGAGCACAGGAGTTTTGTTTTAGTCACTGCTATAGCCCCATTACCTCAAACAGTGTCTGGCATGTATTGTAGAAGGCATTCAAATTAATGAAAAGTGAAGGAAATCACAAGTGTGTGTCTGGTTTTTGGCTTGTACGTCATAATGAGAACATAATGGTAACAGTGGGAGGAGAGACACAGGAGAAGTAGGTTTGGGGTAAGGAGAAGATTATGAGTTAATTTTAGTCATGTTCAGTTTGTCATACCAATGAAACATCCAAGTGGATATACCATAGGCAGTTGGATATCCTAGTATGGAATATAGACCAGAGGCCTAGGTTAGAAATAAAAATATGACTGTAGATGGTATTTAAAATCAGGGAAATGATTGCATCTGTGAAGTGAGGCCATCTGTGAAAAAGACATCCCAGGACTAAGCCTTACAGTATAACATTTGAATATAACATTTGAATATAACATTTGAATCTAACATTTGAAAGGAGGAAAGACACTACTGTTGCAACAGGAAAAAAAGAAATGGATTATGGACACAAGTAGTTTCTAGATTTTGTAATGACTTCCATTATCTTAAAAGTACGAGACCAGATCATAATCTAAGAATGAAAGAATAAGATTGCTCAGCAATGTTGAGATCTCATTGTTTGAGATCTTAATGTTTAGCTACATGGTGCATAAAATAGATGGGTTCATACATGAAAATGATTGGGTTCATCTAGGGCTGTAGAGAGAAAAAGGTCAAAGGAATTAAGAGCAACTAGACGAATTTTCTTATTTAGCTAATCCAGTAAACATCCACTGAGACCTGCTCCATGCCAAGCGTTGTTCTAGACACTGGTGGTACAGAGTTGAACAAGACTGTGCCTATCCTCTTGAATGTTGTGCTGTGGTGAATGAGATAGCCATATAAATAAATAAGATGTAATATGTGACATGATAGAAAGCATGATCAGCCAAATGTTTTGAAAGCAAAGAAAAGAGAGCCATTGGGAAATAAGTGAGGCTTCACCAAGGAGGTGACACTTGAGTTGGGTCTTGATTTCGTTTGATTGAGTATATTATTCATTATGACTTATGTTTGGTTCATCTGGTCATAAAAATAGCAGTGACTTACCAGAGGTACAACTATAACATTATAGCTCATGCTTGTTACCACATTTTTCCACCACAAAAATCCCTACATCAGAGGGAGGAACACTCCCAAACTCATTCTACGAAGCCACCATCACCCTGATACCAAAACCAGACAAAGATGTTACAAAGAAAGAAAACTACAGGCCAATATCACTATGAACATAGATGCAAAACTCCTCAACAAAATACTAGCAAGCAGAATCCAACAGCACATTAAAAGGATCATACACCATGATCAAGTGGGGTTTATCCCAGGAATGCAAGGATTCTTCAGTATACGCAAATCAATCAATGTGATACACCATATTAACAAATTGAAGGAGAAAAACCATATGACCATCTCAATAGATGCACAGAAAGCTTTCGACAAAATTAAATACCCATTTATGATAAAAACCCTCCAGAAAATAGGCATGGAGGGAACTTACCTCAACATAATAAAGGCCATATATGACAAACCCACAGCTAACATCGCCCTCAGTGGTGAAAAACTGAAACCATTTCCACTAAGATCAGGAAGAAGACAAGGTTTCCCACTCTCACCACTATGAATCAACATTGTTTTGGAAGTTTTAGCCACAGCCATCAGAGAAGAAAAAGAAAGAAAAGGAATCCAAATCGGAAAAGAAGTAAAGCTGTCACTGTTGGCAGATGACATGATACTATACATAGAGAATCCTAAAGATGCTACCAGAAAACTACCAGAGCTAATCAATGAATTTGGTAAAGTAGCAGGATACAAAATTAATGCACAGAAATCTCTTGCATTCCTATACACTAGTGATGAAAAATCTGAAAGTGAAATTAAGGAAACACTCCCATTTACCATTGCAACAAAAAGAATAAAATACCTAGGAATAAACCTACCTAAGGAAACAAAAGACCTGTATGCAGAAACCTATAAGACACTGATGAAAGAAATTAAAGATGATACAAACAGATGGAGAGATATGCCATGTTCTTGGATTGGAAGACTCAGTGTTGTGAAAATGACTGTACTACCCAAAGCAATCCACAGATTCAGTGCAATCCCTATCAAACTGCCAAGGGCATTTTTCACAGAACTAGAACAAAAAATTTCACAATTTGTATGGAAACACAAAAGACCTCGAATAGCCAAAGCAATTTTGAGAAAGAAAACCAGAGCTGGAAGAATCAGGCTCCCTGGCATAAGACTATACTACAAAGCTACAGTAATCAAGACAGTATGGTTCTGGCACAAAAACAGAAATATAGATCAATGGAACAGGATAGAAAGCCCAGAGATAAACCCACGCACATATGGTCACCTTATTTTTGATGAAGGAGGCAAGAATATACAGTGGAGAAAAGGCAGTCTCTTCAATAAGTGGTGCTGGGAAATGGGACAGCTACATGTAAAAGAATGAAATTAGAGCACTCCCTAACACCATACCCAAAATTAAACTCAAAATGGATTAAAGACCTAAATGTAAGGTCAGACACTATCAAACTCTTAGAGGAAAACATAGGCAGAACACTCTGACATAAATCACAGCAAGATCCTTTTTGACCCACCTCCTAGAGAAATGGAAATAAAAACAAAAATAAACAAATAGGACCTAATGAAACTTAAAAGTTTTTGCACAGCAAAGGAAACCATAAACAAGACGAAAAGACAACCCTCAGAATGGGAGAAAATATTTGCAAATGAAGCATCTGACAAAGGATGAATCTCATGCAGCTCAATATCAAAAAAACAAACCACCCAATCCAAAAATGGGCAGAAGACCTAAATAGACATTTCTCCAAAGAAGATATACAGATTGGCAACAAACACATGAAAGGATGCTCAACATTATTAATCATTAGAGAAATGCAAATCAAAACTACAGTGAGTTATCACCTCACACTGGTCAGAATGGCCATCATCACAAAATCTACAAACAATAAGTGCTGGAGAGGGTGTGGAGAAAAGGGAACCTTCTTGCACTGTTGGGAATGTAAATTAATACAGCCACTATGGAGAACAGTATGGAGGTTTCTTAAAAAACTAAAACTAGAACTACCGTATGACCCAGCAATCCCACTGCTGGGCATATACCCTGAGAAAACCATAATTCAAAAAGAGTCATGTACCACAGTGTTCATTGCAGCTCTATTTACTATAACCAGGACATGGAAGCAACCTAAGTGTCCATCAATAGATGAATGGATAAAGAAGATGTGGCACATGTATACAATGGAATATTTCGCAGCCATAAAAAGAAACGAAATTGAGTTGTTTGTAGTGAGGTGGTTGGTCCTATATACGCTACCAAATGTAAAACCGATAGCTAGTGGGAAGCAGCCGCACAGCACAGGGAGATCAGCTCAGTGCTCACGTACAGGGGTGGGATTGGGAGGGTGGGAGGGAGGGAGACAAGAGGGAAGAGATATGGAAATATGTTATGTGTGTTGCTGATTCACTTTGTTATAGAGCAAAAACTAACACACCATTGTAAAGCAATTATACTCCAATAAAAATATTTTTTAAAAATCATATTTTACCATAGTAAAAACCACATTGTTCATACACTCAATAAACACATACTGACACCTCCTGGGTGCTAGACAGCAATGCTTTTTCATACATCTGCCAACTATAAAAAGAGAAGTACCTAAATATTTTGAGCAGTGACAATATCAATGAAACAAACATATAGTCTCCTAAAGTAATTAAGTCAAAAATGATGTTCATATGAATTTGAAGTGTTTACTGGAAAAATCACTCTTTGCTTTATAATCAAGTCCCATGTATAATTAAAAATATGTCTTCATTTAGATTTTTTTAATATATAAATTTATTTATTTTTGGCTGCTTTAGGTCTTCATTGCTGTGTGCAGGCCTTCTCTAGTTGTGGCGAGGTGGGGGCTACTCTTCGTTGCGATGTGCGGGCTTCTCATTGCCGTGGCTTCTGTTGTTGCAGAGCGTGGTCTGTAGGTGCTTAGGCTTCTGTAGTTGCAGCACAGGGACTCAGTAGTTGTGACGCACGGGCTTAGTTGCTCCACAGCATGTGGATCTCCCCAGATTAGGGTTCGAACCCATGTCCCCTGCATTAGCAGGCAGATTCTTAACCACTGTGCCACCAGGGAAGTCCTATTTAGAGAGGTTTTGTTTTGAATATAAACTCAATCATTGACTGACACACACACACCAATATACATACACACGTACATATTTATTATGCATATATGAATGAATACATATATTTTTAAATAGTTTTGGTATATGATTAAGGTATTTTGTGTAATTCTTCAGTAATTGCCCAGGGCTTTTCTAAGCCTTATGTACCTTGCCCAAGAGAAAGCTTTCAGTAACTGTTTTTAAAAGAAATTAAAAACAAGTTCTTGACCAAAATATTATTAACTGTTCATAAGGAAATTCTTAATACCAAGATATAATATACTTTATGATTCCTCTTACATTTATTGAATACCATACCAAAAGTATCTATATCATCATAATTACGCCACCATCTTCCTGAGACCTCTGTTACCTTCCCTGAGACTTGTTCCATTAATTGTCTCTTCTTTGTTCTATATCTTTAACCTCACCTCTTCACTGTCTTCCTTTCCTCGTATATGCATGGTCAACTTTTTTTTTTTAATGGGGTGGGAGGGAGATGGAGTGAGGAGTACCCTTGACCTTGAAGAGGGTGGTCTGTCCTCCCTACTTTCTCATGTCCCATTCAGTAGCCCTCATGTCTGCAGCTTAGCACAGTAGTTAAAGCTTAGATTTTGCAACTTGACTGCTTGGATTCAAATCCTAGTTCTGTTACTTGTAAGTTGTGTGACCTTGGATAAGAAACTTTTTAGTTTATCTGTTAAATGGAGATAACATGCTTAAGTACTTGGCACATAACAAACAATGTGCAAGTATCAACTGCTGTTATATCATCACTGTGACCATCATACCACCCCACAGAAATTGTTTTTGGTAAGGTCATTCTTGACTCCGTTTCCTAGGCTCTTTGTAGCCCCTTTACCTTTGAGAAGTTGACATCTGCTTAAAAGTGACAAATCCCAGATCTGTCTCCACCATACTTCTCCCTCCTGAGTTTTCCTCCAAAATATAACTATTAGATGGACATTTCTGCCTAAACAATATTAAAGATAACTCAAACTCAGCATGTGTATGACTAAACGTATTTCCTAGAAACCCGATGCTTTTATTTATTATACTCCCTTATAGATGCAACCATTAATTAACCCAAGTCAAAACCTGAGACTTACCACAAGTTCTATTCATTCTACTACCTCTTAAGTGTCACTTGTATCTATCTTTTCCTTTCCTGTCAGTACAGTATTTTAACACTTGAGCATCTTTTAAGTGAACTTTTGAAAAATTCATCTAACTCATCTCTTTGTTCCATCGTTTATCCTCTTCTAATCCATTTAGTACACTCCTCCCAGAGTCAGTTTTTAAAAGCAAATACCTCCTTGCTTAAAACTCATTTCCAGGACTTCCTTGGTGGTACAGTGGTTAAGAATCCGCCTGCCAATACAGGGGACACGGGTTCGAGCCCTGGTCCAGGAAGATCCCACATGCCACAGAGCAGCTAAGCCCATGCACCACAACTACTGAGCCTGCACTCTAGAGCCTGCGTGCCACAACTACTGAAGCCTGCTCGCCTGGAGCCCCCTCACCCCCACTGGGGAAAGCCCACACAGCAACGAAGACCCAACGCAGACAAAAATTAATTAATTAATTTTTTAAAAAAAAACTCATTTCCTATCACCTAAAGGATAAAATCCAAACCGGACCCTACCTAGCTCTTTAACCAAAACTAAAAGTTCTTGGAATTCATTAAGTTTCAAATCTCTTTATATATAATGTTACCTCTTCCCTAGTTGCCTTTCACACACACACATGCATGCATGCACACACACATACAAACACACACACACCCCTTTTCCTCTATCTCTTCTGGACAAATACCTACTACACAGTAAGAATCATGAAATTAGAGGCTATCTTTGGTTGTCTTTTATATCCCCAATGTTTGGTATAATGCCACATAATAGTAACTACATTAGAACAGTGTTTCTCACAGTGTTTGGATGAGACAGTGCTGGTCAACAATAAAATAACTATAGAAATTAAGCATAAGTGAGTGATCCAGAACTTTTATAGCAGTTAGGTTAGTTTCATATCTATTATATCTAATAATTTTAAAATGGGTCTTTCTTTTCTGTATGTTATTTCTTCATTTTTCTAGTGGTTCATTTTTATTTTCTAAAAAACTTTATAGAAGTATCAGTCTGTGACAGTTTGAAAATTTAAAAAGATACTAGTCCTTCCACATAGATGATTTGAGAAGCACTGCATTAGGAAAATTTACCTGAAATATTTAGTACTTGACCTGTACCAGATTAATGATATTTCTGGAGCTGTCTAAATGTCAAAGAGCACAATAATTTTTAAAAGAATTATAGCTTTTAATATATATATTTACTTCTTGCAAAGACCTACCAATTTATATAAAGTCTAATAAACACTACAGCTTATGTTCTGCCGATGTAGCCAGTCTGATAGTACTTGAATTGGGCTGCCATGTTAATCACAGCTTGGCAGAACATACCCTACTACTCTGCAAATTGTTTCTTGAACGATTTCACAGTGAATGGCATGAAAACATTTTAGAACAGTATTTCTGTATTTCTAGTCTCTTAACATAATGGTCTTCTGTTCTTAATATTTGTTGAGTGATTAATCAAATAAATTTAAAGTTCTCTTTTATTATGAAAATAATTAGAAACCTTCATAGTTATGTTATCACATAGTCCTTAAATTTCTGTTTCAACTCAGCCTTGTCAATTATGGGCCTAGTGTAATGAAATGATGCAGAGAAGTATATGACTTGGTAGTTCTTTCAAAGAATGTAGTAAGTCAGTTAAACTTTCTAAAAAAATTCTGCTGTCCCTTTCTTTATGCCTTAGCAGGATAACTAAAAGATGAACAAATCACATAATTCTTAATACTAATTTATTCAAAAATGTTTCTTTACTGAATATTATGTTCAGGGGACTGAACAAAACTTTAAAACACTTGTTTTTTCTTAAAACCTTTCACTATCTTGCTTGCTTAAAATATTGGCATTCATTTCATTGTGAGCCAGTTTTAAATTATTAATAGGGTAATTAATAGGTAATTAATAAGCTACTAAACATTAAAATTGAACTAATAAGCTTTAGTTCTTTAAAATAAATATAACTTATGCTAATATTTATTAATGTTATTAGAACCATTTAGCTTAAGCATGCTTCCTATAAACTGAATATCTAAACATAAAAATCATTCAATAAATAGCCTGTTACTTAAAAAAAAAAAATTAAACAATTGCTGTTACAATCTAGTAGTTTTAAAGCATCATACAACTACCTAAGCTTACCTTAGCATCAATTGTTGATCTAATCATTATCCCAGAAACTTTCAGATTTCTCTCTATTGTAAGTGGATCTTCTATCCAGTTTCTACTTTTAGCTTTTAATATGAAAAAATCACTGGTCTTTATATAATCATGTTTTTTTAAGCGTGACATCTCTAGTTATAGGACTTACTCACTGCAAGTAACAGGGTAGTCCTTTTGACAAAATTTTCCTTCCTCAATCCCATAGATGAGGAGGGGATAGGCATTGACATTTCTTTGCTAGCCAAAAGGTTTCCCATTAGTTCTCATACTTCCCAAGCTTTCATAATAATTCTTAATTAAATTCAAGTAGCGTGTGAAGAGAGATTAAATAGAATTTGAAGAAGGGGTGACAGCAGGGACTTTAAATGAAGTTTAATTTTATTCATGTGCAAAGCATAGTGACCAGATTAATGATAAACATGAAAATGTTACAACATCTTTGTCCAATTCAAAAATACTGCCTTTAGAACTACTTTATGTAAAATTTCAATATTTTAAGTCAAGTGTATGGCAGTTCTCTCTTCACTAACTAGGTGGGAGAGGGAAGAAAACATAAAGTTTTTAAAACTAAATAAATAAAAAGAAAGTTATATCCACTTATATTTTACTTACACAAATTTGTTCTTTAAAGAAAGCTTGAAGAGAGAATGGAAATGTAAAGCAAAATAGAGCTATAGTTGTATTTGTTTTCCTAAAATATATGGAGAAACTTCAGAATTGATCTCAAATATAATGAGATTTGCCTTTCCTAGGAAAAAATAAATAAAACATGAAGTGTCTTAAAAATATCTCATTTTCCAAACCTCCGTGGTGAGGGGCCAGGCTTATATTTGTAGTTCTTCATTGTAAAAGTCTACGTCATAGTTTTCTGTCTTATCCACTACTTTTTTACAGAATTTGAGCCAGTATCCCAGTTTTAATAAAATGCTTTGGAGTTATACAGTACCTTTTTAGAACGTTTATACTCTTGTCATGACGAATTGAAAAATAACATGACAAATTCGAAAATTCTTTATCCATCTAATCTTAAAATCCAAAATAAGATATTTGGGGGAATTCTAAGATTACTTTAACCATGGATTACTTTAGGTTTTATTTTTTAAATCATAAGAAAATAAAATGGTTTCCTCATTTTAGATTGGGTTTTTAGTATTGGTCAGTTTGAAAGTGTAGCTACTTTAAGAGTTGTGAGTGGCGTTACATTTTGATCAGTTACAGAATGAGTTACACAACTCAAAGGCTTTAGGTAATCAAAAATTAAGTTTGTTTTCTTTCCTGTTCTAGTTACCGGTTTACTAAAATAGTGAGCATACATGATCACTTGAAAATTGGGCTTCTGGAGCACCTGAACAGAAAGGGAGTGGTTCATATTCAGCATTACAAAAGACAACTTTCTCTTTTTGAAGGGGATTACTTTGACTATTTTCCAGGTACTGGGGAAATTCCAGATTCATTACAAGTTATTGGGATGGCTATTAATTATTCATTTCCTAAAATATGTTGATTATAGACTTGAGATTTGGTTATATAGTAGAACTTTATTTCAATTCATCAATTTTTTTAAAATATATAAAAGTTTATAGTGAAATACAAAATTGAGACTCTTACATGAGTCACTCTTTCAAAGAACTCGAGAAACATCAGTCTTACTGATCAGAACATATTTAATGGAAGAACTTTTTGAAAGTAATGTAAGAGGAATAGGATTTTTGCATGTGTATGTAAGGAAAAGTTATGTACAAAACATTGTAGTCTTTCCTGGAATGAAAGAGAATCATACTTCATATAATACTCCAATTTTAGGATGTTGGGTTAAGGGCAGAAATTTATAACCAGAGAGTTTTTCATAGATAATTAATACTTTATAAAATAGTCCAATGGTATATGCATTCTTTTTAAAAAAGTTCTTCATGGTGACAGTGATTAAAGGTCTTTATACATTGAGCCATATAGAATGTCCACTGGATGAGATACTTGATTATTTAGAAGAATTTTTTTAAGAATTGTGGTGTCTAGTTCCAGGTTGATTTGGGAAAAAGAGTCTTCATGAAAATATATTACCAAATATTTTTCTTTCACGTATCTTTTACTTATATGGATTTATCTTGACAGTTATTTTTTGGAGTATTCACAGTAGTTATTTTTCCTTCATTAGGAAAGCCTCTTTAGGCATTATTTGGACTTTATTTTTGAATTTGTAGAACTTTAAACAGGTTATAGTTATATAACAGGGTGCAATTCAGATCTTAGTCAAGTGTTTTCCCAGTGTTCTCAGTCTCTAAGGACTGATTTACTGTATAAGTTTTTATTCATTTATCACACCTTTATTACGGTATGTGCCAGGCATTGTGCTAGATGCTAAGTTACAAAGGTGAATAGGACATGGACTCTGCTCTCAAGATAAGGACAGTCTAAGTGAGTTCAAGGTACAGCATTAGTCCAGAAGAAGGAATGTTAGTTCTTCCTTGAGGTGCTGAGATGTTAAGATGAGTTTTAAAGAATAAATAGGAGTTTCTTACAGGGGAAGAATGTTCTAAGAAGGGGAGGAGTACATGCTAAGGCTCAGTCTTAATAGGTTAAACTAAGGAATATATCTTAAGACCCCTTATTCAAATTCACATTCAAGAATACTCTTACTTGCAATTTCCATTTTAAATGCATATGTGAGCACAAGTAGAGAACTACAAAGCCATTTTGAGGAACAGATACATTTGCTCACAAAACGATTGGCTTGCACATAATACACCATTCTCATCATTCCTCATGGATCAACATCTTTTCATGCTAGCTTATATCCTCAACCTTCCAGTTAGCCAGCTGTGAAGATGCTGTATCACAAAGGCTAAATTAATGAATGCCAAAAGTCTACCATACACTAAATATGAAATTTTAGTATTTCATATTACCATATACTAAATGTGAAATTTAGTTTTTTAATCCTTAGATCTTCAAATGCTCTTGTCAGTTTTGCACACTATTAACTTGCCTAGGGATCATAAAAAACATTTAAATAAATAATTTGCCTGGTTAACAAGTGCATTTGCCTGTTGATTAATGTAGCTTTTTTACTTTTTCTCTCTTGCATCAAGAATTGAAACTACTAGTACAGAATCTTTTTCTTCAGTCTGATTATTGCTTTATTTTTAACATGGTATTTGACAGAATTCTACCCAATATTAGGACCAACTCTAGACACAATTATAATACAAACAAAATGTGGCTTGAGATACGTGTTTTATGATCAGTCACATTACTTCATATATGGACCTCATTTTTTTGGTGATGACTTGTAAGAGGTAGTTCTTAAACTATGAAAGTGTTGGCATTTGTCAGTGTCAGGCAGTTGAAATCAAATGAATTAACAGGTGAAGCTCAAAATAGCCTGTGACTATTAGAATGTCACAAAACTCATAAGTAGCTATAAAAATAACATACTAACATGGTTTATATAATCCTTTTTGTTTTTATCATACATTCATATATATTCTCAGGTTTTGTGGGGGGGGGTTTATTCTCAGTTTTTGCTAAGAAAACCATGTATGTTAAGGATGAGGGTTTTTTTTTTTTTTTATTTTGCAGTTCAGGAAACATTGAGAATAAGAGATATATCCACATAGGCACAACATATGTTGTATGATTTCTAGTCCATATTACATTACTGGAGTAAAGTATCATGAGTTAAAAAGGACATTTCCTATGTCTACATATGTAGGACTTCTAATATATATATATATGCCTTAAGAAAGGAATTGTTCTGGAACAGTCCCAATCAGATAGGAAAGTGATGTTTTTATAATAGAAGAATCTTTGAGAGAAATGCTTCAGAACTCTGGTTATAGTTTTTATTATTGAACTAATGAAAGTTATCTTTATTCTTTAAAACATTGTATTTAATGGCAGCCAGTCCAGGTATCCAATTTTCTTGTAATTGTCGAAGATGTTCATGTTTCTAAGATAGCCTCATGTTAAAAGATTGAATAATGAGTTGCATAAATTAAAAATCAAGCTGTATTATGACCAAATTTAAGAAATGGGCTTCTTTCTTCTACCAGAATGATGGCATTGAATACTGATGTCACCTGGAGGAAATATTTTAGTTGTTTGAGCTCTATTACAATAGTTCCTTGAAATTTATACCAAAAGAGAACTTTTAATGTTTAACTGGTTTTCATATTATTTCAAGAATGTAGTGACTCCTATAATAACATTATATTCAAGGTGAATGTAGTGACTCCTATAATAACATTATATTCAAGGTGAAGGAGAAAATTATGGTATTTTCAAGATGAGGAAAAAAAGTCTAACATCAGTTTAGTTTTTAAACTATTATGATCTATGTAGTAGAACAGTTAAACTGGCTATTGAATTTCTGTATTTGTGTTTCAGAAAATTTTTAGAAAAATTAAGGTTGTGAGTTCCTTAAAACATTATGTTCAGCAAATAAGATGCTTTGGGGGACCATTTAGGATTTAATAGTTTACATTTAAATATAAAGTTTATCTCAAAATATATTGGTTATGATATCTTGACAGGAAATACAGGCAGTTACTTACTAAGACTATTTGTGCTTTGTTGTTTAGTTTGTTACCAGTGAATTATAATCAGCTTCAAACTGGCATGAGTCACTATGAAAATAAGCACTGGTCTCTGTGTCATTGACTTTTTAAAAATCCAAGTAGAGGCCCACTACAAAGCAGATGGTAGATTAAATGAAAGTCAAACAAAAGGGGACCAGGGAGTTTTTAATAGGTGCTGTCTTTTTGGATTTAGTATTCAGGTAGAAGTGCTTGAAGAAACTTTTGAAATTATTCATTACAAGCAAAAATATTTTTGCCTTACTTTGTGATATATCATTCAACAAAATTTGAGTACTCTGTGCCAAACATTGAAAGAAAAGAGTTAAAAAAAAGAAGAAGAAGAAATGGAGGATAAATACATTAGTAAATATAGGCAAAAAACATTTTAACTAAGCATGCATTTATTGTATACATGCTAAATGCCAAGGGACATTGTGCTCAGTGCTAGAGACATGAATTTAAAGGATATCATGATTCCTGCTCTCGTGGAAGTCTCAGTCTATTTGGCAAGACAGACAACCTAAAAATTAAAGTTACACTATATTATAAAATAAATGCTGTAATAAAAGTAAGCACTAAGCAATAAGAAAACATACAGGAGGAAATGCTATAAGGGAACCTGGGAATCCTTCCCAGACAGGATACCTGAATGGTTTAGTAGAAGTTAGTAAGGCAAAGAAGGTATATTTCATATAGGTAGAGTAATGAGAACTTAAAAAGTGAGAGAATGCATGGAGGTCAAAGAACCACAAGTAATCAAATAAGGCTGGGATGGAAGTTTTTTTGTTTTTTGTTTTTTTAAAGGTATTTTATTGACAAAGGATGAGGCTAAATAGATGGGCAAAAGACAGACCCTTCTAAAGATTTGAAATTTTAATCTGAAATTGCTATTAAAGGATTTGTAGCAAGGAAGTGACATAATTAAGTCATAAATTTTAGTGACAAATTTTAGAAAGATCACTCTGGATGCTATGGAAAGCTAAAAAGATTTTCAATTATAGTTGGAAGCTCTTTGCAAGATAAGGATAAACATGAATAATTAGGTAAAAACAAAGCTCAAGAATTATTCATGTTTGCACAACTTGATTTTTTGAAGTGTTTAAACGGTAAAGCATTAGGTTCTTTATATAATTGTTACACACAGTAGTAGAATATTATATTCTTAGTATAACCCTGAGCTGATCAAATATAAGGATTTGAAAACTAATTAATAATTGTTGTAAATGCTGTCTGACCTCCAGTTTGCCTCATCGACTATTTAGTGTTGGTCCTTTTTGTACTAAATGAGATGATACTGCTAAGTGATGGCATTTATGCCCTATGTAGTCATGGTGTATTCTAGGTTGCCTGGCCCTACCTCCAGTGCTGGGTTTATAATTAAAATGACATATATTACAAAAAGAAAAGAGAAAATGAAACTCAGAAGGCCGGTAAGATTATGAAAGTTTGAGATATAAAAGGAATTAAGAGGAAAGGTAGAAAAAAAGTCCCTTCCCTAATTACTTCCTACACTGTAGCTTACCTCTTGTTCACATAAAATATTTTACTGTTGAAAAAGACATGTAAATAACTTTACAGGCTGTATAGCCCACCTCAAACATTTTTTAACTGTTGATAATATTTTTATTGCCTAAGAATAATACAATAACAAGTTCCATGATATTATAAAGGGTTCTCCCTTTTACCTTGAGGTAGGGGCCAGACTACCAGTTTGGACAGTATTATTTTTATTAGAAAATTCCAAAATAGATATCATAGTTACATGAGTACACATAAATTGATTTATAATTGAAACCACATAATATAACGCCGTAATCTATTTTTAAGAATTGAATATGCTTAATTTTGGAGTTTTAGCCAAACAGTATATGACATATAGTCATAGTTTATAGCATCCAAGTTATCAGCATGAACTCAGCAGGCTGAACCTTTCATAGTTACCAAAACTATTTAACTTATTCCATATGAGTGGTAAGCAAGCTTTGAAAAACTTTTATTTCCATTAATCTAAGTCTGAACTGTCATAAGAACAGGTTTCTACTACTCTATGTGCAAGCAACTAGCTTCACTTAAGGCACTTTGTCACTTTACTCCAAGACAAATATCTTCCTGCAGCCGAAAAAAAGTTAACCTATATGACCGTATGTCTGTGTCAGTCATTACATGTTCTAATTAATGGCTCTAGACATCTACTTGATAAAGTAATATTCGGTTCAAAATGAAGTCACATTTTATGGTATTATCAACTTAAAAAATTATTTCATCTTGAGATAAAATATTGTGGAAAAACTACCTCCGCCGTCTATTTTATTTTAAATCCTAAATTATTTAATTCAAAATGGAACAGAGCTGGAGAATTAATTTATTCATAATTTTAATCTTGCCATAAAGGAAAGTTGGATTGTTGTGTTATTAAAGAAGAGCTAGAAGAAGTAAGAACACAGCCAGAGTTCACATAAAAGTTTGTTTTCTGAGGTTCAACTGATCTGTACTCTCCCTTCTAAAAATGGTTGATCCAAAAGGAAAGTTTAGAAGGCTGCACTTTCATGATAAGGAACTGACAATGGAAGCAGTAAATACCTCTTTAAAGTTCATTTCTTGCTTGCCCTCTGTCTCAGTTTTTACCTACTCAGGCTAATTTGCAGATGCCTGGGATGATTAGACAATCCATAATTTCTACCAGTCAAGTAAAAGAAGGAAAGAAAATTCTGAGCTTCTCTCCCAGTTAACCAGTAGTTTGCTGTGGTTAAAATTAATGCAGATTTTACAGCAACAAATATTAGCGTTTTCATTTACTATAAGTAATTGACTTGAAATTTGGGAAATGAATAGTTGAGTACATCATTTGAGTGCTTATTTGATCCGTTACTTATTAGTGCAAGAGGCCATCATGTAAATTTTTTGCTGTATATTATCACTTTGTTTCTCTCTACATTTTAACATGTTTAACGTGTGGTTTCTTTTACTTGAAAATGTATTTTATTCTTTGCAGTGTTTGAGCAATACACCTCCACTTACTGAATATTTCCTGAATGATAAGTATCAAGAAGAACTGAATTTTGACAATCCCTTAGGAATGAGAGGTGAAATAGCTAAATCTTATGCTGAATTGATCAAGCAAATGTGGTCTGGAAAATTTAGCTACGTCACACCAAGAGCCTTTAAGGTTAGTATGGTAAATACATTTTCAACAAGGCCTATATCACACCCAAGAGGACAAAAATCTTTGGGAAAGGGGTAAAAAATCATAGCTATTACAATGGTTTGTGGCCCTCCAAAGGGACTCAGCACATAAATACATACACAGCATATATGGTATTAAATTTTCAGGGTGGGGCACATAATAGATGATTAATTTAAACTGTCCAAAAAGAGTTCTGGAGGTTGGTAAAGGAAATAATGAAATAAAGTTTGAGAAACACTGGTATGGTTCAAAATGACTACAGACAGCAGTGAGCATTTGCAGATTGTTTTAGAATACAGCACATCTCTAAGAAACCTATATAAATATTTTATACAAATGTAAAGACTAAATTTGGGCATGTCATTAAACTCTAAGAACTCTATTTTGCAAGTCATTATTGGTTTGAAAAATTATTGAAATGAAACTGGTCTGCAAAGTGAGCACTAAATATTAATTAAATATATTTTCAATATAATTCTTAAACTTCTATGTTTTTTCTTATTTGTGAGGTAGTTAATTCTTAGAATCAAAATCTCAAGTAATTTAGTTTGTCATTCAAATAAGAATTGAACTGAAATTTAGCTTTATATTGTTGAAGTTTTCCTAATTAATTATATGGGTGAGATTTATGAGAAATTTTAAACGTTTGAAGAAAATAAGCAGTTTTCAACCGTTTTTTTATTTGTTTTTTTGTGGTATGCGGGCCTCTCACTGTTGTGTCCTCTCTCGTTGCGGAGCACAGGCTCCAGACGCGCAGGCTCAGTGGCCATGGCTCACGGGCCCAGCCGCTCCGCGGCATGTGGGATCTTCCCGAACCGGGGCACGAACCCGTGTCCCCTGCATCGGCAGGCGGACTCTCAACCACTGCGCCACCAGGGAAGCCCTCAACCTTTTTTTATACAACTTAAATGATGTTCATATAGAACATGGACTGGGCCACATTTTATTAACTATGTACTAGTTCTTAAAAAATAAAAGACAAATCAAAAGAAGTCCTGCATTTATCTTCCTTAACTTTCCAAACTTAGGACAAACTAGTTCAGACAAGTCATTTCTCAACCCTTATCCGTGATTCCAATTAGTTTCATTTTACAAGATGTTCTCAATTATGTGTAAATAGGTCCTTGATATCTGACTTTTTTCTTTTGCATTTCTTCTCAGTCTCATCAAAAAAATACTTAGCACTGCAAAGACTGGGAAAATTATATATGAACATGAATATTCTTTTTATCTCTATGAGATTTATCCTCTCTTTACACACAGAAATTAAATGAGAGCATTGTACTTTTTTTTTTTTTTGCATTGTACTTTTTTCAAGTGACCCAGAAATGTTACTGAATTTTAAGTCTTTAGTGTTTCCCAATCCTTCGTACAAAACTATACCATATTTTCTCAATGTTCTCTCCTTAGTCAGCATTTCTTTTCTATTTTACAGATTAGTTATCATTATTAAAATATTTTTAGATATGTAATTCTTTACATGTATTTATCCATATGTAATTATCATATCTGCATATGACTGCAAAAGTGCCACAAGTTGATTTGAGTGTTACACATAAATTTTAGGAAGTAGGTGAATTCACAAATATGGAATCTGTGAATAATGAAAATTGACTATATATTTTTTAAATCAATCTTGTCCCTAGAACTGATTTTATAGTTTTGCTTCTCTTACAGACACAGGTAGGACGTTTTGCACCTCAGTTCTCTGGATACCAGCAACAAGACTGTCAAGAACTATTAGCTTTCCTATTAGATGGACTACATGAGGATTTGAATAGAATTAGGAAAAAACCATATATACAGTTAAAAGATGCTGATGGAAGACCAGATAAGGTAAATTTAACCATATTATTGTCACCATTGTTATAATAATGTGGTATCTCTTTGTAATATGTGTCTGTTTTCCTTACAGGTAGTTGCTGAAGAAGCCTGGGAAAACCATTTAAAAAGAAATGATTCTATCATAGTAGATATATTTCATGGCCTTTTTAAATCAACTTTAGTTTGTCCTGAATGTGCTAAGATTTCAGTAACATTTGATCCTTTTTGTTACTTGACACTTCCATTGCCCATGAAAAAGGAACGTACCTTGGAAGTTTATTTAGTTAGAATGGATCCACTTACGAAACCTATGCAGGTAGGAAGTGATTAATTTCTTTGCATTTGTTATTTTTTAAAAGATTAGTGTTGAGTCCTTATGCCTCAAGTACAGTTCGATAATAAGCTGTTTTGCATAAGAGATTTTTTACACTAATTAGTACAACTTTTCAGAACCTTGAAAGGGTGAGGGATGTGTAAAGTATCATTATTTGTCATGTAAAAACAAAATTCTCAAAGACTTTTTCTTATCAAAGAAAAATGAGAGGTGGTTTGATTTTACAATATTGGTATGAATATTAGCTTACAAAGATTAATAACATAGTAATTTCCCAGTTTTCCAATTTGAACTTTCTTTAATGTTCATTGTAATATTTTTCCTACTGGCTGTTGGAAGAGAAACTAATACTTGCTATACATTTTGATTCATATAATGATAAGATAATGGTATATTTATTTTTTTAACATCTTTATTGGAGTATAATTGCTTCACAATGTTGTGTTAGTTTCTGCTGTATAACAAAGTGAATCAGTTATATGTATACATATATCCCCATATCCCCTCCGTCTTGCATCTCATTCCCACCCTGCCTATCCCACCCCTCTAGGTGGTTACAAAGCACCAAGCTGATCTCCCTGTGCGATGCAGCTGCTTCCCACTAGCTATCTATTTTACATTTGGTAGTGTATATATGTCAGTGCTACTCTCTCACTTCATCCCAGCTTACCCTTTGCCCTCCCTGTGTCCTCAGGTCCATTCTGTACATCTGCATCTTTATTCCTGTCCTGCCCCTGCCTTTTTTTTTTTTTGATTCCATATATATGTGTTAGCATACAGAATTTGGTTTTCTCTTTCTGACTTACTTCGCTCTGTATGACAGACTCTAGGACCATCCACCTCACTACAAATAACTCAATTTCATTTCTTTTTATGGCTGAGTAATATTCCATTGTATATATGCGCCACATCTTCTTTATCCATTCACCTGTCGATGGACACTTAGGTTGCTTCCATGTCCTGGCTATTGTAAATAGTGCTGCAGTGAATATTGTGGTACATGACTCTTTTTGAATTATGGTTTTCTCAGGGTATATGCCCAGTAGTGGGATTGCTGGGTTGTACTGTAGTTCTATTTTTAGTTTTTTAAGGAACCTCCATAGTGGCTGTATCAATTTACATTCCCACCAAGAGTGCAAGAGAGTTCCCTTTTCTCCACACCCTCTGAGGCATTTTGGAGATTAATCCTTTGTCAGTTGCTTCATTTGCAAATATTTTCTCCCATTCTGAGGATTGTCTTTTTGTCTTGTTTATGATTTCCTTTGCTATGCAAAAGCTTTAAAGTTTCATTAGGTCCCATTTGTTTATTTTTGTTTTTATTTCCATTTCTCTAGGAGGAGGGTCAAAAGGATCTTGCTGTGATTTATGTCATAGAGTGTTCTGCCTGTGTTTTCCTCCAAGAGTTTTATAGTGTCTGAGCTTATATTTAGGTCTTTAATCCATTTTGAGTTTATTTTTGGATATGGTAGTAGGGAGTGTTCTAACTTCATTCTTTTACATGTAGCTGTCCAGTTTTCCCAGCACCACTTATTGAAGAGGCTGTCTTTTCTCCATTGTATACTCTTGCCTCCTTTATCAAAGATAAGGTGACCATATGTGGGTAGGTTTATCTCTGGGCTTTCTATCCTGTTCCATTGATCTGTATTGCTGTTTTTGTGCCAGAACCATACTGTCTTGATTACTGTAGCTTTGTAATATAGTCTGAAGTCAGGGAGCCTGATTCATCCAGCTCCATTTTTCTTTCTCAAGATTGCTTTTGGCTATTCAGGGTCTGTTGTGTTTCCATACAAATTGTGAAATTTTTTGTTCTAGTTCTGTGAAAAATGCCCTTGGTAGTTTGTTAGGGATTGCACTGAATCTGTAGATTGCTTTAGATAGTAGAGTCATTTTCACCATGTTGATTCTTCCCATCCAAGAACATGGTATATCTCTCCATCTGTTTGTATCATCTTTAATTTCTTTTCATCAGTTTCTTATAGTCTTCTGCATATAGGTCTTTTGCCTCCTTAGACAGGTTTATTCCTAGGTATTTTATTCTTTTTGTTGCAGTGATAAATGGGAGTGTTTCCTTAATTTCTCTTTCAGATTTTTCATTATTAGTGTATAGGAATGCAAGAGATTTCTGTGCATTAATTTTGTATCCTGCTACTTTACCAAATTCATTGATTAGCTCTAGTAGTTTTCTGGTAGCATCTTTAGGACTCTGTATGTATAGTCTCATGTCATCTTCAAATAGTGACAGTTTTACTTCTTCTTTTCCAATTTGGATTCCTTTTATTTCTTTGTCTTTGTTTGTTTGCTGTGGCTAAAACTTCCAAAACTATGTTGAATAATAGTGGCGAGAGTGGGCAACCTTGCCTTGTTCCTGATCTTAGAGGAAATGGTTTCGATAATGGTATATTCAAATACCTGTAATTTTTAGGCATCTTAAGAACCTGGAAAAGAAGTGGAAATTTAGTTAGGCTAAAAATACTTGTTTCAATAATGTTCTAATCTTTTAACAGTTTAGGTTATCAAATAACACTTAGTCTATGCAAGAGCCCTGTGCTAGACCTTAATATCAGTTGTCTGCCTGATTCCATTGCCTAGTGTTATAATTGGATTATTTTATATTTTATGGAGCAAAACACTATATTTTCTCCCTTTATTAATCAGTTAATCGTTTTCTGATGCTTGACCCTCCCTAATAAAAGTATTTCATTACTTTTCTTCCTTCTGTTACCCTAATTTCTATTATAGCACTTACCAAATTTTATTATGACCTTTGGTTTACTTTAACTTTTGTCCCCAGACCATGAATTCTTTGAAGAAAAGGACTTTGTATATCTTTGTATTCCCAACCCTCATGACTTAGAAGTGTTCAAAAATTTTATTCATTCAAATGGGCACCTACTGACTGTAAAGCTCTGGTAAACAAAACAGACATAGTTCCAACTTTAGAAGATTCTTTACTAAAGATCTTAGTTTAGGGTTCCAGCCAGAAGTGCAGTTTGTTAGAGCCTGTTAGTCGTATTAGTCTGCTCGGGCTGTCATAACAAAATACCATAGACTGAAGGACTTAAGCAACAGAAATTTATTTCCCCACAGTTCTGGAGGCTAGAAGTCTAAGACAAGAGAGCCAGCCTGGTGGTTTCTAGTGCAGACTCTTCCTCACTTACAGATGGCCGCCTCCTCTGCTGTGTCCTCACAGGGCAGGGAGAGAGACTGGGAGCACAAGCTTTCTGGTGTCTCTTCTTACAAGGATGCTAATCACATCATGAGGCCCCCACCTTCATGATCTTATCTAAATCTCTCAAAGGTTCCATCTCCAAATACCATCACATTGGTTGTCAGGGCTTCACATAGGAATTTTGAGATGACAGAATTCAGTCCATAGCAGTGTTCATGAAATCTTTATGAAAAGTATGCTTTGAACAAAATTGTCATCGTGCCATTCATTTAGTGGAAGTGTTTGGGTTTACTGTCAACAGGGCACAGAATATGAAGTATTCATAAAAATATAGTACTTTCATCCAAAATAATTAAAGTTGGTAGAGACTAGTCATGTACTCAGTTATGCAAATTTCACCCATTTCTTTTGCTATTTATCTATTTGCTTCATGAACTCATTGAACCTGGTATCTTCATGTCAGTATTTCATCCAGCAGTGCTGAGAATATTTTAGAGAACAAGAGAGACATGGCACTTGCCCTTATCCATGAGCAAGGTTAATAAATACCTGCTTTTATTTTTGGCCAGGGGCATATATGTTCACATGTCTAAAATCACATCCTTTAGATACTCACTTATTCACTTGTTTAGAAGTATAGGATTTTTAACATTCTTTTCAATGGAGAGAAGGTATAGCAATACTAAACTACATCCTTAACTTCTCTAGTTTGTAACTTTACAAATATATGCCAGTGAGTATAATGGAATAAGAGAGGAGTATAAAAAATGAGTAAAAATTTATTGCAACATAAAATAAATGTACTCTATTTCTCTATACCCATTTGTTAAAGATAGTACTTTCCCATGCCAATAATATAACATCTATTATGTAGAAGCAAATTGAAATCAAATTACAGATTAACCTGGAAAGTATGTGTTGAATGGTCTTCTGTAATTTGGGTTATAAATTATTTTTCCAGCAATGTGAATTTCACTAATTTACCTCTTTTCTCACTTGGTGACCAGAAACATAAATTTGTGGAGGTTAGAGCCGTGATCAGCACAGAGGAATTGTGATTTTTTTTTCCTCTTGGAGACAGTAACAACTCAAATACAAAATGATCACCTCATTAACACTGTGCTTTAACCAGCTCTAGAGGAAAAGGGAATTAGCTAGGTTAGCCCACTTGATGAGTTTTCCCATCACTGAAGGTGATTTGAGTCATGGAAGTTTATTTGTAATTGTGTTGAACATGTGTTATGTATTGGACTCACACACTGTGCAAGATGCTGGAAGTACAAGGGTGTTCCTAGTCATTGTTCTCAAGAAGCTTTTCATACAGTGTGAAAAGTGCTCTGACAGGGTGCTGTAGGGATATACAGAAGGAATAACCTACCCAAAGTGGTGATGATGCCTTTGCTGAATCCTGAAGGGTGATTAGGTTTTAAAATTAATCACATGAAAGTTGGGAATAAAGTATTATATAGAACAAGAGAGTGACACGTACAAAGGGCTGAAGGCAAAAGAGAATGTGGCCCACTTCTGGAAACTACAAGCAGATAATATGGTAAGCAGAAGCTAGATCACAAAGAACGTTGATGCTTTCATAGGAAGTTTGGACTTCATCCTAAAAGACTAAAGGAGCCATTAAAGTGTATTAAGTATAAAGAGATTGTGTGGTCAGATTTGTATTTCAGAAAGAACATTCTGGCTAGTGCAGAGATTGGATTGGACGGGCTTAGATCAGATGTACTAAGACCAGGTAGGAGGTTTTTGCAGTGAGGAGATGACAGAGGACAAGGGCTTGAACTCTTAAGCTAAGTGTCAGGATGGCAGTCAGATAGAAGAACCAGTTGAATATAGGAGGTAAAAATGTATTAAGAGTATTCAAGTTTATTGAATTGGAAAACTGAGAGAGAATGGTACTATTTGTTTTAATGGGAGATATAGGAAGAAAGGTTTAAGAAGAAACCTATTTTAGTATTGGATATGTTGGCCTAACATGACCTAAATCTGTGTTTAGTATTGGACAAGTTGAGATTCATGAGGAAAATTTAGGAGAGATATCAATAAGCCTTGACTTTATGTATGTAGACTAGAGGAGAGAGGTCTGTGCTTGAGATATAAATTGGGTGGTGAGCTCTATGAAGATGGTAGTGAATGTCTTAGAAGGATGAGATCACCCAAATGATCATCTAAATCAGAACTGTTTTAAAAAAAAAAAAGGGCCATATTAATAATTATACCAGGACATCAGGCTAAGCTAGGACTCGCCAAAGCAAACTGGGATATATTGTCACCTAGTCTAAGGAAAGCATATAGAATCAAGAAGGCTGAGGATAAAACTCTGAAGGATAATGCTAGAGGAAGCAGTAATGCTGCAGAGAGTTCAATAAAGTAAGGACTGGTAAAGATTTGGTTAAATGATAGTATTGACAGCCTTGGTAACAGGTTAAATAAAGAGGTGAAGGCAAAAGCCAGGAGTGGATAAATAAGTGAATGAGAGATAAAGAAGTTACGATAGTCAGTGTAGACATTACTTTACAAGGTTATTTATAAAGCAGAGGAGAAAGGGAGATAATTAGTGGAAAATTATTAGAAAACAGTGAGAGACTGTTTTGTTTTTTGAGACTTGTATACAGTTCAGTGCTTTTATAAGTCAAGATAAAACGAAATAAAGGATAATTGCTGGGCTTATGTTCTAGAGCAGCGGTCCCCAGCCTTTTTAGCACCAGGGACCGGTTTCATGGAAGACAGGTTTTCCACGGAACGGAGGCAAGGGTGGGATGGGGTGGGGGATGGCTCAGGCAGTAATGTGAGCGATGGGGAGTGATGGGGAGCGATGGGGAGCGGCAGAGGAAGCTTCGCTCGCTCACCTCCCGCTGTGCAGCCTGGTTCCTAACAGGCTGCGGAACAGTACTGGTCTGCGGGCCTGGGGGTTGGGGACCCCTGTTCTAGAGGAGGCAGAAAAGGATAGATGCCAGTGTTAGCCTTGAATGGGGAAGAGTAACACCTGATTCTCTTTCCTTGTGTCAAAAGAGACAGAGAAAAGGACCTTTTAGACTCAAGTTTGTAAGGGGAACAGTAAGTTGGAGATTTTCCTATCCAGTAGCCTATATTTTTCTCAGTGAAATAGGTATTCTGCTGATAGTGAGGGGAGAAGTGGTAAAATTAAAGGCCTAAGAAATGGTGAAGATTTTAAATAGTTATTGAGAAAAATAAGAGAATAAGCGAATAAAGGCTACACAGAAGAATTTCTGGCTGTTGTTGAAGGATCAGCTGAGATTGAGCACTGTGAGTCTGTAGTACACCAGTCTCTGAAGTTGAGCAGTTTATTCCAGCAATCTAAACAACTCTGAGAAAGTATAGCAAGAATAAAACTGAATAACAAAGTAATTAAAGTTTTTGCAATGAGTGGTTAAAGGGATGAATCATGGGGGTGGAAGGGCATGGACATAGTAGGGAGCTGATAAACTAGGAGAAAATTGAGAATTAGAAGGACTAGATATCTCAGTACAAGCCAAGAATAGGAAAGAATGAGTTTCCAGGAAAAGTAAATAGTGATTAAACAGTTAAGAGTCTAAGATGTCAGAAGTGGTGCAGGAGATGGCAAGGTCCAAGAAGTGAACTACAGTTGAAGCAAGTGTAGGTCTTTGAATTGAGGAGTCAGGGAACAATAAGATAAACCATCCATGTGGACTTTTGTCACCCAGGATGATGCCAAGATTGGAGACAAGACACAGTGAGCCAGATGCCACCGTGAATGTGAGGAAGCAACCAAAAGGTCCATCTCACATAGTGAATATTTTCCAAAGTAATAAATGTATTATTTTTTTTTGTTTTTTAGTACAAAGTGGTTGTCCCCAAAATTGGAAACATACTTGATCTTTGTACAGCGTTGTCTGCTTTGTCAGGAGTACCTGCAGATAAGGTAGGATGTTTCTGGGTTTAAAGTATGTAAGTTGGAATTTAGTTTTTCACTGTTGTAAAACCAGCTTAATAGAAATTTATTTCCTTTTAGATGATAGTTACTGATATATACAATCATAGATTTCACAGAATATTTGCAATGGATGAAAACCTTAGTAGTATTATGGAACGGGATGATATTTATGTGTAAGTATGAAATCTATTGTGCAAATATTACTTGAGAAAAAATTGAAAAGAAATATCATAAAATTTTCAGAGTTTATAGTCAATTTTATCCTTGTAGGTTTGAGATTAACATCAATAGAACAGAAGATACAGAGCATGTGATTATTCCTGTTTGCCTGAGAGAAAAATTTAGACACTCAAGTTACACCCACCATACTGGTTCTTCACTTTTTGGTCAGCCTTTTCTTATGGCTGTACCACGAAACAACACTGAAGATAAACTCTATAATCTTCTGCTTGTGAGAATGTGGTAAGTGCCAAACAAGTCTACATTAACAAAATAAAATACTAAATAGCTAATAAAGGTAAACATGCAAGGTACTATCAGAATATAATTAGTTGTCTGTATTATTTCAGCTTTGTTTAGATGGGTAGCAATGTAAGAAATCACATTATAGTCTAATCCAGTTTCTTGATCATGTAAAGCACATTACTGAGGTAATTTTAAACCCAGGAAGCATAAATTCTTTTAGTTGTTTTACACCAAAAGTTTACAGTTGGAAGAAAATAGGAATTTATCATGTTTGCACTCTGAAATCATAACAAATGTCATGTGCTTCATTTCTTTATACACCGTGCTCATACTGATAACAAGAACTCATACTAATAAATATTTTTATTTAAAAGGATAAACTTTCATGGTTGATCCTTTTGCAAGGCAACACCTTTTTGTTTTCCTAAAACCTTGATTTGAATTATAACGTAATCAAGAATGCCATTTGCTCCCTTTCTTTTATCCTTTATAGCTAACATATTTAGTTTTCTTTCTTGCATACCTATTTTAATATTGTAGTCCCATAAACCATACATAAAGATGACATTATAAACTATAAGTGGTCTTAGCAATAATATATATATATCATCTAAATGAGGATCTTTATAAAATAATTTTATGTCAAGAAATTATTTGCCACAAACTTTTAACATATAAAAGAAAGATGTTAAAACCCTAGAAGTAACAAATTAACTTATTTTTATAAAGACAGCCAAACACAAATGATTACAGTATCATATCTTGAGTTTGAATTTATCATTGAATCCACTAATGACCACTGTTAATTGTATTTAGAGATTTTGTTTTATTAAAAGAATGAAAAATTTTTTTTAAGTTTTTGCCTTTATAGGACTGAACTTGTTTGATTTCTGATTTTATTTAAGCCGATATGTCAAAATATCTACTGACTCTGAAGAAACCGAAGGATCCCTACACTGCTGTAAGGACCAAAATATTAATGGGAATGGCCCAAATGGCATACATGAAGAAGGCTCACCAAGTAAGACTTCCCTATTAAATTGTAAAAACTTTTCACTTGGGTTATTGCTGCAGAGAAAAATTAAGAGGATGGGGATTAAGGAACTAAACAATATTTGCAAGCCTGGGAAAAATAGTGTTAGTATTAATAAGTTTTAAATGTAACATTGGGTTTATTTAAAGATTTCTAATATCTAATTTTAGGTGAAATGGAAACAGATGAGCCAGATGATGAATCCAGCCAGGATCAAGAACTTCCCTCTGAGAATGAAAACAGTCAGTCTGAAGATTCAGTTGGAGGAGATAATGATTCTGAAAATGGATTATGTACTGAGGAAACTTGCAAAGGTCAACTCATGGGACACAAAAAACGATTGTTTACATTCCAGTTCAACAACTTAGGCAATACTGATATCAACTACATCAAAGATGATACCAGGCATATAAGATTTGATGATAGGCAGCTTAGGCTAGATGGTAAGTATTTGTGGAAAATGGCTTAAACACTAAACTTGAGCGCGTGTTACTTTTTTTAGGTGAAACCATGAAATTCAGCACTATCATGAAAAATAACATTTATGTATCTATCTACATTTTTAAATGAAAAGCCTTCATTTCTAAGTATACTAAAACACATGTCGGTGTTTATTAAATGAAGGTTGGACTTATGCTTAAGTTTTTTTTAGCTCTAAAGTATCTTAATGGCTTGGAAACAGCTATTTACCCTGATCACCTAGTGCAAGTAGAAGAGACTGCTATTTGTTTATTCTGGTATATATCTTAACATTAAAATATATTCGTTTTTAACATTAAGGCATATTAAATCTTAAAGAAAAAATATGTTTTCCACCTTAGAAAGATCTTTTCTTGCTTTGGATTGGGATCCTGATTTGAAAAAAAGATATTTTGATGAAAATGCTGCTGAGGTAAGTCATCAGTCATTCCTTCTTTATCTTTCCCTGTTGATCACACTGTTTTGTTACACTCTTTTGCTTCTACCAGCTATGTTTATTTTGCAGTAAAAAATTGGTTATGTGCTAAAGGAGAAAAGGCTTGTTGGTTTTGAAACTGCTTTCTGTTTAAACTTCCTGGTTGTCCATATAGGTGTGTATACAGGAATTATTAGAAGTGTAGTGTAAATCTCAGCTGAAATATGCTTTGATTTTTTTGAGAACATTTAGGAGTTTTTCATTACTATTCATAGTAATATGGTATCACTAAAATGAGTTTTGTTTCATTTGTTTTCTTAACTCAAGAAATACTTCTCTTTAGGATTTTGAAAAACATGAAAGTGTGGAATACAAACCTCCTAAAAAACCCTTTGTGAAATTAAAAGATTGCATTGAGCTTTTTACAACAAAAGAAAAGCTGGGTGCTGAAGATCCCTGGTAAGAGACAATATTAAATAATTGTTTCTAATTATTTTTTAAGGATTTATACTGAGGTATGTGGTACATCAAATTGAAAAAGTGATAATTAAATTCCCTTTGATATTTTTAACAATAAGCATTTCTTTATCTGCTAATAATGTATTAAGAGGGATGAAAATGTCTTTAAAAGTATTATTATAATGTTAAGCTTTAATTTTGTTACTGTATTTTCCATAATAGCCATTTTACTGTGAATAATTAATTTTAGTTACATTTTCCCAAGAACTTTTAGCTGTGCAGCTATTTCAAGAGAAGCTTTTTTAGGAAAATCACAATATGTTTTGTGGTATTACTAATTCCATTAGAGTCCAGAAGTTTTGAGATTTTTCTAATGCCTGTATCTCAGCACAGTTTTATAATACATCCATGTCTTTCTAGCATACTGTAATGTAAATAATCTAGCCCTCATTATTTCTTTGAATACTTATTTACATATTCATTTTTAATAGTTAAATCTATTTGGAAAATCTATTGATGATAAAAATAGAAGTTCCTATCTGTTATATATTAGGCATTACCTAATATTACCTCTAACATTATCTCTAACAAGCTTTAAATATTTCTCTTTATTTTTAGGTATTGTCCAAATTGTAAAGAACATCAGCAAGCCACAAAGAAATTAGATTTATGGTCCCTGCCTCCAGTACTTGTGGTACATCTCAAGCGATTTTCTTACAGTCGATACATGAGAGACAAGTTGGATACCTTAGTTGATTTTCCTATCAAGTAAGTTCTGATTGTGCTTCATAAACATTGGGCACCTCTAGCTTTTTTTTAGACATTAGGTAACTTTGCACACAAATTTTAGGGGGTTTTTTTTTTTATCTATTTACTTTTACATATAGTTGACTTTAAATATTATATTGGTTTCATGTATACAGCATAGTGATTTGATGTTTTTATACCTTACACAGCATACAAAATTATTATAATACTACTGACTATATTTTCTGTGCTACATACTAAGTCTCTTTGACTTATTTTATAGCTAGTAGTTTGTACCTCTTAATCCCCTTCACCTTTTTCACCCATCCCCCCACCTTCTTCCCTCTGGCAACCACCAGTTTGTTCTCTGTATCTGTGAGTCTGTTTCTGTTTTGTTATATTTGCTCGTTTGTTTTTTTAGCGTCCAATCTCAGTTTTTGAGTGTATTTTTGGGTACTTCTGACAATTTGTGTGGATCGGTAACAATTTTTATTCCTTCTTAAGAGGTCTTTCAAAGATCAAAGAGAAAATATATTTTTTAAAAAACAGAGTAAGACTCTTTCTATGTTACATTATCTTATGAGTTCACTGGCTCTGTTTATAAATCTAAGATACTTCATGGGATCTTAGTGATTTTCTTTTTCCCAGGACTTATGTCATCATTAATCCTCAATTATTTCTAAATGCTTTTTTTAAAAGACTAATGTGAAAACAGAATAATGGAATTGCTTAGAAGGAGGATGATGCAGTAGTGTAATAAGTCATCCCTATTGTCATCCTTCAGTATTCTTATTGCAGCATCCAGAGTATGACATCCTATTTGTAAAAATGTGTAAAGAAGTCTGGAGACAGCATCTTGGTAGCCTTTTTTGTTTTTCTTTTAAGCTTTCACTAAACATAATTGAGAATTCAGAAGGACAAAAAGGGAATAGTGTATCTTCATTCATGGAGTCCAGGACTTTATCACACGCTATCTTGTGACAAGAACATGCTACTCTCCCATTTCGCTAAAAAAAAATTGGTAGTATTCTTTCATATTTCATGATATTTGTGCACCAAATTTACTTAATACAGTTAGTAAGTAAACAAATACTGAAGGCAGGTGTGTGTGCATGCAGAGGTGATTAGAAGGAAATAGGTGATGTAATATTGAAAACATTCTTTGGATTGCTTATTCTAATTGGTGTTTATAAATTTAAAATTGAAAACGTTTTACAATTATAGAACAAAAAATGCTAATTTTCTCTTTAACAAAACAAAATTATGAGCCATCAAAGTTTTCAAGAATACAGCATTTTGAAAATGTGAGTACAAGATGAAACAAAAGTAATGATAAGCTAGGACCTTTTAGAGCTGTATTTGAAATTTAGAATCATAATTGCTTTTTAATTATGTAAATACAAGAAGAATAACCAGAAATAATGATAAGCTATAAAATGGTCATATTCCAGTTTCATGCATGCTAGATTATATAAACAGTGGGTTGTATTGCAGAGAATGTTACCCGTTTAGGTTACAGAGGTCATCAAAACCTGAAAAATATAGAATAGATATTGGGGTTATATTTAAATATATACTTATATTTAAATTATGATAAAATTTCTAAAAAAGTTGTTTTTCACTGTCCCTTTATTCTTCCTTAACTAAATCATTTCTGAAAATGACTTTAAAAAATAAAAGAACCCAAATGGTAAATGGTGATGTCTGTATTTCCTCATATACTAAGAGAGAAATGTATTAGCATGAAAACATTAATCTGAATAACAACAATCATTGGAGAATTTTTAAATTCTCAATCCCTAAGAAAATTTTTGCCAAAACATTCAAATCTCAAGGGTATTTATATAATTTGTTTTATAAAGTTATTTGGCTCTTAGTAATTTCTTTAGTGAGATAGATAGATGGGAATACACTTAAATGAGAGTCAAACAACACTGACAAAGGAGAGTAGAATTCATTACATTTAGGGAAAAACATAAAACTAACTTGATCTCTTTTTTAAACAGTGATTTGGATATGTCGGAATTCCTAATTAACCCAAATGCAGGTCCTTGCCGCTATAATTTGATTGCTGTTTCCAACCACTATGGAGGGATGGGAGGAGGACACTGTAAGTTGATAGTTTACCGTTTCACTAAAATCATGGTGTTTGATAACTCCAGACTTTTTTCCTTAAGGTATTTATTACTTCTTAAAGGGAAAATGTGAGATGTGTCTTACATATAGTAGTCATTCAATAGATATTGATTAATGAATGAATCAGCTTTTGAACCTTTTTTTTTTTTAACATCAAGAGTAGAGGATTGAGTTAATCATACTCCATAGTTCAAAGCACAGGAAATCACTAGTCCATTCAGAGCTCCTGTCCTTCCCCATTCTCCTTCCCCTTCCGTTTCTAACTTGTTTGATGTATGAGCTCTCCTGAATCGTGCATCATTGTTAATTTACATGATTGTTACTCTGCTGTGGATCTTATTTTTCTCTCTTGACACTTAAGACTTCTCCATATTACTTTGTGTCAATTTAATTCATTGCTTCTAACCACTCATGATTTATATATCTACCATATTTTATTTCTCTATTCGCTTCATAGTGGACATCCAAATTACCTTTAACTTTCTACCACCACAAGAGCAATAAACATCATTATGGTCTCCTACGTGAGAATTTCATTGAGCTACATACCCAGATGTAAGATTGCTGGGTTATAGAGTAAAGTACTGTGAGATGGCTCTCCAGGACGGTTATACCAGTCTGTGCTCTCCAATTGATAGGTTTTTCTGTTGAACCAGCATTGCATTCTGGGATAAATCCTAGTCTTGAAGTATTTTTTAGTATACCCAGTTGGATTTGGTTAGCTGATTTTATTTAGGATTGTTAAAATTTAATTCATAAATGAAATGATACTGCAATTTTTTTATATTGTTCTTACTTTGGAATCAAGATTACAGTCTAGCCTAATGAAACAGGCTGGGATACTTTACACTTTTTCTATTTCCTGGGGCAGCTAGTATAATATAGGAATTAACTATTCATGAAAGTCTAGTAGAATTCACCTGTAAAACTATCTGGGCTTTACAGTCATAAATTTTTCTATTTATGTCATGCTTACTGAAGTATATTCAGTTTTCTTTTTCCAAAATGTGTACATTTTGGCATTCTCCATTTTTCTAAAAATATATGTTTTCCAATATATTTGAGAGTAGTTGTTTGTAATACTCTTGTGCTGTATTTTTTTTTTTTTTTTTTTTTTTTTTTTTTTTTTGCGTTACGCGGGCCTTTCACTGTTGTGGCCTCTCCCGTTGCTCCGGACGCACAGGCTCAGCGGCCATGGGTCACGGGCCCAGCCCCTTCGCGGCATGTGGGATCTTCCTGGACCGGGGCACGAACCTGTGTCCCCTGCATCGGCAGGCAGACTCTCAACCACTGTGCCACCAGAGAAGCCCTTGTGCTGTATTTTTGTCCCTTTTTTGTTCTTTTCTGTCTTGTCAAAGAATTAGCTTTCTATTTTATTACATTTTTCTTATTGTTATACATGTATGTATTCTATCTCATTGATTTCTTCTCTTCCCTTTGATATATTTTTCTTCTTGTTAATTTGGGTTTGCTCTGTTTCTCTTTTTCCAGCTTCTTGTGTTGAATGCTTATTAACTTTTTGTTTTCCTTTTGTTCCCCTCTATTGAAGGCTATAATTAAAGCTGTAGATTTCCCTTTAAATATTCCTTTATCACTATTCCGTAAATATTGAAATGTAGTATTCATTGTCTTTCAATTCTATATATGTCTTTAGTTTCCTTTATAATTTTCTGATTATCCCAAGATTATCTCATCATATGCTTTTTCAAATATATGGTTTTATAAAGCTGTCCTTTGTTTCTTAATTTTAATTTTATTTCATAGCATTTAGGGGCATTATCTATATTATATTAATCCTAGGAGTTTATTAGGGCTTCCATGGGGCTTAATATATGGTCTGTTCCTTAAATGTTTGTGTACTTGAAAAGCATACGTATTCCCCATTTAAGCATAGAGTTCTATATTTCCGTTACAGTTAATCTGATCAGTTGTATGCAAATCATCACTATCTCTGGTTATTTTTGATGTTCATTCTTTTTCTGAGAGGAATTTGTCAGGACTCCTACTGAAGTGTTGATTTATCCGTTTCTTCTAACAGTTTTATTAATTCTTTTGCATTATTAGTTGCATTTATGTTTAAAATGGGTAGCTCTTCTTTCTCTATTGTTCCTTTTACCAGAATTTGATATTCATTTTTCGTTTTGTCTTTTTCTCAGAATTACAAATATTAATTTAGCTTTCTTTTGATACCATGATTTCGTTTGCAAACTCTGTGTGCCTTTTTGTTAGATTTGTCTCTTATAAATCTATATTATTGTTAAATCTTATCTTTTTATTTTCAGACTTATTGGTCTGAAAATATGTTTCTTTAAATTTGGGAGTGTGGTGGTCTTGATTTCATATTGACAAATTTATAATCCATATTGGGTTCCACCCAAAAGAACAATAATTTTGTTTAAGAGGGGTAGAACTATTTAGAAGACAAAGCCTATAAAGTCACTTTTTAGAAACTATGACAGCAAATAATTGTTTTGAGTACATTTTGCAACTTTGTTTCCTCAGTTACTGGATAGTTTATACAAAGTATGGATGGGAGCAGTGGGCATTTTTTTTTTTAACTTAAAGATAAAGTAGATCTTTAAAATTTGTGCAGATCAATTGATCGTTTTTTACCTTTCCTTTGCTCTGTACTTTTGTTAAAGACTGGAAAAGATTCTGGTGTAAAAACCTCTACAAATCAATGAGATAATATTGTTGGAAAAATATTAGTCATAGAAAATTTAAATTTTGGTTGAAAATTCAAACTTTGGAATCAGAAACAGGCCTGAGTTTAAATCCTGACTCTGCTACCTAACCGCTATACTGTTGGACAAATTAAACTTCTCTTGATGCCTCCCTTTCCCCATCTCTAAAATCAGAAGAATAGTAATCATAGTACCTTCTTTTGAGATAATACATGTAAAGTGCATAGCACTGTGCCTGATACACCAGAAGCACTACATAAATGTTAATCACAAGTTATTGTCATTAGTATTGTTATTCTGTGAATTAAAAAATAATAAATCTGTCCTGTTTGTCCCTGGGATGAAAAAAGTCACATATTTCAACTTATATGAAAGTATCGTAGGCTTCTAGTTTGTAGGAAATTATTCTAAAAACCTTTAATCATTGGAATCAGTTAAATACATGAAAGACAGGTCTTATATAGATGATTATCATGTAATTTTAATAGGTATTCCCTATATTAGATGGTTTTAAAGTTTTGAGGGTTCCCTCCCAGGAAACCACAGCTCATTTAAGTCACAGAAGCAATTATATTTTTTCATTAGATACTGCTTTCGCAAAAAATAAAGATGATGGAAAATGGTACTACTTTGATGACAGTAGTGTCTCAACTGCATCTGAAGACCAGATTGTGGTAAGTGTGTCTTTTATTCCTGAAAATCAAGGAATCTACTGTTTTAAAAGGGGCCCATGGGGCTTCCCTGGTGGCGCAGTGGTTGGGGGTCCGCCTGCCGATGCGGGGGACGCGGGTTCGTGCCCCGGTCTGGGAGGATCCCATATGCCGTGGAGCGGCTGGGCCTGTGGGGCATGGCCGCTGGGCCTGCACGTCCGGAGCCTGTGCTCCGCAGGGGGAGAGGCCGCAGCGATGAGGGGCCCGCGTACCGCAAAAAAAAAAAAAAAAAAAAAAGGGGCCCATGGAACACTATAGTCTATATTCTAGCAATTCTAATAGGTGAGAGACTTGCTCTGCTTTAAAGAAATGTAAAATTGTCCTCTAAGTGGAAATCTGTCTACTAAATTTGCCCACTAACAGAAGCATAAGTTGAAACATGAAAATTTTTCTGGTTTTCAACATGAAAACTGGAGAGTTCTAATGAAAATATTACATTTTCCCCTGAAAAATAGGCTCAGACATTCTAGACATTGACTGCTTAAAGTCAGAATGCTAAAGTAGAAAAAAAAACAAATCTTTAAGGGCCTTACCATACCTCAGATTTTAAAAGTCTTATCCTTTCTGACAATTACATATTCAAACTCAAAATGATATAGTTACATAAAACAAATTACAGATTTTAAAAAAATTAATGCTGTGTATTTGTTACTTTGATGTTTTCTGAATAGTAGAAAAATTAGGAAGTTAACATCTAGTCACACGTGCATCAGTTTATCAGCCACAGCTGGAGCCAAAATATTGGCATTTGTTTTGTTTCCCATCAGAGCACATTTTTATTATCAGATATGGATTGATGAACAGACGACTGGTATGTTCTAAGAAGAAAACTAAGAATTGCTTGATAAGAATTTATTATTCTATAAATTTTGCCTTTCTGTATATTTTACTTACTGATGACAGTATTACAAAGTATGAGAATTAAGGTATTTGCTTATGTGATGATATTTCCTATACAGAGGTTTTCTGGTGATGTTGGGGGAGCACTGACTGCTTTACTTTATTTCATGATTCAGATTATATATTCCTTGAGGGCAGAGACTAGTTTTTTACTTTTTTAGTTTATAATGCTTTAAAGGTCTTCAACTAAAATTGTTCAATTTAATAAATTAATAAATTTCTGAGCCCAATTACTGGCATAGTTTTAATTGGTCATTGGATGAACAGATATGAAATTATTTTGAATTGTTTCTCTGTAGATGTTTCATATTTTTATCTATATATGTGTATATAATTTATATATATTTATATATTAAATTATGTACCGTTGCTTATCTCCCTACAGCTGTAACAAAGAACAAAAAGACTTTTGAACTCTTAATATTTTAATATTTTTTAAAATGTGTATATGCCTAAGTTAACTACATTTTCAGTTTATATTTAGACTTCTAATTTCATATCATATCCCTCACTTTTCAATTCTGTTCTCCTTTTTAATCTACCAACACAAAACATCCTGAAGTTGCCTACATTGTCCTTCAAAGTCTATTTGACAACACTGCCCTAATCTTGCTTTCAAATAAATAATATATCTTGTTTATATACAGTAAGTGAATTTGATGTTACCTTACATTTTAACAATGACAATTCTTCATTTAGTCAACAGGTACTTGAGTACCTTCTATATATAGCGCTTTATTCTAAACAAGGTTAAAAGACAGCTATCTGTGATTTCAAGAGGCTTACAATCTAAAGGTGATGAGAAATGAATTGACAATTGTATATGATAATTACTATTAAGTATCTTGGCTGTATAGGTTGGAGGCATCTGTCTCAACTGATTTGGGGTTTAAGGAGACAGGGCCAGTGCAGGGAAGTTTGCATAGAGAAAGTGGTGTTTGACCTGAGTTACAGATACAAATAGTGGTAAATGAGACAAAAGATGCAAAGGTATTCTAGGCAAAAAGAACAGTACCTACAAAAGCAAGGAGGCATGACAGAATATAGCATTTAGGGGAACAGCAAATAATTTGGTGTTACTGAAAGGAAAGACTCTTGTTGGGGATATGGAGCAGAAATTAGGCTGGGGCTAAACCTAGCACTCAGATGAAGAAAGATGACATTTTTCGTTGTTTAGACCTTTTTATTTTATTTTTTTTTTTTGCGGTACGCGGGCCTCTCACTGTTGTGGCCTCTCCCGTTGCGGAGCTCCGGACACACAGGCTCAGCGGCCATGGCTCACGGGCCCAGCCACTCCGCGGCATGTGGGATCTTCCCGGACCAGGACACGAACCCGTGTCCCCTGCATCGGCAGGCGGACTCTCAACCACTGCACCACTGGGGAAGCCCTAGACTTTTTCTTAAAGTTTGTAAGAAGTATTGGATGGTTGTTAAGTAATAGAAGAACATTATTAAATTTGCATCTTAACATGTCTTACAAATACTTTAGAAGACAGGTTGGAGGGCACTGAGTAAAGAAGCAGAAAGGTCATTATTGTCTCCAGAGGAAAGGAGGCTGTCATGTAAGTTAAGCAACAAGAGCTTCTAAATTTAAAGTAGTGGTAGTAAGTATATAGACAAAGGGAGAATGGATTTGTGAGCTACTTAATGGATAGAAATAATAGAACTTGATTAAGATTAGATATAAAGATGTAGAGAGGGAGAAGATGAAGATGACTCATCAACATTCACTAAGGTAGTAAACGTAGGAAGAAAATTTGCTGTGAAGTTTGAGATACATGTATAATAGCTATGTGGAAATTTCCATTTGGAAATGGGACTAATAGAACTAGGGTGAGTTAACTCAAGGGTGAGATCTGGCTTCAGTTATAAATCTGAATTGTCTGTCTTAGGTAGCAGTTAAAACCATAGTTTCGAATGAGTCACCTATGGGAAGATACAGATTGAGAAAGAGCAGTAGGCTGAGGACAGAACATGATATTTTTTGAAGGTCAGCATTTAAAGAGCCCACAGAAAAGTAGAAGAAACTGTAGAGATGGAAGATCTAAGGAAAAGTGGTGTAACAGAAGCCAAAAATGCTTTAATGCAGGAAAGAGGAGTAATAAAGCATTAAATGCTACAGAAAGATTAGCTAAAAAAGGCATCCATTTAATTTGTTAATAGGAGGTTTTTGAGCCTAGTGAAAGCCATTTTATTAGAATGGTTGCGGCAGTCACATTGAATTGAGGAGTGTACGTGAGAGTGAATGATGAATATTAGATTTTCTGTCTCCAGCCTGGCTATGAGGAAGAGGAAGAGGTATATGGCAGCTAGAAGAAGAGGTAGAATGGAGAGGGATTTATGATGGGAAAAGACTTAAGTATTTTTTATGCCCAAAAGTCCAATAGATAAGGACTCATTAAAGATACACAGTGATGATTGATGGAGCAATATCCTTAAGATGGTAAGAAAAGTTAGAATCTAGAGCAAATACAGAATGAAGTTATTACTATTAGAAAGAAGCTTACCTTTTTCTTAGAGACAGGAGGGAAGAAAGCATAGAACTCTATTTCATTTTAGAGTAACTAGGTTAATCTGTGATACAGTTGGATTTATTTATCTATCCAGCTAACTTAGAAGAGAATAAAAAATGTTAAATCCAGTGACCATTTTTCCTTTATATATAGAAGTCATCTTATATTTACTCAGTTTTAGTAACCCCCATTTGACCATGTGTGGTTTTCTTGATTTATGTCCTGTCACCAAAATTGGTTACCAGCTAAAAATTCATACTGTATTTAATGTTACCTTTAAGAATCATAACCATTTTAACATTCTTTTTTTTGTTTGTTTTAACAGTCCAAAGCAGCATATGTACTCTTCTACCAGAGGCAAGACACTTTCAGTGGAACTGGCTTTTTTCCTCTTGACCGAGAAACTAAAGGTGCTTCAGCTGCCACAGGCATCCCATTAGAAAGTGATGAAGATAGCAATGATAATGACAATGATATAGAAAACGAAAACTGTATGCACACTAACTAATGAAAGTCCTAGAAGCCATAAAAGAGAGACTTTCCTGCTGGTGGTATCAAAATGATGAAGTTACCCACCACATTAAACAAAAGTCTGAGATGGGGAGTTTCAGATAACTGAATGTAAATCCTTTATCAGATTTTAACTTGTGCAGTACTTGAAGTGAAACACAATGAAAACTTTAACAGAAATTGTCTCTTAATACATTTACAGTCTTGTATTTACAAGCTAAATATATATAGGAAATCACAAATAAATCCCTTTTAAGTTTGCTGCTGTTTTGATGAATTATGTTTTCTTTAATTTTTTGGATGTGAGTTAATTGATGACAAACGTTAAATTTGTGGATGTTGGTCATTTATTTTGCTCAAATAATACTGCAAGAAAACTGGCTGAACTTAGTTTTTGGATAATTAATTCATGTGCATTAAGCTGCCACATATACTACTATGATATTTAGCTGCGGTATCCATGTGGCATAAATACTGCAGTAGTATTCTTGGAAAACCAAATTTTCAAATCTTTACCTGGTAGTCAATGTGGGCCTGTTATAAAACCAAATCATGATATAAGAAATAATCTTGAAAAAGTTATTTCCTTTTGTAGTATCATAAAAAATCCAGAATGTTATGTTCATCTTATTACTACTGTGGAAACAGGTTCTAGATTTCACACTTCATCGAAAGTCACTTTTCAGTTAAATGTAAGTATTTTTTACTGCTATTGGGATCTATCCCTAGATATTCAAATTCTTTTTGACTTGCTTTAAAATGCATATCTTTAATCTGGTGTTGGTCCAAAATTAAAATTTTGGCTGTCTGTTTTTCTCTACCCCATTTTTTGGTAATTTGGCAACTTTCAGCTCTCCCAAGTATTGTAATATAAGGACAAACTTAATAGTATTCTGTATCCATAGTAATAATTACATCAAGCTTAGATGAGAATTTTTTTTCATATACTGGCCTTTAAATCACTAATGGACAATTGGCTTTACAGGTAGGTCTGTTAACTTTCTTTGTGTGTTCCTGATGGAATTCACCATAGCCTTACAGCTTTTCTCAGAAGGTAACTTGTTACAAGAGAATTGGCATTTGCATGTTCCAGAGTCAGAACCTGTACAGTATATAAAGTATACAAACCTTGAATTTTATTTTAGTTCACCACATTCAAGGATCCAGGATGCCAAAAATATGTGTGAACATTTGAAACATTTTTCATTTGCTGCTTTTTCCCTTTGATCTAGTTGAAAGAATGTATTGTCAGTTGGCATACAATACTGCCTTTAATAGAAAATAAATGCTGGGGCACATTTCACATATCGACTACCTGAGAAATTGCTTTGTGTCCCACTGTTATTAAAGCAAAAAGTATAATGTTCTTCACTTGAACTAATCAAATACAATAGATTATAAATTGTGTATTGTAAATAAAAGTTCACTCTGTGAGTGCACATTTTGGTAAATTATTTATTTATGTTAGCATTTAAAAGTGAAAGAGAAATGCATTTGACCAGGATAAATGAGGTATGTTGATCATGGCTTTGCTTTATACCGTGATATTAAAGCTGGTTTTTCATCCTGGTATTTTTAAAGCTGCTTTGGGTTTTTCCTTTTTTCTCTTCTTTTCTTTTCTTTTCTTTTTTTCTTTCTTTTTTTTTTTTTTTAATGTAAACTAACCTCCTGCATGACAGAGGTTAAAATTTTGTCTGCACTTGAGTTCACTTGCGTTTACATTTGAAATGTGCATGTTTATTTATACAGATTTCAATAAAGCTATTCAAGGCCTTATTTAGTCTTTTATTTCTTACTCTGAATCTTTTAATAAAAATCCTCTATTTTATGGTAGGTGACCATAGACTTTTTAGTTATACAGTTAAAAATAGAAAGAAAAGCATGTCATAGCTAAGTAAATCCTACTGTTAAGGACATGTTTTAAAGTTGACGTTTTCAGTCTAAATATTTAGTCATTGAGCAAATGTTTATTTGTATACCTACTAATCTAGAGTCTTGAGATTTAGCAGTAACCAAATATCCCTGTGCTCACAGAGTTTGCAGTCTTTCTGCTACCTACCAACTAGCAAACTTTATTTCCATTTTTCTGAGGTTTAAAGAAAAGACAAAATTTTTTCTAGCTCTAGATTGTAGTCTCTACCCTAGTTGTCCATAGAGACCATTCCTTTTTCCTGTGATTAACTTATATTCCCACTGAAAGAAAAGAAAATGATGTTAATAATACCATTGAATTTGTCAAACTCAAATGGCATTTTCAGCTGCAAAAAAGAAAACTGTAAAAATAGTGCAAAGGCTAATCCATACTCTAATTAAAAGTAGATATTCATAGATAGTACAGGGTAGTAGGAATATATCCAGTCTAGAATTCTGCTTCTAGCTTTGCTACTCAGTAATCACATGACTTTGAATTTAATCTCTCCTGGTCTGTTTCTTGGCCGGTAAAATAATAATAGGAGCATTTATTGAGCATTTTCATGGACCAGGTACTATATTAAAGTGTTACATGTATTACCTCATATAATTCCACAATAGCTACGAGGTAGGAACATTCATCATCCCCATTTCTCATACGGAGAAACCAAGGTACAAAGCAGCCAATATTCCCAAGTTCACACAATTGCTATGTGGTGGCCAATATTCTATCCTCAGGTACATGTGCTACTTCCCACTAGTTATAGTGTCTGACTCACAGGATTGTTTGGAGCTCAAACAAGATAATGCATTTTATGGCAAGGTGCTTTGTAAGCTATGTGGTATACTCATTACTGACTTTTTCAGTCTGAATACAAAGTCATCTTGAAGTCTAATAACTTTGCTCCCAAAAGTAACTTCAGGTGAATATCTGAGTACTGAATAAGAAAAATACCAGCTGAAACATTGACTAACCATTCCCTTTTAAAACTAACTTCATTCAACTTGCATACATTTATTACAATTTTAATTAAATTTTAAATGTGACATTTTTTTCCTTGTTCATCTAACTCAACTGTGCCCTTCTTTACATTTCCCCAAATGCAACCCTGATTTTCAGGACTTTTTTTCTTCACCTATGATTTAGTTTTAATTAATCTATATGAAAAAGCTGCAGCCTAATGTTTTATTTAAATATCCTGCTTTCTCTTATAATCTGTATTCTTTTAGTCCTATATTTGTCCTTGCTTTTCTGGCAGCTAGATATAAAGCCACACAAAACAGTGGTTTGGGTATGAAGAAAATTAGTTAAGTGTCAAAGCCATTGCTACAGTATAAAGACAGTGCTTGTTCATCAACTAATTTCATTGAGGTGAGGACATCTTATGAGAAATAAGCCAGGAGACTATGAGATAAAATGAGTAGAATCTCCTTCAGTGGCTTATGAAAGGGAGTTGGGGGGAGGGGGCATGGTTTGCGGGGGTGGGGAGCATGCCAGTAGGAACCTTTCACCCCAGAGAAGAATGTACTGTCTCTGACACTATCACTGGTACATGGTGATAACAAAAAGTAAGCCAACTTTTAGTCTGTTTTATTATCTTTAAGTACTTTACAGACAATACATTTCATTACTGCCTGCTTCCCATCCTCCCTACTTGTAGCTATGGTTCTGATCTTTGCTTATGCAGTATAGATGAGCACATTCTCTCCAGTTTAGTTTGTAAGGTAGAAATGTGGAGAATTCTTGTATACAGAGGAAGGAACCAAAAGTCTTTAAAATCTCAGAGGAGTGAGAAGGAAAGGAAAATAAATTTTATTTCTGAAGCCAAAGAAGAATAGTGGAAATCTTTGGTCATATTTTTTGCTCTACAATAAAGTAATTTTTTAAATTTTTATTTGAAACAGCTTCTCTTGAAAAGGTAACTATGTTGATAACTCACAAATACTTTTTTTTAAGTGCCAGAAGTTAGAGAAAGGGGAAAGGAGAGTGTATTTATATTCTTGCTGACATATATTAAGTTGTAGAGCTATATAGTCTATTGTTTCATTATCAGAGTTTTTAAATGAGAAACATGTATAATTTTTCTTATAAGCATTATTCTAGGTTGGGCATTTCAATTCTATATAATTTTTCATGTGTTTAATTCATATTTACCATATATTAAAGCAAAAGAATTTCAAAATAGCTCAGATAACACTTTCATTTAAAACTGGATTAGGTATATTCAAATTTTTAATCAGCATAGAATAGGTTTTTAAATATCAGAATCAGGAAGATAAAATATACATGTAAAATGTACATAGTAAAAATTCAAATATTGATCAAGCCTTATTTGCACTAATGATGGGGTAAAGAATTTTTAAATGGATAATATAAAACAGACAGTACAAAAATTATTTTTGGCAAATATATGCATTGGGAAACATACACTACATCATACCATGGTCTAATTATAATCAGCTCTATCTTTGGAAGCCTGGAAATTGCCAGGATAGTGAAAGGGAAGAGACTCTGGGTTATTAAGAGAATCCAGAAAGTAGATAAACCATTCAGGGAAAATCAAGAGTTGACATAATATTGTGGACTAGAGTCTCAAAGGACAGAGAGAAAAATCAGTCAAATGGGTTTTGATGTCATTTATTTTCCTAGAAATGCCTATTAAATCTTATACAAAGCAGCTAAAAATACAGCTATCTCTTTGGAAATCGTTCTTTTAAATGGAAATGCTGTAAAAATAAGACTGCACATTTTCAGTATGCACAAAATCAAATATTTTAAATGTTTAAATTGTTTTGGTAATTAACTATGTTCTACTATAGAAAATCATGGTTGAAGTTGGTGCTCATTTTGCTCAAAGTTTTCCCTCATATCAGGAACTTGTAGTTTGTTCTATATAGTTTGATGAAACAAAAAAAATAGTTTTATTTGCTGTGACCTTCAAATCCGTTGCTAGGAGTTAAATCTACATACATACAAGTAAAACAATAAATACGGAAACATCCCAACAGTCTTTTCCCATAATGTGTATTCTTACATTTTTCTCAGTAATGACAAATTCTTTACATTTCCCAAACTGTTTTAAACCTTAAGTATTACCTTGCTTTTTAATTCTTAGTTAAAATCTTTCAGGATTCTTAAACTTTGTAATATCTCAAACCAAGTTTTCTCATTAACACTTATTTTGTTTTTCTTTTAAACTTTATGAAAGAATATTGTAGGTTAACAGGCATTGTAACTCCTTATTCCTCCTCTATTCATTGATTCTTAGGTATGCTAGGTTTTGAATAGTTTAGACTCAAGTATTAAAGTGTTCTTCTTAGTCTGGCCTTACATGTGTGCCTTCACTCTTTCATCTGGCCTGCTTTTCTTCTGACCTTGAGTTATCCCTATAAGTAGTGAAAGTATTTCACTTTCTCTATACTGAAAACAATCTTTTGATTATATGAAGTGGGCAATTTTAAAATTCTCTTGAGTTCGTCAGAATTAATCACATCATGACTTTTTAAGTCATTTCCTAAAGAAGTTCCAGACGTCCAGATCATTGTTCATCCCCTGAGCTCCCTAACTCCTGTAGTGAATTATCAGTGTCCTGAAAACTACTTAAGACAGAGCAACCTCCAAGCATATATGAATTATTTTAGAATTGCCCTTACTTAAGAAAACCAAAAAATAAACTAAATATGGAGAAATTATTGATAGTACATCTTTTTATTCCTGTAGGACTCATACTGAGTGACTTTAGTAAGATAAAACTCGATTTATAAAACAATTTCAATTTTGTGCCATGTATCTATTGTGTGAGTTGTAATATTGCAAATTCAAACAGTAAACATCAATAATCACAAATACTTGGGTAAGATGTTTGTTGGGAGACAGTGAGATAGGGTAGGAAACATTCTGTATTTAAAACCATTTTACCACAGCTAGCTCTTAAGTCATTGGCTTCTGAATTTTAGTTTTCTCAACCATAAAATACCAGTTTCTTGTGAGGATTAAGAGTTAATGGATATAGAGGTATAAACTTTGAGGTTTTGCAAAATAAGGCATATTTCCTATTATGGAAAACTAGAGTGCTCTATCATTGCTGATGAAAGACTTCTTCAATTGAAGGCTCAAACTCAGCTTTTAAAGTTATTGTTAAGTATATATTTTTAGCAGAAGAATAACCAGTAGGATGGATCAAATTAATATTTGCTTTTTCATTTTTTTTTTTAAGATGTTCTCCTAGCTCCTCTAAAAGACTTGGAGCAGAAGTCTTAATGTGATGGTAAGCTTGAAAATTAAAATTTCATCACGGATACTAGACTCCAGTTCCATACTAACAGATTTGTTTTTTTAAAGCTATTTGTGAGCATAACTAAACATTTTATACTTAAAACCCTTTTCTCTGCCTTCAGCAATCATGGATTATGTTGTCTTTTTCCCCCAATTTTATTTATCAGTATCTAAAATCATTTGAGTAAAGTAAAATCCAAACTTCAGAGGTTACGACTTTTATTGTTGGGATAGAATTAGTAAAAGTCAGATTCTATTCCTCTCTTTAGCTTAAAGCCCTCCTCCAGACCCTCCATGAATAAAAGAGTGGTTCAGAACATAGGCTTAGAACTTTAACCACCTGAGTTCTGGGCCTACCACTTTTCTGTAAGTCTTGTTACCTCTCTGATTCCCAATTTGCAAACTAGAGCAGCTCCAGAATTTCCATCTAGGAGGGCTTGGGGTGAACAGTCCGAGTAGAAAGAAGTGTGAGACTCTTAAAACTGCATGTTTGCTCAGCAAGCACATGGTTTTTCTTGAAATGTACAGTTTACTTGTTGTAGAGGGCTATTAATAGATATTTGTGAGGAAACCAAACTCCCCATCTACCTAAGCCATCCACTCCTGGCACTATTACCCTACCTTTTAGAATAATTTGAGGTATAAATTGTGTCCTGATCATTATGAAGAACGCAGCAGGTATTATTACTAACAAGTACACCCAATTGTGGGAATGATTGTTCTCTCCTTACAAATGAGACTAATTATCATTATTCAATATCATTCACACTCAAGTTCCAATAAGCTTTCTTCAGCAAGAGAACAAAGAATAGGGTAACGATTATTCCACCCAGATTGCCTGTTCAACTGGTGCTTGAGGGAAAAGATTGAGAACTAGCCCTTATCCAACTCCTCACCTTCCCTCAAACATATACAATTTGACAACTCGGCTTTCCCACATACTATTCTGTTTAATGGTCTGCCTTATCTCCTACCAGGCAGACTCCTACACACATTCTTCAGGACCAATCCCAACATACACTGGCTTGCTCTTCCTGACACATCAGTTGTCACCTTGGGCTATGCATATCTCTCATCCCCCATTAGACTGAATTAATCTGATGGAAGAGTCTTGTTCATAGATGCTAAGATGGTGTTGGGTATAGTATGTGTTCCTAATGTGATAATTATTAAATGAAGGATTTGCCTCAATATCTGAAGCATCACTGTATTACTGTGATTTTGTTTTATCCCTGATGTATTACTGAGTAAGTATTTTTAAAGCTTTCAAAGTAAATTTACCTTATGAATGTGCATTAAAAATAGATACGTTTAAAATACAGTAACATTCTAAATTCAGTATTATTAAGAATAATAAATTCAGTATTATTTATGGAATTTAGAATATTCAAGATTAAATGTAAAGAATAGCAACATTTCATTTATATTTTCTAAAGACATTTTTATTGCAAAGAAATCTGTCTTCCAACCCAGTTTTTGTCTGGTTTCCATGGCAAAGTGACCATTCTGTGACTAGGCTCATAGCCTCCTTATCTAGTATCACATATACAACATTCTGAAGTCTACCTTCCCTTAATATTGTCCATTTTTCTTGAGTCCAAGGTTTTCCAGGAGGATTAACAACTATCAAAAGTTAGGTCTAGGGCTTCCCTGTTGGCGCAGTGGTTGAGAGTCCACCTGCCGATGCAGGGGACACGGGTTCATTACCCGGTCCGGGAAGATCCCACATGCCGCGGAGCGGCTGGGCCCGTGAGCTATGGCCGCTGAGCCTGCGCGTCCGGAGCCTGTGCTCCGCAATGGGAGAGGCCACAACAGTGAGAGGCCCGCGTACCGCAAAAAAAAAAAAAAAAAAAAGTTAGATCTAGATCCTTTATGCCTCTGCATTGACCAACAATGTAGTCACCAAGTTTGTCTTCATGCATCTTCTGAGAAGGGTCTCAGAGTTATTAAATACTAATGAGAGTTTACCTACTGATTGCTTCCAAGCAACCTGTATAGTGATACTATTTTTAAACAAATACTGCCTTGAGACCCCATCCCCATGAGAGCCCACAATTTGTATAGTATTAATAAGCCTGGATGAGTTGTTACTGCTGTCCCAAAATAGAAGTCCCTAAATCACCCTCAAGCACATTGAAATAGTAAAAATATTATATAATATTTGGTTGGAATATACAAAGATAGGTGTACAAATTACTAATTTGGGAAGTGAAACAGTCCATAGTTTTCAGACTTGAATTCCCATTTTAAAAAGACATCATTTTTCAGTTTTACTCCGATAAGAAATAAAAATTAAACAAGAAGTAATGTGGGGGGAAAAAAAAAAACCTCACTTTTGAGGCAAAAAAAGAGTCTTGTTGATGGCCAAGGGTAAGACTCAGTTTCCCAACAGGGTAAATTAATTTTGAAAACAAAAGGAGCCAAATGTTAAGGAAAGAGAAGATAGTCACGTTTGATTGGAAAGGAGAGATTTTCTGTTTTTTTTTTTCTTTCGTGGGTGGTTTAAGCGCTAAAGAAAATATTTTCTTGGACAGATCCCTCAAAATTCCCTTTAAACAACTAGGTAGACTGGGAACATCCTGGATCTTCCCACTTTTCTTAAAAATGGCACACAAAAGATGAACTATATAATGACACCAATTGTGATTGTGTAAAAATAAAATAGCCCAACCGGAATTACTTGTACACAATCCATTAACAAGATTTTTAAACCCCCAATGATAGACCCAGAAGGAAAATTAAATTGCTTAGCTTGTTCAAAATCTGCTTGTTGAAACACATGGCAAACCATCTAATTGATACATACTCTAGAAATAAGTAGTATAGTACAGAAGTATTTGTGTAATTTTATTTTTATTTTTTTTTTTGCTATCCGCAGGCCTCTCACTGCTGTGGCCTCTCCCGTTGCGGAGCACAGGCTCCGGACATGCAGGCTCAGCGGCTATGGCTCACGGGACCAGCCGCTCTGCAGCATGTGGGATCTTCCCAGAACCGGGGCACGAACCCGTGTCCCCTGCATCAGCAGGCGGACTCTCAACAACTGTGCCACCAGGGAAGCCCCATTTGTGTAATTTTAATATGTGTGAGGCTCACAATGAGTGGTGCTAAGACCAGGTGTTTTCTTTGTTGCTAGTGAAATTGGTGTAACTCTGGAAACCACTTTCATACTACAGTTATTAGCAAATACAGAATTTAGCTTCAGAGTTCAGTGAGTCCTAACAGCCTGCCCTCAAAGTGTGAGACAACCTAAAACCAGGGCAGAGAGAAGAGAGCTCCTTGTCTTAGATGCTAGCTATATCTCCCTCTCCTGTCACTGGACCCACACATACTCTTTCCAGATTCTGGGACACTTCTATTTACTTCAAGTTTTTAAGGCCTCTTTGTTTCTACCCTTACATTTAGCTGGTATTTAGCTGGTGAACTTGAATTTTTACCTAGTCATCTTTCTGTTACTGTTGTCTGTTTCCACAGCTACATTGGATTTCCAAGGGCATGGCTTATCTGTTCAGACTCTGATGTTTGCTCGTATTCCGCAGTTTTGGTTTGGTTTTTCAAAATGTAATGTTGGGATTCACCCCTAAAATCAAGGTTACTGTTTTGTCTTCTCTGTCTTTGCCTAAGGTATATTTTCTTGGACTCTGTAAATCTGCCTATAGGAAACCCATAGGAAAACTGTAATAGACTACACGCCCTGTAACTAGACTGTTAACTTCAAGGATCAGGGATGTTATTCTATAGTAAATATTTTGTGGATGTATTTCCACAACTGTCACGTTGTTGTTGTTTTCTTCATGTAATTTCAAATATAGTAAAACCAAGTTCTTGGAGAAAAAAGGTCAGGATCCAAATAATTCAATGAAAATTAGTATATCATTAAAAAAATGAGAAATACATTCCAAGGATATTCATTAAAATGTTCATTTCAGTTGCCTTGATGAGGCATTGATATCGTACATTGCCTCCATATGTCGTAAAATAGAAAATAACATGTATCATTCACAATTCCTAGAAATATAAAGAAACAGGAAGTGTAAAACCATGGTAAATGGAAACAGATCCAAAGATAACCCAGATGTTAGAATTGGTAAACAAGCACTTTAAAATGACTATAATAAATACATTAAAGAATCCACAGGAAAAGATGGAATGAGTAAGAAATAGGGAATTTCAGGAAATACATATGAAAACTATAAGAAATAACCAAATGTAAATATTAAAACTAAATATAACTAAAATCAAAAATCTATTAATTGGATGGGATTAATGCAGAACACAACTTAAAAATAAGTCTAGAAATTATTCAAAATAAGGCATAGAGATTTTTTTTCCCTAAATTAACAGGGACACAAAGACTTGTGAGAGAGAACCAAACAGGAGAAGAATGAAGTAGAAAAAAATAATTGAAAACAGATGGCTGAAGTTTTCCCGAATTTGACTGAAAATATCAACTTAAGCCAGCATACCCCAAGCAGGATAAGAAGAAAAGAAGACCACATCCATACCCTTAAATAGTCAAATTAATAAAAATTCAAGATAAAAATTAATTCTCAAAAGCAGCCATGGGGGAAAAAAGTCACATTACTAGCAAATAATGTGACAGCTGACATTTCATTAGAAACAACAAAGGCCAGGAGAAAATGGAATGGCGTCTCTGAGGTGCTAAGGTGGGGGAAGGGGGAGGGAAACCTGTCAAATTTAGAACTAATACACAAGAAAATATCCTTATAAAATGAAGGCAAATTAAACATTTTCAGATTAAAAATAATTTGTCCGTCAGTAACCCATAATACAGAAGTGTTTATGGAAATGCTCAAAGAATTTCCAGATGGAAATTTCAGATCTACAGGAAGGAATAAAACCTATGGAAATGGTGAGTAGAGTATGTAGATAAATAGAAAATTTTTTCTTTCTTAGATAAAAATCAAATGGTTGTTCAAAACAAAATGAATGAAAATGTACTGTGGGATTTGTAACGTGTGAATAAAATATATGACATCAGACAAAGGAGAGTGGCTTATGTGAAATTATACTGTTATAAAGTTCTTATATGTGAATTAATATAATATGATTGCAAAAGATCATGATATATTAAGAATGTATACTATAGGGACTTCCCTGGTGGTCCAGTGGTTAAGGCTTCGCCTTCCAATGCAGGGGGTGTGGGTTCAATCTCTGGTCAGGGAGCTAAGATCCCACATGCCTTGTGGCCAAAAAACCAAAACATAAAACAAGCAATATTGTAAAAAATTCAATAAAGACTTTAAAAATGGTCCACATCAAAAAAATCTTAAAAAAAAAGTATACTATAAACCCTAGAGCAACCACACAAGAAAAAGAACAAGAGGCATAACTAAAAGCCAGTAAAACAGATAAAATGTAATAATAAATAATACTCATGTCACCCCCTCCCCCACACACAAAAAAAGTAAAGGTAGAAAAGGAGGGAAAAGGAACAAAGAACAAATGGTAAACAAAGGATGATGGTAGATTTAAATCCAACCATATTAATTATTAAATGTAATGGACTAAACTCTGAATAAGGCAGGAGAAAGAAAGATCCAACCATATGCTTTTTCCGAGAGACACTTTATAAAGACCAAACAAGTTATAAGTAAAAAATGGAAAATGATACACCTAGCATAGGGAATTTAGTGTGGCCATATTAATATAAGGTGATTGACACTTATAGAACACTACGTACAACAAATGCACATGGAATAGTCTCTAAGACAAAATGCTGGTCCATAATTAAGTTTCAGTATATTGCAAAGGATTGATGTCCTATAGAATATGCTCTCGCACGACCAAATAATTAAATTAGAAATACAGTCAGCCCCCTCGGTATCTGCGGGTTCCACGTTGGTGGATTCAGCCAGCCTAGGATCCAAAATATTTGAAAAATACTTCCAGAAAGTTCCAAAAAGCAAAACTTGAATTTGCTGCATACCAGCAAGTATTTATGTAGCATTTACATTGGATTAGGTATTATAAGTAATCTAGAGATGATTTAAAGTATACAGGAGGATGTGCAAAGGCTGTATGCAAATACTACACCATTTTATAATAAGGGACTTGAGCATCCATGGATTTTGATTTCTGTGTATGTGGGGGGGATGTCCTGAAACCATTCCCCAGCAGATACAAGATATCTAGAAAATTAACATGGGTCAGAGAAGAAAACTGCATGAAAATTTGTGGGGTGAAGCTAACACATCTTATAAAAATTATGTTTACACTATTCTGTAGTCTATTAAGTGTGCTATTTAGCATTATGTCTAAAAAAAGCAATGTGTATACCTTAATTTAAAAATACTTATATTGCTAAAAAATGTTAACCATCATCTGAGCCTTCAGCAAGTCCTAATCTTTTTGCAATAGTAACATTCAAAGATCACTGATCACAGATCACCATAACGAATATAATAATAATGTAAAAAGTTTGAAATATTGTGAGAATTACCAAAATGTTGACACAGACCCGAAGTGAGCAAATGCTGTTGGAAAAATGGTGCCAGTAAACTTGCTCAATGAATGATTATCACAAACCTTCAATTTGTAAAAAAAGGAATATCTGCAAAGTGCAATAAAATGTGGTATGCCTGCAGTAAATTAGCAAGATCGATTGCATTAGTTTGCTAGGGCTTCCATAACAAAATAGCACAGAGTAAGTGGCTTAAACAACAGAAATTTATTTTCTTATGGTTCTGGAGACTGGAAGTACAAGATCAAGGTGCTGGCAGAGTTGGTTTCCTCTGAGGCCTCTCTCCTTGGCTTGCAGATGGCCACTTTCTTGCCTTTTCTTCACATGGTCATCATGCAGTGTACCCTTGGTGTCTCTCTGTGTGTTCTAGCCTTATAAGGACACCAGTCATAATTGGATTAGGGCCCTCTCTAATGCTCTCATTTTAACTTAATTACATCTTCAAAATACAGTCCAAATACAGTCAATTTTGAGGTACTGAGGGGTAAGCCTTCAACTTGAGGGGAACACAATTCAGCCCATAACACTGATAGAATAAATTATCAATATCAGGAATGAAAGCAAGGACATGACTGTAGATTTTACAAAGATTAAAAGGATAATAAAAGATTATGAACAACTGACAATAAATTCAATTAAATGGACAGTTTCCTTAAAGAGAACAACTTAACAAAAATACCACTTATCACAATTGACACAGGAGACATAGAAACTCTGAAAAGCTCTACATCTTAAACACGCTGAATTTGTATCTAAAAAGCTTCCCAGAGAGAGAAAAGGAAGATTTTGGTTCCATTGGGACACTGAAGTCCACTACAGCTTATCTCTTTTTGAATTACAACTAAAATCTCTTGAGAATATTCATAAGCAACTACCTGAGCATTCTGAAAAGTAAACAAAAAATTGTGGAAGGAAGTTAGCAGTTGGAAAAGCAATCCATAAAGGAGTAAATTTTCTAAGTTTCTGTTTTATAGCTATGCCCCCAAGGGCAGGCTCAGTTGTAGAAATGTGTGATCATGTAGATGGCTAACCTCCAATAGAACCTTGTTTTCCTGTCCAAAGGAACCACAAAAAGGGAAACTTGCAGGTCAGAAAGTGTAACAAGAATTCTGGATTTGGGGAAGGGGATTACCTAATCTGGTGTAACAGGCTCACCCCTGGGTTGTGCATGGACAGGACAAATCTAAAACATCATAACACTTAACATTTTGACCATTGCTCAAGACTCATACTAACCCCTGAAAAGCACATGTGCAGGTCGGACCCAAAACAGTATGGCAAATGCTTTATGACCTGAACTATGATTTAAACCAGGGCCCAAATCTCAGACTAATCCTGGGTGATGGTTGTATGGCAAGACAGAACTTTTGGTCTGAGTCTAAACTGAGTTGATAGACTGGCTAAAAAAAATTAACATCCTCCATAAGATTATAAGAGAACCCACAGTCTACACAGTATTGCAGTCACAATTTCCAGGATATAATTCAAAGTTACTTAGCATATATAGTATGAGTAAAGTGACTAATTAACCAGGCAAAGGCAACCAACAGATTTCAAGACATACAGCTGTAGTAATCAAGATGGTGGTATTGGCAGAGGAATAAACACACAGATCAATGGAACAGAAGGGAGAGCTCCAAAATAGCATCATCACACAAGTATGGCCAACTGATATTTGACAAAGTTGCAAAAGCATTTTGATGGAGAGAGGACACTCTTTTCAACAATGGTGTGGAGTAATTAAATATCCATAAGCAAAAGAATAAGCCTAGACCTAAAACTCACACCTTATACAAAAATTAACTCGAAGTGAATCATAGATTTAAAAGCAAAGTATAAAACCATAAAGCTAAAAGAAGATAACACAAGAGAATAAAGCATGGTGACAATTCCAAATGCTGATGAAGATACAGAAAAACAGTCTTGTACATTGCTGATGGGAATATAGAATAGTACAGCCATTCTGGTAAATAATTTTGCATTTTCTTTAAAGACATTTATCATACAACCCAGCAATCACTGTTGACATTTATTCTAGAGAAATGAATACATAAGTCTTCATTAAAACCTGAACATGATTGTTCATAGCTCTATTTGTAATAGCCCAAAATTGAAACAACCAAAATATCTCTCAGTAGGTGAATAGTTAAACTGATATATGCAGACTATGGAATTCTACTCAGCAGTAAAAAGGAAAAAAACTATCTCTTCATATAACAACTTCACTGAATCTCAAGGGCATTGTACTGTGTGAAAAAAAAAATCCAATTCCAAAAACTCATACTGTATAATTCCATATATATATATATGGTTCTCAAAATGAAAAAATTACAGAAATGGAAAGATTAGTGGTTGGTGAAGGTAGGGGTGTAATTATAAAACAATAGCACCAGAGAGGTTTTTGTGGTGATGGAATAGTTTGGTATCTTGACTGCAGTAGTCATTACACAAATCTATACATGTGATTAAATGATATTGAACTATATATACACACCATATTAATGTCATTTCCTGTCAATGTCATTTGATATTGTACTATAATTGTATAAGATGTAACCATTGAGGTAAACAGGATGAAAGATGCATAGTGCCTTTCTGTATTACCTTTGAAACTTTTTATTCTATAATTATTTCAAATTAAAACATTCTCAAAAATTAAAGATATAATCACTCAATGAACCTGAAGAGTGATAAACAGAAGTTATAGAATCTGAAGGACAGAAGCAGGGAAAGATTTTTAAAAGAAAGAAAGAGAAAAGAAAGAGCATAGCATCACGGGTCTATGGAACAATATTTTAAAAATCTAACATACTTGCCCCTGGAGTTTCAGAAAGAGAGGATAAAGAGATTGGGGCCAAAAAAATTATTTGAAGAAATAATGCCCCAAACATCACAAATTTAATGAGACATACATTTACAGAGGCAAAAAGTTTGATGCACCCCAAACAAGATAAAGAAAATAATACTTAGACACATTTTAATGAAACTACTGAAGACTTTTGCAAAAAGATTTTTAAAAATCTTAACAGAACTAGAGAAAAATGAAACATTACATATGGGGCAACAATGATTGGGATGCTCTTGGATTTCTCATCAGAAGCCATGAAACCCAGACAATGGAAGAACATCTTTAAAGTGCTCAAAGAAAAGAGTGGTCAACACAGGATTCTATGTCCAGCAAAAATATCCATCAGAATAAATAAAGATATTCTGAGATGAAAGAAAATTATGAGAATTCATCAGCAGCAGATTGATTCGAGAAGAATACTTAAAGGAAGTGATTCAGGCTAAAGAGGAATACCAAAGAGAAACTTAGACGTTGAAAAATGAAGGAAAAGCAACACAAATGGTAAAGATCTGAGTAAATTTAACAGTCTATTTTTCTCCTATTAGATTCTTTAAAATATGCATAACTGATGAAAGCAAAAAATGATTGGGACATAGTCAATGGGTCTCTCTAACTCTGACACATGTTGCTAAGCGTGTAAAGGATTGCAAGACCCTGACAACTCTTTTATCCAGGTCATTTCTCAGGATTGTTTTTGCAGCTGGAAAGTATGAAAGGTGAGGTAATATCTTCCATCACATAAAAAGCTGATCTGCTTACTGATTGCCATAAAAGTGGTAGACCCCTTAAAGCTCCTTTCCTGTGGCCCAAAAATCCACTAATTTTGCAGGCTTCATCAGGCCTCCTGCATTGCCTTGTAGGTCTTGTGGCTCAGGTAATCAGCATAAAAATACTCTTGCCTCTGCTGTCACCATAAGTTTCAGAGTCTAGTGTGCATGTCTACTGTACATAGTCTAGTGTACCTTACCTAGGATTCTAGTGTGTTCAGTATCCATGAAATGGTAGCATGCTAACTTAATAGCTTGAAAGTCGATTAAAATAAATCCCCTCTCAAAACTGTAGCACTGCCTGGTAGGAATAGCAATATATGTAGATGTATATGACAACTATAACACAGAGAGGGCAGGGTAAAGCAACCTACATGGTTGTAAGTCTTCTACATTTCACTTGAGGTGGTAAAATATTAACCTGGATATAGTGGGAAAGGTTGAGTATGTGTAATTTAATCTATAGAGAAACCATTAAGACAAAAAACCCAAAAGATTGCCAAAGAGCCAAGAAATTAAAATGGAATATGAAAGTATTCAAATAATAGAAATGGAGGTAAGAAAGACGATCAAACTACAGAGGAGACAGCCAGTAAACAAAGTAGAAGACTTAAACCAACTATATCAATAATTACATTAATATAAATGATCTAAACATACCAATTAAAAGATAGAGATTGTTAGATTAGATGGTGTTTTAGTTTTCTGGGGCTGCTGTTAAAAAAGTACCACCACCTGAGTGGCTCAAACAGAAATTTTCTTACAGTTTTGGAGGTTAAAAGTCTGAGATCAAGGTGTGAGCAGGGTTGAGCCTTCTGAGGGCTGTGAGGAAGAATCTGCTCCCCTTCTAGCTCCTAGTGGTTAGCTGGCAATCTTTGGTGTTCCTTGGCTTGTCTGCATCACCCCAATCTCTGCCTCCGTATTCACATGACATTCTCCCTGTATGTGTGTCTTTCTCCATCAGCCCACTTTATAACGACACCAGCCATACTGGATTAGGTGCTTAACCCTACACCAGCGTGGTCTCATCTTAACTAATTATATCCACAAAGACCTTATTTCCAAATAAGGTCACATTCTGAGGTACTAGTTAGGATGTGTTAACATGTGAATCTGGGGGACACACAATTCAACCCATAAACGATAAACTCATAGATGATAAATTCAAGTCCTAAATATATGCTGCCTATGAGAAACTTGCATTAAATATAAAGACACAGGGCTTCCCTGGTGGCGCAGTGGTTGGGAGTCCGCCTGCCGATGCAGGGGATGCAGGTTCGTGCCCTGGTCCGGGAGGATCCCACATGCCGCGGAGCGGCTGGGCCCGTGAGCCATGGCCGCTGAGCCTGCGCGTCTGGAGCCTGTGCTCCGCAACAGAAGAGGCCGCAGAGGTGAGAGGCCCGCGTACCGCAAAAAATAATAATAATAATAAAAAATAAAGACAGGTGAAATGTAAATGAAAAGGAAAAGATGCGCTGTGCTAACACCAATCAAAAGAAAACTGGAGTAACTATATTAATTTCAAAGTGGACAAATCTACAATTATAACTAAAGATACCATCACCCCTAACTGGTAGAGCAAGTAGACCGAAAATCAAAAGGGATATAGTAGCCATGAATAGTGCTACCAACCAAACCGACCTAATTGACCTCTATGGAATACTCCACCTAACAACACCCAAATACACTCTTTGCAAGTATGCATGGAACATTTGCCAGGATAGACCATATTCTGGGCCATTAAACAACCTTAAGTGCATTTTAAAAATTTAAATCATACCAAGTATGTTTTGTAAACATAATAGAATTAAAACTAGAAATCAATTTTTTTATCTGGAAAAAACTTAACTATTTAGAAATTTTATAACCTACTTCTAAATAACCTAAGGGTCCAAGAGGCAGTTAGGGGGGAAATTAGAAAATATTTTGAATTGAATGGAAGTGAAAAAGCATAACATACCAAAATGTGTGTGATGCAGCTTAAGCAGTGCTTTGGGGAAATTTAGAACATTAAATGTTTACTAAAGAAGAATAGTGTCAAGTCATCTAAGCCTCTATCTAGAGACTATTAAAAAAGCAAATTAAACCCAAAGCAAGCAGAAGAAAAGAAATAATGATAAGAGCAGAGATTAGTAAAATGAATAACAGAAAAACAATTGAGAAAATAAAACCATAGGGCTAATTCTTTGAAAAGATCAATAAAGTTGATAAACTCTAACCATAATGTGAAGAAAAATAGAAAACCAAAATGACCAATTTCAGAAATGAGAGGTGACATCACTACAGAGTATACAGATATTAAAAGAATAAGAGAATATTAACAAACAACTTTATACCCATAAATTTGACTTAAGGTAAAAAGAACAGATTCCTTGAAAAAGAAAAACTAAAAGGGCTAACCGAAGGCAAAATGGATAACCTGAACAGTCCTATAACTACTAGAAGAATTGAATTAGTATATAAAACTCTTCCAAAAAGAATTCAGGTCCAAATGACTCCACTGGTGAGTTCTACCAAACACTTAAGGAAGAAGTAATACTAATTACACACAAACTTTTTCAAAAAATAGAAGAGAAAATATCCTAAATCACATAGCCAGCATTATCCTGACACCAAAAACAGAAAAATAAGAATACAAGAAAACCACAGACAAATATCTTTTATGAACCTAGACACAAAACCTCAGTAAAATATTAGCGAATTGAATCTAACAATATATAAAGATGTATTATCACACACCATGAGCAAGTGGGATTTGTTCTGGGAATGCAAGGCTAGTCTAACGTTCAAAAACCAATCAATATAATTCACCATTTTAACTAATTTGAAAAGAAAAATTATATTGCCATCTCAGTAAATGCAGAAAAGGCATTTGACAAAATTCAGCACCCATTCATGAGTTTAAAATCCTTAACACTAGTAACAGAAGGGAACCTCCTCAATTTTGCAAAGGACATCTACAAAAAGTCTACAGTCATTATCATACTTAACGATCAAAGATTCCACGGTTTCCCCCTAGGACTAACAAGGCAAATGTTGGGAAAGGCAGTCTAAAGTGCACTGCCTGTTGACCCCCCTCCATCTAGTTTCAGAAGAACAGGGCTTGGGCCTGGAATACTTCTTTACCAAGAGATAAGGAACCCATATAGTCAGTGCCAGATTTATCACCTTGTATGGGAATATCTTCTTTTTCAGACTCAATGTGTATTCCTTTGTTCTGCTTAAGTGTTTATACTCAATGCGTCAATGACTCTCAGGCACTCCCCAGCCTTCATTTATTTCAGACTCCACGGAGGAGGAAGAGGTGTTCTTCTGCTACAGCACAAGAGGGGTGCATGCAGGCTAATTGCCCTGTGTTGGCTGCCTGGTGGGACCCACTGGCCATAGGGAACCAATGCACACAATTGGAGCTGATCTTTCTCTGTCTCTTCTCCATGTAAGTAAAATTGTTGTTCCACCTAGTGTTTGACTGTGTTATGTTTTCCTTGGCAACTCCATTACCAAGTATAGTGGAGTGAAAGTGAGTGGAAGTATTTGAGCTTCTATTCCTGGTGATTTTCATAGTAATGATCTTTGCTGTCCTCCATGTTGTTGGAGACCTCCCCTGACATTGGTAACCAGTGTTCAGTGTTCTGCCTGACATCAAGGATGTCTCCTCTCAATGTGCCCACATGTTGGAGGGTCTAGCCAGTGTAATAAATCATGAAAAAGAAATAAAAGACACATAGATTGGAAAAGAAGAAATAACACTGTCTGTATTCAAAGAGAGCATAATTGTTTACATATAAAATCCCAAAGAATATCAAAAAATAGTACTATACATAGTTTAACAAGATTGCAAGATTCAGTATAAAACATCAGTTGTATTTCTCTATATAAGGAATGAAAATTGGAAATCATTTTTAAAAGTACCATTTGTAAAAGTATCAAGTATAAATTCAAGAGTAAATCTCAGAGAAATGTGCTGAAACTGTATGGTGAAAACTATAAAACACTGATGATCTGTGACCCAATTAAATAAAAGAATATATCATATTTATGGATATGTTAATATTGTTAAGCTGTCAATTTTATCCTAAGAGATCCATAGAATCTACACAATCTCAATCAAAATCCCAGCAAAACTTTTTATAGAAATTGACAAGATCATTATAAAATTTATATAGAAAATCAAAAGAAATAGCCTAAGAATTTTGAATAAGAACGAAGCTGGAGGGGACTTCCCTGGTGGCACAGTAGTTAAGAATCTGCCTGCCAATGCAGGGGACACGGATTCGATCCCTGGTCCAGGAAGATCCCACATTCCACAGAGCAGCTAAGCCCTTGCACCACAACTATGGAGCCTGTGCTCTAGAGCCCATGAGCCACAACTACTGAGCCTCCGTGCCACAACTACTGAAGCTTGCACACCCTAGAATCCATGCACCACAACTGCTGAGCCTACATGCTCCAACTACTGAAGCCCACATGCTCTAGGGCCTACGTGCCACAACTACTGAGCCTGTGTGCTGCAACTGCTGAAGCCTGTGCACCTAGAGCCCATGCTCTACAACAAGGGAAGCCACTGCAATGAGAAGCCCCTGCACCGCAATGAAGACTAGCCACTGCTCGCCGCAACTAGAGAAAGCCCACACACAGCAATGAAGACCCAATGAGGCCAAAAAGAAAAAGAACAAAGTTGGAGGGCTCACACAACCTGATTGTAAAACTTACTATAAAACTATAATCAGGGCTTCCCTGGTGGCGCAGTGGTTGAGAGTCTGCCTGCTGATGTAGGGGACATGGGTTCATGCCCCGGTCCGGGAAGATCCCACATGCCACAGAGCGGCTGGGCCCGTGAGCCATGGCCGCTGGGCCTGCGCGTCCGGAGCCTGTGCTCTGCAACGGGAGAGGCCACAACAGTGAGAGACCCGCGTATGGCAAAACAAAAACCAAAAAACAAAAAAAAACCCTATAATCAGACAGTGCAGTATTCGTAAAAGATGGACACAAAGATCAATGGAACAGAATAGAGTCCAGAAATAGATCAATTGATTGATCAATTGATTTTTTACATAAGTTTAATAGCAATTCAATGGAGAACAGATAGTCATTTTAACAAACAGTGCTGGAACAATGGAACATTCCTATGCAAAATAGCAAACCCCACCCCATAACTTACACCTTATGCTAAAATTAACTCAAAATGCATCACAGATCAAAAGGTAAAAATCTAAAACTATAAACTTTGGGGAAAAATGAAGAGAAAATCTTTTTGACTATGGGTCAGGCAAAGATATCATAGTTATGACAGCTAATGCATAATATGAAATGAAAAAATTTGATAAATTAGACTTTACAAAAATTGTAAAACTTCTGTTCTGCAGAAGACACTGTTAAAGAATGAAAAGGCAGTCCACAGACTGGGAGGAAAATCTTTGCAACTGATATATCTGGTAAAAAAAAAAACTTGTACCCAAAATATAAAAAAGAACTCTCAAAACTCAACAGTAAGGAAGGAAACAACTCAATTTTTTAAAAAAGGGCAAGAGATTTGAATAGCTATTCCACTAAAGAAGATATATTGATGGCCTATAAACAGATGAAAAGATGCTCAATATAAATCATTAGAGAAATGCAAATTAAACCACAGTGTGATACTACTATAGACCTATTAGAACGGCTAAAGTAAATACCAAGTGTTAGTGAGGATGTGGAGCAGGTGGAACACACCACCACTACTAGTGGGAATGCAAAATGGTATAGCCATTTTACACAGTAATCAAAACAATGTGGTACTGGCACAAAAACAGACATACAGATCAATGGAACAGAATAAAGAGCCCAGAAAAAACCCACATCAATTAATCTTTGACAAAAGAGGCAAGAATATAAAATGGGAAAAGGTCTCCTCAGCAAGTGGTGCTGGGAAAGTTGGACAGCTGCATGTAAATCAATGAAGTTAGAACACATCTTTACACCATGCACAAAAATAAACTCAAAATGGCTTGAAGACTTAAACATAATATATGACACCATAAAACTCCTAGAAGAGATCATAGGCAAAACATTCTCTGACATAAATTGTACCAATGTTTTCTTAGGTCAGTCTCCCATGGCGATAGAAATAAAAACAAAAATCAACAAATGGGACCTAATCAAACTTACAAGCTTTTGCACAGCAAAGGAAACCACAAACAGAATGAAAAGACAATCTACAGAATGGAAGAAAATATTGGCAAATGATGCAAGCAACAAGGGCTTAATTTCCAAAATATAGTAACAGCTCATACAACTCAACAACAAAAAAACAACCCAATCGAAAAATGGGCAGAAGACCTAAATAGACATTTCTCCAAAGAAGATATACAGATGGCCAATAGGCACATGAAAAGATGCTCAACATTGCTAATTATTAGAGAAATGCAAATCAAAACTACGATGAGGCATCACCTCACACCAGTCAGAATGGCCATCACTAAAAAGTCTACAAATAACAAATGCTGGAGAGGGAGTGGAGACAAAGGAACCCTCTTATACTGTTGGTGGGAATGAAATTCGTACAGCCACTATGGAAAACAGTATGGAGTTTCCTCAAAAAACTAAAAATAGAGTTGCTATATGATCCAGCAATCCCACTCCTGGGCACATACCCAGACAAAACTATAATTTGAAAAGATCCATGCACCCCTATGTTCATAGCAGCACTATTTACCATAGCCAAGACATGGAATCAACCTAAATGTCCATCAACAGATAAATGGATAAAGAAGATATGGTACATATATACAGTGGAATATTACTCAGTCATCAAAAAGAATGAAATAATGCCATTTTCAGCAACATGGATGGACCTAGAGATTATCATACTAAAAAGTAAGTCAGAAAGAGAAACACACCATATGATATCACTTATATGTGGAATCTAAAATATGACACAAATGAACATATCTACAAAACAGAAACAGACTCACAGACATAGAGAACAGACTTGTAGTTGCCAAGGGGGAGGGAAGGATTGGAAGTTTGGGATTAGTAGAGGCAAACTATTACATATAGGATGGATAAATAACAAGGTCCTACTGTATAGCACAGGGAACTGTATTCAATATCCTGTGACAAACCATAATGGAAAAGAATATGAAAAAGGATATATATGTATAACTGAGTCAGTACAGAAGAAACCAGCACAACATTGTAAATCAACTATACTTCAATAAATTTTTTTTAAAAAAGAATAAATTGAACAGAGCAGAAAAAATGGTATAGCCATTTTGGAAAACAGTCTGACAGTTTCTTATAAAGTTAACCATACAACCCAAAAATCCCATTTCCAAGTATTTACTTGAGAGAAATGAAAACTAATTTAATTAATAGGTTCATAGAATTCATAGTTGTATACACACAAAAAGTTACTTTTACTGTATATAAATTATACCTAACTATAAAAAAATTATTTTAACTGACCAGAAAAACAAACAAACAAAAGGCTTGAAATTTCACTTTTGAATTCTATCTATCACACACTTAAGGAAGAAATAACACTAATCTTACACAAACTCTTCCAGAAAATATAGGGAACACCCTCCAATTCATTTTATAAGGCCACTTGATACTAAAACCTGTCAAACCCAATAAACATAAATGCAGAAATACACACACACACACACACACACACACACACTAAGTTAGCATAGGACTCCAGCAATTTACAAAAATAATTGTACATCATAACCAAGTAGGGTTTATCCCAGAAATGCAAGGTTATTTAAAAAATCAATGAGTTGTTGCTCAGTGTATATGGAATTTCTGTTTTCCAAAATGAAAAATTTCCTAGAGATCTGTTACAGAACAATACACTTCACATATTTTGATGGTCTCTCATAAAGTGTGTAAATATTTAAAATTGTTATAACTTCTTGCTGTATTAAACTTTTATTAATGCATGATGTCTTTTCTTGTCTCTTGTAGCCTTTTTTGATTTAAGTCCATTTTGTCTGGTATTAGCATAACAGGAGTGGTTCTTTTGGTTACTATTTGCATGGAATATCTTTTTCCATCCTTTCACTTGAAACCTGTTTGTATCTTTGGATCTCAAGTGAATCTCTCACGGACAGCATATAGTTGGATCATGTGTATTTATCCATCTGGCATAATACCATCCTGGCAATCTCTGTCCTTTTCATTGGAGAGTAATCCATTTACATTTAAAATTATTACTGATAAGGAAGGACTTACTTCTGTCATTATGCTATATACTAATTCAATCTCCTCACTAGTAATCAGTCTGTTCAGATTGTTTGTTTCTTCATGATTCAAGCTTGGTAGGATGTATGTTTCTAGGAATTTATCCATTTCTTCAAGGTTTTTAATTTGTTGGCATATAATTGTTCATAGTAGTTTCTTACAATCTTTAGTATTTCTGTGCTATCACTTGTAAGGTCTCTTTCATTTCTGATTTATTTATTTCAGTACTCTCTTTTTTTCTTGGTGAATCTAGTTAAAGTTTGTCAATTTTGTTTATCTTTTCAGAGAACCAGCTCTTACTTTCACTGATCTTTTCTATTGTCTTTTTAGTCTCTGTTTCAGTTATTTCCATTCTGATCCTTATTTCCTTCCTTCTAACTTTGGGCTTAGTTTGTTCTTTTTTTTAGTTCCTTGAGGTATAAAGTTAGGCTGTTTATTTGAGATTTTTCATTTTTCTTAATGAAGGCATTTACCACTATAAACTTCCCTCTTAGAACTGCTTTTGCTACATTCCTTAAGTTTTGTATGTTGTTTCCATTTTCATCTGTCTCAAGAGATTTTTTGGTTTTCCCTTTGATTTCTTCTTTGACCCATTGGTTTTAGGAGCTTGTTGTTTAATCTCCACATATTTGTGATTTTCCCAGTTTTCCACTTATAATTAATTTCTAGTTTCTTACCATCATGGTCAGAAAACATACTTGATATGATTTCTATCTTCTTAAACTTATTAAGACTTGTTTTGTGGTCTAACATGTGATCTATCCTAAAGAATGTTCCACATGTGCTTGAGAAGAAGATTCTGCTGCAGTTGAATGGAATTTCCTGTAAATGTCTGTTAGGTCCATCTGACCTAAAATGTAGTTTAAGTCCAACATTTCCTTATTGATTTTCTGTCTGGATAAACTATCTGTTGTTGAAAGTTGAAAGATTTAATGAATTTTTAGGCTATAATAGAAAACTAACAAGAAATTTCTCCCCTGAGACTGTTTCGGGTCCTTTAAACCACTCTGATCCACCTCTGCTATTAGTTCTCCTTTAGTGATCAAGTGTAAGAAGCACTGGATTGAAGAAGTTGATTCTCTGCTATAGTTATGTCATCTCTGATAAAATTATTCTCCAGCAGGCAGACGACTTACATGGAAGGATTGGTACAATACTCCCAACGATAGATTTTTCCTCTATCTCTGCTCTGCCCTCTTCTTCACATCCTTTGAAGAGGCACCTTGCTGCTGGTTAAAAGTGTGAACTGTGGAGTCAAACTTCCTGGGTTGAAATCCCAGCCCCACCACTTAGTAGCCTCGGGAAATTTAACTTAACCTCTTCCTGCCTGAGGCTTCTCATCTCTAAAGTGGATATAATAGTGTTTATTTTATAGGATTATTATAAGGAAAATATAAGAATAATAGTAAAAGGCTTAGGTCAATGCCTGTGTGTGCCAACTTAATTGAGTTCCTATTTCCTATGTCTGCAATGTACTGTGATGTTAGTATTTCTGATATAAATTTGTCTCTCAAATAGAGGTGGGAGGAGTCCTTGAAAGAATAGGTCTTGTCTCTCTTCCTCCTCTCTCTCAATCCCTCTGCAACTTTTTCTCTGGCTCCGTCTCATTCTCTCAACAAATATCTACTGAGCACCTTCTGCGTACCAGGCACTATTTTAGGCTGATGATTATATTTTGAATCAGAAAAGCATTTTCCCTCCCTTTTTACAATATAATGAAACAAATCAGTACTTGAGCAGGCTATTGCAGAGCAATAAGGTAGAAAGAGGGAGGGGAAGGCAGGAACACAAGGTATTCTGTGTCTATCTATTCTTTGTGTTTCTGCCTCTCTTTTTCTGTCTGACTCTGTCCCTCTCTTCCTCTGTCTCTGTGTGTATGCCTCTTGAAGGAAATTAAGAGATTTCCCAAAGTACAGGAAGAACTTACTGTATGAGTACAGTTAACCTGGGATAGTCTGGTTGTAGCCAATTCTAGCCAGCAGGGGGCAGGAGTGACCAGCTGTATAAATCAGTGCAGTTACTCAAATGTTTCTAAGACCTACTTTTAAAAAGTGCTTTTTAAAAAAAATTTTTATTAGAGTATAGTTGAGTTACAATGTTGTGTTAGTTTCAGGTGTACAGCAAAGTGAATCAGTTATACATATACATATATCCACTCTTTTTTAGATCCTTTTCCCATATAGGCCATTACAGACTATTGAGTAGACTTCCCTGTGCTCTACAGTATGTCCTTATTAGTTATCTACTTTATACATAATAGTGTGTATATGTCAATCCAAATATCCCAGTTTATCCCTCCTCCCCTGACCCCCTGGTAACCATAAGTTAGTTTAAAAAAAATTCTTTTAATTTGTTCTGTGGAATTCTTTCAATTTTTATAATTGTTACATAGCAAAAATGACTATTGGTATTGTCATGTTAAAACAATTCCAATTTGGCAAATTGGAATAAGTTTCTACTGATCATGAATGTTGATTTTGTTTTCACACAAGGATTTAGCCTCTCCTTAGACGTCCAAATAACAAAATTTTCTGCCTTTTTATATTCAGCAGATAATTTCAACTGGAGACAGGGATGGATGGAAAAACTTACACTCCCAAGACATCAGGCCTCACCAGCAATCTTGGGCTTCTCATTTAAATTCCCTGAGTTTTTACTGAAGAAGTTTGCAAAGACCAGGGTGAAGGCTATATTGGACTGCCCAGGGAACCACACTCTTCAGGGACTGTGGACATTAGGAAGACATGTCCAGTTGACAGTGAACGGCTAAGCCAAGGGTATGACCTTGCTTTCTAATCTCTTGGCTTTCTGCACTCACAGCTGTCACAGCAGGGGCCTTCCCAAAAGTCAGACCCACCTCAACTGTGTTAAAAAGTTGGGGTTCTTGAATGTTTCCAAGGAACTTACCTTTTATCCCTCTGTTTGATACTTGTTTTACAAAAGATATGTTTTGAGTTTCTATTCAACATGGAAATTATCCTCTAGCACTCAAGGTGCTTTCTATAGTCTTTATTGGTGCTTTCTAAACATTCCTTAAAACAAACAGATTTGGTACAGAGAAGAATACTCTTCAATTTCCTTGTTTTTGTTACATAGTTTCTTCTTAATTCTAAGTATTTTATTTTTAATATTTAACAATAGTACATGTTATATATTAAAATTTGAAAAATACAAGATTGAAAGCAAAAATTGTCCAACATTCTACCAACCAGTGATAACCAGCACTCATATTTTGCTCTACAACTTTCTGGTCTGGCTGTCTCTGTCTTTAAGAAAAGTGGAATCACACTGGATGTGACAGAGGCTAAGAGTTGTCTCCCAGGATTTGTTCTCCTTTTCTTTCTATATAGTAAGATCTCAAGCTTTTAGCTCAGCATATGACCTCAACTTGCAGCCTGGTGTGGCCATACAAATTAAGTTCTAGCCAATGGGCTACAAGTGCAATGATGAAAAGTTCTAGCAGATTTTCGTGAAGCGGGGACATACCCTTCCATCTCCTTCTCTTCCTTTCCCGTAGTTAGAATGCAAACATAATGATTAGAGCTGGAGTAGCCAGCTTAGACTGCAAGAAGCCCCGTGCTGAAGGTTACAGAACAATCACATGCAAGGAGCCTGTGTCTCTGATTACCCTGGAACAACCAACCCAAGCTGGAATTCTGTTTACATGAGGGCAAAGTAAACCTCAGTCTTGTTGAAGTCACTTTTTTTGTGTATTTTTGTAACTCACAGCCACACTTCATTCAAACTAGTATGCTAGATCTATATGTAGTTCTATAATTACATTCAAATATCCAGTCTCTTTTCTTTATATATATATATATAGTACAATAAGTATCATCCTACCACATAGCTTTATTGCTTAAAATGGGGGAGCAGTGCCCATGTAAATAGCTTTGAAAATATGGTTTTTAATGGCTGCATAATATTCTATTGTGTCATAGTTTAACCATTCCTCTATTTCTCCCAATGTATTACTCTTATTTCTAATGAGGAAGAGGGAATCTCCTTGTATATAAACCCTTGTGCACATTGCTAATTATTTTAGGAAATAGTCCTACATGTGATTAGTTTTTATATTTTCACTTTTATCTACTGTTGGGATTTTATTGTTATTTTTAGAAAAAAGTATGTAGTGTTTGATACTTATAAAAGAATATTTATATAATGACTATGTAAGTTTAAAGAAGAAGAAGAAAATAAACACCATGGAACCCTTTATCCAATCTCAGAACTCAACCACTATCAATATTTGAAGTTGCATGTGGGATCCTCCCTAGTCTTAACCCCTACTAACCTCCAGAGAAAAATACTGCACTCAAGTTTGTTGCTGTCATCTCTCCCATTTTGTTGTTATTTGTCTTACCACATATATATTACTCAGTTCCTGAAGCCAAAAGTATTGGAGTCACTCTTGAATTCTTATTAGTCTTACCCCTCCCATCCAATCTGTCAGCAAATCCTGCTGGCTCTGCCTTTAAAAATATATCCAGAATTCACCACCACAGCAACATTCTATTTCAAGCCACCATCTCTCACCTGCATTACCAATGTAGCCCCCTAACTTGGTTCCCTGTTTCCATCCATGCCCCCTTCCAGTCCACTTTCAATACAGCAGCCCGAGTAATTCTGTTTAAACCTAAGTCAGATGGTGCATGAAGTCAGATCTTTGCATAATAGCTCTCTATCTCAGAGAAAAACCCTACAATATCACATGGTTGGTCCCACCCCTCTCTCTCAACCTTGCTTCTCTGAACACACTCAGACCTTGGGGCTTTTGTATTTGCTGTGTCTCCTGTCTGGAAGGCTCTCTCCCCAAATCTCTGCACAGCTAACTCCTCGCTTCGTTCAAGTCTTCCCTCAAATATATCTTCTCAGAGAGGCCTTCCCTGGCCACCCTATCTAATTAATCTCCCTACCACTTCCTAGCCCCTTCCTTTAAGATTCACTTTCTACTTTGTTACATGTTTAATTTACTTATCTTGTTTGTTGCCTGTTCCATCACTTGAAAGTAAGCACCATGAGGGCAGGTTTTTTGTCTTTTGTGTTTACTGCTGCCTCTATCTTTGGTGTCTAGAACTCTGCTTGGAATATAGTAGGTACTCAAAACACATTTGTTGAATCAAAATTGAATTGAGTGTATATATTCTCATACCATATATTGTTTAGCTTTGTGGCTTCTGAGTTTTATGAAAATGGTATCCTCCTCTATATGTACATCTATGTCTTGCTTTATCTACCCAATGTTTTTCTTACACATTTTTAAAATTAATTTATTTATTTAATTAATTTTTTGCTGTGTTGGGTCTTCGTTGCTGCATGCGGGCTTTAGTTGCGGCGAGCAGGAGCTTCTCTTCGTTGCGGTGCGCGGGCTTCTCATTGCCGTGGCTTCTCTTGTTGCAGAGCATGGGCTCTAGGCGCACGGGCTTCAGTAGTTGTGGCTCACGGGCTCTAGAGCACAGGCTCAGTAGTTGCAGGCACGGGCTTAGTTGCTCCACGGCATGTGGGATTTCCCGGACCAGGGATTGAACCCGTGTCCCCTGCATTGGCAGGTGGATTCTTAACCACTGCACCTCCAGGGAAGTCCCTCTACTCAATATTATATGTCTGGGGCTTCCCTGGTGGCTCAGTGGTTGAGAGTCTGCCTGCCGATGCAGGGGACGTGGGTTTGTGCCCCGGTCCGGGAAGATCCCAGATGCCGCGGAGCGGCTGGGCCCGTGAGCCGTGGCCGCTGAGCCTGCGCGTCTGGAGCCTATGCTCGCAACGGGAGAGGCCACAACAGTGACAGGCCCGCATACCGCAAAAAAAAAAAAAAAAATTGTATGTCTGGTTTACCCATGTTTGTCTGTATGACTGTAATTAATTCATTTTCACCACAGTTTGATATTTTGCTCTCTATGTCATTATTTAATTAGCCATTCTTCTCTTGATGGACATTTAGGTTGTTTCCTTGTTGAGTTATATATACTTATGCACAAATGTGTATATAAACATTTATATACATTTACACATATGCCTCTGGGATCTTGTTAACATGTCTGTAGGATAAAGTTTTACAAACGGAATTTTTGGAGTAAAGGATATTCCTGTTTTCTTGATTTAAAAAAATTATTTTTAACTGTTATATAAAAATAAACATTAGATAAAACATACCACCTTAACCATTGTAAAGTATACAGTTAAGTAATATTAAATATATTCACAGTGTTGTAAAACAGCTCTCCAGAAGTTGTTCATCTCGAAGAGCTGAAAGCCTATGCCAATTAAACAACAACCCTGCATTTCCCCCTCCCTCCAGCCTCTGGCAACCCCTATTGGGATCTTCTCTTTCTGTAAATTTGACTAGTTTAGATATGTCATAAGTGGAATCACACAGTGTTTGTCTGTTTGTGACTGGCTTATTTCATTTAGCATAATGCCCTCAAGTTTCATCCATGTGATAAATATGCATCTTTTTTTGTACTATGTTGTCCTTTTTGTTCCACTTCCTGAGAGATTTCTCCACTTGATTTTCTATTTTTCTCATAAATTATTTTTCACTATACAGTTTCTTTTTACTTAACAAGGTGAGCATAAAAATGAAATAATATCATAATTATGAAAACAGTATACTTAGCAGGAATCAATTCAGTAAATACAGGGAATTCCCTGATGGTCTAGTGGTTAGGACTCGGCTCTTTCACTGCTGGGGCCCAGGTTCAATCCCTGGTCTGCAAACTGAGATCTTACAAACCATGTAGTGTGGCCAAAATTAAATTAAATACAAACATAAAATCTTGTATTTTTTGGCCACCTTTAAATATTTTAAAATTAATTTTATTGAAATATAATTTACATATAAAATTAACAAATTTCAGGCGTTCAATTCAATTTCCTTTGACAAACGTATACAGTTCCATAACCATCACCACAATCATAATGTAACATCTCACCCCAGAAACTTTCCCTGTGCCTTTTTTTAGACAATTCTCTCCTCTTGCCCTTGGCCCCCGGCACCACTGCATGGGAGGGCATGGGAGCATATTCTGAAATTATCTTTACAATTTTTCTGTAGAGCTAAAATTATTTCAAATACAGGCAGGCATACCATGTTTTGTTGTGCTTGGCAGGTATTGCTGGGGTTTTTTTTGTTTTGTTTTTTACAAACAAGGTTTTGTGGCAACGCTGCGTTGAGCGAGTCTATAGGTGACATTTTTCCAATAGCATTTGCTCACTACATGTTTCTGTGTCACATTTTGGTAATTCTTGAAATATTTCAGACTTTTTCATTATCATTATATTTGTTGCGGTGATCTATGATCAGTGACTTCTGATGTTACTATTATAATTGTTTTGGGGCACCAGAAACTGCACCCATTTAAGACAGTGAGCTTAATCTGTAAATGTTGTGTGTGTTCTGACTGCTCCACCAATTAACCATTCCCCCGTCTCTCTTCCTCTCCTCAGGCCTCCCTATTCCCTGAAGCACAACAATATTGAAATTGGGCCAATTAATAACCCTACGATGGCCTCCAAGTGTTCAGGTAAGAGTTGCCCGTCTCTCACTTTAAATCAAAAGTTAGAAATGACTAAGCTTAGTGAGGAAAGCATGTTAAAAGATGAGATGGGTCAAAACTAGGCCTCTTGTGCCAATTAGCCAAGTTGTGAATGCAAAGGAAAAGGTCTTGAAGGAAATTAAAAGTGTTACTCCAGTGAACACAGGACTGATAAGAAAGCAAAACACCCTAATTGCTGATATGGAGAAAGTTGTAGTGGTCTGAACAGAATATCAAACCGGCCACAACATTTCCTTAAGCCTAATCCTGAACAATATCCTAACTCTCTTCAATTCTATGTAGGCTGAGAGAGGCAAGGAAGCTGCAGGAGAATAGTTTGAAGCTAGTAGAGGTTGGTTTTTGAGGTTAAAGGAAAGAAGTCATCTCCATAACATAAAAGTGCAAGGTGAAGCCACAAGTGCTGAGGTAGAAGCTGCAGCGAGTTATCCAGAATATTTAGCAAAGATAATGAATGCTGGTGGCTACACCAAACAACGGATTTTCAATGTAGACAAAACAGCCTTATATTGGAAGAAGATGCAATCTAGGACTTTCATTGTTAAAGAGGAGAAGGCAAGGCCTGGCCTCAAAGCTTCAAAGGACAGGCTGACGCTCCTGTTAGGGGCTAAAGCAGCTGGTGACTTCGAGTTGAAGTCAATGATCATTTACCATTCTGAAAATCCTAGGGCCTTTAGGAATTATGCTAAATCTAGTCCACCTGTGCTCTGTAAGTGACACAACAAAGCCTGGATGATAGTACATCTGTTTACAACATGGTTTACTGAATATTTTAAGCCCACTGTTGACACCTACTACTACTCAGAAAAGAAGATTCCTTTCAAATAGTACTGCCCATTGACCACACCTGGTCACCCAGGGGCTCTGGTGGAGATGTACAATGAGATTCATATTGTTTCCATGCCTGATAATACAACACCCATTCTGCAGCCTGTGGATCAAGGAGCAATTTCAATGTTCAAATCTTATTATTTAAGAAATACATTTCATAAGGCTATGGCTGCCATAGATAGTGATTCCTCTGATGGATCTGGGCAAAGTCAATTGAAAAACTTCTGAAAAGGATTCATCGTTCTAGATGCCATTAAGAACATTCACAATTCATGGAAAGGAGTAAAAATATCAACATGAACAGGAGTTTGGAAGAAGTTGATTCCAACCCTCATGGATGACTTTGAGGGGTTCAAGACTTTAGTGGAGGAAGTAACTACAGATGTGGTAGAAATAGCAAGAAAAATACAATTAGAAGTAGAGACTGAAGATGTGACTGAATTGTTATAAGCTCTGATAAAACTTTCATAGAGGAGGAGTTGCTTCTTATGGATAAGTAAAAAAAAGCAGTTTCTTGAAATGGAATCTACTCCTGGTGAAGATGCTATGAAAATTGTTTAAATGACAACAAAGGATTTAGAATATTATGTAAATGTGGTTGATAAAGCAGCGGCAAGTTTTGAGAGGATTGATTCCAACTTTCAAAGAAGTTCTACTCTGGGTAAAATGCTATCAAACGGCATTGCATGCTACAGATAAATCATTTGTGAAAAAAGAGTCAATTGATGTGGCTGACTTCATTGTTGTCTTATTTTAAGAAATTACCAGTCACCCCAGCCTTCAGAAACCGCCACCATGATCAGTCAGCAGCCATCAACATCCAGGCAAGACCCTCCACCAGCAAAAAGATTATGACTTGTTGAAGGCTCAGATGATGGTTAGCATGTTTTAGCAATAAAGCTTTTTTTATTTTTTAAATTAATTTTTATTGGAGTATAGGTGCTTTACAATGCTGTGTTAGTAAAGCATTTTTAAATTAAGGTATGTGTACATTGTTTTTTAGACATAATGCTATCACACACTTAATAGACTACAGTATAGTGTAAACATAACTTTTTTATGCATTGGGAACATAACATATAGTGTAAACATAACTTTTTTTATGCATTGGGAAACCAAAAAAGTCCATATGACTGACCTTACTGCGATGTTTGCTTCACTGTGGTGGTCTAGAACCGAAATTGCAATATCTTTGAGGTGTGCTGGTACAAAGTTTAGTTAAAAGAGTGAAAGAGTGACTACAAGACCTGTACTCACGTGTTATTCATTTTGCTGTCCTGGAACCACTTCATTCCATTATTTATCACCCAGTGATAGGGTGGCACCAGTATTAATTTCCTATTGCTGCTGTAACACAATTACAACAAATGTAATTGCTTAAAATAAGAGAAATTTATGATTTTAAAATTCTGGAAATACAAAGTCAGAAATGGGTCTTATGGGCTGAAGTCAAGATTTTAGCAGAGCTATGTTCCTTCTGGAGATTCTAGGGGAGAATTTGTTTCCTTGTCTTTTTCAGCTTCTAAAAGTCATCTACATTCCTTGGCTTATGGTCCCTTTCTCCGTCTGTAGGGCCAGCAACACAACATCTTCAAATTTTTCTCTCTCCCTTGCAGTCACATACCTATACTTCTGTTGCCACATCTCCTTCTGTGACTCTGACCCTCCTACGTCTCCCTTAAAACCCTTGTGATTATATTGGAGCCACCTGGGTAATCCAGGATACTCTTCCCAGCTGAAGATCCTTAAGTAACTCAATCACATCTACAACATTCCTTTTGCTGTGGAGGGAGTTAGCAGGGGTTAGGCTATGGACATCTTTGGGGGAACATTTTTCTGTTTACCACATACACCTGTGAAATTCTAGGAACGTTGGTTACATCCTAGGGTGGTCATGTAGTTGGGAGGTACCAGGATACAATATGGCCCTACTTACTGTGTGAGATTTGTGAACTAAGTTTCTATCATTCTTTGATCTGTGGGGAATGACTACAAGAGACAGGGATGCAAAGCTGAGGAGAATTGCCTATTTTAATCTGATGCTTTGGCAGAGCAGGGGTTTGAATTTGCGATCCGATCCAAGGAACTGTATTGGAATGAGCCAGGCAAGAGTGAGACTTATTAATATGGATACTCCTAGTTTGTGACCAGAAACCTAGACAGAACCCAAGATGGACAGATCACCCTCTGTAGCAATTGGAACCATCTGATACAATGACAACCTGCAGCGGCAGGTAGGTGAGGGAAATACATTGATTACTTAGTCCTGGGGAATGCCTAATTTCCATAAGCTTTCCCAACGATACTGTAGCTGTCAAGTTCGATGTTAGAAAGATGATGCTTTGGTTCAGTTATAAGAAGGCGATGTTAAAGGCCCTTACTATCCTAAGTAAAGAATAAAGAATACTATTAATTCTGTCACTGGCTACCAGTGTCTGCTGACCTAGGGGCTGAAGGGGAAAAGTACATTAGGTATGTGTGCAGTCAGTAAATGGGTGGATTGTGGTTAAAACACGTTCTTAATTAAGGGGGGCATCATGCTACCTACAACTACTGCTGAGAACAGGTGGATCCCATAGATTGTAGACAGAGGTACTGAGTGCTAAAGTGTAGGGGTTCCAGGGTTCCAGGTAGAGATGCTGATGGGTAGTAGACACCCTGATGACAATAATCAGGGTCACATACAGTTGGCTCTCAGGAATTTATCAGTTTGGGGCTTGGGCAATGGCAGAAAAGAGTTTTCTAGAAAAAAGAGTTACAGATTGCATAACTGACCAGTATATTATTACCGCTTGTACTGGATATTTTCCTTTTTGTCTTCTAAGTCCCCTCTCCACTGTTTCCTCCCTTCTCAGTAATCTTGGAAATTGAATTTAATAGACTGCATCAATAAGATTCCATACTCTCAGGCTTCCTGCTGGGCTTGAGAGGCACTGGCAGGAGGGCAGAAGGAGGGAAGAGGGTCATGGCCAGGGATTATTCCTCAGCTCCCTGCCTGCAGGCTCACTGCGGGTTAGCTGTCTATACACAGGCCACAACTCCTACAATTACAACTACTGTCATCAGCTTCCAATGATTGGCCTTCTCCTTGTCTCTTCAAGGGGGAAGCAGGGGACAGGTTTGGGGGTGGATAAGAGCTCCTAATGGATTTTAGTCCAGGGTGTTTCACCTTCCCTTTTAAGGATTCTTTTAAGCCTGCCCAAACCTCTGTAAATAGCTGCTTTATTAAGCAATCCTCAAATACTCCTCTTAAGAGTGCCATCTGTCTCTTGCTTGTCTCCTGACTCATATATCACTCAAACTAAGGAATAGATCCTCCACCATGGGAATTCCTTATAAGCCCGAGCAGTTCAGGGGTGGCTTGGGGTATTGAGGGGTGCTTCTGAATAATAAAAGTTAGTTTTCTGATTTAAAGGAATGCAGCAACCCCTGTGACGGGGAGATGTCTGTTTAACACCTTGGAATTCATTTATTCAATAAATAATTATTGAGCATATGTTATGTGCCAGGTACTGGTGATACAGCAGTGAAGAAAACAAACACCACTGTGCTTGTGGGCCTCTATGCAGTTGGGGGAGATAGACGATGAGCAGAATACAAAAATAAAATTCACACCGTATGTTAGATGCTACGAAGGAAAAATAAAGGCAGGGAAGAAAGATGGGGGAGTTGGAAGATGCGCAATTTTAAATTGGATGCTCAGTGAGAGCTTCAGTGAGGAAGTAACATTTGAGTGATGACTTCAAAGAGAGTTGGCAAAATAGTTGCTGGGATGTACAAATAGGATTCAGGATATGAAGTAGGTGCCTGAAACCTTACATATCAGATATTTGCAGGCTGAGAGATTTTGCTGTTTCTGTGACATTACATGAAACAAGCTATTTTCCAAGGATACTCCAGCCAAATTTTCATTATAGCAGCTGTCAGCCGTAGCGCTGATGGTGCTGAGAATGAGCTGAAGGAATGTGGCCATGCTTGGCATCTTTTACAAAATTAGGCTGCAAAATCACCCTCTCCCTATCTAATCCTCAGGACTAGTATATTACAGTATAAGAAAACTATCCTCTTCCTGTGTTTTTCCTCACCCATTCCTCCTTCATCTATTCCAACCTTAAAGACACTCATACCTGCCTCCTTTTCCTCTCCTTATCCATCTGCTCCTTCAGACTCCTTCTTTTCTCTCTCTCCACCATGTCCTGACCTTCCTTGTATCTACCCACCCCACCCCCCTGCCAAACCTGGTCCACTTTGCTGTCTCCCCACTACCCTATAGTTACTCATGACTTTGGCCCTACTTTTCTGGTACTTGGACTTCAAGGAAGGAAAGTTGAAGGACTTCAATTGCCCCTTCTCAACAAGTCTTTTTTTTTGGCCCCACTGCATGGTAGGATCTTAGTTCCCCGACCAGAGAGGGAACCTGGGGCCCCAGCAGTGGAAGCGCAGAGTCCTAACAACTGGACCGCCAAGGGATTCGCAACAAGTTATTTTTAAGCATTGGTCTCAACCTGCCTTAAATGAGATAAGAAAGGACTTTCCTGAACCATGAAAAAGCAGAAAATTTCTACATAATTCGGATTAGTTTTAGAGGCATATTCTCCAGGGCTTCCAGACCTTTATCAATTAGCCAAACTTCTTGTGGGTCCTGGAGATGCCAGGATCCACTTATAGTCTGAAAAAGCCAAAGACTCATAATTAAATCAAAATATAACCTAGGTCAATCATAGGGCTAAGGAGAGTGGAGAATAACTCAGATTTCATCCCTACAGAATCGACTGGTCAAAGATTCAAGGGTATAGATACTAAAGAGGCAAATGAGTCTCTAATTATAGGCATATCTAATTATATTATTAGGAAACATCTGGAAGGATTATTCAGGCCTAACCCTGATGACCACACGGTATGTGCTTTAGATACCGGTTTGTTAATGGGCTCTGTGCAGAACTTAGGCTGTTCAGAAACATATTAATTGGTAGAATGCTCCTCTCTCCAAAATCCATGCATAGGCTGATAAAATTAAATCCACAAAATGCAAACTCCTGACTCTTCAACTTAAACAACTTGAAGAAAATTGGAGGTTGGACAGGACTACAAAAAGCACAATCCTGAAGATGAAGAAATGATGAGAAAAAAATGATGAAGACACTTGCTCTAGGACCTGGATAAAACGTTGACTTTATCAAAATTAAGGATTTCTTTTCGATGAAGGACATTGTGAACAAAGTTAATAAACATCCAAAAAATTAGGAGAAAGCATTAGTATCGTCTAATACCAATGAGGTATTGATATGTAGAATATATGAGAAATGCCTCCAAGTCAACATTGACAAGGAAGCCCAATGGAAACAGGCAGACTCTGAGACAAGGAACCCCAAGTGTCTGACATGCACATGAAAAGATATACAAAGCCATTAGTAAGTACATAAATACAAATTAAATCAGTGAGATAAGACTTTCTATCCATCAGATTAGCAAAAAGTAAATAGTCTATTAATGTGAAATGTTAGTGGGAAGGTGGAGATACAGGAACCCTCGTGTGCTGCTGATGACAAATTAGGTTTGTTCGTCCATTCTGTAAAGATATCTGGCAGTCCATGGTCTAAATATATGTATTCATACATATATGAATATATAGGCTAAATATATATGTAAATTGCATTTACATAGTTATATATATATGTATATATAGTATTATATAATTTATATACACATATATTTGCATATATGTGTATATAAATAGATTATAGATATTTAGACTATAGTTATATGTTCAAGAGAGAGATTCCTAAGTTTGTTCATTTGCCTTTCCATGTTTTCAAAAACTACCTTCCTTTAGCTGCGCTTTTGCCCTGAGAGAGCTCTGAGTCAGGCGAACAAAAGGCAGTGTGTTGTGTCAGTCCTTCAGAGAACCCGCAGACAGATAGATGATAGCAGACAAACACAATTCCCTGGGAACAAGGCCCCCACTCCTTCCCTCCAGAACCAGGTATCCACACCAGGGACGTGAGCTGCTGGCCAGAAGACCCACTGCTCCGTGGGGAGGGGGTGGGGCAAGGCTAAGTTAAAACACTTTAGACACCTTTTTCTTGATTCAGTGTTCTCTTCGTTGCTATAAATCTTTGACCACATTCCAGAGTTCTGACAAAGTTGATTCTGGCAGTTTTTGTTCATTTTTTTGGTGTTTCTATGAAAGGACAGGTCCTTCAGGCTACCTACTGTACCATTTTGACTGACATCTGGCCTCACCAAGAATTTTTAAAAAATAAAGCCAATGGCCCCTAAATGCCTTACAATGAAAATATATACTATTCAGTGCATAAAAGTAGTGAGGAAAATACATTCGCTGACTATTCTAGGTTTTGTATTAAGAGGACATGGAGCGCATACTTTTTGAGTACCGGTCATGCTGCAAGCGCAGTGCTAGAAATCTTATACTTATTAAATCATCACTGACTAGCTTGGGTCATCTGCGGCCTCTGTAAAACAAGAGGGTTAGATGATCTCTAATGTCCTTTCTAGCTCTAATCCTGTATGACTCTAAAAAGATCTTGCTTTGTATTTTGAAAAGAACCAGAGTATGCTTACTGTTGAAATGGAAACATGTTAGAAAAAAGAAAAGATCAGATGCTGAGAAATAAATGCAGTGCTGTACCTGATGTAATACTGATGACTGAAGATGGGGCTTCTAGATGTCGGTCTGGCTAATGGTAGAGTCAGGCAAAGAGCAGGTAACCGGGAAACAGGATGGTTGGGGGAAGGGAACAAAAAAATAAATAAATTCCTGCTTTTAAAACCTTTTCTTTTTTTTTTTCCTGTTGCTCGTCTTTTTGGCTGCAGAAAAGATAACATGCTCTGGGGTATTGAGGGCTGGAGATGGGAAAACTGGGAGAAGATGGAAAGAGAAGGGAGTTAGAACTGCCAGGGGAAAGCGCAGGTGGTAGACTGAGACAAAGAGTTTCTTAAATGTATTTATGGATTCAAGAGCTGTTGAATTACCCCATCTCTTCCCTTTTTTTGTAGTCTGAAATTAAATGAAAAGAGACAAGTGAGAAAAATGAATAAAAAGCTACAAAACTGAAACTAGAGTGATTTAATACCTCTAGGACCAAACAAGATGAACTTCAGATCCTAGTCTAGGGAACAAGTGACTTTCTCAGCAAACAGATAATGTTTATTATCAAAAGGACACAAAGTGGGGACTTCCCTGGTGGTCCAGTGGCTAAGACTCCGTGCTCCCAATGCAGGGGCCCCCGGTTCGATCCCTGGTCAGGGAACTAGAGCCCACATGCCGCAACTAAGAGTTCACATGCCACAACAAAGATTCCGCGTGCCACAACTAAGACCCAGTGCAGGCAAATGAATAAATAAATATTAAAAAAAAAAGTACACAAAGTGTTCCTCTGTTCACCTATCTGGCACTCTGCCAGGCAATGTGTAAAAATTAGGCATAAACGTACACAGGAACTATAAAGAAACAAGAAAAATGAAGACCAAAAATTTAATCAGATGGTGGGAATGTGAGTGGACTGGTTTGTTTTTGTATTCCTGCTATGGTGTGATTTTAATTCTTGTAAAACTGATTTTAAAAATGTAAAGTCACTAATCCTGTAACACAGTAATTTATAAAAGAAAAGATTTATCAAATGTCAGATATATTACCAGAGTCTTGAAAGTCATCTTTGACTGCCTGCAGAGTAACCAAACCTCGATCAAGAATCTACATTGTTTTCACTGATCTCAAGAAGAAATCTTGGTTGTTACTCAAGTTTTATTTCAAAGATTTGAAACATTTATGTCTGGCACACATCATATGCCACATACAGTTGTTTCCACAATGACCAGATATTTTTTACAGTTCAGGTCTTAAAATTTGAAGAAAGAAATCTCATCCTAGGAGCAGCATTCATTTATTCAGTCAGTCACTCATTCACTCACTAATGCAACGAGTATCGATGTTTCTTAAGGGAAGGAAACAGCTATGTGGGAAAAGACGCAGAGTGGCAGGTACATGGCGGCCCTCACTTCCAAAATTTATCCCAGTTCTCTCTGTGGGATCAGATTGCCTAGTGTGTATACCCTATCCCTTATTTTGTTGTCCTTTGCTTGAATTCTTGTCTTGATAACTTTCTCAGTATCTTTGTTCATATTTGGTAGAGGAAAAGAATCCACGTAACCAAAATGAATGTTTATTGAAGCCAGGTATATACTTGCCAGTTGCCAGGCGTATAGCAATGAATAATACAAGGGCCTTTCCACTGAAGAACTTGTAGTATAGCAGGGAGACAGGAAAATAAGCTTATAGTTAAATGGAACATATGTTATTCTCCACAGGGAAATGTACTGAGTGTTACGACAAACCTAAAGTTTTTTCTTTTTAAACAAATAATCAATCTGAAAGGAATAATCAACAAAATCTTCAGGAAATAGATTAAGGGGGGAAACGCCTCAAGCTTTACCAGATTTTCATGGGACAACATGTCATTTCTGAAATACAGATGAAGTAGGAGCGCAAATTTTATAGTCAAAAAACCTGAGTTGAGGGACTTCCCTGGTGGTCCAGAGGTTAAGACTCTGCCCTTCTAATGCAGGGGGCGTGGGTTCGATCCCTGGTTGGGGAACTAAGATCCCACACGACGTGGAGTGTGGCAAAAAAAACCACAAAAAACAAACAAAAAAACCCTGACTGGGAATCCTGACTCACAACTTTCTATTTAGAGGACTTTTAGTAAGTGAATTAATCTCTTTGAGTCTGAGTTTCCTCATCTGTAAAATAGAAACAGTAATTCTTAATTCACAGGATTCTTTTGCAAATGTTAAATTAAATGAGATAGTAAATACATTTATGTTTTTTTGCAAGTTAGACTTATTATTACTGACCTGAGAGATTTAATTCTCTCGTCAGTTTATATTCACATCATAAAACATAAGTTAATTTCATTGTTTTCATTCATTTTGTTGTTTTGGGGGCAGGATATGCATATCATGCAGTGTGTTAGACCACACAGCCAATTTATTGCTGCTGAGTCCTTTAAAAATTTCAAGAGGGATTTTTAAAAATTTGATATTAAACTAAGCAAAAAAAATTAGTGGGTCTAAAAGTAAATGCATTTATTATAGAGATTCCCACACAGTTGCTCTAGAAGTGGGAACTGTTCTCTCTTCAGACTTAGAGGAGGACTTACAAGACAAACCTAGCCTAGATGCTGCTTTGCATGGACACCTCTTTCCTGATTTTCCCAGTTAGGAAATATTAAGCTAAACCAATGCGATCTCCCAGCTCTCTATGGGACACATCTTCTAACTCTAAAATACATTTTGGGGCGTCTAGTCAAGCAGCTGGACACAGATGTATTAACTACAGTGAGGCTGGGCTAACCAGGAAGGATGGGAGTGTGAAACTGTGTGTGCCCATTTGATGAAAGAGCAGTACGGTGAAAAGTGGGAAGAATCGGCCAGAGGAGAATAAATGAAACTGAGGCCATAGGAAGAAGTCTAGACAGGGAGGTGGCATTTGATATCCAAGAACAGATTAACAAACACAGATGATATTAATATTCAGGGAGGATAACTGACTTCAAGAAGTTCCAGCTAGAGGAACTGCTTGTTCACCCATGTGGTCAGACAAAGCTCCTAGATACAGGGACCTAGAAGCAGGCAATATTCTGACATGCAGGCAGGTGGACATGACATGAGGCTGGGGCTCAGGGACTGACTCTCAGTTTGAGAAGGAGTCTGGGGATTCATGAGAATCATTCTAGAGAATCGGGGTACCAGGCAGGTCGCAAGCCAGGTTTTCAAACACTGGAGAACAAAGCAGTGATCTAACTACCGAAACTGATGCTAGATGCAAGGTTTCTCAACCTTGGCACCACTGACATTTTGGACTGGATAACTCTTTGTTAGGGGGGGCTGTCCTGGGCATTGTAAAATGTTTGGCATCAGCTCTGGCCTCTACCCACCACATGCAATTAGTATCCCCTCCTCAAGCTGTGACAATCTAAAATGTCTCCAGACATTGCCCAATGTCCCAGGGCAGGGTGGATGGGAGCAGGGGAAAAGTCGCCCCTAATTGAGAACCACTGCGCTGGCATATGCCTGGTGGGAGAGCACTGCTCCAACAGTGGAGGCTGGGGTAAGAGGGTCTCAGGGATGGTTTGATCTAGAGGACGGAATGACTGACAGTGGCCCAGTAAGACAGTGTAGTGAAGCGTTCTGCCGCTTTCATCATTTCTGTGCAGCCTGTGCTGTTTTCTCTACTCCCCTTTCAGTGTGCTTTTGCGTCTTGAGCTGCCCTTGGGCTTCTGGTTTCTTTGCCTCCTACACACGGAGAGCCAGAAGACCTGGGAGAGCCTTTGGCCAACGGCTGATGTGGCTGATGTACATGAGACAGATCCCTTGCCTAGAGGCTTCCCTAACGTTCCCCTGCCCTCCTTGGGGCTTTGCCTGATTGGTCTCTTCCATTTCCCTGCTTCCCCTACTCTCTACTGGCTTCTTCTGGGAACATGTCCTTAATAAATTACTTGCACACAAATCTCTCCTTAGGGTCTGCGCCCAGGGAACCCAGCTTAACATAGCCAGGAAGGCTGGGGTCAAAGGACAGAGTCAGGTTTGAGAAACAAGTCCAGGAGAGCAGCTCAGAATGAAGGTTATGAAGGATAAGCTGGCCTGAAGCCCCCATCATATGGGTTTCCAGTGTGAGCCTGCAATGAGAGAACTGACTGAAAGGAGCTGGGGTCAACCAGACAGTGTGGTCTTGGCCTCAGGAACAAGATTGAAAGAAAGAATAAAGGACAAGGCTTTAAGATGCTATAGAAATAACAACTATTAGAAGAAATATCTCTAAAATGATTTCTTGTTAATATTAAATGTCTCTAGAGAATTCATCATCACAGGATGAAAGAGTTTAATCCACTGGACCCTGAAAACGGTGCAGTGGAGCATTTCAATCTCTGTAATATAGAAACAACCCGGCAAATCTATATACTGCCTCTCATCCCTCGGCTGGTTAAAACGTTCAGTGAACTGCTAGGAGTGGAGGACATCTATCAGAGGTGACTGTTCCCTCTTCTTTCTCAAAGCAGAACTACTTCTGCACCATTTTCACTCTGGTAGCTGATGGATACAATGATTTTGGGAAGGACCAACTAAGAGCAGTTTTGCAGTGAAGATGGCTATCTTGTTAAAAAACTTGCTCCTTCATTGTTACTTCATTGTTACTGCCATTCCACACAACAGGGACCAAATTCTGATGGGCCATATGTAAGAATCATTTTATGTTCGTAAAGAGGTTACAATAAAGACAGAAAACAAAATGTTTAAAAAATCATTTTGGAAAGTAAGCATAAGTAATATATAAACAACTTATTGTTTACATTTAGAAACATGATGTTTGAAATAGTAGGTTATAGGTTCTCTATTCACAATTTGTCTTTCATAATCATTTTCTTATTGTGTAAAGAAATCATCTGTGTTCTTCAGGTAGTATGTAATTTAGACCAGCCAGCAAGTTATAATTTTTAATTCTGAAAATTAAAGCTTAAGGGATTCTTTGAGAATATTCTTTAAGAAGTACACAGACAGTATGTGCCAAGAGGCATTAAAGACCATTTCTGGACTAAGTAAAATTCTTTGAAAAAGAAAACTGTGGAAATGAATTGATTTCAGGAAAAATGATTCAGAGAGAATTAATGATGACAAAGGAAAAATAATAGAGTGAGACTAAAATAAAACTAAAATTAAATTCACAACAGCTATTAATTATGAGTTTAACATAGTTTTAATCTCCAAATGCTTTAGATTATAAACAATAATTAAAATATAATTATTGATAAAAAGTGAATAAGAAAGCACTTACAAACACATTTTTTTTTTTTAACATCTTTATTGGAGTATAATTGCTTTACAATGGTATGTTAGTTTCAGCTTCACAACAAAATGAATCAGTCATATATATACATATATTCCCATATCTCCCCCCGCCTGCGTCTCCCTCCCTCCCACCCTCCCCATCCCACCCCTCCAGGCGGTCACAAAGCACCGAGCTGATCTCCCTGTGCTATGCGGCTGCTTCCCACTAGCTATCTACCTTACGTTTGGTAGTGTATATATGTCCATGCCTCTTTATCGCTTTGTCACCGTTTACCCTTCCCCCTCCCCATAGCCTCAAGTCCATTCTCTAGTAAGTCTGTGTCTTTATTCCTGTTTCACCCCTAGGTTTTTCATGACATTTTTTTTTTTTAATTCCATATATATGTGTTAGCATACGGTATTTGTCTCTCTCTTTCTGACTTACTTCACTCTGTATGACAGACTCTAGGTCTATCCACCTCATTACAAATAGCTCAATTTTGTCTCTTTTTATGGCTGAGTAATATTCCATTGTATATATGTGCCACATCTTCTTTATCCATTCATCCGATGATGGACACTTAGGTTGTTTCCATCTCCGGGCTATTGTAAATAGAGCTGCAATGAACATTTTGGTACATGACTCTTTTTGAATTATGGTTTTCTCAGGGTATATGCCCAGTAGTGGGATTGCTGGGTCATATGGTAGTTCTATTTGTAGCTTTTTAAGGAACCTCCATACTGTTCTCCACAGTGGCTGTATCAATTTACATTCCCACCAACAGTGTAAGAGGGTTCCCTTTTCTCCACACCCTCTCCAGCATTTATTGTTTCTAGATTTTTTGATGATGGCCATTCTGACTGGTGTGAGATGATATCTCATTGTAGTTTTGATTTGCATTTCTCTCATGATTAGTGATGTTGAGCATTCTTTCATGTGTTTGTTGGCACTCTGTATATCTTCTTTGGAGAAATGTCTATTTAGGTCTTCTGCCCATTTTTGGATTGGGTTGTTTGTTTTTTTGTTATTAAGCTGCATGAGCTGCTTATAAATTTTGGAGATCAATCCTTTGTCAGTTGCTTCATTTGCAAATATTTTCTCCCATTCTGAGGGTTGTCTTTTGGTCTTCTTTATGGTTTCCTTTGCTGCGCAAAAGCTTTTAAGTTTCATTAGGTCCCATTTGTTTACTCTTGTTTTTATTTCCATTTCTCTAGGAGGTGGGTCAAAAAGGATCTTGCTGTGATTTATGTCATAGAGTGTTCTGCCTATGTTTTCCTCTAAGAGTTTGATAGTTTCTGGCCTTACATTTAGGTCTTTAATCCATTTTGAGCTTATTTTTGTGTACGGTGTTAAGGAGTGATCTAATTTCATACTTTTACAGGTAGCTGTCCAGTTTTCCCAGCACCACTTATTGAATAGGCTGTCCTTTCTCCACTGTACATTTCTGCCTCCTTTGTCAAAGATAAGGTGACCATATGTGCGTGGGTTTATCTCTGGGCTTTCTATCCTGTTCCATTGATCTATCTTTCTGTTTTTGTGCCAGTACCATACCGTCTTGATAACTGTAGCTTTGTAGTATAGTCTGAAGTCTGGGAGCCTGATTCCTCCAGTTCCTTCTTTCGTTCTCAAGATTGCTTTGGCTATTCGGGGTCTTTTGTGTTTCCATACAAATTGTGAAATTTTTTGTTCTAGTTCTGTGAAAAATGCCAGTGGTACAAACACATTTGCAAATAAAATTTCTTATTAATTCATTCAACTAACAGATCTCTGATACATTTTCTTCAGCACAGATGCCCATGTTCTGTACCACATGAGACCCTTCCCCTGACCACATAGATCCATCACCCTTGACCACAGCTGTTTGAACCAGGTGTGTCCCCTGCTCCAAAAACAGTTAATCTGTAATCTTTCTGGACCTATGAGGTGGTCCAGCAAAAGGCACAGCAAAATAGGAATATACCATATATATGTGATTTGCAGAACTACTTAGATTCTTTCTCTTTAGAAATATGAATGTGACACATAAAGAGAACATATGTAGTTGGTAGGGTAGTGAGACAGAAGCTAAACAGACACAGAGAAATAAGAAAAGCAGCAAAGACCATGAGGTAGCAAAAGACACGGGGAAGCAGAAGCCATAAGAAAACAGAATCTCACTGATGCGTAGAATTGGAGTGAGGTAACTGGTTGGAAGAGGCAGGAGAAATATTAGTAGAAACATAGAGTAGCTGTGTCTTGGTAATACTTGAGCATTCTAGGGAGAAGGAAGCAAAATGCATCTGCTACTAAGATCAATCAAGCAGTATGGACACCAAAGGTTTTTCTAGTTTTCAAACTACATTCTAGGCTCTTTGAAGCCAAGCTTTTCCTATATTCCCATGGGGCCTGGCTTTATGGTTGAAACTCCTTTCTCTCTCATTTTCTCATGCACTATTCTTTGAACCCCTACTGCCTGAGGTATCTAAAAATAATCTAACTAGTACACCATGAAAAGGAGTTTGGAGTTCAATCTGAAAACAATAATTATAAAAGGGATTCACATTTTCATTTCAGAAAGAAGACCCTGGGACCAATGTGGAAATAAGTTGAAAATGGACTGGAGGTAGAGATTATACTTTGGAATCTGTTTTAAATCAGCGAGAGATGGTGATGGATGATCGATGAATTGGATTACGAAGAGGGATGAATGAACAGAATTTGATTCAGCTTAGATGTAGTCAGTGAGGGAGAAGGAAGAATCAAGTCTGATTCCTAGTTTCCTCGTCTGGGCAACCAGATGGATGGTGATACCTTTCATTGAGAAATGTGACGTATTAAGAGGACCGACTCCTTTATGGGGAGGAGTGGCAGGTGCCGGTGAAACTTCCAGGTAAAGAAGTCCAGTAGGCAGTGGAATGTTCATATCTGGATCTCACACAAGAGCTCTGGAGTTATAATCTTGTGTATAAGGGCTTGATATCATGAATTTCAGAGATATCTGAATAACAGTTTCTTGTTTTATTTCCCTAGCACGAACTTTAGGGATGCTCTTGGACTAGGCTGTGTTAGCCTAGGGAAGCTGAGAATATAGGATTTGTTCATGTCTGAATATCCTCTGTACTGCACCTTAGCTATCACACTGTACATTGTATAACTCTGAGATTGATGAGTTACCTTGCCTAGGTGAGGCAGTCTCTTCAGAAGGCTATGTATAGGACCAGTTTAGCTTTACGTATATAAGGCTAGGACTGAAGGGGAAGTAAAGTTTCCAGAAGGTCTGATGTTATATATTCCAGAAGGTCTGAGTATTTGGAAGGTCTAGAAGCTTGCACTTTCATATCTTGGCTGATATTACAACTATATTCCTTTCTGTATCCCTTAGATATGTAAATCCAAGTGTTATCCCTATTGTGGTATTTCTGTTAATCTGGACATTCTATTGGTATTTGTCAAAATGGAGGTTATATAGGGTGATATCAATGGATTGGTAGGAATTGAAGTCATGGTGTGTATAAGATCACTTGGGAGGATAAATTAAGAAAAGAGAGCTGGGAACAGAATCCTGGGAAATACTAATATTTATGGAGTAGGTGAAAGAGAGAAAAGTCCAAGAGGAGAATAAATGAATGATGACGAAATCTCAGGGATTGAACAACTAGCAAGGTAGATTGAGTAATATTTGTATGTCATCCTTAAACTGAGATAGATGTTTCAGAATGATATTAGATGTTTTCTTGTTACACGTGAATACATGCTCATTGTTAGATTAACTTTCTAAAAGATTCATGACAAAGGCTCAGAAAAAGATGGGTTTCCTAATTTTCAACTAGAAAGTTAAAACTTGTTGATAATTAAGTCTATTTAGAAGTTAATAAAAGACTTAGCATGAGTAATGACCTCAAAAGTTACCTTTTTCTATTTAAAACATTTACTCAACACTTAATGTGTGCTAGGTATTGTGCTTTACCTGCAATATCTCATTTAGATATTAGAACTACCTCATGAGATGGCACTTGTATTTTCTTCTTTTAAAGAAGTAGAAGGCACCCCAATGTTCATTGCAGCACTGTTTACATTAGCCAGGTCATGGAAGCTACCTAAATGCCCATCGACAGACAAATGGATAAAGAAGATGTGGTACATATATACAATGGAATATTACTCAGTCATAAAAAGGAACGATATTGGGTCATTTGTTGAGACGTGGATGGATCTAGAGACTGTCATACAGTGTGAAGTAAGTCAGAAAAACAAATATCGTATATTAATGCATATATGTGGAACCTAGAAAAATGGTACAGATGAACCGGTTTGCAGCGCAGAAGTTGAGACACAGATGTAGAGAACAAACATATGGACACCAAGGGGGAAAAGCCGCAGGGGGGTGGGGATGTGGTGTGATGAACTGGGCGATTGGGATTGACATGTATACACTAATGTGTATAAAATTGATGACTAATAAGAATCTTCTGTATAAAAAAATAAAATTTAAAAATTAAAAATAAATAAAGAAGTGGAAACTGAAAATTTGAGAGGTTAAATAATTTGCTGGAGTCACCCAGATACTAACTAACAGGGCAGAGATTCAAATGGAGGGCTTTTTGACTTGAGAGCCTGAGGCTTAGCTACTATTTGATAATGCTGTAAAAGCATTACTTATGGTAATAAAAGGTTAGATTTATCAGGCATTTATTAGTGTGATTTTCAATGAAGACAGATTCTGTAGGCACATTACACTCATACCAACATTTACAGGTGTGCTACAATTTTAAAAGTACTTCCTGATATACCTGAAAACAATAATACATATTTGAAAAATTTGTTTTTGGTACTAAAAGAGAAATGATTCTGTTTTCAGAATGCTAACTCTTGAGTTTATCTGATTTCTTAACTTGTGAAACCAAAAATTGTTTTTACCTTTGCTAACTTGCTTGGTTTTGGAATAAAGTCATGCATTGTTCCTGGGGCAATACAGCCTCTCTGGGCATATGTAAGTGGAAAACTATTTGTTTTTGTTTTTTTTTAAAGAAATTTACAGAATACTAGATATAGGTAATTGTTACACATTAAGAAAATTTTGGCGTTTCAAATCATTTTGTGTCACTTTTAATTAATGAATTCCAACTGCATTCCCTCAACTATATATAATAGAGATGTAAAAGACTCTAGGAAGATTGATTTTGAGTAAATCATGCCAAAGTTACTAATAATGAAAACAAATAGGGCTTCTCTGGTGGCGCAGTGGTTAAGAATCCACCTGCAATGCAGGGGACACGGGTTCGAGCCCTCGTCCGGGAAGATCCCACATGCCACGGAGCAACTAAGCCCACTGCTGAGCCTGCAAGCCACAACTACTGAGCCCACGTGCCACAACTACTGAAGTCTGAGTGCCTAGAGCCTGTGCTCCACGACAAGAGAAGCCACTGCAATGAGAAGCCTGTGCACTGCAACCACGAGTAGCCCCCCCTCGCCGCAACTGGAGAAAGCCCATGCACAGCAACGAAGACCCATAGCAGCCAAAAATAAATAAATAAATTTATTTAAAAAAATAAATTTCAATAGAAAAATTGGCTACATAGGAAAAGGCACTAGATGGGATCTCAATCCTAGAGCAGCGGTCCTCAAACTTTTTGGCACCAGGGACTGGTTTCGTGGAAGACAGTTTTTCCACGGACGGGGTGGGGGAATGGTTCAGGTGGTAACGCGAGCGATGGGGAGCGATGGCAAGTGGCAGATGAAGCTTTGCTCGCTGGCCGCTCACCTCCTGCCGTGCAGCCAGGTTCCTAACAGCCTGTGGACCAGTATCGGTCCATGGCCTGGGGAGTTGGGGACACTTGTCATAGATTACTAGGCCAGTTATTAGAGGCTCATTTTTAAAAAGCTCCCTGGGACCTCAAGAATAACATCTGCCACATATTCCTGTATTCTGCCAAAGTTTTTTTTTTCTTTTTTCTTTGGAAATAAAGCTTTAGTAGAACACAGCTGTGCCCATTCCTTTGCATATTGTATGTGGCTGCCTTTGTGACAATTCTGCCAAAGTTTTTATTTTTTAGCTAAATTCACATCTTTTAATACAGCTGTCAAGTTTCCCAGAAGTTGTGTGATAGGCACAAATGATCCAAGCTACTGTTCTAGGACCTCCCTACTTTTACCTCATCTGCCACCTTTATTCACCCTTGCTTTGCTTTGTCTCAGAGGAAAAAAAAGAAAAAGAAATTTCTTAGTTTACAAATTACTTGTGGTGCAAGGCCTTCTTATTTTACAACCAACACTGCCGCCCACTGAAAATCTCATAGGTCCCTGTCTTCCGTCTTGTAAAGGTGTCATTAGCTCAGTTGTCTGAAGGTGTTCATTTCTTCATCTCCTACCTTTACCCTGGTTCAGGCTTTCCCTCTACCTTTCTTTGCTTCCTACTCATTAGCTGCAAAATGTTTTGGACAAAAGTATAGTGACCTGGATCTTCGTAGAAGCACAGATGACGTTTCTGTTTATCTTTGCCTCCCATGTGTTTGGCACTTCAGACCTAATGAAGGCTTTTATATGGGTTCCTTATTTGAGCATCAAAATGCTGTTTTTAGTAGGGTATCCATTCATTCAACAAATATTAATCGATCACCTACTTTGCGCCAAGCACTGTTCTAACACTGGAGATACAGCAGGGAACAAAACAGAAAAAAACAAAACAAAACAAAAAAACCCAACGCTTCTGAAACTTTCATTTTAGCGAGGAGACAGACACGCAGTAAAGGAGGTGAGACAGATCGCAGAGCGCCAGGTAGGCGAAAAGAGGAATTCTGGCTTTTACTTTGGGCAAAATGGAAAACCAGCGGAGGGTTTGGAATAGAGGGCAGTTTAATGTTCCATTTTACAGATTAGGAAAATAAGTGACGGCTCCGCAGTAAGTGCACCAGCATGCTTTGTACAACTTTGTGGAGGAATTGCAATTTAGGTCCTCAGGGGGAAAAAATTAACAGAAGGTAAGCGTTGATTTGGGGCCACTAGCCCCGAGATTCGAAGAGGCAGAAATGAAGAGGGACAAGACAAATGAAGATTAATCCGAAAGGAAGCAAACTGTTTACACCGAAATACAATTTAACACAACCATACGCAAAGAGGTACAACAACGAGTACCAGGGGCTCTATTCAGACACCTGTCACCTAAAAGGAAGCGAATCTCGAAGCAAACTGCGCCTCAAGCCGGCTCGGAGGCCGGGAGCGGGGACCCCAGGAAGCGCCCCGGGCCTGATCCGGGCCTGCCCGGAGCGTGACCACGCCCCTGGCCACGCCTTGCCTGAGGCTCGCCGCCCGGGTTGGCCACGGCGGAGGCGGTGGCCGCGGTGCCCGGAAGTGCAGCTGACGTGTCCCGGCCGCGCTCGGAATTGTGGGCGACTCGGCTAATGGCGTCGGGGAGTCTGGGAGGTCTGGGGAGACAGCGCTGAAGCTTCTCACCAGCTTGGCTGGTGACAACCGGTGTGGCCCAGCCTGCGTCAGCGGGAGGGACTTGCCCACCTCGTGGGCTCCTCTGCCAGAGCCGGCGGAGGCTAGCGGGGCGGGGCGACTGCGGGGGCCCCTCGGATAAGAGCCGGGGGAGTTGCGAGGAGGCTGTCGGGGGCGCTCGGGCTCGCTGCCCAGGCTGGGCCGAGCCCCTGCGGAGCCCTAGAGGCGGACAGCCCAAGGGCCGGAGGCTTCTGGAAGGAGCTGCCTGTCGCCCCACGGAGCTGACAGGTGCCGGAGTTCGTTTGCGCCGCTCAGAAATTGGCACGGAGCTTGGTGGATCATGTCTGGCACCAACAGCCCCGAGGCGGTTAAGAAGCTGCTGGAGAATATGCAGAGCGACTTGCGGGCCCTGTCCCTGGAATGCAAGAAGAAATTCCCACCTGTCAAGGAGGTAAGCTTCGGGCGACTTCGGGAGAAGGCACGGTGAGCATAGCCGGTCCTGTTAGACTCCGTCCTTCACTTGCATCCTCCAGCCCTGTCTGATTCCCCTTTGGCCCTCCACCTTTCCAGATGTACGAACCGGTGGGTTTTTCCACAAGCGTTTTCATAGTTTGCTTTGGCGAGTGTGAGGCGCTTTCATTTTCTCTACCGTCCTGTCCACCAGATTTAGGAACGAAGTTCGCGGCTTGAGCCGATTCAGCGAATTCAGCTAGGTGTATGGTACCCTCCCCTTTTCTGGCCGTTTTCAAACACTAAATTGGTCACGGCAGGATTCAGAAACTTATGTTTGTTGCTTCTAAAAACTAATAATCATAGTTGTTGTACAGTCTGTGCCCCTTTGCGTTTATAGTATATATCGCTCAATTGGAAGTAGCTTTCCTTCTTTGTCATGGGTCATGCAGCTTAACTCTTACCAATCTCATGAAGTATTCAATTATCTAGAGACACCTGACTTAGGACAAACAGTGAAGAGCCACAGGAATCATTTAAGCCTTGTTATGAGCAATACTGTACTGAGAAGTTTGGGCTTAGAGTCAAATAGAATACACCTGAATTTAAGTGCTAGCAAAACAGAAAGACATCTTACTTAACCTCTTTGAGCTTCAGTTTTCTTTCTGATGTAAAATAGGGTTAAATAGTGGGTTTATTACATTATGATGAGAAAGTCTTAAGAGGGAAAAAGCGTATTATTAAACAGGCTCAAGTTAATAATATATACAAATTAAATTCTCCAAATAGTTCCTGAATTGAAATTATTAACATTTAGTCTCTATTGGCTTTTTATCTTAAGATGCCATTTTATTTCTCTTAAACTTTTTAAAGATGCTACTCAATTTCTTTTCACGTTTCTGAAATAAGATATTTCAGTGACATTTTTGTAAAAGCAATTATTTTATATTTCTTCCTATTTAATGTAGTTTGGAGTACCTGCAATTTCATAATTAGAACTTACCCAATAAAGTTTGAATTTTAGACTTCTAAGGAACCTTAACTTTTCTGTAAGTGCTTTGGTCTCATCATTCTTCAACAAACTCCATCTAGTATTTTTTTTAATAAAGTAAGAAAATATTACCTACCCAATGATGGAAACCAGATGTGCCACTTTTGGAAAGATGACTATTATAAGTTTTATTTCAGTCAGTAGTTTGTTGTGATAATCGATTTTCATTATTTTCTCTATATGATCTGTTCAAAGTTATAAAAAGTATTTTACAGAATTTGGCCAAAAAACACACAAAAAAACAATTTGGCCATTTTAAATAATTTTAAAGAAATAGGCTGTTCTAATTGTAAGGAAATTAGAAAATTTCAAATCCTGTTTTTTAATTTTAACAATAATTTATAGAACCAGCTATTCCCAGTTCTTATAATCCATATAAAAATTGTGATTCCTCTGTATCATAGGCTTTTGTGGGCTGGTTTGCGGATTTAATTGCCATTTATTACATTATTTCTATTGGAAAATGCATTCAGAGCTCCAAACAGCTAATTTACAAAGTTCTAAAACTCAGTCCCTTTCTAATCTAGGAACTTTCAATAAAGCTCATTAGCTTTTTTTACTTGAACCTTAGCTAAAGAGGTATTTAGTAATTGCACCTAGTCTTCTAGGTTATGGCAAAAGTAACTTTTGGTGTGATTATCTCTGATACATAATTTTGTGTATAGTACAGGCTCCACAAGAATTTGTTGGATATAAGAACTTTGACTTCTTAACCAGTGGCACTTTTAATATGCTTAGGGCAGTCCTTTAGGAATTGAAAAAAAAACCTTGACTGTGTCACAAGTGTAAAACAAGAATGAAGTCATTAACCTAATAGTGATGTTTTTTTAGGAGAGAGGCTTGACTTTCAAGAAATATTTTGGTTGAATTAAATTTTCCCTGGTAATTTGATAGCAGTGCTGTATTTTGACTTTTGTTCTTAAAAGAACTGGTAAGTTTTTAGTAGTATTTATTTTTTAGGAGGGTGGGGTCAGGGGAGAGGTATGCTTGGTAGACCCTAAGGCAAAGCCTTTCTATGTATAAGAAGCTTTTCCATCTGTATACTGATTTGCTGGTTAACATTCTCCCAGTATCTTCACAAACATTATCTGCAAAATAGTCATTTTGAACTACTTAAAAGCCTACTCAAGAACTTAATACAATACAGTGCTAACTGTATATGTGCTTTGGAATGGTTGTCTCCTTCCCCATTACTTTTTTTTTTTTTTTTTTTTAGCTGCGTTGGATCTTCTTTGCTGTGTGAAGGCTTTCTCTAGTTGCGGCAAGCAGTGGCTTCTCTTGTTGCGGAGCACAGGCTCTAGGCGCGCGAGCTTCAGTAGTTGTGACTCATGGGCCCTAGAGTGCAGGCTCGGTAGTTGTGGTGCACGGGCTTAGTTGCTCGGCGACGTGTGGGATCTTCCCGGACCAGGGCTTGAACCCATGTCCCCTGCATTGGCAGGCGGATTCTTAACCACTGTGCCACCAGGGAAGTCCCTCTCCATTACTTTATAAACAAGGTAGAATGAAGTGAGACATTCTATGTTTAGTCTTTAAGTTTTAATAATTTCTACCTTTTTTGGCCATAGTGCTTGGCTTTAATATTTTTCTTAATTAATAATAAGCTGGATTTTTAAAGATTTCAAATCTGTTACAAAAACAGAAGAAAAGAGTGTTGATAAAGGATAATGTCTTACTGACATTTATTACTTATCTTTGGATTTTCTACAGTTTTCTCCAACTTAATTGTTTTCATTTACAAAACAATTTGCATATTAAGTTGTTTTTATAGTGGCTATAATATCATTTTGTCATTTTATAATATAGTAATTAAATAATAACAGCAATAGTCCTTCCTCTTTTTTCTCCTTATTTTCCTTAAATATGAATTTTCATGCTTCAGCAGTATAACTTTCTTTCTCTTTCTTTCTTTCTTTATCTCTCTCTCTTTCTTTCTTTAATAAATTTATTTATTTTATTATTTATTTTTGGCTGCGTTGGGTCTTTGTTGCTGCGTGCAGGCTTTCTCCAGTTGCTGCGAGTGGAGGCTACTCCTCACTGTGGTGCACGGGCTTCATTGTGGTGGCTTCTCTTGTTGCGGAACACGGGGTCTAGGCGTGTGGGCTTCAGTAGTTGTGGCACGCAGGCTCAGTAGTTGTGGCTTGTGGGCTGTAGCGTGCAGGCTCAGTAGTTGTGGCACATGGGCTTAGTTGCTCCATGGCATGTGGGATCTTTCTGGACCAGGGCTCGAACCCATGTTACCTTCATTGGCAGGTGGATTCTCAACCACTGCGCCACCAGGGAAGCCTTTTTTTTTTAGTGTAGGCATACTAGCTAATTTGTTCTGGAATATTTGTATGAAAAGTTTTTTTCATTGTCTTAAAAATTACTTTAAAACTTTGTAAAATCACTTTGGTGTAATTGATATTCAGTGGCCTGCAGAGGCAGGAAACTCTGAGGTTTTATGTATTTAACGAATAAAACCTTTTTGGTCATTTCTGTTTGCAGGCACTACTCTGTGGAAACAGATGAGGGGGATCTAATTGAGCCTAGAAGTGTGGTCAGAGCGAGTTTGTAATTCCTGAGCTGAGTCTTTATAGGATGAGTAGAAGCCAGCCAAGAGAAGAAGGGGGTCATTCTAGGCAGAGGAAATAGCACATGTTTGTATTCCACGTAAAAGAAATTTCATGCTGAAGGTGATTGGAAGCCATTAAGGCTTTTTAAGAGAGGGAGTAATATCAAATTTATATTCAGTAACATTACAGTAACAGTACTGAAGGGAAGAATTAGAGGGGATTGAGATTGAGGCATAGAGAGCAAATTTTATAGAGATGATTGTCTGCACTGAGGTAGCAGTAGGGGTAGACAGAAAGTGGCTTGCATTGTGGTAGACATGGGTTAAAGAGAGAGGATGGATTAGAGAGATTTAGCAGGTAAAATTACCAGGGCACAGTGACCTTTTTATAATGTAGAAAGCGAAATCTGTGATACCTCCCAGGTTTCTGGCTTGGGAAACTGGGTAAATCACTAAGAGGAAAAAATGTTTTTGGAGAAAATGAGTAGTCATGAATATTAAGTTTAAGGTTTATGTGTGACATCCAAGTGGAAATGATCAGTAGGTGTTTGAAAATGATGGTTTGGTACTTAAGAGGGAAGTCTAGAATTTTAGATTTAGGCGTGTCAGTTATACATGTTAGTAGAAACCACAGGAGTAGATGAAATGGCCCAGGAAGAGTGTATAGAACGAGAATATCAGGAGGAACTTTGGGAAATAACAGCATTAAAGGGAAAGAGGCAGCTGGGGTGACTAAGGTTAGGGATATGGGAGAGAAAGGGAATACTTGGCTAGAGCAAGGTCCCTGAGAAAGCTGGAGTTTCAGGGGCTTAAGTGTATGAACTGGCTTTCAATCTGAGAAGGGACACATTATCTTCTGACAGAAGAAGGGTAAAAGAAAAAAAATGGATTTGAATGTAATAAATTTGAACGAGGGGCATAATGGAGGGATAGGAATTTGTGGACAGTTTGACCTATGGCCTCTGTTTTCTTGGTAAGATAGGAAACAAGCTTGTTGCTAGTAGTTTGTGGTGAAAATAGTGATAGGAAGTTTGAGGGGAGCAGTGGATCACTTTGTAGAAGTGAAGGAGAAATTGACTTGGAACACTTAAGAGTCTTTGCAGGAAAAGTGGTTGAAATGATGATGGATCATGAGATCTAGGTTGGATTCCCAAAGAAGGCAATCCAAGACAACTTTGATTGATTGCAAGATGGAAAGGTTAAGGGACTAGCAGCAATTTAATTGAATTGGAACACTTTAATCCAAGAACAGTGGTATTGGGGAGTGAGAGAGCTAGAAGGATAAGGACAAAAGGGACAGAAGTGGAGATATTGGATTTCAGATTGCCAAGTGGTGCTGCACTAGAGGATGATGAAGTCCAGGGAGTGGGTGATAGAAGAGGAAAGGGAATGAAGATCATTTGACTTGAGGTGGTCAGAATTAGGATTGAGGATGGCTTTTTTTCTCTCTCTTTTTAAATGAAGTGGAATCAGTAAGGGTGTATATAATGAAGCACAAGTAGTCTTCCCAGTCTATGTACTTTGTTTCTTCTTATACATTTAAGTTTTGGTTGGCAGGGATTTTTGCCTATAAAAGCAAAGGTTCCTGTGGTAGAGTTCCTCAGTGTCTGTTGTTTTTATGCATTAGCTGGCTGAGCGGGGACCCTTGGTGAGAGAGATGCCCTCTACTTACCATGACAGGATTTTCCCTTCAACCAGCTGTTTGGGGACTGAGGCCCAAGTCAGCTGGCTCTTCTGCTAGGGTGAAGATCTCATTTTCAGGACCTTATGACAGTGAAGAATGAGGGCTGGATCATGTATACATGCTTAATTAGGAGCTGTTTTTGTTTAGTATCCTATAACGTACTATAGTTTTCTTCCTGTTGACGTTGGTCAGAGAAATTTGCTCATGATACAGCCAGTTGTGTTCTTTCCCTCAGCATAAATAATAAATCCATGTTTTATACACTGAAATAAGTATTCACAATTTATTCAAAAAACTTGTCAGCACTAGTCAGAGCAGTATGACAAGTGTGGTAAGGAGTTATAAATTATTTTGGTCAAGACTTACTTTCCTGTATAATGCAATTTTACATAGTTATGTAGACATGCTAGTGATCTTAGATTTTGACTCTACTCTTTTTTTTATGCTGCTGTTAACTTTATTCCAGAAAAGGTACATTAGATTCCTAGGGTCTATTAAATTCATCTTCTTCTGATAAATATTTTAGATGTTAACTTCAAGAGTAATACAAGCAGTAACATTTTCACTAGGACATCTAGGAAAATTTTACAAGCTTATTGCAGTATTCTAAGAGCATTTTACAATGAGAGCTTTTTAAAAAGCTTTTGATTAGTCTCTAGCGTGTTTTATATATTTATGAAAGTTAGTACCATAGCCACTGAAATTTATTGTTAAAGTGTAAAGCATACATAGCTTATTTTTTTACTAAGATTTTGACCATTGTATTTTTACTTTCATGAAAATGAATAGAGAGCAAAGGACAATGAAAACATAGTTTAGTCAAAAAAGAATGTATTATCTTCTTAGCATTGTGCTTTGGTGACATAGAAGAAATAAAAGACATTGTTTCAGGCTAATAAACCAAAAAGGAAGACAGTCTCTAGAAATGAAAATATTTTCCTCCTTTTTTCTTTTATAGAAGTGTAGCTTATTTTTAACCATGTAGAAAATAGAGGGTTTTGCTATTACTCTTATCATTTAATAGAAGTTAGTTTCTTAAGTGTAAATCATGGCAGGAAATACAAAAATCAATGAGAACCTGCCTTTATCTTCTTGAAGTTAACTCAAGAGTTGCGTAAAATACTCTCTTTCCACTAGGTTAGGAATGTTGCATCCATTGACTCTATTGCAACATGGCTATTTGTTGCTATTCGTCATTCTCATTTTGACTTTTGTAACATTCTACTTTCCTATTTCTCCTTCCTCTTTCAGTATTCCTTCTCGTTTTCTTTACATATAGGTGTATCCCAAGTTCTGTCTTGAGACCTCTTTATCTGTGCTCATCTCCTTTGCACTCTCATCTACTCCCATTGCTTCTGGTCTTACTACAGTGCTGATGACTTCTAAGTCTACTTCATTAACTCTGCTCTCTTTACTGAGCTTAGACCTGTATTTCCAGCTGTCTGTTAAACACATCTACCAGAGTATCTTTCACATACTTCAGATAGAACTTCTGGTAATTGAACTTACTTTTATAAAACTTGTCCTGTCCCCACATTTCACTTGTTCTGTTAATGGTATTTATCACTGTTGCTTACCTTAGTTATATGTGGCTGTCTTCTCTCCCTCAACTCTCTTTACATTGTATTCATTGTCAGATGTTCCTTCCAGCTCTGTAATTTCTAACATATCTCACCTCTTTTCTATTTTCTTAGCTATTATTCTAGCTCCAGGTTTCAGTCTTATGACTGAGCTTTGATGTGCATTAATGGCACAAAAGACCACTCTGTATGTTACCACCGGAATAATGTACCTGAACAGGTCAGAAACTCTCAGTGGCTACTCTGTACTTAGGAACTCCTCAGCATAGCATTTCAGACCTTATTGATCTTCCCAACCTTTCATCACCCTCAGTTTTTCCTCAAATGTGTTTATAATTCAGCCAAACTCTATTGCCTGCTATTCATTCTCCAAATATGCCCATATTCTCTTCATATGCCAGATATGCCCATTTCCAAATACTACTTCCCTCTTCCATGCTGTGGCTTTTGAGGTTCCTTTTGCTGTCCTGGAATCACCTCCTTCCATTTTTTTATAGCTAAAATTCTACCTTTAATTTAACCCATGTTGCTTATTTATTTGTTGCCTGAATGAACCAACTTTACAGATAATGTTCTCATTTCTTCCCTAATTCACTCATTCATATATTCATTCATTTGCTCCTGAGATAATTTTTGAACACCGGCTGTGTGCCATGTACTAGCTGGTGCTGGGGCAAGAATAGTTGCAGCTCCTGCCCAGACTTTGCAAGCTAATATGTTTTCCTCTGCTTTCTTAACTTTCATTTAAGCTTACTTTATAAGTTATTTCCTTATAACTCTTTTTTTTAACATCTTTAAAAATATGGAACGCTTCACGAATTTGCGTGTCACCCTTGTGCAGGGGCCATGCTAATCTTCTCTGTATCGTTCCAATTTTAGTGTATGTGCTGCCGAAGCGAGCACCCTTATAACTCTTATGTTTTACCTTCTGCTATGGTATTTCTTTTCTAAATTTCTCCTTAAGGGTCAGTTTTGCATCTTTCTTTGTCCTTCTGTCCATCATAGTTCAAAGCATTTGTATTTCTGAGAGGTGCTAATTAGATACTTGTAGGAGATTAAATTTTTAAAGAAGGGAAAAAAAGGGATACCATATATGTAGGGGTACCACATATATATCTTTAGCTATCCACATGTAATCTGCACTTCAGTCTTTCATTTGATATGTATCTTAAAGGAAATTTGTTTCCTAGAAGCCAGAGGTTTTTTTTTTGTTTTTTTTGCGGTACGCGGGCTTCTGACTGTTGTGGCCTCGCCCGTTGCGGAGCACAGGCTCCAGACGCACAGGCTCAGTGGCCATGGCTCACGGGCCCAACCGCTCTGCAGCATGTGAGATCCTCCCCGACCAGGGCGTGAACCCGCGTCCCCTGCATCGTAAGGTGGACTCTCAACCACTGCGCCACCAGGGAAGCCCCCAAGCCAGAGGTTTCTCTTTGTTTGTTTTGTTTCTGTTTTTTAGTCCAGAGGTTTTGAATAGGATGCCATATAGGTATATATTTTTCAGAGCTTTGGGATTTTAGGCTAATTACATGTAACAGAAGAAAAATTTATTGGTTTCAATGTAGTAATTGTTTAATGAGGATATTGTCCTCTAGGGAGTGTTCTAGATCTATTAGGTATTCCCAAGTGAGGACTTGACTTTAGGTCTTTTGATTTTACCTGACATCTGAAATCATAAGTCTACAGGCAGCTTCATACCTCCCTAGTATCTTTTGAGTACATTATTCTCCTTAACTTGCCATTAACTTGAATTTCACATTTCTTCTTTAGCTCTTGTTTCATGCTACATCCTGTGAATAATTAATTTGGAGCTTTGGTAAATTTGTTTTAATTTTGAGGCTCTACTCTCATAGATGTTATAAAAAGTAAATATGTTTTTGTTTTGTTTTTTAAAATACAACATAGAAGCTTTGGTGAAGAGAAGCGTATTATTATTATTGTAAATTTGTATGTGGTTCTAGTAGTGGACATTTGCTAACTCCCTTCCTAGCATTCATTCCCTCTTACTTCTTTCAGTGGTAGGCTGCACTCGTCCTTCATTTTCAACCCTTTGAATTTAGATGAATTAATCTCATTCCTTGCTCCAGGATATCTTGATTAGTTTAATCTAATTTAACCCTCCCTATCCGCACCTCTATTTCTGCCCAAGTCACATAATGCCAGTGAGTGATCCTGGAAAGGGAAAGCTTCCTCTCTCTTCCTCAAGAGCTACTGGAAGAGACCTTTTCTCTCTTTCTGGATAGTGTCATATGAAGTTGTGAGGTGTAGAATGGCTGGAACTAATTTTATTGCCAAGATTGGGAGCAACCTGAGGATGAACCTACCCAGGGAACAGGACAGAACCAAGAGAATGGTAGAGAAATGAAACTGCAGTCCTGATGACATTTTGTCAATCTCTGGATCAAATTTCCACCGTATTTTTATTTTTCAGTGAGTGGGGAGTAAAGTCCCTCCCTCTGTTTAGAACTTTTCATTTGTTTATTTAGAAATGTTCATTACATAGCCCCTGTATGCTAGGCACTGTGATAGGCATTAGTAATATGGGGAGATGAATGAAATATATTTCTTATCCTCATGGGGCTTACAGCTAGAGTAGAGAAACAGACATGTCATAGGAGGAATGGGATCAACCATAGGTACAAACCATAGACAGCCCACAAAGATGGAAGGGCTTTTTGATACTTGCCATAGAAAGAAGGTGGTGGAAAAAATTATTTCTGTCACTGCTCATGGTACTACAGGAGTGCCAAAATCAGAAAAACCTGCACTATCTTCATGTTGTTAGCAGTGTTTTAATTTCAGCAAAGCTTTATTTGTCACATTACCTTAGTGTTCACTTTATTGTGAATGTGTTGGCTTTATAATTTAAGAGCTATAAAAATAAGGAGTTGATTCCGAATTTTATTTATAAATACTTAAATTTGTCACTGACTGGATAGGTCCATGAGATTTTTTTTTTTTTAACTTTTAAAAGATGTCCTTACACTACTCAGTTTTGAGAAACACTAGTAGAGGTGGGTTCTGGGGGACCGCTGAAGACTTGAGACAGTGAATGGGTGGAGGACAAGATTTGAAGTAGAGAAATCTCTTAGTTTAGGTTGATAATGAGAAGTTTGAACTAAGGTGTAGAAGTGGCATTTGAGAAGAAAAAAGAGTATAAGAGATGTTCGCTACATAGCCTTTGTGGCTGATTATATTTGTGGGATGAGGGAGAAGCCCCAGGTGTCTGGTCAGTGACTGGATGGGTGCTGCTGCTGTTCGGAAAAATAAAGATTATAGGAAGAAGAAATAGGTTTTTCTGGGGCTGAGGTGGAAGTTGGGGGTGTGTGTGAGAGATAATAGCATCCGTTTTGAATATTTGGAATTTAAGGTGCCTTTAAAATATATCGGTTAATAAATCCTGTAGTTTAGGAGACAGTTAAGGGACAGGAATATAATTTAGGATTCTTCAGCCTTTAGAAAGTAATTGAAACCATAGGATTGAGATCGCCCAGGAATAGTTTATTGAGAAGTGAGGCCAAGCATATTCTGTGTGCTCTTGAAAGAGGAGGCAGCATTCTCTCTCGTCTCTGCTTTTCTATACTGCTAGCTTCCATATTCAGAGTTCCTGGTGGGTGTGTCTATTTGGGTAAGCAAAGAATTTTGAGAAAGAGAAAAAAAATATTTCTTGAGAGACATTAATTTTAAGGTTAACAAATATTAAATGCTGCAGTATATTTAATACTTTTGGTTTTGTTTCCCAACTCATAGATTGCCCTCAGGAATAGAGATTTTAGGTTCCCACCGTAACTTATATCATCCCTATTCAAGTCTACAGAACTGACACTTTTTTTTTTCCATAAGGGCCAATTCAGGAAAAAAATAACTATATTTACAATTGAGGGGCTTCTCTGGTGGCACAGTGGTTAAAAATCCGCCTGCCAATGCAGGGGACACGGGTTCAAGCCCTGGTCTGGGAAGATCCCACATACCGCGGAGCAACTAAGCCCATGCACCACAACTACTGAGCTTGTGCTCTAGAGCCCACGAGCCACAACTACTGAGCCCACATGCCACAACTACTGAAACCTGCATGCCTAGAGTCTATGCTCTGCAACAAGAGAAGCCACCGCAATGAGAAGCGTGTGCACCGCAACAAAGAGTAACTAACCCCTGCTCGCCACAACCAGAGAAAAGCCTGTGCACAGGAACGAAGACCCAACACAGCCAAAAATAAAACAAATAAAATTTATATTAAAAAATTGAGTAGTTCCCCTATGGATATATAAGTATCTAATCAGAGTAGGGGTTGCTTTTAAAGCAAGAAGTTAAAGACTCTTCTTCACACAGACAGTCTCTGATAAATAGAAGGAAATCTGGACTAAATACTTGCATTTATACAGGACACTTAAAGATGTAGGCTAGGCTGAGGTATGAAGTAGCACTGCAGTGACTAGGGGAACTGTGATATACAACTGTTGTCAATAAACATTGATAGTGGAACTTTCCAGTAACACAGGGTACCTATGAGAATAAGATCGTTCAGTTTCAAAGTTTGACAATAGAAAGTTGGATGTAAAAAATTAGGAGCTGTGAGATAGTTCTAATTATATCTGAGGTAACAAATAGTCCTTTTGGTGATTTCTTGAGTCTTTGAATGAAAATACTGGTTATATATCTTTTAAAACACTTGTTACTTTGGAACTACTTAAGGAAAAAGCACTCATTATTTTCCTTATTGTGTGTACATATAAAAATATTTGTTAAATATATACTTTTCATAACTTGTTTATGATTCATACATGGGTCAATTCTTATTTATCTGAGGAAATCAAAATAGTGTCTGGCAAATTTGAAATCCTTTACCTGCATCTAGTATCCACTATGCTACACTGCTGATTTTGGAAACTGACTAGAATTCAGGAAGTTAGGACAGATTACATTGGGATTTATGATGGTTTAGTTTGATCAGTCTCTGTTGATCCTGAAATAAAATGAAATACTGAATTGAGCATATGCAGGGTACATAGGGCCTTAGTAAGGAGGGGGAGAGTTTGAACATTTGAAAATGATGATGGAAGAAAGCTCAGTGACCACAGATTAATTTCAGTTGGCTCAGTAAGAAAATTACCTAAGAGAGTTTGAGATGGTGTATGAGTATAACAAAGTATACATAATAATTTCGGTGTTACTGAACTTTTATAGTAGTAAATTTGTTGTGGTTTGTACATCTTCCTAGCGTTTCCAGAATCTGACCACTCCTTTACCATCTCAGTCACTGTCACCTCAGGCCTATCCAGCATCATCTTTTGCTTATGTTATTACAGTAGCCTCTTAAATTTTGCTGCATATTGGAATCACCTGAAGATTTTTAAAAATACCAGTGCTTGACTCCCACTGGCAGTCATTCTGATTTAATTGAAATGGGTTGCGACCTGGGCATCAAGCTTTTTTTTTTTTTTTAAAGCTCCTGGTGTTTCTAATATGCACTGCCCCCAGATAATCAGAAACTCAATAATTTTTCCCTGGAGTAATTTATTTTGACTATATTTTCCTGCTAGTAGCTATGTTCATTTAATATGGGACATTTCCATCTCTTAAAGTTGTAGAAGTGAGTTGTAGTATATCCGTTAGGCTTCTTAGCTGTGAGCAATGAAAGCTGACCCGGGCTGATTTAAGCAGAAATTAAGTTTACTGATAAAACATTGAGGGTCTCACAGAATTGGTAGAAGGCTGGATGGAGTGAGCCTTAGAAATTACAGGAACGAAGGGAGGCTGAACAGCTAAGAACCACAGCAAAACTCATTGCCAGTGAGACCATTACTGTTGGCTCTGCTGAACAGTGACTGGGTGCCTTAGATTGCACTGCTGGTTGTGCTGGCCACCCCATGCCACCACTGGTTCTACTGCCGTCACTGCCCTTGGAAACTAGATGCTGGCTCCACTGTGGCTGTTGTCAGACAGAATTCCATCTTGTCTCTGCTTTTCTGTGCCACTAGCCTCCGTATTCATAATTCCTGGCGGGTGTGCCTGTTTGGATAATTGGAGGCTGCCAGGGTATGTGGGAAAACAAGTATCTGGCATTTTAAATTTTGAGTAGTGGAAGATAGGCTCTGTCTTGCATCAAAACTCATAAAGTTGAGTTCTCCGATCACAGACAAGGGCTTCAGGTTCTTGGAAGCCAGCAAAATGACAAAGGTCTACTATACATCGTATAGCCTACAGTGTGTTATTTGTTTTATGCATTAATCCACTGGTCCTCAACCTAATAACCCAAAGGACACTGGGTTCTTCCATAATTATTTTTAAACCTTTAGAGCCTGCTACCACTTGTCCCTTAGTAAACAGTAGGAGATAAAAATCAATGAACAAGTAGCAAGCAAATTAATAGGAAAACTTGAACATATATGAGTATTTATTATTTTTGGAGGTATGGAGATCAGTATAAGTATAAAATAGGCATATTTCTTGATAGTAAAAATGTCCTGAGTTTCTGTAATGGATGTTATATATCAATATTTTATGTCAACAGTGTCCAGTAGAAGTATAATGTGGGCTGAATATGCAATCCATATATGTAATTTTAAATTGCATTAAAAAAGTAAAAAGAAACATTTAATTTTAATAATATATCATATTTAACCCAGTATATTCAAACCAGTACATATATAATCCAGTATATATTATCATTTCAACATTTAATCAATGTAAATATTTAAGGGATAGTTTACATTCTTTTTTTCATACTAAGTCTTCAAAATCTCATGTATTTTTTATACTTAGAACACAACTCAATTCAGGCTAGCCACATATAAAGTGCTTAGTAGCTACATGTAGCCAAATGACTCACATATTGAACACCACAGTTCTGTGGCATAGTGTAAAATGCCATATGACTTTCAAGTACTGCCAGCTCAACATACTTATGTTGAAGTGATTGAGACACCTTATGAAAACTGAATGGGTGTTTAAAAAAACGCAATCTAAAAGTAGTGACAGAGTTCTTAGTTATTCATTCTCCTAACTCAAGGCAGTTTTACTTGATTTTGCAGTGTTTTGCAAATTTTTTTTATGGTTGAGAGAGAAGTGTGAAATGGGAAAGAGAAACCTAATTTTTTTCATTAGGCTTTGTTCTTGTTTATTATTTTTTATTTTCTGAAGATTTAAATGTGAGAGACTAGGGATTCCAGGTGCATTTTTTTTTTTTTTGCGGTACGCAGGCCTCTCACTGTTGTGGCCTCTCCCGTTGCGGAGCACAGGCTCCGGACGCGCAGGCTCAGCGGCCATGGCTCATGGGCCCAGCCGCTCCACGGCATGTGGGATCTTCCCGGACCGGGGCACGAACCCGTGTCCCCTGCATCGGCAGGCAGACTCCCAACCACTGCACCACCAGGGAAGCCCTCCAGGTGCATTTTAAGGCATAGAAAGACAACATGCTGTAGTGCAGAGTTTACATGTGAATAATCAAATTAATCACATTTTATTCCATTTAATGTGTGTTTCACCACTAGGCTTTAGTATCTGAAGTTTGGAAAATAAAAAAATAATAGTGACTGACTCTGTGCTTGATATTTTATCATATATGATTTCTTTTCCCTAGATAATTCATGTTAATAGTAAGTTTTATGTTCTAATTATTTTTATTCTTGCAGGCTGCTGAATCAGGAATAATAAAAGTTAAAACAATAGCTGCACGAAACACCGAAATTTTGGCAGGTAATTTTTTTGCATTAAAAATTCAACAATTAATGAAAATTTGACTAATAGTAAAAGTAGAATCTTAAAACCCATAAGTTTTTTTTATAGCATCTCTTTCTTATGCCCCAGCATGCTATCCATGATAATAAAGAACATGTGAAAGTCCCTAATTTATGAACTAATTGGGTTTCCCAGAGATGAATGCTGTACGATTCTCTGAAATCAGAAAACTTAAAACTACTAACTCCTTGAAGGAAAGGATCTTTCTTACTCATCTTTGTATTGTCCTCCACCTCTTATCAATCACCTAAGATACGTCTTACCCATAAGAGACATTCGATTAATATTTGTTGAATTGAATGGAAGATTGGTTCTCAGACCACCTTCTAAGACCTATTTTATCTTTAATACAATATAAGGTCATAATATAGCATTAAAAATTTAGTAGTACTATATGAGTTTTGAGTCCTGAGACTAAGACAACATGGTCATGAAGAAAAAATGGGAAAAAACAGAGAAAAGTGTTTTCTTAACATTCTTTTGATTGACCCTGCTTTTCAGGGAGGAATTTTCAAGAGTTTCTCTCTGGCACCCTTTTGATACTCAGTCTGCTTCCTTCTTTTCCTTGGTGCCTTTCTCTTCTTGCCTCAATAATGAACATGTAAAAGAAGGAAACTGGCATTTTTTGAGAATCTGTTACATGTGAGGCATTTGGGCCACTCTTTCTTATATGACAACCTTGTGGGGAAATACTCTTATTTAATAATAGAGCAAATTGAGATGCAAAGAGATTTAAGTTACTGGCCTAAGGTCGCATGGTAAGTGGTGGAATCAGATTCAAATCCCAGGCTGTTCAGAGCCCATGTTCTTCCTGCTGCAGTGTGCTGTCACGGTATCGTGAGGTTTTGACACTATGTACTTCCTCCCAAGTGTTTATATTTAACCATTGCTTACTTCGCTGATCCTTCAATCTGCATTTCCAATTCCAGTAGTGCTATTGGTCTCAGCTAGTTATAGGAGAAAAGCAGTCCTATTAAGTTAATTTACACAAAGTCCAAATAGTAAAGAATCTCTTTAACTCTCTTAAGTCTCTTTACATTTTTAAAAGAATACCAGTAAATCCCTAAATGGTGGAATTTCAAACAGTATTACAAAATATAATGAAGACTTAGGGGACAGTTTAGGGGTGACAGGTGAGAGTGGATTTCACTTGTCAGCTTAGGGTTAGCCCTGTTAAGTTGCATCTGTTTTTCACAGCTTCTCTGATTTTGAATATTCTGACAAAACACCAAAGAGTTTTATAACATTATTCACAGCATTGGATAATGCTCTGTGTGCATGTTGAGAAAAGGGGTATAGTGAAGTGGTGGGTAAAGGCACAGGTATCTATGGTTGGATTGGGAGGATGGGCAAGTGGGTTTGGGAGATGCATGTTGGGTTGATTAGCTACCTGAGGAAATTAATGTTTCAAGATAAATTATGGGCCTGGGTATTTTTAAGTTGGAGACATCATAGTCCAATCATATTAGAATATCATTACAAATATTTACATTTGCTACTGTCATTGCTGATATCATGGTAAGTCCTTAATCTCCAATAATAGAAAATTTCATTAAGTCTGTAGTTGATAGAATTTTTAAAAAGACTGATTTCTTCAGAGAATCACTGTCTGTTACAGAGTTCTGTACCAAGTAAAGTGTCTAATTCATATTAAGGACAAGTAAGAAAAATTTTGTATCAGTATGAGTTTAATATATAAGCTGGCTATTAATTTCATTTTAATTCAGTTAGCTTTATTTAACTCAAGTTAGAACAAATCTTTATGCACATACAATTAATAGTTCATGCTATAATATCCATAGCATCCAACCATGTACTTGAGGAGCTATATTAACATTTAAACTTTTTTCTAGTATTTTAACCAAGTATTTATAGCAATTGATAAGTAAAAATTTGTAGATTTTAGACCACTGTCATCTTGAAAAATCAAAGGCTCCTAAGAAAAAGGAAAGAGTTTAAATTTGTCAATATGTCATTTCTAAAGTACTTAATTCAAGGTATAGTTAACACCGAGAAAAATTCTTAGTTAACTTTTTTATTTCCTGAGAAATGTTTACTTCTCTGTAGTTCTAAAGACTATAGGTTACTACTTCTGTGCTGTAATGGATGTTAAAGATATCAAACAATTGAGGAGTCTCAAATGAAATGAGATACTGAATTCTCAGATATCTCTGCATATTCAGAAAATATAAAAGGTTGCTATAAAAATCAGAACCCTTAATTAGGATTGACTAATCTGATTAAACAGTACTTAGCATAGATTTTAACCAACTTTAGTTTTCTTAGATTTATTTTCCAAGGAAAGTTTATTTACATTACAGAATAAGTCTTTGCTTTACATCTCCCCTTCTTTTAAGCATCCTCCTTTAATGTTTATTTTTCTTTGTTTTCACTGCTGTCATGAATGCTGACATAAGTGGGAATGCTATGCCAGGTAATGTCAGCATCGATGCAAATATACAGATCATTATCTCAACATTGCCTTTTTCTTTAAAGATAAAACTGCAAATGAGAGATAGCAAGCAACATAAAGTTTTTCATTTAGAAGTCCAGGTGCCTTAATCTTACATTTGACTGCCATATATTACAAATTGTTTTTATTATCCCAGCTTACAATAAATATACTTGAAATTGACTGAGAAGGCTTGTGTTACACAGAAATTACATAACAGAGAATCTGCTATTTTAATAAATATTTGAAACAAGGAGCTCAATGAAGTTGTGATATTTTAAAATTGTATATTTAACCCCTAACTGAAAACCATAACAGTTACATCCACCTATGACTGCTTTCATCTATTGTCAGTATGCATAGAGAATTTTTACATAGATAATCATTATGTATGATTTGTGTTCTTCTTTCCTCACAGTTTCCCTCATCCTTTTCATATCTACATAGTCTTATTACTAACAGGTCTCTAATTTAAGTAGCAGTGAGTAAATATACTTTGGAATTTTTTTTCTGACATTAAAAGGTAATTTGTTGATTTTTTTCAGTATATTTTATCAGTACATATACTTGTGATATTTTGCAGACATCTATAGAATATATCATATAACATATTCTTAATAAAGAAATAATTATGTAAGAATCACTAGAGGAGATACGAAGATGGGTAATATAATTCACCTGCAATCTATATGTTAATACAAGAAATATATTTGAAAAGTATGTTTGTGCCATTCATTCTGTTTAGCTTACCTGCTCCTCCATTTACTTTTTGGAGTTCTTTGCCAGAAATTTTCCCTTCCAGATGACATACTTCCTGAGGTCAGGATCAATATCTTATTCTCCCTTATATTGCTAGTAGTTAGCACATTACATGGGAAATAAATAGTAAGCCCTCCTTAAATGTAGACTAATAAATGAGTCACTCCAAAATGCAAGTAAGTCTCTGAGTTCTGCCTCTAGTATATTTTTCTACCTTTCTTTAATTTTTCATGTTATGATTATTTGAGTACATGAATTTTGTCATATTTAGTTCATGTCAGCCAGTTAATAGAGTAATGAAGGAGACAGACCCTAAACAGAAAATTCTGAGGCTGTATGGTAAATGCCAAGATGGAAGTATAGATAGGCTTGTTACGAGAACATTGGGAAGGCTCCTAACCCAACCTGGGAGTCTGAAGCTGAGTCTTGATGCTTGAAAAGGAGTTAGCCAGGCAAACAAGGTGTAGAAGCTGTAAGTAAGGGAAGTTACTTAAATACATGCGGTATAAAACAGTTCGATCTATTTGGATACTCTATCCGACTGTTGCCATTGTGTAACTTCCTGAGCAGCTTGATGGAAAGAGTTTGAATCAGGAAGGTGACACATTCATATTAATATTTTCATACTCTGTACATTACTCTGACAGCAGTGTGAAAGGTATATTTCAGCGTATCATCAGTAAGACAGAGGTCTGTTGGTAGACTATTCCTATAATCTGGGATAGAAGATACAGGGGGCTGTACTTAATGCCTTGCTCACAAACTGACCTAATGGGTCAGAGAGATTTCTCTGCCATATAATGTGTTCTTATTTATTGTTTTCCCCCCTTTTTTAAAAAACATTAAACAGTTTTAATTTGTATCCTGCCTTTTATATTATATCATATATACTTTTTTTTTTTTTTTTTTTTTGCGGTATGCGGGCCTCTCACTGTTGTGGTCTCTCCCATCGTGGAGCACAGGCTCCGGACACGCAGGCTCAGCGGCCATGGCTCACGGGCCCAGCCGCTCCCTGGCATGTGGGATCTTCCCGGACCGGGGCACGAACCCGTGTCCCCTGCATCGGCAGGCGGACTGTCAACCACTGCGCCACCAGGGAAGCCCGTATATATACTTTTTTTGATGCCATCTTTTCTAATTTTTTAAATTGTTCCATATTTCATCAAGTGATTGTAGTTTATTTAACAATTCCTTTATGTTAGACATGTTTCAATATTTAGAATTATTTCTTTAAGATACATTTCTAGAAATGAAATTATTAAATTAAAGGGCATGAACATGTTCTTAGAATTTGTCATCATACCGCTTTCTGAAAAGGTAAAAGTTTATGCCTTTACTGACAGTGTGTGAGTATATTTTTATAGCATCCTTGCCAGATTATTATTTTAAAAAATCTTTCTGGTAATTGAACAAGCAATGGCTTCTCATTTTAATTGACATTTCTTTTTAATGTTGAACATTTTTTTTCTGAATTATTAAATTATTTTCTTTTTATTATTACTTTTTTTGGAGTTTTTGTGTTTTCTTTATCAAGTTGAGCTATTTATATAGCAAAAATATTAACTTCTCATCATGTTTATATCATATTTTCTGCATCATTTACCTTTTAATTTTTTATCTAGATGCTTTTAATTTTTACATAATTTAACTAATTTTTCTTATTTGTTGCTCTCCACTTAGGCAGTCCTTCTCCTTCCACATAGTTGATAATCATTTTCATTGTCTTCTAGTTTTTCTATGGTTTGATTTTTTCTTTATAATATATGGGGTGACTTGAGGACCTAGATTTTTTTTTCTTTTGCAAAATTACTAACCGATTGTACCAACATCATTCTTCCTTTTCCTGTAATGTACTTTTAAGATGAAGCTGCTCATACTTTTATTTGTCCTCATATTGAATCATTTAAAATATTTTCAGACATTTTGAACCATTAAAATTTTTTTACTGTTAGAAATATCAGTCTTTCCCATAACTAGATTTTAAGGGTTTTGAGGGTAGCAATCATGTCTGCATCACATTTTATTTCTTTCACAAGAATTATAATATGTTATTTAATGACTGTTAAAATTTATAATAAAACTTTTATTAACCCCTATTAGTGTGATTCATAGTGGGGTATCCTAGTTTAATTCTTTTTTTCCAGGATAAAAACTGCAATTTTGCAGTGAAACTGCTCAGAGCAAGGAAACCCCTAGGATATGGGGACCTGCTGGACCTCTTTCAGGTGTGTGAAAGTGCATCATTTGATCTCACAGTTATAAAATTTGGAAGTAAAATATATTTATCAAACACACAGTGTTATTCTGTTAAAGGAGTTGTGCTTCTTAAGGGACTTAGGTAGAAATTAAACTTTTTTTCTCCCCACCCCACCGCCCACCCACCAAGTTTTGATTAAAAAGAGTTGACCTTTTCCTCTTTTTTCCATGGAATGATTTTTTAAAAAATGGTTAAGGCAAGATGTCTTTATATTGCTGCACAGCCTTTTCCTCAATGTGGTTTCTAAACTCTAAACCCATAGGAAGCTTTTTATGTAAAGCCACCTTTAAGTGCATGTAATTAAAATTATTGTTTATAAAGAGAAAGCAGCAATTGCTCAATTAGAAGAGTAGAGTTAATTTCTGCTTCTTAGGACCATTATGACATTTAACAGAAGAGAAAAATAATTAGAAACTTCTAAAAAAGGATCTTTATATTACTTCATTGTGATCTAGATATGGTAGATATGTTTCCATTTTTCACATTATGCTTCAAAAAACAGAATAGATCAATAGGTTTTATTTTTTGATTGTTCTTGATCATCTATTCTGGATAACAGAAATTTCCTTTGACCATTATATTCTCATATAAACTGGGAGAAAAAAAAGTAGGAAGGGTACCTTTGACTTACATTAAAATAGAGTTAAAAATTACTTTTATTATTACCTTAACTCAGCTTGATAGATCCGGATAACTGTGACTGACATGTATACAATATTTCAGTGTAACTCACCTTATTTTATTCATTCTAAGATACACAGTTTTTTCACATGTTAATATTCCCCAAATTGGTATGCATTTTACATTTAATGGCATCTTAGAATCACTGTGGGCCAGATAGTGTTGTAGTTGTCTTTTTCAGTGCATGTGTGAACTTGTTCATACTGTCACATCAGTTAACGGTGCATTGTTGGTATCACGTAAGTTTCATTGCTATTTGAAATGTCACCCTAGTTGTTGTGCAAAAACTTTCTGTTAACATCTTATGGTAAGGTCAAAAAAAGCACCACCATCAAAGCCTGCAGAATGGGTGTCATTAGCTTAGAAGAATATCTCAGAGACAGTAGTGAAGTACTCTCAAGCAATGAGGCATCCTAAACAAACAATCCAATTAAAAATTGGACAGAAGATCTAAATAGACATTTTTTCCAAAGAAGATATACAGATGGCCAACAGATACATGAAAAGATGCTCAACATCATTAATCATCAGGGATATGCAAATCAAAACCACAATAAGGATATCACCTTATACCTGTTAGAATGGCTATTATCAAAAAGATAAGAAATAACAATGGCCTCCTTGGCCTAGAGTATGAAATTGTGAGGAAAAAGTATAAGTGATTAGAATGCATCGTATCATAGTTTAATTGGCAAAGGTAATTGGCACTGATTTTCTTTCTGGCAATATGGGTGTGTCTTAAAAATCATTGTCATCAGAGCCTCTATGAAAGTACATTGTTTTTCTTCATTCATCTGAAGACTTCAGGCAATTGGTTTCTATTAGACACTTTTGACTCTTTTAATTTCCATTTGCATCAAATGCTGTTTACCTTAAAGAGTGGCAGCATAATGTTGTGGGAAGAATAGTGAACCAGGGATTAGAAGACATTTTCAGTTTCTGGTTTTACCACCTACTTATTGTTTTACTTGGTCCAAATCATACCCTATAAACTCTATATGAGTATTGTGATACTCAAATGAGAAACACAAGTTAATGTAATAAAAATTATAAGTGCCACTTGTTAGTATTGAAAACTTATATTTGCCTGAACAAGATTTAATAATTTGGAATGTTCTGCAGAGTTAAGGATGGCCTCATACTTCATTGATTCTGGCAGAATTGAATATAGCAGGATATTTACTGCTTCAGAATAGTATTTTTTGAGCTTTATTGTCATCTTTTAATCACTCATGTAAAATGTTTTGTGACATTGTTATGGAAATTTTATGTCTCTGGTTTTGATTCAAAATCTTTATGAACAAGAAAACAAGGAAATAAGGCAGGGGAGCTTTTTTGAAAACACTGTTCTTTGCCAGTCATATTTGCCTTCTCTTAGCTGTGCTAAATCAGTGATTTATACTGGCATACTGAGGGACTTTGCAGAGCATGCTGTAGTAAATAGTAGTCTTTATTTGCCATACCATAAAGGGAGCTTTGGGAGAAGAAAGAAGGGGATTTAAGTGATAAAATTAATTTTAACACTAGTTTTACACTTTTAAAGGTGATTCTGGATGACCTTCACAATTTCTTTTGAAAAACATGTTAAAACTCAGATTTCTGTGTCTTTATTACAATTCTTAACGTCAAAAAATAATTGATGGATGTAGTACATTTGAAAACAAATACCAAACACATAAGTTTAAAGTTCTCTTGACTTGGAATTTTATGTTATTTATTCAAATTCCCTGAGGATGACAAACCTGTCTTGTTCATCTTTGTGTAGCCATTCAGTAAGTGTGTATTGATTTAATTTCATTTTGTAAATTTAATTATGTATAATTCAGTTTGTGCATTTTCTAATCTTTTACATTTTTGTTGACATTTTAAAACTTCTGAAAGTATTGGCTTGGTAGAAGGAGTTATTTTAAGATTTGGAATTACAGCATGTGCATCCAATTAGTTTAAAGCAATATTTCAGTAATAAGAGGAGTAATGTTATTGTTTTTAATGAGTTTACTTCTTGAAGAAGAAATTAGAGCCAATGAATTCAAGGCATATAATAAAATTCTAGGGATCTTCTGAATATTCATTCAGAAATGTGGTGGGGTTGATGTATATACTATTTTTAATTACTTTTCTGCTCTAGAATGTGAATTCTTATTCCTGTTTTCCCTTTTGCACTATTGAAGAAATAGAGTCTTTCTCTGACGTGGGATAGAACTTCTGAGAAATTGCCATTAAAGAGTTTATAGAAGAAGATGGAGGAGAACCAAAGGAGTGTCAGGAGAAAGGCATGGGAGAGCTGAACTTAAGGGGGAGTAGATTAGATACAGAGTCTGTAGTATTTATGTGAAATATTTTAACTCTTACTGCTTGATTTTTATTTTGGTATTTATTTTACATTAAGTGATTTTTTATTAAGATTGTCATTACTGGTTGTAATTATATAAAAATATTCTTATTTATGAATTATGTTTAAAATTTTATTTTATATGTGTTCCAAATAAAGCATTGAAAGAGAACAGCTCAGAGGTTGTTCAGCCTTTTCTAATGGGTTGTGGAACCAAGGAACCGAAGATCACTCAGCTATGTTTAGCCGCCATTCAGAGGCTCATGTCCCATGAAGTTGTGTCTGAGGTAATGTGAAGATTTTATCTGAACTATGCACTTACAAATCAAATCATGAGTTTTCATAAGGAGAGAATAAAACATACCTGATATTTTAATGTACAATAGTGCTTGAAGGACATTGGCTTAATTTTAAAAGGTTACCAAATTGTCTCATTATTAAACGCTCAAAATAAAGAACGAAGTACATTTTGTCAAGTCATTTGTAATCTAAGAATTCATAGTTCACTAATATAGATGAAATCTTAAGAACCAAGCAAGTTTTCAATATCACTGATGGAGAATATTATTCATAAATTATTTTTTAAAAGGTAGGAGAGAAAATCATGACTGTTTGCTAGATTATCTGAACTGATAATTTGTTGTTCGTTAACTTAAAGCTATTGTTTGTATCTGACCTTATGATGGTAAAATAAGGAAAAACATTTCATCACTATGAATCTGCATCACTTTTCTTATTTAAGGACCCAAACACCTATATTTTATTTGTTGACAATAATTAAAATCATTGTTTTACAGACTGCAGCTGGAAATATAATTAACATGCTTTGGCAGCTAATGGAAAATAGTCTTGAAGAACTTAAGCTGCTTCAAACAGTTCTTGTTCTTTTAACAACCAATACAGTAGTTCATGACGAGGCACTCTCAAAGGTAGGAAGCCTGTTTGTCAAAGTTCGTAAGTGCTTTGAGACAGTATTTGAATAAGCTGGCTGAAAGAGAAAAGCCTGGTGCTGTTTGAACAGCACCTTTCCTGTAGCTATCGCAGTAATGCACATTGCATGTTAAAAGCCATCGGTGCTTTATTTTTCACAGGTTAGAAGTGAAATTAGGTTAGGGTGATTAAGCAGAGCCCCTTGGATATAGCTGACAGGCTTAGTTATGAATAGGATGTGGCAGAAGAAAAGGAATAGAGAAAGAGGAAAAGAAAAAAAAATGTGTTTTGAGGTATCAGTGTTCTCCACAATTACCTTGGGTATTCCTGATAGCTCTCCCTTTCCCCCTTTTAAAAATAATTTCACATATATATGTTATGTAAGCCAGATAGTTTAAATCTGTCCCTTAAATATCTGGAAATATGTCCTTTTGGCATTGATACATTGATACTAGGTAAGGCTGCATGTATGATAGCTATTTCTCATTCCTTTCTTATTCCCACCCTCTTTAGGAACATATAACAGCTGTTCTATTATTTGTTTCACTCTTTAAAAAGTTTTTTAAAATTAAGAAATATGGGCTTCCCTGGTGGCGCAGTGGTTGAGAGTCCGCCTGCTGATGTAGGGGACATGGGTTCGTGCCCCGGTCTGGGAAGATCCCATATGCCGTGGAGCGGCTGGGCCCGTGAGCCGTGGCCGCTGAACCTGCCCGTCTGGAGCCTGTGCTCCGCAACGGCAGAGGCCACAACAGTGAGAGGCCCGCGTACCGCAAAAAAAATAAATAAATAAAAATAAAATTAAGAAATATTTCTAAAGAACAGAAAGTACAGCAAGTAATATAAAAACCAGTCTTTACTTAATGATTTACTGTTTAGGGAAATTGTTGGAGTTTCAGTAATAGTTGTATTATAATTTGTATGCCTTTAAGAATGGTTGACTTGTAAAGTAGCAAAGTATACCATCACAGCATACTGTATAGAGACTATATCTCTTTTCTAGTTATTCATTTGATGTTCTTAGGATATAATGAGATTTTACTTAATTGCAAATAGCTTATTCTTTTACCCCATACCTGCTTTATAAAATATTTAATGTATTTTTATATATATGTTTGTTGTATATAGTTCCTCTTGGTTTCTAGCTATCAAATTATTGTTCTGATACATATATTTAAAATTTTATAAAAGGTTATCATTTGACCTACCCAAGCAATAAGAACTGATTATAGTTTTATAAATAAATATAGGATTTATTTTGGTATTTTGGTTAATTTGGAAATGTAATATTTGGGGATGAAAAATGAAGTATAAAGAAATAATATAAAATTGGGTAATAGGAAAGCTTCTCTATAACATGTACTTTTCCTTTATGTTGAAATTTTAAAAGTGTTAGTGGTATCAAAGGCTTGCTTTCTTTTAAATGTTTAATATAATTAATATGATAAGGCATAGTATTTAAAAATACCATTATTATGTTTTCCTCCAAGAATGGCTTCTTTTAAAACTGTAAAACTTCTAGAAGAACACATAGGAGAAAATTTTTGTGACCTTGGGGTAGGTAGAGACTTCTTAGGTAGGGCACAAACCCATGAATCATAAAAGAAGCCACAGAATGGGGGGAAATATTCACAAATATCTGACAAAGCACTTTTATCTAGAATTTATTGAAAACACTCTTACAACTCATTCATAAGACAACCCAGTAAAAAATGGACAAATGATTTCAACAGACACTTTACAAAATAATCTATTCAACTGACTAATGAATACATGGAAAGTGCCTCAGAATCTTTAGTTATCAGGGAAAAGCAAATTAAAACCACAAGGAGATATTATTACACACCCATTAGAATAGTTAAGATTTAAAAAGATTGACCATATCAAGTGTTGTTGAGAATATGGAATAATTTTGAACTCACACATACTGCTGGCAGGAATATAAAATTGTAAAGCAACTTTGGAAAACTAACAGTTTCTTTAAAATTTTAACTTATACTTACTATGTGATCTGTCCATTTCACTCCTAGGTGTTCACTTACCCAGGTAAATGAAAATACATGTCCTCATTGAGATTTGTATGTGAATGTTCACAGCAGTTTTTTGTACAGTAGCCAAAAACTGAAACAACCCAAATGTCTATCAGGAGATGAATGGATAAGTAGAATGTGGTATAGTCATACCATGGAATAAAAAAGTATAAATTACTGATACAAAGAAAAACGTAGATGAATTTCACAAATATTACAAGTGAAAGAAACCAAACAGAAGAGAGCACATACTGAATGATTCTATTTGTATAGAAAATACCAGCTACTCTATAGTGATAAAAGCAGATTGGTGGTTACCTGGGGCCAAGGGTGGAGGAAAAAATGGACTGCAAGAGCACAAGGAAACTTTTAGGATGGTGGAAATGTCTTATACTTGGTTGTGGCAGTAGTTCCATAGGTGAATATAACTGTCAGAACTCATAAAATCATATACTTTAAAGGGATACAGTTTATTGTATATAAATTATACCTTAATAAAGTTGATTTTAAAAGAAAAAATGATTCCTTTTTTAAAAATTATTTTATTCATTTTTATGCTTAGCAAGTTTATATAGTATTTCTCCAGGTGATTTAGTGATACAACAAAGTTTGAGTACTTGCTATTTGCAAAAAAAAAGTTATGGGAAAATAAAAGCACAACACATTATTATATACATGTTAAAAGAACGAGATTCTGAAAGGAGTATTTCACATTACCTTGGTCAATCTTATGTGTCTGTGTATTTACTGAGAGTTTGAATTATTTCAAAATGCTGAGCTTTTTGTAGTTTTATTATATGAAAGAGTGAGACTTTTAGTGTAGGTGATTGAAGCAGCAAAACAAATTATTTAATTTTGGGTTACATCAGATAAAATAAAGATAATAACCATGTTCCTCAATCTTATTTCACACTAAATGGAAATTGTTTTTTCAGGCAATTGTTCTTTGTTTTCGACTACACTTCACAAAAGATAATATTACAAATAATACAGCTGCTGCTACAGTGCGACAAGTTGTTACTGTTGTTTTTGAGAGGATGGTTGCTGAAGATGAACGACACAGAGGTAAAGTGAAAAAAGTTGTTTCCTTTTGACAGTGGGTGGCTCTAACATCCATGCTTTTCTCTTTTATTGATTGTCAGCCATTCCCCTATGAACTTAGGCTACCTAAAAATTAGAATACTTTAAGAAGCCTGTTAGGGCTTCCCTGGTGGCGCAGTGGTTGAGAGTCCACCTGCTAAGGCAGGGGACACGGGTTCGTGCCCTGGTCCGGGAAGATCTCACATGGCGCGGAGCGGCTGGGCCTGTGAGCCATGGCCACTGAGCCTGCGCATCCGGAGCCTGTGCTCCACAATGGGAGAGGCCACAACAGTGAGAGGCCTGCGTACCACACACAAAAAATTAAAAAAAGCCTGTTCATTTTAACTTCATTATTATTGATAATGGCAATTCAAAAGATAAATCCCCCATAATTTTATCACCCTAAGAAGTGGACTCTATTTTCCATGTTTATTTCTAATATATTCATAATTTCATATCAAAGATGATAATTTCACATTTCACACCAGATGTTGCATTATAAGTATTTTCAGCCAAACATTACATTATATGAATTTTTCATGTTATTTTTGTAATTGAAATTTTAATGGTTGCACTATATTTTGTGGCTGTTCTATAATTTAATGAACTACTTGTGTTCAATAGTTTAGTATTGTTTTGAGTGTCTTCCTACATATATATTTCCATATGAATTATTTCTTTAGGGTAAATTCCCAAGAGTGAGCTTCCCTCATGTGAATCTTTGTCTCTGCCTATTAACATGTATTAATCAAGATTATTTATATAATGTAAAGTTTAATATTTTCATATTTTCATCAAATATTTGTAATTTTTAGCATCTTTTTCTTTGTGATTTACAACATTTCCTAAAAACTTAGAAACATGTCCTGTCACAGAGCTTACAGATACTATGCTTCTGTTATAATTTTTATAATTTGATAACTTTTAACCTTTTTTTCATTTGTTAACCCTTATTGGATGAAAAGTAAATTTTTTCCCATGATCAGTTGAAAAGATCATAAGGTGCTACCAAGAGCAACCTCTCTGTTTTATGGAGTCAAGAAACAAAAGATTAAACTTTTTTTTCCCTTTACATAGTTTTTTCTTTCCCCTTAAACTCTTTTTTTTTTTTTTTTTTTTTCCCCCGGTACGCGGGCCTCTCACTGTTGTGACCTCTCCCGTTGCGGAGCACAGGCTCCGGACACGCAGGCTCAGCGGCCATGGCCCACGGGCCCAGCCGCTCCGCGGCATGTGGGATCTTCCCGGACCAGGGCACGAACCCGTGTCCCCTGCATCGGCAGACGGACTCTCAACCACTGCGCCACCAGGGAAGCCCTCCCCTTAAACTCTTGATATTAGCAATCTTTCATATCATTTGGTGTTTTTTTGGTAATACTGGTAAAAAACGGCAATACTAGTAAGTAATGATAATGGTGCCTACTCTAATAATTGCTTCACTTTTCCTGAAATAAACCATTGGTCAGATTTTTCACATTCAGTTTCAGACATTTAGTCTGTTGGTTTATTAGAATATTCCCACTGACTTTTGTCTCACTTTTCCTAGGGGAAATGCAGGTGGAATTCTAGCAGTTTGGAATATTAAGGAATTAAACTTAAGGGATAAAACAGGGCAGTTCTCCAGTTTGAATGTCTTGTATATTCATAATCTCAATATAAGTTCTGGATTGGTAGTTTTGCCTGTGTGTCTCTAAAGACTAATATCTCATTTAATACTTTCTAATAAGGTAGAAAATACTTAGAACCTCTTTCTTTTCAAGTAGTCATTGAGTCAACATTTATTCAAAACAGGCTGTCATAGCTTACAGGGAATGATATCTTTTTAGTATTCAAAGAAATTGGGAAGCCCCATTCTAGTTGACTCTTAGCTAGTCAATACCTGTGACTGACATAGTACTTGTGGCAGATCAAGCAGTTAATTCTTTTGAAGATGGAGAGATGATAGAGAAATTAACCATGTGATAAATATTTATATGTTTGATATTTAATGGTACATTCAAAGATCATGTGGATTTTAAATCCATGAAATAAAGAGACTGGAGAAAGGGGTACTGAGAAAATCAAATGTATGTGTAAAGATACTAAGTTTATTAAAATGAATGTAAGATAGTGAAGAGTGATTTTTATGGCATTTTGTGTAAAAATGGGATTCCCAATTTTTCTTTCCATTTTGGAGGCATGGTTCTGAAGTTATTATTAAAGTTTATAATTCTATAAATAAGTATTTATTTTAAGCATACCTTTTAGACAGTATATATGATTTATTAACGGTCATTATGAACTCCTAAAACCCCTCTAATTTTGATTGCAGATGTTGTAGAACAACCAGTACTAGTCCAAGGAAATAGTAACAGAAGATCTGTCAGTACCCTCAAACCTTGTGCTAAAGATGCATATATGCTTTTCCAGGTATTTCAGTTGATAAGAATAATTTTTATTATACAATATAGTTTTGTATGAATTTTTGATTTTGGAATTTTGTATCTGATTCAGTTTTTTAAGCGTCATTTTTTTTAATTGTCCAATTTTATAGTGTCAAAGAGGTACAGGTTACCCCCACTATCTGACAGTAGCACATTTCTGTGAAACCTTTCATAAGGCAAAATGGCCTAAAGTGAAAAAGCAATTACCTTAGTACACAATTACCTAACGAATGCACAAAATAGATCGAGATAAAGCACAGATGCTCACAGACACAGTTCAAAGCTATGGCAGCTTGATGCTGAGATGCTGAGTGTAGTTCCCGGGGAAAGAGCTTGGCAGTACCACTCTTGCTGCCTGGGGTGTGTGCTGCCTCTACTATGGGCTCGCTGCAAAGCAAGTGCTGACACGATTTTCACTTTTGCCTTTTTTTTTTTTTTTTCTGTAAAAGTGAAAATCCTCTTCAGATTTCTTCTGGTTAGAGAAAACAGGTGCTAACGTAGGTCTTCTGTAAAAGCTAAGTGGTAAAGCGAACTTTTGAAAAGCCCGTGATACCTGTATTTAAAAAAAATTCTAAAACATTAAAGAGCATCTATAGCTAATTAACATGATGAAATGTTATGTTTCACTTTAAGGAAATAAAATGAATTAAACCCTGAACTAGATATATTAGGGATGACTAGTCATATAAAATACTTCCTTTAATAGGAAAATTAAAGTACTAAATTTCTGTTCTACCTAATGTAATTTGATATGCAAATACCTGATTTTTACATTACTTGTCGTGAATAAAATAAGATTAACCTGCACTGAAAATTTTATTAATTTTGTTTAAAGGGTTAAGTGGTTTTTCATTAAAACCATGTTAGAATAACCACTTATCTGTGCACTCTATATATTTAGTTTACTTACATAATCAACTATACAATTAATCAAAATTTGAATTACCAGTACTTAGTTTCTAAGGAGTAAAACCTATTATTTAAGAAGAGATACTTTAAAAAAATTTTTGTGAACTATAAAATGAAAGGACATTTCATTCCAGCATGTGAAATATTTTATTTATTTTTTATTCATTGTTTGATTTATTTTCCCAGGACCTTTGTCAGTTGGTTAATGCTGATGCCCCTTACTGGCTAGTAGGCATGACAGAAATGACCCGAACATTTGGCCTCGAATTACTTGAGTCAGTCTTGAATGATTTTCCACAAGTCTTTTTACAAGTAAGCCATTTGTAGTATCTTGCAACAAAATTAATCTTTAATTTTTTCACAGATACTTTTCAAGAGAGTAACATGTATTTTTCCCCCACATTAAAAAATGCAAAAAATTATAACCTTAGACTTTAGACATATAATAATTTGCTGATATCTTAATTTTTGTTGTGCCCAAGCAGTTTGAAATTTTAACATTAGAAGGAATTCCTAGAGTGTCTAGTCAAGCATTTCCCAATCTAAGGGTGTACAGAGGAATGTGGTACGTGAGCTATTTTTATAATATTTAAAAGCCTTAAAAAATTGTCACTAATATTTTTACTTGTTTGTATGCAGCTTTGTGCTTTAACATAATTTAAATGGAAAAAAGAAGTCGTCAATGCTTAATAAATTTAATGTGCTATACAGACTATTTCAAAACAGAAGGTTAATAGGGGAAAAAGTGAGAAAGAATTCAAACTTTTCATTTTACTTGTAAGAAGCTAAAGTCCAAAAGTGATTCAGTGATTTACATGGGGTTCTTTAGTTATTAGCAGATCTTGAACAAAAACTTAGAACTTTTAACTACTACTCTAGCTCCTTTCCCTACCATGCTGCCCCTCCCTAAGTCATCTATTTTATCCTTGCTTTTACCTAAAAATGTGTGAATCAAGTGAGAAAAAAGTAGAAGGTCCTTTAGCCCAAGAGTTGGGACTGAAACTTTTACTACATGGTTCATAATTTTTGGTCCGTGTTAGACAACTGTTCAGTGCTTTCAATGATAACAATATTAACTGATGATTCCCTTTCTTGTATTAGTACAGGATAAGTGTAGATACAACTCGACTAATCATCTTGTATAAACTGATAGCTGTAACAGCTACCACTTTGGACTGCCTACTCCGTGCTGTGACTTTGCTAAATTCCTTATATATCATACTCTCTTTAAGCTGCACAAATGCCTGAGAAGTACCAGTTATTCCTACTTTACACAGGAGGAAGCTAAGACTTTAAGAGGGTTAAATAATTTGTCTAAGGTTTCATAGTTTGTAAGTGCCCTCACCCTCTAGCCACACTGTCATTCTTGTTGTTCCTAAATGACCCAGGTGGACTCCTGCTCCTAGGCCTTTGTACTTCCTGCTTCCTGAACCCGGAATGCTTTTCTCCCATATGGCTTGTTCTCTTACTCTTTTGAGGTCTTTACTCAATGGTCAACCTACCAGATAAACTTTCCTCACCACTGTGTAAAATGGCGGCTGTTTTTCATGGCAGCACCCTTGTCTTTCTTACTCCTTGTTATTTTTCTTTGTATCACTTATTTCCTCCTGACATATGTATTTGTACATTAGTTGATCTCACTTCCCCTACAGGAAAGTAAGCTCTATGAGGCAGGGACTTAGTTCACTGTTGTATAGGTGCCTATAGTGGTGCCTGGCATATGACAGGTGTTCAATAAATATTTAAATGAATGAGTGAATGAATTTGTAAATGAATTTGAATTTGACGAGATCGGGTGCGTTCAGGGTGGTATGGCCATAGACAATGAATTTGAATTTGAAATGTCTATAGTTTGGATTATGTTTTTTAATTTTGTAGGAAAAGATTTGAAAAAATGTTTCCAGATTTATTGTACCCATAATCTATTGTACTTTATTCTTCCTGCTATAATGCAGAGGAGAAAAAAGAATTATTCTTTGTAAGATCCTAAAATTTACACCTACAAAGTTTTCTTCAAGAGAGAAATATTTGCTTTCATTCACTCATTATTCACTCATCCAATCAAAATTTACCAATCCCTTACAATATGCTAGTCCCTGTGTTCAGTGTCAAGGATACAGAATTTAAATAAGACAGATAAAATTCCTGCCCTTACGGCACTTACCAATCTAATTGGAAGAAAAACATTAACTGAATGATAAGCCATGATGAGTGCTGTGAGGGAAAAGTATAAAAAGTGCTATGGAAATGAGTAACATAGGTACCAAACCTGGTGGAGAGTTGGTGATGAATGAAGGCTATGAAGCTTTCACCTGAAAGATAAAGAGTAGTTAGTTGGGGGAAATAGGTAGTATAGGAAAAGAATATTCCAGAGCAGTGGCTCTAAGAAAGGATCTGTCTTCTCTTTTAGAAAATAAGCTTTATAAGGGCAGGGACAAAATCGAACTTAACCTTGAATTCCTTTACCTAGCACAGTGCTTGGTACATATTAAACAGTCAGCAAGTAAATGCTGAATAAATCATTGAAATGTGAATAAAAAAAGCAGTCTTTTACCTTCTTCAAAATAAAATCAGTGAGTTATAGGACTAATTATACTTAGTAATCAAAGATGACTTTTGGCTTTCTGGCTTGAACAGTGTGTTGCTTGCTACTAAGGTGGAATACTCTATGGGCAGAACTTTTGCTAGAAAGGATAGTTTATTCAGTTTTGAACTTACTCATTTTGAGATACCTGAGTGTACACAAAATGGTAGTTTAATTTATACATCTTGAGCTCAGAAGTAAGGTTTTGGGCTAAAGTTATAAATTTAAACTTCACTGGCATATAGTTGCTAATTGAAGGTATGGGAGTGAATGAGATCACCTATGGCGTTAACATATGGAAGTGAGGACCTGATATTCTGGAGCTCTGAGGAACCTCATTGTTAAATGGTTGGGCATGAAAGGATGAGCATACAAAAGAGACTAAGAACATGGGGGCCAGAAATGTAGGAATGTATCTGAGAGACTGTGGCATAATAAAAGACAAAAGCAGAGAAAGCTTCAAGATGAACCAAGTAATCAGTTATGTCAGGTGCTTCAAAGAAATTTGGTAAGACTGAAAGGGCAGTGTTTGTCCACAGAGATCATGAGTATAATGAGAATAGTTTCAGTGGAGATGGAGTGGTTGATGGGGGTTGTGGAGGAAACCCAGTTGCAGCTAGTTGAATAGTGAGGGGGAAAAGTGAATAGATAAAACTTTTCAGAGTTGTCTGTAATATTTATGAATTAACCAATACCTAAGGTTATTTAATAAAGTATGAAAACGGATTAACTATGCTTTTCATTTTGTCAGTGAAACTACTGTAGATTTGAGAGTAGAATTTCAAATCACTTAACTCTTAAGATCCCATTTTTTGGGGGGAAGAATTAAAAGTACATTAAAATGGATATAAAAGCAATTATACTCCAATAAAGATGTTTAAAAAATGGATATAAAAGACTAGAAGGATATATATTTGGAGTCAACAATGATGACTCACTAACTTATCTCTGGGAGGTGAGATGAAGCAAAGCTTTTATTTTTTACTTATCTGTGTTTTCTTTCTTTGTTTTTCTCTAGTGAAGCTGATTTTTTTCCTTGAATGAACCTGATTTTTTTAAAAAAATACATTTTACAAATTTTGTGATTCTGAACAAATAAACTGCTCTATGCCTTATTTTTCCTTTTTTTGGTAAGATTAAAGGATTAGATTGGTAGATTTTTATTATTGTTTCTTTGCGGCTTCAATGAAATTGAGATGCTTAAAACAACAGAATAATATATATTTGAGATTAGACATTAAATATAGACTGGACTTTGTATTGTCAGTATAATGGGACTACTTTTGGCTAATATAGTCAAGGCATTAATAGGTTAAGGGAGCTTTTCTGCGTAATATGCCATAATTCTAAGTAAAATTTAAGAATTCTTTGCAAGATTCCCAGACTTTAAAATAATTATGCTTGTTTGTCATTGTGTTTTTATCAGCTTTTTGTGTTCTGTTCAAGCAATCTAAGTAGAACAAAATATTAATTAGTAAATCTTCTATGCATGAATAGAATTATCTTTGCAAAGTAAAATCTGAATTATATAATTTATTATACTTTATTAATCAGATTTTTTGTCAACTGCCTATTTAAATGCTTTATCTGTTTGAATTTGTGTAATGCATTTTCTTTCTTTTGTTCTTTATGTTTTTAATTGCTAGTGTCCTACTAAAATTAAAATTCCTAGTAATAAACATCGTTTTAATTCCAAAATTATTAAATGTTGAACTTAGATTCTTTTTAAAACTTCTTGAAATATTGTTTGATCTTATATTCTCAAAGAACAATACTAATTTCAGAATTGTGTGTAAAATGGTAAAATAATAAACTGTATAAACTTATAATAAAGCTAAATTATTCATACTGATTATTAAAGATTATTATTAACTGTGAGACTGTTTTATAAGCATTAAGTACAAACTAAGTTAATTCTTCTTTTTTTTCTTTTTTTTTTTAATCTTTGCAAATAGCATCAGGAATTTAGTTTCCTCCTCAAAGAAAGGGTATGTCCTCTTGTGATAAAGCTCTTTTCTCCAAATATAAAGTTCAGACAAGGTTCCAGCACTTCATCTTCTCCAGCACCAGTTGAAAAACCATATTTTCCTATCTGCATGCGTTTGCTGAGAGTAGTATCTGTTCTGATTAAGCAATTTTACAGTCTTTTGGTAAGTGCTAATTTTTATATGTGTTTGTGTGTGTAATCGCATGAAGTCTCTTCTGAGAAGATGATGTATTTAGCTTTTTCACTTCAGTTAAGCAAACTTTTTTTTTCGAGTACCTATAGGTATTCTCTTAGGTACTCAAAAGTTCATTCTTCCCTTTCTTATGTTTATGTGGCATTTTTAATGTATGTAAAGAAGAGTGATGGCCTATTATCAGATTTGGTGAATTCTAGCATAAGAAATCAATTTTTACTTTCAGTCTAATATTGTATCTATTTTGCATAAATTTTTGGATGCAGGGTATGTTGTGATATTCCAGATCATAATTCTTTCAATGTGATGATTGACTCTTAAATATTTTTCAGAGAAAATGGTATATGATGGTATGTTTCTTTTTAATTTTATGTTAAGTCAAATTCAGCATTTTACCTTAATTTTAATTAACAAAAGTAATTGGTTAGGGCTTCCCTGGTGGTGCAGTGGTTGAGAATCTGCCTGCCAATGTGGGGGACACGGGTTCGAGCCCTGGTCTGGGAAGATCCCACATGTTGCGGAGCAACTAGGCCCGTGAGCCACAACTACTGAGCCTGCGTGCCTGGAGCCTGTGCTCCGCAACAAGAGAGGCTGTAATAGTGAGAGGCCCGTGCACCGCGATGAAGAGTGGCCCCCACTTGCCGCAACTAGAGAAAGCCCTCGCACAGAACCGAAGACCCAACACAGCCAAAAATAAATAAATAAATTAATTAATTAAAAAAAAAGTTCTCATCACAAGAAAAAAGAATTTAAAAAAAAAAAGAGGGCTTCCCTGGTAGTGCAGTGGTTGAGAGTCTGCCTGCCGACACAGGGGACGTGGGTTCATGCCCTGGTCCGGGAAGATCCCACATGCCGCGGAGTAGCTAGGCCCGTGAGCCATGGCCGCTGAGCCTGCGCGTCTGGAGCCTGTGCTCCGCAACGGGAGAGGCCACAACAGTGAGAGGCCCGCATACTGCAAAAAAAAAAAAAAAAAAAAAAAATTGGTTATAGATCATCTATGAAAAGTCAATCTGCTACATGTTAGCAATAACCAACAACATAACAAACTATTAGACCGTATCAGTAGTTTATACTAAATTCTGTGGAGACTATTTTTTAAAAAAGGTTTTTTCCATATTTATGTTATACTTGTCATAGGTGTTCTTTTCCTATTCCAAGTCCATTTATGTAAAATGCATTTAGAACTAGTCTTTATAAGCACTGTAGTTATAATTATTTCTGGCCACGTGAGGTATATCTATAATATATTTAATACATTGTTTGGCAATACTGTAGGAAATCAAGTCATTTCAGAATGTGTTGCTAAAAATGAAATTACAGCACTCCCTAACACCATACACAATAATAAACTCCAAATGGATTAAAGACCTAAATGTAAAACCAGACACTATAAAGCTCTTAGGGGAAAACATAGGAAGAACACTCTTTGACGTAAATCACAGCAAGATCTTTTTTGACCTACCTCCTAGAGTAATGAAAATAAAAACAAAAATAAACAAATGGGACCTAATGAAACTTAAAAGCTTTTGCACAGCAAAGGAAACTATAAAGAAGACAAAAAGACAACCTCAGAATGGGAGTAAATATTTGCAAACAAATCAACAGACAAAGGATTAATCTCCAAAATATATAAACAGCTCATGCAGCTCAATATTAAAAAAACAAACAACCCAATCCAAAAATGGGCAGAAGACCTAAATTGACATTTCTCCAAAGAAGACATACACATGGCCGCGAGGCACAAGAAAAGGTGCTCAACACCACTAATTATTAGAGAAATGCAAATCAAGACTACAATGAGGTATTACCTCACACCGGTTAGAATGTGCATCATCAGAAAATCTATAAACAACAAATGCTGGAGAGGGTGTGGAGAAAAGGGAACCCTCTTGCACTGTTGGTGGGAATGTAAATTGATACAGCCACTATGGAGAACAGTATGGAGGTTCCTTAAAAAATCTAAAAATAGAATTACCATATGACCCAGCAATCCCACTACTGGGCATATACCCAGAGAAAACCATAATTCAAAAAGACACATGCACCCCAGTGTTCATTGCAGCACTATTTACAGTAGCCAGGTGATGGAAGCAACCTAAATGCCCATCCACAGACAAATGGATAAAGAAGATGTGGTACATGTATGCAATGGAATATTACTCAGCCATAAAAAGGAACAAAATTGGGTCATTTGTAGAGGTGTGGATGGACCTAGAGATTGTCATACAGAGTGAAGTAAGTCAGAAAGAGAAAAACAGATATCGTATATTAATGCACATATGTCGAATCTAGAAAAATGGTACAGATGAACCAGTTTGCAAGGCAGAGATGGTGACACAAACATAGAGAACAAACGTATGGAGAACAAGGGGGGAAAGCGGGGAGGGGGGTGATGGTGGTGGGATGAATTGGGAGATTGGGCTTGACGTATATACACTAATATGTATAAAATAGATAACTAATAAGAACCTGCTATATAAGAAAAACAAAGTTAAATTAAAAAAAAAAAGAATGTGTTGCTATTTAGGGAACTGTAAACTATCAGGGCTTGGTGCCAAGGGTTTAAGAGTCTTTTAAAGTTCTTTTTTAAGAAAGGTAGATTAGTTTCTCTAAAGATGGAAAGTTTTTACCTATCAGTTGTTATATTTTCTGTATTGTGTTTATTTATAGTCTGTTTCTATCCACAAAGAAACTTTTAAAAAAATGTACAGCAGAGTGACAAGATGATAGAATAGGAAGCTCCAGGCACTCTACCCCTCATGGAGACACCAACTTAACAATATACAGAACAGATTGCCCTTGTGAGAACTTTAGAAACCAGCTTAGAAATTACAGCACCCCAGGCAAGTCCAAGGCTAAGAAAAGGTTCATTAGAGTGGGTAGGAAAACCCATTGCACTTACCCGCTGTACCTCATCCCACTCCTGGCACAGCACAGCATGGTATGATCAAGGGAAATTCCCAACTTACGACTTCTCCTTCAGGTGGAAAAGAAGGGTGAAATATGCAACCAATGTCCTGACTTTTGGGGGTACTGCCCAAGGGACTGATTTTTGTCTCAGCTGACTCTTGGACACTTAAAAGAAAGGCAGCAACATACTTGGGTGCCTGGGGGCCTGCTGAGATCAAAGTCAAGCCCTGTGGCTTGCCACAGCACCAGGGAGATTATAGTAACACAGACAGACACCAGGGGAAGCACCAATACCTTGAGTTGATACAGCACCACAGACTGCAGTACTACATACAGACACCAGGGGGAGCTCCTGAGTAGAATTCGGCAAACGTCTTTAGCTGGGAAATTACACACATAAGCCCAGAGAGGACACATTGACAGAAAAGGTTTGAGAGGACCCCAAAATCTCTAGCTGGGCTGATTGGTAAAGATCCTTCCCTGTACAAAGCCAGTCCATAAAGACTAAAAGAGTTAGCTGTTTTTTCAAATGCCCAAATTTCAACAGAAAATAAGAAGACATACAAATAAACGGGAAAACATGGCCTAACCAAAGGAGCAAAATAAACCTCCAGAAATTGTCCCTAAAGAAATGGAGATAAGTGAGTTACCCAACAAAGAATTCAAAATAACCATCACAAAGATGATCAGAGAGCTAAAAGAGAACACAGACAACTAGTCAGGAAAATGGTGTATGAACAAAATGAGAATATCATCAAAGAGAAACTATAAAAAAGAACCAAACAAATTCTGAAGCTGAAGAATACAATAACTGAATTGAAAAAATTCACTAGAGGAAATAGACCACAGACTGGATCAAGCAGAAGGAAGAATCAGCAAAGTTGAAGACAGGTTATTTGAAATTATCAAGTCAGAGGAGCAAAAAGAAAAAAGAATGAAGAGACCCTATGGGACACCTCAAGTAGACCAGTATATGCATGTCTCAGAAGAACACACTGTATTTTACTTTCACACTCACAATACCTCTGTAACCAAACGTGGATATTTTTCCCACACTGACCAGTTCTCTGACAGCCAGGTGTCTTACATTTTGATTAAATTCTGATATCTGCCAGAGTTAGTACAGGCCCCATAGGTTAAGGGATCAGTCCGCGAGACTGTCCCCTGTTTTAGATGCCAGTCCCAAGTAGTGGATCCCCAGGTTACCAACAACTTCTGTCTAACTTGGCTACAAATTGGAGGTTCTCACGACCCCTTCTTGGGGTTCAATAACTTGATAAAGTGGCTCACAGAACCCAGGAAAACATTTTACTTACTTTTGCCAATTTCTTAGCAAGGATATTTTAAAGGATATCAATGAACAGGCAGATAAAGAGATACATAGGGTGAATTCTGGAAGGGTCCTGAGAGCAGGAGCTTCTGTCCCTGTGAAGCTGGGGTATACCACCCTTCTGTCATGTAAATGTGTTCACTAACCTGGATGTTCCCCAAACTCCATATTTTGGCGATTTTTAGGGAGGTTTCATCATATAGGCATGATTGATTATTAACTCAATTTCCACCTCTCTTCCCACTCCAGAGAATGGAGGGTGGGGCTGAAAGTACCAAGCTTCTAATCATGGTTTGCTCTTTCTGGTAACTAACCCCTATCCCAGAGTCCATTGAGAGTTGCCTCATTAGAACAAAAGATACTCCTGTTACCTACAAAGTTCCAAGGGATTTAGGAGCTCTGTGTCAGATGCTCCTATCATTCAGGAAATTACAAGGGTTTTAGGAGATATGTGTCAGGAACTGGGGTCAGAAGTCAATTCTTAGAACAAAGGACACTCCTAGCCACCCCTATTTACAAGGGTTTTAGGAGCTCTCCTAAAATCAGGGGTGGAGACCAACATATATATTTCTTATTATTTCACAATGCATTATGGGAGTCTTAGATGAGGAGGAAAGGGGGCAGAGAGCTTATTTGAAGAAGTAACGGCTGAAACTCCCCAAATTTGAAGAAGGAAATGGACATACAAATTCATGAAGCTCAAAGAATTCCAACTGGGATTAATTCAAGAGACCCAAGCCAAGACACATTATAATCAAGCTGTCAAAAGTCACAGACAAAATATCTTTAAAGCAGAAAAAGAAGAGTGATTCTTCATGTGCAAGGGAGTGTTCATAAGATTTTCAGCAGACTTCTCAGCAGAAACCTTGCCAGCCAGAAGGGAATGGGGTGATATATTCAAAGTACTGAAAGAAAAAACTGTCAATCAAGAATACTAATCAAAACTTTCCTTCAAAATGAAGGAGAAATGAAGTCTTTCCCAGATGAACAAAAACTGAGAGAGTTTATTACCTGTGACTAGGCTGAATATATATCACTTCACTATTTATTCCCTAAGTATTATAAGAGTTGTCTTGGGAGGGCTTCTCTCTCTTCCCTCTCTAAAATACATGTTTAACTAGTTAAATTAACATAAATCTATAGAAAGAGAAGACATTTCTCCTTTTCCTTTTCATATCCACTAATCAGAAATGGAGAACCCCATCTTTTTTCTGTTCTCCACAATAATGCAGCATGCTTACATCTTCACCACAGCAAATGCAGAATTCACATTTTGTTTCTGTTCCCAAATCAAGAGTTACCAACTTAATTATCTTTTGTTTTTATAATACTTGATGCTGAATTGTATCCCTTCAAAATTTATATGTTGAAGCCCTAACCCCCCCCCACTGTGACAGTATTTGGAGATGAAATCTTTGGGAGACAATTAGGTTAGACGAGGTCATGAAGGTAGGGCCCCCATGATAGAATTAGTGACCTTATACAAAGAGATACTGGAGAGCATGCTCTCTCTCTCTGCCTGCCATGTGACAACACAGTAGTAAGGCAGCCGCCTGCAAGCCAGAAAAAGAGCCCTCACCAGAACCCAACCATGCTGCCACCCGGATCTCAGACTTCCAGCCTCTAGAACTGTGAGAAATAAATTTATGTTTTCTAAGCCACCCAGTCTATGGTATTTTGTTATGGCAGCTCAAGCAGACTAAGGCATTTGGTTTCTGTTCCACTTCTGTTATCTAGCGGTTCATCCAGTGACTTTTTCATAGCTACAGAAATCTTATTCTTTAGTAATTTCAGTTTTAGATGAAATTGCTGATATTGAGTGCATATATTCTGGATACTAACAAGTGCTTTACATTCATTCATTTAGACTTTACTACAACCCTATAAAGTAGGCCTTCGTATTTCTGTTTTACAGCTGAAGAAATGAGGTTCAGGATATTTATGTAGTTGCCTGAGATCATACAGTTTATAAGCTGCAGAGCTGCGATGTTAAGTAATTCTTTTACACCCCCAAAACCCACACTCTTAACCCCACTGCATTTTATTCTTCACTGTTTTCTTAGTTCTCATTTCTTCCTCTCTCCAAGGCTGCCAGTGCCACGTTTCCTGTACTGCTCCTCTACCATTCTCTATATTTTGATCTTAGTCTCCTCGATTTGGGGGGACAGAATGGGGAGAGATAAAAGCACAACCAGCTACAGTAATGATTGAATGTTGCTGTTTGAAGGAAGAGAAAAGCCTGCTTCTATTCTTCACTTATCTATTGGGCGTGATGACCAACTGGTGAAACTTCCCTTCATAACAAGGCAGCTCTAGGACTGTGCTGCAAAGATGAATTCTTCAGATATGACATTAATTCCTAGTGTTATAATTTGTTACATGGAGACTTGACTCATTAGGATGGAACAGTTCAAACATTCTAGTTTCTCCAAGGGCAAAAGTTAGAAGTGTGGTTGTTGTGGGGTGAGGTACGTGATTGGTGTGGAATGCATCTCTCTTATTTCTCTTGTGTTTTCTGTATTTAAACCTGGAAATGATACATCTTAAAGGACATACTAGAGTAGTACTTCTTACACTTTTCGGTTGTAGGACCCCTTTATACGCTTTAAAAATATTGAGGAGCTTTCATTTATGTGGATTATTTCTAATATTATTTACTGTATTAAAAATTAATCTGAGATGATTCTAAAATCCATTACATGTTAACAGAAAAATTTATTTTCATGAAAGATACCTATATTTTCCAAAGAAAAAAACACATTGTTTTATATTTTTTGCAAATTTCTTTAATGTCTGGCTTAATAGAAGATAGCTGGATTCTCATACCTTCTTCTATTTTCATTATTTTGTGATACGTTGTTTCAGTCAAAGCATATGAAGAAAATCTGTCCTCACAATGATATACAGTTAGAAAAGGCAGAATTATTTTAATGACATTTTCAGGTAATAGTATATATTCTTCTTCGATCTCATACCAAACTGAACCAGTGACTCTTTCTTAAAGGTGTAGAATATGAAACCATGGTAATGACATTTTTATACTCTGTTACGTTAAAATTCATTGATTCATCTGATGCTTCAATTTGTATCCTTTACCCATGCATCATTTATTATGGTTGAGCAAATGTTCCAAATGTTAATACTTTATACAGTACCAAAAATCACACATGTTAATATCAGCAACCATTTATCAGAAGAGTCTTTTGTTTTTAAAAAGCTGTCAAGGTCACAACAGCAGATATAAGTTTTCCAAAATTCTAATTTTTGTTTGAAAGCTTGAATCTTATCATTGACTTATATATCTTATCCATTGTTTCCCCAAAAGTGACAGGCTTACTTGGTTAATTTTTGAGGAAATATCTGCAATATACACAAGTCTAAATAGTCATAGTTTGCCATATACTCTTTTAGTTAAAATGGTTCTCATAGGAGAAAAAAAGTGATTAGTTCAGTTCCTGGCTGTGCCTTTCCTTCAGACAATCATTGTGCTTTGATACACAGCAAAAGTACTTCATGTGTACTTCCTGTTTTGTCACACAGAAAATTACAAAGACATGCACATATGGGTCAGCTTTAATAAAATCAATAATTGTATTTTATTTGTTATTTTATTTTTGTTCATTGTGATTGTGGTCCTTAGGTGAAATAGACCCTTTTACTTTTCTTAATTGTGTGTGATGGTGAAGAATACAATGACACTAGTACAGTTCGGTGCTACTGCCTTGATTCTTGCTAAAGCACCCGCTGTTTTACCCACCATTGTTTTGAATCATCAGTACAAATGTCAATACTTTAAAAATGGCAAGTAATATCTTAGTCTTATTACGAAAATAGTGTGATGTTACAGATGTACTGAAATGGTCTGAGGGACCACACTTTGGGAACCACTGCACTGGAGAATCAGTGTTCTTCCCCAGTATTCACCAGCTTATCTCTTATTCTATCAAGTAACTCAGGGCGGAGAAGATAACTAATCTTCTGTTAATATATAGAGAGTGATTAGAAGAAATTAGAATGCTCCAGTCATTCAGGTACAGATATAATATAGGTAGTACACTATATTCTTTCCACGTCCTGTCATCTGAGCTAGGTGCTCTTCTGCTCTCTGATACACTTAGGCTCCATGCCCAGATGTCTTTTTTAGGAACATATCTTTAAGGAGTTTACTAAACTTAGTTGTAAGTGGCTAGCATATCTCTCTTCTGCCTTTGACTTACTGCTTTTAAAAAGGAATGAATGGGCTAAATTGACTTGTGCAACTTAATTTTCCACATCTTTACATATATTTCTCTCACAAAGAATCTTATCACTGACAAATCCACTAGCTATAAGGTTGTTAGCACTAAACAGCTCCTGAGAAATAGACTCCTGCATTTAAATATTCTACAAGACTTTCTTCATTGTCTCCTAAGCAAACAGTTATCTTATGTACATTATACCATATCAGACATCTATGTGGTATTTCGATGAAAATTTCCACCAGGATGGCTTTGATTCATCTTAAACATCAGTTGTCTCTTGACTATTATTTGGTACCAAAGGACTATAGGAATTCAGAAACATTCATCACCCTTCACGCTAGTATAATGGTGTTCACGGAGTACTTTTGTGCCACAAGAGTTGGACTTGGACCATAGATACCTGTTTCATATGAGTGCAGCCTCTTGGAGGAAAGGCTTAACTTAGATTCACAATAGGCACCTTCCATTGATAGATACCCTTGAGGACAATTCATTGTCCTCAGACACTAGTTCTCTGATCAGAGTTTCACACTTGGCAAGGAGGGAAGAAGCAAGAGCAAAGCTCCAGACCCCAGGAGAGAGGCTCTCTCTTTTACCCAAATCACAAGATTTTAGTGGCTGTAGTATAAAATTGAGTGATTGTTTGATTTGTACTGTAGTCACTTTTTCATAGGAGAGGAAATGAAAGGAAACTCTTAAAGGCAAGTTTTATAACATTAATAATTCCTTTGGCTGTGATGTACTTGATGTTTCTGAGAGCCTTTATTTTCTGGCTTGAAAACCTAACCAGTGAGCTTCAATTCTGTCACCATTTTAAATTCTACTTTTACTCTAAAGCAGATAGTACACATTTTGAAGGACCTACTCATGTTAAAACTCTTCAGTAGATAAAACTGTTGCCCAGTGAGTCACTAGCATGATTCTCTCCTTTTCAGTTCTTTACTAAAAGGGGTAATTTTACTTATAAAAAAGAGTAAGCACTGTGCACTTGCATGTCACTTTGTCATGTTTAGGGGATTTTTTTACTCATATTTTTCTCATTTGAGTTCTCAGGAAGGTGCAGGTACTTTTATCCTTTATTTATAAGAAGATTACCTAGCTTGTTGTCATCTACAAAGTTGATGGATAAAGAAGCTGAGCCATGTGATTTCTGATCTAGTGCTTTTCAACCATATCAAGTTTAGGACAGTGACAAAGCTCTGCCTTATGACTTACCCAGTAATAGCAGTCTAAGGATGAAACTATTTTTAGTTATCCCTCTTACTTTATCCTTATAATTATGTCCTATTTTTAAGCATCTACCTAAAAGGCATTAGAAAATACCAACTGCTGAGACTTCGGGCTAAAATCCTGAGGGCTCCTCTATTCTCATAATTCCTTGCCTCGCATTATGCTCACTCATTTTGGAGCACCCCCAGCTAAAACCTCCAATAACCTGCTGTCCTTGGTGTGGAAGTATGATTTAGTTTGGCCTAGCGATCACAATGTCAGGTTAATTCTTACTTCCCAGGGGTCCTGCTGTGTCCTCAACAAATATGTAACAGAAACAACCTTTGAATAAACTGGTGACTTTTCCTTTGTTCATTCGTTCAGTTATCAGACATTTAATGAATAATGTCAAGAATATGCTTTAAATGTTATTTATTTATAAAGAGCTTGCAAAGGAGATGACTTATATTAATACCAAAGGTAATAACTAATAGTTAATAATGCAAAACTATGTACCAAGCCTTGTTCTCAGTACTTTATATATCTTACACCTGTCAACTGCTACAGGTTCCTTCTTGATTTCCTACTAGAAAATATATGCCAGACATTCTTTGGCTTATTGCCTCTTTGTTTCTGAAGCAGCATAAGAACATATGGAAAAAGTGTTGGGATATTAATGAAGGGTACATGAGTGTACATGATACATGCTGCCTTCCAGGAATGAGGATGGCATGATGGTGCATAGTGCTTTCTAAAGAATAGGTATAAAAGATTAACCATGTTAGAAGATCATTAGTGTGAGTTTTCGATGATATATTTAGAGAGACACTGACTATTTTTACTGTTATCTTTTCCATATATAACTGCTTTTCCCTTCTTTTCTTTTTCTCCACTCCCCATTAAGGATCATAATTTATTTAAAATTAAAAGATTTTATTGGTTTGTCTGTAGGAGTAAGAATAAGAGTATAATTTATAACTCTTAGATTTAAAGAAATATTATTAAAAATGTTGTATTTTTTAGGTAACTGAATGTGAAATATTTCTGTCACTTCTGGTGAAATTTCTGGATGGAGATAAACCACAGTGGCTACGAGCTGTTGCAGTGGAATCAATACACAGACTCTGTGTGCAGCCTCAGCTACTGAGGTAAAACTTTACTCAGCAGTATTTTGTTAAATGGATAGGTTAATATTTATGCTAACAGGAAGAGCTTAAATATTTATTTCAATAATAATTTCTAAACAAAGAAAATTGTGTATTGTATGTATATGGAGGGGTGTATGTGGGCAAAAAGTGTGGTTAGGGATTGCCATCAATTGAATTTACTGAGTTAATATGGCCAAGATAATTTTTTTAGAACACTGACCTCATTCTGAACCTTTGTCCAGAGTTAGTAAAATCACTCGGGTGTGCTGAAGAAGTTTCAAGTATAGCATTGAGACTGATTTATCAACCTTACTTGCTATTAAAAAAAATTAAACATTTTCAATCAAATATTTTCTCCAAAAACATTTAAAATTATTTTACAGGTCATTTTGTCAGTCCTATGATATGAAACAGCATTCTACCAAGGTTTTTCGTGATATTGTGAATGCACTGGGATCTTTTATCCAGTCCTTGTTTCTTGTCCCTCCGACTGGAAATCCTGCTACGACAAACCAAGCTGGTAAAGGCTTAGTCATATTTTGGTTTTTATATTCTGCCATAATTTACAATATTCAGTATTCTGAGAGGATATTTACAGAAATCCTGTGACTAGAGAAATTGAGGTTACCTAAATATATACATTTATTTTATAATTTCTTATATTTCTTTATAGTATTTTAAGTTTTATATATAAATATAAAGATTTACACTTAAAGAATAATTTGATTTCACTGAGGTAACTATTTTTCTTTCCAGAATATATTTTCTTCTCTGATATACTTTCAGTTCCTCTCATCACATAAGAACAAAAGTTTAGATGCTAATTTTCATTTTAGAAGAATCTTCATTTGGTGCCTCTCTTTAAAGAGTGTGGTTACTACTAAGGTAGTAACTAAGGAGGTCTGTTAGTCATTCTTTTAACAAAACAGGTGAACGTGATTTAAGTTTGGAAATCAGTGTATAGCTTCTTGTTCCCTTTAACTTCTTTCTCGTCCATTTTTAACTTTCTGATTAGTGGTCTCTTTTGTCCTTTAATCCCACCTCTGATAAAAAGTGATTTAACAAAAGGTATGTTACATAGTTTGTCAGTATTTTTACTCATTAGTACCTTTTATATAAAGAAGGAAATGGTGTTTTGGGGAAACAGGGAGACTCTCTAGGAGCCAAAATAGGATTGGTAAATTTCATTTATTTGTGCAGTATCCATTCCTATAGCATAATTTTAAAAAAATTGACCAAGTGTTTGAATATTATGGATTTGTAATTAAGTAGTAAATTGGTGTCTTTGCTTGCTTTCCCTTATCTAACAGGAAGCAATAATTCAGGTGGCCCTGTCTCAGCACCAGCTAACTCAGGAATGTTGGGGATTGGTGGAGGTGTTACTTTGCTACCAGCATTTGAATATAGGGGAACTTGGATACCTATTCTGACTGTAACAGTACAAGGCAGTGCTAAAGCAACCTAGTAAGTAGTAGTAGCATTGTTTTGTAAGGAATGTTATTGTTGGGGTTTATATTTTATAGTAAAATGTTTCTCTCTGCATTATATTTAAAATTTTAGACCTACTATTTCTAACATATTTAAGAACTAATTTTCTTTTGTTATATTTTGAGAATTTTATCTAGGACTGGATTTTGTTTGTTTTCTTTTGTACTACTTGAGGACTATTAACAGCATAACAAAACAGAATGTGATTTCTTTACCTAAGGACCTATCCACTTGTTCTGTATGGCTTTTTGATTTAAGTATGTGGCTTGATTTCAGGCCTTGTGGACTTAGGTCTTCTGATACTGAGTTACCTTCAGGAAATTAGTTTACCTATTTAAAAATCTCAATGTACTCATCTATAAAATGGGAGTAGTGACATATCTACCTTTCAGGATTCTGTATGTGAATAGTTAAATGTTTGGCTGATCACATTTTTAGGGTTTAACACATGGAACTTTTAGTTTAATTAATTAAAGTGTTTAATGGATTCCACATGTGTTATTTAAAAATTTGTCATTATGGCGTTTCCCTGATGGCACAGTGGTTGAGAGTCCACCTGCCAATGCAGGGGACACGGGTTCGTGCCCCAGTCCGGGAAGATCCCACATGCCGCGGAGCGGCTGGGCCCGTGAGCCATGGCCGCTGAGCCTGCGCGTCCGGAGCCTGTGCTCCGCAACGGGAGAGGCCACAACAGTGAGAGGCCTGCGTACCGCAAACAAACAAACAAACAAACAAAACAAAAATTTGTCATTAGACATTTCAGTTTAACAACTACATATTCAACAGTGTATTGTTGATTTTTCTTAAGTAAGTCTTAGTGAACTGTAGTGCTTACAGAGATAAAGCAACCAATACTACATGTGTTTAACATTGCCACAGTTGTGAGGCAGTTAACTAATATATTTTGAGTAATTGCTATGCATAATTAAAACACTGTTCCAGTGACAGTAAATCAAGACTTAAACTGTGAAGCAGAATCTCTGACTAGTTTAAATCATGAATTTGTATGATATGTCAGCCTGCATTGTATCATCACAATGATATTTTACTGTGCAGCTTTTTATTTTGCCTAAAATTATAAAAGTAAAGAGTCATGGAGGACTGAAATATTGTTATTCTTAGTCACTTAAAAGATTGAAGTTACTGTCTCATATAGGCTTTGCCTTGCTACAAAGGCTAATGATTGAGTATACTACAGTATCAAGTTATAAAAGAATCAGATTTCTAGCACTGAAGGAGACATTAATAATTATCTCATTCATTACCCCACCTCATTTTTTAAATTGAAACAATCCCAACACAAAACAAAATTGCTGCTCTTGTGGACCTTACATTTTAGTGAGTGAGATAGTCAATAAAGATGCAAATAAACATGTAGTATCACATTGGGTAATGGTTAACTGTTTGAAGAAAAAGCAAGTTATAAGGATGTAGAGAGTGATCACAGTGAAGATAGGAACAGAAAGGATATATCTGAGGAAATAAGAGTGAGCAAAGACATAATATTATTTTTTTAACATCTTTATTGAAGTATAATTGCTTTACAATGTTGTGTTAATTTCTGCTGTATAACAAGGTGAGTCAGCTATATGTATACATATATCCCCATATCTCTTCCCTCTTGGGTCTCCCTCCTACCCTCCCTATCCCACCCCTTTAGGTGGTCACAAAGCACCAAGTTGATCTCCCTGTGCTATGTGGTTGCTTCCCACTAGCTATCTATTTTACATTGGTAGTATATATAACTCCATACCACACTCTCACTTTGTCCCAGCTTACCCTTCTCCCATCCCGTGTCCTCAAGTCCATTCTCTACGTCTGCATCTTTATTCCTGTCCTGCCCCTACGTTCTTCAGAACTTTTTTTTTTTAGATTCCATGTATATGTGTTAGCATATGGTATTTGTTTTTCTCTTTCTGACTTACTTCACTCTGTATGACAGACTCTAGGTCCATCCACCTCACTACAAATAACTCAATTTCATTTCTTTTTATGGCTGAGTAATATTCCATTGTATATATGTGCCACATCTTCTTTATCCATTCATCTGTTGATGGACATTTAGGTTGCTTCCATGTCCTAGCTATTGTAAATAGTGCTGCAATGAACATTGTGGTGCATGACTCTAATTATGGTTTTCTCAGGGTATATGCCCAGTAGTGGGATTGCTGGATCGTCTGGTAGTTCTATTTTTAGTTTCCTAAGGAACCTCCATACTGTTTTCCATAGTGTATCAATTTACATTCCCACCAACAGTGCAAGAGGGTTCCCTTTTCTCCACACCCTCTCCAGCCTTTATTGTTTGTAGATTTTTTGATGATGGCCACTCTGACTGGTGTGAGCTGCTACCTCACTGTAGTTTTGATTTGCATTTCTCTAATGATTAGTGATGTTGAGCATCCTTTCATGTGTTTGTTGGCAATCTGTATGTCTTCTTTGGAGAGATGTCTGTTTAGATCTTCTGCCCATTTTTGGATTGGGTAGTTTGTTTTTTTGATACTGAGCTGCATGAGATTCATCCTTTGTCAGTTGCTTCATTTGCAAATATTTTCTCCCATTCTGAGGGTTGTCTTTTCGTCTTGTTTATGTTTTCCTTAGCTGTGCAAAAGCTTTTGAGTTTCATTAGGTCCCATTTGTTTATTTTTGTTTTTATTTCCATTTCTCTAGGAGGTGGGTCAATAAGGATCTTGCTGTGATTTATGTCATACAGTGTTCTGCCTATGTTTTCCTCTAAGAGTTTTATAGTGTCTGGCCTTACATTTAGGTCTTTAATCCATTTAGAGTTTATTTCTGTATATGGTGTTAGGCAGTGTTCTAATTTCATTCTTTTACATGTAGTTGTCCAGTTTTCCCAGCACCACTTATTGAAGAGGCTCTCTTTCCCCCATTGTATATTCTTGCCTCCTTTTTCAAAAATAAGGTGACCATATGTGCGTGGGTTTATCTCTGGGCTTTCTATCCTGTTCCATTGATCTATATTTCTATTTTTGTACCATACTGTTGTGATTACTGTAGCTTTGTAGTATAGTCTGAAGTCAGGGAGCCTGATTCCTCCAGCTCTGTTTTTCTTTCTCAAGATTGCTTTGGCTATTTGGGGTCTTTTGTGTTTCCATACAAATTGTGAAATTTTTTGTTCTAGTTCTGTGAAAAATGCCATTGGTAGTTTGATAGGGATTGCATTGAATTTGTAAATTGCTTTGGGTAGTATAGTCATTTTCACAATGTTGATTCTTCCAATCCAAGAACATGGTAAGTCTCTCCATCTGTTTGTATCGTCTTTAATTTCTTTCATCAGTGTCTTATAGTTTTCTGCATACAGGACTTTTATCTCCTTAGGTAGGTTTATTCCTACGTATTTTATTCGTTTTGTTGCAGTGGTAAATGGGAGTGTTTCCTTAATTTCACTTTCACATTTTTCATCATTAGTGTATAGGAGTGCAAGAGATTTCTATGCATTAATTTTGTATCCTGCTACTTTACCAAATTCATTGATTAGCTCTAGTAGTTTTCTGGTAGCATCTTTAGGATTCTCTATGTATAGTATCATGTCATCTGCAAACAGTGGCAGTTTTACTTCTTTCTGATTTGGATTCCTTTTATTTCTGTTTCTTCTCTGATTGCTGTGGCTCAAACTTCCAAAACAATGTTGAATCATAGTGGTGAGAGTGGGCAACCTTGTCTTGTTCCTGATCTTAGTGGAAATGGTTTCAGTTTTTCACCACTGAGGGCGATGTTGGCTGTGGGCTTGTCATATATGGCCTTTATTCTGTTGAGGAAAGTTCCCTTTATGCCTATTTTCTGGAGAGTTTTTATCATAAATGGGTGTTGAATTTTGTCGAAAGCTTTCTCTGCATCTATTGAGATGATCATATGGTTTTTCTCCTTCAATTTGTTAATATGGTGTATCACATTGATTGATTTGCGTATACTGAAGAATCCTTGCATTCCTGGGGTAAACCCCACTTGATCATGGTGTATGATCCTTTTAATGTGCTGTTGAATTCTGCTTGCTAGTATTTTGTTGAGGATTTTTGCATCTATGTTCATCAGTGATATAGGCCTGTAGTTTTCTTTCTTTGTGACATCTCTGTCTGGTTTTGGTATCAGGGTGATGGTGGCCTTGTAGAATGAGTTTGGGAGTGTTCTTCCCTCTGCTATATTTTAGAAGTATTTGAGAAGGATAGGTGTTAGCTTTTCTCTAAATGTTTGATAGAATTCACCTGTGAAGCCATCTGGTCCTGGACTCTTGTTTGTTGGAAGATTTTAAATCACAGTCTCAATTTCAGTGCTTGTGACTGGTCTGTTTATATTTCCTATTTCTTCCTGGTTCAGTCTCAGAAGGTTGTGCTTTTCTAAGAATGTGTCCATTTCTTCCAGGCTGTCCATTTTATTGGCATATAGTTGCTTGTAGTAATCTCTCATGATCCTTTGTATTTCTGCAATGTCAGTTGTTACTTCTTTTTTATTTCTAATTCTATTGATTTGGGTCTTCTCCCTTTTTTTCTTGATGAGTCTGACTAATGGTTTATCAATTGTGTTTATCTTCTCAATGAACCAGCTTTTAGTTTTATTGATCTTTGCTATTGTTTCCTTCATTTCTTTTTCATTTATTTCTGATCTGATCTTTATGATTTCTTTCCTTCTGCTAACTTTGGGGGTTCTTTTGTTCTTCTTTCTCTGATTGCTTTAGGTGTAAGGTTTGGTTGTTTATTTGAGATGTTTCTTGTTTCTTGAGGTAGGATTGTATTTCTATAAACTTCCCGCTTAGAACTGCTTTTACTTCATCCCATAGGTTTTGGATCATTGTGTTTTCGTTGTCATTTGTTTCTAGATATTTTTTGATATCCTCTTTGATTTCTTCAGTGATCTCTTGATTATTTAGTAGTGTATTGTTTAGCCTCCATATGTTTGCTTTTTTTAGAGGTTTTTTCCTGTAACTGATATCTAGTCTCATAGCGTTGTGGTCAGAAAAGATACTTGATATGATTTCAGTTTTCTTAAATTTACCAAGGCTTGATTTGTGACCCAGGATATGATCTATCCTGTAGAATGTTCCATGAGCACTTGAGAAGAATGTGTATTCTGTTTTTTTTGGATGGAATGTCCTATAAATATCAGTCAGATCCATCTTGTTTAGTGTGTCATTTAACGCTTGTGTTTACTTATTTATTTTCATTTTGGATGATCTGTCCATTGGTGAAAGTGGGGTGTTAAAGTCCCCTACTATAATTGTGTTTCTGTTGATATCCTCTTTTATGGCTGTTAGCATCTGTCTTATGTATTGAGGTGCTCCTATGTTGGGTGCATAAATATTTATAATTTTTGTATCTTCTTCTTGGATTGATCCCTTGGTCATTATGTAGTGTCATTCTTTGTCTCTTATAATAGTCTTTATTTTAAAGTCTATTTTGTCTGATATGAGAATTGCTACTCCAGCTTTCTTTTGATTTCCATTTGCATGGAATATATTTTTCCATCCCCTCACTTTCAGTCTGTATGTGTCTCTAGGTCTGAAGTGGGTCTCTTGTAGAGAGCATATATATGGGTCTTATTTTTGTATCCATTCAGCCAGTCTGTGTCTTTTGGTTGGAGCATTTAATCCATTTACATTTAAGGTAGTTATCGATATGTATCGATACTCACTTCTGAAATCATAAATAGACAGAAAATATTGGGTTTCTTTTGTAAATGGGTTAGTATGTTCACATTGGGACCTACCTGTTGAATTGGTATCTTTTATTCATTGTGAGTTTTAGTATAAAATGATTTTCACTGTTTTCTTTGAAGACATACATATAAATCTTAATTGACTTCTTAAGTGTGTAATAATTTGAAAACTTAAGTGACATATAGACAAGTAGTTTTGACATTAATGACAGTATATTCTTTCAGATTTATTATACTATGGCTCCCTTCAAAGTTGGACTTGTGACAGTTTTTTCAACTTGACCTTAATTTTAAAATATTTAAATAAATGGGTTACCTTTAATCTAAAAGTGGAGTTTGTGTAGTAATTACAATAAAGTAGCACTGAAACAGTTAAAGTGTGGGTTTGTTTAGGTTTGTGGTATAAATTACCTTTTTCTCTTAACTATTCTGGTGCTTAAAGTCTGTACCACAGAATTTGGGAATTAGAGTTTGTGATGTTTAGGAGTATTTTATCTGTTTTAGATGCATTTTCCCAATAGATGATATATTCTTTGAGAACAGAGATTTGTCTAACAAGATGCTTGGCACTGATTGGTTTAGTATGTGGCTCTTTAAGGCTAATTGGCCTGGCAAAGATTAAACCCATAAACTTCACTTCCCCATTTGAGCTTAAATATCTTGATCAATAATATAAATATGTTAGTATTGGTTACCTAAATTTTAAAAATACTGAGAGTTGGCCCATATGGGTTAAACTGATAGGCTTTAGAGTCGGACTTGGGTTAAAAACTGCTGACTGATAACTGTCACCCTAGTTCACAGTTTCATCATCTGTATCTCTTAGGGTTTTTGTGAGGAGTTAAATGAGGTACATTAAAAAAAAAAACCCTTAGTATCCCAGGCTGAGAGTAAATTGCTCAATAAATGATAGGTATACATAGGTGTTTTTATTGTTTATTGTGAGTTTTACATCTTTATAAATTTCCTACCTTATACTGATTATGATTAGGAGACTTCTAGAATTTGAGTTTGGAAATTACTTTTATTAGCTTTTCTTATTACGATCTTTAGTGATTTCAATTTTGTTTTTGAGATAGAAGTAACATAGGATTAAATTTGCCCTTTTACAATTGTACAGTTCATGGTTTTATTATATTCAGACGTTAGGCAACCATAAGCAGCATCTAATTTCAGAACCTTTTCGTCACCCCAGAGGAAAAAAAAGCCATATCCATAAGCAGTCATCCTGCAATCTCCCTTTCCCTACCCCTTAGCAACTACTAATCTACTTTCTCTGTTGATTTGCTTATTCTGGATATTTCATATGAATGGAATCATACAATAAATATTCTTGTGTGTCAGGCTTCTTTTATTCAGCATAATGTTTTGAAGGTTCATCTATGTTGCAGGTTGTACCAGTACTTTCTGTTTGTGGCTGAATAATATTCCACCTTATGGTAGTACCACATTTTGTTTATCTCATTGTCAGTTGATGGGCATTTGGGTTGTTTCCACTTTTTGGCTATGAATAATGCTGCTATGAGCATTTGCCTGCAAGTTTTTGCATAGATATTTTCATTTCTACTGGATGTATACGTAGGGGTGGAATTGCTGGGCCATGTAGTTACTCTATGTTTTACTTTCTGTTGAACTGCCAAGCTGTTTTCCCAAGCAACCACACCATTTTACATTTTCACCAACAATGTGTGAGGGTTTCAGTTTCACCACATCCTTAGCAATACTTGTTACTGTCTTTTGATTATAGCCGTCCTAGTGGGTAAGTGGTATCTTACTGTGTTTCAAATTGACATTGAGCATCTCATTCATGTGCTTATTGTCCATTTATATATCATCTTGGGAGAAATATCTATTGAAATCCTTTGCTCCTTTTTAGTTGGGTTTTCTTTTTATTGTTATTGAGTTGTGAAAGTTCTTACATATTCAACATCTAGTCCCTTATCAGATATATGATTTCCAAAAATTTTCTTGCATTCTGTGGATTGTCTTTTCATTTTCTTGGTAGTGTCCTTTGAAGCACAATCATTTTTACTTTTGATGAATTCAGTTTATCTGTTTTTCCTTTGGTCACTTATGCATTTTGATATCATACCTAACCATTTCATAATTTGAGGTCATAAAGATTTTTGCCCATGTTTTCTTCTAAGAGTTTTTAGTTTTACATCTTACATTTAGGTCATTGATTCATTTTGAGTTCATTTTTGTATATGGTATGAGGTAAGGCTCCAGTATCACTCTTTTACATGTGAATATCCATTAGTCCTTTCCCCATTGAATTATTCTTTCTCCATTGAATTATCTTGACAGATTTCCATTTTAAGGAATTTAAAACCTGTTTGTCATGATTTGAAACAAAAGGTTTGTTGTCTTTCTGTCTGAAAGCTCTGTCCTAATTACGGAGTATAACTTGCTCTAAAATTTGAACGTGACACACTGATGCTTTAAGTATTACCTTACCCTGTTGGCCGATTGTATCTGAGATGATAGGATGACAGATGAGCTGGATATCTCACAGTAATAATTTTCCCTAGTATGAAAGCTTCTTTTCCTCTTTATAGGATTGATTTGATCTTATAAGATCTTATTTTACTTATTTACTACCTTTTTAAAATTATAGTTAATTTACAATATTGTGTTAGTTTCAAGTGTACAGCAGTGATTTCAGTTATACATAAATATTTATAGATACTCTTTTTCAGATTCTTTTCCATTACAGGTTATTACAGGATATTGAGTATAGTCCCCTGTGCTATATAGTAGGTCCTTGTTGTTTACCGATTTTATATAGCAGCTTATTTTAAAAGCAGCTAAGTCAGAGTTTGAGATGGCTTGTAATCTGTCTTTTTCTATTTTGTATGTAAGTATTTTTTCTAATGTCAACAATTAATGAAAATACTGGCACAACTTGGGGGAGAGGCAAAAAGTGAATTATTAAAATAATCAGTTATCATACTGGTCAGGCCTTAATTTTTCTAATCAGTTTCTTAGAATACCATGAAGGGATTTGTCCTCCAAAGGAAACCCAGTAGTGACCATTTACTTTTGCTATTCTGTTAATCTTAATTTCTGTAGTCTACAGATTATGGAAATAATTATATGTATTTTCATCATTGTGGCTTCTCATTAAGCATCTGATTTTTTCATAATTTCAGCCTAGAGATGTTGGACAAAGTTGAGCCCCCGACTATACCAGAAGGTTATGCTATGTCCGTGGCATTCCATTGTTTGCTAGACCTTGTACGTGGAATCACTAGTATGATTGAAGGAGAGTTAGGAGAGGTTGAAACAGAATGTCAGACAACTACCACTGAAGCAGTTTCTTCACCAGCACAGTCATCAGAACAGCAAGAATTACAGTCAACATCAGACCAAATGGATAAAGCAATAGGTATATTATTATGATTCTGTATTTTTAATTTTCATTTTGAAATAATTTTAAATTTACAGGGAAATTGCAAAAATAATAGTTTCCATATATCCTTCACCACGATATTCCAATTGTTAACTACAATATTTGCGTTATCATTCTCTCTATATACATGTCACTATACTTTTTTTCTGAACTATTTGAGAATAAGTTGCAGACATGATGCCCATTACCCCTGAGTACTTTAAAGTGTATTTTCTAAAAATAAGGACAGTTTTCTACTTAACCACAGTATAGTCACCATCAGAAATTTAGCATCAATTCAATATGTCATCGAATCCCAAATGTCCTTCAAATTTTGCCATTTGCCTCAGTGATGTCCTTTATGGTCTAGGATTACATGTTGAATTCAGTTGCATGTCTCTATACCCTCCTTCAGTATGGAACAATTCCTTAATTTTTCCGTGTTTTATATGACCTTGCCATTTTTGAAGAGAACAGCCCAGTCAACTTGGGTTTGTTTTTGTTTCCTCATAATTAGATTCAATATATTCATTTTTGGCAGAGCTACCACAGAAATGTTGCTATGCTATACACTGGTGATGTTAACTTTTATCATTTGGTTAGTATGATGTGTGCCTTGTTTCTTCAGTATAAAGTTAATTATTAACTTTTTCTGGAGAAATACTTTGAGACATCTGTAAAAGAGAGCTTTCCCTTCTTCCTCATTTATTTTGTTTCATTTATTTATTTGTATTAGTGTAGACTCTCAGGTTCCTATTTTATTCAAAGAGTTACAATCTTTGATTATCATTATTTGGTTTAATGCTCATTATCCCTGACATGGCCACTTGGGACCCCTTTCAAGCTAGCCCCTGTGTCCCTTTATCATCCCATGTCCTTTTGTCATTTTCTGAGCACTACCTTACTGTCTGATACAGCAAAATGTTCTAAGGTCATCTTGGATTTTTCTTGCCTAACCTAGGAGTCAGTTATTTTTCCAAGGAGCCCTAGTTCCTTTTAGTGGAGAATAGTATTTAGAAACTAACACATGGCCATTAGGTATGCTTCTTGGTACGTGAATAGAAATACACACATACATGAGCACACATCTATCTACATTTTAAAAATATGTATCTTGGGACTTCCCTCGTGGTGCAGTGGTTAAGAATCTACCTGCCAATGCAGGGGACACATTCGAACCCTGGTCTGGGAAAATTCCACATGCTGCGGAGCAGTTAAGCCCATGCGCCACAACTACTAAGCATGCGCTCTAGAGCCTACAAGCCACAACTATTGAAGCCTGAGCGCCTAGAGCCCGTGCTCTGCAACAGGAGAAGCCACCACAACGAGAAGCCCACGTACTGCAACAAAGTGTAGCCCCCAATCGCCGCAACTAGAGAAAGCCTGTGCGCGGCAATGAAGACCCCACACAGCCATAAATAAATAAATAAATAAATTTTTTAAAAGATCTTTAAAAAATAAATAAATAAAAACATATCTCTCTCTATATTAAATACCATGAGGTCACACCAATTTTTTCAATTCCAGTTTAATACCACAGGGTTTACTTTTAACTTTCCATATTTGAAATTTCCTTCTCCAACAGTGAGAAACTTGATCCTGTTTTACTCTGTGTATTTACTTACTTGCACGATATACAGTGTATGTAACCAGTCTCGTGGCTGAGCCTGCTTATCACAGTGTCTCACTGCCAGCTGGTCATACAGGCCGAAAGTTTGGCCCAATGAAATGGAAGGGAATAGGAACTGATATTATATATATAAATATATATATATATTTTGAAGATCACTTTTGTAAGAAAGATCTTATCATTGATATGTTAAAACAACTCAGTTTTAAAACTTCTTGGGAATTCCCTGGCAGTCCAGTGTTTAGGACTTTGCGCTCTCACTGCTGAGGGACCAGGTTCCATCCCTGGTTGGGGAACTAAGATCCCACAAGCCACACAGCACAACCAAAAAAAAAAAAAAAAAAGACTTCTTGAATTCTGAAACTATGGTATGGTTTAAAATTTTTCATTTATTCAGATATATATTAAATGTTACAGCTTTATTATTTAATAATTGAGTTGTTTTTGGAATATTTGCTATATTACCAAGTGATAAGGCGGATTATAGAGTTTGACATATTGTCAAGTGCTGTGACATCTATAATTATCATTAAATATTGTTTGTTTTTCCTTTAAGTTAGTAGAGCTGTTTGGGAAGAAATGGTGAATGCCTGCTGGTGTGGTCTGCTTGCTGCACTCTCACTCCTTCTTGATGCCAGGTATTAAGTCTTTGTAAGTTTTATATTGCATGTGGCAGTTATAAAGCAAACAAAAAAACATTAAAATGGTTTCCTTAAATTTATCCTGAGAATTATTTCCTAATACTAGTTTTTATGTTCGTGGAATGTTATTATTTTTCTGCCATCCTCTTCCCCCATCCTATTGTCACATGTTATAATGGAAAATACAATCCTAAAATAATAGAATGCCTTTTTCTTTTCTTTTCTTAACATCTTTATTGGAGTATAATTGCTTTACAATGGTGTGTTAGTTTCAGCTGTATAACAAAGTGAATCAATATACATATATCCCCATATCTCCTCCCTCTTGCGTCTCCCTTCCCCCCTCCCTATCCCACCCCTCTAGATGGACTCAAAGCACCGAGTTGATCTCCCTGTGCTATGCTATGTGGCTGCTTCCCACTAGCTATCTATTTTACATTTGGTAGTATATATATGTCAGTGCCACTCTCTCACTTAGTCCCAGCTTACCCTTCCCCCTCCCCATGTCCTCAAGTCCATTCTCTACATCTGTGTCTCTATTCCTGTCCTGCCCCTAGGTTCATCAGAATCTTTTTTCTTTTTTTTTAGATTCCATATATATGTGTTAGCATACGGTATTTGTTTTTCTCTTTTTGACTTACTTCACTCTGTATGACAGACTCTAGGTCCATCCACCTCGCTACAAATAACTCAATTTTGTTTCTTTTTATGGCTGAGTAATATTCCATTGTATATATATGCCACATCTTCTTTATCCACAGAAAGCCTTTTTCATTTTAAGCTTTACTACTACTTTTACAATGATGATGATTATATTATTCAATTTTTTTATGTTTTTCTTCAGAATTATAGAATTTACTGATTTTAAAATGCTTGATATTTTTAAGTTATATCTTTGAGTTCTTGACCATTTTCTTCATTAATGAATATATGTGTCATAAATTGCTTTTAACCAGTTCAAATTTTCAGATGTTTATTAGTTAAAAGTTCTTTTTAAGTAGACTGATTTTGACAATGTTTTAAATAGATTTTCTTAAAACTTTACTGACTGCCTAATTCCACATCATGTTTGGTAGCATAATTTAAAAGAAATTAATCATACTAAATAAAATACTTTTTCTTTTCAGCACAGATGAAGCTGCCACTGAGAATATTTTAAAAGCTGAACTGACTATGGCTGCTCTTTGTGGAAGACTGGGCCTTGTAACTTCGAGAGATGCCTTTATAACTGCAATATGCAAAGGTTCCCTGCCTCCCCATTATGCTCTTACTGTATTGAATACCACCACTGCAGCCACACTTTCCAACAAATGTAAGATTTCAGCTTCCTCTGAGTTCTCTTCATCTATCGGGGTGACATGGCATAGGGAAGAGATTATAGAAATTCTGAGTTCAAGCCTCTGCTTTTCCACTCACTGAGTCTCTGACCTCTATGGGAAGTTAATGTCCCTGAGCCTCAATTTCTTCCATCTTTTTAAAACAGTGGAGGTGGGAGCAGGGCAGAATAATACCAATTTTAAACAGTTATTGTGAGGATAAAAGAAGATAAATCTAGAAGTCCTTTGTAAACTCTAGCATACTGTTGAAATGGGAGTGGTTAGTTTGTTTTGTTTTTAATGGAACTAGTAGAACAGTAATGTTTGCCACCACTTAGATTAAGTTGACATTCAAAAAATTTTTTTTTCTTGTTGATTACTTTGTTACGTGTCACATGTCATATAAAAAAATTTCAGTGTGATGCTCAGTTTTCACACTGAAAATGTGAGTATTGGTCTCTCTTCAACTTTAAGTAGAAAAGTTTACTGGGAATACATGTTTAAAAGAGTAAGTGTCCTAAATTCTATTTTGCTTGTGAAGCAATCTACCAAAGTTTTATAATTTGTTAAAGTTATATATAAAATTACTTAATATTTGCCTAACTTGTCTTTGTTTCTTCACCTCCTTAGTTTTCAAAATGTTTGCATATAGATAATAGGTAACTAAATAAATGTCATAGTTGAACTTATTTTAATCAAATTAATGTTTTAAAATATAACATTACTTTGACTACAACATGAAAAGTATATTTTAATTATTTAGGTTTTCCTTTGTGTTCTAGCATATTCCATTCAGGGCCAAAGTGTTATGATGATCAGTCCATCAAGTGAATCTCACCAGCAAGTTGTGGCAGTGGGTCAACCGCTAGCAGTCCAGCCTCAAGGGACAGTAATGGTAAAGTACTTTTTCTTTTCTTGGTAACCAATTAATACTAATTAACTATCAAGGAAATCTTTCATACCTTTTTTAATGTTTCTCAAAATTCATCATTATACTTACTTTTATCTGAATGATACTTTTAGAAAAACTAGATAAATATGGAGTGACATTATTATAACCAACTATGATAACACAACTTTTAAGCAAATGAATTTGTTCTGTACAAAACCATCCAAGCCTATTTTCTTAATATTTTTGTTTTTTTAGTAAAAAAATTTGAATACGTTAATACTTCTTTATAAGCTTATAATTTTCAAGAATGCATAACAGTTCTTACAAATATATCCTTTTTTAATATAGCTAACTTCCAAAAATATCCAGTGTATGAGGACTTTACTTAACTTGGCACACTGCCATGGGGCCGTACTTGGAACATCATGGCAACTTGTCTTGGCAACTCTACAGGTATGTTGTAGCCTCTGGGTCAGAGGCCAATGTTGTTTTTATATCTAAATGCTAACAGTTAAACTCACCAGTGCCTATCGGTCCTTTGGGCAGGCCTGAATAGACAGTAAGTATGAAAAAGGAGAAGTCAGAAAAAGAAAAAAGACATGGCTCATATTGTACAAAGCAATGGGATGTTTCTTATAATAGCCTGTTCTACTGCCTATGCTTGGTGGAATAAGTTTTTTGTATGAATATCAATTACTAATTTATATTTAGTTATTAGATACCTACTACTGATTTTAGTTTTAGTTACTGGAATTTTTGTAGGTTTATAAATTTCTTTGTTTTGATTTTTTCTTTTTATTTTACAGCATCTAGTATGGATTCTGGGATTAAAGCCTAGTAGTGGTGGTGCCTTGAAACCTGGGAGAGCTGTAGAAGGACCCAGTACAGTAAGCTCTAGTCATTCTTACTCAATTAGTACTTTGCAAAATGTTTATATGTTATATTTAATTTTATTCTCCTCTTAGGTTCTAACAACAGCAGTGATGACAGATTTGCCAGTGATTTCCAACATACTTTCAAGATTGTTTGAAAGCTCACAGTAAGAGTCAGTTTTGTAATTGATACAAACATTATTGTTAGCTGTATATTTTAGATCAGAATGTCTTATTTCTTCATTTTTTTTTTTTTTTTAGGTATCTTGATGACGTATCATTGCATCATTTAATAAATGCACTTTGTTCCTTATCCCTAGAAGCAATGGATATGGCCTATGGAAATAATAAGGTGTGATATTCTACCTTTCTGTGTTAAATATGGTGTATTATTTTGTTTAATAAGGTGTATATTCATTATGATCTTAGCGTTTTACAAGTGGGACTAATACCTTGTAGGCTAGCCCTGTTCTGTTGGGTTTTTATATTTATGGTTGTTATTTGTTGAAGCGGGAGTGAAGAGGACATTTTTTGGCTTATGGTATGTGCCAATATGTATTATGATTTTAAATTGTGTCCATTTCTCTCATGTACTGAATATTTTTTAAAATATTTCTATAAAGAATAATTCAACACCACATTTATAAATGTGTTCCACAAAATGTTACAATAATCCTCATGACTACAACTTATGATTGGAGCAGTACAAGTTTTAAATCAAGGAATATATGTCTCAGTTTCTCTTGCCTTCGTTGGGCTGGAAAATAAGGTGTTAATCATTTCTTTCTGAAGGTAATGATTCTCCCTACCTTGAAAATTAAACTTTTGCTTTGTTTGTTGACTAAATGAATAGAACAGTACTTTTGAGAACATTTCTTTCTATACTGAAAATATCATTTTCTGTTAAACTTGGAAAAGCATGGGAATATTTGGGTTTATTTATACCTTAGAAATTATTTAAAATAAAATACTTTCTACATTTTAAAATGAATAAATATAGTACTTGGACCATTTACAAATAAATGAAGAAACCCAGAAAATAATTAGAAAAGCAGAGAATGCAGCTTATGGTTTATTTAATATCCAACTGTAGGATCCAAAATTATGTTGTCTGCCTAGTCCTTAATTATAATTCTGGGTTCTGTGGCTTGTCATCTTGGCTCATGTAATTCATTTAAAGATTAGCCAATAAGATCTTATTAGGACAAAGTTTTGTATATTAAAGCATGTAGAGAATTACATAAACATGCAGGTATTTGAAAATATATATTATAGTTTACTCCAAATCAAGGCAAGGATAATATGAAACACAGTGAAGTAATCAAATTCTTGATACCTTCAATAATCCTACATCCTTAAGATTAATTCTTAACACAAAAGTATAATATTTTTAATAGAGTACCTTAATGAAATCTGAGCAGGTTTATATGGTAATGGCTTGAGAATTTATGTATTCACTCAACAAGTACAGTATGTTTACTATGTACATGACACTCTGCTAGAAAATATAAAGGAAATGTAAGATTTCTACTTTCAAAGAGCATGTAAACCACTTGGCCCATGGATAAGTGGCAGTTAAGGTGGTAAGAGAGTCTAAATAAATGGTATAGATATTAAGTGATATGAGACTTATTTTCTGAATCCTTATTGACTTGTTATATAAGATTTTTTAGTACATATTTTTACTAAAATGAATTAAGACTAATCAAGATAAATTAAATTTGTGATTGGAGCTGAATATTCAAGGAACAGTAGGAGATATATATGTATGACAGGGCAGGTTCATGGAAGTCAGAAGAGAAAAATGTTACATGAAGTCGGGATCAATGAGGATTGAGAAAAAAATAGATTTGAGTATTATTAGTTTATTGTTCACCTTGAGGAGTATAATTTCAATAGAGTTGTAGGAGTAGCTGTGATATTTCAGGGAGGCTTGGGGGGAACAGATGTTGAGAAAATGAATACACTGGAATAGAGATGACTTCCCTGAGAATGGGGTCACATCTCTCCATTTTAGGATTTAATTTTGTGAAGTAGTGTAGTGAATAAGGAATGGAAATAAAAGTTTTTAGAAGTATTCAAGTATGAACTTTATAAAAATTATTTTTATGGAGGTGTAAAACAGTTTATTATTCAGTTGTGCTTTCCATAAAAATTTATAAATGTTCAGATGTTAAAATAAGTAGAAACGTTTGTATTTTTTTACTTTTTTTTAAAGTTTATCAATGTCAGCTGTTCTGAGTGAGTTATATAGCTTAGGAATTAAAATGTATATATCATTGACCTTTAGGTGTGGCTTTAAAGTGACCAGTCATCTCATTTTGGTTCTCACTTCAGGAATTTGTGCTAATGTGTTGAGGAGGTAGCTGATGGTAAAGCTTGCAAATTCTTTCTTAGAAGGGGGCAATATTGATGATATTTGTGCAGGCATATTACCAGACTCAGTATCACAACAACAAAAATAATAAAAGAGCTATTATTCTTTGTTTACTGTATGTCAGGTACTAACGTATTTTTATTTAATCACTCAGGTTCAGTAGTAATAACCCCTTTTTACAGATGAAATATAAAACTAGCTTAAATAACCTGCCTGGGGTCACCTATTTAGTAATTGGTAGAGCTTGGATTTGAACCCACATATGTCTCATTCCAGAGCTCCATTCTTTTTTTTTTTTTAATTTATTTATTTTCTTTATTTTATTTTTGGCTGCATTGGGCCTTCGTTGCTGCATGCAGGCTTTTTCTCTAGTTTCAGAGAGCGGGGGCTACTCTTCATTGCGGTGAGCAGGCTTCTCACTGCGATGGCGTCTCTTGTTGCGGAGCACCAGCCCTAGGCGCGCAGGCTTCAGTAGTTGTTGCGCACGGGCTCAGTAGTTGTGGCTCGCAGGCTCAGTAGTTGTGGTGCACGGGCTTAGTTGCTCAGCAGCACGTGGGATCTTCCCAGACCAGGGCTCGAACCCATGGCCCCTGCATTGGCAGGTGGATTCTTAACCACTGTGCCACCAGGGAAGCCCCAGAGCTCCATTCTTAACCACTTCACTTGTGGCTCAAAGTTTTGTGTGCATCAAAGTCAGGTATGGCATTTTTAAAAAATGCACAAGTCAGGGCCAGTTTCTAGGCTTCATGAATATAAGAATCTTTGGGTATGAGGTCTGGACATATACATTCTTTTAAATGCTACGTGATTCCTCTGTGTATCCTCATTAGAATAAGAAGAAGGAGGAAAAGGAGGAGGTAATACTAGGCAATTTATGAGGATTTATTATGTGCCAGGTACTTTCTAACATGAGGTCATTTCTGTATATTATTATCTCCATTTCATAGATTAAAAAAATTTAGTAGCCTTAAAAAAGCATGAAATTTTGCCATTTGCAACAATATGGATGGACCTGGAAGGTATAATGCTTAGTGAAATAGACAGAGAAAGACAAATACTGTATGTTATCACTTATATGTGGAATCAAAAAAACCCACAAAACAAAACAACCCCCCCCCAAAAAACTACTGAATATAATAAAAAAAAAGCAAACTAGTAGTTACCAGTGAGGAGAGGAAAGGAGGAAGGGGCAAATAGGGTAAGGGAATTAAGAGGTACAAACTGTTATGTATAAAATAAATAAGCAACAAGGTTATATTGTATGGCACAGGGAATATAGCCAATATTTTGTAGTAAGTATAATGGAATATAATCTATAAAAATTTTGAATCACTGTGTTGTATACCTGAAACTAATATCATAAATCAGTTATACCTCAATAAAAAGAATTACTCAAGGTTACATAGCTATTAAGTGGTAGTACTGACATGTTAAAAGTTCATAGACATCAGTCTTAACTACTGTATCATATTGTCTCTAGAATGGTGAATTTTTCTACCACAAACATTTTTAGGGTACCTACAGCATTAGCACACGCAGGAAGGGTCAACCTGACTATATTTATCTTAGACCCCAGGGTACTTGGTTCAATGGCTTTTACTAGGAAAGAGAGATAATATCACACATTTCCATAATAGATTTTTATCAGCCCTGTAAAAATGTTGAGTATAGAATAATTATGTAATCTTTTTCCTTAAAAATTGTAAAACTATTATCCTCTTAATTGGCTTTTAAAATTTCAGTTGCCTTTTGTTTTTTGTAATGCATTGTCTCCTTTTGAAGTACCACAGCCACTCATCAAAAAATTCTCATGGTTTTAGCTTAGTTTTCATTTAAGTATATTTTACTACCTCTATTAATATTGGGTTAGAGATAGTTGCCCTTTGATCTTTTTACTGAAACTGTTCTTATAACACATGGACCAGGTACTCTAATTTAGCCACTTATGAGATACACTGACTCCCTTTCTGTTGTTGAAATGCCAGCGACTGAGGAACGGGGTTTGTCTTCTGTCTCTGCAACTTTTCTGTTAGTGTCTAAACTGACAACGCTTATCTCTGCCTCTTCTTGACGCCATGCTTCTTTCCCCTGACCTCTGTTGCCTCCTTTCTGCTTTTTGGGTTTTTTTTTTCATATTTCCTGATATTAACACATAAACCCTGAGCATTTGAAGACTTCACTAATAAGAATATATATCAGTCAGCTTAGCCTGCCATAACAAAATACTGTAGACTGGATAACTTAAACTATAAAAATTAATTTTCTCATAGTTCTGGAAGCTAGAAGTCCAAAATCAGGTTGCCAGCATGATCAGTTCTGGTGTGGACGCTCTTCCTGGATTGAAAGATGGCTGCCTTCTCACTGTGTCCTCACATGGCAGTGAGAGAGGGAAAGGGAGAGGGAAAAGGGGGAAGAAAAGGGAAAAGAAGTGTGCCTGAGCTCACAAGCTCTTTGGTGTTTCTTCTTATAAGGACATTAATCTTATCGTGTTGGGGCCCCACCCTTATGATCTCATTTAACCTGAATTACCTCTATATGGACCCTATCTCCATATACCATCAGACTGGGGGTTAGAGTTACAGCATATGAAGTTTGGGGGGTGGGGATCACAATTCAGTCCATAGGCAAATTCTTTCCTTCTGGTCAGAAGACTAGCCATTCTGTGTGTCTGGTATAATTTTTGAATTTTCACTCTTTCCCCACTAAAGCATTCTCTTCTCAATCAAATTTTCCAATTAGGAGCTATTCTAGATACTTGAGGGTGGGCAAAAAGGCTTGTCTTATGATAACTGAGGTTTTGTTCTATTTACTGCTAATTAATCATATATTAATTATAGTCATGCTCTTCACAGTATCCTCAGTTTTATTTACAAGTGAAATACTCAAATTCTCCTTATAATATAAAAATGTATTATGTTTTCTCTCTAGGAACCATCTCTTTTTGCTGTTGCCAAATTGTTAGAAACTGGTCTAGTTAACATGCACCGAATAGAAATTCTATGGAGACCTCTAACTGGCCATCTCCTTGAGGTAACCTCTTTTTCTTAATTATTATATCTACTTTTTGTTTAGGATAAAGACATACACAGTGAATTAATAATTGTGGATAACCATAAGAAAAATCAGCATTAACAGTTTTTTCCTTGTACTTCTGTCTGTATATTTTATCAGGAACTAAAGTTCTATAGTAATTGTTTTGGTGAAGGAATAGGTTGACTTTTTTGACTGAAAATGGGTGATATATCAATGAAATCTCTGAAGTCTCCTTCAGCTGATAGCTTGGGACCCCTTTCTTTTATTATGTAATCTTTTGATCCCCTCACCTTCAGCTAGTTCTGAAATTTCAAGGCAGTTAGCACTGAGACTTCATACTAAACACTGCTCCTTTACAGCCTTTCCTGTGATTATGAGGTAGCTCTTCTACAAAGGGAAAAAACCTATTTGGTATCACTAATTATAAATAGTGCCAGGGAATTTTATTTGGATTTCTCTTCTCCTGTATTCAGACTGGGATGAATCTGAAGAATTAGCTGCTTCTTAATAACAGCTGCTTCTATGGAATACATGTTTATGTGCAGTTTAGGTTTAGGTTGCTGTGATTGTTTCACATTATTTTAGTAATCTGAGAAAGGTATTATTCTTAATAGGAAAAAAATGTGCTTGTCTTTTCCTTCTTTTTTTCCCTCCATTTTATTGGGATTACTTTTATGAGCTATTAAAGATTATATGCAGATTTCTTCATTATGTAATTCTCATCAAATGGCAAAAAATAAGTTTTTTCAAATTTTAGCTCAGTGTTTGATTATGAAGATAGACCTGATTAGGAACCTGAGTATCTGCTGCTTTTGTTTATTCTGATGACATCATTTACCTTTATGAAATCCTTTCTTTTCTGTGACTTGTTTATTTTCATTTTTTATCTTCTGTCTCTCTATTGCTTCCTCTTGCCTCTTATTCAGAAGGTAAGCTTTTGTATATTTTCATATATTCTTCAACCTTTATTGATGCACATTTGATATAACTTTTTACATATGAAAGAATAGAAAATGTGATGTTTTAATTTTTCTTTTCCCAAACTGATGTGTGATGCATAGCTGAAGTATACAAATTAAATATTAATTTTTTTCCACATGTGTACCCTTAGGTGTGCCAGCATCCAAACTCTCGAATGAGAGAATGGGGAGCAGAAGCTTTAACTTCACTTATTAAAGCAGGATTAACATTTAACCATGATCCTCCACTTTCACAAAACCAGGTAAAAAAAAAAACAACTTACCTCTTTTTTAAAAGTACTTAATGTAAGATCATCCTCTCCCATGTGTAACTTTTCTTAATTTATCAAATAGATGATAGTCTAAAAGTGGGTCTTGTTGCATAATATTCTATTTTATTTGTAGGCCATGGATCTCTTACAGAAGGTTGATATGTCTAGATTTTTAGGATTATCTGTATTAAAATTTTTTCTTGTTAATAACACTGAACTAAGTTAATAAATTACCTAGAATTGGTCTCCCGATCTAGAAGTTTTCCTCTTCATGCAGTGCCAAGGCTTCATTTGGGGGCCATACTTTATTAGCCTCTTTCCTTTGGTCCTTACCTGTCTCTATTTTTATTTTTCCCACTCATTACCCTTACATTGGGAGAAACAAGTGGCAGAAGAGGAAAGCACAATAAAATAGATTTTTATTTTTAAATACTTTTAAAGGTTATTTTATACTTTCAGAGTTTACTTTTGTCATGAATCCTTTGTCCTGACTCCCATAATCATTCACATATATCTTATACAGTTTCTAAAAAGTACACCAAAGTTTTATTATTTGAAGATGGAGTAGGAATGAGGCATTTAATAGCCATTCCCATTGCCCTATTATCTCACTATATTGTATGTAGTTAGAGTCTACAAATTTCCTCAACAAATAATATTGAGTGCATGCTATGCCAGGCAGTATTTTAGCTGCCTGGGAATAGAATGATGAACAGGACAGAGAAGATCATTTTTACAGAGCTTTCATTTTAGTGATTTCATATTTTTTTCCTACTACAATTTAAGTTTTTTATAACAAAAGTCCTGTTTGTGTATATATCCTCAGCATCCAGCTTAATACCTGGCACATGGTGAGAGCTTAATAAATGTTTGTTCAGTCAGTGAACCAAATAAATGAATCCTTGGAGAGAAAAAAATTAAAAATGAAGCAAGTGCTGTCAAATGCTGAAAAGAATAGAACAAAGTGCTTTTTTCACTTTGCAACAGTAAAAAAATTTTGTGGTTTTATGTCATCTTTGTCTACTGTACTTGTTCATTTTTAGGAGTACTGAGACTTTTAAATTTCAGTACATGGGGTATGCATTACTAGAGTAAATGAAAGGTAATTTTAGAAATTGGGAATTGTTTTCTTCTCTCCAAATAGAGCTAGGTATATATAGATATATTTCCTTTAGTGAGATTCATTTATATATGTGTCTATAATTAATACCTTTTAACATAAGATCACTCCCTGTTTATCCTGAAATGTAGCATCTTGAAGATTGATTTTTATTTTCTCTTATTAAAAAAAAAGACATAGATGACAAAATAATCCTAATGATTACTGTTAGAGAAATCTTTTTCAATGTTTATTTTACTAAAAAAATTCTCTTTACCATTGCAGTCTGAGTGGAGGTGAATTTAAACTTGAAAGGCAGTAGCAGAGCCTTTCCGTGTTCTGGGACTTCTCTTTCTAATTAGCTTCTTGTGTCCTTTTCAGAGGCTGCAGTTGCTTTTACTGAACCCATTAAAGGAGATGTCCAGTGTTAACCATCCAGATATCCGACTCAAGCAATTAGAATGTGTGTTGCAGATTCTGCAGAGTCAGGGAGACAGTCTTGGGCCTGGATGGCCGTTAGTGCTTGGAGTTATGGGAGCAATCAGAAATGATCAAGGGTAAGTGTTTAAAATTAACATCCAAAAAGTGATAGGGAAAGGGAATCCCTCCTAAAATCTTGGGATGATGGTTAATTTTTTATGTATGCCCTTCCTGCTTAAGTTTAAGATCTTAAGTTTAAGATCTTAACTTAAGTTTAAGTTAAGTTACTCTACCTTCAAGTGGCTATAGGGAATTCTTAGGGCTCACGTTTGTTTTGGAAGGATGGAAAAATTGCTGTTTCTTTGCCATTTATACATGAATACAAGGTTCTTACTTAACAATAAGAAAAATGCATCAATCTAACAAACTTTGAAACACATCCAAAGGTTGAGTTTCCTTTTGGTAAACAATTTGGTAAGATGTAAATGAGCATTTAGTGTTTGACCTCTCTATATATACTATACTTGCTAGTTAGTCTGATTACATGGATAAGTAGTTCCTGCTCTGAAAGTAGAAACCTGTGGAAAAGGAACAAGGCCTAGAGCCCTAGTAACAGAGTAGTTTGTTATGCTACAAAAGAATAGGACTCCAGTGGGAGGGGTATATGCCTGTGGAGTGGGGCAGAGCCAAAACTATAAAGGACCTTATATGCCTTTATAAATTATTTGGACTTATCCTCAGTACATTTGGGAGGAATTTTAGGATTTTAAGCAGAGGAATGATGTGATTTGTTATGTGTTTGAGATACCTCATTATGTCAGTAGCATGGAGGGGTAAATGGGAAATCCTGCAGCGCTCTCTAGAAATAAGAGACGGATTTGAGCTACTTAATAGATTGACTGTTGGGGTGAAGGCAGAAATAGCAGACAGAGTCAGGGATGACTCCAAGATTTGTGACTTAGGCAGCTTAGTGGATGGTGGTATTATTAACTAAATAGGGAATACAGAAGGAAGAGCACAGTTGGAGGAAATGTATGGACTTGTTTAATTTAAGGTAGTACATTGCAGTGGCGAGATTTAGCAAACATTTGGATATATTTGTCTGTGGCAGGATTTGTTTTGATGACTAGTTTAGGAGTTTTACATGATTGAAATGCTTGAGACTCCTGTGGAAAATTAATTTTTCTTATTTATTTGTAATAACAAATTTCCTTATATACTATAAAATACAAGATGATTAAAGTGGAAAGATGTCAGCCAAAGCCTAGATCATCCAAACAGTTATAAAATAGAGTGTGTTGTAAGGATGAAATTAATTAATACTTGTAAAATACTTAGAAAGTATATGATATAGTAAATGCTCAAAGTGTTAGCTGTTTTAATGTTTTTATTATTTTTTTTCACTACCAGAATTTTTCTCCAAAACCATATACTTCTTATTGTCTTCATTTGAAATACAAAATTACTCTTTACTTTTACAGACTAGATGTAGAATTTTAAATAAAATATAGTATAGATATAAAAGAATAAGGAACTCATTTTCATTCAGTGAGTGAACTGTATGTATTCTCCTGTGCTAGGCACCATGCTAGTTACTGAGGGTACAGTGGTGAGAAAGTAGCTGTATCCAATTTCCCTTTTTCATTCAATGTCTGTGTTTTGTTTGACTAATTGATGCAATAGAAATAATATGGCATTAGTACATAGTTTCTTTTTTTTAGTTTACTTATTTCTTATTCCTGTGAGTACTTTCTTTATTTTTATTTGTTAATTGTTTTTAAGTAAGCATATCTTTTTTTACATTTATGTAAATGATGAAGTACTCTATGATCTATGTTAGGGAAAATTTTCTTGTTCGAATTTTAAAATAAAATTTTACTTCAAATTATTGTAAGGTATATATTTTTCCTTGCATTTCTGTTAAATACATGAGTATAAATTTCTTTTCTTTTGTATTTTCAGAGAATCCTTGATACGAACTGCATTCCAGTGTCTTCAGTTGGTTGTGACAGATTTTCTACCAACAATGCCTTGCACTTGCCTGCAGATAGTTGTAGATGTTGCAGGTAGCTTTGGACTTCATAACCAAGAACTTAATATTAGTTTAACTTCAATAGGTTTATTGGTAAGTATCATTGCCTTCCTTATATAATCTAGAAATCACTGTTTGCAACTGAGAGTGAATGCCAAGCTAATGCTATGCTTTTGACTCTATAGGAGTCATTTAAATGACTTTTCAGTACCAAACTTATACCTTGTATGAAGGGTTAAAAAATATCATTTAAGAAATAATTATTTAAAAGCAGAGTATTTGGAATAATTTTGATATATTGAGCTGAAATTTGGCTTTTGTAAGGTTTGTTATGGGAGAATTTAGTAAACAAATAATAGTACATACAAGAGAAATGTTCAGTTGACTCTGCTGTGAAGGGTAATTGATTTCTTTTTAAATTTAATTTTATTTATTTTTTTATACAGCAGGTTCTTATTATCTGTTTTATACATATTAGTGTATATATGTCAATCCCAATCTCCCAGTTCATCCTACCACCACCACTACCCCCTTTCCCCCTCTTGGTGTCCATACATTTGTTCTCTACATCTGTGTCTCTATTTCTGCCTTGCAAACTGGTTCATCTGTACCCTTTTTCTAGATTCCACATATATGCATTAATATACGATATTTGTTTTTCTCTTTCTGACTTACTTCACTCTGTATCACAGTCTCTAGGTCCATCCACATCTGAACAAATGACCCAATTTCGTTCCTTTTTATGGCTGAGTAATATTCCATTGTGTACATGTACCACGTCTTCTTTATCCATTCATCTGTCAATGGGCATTTAGGTTGCTTGCATGACCTGGCTATTGTAAGTAGTGCTGCAATGAACATTGGGGTGCCTGTGTCTTTTTGAATTATGGTTTTCTCAGGGTATATGCCCAGTGGTGGGATTGCTGGGTCATATGATAATTCTATTTTTAGTTTTTTAAGGAACCTCCATACTGTTCTCCATAGTGGCTGTATCAATTTACATTCCCACCAACAGTGCAAGAGGGTTCCCTTTTCTCCACACCCTCCCCAGCATATGTTGTTTGTAGGTTTTCTGATGATGCCCATTCCAACCGGTGTGAGGTGATACCTCATTGTAGTTTTGATTTGTATTTCTCTAATAATTAGTGATGTTGAGCAGCTTTTGTTTTTTTGTTTTTAAGCCTTCATGCTTCTTATTTTTTTTATTTCTAAATTTGTTTATTCATTTATGGCTGCGTTGGGTCTTCGTTGCGCGTGAGCTTTCTCTAGTTGCGGAGAGCAGGGGCTACTTTTCGTTGCGGTGTGTGGGCTTCTCATTGTGGTGGCTTCTCTTGTTACGGAGCATGGGCTCTAGGCACGTGAGCTTCAGTAGTTGTGGCATGCAGGCTCAGTAGTTGTGGCTCGCGGGCTCTAGAGTACAGGCTCAGTAGTTGTGGTGCACAGGCTTAGTTGCTTTGCGGCATGTGAGATCTTCCCGGACAGGGCTCGAACCCTTGTCCCCTGCTTGGCAGACGGATTCTCAACCACTGCACCACCAGGGAAGTCCGAGCAGCTTTTCCTGTGCCTTTTGGCCATCTGTATGTCTTCTTTGGTGAAATGTCTATTTAGTTTTTCTGCCCATTTTTGGATTGGGTTGTTTGTTTTTTAAATGTTGAACTGCATGAGCTGTTTATATATTTTGGAGATTAATTCTTTGTCCATTGATTCATTTGCAAATATTTTCTTCCATTCTGAGGGTTGTCTTTTCGTCTTGTTTAAAGTTTCCTTTGGGGCTTCCCTGGTGGCGCAGTGGTTGAGAGTCCGCCTGCTGATGCAGGGGACACGGGTTCGTGCCCTGGTCCTGGAAGATCCCACATGCCACGGAGCGGCTGGGCCCGTGAGCCATGGCCGCTGAGCCTGTGCATCCGGAGCCTGTGTTCCGCAACGGGAGAGGCCACAACAGTGAGAGGCCCGCGTACCGCAAAAAAAAAAAAAAAGTTTCCTTTGCTGTGCAAAAGCTTTTAAGTTTCATTAGGTCCCATTTGTTTATTTTTATTTCCAGTACTCTAGGAGGTGGGTCAAAAAAGATCTTGCTGTGATTTATGTCAAAGAGTGTTCTTCCTATGTTTTCTTCTCAGAGTTTTATAGTGTCCGGTCTTACATTTACGTTTCTAATCCATTTTGAGTTTATTGTTGTGTATGGTGTAAGGGAGGGTTCTAACTTCATTCTTTTACATGTAGCTGTCCAGTTTTCCTAGCACCCCTTTTTTTTTTTTTTTTTTTTTTTTTTGTGGTGCGCGGGCCTCTCACTGTTGCGGCCTCTCCCGTTGCGGAGCACAGGCTCCGGACGTGCAGGCTCAGCGGCCATGGCTCACGGGCCCAGCCACTCCACAGCATGTGGGATCTTCCCGGACTGGGACACAAACCCGTGTCCCCTGCATCGGCAGGCAGACTCTCAACCACTGTGCCACGAGGGAAGCCCTAACTTTGGGTTCTTTTTGTTCTTCTTTCTCTAATTGCTTTGGGTGTAAGGTTAGGTTGTTTATTTGAGTTGTTTCTTGTTTCTTGAGGAAGGATTGTATTGCTATAAACTTCCCTCTTAGAACTGCTTTTGCTGCTTCCCATAGGTTTTGGGTCATCGTGTTTTCATTGTCATTGTTTCTAGGTATTTTCTGATTTCCTCTTTGATTTCTTCAGTGATCTCTTGGTTATTTAGTAGTGTATTGTTTAGCCTCCATGTGTTTGTATTTTTTACATATTTTTTCCTGTAATTGATATCTAGTCTCATAGCATTGTGATTGGAAAAGATACTTGATATGATTTCAGTTTTCTTAAATTTACCAAGGCTTGATTTGTGACCCAAGATATGATCTTTCCTGGGGAATGTTCCATGAGCACTTGAGAAGAAGCAGAGCACTTGCTTCTGCTGTCTCAAGGGTAACTGATTTTTAACGTTATTTTCATAGTAACATTTTTTTTAATTGAAGTATAGTTGATTTACAATGTTGTGTTAATTTCTGCTGTACGGCAGAGTAATTCAGTTATACATATATATATACATTATCTTTTATATTCCTTTCCATTATGGTTTATCATAGGATATTGAGTATAGTTCCCTGTGCTATATACAGTAGGACCTTGTTGTTTATCAATTCTAAATAGTTTGTATCTGCTAACCCCAAATCCCTAATCCATCCATCCCTCACCCCTCTTCCCCTTGGCAACCACAAGTTTGTTCTTTATGTGTGTGAGTCTGTTTCTGTTTCATAGGTAGGTTCATTTGTATCGTATTTTATATTCCATATATAAGTGATATCATATGGTATTTTTCTTTCTCTTTCTGACAGTAGTAACATTTTTATGTACTACTTATTTAGGAAGTAAAGCTTCAATAAAGACTTTACCATTTACATAGTCCTGTAGTGTGTCAACACTGCTTAGTTAGGTGTTTAGGAGATAGCATATAATAGTGAGAGAGCCTAGACTGCGGAAACAGATATACATGTACTATTTTAATTCTGTCTGCATCTTGTTCATTGTTAAACTGTTGACCTCTTGAGCCTCATTTCACTTATCGGGTATAGAAATAATAAAATCTATGTTAAGGTATTGTTAATATTACATTAAACATATAGAGAAGTAAACAGTATATATTTATTTAAAGGCAATTATTTAGAGTCTTTTAAATGCATATTATAATTCAGAAGTTTTTAAAGTCAAACTTAATGTTCCTTACAACTAGATAAGTTAATATTTTACAATTAAAAATGTAATCATGGGGGAAAACATAGGCATGTTGAGTATTTAATTGCTCCCAAAGGGTGGTTGGTTAATTCAGTGTTGATTAAATTACTGCTAGATATCACGTCCTTTATTTTACATTTATGTTCATAGGTATTGTATTCTCTTCATTTTTACAATTGATGTAATTCTCATTAATTCACATACCTTACTGTGGTTGACAGTGAACTCAATAAGACATGTTTGGAGATGTTAACTACTCTTGTATGAAATTATAAAATATTATTAAATGATAGTAAGGTATTGTTTAATAATTTTGTTAGGTTAATAATGGTATCATGGTTATATTTTTTAAAGCCTTTTCTAGTAGAGATTATAAAATATAGGCATGAAGAAAATATGACAAAATGTTAACAATTGTTATATCTAGATGTGGTGGTTATATCAGTATATTGATATATTCTCCCTGTTTTTCTGTATGTTCTTGAAATTTTTCATATTAAACATTTTGTTTCTTTTTCATTGTCCTTCATTTCTTTTAATTTTTACTGTGAAGTAAAGATACACCCAGACACCTCAGTACCCATCACCCAAGCCAGGAAATGGCACATCACCCTACTTAAGACCCTTCATATGCCCCTCTCAGATTGCACTGGTCTCCTCTGTCAAAGTCATTTGTATCCTGAAATTTCTGTTACTTGCTTCACTGTTTTTCTGTATAGTTTTTATCACTTTATGCTTTTATACTTAAATAATATATTGTTTGCAGTTGCCTGTTTATGAAACAGAATAAGTAGAATCATACTTTAATCTTCTGTTGTTTCTTTGCTCAACATTTATTTTTGAGATTCACTCCTGGTGATTTAATCATGCAGTATTTCATTGTATGATTATACCACAATTTAATGATCCAGTCTACCTTTGGTGAACATTTGGATTATTTCTTGGTCTTTGCAGTTATGAGCAATGCTGTCATAAAGATTCTTGCACTAGTGCAAGGAATTTTTTGAGGGCACATAACCTACATTGGAATTGCTGGGTCTTTATGTATGTGCATGTTCAACTTTCTAGGTAGAACCAACTTGTTTTCTTTTTTCTTTTATTTATTAATGTATAGTTGATTTATAATATTATATTAGTTTCAGGTATACAACATAGTGATTAAAAATTCTTATGATTATACTCCATTTAAAGTTATTATAAAATATTGGCTCTATTCCCTGTGCTTTACAATATTTCCTTGTAGCTTGTTTATTTTATACATAGTAGTTTATACCTCTTAATCTCCTATTCCTATATTGTCCTTTCCCACTTCCATCTCCCCTCTAGTTTGTTCTGTATGAGTCTCTTTCTCTGTTGTTGTATTCATTTGTTTGACTCATCTTAGATTCTGCATATAAATGATAACATACAGTATTTGTCTTTCTTTGTCTGACTTATTTCGCTAACCATAATACCTTCCAGGTTCATCCATGTTGTTGAAAAAGGCAAATTTTCATTCTTCTTTATGGCTGAGTAGTATTCCATCGTGTATGTGTGTGCGTGTGTGTGTACGTGTATATATAGAGAGAGAGATATAGACAGATATACATATATATATAATATATACAATCTATTTATTTACCTATCTAGCTACCACATCTTCTTTATCCATTCATCTGTTGATGGGCACTTAGGTAACTCTATATCTTGGCTATTGTAAATAGTGCTGCTATGAACATTGGGGTGCATGTGTCTTTTCAAATTAGTGTTTTCATTTTTTCCAAATATATATCTAGGAGTGGAATTTCTGGATCATATGGTAGTTCTATTTTTAGTTTTTTGAGGAACCTCCATACTGTTTTCCACATTGACTGCACCAATTTTTTCAAATTATTAATGTTAGCATAAGATTGCTCCCTCAAATTCTGAAATCAGTCAGAGACACTTGACAGAAGAGGAGATATTTTCATTAAATCCATTCTACTAGAAAAGGAGTTTCTGAAATAATTGTTTTTTTAATTCTGAAAAAGTATGTGTTGCATATCTATGTGTTTAAAATAAAATCTATGAATAAATTGATATTTTCTCCTTTGCTTTTTAGTGGAATATTTCAGATTATTTTTTCCAAAGAGGAGAAACTATTGAAAAAGAATTAAATAACGAAGAAGCAGCACAGCAAAAGCAGGCAGAAGAGAAAGGAGTGGTTTTAAATCGGCCGTTCCACCCTGCACCACCGTTTGATTGTTTGTGGTTGTGTCTTTATGCAAAATTGGGTGAACTATGTGTGGACCCCCGTCCTGCCGTCAGGAAGAGTGCAGGGCAAACTCTATTTTCGACAATTGGTGCACATGGAACTTTATTACAGCCCTCAACGTGGCACACTGTTATTTGGAAGGTACTGTAAAATAGCTTCAGTTATCAGTTCTTAATTGAGACATGCTTATATACTTTTTCAATTAAACTTGTTCCTATTAATTTAAAAAAATTTTTTTTAATTTTTAGTTTTTTTATTGAAGTCTAGTTGATTTAAAATGTTGTGTTAGTTTCACTTTCACTGAATGTGATTCAGTTATACATTTATATTCTTTTTCTTCCTATTAATTTTTAAAGAAGAGTTTCCGTCTGTGCATTTGGCAAAACAGAAAATGTTAGCTTTGTCGTATTTTTAATTGCACCTCACATAGATCATATTAAATACTAAAAGCCTCATCTTTTTATCTCTTTATCTCCTTTGCACTTCCCTTTCTCCTCGTTTTCCCCTGTGGTAATAGAACTAGTAGTTGCTAAACCACTACCTATAATTCAAATATAATACAGTCAAATGAAAATTTTCACCAGTAGTGAAATTTACTTGCAGGCTCACCAAACAAAAACCACCTCCAATTTGTAAATTCCATGTTCATTCATTAAATATGCAGTTTCGTTTTTTTAATTTTTCAATTTTATCTTCTTTTTAAAATGTTCTTACAGGGTCAACAGCTTGTTAGTGAGCATCCCCTCTTTGCTAAAAGCTCTCTGTTTTTTGTTTAATCTGTTCCATTTTAATAAAATTCTATTTATAATCCTTCCATTGCTTTTGTGAATTTTTGAAATCAGCAAGTTTGATGGTAGGCAAAATGGTAAACCTTCATTGTATTTAACAGTGTTTTCAGTTTAATAAAAAGACCCCAGAATGTCTTCTTAAAAAATTAATAATGTATGTTCCCTAATAAAAATAATTAAAAGCCCTGCTCCCCACTCCTATGTCTTCTGTTTTTTTTCGTTTTTTTTTTTTTTTACTAGCTGCACCACGCGGCATGAGGGATGTCAGGGATCTAACCCGGGCCCCCTGCATTGGAAGAGTAGTCTTAACCACTGGACCACCAGGGAAGTCCCCTCTTGTGTCTTCTGTTTCAACTCTATTCCCTGGCTTCTCAGTTCACAGACATGCTGAAGAGTCCTTTACTGTTTTAAAAAACAAACTGATATTTTCTCTGATTTCTGTTTTCTTTTCAGACAGCTTCATTGTTAATCTTGCTGCCTAAATCTCAATAACTTTTTTTCTTTCTCACTTCCCCTGCATTCCCTTACCCCTTGTAATTTGATATCCAGATTATTCTACTTCAGAGTATCTTAAACCTTAGCATGTAACAGAATCTCCTAGAGGACTTAATAAAGAACAAATTGCTTGAGCCACTGTCCCCAACCCCCTAGAGTTTCTGATTTCTTTCCCCTGGTGCAGGGACTGAGAATTTGCATGTCTGTGAAGCTCCTGGGTGATGCTGATGGTTCTGAGACCATATTTTTAGAACCACACAAATTGTTCATAGGCTCTACAGGTAGTCTTCTAATTGCCAAGTCTCTTGCCCCATGCTCAATCCTTATCCTGCTCATTTTTTGTAGCATTTAATACTGCTGATTATTTTTTCCTTGAAATTTCTCTTCCTTTGGCTTGTGTTCCACAGCATGCGTGTGCTTCTCTACTCAATTTTTATTTTATTTTTTGGGCTCCTATTACTTCCTCTGATTCTACATTTTAGATGTGAACATTCCCCAAATCCCAACCGCTTCCTGCTTGATTTTTTTTTTTTTTTTCCTGCTTGATTTTTTTCAAGCACCTTCATCCAGTCCTGAAGTTTCAGCAGTAACCTCTGTCCAGATGTCACTCATAGTTATATATTTGCCTGGATCCCTCTCCTTAGCTTCATTCCCTTCTTGTACATTACCCCCTAGATGCTCCATTGGCGCCTCAGCTCAGTAAGTCTTAGACAATAGTCTATCCAATTTATTTTAATTTTTCATATTCCATGACCTTAAGGATAAACTTAATATAAGGATGCCTCTGTTGGTCAGTTTTGTCTAATATATGGGGATTGATCAGAATGTCAGGTGTAATTCTTTGTAACAATGCCTAATTTTCTATGCTGTTACTTATGCTGTTATCAATACTTTTTATATGCATTGTTATAAATATTTAGGTTCTCTTTCATCTATTGGACCGAGTTCGAGAGTCTTCTACCACTGCAGACAAAGAAAAGATTGAGTCCGGAGGTGGCAATATTCTCATTCATCATTCAAGGGACACAGCAGAGAAGCAATGGGCTGAGACATGGGTTTTAACATTGGCCGGAGTAGCAAGAATCTTCAACACTAGAAGATATTTACTGCAACCTTTAGGTAGATACTCATTTTTTTTTTCTGAGGATACAAGTAATTAATGTTAAAGGAAATTTGGAAAATACAGGAGATTCTTTAAAGTTCATATACAATGCTACTTTCCAAGAATAATCCATCTTAACTGCCAGTCTCTGTGTTATGTGTGGTGTGTGCATGAGCATGCACGTTTTCATTCATTTCACTGAAAAAATATGTAATGTGCACCTACTGCGGGTGAGTCTCTAGGGGATACAATGTCCTTGCTGTATCATGGGTATGAAGGAAGAACTATAATTACATAAATAAATACAAAATTGCTACAGTGATCAGTGCTAAAAGGAGCTTATAATAGATTGTGTGCTTATAATAGATATTTGACCAGGCCAGTGAGGTATGTATAGGCTTCCCTGAGAAACCAGTATTTTATCTGAGTAGTAGTTCATCAGGCAAGGGCAGGAGGAACTGGGAAGAGCCTTACAGGCGGAGAGAATGTGTAAAAGAGATGGGAGAAGATTGAGGAGATGGGGATGGTGAGGACCCTGGCATGTTTGAAGGTCTGGAATGAAGAGAACACAGAAAAGTGTAATTCCACATGAGGTTGTAGAGGTAGAGAGAGGCCAGAGCATGGAACAGTTTGTAGGTTATGTTCAAAAGTTAAGACTTTATTCTAAGAGCACTGGAAGGTTTTAATCCATGATGTGATGTGATCAGATATGCAGTTCAGAAATATTGCTTCAGATGGTATATGTGGAATGGAATGGCCACAAAGAAGAATGGTAGGATACTGTTAGACTGGTGAGGAAACTTGGTGGTGTAGATCAATGCCTCTCAACCAGGGCCAATTTTGCCCAACCTACTCCCTCCCCCCACAGGATATTTGACAATGTCTGGAGACAGTTTTGGTTGTCACAACTGGGGAAGGACATGCACTACTGGCTTCTGGGGGGAGTAGCAGCCAGGGATGCTGCTACACATCTTACAATGCACAGGATAGCCCCTACAACAAAGAGTTATCCAACCCAAAATGTCAGTAGTATTGAGATTGAGAAACTCTGGTGTAGATTATAATAACTTCCTTCAATTCTGGTGGTAGGGCTGGGAGTGGTTGAGAAAAGTGAACAGAAGTACTTTTGTACATAATTGTGAACAAGTACATATTATTTTTTTAATTTATTATTTTATGGTTGGCTTTTCCCCCCATTATGTTAAAGCATAAGCATATTTACTCTTTTCGTGGGCATTTTTGTGTGGTGTTCATCATGTACACTCTAGGGCTCTCTCTATTTTATATATACATATACATATCTATATAATGTACATACATATACATTTTAAATCTTAGTTTTTTGTTTTCATGTAAAATTTACATATAATGAAATGTGCCAATCTTAACTGTATGTTTGCTGAGTTTTGACAAATAAGCATCGTTTTTAATACCTCTGTGATAGTTACTTTATCTTAAAAGCGAAGAACTAATAGATTTAGATTTTTTAAAACGAAGACATGATGCAGTTCATGTAGCTTTGATGATTTTTTATAATTTGAACACTAGGAAATGGTTTTTATTATTTTAGAATAAGATGGTGTCAGGGTGATGCTCATAGAATGGTTCAGAAGTGTTCCTTCCTCTGTAGTTTTTTTTGAGTAGTTTGAGAAGGATAGGTGTTAACTCTTCTCTAAATGTTTGGAAGAATTCACCTATGAAGCCATCTGGTCCTGGATGTTTGTTCATTGGAGTTTTTAAATTACTGATTCAATTTCATAACCAATAATTGTTCATATTTTCTGTTTCTTCCTGGTTCAGTCTTGGGAGATTCTTTCAAAGAATTTGTCCATTTCTTCTAGGTTGTCCTTTTTATTGGTGTATACTTGTTCATAGAAGTCTCTTACGATTCTTTGTATTTCTGTGGTGTCAGTTGTAACTTCTTTTTCATTTCTGATTTTATTGATTTGGGCCCTCTCCCTTTTTTTCTTGATGAGTCTGGCTGAAGGTTTGTCAATTTGATTTATCTTTTCAAAGAAGCAGCTTTTAGTTTCATTGATCTTTTCTATTGTTGTTTTAGTCTCTATTTCATTTATTTCTGCTCTGATCTTTATGATTTCTTTCCTTCTACTAACTTTGGGTTTTGTTCTTTTTTCTCTAGTTCCCTTAGGTGTAAAGTTAGGTTGTTCATTTGAGACTTTTCTTATTTCCTGAAGTAAGCTCGTATTGCTATAAACTTTCCTATTAGAACTGCTTTTGCTGGCGTCCCAAAGGTTTTGGATCATTGTATTTTCATTTTCATTTGTCTCTAGGTATTTTTTGATTTCCTCTTTGATTTCTTCAGTGATCCATTGGCTATTTAGTAGCATATTGTTTAGCCTCCACATGTTTGTGGTTTTTTGCAGGTTTTTTCTTGTAGTTGAAAATTTTGCCATTTGCAGCAACATGGGTAGACTTGCAGGGCATTATGCTAAGTGAAGTAAGTCAGACAGAGAAAGACAAATACTGATATGATATCACTTCTATGTAGAATCTAAAAAATAAAACAAACTAGTGAATATAACAAAAAAGAAGCAGACTCACAGATACAGAGAACAAACTAGTGGTTACCAGTGGGGACAGGGGGCAAGTGGGGCAATACAGGGGTGGGGGACTGGGAGCTGCAAACTATTGGGTATAAGATAGGCTGCAAGGATGTATTTCACAACACTGGAATATAGCCAGTATTTTGTAATAATTGTAAATAGAGTGTAACCTTTAAAAATTGTATAAAAAATTTTAAAAATATTTTTAAATAATGCGATTAATATTTTTAACATAACCATGTGCAATATATAATTATACCTAGTCTTTTAGAAAGAAGACTTCTTCCTAGACATAGAATATATTAATGAAAGAATTGCTGGGTTTTTTCCTAACTATGGCATAGAATATTCTAAATCTGAGACTTGGTCACCATTCTGGTGGGGAAATGTAATGTTTCATCTGACTTTTGGACTGGAATGGCAACAAGCAGAAGTATTTTGTTTTGTTGTTTTGATAGTTTTTAGACAAAAATTTTTTAAACTCTTTGAACAGTTTACTGAAAAATCTGTTTTTTATTGTATGTAAATTATACTTCAATTTTTTTTAAAAAAAAAGTATGGAGAGGAAGAGGCATATAACTGGGCAAGTGTTATCATTTATCCTGTAAAGGCAGAGCAATACTTACTGTTTTATACCAGACTTAGTTCCAGCTTTCCAATTAACTGAATGCTTCCTCAGTCATATATGGGTTTATCCCTTCTTGAAAAAACATCTAGTCTTTGATAGCTTTTGTGAAGTGAAATTCTTTAAACCTCGATTATCTCTATTTCATAGCCTACTTATGTTATCCTTTGCAGAATGTCAGTTCCTCTGATTTTTGCATTATTTAAATACAAATAGGTGGGTAATAATCCATGCTACTAACAAAGCCATTGGGCTAGATGTCTGTAGGAACAAGATCATTTTTTGCTGGGCTTCATAGGAACAAACCACACCGGGCCATAGAGAGTTTCATTATAAACGTGCTTAGTTGGTCACAGGAGTAGAGCAAGAGATTGAATTGATTAGTGGAAACAACAGCTACCATTCAGCCCATGCTCTGCTGATGGTAGATCAGTCGACTTGGTTTTACATGGGAGAAATAAATTTAGACTCATTGTAAAAGGACAGTCTAATCTTTATGGTGCATTTTCTCCTGGCAACTCACTGATGGGGGAAAAATGTTTAAGAAAATTCCACAACTGTAAAATTATTTAAATATGAAAACCAAAGTGTAAAGTTAAGATTTTTATGGAGTATGATTTACAGTTTATTTTAAACATTTAGACAGATAAAAAAACGTGTATCATTCTGTTATAACTTTTCCAATATGCTTAAGAATGGGAACATCTTACTTAATCATTAATAAAGGTAGATGGATAGACTGAAGATGTTACTGAAAAGTTTTTGTTTTCACCCTCTTAAGTTTTTATTCTGTTCTCCTTAGGCAGAAGTACTAGAATAGAAACATGTATACATACATTTACAGAGTTTTATTTTTAAGACCAAAACCTTGTTTGATATACTCATTATCCTCTTCTTGATGCTGTATGTTCCTGTAGCTGACAAAAATTTTTTACTGGGTTTTTGGGTTGTAATGATTTTAATTCACATTGTTAGTACCTTAGCGTATTTTTTCTAGTTCTATAGGAATTTAAGCAGAAAAATAAAGCAAATAAACTTTAAAGTGTCTAATAGTAAGAGAAAATTTGATCTCTTTTATGGTGATAAATTTTTTTTTCCCTCTTCCTAATATAGGAGATTTTTCAAGAGCATGGGATGTTCTTCTTGACCATATACAATCAGCAGCACTCAGCAAAAACAATGAAGTATCTCTGGCTGCGCTGAAAAGCTTCCAGGAAATTTTACAGATTGTGACCCCTGTCAGAGACTCAGATAAGCCTGAGACACCACCTGCAGTTAATGTCCCTGTGCCTGTCCTTTTAGGGTCCATATCAGGCCCTGGCCTGAACAGGCCATTTGTAAGAACAGATTCCATTGGAGAAAGACTTGGAAGATATAGCAGCTCTGAGCCACCCGTAGTTACTGATGAGCTTGAAGATTTGAATCTCTGGTGGGCTGCATGGAATACCTGGTATAGAGTTGGATCTGAAAGCACTAAGCCTCCTATTACTTTTGATAAACTAACTTTCATTCCCAGCCAGCCTTTTCTTACAGCTTTAATTCAAATATTTCCAGCTCTTTACCAACACATAAAAACTGGTTTCAACATGGATGATTTGCAAAAGTTGGGAGTCATACTACACAGTGCCGTTTCAGTCCCAATAAGTTCAGATGCATCCCCTTTCATTCTTCCATCTTACACTGAAGCAGTTTTGACAAGTTTACAGGAAGCTGTACTTACAGCTCTAGATGTTCTCCAAAAGGTAATAGAATTTTAGTGGCTATCTAAGCAATATTGAATATGGTTCTCTGGAACTTTTTTTTACTTCGCTATATTTTTTGGGATAAATTCTGGATCATCAAGATTGTTGTGTGTGTATACTTTGGGATGAATTCAAGATTGTAAAGATCAAAAAAAAAAAGATTGTAAATATCCAGTTATTTTTAAAACTTTTATTTTTCTAATATATTTTAAAAGGTATTTCAGGTTTATTTTGAGAGTCTTTAAGAAACTGCCTGCATTCTCTTGCTTCTGTTCACCAGCTTTTTTTGGTTTGTTCATGTAACTCTTCACAAGAGGATATACTTTTGGAATGACAACTTTAGTAAGGTATCTCTATAATTAGAAAATTAATAAGCCATAGGATTATATTTTGGTTTTTTCATCTGTACTTAAATTTAGCTCTGGAATTGTTGGAAGCCTATATTTTTTAAAAAAGAAGTAAGAATAAATTTATAAAGTATTTTTCTCACAGAAATTTTAAAAAGATATATTTTAACCTGTGTGTGTTTTGTTCCTGCAATATATATATGTATATATATATTAAAACAGACCTAAAAATTATTGAGCACATTCCAGTTAGCAAGCAAGACCAGATCAAAATCAAAGAATGTTTTAAACTGTCAAGGTAATTATTAGCACAATTCACAACAACCAAAATGCTAAACAAAAAAAATGCCACCTGAAGAGCCAGCAACCTCAACAAAGTAGCTATGACATTCTAACAAAATTAGAATGGAAGTATTAGATTCTGATTACACATGTGTTATCAGTAACCATTTGTGTACTGAAGATCATGTTTTCTAATTAAATGATTGCCTTATATGCAACTGGATTGAAGAAAACTTTCAAAGTAAGAATGGTGGTTTCTACTACACCATAATATGCCTTGAATGACTCTGGAGGAAGTCTAGCTGAGCAGTGATTCCTTGATCTCTTTACCCCTAGTTACACTGTGCAGAGAAACAAATTGTGTAGAAACTTAAAATCTAAGAGAATTTGGCATTTTAAAAACTTTATTGTAGGGATATCAGTTTTCCATAATTGAAATCAAAAGAGCTGCTTTTATTTTCAGTGGGGGAAGAAAAGTAGCCTGTCAATAATAACTTTTTTCTCCCTGACTGTGAACATAAGTTGCTTATAGACTGCCTTAGAGGGAATGGAAAAGTTAATATATTAGAGAAAGAGAGCATAGGCCTTGTGAGATACCCATAATCTAGAACTTTCAGATGTTTAATTCAAGCTTTTATATATGTGTAGAGGATAGTAAACAAAAGGAAACAACAAACCCCCAAAACTTTTTTCCATGGAAAAAAGCATATAATTTTATTTAGGAAAAAACTGCTGCTTTCGCAATAAAAAAACAAATAGAATCATTCATCCCAACTACTAGGAATTTGTTCTAAGCTTTGAACTTTTAATGGCTTTGAAAGCAATATATACCTTCGATTGGGAACTTAGGAAGTTTTATTGTTGGAAACTTAGGAAGTTTTATTTATATAAATTGATATCATTTTGCATTACTAATTTTCACTCTAGCCATTGTTTATTACTTATGTGATTATCTAAATGATGTTTCATAATACTTGAATGTGATTCAAATATATAGGGTCTTTAATATTTCCTAACAGAAAACATATTTCATTATTAGTAAAGAGTGTTTTTATTTTTTCTTTCTTTTTCTTTTTCCAAGTAAGGGTGTTTTTGTATTTCACCCCAGGTGTCAGAAAATTTTTTCACAAGCAAAATTTACTTGCTTTGGGACTTTATTCATAAACTAATAAGCTATTCTGCAAAACATTTTATTGATTAAAAGCAGTTTTCCTTCCTAAAGGAAAAACTCATTCTAATTTCATGTTTACCCTTACATTGTTTAGAGTTTCAGGGTCATAGTCTTTTCCTTGGTTTTCAGATCACTAGTTCACAACCAAAATGATTTAGTCATGTAGGCCAACTTTTTTTTTTGGCCAAGATACTTTGGCATACATGGGGGACCTGAGAATTTGATTATATGCTTTCCCTAAGTTCTGAGATCAGGAGACTGCATCTATCTTATTTATTGCCACACGGATTGAATTATTTCAAATGACTTAATAAGAGAAACCTTGAACCATGTGAGAGGTTAGATGTCCAGTTTCTTTTCTTTTTTTCACGTACGCAGTTTTCAAGGACTAATAAGAACTGTTGTCCAGATTGCTTATGGATTCTTAGCTTTTGGACTAAAATCTGTTACCAGATTTATATATAGGCTTTTCTGATAAACTTCAGAATACTGAAGAAAGCCAATAATAACTTTTTCTTAGAATGAAGTTTGTTGTAAAAAAAAAAAAAAGAAAAAAAGAGTTGGTTCCATATTATGCATTTTAAGATTCCAGAATTCAACTGTAACACTATTAGTTTTTTTTTTTTTTTTTTTTAATAAAGGACCACTGAAAATTAAAACATACAGTCCAGGTCATTATTTGTTGCTAAGGTATTTTCAGAAAAATTAGTTTTCTAAGGTCTCCACACAGACTTTTCCCTCCCTCCCTTGCTTTGTCACTGAAAATAAATAATTCATTTAGGGTAATTATATCTTTTCCACAGTAATTTCTACTTGTTTACTTGTAAGAGTTAAGACTCAGCAAGGGGTTAATAAAGAAGACCAGTGAAACTATTAGAAGTAGTTAGTAGAGAGAATTTTTTTAGGCTGTATACCTTTCAAGTTCATGATTCACTGTTTCTGAGAAAAGTAACCAAGTAGGGAAAGATGGTATTAGATATCTTTGTTCTACTTTCACATTGTAATTATAGGATAATCTAACATACTAATGGGCAGCACTTTGCTTATCTACTTTGTACCTCAAGATAATTTTATCTAAAACACCAGTTAAAGCTAAATGGCTACCTCTTCTCTGAGGGAAAATAAAACTAGTCTTTTATCTGACAGGTTAAAAAAGCCATGATTGCATGAAAATATAAATGTTGTGCACATCTTTTTAAAGAAATTCCTTAAAATTTTGAAATGCTTTGAATTTTGATTTTGTATTTTGAGGGTACCTCAAGTATAGAATGATCATGCTTTTTGTTTTGTAAAGCACAAATATATTTTAGATACTCCATAACATATCATTAAATATTTTTCCCACAGAGAGAAACGAACACTAAAACAGGAAAATATGAAAGGATGGGAGGAGAAAACACATTTGTCGCTAGAGAAAATAAAAACATAAGATTATTTTTAAGTATTTTCAATGTATTTGAAGTAATTAAAATCTGCAGTATCAGAATATGTATTCTTTGTTTTATGAAATTATTTGTAGCATTAAGTTTAATTTCTATTAAATTTTTAAATTTTTCTTGTTTTAAATCAAGTCTATATATTTAGATACATTAGACACTAAATATACTCTGCCCTGTTAAAATTTAATATACTGTATACATTTCTTTTAGAAACAAATTTTTATTCATAACTTATTTTCCCGACTGTAATGAACATGATTATTTGTTAAAGTCTGTGGACCAGGCATGATACAGGAATCAGCTGTCATTTCAATAAGTTAATGCCATCACTTAAGTAGAAGTCAATATCATCTTAGTCAGTGAAGCATTGTAAATGGTCTGATGGGTATATTACTGAACAAATGATCAGATTGTGGAACCTCAGAACTGCCTGGGTTTTCTCTTTAAGTGCTTGCCCTTTGTTTAGTCTGCTGAGTAATAAGCCACACTTTTAATTAAAAAACGTTTTTTAGCTCATTAATACATTTAGCCTACACTTTATTCAATAATAGTTTAAAGTAGCTTAAATGTCCTTCAGGGCTTATAAAAAAATTGTATAATACTTAACATAAAATAGGACAGCCTTTTCGATTCTTTGGTTAAACAAAAGCATATACAGTAAAGAACTTAATGGAGTTCAGATTATGCATTCTACTATTCATATATTGTTTTTATAGGCCATCTGTATAGGACCGGAAAACATGCAGATAATGTATCCAGCTATATTTGACCAGTTATTGGCATTTGTAGAATTTTCCTGTAAACCTCCACAGTATGGACAGCTAGAAACAAAACACATTGCAAATGCAAAATATAATCAGGTAATTTGCTATAAATTATATTTACTCTGTAAGATTTCATGGCTTATAAATATAGTCAGTTCCACTTAAGATGGACTTTGATTATCCCAGCAAATTTTCATTCACAAATAAACTTTCATATGTATGTTAACAGTTTAAGCTGAAAAGAAACACTATTTGGAAGACCTTTTCTGTGTTCCTTTTGTGTGTTTGTTTGTTTATTACTTTCTTTTCCCAAGTGGTTCTCCAGAAAGTTTGGCCTCGCATGTTACTCTTTCTTCGAAGTTCCTTTCTTTGTGTCCTCATCCCGCTCTAAAATGGCTTCTAAATCCCTAAGCCTAATCTTATCTAAAATAGATATCTGCAATACAAAATGAAGAAATCTGTGTGTACTAAATAAGTCTACTACTGGTGTGAAATTTAGTTGGATTTTACATAAAAGATTTTTATAGCCATAGTTGGCAAATTTTAACTTTGTTTTGGCTTAGGGGAAAAGTAAATTTCTGAATGCATGCACATGCTGATTTTGTTCACTCAACATAAAAATTATAATTTTACATGGTCCGAAACGTAGTTTTAATGTGTATTAACTTTTCTCATTCTATTTGTCTTGCAACACAATGGAATCACAATAGATCCAACTATTTGCACCGGTGAGTTAAATTTCCTAAAATTGTCCTAACCTATTGGCAACAAATAAAGTACATCTTTCCCAGTTTTTGATAGAATGCTCTATGTGCTTTTTCTGATAGTTTTAATTTTTGCCTGGCTGAAAATTATTCTTTCATGAAGTACATATCTCTTTGAAAACTTTGCACGTAATATAATCTGGCCTAAAACCAAGGCCTAAACTTTAAGACAAAGAAGCTTTCGCTTTGAAAACAATATGATTTCATTTAATCTCATTTTTATTTTAACTCTGTGAAAATATTACTTTCTAGGCGGAATGGGTAGCCTTGAATTATGTACCATTTGCTGAAAGGTCTTTAGAAGTAGTTGTGGATTTATACCAAAAAACAGCCTGTCACAAAGCAGTGGTGAATGAGAAAGTACTCCAGAATATTATTAAGGTATTTTTTTTTAATTTCCATACTTTCATTTAATAATGTCAGTATTATTGAAATTTCTCTTTAGGTAATAATATATTATCATATATTGAGATAAATGAAAAATATAATTTGTTATTATTTATAGTTACTCTTCTCCAACATTCATGGATATTATTTAGGAAGCCGTTTTTTTTTTTTTAATTAATTAATTTGTTTTTGGCTGTGTTGGGTCTTCCTTTCTGTGTGAGGGCTTTCTCTAGTTGCGGCGAGCAGGGGCCACTCTTCATCGCAGTGTGCGGGCCTCTCACTATCGTGGCCTCTCTTGTTGCGGAGCACAGGCTCCAGACACACAGGCTCAGTAGTTGTGGCTCACAGGCCCAGTTGCTCCGCAGCATGTGGGATCCTCCCAGACCAGGGCTCGAACCCGTGTCTCCTGCATTGGCAGGCGGATTCTCAACCACTGCACCACCAGGGAAGCCCAGGAAGCCGTTTTTTTTAAAACGAGAAGGTTTTTTTAATGAAAAATATTTTAAAGTAAGAGTGCAGTAGATTTTTTATGATTCTTAAATTTTGCCACATAAGACAATAAGCATCCTGTTTCTTAGGACAGGATGTGCTATGATTTTGGGGCAGATGAGCCTGAGAGTGTTTCTCATCTGTAAAAGAAGGGTAATACCAGTACAAATTTCATGTCTTAACCATTAAGAGATTCAATTGAGATATGGCATTTAATGATACTTGCCAAGTAGTGTTGAATGAAAAGTTAGGTTCCCCCTTCCCTCAATAGACAAGGAAATAACTGCCTAGGGAATCTTGGCAAGGATTAACAGAAGTAACATTTGAAGAAGGAGTACCAGCAAAAAGGGAGAAGGAGATGTAGATCAATTAAGCAATATAAAAGATCATGGTATATTTTTAAAGCAGTGTTGAGAAATCCCACGTAGGGAGGTGGCAGGGCCTGGAATAGGTCTGAAAAAGTGGCTATGGGTATTACAAGCCATCATAAGGCATCAGATTTTATTCTTTAACCATTGAAGGTTTGAACATGGAGGAGTGAAATGAAGCAGTTTGTATTTTTTAAGGAATTAAATAATCAGTTTTCTGTACTCCAGAACACTTCATTGATGCCACTTACTACATTGCATTCTGGTTAATTGGACAAGGCTCTTCCTTCCTCAGAAATTGTGAGCTTCGTGACAGCAAGAACTGAATTTTCCAGTTCCGTATACATTTACTGAGTATATACTATGTGCCAATCTCTGTATTAGTTGCTTAAATATTTTAAAAAATAAATGTATAAATCAAATATATTTGCTGTGCTTAATATTCCCTTGACATTGGTAAAATATTAATCTAGTAGTAAACCATACTTTTCATTTATCTAATCTTGAGTTATAACATGTTAATTCAGAGTGGCCGGTGTACAATTTAGTATTCTTTTGTTTGCATATGACAAAAATTCAGGCTCTGACTAGCTTTAACAATAAAGGGACAGGCTTAGTTGGAAAATTCAGAGATGGAGGGCTTTAGGATTGGTTGATCCAGTGGTTCAGTACTATCACCAAAAACCAAAATTTTTTTCCCTGTTCTGCTTTCCAAGGGGTTGACTACATCCTAACTATGTTTCTTCTCATAGTTGTAGGCTAATAAAGGGATTATATGTCAGTAGCAGGTGTGTGTTTATCAGATTCTGCTTAAATTACTAAAATTAAGTGAATCGGCTTTAGTCCCATGCCCAGTCTTGAATCAGTGATTATGGCCAGAGAAATGGAGTAGATTGATTGGCTTAATAAACTAATCATCTCTTTACCCTAATTTCCAACTGGATGTGGGGAGGGGAAAAAGATAAATAGATTCTGGGTAGGCTAATTATCTGTTAGTGGAGGCCCATTTCATGCTAATATGTAATGGTTCACATGTTCACTATGTGAGTATTCAGTAATCATTTGTGTGGAGGATGATGAAATCAGGTTTTATGTTCACTGCATAACATTAAAATATGAAAATGTATCTCATCTACTTTTTATCTTTCTCAGACTAGAATTTTTATATAAAAGCTGAATTTTCAGTCTAATGCACATTACCAAACGGTATGCTGAAACTATTTATTGATGGTGCTCTGGGGTAACTCACTGTGATAGTTTCGTCAGTCTAGTCTTCTAGTTGTTGGATAGTACTATGACCAGAGAAATTCATTCTGAACCACTGAATTAGTTCTTTAATGATTAACAGCAACCTGTCTCAGAAGTTGACCAATTAAAAAGTAAGTCTCAATATTTTAGTCACTAGACATAGTTCAGATGCTGTGCTGTGTTCTCAAGGGTTAATGATAAAATAAACCAAGTTCTTGAATTATCAACTTTTCTCAAATATTTGGAAAAGGAAAAAAATACATTAAAATGTTAGTGTAGAGTATAAAATTCAAAGAATTCTAAAGATAAAGTATAAGACTTCAAAGTAATGATACTCTAGGCCATGTTTACCTAACCATTAGTGAAAAAATATAAGCAGTATTGATCTCTCTTGGATGGGAGAAACCCATCAGTCAAATTATTTTCTGCCAGGAGAACTATGGCAGAATGCTCTAATTTTATAACGTCAAGTTGGAGAAGCTGCAAAATTGTAAGTTTCTTACTCTTAACTTTTCAGAAGACATCTCTATTTTTTATGATGCGAAACCGAGGTTCAAAAAGGTTATTATTCAATCCTTATTCAGGGTCATTGTTTATAAAATGGACATAGGACTTAAAAGTATATCTTTCTAGGGAATTCCCTGGCGGTCCAGTGGTTAGGACTCTGCGCTTTCAGTGCTGAGGGTGCGGGTTCTATCCCTGTTCGGGGAGCTAAGATCCCATATGCCTCAGGAAGTGGCCAAAAAAAAAAAGTATGCCTTTCTAGGCAGTATGATTTGAGGACCATGTCTGAGAATTGGTCTTTCTAGAAAATAACATCCTATTTAAAATGAAAATACCTATGTTATTATTTTTTGCTCTCAGCTATAGTTTTTTTTAAGTAATTAAAGCTGTGTGTGTTTGTTTTAATTAGTACTTATCTTAAACTGTCTTTATTTTCACAGACTCTTAGGGTTCCTCTCAGTTTGAAGTATTCCTGCCCTTCTGAAAGCACATGGAAACTAGCAGTATCTTCTCTCCTCAAAGTTCTTTCTATTGGGCTACCTGTTGCCCGGCAGCATGCTTCTTCTGGAAAATTTGACAGTATGTGGCCAGAACTAGCCAACACTTTTGAAGACTTTCTCTTTACTAAAAGGTCAGCTTATTCATTTTTACAGTTAAGACAGTCTTTCAAGAAGTACACATTATACCTGTAATTGCTCTAAAAACAGTATTTCTCATTATTCTTTAACAAAGTAATTGACTCTTAAGATTGCTAGATTGTATACAAAGAAGAAGTGGATTAGGCATTTATCCACTGGGTACATTATCTGTGAGCAGTGGAGATTTTTGCTCTTTACAGTGTTTTGGTTGTAAGACAGGGGTCTATATATGAGGTCACGTGAATGCATCATAATTAAGGAGCCATGGTTTTAACTCGATGAAGTTAAGAAGGTCCATTTTAAAAATCTGATGCCCATTTAGCATTACAAGAGAAAAACAACTTCCGAAAATGAGTTTTTTTAAGAATAAATAAGATCATTGGTAATAACGAACAGCTCTTTAAGATGTTTAAGTTTTGCAAAGAAGAATGTAATTTTCATTGTATACATTCCAACTGAGGGTGTATCTTAAGGATGCTATTTTGACCCCTCACTGAATGAGAATAGGGGAATTAGAATACGGAATTTTTTGAATGAGGAGTCTGCTGCAGTCTCTCTAGAGCTGTACTATCTAATACAGCAGTCACTAGCTACAATTAACTTAAATTTTTCATTAACTAAGTCACATTAATAACTCAGTTCTTCATTCTCACTAGCCACGTTTCAACATTGCCATGTGTGGCTAGTGGTTGCTCTAGTGGGTACTGCAGATCATTGAACATTCCCATCATCACAGGAAATTCTGTTTGGCAGCACTAATCTCAAATGTGCCATTTTACTAAAGATGGGCTTAACCAGTAATAGCTGTGATAGGTAGATAGTCTTCAGTACTCCTACAATCTAATTTTCCTTTGTGCTATAGTGGTGAAATTCTATGACAACAAAAGTTTTTCTATTTTTTTTTATCCATTAATCTTTTTTTTTTTTTTTTTTTTTTTTTTTTTTTGCGGTATGCGGGCCTCTCACTGTTGTGGCCTCTCCCGTTGCGGAGCACAGGCTCCGGATGCACAGGCTCAGTGGCCATGGCTCATAGGCCCAGCTGCTCCGCAGCATGTGGGATCTTCCCGGACCGGGGCACGAACCTGTGTCCCCTGCATCGGCAGGCAGACTCTGAACCACTGCGCCACCGGGGAAGCCCCATTAATCATTCTTTAAAACTATAGAAGGATGAATGTGTCATGCTCTGCTATTTAATCATTAAAAATTGTTAGTTTGAAACCATTTAAATTATAAATTTCATATACTTGAAGAAAAACCTACATTGGCATATCGATAATGATCAGATGAGTCTACACAGAATGATTTAGCTGAAGAGTTTCTATCTTTCTAATGTGGTTTAGTTATTAAGTAAAGAAAAGTTGTAGAGTGCAGAAGGTTAACTTACATTTTTCTCTGTAAAGGCTTATCTGATATTTCAGAATTGGAAGTAATGACATGTGATCGTAATTTCTGTTTCCATAACTGGTCAGACTTTGTTTTGCTTTCTTATATATTTCTCAACTCTAGAAATCTTATTAATACCAATGCAAGCATATTCTTTGTATTGAATATATGCAGGAAAATGATAGTGACTCACAAAGCATATCTAAGCAAATTCTGTTTTCATTTTTAAAATAACCCTGGGTATTTGAGTTCCTTTGTGGACCCTGTTGCCTATGTCGCTACGTTAATTTGTATGAAGCAAACAGATTTAGAAATTTAAACTTTTCTTTTTCTTTCTCAATTATCTGTCTGTATATGCATGTTGCCCTATTAATAAGTTGAATGAGCTTAGATCAGTTTTTTTTGAAATGAGTAAAACTTCTTTAAGAATTTCTTTTCCTATGACTGAGTCTTTCCACCGTCTTTCTTATTCTCAAGTTTCTTATTGAACATTCTTCATTTTCCAAGCTTTGTTCTTATTTTATTAAATTCAGTTTCTTAAGTACTTGCTTTGTGTACAGGAAAGTAGGTAGAGAAACAAAGGCCTAATAATAGGTAATTAACATTTTATGTAATTTTTGTATTCATGCAGTTGTAGTATAATTTCATTACAGTATTTTGCCTGTTGGAGGCCCTACTTACATTAAAGGTTTGAGTATATTGAGTATGTTGAAAAATCACACAGTTTAAGAAACAGTTAACATAGAGGATAAGAGCATTGACTCAGGAGCCAGATTACCTGGATTCAAATCCCAACTGTACAACTTTGTAACTGTGATATTTTGTACAAGTTATTTATGTTTCAGTGACTCATTTTCCTCATCTGCTAAATAGGAATAGTAATGCTACCTAACTCATAGGGTTATTGTGAGGATTAAATCATTTAAATGAATGCTTAAAATAGTTCCTGGAATGTAAGTGCTTCTATTAAAATGCTTGCTCCTACTGTTATCCTCATAATCATTATTTCTTTCACTTAAGAGAAACTGACATTATCCATATCCTTTACCGTGAAACAGCTATATTTTAAACTAAAAACTTAAAGACCAAAACTTTAAATAACTGGGACTAGGAAATTTACCCCTAAATTTGGGTTTTTTTTTAAATGGCTAGAAAAAAAATAAAGGTACTAAATTCTGGTACTAAGTAACACAGAATCAGTGTCTAAGTTGTGGTTATTCTAGTTACACATTTAAGCCTTCTACTACATGAAGTAATAGAAAGATACCCTGTATTGAGAGTCAGGAGACCTGTGGCCTACTGTTGACTCTGCCACCTACTTTCTGTTCACCTTGAACTGGTCATTTCCTCTCAGTTGGCATCATTGTCCTTAATTGTAAGACTAAATTAACTGATTTGACTAGTTGTAAAAGTCCACAATTATTTTATGTATTTTGACTTAATGTTTTAATCATTGTTTTTAATTGAATAGTTTACATTGATAAAGCCAATTTAGTTTTTATTTCATAGTCCAAAAATACCTTAAGGCTCAAAGTGAAAGCTTTTATTAGTTAGTTGATGATAAAAATGCAGTGCTCACTAAGAGAACTTAAAAACCATGCACACTTTCACAGTTTCATGAGAAGATTTTGCCTTTGTTTTTGTTTTCCAAATAATTGATTGCTTTGGAAAATCACAAACTGTTAGATTTTAAATTTTATTTTATGGCACATATACACAATGTTCTATAATTGAAATCTATCAGTAGTAGTATTTGAACAGTAGGAAGAGTGTTTGGAATAGCATGACTTAGGTTTTTAGATAATATGAATATTTGAGTATCTTTTATATTGGAACATTTATAAGTTTTTTAACCTAATTACTGATACTCAAAGACTGTGTGAATAACCATACCTTTCTCTGTGATGTTTCCCAACTGTTTATGGTCTGCAAGCTGCTTTCATACAGTAACAGCAACAGTACAGTAACAAAGAAAACAAATAAAACCAAAATCAACTAGAAGAAACAAGAGGCTTTGGACATCACTGAGGACTATCATAAGTGAATGAATTGTTTAAATGAGTGAAAGAAAAACAATTAAAAATGAGCAACATAAGGACTGTAACCTGGTGGACACTTAAAGTCTGTTAGGAATTCATTCAGCCACCCTTTGAGTACCAAAACATGGTACTTGTCCTCTAGGAGACACGTGGGCTAGTGGGAATTGATACAATTAATAGTCTGTTGACCTTCAGTTAAAAATCACTAAGTACTACCCAAAAGAATTGAAATGAAACGTGTTCACACAAAAACTTGTACAGTAATGTTTGTAGCAGCATTATAACAGCCAAAAAATGAAAACAATCCAAATGTTCAACTGATGAATGGATAAATTAAATGTGATATGTACATCCAAACAGTGGAATATTCAGCCATAAAAAGGAATGAAATACTGATGCATGTTACAACATAGATGAATCTTGAAATTATTATGCTAAGTGAAAGAACCCAGACACAAAAGGCCATATATTATATGGTCTCATTTATGTGATATATCCAGAATAGGCAAATCAGTAGAGATAGAAAATAGATTAATGGTTATCAGAGTTGGGAGGAGGGTAGAATGGGGAGTGACTACTAATGGATACAGAGTTTCTTTTGGAGGTGATGAAAATGTTCTAGAAGTAAAAGAGGTGACCATTGCACAACTTTGTGAACATACTAAAAAGCTGAATTGTGCAATTTAAAAGGGTGAATTTTATGGTGTATGAATTATATCTCAAAAAATAATTTTAATGTACCATTCAGAGAGAACTGATGAAAAATACACATAATACTTTATCAGTTTGAAGCCTCTTTTCTTTCATGAAAAAAATTTTTTTTAATTACTAACTACTGTACTCCTCAAGCTTAGAGACTATACGGATCTTATATGGCCCATTTGTACCTGCAGTATTGACTATCTCCCTTTATAATTGATAGGTAAATTCTGTTAATCATCTGTGTTTTTAAAAGCTCGACCAATGTTTTTTGATATGCTCACAGTATCTAGAAAGGATACTAACTATAAATTAAAATAAATAAACATTAGTGTGAGTTCTGAGATCAGAAGATTCAACCTGTGCACAATTGAATAAATTCCTGATTTTATTGATCATTAGGATTAGGAGGAGTGAACCTTTCAGCTTTGTATGCTACTCTCTTCCCTCATTATAAGATATTTTAAAACTACAGTTCAGGGGCTTCCCTGGTGGCTCACTGGTTAAGAATCTGCCTGCCAATGCAGAGGACACAGGTTTGAGCCCTGGTCCAGGAAGATTCCACAGGCCGCGGAGCAACTAAGCCTGTGCGCCACAGCTACTGAGCCTGCGCTCTAGAGCCTGTGAGCCACAACTACTGAAGCTCGTGCACCTAGAGCCTGTGCTCCGCAACAAGAGAAGCCACTGAAATGAGAAGCCCTCGCACTGCAATGAAGAGTAGCCCCACCCCCGCCACAACTAGAGAAAGCCCACGTGCAGCAACAAAGACCCAGTGCAGCCAAAAATGAACAAATAAATAAATGAAATCTATTTAAAAAATTGGAAGTCTCAAAAAAAAAAATAAGGTTCAGGGTTTCTGATATGTGATCCCAATAATATTAATACTGTATGTTCCTGATAAGCTTTTTTTTATTAGTACAATAGTTAGCCAGTTGGTATTTGTCTGTGTGTGTGTGTGTATTTTAATACCTGTGGTTAGATAAACCAAATAATACCAAATAGAGCAAAAATAGCTCTAGATACAAAACTCTATACTGTACCTCTAAATCTAAATATGATAATACTGTTTTTACATTTATAACTTTTATAAAAGAAAAGAACTTAGACTCAAATATCATATAAATCTAGGTTCAAATTGTGGCCTTGTCATTTATTTACGATGTGTTCTTGGTCATATTACTAGCGATTCGAACCTTCAGTTTCCTCTTCTGTCAATTACATGATAATACATGTGGTTACTGTGGAACATAGGAGATAATGTAAATAAAGCTCATAATACAGTGGCTGGCTCTCTAATTTTTGCTGTCATTATTATTGTTATAATCATTACCATCCTATTCTCAGCTGTTTTTAAGTGCTTAATATTTCATTGTTTCATAAGTTTAATAGAACTATACTGCTCATTCTTATTCAGAGCCACAGGGTCTAGAATTAGCTTTGGTTCCCTCGGAACTGTTGATTTATTCTGATCTTGTTGGAACACTGTTCTGTTTTAGAAAGTCTGAATCAGTCCACTTCTTTCCAGATGTTCTCTATCTTTTACTGTAAAGATATTTAGTATATTGTATTTATTACAAATTAATGCGCAGTGGGCTGTTGCTGAATGAATAATTCAGCATCTTGACCAAGGCTCTTTTAACTTTCTCTGAAATTACTGGCAATATAAGTGAATTCAGTTTTTGTCACAATGGTAATTTTTGCTGTAACTCCAGATGATAGTATCTTTACTTTTCTTCGTTTTTCATTCATAGTATTAAAAGAAGTTTTGTTCTACGGGTTTTATTTAGTTCAAGATTGGACTAATTATTTTTGTAGCTAGAATTTCATGTTTGTAATTAGCTTAGTCATTTATACTAATTAATTAAAAATACTGTTCTTTTAAATAACTGATAATGTTCTAACTTGGGTGAGAAAATACATTTTTTTGATACTCGAATTCTGTTTATTTTCTGTTTGTATTTTAAGGAGATATTTTACCTTTAAAAATCAAGTCTTTTATTTATTTTTCTTTTAGCATACCTCCAGATAACCTCTCTATTCAAGAATTTCAAAGAAATGAAAGTATTGATGTTGAGGTGAGGAAGCTATTTAAAACATTTTCCTGTGACCATTTATGAAAACCAAATAGTAGAAATGTTGAAACTGTAAAATTGCTTAAAAAAAAAAAAAAAGTAAAGTGATAGGTTGAGCTTGAACCTAAAAGCATTAAAACACAAAGGTTAAAGTTTAATTTTTAAAGCACTGACATTTAAAAAATTAATTTCTTATATTTGTTAGCTTTGTGCTGTGTGCGTGTTGTCCAGATACTTAGCTGTGTCCATTTAATAATTTTAAAAAACAGTTGGTTTAGTAAAATAAATCCATCAGTCCGTGAGCATGTATTTGAGAGCATACTTTATAGTTTGACAAATCAGATATTTGTATTTAAATTAATCAATAAGTTGCTCAGATTTTTTATTTTTAACCAGACGTAGAAGCAAATAATGAATGTTTTTTTAAAGAATATATTTTGCTGATTATAACTGGAATTTAAAGAAGTAGTTTTTGGTTATGGATTTTTTTTGTTGGGGGGGGTTATTTTTTCCCTTTAAGTGGGACAAGGGAACTTTTAAATAAAGCAAATCAAATAAATTACATAGAAAGCATAGGCATCCTATCGATATATAGATGCAAAATATTGCCTTTTGTCCCATTGCCATGTTAACTCTTGAAAACTCTCCTCAAACTTTTCTTCTTTCTCTTCAAAAGGCAAAATAACACATTGTATGTTAGAAATAAACTATTTAACAAAAATGAATATAACTTCTTAATGGCGCATTTTTATGGTTCTAAAAGGAGATTTAAATCATGTTCTTAACCCTGTTTTATTCTAACATGGATACATTTCATATGCTGATTTTTTTCTCCAGAGCGCTCTTTGCATTTATCATGTTGCAGATCAAAATTTATTGAAGTTTTTGTATAGTAAACAGTTTATAGTATTGACTATTTTGTAATAAAGTTATTTACTAAGACAGATGAGGGAAACAGACTTATTATCCTGCATATTAACATTAAAATGGTTGTATACTTCTATTAAGAAAGATTCTTTAACTGATTTTCTTTTAAAATAAAATTTAAATTTTACTCTAGAAATTATCATTTGAGGTAGTCTCTTTCAAGAAAAAAAATACCTTTGAATTTGCATCTTTTGTTTTAGGTAGTTCAGCTTATCAGCACTGAGATACTACCTTATGCCAATTTTATTCCTAAGGAATTTGTTGGTCAGATAATGACTATGCTTAATAAGGGATCAATACATTCTCAGTCATCTTCATTTACAGGTATGTTATTTCAATATTTATTTTTTTTAATGTTAATAAGTATTGAAGCACTTTTGAAGAAGCTGACTTCTACTAGAAATGTTTACTCCTACAATTGTGGTAAATGTAAACAGGAGAATGGTTAAGAATGTGATATAGAATATTAAGCTTTATGAGGGGAAAACGTGGTAAATATTCTGTGATGAATTAAATTGCAAAGCACTTATGGAATCCACCTAAATCATTGCAGGCTGACATAAATCACCAGTTTTGTGAAGTCATGGATTATTGGGAGGTAATGAATGTGTATTCTGCCACTTAGTAGTTGGTTAAGTGTGGTTTGTTTTTTTGTTTTTTTTGTTTTGCGGTATGTGGGCCTCTCACTGCTGTGGCCTCTCCCGTTGCGGAGCACAGGCTCCAGACGCGCAGGCCCAGCAGCCATGGCTCTCGTGGCCAGCCGCTCCGCGGCATGTGGGATCTTCCCGGACCAGGACACGAATCCGTGTTCCTTGCATCGGCAGGCGGACTCTCAACCACTGCGCCACCAGGGAAGCCCCCTAAGTGTCAGTTTTGTCATCTGTAAAATAAAGATATTAATACCAACCTCTCAGGACTATAATTGCAGAGCTAGTTCATTAAAAAAAAAAAATCCTTAACATTTGTTAGAACTAAGATTTAGTGAATGACCACAACGTGCAGGGTATTATGCTAGAATATTAATCTCATCCCTCACAACATTTCTGTGAGGATAGGTTCTACTGTATTACAGAGGGGAAATGGGTTTAGAAAAGGTTGAAAATAATTGCCCACAGTCTTAAGGCTGGAGACCAAAGTTCATCCTTAAAAAGAACCACATGCTTCTTTTGATGTACCATATTGGGAGATGAGATGTAAGTCGGTTTTTGCTATTATTTCTTTTTTTTAAACCTATGCTCAAGTGTTAAATGTAATTGTGGCACCATAATGTGATTTTTTTGGTGAGATAATTAAAAAGTTCTAAATTTGTGCCATGCATATCCTTAGTCCCCAGAATTTACTGGAGCTGTGACTAAATTCTACTAAACTGTGGTAAACACTTTAAAGAGCATTTCTATGTACAGTTTGACCACTAGATACTGCTTACTTCACAAACTGGTTCTTTTTCCTAGCCCAGACAGTTTTTAAAATTAATCTGGTAAAGTACAGGTTTGAAAACATTAGCACCTCAGAGAAAAAATTTTGAAGTCCATTTATCTTAATTTAGTCAACATTTTATTAAGAATATTTAAAAATTATAGATAAATTTTTTATAAAATACATTTTAAGAACCATGTTTATAATTATATGTAAATATTCTAAGCTAAATAAGGATTACCAAGTTACCATGTATACTTTTCTAGCAGTTTTCTGATGATACCTCTTGCCATTTAATATTAAATGTACCAAGATAAAGAAGGTACATGTATGTTTTTCCAGTGACTTGACCATTGGACACAAATTTCTCAGCTTTAACTTGGACTTTTCTTTAAACATATACATACAGAGTCTTTCCTGCTAATAAACAAGACCAAGCTATAAACACAGAGGTTCCAGTGATTATTTTTGGTCCCCTGCTCTTAAGTATGATTTGACAGCCACAGCTCACAGACGTTTGAGGAAATCTTCCAACACAAAAGAGAAAGACCAAAACAAATGAAGACAGGGTGAAAGAAACTGGTAGGAAAGAGATAAAATGCAGAGCCATAGAAAACATTTATTTAAAAAAATATATAATTAGGATGCTTAAGGAGATAAAAGATTTTACATTCATGAAACAAGAAAAATGATATTAAAATGGAACAATCAGAACATGAAAGAGCTCAAAGAAGCTCAAAATATGATAGCTGAAATATGTTCAATGGAGGGTTGGAAGAAAACATTAAGAAAATATAACCCAGAAGTAGAGCAAAGACAAACAAGTGGACAGTATGAGAAGAAAGAAATAAAATGGATCCGAGGGATCTAACATCCGACAATAGGTCTTCCAGAAAGAGAGAATAGAGAAAAGCTAGGAGAGGAAATTATCAAAGAAACAAACTGAAGATACAAATCTGCAGATTAAAAGCGGTCTCTCAGTACCCAGAATAGTGAAAGAAAAAAGACTCACAATAAGACATGTCATCATGAAATACCAGAATAATAGAAATAAAGAGAAGATGCTAAAAGATTGCAAAAAGAAAAGAAAAAAGTTCAAACACAAAAGAGTTGTATCAAAAGGACATTGCAATTCTCAGCAACACTGGATGCTCAGAGACATTGAGGCTATGGTTTCATAGTCATAAATGGAAAAGATTTTTAACATGGCGTTTTATACCTAGGCCCACTGTTGGCCAAGTGAGGAGTGTAGAATGGTAATTCTCAAATGTCAGTGTGCATTATCCTCACCTGGAGTGAAGTCATTGCTGGACTGTAACCCCAGAGTTTCTGATTCAGTAGGTCTGGGGTGAGGCATGAGAATTTGCATTTCTAACAAGTTCTCTGGTGGTGCTAATGCTGCTAGGAACCACACTTTGAGTACCACAGTAAAATGACATTTTCAGAAATGTAAGGTCTCAAAATTTTTACTTCCCATTCACTTTCTCAGGTACTACAGAATATGCCCTGTGAAAACAAAGGAGTAAATCAAAAAAAGGGAAAGCATGAGGTCTAGAAAGTAAGATATAACACAAGAGAGGAAAAAAACAACTCACAGGGTGAGGCCAAAGACTAGTTCCAGGATATAACTGGACAGGATGTCCAGAGAGCAACTAGTCCAGACTGGAGCAGAGGTCAGGGTCCAGGGAAGATGTTGCCAAGAGAAAAAAAGAAACAGACAGACAAACGGATTATTCCAAGTTTGACCATGTAGAAGATTGTTGAGAGGTACTCTAGTGCTGTAGAAGTGCATAAAAAGACCAAGACAAGACAAATGTTGAAGTGATGAGAGTGGATAGTCTTGCCTTGTTTTTTGACCTTGCAAGGAGGAAAACTGTTTCTGTGTGTGTGTGTGTGTGTGTGTGTGTGTGTGTGCACGTGCGTGTGTGTGTATGGTATAAGTTTTTCATAGATGCTCTTTATCAGTTAAGGAATTTCCTTCTATTCCTAGTTTGCTAAGAATTGTGTCATTAAGGTGTATTTATTTAACCTTGTATTAACCATCAAACATTGTTAATTCTACAGAAGCAGAGATTGATATTCGTTTGAGAGAAGAATTTTCTAAAATGTGTTTTGAAACACTGCTCCAGTTTTCCTTCAGCAATAAAGTCACAACACCTCAAGAAGGCTACATCTCACGGATGGCACTCTCAGTGCTTCTAAAGAGGTCTCAAGATGTACTACATCGTTATATAGAGGATGAAAGATTAAGTGGTAAATGCCCTCTTCCAAGGTATATGTATATATGTATTTTTTTAATTAAAGAAGGAAATACACTGTCATAGTTATTAATACTTTTAAAAAGCTCTGGAAATCAAGTGTTTTCATAAGTGATCCGAACTTAACCTGAGGCTGTTTATAATTTTATTTATCCCATACAGTGTAAATATTCATAAGTTTTGCTGCAGATATATTACTGTGTTTTATTATGGGGTGCTTTTTCATACTGCTCATGGAGGTTAAGTAATATATGGTATATATACCAAATTACTTATTTTAATTCGAAAAAAATTGAATTCTAAAATATATCTTCTCAAGGATTTCTGGGTAAGGACTTGTGGATCTGTATGAACACATGATCGTGAATCTCTCTAGAGAGAAAATAATAGATAAATCATACTTTATGAACTTCCTAATTTGTTTTACAGTTATTTCTAGGTTTCTCTGTAAGTCATCTAGCCATATCTTAGATCTTCTTTTCATCTAATTTGCTTAATTAAGCCCTTGTACCTAAACTGATTTGCTTCTCATGTAGTCATGCCATGCCAGTTGAAGGGGATCTAGGTCTTTCTGCTAAGCTAATCAAAGTTGGGGTATATATCAGAATTCATCAAAAAATACAATCATAAATTGCAGTTATGTTGCCAATCTATTTTTTTTTTTGCGGTACGCGGGCCTCTCACTGTTGTGGCCTCTCCCATTGCGGAGCACAGGCTCCAGATGCGTAGGCTTAGTGGCCATGGCTCTCGGGCCCAGCCGCTCCGCGGCATGTGGGATCTTCCCAGACCGGGGCACGAACCCGTGTCCCCTGCATCGGCAGGCGGACTCTCAACCACTGTGCCACCAGGGAAGCCCCTCCAATCTATTTTTTAATGTGTAAGTTAGAGGTTAAGGCAAAGCAAATGAAGCAAACAGAAAATAATATTGGAAGACAAAGTTATCAAAGTCAGGAAAGAGTTAGGAAAATCATTCCAGGTCCCATCTCATAAGGCAGTAAATCAGTAACCCTAAGTCTTTGTTTACATTCTTATTTACTTAGAATAAATCTCCAGAGTTGGGATTGACCTGTCAAAAGATATAGACATTTTAAAAGGTTTTGATATATATTAAAAATTGCCTGTTAGAGACTTCTATCAGTTTATATTCTCCCAGGAGTATATGACTGTCTTTTCCCTCAATTTTTAGCAGTTTAAAATTATTTGCCATTTTATCACTTATTTTTTCTTTTTAAAAATGTGATGAATGAAGAAATATCCACATAGTAGTTTGCTTTTTTTAAATTTTTCTTTTCTTTTTTTAATTACCAATGCTTATTTGCCATTTGTATTTCTACTTCTAGCATCCACTGTATTTTGAATTTCTAGAACATAAATTATACCTCCTAGTGGATTTTATACAAAAACATCCCAAAGACATGTTAATAATTTGGTTATTGTCATGACTGAAAATTGATTTATTAAAATTGACCGCTGAAGCATACTTGGAAAAGCAGTAATGGAGTTGCCTTGATTGGAATATTTTTATTGGAGTATAAGATATTATTCGATTTCAGAAAGCAGCTTTCCTTCATTTTTTGTGTTTTAAGTGTTTATTGCTTTAAATTGAGTCTTATTTATAGTTGTTATATTGTATCATCCTGTGTTTGATGCAGTATTACTGCATTATTTTCTAAAAAGCTACACTGCAACACAATAAAATATTTGTATACTTACAAAGGGAGGCTTGAAATAGTACCCTGTCATAGTATTAGGAAAATCTTATCTGTTGAGTGATAACACAGATTCATACCAGGAGTAGGGTGTGGGGGAGGACTATAGAGCAGAAGAGATATATTTCTGCAAGGAGAAAGAAAGAAATCAAACTACTCTTGTTGGTCCTTTACTTCAAGTTTATTCTTCATTGCTAATGTCTCCAAACAGTGTCACCTTGGGGTTGATTTTGAGCATATTTCTTATTTGTTGTTTTAGAAAGTTAAATAAGTACTATTGTGATTTTAAAGATACTTTTCACAGCATGATAAAATATGTGAAGGGGGTAATAGTGATCTTTATTTCCCTTTAAGCTTTGGCAAATCTCTTTTAGTACTAATAAGTTAAAAAAAAAAAAAGAACTGCTGTAGAAGTTTTAAAAGCACATCTTGTACAGTGTTTTAATTTGAAGTAGTTCTATGAAATACCTTACTAATAAATTTAGATTTGCATGAGTAGATTGCCTCCCCCATTTTAATGTTGATAACTTAGAATAACTATAAATCTTAATTGCACACTGAAGTACATGTTAATGAAATGATTTTCTTTTATAAGAATTTAAAACTAATATTAACTTTGCATTGTTTCGTGTTTAATGTTTTCCAGAGTATGTCTATTTGTATAACTTAGTACAAAACACACATGGCATATCTTGAAATCTTGATGGAAATAATTTCCCATCTTTTTTTTAGGCAACAAGTAACAGAAATCATATTTGTCTTAAAAGCAGTCAGTACTCTCATTGATTCACTTAAGAAAACTCAGCCTGAGAATGGTAAGTGCTTGGAAACTCAGTTATTCTAAATTTATAACATTTATGTTCTATTTGTGTTGTATTTTTATACTACTATTAAGTTAACTGAGTTTTAGGAACATAACAGCTATAAGACATTTTTCTCCAGGCCTTATGACAACAAAGCAGCAAGTCCATTAGGATGTCAATTAAGTAAAATTACTTTGTAATGTTTTCTTTATTTTAAGCAAATTTTGCTGACTTTTTTCCCCCCAGCTTTGAGATGTAGTTGACATACAACCGTGTATAAGTTGAAGGTATACAACTTGTTGATTTGATACTTTTTTATATTGCAATATGTTTACCATGGAAGTGTTAGCTAACACCTCCATCATGTCACACAATTACCATTCCTTGTCTGTGCTGAGAACATTTAAAGATCTACTCTCTTAGCAACTTGCAAGTATATAACACAGTATTATTAACTGTAATCACCATGCTGTATACTGAATCCCTGGAATTTATTCATCTTATACCTGGAAGTTTGTACCCCTTGACCAACATCTACCCATTTCCCTGACCCTCCCAGAATTGGCAACCACCATTCTACCCTCTGTTTCTAGGAGTTCAGCTTTTTTAGATTCCACATATAAGCGATATCATAATATAGTATTTGTCTTTCTCTATGTGACATCTCACTTAACATAATGCCCTCAGGTCTATCCCATTGTCTCAAAAGGCAGGATTTTCCTCTTTCTCACGGATGAATAATATTTTGTTGTGTGTGTGTGTATATGTGTGTTTACAAATACATATAAATATACATATACACATGTAGCACATCATTATCCATTCATCCATTGATGGACACTTAGGTTGTTTCTATGTCTTGGCTATTGTGAGTAATGCTACAATGAACATTGGGAGTGCGGTTATCTCTTTGAGATCCTGTTTCCTTTTTCTTTGGACATATGCCTAGAAGTGGAGTTGCTGGATCATATGGTAGTTATATTTTTAATTTTTTGAGGAAATGCTATACAGTTTTTCATGGTGGTTGTACTAAATTACATTCCCATGCACAGGGCACAAGGCTTCCCTTTTCTCCACATCCTTGCTAACACTTAATATTTCTTCTTTTTTTGATGACACCATTCAAACAGGTTTGAAGTGATACCTCCTTGTGGTTTATTATTATTTTATTTATCAAGTACGATTGGTTTATAACATTATATGTTTCACGTGTACAACATTATATTTTTACTTGTGTATATACTACACTACTGTGCTCACCACCAAAAGTTTAGTTTTTATCCATCACCATACAGGTGTCCCCCTTTATCCATTTCACCCTCCCCCATCTCCCTTCCCTTCTGGTAACCACTACTCTGTTCTCTGTATCTATGTGTTTGTTTTTATTTGGTTTGGTTTGTTTATTATTTTTTTAAAAAATATTCCACATATGGGTGAAATCATACAGTATTTGTCTTTCTCCATCTGACTTATTTTGCTTAGCATAATACCCTCAAGTTCCATCATGCTGTTGCAAATGGCAAGATTTCCTTCTTTTTTATGGCGGAGTAGTAGTATCCCATTGTATATATATGTATATATGTGTGTGTGTGTGTGTGTGTGTATAGAGCATTGTCTTTAGCCATTAATCCGTTGGTGTTTCCATTTCTTGGCTATTGTAAATAATGCTATGATGACCATGGGATGCATGTATCTTTTCAGATTAGTATTTTCGTATTCTTCAGATAAATGCCCAGAAGTGTAATTGCTGGATCATATGGTAGGTCTAGTCTTAATTTTTTGAGGAACCTCCATACTGTTTTCCATAGTGGCTATACAAATTTACATTTTCACTGACATTGTATAAGGATTCCCTTTCCCCCCCACATCCTAACATTTGTTATTTTCTTGCCTTTTCAATAGTAGTCATTCTAATGGGCATGAGGTTATATTTCATTGTGGTTTTGATTTGCATCTCCCTAATGATTAGTCATGTTGAGAATCTTTTCATGTGCCTATGGCCATCTGTATGTCTTTTTTTTTTTAAATAAATTTATTTATTTTATTTATTTATTTTTTGGCTGCATTGGGTCTTTGTTGCTGCACGCAGGCTTTCTCTAGTTGTGTTGAGCGGGGGCTGCTCTTTGTTGAGGTGCACAGGCTTCCACTGTGATGGCTTCTCTTGTTGCGGAGCACAGGCTCTCGGTACGCGGGCTTCAGTAGTTGCTGCACGCAGGCTCAGTAGTTGTGGCGCACGTGCTTAGTTGCTGCGGCCTGTGGGATCTTCCCAGACCAGGGCTCGAACCCGTGTCCCCTGCATTGGCAGGTGAATTCTTAACCACTGTGCCACCAGGGAAGCCCCATCTATATGTCTTTTTTGGAAAAATGTCTATTCAGATCCTCTGCCCATTTTTTAATAGAGTTGTTTGTTTTTTTGTTGTTGAGTTGTATAAGTTCTTTATGTATTTTGGATATTAACCCCTTATCAGATATAATGATTTGCAAATATCTTCTTCCATTTGGTAGGTAATCTTTTCATTTTGTTGATAGTTTCCTTTACTGTGCAGAAGCTTTTTAGTTTGATACACTCTCATTTATTTATTTTTGCTTTTCTTACCCTTGCCTGGGGAGATATATCCAGAAAGATATTTCTAAGACCAGTGTGAATGAGTGTACTGCCTATGTTTTTGTCTAGGATTTTTATGGTTTCAGGTCTTACATTCAAGTCTTTAATCCATTTTGAGTTGATTTTTGTGTCTGGTGTAAGATAAGTAATATAGTGGTCTAGTTTTATTCTTTTGCGTCTGGCTGTCCAGTTCTCCCAACGCCTCTTACTGAAGACACTGTCCTTTCTCCACTGTATGTTCTTTGTTCTTTTGATGTAAATTAATTTTCCATATATGTGTGGGTTTATTTCTAGGCTCTCAACTGAATTCCATTGATCTGTGTGTCTGTTTTGCTGGCAATACCAGGATGTTTTGATTGCTACAGTTTTGTAGTATAATTTGAAAACAGGGAGTGTGATACCTACAGCTTTGTTCTTTTTTTCTCAGGATTGCTTTGCTCTTCAGGGTCTTTTGTGGTTCCATATAAATTTTAGGATTTTTTTGTTCTATTTCTGTGAAAAATATCATTGGGATTTTGATAGGGATTACATTGACTCTGTAGGTTGCTTTAGGTAATATGGACATTTTAACAATGTTAATTCTTCCAGTCCATGAGTATGGAATATCTTTCTATTCCTTTGCATATTCTTCAGTTTCTTTCACCAGTGTCTTATAGTTTTCAGTGTACAGGTTCTTTCACCTCCTTGGTTAAATTTGTTCCTAGGTATTTTATTCTTTTTGCTGCAATTGTAAATGAGACTGTTTTCCTAATTTCTCTTTCTGATAGTTTGTTGCTAGTGTACAGAATGCAACAGATTTTGTATGTTGATTTCATACCCTGAAACTTTAATATATTCATTTATTATTCCTGACAGTTTTTTGGTGGAGTCTTTAGGATTTCTATATAAAATCATGTCATCCAGAAATAGTGATAGTTTTATGTCTTCCTTTCCAATTTTGATGCCTTTTATTTCTTTCTCTTGCCTGATTGCTTTGGTTAGGACTTCCAATACCATGTTGAATAAGAGTGGTGAGAGTGGGTATTCTTGTCCTTTTCCTGATCTTAGAGAGATGGCTTTCAATTTTTCACCACTGTGTATGATGTTAGCTGTGGGTTTGTCATACAGCTTTTATTATTGTTGAGGTACAGTCCTCTATATCCATTTTATTGAGAGTTTTTATTAGAAAAATAGGCGTTGAATCTTGTCAAATGCTTTTCCTATATCTGTTGAGATGATCATAAGGTTTTTGTCCATTTTGTTAATGTGGTGTATCATGTTGATTAATTTGCAGTTGAAATTAATTTGTATCTCTGGAATAAATCCCGCTTAATGATTGTGTATGATCCTTTCAACTTATTGTTGAGTTCAGTTTGCTAATATTTTGTTGACAGTGTTTGCATTTATGTTCAACAGACATATTGGCTTGCAGTTTTCTTTTTTCTTTTTTGTCCTTATTTGATTTTGGTATCAGCGTAATGGCGGCCTTGTAAAATGAGTTAGGAAGCATTCCCTCCCCTTCTATTTTTTGGAAGAATTTAGGAAGCATTAGTATTAAATTTTCTTTGAATGTTTAGTAGAATTCACCTGTGAAGCCATCTGGTCCTGGATTTTTGTTTTTTTATGAGGTTTTTTATTACTGTTTCAGTCCCCTTGCTAGTGATCAGTCTATTCGGATTTCCTGTTTCTTCATGATTCAGTCTTGGAAGATGGTATGATTCTGAGAATTTATCCATTTCATCTACGTTGTCCATTTTGTTGGCATATAGCTGTTCATAGTATTCTCATAATGTTTTCTATTTTTGTGGTATCTGTTGTTATTTCTCTTTTTTTTTTTTTTTTAATTTTTTTGGCCATGCTGCATGGTATGCGGGATCTTAGTTCCCCAACCAGGGATCAGGCTCATGCCCCCTGCAGTGGAAGCACAGAGCCTTAACCACTGGACCACCAGGGAAGTCCATCTCCTCTTTTGTTTTTGATTTTATTCATCTAAGCCTTCTCTTTTTTCCTCAGTGAGTCTAGCTAAAGGTTTCTCAGTTTTATTGCTCTTTTTTAAGACGCAGCTCTTAGTTTTATTGATCTTTGCTATTGTCTTTTTAGTCTCTATTTCAGTTATTTCTGCTCTGCTGTTTATTATTTCCTTTCTTCCACTGACTTTGGGCTTCATTTGTCCTTTTCTAGTTCCTTTAGGTGTAAGGTTAGATTTTTTGAGATTTTTGTTGTTTCTTGAGGCAGGCCTGTATTGCTATAAACTTCCCCATAAATACCACTTTTGCTGCATCCCATAGATTTTGGAATGTTGTATTTTTGTTTCCATTTGTCTTCAGGTGTTTTTAAAATTTATCCTTTGCTTTCTTCATTGACCCAGTAGTTGTTCAGTAGCATGTTTCTTTAGTTTCCACATATTTGTGATTTTTCCAGCTTTCTTTTTGTAGTTGATTTCTAGTGTCATACCATTTGTGATCAGAAAAGATGTTTGATATGGTTTCAGTCTTCTTAAATTTATTGAGACTTGTACCCCAACATATGGTCTGTCCTTAATAATGTTCCATGTGCACTTGAGAAGAATGTGTATTCTGGTGCATTTGGATGGCATGTTCTGTATAAATCTATCAAGCCCATCTGGTCTAATGTTTCATTGAAGGCCACTATTTATTTGTTGACTTTCGGTCTGAATGATCTATCCATTGCTGTAAGTGAGGTGTTAAAGTCACCTACTATTACTGTGTTGCTGTCAGTTTCTCCCTTTAGATGTATTAATAATTGCTTTATATATTTTGGTGCTTTTATGTTAGGTACATACATATTAACTGTTAGGTACATATATATTAACTGTTATGTCTTCTTGATGAATTTTCCCCTTTATCATTATATAGTATTCATCTTTGTCTCTTGTTACCTTTTTTGGCTTGAAGTGTATTTTGTCTGATATGAGTATGGGTACATCCACTTTCTTTTGGCTGTCATGTGCTTGAAGTATCATCTTCTATCCCTTCATTTTGAGCCTGTGTTTGTCTTCAGAGCTGACATGAGTCTCCTGGAGACAGCATGTACTTGGGCCTTATTTTTTAATCCATCCAACCAGTCTATGTCTTTTGATTGGTGAATTCAATCCATTTACATTTAGGGTGATTATTGATGGATGAGGACTGAGTACTGCCACTTTATCTTTTGTTTTCTGGTTGGTCTATATCTCCATTGTTTCTCTTTCCTTGTGTTTCTGCCAGTTTCATTTGTTGGGTTTTTTATGATGTTTTTATCAGTTTTCTCCTTTTTTATGTTTTGAATCTCTGCTCTAGATTTATATTTTGTGTTTACCTTGATGTTTATGACATGTCTCATAGATGAAATATTTCTTTTTCTGCTGATAGCATGTTATTTGCCTATATAGGTTCTGTCCTTTTCCTATTCCCCTTTTGTGTTTTTTGTTGTCTCATTATCCTTTTTTATGTTGTGATTTTGTTACTAAATTAAAATAGTTATAGTTATTTTTTACTGCTTTTTCCCCTTTAACCTTCATGCTATAATTAAGTATTTAAAAGATTTTGTCTGTATTATCACCTTATTCAATGTTTTGTGTACTTTTACCTCTGTTTCAAGTAGAAGAGCTCCTTTCAACATTTCTTTTAAGGCAGGTCTTTGTTGATGAACTCCCTCAGCTTGTTTGTCTGGGAAAGGCTTTATTTCTCCTTCATATCTGAAGGATAACTTTGCTGGATAGAGTATGCTTGGCTGATAGTTTTTAATCTTTCAACATTTTGAGTATGTCATTCCATTCTTTCCTGGCCTATAGATTTTCTTATGAGAAATCTGCTGATAGCCTAATGAGTTACCTAATGGTAGGTTACCATTCTTTTTTCCCTGGATGCTTTTAAAATTCTTTCTTTGTCATTGATTTTTCACAGTTTTAATATGTCTTGGAGAAGGTCTTTTTGCATTGAGGTAATTAGCTGTTCTCTTAGATGGATGGACTTGTATATCCAGTTCCTTCCCCAGGTTTAGGAAGGTTTCAGCTATTATTTCTTTAAATAAACCCTCTGTCCCCTTCTCCTGGGATACTCATTATTCTGATATTGCTTTTCCTAATAGAGTTGGATAGTTCTTATAGAATTCCTTCATTTTTTAAAAATCTTAGCTCTCTTTCCTCTTCTACTTGTATTGATTTCTTGATTTCCATCTTTGAGCTAGCTAATTCTCTCTTCCATATGGTCTGCTCTGTTTCCCATATGTTCTTATGCATTCTTCATCTCATTTATTGAGTTCTTTGGCTCCAGAATTTGGGTTTGGTTCCTTTTCAGTTTCAGTTTCTTTGGTAATGTATTCCTCTGCTCATTAATATTATTCCTAAGCTCATCGAACTACCTTTCTGAGTTTTCTTGTAGCTGGTTGAATTTCTTTAGGACAGCTATTTTGAATTCTGTCAGTTAGACTGCAGTATTGTTTAATTTTAAGTTTGGTTTCTGGAGAACTTTCGTTTTCTTTTGTGATACCATATTACTCTGGTTTTTCATGGTGCTTGATGAGTTGTTCCTCTCATATATTTGAAGTAACTCACACCTCTTTTCTTTAGTAAGGCTTCTTTTTTACTTGACTCTAACAATTTAACAGGTTAGTAATTAGAGGACTTTCTTTTGTTTTTCAGTAGGTGGCACTATAGTACAAGTTTTTGGTTTCTCTTACCTGAGTTGCCTATGGTTATATTTGAGAAATGGCACTTTCCATCCACCACTGCCTCTGCTAGAGGTGTCGTCTGGTGCCCTTGTTGTCACTGCTTATGCTTTCAGGGTTGCTGGTACCTTGCTGCTGCCAGTGTCGCTGTTGTTACTGGTGTCGCTGCCTATGGCACTGAGATAGCAGGTGTGTCCACCATGTCTGGGATCTCCTGGATCCATGCTTCTGGGTCCAGTGCAGTGGGGACAGAGGGTGGTTGGGGTGAGGAGCTGAGGTCTTGGGTGCTTTTGCCACATCCAGGGTTATCAGTTTCATGGACGCTGCTGCTATGGGCCAAAGGGCCAGAGTCATATGTGCCTGCATGACTGGAGGGATAACGTTGCAGGCCCTGTTGTTGCCTAGTTCCCTGTAGCCTTAGCCACTGCTGTGGCTGAGAAGCTGGAGTCATGTGCATCACCTGCCCTGCTGCTACCAGGTTTTCTGAGGCTGCAGGCTTAGCTGCTGTGGCTGGGGATCTAGGACTGCAGGCACCACCTCCACTGTTTCCCTGGTCCTGCCTCCTCTGTGTGTTTCAGCCCATCCACTCTTTTTTTTGGCCACACTGCTTGTGGGATCTTAGTTCCCTGACTAGGGATTGAACCCAGGCCCTTGGCATTGAGAGTGCGGAGTCCTAACCACTGCACCACCAGGGAATTCCTAGTCCATCCACTCTTATGTATAGTTGTACAGATGTGTGGAATTCTCTGGAATCCTGGTGTATTGGGCAGAGATACTTTTATTGAGTTATGGATGTTTTACTAGTTATAGATTGAAGGGAAGAGACAAAGGGAGCTTCTCACACTGCTATAATCCTGACCTCACAGTCTGGCTGGATTTTTTTTAACTAAATTGGTCTGAATATAGATAATTTATATTATATATATATATATATATATATATATATATATATATATATATTATTTTTTTTAGATGTTGGGGGTAGGAGTTTATTAATTAATTTATTTAGTTTTGCTGTGTTGGGTCTTCGTTTCTGTGTGAGGGCTTTCTCTAGTTGTGGCAAGCGGGGACCACTCTTCATTGCGGTGCACGGGCCTCTCACTATCACAGCCTCTCTTGTTGTGGAGCACAGGCTCCAGACGCGCAGGCTCAGTAGTTGTGGCTCACGGGCCTAGTTGCTCCGCGGCATGTGGGATCCTCCCAGACCAGGGCTCGAACCCATGTCCCCTGCATTAGCAGGCAGATTCTCAACCATTGCACCACCAGGGAAGCCCCGATATTTTATATATTTTTAATGTAGAACATGACTGACTTTTTGGGGTTGTAGGAGGCTTCTGCATTTGTAGTGATTTATCATATAGGTATAAGAAACTTTGAATTATTTTTATAGCCTTTTCTCATTTGTTTCCTCTTTCTGTCACTCATTTCTATCCAATCCATTCTTACATTAATGCCAGAAATGATTTTTCCAAAAGTGTAGCTTTGGTCATTCATTTTTCCATCCTTGTAAAACAAAACAAAATAATCTTTTTCATTAACCATAACCTACCAAATACAAAGAGTACTACTGTCTGACTCCATTCTGTTCATGCTTTATTTCCCACTAGACTTCATATATCCTACTCTCTCACCAAACTAAAATTCTTAGTCTATCCAAGTATTCCTAGTCCTTTGCTCATTCCATTCTCCTGCCCATATCCACCCTGTTCAGATATCACACCACTTTTAAGCCTTGTTTTTATTCCTTAAAGGTGAGCAATTTCTTTTTTTGGTGAACTTGTAGCTCTTTTATGTGTGCCTTTGTCTTAAAGCACTCTGTTTGTATTATAGTTATACATGTACATGACTCATGCCTCTTAAAGTGTAAACTTCTTGACAGGCTATTTGAACCGTGTTTTATCCTATTTTGAATCCTTTACAAGACTGCTGCTCAAAGTGTGTGTGTATGTGTGTTTTTTTTTTGGACCAGCTACTGGTCCAGGACAAGATAAAGAGCTGGCATCAGAGTATAAGTCAATTGTGTCACTGAGAACACTGGTTCAGCTGACTTTTTATATAAGACTTTGTTATAGAAGGAAGTGTGTTTACTTACATTCAGGCACAAGCACCTTAGCAGATTGGCGCTTTAAGCAGCATTTGCGGAGCACAGGCTCCGGACGCGCAGGCTCAGCGGCCATGGCTCACGGGCCCAGCTGCTCCGCGGCATGTGGGATCTTCCCGGACCGGGGCACGAACCCGCGTCCCCTGCATTGGCAGGCAGACTCTCAACCACTGCGCCACCAGGGAAGCCCAGCATTACTTTTAATAACCAAGAAAAATTAGGTTCCTAATAAATGCCTAATAAGTGAGTCCCAGCATATTTGTTCCTGTCAGTTGTTACACAATTAAATACATATTTTTCTGTTTTCAAAATTCACTGACTGTTACTTTGGCCTAGAAAGCGTGAGTATTATACTGGATATTAAGAGGCAGTAGACTTGTGTATATTCAACCCAAAAGAAGGGGTAGAATTTCTAAGAAAAATTCTGGAACAGTGTCCTTAATTTATCCCATCAAGTTCAAATTTGAGTTATCTTAATAAAATGTTCTGGTTGAATTTTCAGAGAGGGAGACCATGCATTGATTTCCTGGAGACCAGTAAAATCTTTATTAGATCACAGGATAGAATTTGATTCTTAGAAATATGTTATACTTAAGAAATAAACAGGAACTTCTCTATTTTTCATGTTATTGCTATAGATGTATTAAATACAGCATATGTATTTCAGTGCATAGTACTTGCATTGTTTTTTATTTATTTTTTTAATGATCTTTAGATAGCTGTCAAGAATGTAACCAGAATTTGTATAAAGGAAGAAAAGGGAAGGAAAACTTAGTAACCTGCTTTTTACAAAGTCAATGGGCCATGGGTAGGGCAGCCTAGTAATGATAGATGATCTAACTAAATTAATGTTAAAAATTGTTTGAGTTTGAATTATACCTTTGGGCATATTAAGTGAAGATTTAAATTAAATGTAACCATAATGATGATGATGATATAGTAACATATTAAAATGGTATGATAAGCTTCATTATAAACAGAAAAGAAGAAGACAACTTAGAGAAGTCCAGGCCTTCCCAGCAGAAATATGTTGGACATGCTCATAGTCAGTCCAAAATTAATTCTAGGGGATGGCTACAAGGTTTGGAACCAGTGTTCACCCAACATTTGTTTAGAACATTTGTTATTTGTTTTAGGGTTTTCTAGTGGGAGAGGAGGCATTTGTTGGACTTATTTATCACATTACTTGATCTTTAATTAAAGATTTGAATAGGTAGTAAACATATACATGGTTCAGAAATTCAAAAATATTGAAAGATGTACAGGGAACATGTCTTTTCCCTGTTCTGTATCTGCCCAGCTCTTACATTACCGTAGTCAACCATTTTTATTAGTTTGTGGATCCTTCGATAAGTTTATTACGTAAATACAAAATACATATGTAGTCGGCCCTTGAACAATGCAGGAGTTAGGGGTGCTGACCTTCCAAGCAGTTAGATGGTTCTTCTGTATCCGGTGTTCTACATCCTTGGATTCAGCCAGCTGGGGATTGTGTAGCACTATAGTATTTACTGTGTATAAGCGGATCCACACAGTTCAGACCTGTGTTGTTCAAAAGTCAACTGCTCCAGTACACCCCCAGTTTTCAACACGAATTAATATGCATAATAGCCCCAGGTTTTACCTACTGTTCGGAACACTCTTCATATTTTCCACTTCATTAAATATCATGGAGATTCTTCCATATCAATACATACAGCTTTTTCATTGTTTTTCATAGTTAAATCCAAAGTGCCCATGAAGATCTATGGTTAGTTTTTTAAAACATTTTAAGAAATTTGAGTAGCTTCCCCTGAATTTAAGGTGTTATCTTAAATAATTTATTTTTGTATTTTCCTATAATAAACCAAGAATAAGTTTGGTCAGTTGACTATCTGGGCCAATCTAGATAGCTTTCAATCTATGCAGTCTTTTTTTTTCCCCCAGATTCTTTTATTGCAGTAAAATACATGTAACAAAACTTACTATGGTAACCATTTTTTCAGTGACATTAAATACATTCACAATGTTGGCAACCGTCACCACCAGCCATGTCCATAACTCTTTTCATTTTATAACTGAAACTCTGTACTTGTTAAACAATAACTCTCCATTCCCCACTTCTCCTAGCCCCTGGTAATCACCATTCTACTTTTTTTTTTTTTTTTTTTTTGCGGTATTCGGGCCTCTCACTGTTGTGGCCTCTCCCATTGTGGAGCACAGGCTCCAGACGCGCAGGCTCAGCGGCCATGGCTCACGGGCCCAGCCGCTCCGTGGCATGTGGGATCTTCCCTGACCGGGGCACGAACCCGTGTCCCCTGCATCGGCAGGCAGACTCTCAACCACTGCGCCACCAGGGAAGCCCACCATTCTACTTTTTCTCTCTATGATCTTGACTACTCTAAGTACCTCATATAAGTTGAAACATACAGTATTTGCTTTTTTGTGACTGGCTTATTTCACTTAGCTAATGTTGTTAAGGTTCATCCATATTTTAGTATGTTGCAGTTTTCCTTCTTTTTTGAGGCCAAATAATATTCCATTGTGTGTGTGTATATCTATATATCCATTCATCCGTTGGTGGACACTTGGGTTACTTCCATGGTGTTAGCTGTTGTGAATAATGCTGCTATGAACATGTGTGTACAGATATCTCTTTGAGATCCTGCTTTTAATTCTTTTGGGTATATACCAGAAGTGGAATTGCTGGGTCATATGGTAAATTCTATTTTTTATTTTTTGAGGAATCACCATACTGTTTCCCACAGTGGCTGTACCATTTTACATTCCCCCCAACAGTGAACAAGGGTTCTGTTTTCTTTACAGCCTCACCTACACTTGTTTTCTGTTTGTTTGTTGTTTTATAGTAGCTATTCTATTAAGCATGAGGTGGTATCTCATTGTTGTTTTGATTTGCACTTTCCTAATGGTTAATGGTGTTGAGCATCTTTTCATGTGCTTTATCGACCATTTGTATATCTTCTTTGGAGAAATGTCTATTCAAGTCCTTTGCCCATTTTTGAATTATTTGTTTTTTCTTTTGTTCTTGAAGCCTCTTTGCACCTCTGTGATCAGCAATTAGAGCACAGACCCCTGATATTTGGAGTATAGAGTCCTGTTTTCCCACCCTGGCCTCCCACAAGCTGCGTGCAAGCTGCTCCAGGAACACCTGCACAACTGCTTACCACATGGCTAGGAATAGAGGATGGGTAGCTGCTACTGTGCTAAGGGCTTAGATTGACGAAACTTAACTGCAATATACTATCCTGGTCTTCCTCTGGAAGTTGCAAGCCTTCAGTAGACTCCAGAGTTCCAAGATAGTTGCATCAAATTCTGCCAGTTCAGTTGTTGTCTAGGTGGGCAGACAGATTCCTGGTACTTACTACTTTGCCATTTCCCAGAATTCTCTCTATGTAATCTTTTGTTAAATGATTAGTGGAAAGCTTTATAGACAACAGCTGGAGCAGACTGTTTAAAACTACTTAGGCCATTGTTTTTTTAATGTTTCTTTTTTGTTGTTGCTATTAAGCAGCAAAATTCTTTTTACAAATGAAATCTGATGTGGATTTCCAACATACAAAACAGCTAAAAGCAGAGCAGCTCTGGCCTGACATTCCCTCCCTCACCAATACCCGTCAGCTCCACACCCCTTTTCTTCTTCTCACCTCCACTCTGAGGAAGCCCTTGTTGAGGTGGAGAAGAGATTAAATGAGCAGGTTAGCATTTCCCAAGATATGTACTAAGGAATGAATATTAATGATGAGGGATGTCAGTAGATATTGAATGGGGAAAAATTCCATAATCAAATTAATTTTGGAAACCTTGGATTGGATAAGAGTTAAACCTGTTCTTTAACTATGAACCTGTGTGAATTATGAATCCCCCAAAAGGAAGATTATATGTACAACATTTGCCAAACTTATTTGACCATCAGTTTTTTTAAAGAAGTAACTTGAAGGACACTAGTTTGAGAACCTCATTTCTTTATTCTATAGTGAAAGTCAAGATATGAGAAATTATTTGACTTGTTCAGGGACACCCAGCACTAACTTATTTCAGAAAGGTTTTTAGACACTTAGTTGACACTCAGTAAATTGGAGTGAAAAACGGAACCAAAGCTCGTTATGCGTAGTATAGTGTTCTTTCTTTTATACTACACTGCCTCAGCAATTTGAGATGCGTTCTGCCAAGTGCCATATACATATACTTTCTAAGAAAACTCTGTCATCAGGTTTTATCGTGTATTGCACTCTCAACAATACACACAGTACTTATAGGAAAATAGAAATGTAATATGTGATCTCAGAGTATAAGGAAATCACAAAGTAATTGTGATACAACACTTTTTTTTTTTTTGCTGTACGCGGGCCTGTCACTGTTGTGGCCTCTCCCGCTGCGGAGCACAGGCTCCGGACGCGCAGGCTCAGCGGCCACGGCTCACGGGCCCAGCCGCTCCATGGCATGTGGGATCTTCCCGGACCGGGGCACGAACCCGTGTCCCCTGCATCGGCAGGCGGACTCTCAACCACTGCGCCACCAGGGAAGCCCAATACAACACTTTTGTTCATTCACCAAATAACATATAACTGTACTAGCTGTTCATAATAGTGATGAGGAAGGCAGAAATGTCCCTCCCCACTACAGCTTAAACTTAGTCAGATACATTAAAGATTAGCAAACAGTGTAAGAGAAGAATGGATCTATGTGTGGTCATTTGAAGTTAAAATCAATATTGAGGACATTATTAGGAAAATTATTTAAGATATATGTATATTTTTAGCATATAACTGCATAAAAAGTTGAATTGTTTTCTAATTGTTCTTGAAAAGTACACTTTCTTCTCTGGCTATTATATTGAAAATGACAAAGGTTTGAATTATTCTGAGTTGTTTTTTTAGCTTCCAAGACCTTCACATATTGAAGTATCATTTTAAATGTACTTTGTCAAATTTGGTGGTATTGATGATTCTTCACACTGATCATATATTTTTCCCTCATACCTTATTAAATATTGCAGGAAGTCTTCCAAAGTTTAAAGAAAGAAAAGGTACAAGCTTGAGGAATTTCCATATTTTGGATTTTTTTTTTTTGCCTTGTGTTTAAAGGATTGTGTTTATGTTAACTGGATAATCTGCCATTTCAATCCACTCTTTTTTGAGGTTTTATACTTTTTGCATTACAGTTGATGGAAATACCTGGGCACAAGTAATTGCCTTATACCCAACTTTAGTAGAATGCATCACCTGCTCATCTTCAGAAGTCTGCTCTGCACTTAAAGAGGCACTAGTTCCTTTTAAGGATTTCATGCAACCACCAGCATCCAAAGTTCAAAATGGAGAATCTTGACCAGCTACAATAAATCTAAAGAAGAATGATATACAAAAATGTTTGCTCCTCAGTGAATTTTCTGTGAGAAGGACGTTTCTTACTACAAATAATTCTTGGCAGCTGTTGTTAGCCTCCTTTAAATTGTACTTACCTGAGTTAAGTAATTCATATTACAAGCTTACATGTCAACAAAGGTTCCTGAATGAGTAGCAGTGCAAGCCTTTAATAAATTAAACTGATGGGAGAGATAGTTAATACTACAGCATACCTGCTACCATATCTTCAGTTGGTGATTTAAAAGTAAGCTTATGTACAGTTTGTGGTGTATGTGTTAATGATGTACTTTTTAAAAAGAAAGAAAAGATATTTCATTTTGTCAGATTTATTAGGCTGGTGTTTTTGCACCCCTTTTCTAGTACAAAATTGTACTAAAATTTTATGCAAGATGGTACTGTAACATTCCATATTGTCTATAACCAGCCTTTGTAAACAAAGGGAACTGATATACTTGTGTGTATAATAAATGGTACAGTTCTGTATAAAATAGTTGCATTTATTATTTAAATTTTTAAAATATTGATAATGTTAAATGCTTGAAACTATTTATTACTAATACAAAATTGTTTGCTTACATTTTTACTTATAATTTGCCTTCTTAAGTGGCAGATATGCTTATCGTATGATCACGCAGTTAGCTTAATGCTTATTTTAAATGTATTTACTAGTGACTATTAAACATCTGACCAGAAAGGTCATGAGAACACAGCAGCAGATAGTTTATGATTTGCTGATATTGCAACTTTGAAGTATAGGTTATTATTAAAACTTAATATATTGAGATAAATTGTAGCACTATGGCTCCATCATACCTCATTTCTTTAAATATCTTTCCCAGATTTCACTTAAGTCTGTCTCTTTTTATATTTGCTGTCTGGATTTTAAAGACTATTTTATATTTCTACTGATCTTTTTTTTTTCCCCCACTGACTAACAACATTGATCACTGTCTTTGAAATATGACCCAGGCAAGATAATCTTAGATTTCCTAAAATTTTGCAGTGAGGTTTTGTTCATTTGAGTGCTTCATTTTGTAACATATTCTCAAGAAGCAAATAACTGTGCTAACCCACAAATATAAAATATGTGTGTATTCTAAAACAATGAGAAGTGTATTTTTAGAGGTGTGAAGCATTTAGAAGTACAGTAAACCTTCTGCCATGGAGTAAAATGCTAATTTTGTTTCACTTTCCTATCTTAGTGAAGAAGAAGAGGCTCTTGAATACACTAACTTAATTATTTCTTAAAAAACTGACTGGCCTAGCTCACTGTATTTTTTCTTTAATGGATTATGATATTATATTTTTCTTAGTTAAACTTTCATAATTATTTATGTGAAGACTCAAAGATGTTTAAAAATGATTATTCGTAAGAAATTACGATGGTCTTAGTATTATTTTAGTGTTCTGGAAGGCCTTTAATTTTAATAGAATTTATAAATTTCAGCCTCTCTAGAATAAGTATAAAACTACAAGAGGATATTAAAATTGAGTAATGAATTAGATACAATGTTGAGGCTGTTGTAATTGTGTATTTATTTAATTTGCACTAGTATCTGTAAACATGTGATAAGGTTTTTTTTCGAGGGGATGTTATTTTTCTTAACACTAATTAATGAATTTCTATTTTATAATTTCACCTAAAATTAAGGTAAAATATGGCATTTCCTAGTTTCTATCTTCAGCATTTCCTTAAAGAAAGTTGTGGAAAAAAAAATTCAATCTGTGTATTTAGTTTATTTTCTGTATTTGGATATGTTAAACTGGGAATTAGAAAAATCTGCATATCACTGATAAAGTGTTGAAATTGAATAAGAAGGGTAGTGTTCCAATTCAGTAACACGTTAAAAATATTGCCATGAATTTACATGAAGTAAAAATATGTCTGTTCTTGAGAAATAACAGATCAATTGCAATCAGAATAATTATTCTCCAGTGAAAGTTAGATGTGAGTCAAGGGTATGCAGCATATATTTATATAAACTGAGTAGTTTTAGCTAACATTGTATTAGTTTTCAATACTAGGACCATGCCCTACAGAAAAAAAAAAGGCATAAATATAGTGAATTTGTAAATACCATATAGTATGGTAATCATCCCAGTCTTAGTGACAAGCAAAGTGGGCTGCCCACTTCGTGGTATAATTTGACAGGGTTTTCCTCCCAGAATATCTCCTGCCGCCCCCAAGAATCACTACTAGCAATTCATTCCCTTGAGTCAAGGCTGCATTTTCTAAAATATCCTGATCCCTGGGGAGGTTAACACATTGCCCTTGTCTTGTTGGTATAAATTGCCTTCTTTAGTTACTAGAAGAACTGGGCTGTGTGAGATTACTATTGATAGATGCTAGAAGATTCAAAAAGGAAGCTCCCAAAGCTAAGATCATTTTATAGCACATTTGAGACTATGACTGGTCCTTGAAACAGTAGTAATAATGTCCTGTGGGATACATATTATAAATACAATGAGTTTTAAGCCTCACGTAATCACCTTTTGTCCCTGACAGTACCTGTCTTATATGGATTGCAGGACAGCTGGCATATGCCAACAATTGGATTAAAGTCCTTTTCTAGCTATTTTTTCCACTAAAAAGGAGACAAACTAATTTTCAACTTGAATAACTTACTTTTTAGTTTCCTATAATGCCAAAAAGGAAAAGGTCATTTTGTAGTTTCTTATTTCGTATTTCTTTATAAAAACTAGTGTTAAGTTTTGTTAGTTTTACTGTATACTTTTGTGAGTAACATTCATTTCTGAGAAGCCTGTTAGGTGCATAAAAGTCTGGCTTAGACCCACTTTTCACTTGCTTTCATTTAAAATTTTATTAACAGCTATGTTGTTTCTTACCTATTTTTCCCCTGTGTGATTATTATTCATCTCTTGCTATATTCCTTAAATTATATTTAGTACCAGAAGGAAGAGATGAACAATTCAGCACATATATTTTCCTGTGATGAGTAACATTCACTTAATTTAATTCTGTAGCAGGCCAATAACTAGGTTGTCCTTTCTCATTGTAACCTTAGAGTATTTTGTTCATCATCACAGTTTGGTACCTCTAGTCCTAGGTAACCATTGGGCCAAAGAGTCAACTCAAGAGTATTAATGAGGTTATCATTGTTACACTGTGTTAATGAATGACAGTGTAGTTATTATATAATGACTAATATATTCTTCTCAAATGTAGAATAATTCAGACGAGCAACCAAATCCTCAAGAGTCTGCTGTAGGTGATGTGACATCTGGCTAGCCAAGGCACAGTTCTTGTGATTCACAGTACCTGTGATTGCTATAGAAATTAATCATGGAGATGTAGAAGCCTCTGAAGAATTAATCTATGTCCAGGCCGAGAATGTTGTTGATTACTTTTTTTTTTTTAATGGAAAACTACCACAAATGTAGACAAAAATGGTCTCATGAAAGCATTGCCAGCAGCCTAGTATGTTCTTTAGATTTCTACTTATCAGGTTTGGCCTTTGGGGCAGATATGCTCATCTTGTGTAAAGTACCACATTTTACTATGCTTAGTGTTGCAGGGTTGTATTTATCTACATTATTAGAGTGAATTTTGCTTTTTTTTTTTTTTTTAAACCATTTGTGAGAAGAACCAGGAGTTCGTACCGCCTGGCGTGTTACCAATTTATATACTATGGGAAAGCAGTTTTTAATGCTTCAAAATCACTTGAATTAAATTTGCTTTTAATCTCTGGTAAGTAGAGTAGTGCTTTCAGTTTGAATGAAGAGTTTTTATAGATTGGGAAAGAAAGTTATAATGTCTATCTTATATAAAAACTATTTCAGAGGATTTAGATAAATACCAATTTCTTACAAATCTAGTAATTTTGAATGTCTAACAGTGTTGGCTCTCTTTAAATAAGGAGCATGTTGTGATCCTTTTGTGAATATAAACAACTCTTAGTAATCCTGAGGAATTGTGAGGCTGTGAGAAGCTGAGGCTCTGCCTCTTCTTTAGTTTCAAGCCTGTTAACTTTTCAAAGCCTCTGTTTTCTTATCTTTAAAACAGATGATAATGAGTTACTCACTCATTCTTTAGAGAAAACAAAATAGTTTGAATTTTGAGTTGATTTGGTAATGACATTCTTGGGGTAGTTGTTTGATAAATTTATTACTGTACTATTAATTGAGATCTTTGACTATATATTTTTCTCCCCTTTTCTCCTTTTTTAAATTGTATGTTTACCTTATTTCCTTTCTTATACATTCCCCTAGTTTCTCTTTTTCTCCTCTCATTTCTCTTTCATTCTCTGCCTCTTTTCTTCCAGGTTTTCTTCTAATTTCACCTATATCTGTTAAGAAGAAACAGAGCTGTTAGTGGTAGAGCCACTGCCAATTGCCTTTCTATTAAATGAGACTCTGGAAATACCTTCTACTTTGGCCACTGTTGGTTTTTTGCAAAGGTGGAGTCCCCCTGCCATTTCAAAATAGCTGAACAAGTTAAAGTAATATGTGGCTATAGCTCCTACCGTCTTTCCGAATCTACAAGATTCGGCAGCCAGGATGCTCACAAAATGAGATTGCTATAAATATGATGAATTCAGCAGCTAAACTTGGAACAATCATGTCTTTTATGTAAATAGAGAGATCATACCACTTTTCTCAAAAGGGAGTCTTTAGACTCATTCATGAGTTTTTGGTTTTTTTGTCCTTTTGGGGGGAGGTCTTTGTTTTTGGAGGCAGATACTTTGAACTATTTTATATTTATGTTATCTAAATATTCGTTGATTTATAATATTTGCATGGTGCCTACTTTCAAGGAGGACTTAGAAGCAGCATATTGCCCATGTATTTCAGCTGTTTCTATTTTTCTGTTGAAAGCAGTATTCTTTGATAGAAGACCTGGAATGTTATAGTACTCATCTTCAAGTCTTTCTTGGGTGTATTTGGTATCCATATGGTTGATGCTTGTAATGATACAGAGGTCAGTTGAAACATTCTTAATCACACTGGGGGATTGATTCTAGCCCCTCAGAAAAAAAGAAAATTATTGTACTCTAGAATTTTGATATCATTTTCAGTTGCTGCAAATGTGGCTATATTAAATTTTATTTTAAACATTCAATAAACAGTGCCACCAGGGAAGATCTGCTAAACCATGTCACCATTGTGGGAAACTGTTGCAATATAATACCAACTGCTCCTTTCCATGAACTTTTACTAGATGGAGAAAAACTCCAAAGCTATAATATTGCAATCTTATTCTTTTTATCTAGAAAAATAAAATATTAGACTTCAGACCCAACTGTGCAAATTGCATTTGCTTTCCAGCTTTTACTACCTCTGTGTCATAATTTTAACACATAACATACAACTCCTGTCTCTTAAGGCAGTTACCATATGGTGTTTATGTCAGACTGGATATATTTATCTAATTTTGTGAGATTCTTTTTTAGTTCCCGACACAGTTCTTGAAAGTAATACTGCTGTTGTTACACTTCCTCCTTGCAATTTTTATGTTGTTGAGATGTATCAGTTATGTATTATAATCATGAAAGTCTCTTGGCTTCAAACCCAAATTTTCTTTGTGGCCTAGGATAGATTTTTCGCAAAAACTGCATAGATACGGCTGTGATTACATAGATCCTTAATTTGCTTTACAGTTACCACTCAGCATGATTCTAGGTTTTTAATTATGTTCCAGCAGTACTAGTTTTCTCAGTATAACTTAAAGTCATAACCACTTTGAGAATTTACTTTCAGATCTGATAAATTATTCATTTTTTTTCTTTCATATACTTTGTTTGCATCCTCATCCCCACGAGGTTCAACACTTCAGTGACATCCCATGTCATTGCCTCTGTTTAAAGACTTCATAAGTGATTGAAACATTTGTATGAACTTGGAAAAACTTTCATAAAATATAATAATGGAGATGTGTTTTTGAGACCTTTGTTGAAACTATTAATATATGAAATGAAGAAAAGAATATACAGTCAGAAGGACATTATGAAATATCAGCAGTTTAGAAAGAAAGATTTATAACTTAAAATTTTAGGTCAAGTAAAGAACATAATCCTCATCTGGATTAGACTCTCTTAATTATCTCTTTAGTTTTATGAGCACTCCTATTTATTTATTTATTTTTTAAATTTATTTTATTTATTTTTGACTGTGTTGGGTCTTCGTTGCTGTGTGCGGGCTTTCTCTAGTTATGGAGAGCGGGGGGCTACTCTTTGTTGCGGTGCGTGGGCTTCTCATTGCGGTGGCTTTTCTTGCTGCAGAGCATGGGCTCCAGGCTGCAGGCTTCAGTAGTTGTGGCACAGGGGCTCAGTAGTTGTGGCTTGTGGGCTCTAGAGCGCAGGCTCAGCAGTTGTGGCGCTTAGGCTTCATTGCTCTGCGGCATGTGGGATCTTCCTGCACCAGGGCTCAAACCCGTGTCCCCTGCATTGGCAGGCGGATTCTCAACCACTGCACCACCAGGGAAGCCCTCCTATTTATTTTTAATTTAGTGAGGCTAATTTTGAAACTGCCTACCTATAGCAATGACAGACCATCCCTCCACCTCTCAAAGACAAATAATTTGTTTTAAAATTTCCTTCTTGAAAACCTGGCTTGCGTAATAAATGTATTCTGAAAGATTCCTCCATAGTATTTACAGAAGTTAAGTGTAGTTATAGTAATTTTTCTAACTTCTAATTTTAATCATCATTTCTGGAGGACCTAGTATGTGTCAGCCAGGGCTTTGCCTATATTATTCCTTTTAATTCTCACAGCAGTTCCTGCAAGGAAGGTATTAATTTTACTCATTTTAGAGGAGGAAGTCAAGGTTTAGCGGGTCAAGCGACTTACTTAGAGACACATAGCTGAAGTCCCTGAATAAGCATCTCTTATTTCAAAAGCAGTTTTTTCTACACCATGCTAGATTCACGTTTTACAAAAATGATCCGCACTTCATTAAAATCCAAGCCTTACTGAAGTAAATTGAAATGCTTTTTAGACAGTTACTATTTCTATGAATAGGAATTGGGACAAAAACACTTGAACATAACTATGAAGTACTGTGAAAAAAAGATTTGTCTAATGACTGGGACCTCCAGAGCTGCACTGGGTTTTTATTTGGTCTGAGAGTTTAAAACATCTTACTGATTTGTAGTTTGTTATAAGAGGTTATATTATAACCAGTAGCTTAGTGGTTAAGAGCCCAGAGTTTGGGGCTAGACTTCCTAGATTCAAATTTCAGCACTGTTACTTACTAGATGTGTGACCTTGGGTTAATTAATCTGATTTGGCTTCCTCATCTGTAACATAGAGTTCATAGTAGTGTTTAACTCATAGAGTTGTTTATTAGGATTTTAAAAAGGAGTGTTGTGAAGAACTGTCCCAGGGCACACAGTACCTGGTGGATGTTACATAGAACAAAAATTTTGGCCCACGTCATTCAAGAAATGGTCAGAAAACCCATACCTTCTCACAAAAAGATAGTTTTTTTGTCTTTTACTGGACAACCACAGCATAGTGAGAACCTACTATTGTGTATATTCATAACTGTATCCTTGCTGTATGGACAGAAGTCACTGGGGGCTTCCAGGTGCTGATAGCTAGTTGGGTCCAAAGGATATTTGAGGGTATTTCAGGTAAAGACAAATAATGCGAGCAAGGCATATATCTGAGATATGAGGAAACAGAGAGAGTACATTTCGATGTGTTGTGTGAAACAAGGTTGATGGTAAAGGATTGAGGCCCGTTCATGAAATTCCTTGAAAGCCAAGCAGAGTAATTTAGATTTGAGGTGGCAGGAGTTTGGAGTGATTATTTTTAGGAGTATATTATGAAACTAAGGAAGATAAACTTGCAGTTATAAGCAGGATAAAGTGGAAGAGGTATAGAGTAGGGAGAGCTAAGGTAGGCTACAGCTGTTGCAATTTTTCTGCTGTGAGGTCATGGTGAAGGATTGATAAGGTGAGCATGCTCACATTAGGAAAGGAAAGGATGATTAGATTCTGGATATTATGGGTGGAGGAAAAGAAAGAGTTGATAACAGCACATTGTGTCTGGATGATGAGTACATTGGTGTCAACACTGTCAAAAACAGGTTAATTGTGGAAAGGAATCTGATACAATTAGTGTAATGACTAAATTTATTTGGAAATTTTATTGCTCTAATGTATCTGTATACTGTAGACCAAATAACTGTTTGATGACCATTTGAATATCTGGACCATTATGACAAATGACATTTGCTATGGTGGAGGATAATGTGGTCCAGTGTATAGTGAATGAGCAGTGGGGGATGACGGCCATGGCAACCCAATCATTGCTTATGGGAACAAGGTGGTGTGAATCATAAACTATTAGTGAAGTTTCTACAGACTTTGTGGTAAACATCACTGTGATGCAGTCAATTTTGTCAACTTTGTCAAGTAAGGCACTTAATTGCAAGTATGTTCAATATATACAAAAATACATATTGTTAATTGGAAGTAGTTCAGATTGGACATCGCAGGCAAACTGCCTTTAGCAGTTGCTTTAAAATGCGTACAAGCATGACATTGAGATCGGTCAGTTTGTGGGCATACCCAAGTATATTTTATTTTTATTTATTTATTTTTGCTGTACGTGGGCCTCTCACTGTTGTGGCCTCTCCCGCTGCAGAGCACAGGCTCACGGGCCCAGCCGCTCCGCGGCACGTGGGATCTTCCCGGACCGGGGCACAAACCCGTGTCCCCAGCATCGGCAGGTGGACTCTCAACCACTGCGCCACCAGGGAAGCCCCCCAAGTATATTTTAATGAATTCCCTGATGGTCCAGTGGTTACACTCTGTATTTTCACGGCCAAGGGCCTGGGTTCTATCCCTGGTCAGGCAGGGAACTAAGATCCCACAAGCCAAGTGGCACAGCCAAAAAAGCCCAAATAAACCAAGTATATTTTATTTTCTTAATTTGCATATTACAAATTTTGTTTTGAAACATGTCAGGCAGGATGCCTTTTAATTTGAAAATTTGTTCAAGAAATTGTGTCCCATCACCAATACTATATAGAATAGAAATGAAAACCCAGTGTTACGTAATCTTTAATTTGCATGAAATTCTTTGGCTGAGAGGATGTTATCAAAATTAGATTGTGCTGGTTTAAAGGAATAGAAAACGTACTTGTCCAAAAAGCACATGGATGTCCCTTGTGCGTAGTTTGGAGTCTGGACCTCAGCTCTCTGGCCTTCGTGAAGGGATCAAAGTCTCCACGCAGAGTCAGTTCCAAATCTGAACACACTCTTCAGTTCCTCCATTCCTTACTTTTGTTATGTGGTCTGGATTTTCAGGAGCGTGATGACTAACAGTATTGCCAGATTTAGCAGATAAAAATATAGGACGCCAGTTAAATTTGAAGTTCAAATAAACAATTTTTTGTGTGTGTATGGGACATACATATACTAAAAAACTATTCGTTTATCTGAAATTTGAATTTAACTAGACGCTCCATATCTTAACTGGCAACCCCTGTTTACTTTTTCTTCACAATGATTTGTTAACTTCACAGAAAGTCTCAAAATGGGAGACAAAAAGTAACTTGCCTGGCCCCGAAGCAGATGGGGCTTACGGCAGTCGGCCTTTTCCCAAACTTGGCCTTTAAAAAAAAAAAAAAAGAAAAGAAACCACCCACAAGTCCCAGGAGCCTGCGCGTTAAAGTAAGCCGCGCAGCAGCTTTCCCGCCGGTTTTCTGCGTAATGTAGCACGGCGGCCACGCCGCGGGGTGGAGCGCATGTGGCGGTGTCCTTGCCGGATGCGAAAGGAGGTGCCAGAAACTTTAAACCCCGGCCAGAAGACAACGTGTCCACTTAGACGGCGGTAAGTGCCGCCATTTTCTTTGCGGGCAAAGACTGAGAGAAGTTAGGGGCTCCTCTTTGCCCCGTAAAGCGGATTGGGGGGAATGGCCCACGGCCTCAGCACTTTGGTGACGTGGAATCGGGGTCCCCCCCTTTGGGGGCTGATTTCTAGTGACACGTCGAAGTTTTGCCAAGTCGGGGAAAAGGGACGCCGCCTCGGTCCCGGATGTAAGATGGCGGCGCGGGGGGCGGCCTGGCGGGGCGGTCACGTGGTGGGAGTAGCGCGTGAGCCTCCTTAAGTGATCTCTATGGTTCGTCCGGACTCACTGGAGCAGCGGAGCGCGAGACGGGGCGTGTGTCCGCGCTCGCCGGCTGCTGCCGCTGCCACTGCCACCCATGCCGCCGCCCGGCCCGGTTTCAGTTTTACGGGGTTTTTGTTTGTTTTATTCTCGCCTCCTGCAGAGGTGCACGAGATTTCCCCGAAGGGTGCTGGGGAGCCGGTGGCCTGGGGACTTCTGGGCTGTGCCGTGGTTTCTGGTTGCGGCGCCGGAGTCGGTGTTGCCTGTGCGGGAAGCGCTCCGGCGTTCTCCCGGGCGGAGAGCCGGCCTCGCGCGGGTGTAGGGAGCGCGGCAACGGTGGGGGCCCAGCCGCCGCCCAGCCCCCACCGCAGGGAGGGGAGCGGGCGGCACAGCCCGGAGACGTGGCGGGAGCGCGACGGGCGAAGCGCGGGAGCGCTGCTTGCTGCCTCTCGGGGACCGTCCAGGTCCCGTAGGCGTCTGCTGTGCTTTTGCCGCCCATTTCATGCTTTCGAGTGGCCCGGGGGACGGCGTCCCCTCGGGGCGGCGGAGGGAGCGGGTGCCTCCGCTAGGACCCCTCCGCACCTTTTCTCTTTCCAGAGCTGTCGGTTACGTAGAGGACGCCGGCCCGGCCTCCCCCGGGCGCCGGCGCCGCTGTGATGCCCGGAGCTCCCGGGGCACGCCTGGTGCGGCCGAGCGGCTCGGCGCTGGGCGGGGTCTTGCGGGCGCGGCGGGGAAGGGCAGGGGCGCCGGGCCGACGTCGGCGGCTGAGGATGGACGAAGGAGCGCCGGAGTCGCTTCGCTCGCCTCAGCGTGGTCCGGTGCCTCCCTGACACCATGGCCCTGGCTGAGGTAGTAGTTTGTGCTGTTGGTCGGGTTGTGACATTGCCCGCTGTGGAGATAACTGCGCAAGCTACTGCCTTGCTAGTGCTGGTGATGCTCAGCGCCGCGGAGGACAATGGCTGGGAATCCCCTTTGTTTTCCGGGGCGCGGGGGCAGCCCGCCGAGCCCCGGCAGGGCCGGCCACCACGGAAACCGTTAGTTGTACATTTTCCCGGAGGGAGGAAGGGACTGCGGGGAGAGGGGTGGACGGGGACTTTTGTAAAGCTGGGGAAGACCTAAGTCTTTGGATTCGCTATTTGCTCGAAAAGGAAGGAATGCAATTGTGAGAGAGATTGACACATAACTTTTCCACCCTAAATAATTTTACCGCTTCTTTCAGTAGTTGATGCAAGATTTAGTTTGTACCTATTTTACTTCATTCTTTATCTGTGGGTCGGAGTGGTGTGAGGTATCTTGTGCAGAACTGGCATTAGGGGCGGAATAGTAGACCCATTAATTATAAAGTTTATGCCTTAACAGTTCAAATCTGTTTTTTTTTTTAATATGTTCTCTCGGTAAATCTAAGAGTTTTTAAAATGTGTAAACCCAAAGCAATTAAAAGTTTCTGTTTAAACTTTGCAACTCTTTGAATAAGAAGATTGAATTTATAGTTAAATGCACTATTGAGATTTTTTAATGTATGAGGCAAATAAATTCTCTTTACAGTGTGCTGTGCTTTTTTTTTCTTTCTTTTTAGTTTAACTTTGGGGGCTCAAATTCTGCCGGTGTGGTGGGATTTTTTGGCTTTTGATTCTCATGTTGTAATCATTTATATCATTGCATTTCAGTGTGGGAGAAAAGGATCTAGGTAGGAGCTAGAAGTGTGGTTTCTGGATACTTTGAGTTTAAAATCTAAGATTGCCCATTTTGATTTGTGAGGGACCACTACGCCAAGCAGGAAGATCCAATTTTTATTAAAAAAAATGTAGTTTGGAAAACTAATGAAATTATTCGGTATTTCAAATACCCTGAAGTCTGGGTGGAAAAGATGATTGTATTTCTAAAATTTTAATTTCACTGAGAGAAATTGGTGGTAAATTTTAGTACTTTTCTTAGAAAACTGATCCGGTTTTGATTTGTGCAGAATAATTAGCTTTGTGATGTAATCACAAACATTCTGCGGTTTAATTTTTGATGCATAATTGAAAAAAACTAAGGCAATTCTTTACTAAGAAAAAGGCACATATAAGGAGAAAAAACTAAAGCCAACCGAATCCTTTTTGTCCCCTTCAGGAGGAGTTTGATGCTTTCGTAATTCAAAAGTTATCTAATAAGTATGCCTTGGTTTGGTTTGGTTTAGCTTTGAGAGAGAACCTTGCTCAATCTGATCTCATCTGGATGGAGCTGCCTCATTGTGGGAAGGACAGTATAGAACCTTATGTTGAATCTTAAAATGCATAAAATATGTGAGCGTTGGCTCTTGGAGTTTGCTTTCTTGATATCAAAGAAAATTCAGGTCTTTATTAAAAGCCAATTCTTTTAAATGATGAAAATCTTTGGGTGCTACGTCAAATCTTGATTTATGGAGAAACTAATAAAATTCTAATTGTAGTATAATAATTTTCATTTTCCAAAATACTCCATTCAGCCAGCCATGCTAATTCTCATCCGACAGGTCATCTTTCCCACTACGCTTTTTAACATTTTATAGGGGATCAACAGTTGTTAATTTGTGCCCAAAAGTATTACAGATTCTGCCAGTAATTTATTGAACTTTAATGGATCAGCAGATAGGAAGCTGAAGTATACAGATAAAGTATTCACAGTTTATCTTCTGCTTTTAAAGTAAATTTCATCCAGAACTATATGTTGCCCACATAGTAGGAACATTTTGTTGTTGGATATAAAGGTACTTCTATATGTTATTCTTGTTTGCTAAATTACAAGAGAAAATACTGCCCTCAGCCAACTTGTTTTTAGTACCATAGTTATATTTCTGCTCTAATCTCCAGTATTAAAAATTAGCCTTTCACTTTTGCATTTCACTTTTACATTTCTGTACACACCGATGAAAATTATCTACTGAACATTTTTACTGTTGACAGTTTCCTACAAGATGAATTTGCCTTATCAAAAGTGCAACTTTCCAATCTTGATGTTTTTGACATTTACTTGGCACAATTGACTTTTTTGTTGATCCGTTGTCAGGCATTTAAGTAATTTGTATTAGCAAAAAGCCACAGATGGGAAAGAATAAGGCAGTGTTTGGGTGTGCTCAATAAATACCAGATCAAAGGAAAGCTCAGTTATGGTAATAACATTTTAATAAATGTCATCCTCAGTTATTGGAAATGTAGATGTTAATTTTGTGTATGGGACACCTGGAGAAGATTCTTGGGAAGCAGTTTTGCTTCAGGCCCCAAAGTCAGAATTCCTGATTGTTAATCTTATATACTAAAGCTTTTGTTTATAAGCTGTTTAAACATAACAGTTGCCTTTTGGTAGGTGGGCCAGGGTGTACTCAAGACATTGTGTCTGTGGAGTGGCCCCAAAGAATTCTTGTCAGAGGAGCCTGACAGCAGAGAGATGCTCTTCAGTGTATGGGAACTAGGTGCCAGGAAGGCTGGGATTTCTTCATGGCTACCCATCCTTTCTCCCTCTCGTATGTCACATCTCACCTCCTCCATAGTGGGAGGGTGGGGGAGAACTGACAGGAGAGGTACTACTTCCCCCACTGAACACTCCTTCTATAATTTCTGCAACAAAAGGAAAATAGGACAGTTGCCTTCAAAAGTGAATTAGGCCAGATCGGTAATACCCAAGAGGACAATTATGGCCATTGTCGTAAAATCTAAAAAGTCATTGGTGCCACTGAAATCTAGACAATTCAGGCAAAAATATTAAAATCACTTGAATGATTGTCTAACACAATTCACTAAGTGTTTTTGTTAGGATATTGCTGTTAGGCACCATGGGGAAAGCAGAATAATTGTATGGCTACGTCACTGCCCCGAAGGTCAATGCATTTAGAAAAGGTAGAACATGAAGTGCCTAAGAATCAAAATGTGGGCAGGTGAGAAAAGCATTAGTGACCTAGGTTACCTTTGAGACCTGGCAGAAGAAAAAGTGGGTGAAAGAGCTGAGGGGAGGGAAGTACGGAACACTTAGAATAGATCTTGTAATTTAGATGTCTTGATGTTTGTTGTCTCTAGTAGTCATTCTAAAAGTGGCATTGGAGTCTTGGAGATGAGCATTACAATTGTGGTTGATATTCAGTGATACTCTGGCTGTCTTACCTTTTAGCCTTGTATTATCTGCTGTAATACGTTGAGTTGTTTTCTGAATTTGTTTAAGAGAAATATTAGTTTTACATGGACTAGAGTATGCTTTTTTTATCTGAAGTTGAGAGTTATTTTTTGTTGTTAGATTTTCATTTTGCAGTTATCTTTCTTTAAAAGCGCTGTTCTGTGCACATGTAATGGAATTGTGCCTACACAGACTTCTGGGCACTAAATTTGTGGATAGGATCCTTTTAAACTGCACCGTTGACGCCCAACAGTACAGATTTGGTTATGAACAAACAAACCCAAGATAGGAGCCTTGTGTTGATTTTACAGGGTAAGTTCCTAGCTCTTTCTTCTTATTCCACCTCAAACAACTCTTTTGAAAATATACCGTTCTGTTTGCCTTTAGCTGGGTTTCAAATATAATTGAGAGTGTTAGTTCCGTTATTATGTAATCGAGAGTGTTTTATCATGAAGGTCAAGGTTTCTCAGAAGGCCAAATAGTGTCAAATGTCACAGAAAAGTAAACTAGGAACTAAAAAGTGTCCACAGACACTGGCAGTTTAGATCATACATGTAGTTGTAGCGCTGTTTTCTGTTATAAATGAATAATCTCTAATTGCTCTCTGGTGGAGTAACAGACTACAATTATGTGTGTTTCATACTGCTTTGAACTTGAACAAAAATGTATTAAGATTCCTGGGACTTCCCTGGTGGTCCAGTGGTTAAGACACCATGCTCCCAATGCAGGGGGCCCGGGTTTGATCCCTGGTCAGGGAACTAAGATCCCACATACCGCAGCTAAGCCCTCGTGCTGTAACTAGAGAAGCCCACGTGCCTGTTCTTTTTTTTAATTGAGATATAATTGACATATAATTTTATATTAGTTTGATGTGTACAACAATGATTTGGTATATGTTTATATTGCAGAATGATCACCACAATAAGTCTAGTGAACATCCATCACCACACATAGTTATAAGTTTTTTCTTGTGATGAGAACTTTTAAGATCTGTGCTCTTAGCAACTGTCAAATAATAACATACAGTATTGTTAACTTTAATCACAGTGCTGTACATTACATCCGCATGACTTAATTATTTTATAACTGGACGTCTGTACGTTTTGAGCACCTTCAACCCGTTTTGTCTACCCCCCACCCCTTGCCTCTGGCAACCACCAGAATAACTGAATTCAGTTGTTTAATTTTATTTTTTAGATTCCACATATATGTAAGATCATATGGTATTTCTTTTTCTCTGTCTGACTTATTTCACTTAGCATAATGCCCTCAAGTTCCATCCATTTTGTCACAGATGGCAAGAGTTCATTCTTTTTTATGGCTGCATAATATTCCATTGTATTTATATATGCCACATTTTCTTTATCCATTCATCCATTGATGAAGACTTAGGTAGTTTCCATATCTTGGCTATTGTAAATAATGCTGCAGTGAACATGGGGGTTCCTATTATCTTTTTGAGTACATGTTCTCATTTCTTTCAGATAAATACCCAGAAGTGGAATTGCTGGAATTGGTAGCTCTATTTTTAATTTTTCTATACTGTTTTCCGTAGTGGCTGCATCTGTTTACATTCCCACGAACAGTGCACAATGATCTCATTTTCTCTACATCCTCGCCAACACTTACTTCTTATCTTTTTGATAATAACCACTCTAACAGGTGTGAGGTAGTATCTCATTATGGTTTTGATTTGCGTTTCCCTGATGATTAGTGATGCTGAGCACCTTTTCATGTCCTGTTGGCCATCTGTGTGTCTTCTTTGGAAAAATGTCTGTTTGGATCCTCTGCCCATTTTTTAATCAAATTGTTTGTTTTTGCTAATGAGCTACATGAATTCTTTATATATTTTGGATATTAACCCCTTTTCAGAAATATGAGCTGCAGATATTTTCTCCCATTCGATAGGTTGCCTTTTTGACTGTTCTTTAGGAATAACAAACATTTATGTCTTTTGAGGAGAGAAGTTACACAAGGGGAAAAGAAAATTGCACACACAAAACTTGAAGGAGGTGGTAGGGGAAGAAAGATTGCTTATTAATGAGGAGATAAGACTGTTGGTAGGTGGATAGAGGAAAAATGAGAGGGAATATGGAGATTCAGGATTGAATATACAATAGAAAAGGGATAATTGATTGGGCAAGATCCTGTGTTGTTATACTGTCTACTCTGTTTTTGTGAGGAAACTCTATATGTTAAAAGCATCCTAGCAGTATGTTTGCTGTTTTATCTGTAGTAACATCTGAAAACATTTGAAAGTGCTTTAGAGTAGGGGTCAACAAACATTTCCTGTAAAGGGCCAGATATTAAATATTCTAGGCTTTGTGGGTCATATATGGTCTTTATTGCATATGCTGCTGTTTCTCCTCCTTTGCTTTCTTCTTTTTCTGCCCCTCCTCTTCCTTCTTCTCCTTCTTCTTCCTCTTTAAAAGTGTAAAATCATTCTCAGCTCATGGGCAATACTAAAATCAGGCCATAGGCCAGATTCGGCCTGCAGGCCAGTTTGCTGACCCCTGCTTTAGAACTTAGCTATCCTGATAGAACATTTGGTTCCACCCTTACCCCGCCCCCCTTTCTCTCATTAAGTGAGGAAAGAAATAGGTCTTTCTTGGAGAATAAAATGTTGGAATAATTTAATACATTTGAATGTACGTGACCCTGATCTGCTTTTGACCATCATCACTCAGATTTGTGACGATAGTCAGTGTTCCCTTCTCTTGACCCTAATGGCATTTATAGAACAGCTACCCTGAAGTTTCCATTCTGAAAGGACCATGGGGAGATCACATAGACATAGGGAGAGAGATCTGAGGAAACCCAGCTGTGCCTGCCCCAGCTATTTTAAGTCTTCCCAAACTAGGCACCATGCAAGTCCCAGATGATTCCAGTACCAGCTACCATCTGCTGCAAGCTTAGGACACACCCTAAGCAAGAACCATGTAGGCAAGTTTAGTAAAGCCCCAGAACCATGAGAGAGAATAATAACACTGTGGTTGTCGTTGTAAGCCAAAGTTTTGGGGTAATTTGTTACATAGCAGTAGATAACCAGAAATGGTTTGGGGACCTGGAAATGGAGTATTACTATAACAAAACCTAAAACACATGACAGTGGCTTTGCAACTGAGCTGCCCACATATGTTGGAAGGGCCTTGAAGAGATTAGTAGCAGAAATCTGATGGATCTTGAGGTTGTCAGTAAGGCTTAAAGGAAAGTGAGGAAAAAATTATTAAAGTTGGAGGAAAAGCTCTTGTTAATAAAACTGCCGCTTAGGATAATGTAGAAATAGAAAATAATACTTAATGAACTGATGCATCAGCCCGAACAGTTTCCAAGCTAAAGTTTTAAAGTTTCAACTGGTTTCTTTTAGCTGATATCATGAAATACAGATAATGATGAGCTAGAGAAGAAATTATTCCGTTTTCAAGCAAAATTTTGAGGAAATATATAAAAGTCAGGACTTGCTGGGTTAGAAAAGAAAACCTTTTTCTGATGACCAGTCTCTTGCAGCAGAATATTCCCAAAGTAAAAAAAAGGCCTCAGGACAAAATCAAATTCACAGCTCCGTCATGAAAAGTTCTCAGGGTAAAGATGAAACTAAGGATTAGACTGTGAAATCCTTTATTAAGACCCCAGAAAAATTAAGGTGATGCCTTACAGGGAGCCCCATGTAGACAAGATTTGTTGATGTGGCTTTTGTCTAATGAAGTAAACCCCAATGAGATCAATAAGATTCATAGGAAACTTACAAAGCTTTTAAGAAAATTATATTGTAGAAATACTATTAGCTTGAACTATAAGGAATAGAGACGGCTTCAAAATGAAAAGAAGTTTTAGACCCTAGAACTTCTACAGGCAGGAATATTTTATGGAGTAGGAAGGATAACTCAGAGGATGGAGCCAAGAGCTGAGGAGAATCATCGCAGGCAATAGAAGTGAACCTTAATCAAGGAATTGGCAACATGTGCCCAGTTTGATTTGCTGTGGGTGAGAGACTGCCACATGCCTATGGTGTTTTCTCCCTTTTTGAATGGGGGTATTTATAGTGATTATCCTATGCCTGTCTACCCTACCGTGTGTATTGTGTATGTGGGGGACAGAAAATTTGTCTCTCTAGTTCGCAGGTTTTTAGACCTAAGAGGAAGGGTACTTTTCCTCTAGGAAAAGGTGCTATTCTCATTGCTTTTCTACGCCACCCCCTTTTTTTGTAATTTTAAATCACATAATAAAACAACAGAAAATATATTTGAATGTAGCTTGAGTGACTGTAAGTAAGCACAAAAATTCTCTTTTGTCTTGAATCTCGTATTTTAATATATGCTAAGTACTGAACACAGGGCCTACCTGGTGTGTAATTATTTTTTTGTAAATGCTGATTTCCCTTATCATTCTCTTTCCTTGCGGTGGCATTATCTTTACCCATGGTGTCCAGTTCCCTCCTGCTGATTTTTTGTTCACCAGGGCTCTCTACTCCCCCAGCCCCTCCTCCACACCACCAGGCCTCTCCATATGCTCCAGACTTTCTCTGGCATTTTATTACTGTCATCCAAACTCTGAACTTGCCTACCTTATTTTTTCAAAGACTTACAGAGTGACCAGATAATTAACATGAATAATACTAAAGTGTTAACACAAAAATTTTACTTGGATAATTGCAATAGCAACCTTCAGTGTTTACCCTCTGGAGTTACTAAAATTTCAAGCATTTTTGTAGGCTGCCTGAGTCTATTTTTGGTAAGGACCCTGAAGTTGATGCTCAAGTCATGCCATTCATGTTCTTTTCTAATAGACAGTGGCCATCCTTCAGGGATGGAATATAGTGTAGAACGCTGTGCTAAAATCTGTTCTGGCTCTTCTCCATGTTATGGACCATCTGTGAAGCTTGGAGTCTAGGTCAAATGTATCTTTTGTCTCCTCTTCCCCAGCATTTTGTAGAGGATTCGAATCTAATTAAAATTAATGTCAATAGCAGTGTTGAAGAAGAAAACCTAGAAGGAAGAGAATTTTTGAAAGAAGGGGTATGGGAAAAGAGGAGGGCAGTTTTACCTGAATTGTTTTGCCTTGAAAAATAAATGTGCTTGTGTAATTCTGTGAGCCAGTGAATATGTGTACATAAATACACATTTCTTTATTTAGCCAGTATTAATGAGTATCACTGTGACTCCTCCAATATACTAGCTTCTATGGGGATAAGATAAATTAGAGAGACCACTTATTCTGCAGGACTGGTTCCAACAACAGTTGGGCAGTGTGCACTGTGTGGGGCCTGGGAGATGGTTTCTGCATAATATTAGAATGCATATGCACTCTCAGCTTTAAAAATGATGCTGAATTCTCAGGAAAACTGAACTCCATTAACAATAACATCTTCTGTAAATCAAAAGCTTGCAAAGCCTTAATGAAAAGGAAGCCATCTAACCTTAAAAATGAATTTATTACTAAATGAATTTAATTCACAAAAGGAATTTTCCCTAATATTTAGGCTCTTGTTGATTTTGGTTTCGTTTGTTTTTATTAACATTTTTAGTTGTTTGGTTTGGTCAAATATTGAATTTGAGTTAAAAGATAGATCTTCTCTGAGGATGCAGTCTAATAATGAGGCCAATAATGGAAAAATCAGTTTCCAAGTGTGGCAGGGCAGTGCTCTGTAGTCTTTGCATGGCAAATAGTATGTCTGACTTTTTCAGTGATCTGCAAAATTGAGCTACTCATTCCTACACAGATGAATGTGCTGATTTTGTCTCCCCCCACACCTTTTTTGCTCACTTTCTTCATTTCTTCCCTCTTCTTGTTTCCCTGACCTCTGGGGAGAAGGGATGTGGCACCAGAAACAAGAGGCACACTCACAGTTACATCCTGCTGACTCGTCATGGGGCTCTAGGCAAGTCACTAATCAGGAAACTGGGGGAGTCAGTGCTGGCTGGGGAGTTAGTAGGTTGAGGAGGTGAGGACAGACCCTGGTGACGTCAGGGCCTCGGCAGTGCAACTTCTATCGATCCATATTTCCATTGCCACCACTTAACCTTAGAGGCGTGGATGATCCAGCAGTGAGTTATTCTGTGCAAGAGGGAGCGAGGGCTTTAGATCAGGTGGCCAGAGGGTTATATCCTCTCTCTGCTGTTTAACAGCTGTGTGGCCTCAGGTGAATTTCTTAATCTCATTGATCCTCAGTTTCCTATTTGTAATACCTACAATGAAAGGTCGTTCTGAGGATCACAGATAATATACCTAAAGTGCCCAACAAAGTCCTGACACAAGGAGTGTTTATAAATGGTAGCTACTTGTAGTAGTCTAAAGTCTCTTTCACATGCTTAATACACTTATACAATTTCAATCTTAATCTCTCACACACACACACACACACACACACACACACACACACACACACACACTATTACCATTCTACGCTCCTGAAATTATATGTGTACCTTACCACTTAAAGAATGGCCTTTTGTCATCAGGGAAATGGTCCTATTGCCAGTTTAAAGGAATATTCAGGAAATGGCTCAGAAAAAGATAAAATGCAGAATGTATTATTTTCTTAAAAAATTATTCTTTGGTAATGTTAGCTCTTTATCCCCCCTGCTTAATTGTGGCGTCTACCAACATTGTCGAAAACAGTAGCCAATCCAAGTCTTTTCTTGTTGATTGAAGTCTAGCCTGTCTGGGACTAGAGCACCCCTCTTAAGCTTGCTAGCAGTTGTGTCACATTGCTTGAGTCGACAAATAAATGGCCAGGAGTCATTTTGCATGATAGCCTTTCCATTCTATAGAAACTATGAAACTGATCCAAATAAATGGCTGGGTCTCCCAGGCCGGTGGATCTGTATGTTGCCCCTTTGTTACAGTGTCATATCCTCTTGACTGCCTTTCAGGGCAAAGAGCAACTGTGCAGCACAGGTAAGAGAGTGGAGCCAGGTGACATGCTGATGGGATGTTGCAGCCCCTGCAAGAGGGGCTCTGTCTTTGCGGAAGGGTGTAGTATTGCTATTGTGACAAGTGTCTTTTTAGTCAAAAGCAATAAATCTTCCCTTGTTTAAATGACAGATGGTTAGGATTGTTACTTCTGTTTCCAGCAAACCCATAAGAGGAAAAACAAACAACTGACGTTGAGTTCTTCTTGGTTTTCAAAGAGTACTAGGAAAAATTTGAAACAGTGTAGTTTCAGTAAGGTTATACAGTGTTTGAGGTCAACCCCACCCACTCCCACCGTGATGTCCACATCCTAAATCCCCAGAACCTATGAATATGTTAGGTTACACAGCAAAGAAGAATTATGATTGCAGATGGAGTTAAGGTTGCTAATCAGCTGCCCTTAAAATAGGGAGACTATCCCAGATTACCTGGTGAGCCCAATACAATCACAGTGTAGTAGGGACCCAGGTCGCCTCTAGAAGCTGGAAAAGGTAAAGAAGTGTAGTCTCTTCTAGAACCTTCAGAAAGTCCTGCCGACACCACGATTTTAGCCCAGTGAGACCCATTTCAGACTTCTGACCTCCAGAATTATGTGATAGTAAATCTGTGTTGCTTTAAGTCATTAAGTTTGTGGTGATATTACAGCAGCAATAGAAAACTAATATAGCATTTAACTGTGAACAGCTAAATATCTAAAGTTGATGAACCCAAGTTTCCTCCTCCTCTCTTTCCAAGTAAGGTGCCACAACCAGGGAAATGACAAAGCAAAAGCAAGGGAGAGGAAAGCCAGCAAAGGGCAGGCTGGCCGCTGCTTAGCGTGGTCTCTTCGCTTCCTATCTCAGTATTTAGCCTCTGCCCTGCCTTGGGCCAGGGGGGCTCTTCCCCACATTGCCTCGGGCCTCGTGTTGCCTCCACCTCTCTTTTCCCCAGTGGTCTTCTCTCCAGGTCCCCTCTTCTACTCTGTGGGAGCTAGCAGAAGCCCAAGCTAGCAAGAGGAAAATGGACACTCCTACCAATTCCCTCCCTTCCCTTCCATACCCACATAGTCTCTGGGGAAGAATCTTGAATGAAAGCAAGCAAAGAACAAAAGGAAAAGAGATGCCTGAAAACAGGCTCGAAACAGTAATGGGAAGAGTGACAAACAGGAGATGCCACCTCATCTTGTTGACTTAGCTGTCACCATTTTCCATAGCAGAGTTATTCCAGTGTACTCTGTACCAGGGCTCAGTGTAACTATTATTCCTGTGCCCTCGGTAGTACAGTAGAACCTCCCCCATTTCTCTAAATAGTTAACTGCACACTTAGAGCTCCTGACATAGAGTTTAGGATGCAGAGTTAAGTACTTTGTGTGTACTTCACCCCATTGCCATCTGTGATCTGTAAAAGTCTGATACACCCTAGCTAGTCAAATATTCATTGATCCTCCACTGTGCATTTGGCGGTACACTAGATGTAGGAAGCGGTGCTGGGCCCAGCACCATCACTCGGAGGACCAAGCGGAGCCCCCTTTCTGGTGGAAAACGATTTCTCTGGGATTACGATCAGCAGTCCTGTTTCCTTGGAACAGCACATAAGCAACTTACTGCAGGTGTTGTCCTAAAGACACGAGCTTATCTAATGTAGACAAGAACAAAAAAATCAAAATTCCTCCCCGAAAGGTTACTCAGTGACTTCGTGTGCCTCTGAGAGTACAATAAGCTCTTTCTTTGGAATCTGGGAGGTGCTTCCGGGGCATGAGAAGGAACACTCTACACAGCTGCCTTTGATGTGATCTCCCAGGTGTGCCCAATAATGCCTTGGTGCTTTCCGACCACCTGTTGTCATTTTACACGTTTTATCAGATGACTTTATATATCGGGTAGGACCAAATCTTTAAAAGGGAAGATGTGACAACTTTAACGCCCATCATGCTCTAGGCATACTCCCTATCAGGGCTGCATCTTCATTCACTAGAGATGGAGGTTTACAGTGTCTAATTCTAATCACCCGTCTAGCTACAGTGCTCTAACTGGTCTCCTTGGCTTCTGTCTTTCCCTCCTCCAATCTTGCCCAGGAACTTTTGTTAGAGGGATCTTTAAAGAAAAAAAATAATAATAGAAAAAAAATTGAGCTACCCCTCTTCTCCCCTCCTGCTTCCTTATCTGAGTTAGATGTTCTCATAATACCCTACACTTTCCCCTTTGTTAGCAGTCATCACACCGAACTGTAAGTGCCTGTTCACTCACGTGCATCTCCCACTAAACTCTGATCTGTGGCGGCTGGCCCGTGCCTGCCTTGTGTATGTTTGTATGTACACCACTCCACCCTGATGCCAGCAGGCGAACAATGCACGTGGGTGTGTTGAGTGAGTGAAAGCCACTTTGCTACCTAAGAACTTACAGTGATTTCCCCCGTTGTTTATCAGATCTGACCCAGACACTTCATTTCGGTTTTCGGCTCCTTTGATTTTTCTTGTATACAAGCTCTCAGATCTCCTCCTGGCCCCCATCTGGTTCTTGCATCTTCATGCTCTAAGTTGTCTGCTCTGCCTGCCCATCTGTGGTAGCTTGTCTCCAGAGATGGCTGCCATCAGTTTCTTTGTGCACATGCCACTCCCCCACTGAGAGATAGTCCTCTGCCCCCTTGAACCTGGGCTGGACTGTGACTAATTTCACCAATAGACTGTGGCAGAAGTGACACTCTGCCAGTGCTGGGCTACTCTTTAAGAGAGGACAGGCGGTTTCCTATCTCTTGGAGCCCTGAACTGCCGTTAATAAGTCCAGGCAGACAAGCCACGTGGAGGAGGCTGAGCCATCAGCATGGGAGTGAAGAAGCCACGTTAGACAACCAGCCCAGCTGAGCCTTGAGGCAAGTCCAGTCCCAGCTACTCTCTGACCGTAACTACCCGAAAGATCCCAGGCAGGACCACCTAGTTGAGTACAGTCAGCCTACAGAACCATGAGATAATGAGAGTAGTTTTTGTTGGTTTTTTTTAAAGATTTTTTGATCTGGACCATTTTTAAGGTCTTTATTGAATTTGTTACAATATTGCTTCTGTTTTATGTTTTGGTTTTTTGGCCCCGAGGCATGTGGGATCTTAGCTCCCCAACCAGGGATCGAACCCGCACCCCCTGCATTGGAAGGCGAAGTCTTAACCACTGGACCACCAGGGAAGTCCCTCGATAGTAGTTTTAAGCTACTAAATTTCGGGGTGATCTGCTCTACAGCCATAAATACCCTAAACAGCGTCCTCCAAGGTCTCAAACTAGATTTTCAGTAAAGTTTGCCTTTCAAGTCTAGTTGACCTTGGTCCCTCCCTTCTCTCTCATAGAACTTCTCAGTACCACACGTTTTGTCATCCCACTGTACATATCATTATTTTCCATTTCCTGTGTGCTATTCTGGACTCTATGACCAAACTCCATGATCTCTGAAGATACCAAACAATGAGTCCTAGTACTGGACAAAATGTAATAAATAAGAATTAGAAGCTGTTGAATTAGAAGCATTCGTGGTCATTTCACCTCTCTGCCAGCTATTTTAGCTGTGACTCTTCGTGGTATCTCTTGGAGCATTCTTTCAAGCCATGGTTGTGAAAGTATGTGTGACTGCAGGCAGCCCTTAGGATCCTTCCACCTGCAGACAGTATGAAAGCAGTGGTTCTCCAAGTCTGGTCCCAGATCAGCAGCATCAGCATCTCCTGGGAACCTGTTAGAAATGCAGATTCTCAGGTCTACCCCAGACCTATAAAATTTGAAGTTCTGGGGGTGGGGCCCAGCATTCTGTGTCTTAACAAGCCTTCCAGATAATTGTGATGTATGCTGAAGTACGAGAATCACTCTTGTAGTGGAAAGAGTCCCGGTTTTAAGGTCAGAAGGTCTAGGAATCCTTTGTTAAACATTTATTAAATGTGCATCTGCTTATGCGAGGTGTTGCCTTAGGGGCGGGGGATACTAAGAGGGCTGTAGGTTTGTCTCTGCGCTTGTGTGTTGAGGGAGGATGGTGGTGGCTGCACTATTTACATACGTATAAATGAGACATAACCCAAATTATCTGTACAAAGCCTGCACACTGAATGAGACAGTCCTAGATTTTTACCTTTGCTTTTCTATTTAAGGATCAGATACCATTATCGTGAACTTAAATAAACTTTAGGAACCCTTTTATCAGGAAATGTTTTATTAAAGATTACTCAATTAGTAGCCTATGAAGTAGTATTCACGCTCACCATAGGACAGAAAATCCAGATAACGAAAAAGAAGAAAATTAAAATAATTCATAATCCTATCACCCAGAGCTAATACCATTTCAGTGTATTTTCTTCGCAACTTTTTAATGCCTGGGTCTTTTTGTCCTTTTTCTATATCCGCCTTATGCTCTTAGTAACTTATTGTGACCATTCTAAGTCACTCGTTTCCTGAAGCTTCAACATCTTTTGGTGAAATGGATATAGTATAGTCATGATGGTGTCTGCCCTGGGAGTGCACCTGGCTATTCAAGGCATGGGTTTAGCTAAGTAGTAGTGGAGACAATTACTGGTTCCCCTTTTCACTCCTGTCCACGTCCATCTTTCCCTTTGTTTATTCTCTTTTCTAATTGACCCCATAGATGCCTCCCTGCCTCTTCTCTCCACCTGTCCTACTTTTCCTCCTTTCACTTAAGCTTTGTTTTTCCACCCGTGGCTGGCGTGACCTTCCACCCCTTCTCCCCTTGATTCCTCTTTATCCTTCCGGACCCAGTGCCATGACCAACTCATGTGGGAGAGATTCGCTTCCTTGCAGACGCTTAAACGCGTTCTCTGATTTTCCACAGCTCTCTTCATACCTCTCTCATTGTACTCTCTCACGTGAGCGTTACACACTTAAGGTCTGCGGCCCGAGACCAGAGGCTTATTCTTCTCCACATCCCCTAAGAAAAGTGAAGGGGCTTCTGTAAAGTTTGCAAAATGAATAAATAAAACCCCAAGGCCTGTCAGTCACCCAGGACTGCTGTTCACAAGTGCAAGACCCATTGGCAAGCCCCTGGGCTATACAGGCTCCTGACCTTGATACACAGGCACTGTGATTCCTTCAAGGAAGCCTCTGAAAAAGCTCAAATCCAAATCACAGGGAAGTATTGAAACAATACTGCCAAAAAGGGAAGGAGCTACTTTCAGGTAAGATAGGAAATGGGCTGCATATGAGAATAGAGGACTTGGGAATGCTGTTTGTGATGGCCCAGGACCCACAACTAAGGCAATGTGTATTCTCTGAGACGAGATTAGTACCACTACATCTTTATAGAGAAAACTAGAGCTGATACAAGACACAGCCTGTGAGGTGGACTGAAGTAAGACAAAGGAGGTGCTTTCCTTTTTTCTTTAACTGAGGGCAGCAGTCAGTTCTGCAGTCATAACTCCGATCTTTGACAATGAGCAGGTCAGAGGGAGGAGGAGGCTGGGAGGCTGAGGAAGAAAGAGAAGCGTCTACCGAGTGGCCTGGGAGGGAGCTTCCCAGCGAACAAAAGACGGCAAACGAACGGAGCTGATTTTTGTTGTGATGACAGATGAGTTTCCTGCAGTGTCCAGAGAGCAGCCCAGTGGGGAAAGGCGGAGGGGCAGAGCCAGACCTTTGTGTGGATGGAGGGAACGCCGCCGCTTCGCTGCCAGCCTGTCTGTCCTTAGAGACCAGAGTTCAGTTGGAAAGCTGGAGAGACAGCACTTAGTATTTGTCTCTGGGTCACATGTCAAATTAGTGGAGAAGGATTATTTTAAGCTAAAAACAGTTAATACTCAGAGTTCAGAGTTTAGTTCTCTTTTGTGGTTTTTGGTTTGCTTGCAGTCATTACGGCTAGATGTGCTTAAAGAAACACACATGGTTTTCCATTATGGTCTTGAGAAAGTTAGGGGACACCTGACTGCTAATCTTTATTAGGGGGTGAAATTTCTAGCATCTTATAAACGTTTAGTTTCACAAAGAGGTGAGATGCAGCTTGAACTTGTACTCACAGGATCCTCATCAGGCACTAAACAGGATTGTTCTTTGCCTCCTTTCCTTGATGCTCCATGATCCACCCGTGGCCGGCATGACCTTCACCCTCTATCCTGGACCAACTCCTACTCATCCTTTAAGACCCAGTGCAGTGGTCAACACGGAAAACCTTCCCTGACCCTTCTAGACTTTTTTTTTTTTTTTTGCGGCACGCGGGCCTCTCACTGTTGTGGCCTCTCCTGTTGCGGAGCACAGGCTCCGGACGCGCAGGCTCAGCGGCCATGGCTCATGGGCCCAGCCGCTCCGCGGCATGTGGGATCTTCCCGGACCAGGGCACGAACCTGTGTCCCCTGCATCGGCAGGCAGACTCTCAACCACTGCGCCACCAGGGAAGCCCCCCTTCTAGACTCTTAATCTCTGATTCTCCACAGCACTCCTTCATACCTCTGCTAACTGGACTTATTTCATGTGTTACACATTTAGGGAGCTGGACGCAGGACCTGTGTGTCGCGTGCACATTCTATGGCCTGTGGCCCAAACAAGTCCCCGCTCCTAACCTCCAAATCCATTTTTGTTGTTCTGGAAGGTAACCCTTACCTTCTGCTCTACTTGGCTCTTGTCATAGGACTAAACGGGCCACCTTCATTTCTACTCAAGCAGCACTTGATGAGATTCCTCAGTGATGACAGGTAGCTCTCATCCCCCACTGGGCCAATTCTACCTGGCAGGATTGCACTTGCCCACCTTGATAGGTGGCAGGACAATTACTGGGTGCCTTCTCGATCTGCTTCAAAGCTTCCTGTAACCTGGCAGGGAATGAAATGCACAGCCTTCCAGCTCAATGACATTTAAAGCAACCACTCATCGGTTCAGGCAGCAAAAGAAATTGGTACTCAGCTGCTTGCAGTCTATTTTTCTGGTTAGAGCTATAAATGAAGGAAGTGATTGTGCCGCTGCACGTGTGACACCAACCTGCCCCCTCCCCAAGCAGTCACGTTCTCTTGCTCTCACTCTGGCTTTGCTCTGGTTCCCCTGAGGAACAGGGTGTTCAGGATTGTATTTGGGGCTTGCCTAGTGCTGTGTGTCTACATTTGAGTCCTACACGCACAAATACAGTAAATGAATATGTGTACATTTAAATTGCATATTCACCCCTACTGAATTTGTAATTCATTCATACGGAAATAGTTTCCACTAAATATTGTAACTCCCCCAATAGTCTTATTTAGTCCCTTTTATTCAAGGGGCTAAGTTGCATCACTCAAGGGTGACATTTAAATGACAGTTACTACAGTGACACAGAGTAATGACCTTGTGAAAGTGTGGTGTGCTGGTGTGCTTATCCAGTAATTTATATATACCATAAATACTAGTTGTGATGTCTGAAGAGAACTCAAAAGGCAAGAAATCTTTTTTCCCCACACAAATGATTGTGAAATATAACATTTTTAGAAGGATGTTCTGGATACGTTTTTGCCCCATGATTCCCCCAAATTCCTTCCCTTCTAAGCAGTAAGTGTTGCATCCCCCTGCCCCTCACTCAAACATTAAAAATAAACAACAAAATCCTCTTCCTGCTCTCCCTTCTACCCCCAAGGCCTATACAGACACAAAGGGTGGGGGGGGGAAGGAATTTGTCAAATCAAAAGATCCTTACCCTCTCTCAAACTAAATCTGCTTTAATCAGTATGCTAGCACATTCTGTCAAACTCCCCGAATTTTTAAGCAATACATTATTCCTTCAGTTTGTGCCAAAGCTAAACCTTTGCCAGGCCCCAACTGGCTCTGTGTAGAGGCTGCTGCCAAGTTGACTTCCTTGTCTCAGTCAAGAGGCTGCTGCCCAGCTCTGCTCGAAATTAATAAGGCCAATCAGAAATGCACAAAGCCTGCCCGGCCAATCATTCATCTCCAGGCGTTTGCCATCTCCTCTGCGGTCAGATAAATCACGTTAGAGCTATTACACCAATGACCATAAATTAGGGGGCCTGGCGGTCCGTCCCTCCCAAGGACACAGCAGGCTAGGATGATTCCAGTGCGGGGGAGGGGAGGGGGCCCGCCGGGCGGCGCGTTATCTGTGGTTGCAGAATCCGAGCCCGGCGCGCGGCCTCCCGGAGGACTGGCGTCTGGGCTGCGCCCAGCTGTGGCCCTGGCGCTGCTCAGAGATGGCCCGATCCCCCAGGTGCGGGGACTCCATCTGCGCGGCTCCGCCAGACTATTTACAGCCGAGGTTCGGCCGGTGATTGCTGGCATGGAAAACTCATTTCTCAGCCCGGTTTTTATTTACACTCTTATTAAGGAGCCTTCACTCACGTCTGAATGGCAGAGAGTGGCCGCGGCGGGAGTTGGCCTTGGGCCAGGCAGCCAGTCTCGGGACGGGTGAGCCCCCTGGGCCGCCCTCGCCGGCGACCTTCCGCCCAGAGCGCGCGGTGGGCCCGGGGACAAAGGTGCCAGAAGCTGGGGCACAAGAACCTCAGCGGCTCACCACCCTGGAAAAGTTCAGTGGTTTTGTGGCTGGATTTCCCCCTTGCACTGTTAGCTGGTTCCCCGCCGAGCTCTTTGCAAACGTGGAACGTGAGAAAATAGGAGAGTGCTGTGCTTTAACCCCCATCCAAAACCCTAGGTCAATATTTCGTCCTCCCCCAGGTCCTTGTGCACCCGCCCAAGCCCTCTCTGCCAGGTGTAGCCCACGCATCCAGCGGGGATGGACTCGCAGTAACAACCCCCAGGAGGGAAACTTCTTGGCTGTTCTTTCCGTTGGCACCGCCTAAAACCCGAGCAGACCGGCGCGTGTGCTTGTGCGCCTTCAAGTCCTGAAAACCTGCCAGCAGCCTCGGCACATCTGGGGCTCCTTACCATGCATATTCATGCCCGAGAGCAGTAAAACCCAGGTCAGCTGCTTGGAGACAATGAACTGTGTTCTTAAAGGCTGACCAAGCCCGAGAATTCAATAAAATGACGACAGGGCAAGCCCCTCTCTGTGTCCTGTGCAAAGCGTCATAAAACTTGAGGCAATTTTTTCCCCCTAAAAGGGACGGAGGAAACAGGCAGCAGTGTTGCTAGGGGTCAGTTTCTACGGTTTTCCCCTTGGCTCTAGAAATCATGATTTCTACTCCCTTTCCTAGTGCCCTCAAGCTCCGGAAGAGTGGGTAGTGTGTTCATATTCCTTTCTTCTGCATTCGATCCCTCTTGGTTTAACATGTTCCCCTTCCCTTCCTCTAATCCTCTTCCCATCTGAGGGCATCACTCTTAACCCCTTTCTTCCCAGAAAAGAGTGGATCCTCTTCTGCCCTCCTGTCGCTTTCCTCAGAAACTCCCCTTTCCATTTGCCTGGTAGCTCAGGGGCACAGTCACTCTCCTGGGCTAGGGTGGCACTGGGAAGAGGACATCAGACCATGCCACCCCACAGCCTCCCGGAGGCCTGCAGTCCAGTGAGGGGCACCGTTATGGGCTGAATTGTGTCTCCCAAAAAAATCACTTGTTAATCCAAGCCCACACTACCTCAGAATGTGACTGTATTTGGAGATAGAGCCTTTAAAGAGGTAATTAAGGTAAAATGAGGTCACGCGGGTGGGGCCTAGTCCGATGGAGGAAATGTGGACAAAGAGACGCCAGGGATGCATGCATACAGGCAAAAGACTACATGAGGACAGCAAAAAAGGCCAAGCCAAGGAGAGAGGCCTCAGGAGAAACCAAACCTGCCAACACCTTGACCGTGGACCTCTGGCTTCCAGAATTGTGAGAAAATAATTTCTTTTGTTTAAGCCACCCAATCTGTGGTGTTTTGTTATGGCAGCCGTAGCAAACTACCAGAGGCACTAAGGAAGCCTGCCTGCAACATTCCTGTGGCTCTCCCTCCTCCTCCAGGACTTGAAAACTCTCTCCCTCAGGATGGCGTTGGCCTGGCATGACTTTCTTTTTGTTATGTTCCAGGTGATCTTCTTTTTTGATAAGAAACTAACCAGCGAAATTTCTCTGTTGGTGGAGCTTTATTTGTGCCCCTACTGTTTAATTTTCAGTTTTGTCCTGTGTAGGTTTTACAGATAAAATACAGGACATCCATTTAAATTTGAATTTCAGAGGAACAGCAAATAATTATACAAGTATGTCCAAAATAGTGCATGGGACATACTTATATTTTAAAAAATTCTTTGTTTATCTGAAATTTAGATTTAACTACATGTCTTATACTGTTTGTTTAGTTGTGAAATCTGCCAACGCTAGTTCTGGTGTGTGTGTGTCCTTAATATCTTTACATAGTGGTTCCCACATTAGAATCAACTGGAGAACATTTCAAAAATACTAATGGCTGGGTCCCTCCCTCGGGGGGATTCAGATTTAATTGGTTTGAGGACTTTTATTTAAGCTCCCAGGTGATTTTAGTGTGCAGGCAGGGACTAAAAAATCCCTGCAGAAAGAGATAGGTATTAACTAATTAAATGTTCATGGCTACTGCATTGTTGGATTTAGGTTCCCTTAAGCTTAAATTCTTTGGGTTTTGTTCTATTAAAAATGTCATCTTATCACTCTTATTGCTAAGCCCAGAGGCAAAGGTCAAAGTGGATCATCGAAAAATGCCCTGTTAGTATGTGAAATGGTTTTCTTATTTCAGGTCAACTGAGCCCATAAAGAGAGATGTCAAGAGCTGTAATACTGATACCACTGCAGCAAATGACTCTCCATCCCGACACTTCAGGTTTTGTAATAAATAGTGCAGCTGGGCACCCTGGTAAAAGATTTACCTTCTACATTACTTTTATTACAGGTCAGTGCTCAAGAATGTAGGATGTTTGAAGCACACTTCTAGTTCAAGAGGAATTTGAACATAATTTTGTTCAGTTCTTCCAGACCCTGGGTATCTCCTCTTCTTCAGCTATTAATTGGCAAGCATGGAGAGCTGACGCTTACCTGCTGCTCACTTGTTACTGAAAAATTTATAGAAAGTTCAGGTATTGTGCCTGATAGCCCCGGGGTAGCACACTGTTTATTCTGCTTGGGTAAGGACCTTCTATTTGACTCTGGTACTCAATTTCATCCTGAAAATAAGTCTTGCCAACGTAAACCTTCATCATAAGTGCTAAGGAGATGCTGGCATAGAGCTTCAGCTGAGTAAGAGTCAAACTAGAGTGAGAGGGAAATAAAATGCCTGTGGCAGAAATACATTTTATAGAAGATGATATTGGTGGGTCAGATGATACGGCTTAATTGGTACAAAGTTCAGGAATGGAGACTCATGTGACAGGGCTTTGTTAAAAATGTTGTCTAAATGAGTATGTACATGATGGAGGTTTTGTAACCACTGCTTATTCTCTTATGAGATGTTCCAGAAAACTGTTGTAGGGAGAGGCAGTTGAGTGTAAAATAGAACCTTGGATTTGAAATCCTGGCTTTGGTGCCGCTTGGCTCTGGGTCCTTGGGCAACTACTTAACCTACCTGAACCTTTATTTCCTCATCTGGAGAAGTGCTTCTGGAATGGTAGAATAATGACCTCTAAAAATCCACTACTCCATATAAGCAAAGAGAATACTGGCAAAAATTGCCCAAAATCACCTTTTTCAGAACTCTAGAAACTAAGCAAAGGATCGCAACAATCCAAGGAGTGTTTATTCAAGAACAGCTGAACCTTGATAGGAATAAGGCAGTATTTTAACTGGACCAATTTCCTTATGCTCTCTCCACATCTGTGGTAGCCTTGAACAACAACAGCCTTGCAACTATACTATCTATCTCTGAGATCCAGCAGACTAGCAGATTTGGGTTTGCAGATTAGGGGTAGATAGGGTTTGTAGCTCCCCCAAAAGCTCCAGCCCCAGAGGACTGTCACTCTTTGAATCTCACTCTCTGGAAAGGCCCCATTCTCAGGGCTTGTCTTAACTTGACCAGCTCTGTGTGAACAACTCTATCCCCAAGGTGTTAGTTGAAAAGAATCAGCAAAAATTGTTTAACATCATAGCTATCTAAGGCAGTCATACCAATTGAGGTTAACAAGAAGCTGACCAAAAAACCTAAAAAAGGAAAAAACCAGTGAAGATGTCCATAGAGAGCTTTGAAAAGCTACAGCGTATTACTGAAGACCTAAAAGTCCTTGCACATGTGCAGGGCAGTCTGCATGCCCAGGAAAGACCTGCCTGACCTTAAAGCTCTGCAAAAGCAGGAAGTGAAGGCCAAGGTAGAGTTGTGAATTGCTTTCCACAGCATTGAAGGTGTGCTCCAAATTTGATGAAAAACATTAATTTACATATCCAAGAGGCTCAGTGAACTCCAAGTAAGATAAGCTCAAAGAGATCACACCTAGACACATCACAGTCAATCTCTTGAAAGCATCAAGAAAAAAGTAACTCATCACATGCAAGGGATCTTCAATAAGATTAATGTCCCAAATTAAACCATGGAGGCTAGAAGGTGGTGGGATGATATATTTAAAGTGCTGAAAGGTCAAAAAACCAAACAAGACAACAAACCTGTCAGATAAGAATTTGATATCTAGCAAAATTATCCTTCAGAAAATGAAGGAGAAATTAAGACATTCCCAGATCAACAACTGAATTTGTCCCAAGCAGACATGTTTTACAAGAAATACTAAAAAGAATCCTCCAGGCTGAAATGAAAGGATACTAGATAGTAACTGGAATCCATAGGAAGGAATAAAGAATATATATGGGAATTATAAAAGACTGTATAAATGTACTTTTGTTTATAACTCTTTCCTTCTATATAATTTAAGAGACAATGCATCAAACAATGATTATTAAACTTTTGATAGGCTTATATTGTATAGAGATGTAATTTGCATGGTAAATAATAGCACAAAGGAAGAGGAAAGGAAGTGTTTACTGGGGCAAAGTTTTTGTATACTATTGAAATTAATTTGGCATTATACAAACTAGGTTGTTTTAAGTTAAGATGCTAATTGTAATCTCCAGGGAAACCGCTAAGAAAATAACTTTAAGAATTTAGTAAAGAAACAAGGGAATTAAAATGGTGTACTAGAAATTATTTAAAAGCAGTAATGGAAGAATAGGGAAACAGAAAAGACATAAGACACACAGAAGACAAATAATAAAGTGGTAAACATAAGTCCTACATTATCGATAGTTACATTAAAGGTATATGGACTAACCATTTCTATCAAAAGGTGGAAACTGCCAGAATGAATTTAAAAATATGATCTAACTATATTCTAAGAGACACCTTAGATTTAAAAATACAAAATGGCTCATAATGAAAGAATGGAAAAAGATATACCAAGCAAAAAATAACCAGTTAAGAGCTAGAGTGGCTATACAAATAACAACCAAAATAGACTTTTTTTTCTGTACTTAAGGAATCTTGTTTTATTTGATTAGAGAATGTCTTTAAAATCATATGCACTTTGTCAGTGCGTTTCTAGGAATGTCTGGCATGTTTATTGGTCAAATGCCTTGCAGATGGAAATGAAATTTTGTGAGGAATCTTCTGGATCAAATTTTTACTTTACTTTACTTTTACTTACTGGATCTATTTTTACTTTAATAAAACTATTCAAAGCATAAATAAAATAGACTTTAAGATAAAAATTGTTACTGGAGACAAAGAAGGACATTTTATAATGATAAAAAGGTTAATCCATCAGAAAAGGTTAACAAATATAAACATATATGCACCTAACAACAGAGTCCCAAAAGACACAGAGAAAAATATGATGAACTGAAGAGAGAAACAGACAATTCAACAATAATAGTTGGAGACTTTAAATACCTCACTTTCAATGATGGGTAGAACAACTAAACAGAAGATCAACAATGAAATAGAAGACTTAATTGATTAGATCTAACAGACAACTACAGAACACTCTATCCAACAGCAGAATACATATTCTTCTCATGTTCAAAGGGAACATTCTCCAGGATAGAGTATATGATAGGCAATAAAACAAACCTCAATAAATTTAAAAGGACTGAAATCATACAAAGTAGGCTCTCTGATCACAATGGAATGAAATTATTTGCTCATTTATAAAATGTGACAATATTTACATGAGAAGAAGATAAAAGATCCCAGATCTCAAGTGCCCAGCAAAGGGCCTAATAAATATATAATACATAATAACACATAACAAGACCATATGCATGCATGTTTTTCTTTGCCTCATTGCTGGAGTGTGGTAAATGATGGGTTAACATCCTCCTTGAAAATAAAAAAAAAAAAATTTTAACTGCTTTGAGTTGGTGGCAGAATATAACTGATGGTGTCTTAGTACTGAGGAAATAAAGTATCACAACTCTGATGCATCCACCACCATTGTGGCAAAAAGCTGAATATAAGACTATCTTAGCAATAAAAAGATGGCAAATTAATAAATTATTTTGTTTGTAACCCAATAAAACAAGGTAAATGATTACTCATCTGTTTTTTCTTAATTAGAGGCCACTAGTGTATACTAATGTATTTGACTTTTTCATTCATTTCACAAGAGAGAAGCAAGATCAGGCCGTATTTTCATGAATTAATACTTCTGATCAAGATATTAAGCTTGACTTTTTACCATTTTAGAACAGATCCTAGCTCCGATACAAAGCAGATTTTAGTGACAGAGTCTAAATGACCCCTGAAGCCTAAATATTTACTGTCTGTCTCTCTCTTTATAGAAAAAGTTTGCTGAACCCTAACCGAAGAATTGAATCATTCTTGGGTGGACCTGGTAGATGATATTCCAGGAAAGACACTGAAAAAACATGCATCATCCTTTTATTTCCAAGTTTGCATAACTTTCTCCAACTGTTTTTATCTGTGTGCCCTCAGCTCCTCCTCACTTAATGTTTGAAGCAATTCCCAGGTATTTATATATGATGTTGTAATGTATATTTGAGTCTGTTTGCATTGTATTTTAAGGCATACAATACTAATAATGATAGCACTTATATTGTTCATAAGTATGAAAACAACCACACTGTTAATTTTCTTTCCAATTCTATTGTGCAATTGGTAGACTTGCCAAATGTCCCCTGACTTAACGTTTAGAGCTTCCAGGAATCAGAAATTTGATTTTTTTTTCACCTAGGACAGGAGAGTAGAAATTTCACAGTTCTCCAGCATGTCCTCCCAACTTTTTTTCTCACTGACCAAACTCAGAAAGGAAGTAATGTCTAACTCAGAACTGCTAAGACGACTATTTTCAGGTTCCGCAGTTCTTTAATCAGAGATGACTGGTTACTAATATACTAGTAGTGCTTAAGGAGTGTGAAATGACTTGTTCTGAGATATTTTGCTGCTGCAACTTCTTTTCTCCTATCCTTATGTCAACAATTTCCCCAAACCCACTCCCACCTCACAACAGTGCCTTCTGAATGGGCTTATCTACTTTCACTTTTCTGTGACTAGATTTGTAAATTAAAATTTAAAAAGAGGGTAAAAGAGAAAGCTCGTATTTGTATGCCCCTTTTAGAAGAGTGTTGTCTTCCAGATCTGCATTCACATTTTCCAAAGATCTGTCCATGGCCCCCCTGGACCACCAAACTGATCAGACCTGGTCCTTGCAAGGCAGTCAAGGTGCACCCTGCCTCCGTCTCATGCTCAGTCACTATCTGAATCTCTTGAAGGCAGCCTAAGTGGAATCAATAAAGCAAAGGAGGTTAGGTGGCTGGAAAATCTCGTCAAAAGTGAAAGACGTGAGGCCAAAAGATGTAGGGAGATGTACTAAGAGAGCAGCAGTCTTTTCGGGGCTCTACTGATAGAAAAAGCAATTAAAAAGGCAGACTAATTGCTAGGGTATCTAATTCACTCTTTGGCCCATCATTTAATTAAATGAAAAAACTGGGATGGCAACAAGTTTGAAGTATTTTGTAGATGGGGATGAGAATTTTTTTAAATTCTCATACTCACAATTTTTAAATTATGTTTCTACTCAGATATAAGCTAACACTCTCAAGCAACAGTCTTGGGAGCCAAAGAACCACTTGACTCTCCCAACAGTCATAAAGGTACAACATGGGATGGGCTTATCATTATTGAGAGTTTAAAGACCTTTTGTTTCCCCGATCTAGAGTCATAGCCCCAATAGTCATAATTTTCCTGGCTTACTCATGATCATTTTAAGCTGCACAAAGAAACAAAACACAGGTGTGGAGGAGAACTCTTGCTAAGATACCATCACAGCCACGTTAGAGTCTCTGCATTATTGCTATAAGTTTGTTTCCCCCATTCACTCTACCAGGTTCCAAAAGGAGGATTATTTCCCAAGTTACAAATGTACTTTCTCAATGCCATTTTCTTCTTTTAGCTGATATTTTTAATCACTTTACCCCAAATCCTCCAGAGCCAGGTTGTCTATACTTTGTTTCAGTTATCTACTGCTGTATCATAAACTACCCAAATGTTAGTGGCTTGAAACCAAAACCATTTATTTGCTCATGTTTCTGTGGATCAGGAATTCGGGCAGGGCTCAGTGTGGATGGTTTTCCTCCCTGTCCTGTGATGTCTGTGAACTCAGCTGGAATGGCTTAAACAGCTGAGAAGTGGCTGGGCCTCACTTATGGTATCAGACCTCTAGAGACCTAGGCTTGGAATTCTCGGAGTGTCATTTCTTCATTCTATTAAGCAACGCAAGTCACAGGCCAGACCAATTCAAGGGATGGGGATACAAATACCACCTCTTGATAAGAAAAGGAGCATTTGCAAACCAACATAGAAGGCATAGTTGGCAGCCAGCTTTGGTGACAGTCTACTACAGCTTTCAAGAGGTAATCTGATATGCTAAGCACTACTCGTGAGACAATGCTAGAAGACTCCTCCATCTTCCACAGAGAAAAAAATGTCTCAAACAAATGTATCTAATCCAAAGAGTGACTCTTTTAGCTTTTGCTATTGAGTAGGGAGGAGGAGACACCATAAGCATTAGGGTAAACGTGAAGGTGAAAAGAGCTGGGTAGACTTTGCAATGAAATCATTTTTAATATGAGTTTTTTTTTTTTTTTTTACCTAGTCTGCTCTTCTGAACTAAGCTTCAGATGAGCTATAGTCTACTTTTTAGCTTTATTTTGTGAATCAATACTTTGATTATTTTTAACATTGTGTCGGTGTTTTCTACATTACTTTAAACTTGCTGGACTCTAGAAGTAAGCAGAATTAGCATTTTTTGGTGTCTTGTCCCACCTGTAAGGTAACTTTTCTCTATAAGATGGTACATTTTACTAACACTTTGTAATTTTTTAAAATGCTTAAATGACAAAGGGGAGTCTTGAGTCTTACTGTCTTCAGCAAGGATACTGGTCACTAGCCCTCTCACTTAAGAGTACCTCTTTGGGGGCTTCCCTGGTGGCGCAGTGGTTGAGAGTCCGCCTGCTAATGCAGGGGACACCAGTTTGAGCCCTGGTCTGGGAGGATCTCACATGCCGCGGAGCAACTAAGCCCGTGAGCCACAACTACTGAGCTTGCGCATCTGGAGCCTGTGCTCCGCAGCAAGAAAGGCCGTGATAGTGAGGGGCCCGCGCACTGCAATGAAGAGTGGCCCCCACTTGCCACAACTAGAGAAAGCCCTCACGCAGAAATGAAGACCCAACACAGCCAAAAATAAATAAAATAAAAAATAAATAAATAAGAAGACCCCAAGATCACTATATATATATATAAAAAGAATACCTCTTTGGATAAAAGGGTCAATTCAACAAGAAGATATAACATTTGTAAATATTTATGCACACAACATAGGAGCACCTAAATGTACAAAGCAAATACTAACATACCTAATGGGAGAAACAGACAGCAATACAGTAATAGTAGGGGACTTTAATAACCCACATCAATAGAGAGATCACTAAGACAGAAAATCAATAAACATATGCCTTAAATGACACATTAGACAAGATGGACGTAACAGACATATACAAAACATTCCATCCAACAGCAATAGAACATACATATTTTTTCCAGGTGTGCATAGGACGTTCTCCAGGATAGACCATGTGTTAAGCCACAAAAAAGCTTAACAAATTTAAGAAGACCGAAATCATATCAGGCATATTTTCTGACCACAGTGCTATGAAAGTAGAAATCAATTACAAGAATAAAATTGGAAAATTCACAAATATGTGGCAATTTAACAAGCTACTGAAAAAAATCAGTGGGTCCATAGAGAAATAAAAAAAACCCTTCAGACAAGTGAAAATGGAAGTATAACACATGAAAACCTATGGGATGCAGCAAAAGCAGTTCTCAGAAGGAAGTTCACAGTGATAAATGTATACCTCATGAAACAAGAAAATCTCAAATAATCTAACTTAATACCTCAGGGAATTAGAAAAGAACAAAAAAAGCCCAAAGTTAGTAGAAAGAAGGAAATAACAAAGATCAGAGCAGAAATAAATGAAATAACAGACTAAGAATAGAAATGAAGTAACAGACTAAGAATAGAAAATTTCAATGAAACCAAGAGCTGGTTCTCTGAAAGATAAAATCGACAAACCTTTAGTGAGACTCATCAAAAGAAAAAGAGAGAGGGCTGAAAGAAATTAAAGAGGAGACATTACAACTGATGCCACAGAAATACAAAGGATCATGAGACTACTATGAACAATGATATGCCAACAAATTGAACAACGTAGAAGAAATGGATACATTCCTAGAAACATACAACCTTCCAAGACTGAATCATGAGGAAATAGGAAGTCTGAACAGACCAGTTCCTAGTAAGGAGACTAAATCAGTAAGACCTCCCAAGAAAAACAAAAGTCCAGGATCAGATGGCTTCACTGGTGAATTCTAACCAACTTTCAAAGAAGAATTAATACTAATCCTTCTCAAACTCTTCCCAAAACACTTCCAAACTCATTTTATGAGGCCAGTATGACCCTGATACCAAACCAGATTAGGACATCACCAGGAAAGAAAATTATAGGCCAATATCCCTGATAAACATAGATGCAGAAATCCTCAACAAATTATTAGTAAACCAAATTCAACCATACATTATTAAAAGGATCATACATCATGATCAAGTGGAATTTATTCCAAGGTTGCAAGGATGGTTCAATATCCACAAAACAGTGTGATACATCACAGTAACAAAATGAAAGATAAAAATTACATGATCATCTCAACAGATGCAGAAAAAGCATTTGGCAAAATTCCAACATCCATTCATGATAAAAACCCTCAACAAAGTGGATGCAGAGGGAATTTACCTGAATAGAGACCATATATAACAAGCCTATAACTAACATCATACTCAGTGGTGAAAAGCTGAAAACTTTTCCTCTAAGATTAGGAACAAGATGAGGATGCTCACTCTTGCCTCTTTTTATTTATTTATTTTATTTTATTATTATTATATTTTTGCGGTACGCGGGCCTCTCACTGCTGTGGTCTCTCCCACTGCGGAGCACAGGCTCCGGATGCGCAGGCTCAGCAGCCATGGCTCACAGGCCCAGCTGCTCCGCGGCATGTGGGATCTGCCCGGACTGGGGCATGAACCCATGTACCCTGCATCGGCAGGCAGACTCTCAACCACTGCGCCACCAGGGAAGCCCATCTTGCCACTTTTATTGAACATAGTGTTGGAAGTCATAACCAGAGAAATTAAGCAAGAGAAAGAAAGAAAAGGCATCCAAATTGGAAAGAAAGAAGTAAAACTGTCACTAGTTGCAAATCACGATAGTATATGTTAAAAAAAAAAAAAAACCCTAAAGACTTTCTACAAAACTGTTAGAACTAATAAATGAATTCAGTAAAGTTGCAAGATACAAAATTAGTACATTGAAATCTGTTCCATTTCTATACACTAATAACAGATTATCAGAAAGAGAAATTAAAGGAACAATCACATTTACAATTGTATCAAAAAGAATAAAATTCCTAGGAATAAATTTAACCAAGCAGGTGAAAGAACTGTACACTGAAAACTATAAGACATTGATGAAAGATACTGAAGACACAAATAAATGGGAAGATATACTGTGCTGATGGACTGGAAGAATTAATATTGTTAAAATGTCCTTACTACCTAAAAGCAATCTACAGATTCAATGCAATCCCTATCAAAACTCCAATGGCATTTTCCACAGAAATAGAACAATTCTAAAATTTATATGGAACCACAAAAACCCTGCATAGCCAAAGAAACATTGAGAAAGAAGAAAAAAGCTGTAAACATCATGTTCCCTGATTTCAAACTCTATTACAAAGCTATAGTAATCAAAACAGTATGGTATTGGCATGAAAATAGACACACAGATCAGTGGAACAGAATAGAGAGCTCAGAAATAAACTCATGCATATACGGTCAATTAATTTGTAACAGAGGAGCCAAGAATATACATTGGGGAAAGGACACTCTTTTCAATAAATGGTGCATTGAAAACTGGACAGCCACATGCAAAAGAATGAAACTGGATCACTACTTACACCATAAACAATTAAAGACTTGAGCGTAAATACCTGAAACCATAAGGTTCCTAGAAGAAAACGTAGGTGGTAATAAGCTCTTTGACCTTGGTCTTGGCAAACATGTTTTGGATTTGGCACCCAAGGCAAAAATAAACAAGAGGGACTACATCAAACTAAAAAGCTTCTGCACAGCAAAGGAAACCATCAACAAAATGAAAAAGCAACCTACTAAATGGGAGAAAATATTTACAAATCGTAGACATTTATCTGATAAATGGTTAATATCCAAAATATATAAAGAACTCATACAACTCAAAAAAAATCAATTAAAAAATGGGCAGAGGATCTGAATAGACACTTTTTCAACGAAGACATACAGCTGGCCAACAGGTACATGAAAAAAGGCTCAGCATCACTAATCATCAGGGAAATGCCAATCAAAACCATGAGACATCACCTCATACCTCTCAGAAGGGTTATTACCAAAAAGACAAGAAATAATAAGTGTTAGCAGGATGTGGGGGAAAAGGTTGTTGGGAACGTAAACTGGTGCAGCAACTATGGAAAACAGTACGGAGATTCCTCAAAAAATTAAATAGAACTACCATATGATCCCACAATTCCACTTCTGGGTATTTCTCCAAGGAAAATGAAAACACTAATTTAAAAAGTTATATGTACCCTCATGTTCACTGCAGCATTATTTACAATAGCCCAGATATGGAAACAACCTAAATGTCCCTCAAAGGATGAATGGATAAAGAAACTGTGGTGTGTATGTATTTTTATAGATAGATTGATGATAGGGATAGAGATGGAGCTATAATAGAATATTATTCAGCCATAAAAAAGAATGAAATCTTGCCATTTGTGACAACACGGGTGGACCTTCGGGGCATCATGCCAAGTCATTATGCTATGTCTTATGAAAGACAAATCTTGTATGATCTCACTTATATGTGGAACCTGAATAATTAATTTTTAAAAAACCTAATTCATGGATACAGAGAACAGATTGGTGGTTGCTAGAGGCACAGGGTTGGGGAGTTGGTGAAATGGGTACAGAATTCCAGTTATAAAATAAATCAATCCTGGGGGTGTAATGTACAACAGGGTGACTATACTATAATTGCATAGTATTTGCTAATGACACTGTAGTGCGTACTTGAAAGTTGCTGAGAGAGTAAATCTTAAAAGTTCTGGGCTTCCCCGGTGGCGCAGTGGTTGAGAGTCCGCCTGCCGATGCAGGGGACACGGGTTCGTGTCCCGGTCCGGGAAGATCCCACATGCCGCGGGGCGGCTGGGCCCACGAGCCATGGCCGCTGAGCCTGCGCGTCTGGAGCCTGTGCTCCGCAACGGGAGAGGCCACAACAGTGAGAGGCCCGCGTACCGCAAAAAAAAAAAAAAAAAAGTTCTCATCACAAGGAAAAGAAGTTAGTAATGCTGTATGGTGATGGATGTTCTCTAGACTTAATGTGATGATCGTTTCACAATATGTACACACTGCATCGTTATGCTGTACACCTGAAACTAATATAATGCTGTCAGTTATCCTCAATAAATAGAAAAAAAAAATTACCTGTTGGGAGTAGTTCTTGGGAGTAATATCCATGGTAGTTCTAAAGGCACTGGTGAAATGTACAGCTCTTACTGCTGATTCCTGTGAAGATTTATAGTGTTGGCATCCATTCCCGTCTGATTTTGAGTCTGTTCACAGTTGATGACTCCCCATGAGGCCATGACCCTCTCAACTCATTCCACTACCTGGTATGAAGAAACTTCTTAGTGAATTAAACAAAATGACACAAAAAGGTTTTGCTAAAGGTGTCCTATATACATATGTATAATATTTTATTTTAAAATGGCATTGAGCATATACATTTCTTTAGCTTATTCCAGGGAACATTGCACCTAAGTTTCAAAACACACAAAATAGATCCCCTTTACTAAACAGTTTTCATTTTTGGGTTACAAAAGTCAAGGTTTCACAATCACAAAGCATAAAGGTACATGGTTCCGAAACCATTTTCAGGCAGATTCCTTTCATTCACTGTACGTAGGGTATTTTCTTGGAAACCCAGACCATGATACATTCCTTACAAATGATCTCCACTGTGGACCTCCCTGGGTTTCCAAAAGAAACAAAGAAAGTGGAGGCAAAACAGGAGTAATAGAGTAACCTCAGGACACCCCAAACACAAAATACTATGGAAGACTGGAAGAGTGGAGGACACGAGATTCTCCTTCAAGTACATCACAGTAGAAAACAATACATTTAAAGCCTCATTTGGTCACTGTCTACCTGGGCGCTACATAAACATCTAAGACGCAAAGGCAAAATTAAAGCTATTTACACAAATCATGTGGATTATAAAGAGCAGCACTCCCTGGACTGACACTCAGACCACAAAGAGCCACCACGGTACTTACAGAAGAGGCAGGTGGGGCTGCTCACGTAGTGTCCTTTGAAAAATCCCAGTGTATGCACATAAGTCACATCACCCAACACAGAACCAAAGTACACTTGGGGGGCTTATGGTGCGCAGGCTGTGACATGTCTCTGCAACTGAAAGTCTTCAAAAATCCGAGTTCCTAATGTAAAATTCTGTCCGGTGGCCAGATACTGTTTTAGTGTTTTCTTAGATCCGCTACCTTTTAGGGTCAGCCTGGTGGGTTTTTGCATAGATAGTGACTCTCACTGCTTTCTTCATGTGTCCCAATAGCACGAACTTACCAAAAATAGAATCTCATTAAAGTTTAACATGTTCAGTCTGAAAACAGTGGAGCTGCTGGGCTGCTTAAGGAAAGGTAAGATCCTCAGACTGTGGTGGAGAAAGAAAACCACTGACTACTCGTGGCCTTGTAAATAAAGTTGATTGGCAGATGAGGAAGGAGGTTAGACCAGAGTCGTAAAGATGTGAGAGGTTTTTTTCCAAGTGTTTCCACGCTAGTGCTCTTGGTGAACCGAAAACCCTGCCCGAATGGCCAAGATCTGAGGCCAACTCTGGATACTGGGACTCCCATCCTTGCCCACCAGTATCTACTGACAGCTGTGATTCTTTCCAAGAAGTAAATGAATACTTAGAAGAGCACAAAAAGAATGAGCACAGCTGACCTCATGCAGCCTCATGGAGGTAAATTGCTAGGGATTAAGAAATTAAATACCCCAAATTCCCCAAAACTGTAAACTGTGGAAAATAACAAATTCCCACTTTGGGGGTTCTGTCCTATTAGACAGCTGAGTACTTGGCCTAGCCCAACTTTCACTTCTCTGTTCCCTCTGTAAGAACAGCAGTTAGGCAAGCACAACCACAGGAGAACACACCCTCCAGTTTTCTGGGTCTGGTACTGCTCCGATTTCAGGTTTTGAGAGAACACAGGTTTGCCTGTTGCCTGACAAAATGCCACAGTGTGGATGGAGTGCAAGTTTGCTCTCTTTAAGGAAAAGAGTGTCACCAAATATTCTGAAGAGCTAGTGCCAGTCCAGCAAAGAGATTTAGAACTGAGAGAGGCTTTCATTTAAGGAAGTGGCCACACCCCTCCCCCCCAGATAACCGTAAAGACTTGACTAGGAAATCGAAAGCCTTTTATTAAATAAGACTTCCTTTGAGGCTACTGGGGCAAGCAGACTTGACTGTAAGTCAGATACGCAAGATCACAGAACCACGTATAAATATGTTCTGCAGGATTTTGAGTGTGTTGCCTTTTGACCTTTCCAGGAATGCTCCAAGGGGGAAAAAATGAGGCTAAAACTGAGTAAGCTCAATTCACAGAGCAATATCGGTGCTGGGCAGACCTGCCACGGGCATTAACAAATCATTTTTTTTCCACATTTGATTTATTCATCTCATTTGTGGTTTCCCTCCAATCCCCCAAACTGACAACATGGCTTCAGCCTGCTACTAAGATCTTTCCACCCAAGGGGGCTTATGAGGAGAATTCCTGGACACCTTTCTAACTAAATCCAGTAGGACTAAAAACTCAAAACTTTAGGATAAATTGAATCAGGGGCTTCCAGAGTTTTTGCTGAGACATGCCTTGGCAGGAAATGAATTGGAGAATTGAGTCCAGGCTGTCATGACATCTCTGTGATATGCACATGCAAACTCTGACTCTGGTGCCTTGAGTAAAACCAGAGAAGCTCAAGGTAGGGCCCAGATAGAAGCCCAGGAAATAAAAGAAGTGAAAGGCAGTGGAAACACGGAGGAGAGGTGACTGCTTGTGAGGACAGCCTCCCAAAGAAGGCAGCTCAGAGCCCTCCATGTACAACTTTCTCATTTCCGAATTCGTACGTGGTTTTGAGAGTCAGAGCAGCAACAGAAAGCGGACCACGCTGTTGTAGGATGCCTGCCTGTCTCCCCAGAGCATCTTGTTCTGCCAGGGCAGCAAATGGTTTACCACAGACTTCTCCCCACAGAGACGCTGGGGGTGGCTAAGATTCCCTGAAGCAGGAGGGAAGCTGTCAGATGACGATGACTCCCGACAAGAGACCAGTGAGTCCAGTTCTTCCCAAACAACATTTTGGCAAACACTCGGTGGGTGAATGCCCGCCATACTTCACCTGCCAGACCAGCGGTTGTCTCCACACTGTGGGATGAATACATTCCGAAGCAGGAAGGCTCCAGGACATTCCTAAGAAAATAGCTACATTCCAAGAATGTAAGCGCAGGCGACCCACTACCCAGAGGAAAGGTTCCTGTCCTCCCCTCTGTGGAAGGGACTGAACAAACAGGAAAAGTGGAACTGGCTCTCCAGCCTTCTGGGGGGAATCACACCAATGACCTCTGTCTTTAATGGGTGGGAAGCACGTCTTATTACAAAAAGTAGTCAAGATGGTGACGCTACCACAGGAGGTCTGCAGGGAGAAGACTCGGTGATTGGACACTGCTCTATAAGGTCCCCCATGCCCAGAAGCGGTCTGCCTAAAAGTGATTTCTAAAGATCTATTTTGCGAGTCCTCCCGGCCGAGATGCCCCAGGGAGGTCTGATTCGCTGGCTGCCGCTGCTCTTGTGAGGAACACCCAGAGGTGGAGTGACAGTGGGAACAGGGGTCTCGGTACCTGGGGGGCTGGGAGATGATTCCGTGGAGAAGGAACAGAGGGTCCAGCCTGAGAATGACCAGTCATCCTGATTCAAATTCACTTTTATCAAACGGCCACTCCGAGCGGGCCTTGCCCAGATATGATGGGGAGGCAGAGACAGCGCTTGACAGAACTCTGCTCCTTAACATGTTATTTGGAGGGGGCTTGGGGACGGTCCTGGTCCACGGAACCTGGATCCAGATGGAGGAGTGGTCCTCAGATGGGGTGTGGTGAACTGACTGATACAAGGAACCTCTTAACCTGCTCGCTTCAACCCTGCTTTGTGTCTGTCCCTATGGTACAGCAGGTGGGGGAGGGCCAACCGTTCCAGAAACGAAATCCAGACTCTCCCAGAGAGACCTCACCCACACCAGGGGGGCCCTTGAAGATGACAGAGGAACTGTGGGTCCAGAGAAACACCCATATTTCCACAAAAACACACTGATTTGGTGAGAAAATGCAACTCAGGGAAAAACTGTTACATAACAAAGACTGAACTCCATTAGCCAGGGCACCACTCCAGATGGCGGCCTGGGTGGTGTGGGCTACGGGATATGGGGACAGTCTGGGCTGGACTTGGACACACAGATTCCTCGACAGGGGCCTGGAAAGTCCCAGACCTGTTCTATGGAAGGAAAACAATTCAGATTCAAGGAATGTCAAAAAAGAAAAAAAAATTCCCTGCCACACCCCACCGGCACCAAAAAACAGTAGAGAGAGAGAGAGAGAGAGAGAGAGAGAGACACACACACACACACACACACACACACACACACACAGATAGTGTTCCCTGAAATAAATCTCAGGCTTACTAGAAGATGGGCGCTTACATCTTCTGAGGCATGATCCCCAACTCTCCAATGCAGCACTTTTAACCCGTAGGGAAGTTGGCAGCTTGGCAGGCTGAAGAGTCTTCTGCCAGTGACACCCGCAAAGGGCTGCCCCAGCTACTCTGGATAAAATAAATATGATGGATGTGCTCCCAAATGGGCAGTGGCCACCTAGGAGGCCTATGAAAGGAACCGACAGAAGCACAACACTCAGTCGCAGCCTTTATGTTTTGCTCTTGTTGAGTATCCAGACCTGTTACTAAAGAGGAAACTGAAACCCGAGGGTCCTCTTGGAGCTCAGCCAGAGGCCTTTCGGCAGCAAGCTTCCCACCTGGGCAGGGAGGAGGGGCATCGTCTGGAACTCTGCTGGGGCACTTCCCAGCCCCGCCCTGCCCAGAGGCATCCCAGCTTTCTTCCCTTCTGTCCTTCTAAAACCCTGGGCTGTTTTCATGACAGTTTGTTTCCATGTATTAAAGGAATGACATATACAGAGATGTCATCTCCTGAGCCCAGTCGGTCATTGGATATCCGCCATCCTCTGTCCTTCAGGACGCCACGGGCACGCATCACCAGGTCCTGAGCCGCCAGTGTGTACCTGTACAGGGAGAGGCAGGAATGAGACTGTCAGTGTGGCATCAGGCAGAATCGGGGGTCAGGCGAGGCTGGGAAGGAGGCATCACTACAGCTGTACGAACTGTTTTCAAACACCCTTCAAGTCACAAAAACCTAGGCCATCTTTTTCCCAAATGTGTGATGCCTAATGTGAGACTACTAGTTAGGTGGTAGATGCACAAGATTCTACATACAGTAAATAACCTCCTAAGTTGTTCTGCTTTTCAGTCCTCTTCTGAGAACTTTGGTGTCAACAAAAGAGTCCCAGTTTCGTGCTGGTGTATCTTTAACACATACCTGCTCAGGCTCAGAGCTTTCTACAGCAAACAGTGTGTAGCTAGAAAAGTATATGGGAAAAATAAGAACTTTCGTTTCCAATGTTTATTTTTAGAGCCACATTGCTTTTAGGACAAAGGATCGTCATTTTCCACTTATGGTAGGGGTAAATCTCCTTTTTAAATAAATTGTTTTTAAAAAGTGAGTTGATTTAAAGAAAAATGTTAATGATAGCGCAGGTAGCAAAGGAGCATAGTAAAAATGCAAAGGTTTTATTGGTACATGACTGGGAAACCTCGGTGTGGTCAAGCTGCACCGTCATCAATGCCACACTCTTCTCTTCACCACTGTAAGCACAGTGAGGGATCCCCAAGAATTTGAAAATAAGATTGCTCCCTGAGACTTAGAGCATAAACTCAAAGAAGAATTAATGACTATGCCATAAATGGATGGAAAGCATTAAAATCTAGAAAAAGACTAATGTGGGAGGTGATTTGGGTGTATGTAGCCTAGGTTAGCCTGGAGGCCTAAAACGAGACAAAAACATTGGCAGGTGTCTGTCCAAATACAGATCGGGGCAGAGGGAGTCTTATCCAACAGATCTCAAAGAAATGTAGTTCCACTGGTAGGACCATATTCAGTGAGGGTGGATGACTCTTAGCTTCTGCCATAGAATATACAGTTTCCCTTGATTTTGATTTCATGTTCACCATATAACCTTCTAATTATGACCTGCCTCCCTGTGTGGCCTGCCGACAGAGAAAGAGTGAGCTGGTCATTTATTTGTACTTTAAGAACGTCAGTCCTATTTCTCCATATAGACGTCAACTGGCATTTCTTCAGTTTGCAGATCAATCATGGAAGCTTGGTTAAGGTGAGCCCAGCTCTGATAATGAATCTGTTCTTTGTGTGTTGATTAAACCAGTTTCTGAACCTGAGAAGCTAAAAGCCAGCCTCTGGTAAATCACCAAGATAATAAATGTCACCCTGTAAGGAAGGCCTCTTGGAAGCCAGCCTGTGGCCCTTAAACAACAGACCACCCTGATGTTACTGTGGCCTTTCCCTGCTTGGAATGTCACTCGGCCTTGCCTTCAGAACTGTGAGTTGTGGAATTCAGAACACCAGAAGCCTCTTGCATTTCTTCTGTTAAAACCCCTTACGGATTAAGCGACTCTCATGTTAAAAGAGACCTGCATCTAGCCCCATTGTTACATTACTTAAGAACAAGGTCTGTAGCAAATAATCTCAGGATTGTTAAGATTCCAGGTTGTGGAGTCTCAGACTCAAGTCTACTCAGACAGCCCAGGCAGAGAGAGGTGTAGCACACACTAAAGGTGGCAGAGAGAGGCTATTTTAGTTAATACAAAATAAGTGACTTTCCTCCTAGAGGATGGGTGGTAGGTGAGTAGGAGAGACACCTTCTTTTTCTATCCTTATTGAGAGAATTATCAGTCTTGAGGCAGAAGTATGTCCAGTTACACTTGAGGGAAGGGGCCACCAGTTAGCCTTCTGAGGATTCTTTTCCTACTGGGATCACGAAATAAACAGAAAGGACTCCAAAGAGGCCTTTGGCTAAAGGGGCAAATACATGCCCCCTTATCCACATGCTGCCACTCATATACTACATTCAGAAGAGCTCTCAGATGCTCATCCCAGGTTACTCTTGGGTTTACATTGAATTGTATGTCTGAGATAAAACCTCACAGGGAAAGGCTACCATCAATATCAGTTGATGTTTATTACCCTAGTGATTGACCAGGGTCTAGACCTTAGCCTTTCAAGTTCAGAAAGCTGGCTGAGGCAATATACTAGTTCGTAGATTCATCTGTCAGGGCTGAACACACCTTAACTCAGCTCATGAGCAAACTAGACACAGAAGATTATGGCAAGTAATGAGAAAAGATGGCTGGCAGCAAAAGGAAGTTACTTAAAAATGTTAAAAAAAACAGATGAAGGAAGTCAGGACCGGTATCTGTGGTAAATCACAGGTCCCGCGGTCATGGGGCAACGGCTGAGATCAGAACAAGGTTAAATGAAAGGTTAAATGAACAGGATTTCCCTGGTGGTGCAGTGGTTAAGAATCTGCCTGCCAATGCAGGGGACATGGGTCCAATCCCTGGTCCAGGAAGATCCCACATGCCACGGAGCAACGAAGCCCATGCACCACAACTACCGAGCCTGTGCTCTAGAGCCCGCGAGCCACAACTACTGAGCCTGCACTCTAAAGCCCGTGAACCACAACTACTGAAGCCGGTGCGTCTAGAGCCCGTGCTCCGCAACGAGAGAAACATGCGCACCACGACGAAGAGTAGCCCCCGCTCACTGCAACTAGAGAAAGCCTGCACACAGCAGCGAAGATCCAACGCTGCCAAAAATAAGTTAATTAAATAAATTCATTTTTAAAAAAAGTCTACAAACAATAAATGCTGAAGAGTGTGTGGAGAAAGGGAACCCTCCTACACTGTTGGTGGGAATGCAAATTGGTATAGGCACTATGGAGAACAGGATGGAGGTTCCTTAAAAAAACTGAAAATAGAGCTACCACATGATCCGGCAATCCCACTCCTGGGCATATGTCCAGAAAAGATGAAAACTCTAGTTTGAAAAGATACATGCATCCCAGTGTTCACAGCAGCACTATTTACAATAGCCAAGACATGGAAACAACCCAAGTGCCCATTAACAGATGAATGGATAAAAAAGACGGGGGGGGGGGTGTGTGTGTGTGTTTGTGTGTATACACACACACAATAGACCATTACTCAGCCATAAAAAAGAATGAAATATTGCCATTTGCAGCAACATGGATGAACCTAGGGAATATCATACTAAATAAAGTCAGACAGAGAAAGAAAAATATCACTTATATGTGGAATCTAAAAAAATAATACAAATGAATCTATTTACAAAACAGAAACAGACTCACAGACATAGAAAACAAACTTATGGTTATTACCAAGAGGGAAAGGGGGGAGGGGATAAATTAGGAGTATGGGATTAACAGATACATACTACTATATATAAAATAGATAAACAACAAGGATTTACTGTGTCGCACAGGGAACTATATTCAGTATCTTGTAATAACCCATAATGGAAAAGATTCTGAAAAAAATACATTTAAAACTGAATCGCTTTGCTGTACACCTGAAACTAACACAATATTATAAATCAAGTATACTTCAGTTAAAAAAAAGTTAAAATCAAAACAGTGCCTACCTCATTTTATTTAAGTCACATAAGAGCATCATCCGTAGTTAAAGGCAAGAGACCATCCTGATATTGCTATCGCTGGAGACTTTGGGTATTGAAAAAATGGTCAAAATTAGCTTTGGTATTTTAAAAAGCGGCATTAGGTCACCTAGAAAAGATGTTTACCCAGGAAACCCAAGGGCTCTAGAAAATTAAGGTTTTCTTCTCAAAACTGGTTATTGCCTATGCCAAGATAACATCCGTTGAGCCTGCATTTCTCTCTGTCATCCATTCTGTCTTCCCTTAGGTGAACTCTCGAGAGAGAGAAGACCCATTTTTGCTTCCTCCATTTCTTACTTCCCTTTTTCTTCCTTCATTTCTTACCAGTAGGCCCAATACTCTGCTAATCCGGCCCCCTACACTTCTCCGTGCTCATTCCACTTGACCTTTCTCCAGCACAGACACCGTACTTCTGGCCATCTTCTTTATTCTTGACATCTCCTGTCTTTTCTTCTGAGTTCTCCTTTTTGTTTGCAGAGGTGGGAGGTGTTGAGGTTGGCTTGCCCACCACACCACGGCACACTCCAAGTTCTCCTATGTCTGGGCTTCCATGACACGTGGCACAGCTCTTCTTACTTTCCTTGGTAGGCCCCAGTTAGGACTCAGGAAGAGTCAATAAATGTTAACTTACTTTCACTGCCAAGGTGGGACTTTCTCATCTATCATCCTTAGTTAATGCTGTCCCCAGTCTCTTAAGTAGGAAATCGTAGTCGTTTTCAGTGCTACCTTCTCAACCTGATATTCGCCAATGATAAATTCCACAAGGCACTGTAGGACTTCTAAACTTTGTATTATTTAAAGTGTATTTCATTATTGGTAGATGGCTAATTAAAATAAAATCTCACCTTTATAGTTACTAAGATGCACGTTAAACCTGTTGTAAAAACCGCTATTCTGAATTTATTTTTGCCACCATTCACACATACATATACATACATACATAAAATTTATTTAGTATTTTCTATTTTTCTTTCCTTTCTTGATTTCTGTCAGGTTGTTTGCTTTCTTGAATACCTTTTTCCTCTCTCTACTAGTTGAGAAGTGATTATTTCTGTTGTTTTAGCAGCTATGCTTAAGTTTTTAATATATGTCAATCAATATTTGTGTCCTTCTCCAGAAAATAAAAAGATATTAGAATGCCTTCTTTCATCTGTAATGTTATTGCCTAGTATTTTAAATTTGCCTTGTTTTTAAACTCCTATTAAGTCATTATTGTAATGTATATAAACCAACATAGTAACTTCTTTGCTTTTCGAAGTCCATTCCTTTCTTCTGGACTTGATTTCCTTCTGTTGAAGTACATTTTTAGTAATGCTTTTAACAGTGGTCTGTGAGGGATAAACTCACCAAGTTTTGGGGCCACAAAAATCTTTATTTTTGCCTTTAATCTTGGATCATAGCTTTATCAGGTATAGAATTCTAGACTGACTTATTTTACCTTAGCAGTTTGGACATAATATTTCATCTTTTCTGACGTCTCTTGTTGAGAAGTCTGTCTTGTTTCATTTTTTTAAATAAATTTATTTATTTGATTTATTTATTATTTTTGGCTGCTTTGGGTCTGTTGCTGTGCACCGGCCTTCTCTAGTTGCGGCGAGTGGGGTCTACTCTTCGTTGCAGTGCATGGGCTTCTCATTGCAGTGGCTTCTCTTGCTACGGAGCACGGGCTCTAGGCACGTGGGCTGCCGTAGTTGTGGCGTGCAGGCTTCAGTAGTTGTGGCTCACAGGCTCTAGAGTGCAGGCTCAGCAGTTGGCAGTGCCCAGGCTTAGTTGCTCCGCGGCATCTTCCCGGACCAGGGCTCAAACCCGTGTCCCCTGCATTGGCAGGCGGATTCTTAAACACTGCACCACCAGGGAAGCCCCTGTTTCATTTTTTTATAAGTAAACGTCTTTTCTCATTGGTAGTTTATTAAATTGTTATTGTTGATATTTTGTTGTTGATGGTATGAAGTTCCACTGAGACATAATAATGAGAATTTCTTTTTATTTATCATGGTTGGAAATTAGTTTTACTCCTTCAAACTGAGAAGATAGTTGTGATTCTGGAAAATTTTCAACCATGTACTTTTTGAATGCCGACTCCCCTCTATTTTTTATGTTTTCTCCATAATTTTATATTTTCTCCTGTTAGAGCCTTCTCATTTTACCTTCCAGATTTCAACCTCTTTCCTGTTCTTTAAAAATCTCTTTCAGTTCACTAATTCATACTTTAGCAGTTTACTATTCTCTCCATTCAGCGAGTTACTTTATTTCAATGACATATTTTTCACCATTGCAAATTTCTATTTGGTTCTTTTCCAAATCCGTCTCTTCTTACCTTATGGTCTATTTGTACATGTTTAAAGTTTCCTTCATCCTGTTCTGTTAGGTTTTCTTTGGGGGGACAGAGGGAAGGCTCTGTTGTATCTAGTTATCCTTTCTCATGGTAGGCTTGAAGGTAAGATAGGAGCCTCTCTTCAGTAGGGCTGTTTACTGTGTGCCTTGGGTTATCTACAGAGATTTTTAAATGTGCCTTTACTGGGGGACGTTCTGGGTTCTTCCAGTTCTAGAACATGTTTTAGGTGCGATTCGTGGCTTAGGACCCCCACACCCTACGTGTGGTGTGAGGTTTAGCCTCACACTTTCCTGTGTGGCGGGCCTACCCACGCCCCTCCTCACAGAACCTCAGTTTCATCAGGTTCTTGCCGTCATCCACGTGCTGCAGGAAGGATGCCCCAACCTGAGCGGGAAGCTCAGGGAGAACGCCTTGGACCATTGCTTCCAACACTGTGGCCAGGAGCCAGATTCCTCCACCTGACTTCTCTTTGCGAGGCTTCCCTGGCGAACGCGAATGCGACGTCCCGCCTGTGAAGGAGCAGTCTGCACGGACAACTGAACGGCACTGATCAGATGCTGCCTGCAGTAACTGAACAGTGCAGCTGAACTCTAGGACTGGTTTCCTTCATGCTACAGGAGACGCAGTATCGAAATGAAGTCACAAATGGTGTTTAGGTAAAATGAGGCCACTTGTGGGGATCCTTCCTCATAAGCTGATCACCTCAACACAACCCCAGGCACCTAGTTCTTAGGAGGAGGTTTCTTTTGCCCCAGCTCCAATCTCAGCCAGGCTGATGGACACTTTAGAACTCATGAGCATCCTTAGTCAAGCACCATCTGCCCCAGGCAGGAAACCACCTACAAACCACCTATAAAGGTTGCTTTATATCAAGACTGGTACCTGAGGAAAAGAAGAGACATTTCCTCTGGAGGGAAAGGACTGCTTCTCCTCTCCCCCATTTCATTCTCCTGCAGTTTCTACCTGACAAGGGCTGTCTGGTTTGGTAACAAAGAAGACTGCTTCATGTGGCAGTAAGACAGGAGGGTTCTACTGAGTGTGGTGCTGAGGCTGAACGCAAAGGCACACCTGCCAGAGACTGAAGGGGGCAGGAGGCAGCGGGAGAGGATTTGAGTCAAAACATGAAATACAAATACAGGACATACAGGGGAGCAGCAGAGAAGAATATGGTGCAGCTGATGACAGCGAAAGGGTCGTGGATTCCGTTATACCCCGGCCGGGATGACGAGGGGCTGAAGAACCCCGTGATTCTGGAAGCTGGATGTGGGGCGGCAGCAGGGCCCGGCCTGAGGGCCTCACACGGAAGGCTTGGTCAGACCGCATCCGGGAAGTAGTATGGGAGTAGCTGGGGTACTCACCCCTCCTAACGAAGAGCCTCCCAGGGAGACCAGTCTTGTACTTTGAGAGCATTTTTCTTCTCTGGCTGAAGCTTTCCATATCGATCGGCCGAGCTCTGCTGAAAGGGGCGGCGGTCGGGAGGGGTCTGACTTGGCAGGCGCACAGGGCCTGGCGCAGAGGCTTCCTCGGGCCGAGCCAGAGGGAGCAGAGGAGGGACAGTAGGGGAGAGAAGAAAAGCAGAAAAGGAAGAGGGGCTGAAGGACCACGGGAAGGCCAGAGGCTCTTTTCACAACCACTGACACTAAAGTCAGGGTGGAAGGAGGCCAGAGGGCAAATCCTCCATCGTCTCTGTCGTCCTCGCCACCTCTGGACACTTCTTAGCTCTTTCACCTCTTCAGTGGGGTGTACGAGGGGCCCCGGGTGTGGGCTGGCTTGCCATGGGTCCCAGCCTGGCTGCACGACCGCCCACATCGGGGGCGCTGGGGAAAAGCTCCTTAGCCTCTCGAATCTGGAATAATGCTAGTGCATGCCTCAAAGGTCCTGCCGGGGTAAACAGAACCTTCCTAAAGCATTTCCCTCATTAGACATAAAAGGCCTCTCTCCCCGACCAAGAGTTTTGCCCGCAGTCATCCACCTTTTGTAGAGTCTCTTCCCACAAGACCACATCTGAATCAGCAGATTGGAGTGTCAAAAATAAGTCCATTTCAGGCCTCAGGCTGTAAACTGGCCTTAAAGCCACCAGTTCTAGTTGGGCAGGAACTTCTATTTGCCATTTGGATGGTACAGACAGGGTCTTACGAGAGGGAGGGTAGGTGGCAGGAACTGGGGAATTAATGGGTTCCGAATATTTGCATATAAAAGGCAGCTTCCATCTGCTGAGGCCCCGCAGTAATAGAGTATGATGGGAACAGGAGAAGGAATCCTCTTTGCATTCTGAGCAGGCCTCTGAGATTTAAGAGGTAGAAAAGCTCTCCCAAGCTTGGGAACATTGGCAGGGATCTATGGTGACGGGGCAGGTGGGGTGAGGGCGGGTGACTTGGAGGGAGCTCTTTGTTGTGCTCAGAACCAGGCAACTTGTCCTGGGAGGAGGCCCGCCTCAGGCTCACTGCTGGGGGCTGAGCCACATGTGTCCCTTGTCTGTCTCTGAAGCCACCGAAGGTGCTCACACCAGCTTCTGTCCCGCCTGGAGTGTGGGGACTTCACTCAGGCAGAGTACCCTGAGACAGGGAACAGCGACAGCCGCTGCCCACAGCACTGTCCCTGTGTCCCCTGGGGGTGTGTGCGTCAGCAGGTGCAAGGCCACGGACTAGGGAGAGCTCACCACCCCCATGGGAGATGGCGAGAACACCCACCAGGCCTCATCCACCTCTCTGCCCCAGCACCAGCTTCCTGGTTTCTCAAGGTGGTGTGAGTTTTAGTTCAAATCCCAAACAGCAACATTTCGATAGGAGGGGGCATATCAGACTATTTTCTTCTGCATCGTCCCTGGGAAGCCCTTTAAAATGCCCCGATGGGGGCTCCCCTGGTGGCGCAGTGGTTAAGAATCCGCCTGCCAGTGCAGGGGACATGGGTTCGATCCCTGGTCCGGGAAGATCCCACATGCCAAGGAGCAGCTAAGCCCATGCGCCACAACTACTGAGCCTGCGTTCTAGGGCCTGCGAACCACAACTACTGAGCCTGCGTGCCACAACTACTGAAGCCCGCGCGCCTAGAGCCGATGCTCCACAACGAGAAGCCGTGCACCGCAATGAAGAGTATAGCCCCTCTCGCCACAACTAGAAAACGCCCGCGTGCAGCAATGAAGACCCAACACAGCCATAAATAAATAAATAAAATTAAATAAATAAAATGTCCTTATGTTCCAACTAAGTGGCCACACAGCTCTGCTCCAATGGCCATATCAACAGCACTGAGGAAGGAAAGGCGGGCCTGGCAGGGGGCAGTTCAGAGGCTGTCAAGGGCAGGATGGTGGGCTGACATCCACATTCCCACGGATCTGAATATGCTCAACATTGCAAAAGAAACAAAAATGCAGATTTTATCTAGTCTTCAACATGAGATAAAACACTCACCAATTTGTTCTTAAAACCTGTAACTGATGTGAGGTTGGGGCCGGCGATGCGAGGAACCCTTCCTTTTTACATTTGAGGCATAGTTTTTCAAAACCATATGGCAGGGCTTCCCTGGTGGCGCAGTGGTTGAGAGTCCGCCTGCCGATGCAGGGGACACGGGTTCGTGCCCCGGTCAGGGAAGATCCCACATGCCGCGGAGCGGCTGGGCCCGTGAGCCATGGCCGCTGAGCCTGCGCGTCCGGAGCCTGTGCTCTGCGACGGGAGAGGCCACAACAGTGAGAGGCCCGCGTACCGCAAAAAAAAAAAAAAAAAAAAAAAAAAACATACAGCAGTGGGAGAAGTTAGTTCAGCCAACTCACAGAAACATCTCATAAAAAGAACCTTTGTCTTTTGCCAAAATGGTTCATATTATCAAGGTAATACAAACTAGCATTTAATACCTGCATTAATATCCTGCTGTCAGTTTTGGTGGGTGTTTTACTGTTAACTTTCTACTGATTAATCTCTTCCTCATCAATGTGGCACACAGTTATCAGAGCCAAGGACAGCATGGATATGAAGAACATTTGAAGCGTGACCATCAAGAAGGCTTCTCTTATTAGGGAGATGCTGTCTGGAGTTTACAGTATGTTGGTACTTACAGATTTAATACCCCTTCATAAGCCCCCAGAGTGACATGGCAGGGGCACTGAGGGTCATTTGGTCCAAGTTACCAAGATGAGGTTTCCACAGACAGGTTTTGGGAAATGAAGGACTGGGCAAAAAAATCCTTGCTACGTCTTGCCTGGGCATTTGGGATGTAAATCCATGACATGTTTTCATGCGTTCTTTGTCCCGAGGTCCACTCAGCTTGGCCCACACCTATCTCCGTTAGTAATATTAACAATGTATTCCTTTCTAACATATTACTAAGCATCTTCTTTGCATATTTACGTACTTGCCTCCATTTTGAATATTCTTTCTGGGAGACCTGCCACTAAACCTCCAGCCTTACAGAGGAGATCATCAGTCCGAGATATCTTGCCTCAGAGAACCCCTTCCACGCCTTTCTCTGAGCACCCTTTCCAAATTTTGCAGGATGTTTAGGCCTCCTAAGAGAATCTTACTGGAATTAGTAAAGAGAATGACAGGTTGTGTAGCCCAACCCCCGTGAATTCCAACCACGCCACCTGAAAATGTGAACTTGGTATATTTCCTATCAACGGTTCATTTCATGACCCCACAAAGGATGCACGGAGCTGCCAGCTCTGCTACACTTCAGGGCATAATCCAGTAAAAAGAAAAGAAAGAAAAAGGGCAACTGTACTCATGTTCTGGCCTGTCCACAAGGTCTCCTTTTAATTTTCTGGTTCCTTTCTCGAGACAGTTCAAAACAGCAAAAGGACTTAGTAAGATACGCTGGGGTCAGGAAGGTCACATAGCTCATTTTTACCCCACCTCTGCCGGAGAGGATGGTGTGAGGGTCAGCACTTCGCAAACATATCTCTCTCTTAATCACCTCTTCCCTCACAGTGCATCCTGGAGGGGGAGATGGTATTTTAAATTTTTTATTGGGAAGGATGTCATCAGAGGAAGACAGTGCCAGCCATTTGTCAAGAATGGCTGCCACGAAGAGGAGAAGAAAAAGAGAAAACCTACACACAACATGAACAAAGCCAAATGATCAAATGGCAAAACCTCCAAGGCCTTCCTGTCACCGGACTAATGCCCTGCCTCCTTCTGTCCTGAATTTCTAAACAAAGCAAAACTCAAAGTAAAACAGGCCCATTCAAAACGTCAAATGTAGAAACATTTTGTTGTTCTTGTTGCTTTGTTGCCCTTCCTATCTCTCAGGAGGCCCACCTTGTAGAGTACAACTTCCCTTTCTCATTTTCCATCAAACGATCAGCCAGCCTGGTCAGACCCCTCAGGTCTGGACCCAGAAACCCTCTATTCCCACCACTCACATGACTAAATAGGCAAACCTGTGGTCCTGGGCTACATGTGGGGAGAAATGTATCCTTCTGGCTGAGTAAGAACTCATAGAGCCACGGGAAGGGTATGATAGCGGGTCTTTATTCATCACAGAAATTATGACCTAGGCTAAAAGTTATTAGGACGACTTCCACTCCTATTTCTACTTTGCATGACAAGGTCAGAACAGCTCCCGGTTGGGAGGGCACCGTCAGGAAACCCACTGCCGTGGCTTCTGGGACTGAGCTCTCCATGCGCCTCCCGAGGAGACACACTAAGCCTGGGTGTGAGTGTGGTACCCTCCTTCCAAATCACAAAGATACATGCAAACATGACACACACGTGAAAGACAACATCATTTTACATAATGCCTAAGGCCTGAGTTTGAAATAAATTAAGTTTATCTGATTTCCCAATATGGCTTAAATTACTAAGGAGCACAGAGGGGTAGAGAAACAATCCATACCTCATATTTTCACCATCAGATTGTCCAGAATGTTTTCTGACTGTGGATCAGAATGAATGAATTACACAAATTCCATATCATTATCACAGACTCTCTTCCCTCCAACTAATCTTCACATTCATTCATTTTGTCAGTGCTTGAGGTCTGACACGACCTGCCCCATTCACCTCTCACGCCTCATCTGTGGAAACTACCCCACACTAAGCCCAGGCAGCCATACTGACTGTTGGGTTCCTTGAAAGCACCATGTTCTCTCTCCCCGATGTTGCCCCACCTTGCATTGACTGACACACACTCATTTACGCCTCACGTTTAAGTTTAGACATCCCTTCTAGTGGGAAGCTTTCTTGCCTATCCCTTGTGCTATCTTTTTAATCATTCATATTCTAACTTCCTTATGCTTTTGTAACCTCTAGACCTTAAACTCCAAGAAGACAGGGACCCGGTCTGTTTTCTTCACAAATTCTTCCCCAGTGGCCATGGCTCATAAAATAGGTCCTTAATATTTCCCAGATGAATGAATCTGAATGGGAATTATTTGGCAAAGAAGATACCTTCCCCCATAAGGTTTCACTGTTTTAAGATGTCAAAAACCGACCAGAATTTTTCTGATCTCCAGCCAGATATTTCATCTCTTAGCAATGAAACTGTGCCGATTTTATAACTTTTCCTTTCACTCATTCATCTATCTGACACAGGATTCTTTCTTAGGCTTTGGTTTGCCATTTTCCCTGAAAGGCAAATTCAAAACCTTTTTTCTTTCCTGCCCTTTTGTTCCATGGAGATCCCTGTAAGCCCTGTAGGTAACAGATCTCATGAACCTAGGAACCTATTCTGACCTGGCATACCCCTGCCCAGGGACAGCACTGCCCACAGGTTACCACTCCCTGGAGGGCAGATTTGTTGCCATGGAGAGAGGGGGGCTGGTAAGGAAAACCAAGCCAGCTTGGAGAGATTTTAAAAAGCGTTGGGTGCCTTTTCACTCATACCTGTCAGATGGCTTCGCAAAGCTTTATGAAAATAATTACAGTAGAGAAAATCAACAGGAGAATGTTGCTAACAAGCAGGATATAAAACGCAGATTACAACTAAAAGCTCAACAGGAAAAAAAATGTATTCGAATTCAAATAAAAGAATCTTATTTGCAGTACCATCGATTCCTTTGTGCCTGAGAAAAATTATACAAACAATTCTAGAAAGAGAAAGAATGTCTAGCTTTAATTTCTTCCTGAAGGAATTTTTTGTTGTTGTTGTGAAATATATGAAACATATAAGTATAGCAACAAACATAGAATAACAACAACAAATACCCAGTAGTGCTTACTATATACCAGGCAGGCACTTTATGTATAAGGATGAGGTCAGGACTACTGGAACCCCCATTTTACAGATGAGGAATCTGAGGCATGGAGAGGTTAAGAAACCTCCCCAAGGTCACAAAGGTCACAAAGTCTAGAAGGGGCAGAACCAGGATTTAACCTCAGGCAGTCTGGCTAGATCCACACTGTTAACCACTAGACTACACTGCCTCTCATAGCTAACATACAAACAAATGTATGAAAAAGATATACAGTTATAAATAACATGAACAATCATATATCTACCATGTAGCTAAAGGAACAGAACATTACCAGTAAATATCTTAGAAGCTCACTATGGGCCTCTCCACAAGCACACATTCCCCTCTGCCACCTCTCTTCCCAAGGTAACCATTATCCAAATTTTGGGTTAATTCTCTTGCTTTTTGTTATAATTTTAATATCTGTACCCCTAAGTGATATATTGTTAGCTTCCTACTTTATGTAACTCGAATCATAATATGTGTATTCTTCTATGACTGGCTTATTAAACTCAACATTATGTCTTTGAGATTCTTCCCTGTTACAGATCACAGCTTTGGTTCATTCTCATTTGAGGACTGTGAATTATTTCATTCTTTGTTTATCCATCCTATGGTTGGACACGCAGGTTGCTTCCAATTCTTATCATAAAAACAATTGTGTGGCTACCTTTTTGTATAAATTGAATTACACCAACACCAGAATAAAAAGAACACCTGGGTTGTTTGTTAAAACACAGATCCCTGGGTCCTACCACTGGAGTTTTATTTGGTAGATCTGGGGTAGAGCCTGAAGATTTGTATTTCTAGCAAGTTCTCAGACGATGCTGCTGCCATGGGACCCAAAGACCACACTTTCAGAACCACTGCTCCAGGGTACAGACCTAAGAGTGGAGCTTCTGGGTTATACGATATGCATATGCCAAGCCGTCTTCAGAGTCTTTCTGCAAATTCACAAATCCATCTGCAGTTGTTCTGCATGTTTTTAATTATTTCTGCTCCTCTGACTGTTGAAGTTTTTTTCGTATATTTCTTGGCCATTAGTTTTCTTCTGTGTGATGACTGTTGGGTACTTGCTTATTTTTCTATTGGGTTATTTGTGTTGTCTTTATTGATCTGTGACAGTTCATTCTATTTTATGGGTATGAATCCCTCTTTGGTTATACAAATTGCAAAGATCTTCTCCCAGCTATCACGTTGCCATTTTATTCTCTTTATGTTGTCTTTTGAAGAACCAAAGATGGTAATCCTAACGTAGTCAAGGTTATCAATCTTTTCTTGTTTGTGCTTTCTGTATCTTGTTTAAGAAATCCTTCTCTACTATAAGATCATAAAAATAGTCTCCTATGCGATTTCCTAAAAGTTGTATTTACTTTTCCTTTCACAGTTAAGTCTTAACTTGCCTGGACTTGATTTTAGCGTATGGTGTGAGGGAAGGATCCATTTTTAATTTTTCTGCACCATCTTAATTGTTCTGATTTTGTACTAATATCTAGAAGGGTAAGACCCATACAGAAGTGTCACAAATATTCTTGGCATTTTGTTCTTCCATATATATCTCAGAATCAGCTTACAAAGTTCCATGAATACCTCACTGGAATTTTGGTTATCATTCTACTCACTCTAAAGATCAATTTAGGAAAAACTAATATTTTAACAATGTTCCTATTAAAGAATATGTATAGGTTCATTACTGCCGCATCTCTTATGACTGTTTTTTATTGCTAATATTATTTATTTGCTGGACCCCCTTGTTTTTGATTAGTCTTAAGGGAAATTTATCTACTTTAGTTAGTTTTCTTTTTAATTTGCTTTTTTTTTAGAAATTATTTTTTGTGGTAAAATACACATAACATAAAAATTAACATTTTAAAGTGTACGGTTCTGTGGCATTAAGTACATTCACATTGTTGTATAACTACTACCACCGTTTATCTCCAGAACTTTCTCCTCTTCCTAAACTGAAATGCTATAACCATTAAACACCAACTCCCTATCCCCCCCGGCCCGGCGCCTGGCAACCACCATTCTACTTTCTGTCCCTATGCATTTGACGACTCTAGGGACGTCATGTAAGTGGAATCATACAATTTGTCCTCCTCTGACTAGATTATTTCACTGAGCATAATGTCTTCAAGGTCCATCCATGTGTGAGAATTTCATTCCTTTTTAAGACTGATTAATATTCCATTGTATTATATACCGCATTTTGTTTATCCCATTTAATTTGTTGATGGACACTTGGGTTGCTTCCACCTTTTTGCTATTGTGAATAATGCTGCTATGAACATGGGTGTACACGTACCTATTTGAGTCCCTGCTTTCACTCATTTTGGGGTACATACCCAGAAGTAGAATTGATGGATATATTTATATGTTTAATCACCATACTGTTTTCCACAGAAGCTGTACCGTTTTACATTCTCACCAGTAATGCGCAAGACGTTCCAATTTCTCCACATTCTCGCCAACACTTGTTTTTTTCTCTTCGTGTGTTTGTTTTTAAATAGCCAGCATAATGGGTGTGAGGTAGTATGTCAGTGTGGTTTGATTTGCATTCCCCTAATGTGTTAGTTGTTTTAAAGAAACAGATTTTGGCTTTACCATTTATTTTTATTGTATATTTGTTCTCTTTTTTGTTATCTTTAATTTTTCCTTCCATTACTTTTCCTGGGTTTATTCTGTTGTTTTTAATTCTTAATCTAGAGGCCGTTGTTGAAATAAGGACCGCAGACCTAAATTTTTAAATTAGGACAGTGGTTTACTAACAGCCTATATGCAGGAAAAGAGCACACAGTCCACAAGTAGACAGCTCCACTCCTGTGGCCCCTCAGAACCGTGAAGTTATAAGAATTCTTGTGTACATGTTTATAGGAATAATATGGGCAGAATTAGCCCAGTAGCACAAAGCAGGCTTCTAGATCATACTCTGAGAAATACCTTTCTCTTTGGTTAAGGGGCTATTTTTCTTTTTCTGTGGTCAGAAGCCTGGAGCTTGTGGGCAGGGTCCCTGTGATCTGGGGAACTGGGAGGTTGGGAGGGTTGGAAAAAGTTCCTTTATGATATGGAAGGAATATAGTCACTTCTGGCAGGTCAGGGATGAGTAGAGCTTTTCACCTATGCATAGCTCATTAAATTGGGGGGCGGGGAAAGGCTCAAAATTCAGCCTTTAAAGTCTTGATATGTAGTATTATTTAGGCCCTGGTAATTTCTAATTTTTATTACAATCTTCTGATTTATAAGTTGTTTAGAAGTTTGGTTTTTAATTTTATGTGGGCTTGACTAGTTTGAAAATTACACTTTCTATTCTTTCTTTCGCTTTCTTAGCTATTTAAACACATTTCAAGTCTAAAGTTAAACACTTTTAACCTCTTTTCAAGTAGAACCATAGCATACTTTAGCTGATTACTATCCCCACTGGCCAATTTATTATGCTGTTTTTATTCAGTATTTTATCATTTTTAACCACATATTAGACATTCTTATTGCAGTTTTTATATAGTTAGTATATGTTTAAGTATACCTATTTACTAATAGCTTAATAATCCATCTTACTTCTCAGTCTTCCGTCTGGGATCATTTCCTTTTCTTATCTGAGGACATCCTATAGAATCTTCTTCAGAGGAGGCTGGATGGCAGTAAAGTTTCTCAGTTTTGTTCTGCCTCAAAATGCTTTTACTTCATCCTCTTTATTGATATCTTTACTGTATACAAAAATTCTAAAAATTGAGAGCTGCTTTTCTTAGCCAACTGAAGATATAACTCCACTGTCTTGGCTTCTACTGTTATTTTTGAAAAGTCAGCTATCACTGTAAATGCTATTCTTATGTATCTGTTTTGTCTTTCTGGCTGCTTTTAGTATCTTCTTTGTTTAAATTCTTCCGTTTCATTATAAAATATCTACTTAAGATTATCTCTTTCTTTCTTCTGCTTGAGATCTATTGGGCTTTCTGGATCTTAGGTTTAATATCATTCAACAGTTCTGGATTGGAACTTGGTTTTTTTTTTTTTCCCACTTTCTATAGTATTTCCTTTTGCAATTCTTTTTAGCCTCTTAGTTATCTTCCTAGTCTCAATCTCACTTCATCCTTTCTCTCTTTGTCTCTTTGAGCCATATTCTGGATTGTTCAGATCAGTTTTTCAGTTCATCAGTGTACTGTTCAACTGTCTCCAATCTGTTTAATCCACTGAATTTGTAGTTCCTATTTTTATATTTTTCATCTCCAGATGTCCCATTTCTTTATTTTAAAAATCTGTGCAGTCATTTGTAGTCTTTTGTCCTTATGCATGATTTCAATGCTTTTAAAAATATTTCTGAAACATGTTAAAATATTTATATTTTTTGGCTGATAAATCCAATATTTACAGGTCCAACTCTGCTCTCTATTGTTTCTGCTGGTTTTCGCTCACGGTGACTTATTTCCTTGTGTTCTAAGCGAAAGGAGCCTTTCTCCAGAGGGGATTTCTGTTTACTTCTGAGTCACCTAGGGTTGTTTAGGATGTTTACACGGCCATCATGCTATAAGGAATCCCTACTTTAATCTTTCTCTCCTTTCCCAATGTTTCTTGAAAGAAACAGTTCCTCAATGGATGGAAATGAATGCTGGGAGCATTTGCTATCATTCTTACGAGGAGGATCACAACTTGGGTTATTCCCACTTTGTAGGATATGAAGTAAGAATCTGAGAAAGATATACTGCTGAAATATCTCACAAAACAAATTCTTTACCACCTGTATCTAGGTTTAACTTAAGGAGGATTTTTATTTGGCTGTGAAAGTACCTCTAATAGGAAGGGTAGTCCCTTTTGCAGTTCGGTTACTAAACCATCTATACCAGAATGAATGATGGAAAGTGCAAGATTATTATTTATTTCAGTCACATGAAAGACCGCTTGAGGAACAACCCTCCAATCATAGAAATGCACAAACCTGTGAGGGTCATCTGGATCACAATTAGGGAGAAACTGAGTGATGGCTTCCGCCACTTCTTCATTTGATAAAACATCCCAGAGTCCATCAGTGGCCAAGATCAGCACATCGTCTGCTCCATGCTCGTATCTGGAGAGATCGTAGACTCTTACCTGAAATGAACAGCAATACCCCTGCTTAAGAAGTTGGGAGCATATTATCCCCCCTAGCAGACTGGCTTCTGATTTCCCTTCCCTTTTCCCGCCCAGCCCAGTGGTTTTTAGGTGTGCGCTATAAGGCCGTTGGGTATACAGCAAGCTTTGTGGCCCAGGGGTAGCCTCCTTTGAAGACTTGCTGTGTAGACATATCGGGCCCCAAACACAACTGTGAATGAGCCCAATAAGTTAATAGTTGACAAGAAAGAAATTAACTGAAAATGTAATGCCTGAAATGTGGCTGGAACAATGACTCACAATAGATACAGCGGTAGCTAGAAGAGCAGCCGGAAGCTTGCTGCCTTCCTTCCTTTGCACATCCATCCGACAGACATGTATTAAGGGCCTGCTCTGTGCCAGGTGATCTAAGTATAAAGATAAACAGCAGATTTCCCTGCTTCTGAGCTCTCAGTCTGCAGGGGAAACAAGGCCAGTCTAGGATCCAAGGCAGCTACTCTGCGTGTATTGGTTTAGGACTAAGGAGACACACTTTATTTCATGTACTCACTCGATACCTTTTGGCTTACCTGCTCTGAGGCCCATGGGGCTGGCCTTATCGCATGCAACGATGGGGCTCTGATACTACATGCAGGTTTGAGGACCCTCAGTCTAGCCTAAATCACAAAGGACACACGCCAAGTCTGAATCTCCTAAGTGTGTCTCAACAGACTTTAAGTCTGTCCTCACCTCTAGTACCTGGAATGACTTGGCTATTTGAACATCCCCCTCAACTCTGGGAAAAGAACATAGTGACCTTAGCAAAAATAATAATAATAAAAATCAAGGCTTACCTGCACTAGGCCACAACTCCATGTTCCCCCTACTCGGGCAGGATGGGAGGGAGAGGAGTTTGGGATTTCATTGCTATTCCCTGCTAATTTGATGGGACCAGCCCCTGCCTACACCACTTCATGAGCTGAGGACAAAGGCGGGTCAATTTCATCAATCTTCCAACTCTTTCAACCCCACCTCATTATCCTGTTTTCTGAAAACGAGTCTGAGTGAAAGGTGTAGGCCAGGGGAAGGGAGGGGAAGGGAAAGAAAGGGAAGGGAGGGAAGGGAAGGCGGATGGAGTATAGGCAGCTGTTGCCGTGTCCCATCACACACAATCACTGTCAGGTCATCTCAGATCTCGAGAGAATACAATTCTAAGAGGCCTGCAGAACGTTCACATCCACATCTTCAAAAGCCAAGCCTCCTATGTTTTAGGAAGGTCTGCCCAGGCCAGTGACGCCCTGCCTGCCACAGGGCTGGTCCTATGGACGAACAGCCTACACCCAGCAGCAGAAAACAACAGAATGCCCCACACTTGCCCACAGAGTTTTTGGAAAATGAGCTCAAATGAAAAACAGTCTTTGTGGCTGGTGAACAAGACGGCAACAATTAGCTAATGGCGCAGCACACGGACCGCACTCAGGAGAGGAGCACTCGGGGGAAGACTGGACTGGCTTTTTTTTTTTTTTCCTGCGGTACGCGGACTTCTCACTGTTGTGGCCTCTCCCGTTGCGGAGCACAGGCTCCGGACGCGCAGGCTCAGCGGCCATGGCTCATGGGCCCAGCCACTCCGTGGCATGTGGGATCTTCCCAGACCGGGGCACGAACCCATGTCCCCTGCATCGGCAGGCGGACTCTCAACCACTGCGCCACCAGGGAAGCCCTAGACTGGCTTTTAACATCTTCCTCTCAAAAGGCAGGGGAAGTGTACATTCTAGAGAAGGCACTGTGCCCTACGAGACCAAATTAGAGAAAACAGGAGGGGGGAATCTTAAGTTTACAACAGACTGGAAAGTCCCAAACGCCAGAATTTTGTCTTCAGGCTGCTGAACTCCTGTGGTTCAATTTTGACTCTAGCAGCAACTGGATCCCCTCTGCTTTACCTTCTGTGGTTCCTGGGTGTCTTAGAGCCGTGCTTCTGAAATGCTGATGTGCACAGGAATCAGCCCCGGACCCTACTAAAATGGAGATTGCAATTTACTTCTGGGGTGGGGCCTGAGAGCCTGCTGCATTTCTTTTTTCTTTTCTTTTTTTTTTTTTTTTTTTTTTTTGCGGTACGCGGGCCTCTCACTGTTGTGGCCTCTCCCGTTGCAGAGCACAGGCTCCGGATGCACAGGCTCAGCGGCCATGGCTCACGGGCCTAGCCGCTCCGCGTCATGTGGGATCTTCCCGAACTGGGGCACAAACCCGTGTCCCCTGCATCAGCAGGCGGATTCTCAACCACTGCGCCACCAGGGAAGCCCTGAGAGCCTGCATTTCTAACTTGCTCCCATGTGATGCTGCTGGTCCCTGGACCACACTTTGACTACTGAGGCCGCGGAGGAGTCCTACTGGTCTGTAACAAAGAATCCAAGGGCTCAGTGGCCTCTGTGATGCCTGTGTAGACTACCCCGTAGGGGAGGCTACAGCGAGGACAGCAAATGTCACCCCTGAGCTCCTAATATCAAGTCCTGTGTCACTGTGTTGTTACTTCCAGTGTGCAATAACTTTGCTTACGGAAGACTGCTCGCTTCTTATTGGGGTAGATCTACAATAAATTTCTGTGATACTCTGAGCTCCAAAGGATAGAAAATGTTTCTTATAAAGGGAGGTAGGGAGATGTGGATGTCAGGTGCTTGTGTAGCACCTTCTGCTTCTAGCAAACTAGGAGATGCTACCTGCCCTGCAGCTCCTTTTAAAAGAGAGGTTTCTAAGGTCAAAGATAACAGCCGTTTCACGTCAGGACCTGCCCTGTGTGTAGGGTGCCGAAATCTCTTCAAGTGCTTTCTGTGGCCCCCCAAAGCGTGGAGATTTGAGTTGTTTTAAGCTGAAGCTGTCTTATTCAAATGGAAATCTGGCCAACAAAACGGGTGTGGGTTGATAAATAGCAACATGTTATAAAATGTTCCTCTTCACTTCCATCAATAAATTGAATCCTTCCCTAATTCCACTATTCACATTTCCACACATAACTCTCTAATGCAGTTTCCTTAGCCAACATGAAAATCCCTTTCAGTACCATTCTCCAAGCAATTTTTATGTAAATAATAAACAGCCAGTCTCAACCCTATTCCCTGAGGCACTCCCCAATTAACATCCTTTTAGGTTTTTTTTTTTTTTTACTGCTACCCTTTGTTTCCTGCCCTTTAGCCAGTTTCCAAAGGACTTTGCCAACTTTCCACTTACAACTCGTGTCTTATACATTAACCTGTGATGCAGAACATTTTGTGAAAACGCTCTCAGAAAAGCCGGACTGCCGTGCAAGGCATCCAACTGCACGCTTATCCTCCCCAGTGGCTAGGGCTTCAAAGGATTCCAGTGGGCTCTGGAGACCCGACCTTCCCTCCCCGAAGCTGTTGCAGGGCCTCCTCAATCAGACCACACTCGCCTCCCCGGACCTCCCTGTTCCATTCCTCAAATAGCTTCTTAATGTTCCGGGAAGCTTCACATCAAAAGTAACGGGCTCTGTGGCTCCCCAGGACTCAGACATGAGGAAGACAGTCTCTGGGAGGGGAGACATACGATCTGCAAAGGCCTTTGTGGGAAGGGGGTCTGGAGAACATGGGCAGGGTCCTAGTGGCTCCTTCCCGCGTGCCCATCGGCCAAGAAAGGCCACGGGCATCCTGAGACTCTTGCCGTTGCTCAGCGCAACAGAATTTGAGCCGTGGAGAGACGAGGCTGGGGTGGATCCATCTGCCCTCCTGGACCCTCCATGACATGTTTATTGAGCACTTACTATGTGCCAGCAGCTGTGAACAAAAGTGACAAAGTCCTCACCACTTCTAAACTAGGTGCCATAGACACACAAATAAATTACAATGCCAGAAGATGACAGGCGCTTGAAGAAAAGTCAGGCAGGTAAGGACAGTGACAGAAGAGCCATTTTAGAAGATGTGGTTAAGGCGGGTGGCTCTGGAAAGACACCATGTGAACAGAGATCTGAACCAGTGAGGTGACTTTCCACAGGTCCCTTGCTGTGCCTCCCTTTCCTTCCTTTTGGGGACCTGCCACTCCTCCGGATTAAGAGGATGTGGACAGTGTTAGACTGGTGGTGAAGAAGAGAGGCTGAGGGGGACACAGTGCCACCCTCCGCTGCCAGAGTAACCCTGAGGAAGACCTGAGGATTTCCCTTTCTTTTCCTTGGTCCTCTGCAGACACAATCCCTTTCATGTTCACTAGCACAGTACTCACGTATTTGTACCAGTCTGCGTTCACTTGTCTGTCTCTTCCACGTGAGTAGTTATTCTAAAACTTTAATGTAAGAATCACTTGGGGTGCTAATTAAGATTCAGGGACCCACCTGTAAAGATTCTGATTGTGTAGCTCTTAGCCCAGGCATCAGCCTATGTAAACAAGGGTAATTCCAATGCAAGTGATGGGGGAACCTCACCCTGAAAACACGGTCTTAGGCAATAAGCTCCCCTGAGGCGAGGTCTGAGTTGTCCTATTTGTTTCTGCCCCGCCCCCCCACCCCACCCCGAGCAGAGCACAGAGCCTAGCTCTTGGAAAGCACACAATAAACCACCAAGGGAAGCATTTCCCTTGCTGGAATTTACCCTTGTCCTGCTTACAGCGAACACCCTGAGAGCTGGTCACCGTCTCTTCCCCCCAGACTCAACCTCTGGAGGCCAGAGATCCCATTTTGCACTTCTTCTGTGGGCCTCGCCGTAACTTTCATAGAGTAAATACCACTAGATCTTCAGGACATACTTGCTGAGACAAAGAATAAATGGGAAGAAAAGAGAAAGAAAAAGAATTCATATGAGATCCATTCCGAAGACCCCCTCAGCTCGTGGTGACCCAACCGTGTTAGCTTGTAAACGCCGACGCTCCCAGGCAGTCGCCAAACTGCGATGCGCTGGTATTTACCAGGAGTAGCAGACTCTTTCCTTTTCGTCCCCTATCCTCAGGGAAGCTGCTAATAAACGAAAATCACTCAGCGTTCGGGAGGGGGGGGCAAGCAGGAGGAAGTCTGGGGTCACCAAGGGTCGCGGCTAGTATATGCCCCTGAGGAAGCCAGGCGCTGACGGCTCTCTCAGCTGCCCCCGACTCTAGGGCACAGTCACCCTTACCGTCGTCACCGGGCCCTGCTTTACGGGGGAGTGGAGACAAACAGCTCTTTAACGCGGTACCTCCACTCAGTGCTCAGCTAGCTGCTGTCTCAGTGCCTGTCTAATATCTGTTCGCCCTTTTGCTCTGTTACTGAGGAAATTTCAGTGGACTGTGAGAGCTCGTGCTGCTGTAAGCTGACGCTGCTTCCTGAAGCCACTGGTGTTTTTTTTTTTTTTGCGGCACGCGGGCCTCTCACTGCTGTGGCCTCTCCCGTTGCGGAGCACAGGCTCCGGACGCGCAGGCTCAGCGGCCATGGCTTACGGGCCCAGCCGCTCCGCGGCATGTGGGATCTTCCCGGACCGGGGCACGAACCCGTGTCCCCCGCATCGGCAGGCGGACTCTCAACCACTGCGCCACCAGGGAAGCCCCTGAAGCCACTGTTTAAAAGAATCCATCAGTTCTTTCATTTGCCCAGTCTTGGCTGCTCGTCTAGGATGTCCTCACAGCTCTCACATCTTTATCAGCTCAGCACGTCCTCCAAACGCTTTTTCCCGTTTAAGTATTTGAGGTAGGATGAGGTGAGCCAGCAGCTCAGGTCCGGCTGTGTGCAGAAGCAGAACCCTCCCTGCCTGGGTTAGTAGGAGCCCTCACTTCAGGTCTCTGCTTCTAACCAGCCTTGGGACTGGAGACGAGTCCTTTATTTCTTTAGCTCTCAATGTTCTCATCCCTGAAATCATTGTTTAAAAAAATGGAAAAAAAAATACAAGAAAAATAAATATCATAACACCCACTCTACCTTTCTCACAAAGCTGTTACAAAGATCAAATGAGAGGGCTTCCCTGGTGGCGCAGTGGTTGAGAGTCCGCCTGCCGATGCAGGGGACACGGGTTCGTGCCCCGGTCCAGGAGGATCCCACATGCCACGGAGCAGCTGGGCCCGTGTGCCACGGCCGCTGGGCCTGCGCGTCCGGAGCCTGTGCTCCGCAACGGGAGAGGCCACAGCAGTGAGAGGCCCGCGTACCGCAAAAAAAAAAAAAAAAGATCAAATGAGATAATGTGGAAGAGAACTACAAATTCTAATGCACAGCATGTTATTTTTTTACGGCTCTGATCTCAGGGCAATACACCTGAAAGTAAGCTAGTTGGTGAAAGGAGATGAGTTAAGGGTGAGCTCAAGGGACCTGGTGTTCATTTCCTAAAGTCTCACTTAAAATTGACAGTGATTGGGACTCTCAATCATGTTTTGGCAGAAAAGTCAGGTGGTCCCCAAGGTAAAGGCTGCCAGTAGGTGGTGGAAAATAAGAAGAGTACAAACTCTTTTCCTCTCCACCCTCCATGGCCAACCAACCCAAAAGCTCAACCTGCAGAACGCTGAACACAGCACTTATACCAGAAGAAAATAAAACTCTAGCCTATTTCGTCACAGTGGATTATTTCAATACTGGCATGCTGGCAGGCCACCAAGACTGCACCTGAATTCTCTGCTGTGGTTCTATCTACACTAGATGATGTCATGAAATACACACTGAATTTGGTAGCAGAAGACTTGGGTTTGAGACCCACCTCTGCCCCTTAGTAGTTAGGCAAAACCACTTTGTTCATTCACATTTTACAATCTCTTGACAACCTGCCGGGAATATGAAATGAGGAAGTACTGATTTACAAGATGGGGAGCATCAAGGAGGGAGGACTTTGGGCATCACGTACCTTACATGGAGAGGGAACTGCAGGGGCCAGCGCCTGGGGGTGAGAGAGCAGGCTGGTGTGCTAGGGTGGCTTTGCGTAGTTTGGCTTGGCTACAGTACTGGATTTCCACTGGGGAGTGGTAAGGGATGAGGCTTCTCAAATCTTCAGTGTCTCCCTTTGTGAAATGAAAGGTTAGGATGATGCGGCCACTGGCGATGCTTATGGCTCTACCATTCCCTGACTCTTTCATCACAGGATGAGTTCGACCTGGATGGGATTGACCACATGACCTCAGAGCGTCTGACTGCAAATGAATCAAGGGACATTGAAAATATGACAGATATGTTGGCTGTTCCTCCTACCCCAAAAGAAGCTGGTTGTTTTGGCTGTGGGTATAATTTTCTATGTGAAATGCACCACAGATATTCTTGAGGTTTGGTGTTTTTCTTTTTTTTTTTGGAGTCTACAGACAAAATAAACATTTGCCTTTTGAGGGTGGATACCATCTAATAACTGAAAAAGCTGCTAAACCAGCTAAGATATTAGGTGGTATATAGAGAGTCTAAAGTTGTACCCAGTGCCTGGCCGCGATAGCGTAAGGCTTTCATTTTCTCCACGTGAGGCCAGAACTTTACAGCTTTGGGAGGTAAGCTACAGAGGAAGGAATTTCCTTTACAGATGGGGGCACTCCTATCATCTACTCCTTTCTCGGGGATTCCAAGGCTTGTTCACCACAGAATCCAAGCCTCACTGAATGGATCAGTGAACAAATGGACTTGAGTCCAGCTTGTCAGTCATGTGAGGATTACATTTGTGTTCATTAAAATGCCCGTCTGCAGAGCTCAGGGTCAGAGGAAATCCCGGCCTGTGAGTGAAAGTACGTGGGTGCCGTGTAGACGGACTGAGTCACGTCAAATCCATTTAGGAGGTGGGGGAGGCAGATACAGAGTGACCGTCCATCCCTGTTCGCCTGAGATAGTTCGGGTTTGTGCTGCTTTCCCAGTGTAATTATTAATAGCGTCCCCACTGACTCTCAAAAATGTCCCGGTTGAGAGGGTAAGTTATCTGGTCTCCCGGCGTGTAAATGATTAAATGACTACTGTTCCTGATTCTTGTAGCTGCTACTTCTGGCCACTGGGACTAAACATAATAACGACACTGTGTTACTACTTCACAGGACTCGTTTCACAACGGCAGGATTTGGGGGATCTCCAGTGAGCAGGAGAGCAAGTTACTGTGTATCTTGCCTTAGAAGAGGAGACCCAATCAGCCCTGGTAAGCTATGGGATACCTGTCACGTGGCAAAGTTGACCCCACTGCTTGCAAGCAGGCCAGGTCTCGGCAGACCTATGATCAAGCAGAGAGTGAGGTGTGTAGTAGCCCTAACCTACCAGTCTAGAACGGAGCCACAGGCCTGGTGAGAATGAATCATGCAATCCAGGACTAGAGCATGGATGACTTTAGGATTATGAAACTAAAGTTCCTGAAACACAGTGAAGAATAGCTTACGACAGTGTTATTCAAAGAGTGGTCTTGGGATCACCTGCTGCAGAAGTGTCTAAAAATGTGAAAATTGTTAGGACCCCACCCTACACCTAGTGATTCAGATTTTCAGGAAGTGGATTCCAGGGGTTTGCATTCTTTAACAAACTCCTCAAACTATTCTTATATGAGGTAATACAATAAATTAATGCAAAAAAAAAAAGAAAGATACTCGAAACATTCAAGTGAAATTATTACTGTTCAGGAGAGGATCAGAGGGGAATAATCACCAACGAGAAGGAATGTTTGACACAATATACATGTTGGCTTCCCTTGTGTGACCACAAATTTCAAAAGCTAGACTTTTTGGTGTGTGTACAAGTAAATTTCAAATTGTGGTTTTATTCAAATAGCTGGTTAGCAAATCTCAAGACAGCTCCTAATGGGAACCGTCCATATGGATGACACACAGGTACATCACGAGTGATTTTCTACAGCTAGACTGGAGAATGAGAGATGGAGATGGACAGGCTAGGGCATGAAGTCTCTCCTGTATGTATAAGGTCAGATGGTACCAGAATCCAAGAAAGCAGTTCTATACACTCTTAACATGGGATTGTTTTTCCCCCAGACATTTTCAAAGTGGTGGTGGTGATGGGAGGGGAGCATATACCCCCAAGGGGGCATCAACCCAACTGAGAAGCAGATGTATGAGATGCTGCAGACATGTGGGACTAGAGAAGAGAGTCAGGAAACTGCCCATAAAACTGAACTCATAGAACATAGAGGAAAGTGGTGGTTTTCAGCGGGGAGGGGGTGGGGAGAGAAATGGAGAGATGATGGTCAAAGGGCACAAACTTCCAGTTATAAGATGAATAAGTTCTGGGAATCCAAAGTACAGCATGGTGATTATAGTTAAATATAATGTGTATATACTGTATTATACATACACACACACACATATATACACACTATATATAATGTATATACATAATCTGTATGTCATACTGTGTTATATACCTGCAAGTTATACAGAAAAGGAATGGTAATTAGTGATGTGATAGGGGTGTTAGCTAACACTACCATGATAATCATTTTGCAATACAGTTGATCCTCGAACAGCCAGGGGGTTAGGGGCGCTGACCCTCTGCACAGCCGAAACTCTGCATGTAACTTATATAGTCAGCCCTCCGTATGTGCGGTCCCTCTACATCTGCGGTTCAACCAAACTCGGACTGTGTAGTACTGTAGTATTGGGTTGGCCAAAAAATTCACCTGGGTCTTTCCATAACATATAGAAAAAAATCCACATATAAGTGGACCGTGCCCTTCCAACTCATGTTGCTCAAGGGTCAACTGTATGTAAGTAAACACATCAAAACACTGTACATCTTAACACATCAAAACACTGTACAACTTAAATTTACACAATCTCATATGTCAATTATATCTCAGTAAGACTGGTTAAAAAAAAAAAGAGTGCCAAATACAACTTCTGTAAATTATCAAAGTATCTTTAGACAGAACTCCTCATTTTCCCTTTGTACAGGGGGATCCAGGGTTTGTAAGGCCTGAAGTTTATGCAATTTGGGGAGTGTTTTTTCCCCAGCTTTACTGAGAAACAGTTGACATACATCACTGTATAAATTTCAGGCATACAGCATGGTGGTTTGATTCATATATTATGAAATGATTACCACGGTAGGTTCAGCTAACATCCATCTTCTCATATAGATGCAATAGAAAGAGAAAACAGAAGAATAAAAGGAAAATGTTTTTTTCTTTGTGATGAGAACACTTAGGATTTACTCTCTTAACTACTTTCCCATATATTGTACAGCAGTACAATAGATGGGAAACTATAGTTATCATGCTGTACGTTACATCCCTAGTAGTTATTTATCTTATAACTGGGAGTCTTACCTTTTGAGCACCTTCCTCTAATTCCCCTTTGTCCCCACCTCTGGTAGCTGCAAGTCTGATCTCTTTGCGTTTTGGTTTTTTGTTGTTGTTTCTTGGGGGTTTTGTTTTTGGTTCCACATAGAAGTGAGATGATACAGTATTTTTCTGGGGAGCTCTCTTTAAGAAAAAGAACACAGAAATAATTATGAATACAAACTTAGATACTAATGTGAATGCTTATTAGGAATGAGAAGAGAAACTGCAACAGATTACTGGAACCATGGGAAATGAGGTCCCTTTCTTTTGAGGAATGATTGCAAGGAAATGATTCCTGATTGTAACCTTGCCTCTCCTCACCACATAGAACTGTCTACATTTCCCAGTAACAACCAGAACTCCTTGAAGGTTGGTCTGAGTGAAGGACCCTGATACTTACATTTAATTAACTAGCATCACTGTAAATCTGCCTCTACACTGCAAACTAGGTTTCCTTTCTTAATTAACTAGGTAAATAACTAATGCATCAACTTATATTAGTTTGCACTGGAAAGACAGAGGATGATTACTCTAATCCTCAAGATTTCACAGCAGGGAGGACACTTCTACAGGAAGGCGATGGTAGAAGGTCTCCAGAATGACCGCCATCACTTCCTTCCCTCCCTGTACAAGCGCGCCGCTCCTCTCATCAAGGGTGGATTCTAGTTCTCCTCTCCTCAAGTGTGGACCCACCTCAGTGATTTCTTTAATCACCAGCATGTGGAAGAGGTGAACTTCTGGGACTCCTGAGGCTAGGTCTTAAAAAGATTTGTAGCGCTTCCCTGGTGGCGCAGTGGTTGAGAGTCCACCTGCCGATGCAGGGGACACGGGTTCGTGCCCCGGTCCGGGAGGATCCCACGTGCCGCGGAGCGGCTGGGCCCGTGAGCCATGGCCGCTGGGCCTGCGCGTCCGGAGCCTGTGCTCCGCAACGGGAGAGGCCGCAACAGTGAGAGGCCCGTGTACCGAAAAAAACAAAAAAAAAGCTTTGTAGCTTCTGCCTCAGTCTCTCAAACCACTCCTCTTGGGATGTTTCCTCTCAGAATCCAGCTGCAGTAATGCCATAAGGAGCCAAAACCACATGGAGAGGCTGCGTGTAGCTGCCTCGACTCAACACTCAGCTGACAGCCCACATCAACTGCCAACCATGTGAGAGAGCCGTTTCGGACTTGCAGCCCATCTAGCCTTCAGATGACTCCAGCCCCAACTGATAGCCAACTGTGACCACGTGAGAAGCACCCAGCCGAGCCCATTCAACCCGCAGAAGTATGAAAGATAAGAATAAATTCTCCTGTTAAGCCTCTAAGTTGTTTTGTAGTCAACAGAGGCACAAAGGCATTGTATTGTGACGGGCCCCTCTCCCTACAGGATTGGTGAGAAGGGACATGGGACAGCGAGCCCGTTGGAGTTTTCTCCTTGGTCCCTACTTGTCCATAAGCAGCACCTGTCCCTCTGTTCCTGTCCTCCAGCAGGTAAATACCAGGAAAACCTCCCTTGGTGGGGTGGGGAGATGAGAGACAGTCCAGGAGGCAAGTTTAATTTGAGGGCTGGAGGTGAGGAATAAAACGTCCATTTTGGTCTTAGATCCAAACCGCGGTTTCCAGTCTAACTTTATCCTCGCTATAAAGTTATTTTCATCCCAGACTCCTGTGTCTGTTTTTTAAATTGGTTCAGAAAACTCAGAGGGAAAAAGGATAAAATTATTTTTCCTCTTCAGACCCCAACAAGCAACCTTCTTCCTTTCTCACAGGCTAGAAAGCAAAGTTTAATTTTTTAAAAATTTCACCCTGCTTCATCCTCCAAAAATCAAGTGTGCCCTCCGTTCTTGTTACGTGGTTTTGTGAAACGCCTCTCCCCTGTGCCTCCTTTTGGCTTTCCTGGTCCCTGCCCCAGCTCAGAGCCTCACTGCCACATGGTTTCACTTCTACGGCGGCCTCCCGGTCTGCACCTCCCTACCTCTGCACCCCCCATCCACGCGCTGTTACAAGCTAAGATTTCCACCGCCACATTCACTTATCACGCTGATCCCCTTGCTGAAGACCTGATCTGCCGCCTCGGGTCCAGTTCTAGGCCCTCCATGATAATTGGCTTGATTATAGCTAATAGCCCTTCAAGCTAATCTTCCAAACATTCTGTAAGGCAACTTTTACTTCACACCAGACTCATTACTGCTTCCTTCTTTTATCTTGTCCTCCCTCTTCAGATTAGATGCTGTTCGCTCTCTCCCTTCTCTGAATTCCCCTAGTCCCTTAGGAAGCAGGACTCACAGGGTTCACGGCTGATTATTCTTTGGCCTTCCAAGTGCCCCAGATTCTAATTGCCTGAGGACATGTTCCCCAGTGTGCTCCTCGATAAACACTATTGGACTCATGTTTACTCTCTGTGTAAACAGCCAGTGAGATTTTGTGGTCTTGATGGAATAAACGATCTAATGTTTATTAGGCCAGATTCTGTTTTAAGTACTTTTTATGTCATTTAACTTGTTCCTTGCGTTCCTGGGTATAACAACCCTATTGTCCTCTTTTTACTGAGGAGGACACTGAGATTTAGGTAAAGTAACTTTCTTATAATCACCCAGCTAGTAAGTAAAGAGATAGAGCTTGAGCCCATGACTGATTACCAGGTCTGAGTTTCTAACCACAATATCACACTGCCTCCTAAGGTATTTTTGAGGGGTCTAGGGAATTTTTTAATTCCTCCTCTACCACCCAAAGATAATTACTGTAACATTCGAGAAAATTTCCTTCTCAAGACCTACATTTTTATATATGTGTATACATATGCACACAACTTTTTTACCTACTTACGATCAATTTTTTGTATATACAATCCTATTTTGTTTCACTTAATGTAGCCCAGCCATCTCCCCGTATCACTGTGCACCAGTATTGTTTTTTTATGAATTGGCCAGACTGCAGAAAGTACACAGTACAATCAAACATGCTCGTTCCCAAAACAGGATTTTGGCTTGGGGCATGAAAAGCTACTGAGAATCAGAAGACCGTAAATGTCCAGGAGTCAACGTGAGATCTTAAATATTGTTCATGTTTTCATGGGAGACAACAGGGGAGTCTCAAACAAAACAGTCATTCTTCTCTTCACCTGAAAGTGAATACTGGGAATCCCCTGTAAGTGCAAAGGCTTCCAGAAGCCAGTGCATAAGGAAGATTAATGTTTACTGACCGTCTCTGACCATGTACCAGACCCTGTGCCATGCAATTCCAGAGATGTTCTCATTTGTTTTTCCCAGCACCTTGTCAATCTAGGCATTTCCACCCCACCTGCAGCAAGGGGAAAGCAGGCTGAAAGAACTTGTAGAGGTCACAGGTAATGCCGGTGCTAGGGAGGGAGTTCAGATACTGGAGCCTAAGGTCTTCCTTCTTTTAGAGAAGCCTGTTTCAGATGAAAGAAAAAAATGAAATCTAAATGAAGAGAACCAAGAATGACCTAAATGAGTGAGCTGGAGTCACAGAAAACAGCTGACAGGAATCCTGAACACTAAGGAGAGGAAAAATGAAGCCAAGAGAAAATCAGGCTCCCTTGTGGTTCAGTGTGGCGGGGGCGGGAGGTGGGGGACTGCTGAGTTGATGGGGTTGGCTTTGCAAACCGGCCCCCAGACAGAAAAAGACCTCATTCTTCCAAGAGCCCGAAAGGGGCCTAAAGTCAAGCACAGTCTTGGAGTAGAGGCCAGAAAGCAAGAAAGACATTAAGAGGAATCCTAGCTCTAGGGAGGGGCTGTCACAGGCCAGAAATGGGTGCGGAGTAGAGAACATCTGTAGGCTTAGGCTGCAGGCCTGGGCCGCGCTGTCTGAGGAATAGGTCATGAGGTGTGTGCTGGACGGGGTGGAGAACTGCTGGAAAAGAAGATGCAGAGTGACTCTGAATTCACAAATCCTCTCTTTCTCCACTTGAACTCTAGGGTGATACACAAAGGTTGAACAGTGATGAGCTTCCTTGAGCGAGAGGATGGGAGACCCGATGGGGGTGTTTCCCTTATGGAGGAGAGGCTCCAGTTACACGGGGGAATGATGCCGTGGACCAGGGGAGGGTCAAAACGCTTCCTACGCTCGGCAGACAGACCCGTGCTGGGTTGATGGGGGCCTCCTGTGGAATTCAGTTCTCGGCCAGAGATTCCCTACCTTCGACCTGGGGAGATACGTGGGAGGCTCAGCAAACCTGGCGGCCGCTCTTTGGGTTTGGCAAACTCGAGATTTTTCCAATGCCTTGTGTTCAGCGAAACCAAAAATGTGTTTGGCTAGAAACGCTTCTCTAATTTTTAAACCCCTGTGCATTTTTTACGTAAATTTGATCCACATGGTTTTGATTTATTTTTATTTAACTCATCAAGTCAAATTAGGAGCTACAATGATGAATGGGAACAATGCTGATTTCCAAGAAGATGTTTGAGCCTTTTTTCTTAGAACTAAATCACATTCCACCCCCCCCACACACACACATACCCCACTTCCTTGCGACTGTTAAAACTACCAGCCTGAGCTGAGTTTGAAATTTAGAACCCAAATGTGAAATAAAGACCCATGCTTGGCAAAGATGAAGCGTAGCAGGGGAATGTTCTTAGGAAGTCATGGTTAGAAAGCCAGGGTAGGCTTGGGGTGCGGGTGGGGGAATAAAGGCAGCAAGGGAGCCAGTTATTCCTTATTAGATGATTTAAATAAATGTACCCGGCTTGGTGGGCTCCCAACAGAAGCCCCCTAGCCGTTTCTCCAGGGTCTGACTTTATCACTGCCACCCAGGGAAAAGGAGTTTCTGCCCCAAGACCGGGGATGTGGGGTTCCCCTGTACCCGTCTTTTCTTCTGCACTCCTGCATCGGAGCTGATTCAAGCTGCTCCCCCGTCTTCCCTTGGACCTTCCTCCCCCTTTCCTGGCTCTGGCTAAGGCCTCCCCATCTGGAAACATTTAAAATGTACAACAATTTTAATCTCGTGCAAAAGAATCTTGAGATTTACACTACATACCCATTAAGCTAAATTAGAGGTGCACAACCTCATTTTGCACAACTCTGTCTGGCCTAGGGTGGCACACACAGAAGGCCAGTCCTGTCTTTCCCAATTACTTTTTCTACCACACCATCATTTTCCACAACTGCAGTCTGAGGCCGGCCATATTTCTCTGAGGAACTCTGGCCACTAAAGTCCCAAGACAGAGGTACTCTCTTCAGAGCCCCTTGAAACAGTTCTCAGTGGGTCCCTTCAACACTATCCGAGAAGATGTCCTTGAACTCAGCTTCCCTCTCCTACAGAGCCTGATCGAATTGGACAAGCCTGAGTACAAGGATCATCTTGTTAGTTAATAACTGTACAACCATGGGGAAGTTAATGTACTTCCTTGGATCTCAATTTCCTGGTCTGTAAAATGGGTATAAAAACCATACACACCTCACAGAATTGTTGTGAGGATTACATGAGATGCTGCACGTAAAAAAAAAAAAAAAAAAAAAGTATATCGTCCGGCCCAGACTTCCAGACAGGTGACATGAAGTTTCTGATCAACCAACTGGGATTTTTCATCAGTCCTCGGGGACTCTCCCATACTGGCCCAAGTTTTAAACCTACAGTCTCTTCTTGGGATCCACAGGAGCACAGTGATTGGAAGATCTATAACCTAACTGCATAGGGACCATTCTTCTGAAAACCAAACCAAACTTCTCACTTTATATAGAAAATGTGTGTGGGGGGGGGAGGGGGAGAAGGTTTTCACTCTCCTTTAAGGAGCAAAATGGTTATTAGTGTTTCCTGAGAAGCCCTCACCCCCCATATAGTCACACTTTACCTGTGTTTTTTGGAAAGGTGACAGCACCATTTAATATGCCTGATAAATGCCTCCCTCCCAAGGGGGAAAATATAGACGTCCATGAGTCTAGCATTGGCTTGGCCAAAAAGTTTGTTCGGGTTTTCCATACGATGTTACGGAAAAATCTGAACGGACTTTTTGGCCAACCCAATAGTTATTGGTTTTCTCTGGCCAGGAGGAGTTTCAGCAGTAATTCAGGGATCCTTCTGTTGGCCAGAATAGAGGGAGCAGGGATCCACCAACTTCCAGGGGCCCTTGGACATTTTATATCATAAGGGTTCTTACCACGCAGAATTGCTATGAAGGCGAAAAGAGAGACATCTGCAGATGGTAATTATTATTTCCACCAAGCTGACCTCACTTGACATCCTGGGTGATATCAGGAAATGTGCGTATCTTCCACGCCTGCTATTTACTAGAGATTTCCCTCTTAACCTCTTAACCTCCTGTGGCTAGATCTATTTTAGATGTCAGCCTCAGCGATAAAGGACTCTAAAGGAACTAGCCCTGCTCACAGCCCTGCCAAAGGGGTAGGCCTGGGTGGCTGATGGTACCCATCGCTGGCTCTGGAGTGGACAGTCTACAGGCTGGGAAGTCACTTGTGACCCTGGAGAAAAGGTGCGTTGAGCCAATGAGATTCCTCTCTGGGAACGTGCAATTGGGGGAGTCAGAACCTGGCTGTCTGGTGGCAGAGACATATGGAGCACGGCTGGTCTCAGGGCTGCCTGGATTCCAGAGCCACCTTCGCTCCCCAAAAGCCTGGCTCTTCAAGGGTTCTTCTTGTGGACCCCATAAATATCTCTTCCGACATTATTAAAATAAACACCTCCTTTTTTTGAGTCAGCATGAGTGGGTTTCTGTTTCCTCCAACAAAAAGAGCCTTCGCTACAAACACAGCACCCACCCTTGGGAAGAACATGCAGATGGAGCTATGTCTAAACATTCAGGGATTTCCAGTGTGAGGCACAGTTTCAACAGTTAATTACACGGTATGCAAATACCGCTGGTTCCTGACTCACCCCTCCCTGGCTCTCCTCTACTGTACAAATTGCAAACATTTCTCTCACTCTCCCAACCTCCTTTGCAGCTAGGGGCGGTCATGTGACACAGTTTTGGCCAGTGAGATGCAAGTGAATGTCTACTGGGACAGATAGGCTGTCCCCTCCTTGCTGCTTTGCATGAAAATGTTATGCTTGGGGCTTCTGTCACCATCTTGCAACTACGAAGGAAAAAAAGATGCAGAGGTGTTACCCCTGGCACATTGGAGGTGCTGCACCAACATGAACAGCCACCAAATTCCAGCCTCCGTGATATGCGAGAAAATATACCCCTAAACTACTAAGAGTGTTCTATCACTTAGAAGTAATATCTTTTGTAAATGATATACCTTGAAATAGAACTTGACATTGTTTCCTGTATTATAAGAAAAATGATTTTTTAAACCAAATATATGACAACTTGTTTTTCAGTTAACTTCTCTAGACATCAACTGAATGACATCAGCTTTCTAGGCAATTAAAAATCTAAGAGGGGGGCTTCCCTGGTGGCGCAGTGGTTGAGAGTCCGCCTGCTGATGCAGGGGACGCGGGTTCGTGTCCTGGTCCGGGAGGATTCCACATGCCGCAAAGCGGCTGGGCCCGTGGGCCGTGGCCGCTGAGCCTGCGCGTCCGGAGCCTGTGCTCCGCAACGGGAGAGGCCACAACAGTGAGAGGCCCGCGTACCGCAAAAAAAAAAAAAAAACAAGTTCATTCTGGCTGGTGTAGGGGAACAAAGATCAGATTTTTTTTTTTTTTAAGTTAGACCAAATTATAACAAGCCTTGAATGCCAAGTGAAGAAGTCTGTGCTTTAGTCTCTGAGCCTTGGGGTGTTGTTGAAGGTTTCTGAACAAACAGGTGTCAGAGTAGTTGTTTAGGAAAATTGGCCTGATGGCAATATGTGGGCTGGATTGAGAAGGCAAGGAATGCCACTAGGGGCTGTGCAGCCATCTGGGTGGGAGGCCATGAGGGAAGAACCAGCACAGTCCAAGTGAGAATGGAGTGGGGAAAAGAAACAGACATGAGAGACACTGCAGAAGTACATGTGACACAAGTTGGCTACTGTCTGGATCTGGGGTGTGAGTCATGGGAAGAATAATGTAGAAAACATGTTCTTGTACCAAAGAGAAACAAAAACCTCATGCGGTACCTCTGGAGCTGAAGACAGGAATGGTTTTATGTAGATGTTGGAGTCATGCACCTTCAGGTCATGGTCCCCAAGTCCCCTGGTCACTCCAATAGTCGCCATTACTCGGGCCTAGGAGTATAAGCAGAGGGTCATCAGAAACATACACACACAGAGAAAGTATTCTCACCACAGTATGGCTGCCACGGGCTAAGAGAGCAGCAGTCGTTTTCCGGTTCTTCCTGCCCCTCTCCATGCCCCTGGCTGCTAACTTCTGTGGGTACTTGTTTCCAAGGAAGGGCCCACCAAGGTCACTTGCATACTTGAGGAGTGGCTTTTCTAGCAATTATCTTAATTTTAATGGACTGCTGCTGTCTCATTTCAGATTTCTTTTGCAGAGACTGGAGGGAAGGGTGTCCAATAAACTAAATACAATACATCTGTGATGTCTACAGCTACTGAAATCAATTCAAACCAAATCCAACCATCTGCCCATCCCCCCATCCCGCCATCCACCCACCCACCCACCCACCCATCTGCTATACATCCATCCTTCACGTGTTTACTGAACACCTGCTACGTCTCTGGTTCTGTGATAAAAGATGTAAAACCGTCAGAGGCAGATCCTGCCCACCCAAAGCTCATATATTACACTTTACGGCTGGAGAAAATGAACCATTAGCAACTCTATAACCTGTCCTGCTAACATCTTCACAAATTCCATCTGGGTGGAAAGGAACATGATGTCACTTTGCTGTAAATACACAGACACCTTATAGCTGAGACCACACCATCTGTAGCTTTCTCTACATGGTTGTCCAAATGCTTTAAGGAAGCAATACGGTTAAACTAATGCCTACACTGTCAGCCTAATGATCTCCTGGGAGGCCACAGATTTGATTTACTCAAACATTTATTGAGCACCTACTATGTGCAGGCACCATGCTGTGGGGGACAAATATCTAAGGCCTGGTCTCTCCTACAAAGGAACTTGGTAAGGGAGGCTAAGAGGTACATGTCTAATTAACAACATATGGAATATGGCCGAGTGCTGAAAGACACATGAACAATGGGTTATATGAGTTCAGAGGAGGTAAAAATTCTACTAAGAAGTTTCCCTGGAGCAGGGGGCACTACATTTTTGTGCAGAAGGATATCCAGCATCAAGACAGGTAAACACAGAGGGATGGAGTGAAACTCATTCTGTGTGGACCGAAGCCCACTGCTCTAACACTCGGAACAGCAACACTGTACCTGGTGCAGTGTCATGGTTCAAAGACCCGAACTTGAATCCTCGCTCTAATGCTTGGGTAATAAGAATAACTTATAAATGCCAAGGCATGAATCTAACACTTTACCATATCTTCATCCTACTTTCCCCAAAAAGCTGTGGATTTTGGAGCTGGTTTCACATCAGAAGGTGGGCAGGTTTACAGTCAAGTGGAAATGAAACCGTAACACATATTTCAAAGGCAAGAATCAAAGGGGGTGAAATGCAGACACAGGAATGTGGACCTGGGGACCTCCGGTCTGGCACTGCTCTGCTGGGGGCCTGGCTCAGCTCCCTTCTAGCTGAGACGCGTTCAGCTCTAAATGTGGACATTCTGAGTCCCTTGTAGCCCTTCTACTCTCCTTCCTGCTGTGGCACCTTCTCTGGTTGGACGTTTTAGTCCAAAGAAATCTGATATTTCTGCTAGTTACGGAATTTGTTTACATGTCCCACACAAGTCCTTCAAAGCACTGGCAGAAATTAAATGAAAAGTAACAGCAGGGAAAGTATTCTGAAACTTCTGGGGAGGCCGTGTGCAGAGAGGAAGGAAAAAACCCCTGTAAAGGATCAAGACAGAACTGATGTGTTGTAAAGCTTTCTGCAGAGATCATGGACTCCTGGGACAGAGGAGGCAGGCTACTTTGGTACAGGGCATGCCTGGAGCAGACTGACGCCACAGTGGCTTTTAAATAGGTCAACAGGTACAATGACTGAACTTGTCAGCTACATATCACAGAACTGTCAAGCCCTAATTAACTGAAATGCTGGAGGAACATGATGTCCTGGTGAATTGAACTGTTTGCTACACTGGGAAAACCCTTGCTCTTTTCAATCTTTTTGCTGGTTATCTTTGAAGAACACATTTATCCATTTTCCTGTGGTACCAAGGAGAGTATACTGAACATAACTGAATAGCTTATTCAATACTCATGCATTTACGGACGGCCTGCCATGCGTCAAGTACCAGGCTGGACAGGTACTAAGGATACAAAGGCAACAGGATGTGGTCCTGAGCTTACTGGGAGTCACTGGGTAGCAGCAGGGTAATACTGAGAATTTCAGCACCACAAAGAACTGCAGCTGCAGGCGTAGATCACTGGGCTGAGCGATGTGCACTGACGGCGCCCACTCTACAGAGAGATACACGAAACCCTACCAGGAGTAGAGCTCTACCCTGTCATGATTCTCAACCAGGGATGGGGCAAGTTAGTTTGAAAAATGGTGCGTTTATTGATCAACTAGCTGTGTTTCATTTCCCTCCATGAAATGTCTCCTTCCAGCGAAATCACTGCTGGGCTACACTGAGCCCAAAACCTAATCCTGTGTGTTCTCTTTCACACGCACACGCCCACACATACACTCAAGTTCTGCCCATGAAGGCCTCCTTCGGTTTTCTTATGAGTCACTTCATCCTGATAAAAGCTATCAAATGCTGAAAAAAATTTCAGTTGAAGATTCTTTTCAATGTGACCACATTTTTCACTTCTAATTGGAACTCCCAGCGCCTAGTTGAAATGTATTCGTGTTTGGAGGAAGAATGCAATGATTCAGAAGGTGTTTGTTCTTCCTGGGAAATGGCTTCAAAGCTTCCTCATCTCTGCTCCAGGACTGCAACCCTCTCGAGTCTCTGCTCAGAGTCCACTTTAAGAGCAACAGCCTTCCTTAAGCTCAACAATGTTTGATTCTGACTGAGGCCCCGGGAGCTGGTGACGGATGGCCTTTGCTATCTCCGCCTGGCATCTGGTCCATGTGATCCTATAGTTTAATCAGGGTGAAACTTTGGATCCCCTTTCCATGGGGCAAGTGGAGAAGCCACCTTGCAAAGCCTGAGCTTCCGTGGTGGGATGTGAGGGCACCAGAAGGAAGTGGAAGGCCACGGCTCCACATCTGGTACCACCCCTCGCCAGCTGCATGACTTCCTGAGCAGTTTTAACCTCGGAGTCCCGGCTGCCTCATCTACCAAATGGATAGAAGGCAGCCAGCTCTGCCTGCCTCGTGGCTTGTCGTCAGATACACAAGGAGATGATGTATGTGAAAGTGGTCGTGTTTAAACACTGTGAAAAGTTATTCAAATGGATTGAGAAGGGGGATGGCATTTTCACAACATTAACTTTAGTCCCTCATGCTCACCACCCCCGTCCCCCAACCCTGCCACGCCTTGGACCCTCAAGACAGGAGGCCTGAAGGATGATGGAGGTGATATTCTTTCAAGCTGTCAAGGCTATGAAATCATGAGCTGCTGAGTGGAACACACAGATCACCACGGGCTCCGTGGAGACAGAGCCTTGTTCTCTCAGTCCGGGGAGGGCACGTGCCTACCTTCTTGCCTTCTCCATATATAAGGGGAAACTTCAAGTCATCATCCTCAATGGTTTTGTATGCCCTGTAGGGGGATAAACAACATTAAAAAAAAAAAGCTTTGCACTCAATTAGTGACCTGCTGCCCTGACACAGGCCGCCAGGTACTTTATTTTCCCTGAGATTCCATCCGGTCACTACACTGCTGATCTCTTTCTGTATAAACAGTCGTTCTCCCTTCAGGTGTGTGTGTGTGTGTGTGTGTGTGTGTGTGTGTGTGTGTGTGTGTGTGTGTGTGTGTGTGTGTGTGTGCGTGTGCGTGTGTGTGTGCGTGCGCGTGTGTGTGTGTGTGCGTGCGCGTGTGTGCGCGCGCGTGCGTGCGCGTGTGTGCGCGCGCGTGTGTGCGCGTGTGTGCGCGCGCGCGTGTGCGCGTGTGTGCGCGCGCGCGCGCATATTTTAACAAACCAGAAAATACCAAGTCTTTACAGGCTTGAAGAGAGAGAAAATGAGCTGGCATATTCACAATTAGCGAGCAGGGGTGATAGGTTCCCGTCTTAAGCATTTAGTGTCCGTGCAATAATGAAGCTCTCCAGCAGCGGCGGCAGGATTCTTGTCATTAATCTGGAGCTGTGAGAAGCAGCAGCAGCACTAGCGGTGGATGGGGGGGCGGGGAGGGGCTGCTCCAAGAGCCAGTTCTCACCTTCCGGGGTTGTTTACGCCAAAGCAGCCTCGTACTGGAATGGCTGGAGAAGGAATATTTAGAGCCTGTTTGACCTCAGCCTGATATTCAAGGTTGGCAGAAAATCCTCTGTTTCACGAGAGCTATTAAATGGCCATTCGACACACAGAAAGAAAATCCACTGTACGCTTCAATGGTTTATTCCAGACACGGCTGTCCAGATGCCACGACACACACGGCAGAGGCTGGCCAGGCTATGGTGAGAGAGCAAACGAAGGCCACGTCTTGCGATTTCGCTCACAAGGAGGTTAAAAAACCAACAAGCAAACGTGGTACCCAGTTACCAGCTGTGTAACCCTGGGCAAGGAGCTCCACCTTTTTGGGTCTACGTTTCCTCATCTGTAAATGAGGATAACCACACAGGATGTGAAGAGCTTAGCACAGAGCCCGGCACTTAGTAAGTACTCAAGAAGTGGTAGCTATCGCTAGTATTTAGTAGAAAGCTAATACGTGGCACACCAGTCCCCCTTTCTGCACAATGGGCAGAACATTGCCTATTCAATTCCTCAGAAAAGTGGTAGGAAGATTAAGTAACAGATGGGGTAGGTTCTGCTAGGTTAGAGGCTAGAAGCAAGATGCTTTTCTCAACTAATATCTCCTGAGTGCATGAAAACAATTAATTTGTGACGTGCCCCCTGGTCCTGGATATATCTAGGCTGCTTGGGAGTGAACCCGACATCCAATTTATGAAGGAGCTTGACATACAAAAGAATGCAACCCGATTGAAAAAGGGCTCAACCCCAAAACTGAAGCAGGCACATCCTTATTGTCCAGGAAGTTATTTGGTTAAGTTCCTTCCCAGAGGGTAGAGGAACAGTGAAGTTTTGGCACTGGACGTGTCTGCGCTTGAGTTTAGCACTGCTTTCTGTATAGCCCTGGGAGAGCGGAGAAGCCTCTCTGGACCTCAGGCTCCTCGTTAAGTAGAGAGGCCAAAAACTCCTGGGCTTGCTGTGAGGATAAAAATGGGCTGATGAATGTGGCGAGCTTAGGAAGCATTTAGCCCAGTGCCTGGCACACGCTGAGAGCTTGATAAAAGCTAGTTGCTGCCGCTGCTGCCGTCAAGTGGGCCCAGCGGTACGCCATGGATTGAATTTTCGACAAAGGAACTGTACTATTTCCTTCCCCCAAATCTACCAAACTAACACAAGGTGGAAATAGCTACTTTGATGTTTCTATACTCCCATGAACTATTTAAGACACTGTGGTATCCACGTCACTTGGGGACCAAACAGCGCTATTATTAGAATACACTCAGCTTGGGGATTGAACGAGTTTGTAGACCAGTGGTTCTCCATCTTGGCTGCATATGGAATCACCTGGGGAGGCTTGAAAAATCCTGATGCTCAGGTCACATCCCAGAGCAATTAAATCTGAACTTCTGGGGATGGGACCCAGGTACCAGGAATTTTTTAAAAGCTTCCCAAGTGATTCCAGTGTGCGGCCACGGTTGCGAACCACTACTAGAGACCAAAATCATTAGCTAACATTCAAAATCAGTTGAGCAATAAGCCCCCTGTCACCTTGACCCTAAAGATGACAGACTACATGGCTCAAGGGAAAGGGGGTAATGGCTTGAGAAAGGCTGCGCAGTGGGCACAAGCAGGGCTTGGGGAGCGAAGGGAGGAAGTGTGGAGAGTAAGAAGACAGGTTCAGACAGAGAGGAGGACAGGCAGTGGGGACGGTCCCCAGGGAGGGGCTAGGGCCTGGAGATCCAGGCACAGAGTCTGGAATCACTCGTGAGGCAGAAGGTGGCAGGTCTAGAGTCGAGGACTGGAAATGCTTAGAGCTCAGTGGAGACAGGCTACGAACACTCTTGCCAAGCTTGAAAAGGCGGCAAGACACTGTCCTCTGACTCTACCGTAAGCCCAGGTAATCGAGTTCTCTCGGGGCAGAGAATTTCAGGAGAGTGAAGTCTGCGTCACCACAGCTCTGAAAGGCAGACACTCATCTTGGAGTTGTCACCCACAGCAACAAGACCGCCACAAGGGCGAACGTTACATTTTAGCCCCTGTTTCTTCATCTTCGAGAACAACAAAAAAGTTGAAAATAGAAAAGACAGCTCTGGAAAAGAAAGGTTTATTCCGTTCCTGCCATTGTTGGTTTTCAATCAAATACGAGCCCCCTCCCCTCCCCTCCCCAACAGATGACCCGGGTGAATAACTACAAATAGAGAGAGGAAGCAGAGCACCCTCCCCTCCGCAGGCTTTCAGCTCATCACGTGACTGACGGTGAGTGGACTTCCCGCCACGGTTAAAGTTTTAAATAACAAAGAGTAGAATACTCCAGAGTTAAAACTGGTAACGTGATTAAAGACGGTGCAAATCAATGATAGCTAATAATAGTGACTGCAGCTATAACTGACTGAACACCTTGTACAAGCCCAGACACTGGGCTGGTTATTTGCGTACCATGTCTAAAATCTCTCAAAGACCCTGCAGTGTCCTATCTGACAGATAAGGAGACCCAGGTTACATTACTCTCCCAAGACCGTATCCCGTGTTAGCGGCCCTTAAGCTAAACTCAGACTGTCCCAGAAAACACACCAAAGAAACGTGATGTCAGGGTTTAGCTCTGCAGGTTTCTCCTTCTAGTTGAAGAGTCTCAAATGAGACCATTACTGCCCACCTCTCAGTGGGTAAAAAGCAGGCAATGATGGGGAACTTCTGGCAGAAAAGGAAGGGGAATTTTCTGTGTGAGGCAGAAGAGCAAAAGGTGACCATGAGGGGACAAAACCAGCAGCTGTTCCCCAACACAGCCTACAGGGAAGAACGCAGGGAAGCCGCGGAAGCCACCGCTTCCCAGGTCATTTGACCTGTGGCCAAGGAGTCCGACGGGGTCCTCTCCCACAGACTGCAGGCCTCCCTCAACCTGTCCTGCAGCTTAAGGGACCACCTCAGTTTCTGCTGTTCATATTACATCCACAGCCCATGTGTAGGCTGTGGGCTTGAATCTGTACGCTTCCCAAGTGTCCTTGGCTTCCACTCCTCTCCGCTGGGGGAGGTGAGAGGATAAGAGAGGTCGGAAGCTTGAGAGCTCTAAGACATAGACGTACTTAGGGCTTAAGATGAATAGATAAAGTCTATTCCTTCACATCACATCCTATGGTTTCCGAAATCCTGATTAAATTTTTTAAAAAAACTCCCAAAACAGGGAATTCCCTGGCAGTCCAGTGGTTAGGACTCAGCGCTTTCACTGCCAGGGGCCCGGGTTTAATCCCTGGTTGGGGAACGAAGATCCTGCGAACCTCACGGTGTGGCCAAAAAACAACAACTGCCCCCCCGCAAAAAAAACCTCCCCGAATAGATTACTCACTAGTTTACAATAATATAACTGACCAGAGATCATATTCAGATAATTACTTGTTACAAGAAAGCAAAACTGAAAGGCTTAGGAAAGATATTTAGACTCTCATTTGGGGTCAATTCCTTTATGAATATTTATGAGGCCAACTGACACAAGGATGAGATGAGAAGAAAAAAATAATGCAAGGCTTAAAAAGGGCTAAATAAATTAAAGGGCTTTCCCTAACTCCAGGCGGTATCCTCAGAAGTTTCCATTAAACATTTTTAAAAGTAAGTGTAATAGTTTCCCTTGCAGCGTTGGTTCTGCAAAGCTGAAAAGACAAGGCACCATTGATCTGGACCCACTGGAAGGAGAAGCTCAGCTCTGGAAGAGACCAGAAGGTCACTAAGTTGGCTGTACCCCAAATGCAGGAATCCCTCCTTCAACACCCCTCACACTGGCCCTGGCCTCTGTCATCGAATGGGCTGCTGTAGACAGTCCCTGTCCGAGGAACTTTACAGGACTAACTTTGCAGTGCCACTGGAGAACAGCCCCGGGAAATTCTTTTTTAAATGGACCCAGTCCACCCATTGGTGTGTTGGTCTGTCTTCTGGGAAAACATGAAAGAAATCTAGCCTTTCTTCTACTTCAGAGCTCTGCAAATATTTGAAGAGAGCTATCTCAAAGTTTCCTCTTTCCTAGTCTCATGAATTGTCCTTCACAGGACCTGAGGCACCATCCCTAACCATCCGTTCAACCAGTATTTATTAACTGAGCACCAAATACCGTGAGAGGGGCCCCTCGGAGCCTTCTAGCTTGTCACAGTCCTCAAAGAATGGCACTCAGAACTGAAAACACTTAAGATGTGGTCCACAAAAGAATGAAACGATTACTTCTTTGATTCAGACCTTGCTCTTTTTTACATTACTGCAGCTTATATTGGCGGTATGTGCAGGTACACGTCTCTGCGTGGTTTAGGGTCATATAATGAAACAATGAGGGAAAACAAACAAACAAAAAACCCAACCAAACAAAAGCCCAGTCAGTCCACAAGAAAAAAGACCTGAGAAGGTTTCTTGACTCATCGTCTTCCTCTAGTTTACACTTACGCAATGAATATTTTGCTTTGAGTGGAAAACTCCACTGCCCTTATAACCTTGCTAGTTTCAGTCCATCGTTCCAACCCACCAAGGGACATCTGAATCCATATCCTTTCATCCAAAAAACTCAGCTCTCCTTCTACGCTATGTCACGTTAAATTTGATAACCAGCTCTGCCACCTTCATCCGGGTCACTGAAGGAGAAAACCAACAATGCTAAGCAGAACCAAGCCATTAGAGACCTTCCTCCAGGTCAACCTAACCAGACAAAGGGTATATCAACATTTTTTGAAGGCAAGTGGATGAAAGTCAGTGCAATTTGAAAAATCGTGTTCTTGTCTGGTGGAAACATAGAAGACAGACTCAACAGTAGAGGGCAGACAGTGAGATATCCATGTTTAAATTACTGGGTGGTGGGGCAGGGGGTGATTTAGGACTAAGAAAGCCTGAAAACACTGATCCAGAGAGACACTGTCCTCATGAATTTTAGACTCTTTGGGTATAGCTCTCAGGCTATCTATGAAGCAACTGAACTGCTGTCCACACAGTATTTCTCCATCTTGTCCAAAGACTAAGAGAAGAAACCATCAACTTTCTTACAAAGTCAAAATACATCCGTGTACACTGTTGCCACGTTCAACCAGCCTGGACACCCTATCAAAACGCTGGAGACTGCTAATTGAGCTTGACTTACTAGTGAATCCAAGTTGTTCTGCAGATTACACCACCTCCAGGGGATGCTGAACCTTCAAACTGCTCTCACTCCTAAGGCAAGAGAGAGGCACTGATTGCTCCCCCATCAGCCTGGCCCTTCCAGACTGCAGCTCTCCTTCTGCCTCCCCCCATCTGCTCCCACACCCCTCCATCCCCTTTCAGGGCATTCTCCCACCTTCCCTGAGGACTTCAGTTTAGGTTTACAGATTGCTTTCCCATTCTTTCCCCTGCACATTATTCTCAGCAACTTTACAGGCTGTGATGGTGCTTCTGGAATCTTGACCTTATTAACTCCTACCTACTTCCTGATGACCTTCCTCACTGCTCCCCATCAGCACCTGGTCATACGGGCTGCATCCTCTGAGATCTGCACTCTAAGTCACCTCCCCTCTCACTCCTTTGCTGTGGCTCTCAGGCCAGGTCCCCCTCCACCCACTCGGTCCCGCCCTTCTACCTACCTTCTGCTACTCTTGTTTCTGGACCCAGCCTCCACTTGGCAAATGTTTACAGTATTTTTCTTGCTAACAGCTTAAAATGCCTCACCTTCTTGATCCTCTAGTAAGAAGGAAACACAACAAGAGTTGAATATTTTGTTTACTCATGTCACACCATCTCCTTCAGCCTACAGCACTGCAATTGCCTCTTCGGGCCCCCCTGCAATAAGCCAGGCAAGAGAGGATGGTGCCACGGCTACAGTGATGGCAGTGAAGGTGCTGAAAACCGTTCAGTTTTGTCCTTTACCTCTATTCTCAGAGCAACCAGAGTAATTATTTTAAAATGTCAGATAACGTCATTACCCTACTCAAACCCTCCAATGGCTTTCCCATCACACTTGAAATAAAAGCCAAGTAATGAAATGACCTTCTTTAAAAAATCACTCCCCACCCCCAAACTTCCTACTCCCCTTCTTTGCTTTCTTTTTCTTCAGGCATCTCCTGCCACCTAACATTTTAAGTATTTTACCTATTTCGTTTATTTTCTCGACTGCTCCCCTGTGCGCCCTGCCCCCCACTTAAGTTCTCTGAGGACGGAGATTTTTGTTTTGCTACCCGCGGCATCCCTGGTACCTCAGAGACTGCTCAGTGCATAATGAGGGCCCAACAGATGTTCGATGAAGGGAGCAAACCAGCGACTACTACTTCCTCCAGGCAGTGGATTTATTCTGCCCTGTCGTATTTTCTTGTTCTTTATGTATTCACAAAACAAAAGCAAAAAGTCTTGTTTTCAGCGGCTGCTTTCTAAGTCTCAGCCCATGCCCGCTCACACGCACATCCCTTTCCTGCTCTGGTCTTGCCTCGCTGTGTGCTGCTCCTTGGAGTACATGTTTTAGACACATTCACTGAACGTCTGAACTCAAGAGATCCCCCGGCAGCCACAGTGATGTCTCTTCACCCTTCTGATGAGTAGCAATTATACGACTCCTCCTGGATGAACACGTCTCATCTCTGTATCCATTTTGGAATTTTTATCAGAAAAACCTTTGCTTGTATTTTCAGACTGGCCGAGACACCTGCAAGCAAATCTTCCACAGCCATTTCTCTTTTCATCCACAGTCATCACTCCTCGGCTTAAAATTCTCCAGCGGCTTTCTATCATCTTAAAATACAACCCAGCGATGAGGCCCTCCCTGGTCTGATCTTTGACACTGCTCTGACATCTTTTATACCCTGCCACATGCTCGGGACACTAGCTTTCTTCCTGTTTCTTAAATGTGCCACGGGGGCTCGTCCTTCCCTCTTCCTGGGCCATTCTTCCTCCAGACCCTCACAGAGCCAGCTCCTGGGCATCCCTCAGAGTGCCTTCTCCAGCCGCTCATCTAAAAGTATGATGCTTTCTGCTCTTGTCTCATCTCTTCATGGTCCTTACACAGCACAGTCGGCAACTACCGTATTTATTAATTTACTCATTCTGCCTCCCCCTCTAAAACATTAGCTCCATGCAGCCAGAGATTTTGTTTTATTCATTGTTCTATCCTCATATCGACAACCTTGCGGGCACATTGTGGATGTAAAGTAGACGCTAAATGGATGAATACATGAATAAAGGCTGCCACCTCCTTTTTAGCACACGCTTCCCCGCTCATTCTTCCTTAACAGCAAGCTTTCCTGGGGCTGAAATTTGGAGTTGAGTTCCATCAGCGATACCTTGGATTTTTGTCTACTCCATTATATTAAAAGTTTAGGTTCCCTTTTATTGCCAATACGAATTTGTAGATAGTCATAAAGTTATAAAAATGGTGTGTATGATCTTCTTGCTTATCGCTTTCTCGTGGTAATTCCTAGGCATCACCTCCAGAATGGTAGCTTTTGGTGCAGTGGTTCTCCAGGGTCTACGGTGTTACCTAGATAATGTGCTTCTTCCATATTAACTCAGGCGAAAGTCTACTAGGGAAGGCAAGTCCCCACTTCAGAAAGTTCTTTCTCATCTTTGCTGGATTCCTCCATTCCCAGCCACAGCCCCCACTCTGACTTCGTAACCCACAGGCCAGGGACCCAACGTTCACGCTTTGGCACCATCCACACAGATCGCTTCCCATGCTCTCCCTTCTCTCCTAAGTCCTGACTTTTAAGTAGAAAGAGGGATGGAAACAGCACTTGCTTCCCTAAGTCTTAATTTCCTTAGTGGGACTTCAAAGTCATTTAAGAAGAATGTGATCCCTTCTGAGGGTTGGGATGGACCCTCTTCCTTCAGGGGCTGCCTCATCTTGACCATCCACTCCTGCGGCTCCAGTGACACACACCAGTGAGTCACATTCTTCCACTCGCTGACCTCTTGACACGGCCTTGGACCGCTCTCCTCCCCTGGGAGTCTTTCTTCCTGGATTCTCCCCGCCTGGCAGAGTCCACTGTGGGCGTAGAGTCAGAGGTTCTGAAGTTACAGCTGAGTCCTCACGTGGACTAGCTGTGTGAACTTGGCAAAGTCCCGCAACCTCACTGCATTTGCTTCTTCAGCTGCCTTTCTTCACGGAAGTTTCCAAGGATTAAATGCGAACATGTCTGGGAAGGTCCTTTGTGAAGAAGAACAAGGTGCTATTTAACTCTAAGTGGTGGCTATAATAGTCTTAGGAGCGTCCCTCATCACTGGGGAGGTAGAGCACAGATAACCGGTCCCCACAGGCAGGAGGACAGCACATTCCCCCAGGAAAACTGCTTCCTGCTGAGGCCCCGAGACACCCCAATTCATACTTTTTCTACTGCTGCTAGTGATACCAAAGTATGAAGGAGAGCACCTGTGCAACTTTCATCCGGAAAGGTCTATGGTTCCACTGGAAAGTGAAGGCTCAGAGACTCAGAAGGGTATCTCCGAGCTAATAATCTAAAGGGGGTGCTTTTGGGTTGGTCTGAAATAGTCATAAATGGAGAATCTTCCCCCCTCAGCTAGAAGCTCAGCGCCCTTCTAGGAGGGAGGTTAAGCCCCAGGAAGTCTCATTTGCCCAGACAGAAACTAAGTCCTAGGCAGACAGAGGCACATCTCAGAGGGGCTGAGCAGGTTTGGATGGAGGATGGTAGACAGAGCGTCTCAGGCTCTGGTCCCCATCTCTGGCTTCCAACAACCAAATCTCAACAGAAGCTTGAATCCCAGGAGCCCTGGGATGAAACATCACCGAGACCTGGATGGTCAGGAACAGACACATGCTGAGAGCCCAAATGCTACCCGTGCCTTTTAAGAGCTTGGCATGACCTCAATTAAGCAATTCACGGAATCCACAGCGCCTCTCCCACCAACTCAGCTCTCTCCACACCCATCCTCCCCCAGACCTTCCTGGAAAAAGCAACGGGGGATTGGCAATCACCTCATTCTTCCTTTTTCCTGCCAGCCCTCTGTATTTGCAAAGGAGTCGAGCCCAAAGCCTAACCACAGAGCTCAGAAAGAGGCGGCTGCTTCCTGCTCCTGGAGATGGCCCTGCAGTGGGCGGCCCACACCCCCTCCTCCCTGCATGAATACCCATGCTTGCGTTTTCTTTAAGGCAACACAAGATTTTGGTACTTTGTCGGGTCTCTTATTTTTTTAATGCCTTCTTTTAAGAGGCCCTGTTTCCTGGTTTCAAAGATTCACAGTTAAGAAATTCCCCCCAAATTTCTTAAATTTGTCTTTGGATGAAATCTTAATATGCTGGAAAAATGTCCCCCAACTGTCAGGGAGGGTGAATGTGAACCAAACTTAATGAGGTCATTAAGTCAGAGCCGGGGAGTAAGGCTGAGAGGCCGTGCTCAGGGCCCCAGGGTGAGTAGCAAGAGGCTAAGAAACATCCCCTACCCAGCAGGCAGGCCGGGGGTTAGGAATATCCTCTCTGATGCTTCTGGGCAGCACCCTCTCTGACACAGGCTCACCACTGTATATACAAGCAGGCTTTCCTTATTTGTAGATCTGAGTTTTGAGGGACGGGGTCATATTTTGATGCACTGGGTCCCTGGATTTATGTGCCAGGAACTGTTGTCAATGGGTATCTTAATTACCTGATTCCTGGGAAAGTCCCCCTGTGAGGCCAAGCCTCCACCAACAAATGCCACTTTATCTTCTCCTTTTGGTCCTTGGACTGTCATTTAAATTAGTTGAAGCCTGCAGGCCCTAAGCTATATACAAGTTGATGTGCAACAGTCTGGACTCAGGCACAAACAGCATGCTTGAATTTAAGAGTGTGATTAATATTTGGTGATGTAATTGAAGAGAGCTGGCAGGTGCCGTGCAGCCCAGCTTGTGTATGGCTGGCTGTGATGAGAGAAACCAATGAAAGGGGAAACCTTCCGGCCCTCTCTGCAGGAAAACTTTTCATAATGGGGGGCAAGCTCTGTTCCTGACATTGCAGTTGCCCTTGAGGAAACATCCCCCCCCCCGCCCCCGCCGGCACCCATTAGTAGGGCCGACCCACAAGCCCTGGGAAAATGCCTACCTCTCCCCTTCCTCCCGTCAGTATGCCTGGACCAGAGCCTGCCTGGCGTTCTGCGAGTGGTAACCATGCCTCTCTTGTGGCCTAAACACTCCTCTTCCTACCGCCAGGCCTCTGGTGGCGGCAAGACACAACAGGGCTTGCGTTCACGTCACTGGTCCATGTTCCCCGGGAGCACCCACTGGCTTAGAGCAGAGGTTTCACACTCTATGACTTTCAAAGACACGTATCGATCTCGTTAACCCAGTGTACACCAACACACACCTCAAAAAACAATATTTATGTTTACCATGTGGTATCCACTTTGATATTTTCTTTTCTCCCTGTGCAACTCAATTTAAAATGCACATCTCCAGACACCAAACAGATTTCACAACCGCCAAATGGGTCCCCACTCACAGTTGGAAATGTGTAGAAAGGAATTTGGATAGCTGCTCCTGGTAGCTCCACATGAGGAGATCAGGCTTTGACCGGAGATGAGAGCAACAGGTTCTACCGGATTCATTCGTGAATATTTACTGAGCACCTACTAGCCGCCAGGCACTCCCATAGGTGCTGGGTATATGGAGTTAAATAAAGTAAGGGTCATTTCTTGACTCATGGGCCCAAGGTGAGCAGTGGAAAAGGATTCACATGGAAAAAAATGCTTTGAATCAGTCTACTGAAAATAGAATCAATCAGGTACACATGCAAAACAGAACAAATAATATTTCAGGACAAAACATTCTGGATGACTTTTAGGGAAATTTCAGATTTGGAAATGATTTCTGATTCAGCATCCACTTGGTGTGCATTAGCACTTGGCTAGGAGAGCTTCATATTCTAATCAATAACATTTAGATCTCCCACAGGTATGAAGCAGAGATCCTTGTTTTATGAGCACACAAATATGGAATGATTTCTGCCTCCTCAGGAACCATTCATTCTGAAACAAACATGAATTTCATGGACATCGGCCTGTATGTCGTAAGAGACCAAGTCAATATATACAAATCAGGAAATAACCAAAATTGACCCCATATCCATGAATGGTGGGGAGAAATTAGCAAACTGTTTGCTACAAAGAGGGTTTTACTGCAGAGGCCAGTTCCTCCATGCTGGTCTTGCAGCCCTGCCTCACAAAGCTTCTCTCTCTGGTCATGTAGATATTTGTAGCCCAGAGCACCAAGTCCTACTGTTATCCCCTGGAAGAAGCACTTACACACTGGGACGCTAACGTATGCTACAGCCTTTCAATATTTCCATTCAAGTGCCCTTGAACAGGCCGAGCTCAAGTATCTCAGAGTAAACACCAATGCTTTTTCAAGTCTTCTGTTCTTTCTTAAAAAGCGATGAGCATTTTGCATAAGCATACACACACAACATTTATTTCAAAGCTCAAAAATATCCTCCCCCACCCCCAAATCTTCAGTTGAATTAGATGCTTATCCTGCAGATGACTATACTCTTCCGGAATCCTCAGCTAACACCCACATTACTCGAGCCCCAGGGTAAGAAGCACGGGCCTGGGGTGAGGGCTGCCAACATTACCAGTGGGGGGAACATAGCGCTCTCAGCTCCTGCATCAGGGTGGCCCTACTGCTTTAGATGATGGACTGCAAAGGCAGCAACTGTGAAAGCTTCCGCCATCACCTCACCCCTAACACTTACGGAATTCTAATATACCCGACGTTTATTGTGCACTTGCTTCGCTCTAGGCACTGTTCTAAGCGCTTATATTTTTTAAACTCAGATGATTTTTAGAACAACCTTTTAAGACAGGTATTAACATGAACCCCATTACACAAGTAAAGAAAATGGAGGTCACACCGCTAGGAAACAACAGAGGTTAAGCTCATTTCCAGGTCTGCAGCAAAGTGCACTGTGCTCTTAACCACGGTCCTCTGCCCATTCTTGAAGAGCTGTGGATCTGTGTAGATACCATAAAATGGCATGATATGCAAGAAGAATGCTTAATTACTATCTCATCCTCAGAGTATATCATAAAAATTTTTAGGGTCTACCCCTCTCCAGGTTTTTACAGAAGTAAGTCGCATGCAAGTTTAAACGTACCACCTTCTCGGACTGCTTCTTCCCTTGACAATATGGTGGATGTTCAAGGTCACTGCAGAATTAGGTTTAACCTGAGGTCTGGCTCTCAAGTCGTTCTGTTGATTATAGATTGAGAGACCTTAAATCTTCACACTCAGATGCCCAGTTTTTCACGAAGGGATCCAAGGCCACCCAGAAGGACTAGGCAAATTTGGGGAGGGAGTACCATTTACTCAGGATGAACAGGAATGAGAAACCAGCAAGTTAGATACCCCGGGAGCATGGTCTGCTGACCTAGCCCACATATCTATACCGTGCCTGAGGCCTGAACTATCTATCCAGGTTACGGGCACAAGTGCCAATAAAGTAAAAGAAAGGCTCAATTCAACTCTGACCAACTGTTCGCACCTAAGGGCTTCATCACTCCTTATCCCCTTCAGGTCCCATCCACAGCCCCCTCCTGAACACAGTCTTTGGTCCACGCAGGTAGACAAAGAGGTTCCCAAGCACCAGCAGGAGGATGAGCAGGAGGCTGGAGTCACAAGCCTGCTAAGGAGCCCGGTGTGCCCAGTGCCTGCTAATCAATCATTTCTGCAAGCTGTTGCTCGTCCTAGCCATGGTAAGAATAACTGGGGCTGCCCAAGGTCAATGTTTAAGGATATACAAGAATCACCTGGGAGGGAGGCTGAAACAAAAACCCCAGAGCCCAGGACCTCAGGGATTCTGGAATGTTTTTAATAATCACCCCAGGTGAGGGCTTCCCTGGTGGCGCAGTGGTTGAGAGTCTGCCTGCCGATGCAGGGGACACGGGTTCGTGCCCCGGTCCGGGAAGATCCCACATGCCGCGGAGCAGCTGGGCCCGTGAGCCACGGCCGCTGAGCCTGCGAGTCCGGAGCCTGTGCTCCACAATGGGAGAGGCCCGTGTACCGCAAAAAAAAAAAAAAAAAAAAAAAGTCTATTGAATAATCACTCCAGGTGAAAAAGCTCCCTCGTGGGTCAACATTCCTCTGCCAGTTTGGGTATGGGTTTGTCCTACACTTGACTGTAAGCACCATGGGGTCAGGGACTATTTTTATCCTCTTTGTTTCTCCAAAACCCAGCACAACACCCAGTTCACTGAATGAGTAAGTAACAGTTAAACTAATCACCCCACAGAGATAGATAAAGCCCAGTACTCTGTCCTTTAGGCCACTGGGCACGATACACAGCACTTGATCTGACTGGGGAGGCGGACACAGCTGATTGAATCCTGGTGGAATCTGAACCTAGAGCTGGCAGTCTCATTGCCTTTGCCAGAGTAACAAGGTGAAGGATAGAAAGGGGAGGTGTTACCAGCATTTCTAGTTCTTACAGAAAGACGCATGCTTAGCTCTTCAGCGAGGGACAGACATAAGACCTTGCCTTGCTATGAATAAGTCTTAGATTGACTTGTCTGAAGGTCAGAGGAACATGAAGGTAGAATGAGATCTTTCAGGGTGTGGAGTGGTGGTTCTCCAACTCTCCTATGTGGATTCCTGGGGTAAGCCCAGAACCCAGGGGTTTAAACCTGCACCCCAGCTGACTCTGAAGAAGAGGCCCTCAAGCCATGGTGAGTTAGCACCTTTATGGGACTGTCAGCTTGAAACCAGCAACATTGATTTCCTACTCTGAAACCTGGTGGGCAGAGGAGGGGTGGCAGGGAAAAGAAAAACTTTATCTACCTCTGGTGAGAGTGAAATGTTATAACTTGACGAGTGTGGGTTGGACATAGGAAAATGTTTCCTTGGCATGCTTGTCCAGTACCTGGAAATTTGTCGGAGTGTTCTAGCACTCACTTCTCTGGAATTTCCTTAAAAACAGGATCTTATAAATAGGCCGAGGATTGGACCATATGTCCTTCTAAATATACTGTCAGCCCTATAGTTCTGTCCTGCTGTGTGTCGTTTTCATACTTTATAGAGGTGTAGAGCTCTCGAGGGTGGGAAAATAAAATCATGTTAGTTATTGCCATCCTCAGCATGGCATTCAAAGTCTCCCTCACTTATGTTAGGCTACCATCAGGAACACTATGTAGTTGACAGGTACCAGTAAGTGAGTACGGAGGTCGGAAACACTGACAAACTCCTGTACTGGCTCGCAAATAATGACTGTCCCAAGTCCCCAACTGCCCCCATCTGCTGCTCTGGATTCTCCCCTAAAATCCCCATGATGGAGTAAAGAAAGAATTAATGCGGACTTCCCTGGTGGCTCAGTGGCTGGGAATCCGCCTGCCAATGCAGGGGACGCAGGTTCGAGACCTGATCCGGGAGGATCCCACATGCCGCGGAGCAGATAGGCCCGGGCGCCACAACTACTGAGCCCGTGTGCTGCAACTCCTGAAGCCCGTGCACCTAGAACCCGTGCTCCGCAACAAGAGAAGCCGCCGCAATGAGAAGCCTGCGCCCCGCAACGGAGAGTGGCCCCCGCTCGCTGCAGCTGGAGAGGGCCCTCATGCAGCAATGAAGGGAGGGAGAAAGAATTAATGCCTGGCACAGCAGGGGGGCTTCTAGGACCCGAATGTAGCCTATTCCTCCATGTTGACCACCAAAATATTTTGAATGTTACCTTCAGCTTCCACATTCCCAGAACACACAACTTATTTTCATGCCCCTGGGCTTCCACTTGTGCTATATACTCTGCTCAGAATGTCCTTCCCTCCTGCCCTCAACCCTCTTGAAACTCCTCTCCTATTTCAGACCTTTGGTTCAATCACGACCTTCTCCACTGAGTCTTCCCCAGTCCCTATCTCCCCTCCTCAAAACCACTACTCCCTCTTCCACAGCCACAGGGCCTTTTTTCTTCAAACCCCCTTTTGGTAAGCCCTATATTCTGTCCTGCTTTAGTTATTCATGCAAAATTTCAACAGATCTACCTCCCTCACTCCTGAGATTTTAAGAATAGATTTATATGGAAAATATATCATTTGATCAATTTCCAGAAAGCCAGCCAGTTCCTGGGCCAGCTGACCACCTCTATGACGTGAGCACAGCCTTATCTGATAAGATCCTTCCTACGTGGGGACACGCTTTGGCCACTGAGGGTCTTGGAAACCCGGCTCCTGGGCTGTGGCTCAGGAGGGATGCAGCAGTGCCTCATCAGGTCCAGCACAGAGACAGATGGAAAGTCTGTGGATGGATTTAAAAAAAAAAACCAAACAAATAAACAAAAACCCCCCACAAGCAAATAACACAAAAAACACCCTACCCAGCAGCCCCCAGTGACAGAGGGGTTTCCGACTGTACTGAGGGGGGGGGGTCTCTTATAGATAAGAAGTTGGCACAGCAGCTGTCGGACAGACCTGCCCAGCGGAAGTGGCCAGCACTCCGTGATCTTCAGTCTCTTGCTTCTCTAAACTGCCTTCCTTTTTCTTTCAGGTTTTTAGCCTCTCATTACAATTGAGAAACAAGCATCTCCACACATACTATTAGGCCGTAAACCTCCCGAGGCAAGGGTCAGATCTTGTTGGCCCTTCCAACCTCCATAACGTCTAATGATTCTATTATCAGACACACACAGCACTTACTCCATGCCAGGCTCCGGTCAATGCGATCAACCAGACTAACTCATGCCATCTGATTAAAATGCTCGGCCATTAGCCCCATTTACATACGGGGAAACTGAGACAGAGAGAGGCAACGCGATGTGTCCCAGCCACACCTGGGGACTGTCCCCGCCAGGTGGTCTGGCTCCACATCCCTTGTTCTTAACCACGAGGCAATGTCTAATATGCCTCAGATGTACAGTAAAGGCGTGTCAAATATAAAAACAAGTGGGTCCTGGGGTTCCTTGGCTAAAAGGACACTGGCTATTTTAACAGGGATTTGGGCAAGCACTTGACACCCTAAAACTTCCCCAGGTGACTGGGAGAGCTACGTTGCTCCCACCCATATACTGGACAACCCCAAACAATGATCACTGCAGAGAAGCGGCAGAGACCCCGCTTCTCGGAGGTATATGAAGGGGCACAGATAAGTGTGTGACTGTTCACAGGGTCTGAGGAGGAAGGAAAAGCTTGGAAGTAGTTTGGCCACTTTAGGAACAACACATTTACACTTATCATTAAAGCAGAGAGAGGCACAGGAGTGTGTAAAGGGTGAGTGGATGACCAGCAGGGAGCGAGCTGGTTGGGCAGCTCTGCTCTTTCTCCTCTCTGCGGCCTGACAACGCCTGTCTTGGTTTCCAACCATTTGCAAAGATCTCTCAGCCCCTCCTGGCCTCATGGGCAGGGCGGCAGGGAGGAGGGCGGGGAGCAAGGAGTCATTTATCACTGTCGGGAGATGTGCTGCACGCAGCAGGGCCGGCTTTCCTCCCTGCTGTTCCTACAGCCAGAGCCGCAAATCTTGAAAAGATGCAGAACATGCACCTCGCAAATAACCATTCATCATCGCTGCTCTGGGAGCCCGGGAGCGGACCCTCCTGACGTGAGGCTGACCGGCTCTGCCTTCAGCCCGGGCCCCAGCGGAGCTGGGAACACGGGGACTTCTCGGGCACGTAATTCCTGTTCTGGCCAATCCCCATCTACTACAATCTACTGAGGTTTGGGGTTAAAATTCTCTGAAATGCCACCCAAGCCCCTCTTCTCTCCACAAAGTCAGATTTCCAGATTGCTTTCAGTAATCAGGCTGCAGCCACGGTGGCCCATAATCATTAAATTTGAAAATACAAGTTGCTAGGAGGAAATTAATCCCAGGTTTAACTCGGGAATGGCCTGCTTTCTCGTGAAGTAATTATAAAATTAAAATGTGCTATTTCTCCGGTGAGTAGAAAAAGCCTCCTCGGTGAGGTCTGCGGCCCAACACTAACGTCAGGATTTACACCGAGGAGGGACCGGAAAATTCCTTCCGTGCCTCAACGATGGGCATCAGGGCCATCTGCAGGTAAATTTCCAAAGACTGGGTTAGAGGTGATTAAAATCAAGAAGAGGAAGAGGTTTGAATTTTCCAATTACTCCTTAAAACTCAAAAGTCAAGCTGCTAGACAATGCAGGCTTTCCTAGTAAGACTAATAATGCTCAGCTAATTAGACCCACAGGCGTGGCCAACATACAAAGTCAGCCCAAAGGAGGGACACTGTCCCTTTAAAATCTGCCTGGGGATCCGTGGAAAAGCTAATGAGGAGTGTCCGTTGGGGCTGCTTTATTAGGTGGTCCTCCAGAGGATAAAGCCTGGGGTTTCTGTAACAGGGCTTCTGTGCTTGATTCAATAAATCAATTTATATTAAATGCGGGTATAGCTCTGGAGCTGGCTTCATAAAGCATTCTGTGGCATTTTTCAATCTGCTTATCCCCTTCCCTGTCAGCCTGCCTGAACGCACTGTCAGAGGGCATTGAAAAGAGCAATAAAAAATAAGACAGAAGGCGTATCTACGTTATTTGTGAAACTCGACCCAGCAGCTCCAGACTCATGCTGGGAGGCTGCTTCCAGTGAGTTTCTCTCCAGAAGATGTTTGGATGGTTGGTAAGAAGCCCAATGCTGTGGGACTGCAGTGCTCAACCCTGAGCTGGGCTCCAGGCTGCAGACTGAGAATAAAGGTCACCCCGAACAGAAAGGAAAGGGTTGCAAGGGAAGTTGCTTTTTACTCTGATCCTCGGGGTCTGGAATACTCTTCAAGAAGTGAAAGGAAAAGCAAGATGAATAAAAGCGCCGAAAGCTGGCACGGTCCAGGAGGTGGCGGGGAGCGGCTGGAGGAGGGAGGTGAGCTACTGACCAGGGCAGATGGAACGGGTCTTCCTTCAGGCTGGCCAGCAGGCTCGCCAGTGAGTGATCGCTGCAGACCGTCATCCCTAAACACAATGACTTATACCCCTGAAGATCTCAAAAGGAGAGGAAAGCCCATCCCCCACTTTTGGACTCTGTAGCGGGGCCAGAAGTCACAACACGTGGCCACACCGTTCCGTTCTCCCCATCAGCTTTTTTTTTTTTTAACTCTTTGCTGTTGGGTTGTTCAGTTACAGACAGCTCCTGGCACCGTCCCTCACCCCAGTTAGACCCGCATTCTTACATTATCTAGACTGCATTGCCATCTGCTAGGACTTTTTGTGATGATGGAAATCTATATCTGCAATGTCCACTTCAGTAGTCACGAGCCACATGCGGCTCCTGAGCAACTGAGATGTGGCTGGTGTGACTTGGGAAATGAATTTTTACTTTTACTTAATTTTAACTAATTTACATTTAAATGGCCACAAGTGGCTAGTGGCCACTCGGCTGGAGTGGATACAGAATAGAAAAGCTTTCCTTTGCCTTCATAAAAGTAGTGAATGCTAAGAGGAGAAAATGGTGGTGGACCCCACTCTGTTCCCAGGGGAAAAGCCTCTGATTTGTTCTTAGTTTCAGGGGAAAGACAAGAGGGAACAATTACCCTGATGTGTCATCAAGCTAGAATCATAAAGAGTTAAGGGCTGCAAGAGATAAAAATGAAAGGTTACCATCACTGGAATTTTCCTAATGGAATCTGTCTTTCCCAGAAGCTCTGAAAAGCAGAGCAAAGCCCTCCTGCCACCAGACATGGAGGTTGGCAGTGAAGGGCAAAGAAAGTATTTTATCAAACGAGGGACCTAGGCCTAGGATTGGCCCAAGGCCCCAGAACCTTGGCAGAGCCGGGAGCAGTATCCAGGGAGCTTATCTCCCAAGGCAGTACTCTCCTTCCTAAGTAAGCCATGCAATCTCAAGTTACTGGTCCAGCCTGCCCCTGAAACAAGACCATTGTAAATGTTAAAGAGGCTCTGCTTAAAGAAAGAATTCTGGTGTACTTTCCTCTTAACCAGAACCATCTGGAAGCAATCTTGCATTCACACGATGGACTTCTCGTCGTCTTTGGCCCTCGCTCTCAACAAATCCCATCAGCCCAGGAACAGCTGCTGGAGAATCTGGCCTGACGCCAGGGGTGAAGCTACAGCGCCCTCCCTTGTCCTGCCGGGGCTCCGGCTTGCTCATCACCCCACGCGGCTGGACACAGAGCACGAAGAACGCAGATCCTTCACGAGAAAGCGAAATCACCAGCGGTCACAGGAGCAGGGACTTGGTGCCACAAAGCCAGCTGTGAGAAACTGTTGTTTCAGCCCGGTAACACGGACGCCTGCCAGCAAATTATGGCCTGAGACGGCTCAGAGGGCCGTGGGTCTGGACGCTCTGCTCGTAACGCCAGCCAGTGTGCGTCCTGCAACAGCAGCTCCACACAAAGGGCCCGGGAGGAAGGGCAGCGGCTCGCGCTGAGTCCAAGACCAGAGCTCTGGCGCCAGGACCAATGACACCAGGCACAGAAAGCGAGAGCTGGGATGCGTCAGGGACCAACTCAGCACTGGGGGCGCTGTTAGAAAATGCCTTTGTGAATCAAGCCACTGTGTCAACTACCTGAGCAGGCTGGGAAAGGGTTCGGGTTAGGAGCCGGGTGAGAGACGGATTTCATTAGGAAGGTCCTGGTGGCGATAACCTTTTGTCCTCTGTGCAACCTGGGCCTGCCAAGCTGCCCCACAGTCTCCGAGAAAGCGTGAGGGTGGGGGAGAGAAAGGATCCCCGTCAGGAGGCAACAGACTCATCCTTAATTATGAGAGGCTTCCCAGAGCCCACGCCCTCCCCCTCACTGCCTCCCGGCTGGGCTGCAGACACACCGCAGAAAGCTGGCAGGGTGCTGCTCTAATGAGAGCGATCAATTTTCCTAAGTAAAGGAGGTTCGGTTCTCGGGGATCTTCCCCATCATCACCACGTGGCCCCAGTCCACGCACAGACTTTAGTGACCAGTGGGAAGCATCACTGTTTAATTTGGCCGATGGTCCATCAGGTCAGGCTGGGAAGTAGAAAAGTTACTACCTCAGCAGCTCCTGAAATGCCTCATTCCATCCTCTTGTCCTCTAAAGGACTGTCAAGGAGACACTGATCCTGGTAGATGGAGGTCCCCTGCTTAAACTTCCATCACAGCTCAGAACTGAATATTTATGTCTGATCTTACCCGAAAAAAAAAGTTGATGCATTGTATCAGAAAGAGCCCCGGGCTAAAAGTCAGAAACCTGGGTTATTCTGACATTTTTGCACTAGTGGAAGCTGAGTAAACCACTTAATCCCCTCTGAGCCTCGATTTGCTCAACTGCAAAATGGAACAAGGGAGGAGGAATCACTGGGCATTTGGCAGTTCAGCCTGAAGGGAGGCTGTCTGGGGTCACAGACTGGCTTCTCCTCTTACTAGTTGTGTGACCTTGAGCAACTCGGCCCCTGTGCCTCAGTTTCCTCATCTGTAAAATGTACCTAGTTCCTAGGATTGTTCAACATGAAGAGCCATGTAAAGGTCTCATCACAGTGCCTGGCCCTTAGCTCTCCCACTCACTGTCAGCTAGCCCCACGTTAGTGGGGGACAAGCAGGCAGATAAACATTTCCACAACTAGGTCTTTGCTACAAGGGTTCAACAGTTGGCAATAGGTGAATCCCTATTTGTTAGAAAGGTTTCAGAGACACAAGCTCACAGGCCAAGGCTAATTCGGAAGGCAAGAAACGTAAAGGAGGGACGAGGTAAGGACTTATCTGTCTCCTTGAGCGTGACACACTGCCAATACTCACCAGTCCACCTTCAACCAATCCCAACAGCTTGGTAGTAACTGGAGGCTTTTGTGGGAAAAGGGCCCCTGCTGATCCATTTGCCAGCCCTTCTCTCTCTATACACAAATCAGACAGGTAGGAAATTGGGAGCCCATGTTTCTTCAGTCCTGAAAAATAACTGCTACATTTGAGGTTTTCTGTTAGAGGTTAAAAACATTTTTTAGGGCTTCCCTGGTGGCGCAGTGGTTGAGAGTCCACCTGCCAATGCAGGGGACACGGGTTCGTGCCCTGGTCCGGGAGGATCCCACATGCCGTGGAGCGGCTGGGCCCGTGAGCCATGGCCACTGAGCCTGTGCGTCCGGAGCCTGTGCTCCGCGGCGGGAGAGGCCACAGCAGTGAGAGGCCCGCGTACCGCAAAAAACCAAAGAAACAAACAAAAAAACCACATTTTTTAAAAGAACTCATTAAAGTTGGGAGGGTGTGTGTGTGGGGGGGGGGGTGGAGTTTACATAGGCAGTGGTCTAAACTGGCTTTAAACTTCCCAACTTCTTCCAACAAAGATGTAAACAGCTCTCCTTTTCCTTAAGCATCATTTTCAAATCATAAGTAACAACAGATAGGAAATACACAAAGACGTACATCAATCTCTGCTCGCAGCCGAAGCTGTGAGCCAACAGCCATGCAGGGAACTTTGCTGCAACAAATGAGCAAATCACGTCTGACTGAAGCCATTCTCAGTCTTGGCTCCTCAGTTAATTCGGTACCTTCTGTGGAGTTCCGTACCATTAAAGAGAGCCCGTTTATGGGCTATTTACTCGCTGAAGACCCCGCTAATGTGTGTTTGTGTGCACGTACCTGAGAGAGAGAGCAACAGAGAGTAACTGTGTGTGTATACCACTGGATGTAATCTAATCCCTGAACGTATCTGCATTTTAAAAAACTGTAAAAAGGGGTAACCTTTAGCCATTTGTTTACCAAGTTGGTTTTGACTGCTGAGATCTCATTTGCCTTTTTGGCATAGAGAAAACATACAAACGGCCTTGCCTCGAGCGCACCATGGCTCGTGTGCAGGCTCTCTTCATTCCTACCCTTCCCACCGACCACCTACACGTCGGCCTGCCCCCCACCAACTTCCGTGGAGCGCGCTCTTCTTCCTTTCAGCCAATAAACAAACACGGCCTGTCGACTACATGTCGGGCACAGGACGAGGCACTGGGCTGCCCCACAGGGGGCTTACAGACCAGTATAATTCAAGTAATGGACGACTTACCTCTTCCATTCATCCCTCGGCCTAAGTCATCTGGTTTCCTGTTCATTTCCGTGCCTTCTCTGTTTTCTGCTTCCAGCCCTCTATTTGGCTCTAGGGATCTCACATACGTATTGCTATGACAGTTTTTCTCTGGGTACCTGAATCTGCTTTCTCTCCTGGTCAGTCTCCTCCAAACTCCTCTTACAGCAAGCTTCCTACAACATCGCTCTCATCATTTCATTCTCCGCCGAAACACACAAGAGTGACGTGCAGCCTCCCACAGTAAATCCTAAGGTCTCTGCCTGGCTTCCCATATTCTGATACGTTCCCTCGGTACCAACTCAGCCTGATTTCCCACAGCCGCTCCCCCCCACCCCCCCAATTTTGGCCATTTCCCGCGCTGCCTCTTAGATCTGCTCTTTTGGTTTATGTGTTTACAGCCACGTGGGTTCCTACCCTGGGATGCCTTTCCTTCCATCTTTCCAAATTCTACAAAAACCAGACCAAACTCTGCCACGGTTTTCTGAATTACACAATCCCTCACCTTAAACTTTTCTGTAAGGAGTGCTGACTTTGCTGACTGAATAAAAATGAATTTGCGAGAAAACCCAGTCTGGGGCAACAAAACTGCAGAACTCAGAGCCGCAAATATGGTGAACCCTTTCTGATAAATCCGATCACGTTTTAGAGCAGGGGTAAATAAATATTTTACGCTCTGCTGCAACCACTCAACTGCCCTGCTGTTGTGTGAAGGTAGTGACAGATCAAACATAAACAAATGAGCGTGGCTGTACTTTTAAAACTTATTTACGAAAGGGGTGGGGGGTGGAATTTGGCTCTCAGGCCGTAACTTGCTGACCCTTTTCTAGAAGAAGAGAGGATACTGGTGAGGACCTTCTCTTTAGATGGCAAAGGACAACCGGACGTGCCTTAGATCAGCCTCTGATCCTCCCGAGTGGCTCGACTGTCTCTTTAAGACAGTACGTACCCTAGGAGTAGATTCCCAGCCTAGAAGTCATCACCATGGGAATTTGGGCTGTGACCATCTGTTATAGCTATTCCGGTCAAAGAAGAGATAGTGGAATTGACTTTGTCACCTGTGTTGGGGACGTGGTGAGGAAAGAGGCCACTGTTTCCTTCTGCTGACCTCCAGCATGGCAGGAGGCTCCCTGGTCAGGATCGCAGGGCCTAGAGCAAATCTTCACCCACACTTCTTTGTGCCGGGCACTGCTCTCTCATTTCATCCTTACACCAACCCTATGAGATTTAAGTACTTCATCACCATATCTATTTTTCAGTTGGAAGAAACCGATGAGGTCTTAGTCAGTGTTAGCTACTGACACACACAAATGGTTTTGCTGCCTTATATCGGTGTTTGGGGAGTAAGATGCCCCTTGCCACGAGTTCTTATTTCGATATGAATGTGATGAAATCATGAAGACAGCTCATTACCTCTGGTGCTTACAATCACCCTTCAAAGAGTATTCTTTTCACTTTATTCATGGAAAATGGCACCCATAGGGGTTAAGTAGTTTATCCAACTTTGCCTATTCAGAAAGGTCAGAGTTATGATTCAAATCTAAACTGGTCTGGCCAAACAGAGCTCTGGTTCATTCCTCTGAGCCCCGCTACCTCTTTAGTAACCCTAACCTAAAAACCCAAGTCTAATGTGTTTTTAAAAGCCCCCCAACGCTTGCTCTGTATGAAGTGAGGAATTATATCAGCTTCGTGGGTCTAGTGTCCCCAAGGAGGGCCTCAGAGAGCAGAAAAGCAAACCAACACCCAGATGGGAGAACTGGCGCCCAGATGAAAGCAGCAGAAGTGGGCGTAGCCCCTTTTCCTTCCCCACAAACCCAGGTCTCTGGCTGCACCTCCTGATCCAAAGTGCGGGAGTGGCGCTTCCTTCACACACGCTGCAGCAGTGCCAAGGCAGAGGGAGGCGTGTTCTTACCAGCCTGTCATATTAAAATCCCTGTAGAGCATCTTCTTCCCAAGTTCCTTTCTCTGTACTCTCCTTGGAAACTCCAAATGTGTGAACTCATTTCCCAGCAAGTGAGGCTGCATGAATGCCTAATAGCAAAAAGAAAAGAAAAGGGAAAAAAAAAAAAAAACCCACACATATTTAGAGGAAAAAATAAGACCCAAGGATGTTTTTGCAAATCGAGACAGCCCACATTTCAGAAACAAGAACACAGTTCTCAAATTTTAAGGGAGATAAATAGATTGAAGACTCTAAATACAAATAGAATATCAACAAATAAAAATCATGAATCTAATTTATAAAGGGATGTGACTTTTTCATTGGAGATGATAAAACTAATGGTAATCAAAGACGTGTATCTCTCAAGCAAGAAAAAGGTTCACTTTTTAATTCAAATTCAAGATGGTTTCACTTGGGCTGAATGGCACGGTGAGGAGGTAGGATTGCTCCCCCTGACTCTCCTCCTTGGCTTTCTCTGCTGGCCTATTTGTACGCCTAGTTATTGGGCCTGGCCTCTGAAAGCTGCATGTGGGTCTCCATGTCAACACAATGGCCTGAGAGAGCGGAGCAGGTTGGGACTGGATGCACCAGACAGGAACTTTCTGTTGGACTCCCTCCATTTTGCTCTGCAGTAATTTGATCATGTAATTGGAAGACTGTTCCAGAACAGATGGCTTCTTCCCCTCCCCCAAATCTCTGTTCACACTACAAAAGTCTTGAGCAAACAGCCACTTAGGGAATTGCTTTGAAACAACAAACAGTCACATTGTCACACTCAAAATTCAAATCCAGTTACCCAAGAGATGAAATGCTCAGGTATGGACTTCCCTGCTCAGAGGCCACACACTGTAAGCAGACCTGCCCCGGAGCCGTCCCACACCAAGCCGTATACCTGCTTATTAGCAGTGTACTGGAATGGATCTTCTCTCTCTCTCTTCTCTTTCTGGCAGGGAAAAGAGTGGGTGGAGCAAATCACGGCCTGGCACCGTAGGACAGCCAGGGCTCCCTGCCATAGGACAGATGGCCATATCCTCGGTCTCCTGAAAAAAGGCATCTCCCACAGCCTCTTTCCCCCAGGACCTGACGCTGGCAGATCTCCCACTGATTCTCATGGTGGTCTGGAGGTCTCAGCTGGATGGTAGCCGTCAGAAGCTAAGCGCATCAAGCTGAACTGTCCCCAGGCTGTCAGATTGGACCAGCTAAGAACTCCGAGCCAGTGATGCTGGGCAGGCTTTGGGGACAGGATGGGACAGGACTGAGAATGAGAAGAGGGGCTGTTCTGTCTGCTGTAACCAGCAGGTTCCAGGTCGGAGGGGAATTCTGGATCATCTTCGAGGGGCCCTGAAACCTCTGCTGGGGATGAGGCTTGGGCTGCCTATGGGTATCAAGGACACTTAAACACTGGGTTTTACAGAGAAGTTCCTTGGGGAGGGAGGGAGGGGGGAGGGAGGGAGGGAGGGGGGAGGGAGGGGGGGAGGGAGGGAACTAATATTCACAGCGCAGGTCAGTGGGGTAGGCTTTGGGAGAAACTTTGGGTTTGAATCAAGCTCTGAATTTCTAAGCTGTGTGATTTTAGTGGGTGATTTAAGTGCTTGGGCCTCCGTCTCTTTACCTGTACATCGAGATTAACTGAAGATTTATCTCATACTGTTCTAACAACGAAAGGAAATGACATCTACAGTGCACTTATCATGACTGTCTCTGCTCGTAAAAAGAAAATAATTTAGCCCTCTAGTAATCATGGAGCCCTATTACATCCTGAGTACTACAGTAAGTATTTCTTGAGCTCTCATTGCACACCCACGCCAACCTTATGGGCGGGACTGGCTACCTAATCTGTGGGGCCCAGGGCACAAGGAAAATATTGAGCCTCTATTCAAAATTAAAAATTCCAAGAAGGTGACAGCAGAGCATTAAACCAAGTACAGGGCCCTGGGCAACTGCACAAGTCATGCCCACAAAGCCAGACGTACTTACAGAGTAGATACCATTCTATTCCTTGCCTTTATTTTGGCCCACCCGTGAAAACTAAGGACCAGAGGCATTAACAGTCAATAACAGCAGCATTTTTATGTACCCTCGATCATCTCTCAGAACTCTGGGACTGAATTAACATGGCGTTTTTGTCTACCCCCCCCCCCGCCCTCCAAGCTGGAGTGACACTGATTTAGGGGTTACCATGTGTCAGGCACTCGATACACCTTATGTTATTACCTCAACAATCCTACAAAGCACATGCATAGATTCAATTTACAAAGGAGGAAACTAAGGTCCAGAGAGGTTAAGACACCTAGCCCAAGGCTATCAGCCAGGAATGGGTGGTTCTAGAGCTTAAGCTTAATATCAAACCCATAACCCCCATCTTAACCCTTATGTTGGCCCTTTAACCTGCACACATTTACAAAACACAGTAAGTGGGCAACAACAGGCCTGTGATCCATGCCAAGTATGAACCACAAATAGGCACCCATGACGATCCAGTTAACAAAAAGTTACAGATCTGCACACAACCTGGCCATGAGGATGCTCCTCAAGTAGCGAGAAGAAATCATTTAATAATACGAGTGATTAAACCAGCATAAATCCACACAAAAGAATTCTGTGCAATCACATACAAAGGTGTTATACAGAATATGTAATTACACAGAAAGAGCTGATCTATTTGTGAGAAACAGCATATCAATGTGTCTGTGAGTGTGCAAGTGTATGAGCTTACGTGAATCGTGTCATATATATACACAGATCTATATAGGACATACATGTATACATAAATGAGTATGCATGTGTATAAACATAGGTACACATATACATTACATAACACATAGGTTAGGATGCAAAGGCCATTCCTAAGTACATTTTGTACCCTCGTGCCCTTTCTCCTGGAATACATTTGCCTGGGCAGTTGTACCAGGAGAAGTCTGCAGGGTAGCTGGGAACTCCCCAGCAGCTTGCTGTCTGCAGGGGCCACCTCGCCCCTCCTTCTGGGGATGGGCAGCCTCAAAGGGGCCTTGAACCATGTGTCACCTGTGACATCCGTTGCCCCTTCACATGCAGAGCCTTTCAGGGTCTCAACAAAACTCCTGCTTCCCCGCTTGTAACAACAGGCTACCGTATTTCATCAGTTCTAAGATGCCCTTTATTAGATGCGGCATTATTTTGTTACCTCTAAGGAAGGGCAAAAAAAGGTGCCAATTAAACGATGCACGGTGCTTTCTTTCCCACTTCAAACTTTTAATTTATTATTTTTGAAAGAACTCCTTTAGATGTAGACAAAATTCTATTATCTATCACTATTGTGCATATTTAGGAAGGAATATATAAGTGAAGTGAATCGGTTAAGATTGTTCCAAAACGTTTTCACATTTAGAATCCAATGGCACTCATTGCTTTCCAACTCTGAATCATCCCGTGTTCGTGATTTTCCACACAAGAGCGGGCTGTGTTTCAGGGGTGCGTTGGTCATGCAGCATTTCTTAAGCAACCCACAGAAGAAATGCAAGACAGAAGCCAGCTTTGCAACCTTCCAGAGCCCGCTTGCTTCTGACTCCCACTTTGGGAATGTGGCTGAGCAAGTCTGGTCACTCCTCCCCAAGCCCCTCTGCACGACTAGTTGCATCCAAAAAGTGCTTCACTTCTGTCTGCAGGGTTTTCCTTCAAGCTGCTGGATGCCAGTCCTGAAGTTCTGGTGCTGCTCTTTTGATGTTTGCTCATGCTAGGAGATGACAGCCATGTCATGCCTGCCACCTGGCTGACAGCAACAATCAACTGTAAAATATCCCAACTTCAAGTATGTCAAAAGGTAAGAGGAAAAAGCGTGCCCTAGCTCTGAGGAATTACTGTGATATTCATCCCCCACTGATACGGATGTCACATCCTTGGATTTCTCTCTCTTTGTGGTATTTTTCTTCCTCTGGCTGGTTGCCACAGCACATTTCACATCTTACATGACACATTTTCCATTACAATCAGGCCCACCACAGAATGCATGTGTATTCCATGTGTACCTAGGACATATCCCGCCATGACATATTTTTACACTGCTTTAAAGTCACCATCTGTGGTAAAGTAGCAGGATACAAAATTAATTCACAGAAATCTTTTGCATTCCTATACACTAATGATGAAAAATCGGAAAGCGAAATTAAGAAAACACTCGCATTTACCACTGCAACAAAAAGAATAAAATATCTAGTAATAAACCTACCTCAGGAGACAAAAGACCTGTATGCAGAAAACTACAAGACACTGATGAAAGAAATTAAAGATGATACAAACAGAGGGAGAAATATACCATGTTCTTGGATTGGAAGAATCAACATTGTGAAAATGACTATAGTACCCAAAGCAACCTACAGATTCAATGCAATCCCTATCAAACTACCACCGGCATTTTTCACAGAACTAGGACAAAAAAGTTCACAATTTGTATGGAAACACAAAAGACCCCGAATAGCCAAAGCAATCTTGAGAAAGAAAAACAGAGCTGGAGGAATCAGGCTCCCTGACTTCAGACTATACTACAAAGCTACAGTCATCAAGACAGTATGGTACTGGCACAAAAACAGAAATACAGATCAACGGAACAGGATAGAAAGCCCAGAGATAAACCCACACACATATGGTCACCTTATCTCTGATAAGGGAGGCAAGAATATACAATGGAGAAAAGACAGCCTCTTCGATAAGTGGAGCTGGGAAAACTGGACAGCTACATGTAAAAGAATGAAATTAGAACACTCCCTATCACCATACACAAAAATAAACTCAAAATGGATTAAAGACCTAAATGTAAGGCCAGACACTATCAAACTCTTAGAGGAAAACATAGGCAGTACCCTCTATAACATAAATCACAGCAAGATTCTTTTTGACCCACCTCCTAGAGAAATAGAAATAAAAACAAAAATAAACAAAAGGGACTTAATTAAACTTAAGAGCTTTTGCACAGCAAAGGAAACCATAAACAAGACAAAAAAACAACCCTCAGAATGGGAGAAAATATTTGCAAATGAAGCAACTGACAAAGGATTAACCTCCAAAATTTACAAGCAGCTCATGCGGCTCAATATCAAAAAACTAAACAACCCAATCCAAAAATGGGCAGAAGACCAAAACAGACATTTCTCCAAAGAAGATATACAAATGCCAACAAACAAATGAAAGAATGCTCAACATCACTAATCATTAGAGAAATGCAAATCAAAACTACAATGAGATATCATCTCACATCAGTCAGAATGGCCATCATCAAAGAATTTACAAACAATAAATGCTGGAGAGGGTGTGGAGAAAAGGTAACCCTCTTGCACTGTCGGTGGGAATGTAAACTGATACAGCCGCTATGGAGAACAGTATGGAGTTTCCTTAGAAAACTAAAAATAGAACTACCATACGATCCAGCAATCCCACTACTGGGTATATACCCTGAGAAAACCATAATTCAAAAAGAGTCATGTACCACAATGTTCATTGCAGCTCTATTTACAATAGCCCAGAGATGGAAACAACCTAAGTGCCCATCATCGGATGAATGGATAAGGAAGATGTGGCACATATATACAATGGAATATTACTCACCCATAAAAAGAAACGAAACTGAGTTATTTGTAGTGAGGTGGATGGACCTAGAGTCTGTCATACAGAGTGAAGTAAGTCAGAAAGAGAAAAACAAATACCGTATGCTAACACCTATATATGGAACCTAGAAAAAGAAAAAGAAAAAAAAAATTGTCATGAAGAACCTGGGGCAAGATGGGAATAAAGACACAGCCCTACTAGAGAATGGACTTGAGGATACAGGGATGGGGAAGGGTAAGCTGGGACAAAGTGAGAGAGTGGCATGGACATCTATACACTACCAAATGTAAAATAGATAGCTACTGGGAAGCAGCCGCATAGCACAGGGAGATCAGCTCAGTGCTTTGTGACCACCTAGAGGGGTGGGATGGGGAGGGTGGGAGGGAGGGAGATGCAAGAGGGAAGAGGTACGGGGAATATGTGTTATGTATAACTGATTCACTTTGTTATAAAGCAGAAACTAACACACCATTTTAGAGCAATTATACTCCAATAAAGATGTTAAAAAAAAAATCACCATCTGCATCCTAGTTGTAGGTTTCCTTCTTACCAACATTTTCAATACTCACTCCTGTTGTATTTGTCAGACCTGATGGAGTTATTGATGTTAAAAAACAACAGCAACAACAAAAAAACTCAAGAACTAAATACAAATAGAACAAATAGGTGGCTGATGAACGAAAAATGAGATGCTAAAATATAATGGGACACATACTTGTTGGTTTTCTGAGGAAAAGACACACTTATTAGTGTATCTTTTTGTGTAATACTCATGAAAGTTTGCATAGTCTATCTTAGCTCAGGCTGTCATATCAAAATACCACAGAATGAGGGATTTAAAACAACAAAAAATTATTTCTCATAGCCTGGAGTCTGGGAAGTCTAAGATCAAGATGCCAGCAGATTCACTGCCTGGCGAAGGCTCTCTTCCCAGCTTGCAGACTGCTGCCTTCTTGCTGCATCTCACAAGGCCTTTCCTCTGTGCTCTCGTGGAGAGAGAAATCGAGCTTTCTGGTAACTCTTCTTATCAGGAAACTAATCCTATCAAATCAGGGCCCATTCTTATGACCTCATTTAACCTTAATTACTTCTGTAAAGGCCCTATCTCCAAATTCAGTACATTGGAGTTAGGGCTTCAACATACGAATGTGAGGGGAGAGATACATACATTCAGTCCATAACATGGTGTTATATGTATACATGTTTATATATGTACATACACTCAAAGTCATGAAAATATTATACAGTATTATCTGATGGTTTTCTTTTTAATTTATCTACATTCATGAATATTTCTACCATTGAACATGGATTACTTTCATTTTAAAAATACTCTAAAATTTGTTATTTTTTGAGAACCCAGTTATTAAACTATGTCTTAAAAAATATTGAAAGGAGCTTAACTGCCCCTTCTTACTCCAGTAGTTTGAGGGAATGCTAAAATCATTGGAAAGGGCCACCCCAGGCAGAGGCTTGGCTCCCATGCAAGGGATGCTGAAGCACACGGCTTCCCAATGGGCCAGCACAGATATTTTGTTCTCAGAAGCAGAGTGGCCCAGCAACCTGGGGACTCAAACATTTCTTAGGATCTGCCCAGCATTCAAATAACATGGACCGGTTAGCGTTACTTCACTAGTGCTGGCCTGCCCTGCTGGAAGCATCGCTCAAGTCAGCATTTTGGAATCTTGAGCCTCGAAAGCGATTTTACTTATAATACAGTGTAAGCAACACACACAAATTTTAGAGTCTGCAAAACGTGGGAGCTGGAATTTGTTAGGTTCCTTTCAGCAATAAAATCCAATGATTTTCTGACCCCAAACTTGTAGGATTCATGGACAATTCTGGCATATTTTACTCCATTGCTCATACCTGGGCAGCTCATAAACATGTGTACATGACGACTGCCCCTTTCCAAGGCACATCTCCTAGGGATGCTGGCCTATTAAAAATGTGGACCTTAATGGGATCAATATCCAAATTGGGAGCAAGCACACATCTAAGGTCCCATGTCCACCTGCAAAATGAAAATTCTGGACACTCTCCTACACCCTCCTTATTTATCTGCTATGCTTGGATATATTTTAGCTTTTTCTCTTTGATGATGCTATTTGGATATATGTATGTTAGAAACATCTGCGTGATGACACAAGTAATACCAGCTACACTTAAATATGTTCATTATTTTTAAAACCTCAGCTACACTTTAGTGCCTAGCATAGCACTGATCACAGTAAAGGCTCTAAATAAGTATTTGCTGGAAGAATGAATACAGAACATTCTGACCTGCTTTACACAATCACCTTTTGTGATCATTGAAACTTTACAAAATAATACAACATAGCTTTCAATCTTTAGAAAAAGATAAAACTTAGGTCCACGGCACATAAAAACAATCTTGGACACGCATTACATATTTTGGATTTAGTTAACTTTTTATCATTTCACAGATGCCTTCCTGTAAAGCAACAAGCACGTGGGTGCAGTCATACCATTGAAAACCCCAGGATACTTTACAATCCTAAGAACTAAATTATATTACGTCTCTCCTCTACTGAGTAAGCATGCCAACCAGAAACCTAGAAATGTGTTTTATACTAAAATCCAATTTAAAGTGTGCTGGCCCGCCGCATGTACAAAAAACAAAAAACAAAAAACTGGACCTCTTTTTGTACCTTCATTTTTATCCTGAATTTTGAGGCTTTCTTTCAAGGAAGCATAACTGAATGCTCCTAACTGAAGGGAGAGGGGTGGAGGTACACCCGGAGTTCAGGTGTGCACCACAAATGGTACCTGGGAGGAAAGGCCTGGTAACCACTGCCCACACAAAACCAAAGGCAGGTGGTCAAGAGTCTTTTAAGGACTCTGGAGAGTACAGGTTTGCTAAAAAAAAAAAAAAAAAAAAAAAAGAGGGTAGGACATATCCTTGACACTTAAGTGTCTGGGCAGCTAATAAGAATACATTTCCAGACATGGTTACATCTGGCTAGGAACAAGAAGAGGCATCTTCTCTAGGGAAAGGATGCTGGAGTAACCTGCTGTGTCAAGAAATGCCAGGACACCAGAGATGGGGCGGGAGGATTGAGCATCTTCTTCCGGCTGCTCTCCTCTCTAGTTCTGGGCAGAAACCAGCTTCAAGGGAAGGGGATGGAGGTGAGCACAGCACTGTGAAGACACACAACCGTCCCATCCCAGTAAGAGTCTCTGAGTCACAGAGGGATTGAGCCGTCCTAGGAGGGGACAAGCCAGAGGAAGAGAGGCCTTCTGGGACCTTCCAGGAAGCCTCTCAGTAGAGCAGAGTGCGTCCCCGAACCCAGGTCTGTGTTGCTCCAGAGTACATGGACGTGAGTCCCACCATCCTGGGCTAGGGGAGAGCTTTGAGCACCTTGGCGATGCAAGGCGGGGAGAAAACAGGGAGTAGAAGCAGGAACCCAGATCCCAGGGAGGGATACGTATGTACTGGGCTTGGGAGGAGGCTGAGTACCAGGCTTCCTGCGGACACTGAGACGGTGCTTCCCAAGGTTCCTCAAAATTGCCTGCTGGGGAACACAAAATGCTTCCTCCTAATAAATTTTCCTTCTGCTGCTTTGTGGTCAGCTTGCCAATAAGTAGTGCCAGCCAATAAGGGGATTATCCCAGGTTTTGGGGTATCCAACCAATGGAATTCACACAACTAACACATGAGCTCCTGCAGGTGTAGGCACCAGGGGTTAGGGATTCAAAATATAAAAAAGAGACCCCTCCGCTTAGAGCTCACGCATTAGCAGGGGAGAATGAGGAAGGCAGAATGGGTGGAAATGGGCTACATTCAGGGGTAAGGAACAAAGAGTGGGGTCAGAGCGAATCTGAAAAGGATCTTCTTTTCATTGTTTTTAAATTTTTTTAAAATTTTTTTATTGAAGTATAGTTGATTTACAGTGTTTCAGGTGTACAGCAAAGTGATTCAGTTTTTTTTTGATGTCTAATCTTATTTGTTATGCTTATAAGTTTTTTTTTTTTTTTTTTTTTTTTAATTTTTGGCTGTGTTGGGTCTTCGTTTCTGTGCGAGGGCTTTCTCTAGTTGCGGCGAGCGGGGGCCACTCTTCATCGCAGTGCGCGGGCCTCTCACTGTGGCAGTCTCTCTTGTTGTGGAGCACAAGCTCCAGACACGCAGGCTCAGTAGTTGTGGTGCACAGGACTAGTTGCTCCGCCGCATGTGGGATCTTCCCAGACCAGGGCTCAAATCCGTGTCCCCTGCATTGGCAGGCAGATTCTCAACCACTGCGCCACCAGGGAAGCCCACAAGTTATATATATATATATATATTTTTTTTTTTTCAGAATCTTTTCCATTATAGGTTATTACAAGATATTGAATATAATTCCCTGTGCTGTACAGTAGGACCTTGTTGTTTATCTATTTTATATATAGTAGTGTATATATGTTAATCTCAAATTCCTGATTTATCCCTCTCCCCCACTTCCCCTTTGGTAACCATAAGTTTGTTTTCTATGTCTGTGAATCTATTTCTGTTTTGTAAATAAGTCTATTTGTATCTTTTTTTAGATTTCACATATAAGTGATATTTTCTTTCTCTGCCTGATTTACTTCACTTAGTATGATAATCTCTAGGTCCATCCATGTTGCTACAAATGGCATTATTTCATTCTTTCTTATGGCTGCGTGATATCCATTGTATATATGTACCACGTCTTCTTAATCCATTCATTTGTCGATGGGCACTTAGGTTGCTTCCGTGTCTTGGCTACTGGAATAGTGCTGGTATGAACTCTGGGGTGCATATCTTTTTTTGAATTAGAGTTTTCATCTTTTCCGGATATATGCCCAGTAGTGGGACTGCTGGGTCATATGGTAATTCTATTTTTAGTTTTTTAAGGAACCTCCATACTGTTCTCCGTAGTGGCTGTATCAATTGACATTCCCACCAACAGTGCAAGAGGGTTCCCTTCTCTCCACACCCTCTCCAGCATTTACTGTTGGAACAGTTTATTTATCCATTCTACTCTCCATGGCACTTGGATAGTTTCCAGCTTGGGCTCTTACAAACAGTGCTGCTATGCACATTCTTGTCCTTTGGTGTAAACAGCGGTAAACACTTTGTTAGGTATATACCTAGGAGTGAAATTGCTGGGTCAAATCCTTTTTCGAAGTAGTTTTTCCAATTTCCACTCCCATCAGCAGAATATGGAAAGGCAAAATACTCATGCATGAAATGAGAAGTCACATTCCAGAAGAGGAATGTAAAGTCATCTACCTAGAAAAATTTTATATGAATTAATTCTTTAAATGTTTAGAACTCTCAGTATGTGAAAGCAAGTTATCAAAATGAGGATTTTCAGTGTTCAATATACATCCTTTAAAAAACTGAATAATCTCTCCTCTTTCTTGCCCTTAGGGGGGAAAAAAACTTTGTCAGGTTATATGAGGGGAGGTTTGGAAGCCTTACATTTCAAGATGATTTATCCTGATAGAAAGTCTAAGGTCACAAATGAAATGAAATTAATAAAGTCGGCCAAGCCACTGGTGATCACTAACGGTCATACGAACAGTCAAAGGAGATGGCTCTCCCAAAGCCAAGGCTGGCTGCCTGATGTACAGTGCAGGAGGAGAATATTCTGGTTTGGGTTAAAAAAAAAAAAGAAGAAGAAGAAAAAATGTGAAATGACCGAGACCTAAATACATATGGGTTGGAGTCTTTCATTAAAAAATTCTCCCTGTCTTAATTTGTCCTTAAAATCTCAAAGTAGCAAAAACCAAGCTTGCATATATAAGCTATTACAGAATTGGATATTAAATAAAGTTCTGTCTGGTTTATGTGGATCTCAAGGAAGGTTCACATTTAAATTTCGACATGGGATTGCACTCATCAGGCACAGAGAAGTAGCATGCCCCCAAAACAACTTTAAAATTGTAAAACTGAGATCTTATGATAAAGGAGTCACATGGAAACTGGAATACAAATAGAGATATTAAACAAAATTGCCAAAATCTGTCAACTCTACAACAGTTGAACGTATAGAATAAGGGGTAAAAAGTGTTCATTTACATAAAACATATAAGGTTTCCATATTCATATGCCTAATGCTTTTTCTTCCCCAGTAAAAATCTGGGGAAAGGCATTCATTTGTAGAGTGAACAACGCAGGTCAGCAAAAAGGATATGCCTGCATATCTCCAATCTCTTTGCATAAGCAAATGGAATTGAGACATTTTATGAAAGGCCACAGTAGTCCCGATGACAGGACGGCCATGAAAAAGTTCATATATAGTTATATTTGAAAGCTAAGACATTTTATTTTGCCTCTGATCTAGGCCCTATTGTAAGCACTACAAATATTAACTCATTAACCCTCATTCCAATCCTGTGAGGGTCCTGCAATTACCCTAATTCACAGATAAAGCAACTGAAGCACAGAAAGCATTTTACAGTTAAGTTTTTGCCCTAATAAACTTCAGTGAATCCTATCTACCCCTCTCAAAGCATATTTAACTTTGATATATTTAAAGGATGTATGACATTATCTTGCTTCCTTACACTAAGATCAATTCTTAAGGGACCCTATGGGCAGACGGCTCCAGCTTTATGGGCCCAACTTTTTACTCAGAATGTTTTGGGGGATAGGGGCTTTAGAGTCTAAAGATCATTTATGTATAGCAACTGTGCAGAAAGACTGATTTTTTTTTTTAAAAAAAGAAGATGTAGGGATTCCTTCTCTCGATGATTTTGTTCAGCTGTGTGGAATCCATTTTCTTAGGTCTGCACAGTAGGTTTAGAATGCCTCCATGCTAAGTTTCTGACCTCTCCCAACCTGGAATAAATAATACATCCGTTTATATTCATTTTCAAAATGAGGTTCTAGAAGTGGCGAGGTTCAGTTATAAGGGCTAATGTATTCAGAGTCTTCCCGGAGCCAGGGAGTGCTCCTAGGGCAGCCACATATAAGTTCTGCCCTGAAAGCCTGGGCAGTGCCAATTTCATGCTCTAAAATTCTCCTGGCTTCTTCATGATGCTGGTGTGATCAATGGAACTTACAGGAAATATGAAAAATGTCAACCACTCTAGCCTGCCGTTTTTTTTAATTCAAGATTTTGAAACTCAAATGCAGTTTTGCAAAGGGGGGTTAAATGGGGAGAGAGGTGGTAGGGCTGGAGTGGATTTGTCCCTGACTCAGCCATCAGGCAAAGCAGAGTGGTGGTGAAGTTGTCTCCCTGTGACTGCAGCCAGGCTCCCGGGCTTAACAACCTGCTCTCAAGGTTAAGGGCCATGTCGAGGTGGCAGGCCAGCCATTTTTACTCACTAGCACATATGACCCTTCCCAATGATAACATCTTGTCTTAAAAGCAGGTTCAGGCTTAAGGAATCTACTTCTTGGGAGATAACTCTTGAGCGTGAAAAATCCCAGAGAGCCAAGAGGTACAATGCTGTCCACCTTGAAACCTTTCCAAGCTCAGCACTAGGGAAACGGCAGACAAATCAAACCAGACTTGGTGTAGAAGGCTGCAGGCAGTTCCAAAGACACCGCAAGAAATCACCTAAGATAATGTTGCACTTGTGTGTATCAAATGTGCATTTGAAACGCACTTTCATCTCTTCTGTACATTGCCCTTGATGATAAACAGCTGCAGACTTGGATTATCTACAAGGACAGACGTACATTATTTGAAGGTTTGATGATACCAGCACATCTTAACATAATCAAATCAGAGTTTATAAATATGTCCAGGCAGAATGGAGGGGGAAGCCATTACTCTCACACCTCGGGGCTATAGAGGTCCCCCCTAGAGGGAGACCCATTTCTAGCTGTCACCCGAAGTAAAAGCGGGGGTGATTTCCTGGAAGCTGCAGCATCAGAGCAGTAAACGCTGCCGAGAAACGCCCACAAACCAGACCGCTTTCCCTCCTATCTGGGCATCGACTCCATCAAAACATTCTGTCCAGCTTGGTGGACCCCCTTAAATATTTTATTTCAATCACCCTAGAAACGTTAAAAAAAAAAAAAAATCCCAGCGAGAAAAAAAGCAAGGCTTAGTCGTGACTCGTAGGATCATCAACTCTCCCTGACTGCTGGGGCAGAAGTGCATGGCCCCTGACCCCTCCATCGCACACCTGCCACATTCCATGTGAACAAGTCAAAACCTCAAGCCTGCTTGATTAATCGCCCAGCCCAAGAATCTACAGAACAAAGTTCACATTACCCAGAGAGCTGTCTGAAGGGCCCTCTGAGGTCAGGATGCAAGACCAAACAAAATTAATGTGCCTGCACATCCATCATCTTGTAATCTACTTCCAGCTCTGTAATCCCCGAACGTCTGGACTGTGCATACCAAGAACATTCCTGTCCAACGTGGATCAAAACGATTCATGTACAAAGGGCTCCGAACCCTCCCCACCTCTAAGAAAATCATTAACCATTTCTACAAGTCAAACAGCCCTGGGACTGCAGTCAGCTGCTCAAACAAGTCTCTAGGGACCTGAAAGTTTTCATGATTCTATCCTAAATGTCTCTTCAGACATCATGAAAATGAAATCTGATTTGACCTAAGAATAAGGAATACATTGTTAACTTTCTGGTGACGTACTAATTCACTTAGATTACGTAAAGGATACAACAGCTCTCACTGCACAAAAGTGGTTCACAATTAGTTCAAGGGAACTGATGTTCCCCCAAAATGAACTGGTTGGATTAGATGCACCTAAAATTATAAGATACATATTGTATTTTATGTTATCGTGAGATTACTTTTCACTATGACCTCAGAACATGTAATGAATATTTCAAGGGACGTATTCCTACACATTTCACTCAGGAAGAAGGGAGATTCAGAGACATTCATTGTGTGAGAGACCTGAGGTCACACAGCTCTTGTTTGGGCTGGGCTGAGAGAAGCCCACATCACCCTGTGTTTTCCTCTCATAACTGATATTATTTTTAAGATTTTATGCTATAAACCTCCCAGTTCTCTGAAATCCATTGCATAAAGATTTCACCACAAGGTTATTCTATGCTCCCAGCCCCCTAATGCTCTCCAATACTTCACCACAAAGATTCACATCACAGATCATGTGAATATTATTACTGGATTTCTTCATTCCAAAGCACACATTCCTAGATTCCTGATGGAACAGGAAGTTGGACAACCAGGATATTTTATGTTTTGGTCATTTACACTCCTGTTGTCTGAGGAGAAAAATTTTAGGTATAATTTCCATATAGAGAAGCCTATACGGTTTAGGAGTGAGGATGACAAAGAATGGGGACAGTGTTCTCACCTTTTAGAAATTCAGATATTAAGACTCTATTCTGGGGGCTAATAGTGTCCATTGATTGTGCAAGAGTAACACCAAAATACACATTAATTTTAGGACCATTAGGAGTGATTCTGAAATAAACATAAAGGGACAATATCACTGAGGTGTGAAGACCAGTAGAATTTGAAGTGGCAAGACTCTGATTCACCCAACAATAACCAAATGAGTATTACGTGCCACAAAAACTTCCACATATATTATTTCATTTCATCTTTGCACCTGCCTTCTGGGGTTTTCTGTGCCCATTACTGACAGTGAAGCTGGGGATCAGTGAAGGGCCTTGTAGAAATCACAGACGCAGTCATGTGACAAGGCTGAGCTCTGAAGCCACATGCATCTTATTCCAGCCGTCCCAAAACAGACCACTGATACTGGAATCTGAATCTGAACAATGTCAGCATTCCCCTCCCCCTCCTTAAAAGTTAATGTTTTAAGCTCTTGGTATCATTCTTGCCACATGAAAATGTGAAAGTATTTCAAAATAAAAAAAAAAGTGGATCTGCTATTACTCATTGCCTTTAGCAGGAAATGGTCTTTACTAAGGGTCACGGAGGTGATGGGACAGGGAGGGGCTGAGGCATGGGAGGCAAAGGCCTGGTGCCACTGTGAGAGGTTTCAGGGGAAGCAGGGGAGGTGCTGTGTGGTAATGACCCAGACATCAATAGGAACACTGGCCCCTTTGGTCAACACACCCTGATTCAATACGAGCTCTGTGCTAGGTACTGACAACGTGAGGTCCCTAAGGTAAGGGGCCTGCCCTCCGGGACTCAGTCTGGAAGGGAACACGGGACTTGGAAAAAGCAATACAATACCACATGCTGACAGCCACGCTGTGGGCTTCCACAGGGCGCTGTGTGAGCACCGGGGACTGGCCCCCTGCGAGGGTAGGGGACATGTCCTAGAGGAAGTGACATTTCTTTTGGGGTCTCAAAGTATGAGGAGGAGTTTTCCTGGCAGAGACAAAGGGAAGGGCTCTCCAGGCAGAGCATATTTCCAAAGGCATGGAGATCGGAGAGCTCACGGTGTGTCCTGGAAATGGAAGACGGTTCTCCGTGGCTGCAGCCCGGGATGTACTGTGTCCCTGGTGAGGGCAACGAAGAAATGATGCTGGAGAGGCGGGCGGGAAGCCCAATTCTGGGTCTGCCTTCTGTACACTGCGGGGAGCCAGAGGTTTTTAGGGAAGAGAGTGACAAGATCTATGTGATGATCACGGGGGGGGGGGGGGGGGGGGGAAGGGCTTTGTGGAAGATGGACTGGAGAGAGTCAGCCAGGGGGCAGCGAGGCCGGCTGTTAAGAACTCTACTTGGAAGGACCCTCGCAGCTCTGAGGTCCTCGGTGGCCCTCTGGTCTAGCTCTCTACTTTATAAGGGACAGACCAAGGTCTGGAAAGGTTAAGAGACTTGTAACAAAGCTACCCAGCTGGTGACTAAGGATGGGGGCAGGATGAGGTCCTGCCGGCTGCTGCCAGTCCCTTCCCCCTGCCTGGATGGCCAAAGAAAGTGAAAGGCTCTAACATCTGGGCCCCCGGAGGGGCTTCAAGTTTACCTGCTTGAAAATAGCAACAGATAGGTTGGAAAAGAACCATAGTCAAAGAGTGAAGAAACGTTTCTACCTTGGCTTTGGACTCCTGTTGTCTTATGGACCAGGTAAGTACCAAAAGCAACACAGCTTAGCTACCGAGTAAAACCAACACAACACAGTCAAGGGAATTGAGGCAAGTGCACGACTTCTTGCTAAATCAACCGAAGTCATCAAATTCTGACTGTTCCCACATGCTGGAATTCAGAGACGTGAGCGAAGTCCTTTTGGAGTAGGCTGGATCAGTTCTTTCCTAAGAGCAGACGGTCACTATCTTAGCCTTGTCGTCTAAAAAGAAAGCCAGTCGGCAAGAAACCAGTTCATCCGCAGAACTACTATTCACAGCTAGTGCCGAAAGATGCCCACTGCAAAGCAATCCTGTATGATCATCACCGTTGCATGGAATGTGAGGGCAGGGAATATACCCTGTTTTTCAGAAAGCTCAAATTTTCGAAGAAGCAACAATTCTCAAGACCTGAAAAACCAAACAGCCCTCCGAGAGCCCTCTCATAATTTCACTCCAAAGAGGGAGATCTAACATGGAGAATTTATTTTCAGGGCAGACACAGATTTTCTGACACCTGCAATTCTCCCAAAGGGCCCCTGAGACTTCATATCGGAGCAGGAAGTCCTGGTGTGTCATCAGACTCTGGGGGCTGCTCACATGAGATTCAGACTCGTCTGAACCCCTCTGGTTGAGTTAAAGTGAGTGGCAGGCCTGGGGAAAACGTATCAGCATTCTTTACCACCGCATTTCGTATTGTACATACCAAGCCATTAAAGGAAACAGAGCATGCCATGTCTTTGATTGGTCACAGATGGGAGAAAACCAGCCACAATAATAAATCCATGGAGGTGGAGTGTGTCCTCACACACGGAGCCAGGATGTGTGATCCAGGAGGCGTGTATGGGGGGTGTTAACGCCATATGTCGTTTTACTGCTGTGGGCCTGCTCCCAGGTCAATAGCAACATGTTCCTCCAAAACAGCCCCGACGCCATCCCTGACGCGGCGGCGCTCTGCCAGACCTACGTGACTCTTACCAGGTACTGAAGTCGCTGGCGCTCAGTCTCAGGGGTGAATTCCGAAGACATGGGGATGATTTCTCCATTTCTGATGATTATGGCCCTGAAATGGTGAAAATGCAGGTCAGCAGCCAATCTCGTAAGTACTTCAATTCTGTCCTAACTCCATAGCTTAGTTCAGAATACACCTGAAACTCTCAGAGGATACTTTTTCCTCTGACCTGCACAGCAAAGCTCAGTGTTACCAACTCCCCACACTGTAAGTATCTTTAAGAGCATGACATTCTCGTTAGCTCATGAATCTGTGCCGTCCAATATGGCGGCAACCAGCCCCATGTGGGTACTGAGCATTTGAATCACGGTGAGTGCAAGCTGAGAAACTGAATTTTTAATTTTATTTAATTTTAATTCATTTAGCTTGAAGTTAAGCAGTCACAGCGGGCTAGTGTAGTAGATAGACAGTGCAGCTCCAGATCTCCGTTACTCAAAGTGTCTGTGAGCCAGCAGCTTGTCGGAAATGCAGACTCTCGGGTTCCACCGCAGACTTCCTGTATTGGAATCTGCATTGTCGTAAGATGCCCAGGGAATTCAGAGGCACGTTAAAAATCTAAGAACGCCGGACCTAGGCTCCTGAGTTTCTAGGGTAATAGCCTGGGTCCAGGAAAACCACTCTTATCTCATCTTAAAGCTCAGGAAATTCACATACTCTCCAAGGTGTGCCCGACAGCTACTGCCGACTCCGGGACTTTTGAGAGAACAGAGTTCCCCAAAGCAGACGTCTAGAAGAGGAGTTGCCGGATTGATAACTGTGCAGCAACCTTCCCTAAGTCTGTTCTCGGTGGAGCCTCCTGTGCTCAGACCTTGTTCCGCAGTGGTCCCTGCATCCGCCGGCCAGCTATCGATCAGTTGTGGCGGAAGGCTGCCATTTCTACGACAAATCCAAGTGGCTAGGGGAGCTGCATTCTATTCGAACCACAAAGCTCCTGGTATCAGGGAGCCAGAGACCTGGGGACCCAAGCACACTTCTCTGTGAAGAGCCACAAGCACGGGGAATACCATCACTGAGCTCAGCTCTGGGCGGATGCCTCACTGACATGGGGAGGCTGCGTTTTTTGTGCCAAGAAGCCCCGGGCACCCCTCCCTCCCACCGCAGAGGCAGGCAGTCCCCGACTTGGCAACAATCCCTATAAACGGCTGCAGCTGCTCGACCCCCTCCCCCGCTAACCCCTCACCACCCATGCCCAGTGGCTGCTGTCATAGAAACTAGGGGAGGGGGGCAGGCAAGGGAGGAGATGACAATAAAAATCTTGGGGGCATTAGAGAATTTATGGATCTAGGAGAAAAATGGTGGAACTGTAAGAAAACGGGAAAGTTTTGCGGAGGCTGACCCTGGGAAGAGGGCGGCTCTTGCTGTAATACTCGTATCACTTCTTTTATTATGCCGCCAAAAATAGGACAGATGAAAGATTCCTTCTTATAAACCCAGAGTCACTCATAAAATGCAACCCACCTCCCCCAACCCCAAGAAAGGGGATATCCGCCATTCACAAATCAGTGTGAGTTAACGGAAATCGTCTTTGTCCTACTTATCGGCTGAGAATAACTGTAGTAAGAGCAGGGTTTTGATAGAGGCTGGAGAAACTTGGAGAACTTGAAAGGAGGGGTCAGGAAGGTCAAGCTTAGGGCCTAATCTTAAAGTAGCGAGAAGGGCCCAGAGAATGTGGGGCACTAGAGCAAAAGGCATTATGCAGTAAATTCCCACAGCAATCTTCCGTTTCAAAATTTTGCTAAAAGCTAGTCTTAATTGTTTTCCCTCCCTTTTCCTACATGGCCCCCAAATTCCAGCTTCCAGGCTCAGACTAAGAAAGGTGGGTATCCGGGAGGGACGTAAAAGATCGCGGTAAGAGGAGGAAGGAAGGGACGGTGGAAGGTGGGGTGTCAGGCAGCGTGGGCCTGTGGGGAGCGGCCAACCAGACCATGCAAGAGCCTCCTCCAGGACCTAAGTGTCAGGAGGTCAGGGGCCTGGTCTGTTTTGTTCACTCTCATATTCCAGATGCTTGGTATCTTGCCTGCCACCTAGCAGGAGCCCCATGAATATTAATTGAATATAAAAACAGATGAGGGCTTCCCTGGTGGCGCAGTTGTTGAGAGTCCGCCTGCCGATGCAGGGGACAAGGGTTCGTGCCCCGGTCTGGGAAGATCCCACATGCCGTGGAGCGGCTGGGCCCGTGAGCCATGGCCGCTGAGCCTGCGCGTCCGGAGCCTGTGCTCCACAACCGGAGAGGCCACAACAGTGAGAGGCCCACGTACCGCAAAAAAGAAAACAAAAACAGATGAGAGAACTTAGGAGAAGCTTTGCCTTGAGTCTGAGAGGAAGAGAGCAGAACTAGGGAGGCAGCGGACGTTCGCTTACACAAGGAGAGTTGGGTGGTTGTCACAGAGCCGAGAGGGGTCTTCGCCTGGAATCGCACCTGCTCCCTCAGCCATCTTTTCCTCTTCTCCTGACCAGGTGAGTCCATCCATCACTTCCAACCCCGGAGTCTTTCCTACATCAGTTATTCCCTCTGTATTCCCAACCTCTCTCTCTGCTGGCTTGGCTACCACACTCAAAACACTTTGTGTTTAAAATCAAACAAAACAGAAACCAAAACGAAAACCAAACAATACTCTCCTAATCTGAAACCCACTTTCAGGGTCTTTTCCCCTTTCTTTCCCCCTAAACCAAGGTTTACACACTCATTACACATTAATGTACACATTAATCTACATACAGGGGCTCTACTTCCTCACCTCCCACCGATCCCTCAAATACAGGTAAATTCGTTTCTTGCCTTCTCTCTACCTGACTGCTCTCACCAGTTCCCAGATGGCCTCTTTGCCGCTACACCCCGTGACCATGACCTCATTCCCACCTTCCTAGGCAGCATTTGTTGGTCCCTCCCGACCCCAGCTTCTGGGGCATTGCTTCTCCTGGTCTCCCTCCGACCTCCCAGGACACTCCTCTCAGACTCCTCTGGGGTTGTGGGCTGCCATTCCGCCTCTCTACCCCCTCCCTGGGCACTCGCTTCCCAACCCTGTAACCCCCAAGATTTGGTTTAGAGCCCTCTCCTACATGCTCTGTTAGCCTGGTGCTCCCAATATGGAACACAACCTGTTTTGTACTCATTGCTTAACTGTCCGCCTTCCGAGCTGGCCTGTCAGCTCCTAAGGCGACAGCCATGTCCATCCTGCTCACGCTGAGGCCCCACTACTGTGCACAGAGCCAGGCAGTTACAAGCAGTGCTGGCTACAGAATTTCTAGGGTCTGGGCCAAATAAAAATGCAGGCCCTCCTGTTCAAAAATTAATGAGAATTTCAAGACTGTGACAGCAGAACATTAAGGCAAATGTGGCGGCCCGCACAGGTCACAACCCCATGAAGCGGGCCCTGACTGTACGCCCTTAATATTTACCGGATGAATCGATGGCTTCAACCATGACACATGCCGATGATTCCAAGTATCCTTTCCGGCCCACACGTCTCTGCTGTGCTCCAGCCTGGAACAGCCAACTGCCAACAAATATTCACTTGGATACTCACTGGCATCTCACACTCGACGTGTTTCAGACTTAATGATCCTGCCCCACCACACCCCCAAATCTGTCCTTCCAGCAGTCCCTGTCTCAGGGAACAGCATCCCTTTCCACCGGGGGGCGGGGGGGGGTATTCCAGAAGCCATCTCACTTTCCTCCCTCTACACATCCAAACAGGCAGCAATCCTGTAGAGTTTATCCCCTCAGTAGCAGGAGAATCTGTCCCTTTCCTTGGTTTCTTCTGTTAGTGCCTGGGTTCAGGCCACATCAGAGCTTGTCTGCCTGACTCAGGAGCTCTGCTCCCCAGGGTCACCAAGATGATTTAAAAGCATTACTTGCATCACGTCAGATCCCCTACTGCAAGCCCCTAGGTGCCTTCCCAGCATTTCCACTTTCCTTCATTATCTGGGTTTTGTCTATATTTCTGGTTTCAGTCTCACACTTGCTATTCCTTGCACTCTGCCTCTCCCTTCTTCTGGCCAACTGATTCCTCTCTGAGAGTCAGCCCAGGAGAATGCCCTCCTGGTCTACCTTCGATGCCCTTTCTCTGTGACCCCGTGGGGTCACGTGCCTGGTGTACCACAGCCCTTACCAGTCTCACTGAGATGGCCGGCCTCTGTGGCTGTCTCTAACTACCTGAGGATGTCTTCTGGGCAGAGCCTAAGCCCTGGTTTCTGAATCTCCAGCACTCAGTGTGTGGCCTGTGACAGACACGCAATAACTGTTTGCTGAGGGATAAGCGACTAAATGGATGAAGAGTGAACTGGACTTGGGTGGATGAACAGACGTGTCCAGAAGCGAAGGTCCCAAATAAGACTTTTCTTAATAACATGATCTGTAACTGTCTGTCTACCGCCTGAGCCCTCAAAAACCCGCATGCCTTTTCATTGGTTTTACAAAAAGACAAGGGACCTAAAAGGATGCTGTTCTGGCTGAATCAACACTGAAAAGTGACTCAAAAGATAAGGGAAAACCAGGCAGGGCCCCTGTCCTTAGTGGGCAGGGGAGGGAGAATGCAGTCACCACTATGTTTACTCTGTTTTTTCATTTCAAATTCGTACACGATGAGGTATCAGCATTCAACTCCAATGTTCACTGCTGGGGTAACCCTACCTAATTACTTTCATAAATAGACCCTTATATCTAAGTTCACTTATGTACAGAACATTCTTCACTTCTGTTTGAACTACCGAGTTTTTCCTTTATGAGACACCCATGGATTAAAGAATGACAGCAAGTCTGGCAGCCAAACTTTCCAGTCCCTGCATCATGATGCCTCTTCCTATGCGATTCCCGGCTTCCTTTTGATCTTTCTCTCTTTCATCCCTCTGATCTAGGGATCAATTTGTCAGAGAGCTGGTCTCCAATCTGGAGCAGGGCAGTGAGAGGAAGGGGTTTCAAAGGGAACAGAGTGCATGTGAAGAAGGCTGACAAATCCTGTACTAAACAACCAGTAAAGTAGAGAAACGCCTTTAAAGCTACATTCTCTCATCACAGGATCCTTATAGACTTCATACCTTCTACTTCATTATTTTATGAAATGTTTTTACTAAACGAGGATAAAAAAGCTATATAGCAGCGAAAGTCAAGGAGAGTTAGGCACATGCCCTGACCTTTCTTCTGGGGCCTCAGGTCCAGACCTGTGGATATGACTGTGGTCAGGATGACATTTCATTCACCTACTCAGTGTCTGGCCAGAGACTAGGTGAGGGAGTCACCAGGGGTTGGGTGATTTCATCAACTAGCCACCACTTCCCACCTGGCACCCCATACCATACAGAGGGAGTGGTTCCTAAGCATATTCTGCAAAGTTAAGGCTAGCCTTTCATTCACAGAGACTAACTGAAATATACATGCTTTAACTTCTTACCCAGTCTAATAGACGGGGCAGTATTTGTAACACGGCGAATGATAAGGTTTAATGTGTTTTTGTGAGTCAACTGCAAGGATGGGAAAAGAGGAGGTAAAGCAAAGGCACTGATAGTTTTTAAACCCTCCCCCCCATATGAGGCACATGACACGACAAGGGCAACTTATTCCTAACTCATGAGAAATTTGAGTTCAGAGAACAGGTGCTAGAAAATTCTGCTACTTATATCCTTGAATGTCACAATTTGGAGTCAAAAAGAATTACTTTTTGTTCCCCAAGCTGGTCAAAACGTAAACTGGTCAAGAGAAAACTAAAGGGCCAAACAGGATGCTCATTTCAGAGAGTCTCTCAATTTTGCACTTTCTCTTAAGGAGATCACACTAACTCCTGTTAAATCCCGTCTCAAAGCAGGAGTGATACTTTCCAAAGGCATCTGACAAACAAGCAAAAGAAAAAAAAAACAATAAAAGATGTGATTAGGCAACCAACCAGAAGGGAAAATGCAAATGTTCAATAAACATATGAAAAGAAGCTCTACCTCACTGGTCCAGGAAGAGGAAAATTAAAGTAAAAGTAATGTAATTTTTGCTCATCACAGTGGCAAACATCTATTGAAAACATTAACAATACATAATAGTTCTCATAGGGTGAGGGGAAAAAGTCATTCTCATAATTAAAGGGAACATAGACTGTTATTACACTTTTTAAATCTCTTAAAATTGTAACTACATAAAAAAATGGTTCAGCCACCCTACTGTGGGGAATATATCCTAAAGAAATAAAGGGTTCATTACAGGGCTTCCCTGGTGGCGCAGTGGTTGAGAGTCCGCCTGCCGATGAAGGGGACATGGGTTCGTGCCCCGGTCCGGGAAGATCCCACATGCCGCCGAGCGGCTGGGCCCGTGAGCCATGGCCGCTGAGCCTGCGCGTCCGGAGCCTGTGCTCCGCAACGGGAGAGGCCACAGCAGTGAGAGGCCCACGTACCGCAAAAACAAAAAAAGAAAAGAAAAGCACGTTGCAGAGTAATATGGGGAATAATCCCATTTTTATAAAAACAAAAACTATATATAGATACCCTATATACATGAAGTGTCTGATTCCAGGCCAAAATCCTGTGTGTGCTCCCCCAGGCTCTGCAAAGGCTCTACTGGGCAGGCCTGCCGGGAAGCTGCCCTCCCCACCCCTGGTGCCCAGCCAGGGCTCTGCAGTCTCTGAGGGTAGCTGCAGGCCAGGGCTCCCTCTCCCCACCCCACCATGGGTCACATTTACATACTTTTCTGCCTACCCAGCCTAGGCACCTCCACCAGGAGTCCTGGCTAAGATACCTTCCCCCACTCTGACTCAGTACTTTTCCACTCCTAGTCCTTTCCCTTTTCCACCACCTACCTGCCATCCCACCCCCATCCCCTGGTCCAAAGGCACAGCCTTTTGTTCAGAGCTCCTCAACACCGAGAAGATTCCTCCTGCCCTGCTGCATGTCATCACCTGACCCTGGCCCGGTGCCCTTGTGTGGGGAAAACGGAACACTTTGCTTTCTCTTTGCCTCTTGCCTGCACTATCAGAGAGTGAATAAGGCTGTCACGGTACTAACTGGCCACCTGGACACCTGGCTGCCTGATAATATAAGTTATGTTTGAATGAGTAGGGAGAAAGGCATGGAAGTGGGAGAGAAAGTTAATTTTCCTTTACATATCTTTGTATCATTGGACTTACAGGAATCGTGAAACATTCCTTTTATAAATTCTGAAGAGGAATTTATTTGCCCGGATTTGGCCACATATTCACAAAAGGCCCGGAACCCTACTAAATGCTAATTCATCTTTGTAGCACTACCAGTCTTCGTGAACCCTGTGGGACCCAAGCATTAAGTGACCACAGAATTCTTCCTGGGCCCCAAACGTCTCTCAGAGCTCAGGTGTGACTGCAAAACTCTCCTGTAGCTGCATCAGAAGCCACTAACTAAGAAGCCAGTGGCAGAATTTTGTTATAAAAATGAGAACTGGTTAAGACCAAAAATGTCTGTACCTTCTTCTATCACTTGTGTTCTAAAAGGAGACCCACAGAAGTAGGTGCAGAACAGCCAACCATGCTCACAAATGAAAACGACAGAAAGACGTTCTGAATGAAGAATGAATGGGGTGACTCAGGGATTCATCAGCCCCTCCTCTGGATGGTTAGATTCCATTTATTTTAGGCATACAGAAGGGTCTGTATATATGTAATCCTCCCCCTCCTGCCACAGCCTGGGCATTGTGAACTACTCTGACACACATGTTTCTCTGAGGACCTAAGAACTTGAAACTATGCCTCTTAGACACGGACAGTATGCATCCTTGTAATGCTTTTTCATTGGCCACAGGGAAGTTTTCAGTGTGTTAAATCAGTGACACTTTGATAAAACGAAAACAAAACAAAACATCCCCCGCTGCCCCACCTCAATGGCTGCATCCACTACCCGTGGGCTGCCTACCACCACACGACTTCCAGATTTCAAGGCCGAGGCAGCCACCCAGGGGTTTGGATGTGGCCGTGGGATGGGAGCGGCACTTCCCCTTAGAGATCACCGTTGGAAGTAAGTGGAGGAGGAAGGAGCAAACAGCCAGCTACACTTCCTACTGCTTGGAAGACATCTCCCTCTTTCCAGGGCAAGCAGAACTCGGCATATACTGGTGAGTGTTGTGGGCAATGTGCTGTAGCTTACGTTCACGGCTACACTCTGGAATGGTCTCACTGTGTACAACGCCCTCTTGGAGTGTTTCAGAAAGTGCCCCCCCAGCCCCAGGATGCTAGTAGCTTTGAATAGTAGAGGCTCATTCACACCCCCTCCTTTCTAGCCTTCAGTGAAATGAGATGATGTTGCCTCGGTGCGCTGCACAGCTCTTACGTCATCGGCTGTGACTATCAAGAAAGCTTCAGATTCAAGCAAAGGAGCAACACATTGATGTCTGAAGAGGAAGAGGAAGTCTGGAGAATGATGGAGGACAAATGCAGGAGAACCCCAGCCAGCACTTCCTTTCCGTGAGCCTCCGGAAGCTTAAAAGCCTGAGCTCTGCCCAGTGCACTTCAGAGCAGACCACCTGTCAGCCCTCCTGCCTCCTCAAGGTAAAAACTGTGGCCTGAAGACCAAACAAAATACGAAAATTCACAAATGATTTTGCAAAGAGGTACTATGTAAACTTGGTATAAGGACAATTAAGGAGCATATAGGTTTTCAGCCTCAATAAAAGGTCCAAGTGGCACAAAGAATGGGGAAAAATTAATATATATATAATCCCTTATACACATAGATTTATAGTTATAGATGTAGATTATATACAATATAGATATATGTACGTATAAAAAATCCACATGTAAATCTCCATTTATAAACATTATATATATTCATATATAGATGAAAATCTCCAAGCTTAACAATAAAGGTAGAATCTCTCTGCAGAGCTGAAATGGAAAAGAACTTCAAAATCGCCAGGCTGCTGGACTTGAGAGGCAGTTAACAGTTTCCAGCAGGCCAGTCTCCACGGAGGGAGAGGTTAAGTAAGACAAAAGTCAGGGCTCAAGCTCACTCCTGAAGGCAGCACCCAAACCACTTGGCTTCACTTTGCCACACCCCTTGGTTTCTTCTCTCTGCAGCACAGGAACCGCTGGCCGGCAAAGCCAAGTGCTCTGCAGCTAATGTTTGCAAGAGTCCAGGTAGCACAGAACTTCATTCCCATCGCAAACAGTTAAGCAGCCAGCCAGTCCTGCAGCATGGAAACCGCCCACATGTGTAGTAAAGGGGACGTGAGTGTACAACATACAGGAGGAATCTTTCTGGGTTGTTGTAAGTTCTGCCGGTTTACGCGGAAGGTTGTAATGGGAAAGACAAAGCACTACTGTGGGGCAACGGCCGAGGTCAGGCCCTCTCCCTGCTCAGCAAGTCCACAGCCCTGGGCTTCCCTGGTGGCGCAGTGGTTGAGAGTCTGCCTGCCGATGCAGGGGACACGGGTTCGTGCCCCGGTCCGGGAAAATCCCACATACCACGGAGCAGCTGGGCCCGTGAGCCATGGCGGCTGAGCCTGTGCGTCCGGAGCCTGTGCTCCGCAACGGGAGAGGCCACAACAGTAAGAGGCCCGCGTACAGCAAAAAAAAAGAAAGTCCACAGCCCTGAGGGGTACCCATCCATGTGCCCCATCACTGGTAGCGAGGTGGTGTGGTGGCAATGGCACTGGCTTGGGAACCAGAACTTGCAGATGCCAGCCCCACTTTAGGTTAATCGCTAGCTCTAGGCCTTGGTGTCCTTGCCAATAAGAAGAAGGGGTGGGACAAGGCACCTCCCAGGTCTAAATTTCAGTGATTCGGAAAATAAGGCAAATATCTGCAGAGTGGAGAAATACGGACAAATTACGACAGCTACTACTTTCCCTCTCAGAAGGAGGTGATCCCCCAAATTTAGATTCTGATAAATATATACCAATACAGAAGCGCCAGGATGGGAGAAGTCACCCTTAGTGCTTCTTTTAAACCATAAAGGACGAGGAGCCCATTATCAAGCAAGCCCCCCGATGTACTTTCCCTGCTGTCACCAGTCCCCTTGGAACGCAAAGCTGCCAACAAAAAGCATCTCTGACCTGATTCCATTACACACTTTTTCAGCTGAAAGTGATTCGAAACGCAACATTAAACTGCACACTTTCCAGAATGGAGGAGAAAACCTGGTACAAGGTGACAAAGAGCAACCATTCGGAAAACCCGTTTTGACAGCGCATATCCATTCCAAAGTACAGGGAGGAGGCATCCATTTTGTCAAAAGGCATCAGACCTTGTGAATCCTCTTCAGATGCAGCAGAAGCATCTGTCTCCTTCAAAAGTACTAGAAATGTGTCGATGGAAAAGAAAGCGGGGCAGCTGATGGAGGAAGCTGGGGTTACCACTATCAGACGACATCCAGGCTGTTGATGCTAATTAGAAGGGTCAAAAAATAGCTGAAGGGAAAAAAATAACCCCAGGAGCCTGGAATTAGCTTTGGTGTGTTTTTAGTCATTCCATTTCCAGAATGGATACTAAAGAAAAAGGTTGCAAATACGATGATTCATTTAGCAGAACCTCAGATACGCAAGTGTATCAGCAAAAATATTCACCAAAAAATGGTCAGGAAAAAAAATTCAGATCTTTCAGTAGCAGCAAAAATAAATGACCGCTCGCAGAGCAATAACTGAGTCAGATGTTCCTGTTTTCCTCACAAGCAGCCCAGTCTGTATTCATACCACCCAGAATAATTTCTCAATGTCATAATTCAGCCACTTTCTACAAACATCTTGCTACACCAGCAACATTCATGAAACCAAGTGCACCCGCACAATATTTTCCACACCAGGTAGAAGCCTTACAGTCATGAAAGAAGACTTTTTGAGGTGCTTATTTCTAAAAATAATGATAAGGGGTCCATGTGTATATTAACGGTGGGGTTGTTTATTCTTGTTTTAAAAAATATATTCCACATTCCATAAAATTCACCCCTGTAAAGTGTACAATTCAGGTTTTAGTATATTCACAAGGGTGTGCGGCCATCACCACTAATTCCAGAACATTTTCATCACCTCAAAAAGAACTGCGCGCCATACTCATTAGCAGTCACTCCCCATTCCCCCCGCCTCCCCCCAACCCACGTCAACCACCAATCTGTTTTCTGTCTCTATAGATTTGCCTGTTCTGGATATCTCACATAAATGAGATCCTATAATATATGGCCTTTTGTGCCTGGTTTCTTCCACTTAAAATAACGTTTTCAAGGTTCATCGTGTTACAGCAGGCGTCAGTACCTCATTCCTTTTTATGGCTCAATGAATATTCTGTTGTAAGGATACACCACATTTTGTTTATCCATTCATTGGTGGATGGACATTTAGGTTGTTTCCACTCTTTGGCTATTGTGAATAACATCGTTGTCAACATTCATGTACAAGTTTTTATGGGAATATATATTCTCAGTCCTCCTGGCTATCTACCTAGGAGTGGGACTGCTAGGTCGCACGGTAACTCCATGTTTAACATTTTGAGGAACTGCCAATCAGTTTTTGAAAGTGGCGGCACCATTTTGCATTCCCAACTGGTGAATTTTAAAACTTTCTTTTAAAGGATCGCAGAGTTCAAACTAAATTTATTTCTGAAAATCCCACAGTGGTTTCTTATTTTGCACAGTTTCAAAAGCACTTAGTTGGCAAAGTTTTGCCTGTGTGCTTCGATCTCAAGGCACATATTGAACATCTAGTGGTTCCTTTTCCATTTGTGGTCAGAGGGTGTATATTCTGTTCCTCTCAAGTGCAGGATCAATACCTATAACCTACAGCACTCTACGGTCCCCCAGCACAAATGTACACAAACACTTCTCAAGCCCCAAAATGAGCACATTTTTCTCCTAGCAAGTAGCCAGACTGGATGACTACTGGATGATTGGATGAGCACTGGATGATTGGATGAGCCTCCCCTCCTCCCTCCCTCCCCTCCCCTCCCCTCCCATCCCTCCCCTTCTTCCCCTCCCTCCCCTCCCCTTCTTCCCCTCCCTCCCTCCTCTTCCCTCCCCTCCCCTCCCCCTTCCTTCCCCTCCCCTTCCCTCCCCTTCCCCTCCCCTCCCCCTCCCTCCCCTTCCCCCCTCCCCTCCCCTTCCCCCCTTCCCCCCTCCCTCCCCTTCCCCCCTTCCCCCCTCCCTCCCCTTCCCCCCTCCCCTCCCCTTCCCCCCTTCCCCCCTCCCCTCCCCTTCCCCCCTTCCCCCCTCCCCTCCCCTTCCCCCCCTTCCCCCCTCCCCCCCTCCCCTTCCCCCCTTCCCCCCTCCCTCCCCTTCCCCCTCCTCTCCCCTTCCCCCTCCCCTCCCCTTCCCCCCTCCCCTCCCCTTCCCCCCTCCCCTCCCCTTCCCCCTCCCCTCCCCTTCCCCCTCCCCTCCCCTTCCTCCTCCCCTTCCCTCCCCCCCTCCCCTTCCCCCCCCCTCCTCCTTCCCTTTCTTTTAAATAACTGATGATGACAATAGCTCACTGTTTGTGTGCCAAGGCAGGTAGTACATGCAGAGTCCGGGAAGCAACCTCTTTACCAGTGCTCCATATTAGTTACAATTGGACACAGGTGTGTCCAGTTCCAACCACTATATTTTAATAGGGCAATGCCATGGAGCAACTGAACTGAGTTCCAAGGAAAGAAATAGAAACAATGTAAGGGACGGAAAATAGATGCTTTGAAGGAGGTTAAAGCAATTATGGTATTCTAGCCTGAAGGAAAAAATGAGCAGTGATTTGATCACAATCTCCTTCACGCAATTTGAAACCATTTTATTGAAAGAATGGTGACTGACCAGTTTCTTCATGCTCAGAGCAACACAAACAAGAGGAAATTCTATTTAATCAAATCAGTAAGATTCTATGGTTGGAAACAAGAAAAGAATTTCCTAATCTTCACATTATACATTGACCGAAGCCAATTCCAATGGGTCTCCGTCCCTGAAATTCTTCAAAAGGACATAAGGGAGCTTTGTCTATATTTGCCTGCCAAGAATCTTGAGGCGTCCTTTATTGTTGTTTCTTTATGATGCTATAAATCAGGAACTACATCTGTGGTGTGAGGGCAAAGCCGGATCCACAAACATTCACTTCAGACTGTGTACTGTATAATGTACTTAGAAAGTCTTACAACCTATACCATGGAAGTAAACAGGTCATCCTCGGTGCCACACGCCCCTGCCCAAAATAAGCTACGACATGACTTCACCTGGCAGGGCAGGTGGCTTATCTGTGGCCCAATGGTTAGATAACAGGCTGGATGCCTCGCCTGCAGGGCTTCCTGGCTCTACCAGCCGATGGTTACCCCATGTCAGGTCTTCACATAGAAACGCTTGGGAAGCCCATCTCTCATCCACTGAACATAACCATCATTGGGGTTTGGGGAGCCAGTTGAGGTGTAGTGGAAAGGGATCAGGGCTCAGAGTTCAAAGTCTAGCTCAGGCTATGAACTAGCCATGCTAGGAGCCACTCTGACACTCAATTTTTCCCCATTTGAAAAAGGGTAAATACCTCTTTCTTCAGATTAAATGAGTTTATGTGCAAAAGGACTTTAAGCATGACTTATTAAGCATAGCTGATTGAATCATTAAGGGAAACATACATATCTACAAGTCAAAGTAGAACAGTCATTACTCGGAACTTTGTTATTTTGTACAATAACTGTCCACAATTGTGATCCTAAAGAACTGTGTGAAGGAAAAACAAAAAACAAAAAAAAAACAGTGTATCTAGTGACCTCACTTAGGCTTTAATGATGAAATGGCATGCTGACTTCCCACTGTCATTTCTAGTCATGTGTTCAGGTACCCCCAGAACTCCATGGAAAAGAAGGGAGATTGACAGGGTAGTAATGGAGCATTCCTGCTTCTCTTGATCACTAGCTTTAAAACCCCACCCTGTCCATTAATATTAATGCCATAATCTCCTTCAGATTTTTCCAAACGTATCTGTAATTTAAGATTTCATTTTGACAAACAGATATACTAAAGGTTCCCATGCCAAATCCCCTTTCCCTGCAAAAATTCCACTGAGCCCATAATTTACCTGACGTCATTACAATTGTCCAAATGAAAAGTGAGAGTCTGGACTATGTCTGTGGAAACAGAAAAGTCTCAGAGGTACAATATATTAAATTTTTTAAATTATGTGTGTATTTATTAAATGTATATAATCTAAAAATATATTCTCCCAAGTAAAGGAGATGAAAAGGTCTTAGAATCTGTTGAAATGCCCAGGTTGGACAATGGAGGGTGATGATGCTATAGCAACAGGAGAGACGGGAAGAGAAACCCATCTGGAGGAGAAGACACTGCCTTTTGATTTGACCATGTTGAATTCAGCACACGTGCCTGATGCCCAGGGAGAAGGGCTAATGAGTCCACAGCTGGAAATGTGGGTATGGTGCACAGGAATGAAGTCAGTGCTAGAAAAAGAGGTGGGAACAGTTATGTTTATATGGTAGTTAAAACTATGGAACGGAAACAAGTATTCCAGGGAATGTATATAGAACGTGGGGATAAATATTAAGCAAGAACATAGAAAATGGGTCCATTCCCTCATTTACCTGTTGAACTCACTTCACAGAGTAAATCGATGAACTGAAGTTGCCCCCTACAATGTTTTCCATGGAACACTCTTCTGAGTGATAATAGGAAACCATCAAAAAAACGCATGCTCAGAAGAGTTTGGGGAACACTTTTGTCACAGGACTTTTCGGAGCCTTTAGCATAGTAAAATGTGTCATTGTTCTCTAAGACTAGGTAACTGTGCAATAATTCCCAAATCCGACTAGGGGAGGAACATTTCTTAACCGCTCTTCACTTTTCTACCAAGTGTAGGTCAAATTCAGGGATGGATGACCGTGACTGAGCTATAGCCTAGGGACACAGTGGGTTTCACTCTTGGGAGCTGCACCATCTACTCCCAAAAACCTTCTCAGATGAAAAATCAGGGCTGTTCTCTCTCTCTGATTCCATTTTCTGTTTTGAGAGGCACTTCCTTCACAAAGCTTCAGAGGCAAAGGGGGCTGAGACCAGGGCGGGGGCTGCCTGGAAGAAAACCAAGCTCTCTCCCCCTCTCTCCCGGCCCCTTGGTATTCTCCATTCTAACTCTTCTCTTAAATAATGTGCCAGGTATGAGAGCTCAAGGTGTGCTCCTGCTACCCTGGCTTCAACTAGTTCTCATTAGAAGTTTGGGGGCTTTCTTGTTCTGGTTCACATTTTATTTTTGTATTTGCTGCTTCTCTGGAATGACTCTCCCTCATCACCAGGACTGGGGGAAACAGGCAGACAGACTTCTCTGGGTCCTGATTCCAGCTTAAACAAAAGAAGACCCCAATATGTTCCAGTCTGGCTCGTGAAGGGACTGCATGGGGATTTAAGGCCAAAATGTGTTACTTATATAATGTGTTCCTCTGCCTTATCCTCTGTCCATACATATAGCTCCCTGTTCAACTTTGGGGGATTGGCAGGCAGGGTCCAGATAGGACCTGTGAATTAGAGGTCCTCCCCTGGGACCTTCCGGAAATCGAGTTGAGCTTTAATTCATCTCTGCAGAATGTCATTGCCCCTCTACAGCTCACCTAGTAGGTCTTATTTCACACACAGGAATCTCTCTGACATGCAAGGTAAAGAAATGTATTCTGGACCTTATATTTTTCCCGTTTTGCAAACACTCAGACCATTCATTAGTATGGTGTTAATTTAAGACCCTATTACTTCTGATGGGAAGTTGGCCAAGAACGGACAGTAACACCCACCAATCAAAATTGTTCACAAACTTAAAACCCAGAATAGACTTATACCTATGGAACACGGTGAAGACAACAGAAGTGACCTTCCTTAGTTATATTTGAAAAATCGAGGGGATTGAGGAAGAGACTAATTGGCTTCTGGAAACTACAGGTGTAAAGCTGATGGATGACAAAGGAGGAGAAGTACCAATTTATTTCTATTTTACTTGTCAGGCGGAAGGAGAAAATAAAGATGAGTTTAAAAAAACAAAAAACTAAGGCCCAAGACAGATGAAAATATTACAGAAGAGAACTCTGATGCAATAAATGGGATGGAGTCTTCTGGCTTCAACAGATTACATCCCAGGGCCCTAAAAGTACTTGAAGATGAGGCTGTCACAGTTCTGTCAGGAATCTGGGAGGAACAGCAGTGAAGGGAAGATGTGACCAAAGATTAGAGACAGGCAACTCAGGTTCCCTTTTCAACAAAGGAAACAATGGATTCTGTAAACTAACAAGGAGGGACCTGATATCAACCTGGAGGAAGATTCTAGAGTAGGTCGTTAAAGGGAAGGCTCGTGAGGGCTAATAAAGGAAAGCAGCGGTCACTGGTGGTCTGCCTGAGTCCACTAAGAGGAAAGCCTGTCCCTTCCCAAGCCCTCTTCCTCCATCCTTTTTTTTTTTCCCAGGTAAAAGACATGCCACAGGCAGAGTATCTATCTATTTGGACTTTAGAAACCACCAAAATTGTTGACCATGAAGGACAGGAACAGTTTAAGTAAAAAGAGGTAAATCAAAAGTGGTTGAGGGGCTTCCCTGGTGGCGCAGTGGTTGAGAGTCCGCCTGCCGATGCAGTGGACACGGGTTCGCGCCCCGGTCCGGGAAGATCCCACATGCCACGGAGCGGCTGGGCCTGTGAGCCACGGCCGCTGAGCCTGCGCGTCCGGAGCCTGCACTCCGCAACGGGAGAGGCCACAACAGTGAGAGGCCCGTGTACCGCAAAAACAAATAATAATAATAATAATGAAAAGTGGTTGAAATAGCTGCAAAATTAAAGAGTTTCAGTCCAACAGACGGTCATCGTGATTTGGCTCTGTGGCATGACTGACAGGAAAGTGAGAGTGGGCTCAGCGATGCTGTCCTGACAAGGGGGGCGGCCATCACTCCACACAGCACAGGTCAGCTCAGTGCTGGTGATGCCATGTGTGGACAGGGCAATTCCACAAGAAGAGGGCCAGGGCCAGAGACCTGGGGCTGAGGGGCTCTAACCAGCTCTCTGAAGACCATGTGAAGGAAACCAGGGATGTTTCCCCTGAAGAAGAGAAGATTTGTGGATGGTCGCAATAGATGCCTTTGAGTATCTGAAGGACCATCAAGTGAGAGAGTGAGTGATCATGTCTATGTGATAGGAATATGCCTTTCTTTTCTTAATCTTACTTATTTGTATTTTTAAAAACTGTATACCAGTAACATCTACTGCTTATGTAACAGTAACAAGTTTGCTGTTTGTTTTGTTTTGACAAACTTTCATAAAGTAAACATGTGCATATAAATATACAAAATAAGTTCCTGCACGAGAGGACTGTCATAAACGAAAAGGAGGTGCAGGCCGGGGAGTTCTAAGATGCCGCTGAGCTGGTAACCCTGGGGATGTGGTTGTGAAAAGGTGAAGAGTATTTACTGAGAAATTTAAGAAAAGAGTAGGAGGGGGGATGAGAGGAGGGAGGGCAACTGAATCTCGGAGAAGCTGACTGACAGAGCTAGGAACAGCACAGGAAAGGCTAGGAACCCATGGAAGCATCTCTGCCAGGAACCGCAGCTACGAGCGGGAGAGAGAAACCAGGATTTCTTGCCACAAACCAATTGGACCTGGTTAAGCTGACTGAAGAGGTGGCTGTGATGTCAGTCAAGATACCCCCAAAGCCAAAGAGTATCTCCAAGGGCTCAGAGAAGAGAAATCTCCTTCTTCCAGAGTTCCCAGGGAGCACTCAATGCCATAATTGGTCCAGTTGGAAAATGAGATTGGGGGAAGGTGGGTGACCAGTAAGAGGAATACCAAAGGCAAAGCCCAGAAGAGAGACCTGTGGTCCAAGGGGTGGGGTGGGGGGGGGGCGGGGGGAGGATGGGCACTGTCTGGTCCTTTTACTGGCAACTGAGTCATTCCAACTGCCTGCGCGGCGGCGGGGTGGGGGGGGGTCTCAGCCACATGACCTGTTATCCCCACTCTGCCTCACACTCTGGTTATGAATCTGAATTATCTGAGTACAAACAGTACTCAAGAGACAGGAGAAGAACATCACCAACACAATCAGGACCGTGACTTTCCATAGATAAACCAGTTCCCGTTTTCAATGGGATCAGTAGTGCCAAAAGCCAAAACTTAGCTTCCATGAAAGTCTAGGGATGCCATTCCCATTTGCGACACAAAGATGGACGGGAAATAGTTCTACTGTGGGCTAACACACTGGAAAAAATTAAAATCTTCAGGTGAATACAAAACTATCTTAAGCTCTAGACTAGCTACTTAGAGTTTACCTTCTTCCTCCAACTGTAAAATAAAAATAAACCAGTTCACCCTTGTAGATCTCACAGGAGTGAAGAAAACAAATTAATGAAGAGGTCAATTCACCGGAAGAAAAACACACCCTAGTAAATCCACCAGAAATGTGTCACTACAGATATGCTATCTTCCAATGTTCTTCTGGGGAAAAAGTTCACGTTGTAAGCTTGTTCTTCTAATAAGTAACCCCATTGGAGAGGCTCTCCCTACGGTAACACCACTCCACAAAACACTCAAGGCAAACAAGCCATCAGATTCCGATCTCTATGGACCTATTCAAATGTACACTTCCAATGTTTAGCATCAGTCAGCAAGGCACACACTCCACAGAACAAGAGGCTCCTAGGGCACAATCGTCCAGTTCCCAGCGGCTCTTGGTCCCATTCACAACGACCGCTCAGAGGAGAAAGGCAGATGGAGGCTTTCCACATGCAAATCTTTGCAGCCCCAGCCTGGTGCAATTTAGGAGTGGGGTTAAGAAGCGATTAGAGGATTAATAGAGGCGTTTGTTATAATTTGAAACATGAGTTTGCTGCTCAAAAGGCTAAACTGTAGTGCTCGAAGCTAAGTGCTTAACACTGCCCCAGGATCCTCAGGTCATGTATCCTAATCACGGATCACATTCTTTCAATCGCACGTGGAAAAGTTAACACTTTCCCATGTTTGGCTGGGATCACTCAGAGTCGCTCGCTTGTAGCTGTGAGATCTCTTTCATGAGAATCAACACCTCCATTTGGTTTCCACATGGATGATTCTTGGAAGTTACAAAGTCTTTGAAGGGCATCTATTTTTGCCTTGAGGTCTGGTGGCGTCAGAGTTCGCGTCAGCTTCACAGATGAAAACTATCTGAGCGTGATTCATCCACGCCTACAGCACTCTCACCAAAGGGAGGTCCCTGCATGTGTGGGGTTTCTGTATTTATACGGCTTATGTGTTTATGTGTAGTTAAAACGGTTCTTGCCAGTTTCTGAGGTCTAAGGAATTTAAAGATGATCTATAATGCACGATCATCGGAGAATGAAATGTGGGAGAATTCATTGGGACTGTTAACCCAAAAAACTCAGCTTCTTGACCGAATCAATGTTTGTTCTATCTTGGCAAGTAGGACATCAGCTTTGCCAAAGCTTCAAACTTCTTATCTTTCTCCCCACACTTTTACTTATACCTTTAAACCATGGAGAAAAGCAAGGGGCATTTGACCCAAGAGAGATTTCACAGCCAGGAACTACCTGGCCCCTGAGTGGGTTTCTCTTCTCCATGAAAGGTTGGGGATGGAGAGGCCACGTCCCGGAATGACTTAAAAAAAAATTACTTTTCCTATAAAAGGGGTAAAACAGCTGAAAGACCTAGAGCCATTCTGAGGGGTAAGCACTGAGTCTCAGGTTGAAGATTAGGTTCTAACCACAAGCCAGTCTGACTCTGCTAGATCACAAAACTTAAGCTGTGCTGCATGGTGTGCTATGGAGAAGCACGTGTGAGCTTGAGTCAAGGGCTGGGCACTGAATCCAGGCAGAGTGAACACTCCCGAGGGGAGCCTGACTTCAGATCACCTGCCTCTTGTGTTGAGGACTGCCGCGTGGCCGTGAGTCTAACTGTTCACTACTTGACAAAGCAGGTGGGAGTACATCAGAAATTGCTACAACCTCTTGAGAGCCTCCAGCTCAGTTCTTCCTCAGCAACTCCTCTCTCCGGGGGGATCATCAGAGAGAACAGGTGTCAAACACAGAAAGTTGAAATCACTAACGTGACTCCAAAACTTACTGCAGTTCCTTAAACACTTCCCAGAGGTGCATAGCACAGAAATGCAATACGTGACGTTTCTTCACGGAAATTTTTTGAGCTTAGAAATCCTCATAGGACAGTCGTTTCATTTGAGGGATGAAGAACCCAAGATCTAGGGAAGTTAGTGGTTCAGCCAGACTCTTTCTTGAATATGCTGTGCTTCCTCCTGCCCACGGAGGTCTGCTATTTCCCACCTAAACTGCTGGTCGTTTGGTTGTTTTGAACATTTAGGGACGCCACTGATGCATTCAGCTGCCCTCTAGCAAAGGTGAGGGTTCTTCCCCATCTGAGATCCCTGCCTTAATCCAGCTGCTACCTTTCTTTCCTGCTCTTCCTTTCTTGCTCCATGCCAGGGGCGACCACCCCTCTCACTTCTCTCCTTTGAAAAATCTGATAATACAAAAATTGTCGAACTCTGGTGAATTCCTCCCCAGACAATTACCAGGGACAAAAATAGTGAAATGAGAACAAGTGGGAGTGACCCAGAAGGAAAGAGAGAGTGTGCACCTGGAGAGATCACTTACTCTGGAACCGGTATGTTGAGAGGTACCATCTGGGGACAGCCAAGTCCCTCGGCTTGTGTCCTACATTGCCGAGAGGGGAAAACGAGCACTGGAAATGTAGGTACGCCCTCAATTCCAGAGAGGAGATCGGGGCTGCCGACACCAGGGAGAGCCAAACCGCCAATCTGTGGCAAATGCGTCTCACCCACGGGTCCGAGCTACAGTGAACACCAACCCTCTGGACCTACGGAGGGCTCAGCTTCCAAAGTGGCTGGACATTTTTAATCATGAAAAATGGACCTAAATCAAAACCATGTGACCTTGAGTGTAATGGGAGCCCCAGTAACACCGTGCTTGTACTGATCAAATTCGAACTTCCCAGACCTTTCTTCCTCTCCCTTATATTCTTTCTTTGGGCAAATATTCCGAGTGCCTACCCTACGTGGGGCCCGCGGATCCGGCAGAGGACCCGAGGGAACAGTCACTGCTGCACAGAGCTTTCAGCCCTGGGAGGAGCAGTGATCGGAGTAGGAAGATGGGGGCCTCAGACAGGGAGGCCCGAAGGACTGGCAGGGGGATCCAACTGCAAAGCCGGGGGAAAGGCAGTGCGGGCAAAAGCAAGTGTGTGCGCAAAGACCGTGGCGAGGATGCCTGGTGTGTGCAGGGGCTGGATGAAGCCCAGTGAGGAAGACGAGACAGGCCTGGAGGGCTAGCGAGGTGGGCCGCCAGAGGACGGGGCGGGCTGTGGGAAGAGTTCAAAGGAGATCAACAATAAGCTCTGCAGGGCTCAGAGCAGAGGATTTCTCTTTCACAAAGGTCATTCTTGGGTGCGGAAAGTGGACGGTGCAGGACAGAGCTGGAAGAGGGAAACAGGAGTCTGTCGCTGAAGCTTCCGTGAAGGAAGGGCCAGTCCTGCCTGAAGGTGGGCAATGGAACAACACAGAAGAGATGTACTCCCGGTGTCATGTGAAGCCAGAACCACAGGACAGGGGTCAGACGGGATGGGAGCCGGGGACGGTGCGGGGAGCCCATGATCCCTGGGACCGAGGTGGGTGCTGCCCCGCAACTAGCCGTCTCCTTCACGCTGCAGGTCCCACCATTTAGTGTCACCCCTGGACTAAGCGTATCTACTGGCCCCGGCTCCTTTAAAGAATATGATAAAGCCCACAACGGTATCAACAGTGTCATGGTCTTTGAAAACAACAATACTATTTATAAGCAATTGTTTGGAACAACTAAGCGGAATTGAGCCTGCTTCTGGCAGAGCTTTGAGGGGATACAAAGAGAAGATTTGATTCCTGCCACAAATGAGCTCTGGCCTATTAGGGGAGAGAAGGAGAGAACTGCAATTATGCTGCGGTGTGGAAAGAGAAGCAGGAGCACAGAGAAGGGGAGACCCTGAGGTCCCGGGCACACACAAGGGCACCATAAACAGGTCGCTGCCTAGGAAGGCACAGGGAACACGGGAAAGACCTGAAGGAAGAGGGGGCGTCTAAGCTGAGTCTTGTAGAAGACATTCCGGAGGGCTGCTCAACAGATAAGGAGGGAAGCAGGGGCAGCTATGAAGACAAGGGGCAGAGGACGGCTTGGTTCAGGGAGGGGTAAGCGTACGCTCTGGTGTTGCTGGGGCTTGGGGTGCAGGGCTAAGAAGCGGCAGGAGATGAAGGTGCAGAGAGGCTGACAAAGGAGCCCAAGGAATCTGGACTTGATTCTGAAGACGGGAAGTCACTGGTGGGCTTTCAAAAGGGACGTGGGGTGGCCACGGGTGTCTGTGGTCTTGGGGACTGACTGACTGGCTGGGCACCAGTGAAGCAGAGCGCCCTGTAAGGAGCGCTGGTGAGGCTCCTTTATGGAGCCCACAAAAGATGCTGTTGGCTCCGGACAGGAAGTGGTAGCAGATGTGGGAGGGGAGAAGGGACGAGAGAGAGAGCGGGCACCGTTAGGCTATCCTGGGGTCCTAGTTTAAGTAATGGGCTGCTTGGTGACACCATCAAACTGGGAGCACAGGAAAGGGACACCACTTTGGAAAAGAAAATTCCTCCAGTTTTGGACACTTTTTAAGTGTCAACAGGTTTACGGCGACATCTTATTTATTCAGACTTTACCTTGTTCTAGAAAGGATTTAAACAGAGATTACACAAATACACACAAGGTTAAAAAAATAAATATATGTGGAAAATAAAACTGGGGAAGATCAGAGGAAGCTAGGAATTAAGTGAATACCAAAAACATGTGCTGTAAGGCTCGTAACTGTCCGAAAAGCGGCTGCAAATGTTTCATGACAGGCAGCAACGAAACCACCACAACTGGTCTACTCACCTCAGGGTCCCAAAAAAACCCTCCTCTCCCCCTTAACCCCAGTTCTTTCCCTAAAGGGCACATTAGAGAAAAGTGCCCAGTGGTACGTAGGAAAGAGGACACTGTGTGATGAAATGGACAAGTCCCTCAGCAGGACCCCTGCAGTAAATCCAGCAACACGTTTCCCAGAGCTGTTCCTAACCTTCTCCAAGCTCATGTCATCAGAAAAAGCTGTTCAGAAAACCATTTCAGGTGGCCACATATGTGAGGGTCAGCCTCAATCCAGGGACGAACTTGGGAATTTCTAGAGGGATGTTAGGACAGGCAATTCTCCCTACACACTGTTTCTCTCAACAGAATCTTTCAAAACACTGAGAAGTATGGTTACCCTGGCCGACAGATACCTGGAGAGCCGTTACCCTACGTGCCAAGCCAGAGGCTCAGAAAATGGGTTATGCTTGGGGATGTGGTGGGAAGACGAGTGACAAAGTCTGAGGACAGCTAGAAGGCCGACCCTGCCACTGCCTCCCCGGAAGCCCCCTGACATTGTGTAGAGAAGAGGGTGCAGTGAGATGCCCAGAGGCGGGTTGCCATGGGGCCCGAGATGGGGGAGACAGGTCTGGTGTGGGCTTATATATCTGGGCAACATCAGAGTAAGTGGGAGATGCAGGTGCATGAGAGGACTCAGGGATGGGGTATGGAGAAGCTGGAGGGAGAGGAAACCCTGGGGGGTGGGCTGCTTTTTAGGGGGCAGGCGTGAAGAGGAACCAGCAGTGAAGGAGGGAGAGAGGAAACGAGAGGGTGAAATGCTGGAAACCATCAGAGAGGCTGTTTCCAGGAGGGAAAGGTTGAGTGTGTATTTCCGGCAGCTGCCGTCAGTCCCTTGGCAAGTCAGCGGGTGTTTTAGTTAAGGAAATACTAGCTGTTGTAACAGATAAACCCTCCCAGTCTCAGCGGCTTAGTGCCGCGCATGTGTATTTCACCTGTGAAACATACAGTCCAGGTGGCAGCTTGGAGGTGGGGGAGGGGCCTCATAGGGAATCAGGCTGCCAGCTGTTCCGCCTGCTCTGGCTCACTGCCGAGGTCACCCTCGTTTGTCAGCAAACAGTCGGCAGAACAGGGAAGAGAGGATGGGTGTGCATAACAGTTTCCTGGGACTCGCACAAACTGCCCCAAACCTGATGCCTAAAATAACAGAAACCTACTCACTTACAGCCCTGGAGGCTAAAAGTCTGAAATAAGGTGTCAGCAGGGCCATGCTTCTTCTGAAGGCTCTAGGGGAGGACCTTTCCTTGCCTCTTCCTAGCATTCCTTGGTGTTCCTTAGCTTGTCAGTTTAACCCCAATCTTGGTCTCCATCTTCACCTGTCACCCTCCCACCACCTCTGTCTTCACATGGCCTTCTTCTAAGAACACGAGTCCTTGGATTTACGGCCCACCCTAATCCAGTAAGACTTCATCTTAAACTTCCACCTTCATCACATCTGCAAAGACCCCATTTCCAACTAAGGTCACATTCACGGATAGGAGGGTTAGGGTTTGGACATACCTTTGGGGAGGGACACAATTAAGCCATTACAGTGTGTAAGAGGTTTTTATGGGTCAGGCCTCACCTCTGCTCACACCTCCTTGACTGAAAGTCCCATAGCCACACCTACGCTCCCATACAGCAGCGGGGGAGGGCAGTCAATGCCCTGTGCCTGGAACAAGAGGGAGAGGGTCTGGGGAGCAGCTAGCTTGCTCTCCCACACAGCAGGGTGAGTAAGGTGGGGAAGGAAACTGTATTCCAGGGACATGGCGGGGACAGAGTCGAGGCTGTCCTGAGAGGAGAGGTGGAGCCAGGGGACGCCCATCTCGTGGGAGGATCTTGGACATGAAGGGAACTGACTGGAGGGGGACAGAGCAGTGAGGGGAAGCTTGTGTAAGACGAGGCAGCTGTGAGCATGTTTTCAGGCAGAGGGGAAGAAGCCAGAAGGAAGGAGGCCAATGAAGACAGGGGCGGTAGAAAGGATGGGTAGGGTCGGCTTCCCGAGGAGATGGGACCAAGAACACTAGTGGAAGAAATCAGTGTATCCCTGCGGCTAAACACAGCAAAGTGTAAACTCCTATGAAAAACCAAACGACGAAAGAAAAGATAGCTGGGCTTTGTCTGGCTTTGTCACCCTGCTACTCGATTTCTTTGAAGCCTCACCTGGGACACACTCATTTTGCGCAGCTCCTCGTACATTTTCAGGTAAGCACACTACACACACTATGCACAGCTATGCTAGGAAACCCATGAGCGCTCTCTCTCCCCCAAGCACTACTGGACCTCTCTAGTGCCGTAAGTCTGACAGTTCTTATAGAAATGCTGGGTCAACCGGAAGGCTGCCCATTGGCAATGTAGTTAAAAGCGTAATCAATGCCTTGGCGTAAGAAACCACAGAGGCTCTGCAGGAGGGCAGTGTTTAGCTCTTCCTGGTGTGGCACTGTCACCTCCCAAAGGCTCTGGCCTCCAGACTGGCACTATCTGGGGATAAGGAGGCTGTCTGCAGATCCCAAGCTCAGGAAAAGCTAAAATGCATCTATGTGGGTGTTCCCATGTGGAACACCACTGCAGCCTTTCAAGCAGCAAATCATGATGGCCGTGACATGTACGGGAGGCCGGATGCAGCATCCCACGAGACGCCACTCAGTCCTGAAGCAGAGGGCAAGAGGGTACCGCTGCTCACTCCCCAGCACAGCCAACCTTGTGGCCTAAACAAACTCAGCCTGCTTGAGAGGCTGCTCATAAGCTGAATCATTAAATATCCCTTCTGCAGCACAGCACGAAGGTTGGTTTGTTGGGTCCATTTTATTTGACATTTATTCAATGTCTTCTACAGGTAAAAGCAGCGCATGAAAAGTATGGTGTTGAAAGCACAGTACTGCATGGTGGTTTTCAACAACTCAATGGAAAACCCAAAGGGACGGTTGACGGGGGATAAAAATCGTGTTAACAATAATCATTACAGTAATAAAAACAAACATTTATTGAACGTGTACTAGATGCCAGGAACTATGCTTAGCATTTTACACACTTATCATCGTTCTACCAGCCTTATTAGAGATAAGGGCTTTTATTATCCCCATTTCACTGTTAAGGGAGCAAAGGCACAGAGAGGTTGGGAACTTTGTTCAAGGTCACACAGCAGTATGATAAGTGGCAGAGCTAGGACCAGAACCCAGCCAGGCTGTCTCCAGAGTCTGTTCTATTAAACACTATATATAGCCTGCTCTACCATACGTGTTCTTATCTCTTTTATTCATTGGGCTTGTGTTAGATTTTACCTAAATGAAGAGTATGAAAAGTGCATAATACAGTCTAGCTATTTTTTTAGATGCCCTACTAACACTGAGAGCCGGAGCAGCCCGTTTGGAGGAGGGACCATATGTCCTTGAAATACTGGTGGCAATTATCACTATGACCTGCCAGCTCAGATTCACAAAGAATGAGGCAGAGAGGGGAGGAAAAAAACAATACATAAACTCTGACACAGAAAAGAACCAAAATGGGGGGTGGGGGGATGGGGAGCCAGTAGAGAGATGAAATCAGTGTGAAAATTAATTGCATGAATCCAATTTTTTGCAGGCAGGCCGCGTGGCCCACGGTAGGGAATGAGTTCCCCCTCTGCAACCTCAAAAGCCTCTTGCTTGCCTGGAAGAGAAAAGCTAAGCATCCAAGCGCTGAATGCCAAGCTCAGCCCGAGGCAGAGGGTCAGGCAGGCTCGGGGTCTAGCAGCTCGACTGAGGGCACGTGAGGGCTTCTGTGCCACGGAGCTCCCCGGGAAGCATGACCTTGACTTCACAGCTGAGTCTTGCAAGAAAAAAAAAAAGTGTTTGTCTGTCAAATGCTTAAGAGCCTGGAGGCTTTTTAAACGGCTTTGCTGAAAAAGGACTTTTCTGTGTTACTTAGAGACAACTATTGCTTGCCAAAAACACTAGGATAAAAAAAAAAAAACGTCATAAAACTTGAGAGCTGGAAAGAATATTACAGGCTGCCTAGTGTGCCCCCAAACTACCTAGAGCATAATTTAAACTTGATAGACACCCCCCAACCCCACCCAACACTGGTCTTATAAGAGGATGCTGGCTTGAATTGTTCTAGATCTAATTTGGTAAGAACAGAGTTCTAGAGTCCAGCGCTAATACTTGGCAGCAGTATTGACTAAGATGCGTTTTACTCCACAGTGGAGTCCTAAAACAGCTCGGGAACGCTATCCAAAAAGTCCGTAACTCACACTTTTAAATCAAAAGTTAACGCAGCCCTTTCATATTCATGTCTATACTGCAATGCAAAAAGTATTTTACCTTGCACCATTTTAAAATTATAAACTGAGATATATTAAAGTGGCAAACACTATTTATAGTATGAGTAGTAACAGCAATAAGAAAGTATTGAAAATCAATATTAATAACTAACATCTATTAAATGCTTTCCATATGGCAGACAGGCACTTGTCTAAACACTTCAAAAGCAATCAATCAGCATGTAATGTTTAATGCTTTTGCAGTCATTATATGTTTTACTTCTTTATTTTATTGATTACCAGTCTCCCCCTACCCCTACCCTGCCCCTCCTCCAAATGCAAGCTCCACGAGGACAGACGTTTTCGTCCCATCATTAACTAAGTTAAGTATCTAGTTCCTTGAATAGTGCCTGGAGAACAGTGGACATGCGAATACTTTTTGAATTAATTAATTCATTGAATCCTCACAGGACTCTGTGAGATAGGGATTGTTATAATTCCTATTTTACAGATGAGGTAACACACCCAGAATGGTTAAATAACTTGTTCAAGATCACACAGGAAGTGATGGAGCTGGAATTCAAACTCAGGCTGCCTGGCTCCAAACTCTGCCCTTATAACCAATATCTAGCATTTCTGACTCTTCTGTTTTAACACACGCAATAGCTAACATGAACTGAGTGCTTACTAGGTACCGGCACATAAGATGAATGTCTTATGTGCACTCTCTCATTTAATATAACAGTTCCACGAAGGGGGTTATTATTATTTTAATCACATAGATGAGCCAACTTCGTCTTAGAGGAATCCTATACTTTGCCCTAAGTCAGGCTGTAAGTTGTGCAACTGGAATCCCAACTCCAGCCCACGTGAGTTCCAAGCGCGCATGCTTAATCACCAGGCCATTCAGTGTCCTGAATCGTCCTCCAGCCAGAGACCCACACGTACCCTTGAGGTATGGGTCTGCTTAGCCACTCTCCGAAAATCTTATTTTAGATTTACATCTAATGTTCCATTTCATATTATCATTTTTTTTCATAACCCACATCAACCTGGGGTTATTCACACAAATGATGACAGAGTCAAAGAGCAGTGCCACCCATCTGAGGCACGAAGCTGGCCTGAATCAGAGCCTGAACCCAAACCATACCAAGCTGTGACCCGAGGAGAAAACGTCCCGCTCCCTCGGGAGGAAGGGGCGCTGGCTGCTCCTTGAGATCTGTGATGCCATGGACACCTAAAGAGGGATTCTGGAAAAGTGTTTCCCTTGGGGGCAGGGGACCAGAGGGATGAGTCAAAGGGAACATGGATGGGTGGGGAGAGTAAAGGGTGGAGACATGAAACCCAGTCAGCTTGACCGGCTCTGCTAGCAGAGTGGCAGGCAGTGTCAGAAGTGGTGGTGGTGGGCTTCCGTGGTGGCGCAGTGGTTAAGAATCCACCTGCCAATGCAGGGGACACGGGTTCGAGCCCTGGTCCGGGAAGATCCCACATGCCACGGAGCAACTAAGCCTGTGCACCACAACTACTGAGCCTGTGCTCTAGAGCCGTGAGCCACAGCTACTGAGCCCGTGTGCCACAACTACCGAAGCACACGGGAGCCCGTGGAGCGGCGGGGCCCGTGAGCCATGGCCGCTGAGCCTGAGCGTCTGGAGCCTGTGCTCCACAACGGGAGAGGCCACAACAGTGAGAGGCCTGTGTACCGCAAAGAAAAAAATAAATAAAAATCAAAAATAAAACAAAGGGACACAGGAGAGTCAGCTTCTGGTTTGGAGGGCACGATGCAACACTAAGGGAAAGGTGGTGCCCACTGTTTAGGTCCACAGGCTGCCGCTACGCTGTGAGCTGCTAGTTCAGAGTAAGAGGCAAGTTAAGCTTTGAGAAATGCTCAGTGTTAATATCCGGGTGGCAGACATGGCGCTAGTCCCAGGAATCAGGGCCTCTGAGGGCCTGAAGGATGTGGAGGTCAGCACTGGACAGTCTCAAAGCTACCAGGAGTCCGGGATCTGGGGGGACCCCTGCAGGACTGTTCTCAGGGTTCCCGTCAGGGCTGGCAGAGGTGGCAAGTGAAAAGCTTCTTTGAGTCGTCTCATCTGTCTTCTGGCATCTAAGCCAACAAGACGGGGAAAATGGATCAGGGCCTCAGGGGTACAGGGAGCTGACAGGCCAGGTCAGGCGCTGGCTGGATGTTAATTTAACGGTCACAGATTTCAGAGCTGGAAGACACCTCTGAGATCAGTTAACAAGATCTTTTTAACGGCTTGTTTTCAAAGCAGGGAGCTCAGGCTCCGAGAGTCATGTGAATTTTCAACCATTCCACACTCTGGGAAAGGGCTGGAGCTTCTCTTCCTGCCTCTGGGCTCCCAGCCCAGCGCTCTCTCTCCTACTGCCTCACTGAAGCAACCCAGGGCGACACGGGACACTTGTGCTCTTTCATCTCAATAATGCTTGAAAATTTCAACCAACAAGAAAACGAAGTAATCTTCACAACTCCCTAAGATAGCTAGTGGCTCAGCAAACTGCTAATGGAGAGGAATAGTAGGGCAGGAGTATTATTTGATTTTAGAAAGGGCTGATCTTGCTGAGTAGAAACTAAAAAGAATCTTGGAAGGGAAGAGGTGGGGTCCCACAAAACCTGGGTTCTAATTCTATCCCTGCTGCCAGCTACCTGTGGGAACTTGAGAAGGGCAACTTGTCTGGGCCTCATTTTCCTTACCAGCAAAAAAGAAGATTTTGACTAGACCAGTGGTTCCCAGAATGGTCACACCAGAATCACCTGGAGTGCTTTTTTTTTTTTTTTTTTTTTTGCGGTACGCGGGCCTCTCACTGTTGTGGCCTCTCCCATTGTGGAGCACAGGCTCCGGACGCGCAGGCTCAGCGGCCATGGCTCACGGGCACAGCCGCTTCGCAGCATGTGGGATCTTCCCGGACCGGGGCACGAACCCGCGTCCCCTGCATCTGCAGGCGGACTCTCAACCACTGCGCCACCAGGGAAGCCCTGGAGTGCTTTTAAAATAAAGACTCCCAGCCCCACCTTCAATGATTCTGGTTCAGTAAGCCTGAAAATAGAGGACTGACCATTTTTATTAAAAAACAAACAAATAAATAAATCTCCCACGTGGGTACACAGATTGGGTCCATGTACTCTCGGCATTGGATCGACAGAGAGACAGGGAGATACTCATATATGTGATTAAAATGTGATTATGGCAATTGCAGAATTTAAGTAGTAGGGATACAGGAGTGCACCGTGAGTCTCTCAACTTTTCTGTGTGTTTTTAAATTTTCACAATAAAATGTTGAAAAAAGAGCAAATAAAAAAGGGGAAAAATTCCCCAGGTGATTCTGATGTGCAAGCAAGTTTGGCATTTCTGGTCCAGGTCACCAACCTTCAGACCAAGTTTAGGTGGCTTTCGTGTCCCACAGAGCAGCCCCGGGCACCACCTTGGGAAAGAGGAGCCAGTGTAAGCGCTCAACCTGGTCCCAGAGGTCGGCTGGAATGGCTCCCACCTTTAGCTGTTTTTATAAATTGGGAATGTGCATGAGATTCTACTAGAAAACAGACACACAACAGTTCCATTGCTTTTTTACAAAAGTGTATATACCACTCTAGAAGACAGTCTTTAAGGCCTTGCGTAGATTCAACTGTTTATGAATTTACAGAATTACTTAGGGTTTCGTGTGCAAGATGGAATGAAGGTTTTAAAACTAGAGCCAGGGAGGGCTTCCCTGGTGGTGCAGTGGTTGCGAGTCTGCCTGCCGATGCAGGGGACACGGGTTCGTGCCCCGGTTCGGGAAGATCCCACATGCCGCGGAGCGGCTGGGCCCGTGAGCCATGGCCGCTGAGCCTGCGCGTCCGGAGCCTGTGCTCCGCAATGGGAGAGGCCACAACAGTGAGAGGCCCGCGTACCGCAAAAAAAAAAAAAAAAAAAAAAAAAAAAAAAAAAAAACACTAGAGCCAGGGAAATGGCTCAGTTATTTGAAGAGTCAAACTAGAAACCGGGTTCGTTGACAGTGCCTGGGCCCTGCCGGCACCTCCCTGCTTCACCCCTACCCGTCTCTTACTCTGTACATTTCTCTCCCACCCTCATCTACTAAAAGGCACATTCCTGGCTCAAAGGCCTTTGCTATTTTGTCTGCCAGCATGCATTCCCCCAATATCTGCTCAGCTCGTGCCTTACCTCCTTCAGACCTTTACTCAAAAGCCTTTTCCTCAGTGATGCTTTCACTGGTTTCCCATCTGAAACTACAACCCCGCCTGTAACTACTGAGCCCTTCTCTTGTCCTATTTTTTCTCTCTAGCAATCATCACCATCTAGCGTACTCAACATTTCACTATTCGCCTTGCTTACTACCTGTTTTGCCGACGAGTCTGTAAGCCCCATGAGGGCAGGGGTTTTTGTTTATGCCTACGACAGTGCAGGCACCACGAAGAGGTGGGGACTCAAGGAATGCCCACCTGCCGTACTCGGTCCCTGTGCCTTACACACAGTATCTCTGACCTGCATGGGGTCCTGAAGAGTGGGAACCAGCCCCTTCCACAGCAGGAAAGCTGAGGTGTTGTCTGAAAGGGTGAGGTCTGGCTCTTGTAAACCCCAGTATCCCAGGCTCATCCCACTTCACCATGCGGTATCGCCACAATACCAGCTCTCTTCCAGGGAATGACACCTCCCTTCCTCCCTTCCCGCCACTAACATCCAAACCACCTTTGGTCCTGGGGAGTCTGCGGACTTGCTCACACAAGCGGGGGCAAAGTTGAAGGTTAAACGCCCACCTTGTCCAGTGAACTCCCCGGAGCCAACTAACTACCAGATAACCATACACTGCACCCCAAGAGGGACTGCTCAGTGAATAGAAGCACCCTGTCATGACACATGAAAGACGTACATATACCATTTCCTACTGATAACAGTTCAATGAGGCTCACAGTTAACAAAAACGAGTAGTGTCCCACTACAAACATCCGTACTACAAATGACCCCATCACCAACCAAGTTTTCAAGCACTATTCACAACCACGACAGTGACCCCATGGAATAATAAAGCAAGTGGGTGTACCTGCATAGCTCCGTAGCAACGGATTTTGACCTGTGAAGTACCCTCATGTCATTGTCATTCTTGAAGTCAAAGAACATAATCCCATGTGTGCTAGTTCCCCCCTTTAATCCAAGGCAGCCTCCACTCATTAAAGCTGAGGGCTTATCCCAGCACCTGCACTTACCCTTCACACTGCATTACTTTGGGTCTCTGACTGTATAATACACACACAATGAATTGGACAAGTTTAACATAAATAAACTTAAGATGGATTGAGACGTATTTATAAATGATCCATCTATAGTCATTATTTCGACTCTATTAAGGATAACATCAAGAAGAGGAGATGTGCCCAAATAAAACACTGAAGAACTTCAGTTTGACAGCAGAAAAGAGGCTACACTCTTAAACTGAACTGGTATGTCACTTAAAAACCTCAACAACGTAACTAAGAATTTAAAAATAACCTCAAAGGAACAGAAGGTGTTAAGACAGCACTACAGTCATATCCTACCTGCTTAATACAACCTTTCTTCTTTAGCATGAAATGAGTACTGCTTTCTATGATGAACTTTCTAAAGACAAGTATTTGGTATGCTGTTTACTTGTAAGCTTTTTTATGATTCAAATGTGTTTTTCTGCAAGATGAAAGCGGATCTTAGTGAGACAGCTATTTCTTCACTGCCTGACAATTTAAGCTGAACTTACTGCAGCTCTTTTAAAACTGACGATGACAGAATTAAAGTAACAAAAGAGATCATTGGTTTGGGGGCTTTAAAGATGACATCCACGCTTCATCAGGTCCATGGGAAAAAAAAGTAACAGACATGAATAAAGACACCATCACTTATTAAACCTAATGTGAGTTCCCTTCTCAATGCCCAGTGGTGGCTGAAACTTCCAAAATGTTGATCAAAAAAAATTCCCTTGGGCCTGAAGACGTAACTTATAGACTACTACATTTCCCAGGAGTCTTGTTTCTCAGGATGGCCATGAACCTGAATTCTAGCCAGCGGGAAGCATGCAGATGTGATGTGTGCCTCTTCTAGGCCGGGGCCATTAAAACCTTTCCTGAGGGGTCCCTCCATGCTCTTGCTGGGGAGATGCCCCCAGTGACCTTGGAAGCCAAGTGTAAAGATGACAGACCTCCTTCATCCTAGATGCCTGCATGCCTGAAAGAGACAAAGCCACTGCTTTTCTAGGCCAGTGAATTTGAGGGCCTATTGTTTCCGCACTCAGCCTACCAGATAGCCCATCATACAGCAGGAAATATTTGTACCTTTCCTTATACAAAGCATGAGATTAAACTCTTATAAAAAGAAGGAAAAATGAAAACAGTCACAGTATTTTTTAGATACTCCTAAAGTCAAAGAAACCTAGTGCTTAATGGGGACCATGAAAAATCACATTATTCAGTCCCACATCCTTGCCAGGTAGCTATACAGTGAGCACAAATACTTCTCTAAGAGAGAACCTACTGTTTTCTGTGTCAGCTCACTGCCTCTCTGGACAGCTCTCGCTGAGCTCGTATTGAGTACGATAACGATAACAGCAGTTCAGTTACAATGAGCGGTTACTGCGGCCCCGGCCCTGTGCTAAGAACCTTCCGCTCACCTGCTTATCTAATCCTCACCTGGGAAGTGGATACTCTCACCATCCTCATTTACAGATGACAAAACGGAGGCAAAGAAACCATGAGATTGGCCAAGATCAGGTACAACTAGAAGTAGTAGAGCCAAGATTCAACCCAGGCAGCCCGCTCTTAACCACCACCCTGTCCTCCTGTGGCTGTCACCTCTGTCCCAGACTCACGGGAAGCAAGCCTTACCACTCCCCCCCATACCTGACAAATAAATACCTAAGGATCTCTTTCACAGCAACACAAGTTATCTTTTCACATGGCTGAAAACACTCTAGATTGTCTGAGTTTTGCTTGATTTTCCGTTCTTCCATTTTACTGAAGTACAGTTGATTTACAATGTGTGTTAATTTGTTTGAGTTTCCCTCATTCCTCGCAACCTGGTTCCAAACCCCTTCAACCACTCAGGTTTCTCTTTGGAGGGCTACTGCTCATTCATGCCCCGGCTGAACTGCGTCACCTAGAGAGGAACTTCGTGTGTAAAATGAGACTAATAATGGTACTTCCCCCACAGGGTTGGTGTGCGGATGAGTTAGGTTATTCAGGTAAAGCCCTAGAAACTGGAAACAGTGCTGAGGACAAAGTAAGCCAACCAAAACCATTAGTTATTATTTGCTTTATACTGCAAATGCTGCAGCCTATGATTACATTAGGTTCTAGTGTCTAGATCACACTACTGACCAGACTGAATTTACTGTCCACTTAAATACATTTTTAAGTGTTTTGTTTCGTTTTTTACCATTGATAAACTAAAACCATTGATAAGCTTCAATCCTTGATTCTGCTATTCTGCTAGATAACCCCGCCCCACCCTCAACAGATGTTACACTTTACCTTGACTGTGGTTAAACTTCCCCCGGTTAGGTTTAGTTCACCTTCCCAGGCACTAAAGGTATTTTTGAATCTTGCTAGTTCATCTTTCTTGGTTTCACATCATCAGCAAATTAGATGGTTAGGTGTTGAAAATTTTGGTGTAGGCTAGAATGGCCCACAGATAAAAGCCTTGGGGCTCTCCACTAGAAAGTTCCTTCCTGTCACTGAGCCACTGTTTCCTATCTTAGCCGCCAGGGATAGATAAGGTCACTCTCTTGACCACAATCATCTCATGCCAATGTTTGTTAAGTGCAAAGACTCCATTTCCACCAAGTCCATGAGACTCCCCAGCCCAGCCCCTCAGTGGGCTAGGAGCAAAGGGGGGTTGTTAAGAGCATACTTGGTTGGGATAGGGAACCACAGCAAGAACTACACTCTCCCAGGGGCCCAACAAGGGACCAAAAGTCCACACAGGAGCACATGTGACCCATTTCAGATAAGGGAGCTATAGCCTGGTGCACAGTGGGATGGGGGCTTCAGAACCTCCCAGCAGTCAGCGGGCGTCTGAGATGAAGAGCTAGATCATGCAAGAAATCCTTACCCCAGCTCCCACTTTTCGAAGAAATGGACCTACGTTCTATAATATGAGGATGGCAAGAAGGAATCTGCAGACAGCTGACAGTGGTGCAGGCGGGGCCCCTCCACCTGTGTGGGATAGCACTGGGGCGGAAACATCGCCATAGAAGCTCCCCTGCGTGTGGTATGTGGCTGCAGTGGAGGCCGATAGATGCTTGACAGTGTTCGAAGTTTGATGCTTTAGGCTCAGGCCAGGAACAGCTATGATTTTTATACCCTGAGGACAGACTGGCTTCTTCCTGGCTCCTCAGACTTTAAAGCAGTGGTTCTTCCGTACAGCAAAATCACCTGGAGGGTTGCTCTAACACAGAGCGCTGGGTCCCATCCCTGGGTTTCTGATCTAGTAGGTCAGGGGTAGAGCCCTAGGATTTGCTTTTCTAACAAAAATTTACTTTTTTAACAGTTGCTACTGCTGCTGGTTTGGGGACCACACTTTGAGAACCACTGATTTAGGGCAAGGGGTGTCAGAAAGAAGGTTGAAAAAAATCCAAGGGGAAGAGAAAAGGAGGAAATCCAGAGAGAGAAGGGCCTCTATAGTGCCCTCTGCATTGACAGCGAGTGGCTTGATAGGAAAAGTAAAGACTGTTTTGAGCCATCACGTGGTCTCCACGTCTTTGCATGTTTTTGTGATCATCTGATAGCAATATTTTCTTTCTGCTAGTCCCTTCTGCAGGTTATGGGTACAGCTAAGGGATTATGTAAATATATACTAAAAAGATGGGCGGGGTGGGGGTACATGAAAAAAAGGGCCAAACAACACCTCAACTTTCATAGTAGAGAACGGTGGTAAATTATGGTTTCTTTCTGTTCCATTTTCCAGACATTTGTCAAAAAAAGTGAGAGTTGTGGTGAACTTAATGTAGTCGATGGAGGAAGATCAAATCTATTCTGAACTCACAGGAAGGCTACTATCAAAGAAACAGCTCCCTGGCAGGTGTGGACAGATGAACCACTTGTTAGCAATAAGCAGGTTCAGAAAGGTTCTCTGCTGGCCACTGATATCCACGCTCATCAAAAGGAATGAACAGTTTTTTTGCATTTCCTTGGGTTGGAAGCAGTTACACAGTTTCATTATCTTACCACTAGTAAAGGGGCGAAGTGTGAGATGTGTAATTGGTTTTCAATCTAGAAGTGCAAGTCTTGTTTAATACCTAGCTCCTATCCGCAAGAAAATTCAGACTTGGCCAGAGGAATTCACCTGTGAATGCATATGGAAAGCTTTAACTTACATGAGGGTAAATTCTGAAAAACTGAAAACGAGGAAAAGTGAAATAAAAGAAAACGATCCTGGCTGGTAGTACTGGCTTTGTTTCAAGGATGATCTGTGGACCGCTTTTTATACAGAGCTGCTTCACAGACACATTGAACCTTTGCAGCCTTTTCCTAGGAGAATCCTCAAAAAGATGGCCCTGTATTCCTTGGATTCCAGTCACTCATCTTGAAAAAGTCTACATACCCCTGGCTGACAGAGAAACGGTAAGCAAGACAAAATGGGGGTCCGAATTCATGGCAGTTATCATTTGTAAGACAGAATTCCAGAAGATCCAGAAAATGCTAATGTTATTCTGATTACCATCAAAATGAAAATGCAAAATTTAACATGTTCTCAGAGAACCCTGGGACCTTTGGAAGGGAATGGCAACCCTCAGTTTGAGGAAGGGGCATTGCCTATATCATAAATGAATAAATTGGACCACCCAAAGCTTACATGCTTCACGACTGGAGTGCATTTAAAATAGCTTCTAAATGCAACCATCCCCTCAACTACACCCCATAAACCATTTTATGTGAGATTAAAGATGTCATTGATCATAAGGTATGTCATTACTTTACATGCAAACAGTAAAGAAAAAACGTTAGTTAGAAACTGTTCATTTTGGAGACATTCAAATGTGAAAAACAAAAACACCGCATGAGTCTTAGCATGGATGGGACATCCCAGGGTACAGGGCATTGACTGAGAACTTGGCGCTCTGACTTTCATTCGTGAGAGGGATGGCAGCCCTGTTCCTGTAGCTGTGGGACCTTGGGCAAATCCCTTCACCTCAATGTGCTTCAGTACATTTACCTGATATGAACAATGCCTACTTCTCACTAAATCTCTGAGAGAACTAAATATGATTGTCTTTTAGCGTATTTAACAGGTACCTAGCACTTATTATCTGTCTTATGGCTGCTGTTACTTCAATCTGGCAAGAGTGGAATCATGAACTTAACAAATCTTAAATGGTCTTCTTTACTCTAAAGGAGTTCACCTAGTCTCAGTTGCCAAACCTTTAGACACTGTTTGAAATAAGTGGTAATGGCTTTGCCTCCTCAGTGCCTTAGCGCTCCAGAAATAAAATGAAATTATCTTCCAAAATGCAGTCAAAGCACCTTCTTAAACTGAAGAATCACTCAGGGCCCGAAGGAGTGGATGACTCAAATACAACGGGTGACAGTTTACACATTGTGCTGCAGGACATCTGCATGCCACCAGTTCATTTTTGCTTGAAGTGAAAAAGCCGCCCACCATCTGCTTCTTGCCTAGTCCCTTATGATCCCCTAGGTGTTGAGTTGGCTGCTTTCGACTGGGAAAAATAAAGCAACTGGCTGCATGAAGTAGTTCTCTCACGACCCTCTGTGGCTGCTTACCTCGGTTGCGGAGGGGAGGGCAAGGCTGTCCCAGGCCGTACCACCTGGCATCACTAGGGACCATCCCACACCGAGGGTGGTCCTTGACTCAGTAAGCCACATAGACCATCAGGAAGCTTCTTGTGAAGACAACCCCCAAGCACACGTGCCCCTGATGGTAAATCAGATGACTCACAGCTCATGAAGCAGCTTAAAAAACAGTTCCGAGATTGGTTCAAGATGGTGGAATAGAAGGACGTGCGCTCACTCTCTTTTGAGAGAGCACCAGAATCACAGCTAACTGCTGAAGGATCATCGACAGGAAGACAGTGGAACTCACCAAAAAAGATACCCCACACCCAAAGACAAAGGAGAAGCCACAATGAGACAGTGGGAGGGGCGCAATCACAATACAATCAAATCCTGTAGCGGCTGGGTGGATGACTCACAAACTGGAGAACACTTATACCACAGAAGTCCGCCCACTGCAGTAAAGGTTCTGAGCCCCACATCAGGCTTCTCAACCTGGGGGTCCGGCAACAGGAGGAGGAATTCCTAGAGAACCAGACTTTGAAGGCTAGCGGGATTTCATTGCAGGACTTCAACAGAACTGGGGGAAACAGAGACTCCACTCTTGGAGGGCACACACAAAGTAGTGTGCACATCGGGACCCAGGGGAAGGAGCACTGACCCCATAGGAGACTGAACCAGACCTATCTGCTAGTGTTGGAGGGTCTCCTGCAGAGCCGGGTGGTGGCTGTGTCTCACCGTGAGGACAAAGACACTGGCAGCAGAAGTTCTGAGAAGTACTCCTTGGTGTGAGCCCTCCCAGAGTCCGCCATTAGCCCCACCAAAGAGCCTGGGTAGGCTCCAGTGTTGGGTCACCTCAGGCCAAACAACCAACAGGGAGAGAACTCAGCCCCAGCCATCAGCAGACAAGCGGATTAAAGTTTTACTGAGCTCTGCCCACCAGAGCAACACCCAGCTCTACCCACCACCAGTCCCTCCCATCAGGAAACTTGCACAAGCCTCTTAGAAAGCCTCATCCACCAGAGCAAGAAGAAATACAATTCTGCAGCCTGTGGAACAAAAGCCACATTCACAGAAAGATAGACAAGATGGAAAGGCAGAGGGCTATGTACCAGATGAAGGAACAAGATAAAACCCCAGAAAAACAACTAAATGAATTGGAGATAGGCAACCTTCCAGAAAAAGAATTCAGAATAATGATAGTGAAGATGATCCAGGACCTCAGAAAAAGAATGGAGGCAAAGATCGAGAAGATGCAAGAAATGTTTAACAAAGATGGAGAAGAATTAAAGAACAAACAAACAAAGATGAATAATACAATAACTGCAATGAAAAATACACTAGAAGGAATCAACAGCAGAATAACTGAGGCAGAAGAACGGATAAGTGACCTGGAAGACAGAATGGTGGAATACACTGCTGAAGAACAGAATAAAGAAAAAAGAATGAAAAGAAATGAAGACAGCCTAAGAGACCTCTGGGACAACATTAACAACATTTGCATTATAGGTGTTCCCAAAGGAGAAGAGAGAAAGGACCAGAGAAATTATTTAAAGAGATTATAGTCTAAAACTTCCCTAACCTGGGAAAGGCAATAGCCACCCAAGTCCAGGAAGTGCAGAGACTCCCAGGCAGGATAAACCCAAGGAGAAACACACCAAAACACACAGTAATCAAACTGACAAAAATTAAAGACAACGAAAAATTACTGAAAGCAACAAGGGAAAAACGACAAATAACACACAAGTGAACTCCCAGAAGGTTAACAGCTGATTTCTCACCAGAAACTCTACATGCCAGAAGGGAGTGGCATGACATATTTAAAGTGATGAAAGGGAAGAACCTACAACCAAGATTACTCTACCTGGCAAGGATCACATTCAGATTCGATGGAGAAATCAAAAGTTTACAGCAAGCAAAAGCTAAGAGAATTCAGCACCACCAAACCAGCTCTACAATAAATGCTAAAGGAACTTCTCTAAGTGGGAAACACAAGAGGAGAAAAAGATCTACAAAAACAAACCCATAACAATTAAGAAAATGGTAATAGGAACATACATATCAATAATTACCTTAAACATGAATGGATTAAATGCTCCAACCAAAGGACAATGGCTCACTGAATACATACAAAAACAACACCCATATATATGCTGTCTACAAGAGACTCACATCAGACCTAGGGACACATACAGACTGAAAGTGAAGGGATGGAAAAAGATATTCCATGCAAATGGAAATCAAAAGAAAGCTGGAGTAGCAATACTCATATCAGATAAAATAGACTTTAAAATAAAGAATGTTACAAGAGACAAGGAAGGACACTACATAATGTTCAAGGGATCAATCCAAGAAGAAGATATAACAATTTTAAATATATATGCACCCAACATAGGAACACCTCAATACATAAGGCAACTGCTAACAGCTATAAAGGAGAATATCGACAGTAACACAATAATAGTGGGGGACTTTAACACCTCCCTTACACCAATGGACAGATCATCAAAACAGAAAATTAATAAGGAAACACAAGCTTTAAATGACAAAATAGACCAGAAAGATTTAACTGATATTTATAGGACATTCCATCCAAAAACAGCAGATTACATTTTCTTCTCAAGTGTGCGCAGAACATTCTCCAGGATAGATCACATCTTGTGTCACAAATCAAGCCTCAGTAAATTTAAGAAAACTGAAATCATATCAAGTATCTTTTCTGACCGCAATGCAATGAGATTAGAAATCAATTACAGGGAAAAAAATGCAAAACACACAAACACATGGAGGCTAAACAATACATTACTAAATAACCAAGAGATCACTGAAGAAATCAAAGAGGAAATCAAAAAATACCTAGAGACAAATGACAATGAAAACACAATGATCCAAAACCTATGGGATGCAGCAAAAGCAGTTCTAAGAGGGAAGTTTATAGCAATACAATGCTACCTCAAGAAACAAGAAAACTCTCAAATAAACAATCTAACCTTACACCTAAAGGAACTAGAGAAAGAAGAACAAACAAAAGCCAAAGTTAGCAGAAGGAAAGAAATCATAAAGATCAGAGCAGAAATAAATGAAATAGAAACAAAGAAAACAATAGCAAAGATCAATAAAACTAAAAGCTGGTTCTTTGAGAAGATAAACAAAATTGATAAACCATTACCTAGACTCATCAACAGAAGGAGGGAGAGGACTTAAATCAATAGAATTAGAAATGAAAATGGAGAACTTACAACAGACACCACAGAAATACAAAGCATCCTAAGAGGCTACTACAAGCAACTCTATGCCAATAAAATGGACAACCTGGAAGAAATGGAGAAATTCTTAGAAAGGTATAACCTTCCAAGAGTGAACCAGGAAGAAATAGAAAATATGAACAGATCAATCACAAGTAATGAAACTGAAACTGTAATTAAAAATCTTCCAACAAACGAAAGGCCAGGACCAGATAGCTTCACAGGTGAATTCTATAAAACATTTAGAGAGGAGCTAACACACATCTTCTCAAACTCTTCCAAAAAACTGCAGAGGAAGGAACACTCCCAAACTCATTCTATGAGGCCTCCATCACCCTGATAGCAAAACCTGATAAAGATACTACAAAAAAAGAAAATTACAGACCAATATCACTGATGAACATAGATGCAAAAATCCTCAACAAAATACTAGCCAACAGAATCCAACAACACATTAAAAGGATCATACACCATGATCAAGTGGGATTTATCCCAGGGATGCAAGGATTCTTCAATATACACAAATCAATCAATGTGATACACCATATTAACAAATTGAAGAATAAAAACTATACGATCATCTGAATAGATGCAGAAAAAGCTTTCGACAAAATTCAACACCAATTTACGATAAAAACTCTCCAGAAAGTGGGCACAGAGGGAACCTACCTCAACATAATAAAAGCTATATACGACAAACCCACAGTAAATATCATACTCAATGGTGAAAAACTGAAAGCATTTCCTCTAAGATCAGGAACAAGACAAAGATGTCCATTCTCGCCACTCTCATTCAACATAGTTTTGGAAGTCCTAGCCACAGCAGTCAGAGAAGAAAAAGGAACACAAATTGGAAAAGAAGAAGTAAAACTGTGACTGTTTGCAGATGGCATGATACTATACATAGATAATCCTAAGATGCCACCAGAAATCTACTAGAGCGAATCAATGAATTTGGTAAAGTAGCAGGATACAAAATTAATGCACAGAAATCTCTTGCATTTCTATACAGTGATGATGAAAAATCTGAAAGAGGAATTAAGGAAAGAACCCCATTTACCACTGCAACAAAAAGAATAAAATACCTAGGAATAAACCTACCTAGGGAGACAAAAGACCTGTATGTAGAAAACTGTAAGACACTGATGAAAGAAATTAAAGATGATACAAACAGATGGAGAGCTATATCATGCTTTGGATTGGAAGAATCAATACTGTGAAAATGACTATACTACCCAAAGCAATCTAAAGATTCAATGCAATCCCTATCAAATTACCAGTGGCCTTTTTTTACAGAACTAGAAGAAAAAAATCTTAAAATTTGTATGGAGACACAAAAGACCCCGAATAGCCAAAGCAGTCTTGAGGGAAAAAAACGGAGCTGTAGGAATCAGACTCCCTGACTTCAGACTATACTACAAAGCTACAGTAATCAAGACAATATGGTACTGGCACAAAAACAGAAATACAGATCAATGGAATAGGATAGAAAGCCCAGAGATAAGCCCATGCACCTATGGTCAACTAATCTATGACAAAGGAGGCAAGGATATACAATGGAGAAAGGATAGTCTCTTCAATAAGTGGTGCTGGGAAAACTGAACAGCTACATGCAAAAGAATGCAATTAGAACACTCCCTAACACTATACATAAAAATAAGCTCCAAGTGGATTAGAGACCTAAATGTAAGACTGGACACTATAAAACTCTTAGAGGAAAACAAAGGAAGAACACTCTTTGACATAAATCACAGCAAGATCTTTTTTGGTCCACCTCCTAGAGTAATGGAAATGAAAACAAAAATAAACAAATGGGACCTAATGAAACTTAAAAGCTTTTGCAAAGCAAAGGAAACTACAAACAAGACGAAAAGACAACCCTCAGAAGGGAGAAAATATTCGCAAACGAATCAATGGACAAAGGATTAATTTCCAAAATATATAAACAGTGCATGCAGCTCAACATTAAGAAAACAAACAACCAAATCCAAAAATGGGCAGAAGACCTAAATAGACATCTCTCCAAAGAAGACATACAGATGGCCAAGAAGCACGTGAAAAGCTGCTCAACATCACTCATTATTAGAGAAATGCAAATCAAAACTACAATGAGGTAGCACCTCACACCAGTTAGAATGGGCATCATCAGAAAATCTACAAACAACAAATGCTGGAGAAGGTGTGGAGAAAAGGGAACCCTCTTGCACTGTCGGTGGGAATGTAAATTGATACAGCCACTATGGAGGACAGTATGGAGGGTCCTTAAAATACTAAAAATAGAATTACCATATGACCCAGCAATCCCACTACTCGGCATATGCCCAGAGAAAACCATAATTCAAAAAGACACATGCACATCAATGTTCATTGCATCACTACTTACAATAGCCAGGACATGGAAGCAACCTAAATGCCCATCGACAGATGAATGGATAAAGAAGGTGTGGTACATATATATAAAGGAATATTACTCAGCCATAGAAAAGAATGAAATTGGGTCATTTGTAGAGATATGGGTGCATCTAGAGACTGTCATACAAAGTGAAGTAAGTTAGAAAGAGAAAAACAAGTATCGTATATTAACGCATATATGTGGAATCTAGAAAAGTGGTACAGATGAACTGGTTTGCAGGGCAGAAATAGAGACACAGTTGTAGAGAACAAACGTATGGACACCAAGTGTGGGCAAGTGGCGGGGGGTGGGGGGGGATGAACTGGGAGTTTGGGATTGACATATATACACTGATATATAGAAAATGGATAACTAATAAGAGCCTGCTGTATAAAAAAATAAATTTTAAATATTTAAAAACAAACAAAAAACAGTTCCTGACCACCAGTAGTTTCCAAATCAAACCAGTGCAAAGGTTCTTTTTTCCTAAGTGTAAATAATTATGGGGTAGTGATCCTATGACAAAGATTTGCTTCACTCTCAAAACTGTCAAGATTTAAAGCAAACAGATGGGCAGCCACTATCTGACAGTAAAGAAGAAAAATTAGCAATTAATCAGGGCTCTGTTGTCAGAATTCTCTGTTGGCCTGACCATTTGTTTAAACTGAGCCCTTGGATTCACGACTACTTGTCCATAAGTCATAATGGACCTACATTTACGTAGGTCTGATAAAAAATCACTTAGCTGCTGTTTCTTGGGAAGAACTGAATATATTTGTAAACACAAACACCTATGTTATTAGTATATAAACTAGGCAGTGATCCTACATAAGGTGATATCAAATATGTATTATTTATACAAGAGCTGAAAATACACTAACTCAGAAGCGTCCTACCAGTTTTTTGGACAGTGCATACAATACAAACTCATATTGCTCTTACGCTTCTACATGACATATGACCCATAAGTGAACAGCAAACCCAACCCGTCAGCCGTAAAACCCCAAATTCGTATCTGGATACTGGGGCCAGAATACTACAAATGTCATTAAGCTGATTAGGTTCTAGAGATGCTGTTTTCTCATAAAATAATTTGTGTAGTTGGTGGGGAGGGGGGTGTGCTTTACAGCTTTAATAAGGACAAAAGCACCTGTTCAGCTTTTCAAATTAGGAATAGCATGTAAAACATCATACTTCTGTGGACACTTAGAAACATAGGAACTTCAGTTACTTGACAATTTCAAAAACTGACTCTAAGAAAGATAAAATAACCAAAAGATCAACCTTTAGAGCACCACTTTACTTTCCCAAAGTGTCACACCTCATAGTGACACTCTTCAGAATGCCAGAATGTTTAGAAATTAATATTTAGTCCAATATCACCATTTTTATAGATGAGGAAATCAAGATCTGGCCTAGACACTGGCACTTAAAAGGGGGTGGGGTGGGACCCAAGGTCCTGAACAGGGCACTGAGCTTCTGGGAAGTAGGGCTGAAGCCCTGGCTGGCTGGGGAGGCTGCTCTGTCAGGGAGCTCAGAGCTTTGAAGGAAACTGTGCTCAAAAACGCGGACAGGGCGTTGGGGAGGAGCTGCTTCTCTGAAAGGCATAATCCAACATAAAGATATTCTGGGCATGGAAGTTGGGTTACCTTCCGAGCCTGGGGTCCTCTGGTGAAAGATGCTTCCCTGGGACGAGGGGCGGGAACAAAGCACTCGGTCACCACCTTCATCACTGGAAGGGCCAGGGAAGCAAACTCTTTTCGAAAAACACGGAACCAGACATCAAGACTAAAGGTCAATATGAGTGCAAAAGCTGTATCATCGATTCGGTTTTACACAGAACAGAAAGGAATCATCCCGACTTGCACATCTGTCTCCAGCAAACTCAAGATCCAGAAGTGAACAAGGGCTCAGAGGCCGGCTCCTCAGTGTGTACCTTACAAGGCCCTGGGAGATGATGATTCCTATTTTCAAGATGCTCCAACCCTGGGGAGAGCACGAGGGGCAGCAGATGTGCTGGTGATTTTCCGCTTGCCCCCCAACCCTGGAGATGCAATCTTGGCCTGTGTCTGTGCCCTGGCTGACCAACCTCTCTGACCCTCATTCCAGCCAGGCTCATCCAATGGGAGGCCCTGGTAGGAGAAAGCGGGATAGGAAGAAGGAGAAGTCGGAGTATTTCCTCCCATTCTCTCCTGTGGCCCCCGCCTAGGGGCCCTCATCTGTGGCCTCCCCTCTCCTGGGCTTAGCTGTAGCATTTCCTCCCTGGACCCTGCAGGCCTAGGGGGCTTCAATGCCCTCCTGGTCTCAATGCTCCTAGCTGGTCCCCTTTCACTCTTTCATTCAGTTGATCCATGTGAGTTGGAGTCTGTCTCCTGCCAGGACCACTAGGGAATAGAAGCCATGAAATAAACATGGCATCTTATACTCACTTCCACTTACTTGGAAAAATTTTATATTGAAACTGAGAGAGCAGAACAGAAATCCACATAAACCTTAAAAATAAACAGACCTTCCAAAATCTTCAAACTCCAAATACTGCTGCGTTGGCAGGTCACAGTCCTTTGGTCTCCAGAATCTTTAGTGGCAAGACAGGGAGAGGATGCTTAACTAGGTTGACTGGAAACTCCCTCAGGCTCTCCTGCTCTCTGGAATTCACTGATTGCCTGAGGGAGTCAGGGAAGGGGAGGGTCCGACCTCAGGGGAGGGGTAGACCAAGCAGAAATGTTGAGAAGAGGCACGTGACCCAGAGGAAGAAGCTGGAGGAATGACAGCATCTTTAGACCACAGCCCGTGTAGGGGAATCACTCATCCTCTGAGGACATCACGATTAGAGTCCAGTACTTTGACTGCTTTCAGAATAGAGTCGGCCTTTGGCAAAAAGTCCTGCTAGAAGGCCAACATATTTTGTTACTCAAGGGGCGGAGAAATGTATAATCCATGTTACAACACTTTTCACAAAGTCTGTGAAAATTAATTTAATATCGACTAAATAACAGATGTGGCCATACCTAAAGTGAGCACATATCAGTCATTTAAAAGAAGATTAAAACACAAGTCTATCTGATTTCTGGTAATACTGGATAAAGTAAGGGTTAACCACCATGTCTTGCCCCAAATTCCTCTCAGTTGAACCCAGAAGAGAGGAAAATGCAGGCTGTAGGGGCACATGCATAAAAGGAGACACTCCTGGGCTTCTGGGAGGGGACACAGGGCAAAGTTACCGAGTAGAAAATGAACTAGCTGGGGAGTCCTCCCCGGGCCTCTCCAAACACCCATTTCATTCAAATCCCTTTCCTCCCTCCTCGTCTCTCTCAAATATTATGTCCCTGCTAATAAGCTTTCATCAAAAATCAGGTTCTGAAGTCAAAAAACATTTGGACACTACTGGTTTAGGTTAAACACAAGTGTATATATATATATATATATATATATATATATATATATATATATATATGTGAACTGCTACTACAGACAAGTAAGGAGAAGACCACCCATATCTTTTAATACCTTCCTGATGAGTCTTCTTAAATGCACTCTTATCCAGATATAGAAGGCTTATCTTTCTCAATATCTAATCCCAAGCAGGATTATTTTATTTCTAAGCATTTAACTTTTTTAAAAAGATTAAAAAATTAAAGGAAGGCATTGAACTTTAGGAAGAACCAGAGGGCTAATCTGCTTACCTGCTGTCCCCAGCATTTGCTACGTACAGCTTCCCCAAAAGGCAAATCACGATGAGGGCTGTGCAACCACCAGATATACTGTAGGAACTCCTCTCTCGTTCGATTTGTAGGTCCTGGAGAAGAAGACAAAGTTAGTACTGGACTGTACAGGAACAAAGACTGTCTTAGCCTTGCTCCCTCGGCACAGCCCTAAGATCTGAGTACGACTCGAAGAAGGGACAAGAAAATCTTTAGTACTGGCTTTCTATCAACTGACAAGCATTTCTGGAGAGGACACTGGCATAAAACGGTCGCCTACCAGACCATGTGCGGACCAGAGACAGGAAACAAGGGAAGGCAAACAGATATAATCAGACAAAAATGAGAAGAATTAAACCAATTGTATTTAATAAATATCATGGCTTACGGAAAAGTCAGTCTTTGTATGGACAGCCTAAGCTGCTGTGGAAAACAGATGAGAGGCTAATAATGTCGAGTGCTTGGACCTGATCAATGTTTTTAACCCCAAAGTCTCCAGTAAATAAATGCCTTTACAGCTAGACGAGACAGGTGACTCGAAGGACTGTGTCCTCAATTCAACTTGGGCAGGAGTCCACCCCCGTCTTACTGATCAAAGATAGAAGCTTCTGAACTCTGAACTAATGTCCTCTTCCCAAGGCCACTAATTCACAAGAGGGACACACACGCATAGTATCAGCCAGCCGTCAGTGAGCACTTCCTCTGTGTCAGGCAGTGCGAGAAGCACTTTACCTATAGAATCGCATCTCATCCTCACAACTGTAACATTCACCTCACTGTTCAGATGCAGACAAGTGGGGAACTTGCCCACATTTACCCCGCTGGAGTCTGGATTCCAATCGGGGTCTCCTCCTCTAAAGCCTAGTATTTATTACCTGCCACCTAATGAGGTCTCCCCAAGGAAATTAAAAATAGAACCACATTCCTATAGACAGAGATGCATCATCCTCCAGACAGATGTCTTTGTGAAACGCTGTGTCAGTGACAGAAGCCAGGGTTCCCTGACCTCAGAAAAATGAGAGTCGTTAGGAAAATAAACCGAATGCTGGCCAAAATAATGGCAAATGTTCTCATCGCCATCTATTGTTGGGGCCAAGGAAGAAAGGATGAGGGTGGGGTACAGAAGAGCAGGAAACGGTGCTCTGGCTGATTCTGAGGCTGCTGTCGGCTGACCCAGGGCCAGGGCCCGTTTGTGATGCTTAGAAACCCACAGAATTAGAACTCAGCTGCTTCAGCCAGCCTCCTGATGGGAAGCGGAGATAATTCAGTAATCCAGCATTTATCGGCAGCTGCCGTGCTCCAGAGGCCAGAGGCGGTAACACAAAGTCAGAGAAATCACCAAGGAGAAGCTGGAAACAGGAGAAGAGCCCGAGCTTTGAAAACAGATTAAGAACACAGTATTGGTCAAAATGTAAGGAGGGGAAAAGTACGAAGACAAGACCTGGGAGAAACTAACATACTGGGAATGAACTGAGTAAAGGTTAAGGGCCGGTGGAGGTGGGGGGGGGGGGGGCGGGAGGCGGGGAAGCTGAGGAACCATCGGGAGGGGTAAGAATGAGTGTACTATATGGGCCGTGATGGTTTAGAAGCAGGTGAAGAAAAATTCCAAAAAGGGGTTGAGTGAATGACAACATCAAGTGGGTCAAGCACGAGGACCACCCCCAAAGACCACACTGAATTTTAAAAATTTATTTACAATCTCTGTATAAATTAGCTTAAAGGGGCTGTCATGAGGATTAAATTAGACGGCGTAGATGAGGGGCTTCGGAGACCAGCTAGCTTCTCCCCACAGCCTGGATCCCATGACTGAGAGCAGAGACCTTTCTTGCTCAGTGCTGGATCCTCAACACCCACGTTGGGCCAAGTAAAACGTAATTTAATAAATATCTATTCAATGGGCAAATAAAGAAATACATGATAAAACGCCTGGGTTTCCAGTTATCTCCCCACCATTTTACCTCTGCCTTAACATGAGACATGTGTCCCACCATTCATAAGTGAAAAGCTTACAACATGCATAAACACTCACTGAGATAATAATTAAGCAGGAACCCAGGCTTCCAATAACACGCAGTCAATTGACAGGAATGCATGAATGGTTCTTAGAACCCAAGCAGGGATGGCAGGAGGCTGGAGGGTGACACGGGAGGAGGGACACACGTCAGCAGGGAAAGACCATCACAAGAAAGTGACAGACGGGAAAGAAAACATCAAGACGTGAGAAGTTCCGTCTGTTGAATCTCCAAACAGTGCATCAAAACAGAACCAACAACTCTATTCACAAAGGAGTTTGCGGGTAGGTTTATGCAATTTTTTTGCATTTAAATAAATAAAATAAAGTTGATATTATGATAGATATATATTTCATCAAATTAATATAGAAACTGGTATATAAAGCCCACACTCCATACTAACATTTTTAATACACTGGGAAGAACTGCTCTAGCTACAGAAACTATCCTTTCACATCCAGAATCACTATTTGTTTGAATACCTAAAGTCTGAATGAAAGGCAGTTTTGAGTAAAAATCCTTTAAGCACCCAACTGCTTACGGACTGGAGTGTGAATGATGCTTGACAGACTTAAACCATTGGTGCGATCCAAAAAGTAGAGTCCACGTGAAAGAGCCGCCCACGTCAAAGAATTCCTCTGGGACTCAGACAAACAAGTTTATTCTGCATCGTACGTGCCTTACTTATCATGGTTTACATCACCAGAAAATCTGATTATAAAATTATTTCATCTTTTAAAAAAATATCAAGATAGAGTGTTTGACACTAAGATTTTTCTGCTACAGCAGAGTTCACATTTGCCTTTCATTTAGGGGGAAACATTCCAGTTAGCCTGCCCATTGAATGCCTTGTTATGACATTAATAGCGTGAGTCAGTATTTTTTTCTAATTGATTTCATCATTTCTTTCATCTTTTCCTACCTTCCCTCTGCAGTTCCCCAGCATAAGGAATGCAAATTTGGCAACATTTCCACATAAACAGTGGACCAAAGTCTAGCTATTTTTTATACAAGAAACTCTGCTAACAGGCTCATGCTTTCATCACCTCCCGCCTCTGCGTGCTAATAGACATATGCGTGTGCGCTCAGACGCACACTTTAATTACATGTGTGCTCTCTGGGATCACAGTGAAAGGATTTGAAAGATGTGTTTCCACAGACTTCATCCGCCCTGTAGGATTCACTGACATGAAAATACGCTCTTTTATTTCTTCTTCTAAAACTGGGTGTAACTAGAACATATTCTAAAAATAATTGCTTCCCCCTCCCCTCCCTAGAAGACAAAATAGCACATTTTTTTCCTACACCACCTACTCCTCTTTAAAAGATGCTTCACAAAATCTTAGTACTAAAAGGAACATTAAAGGACCATCTGGGTGGTCCTTCTACTACCAGATCAAACATGATAAATGAAGTCAATAAAGATATATTTACTGTTGAATTAACTACCTAATTTCTTAAAACTCTTAACTTTTCCAGTTAGCTTAAGCTTCTCACACTCTACATTTAAAATTAAAAAATGTATCCCTCAAGAAGTTTGGGTACTTTTTTCAAAAGATTAAGGAAATCATGAAAAACTGCCCACTGCTTGTGCAAAGACCGATTTGGAATATCTCCCCCATTTTAGCTGCCATGAACCTCAAGACATAAGTCTAGAATAAATTACCAGCAAAACACATGCACATACTATCATTCCTTTTCAAGTATGACCTAAAAGGATCAACTTAAGTGACTCAGAAGATTCCATTAACAAGATAATTGATTTATCTGTTCAATCAAGAGTCCCTCTCAAGGCTGCTTTCTACCTAGCAGAACTGATTTATCCTGTGTTGCATCTGTCTAAATATTACATTTAAGCAAGGATTATCTCTAAATCAAAGAATGGATCCAATTTTTAAGACTTGGGATTGTATTTTGCTCCTTTTTGTTGCAAGGAAGAATGAGAGCAGTGAAGGGAAAAAAGAATGTGTGTGAAAGGAGACTAATTCAGCAGGAAAGAATTGCAAGAAAGAAAATATATTTTTCGGGATCACTGTAATTTGGTTCTAAAGTCCCACAGATGACGCAGCTCCAGGATCATTGTTTGTTTCCTACCAATTTCAGGTCGCAAAAGGAAAGCAATATCAAACACCAGAAGGCAGCGAGTGTTGGGTGGTTTCAATAGGACCTGGCACCTCCCCCTAGCTGGGTTAAAACATGGTTATGAGCACATTGCTAATAGCGTCAGTCACAAATAATAAGATTCTGCATGGTTTTAGTATCTGGGCCTGATTTCGGTTTATTCTGAGAAGCCAATCTGTCAGCCAGGCAACGGGGAAGGGACAAACCAGCGCTGCCTAATATCGCCACCTGCTGGCTGTTGGTGGAATCACATGCTCATTCCTTCTCGGAAGAACTTCCTGTTCTACTAAAAACAAAGACAAAACAAAAACAAAAAGCCTCTAGCTTAAATACAGACAGACCAACAGGTCCACTTACCATTACTATTCTAATTCTCAAAACCATTAAAATTTATAAACTATAAATTAGCTTTGCATTCGTCCTCCTTTTTCACCATCGTGTCACCATATGGTTTTTACCGACAAAGCCAAGCTGAGTGGTATTTCCAACCATTTACTCAGTGACAGTAAGATGTATGCTAGTTTTACAAGTTAAAATGTTGCCATTTTTCTCCCTTCGTAACAATCAAACCTCCAAAACATTCTTCACTGTGGTGAGGAATCTATACCCACACTGAAAAGGAAATAGGACAGAATTTTGAGATCCTCCTGCCTGTGTCTATAACTCAATTCCTGTAGGTAAAAAAGGTCATCACTGCTGACTTGCTTCTGATTCCTAGGAGGGCAAAGGTCTCCTGCAACTATACCAACAATGGAAGTGACTTCTTACATGACTCCCCTGTTTTTGGAGGGTATGGAAGTAGGAAGGAGACTGACATCAGGACTTAGAAGACATTTATCTTCTTCGTATCTGTCATCTTGAGCCAAGCAACCACCTAAACATAATAGGTGACAAAACTTAGCTGCAGAAGTAGGCATTGTTACAAAGTGTAGTTGGGAAGCAGAAATGAAGTCAGTCAGAAAGTTCCTGAGATCCTGGTCCTCTTGGAAGCGAGGGTTCATTTTCCACGGTGGACACAGGAGGAGCTGGCCACGCAGCCTTCACTCCGAAGGGAGATCCAAGATGAGATACAATAGGGGACCACAGGGCAGACCCACTTCTGCCAGCATGGATCAGAGGCCCGTGGTCAGAGGTCACCTCCTCACAAGCCACGTACTGTGCCAGACAACCCCAGGATCAAAGAGAAGAGGAAAAACAGTGCCTTCAAAGAGGCTTAACAGTATTTGATGAAACTTACCATCTCCTCTGGTCCACAGCGTTTCCCCCCCCACTTCTGTTAGTCTTTATTTTTCGATGGGTACCTACTTTTTCCTAGAAATAGGTACTATTTATTCTGGTCTGGTGTTTCTGAATCTTTTTATCCAATTTTCTCTTTCAGATAGATATGAACATTTCACTTAATGTCACTCAGAACATTAAAACAAATGAGATACTATCTATCTCTGTGTTCGTATAATGTGATGACAAATACCCCCAGATACAAAATCCAATGTTTTCCTTCTAGACCCCCATGGTGTCTAGAAGAATGCTGGTTATAAAATATAAGCAATTGAGGGCTTCCCTGGTGGCGCAGTGGTTGAGAGTCCACCTGCCAATGCAGGGGACACGGGCTCGTGCCCCGGTCCAGGAAGATCCCACATGCCGCGGAGCAGCTGGGCCCGTGAGCCATGGCCGCGGAGCCTGTGCTCCGCAGTGGGAGAGGCCACAATAGTGAGAGGCCTGCGTACCGCAAAAAAAAAAAAAAAAATATATATATATATATATATATATATATATATATATATATATATAAAAGTAATTGAAAAGGGCACTGGTGGGAGGTGGGGAGAAAGGAATGACCTCTGATTCTACTTTGCTGAACTGTCATAAATAAGGCAAAACCCCAAACGAAAGGCAAGCTTTGCCTTTAAAGATATTATGTTACATTCTGAATCTCAGGAGGGATAGCTGCAAATATGTCATCAGTGTGGCAAATTTGAGGCTTAGATGCTAGGCATGGGGAATTTTTAGGGATTGAAAGTGCAGGAGAAAGCAAGAGAGCCACAAAGCTGAAATGACTGAATCTTATTCAATATTGAGTTTTCCTATTACAGGAGATCAGAATGGCATAAAACCTGCAATACCTAAAGAACACCTAGAAAGTTAGAAAGTAGCTGGCTGTTGTGAGGAAAAAAATTAAGAATGGCCGGGAGATTCCAAACCTGCTCCCCTCGGAAAAGTCTAAAGGAGGAACCATCAAGGTCAGGCCAACAGAATAAGGAAATCAGCTGTGTGTTGAGCATTTCAAACCAAAGTTTACCTTTAAACGCTGACTCTCAAAACCTAATAGCGAGAAAGGGTGGAAAGAAAAAGTATTTTTTATGAGTTGACAATGGCCTTCCGTAGTATGCTGTATAATTTCTCTGTTGTAAGTTCTGAAGCTCAACCCAAGCTATTTAATGGCTAAGTCAGGCACTTTTCTGTGACGCTGGAGTAGATTTTTCCTGAAGTCCCTGAAGAAGCAAAGAAAAAAACTAGAGCATCTCTATAATTAGGGTAAACATATGACATCATCCAGATAGGGACACTTGTGAGAGTAAAAGGGGACAGTATTAATAACTATTCTGGGCCAACAGGCATCAGCTGGCTCAGTCCCCAGCCGTGCAGGAGGTAGGGCCACACTGCCAAGAACCAGGAGAACCAAGGAATGATGAGTATTCTCCCTTAATAAGTCCAAGCACATGGTGCAAAGCCCAGGTAGCAGGCACGCCGGGGGCTAGACAGACAATCTGGGAAAAACGTTAAGTGTGAAGAAGAAGCTATAGGGTGGGGTGGATTAGAAAAGAACAGAATGGCTTAAGGCCCAAAATCCATATTACGGCACAGCAAGTCATCCACAGGCTGGTTACAGATGGCCTCTCCAAGTCACCTTACAGCATCCCTACCCTTGAAATCTGCATCTAACCATGGCGGACGTCAGCTCGCTGCCGTCGGCCCATCTGGGTTCCCTCCGTGATGTGGGTCTTCACACAAACGGCTGTCTCTGCCCAGAGCACTCTCCCAGCTCCCACGTTCTGTCTGCTTTCTCCCGACTCTCTGACAGCACTGCTTCTCCAGGGAACCCTACTTCATCTCTTTATCAGATTCCTACCTACTCTGCATTTCTTCTCTCGAGGCCCTTCCCATTTATAGTTTATCTGTTTAATATCTGTCTTTGCCTAATTTCTTCCATGCTTTTTTCCCAGCTAGCCCTGGCTTAGAGTTAGTTCTCAACCAATATTTATGAATTGAGTGAATTACACAGGAAAGCGAAGTGATCTTTTCGCTGGCAACCAAGTGTCCAAGAAAGATTTTTGGTAATGAATCAGCTAGTGAAAAGTTATTAAAAATTTAAAAAACAAGAATGCGGCTCTTTACTAAGTATTTTTCTGAATGAGCCTCTCAAGTACAGTAGGTGCTAGGAACCCTGCACCACTAATGGGCAGAAACAGTCTGAGATCGCTGTGGAGGCTTGACTCAATGTGACATTGGCCTCTAGTGGATGAAGTGGAGAATACAGCAGTGCGAAGTAAAAGATACCTCATAGTACTAGCAATTACCGAAGGAAATAAAAAAGCCAAAATTTCTTCTGCTTTTTTCACTTCTGTCATGTAAACTGACTTCTTCTCCCATTAGGGGGAAGGTCCACTGTCAAATTGTTACCTCAATTCAATATTTAGCTTTCTGAGAATCCATGTTTAGAAACAGCTATTCACATCGGAGCCTTCATGACAGAGGGAGATTTTTATACCAAGCCCAAGGAGGAGTCCATTTTTCTAACCTTGATTCCTTTTTTTCCTAAATAATCTTTTCTTGCCTCCTGGTGTTCTTCTTGGGATTGAAGGCTACCAGATACTCCTGACATGGAGGTGCGTTTTAAACCACCTGCTACTCAAAAGGGTAAAGATGTGACAAGGAGAGAAACGTTGGAACCAAATGAGCTAAAGCGAGGAGAGACTGCAAATTAGAGGCATGAGTATATGAACAATTCTCTGCCTTGTAAACAAATCAGATGATGCTGTTTAATATTATTTACTTTTCTCCTCTCATTAGCACTCAACCTGACATCGTGAGATCCTGGAATGTGCACGGGGTGTACATTCAATTCTGCAGAGATGCTTCTAGCTGCTCCTGCTCTACCTAAGAGCTTGTCATCACTTTTTAATCTCCAGGTTATAAGGACACTACTGCCCACTCACCTTACTCTAGTCCCTATAACATCTCTACATATCTCCTACTGTATCTGCATGCACGATGCTGCTCAGGAGAGAAAATCTTTGGAACCCAAATAGTTGCCTCAGTATAAGTGAGCTCAAGGGGGTGGCAGAGAAGAGACCTTCTGTGTGCATTCTCGCCGGGCAGAGGGACAAGCAGGGGACACCGGGAGGGCAGCTTAGTGTGTTCTCAGGAGGCAGGCTGAATCCCCTGATCAGATATATTCAAATTTAAATGTACAAACAAATCCACGTTCCCAAGTAAAACAAAGAATTCTTGGATACTGGCTCCTACTTGCTTTAAGCAGTGGGGACCACACTGCCAATCATGGTAAAACAGCTGTTCTCAGATTAGATCTGTACAGCAAGCGTACTTCTGAACACTTTACTAAAAGCTCCATTTCCCCAAACACCTGGAATTCGTGTACATACGTGTAAAACAGATGGCAACCGAGCTCACAGTTTCAATTAAGTTCAATCCTACCAGCTGGCATCCCTAAGAGTTGGCAGAAAGAGAAGCAATACGCGTCCATTTAATAAGCCTATCACCTCATTCACTATCCCTCTTCCATCTTCTTTTACACCTTTGCCGGCACGGGAGGCTAGAACTCTCCTGCTGCCCACTTCTTTTGAGAATGGAAGCCCTGCTGTAAAAGGAGCAGAGGGAGGGGACCATGCAGCAAGTGGACAGGTCAGAGACATGCCCCTCCAGGGAACTTTCTAAGAAACAAGTATGTGGCTTAAGTGACCACCCGGGCCCCTGCTGCCCTAGAGTCTTCAGTGATACCTACCATTTCCTTGAATGCACTTTCAAGAGCCCCGATGACGAGGCACTCGTGCGGGATCTTCTTCTCGGTGAAGAAGCGCGTGGGCGGGGTGCTGGGGGAGCCGGGGGCGCCCACGCCTCCGCGGAGCGAGGCCGCGCGGGTCAGAGTCCGGCTGTTCGCGGGTGTGTGGTCGGGCTCCTCGCCCAGGCAGGTGGGCGGCAGCACGGCCGAGTTCTTCAGGATCTCCACGATGTCCTGCAGCTGCTCCGTGACGTGGTGCTGCAGCAGGCGGGATGCCACCACAGCAGCCCCGGACCCCGCGTGACCGTCAAACAGCGACCAGTAGTGGCAGGAAACGCCTTCTGATTCCTGCGGGAGGAGGGCGACAAGGAAGAGTGAGAAACGCAGTGGCCACTGCCCCAGGGTGAGGGCGTGACACCTCCAGGGGTCAGCGCGTCCATCTGGTTGTCTGTCTGCAAACAACTGGGTCAAAACCGAGCAAAACACTTAGGGAAGGGTCCCCAGATTCATCGCTGATGTTACCACCACCCCAGGGAGAAAGTGGTCCCTGCCTGTCCACCCAGGGCAGGAGTCCAAGTCACCACCCCCTCAGTTGGGGTGAGATCTACTTTAATTTGATGTGCAGAAGTGAGAGGTAAAACTCCATGCAAACAGGTAGGTCTTTACAGTTTTAACAGCTAACCCCTCACCTCCCTTCTGCTGCAGCCCCCAAGCAGGTTTGACCTGGAGTCTCTGGAAGAAGTTAGGACTTTTTTACAGATTCTTCAAGGGGAGATAAATAGACCCATTTTCGCCTCATAGGGCATTTACACTCTCAGATAATTGCCCCATCTGCTTATGTCTACATCCCGAATTTGTGGAACATGTTTTTCCCTTGAACACCCAGTCTAGTCCACCCTTCACAAGATGCAGTCAACTCAAATCTCCTCTTCATGTTTCCTACTCCCCTCAGTTTTCCAGCTGTCACTCAGCATCTTGGCTTCCTCTTCCTACCCTAAAGCTACGTGCAGCCCATGTTCCCTCATCTACCACAGATCTTGTACCTGCTGGTTGATTCTGAGACTATTTCAAGATGAACACTTTTAAAAACCATGTTTGAATCACATATGCCTAAGATGATAGTAGCTATGGGGGGGGGGGGGGGAAAGCAGCTCAATTATGGTGTAGCTAGAGGGATAAGATATTAAATACTGAGATTAAATAGGTAAGGTGCATATAACATCCACTACTGACAAGTAGGCTTATCTAGCCTGCAGCAATAAATGTTGAATTCTTTTTTTTTAGTTGAAGCCATTATATAAAGTTCTTTTGGTCTATCTTACTTTTTTAATTGAAAGTATTTGACCTATAACATTGTATAAATTTAAGGTGTACAACATGCTTATTTCATACATTTGTATATTGTGATATAGTTGTCATCATAGCAATAGCTAGCATCTCTATAACTGTGGGTTTCTGTGGTTAGAATAATTAAGATCTAATCTCCTATCAAGTTTGATTATTATAATACAATATTGTTGTCTACGTTATGTTCACTGTACTGTGCATTATATCTCTAGGACTTTTTTACGACTCCTTGCAAGTTTGTCCTTTTATCCAACATTTCTCCTTATCCCCCCCACCCTCCAGTCCCTGGTAACCACCATTTTGGTCCATCTTAGAATGATGCTGGAAGATACTGTGTACTTAGGGTGACATATGCCATTACTCTATTTATGCCCTTTAAAACTTTGTTTTTACTCGATTCTGTGCTAGATGCTTAGAGATAAAATAGTCTTCTTTTTTGTTTTTTGTCAACAAATATTTACTGAGCACTCTTTCTGTGACAGGCACAAAAGTAGGCAGTGGGGATGAAAGACTAGATGAAAGATACAGAGACAGGGTCTGATTTTAAGAATCCAGTGGAGGAGACAGACACTGATCAAATAATCACACAAGTTAATGTAAGATCATAATTCTGGTGAGGGGACAAAGTGCTGTGAGGCCAGCCTGCAAAGGGGCATATTGGAGGCTTCCTGAGCACATGAGGACCAGGCTGAGGACCACTGGAAATTCACAAGATAAAGAGGGGAAAGGAGGGAACACCAGGCAGCAGCAACAGCAGGTGCAAAGGCTCCGTGGTAGAAGGTGTGTGATGGTCAAGAGGAGACTGGACCATGGCCATGTGGCTGAATAGGGGACAGAGGCAGGAAAGGAGGGAGATGACATGAGACTGGAGAAGGAGGTAGTAGTTGGACCACTCAGTCCTTCCAAGACTTATGAAGGATCTTGGCTTTAGCTTAAGAGTAACAGAAAGCCATTGACTGAAGTGGGAGTTAGAAAACTGATTTGTATTTTTAAAAGATTTGTATTTTTAAATCATTTTTATTTGTATTTTTAAAAGATCATTCAAGCTAAAGGTGAGAAGATGGCGGTGGGAAGACGCAGAGTTCGCGTCACCCCACAACTGCCAGACGCTGGTGGGGAACCCCGATGCCCAAGGAGATGGGAAGAACCCCCAATCGAACCGGTAGGACATGGGGGGACTGAAGGGGGAGGAGAAGTGGAGGCTGGACAGGAGCGGTGCCCCTGAGGTGTGTCTGAGAGCGGGGAGGGGTTCTGGGAGCCCTCCAGTGCCTGGAGGGACCCTCAGGGGCTTGGATCAGGGTGGAGCGCACCCAGCGTTTCCCCTGCCCAACTGGCTGGGGAAGTCTGCCCAGCTCTCAGGCCGGGTCCTGTGCCCTCAGAAGTCCCCTCTGGACCGGGTTGGTCCTGGGGGCATAGCAGAGAGGCCGGGAGAGAACAGGAGAGGCAGGCGGAGGGGCCCTCTGGGACCCAAGGAGCAGGAGAGGCGCAGAGGATGTTTGCCCCACCCACTTGGGCCCAGGGAGCCTGCTGAGCTCCTAGGCTGGTCCCCCGGCCCTCCAAAGCCCCCTCCAGGCCGCACAGGCCCTGGGGGCATAAGAGGGAGGCCAGGAAGACCAGGAGAGGTAGGTGGGAGGGGACCTCTGGGACCAGAGGATCAGGAGACGAGGGCATTTGCCCCACCCACTCGAGCCCAGGAAGCCTGCTGGGCTCCCAGGTGAGGTCCGCTGCCCTCTGAGACCAGAGGCAGGAGGCAAGCCTGGGCCCCTTCTGTTGAGGCTAAGCCCCACCCCCCACAGTTCCCAGGGCCTTTTCCAGCCCTGTGGGTCCTAAGCATAGGCCCCGCCCACCACCCAAATCTCTCCCTAGCTTAGGCCCCGCCCTCCACAGCCAAGGCCTTTTCTACCTCATTTTTTTTTTCTCCTCCCCTTTTTACTACTGTGGTTCTGTTTTACCTTCGGGTTGTTATTTCATCTACATTTTTATTTTTATATTTTTTCTAACATGTCTGTTAGTTTCCTCATCTAACTTTATTTTTTACTTTGTTATTGTTCTCCTTTTTTTTTTTCTTTTTTGCCACCCTGTGCAGCTTGCGGCATCTTGGTTCATGAGCCGGGGGTTGGGCCAAAGCTCCTGCAGTGGGAGCTCTAAGTCTGAACCACTGGACTAACAGACCCCAGGGAATATTCATCGGAGTGAGGTCTCCCAGAGGTCCTCATCTCAGCACCAAGACCCAGTTCTAACCAATAGCCTACAAACTCCAGTATTGGAAGCCTCAGGCCCAACAACCAGTCAGACAGGGACACAATCCCACTCATTAAAAAACGTAAAAAAAAAAAAAAAAGGGACAGCAAAAAAATATGTTACAGTTGAAGGAGCAAGGTAAAAACCTATAAGACCAAATAAATGAAGAGGAAATACGCAATCTACCTGAAAAAGAATTCAGAGTAATGATAGTAAAGATGATCCAGAATCTTGGAAATAGAATGGAGGCATGGATTGAGAAAATACAAGAAATGTTTAACAAAGCTCTAGAAGAACTAAAGAACAAACAGAGATGAACCACACAATAACTGAAATGAAAAACATACTAGAAGGAATCAATAACAGAATAACTGGGGCAGAAGAACGAATGAGTGACCTGGCAGACAAAATGGTGGAAATAACTGCTGAGGAGCAGTTATAAAGGAAAAAGAATGAAAAGAATTGAGGACAGTCTCAGAGACCTCCGGGACAACACTAAACGCACCAACATTCGAATCACAGGGGTCCCAGAAGAAGAAGAGAAAAAGAAAGGGTCGGAGAACCTGCTGTATAGAAAATTTTTAATGTAAATTTAAAAAAAAAGAAAAAGAAAAAGAAAGGGTCTGAGAAAATATTTGAACAGATTACAGTGGAAAACTTCCCTAACATGGCAAAAGAAATAGTCACCCAAGTCCAGGGAGCACAGACAGTCCCATACGGGATAAAACACACCAAGACACATATTAATCAAACTAACAAAAATTAAGTTCAAAGAAAAAATATTAAAAGCAGCAAGGGAAAAACAAAAGATAACATACAAAGGAATCCTCATAAGGTTATAAGCTGATTTTTCAGAAGAAACTCTGCAGGCCAGAAGGGAGTGGCAGGATATACTTAAAGTGATGAAAGAGAAAAACCTACACCCAAGATTACTCTGCCCAGCAAGGATCTCATTCAGATTTGATGGAGAACTCAAAAGCTTTTCAGACAAGCAAAAGCTAAGAAAATTCAGCACCACCAAACCAGATTTACAATAACTGCTAAACTTCTCTAGGCAGGAAACACAAGAGAAGAAAAAGACCCACAAAAACAAACCCAAAACAATTAAGAAAATGGTAATATGAACATACATATCGATAATAACCTTGAATGTAAATGGATTAAATGCCCCAACCAAAAGACACAGACTGGCTGAATGGACAAAAAAACAAGACCCATATATATGCCGTCTACGAGAAACCCACTTCAGACCTAGGGACACATACAGACTGAAAGTGAAGGGATGGAAAAAGATATTCCATGCAAATGGAAATCAAAAGAAAGCTGGAGTAGCAATACCTGTATCAGATAAAATAGACTTTAAAATAAAGACTGTTAACAAGAGATAAGGAAGGACACTACACAGTGATCAAGGGATCAATCCAAGAAAAAGATATAACAATTATAAATGTTTATACACCTAAAACAGGAGCACCTCAATACATAAGGCAAATGCTAACAACCATGAAAGGGGGAATCAACAGTAACACAGTAATAGTAGGGGACATTAATACCCCACTTACACCAATGGACAGATCATCCAAACAGAAAATAAACAAGGAAACACAAGCTTTAAATGACACAATAGACCAGATAGATTTAACTGATATTTATAGAACATTCCACCCAAAAGTGGCAGAGTACACTTTCTTCTCAAGCGCACATGGAACATTCTCCAGGATGGATCACATCTTGGGTCACAAATCAAGCCTCAGAAAATTTAAGAAAATTGAAATCATATCCAGCATCTTTTCTGACCACAATGCTATGAGACTGGAAAACAATTATAGGAAAAAAACTGTAAAAACCACAAATACATGGAGCCTAAACAGTGCACTACTAAATAACCAAGAGATCACTGAAGAAATCAAAGAAGAAATAAAAAAATACATAGAAACAAATGACAATGAAAACTCAATGACCTAAAACCTATGGGATGCAGCAAAAGCAGTTTTAAGATGGAAGCTATAGCAATTCAATCTCACCTCAAGAAACAAGAAAAATCTCAAATAAACAATCTAACACTACACCTAAAGCAACTAGAGAAAGAGAACAAAGAAAACCCAAAGTTAGAAGGAAAGAAATCATAAAGATCAGAGAAGAAATAAATGAAATAGAAATGAAGAAAACAATAGCAAAGATCAATAATACTAAAATCTAGTTCTTTGAGAAAATAAACAAAATTGACAAACTCTTACCCAGACTCATCAAGAAAAAAAGGGAGAGGACATAAACCAATAAAATTAGAAATGAAAACGGAGAAATCACAACTGACACCACAGAAATACAAAGGATTATAAGAGACTACTACAAACAACTATATGCCAATAAAATTGACAACCATGAACAAATGGACAAATTTTAGGTACAATTTTCCAAGACAGAACTAGGAAGATTAGAAAATATAAACAGACCTATCACAAGTAATGAAATTGAAACTGTAAGTAAAAATCTTCCAACAAACAAAACTCCAGGACCAGATGGCTTCACAGGCGAATTCTAACAAACATTTAGAGAAGAGCTAACACCAATCCTTCTCAAAGTCTTCCAAAAAACTGCAGACGGAAGAACACTCCCAAATTCATTCTACGAGGCCACCACCACCCTGATACCAAAACCAGACAAAGATATCACAAAGAAAAGAAAATTATAGACCAATATCACTTATGAACATAGATGCCAAAATCCTGAATAAAATACTAGCAAACAGAATCCAACAACATATTAAAAGGATCATACACCATGATCAAGGCGGATTTATCCCAGGGATGCAAAGATTCTTCAATATACACAAATCAATCAATGTGATATACCATATTAACAAATTAAGGAATAAAAACCATATGATCATCTCAAGAGATGCAGAAAAAGCTTCTGACAAAATTCAACACCCACTTATGATAAAAACTCTCCAGAAAGTGGGCTTAGAGGGAACCTACCTCAACATAATAAAGGCCATATATGACAAACCCACAACAAGCATCATTCTCAATGGTGAAAAACTGAAAGCATTTCCACTAAGATTAGGAACAAGACAAGGATATCCACTCTCGCCACTCTTACTCAACATAGTTTTGGAAGTCCTAGCCATGGCCATCAGAGAAGAAAAAGAAACAAAAGGGATACAAATTGGAAAAGAAGAAGTAAAACTGTCACTGTTTGTAGATGAGATGATACTATACATAGAAAATCGTACTAAAGGCCATATATGACAAACCCACAACAAGCATCATTCTCAATGGTGAAAACTGAAGGCATTTCCACTAAGATCAGGAACAAGACAAGGATGTCCACTCTCGCCACTCTTATTCAACATAGTTTTGGAAGTCCTAGCCACAGCAATCAGAGAAGAAAAAGAAATAAAAGGAATACAAATTGGAACAGAAGAAGTAAAACTGTCAGTGTTTGCAGACGACATGATACTATACACAGAAAATCCTAAAGATGCCACCAAAAAGCTACTAGAACTAATCAATGAATTTGGTAAGGTTGCAGGATACAAAACTAATGCACAGAAATCTCTGGCATTCCTATACACTAACAAGGAAAAATGAGAAAGAGAAATTAAGGAAACAATCCCATTTGCCATCGCAACAAGAAGAATAAAATACCTAGGAATAAACCTATCTTAAGGAGGCGAAAGACCTGTACTCAGAAAACTATAAAACACTGATGAGAGAAATCAAAGATGACACAGACGGAGAAATATACCAATCAATATGGTGAAGAATCAATATGGTGAAAATGACTATACTACCCAAAGCAATCTACAGATTCAACGCAATCCCTATCAAACTACCAATGGCATTTTTCACAGAATTAGAACAAAAATTTTACAATTCATATGGAAACACAAAAGACCTCAAATAGCCAAAGCAATCTTGAGGAAGAAAAATGGACCTGGACAAATCAGGCTCCCCAACTTCAAACTATATTACAAAGCTACAGTAATCAAGACACTATGGTAGTGGCACAAGAACAGAAATATAAATCAATGGTACAGGATAGAAAGCCCAGAGATAAACCCACGCACATATGGTCACCTAATTTATGACAACGGAAGAAGGACATACAATGGAGAAAGACAGCCTCTTCAATAGTGCTGGGAAAACTGAACAGCTACATGTAGAAGAATGAAATTAGAACACTACCCAACACAATACACAAATATAAACTCAAAATGGATTAAAGACCTAAATATAAGACAGGACACTAAAACTCGTAGAGAAAAACACAGGAAAAACACTCTTTGACATAAACCACAGCAAGATCTTTTCTGACCCATCTCCTAGAGTAATGGAAATAAAAACAAAAATAAACAAATGGGACCTAATTAACTTTAAAGCTTTTGCACAGCAAAGGAAACCATTAACAAGATGAAAAGACAACCCTCAGGATGGGAGAAAATATTTGCAAATTAAACAACGGACAAAGGGTTAATCTCCAAAATATATAAACAGCTCATGGAGCTCAATACCAAAAAAACAAACAATTCAATTAAAAAATGGGCAGAAGACCTAAATAGACATTTCACCAGAGAAGACATACAGATGGCCAAAGGCATATGAAAAGATGTTCAACATCACTAATTATCAGAGAAATGCAAATCAAAACTACAATGAAAATGGTCAGAATGGCCATTATGAAAAAATGTATAAACAATAAATGCTGGAAAGGGTGTGCTGAAAAGGGAACCCTCCTGCACTGCTGGTGGGAATGTAAATTGATACAACCACTACAGAGAAGAGTATGGAGGTTCCTTAAAAAACTAAAAATAGAAATACCATATCCCACTACTGGGCATATACCCTGAGAAAATCATAATTCAAAAAGAGTCATGTACCGGGCTTCCCTGGTGGCACAGTGGTTGAGAGTCTGCCTGCCAATGCAGGGAACACGGGTTCGTGACCCAGTCCGGGAAGATCCCACATGCTGCGGAGCAGCTGGGCCTGTAAGCCATGGTCGCTGAGCCTGCGCGTCCGGAGCCTGTGCTCCACAACTGGAGAGGCCCGCATACCGCAAAAAAAAAAAAAAAAAAAAAAAAAAAAGAGCCATGTACCACAATGGTCCTTGCAGCTCTATTTACAATAGCCAGGACATGGAAGCAACCTAAGTGTCCACTGACAGATGAATGGATAAAGAAGATGTGACACATATATACAATGGAATATTACTCAACCATAAAAGGAAAGGAAATTAGTTATTTGTAGTGAGGTGGATGGACCTAGAGTCTGTCATACAGAGTGAAGTTAAGTCAGAAACAGGAAAACAAATACCGTATGCTAACAGTTATATATGGAATCTAAAAAAAAAAAAAATGGTTCTGAAGAAGCTAGGGCCAGGAGAGCAATAAAGACGCAGGCATAGAGAATGGACTTGAGGACACAGGGAGAGGGAAAGGTAAGCTGGGACGAAGTGAGAGAGTGGCATGGACATACATACACTACCAAATGTAAAATAGCTAGTGGGAAGCAGCCGCATAGCACAGGGAGATCAGCTCGGTGCTTTGTGACCAGCTAGAGGGGTGGGATAGGGAGGGTAGGAGGGAGACACAAGAGAGAGGGGATAAGGGGATATATGTATGCATATGGCTGATTCACTTTGTTGCACAACAGAAGCTAACACAATATTGTGAAGCAATTATACTCCAATAAAGATTAAAAAAAAAATAAGGTCATTCAAGATACGCTGCGAGGATTAGGACAGAATAAAGGGTGAAAGTGAGGATGTCAGTTAGGAGGTAACTAGCACCCTAATAAGACACTCCATCAAATCCAGGCAGGAAGAAACACTTATGAATGACTAAAAGCACCATAAAGAGAAGGAACAAGCACATTATCTCAGAGGAAAGTTAAGTGGAAAAAACAATGACCAAAGGATTAGAAGATCTGGACTCAAATGGCATCTTCAATACCAATCAGCTGTTTGGGAGACAGAGCAAGGAGAGGAAGGCAGTCCAGGCCCTGGACCCTGTCTGGGTCACTCTAGAGCTGGACGTCCCTGTTGCTTAATACCTCTGTGCCATGGTTTCCTAGCAACTAAAAGGCAGGTGATAGCTACCTTATGGCAGAGGTACTGGGAAGGTTAAGTGGTAATTTATGCCTAGTCAGCATCTAAGTAACACATTTGGAGCAACTGGGTGCGCATGCACACGTGTGTGTGTATGCGTGTGTGCTGCGTGTGCACTGCTGTGTGCGCATGTGTGCATGTGTGCGTGCGTGTGTGTATGCGTGCGCACTACGTGCGCATTGCTGTGTGCGTGTGTGTATGCGTATGTGCATGCGCACGTGCTTGCGTGTGCATGTGTGTGTGTGTGTGTGTGTGTGTGTGTGTGCGCGTGTGTGGCGTTGGGGGTGCTGCTATCATTACCATTACAATATGATCTCAGGTAAGTTATTTTCTGGGCTTCAGTTCTTCACCAAAGTGGCGGGGGTGAGGGAACTTGTTTACAAGACTCTGATGCCTCTGCTAATCCTGCAAGTTCAAGGTTTAAGAAGGATAGACCAGCGTGGGCTGGGGAAGTGGGGGAGGGGTGGACCTTGAAGACAGGACAGTAGAATTTGGATGGACTGAGAGGTGATATGGCAGCCCAGGAGAGGGAAGCACCCGGAGGCTCAGGTGATGGGGCTCTGATTCTGGTAGATGCTCATCCAGGGTCTATCCTCCTTCCTCCTCACTACTGATTCTGTTTGGGACAGCAACATATCCACCAAAAACACACCCCAGACTCCCTCGCAGCTCTGTGTGGTCACACAGCCTCAACTCTGGCCAACGAGCTGCAAGAAGAAGTGTCCTGGGTGGACACTTCCAGGAAACTTACAGATTTCTTGACAAAAAGGACAAATCAATGGGCCTGGTCTTTTCCCCTTTATCCTTCCCCCTTTCTTCCTGCCTGGGTCACAGTAGTGACTCCTGGAGGTAGCATAACCCTCTTGCCAAAAAGGCTGAAAGCTGCAGCCCAGGGTGTGGGGCAGGAGGTCAGCAGGGTGTGGGGCAGGAGGTCAGCAGGGTGTGGGGCAGGAGGTCAGCAGGAGCCTGGGCCCTTGAGGTCTGGCTCGGGATGCTGCACAGGCCCTGGAAAAGCTGTCACATGGGCTTCGTGACCTTTCGATGAGCCACTGTTGTGACATTCTGTAACAAGAGCTGGGCACGTGGAGAAGCATGGGTACATGGTATCCTGGGACTTGCGGCATACGTGGCAGGAAGAAGGAGCCCACATAAGTAAGGCAAAGGCACAGAAAAGAATCTGAAGTAGGTAGAAGTGGATATCCACTGGGAATAAACCTGAACCCCCAGGAAAATGTTCTTAATTCAGGGTATCTGTGGATAGAATTCACATGAATCCATCTTTATCTCCACAGACCTCTGAAATTTGTCATTTCCCCATATTGAGAATGTAAGGCAACACCGCACAGCGGTATTAGCAGTATCTGTGACCTGGTCACCAATAGGAATAGCATTGTCCATCTGCACACTTTGAATTATCATTTATGCTCATCACTACTTTGCAAGGACTGCCAACCCCACTGCTAGCTCCTGTTACTTGCTGCGTTAGTAAAGTACATACTGCCGTATTACATCCCCACAAATAGGGAAAAGGGGCAAAAGGAAAGGATTCCTTGCTCATCACATCCAATTCCCCAAAGGGCCCAAGGCCACCTGAGTGAAACCTATGCACACAGTCCTTCTATACCTGATTAAATTAAAACCCAGCAAACACCTTTGAGGAAGCTGCAGCAGGGGCAGGTGAGAGATGGGATAGCAGCAGTCATGTCAGTGTCTGGGCACAGATTCTGTGACACCAAACTTTATCATGTTTCCAGAGTCATGATTTGAATCAAAGAAGGTCAAGCCCCGTGAAATAACGAGCCACACTGCCGTGGAATGCTACATTTAAAAAAAAGCAACTCTGTAATATTTCTGACAAGTAATCCAACCATTTCCTTCAACAACGCAGAGCATTCTGCAGCTACCGAAACCACCACCAGCTGACAAAATATCTGGGGAATTTTTAAACAGTCACGAGGCAGCTTGGTTGAGGGACTTCTGACGTGGGGCTCAGAAGGGCTCAACATTCTCCTTTTGAGAACACCTCTGCACAGGGCTATAAAGTCTGGTACAGCAAAGTTTTTAAATGCAATTAATAATTTTCACAGCTAAAACTTGTAAGACATAATGTTTTCCACAAAGAAAGTTGCTTTCCACAAATCAAGTGTAGGCTGAAAAAATCCAACACAGGCTGATGCAGCGGCCAAGCCCAGACCCATTAAAAGCAGTGTCTCTGAAGGTGGCACCCCACCATTCGTCTTCTTTAACGCTTCCCAGGGGGTTCTAACGAGCAGTCACAGTTGAGAACCCCTGGTCTAATGGAAAGGGGGCTGCTAAGCCATCAGGAGACCTACATTCTAGTCCCAAATCTGCCATGGGTTCACTGTATGACCTTGGATGAGTCACTTACATTTCCCTAAACTGATCAGACCAGTGGTATCCAAACTGTGTTCCTTAGGTACCTGTTCTAAACAGGTACCTTAGGAAAGAGGAAGGTTAGTGGCTATTGAAGTGATGAGTCCCTATGACTATTATTCCAACCAGAGCAGCACAGTTTCATCAGTTATGAACATCAAGGTTTTGCAAAAGATTGTGGATAAAAGAATTCGACAGTTTAAAATAAAATTTTGAAAGCCTTTGAACTAGATAAAACCAAGCTCATCAAGAGATTTCAAAATCTTCACTGTCCTCCTATGGCAGGAACTTCAAGTGAGTGATATACTACGTGGGGAAATAACGACAAAGCCGGCTCTCCCCACACACTCAGATGCCAGCTCAGCTCTTAGAGTCTAAAAGACCACAAGGCACAGACACAGCCAGTTACGGGCCTAGAGCACCCTTCCCATCATTTGACAGGCGATATTCTAAATGCTTTACAAATATTCGCTCATTTAATTCTTACTACAATCCTATGAGTAACCACCCTATGAGGTGTGGTTACTATCCCCATTTTACAGGAGGAAAATGAGGGACGGAGAGGGTAACCACTCCAGGTTACCATCTCTTAAGCGATGCAGCTGGGATCAGAGTCCATGCTCTAACACCCCCACACTCCGCCCAGCCCTGGAGGGAAAGCTTGCCCTGATGGACACCTGGCTCACGAATCCACTTCTACACTCTGGAACCTGAGTTTTTCAAAAAACACAAAATCTGATCACTGTCTCTTACCAGCCTAACAACCTGCCCTGCAAGCTGACTCAAGGCTATGAGCCTGGGTTTGCAGGCTCTGGTTCTCTCTCCACATTCCATCTCTTACCCCAAATCCCACCCATGCAAAACTACAATGCTTGCAGCTCACAGCAAACCACGACTACCCCTCCCCGTCCACCTCCCCCCCAACCTTTTATTTTATTTATTTTTTGTTTGTTTGTTTTTTTGCGGTACGCGGGCCTCCCACTGTTGTGGCCTCTCCCGTTGCGGAGCAACAGGCTCCGGATGCGCAGGCTCAGTGGCCATGGCTCACGGGCGCAGCCGCTCTGCGGCATGTGGGATCTTCCCGGACCGGGGCATGAACCCGTGTCCCCTGCATCGGTAGGAGGGCTCTCAACCACTGCGCCACCAGGGAAGCCCTACCGTTTTCTCTGTTTGTTTGGTGGTTTTTTTTTTTCTTTCCACCTGTCTTTTAGTAATCACCTTAACTGTCACCTCCTCCTGGAAGCTCCCACTGCCCCCTGTGCCCACCCTGACTGCAGCATTCATCATATTGTCTGTGACTGTCTGTCCACGTGCTTGGGCAATGGTGGATTGAAAGAAAGAATATTCTGCGAAAAGGGAGAAACTAATAGGCAATGTAGGTGAAAAGAGAAATATATATATATGGAGGCCCATGTGGACAGTGACCTGATTAAGGCCGACCTTGAGGGTTAGGTTCAGGTCAGGGTGAGGTTCTGGAGTCCAGCAAGGCAGACCAGGAGCCCCAGTTTGCTGCCTTGGGGCATGAGGAGTAATGAGGTACCTCCACCCCTGAAAGTGCTGAGAGCCGGGCTGAGGGAGCACTGATGCCGACACGTTCTGCAGGTGCACCGCGAAAAGGAAGCACCAGAATTTAAGGGGCTCACAGAGGTCTGTCCTGAGGCAAAGAGGGCCTCGGTCAGGGTAGTACCACTGGGCCAGCAGAGAGGACTTCATGAGACATTTCAAGGAAAAAATATGAGGTTGGAGTGAGCTGTATGGTGTTTGAAATGGGACCGAGACATTAACAGAGAATTCAGGTCCACTTTTGAAAGTATCATGATCAAACAGGACGTGTCATACATTTATTCCGAAACGGAAACGAGGACCCGATTCTCCCTCACCCTCTTCTTTACTCGAAACAGCGCCATCAGCTGCTTTCAGATAAGAGTGCATGGTTTGACGTATAAAGTCAGATCTGAGAAACTTGAGGAATGAGCACCTCCTCAATGTCACACCAGCATCGAGGGACTACACTGACGTCAGGGGTCTGAGCTGGGAATAAGGCAGCTGGGGATCTACCAGAGAGGACTGACAAAACCCAAGTTACACGAACACAGTGCTTTTAAAGCATCGCAAATCTGCAATTTCATTGCAAATACACCTGTATTCCTGTATATCCTCCTTTCTCTAAAGTTCTAGAAACTGCTTTTTAATCATATTGCTTATTTTCTTTTTCCCATTTTCATGCCAGAACTTAGTAAGCTTTAACTGGGAAGGGTTCCTTGGGCCTTTAAAGAAGATTGCACCAAATAGAAATGTATCCACCGAACAAGCTAAAATAAGTCAGAAGGCAAGCAGCTTGTGTCCATGCAGCTTCTGTTGTAATTCCAGCACAGCTAAGCAAGGACGTCGAAAAGCCGTAGCCTCGGTTTTAGCCCTATTGAAACAGGAGCCACATCACATGCCCCTCAGCTCTGGGGGACCCACAGGCAAAACAGCCTTCGTGAGCCATGCAGCAGACAATGAGGCAGCCCCTCTTCCAGCATGCTGACAAAGAAGCGGAGATTCTAGAGAAAACCTCCAATGTTTCCTGTGGAGCCCGACAGAAGTGTTGAGATGTAAGGTAGGAAACACAAAGAATACCAGAGAATGAGGTTTGACGCACTGGTACCAGCTCAAAGAAACCAGGCTTTGCATCTCATACCCACCACACAAGCGCTCAGTTTGCAAGCCCGCTTCACCGCTCTCCCTTCCAGATGAGCACTTTCCACAAGAGAGCACGCAGAGTCGAGGGGGAGCTTAAAACGCTCAGTCGGCGTGTAAGAGGAGAACGTTAGAATTAGAAATTCTTTCATATGGTTTCACTTAATGTGGAAGAAGAAAATTAACCTTAGCTAGTATTTCTCATACAGGCTGACACTGGCGCCCTCACGGGGTCGGTAAGTCTCCAGGACATGATGGAGCACGGGTGCCCTGGCGCTTCTATTAGCTCTGGCTTATTGCAACCTATTCCTGGGTACATGTGCTCCCAACGGAGTGGTCTTGCACATTATATTATGAAGTTTTTAACTCAATTATCCCTCACAAAATAGAGCACAGGTTTCTAAGAATCCCTGCAAAGAAATTGCTGATAGAAAACATAAGCAAAAAAGAACATGTCACACCTGGTACTTCCCACTCCAAGCAATGACAACTAGTCATATCCGACAATAATAATAACCATTCTAGCCAGAAGTATCTGATGTGCTCAAGGAGACAGCTGAAATATGGAATTATACTTGCTATTGTTAATGATGAATTGTGCCTTGAGATATAAGCTAATGGAAACAAGAAGTCTCTGCTCTTAGCAAGGCAGTAAATGGGTTACTGCATGAAAAACACAGAGAACAATGGCTGGCATATAATCAACACCATGTAACTGTTAGCTGTTGTATTTTAAAAAATTGCCTTTTCATCTTTATTGTCTTTATATTATATTTTAAATCCTTAACATGTGTTTATAATTGTTAAATGTGTACTAGACGGATGGTCAGTAGTATGGCTATATATCAATAAATGAACACATATATTAAGGGTATATGCTCCAAAAAAACTGTCTTTAACTGATGGATTGGAGATGGCTACTCTAGAAACAGCTGTCTTACAGGAAAAAGTGGTGTCATCCTCCTGGTTGCCTTCCCTGAAGACACAGGTTCACCGCTAATTTTACCCTCAACTTCCACTCCCTGTCCCAACCCACCAGGTATTCAGATAACCTGAGGACAGCATGAAAGGAATATCACAAATGTGGAAATCCCACTCTGAGTTAAATCCTTTGGTCAATTTTACAAAAGGCTCAGTATGAACATGGTATGCACTTGCCTGCCTCCTTTCTTGCCCAAGAAGAGGGATTACTTATTTCCCACTGGGGAAACAGAGAGCGGACATCCTCCTCTGATCCCCACTATAAGCTACTATATGACTTGATTTCCACCAAGTTTCTGGCCAGGCTTCAGGGTATCACAGCAAGGATGACGATGCAGAATTAGAGTATCTGTTTTTAGGCATTTCATCCACAGAGCTTTCAACCACCAGTTCATGTGATCTCACAGCAACACAGTATGAGGCAGAAGAATAAATTAGCTGATGATGAAGCTGAGATGTGGAGAAACTTCGTGACAAGTCCTTCCTTGGGCCCACATTCTACTGCTGTCCACTTGGAATCATGCCCATACCGCATAGTTAGTTTGTTTGTTCTTAACATACTTCTCTTTCTGACAAAATTATTCCAATATTTTGTTCCCTAATGAGAAAGATCTCTTATTCTCATATACGTAAAAGAGCACTGCTTCCTTCTCAGGATCTGATAATACTAAACACAGATTGCTTTGGTTCGATTCTTCCACTTCATGAGACAATAAGATGTAGGATAAGTACGTTTGGTTTTTGTTTTCAAATGGCAATTTAGTTCCATATGTAAAAACACTATTAAATAAAAATTTCTGAGAGACGGGAAGTATAAAGGTGGCTAAAGATCATTTTGGCTAAGTTGTGTTACGGTTTATTCTAGACTCAAAAATTAGCTCGGGAATGTTCTCAAACTATTATTCTATACCTCAAAAGCTTCTCCTTAAATTAGTTTACAGTAGAAACACAAGTAATGCGAAATAATATTGAAATGCAGCTGCAAACCCCACTGTTAGAATAACAACAGATAATATTAATTGAGCATTTACTACATGCCAAACACTATTCTAAGCATTTTTCATATTTTTTAAAATTAATTAATTTATTTATTTTGGCTGCTGTTGGGTCTTCGTTGCTGTGCACAGGCTTTCTCTAGTTGCAGCGAGCGGGGGCTACTTTCTGTTGCGGTGCGCGGGCTTCTCATTGCAGTGGCTTCTCTTGTTGCAGAGCACAGGCTCTTGGCACGCAGGCTTCAGCAGTTGTGGCACGTGGGCTCTAGAGCCCAGGCTCAGTAGTTGTGGTGCACAGGTTTAGTTGCTCCGCGGCACGTGGGATCTTCCCGGACCAGGGCTCAAACCCATGTCCCCTGCATGGGCAGGCGGATTCTTAACCACGGCGCCACCAGGAAAGTCCCACTTTTCATATTTTTAACTCATTTAATTCTAATAATTTTATGAAGTAGGAACTATTACCCCCAATTAGCAGATAAGGAAACTGAGGCATCGAGAGGTCATCTAACTTTCACAAGGTAACGTCTAGTGAGTGGCAGAGCTGGGATTCAAACTCAAGGCACTCATTATTGTTCAACCAGAAGGCTTTTTCTACTTGCCATGGTTTCAGGCAAACAATGGTCTTCAATAATTTAGCAAGAAAAAAATGGCCTGTAAGGACAATAAGGTGATGAACAATTTCATTTCCATTGTGTTCTTCACCTGAATCGGTCAGAGCTGTTATCCAGTTTCTGAGTCGACAGGGGAGACTGCTAAATAACTCCTAATTCAAAACAGAAATCCTAATGGGAATGAGAAAAATTTTAGCATCAAATTATATTGAAATTATACATCTCAACATTAGGAGTTGTTCTTCCTTCATTTCATACTTTTCCAAGGAGATTTTCCTGCCATATTTCCCGGCTGCTAAAGGATAAAGAGGCAGCATGTTACCAGTGTGTATAGGCTCGGAGGCCAGACTGCCTGGGTTGAACCCAAGCTCCACACTTTCCAGTTCTGTGCCTCGGTTTCCTCACTGGCAGAATAAAGATAAGAATAGTACATACTTACGTATTATGAGGTTAAAGGAATTAATATTGGCAAAGCATTAAGAGCAGTGCTGTGTCTGGCACATGAATGTCGAATATTGGGTTTTAAAAAAATAAGAAGAAGAAGAAAAGAAAATCTCAAGAGCTTACTGCTCTTGCCAATGTTCTTCCCACCTAAAGCTCTGGGGAAATCAGATTACAAGTGAAACAAGGAGAAATTTCCATCTCAGCGCCATTTATTTTCCTTTAGCCTTAAGATTTGCCACAGTGGGAGAATCTACTGAGGAACCAAGTCTGAGTTGCATTCTCAGCAGCTACGTACATCTTGGTCAAACCTGGTCTTCAGAGTGAATCAACACCCGCCGAGGAGGGAACTGTAAAGTTATTCTAACTGACATCAGCCTGAACAATTCCTAGGTGTAAAGTCATTCTTCTTAAGCACTGGCAAGAGTTCTAATCCCTGGAACCAAGAGATAAGAGTTTTGAGAGAAACCATTGCATGCCTGCTTCAAAAAAATCTAAGTAGATAAATGGAAAGGTTATGTTTTTCTTGACATGCTCAGAACAAAGACCTTAGTTGAGAGGGAAAATTTAGAGTAATAAACACAATGAGAGAAATAAAAGGCCGCTCCTATTGTTATAGCTGACGTCGCTGCAGGAAGCAGACAGCCAAACTTGGCCAAATGCCCCAGAAGGGATGCCACATGGAACCATGAGAAACCTTCATTTAATGTTCTGGCGGTGGCGGGGGGGGGGGGGGGGGGGGGCGGGGGAGGCGGGTGACTGAATCCTTCTTACAGAAAACAGATAAAAAGAACAGCAAATCTTCACTCCAGAGAGTTGAAATAGCCCCTTCTCATTTCCTTTTTACCTCTCCCCACCCCAGTTTGATCCTATTTGCCTGGAATTCCCACAGTGCTGCCCTATCCTCCGCTGAGAAAGATAACCAGCTTTCCTCTTCCCTGCTGATGAACTTGGCCGTGATGTGGACACAGCCATCTCCTGTTATTGTAATTAGACACTGAACTAACAGATACTGAAACCACATACTTTGATTTGTTTTGACTGTAACAACATAAGGGGGCTCTGAAGGGAATAAGACTTAGAATGCGTGTGTCCACAAGATTCGTCTTAAGCCAGAAATAATCTCTTTCAAAACAGGGAGTCAGATGTGGGCGGAGAATGTCCTGGTTATTGCCACAGTGCCCTATCTCCCACTCACACATCTTACATAAGATCATCTTAATACCAAGGTTATAAGATGCCCTTAAGAGTGAACTCTCTTTCTCCCTCCCCAGAGAAGCAATATACTATGGTCCTCTTTTTATCCCATTCCTAGAATGACTAGGTACCTGGGAACTGAAAAACAAAAGCTCTTGGAAAAGCTGTTTCACTTGGGGTGGCAATCAGTACAATAAATAAAGACTTCTTAACACCTTTCAAATTAAAAGAAAGAAAACCTAGTAATGGTGATTAGTTCCCACAAGTCATGATCAGGTGAATTGAAAAGGCTTCAGTAGGAGGAAGGCAGGAGGATGCTGGGGGAGAGGGTGTTGCCCTCAACAAGCTTACAGCATTTTCCCTAAGGGACGATTCTATGACAATGTCTTTCAGAAACGCTGGCATTCTAGATTCTCTTCTTTCCTAGCTATACAGCCTATGTCCCCAAACAAATAATCAGACGCGTAGGAATGTTGAGAGGATTGCACATTGCCACGGAGTATCGATTTCCTACCTGCCTGACTGTGGGCTAAAGGTTCTTCAGACACCAACTACCCAATGTGATGCCAGCACAGGAAAAGTCCACCCCCAACTTGTCACAGAAAACATCCTTCTCTCCTTCATAGCCACTCCATACCCAGAGGTCTCAAAACTTCTCTTCCTTATTCCTCGAAAGAGAAATGTTTCTTTCTTTATTTCACTAATTATATCACTAAACTCTAAATTAAAAAGAAGAAACTAGTTAAATTAATTAAAAATACTCCATTGCCGAGTATTTTTTAAGGGAGAATACAATCAGTAATTCACCATATCCCACTGCGTTTCTTCAGGCTAAAAAACTATAGCACAGAACACCCTGGAACTCTTCTCTTTGTTTTCCTTTTAAGTTTTACGACTTCTCTCGAACATGGCTTCTTCTGTTCCTAAGAGTTTCCTCTATATGTAGATGGAACCTGAAATTAATTTGTATTTTCTTTCTTATAAGTAAGGCGCTGCTGTCAAGAGCTCACCCAAATACAGGAAACAACGCTCCTTCGGCAAATGCCTCGTGGAAGCTACGAGAAGCAGAACAGAGTGCATGTTATTTTATCCACCAAAATCTTTTTTAAGTTTGTTTTAAAACAGGAGGATTAATTTGACTCCTTTGGCTACACAATTACTTGTACTAATAGGATAAAATAATTCTCTGTAAGTTGGCATGACGGATGGCTTAAAGCTGACAGGTACATACTGCTATATTTAAAATGGTTAACCAACAAGGACCTACTGTAGAGCACAGGGAACGCTGCTCAATATTCTGTAACAACCTCAACGGGAAAAGAATTTGAAAAAGAATAGATACATATATATGTATCACTGAATCACTTTGCTATACACCTGAAACTAACACAACACTGCTAATCAACTGTACTCCAATATAAAATAAAAAGCTTAGAAAAATTTAAAGTTGTCTTATAATCTTTATACCAATCAATAATTATCTGTAGTGATAAATAATCATCTCACTGCTACCCAACTACCCTACGTTATCAAACACAAAGTTAGGCTCCTGCTGAATTGAATTCCTTGCACATCACTGATCTTTCTTTCTTTCTTTTTTTTTGGCCATGCTGCGTGGCAAGCGGGATCTTAGTTCCCCTACCAGGGATCGAACCTGCGCCCCCTGCAGCGGAAGTGCGGAGTCTTAACCACTGGACCGCCAGGGAAGTCCCTCCCATGTTTCTAACATATAAAAATATTCCTGTGATAATTCCTCTTTTCATGGTGAATCTCATGTGATCTTACAGGAAACTTTAGGCTTTCTTCAATCTCCAAGTAAGATGAAGGTGATATTATATGTGAAAGAAGTCTTGTGGAAATATTTATTTTGACTGTACAAAGTTTGTTGGGGATGAAGAGGTCGAAAAGGAGGGAGAAATTCATCACATGTATTCTGGAGAGAGTCCATGCATCTTCCTTTCACCATCCTTCATGCCTGTCAACTCTCTATTTGCAAATGAAATAATGATGCCATGATTTATCCCGTTGCTGCATTTCTTGCTTATAATAGTATTTGCCACTTTTTCATCCTTATCTTTCTTGGCCTCTCTGTGGCCCGCAGCATTGCTACTTCTGCTTCTGACAACTCCCCTCTCTTCTTGGAATTCCTTTGGGCTTGTAACTCCTGAATTCTAAGCCCCCCTAGACTTGCTCTGAGCTCCAATCCCTCAGCTCTAACTTCCTACAAAACACTCCCCCCTGAAAAGTTAGCATCCTCAAAACTCAAGTCGCCATTTCCGCCCATCTCCTCACCTTGAACCTGTGCCTGCCCCAGGGGTCCACTTTCAAGGACCAGCACCCAGTGGCTGAAACCTGGCATCTCCCACTCTCCCCTGCCCCACATGGTTGGTCACCTGGTCACCTCAACAGTACCTCTCACATCATCTCTTCCGAGCCTGCCCCTTGCTCTAATCACTGCCTTATTTCGAGCTTTCGTCACTTCTCGCCCAGATTTCTGCGCGAGCCAGACTCCTAGGTGTCCCAGCCTCTAGGTGTGCTCCCCTCGTCTTCCAAGTCAGCCTCCCCACTGTCGTGAGTCCGTTATGCCTTTGTCTGAAGTCACTAGTTACAATTCCAGCTTATTAGGGCATTCAGTGGCCCTCACGTGTGACACCTGCTTGCTGTTCCTGCCTCATTCCCCTCCAAGTGACTACACGTGCTCCCAAACGTGGGAAGACATGCCCCACGCACTCTCACGCCAGCCTGTCTCCGCATTTGCACGTTCCCTCTGTCAGGAGCTCCCCTTTCTCTTATTTGCTTGGTTAATTCCGACAGCTCAAATGTCACTTCTCCAGGGAGCCTTCCCTCACCTGACCCAGCCTATCCCCTCCACTGTTCCCCAAACCACCAGGGGCCAATCTGAGCGTCCACACAACCTGGACTTTTTCTGTTTCTCCTAAAACTCACTCCACTGTAGTACTGCTGCTTATCGACCCCCTTCCTCCCCTCCCCAACTCTGCTCGAGGGGGTGGGAACTGTACTGAGTTCATCTCCTCAGCCCCAAGGCCCAGCGTGCAGACTCAGAGCGCAGCACACACTTGCTGGGTGAAGGAAGAGAATCACAGGGGGAAAGGGGGGACCACCTTACTTGTCTCCTGCGGGTGTTTTCTCGCCCTGGGCCCTATGCTGTCACTGCCCTTTCCTCAGTGTCACCGTATCTGAGTTAAGGGATGTCTTTAGATGGCAAAAATCACCGGCCTCTTCTAAGCAGTATATCCAGTGACCTCTGCTAGCAAACTGTTCATCCAGCGAAGCAGCCGAAGTCCCGATAACGGCCTTGAGGTCCTGCCACTTTGTCTCACTCCTCTATCCTTTCTGACAATGTCACCTGCAACCCAGGCTTTCCTATGTCTGCTCCAGACGCGTGGGCTTCCTGGCAGATTCTTTGAGAAACTGCAAGCCTGTTCCTGCCTCAGGGTTCTTACAGTTGCCTAGGATGTCAGAATGTTCTTCCTCCCAACAGCTGCCCTTTCAGGTCTTTGCCCCCGTGTTACAGTCTGACACCTCCTTTAACCACCCTGAGCCTCACGCTTCCTATTATTACTGCTTCCCTACTTTGTTTTTCTCCGTAGTGTTTATCTGGCATGCCATCTATTTTAATTGTTTGTCGCCGTCAAAGAACGCAAGCTCCCTGTAGGGAGGGATGGTTGCCTGTTTTATTCCCTGCTGAATCCTCAGCATCCAATTCCTGGAACACAGCTCGCACTCAGTGAGTCACCTGGCACACTAGGTTATGCTTTTCAAGCCTTTAGAAAGCAGCACAAACAACAACAACGAAACAGACAACCTGATTTTAAAATGGGCAAAGGACCTGAACAGACAGTTCTTTAAAGAAGATATATCTGGCCAATAAGAAGCACATGAAAAGATGTTCAACATCACTAATCGTGGGAAATACATACCTACAATGAGATACCACTTCACACTCATTAGGGCGGCTATTATTTTAGAAAAACAGAAATTAACAAGTGTTGGCAAAAACGTGCAGAAATTGGAACCCTTGTGTACTGCTGGCGGGAATGTAAAATGGTGCAGCTGTTGTGCAAGACAGCATGGTGGTTCCTCAAAATATTGAACAGAATTACCGTTATCACCCAACAATTCCACTCTGGGTGTATATTCAAAAGAATCGAAAGCAGGGACTCAAACAGGTATTCAAACACCCATGTTCATAGTGGTAATATTCACAATAGACAATGAAAGCAAGTGTCCATCGACGGATGAATGGATAAACAAAATGGTATGTACGCACACAACAGAATATTTATTATTCAGCCTTAAAAAGGAGTAAGATTATGACGCATTCTACAACATGGATAATCTTTGAAGACATTACGATAAGTGATATATGCCAACTACAAAATGACAAATATTATATGATTCCACTTATAGGAGGCCCCTAGAGCGGTCAAATTCACTGGGACAGGAAATAGAATGGTAGTTGCCAGGGACGGGGCACGGGGAGGGGAAGGGGGAGAGAAGGAAGGAGTAGTTAGTGTTTAATGGGTACAGAGTTGCAGTTTGGGAAGATGAAAAGGTTCAGCAGATGTATGATACTGACGGTTGCACAACAGTATGAATGTATTCGATACCACTGCACCATACACTTAAAAATGGTTAAAATGGTAACTTTCATTTTATGTATAATTTCCCACAATTAAAAGGAAAAAGGCGGCACAGCGCTTGCCTTAAACTCTAATAAGTAGCCTAATATATAAGGCAGGTAGAAGTGAAGCTGCTGTGGCCAAAGCAGGATTGCAGGGGGAGAGGTGCCGGCTCTGCATGGCATGTCCTTGCTGCCTCCTAGTGGCTCATGGACCCCACAGAGGTTCAGAGACATCGCAAAGGAGGGCCCTGGCTCCATCCTAAAGGGCTTATGCACTGGTTTCACTGTTCTTAAGGAAAGAAAGGTAAAAAGTTACTCCTGGTTCCACTTCTAGGAGGAACTTAGCAACAAGGGAAAACGCCATCACCCACAGGCCTTCAGCCAAATGTCAACACGGACTTAGTTTTACAGAAATCACTTTATATCCAGTGGCAGAGGAGACCTGCCAGGGGAAAGAGCAACATTAAGTCACTGGCACCCATACCCAATTATCACTAATGTCTCACATTTCCTGAGCCCTTTTCCATAAAAACTCAATCCTCAAAATAAGTCCATCAAGAAGGTACGAAAGACATTGTGTGATCTCCAGTTTACAAATGAATGAAAACCCAGTGGGCGTTATCCACAGAGGATTACAGAAGTAGAACTGACTTTAGGATAATAATCACTAGCATTGATCAAGGATTTATTAATGATGACACTGGCTCAAGACTTTACATGGACTGTTGGATTTCTTACTTGCAACTAGCCTCTTCCACCATATTTGGTAGTTACCATTATTATCCTTCCTTTTTAGAGAAGAGAAAGGGTGAGGCTCAAAGAATAAATAACTATCCCCAAATTCAACAGCTGTAAGCCATGGACTGTTCTGAAACGTCTTACTCCAGAGACCATGCACTTAACCAGTATTATTCTGTCCTGCCCATCTGGGTCCCTGACTCTCGCTTTTTGGGAGAGGCTTAATCAGTGCTTCCTTCAGCCTTGAAAGCGAGCACAACTGATGAATCTCCACAGGTCACTGTGCTTTCTAACCCTAAGTTGAATTAATGCTACCAAAATAAATCGGTACTCTTATTCCCTAAGCGTAAATGCAACAAGACACTATCACTTAGACTAAGAAGAGATTCCTAGATCCTTTACAATCCTGTAGGAATTTACATACAAAAATATCCTAAGACCATCAGAATAAACAGTCACATTGGGGTCATCCCATGTAATGTCTCTTTTCTGTAGGACTAAATCTGCCGATGGACAGAGAGCTGCTTGTTCCCTATACTTTTCTGAGAGCTTCTTCAGAACTTTCCGAGGATGTCTGCTCTGTTCTCCAGCAACTGGAAAGAGGAGAGACACTCTGTGGTTTGTCAATAGGGCATCCGGTCTGCAGGGCTGCCCCATAGGACACAAGGGCTTTGGGCCAGTTGAAACGAACATTAATTTGGAAGAGCATCAAGCAAGGCTCCAACTGGGCAACGCTAAGGGGCAGGCGAGGGGAGGAGAGGGGCAGAGTCGTGCGCAGCAGGGCTGCAAGCCGATGGCTAGAGTTCCTCCTACTGCTTCTGAGACACTTCCAGGGACTATCTCCTTCACAAAAACCTTGAAGTAGCTGCTTAAAAACCACCAAACATATATACTAATTCTTGCAGCAAAACTCATATATGATACGGGCGTTTTCTTTACCTTCAAGGTTTAGAACCTCAACACCAGCTGCTCCATTTATTTGTTTGTTTGTTTGTTTACTTTGGCCATGCTGCTCGGCTTGCGGGATCCTAGCTCCCCAACCCAGGATGGAACCCGAGCCCCCAGCAGTGGAAGCTCAGAGTGCTAACCACTGCACCGCCAGGGAATTCAACACCAGCTCTTCCTAACTCCATGTGTCACCTTCGCTGTGACGGTGTGATACCCTGAGCACAGACCTGCCACTCCACTAACTCTGGGGACATGGCTTTTCTCTCTCCCATTCCGAACATCCCACGACGGGGCCACAGCGTGTATGTTCCTCTCACCCGAGAACGGGGGATGAAGGAGGGTCTTACCGAGTTCTCCTTCAGCTGCAGCCCCTCCCCGTTGGGAAGTGAGGACCGTCTCTTAGCTGAGTTCCTGTTTGGGGTTGAGGTAATGGCCCCTGCTTTCTTCTTCACGGTGAGCACCTCACAGCTGGCTTGGTCTTCATTGTGTGTGCTCTTCCCGGCGTTGATAACCCTGGAGGAGAAGCCAGAAAAGCCGGTCAGACAGAGTGATGTCTGGAGAGCTGAGAGCCCAGTCCCTCAGGTCAGCCCAGGTAGGCTTCACAACTGGCACAAAACGAATGCCCTACTTAATGCACAGAACCTTACAGGCTTGGTGGAGTAAATGGATTTTTTTTTTAATGTAATTCTACCAGCATATGTTAAAACATGTGCTAAAGCAATGTGCTGAGGTCAGCTCACCTTCGCAGGTGTCTGATAGACGGGATCAACCCCACCAGTCCACTTCTAGTCAAAACACTCGAGACAATCACTCTTTTTGCCAGTTACATTGAAGACAGACGGCTGGCTCAGGGAATTCTGTTGCATTTCTCCAAGTGATAGAGCAAAACCACCATCAATCTTATCAAAGAACAAGGCAGTCATTTACAGCACACTGTAAAATCCAAGAGAACAGAGAACTGTATTTCATGACTGCCATGACCACTTTTACTTTACACACGGAGAAGTGAATGGATCAAAGGTTTATTCTTTTAAAATTATCTTCACGCCTTTATCTTTCCTCATGTAGAATAACACTCCTCACGTTGCATCATCACAACAGACTATAGGGCATGCTGATTTGTACGTGTGGCCCTATGATCTCATGGCATGTCGATATTCTTTGGCCTAATTACTAATGTTTTGAGCACAGGAATGCTTCAGAAAAACATGCTACATCATTCATAGACCTTCTTCTGTATCAGGTGACCGCAGAATGAACTCTTGGGTTTCGGTACCATTTTCTTATTAAGTAATTAAGCGGCAGCTAAATTAGTTTTCCTGAAAGAGAGCTCTCCTTGATTTGCCATTGACTGTGTTTTTTTTCCAAAATTTCAACAGTGTCACAGTAGGTGACAGAGTGAGTGTGGAGGATACAGACTCAGTGGCAAGGAAAGAAAGATGCTTTTTTTCAAAATAAGGTAAGGTAGATGGAAAACCACTTTAAAAGTATGGTATATACACCACTCAGTCTTGTTGTACTCCCTCCTAACAATTAATTAGAAGATGATCATTTTCAAATGACTTTTTATAAAGAATTTTCAATTCTGAAATAATTATAAACTCAGAGTAAACTGCAAAAATAGTATGGAGTCTCATGCACCCTTCACCCAACTTCCCCCAAAAGCAACATTTTATTTATATCAGTCAAGTACAACATCAAAACAAGCACCTGACGCTGATCCAGCACTATCAACCAGACTGCAGACCTTATTCAAATGTCACCCTTTTTTATATCAAATGGCTTTCAGTACTAAAAACTGTATACACGCTACAATCAAACAGGAAACAGAGCAAATTGAGATCTGAGTGCTGTTAAGACTTCAGGGAGTGTGTTTTGAACAGTCTTCTACCAAACCTTGGGATTCTATGGAGGTGTTTCAGATGTTTTAACATTTACTTTAAATTTATTTTTTAAATGTATAAGCATTTTGGGAAAAACTGCAATAATTTAAAAGTTGATTCCCATCTGTTACATGTGAACAAATACATGCTAGTCTATATATTTTGGGCAGCTTTGGCATTATAATCCTTCTATCTTTTCTCTTTGACCAGTATCACTTGATTGGAAGAAGATCTGTTTAACAAAAATACCATTTGAGGGATTTCCCTGGTGGCGCAGTGGTTAAGAATCTGCCTGCCAATGCCGGGGACACGGGTTCAAGTCCTGGTCTGGGAGGATCCCACATGCCGCGGAGCAGATAGGCCCGTGCGCCACAACTATTGAGCCCGTGTGCCACAACTACTGAAGTCCGCATGCCTAGAGCCCGTGCTCCGCAACAAGAGAAGCCACCGCAACGAGAAGCCTGCGCACCGCATCAGAGAGTAGCCCTCGCTTGCCACAACTAGAGAAAGCCCGCGCTCAGCAACGAAGACCCAATGCAGCCAAAAAGAAATAAAAAAAAAAAATTTTGCAATTACTTATCTATATGTAATAGGAAAAAGATCATACAAGTCATCTACTATCTCCGCTATTTCAAATTTCTGTTCACTGAAACTGCTTTATCATTCTTCCTGAGTTTATTATAAATTTCAACTTAACCATATTTTTATAAATGGAAGTCTTTAACTCATTTTACACATGACAGTTTTGTGTAAGATTCTTTATTTTTTTAAACTAGACTGTTGCTTACAGAATATGAAGACCATTGTCCTCGTGGCGGGGGTCCCTCGTAGGAGGCAGGGGTCCCTGCTGATCTCTGTGAGGTCAAATCTGCCTCCACACCCTCTCAGGGATGAAGGGAGGAAAAGGTCAAGGTCTAGTTTTCGGCCCCACCTTCACTCTCTCCTCTAAGGAGAAGGCGTTTTCACAAGGTTTAAGAATACAATGCTGAGAACCTACTGTAGAGCACAGGGAACTCTACTCAATGCTCTGTGGTGACCTAAATGGGAAGGAAATCCAAAAAAGAGGGGACAGATGTATACGTATAGCTGATTCACTTTGCTATACAGCAGAAACTAACATCACTGTAAAGCAACTGTACTCCAATAAAAAAAAATTAAAAAAGAATACAGTGCAATTCTTGACGACACGATGAAGACACACACTACCTGCATAAGACCATTAATACCACTATGCTTGCTGCCCAAGCTAAGTAAGTTATCCCAAGTTCCACAGCCAGGAAGGAGCGCTGCTGGGATTCAGAGTGAGGCCTCCTTTGACCCCCAGCCCAACCTCTTCCTATTATACACGGGGATTTGCATCAGTCGGTGGGAGGACCAGCTGGACTGTGTGGGGAAGCATGGAATAAGCAGATTAGGCAAGCTCAGGTCCGTGCCTGAGAGAAAGGGGATTCTCTCCCTGCTTCTCTAGCTACTGGAGAAGGCACCCAGAGGAAGGATGAAGGATGGATGGTTCAGATCTGCCTGTCTCTAGAGGAGCCCACGTTTAGTCCAGGTGTTTGCAGCTGGAGCTCCTAATACAGAACATGCATTTGTCTGGAGTTTCCCTTTCACATGGATTTTTGGAGAATCAAACCCGGCAGAGGAAGGAGATTTAAAATACCACCTGCCTCTTCTCTGTCACTGATAGTGACTTCCAAGCAACGTGTTTGGGGCGGATGGTTCGCTGGATGGTGATGTTACACCCCCGTGGTCACCCACTAACATCTTCCCTAGGGAAAGCCAAAGTGGAGGCTCGGCTAGGAAAACAAGTTCGTGACAACCGTCCCTTCCGTACCGTCCTCTGAACAAGATCGGGGCTTCTATTTCTGGAACTTGGCATCACCCTGATCATTGGGACCCAAAAAAAAACCTGACTAAAGCATAACTTTAACAAAAAAAAGCATCACTGATCTCCGAAAGCTGCATGCCAGGTTGACTCATCTGCCACTGCTATTTTCCAACAGTCAACAAAGCTACGATAATTACATAAATCACGAATCACTGTCCCTTGAATGTGCTGTATATCTCCTATCTCTCTTGGAGGATATTAAATTCCAAAGTTGACCTAACTTCAGCAAGAGACCCTAGAAACTTTATTGTATGCATGAGAAACCCAGGGCCCAGGAATACTGTGGCTTACACAAGGTCACACAGCTAAATACAGCACAGTCCCAGCTCTTTCTGCTTCAGCTCTCAGTTGTTTAATTTTTCTATTGTGTGTCTATTCTTATCGGCACTTGGTTGAGAAGGCTGTCCAGCAATGACTCATCAAAGCCAGGGAACCGTGAAGAACAATCAAGGGTACACTTCCTTTGCCATTTCGAGCGAATACAGCTTGTGAATGACACTGACGAAATATCACAAAGTCAGAAACGTCAACCTAGAGGGAAGACAGCAGCCCCAGCCCTGGAAGCCTGTTTGGTCAGATATCTGATTATTATCCAGATGATAGTCATTTCAATGAAAGCCATTGCCTTTTTAAAACACACAACTGCTATCCAATATTTCATATTATTTCAAATTCCTGACTCTGTACAGCTTTAGTAGAAAGACCTGATTCTTCTCAATTTATTTTGGCTTTAAAAAGCTTGACCTGGGGCTTCCCTGGTGGCGCAGTGGTTGAGAGTCCGCCTGCTGATACAGGGGACGCGGGTTCGCACCCCAGTCCGGGAAGATCCCACATGCCGCGGAACAGCTGGGCCCGCGAGCCATGGCCGCTGAGCCTGTGCGTCCGGAGCCTGTGCTCCGCAACGGGAGAGGCCACAGCGGTGAGAGGCCCGCATACCGCAAAAAAAAAAAACCAAATAAATAAAAAGCTTGACCTCTATCAACTTAAATATTTCATTTTGTTCTTCAAAGGCAAATGCTTTGTTTACTAAAATATAAGTAAAACCTCCAATTCCTCTAAATGTAAACTGAGAAAAACTGTTTTCTCAGTTCAGAAGCATCATTCTGTCAATAGGTTCAATTTTTTTTTTTATGTGAGCAACTATATCATTCCCTTCTTACCATAGGCTCCAGCAAAAAGTCAGCAATATCTTGAGATCAACAGGAATGACTTCAAGATGTCCTTTCTTTAAGTAATACCCACCCATGATGCTTATTTTGAAGACTTAAAGACAAAACGTTGGTGGACCACAAATCATCATCTCTTTGGTGTCATTATTTTCCAATTTCCTACAAAGGAGGAGAACATCTTCCTTGAAATTAAACTGGAAGTAATAAAGCACAATGGTTAAGACGATGGGCTATCTCCCCAGAACGTAGCACACAGCAGGTGTTCAACAAACATCTGCTGAAACAATGAATGAAACCAGACAGAAATCAACTCTGCTACTTCCTAGATGTAGGGTAATAACAGTATCTTACACTTGTTGAGAACTAATTATGTGCCAGGGACTGTTGTTAGCATTTTACATGTAGTAATTAACTCATGTAATCCTCTGTGGACTCTACGAGTTGGCCACTACTGTTCTCCTCTTTTTAAAGTCACAACTACTGGACAGCAGAGTGTTTGGTCAAGTTGCTTAACTTCTGCAAACCTCAGTTTCTTAGTAGTACTTCTCAGATTAAATTCTGGGAGTTGCTAAAATATATGTGTTCGGGAGAGGGGATATTAGTCACCTAAATTAAAGAACTGGGAAATTCTGAAGTTAGGGTTAAAATTCAAGTAGGAGAATTGTGAGACGATGAAAGGGAAGGTTAACTACTATGTCTTCAATATGGGAAGTTTACATCCAGTTCTTTCTTCCCTTAGAAGATCGGGATACGTTTGCCCTAGGAGAGAGACACGTGACAAAGTTAAATTCAATTATGGACTGTGTTAACCTACCAGCCTACCCTCAACTGGACAAAACACCTAGATTTTTCCCCCCTTGTAAAAACAGGTAAATACAGAATTTTAAGGTCTTGGAAGTCCAAAATCCTATGTGTGTATCAGATACAACTGGAAGCTATGACCTGAACACCAGGCATGAATGTGACCATGAGATTTGTAGCAGTAGAAGACCCTATTTAAAAAGAGCAAGTGGGAGACGCAAGAGGGAAGACATATGGGAACATATGTTTATGTATGACTGATTCACTTTGTTATAAAGCAGAAACTAACACACCATTGTAAAGCAATTATACCCCAATAAAGATGTTAAAATATATAGATATATAATAAACCAGGCTATCCAAAACACTTAAGTGCCATTTACAATCTTAATAAAAGTCTACTACACCTTTAAAATAAAAAATAAAAAATAAAAAAAATAAATAAAAAGAGCAAGTGATTCATTCTGTGCTACCATCACACACTTTGGAAACCTGTTTTCCTTCTTTCTGTTTGTAAAATATTCTAGTCACAAATTTTTAAAAAATCAACTCCACCTGAATTTCAGCAGAAAAATCCTGGTTTTAATGGCAACTGTTAAATTATCAAGTTACCTGCCTTCTCATCTGCTCAAAACCTTGACCTTAAGGACATTCACCTGATAATATAACACACAGAGCAGGTTCCTATCACTAAATTCAGACGAGTAACTATTCTCAAGTAGTGAGCCCCTGTCACAACAGCCACTGGTCCAGAGAACTGACAATGGAAACATTTTCAAAAGGATTTACAGGACAGTCAATCCACAAAGGATAGTCACAGTTGATAATGTTTTGGAAAGATTCCCACATGTCACAAGTGTCAAGTCATTCATTACCAACCCCTCCCCCTTGGCAACTCAGGAGAAGAACCAACAGAGACAATGGTCAGGTAGACCAAGTTCAAACTTGCCGTCTGTTCTCGGGCACAGGAAGTTTACTTTCTGTCTCTAAAATGCGGATGATAACTGTCACTTCCAACAGAATTAAATGCCCTAGCATAACGAGTATTTAACAGTACACAGTAAGTACTCAATATTATTACTTAATAATAATATATCCAACACAAGCTAGCTGCCTCTTGTGTTGGGCCCAGAGGACTTTTATCGAGTTATGTGAGTTTGAGGGGAACGTCTTCTTACCTCTTCTTTCTGTCAGTGTCCCTCTGCCAGCCTCAAGGACACAGGGTCACATCCAGAGCCTACAAGAGGCACGGCATGACACTTCCCTGAACACGGACCTTGAGAAAGGCCACCTGCTCCTCTGAGCCTTCTTCTCAAAGTGGTTGCAACACACAAGCCACCCATGCGACAGTGTTCTGTACACAGGAAAGCGCCACACCGTTAGGAACGTGCTACTTCTAGTTCCCACCTAGATCTGCCCAACGAGGCCATCTCTCCCCAGGCTCCTGGTCTCAGAAGCTCAGGTCCCAGGCCCACAGAAAAAGACCAAAGAGAGAATTTGGTTGGGTTTGATCTCTTTTTTTTTTTTTTTTGGTATTACTCTATTGCTTTATTTTTAAAGGAAATAAAAGCCTGGACAGTTTAGACTAAAAAGTTTACACGAAGTGTTAATACCGCTAAACGGCCAGTAATCACACTGAGTAAGAAGGAGCAAGCATTTTAGAAAGGCCATCAGGTGAGCTGAGTTGTTGCCGATTCATATACAATTGAGAAGCAGCAAAAGGCCGTAGGGGGAAGGGTGGGAAATCAATCATTTACGGGAGACCAAATATAGCAATCAATTATTAAAATTCTCTTTTCTAGGTTACCCCACAGGCAATGTTTCATGTGATTCTCTGAAGTGGTTACTGACCACCCAGACAGGCTGGAACATAAGGACAACTTAATTCCTAGCTCCAAGGGCGTTAATAACCTCTCATTCTTGGTGTACTAGAAAACCAGGGCTCTGACTAGGAACAAAAGCCTTCGCTAACAGCCGTCAGCAAAAACAGCCAGAACCTCCATCAAGAATGGATGTTCCTGGGCTTCCCTGGTGGCGCAGTGGTTGAGAGTCTGCCTGCGGATGCAGGGGACATGGGTTCGTGCCCCGGTCCGGGAGGATCCCACATGCCGCGGAGCCGCTGGGCCCGTGAGCCATGGCCGCTGAGCCTGTGCATCCGGAGCCTGTGCTCCGCAACGGGAGAGGCCACAACAGTGAGAGGCCCGCGTACTGCAAAAAAAAAAAAAAAAAAAAAAAAAAAAGAATGGATGTTCCTGATGGACGTTCTCCCAGCCATCTCCGGGGAGGAGGCAGAACATGAGGTCACCCCAGCCCATTCAGTTAACGGCCCGGTGGGTGTCACCAGGGAGGAGAAAGGATGGAAAGCCATGGAACTCTCTGTGGTGTCTGGCTTTCACACCTTGGAAGATGACTAAGCACCAACAGGTGGAGGAGGCAGAGTGTCGAGACGGCAGGATGAACGCAGGCTGAGAACAGAGCACACACGTGCAAGGCCTTCTCCCATCACGCAGACTTGCACGCTCTGGTTCCCAGGCCCTGTCCGTGGCTAATGAAGAGATGTGACCAATCGGGGTCTGCTAACTGGGGTCTCAAGGGCCACATCCAACCGACAGACAGGTTGGTATTTTAAAAGTTGTGCCCACAAGGTATTTCTTTAGAAGGTGAATTTGTAGTTGCCCATACTGAAAAACCGGGGGCTTCCCTGATGGTGCAGTAGTTAAGAGTCCGCCTGCCAATGCAGGGGACATGGGTTCGAGCCCTGGTCTGGGAAGATCCCACATGCCATGGAGCAACTAAGCCTGTGCACCACAGCTACTGAGCCTGTGCTCTAGAGCACGCGAGCCACAACTACTGAGCTCATGTGCCACAACTACTGAGCCCACGTACCACAACTACTGAAGCCTGTACGCCTAGAGCCCATGCTCCACAAGCGAAGCCACAACAATGAGAAGCCCGCACACCGCAACGAAGAGTAGCCCCCACTCGCCACAACTAGAGAAAGCCCGCACGCAGCAACGAAGACCCAATGCAGCCATTCATTAATTAATTAAAAGAAAAACTGGGATATTTATATTAAAAATTTAGTTTTCCCATTTCTCTTGGAAAATAATACCTTCAGCAACACCTGTCACACTCTTGGGCGACAACGATCAGAGATGGGGCATTTCCTTGCTAGCTCACCCCAGACCTCACTCTGTCCACTTCTGCCATTAAGTCACCAGCCTGGCCCCAAAGGCACTGGATTCTGCAACCCTGTAATCAGATCTCTGCGACTTCATAAATAAACCAAGAAAGTTATTAGATACGTAGTACATCTTGATTGAAATAATTACTTTAAAATATTGTGTAGCCAAGAGGGATAAAGCAAGAAGACTACGGCATGGCTTCTACCCCCAGGGAGCCCACAGTCATCTACACAGTAGAGACACCTTCCTATAAATAACTGAGTTGTTCTGACTGATGCTATACCCAAGATATATGTCACAAGAGACCTGAAAATGCAGAGGAGGAGACAATTCTGCAAAAGAAGAGTCACGGAAAGTGTCACAGCTAAGGTGGCACCTGAGCTCAGCCTCATGGAATAAAGGAGGAAATCAAGAATCAGAGAAAAAGCAAGGCAAGACCCTCCAGGCATAGGAATAACCTCTGAAAACAGAGTGATGTGAACTTTATAAAGAGGGATGGGTGTGACTTAAGTATAGGCTTGGCGAGGGAGCTACGTCAGAACTAGACCGTGAAATTCTATAGGAACTTTATCCTATAGAGCCTATGACCCATGGGAAGAATCTAAGATGCTTTAAAGAAGGGTCTGATGTGATAAAAACTGTTTAGGAAAATAACAGCAGTGGCCTGATGGAGGATGGATTATAGAGGATAAATGACAAAAGTGAAGAGCGTCACTTCTGTCACACAAGAGTGTCACCAAAGTGTCACTTTTGTAACAGTCCAGGTGACAAAGAGGTCATGAATCAAGCAGTGGCTCTGGATGGAAGCGAACAGAAGGCTTCAGAGGAGGTGAGAGAACTGAGAATTCCTAGTTAAGACCTGCTGGACACGGGTAGTGGAGGAGAGAGGAGCAAAGAGGGTGCTGCTCAGGTGTCCCCTGGCAGGGTGAGCGAACGCAGTACTCCAATGATGAAGGGAGATGAGAACAAGGCTTGGGGTGGGGAGTTCTGGAGGAGATAATGAAATTGGTTTCAGGAGAGTGAACAGAAAGTGCTTGGTACCAGAAATTACAAAGGCAGTGGCAGCCAACTAGGGGTTGGCAAACTGTGGCTTTTGGGTGAAATTCGGGCCACTGCTTGGTTTTGTATGGCCCCCAAGCCGAGAACGTTTATTACATTTCTAAGTAGTTGGGGAAAAAAAATCAAAAGAATATTATGTGACACATGAAATTTACATGAAATTCACATTTCCATGTCCATACATAAAGTTTTATTGGAACACAGCCACATTCATTCATTTACCTATTGTTTATTGTGGGCCTCCAGGCACAAAGGCAGTTAGCAATTTCCACAGAGACTGTCTGCCCGCCAAGCCTACAGTATTTTACTACCTATACCTTTACAGAAAATGTGCTGAGCCCTGAAATAAACCATTAGACTGAAGGCTCTGAAATTGTTTTTATAGGTCAAAAACAGTCCCATACTGACAATTTCATAGCACTCCACATAATATATGAGTGAAGCGAAGAGAGAGATGTATGTTTGGATAGAATTTAATGTGCATCTTGGTGTTACTTATAACGTTAGCTTTGGATATACTTCGCTGCTAGCATTTGGGGGCCATCGTTAGCTCCTAGCTCCCTCACCAGTGTAATTAGATAACTGAAGATTAAAATACGAACACTATAGATGAAAAGAAGATACAGTATTGTCCCAAAGATCTCCCTACATAAATATCAATGTTTTCTTCTTCACATTGGCTGTTTAGAAATGAACTTTTAAAATAGTAAAGGTAAAAACCAGAAAGCTACCATTGGGCACTTCCTTTCAATTAGTCTCTGGGTCCTCTAAGCAAAACCATTGATAACACTCAAGACCAACTTCCACATTTAAATCAGGAAGTCTGCACTCTGTCAGATGCTGGAGCAATTCCCATACAAGGCCACAGTGCAGCTCTGTGGGGGTCAAGTGAAATCAAAATAAAGGCCTACCTAAAAAGGATGTCGAGTTTGGAAGTTCTGAATTAAATAGAGCAGAAAAGTAACTTTTTTGCGGGTTTAGAACAGTGCTACTTGCACATAGCTGTTAGCTCCTATTGGCAATTGAAAAAAAGCAATGTGCTTGAGGCCACTACATTGCTAAAGCTAAGGTTTTCTTTATTGATTTGACCAGATGTATCAGTACTATCAGCAATGTTAGAGAAATGTATTTTTCAAGACAAAGTGAAAGTCGATTTGAAGCATGTAACCTAAAAAAACTGAACTTTAAAAAGCCAGAAACTAATGAAATGAAACCAAAAGATAAAAGGACGCTAATCTCAACAGACATCAAATAAAATACATAAATTTTTAATCAGCAGTTTCCTCAAAAACCCAGATACAATCTTTGGTTTTTCCCTTGCTCTGGGATAAAGAAAGTTCTGGGCCATCTAGGGCTCTGATATTTTCCTTTTTAACCTTAAAGCAACACAAGACCAATAATTTTATACGGAAGAGGACTGTTTGGTGGTAAGAACACTCTAAATTGGGATTTCTGAGTTCCTGGTTTAGAAAAGATCTTTAAAAATGTGCTCTGTCCTTCATTGGAGGGGTGAAGGCCACTCGTCCACTTTCCTCAAACACGCCGGCTGTGCCCCTAAACACACAACAGAGCAGGATGCACCTGCTGGGGTGCAGGCAGGCAGATTTCTGCTGGAAATTTGGGAGGCAGTTGGGTAAAGCCCTTAAGAGCAGAGAGACTCTGGAACCGGATTCCCCAGGTCTAAAGGCTGGGTCAGCCCAAAAGTAGCGGCAGGACTTTCAGTAAAAGCTACTTTAACTCCCTGTGCCTCTGTTTCTTATCGGTAAGACAGGAACAATGAGCAGTACTTTCCTCACAGGGTACTTGTCTGACTGTTGGAAAACAGAACCGTTTAAAGTGCTTTCCATCTAACAACTGAGTGAATGCTTGTAACCCTAAACACTAGAGAGGTGCGTCATGATCCCCCATTTTATTGATCCCACCAGTATCATACGGAAAAAGACTCAGTTAAAGGTCCTAGACGAGCCCTTCTGGCATTTTCTCAGAGTCACTGAGGTTTTAAACGAGGTATTGTGTTCACACAAGCGACGCTCTTGTAATTAGTTGCACAACGGCCTATAAATAGAACACAGGTACTGCAGGAAGGAATTGTGACATGTCATATGGGTTCAGCACTCCAACATTTTTTGTTCTGAGCAAGTACATTATTACTACAAATGTACATTAAGAACAATAATTTTCCCCTCATTACTTCAGTCGTTTTTTAAAAACACAGTTATTTTAACTAAAAATAATCTGCTTTGGAAAATCTTCACCCTTGTGTTAACTAACCTATAGAGAAAGTCTGTTTTGTTTCCAGATTAAAGCCTGAACAACAACAAAATAGTCCTTTGAAAGCTGATTTTTAATCTGATCCAACATTTCTACCTTTGTGCCCAGACCCATGACACAGCTCAGTTAACAAACCAAGACTCCCTAACTTATAAGGAAAAGAACATGCTAGTTTAACCCTTGAGGCCCTAGAAGGGCCGAACCTGGGTTCCATTTTAGGAAAACTGATCTCCCCACCCTCAGGAAGCTAGAAAGTACCACAAGACTTTGCTATGGCCTTGAAGGAGACAAAGGCACTGACAAGAACGTCAACTGTTTAAAACTGGATGCCCAATACCACCCCATTATTTCAATTAGTTAAAGACAGATATGCTTCCTAGTGCTGGATGTTGACTTTGGTTACGTTCTCCCACATCTCAAGTCACACAGCAGGGAGCAGGCACTCAATAAGTTAGTTGAATGAACAAAGGAACTCATATTCTCTCCATAACATCAATGGGGCACTAGAATAATGAATGAGCTCTAAACCTGCCTATTTGTTTCTAAAAGCTTAAAATATTTTTACGGGGGTGGGGGGGGGGACCTTCCCTGGCGGTCCAGTGGTTATTAACGGACTCTGCACTTTCAATGCCGAGGGCATGGGTTTGATCCCTGCTTGAGGAAATAAGATCCCGCAAGCTGCAGGCAACAGCCACAAAATATATATATGTTTCCTTCATGAGGTGTCCCCTCAAATCAATTCAAGGAAAATAAATCTATTTTCCAAAGAAAAAAGTTATTTACTTATGAGTGCTCATGAGAGCAAGACATGTGAAGGGAGCCCCGAACATCTCCAGCAGAGAAGTGGTTGATAAACCAGAGCACCTAGGGCACCTCTAGGTAGAATCTTAATCTGAGCTCTACTGCTGGGCTCCCCTCATAACCAAGTGATTGCTGTGATGAGAAAACCTTTTGAGAAAAATAACTTTTGCTTTTCTGAGTTGCTGCCTGGGCATTTTACAGTATGGTAACCCTGCTCACATCCAGTCTGGACATTTAGATGAGGACTTGAGTTTAGGATGCCCATCGTAGTTGCCACTTCGCTTGTCCCAGGGCAGTTTTGAAATTAACCACTTAGAGTTAAGCCCAAGGAAAGTGGATATACGAGTGGATATATGTATATGCGTAACTGATTCACTGTGTCGTATACCAGAAACTAACACAACATTGTAAATCAACTCCACCCCAATAAAAATGTCTTAAACAGTCAGTTCCTCCACCCCAACCACTTTTTTTTTTTTTGCGGGGGTGGGGTACGCGGGCCTCTCACTGCTGTGCCCTCTCCCGTTGCGGAGCCGGACACACAGGCTCCATGGCTCACGGGCCCAGCCGCTCCGCGGCATGTGGGATCTTCCCGGACCGGGGCACGAACCCGTGTCCCCTGCATCGGCAGGCGGACTGTCAACCACTGCGCCACCAGGGAAGCCCCCACCCCAAGCACTTTATGAGTACAGTTGGCCCTCCTTATCTGCGGATGTGAAACCTACAAATACTGAGGGTAGGCTGTATTCACTGTACAACGTCACTTTCCATCAGGGACGAGCATCCACAGAGCTTGGAATCCGTGGGGGCTCCTGGAACAAATCCCCCAGGGATATCCAGGAGTGACTGTCATAGATGCTTGCTACCTTGCTCTATCTCCTGCTTGCTGCTGACCCGGGACAGAGAGCTGCCCTTCCCCCGGCTCATGGCACCCCCTCGATTCTGGAATCTGTAAATTACTAATCTTGTGACTGTACTTCCTTTGTATGGGTGTATTAAAACTGTGTCTTCCATCAAAACGACCTGTGGGTTTCACTTCCCCAAAATGGAAGTTGGATGCTGAGGGAGCCACTGGCCACCCCCTTCAGCTGGTCACAATCTGCATATTCTTTCTTTTATTACTAATTTATTTATTTATTTTTGGCTGCTTTGGGTCTTCGTTGCTGTGCGTGGCTCTCTCTAGTTGTGGTGAGCGGGGTCCGCTCTTCGTTGCTGTGCACGGACTTCTCTTTGAGGTGACTTCTCTTGTTGCGGAGCACGGGCTCTAGGCACGCAGGCTTCAGCAGTTGCGGCACGTGGGCTCAGTAGTTGTGGCTCGTGGGCTCTAGAGCGCAGGCTCAGTCGTTGCGGTGCACAGGCTTAGCTGCTCCGAAGTATGTGGGATCTTCCTGCACCAGGGAAGCCCAATCTGCATATTCTTAATTCAGCACACTAGCTTGGCTTCTCAGCTCACTTGCTCTGTTAACAGGGACAGCCTACACCAAGCTGGCCTTGGCCAGGATGGCCGAGCAGGAGGGAAATTCCAGAGGCCCAAGGGGGAGCCAGAGGCAGCAGAAAGGCAATTCTGACACTATCAGAAGCTGCCCAGCAATGCAATGAGTTACGTCAGAAAGCAGGAGTCCCCTTCCTTCACTGGAAACGTCCAAAAGGCGGTGGATCACCTTTCGGAGGTACTCTGAGGATCTCTGCTTGAAAGGGAATTTCTAAGAATTCTTTTCTACTGTTGAGTCTGTATCTGTCCCTGTCCCCACCTCCAGTTAATGGGAAATCTTAAACTGCTTTCTGAGCCAAAATGAATTTATTATGGAACATTGTTTACAGCCATTCGAAGATAATCCTCTGATACCCAGTAAACCATACTTGACATATAGCAAGTCTCTATACAATAGGAATGTGATTAACTCAAACTTCCTCCCCCCACTAGCCCTTATGTGGGGATGAGCAAGTGAGCCTCGAAGGCTGCTGTTCCCTGGGGCTCCCATTTGGTTTTTCTTCCTACCAGGCTTGCTCTGGGAGATCTCTATTCCCAAGGCTCCCCTGAAGATGGAAACAGTACGCACTGCCATACTCATACCTACAGTACTGATCTCTGGGGTGTCTGACGTGCATTTCTGTTTTTGTTTTTGTTTTTGTTTTTTTTGCGGTACGCGGGCCTCTCACTGTTGTGGCCTCTCCCGTTGCGGAGCACAGGCTCCGGACGCGCAGGCTCAGCGGCCATGGCTCACGGGCACAGCCGCTTCGCGGCATGTGGGATCTTCCCGGACCGGGGCACGAACCCGTGTCCCCTGCATCAGCAGGTGGACTCCCAACTACTGCACCACCAGGGAAGCCCCTGATGTGCATTTCTGAATGCCTTCAGGATACCTGCATCTGCATCTTGCATACATTCAAGCTGACCAAACCTGCATGAATTTTCTGCTTCTTTCTGCTGTCTACCTCTGTCTCAAATACCATCCTTGTGGTGCTCCTGTCTTAGTGGACCAAGAATTCCGAAGAATGTGCCTGTCCTCCTAGCTTCTTACTCTCACCCACATCTAGTCCCTCAGCCTGTAGATTCTACCTCACAGCTATGACTTAGATCCCCCAACTCCCATGCCTGGTTAAGGAACTCATAGCATCCTCTGGGCACCACTGCAGAAACCTCCCAACCGGTTGGCCCTCCCCCAGTAAATCCTGCAGAGCATGCCAAGACTTACAGTTCTCAGCCATGAATATGGCCATGTCTCTCCCATGCTCCAGGTCCTTCAAATGGACTCTGAAGATTTCACGGTAAAATATAAACTCCTTAGTTTGCCACACAAGGGTCTTCATGCATGGCCCCATCCAGATCCTCAGCTTTCCCATCTGCTCTCCTCACGTCTTATTCTCAGCCAGAAAAGTCATCCTGTGGCTTACAGAAAGCAGTGTTGCTGCATGCCGCAATTTCCTCCCACATGCCTTTTCCTCCACCTGGAATGATCTATCTTCCTTTTGCCTGACAAATCTCCACCCCACCCCCAGCCTTCAACACTCAGTTTAAGGACCACATCCCCCTAAGGCTGCTTCACATGCATTTCTATATTGTAGTTCTTAAACACTGCAATGTAGCCATTAAGTAGCGCAGTGGTTAAAATGAAGGAAATTACCAGAAACTTGGGCTAGTTTCCTAGCTCTGCCACTTACTAGTTGTGTGAATTGGGTAAGTTAATTAACCTTCCTAAAACTCAGTTCTCTAACTATAAAATTGGGCTACTTTGAGGACTTGAGAGAATGAATAAATGTAAAGTGCTTGGCAAAGACCTGGCAGAGACATGTTTTACCTGTCCAGACCCACTTTCTTCTAGACATTGTCTTTCCCTCCTACCCTCCTCCATCCCCCTCATAGAATTGTTCCCTGGCCACACATGATTGGTCTAGGGATGGCCACTTGACTGTAGGTGAGCCAATTAGGGCCCTTCCATGAAAAATGAAAGAAAAAAGGTAGAGGAGATAAGGCGAAGAGAGACAGAGACAGAGAGAGAGACAAAGGAGAAATGAAGCATTATGTAACAGTACATATTAGAAATAAAGAGAATATCGGGACTTCCCTGGTGGTGCAGTAGTTAAGGGTCCACCTGCCAATGCAGGGGACATGGGTTCAAGCCCTGGTCCGGGAAGATCCCACATGCTGCAGAGCAACTAAGCCCATGCGCCACAACTACTGAGCCTGTGCTCTAGAGCCCACGAGCCAAAACTACTGAGCCCGCGTGCCACAACTACTGAAGCCCGCGCACCTAGAGCCCATGCTCTGCAGCAAGAGAAGCCACCACAATGAGAAGCCCGCGCACCACAATGAAGAGTAGCCCCTGCTCAACGCAACTAGAGAAAGCCTGCGTGTAGCAATGAAGACCCAATGCAGCCAAAAAATTATTAATTAATTTTTTTTAAAAAGAGTACCAGTGGAGTTTGAGTCCCTAGACCAAGACTCCCTATACCTAGCTGTTCCCAAGACTCATTTATCCCTCAAATATTGGGGTAACCCCAATATCCTATAGCAAATTCCCCTTGGGTGGCTGTCAATTGCCAGTTAAGGAGTCTAACACACCCAGCACTCGTACACACTCACTTGCACTATTATTATAGTAATAATTAAGTACTATGAAGGTAGAGGTAGAATCTTATTTGATTTTGTATTCTCAGAGACTACTGTATTGTCTCATATACAGCAGGTAGTCAAACAGCTAGAATGAAATATTTGTTGACTTAAGGGAAGAAATAGTAACTTGGGGTTAAAATTCTTATCACAAGATCAAGAATCTCTAGACACCTATCCTAAGCAGTAAAAGAGAAACTAAAAAAAATTAAAATAGAAAACAGCAAAAATTTGACAGTTATGACCAAAAAGAGACATTGAGATACAATTCTGGGAACCTCTGGTCAGGCATATTTAGTCTCTGAATATCTTTAACTTGTTATCCATTGAGCTAACTCAATGTTTATTGAGAAGACTTTTTGTTTTAAAAGCTGCATTCTATGAATAAATGCTAAACTAATTTAGATAACTATTCCTGACGTTTACCATCAGGAGACAGCAGGATGTTCAATTATAAGAAATTTAGCAAACGAGAACTAATCACCACTCCCAACCATGACCCTGGGACACAGAGGTACTTACATAAGTCTCAAAAATTGTTGGAAATTCCACAGACTCGAAATGAGGTAACTGTTTACCTTCCTTACTGCATTTCAATCTAGAGATTAAAATAGATCTCATTGTTGCAGAATCCTGGCTGTAGTAAGAAACAGGCTCCAAATGGCTGAGAATGAATTTTAATAGTGGAACCAGGAGCCTGAGAGGAAATCAGGAGGAAGAACTTTTCTTCATAAAAAGGGCCATGAGGGTAATTTTCATTTCATTACCTTTCTAAATTGCATAATTTCATAAGCTGGTTGTAACATATCCTTTCTGCATTGACATGAAATATGAATTAATCAGTAAATAATAAAAGCAGTACACAATTCTCACATTCTACGTTTTCAAAATACTTTCTAACTTATTACTGCATTCCTAAAGGGCTACAGTTCAAAAGCGTGTGAATAAGACAACTGATTGACTCAATATACGCCTTTTTCGTTTGTTTGTTTTTGCGGTACGCGGGCCTCTCACTGTTGTGCCCTCTCCCGTTGTGGAGCACAGGCTCCGGACGCGCAGGCTCAGCGGCCATGGCTCACGGGCCCAGCCGCTCCGCAGCATGTGGGATCTTCCCGGACCGGGGCACGAACCCGTGTCCCCTGCATCGGCAGACGGACTCTCAACCACTGCACCACCAGGGAAGCCCCCAATATACGTTTTGACCAAAACAACATCAGACCCATTTACAGGCTTACCTGGAAATTTTACTAAACGATAAGGCACAATACTGAATGACCACAAATACAATTTATGACACTGTTTCCATGGAAAAGTACATTTAGAATACCAATCTCTGTTGTTTATAATGGTTTTCAAACTTTTGTGTGTCTACAAGTCACCTGGAGGACTTCTGAAAACATGGGTCCCACAGCAAGAGATTCTGAATCAGTAGATATAAGGTAGGACCAAGAAAAGTTCCCAAGTGGGGGTGATGTTTCTGGTTTACTGATGACACTGAGTAGCACTGGCCTAGATAAAACACAGTCGCTTTGAGTTGGCCAGGGACTAGAGTCCCTCCAGTGAGGGAATGAGGCACCCTCAGCCTCATGCCACTAAGCTAGAGAATAGTATGCTAGTTTATAAGCCTCTGGTTCTGGTTAGTACTGCCAGAGTCAGAAGCTCAAGAAGCTTCCAGAGATGGAAAGGAAGAACCCAGCGAGGCACGGACTTATGATGGCAGCAACATAAACTTGACGGGGAAGGGGTCAGTCACTGTGTGTGGCAGGAGCTTGACTAGGGCAGTGGGGACTCCCCATGAAGGAGATGAGAATGAGTCCTGGGAGGAATCTATGGGGTCACTAGCTGCAGAGGAAGAGAGTTTGAGTACCAAGCCTGGGACTCATTCATGTTGGCAATAAAAAAGAAATGGGAAGAGGGGGGAGGGGGAGGGAAAGGCAAGACACAGGAAGACTGTTTCCAATGGTGGAAGTGGCTGCAAAACAAAGGGGTGGAGGCCATACTGATCGTTTAGCATATCCAGTCTGGGAGGTCAATTACCATCTGGGCCAACTATCCTCCTATCAAAGGTAATTATACACTGTCTCTAATCCAAATTATTAACTACAAGATACTTTCTACTATTAAGAAAAATGACTAGGGACCTCCCTGGTGGTGCAGTGATTAAGAATCCGCCTGCCAATGCATGAGTTCGATCCCTGGTCCGGGAAGATCCCACGTGCCCATGCGCCACAACTACTGAGCGCGCATGCCACAACTACTGAAACCCGCGCGCCTAGAGCCCGAGCTCTGCAACAAAAGAAGTCACCGCACTGAGAAGACCGTGCACCGCAACGAAGCGTAATCCCGGTTCGCCGTAACTAGAGAAAGCCCATGCATGGCAACGAAGACCCAATGCAGCCAAAAGTTAATTAATTAATTAATAACAATTAAACAATTAAAAAAACAGTGACGCTCAGGGGAAAAAAAGAAAAATGACTAATATAACACTTGTTAAGACTTTATAATTTAACTGTACATTATCTCTTTTGAGCCTCCCAAAAATAAGATCGATGGGAGAGGTATTATTTGTCCCATTTAATAAAAATTGAACCCAGAAAGTTGACTAACCCAGGTTCAGACAGCTATCAAGAGATAAATCCAGACTCAGATCCCCACCCGATTCTAAAGTCTAAACCTCACCACTCCCTACACTGCAGAGAAAGGAAGCTGAGAAAGTCTGCAGATTCAGAAGAAAAATTCAAGGTCAGCTGATATCACAGAAGCCAAGGAGGTGAGGATTTAAGAAGGCAAAGTGTCAGGTGCCAGGAAAAGTTTAAGTATCTACCAAATCTGGCAATTAAGAGGTTATTCGTGACCACTGGTAAGGACTATAAACTCCAAAGTACTAAAATCCTCTCCCCTCCCAGAGAAAGGAGAGTTTTAAGGTAATACAATACACTGAGAGTGAATGGACTAGTTCCAGGGAAGTTCTTCACTTGTCGGCTTGTTTTTATGAATAAGCTGGGAAAAGAACTTAAAATATCATCCATACCGCTCCATAAATAGACTTTAGCTCCAATCCAAAGGCGACCTGCTTAAACAACTGCTCTAGAGTCTCCCACAAATTCCTAAATACGTAAATAACAATGTATAGAGTAACTGACGATAACTGACACCTTTTCAATTGGCTCCAAACTCCAACACTGTATGGACATTCCAAAAATTTAATGTATGTGTTTTTGTAGTCAAAGATTTACTGATAATTTACACTTTTAAACTCTCATATTATTCTTTAAAAACTCTGATAACTTCTGGTAAACAGAGATTTTAATGATCGTTTCATGAACAAAAGGTTTTTTCGCTGCTTTTTAAAAAAATCTATATCATTACTGTGATCTCCAGGATACAGAAATGGAAAAAAGCAGTATTATACTGTCTTTTTTAATACGAAAAGAGAAAATAAGAACACACATAAATAAAAGCACTGAAAGAATAAACTAGAAACTAATAAAAACAGATACCTATGGGGTTATGTGTGGGAGGGATGGCGTGAAGAAAGGAATGGAACCTAGACTGTTTAAAGTACATATATCTTTTTTAAAAATAATTCTGACTTTTGAAAATTAAATCAAAAATGAAAAATAAACAAAAAATACCCTCATACCCCATAGTTGAAAACAAATTCAAACTAACTACTAATTCGGTAATCTAATCATATGGGTTGTTAAAAGTCGCTTTGGAACAACTGTGGGGATATAATCTAAAGAGGAAAAAGGACAAAAAAATATTAAAATTCGCTCAGTGGTTTTACTGTTAGCAGAAATATTGGTATTGAAAATTTGAAACTATGTATTATTAGGATATAGGAAACATTACATGTTATTTATTAAGACCGAAGATTTTTAATATGAGGCAATAAATAAATTAAATCCAAGTTAAGAAAAACCTTATAATGTTAAATTTGAGTTGTAAATAACAATAGAATTTCAATTGTCAAAACACATATATTTCATAACTCTGTCTACTTGCAAAGGTCTGGAAGCAACGATAACTGCAGGAGAGTAAGCACTCTGTGCGCCCAGACATTGGCTTCTAAACCCCTTTCCCACTGAAAGAAACCTGGCCTCTTTGGGTAAATGGCTGGTTGCTAATAGGAGACAATGAAAGTACACGGTGAATCAGAGGTAGCTTTTTGGACTAGAAAGCACAGAAGCACTTAAAGATAATAGGGGGCTTCCCTGGTGGCGCAGTGGTTGAGAGTCCGCCTGCTGATGCAGGGGACACGGGTTCGTGCCCCGGTCCAGGAAGATCGCACATGCCACGGAGCAGCTGGGCCCGTGAGCCATGGCCGCTGAGCCTGTGCGTCCGGAGCCTGTGCTCCACAACGGGAGAGGCCACAACAGTGAGAGGCCCGTGTACCACAAAATAAATAAATAAATAAATAAAAACTTTATGATGATGGCTCAACACAGATTCAGTCATTTCTGGTCTGGGTTCAATGCCCAGTGCATGCTGAGTTTTATTTAGGTCCCTTCATGCTGAAGTTCAAATTCATTATGTTGCTGCCATTGAAGGTCCTCCTCAACCTTCTCTTTTCCAAATTAGATCACCTTTGCCTGCTCCCTGTACTTTCCCCCCACACCCCTCTGAACTCTATACAAAACATTTATTATACTGTGCAGATAACATCTTACTGTTCTTATTTGAATGCATGCCTAGCTCCCTTTGTGAGGGTTTCACCAGGGCAGGCATGAATCCAACAAGGCACTCTTCATAAACAAAGTGTGTACATAATGAGTATTGAATATATATACCCTCATCCATTTGTCATGAGTCTTCAAACTCCTTTTTTGGCTCTCATTTGACCTATCATTAAAAAAAAGTCCCAGTATACATCTGCTATAGATCCCCAAGTGGACATTACCCTCATGGAAAATAATTACTAATCTTTTAAATTAGTTTTTCTAATAAAAAGGAAAACAGGGCTTCCCTGGTGGCGCAGTGGTTGAGAGTCTGCCTGCCGATGCAGGATACACGGGTTCGTGCCCCAGTCCGGGAAGATCCCACATGCCGCGGAGCGGCTGGGCCCGTGAGCCATGGCCGCTGAGCCTGCGTGGCCGGAGCCTGTGCTCCGCAACGGGAGAGGCCACAACAGTGAGAGGCCTGCAGACCACAAAAAAAAAAAAAAAAAAAAAAAGAAAACATAACTAATAAGGACCCACTGTATATACCACAGGGAACTCTACTCAATATTCTGTAATGGCCTATATGGGAAAAGAATCTAAAAAAGAGTGGAAATATGTATATGTATAACAGGTTCACTTTGCTGTACACCTGAAACTAACACAACAATGTAAATCAACTATACCCCCAATAAAAATTAATAAAAACAAAACAACAGCAAAAAACAAAGCTACATCGTACATTCAGATAACACAGATAGAAACAGTTCTGTGATTTTCTTCCCTAAGTATTAAGCACAACACATCTTAATGGATAGATTTAACTACACTTATCAACAGTCTTTGTAGAATCTTTCCTATAGCATTTACCAAGGCACTATTTTTATTCCAGAGTTTGGATCACATCAAATGTTTTACGGTAGTTAAAATAATTTAAGGAGTGAGGAGAGACAAACTATGTTTCATATGTGAAGTCACATTATATATCATAAAATTAGTGATGTTTTAAACAAAGTGTCACTTATTTCATAAGCATGAGAGGTAATGATTATCTAAAGCAGTGTTTCTCAATCTTTTCACTACTGCTTCCCTAAGGAGAACAGCTAAATTTAAATTCTTCCTAACAAGAAAAATTGAGTACTAAAAATTGAGTACTTTGGAGGGCCACAAACCATTGTAATATCTGAAATATTTTTGCCTCCCAAGAACCCATCTTTATCACCCCCATGGAGAATGCATGCTGTAAAAGATTAACCAGTGAGTTTTAATACTAAAAACGCTCAAAGTTTTGGCAAGAGGAACAACACTTAATAAAGTAAATTAACATGTTCCATTTAATAAATTGAAGTGGTACAGTGATGGAATCCCTGAACATTTTCAAAGCTCTCCCACTTTCTTCAAGGCCTCCTTAAATACACTCTCCCAGGGGCTTCCCTGGTGGCGCAGTGGTTAAGAATCCGCCTGCCAATGCAGGGGACACGGGTTTGAGCCCTGGTCCGGGAAGATCCCACATGCCACGGAGCAACTAAGCCCGTGTGCCACAACTACTGAGCCCAAGTACCACAACTACTGAAGCCCACGCGCCTAGAGCCCATGCTCCACAACAAGAGAAGCCACTGCAATGAGAAGCCCGTGCACAGCAACAAGGAGTAGCCTCCGCTCACTGCAGCTAGAGAAAGCCCCCACACAGCAACGAAGACCCAATGCAGCCAAAAATAAAATAAATTTTAAAAAAACCAAAAAACACTCTCCCAGCTCTTCTCTCAATCAGCCCCAGAGAATCTCTCTCATTGGGATGTTCCATTGATTTTTTTCTGACTCTTTCAGGGGCTACCAGGAACCATCTTTATTATAATTATATACTCAGGGATCTTTTTACCCTATTAAACTGACCAGAGCCCAATGAGTAAGAACTCAGTACTTTTCATCTTTGTGCTGCCCACAGGGTGTGACTCAGAGATTGGTATTTAGGTACAAACAAATAGATGTTATGGTTATTAGAGGCACCAGTGGAGATTGGCAACCCCTTTTTCTTGCACAACTGGCTACCTCGTGCTGATTTATCAGCCCTGGCATGGGTAACTGTGAAGTGGATAAGCTTTTTTGTTATTGTTCTTCATTTGTTTTTCATAACTGACTACACAACATCCCTTATAGGGCTGGCATTTCAGCACCCACCTGAAGATACGTAATCTCCCTCCCCCACTGCCCCTCTCCCCGTCGGCCATTCCGATGGTTTCTAGACAGGTCTGCTCACGCTTTAAAAGCTGGCCCCTAATTTTGCTGGTCTTATTTGGCTCTGCGTCTATTACTCAATGGAAAGGAAAAGTGAAATGCTGTTAATCTAAATCTTCCTAAGATCTTAAATATAGGGATAAGGGTAATTAATACTCTATACATACTTCAATATTTATTGAGAGTCTTATTGCCCAGAAATAACACCTTTATAATTTAAGTGCTTTGATAAAATAGAGGAGCTTTCAGTACCCCTCACCCTCTGCCTGATAGGGAAGATGAGCAGTAAAGGGGTACAAAAAAAATGTTTTGTCCTTAATAGAATTTCAAGGAGAATATAGTTTAAAGGCCAGTTTAAGGCTTTTATGTCTTCCTTAACTCAAATCTTCACACATAAAATGGTACCATTAATTTTTCATTATTTGCCTCAAATTATCTACAAACTAGCTAAAATCCTATAAAATCAAAAGCTAAGGTAGTAGCAACAAGCTGATAATTACCATAGTGGGAAATACACCCCTGGAAGGGATAATGGAGGTGTCACTTAAGGAAGTGACTTAATTAGGAAACATGCCTCCAGAAAGCATGTGATCTTCAATTCCAGCTCCTCATCAACATTCATCCAGAAAACGTGGGGGAAAGCGTGTATAAAAAGCAAGTGGTTGAGAGTCCGCCTGCGGATACAGGGGACACGGGTTCGTGCCCCGGCCTGGGAGGATCCCACATGCCGCGGAGCGGCTGGGCCCGTGAGCCATGGCCACTGAGCCTGCGCTCCACAACGGGAGAGGCCACAACAGTGAGAGGCCCACATACAGCAAAAAAAAAAAAAAAAAAAAAAAAAAAAAAAAAAAAAAGGCAAGGTCAGTTCTCCAAACATAGGCAGGTCACAATTCCACAGCCGGCTACGGAATCAGTCATGTATTCAAATTTCTATCCCTCTTCCCGCTCCAGAGGTACACCAAGACACGCAAACTTCTATTTTCAAAATGAACCCTGCAGCGACTTGTATTTTAAACAGGGTGATGCATTACCTTTAATAACAGCACTGGCCATATTTAAGAGGAAGTTCACCGCCTCAGCAAATGACAGAAAATGATTCTGTCACAACGGCAGCTAGTCATCCAAGCCCTGAATAGCTGCTCACTCACATCAGTGAGCAAAGGAATGGTCTCACTCCCCTTCCAAATTAGCAGCGCTCGTGGCCTTATGCAACAATTGCAGATGCAAAGCCTTCAACACTGCATTTAAAAAATCTGAAGTTAGGAAGTATATCACCTGAATAAAGAGGAGCAAAGCTATCACCTGACGCCCAAGGCTCTGGGGGCCTTCTTTCTGGCCAGGATTTCTCAATAGGCTTCTCCTTTATTTCTTAAATGACATTCAAAAGTCACAAGCACAGATTTAAAAATAACAGAGATCTGCATAAACACAAGAGGTGGAAAGAGTGTGAGGATGTGTGTTGGTCCTTTGGGGAGGTGGGGCAGGAGTGTGGAAAGGAAGCAGCAATTGAAACCTTTGAAAGTATTTCTTACAAGGCTAAAAACCTTGATAAACATTCAGTATAAAAAATAAGAAACTAACAAAACAGGCACACACTTCAATGTCAATTAAATTGATGATGGTGGGAAACTGTAGCTGGGCCTCTGGAAGTGATTTGGATGAACTGTTTCAACTTTCAGATGAGGAAACTGAATTACAGGAAATTGTCCAATTTGTTAAAGATCACATGACCCTAACCCTGATTATGAAGTGTTGAATCCCTGTCTAACGCTATACCTACAACTCACTGTTGAGAGGTTTGTCAGGCCTCGCGCTCCTTTGAAACGTAAACGTTAGATTTACAACAAAACCATAAGCCCTGCTTCTAAAGGATTATGTTCCAACACCCCCGTCTCCAATTCACAGCAGCCTGAAATGTTGCTACGTTTCCCCGGCCAGGACACCGACAGCTATGAACCTAGAGGTGGGAAAATAGAACCGTACCACCTCTGGTTATCTAGTGTTTCATCATTTACCCAGCCCTTCCACATACATCATCTCAATTAACCCTCCAACTCCCTGCAAAACTGGAAGAGTAGGCACGACACCTCTATTTTTTCCACATAAGAAAACTGAGTCTCAGGTCTACCTAATCACAACAAAATGCAACATGAAGGAGATATGGGGATATATGGATACATATAGCCAATTCACTGTGTTATAAAGCAGAAACTAACACACCATTGCAAAGCAATTATACTCCAATAAAGATGTTTTTTTAAAAAAATGCAGCATGAGTAAGATGACATTGGAAACTTACTAAGACAGGTGGTGAGGTTTGTGAAGAACAACACCAATTTAAAAATCGAACTAGGGACTTCCCTGGCAGTCCAGTGGTTAAGACTCCGTGCTTCCACTGCAGGGGGGATGGGTTCCATGCCTGGTTGGGCAACTAGGATCCTGCATGCTGTACAGCGCAGCCAAAAAAAACACAAACAAACTAGACTAGGTTAAAATCCCACCTTACCCCACCTTGCAAAAGAAGCTCTGAGCCTCATTTCTCATCTCTCTCCTCTGTGAATTGGGGCTACTAGAACCACCTTCCTCCCAGGCTTTTATAAGGATTAGACAGAACTTCTGCAAAGCACCTGGGCCAGTAGCATCTTGCATGGAATTCAGGCTGTCATTAGGAAGCCCTAAAATGAAACATTTGCTGCTTCTCCTTCTCCACTTGTGAAATTGTTTCTGGCTGTATTGACTTCGTGACTTTTTTTTTTTTTTTTTCCCTAACTTCTAATGAAATGGGTGAACTCCGAAATGGAAATTATAAGACTTCAAAAGATTTTTTTCCCCCACCGCCCGCCCCTGTGACTACTTTTTATGAGTAGTTTTCTCCTCCCAGGGCATTACAGACTTTGTGTATTCAAATACAGGTCTTTTTACTCTCCATCTCACTCTGAAGAGTAGCTATTTTAATTCCAGAAGAGAAACCATATGGTTGTAGCAGAAGAGGCAGATGAGGAAGTGAACCCTCACTGCTAAGACTTCCTGGAAGGAAGGTCTCATTTTCCTTAGAGCAGAGCACAGACCCAAATGCTTCCCGGGCCAGAATGGTGCATCTAGGGCACAGTGGTGCTTGCCGCAAACTGAAGAGCATGTGTCCTGCTAAAGGCGGGCAGCCTGAGCCCAGCCCCAGCTGATTATGGGAATATGGCTCAGTATTGCCAAGTCTTCTGGCATTTTAAGAGAAGCCAAGAATCTATGTTACGGAAATTTTCTAGATTTTGAAAACACCGTGTGGGCCAAATAAAATACACTTATTAGCAAGTGGGCTCCATGGGTCACCAACGTTTCTGATTGTTGCCTCAAAGCCTTCTGAGGTACAGCAAACTACAGAGAAACTCTGCTCTGGAGTTTTCTACCTGGAAAGGTGGTCAGAAATTAAAGATCATGAAACGCCTAGAGAGTGGGCTGCTGAGATAAAAAGAATGAACACTTAATGAGAATCCACTGGAAATTAGGCAGATCAGGAAATCAGGGGATGTAAGACGGCTGCTGGCCACACATGCTGCCCCCAGGAGAGGCACAGGCTCTTGTGGTCAGAGGGTGACAGTGATGAGAAGGCAGTGAGAGTTTTTCATTGGAAGATAACAACCTTTGAGAGAGGTTTTTTGCACAAAAGCACAGATATGAGGGCTTCTGACCATATACAACATAAATAAACATGAATGTCTGAGAGTGGCAAACTGGTGTGAAAACTTCTGAGCCTTACGCCCAAGACTTCAAGGCTTTCAGATACCTGAATGATGATGATCTTTAGGCCTCTAACAAAGACTTTTTTTTTCTTTTTTTTTTTTTTTTTTTGCGGTACACGGGCCTCTCACTGTTGTGGCCTCTCCCGTTGCGGAGCACAGGCTACGGACGCGCAGGCTCAGCGGCCATGGCTCACGGGCCCAGCCGCTCCGCGGCATGTGGGATCTTTCCAGACCGGGGCACGAACCCGCATCCCCTGCATCGGCAGGCGGACTCTCAACCACTGCGCCACCAGGGAAGCCCTAACAAAGACTTTTTGAATGAAACCACTCACGCCTTTTAAAATATTTCTGTGAGGGCAAAACTGCAAGGAACCTGGAATAAAAAGAAAAGTAAAAAGCCTAGCAAGCTTGAGGTACAGCTTTCATAAATATGTACAGACAGCTACCTTCCCTTATGAAATAAATCTACTGGTAATAAAGAAAGTCAGCCACATCAGGATTTTCTGTAGAACCATTTGACCCAAGAAAAAGTCAAAAGTGTGCTGAGAAAAACCATTAGTCAGAGACTTCCATCATTCTCTCCTATATAAAAGGCAGAGGTATAGTAAAGCACCAGTTTATCCTTTATTGTTAATTTAACACACACCATTTCAATCTTTTGAAAGTGCTTTAGTGAAAATCCAGTAGTTTTCTTAATGAAGATATTTTGTTCTGCAAGGTAGAAGTGTCATACAACCCTAAGAATTACTCGAAGTACTTTAAATTCATTGAGATTACATTATACAAAATGGGTTCCACCCACAGAGCTGTTTAAATAAAGATAATTATAACTCCAACCACTCTGTTATTCACATATGTGTACTGCATAACCCAAATATTCCTATTCAGAGATACTCATTTAAAAGGAGAAGGGGTTTCTAATTCTATGGCTAAATTGCTAATCAGATGCGTTCGGTTTCTCAGGGACAAATACTCAACTGATTCACTTTCATACTTGAGGAAATGTATCCATTACGTGAACATTCTCTGAAAGAAAACACGTGTAAATGATATTGTGATTCTCTATAAACCTAAATATGGAAATTTTTAGATTTGCTTGTTAAGTAAAAATTAATCTGGCACTAGAGGATTACTGCTACTGTTGGTACAGTTGTTCTGAGTCATAGCTTCAGTCAAAATGAATGAAAAAGGAGAACTAAGGACCAAGATTTGGGGAAAGAAACAGCTGTAATTTTAAAGCCGGAAAAGAGTTCCGGGATATTTTTTCTTTGGACAGAGAAAGGAAAGAGAGTCAACAGACGATGACAAGGTCATTGCCTAATCAGCCAATAGAATTCACGGATCCTAAAATACAATCCCAAAGCTTTTCTCCCTATTGAGGCCCCTGATAAAAACTGACAAAACAATACACCTAACTGTGGGACACAGGGTCTTTTCTCACTCCATTCATACGCATCAACATTATAATCTCATTTTCCACACTCTGCCTGGGGACATTTGGCGAGGTCTGGAGACATTTTGGTTGTAACAACCAGGGAAAGGAATACTGCTGGCATCTAATGGGAGAGGCCTGAGATGCTGTTAAACATTCTACAGTGCACAGGACAGTTCCCTAAACAAATAACTATCCCACCCAAAATGTCAATAGTGCCAAGGTTCATAAACCCTGGTCTAGAAGCAATAAGAGGTGGGCATTTCTTCTACAGAGCAAGTTTGCATTAAGAAAGTTGGATATGGCACTTCTTTTGAAGCATGGTACACGATTTGTAGAACAAGGACCAATATGGTTTTTGTTTTGTTTTGTTTCATTTTTTTAAATCAGGAACAGGCATTACACTTGAAGAAATAAGGTAATGCAAACCTAGAGTGGCTGGCCACTCAAGTGACAGTCTCATGTACACAACTAGGATTTGCTCTAAACACCTGGTTTTGTCTGGTCACACATGCCACTCAGAACTTGTTCAATGATTCTTCTTGTCAGTTTAGATCGACCAATTTATTTTTATGTTGCAATAACAAAATACACTTAGAATTATATAAAACCTTTTTAGCTTACTGAAATTCATGTAGGAAAATTAAGTTTGAAGGTTAAAACCTCTTTAGCCCTTGACCCTCTTCTTTTCCTATTGAGAAACAATTTCTCAAAACAAAGTAACCTTTCTTAAAACCAAAATTATCGTGCAATAGTGGAACAGATTTATGTACCCTGGTGCAATACAGGTAAAATAATTTTGTGTTGTACTGAGAAATAGGTTTTGAATGTGCAACTCAAGAAAGTTCAGCTAACAAGAAAAGGTGCATATTGTAGTCAACTATCACCCCTACAGGACCTTTGAAAATAATTTCTAAGTCTAAAAAGCCTCAGTAGAATATTTTAAGATGATTTTTTTTTTTTTTTTTTGGCGGTACGCGGGCCTCTCACTGTTGTGGCCTCTCCCATTGCGGAGCACAGGCTCCAGACGCGCAGGCTCAGCGGCCATGGCTCACGGGCCCAGCCGCTCCATGGCATGTGGGATCTTCCCGGACTGGGGCACAAACCCGCGTCCTCTGCATCGGCAGGTGGACTCTCAACCACTGCGCCACCAGGGAAGGCCTAAGATGATTTTTTAAAAAGCTAAGCTTTAAGATGATAATTTGAACACTCTTAACAGGAAATCATAAACTTCCATAGTACAAAGCATTTGGCAACATGGTGATCATCTTTCAGAAAAATGCCCACTCCTCATTCAGGTGAAATGACTGTTTTCTCAGCAGAGGGGAAGAACGGCCGGCCAAATCTTACGGATGATGACTTCTCCTTTTGTTCATTTTCTTCAGTTAAGATTGCCTGTCACTAGGGAGGGCCTCTGAAGAAGCCCCTTCTGGCAAGGTGACATCATCTCAGTTTATTTAGAAGCCTGAGAAGGGTCTGGTCCCAGCCCTTCACAAAGACTTCACCCAACCTAATTTGCTCCCCAGAATGACTCCTCTGCCAAAGCCAGCTGGCCTCCACCCGTCCCACAAACTGCCCCCGAGACCCCTGTATTATTCATGCAGCTCCTCTCCCTCATTCCTCCCACTTACAGAGCCTTCCCCTCCTCTGTTGCTCTAGTCCAATCCCACACGCCCTTTAGGGTTCAGCTTCTGTTTTAACCTGCCTCCTTCCAAACCTTCCCACGTGCATCTCCCCCTCGTTGGAATTCCTCCTGCAACCCTCTAGATCACTTAACCTGGAACTTTATCATTTCTTTCCTCTCTGGTTGTTAAAGACCTCACTTCTAATAGCTATCTCTCTCCAGTTGCAGATAAAAATGAAAAAAACACATTTTTCAAACTCCCTATAAAGTACAGCGGAAAACCTAAATTGTTCTTGACCAGGAGTAACTGTCTCATATATAAGGAATGGAAGAGGGTTGGACTAGGGTAGTCACAGTCACTACTGGGCCACAGCTTATTTTAGAAATCTTCTAAACTTCCTACTCAGCACGAGAACTTTTTTTCATTAAGTATTTAAGTAGGCCAAAGACTGTGGTGAATTCCCTTCCAAGCTGCCTCGTTATCATATCAGATGAGAGGACCGGGTGTCACTGAAAAACGGAGTGCTTAGAGGAAAAGCCGTTAAGAGCCCAGAGTAAAGCCTTTTCTCTACTTTCTTCTTCTGTCCCTTGCTCTCAGCAAGCCTCCCGACCCTGTCCTTTGGATGTTCCCCTATCCCACTGGGATGTAAATCACCTGCCTCGTCCCGTCCCTCCAGCACCCTCGTTTGTAGCTCTGACCTTGGTACTTCCTGACATGCACACTTCACACCTCTGACGGCTTTAAAATTTGTCCACAAACCCCTCAATACCCCTTACTCTGAAAAGTGGGTGCCTAATTCCCTCCCTCCTGAATGTGAGCAAGGCTTAATGGCTTTATTCTAAACTAGAAAGTATGGTGGAAATAATGGCATATGAATCTATAATAAAAGGCATCAAAGCTAACTCCTTGCCCTTTCTTTTGGATATGTTCTGGGGAAGCCACCCGCCATGTATCGAGGACATGTGGCAAAGAACTGAGGATTCCTGCTAAAAACCTGCACTAATTTGCCAGCCATGTGAGTGAGCATCTTAGAAATGGATCCTCCAGCCCCAGCCACGCCCAATAACTTTGGTATCAGCTAATGTCTGCATGACAATCTCATGAGAGACTCAGCCAGGACCACCCATATAAGCTGCTCCCAGATTCCTGACCCACAGAAACTGTGCGAGATAACACGTGTTCGTTTTAAGCCACTAAGATTAGTGTAACTTGTTGCCCAGCGATAAATAACACAGTACTCTTCTCCTTTCTCTATTCCGTCCCTTAGAATGGAGTCCGAGACTCTCACCCTTAAGGGCCAGTCTTAACCAGTATTTCCCTGCTCTGCTCTCCCAACTCTCGCCCTCCTGTCTCAGGCTTGCACAGAAGGTCGTCATTCCATAAATGTTGATTCAAGAAATACCTCCAATTCCAGCCTTGCCTGTGGCTCATTCACACCCCAGAAAAATGCACCAGAAGACTGAGTTGATCCTCAGAGGCTCTCAGCACTTAAGGAAGCACAGGGTAATTTGTAACCTGCCTCCTGATGACGAAGGGTTTATTATTAATATAGGCTCGATTTAGAGCATTAAATTCGGCTCAGACTTTCCATCTGTCTGTGCTAATTTAATGCTAAGTCCTTGCTTTCAGGCCTTTATCCTCCACAGTGCTCAGATCAGATAATCAAGTCATTTATTACACACTATGAGTAGTGAAAAATCTGTTATGCCAGATCAAGGGCCCTTCAAACTTTTGACCCTTAAACTTTCCCCTTTGATTCTTTTGCCCTCTTATCTACATTGCTCCTGAGCTTAGAACATTTTGTGACATCATCACAGCTGACGCAATTATTTTAAACCAGCTTCTCTTTCGGGAAAAGTCTTCAGAGTACATTTATCCGGCAGGGAAAGCAAACGTTCTCGTGGAATTTGCCTATGATGTCCAAAGGGCAGTGTCACAAGCAAAACGAAATGCACGGCTTCTCCCTGGGCTCCAACCAGCTGGTGTAATGTACCCATATTAGGCTCCGGGCTCATTCCAGTGGGCTGGTTCTGTTTTCATTTCGCCATAAGGGTTTCAGTTTCTCACCGCTTCTAACAAGGAATAATAAGACTGTGGGACTCCAACAAGGTCAAGAGCAGCTTAGGCAACCAAGAGTGCCAAGTGCATGATCACCCCTTAAACTCTGGCTTGACCTAAACCCGTAGTGCTGCAGTGTGGTACCAAGCGCCTGAAAGTAGAGGGTGTTTTTGTTGTTGTTCTTTTTTTGCCTTAATACCATGAACAGCTCAAGGTCAATAAAATTTCTTGTAAGCCAGCTATACGAGACCATGGGTCTCTCTGCTCAATTTATGTTCCCTCAACAGAATCTAGAAATTAACGCATTCGTGATTTATTCCCTCTAAGGACCACGTAACATCTGACTTGGCAGAACACGTGGGTCCCAATCCGGTGCCCATTTCCTGCCACTGCCCCCAGCAAGGCTCCTCCTGCCTCGCTGACCAGGCTGACCTCTCACCACTCTGGCAGTGAAGGGGAACCCAGGCTAACGAGCGACTGTCACACCTCCATCACCCCTGTCCCCAAATAAAAAATCCACAGGTGAATTTTAAAAACTAAGTTGACGTCCACTCAACACCAACTTATTGACTGTTGTCAAATGTTTACTGTTTCTGTAGTGACTAATCTCAGCAGATAATGAGCTTGAAATTTAACTTTTACTTTTAAACACTATTTGCACTTCCATTCAAAAACATTACCATATACGGTGCAAATATTACCAGAAAAAGATGCGATACTGGAGCTACGGGAAAGGTAAATGGGGAAAAGAATGGCTCCAGAGAAGACACAAAGTAACAGCAGCAGACACTTCAATATGCATGAGCACCCGCACCGGACAAACACTGTGCAGAGCGCTTTTCATGCATTATCCCGGACCGCCCACAACGTCCAAGGAATTCCTGAGGATACCCCATTTCTCACTTACAGAGCCGAGGCTCCCTGAGCTTGTAAAACTTGCCCAGTATCACACAGGGAAAAATAGCAAGGCTTGCATCAAGCCAGATGTGAATGCCTCCCAGCCCCAGTCTTTTTTTTTTAAACAATCAACCATTTATTGAACATGTTAGACTTCTGAATTAAAGGAACATCAAAGAGTCTGAGGAAGCTGACTTTGTTGGCAGCTTGAAACACTATACAGCTCAGATCCAGTGCCTTTACAGAGGAGTTTCTAGATTGGGATATTTAGGAAATTCACATGTGTCAGTCCCAGTCTTAACCACTCACTGTATCCTAATCACCTACTACAGCTGCAAAGTCCACATGGTCACACAGAGCAATGTGACCCGTGACCCCGGCTGCACCTCCAAGTGCACCAATTTTATCCATGCCTTCACCACCACATCATATTTGGCTGTAGATATTAAAAACGAGGGTAGAAAGCATAGTGAAATGAAAATAACCATCTTCCTAGTGTTTCTCCTGTACCTTTGTTTTCACAGTATTTACATCTTACTGCCTATTTTTAGTACATTACAAATAATGTTTTGGAGGTGTTACTAAAGTCATGCTTTTAAAATGTTACTTTTAACCGTGGTAATAAGACATTTATTTTGAGATTCATGCCAAAATTTGTTCTAAATGCTTTACACATACTAACTCATTTAATCCTCATAACGCAAAAGGACGTGGAATGTCAATGGTCCCATTCCATACATGTGCAAACCGAGGCACAGAGAAGCTGAGTAACTTGTGCAAGGTCACAGAGTAAGAGGCAGGATGTGAATGCAGGCGATGTGAGTCCAGAGTCCACATCTCTTTTTTTTTTTGAATTTTTGAATTTTATTTATTTTTAATACAGCAGGTTCTTATTAGTTATCTATTTTAGACCTATTAGCATATATATGTCAATCCCAATCTCCCAATTCATCCCACCACCACCACCACCCCCCAGCCACTTTCCCCCCTTGGTGTTCATACGTTTGTTCTCCAGAGTCCACATCTTAACCACCATACCACAACTCCTCTCTGCTGCCCGTTTAGACAGCAGGGTCTAAATGTCCACCCTTACCACCCTCCAAACAACCAACACATGAAAAATCTCCCTGAGGATACTCTACCTTAAAACTGAAATGTGACAGAATGGGTCTCCTGCTCTAAATCCTTTCAATCATCTCCCAGCATGCTTGAGGGTCCATTCACCCGGCCTAACACCCCTGTATGAGCTGACCCCTGCCTCCATCACCAGCTTCAAGAGTGTCCGTCTGATTCTAGTCTCTGGTCTTTTTTTCAGTTCTTCAAACATACCAAGATCTTTTTATTTTACTTCAGGCCTTTCAACACTCCACACCGTCTGTGCAGACTCCTGAACCACTCTCGCCCCGATTCTTCTCTGGGCTGGCTTCTGCCCGACTTTACAAGTCACCTTTTACTGCCTCAGAGTGAGAGGCCTTCCCCACCCTTCACGGAGAGACAGGACCATGATGGATGCCCTGAACACCCAGCACATTGGGCCCAGCACATTGTGGGGACTCAGGGAGTATGTGTTCAATAAATATTTGAGGGGTTACTTTCTCCCAGAAACTACAAAAGCATTGAGAAAGCTGGGGGGAAAAACAAACAAACAAAGAGCCCACATGGTGCTGTGAGATAAATGCTATGACAGAAACACGGCCAGGCATTGTGAAGGGAGACGGAAAGGACAAAACCAAGATTGGAGATGCCTTGAGTCAGGAGGTCATCCATTGAACTCCATTCTGAAGAATCCCAGACTTGTGAAAGGGAAGAAGCCAAGGCCTTGCAAGCCACCTTCAGGGGTCTGGCCACTGGCCTAGGATCTGGGGAGCCCTGAAAGGCTTTTCAGCAGATTTCGCTGCAGACAATGTAGAAGAGAGACGAGAGGCAGGTTGCAGGTAGGGGAGACCAGTGAAGAGGCCGTTTCAGTTTTTCAGGAGACATGGGAGGAGAGCCTGTAACCACAGAACCAGCCCTAAACTGGCCCTACCCTGCTTCTAACAATATACTGAGCTGTTTTCCAGAGACAACGGAAGAAAACCACAAGTCATGCACAAACCATGCATAGCGGAGAAGATTCTGACCTCAAACGACACCTGGAACCAAAGTTTCTCCACCCATGAACCAAAGGACCAGTACATGACCAGAACCTGAACCCCGGAATCCTTTCAGAAGCCAAGAGTCCGCTGTCCAGGAAGATCTGGTGCTGAAGCCCCTTTACCACACCTTACCATAAAGGGCCAAGTTCCAGAGCCCTCCAGTGGAAACCTGCCCTGCCTGCGCTTCTGCAGACCAACCCTCCTCCCCAACTCTTAAAAGCCTGACTGAACCCCAGATCAGGGAGGCAGATTTTGAAAACAAGCCCCTAAAACCATTCTCCTGTCGAGTTTATGATTAACTTCTCTATGCAAAACTTTATTCTCTTTCTTGTACTGTGGGGACTGAAACTGAGCAGGACCCTGTGAGGCCTTCCCAGGTACAAAAGGCCCTCTGTGTCCCGTTTCTTGTTTGCAGAAAAAGGCTTCAGTCTCTTAGGCCTTCCCTGAGTTCCAAAGAGCAGACTCAAGCAGTTATTAATTAGGGAAGTGAGGGAATGCATTAACAAAAGAAAAGCAGTCAAGAAACAATCATTCAGCTATAAAACACAGTCCTAGCTTCTCCTCAAGGGATATACCTAACAATCTAACATGTATCACTGAGTTTCCTGTAGGAACTAAGACCTCACCCAGGTGGAGGATAGCCACAAGCAGGTAGACTCCAGACTGGCTGGAACCAGAAGGTTGATGATTAGGATTCCTGAACCACCCCCCTGTTACCTCACCACCAGCCAATCAGAAGTCATGCATCCTGCAACCCTCACCCCAAATGCTGTCTTTAAAAACCCTTCCCTTCCCAGGGAGTCTGGGCCTTTTGAGCACCAGCTGCCCAGTTCCCCTTGCTTGGTGCCTGCAATAAACACTGTACTTTCCTTCACCACAACCCGTTGTCAGTAAACTGGCTTTGCTGCATGGTGGGCGAGAAGACCCAAGTTCCGTTCAGTAACAGTTTGAGAGCCCTGCCTCCTGTCTCCTGGCCAGCTGACCTCCCAATAAAGCCTTTTCTTTTCTCAAAAGCCGGTGCCGTAGTATTAACTTCTCTGAGCGTTGAGAACTGAGCCTTTTGCTCAGTAACAAGCCTAAAGCCAGGTAGTGACAGAGGGAATGGCAAAACAATGGCTTTGATACTATGGAGGAAGAATCTACAGGACACACTAACAGATTAAATGTACTTAGTGGGTGACAAGATTTCTAGGTTCCCGGCTTTGGTAACTGGACAGCATGATTCTGTTCACGTTAGGGGTAGGAGCATGGGAGGATGATAGGGTGTTTCCTAGGCTGGGGAACACTCAGGAGCTTAATGTCAGTGTTAGAACATACGGGCAAAAGATTCGAATAGACATTCTCCAAGTAAGTATACAAATAGCCAATAAGCACCTGAAGAAGTGCTCAACATTTAATCACTGCAAATCAAACCCACAATGAGATACCGCTTCACTCCAACTAGAATGGCTATAATCAAAAAGATAGAAAATACCAAGTGTTGACAAGAAAGTGGAGACACTAGAACCATCATACATTGGTGTTGGGAATGTAAAATGGTGCAGTCAGTTTGGAAAACACTTTGGCGGTTCCTGAAAAAGTTAAACAGAGTTACCATAAGACCCAGCAATTCCACTCCTAAGTATGTATCCAAGAGAACTGAGAATATACGTTCATGCAAAAACTTGTATATAAGTGTTCATAACAGAATTATTCATAACAACCCCAAAAGAGAAACAACCCGAATGCCTATCAACTGATGAATGGATAAACAAAATGTGGTATACCATACCACACAATATTAGCCATAAAAAGGAAGACATGATATAAACTACAACACGGAGGAACCTAGCAAACATTATGCTGAGTGAAGGAGGTCAGACATAAAAGACCATCTGTTGTATGATGCCATTTATATGAAACGTCCAGGATAGGCACATCCACAGAAACAGCAAATAGATGAGTGGTTGCCACGGGCTGGGGAAGGGAGAATAAGGAATCATGCTAATGGAATAGGGTTTCTTTTGGGGGTGATGAAGAGTTACTGGGATTAAACAATTGTAATGGTTGCACAACCATATGAATATACTGAAAACCAATGAGTTGTACATTTTAAAGGGATGAACTGTATGGTATGTGAATTATATGTCAATTTAACAACAACAACAAAAGAACTGAAGGATGACGTAGGGCAGAACTGTGGCATCTGTAACTTTCACTGTGAGGCAGAGAATTTAAATATTAATTTCCAGGATTTGCAAAATCATGCTATAAGCTCTTACTAAGCTTTTACACTTAGATCTATGGGAATAAATGAAGCATTTAGTTTCTTGCCAAATGTTTCTCCATAAACCTACACGCAGCTTTTGCAATCTCATCAGAATTTCTGAGCTGAAGTATAAACATGTTAATTGGAAGAACACAACTTCAATGATTTTCTGCTCTAGCCTAAAAATTCACATACCTAAGGAAGCCATTTTAATTCATAATAAGAGACAGAAGTACTACAATGTCAAAACAACGTTAGGGCATGGCACCATCAACAGAGGAGTTCTGAGAGAAGTAAGAAGTGTCCATGGTTCTAGAAGATGCATTAAAGTCTGTCCTTAACTCCTAAGTCTCTAAGATGCAACACCAGCCAGAGGGGTAACAGGATGGCACACGTTCTGGATTCTAAGATCTGATTTTAATATTTTAATTCCTCTGAAATCAAGACGAATTTTACATATGACATAGATTGAATGTGATGGTATCTTTGATGTTAAAACACTATCATTGGGACTTCCCTGGTGGTGCAGTGGTTAAGACTCCGCGCTCCCAATGCAGAGAGCCCGGGTTCGATCCCTGGTCAGGGAACTAGATCCCGCATGGCGCAACTAAAAGATCCTGTGTGCCACAACTAAGACCCGGTGCAGCCAAATAAATAAATAAATAAAATTATAAAAAGAAACCACTATCATTAAATTTTTGGTACTGTTTAAAATCAATCGATGTCAATAGGTAGTCTACTCAAACAGTGTTAGCTGGAGGCATATTTCCCAGCTCAATCTCTCTATCAGATCTCTTATGCCCTACATGCATGATTTCTCTGGCTGAAAAAAAAAAATTTTGTTACATTTGCAGTGAGAGTTGCACTCTTGCTACTAAATGTTCATCAAAATATACTGCCTGTAGACCGATCAGAATGTATGGAAATTCTCCTCCCAAAGGGGTCTACAAATCCGCATGTAGTAGTTAACTGCATTCCTAAGTACCCTGACTGCCAATTAAATTATTCAAGGAAAATGTATTACCAAGAAATCTACCTATAAAGTATGAGCAAAGGAGGTGCTTTAAGGCAGTTATTGAATGAATTCTTCTACAGTTTTGAATTTTAACACTACTTTCTGCATATAATACCTTATATATTTCCAAAGCACGTCTACATACATTATTTCATTCAATCTTTCCCAATAACCCTCTAGGAAATGAGAACAGTAATATTTTTCTTGCCAATCTATTTTATGGTAAGGAAACAGAAACGGGTTAAATATGTTTCTAAGGTCACAGACCTGGTCAGTGGCAGGGTTAGGACTATATTTCAAAACATCTCTCTCTGAGTTGAGTACCTTTTCATTATGGCATGTGGCCTCCAAGTGGAAATGGTATGCGAATTGGTAAGACTAGGCATCAGGGCCCTTTGTACATCCAACACGTGCTCTACCAAAGGAACCCTCAGCACAGGCTCCTGGCTGAATGTGCCCAGGCAGCTCTGTGCATCTCCCTCAACTACACGCGAACACGCACACCTCCTGCGCCTGGCATCTGCTCTGTCCCCAGGTTTCCACAGCTCCAGTCCTTCAGTTCCGTTTATCCTCTGTTGGTCACTCGCAAGCCAATGACAAAGGATGAAAAGGTACTTTACCATGCAGTTCCCAAAAAGGTTCACCTACACAAGGACTCATCTGATCCCTACAACATCTCCCCAAGGTAGGTAGGTCAAGACCATGATTCCCAACTTAAACAAAAGGCAACTGGAACACAAGGAGGTCAAGAGATTAGACAGAGCTGCGAAATGGCAGAACGGGGTCTAGAATCCACATCTCCTTATTGCAATGCCACAGCCTTTTCCCTTCTACCACATTTTCTAGGACGACATAGCACTAACCCATTCATCTACAGATTCATTCAACAAATAACTATTTAGAGGCACAGTACGTATCAGGATGTGTAAACGGTTGTGGGGGGCTAGAGCAGAAGACAGAACAAACATGGTCTCTAGTCCCATAAACTTGACAGTTTGTGAGGACACCGATTTAAGGACATAATTACAAACTATGATAATGACTCAGAAGGAGATTAATCAAGATCTCTGAGCGAATTTAACAAAGAGCCCATACTTAGATGGGAATGTTAGAGAAAACGTCTTTGAAGAAGTGACCTTTAGCCTGAAGCATGAAGTCAGCCAGGTGACGAGGGAGAGAGAAGAGTGGTTCCAGCAGAGGGAAACAGGTACAAAGGCCCTGAGGCAGAAAACACCTCGGAAAAGGGGCCATGTGCTAGGAGATAGAGCTGAAGAGATATTTCAGAGGCAGATCATGGCCTCAATGTAGCCTGTAAAAAATTGAGGGTTTTATTCAAATGTAAGAGGCACTCTCTGAAGGGTTTTAATGCTGCGATCTGCCTTGCATTTTCAGAAGATCACTTTGGCTGCTGTCCAGTCTAGACAATGAACTGAGGGGAAACAAGAATGCAAGTGAGGAGACCACTTAGATCATGGCAAGATGGTGGCTGGTATAGGGTAGTAGCAGCATAGACAAGAGTAACTGTGAAAAGATAAAGAAATTTGATTAGGCAAATCCAAAGGACCAGGGAACTGGATGTGTGAAAGTCCAAGCATGCACCTTTAACATCTTATCCTCAAATAAATATTAAAAGCAGGGCATGAACCTGAAGTGAAGAGATAGTCAAGTTCTCTAGCTGGTTATGGCAGCTGGTTACCTTTAATATAGTGAACTGTCTCCATATTACTTTGAGCCAAATATAGAAGGCACTCCCCAAACACTGCTGCAACAGACTTTCTAAGCTGCTACCAAGACTTGGGACCTGAGAAACTGGGACACAGCTGACTGCAGACTGCTGAGACCCTTTCCCAAGGTTAGAGATTATTCCCTATTTAGGAAAGTCCAAGACCAAATTGAAAAACATTCTCATCCACCTAGGCGTCCTTTCAAATGTCTTTTTCTTTCAAAGAAAATTCAGATGACATTATCTTAAGAACAGCATGAACACATTTATATAGCTTCTGTGCTTTATGTTAATTTAAGAATGAAAAATAAACTTTCTTGCCATTTTCAGTCCCAAGACTGAATTGTATAACACTTGAACACTCACCCTTGGATTTCTACACCGTGAGAACTGAGGAGTGGAAAGAACATACAGGAAGGAGCATGGGGAGAATCACAAAAACTCACAGCCAAATCACAGCTATTCTCACATCTGTCTTCTGCAAAAAGGCAAGGGTCCTATTGCCACGGCCCAGTTCCCACAGGCACTGCCCTCAGGGCTGTGATGGCCATTCGGCACCCAAGCATTTGTGGGACCCTCTTTTATTTATACACAGATTCAAGCCTGGAAGTGTCTTATTGTTTCTTGCTTAGAGGCACGATTTTGGGTAATATAGCCAGTGAAAGGCAAAGCTTAGGTTGGAAGATCTCGGACAACACAGACATGACTCCAGAGCATGAGATGCTAAAACAAGAGTGTTCATGAAGTCTAGAAACTGATTAGGCAATCTCCAAAAAACCCTAATGAGAAGAAAAGTGAGTGTTGCTATGGAAACCAATAACGCTGCTCAGATTTTAAGAGATCACACTAAAAGTTAGGAAGGCACAGAACCAAAAGCAAATAGCTTGAAGGAAAAGCACTTAGGGTGAATGCAGGAGGATGACATGGGGAATCCCAAATGCCAGAATGAACAGGAGACTGAAGAAATTTTATAGACAACAAAATTAAGCTTCTAGGAGTCGGCTCTTTTGTTTAAAAAAATCATGAATATTTTTATACAGCAAATCAAGGAAGGGGTATTTCTGGTGCTTGGTGTTAATGGAATTATATTTGGCTTCTTTAAAGAAAATTTTCTTTAGACACAAAAAAGTAAACGAACATTAGGAGGGCAGCATGAAAGTCCAAGATGAATAAAAAGATTGTAAAAGAGCTGGTTCAAAATGGGTTCAAGTCACCTGGTATGGTTCTATCCTTTATTCCAACAACTTGGAAACTATGTTGTTTCCACAGTGGGATCAGTTAGAGGAAGAAATCAGGGAGAGAACTGGCCTTCACTAGACCTCTGAGAAGCTTCTCATGATGTTCTTATTGACTAGATGGTAAATTGGGATAGAACAATTTGAAGAATTAATAATGAGCATGTCCAAAGCCTGCTGGGTCCCCAGCTTGTGGGGCACAGGTGGAGGGCTAACTCATTCTTCACTCAGCCTGATGAACATAATCTCCAACTTTAACAGCAACACAGAAGGCAAGGTTATCATATATGTGGTTGGGAAAAAGCAGGGATGAGAGTGAATTTCCTGTGCCACTGAATCAGGATTCAATCATTTTTACAAGCTGGAGAAATAAAACAGGGATCAATAAAAGGTCTAAACTTGAGTTGTCAAAAACAGTACAAACACAGGAAGGAGAGCAAAAACTTAGGAGATGCTGGTTAAAGAATCAAAAAACAAAACAAAACCACCTCTACAGGTTTTAGCAGACAAGTAAGCTCAGTACACCGGCACTAAAACCACCGGTGTGGCCTTAGGCTCCACTAACAGAAATAACAGCTTAGGACGATGAAGGTGGCTATCCATGATCTTGCTCTACTGAAAGCAAATCAGGCCATTCGTTGAATGATGCATTCAGTGCCTTATGTCACTGCCACAGGCTGAATATTTGTGTCTCCCCACCACCCAGTTCATATGTGGAAAACCTAACCCCCAAGGGGGTGGTATTTGGAGGTAGGGCCTGTGGGAGGCGATTAAGTCATTAGGGTGGAGCCCTCATGAATGGAATTAGTGCCCTTGTAAAAGGGATCCCAAGAGCTGTCTAGTCCCTTCCTCCATGTGAGGACAGAGCAAAAGACGGTCATCTATGAACCAGGAAGTGGGACCCTACCAGACACAGAATCTGCTGGAGCCTTGGACTTCCCGGCCTCCCGAAGTGTGAGAAATAAATGTTTGATGTTTAAGCCACCCAGTAAATGGCATTTTTGTTACAGCAGCCCACCCATAAAACAGCCACCCATGAAAGGAGGAAAAAAAAACTCATATATGGAGACAAGCAAACAAGATGGTGAAAAGACTGAAAACCATGTTCCACCAGGATGTTCAACTCAAGAAAATGAAAATACAGGTAGGCAGGAGAGCTGTCTTGGAATGACATGCTGTCACATGGGAGGAGTGTGTATAACACCCCACCTGAATGTCTCCAACAGGTAGAACTGGACCCAAGAGCAGAATCACCTATCCAAGATGCAGTGGGGTTGCCCCAGGGTCTGAGTGCACCCTGTTGGAGGATTCAATGGAGGCTGCATGCCACTGAACAGAAATAATGTAGAAAGCCTGGCTAGATGTGGACACCCTTAGCAGTCCCTTGCAAACCCGACATTCTGTTACAGAAGTTCAATGACTAGTTCCTAAGTGGTGCCCAGTTGCCCACAGGCACCAAGTCAGATGATGTAACCACCACCTACCGTTTTTTTTTTTAGCACACACTCACATGCTATGGCTTTCCTTTAGCACAGTACCAGGTCAAGCTCGAGTCAACCCTTATGCCAGCTTGAGTAAGAGTTTCCGTTCTTTCTGCTTCTACAAACATGCTGTTGCCCAGTTTATTTCTCGCAGTCTCTTATCTCAGAAATGGGCGTATGGTGTTCCCTAACCTAGACTATGTATATTTTGCTCTGATTAGAAATACAGTCTATGCTTAGTCTGAGATAGCCATTCCGGAGGCGTATTCTTAGCCAAATCTTTTTAAATCTTGGCAGTGTCTTCCTCCGGGGACTTATGCTGTGTCAGCAGCCTGCTATTACAACGCTATTCTTGTGGCTGTTGTGTCCATGGATGCACTGGGCTTCCTGGTTAATGAATACAGACCAGGAGATACTATTAGCGCATCTTCATGCAGTGAAGCACTTTTTACAGAGAATGGCTGCCTCTCACCTAGGAAGCGGCTTCTATCACTAATCGAGCTACTGTTCAGCCTCATCCCTCACTACTGAGCTGTTCTTTGATTTTTCTTTCATGAACTCTGACACCCTCCCCGTGCCGACTTTGGTCATGCCTGACAGTCTGAAATGCCCCTTGCCCTCCACCCTGTTGAGGGGCCAGGCTCACAAGCTAGCTCCTCCTACTAACGCACCCCACCTGTTTCTGTTCTCCCCTTGCATGTGTTCCAGTAGAATTAACGCTTCTCTGGCAGAGCTCTGGTCTGTCTCATGCCACAGCTGCATTTCCAGCCCCTCAACCAGGACTTGGACCAGAGCAAGTGATCCATAAATATTTATTGCACAAAAAAAAAAAAACTTTCCAACTGCTCATGTCCCCTAGATGATAAGCTCCCAGAGGACAGAAAGCATTTTGTTCCAAGGTACCATATGTAATAGTAACTACATCAGTTCCGCTTCCCATGTGCACAGCACTCTGCTAAACACTTAAATGGGCTGTCTCCCCTTGATTACTCCCAACTACTCCATCTCTCTCTATATATGATTATTTCCATTTTGAGATGAAGCAACGGAGTCTTGGGGAGGTTAAGGAATTTGCCCAAGGTCATGCTACTGGTAAGTGGCCCAGCAGAGGTTCAGTCCCAGAGCACCTGAGATCTTAAAGCACTATCTGCTGCTACAACTTATACACCCCAAGGGAGGGGATAGTTCATACACACACTTGCAGAGTGAAACCACACAGAACGCATGAGAATGGTTAATACAGGTTAGCTCTGTTAGATATTAAGTTCCCAGTTGAGACCATACATCGATTACTATTGTTTTGTCTTTGCAGGGATACTAGCTCAGATATTCTAAATAAAGAACGAGGAAGGAAAGAGTAGGTCTGATGCATTAAATTTTAATGTCTAAAACTAAATTTCGTTTACTTTCCAGTACCTATTTCCTTTTAGAACATATTATCTATGCTAAAAGGAGAAAAATGTTCTTGAGCCCCATCAGGGTGTCACGTGCAGGTGAGATGGAAAGATACTCTATTCAGGGCTCTGTCAGAGGGGGAAACCTCAAGAGGAAATAATAGACCATGGTTTGATTGCTCGTTATGGAAGAGCTGGTTTCAATCTGATGCTTTTTTGCTTATTTTAGCTTCTACTCAAAGCTAAAGTTGCTTTAACACTTGATGCTTTTTGGTTTTTAAACTGTTTTGAGGAACCCAAGTGTTCCTAAGAAGGGTCTCAGGGGATGGTGGTGGCTGGTGGGTGGAGGACAGAGTTTGAAAAAAGATTTGCTTTGAAGTAATGGTTCTGCTGTCTAAAACAAAACACTGAAAACCATTACTTTAAAGGTATCTGATAAAAATATTTTCTCTTATTCAATCACCTGTGATGGCAAGTGGGTTCTGTTCTGTTGGTGTCGAATCTTTCATACACAAGTTGATTTTCATTACACAGGCTTGATCCTGTCCATTAGTACCAGTGCCTTGCCCTCTTGGGGCAGGGCATGAAGGGAAAATGGACTGTTCAAATGAGTCACTTTTTAGGAGGAAGTGCTTTACTGTTTTCTCTCCCTGTCCTCCTCAAGAAGCTCTTCTCTCCCTCTATCTAAAATAGATATAAACGCTATGATTAAACCAGAGGTTCAACCCTGGCTGCACACTAGAATATTCTATGACACTTAAAAATAGTATTGCTGACCAGGCTCCTCTGCAGATCAATTAAACTGGAATCTCTGGGGAGGGGGTTCCCTTCATCAGCATTTCTTTTTTTTTTTTTTAACATCTTTATTGGACTATAAATGCTTTACAATGGTGTGTTAGTTTCTGCTTTATAACAAAGTGAATCAACTATACATATATATATATATATATATATATTTCCATATTTCCTCTCTCTTGCGTCTCCCTCCCACCCTCCCTATCCCACCCCTCTAGGTGGTCACAAAGCACTAAGTTGATCTCCCTGTGCTATGCGGCTGCTACCCACTAGCTATCTATTTTACCTTTGGTAGTGTATATATGTCCATGCCACTCTCACTTCATCCCAGCTTACCCTTCCCCCTCCCTGTGTCCTCAAATCCATTCTCTACACCTGTCTTTATTCCTCTCCTGCCCCTAGGTTCTTCAGAACCTCTTTTTTTTTAGATTCCGTATATACCTGTTAGCATACAGTATTTGTTTTTCTCTTTCTGACTTCACTCTGTATGACAGACTCTAGGTCCATCCACCTCACTACAAATAACTCAATTTCGTTTCTTTCTGTGGCTGAGTAATATTCCATTGTACATATGTGCCACATCTTCTTATCCATTCATCTGTCGGTGGACACTTAGATTGCTTCCATGTCCAGGCTATTGCAAATAGTGCTGCAATGAACACTGTGGTACATGACTCTTTTTGAATTATGGTTTTCTCAGGGTATATGCCCAGTAATGGGATTGCTGAGTCAGATGGTAGTTCTATTGTTAACTTTTTAAGGAAGCTCTATACTGTTCTCCATAGTGGCTGTATGAATTTACATTCCCACCAACAGTGCAAGAGGGTTCCCTTTCCTCCACACCCTCTCCAGCATTTATTGTTTCTAGATTTTTTGATGATGGCCATTCTGACTGGTGTGAGGTGATACCTCACTGTAGTTTTGATTTGCATTTCTCTAATGATTAGTGATGTTGGGCATTCTTTCACGTGTTTGTGGCAATCTGTATCTCTTCTTTGGAGAAATGTCTATTTAGGTCTTCTGCCCATTTTTGGATTGGGTTTTTTTTTGATATTGAGATGCATAAACTGCTTGTAAATTCTGGAGATTAATCCTTTGTCAGTTGCTTCGTTTGCAAATATTTTCTCCCATTCTGAGGGTTGTCTTTTCATCTTCTCTATGCTTTCCTTTGCTGTGCAAAAGCTTTTAAGTTTCACTAGGTCCCATTTGTTTATTTTTGTTTTTATTTCCATTTCTCTAGGAGGTGGGTCAAAAAGGACCTTGCTGTGATTTATGTCATACAGTGTTCTGCCTATGTTATCCTCTAAGAGTTTGATAGTGTCTGGCCTTACATTTAGGTTTTTAACCCATTTTGAGTTTATTTTTGTGTACGGTCTTAGGGAGTGTTCTAATTTCATTCTTTTATATGTAGCTGTCCAGTTTTCCCGGCACCACTTATTGAAGAGGCTGTCTTTTCTCCACTGCATATTCTTGCCTCCTTTATCAAAAACAAGGTGACCATATGTGCATGGGTTTATCTCTGGGCTTTCTATCCTGTTCCATTGATCTATATTTCTGTTTTTGTGCCAGTACCATACTGTCTTGATTATTGCAGCTCTGTAGTATAGTCTGAAGTCCAGGAGCCTGATTCCTCCAGCTCCGTTTTTCTTTCTCAAGATTGTTGTGGCTATTAGGGGTCTTCTGCGTTTCCATACAAATTGTGAAATTTTTTGTTCTAGTCCTGTGAAAAATGTCATTGGTAGTTTGATAGGGATTGCACTGAATCTGTAGATTGCTTTGGGTAGTACAGTCATTTTCACAAGGTTGATTCTTCCAATCCAAGAACATGGTATATCTCTCCATCTGTTTGTATCATCTTTAATTTCTTTCATCAGTGTCTTACAGTTTTCTGCATATGGGTCTCTTTGTCTCCTTAGGTAGGTTTATTCCTAGGTATTTTATTCTTTTTGTTGCAGTGGTAACTGGGAGTATTTCCTTAATTTCTCTTTCAGGTTTTTCATCATTAGTGTATAGGAATGCAAGAGATTTCTGTGCATTAATTTTGTATCCTGATACTTTACCAAACTCATTAATTAGCTCTAGTAGTTTTCTGGTAGCATCTTTAGGATTCTCTAAGTGTAGTATCATGTCATCTGCAAACAGTGACAGCTTTGCTTCTTCTTTTCCGATTTGGATTCCTTTTATTTCTTTTTCTTCTCTGATTGCTGTGGCTAAAACTTCCAAAACTATGTTGAATAATAGTGGTGAGAGTGGAAGACCTTGTCTTGCTCCTGATGTTAGAGGAAATGGTATCAGTTTTTCACCATTGAGGACGATGTTGGCTGTGGATCTCTCACATATGGTCTTTATTATGTTGACGTAAGTTCCGTACTCTCTGGAGGACTTTTATAAATGGGTGTTGAATTTTGTCAAAAGTTTTTTCTGCATCTATTGAGATGATCATATGGTTTTTCTCCTTCAGTTTGTTAATACGGTTTATCACATTGACTGATTTGAGTATATTGAGGAATCCTTGCATTCCTGGGATAAACCCCACTTGATCATGGGGGATGATCCTTTTAATGTGCTGTTGGATTCTGTTTGCTAGTATTTTGTTGAGGATTTTTGCATCTGTGTTCATCAGTGATATTGGCCTGTGGTTTTCTTTATGACATCTTTGTCTGGTTTTGGTATCAGAGTGATGGTGGCCTCATTGAATGAGTTTGGGAGTGTTCCTCCCTCTGCTATATTTTGGAAGAGTTTGAGAAGCATAGGTGTTAGCTCTTCTCTAAATGTTTGATAGAATTCGCCTGTAAAGCCACCTGGTCCTATGAGCTTCCTTGCTGGAAGATTTTTAATCACAGTTTCAATTTCAGTGCTTGTGATTGGTCTGTTTATATTTTCTATTTCTTCCTGGTTCAGTCTCGGAAGGTTGTGCTTTTCTAAGAATTTGTCCATTTCTTCCAGGTTGTCCATTTTATTGGCACATAGTTGCTTGTAGCAATCTCTCATGATCCTTTGTATTTCTGCAGTGTCAGTTGTTACTTCTCCTTTTTCATTTCTAATTCTATTGATTTGAGTCTTCTCCCTTTTTTTCTTGATGAGTCTGGCTAATAGTTTATCGATTTTGCTTATCTTCTCAAAGAACGAGCTTTTAGTTTTATTGATCTTTGCTATTGTTTTCTTCATTTCTTTTTCATTTATTTCTGATCTGATCTTTATTTCTTTCTTTCTTTCTGCTAACTTTGGGATTTTTTTGTTTTTCTTTCTCTAATTGCTTTACATGTAACATTAGGTTGTTTGAGATGTTTCTTGTTTCTTGAGGTCGGATTACTATAAACTTCCCTCTTACAACTGCTTTTTGCTGCATCCCATAGGTTTTGGGTGGTCATGTTTTCATTGTTGTTTGTTTCTAGGTATTTTTTGATTTCCTCTTTGATTTCTTCAGTGATCTCTTAGTTATTAAGTAGTGTATTGTTTAGCCTCCATGTGTTTGTATTTTTTATAGATTTTTTCCTATAATTCATATCTAGTCTCATAGTGTTGTGTTTGGAAAAGATACTTGATACGATTTCTATTTTATTTACCAAGGCTTGATTTGTGACCCAAGATAGGATCTATCCTGGAGAATGTTCCATGAGCACTTGAGAAGAAAATGTATTCTGTTGTTTTTGGATGGAATGTCCTATAAATATCAATTAAGTCCATCTTGTTTAATGTATCATTTAAAGCTTGTGTTTCCTTACTTATTTTTATTTTGGATGATCTGTCCATTGGTGTAAGTGGGGTGTTAAAGTCCCCTACTATTATTGTGTTACTGTCAATTTCTCCTTTCATGGCTGTTAGCATTTGCCTTATGTATTGAGGTGCTCCTATGTTGGGTGTATAAACATTTATAATTGTCATATCTTCTTCTTGGATTGATCCTTCGATCATTATGGAGTGTCCCTCCTTACCTCTTGTAAGAGTCTTTAATGTCTATTTTATCTGATACAAGTACTGCTACTGCAGCTTTCTTCTGATTTCCATTTTCATGGAATATCTTCTTCCATCCGCTCACTTTCAGTCTGTATGTGTCCCTAGGTCCGAAGTGGGTCTCTTGTAGACAGCATATATATGGGTCTTGTTTTTGTATCCATTCAGCCAGTCTGTGTCTTTTGGTTGGGGTATTTAATCCATTTACATTCAAGGTTACTGGGATATGTATGTTCCAATTACCATTTTCTTACTTGTTTTGGGTTTGCTTTTGTGTGTCTTTTCCTTTTCTTGTGTTTCCCGCTTAGAGAAGTTTCTTTAGCATTTGTTTAAAGTTGGTTTGGTGGTGCTGAATTCTCTTAGCTTTTGCTTGTCTGAAAAGGTTTTAATTTCTCTGTGGAATCTGAATGAGATCCTTGCTGGGTAGATTAACCTTGGTTGTAGGTCTTTCTCTTTCATCATTTTAAGTATATCCTGCCACTCCCTTCTGGCCTGCAGAGTTTCTGCTGAATAATCAGCTGATCACCTTATGGGGATTCCTTTGTATGTTTTTTGTTTTTCCCTTGATGCTTTTAATATTTTTTCTTTGAATTTAATTTTTCTTCGTTTGATTAATGTGTCTTGGTGTGTTTTTCCTAGGGTTCATCCTCCCGTCTCAGAGGGCCCCCCCCACCTGCCTCTGCTGTCCTCCCCTCAGCCTCCTTCCTATGCCCCCAAGGACCCACATGACCTGGAGGGGGATTTGGAGGGCAAGGGATCGGCCTGGGAGCTCAGCAAGCTCCCTGGGCCTGAGTGGGCAGGGCAATCACCCTCTGCTTCTCTCCCGCTCCTTCTGCATGGCTCCTTCCAACTGCCTCTCCTGATCTCCCCAGCCTCAGGGGTGCCGATCCTGTTTGGCCTCCACTTCTCCTCCTCCCTCAGTCCCCCTACGTCCTACTGGTTCACTTTGGGGTTCCTCCCATCTCCTTGGGCGTCAGAGTCCCCCACCAGCGGTGGGCAGGCACCCTGGCTGTGGGGAGACGCTAACTCCACGTCTTCCCACACGGCCATCTTCTAGGTATCTATTCTTAAATCATCTCTGCTAGAGGCAAATGTCCACAGGTCTGGACAGCTTCTATTACTGAAGTGCTTTACTTTTCAAAACCTACCAACTTTAAAAATGGACCTTTGGAGAATAAGGTGAATTCTACCCTAATTTAAGCATGCTCCTTGATAAAAGGAGAAAGAGAATAAATGGTAAAAATGAAACATTTTTACACAAACACACAAAATTATATATACACTATACTTCTGTGATAGAATTTTGAAGATGTAATTTAGTAGAAAACAGACATCTTCTCACTACAGAGAGCAGACTAGGTTATGAAACACTGTTTAAAAAAAAAATTTGTTTTTGCAAAGACCAGGTTTGACCAGAATTACTGGGAAAGGAGGTAGAGTATTAGGTTTGCTTTTTACTTGGCTAATTCCCACCTGTCCCAGAGATCTTAACTTTCATTATTCCTTCTGTGAAGCCTGGGGCCCACGTTTGGATTAAGAGCTCCTGCTCCCTGCTGAAGCACAGCAGGCACTGGGGTTGGCCACCCCCTGGCCTGGCGGCAGCACGGAAAAAACGCACTTGAGAGACCCACTCTGACTTCCTTGGGGGCTCTCCGTGATCACAGGTCAGCACCCTCAATACCACTCCCTCCACATCCTTCTCAGACAGTGGGCTGCTCCGCCACCTGGGCTCTGGAGAGAACGCGTGCCGCTCTGCATGCCACCACGATCCTCTCACCTGTCCGTGCTCAGCCCCCATCTTGGAACAATTCTAGCTCAGCTTCTGTTTGGGCTCCACTTCTGTCCTCAGCCCCCTAGGGGTGGACATGCCCTGTCCCAGGCTCTCTTTGTGCTATCCCCAGGTGACTAGTGCAGCACCTGGTTCTCACGACCATGCCTGCACTCAGGGCCCACCATCCGTGTCTTCAGCCCAGACCCCTCTTAGTTCCTGGGCCCAGACTTATGAGCAGGATACGTGATGGTCGGCAGTACTTCAAACCTCAGAAGACCACACGTGAATTCATCAGCTGCTCCCCTCCATCCCAAACGTCTTCCTCTTGTAACCCTCATCTCAGTTCACCTAACTTAGTATTCACACAGTTGCCTAATCAGAAAACTAGGAGTAGTCTGTGATGGCTTTGTGGTGTCCATTTGGCCAGGCTAAACTTTATTCCCCAGAATTCCCTTTCTAGTGTTAGTGTGTTTCTGGTTAACATGGGCTACAAAGAAGAGTCTCTTGTGAGAGCTGGAGGATTCTGAAGGGAGGCACGACCATCTTGCAGCCTGCACACAGGCACACACTCCTAACTACTCAACACTTATCTTCATGCTGCTGTGAAGAGATACTGCAGGTATAACTAAAGTCCCTAATCAGTTGACCTTAAAGGAGATTATCCTTGGTGGGCTGACTTAATCGGTAGAAGGCATGGGGGTGGGGAGATGGTGAGAGGGAGGAAGAGAGAGGGAGGAAGAGGGAAGAAAGGAGGCTGAGGAAGGAGAGCTGGGGAGAGAGAGTGAAGAGGAGGGGGCAAGGGAGGGGAATCCAGAGGAAGACAGGGAAGGAAAGAGAGAGGCGGGACACACTCCACCTGTGACCAACAAGCTTCAGCTTGAGCCTGCGGGCTTCCAGCTTGCCTAGTCTGCCCTCAAGTGCAAAGCCAATTCCTGTAATAAATCCCTTCCACGCACAAAGATATCTACCTACTACCTACCCGTCCTTTAGGCTTCTCCGGTTGAACCCGAACATCAACCTAACCTCTTCACACCTCGGCCCAGATCAAGCTTATCCTCTCTTCAGTTCTGATTCAACGTCCCCTTCTCCTCGAACCCTGTCACTGCCTCGCTCAAGCTGTCATCACTTGCTTGACATTAGGCAAACACCACCTAACTGGTCTCCCTGTCTCTGGTTTCTCTCCCCAGCAATTCACCCTCTAAGTCAGCTCTGTCCAATAGAAATTTCTCAAATGACAGAAGAGTTCTAGACCTGCACTGTCCAATATAGTAGCCACATGGGGCTGTTGAGTCCTTGAAATACAGCTAGTGAGACTGAGGAACTGACATTTTAATTTTCATTAATTTACATTTAAATTTAGATAGCCACATGGGGCTAGTGGCTACTATGCTTAAAGATACATTTCTAGATAACCAGGGTTATTGTCCTAAAAACTGCAAACATGACAAACAGACATTTCTCAAAAACAAAACGAGTCAAATATTGGAAAATGTTTAAATCTAATAAATTAAAATGAAAATATGCATATGCAAGAATGAGGAAAGCTATTTATAGCAATAATCTGTGCACTGAGACTCTACATTTCATTCAATACCTACTACGTACCAGGTGCTCTGCTAGATTTTGGAGTCAACTGTACAGTCCTAGTTCCTGCCACTTTAGGAGGACTTTACATCTTGATTAAGTAACGGAGCCATGTCAATCCTGTGTGGTGTGAGGGGTGTAACAGGTGCCAGAGCTGGGGTGGGGAGACCAGGGTTCTGCCCTAGGGCACTGCAGGGTACTATGGGAGACAGCTTGCCCCAAATGTGGGGCAAATATTTCTTCTTTATAGTTTTCTATGCGATATGTTTACAATAGAAAAAAATGCCTGATTTTTAGAAATGCAAGTCTGATGTCACTTGTGTTTTAAAAGTTCAGAAATATTTGCAAAAGACATATCTGATACAGGACTGTTATCCAAGATATACAAAGAACGCTTAGAAGTCAATAACAAGAAAACAAACAACCTGATTAAAAACCAGGCTGAAGACTTTAACAGACACCTTACCAAAAGAAGATACACAGATGGCAAATAAGCAAAAAAATGGTGTTCCACATATGTCATCAGAGATATGCAGATTAAAACAAGATACCACTACACACTTATTAGAATGGCCAAGATTCAGAACACTGTCAACACCAAATGCTGCTGAGGATGGTGAGCAACAGGAACTCTAATCCATTGCTGGTGGGAATGCAAAACGGTACCGTCACTTTGGAAGACCACTGGGTGGTTTCATACAAAACTGAACGTACTCTTAGCGTATCATCCAGCAGTCACAATCCTTGGAATCCAGTGTAGTTGAAAATTTACGCCCACACAGAAACCTACATATGGATGCTTATAGCAGCTTTATTCATAATTGCCAAAACTTGGAAGCAACCAAGATGTCCTTCAGAAGGTGAGTGGATAAACTGTGCTATATCCAGAAAATGTACTATCATTTAGTGCTAAAAAGAAATGAACTATCAAGCTATCAGAGGACATGGAGGAACCTTAAATTCAGGTTATTAAGTGAAAGAAGCCCATCCGAAAAGGCTACATATTGAACGATTCCAACTCCATGACATTCTGAAAGAGGCAAAACTATGGAGACGGTAAAAAGATCAGTGGCTGTCAGGGGCTGGGGAGAGGGAGGGATGAATCAGCAGAGCACAGAGGATTTCCAGGGCAGTGAGACTATTCTGTATGAGATTACACGTCATTATACATTTGTCATTATGTATAATGGTGGACACATGTCATTATACATTTGTCAAAACTCATAGAATGTATAACACCAAGAGTGAACCCTTAATGTAGACTATGGTCTCTGGGTGGTAATGATATACTAATGTAGGTTCATGGAATGTAGCAGACTGTACCACTCTGGTGGGGGATACTGATAATGAAAGAGGCTTTGCATGTTCAGGGGTAGGGAGTATACGGGAACTATCTGTACCTTTCTCTCAATTTTGCTGTGAACCTAAAACCGCTCTAAAAAGTAAGGTCTACTTTTAAAACACCAAAAGGTTGTGGAACATTTACCACCTGCAGAAATTGTTGTGAAAACAATGAGGAAGTTTTAGAATAAGCAAAAAAAAAAAAAGGTATACAATACACTCAGAACTTACTGATTAGCTGGGAATATACAACACACATATATAAAACAGAAAGAAAATGAGTCTAACACTTAATTCCTTCAAGATTGGGCTGTTCGGAATTTGGAGCTTATTTTTCCATAAAAGTGACATAATTGCTTAATAATTTTGATCTTATATACTCTCTCTATGAAAGCGCATTTTGAAATGCGTGTTGGGGCTTGAGTAGAAATACTCCCATAAACTGGAAACCCCTTAAACTGGAAACTCCATGAAAGCAGCAATTTAGGCTCAGTGCCTGGCACATATTTATTGAGTCTAAGATGCAGTTGGTTTTAAGATGAACCCTCAGTTTGCACACCACTGAGAAAAATGCTGCCGAGTAAACATAATGCTGTCTGGTCACTTAGAGCTATTTTATAATGATTGAAAAAGGTTTTAGATAGATTTATCATATATCACTCATGTACCTACAGTAAAAAAAATAATAATAATAAACCGGTAAAGATATTCCTAACACATCTTCTTGACTCTTCTGAATCACTTTAACTCTGTTGCTGATGTCCATTTTTTTCCACCTGACACCCCACTGTTTCTGGAACATTCTTTCAGCTGCCCAACAATATACCGATTTTGAGACTGGCACTTCCTTGTTCTTACCGGGTGCCGTAACAGAAGGCTTTTCAGATAACTAGGACTCATATTTTTGATGACTCAAAGGGCCGCATACCTGCATGCCCATGCACAATAACGTCTTTGGGAAACGTTTTTAGTTTATGATTAAATTAAAGCTGCAACTTTAAGCCACCAGCAATTGTGCAGAGTATCACAGCAGTAACTTCCTCTCGTAGCCCATGCTCATGACTTTGACCTCACTAGCACCTTTTCCATTACAGAAAAACTTCAGAGCCTTTTAAAAGAACACTAGGATTTTATCAGCATTTCCTATCTGTCTAAACTCAATTTTTCTCCAAATCACAAACCACTAGAAAAATGGCAGCTACACTCTATGTTGGCAGCAAGTTTGATAAACTGATGTTCTATACACCTCAGCAACAGTCCTGAACAGCTTATGAACTGGACACACCAGCTACTTATTGCTTTGAAGTTCCTTTCATCTGTTTGAAGGGGTCTACCAACCTCTCCTGTTTTCAAGTTGCATAATACATTATCTGGAATACTTTTGCCATAACTCTGTAACACAACTTCAGCTACTTATCTTCTGTCTCAGGTGCCCCAAAGCTCTTGGTTGTTTTTTCGTTTCGTTTTTTGTTTGTTTGTTTTTTGCAAAAACTAGTAACTGTGGTCATTTCCCTAACAAAAATTTCCTTCACTGATACAAAATTTACAACCTGTTGCTCTGGTTCTGTAACTTTCTATGTACACAAAAATCTTTTATTTCAGTGTTGAATCATGACATAATATTTGGAAGACCTTTCATATGCAATTAATCTCCTCATGTATATTACCAACAATATACATAAACATAACGGCTATGTCCACATCTGCACAATCAGAGGTAATGACAACAATGTATCAGTGCTGTCTAGCCAATGGTGATAAGATGCTATCACTGTAAGACACATCCTGATTTCAGAGATATTAAAAAGTGTGTGTAGGGGTGCAGGGAATGAACATCTCCGAATCAGTGGAACATAGTAACCGAGGCATAAATGAATACTCCTTTAATTTATGCAAAAAATCATTTCCAAAATGGACACCAGAAATTCCTTCTATGCCTTAGGTACACGTACCGCTCCTTCCATCAGAGATAAATGCATTTCCCCTTTCTCCCATCTGGGTTGGCCCTGTAGCTTGCTTTCACCGATAGAACACGACAGAGAAGCCAGGGTCTCTGCTGGATTTCCCAGCTCAGCCCAGGTAACAACTTCACTATAAAATCTCTCCTTCTGGGACTTCTTTTAATTAATTAATTAAAAGAAGACACTTTTAATTAATTCTTATTTTAGAATGCCCACGTATATCCTCCAAGTGAGCAAAAATATACAGTGTGGGGAGACAAAGAAAAAAAAAGTCACAGAGGAGGAAAAACACACCACTCCTGTTTTTGTTAAGTTTTAAATTGATCAAACGTTATAAACAGCTTAAAAAATACCTACCTTTAGGGTGGTTTTCAAAACACTGACAACATACACAAATAATAGCACACGTCTTACTTAATTTCTTCCTCTTTGTCCTTCCGTGTTGCTAAGAGACTATCTTTTCAAAGCTCAAATATACAGTTTTTTCCAAATTTAGAAAACAGGCAGACTTGCAAGGAAGCTTCAAAAAGTCAGCCAGTTAGAGGTAAAAATTTATTTGGTGATGATCAATCCACATTTCTCTAGACAACTTCCTGAGATATATTAACAAATGCTTGGATAACTCATGCAAACTTCACTATTTATTATTTTCCAGTTATGTGGCTTTCCTACTTTATATACCTTAAAATGCGTGATACCACTTTGCTCCTTACTGAAGGGGAAAGGACAGGAAAGTCAACCTTCAACTGAAAGAGAAACAGCCTTCAATTGGTTTCAAGACCATTAGGAGGCCACTAGAAGGCTTTGTGTACCTCATGATTTCTAATGAGCATTCGAGGCATGCTGACCACAATTAGGGATAAACTGTAACCAAAGCATCAATATACGGAGCTGGGAAAGATAACACATATTAACGGTAATACATGTTATAACAGTAATATTCTTGCTCCTGAATTTAGAAATTGGGGCACACAGTATATCATACTGTTAAACATAAATTATAGGATTGTGGTATTACGAAAGTCTTTATTCTTTCCCTTAAAACTCCTGAGTGTACTTATGTGTTTGTTTACGGTTTATTAACTACCTGACAGATAGCCTGGGGAAAGAAACAGAAAGGTAAAAGGAGGACTTCCCTGGTGGCACAGTGGTTAAAAATCCGCCTGCCAACGCAGAGGACACGGGTTTGAGCCCTGGTCTGGGAAGATGCCACATGCCGCAGAGCAACTAAGCCCGTGTGCCACAACTACTGAGCCTGCGCTCTAGAGCCCATGAGCCACAACTACTGAGCCCGTGCGCCACAACTACTGGAGCCCGTGCGCCTAGAGTCCGTGCTCCGCAACAAGAGAAGCCACCGCAATGAGAAGCCCACGCACCGCAATGAAGAGTAGCCCCTGCTCGCCACAACCAGAGAAAGCCTGCACACAGCAACAAAGACCCAATGCAGCCGAAAATAAATAAATAAATAAATAAATTTAATTTAAAAAAACCTTTAAGAGGTGAGTTTACATTTACAGTGAAGGAACGACCATGATCAGCAACCGAATCCAATTAGTTCTCTATTTCTATTTTTAAATTACTCAAACTGGAGGAAATGACTGAGGATCGTTAATAATGGAACTCGCTGTCGGGCGTCACAAAAAGCTTGCCACTTCACAGACAAAATCTGAAGCAAACCAGACAGAATCCATGACAGTTTACGTCCTCGGGCAACAGAGGCATTTGGGGAAAATTATGCTTTTGTGCTGATGGGAATTGTCAGTGGTACTCACTCTAAAATGATACACATCTTTGTTGTTTTTTTTTTTTTGGATACACATCTTTATAGAAGCTGCCTGACAAAGGTGCGACCACAGTAGCACACAGACGCTTACTGTTAGGGCATCAAGATGAATTACAAGAGCAGAGCTGTTCTCCAAGTGAGACGCGTCCTGAACTTTCCTAACAGGGAAAGGAAACCCTTCCTATGCGGGCTGTCTAATTCATGCCGATCAACGTGCTGTAAGGTGCCGTGGTAGGAAGTCCCTGGCGAGGGGGTTTGAGGAGACAGAGCCTCTGCTCCGAGCATCCCTGCGGCTCTTGAATGCCATTCACCCTGGAGGTGAAGCTGGGTGGCCAAGTGCAAGGAGGTTTTGGTTCCAAAGTAAGGCCAGGGTAGGGGCGTGGGGTTGGGGGGAGTTCTATAAGTGACTCATTCTGACACAAGCTCCCAAGATTAGGATAAAAGGGGATAATACAATGCAAAACAAATGAGAAATAATATAACTTACCGTGGTTTACTTCAGAGGGTTCCTCTGAAACCAATTCAGAGCGCTGAATAACCAAATATAAAATGCTTTTTAAAACGGGTAGGATTTTTTAAATATTTACGAAGCCGAGATGCTGTGGCACTCTGTGTGACTGCCCAACACTCAAATGCTTTCCAGACTAAGCGCACGGCCTCAGGGCTCCTTCCCAGCCCTCTTGGGCACAGCCTAGTGAGGACCAAAGCTCATGGGGTGTCCCCACGCCCACCCCGGAGGCAGTCTACCTGAGTCAGAATCCTGACTTTCCCTCGATGGCTGAGGCCCTGGACAAGTCACTTATCCTCTGAGAATCAGTTCTTCATCGACAGCACAGAGCTACCTCGAGGATTCATTAAGATAATACACATGCAATCCTTAGCCCGGTGCCCAGAACACAGGAAGGGCTTAAAACTTGAGGTTCTCATGACTGCAGTAAACACTGTTACCCTCAGAACGACAGAATGATAGTGGAAATAGAACTGGTGAGGATCTACTCTACATGGAGGACCCACTCATGATTTGAAACGCCAGCCACAGTTTGGAGATAACCGTACAGGTACACGTCTATCTCCTATGGAGAAAGGAGTATCCCCCTATCAAGGGGACCAAACTAATCCAATTAGACTACATATGTGATCACCGATTTTTAATGGGTACTTAGGTAGCAACCAAATGGGTGGGTTTTGGGGGAACACGACCATACTGCCCATCATGGATATTTCACTTCGTGAGTCAACTCTAAAGGCTACTTACTGCTGACGCCCTCCTGAATGACAGACTAGATAATATACTGGTGAGAGTCAAGCTTTGTGGCCACAGCATTTTAGACACCATCAGAACCCTAGTTCTTCCCATTTAAACTAAGCAGCACGATTCATTCCTTTGGAGATGCCTCCATCAACCAACTCAAATCTGAAAGCCTCTTTAATGCTTTAAAATTAAGATAAAAACAGCTGGTGAAGGGGTGGAAGCGTGTCAGTGCAAATACACTAAAAGGAGACCACAGAGTTTGACTCAAGACAAAGCAATAGGAAGTCGAGTACATGCTTGGTCCAGAAATACCCTGAATTATTATTTTAAGACTTCCATCCTTGATGTAATTTCATCCTCCATATTTTAGGGCTTTCATGACATTTGAAGGAAGGGGCGGGAAAATAATAATGGTGGATAAAATGGATTCTGGTTAAGTAGCAACTAGGCCTGAGAGCTAGGTATTACTTAACCACTGAGGATAAGAATTCTGCCCACGCTTTTGATCCGGCAGGATAGAAAATGATTGAGAATATCCACCCATCCCAACCTCTCCGGTGGCAGAAAAAATGAAACACTACCAACTTCACTTAAGATTTGCAAACTTGATAAGTACCAAACATCCAGTATCATGACTAGTTGTCACTTCAGGGAGCAGGGAAGGAGAACAGAGGGGTGCAGAGTCTAAAAGAATTGAACACTCAAAAATATTACTTAGCAACTAGGTAATGTATGAACATTAGTCAAAACAGATTTGCAAGGGACTTCCCTGGTGGTCCAGTGGTAAAGAACCCACCTTCCAATGCAGGGGACTTGGGTTCGATCCCTGGTCAGGGAACTAAGATCCCACATGCTGTGTGGCAACTACTGACCCCACGCGCCTCAACTAAAGAGCCCTCGTGCCACAAAAACTACAGAACCCATGAGCTCTGGAGCCCGCGCCACAACTAGAGAAGAGAAAACCTGCATGCCACAACTACAGAGAAGTCCGCATGCCTCAACGAAGGCTGCGTGCCACAACTAAGACCCAACGCAGCCAAAAAAAAAAAAAACGAAAACAAATTTGTAAGATGGCCATCAGTTTCTAGAAGAGAACTGAGAAATGTAAGGGCAACTCTAAAATCTGGGGTACACTTAACACGTTCGCATTCCATCTAATTACTGGGTAACACACTTCTGTTAGAGGCGCCCTGTGACAGAAAGTCTTAGTGACTGATGAAACCTGATAGCCTAAGATGAATAGGGCATTGAAACATAATATAAACTTGAACTGGTTAAAACTTTTCTTCCTACCACCACTTCAACTGAATTATGTGCACTGTTGGTATTCTCCTGTGGGTCTAAGATACTATTGAAAAAGCCTCCCAGGCTACCCTCCATTCAGCATTGAAACAAAAAGTGGTCATGTGCACACCAAGGCCCACAGAGAGAGCTGGGGGGTATGAAATTGATTTTGAGCAAAGCAAACATTTCTTGTGCCCTATTTTCTTGCCACGCTACAACCAACTGCTTCGTGGGACCAAAGAAGGGAAGAACCTCACCGGCAGACAAAGCTTAGCGCATTTTGTTGTGATAAACATAAAAAGGGATTGCTGTCATGTGCCAAAGCAATGACAGGGAAGGCAGGAGAAACTGTCTCACTTGGTAACAGAGAGGGTTCAAAGCCACAGAGGCTGGTGTGTTCTATTCAGGAGTCACCCAGGATCATCAGTGTGAGCACTGTGTCCTAGTTAGGTCTGCAGTGCGGTTTTTTTTTCCCCCCTTACTAGTTTATAAAAGAACAGTGTGTCTAATATCGATGGTGTTTTACCGTACGGAACGTTAATTTCCTGGAAAAAAATCAATCGAACCCATAAATTTTACAAGAAAAACGTTCCAGCTCTAACTTAGATACGGCCCAACAGCTGCAACAACTTTCTGCCACGCCAGCAACATGTATGTCACCCCCAAGCAGCAGAGACAATTTCAGAGCCCAACTTCCTAGGTTCAAATGCTGGCTTGGCCACTTACTAGGTATGTGACCCTGGACAAGTTACTTGTCTGGGCTTCAGTTTCCTCATCTATTCAATAGAAATCATAGTACCCAGTTCAGAGGATTGTTACAAGAAATGAATGAAACAATATAAAGAGTTTGGAACAATACCTGGCACACAGTTAACATCGTATAAGTACTTGTCACATAAAACGAGCACCCAGAGTTTGGTTTCAAACTATTCTCAAAAGGAAGGAACCAAGGATTCTTGGAGGGTAGACAACTACGTATCTTGGGACAGGGAAAACTGAGGATGGGCAAGGCCCAACCAGTGACGCCAGAAAGGTAGAAGACGTTCACAGAGGTTAGGAGTAGTGCTGAAAGGACAAATCCCTGGCCAAGATGGGACAACATGGGCATCAAAGGTAGTAATGCAGGGGCTTCCCTGGTGGCGCAGTGGTTTAGAGTCCGCCTGCCGATGCAGGGGACACGAGTTCGTGCCCCGGTCTGGGAGGATCCCACATGCCGAGGAGTGGCTGGGCCCGTGAGCCATGTCCGCTGAGCCTGCGCATCCGGAGCCTGTGCTCCGCAGCGGGAGAGGCCACAACAGTGAGAGGCCCGTGTACCGCAAAAAAAAAAAAAAAAAAAAGCACTCCAGGTGATTCTGGTATGACGACTCTGGGAACCACTGGTCTAGTCAAAATCTTCTTTTTTGCTGGTAAGGAAATCGTAATGATGCCCAAACAAGAAGAGTTCATCTAAAGTATACAAGGCGTTATCATGCTAAAGAAGGGAAGAGAGTATCAGTTTAGTGCTTTGCTGATTTTAATAATAGAAGAGGGCTTCCCTGGTGGCGCAGTGGTTAAGAATCCGCCTGCCAATGCAGGGGACACGGGTTCGAGCCCTGGTCCGAGAAGATACCACATGCCACGGAGCAACTAGCCCCATGGGCCACAACTACTGAGCCCACGCTCTAGAGCCCTCATACCGCAACTACTGAGCCCACACGCCGCAACTACTGAAGCCCGCGCGCCTAGAGCCTGCACGCCCCAACAAGAGAAGCCACCACAATGAGAAGCCCGTGCACTGCAACAAAGAGTAGCCCCCGCTCACTGCAACTAGAGCAAGCCCGCACGCGCAGCAACAAAGACCCAATGCAGCCATTACATTAAATGTAAATGTAAAAATCGATCTTTACAAATAATAATAATAGAAGAGTGCTAGGTGTTTTGTTTCCTCTGTTACATACAGACAAACCTTGTCTTATTGCGCTTGGCTTTTTGTGCTTCACAGATATTGCATTTTTTACAAACTGAAGGTTTGTGGCAACCTCACATTGAGGAAGACTACCAGCACCATTTACTCAACAGCATTATTTTTAAATTAAGGTATAGATATATACCTACTGCACACTTAATAGACTTCAGTAGAGTGTAAACATAACTTCTATATGCACTGGGGAACCAAAAAGTTTGTGTGACTCGTTTTACTGCCATATTTTTGTGGTGGTCTAGCACTGAACCTGCAATATCTCCGAGGTGTGCCTGTATTTCTTTAAGTAGAGAAGGGTAAATGCAGGGAACATCCTAATACTAGTCCTAGCAAAGGTAGAGCAGACCAGGAACAAAAAAGCATCAGTGCACTTTATAACTAGCGGGAAGAAAACTGAGAGGAGTGTCAAGACGATGAATTAGCTAAACCTATGAAGAGGTACACGAACTGCAGACTTCACCCCTCACACCCTAGGAGATGCTACCCCTAGATGGCCCTGCTAAGTGGAGTCAGGCAGTAATAAAGCACATGTAAGCTTCCAATGATGCACAGAGACCTGGCAAACATCAGGGTGACAGGGCAATGGTCCAGGAAACGCCAGCCAAGCAAAGTTTAGAGAATATAACATTCAGGGGGGAGCGCCATGCTGCAAAAAAAACTAGGACCTGTATGGAAAGCATGGGTCCAAGGTCTTACTGATATAACAAATGGAGGACAGGTATAAAAAGGGGCCTAGCCAGATGACTAGTGGCTTGGAGTTGACAAATACAGACGACCAAAAATCAATCAGCTGGGGGCTTCCCTGGTAGCGCAGTGGTTGAGGGTCCGCCTGCCGATGCAGGGGACGCGGGTTCGTGCCCCGGTCTGGGAGGATCCCACATGCCGCGGAGCGGCTGGGCCCGTGAGCCATGGCTGCTGAGCCTGCGCGTCCGGAGCCTGTGCTCCGCAACGGAAGAGGCCACAGCAGTGAGAGGCCCGCGTACCCCCCCAAAAAAAAAAAAATCAATCAGCTGATAACTAGATCCTGTCATCTCAGCTGGCCGGACTATTTCTCTGGCTCCAATGAGGTTTCCGTAATTGCGGAATTGTACAACTGTATTGTTATATCCCCAGGAAAGTGTCAAAATGGACTTTGCACTAACACTAGAAGTTATCAAAATATATGTTGCTCAAACCTTGGAAAGTTAACAAGTTAAAGAACAATAAATGAACGCCCATGGCATTAGTATTTTAGAATAGGTGTAAGTGTGTTACGTGTTTTGTAATCACTGGATCTTTGTGTGCTGTTTACAGTGTTTGTAGTATTCAGAAAAACCATCATTGTAGTTTAAATTGTTTAAAAAATTTAAGTCTATAACCATGTTTAAGTAGACTGAAGAACTGTTTAAGAAATTGATTTTTTAAGTTTGATTATGCATACAAATTTAATAGTTTGAGCACTAAGGTACACATGGTAGAAGGTGCTTCTCTCCACAAACAAAAACTTTTGGGCAGTAAAGACTATAAAAGTAGGTCACCAACAGAATGTCCAGAGGGTGTAAACTGTATTTCTCCACATGAAAGACTATTCAGAAATACAGTAGTCTATTTCTTCCATCACATTGGCCCCAGGGAAACAAAAGATAAGGCAACAATAGAAGAAAACAGAGGAGAAAGAAATGCTACACAGTGGATAAGAGTCCTTCTTCCACAGTTTGTCTCTTAAAAGTAGGACATGGGAACAACTGGAAATTAACCACAACAGACTCCAGCATCAGTTCATTGTGTAAATGTAATCAGACATGTACAGCATAACAACAAATTCCTTCTCTTTCAGCTTTGCAATGAGTCTGAAATGACTAGGAATGCTAACGTGCCTGGAGCAATTAAATGCCACGTGAAGTTTTAGACGTGGAAGAGGGTGAGTTGGAGCTGAGAAAGTTTTGGAAGATTCCGCTGACCCATTTCCCTCTGAAGAAGGGGTTAAACCAAAACAGATCACCTCCTAATCCTTGGGTCTCCTGGTCCCTGGCGCCTTCTCTCTTTACAAAAGTAATGTTTTTCTTTCGAAAGGCTGCAGACTATTCTTTCCACAGCTCTCTCTCCTGCCCCTCCCCTCACCTAAGACATGCGCTCTAAATGCTCACTAATGGGAGAAAGACTAGAAACAGCAGCACCGCGTGGGGAAATTTCCATCATCATCTCATTTCATCACCACAAATCTTGGGAGCTAGATATCATCTCCCTAGTTTTATAGATGGAGAAAGTGGAGTTCCGAGAAAATGAGCAAACTGCAATTCTTCAGAGGCGCTGAGTGTCCAGGCCTACTGCCAACGCCTGCACGCTCTCTCATTGTCCGGTGTCCTCTGGGTTCTCTGCTCCATTCTTTATACTGGGGCTGCCTGTCAAGAGTTCTTTCTCAGATGAATTGCAAAGTCAAAAGCCTTGACTCTGAAACTAAAATAAAAGCACTATAAATAAGCCCCTGGTCTAATTCTCCTTCGTTGATCCATGAATATGTCTCACATAAAGGGCTATCACTCTAGCCCGGGTCTCAATAAACTCCCTGTGTGACCTGGAAAACTGGAATGCATACCTGGATCCAGAAAGGGAAGGAATACTCATTCTAAGTTTTCTACAGCCAGACACAGTGCGATGAGCTCTCCATACCAGCCCGCCCTTCAGCTTCAGGTCTGAAAAAGGGTGCCTAGGAACACCCAGCTCCCAGCAGCTGACAGAGACCTACTCCCTCCTCTTCGTGACCGTCCTTGCGATGCTCTCTCTACATTCGGTCAGGACAGAGTGCAACAACTTTAAAACCAGCGTCTGAAGCTATTAGGGCAAGATTAATTAAGATCATTTTTTAAAGCCTGAGGCAGAAGAGAAATTCACATTCCATTTATTTTAAGATATAGTACACAAGAGAAGAGTAAGTGTTGAGGACAAGTAGAGGACAACCTGCTCCTCGATTTGCTTACAATCACAATCACGCATACCTAACAGGTCATGAGGGGTGAAGTTGGACTTATTTTTATTTCATTTTTAAAAGCCTACCTAAAGAGGCAAGAAAAGCATATTTCTAACTAACCAAAAGTTATTATCTGCATTCTGAATTCATGCAAGGAGGGGAAAACCGCCAAGAATGCCATATAAGGTTGGGTAGCATGTCCACTGCACAAATACGCCGAGCAGCCAAGGTATGACATCGGGGCTGTATCCACCTGGAGAAATATAGAGTCCTCTTCAAAATCTGGACATAGGTTCCATGTAGCCAGTGACAGCTGGATCATTCATGAGGTCCACTTGCAAAATGAAAACGTGGGGGTCCCTTGTTCAAAACTTAGAAGGATTTCAAGAAGGCAACGGCCGAGCATTTAGCCAAGCACAGGACTCTCTCCTCCATGCAGGAGTTGCTCACTCATGAAGCCAGACCTGCATCTGGGCTAGCGACACCCTGATCACAACACACAGCAAGAAAAAGAACCAGCAGATGGACGTGCTTTGCTTTTACTTTTACTAAACAAGGATGATGACAAACAAAACTTTGAGACACATCCTCTTTTACTCTCACACTCCCAAAAGAAGTTCGCCTCACGAAACAGGCCAATTTGAAAAAAACATTTTTTTTGATTCTTATTCTTAAGCAAAAAGCATTGCTTGTATGACACAAGAAAAGAAAGAACAGAAAAGTTAATGTAATTGCTGAAATCAAAACCTTCATTTTCAGTAGTGAAAAGCAAATACCACAAAAAACTAAACTAGTACTCTAGGGGAGCAAAATTGGCCACCCCAAAATGTCTCCTCGGATTACTTCCGAGCTGAAAACAGTCAGAGCTGAAAACAGTCAAGGCCCAAACGGCTCAGGAAGAAACTTTGATCTTCTCCCTAACTAGACAGAGAGTCTGTTCCAGGAATAGAGCTATCACCAGATATCGGCATAGACAGGCTAGGAGTAGGGGAGGACTCAGAGATCAGAGTCCACTCTGTGTCCCATTGTCTCTGCAAGGCCCAGCAAACATTTACCAAACATTTGCCTTTCCATCTCCATGGCAATTGCCTTCCTCCACTAGTAAGTCCCAAGTCCCTACCCACAACATCCTCTTTTGTCTTTAGCTGAAGATGGTATTGAAGGTAAGGATTTCAGCTATTTTGGTGAGTTACTCAGTTTTCCTTGGTCTCCCCCGTGTATACATGTTATTAAACTTTTGTTCAATCTTCTCCTGTTAATCTGTCTCATGTCAACTTAATTCTTAGACCAGCCAGAAGAACCTAGAAGAGTAGAGGAAAATTTCCTCCTCCCTACAGTACCACAGGGGATAGATAACCTTGAGAAACTATTCCAGAACATGGGAAAAATGAATAAAGAAACTAAAAGGACTGGGGCTTCCCTGGTGGCTCAGTGGTTAAGAACCCACCTGCCCAACGCAGGGGACACGGGTTCGAGCCCTGGTCCAGGAAGATCCCACATGCCACGGAGCAACTAAGCCCGTGTGCCACAACTACTGAAGCCCAAGCACCTAGAGCCCGTGCTCTGCAACAAGAGAAGCCACCACAGTGAGAAGCCCACACACTTCAATGAAGAGCAGCCCCTGCTCACCGCAACTAGAGAAAGCTCACGCCTAGCGAAGAAGACTCAACGCAGCCAAAAATAAAATTAACTAACTTAAAAAAAAAAAGAAATAAAAAAGGTAAAGGCTCACGTACAAATGAGAGAGAAACCTGGCAATCCACCCCTAGAACAGAGGATCTCAATAAATGACATGTTATTATAACATCACATTTTGCAAGGACGCATAAATGTATTTTAACCATACATAAGACAGCAGAGCCAACGGAGCACAATTGGTAGTACAAAGTACAATATAAGAAAATGCCTCAGAGCTTAAAAGTCTTAAGATTGAAAACAGTGAGTGCTAATGGAAATCAAGGCAAAATTAATGCCATACCTTGCAGACTTCCTAGATACTACAAAGAATATGGCCAACCATGACAAGTGTCCTTATAAGGGTGAGATGAGAGATTTGTCACAAACACGAGAGAAGGCAATGTGACCTCGGAGGCAGAGATTGGAGTGATGTGAACCACAAGCCAAGGAATGCCAGCAGCCACCTGAAGAAGCCAGAAGAGGCAAAGAATGGATTCTCCCCTAGAGCCTTCAGAAGGAGCATGGCCCTGCCAATATCTAGATTTCAGGCTTCCGGTTCCAGGACTGTGGGAAACGAAATTTCTGTTGTTTTAAGCCACTCATTTGGTGGGGGTTTTTTTGTTGTTTTTTTTTTACTGCAGCCCTAGGAAACAAATACATTAGGCATTACGTAACAAATACATTCCACGTACAATAAAGCTCCAAGACATTGCTCCTCTGGCTCAAAAGTCTCCGGCTTGTAGAGGATCCAGGGCTGACCCACCTGATAATTAACACTGGAGTGGACAACCACCAAGTCAGAGTCGTGACCAGGAGGGATCTGGATCTACAGCCCAACGGAGGAAATCCCAGCCAGCTGGCTTCACGGAGGTGCTCCAGCTATTTTTTGACCTTTAAATAATGCCTCCTTGGGCTTCCCTGGTGGCGCAGTGGTTGGGAGTCCGCCTGCTGATGCAGGGGGCGCGGGTTCGTGCCCCGGTCCGGGAGGATCCCACGTGCCGCGGAGCGGCTGGGCCCGTGAGCCATGGCTGCTGAGCCTGCGCGTCCGGAGCCTGTGCTCTGCAATGGGAGAGGCCACAGCCGTGAGAGGCCCGCGTAACACACACACACACACAAATAATAATGCCTCCTTGATTTTAGGCAATAAAATTTCTTTGGAGCTGAAGGGGAACAAAATATGCCACCTCCAAGTATGGCTCTCTGGCATAAGGATGATCTTGAGCTGGTTATTTTTAAGAAATAGCAAACACCAGAGAAACTCTGAAAACCTAGTAGATGTTACCCTTTGTAAGAGACATTTAAGCATACAGGGGAAATTTCCATTTGCAAGGGTGTTTCCCTCTTGGTTCCGGAAAGAGGAGGATGACTAAATCTCTAGAAACTATTATCAGTGGAGAGGCAGCAATTTAAATCTGCACAACAGCCCTACCCTTGTTTACTGTGCTTTTCCTAATAACCTCCTAAAACTGGCTCTCACAGCTTTTGTCTTTAGCCAAAGGTATTTAAGGTGATAACTCAGGGGAATTCCCTGGAGGTCCAGTGGTTTCAGGAAGTTAATCAGTTTCCCTGGAGACATACATGTGATTAATCTTGTTTTACTCCTGCTAGTATGTCTTTATTACCAGAGTGGGGGAGTGGGCAGTGTCTCCGCCAAGAACCCAGAAGGGTAGAGAGAAAATTATTTTTCCTCCCGGACAGGGTCCCCCTGTATCATTATTGGGAGTTTTGTCTCACTTATGGGTTCCGGGCTGGGAATAGAGCAGTAAACAAAACAGACGTAGACCTCGCCCTGAGGGGCTTCCAGTGAGAGTGGGGTATATATTAAACAAATAATTACAAATAATTATGTACCATCTTTCTTGTTCTCACATGTGTTTCATACTCACAAGCACCCTGCGGGTTAGGACTGATCCCTGGCTCACAGACATGGAAACGGCCATTAAGTGTCAGCTAGAAGGAGCCGATCTGGGGTTGGACTGGGCCAAAGAACTCTGGAGCCCACTGCTTAGAGGACAGCACTACACCAGCTCCTCGCTGGGCCTCCCTGACTTACTATTGGAAAATGGAGCTACCGTTTATTCACCCTGTTTCTCAGGCCCAAAACTCTGGAGTCACCCTTGACTTCTCTTTTTCTCCCCAACAATATTACAAGCTGTAAACTACACTCATTTGCCCAACGTTTAAACCCTACATTATTCTCCTTATTCTCCCAAAAGGGAACTTACAATTTCAACAAGTTTCTTAATCAAATGTAGCATCCAAAATTGGTTGGGTTTGGTTTTTTGGGGGGTTTTTTGGCATAAGATATTATATTTCCAGGAAGTGTGTATGTGATCTTGTACAATTCATTTACTGACCTTAATTTCATAAGTATGCTCTTCACAATTATTTCACAAGCGTGCTTGGAGTCCTCCCTGTGTGCGAGGCCATTCAGCCTCCGGTCCCTGGCTCCCCTGCAGCTCGTCTTACGACCCGAGCATTTACTTATTTTCAGGCCTTTGCACATAGGTTTCCACTTTCAGGGGATCTGTTGGCAGATTCCCACTAATTACCACTCATCCTTCGGTCTCGGCTTTGACTATAGGCTCTGTGAGGACAAGGGCCACGCTTTTCTTCTCCACTGTATCCCCAACACCCATCCCATTACCTGCACAGAGAAAGTGTCTGACAAATCTCAGCTGAACCAACATCACCTCCTCAGCACCGCAACTCAGGGGTAGGTAGCCCTCCCTTCCTGCCCCTAACACCCTAAGCCGCCCCCATACCAGCACTTATCACTTAATACTTCAATTGCTGTTTTTCTTCTCTACTAGATTAAGTCCCTGAAGGCCCAGGTTTTATCTTGGTTACTATTCAATCCCAAAGCCTGCCACAGCACCTGGCGGTATTTGTTGACTAACCTTATTAAACCTCTGAGTAACTCACCTGTTTCCCTTTTTCAATAAAAAAGGAAAAGATGACGTCCATTTCACAATACTCCTGCGAGCTGTAATGCCACAAAAGGCTGATGACATTAAAGGACTCTAATTAGAAATTCAGGTAAGTAGTGAAACCCACTTCATAAGCTTCACAACTCATTCATTTATCAGAGAATTATTTCTTCACGGTCCCAATGTACTGCCTGAGATACTAAGAAAATCTAGAATTTGTATGTCAACTATATTTCAATGAAATAAGTAAAATTAAGAAAAAGAAAGAAAAATCTAGAACCACTTTCATACCCCAGGCAACCACTGACTTTAATTTCCCAAATATTGACACAATTTGCAAAGGTACATCAGGAAGGATGGGCTATATGACCCTGTGTTCACAAAGGTTTCTTTGTCACACACTCTACATGCCCATTTCAGTTTGGCTCCCCACGTCCTCATCACGGAAGACAGAGCCTCCACTGTCTAGAGGGTCCCCAGGTTGTCGAGGAAGGGAAGATGGTGAACAGCCACGTCCCCAACAGAACTGGAAATAACTGGTGAACACCATTAGCAAGCACTTGGCAGAAATGTAAACATTCTACAAAAGTAGTTAATTCACTTTCTACCTATGGCATCCCAAAAAGTAACCCTGACTCAATATACATGTACTCAATTGGTTGTGGTTTTTTTTGCTTTAATAAAACTAACCACACAGGGACTTCCCTGGCGGTCCAGTGGTTAAGACTCTGCACTCCCAATGCAGGGGGCCCAGGTTCGATCCCTGGCTGGGGAACTAAGGTCCTGCATGCCACACAGTGCAGCCAAAAATTAAAATTAAACTAACAAGACAAATGCACGTTATTCCGAATTATATGGCAAGTCACCAAAAAAAAGAAGTATCCACCATAATGTAATTGAACAAGAAGAGAATAAGCTATCTCGCCAGAAAACCTACACAACAGAATTTTATTAACAGACCAGTGTAGCTCTGGAAACTAAAGGCAGGTTTGTTCCCCAGCTGTTCACAGGTATTGGCACAGTGAGGTCTTGGCATTATCCAACTGCTTCCACCTGGCATTGTCAAAAACCATTAGCTCGTGAATGATACACGAGCAAGGAATACCTACCATGTCCTTTACAACTCCTGTAACTTGCACTCATATTTCAAACAAATCTAAATTCAGACTCATGCAAAGCGCACAATATAGACAGGCATAGTGAAGGTATGAGCACAGCAGAGGGGACCACAGGAAGTGTTCAGGAGAGAGGCAAGGCTAAAGATCAATTCAAATCCCAATGAAAGTCACATGGATAAAACAGCTAATGGAGAGGGTGAAGAGAAGCGGGGAGAGGTTTGGAGAGCCCGGGAACAGCGCTATTGAGAGGAGATTTCTGAGAAGAAAAGGGAGCAGAGTTAGAAAATTAGAAAAAGGACCAGAGGAAGGAGTCTCCAGAAGTTAAGAGATACAACAGTTCATGGACTAGAGAGTGAGTAGCAGCAATGACTGCTCTGGTGAGGATGTGGAAGATGAACAAATTTAAGTCACTGCTTGAACCTAAAAAGTCACTGGTGACCTTGGGCAAGCATCTTCCTGAGGAGCACTGAAGTAGAAGCAATGCATGGAGACCACCCACAGTTGCTGGTGTGCATCCTACTCTCACCCCTCTGTGCACCCACCCCTCTCTCCTCTCCAGCCCCTCCATTGGCTGGCTGATTTCTTTATCGTTCAGCTCCTGCCACGCCTCCTGTGGGAAGCCTTCTCTGATGTCCCCGCCCTGGGCTCGTCTCCCCACAATGCCCTGTGCTGTTCAGTTGGATGGGTCTCCCACGTTGGGGGAAGCGGCCTCGCTAATCCGTCTTTGTGTCCCTGGCGCCCAGAAGGGTTCTTGGCATACAGAAGGCATTCCATGTGTGTTTGTGTAAGGAAAGAAATAAAGGGGTTACAAAAAGAGAGCAACTTTGGGTCCAGTAACTTGAAGGGGAGATACGGACTGGAAGAGGGGATGTGCCGTTTGACCCAATAGCAATGACTTAGCACACCTCTGGGCCAAGGGGGAGGCAACGAGAAGAGTCAAGATGCTGGGATTACAAATAGAGGAAATGGAAGTCAGGGCACATATGAGCGTATGTGGCAGGGAGAGAAGGCGTTAACACTTCTGGCAGAACATTTCTCCATCTCCAACACCAGGGGACAAGAAAGATGATGTTAAAGAGGTCCCAAGGTGGCCTGAAAGAGGAGCTTGTGCTGAACAAAGATCCAGTAAGGGGGGAAGGTAAGGGCCTCTACCAACACAGAGGGAGGCACGAATGGGACTGATAGTTGGAGGGAAAAGGAAAAGGTCTGGAAAGGCACTATGCAGACTGGCAAGGAATCAATCGGAAATGAGACGGCAACTGAAAACAATTAAACCTCTTTACACATCCAGTCAGTCCCACTCCTGTCCATCCTTCTTTCAACTTTTCCCTCAAATCTATCCTTCCTTTCCAGTGGAAGACTCTTCTGGTTTATGCAATTAGTGTCAGGCCTAGACCATCATGGCTGTGTAATTCGGTATTTCCTTAACTGTGTTTCTCAAAATGTTAATAAGTGCACTTACCAAAAAAGGTGAGTAAATGGATTTCATAGTCAGATACGTTTAGGAAGCAACACATACTCTCCCTCAGTTTCAAAATTCTCCACAGTGAATTACAAGCTCTAAGAAATCCTACAAAGATATCGACCTAACTCTAACCCAGCATGGGTGCAGATTCTTTCTCAGGTGGCACCTATAATGAAATACAATAAGTAAAACCTGATTTTCCACTGCAGGTTCCATCTACAAATGTAGGCTACAAGCCACCACCATGCATCAGTCACAATATGCTATGTGACAAACATCCCCCAAATCCTAGTAGCTTCACACAACAGATATTGATCACTATATACCTGAACAACCCTACAGGGCAGTGTCCCCGCTATAGGGACTCAGTGGACGAAGGCTCCACCAACCTGTAGATGAACCATCTGAAACACACAGCCTTCTCACTATTGTATGAGAGGAAGATAATATTGGAAGGTCTTCCAACTACAGTTAAATGCTTCAGCCTGGAAGTGACATTTGACTTCCGCTCACAACACACTGGGCAGCACTAGTCATATGGGCTCACCTAGCTTAAAAGGGAGCAGAAAAGTCTAAGCCTCCCATGTGTCCTGACAAGAAGAGAATCAGAGAAGGGGTAAAGTGCTCAATGTCCCTACTGCATACCTCCTCCTCATTCCCAATCAGCCCCCGCAGTCTGCTAGCTCTACATCTAGAAGCCCTCCAACAGTACCCTCTTCTTTCATTCACTATCATACCTCACCTTCACCTGTTTCTCTCCTATGCCTACCAGTTATTTTTCCAAAATATCTCATCATGTTATTCCCAACACCTGATTACTAAAAACATCCTTTGTGGCTACCTACTATTTATGGTATAAAATTCCTTATTATGATATACAAGGGCCTTCACTCTCTTCACCTCAATCTACCTTTTCAGCCCTGTCCCTGGCCTCTGTACACTTTTTTTTTTTAAGGTCTGACACTTTCTGGACTAGGTCTTACTTTGATTTTAATTGCAATGAGTCAGAAATCTCAGGGCAAAAGAAAAATTGGCTTAGGGTTTCGGTGGCTCTCTAATGTCTTGTCAAACACAGGCAGTACCAGCAGTGTCTGCAGCTCTGTGCCTTAGGCAGGGCCTTCAAGTTCTACTATCCTGTTTTCTAGAATGTGCTCTACTTCCCTGGTGATTCAATCAGGTAGGCCAGGGGGTGTCTGGCACAGACTGTAGCAGAGCTTCTGCAGGACATATCCAGGTGATGCTACCAGCACACGAGGGAGGATGCCCCTCATCATTATTACCTTTCCTGTAGCAAGAGGTGTGGTCCACAGTGAATTCACCTTAGACCTCCATCCATGACAAATCCCACTAGGTCTCATCTCCCATTTCCCCTCCATTCCTCAATATATAACGTGAAGGTGTACATCCCAAGAGCAACCCAGCAGGATTTCTAAATACAGAAGCATCATTCAGATACGGTTCTTTTTACCATAATGAAGGGAAACACAAATCTTACAGATTTCAGAGGCCATGCCTGGCAAACAAAAAGAGCAATCAAAATTTTATCAGCGCCCACTCTTGCCGTAAGAAGACAGGATCATTCTATGTCTAGTGCCAGGCGGCTTGGGCTCCAGGTGGAGACTTTCTCTGAGGAGCTTCAACAAATGTATACCTACAAACTGTCGCAAAAGATAATTCTAATTCCCAGAAATAGCCACTTTCACACCATCATGCTTTTACTCACGCTGTTGTCTCCCTCATATGCCTCCTCTATCCAATACCCATTCCTCAAGACTTAGACAAGCGTCAGCTTTGCTAACCCCCTTCCCATTTTCCCCAATCCCACCAGAATTAAGGGACTAAATTTATAGGCTGAGTTCCCATATGCTGAGTTCCCATTGCATTTGTTGAATTTCTTTATCACAGTAGCTCACTATCTTATAGTTAGACACATACTATATCTCCCCGGCTAACCTGTGAACTTCTTGAAGATAGGGAATGCATTTATTTTCATACTTTAGAGCTTTATATTCAGTAGGAGTTTAATAAATGTTAACTGACTGAAAACTGAATTAACAATGTTTCCTGTCAACCTAGCTGACATAATCTAAGTTTTATTTGTACCCGGTATGGCTTATTAAAAGTGGGCTTTATTCAGCTCAATATCGAAGAAACAAACAACCCAATCCAAAAATGGGCAGAAGACCTAAATAGACATTTCTCCAAAGAAGATATACAGATTGCCAACAAGCACATAAAAGAATGCTCAACATCATTAATCATTAGAGAAATGCAAATCAAAACTACAATGAGATATCATCTCACACCGGTCAGAATGGCCATCATCAAAAAATCTACAAACAATAAATGCTGGCGAGGGTGTGGAGAAAAGGGAACCCTCTTGCACTGTTGGTGGGAATGTAAATTGATACAGCAACAATGGAGAAGAGTATGGAGTTTCCTTAAAAAACTAAAAATAGAACTACCATACGACCCAGCAATCCCACTACTGGGCACATACCCTAAGAAAACCATAATTCAAAAAGAGTCATGTACCACAATGTTCATTGCAGCTCTATCTACAATAGCCAGGACATGGAAGCAACCTAAGTGTCCATCAACAGATGAATGGATAAAGAAGATGTGGCACATATATACAATGGAATATTACTCAGCCACAAAAAGAAACGAAACTGAGTTACTTGTAGTGAGGTGGATGGACCTAAAGTCTGTCATACAGAGTGAAGTAAGTCAGAAAGAGAAAGACAAATACCGTATGCTGACACACATATATAGAATCTAAACAAAACAAACAAAATAAATGGTCATGAAGAACCTAGGGGCAAGACGGGAATAAAGACACAGACCATGGACTTGATACGGGGAGGGGGAAGGGTAAGCTGGGACAAAGTGAGAGAGTAGCATGGACATATATACGCTACCAAACGTAAAATAGATAGCTAGTGGGAAGCAGCCACATAGCAGCGGGAGATAGCTCGGTGCTTTGCGACCACCTAGAGGGGTGGGATAGGGAGAGTGGGAGGGAGGGAGATGCAAGTGGGAAGAGATATGGGGACATGTGTATATGTATAACTGATTCACTTTGTTATAAAGCAGAAACTAACAAACACACCATTGTAAAGCAATTATATTCCAATAAACATGTTAAAAAATAAAGTATATGATTCAATGGTTTTTACTGTAGGAAAAAAAGTGGGCATTACTGATCACAGATTGTTAAAATTATGTTTATTAAAGAAAATAATCAAACTGTTTATTTTACTAACATAACACAATCTAAACATTTTCTGTTTTGTTTTTGGTGTGTGTCCCATAACATATTCTAAAAAGCTTGAATGCCATACGGCATGAAATGGAGATAACTCACCCTTCAACTTATAAATACCTAACCTATTATATTTAAGGAACAAAACACCTAAATTACTTAGTTTCCTAATAATACTGCAAAATTAGCTTTACAGATGAGGTAAAACCCTGCTTTGAGATACGGTAAAAATAAATATATCCCAGGAAAGGACATGGAATTTAAGTTCAAACACTAAGAGTGTTTCTTGTGAGAAAAAATAGTGGCATATACTGTGTTGAATCGTTCCTATTTAAATTGGAATAAACCTACTATAGAAACGGATGCTCAAGCAATTCCGGTATGAACAGATACTGAAAGTAAATCAATCCTCTCAGAGTATCAAAAAGCAAAATAGGGAGGAAGCTGAAGTAGGTAATGACCCAACCACTCATTCCCAGCCATTGACCCCTGATATCTTCAGAGAGCTATTGAAGCTAGCAGCTGGTCACTTGGCATCTGAAATGAACCTACCACTATATTTATCCTCCACTATAGGAAAATGTAGCATATTCAACTCCAACTCACAAAGAACCAATACTGATGAACAGAACTATTCTCTACACTGTGAAAATATGTCCCACAGTGACAAACTTTAAGTAGACAGCTTCCCAGTGCTTTTAAAATATAATTTGACTTCCATGAGTTTTCAAAACCAAATCTTAAGCAAGATACCGCGTCCTTTACTCTTAGGTCAGAGATGCTGACAAGAGTAGAGTGATAAAGTGGCCGCAGGGCCGCATACAAGCACAGATATTGATTTAAATTCCATCAAGTACAACTGCTTTCCACAGCAGTTTAATTGCCAAAGTAGTAGATTCGCTCTGTACCAAGTGACAGCACAATTCTGAGAGCACTACAGATGTCCTCAGGTCACCCACCCTCGGGCAACTGGGGGCTAACCAGAGGAGCTAAATTCAACACTGGTTGTGATCTTCATTCCTTTTTTTTCTGGAAGGATCCGTAGGTTTCTACCAATTTCACATCTGTTTCAACTTTTCATATACTCTATTCAGACATCTACATACTTTACAAATTATGGTTTGGCTCTAACTGAATCATGCCTTAAAAAAGGTCATCCCAGAGCGGAACCAACGGGAACCAACTATGCTGGAATCATCACCACCATAATTTTACCTGCCTCACTGATAAAAATGGGTCCTTCTACACGAATACTTCAAATCAAAACTTTTCTGGACAGATACAGTGACTGCCTCATTACTCTCCAAGAATTAGAGGGGGGAAAAAGCCTATAAATTTAGTCCCTTTTAATCCAGGATAAACTGTTTGTTTAGAATTTTTTATTTTGTTTGTTCTAGAAACAATATTACAGTCTGTGCTTGGTGCTCACTCTTCATTGCTGCACAGGATGTGGGGACGGAAGGCGATCCTCCAGGCAAGAAGCTTAGTCTCCATTCCACCAGCCTGAGTTTACCAGGCTGTTAGATTCAGAAGTTTGTATCATTAAATCACATGTCATTAGATTTTCAATTCACTACCACCTTTGCTAACATGCAAAACAGCCAACAGATCCTCCAGAGATTTTATTCATGATAAAACAAATAAGGCAAATGAAAAAGCATTAACTTTTATGAACTGTATACAAGTACCTTACAAGTCAGTAAAAAATAACTAATCAGTGCACAACCTCTGCTGTGCTTGAGTAAGGAGGTACTTACTCAGCACCTCCTAGCTGGAAAGGACTCAGTCAATGACTTAACTGAGAACTAATAAAGTGAACCAGCTTGCGGAAGCCATAAGCTGGTTAGAAGAGCCAGGATGACCTGAAGCTGCATCTTTGAGGTTCTCATCTTCCCCCAGCACCATGCTACTCCTATGTCACACTAGGCTTAGATTTTAATCTTTTCATGAATTTATCTTCCCAACAAGAATGTAAGCCTCTTAAAATCTCTGTATATTTTGCCCCTTAGCTCATGTGAAGTATACAGCAAATCTGTGATAAACGACACAAAGAAAACCAGTACAATACACTACTAAATAATCCCAGAATTGCCATAAACCTAAAGTGCTCAAAGATCTGTACTTTTAACCCCAACTCTAGCAAATTCTGGCCCCTATTGTTTTTTTTTTTAATCTATTAAAGATAGACAATACTAACCCCTCTCAACTGTCTAATGGTCTTAAATAGCCCAAACATAATGACACACAGCCCTTTGGAGCAAAGTACTCCACCATCTGGAATAAAAACCACAGAGTGTGTGGAAGTGTATTCCTGAATCAGTACAAATATTCATATTGGAAGTGGAAGAGCTATTGATACATTCCACTGGAACTTTTTTACAGTGGTCTAAGGTTTTCTATCTGTAAAACAGAGTTCAAAAAATAAGACAGAGGGACTTCCTTGGTGGTCCAGTGGCTAATACTCCGCACTCTCAATGTAGGGGGCCCAGGGTTCGATTCCTGATCAGGGAACTAGATCCCACATGCCGCAAAGAAGATCCCAAACGCAGCAAGTAAGACGCGGCGCAGCCAAATAAAATAGTAAGGCAGAAAGTTATGTTAACTGTTTATTCTCCACACTGGCAGTTCTCAAAATATGATCTGGGAACCCCAGGGAAACTCAAAGACCCTTTCAAGGGATAGATGAGGTCAAAATTATTTTCATCATAATGCTATGATGTTACTTTCCTTTTTCACGCTCATTCTTTCATGAGTATGAGTGGAGTTTACTCATGAGTGTGATAGTACAACCTATTAAGTGCAGAAGCAGATATGAATCCAGCTGTCTTCTATTAAGGCAGACACTAAAGGGACTTGTGAGTGTATAATGATGCCACTCTTCTTACTAAATTGGGTTTTGTTCTGGAAAACATGGGTATTTTTTATTAAAAATGCTTCCATGTTTCTTTTTAACTAAATTTATAAATATTTTTTTTAATTTCTCAGTTTTAATTTCCAGTACAGTAAATATAACATATATTCAGGTATACCTCATTTTATTGCACTCATTTTATTGTGCTCCACAGATACTGCATTTTCTCCTTTCTTTTTTTTTTTCCAAATTGAAGGTTTGTGGCAACCCTGCAACAAGCAAATCTAACGGCACCATTTTTCCAACAGGATTTGCTCACTTCATGTCTCTGTATCACATTTTGGTAATTTTCGCAAATTTTCAATTTTTTTCAGTTGTTATGTTCGTTATGGTCATCTATGATGAGTGATCTTTGATGTTACTATTGTAACAGATTACAATAAAGATGTAAAAGATTACATTCACGGAAAGTTAATATGATTGTTAGCATTTTTTAGCAATAAGGTATTTTTTTACCTAAGGTATGTACATTTTTCTCAGACCTAATGCTATTGTACACTCACTGGACTACAGTACAGTGTAAACATAAATTTTATACGCACTGGGAAAACCGCAAAATTCATGTGACTCACTTTACTGGTGATATTCACTTTATTGCAGTGGTCTGGAACTGAAACTATCGTATCTCTGAGATGTGCCTGTATAGCTGACAAAAACAAAAACTTCTCAGAGTCAGCTTGGGAACCGACACCAATTTAGGCGTAGAATTTAATGAAATTAAATTTGAGTCAAGAATTTTACTCTAACTGGTGCATATCTACATGCACATGATTTTAAGTTAGAAGATATCGGGCTGGGGTTGGGCAGAGAGGGAAATGGACCAATTACCTTGTGTGACTTTTGAGTTTTCGTACCAAACCAAAAGTGCAAGTTTCAGTATAAACAATCTAATCCGCAGGTGAACTAAATCATAGATTGTGCTTAATTCAATCACGCTTCAGCTTGTGCACCGAGGAAGGATTAATGAGCAAGCATCTTAGGAATATACCAAACCTCCACCCTCACCCCCCAAAAAAACAATAGAAAGAAAATGGAGAGAGAAAAACAAAAAGCAAAAAACCTGAGCAGGTGAGAGGGCAGACAAAGGACTGATGTTCAGAAACTTCAGTGGGTTTCTGAACTCAGTATCCATACAGACAGACTTCCATTCCCAGCCACTCATTAAAATATACCAAGAAGTCTACTTTACTGTTCTCACTGCTTACCTCCAGCTAAGAGTCAGAAAACTAATGCATTTTTTCCGTTTCCCCACAGGGAAATCCAGATGCAGAGGATACCATGCAATGCCTCCAAGAGACATGTAGTGATATTCAGACATCTGTCTGAAATTTGTAAATATTGTGGTAACTGTTGTATTCCCAGGTGTTGAGCTCATAATTTGAAATCAACCCCTAGAACAAAGGTAACCTCTGCTTCATTTGAAATTAAAAGAACTATATTCATTATGTCTCCCCACTATTTCCAGTATATATATTTAAGCATTAATGTATATAGCTCTATATTAAGTATTAGAGGAATTAAAATGTATACGACAACGCCCACACCCTCAAGATTATTCATTAGAAGTTCAAACAATTAAATAAAAACAAAAGATGTCACCAATTATCTCTCAAATGCATGACAGCCAATGAGTGCCTTTAGCGCTGAAGACACGACAGAATCATTGGGGAATTCTTCAGAACAGGGTCTTAAACTAGTCCTTAAGGGTCATTTTTCTAAACCAAATTATTTAATCCTAAATATAAAAAAGAAGCCTGGCTCACCAAAAACATTACTTTGGTAAAGTACTTTAAAATAAGGTACATAACTGCCATTTCTCAAAATAATGTTCACCCTGAACGTTGATCTTTTCAAACTATTGAATAATGTCACTAGAAATACTGGAGAAGTCCAATTTGAACATTTTTCTCAGAAAAAAATGTCACTTTTCAAATTATGGTTTAATGAAGATTTGGCTTCAAGGATATTCATCCCAGGACTGTTTTTTTTTTTTTTGGCCACAAAACACGACATGTGGGATCTTAGTTCCCCGACCAGGGATCGAACCTGTGCCCCCTGCAGGGAAGGGGGAGTCTCAACCACTGGACTGCCAGGGAAGTCCATCCCAGGACTGTTTTTAATAGTAAAAAATTGGTTACCACCAAAAAAAAAAAAAAAAAGTATGTTAAAATCATCAATGGAATACAATGGAACAATTAAAAATTACAGAGTAAAATATGTATTTACATGGAGAGATAGTCACTCCATTTCAGGTGAAAAAACTAATCATGTAGAATTATCCCATTTCGTAAACAAATACAAATGTACTTAGAGATAGAAATTATCAGTTGAAGCTGATTATGAATGACAGAATTTATGGATAATTTTTATGTCCTTTATAGTACTTATAAGAATTTTAAAGTGCCTACAGTGCACACATATCAATTCTGTGATGAGGAAAAAAAGTATATCATTTTAAAAACACTAATTCTATGTTCCTGACTGATCAATGCCTTCCTCTACCTTGGCAGGTTAGAAGACATCCAAAGATGTTTTTAAGTTCTTCTCACCTATAGTCAGTGGATGACAGAAATTGTTACAAGACAGCTTCCCTGGTAGCACAGGGGTTGTGAGTCCGCCTGCCAACACAGAAGAGATGGGTTCGAGCCCTGGTCTAGGAAGATCCCGCATGCTGCGGAGCAACTAAGCCCGTGCGCCACAACTATGAGCTCACGTTCTAGGGCCCACGAGCCACAACTGAGCCCATGGAGCCCATGTGCCACAACTACTGAAGCCCGAGCGCCCTGGAGCCCGTGCTCTGCAACAGGAAAAACCACTGCAATGAGAAGCCCATGCACCGCGACTAGAGAAAGCCCGCGCGCGGCCACGAAGACCCAACGCAGCCAAAAATAAATAAAAATTAGCTAATTAATTTTTAAAAAATTGTTACAATATAAACTTTTGCCCAAGGGTCAAAACTCTGCTAGAAAAAAAACAAAACAAAACTCTCCCGTGAGTTTAATTAAATCTACAGCTGACAAGCATCAGGCTTCTCAGGCAACTTGCAACACTTTGCGAGCTAAGAAAATAAAACTATTAAAACATAATTTTTCAACAAGGAAAAGGACGTCGGGGACTTTGAAGTAATGTGCTCTGGGAAGGTGTTACACATTCGAATCCCAAACAAAATAATCTTGACATGAATCTGAGCTGAAAACCCAGGGGTGGTACAAAAGCCAAGCCTGTCAGCAGAGTTCCAACTCGTGGTCCACGCTCCTTACGAGTCAGGGAAGGCAGCAATAATATACCTAAGCTATTTTAAATACTGAAGGGGAAAAAGCTAATGAAAAATAGGCTGTGCGCAGTAAGGACGCATACAGTAACTGAAACCAAGGTTAATCCTTTGCATTCGGCTTAAATGTTATTACCACACCCACCCCTCCTACTGGTTAGAAAATACTGTGTCTGGTTAAAAAAATGTTAAGGAGCAGCAATACTTATTTTTTATACAGCTTGCCGGACAAGATCGTTCATGAGGGATCCAGCCAAGAAAATAAATAAATAAATGGGTGCATAATAGAGAAGGTTGGGAACCAGGACTGCAGGGAATCCACAGCACCACCGAAGACCCATGACACCCAAGACCAAGGACACCTCGTGGTGCCCCTGAGGGTGGCAAGGCAGCAGGCAGGACTTCAGGTGGTATGTGAGGTGGGAAAGGGCCAGCGTGGCCAAGTGGCCGCTGTCAGCACTGACCTGATGACCAGGGACACAGAGAGAGGACGAGAGGCAGGGCTTCAACGCCAGGCCCCTGCAATTCCCATCTGAGCACCTGGATATTTTAAAGAATAAACACCAGCTGCGTTGGTAGTCTGAGTTGCCAATTCTTCTTTTCTTCCCATTTGCTGCTGCACTGAATCACCAGCCCAGCTCTGGACACCTGGTTCTAACAACCAGGCAGCATGGTCCCATTGTTAATAACCACAGGGCAGGGTGCCAAGAGGCCATCTAATCTGGCTCTTTGGCTCTATTCTAAACCCTACTTTACAGGGTAAAGGCTAAAAAAAAATCACTTGGTGTTTCCCAAACATATATTTTAGGCTATAGTATCCTCATAGGCTATTTATTTGCAACAAAATACTGTGGCTATCTCCTCTTCTATATTAAAACAAAAACAAAACAAACAACAACAAAAAACCCACTTAATAGTTCTTTCTAGAGTAATACCAGTTTGGTTCCCTCCGTCCCCTGACATCCTCTTATGAGCTATCCATATTCAGCGTCCCTTAAAATCTGCTTCCTACTAAGCATTTATTTTCTATCTCTTATTTTTGCCAGTTGTGTGTTCTAAACATAACTTGTCAATGTTCATCTTTTCAAAAAGGTAAGGAATGACCATTAGTACACCGTGGCCAACCACTTAAATATAGCAATTCAATAATTCACCGCACTTTTATTTAAAAAATCAATTTATCACTTGAGATTTTTTTCCCCTCCTATGCTTATATGAAAAAGGTTATCTGGTAGAAAGGCACTGTTCTTCAATAGCTTAAATGTCTGTCTGTCAAACTCCCTGAAAGGACAGTAGAGTGCACAAATCACTTCAGTCACCTCAGCTTGGCAAATAATTGATCTCTCCCACAGCCCTGCAATGATTCATTACACAGCCCAGCCAGCCAGCAAGGCTCCATTAGACCTGACTAGTCCAAGACACCAAGGCATACACTCCCCAAGACAGCCCTGCAGGAGCCCATGAGGCCAAGGACCAGCAAATGAAGGCCACTCCGAGCACTGCTGGCCTTGCTGGCCCTCGAAGTTGAAACATTCCCATTCAGACTTGATTGCGCTTAAGTAAGAAGTAAGAACTTAGGTAACAGAATTCCCAAAGCAATTTTTAAAAGTACTGTCTCATAAAACCTGACTCAGGACTTGGGCCTCATTATTCAAAATTCCTCAGTCTATTTCCTCATGTCGAAGTAGCTGTTAATAGTAAAACACATGATCTATTTATTAACTTTAGAAAAACATCACTACATAAAATGTACAGATTGGTTTTAAGATTTACAGGGTTTCCAAAAACATTAAAATAGGGGGGGGAAAAGCAATTTGAAGTTAGGAAAAGATGGTAATTTTGAAAATATCTGGACTGTTAAACATAGGAAATGCACATATATTAAGAAAGTTAATTTTTAAAAGGTATATTATACTCAGTAGAACTATTTTTAAAAGCTTTGAAAAGCATCCTTTCATACAAAACTTGATGTGCTAATTTGCCCTTACGGAATTTAAAGACACCTAGAGATTAGGCTTTATTAGTTTCCTTTGAGTAGTTAAATACATTACACATTCTCTTCTGTGGCATTTTGTTTATGAGGATATGATTGATGCCTTTTTATTAATGAAAAATTTCACACAACAAATGGTCAGGTTCAATGATTCAGCCATGGTCACAACTAGGATCACGGGACGGTATGAGATTCTAAAGTAACTTACGTTCTCTCTGGGCCTCATTTTCCTTTTATTAAACATGGCTAACAGATGCTTATATGTAAATATACATGGCAGGGACTATACAGAGCTCTACAGATGTAACTTGGTGGTATCATTATCTTTTCTCATAAATAAGCATAGAAAGAAAATACAGGTAAGCATTTAAATTTTACAGTCATTTAAAGAAAACGAAGTCAGAAATTGTGTATCAAAGAAAGCACAATGGATTCACATTCCTCACTGGAAAAAGAGCAATTAAGCAAGTACTTTAATTTCCCTAAATTTCCCAGTGGGTTACATCTGCTTCAGAAGTAAGGTAAACACAGCGCAATGGTGTCTTTATTATTCACTAAGCACTTTTCAGGCGACACATTCTGAAGTCTTTTCTAAACAGACTACTCCTCAGATAATATTCACCTGACTGGCTACCAGCTGAAAAGAGGAGTGACTCAAGTTTTAAACCAATTTCCCACTGATTTAATTGAACAAGAGCACAGCAAAGAGATGCGTCAACTATTTCTGCTTTTCAGTTTGCGCCCATGTAAAGCTCTCAGTTATGTGAGTGCTAAGTTATGGAAAGCATACGGACTGAGTGAGCATCTGCAGGGCACCAAGTTGTAAGAGTTAAATCTGGGTCCCCTCCTGCCCCCCCTCACATGGATGAGGACCTAATGGTTTGGTGGTTTTCTCGACTGAGAAAGACAAAGCTACTCCAACCTAACTTTTAATTTACTGTGGAAAATAACTTAATAGCATAAATCAATGCCATTGGACCAAAGGAAATACACACTTAAAAATAAAAAGAATGGATTGATGGATAGGCAAATGATTAAATACAGCACAATGTGCATTGTAGAATCTAGATGGTGGGCGCATACGGGTGCTAAGTATATAATGGTTTCAACTTTTCTGGATATTTGAAATTTTTCATAATAAAGTGCTGGGGGAATTCAAAATTGTAATCACAATAAAGGAGACAGCAGGTCCCACGGGGAATAACCACAGCCTGGAAGGAAAGACACTGGTTCTCAGCCTAATCCCAGTAACTCACAAAGTTTACAACTGTAAAGGGTCTTGGGAATCCCCCAGGACAGATAAAATACATGGTTTTGAGTCTGTGAAAAACTAGAAAAATAGGAGCATAGCGTTTTCAAAAAACTAAAAACTGTTCTTTTTGCTGAGATTATATGCCTCTACACTTCTGATTTAAAATATCCTTTATTTCATGAACCGTTGCTGATAGTAAATAAGAAAGTTGGGTTTTTTTGTTTGTTTGTTTGTTTTTTTGTGGTACGCGGGCCTCTCACTGTTGAGGCCTCTCCCGTTGTGGAGCACAGGCTCCGGACGCACGCGCAGGCTCAGCAGCCATGGCTCACGGGCCCAGCCGCTCCGCGGCATGTGGGATCTTCCCGGACCGGGGCACGAACCCGTGTCCCCTGCATCGGCAGGCGGACTCTCAACCACTGCGCCACCAGAGAAGCCCAAGAAAGTTGGGTTTTTTATGTCCCTACTTAGCAGTCAAATCTGATCACCCTTGATATCTCATCAATTTCCTCATCTCCTACCTTTGATGTATAATTCCTTGACCTACCTTCAGCAAGAATCCCCCTATCCTTGACGTTTCCTCTTAGTAATTTTCCATCCACTGACCTCATCACTCTGTTCTTGGGTTATAAATTTCCATCTGTCTTTGCTGTAGCTGGAGTTGAGTCTGATCTCTCTCCCCTAATACAATGCCCCTATTGCAATAGTCTTGAATAAAGTCTTTCTTACCTTTTTAACAAGTGTCAGGATAATTTTTTCTTTATTCATACCTTTATACAGGTATGTATAAAGGTCTTGCGACCTTCAGGTACAGAGGGCTTCGCAGCTAATCATAATGCTTGCTGAAAAGAACAATTTGCTTCCCTAGTGTGACTTAAAGGCTCCAAATACTGCGACTTGAAATTGCCCAGAAGCATTAAGACATTAAAAACAAAACAAACAACTTCCCCCACCCGCAGTGTTGGTCTCTTGTAATCTTAATAGTCCATGATTTCACTTCAATTTAATTTCAAAGAATGACACTAAAGGGGGAAAGACTATGCCGTAAGATTTTCTTGAGGATGATGACTGTGTCTTATATTATGGACCCAGCATACGAATGAAATGATTTCATTGATTGGATGAGAGAAGTAATGGAAGCAGATGAATGTTGTTTATTTCCTGAGGGAGAATGGCATAAATTCAAGGGGGAAAAATATCAATCCTCTGTTCAAATTAGGCAAATCAAAGAAAATTATAAAGACACTTAATTTTTAAACTAACTTATTTTTAAAATTTTTTAGTTAAGAAAACAAGTCCATTTACATGCATCAAAAAGAATAGGAACAAACGTAACCAAGGAGGTAAAAGACCAGACCTGCACACTGAAAACTATAAGACACTGATAAATTAGGTTGAAGACACAAATAAATGAAAAGATATTCTATGATCATGAGTTGAAAGAATATTGTTAAAATGTCCATACTACTCAAAGCAATCTACAGTTTCAACGCAATTCCTATCAAAATTACAATGGCATCTTTCACAGAAATAGAACAAACAATCCTAAAATTTGTATGGAACCACATTAGACCTCAAATAGCCAAAGCAATCTTTAACAAGAACGAAACTGGAGGCATCACACTTCCTGATTTAAAACTATATTATAAAGTGATAGTAAATCCAAACAGTATGGTATGGGCATGAAAACAGACACATAGATCAATGGAGCAGAAAGAGTCCAGAAATAAACTCATACCTATATGGTAAATTAATTTATGACAAAGCAGCCAAGAACATACAGTGGGGAAAGGTCAGTCTCTTCATAAGTGGTGTTGGGGAAAATGGACAGCACATGCAAAAGAAAAACTGAATTTCTACCTTACATCATACATGAAATTAACTCAAAATGGATTAAAAACTTGAATGTAAGACCTGAACCCATAAAACTCCTAGAAAACATAGGCAGTAGGCTCCTTGACATTGATCTTGGTGATGAGTTTTTGGATTTGACACCAAAAGCAAAGGCAACAAGAGTAAAAATAAACAAGTAGAATTACATCAAACTCAAAAGCTTCTGCACAGCAAAGGAAACCATCAAAGAAATGAAAAGGCAATCTACCGAATGGGAGAAAATACTTGCAAATCACATATCTGATAAGCGGTTTATAGCCAAAATACATAAAGAACTCATTTAAGTAAACAGCAAAAAAAAAAAAAATCTGATTTTTAAAATGAGTGGAGGATACAAATAGACATTTTGCCAAAGACATACAGATGGCCAATAGGTACATGAAAAGGTGTTCAATATCACTAATCATGAGGGAAACGCAAAACAGAACCACAATAAAATACCACCTCACACCTCTTGGAGTGGCTATTATCAAAAAGATGAGAAATAACAAGTGTCGATAAAGATGTGGGAAAAAAGGAACCTTTGTGCATTACTGATGGGGAAGATAAATTAGTGTAGCCAATATGGAAAACAGTACGGAGATCTCTCAAAAAATTAAAAATAGAACTATCATATGATCTAGCAATTCCACTTCTGGGTATTTATCCGAAGGAAACAAAAATACTAACTCAAAAAGATATGTGCGTTACCAAGTTCACTGCAACATTATTTACAGCAGCCAAGACATGGAAACAACCTAAGTGTCCATCAATGGATGAATTAAAAAAATATGAGATATATATATTCCATATATATAATATTCCATATATATACTGGAATATTATTCAGCCATAAAAAAGAAGGAAATCCTGCCATTGACAACAACATGAATGGACCTTAAGGGCATTATGCTAAGTGAAATAACTCAGAGAAAGACAAATACCATATGATCTCACTTATATTTGGAATCTTAAAGAAGCAAAAAACTGGCCACTCTCGCCCTCTGAGATGGCCCACACTCTGTGGAGTGTGTTTCTCTCTAAATAAATCCACTTCTTACCTAAATAAAGAAAAGAAAAAAACAACCGAACTCACAGACACAGAATTGTACAAACTTCCAGTTATCAACTAAGTCCTGGGGATGTAATGTACAGCATGGTGACTATAGTTAATAATACTGTATTGTATATTTGAAAGTTGCTAAAAGTTCTCATCACAAAAAAACTGCACCTGTGTGTGATGGGTGTTAACTAGACTTATTGTGGTGATTATTTCACAGTACATGCATATATTGAATCATGCTGTACACTTGAAACTAGTATGTCATGTCAATTATATCTCAAATTTCTAAGTTATCTTCAATAACATTATACATTTTTAGAAAACAATTATATCGTGCAGTCAGTTTTAAGTTATCAGTCGGTATGGATGTAACTGTTGATATAATAAGGAAGCACTGTGTAGTGGGGCAAAATCAGAGACGATGTCTATGTAACTGGGGCTGCAACACAGGATAAACACAACCCCTCGCGATAATTAAATCCTCTACCCGAAGCATCACTAGTCTTTGAAGGAAGCTGATCCATGTTTCTAAGAAAAAGGACAGCCCAGGAGCTCCACCCCTGAGGGGACAACTTCATTATAATCTGAAAAATGGAGGAGAGCTTAGCCACCTGCTTTCAAATAGGAAATTAATACCTTCCACAGGTTAGTAGAAAGGTAGATGAAATATTTTAGGCTACTCTGCACGGATCTGCGGAAAAGGAGAGCTCCGTTAAGTGAAAGCCCCCTAACACCACACCCCACTCATTTCTTTTCCTCCTTATCCAACAAGAAGTGGAGAACCTCAAGGTTCTTCAGTTGCAAAAGTCAAAGAGGGAGTTCCCAGGGAGGAGCTCTGCTACCAGGTGTAAGAGGGGTGGGTGTACTAGAGGCCAGAAGGGAAAAACAAAGGGCAGGGGATTTCTGAGCTCTGCGGTCGGAGAAATAGCGGTTTCTCTGCTATCAGCAATACACAGCCCATTTTTGGATTGGGCTGTTTGTTTTTTTGTTATTGAGCTGCATACAGAGTGAAGTAAGTCGGAAAGAGAAAGACAAATTCCATATGCTAACACATATATATGGAATCTAAGAAAAAAAAATGTCATGAAGAACCTAGGGGTAAGATGGGAATAAAGACACAGACCTACTAGAGAATGGGAATAAAGACACAGACCTACTAGAGAATGGACTTGCGGACACAGGGAGGGGGAAGGGTAAGCTGGGACGAAGTGAGAGAGTGGCATGGACATATATACACTACCAAACATAAAATAGATAGCTAGTGGGAAGCAGCCGCACAGCACAGGGAGATCAGCTAGGTGTTTTGTGACCACCTAGAGGGGTGGGATAGGGAGGGTGGGAGGGAGACGAAAGAGGGAAGAGATATGGGAACATATGTATATGTATAACTGATTCACTTTGTTATAAAGCAGAAACTAACACACCATTATAAAGCACTTATACTCCAATAAAGATGTCAAAAAAAAACAATACACAGACAACTAATGCAATTTATTCGTAATTGCTAATTAGTGCCAATGACTGGGGAGATGGAAGAGCCTATAGATTCCAAAATAAATCCAAATACTTGTGGGCCGTTTGCTGGATTTAAATAAGGTTAAATTTCAACAAAATTTTCACAATCTTGAACTTCGTGAGGCAGAAAGAACTTATATAATGCACATTTAACAGAAACTCTCAAAGTAGCTTTCTTTAAATACCCATGTCTGGGGCACTTTTATAAGAAAGGTAGTAGGAAAAAAATTGCATAGTTACAGATATAATCTAAATAAGATAATACTATAATTATGATTTATTCTTTCTGTACAAGCAAAGAAATTTACCACTGATAAAACTTGAATATGATGCTTTCATATATAGAGCACTGCATATTCTCTGCATTATCTACTGTCGTAGTTTCAGGCACAAACTCCACATCCACTACATCCAACTGACCATCAGTGGGAAAGAGGTTGGGAAAAAGGTCAAGAAGAAGAAAAGTCAAAATGCACTTCTAACCTATTAAAAACTGAACTGACTTCCGGGTCCTTGAAGCACTTGGGTGGTTATTTAAACTTGTGGAAAAGAAAGGAAGCAGCTACCATGTGAGGTCTCTGGGTCAGACTACTGTTTCCCATGGGCTCTCTCTGAGCAGGTCTAACAGGCTAAGTCAGTGATTCAACACCAAACTAAAAAATAAAACTTGCTAATCAATGTTTTTGGAAAGATTTTAGCTCCGTGGATGTTACCTGTAACTACAATGCTTTACAACCTAGCATACAGCCCTGAATCAAATGGCTAAACTTCTCAGCCACAATAGGAGGTTTTCTGAGGAGCAGGAAATTCCACCTCGCACAATGCCAATAAATACTGAATAAATGAGGGACTTCTGTTTCTGGATCCCCAAATCTTACAGGGATCACTTAAGCTAATTCTCTAGTTCTATAACCTACAGAGTATCTCCTTCTTAAAGGGATTAACAATATGTTGCAAAAAATAGACCATTTTACCTTTTTCTTTTAAGATGTTCAGGGTAGGAGTTTAGTAATTAATTAATTTTTGCTGTGTTGGGTCTTCGTTTCTGTGCGAGGGCTTTCTCTAGTTGTGGCAAGCGGGGGCCACTCTTCATCACGGTGCGCGGGCCTCTCACTATCGCGGCCTCTTTTGTCGCGGAGCACAGGCTCCAGACGTGCAGGCTCAGTAGTTGTGGCTCACGGGCCTAGTTGCTCCGCGGCATGTGGGATCCTCCCAGACCAGGGCTCGAACCCGTGTCCCCTGCATTAGCAGGCAGATTCTCAACCACTGCGCCAACAGGGAAGCCCTCACCTTTTTTTTTTTCCTACCATACAAAAGTTCAACAACACTAGAGTTCAACTCTCCTCTAACGCCTCAGTCACCAAGTGATGCCAATTCTTCCTCCCCAGGAAGGCTCAGAAAGTAGCTCACTTTCTGGAAACAAACCGCTTCTGATTCAAGCTGGGACTCTGAGCACCCCTCTGATCCCCACTCTGAGCAATCTTCCTACCAATCCTATCCCTCTAAGGTACGTTCCAGAACAGAGAGAATTCCTCCTCCCAGTATATCCTGGGCAGTATTACTGGAAGTGGCCTCTGACCATAACCACAGTTCCTACTTGTCTGTCTCTCGTCTTCCCTATTTCAGCCATTTTGATCATTCAGGATGTATTTTTGCAGGAAGATAAACTATAGTTCAAAGTTTGAGGAAGTGGTACAGTACAACATCTGACAGAGGGAAGTGACAAGACAACATTTGTATACAGGTCTTTGCTTGAATTAACAAGTATGTACTACTTTTATAACTAGCTTTAATAATTAAACATCTTACAGTGGCCTTTCTAACCTACAACTGAACCTCCCTCGTGTCCTAGTCTAGGGTAAGATAAGCTTCTTAGAGATAAGGAAGCTATACGCCTCCCACACGAGACATTTCAGATTCCCTTATATTCTTTACAGCCCTTGGCACATCGTGTGCTTGTCATAGGATCCAAACATTTTTTTTTTTTTTTTTTTTTTTTTTGCGGTACGTGGGCCTCTCACTGTTGTGGCCACTCCCGTTGCGGAGCACAGGCTCCGGACGCGCAGGCTCAGCAGCCATGGCTCACGGGCCCAGCCGCTCCGCGGCATGTGGGATCTTCCCGGACTGGGGCACGAACCCGCGTCCCCTGCATCGGCAGGCGGACTCTCAACCACTGCGCCACCAGGGAAGCCCAGGATCCAAACATTTTGAAACGGGTTGTTTTTTTCCCCTTTCCTCTCCTTCCTGCTAACTGAGGTACTCCTTTTACGTGTCCAAGTAGCTTCCACATTCTGTGTTTTAAACATCTTTCTTCTTATCTCTCTGCCCTTTCAGATAGGTGCCCTTGCCCTGGGGAACCCACTGGAGTGACAATGGGCCCTACACATTTAGGTTTTTGACAGGCACGAGGTCCCCCACCCACAGAATTGTAGGTCACCGTATGCCTCCAAGTTGCCTTTGCCCTTGCAAAGGTCCAAATGGTCGTTTAAACTTTTTTTTTTCAATCGAGAAACAGTACTTGGTGTTTTGGCAGACACTGTTCCCTCACACAGGTGTTTTTGCTTTGGCTTTCTCCTGAAACGTATAATGATATTTTCTACCTCCCCAACCTCACCGTTCTCTACCATGCTTTGCCCTTTATTATGTGTTAAATTTTATTGTTTTAGCACCCATCACTCTCACTTCTGTGTCCTCACTGTTTTTACACACTCCAGTCATCTATCCCCAATTATATATATTTTCTATTTCAGCCGGTGGAGAAATGGTTGTATAATGAAAGGCAAAGGAAAAGAGAATTCGAGATTCTAGGAAGAGCGTCTCCCAAACCAACCCTTACCCGGGAACCCGGAGCGTCGGGAACCAGGCCTGCTCGGGGGTATCCGGGACACCAGAACAGGGTCAGCATCGAAGCGCCCAGGCGTCGGGAGAGCTGATTGGTTCCCCGATGAACCAATCAGCGGGCGACGCTGTGCGCTGGTAAGGGAGGGCCAAGATAATAGAGCGGATGAAGTTAAAGGAAAAGGGGCAGGTGTGCCAGGCACCAAGGGTTTGCGTGCACTTTTGCACACCCACCTGGTCATTATTAATCCCGGAACTCTGGTCTGCTAAATTCCACCTTCCGAGTTTCCCAGTTTCATAACGCTGAATAGGGGAAGAAACATTACCCTAACGTTCATAAAACGGTCATTAATCGTGAATGGAAGAGTAGCCGTAGGGTTGGGGGAAGGCCATTAAAATCCTTCCTCTCTCCTTTCCCAGTTCCACTCCAGGTCGTCAACCTAACTCAACCGGTTCTTGAAATAGTAGATCACTCAAACTCTCGCTTAATTGCCAAAACTGATTACCAAAATGCTATCATTAGACACCTGGAAGAAGTTTCCCCCTCCCCAAGGACAGGGGGAAACAATATTGGCGTTTACTAAAGGCGCAGGGTTTTCCTACCTGCTAAAGGACAAGCGAATGAGCTCTTAGGCTGAAATCAGAGAAACTGAGACCTTCTGAACTGTGCAACCAAGCACGGGGCCGCGGCCGCTTCCAGGGCTCGGTCAACCGCCCCACCCCGTAAACCCTGGCGCAGGGACAGTTCCTCCAAGCTCTACCTCACAAACTTCACGCGGAGGCACAAAGATTTGGGGGTAATGGGAGCACAGATACCAGATTTCCCTTCTGTGTTTCAAACTTCAGCAGAGCTGTTCCACGCTCTTTCTTCCAAGTGTCACAGCCACCAGATTCACAGCCGCGTCCAGCCTTAGCTTTCCCACGGTCCAGCGCTGCCACCCACCCATCTACCACCCAAACCCGGGCTGGAGACGCCGCGCCCTCGGGGTTGGGGGAAAGGGGAGTGGGAGAAGAGAGAAATGGCCAGTGTCAGTAAAGAGGTGCCCGCCGAGGCCTGGACGCCAGCGGCCAGCGGAGGGCCCTGGGGCCGAGGAACAAGGAGAGAGGAGGGCTGGAAGCGTGCGGGGAAGGGCCGCGAGGAGAGCAGGGGCGCCGCCGGTGTCGCTGCACTCACTCTGCGTAGCCAGTGGCCCAGGGCAGCCGCCGGGTCTCCTTGAGAATGAGGATGGGGCGGGCGATGTGGTCGGCGCTGCACTCCACCTCGTCCTGAGACAGCCCCAGGAACTCGGGTCGCCCGTAGGGGAAGCGCAGGGGCAGGTCCGAGCCTCCGCAGCCGCCGCCGCCGTGCTCGGAGCCTGAGCTGCCAGCCATGATGCCGCCCATGAAATTGGCCACGGCAGATTTCACTCGAGTGAGCATATTACTCCGGCGCCCGGCAGCAGCGGTGCGAGCAGTGGGCGGCGGCTGGGGCCGGGCGAGGCGCAGCGCGAGGCATGCAGGCTGCGGCGGGCGCACGGGCAGCCGGGCCGGTGGGCGCGCCGCGCTGCTCCCAGAGCCTAGTGCTGCAAGGGGCCGAGCTCCGGCCTCCCGCGCTCCGTGCAGCCGCCGCCGCCCCCTCCCCCCGCTACACTTCCGCAATGGAGCGGCATGGAGCGGGCCGGCCGGGCCGGGGGAGATGCCGAGCGCTCCGGGAGCGGCTGGGAGGCCGCAGCTTCAGCAGATCCCTTCCCCGCCTGCTGCGCTCGACTCCTGCGTGAGCGGAACTGAGCCCACCCGGCGAGTCCGCGGAGCCGGCGCAGCTGCTGCCAAGGCTACCGCCGCCGTCGAGTCATGTGATAATACGGCTGCAAGGGCTCCAGCGGCTGCGGGGCCGTAGCTCAGCCCCTCCCCTGCCGGCCCGAACGAGGCTCGCACCCGGACCTTGACCTCCTGGGGGAGGAGGAGCCAAGCCGGGTCTGTACCTGGCGGAGAGGATGGGGGCGCTGTGAGCTGGTGGCTGTACAGGTGTTAGGGGAGGTCACGTGGAGCCGGGCCTCCGGGAAAAGCCAGTTGAATCCGCTCGAGGAGAAATGCCGCCTACGCCTTCGAGAAAGGAAACTTCGGGAGCTGAAAGGGGAGACAGGTGGAATCCCGGTGGGACGGCTCCAAGTTCTGTAGTGGAAAGAGGAACACCTGGTGTGAGAGATTTCGGAGCTTTCAAGAAACAAAAAGCAACAACCCACAATGGTTGCACAAAAATCATTAAAAGTTTTTCCCTAGGCATTTCTAAAATTCCTTTTCTTTTTTTTTTCATTACCACCACACGCATCATTATCTGCGGAGCAGACCCTGTTTCGAACCCAGAATAAGCTTAATGGCGAAGAAAACAAAAGAGCTCTAAGAAATCAGAAAAAAGCACCATTTTACCTAGTACTTAACTGCTTAATAGATTTATACAAGCATTTTCCTTCAACATAACAGCGAAACCAAAGTATCTTTTCAAAGCTGACCCTTGATACACTTAATGCAGCCTTTTCTCTTCTTAATTCGAAACATTGTTATAAAATTATATAGGGGCACTTTAAAACTGGAGGAATTTAAATAGAACAAAGCAACTCAAATGCTAAGTAAAAGTGAATAAAATGTCTGCAAACGATAAAAGTGTGCGTTGAACTTGTATTAAAACAAAACAAATGTTTGTGAAAAACCGATAAATGTGCTTCATTAGGGGGTAACATTTGTTAAATATTGGCTTAAAAATTGTTTTTCGCAAGAGAGCTGTATCCTGTTCATGTTTACTTATTCTGTATCCTGTTCCTATGTTTACCTACCACGTAATTTGCCAGGACTCTGTGTTACTTGTGGAGTTAAGCGCTGAATGGCTCACTTAGTATTCAGGAGGGAATACAGGCCCCCTTATTGGGGGGGGTTGGGGGGGGGCAGCAGCCCAGGTTTTGGATGGGAAGATAATTCGTTGAAGAGGAATTAGAATCCTGGCTTTTAGGGGAGGCCTGGGTAAACTTCACTGATCCCCCTTTATTCAGTATCTATAATATTTTTTAAGGCATTTTCCCCTTTGGCTTTTTCATGAATAGGTACTCTGGTTTACTATACACCAAATGGTTATGTAAAAAAAACAACATTCAACGTTTCAGTGAAATACCATTTCTGTCAATGAGTTCTTTTATTACTTTTCACAAAACAGAAATGTAATTTTATCTTGGCCCCCTTTCCCTAATTTTAAAATTGGGGGCAGGATTCTAAAAGATGCAAAATCTAAACAAGCCCAAAAAAGTCTTCTCAACCTTTGCTTTGTTAATTATAAACTGCTTCTGAATGGGAAATCTCAATATAGTGGTTAAACAACCAACCAACCACAAGCCCTGGCATCCACTGAGTCTCATAAAAATTTAGAATCCCCTTCTCAAGCTTTTGCTGTAGAGCAATTACCTTTTAACAACATCCTATGGATACTTCAGTAACAAACCTCTACTGAGATGAAATTATGTTCTTCCCTTCATTTCACCTTAGGGCAAGACTTTAGTATTTACTAGAAAAAGGATTTATTTTTCCATTTAAAAGTAGTACCGGGCTTCCCTGGTGGTGCAGTGGTTGAGAGTCCGCCTGCTGATGCAGTGGACACGGGTTCGTGCCCCGGTCCGGGAAGATCCCACATGCCACAGAGCGGCTGGGCCTGTGAGCCATGGCTGCTGAGCCTGTGCGTCCGGAGCCTGTGCTCCGCAACGGGAGAGGCCACAACAGTAAGAAGCCCGCGTACCGCAAAAAAAAAAAAAAAAAAAAAAGATGGGGAATAAAGTCAATATTTTGTAATATATGTAAATGGAGTGTAACCTTTAAAAACTGTATAAAAATTTTTTTTAAGTGTCCAGTTTCTGAAAGTCAAGGCAAGCCTGAGGAATTCTCAGACTGGGGACAAAAGGGGCACAACTTACTACAACAGTGTACAAATGTTAATTTCTTAGTTTTGATGTCAACATTAGGGGAAAACTGGGTGAAGGGTACATAGGAACAAAAAATTTAAAAATAATCAAGGAGATTTGGGTTTCAAGTAGAAAGTAAATGTTCGTTTGGAAGTCAGGCCAGGAGAAGGATGAATAATGCCATTCCAGGACTCAACCCTCTCACAGCTGTAGGTTCATGCCTCATTGTATTGTATCTAGCAGTTTATCTATGTCTTCCCATTAGATAGTGAAATCCTTTAGGGCAACAATATTCTTACTATCTTTGTATTTCCAGCACTTAGCCTAATGCCTAACAAGTAATAGGGCTCAGGGCTCAGTTGATAAATTAATTCCTTTGTTTTTGGCTGGGCCGTGGGGCATGCAGATCTTCTTAGTTCCTTGACCAGGAATCATACCCATGCCCCCTACAGTGGAAGTGTGGAGTCCTAACCACTGGACTGCCAGGGAATTCCCAGTAAACTAATTCTTAAAAAAAAAAAAAAATCCATTCAGAGAAGAATGTAACTTGTTTGAATGACCAAATCTGTTATACTTATACCCTCAGTTTTCTTAACGATCTTAAGTTATCCCTTAAGATCTGTCATACCTGTAGGCAGAACTTCCTTAACCTCTGATATCTGATAAGATAAGGCTTAGCTAACTTCAATCAATATCCAGATTGGTAATAATATGGATGGGACTTCCCTGGCAGTCCAGTGATTAAGACTCCACACTTCCCTGCAGCAGGGCCATAATAATATCGTCATGTGGGTCTCTGCTTCACACAAAACTGGTAACCTGACGATATCAACCAGGATATAATATTAAAATAGTTAACATTAACTTGCTTTTGCTTCAGAAACAGTTTAGATTCCAGTTTCATATATAGTAATGTACTGGCTGAAAATCTTTGACTTCGTAAGAGGGATTTATTTATTTCTTCATAGTAAACAAAACCTTTTATTTATAAATAACAATTTCCTTATGAACCAGGAGGTTTATAACTAATTTTTGAGTACAGAGTTATAGTCTCAGCAAATTTTACTACCACCAAGTACACACATTTTCTAGATCACAGACACCTAATTTCAGAATATCTGGTACATTCAACCAATGGATTACATCTGACTTTTTCTCTTACTTTCCCATTGGCCACTTTCTATAGACTATTCTATCCTATGCCCACATTGTCCTACTGAAACCACTGCTTTGTAACTGATGCAGGAATTGTATAAACCTGAATCCCTCTCACTTAATTCCTGGTCCCATAATACCTATTGTAGATTAGACTCTAAAATGTGCTGATTACCAGAATACTCATGTATAAAATGGAAAAAATAATCATTCCAGTCTCATAGGGTAGCTGCAAGGATCAGTGAGAAAATAGTTATAAATATGATATAACTAATGTTGGCCCAGAGTTATCAACCTTTTCTACTTAAATCTATTTTTTTCCTTAGGGACTAGTTTTTCATATTAAAATTTTAAACCATTTCCTTTTTTTGATTTTTACTTACAAAAAGGAAAATAGAAACACCTACCACATAGGATTATTTTGATGATTAAATGGAAAACACGGAAATTCCTAGTATTCTTCCTGATAGAGGGTGGATGGTTAATAAGTGAATAATCTACCTTACAATACTGACAGCACCCTGCCCTGTGAGGGAAGGAAAGTTTACAGGCATTGTTTCCAGTGCTCTTCAACACTTTATAAGTTAAACATTGTTAATCAACACCACCTGTTTACTATTGAGGAAACTGAAATTGGGGAAGGTGAATGAATTGTCTAAGACCACACAGCTAGTAATGAAATAGGACCCAGTCCCACTGTGTAATTTCACATTCCATCAAATAGAAACTTTTCATTATGAAAGATTTTTTTCTTCCTTTTCCAAGTAAAGACCTGGAATTTTGGTTATCTTAAGGATTTTGTAAATTTTCTATGGATTCAGAAATTTTAAAATTTCTTAGAAACCTCAGAACGTTATAAATACGATAATGTCATTTGGAAATTGTTCCAAATTCCAAACAAACTACTTTCCAGTTTTTTAGATAGAACATGTTTCTAATTTGGGAGCTGCCTAAGTCATACTAAAATTGTATGAAAATTCTAAATTCTATTATACTGAAATATCTTTAAAACAATTATATTACCAACCTGTTTTCAAGACTTCCCATGTTCACATCTCTTTTTCAGTGTGATCTAGCCTGCCATTCTCCTGCCATTTAAAAATACCTGCTATCAGGATTATTCTTCCAAGGCAATAGTGGTCTGAGTCAAGCAGCCAATGAAGATGGTTTACTCAATGGGAAAATTAGTTTTTGCTCAGAGAAGGGCATGTGGTTCACAAAAATTCAGAAATCAAGTACCTAAAGACAGCTTCTTAACTAAGAATTATAAACTCTCTCTTAAATTACTTTTTATTCCCTCAAAGGATCAGTTTTGTTCTATGCCAGTATATGTGACAGCTATTTAGAATGTCTTGAAATGCACAGTTAGTTGCTTTGTCCTTTTTGTCATCAGTTGCATTTTCAATCAAAGTAAAGAGAATTTTTATGCTTGCCTGTGAATATTTTTAGGGTCAGCTTTCCAAAACCAAAACAAAGTAGACTGTCATGGCAATAATCTCAGATTTTATTCAAAAGCAAGACCACCCACCCCAATTACTCTGGTTATCCCTTCATAATGAACATATCCTACTTTTACAAAATTTTTCCCTGTGTCTACTTCAGTGAATTTAAAAATTAATTTATTGTCTCAATTCTCTTCTAATTGTTTGGCTGTGGAAAATTGGCATATTAGATTGTACTTCCTGGACCAGCAACCAGAAGATCCCCTATAGACTTGTTAGAAAAGTAAATTCTCTGGCTCCATCCCACATCTATTGAATCAGAACCAGTAGGGGTGGTACCCAACTATCTAGTTTAACAAGTCGTCCGGGAGATTCTGATAGAAACCATTTGAGAAACACTGGCATATGAGAAACTTGTGCTATTTACTTAATGGACAGGCAGACATGGAAGTGAGGGAATATATCAAATAAGAAAATAAGCAGTGGCCCACGTGCTTTGACTCTAAATGGGTACAGAAGAAGAATAGCCATGAATGAGACTCATAAACTGGTTCTATTCAGATACATATGAACTGCCCCTCTCTTCTGCTTGATTTCCATAGGCTTACGTTAGTGTAAAACCCCAAGTACATTTGTCTTGGGCAGATCTGTAAATTCTTCAGCATATGGGACACTGTAGAGAAAGAAGTAGGATTGACCATTTCCTCCTAATCATCTCCCAGGCTGCATTACCCAATACGCAGTCTGTCTACGCACATGTTTCTGTCATCTGCCAAGCAGGGGCAGAAAAAAAAAAGTAATATATAAATATATTTATATAAATAAGTACATTTCTATAAATATAGATTTTTATATAAATAAATATGTATAATATATATTTTTAAAATCTTCATTTTGGGTAATGTTTTTTAAAAGTACCAAAATGGTCATTATTAGAAAAAGCAAAACCTTTTTGTCCTTCCTTATATCTTTTTATGACTTTGTATTGTTTTTGGTTTGATTGCTGGTGCTAAGGCACTAGATTTAATTTTTCAATGCCTGAGGCCTTATAGGGTTTTAATCTGGCTCAGAATTCTCCACTTGTGTATCTCCCAGGTACCTCAAAATAAACATATCACAAATAGAATTCATGACCATGACTCCACTTCTTCTTCTCCTGAGACTATAGTGTCAGTTAATGACATCAGTATCCGCCTACCCAATCTAGAAATCTGGGAGGGATCCTCTATTTCATCCCTTTTGTCATCTTCCCATGTCAGTCTGTCAACTCGTTTTGACCTGCCTTCCAAATACTTCCAAGTCTGTCTCCCCCTGACTGTTCCACAGTTACCAGGTTTGCTCAGATCTTCATTATTTATACTCAGACTTCTCAGCAGTTTCTCGCTGAGGAAGTGAGAGAGCCACTCTCTTCAGGTGGAGCTATCTTCCACACAACAGGAAAAAGGAGCTTTCTAAACAGAGCACCTGGTGATATTTCCTTCCATTTTAAACTCTTCAATTGTCTATTTGGTCAAAAACCTCACCACGAGCCGTTATGATTTAGTTCTGATTACCTTTCCAGACATAGGTTAATCTTTCCTCCATTCCAACAATTCTGTGCTGCAGCCTTACTCATTACTTGTCATTTTTAGAATGTGGTGTTCTTTACCCCACCCTCTTGTCAGAAGAGCCTGTTTCCTTTTGCCTGAAACGCTGCAAGCCTTTCCTCTGTCCCTCCCCCAAACACGCCATGGCTAACTCCTAAATTGTTTTATATCCCTCACATCCTTTCAGCAGCTAAGAGCTTCCTTCTCTATATTCCCAAAGCACCTTTACATGTCTTTCCCTAATTGTAGCACATCACATTGTGTTAAAATTACCTGATTCCCGCAATGTAAGATAATTGAAAAAAAAGGGGTTGTTTCTTTTTTCTCTTTGAATCGATAAGATTTACCGTACATTATATGTATTAAATACAGGTTAAATAAATAAATAAGTAAATAAACAGCTATGGCAAAGAGGGAATGGCAACAATAAGCCTCTCACTTTAAAGATCAAATTAGAGGCTTTTAGTAGTACTTTCCAGAATAAAAGAAGATAGAGGTAAAATGTTCATAAACCCAGGCCAGTATCTATAGCATCCTAATTTTGGTGTCCAGGGTTTACCAGATTTAATATAAATATCCTCAGTATACAAGTCAGATGATTCCATATGTTGAAAAGCATTTTATTTAATACATCTGGAAAACAAAACTGTGCCCTAAATTTGAATATAAATGTATTTTGAATGCCCCTATACTTAACACCTTCAGTATTTCTATTAAATTGTTTTAAAACGTGTGTAAAAATTAATAAAAATCTCCATTAAAATAGACTTGGGAGGCCAGACGAGGAAAGTCTCACACCCTATGATGATAGCTGACCCCAAGGGAAGAAGGACTTCCTTTCCTTGCCTGGAGAGATCTCAGCCAATAAAAGACTGTCACAACTCAGCCAATGAAAAGCCGCTATACTTCAGAACTCTCAATTCCTCCAATGGACTCTTTGTTTACTATAGCCTACCCAACTTCCATTCCCCCTCTTTAAAAGAGTTCTCTTTTGGGGCTTCCCTGGTGGCGCAGTGGTTGAGAGTCTGCCTGCTGATGCAGGGAATATGGGTTCGTGCCCCGGTCCGGGAAGATCCCACATGCTGCGGAGCGGCTGGGCCCGTGAGCCATGGCCGCTGAGCCTGCACGTCCAGAGCCTGTGCTGCACAACTGGAGAGGCCACAACAGTGAGAGGCCCGCGTACCGCAAAAAAAAAAAAAAAAAAAAAAAAAAAAGAGTTCTCTTTCACTGGGGAAGGAGGACGGGGAGGGGACAACGACAACATTTCCATGTGACTTGCCATGGTTGCAGACCTGGAATTGCAATTCTTTGCTGATCTTGAGTAAAACCATTTTTTGCTGAAGAAATAACTGGCAGTCTGTTTATTTTAGGTCAACATGAGAAATGTCTGTTACTGAATTTTCAATTTAAAATTAAGAATCAATTTTTTAAAATAAATTTATTTATTTTTATTTATTTATTTTTGGCTGCGTTGGGTCTGTTGCTGCATGCGGGCTTTCTCTAGTTGCGGCGAGTGGGAGCTACTCTTTTTTTTTAACATCTTTATTGGAGTATAATTGCTTAACAATGTTGTGTTAGTTTCTGCTGTATAACAAAGTGACTCAGCTATATGTATACATACAAGTGTGTATACACTTTGTGTGTGTATACACTTTGCTGTATAACAAAGTGACTCAGCTATATGTATACATACATCCCCATATCTCCTCCCTCTTGTGTCTCCCTCCCACCCTCCCTTTCCCACACCTCATAAAGCACCAAGCTGATCTCCCTGTGCTATGCGGCTGCTTCCCACTAGCTATCTATTTTACATTTGGTAGTGTATATATGTCAGTGCCACTCTATCACTTTGTCCCAGTTTACCCTTCCCCCTCCCCATGTCCTCAAGTCCATTCTCTACGTCTGGGTCTTTATTCGTGTCCTGCCCCTAGGTTCTTCAGAACCTCTTTTTTTTTTTTAGATTCCATATATGTGTGTTAGCATACGGTATTTATTTTTCTCTTTCTGATTTACTTCACTCTGTATGACAGACTCTAGGTCCATCCACCTCACTACAAATAACTCAATTTTGTTTCTTTTTATGGCTGAGTAATATTCCATTGTATATATGTGCCACATCTTCTTTACCCATTCATCTGTCATGGACACTTAGGTTGCTTCCATGTCCTTGCTGTTGGAAATAGAGCTGCAGTGAACATTGTGGTGCATGACTCTTTTTGAATTAGTTTTCTCGGGGTATAATCCCAGTAGTGGGATTGCTGGGTCATATGGTAGTTCTATTTTTAGTTTTTTAAGGAAACTCCATACTCTTCTCCATTGTTGCTGTATCAATTTACATTCCCACCAACAGTGCAAGAGGGTTCCCTTTTCTCCACACCCTCTCCAGCATTTATTGTTTGTAGATTTTTTCGTGATGGCCATTCTGACTGGCATGAGGTGATACCTCATGATAGTTTTGATTTGCATTTCTCTAATAATTAGTGATGTTGAGCATCCTTTCATGTGTTTGTTGGCAATCCGTATGTCTTCTTTGGAGAAATGTCTGTTTAGGTCTTCTGCCCATTTTTGGATTGGGTTGTTTGTTTTTTTGATTTTGAGCTGCATGAGCTGCTTGTAAATTTTGGAGATTAATCCTTTGTCAGTTGCTTCATTTGCAAATATCTTCTCCCATTCTGAGGGTTGTCTTTTCCTCTTGTTTATGGTTTCCTTTGCTGTGCAAAAGCTTTGAAGTTTCATTAGGTCCCATTTGTTTATTTTTATTTCCATTTCCCTAGGAGGTGGGTCAAAAAGGATGTTGCTGTGATTTATGTCATAGAGTGTTCTGCCTATGTTTTCCTCTAAGTGTTTGATAGTGTCTGGCCTTACATTTAGGTCTTTAATCCATTTTGAATTTATTTTTGTGTATGGTGCTAGGGAGTGTTCTAATTTCATTCTTTTACATGTAGCTGTCCAGTTTTCCCAGCACCACTTATTGAAGACACTGTCTTTTCTCTATGGTATATTCTTGCCTCCTTTATCAAAGATAAGGTGACCATATGTGCGTGGGTTTATCTCTGGGCTTTCTATCCTATTCCATTGATCTATATTTCTGTTTTTGTGGGGAGCTACTCTTCCTTGTGGTGCAAGGGCTTCTCGTTTCAGTGGCTTCTCTTGTTGCATAGCATGGGCTGTAGGGGCATGGGCTTCAGTAGTTGTGGCTTACGGGCTCTAGAGCACAGGCTCAGTAGTTGTGGCACATGGGCTTAGTTGCTCCGTGGCATGTGGGTTTTTCCCGGATCAGGGCTCAAACTCGTGTCCCCTGCATCGGCAGGTGGATTCTTAACCACTGCACCACCAGGGAAGTCCCCAGAATCAATTTTAATTAATCTTGGTTTTTCATGAATACTATCCATCAATGATTTCTAACTGTCTTATCCACCAGTGTTTTCTTTCCTAGTACATACCTCTTTTCCATTGTTTTGCTATTGTTCATGAAAACAATAGAAAAATATTTTCAGAAATTACCAAAGTTTGTAAAACATGACAGTTAAAAAGCTTAGTTTTAAAAACAACTAACTTGGGTAGTTCTTAAATGTAGCAGGACGACACGTCTGAAGAAACTTATTAGCAATTAGTCTTGTATGTGTCAGAGTACATGTAATACCGTGCTTTTTTCAGCAATGAGGCTCATTAGTATTAGCTACTGGAACTTTGTAGAGTAATTTGGAAATTTGTGTCATTGAGATATTCTAGAATAGCATACTTAAAATGCCTGGCACCTAGTAGACATTGAATAAATGGTAGCTTTTATTTTCATTAAGAGGTCCCTGTGTGAAAGGCAATTAAGAGCTTGTTTGTAGCCTCTAAACATACCAAGGAACCGCCCCTTCCCCCTTAAAAGGAGAATAAGCCTTGAACCTCCATTATGCAGTCAAAGATGGATACTGTTTTCTCATTCTTTCTGCCAAAAAGAGTTCACAGTGAGATTTTCACAAGGATACAAAAATATCACTCTTTTTTTTCCAGAAAGTAAAAGATAGAAAACTTTAAAATCCTCTGCTGATGTTCTCACTACCTTTCTTGCTTTTGTTTGTTTACTTGTTTTGCTTTTCATTCTGAACACATTCAGCATCATAGCAAGCTGGACACTAAAAATCGGAAAGTGAAGGGGTTCATTATACTATGTCCCAGTTCCACATTTCAGTTCAGCACCTGACATTATCTTTTCTTTTTATCCCTGTCCCAACTACCTTGAGAAGCCTTTTAAACAAAGCAGTTAATTAATTACCTCCGTCTTTCTTCTTCATCTCACTTCATGCAAGGTGTTTTCTAGAAAGGAACTTAGAGAGACAAGGCAGACTTTCAGGTCTGAGTGAAGTCTATGAAGCAATGGGAGAAGTGGACTGCAATTCCCTTTTGAGGCATCAGTGTTACTCCACTTGTTTTTTTGAAAGATTATAATTCCCTACTTGAACTAGATTCAAGTAGAAGTATAAATTTATTCATTCCAAAGACATATGTAAGTAATTTGGGGTTATATGTAACTATATATCTTTGATTTTTATCTCTTAGTATATGTTTTGGGAATCAAAACACTCATTTTCAACCTTTCAAAAAAAAAATTTTCTCATTGGTGCAAGATCAGTACTTGACAAAGTCAGTTTTCCTCATCATACACAGTGTGGAAAGATGAAAGGATTTTGAAAAAAAAAATTTTTTTGCCCACATTTACTGATTTTTCAAATAAACAAACACTAAGTACTGGATCTTTCAAGGACCCTTTTATCTGTAATTTTAAGGAACTCTTTTGAAAAGTCTACATGTAGTGCTAAGCCCATTGTTCCTCCTTTTACAAATTCTTCTATATTTTCCATTTATCAAGCAAGACTGTTTTTCCCCCATGATTTTAGAGAAGAAAGAATGAAGTTCTATGCTTCAAAAATTATGTTCTGATCATCCTCTGCATTAGAAAAGATCACCATTCTAATATGGTTTTTCTCACTCCACTCCTTCCTGGAGCTATTTTGTCCATTCTTTTTTGTCCTGTGGGAGAGTGTAGGGTTTTTCCTTCCTTTCAGTGTTCTACTATTCCAGTTGCTGTCCCACCACTTTCATAGTAGAAGCATTTTTCTTTGGAAACACATATCTGCTTCTTTGTTTATTTTAGCTTGGGGCTCTGTAAGAAAGACTCCACTGCCTCGTCAGCTGCCCAAGTCCAGGGTTAGATTACAGGAGGACGGCAGACCGTAATAGGCAGCAGTTAACTCTTCATGGCCATGTTCAAAGAAAGAGCATGAACCGCAACAGCCTGGCAAAAACTGCGTGGCAGATCAGTTTTTCTACAGAAACAAAACAAAGGCACTTCTGGCTAGGCTATGTCATTTTGCTTGTTAGAAGAAAAAAACAAATACGATGTTTGACCAAGGGAGATTGTATCACCCTCTTAAACAACCACTATGTTCCTTTGAATTGGCTACCACAAACATTTGTAACGTCAGAACACTCTGTAGAGGAATTACTTGTATGTGTAGTCTATTGGTAACAAGGAACAAAACATAATTTTGAATTGTAGAGCATTTGGCTATCTTAAATTACAAAAAGCAATGCCTACAGAACACTGGGTTGTCTTACTGAAGTTTCCTGTCAATAACTAGATTAAACTAAATATGCGTCAATGTTTTGGCCAAGTAGACAGTTGTGCCTATTTTTCTTTTTAAGGAAGAAATGTTAGGTTACTTGGAAAAATGTAGAACCTTAATGGAGGCTACAGTTGAAAACAAACAGACCCTATCATTGCTTTGGAGAAGGCCAGAAACAAAAGTTTCAAGAAGCCAGGTTTACCTTCTATGCCTTCTTCCTAATTGTACCACTTCTATCCCCAGAGACCATCCGAAATACTGTTTTGAGCATTAGCTTTTCCCAGGCGTTTGCCCTCTCGTGGTTCTGTGATTATTCAGACGTTTGTCTCAAGTCTTCCTTCCTCTTTCCTCAAGTCCAGCCCTCTGAGTCTTGTGCCCTGATGATGAATTGGATTGCCAAATCTCTGCTCTTCTGGTCAGGAGAGAAAGTCATGAGCCACCTTTTCAGGCCTGAAAAAATATATCCAGTATCTATTTGAACAATAGTTTATAGTTGATCAACCACATCTCATAGATCATGATCAAAATGCAACCTTATTGCCATCTTACACAGTTCTTTAAAATTGATTAAGGACATAGAAGAGCTAATTTCCCCTGATCTTTATTAAGAAAAATTATTAAAAACTTGGAACAAAGGCAAGAGAACAGCTATATGTTCTTTCTGTGTCATACTGGAGTATCATCTCACAGGTCCACCCAAGGATTACTTAATTTTCTAGGGGAATATGTCATGGTTTGTTACTGTTGATTAGGGCCTACATTTTGTTAACTTTTAGATTTTTGTGCAGTAGAGATCCAAATGATTTCTGATAGAAAAATATTACCCGTTGGTTATGGTTTTATAGCCCTCTAGGAGTTTAGCCATTTTAGTTTCTAATCTCTCAGTCTTCCAATATTCTCTCCTTATTCAGTTCCCACAAATATTCAGTTTCTCAAATGCTCATTGAACCAGCATTAACATCCTTCTGGCTCTCACCAATGAGTTAAATAAATGTTGACGTGCTTATTCTATGCTTACATGAGAGTCACGCTTTTATCTTTTGAAAATGATACTTGACCATCCTAAATGAAGTCTTAGACAGGCATATCTTTTCTGGTCACTCTCAGAAAATAAAAAGTCCTATAGGGAATTCCCTGGTGGCACAGTAGTTTAGAATCTGCCTGCCAATGCAGGGGACATGGGTTCAATCTCTGGTCCGGGAAGATCCCACATGCCATGGAGCAACTAAGCCTGTGTGCCACAACTACTGAGCCCACATGCTGCAACTACTGAAGCCCGCACGCCTAGAGCCCGTGCTCCGCAGCAAGAGAAGTCGCCGCAGTGAGAAGCCCGCGCACCGCAATGAAGAGTAGCCCCTGCTCTCTGCAACTAGAGAAAGCCCGTGGGCAGCAACGAAGACCCATCGCATAAAAAAAGAACCATTTTTTTAAAAAAAAATAATAAATAAATAAAACATTATATAAAAAAAAGTCCTACAGTCACTTTTGGTAAAAACTGTTTCAATTCAGTAACTAGAATGTCCCATCTTGTTTAATTATCGAAACTCTAGACTCCTTCTCCTTCAGCCTAGTCCAGGTTAGTCTCAGGACAGAAGTCTGCAGGGGGAAGGGGGATTATGATTCTTTTGCTCCATTGTCTTTCTACTCACCAGATGAGTTGCTGTTTTGGACCCCACAAGACCCAAAGGTGAGTGAGGTACACAGAGAGAGGAAAGGCAATCTGCCAGGGCCTGTCTTTGTACTCTTTACCCGAGGCTGACAGTTCATGTTGACAGCATCTCTGCTAAGTCCTTCTCTCAAGCAGTTCCCTTGAAAGGGCAGGTGAAACTTCGTTGGATTCCTTCATCAGCCCCTGGACAACCAGGGGTTTTGTAACCGAGCTGGACCCTGTGGGACCTTCCCGGGACAGACGACCCCCGGCCCCATATCCTCTGCTTTAGCTCCTCTCTGAAGGATCTAGAATCTAGATAATAGTATCTGATGCATATTTCCTGAGTTGTTTTACAGATGCTAAAAACCTCTTCCAAATGGAAGAAATTAACTACTTGATGACCATGAGCATGTAGCCCCCAGACCTACTGGAGCCTGAGGACTGATATTGGTAATCCTTGTCACACCATCCTGTTACCTCACCATCAACCAACCAGAGAATTGTGCATGAGCTGATCACATACCCTGTGACTCCCCTCCCTCACCTTGCATTTAAAAATGCTCTGCTCAATATTATGAAACAACCTAAATGGGAAAAGAATTTGAAAAAGAATAGATACATGTATATGTATAACTGAATCACTTCGCTGTACACCTGAAATTATCACAACATTGTTAATCAGCTATAGTCCAATATAAAATAAAAAGTTTAAAAAAATGCTTTGCTGAAACCCATCAGAGAGTTGGGGTGTTTTGAGCACTAGCTGCCCTGGGCTCCTTGCTTGGCACCTGCAATAAACACTGCACTTTCCTTCACCACAGCCCAGTGCCGGTAGATTGGCTTTACTGCACACAGGTGACCCAAGTTTGGTTTGGTAACAGATCCGCCTCAGCTTCTTTCTGCAAAAGATCTCAGTTCACTCCAGAGGGCTCTATTGGGCAAGACCCAGTACAACCCAAGCCACTGGTCCCTGAGAATGAACATCTTTGCCCACAAAACTCTGGGAATATGGATGATGCTGCAACAGTGGTCCTCTCCTGTCTCCCTCACTAAGTAGTCAGCGCCTTCTCTCGCTGTCTACGCTTCCCAGGTGGGACTCAGGCCCCTGTCCAGAACCACGTTAAGTTTCCTCATGTGTGAATCAGGCACTGGTACTCTGTGTCTCCAAAGTTAGAGAACACAGCTTTCTGAGTGGTTGTCTCTAAGCTTGGGGTTAGAGGTTTATACTTGCCGTTCAAGGTGGAAGGCTGGGTCAGATCTCTCCAAAGTAAGCTCTTTACCAGTTCAAATCCTGCCCACTCCTAAATTCTTCATATGGTGTCCAATTGACTGAGGGAATCAAGGGTTGAGGAGTGATTTCTCAGGTTCATTTCTTTTGTAAATCTGCATACGGTGTCCATGGGGGGGGGGGGGCTGTGTGTCTCAGTCTTTCTTTGGTACTCTGGTTATTGCCTCACTCAAACTAAATTAGAAAGAATCTCATTCTAATTTCCTGTTTCATTTACATTTAAATTTACTGGTAATAAGCAAATACAGGAGGGAAGTCTCTACCCTGTCAGGAGAGGTGCTGGGATTGACACACACTCAGCAAGCAATTACCTATTCAATCTGGAAGTAAAGATGAGTTTGAAATAAAGGCAAAACCTTCAAGAATATGGCCATTATTCAACAAAAGGCATACATTTCCTCTTAATACACATGTAGTGAGTACACGTACATTAAGAAACCATAGGGCTTCCCTGGTGGCGCAGCGGTTAGGAATCCGCCTGCCAATGCAGGGGACACAGGTTCAAGCCCTGGTCCGGGAGGACCCCACATGCCACGGAGCAGCTAAGCCCGTGTGCCACAGATACTGAGCCTGCGCTCTAGAGCCCACAAGCCACAACTACTGAAGCCCACGTGCCTAGAGCCTGTGCTCTGCAACGGGAGAGGCTGCTGCAATGAGAGGCCTGCGCACCGCAACAAAGAGTAGCCCTTGCTCGCTGAAACTAGAGAAAGCGCGTGCACGGCAGCAAAGACCCAACACAGCCAAAAATTAAATAAATAAATTTAAAAAAAAAAAGAAACCATATTTGTCATGGGCTTGGGATGGTAACTGCAACTCCACCTCCTCAACTTTCATTAGATATTTATTTATTGATTCAACAAGTCAGGCATTATGCTAAGTGCTGGGGTATACCATGGTGAACTAAACAATCGTGCCCCCCACTTTCTAGAAGCTATAGGAAACTGAGTACATTTTGGAATTTATCACATTGTCATCTTCTCCTCCTTTCACTTAGAGAACTCCTAAGGGACTGAATGGGTTTTCACAAGGTTCTGACTTTTTCCCCCAACACACCCTTGCTTCTCCTCACATTGTGTTTTCTTTGGAATTATGATTCTCACACACTGGACTAACCCTGAAAATGATTATATTTTTATATTCTTTCCTTCACATCCTTGGGATTGTACTTGAAAAATACTCACTTTGGAATTAGATCTGGATTTGGAGACCAACTCTGCCATTTATTATTAGCTTTATGACTTGGAAACTTGCTTATTCTCTCTGAAGCTTGGCTTCTTCATCCAAATGCAGGACTAATACTGTTCAGCCTAAGTTGTTGTATTAACTGAGATGATGTCTCCAAAATGCTGACATGAAGTAGGTGTTCCCCAGGCGAATTCTTCTAGGATCTTCCTTTCTCTTCATTCTGTTTTTGAGGTACCTCTCCCAATTTGGGTATGGGACTGAGGTTTATAATTTTGTCCATGTTCTTAAAACTAAAAGTCATTCTTTGTATTTACCATTTAGAGCATGAGGTTATCCATTCTTGTTTTACACAGTAGAATAATGGCTATGTTTTTACTCACATTCGAAATAACGACTTAAATAACTACGTCACCTCTCAGACACAAACCAGGCTACTGTGCTTTTTATTATCCATTTTCCTACTGTACCCCTTCTCCTGATTATTTATTTTGCATGCTTGTGAAGGCTCACAGATCTTTAGAGATCATTAACTTGCTTCTTAGAATGGAGCAAATAATATACTTAGTTGTTAATCACAAAGTTAGTCCAGGATTTGTTCAACAAGCACCTCATATGTGATCATTTGTGACCAATCATTGACTAAGTGGTATTTCTGAAGGGGAGATAGAAAGTACTATGAGAATCATGGGGCATCATTTTAAGGGCATGAAACTTGATTGCATCAGTACTTCCTAGTTTCAACTCCAAAGCACCATCAGACTCACTCCTAGATTAACATCAAATTGATCAAATTTCTTATTCTCCACCCAACTCACAAAGACTCATTTAGCACTTCACATGGGAAGAACCAGATTCATGTGCTCACCACAGGACTGACAAGAGATCAATGCCCTGGGATGCTACTCAGTACCACCAGTCATTGAAACTATAATCTTTTCACCGACCCTTGGCAGAAGCCAGATCCTCCATCACAGAAAGGCAAATGGACAACTGTCAAAAGCATTAGAGATTATCTAGGATCAACCTGATGTGTTGATCAGGTTGCAATAAAATCAATTTGCAATATACTAAGTATATTGTGGCTGAACTAACTTCTGTGGTCTAGCCTAGAAATTAAACACCTTGCATATAGAACCAATAATATTCCAAGTATACATATTCATTTATAGCATTATTTCTAAGGGAAAATACATTCATGATTCTAATGAGAATCTTCAAGAACAAAGCTCCCCAGGTTAGTGCATGGAGAAGAAGGAGAATAAAAAAGAAGGATATTTTGTTCCCATGACTTTGACCGTAGCACCTGAAAAAAAAATCAAATGTTGCACCTTCACATTTCTATCTTGATCCAAAAAGTCATTAGCATATTACAAGGTCAAATTGAGTATTTTATTATTTTGAGAAGGTAAAACAGATCTTTTAAAATAACCAACGATATCATTATGTTCTCATTTAGCTATTTTCGATATTTACTTTTTCTTCTGTGAAACAAATGCAAGACAGAAAACGGCTCGTGAAAAATTCTTTAAAGAAATACGAGTATTCTTCCAAAAGACTCCTGGAAATGATGTAACTCTTTCCATACCTGCTTTTCCCACAACGTATTTAATTTAAGTGTCATTGTTAAAAAGCCATGGAAATTCCCTAGGTGAATGTAGTCTCTGTCTGGTGACTAAATTAACCACATGATGAAACTGTTATCGTCTTAAGGATAAGTATAGTTTCATGAGGAATTATTTGGTGGTTCACGATAGGCCCCGTGCCATCCTGGAATTCACCTTTCAGAATCATGATCTAGGCAATTCAATTCATGACAATGAGCCAACCTTGAACATACGTTGTAAATTCTCCCCTAATTCCCCTTTTATTTAGGCTGTCATTCACTTAATGAATTACCACTGATCGTGAACAAAAGTACAAAGTCTCCGTGTTAGATCTGGAAACTTTATTATTTCACATGGCTGTCATTTACTGGTCTTAGATGCTATTCTTTCCATCTATTCCTGTTGATCATGGTTGGCAGGTTAATCTTTCTTGAAGGCTATTTCTTCTTCATTAGTCTTCAGTGTTATCCATTGTCTTGAGATCAGATCTGAACATTTCAACCCATATATCAAAGTCCTCTCTACCCCCATCATCAGGCTTCCCCATGTCTGTTCAACATCATTTATCCCACCTTGCAGCCCCTTAACCCCAATCTGTAGTAGCTAGTTTGTCCACAGGAAACTTTTCAAACCTTTTCCATCTTTATTTATGCTGGAACTTTGTGAGCAACCATGAGGTAATGGACCATGTCCTGGGGTGCCTGACCCCCTTCTCCCTTTCTCCCTGCACCTATATAGTCAAAGCACTTATGGGTCATTTTGCAATAACAACAGACATAACAATATCTTCCATTATGGAGTACTTACTATGTCAGCCACTAAATTCTTTGATATGCATCAGCTCTGCTAAACAGATCTCTGCTCAAACAATGATAGGTAGATATGGGTAGATAAGGCAGACCAGGGGCTGCCTTAGAGCAGCAGAAGCTATAAATCTGACGGAAGAACATTCTTCTAGTAGCTTCCAGAATCTGAAAACAGGGCCCCAGCAGATCCCAGGATGCCAGGAGCTATAAGTCCTTGATTGATGAGATGGCCCAGCTAATGGTCCCAGCTCCTGGAAAGCACGATCAGGTTGTTTTACAAGGACAGTTCTTCACTAGAACAGAGGTAACCGTGGAATCACACTGGCATTGGGCAGATAGATTCCATATTGTTCAGGCCAGAACCCCAAGTCCCAAACCCAATGTTCAACAGACACAAAGTGGACACCAATCTTGAAGTTGAAGAACACATGGTTGACCTCAAAAGGGACACTGTTTCTACCTTGCCGGATGGACATAGGTATAGGAGAGAAATTATGCAGCATGGTCTAGTTGGCATCTAGAAGTTGGACAGTTAGCTCATATACATAGGCCGTGCCTTGTTGGTCTGTCCACCAGGCAGAGACACAAATCTCAATCTTTCCACTATCCAGGAAGAAACTCTTTCAAAAAGGGCCTCCTTTACCTAATGAATTTAGGAAAAGTTGCATATTATGCCATCCTCTTCGATATTCACAGTTGTATATCAATAAATGAAATCTCCAGGAATCTTGCAGTAAAGAAATATGCTTAAAGTTGATTACGTAGTTTCTTAGATTAAATTGACTGTGAAGAGTCACCCTTCCCCCCTTTTCCCTGAGAACATCTGTTAGTATTCTGTGAAATCACTTTCGAGCAGACACTCTTAGGAAAGTCACCTTGGGGGATTCTGGAAGCAGCATTTGTCATACAATGTTCTTACCACTGAAGATTCCAAGAAGTGTGTTCTCTTCTTGATCGTTTTCCAGCCGAAGGGACTGTGAATTTGAAAAGATGGAAACCAGGATGATACCTTGCTAAGGTAGCCTTGTCATCTACACAAAGGGGGCTGCTCTGTGCTCTTATTCCTCAGTGTGTGACAATCGAAGGCTTCAAAATAGCCTTCCTGATGGGGGATTGTTTTGTCTGTCTCCAATATTCAGCTATGAGCTTCACATTTACTCACAGAGTATTACTCACAGAGTAATAATAAGGATGAAAGATTGGAAACTATGTCTTTGAAGAAAGGTTAAATGAGTTGAAGTAATTTTATTTAAAGAAAGAAAGAAAATATAAAAATACTAAGGAAGGACAGACCTAATGAAATACAGTGCAGCATGCTACGTGAAGTAGGTCTCTGTGTAGGCTGTGTGGTTTTTCATCACCATGTGCCTATAAGCCCAGAGGCTGGTCCTGTCTAATGCTTCCCTTCAAGTCCAGCATTATCTCTGATTCCAGAACTTAGGCCAGCAGTCACTCCCTGCCTCTATATCAATATCAAAGCTAAACTCACCCCTTTTTAAGACTATCATTAAATAAATGCTTACTGTGTATCAGGCAATGTGCTGAGTGCATTTCATGTATCATTTTTCATTCATTCAATAAATATTTTTCAAGTGCCTCCTGTGTGCCAAGCAGGCCTGCCCTTGGTGTTTGGAATACATCAGTAAATAACACAGACAGAAAATCTTGCCTTGTAGATCTTAAACACTAGTGGGCAGAGACAGATAATAAGTATAATCAATACGTAAGTTTTAGAGTATGTAGGAAGGTGGTAAATGTTATGAAAAATATAGAGCAGGGAAAGGGAAAAGAGTATCTGTGTATAAGGGGAGGTGGGCTGTAATCTTAAATGGATTGGTCAGGATGGACTTTACTGAGAAGGTGATATGTGAGGAAAGATTTGAATTCTGTGAGCGAGTTAACCATGTGGATACCTGGGCAAAGAACATGTTGACCAGAAGGAACACTCAACTTAGAGGCTCTAAGTCAAGAATGTGTTTGTTGGGTTTAAGAAACAGTAAAGAGGTCAGAGTGGCTGGACTTGAGGGTTGATCCTATAGGGCCTTTGGACTATGATAAGGACTTTGACTTGGAATGAAATAGGGAGCAACTGGAGGATTTGAGCCTTTCATGTTTAAATGGATTACCCTGGAAAGGGGAACAAGAGTGGAATCAAGGTAATGAGTTAGAAGGTAGTTGTTCCTATATAATAATGCAGGCAAGCAAAGACTGGGGCTCAGACCAAATAGTAAAGATGGAGTCAGTGAGAAATGATCAGATACTAGATATTTGTTCTGAACACAGAGCAACAGGACTATCTGGAAGGGCTGTGTTGGAAAGAGGGAAGTCAAGGATGACTCTAAGACTTATTAACCTCAATTAATCTTTACAGGCAGGTAGGTTGTGTTATCATCTCTATCTTACAGATGTGGAAATTGAAGCTGAGAGAGATATTAACTTTAGATTATTTAGTTTGTAAGTAGCAGAGCTGGGATTTGAACTCAGTGTTTTCTGAGTCCAAAGACTGGGCTTCTTAACCATAATACTGTACTAGAGGCATTGAGCTATTACGGTGAACTCTGATCTTAGATCTCCAAGAAACTGATCCCAGGTGTGTTTTCTGGTTACTCAGTACCTACCTTGAACGCCAGTTTCCATGCCTTAAATCCTAGTTCATCAGTGACTGTATTCCTGTCCCCCAACATCTTCTTCTCTTAGAGTCTCCCACTTCTGAAGCCTGTTACTTGACTTTCTTAATCTCCCTGACCCCCAAAGCATCCATAATTGGCTTGATTTGCTCCATGATTTTGAACTTAATTTGGACTTCTGCCAAAAGGTTTCCCCATTGGCAAACCTTCACATTCTAGAGCTATTTTCTAATCTATTTGTCCTCTTAGACCCCACTTTAGACTAATTGTCTACTGACCACTTAAAAGTGAAAACCATATGATTTTCCATGAAGAGGAGGGGAGTGTATGATAGGGGGAGCTGTGCTGACAGTGACATTCTTGAGATCATCACATCTTCCCAGTTCGTGGTGGGAGAGAAAGGTGTGGCAAGAGCAACCAGCTTGGAGGCCTCCAGGCAGGACAAATTCTGATCTGTCGGCTACTGATACCCGGCTTCCAGGAAATCTTCCCTATGTTTTACCTTCTTCAACCTGAGCAACTTAGTGTCTCCCTATATTTCCCTTTTAGCTTCAGGCAAACTTGTAATGAGCTAATGGTATTACCTTAAAAACCAGCATTGAAATTCCTCCTACAGAGTAAACTGTCAACACTGGGGGAAATGTTTGATATGTGCTTAGGGCAGAAGATGAGTTCCCCAATGGCTGGGGTGTCAGCTGGTACCCAGGTCTCAGAGGAGGGTGCAGCTGCGAAGCACAGTAGAGAGAAAGTGAAACTCCTGGTGCTCGGTGGAGGAGGAGAAGGGGAGCGGCAGAGATGAACAGAGATGGACAAAGGAGAGGAAAGATTAAGCCATCAAATTAGAAGCAGGCTATTCAGGGCACAGTCTGTCCCTCTTCACCCTTCACCACCACAGTCTACAATCACGTCCAAAATCTGCTTGTCCCCAGAAGGCTTGATGTGAATGAGGTTTTTTATGCATCTAAAAAGGAAGCTCAGTTTTAGGTTAAGGGTCTTTATGATGTAGGGCAGAGGCATTGTGTGGAGACAGAAACAAGATGCACAGAGGGCAGGAGAGAGATTTGTGTACCATTGGTCTTGAAATAAAGGGGTTCAAGGCAATTTCACCTAGGTCTTATAGGCAGGAAGTTTTCTATTATTTCTGTCATACCAGAAATGAATCTTCTTCCATTTACATTATTCCAATTATATTTATATTAATTTCATTTTCTCTGCCTGAAAATACTCCAGTTCCAACATTTCTACATATCAAAATCTTGCTCAACTCAAAACCTATCCTTCTGGAAACCTTGATTATTCTAGCATTAAGTGAACTTTCTCTCATCTATTGCCTATATGCCCCATTTTTATTTTTTATTATTATTTTTAAAATAAATTTATTTATTTTTGCCTGTGTTGGGTCTTTTTTGCTGCATGTGGGCTTTCTCTAGTTGCGGCAAGTGAGGGCTACTCTTCATTGTGGTGCACAGGCTTCTCATTGCTGTGGCTTCTTTTGTTGTGGAGCATGGGCTCTAGGTGTGCGGGCTTCAGTAGTTGTGGTGCACAGGCTCAGCAGTTGTGGCTCGCGGGTTCTAGAGTGCAGGCTCAGTAGTTGTGGTGCACCGCCTTAGTTACTCTGCGGCATGTGGGATCTTCCTGGACCAGGGCTCGAACCCATGTCCCCTGCATTGGCAGGTGGATTCTTAACCACTGCGCCACCAGGGAAGTCCCCCCATTTTTAAAAGTTAGATTTTAAGCTTCCAGAAAACAGAGATTTCTTGAATTTTTAAAATAACAAACTTATACTAGTCTTCCATAGGAAGTCGTCTTCTTCCCTTGGCTTGCTATACTCTAAAGTAAGTTTGACTCACTCTCCTTAATGGTCACTCATAATTAGCCTATGTGTTTTCATATATTCATGTTTATGACAAGTTTGTATCAAATTTGAGCCCCTTGAAATAAAAAGTAAAATCGAAATGAGATATCACTATATTTCTATCAAAATTAAGACAAGTGACCATATCGAGTATTGATGAAGATATGGAGGAACTGGAATTCTTCTATACTGCTCCTGGGAATGCAAAATGATACAATCACTTTGCAAAACAGGTGGCAGTTTCTTTAAAGGTTAAGCATACCTCTTCTGTTACAGCCATTCCACCCTTAGTACTTTCTCAAGATAAATGAGAATATACGTCCATGTAAAGACTTGTACACAGATCTTCATAGCAACCTTATGCACAATAGTCCATAAGTGAATTCAACCCAAATGTCACCAATGGTGAATAAATAAACAAATTATGATATATCCAGATAATGGACTTACTATTCAGCAATAAAAAATGAACTATTGGGCTTCCCTTGTGGCGCAGTGGTTGAGAGTCCGCCTGCCGATGCAGGGGACACGGGTTCGTGCCCCGGTCTGGGAAGATCCCACATGCCTCGGAGCGGCTGGGCTCGTGAGCCATGGCCGCTGAGCCTGCGTGTCCGGAGCCTGTGCTCCGCAACGGGAGAGGCCACAACAGTGAGAGGCCCGCGTACCGCAAAAAAAAAGAAAAAAAAAAGAACTATTGATACATGCAACTACAAGAATGGACCTCAAAATAATTATGCTGATGAAATAAGCCAGGCATAAAAGAATACATTTTGTATAATTCCGTTTGTATAAAATTTCAGGAAATGCAAACTCACATATAGTGACAGAAAACAGAGCAATGATTGCCACAGAACCAGGGGGAGTATAGAGGAATTACAAAGGGGCAGGAGGAAGAACTCTTGGTGGAAAAGCATTTGTTCATTGTCTTGATTTTGGGGATGGTTTCAGAGGTGTACATCTGTGTGAAAATTTATCAAATTGTACATTTCAAACACGTGTAATTTACTGTATGACTATTATACCTCAGAAAATTGATTAAAAGAATTTTAAGCCCCTTGAAGGCTGAAATCGTGACCTTTCTTTAACAGTTCTCTGAAATGCCTGGTAAAAGGCCACATACCCTCCGAGGACTAAGTAAACGTTTACTGCTTTATGATGTAGGGCAGAGGCATTGTGTGGAGACAGAAACAAGATGCACAGAGGGCAGGAGAGAGAAATTTAGATATTTTCCTGACATTGAGAATAGGACCGTGAAATTTAGATATTTTCCTGACATTGAGAATAGTTCAGTGGATTAACTAAAATTTATTAAACTTCTCTATTGAATCAACAAAATATGAGAGGTGCTTTTGATGAGTTTATGATTAGGCTGATTTTAACATACCCAGGGACACAGTTTCTTTCTATTTAAAAACAAAGCAAAATTCAGTAAATTCTATAAAAAATAAAGCAATTTAGTAAAAAAATGTAGTCAGACTAGTTTTGCATCATACAAGCTAAATATTTGACTGGATTTTGTTTTCCCACAAATTGTAACATTTTGTGATATTCAGGAAGAATTTTCACCTCTGTTTCTTGTTGATAACAACCAAAGTATTTACCTCATACACCAGGTACTTTAAAGCAGGGGTTCCCAACCTCCGGGGTGTTAGGGACCGGGCTGCACAGCAGGAGGTGAGCGGTGGGTGAGTGAGCGAAGCTTTATCTGCTGCTCTCCATCGCTCCCATTTACTGCCTGAACGACCATCCCCCTCCCCGCCACCCCCCGCCCCCGCCCCCGCCGCCGTCCGTGGTCAAATTGTCTTCCACAAAACGGTCCCAGGTGCCATAAAGGTTGGGGACCGCTGTTTTACAGAGTTACCTTATTTAATCCTATGGCAACAATGTAACAATGTGGGAAATAATTAGCTTACTAGGCATTCCTCTTAAATAAATGAGAAGCTAAGACTCAGAGACATGACTGATTCAATCAGGTTCATACAACCAGTAAGTAGTGGAAGCGAGATTTCAATACAATTTTGACTTCAAAGCACAGTTTTGACTTCAAAGCACAGTTTTCTATCTTTGTAGCCCACGGTCTCTAGGATTGTCCTTGCAGGAGTGCCATGGACTTAATAATATTGCTAACTACTGTTAAACAGAAATGCAAATTCTCTCCGTTTTGGAATGGACATGGAACAAAGAAGATTAACAGTACTCTGTTTATTCATAATTAAGCTAGAAGCTACTAAAATTCACACACACACAAACCTACAATTAGAACCCTTTAGCATTTAAATGACACCTGTCTTTCAAAGTATTTTAATTCTTATCTCTCTTTAATATACATTTAACGTCCAGGTTACTAAAAAAGTGTGTCATATTGCTGATGCTTTTCCTGGTCCTTACCTAAGTTTCCAGTAGTTTCAGACACTCTCAGTGTGACCTGGAAATTTCTCTAGAGGCAAACATATAGCGTCTGGTCTAATTATATGGAATGTTCTTCTTATGTGGGATTTCTCAGGTGTTTGCATTCGTTGACTTCTACACAGACTTTTACTTTGTGTTACCCACTGTAACTTTCAGTTTTCATAACCATATGAAAAACAAAACAAAAAAACCACAGTTACTTAAGGCAGCAGCAGTACCAATAGCTGCTCAGAGCCCCTAATTATAGTTTCCCTTGTCATTGCAGCAGATCTTTTTTTTTTTTTTCTGTACGCGGGCCTCTCACTGTTGTGGCCTCTCCCGTTGCGGAGCACAGGCTCCGGATGCTCAGGCTCAGCGGCCATGGCTCACGAGCCCAGCCGCTCCACGGCATGTGGGATCTTCCCGGACCGGGGCACGAACCCGTGTCCCCTGCATCGGCAGGCGGACTCTCAACCACTGCGCCACCAGGGAAGCCCAGCAGCAGATCTTAAAGAATGAAAGAAAGGGAAGAACAAAATGAGGTGGGAGCTAGCAGTCCTAGCTCTAAAATGTAAATGTTTTGACATATTTGTTTCAGATCTTTTAAACTAAAAAGTCATTTATTATACAGTTGTAACTACACTTGTACCCATATTGATTCAATCCCCCACTTCCCTTTCCAGAGGTAACAGCTGTCTTAGGCTGATGATTCCTCTTTCCACCCACGTTTTTACCCATTCCCTTCACCCACATGTTTTCATCAATACGTGGTATTGATTTGGATGTTTTCAGTGTTTACCATAGCAGAAGGCTTTTTTCCCCCACTCGATATTGTTTTAAAGATTGCTCTACACATATTCATGTGGCTGTATTTCATTAATTTTACCTACTAAATAGCTTCCTGTTGCACAACGCCTTAGATTTTCAATCCATCTTCTGTTTATAGGCAGGAAGGTGAATTTCAATATTTTGCTTTTGTAAAGAAAGCTCAGTTAATTCCCCTGTACACATTCCCTTATGCAGCTGTGTTAGATTCCCTCCCGTTTACAGAAAAGAATCTACCCACAGATGGAAATTATGGGCTGTAGAATGTGTATTTGTTTATATATTTAAAAATTTTTCTAGTTTCGTTGAGATATAATTGACACAGAACATTGTATAAGTTTAAGGCATGTACTTGTGTATGACAAGATGATTACCACTATGCTGTACGGGGTAATCCAGAGGATGTGACTGCCGTTTGACCCATGAGCTAGATCCAGGCATCGAAGGCTTGTCACCCCCTCCCCTGTTCTTGGAGGGCATGTTCTGCCCACTGTGCCCACAGTAGGAGCCATTTTCAAGGACACAGGCTTGAGAAGGTAAGGTGTTGTTGAGATCACCTAGACTGAATATGTAAATGAACCCCGGTAAGGCCTCTTTATAAACTTTTCAGGTTCTGGTGGGTGCAGAGAATCTGCTTGTCTTGCAGCCGCCCAAGACAAGCCTCATGTATCAGTTCCCTTGCTTGTTAAACCTGCCGTCTACCAATCTAGAGTGGTCTGCCTCTTCCTCCCCGTCTCTCCTTGCCCTCCGTGTATGGGGGTCAGTTTCAGATTTGACCCATGGAACCCCTGAGGTTTGGAACCAACACACCATACTGTTAGCTAACACCTCCCTCACATCACATAATTACCCATTTTTTGGGGGGGGGGGTGCTAAGAACATTTCAGATCTACTTTCTTTCTTTCTTTCTTTTCTTTTTTTTTAGCCGCTGTGCAACACGCATGATTTTACTTCACTGACCAGGGATCAAACCCGGGCCCTCTCAGTGGAAGCACCGAGTCGTAACCACTGGACCTCCAGGGAAGTCCCCAAGATCTACTTTCTTAACAACTTTCAGATAACTGGTTAAAGAAGCAGTATACATATGTGATGGAATATTATTCAGCCATGAGAAGGAAGGAAATTCTGCCATTGTGACGTGTATGGGCCTTGAGGGCCTCATGCTACGTGAAATTAGACAAAGATAGACAAATCCTGCACTGTTACTGAGCAAGTGCTCGTCACCTGTTGCGCTTAGAAGCTAATACTATGGCACGGGCTTTTGAGAAAAGAAAAGCTTGATTGTGCGGTCCACTGGCAAGGAGGCAGGAGGCAGGGCTCAAATCTGTCTCCCCAACAGCGAGGCGAGGTGGATAGATTAAGGGTTAGGGTTTTGGGGTGGTGAGGACAAGGGAAAAAAAACGGTTGGCTGTGGAGTTTGAGGGAGTGATGGGTTCTTATGTGCAGATGCAAACAGGGCTTTGTACTTCTTCTTGGGTCGCAGGTGCAAGTTTGGGGGAATTAACATGAAATATGCAATGGAAATTCAGGCTGTGACATCAGAAGGTCATCCATCGGACAAGCAAGTCTACTCTGCGCAGACTCCAATTAGCTATATTGGTTCCAACTTGTTTCAGTCAGTTCTGAAGTGTTATAAGCGGAGGTGATTCGACCAACCTGCTTCCTTTTCTGCCGTCCAGTAAGGTAAGCTCAAGAATTTGTTAGCAATGGGTTCTTTACCGCTATGGGGCACGGTTTCGGTATGCTATTACTTATATGTGGAATCTGTAAAAGCCGAATTCGTGGAAACAGAGAGAAGAATGGTGGTTATGGGGGGAGGGGCTTGAGGGGGAGGAAATGGGGAGATGTTGGTCAAAAAGTACAAACTTCCAGATAGAAGATGAGTAAGTTCTCGGGATCTAACACACTGCATTGTGATTAGAGTTAACAACAATTGTGTACTTGAAAGTTAAGTGAGTAGCTCTTAAATGCCCCTCCTTTCTTCTCCTGCTGGAGGGGCACCCCTTCTCCAGAGGACTCCCCTGTGTTGCTCTGGATACCTTGATAGCCTTCTGGAAACGCCTGCTGTAACCAGCGACAGAGGGTTTGCCAACTTTAAGGGGAAAAAGCTTGCCTTCTGCGTTGAGGGCTTCCAGATGCTCCTTGTTACCACTTGTCGTATTAAATATTCATTTTAAAACCTTTGTTTCTTATTACTTAGAAGCCCTTTCCTTATAGTTATTTTTAGCCCTCCCTACCTAGTGTCCCATGGCCCCTGAGGTTTTAAGCTGTCCACTTGGGACAAGATGCTGCCTTTTGAGGATTAAAAAAAATGCCAACTGCTTCATGTCTCTCGGGTGAATTAGAACTTGAAACATCCAGAACTGCGTCCTGTTCAGTCATTTGCAGGTAATTGTCTTGTTTGGCTTTCCCAGCCCCCGGGGTTCCCAGGGCATGCCAGTGTAATGCCAGGGAGAGGACACAGAATGGAAGAAACCTGGCAGGGGGTGGGGGATGTCTGTTTGGGGGTAATTAATGTTGCAGTTGATTCAGGTTTCTGATGTGGTTTCTAGTCTGAAAGTGTAATTTGGAAAATGTCTGACATGAGAGTACTTGACTTCTAAAATTGTACCTAATGTAGACGAGACACCATCAAACCTGTCAGAGGAGGGACACATCGTTTTTTGGGGCTGGAGCCCACTGTGTCCCCGTTTGCCTGGCAAAGCAATAAAGCTATTCTTTTCTACTTCAAAAAAAAACAAAAAACAAAACTGTCAGAGGGGGATTTGACTTCCTAATGTAGGCACAACCTTAGATAAACAAACTCACTGCAGTACCTTTAGCACTGTACTCAACTCACTTTAGAGTCCCCCAGTTCCATTATATTTAATTATTTATTGAAACCTATCTGTGTACTTGACTCTGAACAGCCATAAATGAAAACCTAGGCCTTCCCCAGGGGCCTCCCAAGCTAAATTCCGTTGGTTAATATCTTGATATTATTGGACAATGGATTGGCCTATAGCTCTAAAAAATTCTCTGAAGTTTACATTAATTATGAAAACCTTAAAAAGTGATTCTTTTATATTAGCTCTAAGCCAAAGTTAGGATCATTTGTTTCTTAAGTACCTAAATGATTGATGTTCAAGCTCTTAGGTTATATTTCAGAGTGTTATTGTATGGATAGATTTTTGCCTTATTGATTAATGATCAGATTAATGATGAAAAGAAAGTTGCTTGCTTTCACAAAGGACAAGCCCCATTAGTGGCTCTGTCTCTACTTTCAGTGTTTGCAGTAAACTGGGCCACAAAGGAAGTTTCCAACCGTGTCTCACTACTATAAAGTAGATCATTCAGGACTCAAATTTTCCTCACTTTGGCTTAGAGTCTCATCACCGGCAAGCCACAGCATAGTCCTCTGGGGCTTTGCAACCTCAGCATCACCTGAGAACTGGTGCAAGCCAGCCCAGACCTGCTGAATCAGAATCCATGTTTTTAACAAGATCCCTAGGTGGTTTGAATGTACTATCAAGTCTGAGAGACATAGCGTCTAGTCCATCAGCAACCTGGTAGAGCTGTAAGAGGTCAGAGGCCCAGAGGAATCGAGACGTCTACCCAGTTACTAACAGGCAAGTAGCCAGTGGTAGATATATAGTCCATGCGTTGCTGACATCTGTTTTAGTTGTCGGCCCAGCAGGTCATTCCCCTTCATTTCTGTAAGAGTCTCAGCACTGCCTCGTTCGAGGAGGTACCGTCTGTACCACCAGTCAGAGGAGACTTCCTCACACCTCTCCACCCTGCCCCCACTCACAGGGGATGTGACTTAAGGTGGGTCAGTCAGCCTCTATTGCTAGAGCTTGCAATCGGGATGCAAGGCGCTTGAGACTGAATTGCGTCATGGCAGCCCTCCAGAGAGAGACCCAGCAATTCCCTCCTGCTGCCCCAGGAGATGAGCTGGTTCCCGTGATGATGGATATTCAACACTGCCTTCTGTTCCACTCCTTAGAAATAATCAGTGTAAATTCTTTCTTTATAAAAAAGACATACTCTTTTCAGAATTTCCAGGCCTAAACCCGTGTATGTATCTTTTATACAAATTGGTTCGTCCCATAGATAATCTTTTGTATTTGTTTGTTCACTTAGTGTAGGCTGTAATTCCTTGTTGGGAGCCTTTGGGGCCAGTTGAGTTTAGGAGTTCAGAATCTTTTGGATTCTAGAGTAGTGATACAGTGCATATACCAAATATCACGTAACAGCTGGTGTAGTCTGACGCAGCACCCCGTAATTAAACACATTCTATTGTTTTCTGCTGGGAAGTGTGACGACTTGATCCATACCACATGAGCCCAATTAAGACTTGACCTTTTCACATCAAGACAGGTAAATACTTGCTGTCAGGTGAGTTTAGGACTGGTCAGATTTTGACACCAGTTAAGTTTCAAAAAAAACTTAGTTTCTCGAGTGTTTTGGATTTTGGAATTGTGGATAAGAAATTGTAACACAGGTAATCTATTTTGGAGATATGATTTCTAAATAGTACCTACGGACTTACCTCAATCTTTTTCATGTCTGCAGAAGTATTCCACTGCATGAATGCAACATAATTTATTTAACCAGTTTTCTACTGATGGATGTTAGGGCTTTTCTAATTTCTGCTCTTACATAGAATGTTGCAGTGATTATCCTTGTGTGTTTGTTTTCACGTATATGTACAAATATGAAGAAATAATTTAAGCGTATGAACAGCCAATTTAAGGGAAAATGTTGCTCATTTTCTAGCTGCAACAGATTTCTCCTGCTGTTGAAAGACATTTATGTTGAAAATTCTAAATCTGATGGTGGAAAATATCCTGGAAAAATGGAAAGAGCTCAGCCTTGGGAGTCAGGACTCCCAAGTGTGAGATCAAGCCTCACCAGTTAACATGGGCAGCGTCAGTTTTTGTGTGTGTGTGTGTGTGTGTGTGTGTGTGTAGTAGTTTCTCAGTCTATAAAACAGAGAACTGTAATATATGACTTCAAGCAAGATTGAGTTGCTATGTACAGGCACTGTTCAGAGTGCCTGAGAAATAGCAGAAATCCAAAACAGAGAGGCCCTGCTATCATGGAGCATACACTTTCATGAGAAAAACCAACAATAAACATTATGACAGAGTATTTAGTATGTTCGTGATAAGTAGTAAGGAAAACAATTAATAAAGCAGCAAGAGGTAATAGGACATGTCAGGAAGGGAGATTGAAACTTTAGACAGCACAGCCAGGGAAAGCTTCACAGAAAATATCTGCACAAAGCAGTCAAAGCAGAGGAAGCAGCAGATGCAAAGATGCTAAAGTGGGATTATGCCTGGAATGTTCAGAAGTTCAAGACGGCCAGTGCAGTTGAAGAGGGCTTAGCAAGATGGGGATCAGAGAAGTAGGTGAGTGCAGAGAGGCACCAGAGGGCCGGATGTATGTGCTTTGAAGGCTTCAGTAAGGACTTGCACTGTGTGTGAGAGAGGAAGCCCTTGGAGGATTGCGCACACAAGAGGAATGTGACCTGGCTGGTGCTTAAAAGGGCCTCTCTGTGTGAAGACTGTACTGAAAGGGGGCAAGGGCAGAAGCATGGGAGGCTGTTGATAGGAAGACTCTAGGTAGGAGGCTATTGAACTAATCTAGGCAGTAACAGTAAGAGTGGTAAGACACGGTTGAATTCTGGATATAATTTGAAGTTAAATTAACAAGAGTTATTGATGGATTCGATATGGGATGTAAAAAGAATTTAATGATGACTCTGTGGTCTGTTGTCTGAGCAACTGGAAGAATGGAGGGCCATCAAAAGAGATGGGTCGCGGATGCTGGGGAAATCAAGAGCTCAGGTTTGGATGAATCGACTTTGAGAAGTCTATTAGGCATCCTCGTGAAGATATCGAGTAGACAGTTGGATAGAGATGAGTCTGGAGTTTAAGGGAACAGGTTTAGGTTGGAGATAAAAATTTGGCAGTCATCAGTGTATAGATGGATTTAAAGCCTTGGGTTGGGATCGTGTAGGGAGTGCATGCAGGTAAAATGAGAGGTCTTAGGACTGAACCTGAAGGAATTCCAACATTGAAAGGTCAGAGTGAGCAGCAAAAGAGATTCAGAAGGAACAAAGAGGGAGGAGAAAAACCAGGAGGGTGTTGTGTCCTGGAAGCCAAGTGATGGCAGTATTTCCAGGAGAGTATTTCCAAACACTGCTGCCAGGTCAAGTTAGGAGAGGAATTTGGCATCAGATGGTCCTTATTAACCTGACAAGAACAATTTCAGTGGAGTGGAGGGGATGAAAGGCTGGCCGCAGCTGGGTTCAAGAGAGGCAGGGGAGAGAATGGGAGACAGTGAGTGTTGACCACTGTTTCAGGTAGTTTCTGTGGGTGTGTGTGATGAAAAAAGAGAAAAGCAGTGGAACTTGGAGGGAGCAGAGGGGTCAAGATAAGTTTTAATTTTTTTAGATGGATTAATGGCGTGCTTAAGTACTAATGGGAACGTTCGTAGAGAGGGGAAAAATGGGTGCTGCAGAAGAGAGAGGGGAGGATTGTTGTTACAGAGCAAATGAAAGGGGATAGGGTCTAGTGCGCAGGCTGGGGCCTGGCCGCATCTGAGCTCATCCGGAGTAATAGGAGAAACCATGGTAGATGGGAGATGTGGTGGGGGCTTGTGGAAGTTCTGGGTTTTTTGTTTTTGTTTTGTTTTGTTTTCTGGTGAGAACATTGAAGTTCTCCTCTCTTAGAAAATTTCAGTTATCCAATACAGTGTTATCAACTCTAGTCACCAGGTTTTGCATTCGATCCTCAGACCTTATTCATCACATAGCTGAAAGTTTGAACACTTTTACCAACCTCTCCCTATTTCCTCCACCCTCCAGCCCCTGGCAACGACTTTTTACTCTCTGTTTCTATGAGTTTGACTTTTTTTAGATTACACATATTAGTGATGTCATATAGTATTTATCTTTCTCTGTCTGTCTTACTTCACTCGGCATAACGCCTTCAAGGGCCACCCGTGTTGTCACAATGGCAGGATTCCCTTCTTTCTCATGGCTGAATACTATTCCATTGTGTATATATTTATATATACCACTTCTTCTGAAGTTTTGTTTTTATGATTCAAAAATGGGCAGTTAGGTTGTTATTGGGAATGAAGCAGGACTTGGGTGGGCAGATGTGAGGCAGGGGACTGCTTTTTATTGTTATGGTCCCTATATTACTGCTTATGAATTGAAACAATATACACATATTAATTTGGTAAAACATAAATTTTTTTTTTTTTTTTTTTTTTACGGTACACGGGCCTTTCATTGTTGTGGCCTCTCCCGTTGCGGAGCACAGGCTCCGGACGCGCAGGCTCAGCCGCTCCGCGGCATGTGGGATCCTCCCGGACCGGGGCACAAACCCGTGTCTCCTGCATCGGCAGGCGGACTCTCAACCACTGCACCACCAGGGAAGCCCCAAAATATTTTTAAAAAGGAAGAGAGGAGAATGTCTGGTTTACTTCTATGGAGAAATGCTTGAGGGAATGGAGGGACAGAGCAACTACAGAGGGAAAGAAAGACCAGGGGCACAGTCGTGGTTCTAGAAGATGTCAACATCGGAATGAGCCGTCAGTGTAAGAAAGATTTTCGGAGGCTCTTAAAACATGAAGAAATATGAAAAGTATAAAACAACATTACTGCATTTCAGTAGGACACCTATTGGGAAGGATTCCATTTCTTATAATTCCAAATATATTTCAGTGGTCAAGCAATGTTAACCATGGACATTTCTGTCTCTCAAATAAATATTTATTCAGCTCTATGGATGGAGGTGTTGGGGAGGATATACCTGTGAAGGGGAGCTCTTAGCATCCTTCTGTAATTTGAAGGCTGTGACTGAAGCATCTTTCTTTCACTCTCTGTCACTCCCTCTCCCTCCCTCTCTTTCCCCCTCCTCTTTCTTTCTGTCTCTCTCCCCTTCATACTGTTGCAAGACTTGGGCTTTGGTACATCACATTCTTAGTGACGATCTTCTTAATTTTCCCAGGATCTCCTCCCTTGTTTCCTCTTCTTATTTAAATCATACTTATTATTCAAATTTCAGATCAAATTCAAGTATCTTGATGAAACTTCTTTCACCAATCCAGTCCTCGGTTATTTTCTCCTCTTTTCCTTTAGTCCTCTCTATACCTGGAGAGACAAAAGACCCAGGTCTGCTGTTGGGGATAATGAAAGGGTGTTAATCTATGCAGAACTGGGGAGGATTTGATATGGAAAACTCCCTACTGAGAGACTAAAAGTTAAAAATGAACTTTTGATAGAGCAGCTTAGAAGGAAAAAGAAAGTTTTCAACACGGCAGAGTTGGACTAACAATCAGGAAATTCGGACTTTAGTCCTGACTTTGACACTGGCTGTATGGCTTTGATAAAGTTATGTAATAGCTTTGTCTTCAAAATTAATGGATTGGACTAGATGATGCAACACTGGACTAAATTGCAAGCAATCAGCTGTGCTTTCAAGGTAGGGAGAGTGTTGGTTGGGGCAGACTTTGCCTTGGTGAGGAGTATGGGATTATGGGTTGACTCTGGACTTCATGTTGCTCAAATACTGTCTATTGTCAGAACCATTCACCTTCACTGTGAGCGGCCATCACTCACTGGGCCTCTTATTCAGCCCCATACAGCAGCGCACTTACTAGCTCTTGCTAGTCATGACCTTGTTAATCTACTTACCTTGGTCTGCTCCTCCTTTATATTTATTATGATCTGTATCCTGTCAGCTTTATATCTACTTTTCTTTTTTTTTTTTTTGCGGTATACTTTTCTTTCTTATTTTTTTATCTCCAACTCTCTCTTTAGACTTAACGCTTAGTATTCCTGGCTGTGAGTCTGTTTCCACCTTGATGATAATTTGGATATTCCATCTGGCTGAGGATCTGATTCTGTCCTCTCCTGAGTGTACTTCTATTCTTGCTCTAGTGAACCTGACTACCATGAGACCTACCCTTTTTCTGAGACTCAGAGCCAAAAAAAATCACTCCAGTATTCTAGGTCCAAGTAACGACTCTGGTGTGGTGTTATCTTGATAACCAGATTGTAGTTCCCTATATACGAGGATCAGTGCTTTTTTCCTGCTGATTCCCTCAACAACCTTATATAATGTTGTGCTCTTATTAGAAGCTTACTATTTGCTAATTCATACATTCCTATCTCTCAGATCCTCACCTAGCTTACTTTTTTAAAAAATAAATTTATTTATTATGTTTTATTTTTGGCTGCATTGGGTCTTTGCTGCTGCACGCGGGCTTTCTCTAGTTGCGGTGAGTGGGGGCTACTCTTTGTTGCGATGCGTGGGCTTCTCATTGCGGTGGCTTCTCTTGTTGCAGAGCACAGGCTCTAGGTGTGCGGGCTTCAGTAGTTGCGGCGTGTGGGCTCAGTAGTTGTGGCTTGCTGGCTCTAGAGTGCAGGTTCAGTAGTTGTGGCGCATGAGCTTAGTTGCTCTGCAGCATGTGGGATCTTCCCCGAGCAGAGCTCGAACCCGTGTCCTCTGCATTGGCAGGCGCATTCTTAACCACTGCACCACCAGGGAAGTCCCTCACCTAGCTTACTTTTGATTGGAGGATCTTAAATAAAAACAAAAGGGGGAAGAGTAGACATTGCTGAAGGAAAGAAAAGTCAAGAGGTGACTTGTTTCTTCCTTTTTTATTTTCTTCCTCCTGTTTTAATTTTCTCCTCTTCCTACTAACATAGAAATAGAAGTTGTATATTATGAGTACCAATATATTTGTTTGAATTCAAGGAAAAATATCTTTTCTAGATAATCACTTTGTTTTTTTCTTTCAGGGTACTATATTTTTATCATTTTATTAATATCTTATTTATTAATTTTCTATATTAATTTTATTCATTAATTTCCTATTAAATAATTTCACAACAGGTCCCAGTGCCTGCCTGATGAAAGCAAGGATCGATGATCTTGTCAGAACTGAAACTCATATAAACTAGCTTAGGTTAGAAACAAACAAAAAAGAGGAATTTATTGAATACCTGAAGGTACCCCTAGTAACTGTAGAGTAATAATTACAGAGATAAGTTGTAAGGCACTGGAACCAGGATCTAGAAAATTCAAATCCAATGGTATTTACTGTCTTTTCTAGAATGTTTGATCTCTTGGCTCTGCTTCTTTTGACACATTTACTTTCTTTTTCCTCAGTCTTCTTGTAGATTATCTTACTATGCTGTGGCCTGCACCTGTTGGTCCCAGCCTCCGCTTATCCTGACTTACCTCTAACGTTCATCAGAAACCAAATAAAGTCCAGTTTCTATATTTCCGGTCTAAATTCCAAGAAGAGATTCTGATCGGCCCAGCTTTGGTCTGATGCAAATTCCTTGTCCAATTAGCAGTGGTGAAGCATGTCCTGCAAACATGGCTACAAATATGGGCTGCACCCCAGAAGGTCCCAAAAATGTTGGCACAGAATACGATACTCGTTATATTCGTTACATACTTGTCATATTTAATATGTCAGGCTCACAATAAAGTTTATACAAAATAGGCCTTTTCAACCTCCTTGATTTCTTTCTTTGTTACTATAATCACTAAAGCTAAAGATAAGATGCCGCTGATGTCTAAACATAGAAACAAACGAAATAACTGAAGTGCTGTTCAGAGATTTAGCCTGAAGGGCAATCCCTTTTTAACTTAATGAGTACTTTAGATCTTGATATAAGCTATCTTTCTTTGGGTGAAAATTTGTTTGATCCTGTCTTAGCATTAGAAAAGTCATACCATGCAGATTTTATGCATTCTTCTAAAGTTCAAACACATTACCTTTGGTGGACGGGTACTAATTAGTAAGAGGAAGGCAAAGGAAAAATGCATTCCGACAAATGACTTAAGTTCAGAAGTATGCTAACTAGTGGATTTACTAACTGGCTTACTTTTTTTTTAAACTTTTGCCCAAAGTCTGCTGATTAGTTAGGACTGTTTTATTGAAAGGCTCTGAGGGCATCTGATATAATCACTGACCTGGGGAAGTAAGACTTGGTTTAGGGGGCTGATCTTTAGTTAAAGCAGTACTATCCAAAAGAAATGTAATGTGAGCCACACATGAAATTTGAAATATTCTAATACTCACATTGAAAAAAGTAAAAGGAAATTAATGATTACTTTTAGTAATTTATTTAAACGGATATATCCAAAATATTTTTACTTCAACATGCTGTCAAATAAAAATTAATGAGATACTTCACACTTTTTTGTGCTAAGTCTTTGAAATTCAGTGTGTTTTATACTTATAGCATAAATTTCAATTCAGATGCTAATTTTTCAATGATTAATGAGAAATGTAGTCCTACCAAAACAATAAATTTGTGTTTAATTGAAAAATACTTTACACTGCTTCACTTTTTTCATTTAAATGAATTAAAATTAAGTAAAAGAAAAAAATCCAGTTTCTCAGTCTGCACTAGCTCCATTACAATTGCTCAGTAGCCTTGGGTGGCTAGTAGTCGTAGTATAGGACAGCACAGCTTTAGAGGGTGGGATTCATGAGACCAGAGATTATCTTCTGCCAGTGGAGTTTAACCTCAGAGGGAATTTTTTTTTTTTAACATCTTTATTGGAGTATAATTGCTTTACAGTGTTGTGTTCGTTTCTCCTGTATAACAAAATGAATCAGCTATATGCATATGTATATCCCCGTATCCCCTCCCTCTTGCATCTCCCTCCCACCCTCCTTATCCCACCCCTCTAGGTGGTCGCAGAGCACTGAGCTGATCTCCCTGTGCCATGCAGCTGCTTCCCACTAGCTATCTATTTTACATTTGGTAGTGTATATATGTCAATGCTGTTCTCTCACTTCGTCCCAGCTTACCCTTCCCCCTCTCCGTGTCCTCAAGTCCATTCTCTACACCTGTGTCTTTATTCCTGTCCTGCCCCTAGGTTCATCAGAACCATTTTTTTTTAAGATTCCATATGTATGTGTTAGCATACGGTATTTGTTTTTCTCTTTCTGACTGACTTCTCTCTGTGTGACAGTCTCTAGGTCCATCCACCTCACTACAAATAACTCAATTTCGTTTCTTTTTATGGCTGAGTAGTATTCCATTGTATATATGTGCCACATCTTCTTTATCCATTCATCTGTCAGTGGACACTTAGGTTGCTTCCATGTCCTGGCTATTGTAAATAGAGCTGCAGTGAACGTTGTGGTGCATGTCTCTTTTTGAATTATGGTTTTCTCAGGGCATATGCCCAGTCTCACTACTTCTTTTTTTTTTTTTTTTTTTTGCGGTAGCGGGCCTCTCACTGTTGTGGCCTCTCCCGTTGCGGAGCAACAGGCTCCGGACGCGCAGGCTCAGCGGCCATGGCTCACGGGCCCAGCCGCTCTGTGGCACGTGGGATCCTCCTGGACCGGGGCACGAACCTGCGTCCCCCGCATCGGCAGGCGGACTCTCAACCACTGCGCCACCAGGGAAGCCCCCCCACTACTTCTTTATTCAGGCTCTGTGCTAGATTGATCTATTTGCAATTCTCTTAAATGCCATGCACAATCCCACCTCTCTGACTTTGATGATATTGTGTTTTTTTTGTGCTCAATCTCTTCATCTTCTGTTTATTCATTTAACCAACATGGATTGAAAGTGTACCACATGCCAGAATATGTGTGCTATACATGATTGATATGTGAATGAGAGAGGCACAGCCTTACCCTCGTGAAGCTGTCAGTGTCACTTTTCCCAACCCCTGCTGCTCCCTCTAAACCCCCCTTCCCTGACCACTGAGCCCTTGGCGATCTCTTTCTTCTTGAGCTCCAGTAAACTTATTGTCTGTCACATGGGATCAATCAATATTTACTGGTTGATTAATTTATCCATAGTAATAGAAAATGCAAATATCATGTGGAGATAAACATTTTAGATTATTTTAAAATTCTGCTCTTATTCCTTTAGTTGGATGATGGTTGGCAGTCTCCTTGTCTGTTAAATAAGTATAATGAACTAGAAATTTAAGTTCTCTTCCATGTATGCAATTATGGATATTTATTTTTATTTTATTTTATTTTTGGCTGTACCTTGCGGCCTGCGGGATCTTAGTTCCCTGACCAGGGATCGAACCTGGGCCCTGGCAGTGAGAGCGCCGAGTCCTAACCACTAGACTGCCAGGAAATTTCCTGTAGATATATTTATCTTTTTTAATTTAATTTTATTATTTGAAAAAAATTTATTTATTTTTGGCTGCGTTGGGTCTTCATTGCTGCATGTGGGCTTTCTCTAGTGGCGGAGAGAGGGGGCTTCTCTTTGTTGCGGTGTGCGGGCTTCTCATTGCGGTGGCTTCTCTTGTTGCGGAGCACAGGCTCTAGGCACACAGGCTTCAGTAGTTATGGCATACAGGCTCAGTAGTTGTGGCTCGCGGGCTCTAGAGCGCAGGCTCAGTAGTTGTGGCACACGGGCTTAGTTGCTCTGCGACATGTGGGATCTTCCGGCCCAGGGGTCAAACCCGTGTCTCTGATATTATGCAAAACGTATCTGTCTTTCAGCTTGCCTGATTCCAAACGCTGCTTGCCATATGCATTTTCTACCCTTTGATCCATCTCTGCATTGCTATTTATCAGTTTCAGAAAGCTGTAGCTGAAGCGTGAGCAAATTCAAATATGCCCAGCATTGCTTTTGGTCCTGGATCCATAAAATCAAATCAGTCACACGTCTGGCATGTTTTCTCTAAACAGACTACATGCATCACAAGAGCACCATTTATCCCTTGATTACTGAGTGAAGGATTGAATGTGAACTTTAAAGTAATTAGCAACTTTCCCCTCTACTCATAGCACACAGAAATTTAGTCACCTATATGAGATCTTTTCGAAATATCACCGTATAACTTTCCTTCTTAACAGTTATCACAGTTTTAATTTTACATTATATTTGTGTGATTATTATTATTATTATTTTCGGTACGCGGGCCTCTCACTGTTGTGGCCTGTCCCGTTACGGAGCACAGGCTCCGGACGTGCAGGCTCAGCGGCCGTGGCTCACGAGCCCAGCCGCTCCGCGGCATGTGGGATCTTCCCGGACCGGGGCACGAGCCAGTGTCCCCTGCATCGGCAGGCGGGCTCTCAACCACTGAGCCACCAGGGAAGCCCTGTGTGATTATTTAATTAATATATGTCTTTGCTTTTCTATTGTAAGCATCTTGCATCAGGAGGCATGTCTAGATGGCTCCCCTTTATATTCGCAGCACCTGGCACAATGCCTGGTGTATAGTGGGTGATGATTAATATGTGCCGAATGGATTTAAACTTGCCCAAATACTTTGAAGTTTCTCCTTTGGAATTATCTTCAGAGATAGCTTCCCAGCAACAAGAGAATGGCTTTCTTGATTTTCTTTAAAGAACATCAGAGCATCTTGTTGTGCCCGCTGTTTCCTTTCTCTCTCTTTCTTTGCTCCAATTAGTTCTTCTCAGTTGACATCTTTTTCCTTTCCTCTCAGTGCAATTGAAGCAACCACTGGAGGTTGCTGGGCACAGCTGTACTGATGCTGGCCTGGACTCCACTGAAGGCACCCTGGGACAGGCTGAGGGATGGAGATAAAATAAAGCCTTTGATGCGTTAGTCATTGCACTGACTGAATGCATTGGACGCTGCCTACCTGCTGTCATTGCCATGAAAGCCTTCAGTGGGTGCAGTTTGCTGAACACTGAACATGTGTATTGCTGAAGGTTTACGACTCACGTTTTAAGCGAGTTAATCGTAACTGAGATGGTTTAAAGTGAGTTGATGGCGTTAATAGTAATTATCAATGATGGGAGGAGGAGCTCAGTTTTCACAGAACTGTGACTGTCTTTTCATATATTTCTGTAACGTTTTAGTTTCTTTTCTTATATTAGGTTATGTTTACTTTAGTAATTTAAAAAACAGGTACAAAGAATATTTTAAGTGTCATAAGGGAGATGATGCTATTAAGCCATTTTCAAGAAAAAACTTCAAAGGCATAATGTAAAATTGAATGAATTTATAATAAAATATATACAGATAATTATTGAGCTGTTAATAAAATCTCCTAGAATTACTTTATTTTAAGATCAATACATAAGAGTATATAGTATCCTGGTCCACAGAGGACTCAGAGCCAGGATGCTGCAGGATGCTATTGCTTCCCAGCTATAGGGCTCCAGCATCTGGACACGTGCCTCAGTTTCCTCATTTGTAAAACAAGGATAGTCATAGTTTTCACCTTATAGCGTGTAAAGCACATAGAAGAGGCCTAGCATATAGTAAAGCTCCATCACTGTTGTTGCTGTTGTTATTTTATATTTCAAATAATCTAAATATACCTAGAGAGATTTCAAAATGTAATTCCCTATTTATTTGTCAGAGCTTATTGTTCATATATACAGTTTACAGTTGAAAAATAAGTAATGGTAATTTGCCTAATATCTAGAAAGTATGTCATTCTCCCATGATTACATTCACCCTTTATTAAGTAGTACTTGAATATATTTCACTGTGTTGCCTACAAACACTTGGGCAAAGGAATGGAATAGTGGTTGGTCATGTACCCAGAGAAAAAAATGATGGTCTGGCATGATGATGATAACGAAGATGATGACAACGATGATGTTAGGGGCTATATACCTGCTCTACTATTTGTGTACTAGCTGTGTAACCTTGGGCAGATCACTCAACCTTTCTGAGCCGCTTTTCCTCTCTGAGATCAAGATATTCTCTACTTCATTCAGGTGCTGAGAAATATTGTCTGTAAAAGTGTTTTGTGAATGTTTAATTTTTTTCTTCCAGTTTTATTGAGATATAATTGACACACAGTACTGTATAAGTTTAAGGGGTACAGCATAATGATTTTGATTTACATACATGATGAAATTATTACCGCAATAAGTTTAGTGAACATCCGTCGTCTCATATAGGCACAAAATTAAAGAAATAGAAAAAAGAATTTTTTTCTTGTAATGAGAACTCTTAGGATTTATTCTTAACCACTTTCATACATGACATACAGCAGTGTTAGTTACATTTATCATGTTGCACATTACATCCCTGGTACTTATCTTACAAGTGGAAGTTTGTACCTTTTGACCACCTTCATTCAATTCCCCTCCTCCCACCCTCCACCTCTGGTAACCACAAATCTGATCTCTCTTACTATATGTTTGTTTTTGAAGTATAATTGACCTACAACACTACGTTACTTACTATTACACAGTATAGTGATTTGACATTTCTATACACTTCAAAATAATCACCCCGATTAAGTCTAGTCATGATCTGTCACCATACAATTACATAATTATTGACTATATTCCCCATACTGTACATTTCACAACTGTGACTCATTTATTTTACAACTGGAAGTTTGTACCTCTTAATCTCCCTCACCTATTCTCTCCTCTCCCAACTGCCCTCCTCTCTGGAAGCCATCTATTTGTTCTCTGAATCTATGACTCTTCTGTTTTGTTATGTATGTTAATTTGTTTTGGTTTTTAGATTCCACATATAAGTAAAGTCATACAGTATTTGTCTTTATCTGTCTGGCTAATTTCACTTAACATAATACTCTCTAGGTCCATCTATGATGTCAAACATGGCAAGATTTCATTCTTTTTTTGTGGCTGGGTAATATTCCATTATATATTTATATGTATATATACCCCATTGTCTTTATCCATTTATCTATTAATGGACACTTAGGTTCCTTCCATATCTTAGCTATTGTCAGTAATGCTGCAGTGAACAGGGGTGCATCTATCTTTTCTTTTCTTTTCTTTTTTTTTTTTTTTGACGGCACCATGTGGCCTGAGGGATCTTAGCTCCCTGACCGGGGATTGAACCCGGGCCCTCGGTGGTGAAAACACAGAGTCCTCACCACTGGACCACCAGGAAATTCCCTATCTTTTCTAATTAGTGTTTTCATTTTCTTTGGATAAATACCCAGGAGTGGAAATGTGGATCGTATGGTAGTTCTATTTTTAATTTTTTGAGGAATCTCCATCCTGTCTTCCATAGTGGCTACACCAATTTACTTTCCCGCCAGCAGTGCACAAGTGTTCCCTTTTCTCCACATTCTCACCATCACTTGTTATTTGTTGTCTTTTTGCTAAAAGCCATTCTTACAGGTATGAAGTGATATCTAATTATAGTTTTGATTTTCATTTCTCTGCTGATTAGTGATATAGAACATCTTTTCATGTGCCTGTTGCCCATCTATATGTCTTCTTTGGAAAAATGTCTATTCAGTTCCTCTGTTCATTTTTAAGTTGCGTTGTTTGTTTTTTCTGATGTTGAGTTGCGTTCTTTGGATATTTTGGATATTAACCCCTTATTGGATATATCATTTGCAAATATCTTCTCCCATTTAGTAGGTAGCCTTTATTTTGTTGATAGTGCAAAGCTTTTTAGTTTAACGTAGGACCACTTGTTTATTTTTTCTTAGAGTCAGTATGCTAGGGGCCATGTGCCACCCATATTTCCCTACGCTTTTCACTCACATGTTTCTTCCCCTTTCCCCCTCTAACCGTTCCCACTTTGTCCATATCCTCTTTGAAGCTGTATGTTTATTTCAGCCCCTAAACTCAGGGATGCAATCATGCGTTGGTGTAATTTGTTCCCAAACTTCTTTCTTATTTGTCCTGATACTAGTTTAAGGCATCGAAAGATAGGGAAGGAGAAATAACTTAAAAATTTATTGGAACACAGCTTAAAGCAAGATAACCTACCAGACCGTAACTGAAAAATAATTATGGCAAACGGTGTCACTTCTTTGAGAGCTGGCAACAATAGTGTTCTCTTTAAGTGAAAGCAGTATGCAAAAGCAGATCTCCAAGAGTCACAGACATCTACAGGCTTTTAAATACTGATTTTAGTATTCAGTAAATATTTATCCAATAGTCAAAATGGTGCCAGGTAGGAGGATTAATACAGAAAACTGAGAGTGATTTGTGCCTTTCAGGATCCAATGTCCAGGTGCAATATTAGAGACACAAATTCGTGTTTAGTGTAGGGAGGGCAATTAGCATATCAGTATACACACACACACACACACACACATTATTGTGTTTAAAAAACAAAGCGATATGATCACTTAGAGGCAGCTTCGAGTGCTATAAATCCTGTTTCACTTAAACTGCTCGTTTACTAAATAGGCAGATACGTAGTACAAGTAATAGTCGAAGGTAAAATGCAAAAGAATATCTAAAAATAGAAAAGACTAACTTTGAAAACTTCTTATGTAGTTTTTCATTGCCACAATGTAGTCATTAAGATTGCTCAGACTGTATTCCCAAAATAACCCGCTTCCCATGTACTTCTTTAAAAAAAAAAAAGTCCTATAAATTAAAGGCCTTTTTTGCTTTTTGAGCCTCTGACTACACTTACCATTCAAGCATAAAGACCCTGCATTTTTAGAATAATCCATAACAAATGAGACACAAAGTTTAAGGTCTCCAACACACGCAAACACACACACATTTTCAGAATTCTAAAATCCACCAAAACACCTAGAAGTAGTCTCCTATCACATATTTCCAAGAATCTTGACGTTCATTCCCTTGTAAAGTATATGCCACTTACATGGCTTAGTCATTTTGCTGGTTAGTTTGTTTTATCAGACGATCACGAGTCCACCCATATTCTTTTCTCTGCCTCTCCTTCATCAGGCCTAGAGACTGAAGTGACCTGGGGCCCGAGAAGGCCCAGGATGCCACTTGTGACTTGTCCCGTGGTTTTTCAGTTCCCTTTAATAGACTGTCTTCCTCTTTTCATTGGATATTTGGAAATCTTTCACTTAGTAAATTGACAATCCAAATTGGGAATAAGTACAGAGTGTAGTACAGACCAAAATCCGGGCTAAAAGAGGATGGACACCCTCTGGCCAGGAAAACTAGCTACGTAAGAGACAAAGTTTGTGTTAGTGAAGTAAGGAATGGTTGAAAAATTCTCTCAAAGGGTAATGGAAATGGGTCAAGTACTACAAGTTTTGGTTTAATTCACTGCTTGGTGGGAGCCATAGAGGGCAGGTTAAAAGTTGAACCCATTAAAATTGCTAGAAAAGCAGCTGTGGTTGGATTTTTTTTCCAGCTCATCTGAGTTACTGTTATGAAAAACAAGAAGAACCATTAATGTGTAGTTTCCAAGAAACACTTCAGAAGCTGAGAGAGAGAGAGAGAGAATGAGAGAGAGAGAGAGAGAGAGAATGAGAGAGAGAGAGAGAGAGAGAGAGAGAGAGAGAGAGAGAGAGAGAGAGAGAGAGAATATGAAGAAGCCATAAATGCTCCCTGGATCAAAATGGTAAGGATAGAATAAAAGCACTTACTCCCTAAAATGATAGCATCCCTGAGGTTCTAGTGCCGTTTCCTCTCCTCTTGGTGAGCTGGCCAATTATAACACGTTGCTATTATTTTCAGGGTTACATGTTCTGAGTCTAGGTGTCTAGTCTGGCTGTTCATGCTCTCTGCTTCTTGCCTCTTAATTTTCTTTTTTCATGGGACAATGGAGGTGAAAGTCAAAATCAGTGCATTTTTTTTTTCCTTGTTAGCAACACTTGTAAATGTTTGAAGGGGAGGAGGTGATAACTGACAACTAAAATAAAGTTTTTCAATTATATCTGATAGCATTTGCTAGTGTAGTTCCCAGTTACCGTAAAAAATTGCAAACTAATGGATCACTGTTAAGTAATACCTTTAGGTTTAGTATTTGGATATCTTTATTCAAAATCTTACTGCTACGTACTTTCTTATAACAAAGCTGTTGACATTTGCTGTGGAGCTCAAGACAAGAGGCAGGAGGCACTTTGGAGGTAGAGATGCCAACTGGGACTGCATACCAGGCAATGTTTGTTCAACACATAGGGATGGGTGTCTCCTGCCATTTGCTGAGAATGGCTTTCTTATATGAGGTTGGTGTGTCCCAGCCATTGTTTTGGGACGTCTGAGAGTACTTCCTGTTACTTCAGGGGACTACACAATCCTGCAGAATAGCCTCAAAACAAGGTTTAAATGAACTTTATTTTTGTAGGCGTGCCTGTGTTTTATAGTAACTCCCCTGACTGCCTCCTTTGAGATGGGGAGGAATGAAAGACAACTGTGAATATGTGAATTCACTGTGAATATGTGAACTCAATATTATTTTTTCTTCTAGCCACGGAAACTATTTATGGAAGATCTACCATGTTCCTGGCACTGTATATACCTGAGAGATACAGTAACCCCATGAAGCAGAGTTTATAAATGAAGGAACTGAAACTATGAAAAATCAAGATGATTGGCCCAGGTCATATAGCTATAAGGAGGAGTTCTGGAATGTTAACCTAGTTTCTATAACAAAAGTGTCTACTCTTTCCAGTTCACATACTCATTCTCTAGCCACTTAAGTTCAGGGACTATGTCTTAATAAATCTTTGTCTATCCCATAGTCTAGAAGTGGAAACCCGGAGCCAGAGATTTCGCAAATATTAACTAATTGCTTGGGTAAATCACACGATCTGTCCGGGTCTCCTGTGCTTCATTTATGGCTAAATCACAATAGTTAACACTTATGGATTACTTACTCTAAGGTGGGCATTGTTAAGCATTGTTAGCTTAAATAATCCTCTTAACACCCTATACTATGTCATCAATATACACCTTTTATACAGAAGAGAAATAAGAGACTGAGAGAAATCAGTAGTTTGGGTAAGTTCACAGAGCTGAAACTGTGGGATCTTGATTCAAATGTAGGCTGTCTGACCCTAGCCTTGCATATGGACCCGTAACCACTGTCCTATGCATCTTTCTATAGGACTCTCATGGCCTCGTCCAGCTCTCTGATCTGTGACTCTATATAGCTGCAGACATTCTCATCTTGAAGAATACTTTTGATTCCCCAACTCTTCCTTTTTAGAAACTTTTACCTGCAGTGATTTTAAAAATAAAATTTGGCATCCTCTACAATTAGAGTAATTCTCCACTGGTTAACCCCTAATGCTGCTCTTACGTGTTTATTCTATTATTCCATAGTTCCTATCTAGCACAGTTTACTATCTTCTCCAAATGATTTACACAAACCAAGTCTTTTTTTTTTTTTTTTGCGTTACGCAGGCCTCTCACTGTCGTGGCCTCTACCATTGCAGAGCACAGGCTCCGGACGCGCAGGCTCAGCGGCCATGGCCCATGGGCGCAGCCGCTCCGCAGCATGTGGGATTTTCCCGGACCGGGGCACGAACCTGTGTCGCCTGCATCGGCAGGCGGACTCTCAACCACTGTGCCACCAGGGAAGCCCAAACCAAATCTTTAGTGTACTGTACTTTTCCATCTGGAATGCCCCTTGAAAAAAAGCATAATGCTTCCCACCTTTAAAAAATATGACCCATGGCACTTCCCTGGTGGTCTAGGGGTTAAGAATCCGTCTTGCAGTGCAAGGGACGCCGGTTCGATCCCTGATCAGGGAATTGGGATCCCACATACCGCAGGGCAACTGAGCCCACGCACCATGACTAATAAGCCTGTGTGCCACAATTAGAGAGAAGCACGCACACTGCAACAAAGAGCCCACGCACAGCAACGAAAGATCCCATGTGCTGCAACTAACAGCCGATGCAGCCAAAAAATAAATAATATTAAAAAAAAAAAATGACCCAGTGCAGCACAAAGTATACTTTTATGTCATGTCAGGAAACCACATCAGAGCTCTTGTTTTCACAATAACAAGCTGTGTTGCTGTGGCATAGGATTATGCTTTAAAAGTAAGGAGTAAACATCGGGAACAGATGATTCCTTAATAAACAACAATCCTGATTTTACTCCATTTGTGTTAAAACCATCTGTCTTAAGAGCAAAAGCAAATGAAAAAAATTAATAAAAAACTATCTAAGCCAAATATTTATTCCTTACCCTTGGTGAATATAAATATGGTAATTAACATTTTAAATATTGAGGGTTCTGGAAAAATAATATATTAATATTATCACTTAAACATTTGGCCTTAATTTCCAGAATAGGTGCAATTATCTTATTAGAGATGATGGAAATGCAGATAAATTGTGGAAGAGGAAAACAGTATAACAGTGAGGAGTTGCTGAAAAAAATCTCATTTTTGTCGAACTAAATGTTCAGTATGATTTATTGAGGGTTTTTTTTGGTAACTTATTAGACAATCAAACATCATTTCTTAAATTGAGAGTGTCTATTTTAATGACTCATTTGAAAGGATGGAAATTTATGAGTATGTCCATTAATAAGCTACATTCTGTTTTATTCATCTTGCTAAAAGGCTGCCTTTTTCTAGAAGCATATTTTAAGCCGGTGAATTTATGGGAAAAATTACAAGTAAAATGTTGGCGCATTTGCATCTTGTAAAAACAGACAAAACTAGGAAATAATATTTTTCATATTCAATATTTGCCCTTATTTACTACTTATCAACTTAATAAATACTGAGAAACTGGCAACCTTATTTTATTAGTTTTCAAATATTTAATACTCTGCAACTTTCTTTTTGTTTTCTGGAGCATCTGGTAAGGTAGTATAAGTGAAACATTTCAGAAAATTCCCCCTGAGTTATTGAGGATAAAAGAAGAGCTTATCTGATACATACTTTCATATTTTCTGGAAGAATTCAATCCATACCCAGAATGATTTTTTCAATAGGAGTGATGTGTTTCTCTACTTCAGGAGTTAAAGAAGAGAACTGATCGGTGCTCCTCAAATACTGTTCAAGTCTAAGAGAACATTTGTAAAGATCTAAGATTTAATGGGTTTGAAATGTTTAAAAGGCAAGTAAAATCTATATTGAAGTGAAAATATTTTCCTACATAATTTTTACTGCTTTTGTGTTTTCTGACATTGCTTACCTGCTTGTCTCTTGGTATTTCTGATTTTTTCCCAGTCATTGCTTGACTCTGAACAAATCCCTTTTCTTTTATGCTACCCTATTGGAGTTTTGTTGAAAAAAAACGGTCAAGAGGAGGATGAAAATGTGAAGCAGATTGGTGATGGTCAGAGCTGTTGACTTTAATAAGTGAAATGGCCTAGGGCTGGCATCAAGATGGGATAGGTGCGGCGGAGGAGAGATTTAGGCACTTCCTTACCGCCCAGTGAGTGGAATGTCCCTAGTATTATGATTTCCTGCTTTCTTTGGAAGGTAGCCCGTAGGGCTGTTTGGAAAAGAAGCATCCAACTACCTCCCTGCAGACTGCGATCGTGAGTTCCTTTCCCTTGCGCGGTTCTTCTTAGACTTAGCATGACTAATTCTTAGTTATCTCAGAGTTCACAACTACAGACCTGAGTTCTGAAATCTTACCTTGTCTGCTTCGTGATAGCCGAATCATGTATTATGTGTGCCCTTGCGTTCAGTAGGGTGTGTGTGTGTGAGTGTGTGTGTGTAAAGGAGCATAAACATACCAATACTGAGCTCCTGCCATGTGTCAGGGACAGTTTAGGCACCAGTATGCAGTGATAATCAAGATAGACAAGGACCCTGCTCACATGGAGCTTATATTCTGAGACATAATTTGGGCAAAACACAGAAATGAAGAGAGGGAGGGAAAGAAGGAAGGAAAGAAAGAGTATTGAATATGATAAGCGCCAAGGTGATGGGATAGAAAGATATTAGTGGGAAGGGGTACTGTAGATTAGGTGGTCAGGAAAGGTCTGTTGGGGGAGGCAAAACACAAGCTGAGAACTAAGTGACAAGAAACATGCAATTATGCAAAGAATGATTGGAAGAATATTCTAAGCAGAGGGAGAAAGCTAGTGCAAAGGCCTTGGGTTGAAATAATCTGTGTGTTTGATGAATATTTCTGTGGGTGAGGTGGAGTGGGTGAGAAGAGAGTGGTAAGGGACAAGTGGGGCCAGATTATGGAGGGCTTTGCTTTTCTTCTAAACATGATTGGAAGCCATCCAGGGGTTTTCAGTTAGGATGAGGATAGGGGGTGACTTGGTCTGTTATACATCTTTAAAAAATCACATTTTTAAAAAGATCACATACTAAAATACATTTTATCAGATCAGGCATTTTTAAAAGAAAATATGATGAAGAATATTTTGCAGGAGAGCAAGGTATTTGAATGGAGGCGTGAAGGCCAGTGAGGAAGCCGTTGCTACGAGTCCAGGTGAGAAGTAAGGTTGGCTTATGCAAGAGATTTGACTTGGAGGAGAAGCAGAGATATGGATGATTCTGGACATGACTGATGATAGAGAGACAGGACTAGCAGGTAGATTAGATGTGGAGGGTGAAGGAGAGAAAGGAATCAAGTTTAAGTTACAGATTTTTGGCACTGGGTGGATGGTGGTGCCTTTTGCTGGGATTGGTGAAGCTGGAGGAAAGTGAGATTGGGGAAGGGTTATGGAGTCAAGAGTTGTTTTAACCATGTTATCTCTGAGCCGTGTAAGTGAAGGTGTCAAGTAGGCCATTGGATGTGTAAGTCCAAGGACTTAAATTGCATGACTAAGACAAACCTGGAGATTTGATTTGGCATTCATCATCTTGTAGATGTAATTTGAATGTTGGATTGGATGAGATCTGAAAGGGTTTGTTACTCAGCTCTAGCCCATTCCAACATTTAGAGGTTGAGGAGAAGAGGAATACTCAGAAAAGGTATCTGAAAGATAGCAGCTCAGTGAGATAAAAGCAGAACCTGGGAAGTGTGATGTCACGACAGCCAAGAAAGGAGGTATTTCTTTTTATTTTATTTTTGTTTTCTAATTGAAGTATAGTTGATTTACAATGTTGTGTTAGTTTCAGGTGTACAGCAAAGCGATTCAGTTATACACACACATATATATATTCTTTTTTCAAATTATTTTCCCCCATAAGTCACCATAATACATTGAGTATAGTTCCCTGTGCTATACAGTAGGTCCTTGTTAGTTATCTATTTTATACATAGTACTGTGTATATGTCAATCCTGAATTCCCAATTTATCTCCCCCACCTTTCCCCGTTGGTAACCACAAGTTTATTTTCTATGTCTGTGGGTCTGTTTCTCTTTTTTATATCAATTCATTTGTTTCTTTTTCTTTTCTTTTAAGATTCCACATATAAGTGATATCATATGATATTTGTCTTTCTCTGTCTGGCTTACATCACTTAGTATGATAATCTTAAGTTCATCCATCTTGCTGCAAATGGCATATTTTCACTCTTTTTTGTAAGTACTATTCCATCGTATATATATATAACACATCTTCTGTATCCATTCATCTGTCAGTGGATATTTATGTTGCTTCCATGTCTTGGTTATTGTAAATAATGCTGAGATGAACATTGGGGTGCATGTGTCTTTTTGAATTACAGTTTTCTCAAGATATATGCCTAGGAGTGGGATTGCTGGGTCATATGGTAACTCTCTTTTTAGTTTTTTGAGGAACCTCCATACTGTTCTCCATAGTGGCTGTATCAATTTACATTCCTACCAACAGTGTAGGAGGGTTCCCTTTTCTCGACACCCTGTCTAGCATTTATTATTTGTAGACGTTTTAATGATGGCCATTCTGACTGGTGTGAGGTGATACCTCATTGTAGTTTCGATTTGCATTTCTCTGATGGTTAGCATTGTTGTGCATCTTTTCACGTGCCTTTTAGCCATCTGTACGTCTTCTTTGGAGAAATGCCTATTTATATCTTCTGCCCATTTTTTGATTGGGTTTGTGTTTTTTGATATTGAGCTGCATGAGCTATTTGTATATTTTGGAGTTTAATCCCTTGTTGGTTGCATCGTTTGCAAATATTTTCTCCCATTCTGTATGTTATCTTTTCGTTTTGTTTATGGTTTCCAAGAAAGGAGGAATTTTAAGAACGACGGAGTGAGCAACTGGGATGATTGCGGCTGAAAGATGAAAGAGAAGTGACCTATGGATTTGGCCAAATAGAGATCATAGTAAAACAGTCTTCGTGGTATGGTTCAGAATGAGGCATATCAGAATCAATTGAGAATGTGGTAGTAGAGTTCTTGACTAGAGGCAACTCTTCCAAGAAGGTTCAACTCTTCCAAGAAGTTTATAGTCAAGGCAGTTATTTGTTTTTAAGTTATGAGATTAGGAGTACATTTGTAAGCTGATGGCTGACTGAAGTGAAATTCAGTATTTGGAAAACATAATGAACTATAGCTTTTGTAGAAATACTTAGATATTTAAAAGACCACTTGACCTCTCTTAGTGGATTAACAGGTTCTTTTGTGGAAAGAAATTGTTCCTTTCGAAATTTGAAAGTTTATTAGTTCTCAAGCAGGTTGAAGCCAAAAAAGTACCTTGTGAGGGTCATACTTCAGGGGTGAGGCTTGGAAGTTTATAGTATAAAGTTGTTCATTACACAGAGAGCAAAAAGAAAGAAAAGTTCTAGTACTTTCCAAAGGTTGATGCAGAACTGTAGACACTTGAAAAAGAAAGAAGGTGTTTTCACAAGCATATATTTAGGGAGGTATCCAATTCAAACCCTGAGAAAAGACACAAATAAAGCCAACTTATTTACTGTGAAAGGTAAACAGGGACTTCCCTGGGTGGCATAGTGGTTAAGATTCCACCAGCTAATGCACGGGACACGGTTCGATCCCTGGTCCGGGAAGATCCCACATGCCACGGAGCAGCTAAGCCCGTGCGCCACAACTACTGAAGCCCGCACGCCGCAACTACTGAAGCCCATGCGCCTAGAGCTCATGCTCCACAACAAGAGAAACCACCACAATGTGAATCCCTCGCAACCACAAGGAAGAGTAGCCTCGCTCACCACAACTAGAGAAAGCCCGTGCACAGCAACAAAAACCCAATACAGCCAAAAAAAAAAAAAAAGTAAACGTGTGTTAAGTCTTCTAGATAGAACAGGGAAAGCCAAAGTGAGGCACTGCAGAAGTAGAGATTACAGACAGGTACCTTGCCAATAGCAACTTCATGGAGAACTTGTGGAGTAGTGAACGAAGGATGTTCAAATATCTGGGTGGCTTGATCAAAGACAGGAAGCAGTGAGTAATATTTAGGGGAGCAATGGATAGCCAGGACTGACTGCAAAATAGGGACTGTTAGGAAGTAAATATATGAGGATAAGTTGGGGCAATATTTTAGTTGGGTTGAATACCAAGGCAAGAATTTAATTTTGCAAGGATTTTGTACGATTGGAAGTTTTTGAACAGAGGAATGGTCTTTTTAATATTAAAGTATGTTTCTTTTGAACATTAAATTACACATTTTAGCTTATACTTTCTCTAAGAGTTTGATAATATAAGCTTTTGAAGTGGTCAAGCCAACAAGCGTCTTGAAGAATAGGAAAACTAAAATAATAATAGTCACTCTCTGTTTTGAGAATTATTATGTGGCAAGCACTGTGCTAGGTGGTTCACATTTGCCATCACATCAACCCTGTGAAGTAGGGATTCTAGTCCTCGTTTTTAGAGATTAAAAGAAAGGCTCAAGAAGGTTTAATAGCTTGCCTAAGACCACATGGAGAAGCCAGTATGAAAATTTAGCTGGCTTTTCCTGAAAAGCCGGAACAGAACACCTCTTGCCTTTGACAATGCTATATTCTTGTCGGAGAGATGAGTCACCTCTGCATGAAATGGCAAAAACTCTGACACATATTGATTTTTTTTCATTTGTATGTAACTTAGTAGGCACTACCTGTGTCCCTACTGAGTGGAAGCTATGGAATGACCCCAACCCCTTATACTTGGATTTGGGTCTCAATTTCCAGCTTAAGACTGCACTTTCTATATGGTCTGGGATTCTGTGTTAAATATTAGCCCACCTGGGTAGGGCCTTACATCTTTTCTAGGCTTGTCAGTTTCTTCTTGTTTCCCCTGTCAATTCTGTGCTTCTAACCCCAAGGAACTACAGTGCCCAGCCCAGGCCACTACTTCACAACTTCAGGGAGCACCATTCACACTGGTGGATGCAGTTGACACCAAGTTGTGCAGCTGCTTGGCCCCATTTCAGGTTTGCTATTGTGCTGAGACGGTCCCACAGACAATGAGGCCTGAAGCCCCAATCCAAGTTTGCTTTGATCCTGTGCACCCTGTATTTTGTTGTTGTTGTTGTTTGTCTGTTTTTATTGAGGTATAGTTGATTTACAATATTATATAAATTTCAGTTGTACAGCATAGTGATTCACTTTTCTTTAAAGATTATACTCTGTTTTTAATTATTATAAAATATTGGCTATTTTCCCTGTGCTGTACAATGTATCCTTGTAGCTTATTTATTTTATACCTAGTAGTTTGTAGCTCTTAATTTCTTATCCCTGTGTTGCCCCTCCCCTCTTCCCTCTCCCTACTAGTAATCACTAATTTGCTTTCTATATCTGTGAGTCTGCGTTTTTTTTGTTATATTCACTAGTTTGTTTTATTTTTTAGATTCCACATATAAGTGATAACATACAGTATTTGTCTTTCTCTGTCTGACTTATTTCAGTTAGTATAATACCCTCCAAGTCCATTCATGTTGTTGCAAATGGCAAAATTTTGTTCTTTTTTATGGCCAAGTAGTATTCCATTGTATATATACACCACATCTTCTGAATCCATTCATCTGTTGATGGACACTTAGGTTGCTTCCGTATCTTGGCAATTGTAAACAATGCTGCTGTGAACATTGGCGTTCATGTATCTTTTTGAATTAGTGTTTTCATTTTTTTCCAGATATATACCCAGGTGTGGAGTTGCTGGATCATATGGTAGTTCTATTTTAGGTTTTTGAGGAACCTCCATACTGTTTTTCATAGTGGTTGCACCAGTTTACAGTCCCACCAACAATGAACAAGGGTTCCCTTTTCTCCACATCCTCGCCAACATTTATTATTTGTGTTATTTTTATTTTTATTTTTTTTTTCCGGTACACGGGCCTCTCACTGTTGTGGCCTCTCCCGTTGCGGAGCACAGGCTCCGGACGCGCAGGCTCAGCGGCCATGGCTCACGGGTGCAGCCGCTCCGCGGCATGTGGGATCTTCCCGGACCGGGGCACGAACCCGTGTCCCCTGCATCGGCAGGTGGACTCTCAACCACTGCGCCACCAGGGAAGCCCTATTTGTGTTATTTTTGATGATAGCCCTTCTGACAGGTGTGAGGTGATATCCCATTGTGCTTTTGATTTGCATTTCTGTGACGATTAGTGATGTTGATTATCTTTTCATATGCCTGTTTGGGCCCTGTATTTTGTTTTTAAATTTTTATTTTTATATTGAAGTATAGTTGATTTACAGTGTTTCAGGTATACTGCAAAGTGATTCAGTTATATATATTCTTTTTCAGATTCTCTTCCATTATAGGGTATTATAAGATATTGAATATAGTTCCTGGTGCTATGAAGTAAGTCCTTGTTATCTGTTTTATAGGGCCCTGAATTGTGGACTGTTGACTTCATCTTTAAACTCCTCTGATCCAGTTTCTCAGCATTTTCGCCTTCCTCCAGTTGTCCCTACATGCTCGAACTATTAGGAGCTTAGTATGCCTTCCATCAAAACTTAGTATAATTAGGGGAAGACTTTAAGAGCCTGAGGATCTCATTCAGAAGAAATGTCAGAAACATGTGGAAGTTATCAGAAAGCAGGTCAAAGAGACGCATTCATATATTCATTCATTCATTAAACATTTATTGAGCACCTAGACGAAACAGACAGCTCCGGCTTGATGGGCATATGACCTGTGCAGTCCTAGAAGGTCTCTTACTCAGAAGGGAACTGTGCTTGGTTTAATGCTTTGCTGTCACCATCTTGAAATTCTTAACTTCGTGGTTGAACATGCGATTTTTTAAGTGAAGTGTGATGGGACAGTGGAGCGTGAGCAGAGGAGATACACACAACATGGGCGTCTACCTTATTCCTTGCTGCCCATCCCCATATAGCATATGTGATACTCGTGGGTACAGAATTCCAGTGGACCCATGATGGGCAGGAGTTCAGTGGGACTCTAAGCTAGTATAAGGTAAGCGTGTTCCATCTAGGACTAATTATGCAGGAGTACTGACAGCCCCAAGAGGTCACGATTTCCATTTAAACCAGAACTTGCTTCAAACACAGAAAGCAAGCATTGGTATTCTAAGAAGCATGGATAATCAAGGAAACTTATCCTTTCTTAGTTTGTTTCATTGAAAATGATGATGGTATAGAAAGGGAAAGATAGTTCCTTTCCTTTCAGCCATTTTGCACTCATAAGTCAGCTGAGGGTAGACAGTGATGGCAGAATGTGCATATATAAAGAAGTGAATTAAAATAATTGAGTTAGTTGTGTGCAGCATATCTCTTCTGCTAAGAATATACATATGCATGTGCATGCTACGAAGTACAAACTGTAGTTCTGATGTTTCCACACATGTGTTAAATGCACTCACATTTGCATTTGAAGCTGGAAACACACAATATAAAGATGAATGGCAAAAATTCCTCCTAACGAATTACAATTTTAGAGGGAGAGAGAACACGGAAGGAAAACGCTTTATGTTTTAATGCTTTTAGTAGTACTTCTGTCCTGCTTTTTGAACAAGGAGCCACACTTGCCAAGTTGCATGGGTCCCACAGATTATGTAGCTGGACCTGGGGTCAAGCACTGTGCTAGGAGACAGCACAGTGGACATGTAACGATGGACATGTAAGGCATAGACTCTGCTTTCATGGGGTATACAGTTCAGAGGGGTAATTACATAATAAAAATTGTTATAAGAGGAACAAAGGAAAGGTACAGGGTGTTATAAGAACATATAAATGGAAGAAGCTGCTTCGATGGGCATTGCTGATTGCCTGCCCAACAACCCTTCCCCTTTGCCAATAAAATTTCCTTCCTTTAGAGACCAAACGTCAGATCCCCCACTTCCCTAGCATGTATAGAGTATGGGAATGTGATTAGATCCTGTCCAGTGATATCTGAGCGGAAGTCTGCTGGACAGAGACACTCCGGGGAAAGATTTTGCCTCCTGTTACAGAGAGAAACATGTGAGGAGAAAATCTTCTCTTTGTTTCCTACTTTAGATATTGTCACGTGAGAACATGATGCTTGGAGCTGTGGCCGCTATTTGTGACCGTGAGGGGAAAGTCGATAACAGAAAGCTCACCTAGGACTGTAATATAACTTTGAACCTCTGAGCCTATTCAGAACTATATGTGTATAGAATGCTTGTTAGGTGAGGAAAATACATTCTCATTGTTAAAGACACTTCTAGATGGGTTTTCTGTTGCTTGCAGCCAACACTTCCTCACTGATGCTTTGATCTATTCTGGGTGATCAGGGAGGTTTCACCTGAGAAAGTGACATTTCACGTACACCAAAAGGATGATTAGGAATTAAGCTGTTGATGATTTGAGACAGTAAAGTTCCAGGCAGACAGAATAAGCAAGCATATTTGAATGCCCTAGATCAGGAAGGTACTTGGCATGTTTGAGAGCTAAGATCCCAAAGTATATGTGCTCAAGACCAGAGTAGGTGTTCAGCATCCTGGACACCAGGCTCTAGGATACATCCGTGGATAGATGACTTGACCTTTTCCCTCTGGTGGATGGTGACAAGCTGGTTGCCGCTACTCTGTACGCTGTCCAGGAAATCCCAGGCTCCAGCACTCAGTACATCATCTTTCCCACAGCTAACTGAGAGCACAGGTTTTCTTTTCATTTTCATGGACGGTCCTACTTGTGGGAAGCGGATACCTTGTCTGCATGTAGCTACCGGGAGTAGTGACACAGAGGTTATCAGAATTTTTAGCGAAGTGTCACCCTTTTAGCACATCACCCTCCTTGTTCCCATAAATAAGCAAAACGATGTGGAGGCACCAGAGAACATAGAGTAAGATCTGTGGAGGTGTGCACCAGCAGGCATAGTTAAAAATATTTTTATGAAAGACTTGGATGATTCCCCAAATGATAAAAATAATGAGAAGGGGAAAGTCATCAGGAGCATTTGTATAATTGCAGTGTTAATGGTTAGAATCCAGCCAGCCTCCATGACCAGGGTGGAGCCTGGGTGTCTGATGATTCCTGCAGTAATGACACCTAAAAGAATAAGGCTGTCAGAGCCATTATCATCATCATGTTTACCAGCATATCATCCCAGCCATGGATACAGTGCCAGGAGGCAAGGAGAGCTGTGGTTACCTCAAAGGCCCACTTAAGCTGCAATTATGCAGTGGTAATGACTTTCTGTAATTTGTGGTGGGGAGGAGAAGGAACCCTGGACTCTGTGTCAGAAACAAAAAGGAAAGCAAGGAGAAGAGAAGGAATTAGCATGCTAATTATGTTTTTAAAAAATTAGCATGCTAATTATGTTTTTAAAAAATGCATGTGGCACCTTTAGCATTACAGAAACATGGTCTCATTAATCCTCTTAATAGCCCTATTAGTCCCACAGTTGAGAAGAGGAAATTGGAGGAATGGGCTGTCTAAGTGACTAGCCCACAGAGACATCAGGGAAATAAAACCAGCATTGTTGACTTAATGAATGGTTCTCTCTCACCTTTTCTTCTGGTTTTTAAACCTTGATCCAGATTGGGCAGGAAATAAAAGAGCATGCCCTGAGGCAAAAAGTAGCTGTTGGCCTTGTGATACCCAAGTGGCAATACCCAGCATGATTTAATCGCTTAATAATCCTCTAAAAAAGATGATTTCTGAGTATACATCAGGTATTTCAGTGGATTTTCAAGGAAAATCCAATGAGAGTATCTAACTTGAGCTAGAACAGGCATTTGCAAGCTTTCTTTGTCCTCATTCATTCATTCACTGATTCAGCAAATACTGTTATGTGCCTGGCACAGTGCTAGGCACTAGGAATAGAGCAGTGACTCAACTGGGCAAGGTTCTGCTCTCACGGAGCCCACCTTCTACGGGGAGGGAAACAGGCAACAAACAAGTAAAAAAATAAATGAAGGAGAGAACTGCAGAGAGTGGTGCCTGTGGTAGGAAACAGAACAAAGAAAAGGGATAGAATGGGGTGGGTCTAGAGGGTGGGATTCCTTTGCAGAAAGTAGCCAGGGAAGGACTCTTTACAACAGGAACTACGAGTGGAAACCTGTGGGAAAATCAGGGACAGATTTTTGGTGAAGTCTGCAAGTGCAAAGACCCTGAGATAGGGACAGGAAAGGCAAAAAGAAACCGCTGTGACCAGATCGTAAGGAGAAAGAAGGCGAGTGGTAGAAAAAGCATTTGGAGAACCATTCATTCATTCAAAAGATTGAATACTCCCTGCCAGTCAGTGCACTAGGGGCTGCTTCAGAGGAAAGTTCAATGCCTTCTTTCTTTTGTTGCCTCTTTTGCAAGAGCCAGCAATTATAAAAGAATTATAGAAGCAAATTTTATAATTCCCCAGAATGATAAAAGCGAAGAGAAAATGCCCTGCCCAGTGAGCCCCAGTCTCTTTCTCTCTTGCCTGTTCTGCAGTGAGGTGCTTCATGAGCTTATTCCATGCCTGTTTTTAAGGTAGTTTATGAAATAGGAATGAATACGAGCACAGTTTGTTCCAGTGAGTCTCTAATAATCAAATGCTTCCTTACTTGGCAGATTTTTGGCTTCCACAAAGGGATTCTAATTGAGAGGATTTTTGCAAAATCAGCATTTGGTATTCTGAGACACTCATTCAGCAAATACTTTGTTAGTATAACCGGCTTCAATGTATAAAGTAATTTGAAGAGTGGTTCTAAAGAGAGTCTCTGAACAATTCCTGTGTGAACCTGGATAAATGACACTGCAGAAAGTCTTCATCCAAATGGAATCAGCATGGATTTGTGCATTTATGGATTTAGTTTCTCTGTATAAATCCAAACCACTTAACTTAAATCCTGGATCAAAGGATATATATGACTTCTTTTATCTGCTATGACCGAAGCTCTGATCATCTGCTGAACCTCAGAAAGACTTACAAATCAAGTATTATTTGTTTCTTGTTTTTATTCTGTTATGGTTTAGATTTTATGGTCACTGGAGCCTATGGGATTAAGGCTAGGTACACCTATAGTGTTAGAGCCTAACTCCCTGGAAAGGTTTAGTAGGAGGAATTGAGGAAAGTTAACAGTGTTGATTGACTGGAATAGTTGATTTGCAAATATCAATGTACTCTTTATTATTTTTTTTAGTGTGATTTGAAAACAAATGATCTGTCCTGTTGGGATTACAGGTGTGAGGAGGGTCACGTGATTTCATTATATGGCAGAGTTGCTGACCTCCATCTCCCACTACCATCAATGCCTTGAGTAGACTGAGACCATATCTTACTCACTGTTTTCCCCAGCATCTGATATACTGCCTGGCGTATAGTAGGTGCTCATTAAGTATTGGGTTGGTCAAAAGGTTAGTTCAGGTTTTTCCATAGCATCTTATGGAAAAACTCGAATGAACATTTTGGCCAACCCAATATTTGTTGAATGAATGAAACCTTAATAAAAATAGAAACTATAGTGATTTAGTTTTAATTGAGACAGTTTGTAATAATATTATAATATGTTTTCTTCATTAAGTCATTTTTTTCCCTACATTCATTTAGCTTCTTCCTCTCTCCACCCTCCAGCCCTCCAGTCCTTTGCCCCCACCTCCAAATCATATTAATAACCTAGTAATGTGTGTAATTAAGACCAGGAATGTGTTTGCATCCCAGCACCACCACTTATAAGCTGTGTGAAGTGGGGAAGTTTCATAAGGTTCTTTATCTGTAAAATCAAGATTGTAAAACCTACATCAAAGAGGTATGAGAGGGCTTCCCTGGTGGCGCAGTGGTTGAGAGTCCGCCTGCCAATGCGGGGGACGCGGGTTCGTGCCCCAGTGCGGGAATATCCCACATGCCGCGGAGCGGCTGGGCCCGTGAGCCATGGCCGCTGAGCCTGCGCGTCCGGAGCCTGTGCTCTGCAACCGGAGAGGCCGCAACAGTGAGAGGCCCGCGTACCGGAAAAAAAAAAAAAGTATGAGAATTAAATGATCTAATATATGTGGAGCTCTTAGAAGAGAGTCTGTCACCTGCTCATATACATATACAGTGGTTCCCCCTTATTCACAGGGGATACATTCCAAGACCCCAGCGGATGCCTGGAACCACAGATAGTACCGAACCTTATACATACTATGTTATTTCCTATACATACATACCTATAATAAAGTTTAGTTTATCTGTTAGGTGCAATAAAAGGTTAATAACAGTAACTAATAATAAAATAGAACAATTAAAACAATACACTGTAATAAAAGTGATGTGAATGTGGTCTCTCTCAGATATTGTACAAATTTAATGCCTTTTCCATCTTAACTAGACATTTACTATGTACTGTGGCTGTAACTTTTGCAGTTTGGGGTGCAGCAGCAAAACCTGCATGAATTTCTTATCCTTTCTCCACAGTTTCATGGATAGAAGATCAGCACATGATATTTTTTTTTTCCCTTATTCAGGAATGTTTACCTTTTTACTTAAAGGAAGCACTTTATAGCTTCTCTTCGGCAGATCTGAATTGCCAGCATCACTACTCTTGTGCTTCGGAGCCATTATTAAGTAAAGTAAGAGTTACTGAATGCAAGCACTGGGATCCCATTACAGTCGATCTGATTGTGGAGATGGCTACTAAGTGACTAATGAGTGGGATGCTCTGGACAAAGGGATGATTCACGTCCAGGGTAGGAGGGAACAGGACATGGTGAGATTTCATCGTGCTACTTGGGTTGGCTTGTAAATGAATGGTTTATTTCTGGAATTTTCCATTTAATATTTTCGGACCAGAGTTGACCGCTGGTAGCTGAAACTGAGGAAATCGAAACCGCGAATAAGGGCGGGTTGGGGGGTGGTTGGTGGTGGTAGGGACTACTGTAAACGGACTGGCTGTGGGGAGAAGGCTTCAGTTCCCTACCTCATCAGCCTCTCTATAGGGCTGCTGACACTGAGACAGTTAACCTCCTACAGACTGAGAAATCCCAGAGAGAGGAGGAAGTTGCAATGCCTTTTATGACCCAGTCTCCAGTATTTGTAACATTACAGTTTAAATAGGTTCATGTTGATTTTCTTTATTCTCACACCCCGCCCCCCCGCCGCCGCCACTTCCCTCCCTTGGTGTCCATATGTTTGTTCCCCGCACCTGTGTTTCAGTTTCTGCCCTGAAAACCGGTTCATCTGTACCATTTTTCTAGGTTCCATATATATGCATAAATATATAATATTTGTTTTTCTCTTTCTGACTTACTTCACTCTGTACGACAGTCTCTAGATCCATCCACATCTCTACAAATGACCCAATTTTGTTCCTTTTTATGGATGAGTAATATTCCACTGTATATATGTACCACATCTTCTTTGTCCATTCATCTGTTGATGGGCATTTAGGTTGCTTCCATGACCTGGCTATTGTAAATAGTGCTGCAATGAACATTGGGGTGCATGTGTCTTTTTGAATTATGGTTTTCTCTGGGCATATGCCCAGAAGTGGGATTGCTGGGTCATATGGTAATTCTAGTTTTAGTTTTTTAAGGAACCTCCATACTGTTCTCCATAGTGGCTGTATCAATTTACATTCCTACCAACAGTGCAAGAGGGTTCCCTTTTCTCCACACCCTCTCCAGCATTTGTTGTTTGTAGATTTTCTGATGATGCCCATTCTAACTGGTGTGAGGTGATACCTCATTGTAGTTTTGATTTGCATTTCTCTAATAATTAGTGATGTTGAGCAACTTTTCATGTGCTTCTTGGCCATCTGTATGTCTTTTTTTTTTTTTTTTTGCGGTACGCAGGCCTCTCACTGTTGTGGCCCCTCCCATTGCGGAGCACAGGCTCTGGACGCACAGGCTCAGTGGCCATGGCTCACGGGCCTAGCCACTCCACAGCATGTGGGATCTTCCTGGCCTGGGGCACGAACCCGTGTCCCCTGCATCGGCAGGCAGACTCTCAACCACTGCGCCACCAGGGAAGCCCCATCTGTATGTCTCCTTTGGAGAAATGTCTATTTAGGTCTTCTGCCCATTTTTGGATTGGGTTGTTTGTCTTTTTGATATTGAGCTGCATGAGCTGTTTATATATTTTGGAGATTAATCCTTTGTCCGTTGATTCATTTGCAAATATTTTCTCCCACTCTGAGGGTTGTCTTTTTGTCTTATTTGTAGTTTCCTTTGCTGTGCAAAAACTTGTAAGTTTCATTAGGTCCCATTTGTTTATTTTTGTTTTATTTCCATTACTCTAGGAGGTGGATCAGAAAAGATCTTACTGTGATTTATGTCCAAGAGTGTTCTTCCTATGGTTTCCTCTAAGAGTTTTATAGTCTCAGGTCTTACATTTAGGTCTTTAATCCATTTTGAGTTTATTTTTGTGTATGGTGTTAGGCAACTGTAGCTGTCCAGTTCTCCCAGCCCCACATATTGAAGAGACGGTCTTTTCTCCATTGTATATCCTTGCCTCTTTGTCAAAGATTAGTTGACCATAGGTGCGTGAGTTTATCTCTGGGCTTTCTATCCTGTTCTGTTGATCTATCTTTCTGTTTTTGTACCAGTACCATATTGTCTTGATTACTGTAGCTCTGTAGTATAGTCTGAAGTCCGGGAGCCTAATTCCTCCAACTCTGCTTTTTTCCCTCAAGATTGATTTGGCTGTTCGGGGTCTTTTGTTTCTCCATACAAATTTGAAGATTTTTCGTTCTAGGTCTGTAAAAAATGCCATTGGTAATTTGATAGGCATTTCACTCAATCTGTAGATTGCTTTAGGTAGTATAGTCATTTTCACAATATTGACTCTTCCAATCCAAGAACATGGTACATCTCTCCATCTGTTTGTATCATCTTTAATTTCTTTCATCAGTGTCTTATAGTTTTCTGCACACAGGTCTTTTGTCTCCCTAGGTAGATTTATTCCTAGGTATTTTATTCTTTTTGTTGCAATGGTAAGTGAGGGTGTTTCCTTAATTTCTCTTTCAGATTTTTCATCATTAGTGTATAGGAATGCAGGAGATTTCTGTGCATTAATTTTGTATCCTGCAACTTTACCGAATTCATTGATTAGCTCTAGTAGTTTTCTGGTGGCATCTTTGGGATTCTCTATGTATAGTATCATGTCATCTGCAAACAGTGACAGTTATACTTCTTCTTTTCCAATTTGTGAATTTTCTTTTATTTCTTTTTCTTCTCTGATTACCATGTCTAGGGCTTCCAAAACTATGTTGAATAATAGTGGTGAGAGTGGACATCCTTGTCTCGTTCCTGATCTTAGAGGAAATGCTTTCAGTTTTTCACCATTGAGAATGATGTTTGCTGTGGGTTTGTCGTATATGGCCTTTATTATGTTGAGGTAGGTTCCCTCTATGCCCACTTTCTGGAGAGTTTTTATCATAAATGGGTGTTGAATTTTGTCAGAAACTTTTTCTGCATGTATTGAGATGATCATATGGTTTTATTCTTCAGTTTATTAATATGCTATATTACATTGATTGATTTGCATATATTGAAGAAACCTTGCATCCCTGGGATAAATCCCACTTGATCATGGTGTATGATCCATTTAATGTGTTGTTGGATTCTGTTTGCTAGTATTTTGTTGAGGATTTTTATATCTATATTCATTAGTGATATTGGTCTGAAATTTTCTTTTTTTGTAGTATTTTTCTCTGGTTTTGGTATCAGGGTGATGGTGGCCTTATAGAATGAGTTTGGGAGTGTTCCTTCCTCTGCAGTTTTTTGGAAGAGTTTGAGAAGGATGGGTGTTAGCTCTTTTCTAAATGTTTGATAGAATTGACCTGTGAAGCCATCTGGTCCTGGACTTTTGTTTGTTGGAAGAGTTTTAATCACAGTTTAAATTTCATTACTTGTGATTTGCTTGTTCATATTTTCCATTTCTTCCTCCTTCAGTCTTGGAAGGTTATACCTTTCTAAGACTTTGTCCGTTTCTTCCAGGTTGTCCATTTTATTGGCATAGAGTTGCTTGTAGTAGTCTCTTAGGATGCTTTGTATTTCTGCGGTGTCTGTTGTAACTTCTCCATTTTCATTTCTAATTTTATTGATTTGAGTCCTCTCCCTCTTGTTCTTGATGCATTTGTTTAATGGTTTATCAATTTTGTTTATCTTCTCAAAGAGCCAACTTTTAGTTTTATTGATCTTTGCTATTGTTTTCTTTGTTTCTATTTCATTTATTTCTGCTCTGATCTTTATGATTTCTTTCCTTCTACTAACTTTGGGTTTTGTTTGTTCTTCTTTGTCCAGTTCCTTTAGGTGTAAGGTTAGATTGTTTATTTGACATTTTTCTTGTTTCTTGAGGTAGGATTGTATTGCTATAAAGTTCCCTCTTAGAACTGCTTTTGCTGCATCCCGTAGGTTTTGGATCATCATGTTTTCATTGTCATTTGTCTCTAGGTATTTTTTGAGTTCCTCCTTGGTTTCTTCAGTGATCTCTTGATTATTTAGTAATGTATTGTTCTTCCTCCATGTGTTTGTGTTTTTTACATTTTTTTCCCTGTAATTGATTTCTAATCTTATAGCATTGTGGTCAGAAAAGATACTTGATATGATTCCAATTTTCTTAAATTTACTGAGGATTGATTTGTGACCCAAGATATGATCAACCCTGGCGAATGTTCCATGTGTACTTGAGAAGAAAGTGTATTGTGTTATTTTTGGATGGGTGTCCTATAAATATCAATTAAATGTATCTGGTCTATTGTGTCATTTAAATCTTGTGTTTCCTTATTAATTTTCTGTCTGGATGATGTGTCCATTGGTGTAAGTGAGGTGTTCAAGTCCCCCACTATTATTGTGTTACTGTTACTTTCCTCTTTTAGAGCTGTTAGTAGTTGCCTTATGTATTGAGGTGCTCCTGTGTTGGGTGCATATAGATTTATAATTGTTATATCTTCTTCTTGGATTGATCCCTTGATCATTATGTAGTGTCCTTCTTTGTCTCTTGTAATAGTCTTTATTTTAAAGTCTATTTTATCTGATATGAGTATAGCTACTCCAGCTTTCTTTTCATTTCCATTTGAATGGAATATCTTTTTCCATCCCCTCACTTTCAGTCTGTATGTGTCCCTAGCTGTGAAGTGGGTCTCTTGTAGACAGCATATATATGGGTCTTGTTTTTGTATCCATTCAGTGAGCCTGTGTCTTTTGGTTGGAGCTTTTAATCCATTCACATTTAAGGTAATTATTGATGTGTCTGTTCCTATTACCATTTTCTTAATTGTTTGGGGTTTGTTTTGTAGGTCCTTTTCTTCTCTTGTGTTTCCCACTTAGAAAAGTTCCTTTAGCATTTGTTGTAGAGCTGGTTTGGTGGTGCTGAATTCTCTTAGCTTTTGCTCGTCTGTAAAGCTTTTGATTTCTCCATCGAATCTGAATGAGATCCTTGCTGGGTAGAGTACTCTTGGTTGTAGTTTCTTCCCTTTCATCTCTTTGTCATGGCACTCCCTTCTGGCTTGTAGATTTTCTGCTGAGAAACGAGCTGTTAGCCTTATGGGAGTTCCCTTGTATGTTTTTTGTCGTTTTTCTTTTGCTGCTTTCAGTAATTTTTCTTTGTTTTTAATTTTTGCCGATTTGATTACTGTGTGTCTTGGCATGTTTCTCCTTGGGTTTATCCTGTATGGGACTCTCTGTGCTTCCTGGACTTGGGTGGCTATTTTCTTTCCCATGTTAGGGAAGTTTTTGACTCTAATCTCTTCAAATATTTTCTTGGGTCCTTTCTCTCTCTCTTCTCCCTCAGGGACCCCTATAATGTGAATGTTGGTGCATTTAATGTTGTCTCAGAGGTCTCTTAGGCTGTCTTCATTTCTTTTCATTCTTTTTTCTTTATTCTGTTCCTCAGCTGTGAATTCCACCATTCTGTCTTCCAGGTCACTTATCTGTTCTTTTGCCTCAGTTGTTCTGCTATTGATTCCTTCTAGTGTAGTTTTCATTTCAGTTATTGTATTGTTCATCTCTGTTTGTTTGTTCTTTAATTCTTCTAGGTCTTTGGTAAACATTTCTTGCATCTTCTCGATCTTTGCCTCCATTCTTTTTCTGATGTCCTGGATCATTTTCACTATCATTATTCTGAATTCTCTTTCTGGAAGATTGCCTATCTGCACTTCATTTAGTTGTTTTTCTGGGGTTTTATCTTGTTCCTTCATCTGCTACATAGCCCTCTGCCTTTTCATCTTGTCTGTCGTTCTGTGAATGTGGTTTTTGTTTCACAGGCTGCAGGATTGTATTTCTTCTTGCTTCTGCTGTCTGCCCTCTGGTGGATGAGGCTATCTAAGAGGCTTCTATGTTGATTTTAAAATGACTACATTTAAAATAGCTTCAGAGTTTCCAGTCTTGGTTAAAAGGTAATGATTTGTATATGTAGTCAGAAAGAGTTCTTAAAATATTTGTGTTTTTAGAAAAAATGCCAACTCTTTAGTCCACCTGCAGTTCAGTACTACGTATGATATAAAGATCTAACTTTAAAAAAAGATTTATTATTTATTTTATTTTATTTATTGTATTTATTTTTGGCTGCATTGGGTCTTAGTTGTGGCACATGGGATCTTTTGTTGCAGCGTGCGGGCTTCTTTCTAGTTGTGGCGTGTGAGTTTTCTCTTCTCTAGTTGTGGTGTTCAGGCTGCAGGGAACGTGGACTCTTTAGATGTTGTGCAAGGGTTCCAGAGCGTGTGGGCTCTGTGGTTTGTTGGCTTTAATGGAGACATCTGAACTCAGTAGTTGTGACACTTGGGCTTAGTTGCTCTGCGGCATGTGGGATCTTAGTTCCGTGACCAGGGATCAAACCCATGTCCCCTGGCATTGCAAGGTGGACTCTTTACCACTGGACCACCAGGGAATTCCAGTCTACTCTTTATTCTGAATTGAATTTGTGTCTTTATCACTAACTTCTATAACATGTAAATCCCCCCAATCTCAGTGGCTTAACATTATAAAAATTATTTCCTTTTTGCCAGAGTGTCCAATTTGGGTGTTTCTGGGTGGAAGCTCTCCTGGGTTGTTTCTTCCAACCAGTGATTCAAGAGCTCTGACTCCTTCTACCTATGGCCTCTCTGTCTTCAACATGAGGCTTCTAAGCCTGCCTAGGGAGTCATCGCTATTCCAGTTAGCCAGAAGAGGGAAAGTACGTAGAGAATCAGGCATGTAAGCTTGGAGGTGGTAAACAACATTTCCATGGTCATTTTATATGCCAGAGCTCAGATGCATGGCTACCCCTAACTACAAGGGAGGATGGGAAATATATTCTAGCTAGTGCCGTTGATCTGTTTGTCAGTTTCTATGCTGATGCCATGTTGTTTTGATTATAATGACTTTGTAGTATGTTCTGATATTTTTTAAAGAAAATCTCTTTCACTGGCTCTCTTTTTTTATTTTCCTTCACTTTTCTTGGGCATTATCTTTCCATATAAAATTTAAATCTATTTAAATCTATTTGATTCACTTATGAAAAGAAAATGAAATAACCATAAAAAACTGTCTGTTGAGATTTTAATTGAAAATGTATTCAACTTAATATTATTTGTACTTACAAATGGTGATATTCATATGCTATTAAGTCTTCCCAACCAAGAAAATGTATCTTTTTTTTTCTTTTTAGGTATTATTTTATGTGTTTTCTGAAGATTGGATTGTGAAAGAGACCGAAAAGGATCAGAAAGTTTCACGGCTGAGTTTTTTAAAATTGAAATATAGCTTACTTATTGTGAATAGGACAGATCTTAAACCCCTATCAATATACGGAACATGAGCATCACCTCAGAAGGTTCCCTTGTGCCTCTGTCGAATCCTTACTGCAAAGGTAAGAATTGTTCTGATTTTCAGCATCATAGAGTTAGTGGTGCTTATTCTTGAATTTTATGTAAGTGGAATGATCGTCTGTGTTGCTACAATTATCAGTTTGTTCCTTTCTATTACTGAGTAGTATCTCATTGTATGGATATACAACATTTGTTTATTCTTTCATATATTGAATGACATTTGGGTTGTTTCAGTTTGTTGCTATTATGTTTAAAGCTGCTATGGACATTCATGTACAAGTTTCTGTGTGGTCACATGTTTTTATTTCTCTCTAGAAAGTACTTAGGAGGGGAATTCCTGGGTCATAAGATGAGTATATGTTTAACTTTATAAGAAACTGGCAATTTCCCAAAGTATTTGTGTCATTTGTACTCCCACCAGCAGTGTCTTCTCCCTATTAACAGCTGTTGCATATATTCCATCCTTACCAACATTTGCTGTTGTCAATCTTTAACTGTAGCCATTTGAGTGGGTGTATAGTATTTCATGTACCAACTTTATTGCAGTATAATTTATGTACAGTAAAACACACATTTTCAAGTCTACAGTTCAGTGAAGTCTGACAAATATATACACCCATATAACTACCACCACAATTGAAATATAAAGAATATCCATTACCTCCAAATACAAAACATTCCTATTACCCCTTATATCCTTTTCCATTCAATCCTCACCTCTCCCCTGCCACTTCAGGCAACTGCTAATCTGCTTTTAATCACTGTAGATTTGTCATTTTAACAGTTTCACGTGAAAGGACATGAAGTATATACTCTTTTGTGTGTAGCTTCTTTCACTTAGCATAATGTTTGTGAGATTTATATATTGTGCAGAGTGGTAACATGTTCTGTTTTATTGCTGAATAGTATTCTATCGTATGAATATACCATGGTTCACCTGTTGATGAATATCTGGGTTGTTTCTGGCTATTTTGAATAAAACTGCTAGGAATATTTATGTGTAAGTCTTCGTATGAACATATGCTTCCATTTTTCTTGGACGAAAACCTAGAAGTGGAATTGCCGGATCACATAGTAAGTGCATGTTTAACTTCGTAAGAAACTGCCAAATGGTTACATCATTCAACATTTCCGACATTAATGTATTAGAGTTGCAATTGCTTCACACATTTGTCAACACTTAGGGTTACCAGTCTTTTTAATTTTAATCATTGTGATTGTCTAGTATCTTTTTTTTTAGTACCTTATCTCTGTTTTAATTTTTATTTCTTTGATGACTAATTAAGTTAACCACCTTGTGACTAATTGTTTAATATTTAAATGTGTTCTTTCATGAGGGGTCTTTTCAAATATTTTGCCCATTTTAAAAAAGTGGATTGCTACTTTTTTTGGCTGCGTTGGGTATTTGTTGCTGTGTGTGGGCTTTCTCTAGTTGTGGCGAGTGGGGTCTACTCTTCATTGCGGTGCGTGGGCTTCTCATTGTGGTGGCTTCTTGTTGCAGAGCACGGGCTCTAGGCATGCACGCTTCAGTAATTGTAGCACATGGGCTCAGTAGTTGTGGCTTGTGGGCTCTAGAGCGCAGGTTCAGTAGTTGTGGTGCCTGGGCTTAGTTGCTCCATGGCATGTGGGATCTTCCCCGACCAGGGCTCGAACCGGTGTCCCCTGCATTGGCAGGGGGGTTCTTAACCACTGCGCCACCAGGGAAGCCCAAGATTGACTTTTCATTTTCTTTACGTGTCTTTAGAAGAGCAGAACTTTTAAAATTTTGAGAAGTCCAGTTTTTTCAACTTTTTTTTATGGTTCATACTTTTTGTGTCCTATAAGAAATATGCCTGTGTTAGGTTTGCAATGATCTTTTGTTATGTTTATAATAAAAGTTTTTTAGTTTTAGCTTGTACATGGGATCTGTTTTCCATCTCTGTTTTTGTGTATCAAATGAGAGTGTGTTGAGATTCACTTTTTTTCCATATGAGTATTGATTTGTTCCAGTATCATTTATTGAAAAGATTTTTCTTTCCCCATTGAACTGCCCTTGCTGCAAGTCAGTTGACCATATAATGTGGGTCATGCTGATCTCTTTATTCTGATCCTTTAATCTATTTGTCCATTGTTATGTCAATACCATACTTTCTTGATTATTTTAGTTTTAAAGAAAGTCTTAAAATAAGCTAGTGTGAATTTTCCAACTTTATTCTTCTTTTGTAGCATTGTTTTGGCTATTTTAAGTCCTTTGCATTTCCATATAAAGTTTGTAGTCATCTCACTAATTTCTATTTTAAAGAAGACTGCCAAATTATTATTGGGATTTTCCAGTTTTCTTAAGGCTAATATATAATAAGTTGATTGTATATTGGCCCTGTATATTGCAACCTTACTAAACTCACTTACTAGTTTTAATATTTTTATTGTAGATTCCTTAGGGTTTCCTTTGTAGACAATAATGTCATCTGTGACTAAAGATAATTTTATTCCTTCTTCTCAATTTTGTGCATTTTATTTTATTGCCTTATTACACTGGCTAAGACCTCCAATGAAATGTTAAGTAGAATATAGTGAGAGTGGACAATTTAATTTTTTTCTCTATCTTTAGGAGAAAAGCTTCAATAGTTCACAAATATGTATAATGTTACCTGTAAGTTTTTCATAGATATCCTTTTATCGAATTGAGGAAGTTCTCTTCTAGTTTACTATGAGTTTTTATCATTAATGGATGTTGAATTTTGTTAAGTGCTTTTCTTGTAGTTACCACTGGAAAAAAAGAAATCATCAGGACCAGATATATTTACCACTGAGTTTTATCTAGCCTTAAAGAACAGATGATTTTTGTGTTATTTAAACTTTTCCAAGCCTTAGAAAAAGCTTGATATCTCTCCAATTCATATTCTAAATCCAGTGTAACTTTCATACTAAGCCATTACATTCTCTGGAATGTACACCTAGGAGTGGAAATGTTGGGTTGTATTGTAACTGTACGTTTAAGTATTTGAGGAACTGCCAAATTGTTTTCCAAAGTGTCTACACCATTTTAAATTTCCATCAACAATGTATGAAGGTTCCAGTTTCTTGACATCCTCATCAACACATATTATTGTCTTTTTTATTATAGCCATTCTAGTTGGTATGAAATGGTATCTCACTGTGGTTTTAATTTGCATTCCTCTAATTACTAATCATGTTGATCATGGTTTCAGTGCTGATTGGCCATTTGTATATCTTCTTTTATATCAAGTTGTCCCAGAACCATTTCTTGAAAAGACTATTCTTTTCCCCACTGAAATTTCTTGGCATCCTTGTCAGAAATCAGCTGCCTTCAAATATGTGGGTTTCTTTCTGGACTCTCAGTTTTATTCCACCGATCCATATGCCTATGCTTTTTTCAGAGCAACATGGTTTTGTTTATTTTAGCTTTGTAGTAAGTTTTGAAATCATGATATGCAAGTCTTTCAACTTTAATTTGCAAACAAGATTGTTTTGACTATTCTGGGTTCCTGCATTTCCATATGAATCTCACTTGTGAAGAAAAACAGGTGGGGTTTTGATAGGGATTGCACTGAGTTTGTAGAACAACTTGGGTAGTATGGTCATCTGAACAAAATTAAGTCTTCCAGTCTGTGAACATTGATGTCTTTCTGCTTTCCTAGGTATTAATTTCTTTCAACATGTATAAATATTACACTTATTTTGTTAAATTTATTCCTGACTTTAATTCTTTTGTAGATGCTGTTGTAAATGAAATTGTTTTATTAATTTTATTTTGGGGTTGTTCATTGTTAGCCTATAAAAATACAATTGATCTTTATATGTTGATCTTGTAACCTGCAACTTTGCAGAACTCATTGATTAGCTCTAATAGTGTTTTGTGGATTTCTTAGGATTTTCTACATATATCATATCACTTACAAATGGAGATAGTTTTACTTCTTCCTTTACAATTTGGATGGTTTTTATTTATTAACCTTGCCTAATTGCCCTGTCTACAACCTCTGGAACAATGCTGAATAGACGTGGTAAGACTAGACATCCTTGTCTTGTTTCTGATCTTATGAAATAAACTTTCCATATTTCACCATTGTTTCACCAGTGTTAGCTGTGAGTTTTAAAAATTTATTTTATTAATTTATTTTTGGCTGCATTGGGTCTTTGTTGCTGTGCGTGGGCTTTCTCTAGTTGCAGTGTGTGGGGGCTACTCTTCATTGTGGTGTGCGGGCTTCAGTAGTTGTGGCTTACGGGCTCTAGAGTGCAGGTTGTGGTGCACGGGCTTAGTTGCTCCGTGGCATGTGGGATCTTCCCCGACCAGGGCTCGAACTTGTGTCCCCTGCATTGGCAGGCAGATTCTTAACCACTGCGCCACCAGGGAAGCCCTAGCTGTGAGTTTTTGTCGACGCCCTTATCAGATTGAGAAAACTCTCTGCTATTCCTAGTTTGTTGAGTGATTTTATAATGGAAGGGTGTTGGGTTTTGTCAAATGCTTTTTCTATGTTGATATTATCATGTGATTTTTGTCTTACTAATCTGGTGTTTACATTGATTTTTGTATGTTGAACCAATCTTATATTTCTGGGATAAATTCTACTTGCTTATTGTTTTAAGATGTGGGTTTTATTATTATTCAGAGGTGGTGAGGCCAAAAGATCAGGAGACAGTTGCCATCAAAAAGATAGTTTATTGCTCACAGTTTCCAAGAAGAGGGACATGTTATGCCGTGTGGGGTGGAAGGGGCACATGGAGGAAGCACCGTGGTCAGTCAGGAGATAGAAGGAGGGAGGGAAAAATGTAGGCAAGTATCTTTATTGTGGTTTCCATGGGAAGAAAAGGGGAAAGCAGGATAAGCACATTTAGGGCTGGCTAGTTTGAATAATTTCAGTGGGCTCTGGGCTGTAGGTGCTGTCTCTAGTTGTCTGGTACCTGGCTAGGGATGTTTGGGGTAGAGGAATAGTGGCACAGACTGTGAGAACCCTGTGAGAGATTGATGAAGGAGGTAGTTGAGGCAGGGCTCTGAATTGGTTGGTTTACATTTGAGAAGAGCAGGAAGAGATGAGTTGTTTACTGTCTCTAGGATTTGGCCAGCCCTGGGAGGTACAGAGCCAGCAAGGCCTCAGATTTCAAAGCATCAGGATAAAAAGACATGCTTAGCATAGTCATGGTATATAATTCTTTTGCTATGTTGCTGGATTCAGTTTGCTGGATTTGTTAAGGATTTTTGCGTCTATATTCATAGGGGAGATTGGTCTGTGGTCTTCCATCTCTTGTGAAATCTCTGATTTTGGTATCCAGGTAATCCTGGCCTCATAAAATAAGTTGAGAAGTGTTCCCTCTTCTATGTTTTGGAAAAATTTGTAAAGTATTAGTGTTAATTAATCTTTAAAAGTTTAGTAGGATTCTGCAGTGAAGCCAGCTGACCCTGGGCTTTTATTTCTGGTGCGTTTTTTGATTACTAACTTAATCTCCTTATTTGTTAAAGGTCAATTCAGACTTTCTTTCTTCTTGAGTCAGTTTTGATATTTTGTGTCTTTCTTGGAATTTATCCTTTTCATCTAGGTTCTCTAATTTGTTGGCATAAAATGTATACATTTTGTTATAAACAGGAGGTACAACTTTTCCTCAACACACCACTTCATAAAATGAAGCAAAACCACATGAAAGTCCATGTTAAAGTACCTGGGGTGTCATCTCAAAATAAATCCTCCTGTTTGGAGAGACAGAAATAAAGATATTAAATTATCATAGTTGATCTGTTCTTTAAGGATCCTTTGGTTATCAGAAACCCACCAAAACTGGCACAAGTGAAAAGATGAGTTATTGTAAGAATGACAGTACATTAAAATGGAAATTTCAAACACTAGAGGATATAAACGTTTGCGGTGTTGAAGATTAAGGAGATAGAATTTGTGAAAAGTATTTCTTAGAGTTGTGCTGTGTGCTTTCTCCCTCCCTTCCTTCAGAGGATAGAGGTTTGTGGTGTCTGGTTCTCCCTTCAAACCTAAGAAAGGTGATTTCAACAGGATTAACTGAAAGAGCAGATGGAGCTCACTGAGCATTGGTGTCTGACCTGATGTGCCAGAGGGGACTGAGAGGAGCTTGCTTTGGGGTTAGGCTGCACTCCTCAAATTTTCCAGGGCAAAGATGCCCAGGTGCTTCCTGAGGATCACAGGTGGACCATATGCATCAGAGAGGCAATGGGATGTTGGATTATGTTCTTTCAGTAGGGGCATCAGAATGGGTGATTGGATGGCAGCAGATAGAGGCTGAAGGTGGATGGCAGGATACTTGGGGACTGTGGAAGAAATAATGGTGTCATCCTATTGAAAGATACATTCATCTGAGTTAGAGGAACTTCCAGAAGAGATGTCTGGCAATGGACTTCTTAAAGAACCCATACAAGCAATGCAGACATATATCAGGCTTCCAGAGGGGGAGAAACCTGCTTTTGACAGTGATAGGTAAGAACCTTCTTTTCCTTTCCCTCTCCATCCTCTCACTGACCACTCCCTTAGCCCTTTAGGAACCAGAAAGTAGCCAGTGAGTAGAAGAGGAAATGGTGAGAACTGATGAAAAGGCTAGTATTATACATTTCCCTGGGTGAAAGTTCCTACCTGGAGGGAAGGAATTGTCAACTGTGAAGGGTCTGAGAGTTTCCCCTACTTGCAGTTTAGCCTGCTATAGTTTCATGGATGCTGGTAGAAGACAAAAGACTACTGGGCCAGAGACCAAGAATAGTTTTTTACTCACAACAATGGTATTTTTTTTTTTTCCTGCGGTACGCGGACTTCTCACTGTTGTGGCCTCTCCCGTTGCGGAGCACAGGCTCCGGACGTGCAGGCTCAGCAGCCATGGCTCACGGGCCCAGCTGCTCCGCGGCATGTGGGATCTTCCCGGACCGGGGCACGAACCCGCGTCCCCTGCATCGGCAGGTGGACTCTCAACCACTGCGCCACCAGGCAAGCCTGGAAGTAGCTATAACTTTGAGGGAAATTGGAAGCTTTGCTCCTAGCATTGAACTGGACATTATAAATAACAAGATCAAGACTATTCTTCACTATTTAGATTGATCGTCAGGTGTTATGTTGTATGAGCAGAAAAGAAATTTCAAACAGAGGTAGGGAAAAAACTCTCCTACCCCAACTAAAATGTAAGGAGGAAAGAGGAGGAAAAAAATTCAAGTTGCTTTGATTAATATCCCCTTTTTATAAGAACATGATGCAAAACCCTAAAGTCATCTATGGCCTACTAATCTGGAAACAAAGTATAGCTAAACTTTCTGCAAACTGGAAAGGAGAATTACGATGTCAGAATTAAGTAAATTCTGTCTCTCTCTTTGATTTTGTTTTCTTTCTGTTTGGTCTCTCACCTCTGATTTCTCTGCTTGTCTGTTTATTTTACTTCCTGTGGATCAACTTCCTCTTCTTACTCAGATCTCCCATAATCTCAGCGTGTGAGCGGCTCTAACTTGCCATTGCCCCAACTCTGGCTTTGCCTCTGCGTGAGTGTTAGTGCTAAATCCCAGTACCATTTGTCAATAGTCATTTTGCTTTTGGTTCAAATTCTTGAGAGAGGGAATCATATAGTTATTGTTCAACCAACAGATTAACTTCCCTTAGTCCAGTAAGTGAAGTGGTCCAATAATCTGGAGGTGGGGCTGGGACTGGCATCTGGTGAGGGTCAGAGGCAATATAATAAGTCCATAGCAGCTACAAACATGGGTATATTCTGAGAAAAGGTAGCTGAGGGAGGGGCAAGTGCCCCCAAATACATTTCTAAATCCTGACTTGAATATGAGCTGAATTCAGAATTTCCAGGTATGATACATAGAATTTTAAATAAAAAGTCTGACTTATTTTTTGGTAATTTCTATAAAATTTCAAGGAAATTGTAATTGAATTCTGTAAATACCTGGTTTGGTCCTAAGAGTTTGGTGAGTAGGGCTGGGTCAGGTCAAACCCATTCTATTCACAGACAACCCAAAGTACATGTTCAACTGATGGGAGTTATGTCATCCTGCTGACAAAGAGCAAATGCCTAAAGTAAGTGAGAGGGACAGTTAGTCATCATCCCTAAAATGCATGCCAAGGACATTTTTCAAGGTAGTTTGCTTATTGTGGACAAATCTAATGGAATTATGCTGTTAATGTTATTTCTTTAACAATTTAAATGACTCTAAAAGATAAGAAACAAGGAAAGACAGGCATATTTTTGTTCCTGGATAAGAACTGAAAATTTGGGGTAAGACTAAATCCTCTTATTAGCAAAAGCAATTTTTTTTTTCGGTATGCGGGCCTCTCACTGCCGTGGCCTCCCCCGTTGCGGAGCACAGGCTCCGGACGCGCAGGCCCAGCGGCCACGGCTCACGGGCCCAGCCGCTCCACGGCACATGGGATCCTCCCTGCATCGACAGGCGGACTCCCAACCACCGCGCCACCAGGGAAGCCCTGCAATTTTTATTAGCACACATGACTGTTGGCTTATGGAGGACTGTGGGTTTTTTAAAGTAACACAAAGCAATGATTCTTTTCTTTTTTTTTTATTCAAACAGAAAGTCACAAAAATTATAATCATCCTCATCAGTTCACTCAGTCCCATGTAATTAATTTTTTTCATCTTGATCTTTTGTTAGCACTTTTATGAGTCCATCAGTTTTCCATTAGAGTTCTGAAAATGCTTATTCGTTCAGTTCAGCAGTATAGTCAGTTACCAGAAACCTGTACTTGTCAGATTCTTTTCCCTGAATTCCTTGAAGATGAAACCCTTTTATAGGAACATATTTGCAAAAGCATCAGAGTACACCCAGAACTGTCTGTAAATGACAAAAGACTTAAAAATGACCACGGTTAAAGATTTGGTGAAAGTTCATAATAATGCAATTGACAAGGAAATTTAGTTATTTCTGAAATATACATTTTAAAGTAATAACTAGAATTATGACTTATAACATTATACCAGAACATATAAGATTTTTAGATATTTCATGTAATGTCTGAAACATTTATATTAACATATTTCCATAGAAATAATCCAATGAAAGTTTAGTATTAGTAGTTTGTTTTTTTATATTGCAGGTTCTTATTAGTCATCAATTTTGTACACATCAGTGTATACATGTCAATCCCAATCGACCAATTCAGCACACCACCATCCCCACCCGACCGCGGTTTCCTGCCCTTGGTGTCCATACATCTGTTTTCTACATCTGTGTCTCAAATTCTGCCCTGCAAACTGGCTCATCTGTACCATTTTTCTAGGTTCCACATACATGCGTTAATATACGATATTTGTTTTTCTTTTTCTGATTTACTTCACTCTGTATGACAGTCTCTAGATCCATCCACATCTCAACAAATGACTCAATTTTGTTCCTTTTTATGGCTGAGTAATAGTCCACTGTATATATGTACCACATCTTCTTTATCCATTCGTCTGTTGATGGGCATTTAGGTTGCTTCCATGACCTGGCTATTGTAAATAGTGCTGCAATGAACATTGGGGTGCATGTGTCTTTTTGAATTATGGTTTTCTCTGGGTATCTGCCCAGTAGTGGGATTGCTGGATCATATGGTAAATCTAGTTTTAGTTTTTAAAGGAACCTCCATACTATTCTCCATAGTGGCTGTATCAATTTATGTACCCACCAACAGTGCTAGAGGGTTCCCTTTTCTCCACACCCTCTCCAGCATTTGTTGTTTGTAGATTTTCTGATGATGCCCATTCTAACTGGTGTGAGGTGATACCCTATTGTAGTTTTGATTTGCATTTCTCTAATAATTAGTGATGTTGAGCAGCTTTTCATGTGCTTCTTGGCCATCTGTATGTCTTCTTTGGAGAAATGTTTTTAGGTCTTCTGCCCATTTTTGGACTGGGTTGTTTGTTTCTTTCATATTGGGCTGCATGAGCTGTTTATATATTTTGGAGATTAATCCTTTGTCCGTTGGCAAATATTTTCTCCCATTCTGAGGGTTGTCTTTTTGTCTTGTTTATGGTTTCCTTTGCTGTGCAAAAGCTTCGAAGTTTCATTAGGTCCCATTTGTTTATTTTTGTTTTTATTTCCATTACTCTAGGAGATGGATCAAAAAAGATCTTGCTGTGATTTGTGTCAAAGAGTGTTCTTCCTATGTTTTCCTCTAAGAGTTTTATAGTGTCTGGTCTTACATTTAGGTCTTGAATCCATTTTGAGTTTATTTTTGTGTATGGTGTTAGGGAGTGTTCTAATTTCATTCTTTTGCATGTAGCTGTCCAGTTTTCCCAGCACCACTTATTGAAGAGACTGTCTTTTCTCCATTGTATATCTTTGCCTCCTTTGTCATAGATTAGTTGACCATAGGTGCGTGGGTTTATCTCTGGGCTTTCTATCTTGTTCCATTGATCTATGTTTCTGTTTTTGTGCCAGTACCATATTGTCTTGATTGCTGTAGGTTTGTAGTATAATCTGAAGTCAGGGAGTCTGATTCCTCCAGCTCTGTTTTTTTCCCTCAAGACTGCTTTGGCTATTCGGGGTCTTTTGTGTCTCCATACAAATTTTAAGATTTTTCGTTCTAGGTCTGTAAAAAATGCCATTGGTAATTTGATAGGGATTGCACTCAATCTGTAGATTGCTTTGGGTAGTATAGTCATTTTCACAGTATTGATTCTTCCAATCCAAGAACATGATACATCTCTCCATCTGTTTGTATCATCTTTAATTTCTTTCATCAGTGTCTTATAGTTTTCTGCATACAGGTCTTTTGTCTCCCTAGGTAGGTTTATTCCTAGGTATTTTATTCTTTTTGTTGCAATGGCAAATGGGAGTGTTTCCATAATTTCTCTTTCCGAGTTTTCATCATTAGTGTATAGGAATGCAACATATTCCTACGCATTAATTTTGTATCCTGTAACTTTACCAAATTCATTGATTAGCCCTAGTAGATTTCTGGTGACATTTTTAGGATTCTCTATGTATAGTATTAAGTCATTTGCAGACAGTGACAGTTTTTTTTTTTAAACACACACACACACTGTATTTTATTTTTACAAGAGATAAATAAACTGACAGTATGCATTGTAAATGGATGACCACAACAAAAACAACGATTGCAATTACCAAACACAAAACACATTCATACTATCTCATGATATTGACATTCAGTCCAGTAATCCTCCAAAACAGTGACAGTTTTACTTCTTCTTTTCCAATTTGTATTCCTTTTATTTCTTTTCCTCCTCTGATTGCGGTGGCTAGGACTTCCAAAACTATGTTGAATAATAGTGGTGAGAGTGGACATCCTTGTCTCATTCCTGATCTTAGAGGAAATGTTTTCAGTTTTTCACCATTGAGAATGATGTTTGCTGTGGATTTGTCATATATGGCCTTTATCATGTTGAGGTAGGTTCCCTCTCTGCCCACTTTCTGGAGAGTTTTTACCATAAATGGGTGTTGAATTTTGTCAAAAGCTTTTTCTGCATCTATTGAGATGATCATATGGTTTTTGTTCTTCAATTTTTTACTATGGTGTATCATATTGATTGATTTGCGTATATTAAAGAATCCTTGCATCCCTGGGATAAATCTGACTTGATCATGGTGTATGATCCATTTAATGTGTTGTTGGATTCTGTTTGGTAATATTTTGTTGAGGATTTTTGCATCTATATTCATGAGTGATAATTGGTCTGTAGTTTTCTTTTTTTGTAGTATCTTTGTCTGGTTTTGGTATCAGGGTGATGGTGACCTCATAGAATGAGTTTGGGAGTGTTCCTTCCTTGGCAATTTTTTGGAAGAGTTTGAGAAGGATGGGTGTTAGCTCTTCTCTCAATGTTTGATAGAATTCACCTGTGCAGCCATCGGGTCCTGGACTCTTGTTTGTTGGAATTTTTTTTTTTTTTTTTTTTTTTGCGGTACGTGGGCCTCTCACTGTTGTGGCCTCTCCCATTGAGGACCACAGGCTCCGGACGCGCAGGCTCAGTGTCCATGGCTCATGGGCCCAGCCACCCTGCGGCATGTGGGATCTTCCCGGACTGGGGCACGAACCCGTGTCCCCTGCATTGGCAGGCAGATTCTCAACCACTGCGCCACCAGGGAAGCCCTGTTGGAAGATTTTTAATCACAGTTTCAATTTCATTACCTGTGATTGGTCTGTTCATATTTTCTGTTTCTTCCTGGTTCAGTCTTGGAAGGTTATACCTTTCTAAGACTTTGTCCATTTCTTCCAGGTTGTCCATTTTATTGGCATAGAGTTGCTTGTAGTAGTCTCTTAGGATGCTTTGTATTTCTGTGGTGTCTGCTGTAACTTCTCCTTTTTCATTTCTAATTTTATTGATTTGAGTCCTCTCCCTCTTTTTCTCGATGAGTCTGGCTAATGATTTATCAATTTTGTTTATCTTCTCAAAGAACCAGCTTTTAGTTTTATTGATCTTTGCTATTGTTTTCTTTGTTTCTATTTCATTTATTTCTGCTCTGATCTTTATGATTTCTTTCCTTCTGCTAACTTTGGGTTTTGTTTGTTCTTTCTCTAGTTGCTTTAGGTGTAACGTTAGATTGTTTACTTGAGATTTTTCTTGTTTCTTGAGGTAGGCTTGTATAGCTATAAACTTCCCTCTTAGAACTGCTTTTGCTGCATCCCATAGGTTTTGGGTCGTCGTGTTTTTGTTGTCATTTGTCTCTAGGTCGTTTTTGATTTCCTCTTTGATTTCTTCAGTGATCTCTTGGTTATTTAGTAGCGTATTGTTTAGCCTCCATGTGTTTGTGTTTTTTATGTTTTTTTCCCTGTAATTCATTTCTAATCTCATAGTGTTGTGGTTGGAAAAGATGCTTGATATGATTGCAATTTTCTTAAATTTACTGAGGCTTGATTTGTGACCCAAGATGTGATCTATCCTGGAGAATGTTCCATGCGCACTTGAGAAGAAAGTGTAATCTGCTGTTTTTGGATGGAATGTCCTATAAATATGAATTAAATCTATCTGATCTATTGTGTCATTTAAAGCTTCTGTTTCCTTATTTATTTTCATTTTGGATGATCTGACCATTGGTGTAAGTGAGGTGTTAATGTCCCCCACTATTATTGTGTTACTGTCGATTTCCTCTTTTATAGCTGTTAGCAGTTGCCTTATGTATTGAGGTGCTCCTGTGTTGGGTGCATATAGATTTATAATTGTTACATCTTCTTCTTGGATTGAGCCTTTGATCATTATGTAGTGTCCTCCCTTGTCTCTTGTAACATTCTTTATTTTAAAGTCTATTTTTTTTTTATGTACGCTGGCCTCTCACTGTTATGGCCTCTCCCATTGCAGAGCACAGGCTCCGGATGCGCAGGCTCAGTGGCCATGGCTCATGGGCCCAGCCACTCTGCGGCACATGGAATCTTCCCGGACCGGGGCATGAGCCCGTGTCCCCTGCATCAGCAGGCAGACTCTCAACCACTGCACCACCAGGGAAGCCCTAAAGTCTATTTTTTCTGATATGGGTATAGCTACTCCAGCTTTCTTTTGATTTCAATTTGCATGGAGTATCTTTTTCCATCCCCTCACTTTCAGTCTGTATGTGTCCCTAGGTCTGAAGTGGGTCTCTTGTAGACAGCATATATATGGGTCTTGTTTTTGTATCCATTCAGCGAGCCTTTGCCTTTTGGTTAGAGCATTTAATCCCTTCACATTTAAGGTAATTATTGATATGTATGCTCCTATTACCATTTTCTTAATTGTTTTGAGTTTGTTTTTGTAGGTCCTTTTCTTCTCTTGTGTTTCCCACTTTGAAAATTTCCTTTAGCATTTGTTGTAGAGCTGGTTTGGTGGTGTTGAATTCCCTTAGCTTTTGCTTGTCTGTAAAGCTTTTGATTTCTCCATCGAATCTGAATGAGATCCTTGCTGGGTAGAGTAATCTTGGTTGTAGTTTCTTCCCTTTCATCACTCTAAGTATATCATGCCACTCCCTTCTGGCCTGTAGAGTTTCTGCTGAGAAATCAGCTGTTAACATACAAGGGAACTCCCTTAAGGTTATTTGTCATTTTTCCCTTGCTGCTTTCAATAATTTTTCTTTGTCTAATTTTTGCCAATTTGATTACTATGTGTCTCGGTGTGTTTCTCATTTGAGTTTTTCCTGTATGGGACTCGCTGCACTTCCTGGACTTGAGTGGCTATTTCCTTTCCCATGTTAGGGAAGTTTTCGACTATAATCTCTTCAAATATTTTCTCGGGTCCTTTCCCTCTCTCTTCTCCTTCTGGGACCCCTATGATGCAAATGTTGTTGTGTTTAATGTCATCCCAGAGGTCTCTTAGGCTGTCTTCATTTCTTTTCATTCTTTTCTCTTTATTCTCTTTTGCAGCAGTGAATTCCACCATTCTGTCTTCCAGGTCACTTATCTGTTCTTCTGACTCAGTTATTCTGCTATTGATTCCTTCTAGTGTAGTTTTCATTTCAGTTATTGTATTGTTCATCTCTGTTTGTTTGTTCTTTAATTCTTCTAGGTCTTGGTAAACATTTCTTGCATCTTCTCGATCTTTGCCTCCATTCTTTTTCTGATGTCCTGGATCATCTTCACTATCATTATTCTGAATTCTTTTTCTGGAAGGTTGCCTATCTCCACTTCATTTAGTTTTTTTGGGGGTTTTATCTTGTTCCTTCATCTGGTATATAGCCCTTTGCCTTTTCATCTTTTCTATCTTTCTGTGAATGTGGGTTTTGTTCCACAGGTTGCAGGATTGTAGTTCTTCTTGCTTCTGCTGTCTGTCCTCTGGTGGATGAGGCTATCTAAGAGGCTTGATGGGAGTGACTGGTGGTGGGTAGAGCTGACTGTTGCTCTGGTGGGCAGAGCTCAGTAAAACTTTAATCCACTTGACTGTTGCTGGGTGGGGCTGGGTTCCCTCCCTGTTGGTTGTTTCACCTGAGTCGACCTAACACTGGAGCCTACCTGGGCTCTTTGGTGGGGCTCATGACAGACTCTGGGAGGTCTCACGCCAAGGAGTACTTCCCAGAACTTCTGCTGCCAGTGTCCTTGTCCCCACGGTGAAACAGAGCCACCCTCTGCCTCTGCAGGAGACCCTCCAACACTAGCAGGTAGGTCTGGTTCAGTCTCCCCTGGGGTCACTGCTCCTTCCCCTGGGTCCCGATGTGCACACTACTTTGTGTGTGCCCTCCGAGAGTGGAGTCTCTGTTTCCCCCAGTCCTGTCGAAGTACTGCAATCAATTCCCACTAGACTTTAAAGTCTGATTCTCTAGGAATTCCTCCTCCCGTTGCTGGACCCCCAGGTTGGGAAGCCTGACGTGGGGCTCAGAACCTGCACTCCAGTGTGTGGACTTCTGTGGTATAGTGTTTGCCAGTCTGTGAGTCACACACCCACCAGTTATGGGGTTTGATTTTACTGTGATTGCGCCCCTCCTACCGTCTCATTGTGGCTTCTCCTTTGTCTTTGGATGTGGGGTATCGTTTCTGGTGAGTTGCAGTGTCTTCCTGTCGATGACTGTCCCAGCAATGATTCTTTTGAACAGAACTAGGAGTAAAGAGCACTAAGGGTGAAGTAAGAAAATGAGACAGGGTGTCAATTTTGCTAATTCTTTAAAAAACTCTTTTTCCTTCTGTTTGTTATTCTCATCTAGTTCTCTATTTTATGTTGTAACAAATCAACCTTGCAGATTGTTTTAAAAGAAATGAGCTTTGAAAAGATGCCTTCTTCTCTGGTCTCATTTTAAGGGTCACTTACGAGAAAGCTGCTTCAGGCCATCTTCCATTTTCATGTAGATTTGCTAGCTATTTTTTTTTTTTGGCCCAGAAGAAGATTTTTTTCTCTGTCCTAAGGCTGACTTTGAAAAGGAAGCTAATCATATAAGTGAAAATAGTCAATTATAGTCATTGGCTAAATCCAATATATTGTTGGTTTCCCCATCAGCCTGGCTCTAAGACCTCAGATCAAGGGCAGAGATGCTTAAGGGATTTTGCCTGGCTCTGGTGTGTGTGTGTGTGTGTGTGTGTGTGTGTGTGTGTGTGTGTGTGTGTGTACTGAGAAGCAGACTTAGAAAAATTGCAGAATGATGAACAATACTCCAAATGTAGAATTTTATTTGTAAACAAACAAACAAACAAAATAAAGACAATAAAGGGTGGATTTATATAGTTAAAATATGCTGAATTGTAAGTCAGTCCAATAATACGAAATGGTACGACCAGTAGAAAATTTTAGCAGTTTCTTAAAAAGTTAAACATACACCTGTCATATAATCCAACCAGTCAACTCCCAGGTGTCTACCTTAGAGAAATGAAAACATATGTCTACACCTACACTGGTATGTGAATGTTCCTAACAATACTATTGAAAATAGTCCTAAACTGGTAACAGCTGAATGTCCATCAACTGGTAAATGGATCAACAAAATGTAGGTAAACCTATTTAATGGAATACTGTTCAGCCATAAAAATACTTGCGACCACATGCATGATCTCAAAAACAGCATGCTAAAATAAATGCACCAGGTACAAAAGACGACTTATGGTATGTCTTAGTCTGTTTGGGCTGCTATAACAAAATACCAGAGACTGCGTGGCTTATAACCAACAGAAATGTATTTCTTTCGGTCTGGAGGCTGGGAAGTCCAAGATGAGAGTGCCACCATGGCCAGGCCCTGAGTTGCAGACTGCCGACCTCTTGTATCCTCACATGGTGGAAGGGGGTCAGGGAGCTCTCTGGAGACTCTCTTATAAGGGCACTTATCTCATTATAAAGGCGCTTAGCCTCCTGATAACTCAAGCAGTCATTTAATTTACTTGTTTGTTTGCTTGTTTTTCTTGGCTTTTTCACCATCACTGAAGTCAATTTTGCAGTAAGGCTAGCATCTCATATGTTACATTTTTCAGAGCACATGGAAAGAAAGGCTGAGAAATATCTCTTTACTGATGTAAGGAATAGGGAGAGCTTATTTATTCATTTACTCATATTTTTGGCCACTAAATTATTCATTCTTATTCGGAATGTTTGTGCTTAAAATCTGAACTATTTCACATAGTTTCTTTTTATACTTTTGGGTATATTGCCCTTTTGCTTTCTGATGTTTTTGGAATCATATTCTACCCTATCTCTACTTCTAGATAGATCTGTATTTCATTTTGGAAGTTAAAAAAAAACTATAACAGGGCTTCCCTGGTGGTGCAGTGGTTGAGAGTCTGCCTGCCAATGCAGGGGACACGGGTTCGTGTCCCAGTCCGGGAAGATCCCACATGCCGCGGAACGGCTGGTCCCGTGAGCCATGGCCGCTGAGCCTGCGCATCCGGAGCCTGTGCTCCGCAACGGGAGAGGCCACAACAGTGCGAGGCCCACGTACCACAAAAAAACCACAAAAAACAAAAAAAAACCCCATAACCTTCTAAAATTGAGGTATTTATTTTGGCCTTATCACCCTCACTTGAAGAAAAATGACAGCCACATCTCAAATTCTAGATTTATTTATAGGTGAGGTAAATTTTGGGCACAGAATTCAAATCCAAATCTGTGCGACTCAAATCTTGTGTTCTTTCCAACCCTCTTAGGCATACTATAAGTATTTAGAAATAAAAACAAATTGATTTATCTCAGAAAAGTTTTAAGCTACATGGATAGAAACAAATAATTTTTTCCAACTAATGAGAAAATTTAATTCACCATTTTATTATAGTCACTAAGGGTCCTGTTTGGCCAATTATTGTACAAAACCCACAGACAAACTACACCTTCAGTAATGAGCAAGGCTATGATTTTGGAGTCAGAACACGTTATCAACAAAAGAGCAGTCTGAATGGAGGAAACATACACTAGCATCTCAAAGCACCTATACTAGATTTAACTGAAAAAGAAATACAATGAGAAATTTGGGGATAATTTTTCTCAAATGATTAATCATAACAGCTCATATGTATCAAGCACCTATATGTGGCAGACACTCTGTTTGGCCAGGTACGTGGAGGGTCTTGTTTAATCCTCAATTGAACCTTATGTGTTAAGAACACTCTTCAGGGCTTCCCTGGTGGTGCAGTGGTTGAGAGTCCTCCTGCCGATGCAGGGGACATGGGTTAGTGCCCAGGTCCGGGAAGATCCCACATGCTGCGGGGTGGCTGGGCCCGTGAGCCATGGCCACTGAGACTGTGCGTCCGGAGCCTGTGCTCCGCAATGGGAGAGGCCACAACAGTGAGAGGCCTGCGTACCGCAAAAAAAAAAAAAAGAACACTCTTCATCATCAAGACCCCATTTTACAGGTGGGAAAACTGGAACTTCCTAGTAGAATCTCACCTGATGACATGCACTGGTACATAGTGTGGGACCAGGGATTGACATCAGAACCTGCTCTGTCAATCAAAAATTTACTCTAGGAATCTACTGGCAACAGAGTCAACTAATGTATTATTTACTCTTCAAATAAGATTATTTTTTTCCGTACTGAGAATTGTTACCAACACTGTAGCTCCAGGACACACGCCTAAGATGAAATAAAAATGTCTTGGTTTAATGAACACTTGTCCCTATCCACTTTTTTTTTTCCCAACTGAAATTGGAGGACTGGTGCATTTTGAGCATAAATGGAAGCTGGCAAACAGGACTAGGTTTTGAGTAAAAAGACGGGTCAGACATATGCTATTCAGTCATTGAAAGAGAAGATACTCCAGATACTGCAATCAGGAACTTTCAAAGAAAGCAGAATACCTCGATCATTTCCATATAAAAGACACAGGGTAGGAATTCAATATCTTTTTATTCTTTGGAGAAAAAGTGTAGCTTTTTGCTCGCCGATAGAAATTTGATCGGGGAAGAGGGGCCCCTGTGCTTCTTTCAGGCAGAGAATAACTTCTGTGACTGCTGTTTTGTGCTCGAGGTCTTCCCACGTTATGCTATATGTCTAGAAGATGATGTCATTCACCTCCAGAGCAAAAGCAACTAAGGGCAACAGTAGAGTTGCATGGGATGGCCAGGTCATTTATATCTTCTAAATTTGCATTACTGAGGTGTAGGTCAAGTTTTTACCTTGTTGTTCATTTTGCGGGATGCATAAGGCCAGGTTTGAGAGTTTCCAAGTTATTAAGAACTATAAGGCAAAACACTGGGGCAGGGAACCACATGACACAGGGCTTAGGTTTGTGAGTTTGTGTTTGACTTCATGGGTTTGTATCCCAGCTCTCACTCTTTGAGGATGTTGATGTTAAAAGGGGTTTTTATTTTTATTATTTCCTTTTAGTTTTAATTTTTGTTTATTTATTTATTTTTGGCCGTGCCGTGTGGCTTAAGGGATCTTCGTTCCCCGGCCAAGGATTGAACCTGGGCCCTCAGCAGTGAAAGCATCAAGTCCTAACCACTGGACCACCAGGGAATTCCCTGAAAGGGGTTTTTATTTTATTTATTTTTAAAAATTTATTTATTTAATTTATTTATTTTTGGCTGCGTTGAGTCTTCGTTGCCACGCGCGGGCTTTCTCTAGTTGCGGCGAGCGAGGGCTACTCTTTGTTGCGGTGTGTGGGCTTCTCATTGTGGTGGCTTCTCTTGTTGTGGAGCACGGGCTCTAGGCGTGCGGGCTTCAGTAGTTGTGGCTCGCAGGCTCTAGAGCGCAGGCTCAGTAGTTGTGGCGCACGGGCTTAGTTGCTCCGTGGCGTGTGGGATCTTCCCTGGGCCAGGGCTTGAACCCGTGTCCCCTGCATTGGCAGACGGATTCTTAACCACTGCGCCACCCGGGAAGCCCTGAAAGGGGTTTTTTAATGAAGGTTGGTTGTATTCTATAGTCTTCTATCGGTATCTGTGGGGGATTGGTTCCGGAACCCCCTGTGGATACCAAAATCCATGGATGCTCGAGTCCCATAAAATGGCATAGTATTTGCGTATTACCTACGCACATCCTCCCGTGTACTTCAGATCATCTCTAGATTATTTATAAGGCCTAATACAACGTAAATGCTCTGTAAATAGTTGTAATACAATGTAAATGCTGTAGTTGCTGGTGGGGCAAATTCAAGTTTTGATTTTTGGAACTTTCTGGAATTTTTTATTCCCAGATATTTCCTCTCTGCAGTTGGTTGAATCCCAGGTACAGAACCTGTGGATATGGAGAGCTGACTGTATATGTAAAGCAATTAGAAAAGAACACAACTCAATTCAGCTTAACATACAGACACACACACATATCCACACACACACACTGACATTGCAGGTCAGTCCAGTTTAATATTTTTGGTGTTCTTTAGATTTTCATAAAAGGAGTACATCTTTTTTTTTTTTTTTTTTTTTTTTTGCGGTACGCGGGCCTCTCACCGCTGTGGCCTCTCCCGTTGCGGAGCACATGCTCCGGACGCACAGGCTCAGCGGCCATGGCTCATGGGGCCAGCTGCTCCGCGGCATGTGGGATCTTCCCAGACCGGGGCATGAACCCATGTCCCCTGCATCAGCAGGCGGACTGTCAACCACTGCGCCACCAGGGAAGCCCAGGAGTACATCTTTTATGACAGGCCCTGTGTAAAGTGTTTAACTTGTCCTGACCTTCAACTTTCATGCCAGCTGCAGCTTCCTATTCTGCTTTCTTCGGGGGAGGCTCACACTGTGTCAGTCAGAAATAACACAAAGAATATGGTATTTCTCCACCTTTGAGTTTTGGCGTTTGTTTTTGACCATGTCCCTAGATGTGGAGTTTTTTTGTTTTTTGTTTGTTTGTTTGTTTTGCGGTACGCGGGCCTCTCACTGTTGTGGCCTCGCCCGTTGCGGAGCACAGGCTCTGGACGCGCAGGCTTAGCGACCGTGGCTCACGGGCCCAGCCGCTCCGCGGCATGTGGGATCTTCCCGGACCGGGGCACGAACCCGTGTCCCCTGCATCGGCAGGCGGACTCTCAACCACTGCGCCACCAGGGAAGCCCTAGATGTGGAGATTTCAACTTGGTTTGGTGCCTTTCGTTTTCTGGGCACATTTGTGTATCAGAGCTAGCATTTATTGAGCACTTACTATATGCTAGACACTGTTAAGTATTCTAAATACATTTATAATAATGTGGATAGTATTAGGTCCACTTTACCTATGGAGAAACCAAAGCCCAGACTGATTAAAAAACCTAACATGTGTCACAGAGCTAGAAAGCCACAAAATTGTTTTACCAGTCACCTTTATTTGTTCATTTGCAAAAGGTGAAAAGTCCCAACCTAAGCTGGCCATCTTGTAAATACAATCTGTAGTTCACGTGGAGAATAAAGTCAATAAATGTATACGTGGGTGGGTGTAGCCCATGGCCACTACTAGAGATACAATTCAAAGCCTATTTGTGTTTGGTCAGAGTCCAAGAGTGAGACCAGGAGCAACTCCCTCTTATAAAAAAGTGGACCTTAGACTGAGTGTACAGATTCAAAAATTAGGGGAGAAACAAATGCAAGCCTTAGTGCTGCCTCTTATCCTCCCTAGACTTAGTAGGGAGGAAAGGGGAAATTCAGCAGTGGGAGTAAAGGGTTATGGTTTCTCACCCTCAGATACCAGCACCTGCAAACAGTGGGAAGGGGGATGTTGTCTTGGTTCCTGGTGGGCATCCAAGGAAACTGGGAAGACCTTAGTCCCCATTCTGTTAGGAAAAGCAGGTCTTCTTCCAGTGGGTCTTAGCAGGTATGACAGCAGCTGCAGGCCCCGAATATGCAGCCTGTTGCCTCAGGCTGCCCTGGAAACACCTCTTTTATGGGGTAGCTAACATAGTCCTGACTTATATCAAGAGCAGTCAGGCATTTAGAATCTGAGATGCCCAAACAAAATGACCCATCCATCTTATTTATTTATTTATTTATTTATTTATGGCTGTGTTGGGTCTTTGGTGCTGTGCACAGGCTTTCTCTAGTTGCGGCAGGCGGGGGCTACTCTTCGTTGTGGTGCACGGGCTTCTCATTGTGGTGAATTTTCTTGTTGCAGAGCATGGGTTCTAGGCGTGCAGGTTTCAGTAGTTGTGGTGCATGGGCTCAGTAGTTGTGGCTCGCAGGCTCTAGAGCGCAGGCTCAGTAGTTGTGGCTCACGGGTTTAGTTGCTCCGTGGCATGTGGGATCTTCCCAGACCTGGCCTCAAACCCATGTCCCCTGCAGATTGGCAGGCAGATTCTTAACCACTGCGCCACTAGGGAAGACTGACCCATTCATCTTTTAAAGTATAGGGTTGAAAACCAATCTCATCCATTCATTTCAGAATCTAATTGGTGCTTAAATTCAAACTGTTGTGTTATTACCACATTTTATCAGAAAGCTTTGCAAGTAAGGCTTAAAAATTTAAGCTAATTTAGAGAATGGTCTGCTGATAAAAGTAAGACAAGCATTATTACAAAATGGCTTTTGTTTGGTGGAACTTAAACCCAATAGAATTTCCTCAGGACCCAGGAATCTCTACTAACACTAAATCCCTTTAGATGATACATCAACCACTTCATCTTTGTATATATGGCATGTATATACTTTTGTATGTGTTTGATTAGAACCAGTGGAATCAGACCTTGGCTAGCTTACTAGGCAGTGGTAGTGTATAGTGAGCACCTTGAAAATATTTTAGCAAGTAAGAATTTTAAAGCATAGGCTCAGGCATAAGAAATATAACTTTATTTCCCTTTAACTCTGCTTCTATTATTTAGAAATGCAATCTCAATTTGTGGTACATACCTTCCTCCTAGGAGTGTATCTAACAAATTCCAGGGGGCTTACGTAGTAAGGCCCAAGGCCTTGGAAGGAGAGAAAGAAGGAATGAATTCTCAGTAACATGCAGGTAGCAATGAAATATACATTGTTCCCATCAGTCCTTGCACTGGTCTATACTGGCAATGTCTTCCTTAGAAGTGAGTAGGGTCTAGGGCAACTCAACCAGTGTGGGGCAGACAAGCTCAAGATAATTGCAGTTGGAAAGGAGCTTCATTGCTGGTATCTCTAAGACTTCTGAGATATGAGTAAAGGCAGAAATATCAAAGTTAAAATTCTAAAAATTATGAAAAACTTTATTAAACATAAAATATCCAAAAATAAGAAAAGTGAACCTCAAGTATGCATCACCCAGCTGCAACAATCATGAGTGGTTGTTTCACCCATATCCCTACTACACTAGATTATTCTGAAGCACATCCCAGACAGTGTACAATAACACCAAATTTTGATGTGGCCATGACTTCCTCCTAGTGTGAGGTGTGGGCTGTTGCCCAACCCAAGGGATGAGCTTGGTTGGTCACCATCTAGAAGCCCCTTCAGAACCAAAGCGTCTCTCTCCTTTAGTGCTATAATTGAGGTATTTATAACCCTCTGGGGCACAGTAATTTTTCTGAAATTCTCTGTGATCCGTGTCTACTCAGATAGGCACCACAATCACTCACTCACCCTAACATGGGAAGGTCTTTGGGAAGTGGGAAGTGGGATGTTGGGCCCCTCTCACAGATACCAACCCAGGTCTCTGCTCTCCCTTCTCTCCTGATGCTCCTTCTTCCTCTGTTCCTTTTTTTTTTTTTTTTGCCATACGCGGGCCTCTCACTGCCGTGGCCTCTCCCGTTGCGGAGCACAGGCTCCGGACGCGCAGGCTCAACGGCCATGGCTCACGGGCCCAGACACTCTGCGGCATGTGGGATATTCCTGGACCAGGGCACGAACCCGTGTCCCCTGCATCGGCGGACGGATTCTCAACCACTGCACCACCAGGGAAGCCCCCATAATACCATCTTTAAGATATAAAATTTTTAATTGTGGTAAAACATGCATAATATAAAATATACCGTCTTGACCATCTTTAAATGTACATTTAAGTACATTCACATTGTTGTGAAACCAATCTCCAGAACTTTTTCACCTTTCTTAACTGAAATTCTATACCCATTAAACAATAACTCCCTGTTCTCCCCTCTCCCAGCCCTTGACAACCACCATTCTACTTTCTGTCTCTAGGAATTTGACTACTCTAGGGACCTCATATAAGTGGAATCATATAGTATTTGTCTTTTTCTGACTAGACTAGTTCACTTATAATTGATATTTCAATGTAGTTTTGTTACCTGTTTTTGTAAAGAAATGTTTGGATCCACCACTCTTTATTTAACTTTTTCCCTCTAGTAGATAGTTAGGGGCTTACAATAAATCATAAATAACTCTGCAATTATTATTCTTATAGTACATCTTTGGGCACATACATTGTTAGTTCTTTTTTAAAAAAATATTAATTTTTTTATTTGGTTGTGCTGGGTCTTAGTTGCAGCAGGTGGGCCCCTTAGTTGCGGCATGCAAACTCTTAGTTGAGGCATGCATGTGGGATCTAGTTCCCTGACCAGGGATCGAACCCAGGCCCCCTGCATTGGGAGTGTGCAGTCTTAACCACAGTGCCACCAGGGAAGGTCCCTCTTTTTTTTTTTAATTAATTTTTATTGGAGTATAGTTGCTTTACAGTGTTGTGTTCATTGTTAGTTCTTTAGAATACATTTCTAGAAGTCCATTTACTGCGTCATAAGGCATGCACACATTAGGCTTTTGATGTATTCTGCCACATACCCTCTAGGCATGTGGTAGCAAATTCCATTCCTATCAGTGATGTGAGTGCTGGTTTCCTTGTTCCTTTCACTTTTCTTTTTCTTTTTTCTTACACTTTACTTTGGAACCATATTTGATTCCCTATCAGTCATTGCTTAAAGCCCAGTGAAGCACAAACTTCACAATGAATGTACCAAGCACCTCACTTACTGTAGCCCAAAACGTGAGGGAATCAAACTGAGAACTTAGTGCTTCAGGAAGTTCAGGGCAGTTAACCCAATCCTTCTTAGCCATGAAATCTCTGGCTCCTCGTTTAAGATTCTCTTAGTCTTTGAAAGTACAGAGAATCATGTTGTTTAGTGACCTAAGGATATAGCTTGCGTTGGCTGAATTTACTTTGTCACTCTTCTTTATAAATTTGTTTATTTATTTATTTTTGGCTGAGTTGGGTCTTCATTGCTGCGTGCGGGCTTTCTCCAGTTGCAGCAAGCGGGCTTCTCGTTGTGGTGGCTTCTCCTGTTGCGGAGCATGGGCTCTAGGTGCGCGGGCTTCCGTAGTTGTGGCACGCAGGCTCAGTAGCTGTGGCTCACGGGCTCTAGAGCACAGGCTCAGTAGTTGTGGCACACAGGTTTAGCTGCTCCGTGGCATGTGGGATCTTCCCAGACCAGGGATCGAACCTGCGCCCCCTGCACTGGCAGGCGGATTCCCAACCAGTGCGCCACCAGGGAAGTCCCTGTCATTGTTCTTCAAATTTAATTCCTAACAATACCTGTTTTGGGGAAAATTCGGCAAATACTTCAGCTTAAAATGCCAGAATAAGAGAAAATAATGTCCAACTCAAAAACAGGTGATCATACGTACCAAAAAGAACCAGTCTACGAATAATTTCCTCGAAATTCATTCTGGGAAGGTTTTAATCACTTCATTAAGAAAATCAGATTATAGGTACACTAATTACCTGTGGTTAGATTTTTTCTTTATTATGCCATGGTATAATTATATTTTCAAATATACACAATACAGGTACTGGATTTTCTTGATTATATGTCAAATGCAAATTTAGCACGTTCTTGGAGGTTTTGTTCAATATGTCATTTCCTAAGGAATCTTTTTTAGAGATTTAACAAGGTAATAGAAAATTAATAAGCTTGGAGGTCAACAAAAACACTGCTTCTGGAAATTAGATTGGCTGGAACATGTTACTGAGTGAGCTTAACAAAGTAAGATATTGGAAAGATTCTAAACACGTCAGGAAGAAATACGAACTAATACCTAATTTATGCTTAATTGCTCCATAATGCACGCATGCTGGCACACGCATGCACACACACACACAAAAGAAGAAAGAGCAGGAAAACATGCAACTGTATTGGTTTGAAAGCAATACATATTTCAGACCAATACGTATTGGTTTGAAAGCAGTCCATATCTTGAGTTTCCTCAAGGGTGGGCATGGGTTTTGTTTTGGGGTTTGATAGTTCTGGATAGTTATTCATTCTTCAGTCCTAACTGGTGATTTTTTTCCCCTTTGGCTTGTCCCTGTCAGTTAAGGCCTTATTATGAAATTCCACTTGGTTTTTTCTCCTGTTTTCCTCTTTTTATTATTTGTCATGTGAAGACAGGTTCACTGGTGTCAGCAGCCCCTGACTGATGATTAAAGCTGAATAGAGGCAAACCCTGGCTTGATTTGGGGGCATGGCAGGGAGGGCAGGGATGGTCAGGGCCTGGAGAAGAAGCTGTTACGAGAATGTTGAGCACATATTCCCAACAAGGGAGAGCTCATCCCCAATGGGGCAAAACGGGGGGACTAAACATACCCTACTCTTTTTATGTGTAAAGCAAGGGATACAGTGTATCTGTGGTAAAATTTCATGAGGGTGATGATTAGAAAGGCTTGGGGTGGGGACAATAAAGAAATAAGTTTGAGCAATATTAGAGGAATAGCAACAGTTGTTTATAAGACACTCAGATGCTTAGAAATGACTAAAAAATCTCTGTTCTTGGGCTTCCCTGGTGGTGCAGTGGTTAAGAATCTGCCTGTCAGTGCAGGGGACACAGGTTTGAGCCGTGGTATCGGAAGATCCCACGTGCAGTGGAGCAACTAAGCCCGTGCGCCACAACTACTGAGCCTGCGCTCTAGAGCCCGTGAGCCACAACTACTGAGCCCACGTGCCACAGCTACTGAAGCCCGTGCACCTAGAGCCCGTGCTCCGCAACAAGAGAAGCCACCGCAATGAGAGGCCTGTGTGCAATGAAGAGTAGCCCCCCCACCAAAAAAAGAAACAAGTGTAGCGCCCACTCACTGCAACTAGAGAAAGCCCGCGCACAGCAACGAAGACCCAACGCAGCCAAAAAAAAAAAAAAAAAAAACAACAAACTCTGTTCTTTAGAAGGGAAATATTCACCTTTATAGAATATCTCCAATGATAGTGCTTTGGGGTGCAGGGTATAGACAAAGCTTCTCTCAATTTCTTTTCTAGTCCCACCTTTCTACGACTCCCAGTGGAGAGAACAGCACAGGATAATGGTCTGAATCAGAAATGGTAGTGTAAAAAGTTAATAAACAGAAACCTCAATTAAACAGAATGGGGAGACCAGAGGGGGAACAGCAGGGAGCGTCATACCCTGTGATGATAGCAGAGCCCACAGGGAAGAAGAAAGCCTCCTCTTCTTTCCTGACAAGGACTCAGCCAATGAAAAGCCCTGGACTCTGTGTTTACTGTAGCCCCTGCCCCCGCAACTCCCTTTCCCCTCTCCAGAAGCCTTCTCCTTCCCTCGCTGCGGGGTGACGTGACGTGGCTCGCCATGGCTGCAGGTCTCCAGTTGCAATTCTCTGCTGATCTCGAATAAAGCCATCCTTGCTGGAGAAATATCTGGCAGTCTCTGTCTTTCTGGTTGACAGTAGCCTGCCTGTATTTGTGAAAATTTGAATTGCTTTCAAAATGATGACTAAAAGGGTTGGGAAGGGAGAGCATAGTCACTGACCTTGCATTAGGTGTCAGGCATTGAGGGGCTAGTTGATACTCTTCTTGAGGGGAGCGCTGGAAGATTGTTTGCTTGCAGAAATGGCTACAATTATTCCTACAGCTGTGCCCTCCGCAGTGCCACTTTGCAGCATCTCCAGTGAAGAGGCAACCCTATCTCTCCAGTCCTTGCAAGCTGGGATCTCAAGAGGCCTTGGCATGCTTTTGCTGTCTTTAGGGACCCCTGTCTTCTCTGGATGAACAAGCCTGAGTTAGCCTGATGGAGGATGGCAGACCATATGGAGCAGAGATGGGCCGTCCCAGCCCCTGAAGCACTTGACTTACCCAGCACCTGACCTCATATGAGTAAATCCACCCAAGACTAGAACTGCCCAGCTGAGCCCGGTGAGAGTGCCGACCCACAGAATTGTGAACTAAACTAATACTTGGTGCTTTTAAGCCACTAAGTTTCTGAGTGGTTGTCTTTATGTGGCAACAGCTAACTAGTATAGTAATTCAAATGCTGCCTTAGCATGTGTGGATAAGGACCAAAGACAAACAAAAAACCTAGCATGCATAGGTAAATAATATTTAAAAAGCACAAATATCTACCAACAACCAGACGTCTCCTGTCTTCACATGGTAACTGTGATGGTTAATTTTACCTGTCAAATTGGCTAGGCTTTAGAGCCCTGTGGTTTGGTCCATCACCAGTCCAGATGTTGCTGTGAACATGTGTTTTTTAGATGTGATTAGCATGAAATCAGTAGATATTGAATAAAGCAGATTATTTTCAGTAATATGGGTGGGGCTCATTCAATTACTTGAAGGTCTTAAGAGAAAAGAGTGAGGTCCTCTGAGGAGGGAGGAATTCTGCCTCCAGACTGCCTTTTCTTTTTTCTTTTAGCAGAGTTTGTTTTTTGTTGTTGTGGGGTTTTTTTTGTTTGTTTTGTTTTTTGGCTGCATTGGGTCTTCATTGTTGCACATGGGCTTTCTCTCATTGCAGCAAGCGGGGGCTACTCTTTGTTGCGGTGCGTGGGCTTCTCATTGTGGTGGCTTCTCCTGTTGTGGAGCACAGGCTCTAGGCATGTGGGCTTCAGTAGTTGTGGCTCACAGGCTCTAGAGCGCACAGACTTCAGTAGTTGTGGCACATGGGCTCAGTAGTTGTGGCTCATGGGCTTAGTTGCTCCGCGGCATGTGGGATCTTCCCCGACCAGGGAACCAACCCATGTCCCCTGCACTGGCAGGTGGATTCTTAACCACTGCGTGACCAGGGAAGTCCCAGACTGCCTTCTGACTCAAGATGCAACATCAACTCTTTTCTGGAATTTCCAGCCTGCTGGTCTGCCCTACAATTTTTGGCCTTGCCAGACTCCACATTCTCATGAAGCAATTTTTAAAAATAAATGTCTCTCATGATGCATCGTATCGGTTCTGTTTCTCTGGAGAACTCCGACTAATACGGTAGAGATGAAGTTATTATTTAACTCTGAGACCATTAGCTTTGTGTAAAACCTGGCTTGGGTCACACTAGCTTGTACAATTTAAGAACCACGTTTTTCCTGAGATCCCCCTCCCAGTCTTGTTTCACAGCGGGGATCTGGTGTCCAGGGTCAGGGAGGAGACCACTTTAGCCTCTCCTCTTTACTTCTAGGTATACGTCTCTGAGGCCCCCACAGAGTGTGAGTGTTCTCTCTGATCCTGGCAGATAAGTTCTTGGCTCCTGTGTCTCTGATTAATGTCAGTGAAGGCAGATGTGTTCCTGAGTGATCATGGCGTTGAGGCAGGCTTAGAGGGGTGTGTGTGTGTCGCCATGTTGGACATGGAACGGACCCTCACAGCCTTTGCTGGGACATATGCTTCAACCACCACACAGTGACACAAGCTCTCCCAGGCCCCATGGCTCTGGAATGGGGCACATACTTCCCTCTTATATCAAGTGTTCACTTAGGTTTCTCACATGGGCTGGCAGCCCAGTGCAACAGTTTCTCTAACATCTCTTTGGCCATGATACGCCATCTTTAAACAGAGATTTACATGAACATCCAACGTACACAAGGGAGAAAAGTGGAATGGCTGTATTGAGGTGGGATAGGGGGTCATCTTTGTACTCGCTCCCCACCCCCTGGGCAGGTTCCTGAGCAGACTTTGTGGAACTGTTGGGGCTTTGAGGAGTCGTTTGAACGCCACTGAAGCTCAAGGGTGGTAGGGCCAAGTCTGTAACCCTCCCCGGATCTCAGCTTTCTCTAGACAACGTTGATGTTCCGCTAAGTGATCACCAAAGGGGGCTTCAGCTCAAACATTTCAGGAGTCTATTATTTCTTGCCTCTAATAATAATAGTGACCTTTACTGGACATGGACTATATATTAGGTACTTTATCCATGGTTGTGTTGACCTAAAATAAATAGGCTGCCAGATGTTTCTCCAGCAAAGAGGGGTTTATTTGAGATCACCAGAGAATTGCAATTTGGGGTCTGCAACCAGGGTGAGCCATGTGCAAGATCCCTCCTCCCTCCCCCAGCAAGGGAAGGAGAAGGCTGTTACAGAAGGGAAAAGGAAGTTGGATGGGCTATAGTAAACACAGAGTCCATGGCTTTTCATTAGCTGAGTCCTTGCCAAGAAAGAAGAGTCTTTCTTCTTGCATTTGGGCTCTGTATTGTCACAGGACAGGAGAGCTTTCCCTTCCTATCACCCTGCTCTATTTAACTGAGGTTTCTGTTTATTAATTTTTTATAGTTACTACCTCAGTTAATATGACCACCCTATAGAATGGGTATATGATCCCCATTTTACAGAAGAGGAAACGAAATTTCAAAGAAGTTAAGCAGTAATTAGGTAGCGGAACCAGATCATGAACCCAGGTATGCATGACTCCAATGACAGTGCTCTTTCCACTGGACCACACTGCTCTTCAGGAAGCAAGCAATTCAGGTGAAGAGTCCCTGAAAAACCTTGATTCCTTTCAGAAGCTTTCTGTTTCTCTGCAGTTTTGACCCTTGGATGCCCCTTTAGGTACCCTATTATTTGTGTAATCTGTCCTGAAGGTACAAGTCTGTTAGCCAGTCTTAAGATGGTGCAAAGACAGACATCTCAAATTCACATGCTTTTCCATTCTTACTTACCTTTTATGAGCTATCCTAAAGTTCACAAATGGGGACCCTTATCATAGAAATGGCATTACCTACCAAACAAACAAACAAAAAAAGTAATTTCTTGCATTACCTCTCATTGTAGATGGACAGCTATTAAAGTCCATAAACCTTGTCTGTTTCCTTTCAAGCCACCAGATGCTCTTTGGAAATACGCTAACATGTTCTCTGTCGTGGTTCTCCAAGGATCTCTCTCTATAAATTTCTTTCTTATTCATAAAAGCACCTGTATATTCTTTGTTACGTTGATTAAACACAGACTGGACGTGAATACCCCCATCCAAAAAGAAAGAAAGTCAGCTTTTGGATTGCAGTTTGTTGTAATGACTATGCAGGGAGAGTTAACCAATCCCACCATGACATGAAACCCATTAAATCTTATTCATCTAAGGACTGTCCCTTTAAAATATTGCCATATTCTTTTTTATTCTTTTACTTTCTGCCCAGTAAATACTCCACAGTTTTCACTTTGCTCCACGTCGTTGCTACCCGTGGCATCAATTTTGTTTTTCCAATATGAAATGTTAGGAGGTTAGGAGATCAAATACTCCACAGCTACATCCCTTTTGTAACACATATTCTTTTATTTAAGAGGCAATATCCTAGCTATCCTAAGATGAAAGCAGGTTGTATTTTCCATCTTTTTCAACCCTCTTTTCCATTATTTTTCAGCCTAGGGTGGCTTCATTTCTATCAGTGTTTAAGTAGCTGCTGATAGTGGAGTTAGCTAGAGGCTCTTCTGAGAGAAAGTTTACATACAACGGGAGACTCTCATTCCCCTCCTCTCTTTTTCTAATTATGGGAAGATAGTTCTCCTGGATATCCGTGGCAATTGTTAGTTTAGAGAGAAACAGGAATTTTGCAAATCCATATAAATGGATTCTCTGTAATGCACTATGCTTTGATACAAATAGCATAGTAAAACAAGCCAATTATGAGCTATTTTATAAAGGTATGCCACTTAAATTTTACTTTCCATAGCTACCAAAGAAGTAAGTAGTTTAATTAAATGACAACTCCAGAGACTTTTTGCTAAGTATGTATTTTTTCTCAGCTATATTGAGGTATAATTGATGAATAAAATTGTAATATACTTAAAGGGTACAATATGATGGTTTGAATCCTAATATAAACTGTGGACTTTGAGTGATTGTGATGTGTCAATGTAGGTTCATCAGCTGTAACAAATGTACCACTCTGGAGGGGATTATTGACAATGGGGGTCTCCATGCATGTGTAGGGGCAGCATGTATTTGGAAAATCTTTGTGCCTTCCTCTCAGTTTTGCTATAAACCTAAAACTGCTGGAAAAAATAAAATCTATTATGAGGAAACAATGTATATAAGGTTATTGCCACAATTACAGGCACCATCTAAGTAGTCAATAAATAGTAGTTATTATTATATTAATGCATCTAACAATAAGAGAATAAAAAATTACATTATGGTTCTTCTATATAATGGAGTAAAATAAAACCACTAAAATTGTGATTATGAAAAATAAGGATAGAAATAAACCAAGAAACAAACCAACAAAAAGGGTAGAAACAGTATTCATGATAAAATATTAAATAAAAAAAGATGAGTACCCAAAATTGTGTGCACAAGTTCACTTAATTTTGAAACATGTGCCAGTATATTTCTCTATTTCTATAGAAGAAAGACTGGAAGAAAATACCATGAGATACCATTTTTTCACATTTTTCAAATGTGAGAATGTTAAACATGATTATCTCTGGATAAGTGATACTGTCTTTTTTACATAATTTCTCCCATTTACTGTAAGCTCAGATTATTTTCCTAATCAGTAAGGATATGTACTCTTCTTTCCTATTTCCCCAAGAGACAAAAAAATACCCACAAGAGTTCTTGCCATTGTAGGATATTATCCTATTTGATAAATGCTATTTTGTTATCCAAGTTAAAAATTTTAAAATAAGTGCCTTAGGTATTAATTTTTTTGTAGTTCTGTGTTTCCTATTGGACTATGTTTTTGTGTGTGTTGGAAAGGACAGAGATGAAAAAAAAAAACTAAAGGGGAACATTAAGAAAGAGAAAAAGAAAAATTTAGGCTGTTAAGACCTGGGACAAAGGCATAGAATTTAAGAAAGGAGTGCTGATTATTTAGACAGGGAGTTAGCAGCCAATAAAAAGGATGTTTGACTCTTTATTTGTATATTCTTTGAGAATATTACTTTTCCAGTTATGTGTAGCCTCTATACAATTATGCCTTTGGGGCAACTCATGGGTGAGACACAGCACATCTGAGAGATACAATTTCAGGAAACTCCTTTGGGTGTGGTTTCCAATGGACTTGTCATACACTTAATGTCTGCCTTATTACAAGAACATCATGATAGTAATAGATCATATGTCTACAATGCTAATGTTTGTAAACTGCTTTGACAGTTCTTCCCTCACTGTGATCCTGTGAGATAAACAGCATGGATTATCTCATCCATCTTGCAGAATAGAAAAAGAAGATGGGGACATTGAAAGAATTGTCTAGTATGCTGCAGCTAGAGCACACCAACAATTAGAACCTGGATTCCTCCCTCCCAAAGGCTTATCCACCTCAAACATGCAGGGCGTTTTTTAGGGTATCTTATAACATAAACAAGAACACAAGGAAAAGAGAAATTGAAAAAATGAGTAAGGATGAATGAAAATGGTAATACTTGATTATATTTTATATGACTTCCTGTCTCTGAGAACATGCTAGTTTGACGTGGTCAAAAAATACAAATATTCAAGTCCCGATCAGTTACACATGTATAGAGGTGTAATGCTTGGTTTTTAAAGCCGCTTGAGGAAAAAGTAGATAATGGGAATAGCTTTATGTGTAATTATAGCTTTACTTCTTGCTGTAATTCTGCTACGGTCAGAGGTCTGGCAGCTTTTCCTTTTAGTTCTTATATAAATACAGACCTAAGTACAGAATTGATATTTAGAAAAGAACATTTACCAATATTCTGAAAACACTTTAACCAAAGTATTTCCAACATTATCCCTTTCCAAGTAAAATCAGCCCTTCTAGAGGAACTGTTAAATGATAGAGAGAACATTGGACATCTGGTCAGGACAGCTAAGTTCTTGGCCACGAGTGTCTGGGACACCCTAGACAAATGATAGAAACTCACTTGATCTGAGTTTCCTTTTCTGTGAAGTAGAGGGTTTGAATTAGGCTGGTGGTTCTTGATGCACGGTGCCTGACATAGAACATAGCGTTTTACAGATGCTAATGTTCGACCTGACCTTCAGACTCAGTGGATCTGGGTGAATCTCTGCAGGTGATGCCGACGCCAAGCAGCTTTAAGAACCATTGGGTCAGGTGTTCTTTGAGATGCTTCCAGCTCTGAGATTCCAGGATAATGTGGTTGTATTTTTCCTTCCCATAGCAAATCAGGAGGTGGCATAGTATCACCTCTTCCTTTCCTCCACTCTTAGAATAAGTTTCTGACTTGTGCTTAAAGTAGTGATTTTCAAACTTTAGTGGTGACTAGTAGTAAATAGAGAGTTAAAAATGCATATTCCTAGGACCCACTCCATGAAATTCTGGGGATGCTGACCTGGGGCACTGCCCAGGAATCTGTATTTTTCACAAGTACCAGGTGATGCTGAGACCATTGGTTGAGAAGCATACTTTAAGATGCTGTCAACAGTATAATTTGTAACTTGAAGGATGGGATTTTGCCTGGGGAATCTTTGGGATTCTGGAATGTAGCTTTCAGCTAAATGATGAAGTAGATGCAGTGACTTTGAGCCTCAGAACTCTGAGCCTTCCTCTTCATTTGATCCAGGTAGCCAGGATCCTGACTTTCATCAAAATCTTCTGTGAATAGGTAAGAGAGAGAGGATTAGAATCCAGAATAGACAAATAGTTTCCTAAATAAATAGAAACATAAGAAACTACAATGGAAAAATGGGCCAAAGATATGAATAGGCAACTCACAGAAGAACAAACCCAATGGTGAGTAGGCATTCATAGTATCAGAGCAATAAAAACTAAAAAGAGGGCCTCCCTGGTGGCGCAGTGGTTGAGAGTCCGCCTGCCGATGCAGGGGACACGGGTTCGTGCCCCGGTCCGGGATGATCCCACATGCCGCGGAGCGGCTGGGCCCGTGAGCCATGGCCACTAAGCCTGCGCGTCTGGAGTCTGTGCTCCACAGGGGGAGAGGCCACAACAGTGAGAGGCCCGCGTACTGCAAAAAAACAAAAACAAAACCAAAAAGAAACAAAAACTAAAAAGAGTGAGATACCATTTTTCACCAATCAAATTGGCACACATTTAAAAAATTTGATAGTATCCAGTGACTGTGAGGGAAACTGGTACTGTCAGGCATTCATGGGGGAATATAAACTGGATGAGCCAGTTTAGAGGGCGAGTTGATTGTATCTATTAAATATGTTTATACCTTACAATGCTAAAATATAACTTCTCAGTATTAACCTTAGAAGTACTGGAATATAAACAAAAATAAATACATTCAAGAATGACTTTTTAAATTAAAAATATGGAAACCACCTAAAGGTCCCTAAAGGAGCAAACATCTACATAAATTTTGGTATGGTCTTAGGCAATGTTATGCAGCAATTAGAAGAAATGAAATATGGACCAACTTGGGTAGCTCTCCAAGACTTATTGCCGAGTGAAAACCTAGTTACAAAGTGCTATTCACTGCGGTAACTTGTATCTAAGGTGGCACCATCGCTTCCTTCCCTCTGTGTGTACGTGCCGTTCCTCCAGCAAGAGGTTGAGTCTCTTCCTGCCCTCGCCTTGGATCCGGGATGGTCTTAATAACTTCCTTAACCAGTAGAATATGGCAGAAGTGATTCTGGGACTTCTGAGAGAAGCTTCGCAGCTTCCTCCCGGGTCTCTTAGACCTAGTTATTGTAACTCTTGCTCTGGGGAGAAGTCATCTGCCATGTAAGAAGTGCAGTTGTCCTGAGAATGCTGTGTGTGGAGAGAGGAAGATGTCAGCCAGTCCTTGCTATTTCAGCCATTCCGCCATCTCAGCCAAGGCAACAGACACGTGAGTGAAGCTGCCATCGTGGCCATCACAGTCCCAGCAGATGCCATGTAGAGAAAACCAAGGTCCTGCACATATGGCCTAGTCAAGCCATCCCTCGTCTTTTGAGCCACCCAGACTGAGGCCCCAGACGTGTGAAGCAAGATGAGCCAACTCTCCTATGCCCTGCCCTAATTTCTGACTCACAGAATTGTGAACATAGTAAATGTTAGTTGCTTTTTACACCAGTAGATTTTTGTGTGGTTTGTTACACACCAGTAGATGACCAGAACGCTCACAATACATTGTGTGTTAGAAAAACATACAAAACAATACCAGATAATTTTTTTGTGTGTGTCTGTGATCCAGAAGGACAAACACTAAACTGACGACAATATTTATGTCTGGGCCAGAGAGGAAGTCAAGGAGGATTCAATATGGTGAGCCTTAAAAAGGACTTTAGGGCTTCCCTGGTGGCGCAGTGGTTGAGAATCCGCCTGCCGATGCAGGGGACACGGGTTTGAGCCCTAGTCTGGGAGGATCCCACATGCCGCGGAGCAACTAGGCCCGTGAGCCACAACTACTGAGCCTGCGCGTCTGGAGCCTGTGCTCCTCAACAAGAGAGGCCGCGATGGTGAGAGGCCCGCACACCACGATGAAGAGTGGCCCCCGCTCGCCGCAACTGGAGAAAGCCCTCGCACAGAAATGAAGACCCAACACAGCCGAAAATAAATAAATAAACAAACCAATGAACCGACATTTAAAAAAAAAAAAAAGGAATTTAACCCTGTGTAGAGTCAAGGTTCAGTCAGGAAAACAGAAGTTGCTGTGTGGATTCAAGTGGGAGGGGTTTGAATTCAGGTAATTAGATGTTGCCAAAAGGGCAGGAGAAGAGAAGGTAAGGGAAAGCTGACATTAATGATCAGGTGTGCCATTAACTTTCAGAGAGTGAGGAGGTTGCAGGAATTGCAGGAAAGGACTTGGGGTGGTCCCCCCTGCTGGGAGCACCAAAGGAAATGTTTGGAGGCTGCTGCAAAACCTCACAGCCACACAACGTAGGTGCAGGGATGGGTCCGTCATCCCCCCTTCTGCCTTCCAGACCTTGACTGAGGGCCTCCCACTGATGAAATGTAGCTCAGAATCCTCTTGGCAAGGGGTTCCAGGAAATATAACACAGAGAATGCAGGAGGTTGTGCTCAGATGCCAACAGAAGACCCTGCTCTGAAAAAGTTGTGAAACATTAGCCTTCTAAAGTGTATATAATTGGAAGTTGCTTCAGCTGGTAACTCTTTTACAATGAGGTAGATTTTAAGCTTAAGCTCATTTAAAAAACTAGTTATTTTCAGTATTTATTTTTGCATCTTTCCCTCTTTGACAGCAGATAGTGAGATGGCAAGACAGACTCTGAAGGTGGTCCCAAGATCCCCAAGTCCTAATATTCATTCTCGTGTCTTTCCCTTTCTCTTGAGTTTGGGTGGCACCTGTGACTTGCTTCTAAATGTTAGGGCACAGGTGATGGAGGGACATGATTATGAGTTAATGATCATGTGATTACATTGCATAAATTTGTAGCTCTGGTCTTGCTGGTTCTCTGTCTCTCCCTATCTGTCTGTGAGGAAGGAAGTAGCTACGTTGAGGAACCCCATGTGGCAGGAAACTCTGGGCAGGCTCTAGGAGCTAAGAGCCACCTCTGCCCAACAGCCAGCAAAACCCAGAAGCTCTCAATCCTACAGTCACAAGGACCCGAATGCTGTCAACAACCATGCGAGTGGGGAGGTGGATCCTTCCACAGCCCAGCCTCCAGATGAGAACTCAACCCCAGCCAATAACTCAGTTGCAGCCTTGGAGTACCTTAAGCAGGGGACCCTAAGCTAAGCCATGCCCAGAATCCTATCCCAGGAAGTGTGATATAATCAGTGCATGTTGCTTTAAGCCACTGAGTTTGTGGTACTATAGTTATGCAGCAGTAGAAAACAAATGCAGTGACTTTTTCTGCCTCTGGTTGGGCCTGGCCCTGTTGTGGACCCATGAGGCCCTATGTTTAATTGGACCCCTCCTCTAGCAGTGGTCACCGAAGCAGGGGATAGGAAGGGGATGTCAGCCTTATGTGTGGGCACAATGATCCATTGGCACATGAAAAGAAAATATTTGAATTTCTATTTACTTTTTGCTAAAATTATACAAAGGACTTTAAGCTTTCAGAATATTTCATATATATATTGACACTCGGTTCAGTGCACATGTCGAAGGGTCACAAATTGTGGAGGTAGATGAGGTACTTTTAGAGCAGAGCAGGAGTCCGCCCACAGGAAGAGGCTCACACACAAGTGGCTGTCTTATCTCACTCCTTCCTCTGTTTCAGTGCATTGTGACATATGACAGTGCAGGGGAATTAGATATTATTTTATCTGGCTTAAGTAAGATAATCTTTCCCAATGGACCAGTGGTGTAAAGAGATTCTTACAAAGAGTATAAGAAAGTATAATACTAATAGTACAAGCATAAGTCATCTACAAGAAAATGGTAGTATTATTTTTTATTAGTGTGAATTTCTTCATATTGTGAGATTAAAAACAATGATAATATAATCTTATATAATAAAATGCAAAATTATTAAACACTATTTGGAGTATGAATGGATGCAAATATTATAGCATGTTTTTGTGGGGTTACTTCTTTAACTTCTATAGCTGTTAAACCAAGTATTCAAATAAACTGAAGCCTTTGAATTGCAATAATCAGAGAAAAAAATGATGTGAGAACAAGAAGGTGTTTTTGTGGCACTAAAAGGATGATGCAGAATTATTTAAAATATGTTATCATATCTTTCAGTCATTTAAAAATTCTGTTGTGTGTGTGTTGAAATGTTTCTAAATATTTGTAATTTATAAGTAAATTATAAACATGGAGGTAAGAGTTCAATCATATTGGTATTATAGAATACTATTATAATAATAGATCAAAAAATATTTTTGTGCCCTTGTAAAGGAATAAAATATATAATTACCTAAACATATTTTTATTTCATCTTTATTTTATTTTTTCCATTTGAGTGTGTTTTGAAATATAAATAAATATTAATGGATATGCATATTTGTAATTTATAAATACATATCTATATATTAGGGATGCATGCCTATATATTTTTGTTGCTGGGGTACAAAATCAATTTGTTTGAAGATCTGCTCTAGTGAATAAAAATAGCTGGTATGTCTAGAGTTGAATAAACAGGTTTTTTAGGATGTTGTTCAGACTTATCATGCAACCGGCAGTGTCTCCAGGTTTGAGGGGATGCCTACCAGTGTGTATGTGTGTGTGTGTGTGTGTGTGTGTGTGTCCTACAGAGTTTATGGGATGACACAGAGACCAGGCAAATTTAATTTAGTTATTTAGTTAGCAAATTGAATTTCTTGATTAACTTTCAAGTTATTGTGGGGTGATTGAGAAGGGACTAGATTCCTGCCCCAAAGGAGTTTACTATGTCATTGTCATTGTAGAGAAGGACATAACTAAGCATATGTATGCTGTAATAAAGATATAAGGTAGCCTGTAATGAAGTTTAAAGAAGGCAAACATATTGAGGGTTCTGGGTTATGAACCACATTTTGGACCTCAGGCTAGTTGCATACTGCTGTGTGTTGCTTTCTTATTCTGTAAAACCGAGAAAATAATACCTCCCTACCTACCTCAAAGATCACTGTAAAGCTAAAATAATTAAAAGTTGGGAACTTAATGTAAGAATACAAATAATAGGAATTATATTTTAGCTTAGTAATCTACATTCTTTTAAAAGTTTCAGTTTGAATTTTTCTTTCTCTTTTTTTCCCCTGCAAATGGAAATGATGATGGTTGAATCCTTGCTTTAAATCCAGGAGTACTCTGTTAGACTTTATGCAGAAGCTTTGCTTTTTTTTTAATTTTTAAATTTTTTTAGAAGCTTTAATTTTAAGTTATACATAAGATGGCGGTTGAAGTGGGGAAAGAGTCTTCTGCCCATGGGTCAAGAATTTTCTAGATTTCTTTGGAGAATTGTTATTTCTTTTACTTCTTTAAAGATTGAGAAAACTCTCCCAAGCTGCATGTAAATTAATTTATAACTCTTCTTGTTCTAGAAAAAAAGATGGTAAATGGAAAATACTGAATAAGCAGGGGTTTACTGACCTCTGACGGCCAGCCATAAAAACTGTTACTTTTATCATGCTGCATATAGCGATGATACAAAGCTCTCTCTGAAAGCTGCCCAAGGGTATATTGTAAGGTGTTCAAGAGTCACTGACCAAGAAGAGGGAGACCACAGGATGTCAGCTAGTCAACCTTCCTTTTCCCAAGGAGGCTTTTATCTAAATTAATCTAGGCTAGATCCTGTTAGATCAATGGTTAATTCATTTAAAAAATGCTTTTGTGAGTAAGTCAGAGTAATGTCGAAGTGCGTGTCTGTTTAACCTACATCATAGGAATGATTAGAACATTTGAAGTATTTTAATCAGAAACACACACTCCATGAGTGGTTAATTAGCATTTGAAAGACTATTCAGGAACCCACACTATAGAAATAACTGACCACAGCATTTCAAATATTGTTATCGAAATCTGCAATCGTTCGTTAATTAACATAAGAAATATTTGAAATAATGTTTCTTTGGAGAATTGATGGGTTATGAAATATGTGGTTGGCTGGAAATATTGCACAGGTATCTTAGCTTTTGTGTGAGCAGGGAATACAGATATTGCAAAAAAAAGTTTGTATGTAGAACAGAATTCAGTCCAAATTTTGCTTTCATCCTGGTCTACCTGGTAGAGAGGTCATGAGGTAGGAGACCTATAGCTCTCACTTACTTCTCATCTTTGGAGGCGTCAACAGTCCTCAAAGAGAAGCTGACAATTGTGAAATGCCTAAATTGACTTAGGTCAATTTTATTCTTAAAACTTGACAGAAGAAATTATTACAAGAGCAACTTTAGTAATTTCTTTCCCTCTATTTTGTACCATATGTCATCAAGATATGCCTTCTAGTTTTTACCCCAAATCTTATCTGTTATAATTTACATATGGTTCTACTGAATACACAGATAAGAGAAATGAACTAGCCCCTACCAAGATATTTTTCCAGCAGAGTTAGCTTTAAAAAAAAAAATCTGTGGTTAAAGACACTTGATTTAGGGAGTAGTTAAAAAGCAGCATTATTCTCTGCTTGGCTGAAGATAGCTGAGAGGTTGTTTGGACATCTTGGCAGACGCTGTTGGTAGTAATCTTTTTTTGTGCGCAAGAAACTTGTGCTATGTTAATCCTCTGTTCTGTCAGTTTACTACAAGGGGAATAGGCAGTAACGAAGTTGAGATGATTTTTTTTTTTTTTTTTCGGTACATGGGCCTCTCACTGTTGAGGCCTCTCCCGTTGTGGAGCACAGGCTCCGGACGCGCAGGCTCAGCGGCCATGGCTCACGGGCCCAGCCGCTCCGCGGCACGTGGGATCCTCCCGGACCAGGGCACGAACCCGCGTCCCCTGCATCGGCAGGCGGACTCTCAACCACTGCGCCACCAGGGAAGCCCCTATTTTTCAGTTTTATTGAGGTATAATTGACAAATAAAATTGTAAGATATTTATTAATAAAATGTACATTGTGGTGATTTGATATATATACATGGTGAAAGAATTCCCCCAATCTTTAATTAATGCATCTGCCACTGCACATATTTGTTTATTTACTATTATTTTTTGGTGAGAAAATTTTTGTTCTACTCTTTTAGCAAATTTATATTCTATATGACAATGTTATCAACTATAGTCACCATATTTTACATTAGATCCTCAGACCTTAATCATCTTACAGTTGAAAGTTTGTACCCTTTTATCAGCCTCTCCGTATTTCTCCCACCCCATAGCCTCTGGCACTATTTTTCTGCTCTCTGTTTTTAAGAGTTTGACTTTTTAAAAAACTTCCACGTATAAGTGATACCACGAAGTATTTATCTTTCTCTGTTTGGATTATTTCACTTAGCATAATGCTCTCCAGGCCCATCTATGTTGTTGCAAGTGGCAGGATTTCCTTCCTTCTTATGGCTGAATTCCATTGTGTAGTGGAATGATGTATATACACACACCACATCTTCTTTATCCATTCATCCATTGATGGGCACCTAGGTTGTTTCCATGTGCTGGCTATTGTGAATAATGCTGCAGTGAACATGGAAGTGCAGATATTTCTTCAATATCTGGTCATTTCCTGTGGATATATACGTAGGCGTGGGATTGCTGAATCATACGGTAGCTCTATTTTTAATATTTTGAGAAACTCCATACTGTTTTCCGTAGTGGCTGCACCAATTTGTATTCCCACTGAGTGTGAGCAAGGGCTCCCTTTTCTCCGTATCCTCATTGAAAGGTTTTAAACAGGAGCCAGTCTTGAATTAGTGTGAGTTTTAAGAAGATCTCTCTGGCTGAGTTACAAAGAATGAATTAGAGTGGCAAGTGTGAATGCAGAGAGAAGAATTAAAAGCCTTTTGCCAGGTTAATATGGAGTTGGGTGGCTTGGATTAGTGTTAGTGGAAAGAAAGACTGGTAGATGGATTGGCAAAGGATTTTGGAAATAAAACTTATGGGACATAGTAGTGACTGGATCTGGGGAGTAAGAAAAAAGAAGAGGTAAAGAAGATCCTTCGTGATAGCTGGTAGATTGTTGTAGTGTTTATTGAGATAGGGGGCACCTTGGGGGTAGGCAGGGGAGGGAGTGCAGGGAAAGACCCCAGGTTCAGTTTGAGGTGTCTGTGAGAAAGTTATTCAAGTGATGATGTTGAGCAAACATAAGATATATGGTTTGAGAGGTTGCTAATAGTAACTGGAGCAGACATGGAGTCCTTAAACTTTAAAAAAAATGCAGACTTTAATGAGCGGGGGTGGGGTGGAGGAAAAATAAGGGTAGAATAAAATGTAACAAAAATTTTTCTATCCATTCATGCTACATTCATGAAAAGAATGCTAATTGAGGGCTGTACTTACCCATGATATTCTAAGTGCTGAGTGAAGCGGTGAACTGAAGTCCCTACTTCCAAAGTGCCTACTCTCAGTGGAAATAAATTCAGAGTGTTGAGATTAAATGGCCAATGCTGCCTTCAGAAAGAAAGAAACAGATAAAAGTTGGTTTTATTTATTTATTTTTTTAGACATGTCACGTTGATACTGCTTTTTCCATTATTTTGTTGAACTTTTTCTAAGTGCTCTATTGGCCAGTAGTGCTAGTTAATTTCCATAAAATGTTTATATTCATATATCCAGAAATGCTGGTTGAATGAGTGTTCTTCTTTTATGTATTCTTTCTTGAACTTTATTAGCATCAAGAGTCTCCTAGGTATTACCCACTAGATGAAGAAACATGTCACAAGGAGAGGCTTTTATTGTATGTGTGTAAAATAACTTTATAACCCGAAATATGCTACTAAAAATCTTTCATATAGCAGTTTTACAAATGTAATTTTAAAATATTCAGTAGAATTCTTTCCAAAGATTTTAGTACAGAAAGCTAAATTCTATGGAAAAGTATACTTTCCTTAAAAATCTATTTAGGTTGAAATCATGGCATACTATGTTTAAAGCAAGGAAAATAATCTTGACAGTAGAAATAGGGTGTTCTTCTTATTCTAAAATACATTCACATAAATTTTGGAAAACAAGTCATAATTTCATTGAATATATCCAAGTTCTAAAATTCCCTTGTTTAGAAATGTGCAAATTTGCAAATACGAAGTGAAAGTTGGGTTGCTTTAGACCAAACAAAATAAATAATCCATGACCCCATCTGAAGGTCTTTGTGAGACAGGCCAACTTTGGGACTTTTATTTATTTATTTATTTTACTATATTTATTTATTTATTTGGTTGCACTGGGTCTTAGTTGCAGCAGGCAGGCTCCTTAGTTGCGGCTCCAGGGCTCCTTAGTTGTGGCTCTCTGGCTCCTTAGTTGTGACACGTGGGCTCCTTAGTTGTGGCATGCAAACTCTTAGTTGTGGCATACATGCGGGCTCTACTTTCCTGACTGGGGATCGAACCCAGGCCCCCTGCATTGGGAGTGTGGAGTCTTACCACTGTGCCACCAGGGAAGTCCCCCAACTTTGGGACTTTCAATGTAATAGTGCTATGTTGCTGATTATTGCTGATAATATTAATTGTTGACTATTAAGTTGTCAATAACAGCTGGGCAGGGAGGGATTCATTCTGCTCAGCAAATCAAAATGCTAAATAAGCATTTACTGAGTGCACAGGGTCTTGAGCTACAAAGATAAAAAGACTCAAAAGCTCTTAGTGCAGAGAAAATTTCTTTCCTCAGTATCTGTCTAGGAAACATACATGGGTCCTAATGTGTTATATATGGTACGCATGGCTGGGAACACTCATCAATATCCACCCATTCCTACCTGTTTTAGCAACATGGCTTACTTTTTCAGGTTTGCACAATCCTTTTGTTTAGCATTGCTGAGAAGTGAAATGTCACATTAACAAATTTTCTAATAGTTTGGATAACATGTTTAGTCATTATATTAGTGAGCATTCTTTTAAGCAAATAGAAATTACTCTTTCTATCTGAATATAGGGGATTAGAGGTTTCCCACCTGTCAGATGGGATAGGGAAGGGCATGTCAAGAAGCTCACTGCCAATAATCTCAGCCAGCAACATTGCAGTGGGTGGTCCCCAAGTGCTGTGTGCTTCTCATCCATCATCTGCTCAGCATCTGCCTGGTACTGCCAGTAGAGAGTAATGGTCTCTTCTTCCCTTTGGAATCTCTCCAAGTGCCCCATTCCAATTCTCATGGTCCCATTCTTTCCCAGTCAACACCCTAACTTTTACAAAAGATGCTTGACAAAGTTCACTGTGCGTTCAAATTTCATAGTTATCCAGCCAACGACAGGATCATATTTCGGTTTTGATTTTCAGATATCTCAACCCTGTAGCTACAAGAAATAAAAGGTTCTTTCAGGACAGTCCGAAAGACTCTTTGGTTCTCTGACTTCTTGAGAATTTAAAAGTTTTCCTTCTGTAAGCTGCAGTGTTATGTATTCAGTCAGCTCTCTAGTCCCTGTCATCAGACTTCCTACTAGAACATTCTATTGCAATAGTCCTTTAGTCTTTCAACACTTAGTTCTCTCAAGATCCTTAATTCTAGGCAACTAGAAGTGGAAATTTTAGGAATGATTTTGCCACTGCACGTTGTGCACCAAAAAGTGCACTTTTTACTAGCAGTGAGGTTATTACGTCTTTTAAATTCATTTAGATTGTACAACAAATTGCAGATTCTCTTATTTGAGGTTCTATTTTACTGAAACTGCTGCCACTAATAAATGTTCTAAGAGCCAGAGTTTGGTCATGAAAGCAGAAATCACTCTGTATATTTCAAGCATGAAATGTTTTAAAAGAGGAAATTAAAGACCTACAAACCATCTGAAAGGCTAGGGGATCTGAATCAGAGAAGCCATTTCTGAGAGTCCCATCCCGAAACACTGAAATGGGTGGACCTTCAGAGCTCACTAAGACACCACTGTAAATATGCTGACTCTCTGTGTGAGGGGTTGGCAAACTGTGGCCATGGGAAAAATCTGGCCTGCCACCTATTTTTGTACAGTATGGGAGCCAAGAATAGACTTATGCTTTTAAATCGTTGAAAAAAAAAAACAAAAGCAGAATATTTTGTGACGTGATGATTACATGGAATTCAATTTCAGTGTCCATAAATAAAGTTTATCGGAGCATAGCTATACTCACTTGTTTATATATTGTTCATGGCTGCTTTTGCTTTACAGTGACAGAGTTTAGTAGTTGTGACAGAGAATGTTTGGCCTGCAAAGACTAAACTATTTACTATCTAGCCCTTTACAGAAAAAGTTTGTTGATTCTTGGTCTGTGCATCTGACTGTAAGTTCTCCTGCCAAATATAGCTTCTCTTTCTCTTCTGCTTTCCAAGTTTAATGAAAATGACTCTCACTGGAAAATCCTCATAATCATATGGGGAAAGTAATTTTGAGAAATGTCACTCTTGGGTTCTCTGGATGGCAAAGAAGCAGTAATACTGAGTTGACAACAAACAATTGAGAATAATCACAGTGTGGCTGGTAATCCCCAAGGCCACTTTTAGATTAAATGATCAGCAAGAAGGACTCACAGAACTCAGAAAAGCTGTTATATTCACTTCTATGGGTTATTATAGCAAAGGGATACAGATGAAAAGCAGCAGAAGTAAAATGTTCATAAGGCAGAGTCCAGGAGAGACCAGACATAAGTTTCTAACGTCCTCTCCCAGTAGAGATACACAGACGTGTTTAATTCTCCCAGCAGTGACACGTCACAACACACATGAAATACTTTCTGCCACGGAAGCTCAACCAAACCTTGGTTTCCATGGTTTTTATTGGGCTTTGGTCACATTGGCATGGTTGATGGCCCATACGGGTGGCCTTATTTACTCAATCTCCAACCCCTCCAAGGGTCGAGCGATTACTACATGGTACACGGCCCCACCATAAATAAATATACATTGTCAGTATAAATTATCTGGGGTGGTCCAAGGTCCCAGAAAAACAGGAATACTCTTATTAGGCAGGATGTTGCAAAGTCTTAGAGATTATCTCTCAGGAATGAGACAAGGACCAAAATTTTCTTTGGAATGTGCAAGATTTGGACAACCCAGGCTTGCTGAGATAAGCCTTTATTCCACCCATAGACTCACCGAAATCTGGATCTCTAGGAAGCTCAGAGATTATCCAATTAAACCTCCTTTTTGATAGATGAAAAAATAGAGGCTTTGGAATCAAATACATGTGGTTTAAATCTCAATTTCATTGCTTACAAGCTGTGTGGCCTTGGAAAAGGTATCTAACTTCTTAAGGCCCAGTTTTTTCCTCACAGATTCATAGTTAATAGGATTATAATACGGACCAAGTGGCAAGGAAAATTCTTAAGTCAGACTAGTGGTCAAAACACAGTGGATATAGGAACAAGAGACATGCTCTTTATCTTTCCGATTCAATCTACAGCTAGTCAAATATCCGTAACTCAGCAAAGATTCCTCAGTCAAGGTGTTCCAACACCCCAGGAGGCCAGGGAGATCCACACATCTGTACATGTGAGGTTGGGGGATTGGGGCACACAGAAGAGGCAGAACTGGGGGAGCAAGGAGGCAGTGCCTGTGACCCTGGCCCCCGGCCATGGAAGCTGAGCCGCAGCCCCAGGGAACTGGTAGCCCCAGAGGAGCAGGTGCACGTGACTGTGGCCTCCTGGCCACAGTGGCACCCGTGGCCACAAGGAACCCGGCGGCAGTGGCTGCAGGGCCTATGACCCTGGTCCTTCCAGCCACTATGGTGCCTGAGACTCCAGAATCCCCAGCCATGACAGCAGCGCCTGCGATCCCGACAACCCTAGATGTAGAGAAGACACCCCTAAGCCTTGTTCCCTCCCCGCCTCCCTCCCCCGGCCACAGTGGCCATGCCTACAACCCAGGTGTGACCTTGGGCATGGTGGAAGTTCCTGCCATCCTGGTGCCTTCAGAGGCAACATCAGTGACAGCGGCAACACTGGCAGGGGCAAGGCACCAGCGATCCTGGGAGGATAATCCCTGACGACACCTCTAGCAGAGGCGCTGGAGAGTGGAAAGTGCTGCTTCTCAAATACAGCCAGAGGCAACTCAGGGAAGAGAAACCAAAAGCTTGTGCTATAGCACCACCCACTGAAAAAAAAGAGAAAGTCCTCTAATTATCAACCTGGTAATTTTTCGAATCAAAGTAAACAAGGCTTCACCTAACAAGAAAGACGTTCACTACTTCAAATGTGTCGTCAGAGAAACAACTTACCAGGCACCATGAAAACCCATGTAACACAGTATGACAAAAAGAAAACGACAATTCTCCCGAAACCAAACTTAAAGTCATGATGAAGTATTGTGATCTAATTGATAGAGAATTCGAAATAGCTGTTGTGAAGAAACTCAGCAAGCGACAGGAAAACGCAGAGAGGCAGTTCAGTGAGTTCAGGAGTAAAATGAACGAACAGAAGGAATATGTTACCGAGGAGGTAGAAATGCTAAAACCCCGGAAGTTCTGGAGCTAAAGAACTCAATAAATGAGATGAAGAATGCATTGGAAATAGAGCAGATGATGTGGAAGAGAGAATTCACCAGCTTTAAGAAAACATCTAGCAACAGAACCCCCCTCCGCCCCTCCCCTCTGCCCTGCGTCTTTGCCCGCAGGCTCAGCTCTGTCAGTGCTTGGTGCCCCTGCGTTCCCCCCCAGGCCCCCCGGGTGAGGGCCTTGACGGTGGCCGTGTTCTTGCGCTGCGCCTTCGTAGCCTTCGGTCCTGTGCTAGCCCTCTACATCTTCACCGTCACCGCCGGGCCCTTGCACATCACCTTCCTCATCATCAGAGCTTCTGGTTGGTGTCTCTGCTGCTTTCCTCCCTTGTTTGGTCCATGGCAGCGATCACTGCTGACAACCAACATGGACCAATACAGAAATATCTGCTGATCTTTGACATGTTAGTCTCAGTCCTTATCCAAGAAATGTTCCAGTTTGCGTATTACGAACTTTAAAAAAAAGCCAGTGAAGGTTTGAAGAGTATAAACCCGGATGACATAGCACCCTCTATGCGATTGCCGGCTTATGTTTCTGGCTTGGGCTTTGGAGTCATGAGGGGAGCATTTTCCTTTGTAAATACCCTGTCTGACTCCTTGGGGCCGGGCACAGTGGGCATTCATGGAAACTCTCCCCAGTTCTTCCTTAAATTCAGCTTTCATGACGTTGGTGATCATATTGCTGCGTGGGTTCTGGGGCATTCATGTTTTTTGATGGCTGTGAGAAGAAAAAGTGGTACGCCCTTCTGTAGTTCTTCCCACCCATCTGCTGGCGTCAGCCCTGACCTTCATACATCCTCGTTACGGATTAAATCTGGTGTCAGCGTACATCATCCTGGTGCTCAGGGGCATCTGGGCATCCTTTGCTTTTGGAGGCAGCTGCCAAAGCCTGAAGCTCCGCCTGCCCTGCCAAGACAAGGGCTCCCTCCTCTTCAACCCGCGCTCCAGATAACCTGTGAGGACCAGTGCTTACCAAACGCTAAGCTGCCTCTAGAGAGAAGCACAGCTGTGCCTTTTTCTAAAAATCCCTTTTCCTGGTGGGGGTTAGAAAAAGCAAAATTATCTGGATACAATATGGCTTTCATGCAACAGCTTTCTGAAAGGGATACATCAGTGGTGTACAGACTGCATGTTAGAATCACTTGGGGAAACATAAAGAATACTGATTTCTGGGCTCCACCCTCCAGATTTAATTGATCTGGGCATTTGGTAATTTTTAAAGCTTCCTAGATGACTTCGATGTGCAGCCAGTTTGGGAACCATCGATGTCCAAATAGGAACTTCCTGAGAACCCTGTAACTGAGTAAGAATCAGACGTTTAGCTATCTCCTAACTCAGCTTGCGCTTAGCAAGCAAGGATCTGAATGTCAAATCCTGGATAGCCTTTGTCTTTTGAAGTTCTGAAGTGACAAAAGGCTAAAGGGCTGTCATCTCTGTGAACTGTTTTCCCATGCTTCACTTGTACCCTGTTTCGTGAGAACATGGTGGGCTGTGCTTCTGACTACAGTAATAAATTGCACTGACTTACTAATGATCATTTAGCCAAAGTAAACCATTGATTAACGAGGTATATTTTTCTGTAGTTTTTCCATTCTAGGTTTTGCTTTTCTGAGGTATTACATTGTTTTTGAGCGTAGATTCCGTTTCTTTAACTAAAAACCAATTATTTTCTGACTTCCTGGGAAGATATTCTGAAACCAAGAGTTTTTGTGCAACTTCTGCAAGTCTTTCCTGGGCTTAAGGCTTTTCATAGGCTCTGCCCTAAGGCAGTGTTTACCAGCTGAGCACTAGCTGCTGGACTAGTTGAGGTGAAGCCCATGATCTATTTCTGAGCAGCTCTGCAGGTTGCTGAGTGATGTACCCTGGGACAGGCTTCACTGGAGCTGGCAGAAGTTTACCAAAAGCAGGAGGAAAACAAGCCAATAGGGTGGGCTTGACACTTACAATTTGCTCCTGTAATACTAACTAGCACTTCTCCCTAAATGGTGTAGTGGAAAATTGGAAATGTGTCTTAAACTGCCAAATTCATGCTTTTACATATTCCATATATTCTTTAGATCTAGCAGATGTCTCTGGGTTTTGGTAGCAGATACAGCATTCCCTTTATAGGAGTATCTAAGATGTTCATTCAGCTTCCAAACAACCCTTTTGTTTCCCTTTATAAAGAATAATTTGTGCCTTTATTAACTAGAAGTTGTTCCCAGTTGATGGTTTTTAGGGACCTGATGGTGTGAAATGGAAATTCCCTACACATTAAAGTGAGAACCTCAGTGAATCCCCTGTGTGCAGTAGAGCATCCGAAAGACATAGAGGCAGCAAGAGAGGGCTCACCAGTGGCATGAGAGATGGGAGACTTTGACAATACTGTGATGGACAGGTTTAAAATGGAAACATAGCCAGTGTTTTGGGCTAGTCACATATCTTACCAGGGACCAGAACCTTACACAGGAACTAGAACTTTATCAGTGAAATCCCCTCTCATGTTTAAATTATTAGAATTTTTTCAATCCACATATGCAGGAGGAGTAGGGTTTCCAGTAAGGTTGCAAACAGTCCCATAAGCAATTATAGTTATTCTCCTAAAGTTTACTTCAGCACTAATACTAATGCCTCCACCGGGGTTTGTAATTTTCCACCATTATACAAGACTTTCCTTAAATTGATGAGTCATAGGAAGAGTCAAGGACGTAGAGATTGAATAGTGAAATTTACTGTGCACAGTTGAGGGGAACAAGATGCTCATTGAACTGGGCTTCATTCCTACTGGAGTGTGGTGTTCTTTGATGAACAGGATAAGAAAAATATAGAGTTGGTTATTACTGTTGACTTACAAATCTCTTAAGTGGATAGTCTGATAACATATTTGCTGATCTGTAAAGTGTAGCAATATCTGAGAATATTAATATTGCTCATACTTGAGCTATGAGGATTCCTCTGTGCATTAATAGTTTAATATTAAGTAAAAAATCTGGAATATTGTGAAATCTCATTTATAAAAACATCTCAGGCAAGAAGAAAATTTTCCTTGATAGTGACACTGTTATCTTAGTTCAGGAAATCATTTAATACTCCCTGATTACCTATGAATAAAGGAACTTTGTAATCCTTATTTCTCTTGTGAGCATTGCTATAGCCAGCTTAGGCACTACTGCTGCAAATAGCCTTGCTTCACCTGATGCCAAAGAAGCCCAGAGGGAGAGTGGTCTTCCTCTGTTGCTGTGTGTATATTGAGTTGCGTTTTTTTTCTTCTTTTGCATTTGTTATCTATAATGAGCTTTCTGAGCCCTGATAGTATTTGGAGAGGACGTAGTGGTGTTAATCTTGTATGTTCTCCGCCACACAGGGCTTTCTGTGTTTTGGAGGCAAGTGTGGCTATAGTTAAAGTTGACCTTGGAATGTGAATATTGTTGCAGCCCTTCACCGTGTTGCCATGTGAATAACAGAGATTGACTTTGGTTTTCTAATAAATTTGTATTCATTTTTAACTAATATGAATTAGTAGTCGTAACTGGAGAAGTTTTGTTACCCTCAATCCCGGCCCGCCTGACTGGCAATATATTATAGTAGTAGCAGCCTCTTTTAGAGCATCTTAGTGAAAACATGGCTGAAAGGAATAAGTGGTATCTGCAGACTGTGTAGAAAATGGCTTTTGTTCCCAATGTTAATATCTTTTCAAGCACATTTCAGTGTTTGCTGAGAGTGGCAGATACACATCAAAGATGCTAGGTGTTCTTATCCATAGAGTTGGTGCAAGATAAGCAGTCCGGACAGAGGCTTCCTCCTACCCAGTACTCTTCCCACTAGCCCTCCCACTAGTTCATCAAACTAGCCTCAAGACAGGGATTAGCAGTTAGAGTGGGCCTGAGGGCTCCAGGGAAGCCAAGGTGGCAGCCCATCTCCGGCATCTGCAACCTGCTTCCTGGGAAGAGCTCCTTGAGAGTGCTAGCTTTTCGTTAGTTAAGTTTTTCCTGCACCCCACCATCCCTAACTGCAGGTAAGCAAAGTAGATGTCACAACAAAACAATTTGAAAGTTCTTTGCTTAGAGCACTTTGTTTATGATCGCAATGTTTATATTTCTCATTTAATAAAAAGCTTTACTTCATTCCATTAAATTTTAGTGTTTAGGGAGTGGGCACTGTCTCTATGTACAATATGTATCATTTTATGTAAGTTATACTGTTATGTCATATATACTTACAATATCAGACCTTGCATTTAGTACAGAAGGCAATAGACTCTTTCCAGACCTGTATTTTTCAGTGAACAATAAAAAGATGGTTTGTCACTTAAAAAAATCTAGAAAAGAATTCAGGTAGAAGATAAGAAAGAACTAAGATTTTTTTTTTTTTTTTTTCCCGGTACACGGGCTTCTCACTGTTGCAGCCTCTCCTGTTGCGGAGCACAGGCTCCGGACGCGCAGGCCCAGTGGCCATGGCTCACGGGCCCAGCCGCTCCGCGGCATGTGGGATCCTCCTGGACCGGGGCACGACCCCGTGTGCCCTGCACTGGCAGGCAGACTCTCAACCACTGTGCCACCAGGGAAGCCCTAAGATTTTTTTTTTTTAATTAAGAAATTCTAAGAGAACTATCTGACTCCCATTAGGAAGGGCAACATAAGGATAATGAGTATCCCAGAGGGGGGAAGGGAGCAGAGAGTTTATTTAAAGGAATAATAGCTGAGAAGTTCCCCAACCTGGGGAAGGAACTGGATATAGAAGTCCACGAAGCTAAGAGAATATCTAATTACCTCAGCACAACAAGACCTTTTCCAAGACATATTATATTAAAAGTGTCAAAAATTAATGACAAAGAAAGAATTTTAAAAGGAGCCAGAGAAAAACGAATGTTATCCCTACCAAGGAACCTTCATGAGACTATCAGCAGATTTCTCAGTAGAAACTTTACAGGCCAGGAGAGAGTGAAGTGATATACTGAAAATACTGAAAGATAAAAACTGTCAGCCAAGAGTACTCTACCCAGAAAAGTTATCCTTCAGATACAAAGGAGGAATAAAGGCTTTCCAAGACAAACACAACAGCACTTCTTGCTTTATAAGAGGTGTTTAAAGGAGCTCTTTTACCTGAAATGAAAAGGCAAAAGTACACAAAATTTTAAGTAAGGTGATAAATAGAAGCAAAAAATTGCAATTTTATATCAGAATAGGTTGTTAAATACTTAATTGTAGCTTTAAAGGTTAAAGGGAGAAAAGCAGTGAAAATAACTATAGGTGCTTCAATTTGGTAATAAATTTACACATAAAAAGAGATAATTTGAGACAACGAAAACATAAAAGAGTAAGAAGAAAAGGACAGAAGCCATATTGTCAAATGAAGATTAGATGCTATCAGCAGAAAAAGGACTATTTTGTCTATGAGATGTTTTATATAAACCTCATGTAACCACAAAACATAAGTCTAGAGCGGAGACACAAAACATCAAAAAAGAGGAAACTGAGAAAAACATCATAGAAAACCACCACACTAAAATGGCAGACAGAAACACAAGGAAAAAGAGACAATGGACATATAGAGCAAGCAGTAAACAAAAGGTAAAATGGAAGTATTAAGTCCTCGTTTATTAATAATCATCCTAAATGTAAATGAATTGAATCCACTGATCAAAAGACACAGAGTGGCTGTGGGTGGAGTAATAAGCAAGACCTAACTATATAATGCCTCCAGGAGACTCATCTCAGCTCTAAAGACAAATATAGGCTCAAAGTGGTGGGATGGAAGATGATACTTTGAGCAAATCATAAGCCAAAAGAAAGTAGGTGTAGCTATACTCATATAAAATAGACTTCAAGGGGGCTTCCCTGGTGGCGCAGTGGTTGAGAGTCCGCCTGCTGATGCAGGGGACATGGGTTCGTGCCCCGGTCCGGGAGGATCCCACGTGCCGCGGAGCGGCTGGGCCCGTGAGCCATGGCTGCTGAGCCTGCGTGTCCGGAGCCTGTGCTCCATGACGGGAGAGGCCACAGCAGTGAGAGGCCCACGTACCGCAAAAAAAAAAAAAAAAAATAGACTTCAAGCCAAAAAAACCAAACCAAAGCAAACAAACCAAGAGACAAAGAATGACATTTTGTAATGATAAAGGGAACAACCATCAATAAGCCGTAATATTTATTAATATATATGCATTTAACATAGGGGCACCAAAATATATAAAACAATTATTAACAGACCTAAAGGAAGAAGTTGACAGAAACACAATAATAGTAGGAGATTTTAACAGCACGCTTGCATTAATGGATATGTTATGCAGACAGAAAGTCAACCAGGAAACACCTTAAATGAAACATTAAACCTGATAGACTTGATAGATATATATAAAACATTCCATCCAAATGCAGCAGAATACATTCTTCTCAAGTGCATATGGAATATTCTCAAGGATAGACCATATGTTGGGACACAGAAGAGTCTCAATAAATTTAAGAAGACTGAAATTATATCAAACACTTTTTTTCTGACAAAAACAGTATAAAACTAGACGTCAACTACAAGAAGAAAGCTAGAAAAATCACAAATAGATGGAGGCTAAACAACATGCTGCTGAAAAACTACTGAGCCAATGAGAAATCAAGGAGAAAAAAACAAACCTGAAGACAAGTGCAAATGAAAAAAATGACATAGCAAAATCTATGGGATGCAGCAAAAGTGGTACTAAGAGGGAAGTTTATAGCAATACAGGCTTACCTAAAGAAACAAGAAAATTTTCAAATAAACAATCTAACCCTACACCTAAAGGAACTAGAAAAAGAAGAACAAACTAAGCACAAAGTCAGTAGAGGGAAAGAAATAATAAAGGTCAAAATGGAAATAAATGAAATGGAGACTAAAATGACAATAGAAAAGATCAATGAAACTAAGAGCTGGTTCTTTGAAAAAATAAAGTTGACAAAACTTTAGCTAGACTCACTGAGAAAAAAAGAGAGAAGACTAAAATAAAATCAGAAACAAAAGAGAAGTTACAATGAATAGCACAGAGATACAAAGGACTGTGGGACTCCTGTGAACAGCTATGCACCAACAAATTGGAAAACCTAGGAAAAAAATGGATAAATTCTTAGACTCATACGACCTTCTGAGACTGAATGAAGCAATAGAAAATCTGAATTGACAGATCACTATTAAGGAGATTGAAGCAATAATTTAAAACTTCCCAAAAAACTAAAGTCCTGACTATATGGCTTCATTGGTAAATTCTACTAAACATTTAAAGAAGATTTAATACCTGTTCTTCTCAAACACTTCCAAAAAGTTGAAGAGGAGGGAATGCTACCTACCTCATTTTATGAAGCTACTATTACCCTGAGACCAAAACCAGACAAGGACAACACAAGAAATTTATAGGCAATATCTCTGAGGAACACAGATACAAAAATCCTCAACAAAATATTTGCAAACCAAATACAGCTATACATTAAAAGGATGATACATCAGGATCAAGTGGGATTTATTCCAGAAATGTAAGGATGGTTCAACATCTGCAAATCAATCAAGATGATACACCATTTTAACAAAATGAAGGATAAAAATCATGTGATCATCTTAATAGATGCATAAAAAACATTTGACAGGGTTCAACCTCCATTTATAATAAAATCTCTCATTAAATTGGGTATAGAAAGGTTGTACCTCAACATAATGAAGACCATATATGACAAATCCACAGTTAACATCATACTCAATGGTGAAAAACTGAAAACTATCACTCAAAGATCAGGAACAAGACAAAATTGCCCACTCTCGCCACTCTTACTCAGCATAGTACTGCAAGTCCTAGCCAGAACAATTAGGCAAGAAAAAGAAATAAAATGCATCCATATTTGAAAGGAAGAATTAAAACCAGCACTCTTTGTGATGACATGATTTTATATATAGAAAATCCTAAAGACTCCACCAAAAAAACTGTTGAAGTGATAAAAGGATACAGTAAAGTTGAGAGAAAATCAATATATAAAAATCTGTTGTGTTTCTATACACTAACAACCAACTAGCAGAAAGAGAAACTAAGAGAACAATTCATTTGCTTTTGCAACAAAGAAAATAAAATACCTAGGAATAAATTTAACCAAGGAGCTGAAAGACCTGTACACTGAAAACTGTAAGACATTGATGAAAGAAACTGAAGAAGACACACACACAAAAGGAAAGATATTTCATGCTCATGGATTGCAAGAATGAACATTGTTAAAATGTCCATATAACATAAAGCAGTCCATAAATTCAACACCATTCCTATCAAAATCTCAGAGACATTTTTTCACAGAAATAGAACAAAAGTCTTAAAGTTTATATAGAACCACGGAAGACTCTGAATAGCCAAAGCAATCTTGAGAAGAAAGAACAAAGCTGGAGGTATCACACTCCCCGATTTCAAATTATTCTACAAAGCTATAGTAATCAAAACAGCATGGTATTCGCAGAAGTGGACACACATATCCAGTGGAACAGAATTGAAAGCCCGGAAATTAATCCACACATATATGGACAATTAATTTATGAGAAAGGAGTAAAAAATATACAACAGAGAAAGGACAGTCTCTTCTCTAAATGGTGCTGGGAAAACTGGACTGTCACAAGCAAAAGAATGAAATTAGACCACTATCTCATGTCATACACAAAAATTAACTCAAAATGAATTAAAGACTTAAATATAAGGCCTAAAACCATAAAACTTCTAGAGGAAAACATAGGCAGTATGCTCTTTGACATCGGTTTTAGCAACTTCTTTCTGGATCTGTCACCTCAGGCAAGGCAAACAAAAGCAAAAATAAACAAATGGGACTACATAAAAATAAAGTTTCTGCACACCAAAGGGAACCATAAACAAAATGAAAGACAACGTATCTTTTTTTTTTTTTTTTTTTTTTTTTTTGCGGTACGCGGGCCTCTCACTGCTGTGGCCTCTCCCGTTGCGGAGCACAGGCTCCAGACACACAGGCTCAGCGGCCATGGCTCATGGGCCCAGCCGCTCCACGGCATGTGGGATCTTTCCAGACTGGGGCACGAACCCACGTCCCCTGCATCGGCAGGCGGACTCTCAACCACTGCACCACCAGGGAAGCCCGACAACCTATCTTATATCCAATAAGGGGTGAATATCTGAAATAAAGAATTCATACAACTCAACAACATAATAAACAGCTGATTAAAAATTGGGCAGAGGATCTGTATAGACATTTTTCCAAGGAAGGCATACAAGCGGCCAACAGGCATGTGAAAATATGCTCAGCATCACGAATTATTAGGGAAATGCAAATCAAAACCACAATGAGCTATCATGTCAGGCCTGTTAGAATGACTGTTATCAAAAAGACAAGAAATAGCAAGTGTTGGAACGGATGTAGAGAAAAGGGAGCCCTTGTGCACTGGTGGTGGGAATGTAAATTGGTGCAGCTACTATGGAAAGCGGTATGGAGGTTCCTCAAAAAATTAAAAATAGAACTGCCATTTCACTTCTGGGTATTTATCTGAAGAATATGAAAACACTAATTAAAAAATCACATGCACCCTATGTTCATTGTGGCATTTTTATAAAAGCCAAGATGTGGAAGCAACCTAGCTGTTCATCAACAAGTGAATAGATAAAGAAGATGTAATATACATACATACATACATATACACCTGTATACGATGGAATACTACTTGGCCATAGAAAAAGAAGGAAATCCTGCCATTTGCAACAACAGGGATAGCTCTTGTTGAAGGGTATTATACTAAGTGAAATAAGTCAGACAGGGAAAGACAAATACTATATGATTTCACTCAGATGTGGAATATTTAAAAAAACCCAAAATAAACAAACGAAGCAAAACAAAAACAAGTACATAGATACAGAGGACATATTGATGGTTACTAGAAGGGAAGGGAGAGGGAGAGGGCAAAATGGGTAAAGGGGGTCAATTGTATGGTGATGGAATGGTAACTAAACTTTTGGTGGTGTGTACACTGTAGTATATACAAAAGTTGAATTATAATGTTGTACACGTGAAATTTACATAATTTTATAAACCAGTGTTACCTCAATTAAAAACCAGGGTAGGTATAAAAACAATAATTAATTTTCATTTATTCAGTAAGCCCATTGAAAGCCTGTTATTGTACCGATGTAAATGGAAGAAAAAGTTGCTACTGTATTAAAAATAAGGACTTTGATATACTAACACCATGGGTAAAATTTATATCAGGAGAGAAGTCACTTTGTTTTGGAAAATGTCCTGATGGCCTCTTTGAGAGTGGAGAGGAAGGCTCTTAGTCTGCAAAGAAATGGATGAATTAATTGCTTTGCAAAATAAGGGAGTGAAAAGGCAGTGTGATGGGAGAGAGGAAGGGAAGAGGGCTGGAAATAGGGTAAAAATGAGAAGTTGAAAATATTCATTGGGAAGCTGGTTGGTGCCAAATTGTTAAAAGTCTTCAGTTCCCCATAAATGAAGCCCAAGGTTGCAAAGCTAGTTAATGGTAGAGTTGGAACCAAAGATCTTTCTAGAAAACCACACTGCCTCTCAAAGAACCAAAGTTTTCATTCCAGTATGAAATAGTGCTTCATGCTTGGCTGCTTTTGGTGTTTTGTGATAAGCAGCTGAAATTTCTTGAGCTTACTGCTATTCCTTTGAATTCATAAATGTACGTGGTCTCATCCAGCTGACGTTTTTATATAGTCACAAGGAAATGTAAAACTTTTTTAGTTTTTGGAAACCAGGAAAGCCTGCATTTTGCAAGTGTTGATATCTAACATGTTACAGTTCAGTTGAACTTCACTTTAGTCACATATCTAGAAAGATAATCCAAGACAAAAAACACATGCAATAAAGAAATGGAGAAGTTTAGAAAGCATTTTCTCTTTGTCATTGTTGGTTTGTGACAGTGAGCAGTTCTGGCTCCTGCTGGATGTGTCTGGAGTTTCTGATGGGGCCAGGCTTTCAAGGCTTATGTACTAGAAGTAAATCCTTATGTCGGTCCCCAAAGTAACCTGCAGAGCAAGCCTAGCGTTAAGTTATTTCCCTTATTTCTAACTTTGAGGGAGTTTGGCTTGGGATGACCAAGAAAGAGCTGCAGGCTGTCCTTATATCAAGGGGAAACACCCTTTTTGAATGATGCTGTGCTCACCAGCAGTTGGTTTCAGACTTGTTAGGTATGACCAGAAAATTAGCTGGCTCCGTTTTTTTGTTTTGAGAGACCAAGGAATCTCCTGGGAGCGAGTTCCCCTCTTGGTACCTCCAGCTTGACCTAGAAAGACAGAAGTGAGGGTAATTCCGAGAACTTTGTGTTGTTTCCTTGGCTCCGTCCTGAGCCCAATCCTTATGGACTAAGGGGGGAATGCAATGGGGGCGGAGTGGTAAGGATGGTGTGTCATCAGTGCAATCTGAAAGAGCCTTAGACCTTAGGGTGCCAGGACCATTGTCTTCGGCACCTAAGGGGCTCCACTGTGACACTGCTGGGAAGCTTCGGCAGTGGTATCTGGTGGGATACTACAGTACTTGGAGGACATTATGAGGTGAGGGTGGTCAGTTATCAGAGAGCTGGAGCAGAGTGAAGAAACAGGGCAATTTCAGAACAGCTAAATGGACAGTGTACTTCATTTGTTTGCAGTAGGTAGAATTCAGCGGGTTGGAGTCCCACATGGGGAGGCAGGAAAGAGAGCAAGTAAGAAAGAAATTATTTGAGAGCCAAGCACCTTAGGTAGATTGTATCATTTAATCCTCACAACAACCTTATGAACTGCATACTAATTTGTCCCCATTTTCTGGATAAGCCTTTCAAGGAAGATACAATTTAAGTAAATTGTCCGAGGTCAGCTGGCCAGCAAGTGAAGGATACAGGTTTAAAACTCAAGTAATCTGATTCCAGAGCCCTCATTTTCGGTCATTTTCTCATGTGTGCCCTCATATTAGTGAGCACTGGAAAAACTAAGGTTAAATACTCATTAGGTGCAGTTGGCTTTTGCTCCGACACCATTTATAGGGGTGGAAATCCCCGGTTTCACATCGGAGCTCTAAGCCAGGATCAGGATTATTCCCAGCAATGTTTTAACAGAAACTACCATCAAGGGTGTTATAATTATCCTGTGGCCAGTTTCTAAAGACACTTTCTTCAGGGAATAAGCATTACACTGAGGCATGCATTATCACAGCAACAAAAAAACATGTTTAGCATCTTTTTTTTTTTGACTGTGAAGTTTTAGAACACTAAGCAAAACTTTCCTCAAATTTTTCTAGGTGATAAGGTATCTGTGGATTAGGGAATAGGCAGAGAATCGACTGCCCTCTTGAATTAATAAAATGAGATGGGGCGGAGAGTAAAGTGCTTGTCTTATTTTTGTAAGGTGATGCCACCTACCTAAAGAAGGCTGAAGTAAAAGTATACTCAATAATATCCTGGGATAAACCATAATGGAAAAGAATATGAGAAAGAAGGTATATATATATATATAACTGAGTCACTTTGCTGTACAGCAGTAATTAACACAACATTGTAATTCAAGTATCCTTCAATAAAAAATAAATTAAAAATGTATACCCAATAAAAATTATACATTATTTTTTTCTGAAGAATTTAAAATGGTTTCATAATAAGATTTCTTATCATCACATAGTCTTTTGAAATATAGCTATCTATTCATTTCCTGTTTTAGTCAACATTTTTGCATGCCCATGTTATGTCAAGAGTCACCATTCTAGATGCTGTTGACATAAAAATGAAAATACGCCATGCCTGATTACTCGTCTGTAGAACTGCCATCTAGCGGAAGAAAGAGGTGAAAAAGCAGATACTTATGCAAGGCACGATGTAGATAAATATTTTAAGAATAAGGGAACTGATTTGCACAAGGCATTGTTGAATTATTAAAACTCATCTCTAGGGATGGGGACATGAGCGTGTAAGGAGTGAGAGGGTGGTTCTTGAGGATGGAACTCCTTTTCTGGGTGCTGCCTGGTAAACAAAGTTAGCCACGCAGAGGAGTGGCACGGCCGTGGGAGGGGCAGCCCATCCATGCGTGCCCCACAGAGGCAGCTTGAGCAAGGGGAAGGTGGGAGGCGTTTCAGTGGTGCTCGGTGTGGGTGAGCAGTGACAAGCTGCTGGATCTTAGGCTGGGAGGGATAAGCCAAGAATGGCAGCCAGGGGCCGGCTCACCAATTCAAAGGCTTTATCACCAACCGCCTCCTTTATCTGACTCCCACACCCTGAGCCAATATTTCCCCTGCCCTAACCGCCACTAGAGACCACCCCATAGCCCCGAGCCCACTGAAATTATTAAACCATCCAAACCTGAATTTGCTCAGCTTGCCTACCCTGCCTTGCCCATTCCTTCCTTCCTGTAGAAACTACGGTAGCGGGCCATGCTTTCCCTTCACTCCTTCTGCCTCCTGACTGACCCTGGCATTAACCCATGTGCCCTGTGTAGCAGGGCGCATCCCCTCCTCTTGGGGAGTGTAAGTAACTTACACTTGCCTCCTCTCTAAAGGCAATTGTCTTTGTGTCTGTTACCTTACATTCTGTGATTGAAACAGATCCTGGGTACATTTTAACACACTCACATCTTCTTCTACACCCTCCACCCCAGCTCCTACAAGAAACTGAAATCTTCAGTCAGCTCTAGTCGGGAGTCAGAGCTCAGGCAGGTCTTGGTTGCAAGGGCAACCATAAACCTTTGGTTTCCTTAGAAGAAGGCTGGGTCTAACCAAGTATCTGATCAGAACAACTTGTAAACTCACACTGCTTTTACTACCGAAGCACAAACCACACCCTAAAGGTTAGCTGAGTGCCCTCTGGAAACAGAAGTTTTCCTCTGTGTAAACATGGTGAATTAGTCTGGGAGCTAGAATTCAAGTACAGATCTTTTGACCCAACCATGCATTATGCTCAGCAGAAAGTAATATTGCAAGCTAAAATACGGAGACCCTCTGATTGGGAGCTGGCGAAAGATACAGAAGAACCCCTGGAGAATTGCTGCGAAAAGATTCATTGAATGGTAATAAGACAATACAAGGTCATGTCCCCTGAGCTTTGATTTTTCTTGACCCTGACAGAAAAGTATGCTTAAAATGTGGAAAACAGTCTGAAATGGACTTGAATTTTGGAAGGCTGCATCACATTGTATTACAGTAAGAAATTAACTTTGATAGGAACGCAGCATGGAAATAAGCAAGAAAGGTATTGAAGACAAGACTACTGATACACCTGGTTCTAAAGTGAATGGCATGTCTGAATTCAACAGCCCGTAGTTAAATTGAAACTTAATCATTCTTAACAGTTCGCATTTAAGAAGCAGGAGGCAGAATTGTATTCGTTTTTCTGAAATGACTCAATCCTGTCATCTCAAAATGCTTAATGCAGCTGTGAGGAACAGGAGATAAGTGACTTTCAGTTACATTAGCTTTCAGTAAGCAAATAGTGGATTTAGAGGGACTTAGTTGATAAAAGCTCATAAAATAATACATTCATCAGGGATGTATGGAGCACCCATACTCTGGAGGATTCCATGTTCTGGGTGCAGTGCACATGGCTTGTTGCCTGTGCATCAATTCCCTTTCTTCCATCCTTCCAATAGTACCCAATTTTGCTCTGGGAAACCACTACTGTGGTTCTCTCTACTGTGGAGCAACCCTGCAGCTTTGGTGCCATTGACCCCACCTTCAGCTGCCTACTTCTAGCAGCTTGTGAGATCATCTTCCATGTCCCAGGGATTGGTTGAAGGGCCCCAGGTGCAAGCCAATCAATGCATGATTTTATCCTGGCCAGAGGGTGGCCCAATCTGTGTGACCATGGAGGACACAGAGGGAAAATGACCCAAACTTCCCCTAATCCCTTCCCCAAACAGACTAACCCTGTTACAAGCCTCCCCCTGGGTGTTAAGACATCATTTTATGTACATGTAGCAAGAGGCTGGTGCTTGAGTTAAGATTAGTATGAACATGCCTGACTAATTAGTGGGGTGGGTCTTCCAGGGGCTTATGTGCACAAAGGACTGAGAAATCTCCCAGGTGAGATCTCATTTTCTGAGAAGTCCAGGAGGCAAGCTTGATACAGTGAACAAAACCTTAATTTTTAGAGCGGAGAAATGATTCTGAGTGGAGCCCCAAGTGGATTCATGTGTGGTTCCTGAGATGGGAAAAAGAGGGCTGTGGGTAAAAAACAAAAGAAGGTGAAAAAAGGAAGAGAGAATGAGAGAGAGGGGGGGAAGAGAGGAAGAAAAGGAGAGAGGAAGAGGTAGAGAAAGGAAGGGAGGGAGGGAAGAAGGGAGGAAGGAAAGAAAAGAAAGACAAAAGCATGCGTCCGGGTAGGAGTGATTTCAGGCGGGCTGCAGCCACTGTCCCATGAGCTTGGGTTTCTACTGCTTTTCCTGGCACGGCTGTGTCTCTAGCCTAGTCAGGGTAACAGCGACACCTGGAGTGCTGACCATCAGTTTAAAGAAAGCAAATAATCTGAAACTCCATGATGATAAAATAAAAGGAGGTCAGATAACAGCAGGCAATGTATCTAGAAACAATTGCCTGGAAGGAAAGGCTGCGATTTCAGACGAAATGACTAGTTCTTCAAACGTTAACAAGGTATCAAAATTGATTTCACCTGAAAAATGTGGGGAAAAGCTTTATTGCTCTCTGGTGCAAAAGAACACCAGTTCGATGTATCTGTAGAAGAATATCAACGGGTTCTTCTCTCAAACGAAATTCTGATGCCAAGGAAAAATATGTCACACGAGAAATTACCTTGACGTGATGGTAGCCTCTCAGTACACTCGGGGCAAGCCATCCCAGAGGTCATAAAACAGAAAGTCTCACAGGCTAAGTTAAGATGCTCCAATCCCATCGTTTATTGATTGACATCGCATCGAATAGCAAGAGAAAAGAGGAATGGGGTAAGTTGACACAACGAGGATTGAGTAGAAGGACCACATTACTGAATCCTGTGTTACTCAACCCTTCCTATGTCCTTTCTCTTTCCTTCTCTCCCCCCTTTCTCCCTCTTCCTTCTTTCCACTGCCTCTCCCCCACTCTCTCTTTGTTGCATGGTGTGGTTGCAAAGACCAGAGCTGAGTTTGAACAAGGGGGCTTAGCAAGCTCAGAGTGTGTAGAGTCAACACATGTCTGTTGATATGGAGGCAAGGATGCCTGGCCACAGCTGGAGCCAACCAATGAGTTTGCTGGGCAGCCATGAGCTTTCTTTCTTTGGCAGAGTGCGTGCAAAGCCAAAATGTGGCCCCCATGGCTGGTCAACTGAGAGGTGAAGTGTGTCATTCTGAAGGAGGCTTGATTTGTACCTTATGATTTGGTCCTTCCATCATTTTTCCTATATAAGTAAGCACTCTGAATATTCTACCTCTTAAAAAACCATATATTTTATTCCTTCTATCTTGAACATGTCTTACCGATTGCCAACTGTTTGTACTTAACTGCACACCTTGTGAATGCCGCTCACGTCTCACAAGAGCCACTTGCTTACTCACTATCTTTTTTTAATGTTTTATACAGCAGGTTCTTATTAGTTATACATTTTATACACATCAGTGTATACATGTCATCCCAATCGCCCAATTCATCACACCACCACCACCACCCTGCTGCCGCTTTCCCCCCTTGGTGTGCATAACGTTTGTTCTCTACATCTGCGTCCCTATTTCTGCCCTGCAAACTGGTTCATCTGTACCATTTTTCTAGGTTCCACATATATGCATTAATATACGATATTTGTTTTTCTCTTTCTGACTTACTTCACTCTGTATGACAGTCTCTAGATCCATCCACGTCTCTACAAATGACCCAATTTCGTTCCTTTTTATGGATGAGTAATATTCCACTGTATATATGTACCACATCTCCTTTATCCATTTGTCTGTTGATGTTCATTTAGGTTGCTTCCATGACCTGGCTATTGTAAATAGTGCTGCAGTGAACACTGGGGTTCATGTGTCTTTTTGAATTATGGTTTTCTCTGGGTATATGCCCAGTAGTGGGATTGCTGGGTCATGTGTTAATTCTATTTTTAGTTGTTTTTTAAAAAAATAAATTTATTTATTTATTTAATTTTGTTTTTGGCTGTGTTGGGTCTTCATTGCTGCGTGGGCTTTCTCTAGTTGCGATGTGCGGGAGCTACCCTTCCCTGCGGTGCATGGACTTCTCATTGCAGTGGCTTCTCTTGTTGCGGAGCACAGACCCTAGAGTGTGCAGGCTTCAGTCGTTGTGGCACACGGGCTCTAGAGCACAGGCTCAGTAGTTGTGGTGCATGGGCTTAGTTGCTCTGCAGCATGTGGGATATTCCCAGACCAGGGCTCGAACCCGTGTCCCTTGCATTGGCAGGCGGATTTTTAACCACTGCACCACCAGAAAAGCCTCTATTTTTAGTTTTTTAAGGAACCTCCATACTGTTCTCCATGGTGGCTGTACCAATTTACATTCCCACCAACAGTGCAAGAGGGTTCCCTGTTCTCCACACCCTCTCCAGCATTTGTTGCTTGTAGATTTTCTGATGATGCCCATTCTAACTGGTGTGAAGTGATACTTCATTGTAGTTTTTTTTTTAACATCTTTATTGGAGTATAATTGCTTTACAATGGTATGTTAGTTTCTGCTTTATAACAAAGGGAATCAGCTATACATATACATATATCCCCATATCTCCTACCTCTTGCGTCTCCCTCCCACTCTCCCTATTCCACCCCTCTAGGTGGTCACAAAGCACTCAGCTGATCTCCCTGTGCTACACAGCTGCTTCCCATCTAGCCATCTATTTGGTAGTATACTCTTTGTAGTTTTGATTTGCCTTTCTCTAATAATTAGTGATGTTGAGCAGCTTTTCATGTGCTTCTTGGCCATCTGTATGTCTTCTTTGGAGAAATGTCTATTTAGGTCTTCTGCCCATTTTGGCTTGTGTTGTTTGTTTTTTTAATATTGAGCTGCATGAGCGGTTTATGTATTTTAGAGATTAATCCTTTGTCTGTTGATTCATTTGCAAATATTTTCTCCCATTCTGAGGGTTGTCTTTTCATCTTGATTGTAGTTTCCTTTGCTTTAGCAAAAGCTTTTAAGTTTCATTAGGTCCCATTTGTTTATTTTTGTTTTTATTTCCATTACTCTAGGAGGTGGGTCAAAAAGGATCTTGCTGTGATTTATGTCAAAGAGTGTTCTTCCTATGTTTTCCTCTAAGAGTTTTATACTGTCCAGTCTTACATTTAGGTCTCTAATCCATTTTGAGTTTATTTTTGTGTATGGTGTTAGGGAGTGTTCTAATTTCATTCTTTTACATGTAGCTGTCCAGGTTTCCCAGCACCACTTATTGAAGAGACTGTCTTTCCTCCATTGTATATCCTTGCCTCCTTTGTCATAGATTAGTTGACCATAGGTGCATGGGTTTACCTCTGGGCTTTCTATCCTGTTCCATTGATCTATATTTCTGTTTTTGTGCCAGTACCATATTGTCTTGATTACTGTAGCTTTGTAGTATAGTCTGAAGTCAGGGAGTCTGATTCCAGCTCCGTTTTTTTCCCTCAAGACTGCTTTGGCTATTCGGGGTCTTTTGTGTCTCCATACAAACTTTAATATTTTTTGTTCTAGTTCTGTGAAAAACGCCATTGGTAGTTTGATAGGAATTGCATTGAATCTGTAGGTTGCTTTGCATAGTAAAATCATTTTCACAATATTGATTCTTCCAGTCCAAGAACATGGTATATCTCTCCATCTGTTGGTGTCATCTTTGATTTCTTTCATCGTGTCTTCTAGTTTTCTGCATACAGGTCTTTTATCTCCTTGGGTAGGTTTATTTGTAGGTATTTTATTCTTTCTGTTACAGTGGTGCATGGGATTGTTTCCTTAATTTCTCTTTCTGATCTTTTGTTGTTAGTGTATAGGAATGCAAGAGATTTCTGTATATTAATTTTGTATCCTGCAACTTTACCAAATTCATTGATAGCTCTAGTAGTTTTCTGGTGGCATCTTTAGGATTATCTCTGTATAGTATCATGTCATCTGCAAACAGTGACAGTTTTACTTCTTCTTTTCTGATTTGGAGTCCTTTTATTTTTTTTTTCTTCTCTGGTGGCTGTGGCTAAAACTTCCAAAACTATGTTGAATAATAGTGGTGAGAGTGGACAACCTTGTCTTGTTCCTGATCTTAGAGGAAATGGTTTCAGTTTTTCACCTTTGAGAATGATGTTTGCTGTGGGTTTGTCATATATGGCCTTTTTTATGTTGAGGTGAGTTCCCTCTATGCCTACTTTCTGGAGAGTTTTTGTCATAACTGGGTGTTGAATTTTGTCAAAAGCTTTTTCTGCATCTGTTGACTTACTCACTGTTTTTATTTAGCACGTCTTAAGAGTTTAGCCATCCTACTTGTTTTTCTTGCCTGCTACAGCAGCACTAAGATTCCCCATCTATGTCAAACACACAGTACAGATTACACACTTGCCTGCCTCCCACAGAGAGCACATCACCATTCTCACCATCACCTACATTTCAGTGAAAGAACTGTGCAAAACAAACTATAGTTTGTATCCTTCAGCATCTTAGAAATGAAGACTACTACTGGTCCTGCTGCTGTCATCTTTTATTGAGTGTTTATGCCAGATAAATGTTTGGCATATATTTTTGTATCCAGTCCTCACAGTGAACCACAAGGTAGGTATTATTGTATCAGGTCTATGGGGAGAGAGCTGTTTGGAGAAGGAAGATGACCTATCAGGGTCAAGTGATATGGGGGGAGCAGAGCAAGGAAGGGATCCCAAGACTCTCTGAACCCCAAATCCTTCTTCTGGTCATTGGACTAGGCTCTTCCATTTTCAGAGCCTCTTAGGGACCCCAGGCATTCCACTTCTTAGAGCCCTCTCCCATTCCCTGCCCCTAATATGTGAGGGCTTTGCTCCTACAGGGACCTCCAGGGTTGCTTATTCTTTTTTTTTTAATTTTATTGACTTATAGTTGATTTACAATGTTGTGTTAATTTCTGCTCTACAGCAAAGTGATTCAGTTATACATATATTTACATTTTTTTCATATTATTTTCCATTATGGTTTAACACAAGGTATTGAATACACTTTCCTGTGCTATAGGACCTTGTTGTTTATCCATCTTATATATACTAGTTTGCATCTGCTAATCCCAAACTCCCAATACTTCCTTCCCTCACCTCCTCTCCCCCTTGGCGACCACAAGTCTGTTCTCTATGTCTGTGAGTCTGTTTCTGTTTCGTAGATGTTTATTTGTGCCGTATTTTAGATTCCACATGTAAGTGGTATCATATATTTGTCTTTATCTTACTTCACTTAGTATTATAATCTCTAGGTCCATCCATGTTGCTGCAAATGGCACTGTTTCATTCTTTTTTAATGGCTGAGTAGTATTCCATTGTATATATGTACCACATCTTCTTTATCCATTCATCTGTCGATGGACATTAAGGTTGTTTCCATGTCTCGGCTATTGTAAATAGTGCTGCTATGAACATAGGGGTGCATGTATCTTTTTGAATTATAGTTTTGTCCAGATATATGCTCAGGAGTGGGATTGCTGGATCATATGGCAACTCTGCACCAATTTACATTCCAGAGTGGCTTATTCTTCAAGTGCCCATTTCACATAATGTTGTGGCATTAAAATTCAGGTCACATCAGAAGAAAATTAAAGAGAATCACTAATTTTAAAATAAATCAAAGATCCTCATGGCTCATTTGGTCTCATGGTAGATGTAAGGGGGTTGTGAAAGTAATGTGTCAGAGGGAATGGCCAAATTGTTTAGTTAGCAAAGAAAAACCCTATAGCTGGGGAGAGGCAGCATCTATTAATAGAGGATAGCACCCATGTGATGAAGAGAGTAGCTACAATTTTATGAGTGTTATTATGAGCCAGGCGTGGTACATATATTATTTCAAATCTATAAGCACTCTGCCAGATGGATATACAGAGAGGAAAGTGAGGTGCAGGCTGGTTAATCACGTGCTCCAAGTCACTGGGCTAGGAAGCAGTAGGTCGGGGTTTTGGTCCCAGGTTGCCCCTGCCCTTTCTCACTATCAACAAGAGGGCACCCATGGAAGAAAGAATGTGGTGGGTGAAAGGGAAGGTAGAGGTCCACAGGACATATTTTGGGTCTGTTTCAGAGAGGAGCAAATGGATGCCCTTGAAAATGGAATAAATGAAATCAGAATTACATGTTTCCTACTAAGAAAGAAAGTGCCTTTGGATAAATGAAAAGGATACAACCTTTGTTTATCCAAATTCAGTATAGTATATTTTCTGTGCTCTGAAATGTTTAATCCCTTTGGGGGTGGTTTACAAAGGTCATTAGCTGGATTTATTAAGCTAAAGACAAAGGTCTCAAGTCAGATTACTGTTCGTTCAATAATCTGAGCTTTCTCACCCATGGACCAAGGAGATAAGAACTGTTAAGTGTATACTGCATGTATTCTTATTTATTTATTTTTGGCTGTTGGGTCTTTGTTACTGCATGTGGGCTTTCTCTATTTGTGTTGAGTGGGGGCTACTCTTTGTTGTGGTGCATGGGCTTCTCATAGCGGTGGCTTCTCTTGTTGCAGAGCACGGGCTCTAGGCGCGCAGGCTCAGTAGTTGTGGCTCGCAGGCTCTAGAGCGCAGGCTCAGTAGTTGTGGCGCACGGGCTTAGCTGCTCCGCGGCATGTGGGATCTTCCCGGACCAGGGCTTGAACCCGTGTCCCCTGCATTGGCAGGTGGATTTTTACTGCGCCACCAGGGAAGCCCTGCATGTATTCTTATGTGTTTATAAATACAAATCTTAATTTCTTCATGTTCATGGACATCACATTTTGTAAAAATAACTTAGACAATTATAAAATGTTATAATATATGACTAGGCTAGAGGTAGAAATATTTCATTGGTTGGACCTATTGTCAATCATTTCAGAACTCTAACTACTCAGATTGAATTCACTGGGATTTCTTCCTCTCCTGCCTTGAATTACATTTTCCCTCCACTGGCTATATAATATCTTGGTTTCTCTACTGATGGCTAGGATAGTTGTTATAATTGATATCTTCCTACTGAAGCTATTTTTGACAAGCTTAAATTAAATAAAAACATATCTGGGGCTTCCCTGATGGCACAGTGGTTAAGAATCCGCCTGCCAATGCAGGGGACGAGGGTTCGAGCCCTGGTCCAGGAAGATCCCACATGCCATGGAGCAGCTAAGCCTGTGCGCCACAGCTACGGAGCCTGCACTCTAGAGCCCATGAGCCACAGCTGTTGAGCCCATGTGCCACAACTACTGAAGCCCACACACCTAGAGCCCATGCTCTGCAACAAGAGAAGCCACCGCAACGCGATGAAGAGTGTCCCCGCTCGCCGCAACTAGAGAAAGCCCACGCGCAGCAACGAAGACCCAACGCAGCCAAAAGTAAAAAACAGACAAACAAAAAAACCCCCTGACAGTTTCTAAATCTAAACACATGATTAACTTGCACTCTTCCACAGGTCACAGAGTGAGTTACTGGCAAAATGGAATTATAACTGTGGTAGGAGATGTGTATGAGATCTGTCATGGATTTGTCTCCATAGAAAACTAGTTTTGCCTCTAATTTCTGTCAAAGGAAATGACCTAAATACCACTCTAAAGCAAAAATCATCATTTTAGACAGCAGCCTTTAATTGGCCTACAAAATTGGTTAATATATTTAGTTACCTGAGAGTGCATTTTTCAGCTAAATTATATTGAAAAACTCATCAGGAAGTTATATTACTTAAAATTTGACATTTTAAGCATGCATAACTGAGTTTTAAGGGCTATAGTGGAAAACTAACAGATGCTTTCAAAATTTCAGGCTAAAAGAATCATTTTTGAGTTTTGATTGTTTAATTGTGAGAGGGAGCAGCACAGAACTATTTTCTGGAGAAAGCTAGGCCCTGCCTGTAGGACTCCCTTGGCCCATTTCTGTGGCAGAGGTGTGGTAGATCTCCATAAAAGGCATTCGTTCTGGTGAGGCTTTTTTTTTTTTTTTTTTTTTTTGCGGTATGCGGGCCTCTCACTGTTGGGGCCTCTCCCATTGCGGAGCACAGGCTCTGGACGCGCAGGCTCAGCAGCCATGGCTCACGGGCCCAGCCACTCCGCGGCATGTGGGATCCTCCCGGACCGGGGCACGAACCCTCGTCCCCTGCATCGGCAGGCGGACTCTCAACCACTGTGCCACCAGGGAAGCCCCAGGCATTTAAAAAATGAAGTATTCATTTAAAAAATGAAGTATAGTTTATTTACAGTGTTGTGTTAATTTTTGCTGTACAGCAAACTGACATACACACACATACACACATTCTTTTTTATATTCTTTCCATTATAGTTTATCTCAGGATATTGAATATAGCTCCCTGTGCTATACAGTAGGACCTTGTTGTTTATCCATCCTATATACAATAGTTTGCATCTACTAACCCCAAACTCATAGTCCATCCCTCCCCCACCTCCCCTCCCTTTTGGCAACCACAAGTCTGTTTTCTATGTCTGTGAGTCTATTTCTGTTTCATAGATAAGTTAATTTGTGTCATATTTTAATTCCACATATAAGTGATATATGATATTTGTCTTTCTCTGTCTGACTTACTTCACTTAGTATGATAATATCTAGTTCCACCCATGTTGCTGCAAATGGCATTATTTCATTCCTTTTTATGGCTGAGTAGTATTCCATTGTATATATGTACCACATCTTCTTTAGCCATTCATCTGTCGATGGGCATTTAGGTTGTTTCCATGTCTTGGCTATTGTAAACAGTGTTGCTATGAACATAGGGGTGGATGTATCTTTTCAAATTATAATTTTGTCCAGATATATGCCCAGGAGTGGGATTGCTGGATCATATGGTAATTATATTTTTAGTTTTCTGAGGAACCTCCATACTGTTCTCCATAGTGCCTGTGCCAACTTACATTCCCACCAACAGTGTAGGAGGGTTACATTTTCTGAATACCCTCTCCAGCATTTATTATTTGTAGACTTTTTAGTGATGGCCATTCTGACTGGGTGTGAGGTGTTACTGGGGAGGCATTTTGATTTTCACAAGATAACATCCTTGTTATATTTTTCTCAGCTGTTTGTTAAATCTTATGAAACTATTTTTTTTGGCCAGGAGTAATGACTGTAAACTCCTGATGACCAGCTCTCAAAAGAGTGTCACGAGGTCATTGAGTCCACTGGGATTCTGAATTCTATGCCTGAATCAAGCCAGATCATGAGGGACCACATGGTGTTGGCCCTTGTGGAATCGTACTCTCTTGGATGCTGTGCTCTTGCAGCTTCTTGGGATATTAAGCTACCGCGGGATTGTCACTGTAGAATTTATGTCACTAACAAGGCTCCTCCTCTCCATCTCACATAAATCTTCTTTTGTCACTCTGGCTTTGGTGTCAGTAGCAGAAGCTAGGGAACTTTGCCTTGTGACCTCTTGGTCTGGGTGGTTACCTGCTGATTGGGACACCCCTCTGACTGTAATTTACAATAGGGTGGGGCGATGACAATGGGATGTTTGTGAAACAGTGGTCCATCGCTTTTTGAATACCTACTCAAAAGTGTTTTCTGCTGGATGTCGCCTAGTTTCCTAAATATCTCCTCCCACAATCCTCCTTGTGGTTCCTTCCATAGCCTTCATTGCTGAGTGCTGCCATCCTCTCCCACAGAAAAACAGTGTTTCACTTAGGATGACAGAATTCTGGTCCCAGGTTCTTATTCTGTCTCAGGTTCCTCCTTCATCGTAACAGTATCTCTATGCACTCTAGCTTCTACTGACTTCTCAAGAGGGAAGCTGAACAGTGGTCATAGGTCAGGAGAGGGGGAAGAGGTGGTGGGTGTTCCAGCTCCATTAGAAGTCTCTAAAGTCAAAGACATTTCACTATCAATCTTAAGTATCCATCATGTATAGACGCAACTTGAATATCCACTTCAAATTGAGCTGCACCAAGCCCAGTTCGGTCTGAGTTCTGTTCCAGCCCAAGGTAAAGCTTATCCTTTCATATCCTTCTTTCTATCCCAAATCTCAGCTCTACATCTCTTGAAACCAGTTGTTCAGTTTCCTTGAGGAATTTCTCCAAGAAGACCTCTGTAAAGAAAATTGTGAAACTTTATTAAGAGCTATAAAAGAGAAACTGAATAGATGGAGAGACATATTATATCTATGGGAAGGAAGACAATAGCATAAAGATGCCAGTTCTCCCCAACATGAATTTTAGATTCAAAGCAAGTGCAGTCAAACAATAAATGGTCCAGAGGGTGTGGAGAAAAGGGAACCCTCTTGCACTGTTGGTGGGAATGTAAATTGATACAGCCACTATGGAGAACAGTATGGAGGTTCCTTAAAAAACTAAAAATAGAATTACAATACGACCTAGCAATCCCACTACTGGGCATATACCCTGAGAAAACCATAATTCAAAAAGAGATGTGTACCACAATCTTCACTGCGGCACTATTTACAATAGCCAGGACATGGAAGCAAACTAAGTGTCCATCAACAGATGAATGGTTAAAGAAGATGTGGCATATATATACAATGGAATATTACTCAGCCTTAAAAAGAAATGAAATTGAACTATTTGTACTGAGGTGGATGGATCTAGAGTCTGTCCTACAGAGTGAAGTAAGTCAGAAAGAGAGAGACAAATACCGTATGCTAACACATATATATGGAATCTTAAAAAAAAGAAAAAGGTTCTGATGAACCTAGGGGCAGGACAGGAATAAAGACGCAGATGTAGAGAATTGACTTGAGGACACAGGGAGGGGGGAGGGTAAGGTGGGACAAAGTGAGAGGGTAGCATTGACATATATACACTACCAAATGTAAAACAAATAGCTAGTGAGAAGCAGCGCATAGCACAGGGAGATCAGCTCGGTACTTTGTGACCACCTAGAAGGGTGGGATAGGGAGGGTGGGAGGGAGACGCAAGAGGGAGGGGATATGGGGATATATGTATACGTATAGCTGATTCACTTTGTTATACAGCAGAAACTAACACAACATTGTAAAGCAATTATACTCCAATAAAGATGTTAAAAAAAAAACAAGTGCAATCAAAATCATGGAGTGTGCTAAGCTGTTTTCACAATTTATTTTTTACTTTTTATTTTTATAAATTTATTTATTTATTGTATTTTTGGCTGCGTTGGGTCTTCATTGCTGCACATGGGCATTCTCTAGTTGTGGTGAGTGGGGGCTACTCTTTGTTGCAGTGTGTGGGCTTCTCATTGCGGTGGCTTCTCTTGTTGCCAAGCACGGGCTCTAGGCGCATGGGCTTCTGTAGTTGTGGCATGCGGGCTCAGTAGGTGTGGCTTGCAGGCTCTAGAGCGCAGGCTCAGTAGTTGTGGTACACGGGCTTAGTTGCTCCGCAACATGTGGGATCTTCCCAGACCAGGGCTTGAACCTGTGTCCCCTGCATTAGCAGGCAGATTCTTAACCACTGCGCCACCAGGGAAGTCCCAGCAGGTGGATTCTTAACCACTGTGCCACCAGAGAAGTCCCCGCTGTTTTCACAATTTAGATGGAAGACAAAGGGTTCAAAAAATAGCCAAGATATTTCTGAAGTACCAGGTATCAGTAATGTGAAGCTATAATTAAGACAGTGAGATAAGAGCATGTGGAGAAATATGCGGTGGATATTTACATAGTATCAAAGTACCCCCAAATACTTACTAATTGGATGTTAATTAATAAGCTCAAAATACTTACTACCTAACTTTATAGTAGAGAAATTGGCCAGACACCAAATTATCCAGTTAATGAAAGTTAACTTCACCAGTTATGAGACAAATTAACGTCGTGTGCCTCCATAAAGGGCACACTGAGAAGGACACAGAATCACTTCTGTGGTGTTCTGGCCAGTAATGCATAACCTAAAGGTAATTATGAGGAAACCCCCAAACAAGGGACTGTCTACAAAGTAACTGGCCTCTGCTTTTCAAAAGTGTCAAGGTCATGGAAGGCAAAAGACCAACGAACTGTTCCAAATTGGAGACGAAAGAGACACGACAGTGACAGCAACATTTGATCTGGGATTACATCCAGGACCAGGAAAGAAACTGTGGGGAAAATTAGCATAATTTGAATGGAGTGCATAGTTATATATCAGTACTATTCTCTTGATTTCGATAGTCATATTTGGCCGTGTAGGAGATTTTTGTTTTTAGGAAATACACAGTAAATTATCGATGAATAATGGGGTGTCATGAAAACTTACTCTCTGAAATGGTTCAGAGAAAAAAAACCACACACGCGTGCACACATATGCAGGAAGGGGGAGAGAGAGAGAGGGAGAGAGAGGAAAAGAAAAGAGAAAAGGAGAATGAGGCAGATGTGATAAAATGTTAACAGCTGTGGAATGGGTGAATGCTATACATAGAAATGCTTTGTATTCTTCTCTCAACTTTTCTGTGAATTTAAATTATTTGAAAATCAAGAACTAAAAGAGTACATTGGGACTTCCTACAAATAAAAAGGAAAGCATAAATGACACAACATAAGAGTTTGGGGCAGGGGGACATGGACAAACATGTCACGCAAGAGGATAATAAAGCAGTGATGACATACTTGACGTCATTCACGGTTCTGGTCAAGACCATAATGAGGCACATTTTTTTATCCACTTAACTGCCAAAATGAAAAAATCTGAACATATGAAGTGTTAGGATTTAGTTTCAAATAACCCATTATAAATGTCTGGAGGGAGTATAATTTGTTGCTGTCACTCTAAACAGCGTATCATTATCTCAAAGTGTTGAACATCTGCATAGCCCATGACTCAGAAATTCCTCTCTAGGAATATAGCTAAGAAAATCTCTAATGCATATGCACCTGGGGACATTGGCAGCATGAATGTAGAAGTACTGTTTACAATAGGAAAAACCTGGAAAGGACATAAATGCCCATCAATGGAAGGGTGCGTAAGTGAACTGTGGTACATTTGCACTGTCAAGAATTTTATCAATATAATATGAAATGAAAAAGGAAGCCATCCTCCAGTCACATACAGCATGATACCAGTTTTGCAAAGTGAAAATGACTAAAGATTTTAAAATGATGAACTATTCAAAAAACTGTTTAAAAAATGCAAGGGGATAGTGAATACACGGGATGTGTGCTTTTATTGCCATAGAGAACATGCTGCCTTAAAGGTGAATTCATGTTCTCCAGAAAATAAAAACAATTTGGTAGCTTTTAATTAAAAGGCTTTTTTAAAAACTTTTATTCGTCAAGTTTCCAAATTCTTACCATTTAGCTTTAACCAGGATACCTATTACACAGATTCCTGTATTTTATTGTAATGAACAAAATAAAAAAAATTTTTTTATACTTATACACTAAATTTTATACACTAAAATATAAGCTCAATGAAGACAGAAATTTTTGTTTTTTGTGTTTACTATTATGTCACGAGGGTCTATAGAAGATAATAAATAAATTTACCAATAAATAAGTGAATGAATGAAAACCCCTAATTGCCAATGTTAAAGGGTAACATTGCATTAACATAAAGTGTCCAGTGGGTGGAGCCCATGTTGCATTTTCATTACTGTTTGTTTGCTCTTTAGTTCTTCTAGGTCCTTGTTAAACGTTTCTTGTATTTTCTCCATTCTATTTCTGAGATTTTGGATCATCTCTACTATCATTACCCTGAATTCTTTTTCAGGTAGTTTGCCTATTTCCTCTTCATTTATTTGGTCTTGTGGGTTTTTATCTTGCTCCTTTGTCTGCAAGATGTTTTTCTGTCTTTTCATTTTGTGTAGTTTACAGTATTTGAGGTCTCCTTTCCCTAAGCTGCAGTCGTAGTTCCTCTTGCTTCTGTTCTCTGCCCTCGGTGGTGAGGTTGGTCCAGTGACTCATGTAGGCTTCCTGATGGGAGGGACTGGTGCCAGTGTTCTGGTGGGTGGAGCTGAGTCTTTTCCCTCTGATGAGCAGGGCTGTGTCAGTTGGTGTGTTTTGGGGTGTTTGTGAGCCTAGTATGACTTCAGATAGTCTGTGTGCTGATGGGTGGTTTTGTGTTCCTGCCTTGTTTGTTGTTTGGTGTGAGGTGTCCAGCGCTGGGAGCTGCAGGCAGTTGGGTGGAGCTGCGTCTTTGATTCAGATAGAGTCCTCTGTGAGAGCTCTAGGTGATTAATCTTCCCTGGGGCTGGGAATTCTCTAGTGGTCCAGCATCCTGCTCCCACCCCAGAGCCCCAGGCCCGTTGGGTCAGGGAACCATGATTCTGCAAGTCGCTTGTTCTGCCACTAAAGGGGATTAAAAAAAAAAAAAAAAAGACTAACAAAACCCCAGACAAATGGTAAAAAGTAACATCAAATAAACAAAAACAGAAACAAGGAAACATGCACACACACAAAAGAAACAAAAATAGAACCACATAAAGCAAAAAGCAAGAGAACAACCAAACAAAAGAACCCAAGAACAAAATCAAACAATTAAAAAGAGAACTAACAAAAACATAAAACCAGAAAACAAAACCAAAGCAGACTGCCAACTGAAAAAGGAAGCAAAGTAACAAAACAAACCAACAAAAATGATAAAAAAAAAAGAAAAAGGGAAATAAGACAGAACAGAAAAGCAATGTAGAAATAGAAATATAAAAAAATAAAATAAAAAATATATTAAAAAAAAAAAGACAAAACGCCAGGCAAATGGTAAAAACAAAATCAAAGAAACAAAAACAGAAACAAGGAAACACACACACACACACACACACACACGCAAAAGAAACAAAAACAGAACCAAATAAAACAAAAAGCAAGAGAACAACTAAACTGAGGAACCCCAAAATGAAATCAAACAATTATAATCAGAACTAACAAAAACACAAAACCTAAAAACAACACCAAAACAGTGTGCCAACTGAAGAATAAAGCAAAGAAACAGAACCAATAAAGACGATGTTTTTTAAAAGGGAAAAAACACAGAACAGAAAAACAAAGTAAAAATAGAAGTAAAAATAAAAAATATGTTAGAAAACACAAAGATCCCAAAAGACTAAATAAAATTAAAAAAATGCTAAAGCAACAACAAACAAAAAACCAAAAAAAGCCAGAACCAACAGAATTAATCAAAACATAATAAAAATATTAGTAATGCTATGTTTCCCTAGCGTTCTTGCACATGCCTTGAGCCACAGCCCACCTCCGCCTCTCCAAGAGGCTCTCCCCACCTCTGGGCTGGTCTCTGGACCTGCTGTTGGCCCTGTGGGGACCACTCAGACTCTGATCTGGCCCAATTCCTGCATGTGCTGCCCCCAAAGTCCACAGCTGCCAGAGCGAGACCATTTTCATTTGTGGGTACACTCACTGTCTACTCAGTATTTCAGACACAGGGTCTACCTAACTGATCGTTGGGATTTAATCTGTAGCTTGCACAGCTGACGGAAAGATTTTCGATCATCTTCATTAGTCGCCCTGCCCCTGGGGCTCAGCGTTGGTTTTATCCCCACCTCTGCGTGTGGTCCACCCACAGGAATCTGGTCCTGAGGCTGCTTTGGAGCTCTTGGGTCTGCCCCTGTGAGGACCTGGCACAGAGGTGGTACGAGGGCTTGGATCACGGGAGCCCTGGTGATGCCCCCAGGTTGTATCCTTATGACAGTATGACAAAGCAAGAATTTAAACATTTTTTGATGAATGCTTCCATGTTCTTGGGTGAAATTTAGGTGGTTCTGTGGAAACTCTGTAATACGTTTAGATTTTCTTTGAAGTATATTAATTGGTACCAGACTTCAACCTTTTTAGTTTGGTATTTGTGTTTGATCAACAACTTTCTAATGGAAAGTTCATTTGGTTCTTGAGTTAATGTTAAGTGAAAAGGTTATCCTCTCTAGGAAATTCAACTCTATTGTTAATTTTACTGCATTTATTGATGGGTAAAAAACGAAGAGTACTGAAGAATGAGAACGATCTGTTTGATAGACAATGAGAGGTCAAACGGTGGTAAAGAATGTAATATGAATGGTGACTATGCGGATACCTTCTAAAGGAAAGCAGAATCACAGCAGTTCTCCCCATCACTCAGTGAAAAGGCCTGGCATTCATGTAAATGAAGTGTATTTAAATTGAATTATTAGATTTATTTAGTTTTCATTTTATATTGAAGTATAGTTGATTTATGATATTAGTTTCAGGTATACAGCATAGTGATTCAGTATTTTTATGTTAAAAGTTATTACAAGATAATAGCTCTTATTCCCTGCGCTGTACAATATATTCTTGTTGCTTATTTATTTTATACATAGTAGTTTGTTTCTCTTAATCCCCTACGCAACCCCAATCTTGCTCCTACTCCCTCCCCTCTCCCCACTGGTGACCCTTAGTTGGTTTTCTGTATCTGTTAGTCCGTTTCTGCTTTGCTATATTCATTCGTTTGTATTATCTTTTAGATTCCGTGTCTAAGTGATACCATACAGTATTTGTCTTTGTCTGACATTTCACTAAGCATCGTATTCTCTAGGTCCAACCACGTTGCTGAGAATGGCAGAATTTCACTCTTCTTAGTTTTCTTTCTTCAGTCAGTTACAGGATGTTCATCCGCATATGGCTCTGTACATCTGCTAACCAGGCCTATTCCTCTCCTCTTTCTACCTTCCTGTGCTCTTTGGGACCTTCCCTGTGCTCTTCAGAACTCAAGATCTGTCATCTGCAAAATGTGTATGTTATTCCTTTTACTTCTTTGCTCGATGGAAACCTGGCTCCCGCGTGAGGACCCTGCTTCCCTGATCCTCTCTCTCGTGCTGCCTTCCCTCCTGCACTCTTCTTACCACTGGGCCTGGAGGAGCAGGAGGTGCCTGCCGGCTCCTCATTGCCATCCCTGACCATGTTTCCTTCCACCTCCCCAAATCCAGCTTTGAATTCCTCACCATCACATTATTCTACAGCCCCTGTTGCTGCGGTCCTCTACTTCGGGTCCCTCCTCCTCATTTCTTTAATATTTTTAGCTCCTGGCTCACTGCCATTTTCTTAAAATTCCTGTGACAATTGTTGGTTATTTCAGGATCCAGATAAATGATCTTTTTTTAAAAAAAATAAATTTATTTATTTATTTTTGGCTGCGTTGGGTCTTTGTTGCTGTGTGCACAGCTTTCTCTAGTTGTGGCGAGCGGGGGCTACTCTTCATCGCGGTGTGTGGGCTTCTCATTGCGGTGGCTTCTTGTTGCAGAGCACGGGCTCTAGGCATGCAGGCTTCAGTAATTGTAGCACATGGGCTCAGTAGTTGTGGCTTGTGGGCTCTAGAGCGCAGGTTCAGTAGTTGTGGTGCCCGGCCTTAGTTGCTCCGTGCCATGTGGGATCTTCCCAGACCAGGGCTCAAACCCGTGTCCCCTGCATTGGCAGGCGGATTCTTAACCACTGTGCCACCAGGGAAGCCCTAAATGATCTTTTCAACATCCCCTGCTCCTGGTTGCTTAACCTCCTTTTCTCCGGGGAACTTGTCCTTTTCCTTACCCCAGTCATTCACTCCCATGGTCCCACCCTTGCCCATGTGTTTACCAAAAATTAGTTCCTACCTTAATCTCAGTTTCAAGCACCTACTTTCCCACCATTGCATCCTGTTTTGCTAGCTCACTCTCTCTGACGTGCTGTCCTCACTTTTCCGGCCCCACCAGACCTTCAGTCCATTGATTGACCACCTCTTCTTCTTCTCTAACTCTCTATCTTAACCTCATGTTACAGTCTTACCTGTCCTAGATTCCATGCTTTGACATTATAGCAACCCCCTTGCAGCTCCCAGATGCCCTTGCTTCATCCTTCAGCACAGGTGCCTGGAAAGCCCCAATCCTAGTTAAATCTAGCTCTCTGCCTACTCCATGCCTGCCTCCTTGCAGCTGAACATGACGGATAACCCTACAACCATGGCTACTGGGCTCACGTGAAATTTATCCCCATTAATCTCGAGTGGACCCTCCCTGCTGCCTGGAGGTCCCACTTCATCTCTCTAGTCCATTGCCTTCTTCCGCTTTTCTAGACCCTTGTTTTTCAAATTGTGTATTGAAAAAACTAAACAGACGAGAACAGGTTAGAGCTGGGTGGAGTTCATAGCACATAACAAGAGTAAATATAGTTTCAGTTATTCATATACAGTTTCCCCCTTATCTGCTGGGTATATGTTCGAAGACCCTGAGTAGATGCCTATAAGCACGGACAGTCCTAACCCCTATATTTACTATGTTGTTTTCTATGAATACATAACTATGATAAAGTTTATTTTATGAATTAGGCACAGTAAGAAACTAACAGCAATAACTAATAATAAAATAGAACAATTATAACCATGTACTGTAATAAAGTTCATGTGAATGTGATCTCTCCCTCTCTCTCAGAATATCTTATTATACAAATTGATTGCCTTTTCCATCTTAAGCACTTATTATGCAGTTTGAGGTTCAACATCAAAACTAGCACAAATTTCTCTTTTCCTCTTCACAGTTTCACAGATAGATTTGTTCTTATCGTAGATCTTAGCAACGTCAGCACTCAATTTTATTTTTCCTTATTAAGTCGAGAACTTTCCCCTTTTCACTTAAAGGAAGCACTTTACAGCTTCTCTGGGCCATTATTAAGTAAAATGAGGGTGATTTGAACACAAGCCCTGTGTTACCACAACAGTCAATCTGACAGCCGAAAAGTCTAGATGACTTAATGGATGAGGATATGATGGACAAACTGATGATTCCTCCCTGTTTTAGCCCAGTCCCTCCACTTGCCTCCTAAATCTCATCAACCCTCAACTTCTCAAAGACATTGCTTATAACTTATCTAGTAATTAGTCAGAACCCCAGTCAGGTTCTTTCTGACGCATCATCAATTTCCCCTTCTCTGCTAGATCATTTATTTTAAAAAATAAAGTAAGAAAAGGTCAAGGTTTATATTCTTAAGGGTCTTAACGTCTTTTAAGGAGTAATATGATAGAAATATAGATCAGAAGGCCAGAAAGAATGTATTTTGCCTTCCTGAAAATGTCCATTCAAGAAGTGTTGAAACAGTACATAACATAATAGCACATAACAATTAATTAGCAGATTTCAAATACTTGCATTTGCGAGTCCGGAAGTTAATGTGTCAGCGTGAGAAAGCTCTAGTGTAGAAATCTGTTTTTCCCTCATATCTTTCTGTTTCAGAGGATGTGGTGTCTTTTCCCATGTTCAAGGTCAGTCTCACTTGAGGCCCTTGGTGACTTTCTGCTGGTTTCCTCGGGGATGTTGCGTCATCATTTACTCGCATATTCATTTAGCAGACCTTGGATACTTGTGTGTCAGGCGCTGTGCTGAGACTGAAGGAGAAGAAAAGAAAAAGACACAAGCCAAGGCACCAAGGAGCTCATTTTTAGTGAGCATTACTTTTTTTTTCCTTTTTGTTTGTTTGGTTTATTGGTTTCTCCTCCCCAGTTCCCAACATGCTCCTAACTCTCCTGTCTTCTAATTTTTCCTGTGACTGTGGAACCACCATTTCTTTTCCCTGCCCACCTCCAGTATTACCCTCTTTCTTTTTCTTCCCTTCTCATTCAGCTTCTTTAAGGGTCATCCCACGCTCACTGTCTCCCCTTCTTCACCTGCTTTTCATGTATCAATTCTCTGCAATTTGGCCTCAGCCCCGTCATCCCATGGAATCCTCCCTGCCGATGGCATTCATCTTGCCAAACCTGATGGTCATTTTCCTGCCCTTATCTTCTTGGACTACTCTACTGCAATTTTCACTCTCGATTTCTTCTTTCAAGCTCTATGTCCTTGACTTTGATCAGCTGCTCACCCCTGGTTACGCAACTTCTTCCTGTTTCCTTTGGCCATCTTCCTGGGCTACTCCCCTGCCTCTTCCCTGTGACCCTGAGCTCTGTTCTTGGTTCTTTGCTTCTTCTTCTGTACATGCTCTCCTCAAGCAATCTCATTTTCTTTTATGGTCTTAGATTTCCCACTCTGATTATAAGAACCTGGGTTGTATATCAAACTGCCCACGGCACACATCTGCTTATATATCAAACTGTCTACAGCTTATGGTGACTTGAGGCACCCCAGATATCTAAACTGTGTGTGCTGAGACTGGAACTCATTTTCTTGCCCGTCCCACTCCACACCTGTTCCTTCTCCACATGTCATCACCTTCCTCTCTCCCCCTCCTCCCCAATTCCATCATCATCAAGGATACTGATCCTAGGTCTATATATTTCCTGAATTGAGCCCCTCCGCTCCATCTTTAGTGTGATGGTTTTAGTTCACGTCACCACCATCCCTTGATTCCATCACTCATAGCTTGTAGCCTATACTGTAATGTCTCATACCGCCATGCCCTTTGCCTGAAGTGCCCTTTCTTAAACTGATAGACATTCATCCTTCAGGATTTGCTCAAGAATCATCTTCTCATCTTTTCTGAACTGTGCAAAGTTTTACTTTACTATATTCAATTTATTTTATTGAATTTATTAAAAAAATAAGTTATCTCTTATGTGTCTTCCTTACCGCATTATATAGTAGATTCGGAGTACATCTTTATTCTCCTGGTACCTTACTCAGTGCCTGGCATATAGGAGGTTATTGGACCTAAATGTAGCTAAGATTTTCCCACTCAGCTGCAATCTACAAGCTTTAGTACATCACAGAATGCTTGGCCTTTTCTACTTATTAAACATTGACTTGGTGCTTTTTGTATGTGGGCATTATGAAGGAGTGATTGCATTGTGATCTGAGTATGGTCATAATGGGGTTTAGGAGGAGGTTTGTGGGAGGAACAAAACCAGAGAAGTAATCCAGGCCAGATCATGAAGGGCCATGCACACAATGAGTTTTGTTCAGAAAGAGCATTCTGTGGCGGAGTGAAAAAGGATGATGAGGGTGAGCTTGGAAGCAGAAAAGTCTATCATAGAAGTAAATTTGTTATTTAGATCACACCTCATTATGATGTGTCTACTTGGGTTGTATTAACTCTCTAATAGCAGATTGTTGCTTTCAAGTATGTACCGAATTGTATTTAATCATGTATTCATCCTATAACATTTACTAGTGATTATTAGGTGCTAAATAGTACATATATGGTATCTTGGGGATCCTAGTGTAATAGACACTGTCCTTGGCCTCAGAGAACTCACAGTCTAGTGGTAGTACTAGATGCAGTAATGGACAAATGTTATTCAGCGTCAGTGCTATGGGAGGGGTGAGCAGACATTGCTTATGGAGCACAGAAGGGGAATGACCTCTTACATGGGAGTCAGAGGGGCCCAGGGAGGGCAGCCTGGAGTTATGACTCTGAGCTGAATTTTGAAGGATGAGTAAGAATTAGCCTCTCAAATAAACTGGAGTCTTGCCAGGTCACTCCAGTCAGTGGGAACAGCTTGTGCAAAGACTCAAATAGGATAGCTGAGTTTTTAGTGGCTTGAATTTATGGTGCAACGGGTGGTAGGACGAGGAATAAGGTAGGAAGGGTAAGCGGGCAGGCCGTGTTAAAATAAATTTCATCTCAACTGGCATGTCACAGAAGAGAGTGAAATTCCGACCTGCTTTCATTAACGGATTAGATAGAACCTGGTAATAGCTATGCTACGTATTTAAGAAACGGAAAGGTAAACAGAAAGACAAATAATCAGAATCATCAGGGCTTTTTGGTAGAAATATTCTTAGAGAAGAAAGGTTATTCTTAGAGAAGAAAGGTTAGAACCTTTCTTCTCTAATATTCTTAGGGAAGAAAGGTTCTTTCTCTCGTCATCAATCCATATTTCTTGGTTTAGATCTGCCTCTGGCTCATATTCAAAAACTGAATCCAAGAAATCCTGCAGTTTCCCAGAGGGCCAATAGTTCCTGTTATAACAGCTCTCATGACGTTTCCTGGATATGATAAGTCCCATATTTACAGACTTATAAGTCAAAGATTTTCTTCAGAGATTTTCTTCAACTTTCGCCCTCAGATCGACATGCAACGTGCCTCAGGCGAGGTACTGACTAGCCTGGCAGAGGAAGCGAGGGGGCCTCTATGGTGACGTTTCCTGGCTACACAGAAAAATCTCCCGGATGCACAGATGACTAAAGCTCCTGGATGCACAGATTTAGTCAAAGTTTTATTTTTTGTTCCAGGATAACTTGGGTTCATTAGAACACTGTGTAATGTGCCTTGAAACAGAATAATGACTCACCTAGCAAAGTGTTGGGTGTATCTTTACTGATTACAGACCTCCAACTTCAGGCTGGGTGGTGACCCTGTCAGAGAAGATGAGGAAAGAATATAGTTTTAGAATTTAATAGATGTGCAACAGCCTGAGTGTGATATTGTTTTCTGTGCTGGGTTTCAAGATTGCTGTGAATTAGAACATGTTCTTTTCAGATGGAAATAACACCACTGGTTTCCTCTTCATTGGTGGAGGTTGAATGTTAGTTTTACTGTTGGGTCTGAGGAAGAAGCCAAACACCTTCCTTCTACGTAGGCTAACATTTTGTATCTATATAATCTTTGAGTAGATTTTGTTTTTCTATCTGGATGCTTTTTTTTGCCTAGCACTAGTCTGTCTTTCTTGAATCCTACTGCCTTATGCACACGGAATTATAAGCAGCCAAACTTCCGAGGCCCAAAATGTAGGCCAAGTGCTTTTTAAAGGAATACAGTTATTTTTATTCAATTTTTAAAATACATTCATTTTGCCTGCACATAGTCTGTGATCTCTAAGCTTATCTGAAGAAATGTTAAATAATAAAGCAGCGTTCTCCACAAAGATCTGCACTGATAATAAGGGTAGACTGTGGAAGATTTAATAAAAATGTAAGATCCGTTAGATAATACCACATACCTCCACAGAGCTGCTACTCTGTTAGTCTCAAATTTAGCACATTCAAAATTTCACCAATCAACTTCCCTCCGCTTTGACAGAGCCATCAGCATTTTCCTAACCTCCCAAGGAAGGTAGCACAATGATTAGGAAAGTGCATGGGCTTTCTGACTCAGGCATAATTAGGTCTGCGTGCTAACTTTAAGACCTTTGCAAGGTGGTTCAATTCTCGGAGGCTCTTGTTTCCTTATCTCTAAAAATGGAATAATAATTCCAATGATGTAGCGTTGTGGTGAGAATTAAAGGAGCTATCAAATGTATCACAAGCATAAAGAGTAATGGGTATCATGAGAACTCCTGGTATCTCTTACTCTCCTTTTCTCTCTCTTCCCAATATCCAGTCCTTGTTTTTTTTTTTTAAACATCTTTATTGGAGTATAATTGCTTTACAGTGGTGTGTTAGTTTCTGCTTTATAACAAAGTGAATCAGTTATACCTATACATATGTCCCCATATCTCTTCCCTCTTGCGTCCCCCTCCCTCCCACCCTCCCTATCCCACCCCTCTAGGTGGTCACAAAGCACCGAGCTGATCTCCCTGTGCTATGCAGCTGCTTCCCACTAGCTATCTATTTTACATTTGGTAGTGTATATATGTCCATGCCACTCGCTCACTTCGTCCCAGCTCACCCTTCCCGCTCCACGTATCCTCAAGTCCATTCTCTAGTAGGTCTGTGTCTTTATTCCCAACTTGCCCCTAGGTTCTTCATGACCTTTTTTTTTTTTTTAGATTCCATATATATGTGTTAGCATACGGTATTTGTTTTTCTCTATCTGACTTACTTCACACTGTATGACAGACTCTAGGTCCATCCACCTCACTACAAATAACTCAATTTTGTTTCTTTTTATGGCTGAGTAATATTCCATTGTATATATGTGCCATATCTTCTTTATCCATTCATCTGTTGATGGACACTTAGGTTGCTTCCATGTCCTTCCTGTTGGAAATAGAGCTGCAATGAACATTGTGGTACATGACTCTTTTTGAATTAGTTTTCTCGGGGTATAATCCCAGTAGTGGGATTGCTGGGTCGTATGGTAGTTCTATTTTTAGCTTTTTAAGGAACCTCCATACTGTTCTCCATAGTGGCTGTATCAATTTACATTCCTACCAACAGTGCAAGAGGGTTCCCTTTGCTCCACACCCTCTCCAGCATTTATTGTTTCTAGATTTTTTGATGATGGCCATTCTGACTGGTGTGAGATGATATCTCATTGTAGTTTTGATTTGCATTTCTCTAATGATTAATGATGTTGAGCATTCTTTCATGTGTTTGTCGGCAATCTGTATATCTTCTTTGGAGAAATGTCTATTTAGGTCTTCTGCCCATTTTTGGATTGGGTTGTTTGTTTTTTGGATATTGAGCTGCATGAGCTGCTGGTAAATTTTGGAGATTAATCCTTTGTCAGTTGCTTCATTTGCAAATATTTTCTCCCATTCTGAGGGTTGTCTTTTGAACTTGTTTATGGTTTCATTTGCTGTGCAAAAACTTTGAAGTTTCATTAGGTCCCATTTGTTTATTTTTATTTCCATTTCTCTAGGAGGTGGGTCAAAAAGGATCTTGTTGTGATTTATGTCAGAGAGTGTTCTGATTATGTTTTCCTCTAAGAGTTTGATAGTGTCTGGCCTTAAATTTAGGTCTTTAATCCATTTGGAGTTTATTTTTGTGTGTGGTGTTAGGGAGTGTTCTAATTTCATTCTTTTACATGTAGCTGTCCAGTTTTCCCAGCTCCACTTATCGAAGAGGCTGTCTTTTCTCCACTGTATATTCTTGCCTCCTTTATCAAAGTTAAGGTGACCATATGTGTGTGGGTTTATCTCTGGACTTTCTATCCTGTTCCATTGATCTATATTTCTGTTTTTGTGCCAGTACGATACTATCTTGATTACTGTAGCTTTGTAGTATAGTCTGAAGTCAGGGAGCCTGATTCCTCCAGCTCCGTTTTCTTTCCCAAGATTGCTTTGGCTATTCGGGGTCTTTTGTGTTTCCGTACGAAGTGTGAAATTTTTTGTTCTAGTTCTGTGAAAAATGCCAGTGGTAGTTTCATAGGGATTGCATTGAAACTGTAGGTTGCTTTGGGTAGTATAGTCATTTTCACAGTGTTGATTCTTCCAATCCAAGAACATGATATATCTCTCCATCTGTTTGTATCATCTTTAATTTCTTTCATCAGTGTCATAATTTTCTGCATACAGGTCTTTTGTCTCCTTAGGTAGGTTTATTCGTAGATATTTTATTCTTTTTGTTGCAGTGGTAAATGGGAGTGTTTTCTTAATTTCACTTTCAGATTTTGCATCATTAGTGTATAGGAATGCAAGAGGTTTCTGTGCATTAATTTTGTTTCCTGCTACTTTACCAAATACATTGATTAGCTCTAGCGGTTTTCTGGTAGCATCTTTAGGATTCTTTATGTATAGTATCATGTCATCTGCAAACAGTCACAGCTTTACTTCTTCTTTTCCAATTTGGATTCCTTTTATTTCTTTTTCTTCTCTGATTGCTGTGGCTAAAACTTCCAAAACTACATTGAATAATAGTGGTGAGAGTGGGCAACCTTGTCTTGTTCCTGATCTTAGTGGAAATGGTTTCAGTTTTTCACCTTTGAGGACGATGTTGGCTGTGGGTTTGTCATATATGGCCTTTATTCTGTTGAGGAAAGTTCTCTCTATGCCTACTTTCTGGAGAGTTTTTATCATAAATGGGTGTTGAATTTTGTTGAAAGCTTTCTCTGCATCTCTGGAGATGATCATATGGTTTTTCTCCTTTAATTTGTTAATATGGTGTATCACATTGATTGATTTATGTATATTGAAGAATCCTTGCATTTCTGGGATAAACCCCACTTGATCATGGTGTATGATCCTTTTAATGTGCTGTTGGATTCTGTTTGCTAGTATTTTGTTGAGGATTTTTGCGTCTATGTTCATCAGTGATATTGGCCTGTAGTTTTCTTTCTTTGTGACATCTTTGTCTGGTTTTGGTATCAGGGCGATGGTGGCCTCATAGAATGAGCATGGGAGTGTTCCTCCCTCTGCTCTATTTTGGAAGAGTTTGAGAAGGATAGGTGTTAGCTCTTCTCTAAATGTTTGATAGAATTTTCCTGTGAAGCCATCTGGTCCTGGGTGCTTTTTTGTTGGAAGATTTTTAATCACAGTTTCAATTTCAATGCTTGTGATTGGTCTGTTCATGTTTTTTATTTCTTCCTGGTTCAGTCTCGGAAGGTTGTGCCTTTCTGAGAATTTGCCCATTTCTTCCACGTTGTCCATTTTATTGGCATATAGTTGCTTGTAGTAATTTCTCATGATCCTTTGTATTTCTGCAGTGTCAGTTGTTACTTCTCCCTTTTCCTTTCTATTTCTATTGACTTGAGTCTTCTCCTTTTTTTTCTTGATGAGTCTGGCTAATGGTTTATCAATTTTGTTTATCTTCTCAAAGAACCAGCTTTTAGTTTTATTGATCTTTGCTATTGTTTCCTTCATTTCTTTTTCATTTATTTCTGATCTGATCTTTATGATTTCTTTCCTTCTGCTAACTTTGGGGTTTTTTTGTTCTTCTTTCTCTAATTGCTTTAGGTGTAAGGTAGGTTGTTTATTGGAGATGTTTCTTGTTTCTTAAGGTAGGATTATATTGCTATAAACTTCCCTCTTGGAACTGCTTTTGCTGCATTCCATAGGTTTTGGGTCGTCCTGTTTTCATTGTCATTTGTTTCTAGGTATTTTTTGATATCCTCTTTGATTTCTTCAGTGATATCTTGGTTATTAAGTAGTGTATTGTTTAGCCTCCATGTGTTTGTATTTTTTTACACATTTTTTCCTATAATTGATACCTTGTCTCATAGCATTGTGGTTGGAAAGGATACTTGATACAATTTCAGTTTTCTAAAATTTACCAAGGCTTGATTTGTGACCCAGGATATGATCTGTCCTGGAGAATGTTCCATGAGCACTTGAGAAGAATGTGTATTCTGTTGTTTTTGGATGGAATGTCCTATAAATATCAGTTAACTCCATCTTGTTTAATGTATCATGTAAAGCTTGTGTTTCCTTATTTATTTTCATTTTGGATGATCTGTCCCTTTGTGAAAGTGGAGTGTTAAAGTCCCCTACTATGATTGTGTTACTGTCGATTTCCCCTTTTATGGCTGTTAGTATTTGCCTTATGTACTGAGGTGCTCCTATGTTGGGTGCATAAATATTTATAATTGTTATATCTTCTTCTTGGATTGATCCTTTGATCATTATGTAGTGTCCTTCTTTGTTTCTTCTAATAGTCTTTGTTTTAAAGTCTATTTTGTCTGATGTGAGAATTGCTACTCCAGCTTTCTTTTGATTTCCATTTGCATGGAATATCTTTTTCCATCCCCTCACTTTCAGTCTGTATGTGTCCCTAGGTCTGAAATGGGTCTCTTGTAGACAGAATATATATGGGTCTTGTTTTTGTATCCATTCAGCCAGTCTGTGTCTTTTGGTTGGAGCATTTAATCCATTTACATTTAAGGTAATTATCGATATATATGTTCCTATCACCATTTTCTTAATTTTGGGGGGTTTGTTATTGTAGGTCTTTTCCTTCTCTTGTGTTTCCTGCCTAGAGAAGGTCCTTTAGCATTTGTTGTAAAGGTGGTTTGGTGGTGCTGAACTCTTTTAGCTTTTGCTTGTCTGTAAGGTTTTAATTTCTCTGTAGAATGTGAATGAGATCCTTGCTGGGTACAGTACTGTTGGTTGTAGGTTTTTCTCCTTCATCACTTTAAATATGTCCTGCCAGTCCCATTTGGCTTGCAGAGTTTCTGCTGAAAGATCAGCTGTTATCCTTATGGGGATTCCCTTGTGTGTTATTTGTTGTTTTTCCCTTGCTGCTTTTAATATTTTTTCTTTGTATTTAATTTTTGACAGTTTGATTAATATGTGTCTTGATGTGTTTCTCCTTGGATTTATCCTGTATGGGACTCTCTGTGCTTGGTGGACTTGATTAACTATTTCCTTTCCTGTATTAGGGAAGTTTTCAACTATAATCTCTTCAAATATTTCCTCAGTACTTTTCTTTTTCTCTTCTTCTTCTGGGACCCCTATAATTCAAATGTTGGTGCATTTAATGTTGTCCCAAAGTCTCTGAGACTGTCCTCAATTCTTTTCCTTCTTTTTTCTGCTCTGCAGTAGTTATTTCCACTATTTTATCTTCCAGGTCACTTATCTGTTCTTCTGCCTCAGCTATTGATCCCTTGTAGAGAATTTTTAATTTCATTTATTGTGTTGTTCATCATTGTTTGCTCTTTAGTTCTTCTAGGTCCTTGTTAAACATTTCTTGTATTTTCTCCATTCAGTTTCCAAGATCTTGGATCATCTCTACTATCATTACTCTGAATTCTTTTCCAGGTAGACTGCCTATTTTCTCTTCATTTTTTAGGTCTGGTGGGTTTTTATCTTGCTCCTTCATCTGCTGTGTCTTTCTCTGTCTTCTCATTTTGCTTAACTTACTGTGTTTGGGGTCTTATTTTCACAGGCTGCAGGTTCGTAGTTTCTGTTGTGTTTGGTGTCTGTCCCCAGTGGCTAAGGTTGGTTCAGTGGGTTGTGTAGGCTTCCTGGTGGAGGGAACTAGTGCCTGTGTTCTGGTGGATGAGGCTGAATCTTGTCTTTCAGTGGGCAGGTCCACGTCTGGTGGTGTGTTTTGGGGTATCTGTGGCCTTATTATGATTTTAGGCAGCCTTTCTTCTAATGGATGGGGTTGTGTTCCTGTCTTGCTAGTTGTTTGGCATAGGGTTTCCAGCACTGTGGCTTGCTGGTCGTTGAGTGGAGCTGGGTCTTGGCGTTGAGATGGAGATCTCTGGGAGATTTTCGCCATTTGATATTACGTGGAGCTGGGAGGTCTCTTGTGGACCAGTGTCCTGAACTTGGCTCTCCCACCTCAGAGGCACAGCCCTGATGCCTGGCTGGAGCACCAAGAACCTGTCATCCACACGGCTTAGAATAAAAGGGAGAAAAAGAAGAAAGATGAAGATAAAATAAAATAAAATAAAATAACATAAAATAAAATAAAGTTATTATGATAAAAAATAAAAAGTAATTATTAAAAAAGTTTTTAAAAAGTAATAATAAAAGAAAGAAAGAAAGAGGAGCAAGCAAACCAAAAAACAAATCCACCAATGATAACAAGTGCTGAAAACGATACTAAAAAAAAGAAAAATGGACAGACAGAACCCTAGGACAAATGGTAAAAGCAAAGCTACATAGACAAAATCACACACAGAAGCATACACGTACACACTCACAAAAAGAGAAAAAGGGGAAAAAAATATATATTGTTGCTCCCAAAGTCCACTTCCTCAATTTGGGATGACTCTTTGTCTATTCATGTATTCCACAGAGGCAGGGTACATCAAGTTGATCGTGGAGATTTAATCTGCTGCTTCTGAGGCTGCTGGGAGAAATTTCCCTTTTTCTTTGTTAGCACGGCTCCCAGGGTTCAGCTTTGGATTTGGCCCCGCCTCTGCGTGTAGGTCGCCTGAGGGCATCTCTTCCCACCCAGACAGGATGGGATTAAAGGAGCAGCTGATTCAGGGGCTCTGGCTCACTCAGGCCGGGGGAGGGAGGGGTACAGATGCAGGGCGAGCCTATGGTGGCAGAGGCCGGCATGACGTTGCACCAGCCTGAGGCGTGCAGTGCGTTCTCCCGGGGAAGTTGTCCACGGATCACGGGACCCTGGCAGTGGCGGGCTGCAGAGGCTCCCCGGAAGGGGGGTGTGGACAGTGACCTGTGCTTGCACACAGGCTTCTTGGTGGTGGCAGCAGCAGCCTTAGCGTCTCCTGCCCGTCTCTGGTGTGCGCGCTGATAGCCGTGGCTCGCACCCGTCTCTGGGGCTCCTTTAAGCGGCGCTGTTAATCTCTCCTCGCGCATCAGGAAACAAAGAGGCAAGAAAAAGTCTCTTGCCTCCTCGGCAGGTCCAGACTTTTCCCCGGACTCCCTCCCGGCTAGCCGTGGCGCACTAAGCCCCTGCAGGCTGCGTTCACGCAGCCAACCCCAGGCCGCTCCAGGCGCTCCGACCGAAGCCCAAGCCTCAAACTCCCAGCCCCCGCCTGTCCCGGCGCGTGAGCAGACAAGCCTCTCGGGCTGGTGAGTGCTGGTCGGCACCAGTCCTCTGTGCGGGAATCTCTCCGCTTTGCCCTCCGCACCCCTGTTGCTGCGCTCTCCTCCGTGGCTCAGAAGCTTCCCCTCTGTCTCTGCCCGCGAAGGGGCTTCCTAGTGTGTGGAAACGTTTCCTCCTTCACAGCTGCCTCCCAGAGGTGCAGGTTCCGTCCCTATTCTTTTGTCTCTGTGTTTTCTTTTTCTTTTGCCCTACCCAGGAACATGTGGGAGTTTCTTGCCTTTTGGGAAGTCTGAGGTCTTCTGCCAGCATTCAGTAGGTGTTCTGTAGGAGTTGTTCCACATGTAGATGTATTTCTGATGTATTTGTGGGGAGGAAGGTGATCTCCATGTCTTACTCTTACGCCATCTTGAAGCTCCTCCTCCCAATATCCAGTCTTTAACAAAGTTCTGTAATTTCTTTTCTTGCAAATAGCTCACATATACCTTCCGTTATATTCTTACAGCTATGAGCTTATTGCATTCTGCTTGGATTACTGCAAAAATCTCTTAGCTGACACCTGTCTCTTCTCTTCCCTTTTACAAATCATTTTTTCCCTTAATATTGAAAAGTAATTCTGAAATCCTCTTAGAACCCTGATTTCCATATGCCATATCCTTCTGTCAGACCTTTATCGGCCCTCAGATATTTTCAGAATCATGTCTAATCACCTATTTGACTTTCAGTACCTGGAGAGGAGGCAGTGTGCTGATAGTGGAAAGAGCACAGATTTTGGATTCAAACAAAAGTAGATCCAAACCCTGTATAGAGTGTTTACATCTAGTAGATATTGAAAAAGTAACCTAAGCTCTCAGAGTATTCGTTTATTCAATTATAAATAATGTCTATTTGTGCAGTGAAGGATTAACTCAGCAGGTCTGCACTGTCCAAACCCTACACATTCCAAAGGAAGTTTAGCCCTTGCCCAGCTTCTTAGAAATAACCTCTAAGCTTTTGGAATATCGTGTCTGTTAAGAGTTTTATTTTGTTTTGTGTTTTTTTTTTAACCTGAGGGCCTTGTTAAGAGTGTTTTTGTTTACCTGGGCCACACCAGGTAGCTTATGCTGACAGTATGGTTTTTATGTGATTGAGTCTGAGTCTTAGAATTTTTGTAAGAATGAAACGAAATGAAATAGATCATATAAAGCATCTGGATGATGAGTTGGGTGTTTTTTTCCTTCACATTCTTTGTAATTCCCTCCCCATCTATTTAGTCGTATACCTGACAGCTCCCCTGCCTTTACCTTCTGAGACATTGAGGCTGCATTTCTCACTGACTGGACACACACTTGATCCCTGTGTGTCTTTGCCCATGCCACTCCAAACAAAACCTATGTATTCCTTCCTAGTACAGTCCTCCCTTCTTTTGTGGCTCTTCCACTGCCTACTCCAGCCTGGGCAAATTTCTGTCTTTCCTGAATTTTGTTGCACTTTTACCTGGTAACAAACTCTGGGTGGCAGCACTTATATATTGGGTCTCTAAGTAGACTGTAGTAAACTGGAAGGGATGCAATAATTTTCTTTGTCTCCTCCTTGGTAGATGCTCAGTAACTGTTGATTTATAATTTGCTCAGAGCTTTATATTTTGAGCTCAGACACCCTCAGGTGTGAGTATCTTTAACTTAGGTTGAATGTCTGTTGTCTGTGCGCTGAGTTACCTAAGTATTTTAATGTCCCTTCTGCTGTGGGCCAGACAGGTGTTGGCAGCAGCCAGGGTGACTTGCCCATGTCTGTGTCACTCCCATGGCTCTAGAAGGCCCTGGAGTTTGCAAGTGCATGACATGTGTAGGGGTGTGCCGACCGAGGGAGGCCAGCTCGGCCGCTATGGACAAGTGTATGGTGCCAATTTATCGAGGAGTCTCATTCCTTAGGGTATCGCCATGAAATGTCTTTATTCCTCAGTAAGTGCCTTCTAACTGGGTCGTGTTGAATCCCCTTTCCACTGGGAAACAGTTCCTTCAATTATAAGTTGGCTGTATGTATTTCTTTATTTTCAGTGATATTTTTTAAAAAGGCATTTTAACCCCTTGAAGTTTAAAATTTCAGTCTCAGTGTAATTCAGAGCTCTCCTTCTCTCCCACCAGCACAGGGTAACCCCATCACTTGCTCTAGTTGTGATGAGGGCTGATCTCATTATACTCTTATCCCTCTTCCCTCTTCCAGTGCTAGGGCCAGGGAGAAGGAGGGGCAAGAAGAGAAAACCCCTCTTACTTATCTGAGTAGGGTTTCAGACTTCTCCCTGATTGGCAGGTACTGTGGTCCTGGTTACCGCTGACTCACTATTGATCAGTCTCCAAATGTTGGCTGTCTCATGGTGGGCATCTGTGGGTGCTTTGATGGTCCTACAGGGCTTCTTGCTGCCCAGTTCCCTGATATACGAGCAGGGCTTTGTGAGTGTGGAAACTGTGGGAATTGAGAACAGTGACACAGGACTTTGTGCTCAGAAACGCCCCCCATCCCTGGGAGTTTAATGCTCTGCAGTTGCCATCTTGAAATTCTTAATAATTTTACCTTTGATTTGTGTTTTGTAAGTGGAGTCCCATAGGACAATGGAGCGTTGGCTGGGCAGCTTGGCGCCTCAGCTCTTGCGTGGTCCTGTCTTGGTAGCTCCTTCCCTCCCCTGGGCAAGGTCTCCATCATGTACTCTCTGTTCCCTAGTGACAGGGCTTGCTCTGCCTCCCTCTCCTGGCAGACTACAGCTCCCGCCTTCTGCCCAGGGCAGTGAGAGAATTACAGTGGTGGTGGTGGGGAAGACTCAAGTTCCATCATCGCCTGGATGCAGGCATGGGGAGAGTCAGGGTCGGGTGGGCCAAGGAAGTGCCTCAGTGCCTTTGGCATGTGGCTTCTTTAGGGCCTCTTGGCCTTCTGCCTGCCCCTAACCCCTCCATTCAGGCGCCATCATTCAGCATACCCCTGCACGGAGGTAGCAGTCCTGGGGGTTGCTCATCTGCTGTGGGCTGGAGCCAAGGGGAGACTGACACCCCAACCTCTGCACTTTCATTTTGCACCAGGCTACAGATTAAGTCGTCAGCCCTGCAAGATATCTGGCTCTTCTGCCCCCTGTAGCCATACCTCAGCCTCTACTAAAGGAGACACATCCACTACTGCCTGGGAGGTCCTCTTGGGAGGGATACTTAAAAGTCAGATCAAGCCTACCTGTTTTTTTGGGGTGTCCGTTCAGCCCGGGGAAACACGATTAAGTTTGTTATGTCAAGTTTGTTATGTCAGTTGGTAGAAGTGCAGGTTGCTCCTCTGTTCCCTGTCTCAACCCCACCATTTCTCCCTTCTTTCTCCTTCCTGCTTAGGTGTATAAGCACCCATACCTCTCATCTCTCAGTCTCTCCTTATGTGGATGGGGTGGGGGGGAGTGGTTGGTGGTAGGGCACCTGTCGTTGACCTTTGAAGGAACATGGTTGGTTGTCTCCAAGATCTGGCAACTGACCAGCATCTCTCTGAACCTAGATTATGGGCTACTACCTTGGGACTCAGCTGTAATTTTGGGCAAAAGGAATAATTCCTCTTGGCACCCAGTTCACAAAGAATGGAAGATAGACAAATTCTTCAGAAAACTCACAAACTTAAGGACCCTTTGAAAGGCACATCCTGTATAAGCTAATGGTAACAATAATAAGCTTCCATTTATTGCATGCTTACTACATGCCAGGTATATTATGCACCCCACTTTATTTACATACACACATTAGGTACACATATGTACATGAAAATGAAGCTCAGAGGAGTTAAGCACTTTGCTCAAAATCACACACATGGTAAGTGATAACAGCTAAGGATCATGACCAGTCTCTCCAACTCTGAAGCTCGACTCTTAGTCATTACACGATGCTGCCAACCACAGAGCTTGAACGCTTACAATTAGAAACATAGACTTTGGTCCATTGTCTTTCTTCTGTGTGAGTGCATGTTTCTAACTGTAAGTGTTGTCCAAATCCAAGGGCAATGGGTTAAGGTCTTACTTCTCTGAGGGCAGGACTAAAAATACCACTCACACAATATTTCTTCTAAGTCACCAAACCACAGTCAGACTAAATAAATGTAGGCTCTACAGACTATTTTTTTTCTTAACCATGGGATTGTATCCATAAAAACTGAGAAGTTTCAGAGAGAGCTTTGGCTTTTTCCCTTTTAAAGAAATAACTTTAGGAATTGCCTGAAGAAAACATAAACATGAAAATTATTAGGATAGTAATGGTTTCTATAGGAAAAATAAATCTAGAGTTTTCCTATAGCAAGAGTGCTTCATCTTTTAGAGCAGATATTTCATTGGGGATATAGCCAAGGGTGGGCTGGCAATAGATCTTAAAATTTAAGGGGTCAAATGCAGTGTCTGGTAAACTAGGTCTGTTTACCAAAGGCTACATTAAAAATAGTTTTTGGTATATTTCTAAAGTTTCTTCTCAAGTCTGCAGGCATTAGTTACTTACAACATTTGTTTTCTCAATCAAGGAGTACAAATGGCCATTTGAAATTACCCCAAATAGATTGAGATTATCAATTATTGTTTCTAACCGTTAATATAAACAATTGACAATTGTCTGCTTGAGGCCTTTCTTCTTAAGAATCCTGATTTGTATAGGCAGTTTTTCTCCGAGCTTGGCCACTAGGTCCTACGGATGCCCTTTGGGAAGCAGTACAGCATGGGTGGCTTTGGCATCAGACAGACCCAAGTTCAAGAGCTGGCTCCTTCATTTAATGTGTGTGTGACCTTGGGCAGCTTGCTTATGTACTCTCAGCCTCATGGTTTGTCTCCGTGAGATGAGGTTATTAATAGCTACACACATAGGGTGGTTGTAAGAATTAAATAACAGTACTTGTAAAGCACTAGCACATTACATGGCACAGAGGACAGACAATAAGTGGTAATCTCACCTTTAGTTCACTAAGGACAAGATATGTTTGGCCTAATTTACCCATTCACTTTGAAATTACCTATTTACTAATTCTGGGGCTTTATGAGGCTATCACCAGTATCAGACTGGTGAAGCCCTCTGCATGGTTTTTTGTGGAGGGAATGGGGTGAGTAGATTGAATCTGAAGAATATTGATGAGTTACAAGAATAAAATAAAGTGGAGTTTGGTTTTTCTTCACAGTGCCTGGGAAGAGAAAAGTGTTTCAAGTTTTATCCGACTTAAAAGACATGAACATTTTCTTATATTTTTTAAAAGACGAGAGTTCATTTCACAGTGCATGGTTCTCTTGTGTAGAGACAATAATGGCAAGTTTTAACTATGTAAATCTTTGCCTTTACAAAACCATTGAAGCCATGTGTTCTAAATGGCTGTGGGTGAGAAGAAATGTACAGTCCAATTTGTCTGAAATAGAGGCTTCACAATAGGGAGACCAGTAGGGATTGGTCTCTGCTTTGTTGAGCTGCTCAGCCCAAGCCTCTACTCCCATGCAGCTTCCTGCCACTCCCCAACGCTATCCACTCTAACTGGCTCCTTACTTGCTGTTTCCCAGACACGCTGTGCCCAAGGGATTCTTGCTTTTATATTTTCTTCTCCACCTGTCCAACATCTATATATTAGTTAAGGCACAATGAAAGGACTGCTTCCAGCATAAAGCCATTCCTGATTACATCAGCTCGTGTTAGTTTTTGTCTGCATTTATGGAACTGACTGTCTATATACGATTATCAAACCACAGAGCAGTCCATTGTCTGAGGAATCTCCAAAGTGGTCACAGTTGTAAGGATACCATCCTCCATGAGCTCCCTATCTCAGCTTCTGCAGCACAATGATGATACGATGATAATGTACCATTTATTGAGCACCTGCTTCATGAGTGGTACCATGCTAACTTCTTTCTATACATTATCTCATTTAATCTTTACAGCAGTCCTATGAAGAGGCTATTAGGATTATTAGCCTTATTTTACAGATTAAGGAACCAATGCTTAGAGATACTCAGTGACCTGACACTTACCTGAGTCTACATGGATAGTAAACAACAGATTCTGGATTTGAAAACATGTCTGCCTTGTAGGTTACCAGTACCAGGGTGCTTTTCATCATTCTTGGCTTCTCTTGAGATTTTGGGAAAGAGAAAATTTCACTCCTTTGTAAAAAATAATTGGGGCTTCTTGGCTTTTACCAATTGTTTATTTATCACCATGTTGCCTTAGACTGTTGTTTAACTTTTCAAGGCATAATTCCTTCAATTTGTTACAAACTTCCCTAGGGAAAGATTCACTTTAATACTTTGCATTTTTGACAATGATTAGCAAAGTACCTTGAAAATAATAACTGAAAAAGTATTTGCTACTTTCTGCCCTACATTGATTTCTTTCCCCAAATCTGCTTTGAAGATATTTGTTCACTCAGCCAGGGTTATGGCTGACGCTAGTGCTTGGTGAGGTCCTCTGAATGGGTTTTGTGTGACTTGAGAAATCATCCCAGACTATTGCCATGGAAGTTCTAGATGGTTCAGTGCCAGTTCATGGTTATACTTCAGAAGTAACACTTATTATATTTTTTAGTGGATTAAGAAGTTCTCTAGTAACCCTTTTTTCATGAGTTGAAAAAAACTATAAGAATTAGGGATCTTCCTGATGCTTGTTATGAAAAATGTCCTTTTTATCTTAACTACCACCATAGGATCCAGATCACACAGTATATGATTGATACCATTGTATTTGCAACTTTTAAGGGAAAATTAGTTATTGTGCAAAATAAAAAAAATACTTTCTATAAAATATGTAGCCTCACAGTGTACAATCTGTAGAGAGATTCTCTGTTACTTTTGCTCACCAAATTTAGAAAGCCAGTAATAAAGATGTGTCTAGTTATATAGACAGATGATTTTCTTGATACACCGTCAAGATGGAAAACAGAAAGTCTCCCCATGATTGAATAGTAGTAGTCTGGGCCTTTATGTTGAGAATTCTGAGGCTGTGCCCTAACTCAGAGAAAAGGAAAACCATAATTGATTAGTGATTCCTAACACAGATATGGGAGGGAGAGTAGCAGCCTGTGTGCTAAATAATTGTTACACCTGGACCAAAGTTTTGAGTTATTTCTTAGTAGTGGAAATAGCTTTTTCCTGATTCCTGGTCTTTTCTATTTTCCTCTCTTGATAAATGGGATATGCCTACGAGATTACTCAAGTGTAGTTATTAAAGAGAGCAAAGGTAACAGGTACACCCAGAGAACCAACTCGTGATTAGTTTCATTGTGACTGAACTTTAACCACCTAAACTCAACAGCCAGCAACTAGCAAAGGCGATTAACTCAAGACCTGAAATGTTGCCTTGAAACAACATTCACCTGCGCTCCACGTGTCCTGCAAGTCATCTCTAATGTCAATAAAAATATTTTTTGATGGTGAAAACCACTGCAGAGTGAGTGTATTGTGATAAAAATTGGGACAAGAATAAACTGTGCGGTATTCTTTTTTGTGTGTGTTTTGATCCCAAAGCAATTTTCATCCAAATCCAATTTCAGAATCATTATTTTTGTTGAAAAAATACTATATATGGAAAGGAGGGGGTCACAGTTTGAGTTTCTGATCTAGTGCTGGATTTATCTGGCAGAGCTAACGTGTGGAAATGTTCTTGTTTACCTGTCCACCTAGAAAACCGGCCTCTGAAAATCATTGCCAACGGAGCTGTATGGTCCTCACTAATTTTTTATGCAATATTTTTGGTCACAATAAAGATACGCACCCAAGATTCCAAAGTAAGCTTGGTAGGAATAAAAATATTAATTTGTCTCCTTATAATTTTACTTAGAAAAATATTCTCTTCAACCTCTTTCTTAACATTTCTTTGATCCTTAAATTTCTAGTTTTATGGTAATTTCAGACAATTTACCATCAGCAAAAACAACTCGCAGACTAAATTCATGAATTTTTTAATATTTCCAAACTTTATGAGAAATGTGTAATGATTATATCTCTTAAAAAACCAAATCATTAAAAAAACCAAATAATCCCTCACAACCACCTGAGACAAATTAGGGGTGGGGAAGTTGAAGCCAAGATATCCCCCCCAGCCCCCGCCCCACCGAAATCAGTCAGGCTGTACAAACACTAGCTCACATCTAGTAATACTTTATCAACCATGCTTACCTTTCTTCAGAGCCTCAGTTCTGAACCCTGGTAGCACATTAGAATCACCCTTGCAATGTGTCTGTTCAAATTCTGATTTAATTGGTCTGGGGTTGGACACAGGTATTCATATTTACTAAAAGCTCCCCAGATTATTTCGGTATGAAGCTGGGGTTGATAACTTCTGCCTCAGAGAAATGGTTTTTAAACTTGAGCATGCATTAGAAGGTCTTGTAAATACATGTATTTCCAGTGTTCTGTATAAGATGTTTTAACATCTTAAAAAACCTTTCTGGCTGGGGAGAGACTGCCCCTCCCAGGACCAGCTAATACCTAAAGATAATAATACCTTGCCTAGAGTATGCTTTTCATATGCAAACCAACAAATCCCAAGTTTATATTACCCCAACTACCTCCTCATCTAACTCTCCAAACACCAAGCCCGTATTTCCCCTGCCCCAGGTATCAAGTATCATCCCAGGGCCAGGTATCAAGTGACTAGGGACCACACCTATGTCAGAGCCCACCAGAGTTATTTAAACTAGTCAATCCTAAACTGCTTACTCTGCCTTGTCTTGCATTTCCCTGGAGACCCCAATAAAGCCTCTGCTTAAACCTTCTGCTGTTCACTTGTGTCTTCTGCCTCCTCACCACCTACTGTTTTGCCCTGTGACCCTGCCTGGCATCCGGTGACTCTCTCTCTGGGACCTGTGTGTATAATACACTTCTTCTGAGCCTTGTCATCATCTCTTCCTGTGGCCACACCAACTTTACCATACTATATCCAGCAAGAATCGCTTGAAGGGTTTTTTTGAAAACACAGAGTACTCAGGAGTGTAATATATGGCATAAGGAATATGGCCAATCATATTGTAATAACTTCGAATGGGGTCAGATGACTACTAGACTAATCGTGTGATCATCTCAGAGCATATGCAAATGTCAGATCATCATGTAGTGTATCTGAAACGAACATAATATTGTATGGCAACTATATTTCAATTTAAAAAAGCACACAGATTACTGAGCCCCACTCTCGGTTTCTGATTCAGTATGCCTGAGATAGGCCTGGAATGTGCATTTCTAACAAGTTGCCAGGTGATGCTTATGTTGCTGGTCTGAGGGCCACATTTTTGGGAACCACTGCCTTTGAGCATTGCTGCAGTGTTGAGCCATTATTATTAGTATGACTGGTTTGGGGAAGCCTCTCAAGGGTGTTGGTGGGAAAAGTCACTGGAGCAGTGTGCCTTCAACTTGAATGGGCATCACCTGGAAACCTTGCTGCAAGGTAGATTCTGCATTTCTAACAGGTTCATAGGTGATGCCTGTGCTGCTGGACCACAGAGAGAACACTGCAGAGCAGTGCACTTAAATAAATTATCTGTAACGAACATTACAAACCTCAATTCAATCATCAGGGGTATTATGGTAAAAAGAAGTACAGAGCCACATGTGAGTCTGTCAGGTAAACAAGTTTGAAAAATGACAGCTAGTACTGGAAGGACCTAAAGTAGAGACGCGGGAGCTGTATGACAATGATCCTGTCGTCTTCCACGCTCATTTGGCCTTTAATGGACTTTTCTTGCCAGTGCCTTGCTTTTTAATGTATTGTGTTTCTTGTTATGAAATCTGCTGTGTATAAGTATCTGAGGGACATTGAAAATATACGGGAGAAAGCAAATAGATCCCCATTTAAAAAATTACTCTGACCCAGAATCAAAAAAAAGTCTTAAAATTAGATGAAAACATCAGTCACTTTTGAGTAATTTTGAGAGACTTCACCAACACAAAACTGTTTCCACCACACTCAAGGCTCTCTGGTGCCTGAAATACCATCGGAGATTTATTTCTTTGGATTAAGGAATTTTAACATGTAAATGCTCCCAGAAAGATTATTATTATCACTTGATTTGTGTTCTGAACCAGATGAGACGCACCAGAAGGGGGCATATGTAGGGGTGCTCTTGGAAAACACACATGTCTGACCCTATTCTCAGAGATTCAGGTATACTGGATTTGATAGGCCATAAATCTCTATTTAAAAAATCTCCCTGGGTTGGGGCTTCCCTCGTGGCGCAGTGGTTGAGAGTCCGCCTGCCGATGCAGGGGACACGGGTTCGTGCCCCGGTCCGGGAAGATCCCACATGCCGCGGAGCGGCTCGGCCCGTGAGCCATGGCCGCTGAGCCTGCGCGTCCGGAGCCTGTGCTCCGCAACGGGAGAGGCCCCAACAGTGAGAGGCCCGCGTACGGCGAAAAAAAAACCAAAACATCTCCCTGGGTTATTCTCATGTGCATCCTCAGTTGAGGTCCATTGCCTTAGTGGGCTCTTTTGAGAAGAGCCCACTCTCATTCAGAATGAGGAGTGGAGCAGGAGGCAGTGGAAAGATTTAGGGCCAGAAGTCTTGGGTTTGAGTCTTAGCTCTGCCCTTAAGTATGGTCTTAGGTAAAATGTGTAAAATGAGAATTATTAAAAACAGATTCCTCACAATGTTGTTGTCTGAGTTAAGTGAGGTATCACATAAAAGCACCTTGTAAATTCTAAAACGCTACACAAATCTACATTATCATCATCATTGGGTTATATAAAAGTGGGAGAGATGGTGGAGAGATGGCAGATATGCCATTAGTTTTTTTATGAATTATCTTTACATGTAAAGGGAATAGGGATTATTTAGCCTATAAACAGGGTTTCTCAACCTCAGCACTATTGACATTTTGGGCTGGATAATTCTTTGTTCTGGGGGAAGGGGAGGAGAGGGAAGAGCAGAAAAGAGGGGACGTTCTCCTGCACATGGAAGATCTTTAGTAGCATCCCTTGCTCTACCCACTAGATGCCAGTAGCACCCTCCCACAGCTCCAGGTTGTGATAACTAAAAATGTTTCCAGAATTACCAAATGTCTCATTAAGAATCACTACTGTAAAAGTACTTACAATCTTCAATTAAGTTAATAAAAACAGATTATCAACATAATGAGTACCTTTTTTTCAGTTCTACTTCACAAAACAATAAAAAATAGTATTCAGGGACTTTCCTGGTGCAGTGGTTAAGAATCCGCCTGCCAGTGCAGGGGACATGGGTTTGAGCTGGGAAGATCCCACATGCCGTGGAGCAACTAAGCCCGTGCACCACAACTACTGAGCCTGCACTCTAGAGCTTGGGAGCCACAACTACTGAGCCCACACGCCACAACTACTGAAGCCCACGTGCCTAGAGTCCGTGCTCTGCAACAAGAGAAGCCACCGCAATAAGCCTGCGCACTGCAACAAAGAGTAGCCCCCACTCGCTACGAGAGAAAGCCTGTGTGCAGCAATGAAGACCCAACGCAGCCATAAATAAATATAATATTTTTTTTAAAAAAACACTATTCAACATCAAGAAGGAACTAATAGCCATATACTTACAACTTGGAATAGTTTATCAAATGCAGCCCTTGGAACAATGTGCCCCAGGGTGTTAGCACTGAAAGTCCTAACTCCTGGGAAACCCCTTCCTACAATTTATTTTGTTTTCTGTAGAACCAAGAGGAGGGGGTCATTCCACATTTGTTGGCACAAAAGGGAACTGACATTTGTTGGGTGCCTATTTTATAATTAGATGTCTCATACGTTTATACGGCTTCGTCTTCACAAGGCGAAGGCAGGTGGTCCCCTATCACAGATGAAGAAGCTGAAACCCAGAGTAATGCAGAAACTTCCCCAGTACGGCAGAGCTAGCAAGTGGCAGAGGGAGGGTTCAGCTCCAGATGTTTCTTGATCTAATGTCTGCATTCTTTTCACATCACTTCACTCACCACTGTCATTAGTGATCTTGATTATTTCGGAACCCCCTAAGTGGCAATTTGATTTTCTAGGGTCTTTGAAAAGTGTTTCTTAATAAAGGAAGTGGACGCATAATTTCTAGCTCAACAATCTGTTACAGTTGACCTCTGCTTAGTGAGTTTCCAAGGTTAGAATCATTTGGAGAAAACTCCTTCTAACTTTTTGTTTGTTTCTGATACAAGAAGAGCACCTACAAAACACTGGAACATCCTTTCCTGTAAGTAGAACCAAGCGTAAAGCTGCTATGAGAATCCATGTTCACTAGGGGCCCAGACACTACAGTTGGGGTTCATTAAATTTCATTAGATTTCATCAATCTTCCGCACTTCTATCTAGCTCTCCAGGTGAAAAAGTAATATTTGTGTTTCTCGTCGGTATGTCTTAGTTAATTATATTTTACAGTGGCCCATCTGCTGTAAAAGGTACATTGGTTAGCAGCAAAATTGTATTAGAGTTGTCTTATTATGTTTGAAATACTATTAACTGTCTCAGTTCACTGTAATAGGACAGAGCAGAGTAGCTTAAAATTGTCCTTCAGTCACGGGAGAACCTCAAGGGAAAGGAGGTTAGGAGAATGACATAAATGGGGAAGTAAATCACTGAATGTAGCTATAGGGTCTGGGATGTAGCAAAAAACAGGCTGAGTGTTTCTAAAGACTGGAACTGAAATCAAATTATTGGTTGTATAAAGCTTTTCTGGAAGTGGCATTCTTACAAATGCCAATGAGAAAGTTAAAGGTAACCAAAAATTGCTAGTTGTCACTAAGTGAGCATGACTTGCTAAAGAAACAAATTTGCTTAATCAGTTATTTAAGAATAACTTTATATCTCTCCAAACTTTAGAGAGATCTATAGACAACTTTTTTAGACAGGATAAAAAGAAGAAAACTAAGATGAGTAGAATTCTGCTGTATCTGTTGTCAACTCTTCATGTAATAAGAATACTTCCCAGCATTTGACAAAGCATTTTCATTTACTGGACATTTAAAGGAGAATAACATTCTGTATTGCCACATTTTCCAATGGCAAAGTAGAACATTAGCAGATTTTGGCTGTACTGACCTTTTGTTTCTAATTCTGTGGTTAGTTTTTGAAAATAAACAGGGATTTGTGGATTATTAATCTTCATTGAGGGCCCCTAGTCTTTTAAGGAACTCAAAAATCACCCATGGGATGGAGCGCCAAAGACGGTTCAGTCTAAAGAGACAATTCAGGGAACATAATCATCTTGAAATATTTGAAGAAGTTGCAGGTAGAAGACAGATTAGGGGTTTTTTCCTCCAGCTTTGTTGAGAAATAATTGACCTATATCACTGTATAAGGCCTACAGCATTATGGTTTGATTTACATATATTGCAAAATGATTACCACAGTAGGTTCAGCTAACATCCATCTTCTCATTTAGAAAGAAGAAAAAGAATGAAAAAAGAAAAACGACAAAATTTCTCCTTGTGATGAGAACTCATAGAATTTACTCTTAATAGTATTCCTATATATCATACAACAGTGTTGGTCCTAGTCATCATGTTGTACGTTACATCCCTAGTATTATTTATCTTAGAACTGGGAGTTTGTGCCTTTTGACCACCTTCCTCCATTTCTCCTCCACCCACCCTCTACCTCTGGTAACCATAACTCTGATCTCTTTTTTTTATGGGTTTGTGGGGTTTTTAAAAATTATTATTCCAAATATAAGTGAGATCATGCAGTATTTATCTTTCTCTGACTTTTTAAACTTAGCATAATGCCTTCAAGGTCCATTCATGTTGTCACAAAGGTAGGATTTCCTTGGTTTCTTTTAATGGCTAAATAATATTCCTTTGTATTATATATACCACAGCGTCTTTATCTATTCATCCATCAGTGGACACTTAAGTTGTTTCCATGTCTTGGCTATTGTAAATAATGTTGCTATAAACATGGGGGTACAGATATCTTTTCAAGTTAGTGTTTTCGTTTCCTTTGGAGATATTCCCAGAAGTGGAGTTGCTGAATCATATGATAGTTCTATTTTTAATTTTTGAGGGTCCACTGTTACTATTTTCCATAGTGGCTTCACTAATTTACAATCCCACCAACAGGGCATAAGAATTTCTCTTTTCTCTGCATCCACAACAGCATTTGTTATCTCTTGTCTTTTTGATGATGGCTAACAGATATGAGGTGATATCTTGTGGTTTTAATTTGCATTTCCCTAATGACTAGTGATATGGAATATCTTTTCATGTACCTGTTGCCTTTTCATGTATGTTTCTTTGAAGAAATATCTGTTCAGGTCTTTTGCCCATTTTTTAATTGGGTTATTTATTTATTTTTGCTGTTGAATTATATGAGTTCTTGGGGACTTCCCTGGTGGCACAGTGGTTAGGAATCTGTCTGCCAGTGCAGGGGACACTGGTTCGATCCCTGGTCTGGGAAGATCCACATGCCATGGAGCAACTAATCCTGTGCGCCACAACTACTGAGCCTGCGCTCTAGAGCCCATGAGCCACAACTACTGATTCTGTGTGCCACAACTTCTGAGCCCACATGCCACAACTACTGAAGCCTGTGCACGCTAAAGCCCGTGGTCCGCAACAAGGGAAGCCACCACAACGAGAAGTCTGCGCACCTCAACAAAGAGTAGCCCCTGCTCGCTGCAACTGGAGAAAGCCTGTGCACAGCAACAAAGACCTGATGCAGCCAAAAAATTAAAAAAAAAATATATATATATATATAATTTTTTTAAGTGTATGACTTCTTTATATATTTTGAATACAACCCCTTATCAGATATATGGTTTGCATATATTTTTTCCTATTGCATAAATTGCCTTTTCACTATGTTGATAACTTCTTTTACTGTGTAGAAGCATCTTAGTTCGATTTAGTCCCACTTGTTTATTTTTTATTCTGCTGCTTCAGCTTTAGCTGTCATATCCAGAAACTTATTACTAAGACCCATGTCAAGGAGCTTTATTCCTATGTTTTCTACTAATTGTTTCATGGTTTCAGGTCTTACATTTAAGTCTTCAATCCATTTTGAGTTAATTTTTATGAGTGGTGTAAGATATGGGTCCAGTTTCATTCTTTTACATGTGAATATCCAATTATCCCACCAGCCGTTATTGAAGATTCTTATTTCCCCACTGAGTATTCTTGGCTCCTTGTCAAATATTAGCTGACTGTATGTGCTTGGGTTTATTTCTGGGCTCTCAATTCTGTTCCATTGGTGTATTTGTTTTTATGCCAGAACCATCCCGTTTTGATGACTACAGTTTTATAGGATAGCTTGAAATCAGGAAGTGCGATGCCTCCTGCATTGTTCTTCTTTCTCAGGATTTCTTTGGCTATTCGGGGTCATTTGTGGTTTCGTATAAATTTTAGGAGTGTTTTTTCTACTCCTGTAAAACATGTCATTGGAAACTTGATAGAGATTGGACTGAATCTATAAATGACTTTGGTAGTATTGACATTTTGACAGTATCAATCCATGAACAAGGGATACCTTTCCATTTATTTGTGCCTCCTTCAGTTTCTTTCATCAATGTCTTGTAATTTTCAGAGAACTTTCACTTCTTTAGTTAAATTTATTCCTAAGTATTTTATTTTTTGATGCTATTGTAAATGAGATTAATTTCTTTTATTTTTCAGAAAATTTGTTGTTAGTGTATAGAAACACTACTGATTTTTGTATGTCAATTTGTAGCCTACAGTTAATTCATTAGGTCTAACAGTTTTTTTGTTGAGTCTTTAGGATTTTCTATATATAAAATTATGTCATCTGCAAATGAGACAATTTTACTTCTTCATTTTCAATTCTGATACCTTTTATTTCTTTTACTTGCCTGATTGCTCTAGCTAGAACTTCTAGTACTGTGTTTGAATAGAAGTGGTGAGAGTGGTCGCCCTTGCCTTGTTCCTGATCTCAGAGGAAAAGCTTTCAACCCTTCACTATTAAGTATGATGTTAGGTGTGGGCTTGTCATATATGGTCTTTATTATGTTGAGATATGTTACTTCTATGCCTGATTCAGTAAGAGTTTTTATCATTAATGGATGTTGAATTGTGTAAGCTGCCTTTTCTGTGTCAAGGATCATATGATCCTTTTCTTTCAATCTATTAATGTGACATATCACATTGATTGATTTGTGTATGTTGAACCATCCTTGCATCTTAGGGATAAATCACACTTGCTCATGGTGTATGATCCTTTTAATGTGCTGCTGAATTTGGTTTGCTAGTATTTTATTGAGAATCTTTGCATCTATATTCATCAGGGATATTGGCGTGCAGTTTTCTATCAGTGTTCTTTTCTGGTTTTGGTATCAGGTAGTGCCAGCCTTGTAAAATGAGTTTGTGAGTGTGCAGTCCTCTTTGATTTTTTTGGAAGAGTTTGAGAAGGGTATTGTTAATTCTTTAAATTTTTGGTAAAATTCACCAGTGATGCCATTTGGTCCTGGGCTTTTCTTTGTTGGAAGATTTTTGATTACTGATTTAATCCCCTTACCAGCAATTGGTCTATTCACATTTTCTATTTTTTCCTGATTCAGTCTTGGTAAGTTGCATGCTTCTAAGAATTTTTCCATTGCTTTTAGGGTGTCCAGTTTTTTGGTGTATAGTTGTTCATAGTAGACTCTTATGATCCTTTGAGTTTCTGCAGTATCAGTTATAATGTCTCATTTTTCATTTATAATTTTGTTGATTTGGGTCCTTTCTCTTTTTTCCTTGGTTAGTCTAGCTAGCAATTTGTCAGGTTTTTTAATCTTTTCAAAGGACCAAGTTTTAGTTTGGTTAATCTTTTCTGTTGTTTTTCTGTTCTCCATTTCATTTATTTCTGTTCTAATCTTTAGTATTTCCTTTCTTCTCCTTTGTCTCTGAAGGACAGCTTTGCTGGGTATAGAATTCTTGGTTGACATTTATTGTCTTTCAACATTTAGAATATGTCATCCCATTCTCTCCTGGTCTGAAAATTTTCTGTCGAGAAATCCACCAATAGAGTTATGGAGTTCTCTTGTATGTGTCTTCTTTTTTTTCTCTTTCTACATTTAAAATTCTTTCTTTGTCTTTGATTTTTGACAATTTAACTATAATGTGTCTCACTGTAGTCCTATATGGGTTCAAACCATTTGAGGTCCTTTGGGCCTCATGGACCTTCATGTCTATTTCTCTCCCTAGGTTTGGGAAATTTTCAGCCATTGTTGCTTTAAATATACTTTCCGTTCCCTGTTCCTCTTCGCCTTCTGGCACTCCCATAATGTGAATATTATTTCTTTTCCTTATGTCCCATAATTCCAGAGGCTTTCTTCATTTTTTTAAATTAATATTTATTGGAGTATAGTTGATTTACAGTGTTCTGTTAGTTTCAGGTGTACAGCAAAGTGAATCAGTTATACATATATGTATATCCAGTCTTTTTTAAGATTCTCTTCCCATGTAGGTCATTACAGAGTATTGAGTAGAGTTTCCTGTTCCATACAGTAGGTTCTTATTAGTTATCTATTTTATATATGATAGCGTGTATGTGTCAATCCCAATCTCCCAATTTATCCCTCCACCCCCTCTCCCCCTTGGTAACCATAAGTTTCTTTTCTACATCTGTGATTCTCTTTCTGTTTTGTAAATAAGTTCATTTGTACCATTTTTCTAGATTCCACATATGAGCAATATCATATGATATTTGTCCTTCTCCGACTTACTTCATCTTCATTCTTCTTCATTACTTTTTCCTTTTGCTCCTCTGATAGGGTAACTTCTAACGTTCTATTCTCTAGGTTGCTGGTTCTACTGCATGGTTGAATCTGCTTTTGAAACTCTTTATTGAATTCTTTAGTTCAGTTACCGTATTTTATTTTTCAGCTCCAGGACTTCTGTTTACGTTTTGGGTTTTTTTTTTTTTTTAATGATTGCTATTTCCTTGTCGAACTTCTTGTTTTGTTCATGTGTCATTTTCCCAATTTCTTTTAGCTGCCTGCCTATGTTTTCTTGTAGTTTACTAAACTTCTTTAAGAGGATTATTCTGAATTCTTCATCTGACAGTTCACAGATCTCCATTTCTTTAGGGTCAGTTACTGGAGCTTTTTTAGTTGCCTTTAGTGGTGTCTCGTTTACCTGATTTTTTGTGATTCTTGATTCCTTATGTTGGTATCTGTGCATTTGAGTAATCAGGCTCCTCTTCCAGACTTTGTAGGCTTGCTTTGGCAGAGATGGTTCTTCACAGTCAGCACAGTTTGGGTTTCTGAGTGTGCCTGCTGGTAATGTCCTGGGGCAGGTGAGGTCTGCTTTTATGGTCTATTTTTATTTTTTTAACTAATTATTTATTTATTTGGCTGCACCGGGTCTTAGTTGCAGCATGTAGGATCTTTGTTGCAGCATGCAGGCTCTTAGTTGCGGCATGCGGGATCTAGTTCCCCGACCAGGGATTGAACCTGGGCCCCCTACGTTGGGAGCGTGGAGTCTTAACTGCTGGACCACCGGGGAAGTCCCTTATGGTCTATTTTTGGGCAAGGCAACTGTTTGAGCTCTGAGGACGGGGGTGGGGTGTGCCACTGGCTAAGAACACTTGAATAGGACTGCTAGCTTGGTTTCCTGCCCAAATGAGGCTGGAGGATGGGTTCTGTGGTTGCCTGGATTCTCTGGTTAGGCTTACTAGATGATCAGGGCTGAGTACTATGTTCAGTAGTAAATGAGGCTGTGAATTAACTTCCCTGACCTGGCAGGGCAGCAGGATGGGACCCAGGGCCTGTACAGCTCGTTGTTTGGGGACCTGATGAGGCCAGAGTGTGCACTGAATCCCCTGGTCAGGTGAGACCACTGGTGTTGTTCCACCGACAGGGGAAGCCAGGGACTGTGCTCTCTGTTCAAGCACCACTGTACATGGGGCTGTTGGATTGGCTCTGCAGCTTCCTGTGTGCTCTGGTTAGGTCTCCTGGTTGGACAGGCTGTAGGCTGTATTCAGTGAGCAGGGCTGCAAGTTAGATTCCCTGCCCGGGTACAGTGGGAGAAGCAGCTCTAAAACTGGTGAGGTTCTTTGCTTGTGGTCTTAACTCAAGCCAACCCACACCCCAAGCTTCCTGACCAACTAGGGTTGCCAGCTTTGTTCCGCAAACTATCAGCTCTGCCTGCCCATATCTTCCCATAGCTTCCAGGAGTTGTCTCCAGCTGTTCTGGGCAGAGGGGACCAGAAGACATTGTCCATAGTGAGTGGGGCTGTGATTCAACTCCTTGCCTAGGCAGGAGAAACTGAGCTCGGGGGCCGGCAAAACTCCTCCTTTGAGCATCTGAATCAGGCAGATCTACACCCCACAGCGTTCCCTGGTCAGAACGTGCCCCTGACTTGGTTCTGCAGGTAAGCAAAGCCGCTGGCTGGGATCACGGGTTGGGCACCGCAGGTGTAAGCTCGGTCTGCCAAGATCCGTGTGCTGCTTATTGCAAGCCCCTCCCCACTTCTCCATCACGGTCAAATTACCAGTGCTTTAGCTCCACAGACTCCCCTGCCGTCCCCGTGATGCAAGACCAGAGTAGGGGCTCCCTCAAAGTGATCCACAATTCTGGGGAGAACTGGTTGTCCCTGCTAGGTTCTCCTTTCCCACTGGAGGAACCAGAGGTTCAGGGGAGAGCTGCCTGCACGGTGCTGTCCTGGCCTTGGGAAAGGGCGATTCAGTCAATGTGTAGCCACTTCTCTTACCTTCTAATGCAGTCTGTATTGGTCTCTGTGGTACACGGGGTGCTTCAGCCTCACCCCTGTGTTCTAGGATTCTCTCAGTGCTGTCTTGTTCTTGAATAGTTATTAGTCGTTCTTCTCGTCGGGGGGAGTAAAGTCAGGAACAATCCAGGTCGCCATCTTGATAGATCGCCCTCCTAGATTAGGATTTTATGAGTGGCAGAGGAGTGCATAATTGGGATCTTGGGTAGAAGTTATAGGGAGACAGATTTCAACTTCACTATAAGGCAAAACACTAGACTGTTCCAGAATGGAATAAGCTGCATGGTGGGACAGTGCGTTTTCAGGCACAGCAAGATTATGTTTATATTTGTTCATTCATTTAACAAATAATTTCAAGTGCCTACCAAGTGCCTGGCACTGTTCTATTAATAAATTCTGGGAATATAGTTATAGACAGGAAGGCCAAGTTTCCTGATCTCATGGAGCTTATATTCTAGAGTTCGGGGTTGACAAACTTTTTCCGTAAAGGGCCAAATAGAAAATGTTTTAGGCTTCTTAGGCCATTTGGTCTCTGTTGCAACTACTGAACTGTGTCATTGTATTGCAAAAGCAGCCATAGACCTTGAGTTGGCCAACTATGGCCCACAGGCCAAATCCTGCCCATCTTTACAGAATAAAGTTATGTTGGGACGCACCAATTCATCTTTGTATTATCTATATCTGCCATTATTCTACAATAGCAGAATTGAGTGTTGTGATAGAGACGGTTTGCCCCATGAACCCTGAACTGTTTACTTTCTTACCCTCTACAGAAAACATTTGCTGATCCCTGCCCTAGAAATACATAAACAAATGATTGTGGCTGTGTTCTAATAAGACTTTGTTTATGGATGCCAAAAGCTAATTTTATATAATTTGCGCATGTCATGAAATCGTCTTTAAAATTTTTTTCCAATCATTAAAAATTGTAAAAACTACTCTTAGCTCACAGGTCTAAAACTAAGGGGTCTAAAACTAAGGGGGCCCAAATTTGGCCTGTGGGTCCTAGTCTGCCAATCCCTGTGCTAAAGTAGTTTAGCCAATTTACATATCTTGAATAGTACGATTTTCACTGGTGAGAGTCTATTTCTAACTTCATTTATGCTGATAATTACAAATTTCACCATTATGCTCATTAACAAAATGTCAGTTGCTGATCAGAGAAGGTGGTCACCAAAGTGCTTATAGTAGCTCTGTCTGGAGTGTAGGGCCTTTTTGATAAAACCTAGCTGTCTCCCCTGCTCCCTTCCATCACGTCAGTGCGAAATCCTTATTAGAACATCTGAACGTGCCCGAGTTGTATTTTAGCCTTACTAATACATAATGTCACTCTATCTGTGCTGAAGTATTTTAAAGTAAATTACAGATGTCATAGCACTTGAATATGCAGAGACATTTATCTCTTTTTTTGCCTCACTGCTCCCTATATAGGTTTTTGGGCATTCTTTGCATAATTAAAAAGGTCTATGAATCTCCCAAACAAAAGAGCCATTCGTCTGGGAGACGGTGTTTAGAAGCTGACTATAAAAAATAGCTGTTTTGTTTTCATGTTACATATCAAAATAAACTACTCATGGTCAAATGGAAAAAAAGTAAAAGTATTTGACTATGTGTTTGACATGACTGGTAAGTTCAGTTTTAAATGGCTGATCTAATAACCACTTTTTTTTTTTTTTTTTTTTTTTTGCGGTACGCAGGCCTCTCACTGTTGTGGCCTCTCCCGTTGCAGAGCACAGGCTCCGGATGCGCAGGCTCAGCGGCCATGGCTCACGGGCCCAGCCGCTCCGCAGCACGTGGGATCTTCCTGGACTGGGGCACGAACCTGTGTCCCCTGCATCGGCAGGCGGACTCTCAACCACTGTGCCACCAGGGAAGACCCTAATAACCACTTTTAAGTACCCCCTGAATAATTCATTCTGAAATAATTTCATTTTTTCTTCTAGGATAAATTTTTGTTTTTGGCAGATAGGCCACCTCTATGTCAAAAATTTCTTATGTAGAATCCCTTTATCCTATCCTTATTGGCCTCCTTCCCTCAAGCCATCTCTCTTTCAGTTGATAAAAGTCAGATTGTAGGTCCCTTCAGTTTTTAAATCTTTTTTCTGCTCCTTCATGTATTAGTAGATTTAACTCTGAAAACTGAAATTACTTTTGAGTAATAAAACTGAACCCCCTCCCCATTTCATAGATTAAAAGTGTTTTTCGTTTTGTGCTTATTTTGCCAGTGGATCGACTAGTGCCGCTTTTGAGGAGCTAAAGCCATTAGGTGTCTGGCTAAGAGAGCTTATTGCTGGAAGCTCCCAATGAGGTGCAGTCAGGGCTCTGAAGAGAAACTTGGGGATGATCTAACCATTGGGGTGACCTTAAACGAAATTTAGAGCAGCATTGTCCTCAAACATAAAAGGTGGCATTGTCTTGACCTGTTTATTTAACTTCCTTGCTTTGAAATCAAAACAGATCTCTGTTTTGTGAAATAAAGGATGAGATTGAGATTTCCATTGACTTCAAGTGCTGACTGTCTGCCAAGAAGCTTGCTAGAGAATAGTCATGTCACCTTGACTGAAGGGCCCAACCCTTATCTAAAAGTCCTTCACAGTAAAATTTCTACTTTTTGTGTGAAAATACGAGATTTTATTGGTGAAAGTTTGTGTAGATCACATACATAAAGATACAAACAAATTCAGTGCTCACTGCTAACACAAACACCACTCTTATCCTCACTTCCTACAAAAAGAGATATTTAATTTTGGAAGAGGCAGGATGACTTCTGTTTTGGAGGCATAAATACAAATCCTCTGAAACTGATGTTGCTTCTGGGACATGGACAAATACAAGGACAGTGATGCCATAACTTGTAAACAGTGATCACAGTTATTACACTCACTCTAATCGGTTGTACACAGCCTTCCCTTGACCCACTATTGCAAGGTTAGAAACTTTGGCAAAATCCAAACCCTGGTTAAATTTGACTCCCCTTTAACTCTGCCTGGACGCAGGCAGCTAACGGTGGGCGGGGGGTGGGGGTGGGTGGGCGGGGAAATAATCATAAGAACTGGTGTCAAGTTCATTTCATTGTGCCGACCTCTAGTTGGTCCTTAATACTTCGGAGGACTCTCCTGCACTTCTCTCTCTCTCTTCACCATTCTCCTCTTTCAGACTATTTTCTTATACCCAGAAAGGCACTGAGGAGTGTTCATGTGGTGGGTTGGGGTGTGGAGAATGAACAAAAATTACCAGGCCTGGTTTAGAAGGGGTCAGGACCTGAAATCAAAGGCAGTGTCCAGATTTTTAGTCAGCCAGTCTCTAGTCTTTAAAAAATATCTCAGGTACCAAATTCTTCAAAAGGTGATGGTGCATAGAGGTTGGCTTGGAAAAAAATATAGTAATAAAAGAGACTATAGAAAATTTATGCAATAGTCCTATATAGAGTAAGATCAAAAAACAGTGGCCAGCCCCCAAATTTAATAAATAATTTCAATATAGAATTTTTACAATATAATATTCTTATGGCTCTATAAAATTTCAAAATATATGATATTACAGCAAAATGAAATATTTTAAAAACAATCTTTATTAACAACGTTATAGGAGATCTTTGCATTTTAAATGTTTTCATCAATATATGGCAAGTTACATATTTGTAACTGATTGCATTGTCTTTGAAGTAGCTACATTAACTATAAAGTATGAAATGCTAAAATAAGTACAGCCCTCAGTATCTGTGGGCTCTATATCCGTGGGCTCCACATCTGTGGATTTCAGTATTCCGGGGATCCTGGAACCAGTTCCTTGCAGATGCTGTGGGACAACTGTATTTCAGCCTCTTTACCCCCCCCCCCAAAAAGTTGTACTTAAAAGATGGCTAAGCTGTCCCAGATCTTTTTCAAAGGAATTAATGATTCAATAGGAGGTTGTGAATTTCACAGAGATCTTTAAATCTAATCATTATTCTTTAAAAATAGTGTACAAATAAGAGTAATATTTTCAAATTGGTATCTTTAAGCCTGTTTTTTTCCCAACTCTTCCAAAGCAAGAACTGAAAATAATCAGTGATCAAGATTCTTTTTAAATAAATTTGTTAATCGATCTCATGATAATTTTTTTACTATAATTTCCCTAGTTTTCTTGCAGTTTAAGTACCCCATTTACGATTTCAAATATATGTAAAAAATATACTCTATAATTTAGTAGTATTTAAAATTTAATCCTTTGAACTAAAAATTCTACAGTGTATCTAGTACTGAATAAAATTTCATTAAACAATTTCCTTTTAAATTACTAAATTATTTAATTAATTAAATTACTAAATTAAATTATTAAATTTAATTACATTAAACTACTTCCATGTGTAGGATAATATTAAAACTCTTCTTTGTTGCCAATGATCAGTTTATAAAATCATCTATTATTCAAGGGATTACTCTCAATTTAATGAAACTTCTAACAGCATTCTTTGATTTGTGAAGACTTTCACAAAGATTCTTGCCAACCACACCTTGTTGATGAATATGTAGTTAAATGCTAAAGAACTTGATGCTACTTTTTGTAAAGGTTAAAACCTACATTGTCAACCATCTATAGCTGTGCATCTTTTTTTTTTTTTTTTTTTTCGGTACGCGGGCCTCTCACTGTTGTGGCCTCTCCCGTTGCGGAGCACAGGCTCCGGACGCGCAGGCTTAGTGGCCATGGCTCACGGGCCCAGCTGCTCCGTGGCATGTGGGATCTTTCCAGACCGGGGCACGAACCCGTGTCCCCTGCATCAGCAGGTGGACTCTCAACCACTGCGCCACCAGGGAAGCCCTTCTGTCCATTTTTTGATTGGATTGTTTATTTTTGTTGTTATTGTATTAGCTGTTTGTATATTTTGGAAATTAAGCCCTTGTCAGTTGCATCATTTGCAAATATTTTTCCCATTGCATAGGTTGTCTTTTCCTTTTGTTGATGGTTTCCCTTGCTGTGCAAAGGCTTATATTATAAGTTTGATAAGGTCCCATTTAATTTTGCTTTAATTTTCTATTGCCTTGGGAGACTGACTTAAGAAGAAATTGCTACGATTTATGTCAGAGAATGTTTTGCCTATGTTCTCTTCTAGGAGTTTCATGGTGCCATGTCTTATATTTAAGACTTTAAGCCATTTTGAGTTTGTCAGTTAATCTTCAACAAAGGAGGCAAGAATATACAGTAGAGCAAAGACAGTCTCTTCAGCAAATGGTGTTGGTAAAGCTGGACAGCCACATGTAAATCGATGAAGTTAGAACACTCCCTCACACCACACACAAAAATAGACTCCATATGGTCTTCTCTCTTATAATTTACTATATTGCATGAATATCACAGTGCCTGCTTGCATGTCCATGCATTCCACTATTTTTAAAGCCTCGGTCAATGTTTTATTCATCTATACTAATTCCAGATCACTGAATTGAAACACTTTCAATGCCATGGAGATAATTTGGGCTTAAATAAGGGGTCAAAGGCAGTCATTTTAAATTCTTGAGCTGAAAAGCAGTATGATTACATGAGTATTTTTGGAATAATAGATTTTAGCAGTGAGCCACCTGTATGAGGAAGGGAAGACAGTAGAAACAGGAAGACAAAAGAGGAAAGTGACACAACAACAATAACACATGAATAACAATGCTTTATATGTGCATAACATTATTTTGTGACAGATGCTTTGTGTGCAATTTCTTGGAAATTTAAGCCTTTAATTCTAAGTATATTAATCCTGTGAGCAGGTATTATTAGTCTCATTTTAAGGATAAGGAAACTTGGAGAGGATAGGGACTTGGCCAATATCATGTAGAGGAAAGAGATGCAAATCAAAGCCACTTCAATCAGAGTTCAGGATTACTCTTACAAGAAGGTACTCTTACAAGAAGTCTTTGTCTAGGTGTTGGCAGTGATGTAGAGAGAAAGGAGAACTCCTGCAAACCATGAGACTGATAAACCTTCAGAACTAGATGACTGGTTGCACATAGAATGTAAAGAAAGGGGTGAAGTTAAAGATACAGCCCAGCATGTGACCCTGGGGATCCTAGAGAGTGATGTTCCTCTTAGCAAACCTGGGGAAGTAGGAGCATCACTGGTTAAACTCTTTACATAGAAGATAACATGAGCTTGTGGGACTGTGTGCAGGCAAAGCCTTTCTAGGTTTGGATAGTAGTTTGTGATAAAAATACTGAACATTTGTTTTTTTCATTTACCAGGAATCTACAGGGGCAGAGTTAAGCATAATGATACGCATAGTGCATTTCAAACAAACTATTTTTTTTAATTTAATTAATTTATTTTTGGCTGTGTTTGGTCTTCATTGCTGTGCGTGGGCTTTCTCTAGTTGCGGCGAGTGGGGGCTACTCTTCGTTGAGGTGCGCGGGCTTCTCATTGCGGTGGCTTCTCTTATTGTAGAGCACGGGCTCCAAGCATACGGACTTCAGCAGTTGTGGCTCACGGGCTCTAGAGCGCAGGTTCAGTAGCTGTGGCGCCCGGGCTTAGTTGCTCCATGGCATGTGGGATCTTCCCGGACCAGGGCTCGAACCCCTGTTCCCTGAATTGGCAGGCAGATTCTTAACCACTGCGCCACCAGGGAAGCCCAAACAAACTATTTTTTGAGTAGTTTTCTCATGTATAGTAGACTTTTTAAGTTGCCCAGGCAACTGTTTTGGATCCTACCTTTTGTGTCCAGAACAGTGCTACCTATATTCTTTCCTAAAAGAGGTGAGATGAAAAACTTTTCTTCTAAGATTTCACTGGACTATCTTTAAGGTCATAGTCAGTGTCTAATTCTTCTATGTTAATTTCATTTCCTTGAATCCAGGGGCACTGAATGCCAAGGAGATAGTTTCAGCTTAATTCAGGAGCCCAAAGGAACTTGTAAATATGTGACCCAGAGTGTACTTTTGCAGATAAGTTTTTGAGCAATGGACAGTCTGGATTAGGGAGGGAAGATGGTAAAAAAGTAGGAAGAGAATAGACCTTATGTAAATTGAAGAGCTCAATATCTGATGACAGGGAAGAGAACAAAGGAGAATTTTGAGATCTCTTCGGCTAGGGCAACAGAAATGCAAAGTCTGAGTGCTTAGATCCAACCTAGGAAAGAGCTATTTCCTCTGCAGTGACCTTGTGTAATCCTAGGCATGATAAAATATGGATGGCTTGGGAGAGCCGGGCTCATTTTCACACTCTCTTTAAAAGGCTGTCATCTGGAACACATTTTTTTGGGGGGAGGGTGTGTGGTGAAACAGAACAAGTCAAATACAGTCAGCCTGGGAAATTGAATTAACTATATATTTCTTCCCTTGGGTTTTCTCTGGTACAGCCTCTTCTCTTCTTTGCCAATCACCAGTTTATCTGCAGCTCCAGGACCTGCTGTAACAGCTGGTGATAGTTTCCACAAAACGCCTCTAAACACGAGAAATCATCTTCAGTAGACATGTTGGATCAGGGTTGAGTAGAGAGAATGGAATGTTCGACTAGATGTTTTTCTCTTGTCAATTTGTAATTGTCTCACTGAAGTCTTTGTCTTCATTCTGGGCTAGATGGAAAGATTATATGCCTAACACAAATCAAATAGTTGGTCTAGAAAATTATTTGCCACATGATTGATTTCATGCCCACTCTCTGGGCTTCCTAGATTTCCTCTATACTCATCTCTCTTATAATTTACCATATTACATGGATCTGAAAATGCCTGATTTTTTATGTCCATGTATTATACTATTTTTAAGGCCACAGCCTATGTGTTTTTCATTTATATTAATTATGGTTCACTGAATTGAAGGCTTTGAATGCCATGGAAAAACACTGATTTACACATCAAGTGATGTGACTTAGCCCCTCCCTTCCCATCACAGCATCCTCTGTTCTACCTCCTGCTTTGTCTCCATAATTTGTGCCTAATACTAATGTCCTCGTGTTGCTCAGAGACCTCCACTTAGCAGTTCTCCTTATCTGTTCTTATTGCTGTGGTCCTATGCACCGGGCAATCCCCACACTTTTCTTCATCTTAAAACTTAGGTTATGCAGATATGACTGAGAGTGGTCCAGGGTATGCAGGGAACAACAGGCAGATCAACAATAGACGTCAACTTCGGGACCCTGATCATTCTAGGCAACCAGAGCCCATAAGCGAGAAGTCTCCCCCGGCTCCAAAAACGAAGGCTAAAAGAGAACATAGTAGAATACCTTGTGCTCTTGGTTCAGGCAACTGTTGGACCATATTCGAGGCTAATGTGTAGGACAAAGAGATGATAGAATCTCCTGTCTGAGAAATTTCAGCTATTCTGTTGATTTGGAAACTTCAGGGAGGTGCTTAATTAGATCCTACATAGGTCATTTAGTTGTACGGAACTTAAACTTCCCACTGACCCATACAGAGAAGCTACGTTTTACTGGCAGCTTATGTTCTAAAGTCAGAACATAGGACAAAAATGTAGTATAGGTAACACCACCCTCAGCAATCCGTTTGAAAGGATTAGGATTGGGCATTAACTATGCCGGGGTGGATCAGGTTAATTTCTCTTTAGTTGAGTACAAGATGAAGCATTGCTCTCCTTCAGGGGTCATGCTGTATGAAATATGTGTATACGTCTCTAAGCGCGAGGCTTGTATTCAGCAGGGTGATGCAGTCATGTTATGAGAAGCTCATGGGAATGCAGAGAAAGGTGGATCGACATCTTCTGTCCCATAATCAATGTAGACTTAGCTCCTGGAGTGGAATGGTGGGAAGAATTGCCTGCACTTTTGAAATTTTCCTCTCTCTCTCTCTCTCTCTCTCCCCGCCCCCCCCTTTTCCTCTTTCTCCTTTGTTTTGTCTTGATGGCATTCAGTGAAATCCTTCTAAGAGAAATTCTTCTCAAACATGACTCCTCTATATAGGCTTTCATCCCTGGCAGAGGCCACGCAGGGCCTCTTTAAGGAGGTCCCAATCTAGGGACTGTTGTGGTAATAGCAATTGTAAGATTGGCCAAGGGAGAGAGATAAAAAGCTAGAAGAGACCTTGTATATGAGGTAGGTGACTTGTATAAGACCACATGACTCTTTCAAGAAAACTGAACAACACTAGATCTTTCAAAGGGAGGAGATTTAGTATAGGAAATTTGTTACACACAAGTTGGAAGGATGAAAAAGCAAAAAGGGGAGGCTAAGAGAATAACTCAGATATTAGAAACTTCAGGGATCATCTGTCCCACCTAGAGCTGTGGGAAGATAAAAGGAGAGGAGGTGTTACAGAATTTAGGAGCTTGGAGGAAGTGCTTACACAAAGCAGGTGCTCAGATCTTTAAGAGGGTTGCCTTACAGCAAGTGCTGGGACCTCTATAAAAGGAGGTGGAAGGCATGGCTGGTGCTAGTACCTCAGGTGGGGGGAGTGTATCAAAACTAGTAGTTTAGATCTCTATGGGGGCACTCTGTGCTTGGTCACTTAGACCGCCAGTGGGGGTGTGATGTGCTGGGCAGTGCTGAAAGCATCTGGGTTCTGGAGGTGAGGCTGTCCTCCATAGCTGAAGAGACACCTATAGTTGCTCCCAATTTCCAGTCTACTAGTGCCTCCTATTAGAGAATCTAACAGACAGCAAGTTGGCAAAGGAGTCTGGGAAATTTAGATTGCAGGCCCCAGCCCCAGCGTCACAGAGTAGAGTATAGAATACAGAAGTGGGCTCTCAGGGCTGAGATACAGCAGGTCAGGTAGGAGGATGGTGGCCAGAAGCAGAGTCCAATCCAGATCATATTAATAAAGCTTCTTCAATTCAGTTAACGAAGGAGAGAAAGAGAGAGAGAGAGAAAGAAGAAGGGGGAGGGGGAGATTGAAATTAATAATACCAAGTGTTGGAGAGGATATGGAGAAAAAGGAATTCTCATATTTTTTTCTGTTGAGAGCATAAATTGGTACAACCACTTTAACTGTATAGTTGTAGCTAGTAAAGCTAAATATACATCTACCCTATAACCTAAAAATCCCACTCATAGGTATACACTCAAGAGAAATAAACCTGATCTTTGGAGCCTAGGTCCTAAGTCAGCAGTCTGGGTACTACCAGGTAACTTTCTCCATAAATAACCACTGTAATATGTGGAAATAGTTAGCTTCTGATTGATCCAGTTAGAAGCAGGCAAGCAATAAAGGAGATGGCAGCAGGAGCAGTGTTGGGAAGTGCTGGTGAAATCTACCTGGAGAGAGAGCCACCTGGGGTTTTGTGGCGCCAGAGAAAAATGAAAGCAGAGGGCAGGGAGGAAATCACATTTCTAATTTTAACATGCTGGCAATTCAAAACTGTAAGATGTCAGAGTAAATGCCAAAATACCATTAGGATTACCTCCCAGTCAGAGTATTATGCATGAAGGAAAATAGTCCACTCTGCTGTCTCTGAAATTGCAGGTTGGAGTAGGGGACAGTATCACACGTTCATCTGATCATCTATTATCGGTTGGTCCATTAATCAGTCTACTGGCTGATGCATTCATTTATTTGTCAGTCATTATTTAGAATCTGATTTAGGCTTTACAAAGATGGAGTGCTCCGAGAATGTGAAGACCAGAGAGGCAGTATGCTGTAGTGTACGAGGCATGGGACTCAAAGTCATTCATATACTCACATTCATTCAATCAACAAATATTTATTCAGTGTCTACTGTGTTCCAGGCACTGAGATAATATCCTGGCTCCCAAACGTAAAATATGTATAACCTAGAAAAAATTGCTTAGTCTACTTGAGTTTCACTTTCAGTATTTGCAAAATGGAAGTATTTATACTTATTCAGTGGGTTTAGTTACATGGAATAAATAAGATCATGTATGTCAGCCCCCACCCCAGGGAGCTGGCAGTGCTTAATAAATAGGGACTCTAAGAGCTCCAGTTCTGAGAATCTCGTAGCCTGGTCCAGTTGTCTTTAAACCCTGATTGTGTATCTGAATTACCTGGGAAGTATTTTTTGAAAGACCAACACCCAGGCTTCTCTTCTGAGTTTCTGGCGTGATTCTGGTTTAGGGTGGGGTATTTTATGTTTTCTAAGTTCCCCAGGTGGTTTAAATGGGCACACAGTGGAACCACTGGTCTAATGGTGAAGCAGACTTGTGAATAAAAAACTCTCAAAACAACATTATAAAAATTCAACATCGGGTTAAGCTAGGTACAGACACGAGGCTAGGAGAAGTAGCCTAGATGGAGGGCGTCTGACTCCTGTTGGGGTATAACCCAAATCACAAGGTCAGTGGGGATAAGTCCAATTTGTGCTTGGTCTGGAATGGGACTGGTCAAGAGTCAAGGAGTTATATCTGGTAGCTGAGGTTCAGGGGTCCCTTAGCATTTCTTTGGGGGTGGGAAGTTACTGAATGTCAAATGAGCTCTACAAAATTGTTTTTAGATACAAATTTTTAGGAGGAAAAAACCCCTGTTGTTCAAAGGAAAATCCGATTTTAAGCATTGTATAAAAATATCTGCAATTTTATATTCAATACTCTAAAATTTAAAATTTTCTACTGCTTTTGAATTTTTATTTCATACATTGCCTTCATATGGACCTGATTTAGAAAATGCTAAAATCATAAAAAAATATTTTCTCAGTGTGCAGTCATGTTGAAAACAAGTGGAAAGATAGATTCTTTTGCCAGTACAACTGTTTTTAATCAAGTAAATTAGGTCTAGTTTTAGATGAGGTCTGACTCATGTGCCTTTAATTCTATGGATAGACTTGAAATACCTTTTAATGAAAAGCTGTCATTCATATTATAGTTCAGCTTCATAGCCCATCAAATTTGAGAGGATGGCAACAGATAAATATATAGAAGATAAGTATAATTTTAGATATGATTTTACAGAATATGTTTGTCTTATAACTCTTAAAATTTGGAGAAGAGCTCACATAAAATAGACTTTTATAGACTGCCTGCCATAAACTGAATGTTTGTGTCCCCCCAGAATTCATATGAGACCTAATCCCCAGTATGATGGTATTTGGAGGTGGGACCTTTAGGAGGTGATCAGGTCGTGAGAATGGGGCCCTCATGAATGAGATTAATGTTCTTTTAAAAGAGACCCCAGAGGGACTTCCTTGGTGGCGCAGTAGTTAAGAATCCGCTTGTCAATGCAGGGGACATGGGCTCGAGCCCTGGACCAGGAAGATCCCATATGCCGTGGAGCAACTAAGCCCATGTGCCACAACTACCGAGCCTATGCTCTAGAGCCATGAGTCACAACTGCTGAAGCCTGCGTGCCTAGAGCCTGAGCTCCGCAAGAAGAGAAGCCACCGCAGTGAGAAGCCCATGCGCTGCAACAAAGAGTAGGCCCCACTTGCTGAACTAGAGAAAGCCCACGTGCAGCAACAAAGACCCACCTCAGCCCACAATAAATAAATAAAGAATAAATAAATTTATGAAAGAGACCCCAGAGAAATCCCTTGCCCCTTCCACCATGTGAGGTTACAGCAAGAAGACAGCAGTCTATGAACCAGGAAGCAGGCTCTCACTAGACACCCAAACACTGAATCTGCAGGTCCCTTGATCCAGAATTATGAGAAAGAAATTTCTGTTGTTTATAAACCACTCAGTTTATGGTAGTTTGTTACAGCAGGCCGAACAGACTAAGACACTGCCTAAAAGTAAAATTTCTCTTCTGTGTTTGAAAAGTAGCCATTTCTCCAGATACCCACATGATCTGTACCTTTGAACCACACGTCCAGATGAAGTCATAGGAAAGAAAGTATTGTCTTTCCAGTCACGTCCAAGGATCAACAGAATCTTGTCAGATGTACTGGCTGACTAAAGATCTAGCATGGAAAGGTGTTTTTACCTTTACCTGGACTATCTATTCTTTTTCATCTCCATTGTAACTTTAACAATGCCTGATGGAACATTTTAAATGTCTGTAGATCTGTATATTTTTTGGCCTTATGTTTGTTCTGAGCAGATCAGTGGGACATATATATGATGTTGCCTTTGTGTTTCTTGCAAATAATCTTTGGTCTTACCTCTGTCTTCTGAGATAGCATATTTCAGGGGTATGTAGGAAATTCCAGGCATGAAATTTAATTAGAGATCATAATATATTTAAATATGTTTAAATATATTTAAATATGCCTTACTTCTACTATTTTTTAAAGGATGCTAAGAGAAATATTAAAGCTACTTGAGGTCGAATCCATTCATCTTTTTATTTTGTGGGTTTTCCCATAATAATTTTATACTGAAAAGATTCTCCTCACTCCAGAATTTTGGTAAGGGCTCAAATTTGATATCTTCCACTATTTAAGTCTTCAGTCTTTCCAGACTTAATATGGGAGAATGGAATGAAATGAGAAACTACATTGATTTTTTTTGTTCTGAATTACTAAACAATTGTATCAGCACCATTTATTAGAATAATGGCTGTCTTGTTTATTGATTTGTCAGAACTACATTATCATATAAAACTCGTATGAAATCTGAAATAGAATCTATTTATGGACAGTCTGTTCTGTTTCATCAGTTTTTCTGTTTACATCTGTGCCAGTGACCTTGAAATATGTGTCAGTATATGGGAGAGCTGGCACTCCTTCCCTTTAAAGATCTTATCTATTCTTGCCAAAATCTCTTTACATAGGTAAACTTATTTTTAAAAAATCTTTGGTAATTCTTAAAGTATAATGTCATACAAAAATGGAAACGTTATTGAAATATAAATAGGAAAGGCTGAAATTCCGTGTTCTTCCCTGCCCTCACTTTTCCACTTCCTCCCTTCCCTAGGTATAACCACTGTCAACATTTTGGTGTCCTCAGATCTACTCTCAAACACCTGGTAAGGCTCAAGAATATTATCAGTGATTTTTTGTTGTTGAAACTGTGTTCAAATTATACATTAAGAAAAATTGCCATCTTATGTTGTCTTCCTATTCAAAAACATATTCTGTCCATTTAGTTCAGCCTTATTTTATATATCTCATTTAAAACTTCATAATTTTATTTATATAGATTCCAACATTTTGTATTGTTTATTTCCAGATAGTTTATTTCCAGATAGATAATATCGTGAAAGGATTTTTTTTTTCAGTCTGTTGTCTTTCTAATCACTGGTGGTGAAAACAAATGCTCTTTGTTTTTGTCTAGTAGTCTTACTAATTTTAATAGCTTTGCAATGGATTATTTTGGGTTTTTATGTTACATAATCACATCATGGGCAAATTATGATAATTCCATATCCTCTGTATTTTATTTCTAGTTCATGTTTTATTGCTTTTTGAAAACTTTTAGAATAACAGTAAATAGCAATGGTAATAATAGAAATTCTTACTGGTCCTGATGATAATCAGATTCCCTCTAATGGCAATGTTTAGTATAAAATTGAAAGTCTTTGTTGAGAGGCAGAATGGCATACTGCCACAAGTGGAGTCTCTGCAGCCTCATTGCTGGGTTCACATCCTGGCTGGGTCTTCCTAGAGGTGTAAACTTAGGCAAGTTTCTTCTCCTCTCTGTGCCGCACTGTACTCATCTCTAAGACAGGGGCAATAATAGTTTCTACCTCATACAGTTTTCATGAGGATTAAATAAATATTTTATAAGCATTTACAAGAATTTTGATACTATATTAAGCACTGATTCCATCAATAAAGCAGTGTGCTTTATGTTATCAATGGCTTTTAGACACATTCAAAATGCACTGGTAATTCAGAACACGAGCAGTGTGCTAGTTTAAAAACATTCTACTGTTGAAGTGTAATACTTGTGTTTTCTTTTTTGCCGCTCTCTGTTTTCATGCTGAAGTATATGAAATTAGCTCAATATTTTCCATTCTAACATTTTCCAAAGAATATTACTTATTACTTGGAGTCTGTGTAAATTTATACCATTTGTATTTCTGTAGTTTTAGGCTGCTGGAGATGAAGTGTGGCTTTTTAGTAGTTCCAGCTGCTATAAAGCCCTGCTGCCTAAGCTGACGCCACTACCTTTTTACAATTCGTTCAAAAACAGTACTGCTCTTTATTTTTTAAAAGGAATTGTTAAGTTTAAGGTAGCTCCCGTGGTCAATTTCTGCCTTATACTGGCTTCTGCCTAGTCAACACAGATATGATTGGGTGTGTGTGGCATGGGGCCCCAGGAAGGCATGACAACTAGAATGTATCAGTCTCTGGTTTCACAAATATTCTCTTTTTCCTAGATACTCTCATTCCCTAGAGGGTCTCCTCCAATCCCCAGACTTAAATGCCATCTGTGTACTAATGACTCCCCAGTTTTTGCCTCCAGCCCTGACCATATTCATGTATCCGGCTGTCTATCTGATATTCTTATGTCTGGGGTTAACCAGAATGTCTCTAATATTACATTTTGTATGATATGTGTTGATTCTATATAGTCCTTGTTGAGAGGCAGACTGGCATGCAGTCTCAAGTGTTAACCTTCTCATATCTAATCTCCAGACCTGCTCATCCCTCGTTTTCTCCATCAGAGTGAAGCAAAGCATTGTCCTTTACTTTGCTCAGGTCAAAACGCTGGATCACTCATGACTCCTTTCTTTCTCTGAAATCTTCATCCAGTCCGTTAGTAAACCGATCAATTTTACACTCAAAATTTACCTAGTATCCTATGGCTTCACACAACCCCCTCCACCACCGTTCCAGCCTGAGCCATCAGCACCTGTCGTTCAGCTCTTTTGCAGAAGCTCCCTTACTGCTCTCCCCGCTGCGGTCCTTGTTTCTATGTGGTCTATTCCCAACACAGCTGCCAGAACCATCCTGTAAAATACAACTGAGATTTGTTGTTCCTCTGCCTCAAATCCTCCACTGACCTTTCATGTTAAACTGAAAACCCCAAGGCCCCTAACGTCCACCAGGTCCCCCGCTTCCACACCACACCCCGATGTATGACATTATCACATACTACTCTCTACCTCTCTCATCCACTCCAGCCTCCTGCACCTCACTGACCATTATTCTCCTGTGTCAATGCCTTTGCACTTGTTGCTTTATCTCCCTACAACATTCATCCCTTAGATGTCCACAAGGCTCCCTCACTGTCTTCAGGTCTCTACTTAAAAATAACATCTTATCCAAGAGCTTTTCCCATCATGCCACATAAAATGGTCCTTCTTCTCTACGCTAGACGCTATCCATTCTCTGTATCATTTTTCTTCATAGCACTTATTTTCATTTGACACTTCTTTTGTTTGCTTATTGTCTGTCTTGTTCACCAATATATCCCTAGTGCCTAGAAAACTCTCCAGCATCTAGTAGGTACTCAATAAGTGTTAAATGAATGAACACTGTCATTACATGAGGACAATCTGTAATACATTGACAGTTAACAATATAAGGATCTGAAAAGGCATGAAAACTAATACATATCGTGTGTTTCCTGGCTGCCAGCCCTGTGCTAGCAAGTTTATACAGAGCTTCTGAGAACAGGGGAACTTAGTAGAGTCTAATCTCTATTTAGAGATTTAACTCTTTGCAAGGATTAGATTGTTATATAGGTGGAATGATTTCAGAAATGCTCACAAAAATAAAAGTTTATCTAGTCCCCTAAGGCCTTAGATATATTTAAATGGGGGGAAAGCCATCCATTTCATTCATGATGAAAAAGTTAACCTGTTAATCCTTCATTAGAGAGGTGAGACATGTTGAGTTATGACTGTTGTGTGTTCATTTGAACACATTTTGGTAGAAGTGAGGGAAATGACACGGAATAGGGAAGTAGGGGCAGCAACAGCAAACTGCCCATTCCTCTGAAGCAGCACAGCCTCACTGGGAAGAGCAAACAACATTCACATGGGCCTGGTTTTAAATTCTTGCTCTGAATTTGGTTTCGCTGTGGTCTTTGGCAAGTGCTCTGAATGTCCGTTTCCTAACTTCAATAATAAGATTTTCCTAAGTATGAAGGGTGAAACTATAAGGGTAATGCTTAGGACAGTGCCTATCAGATTTAGAAAATGACAATAAATAGTAGCTATTTTAAATTTTCTCTAGGGCTAGATTCTATTTCATAAAGAATCTTGTTAAAGAATGAGTACTAGATGTCAATAATTAGAGAAAAACACTTCACAGTTCCATTATCAAAGAGATCCTTAATGTTTTACTTCCCTGGATGGGCACCGTGACTTCCCGCATAAATGTTTTACTGGACAGATGCTGTGACCTCATTCAAATATATGCTTTCAGTACCTCTTATAAGTCTTCTTGAAGCTCATTATTTATTGTACGGGGCCCAGCTTGAGGACTACAAGGTCTCTTTTTTCCTACCTGAATAATTTGAGGGTTCTCGAACACTCTGACTACAAGGCAATGCTTGGAGGGTGTCTTAGGGTCTTAAGTTGTCCTCATGTAAGAAAGCAAGGCTGTAATTTATAAGTGTTACGGAGTCCAGGAATGTGGTTGTCCAGACGCTGTCTCATGAGCATGCTCCTTCTTTCTTCCCCAGTGGAGTTTTTTTATAAATAATCACCATCTTCTTTTTAAGTTCTGAGCTTGTAGTCTTGTTTTCTACATCATAATGATGTAACACTGATTATTAAATTAACTAAAATATTGGCAGTATAGCTGTATTGTGAAGGTGGGAGAGGAAAGGTGAAGGGAAGTGTGCTGAATCTCTCCTATTATAACAGGAAGTCAATAAGTAACTTAAATAAATACGTGAATTACAGAATATGTATAGTATTTAAAAGTATGGAGGTAAGCGTAGTAAGATAAAGATGTGCATTTATCAGACAGAACATTTTCAATAGATTAATGATGCTACTATGAGCTGACTATGTCCAGTTGCTGTGGGAGTACAGCTTAATCATCTTGCCCGTGGGGAAAGACTTATTATAGGAGAGATACTCAGGTGTCTCTTTTAGAAACAAGGGGTATAGAGGATTGGTCTATATGACCAATCAATATGACCAATCTATATGACCAATATAGACCAATATAGGTCTATATGACCAATATAGACCAATCTATATGACCAATATAGGATTGGTCTATTTATGAGATAGATTGTGATCATGGGGTAGTTAGGTAGGGAAAATCTTCTATACTGGAGGGCAGGGTTCCCCTCCCCACCCCCACTTTTTTGGTCAGAAACATAGACTCATTTTCTAAAGTTACTTTTACTTTAGCCTTTGCGTTCCCAGATCCATTCTCTGCTTTTCAACATTCCTGGTCTGGAATCTGGTAACTACAAATGGAAATCCTGAGGATAACACTCTGGTGAGAGAAGCAGAATAAGGAAGCTCAGAGATCACTTGCCAGAAAGTGACCAGACTGGACAATTTGCTTTTATTTTGACATTTCAGAGGCTATATATTCCAGATATGGAGCCAATCTGGGATAAAACTTTGGAAATGGTTAAGCAGTACTTTACATCTTCACATCGAAAAGAGCCTCGAGACCCTCTAAGGCCTTGCTACTTAAAGTGTGGTGCACAGAGCAGCAGCCATGCCATCACTGGGGAGGCTGTTGGAAAGCCGTTATCTTATAATTCATCCTAGTGAATCGAATCCACCGAGTCAGAATCTGCATTTGAGTAAGATCCCCAGGTTATTTGCACATCAAAGTTGAAGCATCACTGGTTTGAGGAATGAAGACGTGGAAACAGATGGGCTGATGGGAGTTGTATGAGCAAGGATTAAAAAGCCAAGCTGGAAGGAGCTGATCTCTAGCTGCACGTGGGCTGGAGCCTGGCTGGGTCACAGAAGCTGGTGAGTGCAAGAGAGGAATGCATTACAGGGCTAAATGGACCATCAATGTCTAGTGCCAGTTACTGGGAAGGAGAAAGAATTTTCAGATTAAGAAATGACATAATCTAGTGTAGAGATTTATTTTTAGCTCCAGCACTCTGCCCCACACTCAACCCAAAGATGGACAGGCAAAGGCAAAGGCATATATATGCAAGATGGCTAGAAGTAGTGATCCTTTGCAAAGTTAAAGAAGTATAGCTGATGAGAACTTTTCTCTCCTCTTCCTAAAATGTTCAGAGATATATTTTCTGACATATCCATCTCTTCTGAACAAGAGAGAAAAATAACACCTAATTAAGACTAAAATATTCAGAAAAAATATTAAAATTCATAAAACCTAATGATAGGTCTCCCTTCATCTCTCATTTACCAATAGAACTGTTAAGCTGGTCACACTTCTAATTTCTACAGAGAAATTCATGAATCAAAAGATTTGAAATGATAAAGGCTCATTTTAGTAGCTCCTCATCCCAATGAAGATATAAATGATTTTAGCATTTTATTTTCCAATGATCTTAAACTTTTTATATCTCCTGGAATGTCAGCGCAGGCCTTGAAATTCAGACTCATAATCCCATAACGCAAACAGGAAAAGCAGTGAATGGTTTTGAAACAATTGAACCGTGATATACTTAGCTCATGTTGGACACCAAAAAATACCTTATTCACCTACTCAAAACGTTCATTCCGGGCTTCCCTGGTGGCGCGGTGGTTGAGAGTCCACCTGCTGATGTAGGGGACACGGGTTCGTGCCCCGGTCCGGGAAGATCCCACATGCCACGGAGTGGCTGGGCCCGTGAGCCATGGCCGCTGAGCCTGCGCGTCCTGAGCCTGTGCTCCGCAATGGGAGAGGCCACAACAGTGAGAGGCCCGCGTACCGCAAAAAAACAAAAACAAAAACATTCATTCCCACACCATGTATGTAATCACCCATTGACTATATATTAAATATTTATATATAGTAAAGCGTAAATTTCCATTCCTTTATTGAATAGTTTATATATTTGCTAAAGGAAATTACAGTTTTGCTTAGGTAAGTAAGCCATTAAAGAAATACCTGGAGGCTGATTTTTATAGTTATCTAGACTTTAATCATCTTATTGAAGTTCCCTCAGAATTCTTCTCAAGATACACTGTAACTTCAAATAGAAATGGGGGAAAAAGACATTTATGCACATTTACAAAAACTTCCAAATGGCTGACTTTCCTCTTCTATCTTTGTCATTGTTTCCATCCCAAGCAGCTTAACCATTTTTCTGCACTATTTTGTGTCAGAGGTTTGGTAGGTTATTTGGATGCAGTAGTAAGTGGTGTTTCTACAAAATGAAGCAACTGAGGGATAATTATCAGTTGAAATACCTCCAAAATGTTCATATTTTGTGTGTCGGATTTTTTTTGAAAAAATTGCAGTTAGATAAGAACCTTATCTGAGATCTTTGTTATCTCCAATCTTCAGATTCTTTGGGTTTTCTAAAGGCTCTCACTGTTCATAGACTGTTCTTTTGCTTTCAAGAGCTCCTCAACAGTAAGCACGTTGGCGTGTTCTTGGTCCTGGATTTCTCACTGACAGACTCAGGATCTGAGGAACATGACACATCACTCACATTCAGACTGTGGAAGAGCCCTGTTCCTTTGAACATTTTGGTGCTATTGCTTAAAAGTTGAGCCATAGCTGGAAAATAGAGGCTGGGAAATGGAGAATGCTTTAGAGTTGGTAGGAGGAGGAGGGAGAAAGAGGAGAAGGGTGTAAATGCCTCTAGCAGAGGTTTTGACAGATGGCTGGGGCCAGATGAAAGAGTAATTGAGGCAGGATTTTTTTTTTTCTGTGTATGTTTCCATTTGTATTAAAATATCAGAGTTGTTGCTGAATCTATTTTATATGAATCTATTTTATATGATGAGGTAATAATTAGGTAAGCTGGAGCAAAGATCTGGGCCAGGACATTAATGATACAATGGCTATAAAAATATAACACACAAAACTCTGTATACAGACAAAGTAAAAGTATCAGTGGTTTCTGGAAGTGGGGGAGACATGGGTCAGGGGGAATAAATAATGGAGCACAGAGGAAAATACTCTTTATGATACCATAATGGTGGATACATGTCATTATACATTTGTCCAAAGCCATGGAATGTACAGCCCTAATGTGGATTCTGGGTGATGATGATGTGTCAGTTTAAGTTCATCGATTGTAGCCAATGTACCACTCGTGTGGCTGATGTTGTTAATGGGAGAGGCTGTGCGTGTGTAGGGGTAGGGGGTATATGGGAAATTTCTGTACCTTCCACTCAATTTTGCAGTGTACCTAAAACTGCTCTGAAAAAATAACATCTATTATATATCTGTATCTATAGTTATATCTCACATTAGCCTGTGCATTTGCTTATGTTTGACTGCTATGGAAAGGAATGTTACATAATTTGCACATGAACAAAAAAGAATATATACAGTAATCAAGAAGGAATAGAAAACCAGCCATCTCTAGCTGGCCTCCAAGAGTATTATGAGATGAATATCTGTTAAGAGTATTTTGAGATGATCTTATAACTGTGCACCTGCGAGAACAGAGAGGACTCCAACATGAAGTAATATCAATTGTGCGAAAGTTACACAAAATGCATAAAAAAGGCAAAATCTGAATTATTTAGGCACCATACATATGTTTCATGACTAGCATAAAAGAAATGAAGAAAAAGAGATTATTTTATTTTATTTTTAATAAATTTTATTGGAGTATAGTTGATTTACAATGTTGTGTTAGTTTCAGGTGTATAGCAAAGTGAATCAGTTATACATGTACATATATCCACTCTTTTTTAGATTATTTTCCCATATAGGTCATTACAGAGTATCGAGTAGAGTTCCCTGTGCTATACAGTAGGTCCTTATTAGTTATCTGTTTTATATATAGTAGTGTGTACATGTCAATCCCAATCTCCAAATTTATCCCTCCCTCCTTTCTCCCCTGGTAACCATAGGTTTGTTTTCTACATCTGTGACTCTATGTCTGCTTTGTAAATAAGTTCATTTGTACCATTTTTTTAGATTCCACATATAAGCGATATCATATGATATCTGCCTTTGTCTGACTTACTCAGTATGACAATCTCTAGGTCCATCCATGTTGCTGCAAATGACATTATTTCATTCTTTTTTATGTCTGAGTAATATTCTATTGTGTATATGTCCCACATCTTCTTTATTCATTCCTCTGTTGATGGACATTTAGGTTGCTTCCATGTCTTGGCTATTGTAAATATAGTGCTGCAATGAACACTGGGGTGCATGTATCTTTTGGAATTATGGTTTTCTCCAGATATATGCCCAGAAGTGGGATTGTTGGATCATATGGTAGTTCTACATTCAGTGTCTTAAGGAACCTCCATACTGTTCTCCATAATGGTTGTACCAACTTACATTCCAACCAACAGTGTAGGAGGGTTCCCTTTTCTCCACCCCATTCCAGCATTTATTGTTTGTAGATTTTTTGATGATGGGCGTTCTGACAGTGTGAGGTGATACCTCATTGTAGTTTTTATTTGCATTTCACAAAGAGGTTACTTTAAAAGCTCAATGCAGTTTGAACTCTTTGATCTTTGAAAAAGACAGTATTCCTTTGGGGATGAAAATGGTTCTTTTGCTTGAGGAAACACCTTACAGACACTGCACTGTTTTGAAAGACAGAGTCTAAGTGAGAGGGCTTTAGGCAAATAAAAGCTAAATAATTCTACAAAATGAAGTGGAAGAAAGATTAATTACTGGCATTTGTAAAAACAAGGATTCGGGGTCTTGGTAGAGAGAAGAAACTTGAGCAAGATTGCCATCTTAAGGTCCTAAAGTCAAGAATGATTGCCAGCAAGGTCCTAAAGTCAAGAATGATTAGCAACTAATCCACCTGAGAAGGAATGGCCATGGACCTTTAAAACACTTCCCATGAATCACTGTCTCATCTGAGGCATAATCTAAACCTCTATGTGATACTCCATCCTTTAGGGGAACCCCATCACACAGGGCAGCCAAGTGCTCAGAGAGTTGTTGGAAGGTGTCAGGGCGAATGAGTGAAGAAAAAAATACTCACGAGAAGTAAACTAATGAGCTGTGGATTGAGAGTGCAAAAGAAGGAGTTCATAATACTCAGGATTCCTCTTCGATCTACAGAAAGGCACAGACTTTGCACAATGCATGAGATGAGGCTAAACCTATTTTATTTGGATATTAAAGGAGAGAGAGAGCACAGAAAGCTCAAGGTTTAAGGCATCCATCTAGGCAGTAGATACTTATGAAAGACAAGTTAATGAGAGTGGTTGTGGTCAAAACGTGGATGACTTGGTGAACCATGGAAGCTGGGATTTGGGGAGGGGGATAAACGTACACTTTACTTAAGTTCTGCTGAATTCCACTGGGTTGTGCCTAGGGATGAGTGTCCACTACTATGGTGGTGACAAAGCCTTTCTAATAAGATTGAGTTTGAATCTATAAGTTCATTTTTCTCAATCAAGATGATATTAGTTAGGCTCTCCAGATTTATTAAAGTGATTTTCCCAAGATATTCAGCTATTGATGGTGGAAAAACTTGGGGTTTTTGATTCCCTGGTACAGTCCTTTTTTTTTTTTTTTTTACCGTACAGTGCTCTTATGTTGATAATTAAAGCTTCTCACTTTTGTTAAACACTCACAATGTCTAACATGTGTAACATATGATTACCATATGTATATTTTATATTTAGAATATCTATATTAATTATATTAGTCCTGCAGTTACTATAGACAGCATCTACTATAGGAAGATGCAAAGGTGAAGAAGACATACCTTTTACTTAAAAGATAAACACGATGTGATTGTCATGGAGAAGATAGGCCAATAAACCAACATTGCAGATCATTTTGCTGTGTGTCATAGTGAAGGTATTTAGAGGGCGTTTGGAAAGCAGAAGGGAAGAAACATTTAACTCTAGAGATTCAGAAGGGATACATATAGAGAATGAGTGAATGAATGAATTTTACACTAGCGCATTTCTTTATGAGTCTCGTCTCGTATACAATGAAACTATTATTTCAGTTCTACCTGATTCGTAGGACCTTGTGAAAATATGCTTTGGTAGAATCCTGTTTATTCTAAAACGTTTGTAAGTGTTTTAAAATAACAGTGAGCTTTAAAATAACAGTGTTTTTAAAATAGAGGCTTCAAATTCCCTTTCTTCCATTCTGGGCATTTACTGCTTCTAGAATTTAAGCCAAACTCAAAATAAGCCTTTTAGTTTATGCTGTTAGGGTTTAACTTGTAAAAGAAAAATAATGTTACAACGTAAGTTGAAAGTTAATATGATCTGAATTTATTAGCCCACAGGGTAAAGAATTACGATTTGCAAGACTATTAAATGGGCCCAGAAGTCAGTCTCACCAAGTTCTAGAAACAAGTAAACAGATGACATTTTTAGAGGATGACACACAAGACCTCAGCTAACCCAATAATTTTGGTTTTGTTAATATATAACAAAATTAATTTGCTTTTGTGACTATAATTTATTGAAAAGGCAGTTACAGAGTTTCACGTTCTCGCTATAGTCGAAGAGTATAAACATGAACACATTTGTGCTCAAATATGAACCTATCAATGGTTACCAGCTGTAAGGCAGGTCTATGTTTTTTTCAAAATCAGCATAATTAACTTGAAATATATTTTTTTATTAAACGAGATTGTAAGAGAATTATTTCAGACAAATTTGATTTTTTTTCCTTTTTTTGATCAGACATTTTTACAATTGAACTATAGTTGATTTATAATATTTTATTAGTTCCAGGTGTACAGCACAATGATTCAGTATTTTTAAAGATTATACTCTATTAAGAGTTATTACAAGATAATGGCTATAATTCCCTGTGCTCTACAATATATCCTTGTTGCTTATGAATTTTATACATAGTAGTTTGTACCTGTTAATCCTCTACCCCTAATTTTTCCCTCCCCCCTTCTCTCTCCCCTTTGGTAACCTCAAGTTTGTTTTCGATATCTGTGAGTCTGTTTCTGCTTTGCTATATACGTTCATTTGCATTATTTCTTAGATGCCGCAAATAAGTGATATCATACGGTCTTTGTCTTTCTCTGACTTATTTCACTAAGCGTAATACTCTCTAGGTCTATTCATGTTGCTGCAAATGTCAGAACTTCATTCTTTTTATGACTGAATAATATTCCATTGTATATATACACCACATCTTCTTTATCCGTTTGTCAAATTTGGTATTTATTTTTATTTATAGAATCAAGTGAATACATAATAAAACTGAGTAATAAATCCACAAGTTATTTCAATATAATCCCACAAGCTATTTTTTTCTGTAAAGGACCAAATATTAGATACAATCACAAAACATTTCAATATTCATCAAAACCATAACCATACAATTGTCCCAAGAAAACACACTGAAATTCTTCTGTACAGCATAATAAGCTAGGAGATACAGAACATTTGAAAAAGCAGTTCCAAAAATGGAATACTAAATATACAACATCAATTCTTTTTTTTTTAATCTTTATTGGAGTATAATTGCTTTACAATGGTGTACAATATCAGTTCTTAATAAATTTGCTATAATAATGAGCTAAAGCATCCTAGAATATGTTAAGTCAGAAATCCTGTGATATAAAGACAACTACTTTCAAGTGTGGAGATGCTAATTATTTTATATTAATGCTAATTGTTAATTATTCTGATATTACTATCAGACTTAGTCTCAGATTTCCCTTTCTGAATTTGCTAATTTGACCCCGGAACACAAAAATATTTAATTCACTCTATAACACTTTGTTTTTATTTAACATAAATTAATGTAAAAAGATGCGAGATATATATCTATAATTTAAAAATGGCATTTAATTTTCACCTAAAATATATAGTTTTGATGCTGACATACTATAGGTCACATGTACATTTTCATTCATCATAATTTAATGTACCTAAAAACTGAGTTAGAACAATATTCTTAAAATGCCTGTGTGTGCACTGGAATTTATGTGATTCAACCCATTTAAGGCTCTCTTGGGGCCTTAAAGGAAATAACTCTTCCTGTGAATAGTTCTTAAATTTTTGCTCAAATTGGCAGAGGTCAAATTTTAATTAAGAAACGTTCTCTAATATTTATTCTCCATGTGCTACTCGTGATGTCAAGTGTTGCCAATGACACTGAGTGGCACTAAAAAGACCACAGGGAGGGAAAGGGCAGGGATACAGTGGCTGCTTCTGCACCTCCAGGACTAGCATCCCAGGTGGCCCTGCCTGAGCTTAGTCTAAGTAAAGATGTTGCCTCCAGTATGAAAATCCGTAAGGACCCAATTTACATGGGTTTAAAGGAACCAAATCTCTGATATTTGCGGTTAAGGATGAGGCTTAATTTCTCTCTAGATGGCTTCTAATTATGGTAGGGTCAAACTCTGAAGCTATAATTTAAAGCTCTGAGTGTCCAATTATGTTACAAAAATATAGGTTTTAGAGTCTGAAAAACATAAAAATTTAACCTAATTGGATTACTTTACTTGTGAATAACAGAATGAAAGTTGTGCTTCTTAATCATCAGTGGTTGTCCTTTCTAGGAACTATAATACGTTTGGAAGGGTACTGCATGTTATTAAGATTACTTGATTTTTTTCTCTTTAAAAACCACACCCAGGATTTCCCTGGTGGCCCATTGGTTAGAACTGCAGAGAGCACAGGTTCCATCCCTGGTGGGGGAATTAAGATCCTTCATGCCATGCGCGTGGCCAAAAAAATAACGTAAAATAAAAATAAAAAAATACCTCCCTCTCTTAAGAAAAAAACCAAAAACCCTTCCCTCAATCATGGCATGAGACTTCATTGCTGATGGTGGAAGTTCTGTGTGTAGGACAAATATTTAATTAACCAAAGAATTTCACTAATTTCCTTCATAGTTATTTTTACACTTTAAAAATACATGTCCAAAAATTAACCCATTAAGCACTTAATATGTACTTAAAAATGATTTTTTCATCATCAATTAATGTTTATCAAATGTCCAATAGAAATATCACCAGTTTCTCCTTACTGGCGGGTTATCAATTGCATTTCCCATACCCACATAGATACATTAATATTGTATACTTGCAGGATCTTCCCACAGGTAACTGGCAAATAAAATAAGGTGATGAAACACATTTATCCTTGACTGCAAACCTTCATTTAAGATACCTCAGGTCTTCTCTTTGGTCAAGAAAGGGAAATCTTCCCTTCCCAGTATACTCTTCTTCCTTACCACCTACAATTTCCTTTCTTCTGAAATAGACGGTCAGGACTCTTCCAATTTGGAATATTGTTTTGGGAGATCTAAATGCCATTCCTGGGTGTATAACATTAGGAAAGTTTAGCAGCTAGGTAAGTTAAGCTTCTCAGCCTAAACCGCAAAGAATAAGACCACGTACTTGCCTAGTGCAGAACTAGCACCCAGATCTTCTGGTGTCTCCCCAGCCCCTTTTCTGCTATCTCATGTCCTGATACATTTAAAAGGAGAAAACATGGCTGGGTAGGTTAATTTGCACCTTATTTGAGAGATGTTCCTGTAAATAAGATTCAAACTGAGTTTTTTTACTTGGAGGTACACATCAATATTTTGAAACAATCTATACAAGAACTATGAGGTTATTATTTTGGAACTGCATTTAGAAAAAAGCAGGCTCGTATTTGTTCCAACCCAAAAGGCTTTAGCTTTGAGTTGTCAAAGTCAAGTTGTCAAAAGGGCTGACAACATTACAGAGGGCAGGGATACTGAGATGCTGCTATGACTCAAATAATGAAGAATTGATGAGTTTAATTGATGGCTCATATTGGACAATGCCCTTTAAGAGACATATTTGTTATTTAAAAAAAAAGCAGAATTCTAAAACCTAAGGGCTTAATCTCTATAAAACATTTGGAAACTTTTTTTTTTAGGCATATAAATCCAGGGAGAAAAAGGCCTGAGAATTTGGAAAGGCAAGAGAATGAAGAGGAGTGAGGTTGATGGTTCCAGGTTCTCATAGTGCCATTCAGTGCTCAGTTTCTTATCGACAAAGTTTAAAAAAAAACAATAATGCTATTAAAATAGCTATTACTTCCTCTAAGGGATGCAAAGTATTTATGATGTATCCTCAAATCATTGCAAGGTCTCTAAGAAGGAAAAGGAGCCAGACAGAATAGCTCAAAAAACCCCACTGAGTTCCATTAATGAAAAATGCAGTAACAACAGCCAGTAGTGTTGTAATTTACCTCTGTTTAGAAATGAAAGAAGTTGATGCTCTTGGCTGGCTTCAATTTACCTGCAGTCAAAGGAAAGCAAATTCTCTCTTTAAATAGGAAAGCTTTGGTTAGGCAGCAGTTAGACTTAACAGTGGCCGTTGGCGATGCTTTCCGATTAATCAGCAGAGCTATATTTAAATTTTAGGATTTTGTATGCCAGACATGAAACCAACACATTCTGGTTAATGAAAAGCAAACAGGAAAAAGCTGTGAAGTTTTGAAGACACCCCCCCCCCCCGCCCCCCGCCGCCTGGGCAAAAGACTGTAATAAAAGCAAGAGCTAACACTCATACAGCACTTGACAGTTTAGGAAGATCTTTTCACACACTTGATTTCATTTCGTCCTTACAACGACCCTGTGAGGTAAGTGTTATCAACGCCATTGTACAGCCTAGGAAATGGAGGCTTTATGTCTTTTTAAGCCATTTCCCTAAAGTCATGCACTTAATAACGAAGGAAGCCAGACTAGATGCAGAGCAGTTTTCTTTCTATTTCCCCGCCCTCTTCCTGCCCAGCCCTGCTTCTCCTCCACTGTGAGACTGTTCGACGGGTGGGTGATCAGAAGGAAGGACCAAGTTATTTTTAATTAAACATGAGGGAACATTCAGTATCCTGAGTCATTCTTTAGGAGACTCGTATCTATGAATCTGGATTCCTCAGACATGAAGTAATGATGGTGTTAATATCCAGTATAGCACAGGATACCTTATAACACTGGTCAAAACATGTTTACAATTTTCTAGAGAAAGCCTACATAATACCTTAGGCAATCTACTTTCTACTCTTCTAATAAAATTGCATATTTTTCATACAAATCTGACCTTAAGCAACTTTGCAGTGGGAAGAAAAAGATATTATCGGCCAGTTGACAACATTTTCTCTAACCTTCAGCATCTTGGTAATCGTGCTTTTGACAACCAATGAAACATGAGGAACCAAAGGAGGGAACTGCCAGTTTTAAAGTTACTGTTTTGAAATGGAGGTGATTTATAGCTTCTAACAGAACTTTCCTCTTTCCACTCTGCAACAGGCACCCCCTACGCAATATGCCTCAAGATCTCATGCCTCTTCAAGGCACCATCCCACTCTAGGCCACGGTTTGAGACTGCATTTTCTGATACATAAATTAATTTTACTGGACGGAAAGATAATTTCTCTGACGTGTCTTCTAATTCCTTTCAAACCCTAAGGCTGCTGATGAGCTTACTTTGTTCAGAAATAATGCCCCTACATTATACGACTTCTAAACCAACCAAACCTTAGTTACGTCAGAAATAAAAAGAAAAGAAACCCACAGCAAAATATAAAGCCAGGTGGTTATGCTTTTTCCTTTAGAAATATGACTTCTGTTATTTCTGGGTTAGGTCTGCAGATTTTAGTGTGGCATGTTTTTATTAACATTCCGTATAAAACAATTCATAGCTTTTGCTTGTAGCAATGTGAAAATGCAACTAGAAACACAGTCTTGTACTCAACAGATTGATTTATCTTATATTTGTTCTAATAATTTCTAGCTGGATTCAGTCAGTGGGCTGAAAAGTCCATTACAGGAGTCAGGCTGCATGCTCAGGATGAAACAGGAATGAATTGGATGGACTTGGAGGATTTAGCTGAGTCCTTCCACACGCCGGTCCTATTTGTGGGGCTTCGGTTGTTAGTGAAGGAAGTCTGTTTTCGGCTCATACTGTCAGAATCTTCTTTGTTGAATATTTGTTTCATGTTTTGGCAGCATGGGAAGCTTTGGATACAGTCTTGCAGGAGATGGCCACTAAAAAACATGTATATCCAGGGATTGCAGCAACTATTCAAGGAAGCGAGTAATGCAGTGATGGTGGTGGCCGGGTTTTCCGACTCTGTATGGAAAACATAAGGGGAGAGCATTTAACTAGTCAAATGCAAGTGGCAGCACTGGATAAACTCATTTTTCTGTTGGTTCACGAAAGCTGGAAAATGTTATGGGTCAATATAGAAAATAAAGTATTTTGTTTATCAGTCAGGGAAATGGTTGGTGAATGGAAATTGCTTGGTTGTAAAATATTTTCGTAGGCAAGATGCCTTGAAATTAATTCAGGGATTTTAAACCACTATTAAAATATTTAAGTAGAATGAGTGGGACTTCCAAGAGGTTAAGCATATTAAATAACTTAATAAAGTTTTGAATCCTTTGTGTTAGCACTAGCGTGTGCTAATGAACACAGCACTTAGAGAACGGCTTCCATTTCAGTGAAATTTCTAGAGGCTATAGCCACATATACCAAATTATATCCATCCTGATAACTCAGGCAAAAGTATGACATTATGGACCATGTTTAGTTGTTTTAAATTTTTTACTATTAAACATATTCTTGTAATAAGAAATCTGTACCGAAGGGGATAGTTGAAATAGGTCCCTGAAAGATGCAATATTTAGTTGTTTTCTTTGGTTAATTAGAAGCTTCATCTGATTTTAAAAGAAAACCATCTCTGATTGTGGCTTGAACAATTAAATTATATTATGAAGAACAGATAAATTAAGAAATTCCGACAGTCCTTTGAACTATTTTTTGTGTATTTGCACTGGTAAACTACATAAATATCACCTTTCACCATAGAACTATTGCACTGAGAATATACCTTTTCTAAAGGTAAGAATAATAGGCAAGCACTGATTTTCCCTTATTAATTATGAAGTTGGGCCTTCTCACTCTTGTTGCACCAGAATAAATTACAGGTTAGTTAATCAAACTTTGTGCTAAGATGCTACTCTTAAAGGTGATCAGGATCCGGGACTAAGACTGTATTCAGAAAGAATGGAAATCATCGACATACCTGTGCACAAGTGAAGAATTTTTTAGTAATTGTGTCTGAATCCTGATAAAGCAACAAATAGGCTGAATTTTTTATTTGATTAATACTTAAGAGGCTGCCAAGACCAAACAAGACAGGAAATATAGCATTTATGTTGTATTTTTCATCATCAGTGCTATTATAGCCATGACTTTTATTTGTCTGAATTAAATTCACTCTCAAGTGTTTAATTTGTACATACAACTTTCAAAGTTATATTTTCAAAATAACAAAAGGAGACACTTCTTCCCAGATACCTGTTTCCCAATTACAGTTGTTGTCAGCAACATTTCTGTAATATATTTGATGTGAAAAAAATTTTTTGTTTTCCTTATCAAAGGAAAATTTTTTTCAAGTTACAATATTAAATAATGCTTTTGGGGGTAAGTTCTCGTGAAGCTGGTTTTCCTAGTTTGTGAAGGAATTAAAATCAAACGAGCTAGTAGGTGCGGAGGACATTCTCAGAAAACTGCAAGAGTTGTGTGGAGAGATGTACAGCTGTGTGGTTAAGTTAGTGCTGAAAGACTAATGAATCAGTCTAACAAATTTAGAGTTTATTAATAATCCTGCTTTGAAACACTGGGGAGAAAAAAGTGTTAAAGTAATTGTAGGAAAAAAATCAAAACATTATGATAAGAAATGGAACACTAGCTAAATGCCAAATTAAAATGATTGACTTAAGAATCTCTCTTCAACACATTTAAACTATTTTCAAATTAAAAATATGTCCGTTTTACCCTTACTTTGGGGCATTTCTACAAAAATTTTACATTGCGATACTTTTCACAAACTAGCAAAAAGCAGTTGTGACAGTATACATATTGCTCTGAATCCAACAGACTTCAAAGCAGGGTTTTAACACAGCGGTTAGTGCTTTGGCAAGAAGTCATTATTCAGTTCTGTAATTGCGCGGCTGACTCTAGGGCACAGTTTTCTGGATTTGTGGTCTTAGGAGCTCGTTACAAATGCAGATTCCTGGGCCCCATTCCAGATCTACTGAATCAAAACGTCTGGGGTGGGGATCCCACGACTTTGGCTTTTAACAGTTCCGCTCAAGATGTGATTCTCATGCACGAAGTTTAAAAACTATTGCCCTAGAGGATATTATGAAAAGAAACTCTCTCCCCCCACCCCCCCAAGCACACAGACCCCATCTGTGCACCTTACTCCATCGTCCCGCGACACCTACCGACCCAGGGGAAATTCTTATCCCAGACAGACCACATCTGGATGATGAAGAAGGGCGCCCAGCAAACGATGTAAGCCGTCACGATCACGAAGGTCATCTTCACCGTGCGGATCTTGGCGCGGGAAATTGTCTTCACGCTGCTGACACACGGCGCGAGCAGGAGCTCCTGGTGGAAGGCGCCACCTGCGCCCTCCGCGCGGGCGCCCTTGCCCTGGCGCACCGCAGTCTTTCCGCGGACGTTGCGCCAGATGTGGTAGCAGATGAAGCCGTAGCAGGTGCCCAGGCTGATCACGGGCGCCACGAAGATGCTGCCGGTCATCCAGGTCACGTAGGCGGGGAGACCCCAGGGCTGGATGAAATTGGCCCAGCAGTCGTAGGCCTTGGTGACGTTGCTTACTTCGACCACGGAGAAGACGAAGTACTGTGGAGTGCTCAGCACGAAGCTCAGCACCCAGGCGGCAGCGATCATGAGGCGCGAGCGGCGCGCCGGCTGCTGCAGCGTCTTCAGCGGGTGGCACACGGCGATGTAGCGGTCGGCGGTCATGACCACCAGCATGTAAGCCGATGCGAACATGGCGAACACCTGCAGGTGCTTCACCACGCGGCAGAGCCCGTCGGGTCCGCGGAAACGGTAGGTGATGTCCCAGCACAGCTGAGGCAGCACCTGGAAGAGAGCGACGGCCAGGTCGGCCAGGCTGAGGTGGCGGATAAAGAGGTGCATGCGGGACATCTTGCGAGGCGTGCGGTGCAGCGCCAGCAGCACACTGCTGTTACCCAGCACGGCCACCACGAAAATCACGGCCAGCACGGCGACCTCCAGCTTGGCCAGCTCCTCGTTGCGCTCGTCCGCCAGCGGGCTGTCATCTTTCCCGAGCGCCTCCGCTTCCCAGCTGGTGTTGGCACCGCTGGCGGCCAGAGGCCACCATGGGCTGGAGTTCCCCGCGGGCCCCGCGCCGGGGCTCCCGGAGAAACTCATGCTGTCCATGCAGCGCTTCCTCGGCCTCGGCGGAGGCCCACTCCCTTCCCGCCTGCTCGCGCGGTGCGCTCCCTCCTTGTAGCGCTCACCGCGAGCCGGGCTCTGCTCGCTCTCTTGCGGGTGTCTCCCGGCGCAGCGTGTGCCACCAGCCAGTTCGGCCGCTCTCGGTCGAATTGCCCGCCCCTTTGCCTGAGCTGCCCTGTCTCAACTCGGGCGAAGCTGGGGAGGTGCGCTCCGAATCTCTGAAAGCACTGGGCTCCAAACTCAAATTACTGATGCGGAGTTTGTTTCCCCAGATCGCGTTCCCTCTCGCCTCAGTGGTTGGAGACTGCTCGGTGCCTACACTCGCTGCCTCCCTTCCCTCTTCCCTGGGGGTTTTCTTTTTCCCCCCTCCCTACGTCGGTGATTTGTCCTCTTTGCATCGCTGCTGCAGGGGTGGGGCTGGGAACTCGCGGATTACTTGGCGTAATAGGGGGTTGACCGTGGCGCTTTCCCTCTCTTCTAAAAAAACCTTGGAGATCTGGACATGTCATGCCTTTTCCGGGTTTACCATCATTTCCTCTAGCCTCCCTCAAGGGTCACCTTAACCCCCGCATTTGACTTCAACAGACGCTGTCAACATGATACCCAGAAATCCCGAGTCCACCGCCCGCGTGGGTGCTCTTGATGCTGAACTTGGCGCGTGTGCCCACCTGCATCAGCTTGGGTGTCTCCCTCCGCAGCGAGTCCGCCCATCCCGGGGAAGCCAGTCTAATTTTATTCTCAGGGCAACGTGGCTACGGGAATTTCGTCTCACACCAACCCCGCTCCTCTCCGCCCTCCTCTGTAGGGTAACAACTGGGTGACTTAAAGGGCGCTCTCTTCCCGGTAACTTTGATGCCTGCTGTTTGTTACCCTGCCCGCGTTCGCGGACCGGAAGGACGCGCTCGCAGTCCCGGCGGCTGCCTGTACAGTGCACTTATCTACAGCGGGGAAAAGGAATGTCTCCTGGTTTTCCAGTTTCCCCCGGGGCTGGGAGCGTGTTGGGGGGTGGGTGGGACTTAAGGAGTTTTCTCTAAACTTGATTCCTGGGGTTTTCTCCGGGAAAAGCCTGATTCCCACAGCTGGGATGGGCGGGATTTGGGCCACAGTAGTCCATGGGGACTTCGTCTGGTTACTACTGAATCGTGGGGACATCTCCTCGGGTGGACGAAGAGCCGCTGCTGGAGAGCGGCAGCCCAGGCAGCGCTGTCCAGGACACCGGAGCGAAAAGCCGCCAGGCTGTTTGTGCTGGTGGATGAGAAAGAGGCAACCTCCAGGCAGAAAAGAGACTCTCTGAAGCAAAGAGAGAAAAGACCACCTACCTATTAATTAGTTACTCTGGGCAGCTGGAGTCCAGCTGCGGGGCATGAGACGGGCAGGATTACTAACCCTCTCCCTTAGCTCTGCCTTTAAACTTTGGTGAAGATACGCTTGGAAGGACGGCAAGGGGGAGCTGTTTTCAGGCTATTTCACAAAAGAAGAAAAAAGGAAAAAGTAAACACTTTATAAGGTTATCTACTCTGTAGATACACGAACATGACTTTTTGGTCAGAACATTTGTGTACTGTGGCCATGGTATAATTTGATTGAGAAGAATATCTATGAAATGTAGGCAAAGAAACCAAAAGATTTTCTGAGATGCAGTTCTCAGTGATAATTCCACTTTGCTTCCCAGTTCATGCACGCTGAGTCCCAAGGCTGTCACACTAAGAGTGCTGGACTCGACCCTGGGAGTCCTTCATTGTGACTGCATAAGCCTCTGTTTATACATCTTTAAAATGGGAATGAAAGTACCCGCCTTACCTACTTTTGAGGTTACTTTGAGGATCAAGTAAGACAATGTTCTATTTGGGGAAATGCTCTCAAAACTACAAGGTGTGTGGCGTTGTCTCACTTTCTCCAAGATATCTTGGAGGCAAAAGACTTGAAAAGTTCAGAGACGTCAGTAAGTAAAATATTTCCAGACCACCTGTCTGGAAAAATCCTTCAAGCAATTAGGTAATAGTCACTGACTCGGAGAGGTGACCTTCTTTTGAGTCACAAATTACATTATTAGTGTTGCATATGAAAAATAATGTCTGACCCTAGTGTCCCAGAGTATTGCAAAAGTGGTCCATTGGCCAGAACCTGGCAATTTTATTGCCCTTGGTCCTACACCTTTGAGCTTTGAGGTTTCCTGAAGGGAAGGAATCTACAGTACAGGGTTACCAAAGTTCCTTTGCGTGTTCTTATTCCAGATGGATGGTGTGGTAGCCTCTCAGAAAATCATTCATCTGTGTCAGGCCCTCTGATCCAATAATAAAACTATATCCAAGTTATAAAAATAACTTGTTAGGCTACATTGGTGGGCACAGTTGGAAGATATTCTTTTTCAGTGAACAGTAGTGCTAATTACCTGTGTGTATTATATATATACACACACATATATATATATATTACATATGTGTGTATATATATATATACATATATATGATACATATATGTGTGTGTGTGTGTGTATATATATATATATATATGAAAAAATGTTCAAGGCAGATTCCACAACCCGGTCCCTCTTTTAAACTATGGAGTTTTAAAAATGTGTTTGTCTTGGTTTTACTGGTTCTCTATTCAAAGGAAACCAGGACCACTGAAATACTGACTCACTATTCACGTATCTGCTATGAAAATTACTCAGTGGAAGGTAAAGGAATTGTGGTCCTAAAATGTGAAAAGAGCATAGCCAGTATTTTCTGTGGCATCTTGTGCTTTGTCTTAGAGCTGTTTCTATTTGCTCTGTACTTCTTGTATTAAGACTTACTGCTTTCCCCATCTTATTCTCAGTGGATTTCAGTTAACATATTTTGGGGGTGAAATGATGAAAAGAAAAAAAATGGGAGTTGTGCATACTTGTCCTGGAGTTATCTTTCTCTGTCATTCTTCCTTCTTCCAGTTTGCAATTCCATATATTTAAGAAGTATTTCAATTAATGAAAACAGGCACCCCTTTCCCTTAGTACAATAGCTGTGTGACTTTATTTTAATCTTTCAGCTTCAAATTCTTCATCTGTAAAATCTTGGTGATAAAACATAATGCAGTGACTGCAAGGATTATTTAAGTTGTCATTTGAGTTTCTGGCATTTCATGGGTATTCAAAACATTAATTCTCCCTTTTTCCCCTAAATATGTAAATATGTTCCATATTACTTGTTATTTTGCTGATAAGATTTTTCCTTCCAATTGAAGCAGCATTTCCCCACCTCCCTTCTGTGCAATAGAAAATGATGACAGGTTTTCTATGAGAAAAGAGTTCCACAGTTGAATACATTGGGGGAGGTGCTGTATTTGCATCTTATTCTCTCCTAGAGATTCATACATAAAAAACCTATGAGAAACCTACTTAACTGTGTTTATCAGTGTTTCCCAAAGCTATTTGACCATGGAAAACACCCATCCTTTTACTTTTCCCGTGGAATAGTGATGCACATGTCACAGGACAATGGATACAGTTTGAAGAACACTGAGTAAGTGTACTTGGAGTTCCAGAACTCTGGGGTACTACCACCAGATTTAGTCAAATCAGAAAGTCCAGGGGCAGAGATGCCCAATGTCAATGGATTACATTTAGTTTATCACATTACCTTATGTACTGCTTTATAGCTGCAATCAATATGTTCTTCTTCCTTTCCTTAAACTTTCTGTTTACTTCTTGTCTTAGTGAGAAAAGGAAGAAATTGGGTGTCTGTAGGAGCATTCATTTTACTTCCATAGCCCACAATGACTCTTTCCCCTTCAATTACAAATTAATGACACTCTAGTCACAGGGCTGTAGTCTGGTATTCATACCATTACTTCTAGCAAATCAACAAATATTTGTTGCACATCACTCTGCTAGGTCTTGAGCTGGATACCAAGAAGTGTGTAATGCTCACTAACATTTAGTAAACACTTTGGGCCAGGCACTCTCACAAGTGCTTTACTTCATTTAATCCTCCCAATGACCATCTAAGGGATGTACTCTTATTATTTCACTTTACATTTGAGGAAACAGAGGCACAGAGAGGTTAAATAACTAGCCTTGGGTGACACAGTTGGTCAGTATTAGAATAAGGATTTGAACAGAAGGAACTGATTCTGGCAGAATTGACAATCATAACCATCACACTCTACTGCCACCTGTGAGCCTCATGTTCCTGCATCTTGCAGACTCATATGGGGTACTTGGGTGGTTACTTAACATTTCATCTGTGTATGATATGTTCTCCTTTAAGACTAAGAGATCAGGTAGGATCTGCTCTGGCTATTCTATATCTTTGGTTTTCTCGTTAGTAAACTAAGTACAGGATAGTAGTAGTAGTAGAATAAATAATAATAGATAATATTAATATTTACCAACGCTGAATAAGCTCTTAATTCGTGAGCTAAGAGCTTTAAATTTATTATTTTATTTACTCTTTCAAGTAGTATTTAAAATAAACTGTGTATAGGAATATACTTACTATTATCCCACTTTACAGGTGAATAAAACAAAGGTTAGGGAGGTTAAGCAACTTAACCAAAGTCACAAGACTCCAAGTGGCTGGGCTGAATCACACATCAGTCCGTCTGAAGTCCAGGCCTGTGTTCTAACCTCTGTGCCCTACTGCTGCCCATATACATCACAAGCATTTAACACATATTTGCAGAAGGAATTAACAAACATTGTAATAGAAACTGTTTTTTGAGTGCTGAAGGAACATACATTTCAGAAAGTGTTTGATGATTGGATAAATTAGGGATGAGTTCTTGAGGAGCCATCCTTAAGCACCTAAATCTCTCTAGTATCTCCATGAAAACAGAGAGTCAGCTTTCATATCTAGAGGGTCTTCAATGATTCTAGTCACCTTTCTGCCTTATGAATCCTGGACAGGTAAGTGTATATTTGATTTTAAAATTACCCAGTGAATGATTGTCTTTAACACACACACACACACACACACACACACACACACACACACTGGATTCTAAAAAATGCTGCATGTCAAACATGGAAAAACATCATGTCTTCATTATAATACTGTTTACTCTATTGGGGTCAAATGAAAAATGAGGACAGAATTTGCTCCTATTTAAAAAGTTTTATTTTCTTATGTGATAAAATGGGCTTGCCTGTTAGAAAACAGAGCTATGGCATTAAAGAGAGGCTCCCATGCTCAACAAAATCTCAAATATCCTAATATTTGTTGATGAAAAATTAAAATCTCATCACTTGTTTTGAATTTGAAAAATTCTAAGTCAGTCAATACAGCATTAGTAGAAAAGCCACTCCAAAGGAAGATTTCTAAATTTACTATTGATATCATATGTTCAGAAAATTGTTTGCATTAAAAATTATATGGTTGGGGCTTCCCTGGTGGCGCAGTGGTTGGGGGTCTGCCTGCCAATGCGGGGGACATAGGTTTGAGCCCTGGTCTGGGGGGATCCCACGTGCCGCGGAGCGACTGGGCCCGTGAGCCACAACTGCTGAGCCTGTGTGTCTGGAGCCTGTGCTCCGCGGCGGGAGAGGCCGCGACGGTGAGAGGCCTGTGCACAGCGATGAGTGGCTCCCACTTGCCGCAACTGGAGAAAGCCCTCGCACAGAAACGGAGACCCAACACAGCCAAAAATATAAATAAATAATTAATTTAAAAAAATTATATGGTTGATTTAATTTAAAACTTTAAAAAATATAAGCACATTTAAAATGTTGAGTTTAAAAATTTTGCTCCTGATGAATTAGTATGTATTTGGATTCTCTGCATTTTCATAGTTCAGCAACTTCAATATTATGCTTAGAATTTGATAATCATTAAGACACATTCTTTTAGTGAGTCGGCATCATTGAATCCACCTCTGTGTATTCATTAATTCCTTTTTCACAAGAGAAAAGGTTTGTGTTGTTTGAAGGGTGCTGACATCAGGAATTGTGATACTGTCATTATTTTGTTGGTCTCCTGTGAACACTGTCTTTTTAAAATAGACAAAAATTCTTTTTGCTTCTCCTTTTCTTCTTTTTTGAGGTTTGACAAGGGGTTAGTTTTGAAGAAATACATTCCATTTCTACATCCACTCCTCTTACCTCTTCTGTCTGCTGCCTCACATATACTTGCCAGATGCTTGAAAGTTTCTGAAAATCTCTTTTTTTGCTATTACCAGGGAGGACTGTGATTAATATGAAATATGGTACATTTTATTTTCATTAGGATTTTCATGGTGATAATTACATATTTACAACTAATTTATCCCTGGATAAAGCAGACCTGTTGCCTGAGAAAAGGTTTAATCCATTTGGACTACAACCTCTATGTATATGTAAGAATCTCTAAGGTTTAATTTCTCCAAGTATATTTAAGATATGGATGTAAAATAGAATAGGTTTGAAATAGCTGGGGCTTTGCCTCAGTGTTCCCAAACAGACTTTTATCTGAAAATGTTTTCTGAGTACATGGTAAGTCAGTACAATGAAATAACTATAAAGACATCATCATTAAAATTTCCAGAGTACGTGCAATCAAATGGATGTCTTATGCTCTTTATTTATTCCTACATGGAATACAGTATTAAAAAGGAAGAATTATTATGTAACTGATCTTGAGAGAAGACTTTTACACTTTCCAGAATCTCTGCCTATCTTGTGTTTGAAAAGCCAGTCCATCTTCTCAAGAATATAACTATTCTTTCAATGAGGATCTATCACAACAATGCAGCATTTTAAAAAGTTGTGTCAGGGCTTCCCTGGTGGCGCAGTGGTTGAGAGTCCACCTGCCGATGCAGGGGACACGGGTTCGTGCCCCAGTCCGAGAGGCCCCTGAGCCATGGCCGCTGAGCCTGCGCATCCGGAGCCTGTGCTCTGCAACGGGAGAGGCCACAACAGTGAGAGGCCGCGTACCGCAAAAAAAAAAAGTGGTGTCGCACAACTAAATCCTGTATGGATTTATTTTATCATAATGGAATATTAACTTGGAGTACTCAGCCATAGAAGACCTGGGCAGACAAAAAATCTGGAACACACTTTTAATATTACTTCTACTGTGGTTATAAATAAGGGGAAGAAGAAAAAGAAGCTATATTCATTCATTTATAATGATAATAGCTGTATTTTCTTCCTAGAACAATATTATTTTATAAAAGTGTGAAAACAGAGAAAAATGTAAATAAAATTTAAAATGTTTCATACTACACCCAGCGTCCATAGATAATCACACTTATCATTTGCTTATGCTTTTCCAGTTCTTTTCCTGTGTGTATATCTTTTATAAAACTAAAATTAGACCATATTATATAATCTGATTTTTCAAATTCACAACATATTGTAAACTTTTCTCCATGTCACTGAATATTCTTCTATATCATCAGTTTTATGGCTTCAGACTTTTCTATCCCATTGATGCACCTAACTTATTTATTTTATATGTTTTTCTTTTTTTGAGGAGGAGGGTAGTTTTGGCCTCCTGGATGTCTTTTTTTTTAATCATCTTTATTGGAGTATAATTGCTTTACAGTGGTGTGTTAGTTTCTGCTTTATAACAAAGTGAATCAGTTATACATACACATATGTTCCCATATCTCTTCCCTCTTGCGTCTCCCTCCCTCCCACATCCCTATCCCACCCCTCTAGGTGGTCACAAACCACCGAGCTGATCTCCCTGTGCTATGCGCCTGCTTCCCACTAGCTATCTCCCTTACATTTGGTAGTGTATATATGTCCATGCCTCTCTCTCACTTTGTCACAGCTTACCCTTCCCCCTCCCCATATCCTCAAGTTCATTCTCTAGTAGGTCTGTGTCTTTATTCCCGTCTTACCCCTAGTTTCTTCATGACCTTTTTTTTTCCCTTAGATTCCATATATATGTGTTAGCATACGGTATTTGTTTTCCTCTTTCTGACTTACTTCACTCTGTATGACAGACTCTAGGTCCATCCACCTCACTACAAATAACTCAATTTTGTTTCTTTTTATGGCTGAGTAATATTCCATTGTATATATGTGCCACATCTTCTTTATCCATTCATCTGTTGATGGACATTTAGGTTGCTTCCATGTCCTGACTATTGTAAATAGAGCTGCAATGAACATATTGGTACATGACTCTTTTTGAATTATGGTTTGCTCAGGGTATATGCCCAGTAGTGGTATTGCTGGGTCGTATGGTAGTTCTATTTTTAGCTTTTTAAGGAACCTCCATACTGTTCTCCATAGTGGCTGTATCAATTTACATTCCCACCAACAGTGCAAGAGTGTTCCCTTTGCTCCACACCCTCTCCAGCATTTATTGTTTCTAGATTTTTTGATGATGGCCATTCTGACTGGTGTGAGATGATATCTCATTGTAGTTTTTTTTTTTTTTTTTTTTTTTTTTTTGTGGTATGCAGGCCTCTCATTGTTGCGGCCTCTCTCGTTGCGGACCACAGGCTCCGGACGCGCAGGCTCAGCGGCCATGGCCCACGGGCCCAGCCGCTCCGCAGCATGTGGGATCCTCCCAGACCAGGGCACGAACCCCTGTTCCCTGCATTGGCAGGCGGACTCTCAACCACTGCGCCACCAGGGAAGCCCCTCTCATTGTAGTTTTGATTTGCATTTCTCTAATGATTAATGATGTTGAGCATTCTTTCCTGTGTTTGTTGGCAATCTGTATATCTTCTTTGGAGAAATGTCTATTTAGGTCTTCTGCCCATTTTTGGATTGGGTTGTTTGTTTTTTTGTTATTGAGCTGCATGAGCTGCTTGTAAATTTTGGAGATTAATCCTTTGTCAGTTGCTTCATTTGTGAATATTTTCTCCCATTCTGAGGGTTGTCTTTTGGTCTTGTTTATGGTTTCCTCTGCTGTGCAAAAGCTTTGAAGTTTCATTAGGTCCCATTTGTTTATTTTTGTTTTTATTTCCATTTCTCTAGGAGGTGGGTCAAAAAGGATCTTGCTGTGATTTATGTCATAGAGTGTTCTGCCTATGTTTTCCTCTAAGAGTTTGATAGTTTCTGGCCTTACATTTAGGTCTTTACTCCATTTGGAGTTTATTTTTGTGTATGTGTTAGGGAGTGTTCTAATCTCAAACTTTTACATGTAGCTGTCCAGTTTTCCCAGCACCACTAATTGAAGAGGCTGTCTTTTCTCCACTGTATATTCTTGCCTCCTTTATCAAAGATAAGGTGACCATATGTGCGTGGGTTTATCTCTGCGCTTTCTATCCTGTTCTATTGATCTATATTTCTGTTTTTGTGCCAGTACCATACTATCTTGATTACTGTAGCTTTGTAGTATAGTCTGAAGTCAGGGAGCCTGATTCCTCCAGCTCCATTTTTTGTTCTCAAGATTGCTTTGGCTATTCAGGGTCTTTTGTGTTTCCATACAAATTGTGAAATGTTTTGTTCTAGTTCTGTGAAAAATGCCTGTGGTAGTTTGCTAGGGATTGCATTGAATCTGTAGATTGCTTTGGGTAGTAGAGTCATTTTCACAGTGTTGATTCTTCCAATCCAAGAACATGGTATATCTCTCCATCTATTTGTATCATTTTTAATTTCTTTCATCAGTGTCTTATAATTTCCTGCATACAGGTCTTTTGTCTCCTTAGGTAGGTTTATTCCTAGATATTTTATTCTTTTTGTTGCCATGGTAAATGGGAGTGTTTTCTTAATTTCATTTTCAGATTTTTCATCATTAGTCCTCCTGGATTTCTTACATTCTCCCTTCACCTCTGCCCCCACCCCACCTGCCTGCCCCTTACACACAATGCTGATTACAGATACCTCTTTACTCACATCCATGTTTGTTTCCTAAGGTTAAAGTTCTGAAAGTAGAATTACTGGATCAAAGGTTATATAAAAATTTGACCTTATTATCAAATCACAATATATCAGCCTAATTATATAACATATAATAATTAATCAGCAATGCATGAGAGTGCCCATTTTCCACAGCTTTATGGGTGTGGAATCTCTTCATTAAAAAGAAGTCTTTCCATATTTGATAAATGAATAACTAATTGTTTGAATGTGTATTGATTGACAAATATGAGGTTAAATATTTTCCATAAACATCTTATCTAATTATATTTATTCTTTTGCAAATTAGTTACATTTTTGCTACATTTCTGGTAGAATTCTTAGTTTTCTTTTCATTTGGAAGCGTTCTAATATATATATGATATTTTCCCCAGTTTATCATTTACCTTATTTAATTTGCTTTTAAATTTAATTTCTATTTCTTTGCTTTCTAGTGGGGTTGAATATCTTTTCAAATATTTCTAACTTTTTGTATTTCTTCTTTATATATTGCTTACATATATTTTTTGATTAATTTTCTATTTGGGTATACTTTTTTGATATTGATTGGTAAGAATTATATACAAATATTTGCATATTTTTGCAATACAGAAGTTTTAAATTTTCCTCTAGTCATATTTATCAAACATTTCCTTCAGTAGCATGCTTAGAGGTCTTTTTCAAATTGAAATTATAGCTGTTATGTATATATGCATTTTTATTGATGTATATTGTTAAATTTTAGGTTTTCATGTCACTTAGAACTTATTTTGGTGTGAGGGGTGAATTAGGGATTCTACTACCCCCTTGCAATGGCTAGTTATTCCAATATCATTTATTGAATAAACAAGTCTTAGGTACCTCCAGAACCCTCCAACCCATTAACCTGCCAGCTTTTTTTTTTTTTTAACTTTTTTTTTTTTTTTTTTCCGGTACGCGGGCCTCTCACTGCTGTGGCCTCTCCCGTTGCGGAGCACAGGCTCCGGATGCGCAGGCTTAGCGTCCATGGCTCACGGGCCCAGCCGCTCCGTGGCATGTGGGATCTTCCCAGACCGGGGCACAAACCCGTATCCCCTGCATTGGCAGGCGGACTCTCAACCACTGCGCCACCAGGGAAGCCCAACCTGCCAGCTTTTGATGTCCATCTTCATTCTCTAGGTCCTCACTTATCTCATTACCTATTTTACATTCCATAGTCCATTAGTTTAATTAATTCTTTTGAATTCACGTTTCTCCTTGTCTGCTCTTTTTCAAAAAATTGTACTTCCTATGGAAAAATTCCCCTTTTTGTTAAATGCAGTTTTGTTCCTGTAGCAGAGCAGCTGGAATTTACAAGAAAAGCACAATGACCGATCAAGATAACTGGCAAGATAACTCTTCCACACCTTTTATTTTAATTCCCCATCACCCTCTACACTTCCTCACTCTCATCTAATGATCTTCATTCTTATTTCACATAAGAAATGGACATAAATCAGAAGAGAACTTAATACCCCTCCCTCTAGCTATTTACCTGCAGCCATACCCACATCTTCTGCCTCTACTTTTATAGTGTCAGTTTCCCAGTCTTCTCACCAGTTCACTGTATCTCTTCCCTTCTAATCTACTTAAGGGTTTTGCTTCTGAAACTATCAGTTTTCCCCTCTGAACTGGCTTATTCCCATCAACTTATAAATATTCTGTAATATCTCCCATCTTAAAACAAAACTTTCCCTTGACCTCATAAACCCCAGTTTTTGCTCCATTTTTCTGCTCCGCTTTATAGCAAAAAAAAAAAAAAAAAAAAAAAAAAAAATCCATCTATATATCCTGTCCCCAATTCTCTTCTGAGCCTCCTTTTTTTTACAGTTGCAAATAAAGTATTGTATCATAGAGCATTTGATAATATACATGCAACTGAAGTTATGAATCATAAAAACAAAATCATTACACATGAACTTATCACCTTACTCAAGAAATAAAACAACAGGGCTTCCCTGGTGGCGCAGTGGTTGAGAGTCCGCCTGCCGATGCAGGGAACACGGGTTCGTGCCCCGGTCTGGGAAGATCCCACATGCCGCGGAGCGGCTGGGCCCGTGAGCCATGTCCGCTGAGCCTGCGCGTCCGGAGCCTGTGCTCCACAACGGGAGAGGCCACAACAGTGAGAGGCCCGCGTACCGCAAAAAAAAAAAAAAAAAAAAAAAAAAAAAAAAAAAAAAAGAAATAAAACAACACTTTGCATTTACCTGTATGTTCCTTCCTTCTCTCACCCTCCTGCTTTCTCACCTATCATAGATAATAATTTATACTTTTTTATATTCTTTCATTTTGTAAAAGTGAATGGTTGTATTACAGTTGTTATATGTATATATATATGTATATATATATGTTATATGTATATATATATGTATATATATGTGTGTGTATATATATATATATATATATAGAGAGAGAGAGAGAGAGAGAGAGAGAGATCCCTAACAATATATTGGTTAGTTAGGCTTATTTTTTTAGCTATATAGTGATGACATCACATTATATATAATCCTATGTAATGTGTTTTTTGCCACCCCATGTTAGAAATATTAAGATTCATCCATGTTGTTACATAGGCTACAATTCTTTCATTTTAACTATAGTTTACTGTTCATCCTATAAATATGCCAAAATTTATTTCCTTGTCAATGAACATTTGGAATGCATTAAGTTTTTTGCTCTTATAAATAGTGCTACTATGAACATTCTTGTTTATTTCTCCTGGCACACATGTACAAGAGATCTTGAGGGATCTATGAGCAGAATTGCTGGGTCATGGCATATGTGAATATCCAAATTGTCGTCCAAAGTGGTAGTTCTTTCATTAGCAGTAGTTTAGTTCCCAGTATTTTACATTCTTGCCAACACATGTTATTATCAGATTTAATTTTCATCAATCTAGAGTAAATGGAATTATCTCAGTGGTCTTAATTTGCATATTATTGTTTAATAAGAATGTTGAACATATTTTCATATATTTATTTGCCATTATTTTTCTTTCTTTGTTTTTTTTTTTTTTGGATATATTGCTCTTTCTATAGGTTGCCCAATTTACTACCGGTTCTTTTTCTTTTTCTCTTGTTGATTTATAGAAGTTCCTCATATATCTGGATACTAATCCACAGTGTATCTTTTGTCTGCTTAGAGGTTAGTCTTTCTCTTGTATGATGCTGTCTTTTCATAAATAACAGTTATTAATTTTACTGTACCTGAGTTTACTAGTTTCTTCTTTTATGATTAGCCTAAGCAATGTCTTTCATGTCTTGCCTAAGAAATTCTTCCAAATATCAAGTCTTTATAGATATTTTAATAATTTTTTTCTTATAAAAGGTTTTATATTCTGTCTACACATTTAACCCACTTGGAAATGATTCTTGTTGATGGTGGAACATAGGGATCTACTGTCATTGTTTGGTTCATATAGATGACCAATTGATTCAGCAGGATTTATAGGAAAAAAACCTTCTCCTTTCCCTGTTGATCTGCAATGACAAAACTCTGTCATAAATCAAATTTTCATGTATATGTAAATTTTCTAGGTTATTTATTCCTATTCCAAACCCACACTGTCTTATTATTATAGTTTCATAACAAGCTTTGATGTCTATTTGGACAATTATCCCTCTTTTTCCTTTTCCTCCTCCCTCTTTCCCTCCCTCATATCAGGTAGTTTATGCTAACAGTGTTCTTTATGGTGGTGGCCTAGGGCCACCAGTTTCACCTCTGGAGGTGCTAGAGACTGAGAAACTAAGGTCCATCACATGGGCACTCCATGCCTACATGCCTGACCCTACTACACTATGGTTCAGGCGAGCCTCCCTAGTTAGCAGTACTTTGAACATGTTGTCACACGTTGTCACTGGGAGAATTAAGTGCTATCTGTATGTCTCCATTGGATGAGGACAACTGGAATCTCACACTTGTGCTCTCCTGAATTCAGCCCTCTGTGCCTTTCTTCTTTGCTAATTTTAATCTGTATCATTTGCTGTAATAAATGATAAACATGAGTATAAGAGCTTTTGTGAGTTCTGTGAGTTCTTCTGGAGAATCACTGAATCACTCCCTTCAGGTTCAATGGATTTAGAGTAAAGCACAAAAATCTATTTATAACAAGCACATAGATGGTCTGTGGGTTGTACTTTGAAAAACACTGAAATATCCCACAATATCCACTGCTACCAGAACTCATCCTGCTTTAGTTACCATTAAAATATATCACATTAGGTGACTGCATATCCCAGAGTGCCGTGCCACCAGATGTGTCTTACCCCTTTACCTCTGGCCACAGGGTTTTGGGAAGAAGTGTTTGAATTACTTCTAAATTCCCTTTAAAAACGCACATGGATTCACAAAAATGCAACCGGACTAATAACTCAGGAAGGGACAATCAGTGGAGTCATCATATCTTTTGCACACTCAGCTTACATTAATTTAGCTATATGTCCCAGACAGAGTGAGAAGAAGAGAGAGACTGGGGAGGTAGTGGCAGTGGACTCTACTTGGAATTCCACCTATTAAGCATATGCCCCGAAAGGAGGCTAAAAGGAGTCTATTCTTTTCTGTTTGGTTCAGTTCCCATTATGTGTCATCTTAAAATGCTGTGTGTGATCCACAATATTGATTGTTCAAACAACGTTATTCTCAGGCACAAGTCAGCCATGTCTTCTGGCTTCTAATGCTAGAGAAGACCCTGATTGTGTTTGACTCATAGAGAGGTAGTATGTTCATCTCCATGAAGCCTTACTTGGAGAATTTTCAAGGGTCATTTGGACTGTACCAGTTTTTTTTACTGTTTTGCTGACTTTAGGACCATACCTGGTATTATACCAACCTTCCCTGAACTGATGGGTGGTCAGGATTCTTAACCATCTCTGAAAATGATAACGTGGTGTTTACATGTTTTCTGTATGGAGTGAAAGCTCTGAAATTAATTAATAAATTAATTAATTAATTTCTAGTGAGCTAGAAATTAACAGAGGGGCCACAGCTGAACCTTTCCATGCTTATTTACTAATGGGTTGTGCTGTTTTGTTTTTAGGCAAGGTGACCACAACACTGTTCTTTCAAATTAACTTCCTCTGTCTTAGTGTGGAAATTTTTCCCAGATTCTTGCAAATGCTTGATCGCTTCCCCTTGATTTCCAGAATTGTCATAGCTTTTTGCATTTTTGTGAATCCCTGTGCATTTTCAAAGGGAATTTAGAAGTAAGCATATTGGGTACTATTAGCTGAATCTTTTCTAAAATGGGAAGTTTTTTTTTTTTTGGCTGCGTCGGTTCTTAGTTGCGGCACTTGGGATCTTCCGTTGTGGTGCGCTGGCTTCTTTCTTGTTGTGGTGTGCAGGTTTTTCTCTTCTCTAGTTGTGGCACACAGGCTCCAGGGCGCATGGGCTCTGTAGTTCTGGTGCGCGGGCTTAGTTGCCCCATGGCATATGGGATCTTAGTTCCCTGACCAGGGGTCGAACCCATGTCTCCCTGCATTGCAAGGCAGATTCTTTACCACTGGACCACCAAGGAAGTCCCAGGAAGTTTCTTGAAACGCTTTTAACACAGTGCCTCCATTGGAAGAGCATTTTCTTTTAATGTACATTCAAATGTGAAGATTACTATTATGTTATGACAAATGGTTTTCTACTCTAATACTGATTATTTCCATATACATTTTGATGCCGAAAATTACTACCCATTTTCACCATCATCCTTGTTTCCGAAAATTACTACCCATTTTCACCATCATAATTTCCGTGCTTTTCCAAATTCTCACCTTTTTTTGAGGTCCTAATATAGTATTATTTAAGCAAGTAGGTAGCTGATGCCTTTTGGTTATGGTGTTAAAACTCAGAACTTCATGTCTCATAAGAAACTAATCTTGGGAAGGTATACCATTTAAAATAATTCCATTAAGTATTTTGGTGCTTAGAATTTTTGTCTTACCATACTTTTTATCTTTAGGAAATTACAAGTCACACTGCCTCCTCCTAATAAGACTCTGTATATGTCAATTAAAACCATGCAGAAAGTTGTTTTGTCAAAACAGAGTACTATGGAAAGGCAGCATTAAATTAATTCTTATCTCTCCTGACGACTCTCTTCGTAGCAAGTTATTTTACTTTTAATGTTCTATCTTTTTTAAAGTGAGAAATTATTAATATTTGATGAGACGTAAATATTAAAACAAGTTTCTCCCTTAAGGAGAATATTGTCAAATGTTTCCTCTACCTTTCTCCTGGGAAACAGAAAAAGTATATACATGGAATGAAAAGAATATTGCCTAAAGGTGTTGTTTCTGATTTTCAATGTTCTAGCGTTTCTGAGCAGTTTAGCAAAAAAAAAAAAAAAAAAAAAAAAAAAAGCTTTTTGTTGTTTTCCTAACAGTAAATAAATGATGAATTTTGGAAATAATAATGACTGCAGGAAGATTGTCCTGCCTGTTAGTGAGCTTTTCTTCAACCTGCTTACTGTTTTAAAACTAGTAACATAATTGGGGCCAAACTGGTGAAATGAGTCCTATATATTATCCTCCTATAAAGGACCCAGATACAATAAATTTAGTAGCTCATTTATTTTCCTTGTTATTAATAGGAAAAGAATATATTGGAATGAGCTATCATAAATACAGATTAACAAGATAGCCAAGTTGGTAATATAACACAGATGAAAACTCTCATTTACCAGACTGACAGAAAATTGAGAAAACAACAAAGTAATGCTTTCAACATGCTGAGGGAAAATATTTGTCAATCTGAAGCTGACATTAAACAATGATCTTAGGAGCACATTAAAGACATTCTCAGATACATAAACTTTTAAAGAGTTTCTATCCACAGTTCCTCCCCAGAAAACTGTTACAGGATATATTCCAGCAGGAAGAGAAGTAATCTCTCGAGAAGGGAACACAGTAAACTTATTAAAGAAGTCAGTAAATAATTTGAATAGCTATTGTTTGTAAAACAATGTCAGATTTATGTTTATGTGTTTAATTAAAAAGGTAAAAGAATATTTTGAAAAACAAAAATAGGGACTTCCCTGGTGTTCCAGTGGTTAAAACTCCGCGCTTCCAATGCAAGGGGCCTGGTTTCCATCCGTGGTCACGGAACTAGATCCCACGTGTCACAACAAAGATCCCGCGTGCCACAAGTAAGATCTGGAGCAGCCAAATAAAAAAGTAAATAAATAAGTAAATAAATAAATTTTTTTTTTTAAAAAAGAAAAATAAATATAAGGGATAGGGTCTTCAACGGGTTTGATGCACTGGAGTGTAAGCATGTTTATCAGGGGAAAGAAATATGGAATAAATTTAGGTGTTGTTTGTCATATGCAGAATTTCTGAAATGGTCCCCCAAAATGTCCCTCCTTAATCCCAGGAAGCTGTGAAAATGCTGAGTTATCACTCCTGTGATTGTGTTATGTTTATCATAGTGTTGACCTTAAGGTAAGGAGATTATCTAGGTTGGGCCTGATCCAATCACATGGGTCCTTAAATTCAGAGAGCTTTCTCTGGTCGGCAAGTAGAAGTGAAAGTCAGAGGGAGTAGAAGCACAAGGTGGGATTCAGTGTGTTGTTGCTGGTTTAAAGAAGTAGGAGTCCATACGAAAAGGAATTGAGGCAACTTCCTGGAGCTGTGAGAAGCCCTTACTGACAGCCAGCAAGGAAATGGGGACCTCAGTTCCACAACTGCAAGGAGCTGAAATTGGTCAACAATTTGAATGGGCTTGGAAGCAGATTCTTTCCTAGGACCACCAAACAAGAGCCCAGCCTCGTCAACATCTTGATATTGGCTTGTGAGACCCAAAACAGAGAACCCAGTTGGGTCATGCCAGACTTCTGACCTACAGAAATGGGAGCTACTATGTTGCATTGTCATTACATTTGTGGTAATTTGTTACTCAGCATAGAAAATTAATGTGTTGTTAGAAACTTTCATAGTTATAAGTATGCTTGTTAAAAATTAAGGAAATCTGGGGCTTCCCTGGTGGCGCAGTGGTTGAGAGTCCGCCTGCTGATGCAGGGGACATGGGTTCATGCCCCGGTCTGGGAAGATCCCACATGCTGTGGAGCGGCTGGGCCCGTGAGCCATGGCCACTGAGCCTGTGCGTCTGGAGCCTGTGCTCCGCAACGGGAGAGGCCGCAATGGTGAGAGCCCCGCATACCGCAAAAAAAAAAAAAAAAAAAAAAAAAAAAAAAATTAAGGAAATCAATGAAAAGGAAAGAAAATCTATAGCCTCCAAACTAGCTGAAGACAGATGGAATGTAGTGAATTTTATCAACCCAACAAAAGTCAGGAAGGAGGAAAAATTCATAAAGCAAACTTAGGAGATACAGAAATAAATAGAACTACAATAGTATTGATAGCAGGAGAATTTAAGTAATAGAACTACAGTAGTATTGATAGTAGGAGAATTTAAGTAAATTCTCTTAGCCATAACAGATTAAATCGATAAAAATTAAATAAGGATATTAAAAGCTAAGTAATGTGTTTAATAAGTTATATCTAATTTATTTATATCAAACCTGTATTTTCAAAACAAAAAATACACACTCTTTTCATACGCTCATCTAATAAAAATTAAAACAATACATACAACATTATCTGATTATTATGTATTTAATCTAGAAATTAATAACAGAAGCAGAACATCAAGTACCCTGACCAGTTGGATTTAAACAAAATAAAGCTAAACAATCAAATAAAAAACTCCTCAGGACTTCCCTGGCAGTCCAGTGGTTAGGACTCTGTGCTTCCACTATAGGGGGTGTGGGTTCGATCCCTGGTTGGGGAACTGATATCCTGTGTGCCACATGGCAGGACCAAAACAAACAAACAAACAAAACTCCTTTTGAATCAACTCTTAGATCAAAGGAAATACAAATCAAATTACAGAATACCTAGGAAATATTATTATTATACAATATATACTTTTATTTCTAAGATATTCATTTGTGAATATAAATATTAAATATTACTATAAATATTGAATGCTACATATTATCTTCTGAATAGTTCTTTAGCTCTGTATATATATTTCTTAGTTATTCATCTTAAATTTTTAAAATTTCATATATACTATATATATTTCATATATTATATATTGTATTTTATCTATAATATATGTTATATTCATATACAACAATATGTTATACATATAAAATATATATAGTTGAAGAATATTCAGAGGATAAGTCATAGCATTAAATATTTATTTTAATAAAAAAGAAGAATAAAAATCAGTGAATTAAGACTACTGGAAGCTATAAGAAAAAACTATAAATGTAAAGAGAGTAGAAATAGGAACTTAATGATAAAAAATGGAAGCAGTAAATGAGAAAACAGAAAATAATGATATAATAAATTAAACCAAAGAGTAGCTCTTGTAGGGGAAATAAAATAGACACACTTTGACTAACTTAATAAGAAAAAGATGGGAAAATGCAAATAAGGAAAATAAGAGGCTTTTCTAAAACACAGATCTCAGAGGTGGAGTCAAGATGGTGGTGTGGGAAGAGGTGGAGTTAGCCTCTCACCACAACTAGGGCACCTCCCAGCCGCTGGTGGAAGACTCTGATGCCCAAGGAAACGGGAGGAACCCTAAAGTGAACCAATAGGACATAGTGGGACAGAAGGGGGAGGAGATGTGGAGGCCAGACAGAATTGGTGCCCCTGAGGCTGGGGAGATCAGGAGAAGAAGGCAGGAGGGGCTCTCTGGGAAGAGCAGGAGAGGAGCAGAGGGCAATTGCCCTGCCCACTCGGCCCCGGGAGCCCGCTAAACTCCCAGGCTGGTCCCCTGCCCTCCAAGGGCTCCCCCTGCTCCCCGCCAGCTGCACTGGTCTTGGGGGTATAGGAGGGAGGCTGGGGAGATAGAGAGAGGCAGGCGGGAGGGGCCCTCCCAGACCAGAGGAGCAGGAGAGGAGAGGAGAGAGTTTGCCCCACCCACTCGAGGGCAGGAAGGCTGTTGGGCTTCCAGGTGAGGTCCCCTGCCTTCTGAGACCAGGGGTGGGGGGCACGTCGGGGCCCCTTCTGTTCCTTAAGCCTAAGCTCCACCCCCCCACAGCCCCCAGGGCCTTTTCCAACCCTGTGGGTCCTGAGCATTGGCCCTGTCCACCAGCCAAAACTTGTTTAGGCCCCGCCCACCACAGCCAAGGCCTTCCTCCCCACCCACTTTTTTTTTTTTCTTTTTCCTCCTCCTCTTTTTTACTATTGTGGTACTGATGTACCTTCTGGATGTTGATTCATTTATATTTTTATTTTTGTATTCTTTCTAACATATCCATTAGTTTCCTAGTCTAATTTTATTTTTAACTTTGTTATTTTTCTCTCTCGTTTTTTTTACCATCCCACGTGACTTGTGAAATCTTGGTTTATGAGACTGGGGTTGGGCCAAAGCTCCTGCGGTGGGAGCTCTGAGTCTGAATGACTGGACTAACAGAGAACCTCAGACCCCAGGGAATATTCAAGGGAGTGGGTCTCACGGAGTTCCTCATCTCAGTGCCAAGACCCAGCTCTACCCAATAACCTACAAACTCCAGTGTTAGAAGCCTCAGACCAAACAACCAGTAAGACAGGAACACAATCACACTCATTTAAAAAAAACAAAAAAAAGAGATGGCAGAAAATTATGTCACAGATGAAGGAGCAAGGTATAAACCTACAAGACCAAATAAATGAAGAGGAAATAGGCAATCTACCTGAAAAAGAATTCAGAGTAATGATAGTAATGCTGATCCAGAATCTCGGAAATAGAATGGAGGCATGGATTGAGAAAATACGAGTAATGTTTAAGAAAGATCTAGAAGAACTAAAGAACAAACAAACAGAGATGAACAACACAATAATTGAATTGAAAAATAAACTAGAAGGAACAAATAATAGAATAACTGAGGCAGAGGAACAAGTAAGTGAGCTGGAAGACAAAATGGTAGAAATAACTGCCAAGGAGGATAATAAAGAAAAAAGAGTGAAAAGAATTGAAGACAATCTCAGAGACCTCTGGGACAACAGTAAACACCCCAATAAATTATAGGGGTCCCAGAAGAAGAAGAGAAAAAGAAAGGGTTTGAGAAACCCTAACATGGGAAAGGAAATATTCACCCAAGTCCAGGAAGCACAGAGAGTCCCATACAGCATAAACCCTAGGAAAAACACACCAAGACACATATTAATCAAACTACCAAAAATTAAATTCAAAGACAAAATATTAAAAGCAGCAAGGGGTTTACAAAAAAAAAAAAAAAAAAAGCAGCAAGGGAAAAACAAAAAATAATGTACAAAGGAATCCCCATAAGGTTATCAGCTGATTTTTCAGCAGAAACTCTGGAGACCAGAAGGGACTGGCAGGATACACTTAAAGTGATGAAAGAGAAAAACCTACAACCAAGATTACTCTACCCAGCAAGGATCTCATTCAGATTCGATGGAGAACTCAAAAGCTTTTCAGACAAGCAAAAGGTAAGACAGTTCAGCACCACCAAACCAGCTTTACAACAAATGCTAAAGAAACTTCTATAGGTGGGAAACACAGGAGAAGAAAAAGACGCACAAAAATGAACTCAAAACAATTAAGAAAATGGTAATAGGAAAATACATATCAATAATTACCTTAAATGTGAATGGATTAAATGCTCCCACCAAAAGACACAGGCTTGCTGAATGGATACAAAAACAAAACCCATAAATAAGCTGTCTACAAGAGACCCACTTCACACCTAGGGACACATACAGATTGAAAGTGAAGGGATGGAAAAAGGTATTGCATGCAAATGGAAATCAAAAGATAGCTGGAGTAGCAATACTCGTATCAGATAAAATAGACTTTAAAGTAAATACTCTTACAAGAGGTAAGAAGGGACACTCCATAATGATCAAAGGATCAATCCAAGAAGAAGATATAACAATTATAAATGTTTGTGCATCCAATATAAAAAAACCTCAATACATAAGGCAAATGCTAACATCCATGAAATGAGAAATTGACAGTAACACAATGATAGTAGGGGACTTTAACACCCCACTTACACCAATGGACAGATCATCCAAACAGAAAATAAATAAGGAAACACAAGCTTTAAATGACACAATAGACCAGATAGATCTAATTGATATTTATAGACCATTCCACCCAAAAGTGGCAGAATACACTTTCTTCTCAAGTGCACATGGAGCATTCTCCAGGATAGATAACATCTTGGGTCACAAATCAAGTGTCAGAAAATTTAAGAAAATTGAAATCGTATCAAGCATCTTTTCTAACCACAATGCTATGAGATTGGAAATCAATTACAGGAAAAACTGTAAAAATACCACAGATACATGGAGGCTAAACAGTGCACTACTAAATAACGAAGAGATCACTGAAGAAATCAAAGAAGAAATAAAAAAATACATAGAAACAAATGGCAGTGAAAACACGATGACCCAAAACCTGTGATATGCAGCAAAAGCAGTTCTAAGAGGGAAGTTTATAGCAATGCAATCTCACCTCAAAAACAAGAAAAATCTCAAATAAACAATCTAACTCTACACTTAAAACAACTAGAGAAAGAAGAACAAAGAAACCCCAAAGTCAGTAGAAGGAAAGAAATCATAAAGATCAGAGCAGAAATAGAAGTGAAGAAAAAATAGCAAAGGTTAATAAAACTAAAAGCTGGTTCTTTGAGAAGATAAACAAAGTTGATAAACCATCAGCCAGACCCATCAAAAAAAAAAAGGGAGAAGACGCAAATCAATAAAATTAGAAATGAAAAAGGAGAAATCACAACTGACACTGCAGAAATACAAAGGATTATAAGAGACTACTACAAACAACTATATGCCAATAAAATGGACAAATAGTTGGAAAGGTACAATTTTCCAAGACTGAACCAGGAAGAATTAGAAAATATAAACAGACCTATCAAAAGTAATGAAATTGAAACCGTAATTTAAAATTTTCCAACAAACGAAAGTCCGGGACCAGATGGCTTCCCAGGCAAATTCTATCAAACATTTAGAGAAGAGCTAACACTGATCCTTCTCAAACTCTTCCAAAAAATTGCAGAGGGAGGAACACTCCCAAATTCATTCTGCGAAGCCACCATCAGATACCAAAACCAGAAAAAGATATCAGAAAAAAAGAAAATTATAGACCAATGTCACTGATGAATATAGATGCAAAAATCCTGAACAAAATACTAGCAAACAGAATCCAACAGCACATTAAAAGTATCATATACCATGATCAGGTGGGATTTATCCCAGGGATGCAAGGATTCTTCAATATATGCAAATCAAACAATGTGATACACCATATTAACAAATTAAGGAATAAAAACCATATGATCATCTCAATAGATGCAGAAAAAGCTTTTGACAAAATTCTACACCCATTTATGATAAAAACTCTCCAGAAAATGGGCATAGAGGGAACCTACCTCAACATAATAAAGGCCATATATGACAAACCCACAGCAAACATCATCCTCAATGGTGAAAAACTGAAAGCATTTCCACTAAGATCAGGAACAAAAGAAGGATGTCCACTCTCACCACTCTTATTCAACATAGTTTTGGAAGTCTTAGCTATAGCAATCAGAGAAGAAAAAGAAATAAAAGGAATACAAATTGGAAAAGAAGAAGTAAAACTGTCATTGTTTGCCGATGACATGATACTATACATAGAAAACCCTAAAGATGCCACCAGAAAACTACTAGAACTAATCAATGAATTTGGTAAGGTTGCAGGATACAAAATTAATGCACAGAAATCTCTGACATTCCTATACACCATCCACAAAATATCAGAAAGGGAAATTAAGGAAACATTCCCGTTTTCCATTGCAACAAAAAGAATAAAATACATAGGAATAAACCTGCCTAAGGAGGCAAAAGACTTATACTCAGAATACTGTAAAACAGTGAGGAAAGAAATCAAGGATGACGTAAACAGATGGAGAAATATACCATGTTCTTGGATTGGAAGAATCAACACTGTGAAAATGACTGTACTACCCAAAGCAATCCACAGATTCAATGCAATCCCTATCAGGCTACCAATGGCATTCTTCACAGAATTAGAACAAAAAATTTTACAATTCATATGGAAACACAAAGGACCCCATATAGCCAAAGCAATCTTGAGAAAGAAAAACCGTGCTGGAGGAATCAGGCTCCCTGACTTCAAACTATATCACAAAGCTACAGTAATCAAGACAGTATGGTACTTTGTACTAGCGCAGAAACAGAATTATAGATCAGTGGTACAAGATAGAGTGTCCAGAGATAAACGTACTCACATATGGGCACATAATTTATAAGACAGCCTCTTCAATAAGTGGTGCTGGGAAAACTGGACAGCTACATGGCAAAGAATGAAATTAGCACACTACCAAACACCATACACAAAAATAAACTCCTAATGGATTAAAGACTTCAATGTAAGACCAGACACTATAAAACCCTTAGACGAAAACGTAGGAAAAACACTCTTTGACATAAACCACTGCAAGATCTTTTTTGACCCACCTCCTAGTGTAACGGAAATAAAAACAAAAGTAAACAAATGGGAGTTAATTAAATGTAAAAACTTTTGCACAGCAAAGGAAACCATAAACAAGACAAAAAGGTGACCATCAGAATGAGAGAATATATTTGCAAATGAAACAACAGATAAAGAATTAATCTCTAAAATATACAAATAGCTCATGGAGCTCGATATCAAGGAAACAAAGAATCCAGTTAAAAAATGGGCAGAAGACCTAAATAGGCATTTCTCCAAGGAGGACATACAGATATGGCCAAGAGGCACATGAAAAGATGCTCAACATCACGAATTATTAGAGAAATTCAAATCAAAACTACAGTGAGGTATCACCTCACACCGGTCAGGATGGCCATTATCAAAAAAATCTAGAAACAATAAATGCTGGAAAGGGTGTGGTGAAAAGGGAGCCCTCCTATGCTGTTGGTGGGAATGTAAATTGATACAACCACTATGGAAAACAGTATGGAGGTTCCTTAAAAAACTAAAAATAAAACTACCATATGACCCAGCAATCCCACTACTGGGCATATACCCTGAGAAAACCATAAAAAGAGACACGTACCACAATGTACATTGTGACACTATTTACAATAGTCAGGATATGGAACCAACCTAAGTGTCCATCAACAGATGAATGGATCAAGAAGATGTGGCACATATATACCATGGAATATCACTCAGCCATAAAAAGAAACAAAATTGAGTTATTTGTATTGAGATGATGGACCTAGAGTCTGTCATACGGAGTGAAGCAAGTCAGAAAGAGGAAAAACAAATACCGTATGCTAACGCATGTATATGGAATCTAAAAAAAAAAAAAGGTACTGATGAACCTAGTTGCAGGACAGTAGGTAGACATAGAGAATGGTCTTGAGGACATGGGGTGGGAGGGCAATGCTGGGGCGATGTGAGAGTAGCATCAACATATATATACTACTGAATGTAAAATAGTTGGCTGGTGAGAAGCAGCAGCACAGCACAGGGAGATCGGCTTGGTACTTTGTGATGACCTAGAGCGGTGGAATAGGGAGGCTGAGAGGGAGGCTCAAGAGGGAGGGGATATGGGGACACGTGTATACATATGGCTGATTTGCTTTGTTCTGCAAGAGAAACTAACACAGTATTGTGAAGCAATTACACTCCAATAAAGATCTATTAAAAAAAAAGAAAAAAAAGTAATGCAGATATTTAGGAAACCAAAAGAATCATAAGAAACCACTTCTTTTGATTTCTTAAATATTTAAAGTTTTTCACCCCTGTATAAGTGTTTGAAAACCTGGATAAATTTGATAATATTAAGGAAAATAAAATTTAGCAAAATTAACTCCAGAGGAAAGAGCAAATATAAAGATACAAATTACCATAGAATAAATAGAGTTATCAAAGAGCCACTGCCCATATAGCAGAAGGCTCAGATGTTTCACAGAGGGATTACATATTAATATTTAAAGAGATTTATCCAATGCTGTTTAGAGTAGAAAAACATTTTAGTGTAGAAAAAAGTAGGAAAGATTCTATATTGTTTTATAAGTTGAGAAGTATTTGGGTACCAAAACCCAAAATAGATTACATGGGCAAGTGCCACACGCACACACACAGAGCTGGCTATTATTTTTTAATCATGAATAAGTATTGGATTTTGACAAATGGTTTTTCTGCATCTATTAAAATGATCATATGTTTTTCCTTTTTTGTTGTTCATATGGGGAGTTACATTGATTATCATTTAAATTTTAAACCAGCATTGCAAACTTAGGGATAAAATCCTGAGGTTATGATGTATTTTCCTTTTTATATATTGTTGGATTGGATTTGCTATCATTTTGTTTAGAAATTTTGTATCTATGTTCATGAGAGATATTGGTCTGTAGCATCATTTTTATTTTTTATTGAAGTATAATTGGCTAACAAAATTATATTAGTATCAGATGTACAGTACAGTGGTTCAGTATTTTTATACATTGCCAAATAATCACCACCATGAGTATAGTTATCATCTTTCACTACACAAAGTTACTCCAATATCACTGACTATATTTCCTATGCTGTATATTACATCTCCATGACTTCTGTATTTTATAACTGAAAGTTTTGTACCTCTTAATTCCCTTCCCCTATTTTGTCCATCTCCCCACCCACCTCCCCTCTGGCAACCAATAGTTTATTCTCCTTATCTGTGAGTCCATTTCTGTTTTGTTGTGTTGTTCTTTTGTGTTGTTTTTTAAATTCCACATATAAGTAAAATTATATGGTATTTGTCTTTCTCTGTCCGACTTATTTCACTTAGCATGATGCCCTCTAGTTCTATCCATGTTCTTGCAAATAGCAAGATTTCATTCTTTTTTATAGCTGAATAATATATCACTATATATATATATATATATATATATATATCTCACAACTCCTGTTTCCATTTTCTGTTGATGGGTACCTAGGTTCCTTCCATATGTTGGCTATTGTAAATAATGCTGCAATGAACATAGGGGGTGCATATATGTTTTCAAATCAGTGTTTTCTTTTTCTTTGGATAAATACCCCGGAGTAGAATGGCTGGATTATACGGTATTTCTATTTTTAATTTTTAAAGTAACCTCCTTATTGTTTTTCATAATACCAATTTACATTCCCACCAACCGTGCATGAGGGTTCCCTTTTCTCCACATCCTTGTCAGTGCTTATTTGTTGTCTTTTTGATGATAACCATTCTGACAGGTGTGAGGTGAGATCTCATTGTGATTTTGATTTGCATTTCCCTGATGATTAGTGATGTCGAGCATCTTCATCTTCCTGTTGGCCATCTGTATATCTTCTTTGGAAAAATGTCTATTCAGGTGCTCTGCCCATTTTTTTTTTGTGGTATGCAGGCCTCTCAGTGCTGTGGCCTTTCCCCTTGCGGAGCACAGGCTCCGGACGCGCAGGCTCAGCGGCCATGGCTCACGGACCCAGCCGCTCCGCGGCATGTGGGATCCTCCCAGACCGGGGCACGAACCCGTGTCCCCTGCATCAGCAGGCGGACTCTCAACCACTGCGCCACCAGGGAAGCCCTGTGCCCATTTTTCTGATGCTGACTTGTATGAGTTCTTAAGTATTTTGGATATTAACCTCTTATCAGACATATCATTTACAAATATATTCTCCCATTCAGGAGGTTGACTTTTCATTTTGTTGACGGTTTCCTTCCCTGTGCAAAAGCTTTTTAGTTTGGTGTAGTCCTATTTATTTATTTTTACTTTTGTTGTCCTTGCCTGAGCAGACAGCTCCAAAAAATTATTGCTCAGACCAACGCCAACTAGTGTACTTACTGCCTGTTTTCTTCTAGGAGTTTTACGATTTCAGGTCTTGGCTTCCTTTCGTTTAATGTCTTTTTCTGGATTTGACATCAGGGTATTGCTGGGCTCATAGAATGAATTAGGAAATACTCTTTCCTTGTCAATTTTCTGAAAGAGTTTGTACAGAGTTGATATTATTTCTCCCTTAAATATTTGGTAGAATTCATAAGAGAAGCCATCTGGGCCTGGAGTTTTCTTTGAGGAAATGTTTTAACTGCAAATTCAATTTCAGGTATAGGTCTATTCGTTACCTATTTCTTCTTGGATGAGCTTTGATAGTTCATGTCTTTAAAGAGATTTGTCCGTCTTGTCTAAGTTGTTGAGTTTGTTGGCATAAAATTGTTCATAATATTCCCTGACTATCCTTTTAATATCTGTGGAATTTTTAGTGATTACACTTTTATTCCTGATATTCTTAATTTGCATTTTCTCTCTTTTTTCCTGATGACTCTGGCTAGAAGTTTATCAATTATATTGATCTTCTCAAAGAATCATTGTATTCGTTGCTGCATTACCAATGAGCACAAATGTAGTGGTCTAAAGCAATACAAATTTAGTATCTTGTCGTTTCTTTGGGTCAGGAGTCTGGCCAGAGTGTAGTTGAGTCATCTGCTCAGGGCCTCGCGAGGCTGAAATCAAGGACTCCAATCTCTTCTGAGGCTTTGGGATCCTCCTCCAAGCTCACTAGTTGACAGCAGAATTCATTTCCTTGTGACTGTATGGCTGAGGTCCTCCTTTTCTCGCTTGTTGTTAGCCAGAAACTGCTCTCAGCTCCTAGAGGCCTTCCTCAGAATCTTGCCATATGGCCTCTTCCTTTCCCAACATGCTATCTTACTTCTTGAACCAGCATGGGAGCACCTACTACTGCTTCTTATCCCTTAAGTATTACCTTAAGGGATTATTGCTTTCCTTTTGATTAATTCAAAGTTGACTGATTAAGGACCTTAATTATACTTGCAAAATCTCTCTTGCTCTATAGTGTAACATAATCACAGGAGAGATATTCTGTCATAGTCACACGTCTTTCCTACACTCAAGGAGAGAGGATTATGGCAAGATTCTGAGGTGGGATAGACTAGGAGACTGAATGTTGGTGGGCCATTTTAGGATTCTCCCTACCACAGCCAAATTTTGTTTTCATTGATTTTCTCTATGATGTTTTCCTCTTATCTATTTCATGTTTCTCTAGTTTTTCCTTTCATATTGTTTCTTTTATTTAGCTTACTTTGAGTAAATAAGCTTTTACTTTGGTCTTCACAAATTAGATAAGTAGGTCGTCAATTTGAGACCTTTCTTTTCTCACATAGGCGTTTAATGCTCTAAGGTTACCCCCATGTACTTCTTTAGTGGTATCCCACAAATATGTGTTGTACTTTCACTTTCTTATAGTTCAAAATATACTTTATAATTCTTCCTTTGATTCCTTCAAAGTAAATAACCCATGTGTTATTTACAACTATGTTGCTTAATTTCCAAGTACTTGAGGATTTTCCATAAATCTATTACTGATTTCGAATTTAATTCTATTTTGGTTCTGGAATATACTTTGAATGATTTAAATTCTTTTAAGTGTATTGAATTGAATCCTTTTTATAGACCAGGAGAGGATTAATATTGGTAAATATTGTGTGTGTAGTTGGAAAGAATGTGCGTCTATTGTTGTTGGGGGTGCTGTTCTATAAATGCCAATCAGGTTAAGGTGATCGATAGTGTTGTTGAAATCTGCATCCTCACTGATTTTCTGTCTAGTTGTTCTACCAGTTATTGAGAAAGAGATATTGTAATCTCTTGCTATGATTGTGGATCTGTTTATCCTTGCAATTCTATCAGTTTTTGCTTTGTGTATTTTGAAAGGAGAGGGATCTCTCCCCTTATTTTCTTTGTTTCTTTAAAAATTAATTAAATTAATTAATTTATTTTTGGCTGCGTTGGGTCTTTGTTGCTGTGCGCGGACTTTCTCTAGTTGCGGCGAGCGCGGGCTACTCTTCATTGTGGTGCCTGGGCTTCTCACTGCGGTGGTTTCTCTTGTTGCAGAGCACAGGCTCTAGGTGCATGGGCTCCAGTAGTTGTGGCATGTGGGCTCAGTAGTTGTGGCTTGAGGGCTCTAGAGCACAGGCTCAGTAGTTGTGGCTCACGGGCTTAGTTGCTCTGCGGCATGTGGGATCTTCCTGAACCAGGGCTCAAACCCGTGTCCCCTGCATTGGCAGGCAGATTCTTAACCACTGTGCCACCAGGGAGGCCCACTTTGTGTATTTTGAACCTCTATTATTTTTACCTGAGAAGAACTGTTTAGAACAACATTTCCATTTGAAATATATTTTCTAGTTTCAGTGCCTAATTTTTTCCTGTTCTTTTTATTTTCTACAGAAAAGAGCAGACTGTGTAAAAAGGAGTTTGTAATGCAGATGGAGAATGATCTCTTTTCATTCTTTGTATACGTAAAACAAATGCATAACAACATGTTGAGTCAGTAAAGGAGATTAAAACATGACCTTATATAGGAGAGTGTGGTGTCACAAAATTCAAAAACAAGGCATATTTCAAGGAGGGAATTGTCAAATGTTTTATGCTACAGAAAGCTCATGAATAGGACTGTAAATATCCTTTGGGTTTAGAGTTAGGCAGATCACTGCTGACCTGTGTGAAAGCTAACTTGGTAAAGTAATGAGGGTGGGTGGAACCCAGGGTGGATTCTCCCAAGGAGTGGATGAAGGGGAGAAATGTTGACGGCTTACATACATGGTTTCTGGGAGGAGTCAGATATTTTGTGCAAAGTACCTGGCAGAATGACTAGAATATAATAGGTCCTTAATAAACGCTGGCTAGTATTACTACTATCATCATTACCATCATTATTTTAGTTAGGAGCTTTCAGCCATCATATAGTGATTAATTGGAAGAAAGACAGGAAGTGTAATAAAACAATAATAATAATAATAAATATTCAGGGCTTCCCTCGTGGCACAGTGGTTAAGAATCTGCCTGCCAATGCAGGGGACACGGGTTCGAGCCCTGGTCTGGGAGGATCCCACATGCCGCGGAGCAACTAAGCCCATGCACGCTACTGAGCCTGCACTCTAGAGCCCGTGAGCCACAACTGCTGAAGCCCACGTGCCTGGAGCCCGTGCTCTGCAACAAGAGAAGCCACAGCAATGAGAAGCCCGTGCACTGTAACGAAGAGTAGCCCCGACTCACCACAACTAGAGAAAGCCTGCGTGCAGCAATGAAGACCCAGTGCAGCCATAAGTAAATAAATTTTTTTTAAATAAATATTCATAGCTGACCTTTATTAAGCACTTATATTGCCGGAGTTATTCTACATTTTTAATATGTATTAACTCTTAAACTCCTCAAACATGATGTAAGTAGTGAAACAGAGTGGGGCCCTGTGGGGCTCCCAGGCACTGAAACCGAGTGGAGCCTGGGCACAGAGGCCTCCTTTTGTCCCCCATTTCTTATAGGCAAGACTCCAGCCTCCATGACCTTCCCTGAGTTCCAAAGGGCGGATTTGAACAGTTGCTAATCAAGGCCAGGAGCAGCCAAGAAACCACCTGAGGCGAGATTAAAGGGGCCAGAGAAGCTCATCAAGATTAAGACCACCTGAGAGATGAAGGGAGTGGAAGCCCTGCTCACACCCTAATCTTGTCAGAGACCCCACCTTTGAACTACTGCTACAAAACCCTTCATCACATCCTCTGGGGTTTCTGTTTTTGTGCCAGTACCATACTGTCTTGATTACTGTAGCTTTGTAGTACAGTGTGATGTCAGGGAGTCTGACTCCTCCAGCTCCATTTTTTTCCCTCAGGATTGCTTTGGCTGTTTGGGGTCTTTTGTGTCTCCATACAAATTTTAAGATGTTTTGTTCTAGTTCTGTAAAAAATGCCACTGGTGATTTGATAGGAATTGCATTGAATCTGTAGATTGCTTTGGGTAATACAGTCATTTTTACAATATTCGTTCTTCCAATCCAAGAACATGGTATATCTCTCCCTCTGTTTGTGTCATCTTTGATTTCTTTCATCAGTGTCTTATAGTTTTCTGAGTACAGATCTTTTACCTCCTTTTTATTCCTAGGATAGAAAGCCCAGAGATAAACCCATGCACCTATAGTCAACTAATCTATGACAAAGGAGGCAAGATATACAATGGAGAAAAGACAGCCTCTTCAATAAGTGGTGCTGGGAAAACTGGACAGCTACATGTAAAAGAATGAAATTAGAACACTCCTTAACACCATACACAAAAATAAACTCTAAATGGATTAAAAACATACATGTAAGACCAGACAGTATAAAACTCTTAGAGGAAAACATAGGAACAACACTCTGACATATATCACAGCAAGATCTTTTTTGAATCACCTCCTAGAGTAATGGAAATAAAAACAAAAATAAACAAGTGGGACCTAATGAAACTTAAAAGCTTTCGCACAGCAAAGGAAACTATAAGCAAGATGAAAAGACAATGCTCAGAATGGAAGAAAATATTTGCAAATGAATCAACGGACAAAGGATTAATCTCCAAAATATATAAACAGCTCATGCAGCTCAATATTAGAAAAACAAACAACACAATCAAAAAATGGGCAGAAGACCTAAATAGACATTTCTCCAAAGAAGACATACAGATGGCCAAGAAGCACATGAAAAGCTGCCCAACATCACTAATCATTAGAGAAATGCAAATCAAAACTACAATGAGGTATCACCTCACACCACTCAGAATGGCCATCATCAAAAAATCCACAAACAATAAACGCTGGAGAGGGTGTGGAGAAAAGGGAACCCTCTTGCACTGTTGGTGGGAATGTCAATTGATACAGCCACTATGGAGAACAGTATGGAGGTTCCTTAAAATACTAAAAATAGAACTACCATATGACCCAGCAATCCCACTACTGGGCATATACCCAGAGAAAACCATAATTCAAAAAGACATGTGCACCCCAATGTTCATTGCAGCACTATTTACAATAGCCAGGTCATGGAAGCAACCTAAATGCCCATTGACAGATGAGTGGATAAAGAAGATGTGGTACATATGTACAGTGGAATATCATCCATAAAAAGGAACGAAATTGGGTCATTTGTATAGACATGGATGGACCTAGAGACTGTCATGTAGAGTGAAGTAAGTCAGAAAGAGAAAAATATTGTATATTAACACATATATGTGGAATCTAGAAAAATGGTACAGATGAACAGTTTGAAAGGCAGAAATAGAGATACAGATGTAGAGAACAAACGTATGGACACCAAAGGGGGAAAGCGGGGGGTGGGTGGGTGGGATAAACTGGGAGATTGGGATTGACATATATATACTAATATGTATAAAATAGATAACTAATGAAAAAATATCCTCTGGGGTTGAGACACATAGTTTTTCAAGGCAGAAGCCCAGTGTGTCTCCCTTTGCCTGGCAAAGCAATAAAGCTATCCTTTTCTACTTCACCCAAAACTCTGTCTCCAGGATTTGATTCAGCACCAGGGTACAGAGAGGCCGAGCTTTCGGTAACAGTAATAATGTATAGATGAGAAAATTGAAACATAGATAAGCTACTTGCCCGAGGTCACACACACATAGCTAATAAGAGGCTGGGAGTATGATCCTTGAAGTAGTCACATGGTGTAAAGTGTAGTAAAAACATCACCATTTTCAAGTTCTATAACTTTAACAAAGTATTTAACTCTTTAAGCCCTAGGTTCTTTACTTGTATCTTCATGATATGCATGTTATCCTCTAGTAAGTGGTTAATAAAATGTAGCTATTATAATCTCCATCATGTCTTGTAAATATTTGTAGACTTAACATTTCTTAATGTGCAGAGATACATTCTTTCCTGGATAAAAGCATAAGTATAAATTAGTCACAATTAGCATTGCATAAGAAACATGGATTACAGAACATGTTACATTTCAAAGTTTTACAGAAGACACAGAAACATCACTCAAGTGGCTATATCTTAGATAAGACCTCTAAATAGACTGAAAGAATATCCTTGGATAGCATGTGAAATTTTTTAGTGGTTCAGCAGTTTTCGGTTTCTCTTTGGGGGTTTTTTCTGAGGAGAAACATAGAATGGAATTTTGTAAATACGCTCAAGAGAATTATTGCTCAACAAGAAATTCCCAGTTTGAAATGAGGTAGACCACAGTTTACACGCAAACTAAGTATGTATTGATTTGCTTTAATTAGATAAACAAGCTGCCTAAAAATATTATTTAGTATTTGTTTTTATACTAACTTCAGTTCTTCTTTTCGTGGGAATTGGCAAAGCCCCTTGTCAGCTATAATTAAATGAAAGGTGCTCTGGTCCTGTCCAGTCCTATTTCTGTCATCACTTTAAGTCCTGCACCTTTTACTGTCCTGGTCTGCTCTGTCATGGTGTTCATCTTTATGTCACAGCTTTTTAACCGCAAATGCAGAGGATTATCTTTGTGGTCTCCTGGCCACCTCATTTATTCTTAGGGCTTCAGTGACAAGCTATATGTGAGAATTCCCCAATCTGTATCTTTATCCCAGACTCTTTCCTTAGAATCATACTTAAATATTTACCTTTATAGTTTACATCTCCATTTTGTTCTGCAGAACCCTCAAATTCCACATATCTGACACTATCATCTCTCCCTTCTATGTTTGACAGCCCCAGTGAGTGGTATCAACTGATGGCCTGTATGAGCATGATGGCCATTCCTTTAGTCCTCCCAATCCCTTATTCCTTGATGAAATTTATCACCAAGTAGTGCTGATTCTGAATCTTTGTACTTCTGCCTCGGCTGAGGCCCTCCCTGTTTTTTCATCTGGACTTTCTGTGAAGATGCATTTAACTGTCTCACAACTCGGACTCCACCAATCCAAACTCCCTTTTCCCCATTTGATTTTTATATAATGTGCTGATTACTAATCTTTCAAGAATGGAGTTTTCAACCAGCCTCAGGTGTGGTGCCTTGTGCCAGGCAGTATTACACATCAGAATGGGGTTTCCAGGGAAAGGTTGTAGTAGTGGGGAGTATTTCATGTTTATCAAAGGGTCTTGGGGCTTCCCTGGTGGCGCAGTGGTTGAGAGTCCGCCTGCCGATGCAGGGGACATGGGTTCGTGCCCCGGTCTGGGAGGATCCCACATGCCACGGAGCGGCTGGGCCCGTGAGCCATGGCCGCTGAGCCTGTGCGTCCGGAGCCTGTGCTCCGCAACGGGAGAGGCCACGACAGGGAGAGGCCAGCGTACCACAAAAACAAAACAAAACAAAAAAAGGGTCTTGAGTTAAAAAGATATTGAACCTAGAAGAAAACATTGTTAACAATCCTAGTCATGACTCCATGATTTTTTTTTCACAATGAGAAGTGTTTCTGGAGGCTCAGAGGAGAAATTATGAATATGAAGAAGATTTCCAGTTATTTGTGTATTTTCGATGGTACTATATTTTGCTTCTTCTTAAAGATTTGGCATGAGTTCCAATGTTTTTCCAGCTTTGGGTGTTAGGTTTGGACTGGATGCAGAGGTATATTTTGAGTTGGTTACAGAAGTAAGAGTTGATGGACGTTAGATTTGGAAGTATGTGTTGTGTTTTGGTTGGCTACAGAGGAAGTAGTGGGTTGGTGTCAACCGAAGAAGTGAGCTCCCCGGCCTGAGTTCCCCTGGTTGCTGACTTTCAAAACATGGGCTGACACTGACTGGTTGGCTTTTAGAGGCATGTTCACTGAAGTAAGTTGTCACTGATAAGTTAGATAGATTTAAAAACTTGTTCTGGATTTACTTGTTTCCATGACTATATTGAGTGTCATTGATTAATTGGAAGGGTTTATAATAACCACTTCTGTGGTTATCTGTTACCATGCTATAAGATGATAGTTTTTCTAGAAGTGTGGAGACATTTTATTCTCATGGATCAAAGCGTATTCGCATATTCTGTGTTTAATTGTTTATTCAATTGACTGTCTTTCCAATTACTCGGACTCTGAATTCAGGAACTATTTCTCCCTTATCGGTTTATCTTGGCATCTAGCACAATGCCTGGCATGCGGTGGTTGTTTAATAATTGTTTGTCGAGGGAATAAATGAAAACGCATACTTTCTCAGCTTGGCACTATTAATACTTTGGACCAAATAATTCTTTGTTTGGGGAGCTGTCTTTTGCATTGTAGGATGTTTGGCATCATGCCTAGAGGTCAGAAGAACTCTGTCTGCTGTGACAACGAAAGTTGTCTCCAGACGTTAGTGAAGTTCCCCTTGAGGTGCAAAATCACCTCTGACTGAAAAGCCACTGGGCTATATGATAAAATTCTTGGACTTTAAGAGATTGAAATATAGAATTAGAGATATTCATGTTCTATGTAAACTCTGATTCACTTGAATATAACAGCATCAATTGTGTTTGAAAAGATCCAAGGTTTAGTAAAATTAAAGTGAGAATAAATTTAAGATGGGCATATGATCCCATTGAACACAGTTTGGGATGTTTATTTTCACAGTGGAAACAAGCCCCTTTGTTAGATATTTACACAAAGGAAATGTGCTTATTGAGTACCTAGACCTAATATGCTGTGGTCTGCTGTGCTTTAAAACATATCTCATTTTTCACCCTCTCTTCATGCATAAATATTTAGGTAATTATCATTATCCCCATTTTAACAGATGAGAAAACTGAGGCTCAGTTGTTGTTAAAGGACTTGCCCAAGATCAAACAACTAGTAAGTGACGGGACTATGTCTCTAATACAGCTTTATCTGTCCACCAAACTTGTGCCTTTTCTGCTTCGCATCTGTAGGGGTTACGGCAGGAAATGGCAGGGAGGCAGGGGCATAGTTTCTCTGAGGAAACAATGGGTTAGATCAAAATCTGAGCGTCCCAGCAGGTATTCCAGATGAGGCTCATCTCTGGGAGGGTTCTGCATTCTATTTCTGGGAAAGAGGCAAACACCCTGTTAAATGGAATCAAGTCTCAGCTGCAACCCATCTCACACAAACCTTGAGCAGAAGGATGAAGCCCCTCCCTCCCAACTTACCCAACGCTCTAAATGGAAGCATCGCATTGCTAGAGAGCAGATACTAGAAGAAATTTGGATAGCATATCATTCAGCCTATTGACATTAAAGTTTTTAGTTATTAAATTGATTCTTTTTAGTTAAGAAATACCTAAAATAACTGGTTCTCTGGCAAGCAAAGTGGTGTGCTGTAATGTAATACAGATTTTTAAAATTTCTGTCAATTGTGATTGAAATGATGTACACCGAGGAGATAACACTGTTTGTTAACAATTTTATCCGTGAGTTTGTGATTTTTTTTCCCTGTGAGCATTGTTTTGAGAGGTTCAAAGGAGAAATGATTAATACAAAAAATCCTTCAGTTATTAGTGTATTATCCAAAGATAGAATATTTTGATTTTGCTTGAAGATCTGTCATGACTCCCAATAGCTTCCCTGGGCTTTGGAATTCTGTTTTTTCCAGTATAATTGACAGTTTTAGAAAAATTACGCACACTTCTTGCTTTGGTAGCTATTGTTCCTATGTGAGATTCAATTACAAATTGAACTAAAGGGAAACAAGTACAATATTTTATTAATAATAGATATTCTGATAAAAGTTTTAATTTGTTGAAGGTGCAGGTAAAATGCTTCAGGCTCCCCTGAAGTAAAGCATTATAAAAATATTGTCACCTAGCCTTGACGTCTCCAGGGGACATCTGCTAAGAGCACTATTTGTTTAAATAAATTACATTTACAGGGCAATGCATCAGGCTCCATTCCTGTACTTTCTATCTCACAAAATTCTTTTCTTTCTGTGTGAGAGCTTCTCTATTAAAAAGAAAATTAAACAAAAACTGTGAAGAGTAATAGGCTGTATGAATACTGGTCTGAAGACTACTAGGAATGAAGAATAGTAACACTTTATGTTTACTTAGCATTTCATAATTCACAAAGTACTTTCCACACACATTTCCACATTTTATCCTCATAACAGCCCTGGGTAGTAGGTGAGGTTTTATGCAAAGTGACGTATTTCTATGAAGAGTTATTACCAGTCTTATTTTTAATAAGCTTATTAACTGAGATTTAGAACTGACACATGGTCAGGCAGTCTGAGACTCAAGGTAAACACTTCGGACTCCCCCTTTCTATGGAGGTACTTGCAGAGGAAAAGTCTCATGTTTTGTATGTTATCATAGCAGCCAATGGTATTTATAGGATGCTGTGTACCAGACACTGTGTTAGTGCCATTGACAGATTTAGTATCTTTTGATTCTCATAATCACCCTGCAAAAGCAGACATTATTATTTCCATTTTGCAATTGTGGAAACTAAGACTCAATGACATATTTAGTGTTGTGAAACTTATAAATGATGGAGCACAATTAAACCCAGGTATAGCTGATTCTAAAACTTGTTCTTTCCATTGTTTTCTGAGTTCTCTTATCTATTATTGGCCATTAGTTTTATTGCTATTATCTTCTGCTTATTCTTCTTAACGTTTTAGCCCTTTGACATTTAACTATTTCCTATGTGTCTTTTATTTTTTATCTTACTCTTTTAATAATAATTTTTCTTTCTCTAGTTTTAATTTTTAAATTTTTGCTTTCTGTCCAAAAATGCAGGCAGGAAGCAGGGTGATGAAAGTGACAGTAACAGGAAGGCTGGAGAGGTCTGCCCCCCAGCTCCCCTTTAGATCTCCTGTTAGATACCTTAGATATCTGTACATATCCCTTTAAATATTGATGCAAAATTATTATTATTTTTAAATCCCTTATTTAGATTTTCTAGAATACCCACCGGTTTAAAAGAATTCCCAGGACAGTGAGTGCTTGCCCCTTGCAAATTGCATATTAAACTTAGTGCAGATGTGGGTTCCAGTTACAATGAATGCATAACAAACCATCTAATTTCATGGTGTAAGTTGGCAGCCGTTTAATTTTGCTCTCAGAGTCTGTGGGTCAGGGATTCAGAGAGGAAAAGTGGGCGTGGCTTATCTTTCTTCCACAATGTCTGAGATCTCAGCTGAGAAGACTCTAAGGCTGGGCACTGGAATCACAAAAGACTCACTCACTCACATAGTTGGGGTTGATGAGGCACTTCAGATGGGACCTCAGATGGAGCTCTTGGCTGTTCTATGCATGGCTTCTCCATGTGGTCTGTTGGGATTTAGAAAGCAAGTGTCTCACTTGCTTTTTGCCTTTTCTGACCTAGTGGTGGTAGAGGCCATAGACATTCTGTACTAAAAGAGGGAAAACAGGAGGCTTTTAGAAGCTTTAATTAAAAGCAACCCAACATTAAAAGAAAACCTATATTCCACTTTCCCCCTGACATTTGAAGTTCTCAACATAGTCTTTTCTGAAGCATTTAAATAAACATACAACATTATGAGAGTTCTTTATTTTGGAAGGTTTTAATAGATCTGAAGCACAGGACATACTGCGTAAAGATATACTTACTCATCCCTTGCTATTCATTTTGTTTCCCTTTCTCCTCTTTCTTCTGCTTCACCCAAACACCCTGCACCCCGTAGCTACCATTCTGATGGTAACATTCTGATTTAAGATTCAGTTTTAATAAAATGTATTTTTAATTTTTTGTAAAGCAGGGAAATGCCTTCAGAGTCCAGACATGTAACATTTATTCAAGGTACAGAACAGTAGGAAGTGAGGGAAATTGTATTTAGTTAAGTAAGTCTGTGTCTCCCTTAATATCATTCAGATTTAAATTAAAAAACCGCACTGTTCTGATCAAATGAAGCCAGTGTACAAGGGCATCAATTTCACCCCCACTGTAATATGAACTTAAAATAGAAGATCCTAAAGCTTCTGAATTTTCCCATTGCCAGAACAGCTTTTACTTCTCTCACATCCTTCTCTCCTAGTGCTTCCAGTGCTGTTTCTTAAAATTTAGCTGTACACTTATCTGGTTATAATGGTCCCCTGTGAATATTTTGGCTTCATTCCTTCTGTCTAGGTCCTTGCAATAGACAACTAATATGTACAATATAAACTATCTTATATCATGTCTCTCTATAGTCCATCTGGTATTAATCAAACATTGGAAAGTCTAATTTCTTATTGTACTGTCATTATTAAAATTTTTTTTCTCTCCCCTGTTTGTTTTTTAAAAGTCTAGTCAGGGGCTTCCCTGGTGGCGCAGTGGTTGAGAGTCCGCCTGCCGATGCAGGGGACACGGGTTCGTGCCCCGGTCCGGGAAGATCCCACATGCCGTGGAGCGGCTGGGCCCGTGAGCCATGGCCGCTGAACCTGCGCGTCCGGAGCCTGTGCTCCACAACGGGAGAGCCCACAGCAGTGAGAGGCCCGCGTACCAAAAAAAAAAAAAAAAAAAAAAGTCTAGTCAGCATTGTCTTTTAATGTCAGTCCTTTTTTCATAGTAACAGTTAGTGAATGCTCAGCTAACGTCTAATGATTACTCAGTAGGTGGATTGATTTGCTGCTACAGGATTTCAACAAAAGGTTGGCATGACTGAATGTCCTCGTCAAGTGTTGCTTATTCCTGTCCCCTTGTCTTCAAATCTGTGGATCTTGTTAGATGGCTGCCTTAACTTGGGGAAGAATTTGAAGTGGTTGTTATGAAGGAAGGGGAAGATTTTATTTTGAAATACCTATTGAAGCTTTCTTTTTTTTTAACTTTTCCTCTTGGAATTATTTCATTTACTGTGTTGCCTCCTGACTAGCTGATTTCAATTCTAGATGCCTCCTTGGCATCAATAGATGTCAACAGAGAAGTTTTTTTAAGAAATGGAGTTTTAGCTCAATCTGAGCAGCCTTCCCATTTTAGAACTCCTGGATGTCTAAAAGGTTTGAACTTTTTCATAACTTGTCTCTTGGCATCACCAATCAGTTAGCTAATTATACCTAGACTTTTATGCAAAGAGATCTTACTTGAATCCTGTTTCTAGCTGCATGGTTTCTTAATAAGACCTTAACCTCTTTGTAAAATAGGGATGCTAATACAAAACACATAATAATTTTAGAAAGACCGAGTTGTATACCAGGCACAGCAAAGTGTTTTCAATAACAGAATGTCCTTCTAGTTTCCTACTTTAAATTGGGGTCATCACTCTTCCCAACACCATATTTGGTGCATGCATCAGTCAGGATAAGTCAGGTTATGTTAAAGCAACAAACAACCTCCAAATTCTAGGGTCTTAAAACAATCAAGGTTTATTGCTTACTCATGCTACTGTCTATTACGGATAGTTGGGGCTTTACTCCATGCTCCTTATTGAGGGATCCAGCTGATGGGGGGCTCTGTCCTCTGCAGTGTCACCAGTGGCTGCAGCAGAGAGAAGGGAAGATGCAGAATCATGCACAAGGTCTTAAATAATTTTGCCGAGAGGTGATACACATCACTTTCACTGATACTTTATCAACCGGAGCTAGCCACATGGTTGGCCATGCCTGTCCTAAGAAGGCTGGGAAGTGAAAGATTGCTGTGTGCCCAGAGAAGGGAAGAGAGCCACATATATTGTGAAGCAGCACTGATGTCTATTATCAAGCATCTCTGTGTTCCCCTTTCTGAGCTCAAGAATAATATCTCCCCTTACTGGCATTCTTGAACTCTGGGTACTATAGATGTTTCGATTTGTAAATGACATAAAATGAAGCCAGGTGCATAACTCTGCTTTTTATATTCTTTCTTTTTTTAAGATTAAACAATTTATTAATATATTTTTAAAGTTTATTGTTATATATTTTAGTAAGTAGAATGGGCGTCAGGTGTTTAAAATGCCCACCATCAGCACAGGTACATTTTTTGGTGTGTTATTAACATTTGAGAGGTGCATGATATTTTAGTGGGCATTAAATCAGCACGTAAAACAGTAAGTCCCTGCCTAGTCGGGGATTTATATTCTTTCTTGAAATTACTTGAGAGAATGCAAGGTGGATGGTTGGCACTTGTCTATGCAGATAGTCTCCTAGATATTTGGGTTGGGTACTCATAACAAGTGCTTCTTTCAGAGGGAAAGAGGGGCTAGAGAGTAAGAAATTCAAAATAGTGTCATTAAAAATATCTATTTTTTAAATCACAAAAATAATACATTGAAGAGACATAGGCAAATACCTCAGTATATGTAAACTGGCACCTTACATGGCTCATTCTACGCATGAGATTCTCTTCCCATGCATAGAAGCTCAGTCTATCAGTCAAAATTAGTTACATAGAAATTCTAATTTTTCCTCTATAACTTAAAGAATAAAGGGCCTAATTCAAACTCTATAAGAACATTTCCCCTCCCAAATTATCACTTACTCAGATACTCTTGAAACTTTTATTCAACAAGCCCTCAAGCTGTGCCCATGAAAACTTTCTTCTCTCTCTTTTGTCTACACCCCATTATCATTATGTACATCATCTAAACCTGTACGGAATCTTATTCTTTAAAGTTTCCTTTCTGTTTTTCGCCTTATTCAAATTCCCCACAATAGAAACGATTTCTATAACTAACCAGTGTATTAGTTAGGTTAGAATGGGCCATGTCCTCTGATAACACAAAATCCCTATCTCAGTGGCTTCACACAAAAATTTATTTCTTGCTCATGCAAAGTCCAATGCAAATTGGGTAGCTTTATTCCAAGCAGTGATACAGAGGTCCAGGCTTCTTCTATCAAGGGATTCCTTGGAATATTCTGTTTCCAGACTAATTCGCAAGTGGGTAGGAGGTTGGGAAGACAGGATAATAAGCTAAGGATTTCAAGAGAAATTTTAGGGGACCGATCTGCAAGTGGCATGCGTGACTTTTGACTACATTCTAGAATCAGTCTCAGAGTTGTAACATCATCGTGAGGGAGGCTGGGAAATGAGGTACTCCTTTGTGCTAAGGAAGGGAAACAAGATGGGGAGGATATAGTCGGTCTAGCTCACAGCCAGTGAGCAAAAACCTTTCTCCCTTTCTTCCCAAAGTAATCACCAACAATTAATATGACCTCCAAGCTCTCTTCTACTTGTTGTATTTTATGATATTACGGCATTACATTTTTTTTTCTTGGAGTCTTATTATAAAACAAATCATCAGGAAGGTTTTGTGTTTTAGGCAAGTGTAAGGAAAGTTCATACCAAGTTTAAATCTCATTAGACAAATGCCAATTCAATTATGAAAGTGGGGGGAAGAGTTCTCATTGTATTAATAAGTATTCATCTGTCCAAGGGCGGAAGCTCAGCACTACCTTGCTTTAGCAAAAAAATAAGGAGCGCAGAGGCACAAAGCTTCATGCAAGGCTGCATCGAAGGGGTATACACTGTCATCAGACCTAAATCGCTCTTAATTTTTTAGGCTTTCTTCATGTTTTGGTCAAGATGCTTCTTAGCAGTCCGAGATTCATTTCCATAACCCCAGTGAAAAGAGAGAATATTTCTCAGTACACCTAATAGAAATTTCCCAGGGAGAATTCTATTCAGGCTGGACCACATGCCCATCCTTGGGGTAATCATAGCAAACAGCAAAATGGGATTCTGTGATTGGCTTGGCCTGGTTACATCTGTAAATGGGTGAAAACAGCCTTACGTGAACGGCGTGAAATGGATCCCTCCTAAAAAATAGTGTTGCCATTTCCAGAAAAGAGGGAGAGGATATTAAGCTGGCAAACACAACAGGTGTTCACCTCACATATTAAAACCTACCTGTTGATCTCAGATTTGCAATGGATGACTGAATTCTATCCAGGCCTTTCTTTGCATAAATGAGGAGAGGAAAGGAGGAAAGGGATACTGACTCCACCTTTTTTTTTTCAAAATTATTTACAGTAATTTTTTTTTTTTTTTTTTTGCCGCACCACGTGGCTTCTGGGATCATGCTAGCTAATTAAATTGAATGAAAGAAATTCCTACATTATGAAGATTTTTGTCTTGGTAATAGCCCATAAATGTCTCTAGAAAGAAGTACTCAGCACCTGTATTGAAGGTTGAATGCTCTACTGTTGAATCTTTCATTTAAAGTTTGAGGATGAGAATCTCACCACTGGTCATCAGTGGTGATGACCTTCTCTTCACATCTAGCATACATAACACACACCTGAGCCATAACCGGAGAGCTGGCCTTGCCAGAGGATTTCAAACACAGCCTGCCATCTTGAATTGAATACATTTCAAAAACAGAAAGTTCAAAAGGGAAAAATGAGCATAAAGTCTCCTAGCAGAGTGGTTCTTAATCTTTTTTGGAAATGAAAAATGTTCCAAGAAGTTGATGAAGCCAATAGGTCTTTCCTTGGAAAAGGCATGTACACAAAGTTTTGTTACAACTTCAGGGGATTCTGGACCTGTGACGTCCATCCCTGAAGGACTGTGACTTCCAGCTTATGAATCTGGACTACAAAAGAGAAAGACTGATGTGTAGGGAGTAGGCTGGGACAGTGCAGAAGAGGCAGAAGAGGCACCTCTTTGTCTCACCTCCTCCAAAGCAATTCAAGAAAAGCTTTACGTGTCAGTCCAGGGAAATTGTTGAGGCAGAATATGAGTGTTCATTTGGGCAGAAGTTCAGAATGTGTCCAGAGCTCACGTGTCCAAGATAAATCAAGTTGACAGTGTCCACACAGAAGCTTAGTTTTATAGAAAGATGGTAAACTTATATGGCAGATTTTAAAAGGGTGTAATTCTATTATTTTCCTTCCATTGAGAAGGGTGTATATGTCCCTTTTCCTTGAATCTAGGAGGGCCCCATGACTGTTTTGACCAAAGAATACAGCAGAAATGATGCTGTTAAATTTCAGGCCCAGACCTCCAGAGACTGACAGTTTCCCCTTCTTCTTTCCTGGAACCCTCCTGGAGGCCTGCTAATCTATAAGACATATGACTGCTTAGGGACCACCATGTGGTGAGAAGCCCAGAGCATATGAGGAGGCCCTAGAGGATGAGATGCCATGTGGAGAGGGTGAGAGGCTGAGGGGCACCAAGGCACCAACCATGTGAAGGAAGAAACCATCTTGTACGTGGCAGGAGACAGATGGGCTCCGGGCTAGACATTTACAAGTGGCCTCCTGTTCACACTCCCCGGGGTGAGAATAAGATGGGCTCCAGGCCAGACATTCATTACCAACCCCATGTTTACTTTTCCTGAAGCAAGAGACAAATGGGCTCCAGGACTACATATTTATGACCAGACTCCTGTGTATATTTCGAGATCTGAACCTCTATATAAAAACCAGCAACAGAAATAGGGTAAAATATCTGGACATTGGACATCTTTATGGCAGGGACAGAGCGAGACTAAACCCTGTTAAAAGATCAAGAGGCCATACATTTCCCATCCTTGGGGCAAGGGAAATACTGCGCATGCACAGAAAGGCTCCTTGGGGGTCATAAAGGAGGGGCACCACCCCATAATATGTGATGCTAAGGCCGTCCCATAGGCTTCTGGGCTGTAATCCATCTTGGAAAAAAGTTGCACACGCATGTCGGGGAGGGTCCTAGGGAAGGTCAGGTGTGGAAAAAGAAACCAGATAATTGACCCAAGGTAAACAAAGACCCGGAAGAACTGCCCTATGTAAATGACTTAACCGCCCCTTTACTGCACTCCTCCCCATTAGGGAGGACGCCCACACCCTTTCTCTCCGGATGTGCATCTCTACCTTGCTTCTAAGTGAACTGTTTTTCTGTGTGCTCTCCCACTTGTTGTTGTGCTATGTCTCTAATAATAAACTTTGTACCTGTTTTTGCAGTTTTGCCTCTGTGAGAAATGCATTTTTCACTGGGGGCAAGAGCCAGGGGGTGTGGTGGCCAGGATTCCTGGTTTTCATCCAGGCTAACCAGGTTCAATTCCTGGAAAGGGAATTAAGATCTCGCTTCATGCCCCCATTCACTGCTGCCTCTCCGAGATCACCTCCAGCTCCAGCTGTTGCAGGCAACAGCATATGGATTGGAGACAAGCTATCTCACTTAACCTTTCCAGTACTCCTAGCCCACAAGATTATGAGTGAAATAAAATTGTTGTTTAAAGCAATTAGTTTTATACAATAATAGATAACCCAAATCATAGTATGCCTGTGAAGGAAGATATGCGTATTTATAGTTTATTCCAGCATAAATCTGAAGAGGAAACTTCATATTATTCACTGACCATTTTGGTTTTGTGTGATAAGAACACATGCACATCTCTTATTGGAAAACATGTTAATCCATACATCATAATTCTCGTCATGTCCTATGAATGGCCATTAGTCTCATGAATACTTCCTCTCTAAAATTGTTCCAGCTGTGTCATTCCCACATATAGAGTATCACCCTTCCTGTTATGTTGTCATTTATTTAATTGGATTCATCAATCTTTCATTAGGTCCACTGTGCTTGACACTGTGGAGACTATGAAAGACAGTGTAGTGTCCTGTGTTGAAAAAATTTCTCTTGCAGTTAAGAGAAACAAGGCATATACACCTCATACAAGTAGGGAATAATACTTTACAAGACAGGTGACTTCTAAAATGTGAGGGATGGGTAATAAGCACTTTTTATGTATAAAATGGAGGTAATGGGTACCACAGTATTAATAAAAATAACAATTATATTTATATGAATTATAAGTAAAGGCTTGGGCCAAGAAACAGTTGTAAGATGAGACTTGAAGGGGGGTAGGATTGATGTAGACAACGAGCTTTCTAGTTAGAACACTACAAGAAATAGTGACTTCGGGGGACATTTTCATAATTACTTAGAGATAAAGTTGATTATGTTTCTTTTAGTTGCATGTCTTCTAAAACGCTTTCTTTTTGGCATGAAAAATGAACTAATTTAGCTTAATGATTAATAAAGGAAGGAAAAGGTTTTTTCCAAGTTTTATATTAAAAATGATGAGTCTGCAACGTTGATAGCAGTCATTCCCCTCTTGAAATTTCTAAAAACTTGGCAGTTGTCTTGCTTCCACCAATCTTAGCATGTTATACTTAAGTGTAACTGATTTGGGGAAACTCCAGGAAATTCTGCAGACTAATGCTTCCCCTTCAGCTCCCAACTTTTCATTTCCTTTTATCATTCAGTAACTCAATAAATAAATGTTTAATGAGCATCTATTCATTACTGGCCATTTATATGAACTCCACTGGTTGTGCTGGTGTATGCCAACTCTAATAAATTATTTTTAAGAGAAATTTATGGTTGAAGCATGCTCATTAAATATAGCATCTCTGAATTTTCTTCTAAACACAGTATTGCCTTTTCTTAGTAGATTGTCCACAGGTCATAACCCAGGGCTACCTTAGGCAAACCACCAAGTCAGCAGACCTCTCTGGGTATTGATTCCTTCATTTGATATCTGAGTACACAGATGAGTTATAAGATTGCTTCTAGTTCAAACATGCAATGATTTGTTTCCAAAGGATATTGTGTAAATTGAATTTTGGAAAATCAAATAATTTAAATCAAATACTTAAATTACTCTAGAACTCTGTTGTAAGTCCTGTTGTGAAATGAATCTTCTGCATTGTAAAAATAGTTCTTTAATTTTATCAACTTCTGTTTCTTTTTATATGAAAGAGCAGAGAATTGTGATGATGAATGTAAGTGGTGAACTAGGAAAGCTGTCAAGACAGAAACTTAGTCACAAGGAAAACATATGCATCAGAATTTGGCCCCAAGACTAAAACTAGATAACAGCCAAGGTAACTTCATTAATGGTTTATCCAGAAGAGTTTACTGATACTTACCATGTTTAAAACACTGTGGAAGGAGCTGGTGGATATAGCAGATCCTGCTATCAGGAAGCTTATGTTCCAGCCAGGGAGACAGATAACAAGTAGGGAAGAGAGAACAGGCAGTGGAGATTCTTGAGAAAGAAAAGAGGAAGGGTTATTTGTGAGAACAAAAAGAAAGCCAGTCCGACTGTAGCACTATATCAGGATGGATGGTAGGTAGGCAGGGGCAAATCATGCAGTCTCACAGGCACATTGTTTTGTCTACAGGAAGGGAAAAAGTTGAAGGAATTTTAATAAGGGAGAGACATAATAACATGTGTCTTTTAAAAAGATTACCCTGGCTTTATGTGCAAATAGGTGGAAGAGAAAGAGAGTAAGTGCAGAGATCCCAGTTAGGAGACCACTGCAGACGGCCAGGCAGGATGGTGGCTAGAGTACTGTGGGGAAAAATAGCTGTAGAGTCATGGTCTTGAGGATGAGTTTGGGAGCGCTGGCATGATGAAACTTACATCTCTGCTGCCTGGGGTGAGGATTTTTCCTGGCCACGCATGCCAGAACCTAGCCCCAGGCTTATGGGATGGAGGGCAGCAGAGCCTACGGACAGGATCAGAGAAGCCTCTGGATGAAGCACTTCCTTTACAAATGAGGGAGCTCAGGACAAGGCAGCTATGTGTCTTCTTTAAGCCTCACAAATGATAAGAGACCAAATTAGGTCAAAAAACGGGAATCCACTATGGCATTGTGCCCACTATAGACTGCTCCCTTAATTCTTCCCACCATCCCACATCCTCCTCGTCCGTAGAACTGACATAATGGTACATGCCCTAGATTCTAGATACACACGGCCAACCCGAATTATTCCTCCTTCTCCTGTGTAAACTAAGCCATTGGTAACTTTTTAGTTCTACCATTAATTTGGGAGAATTACTCCAGCGAATAATTCTATCAAGCCATGTTTGGGGTTAGAAAGTTGCTATGTATAGCCAAAGCAAATTGTTTTTCTATGTGAGAAGGTGACATTTCTCCCTGCTGCACTCGGATACCTTTTATTGCTTTATTAGCAACAAAAAGCACATTGCTGTGAGTGGACAGAGATTAGAAAATAAAAGGTATCTATTGATTGTCCAGAAAGAAGACTGTAATAACCTTCCCTTCTTTTCTTCTAACTGAGATGCAGAATAGAACATAATGAAACAGAAGCCAGCGGGGAGATAATGTAAAATAAAAAGGGAGCGTTAACTCTGGTAGAATTTCTTTCTGAAAGAAGGAGATTAAATTACAGAGTGTAGCTTTAAAGTAAATGTGTAGATTTTTCTTTCACTATGGGTGCCATTATGGAAGAATTAATTTACTCCTGTTTCGCTTTGGAGATCTTTCTTTCTTCCAGTTTTATTGAGGCATAATTGACATACAGCACTGTAGGAATTTAAGATATACAGCATACTGACTTGACTTACATACATCATGAAATGATTACTACAATATAGTTTCCTCCTTTCTAAGCTTAATTATTATAGACAGTACTTGTCCATAGGTATATGGTGAGATATTAAGACTAGTACAGTTCTGTACTTTCTCAATGCCAAATAATCATTCCAGACATCATTTGCCTGTTTTTTTTTCCCTAGAATTTCTAAGTAAATTGAGTTCATTGATTGAAAATACATATAACGAATTTGATTCTGCTGACCGATTTAGGCAATTTTTCATTAGAATTGAATTCCAAGTAAAGAGATGCAAATTATGCATCTCACTAATTAAATAATTCTGTTCCAATATTCTGGTAGGTTTATTTAAAGGCTTGTTTCTGTTTGTTGTACATGGCAATCAAGGTAACGCTGTACAAAAACATCTGTCTCCAGGTGTGATGGAAGGAAGCATTGGGGAATGAGCAAGGATTGGATGAGAAGCTGAGTCCTGGGCTCTAGTCTTAGTTCCGACTTGGGGGCTGTGTGACTTTGGCCAATAACCTTGATCAGGCTTTATCTCAGTTTCCTCTTTTAAAAATCAAGAGTTTCTTGCCTGTCCAACTCACATTGTGACAAACGCCAAATCAATTGTATATTTCGGTTCAAGAGAAGATACTATTGAAAATGAAAATGCTCTAAGAAAGGTGTTAGTATGTGAGGTATTAGTGTTGAGAGTAAAGGCAAAGTGGATTTTGAATTCCTTTTTAAAATCCCATCTTTTAACGTGTTCGCGGGTGCTGTAATGTTAGGTCAGAGGGATGGCCTTGGACTCTAGAGCAGGCACATATATATCAGTAAGAGGTTTTTGTTGAAAAAAGCAGCTGTAACATGCTCCAGGGAGGTGACCTGATGGCAGTGGCTGGGAACATGGGCAGCTGAAGCCAAGGATCAGGTGGGGGATGAGCCTGAGGCTCCGGGCATCTGGGTGCCAAAGAGAGCCACAGTGGAGACAGAGCGTGTCAGCCAGGAGGCTGGAATTCCCTCACTGTACGGAGAGGACACACCCCTAATTCCACCAGCTGTAGCGTTAGGCAGAGCTCCATCCAGGCCTCCATAGAAAGGTCAGGAGAGATTAATTACACCTCAACCAGAGGCCGGTGGGCACTAGCAGGGAAGGAGGAGAGTCCCTTTTCTCCAAAGCTCAACCTTTTGAACCCAGACATCATGTGGGAAAGAGGAGGGGAGAGAGGATTCTTTGAGAGGACAGGAAGATCCTTGACAGGAAATTTGAACTTTGAATGAACAGAATATTTACCTAAAAGCCTGAGTTAATTCAATAAAATCAAAAAGTCTACCAGCACACGCAGATTGATGTTGGAAGAAACAGTAGGGACTTTAAGTTGCTTAATGCCCAGCATGTAGTTCCTAAGATAGGGCCTCATGTGCTACAAGCCTAAAATAAATATTTACTGACTCAAGAGCCCAAAATGAATTTCTAGATCTAGAAGGCAAGCAATTACTTTTGTTCAGGCTGATTCTTTCCCAGCCACTGAGGCAAATATTTTGAGAAACTTCAGTGTTACTTTCACACTTCACATTCTTTGAAGCAGTGTTAAGCAATACATTTTGATGTTAGGTAAAGGACATTTCCTCGTATAGCAACGCTCATATGATAGACCAAACTGCCACATGATTATCTGTAGATTAAAAACAAAAACCCGGCTTCTCTGGTGGCGCAGTGGTTGGGAGTCCGCCTGCCGATGCGGGGGACGCGAGTTCGTGCCCCGGTCCGGGGGGATCCCGCGTGCCGCGGAGCGGCTGGGCCCGTGGGCCATGGCCGCTGAGCCTGCGCGTCCGCAGCCTGTGCTCCGCAGCGGGAGAGGCCACGAAGGTGGGAGGCCCGCGTACCGCAAAAAAAAAAACAAAAAAAACCCCCCAAAAAACCAAAAACCAGACATCCTAATACTTTAAACACTTTATAGAATTATAAATTATACTAATAATTATAATGTTAATTATAATTAATTAATTTTTATAATTAATAATATTAATTATACACAATTTTTATAATTAAAGTAAAATTTTTATCAATATAAAAATGAAGAAGCCAAAAAGATTAGTATCTTTCTTCCTGATTAAGAATGATGCATTTGTTATGACTGTGTGTTTTTGCTTGCCACAGAGAGTAAATCTATTACCTGCTAATTCAGTTCTCTAGTGATGTTCCACATCTCAAAGGCAGGTTTTTAATTGTTACTCAGTTGCTTATTAAGGACGTCCTCTTACATCACTGGGATTTTCCACCTTCTTATAACTTTCCTACCATGTGGTGTTCTTACCAAAGTGACTTTGGTAAACAGCTGTCTCTTGAAGTTTGCATTTGTATACTTTTTCCCTGTATACCTTTTCTCAGCCTTATCTGGTTCCTCTCAGACTCCCAAACCTGTAACATTGCTAATAGTGGCATACTGTCTGTAACAGTTGAAGGTAATGTGGAATTTCTAAAGCTCCTCTCTGTCCAGCATTCCAAGGGTTAAGATAGGGTCTGTGTAGATTGCTATAAGGCAAGTGACTCTCAACCTCTGCTGCACATTAGAATCACCTGGGAAGCTTTTGAACCAACAGATGATTATAATGTGTAGCTGGGATTAAGAATCATAATCAAAATAAATCTCCAAGTAGAAACTTGCAAGACAGGAGTCAGTGAGCTATAGGGGGAGCTTCCTTCCTCTGTGTACATCTTCCTTGTTCTACCTCCTCTCTTTGTCCCACCATATTTTTCTGGATGGAGAGCACGGTCCTGAAGTATGCCTCTGTGTAGCTATGCCATCTTTGGGGGCAGAGGAGGGAGGAATGGTAAAGAATGAGGGTGGAAAAAGTGTTGGGGGTGGGCTTCCCTGGTGGCGCAGTGGTTGAGAGTCCGCCTGCCGATGCAGGGGACACGGGATCGTGCCCTGGTCTGGGAAGATCCCACATGCAGCGGAGTGGCTGGGCCGGAGAGCCATGGCCACTGAGCCTGCGCATCCGGAGCCTGTGCTCCGCAACGGGAGAGCCCGCGGCAGTGGGAGGCCCATGTACTGCAAAAAAAAAAAAAAAGTGTTGGGGGTGAGTAGGGACAATACTATGATGGCCAACAAGACTGAAGGCTCCATCTTTCTACCCAACATCAGAGGATAATTTCAAAGTGAGAGGAAAGGATGTATAGCCGAAGAACTAAAGATAAAATAGGGAGACAGAAGGTAGTTTTGACCAGTAGGTGGGTAAGAAAGGCAGCCTGGGGTGGAGAGGTCACCACGGTCATGGGATGCACTAGTGAAGCCTTTGAAGTGGTCCTCTTTCAACACCTGCACGTGGCTTTGGGCAGATCATTCCTTGGAGTGTTGCAGTTTGGAGTAGAAAAGCCACAGCTGCCCCGGGTTGTAGGAGGAACATCAGGAGAGTTCCAGAGGCCTGACTAGGGAATGTGGATATCCAGCCCCTGAACCTCCCGATCTCACCCCTTCCTCTACCTCCTGCCACACTATGGTAAGGACATTAAAGTTTGGGGAAAGAGCAGTGAATGGGTAAACGAATAGGAAGTTTCTCTGAGGAGAAAACCATTTCTCCTCCCTGGCCACTTGAAGTCCCCACGAGGATAAGCAGGGCCTTGCTTTGCTCCCCACGCCTCTGCTAACTTGAGTGGCTGATACCCCCAAGGAGAATGGGTTCTCAGGAATAATAACCAGACATGTGAGGAACACAACCACTTTATAAAGAAGATAGTAAAACAATGATTTATGCCAGATGAGCAGGATTAATGATACAGACTGAACAAAAGTTTGAAATAAACATAATAAATTTCCTCCAAGAGATAAAAGAGAAATAAGAATATGAAGTTTTATAGGAAATAATTGGTATGAAATATAATAGAGATAAAAACTTAACAAACATTGTGATGAAAGAGGAGGCATGAAGCTCTATATATTATATAGCAAAAATGTAAAAAACGAAGAGGCAAACATTCCCAGAATCAAACAGGGTAGAAAAAGAAATATCTCATATAAACAGATTATCATGGAATTTGAAAACATAAAAGAGAACATTCTTAAAGCTTGTAGAGAGAAAGAGCAAAACATTTATAAAGAAAACAGAATAAGACTGATACAAACGTTGGAAGAGAGACACAGGAAAGAGGAAGGTAATGAAGTAATATTTCCTAGGTGCTGATAAAGAAAAACTTTGAACTTCGAATTTTATACCCAGTAATAATAATTTAAATTTGAATTGCTATAAAGATATTTTCACATGCATAAGCCTCAGAAGATCTTCTGTGCAAAGATGAAAGCATTTTTGTAGGAAGTATAACAGCTGAGAGAGAAATTAATCCAGGAAGAATCTGGGCAATAAATGGGAAAGAGAAGATGGATAAATAATTTAGTGAAGGGACTCCCCTGGTGGCGCAGTGGTTAAGAATCCACCTGCCAATGCAGGGGACACGCGTTCAAGCCCTGCTCCAGGAAGATCCCACATGAAGAGCAACTAAGCCTGTGCGCCACAACTGCTGAGCCTGTGCTCTAGAGCCCACGAACCAGAACTACTGAGCCTGTGTGCCACAACTACTGAAGCCCACACGCCCAGAGCCCGTGCTCCGCAACAAAAGAAGCCACTGCAATGAGAAGCCCGCACACCGCAGCAAAGGGTAGCCCATGCTCGCTGCAACTAGAGAAAGCCCGTGTGCAGCAATGAAGACCCAATGCAGCCAAAAATAAATAAATTTATTTTAAAAATAGTAATTTAGTGAAGATTAACAGAAACCATAAAGTATATTCATGACATTCCAGAACTATCAATAAGACAGAGGGAATTGGGGTAGGGAGAGACTAAGTGTGCCAAATCACTTGTCTTCCTTGAGGGTAAGATAGAGGTATGAAGTTTAAGAGATTAATCTTCAAACAAGTAGAAGAAAATTTTATCCCTCCACAGGAAGGTAGAAAAGGAGAAAACGTTATAGTTAAATAGAAAATTTTAAATAATATGGTAGAAGTAAGTTCTGGTATAATGGTCATAATGCCAAATACAAATAATGGTTTGAAACAGAGTGTTTCAGGTTAGAAAAAATAAAGGACCAGCAGTTATAATATATGCTTAAAGCGAAAGGTTACAGAACATTGGAATAAATAGACTGAAAACCACATATCACAAAAATATGAGCAGCAATTTTGTGTCAGACAAAGTAAAATTCAAAGATTAAAAAGTTATGAAAAAGAGTCATTAAATAATGGTTAAAAGGATAAGGATGCATAAAGTCATTAACATATCTTTAAAACACGCAAGCATAACTACTAGGAGAAAGAGAAAAATCAATAATTATAGCTAGGGTTTCAACAAAGTCCTCTTAGAAATTGATAAGCAATCAGATGAAGTATAATTAAAGACAGAGGAGACCTTCTAGATGGCAGAGGAGTAGGACGGGGAGATCACGTTCTTCCCCACAAATACATCAAAACTACACCTACATGTGGAACAACTCCTACAGAACGGCTGCTTAATGCTGGCAGAAGACCTCAGACTTCCCCAAAGGCAAGAAACTCCCCAGGTACCTGCGTAGAGCAAAAGAAAAAAGAAAATTCGGACACAAAAGAATAAGGGCAGGACCTGAGCCTCTGGGAGGGAGCTGTGAAGGAGGAAAAGTTTCCACACGCTAGGAAGCCCCTTCACTGGCGAGGACAGGTTGTGGGGGGAAGCTTCAGAGCCACAGAGGAGAGAGCAGTAACTGGGGTGCAGAAGGCAAAGTGCAGAGACTCTCACACAGAGGATCGGTGCTGACCAGCACTCACCAGCCTGAGACGCTTGTCTGCTCACCCAGCAGGACGGGTGTGGGCTGGGAGCTGATTTTAAAAGGTATTGTTTTTTTACATTCCCTTTCTGATGTTTCATTGTTAAAGAAATGCAACCAATTTCTGTATGTTAATTTTGTATCCTGCTACCTTGCTGAATTCATTTATCAGTTGTAGCAGTTTTTGTGTGAAGACAGAAAATATTTGAATAATACATTGGGTTTGAACTAATAGATCTATTCAATATATAGGCATTGATAAATTTTTTGTTTGTGGACACATGGAACAATCACAAAGAACTGACCATAAGCAAAGCCACAAAAGACTCATCAATAAAATTTAAAGAATTAACATTATACAGATTATATTTTCTAACTACAATGAAATAAAATTAGAATTCATAGCAAAACGGTGGTTAATAAAATCCCACAAGTCTGAAAACTAAACAAAGCAGGAAAAAGACACAATATTGTGGAACTTTGAGTTAAAGAAACAATTATTAGGGGAACAATGAAATATTTAGAATCAAATAACAAAGAAGTACATGTCAAACTGTGTAGGGCAGAGCTAGAGCAGTGCTTAGAAGAAAAATTTTAAAGCTTTTAATAAATCATTCTTTGAAAGGATTAATAAGATACATAAATTTCTTGTAAGTCTAACCTATATAGAAAGAAAATGCCAATTAAAAATAGTGAAAAGATAAAATAACTCAACAAAACAGATGTCTAAAATTTAATTTGAAATTTATTTGAAATTTAATTTTCAAATAGATAATATTTATTTGAAATTTAATTTTCAAATAAATAATATAGCCCAGGTGAAATATATAAATTTATAGAAAAATAGAAAATTCTATGTTTTTCAAAAGAAAATAGAAAATTATTTCCTATTGACTCACAAGAAATTTTCACCATATTTTTGATGAATACGAGAAACCATTCTAAAAAGTATGTGGAAGAATAAAGTTTCATGAAAAGTTAATTTTGAAAATAAGGAACAAAGCGAGGAGGTGTAACCATTAAGGAACAGTGCAATGTCATAGAAATAAAAACAGTGTGGGACTAGTTCAGGTAGAGACAAGTAAACTAATGGAACAGAATACATAGGCCATAAATGGTTCCATGTACATGCTGGAAGCGCAGATAGAAAAACGAACAAAAGATATGTAGAGATATTTACAAGGGAGAAATATCTAACATGTACAGGAACAGATGCTCAAACTTAATAGTAATCAGAAAATGCATATTTAAATATGTATAAGATACCGCTTGATTCCCATTTGAATGGCAAAAATTAGAAAGTGGATGATACCAAATTTGTTCAAGATGTGGATAGATAGGAACTCCATTCCCTATTGGAGAAAGTGTAAATGGTTACAGCTATGCCGGAAAGAAATATCAGAGAAATAAAATATGTTTATACCTTACAGCCCAGTAATTATTCTTCTGAGGTGTATCTCAGAGAAACCCTTGCACAGGTCCATACAGGGACAGATACAAGCATGTTTGTCCTCACGATGTTCTCGGGGTAGTAGCGAAGGGAGGCCATTGTCGCTCACCGTGGCAATATGAATAAGTAGAATGTGGATGAGATAATATGCACTAGTTAAAGGAAAAGCACCAGATAAACAAACTGCCAAATTGCTCTTAAAAACAGTATTGAATTAACACAGCAAGAAACATGAGGGATTTATAGCTCAAAACTCTCTATGTACACTTAAACGTACACCCAACAACGATATAATCTACTAGGATATAAAAATATTTGCAGGTTCTTGATAGCAAGCAACAGAAATGAACCCTAGCTGGGTTAATCAGGAAAGGAAATTATTGGAAGTATGTGAGGAAGGCTGGAAAACCAGGTTCTCAAGATGAGCAGGTGCCGTTGGAGGCTGGGTGGCAGAAACTGCAGAGACCAGCCTGGTTGGATGCCGTCCTGAGCACCAATGCCAGACACTTCTGCTGACAAAAACCGCTGCATCGAACCCTGGATACCGCTGCTGTGAACCGAATGCAGTGCCTTATAACATTTGCTTGAGATTTAAGCTCCACTAGGAGCATCAGATTGGCTGGGCCCTAGCTGCAATGAGAACATTCTTGTAATGTTCTCAGAGGCAATGAGAACATTCTTGTAAATAGAAAGGGGAGTTTGGAAGTCAGCCATTCTATCAATTGAACTCTAATACAACAAAGTATACAATAAATATCTATGAGCCCATACTTACGTAAATAAATGATTGAATAATTAAATGGGGAGGAAGAGAAAACCCACAGAGCAGAATTAACAATAATTTATATAGATTCTCTGTCCTCAAAAAGGTGGAATACGACTCCCCATCTTTAAGGGTGGGCTGTGGGCATAGTGATTTCCTTCCAAAGAGCCCGGAGTATGGAAATAGGGATAAAAGAATCATTTTACCATAAAGAAACTTGACAAACACTACCTCAGCCAAGTGTTCAAAGTCAACATCAACAGTGATAAGTCATGCTAATAGCAAGAATGCAAGAAGATTGTTATTTTAGCTCTGTGATCTTCCTCTTAAAAAACCCATAACCCCAGGGTAATCAGGAGAAAAACATCAGACAAACTCCAGTTGGAGGACTGGAAATAATGATTAGCACTCCTCAGAACTGTCAGGCTCATCAGAAAGAAGGAAGCTTTGAGAAAGTATCGCAGCCAGGAGGAGCCTAAGGATACATGACTGAATATCGTGTGGTACCCTGGATGGTATCTTAGCACAGATAAAGTATAATTGGCCAACACTAAGGAAATATGAACAAAGTATGGGTTTTAGTTAATAATAACTTATGAATATTATTTCATTAATTGTAACAAATTATAAGATGTCAGTAATAGGGGAAATTGGGCATGGGTTATAGGGAACCCTCTGTATCATCTTTGAAATTTTTCTGTAAATCTAAAACAGTTCCCCCTCCAAAAGAAAAAAAAACTAGTACACCAGGCATAGAAAGGTTAAGTCATTTGTCAAAGATATAAAGTAGTAGGTGACAGAACTGGATTTCAAGTCTGTTCTCTTTCTAGTATACAGTATATTCTAGTATATTGAAATATATAATATATTCTAGTATATTGTGTCACCTCCTACATAATAATGATGATAGAAATGAATCAAAAACATCAAAAAGTCCCTCAAAATCAAAATGTTAGAATAAAAGTCACTATTAGATTACATAGTTTCTAGCCCTCCCTCCCAGTGCCTCCCCACTCCCCATCGCTCTCTCATCTGAGATTCCATAATACTCATACTTACATCTATAGTATCACTTTACATTTTGCACATAGCATTCTAATGCCTGTTCACACATCCCTCATTCCCATTAGGCTGCCATGTCTTCAAGGGCAATGATCAATATTATTTACTTGTGTATTATAGAGTTGGGCACATGGTAGGCACTCAATGAAATTTTGTTGAATGAACAAGTTAATGAATGAATAAAAGGAAGACTGACTATAGAAAACCACCTTGACTTGAAGATCAAGGCATCAAGCCATTAGTCCTTGAAGAGAGGGTAAAAAGGAGTCCACATATGACCTAGGTGAGAACTGAAACTAAAATAAAGAAATTTTTACTGTTTTTGTTTGAGTTCAACTGAGAAAACAATTTGCCGTTTGCTCTCTGTCTGCGTAAATAGAAAGGCCAACAAGGACAGCTGCAAGCATATCAAATGATACTGGAAAAGATTCTATCACTTGAGTTGTTGTGAAAATATGGCTAGATGACCAGACAAGGCCAAAAAGAGTGGGCTGTGAGCCAAAGCACAAAATACGAAAATGATTTCTTAACAGTCAATCCACAGAGGCTCTCTGTAGAAAGTAATTTTTATCAAGGACACCATTCAGCTTTCAGTTATTTGAAAGTCTGCCAACCCCCCAAATTTCAATATGTTCAAACAATCTGGCATGCATTAAGTGACTAGGTCAACAACACTTGGATGAAAACCTAAATGCTTAAGGAAATGGCGGATTTTTCCCTATAATTTTTCTTCCCACATTATGTAAAAAGGAATTTTGATTCAGAAGAAGTAGAAAGAAAAATTTCACTCAGGCCCAGTTGGATAATATTTGTTGGGATTAGAATTGCTACTTTAAACAGAAATGTGTTCTTAAAACATCACAGTCTAAAAAATACCTGGGAAAATGCTTTATTTGTTAAGAATAGAGTCATACTCAATGTACGGAACCTGCAAAATACTAAAATGAGACAATCAAAAATAGTAGCAATGCTGTCCAAGCATTTTAAAACACCAGAAAGATCACTTATAATCTTAGACTTAATTTTACACTATAATGAAGAGAAAATTATACCAGGAGGGAAGATATTGATGACAAAGCTCCCTTTCCTGCCATTCACCTTCATTCAAGTCAGAGTCTAACAAATACTATGTCTTTTACTAGAAATATGAATAGTGAGTATTTAAAGAGCTACTTTTGACACAAAAACAGAGTAATGCAAGAGTATAGGCAATTTCTTATGTTTGGCTCAGAATATCTTTGTTCCATTTATTATCACGTTCCCTTTTATTTCTGAATTTAAAAAAAAGCTGCACATACTGTTTATGGTACTTAGCCAGTCTGGGTCCTATTTGAGTTGTGGAAGCTTCACAGAAAGCATGTAGTAATAAAAGACAGAGACAAGTTGGTTATTAGCAAAGTGACACTTTTCTGCTTTGTGAAACACTCTATATAATAGGAGGAGTCTCAGGATTTTTTTTTTTTTTTGAAGACGTTGCGGGTAGGAGTTTCTTAATTTATTTATTTTTGCTGTGTTGGGTCTTCGTTTCTGTGCGAGGGCTTTCTCTAGTTGTGGCAAGCGGGGGCCACTCTTCATCGCTGTGTGCAGGCCTCTCACTGTCGCGGCCTCTCTTGTTGCGGAGCACAGGCTCCAGACGCACAGGTTCAGTAGTTGTGGCTCACGGGCCTAGTTGCTCCGCGGCATGTGGGATCCTCCCAGACCAGGGCTCGAACCCGTGTCCCCTGCATTAGCAGGCAGATTCTCAACCACTGCGCCACCAGGGAAGCCCCAGGATTTTTTTTTTTTAATGAAATAAAGCTGTGTTCTCCCATGTGGGGTCTCCTCCAGCTATCCATTCACAAACACATCCATCCTCATTTATCTGTGAATCCAACAATATTTATTGGGCTTTGGTTATATGCAAGGCACCATACAAAGTGAGGGCTACTAAAAGGGTACGGCACAGAAGAGGCAGCACGTTCTGGTGATTACAAGCATAGCCTCAGGAGAAGAGCGCATGCATTCAAATCCTCACTAGCTGTGTAATCTTGAACAAGTTCCTTAGTCTCTTTACATTTCAGTTTCTTCATCTTCATGGCTTATTGTGAGGATTAAACAGGTTAATGGACTTCAAAGTACTCAGAAGAAGGCCAAGCACCCGATATGCATTAGTCATCACTATTCACTGGAACATCTTAAATACCTTGCCAGAATTTTCCCCTTCAGGTGCAGAATGGCAACTTTCTGATAACAGGGTTTGTATTAAGAGCAGATGAATTTTAAAGGATAAAATACTAAACTAGAGCCTTTACTACACCTTTTCCGGGGCTGGAATTCTGTAATTCATGAGTCCCTCTCTTCCCCAGATACTCTTCAGGCTAGAGGCCTTCCAACCCAGAGTCTCAGTCCTCTGGTGTCTGATTCAGTCCTGACCAATACATCAAAGAGTAAGATCTCGAGGTAGTCTTCTCGACCTCTGCCTGGTATGTGACAGGGAAGGGCATTTGCCTGTCAGCTAAGCTTCGGCCTCCTTGCAAGCTGGCTCAGTAAACATGATGGCTCCTGCCTTGGTTTTCTGGTGAGCACTCTTCACTGGATTAGGAGCTCTGAACCTCAACTGAATTGATTCTTCATGTAGATTTTGCTATAGCTCTTTGCCCGGAGAAGGTTGGACTTTGTTACCTATGCCTTCAGCCTCACACCAGGTTCTGCTGGAAATAGATGAAGTCCTGAAATCACTGGCCTCAGCTATCCCTGCTGAGAACTCTTTTCCATTCCATAGCCCACACACTGGATTGGAGCAGGACAGTCCCCCAGGGAGACTGTGAATGGGCTTTTAGCCTACTCTTAAGCAGCATTCCTGCTAGCTTGGTTAGTTTCCTCAGCCTTGGTCTCAGGACTATTGAGCTATGATAATCCCCTGCACATGTACACTGAAACGTCGCCATATCAGACTTTTAAAAACAGACAAAATCATGTGTTGAAATCCTTTGATACCTTAGAAATGAAATGGATAGATTAAACATGCCACATGAAAGAGTATGGATTCAAAAATTTCATGACCATCTCCATGGATTCAATCCAACAAGTAGAATTTACTAAGGGTATTGAGAATCTAGTCTTTCATTTCAGTACTAAAAATCCAAGTCCATAAGTACAGGGTAAGGGAGATCCTGTTAACAACATGTATAAAGCATTTTGAAGTTTTATCTGCCAATAAATTTAATTCTAGTCTGAAGTGTGACTGCATAATGGCTCCCAGAGATTTTCAAGTCCTAACTCCTAGAACCTGTGAGTGTTCCCTTATATGGAAAAGGGACTTTTCCATATAAGGATCTTGAGATGGGAAGATTATCCTGGATTACTGAGATAGGCCTTAAATGTAATTATTGCAAGAAGTATCCTTATAAAAAGGACACAGAGAGAGATTTGACTACGGAAAAGAGAAAATGCAATGTGACAACAGAAGCATGGGGAGAAATGCAGTGTGATACAAGGAACGGGTCACTAGCCAAGGAACATAGGTGGTCTCCAGAACCTAGAAAAGACAAGAGAAAAGGTTGTACCTCAGAGCCTCCAGAAGGAACCAACCCTGACAACACCTTGATTTCACCCCTATGAGACTCATTTTGGACTTTTTAAGAAGACCGATAGCATGGAAAAAATGTTTATAAGTACAAAAGGGACATAAAATTGTATATACAGTAGAATAGCAATTATGTAAACACACCAAGAACCTACGCACAGTAACGTCTAGAGGAACATTTAACACCAAAAGGTTTTGGACTTCCAGAGCTGTAAGAGAATACGTTTGTGTTATTTTAAGCCACCAAATTTGTGGCAATTTGTTATAGCATTTATATAAAACTAATATGGACTCAAATTCTGTTCCAGTTGGATCACGTCTGAATTAATAAATTCCATTTGAGTCACTGCATATCAAGAAGGATGTAAGTTTTTTGGAGTGACTCAATTACAAAGAAACTCCAAACCATATCCTGAGAGGAATGTTGGAAATAATTGTTTCTACTTAAGAGGCTGTGAGGATTTTGAGATTTCAGATATTTTGAAAGTAATCATGTGGAAAGGGAATTAACTTGCCTTGAATGTCCCTAAATGGTGAAACTAGTGCCACAGTTTGTAGTTTCACATTTATTTGTATGATTATTTCTTTACTGTGCTTCTCCTCCACTGTTCTTTAAGTTTCATGATGGCAGAGATCAGATTTGGTCACCATTTTATCCCCGGTGCCTAACAGGAATAAGAGCCACTCAAAAAAAGAGAACTGAACGAGATTTTTTTTTAATCCTCAACTGTGGGAGTTAGTGTACAAGATAGGTTGTTATAACAAAGAGAGTTAAATAATAGTGGTTTACCCAGGAGAGAAATCTTTTTCCTCTCTTCCAAAATAGTCAAAAGGGAGGTGAGCATTCCTGGGCTGGAAAGCACCCAGATTTCTTTCATCTTACTGCTCTGCCATGTCTGTGGTCTTTCTCGGCCATGTGGTTGGTACTGGCTCGCTTCCTGTCAGCATTCTAGCTGGTGGGAAGAATAAAGTAGCAGGCAAGCTTATCAAGGAGGTGGCACCAGAATTACATACATCACTTCCATCCACATATCACTGTCCACACGTTACATGTTCACACTCCACTGCAAGGAAAGATATAAGATACCTCGATAAGGTTGATCGAGATGTGCCCAGTTAAAAGGTGGGGGAATCTGTTACTAAGACTGGATATTGAGGGACACTCTGCCGCAATCTTTTCTCCATCCCAGATGCAGTAAATTAAAATGAAAGAGACTTTTCCTCATTTATTCTAGGTTCTCCATCCCTTTCCCTAAATGTTTTCTTTCTTTCCTTTTCAAACAATCCCCGGGCAGGTAATATTTATGTGATTTATAGGCTAAATTTATGTGATTTATAGGCTAAATTCTTAAAAACTGATAATCATCTTTTCTATTACAGTAATTTAAAATATGCATATATACATACTAAAATGATTGCCACCATTAAATGTATTTAAACCATGCAAATTGCTGTAATTAATTGATATTATTTTCTTTATTTTACATTGGTAATCCAGATTCATTGGCATATTTTTAGAAAAGTGATTCTATTCCATTGCATGCAAAGTTGTTATTCAGAGCTGCTCTATTAAACCATGCAAGTGTCACTACATTAATGCACAGAATCAAGAGATGAACTTTCTACCAGATACTCTAGCAGGCAGCAGTTATCATTAAATCCTTTTATAACGTACCTATCTTTAATTTATGAAAAATAAGATGAAGATAATGAGCAGAGGTTTATTAGGGATGAATTGTAAGTGATCTGCTTTTTGAAGAATTCTGCATTTGAACTTTTGGAGAAATTATTTTATACGTATAAATTGTAGTGGTAAATTCAGAACCATTCTCCAGGAAATTTTTTCGGCTCTACCTTCAAAATATAGCCAAAATCTAACTCCTTTTGACTACTTCCCCTGCTTTCATATCCCAGTCCATGTCACAATCACCTTTGACCCAGATCCTTACTGAAACCTTCTACTTGGTCTCTCTGCTTTAATCCCTTTTATAGTCTATTATCTATATGGTACGCAAAGTGATTATTTAAAAATCTAAATCAGACCAAGTCCCTCCAATGTCTTCCCATCTTGCTTAGAATAAAATCTCACATCCTTGCCATGGTCTGCAAAGCTCTATTGTATTAGTCATCAATTGCTACAGAACAAATTACTCCCCAAATGTACTGCCTTTAAAGAAGAACAACCATTTATTATCTCTCACAGTTTCTGTGAGTCAGAAATTATGGCGGGGCTTCACTGGGTGGGTCTGACTCAGGATCTCCCATGAGAGGCAGTCATGATGTCATCTGGGACTGCAGTCACGTGACGCTCACTCACATGGCTGGCAAGTTAAAGCTGGCTTTTGACCAAGGCCTCAGTTCCTCACCACATGGACTCTCCTTGGGACTGTTGATTGCCTTCATCATGTGACACCGACTTTCCCCAGAGAGACTGCTTCCACAGTGAGCCAAGTGAAAACCTCAACGTCTTTTATTGTAAGTCAAACACCGTTATCTCCGCAGCATCCTACTGGCTGCATAGGTCCCTCTATTCATTGTAGGAATGGCTAGCACAACAGTGTAGGGATCAGAGGTGGGTCCTAGTGGGACAGTCCTGGAGGCTGCCTTTCTGATTTCATCTCCCATCACTCTCTTTCTCACTTCTATTTCCCACACTACCTCTTTGCTCTTTATTAAACAGATTATGTGCATCCTCTCCTCAGGTCTTACATTAAGCTGTTCCAACTGTCAGGCTCACTGCTTCTGCAGATATCCACATGGCTCTTTCCCTCACTTTATTCAGGTTTTTGTGCACATGTAACCTTAACACAGGACCTTTTCCTGACTCATCTTGTCAAAAAAAAAAAAAAGCCTCACTCCCAGTCCAAGCCAAACTCCCAGTTTTTCCTGCTTTGTTTTTCTTCCCTAAACCTCTCACCACCCAACGTATTATATATTTGTTCACTTATTGTCTGTCTTTCCCTCTGAGAATAAGGACCTGGGTCATTACCGTATCTCCAGTGTCTAGAATAGTGCCTGCATCTATTGGTGCTCACTAGGTATTTTTGAATGAATGAATGGTTAATGAATTCTGTGTTAATGAATTCTTTGTAACATCCAAATAAATCTCTGAACATATATAGAAAGAGCATTCTTTAGATTCATCCTTGGCCCAGGCATGGTGAGTACTGCTTAATTTAATAATATAGATAAAAGAACTTCTATCAAATCACTAAATAATTTTTTAAAGACACTTAAGACAAGAAAAATTAAATACAAGGCTACATTGGAAGTGTACTAAAACAAGAATTATGTATGTTTAATTTTGGTCTTGATTGTTCCTTCTTTATATAGGAACAGGGTTTATAGTCTCAGTGAATTATTTAGTAGATTTAGGGAATTATTTACAGTGTAGCAGTCAAAAAATTAAAAAATTTAGGATTATGTACAATATCTTGGAGAGCAAAGAAGATGCTGAATTCTCCCGTAATTTCACGATGATATAGTATGTGATTTTTAGAATTATAATGAAGAAAATATCTGGGCAGAAAGTAAGGGCGCCTCTGTAAGGGACAAGAGATCTGAGCATGTCACCTGCTTTATCAGTGGAGATATTTTGTTTGAAGAGGTGACAGCATTTGTCTCCTCGAATTAACCTTTTCTTGAGTCTCTCAAGTTTTAGGTCGGAAAGTTTGTTTACTTGCTCTAAGTCATTTTACATTGGTCCCAAAGGAAATTGTCGCTGAGGAACTCCTGAAATAACATATGCATGCTCTTTTCATCTCTGTACAGAGAAACTAAAGTATTGGGTAGATTTAAATAATTACATTTTTCTTTTGCGGTTCTAACCCTCATTTTAGTCTGAAGGACATTTGAAATGATCTTGAACATGATACCACCCTGTGAGAGACCTGAGAGGTTTGGAAACCTCTGCTTGGTTTACAAAACATTAGGTCACATGGTCATGTGATCCATTGCTCACATCCCTTAATTTTCCCTGTTCTTCACAGAAACTGCTGAGAGACTAGTTGAGGAAACAAGAAGATCGAATTTTTTTTCTGTGAAGCGGTTAAATTGAAGTTAACTTCCTTGTGTCCCCTTCTGAAAAATGTGGTGTCAGTAGCTAATGTATCATTGGAAACCACTGCAGTTTCACTTTGGAGAGAGAGGCTTGCTCCACGTGGAGGTTGCTGAAGTGTGTTCATCCACACCAGACACATCAGTTCTATTATCTCCCCAGAAAAGTAAAAAACAAGCAAGAGAAAAAGGAGAGAAAAGAAAGAAAGAAAGGAGGGAAGAAGAATGAAGAAGAGAGAGACAATTCTAATTAATATGGAAAAGTTCTTTGGAGTTATTTAATAAGTCTAGTCCATTTTATCAATAGATGGATTTAAAGTCATTTAGTTACTTGAATTTCAAAAGGACCTCACTGAAAGGGCAGTCACCGTCATAATGTGGAACTTTGCTAAAGACTCCAATGACCTAGTTAGAATCAAACTACAGAATGTATTATAGTTCTTCTGGTTTCTCAGTTCTGAATATCTTTCTTTAGGAGTTTTTCCTCCTTTCACATTCCCTGGCTAGGGCCTTATGGAAGATGCTATCACAAATGATAGGAGAAACTGTAATGGAGGTACAAATAGAAGCTTTTTTATCCATGGCATTTTATAGGCAAATAACTTATCATTCATATTGAATTTTGTATATTATTGTTGCTATGGACTGAATTTTGCATCCCCCCATTCATATGTTGAGGGCCTAATCCCCAATGGGATGGTATTTGGAGATGGACCTTTGAGAGACAATTAGGTTAAATGAGGTCATGAGAATGGAGCAACCCATGATGGAATTAGGGACCCTAGAACAAGAGGGAGATCAGTGCCCTCTTTTTGCCTTGTGAGGAAACAGCCATTTGCAAGCCAGGAAGGGGCCCTTGCCAGACACTGATCTGCCCACATGGTGATCTTGGATTTCCCAGCCTCCAGAACTATGAGAAATAAATGCTGTTCAAGCCACTGTCTGTGGTACTTTGTTACAGCAGCCCAAACTGACTAAGACAATTTTCTTTGGCAGTGCATGTAGAATAATTGAAAAACACCATTTGGGCCTCCAGATCTCTAATAGAGGCAAGAATTCAACAAGATGAAAGGAATTATCTTTTAATAGTTTTATAGGTTCTTATTTTATAAGGCCCTCATAAACTTAAAAGCAAAAACAGTCTTTAACATAGAACAAGAGCACAGTTCTTCAGAATGATTATAGTACTAAATTGAAAAATAATCTAGAGGATGCAATAAGTGTTATTAGTGGCAATAATAGCTGTCATCATTATCTATGATAGATACTTATAGGCCGTTCACTGAATGTACCGAATTTTGCTCCTTAGAATTCCCTTTGTCACGGAGTCATTTTCTAAGATGAGCTGGGCAGGGTATCTGAGTCCCTTTGGTAGGATTTTAAAAACATGTATAGCTTTCCTCCAGGACTTTATACACCTAGCAGGTCCCCTCATCCATCATGAGATCCCTGTTCGGGTGACCCACTGGTAATGGTGAGATGTGTCGTATCTTTTGATGTGTTGGGGTGGAAAAAAATTAAGAATAGGTTTCTACAACCAAAAGAACTGCTACTTCTGTTCCGTCTATTTCATTATTGCAGTTTGGGTCAGTTAGGTTATAAACCAACACCTCTCCATCCTGTTCATTCCTGTCTCAAGACAGACTGATGATAACTGCAGTGTAAATACACAGCTGATCTCCTGCCGCTCTTTAATACAACTGGACTGCTTCTCCTTACCATCAGTTTATCTGATCCAGAAAATAGTAATTTATTTTTAGACTGATCTTCGAAAACCCAAATCAGGAGAGAAAATATCATGCAAAAAAATTCATATGATGCATTCCAGAACCAACCAAAATGATACAGAATTAGTCACTATTTGGTATTCTTTGTCAATACCATCCTTGAACACAGCTTGAACTTGAAGTTAACTCTTTTTTGCAAATTGTGTCCTTATACTCTTCTAGGTAATTTCAGAATATATCTTCTACTTTTACTACCAATTGGTAATATGCGCACACACTGTATTCTCAGAATCTACTTTAACCTAATTCTAATTGTGCATAATCAAGGTATCCCCCCCAAATCATTGCATATTAATTTTGCCTTACGTGTTTTATGTTGTACCTACAAACAGAATTAATTAAAGAAACTGGAAATAAGAAATACCAGAAATTCAAAATCACTAAGTCAACATACTTATTTTTACTCAGATGATAAATGTTGAAATATTTTCAAAGCTGGAACACATAATATTTATATAATTACACAATGTTTCAATAATTATTTACATGTAGCCCAAATTAAAGGATTGTGTACATAATTTGTTCACTTGTTTATTTAAAATGTTCTATGGCATAAATTCATTAGCATAGTGCATTTTTTAAATAAATTTATTTATCTTTGGCTGCTTTGGGTCTTCATTGCTGTGCGCGGGCTTTCTCTAGTTGTGAAGAGCAGGGGCTACTCTTCGCTGCAGTGTGCAGGCTTCTCACTGCGGCGGCTTCTCTTGTTGCAGAGCACGGGCTCTAGGTGCACGGGCTTCAGTAGTTGTGGCACGCAGGCTCAGTAGTTGTGGCTCGTGGGCTCTAGAGCACAGGCTCAGTAGTTGTGGCACACGGGCTTAGTTGCTCTGCAGCATGTGGGATCTTCCTGGACCAGAGATCGAACCCGTATCCCCTGCAATGGCAGGCAGCTTCTTAACCACTGCACCACCAGGGAAGCCCAACATAGTGTATTTTTAAAGTTCACATGAAAGTTAGGGTTGCCATGCAGTTAAAACTTGGGGTTAGTTCTCATCAGTCATCTATGGGAGTCGGTAAAGTGGGTACCTGGGTTTAACCCCAAAACCACCAGTCATTAGCTATGGTCAGGTTACTTAATGCACTCTGTGTCTGAGTTTCCTTATCTGTAAAATGAGGCTAATACCAATACCTAATTCACTGCATTGTTGTGAAAACAGTCCAACAACTGATTTGACTTCATGATTGTATGTTATTTTAATGACCTTATTTTAATGAATAAATATTTGAGAACAATTTCATATTACTAATGCAAACAGGGACTTTACAAGACCATTTTTTCCACCTGCATAAAAGCATCAATAATTGAGAGAATTAAGTGAATGATTGTCCCTTCTCCCTAAAATAATCTAAACAACCCCCTTGATTTTAGTTCTGGTAAAAGTGACCCTCCCTCTGCCTCCCCAAATCTTACAGGAATTATCTGAATACAGAGATAGTAAATAAGAAATCATAAAGCTATTTTTTTTTAAAGAGTACAGACTTTGGCATCAATAGGCCTGAATTTTGAGGAGCTTCCTCTTCATAATAGTGTGATTTGGGGGCAAATTCATTAAATTCGAAATATGGTAATGAGTTTAGTGTAGGTAAATTCTGGCGAGTGGCAGGCACTCAGTATATAATAGTTCTTATGAATCCATAAATCCTTTTTTCTGACTGTCTTAATACTTTTATTTTATGAGAACTTTGTGTGAGATATGAAGCTTAAATAAATAATCCATTGCCTTAAATTTATAAATTTTTTGTTCCTTAATTATTATTTTAACAGTATTCATTGTCATTAAAATTTGCCTGGCATACAAATATGTATAATATATACAAATATGTATAAAATATGTATAAAATATGTATAAATATACAAATATGTATAATTATAAAATATGTATATGTATAAATATGTATAAATATGTATATGTATATGTATATGTATATGTATAAATATGTATATGTATATGTATATGTATATGTATAAATATGTATAAATATGTATAATGTATGTATAATATGTATAATGTATGTATAATACATTATATGTATATGTATAAATATGTATATGTATATGTATAAATATGTATAAATATGTATAATGTATGTATAATATGTATAATATGTATGTATAATATGTATAATGTATGTATAATACATACATATAATGTATGTATGTATATGTATGTATGTATATGTATAAATATGTATATGTATATGTATATGTATATGTATAAATATGTATAAATATGTATAATGTATGTATAATATGTATAATGTATGTATAATACATACATATAATGTATGTATAATACATACATGTATGTATGTATAATATGTATAAATGTGTATAAATATGTATAAATATGTATAAAATATGTATAAAATATACAAATATGTATAATTATATTTTCTAGACTAATTATTCTGTTGAGGATTGTGAAATATCGAAAGAAAGTTATATCATTGATTTAATTGTTGCCTAAGTCTAAAATATATACAGGGATATATAGATGAAATGGAGAAACAGGAAAATGGGAAGATCAATGGATGGGGAGATAATGCAGCCTCTATGAGGCGATGGGGCAAAAAACATGTGAAGCCATAAATTCTGTCCTGAGGGAAACAGAAGCTATAATCCATGCTAGATATGCCAAGAGACTAAATGGTACAGTGTCATGTTATTCATTGTGGAGGTCCTGTGGATTTTGTTGCAGTGATTTAGAAAGGGGTTGATCTTAAGTAGTTTTGCTCCCAGTAAAAGACTGTTGGCTGGTTCATTAAACAACAATCAAAGTTTATCTTGAAAAACAAGGCCATTTATCTGGGGATTTCTCAAATACATGGTAACATACAACTTTGAATGTGCCATTCATGGAGACATTTTTGAACAGCTCTTTTCAGTGAACCAAATTTGGCATGTTAAACAGCCTATAGAAAGGTCTGTGAAACTATCACTTGTAAATGAAATCTTGGAAGCTGTTTCTTGGATATATACTGTTTTTTTGTTTTTTTTTTTTTTTGTGGTACGCGGGCCTCTCACTGCTGTGGCCTCTCCCGTTGCGGAGCACAGGCTCCGGACGCGCAGGATCAGCGGCCATGGCTCACGGGCCCAGCCGCTCCGTGGCATGTGGGATCCTCCCGGACCGGGGCACGAACCCGTGTCCCCCGCATCGGCAGGCGGACTCTCAACCACTGTGCCACCAGGGAAGCCCGGATATATACTTTTATAAAGCTGTTTCTTGGTTATATACTTTTTTGAAAGATAGGAAATCATAACCCTACGTAATTAACTTAGTCCACACACATACCAGCTCCTGCTCAAGAGAGGAGGAGCTGTGCCAATGTTTTATTGGCAGGTTCAAGGACTAAGAGAAATGCCACTTTGAGAAACTGGCATTTATGAGCCATAAGAATAAAGCCTAAACAATTGAGAGTCGATGTTATGCATTGATTAGATGTAGGAGTTCCAAAAATGCAAAGTTTGCTGCACTATTCATGAATTATAACCCAATATGCGTATTTATGCTGGTTATGTTGCTTCCACAATATTTTCTTTCCAAAATCTTTGCCAAAGTTGTAAGGCCCAGCAGTTACCATGATCACACAGCTGATGTTGCTAGAAGCTTGGTGGTGAACGAACAGTAGAAGCTTCTATTCTTCATCACATGGAAATTGCAATAAATTCTGTAAGGAAGCAACTGATTTCTGTCACCTGTAATTGATGTCCAGGGTATTCAGTTCCATTGAGCCAATTCTGGCTATTTAAGTAAAAAGAAACACATAATCAGAGGAAACTGGCATTACTTTTAGGGATAAATGTTTAAAATATCAACCATATAATAAAGTATAAAAATAAAATACGAAGCTATTGTTCTGGATGGAGCAAGACTCACTGAAGAAAAACGTAGTGATGCTAATGTTCATGTGGCAGGAACGACAGAAATGCTTCTCTTCCTCCTCCCTTCTAACACATATTCGCTGGTCACATTTGAATCTTTGGGTCCATGATACCTAGTACCCTAAAAGACAGAATGAACACAGTCCCCTTACCTTTTCCAAACACCTCACAAACCTTGATTCATGTCCCTACAGCTGACTCTGCCCCTGCCTCTGGAAGTCTATAGCTAGCAACTCATCATGAAACCACTGTATTAAAGCATTTTTTCTTTTCTTATTATTTTAAAATTAATTAATTAATTAATTAATTTTTTGGCTGCGTTGGGTCTTCGTTGCTGTGCGCGAACTTTCTCTAGTTGGCGGCGAGCGGGAGCTACTCTTTCGTTGCGCTGTGCAGGCTTCTCATTGCAGTGGCTTCTCTTGTTGTGAAGCACGGGCTCTAGGCATGCGGGCTTCAGTAGCTGTGGCATGCAGGCTCAGTAGTTGTGGCTCACGGGCTTAGTTGCTCCGTGGCATGTGGGATCTTCCAGACCAGGGCTCAAACCGTGTCCCCTACATTGGTAGGCAGATTCTTAACCACTGCCCCACCAGGGAAGTCCCAAAGCATTTTTTCATATATAAAAAATAATATATCATCACTGTAGGAAAATTGAGAAAGACTGAAAAGTATAAAGAAAATAGAAATCATCCATAACCCCATCATCTAGAGATATCCAATATTATATTTTAATATTTTTTCTTTTCAGTCCTTTTATGTGTATATATATTTTTCTTTTACAAAACTGAAATCATACCGTATATCTTTTTTTTTTACCTTGGTATAATATCAGAAACATTTCCTTTTTTAAATTTATGTATTGTTGATTTACAATATTATATTAGTTTTGGGTTTGTGGCATAGGGATTCACTATTTTTGCAGCTTATACTGTATCAGAAGTTATTACAAGATAATGGTTATAATTCCCTATGCTATATGATACATCTTTGTTGCTTATCTATTTTATACATAGCAGTTTGTAACTTTAATCCCTACCCCTAATTTGTCGTTTCCCCCTTCACTATCCCCTTTGGTAACCACAACTTTGTTTTCCGTATCTGTAAGTCTGTTTCTGTTTTGTATATACATTCATTTGTATTATTTTTTAGATTCCACTTATCAGTAATATACAGAATTTGTTTTTGTCTGACTTATTTCACTAAGCATAATATTCTCTAGGTCCAGCCACATTGCTGCAAATGGCAGAATTTCATTCTTTTTATGGCTTAGTAATATTCCATTGTATGTATATATAATACATCTTCTTTATCCATTTGTCTGTTGATGGGCACTTGGGTTGCTGCCATGACTTGGTTGTTGTAAATAGTGCTGCCATGAACACTGGGGTGCATGTATCTTTTCAGACATATACCCAGGAGTGGAATTGTTGGATTGTATGGTAGTTCTATTTTTAGTTTTTTGAGGAACTTCCATACTGTCAGTGGCTAAACCAATTTACATTGTGTTCCCCTTTCCCATATCGTCACCAATGTTTGTTATTTGCAGACTTTCTTTTTCATTTTCTTTTATTTATTTATTTATTTTTATACAGCATGTTCTTATTAGTTATCTATTTTATACATATTAGTGTATATATGTCAATCCTAATCTCCCAATACATCCCCCCACACCCCCACCCTGCTTCCCCCCGTTTTGTGTCCATACATTTTTTCTCTACCTCTGTGTCTCTATTTCTGCCTTGCAAACCAGTTCATCTATACCATTTTTCTAGATTCCACATATATGCATTAGTAAGTGATATTTGTTTTTCTTTTTCTGACTTACTTCACTCTGTATGAGTCTCCAGGTCCATCCACATCTCTATGAATGACCCAATTTCGTTCCTTTTTATGGATGAGTAATATTCCATTGTCTATATGTACCACATCTTTATCCATTCATCTGTCGATGGGGACTTAGGTTGCTTCCATGACCTGGCTATTGTAAATAGTGCTGAAATGAACATTGGGGTACATGTCTCTTTTTTAATTATGGTTTTCTCTGGATATGTGCCCAGTAGTGAGATTGCTGGGTCATATGGTAATTTTATTTTTAGTTTTTTAGGGAACCTCCCTACCATTCTCCATAGTGGATGTATCAATTTACATTCCCACCAACAGTGCAAGAGGGTTCCTTTATCTCCACATCCTCTCCAGCATTTGTTGTTTGTAGATTTTCTGATGATGCCCATTCTGACTGGTGTGAGGTGATACCTCATTGTAGTTTTGATTTGCATTTCTCTAATAATTAGTGATGTTGAGCAGCTTTTCATGTGCTTCTTGGTCATCTGTATATCTTCTTTGGAGAAATGTCTATTTAGGTCTTCTGCCCATTACTGGATTGTTTTTTTTTTTTTTAATATTGAGCTGCACGAGCTGTTTATATATTTTGGAGATTAATCCTTTGTCTATTGATTCATTTGCAAATATTTTCTCCGTTTCTGAGGGCTGTCTTTTTGTCTTGTTTGTAGTTTCCTTTGCTGTGCAAAAGATTTTAAGTTTCATTGGTTCCATTTGTTTATTTTTGTTTTTATTTCCGTTAGTCTAGGAGGTGGGTCAGAAAAGATCTTGCTGTGATTTATGTCAAAGAGTGTTCTTCCTATGTTTTCCTCTAAGAATTTTATAGTGTGCAGTCTTACATTTAGGTCTTTAATCCATTTTTAGTTTAGTTTTGTGTATGGTATTAAGGAGTGTTCTAATTTCATTCTTTTACATGTAGCTGTCCAGTTTTCCCAGCACCACTTATTGAAGAGACTGTCTTTTCTCCATTGTTTATCTTTGCCTTCTTTGTTGTAGGCTAGTTGACCATATGTGCGTGGGTTTATCTCTGGGCTTTCTGTCCTGTTCCATTGATTGATATTTCTGTTTTGTGTGCTAGTACCATAGTGTCTTGATTACTGTAGCTTTGTAGTATAGTCTGAAGTCAGGGAGTCTGATTCCTCCGGCTCCGTTTTTCTTTCTCAAGATTGCTTTGGCTATTCAGGGTCTTTTGTGTCTCCATACAAATTGTAAGATTTTTTATTCTATTTCTGTAAAAAATTATATTGGTAATTTGATAGGAATTGCATTGAATCTGTAGATTGCTTTGGGTAATATCGTCATTTTCACAAAGTTGATTCTTCCATTCCACAAATATGGTATATCTCTCCATCTGTTTGTGTCATCTTTGATTTCTTTCCTCAGTTTCTTATCATTTTCTGAGTCTTTTACCTCCTTAGGTAGGTTTATTCCTAGGTATTTTATTCTTTTTGTTGCAATGTTGAATGAGATTGTTTCCTTAATTTCTCTTTCGATCTTTCATTGTTAGTGTATAGGAATAGAAGAGATTTCTGTGCATTAATTTTGTATCCTGCAACTTTACCAAATTCATTGATTAGCTCTAGTAGTTTTCCAGTGGCATCTTTAGGATTCTCTATGTATAGTATCATGTCATCTGCAAACAGTGACAGTGTTACTTCTTTTCCAATTTGTATTCCTTGTATTTCTTTTTCTTCTCTGATTGCCATGGCTAGGACTTCCAAAACTATGTTGAATAATAGTGGTGAGAGTGGACATCCTTGTCTTGTTCCTGATCTTAGAGGAAAAGCTTTCAGTTTTTCACCATTGGGAATGATGTTTGCTGTGGTTTTGTCATATATGGCCTTTATTATGTTGAGGTAGGTTCCCTCTAAGCCCACTTTCTGGAGAGATTTTATCATAAGTGGGTGTTGAATTTTGTCAGAAGCTTTTTCTGCATCTATTGACATGATCATATGGTTTTTATTCTTCAGTTTGTTAATATGGTATATCACATTGATTGATTTGCATATATTGAATAATCCTTGCATCCCTGTGATAAATCCCATTTGATCATGTTGCATGATTCCTTTAATGTGTTGTTGGATTCTGTTTGCTAGTATTTTGATGAGGATTTTTGCATCTATATTCATCAGTGATATTGCTCTGTAATTTTCCTTTTTTGTAGTATCTTCATCTGGTTTTGGTATCAGGGTGATGGTGGCCTCGTAGAATGAGTTTGGGAATGTTCCTTCCTCTGCAGATTTTTGGAAAAGTTTGAGAAGGATGGGTGTTAGCTCTTCTCTAAATGTTTGATAGAATTCACCTGTGAAGCCATCTGGTCCTGGACTTCCGTTTGTTGGAAGAATTTTAATCACAGTTTCAATTTCATTACTTGTGATTGGTCTGTTCATATTTTCTATTTCTTCCTGGTTCAGTCTTGGAAGGTTATACCTTTCTAAGAATTTGTCCATTTCTTCCAGATTTTCCATTTTTTTGGCATAAAGTTGCTTGTAGTAGTCTCTTATGATGCTTTGTATTACTGCGATGTCTGCTGTAACTTCTCCTTTTTCATTTTTAACTTTATTGATTTGCATCCTCTCCCTGTTTTTCTTGATGAGTCTGGCTAAAGATTTATCAGTTTTGTTTATCTTCTGAAAGAACCAACGTTTAGTTTTATTAATCTTTGCTATTATTTTCTTTGTTTCTATTTCATTTATTTCTGCTCTGATCTTTATGATTTCTTTCCTTCTACTAACTTTGAGTTTTGTTTGTTCTTCTTTCTCCAGTTCCTTTAGGTGTAAGGTTAGATTGTTTATTTGAGATTTTTCTTGTTTCTTGAGGTAGGATTGTATTGCTATAAACTTCCCTCTTAGAACTGCTTTTGCTGCATCCCATAGGTTTTGGATCATCGTGTATTCATTGTCATTTGTCTCTAGGTAGTTTTTGATTTCCTCTTTGGTTTCTTGATTATTTAGTAACGTATTGTTTCGCCTCCACGTGTTTGTGTTTTTTACATTTTTCCCCCTGTAATTGATTTCTAATCTTATAGCATTGTGGTTGGAAAAGATGCTTGATATGATTTCAATTTTCTTAAATTTACCAAGGCTTGAGTTGTGACCCAAGATGTGATTTTTCCTGGAGAATGTTCCATGTGCACTTGAGAGAAAGTGTAATCTGCTGGTTTTGGGTGGAATGTCCTATAAATATCAATTAAATCTCTCTGGTCTATTGTGTCATTTAAACCTTGTCTTTCCTTATTAGTTTCTGTCTGGATGATCTGTCCATTGGTGTAAGTGAGGTGTTAGAGCCCCCCACTATTAGTGTGTTACTGTCAATTTGCTATTTTATAGCTGTTAGCATTTGCCTTATGTATTGATTTATGTATTGCATAAATATTTACAATTGTTATATCTTCTTGGATTGATCCCTTGATCATTATGTAGTGTCCTTCTTTGTCTCTTGTAATAGTCTTTATTTTAAAGTCTATTTTATCTGATCTGAGTATAGCTACTCCAGCTTTCTTTGATTTCCATTTGCATGGAATATCTTTTTCCATCCCCTCACTTTCAGTCCGTATGTGTCCCTAGGTCTGAAGTGGTTCTGTTGTAGAGAGTATATATATATATGCGTCTTGTTTTTGTATCTATTCAGTGAACCAGTGTCTTTTGGTTGGAGCATTTAATACATTCACATTTAAGGTAATTATCAATATGTATGTTCCCATTACCAGTTTATTAATTGTTCTGGGTTAGTTTTTGTAGGTCCTTTTCTTCTCTTGTGTTTCCCACTTAGAGAAGTTCCTTTAGCATTCGTTGTAGAGCTGGTTTAGTGGTGCTGAATTCTCTTAGCTTTTGCTTGTATGTAAAGCTTTTGATTTCTCTGTCGAATCTGAATGAGATCCTTGCCAGGTAGAGTAATCTTGATTGTATGTTCTTCCCTTTCACCACTTTAAATATATCATGCCACTCCCTTCTGGCGTGTAGAGTTTCTGCTGAGAAATCAGCTGTTAACCTTATGGAGTTCCCTTGTATGTTATTTGTCATTTTTCCCTTGTGGCTTTTAATAATTTTTCTTTAATTTTTGTCAGTTTTTTTACACTGTGTCTCAGTGTGTTTCTCCTTGGGTTTATCTTGCCTGGGTCTCTCTGTGCTTCCTGGACTTCTTGGGTGGCTATTTCCTTTCCCATGTTAGGGAAGTTTCTGACTATAATCTTTTCAGATATTTTCTTGGGTCCTTTCTCTCTCTCTTCTCCTCTGGGACCCCAAAATATGAATGTTGATGCATTTAATGTTGTCCCAGAGATTTCTTAGGTTGTCTTCATTTCTTTTCATTCTTGTTTCTCTATTTTGTTCTGTGACAGTGAATTCCACCACTGTGTCTTCCAGGTCACTTATCCATTCTTCTACCTCAGTTACTCTGCTATTGATTCCTTCTGATGTATTTTTCATTTCAGTTATTGTATTGTTCATCTCTGTTTGTTCTTTCATTCTTCTAGGTCTTTGTTAAACATTTCTTGCATCTTCTTGATCTTTGCCTGCATTGTTTTTCCGAAGTCCTGGATCATCTTCACTATCATTATTTGGAATGATTTTTCTGGAAGTTGCCTATCTCCACTTCATTTAGTTGTTTTTCTGGGGTTTTATCTTGTTCCTTCATCTAGTACATAGTCCTCTGCCTTTTCATTTTGTGTATCTTTCTGTGAATGTGGTTTTCATTCCACAGACTGTAGGATTGTAGTTCTTGCTTCTGCTGTCTGCCCTCTGGTGGATGAGGCTATCTGAGAGGCTTGTGAAAGCTTCCTGATGGGAGGGACTGGTGGTGGGTAGGCTGGGTGTTGCTTTGGTGGGCAGAGCTCAGTAAAACTTTAATCTGCTTGTCTGCTGATGGGTGGGGCTGGGTTCCCTCCCTGTTGGGTGTTTGGCCTGAGGTCACACAGCACTGGAGCCTTCAGGCTTTTTGTTGGGGCTAATGGCAGTCTCCGGGATGGCTCACACCAAGGAGTACTTCTCAAAACTTGTGCTGCCAGTGTCCTTGTCCCCGCGGTGAGCCACAGCCACCCCCCACCCCTGCAGGAGATCCTCCAACACTAGCAGGTAGGTCTGGTTCAGTGTTCTATGGGGTCACTGCTCCTTCCCCTGGGTCCTGATGTGCACACTACTTTGTGTGTACCCTCCAAGAGTGAAGTCTCTGTTTCCCCCAGTCCTACTGAAGTCCTGCAATCAAATCCCACTAGCCTTCAAAGTCTGACTCTCTGGAATTCCTCCTCCCATTGCCTGACCCCCAGGTTGGGAAGCCTGACGTGGGGCTCAGAACCTTCACTCCAGTGGGTGGACGTCTGTGGTATAACTGTCCTGCAGTTTGTGAGTCACCCAGCCAGTGGTCATGGGATTTGATTTTATCGTGATTGCGCCCCTCCTACCATCTCATTGTGGCTTCTTTGTCTTTGGTTGTGGGGTATTTTTTTTGTTAAGTTCCAGTGTCTTCCTGTCAATGATTGTTCATTAGCTGTGATTCTGGTGCTCTCAAAAGAGGGAGTTAGCGCACGTTCTTCTCCTCCACCATCTTGAACCAATCTCAAAATATTCATTTTCTATACCTTTCTACCTTGTCAGACTGGCTTTTGTTCAGGATTTCCAAGCCGCTATAGTTCTGAGAGTAATTCTCATCTCTTCACTTCTCCAGTCCTTCTGAAAATTATGAACCAGCAATTAATCTAGGTCCATGGATTTCAGTAGTGAAAAGCAGTCAAAAATGCCTGGCTTCATGGAATTTATACAGGAACTGAATTGGCAGGCACTTTTGATCTTAGACTTCCCAGCCTCCAGAACCGCAGATTGATTTTATTGACTGCTTCCAGGAAATGGGACACTCCCACGTCTTAGCTATGTGACTTTTTTTTTTTGATGAATGGCACAAAGCTTTCCTCTGCAGTAAGGATGAATGCTCTTGCCATTGTTTTTAAAAAATGCTCCAGGAATTTCTTCTCTGTGGAATTCTTTTTAACATGAACTCAGACCTAGATTTTTGTTTTATGGGGTAAAATTTTAAACATGTACTTAAAGCATTTCCTTGCAAACCAGCAGGGAAGATCCTTGAGGACAGGGAATATCCTTGTTTCTCTAGTGCTTATTACAATGTCTGGTCCATCGCAGAAACTCAGTGTGTAATCAGGAAGAACAAATTTGACTCCATACTGGATCAGTGTCTTTTACTTTAACCTTTGTATTTAATTACTTTTGCTTAGTCGTACTAGCTCAAGCAGGCATGAAACCAAGCAGGACCCTGTGGGGCCCTCCCAAGTACAAATCCTTCTTGTGTCCCTCTACTTGCAGACTTTTTAATGATAACTGTTCTGACAGGTGTGAAGTGATATCTCATTGTTGTTTTGATTTGCATTTCTTTAATGATTAGCAATGTTGAGCATCTTTTCATGTGCCTGTTAACCATCTATATGTCTTCTTTGGAAAGGTGTCTATTCAGGTCTTCTGCCCACTTTTTGATTAGGTTGTTAGTTATTTTGATATTGAGTTGTATGAACTGTATATATTTTTGATATTAACCCCTCATTGGCTACATCATTTGCAAATATTTTTTTCCCATTCAGTAGGTTGTCTTTTTGTTTTGTTGATGGTTTCCCTTGCTGTGCAAAAGAGAAACATTTTCTGTTGTCACTAGTCATTGGTATAATAGCTGTAGAATATTTCATTGAATAAATGACTTTAATTTACTAAAATTTTTCATATTATTAAATTTTCTCTATTACAAATAGTGCTGCAGTGTGTAATACTGAATACAAATTTTTATGACTCTGATGATTTCTTTATGTGATGTTCCTGAAAGGTCCTAAGGGTAAAATTACTAGGTCAAAAAGTATAAATAAATAATTATTGATTAATGAATAACGTATTAGCTTAGAACACATATATAGAAGTTGTTCCTGTGGTTTTTTTTTTCTTTCCGAAGGGTTTCTGTTTTGGATAATTCACTACACAAAGGCATTATAATGCTAAGGGGACCCAAGGGAAAAAAATCCGTTATGAATTTTAGGTTCCCTTTGTGGTCACCTCTTTACACTGGAGCTTTCTCAACTGACTGTATCCCAAATTAGTTGATGCCTATAGACCTTAAAGATGAATCAGGCTTACACAACTTGATTATAATGCAGCAGTTTAAATTTATTCTCAAATGTTGTATTTAAAATGTCAGGGCATGGACGTATATACACTACCAAACGTAAGGTAGATAGCTAGTGGGAAGCGGCCGCATAGCACAGGGAGATCTGCTCGGTGCTTTGCGACCACCTGGAGGGGTGGGATAGGGAGGGTGGGAGGGAGGGAGACGCAAGAGGGAAGAGATATGGGAACATATGTATATGTATAACTGATTCACTTTGTTGTAAAGCAGAAACTAACACACCATTGTAAAGCAATTATACTCCAATAAAGATGTAAAAAAAATAAAAATAAAAAGCCAAAAAAATAAATAAATAAAATAAAATGTCAGGGTGTGAATGATGTAGTAGCATGCTTTAAAAACGTTGGTAGTACTTGTGCCTGGTCTCTGAATGCCTAGCCAATCTTATGAAGAGTCAAGATGACACTCAATTAACCCCGTCAAAAGTAAGTCTTGGGGCTTCCCTGGTGACGCAGTGGTTGAGAATCTGCCTGCCAATGCAGGGGACATAGGTTCGAGCCCTGGTCTGGGAGGATCCCACATGCCGCGGAGCAACTGGGCCCGTGAGCCGCAGCTACTGAGCTTGCGCCTCTGGAGCCTGTGCTCCACAACAAGAGAGGCCGCGACAGTGAGAGGCCCGCGCACCGCGATGAAGAGTGGTCCCCGGTCACTGCAACTAGAGAAAGCCCTCGCACAGAAATGAAGACCCAGCACAGCCAAAAAAATAAATTTACTTTTTTAAAAAAAGTCTTTTTTTCTCTCTGGGGTACCTTGATACCAGTTCTTTAAAAGGAAACACATGTGCATTTACCAGTTTCCACAACTACTGCCTATTGGTTTTCTGATCAGATGGACCAGAATCCAGTTTTCTCAAGGACTCAGGGGAATGCATGTTCTCTCCTTTTCTCTATTGGCAGCATGGCCAACCTGCCCGGAGGGGAGAGGGCTGGCCTAGGAATAATAGGCGCTGACATCAGAGAAAGGTGTTCTTGTGTAAATCCCACCCATGACACCTCTGGGAGGCAGGGTAATGTACTCTGGCTCACCAGTGTTCTCTGTGGCCAGGTCTCGTGCGTTCATGATCCTAGTTTCACTACACATAAATGTTATGTCCACAGGCAAACTGCTTAACCGAACAGCCACTTCGTGTTTCTATTGTGTCATGAGGGATTGTGATAATGGCATCTACCTGATAAGGTTGTTCTGAGGATGAAATAAGATAAAGCATGTAAAGAGTATAGAACAGTGCCTACTGTTAATAAATGCTTAATAAAAGCCAAATATTAATTTTATTTATTTATTTTTATATTAATACTTTTATTTATTTTTTAAAAACATCTTTATTGGAGTATAATTGCTTTACAATGGTATGTTAGTTTCTGCTGTATAACAAAGTAAATCAGCTATACATATACATATATCCCCATATCCCCTCCCTCTTGCCTCTCCCTCCCACCCTCCCTATCCCACCCCTCTAGGTGGTCACAAAGCACCAAGCTGATCTCCCTGTGCTATGTGGCTGCTTCCCACTAGCTATCTATTTTACACCAAATGTTAATTTTAGAAGAGAAAGAACCTGCTCTTAGTTGTACCTTTGGAAGTATAAACAACTTGGAATCAAGTTTATATGTCCTAATCCGTGCAGTCATGCATGCAGACATTCATTCAACAAGCACTGTACTCTGCTCAGTGCTAAGAGAAGATAAACAATACAAATGAGGTTATATGTGTGTAAAGAATTTAATATGGTGCTTATACTCAATAAATGACATTGTGATTATTATGAAATTATAGATAATGTGTGTGTTAGAAATAATCATGATTACAGATAGTGTGAATTAAAAATTGTTCTTCTAAGTCAAAATTTATTTTAGAACAAACTTGGACCTGGAGGAGGTGTGAATTCAGTGATGCTAAGAAACTTTGCATCTCAGTGGATGCTCTCTGGCTCAGCTATTAAAGCACAATGTACATTTTAATCAAGTTGATGGATTTCAAGCTTGGAGAAACTTTGTGTGTCTGAGAAAGAAATATGATGGTTTACTGAAAGGACATACTTATTTGTTGCAGTGCTAAATATTCATGTCATTTTTGCAGGTAAACCATGGGGTGGGGTGGGGAGAGGAAGAGGAGAGAAAAAAAGTCCTCTGTGGGGGCTATTCCACATAGGATTGATGTACTTTCTAAAATGAATGTTAGTGGAAGGTGAAAAGTCAGCACAACATAGCAGACATGTGAAAGAGTGACCAATATATTGCATCTGGTACAGCATTCTCTGAGGAAATGGAAATGTACATGGTAGAAGAAGAAAAGTTTATCTGCATCTAGCCTCTGTATGAATTCAGCTGAAAGCTAAAAATATTCGCTTTCCCTAAGAGAATAAAAAAATGATTATCTCATCAAACAGCCAACTATATAATGGCTTTGGCATTAAAATCTCGTGGGGAGGTAAAATTGATCAAAGCATATCCATTAGAAATTTTGAAAATGTATTTATAAGGCTAAATTTCTTAGACAGATTTGACCAGAGATACACAGTTTTACTGGATGTTCTAATTCCATCACACAATCCATTAAAGTTATTCCCAAGTTTTATGTTTGATTCTTATATTTATTGTAAATGGCAGCATTAGCCAGGAACCAGATTCCCAGCCAAACTGAAATAAAGATGGATAGCAGAAGTTCATCTTCATAGCGATGTGGAGCTTGTCTCCAAAGTCTGTCTTGGCTCCTTTCTGAGATCTTCATTGTCATGTTTGCTCAAGCTGCTAGGACTTCTATAGCCCTGTACTTCTGAACTTTCAACATATGCCATCAAATGCTTTGATTGATGTTCTGATTGTTCTTGTTGACGAGAACAGGATCTTCTGCCAAAGTTAAGCAACACCCTCCTTTCTTTCATGATCACTGCTCAGACACTTGGAATGAACTGCACGCTACTTCCCAGAATCCTTTTAATTAAAAACACCGGTAAATGTGGATTTATACTCTATTATACTTCTACCCACTTTCCCAATTTTTTATTATATAGGTCATACTTACAAATTTTACATATTTTTCTACATAACTAATATTTTATACTGAAATTATCCTTGCCTATAACTACAATTATTAAACTACAGTACCTCTCAGACATAATTATTTATTTATTCATACTTTATTCTCAAATTATCTATAATTTTAAAAATAATCATTATAACTTATTGGTACATGTTCATGCTTAATTATTTACATGTGTAATCACATGTATTATCATAATAACAGCTCTTGAAAAGGTATGGAGTTTAAGATAGTAAGAGACAGAAGTGAGACTCAAACATAGGTCTGAAAGACTCCAAAGCCAGTGTATTTCACAATGTTATGTTATTGCAATCAAGTCCTTTCTGTTCCAACTAAGGGGAAAGGTCTTTGCCAAATCTAAATCTGTTAGAGCTTATCAACATTGGATTGCTGGTGATGCTACTTCTGGAACTAAATAGTTTTCAATCACTAAATGACATTCCAAGTCAAGTGCTTTCAGTACAGAGTTTTCATTGCATGAGACATTTTCTTATGTTTCATTGAAATAATTTTTTAGGATTCTGATGATGGAAAAAGTAGAGGAAAAAATCATGGGAAGACTTCATAAAACATTACACTGTTTCACTAGACTAGGCTAAGGTGAAAAAAGAAAACCGAAATTTAACTGTTGTTGTCTCCTTTCATTAACACATGTTACTTTAGAGTACATGTGATATGTAAATTTATTCATTTACTTCTTTGTCCAATACTGATACCTTTTTTTTTTACATCTTTATTGGAGTATAATTGCTTTACAATGGTGTGTTAGTTTCTGCTTTATAACAAAGTGAGTCAGTTATACATATACATATGTTCCCATATCTCTTCCCTCTTGCGTCTCCCACCCTCCCTATCCCACCCCTCTAGGTGGTCACAAAGCACGGAGCTGACCTCCCTGTGCTATGCAGCTGCTTCCCACTAGCTATCTATTTTACGTTTGGTAGTGCAATACTGATATCTTGAGCCCGTATTTTATTGTTGGTCACTATAATAAGCCTAGAAATACCATGATGAGCAAGTACCTCCAAGGAGCTCAGAGTTAATGCAAAATTGCTTACCAAGACTTGAGTTTACAATGCAGATTCCTAAGATCCACCGTCACTAGTTTAGATTCAGTAGATGTGGGGACGGACCCGAGCATTTTTATTTTCAATAAGCCCCTGGGGTGACTGTGATGCAGACTGACTGGAACTATTCTCTGAGCAGCAATGATTTAATGGGAAATACAGGCAAATAAGCAATTACCATAAAATATAAGTTCAACAGTAGCAATAAGCACAGAGTACTATGGGATATATAGAGTATCTTCTAATACAGATTTAGGTTAAGAGAAGACAAAAATCAAGAGTTTCAATCTTTTGTGGTGTCTCAATTTTCACCAAAGTTTTCTATCACAGCCACTGCTGAGTCACGTCATCAAAAATGTGAATATACACAAGAAAGGAAAAACATCAAGGAAAGGGTACATGAAAGAATCCAGTTTGAAGGAAAATATGCCCCAAGAAACAAAAAAGTTTCCCACAGGTGCTTCATGCTTTGGAATAAATGAATGAGAGCCAAAGTCAATAAATTGAGCATTCAAATAGTAGACACTGATGAGGTTCAGGACGCACTACCCCAAAATATGGCATCTTGGTGTACTGTATATTTTAAGAGGAAATTTGAGAAAATGTCGGAAGCAAGAAGGTCACTCTGACCTTCCTTTGCCCTTCTCCCTTGAAACGAGCATTAAAACCCTCATGTGAGAGGAACATCCTTGTCTCCAAAGACAAAGGGATACCTGGAAGAATCTGAACAAGCAGGCCTTGTTAGGTTTCCCCAAGTTGACTATAATTACCTCTTACTCCTTGACCTATCCCACGACTGTGTACTCTTGATCAAGCCTAGCATAAAAAGACTCAGGTCTAACTGTCTTTGGATCTTCATTTTCTTATGAAGTCTCCTGTGTCACGTGAATTTTATATTAAATAAATCTGTATGCTTTTTTTCTTTTTAATCTGTTTGTGAGTTTAATTTTCAGACCTGGCCAGGGACCATAAGCGGGTGGAGGAAAACTTTTTCCTCCCCTACAATACAAAATAACAGAATGAGACAAAAAGAACAGTGTAGACCTAAGGAAATAATTAAGGCTCAAATCAATGTTATTATATAATGAACACAAATTAGAAACAATAAGGCAAAATATCTAACAAAAATAAAATGATTGATGTGGAAGAAAGGCTTCAGTGTATGAAAATGCAAAAGACCATAAGATTAAAGAAACAGAAGAAAAAATAATAAATGTGTGTTCAGTGAAAGAGGAGCCAAAACAATGACACATAATGTTTGGGAAGTAGAGAACCCCACAAGTGGAAGATAAAATGTCTCTGGGTTGAGAAACAAATTTAATTTTGAGATTTGAAACATATTTTGTTCTTGGGGGGGAAATTAAGTTTTTGAATTTCATAGATCAAGAACACCAAAGTAAACATATACCAGGAAATTGCCCTCCCTTCCCCCCCCCAAAAAAAGGACATATATCAATATCAGAAAAGTTTGAGTTCAAGGCAAAAAGCTGTAAAGATGATGAAGAAGGGAATTTTATAATGATAAAAGTACAATCTGCAATGAAGATGAAATCTTAAGAATCTTTATGAAATGCCATTATTAAAATTATTAAGGCAAAGATTGCAGGAAGTACTAGGATGAATAGATACACAAATCAAGTAGACAAAATATAAGTAAAGACATAAAGAATCCAAAAAACAAAATTAAAGAAATGGTGTGTATATGGACATGATATATGTATATCTATCTTCCAAGAACTGCTTTAGCCTGATCTCATTCATTCTATTTTCATTCTATTTCTAAATATTTTTCAATTTCAGTTTTGACTTTCATTTTGAATAGGGTTATTTAAGAGAGGGATTTTTTTGCATTTTATTTTTATTATTACTTGTTAATTAAACTCAGAAGTTATACTTTGTACTTTATTTAAATTTAGAAATTATTGAGGTAATCTTTGTGGACTAATTTATGGCCAATACTACATTTATACAAATTCTCTTATGACTTATCTGCACCCATTTCTATAAAATATCAAAGTCTGTGTTCTGAAAACATTATATAAGTAAATATGTCTATGCATACCTATGTATTGATAACATTTCCCTTATCAATTACACATACACAAACACGTGGAAGGCTGTAACCTGACAACACAGGATAACCCTTTTTTATTCATTATGTTTCCAATTTATACAACTGTAAATTAGGTCACAATTAGTAGCTCAATAATTGCTACAATTTGAATGTATTACAAAGTTCAGTCTCTTTTTATTTTTTTAATTTATTTTTTAATTTTATTATTATTATTTTTTTGGCTGTGTTGGATCTTTGTTGCTGAGTGCGGGCTTTCTCTAGTTGTGGTAAGCGGGGGCTACTCTTCGTTACGGTGCATGGGCTTCTCATTGTGGTGGCTTCTCTTGTTGTGGAGCACGGGCTCTAGGTGCAGGAGCTTCAGTAGTTGCAGCATGTGGGTTCAGTAGTTGTGACTCGTGGGCTTTAGAGCACAGGCTCAGTAGTTGTGGCGCACAGGCTTAGCTGTTCCGCGGCATGTGGGATCTTTCTGGACCAGGGCTCGAATCTGTGTCCCCTGCATTGGCAGGTGGATTCTTAACCACTGTGCCACCAGGGAAGCCCCAGTCTCTTTTTAAAAAATTTGTAATAAATATACAAAAATTGGCTCTCTTTTAACACCATTCAAAATATAATATCAGGATTGCAATTGCAGAATATTTAGAAAATAATGAGAATGAAAATATAATCAAGGTAAAGCAGTACTCTTAGAGGGCAGAATATGTATTATGTGTAATATGTAATTTTATAAAAAGAAAACATAATAATATAAGTAGAATACTTATATATTTTATGCACACATACACAGAGAAAAATTTTAGACAATAAATGTACCCAACACAGTTCTGTGGAGAGAAAATCCCTGAAACGGTAAAATATATAGACCACAACTAATCCCAATCAAGAATAAGGAAAAGAAAGCACAAACGGTACAAACATGCAAAATTAGAAATGAGATTAAGTTAATAGCCAGTGTGGTGGATTAAAAACACCACAAATTCTTAGTCACTTCTGCCATCAATGGAGCAGTCTAAGTCCTCTTAAACATGGCCTTTGAGCTTGGCCATATGACCTACTCTGTCAATGGAACATGTGTTGAGGGAGAGAGGGAATCAGAGACTTGGTAAGTGCTTATGCCTTGGGGCTTGCCTTCTTGGAACTCTGAGACCACCAGGATGTGAGGAAACCCAGGAAAACCTACTAGAGAATGAAAATCCATGAGAGGAGAGCCATGGTGTCCCAGTGGACAGCCAGCATCAACTTTCAGGTATGTGAGTGAATCCATCTGGACCCTCGACTCCCCGTTAAGCGGTCAAATGACTGCAGCCACATGAGTGATCCCAGTAAAGAGCAGCAGAAGGACCTCCCTGATTGGCAACTCACAGAATCATGCTGAACAACAAACTGTTGTTTTAAGCCATTAAGTTTTGAAATGATTTATTGAATAGCAATAGACGAGTGGAACAGCCAGAGATATAAAGGACATTCAAGTGTTCATTAGAAGATACTTTGTTCATGAAGATTGATTTGATCAATGGAATAGAATAGAAAGTTCAAAAATGAAGACAAATTCATTTTGGAATTCAGTATATGAAAAGAGTGGAATCAGATGTCAGCGGTAAAACAGACAAAATAATAAAGTTTGTCAGAGCAAATATCTAGCCATTTGCAAAAAATAAAACTGATCCTCACTCCTTACACACAACATTTTCCAGATGACTCACATATTCAAGTAGGGATATGCAGTTGTAATATTATTAAAACAGGCGAATATTTTCATAATTCTGGATTGGAGAAGGTCTTTCTGAGCAAAACACAAAAACTTAGAAGCTGCAGAGGATAGATGGGCAAATTTGACTGCATGATAATTAAATTTTTCTGCTTGACCATTAAAGGGAAAAAAAGCCATAACGAAGTTTAACAACAAAAGGGAAAAACATTTAGTATTAATTTCCTTAACTGCAGCAAATTTCCTTTACATATGAAAAGTAAAGAGCTTTATAAATCAATCAAGAAACATAAACAACCAGGTAGATAAATGGGCAAAAGACAAGTGAGTTCACACCAAGCAAATTCAAATGGTGTATAAATATAAGAAATGTTTTTCAAACTCATTCATAGTTAAGAAAGACTGGTAGTGTGTTGTTACCCTGTCAGTTAGCAAAAACAAAAACATTTGATAATACCAATTGCCAGGAAGAATGCAGAGGATCAGGCCAATTCCTACACTGTTCATAGGATCTCTTTGAAGAGCAATTTGGTCCATCTATCAGAATCTCTGCTCTTAGATCCAGTAATTCAGCTTCCAGAAACCAATACTCTATGGGCATACAAAGATATTGTACAAGGATGTTAACTCTAAAATATTGGGAATACCTAAATGTTCATCGAAATAAAATTGGTTAAAAAAATTAGAGTTGGAATAGGAATTTGTAAAAAAAAATTAGGTGAAAAAAACATTTATACATTACACTAATATTTGTTAGACACAATTTACATGTCAGCATCTAGAGATCCACTTGATTCTTTTTAAATGGTTTTAGAATATCCTTTTATATTAATAAGGTTTACCATCTGTGTTTACAGATATATCTATATCTGTTTATCTATCTACGTATATTACATAGAAAATTTCAGAATAGGTGAAGGGAAACTTATTTTTCATTATGTATTGTCCTGAGCTGTTTAAGATATTTTCACCATAAGAAAATTTTAGTTACATAATAAAAAGAACTTAGTTCATTGTCTACAATATGTTATGATGAGCTCAAACAAATAAATCTTGGGGAGAAAACACCACATGTCATAGGGGCACCAAGTGCTAAATACTTGACACTTAAGAATGGTATTACCAATATATACTGGCAAAGTGTTGCTTGCTGTGATTGTGGAGGTCAGTGAGGCCCACAGTGAGCTCTTCTCTTTCTAGGAGCCCCTTGATGGTGCCGCACCCTCTTACCGTCCGGGAGTAGACACAGAGTACTTCGTGCTTATGACCATATCTTGTGTCCAGAAGCCTGGACGAGCCTTGGTCACTGTCACAACACACCCACCATTAAACTGTCAGCTCGACTAGAAATTTTGATGGTAGGAGGCTTCAAGCTGAATGACTTATTGACTCCGTAAAATTCCTGGTGCCTCAACATAGGGTATAAAGGGGAGTGTCACAGATGAGCAAAAACGAACGAGGAGGCAAGTTTGTTCCTCTTTTTTTGTTCTGTTTTCCTGACTACTCCAAAGCCAATGGGAATATGAAGGGTCTCTTTAGAAGAGAACACATTTTGATGCCTTCTTCTTCATAAGGTTCACATGAGAAGGAACAAAATCTTCTTTCTGACCACAAATCAGCCTTATGGAATCTGAGTAACTAAAGCTTTCCAAATTGGAATTTCAAAATCAGAGTCATGCAGGGCACAATAAACAATTTGTAAGTACAGACTTCAGCAAGGGCATAGAGTACACAGAAAAACAGATCAATAATTTCAAAGATGCCCACACAAACTGAAACATGATACAGATTAAGATTGGAAAAAAATATTGGTGTCCTATTTTGAAATCATGTTTAGCACTTAATGTAAAGCTCATATGGTGTTAAATTAGTACTTAGATCTATGGGAAGTGCAAATGGTGATGGAGTAATTAAAGCACTCTCAACAAGAAGCATACTTTTGAATGAATTAGGTCATTGAAGGTTATTAAAGCTTGCACCAGAGAAGGCTGGTGTGGTGTTAGGGTAAACATTTATCATGCTTGTTGCCCAAACATGTTTCGGGGCCCACATCAAACAAAATGGGTATTTCAAAGGACTAGTTAAGACCAGAAATAGGTACAGTTAATGATTATGCAAATTTGAACCTTTGGTTTCAGAGGTGAAAAAGTATATTTCAGTACCTGTCTCTCTCCAGCCTATTTTAGTCTCTGTTGTTTGGCTCAGAATTTTTAATTATATTTTTATTTTTAAAAAACAGTACTCACATACCTGAAACTCTCAATTAGTTTTATTTTACTGTTTGGTTTTGGTTTAAGTTATTTTAAGGAAAAGAAAGTGTATGATTTGGTATTTGGTGGCAAAATGAACATTTACAATGTTATACTGAGAGATAATTGAAAAGTTTTTTGCCACCTGAATTAACTTGTGTCTCCAAATGAACCTTGGTCAAAGATGAATGGATGGGCTTCCCTGGTGGCGCAGTGGTTGAGAGTCTGCCTGCCGATGCAGGGGACACGGGTTCGTGCCCCGGTCCGGGAGGATCCCACATGCCGCGGAGCGGCTGGGCCCATGAGCCATGGCCGCTGAGCCTGCGCGTCCGGAGCCTGTGCTCCGCAACGGGAGAGGCCACAACAGTGAGAGGCCCGCGTACCGCAAAAAAAAAAAAAAGAATGGACATCTTTGGTGTTATGGGGCATTTACAAATTCAGAAACACTTAGCAATAAGCAACAAAGTACATGAATACATTTTGTGCAATAGTGGAAGATGACCTCGAAACCAAACATATTAGCTTAAAATAAAACAATACACATTGTGTTATAGTAATGCTCTCCTTTCCTATCTCCCACAGTCTTTCTAATTATCTCTCATCTTCTTTCAACATATATTTGAAGTGATTTACACATCACTTGAATAGATATACTGTAGGGCGTCAGTCATCTATACATTAAGATGCAAACTATTTGACTTAGTCTGAAAAAATAGATCCTGCCGGTAGAGAAGTAGGAACTAATTTTGAAATTTGCAACAGTGGCTACCACCAGATTCTTGCCTTTTATGGCATTTACCTCTCAGTAGGCTACAAACAATTTTGTCTTCATTCACCTCAAAACTATTTATGCAGTTTACCTAAGAAAAGTTCTCAAAATGGTCAAGACCAGCAAGCAGATTAGAGGTAAAGCAAAGAAGGACGTCATAGGAGAGAATTTTCAGGATAAAGTACTGTCTCTCCATGTTTTTTAAGGGTGCACACTTCTTTCAGCTCTGTACACCTACCCAAAGAAGTTAATATTTTAGATGCAAGTGTTAGTACAAACATCTGAATAATGAACTCGACAGCAAGAACCTTGTGCTAAGTCCCTGAAAAGTCACCAGAAAAATCAGGACATTTTTTGTACTTTTCAGTGCATCAAGGATAAGGTTGATTAAGGATTTTCCAAGCCAAAATATCTCTATTGTAAGCCAAGAGGACTTAATTCACTGGGATGTTAAGCCAGGATTCAGATTACTAAGGGAATGAGTCTGAGAAAACAAGTTGCACTTTTTAAAAAGTAATGGTTTTTATTGAAAAAAAAAAAGACAAAATTGAAAAGAATTCAATTGGCATGAAAATTTATGGCAGGATTTTATTTAACTTTTTTAATGGAAAATTTGAAACATATACAAAACAGAAGAGTGTAAAAAATTCCCATATACCTCTCACCCACCTTCATTACTTATCAACTCCTGGGCAATCTTGTTTTATCTATTTCTCCAACCACTTTTTTCCATATTATTTCCAAGCAGATTCTAGATATCTGTCAATATTTCAGTGTATGTATCTTTTATGATATTCATTAACAAAACATAAAGCACATTACACCAAAACTAGCAATAATATCTCAATATCATGAAAAATCCAGATGATGTTAAAATTTTCAATTAATGTTATTAGCTTTTTAAAGTTTATTTGAATCAGGATCCAAATAAGGTATATATTTATGGTTGTTCAGTATGTCTCTTAAGTTTCTTTAAATCTATAGATTCCCCTGTGGCAGAACTTTTAAATGCAAGGTTCATTGATTTTTCTTCAAAAAAGAAAAAAAAAAAGACAAAAAGTTTGGGTGAGGATGTGGAGAAACTGAATTCTTATACACTGTTGGTGGGATTGTAAAATGGTGCAACTAATATGGAAAACAGTGTGGAGTTTCCTCAAAACACTGAAAATAGACACATCATATGAGCCAGCAATCCCACTTCCGGGTATATATCCAAATAATTGAAATTAGGATCCCAAAGAGATATCTGCACACCTATTTTTTCACTGCACAATTATTCATACTAATCAAGATATGGAAACATTCTAATGCCCATCAACAGAGGAATAGATGAAGAAAATGTGGTATACAATGCAATGGAATATTCTTTAGCTTTAAAAAGAAGGAAATCCGGGCTTCCCTGGTGGCACAGTGGTTGAGAATCTGCCTGCCAATGCAGGCGATATGGGTTTGAGCCCTGGTCTGGGAAGATCCCGCATGCCATGGAGCAACTGGGCCCGTGAGCCACAATTACTGAGCCTGCGCGTCTGGAGCCTGTGCTCCGCAACAAGAGAGGCCACGATAGTGAGAGGCCCGTTCACCGCGATGAAGAGTGACCCCCACTTGCCACAACTAGAGAAAGCCCTCGCACAGAAACAAAGACCCAACACAGCCATAAATAAATAAATTTTTTAAAAAAAGAAGGAAATCCTGTCATATGTGACAACATGAATGAACCCAGAGGACATTATGTTAAATGAAGCACTACAGACACAGGAGGACAAATAATACATGTGATCATGTGTATGAGGAATCTAAAATAGTCAAACTCAAAAGCAGAGAGTAGAATGGTGGTTATCAGGGGCTTCAGGGACAGGGAAATGGAGAGTTGCTATTTGATGGATATAAAAATTAAAATTTTTCCAAAGGGTAGATCTCATTTATTTTACCACAATAAAAAAATAAATAAAATATGGACTTCCCTGGTGGCGCAGTGGTTAAGAATCTGCCTGCCAATGCAGGACACATGGGTTCAAGCTCTGGTCCGGGAATATCCCACATGCTGCGGAGCAACTAAGTCCATGAGCCACAACTATTGAGCCTGTGCCCTAGAGCCTGAGAGCCACAACTACTGAAGCTCGCATGCCACAACTACTGAAGCCTGTGCACCTAGAGCCCGTGTTCTGCAACAAGAGAAGCCACCACAATGAGAAGCCCACGCACTGCAACGAAGACCCAACACAGCCAAAAATAAACAAATAAAATAAATAAATTTAAATAAATAAATAAATAAAAGTAATATGAACTCGTTTTAGAAAACTGCAACATTCAGAAAAATGAAAATAAGAGAAAATCAGGAAATCACTCATATTTCGTTAAGTCTAACAACCTTTGTTTAATAATTAAAGACAATTTTGTTTGAGGTGGCATTTGGTTTTGCTTACACAAGATCTTGACAGCACCAGTCAAGTACAAACAACTGAGGTCAAATATCTACCCAAATTCATCTACATATTATTGTTTAACATAAACCTTTAGGAAACAACAAAAAGGATTTTTGAGAATGATGTAATACATGCTTTGGATAAGAATTTCACGTTAACTTGAACTTAATGCATGCTACAAAATACAAAAGATATATTGTCAGATTCTAATATTGCATGTGATTATGAGAGGAGCCCAGCCCCATCTGACCAAAATTCTTATTTTTCAAGTTCTACTCATCCTCTTTTGGGTTCTCTGCTGGTCTCAACTGGTGTGGGTCATTTCAGTGTGGTAGTGTACTTACTTACTGTCACTCTCTGTTTAGAACCTGACATAGAGTCCACTTAGCAAGCAGTTGATAAGGGAGCCTTGAGCCCCCACAATAAACTGGGCAAAATTCCTGCCTTCAGACAGTTAGATAATAGTTCCTGGGGAATAGCTACACTTTCTGTTTAACAAGCCCTACTACATAGCTTCAAGTAGCATGAGTTTTGGCCTGAACGGATCACTTTTTGTTGTTTTCTCTAAGACAGTGATGAACAGGATGCTGTGAGCTGTTGTTTCATAGAGAGAGCCACTTCTTAGTGGAGGCATAAGCTGAAAATAGATTTCTCTACTGGACAAATATGTGGAGTCCTTAAGCCTTCTCATGTAGGACCACTAATCTCCTACTTTCCTCATGTGCAGAACCTCAGTGACTGCTCTGTTTAACCAGGTCATGCCTTATACCGTGCAAATTGCATTTCAGTATCCAAAGACAACCAGACCTATTTTGGTCCATTAGTTCCCATTTTTTAAAGCATTTTTTTGTTGTTATAAAATGGTTGTTATTCTAGTATATATTTCTATCTACCTACCTATCTATCTATGTAATTTTGTATCCTGCTTTTTAGAATTAGTATTTTAATAAGTATTTTTCATTTGAAATATTTTGATGGTAGTTTCTTGTTGACATGCAAGAAAAGTAACAATAAAGAAATTAGGCGTAATATCTGAAGTTATTTTATACAGTAAAACATCTTTAGGGAAATGCTTTTCAGATTTTAACATGAACACAAAATCCTGGGGATCTCACTGAAATAAAGATTCTGAATTTGAGTTGGAGATCTCAGATCAGATCTTGCATTTCTAACACACGCCTAAGTGACACTACTGACACTGGTCTTAGCACCACACTTCCAGTACAAGGCTTTAGATGAAGTCCTTAAACTACTAAATTGACTACATCAGAAAAACCTAATTTCCTTTTACCATGAAGCTGATATAGCAGTGTGGGCAGTATCACTGGATTTCAGCAGGATGCTGGACAGATTCTTGGGATTCTTTTTGGAAGAATAGAGGTGGCATGGTGAGTGAGGCAGATATGAAAGGAAGAGGTGGCTGGAAGGATTTGTAATGGCTTGATTGACCAAATCCAAATAATTGTTATTAATGAATTGATGTTTCTATGAAGGTTTCTCGAATCTTGTTGAAGAACTCCATCTTTGATTCTGTCCAGTTCAATAGTTTTAATAATGATTTAGTTGAGGACATGGGTGAAATTCTTATAAAATCTGCAGTTAAGATGAGCTGGGATGGAACCCAGGACAATAAATGATGACGGATGAGAAAGTGCACTAAAACCATAAAGTGTGAGTAAAATGAGTTAGCGTCTCTGTGTATGTTTTTAGATTGAGTACTTTTAACTATGGTTATTAAAAAAACATACCCAAGGGACTCTGGTAAGGATAAACTTCCCATGAAAATAAATGTAATAGGGGAAAGTATAGGCTTCCCACTAGTTCAAAATACAGCCAGATGTTGTATGTGGAAAGAACGCAGGACCGGGAGGAAGGGACTCTGTTGATATCTAGCTGTGTGGCAATTGGCAGGTCACCTCCCCCTTTTGGATGTCAGTTTTCTTAAGTGGCCCTAAAATTCCATACAGTAATTCAATAGCACAGATGAGGCAGGCATGGCTTCCCCACAGTTCTTATGAGAAAGACTGGATAGTGTGAGTGACGGGGCTCCGAGTGAGTCCGTAAGTCCGTTGTGTGCTTCTGATGAGAGCTGAATAGAAGGTAACCTCAGGAGTGTACGACTCAGAACTTTCTGGAGAACATTCGTCAGAACTGTGATGTGGGAGCCAAAAAAGCAAGTATGATCTCAAAAACAGAGCCAGCGTAATATAAAGACAGAGTTGATAGTGAAAGGGAAGGTAATCCTGCCTTAACCTACCATTTCCAGAGCTGTGTTTTGCCTCCGTCTGTGCTGTGCACTACAGTTTTAAAGACTCACAATAAACCTGTGTTCAGAGGATAGCAAAAGAATGAGAGTCTGTCATTTAAAGAAAGGATGAAAACAATTTGAAGGATTAACAAAAAGAATAAAAATTTGCTTGTGGGGGGTGTGTGTGTGAGCATGTGTGTGTGTCTGTGTGTGTGAGAGAGAGAGAGAAGGAGAGAGGGAGAGAGGGAGAGAGAGAGAGATGGAGTGGTTCATACTTTATTTTCAAATATCTGAAGGATATAGGGGCAGGCAGAATTGGATTTGTCCTTTGCGGACCTAGAGAACCACACTAGAACCCTGTAGTTGGAAAGCATAAGGAGAATAATTTCAGGTCCACGAAGCGAGCTATTTGTGCAGTTAGAGTGTGCAAAAGCAAACTGGTTTTCTCAGGAGGCAGCAAATCCTCTGTCCTTAGTGGACTTTTTTTCCCGCCGCGGAGCATAGGCTCCGGATGCGCAGGCCCAGCGGCCACAGCCCACGGGCCCAGCCGCTCCGCGGCATGTGGGATCCTCCCGGACCGGGGCACAAACCCGCGTCCCCTGCATCGGCAGGCGGACCCTCAACCACTACGCCACCAGGGAAGTCCCTTAGTGGACTTTTAATTAGAGCCTGGGTATGTTGTGGAGGAGATTGAAGCTTTGGATTGACCAGGTTCTTGTTTTATTCGTTCATTCATTCATCCATTCATTTGTGTGAATAGGACTGTGCCATTAAGCCATCCATATGGGAGGTTTAACAGAAAAAAAACAGTTTTCACAATTTCAGTTCACTCTATTTAGTTGAAAGGTCAAAAATACCACAAAAGTCAATTATTACAGCTTATTAAATTTATCTCTTACAAATGATTAACACTGGATAGTTTTACATAAGAAGTAGCTTTTGGTTTTATGGAAATTCTGGACAAGTGATTCTGTTGCTTATTAACTGCAACCTGTTAAAACTCAACTAAAGTCAATAAATATAACTAGAGAGCCAGGTGTTGGGGGAAGTACCAGGAGATTATTCCTTGAGAAAAGTTTTCTGAAGATGAACAATCCTCAGACAGACCTTCCTTCTCATACATAGTAGAAAGAAGGTAGTAGATATTGTTGTAGTTTACGGGGAAAAGTATGAATTAGTAAGAAAAATTTTAAGTGTACATAATGCCTGTTGCTATCGGAAGGATATGTAATTTTTCACATATAATTATTTTTTACAGCATTAAGTTGAAAATTAAGTGGGTATTCTCAGTATTTCAGAAAAATTACTAAATTAGTAATTCTTTTTCTCATTATACCTATCCTGTATTGCAGTTTGGTAGTTTTGGGTTAGCTGATTTAAAAACATAAGCAGGAATCATCCCTTTTAGCTTCATTATCAAATAACCCCTTGAAACTTTTCAATTTGACTTTCTGCTTAAGCTAAGGAGGTGCATACGTTCTAAGGAGGTGCATATGTTCTAAAGTATAACTGAATGACCTGAAACAGGAAAACTGACTCTAGGTTGAGTTCCAGATTTGTTTTGCTTTTATTCTGTTTGAAAAACATCCAATTTCGTATAATACTGTTCACAAAACCATGTTAAATAATACCACAAAAATAGTCATAGGTATTTTTTCAGTGGTGTGTGTGGATGTGTGAAATATTTATACACAGTGCATTAAATACATATGTACATTCTGGAGAAACACTGTCCAATAGAACTTTCTACAGTGATGGAAATGTCCTCTATCTGTGCTGTCCAGTAAGGCAGCCGCTAGCCATATATGGCTTTTGTGCACTGAAATGTGATTAGTGCAACTGAAGAAAAAAAAATTAAATACTTCCCTAAGTGAAAACCTTAAAAAATTACTGAGACAACTTAAAAAATAAGCCACAGACTGGGATAAAATATTTGCAAAGCGTATATCTGATAAAGGACTTGTATTCTGAATATGTAAGAACTCTCAAAATTTAAAATTAATATGATTTATTAATAAAATGGGCAAAATATTTGGACAAACACTTCACCAAAGAAGATGTATGAATATCAGATAAGTGCATGAAAAGATGCAAAAACATCACTGTGCAGCCACAACCATAATGAAACCTCCGTACACACCATTTAAATGGCTAGAATTGAAAAGACTGACCATACCAAGTTTTGGTGAGGATGTAGAGAAACTCTCATATACAGCTGATGGGAATGTAAAATAGTACAACCTCTGTGGAAAGCAGTCTCTTAACAAGTTAAGCACACACCTACCAAGAGAGCAAATGCTCATGCAATGATTTACATGTGGATGTTCATAGCAACTTTATATATAGTAGCTCAAAATTTGAAGCAACCCAAATGCTCATCAACAGGTGAATGCATAAGCAAATTGTGGTGTATCCTACAAGAGAATACTATTCAACAATTGTTAAAATGAAATATTGATACATGTACCTATATGAATGAGTCTCATAAAAATTATGTGGAGTAAAAAATGCATACAGGAAAACAATATTGTTATGTTGGGGGCTTAAAAAACCAATGGGACAGCAGAGAAATGGGAAAGGAGGCAGAAACAAGCAATTGATGCTGCTAATTATTGTGTACAGACTAGCATGAGAAGCAGAGAGGACAAAAGGGATGGAGAGAAAATAGTGAGGTTAGCTACCATAGAAGATTGCTGTCCCTTCCTGATATTTTTTCAAAGTCTACCTCAAATTTCACTCCCTGCCATCCCTCTATGAACTCTTTTCTGATTCTACCATACCTCACTCCAAAAAAAATCTTTCTACTAGGAGCTCACAATTTGTGATCGGGGAACCTGTAACTCATGAGTCAAGGTTAAAAGTTTGTTGTTGTTTTAATGAGCATGTATGTCATCGACCTCTTCCAGAGTGCAAGCTGCTTGAGGGCAATCTCTGAATCAGAGTCACTTTTCTATGCCACAGAACTTAACACATTGCCTGCCTCCCCACAGGCTCCTAGTACATTTCCCTTAGATTCTAGTCTGGGCAGAGTAGGCGGGCTGAGTATTCAGCAAATATTTAACACATCAAATATTCAACATTCGCCAAATGACCCTCTTTCCATTATTTTGTGGCACGTTCAGTGGCAGTTTAACGTGTCTGTGTGTGGAGAGGTCTGGGGAGCAGAGACAAGGAAGGTTTTAAAAAATTTTTTATTGAAGTATAGTTGATTTACAGTGTTGTGTTAGTTTCTGGTGTACAGCAAAGTGATTTAGTTTTGCTAAATTAGGTATCTGAAATTTTCAACCTTGATGCTTAGAAACCATTGGCATGCAGTTTCAAATTTAAATAACATTGTTTTTTCCTTCGATTCATTGCCTCCATAAACAGTGTTAAATATAAAATTATAAATATGAATCAGTTATGTAAGCTTGAGGGCTTCCCCTTCAATAACTACACTGCTGTTTGATTGCCTTCCTGGCGGCACATATTAACCTTGTATTAGCCATCTCTGATGGAATTACAACAGGCTCCCCTTCACCACATTTTACTGACATTTGCTATAAATTATCTCAGTAATTAAGCATTAATAACAAATGATCTAGCTACATATTTACTTTTACTTATTTTTATCTTGGAATATCTAAGTTGGGATGGGCTTTTTTTCAAATTTTTATTTATTTATTTTTGGCTGAGTTGGGTCTTCGTTGCTGCGCATGGGTTTTCTCTAGTTGTGGCTTGTGGGCTCTAGAGCGCAGGCTCAGTAGTTGTGTCACACGGGCTTAGTTGCTCCGCGGTATGTGGGATCTTCCCGAACCAGGGCTCAGACCCGTGTCCCCTGCACTGGCAGGCAGATTCCTAACCACAGCACCACCAGGGAAGCCCGGGATGTTTCTTTATATCAGTTTTTTGTAACACTTTTGTTACAAATTTTACTATGCTTAAAATGAAAAATTCTTCTTTTGTTACATATTTAAAGGTGACGGTAAAAAGTAGCCCATTTTGTACATAGAAGTTTTAAAAAAAAATCTGAAAAAGCTTGCATTTAGAAACTTGGGGATACTTTTCAAGGCATAACCAAAGATATGAAAATGTTGTACAAGGAGAAAAAAAATCGGTTTAGACTGTTGAAGGTAGATTATTTTATAAATGAGCTTAAGGGTAATTTTCCTACAAGTTCTACCTCTGATAAACTTACAACTAAGTTTATACTCTGAGGGTTAAATTATACAATTAACTGAGAACTGATCATGGTACATATTTGCAAACCCTTCTTAAATATATTGCATGAATACGAGGTCAAGTAAGATAGTAATCAGTCTGAATATACTAAAATATTTTAAAAAAGAATATCTCAATCAGAAGAAAGTTAAGCTAGCAATGGAAACAAGAAAAACTGTAGTCAAAAAGGCACACATTGGCAGTGCCTTACCTAAGCATTTTCCAGGGACAAAGTTGTCCTGACCCAAGAGTAAAATCTGTCCATATCCTTTTGTTCATTTATTCATTCAAAATAATTTATTGACTATAAATTATATAGTCAATATAATTGTGTATGGTTTAGGTGCTGTGCCTGTTATGTGCATTGTTTGGGTTCTATAAATGCAACAGTGAAATAAACAGACACCAAAGTGTCTTCATAGAGCTTACATTCTAGTGAGGGACATGAAAACTTTGATTCTTCCAAACAGTTCCCCATGTTCTGAGCCCAGGTGCACCATGCAACCTTTTAGATTTAAACCTGATTTCTGTGTATTAGTTTATCCATGAGTAAGTAGGAACCAGCTAGATTATCTGGGTATCCTTGACAGCTTTATTTCTCATTGTGATAGCTACCACTTTTTGAGCAACTAAGAGTGAGCTGATTCCAACCCAGATCTAGCTGATCTCAAAGCCTGTTAACTATAAACTGTTCATTGATCCAGTGGACGATAAAGACCGTATCTCTCTAGCAGTGGTTTTTAGGGAAACAGGTGTTGAGAGTTTTTGGAAGAATCACTTAGAAAACTTACTTTCTAAAATATCTGCATTCTCTCCTCTTCCCTCCTGCATGATCTATCATTGTGGTAATTCATTATAAGTTTAGGATCTTGAGTTATATAGTCAATGGATAGAATTCCATTTTTTAAAATACCTCCTATAGGGCTTCCCTGGTGGCTCAGTGGTTGGGAGTCCGCCTGCCGATGCAGGGGACACGGGTTCGTGCTCCAGTCCGGGAAGATCCCATATGCCGCGGAGCGGCTAGGCCCGTGATCCATGGCCGCTAAGCCTGCGCGTCTGGAGCCTGTGCTCCGCAACGCGAGAGGCCACAACAGTGAGAGGCCCGCGTACCACAAAAATAAATAAATAAATAAATAAAATAAAATACCTCCTATATTTTGGACACCGGGTTAATGAGCACTTTATATCATCATAATCATACTTATTCAGAACTTAGTATGTTCCAGGCACACTGTTCTAAGCACTTTATGCCTGTTGATTAGTATAATCATCAAAACAACTTGGTGAGATAAGGAGCTATTATTGTTCACCATTTCTGGTTGAATAACTGAGCCATAGAAAATTTAAATGATTTACCCAAGGTCACACAGCTGGTAAGTAATAGAGACAGGATTTGAACTCAAACAAGTCTGGCTCCAGAGTCCCTGTTCTTTACCACTATGCTGCCCTGCCTCTTCTTATTATGTCATTTTGCATAATCCTCATAACAATTCTATAGACTAGCCATCGTTATCTACATATTAAAGACAGGGAAATGGAAACTCAAAGAGATTGGAAAACTTTTTCAAAGTGATACTAACAAGTTGTGGAGGTGTGATTTGAACCAAAGTTAAGTTTTCCTCCAGAGCATGTGTGTAGCATTCTTGCTTACCTATCAGTCTTATGTGAATTAGATCAGTATGGCAGCTCCTCCAAGTCAGATAAACCCTGGGCACTGATAAGATTAAGTCTCTGGACTTGCAAGGCTATGTGTTATATGAAATTCATACTAATAATTTGGAGTATTGTGTCAACTATCAACTTGGTAAATTTCAATTTGTTGTTGTTACAGATTGGTATTATTCACAATGATATCATCTGGTAGCGTCCTATTTTAACAGCAATAAGGCTGTTCCGGTTGCTTATTCACGTGTTCGCTGGAGTAGCACTTTTAATTTCCTCCAAGAACTTTTCCTTGTATTCACAACTTGGCTAACTGTGTGGTGCCAGAGACGTGGCTTTCTGCTCATCTTGGCTTTTGACATGCCTTCCTCACTAAGCTTAATCATTTCTAGCTTTTGATTTAAAGGGAGAGGCAAGAGTCTCTTCCTTTCATTTAACACTTAGAGGCCATTGTAGGGTTATGTATTGGCCTAATTTCAATATTTTTGTGTCTCAGGGAATAGGGAGGCCTGAGGAGACAGAGAGAGGCAGGGGAATGGCCAGTGAGTGGAGCAGTCAGAACATATACAACATTTAGTGATTAGGTTTCTTGTCTTATATGGGCACAGTTCGTGGTGCCCTCAAAACAATTACAATAGTAACATCAAAGATCACTGATCAGGCTTCCCTGGTGGCGCAGTGGTTAAGATTCCACCTGCCAATGCAGGGGTTATGGGGCCGAGCCCTGGTCTGGGAAGATTCCACACGCCGCGGAGCAACTAAGCCTGTGCGCCACAACTACTGAGCCTGCGCTCTAGAGCCCAACAGCCACAACTACTGAAGCCCACACGCCTAGAGCCTGTGCTCCACAACAAGAGAAGCCACCGCAATGAGAAGCCCGTGCGCCACAACAAAGAGTAGCCCCCACTCGCTGCAACTAGAGAAAACCCTTGCTCAGCAACAAAGACCCAACGCAGCCAAAAATAAAATCAATAAATTTATCTTTTTAAAAAGTTCTTCAAAAAAAAGATCACTGATCACAATAACAAATATAATAATAATGAAAAGGTTTGAAATATTGTGAGAATTACCAAAATGTGACACAGAGATATGAAGTGAGCAAATGCTGTTGGACAAATGGTGCCAATGGACTCGCTTGACACAGGGTTGCAACAAACCTTCAGTTTGTAAAAAATGCAATACCAAGGAAGCATGATAAAGCGGAACACAATAAAATGAGATATGCCTTTATTAGTGTATAGAAATGCAACTAATTTTTGTACACTGATTTTGCATCCTACAACACTGCTGAATTTCTCTATTAGTTCTGACAGTTTTTTGTGGACTCTTTTAGGGGTTTCTACATGTAAGATGATGTCATCTACAAACTGAGATAGTTTTACTTCTTCCTTTCTGATTTGGATACATATTATCTCTTTTTCTTGCCTAATAGCTCTGGCTAGGACTTTCGGTACTATGTTGAATAGAAGTGGTGAGAGTGGGCACTTTACCTGAATTATATGGGTTCTCAAAAATCCTAGTAGGACTGAAACTAGGCACCCACAGCCGACTAGAAATCTCATCCTTGCATTGAGTTGACTTTTCCTCCATCTCTTTTTGCTTCTCTCTTCTACCTTCTTGCTCCCTGGAATCAAATTTCCAAATAAACTATCTGTATGCAAATACAATGAACTGAATGTTTGTGTTCTCCAAAATTTCATATACTAAACCCTAATCCCCAAGGTAATTGTATTTAGAGATGGGGACTTTGAGAGGTCAGGATGGAATTAGTGGTCTTAGAAGACACCAAAGAGCTTGCTTCCCCTCCCCAGCCAACCCTTTCCTATCTCTCTTTTTTCCACCACGTGAGGATACAGTGAGAAGGCGGATGTCTACAAGCCAGAAAGCAAGCTCTCACCAGACACTGCATCTGCCTTAATCTTGGATTTCCCAGCCTTCAGAACTGTGAGAAATAAATGTTAGTTGTGTGAGCCACCCAGTCTATGGTATCTTGTTATAGCAGCTAAAAATGACTAAGACATTAACCCTTTATTTCAGGCTCTGCTTTAGCATAAGCCCAGGTTAAAACATCACGTTTCTGCTAGCTAGTTTAATACATGGATTATTTTGAATAAATAATTTATTTGAACAAATTGATGAAGACCAGTTTTTTTTTAAAAAAACTCTCTCAGTGTTGCTTCTTTCGACAATCCTTTCCCATTCTCTCTTGACTCCTTCTAATTACATTTTTGTTCATGCTCCCAACTTCACTGACTGTCTTATCAAAATCTTCGTATTATCAAAACCAGTGGTAAATTTTAAGTCTTCATCTTACTTGCCTAACAGCAGCATTAAATCCAGTTAACCACTTATTCTTGTTGAACTACGTTCCTCACTTGGCCTCTGGGCCACCACTTACTCCTGGTTATTGTCTTGCCTCACTAGCTGTTATTTTTCCTTCCATTATTTGATAGACCCCTCTTATATTCCTATGCTGGAATGCCCCAGGGCTCATATTCTCTCTGTTTATATTCACCCTCTATATTTCTTCTAGCCCCGGTGGCCCTAAATATCATCCATATGTTCATGATTCTCAAATGTCTCTTTGCAGATCGAATTAACAAGTTTCAGAATGGAGCCGCAGACAACCGCCCCTTCCACCAAGGCTCACAGCCTTGAGTCCATCCACCAAGACTAATCTCATGCCTTTTATCTCAATTACTTGGGATGCCAAAGGAAGCCCCAGAATTCCACCTTCTTTATCTTTCATACTCTAATCTCCACAAGGCTCTGTCATCCCCAGTTTTATCCCATTCTTCCACTCCTTCTCAACTTTTGAAACCATTTCACTGTGCTTCTCTTCATCTTTTTTCTTCACTGGAAACTTGGCTTTTCCCTGAGGACACTGTTTCCCTTGCAGCTTTTCAAATAGTGGCAGTATTTTCTCCTACAGCTCTAGAAATACTAGGAACTTTGATTGAAGTTTTAGTCTATTTACATTTAATGTAATTACTGGTAAAGTAGGATTTATGCCTGCCATTAGTTTTTTATGTCCTGTCTTTTCTGTGCCTCTGTTTCTCTAATACCGTTTCTTTTGTGCTAAACAGATATTTTCTAGGGTTCCATTTTAATTTCCTTATTGTCCCTTTACTTTATTTATTTATTTTATTTAACTATTTTCTTAGTAGTTGCCCTGGAGATTACAATTGACAATCTTAATTTGAAACAGTCTTGTTTAGATTAATACCAACTTAATTTTACTATTATACATAAATTTTGTTCCAATATAGTACCATTCCCTTCTCTCCTCCTTTGTACAATTATGGCCATTCAATTTAAGTTCTTATGTTAAAGCCTATCAACAGAATTTTGTAATTATTTTTTTATGCAGTTTTCTTTTAAATCGGATGTGAAAAGAAGAGCCTTCCAAAAATAAGTTTTTATTGTCTTAGGTATTTACCTATGTTCTTACCTTTACTAGTACTCTTTATAATTTTTGTGGATTCAGATTGCTATTTAGTATCCTTTCATTTCAGCCTGATTTTTTTTTAGCATCCCTGTTTGTGATGAGTCACTTTTCTCTTTCTGCTTTCAAGATTCTCTCTTTGTCTTCTTTGCCATTTTTTTTTTTGACAGTTTGACTACAATGTGTGTAGAAGTACATCTCATTTATACTTCTTGGATTTTGTTGAGATTCTTGAATGTGCAGATTAGTGTTTTTCATCAAATTTGAGATGTTTTCAGCTGTTATTTCTTCAGATATTCTCTCTCTCTCCTTTTGGGCTACACATTTTGTTGATATACTTGGTGGTATCCCACAGGTCTCTGAATCTCTGTTCCTTTGTCTTCATCGTTGTTTTTCTTCTGTTCCTCAAACTGGATAAATATCAATTGACCTATCTAACTCTTTTTTACAGCTACTCAAATCTGCTGTTGAGACTCTCTAATGAATTTTCTATTTTAACTATTGTAATTTTCAACTCCAGAAATTCTATTTTGTTATTTTTTTAATATATATCTTTATTGGAGTCTAATTGCTTTACAATGTTGTGTTAGTTTCTGCTGTACAACAAAGTGAATCAGCTATATGTATGCATATATCCCCACATCCCCTCCCTCTTGTGTCTCCCTCCCACCCTCCCTATCCCTCCCCTCTAGGTGGTCACAAAGCATCGAGCTGATCTCCCTGTGCTATGCTGCTGCTTCCCACTAGCCATCCATTTTACATTTGGTAGTGTATATATGTCAATGCTATTCTCTCACTTTGTCCCAGCTTCCCTATTTGGTTATTTTTAAATAATTTCTATCTCTACTGATATTCTCTATTTGGTGAGAGATTTTTCTCATATATCCTTTTAATTTTTAGAAACTGTTTTCTTTAGTCCTTAGAGCATATTTATAACAGCTGATTTTATGTCTTTTTCTACTAGGTCCAATGTTTGTTTTTTTCTCAGGGACAGTACCTACTGACTGTCTTTTATTTACCTTTATATGGGCCATACTTTCTCTTTTGTATGTGTCTCAAAATTTTTTGTTGAAAAGTGAACATTTTCTTTTTTATTGAGGTGTAGTTGGCATACAATATTATGTCCATTTCAGGTGTACAACACAGTGATTTGACATTTATATAGATTATGAAATGATCACCACAATAAGTCTGTCCCCATACAAAGTTATTACACTATTATTGACCATATTTCTTATGCTGTATATTACATCCCTATAGCCAAATATTTTATAACTAGAGGTTTTTACCTCTTAATTCCCTTCACCTAGTTCATTCAATCCACTACACCCCTCCCCTCTGTCAACAACCTATTTGTTCTTCATATCTGTGAGTCTGTTTTTTTTGTTTTGTTTTTTAGATTTCACATATAAGTGAGATCATATAGTATTTGTCTTTTTTGGTCAGATTTATTTCAGTTAGGATGATACCTTCTAGGTTCATCCATGTTGTCACCTTTTTATTTTTATGGTGAGCAATACTCCATTACGTGTGTGTGTGTGTGTGTGTGTGTGTGTGTGTGTGTGTGTATATATATATATATATATATGTAATCACCTGTTCTTTATCCATTCATCTGTTGATGGGCACTTGGGTTGCTTCCATATCTTGGCTATTGTAAATAAACCTGCAATGATCATAGGGTGCAATGTCATTTCTAATTAGTTTTTTTCTTTAGATAAATACTCAGGAGTGGAGTTGCTGGATCATATGGTAGTTCTATTTTTAATTTTTGAGGCATCTCCATACTGTCTTCTATAGAGACTTTACCAACTTAAAATCCCAACAGCAGTGCACAAGGTTTCCCTTTTCTCTACATCCTCACCAACATTTATTATTTGTTGTCTTTTTGATGATAGCCATTCTGATGGGTGTGAGATGATATCTCATTGTGGTTTTGATTTGCATTTCCCTGATGATTAGTGACATTGAGCATCTTTTTATGTGTCTATTGGCCATCTGTATGTTTCTTTGGAAAAATATCTGTTCAGCTCTTCTGCCCATTTTTCAATTGAGTTTTTTGTTTGTTGTGATGTTGAGTTGTATGAGTTCTTTGTATATTTGGCATATTAAGCCCTTATCAAATATATCATTTGCAAATATCTTATCCAGTAGACTGTCTTTTTGTTTTGTTGGTGGTTTCCTTTGCTGTGCAAAATCTGTTTTAGTTTGATGTATTCCCATTTGTTTATTTTTGCTTTTGTTTCCCTTGTGTGAGGAGAAGGATCCAAAAAATATCCCTAAGACCCATGTCAAAGGGCATACTGACCATGTTTTCTTCTAGGAGATTTACAGTTTCAGGTCTTACACTTAAATCTTTAATTCATTTTGAGTTTATTTTTGATTATGGTGTAGAAAGTAGTCCAGTTTTCTTCTTTTGAATGCAGCTGTCCAGTTTTCCCAACACCATTTATTGAAGAGGCTGCCTTTAACCCATTGTGTATTCTTGATTCCCTATCATAGATTAATTGACCATATAAATGTGGGTTTATTTCTGGGCTTTTAATTTTGTCCCATTGATCTATGTGCCTGTTTTTATGCCAGTACCATACTATTTTGATTATTGTAGCTTTGTAGTATAGTTTGAAATCAGGGAGTGTGGTACTTCCTCCTTCGTTCTTCTTTCTCAAGATTATTTTGGACATTTGGGGTCTTCTGTTGTTCTACACAGATTTTAGAATTGTTTGTTTTGGTTCTATGAAAAATGCCATTGGTATTTTGATAGGGATTTCATTGAATCTGTAGATTGCCTTCTATAGTATGGTCATTTTAACAATACTAATTCATCCAATCCATGAGCACAATGTATCTTTTTATTTGTGTCATCTTCAATTTCTTTCATCAATGTCTTATAGTTTTCCAAGTATAGGTCTTTTGGTATAATTGTAAATGGGATTGTTTTCTTGATTTCTCTTTCTGATAGTTCATTATTAGTGTATAGTAATGCAAGATATCTCTGTATATTCATTTTGTATCATGCAACTTGATGAATTCATTTATTAGTTCTAACAGTGTTTTGGTAGTGTCTTGCAAGAGTGACAGTTTTACTTCTTCCTTTCCAGTTTGGATTCCTTTTATTTCTTTTCTATGATTACTGTGGCTAGAACTTCCAATAATCTGTTGAATAAAAGTGGCATTAGTTGTTATTCTTGTCTTGTTCCTGATCTTAGAGGAAAATCTTTCAGCTTTTCACCACTGAATATGATGTTGGTTGTGGGATTATCATATATGGCTTCTATTATATTGAGGTATGTTCCCTCTATATCCACTTTGTTGACAATTTTTATCATAAATACATGTTGAATTATGTGAAAAGTTTTTTCTGCATCTATTGAGATGATTTTATGATTTTTTTTTATTCTTCAGTTTGCTAATATGATGTATCACATTGATTGATTTACTGATATTGAAGCATCCTTGCATCCCTGGGATAAATACCACTTGATCATGATGTACGATCCTTTTAATGTATTGTTTGATTTGGCTTGCTAGTATTTTGTTGAGGATTTTTGCATCTATGTTCATCAGTGATATTGGTCTGTAATCATTTTTTGTGATATCTTTGTCTGGTTTTGATATCAGGGTTATGGTGGCCTTGGAGACTGAGCTTGGAAATGTTCCTTCCTCTGGAATTTTTTGGAAGAGTTTGAGAAGGATAGGTGTTAACTCTTCTGTAAATGTTTGATAGAATTCTTCTGTGAATCCATCTGGTCCTGGACTTTTGTTTGTTGGAAGTTTTTAAATCACAGTTTCAATTTCAGTAGTTGTGATTGGTCTGTTCATATTTTCTATTTCTTCCTGGTTCAGTCTCGGCAGGTTGTGCATTTCTAAGAATTTGTCCATTTCTTCTAGGTTGTTCATTTTATTGGCATATAGTTAATTGTAGTAGTCTCTTATGACCCTTTGTACTTCTGTGGTGTCAGTTGTAACTTTTCCTTTTTCATTTCTAATTTTATTTTATTTTATTTTATTTTCATTTATTTATTTTTTTTGTGGTACACGGGCCTCTCACTGTTGTGGCCTCTCCTGTTGTGGAGCATAGGCTCTGGACGCGCAGGCTCAGCAGCCATGGCTCACGGGTCTATCCGCTCCGCGGCATGTGGGATCTTCCTGGACCGGGGCACGAACCCCTATCCCCTGCATCAGCAGGCGGACTCTCAACCACTGTGCCACCAGGGAAGCCCCATTTCTAATTTTATTAATTTGACTCCTCTCCCTTTTTTTGTCTTCATGAGTCTGGCTAAAGGTTTATGAATTTTGTTTATCTTCTCAAAGAACCAGCTATTAGTTTCATTGATCTTTGCTATTGTTTTCTTCATCTCTATTTCATTTATTTCTGCTCCAATCTTTATGACTTCTTTCCTTCTACTAACTTTGGGTTTTGTTTATCTTTCTTTAGTTGCTTTAATTGTAGGATTAGGTTGTTTATTTGAGATTTTTCTTGTTTCCTGAGGTAAGATTGTATTGCTGTAAACTTCCCTCTTAGAACTGCTTTTGCTGCATCCCATAGGTTTTGGATTGTCGTGTTTTCATTGTCATTTGCCTCTAGGTATTTTTTGATTTCCTCTTTGATTTCTTCAGTGATCCATTGGTTTTTTAGTAAAATATTGTTTAGCCTCCATGTATTTGCGTTTTTTACAGTTTTTTTTTTCCTGTAATTGATTTCTAATCTCATAGTGTTGTGGTTGGAAAAGATGCTTGATAAGATTTCAGTTTTCTTAAATTTACCAAGGCTTGATTTGTGGTCCAAGATGTGATATATTCTGGAGAATGTTCCATGTGCCCTTGAGAACAAAGTGTATTCTGCTGCTTTTGGATGGAATGTCCTATAAATATCAATTAAGTCTATCTGGTCTAATGTATCATTTAAGGCTTGTATTTCCTTATTGATTTTCTGTCTGGATGATCTGTCTATTAGTATAAGTAGGGTATTAAAGTCCCTCACTATTACTATGTTACTGTCGATTTCTCCCTTTATGGCTGCTAACATTAGCCTTATATATTGAGGTCCTCTTATGTTGAGTGCATATATATTTACAATTGTTATATCTTCCTCTTGGATTGATCCCTTGATCATTATGTAGTGTCCTTCCTTGTCTCTTGTAACTGTCTTTATTTTAAAGTCTATTTTGTCTGTATGAGTATTGCTACTCCATCTTTCTTTTAATTTCCATTTGCATAGAATAACTTTTTCCATCCCCTCACTTTTAGTTTGTATGTGTCCCTAGGTCTGAAGTGGGTCTCTTGTAGACAGCATATATACCGATCTTGTTTCTGTCTCCATTCAGCCAGTCTGTGACTTTTGGTTGGAGCATTTAATCCATTTACATTTAAGGTAATTATCAATATGTATGTTTCTACTGCCATTTTCTTAATTGTTTTGGGTTTGCTTTTGTAGGTCTTTTTTCTTCCCTTCTCTTTTGTTCTCTTGTGGCTTGATGACCATCTTTAGTGTTGTGTTTCGGTTGCTTTTTTTTTTGGTGTGTGTATCTATTATAGTTTTTGGTTTGCATTTCCCATGATGTTTTGATATCACAGTCTATATATATACAAGGTTGTTTTAAGTTTCTGGTCTCTTAATTTCAAATGCAATTTCCATTTACTCATTTGCACTCTCCTCTTCTCATGGTTGCTAGTTTTGATATCATATTTGTGTGTGGATGGTTTCCTACTTTTATTGTATGATTGCCTTTATTGGTGAGCTTTCCCATTTGTGATTTTCTTGTTTCTCGTTATGGCCTCTTTCTTTTTCCCTCCCTGCTTATAGAAGTTCCTTTAGCATTTGATTCAAAGCTGGTTTGTTGGTGCTGAATTCTCTTAGCTTTTGCCTGTCTGCAAAGCTTTTTATTTCTCCTTCAAATCTGAATGAGAGCCTTGCTGGCTAGAGTATTCTTTTTTGTAGGTTCTTCACTTTCATCACTTTAAATATATCATGCCACTCCCTTCTGGTCTGCAGAGTTTCTGCTGAAAAATTGGCTGAATACTTTATGGGGATTCCCTTGTATGTTATTTTTTTGCTTTTCCCTTGTTGCTTTTAATATTTTTTCTTTTTATTTAATTTTTTTAGTTCGATTAATATGTGTCTTGGCATGTTTCTCCTTGGGTTTATCCTGTATGGGACTCTCTATGCTTCCTGGATTTGGGTGACCATTTCCTTTCCCATGTTAGGGTAGTTTTCAACTATAATATCTTCAAATATTTTCTCAGGCCCTTTCTCTTTCTCTTCTTCTTCTGGGCCCCCTATAATGCAAGTGTGGGTGGGTTTAATGCTGTCCCAGAGGTCTCTGAGACTATCCTCATTTCTTTTCATTCTTTTTTCTTTGTTCTGTGACAGTGATTTCCACCACTCTGTCTTCCACCTCACTTATTCATTCTTCTGCCTCAGTTATTCTGCTGTTCATTCCTTCTAGTGTATTTTTCATTTTGTTATTGTCTTGTTTATATATTTGCTTGTTCTTTAAATATTCTAGCTCCTTGTTAAACATTTCTTTTATCTTCTTGGTCTGTGCCTCCATCCTATTTCCAAGATTTTGGATCATCTTTACTATCATTACTCTGAATTCTTTTTCAGGTAGTTTGCCTATCCTCTCTTCATTTAGTTATTCTTTGTAAGTTTTTATCTTGCTCCTTCATCTGCAACATATTTCTCTGTCATCTCATTTTATCTAATTTACTGTGTTTGTGGTCTCCTTTCTTCAGGCTGCAGGATTGTAGTTCCTCTTGCTTCTGTTGTCTGCCCCCTGGTGGGTGAGGTTGGTCCAGGGGCTTCTGCAGGATTCCTGGTGGGAGGAACTGGTTCCTGCCCTCTGGTGGGTGAAGCTGTGTCTTGTCCCTCTGGTGGGCAGGGCCATGTCAAGGGGTGTGCTTTGGGGTGACTCTGAGCTTAGTATGACTTTAAGCAGCCTGTCTCCTGATGGGTGGGGCTATGTTTCTGTCTTGCTGATTGTTTGCCCTGAGGTGTTTCAGCACTGGAGCCTGCAGGCTGTTGGGTGAGACAGGGTTTTCATGCTGAAATGGGGACCTCTGGGAGAGCTCACACCGATTAGTATTCCCTGGGGCCTCTGCTACCAGTGTCCTTGTTCCCACAGTGAACTACACCCAACCCCTGCCTCCCCAGGAGACCCTGCAAAACCCGTAGGTAGGTCTAGCCCAGGTTCCTATGGAGTTACTGCTTTGTGCTGGGTCCCAGTGCATGTGAGACCTTGGGTGCACCTTCAAGAGTGGATGAGGCAGAGATACTCCTTATCCTCAGGATAAAGAAAGATACAAGAGAAGATTCCTCTTCATAAGTCAAATTTCTTTGTCCCTCCATTGTTTTAATTCAAATATTATATAATTCAAAAATGTTAGAGAAACATATGATCAAATGGGAATGGAAAAATTATTCAAACCCCAACAAATAATAGACTGTAGTACATCCATACAATAAAATACTATTCAGTAAGAAAAAGGAATGAACTACTAATACATGCAACTACAGGATGAATCCCAATTGTATTATCCTAAGTGAAAGATGGCAGATTCAGAAGGCTACATATTCTGTGATTCCATTATGTAACAATCTGGAAAAGGAAAAATTATAGGGATAGAAAACAAATTAGTGGTTATCAGGTAATAGAGGAAGGGGGAAAAGGTTGACTGAAAAGGGAAAAGAGGAAACTTCGGAGGAGGAAGGACTGTTCTATATCTTAATTGTGGTGATATTTATGCAACTGTATGCATCTGGCAAAACTTATAGAAGTGACAAAACTATAAAAGATGAATTTTAATGTATGTAAATTTTACCTCAACAAACGTGACTTTTAAGAAATGCTAAATGGAAATTATTTTATTACCTATTACTCATAATTGAATCCAAAGATTCAATTAGTACTTCTTACATGTAGACCTTTTCACTTATATTTGAAAATAGGGGGCATCTGATGATCCAAAATTTAGTGAGGCTTATGAAATTTTAGAGATTATTCTCAAGCAAAACCAATATGTGGATAAAGCTCATTTCCTTTTGACAATTTTCATTGGGATATTTGATTGACCTGAAACAGAGAAGGAAGATGTTCATGCACTTTTCATCAGACTATTAAGTGGCACTGGTGAATTTACTTTGATTAACTGTTAATAATTTAAATACATAGTCAATCATGATCCTTTTTCTTTTGTGGTAATTTAAAACTTATTAATGAGACTACTATAACAGAATTTTAATATAAATATTTTCCTAATTGTTAAATTTGAAACAGAAGAAAAAGTATGTTTTGAGGTCAGAAAAAATAATATTATAAAAGATGAAAAAATATTTATTTTTGCTTCAATTGTATCAGTTCCAGCAACTTCTCCTCAAGTCAATTGGATCTCCAGTACATGAAGTCATAGATTAATGATACTGTGAGAGTCTCTCCCAATTTAAAACCTACTTTTACTTAGACACACAAACATATTTCCCCTCTTGTTTCTATTAACTTTGGAAAACTTGGTCCATTAATCTATCTCTAATACAATATGAGACAGTGCTCTCATTTTGTAGTTATTCATTATCTTATGCAAAAACGTCTGTTTCATCAATCTCTACCTCTTTTTCTAAGGTTAAGATCCCCTTATTACTCCCATTTCAATAGAAAAGTTAAAACTATTATCGGATACCCAACTGTTTAATGACAGTTTAGCATTTTAAAGTTATACTATTTAGTCTGTATGTTGAGAGCATGTGATAGCTTACAGAGGAAATTACTTCTTACTTCATCCAAATGGACATTGCCAAGTCAATTTTGAATAGATACTAATGACAATACATGGGATAAGTTTTTTTTAAAAAAAGTCAGCATTCTGGGTTAAGTCAATACATATATTTTCCATAAAGATTCTCTTATTAATGCATATTGCAGAATTTAGCTTTGTAGTAAACTACTTGCCTGGGACCAGGCTAGTAGTAGCAAATTGTATCTAGAAGAATTACTTTGAGTAAGAAAATAAAATATATGTTTCATTTTGTATATTCTGTTTCATGGTGAAAAGGGTTTGGTATCTATACTTTATATTCATACAACTGAAATGGGATACTTTTGCACTTTACTCTAGCAGTTTCTTGACTCTAATTCTGTAAAGCTATTTTCTTGAGAGTTTATGATTTTTCTGTGATTGAGGGTGGGACAGATTTTCTACAGAGAGTAAGTGACTTATCTGTGAAGTTTCACAATAAAAGTCAGGTAATAATAATAATGATTGTAATTCAAGCTAACATTTGCTGAGCAATTATACTATACCCAACACATAGTTAACCTAAGTCATTTATCTATATTTATTCATATTCATTATGAAATACATATGAGGTAGCTACTCTTATTAACTCCATTTTAAAGATGAGGGAACTGAGACCCCAAAACATTCTATAACTAGCCTAAGATCCCTGAGTTGGGGCTAGAACACATGCAGTTCAGCTCCATGGCTAAGCTCTAACCATGGTTTGGAACACTTCTGGTGACCAAGCCTACACAATAATCAGTTTAATACTCTCGTGCTCATCTGTTTGATTCTGTGTTGAGACTGAGCGAGTTAACTGCAATTCTACAGAATAGTTCTCAGCCATAAGCGGTGTTGTGGGTGGTGATCCCTAGATCCTGGAAGTTGTTTCTCCCCAAGGCCTTGTAATATAAGCATCATGATAACTCATCAAACAGAGCTTACTAAATAGCTTCTGATGGTGAAAATGGTAAGGAAATTCCTAGGAGTAACATTCAGTTACGAATTCGTAAGGAAAATTAAATATAGTATCCTATATTTGGAAATTAAAGAGCATATTTTTTTACAAATATGCTATGATGAAATTATCATGATACTTAGAGTCAAACAGTCTAAATTCAGTCATGAAACTGTTACTAAGTTGAGTTAGTGTGATGTGGAATAATTTGCTAGACTTCTGTTAGATTTTGTTGCTTTCTGTCTTACATAAGAGGATTGAAATAGATGCGGAGGTCCTTTTTAATGTTAACACTTTGTTATACAATTTAAAATTTTCTCAACAACTGGAAAATATCATTCTAATTAAAACACAATCTTTTTTTTTTTTGGCTGCGTTGGGTCTTTGTTGCTGCACACGGGCTTTTGCTAGTTGCAGCGAGTGGGACTACTCTTTGCTGTGGTGTGTGGGCTTCTCATTGCAGTGGCTTCTCTTGTGGTGGAGCATGGGCTGTAGGCACGCAGGCTTCAGTAGTTGCAGTGCGTGGGCTCAGTAGTTGTAGTGCATGGGCTCTAGGGTGCACAGGCTTCAGTAGTTGTGATGTGTGGGCTCAGTAGTTGTGGCTCGTGGGCTCTAGAGCCCAGGCTCAGTAGTTGTGGTGCACAGACTTAGTTGCTCCACGGTATGTGGGATCTTCCTGGACCAGGGATTGAACCAGTGACCCCTGCATTGGCAGGCAGATTCTTAACCACTGCCCTACCAGGGATGTCCCTTAAAACACATTTTTAAGTCTTGTGGTCAGTAGATATGATTAGACTTGAAACCAAAACACCATAATTTAATTTACTAAAATTTCATCTGGACTCATCCAAAATCTAGCGACGAGGCTGGGAATAAATAGAAACATAATTTAAAATATATGTTCATTCTATTCTGGAAAATAACAAAGAAAATCTTCATTTAAAAAATAAATAATACAATTAGAATGCAATAATATTCTCATAATTCCTTGCACAAGCATGTGGTATAGAGAATGTCTGTCTATTTGAGATTAGTTGCATATTTGAGTCACATACAATTTCTCAAACAACTTGAAAAATTTTAGACCATTCCATGAATGAGTGTTTAGATTTCTATGACAAACCAAGGAAAGATCAGTTCAATTGTGTGTCTAAAAGGTACCATTCACCTTGAAACATCCTTCTGCTTGAGTAAACTGTCATCTTAAAGGCTATATCTTCCTACTCATTTCTGCATTGATTTATCTTCACTTTAGAGATGCAAATATTCCACCACTGTCCAAATATAGTCAATGTTACTAAAATAAGTATGAAAAAATATTTAAATTACAAGGCATGATAGTGAATGTATTCTGATGTTTTCCCTAAATATACCACTTTGCATTTAAAACACTTAGAGAAAGGGCCATTTTATATTTTTATGCCTTCACAAAAGTTAAAGATTGATGATGTAGTTAGTAAATGTGGGCTTAGTTGTTGGTGTACATCTTATTCTTTTGCCATATCTGCATTAATACATTTTAGAGTCAGTGAATTTTGGAAATAAACAAAACAGAAAAACTTACCTATTTTCCTCTCTTAAGATTCACCAGAAAACATTAAAATGAAAAAATTCCTAAGCATAATTATTGGATTACCTAATTCTATTTTTTTGGAAGAAATTGCTTTATGCATTCTTTTTTTTAATTTTTAAGTTTTTTAGCTAATTTTTATTGGAGTATAGTTGCTTTACAATGTTGTGTTAGTTTCTTCTGTACAGCAAAGTGAATCAGTTATTTGTATACGTATATCCATTCTTTTTTAGATCTCCTTCCCATTTAGGTCACCACAGAGCACTGAGTAGAGTTCCCTGTGTTATACTGTAGGTTCTCATTAGTTATCTGTTTTATACATAGAAGTGTATATATGTCAATCCCAGTCTCCCAGATCATCCCACACCCCACCTTTCCCCCTTGGTAGCCATAAGTTTGTTCTCTACATCTGTGACTCTGTTTCTGCTTTGCAGATAAGTTCATATGTACCATTTTTCTAGATTCCACATGTAAACGATATTTGTTTTGCTTTATGCATTTTAAGTGTTCTATTAATCATCATTAAGTAGCGTAGGATTGAAAGGAGAAATGATCCAGAATCAATAAGTTCAAACGTGTTTTGGTGGGGAGGGGTCTCTTTGAATGCATTTAACATGAGATCATTCTCATAGGGTTTACAGGAAAGTGCCTTTGATATGCCATTCTACTGAGGGGGTATGGGGAAACCCATCAAAAAGTCCATGAATATGAAATTATTAAATCATGCCTTTGTGATTGGCTGCCTGTGTGACCTAATGTCTTAATCTGTATTTTCCAACAAGAAACTAATTTTTTTAGCATCTTTATTGAGGTATAATTGCTTTACATTGTTATGTTAGTTGCTGCTGTATAACAGAGTGAATCAGCTATGCGTATACATATATCTCCATATCCTCTCCCTCTTGCGTCTCCCTCTCACCCTCCCTATCCCACTCCTCTAGGTGGTCACAGAGCACCGAGCTGATCTCGCTGTGCTATGCGGCTGCTTCCCACTAGAGTCTGTTAGACAGAGTGAAGTAAGTCAGAAAGAGAAAAACAAATACCGTATGCTAACACATATAAATGGAATCTAAAAAAATAAGGGTTCTGAAGAACCTAGGGGCAGGACAGGAATAAAGATGCAGATGTAGAGAATGGACTTGAGGACATGGGGAGGGGAAAGGGTAAGCTGAGATGAAGTGAGAGTGGCATTGACATATATACACTGCCAAATGTAAAATAGAAATTAATTATTAATTCACTTATCCACACACATGTATTAAGTCTTTACTAATAACTGTGGTCTACTTTTCTCACAGAATGCTGTGTGGCTTAATTACTAACCTAGTGGTTATAAAGGTGTGGATAGAAGTTATATGTGGAAGAAAGGCCACAGGGGAGAAATTGAAGGTGAGTCACCTGGAGAGGGTTTGCTGACCGCCTGTAAGACCTCTACTGCGTGGGGTGAACCTGATGATGCTATCAGAGTCTTGTGTGTGGTCCCCAGCATTACATGCTCTAAAACTTGACTTCTCAGCACCCGTTGATAATAAGTCTCTGGTCAATGGACTAATGCTAACCTCATTCCAGACTTCCATGGAAGCCTCAATGCAATTGTTTCTTTCATGGAGATGCTTGTAATCTGTTATCAGTGACGGATAAATTACACTAAAATGATCAATTACACTACTCAAAGCACCTCCTTCCCCCCAAATATTAATCAGAATGTGGCTGTCTTAGCAAGGAATAAGGTAAAAGGAGGTGGATATTCCTGAGGAGGATCTGACCAACTGAAGTATGCTAACCTCACAGCAAAGTATGGCTCTAGAATTCTCAAGTTTCCTAAATTCAATCACTGCTTCACTTTCTCTACTTGTCCCCAAGTTCTTTTGATACTGTTTTTACTTAGATATAAATATTTCGGATTGAGCCAAGTTAGCTGTCTCTGGTCAGGGAGCTGTTTTGGGGCTGGAAGACATTCTATCTCCTCCCATCTTGTGCTGATTTAAGTCATTTGTTTCTCAGAAGACAAACTCATCTCCTTTATCTCTAAGTTCTCAGGGGCACCTCTCTCTGCCCTCACGTACTTCTAAAAAAGTTCTCAGCATATCATGGGAGGATGTTTAAAGTATAATTTTTCTAGAATATTCACAGAACATCAAAATATACAAAAGTGTAATTGAGATAGAGCATATAACTTTGTGAAAATAACCAATGAATAGAAATCAAATAATTGGACTGTCACCTTCTGAGATGGCCACACTCTGTCTGTGGAGTGTTTATCTCCCTGAATAAACCTTCTTTCCAAAAAAAAAAAAAAAGAAAAAAGAAAGAAATCAAATAATTTTATTAAAAACTGGTCTAAGGTTGTTGGAACACTGGAATCGTGAATTAAGGTGGGAAAATATCTGGATGTAGGCTGGGTAATAGCTCTCAGACATTTCAGGACTGGGTTTTAGAAGCATAGCCATACTGGTACTGTTTCTTCCTGTGACCATTTCTCTCAGTTGAATCGATAAGCATATTTTGAATCAAGTAAACAAAATGATTTTGCAACATTGTGACCTGAGGAAGACATGATTATTGTCTTATCCTCCTGTACTGAGAAAAGTCGTAAGAGCCTCCAACCCAGAATCAGCAAGGGTCCATTAGGAAGAGGAAGGAAAGAATGAAAATATCTCATGTAAGATATCTGTACTCCCTGGCTGCTATGGCCAGCTCTTTCCTGTCCTCGAAACTCTCACAGCTTTATCTACAGCCACGCTGGACTTGCCTTTGAATTCCTGCTTGACGTTTGTCGTATTTTTCTACTTCTTAATCTGAACTTTTCTAGCCTACTCTCTCTCCCTTGCTGATTACATCCAACCTCAGAACCTTAAATATCTGTATGCTGATGATTCCAAATTTAAATCTCCATCTCATTTTTCATCTCTGACTATCAGTTTGTACATCCAGCATCTGCATTTGTATGCCTAGTTGATATCTCAACCTTGACATGTATGGATGAAACTCCTGATATACTCCTCTCCACAACCAGCAATTTTCACATCTCCCCTGTGCTATTTCAGTAAATGGCAACTTCGTTCTTCCAGTTGTTTAGGTAAAAAAAACAAAACAAAAAACCTTGGTATCATCTTTGGTTTTATTTTACACTCCATATCTTATCTGTAGGTGAGTCCCATTGGTTCTATCTTCAAGATAAATACAGAATCCAACTACTTCTCATAACCTCCAGTGTCACCAATCTGGTCCAAACCATCATATTTCTCATGTAGGCTATGCTAATAGCCTCTTGGTAGATTTGCCCTAACACAGTAGCCAGAGTGATCCTATTGAGGAATCCTGCTTCATTCACTCTCGCATTCTGTTAGATGACTATTTCATACCTCCATCTTTCCCCTCCTACCTCCAGCGCCCCCTCCTACATCATAATTCCCTCCTGATGACCTTGAATGTTATTAGGTCACATTACTCCTCTTCCTGAAACTCTCCAGTGGCTTTCCATCTCATTCAGAAAAAAAAGCCACGGACTTCACAAAGCCCATTGTCTCTCTGACTCCATCTCCTGTGATTTTACCCCTTGTTTACTACTCTTCAGCCACCCTGGATACCTGTTCATTCCTTGAAAATGCTAGGCAAGCTGCTACCTCAGCTCTTTGCACTGGCTGTTCCCTCTGCTTGGAACGCTTCCCTGCAGATATCTGCGTGGCTCACTTCCTCACTTCTTTCAAGTCTTAAATGAAATGACACTTTCTTAGTGAGGCTTTCCCTGGCTACCTTATTTTAAATTCCAACCCTCCCCTAAAACTGCCTTTTACTTTTTTAAATTTATTTTTCTCCGCAGCACTTGTCACTATCTGACATACAACTCTAGGAGAGGAAAAAAACATTTTAGTTTCTCCAGCAAGGGCCTTGTAAGTTAGACTGCCCAAAGACAGTAATAAACAAGAGAAAAACAAACAGAAGTTAATTAATATGTGCTTTGTGCATGTACAAATGGGAGCAACCAGCAATGAGTGACCCAAAGAGGTGGTTAGAACTTGGGCTTATATACCATCTCACCCTAAAACAACGGAAAAGGTGTCTGAGGCTTCTGCATGGCGAAGACAAATTATGGGAAAGTCACCAGGAAAGGTAGGGTAAACAAGGGCTTTTTAGTAAGGTTTATTATGCAGACTTAAGTCGGTGCCTTCTCCATTTATAGAAGTTAAGAGTCTTCCTCTTCCAGGTACAGGAGAGGGAGGCATCTTTACAAATAGAAATTTCTTTTATAAATGTAAATTTCCTTTACAAAAGGAAAACTTGTGCTCTGTTTTTAGAGCTTTTCTTGTATCTGCTGCTTCTTAATGGCTTTGGGCTCAAAATAATCCACGTTCCTAATAGGCGTATGTTGGGGTGGCATATTCTGGTACCCTTCATGACATACTGTCCTTATCTTTTTTTAATGTCTTTCTTTTCCTACAAGAATGTAAGATCTATGAGGGCAAATATCTTTGTCTTTTGTTCACTGCCGTAGACCAGTGCCTAAAACAGTCATCGGTGCACAGTAATTCTCAATCAGTATTTGTTGGATGACTTAATAAACATTTATTATTCAGCAGCCATTGAAAATGCAGCTTAATGTTTCACATTAGTTTACCCTAGAAACATTATTTTGAAAGAATCACTGGGAACATACCATGTTTATTTTTTATTCTCAGCATTTTTGTAGGCTTAGCCTCTCCAATTCCATTAAAGAATTTTTTGAGGGTAGAGTCGAGTTAATGTCTCTTACATCTCCGTTAATAAAGATTATGCCTGCACTGATTGACCCATTTCATTTTCCTGCACTGAGGACATAGAACATTCTAAAATACTTGTCTGTTATTTTAAAAGCATTCTCCACAATCTCTTGTTTTTTTGGTTTTTTGTGGGGGAGAGGGTTGGGGTTTTTTTAGATTTAAACAGTGAAATTTTCTTCAAGGTAATAATTTTTTTTTTCTGTTTTTTAATGCATGAAAGATTCTTTAAATTCTATAGTGCCTTAAAATTTTCAAAAGTTTCACACACATGATTTCATATAATCCCATAGTAACCCTTTTTTAAAATTCCCTACCCCTCTCTTGTCCCTCGTCCTTCCCTCTCCCCACTGGTACTACTAGTTTGTTCTCTAGATCTGTGAGTCTGTTTCTGTTTTGTTATATTCACTAGTTTTACTTTTTAGATTCCACATTTAAGTGATATCATACAGTATTTGTCTTTCTCTGACTTATTTCACATAGGAGTCTCTAAATTAAACCCAACTATTCATTCAGCGAATATTTATTAAGTAAAACTACCCTAGGCTTTGTCATATAAAGACAGAAATGAATCCTGCCCTAAAGTAGCTTACAGTATAATACTGGAAATAAGATATGTACACATTAGAAATACAGTATTATCTAATACAACTCAGCACATGTTATCTTGAGAGATGTAGAGGTCCTTATCCCTGACTGCAGACCGATGCATCCTCCCTGTAAGTGGCCAATTATGGAACACGAATGGGGACTATGAAAACAGGGCGAGAGATTGAGGGCAGTTATTGGAAAATAATGTGGGTTGTTCATCAGAGTCTTGAACAGCCCAATTAGAATTGAAATGGGCAGAGTGTGGTGAGTTACTAAGTCAGTTTTAGAATATGCCAAGCCAAAGCATATATAAGCAATAGAAAACTTTAGATCAGAGGAGAAAGAAAAAAAAGAGAAGTAGAATGAATGTACTACATCCTAATTAATTTTTAAAGGCAAATTCTGTAGCAGAAGTCCAGTTTTGAAGCTAGGTAATTTAGCTCTCTATTTGTAAGATACTTTTTTTCTTAGAATTGGTAGCTATATTTTGCACGAGTTGGGCGATTGAAGATTTATTTGAATGCAATCTTTAGATGACAACATTAGAAAAAAGTTAGAGTTCTCAGGAATATGTTGTGGGTGATTAAGGACCACAACGGCAGCCACTCGAGATTATTTTCAGCCTCTTAGCTCTTAGGGGTTAGCGAACTGTGCACTGTGGGTTACATCCAGCCAGCTGCCTGATTTTGTAAAGAAAGTTTTATTGGAATATGGTCAGGCCCATTCATTTACATATTATCTATGTCACCTCCACACAACAGCAGAATTGAGAAGTTTCAATGGAAACTGGAGACGTTATGGTCTAGCTAGCTAGTCCACTACAGAAGAAGCTTACCAATTCCTGGTCAATGTTATTCTCTCCATTTTCCTATTGACTCTTTTCACTGGGAATCCAACTGAAGATTAACAAAAAAATTCAGAAAGTCTAGTGAGCTGTAGCTAGTGGAAGCTTAGTTATTTTGCGCTTGTTAACACGTTGATTTATATACTTAAACATGTGAAGTTTACCTATACTAATTTTAAACCAGTTAATATTGTCTTGACTTGTAGCCACATAGAAAGCCAGTTATGGTGCAAGGAAAATGGCACTTGAAATAGATTTTAAAGATCTGGATTCAAGTTACACTCTGCCAGTTACAACCTTAGACTAGTCACTCAAAAATCAAAATCTCTGAGCCCAGAGATTAAAGTAACAGGAGAGAGAGTCTTTACAACTAGCTGTAAAAATTGAATGAGGTAATAAAAGTATTATTATCAGCTATTGTTCATGTTCCTAAGAATGTATACAGCATATCTGTTAAAAGAGCAGGCTCTATCATTAGACTGATTTGAAGGATTTGGTTGATAAATATTTACTGAGGTAATCCTGGAAAGGTATCTAGCACAATGACTGACAACACCAGCTATTATATATTTTGTTACCATTACTATTATAAAATAGCTAGCATTTGTCTTTCATAGATACTTATCATTGAATGCTCTCAGCTCTTAGCCAATCTTTGAATGCTCTAACATGGGTTAATGAAAGGATGAAGGCCATTGAGTATGAAAGCTAATAGTAATGTTCCAGAGCTTGTGTACGTGTCCTTTGACTGACTACAATTCCCTGATACTAAAGGTTATCTAGTAAGTCTCTTTAAATTTTAATCTTCTGTTCACTGCTATCATGTTTCATACATTTTTACTGGTGTTTATTTTTATGTGCATAATATATCTATTTATTATTTTCTCTCTCCCACTGTTTTGTATTAAGACATGGGAAAATCAGTAAGTAGAGTTCTTCATCCAGAACTATGCCATCACAATTCATAATTTAGCCTGATGCTAATATTATTTACTTTTAGCAAGACTAAAAGCAATATATTTAACTTGCTAGAATGTGAGGGACATAAAAATTAGACCATTAATTTAGAGAGAGAAAAATATACAAATATTACCATTCTAAGGAGAGCAAAAGAATATATTTAAACTCTTCTCTAGGGAGAGTTAAAAAATGTAACTTTAGTTTTAAAATTATTTTGGAATGTGTAATAAATTGAAAGTTAGAACCTTTAAAAAATTATTTTGACCTTGTCATGAAAGTTAAGTTTAAAATGGGACAAGGACTCTCTTCTCCCATTTCTGAATGATAACTTCCACCTCTTGCCATTAGTGAATTTTTGTATTATGTCCTACCTCAAGGAGCCAATGTCATCTTCACTCTCTTGAAAAGCAATAGAAACAATGTGGCCTTGTTCTGCCTTTGCCAACACAGCCAGTTGGCCAGGTCTGACCAAACATTAGCTATATAAACAGACAGAAGTTTGTGCGTGTGTGTGTGTGTGTGTGTGTGTGTGTGTTTATTGAAGAACCAGGGGGATATCAGAAGTTTTACAATGGCAAAGGGACAAATATTGAGATTCTAGTTAACACACTCTCATAAGCACAAGAGGAAACTCTGTAAGACTTAAAATGTTGAAGGAGTGTGTCATCCAATAAATTGTCCCTCCTCTACGAATCTGTACCTTTCTTCTTGGGTCCTCTACGTCAGTTAGACAAATGAAGAGTTAAAGGGAGCAGCAGAACCCCACAAATCACCCCTCTTCTAACACCAACTGCAAGTTCAGAGGGTCCCCAAAGCCACCCTCAAAGTCGGTAATTCACTAGGAGAGCTCACACACCTCGCTGTAAGCAGTTATAGTTATGGTTTATTACAAGGAAAGGATACAAATTAAAAACAGGCAAGGGAAGAATGAGTGAGCACCAATTTTGGAGTTTCCATTGTTCTCTCCCTGTGTAGTCATGGTGTGTTACCTTCCCAGCCCTGAAGTGTGACAATATGCGTGGAGTATTGCCAACCAGGGAAGCTCACCTGAGTCTCTGTGTCCAGAGCTTTCATCAAGGCTCCATCACATAGACATGATTGATTGATTGCTCACCCTGATACCCTCAACACTTCATTCCAGGTCTTCTCTTGGAGTAGGTAGATGGGGGTACTCCATCTACACCTAATTCTTTTTTCTCTTCTCTACCTGTTATGGTCTGAACTGTGTCCCCTCAAAATTCATACATGGAAGTTCTAACCCTATGACTATATTTGAATATACGGTCTTTAAAAACTAATTAAGGTTAAATGAGTGCTAATCCAAAAGGACTGGTGTCCTTATAAGAAGACAAAAAGATACCAACGATCTGTGTGTGTGTGTCTGTGTGTGTGTGTGCATGTGTGTGTGTGTGTGCATGTGTGTGTGTCTGTGTGCGTGTGTGTCTGTGTGTGTGTGTCTGTGTGTGTGTGTCTGTGTGTGTGTGCATGTGTGTGTGTCTGTGTGCATGTGTGTGTCTGTGTGTGTGTGCATGTGTGTGCATGTGTCTGTGTCTGTGTGTGCGTGTGTGCGTGTGTGTGTGTGTGCATGTGTGTGTGTGTGTCTGTGTGTGTGTGCATGTGTGTGTGTGTCTGTGTGTGCGTGTGTGCGTGTGTGTGTCTGTGTGCATGTGTGTGTGTGTCTGTGTGTGCATGTGTGTGTCTGTGTGTGTGTGTGTGTGTGTGTGTGTGTGCACAGAAAAGAGGCCATATGGGGACACCTTGAGAAGATAGCTCTCTGCAAGCCAGGAGGAGAGTCCTCACCAGAAACCAACCGTGTTGGCATCTTGCTTTTACACTTCTAGCCTCCAGAACTGTGAGAAAATAAATGTCTCTTAGCTGAAGTTGTCCAGTTTGTGGTATTTTGTTACGGCAGCCCACACAGACAAATACACTGCCTTTCTCTTTCTTTTCAGGATCCTCCCTCTAGCCCAGAAAAGTGGTGGTGTTTTGCTTCTTGACCTTTCTGTACTATAAACTCCTCATACGTAGCCTTCATCCCTTCCTATGTTGTATTTAATATTTTATGAACTCTGTGCTTTAGTCGTCCAAGCTCTGGCCTGATTTTCCAATCCAGGTCCCTCTGGATTTCAAAACATAACCTCTTTGCCTTTAAACTTGTTCTTATAAATCAAAAGCTTCTTCATTTAAGATGAGTGTGCCTTCTGTAAGTTAAAAAAATCTGTTAGCACTTCAGATTAGCTCTCGGTCCATGGGTCTGGCTAACCGGTTTTCCCTGTCCTCAGAAGCGAGCAATGCCATTGATTCACTAGATGGAAAGAGAGCCACAGAGCAACTAAAATGATCAGTTACCACATTAGTTGCCAAAGTTTGTTCTCCCAGTATTCTGCTGATATCAGAAATTATGCCATTTCTGATATACCAATCATGATTAAATTATCTTGACGCTAGTGTGCTTCTAAACAGAAGAAGGCCAAGAGGATTTTTCCAGTTTATCTTGACACCAATCTATACATGTGTTTCCCATTCCCTCTGGGAGGTCCTGGGATTATTGCAAGGAATCTGTGAATTCATATACTACTACAAACTTTGATTATAGGCAGAATAAGCAGAGGGTCTCATGCATATGCAAGCCTCTATTTTCAAATGTATGTAGATGTTATTGCGGTTGACAAAATGTCAATTATTTAAAGTATAACTGGATTCACAGAAACTGTTTGTCATCATACATTTTTTAAGTAATGGATATTAGAACTCCAATTATTGTCATATGGGATTTCACTATTTTGTTGTTGCCATTATTAATAAAGTCATTTTTACAATATAAATGTAAGTTGGAGTAATCTATTCTCCTTGCCTTACCTAAAGGAGCAATCCCATATTGTGCTTTATTGGAAAGTCTCCTTTATTGAAGAATCTTTTTAGTCCTGCCTGTTATTCTTTCTAAATCTGAATTCTAGGAACATGATCCCCCTAGTCTCCTTTGGCAATCAGAACACTGTCTAGGAAGGCAATCTTGGAAGATTTATTGCCCGAAAGGAATTCTAAAAGTGGCTTTTTAAAAGAAAACTATATTCCCAGTCTGCTTATTTTAGCTACCAAAATTTTTTTGTAGAGTACCATTTTTATTATAAAAATAATACTCTGGGTACATCTTCACACCTTATTAAGGAGAACATGTATTTTACACCTGTAAAATATTTTTTTGCCATATGATCAGGTTTAATCATTTTTATTGCTCCTTTCAGCTATTTTCAATTTTTACTATTATAAATAAATCACAATACATATCCTGGTATATATTTTTTCTTTCAGATAAATTAATGCCAAACTTAATCAAAAATATAAACATGTTTAAGGCTTTTAATACACATTCCTAAGTTGCTTTCCAGAAAGATGATGCCTATTTAAACTCCCACTAGGACCTAAATCTCCACTGTGAGTTTTACCTCCTGAAAAGCAGAATGATTTCCTTTTTTTAATTGTTGATAATTTGATTAAAATTATTATTAGAAAGGTTGGAGTTTCTGTCTTTTATTATCCATTGTCATTTCTTTTTCTGAGAATTGTCTGTTCTTGTTCTTTTCAGCACTAGAACCTGATTTTTCTTTAGAGCAGTTCCCTTTTATATTTAGTGTTCCTCATTATGCATAGTTTGCAGCTAATCTTCCATGTCCTTGCACTAAAACTCTCAATTTTAGCTCCATTGTAGAGTCTCTCTAGTCCTTCTAAGCATAACTTCTCAGAGTTCTCATATTAGCAGATTTCCCCTCTTGACTCTAGTTACATGACTCTTTTTTTTTTCATATTACAGTGCAGGATTAGGCAAATTGCTGAATCTACCTCCAAAATCCCCGCTGCCCATTTTATCCTGGAATGGCTTTCCTGTCTAGACTGCTTCAGGTGCTTTCAAATTCACAGCTGTGAAGGTTGCTAAGCCATTATATGTTCAGGTGAGAAAGTGATCTTCTCTCTGCACAAAGGCCATCAATTCTTTGATATTATCTCACACTCTTAAACATACCCTCTGAGACAGCCACTTGAGGTCTTACTATGTATTGTTTCATTGTACACTTTAACATGCTGTCTGTAAAACCCAATTTCTAGCCACCACCGTAGAACTTTACCATTGAAGAAAGAAATAATTTGACATTGAAAATGACTTAAAGGCCCATTATCTCTACTTTTGAATCATCTGGCTTCTTTCCAAAGGCAGTAGCATTTAAAACTCAAACTAATAGTGTATTTAAACTAGAAAAAGTTATGATAGAAAGAATAAGCTTTAGAAATAAATGGCACTGAGCATGTACCCCTATTAACTAGCTGTGTAACTTTGGGGAGGTTTCTTAACTTCTCTAAGTTTCAGACTCTTCATTTACAAAATGAAATAAGTCATATCCAACTTGGTGGTTGTGAGAATAGATAAATGTACTACTATATAGAATCAAATTTTCCAATTGAGTCACATGAAGCAGAAATATCATCTAGTATCGTTTTGCTAACCATTTCAAGAATACGAGCAATACGGAGGGACAAAGCACAAAGCGGTCTGGGGCAGACTGTGTGGTTCCGAGCCCTTTCTTCCCATGAAACACCTTCATTTTATATGCCTGAGAGTTATTTGGCCTATGTGACATTGTTCAAGGAGTCTTGTCTCATAAATCCATAGATTCTGGGTTTATTTACTTTAAGTGATCCTTTAGCCAAGAATATATACTAAGAACATATTATAGTCAAGGGCTCTTCCTCCTAGCAAATATCATCAGTCTCTTGGTCTGGAGTCCATTGACAAGGGGGCTAAATCAGTCAACTGCCTTCTTTTCTTTTCCCTGGAATAGTCCCTCAACCCCACCCCAGCCCCCGTAGAGGAAGTACATGGATCATAGGCAAGCTGATTTAACAACTTCCTCCCAAAATATGTAAATCACTCCTTCCTAATTAATAATTGAAATTATCTCCTTTGCTTAAAATATTTGCTATGACTGAATATTGTGTTGGCAGAAATAGTATCAATCACCTGTAGCACAGTATGAATCAGTTTATCAGTCCAATGATGAAAATTGACGAGTACATTGAAAAAACTAACCCATTTTCCAACCTGGGAATTAATTAGTTGTTGCTCTCCAAGGTTGATAGAATTTTGAATAATGATGACACTCTATGAAACCACTTCCTTAGATGGCAAACCATCAAAGAGAATCTTGTAGAGGTACCTAATCTCAAGGCAAATTTATTAGACACAGTATCTGTTAGTCATCTCTGTTCCCTACACAGACTGAGATCCTGAAGCTTTCCTCAGAGAGTAGAAACCTCATTGGCATTCCTAAAAGAAGGGCGAGTCTTCAAATTAGGAAGACATGGGGAACCTGCTTCTGGCCTTCAGAGGGACATTATTAGGAACAGGTAGGCTCCAGCGAAAGAGGGTTGTCTTCCCATAAAGGCTACCTAGGTGCTCGGTGAGACAGGGCTCAAATGCTAGATAAGATGAAATCAAATTCCACTAGCCTATGCGTAACTGAATCAAAAAACAAATAGAATAAAGGTAGCTGTTGGATTTTCAGGAACCCAGAATTGCCCAGAAGAGGTGAAGGCACTAACCACAAGATAAGGGCAGGATGGAGGAGACCAGATCATAGGCTTCTTCATCATCCTACAGTTCAAGGTCCAGGATACAAGGTAGGGATGTAAGAGGGCCCAGGTAGCTGCAAAGAAACACAGCCCAGTTGGGTCCAGAAAAGATCATCTGGAAGCCCAAAAGCTAGGATAGAAAAACTAAGAAGGTCCTAGCAGGACATAATTCCACCAGACATGAACGTGAAGTCAGTCCAAACAAACGTCAATAAGAAGATTGAAGCAGTCGAATTTAGTGCTTAAGAGCTCAGACTCTTAAAAGTCAGAAAAGACCAAGTATTGAATTTCAGCTCTGCCACTTCCAAGCCAAATGACTTTGAACTAGATATTTGCTTTTGTCCTCTTTAAAATAAGGAAAATGATGGTATCTACTTTCTAAGATTGTATGAAACTAAACTGAGATAATGCATGTAATGTGTATGCCTGTAATATATAGGTATACAAAATACTCTCAGTAAATATTAGCTGTTATTATTTGTCTTATTGAATATCTTTCCCCAGCATTCACTCAAATACCCACCCTGGACAACCTTAAAAATTAACAGAACTGGGAATAAGTTTATTTGTTATACAGCCAGTATTTTCCAGGGGCCCATTCTCTGTGGCTGTCACTGTGCTAGATGCTGGGATACATGGATGAGCAAAGCACTCATGGTCTCCATCCTTATGACCTTACATTCTAGTGAAGGAGACACTCATTAAAAACAAAACCACACAAATAAATGTTAAATTCTATGGGTGGGGTGATGAGTTCTAGTTACAACACCTGCATTTTCCAGCCCTAGTTATCCTGACGCTCAGCTTTTAGATAAGTGAGAATAAGAAATCAGCACTAAGTAACCAAAACCATTTGTTTAACTTTGCATTTGTTTTATTTTCTACTGAACATTCCTTTAAAGAAATTCCAACCTTAGCTAAACTAAGGATTTGAAAGAGGATTTTATATATTTCATTCAAACAAAATAGGTGGGGACAGTGCCCTTTTTATAAATTTAATTTAATTTTTTTTTTTTTTTTTTGGCGGCACTGGGTCTTCGTTGCTGCATGCAGGCTTTCTCTAGTTTCCACGAGCAGGGGCTACTCTTCGTTGCGGTGCGCGGGCTTCTCACTGCGGTGGCGGAGCACGGGCTCTAGGCGTGCGGGCTTCAGTAGTTGTGGCTCATGGGCTGTAGAGCGCAGGCTCAGTAGTTGTGGCACGTGGGCTTAGTTGCTCTGTGGCATGTGGGATCTTCCTGGACCAGGGCTCGAACCCATGTCCCCTGCATTGGCAGGTGGATTCTTAACCACCACCCCACCAGGGAAGTCCTCAATGCCCTTTTCAGTTGCCTTTAGTTGCCCAGATGTAATGGTTGTAGACCTAGTGGGAAGAAAGGAGGGTGAGCTGAGGTAGCAGGATAGATACAGCTGCCCACAAGGTGAAGAGACTGTGTCATTGTTATGCTACCCTCTGCCAAGTCTGACCCTTTACAGCAGTAGTTCCCAAACTTATGTGCGTCAGAATCATCTGGGAAACTTGGTAATGTGCAAGTTCTCAGGAGCAACCTCAAAAGTATTTAATTCAGTGGATGACTCAAATGGAGCCTCAGAATCTGCATTACAACATGTCACTGAATTTTCTGATGACATGGCCTGAGAAACACATTTTAAATAATATTGCTTTGGAAGGTAACTCTTCGCAGAGGCTTCCAGTTGTATCAGACTTCAACCAAGTGTCTCATTTATTTAAAGGTTCATCCTTACCCGCCTGATTTGACATGCCATCTTTATTATATACTAAATTCTTATATATATTTGGGTCCGTTCATGGATTTTCTATTCTCTTCTATGTAACATTATATATACACCCCATGCTGTGGTAATTATTGAGGTTTTATAATGCGTTTCAGTATCTGATGCCTTCATTGTTCTTCCAAGAGATTTCCTGGCTGGTTTTTCTTATTTCAATTTGTATTTGAACTCTAGAATCCATTTGTTCTTTCCCTTGTCATTCTTTCTCTTTCTCTCTCTCTCTCCCTCCCTTATTTCTTTTTTCATCCTTCATTAAAAGTGTGTTAATCTTCTTGACCTCATGCTCAAATAAGTCCAAGTTCTGACTGAGTAGCGGGAGAAAGAAAAAATTCAAAAAGCCATTGTCCTACTTGTCAAGACAAATTCAATTTGCTTGAGGTCAGGAGAAAGGCAACTCAAAGGAAAAAAACTGCTAATATTTTAATGGGAGCCACATTAATTTACAAATTACCCCAGGTAGCACTGAAATCTTTACAATTTTGAATCTTTTTATTCAAAAACATGATATACTAAAAATCGTGTGTGTGCATGTGTGTGTGTCTGTGTGTGCTTTAGGCATGTTTTAATGTTTTTCTTGTAAAGGTTTTATACATTTCTTGTATGATTTGTTTCCAACTGTCTTATCGTCTTGTTGCCATTTTATTTTATTTATTTATTTTTTATATATTTTTAACATCTTTATTGGAGTATAGTTGCTTTACAATGGTGTGTTAGTTTCTGCTGTATAACAAACTGAATCAGCTCTATGTATACATATATCCCCATATCTCCTCCCTCTTGCATCCCCCTCCCACCCTCCCTATCCCGCCCTCTAGGTGGACACAAAGCACCAACCTGATCTACCTGTGCCATGCAGCTTCTTCCCACTAGCTATCTATTTTACATTTGGTAGTGTATATATGTCCATGCCACTCGCTTACTTCGTCCCAGCTTACCCTTCCCCCTCCCCGTGTCCTCAAGTCCATTCTCTACATCAGCATCTTTATTCCTGTCCTGCCCCTGAGTTCTTCAGAACCTTTTTTTTTTTTAGATTCCATATATATGTGTCAGCATACGGTATTTGATTTTCTCTTTCTGACTTACTTCACACTGTATGACAGACTCTAGGTCCATCACCTCACTACAAATAAATCAATTTCATTTCTTTTTATGGCTGAGTAACATTCCATTGTATATATGTGCCACATCTTCTTTATCCATTCATCTGTCGATGGACACTTAGGTTGTTTCCATGTCCTGGCTATTGTAAATAGAGCTGCAATGAACATTGTGGAACATGTCTCTTTTTGAATTATGGTTTTTTCAGGGTATATGCCCAAGAGTGGGATTGCTGAGTCATATGGTAGTTCTATTTTTGGTTTTTTAAGGAACGTCCATACTGTTCTCCATACTGGCTGTATCAATTTACATTCCCACCAAGAGTGCAAGAGGGTTCCCTTTTCTCCACACCCTCTCCAGCATTTATTGTTTATAGATTTTTTGATGACCATCATTCTGACCAGTGTGATATGATACTTCATTGTAGTTTTGATTTGCATTTCTCTAATGATTAGTGATGTTGAGCATCCTTTCATATGTTTGTTGGCAATCTGTATATCTTCTTTGGAGAAATGTCTATTTAGGTCTTCTGCCCATTTTTGGATTGGGTTGTTTATTTTTTTGATATTGAGCTGCATGAGCTGCTTGTATATTTTGGAGATTAATCCTTTGTCAGTGGCTTCGTTTGCAAATATTTTCTCCCATTCTGAGGGTTGTCTTTTTTATGGTTTCCTCTGCTGTGCAAAAGCTTTGAAGTTTCATTAGGTCCCATTTGTTTATTTTTGTTTTTACTTCCATTACTCTAGGAGGTGGGTCAGCAAGGTTGTTGCTGTGATGTATGTCATATAGTGTTCATCCTATGTTTTCCTCTAAGAGTTTTATAGTGTCTGTCCTTACATTTAGGTCTTTAATCCATTTTGAGTTTATTTTTGTGTATGGTGTTAGGGAGTGTTCTAATTTCATTCTTTTACATGTAGCTGTCCAGTTTTCCCAGCATCAATTATTAAAGACACTGTCTTTTCTCCATTGTATATTCTTGCCTCCTTTATCTAAGATAAGGTTACCATATATGTGTGGGTTTACCTCTGGGCTTTCTATCCTGTTCCATTGATCTATATTTCTGTTTTTGTGCCAGTACCATACTGTCTTGATTACTGTAGCTTTGTAGTATAGTCTGAAGTCCGCAAGCCTGATTCCTCCAGCTCCATTTTTCTTTCTCAAGATTGCTTTGGCTATTTGGGGTCTTTTGTGTTTCCATACAAAGTGTGAAATTTTTTGTTCTAGTTCTGTGGAAAATGCCATTGGTAGTTTGATAGGGATTGTGTTGAATCTGTAGATTGCTTTGGGTAGTAGAGTCATTTTCACAATGCTCATTCTTCCAGTCCAAGAACATGGTATATCTCTCCATCTGTTTGAATTGTCTTTGATTTCTTTCATCAGTGTCTTCTAGTTTTCTGCATACAAGTCTTTTGTCTCCTTAGGTAACCTTATTCCTAGGTATTTTATTCTTTTTGTTGCAGTGGTAAATGCGAATGTTTCCTTAATTTCTCTCTCAGATTTTTCGTTGTTAGTGTATAGGAATGCAGGAGATTTCTGTGCATTAACTTTGTATCTTTCTACTTTACCAAATTCATTGATTAGCTCTAGTAGTTTTCTGGTAACATCTTTAGGATTCTCTATGTATACTTTCATGTTATCTGGAAACAGGGACAGTTTTACTTCTTCTTTTCCAATTTGGATTTCTTTGATTTCTTTTTCTTCTCTGATTGCTGTGCCTAGGACTTCCAAAACTATGTTGAATAATAGTGGTGAGAGTGGGCATCCTTGTTTTGTCCCTGATTTTAGAGGAAACGGTTTCAGTTTTTCAACATTGAGAACGATGTTGGCTGTGGGTTTGTCATATATGGCCTTTATTATGTTGAGGAAAGTTCCCTCTATGCCTACTTTCTGGAGGATTTTTATCATAAATGGGTGTTGAATTTTGTCAAAAGCTTTTCCTGCATCTGTTGAGATGATCATATGGTTTCTGTCCTTCAATTTGTTAATATGGTTTAACACAATGATTGATTTGTGTATATTGAAGAATCCTTGCATTCCTGAGATAAACCCCACTTGATCATGGTGTATGATCCTTTTAATGTGCTGTTGGATTTTGTTTGCTAGTATTTTCCGGAGGATTTTTGCATCTATGTTTATTAGTGATATTGGCCTCTAGGTTTCTTTCTTTGTGACATCTTTGTCTGGTTTTGGTATCAGGGTGATGGTGGCCTCATAGAATGAGTTTGGGAGTGTTCCTCTCTCTGCTATATTTTGGAAGAGTTTGAGAAGGATGGGTGTTAGCCCTTCTCTAAATGTTTGATAGAATTCACCTGTGAAGCCATCTGGTCCTGGACTTTTGTTTGTTGGAAGATTTTTAATCACAGTTTCAATTTCATTACTTGTGATTGGTCTGTTCATATTTTCTATTTCTTCCTGGTTCAGTCTTGGAAGGTTATACCTTTCTAAGAATTTGTCCATGTCTTCCAGATTGTCCATTTTATTGGCATAGAGTTGCTGTAGTAGTCTCTTAGGATGCTTTGTATTTCTGCGGTGTCTGTTGTAACTTCTCCTTTCTCTTTTCTAATTTTATTGATTTGAGTCCTCTCCCTCTTTTTCTTGATAAGTCTAGCTAATGGTTTATCAATTTTGTTTATCTTCTTAAAGAACCAGCTTTTAGTTTTATTGATCTTTGCTGTTTTTTTTGTTTGTTTCTATTTCATTTGTTTCTGCTCTGATGTTTATGATTTCTTTCCTTCTGCTAACTTTGGATTTTGTTTGTTCTTCTTTCTCTAGTTCCTTTAGGTGTAGGGTTAGATTGTTTATTTGAGATTTTTCTTGTTTCTTGAGGTAGGCTTGTATAGCTATAAACTTCCCTCTTAGAACTGCTTTTGCTGCTTCCCGTAGGTTTTGAATCATCGTGTTTTCATTGTCATTTGTCTCTAGGTATTTTTTGATTTTCTCTTTGATTCCTTCAATGATCTCTTGATTATTTAGTAACGTATTGTTTCGCCTCCATGTGTTTGTGTTTTTTACGTTTTTTTTTCCTGTAATTCATTTCTAATCTCATAGCATTGTGGTCAGAAAAGATGCTTGATATCATTTCAGTTTTCTTAAATTTACTAAGGGTTGATTTGTGAGCCAAGATGTGATCTCTCCTGGAGAATGTTCCATGCACACTTGAGAGGAAAGTTTAATCTGCTGTTTTTGGATGGAATGTCCTATTAATATCAAATAAATCTGTCTGGTCTATTGTGTCATTTAAAGCTTCTGTTTCCTTATTTATTTTCATCTTTGATGATCTGTCCATTGGTGTAAGTGAGGTGTTAAAGTCCCCCACTATTATTGTGTTACTGTAGATTTCCTCTTTTATAGCTGTTAGCAGTTGCCTTATGTATTGAGGTGCTCCTATGTTGGGTGCATATATATTTATAATTGTTATATCTTCTTCTTGGATTGATCCCTTGATCATTATATAGTATCCTTCCTTGTCTCTTTTAACATTCTTTATTTTAAAGTCTATTTTACCTGATATGAGTATTGCTACTCCAGCTTTCTTTTGATTTCCATTTGCATGGAATATCTTTTTCCATCCCCTCACTTTCAGTCTGTATGTGTCCCTGGGTCTGAAGTGGGTCTCTTGTGGACAGCATATATATGGGTCTTGGTTTTGTGTCTATTCAGCGAGCCTGTGTCTTTTGCTTGGAGCATTTAATCCATTCATGTTTAAGGTAATTATCGATATGTATGTTCCTGTGACCATTGTCTTAATTGTTTTGGGTTTGTTTTTGTAGATCTTTTTTTTCTCTTGTGTTTCCTACTTAGGGAAGTTCCTTTAGCATTTGTTGTAGAGGTGGTTTGGTGGTGCTGAATTCTCTTAGCCTTTGCTTGTCTGTAAAGCTTTTGATTTCTCCATTGAATCTGAATGAAATCCTTGCAGGTTAGAGTAATCTTGGTTGTAGGTTCTTCCCTTTCATCACTTTAAGTATATCATGCCACTCCTTTCTGGCTTGTAAAGTTTCTGCTGAGAAATCAGCTGTTAACCTTATGGGAGTTCCCTTGTGTATTATTTGTCATTTTTCCCTTGCTGCTTTCAATAATTTTTCTTTGTCTTTAATTTTTGCCAATTTGATTATTATGTGTCTCAGCGTGTTTCTCCTTGAGTTTATCCTGTATGGGACTCTGCGCTTCCTGGACTTCGGTGGCTATTTCCCATTTTAGGGAAGTTTTCAACTATAATCTCTTCAAATATTTTCTCGGGTCCTTTCTCTCTCTTTTCTCCTTCTGGGACCCCTATGATGCGAATGTTTTTGCGTTTAATGTTGTCCCAGAAGTGTCTTAGGCTGTCTTCATTTTTTTTCATTCTTTTTTCTTTATTCTGTTCAGCAGCAGTGAATTCCACCATTCTGTCTTCCAGGTCACTTTTCTGTTCTTCTGCCTCAGTTATTCTGCTATTGATTCCTTCTAGTATATATTTCATTTCAGTTATTGTTTTGTTCATGTCTGTTTGCTTGTTCTTTAATTCTTCTAGGTCTTTGTTAAACATTTCTTGCATCTTCTCGATCTTTGCCTCCATTCTTTTTCCGAGGTCCTGGATCATCTTCACTATCATTATTCTGAATTCTTTTTCTGGAAGGTTGCCTATCTCCACTTCATTTAGTTGTTTTTCTGGGGTCTTATCTTGTTCCTTCATCTGGTACATAGCCCTCTGCCTTTTCATCTTGTCTATCTTTCTGTGAATGTGGTCTTTGTTCCACAGGTTGCAGGATTGTAGTTCTTCATGCTTCTGCTGTCTGCCCCCTGGTGGATGAGGGTATCTAAGAGGCTTTTGCAAGTTTCCTGATGGGAGGGACTGGTGGTGGGTAGAGCTGGCTGTTGCTCTGGTGGGAAGAGCTCAGTAAAATTTTAATCTGCTTGTCTGCTGATGGGTGGGGCTGGGTTCCCTCCTTGTTTGTTGTTTGGCCAGAGGCGACCCAACACTGGAGCCTGCAGGCTCTTTGGTGGGGCTAATGGCGGACTCTGGGAGAGCTCACGCCAAGGAGTACTTCCCAGAACTTCTGTTGCCAGTGTCCTTGTCCTCACGGTGAACCACAGCCACCCACCACCTCTGCAGGATACCCTCCAACACTAGCAGGTAGGTCTGTTCAGTCTCCCCTGGGGTCACTGCTCCTTCCCTGGGTCCCGATGTGCACACCACTTTGTGTGTGCCCTCCAAGAGTGGAGTCTCTGTTTTCCCCCATCCTGTCAGAGTCCTGCAATCAAATCCTGCTAGGCTTCAATGTCTGATTCTCTAGGAATTCCTCCTCCCATTGCCAGACCCCCAGGTTCAGAAGCCTGACGTGGGGCTCAGAACCTTCACTCCATTGGGTGGACTTCTGTGGTATGAGTGTTCTCCAGACTGAGTCACCCACCCAGCAGTTATGGGATTTGATTTTATTGTGGTTGCGCCCCTACTACCATCTCATTGTGGCTTCTCCTTTGTCTTTGGATGTGCGGTGTCTTTTTTGGTGAGTTCCAGTGTCTTCCTGTCGATGATTGTTCAGCAGTTAGTTGTGATTCTGGTGTTCTTGCAAGAGGGAGTGAGAGCACGTCCTTCTACTCTGCCATCTTGGTTGAGGCCTCTGCAGTCTGTGTCTTTTGGTTGGAGCTTTTAATCCATTTACATGTAAGGTAGTTATTGATATGTACATTCCTGTTACCATTTTCTTAATTGTTTTGGTAAGTCTTTTCCTTGTGTTTCCTGCCAGAGGCATTCCTTTAGCATTTGTTGTAAAGCTGGTTGGGTGGTGCTGAATTCTATTAGCTTTTGCTTGTCTGTAAAGTTTTTAATTTCTCCATTGAATCTGAATGAGATCTTTGATGGGTAGAGTAATCTTGCTTGTAGCTTTTTCCCTTTCATCACTTTAAATATGTCCTGCCATTCCCTTCTGGCTTGCAGAGTTTCTGCTGAAAGATTAGCTGTTAACATTATGGGGATTCCCTTGTATGTTATTTGTTGCTTTTCCACTGCTGTTTTTAATATATTTCTTTGTATTTAATTTTGATAGTTTGATTAATATGTGTCTTGGCGTGTTTCTCCTTGCATTTATCCTGTATGGGACTCTCTGTGCTTCCTGGACTTGACTATTTCCTTACCCATATTAGGGAAGTTTTCAACTATAATCCCTTCAAATATTTTCTCAGTCCTTTTTTTCTCTTCTTCTTCTATGACCCCTATAATTCGAATGTTGGTGCATTTAATGTTGTCCCAGAGGTCTCTGAGACTTGTCCTCAATTCTTTTCATTCTTTTTTCTTTATTCTGCTCTGTGGTAATTATTTCCACTATTTTATCTTCCAGGTCACATATCCGTTCTTCTGCCTAAGTTATTCTGCTATTGAATCTTTCTAGAGAATTTTTAATATCATTTATTGTGTTGTTCATCATTGTTTGTTTGCTCTTTAGTTCTTCTAGGTCCTTGTTAAATGTTTCTTGTATTTTCTCCTTTCTATTTCCAAGATTTTGGATCATGTTTACTATCATTACTCTGAATTCTTTTTCAGGTAGACTGCATATTTCCTCTTCAATTGTTTGGTCTGGTGGGTTTTAACCTTGCTCCTTCATCTGCTGTGTGTTTCTCTGTCTTCTCATTTTGCTTAACTTACTGTGTTTGGGTTCTCTTTTTTGCAGGCTGCAGGTTCGTAGTTCCCGTTGTTTTTGGTGTCTGCTCCCAGTGGGTAAGGTTGGTTCAGTGGGTTGTGTAGGCTTCCTGGTGGAGGAGACTGGTGCCTGTGTTCTGATGGATGAGGCTGGATCTTGTCTTCTGGTGGGCAGGACCACGTCCAGTGGTGTGTTTTGGGGTGTCTGTGTACTTATTATTATTTTAGGCATTCTTTCTGCTAATGGGTGGGGTTGTGTTCCTGTCTTGCTAGTTGTTTGGCATAGGGTGTCCAGCCCTGTAGCTTGCTGGTCGTTGATTGGAGCTGGGTCTTAGCATTGAGATGGAGATCTCTGGGAGAGCTTTCGCCTTTTGAAATTATGTGGGGCCAGGAGGTCTCTTGTGGACCAATGTTCTGAACTCGGCTTCCCACCTCAGAGGCTCAGGCCTCACACCCGGCCAGAGAACCAAGACTCTGTCAGCCACATGGCTCAGAAGAAAAGGGAGGAGAAAGAAAGGAAGGAAGGAAGGAAGAAAGGAAGGAAGGAAGGAAGGAAGGACAGAAGAAAAAAAGAAAAGAAAGAGAGAAATGAGGGAGGGAGGGAGAGAGGGAGAGCAACCAAACCGAAAAACAAATCCACCAATGATAACAAGCACTAAAAACTATACTAAAAAAAAAAGAGAGAAAAAAAAAGGGACAGACAGAACCCTAGGACAAATGGTAAAAGCAAAGCTATGCAGACAAAATCACACAAAGAGGCATACACATGCACACTCACAAAAAGAGAAAGAGGATAAAAACATATAGATCTATATACAACAAAAAAAGAAATGAGAGCAACCAAATCAATAAAAAAATCTACCAATGATAATAAAGTCTAAATACTAAAATCAGAGGAATATAAAACCAGAAACAAATTAGATGCAGAAAGCAAACCCCAAGTCTACAGTTGCTCCCAAAGTCCACCACCTCAATTTTGGGCTGATTCGTTGTGTATTCAGGTATTCCACAGATGCAGGGTGCATCCAGTTGATTGTGGAGCTTTAATCCGCTGCTCCTGAGGCTGCTGGGAGAGATGTCCCTTTCTCTTCTTTGTTCACACAACTCCTGGGGTTCAGTTTTGGCTTTGGCCCCGCCTCTGCGTGTAGGTCGCCTGAGGGCGTCTGTTCTTCGCTCAGACAGGATGGGGTTAAAGGAGCAGCTGACTGGGGGCTCTGGCTCACTCAGGCTGGGGGAAGGAGGGGTATGGAATGCGGAGCAAGCCTGCAGCAGTAGAGGCTGATGTGACGTTGCAACAGTCTGAGGCACACCGTGTGTTCTCCCGGGGAAGTTGTCCCTGGATCACGGGACCCTGGCAGTGGCAGGCTGCACAGGCTCCCGGGAGGGAAGGTGTTGACAGTGACTTGTGCTCGCACACAGGCTTCTTGGTGGCTGCAGCAGCAGCCTTAGCGTTTCATTCCTGTCTCTGGTGCCCGCGCTGATAGCCGCGGCTCCCGCCCGTCTCTGGAGTTCATTTAGGCAGTGCTCTGAATCCCCTCTCCTTGCACACCCCGAAACAATGGTCTCTTGCCTCTTAGGCAGGTCCAGACTTTTTCCCAGACTCCCTCCTGGCTGGCTAGCTAGCTGTGGCACACTAGCTCCCCTCAGGCTGTGTTCACGCAGCCAACCCCAGTCCTCTCTCTGGGATCTGACCTCCGAAGCCCGAGCCTCAGCTCCCAGCCCCACCCGCCCCGGCGGGTGAGCAGACAAGCCTCTCCGGCTGGTGAGTGCTGGTCGGCACCGATCCTCTGTGCGGGAATCTCTCCACTTTACCCTCTGCACCCCTGTTGCTGCGCTCTCCTCCATGGTTCCGGAGCTTCCCCCTGCCACCCCCTATCTCCCCCAGTGAAGGGCGTTCCTAGTGCATGGAAGCTTTTCCTCCTTCACAGCTCCCTCCCAGTGGTGCAGGTTCCATCCCTATTCTTTTGTCTCTGTTTTTATTTTTTTCTTTTGCTCTACCCAGGTATGTGGGGAGTTTCTTGCCTTTTGGGAAGTATGAGGTTTTCTGCCAGCGTTCAGTAGGTGTTCTGTAGGAGTTGTTCCACACGTAGATGTATTTCTGATGTGTTTGTGGGGAGGAAGGTGATCTCCACGTCTTACTCCTTGCCATCTTGAAGGTCTCCCCCCTATTTTAATACTTCAAATCCTTATTCTTATTCAGAAACTTTTGAACATATACGATGGAAATTTTCAAGAAGAATATATGCAGTGGATTCTCTGTTTAATTTTCAAGTGTTTCAGGGCTGGCCAAGGAGACTCCTGAGGTGGACACCAGAAACGCCATTGAGAAGGGAAGACATCAATGCTGAAGCCTCTGGGTACCTAATTACCTCAGCATCCCTGGCGGCGGCAGTGTGGGCGGGAGCCCCGGGCGTGGGGGCCAGCGGTGGGTCACGCCGGGCCACAGGGCATCTCCTGCAGTCCCGGAGGCAGTTGGTGCAGTAGTTCCGGACGTCTGGGCTGTGGCTCCACAGAGAGCGAGGCTGCTTGAATGTGAGCGAGCCAGAGGGGCTCTGTGTATGCGCGTGAGAGTAAGAGGCGGGCGGGCCCTGAACCCACTGTCTTCTAATTGAAATCACTCACTTGGTCTCAGGACTTATTGAAGCTGAGGTTCTTTTGTCTCAGTGCAGAAGGAATTCAGTGAGAGGCCAAGTGACAGGCAAAGAGTAAGTTTATTATCATAGGACGCTTGTGAGAGATACAAGCTGGCAGGCAAGGGAGCGCAGCTGCAAGAACAAAGAGGGCTACATTTTTATAATCAAAGAAAAAGTGGGAGGGGAGAAGATCACCTTCATTTTTGGGTAGACATCAAGGCTTACATCATTAGTTCCTCCTTTAAACCTATATGATCTAACTGGGCCTGTCATGGCACTATATGTATATTAGCAAAAGAGTGGTAACATATACTAAAATATGGTAACTCATCTCAGGTTTCAGTAGAATGTCCCCTTTCACCTAGTATCTTTCCCCTTTCACCTGTATTCCTGTCTTAGCTATATGCAGGAATGTTGGTTTTTTTCAGGGTCCGTAATCTTACAGATCTCCCAAGGCCAAATGCAGGTCTTGTATCCATTTTTCTGTGACAGCGGCCTAAGTAAGTCTGCTTAGTTTCAAAATGTTCTGATGGTTGCTTAGCTGCCAGATGTTCTGGGCATTTTCTGCTTGGTGTCTAGCTTCTGGTGATCCCCTGAAGTCTCTCTTGATCTCTCTTCCCCTAGTGGATTTCTAGCTGTGTAAGTATCTTACTCTATCCCTGTCAATCTGCCAGAGAGTAAATGTGTGATACAAAATGGAATCCATAAATACTGGAACGCAACCATTTTACGTCTCTAATATTTTTAGTTTTCAGCATGCAATTTTCTTTATAGAAAGTTATATTAAATATAATTTTTGTTTCCAAAAGCTCTCCCTAAGAGTTTCTGAGCTCAACTCTTGTAATAATACTGTTAGATACAAAGAAGCTGCACCTGGCCCACCACTCTTGGGGATTTTTGTGCTTTTGATGAAACTTTGCTGCTGTGGATCAATTTTGTTTTATTCTTTGGTCCTTTGTTTGAAAACTTATATTTGGTCCCAGTAGAATTAACCACTGATTTGCTAGCTGAAAAGCACTCTATAATAGACTAAGTATGGGAAAATACTCGACTCTCAGCTAAATTTCTGGAAGAAATTCAGCTACCAACTTGACAGAATTTTCAAAATTTTATATCAGTTAGAAGGATTTTACTCCAACAAAAGATTGAAGTAGTGTTGTAAGAGAATTTACCTGGAGATAAGAGCAGAGTACTAGAAAGTAAAGGGCTCCCCCAGAGGACCTTGCCCTTGGATGTAGTCCCAAAAAGTGCCTCAAACCTGGACTACTGAAATCCCTGGGGTATGAGAAGGCATTCCAAAAGGTTTGTGGCCATGGATAGTTTAAGGTAAACCAATTCCCAGTCTTCAGCTTTCATACTTTCATAAGTACTTTCAACTTGCACAGGTACTTTTTCTAAAGCTGATCTGCTTGAGAATCCTTCTCTGAGGGAGGAGCGATTAGATTCTCCTTTCCCACCTCCACTTGCATAATTGCCCTTTTCTTAATTTATAAAAGACACACTTCTCACCCATCCCTAATGTTAATGTGCTGTATTGCTCCATAGTGTCAAAAAAAAGGTCACCTGGAGGGCTTCCCTGGTGGTGCAGTGGTTGAGAGTCCGCCTGCCAATGCTAGGGGACACGGGTTCGTGCCCCGGTCCGGGAAGATCCCAGATGCCGTGGAGCGGCTGTGCTCGTGAGCCATGGCCGCTGAGCCTGCACGTCCGGAGCCTGTGCTCTGCAATGGGAGAGGCCACACAACAGTGAGAGGCCCGCGTACCGCAAAAAAAAAAAAAAAGGTCACCTGCAAATAAAAACCTCAGTGTTGAGAAAAGGAATGACTAAAAATTAGGTAACAAATATTTTTGTGAGTGTACAGTATTTTTTTCTCAACAAAATTTAAGAAAGACCTAGCCAAGTGGTGAGCTGATAGATATTTTTAAAATGATTTTTTTAGTAGATTAATACATGATTTTTGCCATATAATTCAAAAGTACTTTTAAAAATTTGAGTGAGAATGATACACAAAATTCCGCATTTAAATCCATTTCTTGAATAAAGTTTCTCAATGCTTATAAAAATGAAATATTGCAATAGACTTGATGCTGAATCCTGTCTTAAGCAATAAGTAATATCCAAAAATACATGAACTATTAAGAGAGCATTTATTATTTATAATAAATGAAATCTAGCTAAGGGATTTTTCTGATAAATTTTTATTATAGTTAATAATACTGAAATGTGTAATTTATTTATTTCTTGATTAATTTTGTGCTAAAAATAATTATAATCCAACTCAGAATAAATTTTGTAAAGTAATAAAATTTTAAAACATTTAATCTCAATTTATATTTTATATATATTTATAGAGAAGTATGATAGAGTAATTAATAAAAAGACTTTCAAACATAAAAACAAATTAAATGAAATTCTTTGGAGGAAGTGAAATGGAAATATATGTTCAGTGAGAAAAAGGAACAATATAAAATTTCTGACTCATAGAAGTTATTCATGTCACCTTAAAGTGGGTTATGGCCAACATCTACTTTGTTAGCTGTTTATATTCCATTGGCTGCATTTGTGATGTAACAATTTTATTTTAAAATGTCCATCTTTGCAATGCATAGGGAATTATATCCATGACTTTTTTTTTTTTTTTTTTTTTGGTCATACCATGCACCTTGTGGGATCTTAGTTCCTCAACCAGGGATGGAACCCAGGCCTCCAACAATGGACGCATGGAGTCCTAACCATTGGACCACCAGGGAATTCCCTCCACTGCAAGTATTTAAACGTAGGGGAAAAAACCTCAGCTATCAATTTAAAAATATGAGCAATTGCCATTTTTTCAAAATTATTTCAGGGTGAACACAAACCAAAACTTGATGAGTGTCTGTAAACCCGCCCATAAGGGAAAGGCCGCTGCAGATGGATTCAGAAGGCAAATATTTCCTTTCTAAACATCAACAGTCTTGATTATAGGTTCATGTATAGTAATATCTCTTTGCTGGAGATAATAAAATGATCTCTCCAGTGTATTTTTTCCCTAGCTGAGCTCTCTTCCCTTTTTCTCAAGTTCATTTCTAGCCCAAGCGTTATGCTTGAATTGAATTTCTACCTGTGTCAGTGCCCTGCTTGGAACTCAGGATTCTGACTCTAGTTTTTATACCATGACCCTTCTATTGCCTGTGTTCTCTACTCAGCTTAGATCACTAAATCTTCACCACAGGCCAACTGGTCAAATTCAGACATTCTTGCATCTTTCCGGTAGAACTGGCACACCGTACTTTGACCTAGGCTTGCCTTCAGGACTCTTGATAACTTCTCACCTTCCTTATATAAGCTGATATGTTCTCTGGCCTGTGTACTGCTTAAATTGTTCTGCCCGCGATTATTCTGGCTCCATTCCCAATCCTGGTCCCACTGGTATGTGTGGTTTTATAACTGCCAAAAATACCTGGACCCAGGGTTAGAAAAAGTGATTGATAGTAGCTGTAGTTTGATGACAAAGGTATTGCATTATAAATTAGACTTTGTTTTCTTTACAACCCATGTTATATAAATATCCTTAAAACTAGCGTTCCACATTAAGTTAATCTGCTTGGGGAAGAGTTCTGTTCTGTCTTATTTCAAAAGGGAGAACTTACAAGAGTAACAGGAATGTCTAGGCTTTTCTGGCCAGTTAATGCAGGTGAGATCAGATATGTATTGATTACCTGAAAATCAAACCTATACATCCGGACCTGACAGATTAGAAGCAACTCAGTCCCTCCTGGTTTTTCTCTCTCTCTAACATCTCTTGGAGAGTGCTCCAACCAAGGATGTCGGAGTCCTGCTTTCGTTCCAAAGCCCCACCATGTTTCGCACTTTAAAATGCGAAAGTGCTATTGGGTCACTTTACTGTACCTTCTCTGAAATTTTGCAGAGCTCCCTTGGCTGCGGTACAACTATGGCACAAGACAGGCATAGGCAGCAGTTGGGTGAAAAGGATCAATGTTTCTCTCCCCAGGTCCTCCCCTTTAACGTTATTTCCTATCAATACTTATAAACAAAACAAAAGTAAAATGAATAAAAAATACCTAAAATACCTAGGGCTCAAATTGTTAAAGAGGGTACTCTAATAATCAAATATGAATAGTTACAAACCTGCTCCTTGGACAGTATCACCTCAACAGAGGCAACATCTCTGATGGACGGCACTCCTAAATTGTAGTCAAAATATCTAAGAGGAAGCAAGCAACTTCTCAATTGCTGAACTCATCAGTATAAAGCATGGAATTTTGAGCCAGATGGAACTGACATCAAGATTTTGCCCTGCCCCTGCTTTTTCTTAGCTGACTAATCTTGGGTAAGTTATTTAACATCTCTCTGCCTCACTTTCCTTATCTGTAAAGTGGAGATAATAAAATCATCTATCCTCATATGCTTATTGTGAGAGTGTATAAAGAAGATGAACGGTTTAGCCCAGTGCCTAGCAAATAATATCACTTCACTGTTGGTTTTGTTTGTTTGATATGGGGAAAGGTTTACTTTTTTCTGTATGGATAATCTCTTACTCCAGCATTCTTTTTTTTCTTTAAACATCTTTATTGGAGTGTAATTGCTTTACAATGGTGTGTTAGTTTCTGCTTTATAACAAAGTGAATCAGCTATACATATACACACATCCCCATATCTCCTCCCTCTTACATTTCCCTCCCACCCTCCCTATCCCACCCCTCTAGGTGGACACAAAGCACCGAGCTGATCTCCCTGTGCCATGTGGCTGCTTCCCACTAGTTATTTTACATTTGGTAGTGTAAATATGTCCATGCCACTCTCTCACTTCATCCCAGCTTACCCGTCCCCCTCCCTGTGTCCTGAAGTCCATTTTCTACGTCTTCGTCTTTATTCCTGTCCTGCCCCTAGGTTCTGCAGAACCAGTTTTTTGTTTGTTTGTTTTTTAGATTCCGTATATATGTGTTAGCATACAGTATTTGTTTTTCTCTTTCTGACTTACTTCACTCTGTATGACAGACTCTAGGTCCATCCACCTCACTACAAATAACTCAATTTCGTTTCTTTTTATGGCTGAGTAATATTCCATTGTATATATGTGCCGCATCTTCTTTATCCATTCATCTGTCGATGGACACTTAGGTTGTTTCCATGTCCTGGCTGTTGTAAATAGAGCTGCAGTGAACACTGTGGTACATGACTCTTTTTGAATTATGGTCTTCTCTGAGTATATGCCCAGTAGTGGGATTGCTGGGTCGTATGGTAGTTCTAGTTGTAGTTTTTTAAGGAACCTCCATACTGTTCTCCATAGTGGCTGTATCAATTTACATTCCCACCTTACTGTTGGTTTTTACTAAAACTATTCATATATGTGGTGTCATGAATGCCAGAAACAGCCAAAACTAATTAATAAATAAGAGGCTTCCTAGGATAGGAGGAGCAATAAATGTGGAACAGAAGAGCCCAGAAAATGTACTCTATATCCTCTAGGTAGGTACCTGGAGGTCTTCGGAATGGCTCTGCATATGTACCTAGCTACATTTGTTTTTATAATTTCTATCTCATGAGATTCAACACAGCAGGAGAGGTTGCCATGGAAACATGTACACTTGACAATTTTTATTTATTCAAAATAGTTTCCATGAAACTTGCCTACTTCTTTGTTAGATGTCAGTTGTTATTCTGTCCTTCTATCAACGTGCCTTTCAATTCTGTGCAATTCTCATCTGCAGTGTGGCCAAGCCTTTGAGGGAAGGGAGAGCACACAAGGCTGACCATGCTCCCTTTTATATCAGTCAAGCAATTTTTTTTTCTGTCCCCATGATTGGCAACCACACTTGTTGGCAGCATTCTGGCACTGCAGGCAGAAGAATAGAAGCAAAGAGTGTCATGAAAAGGTCTTTCAGTTCTGGTAGTGCCAACCCTTCTTTCTCTTTTCTGTGGCAACCAAAAGTACCTTCAGATGACAAAGAGGGGCATTCTTCTAAAGCTTTCAGGATTTGAGTACATGTTTACATCTGCATTGTTTCTGTGAACTGTGGAAGCAATTAAAATGCACAGTGGGCCAATGTGTGATTGCAATGAAATTTCCATTACTTGGTGCCTGTACAATGTCTGTAGTTTCCACTGAGCATTTGCGTTAGGGATTTTGGTCTAGTGAAACGCATCAGAAAATATTCAGAAGACATAGATTAAGAAGATAAGGATAAAGGTACCTTTTTAAAAATTTGGAGGTCAGTGTCCAAGGATTATGAATAAACAAAGAACTCCAGAACGAATGAACTCACTTTGCGCATTTATTCTAGTATTTTCTACATTCCTGTAGTTACATAGTGATTATACAACGTAAGTCATTGTGTTTTTATAAGACCATGTGTTTACTTCTGAGTCACATGGTTTATCTGGAGAAGAGTGAGAAGATAAGCCTATCACACGGGAAGGATGTTAGAATGTCGAGCCAAGAAATGAGAAAATACATAAATGATTTACTGGTAATTCCTCAACAATTTGGAATAATCACGCACACTAGTGAGGGAAAAATTGTTGTTGTTCTTGTTTTGTTTGGTTTTGGCTTGGCTTGGAGAAGATGAGCCTTCACATATACTAATGTGATAAAGCAGGGGTACCTCTTAGTATTGTTGATGTAAAAATGCATTTATATTTGCTTATGCTTAACTCCAAGCAAAGTAGCAGGTGATGGGATATTCCTCACAAGTCTAGTGAAATAACTACAACCAGAAGTTACATGGTCTGGCAAACTGAAGTATATTAAGTAGGTTTCGGATTACTAAGATTAGAATACATTGAACTTACTGGGAAGTTTGAGTGTTGAAGCATTCCAAGAGAAAATTTAGAGTACAAAACCTTTTAACTTTGAACACAGTTATACTGAGAAAGAATGAATTTCAGATGGTAGAGTTTGAGATCTGTCCCATGGGAACTCGCTGAGGAATCAGTCAGTCCAAGGGTAAGAACAGTAAGCTTTACATGTCCACAAAGAGCAGAGTACTGTATATCACACATCCACCATTAGAGTTACTCTTTCAAACATTTCATGTTGTCGGACATAAACAAAGCAGCAGTTGAGCATGACTCAGCCAACAGTCGTCCACTAGGTGTCCACAGGGAGCATGGTGCTAATCTGAGGAACACATAACAGAACCTCTGTTCCTAGAAATAAAAGGTGGGTTTTCCTTGCTTAACAAACACCATATGACTCACATATTTGTAAACATGTGGAGTGAAAACAATCATATTACAAACAGTACATACACTAGAATCCATTTTGAGAAGAGAGAAATTATATAAGTGATAGAACAAAATATCAACTTAGGGTGTCTCTGGATAATGAGCATGTTAGGGATTTTTTTCATCTTGTTTCTTCATATCTCCTGATTATTCAATAATAAATATGTTTTTGTGTAATTTTAAAGACAGATTTTTTAAAAAGAAAAAACAACCAAGTTGTCCTACAAACCTAGAAGTAAGGATCTGATGACTTTGGACTACGATAGGAAATGCTAGCATAACTGTTGGTCTAGGAGGCTGAAGACATTGAGATTAAATTCGGAGCCAACACATTTGTGTTTAAATATCTGACAATCTTATTGTTTGTCATTCCTGTCTTCAAAAAGGCAAAACTTCTGTTTCCCTTCTCATTTTACTTAAAACTGAAAATAGGACTCACACAATAGACATTTTGTTGCAAACATTGTCACTAGATGAAGCAAAACAGTAGACTGTTAGGAATGTGGTTTTTGTCAATGACACAGAGCTAAGAACTTAAATAAAACAAATCTTGATAAGTAGCCCAAGTGTGGTCTGCCAAATATGAGGAAATGGCTTTCAGAATTTTTAATAAGGAAAACACTGTGGTTTCCTTCCTTTGTTCATTCAGCAAATATTTATTAGGCAGCAGTGTAACACACTCCAGGTGCTGGGGATAAAACAGTGAACAAAATAGACATGGTTCCAGTCCCATAGAGCATTCATCCCTGTTACAGAGCTGAACAAAGAGCAAAAAGAATGCAAATGCTTACACAATTATAGGTAGAAGTTCTGTAAGTGCGAAGGGCAGGATGGTATTCTAACATTCATCAGGGGGACCTATCCTACACAGAGCTGTCAGTGAAGACATTCCTGAGAGATAGTTAATCTAGGTCCTAACAATGAGTAGGAATTGATTAAGATGATGGAGATGATGGAGAAGGGACTTTGGGAAGAAGGAATACTAAGTGGAAGAAACCTGGGACATTAAAGAGGGTTAAGAAACTGAAAGAAGGAAAATGAAGCTGGAGTATGGTGAAGGGGGAAAATAGCTTATTAGGTGGTGTTAGTAAGTTTAAATGTGATCTTAAGAGTGATGGAAAGTTCTTTGGTCAGCAAATGATGCAATTCAATTTTTGTTCAAACAGTAACTGCATTAAAATTATTTTATCTCTTGATCAGCATTGGGACCTAGAATTCCAGAAGTCTTAGAAAATGTGTTTTCTAGTACGTAGGGGAAAAATCAACAGAGGATTAAAATCTGTTGGTGATATGAAGCTTATGTAACTGTTTTACTAAGTCCCTATGTCCGAAATACTCATCTCTTTCATGATGCCAGTTTCCTTTGGGGCCTTCACTGTTTCTTGCTGGCCAAAATTTCAGGATATTTTGCTGGAAGTTTTTTCTACCCCTCAATTTATCCAAGAACACCAGGAGCTTAACCCCGTCCAAACTGTACTAGTCCAGCTTCCAAAATAGCAAATGGGTAGGAGCTGGAGCCTGGTCTGTTCATTTATGCCACATGGTAACACTGTTGAGGAAGTGTCCGGCACAGATGATCAGACCATGCCGTCCACTCACCGCTGAGGCACACTCATGATAATTCAGGTCCTAACCCAGGCTTTGGGGTGCCCATGCTGTATGCCAGTGCCATAATAATAATAATTATTATTATTATATCTTTACTGCTTCTCATGGAATGTTTCAAACAAATACCAAAGTATAGTATACCTATCACCCAGTTTCAACAATTTTTTTCAAGTTATGGACAATTTTTTTCATCAGTACTCTTCCTTACTTACCCTCCCCATCCCCAATGTCTTGAAGGAAATCCTAGACATCATCTTATTCCATTTGTAATAATGTTTGTAGCACTAAAAGATCTGGACCATTACAAAGGAAATCTAAACTCAGTACCATTATCACACTTAAAATATAAACAAGTTCTTCATATGATCAAAGATCCAGTCATTGTTCAAATTTCCATGGTTGTCTCACAAAAATTCTTTATTTTTTATAACTTTCTTGTTCAAATCAGAATCCAAAGTTCATACATTGCAACAGGTGCCTTAAGTCTATTTTACTCTAAAGATTTCTCCTCTATATTTCTTCTTTATCCTTTGCAATATATATATATATATATATATATATATATATTTAAGAATTTGTGTGATTCGTCCTTTTGTGGATTTTGCTAATTGCATCCCAGTGGTGTCACTTAACATGTTCTTTATTCCTCTTGTGTAGTTGGGAAATTGATAGAGGCTTGATTAGATTCAGGTTGGATTTTTTGGGGGGTGTGTGTGTACAGTGACCTTATGGGTGGTATTGTTTACTTCCATTAAGACTAGCCTGCTTTATTCCAGTAAGTCTCTGCAAACTTTGAATCTTAGGAAACAAGTTTTGGGTTCCTGAACACTTCTCTCATATAAAGCCCCTAGCCTCCTGAATACAAATAGATTCATTTCGCCTACTCCCTACTCAGAGTTCTGCATACCTAAGAGAAGGCCAGGTTTTGTTTAGTCCCTCCAAATAAATAAATAAAACTCAGCTATACATTTCTCTCAGGATCCTGAGTTCTTCCTGTCCTCTATCAGTATAATTGAAAGGGACCAAGACACGGAAGCAATCTAAATGTCCATGAACAGATGAATGGATGTAGAAGATGTGGTACACATATACAATGGAATATTACTCAGCCATAAAAAAGAATGAAATAATGTCATTTGCAACAACATGAATGGACCTAGAGATTATCATACTAAGTGAAGTAAGCCAGGCAGAGATAGACAAGTATCATATGATACTGCTTATATGTGTAATCTAAAAGGAAAAAAAAAAAAGACACAAATGAACTTATTTCCAAAACAGAAAGAGACTCACAAACACAGAAAACAAACTTATGGTTACCAAAGGGGAAACAGGGGTGGGAGAGGGATAAGTTAGGAGGCTGGGATTAACATATACACATTACTATGCATAAAATAGATAACCAACAAGGACCTACTATATAGCACAGGGAACTATACTCAGTATTATGTAATAACCTATAAGGGAAAAGAATGTGAAAAAGAATATTTATATATTCTTATATATATATATTCTTATAAACATATAACTGAATCGCTGTGCTGTACATCTGGAACTTACACGATATTGTAAATCAACTATACTTCAATAAAAAAAGTTATTTTAAAGAATAAAAATATTTTAAGTTATTACAAGATAATAGCTATATTTAAATATGTAGTACACTATATCCTTGTTGCTTATTTATTTTATACATAGTAGTTTGATCTCTTAATCCCATACCCCTATCGTGCCCCTCCCCCAACCTCTCGCCACTGATAACCACTAGCTTGTTCTCTATATCTGTGAATCTTTTTCTTTTTTCTTTATTTATTGTTTTAAATTTTTTTAGCATCTTTATTGGAGTATAATTGCTTTACAATGGTGTGTTAGTTTCTGCTTTTCTTTTTTATTATATTCACTAGTTTTTATTTTTTTAGATGCCACATATAAGTGATATAATACAGTATTTGTCTTTCTCTCTCTGACTTATTTCACTTAGCATAATATTCTCTAGGTCCATCTACATAAATGAAAATGGCAAAATTTCATTCTTATTCATGGCTAATATTCCCTTATATACATATAATTCCATTATATATACATGTATTAAATATACATACCACATCTTCTTTATTCATTCATTCAACTGTTGATGGGCACTTGGGTTGTTTCCATATCTTGGCTATTGTAAACCACGCTCTATGAACATTGGCGTGCATATACTTTTTGAATTAGTGTTTTTGTTTCTTCTGGATATATAGCCAGGAGTGGGATTGCTGGATCATAAGGTAGTTCTATTTTAAATTTTTTGAGGAACCTCCATACTGTTTCCCACAGTCGTGGCACCAATATATTCCTTTTTCTCCACACCCTCTCCAAAATTTGTTATTTGTGGATGTTTTGATGACTGTCATTCTGACAAGGTGAGGTGATATCTCATTGTGGTTTGGCTTTGCATTTCTCTGATGATTAGCCATGTTGAGCATATTTTCATGTATCTGTTGGCGATCAGTATATATTTTTGAAAAAATTCAGGTTTCCGCCTATATTTTAATCAGGTTTTTTTTTAATTGAGTTGTATGAGCTGTTTGTATATTTTGGATATTAACCACTTATTGGTCATATTATTTGCAAATATTTTCTCACATTCAGTAGGTTGTCTTTTGGTTTATTGATGGTTTCTTTTGCTGTGCAAAAGCTTTTGTTTGATTCGGTCCCATTTATTTAGTTTTGCTTTTGTTTCTTTTACCTTAGGAGACAAATCAAACAAACAAACAAGCAAAAACAATGCTGTGATTTATGTCAGAGTGTTCTGCCAATGTTCTGTTGTAGCAGTTTTATGCTTTCAGGTCTTACATTCAGGTCTTTAATCCATTTTGAGTTTATTTTTGTATATGACATGAAGAAATGTTCTAATTTCATTCTTTTACATGTAGTTGTCCAGTTTTCCCAGAACCACTTGTTGAAGAGACTGTCTTTTCTCCATTATATATTCTTGTCTCCTTAGTCATAGATTAATTAACCATAAGTGTGTAGGTTTATTTCTGGGCTCTCTGTTCTGTTCCATTCATCTATGTGTCTGTTTTTGTATCAGGGTCATGCTGCTTTGATTACTGTAGCTTTGTAATATAGTCTGAAGTCATGGAGCATAGTATCTCCAGCTTTGTGTTTTTTCTTCAAATTCCTCTGGCAACTTGGGGTCTTTTGTAGTTCTTATGAATTTCAGGATCATTTGTTCTAGTTCTGTGAAAAATGTCATGGGTATTTTGATAGGGATTGCATTAAATCTGTAGATTGCTTTGGGTAGTATGCCCATTTTAACAATATTAATTCTCCCAAGCCAAGAGCATGGGATATTTTTTCCATTTCTTTGTATCATCTTCAGTTTCCTTCACCAATGGTTTATAATTTTCAGAGTATAGGTCTTTCACCTCCTTGGTTAAGTTTATTCCTAAGTAATTTTCTTTTGATGTGATTTTAAATGGGATTGTTTTCTTGCTTTCTCTTTCTGATAGTTCATAATTAGTGTAGAGAAAGCTACTGATTTCTGTATAGTGATCTTGTGTCTTGCAACTTTACTGAATTTATTTATTAGTTCTAATAGTTTTGGGGTGGAGACTTTAGGGTTTTCTGTATAAAATATCATGTCATCTGCAAACAGTGACAGTTTTACTTCTTCCCTTCCAGCTGGGATGCCTTTTATTTCTTTTTCTTGTCTAATTGCTGTGGCTAAGACTTCCAATACTATGTTACGTAGAAGTGTTGAGAGTGGGCATCCTTGCCTTGTTCCTAATTTTAGAGGAAAGGCTTTCAGCTTTTCACTATTGAGTATGATGTTAAGCGTGGGTTTGTCATAAATGGTTTTTATTATGTTGAGATATGTTCCCTCTATTCCAATTTTAATGAGCGTTTTTATCATGAGTGGATGTTGAATTTTGTCAAAGACGTTCTCTGCATCTATTAGGATGATCATGTGATTTTTATCCTTCCTTTCGTAAATGTGGTATATCACGTTGATTCACATTTGAAAATATTGAACCTTCCTTGCATTCCTGGAATAAATCCCACTTGATCATGGTGCATGGACCTTTTTATTTACTGTTGAAATCAGTTTTCTAATATTTTGTTGAAGATTTTTTTATCTATATTCATCAGTTATTGGTCTGTATATATATATTTTTTTGTAGTGTCTTTGTCTGGTTTTGGTATCAGGTAATGGTGGACTTGTAAAATGAATTGGGAGTGTTCCATCATCTTCAACTTTCTGGAATAGTTTCAGAAGGATAGGTATTAGCTCTTTTTTATACATGTGATAGAATTCCCCCATGAAGCCATCCGGTCCTGGACTTTTGTTTGCTGGGAGTTTGTTTGGTTACAAATTCAATTTCACTACTAGTGACCAGTCTGTTCAGATTGTCTATTTCTTCCTGATTCAGCCTTGGAAAGTTGTAGGTTTTTAGAAATTTGTCTATTCCTTCTAGGTTGTCTAATTTGTTGACATATAACTGTTTGTAGTATTCTCCTATGATTTTTGTATCTCTGTGGTATCAGTTGTTATTCTCTCTTTCATTTCTTATTTTGTTTATTTGGGTCCTCTTTCTTTTCTTTTTGATGAGCCAAGCTAAATGTATATCAATTTTGTTTATTTTTTTTTTTAATCACCTCTTGGTTTCATTGACATTTTCTATTGTGTGTGTTTTTTTTTTGGTGGGGGTGTCTATATTTCTTTCTTCTCTGATCTTTATTATTTCCTTCATTCTGGTGACTTTGGGCTTTGTTTGTCCTTCTTTTTCTAATTCCTTTAGATAGTAGGTTAGGTTGGGGTTTTTTGAGATTTTTCTTTGTTTTTGAAGTAGGCCTATATTGTTATTAACTTTCCTCTTTGAATGGCTTTTGCTGCATCCCATAGATTTTGGAAAGTTTTGTTTTCATTTTCTTTTTTTTTTTTTTTTTTTTGAGGTATCTTCTAATTTCCTCTCTGATTTCTTCATTGACCCACTGGTTTTTTAGTAGCATGTTGTTTAGTCTCCATGTGTTTGTGCTCTTCTTCTATTTTTCTTCCTGTAATTGATTTCAAATTACATACCATTATGGTTGGAAAAAATGCTTGATATAATTTCTATCCTCTTAAATTTGTTGAGATGAATTCAAAAATTTTTAAATACGTGTTTTAATGTCCAAAATAGGCTTCATAAGTTTTCAAATTTAGAGTTCATAAAGTTAGTACCTTAAGCCTGTTTGCTGACAATGGATGTTACCTCCTACTTAATGTTTTTAAGTATTATAAAGAATAAGATAACAATTATTACATATGTTACATGGAAGATTTATTATGATAGATTTTTCCAGATAAATATTCCTCCTCACTTTTTGTGTTCCCCCAGTATCCTAGCATAGAAACCATAAATGAATATTGAGAATGACAAACTTGCATTAAGTCAATGCAAAACGGTGCTGTAATTCACAGCATATAAAAATCATCATATTTTCAGTTAACTAAGAGTACATGGACTAGCAGAAATTGTTCTTTCACTGCCTACCTTTGAAGTCATATATAGTCTGGCACATATGGGGTTCATTATTAAAAAATCCAATGGAACAAAGAATACAAATGGTTTTCTAACTAAAGGCTAAGGTTAAAGGCAGAAAAATACCTTAATTTCCCAAAGGTTCCATGCACTCCAAAGGTGTAATTTGGCATCTCTGAAAGTTGTGTGAAACAGAGGTGTCAGCCACTGCTCTGAGGCATAAAATAGCCAACCTCAGTGATGGATCAGTCTTCAGGTATGGATTTACCTTCTAAGTACTTGCAGATTTGTCTTAGAAATTATCTATTCTAAATGTGCCATAATTACTAGGATATTATGTGTTAAATAAACTGTGCGGGACCTCACCTGGAATCGCCATATGACAAGACATCTGGAGAAAACTGTTTTCTGTTCTGAATTTCCAATTATAAAATGGCCAAAACTACTGATTGAGCGTGATCAGGGCATGCAGACAGAGTCATGAATAAAAGGTTCTAAAGGTGACCTGGATATTTCTGTTATTAATGCAGATCTCATTACCATATTTTTCTTGCCCAAATATTTAACACACTTCCCTAGAACAATTGCCACAGCTGTGTGGGATGGACTAGGGGAAATCAATTCTGTATTTTATTCACACACTCAAAATATCATTAGAGGGCTTCCCTGATGGCGCAGTGGTTGAGAGTCCGCCTGCTGATGCAGGGGACACGGGTTCGGGGAGATCCCACATGCCGCGGTCCGGGAAGATCCCACATGCCGCGGAGCGGCTGGGCCCGTGAGCCATGGCCGCTGAGCCTGTGCATCAGGAGCCTGTGCTCCGCGATGGGAGAGGCCACAGCAGTGAGAGGCCCGTGTACCACAAAAACAAAAAACAAACTTAAATAGTTTGTTTTGTTCCACTCTATGCTTTTAAGGAAGAGCTAGAACATTAAAATCGTGTGAAGAGAATTTAACAAAAATTGCAGCTTGTTGCAAAAATATACCCTTGAAATAGCTTTTAAAAATCAAGACTTCCAATATAGATATAGTGCCACAGTCAAATAAAAAAGTTTATTACCCAGTCTTCAACATCTAGCTAAATGAGAGACATGTGGAGGAAAAACACTTCATCTAAATTTAGCACACAGTAAATATGATTTCCCTTAAAAAGAAAAAAATTGTCACTATATTTAAATTATTTCAAAATAGGCTTTAAAATTTTATTGAACTTTATGAGAAAAATACAAACTGAGCTAGAAAACTGGATATGTCAGGATACCATGAGGAGGATTTATGTTTGTTACATGTATTAATTACAGCTGGGGAACTATAAATACCACTTTCTAAAGAAAGAGTCAAAGTTGTAGACCAAGTTAATATGTACATTTTTGGGTAAACAAATGCTTAACATGATAGAAGTATAGTCCAGTCACTTGTTTTTATTCCCAACTCCAGCTCTAACTCATAATGTCAAATTGAGCGGTCATTTATGCTCTATTTTTCAATTTTCCCATCTGCAAAATGAGGGGAAAGACTGTGTTGTCTCAGGGGGATATTATGTTGCTTCCTCTCCAGTCCTTAAAACCAAGCCTGAAACTAGGTCTATTTCCTGTTTGATGTGATTTGTAATCCCAGCGGTCTCACAGGGGCACCACACCCTAAAATATCTCTCCTCTTACTATGAATATCATTCCCAGGAGCTCAAAGCATATGTTATGTGGGGATCTCCCCCACTGTATCACCATGACCTACTCTTATTTTATGAAGAACCCATGTAATCATGAGAAACAGTCTGGGTGAGCATGTCACTGTGGAAATTCATAATCTCAACCAGAGAACAGCAAAATTACAGTGGTACCTGTGATGTACACAGTGAAAGGGAAAGTAGATGGATTCTGGAGATACATTTTTCCACTTAATGATTTTGCTTGATTTCATGCTTGAAATTCTGTACTCCTTTTGACAAATTGAGCAAATGAAAGACACATTGTAATTACAGAGTCTCTCCTGTGTGCCAGTCACCATGCCAGACTCTGACGAATTAAAAACAGAGAACAAAAAATGTAATAATACGAAGATAAACAAGACACAGTGTTTGCCCATGAGGAACTCATAATATGACATAGTAGTTCAACTCTGGAAACATTCAAGAAAGAATATTCCATTTGTTTACCTGAGATCACTCAGAAAGGGTTTTTAAAAATTAATTTATTATCTGTTCGGAAAATGAAGGTATGAAAAGATATTCCCCAGCTGAGCTAAGATTTGAGACTTCTCTTTTTCTTGAGAATCCTGGGAACATCCCTCCATTCCTATTTCTTCCCTTAGAAGTGTTATATTTTCAGAGTACAATTTTGCTACAAAATGTGAAAGTGTAGTCAGTTGGTTTTGTATTTTATATAAACAATCTAGCATGACACATAAGCAAAATGCACAATGTAAACCTGCCCCCTTTAGCTGAAAACAAAACTGATTCCAACTCTCAGTAGACTTCAGAGCTGAGAAAGGGGCACTCGTCATTTCGCACATGACTTGGGTCTGCAGACAAGTTGTTGAAGAGACCCACCACTCCTGCCAGGTAAATGCAGAAACAAAGAGCTCAGGGCTCCGATGCTCAGATGTGTCTCCTTTTCTCCCGTTGCCCCTGTTAAAACATGTTGCTCTTACACATGCAGGCAGAGTCACCCATCTTGCCAGCACAGGTACACTTTTATGAGATTATTGGCTATAGTGCATAATACATGGATAAGTAGAACATAGATGTCTAATCTGGGTCATATAAATCAATATTTAAATGTTGACTTATATATGTTATGCTTCTTAGTAATCTTAGTGTACTCTATGCAAAAATAAATACATAAATTGCTTTTTGAGAGAAACTAGAAACATAACCTGACTAGAACTAGGAGGTTTCTCGTTCTTTCACTTAACTCGTCAGAAATCAAGAAAAAATATTTAACTAAAAAATATGGCAGCCTCCAGTAATGCCAACACTGTGAAGGATGATTTCTTGAGCAATTCACATGCAGATAAACTCACTTTATTGTAAGTTTCTTTAAAGCTGGGATTTCCGAAGAGATCTAAGGCTGATACAGCTCACAAAATGTCTCTTATATACAGATCCTTGTCAGCCCAGAGACTTTCTTAGGATGAGGTAGAAGAAGAGATGAAAATAATAAATGAGACAGTCTCCTGGGATTTTCAGTTTTTCTTGGTTCCTGTGAGGTCAGAAACCTCACAGGGCTCCCTTCCTAACGTTATTTCAGTATTAGTATTTCCACGTCCAGTTCCAGCTGGAAGCAGGCACAGCGGACCATGTGAAAATTCAGCAAGGACACACAAAATTGGTCCTGAGGTTTTGAACCTTGAAAAGGCTTGTGTCGGGCTTCCCTGGTGGCACAGTGGTTGAGAGTCCGCCTGCCGATGCAGGGGACAAGGGTTCGTGCCCCAGTCTGGGAAGATCCCACATGCCGCGGAGTGGCTGGGCCCATGAGCCATGGCCGCTGAGCCTGCGCGTCCGGAGCCTGTGCTCCGCAACGGGAGAGGCCACAACAGTGAGAGGCCCGCATACCACAAAAAAAAAAAAAAAAAAAAAAAAAAAAAAGGCTTGGGTCAGGGTTGAGTTTTTTCAGAATCATTTACAAGTCCCTGAAGATCAACAGTGTCACTCTCTGGCAAGGTGTCCTTAACCCCAAACTTCTATTTTTCACGTTCAACCACAGCCTTGCATTCTCTCTCTCACCTCTGACCCATTGATTCTCCAGAGCAAAGGCTCTTTAGGGACTTAGATATATTTTAAATGCAAAAGAAGAAATACAAAAGCCTAGATAAGCCATTTCATAGAAATATCTGATATTGGAGTTCCTATGTACCTTGGGTAATTTCAGGGAATGACAGAGTGGATAAGAAGTATAAGAACACTTTAAGATCAGTTTGGACTAAAAGCAAAATCAAAGCAAGCATTTACTAAAAATTTCATAAAATCGTATTTTAGTATGATTCATCATTACAAGATATATTTGTAGCCCTCAGCTTCCCAGCAGGCTGGCTTCCAAAAGTTTGTTTGTAAGTTTGTTTTTCTGGATCTGAAAAGCCATTTCTCTTATAAACAATGTTCTAAATTAGTAGTTCTTGGGCTTTGTGTTATGAACCCTTTTGAGAATAGCCTAAAAGCTATAGACACACTTCCTGGAAAAATTCTCATATGCATGTGTACTCTAATTTTTCGTACACTTTCAGTGGCTTCACGGTTCTATTTAAGAACTTCTTTTCTCAGGCACCAGGGTGGCTCAAAAATCCATAGCCACAGGATGAATTAAATAGACTTTTGCACTCTGGTCTGGAGCTGGAACCACCATTTCTAACAACATACTAAACAATACACTTGTAATTACGTCTTTGGAGACTAGCGCACCAGATTAACATCCCTGGCAGCCGCCACGGTTAAGCTACGGGGTGGTAGCATGATAGTATTCTTACCTCATCAGGGTGCAAGCCAGAATCTGTGGTTTTACAGGGCTGGGTAGAAGGGGTGTATGTTTTGTAGCTGGAGCAGATACTGGCCTTATTTCTGAAGGACTCTTACTGTTCTTCGAGAAGGTGCTAAATCAAGAGAGACATTTGTGCAGCAGTTCAGTTGTTTATAAATCAGTGGTGCCTATAGTCCGGGTCAGACTACATACAATGAAGCATGTTGACTATGTAACTCTCTTTTTATAGATTTCTCTTCTCTTAGGAATCTGAGAGCCAAAAAGAGTTACTATTGTAAGAGCAAACCCTCTCCAAGGGTTTCTGAATATAAAGTTTACATCTCTTCATAGACAGTCATTACCTTCCCCACGTTTGTAGCATTTATTAGAATAAATAAAAATCAAACAAAAATCTATCCTCTTTTTAGTATATTTACTTTAAAAAGGCTAACATCTCTTGATGACTCTTGACCTGGTGTGCCTAGAGGCATCTACATAGCAAAGTCTTCTTAGACCCACACTTACCTATCTTGGCATGCTGCGCAGTGAATCCACTGCATCAGTATTTGTGGTTCTTGTGGGGTGTCAGGAGCTGGCAAAGTCTCCTTCTCAGCGTGCTGAGGCTGACAGTGGCTCTTGTGCTCTCAGCATCCCCAGGAGCCAATATCAAGGTTCCTGGTAGTGACCCCTTTCAGGTCCAGCACTCAAGAATACCACAGTGTCTTCTTCACTGGCTTCCTAAGATCCCTAGAGATAAGGGCATATGGTGAGTCTGCCGGGTCTCCAAAGAGGTTCTCCCAGTATTTTGTACTATAGACCTACAGACACAAAATCTCCTAGTAGTGTCCAGATTCAGAAAACTTGGCAACAACTTCAAATTCATCTCATAGCTCCACAAAGGATATGGAATCAGAAAGATAAATTAGGAAATTGAGTCCAAAAAATAGCATCAAGATAGATTGGATTACAATTTAGCAAATATTCATGGTCCTTTCCCTCATGGTAGAGTGGACACTCCTGCTGCAAAGAGTTCCTGAACCCAATTTGTATGTGTGCGTGTGTGTTGTGTGTGTGTGTGTGTGTGTTGGCTTCAGCCACACCAACAAGCAATTCTCAGACACCAGCAGGGTGTTTGAGAACTCAACTCAATTCTGACACTATCCACCCAGAGATAGAATCATATTCTACAGGAAAAGGGCTCAGTTCACAAGACTGCCTTCTACTTCAGATACTTCAGACAAGTCCAGGTTGTTAACTGCACTTCTGACTGATGGGCTACAAATCAGAGGTTCTCACAAACCATTCTTGGGTTTGATTAATTTTCTAGAACGGCTCCCAGAACTCAGGAAACCCCATTTACTCACTAGATTACCACTTTATTATAAAAGAACATTAAAGGATACAAATTAACAGCCAGATGAAGAGGTACACAGAGCAAGGTCCTGAACAAAAGTAATTTTGTCCTAGTGGAGCATGGAGCCCTGCACTGTGGCAGACAGAAACTCTCTAAAAAAGGGCAAAAATATGTCCTATTGGGTTTTTATGGGGGCTTCATTACATAGTAATGATTGACTAATTCATTGGCCACTGACGATGGATTCACCTTCTAGCCCCTATCTTCTTCCTGGAAATCAGTGGGTAGGACAGAAAGTTCCAATCCTCTAATCACATGGTTGTTTCTCCTGGCAACCAGCCCCCACCATTGGGTGAGACCCCAAACTCACCTTCCCTAAAGCATTTTCAGGAACTAAGGACAAGAGACCTCAGGTCTCTCAGGAAATTTCAAGCATTTTAAGAGCTGTGAGCCAGGAACTTAGGATGAAGACCAAATATATATGAAAATATATATTTGAATGATGAAATATGTATTTCTTATAAATCTCAGTATTGCACCAGCCCACTTACTTAGGCCATGTGACTCACTTTGACCAATGAAATGGCTGCAGATGTAGAGTGAGTAGTAGCTCTCAGTGGGCTGTGTAGTCTGCCCCTCTTGTGCTCCTACTGTTCCCCATAAGGAGAACATGCCCCAGGGTTGCTGGTTCAAAAAGAAGGTGAGAATTGTGGAGCAAACCCAAACCCAAACCTGGCTGATCTATAGCCTGAAACCCATCTCTTCAGCCTACCCACAGGCCTTTAAGTAAGAGAAAAATGCTGCTGTAAGTCACTGGGTTTTGGAGTAGCTTGTTATGCAACATTGTTTTGACAATTGCTGACTAATTCACATATTAACTCATCTAGCTCATTAAACTAAGAAGTGGGTAATGTTACTATTTTGCAAAGGAGTAAACCATATACTGAGTTGGAGCAATATTTATTAAAATGTATTCCAATGAATCAGGGTTGGCTTCTGGGTTATGTAATCTCTATAGTCACACAGGGCATCACATTCAAAAAGGCCCTGCACTTAGCTTAATGCTCTGTTGTTGGGTTTTTTTAATTTGTAATGATTTTTATCTTTGAATTTGTGTTTTTTATGTGAAGTCCAAGGGAACAATGAGCATGCATGTCAGCAGAGGAGATATGTACAATATGGGTGTCCATCCCATTCTTTGCCACTTCATCTGCATATAGCATTTGCCATGCCCATGAACACAGAATTCTGGTGGACCGCCGATGCATGGGAGTTCAGCAAGATACAAAGAGTACCTAAGTGCAAGGTAATCATGTTATGTCTGTATCTAAGTAAGTATGGGTTCTGGCAGCCCTGAAAGGCCTTGCTTTCTCTTTGAAACAGAACTTGCTTTGAACACAGAAAGAAGGGAATAACCTTCTAAGAAACACAAACAATCAAGGAACCCTATCATGCCTTTTTTATTCACATTACTTCCCTGTATTAGCCGACCGCTTATGCTAAAAATGATGACATAGAGAAAAAGAGGAAAGATCAGGCAACTTGAACTTCTTTTTCCACTTCGTTCTTCCTTACTCATCAATAAGCATAAAGTAGAGAGCATTGGTAGAATGTGCATGAATCAGGAAGTGAAGTAAGAGGCAATGGACTTGGGAGAAAAATGGATGAACACAGTGAGAAGTTTAACAGAGTTAGAAAATATAAAGAAGAACCAAACAGACCTGAGAGTACGATAACCGAAACAAAAAATACATTAGAAAGAATCAACAGTAGATTAGATGATTCAGAGGAATAGATCAGCACTCTGGAGGATAGAGTGGTAATCACCCAAGGTGAACAGAAAAAAGAATTTTTAAAAATGAGGATAGTTTAAGAGACCTCTGTGACAACATCAAATGTACTAGCATTCTTGTCATAGGGTTCCCAGAAGGAAAAGACAGAGAGAAAGGGATGGAGAACGTATTTAAAGACATTATAGCTGAAAACTTCCCTAACCTGGGGAAGGAAGCAGACATCCAGGTCCAGGAAGCACAGTCCCAAACAAGATCAACCCAAAGGAGGTCCACACCAAGACACAGTATAATTAAAATGGCAAAAATTAAAGACAGAGAGTCTTAAAAGCAGCAAGGGAAAATCAAGTAGTTATGTACGAGGGAACTCCCATAAGACCATCAGCCGACTTTTCAGCAGAAACTGCAGGCCAGAAGAGAGTGACATGGTATATTCAAAGTGATGAAAGGATAAACCCTCAACCAAGAATATTCTACCCATCAAGGCTATCATTCATATTTGAAGGAGAGATAAGGAGTTTTAGACAAGAAAAAGCTAAAAGAGAGGCGGAGTCAAGATGATGGTGTGGGAAGATGGGGAGTTAGCGTCTCCCCACAACTTGGGCGCCTGCTGGCCGCTGGTGCAATACTCTGATGCCCAAGTAGACAGGAGGAACCCCAAAGCGAACCGGTAGGACATAGGGGGACTGATGGGGGAGGAGAAGTGGAGGCCAGACAGGATCTGTGCCCCTGAGGTTGGGGAGATCAGGAGAGGCAGGCGGGAGGGACTATCCAGGAAGAGCGGGAGAGGAGCGGAGGGCGATCACCTGGCCCATCCGGACCGGGGAGCCTGCTGAGCTCCCAAGCGGGTACACCCTCTCCTAAGCCCCATCCAGGCCACTTGGGTCCTGGGGGTATAGGAGGGAGGCTGGGGAGGTCAGGAAAGGCAGGCGGGAAGAGCAAGCCAGGAGAAGCAGGAGAGGAGCGGAGGGCGATTGCCCTGCCCACTCGGGCACGGGGAGCCTGCTGAGCTCCCAGGCCGATCCCCTGCCCTCCAAACACCCCCTCCAGGCCACGTAGGTCCTTGGGGACATAGGAGGGAAGCTGGGGAGATCAGGAGAGGCAGGCGGGAGGGTCCTCCCAGACCAGAGGAGCAGGAGAGGAGAGGAGGGCATTTGCCCCGCCCACTCCAGCCCAGGAAACATGCTGGGCTCCCAGGTGAGGTCCCATGCCCTCTGAGACCAGGGGTGGGGGGCACGCCTGGGCCTCTTCTGTTCCTTGAGCCTAAGCCCCACTCCCCACAGCCCCCAGGGCCTTTTCCAGCCCTGTGGGTCCTAAGCATAGGCCCTGAGCACCACCCAAACCTCGCCCTTGTTAGGCCCCGCCCTCCACAACCAAGGCCTTCCCCTCCCCCTTTTTTATTTCCTTTTCCCACCTCCTCTTTTTACTATTGTGTTACTGATGTAGCTGCTGGTTGTTGATTCCTCAATATTTTTATATTCTTTCTAACATATCTGTTAATTTCCTAGTCTAATTTTATTTATTACGTTGTTATTGTTCTCCTTGTTTTTTCTTGTTTTATTTTTTTTTTTTGCCGCCCCATGCAGCTTGTGGGATCTTGGTTCATGAGCAGAGGATTGGGCCAAAGCTCCTGGGGTGGGAGTTCCGAGTCCTAACCACTGGACTGAGAACCTCAGAACCCAGGGAATATTCATGGGAGTGAGGTCTCACAAAGTTCCTCATCTCAGCTCCAAGACCCAGCTCTACCTAACTGCCTACAAACTCCAGTGTTGGAAGCCTCAGGCCAAACAACAAGTAAGACAGGAACACAATCCCACTCATAATAATAATAATAATGAGACAGCAAAAAAATATGTCACAGATGAAGGAGCAAGGTAAAAATCTACAAGACCAAATAAATGAAGAGGAAATAGGCAATGTACCTGAAAAAGAATTCAGAGTAATGATAGTAAAGATGATCCAGAATCTAGGAAACAGAATGAAGGCACGGATTGAGAAAATACAAGAAACGTTTAACAAAGATCTAGAAGAACTAAAGAAAAAACAGAGATGAACAACACAATAAATGAAATGAAGAATACACTAGAAGGAATCAATAACAGAATAACTGAGGCAGAAGAACGAATAAGTGAGCTGGAAGACAGAATGGTAGAAATAACTGCCAAGGAGGATAATTAAAAAAAAAAGAGTGAAAAGAATTGAAGACAGTCTCAGGGAGCTCTGGGACAACAATAAACACACCAACATTCGAATTATAGGGGTCCCAGAAGAAGAAGAGAAAAAGAAAGGGTCTGAGAAAATATTTGAAGAGATGATAGTCGAAAAATTCCCTAAAATGGGAAAGGAAATAGTCACCCAAGTCCAAGAAGCACAGAGAGTCCCATACAGGATAAACTCTAGGAAAAACACACCAAAACACATATTAATCAAACTAACAAAAAGTAAATTCAAAGAAAAAATATTAAAAGCAGCAAGGGAAAAACAAAAAATAACATACAAAGGAATCCCCGTGAGGTTATTACCTGATTTTTCAGTGGAAACTCTGCAAGCCAGAAGTGAGTGGCAGGATATACTTGAAGTGATGAAAGGGAAAAACCTACAACCAAGATTACTCTACCCAGCAAGGATCTCATTCAGATTTGATGGAGAACTCAAAAGCTTTTCAGACAAGCAAAAGCTAAGAGAATTCAGCACCACAAAAGCAGCTTTACAACAAATGCTAAGGAAACTTCTCTAGGCAGGAAACACAAGAGAAGAAAAAGACCCACAAAAACAAATGCAAAACAATTAAGAAAATGGTAATAGGAACATACATATCGATAATTACCTTGAATGTAAATGCATTAAATGCCCCAACCAAAAGACAGAGACTGGCTGAATGGATACAAAAACAAGACCCATATATATGCTGTCTACAAGAGACCCACTTCATATCTAGGGACACATACAGACTGAAAGTGAAGGGATGGAAAAAGATATTGCATGCAAATGGAAATCAAAAGAAAGCTGGAGTAGCAATACTCATATCAAATAAAATAGACTTAAAAATAAAGACTGTTACAAGAGATAAGGAGGGACACTACATAATGATCAAAGGATCATTCCAAGAAGAAGGTATGACAATTATAAATGTTTATGCACCCAATATAGGAGCACCTCAATACATAAGGCAAATGCTAACAACCATGAAAGGAGAAATTGACAGTAACACAATAATAGTCGGGGACTTTAACGCCCCACTTACACCAATGGACAGATCATCCAAACAGAAAATAAATAAGGAAACACAGGCTTTAAATGGCACAATAGACCAAATAGACTTAATTGATATTTATAGAACATTCCAACCAAAAGTGGCAGAATCCACTTTCTTTTCACGTGCACATGGAACATTCTTCAGGATAGATCACATCTTGGGTCACAAATCAAGCCTCGGAAAATTTAAGAAAATTGAAATCATATCAAGCATCTTTTCTGACAACAACGCTATGAAATTGGAAATCAATTACAGAAGAAACAAATACATGGAGGCTAAGCAGTGTGCTACTAAATAACCAAGAGATCACTGAAGAAATCAAGAAGAAATAAAAAAATACATAGAAACAAATGACAATGAAAACACGATGACTAAAAACCTATGGGACACAGCAAAAGCAGTTCCAAGAGGGACGTTTATAGCAATACAATCTCACCTCAAGAAACAAGAAAAATCTCAAATAAACAATCTAACCCTACACTTAAAACAACTAGAGAAAGGAGAACAAAGAAACCCCAAAGTCAGTAGAAGGACAGAAATCATAAAGATCAGAGCAGAAATAAATGAAATAGAAATGAAGAAGACAATAGCAAAGATCAATAAAACTAAAAGCTGGTTCTTTGAGAAGATAAACAAAATTGATAAATCCTTAGCCAGACTCATCAAGAAAGAAGAGGACTCAAATAAATAAAATTAGAAATGAAAAAGGAGAAATCATAACTGACACTGCAGAAATCAAAGGATTATAAGAGACTACTACAAACAACTATATGCCAATAAAATGGACAACCATGAAGAAGTGGACAAATTCTTGGAAAGGTACAATTTTCCAAGACTGAACCAGACAGAATTAGAAAATATAAACAGCACTAGCACAAGTAAAGAAACTGAAACCGTAATTACAAATCTTCCAACAAACAAAAGTCCAGGACCACATGACTTCACCGGAGAATTCTATCAAACAATTAGAGAAGAGATAGCACCGATCGTTCTCAAACTCTTCCAAAAAATTGCAGAGGAAAAAACACTTTCAAATTCATTCTATGAAGCCACCATGACCCTGATGTCACAACCAGAAAAAGATATCACAAAAAAAGAAAATTATGGATCAATATCACTGATGAATATAGATGCAAAAATCCTGAACAAATACTAGCAAACAGAATCCAACAACACATTAAAAGGATCATACACCATGATCAAGTGGGATTCATCCCAGGGATGCAAGGATTCTTCAATATACGCAAATCAATCAATGTGATACACCATATTAACAAATTAAGGAATAAAAACCATATGATCATCTCAGTAGATGCAGAAAAAGCTTTTGACAAAATTCAACACCTATTTATGATAAAAACTCTCCAGAAAGTGGGCATAGAGGGAACCTACCTCCACATAATAAAGGCCATATGCGACAAACCCACAGCAAACATCATTCTCTATGGTGAAAAACTGAAATCATTTCCTCTAAGATCAGGAGCAAGACAAGGATGTCCACTCTCACCACCATTATTCAACATAATTTTGGAAGTCCTAGCCACGGCAATCAGAGAAGAAAAAGGAATAAAAGGAATACCAATTGCAAAAGAAGAAGTAGAACTGTCACTGTTTGCCAATGACATGATACTATCCAGAGAAAATCCTAAAGATGCCACCAGAAAACTACTAGAACTAATCAATGAATTTGGTAAGGTCGCAGGATACAAAATTAATGCACAGAAATCTCTGGCATTCCTATACACCAACAACAAAAAATCAGAAGGAGAAATTAAGGAAACACTCCCATTTACCACTGCAACAAAAAGAATAAAATACCTAGGAATAAACCTGCCTAAGGAGGCAAAGACTTGTACTCAGAAAACTATAAAACACTGATGAAAGAAAGCAAAAATGACATAAACAGGTGGAGAAATATAACATGCTCTTGGATTGGAAGAATCAATATTGTGAAAATGACTATACTATCCAAAGTAATTTACAGATTCAGTGCAATCCCTATCAAACTACCAATGGCATTCTTCACAGAATTAGAACAAAAAAGTGCATAATTCATATGGAAACACAAAAGACCCCGAATAGCCAAAGCAATCTTGAGAAAGAGAAATGGAGTTGGAGGAATCAGGCTCCCCGACTACAAACTATACCACAAAGCTACAGTAATCAAGACACTATGGTACTGGCACAAAAACAGAATTATAGATCAATGGTACAGGAAAGAATGCCCAGAGATAAACCCAGGCACGTATGGGCACCTAATGTATGACAAAGGAGGCAAGAACATACAATGGAGAAAAGACAGCCTCTTAAATAAGTGATGCTTGGAAAACTGGACAGCTACATATAAAAGAATGCAATTAGAACACTACCTAACACCATACAGAAAAATAAACCGCAAATGGGTTAAAGACTTAAATGTAAGACCAGACACTATAAAACTCTTAGAGGAAAACATAGGAAAAACACTCCTTGACATAAAATACAGCAAGATCTTCTTTGACCCATCTCCTAGAGTAACAGAAATAAAAACAAAAATAAACAAAAGGGACTTAATTAAACTTAAAAGCTTTTGCACAGCAAAGGAAACCATAAACAAGACAAGAAGAAAGCCCTCAGAATGGGAGAAAATATTTGCAAATGAAACAACAGACAAAGGATTAATCTCCAAAATACATAAACAGCTCATGGAGCTCAATATCAAAAGAACAAACAATCCAGTTAAAAAATGGGCGGAAGACCTAAATAGTCATTTCACCAAGGAAGACATACAGGTGGCCAAGAGGCACATGAAAAGATGCTCAACATCACTAATTATTAGAGAAATCAAATCAAAACTACAATGAGGTATCACCTCACGTGGGTCAGAATGGCCATTATCAAAAAAATCTAGAAACAGTAAATGCTGGAAAGGGTGTGGTGAAAAGAGAGCCCTTCTGCACTGTTGGTGGGAATGTAAATTGTTACAATCACTATGGAGAGCAGTATGGAGGTTCCTTAAAAAACTAAAACTAGAACTACCATATGACCCAGCAATCGCACTACTGGGTATATACCCTGAGAAAATCATAATTCAAAAAGAGTCATGTACTGGGCTTCCCTGGTGGTGCAGGGGTTAAGAATCCGCCTGCCAATGCAGGGGCACAGGTTTGAGCCCTGGTCCAGGAAGATCCCACATGCCGTGGAGCAACTAAGCCCACGCGGCACAACTACTGAGCTTGTGCTCTAGAGCCTGCGAGCCACAGCTACTGAAGCCCATGTGCCTAGAGCCCGTGGTCCGCAACAAGAGAAGCCACCACAATGAGAAGCCCGCACACCACAACGAAGAGTAGTCCCCGCTGGCCGCAACTAGAGAAAGGCCACACGCAGCAACGAAGACCCAGTGCAGCCAAAAATTAATTAATTAATTAATTTTAAAAAATACTCATTGAAAGACAAATACCTTATGCTAACACATATATATGGAATTGAAGAAAAAAAAATGTCATGAAGAACCTAGGGGTAAGACAGGAATAAAGACACAGACCTACTAGAGAATGGACTTGAGGATATGGGGAGGGGGAAGGGTAAGCTGTGACAAAGCGAGAGAGAGGCATGGACATATATACACTACCAAACGTAAGGTAGATAGCTAGTGGGAAGCAGCCGCATAGCACAGGGAGATCAGCTCAGTGCTTTGTGACTGCCTGTAGGGGTGGGATAGGGAGGGTGGGAGGGAGGAAGACGCAAGAGGGAAGAGATATGGGAACATATGTATATGTATAACTGATTCACTTTGTTATAAAGCAGAAACTAACACACCATTGTAAAGCAATTACACTCCAATAAAAATGTAAAAAAAAAATACTCATTGCCAAGCAAGTATCATAAACTTCATGGTAGCATCAATTTCCTTTGTTTCTCAAGTCCTACAGGAGTGTTTCAGAGAGGGCCATAGGCGTGAATTAGGTTTGCATCACACCTGTGGAACCCTGTACTTAGGGAACACTAATCTATTATAATTGGCTATAAGTAAACATACACAACCTATGTGCCAGAGAAAAACATTGTCAGTTAACAAACCTCTCATTTGCTCCAGGGGGAGGCACTATCTCTATCTTCCAAGATGATTTTCTATACAGACATCCTTGAAAAGATAGTCCAGAACAGTAGGGCACTTTAGTGCCCCTGCTCCCAAGAGGTGCTGAAACGTGAGAGGCCTATGGAGAATTGTCTCCTAGCAATTTTAACACTCAGAAGTCATTTACTGGCTTGCCTTGATTTAGGCAAAGATTTCCTAGGTACAATACCAAAAGCACAGTCCATAAAATAAACAATAAATTAGACAATCATAATTAAGAATGCCTGCTCTTTGAAAGACACTCTTAAACGAACAAAAAGGGCAACCCACTGGAAGAAAATATTTGCAAATCATTATCTTATTTCAGAATAAGAAAACAAACCAATGAAACATTGCCAAAAGATTTGAACAGATACACAGACACGTCACCAAAAAGATATACATATGGCAAATAAAGCACTAAAGGATGTTTATTATCAGTAATCATTAGGAAAACACAAAGCCATAATGAGGTACCACTACACACCTATTAGAATGTCTACAATTTAAAATATTGACCATGCCAGGCCTTGGTGGTGACGAGGAGTGGCTGTTGTTTGGAATGAGAAATGGCACAATGACTTTGGGAAACGGTTTGGCGATTTCTTACAAAGTTAAACATACACAGAACAGATAACTCAGCTATTCCACTCGTAGCTGTTTCCCAAGAGAAAGAAAGGAATGTGTCCATATGAAGACTTGTACATGGATGTTCATAGAAGCTATCTTTTTAATAGTTAAAAACTGCTTAATAGTAAAATATATATATATATATGTTAACCCCATCCCAGCGATCCAACTCCTGCGTGTTTACCTAAGAGAAATGAAAACTCATGTTCGCACACAAACCTATATATGAACATTTATAGCAGTTCTATTCATCATCTAAGCTAAAAATGGAACATAACCCAAATATCCTTCAACAGGTGCATGGACAGACCAACTGGTACATCCAAACGATGAAATACTACTCAGCAATAAAAAGGAACTGTGGATACATGCAAGAACTTGGCTGATTCTGAAAGGTGCTATGCTGAGAAAAAGGAGCCAGTCTGTGATGATTTCGTCCTGTAGGGTCCTATTTAGTTGATATTTTGGAAAATGAAAAAGTATAGTAATAGACAACAGATCAGTGGTTGCCACGGGCTAGGAGTTTGCGGGAGGTATGATGGTAAGGAGGCAGCAGGAAGGAGGGTTTTTTAAAAAACTATTCTATTGACTGATCGTAGTTCCACAAATTTACACAAGTGTTGAAACTCATAGAACTGCACACCAGTAAGCAAACTAAATAAGCAGAGGTAATAAATACTCAAACCCTATCACTTTCCAGTTATTTTACTACATTTTGCTGTCATCGTGTTCTTGAGCTTATTTATGTCTATTGTATCTGCACAGAGAAAATGCTGTATAACAGCACTGCTGCACCCGTTTTCCCCACTCATCTTCAGTGATGACACACTGGTAGCTTGGAACCAGCATCGGGAGAGCATTTACACTATGGGTATTGACAGCTGCTGCAAATCGAGGTTTGGATTTTTTTTTTTTTTTTTTTTTTTTTTTTTGCAGTACGCGGGCCTCTCACTGTTGTGGCCTCTCCCGTTGCGGAGCACGGGCTCCGGACGCGCAGGCTCAGCAGCCATCGCCCACGGGCCCAGCCTCTCCGCGGCATGTGGGATCTTCCCGGACCGGGGCATGAACCCGTGTCCCCTGCATCGGCAGGCGGACTCTCAACCACTGCGCCACCAGGGAAGCCCAAGGTTTGGATTTTTGAGGGCTTTTTGGAGAGCTTATTTTTGAGAATTTACTGGCACATCACTGCGTACCTTCCCTCTCTGATGACTGGATGTCCTTGCAGTGGAATGCTGGAGCTTTGAGCAATTACCTGAACCATAAGGATATCTACCTTTGTCTTTGACATGGATATTTCACGCATCTGTAGAAGTTAAAATGAACTTGTCCAGAACTGATGACAATGCAAATGATTCTTGTCTGTGAACATGCAAATGGCTTCTGTCCAGTAGAGAGACAACGCTCCCATGTGTGGGAAGTTTGGGATCCATGTGCAAGTTCATTTCAATATTCCTGATCATAAATGTATCTGTTCTTTGGATTCTCCTTTGAACCAACATCTTTTCTGGTTCTTTCATTTAATTAATGATATAAATAATTCTTTTTACATGTTCTCATTTTACATTTGCTTGAGAGTCCAGTTTTAGCTTTTTTTGAAAAATATCTTTAACAGCATACTGTTTTGTCTGCAGCACTTGACTGCCTTTCAAATCCCTTGCTAAGAATGTCTGCCTTGTTCCAGTAAGATTATTTAAACTCCAGGTTTCTCTGCTATCCAGTTTTCCCAATACAGTTAAATACTCTGTACCCTGAATATGGTACTTTTCTTACGGATGGTACCACAGTGCAACCAAAGAGACTTTGCTGTCCTAGCTCTGGGGTGAAATTTCAGGAAATGCTAGTTCTACAAGAGTGATATGATGGGATTGCGTGAAGATAGCCAGAGTTAAGATTGAGGGAGCTCTGGGAATCTGTCTTTGATTCCAATAAAAGACTCACAGCAGGGAAGGGAGCCCTACTTTATTTAATTATATTTTGCGATAACTGAAGAGACTGGTCTTGATCAAGTTAGCCATAGTATCTCGTGGGAAAGGATATGTTAACAATTGACTTGCTGGCTTCTTTCCTAGTGTCATTCATTAACATAACATTAACCACTAACAAATGACCTTTTAAAATTCCTTTTCTTTGGAATATTGACAAAATTCTCATTCAGATATTGCTTTTGCCTCTATTTTTTATCATTGAATATTAGTTAATATCTCCCAGATCAGACAATTGGGATTCTGACATTTGCTGCACCAGGAGCTACCTACAAAATAACTGTCCCTTCTTCAGCTCTTTTATTTAACAGTCATGTGAACTGGGATAAGTTGTATCACCTTTATTGGGATCAGTTCAAACATTAAGTCTAAAAATGTAACAATCACGCATTGCTGTTTTTCTTAACGGTTACATCATGTGCATTCACGTATATGTTTTTTTGGTTGTTCGTTTTTTAACAATATTAAGAAAATTGCCAATTTATCTAGAGACACTTGATAATTGGCACTTGGTCAACTGAATTTGGAATCCCAAGCATTTGTTACTGATGATGTGTAGTGCACTTAATTCCTCCTGCATGTGTACTTTTTATTTAATATTTCAGAAATTACTGTGCTCCCTAGGAAAGTCAGACTAGATATAACATTTTCTTTTATTAATATAGTCTCTCTAAAAAGCCCAAAAGTGTATCTTCTTGGCCTATAGCAATAACATATCAGAGCCTAAAATGTATTGTAGTTTCCAAAATTGTATACATCTGGTAGTCCAAAGGGGGAATAATTGTATTTGTTGTATGAGAATTGCTTAGGGGAGTTCATAAGCAGGGACATTGTAATTGCTTCTTAGACAAAAGAGCTAGTCTTTCTTCCAATTTAGACAAATGACTGATAAAGCTCCCTTCCAGGATATATAATGTCATGAAACATAGACAATGCCAACTTTTCAATTACATAGAAAATCCAATTTATTAAACACCCTTGGAGTGATCATCGATCTGTAATTGTTACTCTGAAATGAGTAATCAGATGAGTTTTAATGTTACCTTATTAATGTTACCAAGGAAACTCCACTGAGATGATTAATAGTCCCTCCTAACCTGCATTTCTACAATCCAGGGGAGAGCACATTCTTTGGGTATAGGAGAACTTATGTTCAAATTCTGTTCTTAGCTTTGTGACATTAGGCAGCTCACTTAGACTTTCTCAATTCTCTTTTCCTTCATCTAGTAAAATAGGAATAATACCTGCCTCTCAGGGGTTTTGTTGTTGGTGGTGGTGGTATGTTTTTGTTAGGATTATTATTATTTTTTTTGAGACTGGAGATAATACTTATGAGGCTGTAACACAGGGTCTGGAAAAGTCATCATAATTCTTATAAAAATTTAATGTTCTTATAGCTTTATGGGACTTGAGGCATCTATGGGTTTTCCATGTTACAAGATTAAAAGCAGAGGTAATAACTTTTTAGTATATTCTGCCCCCTGAGAGAGAAGAGATCCATAAACCTTATTCATGTTGGGAAGAAGGGTATAGAATAATAAATAAGTCTAGGTCATGACTAAATTACCTTGGGATCCTGGGGAAACTTGCTCCAGAGATGCTCCAGGCTAGATTGGATTTCTTGGTAAAGACTTAGCACTCTCAGAGCTCTCAGAGACTCCCAAAGTCCTTCCCAACCTCTTTGAGGCCAATTAAACAAGCATTTATGTGAGCTAATCCTTTTAAAAACAGAAGTCTATTTAAAGGCATAAAGCAGACAAAACTGAGATTATAGCACAGTCCTTTCTCACCTGCCTTTCCAAGTCCTTGCCCTGGAGGCAGGAACCTCTCTGTGGCTGCGGTTCTGAAAGTTTGTTGCTATTCTTGATATAGGGATATAGGGATAATGATGTATTGGAGTGAGCAATTATCAGACAGATTTTAGCCACATGGTTGTGCTAGACCCCAAAATTACAGGTTCATGGAAGACACCAAAAAGCGAGGCCCAAATTCTAGTAGACTCCTGAGATAATTAGAGAACTCTATTTGCAAAGGCCCCATCAATTGAGTTAGGCGTGGTGTTTTATGCATGGCTTCCATTTGGCCAGTTCTTAGCTCCTGACAGATGTGGTGAGCTACAGCCACCTACAGCCATGGAAATTTGTAAACCCTCTCACATATATATATTTTTTGCCTTTTTTTGTTTGGGGTTTTTGTTTGTTTGTTTTTACATTTTCAAAGATATCCCTTTGTTATATGTTCACCTGGCACAAGAACTTCAGACATTTGTTATATTCATCTAGAAAGAGAAATTTGAACTTTGCAGAGCACCAATTGATATGGTTGGCTATGGCTTTATTAACATTGCCCAGTCCATGCTTATATCCAAGATATCTTAAATTATTTCAATTAATGAAAAGACAATAATAACAATATGAGCACTGGCACATTTATGGGAAGTGAACATTTCAAAGATCAGTATAAAACTAGTCATGTAATTTAACCTTATTTTAAAAAGTTATTGATTCAAATATAAATATGCAAGGTTCTACTATTGAGAGTTGTTTTGTAAATAACCACTTTCATATGCAGATCCTAAGATAACTCTCATTTCCTCAAAACAAAAACTAAGATAACTTAGAAATACAGTTGATGTCTACTTTCTTCATTGGAGGCTGCACAGTGCCTGGCTTACTTCATTTGTCTAGTTGTCATTTCTACACAAATTTAACTGAGGACCCAACTTCTCAGATACTTTGCCTGTAGGAGCCTGCAGCCCTCATTGTGTGTGTAGATTGATGGGGGAGGAAGAAGAAAGCTGGAATCAGTATGGTAGCCGTAGGGGAGTTAACCTTGGTACAGAAGCTAACACCTGTAGGCCACGGGGTGACACATGTCAGGTATTTGGTAAGGTAAGTGGCGTAGTGGATAGGTGTTCACGTTGGCTGGTACAGCCTAGCAGCTGAGAGCTGGACAGAAGACCAGTTCTTTCACCCACGGTTGCATGGAGATCAAGCCACAAGCTCCAGATGAAGAATGACAAGAGATGAAGCACAACAGGCTATCAAAAGGAGAGCTGGGTTACTGGCAGGAAGTCAACAACAAAGAAATCCATCTGGACAGGGTGGGCTAAACTGGTTGCTCCAGAGAAGTGGAGAAAGAAGAGAGAGTTCCAGGATCTGGAAACCTCGAGAACGTGGAGATCATCCCGACATACAAGAAGTGGGTTTATGGCAGCAAGACGAATTCTGAACCCCATCATGTGGTAGATTTCATTCTGCTGAGAAAGACCCCGTTATGATAAACCAGAACTCCAGCTCAGGTCTGAATTTACAGGGAAGAAATTTAAGACAGGGTCAAGGGATTTTAACACCATGAAGTCAGGATGTTTTTGTTTTGATTTTTAAACCATTTCTGTGTCTGACAGTTAAGTAGTTCAGTGTCAATCTTATTTTGCTTTCAATCAACAGAGATAATTTGTCTACCAGCCTACAACAAACTGCTGAGAACCCTGCAGTGTTCCACCTGGAACCCAATCACATCTGTTTGTTTTACTTCACAAGTATAATAATTACTGAGGCTGTGGGAAACCAGTATCCAACCAATCCCTGTATGTCCTCTCTTCTTTATTTCTCTGTGAATAAAAATCATTCTAATGAGAGAAACTTTTTTTTGCCTTCTGGGGAGAAGTTCTGATTCAGAGGCCATCTGAAAGAAAACCTAAATTATTCTTTTTGAATTGCCACATTTGCTTTGAGGTTAAGTGCCTTGCTAGAAATCATCAGCTCTTTCCACCAGGATTATGATTTTTAGAGACAAAAATCATAGTTTTTTAAAAGTTAGGTCTAAAATTTTTAACTGTAAAACTTTTATTGGCTTTGCCCTCAACTTCTGGCCAATCACATTGCTAATGCTTTGCTCATCTTAAAGCTAGGAGGATGTTAATATTTGTTGAAGCAGGTCTGCAGATATGTGAAGAGGATTTTCTGCAGATGAGCCATCCTAAGAAAACAAAAATTGCAAAGAGAAATCATGTAGAATAGGATTATCCTTCATTTTATGTGTAGATTGATAGATATGATAGTATGGACTATTGTACGATAAATATTTACTCCTCCTTCAGTGTGGTAAATTACACTCCCAGTCCCCATTGATATGGAGCTTGGCCATGGGCTTTTGCCAATGAAATGTAGGCAGAAGTAATGAGGTGTAAGCTCTGAGCTAAGAGCTTAAGAGGCATTGTGTGTTTTCATTCAACTCTCTTGCATTTCTGCCTTTTGTCTCAGATAACTGCTAGACCATAGGGGATGAGAGAATACGAAGCAGACTTGGGCCCAAGCCATAGACTAAAACCAAGCCCAACCAATCCCAGCCTCTATCAGCTGAACCCCAGGTAAGGCCTAACCCACCATATAACTGAGGGCAGGAAATAATTGTATTGGGCTTTGCCTCTGCATTATGGAGTAGTTTAACAGCATTATTGTAGAAATAGCTTACTGATTATATATTATAGCAATAGCTTACTTGCTATATATCTGTATATAAATTTGTACTTCGTTTAATTGATGAAATAAGAAAATAATTTATGTTCATGATCTGAAGAACTGAAGTTGGGAAATTTTCAGTTTGGCAGACACCATACTAGCATTGATAAATATTATAAAAAGGAGATTGCTCATACTCAGTAGGTAACTTATTCAGAACAAAGGTTTGGGTCAATGAGTATAATAACATCAGGAAGAAATGAAATTCCAGCCAGAAAAGAGGGTGACAGGGAATTAGAAAGGGAGATGAAAAATATATAAAGATGTGTCTGTAGGAGATGTCATCATTCCTTGCATTTAAGGTTAATTAAAAAGTGTAGTTCTTAATAGGTCAAAATTCTATCTTAATCCCTTTATCTCCAAAATTTTCTACTTATTCTAAAACCAAAGAATTTTATAGCCATAAAGGATCTTGGGAATCACTGGAAACATTTTAGTTCAATCATTTTAGAAATAAGGAAACTGAAGACAAAATAAGAAACCACACCATATCAAATTAGAAAAAAATTTTAATCTTGACTAATTTATTAATTATAAATCCATTAATAAATCTCCTGATTAAAAATGTAATCTTTCTACTATATCATACCATCTCATTATCAATTTATATGAAAGTATTCTTTTGTTGACAATTTTTTTTCTTCTGTTTATATGGGACTATTCTTTTGTAGTTAAGAGTATTCCATTATATAATTAAGATAAAGTAGCTGTAAGATAGGTTTTATATGGGTTTACAATGAAATTATATATAATGCTCTGCATACCATTAAAATCAGTGATCCTTAATTTTCACCACACATGAGAATCCCCTGGACAGCTTTATAAAATACTGGTGCCTAGTCTCACCCTTTGAGATTCTGATTTAAATTGTCTGGGGTGTAGCCTAGGAACTGGGATTGCTAAAAACTTCTGTAAAGCACTATAAATGGCTTTTCTTCATTTTTCCTTTTTAGGCTTTATTCTTATATAAATAAACATCTATTCTTATTGAATAGAAACATTAAATGCTATAAATTTCCCTCTATAGCACTTTAGCTACACGCCACAATTATGATATGTGGTATATTCATTTAAAAAAACAAACTTTTTAACTAAGCACTATTTATTAAGAAGAAAAGAACTTTACTTTTCATTGATTTATAACTATAGTAAATATAGGTCTGGGCAAACCAAATTGCCTTTGCACTTAAAATATCTCCTTTTGCTATAAACTGTATATATTAAATAAATATAATATGTACAGGATATAAAAATATAATAGAACTGGGCTTCCCTGGTGGCGCAGTGGTTGAGAGTCCGCCTGCCGATGCAGGGGACGCGGGTTCGTGCCCCGGTCCAGGAAGATCCCACATGCCACGGAGCAGCTAGGCCCGTGAGCCATGGCCGCTGAGCCTGCGCGTCCGGAGCCTGTGCTCCACAACGGGAGAGGCCACAACAGTGAGAGGCCCATGTACTGCAAAAAAAAAAAAATATATATATATATATATATATATATATATATATATAAAATAGAACTAATTCACTTAAAAATTTATATGAAAATAATCGTTACAGAACACTATTCTGAGAACTGAGTTCCATCAAGCTTTATTTTGAGCACAAGTTTGAGTCTCATAAGTATCATCCATTCTTAAAATAATGAACAAGATTCCTTTTGAAAAGAGACATTTCTGAAGTGTCCCAAGTTTCTTGGTGTATTTCTGGCATTCCAAAGTTGGTTCATTTGAAGTTTGAATCAGCCTTAAAGGAACTCACATCTGATTTCAGAATGTGAAGGTGGACAAAATAAACTCCAGCCTGTGAAGGAAGGTTCTTAAGTGCTTCCCAGAAGCACAGACAATGACGGACCTCATTTTGGAGGGGGGAGGTAGAGAACCAAACCTGGTGGCACGCGGTGTCTGAGTGGAGGGAAGTGAAGAGCTCTGCTTTCAGACCCTTAGTGAGGGACAGTAAGGATGCAGGCTTCCAGCCACTGCAGTGTTTGAAAAATCTTCTTGTAATGTGATGTCTCTTAAGTCATTTTCTGGTGACTGGATCATTCTTATAATTTCATCCATCATCTTCTGTCTTGAGGGTCTGGACTTATCTTTCTTTATTTCTTTTACTAGAGAAGTCATTTCCTCCTTTGGGATTGCGTTGGTTCTCTTCAACTTTCCACATGTGTCCACCAGGCCCTGTGTTTTTGATGACTTTTTTCCTAGGCTGGTATCTTCTAAATATGACTCAGTATGTAAATATTCCTCTTGAACAGAACTAAACATGTCAAAAAATTGACACTTCACCTGAATCAGTGCAGCCAGTGTTTGTGCAGCCAGCCTTGCACATAAAATGAGCTTCTAACCTAATGTATAAGTCTGAACAAATATAAGAGACCCACCAAAAAGACAATGACAGATACACACACCACTGACTCCCATCGGAGGCTGTTGTGGACAAGGCCTGGTCTCGTGTCATCTGGCAGCAGCACTGCTACCACTTCTCGTGACTTCCCTAGGAATAGCCAAAAACCAAGCTCCATAGTGGTTCACACCCGCTCTGTGGCACTGAAGTCCACCCCAGAGTTCCACTGGGTAGTCATGGCTCCCAAAGCCTACAACAAACTGCTGAGAACCCTGCAGTGTTCCACCTGGAACCCAATCACATCTGGCAAGCTAAGCTGGCTGCCAGTGGAGCTGGTCAAAGTGAAAGACGGGTACAATGTTTTGCCATAGTGGCCTCTCTTTCTAATTTTTCAATTATGAAACATTTTTATTAAAGTCAATTATATACTGTGAAATTCACATCTAAAATGTACAACTTGATGACTTTTGACAGGTGACATTTGTAACACCAACACTCCAATACATGTTCATCCCTCTAGAAATTTCTTGTGCCTCTTTCCATTCCCTCGTGCCTCAGTCTCCTTCCCCAGAAGCAATTACCATTCTGATTACTATCACCATATAATGTTGACCATTCTTAAACTTCCCATAGATAGTATCATACAGAATGTAATCTTTATGTCTGAATTCTTTCACTCAACGCAATGCTTTTGAATTTCATCCATGTTGTTGAGTAGAACAGTAGTTCACTCTTTAGTTTTCTATTATGCCATCATATAAATGTTCCATGATTTGTTTATCTATTCTCCTTATTGATAGAATTTTAAGTTTCCATTTGTCTTAGGAAAATACCTAGGAATGGAGATGTTTGTGTAAGACACTGCCGGTTTTTCAGTGGTTGTACAGTTTTACACTACTATCTACAATGCATGAGGGTTACATTTGCTTTGCATCCTCACCAACCATTTGTTTTTTCCAGTCTATTTTTAAATGTTAGCCATTTCTAATACATGTGCAATGGTCCTAGTGTTTTGTTTTTTTTTTTTGCGGTACGCGGGCCTCTCACTGTTGAGGCCTCTCCCGTTGCGGAGCACAGGCTCCGGACGCGCAGCCTCAGCGGCCATGGCTCACGGACCCAGCCGCTCCGCGGCATGTGGGATCCTCCCGGACCGGGGCACGAACCCGTGTCCCCTGCATCGGCAGGTGGACTCTCAACCACTGCGCCACCAGGGAAGCCTGGTCCTAGTGTTTTTGATTTACCTTTTCATGTAAAAATCGTATAAATTCTTGTGTGAAAGACATCTTTGCCTTGTTTAAAAAAAAACATTTAAGATATTTGTCTTATTCTCATTGATTTATAGAAGTTCTTCATACATCCCGGTCATAAGTGTATATGTTTGTTATATGAAATGAAAATATATACTTCCAATCCGTAACTTGCAGTTTCTTTTCCTAAATGGTGTCTTTTGATGTGTGGGAGGTTTTAACTTTGATGAAGTCCAGTTTAACACTTTTTCCCTTTTATGGTTAGTGCCTCTTGTGTCCTCTCTTAGAAATCCTTGTCTACCTCCAAGGTCATGAAGATATTCCCCTACCTTTTCTTCTAGGTGTTTTATAATTTTAACTTTTACATTTGCATCTTGGATTGATTTTTGTGTCGTGTAGTGTAGGAGTCAAGGCTTGTTGACGCTTTTCTCTTGATTATGGGTCACATTTTCCTACTTATTTGCATGCCCAGTCATTTTTTTATAATACACTGGACGTTGCGTATAATACATGGTCGAGAATCTGGGTTGGTTGTCTTCCTTCAATTGGTGTTGTGTATTTCTTTAAACATCTTTTTTTTTCTTTTTTTTTTTTTGCCCATGCCACACGGCTTGTGGGATCTTTGTTCCCCAACAGGGATTGAATGCCGGGCCCGCGGCAGTGGAAACACGGAGTCCTAACCACTGAACTGCCAGGGAATTCCCGTGTTGTGTATTAATCTGTTAAGTCAATCCTTTTGAGCAGGCTTGGTTTTATTTATTTTCTTGTTAGTACATATTTTACTTTTCGTCTTTAATCCTAGGGGATGGCCCTTACTCTTCAGGTATGAACTTTCTGGGGTCTTCATAGAATGTCAGAGGTGCTCCATCTGTTCTCAACACAGTAGCCAAGCTGGCACCCATATGTCCCCAGCACTGGGCTCTCTCTTGTATCTCTCTTATGACAGGTGACACAGAGCCAGGGAAGAATAACTTCTAGGAACAGGTGATGCAAACATTCACAAAATCCACTGGAACCTAAGTGGTGATGAAACTAAAGACCCAAATATTCTCATCTAATTCCATTGATAGATCACTTGAAATACCCTTAGATTTCTCTTAATACAGGATCCTGGGACAATTTATCTTCATTCATTAAAAAAAAAAAAAACTCCACTAATCCTTAATTTAGACCCAAAAATAAATGTAAGAACATTCCTCACAGATTAAGGTATAACATCCATATCATTACTATTTTGTACAAAAACCCTAGTGTTATCCATTAAAATGCAGTTTACAGGAGCACCATTGGTCAAATTCAGCTTTGGGCTTTCAGCTCTGCAATGGCCACCCTCCAATACCTCATGGAGTTTTGCCCTGCGCCCTTGGACCAGCACCTGCGGGGAACCTCCAGGTGGACTTCTGCCCCCACCTCCCAGCCTGCCCCACGCCCTCCCTCTCTAATACTCTATCTTATAAATTCCAGCTGCCTCAGCAGCCCATTCCTGCCTTCTTAGCTCAAGGTGACCCCAGTGCTCAGCCTGGGCTCCACTCTACCTTCCTAGCTCTGGAGAGTGTCCCTACCTGAGAGGTAGGCCACACTGTGTGTGCTTCCACTCTCTCAAGGATGCCTCAGTCCAGGACTAGGACTGGAAACAGTCATGACATGTGTTTTCTCTAGTTTTGTGTTTGTGAATTATAGGTGGAACCGTGTGTTCCTGTATGGTCTGGCCACCGAGGGTAGCTCTATGTACAGGCCCTGCACCACCAGTCCCTGCTTCACCTACACCCTACGCACATGAGGAAATACCGACGTACTTGCCCTATCCCCTACCCGCAGCTAGACTGTTCTAATCTTTAGATCAGAATGGCTCCCCTTGGATACTTTAACAGAGGGAAGACCTCTGCCTCTTGAAGGTACTTAGCTGGAGGAGCTAAGCGAGTTGTGCCTCTCTGCTGGTTTCCCTGGTAACCGATGAGCCAATCTGACCTCAATAGTCAATTCTCCCTATAACTGATGTCTCCCTATCCACCCCCCAGCCGCCCACCCCCCTCAGCAGCAAAGACTGCTGCTGCCTTGTTCTGCCTGCCATCTGATGTCCACAGTAGGGTGTTGCTCCGGGACCCTTTAGCTTCAGGTATGTAAGATACCCATCTGTTAACCATCGATGTCTGTCACTGACCCAGGGCTCTTTCTTCAGTCTTGAGGCTGGGCAAGTAAAAGGCTTGGGTTTGCAGGGTGCAGCCCAACAGTAACCCCCCTCAAATTCATATGTTGAGGACCTGACTCCCAGCACCACAGAATGTGACGTTATTTGGAAATAAAGTTGTGGCAGATGTAATTAGTTAGAGGTCACACTGAAGTAGGATGGGCCCCTTATTCAATATGACTAGTCCTTATAGAGAAGAGAAAGTTGGAGACAGACAAGCACATGGGAGAATGCCATGTGAAGATAAAGGCAGAGATCTATAAGCGAAGGCATCGAGTACGAGAACCTAAGAGAGAGGCCTGGAATAGATCTTCCTCTCACAGCCCTCAGAAGGAACCAACCCTGACAACACCTTGACCTCGGACGTCTAGCCTCCAGACTGTGAGACAACGATTTCTGTTGTTTAAACCACCCAGTTTGAGGTACTTTATGGTGGCAGCCCTAGCAAACGAATACATTGTTGTAGGAGACTAAGTCCAGTACCAGTAACTCTGCTTTTGGTGGAATTTCTTGACTCTGCTTGTGGGCCCCTTCCTCTGGGGCATTCCGGGTGGGCCCTGCACCCACTTCCCCAGCTTCAGATCGGCTTTCAGGCACTGGAGCTCCTGCAACAGCTGCTGGTCGTTACAGGAGGACACTGGGAAGATTTTTAAATATACCAGAGCCCCGTTTCCAGAGATTCTGCCTTAATTGGTCTGGAGTGAGGACTGAGAGTCAATTTCTTTTTAATGTTTCCCAGGTGATTTTAATGTACAGCCAGGGTGGAGAAGCCCCACTTTAAGCCTTACAGAAGGACCGCTGCCCGATTTGCTCGCAATCTGGCTTTGTTCTAGGCTTAGACGTGTACCTATTTTCACAGCAAGTGAACTATATTTATTATAATATCTTTCATTAAAATAATGTATTGGCTTTAACTAAAAGATAAAGTGGTACACAATCATTCTATTTATTCAAAGGAAGAACTAAAACACAGGGTAGGCAACAAATATTGAGATCTTCCCGTGTGCTAGGCATTGATCTTGACATAGGAGAAGCAGTAATAAGCTAGACAGCTACAGCCCCTGGCCTCAGGAAGCTTAAATCATATGGGTTGAGGCAGACAATAAACAGGGAGACAAACAAATGATAAGGATAACTTATAAATAAAATAAAATCATGTAATGGAACCGAGTGACTGAGGGACAGAGGCAACTTGCAGAGAAGACCACCTCAGAGGAGGTGACATTTACACTTAGACCTGAATGAAGAGAAAGAATCAGCTTTAGGAGGATCTGGGGCACAGCATCCCCAGCAAAAGGCACAGAATGTGCAAAAAGGGAGGAGAGAAGTAGACATGGCATGTTCATGAAAGAGAAGGAAGGTTAGTGGGACTGCAACGTACCAAAACAAGAGTTTTATAATTCACATTTATAATCCATATTAGGTAGAGCTTTATAAACCAGTGTGGTATGCAAAATGGTCCCACAAAGATGTCCATATAAAACCCTGGACTATGGCAAAAGGGACTTTGCAGCTATAATCAAGTTTACAGGCCTAAGGAGAGAGAGATTATTCTGGATTATCCAGGTGGGCCCAATCTAATCACATGAGCTGCTGAAAGCAGAATGTTTTTTCCAGCTGGTGAGTGAAGGCGTAAGGCAGGAGGGAAGGCAGAGAGACTGAAAGCCTCGTGGGGTGAGCAGCGTGATAAAGGGCACAGGCAGCCCTAAGGTAAGAGGCTCCCAGCTGACAACCGGGAAAGAAATGGGGACCTTAGCCCTACAACCTCAAGGAACTGAATTCCACCACCAACCCGAGTGAGCTGGGAAGTGAATTCTCCCCCAAAGACTCCAGATAAGGGCCCAGGCTAACCAACATCTTCATTTCACCTTCTGCGACCCAGAGCGGAGGAATCAGTCAGACTCATCTGGGCTTCTGACATACAGACCTGAGAGGTAATAAATGTGTGTGTGTTGTATTAAACAGCTACGTTTGTGGTTATTTCTTATGGCAGCAGCAGGTAACCAATATAGCCAGACATCAAGCTGGTTATTTGTTTCATTCGTTGTTTGTTTTAGTTTGGGGTGAACTGAGTCAACGCTAAAGTATTCATCTGTTTTAATCACTATGAAACTGACTTAGCTACAGGTTGAATTCTCAATATGTCAAGTATTGAGCCAAAATTGTCTCTCTTCAGCAACAACACTATAGACACAAAAGGTGTCCAATTATTTTGCTTCCTTAGATCAGTTTTTGCCTATATTTGTAACGGGCCATTTTTATAATCTCTGCTTTAATTTTTCACCCATAAATTTGTATTTCTGCTTGACTGGGCACCAGCTCAATTTGTATAGTAATTGAAGATGGTTGAGAGGGAAGTGTTAAGTAAATACTAAGTGGATATTGTCATAAAAGAGATGTAGACATTGTGTCCTAATACTGATAAGAATGTCTCTGGGCCATTTCTCTTTACTTTTGAAATTAAATGGTCATAAAATACCATTGCTTCAGGCAAGAATATGTAAGAATGTGAAAATAAAGACATACAGCCTTTGGAAAAAAATTGGATTTCAACCTTACTTTCACCTCTCATCCTTTATTGTTTAACAAAGGAGAATTAGAAAGTTGAAAATAACTCTTTCCTTATTTGTTAAGTCATCATGGCTAGTGGGAGGGGGTATACCATTTAGAATGTGTTTTCATAAGAATACAATATTGGAAAGCCAATTTGTCAGCAGTGGACCTAAGGCTTATTGAAGAGCTCTCAACTTCTTAGGGGAAAGCAATTTTTTCTCCCAAGGCAAATTCAGTTCTGTGACAAATCATCTTTTTTTTTTTTTCCTTCTCTCAAGTCTTTGGTCATACCTTTGGTGAAGCAAAATTCTGAATCCTGCCTGGTCTCTTCATAAATTTAGGCTGATTCAAGCTCTCTGAGGGTGGTATACTACAGATAATTAAGAAAGCCAGCAAAGTTATATTTCAGCGGAGAATGATGTGGTTAGTTTTATATTTGGATACAAAAAGGAGGAGAAGATATTGAGAAGCAACTTTCCTTTTGGTTGGTACTTCTCATATCACAATCCATGAGGAGCATTAGCAAGCCAGCAGGGATAGTCAGGGTTCCTACAACATAAAAACAAGTGTGATGCCAGGACTGGACTGTTCTCATATTGAAAGAACCAACAGTGAGATTCATCAAAGTAAATCGTTTTTTAGCCCTCAGAAAGCCACTGGTAGATTTAGCTTCAGGGTATGAGGATAGATATTTGGAGAATAATAGAAAAGGTTATTTTCTTAGGCTGCAATTCCTAGAAGCCTTGAGTTCCTAAGATCATGCTAGGCTGCAGGACAGTATCAGACTGAAGTGTTTAAACAGACTTAAAGACACATAAGTTGTATTCTTTTGTTCAGTAAATATTTATTAAGCATCTACTATGTGCCAGGCACTTTTATAGGCATTAGGGGTACAATGGTGAACAAAACAAAATCCTTGCCCTTGGAAAACTTAAAAATAACTCAATTCATAAATACTTAAGATAATTTAAGTGGCAATAGGTGCTATGAAAAAAATGAAGCAAGGTACGGGGCCAGAGAGTGGCAGGGAAGGTGTGTTTGCTGAGTCACAAGGTAAGTTCTCTCAGAAAGCGACATTTGACAAAGACCTGGGTGATAAAGAGGAGGAATTTAAACATAGATTTTGGGAAGAGCTGTCTAAGTAGAAATAACCACAGGTACAAATGCCCTAAGATTACAATGAACTTGGTGTTTTCAAAGGACAGAAGTTATGCTCAAGTGAGGGTAGTGGGAGGGAGCCCAAGAGTTTGGTATTTGAGACAAAAGGGAAGTGGGAACCAGATCATCTGAAACTTGTGGACCTTCACAGGAAGTTTCGGTTTTATTCTAAATGTCACAGGAAGTCATAGAGGGATGTTAAGTAGGGGGAATTATAATCTGATTATCTTTTGTAAAAGATCATTCTAACTGCTGTTGGGAGAATAGGTTGTAGAAAGATTGTAAGAAACCAATTTTAAGGAAGTAGAATGCTGCAGTAATTCCAGTAAGATATTATAGTGCCTTAGACTAGGGTGACTGTGGTGAAAGAACTAATATTAATATTATGTGTTGCTTTGGCATCTGCTAAAATCAGAAGGGCATCAAATTGCCTAACCACGAGTTCCCCTCCCCCTCTGCCCCATAGATAAGGTCCCCTAGCCAGACAACCCTCCTTACCAAGCAGACTGGGTGCAATTCTTGCTTATCCCTGAGTAGCAAATTTTGGTTCTTCTGAGCAGCACTCAGGATTATTGAAACAAGACAATCACATCCTCACGCAGGAACTGGGGCACACCCCATCGTCTTGCTACTGCAAAGCTTGTCTCTTTCAGCCTCTGCTTGTTCACTCTGTTCCCAAGTATAACTTCTGTTTGGCCCTGCATAGCATGTAGTGTCCCCTGGGCTGTAAGTATACGTGACTAATAAACTGCTGTCACTTTCATCTGTCCAGTGTTGGGTGTGTTTGGCCATCCCCATAACCCTACGATGGAATTCCCTCCCTCACCAATGAAATAAAGAGGAGGCTAATAAAACAGTGATAGCACTGGAGGTGATGAAAAGTAGAGATAATGAAAACTGATCATATGTATTTTGGAGGTTAAGCTAATAAGATTAACAGGTGGGTTTGGATATGACACCTAGGGATTTTTTTTTTCTAGCTTTATTGAGATATAATTGACATATAGCATTGTGTACGTTTAAGGTGCACCATGTGATGATTTGATACAAGTATATTTTGTGAATATAGAAATATAACCAAAATAAGGTTAGTTAACATATCCTTCACCTCACATAGTTGCCATTTTGTTTTTGTTGTTATGGAGAGAACATTAAAGCTCCAGTCTAATAGTAACTTTCAAGTATATAATACAGTATTGTTCACTCTAGTCTCCACACCGTATACTAGATTCCCAGAACTTATTCATCTTATAACTGGAAGTTTGTACCCCTCGACCAACATTTCCCTATTTCTCCTACCCCTCAACTCCTGATAATCACCATTCTACTTTCTGTATCTATGAGTTTGATGCTTTTAGATTTCATATTTAAGTGACATCATATAGTGTTTGTCTTTCTCTGTCTGACTTATTTTACTTAGCATGACGCCCTCCAGGTTCATCCATGTTGTCTGTTGTCACAAATGGCAGGATTGCCTTCTTTTTTTTGTAGCTGAATAATATATGTATATTACATCTTCTTTATTCATCCATGATGGACACAGGTTATTTTCATGTCTTGGCTGTTGTGAATAATACTGCAGTAGACATGGGGGTGCAGATATCTCTTCAGCGTAGTGGTCTTGTTTCCTTTGGGTGTATTCCCAGAAGTGGCATTGCTGGACCATGTCATTGTTCCTTAGAGGGTCACATGGTGGCTCCTTGCCAGCATTTGCTCTCTTGGCTTTTTGGCGACAGCCACTCTAACAGACATGAGGTGACGTCTCACTGTGCTTTTGACTTGCAGTTCCCTTATGATTAGTGATGCTGAGCACCTTTTCATGTACCCGTTGGCCATTCATATGTCTTCTTCGGAAAAACGTCTGTTGAGGTCCTTTTTCCATTTTTTAATTGGTGATTTGGTTTTTTTGCTATTGAGTTGCATGAGTTCTTTATATATTTTGGATATTAACCCCCTTATCAGATATTTGGTTTGCAGATATTTTTCTCATCCCGTAGGTTGTCATTAAATTGTGTATCTGTGTTCTCTTGCAGCTCTCTGATCATATTTAGAACAATTATATTTAATTATTTGTCAGGCAATTTCTGGATCTCCATTTTTGGGGCATCAGTTATTGGAAGTTTACTGTATTTCTTTGGTGGAGTCACGTTTCCCTGATTTTGTGATCCTTGTAGCTGTGCATAGATATCTGCCCATTTGAAGAAGTAATCAAAATGAAACCGTTCTTCCTTCTTTGTACGGTTATTCTCAGATTTTCTCCTCCGCTGTGTTGCTGAATTTTCTTAAGTTGCACTCTGGAGCTCTCCTAGAGCTATTCTTGTTTGTGGATAGCTGTCTAATTGTTGATCTTCATTGGGGGATGGAGGCTAGGGTCTCCTCTATGCCATCTTGCTGACGTCTGACCACTAGTTTTTTTTCCTGAAAAACTGGAAACATGGTGAAACCCTTAACTGAAATAGGTGAAGATAAAGATAGGGACAAATATGATGGGAAAAATTAAGAGTTCTGTTTTGACATGTAATCTTTGAGATATTTAATGGATATGCAAAGGATGCCCAGTTGGAATTGTGTAATAGGCAGGTAGAAATTTAGATCTGAAGCTTAGGAGTTTTATAGACCTTTGCTGCCCTAACATGTCACGTGGCAATGTGGAAACTGTAGATCAAGGAGATTAAGGGACTTGGTCAAGATTGTAGCTTAGAAATGGCAGATATTCAGACTCTTAAGTCCAGTGCTCTTTTCTACAGAAACATGAATCCTAAAGCAAAGAAAATATATTGTCCCATTTGTACCCTTTTCCACTAAGCTACATGTAAAGGTTTGGAAAGGTAACTTGGAGACTGAAGGGTAGAACTGTTTAATGGTGGCTAACTTTTCTTCTACAAAGTGACAAGTAGCAACACAGAGAAGGGATTATTAGTGTTGGCTAATTCACTTTAAAAATAGTGGACTTAAGCATGCACACATTTTTAAAATTTATTTTATTGAAGTATAGTTGGTTCACAATGTGTTAATTTCTGCCGTATAGCAAAGTGATTCAGTTATACATATTTATACATTCTTTTTCATATTCTTTTCCATTATGATTTATCATAGGATATTGAATATAGTTCCCTGTGCTCTACAGTAGGACCTTCTTGTTTATCCATTCTATATGTAATACTTTGCATCTGCTAGTCCCAAACTCCCACTCCATCCCTCCCCTGTGCCCCCTCCCCCTTGGCAACCACAAGTCTGTTCTCTATGTGTGTGAGTCTGTTTCTGTTTCATAGATAAGTTCATTTGTGTCATATTTTACATTCCACATATAAGTGATATAATATGGCACTTAGCATGCACAAATTTAACCTTCATTGTTTAACCATTTATAAGTGACTGATTCCCATGATAGGTTGTGATCTTGCTAAGGTTACAAAGTGGCATCAAGGGGAGAATGAGTCTCTCCACTAGTGAATGGACCTAGCTGTCTGCAGAGTATCCACATCTCAAGTTGGTTTCATTGTTTCTACTTGTCTTCTTGTACATGGGGACTTTTAGTAAATGATAAAAAAAAAAAAAAAAAGAAGGGCTTCCCTGGTGGCGCAGTGGTTGAGTCTGCCTGCCGATGCATGGGACACGGGTTTGTGCCCCGGTCCGGGAAGATCCCACATGCCGCGGAGCGGCTGGGCCTGTGAACCATGGCCGCTGAGCCTGCGCGTCCGGAGCCTGTGCTCTGCAATGGGAGAGGCCACAACAGTGAGAGGCCCGCGTACCACCAAAAAAAAAAGAGAGAAAAGGTTTGATTCTAAAATGCACAACAATCAAAAACAAACACAAATAAAAACCTCCATAAATAAGAAGTTCAAATATAACTTTAGTATTGTATTTATAAAATTATTAGAGATTTGAAGAAATTATTTAAAAATTTAGTATAAAATGCCGTATTGCATCTTATAGGGGAAATTGTTTGCTGTCATAGTGCTTGGGAATTATATCGTTCTAAACATGTACTCCTTACAAACATCAGGAGTGTGTGCTAGTATTTATTTAAATGTCAGGAAATCTTTTTGATTCTAGACCCCAAAAGGCATTCATTTATCATCAGAAAATTTTTAAACATGCATTAAAATGGAAAATGATAAAGGCAACCTGTAAGTATATTTGGTAGGGAAGCTTTCAATCTGGTACATTCAGTTGCCACATGGCTATCCAATGTTGGCAACGGTCCAGTAAATAGAACAGTTGTTCCAGTTTCAACAGATGCTCAATGAATTTAACAGGACTTACAGATCAATGTAGTTGATCATCTGAACCAAGAGAACATGTTATTATTGATACTAAGAACATTTTAGGGAAAAATATACAAACATGGCTTTGTTGGTTAAAAAAATATAAAGTCCAACCCAACAACAAACTTTTGCATTTGAGGAAAAACACTTATAACAATGGAAAATTAAAAGCAGAATCTCAGCAGGTGCAAGGGATTCTGAATGGAGCCCTAAAGTAATAAGTACAAGATGAGTGGGTAGCAGCTTGGCGTGGGCCACAGACACCAGTAACACAAGCTGCTGCTAATGAAATCTGGCCCAGAAGGAGGGAGTGGGCATGGCCACCCACACAGTCTGAGGACCCTCCTGGTTTGATATTTAGACCTTGAAGCTCTGCACATCGTCCAGAGTGGCACTTGAATTAATTAGGCAAGGTAAGGATAATGGGGAGGAAGGAACAAGAAGGTGCTAAAGAGACACGTTACAACATTTACCTGGACTTTAGTTCATGTGCGTGGTTGTGTGTATTTAATCTGTCTTCCTAATTGACTGTCTTCCTAAATGAAAAGTAACAACCACTATGAAAAATTCAAACAATCCAGAAATGCATAAAGTACAAAATTGTCCTCTCTCCCATGTTTTCCTTCCAAAAGAAACCACTATTAACCTATGCTGTACATTCTCACAAGCATTTTTTCTGAGGTTTTACGTATATGTATACACGTTCATATATGGATAAGGAGAGGGGAAAAGAGCTTTATATTTCTTTCCAAAAGTGGTATCATACTGCACGCACTGTAGTGTAGCTTTCTGTTTTTGCTTAGTACGTTGTGAATACCATTCCATGTCCTTACATGGAAATCTACTTCATTTTTTAATGCTTTGCATACATGGAGTAAATATTCCATAGATTGTATGTACCATAATTTATTTAACAAACTCCGGATCGGTGGACATTGAGCTTGTTTCCAAATTTTAGCTATCAGTGTCACAAGCAATGTTGCATGGTAAACATATATTAATGCATACCAGTGTAAGTATTTCTGTAGGACCAGTTCTTACAAGAATTGCTGGGTCAATGTGCTCTCTTATATGGTGAATGCAAAGATAGAAGCAGCAATTGCATCCTGATTTCTTCTACCTCTCCAGGGTCCAGCACCTGAGAAGAAGAATTCAGGACACACAGGCAGAGTAGGGGGCTACCCTTCTGATATGGTATGAGAATCCCTGAAAGCCTTCCTGGCCAGAACTCTTCCCTTTCCTGGTCTGCTCAAAAGCCTGGAGTTCTCAGCAGCCTTCTGCATCCTCTCTGTAGTGGAGTGATGGCCTTACTGATTTGGGAGTGGCAATATCCTCTCTGGCTGAAATATTGCAGGAATTTACATATCTCATATAATCAGCACATCTTTTCCTTTCAACACTTGGTAAGGATCTTTATAAAATTTTAGTCTATATTTCTGTCCTTGTGATTTTAGGAGATTGGATTAATTTGCTTTTCTAAACCTGAGGATATTGTGACACCTAAGAATCATTCTTACAGTAACACAGTATTTTGCCCAACTTATAACAGTTTGATACTTTATGATAGTGGGCTTCTTTTAGGTATAGCATCTCACCTCTCTCCCAACTGTCCAGTGAATCAAACAGGGCAAAGAGTACTTTGGTTTTATAAATGAGAATGTTGAGGTTCAGAAATGTTACAGGACTAACCTAAGACACATGAGGAGTATTGGCAGGATTTATCAGTGATGAGTGCCTTATGTGATAGATTTAAAACCTATTAGAAATGGAACTGAACTTGAACTGATATCCTAAAAATTTGAGATTGGGAGTTTTCTGGTATTTTGTTTAAACACTGTTCTCTCTTTACTCAGTTCTTAAAACATCATGGTGCTATTTTTTTTTAAACATCTTTATTGGAGTATAATTGCTTTACAATGTTGTGTTAGTTTCTGCTGTATAACAAAGTGAAGCAGCTCTACATATACATATATCCCCATATCTCCTCCCTCTTGCGTCTCCCTCCCACCCTTCCTATCCCACTCCTCTAGGTGGTCACAAAGCGTATGGTGCTATTTTAATTTACTATTTCCTTATAAAATCAACGTGTTTTTTAAGTTATGTTAATTAAGAGGTCTGATTAGCTTCCTGATTCTTAAACGAGGTTTCACTCTGTTACTACGTTGTGACTAAAGCATAGATGTATGCACATCCATCCCCAGTGGACACATCAGCCAAGTTAACGAGGCAACTCTGTGAGCCACCACAGATAACATTAAGAAGAGCTAACCTTTCCATTATTCTTTCTATGTGTTGGTCATCCACCTAAGATTTACTCATATTAACTCACTTAATCCTCACAATAACTCTACGAAGTGGGTTTCATTACTGTCTCCCTTTTGTACATGAAGAAAACAAAGTGCAGAACCAGTACGTAACTTGTCGAATGTCGTGTAGCAAGGAAGTGGCAGACCTGGACTATAAATCCCCTTGTTCTGACTCCACCATCCGTGCTCTTAAATCCCAGGGCTGTACCGCAGTGTCAGCATGGCAACTGCCCACTTTTCCCGTGTAATGCGCAGGTGCTCAGAAAGCTGGTGGCTTCAGGAAGCAAACACTTCAAACTGCAACTTGTAGATAGTTCAGTATAAACACGACTCCAGCCAGGCCAGAGAAGCCAAAAAGATTTGTAAAAAATTCAGACCACTTCCTCAAGACCCCTACTCTGAGTTGAATCTGACCTAACATGACTCTATCATACTTTAGCTTTTACTGACTTCCCTGTAGGCCAAGAAAAATAATGGAAGGAATTTATTCAATTTTATTAGATTAATATTCCTAAGTGAGTGAGCTGTACAATAAACCTCTTATCCTTACCCATTGGTTCAAATTTCATCTAAATACAGCCTTTATGATAACATTCTCCTTTTACCTATTAAAGTAGGGTTCAGTTACATAGTTGTAGGAAACTTGTTCTTTTCCCCCTGAGGCTTAATAGCCTTAAATGTTTTTATTAGCAATACTCATACTTTAAAGGCATTTTTCTTATGTAGTATTCAATATTTTAACAAACCAAGACCTGATCTTGACAGTGCCACTAAAATTTAATTAAAATTTCTTATTTATACTGGGATCATCGTATGCAATCTCAAGCCACTCTGCCTCGGTTCAAAACCCATCTCTGCCACTTACCAGGTGGTACTCTTGGGCAAATGACTTAATTGTTTTGTGCCTTAACTTCTTCATCTGTAAAGTAGGGATTTTGATATTAGTATTAATCAGAGTTCTCTAGAGAAACAGAACCAATAGGATATACCTAGATATATGGTGAAATTTAATTGACTCATGAGATTATGGAAGCTAAATCCCATGATCTGTCTGCAAGCTGGAGGCCCAGGAAACCAGTGGTGCAGCTGGTCCAAACATGAAGACCGGGGGTGGCCAGTGGGGTTCGTCCCAGTCCAAGTCTGAAGGCCCAAGAACCAGGAGTGCTGATTTCTGAAAGTAGGAGAAGATGGATGTCCCAAGCAAAGAGCAAATTCTCCCTTCCTCTGCCTTTTTATTCTGTTTAGGCTCTCAATGATTGTATGATGTCTACCAGCATTGGTGAGGGCAGTCTGCTGATGCAAATGCTAATCTCTTCCAGAAACACCCTCACAGACACACCCAGAAAAAATGTTTTACCAGCTATCTGGGCATCCCTTGGCCCAATTAAGCAGACAAATAAAATTAACTGTCACACCTATTTCGTGGGGTTGAGAATTTAATGAGTGCTTACTATGTCTGGCACTGGTCAAAGCTCTTAACATGTATCACTCACTCGTTCAATCCTCACAACTACTGAGATCCTAATATCATCTCCAATTTAAAGATGAGGACCCTGAAGCGCAGAATGGTTAAGGAAGTTGTGTGAAGAGAAAACAAAAAGCTCGTAAGCAATAGAGTTTGGATATGAACCCTGCCAATCTGGTTATAAATCTGCAGTCTTAGTCACGGCTATGTGCTGCCTTTTTTAAAAATTAGTTTAAAACAACAACAAACTTTCAAACCCACTTTCTAAATGCAAGCATGCTCTCCAGTGGTTTCTCACTCTGACCTTCTGTCTATAAGGGGCCAAACCACACCTAGTTTGCCATTTAGATGGCCCTGGTGTTCTGTCCGCACACACTGTGATTATGTAATAACTCAAACATCAGTTTGATTTCTATAACTCCAATTCATCGAAATTCCTTTGTCTGCCACCAGAACTTACACCATCTACTCTAGTAGATGGTTGGTCAGGGCTCATGACAGAACAAACCTCCTGATTAGAAACCTGTGCAATGACAGTTCTAGAATCACTGGAAAATTCTTCTTCTTTCAGAGACAAAATTTTATAAGAGAAGCTTTGGGAGAAAGACTCAGAAGTAAAATTTAACAATTAAAATTCCACATCTCAAACTTTTTGATCCAATTATTTTTGGCTAATTTTATAGGAAAAAAGAAAAATGGAAATTTACATTGTTATTTTGGATGTGGAAATACTTCATTTTCATTGCTCTTGAGCCTTTAAACCAAAATAAGGAAGCAGACCAACTTAGAGGACCATACTTCAAAATATATTTTAAAAATGAGCATTGTAGCCTAGTCATGCTATTGCTGTAATAGATCTCTATTTTCCTTTCACTTTTGATAAATTCAGTTAGTTGGCCCCAAATACAGTACTCTGCATGCTATTTGAAGTGAGTCAAATACTTTGAAGAAAAAAGTTTTGATTTTTGGACAAACTGTGGGAAGCCATTATTAAAAGGGACAAATATCAATACTATGTACTGAATTTGGATCAATCTTTGTGATTACTTCATAGCTTTTTAAGTGAAGAAACATGCTCTTTGAATGAGGCTTTTAAAAAAAAGAAAAGAAAATGACCACAGTGTCCTCTGGGCTGATGGGACTTGCTATGTTTAAAAACACTGATTAGGGGACTTCCCTGGTGGCACAGTGGTTAAGAATCCGCCTGCCAATGCAGGGCACACAGGTTTGAGCCCTGGTCCGGAAGATCCCATATGCCACGGAGCAACTAAGCCCGTGTGCCACAACTACTGAGCCTGCGCTCTAGAGCCCATGAGCCACAACTACTGAAGCCCATGCGCCTAGAGCCTGTGCTCCGCAACAAGGGAAGCCACCGCAATGAGAAACCCTCACACCGCAAAAAAGAGTAGCCCCTGCTCGCCGCAACTAGAGAAAGCCTGCGTGCAGCGACGAAGACCCAATGCAGCCAAAAATAAATAAATAAATTTATATTAAAAAAAAAAAACACTAGTACTTTTAAAGAAATGTTTCAACTCCACTATAGGAGGAAGATTCCATCTAAATCTGGAGCAGACACGTGATGACTTGAGAATTTCTGAAACACCTGTCTACCTTTGAAAGAAGCACAAAATTTTAAGGTCTCAAGATTGGAAAGAATGTAACGGTCAAATACTGTGACCAATCGGCTTGTGTTTTAAGTCCTTCTCTCTGTATTCCCCAAATGTCACCACCAGCCTATGATCATGCCTCTGATGATAAGAAACTTGCTTCTTCCTCAAGCTCTAAGTGCTATGCAGTCATTCCTTATAAAGACCAACTTGAATCCAAGACTTTTTCTGTATTACAAGTGTTGTATTCATATTTGTATTCTTAGGACCTAGTAAAACATAGGAACACAAGTGCTCAGTGAAGCTGGTTGTATCAAATTGAAGAAATTTCCTTGGGTCATATATTACATTGCAGCCTAGTTAATTGTGCACAAATTTTATTTTCCCAACTAGATTGTAAACTCTGTGAGGGATGACATCTTGTTTTATACATCTTTGTATCCTCCACATCCCCTAGTATGGTATTATGCATATAGAAGGTCCCAAATAACTATTTGTTGAATTTAAAATGTGAATGAATGAATGAATAACTGAATGAATAAATCTTATTACTAAGCCATTTTCAGGGACATATTTTTATGCTGCTCTTCAAAGCTAAGGACAAACACTTATATTCCATTTCTAAGACTTAAAAGAATGACTTCAGTTACAATTTCCCTATACCTAGAAGTTTCTACACAAAGCAGCCTATTAGATTATGGAAGAAGACTGGTACTTACTCCTTGTTAATTTTTTTTTTTGCATTTTTTTAAATTGAAGTATAGTTGATTCACAATATTGTGAGTTTCAGGTGTACAACAAATTGATTCAGTTATATATGGTTTCTTCAGATTATTTTGCATTATAGGTTATTACAAGATATTGAATATAGTTCCCTGTGCTATATAATAAATCATTGTTGCTTATCTATTTTATGTATAGTATCAATAGTTTGTATCTATTAATCGTATACTCCTAATTTATCCCTCCCCCTCTCCCTTTCCTCTTTGGTAAACATAAGTTTGTTTTCTGTGTCTGTGAGTCTGTATCTGTTTTGTATATAGATTCATTGGTACTATTTTTTAGATTCCACGTATAAATGATACCATATAATATTTGTCTTTCTCTGTCTGAGTTACTTCACTAAGCATAGTATTCTCTAGGTTCATCCACATTGTTGCAAATGGTATTATAGAATTTCATTCTTTTTATGGCTGAGTAATACTTCATTTTATATATATATATATATATATATATACAAAATCACGTCTTCATAAGACAGTCATTTGTTAATGAGTATCTGGGTTGTGTTCATGTCTTGACTATCATAAATAGTGCTGCTATGAACATTGGGGTGCATGTTTCTTTTTGAATTAGAGTTTTTATCTTTTCTGGGTATATACCCAAGAGCGGAATTGCTGGATCATATGGTAACTTTATTTTTAGTGTTTAAGGACCCTCCATACTGTTTTCCACAGTGATTGTACAAATTACATTCCCGCCAACATTATAGGAGGGTTCCCTTTTCTCTACACCCTCTCTACCATTTATTTTTTGTAGACTTTTTGATGATAGCCATTCTGACCGGTATGAGATGATACCTCATTGGGTTTGATTTGCATTTCTCTAATAATTAGTGATATTGAGCATCTTTTCATGTACCTGTTGTCCATCTGTATGTCTTCTTTGGAGAAAAGTCTATATAGATATTCTGCCCATCTTTTGATTGGATTCTTTTTTTTTTTGATATTGAGTTCATGAAATGTTTGTATGTTTTAGATATTAACCCCTTGTTGGTTGCATAATTTACAAATATTTTCTCACATTCTGTAGGTTGTCTTTTCACTTTGATAGTTTCTTTTGTTATGCAAAAGCTTTTAAGTTTGATTAGGTCCTATTTGGGTTTTTTTGCTTTTATTTCTTTTGGGAGACTGATCTAAAAAGATATTCCTATGATTTATGTCTGAGATGTTTTGCCTATGTTCTCTTCTAGGAGTTTTATGGTGTCATGTCTTATATTTATGTCTTTAAACGATTCTGAGTTTATTTTTGTGTACAGTGTGAGAGAGTGTTCTAATTTCATTGATTGACATGTAGCTGTCCAACTTTCCCAACAGCACTTGTTGAAGAGACTGTCTTTTCTCCATTGTATATTCTTGCCTCCTTTGCCATAGATTAATTGACTGTAGGTGCATGGGTTTATTTCTGGGCTTTCTATTCTGTTCCGTTGATCTATATGTCTGTTTTTGTGCCAATACCACACTGTTTTGATCACTGTAGCTTTGTAGTATAGTCTGAAGTCTGGGCAGCTTATGCCTCCAGCTTTGTTCTTTTTCCAAGGATTGCTTTAGTAATTCTGGGTCTTTTGTGGTTCTGTATAAATTTTAGGATCATTTGTTCTAGTTCTGTGAAAAATGTCATGGATATTTTGATAGGTATTGCATTAAATCTGTAGATTGCTTTGGGTAGTATAGCCATTTTAATAGTATCAATTCTTCCAATCCAAGAGCATGGGGTATCTTTCCATTTCTTTGAATCAACTTCAGTTTCCTTTATCAATATTTCATAGTTTTCAGCATATAGGTCTTTTTTTTCACCTCCTTGGTTAAGTTTATTCCTAGGTATTTTGTACACAATTTTAAATAGAATTTTATTTTCTTTCTCTTTCTGATATTTCATTTTGTGTAAAAACATGCAACTGATTTCTGTATATGTGTCTTGTATCCAGCTACCTCCTTTTTGAACTCAGGGTCTAGTAGACTGGTGAAGCATGTTTCATTATTTATTCTTTCAGGGCATTTCTCTTGTTCTTTAATTGGGAGTAGTTCCTCCGCTTTTTCATTTTACTTAGCTTTCTCTGTCTCTCTGAATTTAAGATAAACTGTTATCTACTGTGGTCTTGAAGAGGTGTTTTTATGTGGGAGCTTCCCTGTGTAGACTGTGTGAGTCCAGTATTTTTGGTGTCAGGGCTGGTTTTGCTGTGGATGCCAGCCATGTTTTTCCTCAGAGTGTGCTGCCCCTTATCCCCTTGATAAGAAGTATGATTGGTGTTGTGGTATCCAGAGCCTGCACTGGATTTTGGGCAGGCATCCTCTTGACTCCATGGCTAACACTGCCCTGTCGGGGCAGGGTCTACTACCCAGTTGTTGAAGTAGAAACCCTGAGGGTAAGGTTGACCAGACTCCATTGCCCCTGAGTGAGTGCCCTGCCCCAACCTTACTCCTTGATTTTTGAAGCTGGCTATTTGCTTCTTAGGAGTATGCAGCATTTATAAACACATGGTTTAATAGAATACAAAGACTTTTCTATATCTCACTTTGTCTATTATTTTTTTTAATAGATCTTTTTTGGAGTATAATTGCTTCACAGTACTGTGTTAGCTTCTGTTGCACAGCAAAGCGAATCAGCCATATGCATACACATGTCCCCATATCCCCTCCCTCTTGAGCCTCCCTCCCATCCTCCCTATCCCACCCCTCTAGGTCATCACAAAGCACTGAGCTGATCTCCCTGTACTATGCTGCTGCTTCCCACCAGCCAACTGTTTTACATTCGGTGGTGTATATATGTTGATGCTACTCTCACTTTGCCCCAGCTCTCCCCTCCTACCCCAAGTGCTCAAGTCCATTCTCTATGTCTACCTATTTATTCCTGCCCTAAAACTAGGTTCATCAGTACCTTTTTTTTTTTTTTTTTAGATTCCATATATATGCGTTAGCATACAGCATTTGTTTTTCTCTTTCTGACTTACTTCATTCTGTATGACAGACTCTAGGTCCATCACCTCACTACAAACAACTCAATTTAGTTTCCTTTTATGGCTGAGTGATATTCCATTGTATATATATGCCACATCTTCCTTATCCATTCATCTGTTGATGGACACTTAGGTTTCTTCCATGTCGGGCTATTGTAAATAGAGCTGCAATGAACACTGTGGTACATAACTCTTTTTGAATTATGGATTTCCCAGGGTATATGCCCAGTAGTGGGATTGCTGGGTAGTTTTATTTTTAGTATTTTAAGGAACCTCCATACTGTTCTCCATGGTGGTTGTATCAATTTACATTCCCACCAACAGGGCAGAAGCGTTCCCTTTTCAGCAAACCCTTTACAGCATTTATTGTTTGTAGATTTTTTGATAATGGTCATTCTGACTGGCATGAGGTGATACCTCATTGTAGTTTTAATTTACATTTCTCTAATAATTAGTGATGTCGAGCATCTTCTCATGTGCCTCTTGGCCATCTGTATGTCTTCCTTGGTGAAATGTCTATTTAGGTCTTCCGCCCATTTTTTAACCGGATTGTTTGTATTTTTGATATTGAGCTCCATGAGCTGTTTGTGTATTTTGGAGATTAATCCTTTGTCTGTTGTTTCATTTGCAAATATTTTCTCCCATTCTGAGGGTTGCCTTTGTGTCTTGTTTATGGTTTCCTTTGCTGTGCAAAAGCTTTTAAGTTTAATTAAGTCCCTTTTGTTTATTTTTGTTTTTATTTTTGTTATTCTAGGAGGTGGGTCAAAGAAGATCTTGCTGTGTTTTATGTCAGAGTGTTTTTCCTATGTTTTCCTCTAAGAGTTTTATAGTGTCTCGTCTTACATTTAAGTCTTTAATCCATTTGTGGTTTATTTTTGTGTATGGTGTTAGGTAGTGTTCTAATTTCATTCTTTTACATATAGCTGTCCAGTTTTCCCAGCACCACTTATTGAAGACACTGTCTTTTCTCCATTCTGTATTCTTGCCTCCTTTATCAAAAATAAGGTGACCATATGTGCGTGGGTTTATCTCTGGGCTTTCTATCCTGTACCATTGATCTATATTTCTGTTTTTGTGCCAGTACCATAGTGTCTTGATTACTGTAGCTTTGTGGTATAGTTTGAAGTGGGGGAGCCTGATTCCTCCAATTCCGCTTTTCTTTCTCAAGATTGCTTCGGCTATTCAGGGTCTTTTGTGGTTCCATACAAATTGTGAAATTTTTTGTTCTAATTCTGTGAAGAAGGCCGTTGGTAGTTTGATAGGGATTGCATTGAATCTGTAAATTGCTTTGCGTAGCATAGTCATTTTCATGATATTGATTCTTCCAATCCAAGAACATGATATATTTCTCCATGTGTTTATGTCATCTTTGATTTCTTTCATCGGTGTGTTATAGTTTTCTGAGTACAAGTCTTTGCCTCCTTAGGCAGGTTTATTCCTAGGTATTTTATTCTTTTTGTTGCAGTGGTAAATGGGAGTGTTTCCTTAATTTCTCTTTCTGATTTTTTGTTGTTGGTGTATAAGAATGCCAGAGATTTTCTGTGTATTAATTTTTTATCCTGCAACCTTAACAGATTCATTGATTAGTTCTGGTAGTTTTCTGGTGGCATCTTCAGGATTTTCTATAGATAGTATCATGTCATTGGCAAACAGTGGCAGTTTTACTTCTTCTTTTCCAACTTGTATTCCTTTTGTTTCTTTTTCTTCTCTGATTGCCGTGGCTAGGGCTTCCAAAACTATGTTGAATAAGAGTGGCAATAGTGGACATCCTTGCCTTATTCCTGATCTTACTGGAAAAGCTTTCATTTTAACACCATTGAGTATGATGCTTGCTGTGGTTTGTCATATATGGCCTTTATTATGTTGAGGTAGGTTCCCTCTGCCCATTTTCTGGACAGTTTTTATCAAATGGGTGTTGAATTTTGTCAAAAACTTTTTCTGCATCAATTGAGATGATCATATGGTTTTTATTCCTTAATTTGTTAATGTAGTGTATCACATTGATTGATTTGCATATATTGAAGAATCCTTGCATCGCTGGGATGAATCCCACTTGATCATGGTGTATGATCCTTTTAATGTGCTGTTGGATTCTATGTGCTAGTATTTTGCTCAGGATTTTTGCATCTGTATTCATCAATGATACTGGTTTCTAATTTTTTGTGTGTGTGATATCTTTTTCTGGTTTTCATATCAGGGTGATGGTGGCTTCGTAGAATGAACTTGAGAGTGTTTCTCCCTCTGAAATTTCTTGGAAGAGTTTGAGAAGGATTGGTGTTAGCTCTTCTCTAAATGTTTGATAGAGTTCACCTGTGAAACCATCTGGTCCTGGACTTTGTTTAAAGATTTGTAATTACAGTTTCAATTTCATTACTTGTGATAGGTCTGTTTATATTTTCTAATTCTGTCTGGTTCAGTCTTGGAAAATTGTACCTTTCCAAGAATTTGTCCATTTCTTCATGGTTGTTCATTTTATTGGCATATAGTTGTTTGTCGTAGTCTCTTATAGTCCTTTGATTTCTGCAGTGTCAGTTATGATTTCTCCTTTTTCATTTCTAATTTTTTTTATTTGAGTCCTCTTCCTTCTTTTCTTGATGAGTCTGGCTAAGGATTTATCAATTTTGTTTATCTTCTCAAAGAACCAGCTTTTAGTTTTATTGATCTTTGCTATTGTTTTCTTCATTTCTATTTCATTTATTTCTGCTCTGATCTTTATGATTTCTTTCCTCTATTGACTTTTACTGACTTTGGGTTTTCTTTGTTCTTCTTTCTCTGGTTGTTTTAAGTGTAGGGTTAGATTGTTTATTTGATATTTTTCTTGTTTCTTGAGGTGAGATTGTATTACTTTAAACTTCCTTCTTACAACTGCTTTTGCTGTGCCCCATAGTTTTGTGTCGTGTTTTCATTGTCATTTGTCATTTATTTGTGTTTTTTACAGTTTTTTCTGTAATTGATTTCCAATTTCATATCGTTGTGGTCAGAAAAGATGCTTGTTATGATTTCAGTTTCCTTAAATTTTCCAGGGCTTGATTTGTGACCCAAGATGTGATCTATCCTGGAGAACGTTCCATGTGCACTTGAGAAGAAAGTGTATTCTGCCACTTTTGGTTGGAACGTTCTGTAAATATCAGTTAAATCTATCTGGTCTATTGTGTCATTTAAAGCTTGTGTTTCCTTATGTATTTTCTGTTTGGATGTTCTGTCCATTGGTGTAAGTGGAGTGTTAAAGTCCCCTACTATTATTGTGTTACTGTCAATTTCTCCTTTCATGGTTGTTAGCATTTGCCTTATGTATTGAGGTGCTCCTATGTTGGGTGCATAAACATTTATAATTGTCATATCTTCTTCTTGGATTGATTCTTTGATCATTATGTAGTGTCCCTACTTATCTCTTGTAACAGTCTTTATTCTTAAGTCTATTTTATCTGATACGAGTATTGCTACTCCAGCTCTTTTGATTTCCAATTGCATGCAATATCTTTTTCCATCCCTTCACTTTCAGTCTGTATGTGTCCCTAGGTCTGAAGTGGGTCTCTTGTAGACAGCATATATATGGGTCTTGTTTTTGTATCCATTCAGCCAGTCTCTGTCTTTTGGTTGGGGCATTTAATGCATTTACATTCAAGGTAATTATCGATATGTATGTTCCTATTACCATTTTCTTAATTGTTTTGCATTTGTTTTTGTTGGTCTTTTCTTCTCTTGTGTTTCCTGCCTAGAGAAGCTTCCTTAGCATTTGTTGTAAAGCTGCTTTGGTGGTGCTGAATTCTCTTAGCTTTTGCTTGTCTGAAAAGCTTTTGAGTTCTCCATCAAATCTGAATGAGATCCTTGCTGGGTAGAGTAATCTTGGTTGTAGGTTTTTCTCTTTCATCACTTTAAGTATATCCTCTCCCTTCTGGCCTGCAGAATTTCTGCTGAAAAATCATCTAATAACCTTATGAGGATTCCTTTGTATATTTTTTGTTTTTCCCTTGCTGTTTTTTTTTTGTTTTTTGTTTTTTTTTTGCGGTACGCGGGCCTCTCACTGTGTGGCCTCTCCCGTTGTGGAGCACAGGCTCCGGACGCGCAGGCTCAGCGGCCATGGCTCATGGGCCCAGCCGCTCCGCAGCATGTGGGATCTTCCCAGACCAGGGCACGAACCCATGTCCCCTGCATCAGCAGGCGGCCTCTCAACCACTAAGCCACCAGGGAAGCCCTCCCTTGCTGTTTTTAATATTTTTTCTTTGAATTTAATTTTTGTCAGTTTGATTAGTATGTGTCTTGGTGTGTTTTTCCTAGGGTTTATCCTGTATGGGACTCTCTGTGCTTCCCGGACTTGGGTGACTGTTTTCCTTTTCATGTTAGGGAAGTTTTTGACTATAATCTCTTCACATATTTTCTCAGACCCTTTCTTTTTCTCTTCTTCTTCTGGGACCACTGTGATTTGAATGTTGGTGTGTTTATTGTTGTCCCAGAGCTCTCTGAGATTGTCTTCAATTCTTTTCATTCTTTTTTCTTTATTCTGCTCCTCGGCAGTTATTTCCACCATTTTGTCTTCCAGGTCACTTATCTGTTCTTCTGCCTCAGTTATTCTGTTATTGATTCCTTCTAGTGTATTTTTCATTTCAGTTATTGTGTTGTTCATCTCTGTTTGTTCTTTAGTTCTTCTAGACCTTTGTTAAACATTTCTTGTATTTTCTCAATCCGTGCCTCCATTCTATTTCCAAGATTCTGGATCATCTTTATTATTGTTACTCTGAATTTTTTTTCTGGTAGACTGCCTGTTTCCTCTTCATTTATTTGGTCTTGTAGATCTTTACCTTGCTCCTTCATCTGTGACATATTTTTTTGCTATCTCTTTTTTTTTTATGAGTGGGACTGTGTCCCTGTCTTACTTGTTGTTTGGCCTGAGGCTTCCAACACTGGAGTTTGTAGGCTATTGGGTAGAGCTGGGTCTTGGTGCTGAGATGAGGAACTTCGTGAGACCTCACTCCCATGAATATTCCCTGGGGTCTGAGGTTCTCTGTTAGGCCAGTGGTTTGGACTCAGAGCTCCCACTGAAGGAGCTTCGACCTGACACCTGCCTCATGAACCAAGATCCCACAAGCCGCATGGGGTGACAAAAAAAAGCAAAGAGAACAATAACAAAGTAAAAAATAAGGTTAGACTAGGAAACTAACCGATATGTTAGAAAGAATGTAAATAAAAATATAGATGAATCAACAACTGGAGCGTACATCAGTACCACAATTTTAAAAAAGGAGGAGTAGGGAGAAGGAAAAAAATATAAAGGTGGCAGGGGGAGGCCTTGGCTATGGAGGGCGGGGCCTCAGCAAGTGCAAGTTTGGGGCAGTGGGTGGGCCAACGCTCAGGACCCTCAGGGCTAGAAAAGCCCTGGGGACCGTTGGGTGTGGGCCTTAGGCTCAAGGAACAGAAGGGGCCCAGGCGTGCCCACCACACCTGTTCTCAGAGTGTGTGGCACCTCACCTGGGAGCCCAGCAGTCTTCCTGGGCTCGAGGGGGTGGAGCAAATGCATTCCTCTCCCCTCCTGCTCCTCCGATCTGGGAGGGCCCCTCCCGCCTGCCTCTCCTGAGCTCCCCGGCCTCCCCAGGACCCGTGCAGCCTGGTTGGGGCTTTGGAGCATAGGGTACTGGCTTGGGAGCTCAGCAGGCTCCCTGTGCCCAAGTGGGCAGGGCAATCGCCCTCTGCTCCTTTCCTTCTCTTCCCAGAGAGTCCCTCCTGCCTGCCTCTCCTGATCTCCCCAGCTTCAGGGGCGCCGGTATTGCCTGGCCTCCACTTCTCCTCCCCCCTCAGTCCCCCTGCGTCCTACTGGTTCATTTTGGGGTTCCTCCTGTCTCTTTGGGCATCAGAGCCCCCCACCAGCGGCCGGCAGGTGCCCTAGTTGCAGGGAGATGCTAACTCTGCATCTTCCCACACTGCCATCTTGACTCCCCAGTCTATTATTTTGAATCCATAAATATAACAGATTGCAAACCCATTTAAAGGCAAAACCAGATTTACATCTTTCATGAGATTTTCACATCCTTTTTGTACTCAGGGGAAACAGTGAATATGAAAATGAGCTATTGACACTGAATGGAACCAATATATATGATGTAGAGTATAAAAGTCAATCAAATAATTTTCAGCACAATAAGTATTAATCTTTGGTTAAATATTTATGAAAACACAGAAGTTGACATATAATTACACATATTTCAAACTTTGTCTCTTTAGTTTTGACTTGATGAAACAACATGTATACAAAGTATGCCTTTGATCAAAATCTGAAAGTGCTACAAAGTAACTGAGTTGTCTTGGATAAGTTACTAAGTCTTCCTGTGCCTGTTTCCTCCATGTAAATAGGATTTTTTTTTTTGCAATACACGGGCCTCTCACTGTTGTGGCCTCTCCCGTTGCAGAGCACAGGCTCTGGACGCGCAGGCTCAGCGGCCATGGCTCACGGGCCCAGCCGCTCCGCGGCATGTGGGATCTTCCCGGACCAGGGCACGAACCCGTGTCCCCTGCATCGGTAGGCAGACTCTCAACCACTGCGCCACCAGGGAAGCCCCCAAATAGGATTTTTTGATGAAGAATACATATAAAGTATTTAGTACAATGTAAGTGATCCATAATTAAAAGTTATTATTATTAATATGCTCACAAAGGAATAGGGCATGGCTGTTGAGTAAAAGAATGATTTTAAGACACTATTGCTATTATTTATGCAGTCAGAAGGAGCATACACTTTCAAATCAGTCATTTTATGTAACTATTTAATTATTTCAAGAAATGCTGCCTTAACTCAAAATAGTTTTGGAACTCCTCTTTTGAAATTGCTGTAAAACTACTTTATGATCCACTTAAAGCAATAAGACAGAATCTTAAAATCATATCTTACTTATTTTTAAAACTAGTAATAGTGCTTCCCTGGTGGCACAGTGGTTAAGAATCCACCTGCAATATAGGGGACACGGGTTCAAGCCTGGTCCAGGAAGATCCCGCATGCCGCGGATCAATTAAGCCCACGCACCACAACTACTGAGCATGCGCTCTAGAGCCTGGGAGCCACAACTGCTGAGCCCGCGTGCCACAACTACTGAAGCCCAGACGCCTAGAGCCTGTGCTCCACAATAAGAGAAGCCACCACAATGAGAAGCCCACGCACTGCAACGAAGAGTAGCCTCGCTAGCCATTACTAGAGAGAGCCCACGCACAGCATTGAAGACCCAACACAGCCAAAAAAAATAATGATAATAAAAAGTAGTAATACCCTACTGTTGTAGTCAACTTACAAGACTTGGCTGTGAATGACTTTGATATGTTTACAGAAATCTAATCATTTGCCAAAGGAGAAACATTTTTCCACCAAAGGGAATAATCAAAACAAGATCCTGAAAATGCAGAAGATAATTGCAAAAGGTACTTTATGCAGTGGTATTATTACTGGGTTTAGTGGTTGCTTCCCAACTAGTTTGTAAAGTCTATGAGGAAAGGCATCTTGTTTCACATATCTTTTTATCTTCTGCATTACTGAAAGGATTTTTGAAGGTGGATGCTATGTGTTTGATCACATAAGTCCTATAAATGTTGTACTTTATTATATATTTGACTACACATGTTTATATATATAATGCTTTATGATTATTATATTTTATTATTATTCAGGAAATATGTGATTAAGACACGTGATTAAGGCACCAACCAAAATATCATCCAAGACAGATGGTAGGAGTGTCAGATACTGTGCCTGCTTGAGCTCTCATCAGGCTCTGATAGATACATTGCAGTAGTCCAGGAAGCTTGAGTAGAGATGATCATCTAGCTCCCAAGACAACATCCAGGAGGGCAAAAATGTGGCAGGAAGAGCATAACCCCTTCTAGACTCTAACATTCTCTTATGCACTGGAGAATGAGATTCTCTCCTGAATATCCATTTAAGGGTTTTCCTCATCTTTAATCTCTTAAGAGCAGATTGGAAAGACAATAAGTGTTCCTCATTTCCACGTATTTTCTCAGTCACAAGGACTTGGAGAAGACAACTGTTAGGAGACAATTCTTTTTTTTAAAATAAATCTATTTATTTTTGGCTGCATTGGGTCTTCGTTGCTGAGTGTGGGCTTTCTCTAGTTGCGGCGAGCGGGGTCTACTCTTTGTTGTGGTGTGCGGGCTCCTCATTGTGGTGGCTTCTCTTGTTGCAGAGCACAGGCTGTAGGCGCGTGGGCTCAGTAGTTGTGGCTCTTGGGCTCTAGAGCGCAGGCTCAGTAGTTGTGGCGCACAGGCTTAGTTGCTCTGCGACACGTGGGATCTTCCCAGATCAGGGCTTGAACCCATGTGCCCTGCATTGACAGGCGGATTCTTTTTTTTTTTTTTTTGCGGTTCGCGGGCCTCTCACCGTTGTGGCCTCTCCCGTTGCGGAGCACAGGCTCTGGACGCGCAGGCTCAGCGGCCATGGCTCACGGGCCTAGCCGCTCCGCGGCATGTGGGATCTTCCCAGACCAGAGCACGAACCCGTGTCCCATGCATCAGCAGGCGGACTCTCAACCACTGCGCCACCAGGGAAGTCCCAGGAGACAATTCTTATATTTCTGCACATTTTGCCTTTTCCTGATTATCTTTTCAAGGACATTTGTATAACAAAGATAATGTTAGTGTCTTCATTCACAGCAAAGGGCAGGCTTACTACAGTCTTCGAGGATAGAGAGAGTAGCTTCTTCCAGAGCAAAGAGCAGACATACTTATCATTCAGTATAATAAAGGCAGTGCATTCCTCTGGGGCAAATTACAGGCATGCTAACAGATTACTACAGATTAAGTTTTCCTAAACTCAGAATTCCTCTCCTGTAATGACACCCTTTAGGCATGTATCTTCATATTGCCAAAGGGAACTGGGTCTCAGGGAACTAGTGCAAAAAGAAAAAAATAAAAGGTTGGTACTCTGGTGAATGTTACTGTGAGTAGTAAACTATCCTTTATTTTTTGATCCATGGGTTCCATATCTTGTAGTAGCATCCCTGCAACTGTGGTAAGCCAACTTCATAGTTGCAAATAGAATAAAACAGACCTTTTTGAAAAAGAACCTAGAAATCAGAGAGAATACTAAGCAAATAGGATAGTCAAGAGCAGTGTTTTCCAACAGGAATATCCTTTGGCCATATATATAAGTTTAAATTTCCAGTAGTCACATTAAACATTTTTTAATAAGTAGGTAAAACTAATTTTAATAACATTTTATTTAACCCAGTCTATCCAAAATATTGTTATTTTAACATAGTAATCAATATAAGAATTATTAATGAGATATTTTACATTCTTTTTTTCATACTAAGACTGAAATCTAGTGCATAATTACCCTCACAGTGTATTTCAGTTCACACAGGCCACATTTCAGAAGCTCTATAGCTACATGTGGCTACTGATACTGTATTGGACAGTATAGGTCTTAGAGAATGAGACACAGCTAGAGCAAGATGTCCCAAGAATGTTCCATGTATATGAATAGGGGTTCTATGAAGAAAGGGTTGCATGGTCACATAAGTTTGAGAAGTGCTGAATTATAGGAAGTTGAATTTATTTCCTTTTTTGCAAAACTTCTTAGAGCCTTTAGTACTCTAAAATATTGTTTTCCTAATTTATTTGACTGAAAAATGCTTTTCTTTCAGCATTTTGTGGGGCTAGTGTTCTGTGTAATACCCTTGGGAACTGCTGACACAGATTGGGTTTTCTAGGACAGCCATGATTTCAAATATTTTGTCCTGTTGTCCACTTAAGCATTGTGTGCCATGATTTTAGCTTTGAACATTTTAATCACCAAAATGCACTGCTCTGCTAACTCTCGATTGTCTTCCTTCTATTGCATTCCCATTTTAGCCCTTATGACTTTTCTCACTTTCCAGACCATGTCACATACCACTGTTGTTGGTCTTTTAAGTTATACTTTTGACCCCATCCATGTCTCCCCACTTTTTCCTAAATATATGTGTATTCGTTTCCTATGACTGCCATAACAAAGTACCACAGATGGCGTGGCTTAAACAACAAACATTTATTATCTCACAGCTCTGGAGGCTAGAAGTCTGAGATCAGGGTGTCAGCAGGGTTTGTTTCTTCTTAAGGGCTGTGAGAAGGAATCTGATCCATGCCCATGACCTAGTTCCTCGTGGTTTGCTGGCTCATAGAGCTTGGCCTATAGAAGCATTACCCCAATCTCTGCCTTCATTTTCACATGGTATTCTCCCTGTGTGTGAGTCTGTGTCCCAATTTCCTCTTTTTATAAGGACACCAGTACTATTGAATTAGGGGCCCATTCCACTCCACTATACCCTCATTGTAACTACTTTCATCCACAATAACCCTATTTCCATGTAAGGTCACATTCTGAGGTACTAGAGGTTAGGATTTCAATATATGAATTTGAGGAACAGACAACTGAAGCTATAATTATAAGTAAAAAAAAAAATGCACTTAGCAAATATTTATATGTTCACTATATGCCAAAATGCTTGCTCCATTCCCCAGCCTGCAGATTCAGTCCTATTTCCCATTACTCCCCTACAAACCATATCCAAACTGAGCTGCTCACTATTTCCTAAAACGCTATATTTTCTTATTATATTAGTCTCCAGTTGCTTTTGCAGCAAATTACCACTTAAGGGCCTAAAAACACAAGTTTATTATCTTGCAGTTCTGGAAGTGAGAAGTCAGAATGGGACTTACAGGCTACATGATGATGTTGGCAGAGTCACCTTCCTTCTGGAGCCTCTAGAGAAAACTCTTTCCTTGCTTTTTCCAGCTGTGGAGGCCACCTGCATTTCTTGGCTCCTGGCCCAGTTCTCTCCAACTCTCTCAAGGGCCAGTTATATAGCAGCTTCAAGTCTCCCTCCCTCCTTCCCTCTCTCTCTCTGTCTCTCTCTATATATACCTATATGTCTATCATCACCTCTCCTGTGACTCTAATCCTCCTACATCCCTCTTTTTTAATTGAGTTGTAATTAGCATAACATATTATATTATTTTCAAGTGTATAGCAGAAATTTGGTACTTATACATTATCAGTATCACCACAGTTAAGACCAGTTAGCATTTGTCACTATACAAAATTATTACAATATTATTGACCGTACTTGCAAGTGTGGGTTACATCCCCATGACTTAAATACCTTACGGCTATAAGTTTGTACCTCTTAATCCCCTTCACCTATTTCATCCATCCCCTTACCCCCACCCCTCTGGAAACCACCAGTTTGTTTTCTGTATCCATAAATCTGTTTTCTTTTTATTATGTTTGTTTTTTTGTTTTGTCTTTTAGATTCCACATGTAAGTGAAATCATATGGTATTTGTCTTTCTCTGTTGGACTTATTTCACTTAGCATAATACTTTCTAGGTCCATCCATGTTGTCACAAATGGCAAGATTTCATTCTTTTTCATGACTGAGTAATATCACCTTATGTTATATATATATCACTTCATCTTTATCCATTCATCTATTAGTGGACACTTAGGTTGCTCCCATATCTTGGCTATTGTAAATAATGCTGCTGTGAACACTGGGGTGCATGTACCATTTCAAATTAATGTTCATTTTCTTTGGATAAATACCTAGAAGTAGAATTGATGGATTGTATGGGAGTTCTAATTTTAGTTTCTGAGGAACCTCCATCCTGTTTTTCATAGTGGCTGCACCAATTTACATTCCCACCAACACTGTACAAGGGTTCCCTTTTCTCCATGTCCTCACCAACACTTATTGTTTCTTTTCTTTTTGATAATAGCCATTCTGACAGGTATGAGGTGGTATCTCATGGTGGTTTTGATTTACATTTCCCTGATGATTAGAAATTTTGAGCACCTTTTCATGTGCCTATTGGCTATCTGTATGTCTTCTCTGAAAAATGTCTATTCAGGTCCTCTCCCCACTTTTTGCTGTTTTCTTTTTCTTGATATTGAGTTGTATAAGTTTTTTATATTTTGGATATCACACCCTTATCAGATATATTATTTGCATGTATTCTCCGTAGGTTACCTTTTTACTTTGGTGGTGGTTTCCTTCCTATCCAAAAGCTTTTTAGTTTGACGTAGTCCCCTTTTTTTTTTTTTTTTTTTTTTGTTACCCTTACCTGAGTAGACAGATCAAAAAAAAGTACTGCCAAGACCAATGTCAGAGAGCATACTGCCTCTATTTTCTTTTAGGAGTTTTATGGTTTCAGGTCTTACGTTTAAGTCTTTGATCCATTTTGAATTTATTTCTGTATATGCTATAAGAAAGTGGTTCAGTATCATTCTCTGTGTATGTAGCTATCCTGTTTTTGCAACACTATTAAAGAGGATGTCTTTTCCCCATTGTATTGTATCAGTATATTCTTGCCTACTTTGTTGCAGATTAATTGACCATATGAACATGGGTATATTTCTGTACTCTCTATTCTGTTCCATTGTTTTATGTGTCTGTTCTTGTGCCAATTCCATACTATTTTGATTACTACAGCTTTGTAGCATCAAGTCTTGGAGTGTGATACCTTCACCTTTGTTCTTCTTTCTCAAGATTGTTTTGGCGAGTCGGGGTCTTTTATGTTTATATATACATTTTAGGATTATTTGTTCTAGTTCTGTGAAAAATAACATTGGCATTTTGATAGGGATTACATTGAATCTATGCATTGCCTTGGGTAGAATGGACATTTTAATAATATTGATTCTTCTAATATCATGAACATGGTATATCTTCACATTTATTTGTGCTGTCTTCAGTTTCTTTCTTCAGTATCTTACAGTTTTCAGAGTATAGGTTTTTCACCTCCTTGGTTAAATTTATTCCTTAGTATTTTATTCTTTTTGATGCCTTTGCAAATGGGGTTTTTCTCTTCATTTCTCTTTCTGGTAGTTTGTTCTAGTGTATAGAAATGCAACCGATTTCATTGTATTAATTTCGTATCCTGCAACTTTACTGAATTCATGTATTAGTTCTAATAGTTTTTTGATGGAGTCTTTGGATTTTCTACATCTCCCAGACAACCAGGAGAAGAGATGCTTTTAAGAGGGTCTCTATCTCTTTTCTTTGTGCAAGGGCAGTCAGTAATTAAGAAAGCTCCATGAATTCTCTTCCTGATCTTCTCCAAACGAGTGACCCCCTAATTCATTAAACACTGTATCACAACCAGTTAACACCAGGTTACTTTCAGCATTTCGTAGATTAGATCCAAATTTTAAAGTACGTGTAAAACAGAGGGTGAAGGAAATATCATTTTAAAATAACCATAGGGCTTCCCTGGTGGCGCAGTGGTTGAGAGTCCGCCTGCCGATGCAGGGGACACGGGTTCGTGCCCCGGTCCGGGAAGATCCCACATGCCACGGAGCGGCTGGGCCCGTGAGCCATGGCCGCTGAGCCTGCGCGTCCAGAGACTGTGCTCCGCAACGGGAGGGGCCACAGCAGTGAGAGGCCGGCGTACCGCAGGAAAAAAAAAAAAAAAAAAAAAAAAACCATAAAACCATCTGTTTTGATTTACTCATGTTGAAGTGACTAATTTTCTCTGAAGATTAAATAAAAGGGTGTGGGAATGATTTGAGAAAGCATACATTCTTAACAATTGATCTTTCTAAATTATGGTTATTTTTCTTCTCAAAGATAATTGGAGCCTTTGAGTTTCCACAGGATAATGGCAGTCACATAAATTTTAATCTCTTTTAAACAACTTTCAAAAACCACACAGATCAACAAAGAAAGCAAACAAAATCACCCATTGCCTACTGCCCAATTAGAAGACAGAAAATACTACAGATTTATTCAGTGTACTGTACACCTAAGTGAGGAATTCAACATCAGAGACGAGCAGCCTTTGTCCTAGAGCCCACAGCTGGAATAAGATTGTAGGGATTGCAGAATGTAGAAGCCACTGCAGCAGGTTTGGGGTTGCAGTCATGCTGGAACATGGGTAACACCAATGAGGACACACCCAGAGGGAGAGTCCTTCCCTCAAGGAGAATTACCCTGTGTTGGTGTGTGGTCTGGTAGATCAAAGTTCTGGCCACTGGTGGGGGTGGGAGGTGGGGAGGGTAAAGGAAAGGGGCTGAAAGTGTTCAGGATGACAGAGGGCACCCTTGGGAAGGTTCCACTTCTAGGGAAAAGGGAGGATCTTCAAGTGGTGGCCCTTGTAGGCTTTGTGAAGAGAGGAAGAAAGCAGGCAAGGATAAGGACCCTAATGAAACAAAATAGTATTAAAGAACCAGTAGAAGAGAGATTCCCTCTCCCACAAAGTAGTCACCATTTATTAAATAAACTGCCTTTTCTTGACAAAACAGAAGAAATTCCTCTTGAACTAAGAAGCCATGGAAGCCCCCTGTAAATACAAAATTAAGACTGTGTTTGCACTTTAAAGTGGCCAGATGGTATTTTATTATTTTGATTGAGTGGATGAACTACAATATGCTATGGAGCTAGCCCTGGTCTCATGCATCATCTCACAGAAGGGAACGTTCATCCCCACCAAATGTATTTTAAGGAACAATGGAAGACAAAATATAGTTGATTTGCTTCTCAAGAGCTCTACTCATTCAGTGTATCAACTTTCAAAGATTAATTTAATGTAATAAATGTAGTTTGCTGAAAACAAATCAACAATGTTGAAGTTAATAACAGAAAGATTGTCTGTCTTGGCCACTTCTAGATTCAATCCATATTTGTATTTTAACTTCATGATACCAATACAGAGATACTTGTTCACAAAAGTAGAATAGACAAAATTGTCTTTAAATATGTCATTGGCTAGCTCAGAATAATATCACTTCACATATATTACCCTGCCAACCTTGATTCCTCAAATGCCGATTTTAATTTATTCTCAAATTATATAAATCCTTTTCGTTCAATTTAAATTAGCTTTGTTGTGTTATTAAAATCTGCATTACACTGATATTTGATCCAGTTGTTACTGAAATCACAATGAGAATATTTGCTCATTGTTTATTTACTACCCTACTTGCTGTTAATTATAAGCTGCCCAGTACATCAGCTCCTAAAATGCATGTGATACAGATTCCTATAATGTAGGATCTTGAATGTGACATAGCTCTGACAGTTCTGACCTTGTGATGACTCTGTATGCTTGCCTCTGATTCAACTATCACAAGCCTTTTTCCTACAACAAGCCTTAAAATCTTTTGACCTTCTCTCAGCATAACTGAAAACACCAAGGTAATTTTGAGCCCTGAAACATTATCAGAGTGTTCAGTTATAAAGTAGTCACCCAAAAGATCCAGAATGTATATTTTTATTTATATGTGTGTATTAGATTAGCCTATGACCTTCGTGTCCCCAGTTTGAAAAACCCTCCTTATTAGAAAGACATGATGTGTTAGGAAGAAGAGAACATTATAATCTAGAATTAGTTATAGCAAATTGCCTCAACTCTCTGTACCTACGCAATGGATGAAATGATACACTTCGTACCTTAACAAGATGGATTATCAAGAAGAGCAATGCCTTGAAATGAAATGACATAAAAATTCAAAGAAATGCTTTGTGAATTTAAATGTAAATAATGTAATAATGCAAGCTGTATTAACTCATGTCTGAGATTTTGTTGAGAATCAGATTCTGGTTTTCTTTAATGTTCTATCATGAAGCAAAATGTATTCAATTCAATCTAAAATAATTAGAGTCATTTGAGGAGAAGAAAATTTTTACCTAGCGTATCACCTTGGTTCAAAGATATCTTGAATAGGCAGCTTATGTAAATTATTCATGGAGATCCTCTATTAGTCCACTAAAATTTCCATTGATGAGCACTTTTTATTTCCTTCAACTGCTTAAAACTTGCTCAGGTGCTTCATTTCCAACTGGAAATGCAAGAAAATTTTCTCAGAGTAGCATATATTTTTCTGCATTTAAATCAAAAACCTCATATTCAGTTAAAATTCTATGTAAGGGAAAGGAGATCATCTTTGTAGTTGCTTCAAGTCCTATAATTTTGATTCTTTTTGTCCAGAAGATCATTCCATGTCTTCTTAGTCTTATAATATTTGGTCAGTTCAGACCTTTTAAGTTGCGAAGATAAAAGATTTGTACTTTATCTGCAAGTCAAAACAACAATGAGATATAACCTCACTCCTGTCAGAATGGCTGTCATCAAAAAGACCGCAAATAACAAATGTTGGAAATGTGTGCAGAAAAGGGAACACTTGCACACTGTTGGTGGGAGTGTAAATTAGTGCAGCCACTATGGAAAACAATTTGGAAGTTCCTCAAAAAACTAAAAATAGAACTATCGTATGACCCAGCAATTCGACTCCTGGGTGTATATTCAGAAAAAACAAAAACACTAATTTGATAAGATACACATACCCCAATGTTCATAGCAGCACTATTTACAGTAGCCAAGACATGCCAGGAACCCAAGTGCCCATCAAGAGATGATGGTATTAAGAAGATGTAGTATATGTAAAACATGGAGTACTTCTCAGTCATAAAAAGCATGTAATTCTGCCATTTGCAGCAATGTGGATGGACCTAGAAAATATTATGCTTAGTGAAATAGACAAAGACAAATATTATATGATATCACATGTGGAATCTAATAATACAAATGAATGTGTATGTAAAATAGAAACAGATTCACAAATATGGAAACAAACTTGTGGTTACAAAAGGGGAGAGGGAGGTGGGGAGGGACAAATTAGGGGTATGGGATTGACAGATACAAACTACTATGTATACAAGAGATAAGCAACAAGGATATACTGTAGAGCACAGGGGATGATAGCCATTATCTTGTAGTAACTTATAATGGAGTATAATCTGCAAAAATACTGATTCAGTATGCTGTACACCTGACACTAATATAATATCATGAATCAACTATATTTCAATAAAAATTAATTTATTAAAAGTCTTATACATTAATTTAATTTGTCCTCTCCATAGTAAGTCTTACGAAGTTTACTCCAAAGCATATTTCAGTTTTCAAGCTTCCCAAAGGAAAAGTGAAATATGAGATTCATCCTAAAACAAAGTAGAAAATTATCCCATCTATTTTGATTAATACATTAAAAATTTTTTAAGCAAAGAAGAAATGTGATCTTTCTATCACAGTATAACAGGAAAGAGATATGTCATTTTGTTCATAATTCTTTCATCCTATTGAACATCAATTATATCTTAAAACATATAATAAATAGTAGGATGTGAATTAAATATATTTGTGCCATATGGAAAGAGGGAAACATTCTTTCTCTCGACAGCCTAGGGAAACTTTCAGTGGCAATGTGGGTGTAATAGAGAAAACCAATGCCAAATTGTTTGATCTCTTAGCGAAGAGCTCTGTCGTGCTTCTGTGGAAGTATTTGTGGTTAGGTGAAATAATATAGAAGAAGAATTTGAAAGATGAACACAGATCATGGAAAGCTGAGTTTTTAAATATTTTCTACCTCCTCTTCCTACACCATAATTGAAGAAAACTTTTCTTTCCCCAAGGTCTCCTATGCTAGGTCATATAGCCATACATTCCTATGTTATGCTTTCGATAAGAGTTAGTATTTTTTTTTTCCCTGAATCTCCCTTCTGAACTCTCTCATTTAATATATTGAGGTTTTGGCTCTGCTTTTCTAAAATATCATAAATTTTAAAAAATTTTTATTAACTCTAGATAACATGTACTAAAGATGAGAACATAGGGTTGAATTCATTCTTGGCCATTAATTAGCTGTGTGGGCTCAGACCTCAGTCTCTTCAACTGCCAAGTATAAATATTAATACCTTATCTCCATAAAGCCAGGCAGCTGCGCCAGATCACCTCCCAACTTCTTTCTAACTTTCTAAGTTATTTTTTCCTCTAGTTTATGGATTCTCTATGATACTAAGTCTAAGCTATTTTCCAACTGCATTAAACTGGTTATGCCGACTTTTGATGGGCACATTTACCACGCTTTTTGTGGAGTGGGGTTGAGGGTTAATCCTTTTCTAGTATAAACCCTTCCAGAGTCTCCTTTTGGTTAGATCTTTGCATGCATGTTTAATTCAGCTAATACAGTGCTTTGGCTGTCTAAGTCAAAGGAATGTTCTATAAAAGATAATCATTTGTATCATTGCATGAAAATAATATATGCAATATAATAGCTGTAATTAGTGTTCATGGCTCCAAATTACAAGGAATAGAATACCTTCCTGAACTATTCTAAAATTTTTATTAGTGCTAAAAGGGATGGTGCTGGGGGTACATAAAACCAAAGAAATATATGCACTAAGTCAGATGGTAGAATCAATTGAATCACCATTAAATGCAGCAGATCAAAGTAGTTTATTCCCATCCCTCTTATTCTTTATGTGTATAGATTGGGGAAATTCACTTAGAAATTATATGAAGTTAGGAAAATGTTTTTGAGATGCGCTCTTAGCCATGAGATAATGTTTTCCATGAAGAGATGTCTTATCAGAGACCTAGATGAGTCAGAAAAGGGAACATCGGATAGATCAATGTTTATTTTCTTGCTGGGCCGAAACACCACAAAATACCCTGCAGTGCTCTCATTTAGTCAAATGACCACCATGTCAATTCTGGTCTTCCATTCAGATAAATGTATCTTTTCTAAGACTTCCATTTTGTGTATATACCTGAGAAGCTTCTGAGCTGCTGGGATTTTATCTGAAGTCTTTAGGCCTGTGGTGATGAATCTCTCCCCCCACCACCACCACCTGGGCCCCCATTCACAGTACCCCTAGCCATTAGCATTATTATGTCTGTCTCCTTCCTTTCTACCACTTTATTTTTATTTCTCAATTTCTATTCTACTCTGTCTCAGAAACCTCCAACTCAAACCTTTAAAAACAGTGCATATTTTCTGTGTTCAATCATAGTGCCTATATTGACACTTTTTGCTGTCCTCTTCCCTGCCCCAGACAGCAAAACTTCATTTAAGTTAATGAAGCTTCTGGTTCCAGGCAGAACAGGGAAGAAGATGACTCTCATTTTTCCCAGCTCCAGGTCTAGCTCTATCTCTTCCAGTGCAAGTGGCCCGCTTGCCAAACGGAAACCCCACTTACACTTGGGTGTTCATGTAGCTCTGGCTCCAGAGAGGCCTTCCTGTGAGGCATCACCACATCCATCCCCACTGGAAGAACTCCAGGCATGAAGTCTTTTCGCTCTCCTTTTATTCCATTCCTCAGCAAAGTGTACTCACCATTCTTGGGTCCTAGTCCCTCAACTCCTGATTGCTTCCTGATCAAATTTGATAAGCCTAATTACTTCTAAGGTTTTAGTAATTGATAATGACTTGATTATTCACCTGTTACATTTTAATAGTAACCTGCACTTCTTGGCCCTGAAGATGATGGCCCAGCGTCAAAGCAACAGGAAGGGCACTGAGGTGATAATGATGATGACATGAGCAATGGCATGTGTACAAGGGAAGGTGTTCATAGGAGGCTTCTTAAAACATAAGTCCCCCCCCCCCCAAAAAAAAGTTAAGTCCCGTTGGGATATATGAACTGCATTATCCTTGCATAGAGAAGGTTTTATATAATATTGCTGATGGTGCTCTACACTTGCATATTTGAGAGGTATTATTGATAAAATATATCGTTATAAGAATGTGAATAATAGACAACTTGTTAATACCAGAGACACCTAGATAAAACATCATCTTTATTACTAAGCATTACTAAACTTTTTATCAAAAAGAAAACAGAGCAACTGAGGCAAATAATAAGTTTGATTTTTCTCTGAATGGGCCTAAGGAGAAAAGAAGATAATTAGGTGTAATCAAACATCATCCCTAATTCATGGCTCCCCTCCTGATATTATAGGCTTGGGGAATAGAGACCAAGAAGGAGTTTTTCTTGCTGTCACTGAAAAGTGATCACTAATGGTGGAAATTTCAGACGCTGTGATAGACTATGCAGGAAAAATCAGGGGTTAGCAGAGTCCTTTAGGCATCCTAAAGACAAGTCTTCTAATCACCCGTGTGACGGCGGATGGTCACAGTGAGCCATGTTTTCCAGGTAGCTGAGTTCTGATGGAAGAGGAGATGGTAGACACAGCCTTGCTGCAGGCCAACTGAGGAAAGGGACAGTTGTCTCCTGTGGCTGTAAGATATGGACACCACAAGGTGGCTTCCTCTCCCTGAGAGATCTAAGCAGGGATGCACACCACTGGAGTGTTATGTTTAGGAAGCGTGAAGAAGAACCTTCTCTTCCACAATGCCACAGAGATTAACACATCTGAACTAGCTGTTCAGAGAAGAAAAGGAGGAGTCAAAGGTCTTTGAAGACCTAGGCCCTGATGCACCACAGTCCCTGTGCTGAGAGAGTAGGTCTCAGCCCCGTGGCTTCTGGAAGTGACCTAAAAAGGCAGACAGGAGTTGAGTCCTGACATGCATCAGAAGAGGCTGCAAGCAGCATCTCGATTGCACAGCTTTGGAATTTTTCCAAGCTCCCTGGGGTTTGCAATTTCTAGTGTGAAGATCAGTAATTTAGTTAGATATCATGGGGCTTCTCATCACACAAACTTCCTAGTTTCCATGCGTCGTCACTTATTCCAAAGACGTAATTGACCACCCACAGTTGTTTTCCCTCTAAAATTTTTGCCTTCTGCCCTCTGGAACCTTTGCTGCTTTGTAAACAAACTCTCCTAAGTCCCCAATCTCTCCATAGATTGATGTTGTGTGAAATACTATACAGGAAAAATCTGAAAGATAAATGTATTAGTCAGAGTTCCCCAGAGAAGGAGAACCAACAGGACGTGTAGATAGAGATTTATTATAAGGAATTGGCTCATGCCATGATGGAGGCCGACCGGTCCAAAATCTGTAGTCTGGGCTGACAGGCAGGAGACCCAGGAGAGCCAGTGGTTCAGGACATCCAAAGGTTTCTGCTGGAGGATTCACTCTTGCTTGGGGAGACTGGTCTTTTTGTTCTACTCAAGCTTTTAACTGATTGGATGAGGCCCACTCCCATCATGGAGGGCAATTTGCTTATTCATAGTTCACCAATTTAAATGTTAATCTCAACCAAAAACACTCTCCAAGTTGACACACAAAATTAACCATCTTAATGAAGAAAAAGAATAAATAATTGTTTTTTTAAAATATCTTCTTCCATTTTTCTTCTCTCTTTCCCTTAATGGGACCTGGCTTTCCCACAATGAAATTACTCTCGTTGAACCCTCTTCTATGGAGACAAGCCATCCTCCCATACACCCATGGCCATGGGACTCAGAACAATGCTGTCATTCTCTTAGCCACCCAGTGTCACTTCCAGATCCTTTCTCCCCCTTTCTGCAGAAAGCCATCTTCCTTCAAGCTTATAGGTTATGTGCTTATAGGTTATGTCTGCTGTCATGCCACTGTCAATTTCCTGCTGATCAATCCCTTACATTCATCAAGGGTTCTCACACCAAACTCACAGTATTTCCTCTTCAACTCAGTTCTACCATTGAGTTGACCTCAGTGCCCACGGTGCTGACTCATCCTTAAATGAAGAGTTTCTTCACCACGCTGCCACCCTTGAGGACTCCACGCCTCTTCAGCAGTCCAATCTACATCCTAGGGCTGACCTTCCCATCGAGGCTTTAAACTGAATTCATTCCCTTTCCTTCATCTCCCCACAGCATAGAAGCCACTTTCTACTGTCAAGTAAAAGCACCCAGTGGGAAGGACACTTAGGTAAAGAGTCTGAAGCAGGTGGGCAATAGAACAGAGTAAGAATGGAGTAAGCAAGAAATTTTCTACAAATGGGACTAGAGTTACCCTCTGGCCAATGTTCTACTCACCAATCAGTTCTCCTCGCTCCCTCCAAAACACTGATCCAGTGTTGTTTTTCCGTATACAAAATACTTTAGTGGTTTAGTAGATAAGTCCTAATTTCTTACCATGGCATACAAGGGGCTTCATGATCAAAATTCTTCCTAAGTCTTCAACATTCAATGCCTACATACATACTCTGCTGTGTATTTAGTGAAAGACTTTCAGGTCCCATAATAAAACCGTGCTTCCTCAGATCTCATTCCTTTGCACGTTATTTTCTGTGTCTGGAAACTCTTCTGTATTTATACTTCTGTTTACCTAGCAAACTCCTGCTTATCCTTTAAAAACTAAGGCAAAGTGCTCTTTGTTGGATAAAACAAAAGGGCTGTTTCCTGAACCCCTCCCTCTCAAGCAGGGTCATCTCTTTCATAATTCCCTCTAGGTACTACCCTTCCCAGCATAGTTCCTATCACTTTATATTGCAATTACTTGTTTGTCTATGTATCAGTTCTCTTTCGCATTCTGAGTTTCTTGAGGGCAAGGTCTGTGTACCATTCAATCCTCAGCACCTCACATAGTGAATGAATATAAGCCTACTAAAGTCTACTTAGAGCAAGCTGACCACCAACATGGCCAGGAGACTTAGAGGCTCCCTGACCATTGATAGAAGTTATTCTAGGACTTTTTGCCCTGTTCCTTCTTACTCTGGTCCATTGTCTTTCTGGCCTCTAATGTCTTTTGATCCATCTCTCCTCTCCCACTCTGTGTTTTTTCCCTCTGGACAGGACAACAGAACTTAGATCTCTAAGCTGCTTAGGGCAGCAATTCTAAACCTCTGCGTCTCAAATGTGTTGAGTCATAGAACAAAAAGAGAGGACAGGGTAGAGTTACAGTGACCTTGCTGGGAATTCAAAATTAAGACCATATGCACAGTATGCACGAATCTCAAAAATCATAACACTGAGGCATGCAGCCAGACACACACAAAGATGTACATACATAAATTAGTCAGTGCTGTTAGAAGTTGGGATAGTGGTTGTTTAGAGGCAGAGTGAGTTGAAAGGAACGTACGGAGGGGGGTCACTGGGGTGCTTGTAATACTCTGTTTCTTGATCTGCGGGTTCATTTTGTGAACATTTATCTGTACTCTTATGTTCTGTGTGCTTTTCTGTATTATACAATACACAATACAGAATGTAATGTTAAAATATTCATACCACAATGGGAAATCATTTTATTCCCAGGAGAATAGGAAAAAAAGTTTAAAGTCTCACAATGCAAATTTTTATCAAGAATGTGCAAAAATGAGAACTCATTGTTTTTAGAAGTGTAAAGTGGCAAAAGATCTTTGGAAAACAATTTAGCATTATGTTGTAAAGCTGGACATGTGCATGTCTTACAACTCGGTAATTCCATTCCTAAGCCAGAGAAATTCTTGCTTATCTGTATCAAAAAGCATGTAGAAAACTATGCATAGAAGCATTGTTCATGAATAAAAACATAAAGAAAAGAGAAAAAGAAACGGTTGGAATGATCCACTATCAGGGAAATGAATAAATAAATGGCAGCATATTCACACTACACGGCAGTGAAAATAAAAGAATACAAGTACTCATGTCAACAGAGATGATTTTAGAAACAAAATGGTAAATGAAAAATTGTCTCAAGAGATTATATGCAATCCAATGTTCATAAAACTAGCAAAATAATATATACAGATGTGATAAAGCCATAAAAGAGAGCAAAAGCACAGTAAACACACAATCTAGGAGAGCCATTTCCTCTGGGATGAAGGAGGGAGATGCAATTGAGGAGGGGCATCAGGAAGCTTCATTGGCGTTGTCCCAGGTCAGGGAGTGGGTTACTGTTGTGCTGTGTAACTTGCATATTACCTATGTTGCATTATCTATATTCATGTGGATGTACAGATATTAACCAGCCAAACATTTATCGGCGAGTTCCTATTCAGTATGAGCGCATGATCTTACCTGATCTCCTTTATAAACCCTCGTTGAAGGAAAAACTGATAATAATAACAAAGGCTTTTTTTCTAAAGCACCAAGCGGAAGAAGAAGAACCATTAGCTAACAGGGCTGTCTACCCGCTTCTGAGAGACAGAAAGTGTCTGGAGGGGGCTGCTGAGGGAGCTCGGCAGAGGAAGCCGTAGTCAGAATGCGCGGAGGAAGGCTCGAGGCTGGGGAGGGACGGAGCCCACAGGGAGCTTAGCCCCAGGCAACGTGGAATGTGACCGAGGCGGGGGGCCAGAAGTGGAGGGCGAGGCAGGCAGGTTCTTTGAACATCTGTATCTAAAAGTCTGATCCACTCCACGCCCCTCCCCCGACCGGATGGAAAAGTCACACCCTCTTGGTGAACGCAGCTTCTTTCACGGGGAGCTAGGACCTCCATCTCCAGAGTCTCTCTGAGGTTCTGCAGCCGGACACCTTTAGGCTTTCTTTTCCCAGTGAAAGGCCTCAGTTAAATCTGTTATCGTTTGCCAATCTACTGTCCAGCTTTCAGAATGCTGCTGCTAGTTTCTCCTCTTAGCCCCTGTGGTCTTGCCCTTTTATTTAAATTCCTTTATCTTGATAGAGGGGTGGGAGCAAGATGGCGCGGGGAGCTCTGGCAAACTTGAACATTCAGTCACCTGGTGACCAAAGCCCCTAACTTTTACAGCAGGAAAAATAAGAAATATTCTTCAATCAAATTAAGTTGGGGAGATAAAATGTATATGTGCACGTTTAGTGCGTTGTTAAAAAATGGAACAGAACTGAAAATATTAAGGTATATCATATAACAATAGTAAGTACTGTTTCCCAAAATGTGTGTGTTATTTAAATATGGTTCTTATTGTGGGTTGTGATTTTTTTTTTTTTTTAAAGTGTGAAAAACGCTCTTTTAAACATAGCTCCCAAAGGCCAGAATGGGGCTTCCAGGTGCAGAGAGGCTGACAGTTTTCTGGATCGGGGGGGCTGGGAAACAGCCAGATACACACTAGTTCTAAATCAACTGCTAGGTGCTGGCCTGGGATTAGCCCTGTGGGAGGAGAACTGGGTGGTCAGGGATGAGGTTCAAGGTAACTTCTTATAGTATATACTTTGGTAAAAATATCACTATTCATAAATAAATAACTAAACACATATCTACAAAAGGGCAAACAAAAATTTTTAAAGTTTATTGATGTCCTACCAGTGTGGCAGGCATTGCCTTAGGATTTTACTGAGAGAGCTAACAAAGTGCCACAAGAAAGAAAATGCATCATTAAAAGTCTAAGGTTGGGATGGTGAAAAAGCAGTACTATGGGATGATCGTAGTATGTTCTAGTGATACTAAAAACCAGAGGGATGTTATGTATGTATGTATGTATTTTAATTTATTTTATTTCATTGAGGCAGGTTGAAGTGAGAATCAAATGCAGTCATTCAGGGGAAAGTACTTTGAAAATGAGGAAAAGCAATATACAGTTTTAATATAAGGGAAAACCTCAGAGGTCTGTGGTCCCTTAGGGTTTAGGGAAAATTAGGACTTTTCTATCACAGAATGAGTCAGAGGGGACATTTACAAGGTTATATTTATTTTCATATTTTGGGATGAGTTTCTAAACAGCCTCAAAGGTTGGAATATTTTACAAACATCAGAAATGCTGAAAAGTCAACACAGCAAGCCACGGAGCTTGTCACTAACAAAGCTCTCTGTTTTTCATGTCTTCTGTACAATGTTAGTTTACTCATTGTCCTTCTCTCTGAGTGACCTCAGACAAATGATACTTTCTTACCTTGCTTTCCTCATTTTTGATTATAGATATACAGACATAGAATTATAGACGTTGAACAAGATGTGGAAAATTCCTTCCAGTGCTAACTGTCTGTGTGATACATCCACCAGCATAGGGACCTGGGCCCATTTTCCCCTTGAACTCAGTAATTGGGTCCTTTCCATGAACATCCTCAGGTCAATTTAACCGTGACAGCTGCCCTGAGATGTGATCCTTCCCACGGCTCCCAGATCAAAAGAGAACAATTTCTACAGGAAAGTATTTCTGGACACTTCCAGAGAGCAGTCATTGGCAATGTTCAAATAACATGAGAAAAGCCAATCCACATATCGCTATATTTTACTTGCTGATTTTAGAAGAACGAAAATCTGTGCCTGCAGTGGAAGAGGGGCTCCCATGAGCACATAAGATCCTTAGCTCCACCACGTACTGTACTTCTAAGTGCCGAGGTCAGGAAGGGAGTGTTCGCATTGGTTTCTGACAGACTATAAGGGCTACATGAGACTGTTCTTGACCTCACTAAAAAAAGGGGGGGAAAATCTATCAATAAATGGGAAAAGAAACTGAATTATAAAAATATCGAAGAAAATATTGGAATTTCTAAAAAATGATTGGGGATAGTGAAGGTTCTTCTAAGCAACAAACAACCCCAACATTTTAAAAGAAAATATCAGATTTGACCCTATGAAAAACTCTGTACAAAAAATAAGAAAAGTGTGTTTAAGTATATGCAAAATTAAAATACACTTTAAATATTTTGTGATTTTAGTTGCCATGTATACCTCAATAAAGCTGAAAAAATTAAAAGACCAGCAACTGATAGGGAGAAATGTTGCCAGTGTATTAATAAATACACATTTAATACCTAGACAATATGAGTCTATGAGTAAGAAAGTATACAAACTAACAGAGAATAGGAAAAAGATACAAAGAAATGATGCAAAAATAGAAAAAGAAATAGCCAATAGCATCTGAAAAGATATTCAGCTTGATAAAATCATGTGAAGATTATGTATTATTGGTCATCATAGGAGCAAAATTAAAAAATAGATATCAAGTATTGGCATATGGGGAAATAGGCATTCAGATATAATTGGTATGCTTTAAATTGCTACTGCCTACTTGGTGGGTAATTAGTGGTTTCAATTAAAATTTGCAGTTGCCTTCTTGGACCCAGCAGTTCTACTCCCAAGTATCTATTCCAAAGAACAATTCATACACATACACAATGTTTTGCAAGTATGTTTATTTCCGCATTCTCTGAAATAACAAGTATGTAATCTAAAAATAATATATAAGATATGTTAAATAAGTAAATAAATATATAATAAAATATATTTACTGTTAAAATTTTATATTTTATATAATATAAAGTTATCTATATAAGTATACAAATAAATTTATATAAATGTATATAGTTATATATAAAATTACATATATTTGAATAAATTATGGTATATCTATATTTGGATATGCACAATAATTAAAAGGAATGAGGAAAATTAATATACTACATGGAAAGAGCTCCCAGGTGGGCTAGGACTCTTGCAAAAAGCAAGTTACATTAGAATGAGAGGGGAGGTAGAGGGAACATTAACTGTGTAGGTAACTTGTAATAACGAATATGTACACGGAAGTATTGGTATGTTATTTATACATAATTGTTAAATTTGAGGAAGACACTAAACAATGCAGGGAAGGAAAGAAAAGGGAAAAGATGGGAAGGGAGGGAAGGGAGAGGAAAGGAAGGAATGGGAAGTAAAACTTCTACATTCATCAGGCACTGAACTGTCAGGTTAAGAAGCATCTGGGCTCCTTAATAATGATTTATTCTAGAGGAGTCTCATTGCCTTCACCTAAATTTCTTTTGCCAAGAGAAGTAGAGCAGAGTGATTCATAACCCAGTCTCTAGAACCAGGCTATTGGATTAAAGTGTACTCTACCTTACCAGATATATGATCTTGGTCCAGTTACTAGACCTCTCTGTACTTCAGTGTTCTCATGTGAAAGGGGGAGAAAATATTAACACCTACCACACGAAGTTCCTGTAAAGATTAAATGCATAAATCCTTGGAACAACATTGACACATGGCAGACACCCGATAAATGTTAGTTCTAACTATCAGTACCAATGGGCATCCCCTGTCTTTTCTGGCTGAGAGTAACATGAAAGAGCACTGCTCGTTTTCCTTGCTTAGAATACAAGGAGAGAAGTCTGTGTTGGAAGCCAACCCAGGTGTGAGTAGATCCAGGTGGACAGCACGGCCCCTGGCATCATACAGCCTACAGACCTAGTAGGTTAGGTTCTAAGCCAAAAAACGATCAATGCCTACTTTGCACTGTTGTAAGAGTTATAAATATTATTTGCATATGCTTAATAGTGCCTGTTAGTAAATGGTAGCTGTTATTATCATGGTCTGAGTCTATCTAAGATGGCTTGTTTTAAAGTTTGGAAAATAATTCAATTTCATTAGTAGCACTGTTTGCAAAGAAGTCTCATGACCAAAACATAAGTCTAAACGTTGGACTATGAACCCAGAGTTCTTTCTAATTTTGGCTCTGTTGCCGAATTCTGTAGTGCCCTTTAAGAAGTCATTTAATCAAATGAAATATTCATTAATAATGATAAAGTCTATAGCCAGAGCACATCTACTTGCAGAATCACTCTCTGTGATTATGCATGAACTTCATTTAAAATTCTTAAACTTCTGTTTGTATGTGTTCTGTGAAATCATTAAGCTGCAAACTTGCACGGGATTGTCACCTATGAATTTTGATTTACTCTAGTTACTCAGAAAGCTCCATGCCTATGTCCTAGCATCCTTGGGCAGCCCGCATGTTTCCTAGTCCCACTTGTTTGAACTCCTTTACCAGTGATTTCAGAGAGGTTGGGCAGGGTGGTTCTTACTGCACTATAGTGATTCCTTCCCTGGTATTCCATAGTTACTTGTCGTATATTAACTCCAGTTGATTCCTCTTGCAAGTGACTATAGTGACACACCCACACCATCCTTCCAACAGGAAATGTCTCTATCCAGTGTGAACCAGAGCATTTTATCTCTAACCACTTAGGGTATATATGGTTTTCTACCCCACACTATAATGACATATCTTCCCTTTTAGATTATAAATGCCTTGAGGGATCAAAATGTATTTGTATAGCCTCATAAGCCTAATAAAATACCTTATGATAAATTATGATAGAAAAATGAGAAGAAAGTCTATCCTGAGATTCGTTATATCTAGGATAATTTAAAAATTCAGGACCATGATTTTCTAATGGTTAAAAAATACCAATATAATTATTTATTACACTAGTGGCTTATTTTTTATCCTGATATTACACTCTTCATCATAAGACGTAACATTTTATTTCGAAGAAATAAGTTCATAAGATTTAACATTTTGTTTCAATTTATTGGATTGGAGAAAAATCAAAAAAGGTTAACTCCTTTATAAAGATGTCTTGAAAATTTAATGATAAGTCTTCTATGGTATAGAGTATTATGTACATGTACAATATAAATATAGGACTGGCCCTGAGGAATATTTTTAAACTCCTTATAGTCTTAGTCTTTTTATAAAAGCAACTTTCTTTGAACACTTACTGTGTATTATCTTATTCAGTCTTCACAAAAACTAACCCTAGAAATAGATTATTCATGCATCTGTCATTCATTCAGTAAATATTTATTGGGACCCTGCCAGGTATCAGATACGGTTCTGAGTACATTAGGATAAAACATTTGAGGGGTGGAGAGAAGGAAGGTACCCATCCTCGTGGAGCTTATGAAAGGAAGAAAGAGAGAGAGAACAAATAAACATCTAATAGGATATCATGTAGCAATAAATGTTATCCCCTCCCTCCCCAAAAACCCAAATCTGCATAAGGAAAAGGATTGGGGAGGTTGGGGGTGGCGGGGGGAATAGTTAACTCATATAAGATGTCCTGAAAGGCCTCTTTGAAGAGGTAGCATTTGAACATTTGAGACCCGAATGAAAGTAGGGAACAAATCATGTAGATACCATAAGAAAGAACATTCTAGGCAGAGGAGATCACAAGTGCCAATGTCCTGAGGTGAGAGCATATTAGCATAAAGTGAGGGTGGAATGGTAGACAGAGGCGACACCCTGCAGGGCCTCTTGGGTCACAGCAAGAATCTTGAGGATTTTTGCTAAAAGTAATAAGAAATAATTGAAGGGTTCTGAGCAAGGGAATGACATCACCTTAATGACTTCTATACTAAACACATTAGTTACAGGTTGAGAATAGAATGGTGACTGGGACAAGAGTGAAAGCAGCATCTTGTTTTGTTTTTTAACATTTAGATATTGGACTTTATTGAGTGCTTATTCTGCATCTATTGAAATGATCCATATGGGTTTTCTCCTTTAATTAATATAGAAAATTACATTAAAATACATACTAATGTTTACCATCCGAACATAACATGAATAAACCATTCCTGTTCATAATGAATTCTTAGCGCATTACTCAATTCAACTTCCTTCTAATTTATCCAGGATATTTTCTGTGTTTATACGTGAAGTCGGCCTGTAATAATCTTTACTTACACAGTACTCACCCGATTTTGTTTCAAGGTTACACCAGCCTCATAAATTGGGTAGTTTCTCCTCGTCTACCATTTCTAGAATGGTTTTCATAAATAAATTATATCCATTGGAGATTTGGCAAAACTAGCTTATAAAGCTGTCTGAAATATGGGTTGGAGTAAGATATCTATACTAATGCATTTATTTAATGGTTATCAGTCTACTCAGAGTTTTTGATCCTCTTCAGTCCATTTTGATAATTTGTTTTTTTCTAGATAATTAAAAATTTTCTCTCACTTTTCAAATTTATTTCCATGACGTTTTTAAAAGATTTAATCTATTTTTTAATAAATTTATTTATTTTAATTTTAATTTATTTTTTGTTATGAATAATTTCAAAATTATTAGTGGCTCATAGCCAAAGCTTCAGATTTGCATTTCTTTCATTAAACCCAGGAAAGGAGAAAAGTTTTTGGATGAAAGGGAAATGAAAACCAAACAGTCAAATAAATATACTGGACAATTTCCTAGCTATCATCTCCAGTAGGAAACACCAAATTATTTTTCTGCTAATAATTTTGAAAGTGGGGTGAGTAAAAATAAAATGACCAAAAATTAATTCTTTCAAAGCATTTTAGGAATACAGAGAAGTTTGCCCATTCTTTTTGGTGTCTTTAATACCAGGCAAAGTAGCTTAGGCTGTATCCTCAGGCAATATGAATTAGTGAAAGATTACTGAATAGGGATGTGACATAATGTGGGCTATATTCATCTGTAAAATGTAGGACTGATCTGAATATGGAGAAGTAAAAGGCAAGCAGACCAGTTAGGAAACACTGAATTAATATAGTTGAGAAATAGCAGGGTCAGATTTAGGGAGAGGATTGCAAAAGGGAAAAAGAAAATTAGTAAGCTCTTTTCTTTATTCCAAGCAGTGCAGTACCTATTATACATGTATAACTGACTTTAGCAGTTACTGCTTGGAAGAAGGAGCTAATCCAATGGGCTAGTTAGTAGTAGTATTCTCTTTTTACAGGTTAGGAATCTGAGGCCCAAAGAGGTTAAATGACTTACCCAGTGTCACCAGCTCAGAGAGTAGAGCCCTGATGGAAGTAGAACAGAGTCTTGGGAACTGATTGGATGCCAGGCTGAAAAGGAAAGATGAGTAAAAGATGAAGCCCAGGTTGTCAGCCTGATTCATTTTGGTGGTAAAGTTAACAAAAGTGGGCAAGTCAGGAGGAGGAACTGGTTTGGGTGGCTGATGGGGAATTCAGTGTTGGACTTGATAAGTTTATCAAGTGGAATATATTGATGGATGAGTCAATTAGTGTGTTAAAAATAGAAATCTGAACCTTAGCAGAATGGTCAGGGCTGCAGATAGAAATTTGGAAACTCTCAACTTAAAGCTAAACAGTAAGAGCAAATGAAATACAGAACATAGATTCCAAGAAAAAATTATTATTATCCCATTGAGGTGATAGGGAAAAAAAGGTCAGTGTAAGCATAAATAATTGCTCTTTGCTTGGAAAAAAAAAAAAGTAAGACATTTTCTTTCTACTATCTCTTCCTAAAATAAGCCAATAATTGAACCTCAGACAATCATCATCATACAGCAGAGAGAGTTAGTTGCTGTTTCCTAAAGGCTGTATATGTGACAATCTATTTCCTATGGGCTGCATTCCTCAACCTAAGTCTGATTTCCTTGTTAGAAGCATAAGGAAATGTTTCCTTCATTCAGCTCCATTACTCTTGCTTCAAAGTCTCCCCTTTAGCCAAGCTTGTTTTAGCTGGGACTGACTGTAGACAGAGGGAAATCTGTCCCCAGATCTCTTCCAGCTTCCGTGGTTCTTTTTTATGCTTCCAGAAAAACCTGTGGATGTTTAAGAAGCAAAAGACAGTATTACCTTTAACTTACTGTTTATTTACTTAGATTTCTCCACGTGTCAGGGGGTGTGCTGTTAAAAATCAGCTCAGCAAAGCTTTTGCTGAGAATTTGGGTGACAGCTGCTACGTATGGGACAGGAGGGAGGTGCAGTCAGCCCTACCACAGCCTTATCCAGATGCCGTTCAGTCAGAGAGGTCAGCACCGTCTCAGAGCAGGCAAGACATCAGAGCAGCCCCAGTTTGGCTTTAGTGTTTTGGCCCATTTGGGGCCATCATCTTTTGTCTTGGATTCTGTAGTTTCCTTCTTCCCGGAAATTTCTATAAAAATCCTGATATGTGGTAAAATAGGGTTATTGCTTTGCTTAAGTAGTCCAAAAAAATCAGATCCTAGTTATCCATCACTTCCTTTTGCTTTTTCTTCTACTTGCTTGCCATCTAATAAAATATAACTTGGAAGGAATTAACTGGTAAAACAAATATTTTGTTAGCAATAGTGGCAAAACAGAATTACTTATAGTCAGTAACTTCTAAAAGTATTGATGATTCTTAAAGACAAGTCAACAAAGGTAGCCTTAGGGAATGTAGCTCCAGCAATATGCTATTCAAAAACAGTGCTGCCCCATAGCAATTTTCATCAACTGAGGAATAAGATAATAGTATGCAACTAGTATTGTGACACTATATGCTGTATACACTCGTAGAACAATGTAATTCTATATCTAAAAGGCAGCATAGGGGAAGACCTTACACAAGTAAGAGGCAACGTGCTCCAGCAGAATGAGTGAGCTGTAGGATGAAACAGATAGAGGTGAGGCTAGCTCTGGCATTTACTATGGGCATTTACGGTGTAAGTTATTTAAATTATCTACAATAATGCCCTCACATTGTTGTGAATGTCAAATGCTGAAATACATTTAAATGCCTGGCAGTTTCTTTCAGCACATAATTATTGATCATCTACTAATCTCACCATGCTGGATGGGGGGAAAAGGAGAGGGAAATAGAGGGAAATGAGAAACACATGGTCTCTATCCTCGAAGACAAACATTAAACAAGTAATTTAAAGAGTCATGCATAGGGCTTCCCCGGTGGTGCAGTGCTTGAGAGTCCGCCTGCCGATGCAGGGGACATGGGTTCATGCCCCAGTCCAGGAGGATCCCACATGCCACAGAGCGGCTGGGCCCGTGAGCCATGGCTGCTGATCCTGAGCATCTGGAGCCTGTGCTCCGCAAGTGGCCACGTACCACAAAAAAAAAAAAAAGAGTCATGCATATAACAAAACAGGTATAGGATGCTGTACAGTAGGGGCTTAACACATAGTAGCTATCATCAGCTGATAGAATTATCACGAGTTGTTTTATGAATTATTTTAACTCAAAAATCTTTGCAAATCATTACTATGCCAGAAAATAGGGAAAATCATTTCTATTTTAAGAGAAAAACAAGCTGTTAAGTGTTAAAGTGAGACTTTAGTCTGTATTTATGAACTGAAATGAATTGGTTGGAGTACCAAGTTTAGAATACTTGTGTGATAGGCTGTTAAATCTAAATTGCCAATTTAAAATTCCTTCAACCCCCGGCCCTCTTATCTGTTGGCATTTAGCCTCATCCTTAATTAAGAACACAGTCTTTGGAGTCAGACATACTTGGTTTTCAATGTTCGTTCTGACTCTACTAGCTATATATCCTTGGGCAAATTTTAACTCTAAACTTTCCTTCTTTGTAAGTTGAGAATAATAACAAATCTTTTCTCCAAGTTGTCAAGGAAAAGCATTTAGCAGTAAGTGCTTAACAAATGCTGGCTTTCACTGTTTGTTACCCCATAGTAGGCACTACGCAAGAGTGAACAAGTCTGTCCTCAAGAGTTTGTAGTACAGTAGAAGAGATGGGTATTTAAATAGGGAATTGTGAAACAGTTAATTGCTACAGTGGGAAGAGCACACAGTGCTGTGTTGGGGATGCATCGTAATGCCCTGGGCTAGCATGGAGAGATGAATAAGAAATCTCTGCCTTGGTGAGTTATGCTAAGCAAGGAGGAGAAGCAAGACATGTACCTAAAAACTACACTAGAAGGCATAAGTGTATAAGGTGGTAAGTACCTTAAGGAAAACCAATGTGTTGTAGAGGTTTCTTGTGATGGAAGATATCTCACCTTATACATATAGTTTGTGAGCCAACACATGCTTTTAAGGAACGGTGTTTATGAACCTCAAAACTAATGGAAATTTTATTGACACAAACCCTTCACTGTGCACAGTATACAGAGTTCTCAGCATCTAATAAGAGACAGGTAGTCCCTATTATGCACTTATTGTCCAGTTGTTGTGCCCATGAATATAAAACTCCATAGGAAAGATACTTGAGGCTAGCATCTAATGATTAGATCCTGATTTTCAGTATTCTCTTTTGAGAAACTGAAATGGCAGGAAGATTTCAGTCACAGCAAATTAATTGCCGTATTATAATGACATATTCACTTTTTATCCAGCTTAACATTAAGAAACAAATCCTGGCATGGGGCTTCCAACCTTAAAGTCTCCTGAAATATTCAAAATATCTTGAACAATGCAATTTTCTGAGCTATTGTTCTCACCATTGCAGCTGTGCACATCGAGTAGAAATAAATCACTCAGGGTGTCAGGATTGGCACAGCATTTGTTAAGGCAAAAACATTCAATGCTCATAGGTCCATTATGTATTAAAATATTGATTTTTTCCATAGAAGAGGAATGACCTTAAAATTCATGTTTCACTTAAAAAGAAATAAAAATACCTAACTGGAGGCCTTATATATATTTGAAATTTAATCCTTCAAGTTTATGTATTATGGTTCACATAGGCAATATGTAAGTTTTATTATATTGCACACTTTTTAAGAGACAGCTGCAGCACAACTAAAGAACATCAAAAGTATAAGATGAATATGTGTTTTTGGTGATTTTTACTTGAGCTGGTTACATTTAAGAAGCCAGCTGTCTGTTTCCTGACCATAATTCTAGTTTTTCACAGCCGACTGAGCAGATAGGACATTTCCACCTCAAACCAAATATTTATGGCAACTTATTAATAGTTTTAATAAGTTCAGGAAAACAAAAAGTAGAAACATTTGACTTAAAAGATGCTCCTAAATACTGGTTGTTACGGGCTGCACTGTCTTCCTCCTCCCCCCACCCCACAAATCCATACATTGAAGCCCTGACCCCCAGTGCCTCAGAATGGAAGTTAAGGACTGTAATTCAGTTGGAGTTAAGGACTGTAAAGAGGTGATTTCATTAGAATGCGGTCCTTAGGGTGGGCCCTAATCCGGTATTACTGATGTCTTTGTAAGAAGAAGAAATTTGGACATAGACACATACAAAAGACCATGTGAGGACACAGCAAGAAGGCAGTCATCTGCAAGCCAGGGAGAGAGGTCTCATAAGAAACCAAGCTGCTGATATCGCAAACTCGGATTTCTGGACTCCAGAACTGTGAGAAAATTAATTGGTTGTGTAAGCCACTCAGTCTGTAGTATTTTATTGTGGCAGCCCCAGCAAACTGATATAGCTGTGGATTTCAGTCATATGATTCCCACCCTACACATCCCCTTAATATGAATAATTGACTGCCGCCTGGATTCTTTTTTAAAAAGACACCTGGACAAGAGTAGTTATGGTTTTGGAGACGCTGGTGTTATGACTTGTTGATCGGGCCAGAAATGGGGCTCATGTTACTGAAGGGTCAAGCTGAGCAATACTCCTCCCCTTTGAATGGAGTCAGAAGAGGCTCCTGGGACAAGGTCATGACCCCTGTCTGTAACTGAGGCGACAAATAGTCAAGATACTTTTTGATATAAAAATAATAGGTTACCTCTGTCTAGACCGAGACCTATGCTAATTTCCAGTTGCCCTTTGTGCAATAAATTTTGGGATTAAATCAGCATACATGTTTCTCATAAATCCTGACCTGCATGACCTACCCACACCCACCTCATCCCTGGAATTCTAGGCCTCTCCAAACATCTTTCCCTTCTCTGAATGAGGAATAAGAAGTGTGTGTTCATCTGAGACCTCATAAATCATGATAGCCTTTTCTTTACACCTAATGTGGTCTCACACTATTAGAATGATATTTCATGGCTCTTGATGACCGAGAACAAGGTCATTATAAGGATTCCAACAGCTCTGTAGTCTGTGAAGACCCCAATGCTATTTCACTACAGGTTCAGTTTCTGTCTTTTGTGCAAGAACTGTTTGGACTGAATAGTGAGATTGAGCCATTCCCTAAAACAAAACCTGTTCCAAAGAAGCTCCACCATGGTATTTTATGCATTTCAAAACTATTTATTATTTGTCTCTCCATGAGGACAAATATTCTGGGATTTCTCCACTTAAATTCCAAGAATTTCTGGATTTTATTGTGAGCTTTTGGAGGCTTTCCCTGACTTGGGAATTTTTTCTACTCTTATTGTTTGTGCTTACATTCTTGCAAGAACAAGTATAAAAACTCAGTAATCCCAGCCGTCTATATCTTTGAAAATGGAACCTCAGGTTTAGGCTTCCACCTGGCTAGATGTTTAGACATTTTAGAGGTTTTGCTACTCCTGCTGCTAGGTTATTGCCAAGATATTGTTGCATTTGCTTTGAGTGAGCGTTTCATGCAAGGGGCCGTCAGGTGCTGGAAAGGAGAGAGAGCTACAAGTTCACTGAACAAGCAGGCACAGTTTGATGCCTGTTTTGTGCTTGCTGGCTAATAAGTCACAGTTGGCACAGTGGAATTCTGTCTGAGACTTTATTTCTTTGTAACATATCGCCTGGTAAAGAGGTAATTGGGCGGGGAAGATCTATAGCTCTCATCTCCTTCCAACCATTGAAGGGCACTGGGGCAGGGGTTGGGGGTGGGTGTGGAGGGAGGGAGAGAGAGGGAGAGAGGGAAGGAAAAAAGGGAAGGAGGGAAAAATATGGGATGGTTAAACCATTAAGTTTCCCTGTAACAGTCAAAATCCCTAGCAAACTCAAATAAGTCCGGGAGCATGCATCCTGTACTGGAGAGTTGGGAAAATACTAGGAGACTGCATTTCCTTCCACAGCTTATGAGGGAGCAGAGGAAAGCAGGATGGGAAGCCTCAGGGAACCGTAAACTAGAGATTCATTGAGCCTTTTTCCAGGGCCTGTCACAGACAGGAATGAGGAAGAGAAGAGACACGCCCTGGGCTCACACGCGCCCTTAAGGACTCAAGTTAGTGGGGTGCCATTGTCCTGCTGTCCTCTTTTTCCCCACCTGTCCTGTCCATCAACTCCCGCTCTTTACCATTAAAACCTTGCCTTATATTCTTGAACGTTTTAGTTGGACAAATCTATTTTTACTCCTTCTTATTCAACACCCTCAGTTTCCTGAACTAATATTAAATTATTCTTATCACTGTTATATTCACAATATTCTGGGATTTTAGCACTTTCTTCCCATAAATGTGCAAGTTGATATGTGCATTATGATTTATTTCTGCATTTTTGTGTTTCCTGCCTGCCAACAGTATAAATATGTTCTGTAAACAGTGCGGCTTAAAAAGTAACTCTTGCTTGGCTCTTCAGGGAGGCTTTTCTTGTACTGCATAGTTTTTATCCAGTCACTCCCAGAATAAGAACAACAACACACAACTCTGTACTGGGAATACCCACGAAGTGATGGACTGCGGGATCTGCCCTAGGGGTGACCAGGGCCATATTTAGACCTAAATCAAAGAGGAGCCTGAGATCTGTTAGGAACAGACACATTTGCTTTCTATTTAGAATCAAAAGTGGAAACTTACCATTCTTTGGTTGCATTACAAGAAAACCAGTAAAACACGGTTTTTATGGTTTTCACACTCTCTGGAATGCATGGAATATGAGACCCTAGCAGACCCTTTTGAAAAGCAGAACCATGAGATGATTTTTATACCCTTCACACTCCCTGGTGTATTTTAATCCCTCTGACTTCTCCTTAAACAATTACAAGTATCTGTTGGGGCAGATCCAGTGAGCAAAAAGAATATAAGATCTTGAAATTTACCATTTGCCCATCAATTTCTTTTCTGGGTTGAGTTTACTGACACTGACCTCTAAGAAAAATTTTAGAAGAAAGTAACCAGCTTGAATCTTTTTTCACATAAATTTCTGCAACTGTAGCTGAGTTTTATATTTTAGTTTTTGTTTTTCGCTTAGTCATACATGCATAAACAGAGCTCAGCTGTTATGCTGGTAAAGGGCATAAAAATTACATACCTACTGAGAAGTGAACTTTAAAATAGAGAAACAAAATGTCTTGGAAAAAGTGTTAAATATAACAGAACAATTTCACATTTGAATTCGAACACACGATTTTTAGTTATTGTCAGTAAGTGGTGAGAATCCTTACCATTGTTCATTTAACTAAGCCCAATATCCAGAGACTTACATTTGTATTTCAAAGGGAGATTATATCACAAATGAGATTACTGTACTACAATATAGCAGGTTTTATATACACACATATACACATGCACACATAAAACAGGAACAAAAACCCTTTCACCTATGTAAAAGGTAACTAATTATTACCTCAGGGTGCTATGAAGGTGCTATTTAATTTTCTATTACATCTTGAATCAGTAATTTACAGTTTTCAAGTAATTTGTTTATTTCATCTAAATGATCAAATTTGTTGGCAAAAAAGCTATTCATAATTTTTCTTTACTATTCTTTTCATATCAGTTAGACCTGTAGTGAGTACCATTCTTTCATGCTTGTTACTGGTAATTTGTGTCTTTCTTTTTTCTTGATCAGTTGAGTTGGGAGTTTAGCAATTTTGTTGCTCATTCAGAGAACCTATTTTTTACAGTGCTAATTTCTCTACTGCTTGTCAGTTGTCTGTTCCAATTATTTGTACTCATATCTTTACGATTACTTTCCTTTTCTTACCCTAGATTTAATTTACTCTCTTTTTCCAGATTCTTAAGGTGAAAGCATTGATAATTTATTTTAAAACTTTCTTCTTTTCTAGAATAAGCATTTAAAGTTATAAAGTTTCTTCTAAACATTGTTTAAGCTGCATCATACAACTTTTAATATGAAGTATTTTCTTTACCATTCAGTTAAAAATATTTTCTGATTCCCCTTGTAATTTTTCTTTGACCCATGAGTTGTTTAGAAGTATATTATCTAGAGGAAATGCTTGGCATTTCCTCTAGATATCTTATTGTTATCGATTTCTAGTATAATTCCATTGTGGCCAGGGAATATACTCTGTATGATTTTATTAGTCTTTTTAAATTTATTGAGACTTATTTTATGACCCAATATATAGTCTATACTAAATAGTCTATCTGTCTTGGTTTATATCACATGTGTACTTGAAAAGAATGTGTATTCTGCCGTTGTTGGCTGTGGTCTTCTATAAATATCAATTCTGTCAAAGTAGTTGATAGTGTATTCAAAAATCCTATGCCTTTGCTGATTTTCTGTGAAATTGTTCTATCAATTATAAAAAAGAGTTTATTTAACCTCCAACTGTAGTGCGGATTTGTCTGTCTCCCTTCAATTCTGTCCATTTTTATTCCATGTATCTTGGTGCTCTGTTATTAGGTGCATACAAATTGATGATTTTCACATCTTACTGATGACCCCAATATGCCTTTCTAATCTTTTAATATTCTTTGTTTGGAGGTTTACTTTATCTAATATTAATATAATCATCAGCTTTCCTATGCTTACTACTTGCATGGCATATCTTTCTTTATCCACTCAATTTACTTTCAACTTACGTGTGTTTTGTATTAAGTGTATCTCTAGTAGACAGCATACAGTTGGATCTTTTGGATCTTACACTTTTTTTTTTTTAACATCTTTATTGGGGTAAAATTGCTTTGCAATGGTGTGTTAGTTTCTGCTTTATAACAAAGTGAATCAGTTATACATATACATATGTTCCCATATCTCTTCCCTCTTGCGTCTCCCTCCCTCCCACCCTCTCTATGGATCTTACACTTTTAATTAGTACTCAATAAGTTTCTTTTTCCTTTTATCATTATTTTGGCTTCATTCGTATTTCCTTAGTCTTTCTTGGTCCCTCAACTCTCTACACTAAAGACCCTAATATTTAAAGTCAGTATGCCCTCCTTAGTTATAGCACAATATTCAGCTGAGAACAGAGATTCTCATAATTCAGAAACCTGTTCTGGGTGCTAAGTGAGAACCTGCGACCTCTCATCTTCAAATATAGCCAGAGTTGTTTTTCCCTAAATGTTCTTCCTTTCCTTCCCTTATTGACACACATTTAACACTTTTCAGTCCATTCGCATTCTCTTGGAACATTCTTGTCACTTGGATGTTCCCTTTTCAAAAAGACCTTTGTGCTCTCTGCATCCATGAAAATTACAGTGTCTCTCTCTCTCTCTGAAATAAAACCAGTACCAAAGGAACTTGTTATTGATGCTGAAATTCATCTGGACAGTTGATTAATTTCCTTACTCTGTTCACTCTTTTTAGGCAATTCTATCCATGACTAAATAAAGTGTCTCCTTGATCCTATTCACATATTCAGAAAGTATTTAGTGGGTGACTGCTGTGTGTTAGGCACTGTTCTCAGCACTAGGAATATAGAAATGAATGAGACAGAAGTCTCAATCTCAAATTTAGTTTCCAGTGATCAGGTACTAACATTATATAAGTCAACATAAAAATAAACAAGATAACAGAAATATAGATCAATGGAACAGGATAGAAAGCCCGGAGATAAACCCACACACATATGGTCACCTTATCTTTGACAAGAAGGCAAGAATAGACAATGGAGAAAGGACAGCCTCTTCAATAAGTGGTGCTGGGAAAACTGGACAGCTACATGTAAAAGAATGATATTAGAACACTCCCTAACACCATACACAAAAATAAACTCAAAATGGATTAAAGACCTAAATGTAAGGCCAGACACTATAAAACTCTTAGAGGAAAGCATAGGCAGAACACTATGACATAAATCACAGCAAGATCCTTTTTGACCCACCTCCTAGGGAAATGAAAATAAAAACAAAAATAAACAAATGGGACCTAATGAAACTTCAAAGCTTTTGCACAGCAAAGGAAACCATAAACAAGACCAAAAGGCAACCCTCAGAATGGGAGAAAATATTTGCAAATGAAGCATCTGACAAAGGATTAATCTCCAAAATTTATAAGCAGCTCATGCAGCTCAATAACAAAAAAACAAACAACCCAATCCAAAAATGCACAGAAGACCTAAACAGACATTTCTCCAAGGAAGATATACAGATTGCCAACAAACACATGAGAGAATGCTCAACATCACTAATCATTAGAGAAATGCAAATCAAAACTACAATGAGATATCACCTCACAACAGTCAGAATGGCCATCATGAAAAAATCTACAAACAATAAATGCTGGAGAGGGCGTGGAGAAAAGGAAACCCTCTTACACTGTTGGTGGGAATATAAATTGATACAGCCACTATGGAGAACAATATGGAGGTTCCTTAAAAAACTAAAAATAGAACTACCATATGACCCAGTAATCCCACTCCTGGGCATATACCCTGAGAAAACTATAATTCAAAACCAGACATGTAACCCAATGTTCACTGCAGCACTATTTACAATAGCCAGGTCATGGAAGCAACCTAAGTGTCCATCGACAGATGAGTGGATGAAGAAGATGTGGCACATATATACAATGGAATATTACTCAGCCATAAACAGGAATGAAATTGAGTTATTTGTAGTGAGGTGGATGGACCTAGAGTCTGTCATACAGAGTGAAGTAAGTCAGAAAGAGAAAAACAAATACCGTATGTTAACACTTATATATGGAATCTAAAAGAACTGTACTGATGAACCTAGTGACAGGGTAGGAATAAAGATGCAGATATAGAGAACGGGCCTGAGGACACAATGGGGGAAGGGGAAGCTGGGGTGAAGTGAGAGAGCAGCATTGACATATATACACTACCAAATGTAAAATGGACGGCTAGTGGGAAGCAGCCGCATAGCACAGGGAGATCAGCTCGGTGCTTTGTGACCACCTAGAGGGGTAGGATAGGGAGGGTGGGAGGGAGATGCAAGAGGGAGGAGATATGGGGATGTATGTATACATGTAGCTGATTCACTTTGTTGTACAGCAGAAACTAACACAACATTGTAAAGCAATTATACTCCAATAAAGATGTAAAAATAAAAAATGAGATAATTTCAAATAGGGATAAATGCCTAGAAAGTTGTTGGGTCTGATGAGAAAGGAAAGGATTAGAGAGGAAACAAAAATTTTAGAAAATTGCAGTGTTCCTATTCCTCTCCCAGACAAAGCTAGGGTGGAGGGTTGGAGATTATAGGATCCTAGAAAGATCTGGAGATCTAGGAGAATAAGAGGGCCATGCCCCTTTCCTGGGTAAGGCACAGGAAAGAATTTCCCCCAGGCCCTGAATGTTTTAGGAGCAAAAGAAATATTGATTTGTGATGTCCATGCAGCGAGTATGAGACATCCCCACAGAGTACTGAGTTCCCCCCAAGATGTTTCAGAAAAATGCAGAAATGCAGAGGGAGGCATGATTATGGTATAAATCATTGGCGGGCCAAAGAGACTTCATAATTGGGGCGTGAATCTTGACCTTGAGAGATCTCTTTTTCTGCTTTAGAATCTTAGTTTTAACCCCAACTGGTATGGTCTAGGAAATAGCTCCAATGTCCATTAAAAAAATTCACTCCTACGTTTGTTCATAGCATTGAAATAGAGTGGGAAAAGAGAACAAAACCACTGAAAAATTAAAAGTAACCCTACGGATAATTAAAAGCAAGAATTGCCCGGTTAAACTTAAGCTTACATAAAAGGGCATGTGAAATTTACCTTCAAAAAGCCAGCCTCCTGTATACTTTCCATGACTTCTACACAGAAAAATACTTGTTTTTGTTTTCAGTTCCCTTTAGATTTACACAAAGCTTTAAGTACCAGCCTTAACAGCCACCCTACACTCCCACCTAGATAATCAATGCTTATGGGCATTTGATTAACTCTGTGATATCCAAGAGGGGATAATTGCTTGTGATCTCACAGGTGAACTGAGTTCTTTGATGCTGAAGCCAAAATACCATTATTGGAGCAAGGCCCATGGCAGAAGACGGGGGAAGCACAGCGCCTGCACTCTGGAGGCACCAAACCACTTTTAGACACTCTCTCTCCTCACTTGATTCTCCAGACTTGGAAATTTAATTTTTGGGGGAGTCTGATGAAGTTTAAAAATTCTCAGAAAACCGATTTCAGAAAAATCATCAAATATATATTTATATGTTCCATAGCCTTAAATGTGTATGTGCATTTTTATTCACTGTCCTTCAGAAACAAGAAGGGCTTTTGGAAACGTATTTTGTCTTTTTTTTTTTTTTTTTTACGTGTAAGCTTATTATTTTTATGGCTAACAACTGCTTTTCTAAATGGCCACAGCTTTTATTACACATATTTCAAAATTGTAATTCTGGAAATACCCAAAGATATCAGTTTCTAAACATGCTTTTTTAAAAAAAAGTAAAAGGCTCCAAGACATGCTTTAAAAGACAAGTATGACCGGCTCATGACACTGGCCTCCTATAGGGGACTGGCAGCATATTGTGTCATTGTGAAAGTAGACGCCTGCCTGGAAGCTCAGGCTGTGGCAGAGTTCATGATCAGCCAATATAAATGAAATTTAGGCTGCACTGGGTCTTAGTTGCGGCACTCGGCATCTTCACTGCGGCATGCGGACTTCTTAGTTGTGGCATGCATGCAGGATCTAGTTCCCTGACCAGGGACTGAACCCAGGCCCCTTGCACTGGGAGCGCAGAGTCTTATCCACTGGACCACCAGGAAAGTCCCGCCACTGGGAATTTTGATAGGGGTTGCTTTGGGTAGTGGATTGCCTTGGGTAGTATGGTCATTTTAATAATATTAATTCTTCCAATTCATGAGCCTGATATAGCTTTCCATTTGTTTGTGTGGTCTTCAACTTTTTTCATCAATGTCTTATCATCTTTCACTTCCTTGGTTAGATTTGCTCCTAGGTATTTTATTCTTTTTGATACAGTTGTAAATGGGATTGTTTTCTCAGCTTCTGTTTATTATAGTTTGTTATTAGTGTACTGAAACACAACATAATTCTGTATATTAATTTTCTATCCTGCAACTTTACTGAATCCATTTTTTAGTTCTAATGGTTTTTTGGTGGTCTTTAAGATTTTCTACAAACAGTATCATACCAGCTGCCAACAGTGACAGTTTTACTTCTTCCTTTCCAATTTGGATACTTTTTAAATTTGTGTCTTTTAAAAGAAACTGTACATGACAAATATAATGTGAATATTGATCTGTGAGTTATTTTTTCCACAGAAGAGGTTTATATCTATATCTATATATCTGTATAAAAATAGATAATTTCTCTTAACTGTTATATATAGAACTGTTATATATAGAATTTTGTTTAGAAACACTAGCCATGTATCTATTCACTTCTAATGAGCATTTAGGTTGTTTTCTTTTTTTTCCTTCTATTTTGCTGTTATAAACACCACTGCAATTAATAGCATTCTACAGTTTCCTTGAGCATAAATGCAAAAACCATTCCAGAATATATGCCTATACTTAGCATTACACTTCAGTGTTTTATGAGATATTGCCAAATTGCTCTCCAAAATGGTTGTTCCAGTTTACATTTCCACAGCCACATATAGTGTTCCTATTTCCTTGCATCCTTGTCAACAAATTAATGTTCTTGGCAATTTGATGACTAGAAATGATATCTTCTTGTTGCTTGAATTTATATTTTTCAAAAAGCTGAGCATTTTTTCATACCATTTCGGTTTCCTCTTATGATTATTACCTGTTCATATCCTTTTTCCATTTTCAGAGAGGTTATTTTTCTTTTTCAAATAGATTTTTGGTGGTTTACAAAAATATTCTGTATACGAATTTGGTTATCTTCTATCTTTTGTGCCCCATACCTTCAACTTTGATTATGTGTTGTTGTTGAACATACATTTAAAATTTTGATGTAAAATTTATTAAGCATGTTTTATCATTTTTCTTTTTGTTTTTTATGTAAGACAACCTTCCTTAACACCAGTGTTACACATTTTTTCTATATTTTCTTCTAATGTTTAAAATTCTGTATTTCTCATATGGAGTATGAGTATTGTTATAATATTCATGATACTTTTCTCAATTTTAAAATTTTCTTTAAGAAAAAATGATGTTGGGCTTCCCTGGCAGCGCAGTGGTTGAGAGTCCGCCTGCCGATGCAGGGGACACGGGTTCGTGCCCCGGTTCAGGAAGATCCCACATGCCACGGAGCGGCTGGGCCCGTGAGCCATGGCTGCTGAGCCTGCGCGTCCGGAGCCTGTGCTCCACAACGCGAGAGGCCGCAACAGTGAGAGGCCCGCATACCGCAAAAAAAAAAAAAAAAAAGATGTTCTATAACTGCCAGTGTGACTACATTACTACTTAGGAAGAACACTGTCACTCTAATTTTGGATTCAGTGCAGTGGCACCAAGTCACAAGAAAGATCGTTCTATAAGGGGGTTATTCCGTAAGGCAGCACAGGGAGATAAATGGATATAATTTAAGGACAGATATGCGTTTTAATTCTGACTCTGCTCCTGCGCGACGTGACCTTAGATACATTATTTGACCAACCCTGAGCCAAAGAGAATAATAATACGTATCTCATAAATCGTTGGGAAGACTTGATGAAATGTTTCATGTAAACTGCCTACAGGAAGTTTAAAATGTTAGCCCCTTCCTTTATGATTTGTCTAGTAATTACTGTCCAAAAAGGGAGAAGCAATAAGAAGGATAGTAACATTTCTGAATTTCCTTTTATATACTATAGTGCTAGGGGTACAAGGTCACTTGCGCAAACTGTTTCCATTAAATTGCTTATGTTTTGCCACTTCTGGAAAATCAATTTCCTTAATTTTGTGTTGTCTAGTTTAATCCCTCTTGAACTGCCTTCATGTGGATTGCGTTTTTTTCATTTTATTTTCATACTACTGAGTTGTCCTCAGTAGTGTGGTCTGATGTCCCCTGTGCTATTCATGATGACAGCTTTAGAGCTTTTTTCTCTTGACCCATTTTTCTTCTTCATTGCTTAAAATTGTGCCATGGCCCAGTGTTCCTCTTTTGCATGTCCCTTGTCACTAGACACACTTCAGTGCATGTTCAGGGAAAAGAATATATATGCCCCGAAGGTTTTAGACCCTAATTAATTGAAGGGTATGTGGGGCACTCAACCCCAAAAGCTCTGCCTTTTCCAACTGGCTTCCCAGCAACTAATGCAGTCAGCTAGAAAAATAGAATAAAATGCACAGTAAGGTCAACCCAGGAAGGCTACCCCAGCTTCCTGAGTCATCCAAGTTATGAATGAAGGCAGAAATAGTCCTATGTAACCCACAGCACTGGCGTTATCTGACTGAGCTGATTATCCTGCAGGGCTCACTGAACAGCCTAACCCGGGGGGGGGAAGACTCCCCCACAGGAAGCACAGGGAGTGATGAAATACCTCCCATTTCTTCACCTCTTAACTTCAAATGCCTTTAAACGTGTTTTTTTCACTCATTCATTGTTCTGTGCAGGTCTCAGCCTATCTGTAACAAGTGTTGTGGTGGGACTGGCCCTTGTGGTTCTTATTAGGATTGCAAGACACCCCCAGCAATAAGCATAAGGAAATTTTGAAAGAGACGTGGTTTATTACCTACAAGTCCTAGAAATTACACAGCACACCTGGGGCCACACAGTGAGGTCGGGGGGAGGGAGGGACGGAGAGAGAGAGAGAGAAAGAGAGGATGAGAGAGAGAGAGAGAGAGCAAGGGGGGCTGGGCATGAGCATGAGAGCCTAGGGTTCTGCTTTTATTGGAGTCCAGGGTCGGGGAGCCAAGGCGTTTGCAGGATCCTTTTTATTGGTGAATTTAAATATAAGAGTGGGAATTTAATGTGCAGGAAGAGAAAAAAACAAGCAGCCCACCGGTCAGTTATCTGGAAACCAACCAAGATCTTTAAAACATAGGAGGGAGGGGCAGGGGTCCTGTCTCTTTAACTAGTCCTATGGTTGGCAATGCATTTATTCAGTATAGCCCTCTTTGTGGAAGATGCCTCTTTGAGGTGGATGCCTCTGCAATCAAAGCTTAAGTCAGCACTTGCAAAAAAAAGAAAACCCAACTGTCAGGGCTTACATTACATTCATTCTTTCATTAATCCATTTACTCTTTCTTTCAAGAAACACACAATAAGTGTCATTATATACCTGATCGTAGAGGTTTAAAAATTAATAAACTCTAATACTGGAGAATCTTAGTGAGCTGGAAAGATAAACTAATACTTTTAAGGGTGTGTGGTGGCAGCACAGAGAAGCAGCAGAGAGAAGGGAGATATTAGAACAACTTAGCCAAGGAGATGACAGTGGCATTGAACCTCAAGGGTTGGGCAAATCTGGAGGCAAGGGAGAACAGCAGAGGCAAAGGAATGTGGGAGCAAATTCATTACGTTTTCAGGGATAACAAGGGGTCTACTTTGAATAGAGGCGAGGTCTCTCTTATTCTTGAGGTCGAGCTATGTGAACTTGGATTTGTCATCTCTAAACTTAGTGTCTCTGAACTCTAATTTCTTTACTTGTCAGGTGATGATAGCAATGAAAGATAATATGATTATAGTAGCCGTAGCTACTATTTATTGAGTACTTACTAGGACAACTGTCGTTCTTCGTATAGATTCCCTCATTCAGTTATCAGACAAGAATGTTATACTTTAGATATTATGATTATCCATATTTTATTTGGGAATTTTTTGATAGTAGGACATTCAGTTGGCTCTGGCCAGTGGATAGTGGACCCTGGGCCAACAGGCTCTGAATAAATATAATACACAGTCTTCCTATGGGGGTAAATAAGAGCACCCAGGGAATGTCAGGTGAGAAAAGAAGGAGGCACAGGACCAAACCCTGAGGAGGTTCGTCCTTTGTGACATGTAGAAGAGTTCACAAAGGAGACCGAGGAAGGAAGAGCAGAAGGTAAACTGCAGAAGGTGAGGACAGATTTTACCCCCTTCCAGGTTTGTAGGAATTGACACTAAACCCATGTGTGCACCAAAATTTCTCTTGCTATTGATGTCTGCTCTCACATACCCCCTTGCAGATTATAATCCCTATATAACTGCCCACAAGTAGAAGCTGAATTTTTACACTTATTTAATTTTTGCTAATGTAAATTTAAATTTAAGTAGCCCCATTTTTCTAGTGGCTGTGATATTGGACAGTGCAGCTTTCGAGTGACCAGTAAAAAAGTAATACAAAGAGCTATAGCTAAAAAGATAATGGAGAAAAAGAAATGGAGTGAGAAAAAATGTTGATTATTTCAAAACAAGGAGGTAAAAAGAAATAAAAGAATAAAGGACAGGGGCTTCCCTCATGGCGCAGTGGTTAAGAATCCACCTGCCAATTCAGGGAACACGGGTTCAAGCCCTGATCTGGGAAGATCCCACACGCTGCAGAGCAACTAAGCCCGTGCACCACAGCCACTTAGCCCGCGTGCCACAACTACTGAAGCCCACGCACCTACAGCCCGTGCTCCGCCACAAGAGAAGCCACCACAATGAGAAGCCCACACACTGCAACAAAGAGTAGCCCCTGCTCCCCACAACTAGAGAAAGCCCACAGCAACAAAGACCCAACACAGCCAAAAATAAATAAATATTTATTTATTTTTTAAAAAAGAATAAAGGACAGATGGGGCAAATATAAACATATAGCAAATTAGGTAACTTAAATCCATATCAAAAAAACCCCAGAAAAACAAAAAAATCCATATCGGTTATTACTTAAAGTCTATATAAATAGATTAAATGCTCTAATTAAAAGATGGATATTGTCAGATGGGACTTACAAAAAGACCCAGTTATTTGCCATTTCAAGAGACATATTTTAAACATAAAGATACAAATAGTTGAAAGTAAAAGATTCAGAAAAACTACATCATGTAAACACTAACCATAAGAAAACTGGTGTGAATGGTGATTGAAACATTAAAAAAAAAATTTTTTTTTTAAAGAAAGCTGGTCTGGAACTATTTATATCAATCAAATGAGATATGAGATCAAATGATTGTATACGAGACCAAGAGGGGCATTTCATATAGATAAATGGTCCAATTGACCAGAAAGAGATAAAAATCCCATGTATATTTCTTTAAATATGAATTTAAATATATGAAGCAAAATTGACAGAACCAAAAGGTAAAATAGACAATCTACTATGAGAGCTGGAGATTTTAATACATGTCATTTTGTAATTTATAGAGGAAGCCAACAAAAATCAGAAGGCATATTGACAGTTGAACAACACTGTTTACCAACTTGACCTAAGTGACGATTATACACCATCATATCCAGCAACCACAGAATACATATTATTTTCAAGTGAACATGAGACATTAACAAAAATAGGCTGTATGCTATATATAGAATGCTATATAAAGCTGTATAAATCATTTTCATTAAATTTCAAAGGTCTAACATCATACAAATATGTTCTCTGATCACAATGAAATTAATTAGAAATTAATAACAAAAAGATAACTAGAAAATGCCAAAATATTTTAAAACTAAGTAATACACTCTAAATAATCCATGAGTCAAGTTGAAAACACAATGGCAATGAGAAAATATTTTGAACTAAAGTACGATAAAAATACAGAATATCAAAACTTGTGAGATATAGCCAACACAGTGATTTAGAGGAAATTTTCTATTTCTAAATGCATGTGTTAGAGAAGAAGAAATGTGTGTAATCAGTGATAAAATTTGACCTCAAGAAGCTAAAAAAAGAGGAGCAAATTAAACGCAAGGAAGGCGGAAGGAAGAAAATAATAAAGATAAGAACAGAAATTAATGAAGTAGAAAAATGTCCATCAAGAGGAGAAGGAATAAGTAAATTGTGGTATATTCATGCAATTGGATACTACACCGCATTAAGAAAGAACAGTTGACAACTCTCAGAAATACTGTTTGATTGAAATACATCTAACACAAAGAGTCCATATATTGTTCTATGTATATGACATTCAGGACTAGGCTAAAGTATCATAATAGAAGTGACAGTGGAGGTTATTACATGTGGCAGTATAGACAAGAAAAGAGGCATGAAGGAACTTTCTGGGTTGATGACACTGTTCTGCAGCTTGTACAGGAAGGAGGTTACAAAGGTCTATGTGTAGGTAAATATCAAACTATACAATTAATACATGTCAGTTTTACTGTCTATAAAGCATGTCTCAATTTTAAATGAGAATTCAAAGCAGCATCTAAGGAACATGTTTTCCATGGGGCAAATAGAGATGTATATGGATGTGTTAACTTTGAGATACCTGTTGGAGGAACAAGTGCGAATGTTGAACTGGTAGTGGAATGGTAAGGATGAAATCCAAATAAGACTGGGTCACGAAGAAAATAGGAAGTCACCAGAAAGACAACAAATGCAGACCACATTTTGAGAAGTATTGCTGTATAGGAGAGTAGAGATATGGGGAAAGATGAAAATGAGAGAAGGAGAGGGAGAATTTTATGAAGGAAGAGATAGCATTTATTTCATGTAGGTAAGATGAGATGGATCTAAGTGGAGGGTGAGAGTTTAGATAAGAGGGGGGACGAGTTTCCACTGTAACAGGAGAGCAGTTACAGTAAGCAACTCCACGTGCTGGTAGGTTGATATATTTATCATTGGAAACATGATGTAATTTCTCATCTGAAAATGTCTTCCTCAGTAAAGCATAAGACGAATTCAGCTGAGAGAGAGAAGAATGTGTGAGATTTGAGGATAGAGGAGAAAATGTAAAATAATCATGTGAGAATATAAAAGTAAATTTATTAGAAGAATATCAGCCTTTTAGACCCTTTTGAGATTAGTGCTCATAAATTTTAGTGATGCACAGTTTTGTAGTTTTTTCCAACAACGTTTAACTGCCCTAGATCACATGTTGTTTTAGGTATAAATTGGGCATTCTCACATAGAATAATTTTGCCTTAATGGATTACTCAGTTACATGGTAAGCCAATTTTACTGTCTACCTTTATATTAAATGGACTAACTTAACTAGTTGTCATCCCCACTCCATTTTTTTTTCAATTGCTGTTTCTGTTTTTAATGAAGAAATATTAAACTCAGGTATCCTAAAACTGTGAGTGCCTCTGTTACATCAATGGAAGCTTTACATTGATTTTAACTTTTGAGTAAAAACAAAGACTAAAAAGGAATTTTAAAGGATAGCTATATTCATAAGTGCTTCTTAATTTTATATATAGTTACCTAGTTTATGTTAAACATTGATATTTTCAAATCTTCAATCTGTTGGAAGAGTGTGAGTGTCTGTAAACTGAATTCAAGTCATGATTAAAATGAAGTATAAAATGAAAATGAAATCATCTCAAAGAAAACCCTAAGGTGTTTGTGAAATAAAGCTAATTTTTCAGCCTTAATTTAATACAGGTGCTATGAAGAAAAAAATGAATTTTACTGATAATTTCATTTAAATGACTCTTACTTCAAATAAACAACCCTATACCAAAAATATATATGAGATTCCATTCTCCAGAAGCAGGAGGAAATTCTCAAAAAGCAGTATAAAATGAAACAAAGCCACTTGAGAAAAACAACATAAGATGTTCATGAAATAAGGCAGATTTTTCAGCCTTAATTTCATATGGATACTTTGAACAAAAAAAAATGAATTTTAGTTATGATTTAACTTAAATGACTGTTACCTCAAACCATCCTAAACCGCAGGGAAAATATGTGATTCATTTCTCAAAAAGCAGGAGAAAATGGGGAAAGGGAAAGCACTCACATTTAGCAAGCGCCTACTTTGTTCCACGCACTAGTCAAGCATTTTTAACAGGACTCTCCGAAGGCTATTACTCAAAGTGCATCTCACCAGGTACGAAAACTGGATTTGCTCCTGAAAAGCATTAACATTTAGACTAAAGTATAGTCTGATGTGCATTTTTCTTTATTATGGAAATGTGTAAATCAACTCACTCAATTAACTATTGTGAAAAGACTACAGATATTTTTACCCAAAGAAGCATATAGAGAGATCAAAAATGTCTAACTATTTGAACCATTATTCCCCACATAAAAATTTTAGCTTAATCTGCTTTGTTATAGAAGGGACTTGAGTTGTTTGGGATAATTCATGCGTAAGTTCCTCTACATTGCATGGCATATTACCTGTTTCACTTTAATATCTCTGCAGCTATTACAATTTTAAATGGCAACAAAATGGAGAAATGAGGATTCTATGTGACTTCGTTGCTCTGGATAAAACACTTTGCTCCTTTTACAAGAAATCATAGTGGTAAACATGTCTTTCATAAAGCAGCAGTGTGTATTTATTGTGAGAAATACTTTGCTTCAAAATCGTTTAAATGAAGCCAAGAGGAGTTTAGCTATAAACTTCATGCTGAGTTCAAAGATTTATAAAACCAGTCAGGAATTTTTAGTCATGGTGTTTTTCTCAGCTGAAGCTTGATTTTATGCGTGTGGATAAAATGGATGAATCAATGGATTTGTGCTATAGAAAACCTCTGTATTTGACATAAAGATTCACTCCATCAATTTCACTAAGACAAATCAGAGTCAATACATAAACCCACCTGTTCTTCATAAAAGTTCTAAATTTTGAAAATGACCAACATCTCTTTCAATCAATTTAACAAACCTATTAATGACAAGATAACATGATTCATGGATTCAGCAAGGTGAAATGGTTTAACATTGAAATGCTCAGAATATATTTCAGGTACCATATTATGATCAGTGGCCTTTGACCACCATATTTTCTAAACTAAAAATCATCCCCCCTCTAGCTTGTGGGAATGCCTTTGGTAAGTGTAAATGCTAACAATCCCCAATTTTTGGAAATAGTTAAAGAAAATATCCCCTGGCCCATTGTAGTTATTAATTGTAGGAGCTAAATTTAAAAACATTCAGGTCAATTGCTTCCTTTGCAAATATTTTCTCCCATTCTGAAGGTTGTCTTTTCGTCTTGTTTATGGTTTCCTTTGCTGTGCAAAAGCTTTTAAGTTTCATTAGGTCCCATTTGTTTATTTCTGTTTTTATTCTCATTACTCTAGGAGGTGGGTCAAAAAAGATCTTGCTGCGATTTATGTCAAAGTGTTCTGCCTATGTTTTCCTCTAAGAGATTGATAGTGTCTGGCCTTACATTTAGGTCTTTAATCCATTTTGAGTTTATTTTTGTGTATGGTGTTAAGGAGTTGTTCTAATTTCATTCTTTTACGTGTAGCTGTCCAGTTTTCTCAGCACCACTTATTGAAGAGGCTGTCTTTGCTCCATTGTATATTCTGGCCTCTTCTGTCATAGATTAGGTCACCATAGGTGTAAAGGATTAATCTCCAAAATATACAAACAGCTCAGGCAGCTCAATATCAAAAAAACAAACAACCCAATCAAACAATGGGCAGAAGACCTAAATAGACATTTCTCCAAAGAAGACATACAGATGGCCAACAAACACATGAAAGAATGCTCAACATCACTAATCATTAGAGAAATGCAAATCAAAACTACAATGAGGTATCACCTCACACCAGTCAGAATGGCCATCATCAAAAAATCTACAAACAGTGAATGCTGGAGAGGGTGTGGAGAAAAAGGAAGCCCTGTTCATTGTTGGTGGGAATGTAAATTGATACAGCCTCTATGGAGAACAGTATGGAGATTCCTTAAAAAACTAAAAACAGAACTACTATATGACCAAGCAATCCCACTACTGGGCATATACCCAGAGAAAACCATAATTCAAAAAGACACATGCACCCGAATCTTCATTGCAGCACTATTTACAATGGCCAGGTCATGGAAGCAACCTAAATGCCCGTCGACAGACAAATGGATAAGGAAGATATGGTACATATATACAATGGAATATTACTCAGCCATAAAAAGGAATGAAATTGGGTCATTTGTAGAGACATGGATGGACCTAGAGACTGTCATACAGAGTGGAGTAAGTCAGAAAGAGAAAAACATATATATTATCGCATATATGTGGAATCTGAAAAAATTGGTATAGACGATCTTATTTATAAAGCAGAAATAGAGACACAGACGTAGGGAACAAACTTATGGATACCAAGGGGGAAAGGGGACTGGTGGGATGAATTGGGAGATTGGGATTGACATATATACACTATCGACACTATGTATAAAATAGATAATTAACGAGAACGTACTGTATAGCACAGGGAAGTCTACTCAGTGCTCTGTGGTGACCTAAATGGGGAGGAAGTCAAAAAAGAGGGTGTATATGTATATGTACAGCTGATTCACTCTGCTGTATGGTAGAAACTAACACAACATTGTAAAGCAACTATACTACAATAAAAATTTTGACAAATTAAAAATGAAATAAAATAGAAAAAAATAAGCATTCAGGTCGGCCAGAATGCGTGGCAGTGGGCATTTCTAGCAGTGGTTATGAACAACTTTAATGATTGATGCAACATCTTCCACATGCATTTTATAAAGTATACATAGATACTGACATTATTAATATTTATATAATGCTGTCCAGTTTACAGAGCATTTTTTCATAATTTATTTGCCCCTCACAACAACTCCATGGAATAGAGTTATCATCCCAGTTTTTCAGGTTAATAACCTAATTAGGAAGATGTAAAATTGGGACTTAAACACAAATCCTCCCTTTTCTGACTCCCCAAGCCAAACTTTTTTCCACTGAATCATTCTGAATCTCTATTGATATGGTATGCTCCGTCTGTACTCATATAAAAATATACCTGCATACAACTTGGATTCCCAGATCATTGGGAAACCTTCAACAGTGAAAACAGAAAACCATAAGGTATTATAGCGTTGTGTGATATGGAGAACACACCATAATGTGGTAAGGGGCAAATTGCAGTTGAAGACGTTCTTTGTAGAGAATGAACATGTGAGTTTTATAACTACCTAGAGATACTAGCATATAAAGACTTTTTTATTTCTACCTTACAGAGGTAGTGACAGAAAATAACCTGTCAGAGAACTGCTTAAAATAAGAGATTTTAACCAGATGAACAGCATCAAACATGCTGCAGTAATAATCAGATCTTTAAATTTAAAGATCTGATTATTGTTTCTTTATTTAACAAATGTGTATTGAGTGCCTACTCTTTGGCAAGTATTGTACTTGATGCAGGGGTAGAGTGGTAAATAAAAAGGACATGGTCTCACCTTTGTGAGTTACAGTCTAGTGAGGGTGATAAATATTATTTTAAAAATAAAAATCGGGCTTCCCTGGTGGCGCAGTGGTTGAGAGTCCGCCTGCCGATGCAGGGGACGCAGGTTCGTGCCCCAGTCCGGGAAGATCCCACATGCCGCGGAGCGGCTGGGCCAGTGAGCCATGGCTGCTGAGCCTGCGCGTCCGGAGCCTGTGCTCTGCAATGGAAGAGGCCACAATAGTGAGAGGCCTGCGTATCGCAAAAATAATAATAAAAATAATAATAAAAATAAAATTCAGTCATATAATTACCATATGGACAAGGTATAAAGGAAATGGGCTGTCTTCTATGTGAGAGGATCGAAGAGGTACCTAATATAAATTGAAGGATCAGGGAAAGCCCCTTTGAAGAAGTGATATTTAAGCTGAAATTTAAAGAATGAGTTATCAACCACTTTTCTCCTCTATTATCTTTTAATGTTACATCTTTTATCTTGTTAATGCTTATGCAATATTAATAATAAATTGGAATGGAGTTTAAAATACTGAAAAGAAGCTGCTAGATATTAGGGACATATTATATATGGTAATTAATGGTAATAATGGAATTGGAAGGTAAATTACCATGACTGCTTTATCAGTCTACTATTGCTACATTCAATTTGTATAAAAACAACCCCAAATTCTCAATAATACATAACAGCAAGGATTTATTTTCACAGATGAGGGTTGGCATGTCTCTCATCCTTGGACCAGTGGGAGCTTTTTCTTCTCATGGCAATGATAAATGTACAAGAGGGAAATAAGAAACATGGGAGACCTCTTAAGTCCTGGCAGAGTTGGTACACTATAACTTCTGCCCCATTCCATTGCCCAAAGCAAGTCATATGGCCAAACTCAAAGCCAAAGGGCAGGGAAGTATATCACACCCTTTAAGAGGCCATGGCAAGGATGTGGATGCAGAGAGAGGTGAAATATTGGAGCCAATAATTTATTCTACTTCTATTGCTATGGATTATACTAATAGATATATCCCTGGCAGAGGTATATGTCAACAATGTATCAAATTTAAATAATTGACTTCAATAAACTAAGAACATCATACTCTAAATATATGCCCAAATTACGTTAAAAAGACCTCTGACTGGTTATAATGAATCAAGTCCAAATGATAGATTCCAAATTGTGGTCAACAAACCAGCTATTTTGCATTTGATGTAACAAAACTCCTAAACATGCTATTGTTATTCTATATGCAAAAAGTACTTACTGAGCACAGTAAGAAATACCAAGCAATATGAGAGATGAATAGAAAACATACAAGTTTGAGACAATTATCCTTATCTTACATCGGAAGCCTGGACAAAGTTAGCACACACGAAAGATGTATCCAGTCCCCACTAGGCCATGTGATAGATGCCATGTGACAGGCATGTGATGGATGCCAGAAATGTGGAAGTCCTGATCTGTCTGCAAAGAAGTTATGAATGGGCTATGCTAAGTAGTGATTTGACTGTCTGAATCATAGTACTACTGGAGTTCAGAGGAGGGAGAAGTTGCTCTGGAATGTGGGGTGGGCCTTATGGCACAGATAGGATCTACGCAGGCCAAGATGAAAGTGGAGGGAAATCCTAGGAGAGGGAATGGTATTAGAAAATGCTTGCAATTAGGCATGCACATAGCATGTTTGAGAGACACCGAGACTGCATAACGTAGAGCGTTTCTTGGGAATAACAATAATAATGATAGTAAAATAGCTAACCACATATAGTGCGTACTATGAGCCAGGCACTTTTCTAATATTTTATATATACCTCAATGTCAATTAGAAGATAGTGCTTAATTAAAAGATTTTGTGAATTTATTTTACTGAAGTATAGTTGTTTTACGTTGTATTAATTTCTGCTATACAGCAAGTGATTCAGTTTTATACATATATATATTTATATATACATATATATATATATATATATATAACTTAGAGTTACTGATTTAATGGCATCCCATTTCATTAAAGAGCAGAGAGGGACTTCCCTGGTGGCACAGTGGTTGAGAATCCACCTGCCAATGTGGAGAACACGGGTTTGATCCCTGGTCCGGGAAGATCCCACATGCTGCAGAGCAACTAAGCCCATGCGCCACAACTACTGAGCCTGCGTGCCACAACTACTGAAGCCCACGTGCTTAGAGCCCGTGCTCCGCAACAAAAGAAGCCACCACAATGAGAAGCCTGCGCGCCATGACAAAGAGTAGCCCCCACTCGCCGCAACTAGAGAAAGCCCGCGCATAGCAAGGAAGACCCAATTCCGCCGGGGGAAAAAAAGAAAAACAGAGAAACTCATTGAAAAGTGTGAAAGAGTCATAAATTATAAATTATAATTAAAGGAGAACTCCAAGCAAGAATTGCCTTTTGCCTCTTTATCTCTGCTCTGCCCACTGAATTTATAGCTACACATTACAAAAATGTATGTATCTGGGAAGAAATAAAAGATCAATTTCATAATCCTAAATTTAAAGTAGGGACCAGATTGATTTATTCAGGGTATTAGATCTAGTATTTTTTAGACTGTGTGGAGACAAGAAAGAGATGCAAAAAATATAAATAGCACGGGCAAGAAGGGTGCCCTGTATCTACTGACTAATCCTGGTAAGCCAGATTATCATGGCCATAATGTTATCTGGTGACCTGAGCCGCCTCTCATGGGGTCATATGAAGTCATATATATATTTATATATGAATGGTAATGGCAATGAAGTTATTGACTGAAAACCATGAGATTTCAGAACTAGAAGTGGCCATAGAAACCACAAGGTCTAGTAGTGTCCGCCCCCCATCTGACAGAAGATAAATTGAAATAAGAAAGGTCAAATTCAAAGTCACATTGAAACAGCAGAAACCGGCACCAGAATAGTGATAAACAAGTGTCTGATTCCAAGTCCATTTCAATCTTCAGAAAACATCTTCTATAAAAACTTAAAAAGTGGAAATGTTCCAGACAGAATTGGAATCAGAAGATTTACATACTAGTTGTGTGACTTTGGTCAAATTACTTGATTGTGCTCAACCTCATTATCCATAACTATAAAATGACAATAATAAAAAGTACTTCGTAGCACTCTTTTTAGGATCCAATGAGATAATAATTGTAAAATTGTCTCTAAACTACTTAAGGCAAGGTCATCAGCTGGTAGTCTCAAGGTGTTTATTTAGCCCGGAGAGTTTTGTAAATTTTTTTAGAATAGCTTAAAATGATAAAAATCTGGATATTTCACATAAAAGTTTAGGGTTTTGGTTTCTCTTTAGAAATAAGAAAGTCTAGCAGTACAGAATTTGCATTTCCCTGTAACCACAATTGGAGAGACATGCATAACAGTCACCACTACACATGCTCATACACTATGTCAGTCATCACTGTACATACCTGGCTCTTGTTGGCATTGGGATACCTGCCCTTGACTTAAGGCTTGATTCAAATACCAGGTTTTGTTATGATTCAGACATAATGATCCGTATGTTTAATAGAAACTGATAAACAATTTCTATGGAACTAAACAGAATAAAATAAGCGTGAAATAGATATAAAAACATGTGGCTTGGAGTTGTTATGGAAAAAAACTATTCTTGCAAAATAATTCCTGAACTTAATGGGCAACTATACATTTCTTTTTTTTTTTTTTTAACATCTTTATTGGGGTATAATTGCTTTACAATGGTGTGTTAGTTTCTGCTTTATAACAAAGTGAATCAGTCATACATAAACATATGTTCCCATATGTCTTCCCTGTTGCGTCTCCCTCCCTCCCACCCTCCCTATCCCACCCCTCCAGGCTGTCACAAAGCACCGAGCCAATATCCCTGTGCCATGTGGCTGCTTCCCACTAGCTATCTACCTTACTACGTTTGTTAGTGTGTATATGCCCATGACTCTCTCTCGCCCTGTCACAGCTCACCCTTCCCCCTCCCCATAACCTCAAGTCCGTTCTCTAGGAGGTCTGCGTCTTTATTCCTGCTTTACCCCTAGGTTCTTCATGACATTTTTTTTCTTAAATTCCATATATATGTGTTAGCATACGGTATTTGTCTTTTTCTTTCTGACTTACTTCACTCTGTATGACAGACTCTAGGTCTATCCACCTCATTACAAATAGCTCAATTTCGTTTCTTTTTATGGCTGAGTAATATTCCATTGTATATATGTGCCACATCTTCTTTATCCATTCATCCGATGATGGGCACTTAGGTTGTTTCCATCTCCGGGCTATTGTAAATAGAGCTGCAATGAACATTTTGGTACATGACTCTTTTTGAATTTTGGTTTTCTCAGGGTATATGCCCAGTAGTGGGATTGCTGGGTCATATGGTAGTTCTATTTGTAGTTTTTTAAGGAACCTCCATACTGTTCTCCATAGTGGCTGAACCAATTCACATTCCCACCAGCAGTGCAAGAGTGTTCCCTTTTCTCTCCACACCCTCTCCAGCATTTATTGTTTCTAGATTTTTTGATGATGACCATTCTGACTGGTGTGAGATGATATCTCATTGTAGTTTTGATTTGCATTTCTCTAATGATTAATGATGTTGAGCATTCTTTCATGTGTTTGTTGGCAGTCTGCATATCTTCTTTGGAGAAATGTCTATTTAGGTCTTCTGCCCATTTTTGGATTGGGTTGTTTGTTTTCTTGTTATTGAGCTGCATGAGCTGCTTGTAAATTTTGGAGATTAATCCTTTGTCGGTTGCTTCTTTTGCAAATATTTTCTCCCATTCTGAGGGTTGTCTTTTGGTCCTGTTTATGGTTTCCTTTGCTGTGCAAAAGCTTTGAAGTTTCATTAGGTCCCATTTGTTTATTTTTGTTTTTATTTCCATTACTCTAGGAGGTGGGTCAGAAAGGATCTTGCTGTGATTTATGTCATAGAGTGTTCTGCCTATGTTTTCCTCTAAGAGTTTGATAGTTTCTGGCCTTACATTTAGGTCTTTAATCCATTTTGAGCTTATTTTTGTGTATGGTGTTAGGGAGTGATCTAATCTCATACTTTTACATGTACCTGTCCAGTTTTCCCAGCACCACTTATTGAATAGGCTGTCCTTTCTCCATTGTACATTACTGCCACCTTTATCAAAGATAAGGTGTCCATATGTGCATGGGTTTATCTCTGGGCTTTCTATCCTGTTCCATTGATCTATCTTTCTGTTTTTGTGCCAGTACCATACCATCTTGATAACTGTAGCTTTGTAGTATAGTCTGAAGTCAGGGAGCCTGATTCCTCCAGTTCCTTCTTTCGTTCTCAAGATTGCTTTGGCTATTCGGGGTCTTTTGTGTTTCCATACAAATTGTGAAATTTTTTGTTCTAGTTCTGTGAAAAATGCCAGTGGTAGTTTGATAGGGATTGCATTGAATCTATAGATTGCTTTGGGTAGTAGAGTCATTTTCACAATGTTGATTCTTCCAATCCAAGAACATGGTATATCTCTCCATCTATTTGTATCATCTTTAATTTCTTTCATCAGTGTCTTATAATTTTCTGCATACAGGTCTTTTGTCTCCTTAGGTAGGTTTATTCCTAGATATTTTATTCTTTTTGTTGCAATGGTAAATGGGAGTGTTTTCTTGATTTCACTTTCAGATTTTTCATCATTAGTATATAGGAATGCCAGAGATTTCTGTGCATTAATTTTGTATCCTGCCACTTTACCAAATTCATTGATTAGCTCTAGTAGTTTTCTGGTAGCATCTTTAGGGTTCTCTATGTATAGGATCATGTCATCTGCAAACAGTGACAGCTTTACTTCTTCTTTTCCGATTTGGATTCCTTTTATTTCCTTTTCTTCTCTGATTGCTGTGGCTAAAACTTCCAAAACAATGTTGAATAATAATAATAATTATTATTATTATTAATAATAATAATTAATAATTAATAATATTATTATTAATAATAATAATAGTGGTGAGAGTGGGCAACCTTGTCTTGTTCCTGATCTTAGTGGAAATGCTTTCCGTTTTTCACGATTGAGGATGATGTTTGCTGTGGGCTTGTCATATATGGCCTTTATTATGTTGAGGAAAGTTCCCTCTATGCCTACTTTCTGCAGGGTTTTTATCATAAATGGGTGTTGAATTTTGTCAAAAGCTTTCTCTGCATCTATTGAGATGATCATATGGTTTTTCTCCTTCAATTTGTTAATATGGTTTATCACATTGATAGATTTGCGTATATTGAAGAATCCTTGCATTCCTGGAATAAACCCCACTTGATCATGGTGTATGATCCTTTTAATGTGCTGTTGGATTCTGTTTGCTAGTATTTTGTTGAGGATTTTTGCATCTATGTTCATCAGTGATATTGGCCTGTAGTTTTCTTTCTTTGTGACATCCTTGTCTGGTTTTGGTATCAAGGTGATGGTGGCCTCGTAGAAGGAGTTTGGGAGTGGTCCTCCCTCTGCTATATTTTGGAAGAGTTTGAGAAGGATAGGTGTTAGCTCTTCTCTAAATGTTTGATAGAATTCGCCTGTAAAGCCATCTGGTCCTGGGCTTTTCTTTGTTGGAAGGTTTTTAATCACAGTTTCAATTTCAGTGCTTGTGATTGGTCTGTTCATATTTTCTATTTCTTCCTGATTCAGTCTTGGCAGGTTGTGCATTTCTAAGAATTTGTCCATTTCTTCCAGATTGTCCATTTTATTGGCATAGAGTTGCTTGTAGTAATCTCTCATGATCTCTTTTATCTCTGCAGTGTCAGTTGTTACCTCTCCTTTTTCATTTCTAATTCTATTGATTTGAGTCTTCTCCCTTTTTTTCTTGATGAGTCTGGCTAGTGGTTTATCTATTTTGTTTATCTTCTCAAAGAACCAGCTTTTAGTTTTATTGATCTTTGCTATTGTTTCCTTCATTTCTTTTTCATTTATTTCTGATCTGATTTTTATGATTTCTTTCCTTCTGCTAGCTTTGGGGTTTTTTTGTTCTTCTTTCTCTAATTGCTTGAGGTGCAAGGTTAGGTTGTTTATTCGAGATGTTTCCTGCTTCTTAAGGTGGGCTTGTATTGCTATAAACTTCCCCCGTAGAACTGCTTTTGCTGCATCCCACAGGTTTTGGGTCGTTGTGTCTCCATTGTCATTTGTTTCTAGGTATTTTTTGATTTCCTCTTTGATTTCTTCAGTGATATCTTCATTATTAAGTAGTGTATTGTTTAGCCTCCATGTGTTTGTATTTTTTACAGATCTTTTCCTGTAATTGATATCTAGTCTCATGGCGTTGTGGTCAGAAAAGATACTTGATACAATTTCAATTTTCTTAAATTTACCAAGGCTTGATTTGTGACCTATGATATGATCTATCCTGGAGAATGTTCCATGAGCACTTGAGAAAAATGTGTATTCTGTTGTTTTTGGATGGAGTGTCCTATAAATATCAATTAAGTCCATCTTGTTTAATGTATCATTTAAAGCTTGTGTTTCCTTATTTATTTTCATTTTGGATGATCTGTCCATGGGTGAAAGTGGGGTGTTTAAGTCCCCTACTATGAATGTGTTACTGTCGATTTCCCCTTTTATGGCTGTTAGTATTTGCCTTATGTATTGAGGTGCTCCTATGTTGGGTGCATAAATATTTACAATTGTTATATCTTCTTCTTGGATCGATCCCTTGATCATTATGTAGTGTCCTTCTTTGTCTCTTTTAATAGTCCTTATTTTAAAGTCTATTTTGTCTGATATGAGAATTGCTACTCCAGCTTTCTTTTGGCTTCCATTTGCATGGAATATCTTTTTCCATCCCCTTACTTTCAGTCTGTATGTGTCTCTAGGTCTGAAGTGGGTCTCTTGTAGACAGCATATATAAGGGTCTTGTTTTTGTATCCATTCAGCTAATCTGTGTCTTTTGGTGGGAGCATTTAGTCCATTTACATTTAAGGTAATTATCGATATGTATGTTCCTATTCCCATTTTCTAAATTGTTTTGGGTTCGTTATTATAGGTCTTTTCCTTCTCTTGTGTTTCTTGCCTAGAGAAGATCCTTTAGCATTTGTTGTAAAGCTGGTTTGGTGGTGCTGAACTCTCTCAGCTTTTGCTTGTCTGTAAAGGTTTTAATTTCTCCATCAAATCTGAATGAGATCCTTGCTGGGTAGAGTAGTCTTGGCTGCATGTTTTTCTCCTTCATCACTTTCAGTATGTCCTGCCACTCCCTTCTGGCTTGTAGGGTTTCTGCTGAGAGATCAGCTGTTAACCTTATGGGGATTCCCTTATGTGTTATTTGTTGTTTTTCCCTTGCTGCTTTTAATATGCTTTCTTTGTATTTAATTTTTGACAGTTTGATTAATATGTGTCTTGGCGTATTTCTCCTTGTATTTATCTTGTATGGAACTCTCTGTGCTTCCTGGACTTGATTAACTATTTCCTTTCCCATGTTAGGGAAGTTTTCAACTATAATCTCTTCAAATATTTTCTCAGTCCCTTTCTTTTTCTCTTCTTCTTCTGGAACCCCTATAATTCGAATGTTGGTGCGTTTAATGTTGTCCCAGAGGTCTCTGAGACTGTCCTCAGTTCTTTTCATTCTTTTTTCTTTATTCTGCTCTGCAGTAGTTATTTCCACTATTTTATCTTCCAGGTCACTTATCCGTTCTTCTGCCTCAGTTATTCTGCTATTGATCCCATCTAGAGTACTTTTTTTTTTTTTTGCGGTACGCGGGCCTCTCATTGTTGTGACCTCTCCCGTTGCGGAGCGCAGGCTCAGCGACCATGGCTCACGGGCCCAGCCGCTCCGCGGCATGTGGGATCTTCCCGGACCGGGGCACGAACCCGTGTCCCCTGCATTGGCAGGCGGACTCTCAACCACTGCGCCACCAGGGAAGCCCCTAGAGTACTTTTAATTTCATTTATTGTGTTGTTCATCGTTGCTTGTTTCATCTTTAGTTCTTCTAGGTCCTTGTTAACTGATTCTTGCATTTTGTCCAATCTATTGTCCATTCTATCTCCAAGATTTCGGATCAACCTTACTATCATTGTTCTGAATTCTCTTTCAGGTAGACTGCCTATTTCCTCTTCATTTGTTAGGTCTGGTGCATTTTTATCTTGCTCCTTTATCTGCTGTGTGTTTTTCTGTCTTCTCATTTTGCTTATCTTACTGTGTTTGGGGTCTCCTTTTTGCAGGCTGCAGGTTCGTAGTTCCTCCTGTTTTTGATGTCTGTCTCCAGTGGCTAAGGTTGGTTCAGTGGGTTGTGTAGGCTTCCTGGTGGAGGGGACTAGTGCCTGTGTTGTGGTGGATGAGGCTGGATCTTGTCTCTCTAGTGGGCAGGTTCACGTCTGGTGGTGTGTTTGGGGGTGTCTGTGGCCTTATTATGATTTTAGGCAGCCTCTCTGCTAATGGGTGAGGTTGTGTTCCTGTTTTGCTAGTTGTTTGGCATAGGTTTTCCAGCACTGTGGCTTGCTGGTCGTTGAGTGAAGCTGGGTGCTGGTGTTAAGATGGAGGTCTCTGGGAGATTTTCGCCGTTTGATATTATGTGGAGCTGGGAGGTCTCTTGTTGATCAGTGTCCTGAAGTTGGCTCTCCTACCTCAGAGGCAGAGCCCTGCCTCCTGGCTGGAGCACCAAAAGCTTTTCATCCACACGGCTCAGGATAAAAGGGAGAAAAAGTAGAGGGAATTAGTAGAAGTATGAGGAAAGAAAGAAGGAAAGGACGGTAGGAAGGAAGGAAGAAAGAAAGAAAGAAGCAAAGAAGGAAAGAAGGCAAGAAGGAAAGAAAGGAGGGAGGGAGGGAGGGAGGAAGGAAGGAAGGAGGGAAAGAAGGAAAAAAGACAGAAAGAAAGAAGATACAGTAAAAATAAAATAAAGTATAATAAAGTTATTGAATTAAAAAATTCTTATTTAGAAAAAAAAAAAAGGGACGGAAAGAACCTTAGGACAAATGTTGGAAGCAAAGCTATACAGACAAAATCTTACACAGAAGCATACACATACACCCTCACTAAAAGAGGTAAATGGGGAAAAATCATAAATCTTGCTGTCAGAGACCACCTCCTCAATTTGGGATGATTCGTTGTCTAAAGGAGGGAAGGAAGGACGGAAAGAAAGAAAGAAAGAATGAAGGTAAAGTATAATATTGTTATTAAAATTAATTATTAAGAAAGAAAAAATTAAAAAAAAACATGGACGGATAGAACCCTAGGACAAATGGTGGAAGCAAGACTATACAGACAAGATCTCACACAGAAGCATACACATACACATTCACAAAAAGAGGAAAGGGGAAAAAAATCATAGATCTTGCCCTCGAAGCCCACCTCCTCAATTTGGGATGATTGGTTGTCTATTCAGGTATTCCACAGATGCAGGTACATCAAGTTGATTGTGGAGCTTTAATCCGCTGCTCCTGAGGCTGCTGGGAGAGATTTCCCTTTCTCTTCTTTGTTCTCACAGCTCCCAGGGCTCAGCTTTGGATTTGGCCCTGCCACTGCGTGTAGGTCGCTGGAGGGCGTCTGTTTTTTGCTCAGACAGGATGGGGTTAAAAGAGCCGCTGGTTGGGGGCTCTGGCGCACTCAGGCCGGCGGGGACGGAGGGGCACAGAGTGCGGGGCGGGCCTGCGGTGGCAAAGGCCGGCGTGACTTTGCACCAGCCTGAGGCGCGCTGTGCGCTGTCCCGGGGAAGTTGTCCCTGGATCCCGGGAACCTGGCAGTGGCGGGCTGCACAGGCTCTGCGGAAGAGGGGTGTGGAGAGTGACCTGTGCTCGCACACAGGCCCCTCGGTGGCGGCAGCAGCAGCCTTAACGTCTCCCGCCCGCCTCTGGGGTCCGCGCTTTCAGCCGCGGCTCGCGCCCGTCTCTGGAGTTCCTTTAAGCAGCGTTCTTAAACCCCTCTCCTCACGCCCCAGGAAACAAAGAGGGAAGGAAAAGTCTCCTGCCTCTTCGGCAGGTGCAGGCTTTTCCCCGGACTCCCTCCCGGCTAGCTGTGGTGCACTAACCCCTTCAGGCTATGTTCAAGCCGCCAACCCCAGTCCTCTCCCTGCGCTCCGGCCTCAGCTCGCAGCCCCGCCCGCCCCGGCGGGTGAGCAGACAAGCCTCTCGGGCTGGTGAGTGCCGGTCGGCACCGATCCTCTCTGTGCGGGAATCTCCCCGCTTTGCCCTCCGCACCCGTTGCTGTGCAGTCCTCCGCAGCTTCGAAGCTCCCCCCTCCGCCTCCCGCAGTCTCCGCCCGCGAAGGGGCTTCCTAGTGTGTGGAAACTTTTCCTCCTTCACAGCTCCCTCCCACTGGTGCAGGTGCCGTCCCTATTCTTTTGTCTCTGTTTTTTCTTTTGCCCTACCCATGTACGTGGGGAGTTTCTTGCCTTTTGGGAGGTCTGAGGTCTTCTGCCAGCCTTCAGTAGGTGTTCTGTAGGAGTTGTTCCACGTGTATATGTATTTCTGGTGTATCTGTGGGGAGGAAGGTGATCTCCGCGTCTTACTCTTCCGCCATCTTCCGCCTTCTCCTATACATTTCTTTTATGTCTATTATAAATTAATCTATTTGGAAGGAGAATGAGACACTGCCATAAACCTCTTTTCTCCTTGCAAGTTTGTAAATTAAATGCTACTTCTAGAATAGTGGGAAGCATTTGCTCAGAAACACCCAGAGAAACTGGGTGCTAGAGTGTCTTAAGCGGCATGGCTCCATCTCCTGGTTTCAAATTTGCCTTTTAATTTAAAAATATTTTTATGAGGTAAAATCTGTCAGTATTTTACTTTTGGTTTTTCCTTGCTTTTAGGCTTGGAAAATCTTCTATATTTTTATATTTAGGGATTCTTAATTTTACTTTGAACTCTTTAAGCCCACAGGAGTTCATTTTAATAAAGGAGAGAAAATTCTTTTTTGTTGTTGTTCAAATAATACATTTCTTATTTTGTTCATTAAAAGATTTTGCTGTTCACATTAGTTCAATATACCACCTTTATCTTGGTATAAATTCCTATGTATATGAGTCGATTTCTTGCCTTTCTATTCTATGTCTATAACTTATTCATTTGTCACTACTATGATGCATTAATTACTGATGTTTTGTATGTTTTAATATTCGGTAGTGAAAGTTCCCACACAAAATTTTCTTTCTTAAAATTTCTTGGACATTCTCATCTACTTCTTTTTCCAGATGATTTTTTTTTTTTTTTTCTTTGTGGTACGCGGGCCTCTCACTGTTGTGGCCTCTCCCGTTGCGGAGCACAGGCTCCGGACGCGCAGGCTCAGCAGCCATGGCTCACGGGCCCAGCCGCTCCGTGGCATGTGGGATATTCCTGGACCAGGGCTCGAACCCATGTCCCCTGAATTGGCAGGCAGATTCTTAACCACTGTGCCACCAGGGAAGTCCCTTGGATACTTACTCCTAAAGATGACCGTTAACATTAGCTTTTATTCCATTTTAAAATCCTGTCAAGTTTTTATTGTGGTTGCATTGACTATAACTTTGAGAAGACTTGACGTTTACAGTAGTTACTCTTCTCATCCAGAAATATAAATTCATTATGTCTCCACATTCAGGTATACACTTATATCCTTTAATAAATTTTTTATAGATTACAGGAAGAAAGATGCAGAAGAAAGAACTTTTTAATAGTACTTTCACTTCTGCTGTCATTATTCATTAACTTAGATTACTCAAATTTAATTCGGAGTTAGATTGCAGTATAATTTCCACTGAGACATGAATTGCTGAGAAACTCATCCTTTGAAAGAGCATTTTCTGAGAGTAGAATTGGGAGAGTAACATTGTCTCTCAGGCAGAGTCCTTCTTTAGGGCCCCTAAACCAGATCCTACTTTTGGGTGACCGGGATCACCTAGGTTCTCTTCCTTTTCATGCTTTGCTATTGCCATTATTTCCCAGGTTTCCTTTGAACTGCTTCCAATTTTTTTAAGGAGAAAACTTAAAATTTTGTCTATTCCAAATTCATTATTCTGGGCTATTGACTTAACGTTTGAAACAGTATGACTCATCTTAATTAACACTCATTAAATCCATCCCTCAGCTAATAGCATTTTAGTTTAGCTGAACACAAGAGTTTCACTAACAATTAGAGAGGGAGATATGGGTAGTTCAGGTGTCCAGCAGAGAGTAGAGTGCTCTGGTATCCAGTTTGATGTATTTTTTTCACATGGTTCTGTGTGGCTTTACTCTGTCACTTTTTTTAGTCACTTTTGAGTGAGAAGCAAAATGTCAGTTTCTGTGCATGAGAGTCAGATATTCAGTGCTTGCATGTTATAAATATCAATAATGACAGAGCTTCCCTAAGCCTGTGCACCAACTAAGCCCATGCGCCACAACTACTGAGCCTGCACTCTAGAGCTCACTTGCCACAATTACTGAGCCCATGCACCGCAACTACTGAAGACTGCATGCCTAGAGCCCATGCTCCACAAGACAAGCCGCTGCAATGAGAAGCCTGCCCACCACAACGAAGAGTAGCCCCTGCTCCCCACAGCTAGAGAAAGCCCACGCTCAGCAACAAAGACCCAAGGCAGCCAAAAAAAAAAAAAAAAGTAAATATCCAAGAATTTCTTAGAAAATTCTGAAAAGTGAAAAATAATGAAGAGGAATTGGCCCTATTAGATGTTAAAACATACCGCAAAGCTAGAAATCTGTCTATGCATAGACATTAGATGAATGGAGAAAAAAAGTGTACAAAAACACACATATGGGGGACTTCCCTGGTGGCACAGTGGTTAAGAATCCGCCTGCCAATGCAAGGGACATGGGTTCGAGCCCTGGTCTGGGAAGATCCCACATGCCGCGGAGCAGCTAAGCCCATGCATCACAACTACTGAGCCTACGCTCTAGAGCCTGCGAGCCGCAACTACTGAGCCCACGAGCCACAACTACTGAGCCCATGAGCCACAACTACTGAGCCTGTGCTCTAGAACCCACGAGCCACAACTACTGAAGCCTACACGCCTAGAGCCTGTGCTCTGCAACAAGAGAAGCCACCACAATGAGAAGCCTGCACACTGCAATGAAGAGTAGCCCCTGCTTGCCACAACAAGAGAAGAGCCCGTGCACAGCAACGAAGACCCAAAGCAGCCAAAAAATTAAATAAATAAATAAAAATTAAAAAAAACAACCAAAAACATGTGTATGGAGATCAGGTACATGACAAAGTTGACATATAGTAGTGAACTATTTAGCAAATATCATTAAGATACTTAGCTATAGATCTGAAAATAAAATGTAAAAATAGATCATTAACATATCATACACAAAGATAAATTCTAAATAGTGTGTACATAAAACTAAAAAAATACTGGAAGAAAACTATTTTGAAAATTTTGCATTGGAAAAAGATCCTATTAAGCAATTCACAAATCCCTGAAACAATAAAGGGAGTAAACTAAAGCTCTGGTTATTTAAAAACATTTTTTGAAAATTTATATCAAAATACTTAATAAATAAAGTTAAAGACAAACAAAAACCAGAATATATCTGTAACATTTCTAAGAAAAGGTAATTATGCATAAAATATAAAGTACTTCTAAAAGTAAAAGGAAAGCCAACAACCCATCAGGAAAAACTAATAAATAATCAAGATTCTAAAACATATTTGCATGTTGATGGGAATGATCCATGATAGAGAGAGAAAATTGATAATGCAAGAGAGAGAGAGACCCAAGGTTTAATATTCTTAAAAAGGGTACAGTTAAATCCTAAGTGTTCTCATTACTAGGAAAAAGTTTTCCCTTTTTTCTTTTTTTTGCTTTCTTTTCTTTTTATTGTATCTATTTGAGATTATGGATGTTAGCTGAATCTATTGGGGTAATCACTTCACAGTGTATGCCAATCAAACCATCATGCTGTATGCCGCAAATTTATACAGTGATGTATGTACTTATATCTCAATAAAACTGGAAAAAAAATTTTTATGCACACACACCAAAAAGGATACAGGTGATGGGTTCTACAAAATGTAAGGACTAGTTCTTTGTTAGTTGTAATGGGTAGAAAGAGGGAGAAGATGAGCTCAATTGCAGGTTAAGTTTGTAGAGTTGGTGGTTGCAAGATGAAGGAGTTGGCATCTTATGGCCTTAGGTTTTGTAATGATGTGGAATAAAGGCAAAGTTATTAGCTGAGGTTAGGAGGAAGGGTGGAGGGACTTCCCTGGACAAAGTGGTAACTGTAGGAAATCAGGGAGATTAGAATCATTTACAATGGATTCAGATAATAAGAGTATCAACTCTCATAGGTTGTTGTATTAGATTTGATTATACCCCAGAAGCATTATGCTCACTGTGTCAGCATCAGCAAGTGACAATAAATGTTAACTGTTGTGGTAAGGATGTTCAAACTCCTTATTCCTTCTGTTTAGACCAGGAACCTGACAGTGAACTCAACAAACATTATTAAGATATCCTCAGCAAACAATTTGCTGAATCATTTCCAGCTATTATATTCATGAATATATGCCACTAGTCAGAACATGATTCATTACTATGGTAGTGGAGACTATTAAGTTAGTAGATTACACTTTGATTTCAAAGGAAATGGAATTCAGAATATCAAGAAAATGGTTACAGAACAGAGTTGTTGAGAGATCATTTTTTACTCAAAGTCGTTTAGATTTTATGCCCGTTGATTAGCAAATCCCCATTTCTACCTCCCCCCTGCCCCTGGAACCACCATTCCACTCCTTGATTTTATGAATTTGACTCTTTTAGATACCTCATAAAAGTTGAATCATGCAGTATTTGTCTTTCTATGACTGGCTTGTTTCACTTAGCGTAATGTCCTCAAGGTTCATCATTGTTGTCACATATTGCAGAATTTCCTTCTTTTCTAAGGCTGAGTAGCATTTTATTATGTGTATATACCACATTTTCTTTAGCCATTTATCTGTCAATGGACATTTATGTTTTTTTCCACATCTTGGTTATAGTGAATAGTGCCGCAATGAATATGGGAGTGCTAATATCTCTTTAAGATCCTGATTTCAATTCTTTTGAATAAATACCCAGAAGTGGGATTGCTGGAACATATGGTAGTTCTATTTTTAATTTTTTGAGGAACCTCCATACTGTTTTCCATAATGGCTGCACATTATGTATTCCCACCACGGTGTACAAGTGTTCCCTTTTCTCCATGCCCTTACTAACACTTGCTGTCTTTTCTTTTTTTTGATAATAGCTATCCTGACAAGTGCAAGGTGATACTTCATTGTGTTTTAATTTGAATTTCTCTGATAATTAGTGACAGTGAGCATTTTTTCATATACCTATTGACCGTTTATATGTCTTCTTTGAAGAAATGTCTATTTAAATCCTTAGCCAATTTTGTAATTAGGTTATGAGTTTGGGTTTTGTTTTGTTGTTGTTGTTGTTGAGTTGGAGGAGTTCCTTATATATTTTGGAGATTGCTTATCAAATACATGGTTTGCAAATATTTTCTCCCAGTCCATCAGTTGGCCTTTTCACTCTGTTGATTGTTTCCTTTGTTGTGCAAAATCTTTTTAGTTTGATGTAGTCTCACTTGTTAATTTTTGCTTTTGTTGTCTGTGCTTTTGATATCATATCTGTGTAGTCACTGCCAAAAACAATGTCATAAACTTTTTCCCTATGTTTTCTTCCAGGAGTTTTCAGGACTTATGTTTAAGTCGTTAATCCATTTTGAGTTGATTTTTGTGTCTGGTGTATTTCTTTTAAAGTATGGTGTATGAAAAGTATAACATTATTTGCAAGTGGATATCCACACTTTGAATCAAAGCAGTTTTACATGGCCTAATAAAAATAGGGGTCTGAGAAAATTATTAGAAAAGATAACATCCAAAAAAATGTGTGATTAAACATTTATCAATTCACAGACTTCTCTCCAAAGCACTGTGGAAAGCAATAGCTTTGTCTTCATTTCTAATGAGCCAGACCAGGTCAGAGAATTCTTTGACCTTGAGAATACATTCACTGACCCCAGTGATCAGAAGAGTCTATTCCCCCACTAAAATTTAAACAACCTCGCTTAAGACTATCCCATGAACAACACAAAACCAAACGTGAGATCTGAAACTACCACATTTGGTTATAAAGTAGGCATGTAGACAACCCCAAATATACTTGTGTTTTTTTAAGATTTTCATTGAAATAAAATATAAAATTTTTAAATTCTTGTAAGAATGTAACTGTGGATCACAGTGGTCTGGGATTCTACTTTGAGAAATACAATACGAGGTCATGCCAGGAAAGGGCTAATCTTAAAATATTTTATTGCATCCATTAGTGACACTCTTGCAGCCTAGCCAAAGCCAAAGTGTGAAGAATGCTTGAAATAGACTTTGTGGGAATGGCTGTGCACAGTACTGGAATGCTGATGTTCTGTCCTAAATGCTGATGTACCATGGAGATATGAAATCATCCACTACACCGTTTGTTAATCTTTAACATTTGTATAAAACATTTCACAAAGTTATTAATAACTCTATTTGGCTCTAGAACAAAACAAATATGAAAACTACTGGCACATGTAAGTTTGCAGGTCACTAAAAAAAAAGTGCCGGGCTTCCCTGGTGGCACAGTGGTTAAGAATCCTCCTGCCAATAAAGACGCAGACGTAGAGAATGGACATGAGCACACAGGGAGGGGGAAGGGTAAGCTGGGACGAAGTGAGAGAGTGGCATGGACATATATACACTACCAAACGTAAAATAGATAGCTAGTGGGAAGCAGCCACATAGCACAGGGAGATCAGATCGGTGCTTTGTGTCCACCTAGAGGGGTGGGATAGGGAGGGTGGGAGGGAGACGCAAGAGGGAGGAGATATGGGGATATATGTATATGTATAGCTGATTCACTTTGTTATAAAGCAGAAACTAACACACCGTTGTGAAGCAATTATACCCCAAGAAAGATGTTAAAAAAAAAAGAATCCTCCTGCCAATTCAGGGGACATGGGTTTGAGCCCTGGTCTGGGAAGATCCCACATGCTGTGAAGCAACTAAGCCCATGCGCCACAACTACAGAGCCTGCGCTCTAGAGCCTGCAAGCCACAACTACTGAGCCCATGTGCCACAACTACTGAAGCCTGTGAGCCTAGAACCCATGCTCTGCAACAAGAGAAGCCACCGCAATGAGAAACCCACGCACCGCAAGAAAGAGTAAACCCCGCTCGCTGCAACTAGAGAAAGCCTGCATGCAGCAACGAAGACCCAACACAGCCAAAAATACATAAATTAAATAAATAAATTTATTTAAAAAAAATAAAAAAATTTAAAAAGTGCCTAATGGAGCAGGACTTTTAAAGCAAATTTCCTAAGAGTAGCATAATGCAGAATGGAACTGAAATCCAAGTAGATTTCTTCATTTGTAAATAAGTTTAGTGAAATTGGGTATTACTCATCCCCAAATCTTGAACTGCATTGTCTTCTTGTTAAATTGAATTTTTATAGGTTAGAAGAAGACCCAATGAAATGATACATTAAAACTGGGTATCCATTTACCAATGAATGACAAATATATGTGGTGAGATTACAACAATTAACTTGTCCTTCAGAGCATTTTATAAATAGTATCCACTAAATCAAATATCTATTAAAAGCACATGTATATTAGTACGTGTTGAAGTATTAAGCTGCACATTGTTGGATTTGACTATGGGGATCCCACTCAAGAGATTGAAAGAAATCACTGGAATTTTGTCAAGACATCTGAAAATAGAACCCTTCCTAATCTTATTCTTTTCCTCTAGCTAATGGATCAGTAAAGGTCAGAAAGAAATGGAAAATTATGAAATCCTCACTTTGAATGAAATCAGTTCCACTAAAGAGTGTAAATCTCTCTTTTCTCTTTGATTTTGGGGAAAAGACAGAAATGAACTGACTTTGAAGATATGGAAAAACAGATTCCTAAATGCCTACCCAGAGGGACTTCCCTGGTGGCACAGTGGTTAAGAATCCGCCTGCCAGTGCAGGGGACATGGGTTTGAGCCCTGGTCTGGGAAGTTCCCACATGCTGCAGAGCAACTAAGCCCGTGCGCCACAACTACTGAGCCTGTGCTCTAGAGCCTGCGAGCCACAACTACTGAGCCTGTGTGCCACAACTACTGAAGCCCATGCGTGCGCCTAGAGCCCATGCTCTGCAACAAAGAGTAGCCCCCGCTCACCATAACTAGAGAAAGCGCGCATGCAGCAACTAAGACCCAATGCAGCCAAAAATAAATAAATAAATTTATTTATCTTAATAAATAAATAAATAAATGCCTACCCAGGATTACTTGCTTCCCATCCTGATTTCTGATCTAAAGTGCACCAGAAAGAGGATTACTGTACTTTACTGGAAGACTGTAAGACTCTCAGTGCTCCCTTTTCCCTCTGTCACTTACTGATTGTGAGCGCATAAGCCATCGGTTTAACTAATCTGGGCCTCATTTCCTCCAGAAACAAAATGACAATAATGACATCTGTATAGAGGCATAGAACTGGATCAAATGAGATTTTAAGAACCCTCTCAAGGTATATGGTTTTCAGTTCATAGACTTATCTCATAAAGTTGGAGTTACTCAAACCTATATAAACACCCTTAAAACCATTCCACATCCAAATTAACATTGTAATGTGTAATATAGTTTGTTTCAAATTATTTGGAGATTAGTCCATAGAAGTTCATATAAAATGCTCACTATGAAAAAAGACTAATCCAGATGTATTAACCTCAGGATCTATAAATAATAGTAATATCTGGACAATTTCAGAGTGATAGTATGAACGTAAGTTAGAGACAGTACAGATATAGTGTTATTGGTTTTTATTTGCTCAGTGTTACTTCAGAAGAAGAAGTCTATGGGGTTTAGGTTTTTTTGTTTGTTTGTTTTTTCTTTTTTCCATGCATATATAATAACCCAAAGTCAATAAAGGATAAATCAACTTTGAACATACACTACAATTTTTAACGTGTATTTGGACAGCACATAAATGAATTAATTGCCAAATAACTTGTACTTCAAACTAATATTATCAATTTTGTTCTTAACGGCAGAAAAGAAATGTTAATATCACCATTATTTTTAGAAGATGTCTTTAATTAAAATTCAAACAAATAAAGGGGAAACAATGGAACGGCAAAAAGTAATAAACTTAGAAGAAGGCAAGAAAGGAGACAAAAGGAAACTAGAAGAGAGTGGTACATAAGCACAAAAATACATGATTTTAAGCCAAAACAGATCAATAATTACCAAAGGTTGTCATTAAAAGTTACTTCTTTCGGTCCACCCCACTTACCAATGAGCCTTTGCTTCTGATTTATTTATTTATTTATTCTTCTGTTTTCTGGCCTTTTTATTCTAGAGATATTTGACAATGATTCCTTTTCCAAATAATGACCCTTTATTGGACTTCACATCTCATATCAATTTTATCAGCAATATTTTGATGAGCCTCTTGTAACTGTTCTCCATCCTTTTTCTTAATCTCTTGAATTCTATTTTCCTCAAATTTAAAATCTCATCTACTCACTTGAAGAATATAGAATTGCAGTTTTTCTACAAATTGTTTTTGCTGAGACAAAATATTCGGAGTGTTCATTGTATGTCAGCAATAGAATGCTTAGAACTGGATTTCTGTTTTAAACTTAAAAGCAATCTTCATTCTAATCTTATTTCTTCCATCTGTTTTGAGGTTTATTGTCATTTGCATTTTCCTTCATCTTCATGTCCCTTTATAAAATAAAGTTAATAGGATGGCCTCTGATATACTTACTTCTTTTTACTCTTTTGGTTCCTTTATATTCCTCTCTGTTATATCTTTGAAAATAGCTTTCCACTGTATAGACAGTAGAATAATATCAAAGATATCTTTTTGGGCTTCCCTGGTGGCGCAGTGGTTGAGAGTCCGCCTGCCGATGCAGGGGACACGGGTTCGTGCCCCGGTCCGGGAAGATCCCACATGCCGCGGAGCGGCTGGGCCCGTGAGCCATGGCTGCTGAGCCTGCGCGTCAGGAGCCTATGCTCCGCGACGGGAGAGGCCACAACAGTGAGCGTACCGCAAAACAAACAAACAAACAAAAAAGATATCTTTTTATTATCAAAAATAGTTGCAATTGTTTTAATTGCACGTCGTTTTCAAAAATCAACTACTACCAAAAGGTAGATCCAAAAAGAGCAATTCTCCTTTCCACCACATATCACTCCCACTTAGTGCCCCCAGGGGCAACCATTTTCAACTCTTGGGCTGTTTCTTTTTCATTTCCTCTGTATCCCTAAATGTGTGTGTGATGCCACTTCTTGCTTTGTTGGTTTTGTCATTATTCTTTGACTCTTTGATATGATCTCCTTCACTTTATTACCCTTCCCTCATCATCCCAATGGGGTCATAGTTGGTACTCACATTATCATCAGCTGTATAATGTTGGCATAAGTAGTGTGCTACAACTACTTTTCCTTATTATGGAACTTCAGTAGGACAGATATATAAATATAGATATACGTTCTATCTTTGCTAGCCTTTTTATTCTACATAATATCCATTAAGTGGAGTTATTCTACAACCACCATTCATTTGCCAATAATTCAAAAAGCTTTCACCTCCAGGCCGCTCTCTTGAGCTCATTAAATAAATATATTTTGAGCATCTGCTTTGTCTCAGGCTCTTGAGGAAATTACAGTGCATTTGTTAACTATCCAACTGATATCTCCATCTGGATGTCCTCATATTTAACTTGTTCAAAAGGAAATTCATGAAAGAATCCTATATCAATTAGGATTAGGTTTGGCAGCAGAAAGAAATTTCTAAACAAGATGTAGGTTTATATTTCTTTCACATTAAAGGTATCAGGAAGTAAGTAGTCTAGGACTGTGGCCGGCTCCATAGTCATCAGACACTTGGCCTCCTTCCATTTTTCTTATTCACCATCATCAGTGAGTGGTTTTCATCCTCATGGTTGCTTTTTTGCCCAAGATGGCCCTAGACCTTGAGTCATCCCATCCACATTCCAGGCCAATCAGAAATGAAGGAGAAAGGGAAGAAGGGCAAAAGCTGTCTGATCTCTTTTAAGGATCTTTCCCGTAAGTTCAATCCAATAGCTTCTGTTTAATATTATTGATTAGAATTTAGTAACATAGCCACTTCTATTTGCAAGGAAGGCTGGAAAATATAATGTTTATTGAGCCCTCCAAGTATTGGTAAAAGGCATGCATTCGCTTAGTCACCCATATTAACAGGTCAATAGTATCTTCAACCTTTATTTCAGCCTCCATATTTGTATCTCACAAGGCACCAAATTAAGTCAATTTTATCATGGAACTAACTTACACAGTCTCTCTCCCCATCTTTATTGCCACTACCTTATTTCAAGTCTTCAGAATGTCTAGCAGGACCATTGCAACGGCCTATTGCCTGATCTTCCCCTTATCAATTATTCCCAATTCCTGGCCACACTCAAGATTGCCCCTAGTTATTATTTGAAATAATAAAACAATTTTAATGTGTACTACTTCTTATAAGGCCTCAACATAGATGCTCAATAAACACTATTTTTTTGGTTTATTGATTGAAAAAAAAACTGCGAAAAGAAAAATTTTATGAAACAAAATTAGAAACCAAAAGATGCAGATTTCTTTTCAGCTTCTCTGCTGACTAGATGAGTCTGAAGAAAATTTATATTCTTGAATCCAGTTTGCCAGTATAAAAATAAAAATGCCACTCTAACTGACAAGAGAACTTACTAATAATTGCAGAGCATATGGAGGCTTTGAATTAAACTTCAAAACATTGATTAAGTCACAGGTTTCAGTTGCACATTTAATTACCATTCTGCAATGAACTGGTCTCCATTTGTTTTGAAAAGTTGTCAAATAACTGGTTGAATTATACTATAATTTGACCAACTATAATGTGGTGATTTCTACACTAAAATTTTAAGTATATTTGAATATGTATTAAGTCAGGGATTTCACAAAACACTTCTGTTTTAGCAGGCTGAGCTGTATTTAAATTCTAGTAATTCAAAGAAGAGAGGGGCAGAAATGTATCTGACAATCAGATTTCATACTTGGTTGGTATTTAGGAAAACACAGAAACCTAGACATAAAGTCACCACTAAATATGAAATCAAATAATTTTAGAGTAAGAGGCTATAACACTTTGTACACTCAATAGTGAGAAATGCAAAGCAGCAAAATGAACAAAACTTGTTTACTGAAAGAGAATAAAACTGAAAAATATTTACAATAAAAATGAAAACACACATGCTTTTAAAAATCGGTGTAATAAGGTTTTATTCTCTCTACCACAAAGAGGTTTATGAGTAGACAAAAGTTTCATATTATCCTCTGCTACTGTGGAAAAGACATCACAGACTCAGAGTCTAAAATAAGTCTTTCTAATTTAGTTTAACAGTTGTACTGCATAAAGAAAATAGAGAAGACACTCACCAACCAGTAGCTAGATAGCTAGCATATCCAATGCCTTAAAAACCTCAAAATTACAGGCTTTCTTTTATGTAGAGGTACAAGCTAAGGCCCCTCAGAAAAAATTGCCTTGTGATTGGTCTTCACTGGAGAAGTGGGTCTTATCACACTTATGCCTTGGAGAGGGGGTTCATTTACTAAGGCGGAAATACCATGATACTCAGAAGAGGAAAGGATGGTCATAAGTGAGCAAATATCGAAAATCCGTTTCAAGGGGTACTGCTAACAGTTGAAAATGGCCATTGTGTTTGTCCAGGAAAACATAAGGGACCGGTTGTTGAGACTTACTTTATTTCTCCAACTGGAAGGCTATGTCTTGTCTAGTAACTCTTCTGTTTTGAGGGAATTAGAGGTGGTTTTTCACCCACCCTCTGAGACTACACAAGTCACACCTATGTGTACATGGGCCCCGCCTGCTTTGCCAGATCTACTGGTGTTCATCATCACAGCGAAAGAAGCTTGGGAGAGAAGAACATGGGAAGTCAGATCCACAACATTTTCCGAGTCTACGTCATAAGCCATAAATTTATTTGAAAGAATCTCTGTGTAATTCTCCAATATTACGTCTGTGCCTTCACTGTGTCTGTACAGATGCCAAGAGGAATGCCCTTTCCCTTGAGCTGCCACAAGGAGGTGAGAACCTGAAGGTTCCCATTTAAGTTTAATTGGCAAAATTTATTCTGATAATGAATAAAACTATTAAAAAAGTTTTACAATAACTTTCAAGGAGTCTTTGAATAATGTTTGATCCTACTTGCAAACTTAATTAAAAACGGCAGCATTTTAAACTACTTTAATTAATTTCCCTTTGTTAAGTACTCTGCTCAAACAACTAAAACCTCCTAAGTGCTAAATAGTACTAATATATCTAATGAATTAAACTTTTAATAAGTTGAACATACATCACTTATTTTTAATAAATACGATTTTAAAAGATTTCAGGGGCTTCCCTCGTGACGCAGTGGTTACGAATCAGCCTGCCAATGCAAGGGATACGGGTTCAATCCCTGGTCCGGGAAGATCCCACATGCCACGGGGCAACTAAGCCCGTGTGCCACAACTACTGAGCCTGCGTGCCACAACTACTGAAGCCTACACACCTAGAGCCCATGCTCTGCAACAAGAGAAGCCATCGTAATGAGAAGCCCGTGCACCACAACGAAGAGTAGCCCCCACTTGCCGCAACTAGAGAAAACCTGCGCATGGTAACAGAGACCCAAGGCAGCCAAAAGTAAAATAGATAAATAAATAAATTTTTTAAAAGATTAGGGCACAAAAACACAGAGAAGACTTATGTAGGGAAACAGGTAGAAGGAAATCATCTACAAGCCAAGGGGAGAAGAAACCAAACCTGCCGACAACCTTGATCTCAGATATACAGTTTCCAGAACTTGGAGGAAATAAATTTCTGTAGTTTAAGCCACCCAATTTATAATACTAGTTTTTTTTGTATTTTGTTTTGGTTTGGCTTGGTTTGGTTTGGGTTTTTTTTAATTGAATACAGTTGACTGACAATATTAGTTTCAGGTATAAAACATAGTGATTTTATATTTTTATATTATGCACCATACAAAGTTATTATAATATTATTGACTATATTCCCTGTGCTGTATATTACTCCTCTTATTTATTTTATAACTGATAGTGTGTACCTCTTGATCCCCTTCACCTATTTCGTTCATGCCCCACCACCCTCCCCTCTGGCAGCCGCTGGTTTGCTCTCTGTATCTGTGAGTCTATTTCTGTTTTGTAATATTTGTTCTTTTGGGTTTTTTTAGATTCCACATATAAGTGAAAACATACAGTATTTGTCTTTCTCTGTCTAACTTATTTCACTTAGCATAATACCATACAGGTTCATCCATGTTGTCGCATATGGCAAGGTTTCATTCTTTTTTATGGCTGAGTAATATTCCATTGTATATATATATACCACATCTTCTTTATCTGTTCATCTGTTGATGGTCACTTAGGTTGCTTCCATACCTTAGCAATCGTAAATAATGCTGCAAGAAACATTGGGGCGCATATATCTTTTCAAATTAGTGTTTCCATTTTCTTTGAAAAATACACAGGAATGGAATTGTTGGATCATATGATAGTTCTATTTTTAATTTTTTGAGAAACCTCCATTCTGTTTTCCATAGTGGCTGTACTAATTTACATTCCCACCAAAAGTGTGCTAGGGTTCCCTTTTCTCCACATCCTCACCAACATTTTTTACTTGTTGTCTTTTTGATGATAGCCCAGGTGTGAGATGATATCTCATTGTGGCTTTTGCTTGTATTTCACTAATAACTAGTGATATTGAGCATCTTTTCATGTCCCTGTTGGCTATCTGTATGTCATCTTTGGAAAAATGTCTATTCAGGTCTTCTGCCCATTTTTTTATATTAACTTGTATTCATTCTATATGTATTTTGGAAATTACCACCTTATTGGACATATAATTTGCAAATATCTTCTTCTATTCACTAAGTTGCCTTTTGGTTTTGTTGATGGTTTCCTTCGCTGTACAAAGCCTTTTTAGTTTAATGTAGTTCCATTTGTTTATTTTTGCCTTTATTTCCCTTGCCTAAAGAGATAGATCCCCCCCAAAAAAATATTGCTACAACTTATGTCAGAGTGTTCTGCCTGTGTTTTCTTCTAGGAGTTTTGTGGTTTCAGGTCTTATATTTAGGTCTTTAATTCATTTTGAATTTGTTTTTGTACATGGTGGGAGAAAATAATCTAGTTCATTCTTTTATATTCTTTCATCTGTGCAGTTTTCCCAACACCACATATTGAAGAGACCGTCTTTTTTCCATTGTATATTTTTGCCTCCTTTGTCATAGATTAATTGACATTATAAGCATGGGTTTATTTCTGGGCTCTCTATTCCATATATCTATGCATCTGTTTTTGTGCCAGCACCATACTGTTTTGATTACAGTAGCTTTGTTATAGTTTGAAATCAGGGAGCATGATACCTCCTACTTTGTTCTTTTTTTTCTCAGGATTGCTTTGACTATTCAGGGTCTTTTGTGGTTCCATACAAATTTTTAAATTATTTGTTCTAGTTTTGTGAAAAATGCTATGGGTATTTTGATAAGGATTGCATTGAATCTATAGATTGCTTTGGGTAGTATAGACAGTTTAGCAATATTAATTCTTCCAGCCCATGAACGTGGAATATTTTTCCATTTATTTGTGTTATCTTCAATTTCTTTCATCGATATCTTGTTTTCCAAATACAGGTCTTTAACTTCCTTGGGTAGATTTATTCCTAGGTGTTTTATTCTTCTTGATGCAATTGTAAATAAAATTGTTTTCTTGATTTCTCTTTCTAATAGTTCATTATTGGTATGTAGAAATGCAGCAGATTTCTGTATATTAATTTTGTATCCTGGAACTTTACTGAATTCATTTATTAGTTCTAATAGTTTTTTGGTGGAATCTTTAGGGTTTTCTATACATAGTATTATGTCCTTTGCAAACAGTGACACTTTTACTTCTTCCTTTCCACATTGGATGATTTTCATTTCTTTTTCTTGTCTGATTTCTGTGGCTAGGACTTTCAATACTATATTAAATAAAAGTGACAGGAATAGACATTCTCATCTTGTTCCTGATCTTAGAGGAAAATCTTTCAGCTTTGCACCATTGAGTATAATATGAGCTGTGGGTTTGTCATAAATGACTTTTATTATGTTGAAGTATGTTCCCTCTATACCCGCTTTATTGAGTTTTTATCATGAATGGATGTTGAATTTTGTCAAATGCTTTTTCTGCATCTATTGAGATAGTCATGTGATTTTCATCCTTCATTTTGCTCATGTCTTGTATCATGTTGATTGAGTTGCAGATATTGAACCATCCTTACATCCCTGTAATTAACCCCACTTAATCATGATGTGTGACCTTTTTAATGTATTGTTGAATTTGGTTTGCTAATTTTTTGTTGAGGATTTTTGCATCTATATTCATCAGGGATATTGAGCTATAATTTTCTTATTTTGTGGTGTATTTGTCTGGTTTTGGTATCAGGGTAATGATAGCCTCTTAGAATGAGTTTGGAAGTGTTCCCTCCTCCTCAATTTTTATGACATAGTTTGAGAAGAATAGGTATTAATTCTTCTTTAAATGTTTGGTAGAATTCCCCTGTGTACCTGTCTGGTCCTGGATTTATATTTGTTGGGAGTTTATTATTATTATTATTACTGATTTAATTTCATTACTGGTAATTTATTGAGATTTTCTATTTCTTTCTGATTCAGTCTTGGAATATTGTAGGTTTCTAGGAATTTGTCCATTTCTTCTAGATTGCCCACTTTGTTGGGATACAATTATTCATAATATTCTCTTATGATTGTTTATATTTCCATAATAGCAGTTGTTACTTCTGTTCTTTCATTTCTAATTTTATTTATTTGGGCCCTCTCCCTTTTTTTCTTAATGGGTCTAGCTAAAGGTTCATCAATTTTGTTTATCTTTTCAAAGAACCAGAGCTTAGTTTCATTGATCTTTTCTATTGGATTTTTGGTCTCTACTTCATTTATTTCTGCTCTGATCTTTATTATTTCCTTCCTTCTACTAATTTTGGGCTTTATTTGTTCTTCTTTTTCTAATTCCTTTAGATATAAAGCTATGTTGTTTATTTGAGACTTTTCTTTTCTTGTTGTAGAATTGTATCGCTATCAACTTCTCTCTCAGAACTGCTTTGGCCACATCCCAAAGATTTTGTGTCTTTTATTATTATTCTTTTCTGTTGAAGTGTAGTTGATGTACACTATTATATAAGTTACAGGTGTACAGTATAGTGATTCACAATTTTTAAAGGTTATACTCTAATTTGGGGAGTTCCCATTCAGTGGAAGTGGATCATCATAAAGTTCTTCATCCTCATCATCTTCACATTGAGTAAGCTGAGGAGGAGGAAGAAGAGAAGGGGTCGTTCTTGCTGTCTCAGGGGTGGCAGAGGCAGAAGAGTTGGAGGAGGTGGAAGGGGAGGCAGGTACGTTTGGTATAACTTTATGGAAATACATCATAATTTCTGTCTGACGTTTTTGCTTTTTCATTTCTCTAATAATGTTTCTATATGATACCAGTCTTTCTTCCACCATTTGCTTTAGTTTCAGTGCCCATACCATAGAAGGGTCCATGTCATAAAAGAAGCTAAAAGCAGTCTTGAGTGATCAGAAATCTTCTTCCAGATTGTCTAAAGTCAGTTTGTTCTGTCACTGCTTCTTCTATGTCTTCTTCCTCATTGTCTGGCACTGGTTTGGAAGCACTCATCAAGTCATCCTCTGTTCATTCCTCTGGTGTGGTGTCTATTAGTTCTTGAATTTCTCCAAGATCCATACCTTGAAACCCTTCAGCCCCCTCCTTTTTTTGCCATATCCACCTTCTCTTTCATGATTTCCTTGATTGGCTCTGCCATAACTCCTGTGAAGTCATGCACAACACCTGGACACAGTTTTTTCTCCAGCAGGAATTTATTGTTTCAGGATTGATGGCTTTCACAGCTTTTTCTATTACAGTGGTGGCATCTTCAATGATGTAATCCTTCCAGACTTTCATGATGTTCTAGGAGCCCCTGATCTAGAGGCTGAATTAGAGAAGTTGTGATTGGGGGCAAGTAGGCCACATTGACACCTTCAGTGCTGAACTCTTGGGGTTCTGCGTAGCCAGGGGCATTGTCCAAAAACAAAAGAACTTTAAAAGGCAGACTCTTACTGTCAAGGTACTTCCTGACTTCAGAGACAAAGCATAGATGGAACCAATTCAGAAAAAGTGTTCTCATTGTCCAGCCCATCTTGTTGTACAAATGAAAGACTGGCAGCTGGTGTCTGTCTTTTTCCTACAAGGCTTAGGTGTTAGCAGCTTTATAGATAGAAGCAGTCCTGCTTATAAACTTGACCGCATTTGCACAGAATAGTAGAGTTAGCCTATCCCTTCCTGCCTTAAATCCTGGTGCTTGCTTCCTTCCTTACTGATAAATGTCCTTTGTGGCATTTTTTTCCCCCCAGAACAAGGCACTTTCATATGCACTAAAAACCTCTTCAGGCAGATATCCTTTCCTTTAATGATTTTCTTAATGGCATCTGTGGTTGGCAGAAGCTGCTTCTGCTGTCATCTTAATTTTTTTTAGTCAAGACTCTTTCTAAAATTATCAAACCATCCTTTGCTGGCATAACTTCTCCACCTTTAGATCCTTCACTTTTGCTTTAAGTTGTCATATAATGACTTTGGTTTTTCTCAAATCATATTAGAATCTATAGGTATATCTTTCTTATAGCAATCCTGTACCCACATATAAGCTGCATTTTCAATTCGAGCTAAAAAGATATTTTACAAAAAGTACAAGGTTTTTTCACCTGCTGGCATAGCTGCAGCAATGCCTTCACAAATTCCCTTTTATTCTTTTACAATGGTCCTTACACTGGACTCATTTATCTGGAAATGGCAGGCAACCACAGATGCAGACCTCAATCTACAGTATATATCTAGCAGTTCAACTTTTTCTTATAATGTCAAGACTTTTCTCTGCTTCTTGGGAGCACTTCCAGCATCACTGGTGGCACATTATATGTGTCCCATGGTGTTACTCAAGGTTTATGGTATTGGGCTAAACATGATGAAATATATGCTAGAACCACTAGACATCACTTGTTACTGCAATACACAATTTACTAAAGAGACTAACTGCTCACATAGAGATGATTAGCATCACACGATGTCTCAAGTGGACACTCACAACACTTGCGCTTACCACAATAGCAACAGGAGGTGGCTACAAAATTATTACAGGATTACAATACACACTGCAGTGAATTTTATGCAGTTATGGTTTAATGCTGCATCTTTACGTTTGTTTACATTTCTCTCAACTGTGAACAGTGCCATGTACAGTCTGTGTGTGTGTGTGTATGTGTGTGTAAGTTTTGGTAAAATTTCACATTTTGTAATAGATTTGTGTATATTTTAAAGTAGCAAATGATAAAATAGACTAGTATCTACATATATTTTATACATTTATGACATACCTAACTTTTTCTTAATTTTTTCAATATTTCTAAGCCACATGGTTCATCTGCAACTTTTTTCAAATTGTCACAAATCTCCAAAAAAAATTTCCAATACATTTACTGGAAAAAATCTGCATATAAGTGGACCCACACAATTTAAACTTGTGTTGTTCAAGAGTCAACTGGATTTGTTTTAAGCTAATAGTCATTTAACTTCAAACACATTCTAAAAGCTCTACATTTTTACTCCCCCTCCACATTTTGTTTTTCACATCATATTTTACATCTTTTTGTGTATCCCTTAGCTACTCATTATAGTTATAGTTGCTTTTATGACTTTGGTCTTTTAACGTTCATACTAGCTTTTTAAGTTGTTGATCCACTGCCTTTACTATGCATTTGCCTTTACCAGGGAGATTTGAGATTTTTCCCTTCATATATTTTCTTATTTCTTGTTATGACCTTTTCTTTTTCACCGAAAGAAGACCCTTTAACATTTCTTGTAATGCCAGTTTCGCGGTGATGAACTCTTTTAGTTTTTGCTTGTCTGGGAAAACTGTTTACCTCTCTTTCAATTCTGAATGATAACCTGGCTGGGTAGAGTATCCCTGGTTGTAAGTTTTTTCCCTTTCAGCACTTTAAATATATTATGCCACTCTTTTCTGGCCTGTGAAGTTTTTGCTAAAACATCTGCTGATAGGCTTTTGGGTTTATATAGCCTTATGATAACCTTTTTCCCTTGTATGTGACTTTTTGTTTTGCTCTTGCTGTCTTTAAAATTCTCTCTTTAACGTTTGCTATTTTAATTATGATATATATGTCATGGTGTGTATCTCTTGGGGTTCATCTAGTTTGGGACTCCCTGTGCTTCCTGGACCTGGATATCTGTTTCCTTTTCCACATTAGGAAAGTTTTCAGCCATTATTTTTTCATCAAATACTTTTTCTGCCCTTTTCTCTCTTTCTTCTTTTTCTGGGACCCCTATAATGCAAATGCTAGCACACTTGATGTTGTCCCAGAGGTCCCTTAAACTATCCTCATTTTTTTAAAATTCTTTTTTTCTTTTTGCTGTTCTGATGGGGTGATTTCCACTATTATGTCTTCCAGGTCACTTATTCATTCTTCTGTATCACCTAATCTGCTGTTGATTCCTTCTAGGTATTTTTATTTTATTTATTATATTCTTCAACTCTGATTAGATCTTTTTTATATTTTCTAACTCTTTGTTGAAGTTCTCATGTGTCTCTCTATTCTTCTCCTACCTCCAGTGAGCATTTTTATGACTGTTGCTTTGAACCCTTTATCAGGTAAACTAATTATTTCCATTTTATTAGGGTTTTTTCCTCAGGCTTTTTCTTGTTCTTTCATTTGGAGCATATTCCTCTGTCTTCTTTCTGTGTCTGACTTTTGTCTGACTTTCTGTGTTTGTCTCTGTGACTGAAGCTGTAATAAGTGCGGCTGGGACTTTTTCTGAGGCGTGCTTATGCAGCCATCTTGGCAGGGTGGGCTTGATCCAGAGTTCAGTGTGTGCCAGGGGCTGTAGCTTGGTGGGAAGGGTGGGAGGACTGGAACTAGAGGGGCTACAGCTGGAGCCTAGCACAGGCCAGAGCTTCTTCTGTGGTGTGCCAGAGACTACCCTTTTGGCAGGAGGTTTGGAGCTGAAGGGCTAGAGCCAGAGTCTGGTGCAGGCCAAGGCTTCTTCTGGGGCGCTCTGGGGGCCACTGCCTTGGAGGGGCATAGAGGGGGCGCTGGAACCAGACAGGCTAGAACCAGAGCTCAGCACACAAGCCAGCGCCTCTCTCAGGGCATGCAGGGGGCCACCCTCTCAGCAGGGGGATTGGAGCTGGAGCTGGGTGTGGGCTGGGGGGACATGCTGGAGTAGCCTTGGCAGGCCATCTAGAGTGCCAGGAGCTTTTCAATCTGCTGCCTCTGAGCTGGGACTCAGAGCAAGTTAAATGTGTGCACGAGCCCTTTAAGAGAGGAGTCTTGGTTTCCTACAGCCCTCTGGCTTTCCCAGTCATAAGCCCCATTGGCTTTCAAAACCAGTTAAGGGAGCTCATCTTCCCAGTGCCAGTCACCAGGTCTGGTGTGCCCAATGTGGGGCTCGAACCCCTCACTCTTTAGGGAGGACCTCCAAGTTTGTCATATCTCCTTCCTCTTTTGGGTCATCCACCAGGGGTGCAGGTCCTGACTAGATCGTTTCTTTTCCCCTCCTACCCACCTTGGTGTAGTTTTTTTCTTTATATCCTTAATTTTTTCTTTATATCCTGCTCTTCTGCTGGTCTTCAGGTCCTTCTGAGAGAAAGTTGTTCTGTATATTGTTATTGTTTTGGTGTGTCCATGGGAGGAGGTGAATTCAGAGTCTTCCTATTTTTGCCATCTCTGTTCGTGGTTCAGAATATACTATGCTTCATTAACTTTGTCTCTTTTATGATGCTTAGAAGAGAATCTTGAGCATAATTACAGTTCACATAATGGAATTGAACCATGCTTACACATAAAAAAGAAATATTATTTTCATTATTTCAAATATAGGGTCTTGGTAGAATGGATTAAGAATGCCCAGTATACATTAAATATGTACAGTTTTTTTGTATGTGAATTATACCTCAATAAAGTGAGGTTTTTTTAATGCCCAAATGGGAAGTAGGTTAAAAAATTATCAGACTGCTTTCAGCCTTATAAGCCACACTCGTCCCATTGTGTTAGCAGCCAGAGTCCTACACCCCCAAGGATAAACTTTGTTCTGCATCCATACCTCAGTTCATTTCCATGTGCTCCATATCCAACCCCATACCTCCTGCATCTGGCCTTCTAATGGTGGCACCCTTATATCCCAAGTTGTTATCTTAGGCATTGTCACTATTCTAAAATCCCAGAAGAGAGGACAATTCTAACGAGTTAAGAAAGGTTTTCTCAGGAGAGATGATATTTTGACCATTTTCTCAAGAAATTATACACATTTCTATAAACACAAAAATTTCCCCCCAAGGGAATTCCCTGGGGGTCCTGTGTTAGGACACCATGCTCTCACTGCCGAGGGCCCGGGTTCAATCCCTGGTTGGGGAACGGAGATTCCACAAGCTGCATGGCATGGCCAAAAGAAAAAAAGCTTTCCCCCAAATTCCAAGAGTCTCAAAAAATCCCATAAATCCCATTTATGGAGTAGGTTCATAGACCCTTGGGTTAATAATCTATTTTTTAGGCAAAAAGGAGTTATCAAATGCAAGGAAATTTTATTGTTTATTTCTTGTTCAAAATTCTTGTTATCTCTGTCTTTCTCTGTCTCTGATTTATCAATGCATAACTGTAAGGATTACTGATCTTTGGGATCCTTTTGGGGCAAAGGCTGCTAATTATCTACCTAATATCCATTCTCGGTTTCTTCTGATTTTATTTAGAATAGTAATGGGTGCAATTAATTTCCCAGCCTTCTTTGTGGCTAGTTTGGTTGTGTGACCAAGTTTAGTAAATGACGTGTAAACAGAGGTTGTTGGATAGGCCCTTTTTGCCCCTCCACCCTTCATCTTTCTTGTTTCCAGGAACTGTGGATATGCTAGCTAGAGATCCAACAGCCATCTGGACCATATATCTATTTTAAAAAAGAAAACCACATGCTATTATAGTGGGGAAAAAGAAGGTCAAAGAAAGCAGACTCCTTGAAGATTTCATGAAGCTGCCTCACCAGCACTAGAATATCTATTTCTGGACTTTTTTACATAAAAAAAGGAATCTGTATGTGTTCACATCACTATAATCAGTTCTCTGTTACCGAGAGCTAAATGAAACTTCCTTCTGGTTTTTTCAGTGGTCAACAAAACACCAGCTATATACCACTCTAACCCTATTTTATGGCAAAGAGAGTGGGGAAACTTTTTCTTCATTTAGAAAACCCTGTGAGCAACAGACTTGGAATGACTACCTCAAGTCCGTTACTAGAGGATAGTTCTCATTCAAGCAATAGAGTATAGGGAAACGTTCCCCGAGAATGTTAGGCACAAGGCCCTTATCAGTTAAAAAATAATGACTCTGTTTAGTCTTCATAGTTCTCCAAAGGTATGATGAATATCTCTCTTTGTCCACAATGAGAAAACATATATGAGGGATGCCTAACAATGTTAACCCACTAACCTCCCCTTAAGCCACAGATGTATTTTCCTCCTGGGGCTATCCAGAGCAGAGGCTTTTATAGTCGGAATGTTTCTGGTTCTACTTTTCACTTTCAGTAGCTGGAATCTGGAATCTACCCACCATTTCCATTCATATTCCACAGGTAGTTCAATTTCAATATGCTCAAAATGGAACCTGCCTCCCTTCCTCTCAATGACCAAATGGATGGTACTGGAACCAGAAATTTGGGAGTAATCCCACATTCCTTCTTCTCCCTCCCATTGGTCGCTATGTAACTGTGGTCCTACTACCTACATGTTTCTTGTGTCCTCTTGCTCTTCCTCCCTCTCGTCATTTCTCACCTGGTCTATATCAATTCCTGAATAACTACTGCCTTGCCCGCATCTAACTCATATTCCATGATATAAATAGATTAATCTTTTGAAAATGAAAATCTGATCACTTTAAAATTCAAATCTCTTAGCAGGAAATCAGAGGCCTATTAGAATCTATTCCATGATTGTCCCTGTAATGCCATCTTTTGCTGCTTCATCCCATGACCTAGATAGCAGCCAAACAAAACCACCAGCAACTTACCAAATGCGTCATGCTCCATCATATCTCCACAACTTTCCCTAAAAAGCTCTTTCCTATCTTCCTCACCTGGAAAACTACTATTCATGCTAAAACTTAATTGAGGCATTACCACCTCCAGGTAGCCTACTTTGATTCCGCCCCCAAGAAGCAATTATGATATTTAAGAACATAGTTCATCTACCATATTATCCAGCTATGCCACTTCTGGGTATTTACCCAAAAAATATGAAGAACATTAATCTGAAAAGATATCTGCACCCCCATGTTCATCACAGCATTATTTATGGCAACCAAGATATGGAAAGAGCCTGAGTGCCCATCAATGGATGAATGAATAAATATGTGGCATACACACATACACACACACACACACACACACACACACACACACACAATGGAATACGAGTCAGTCATAAAAAAAGATGAAATCTTGCCATTTGCAACATGATTGGAACTTGAAGGTATTATTCCAAGTGAAGTAAGTCAGATGGAGAAAGACAAATACTGTATGATTTCACTCATATGTGGAATATAAAAAAACTAATAAACAAACCAAAACAAAATAAATGAACAAATCAAACCAAACAAAGACAAACACATAGATACAGAGAACAAAGTAATGGTTACCAGAGAGGAAGGAACGGGGGTTGGGGGAATGGGTAAAGGGGATCAACAGTACGATTACAGATGGAAAATAAATTTTTGGTGGTGAGCACATTGTACGGTATACAAAATTAGAAATATAATGTTGCACACATGAAATATATAATGTTATAAATCAATGTTACCACCATAAAAAAATAATTTAAAAAAATTTTTTTAAAGAACATAGTTCATGAGTTCAAACAATGGCTCTGTGATCTTTTTCAAGTAATTTAGCCTCTCTGTGCCTCAATTTCTTCATGTGTAAATTGGAGATAAATTCTCATAGGGTTATTGAGAAAAATGAACAAGATACTATATATAAAAGTGGTTTGAACTATTCCTGGAATATTGTAAGCATTCAATATATATGAGCTACTTTTCTTTCTAAGAGTAAGTTAATTCCTTAGTTTTGTTGTCCCAGCCTTCCATGACCTACTCAAATGTGTGGAAGTTGTGAATTGGCTCACAAAGTCTCATCCACTTGTATTTGGAAAAACTAGAAAGTTAAAAATATGACTCTGACTCCCTCAGGCCTAAGGTTCTTCATTCAAGCTATACCCACAGGCAAGAAGAGCAGATATCAATCAGAGGTCATCATCTTGGCAGTCTCTGCTAGCAAACATCACCTTGGAAGTGACTACATTTCAGATTCCTGGGTACTGGAAAGCATTATATTGAGCTGATTCCCTAAAGGTAGAAGCTATGAGCAGCTATGAGTATCCATTCTTCAGTTTCATGGGTGTTCAGAGGTAAAAGCACAGTGGCAATAGAGGCAGTGGTAGTAGTCTTGACTTTGGCACAGCCTTTATGAGGACTCAAGCATGGTAGCTCCCCCATAGGTCAGTTCTTTATTGTTCTGAAGACGTTTCTGGAGGCCCAGCCTGGAATCTGTTCCTTCTCCATTCTAAAAATTTTGTAAGCACCTAATTCCCTGTATTAAATTCCTTACTGCTTTGACTATCTAGGATGGTTTCTGTCTCCTGCAATGAACCCTAAATAACAAACTAACAGACCCCAGTATTAGCTTTCATTTCTCCCAGCATAAACTCTGCAATCCATTTGGGGTGCTCCCTGCTTCCCAGTTACTCCATGCCTTCTTCCCCTCCCCACTTTTCTTATACCATTTCTACCCCATTCGCCTCCTCCCTGGAATCACTCCTATAATCCCAAATCTTCTATTTGAAACTACAATTTTAGAAAGCTCCTTGGTCCATATTCAGTTATAGCTCTAATATAAGCAATTTTTATTTTGCAACTTTTGGCAAAAACAACCCACAAGAGTAAAATAAGGATTAGGAAAGTTCAGAAACATATACTCACAACCTAGCCAAGAAGATTTCATGAATCATTTCCAGATTTCCATAGAAGTCATAATGTATCATGGAGATCTTTTTCTCAGGACTTTGTAGGGCTTTTCAATATCTATTCAACGTCTCTTACTTCTGGGAAAAGAAATTTCTATAGCCCCAAGTTCAACATATAAATAGCATTAAGCTAAGTTGTATTACCCTTGGGAAATACACGATTTTGAATCAAAAGAATACATTTTGGGGACTTCCCTGGTGGCACAGTGGTTAAGAATCTGCCTGCCAATGCAGGGCACATGGGTTCGATCCCTGGTCCAGGAAGATTCCACAGAGCAACTAAGCCTCTGCGCCACAACTACTGAACCTGCGCTCTAGAGCCCACAAGCCACAACTACTGAGCCCATGCGCCACAACTACTGAAACCTGCACGCCTAGAGCTTGTGCTCCACAACAAGAGAAGCCACTACAATGAGAAGCCTGTGCACTGCAACAAAGTGTAGCCCCCGCTCTCTGCAACTAGAGAAAGCCTGCAGACAGCAACGAAGACCCAACACAGCCAAATATTAATTAATTAATTTTTTTAAAAAAATCCATTTTGGACCAAAATATGTAAGTGCTTCAAGTTTTAAAATATCTAAGTAACGCTTAATTTCAACACTTTTTTATATGAGTTAAGGTATGGTCCCCAATCTTCATTTAGGTCATGTATTTTAAGATCTGGAAATACAGATTTGTTCAGTAATCTTAGGCAACTAGTTTATCTGAGAAAATTATACAATTAAAGCAAAGGTCAGCAACATAAAAATACTGTCATTCTAAAGCTACTGAGATTGTCTTGGATTCAGTAGGAAGTCTAGAAACATGTTCCTCCACTGTGTCTTCTCAGAAGTGGTTTTTTCATTGTCCAAGGCACTCTGAACATTGTGGATGCCAATATGCTTCAGTAGAAACCTTCCTGTGAGGAAAGCAACAGTAATTCAACTTTGTTAAACTCTGCTACATATGCTATTTAAAAAAACAAAACAAAAAAGCAGCATCTGATAGCTTCAGGATCTTATATAAATTTTTGTGAAATAGCCCTTTATTTTTTTTAACTCCTTCTCTATTGAAAGCTAAGGCTTAAGCATGAGTCCAAGGGACTGACTAGTGAGCAATGTGAGTAAATACACAAAGCTGTACGCTCCAAATTGTCTCAGTCTTCTGAGCCCAACACATTTTCAAAGGAAAACCCTAAGTACCCCAACTTTCTCTGCTCTTAAGCCCAGTTCATTCCCAGGAGGCATCTTAGTCATGACACCTCTGGTGGCGATCCTTCCAACCTCCACATATGGTCATTTTCTATTGCTACTGTAACAATTTACTACAAATTTAGTGGCTTAAAACACTACTCGTTTATTATCTAACAGTTGTAGTCAGAATTTCAGGAGGACTCAGATGGGTCCTTTGGTCAAAATCTCATCAAGATGCTGGCTGGCCTGGACTCTTTTCTGGAAACTCTGAGTGAGAATCCGCATCCTTTCAGGTTGCTGGAATAATTGTTCCCATTTCCGGGAGTCACTCACAGCTTTTAGAAAATACCCACTGTTCCTAGTTCATACCCCCCTCCTTTAAAGCCAGAAACAGTGTTCCAAATCCTTAGTGTTTCAAATCAGTCTGGCTTCGCTTCATCTCTCTTACTCTTCAGCCTCCTTCTGGTTTAAAGGCTCATGTGATTAAACTGGGTCTACCTACAGGAATCTTCCTATTTTAATATCAAATGATTATTATATCTGCAAAGTTCCCTTTTACCATGTAAGGTAATATATTCATAGTCCCAGGGATTCGGGACTATGGAATCTACTTGGTGACCATAATTCTGTTAACCACAATCAGACATATCTGAAACTGAGGCTTTCCAGCTGGAGTACCTGCTTCTTATAGTGGACCCGGGGTAGGGAGTGGGGAGTGGAAATCTCTTTATTCATGTGTCCACTTCAAATCCCTGAAGGATAAAACTTATTTGTTAAATCTTGTAATCATCGCATAGCAATAAATATATTCTCCTATCCAGTATTTTTAATCAAAAAAATGTGGAAACTAGTCTGGTCACATGCAAATTATAATTATGGAGTCAATACTCAGAATAAGGCATTATATGTGTTTGATAGTGTGTGACTACGTGTGACATGAGTTTACATGTGAATGTTTGTGTCTGTGTGTATATGTATTGTGTAGAGTCAATGTACTACACTGGGGGGGGGGCAGGTGGGAAGTGGATTGGACAGCTAGACTCCTGAGGTTTTGCACCAATTCTTGTACAAACTGCCTGTGTGACTTTGAACAAATCATTTAAGAAACTCTGGGGCTTCCCTGGTGGCGCAGTGGTTGAGAGTCCGCCTGCCAATGCAGGGGACACGGGTCCGTGCCCCGGTCCAGGAAGATCCCACATGCCGCAGATCGGCTGGGCCCGTGAGCCATGGCCGCTGATCCTGCGCGTCCGGAGCCTGTACTCCGCAAAGGGAGAGGCCACAGCAGTGAGAGGCCCGCGTACTGCAAAAAAAAAAAAAAGAAAGAAAGAAACTCTGGTCTCAGTTTTTTCTATTGTGAAGTCGAGTATTTTGTTAGGTTAATATCCAGCTGATAATTCTGTAACTTAAGTAATTTATATTTATATAAAGTAAAAAGGCACATAAACCATAGATCAAATTAGTAAAAATATTTCCTCATAGGAAGATTGTGATTTTTATTAAAATTTCTACTATTATCAAAAAGACAAGAGATAACAAATGCTGGCATGGATGTGGAAAAAAGGGAACCCTTGTGCACTGTTGGTAAATTGGTGCAGCCACTATGGAAAATAGTATGGAGTTTCCTCAAAAAATTAAAAATAGGACCACCATATGATCCAGCAGTTCCAATCCTGGGTATTGATACAAAGGAAACAAAATCACTGTCTCAAAAGATATCTGCACCCCCATGTGCATTTCAGGATTATTTAGAGTGCAATAGCCAAGATATGGAAACAACCTAAATGTCCATCAACAGATAAATGAATGAAGAAAATGTGATATATGTATATATACAGCACATTGGAATATTATTTAGCCATAAAAAAGAAGGAAAACCTGCCATTTGCAACAACATGGATGGACCTTGAGAGCATTATGCTAAGTAAAATAAGTCAGACAGAGAAAGGCAAATACAGTAGAATCAAAAACTCAGAGAACAGATTGATGGTTACCAAAGGTGGAGGGTGAAAGGTGGACAAAACGGGTGAAGGTGATCAAAAGGTACAAACTTCCAGTTATAAGATAAATAAATTCTGAATATGTAATTAATGTACAGCATGGTGACTATAGTTAACAATACCATATTGCATATTTGAAAGTTGCTAAGAGAGTATATCTTAAAAGTTCTCATCATAAGAAAAAGAAATGTGTAACTGTGTGGTGATGGATGTTAACTAAACTTATTTTGGTGATCATTTCACAATCTACACATATATCAAATCATTATGTTGTACACCTAAAAGTAACACAATATTATATGTCAGTTATATCTCAATGTTTTAACATTTCTGCAAAGTATATTTCAGTTCTTCCTAGAAAAATCACCGATTTTGTTACTTAAAAAAGAAGTTTACAAGTTTACAAATCAACTTCTCAAGAAACAAAATAGAATTTGTAAAAAAAAAAAGTTCAACATCTTAAGATTCATATATATCCTAATGCAAAAGATGGTTATCAAAATTTCTTCCTAAGAAGGCAACATAAGTAGCATAAATCCTGCAGATTTTACCCATCCTTTTTTTTCCTGTGGTGAATTCTGACATTAGTCACTCTTCCTCTTACAGTCACAGCAGATTCCCTTTGCTCCAGTTCACAGCATCTATTTCCCAGTGCACAAGTGATTGCACAAGACATATATTTAGTGAAACACACTTAATATGTGTTTTCGGTACAAGAGGTAATGTCAGCTATTACGTGGACCCAAAACCCAAATAATCTAAATAACGTTTGTTGAATATAGTTAAAAGCGTCCATATTAACAGAATCTCAGATTGTTTTTCCCTGAAAGAGATTCATAGTTTAAAACCTCTTTCAAACCAGTTAATCTTACAAGCTAACATTTTCAATGACTTGCTTTGATTTCAAACTACCTAAGTGCAATTATTTTTGTTTCCTTGAACTAGTACAATCAACCTCTTAAAAAGTAGTTTATATTTCCCAATAGTTGCTGCTGATATTCAGAGAGTTTATAACTTCATAGGTGAGGCAGAAAAGTACAGGAATTTATGTTGTCTGTTCTATTTCCATATGACATATTCATACTATTTTTTTTATGGTTACTGGAGAATATTTCAAAAGGCAGAAACCATCTCTATTTCTTATATCACATAGCATAGTACTCTGTATATTGTGGTTGCCCAATAAATATCATTGCATACTTTATTAATAAAATTCATGGATCTCAATAGAGCATATAACAAGGTAGAGAACAGTCCAGTTCTACCTAATGCTAATTAGTTATTACCCAAAGCCTTAGGTTCAGTTCTTTTCTGTTGCTGTCTGGTTGCCACATTTTTAAAATCAAATTTATTCAGGTACAATTTACATAATATTAAATGTACCCATGTTAAATATCGATGAATTTTGACAAATGCATACACCCAAGCATAATCCACCAGCATAAACAAAAATATGTGTGTACATATATGTCTATAGGCATACATATGTATTATGTGCATGTGTGTGTGTAGATTTGGGAGAGAGTTTTTTTTTTTTTTTTGGAACCTTCATTTTTTTCTTCTTCTTCTTTTTTTTTTTTTCGTGGTACGCGAGCCTCTCACTGTTGTGGCCTCTCCCGTTGCGGAGCACAGGCTCTGGACGCGCAGGCTCAGCGGCCATGGCTCACGGGCCTAGCCACTCCGCGGCACGTGGGATCTTCCTGGACCGGGGCACGAACCCGTGTCCCCTGCATCGGCAGGCGGACTCTCAACCACTGCACCACCAGGGAAGCCCTTTTTTCTTCTTAACAATACATTGCGGAGTTCTTTCCACAGCAAAGCATGCAGCTCTTATTCTTTTAACGGCTATATAGTATTCTATTAGAAGTAGCTATCAACACTCTGTAAACTCTGTGGAATTCATTATTTTATTATTATTTTTTAACATTTTTATTGGAGTATAATTGCTTTACAATGGTGTGTTAGTTTCTGCTCTATAATGAAGTGAATCAGTTATACATATACATATATCCCCATATCTCCTCCTTCTTGCGACTCCCTCCCACCCTCCTTATCCCACCCTTCTAGCTGGTCACAAGGCACCGAGCTGATCTCCCTGTGCTATGCGACTGCTTCCCACTAGCTATCTATTTTACGTTTGGTAGTATATATATGTCCACATATACACTACCACTCTCTCACTTTGTTCCAGCTTACCCTTCCCCCTCCCCGTGTCCTCAAGTCCATTCTCTAGTAGGTCTGCATCTTTATTCCCGTCTTGCCCCTAGATTCTTCATGACCTTTTTTTTTTTTTAGATTCCATATATATGTGTTAGCATACAGTATTTGTTTTTCTCTTTCTGACTTACTTCACTCTGTATGACAGACTCTAGGTCCATCCACCTCACTACAAATAACTCAATTTCATTTCTTTTTATGGCTGAGTGACATTCCATTGTATATATGTGCCACATCTTCTTTATCCATTCATCTGTCAATGGACACTTAGGTTGCTTCCATGTCCTGGCTATTGTAAATAGAGCTGCAATGAACATTTTGGTACATGACTCTTTTTGAATTATGGTTTTCTCAGGGTATATGCCCAGTAGTGGGATTGCTGGGTTGTATGGTAGTTCTATTTTTAGTTTTTTAAGGAAACTCCATACTGTGGGAGAGAGTATTTTTGATGTAAAGTTCTTTGAGTTTTGAGACCAGTGTAGACTCATGTAAGCATCTCTACAATCAAGATACTAAATAATTTCATTACCCTAAAAAATTCCTTCCTGCTACGCCTTTGTAGGCACATCCTTCCCAGACCCCCAGACGCTCACAGCCACTGATCTCTTCTCTGTCTCCATAGTTTTGCCCTGTCCAGAATGTCATTTAAATTCAATCATATAGTATGTAATGTTCTGAGACTTCTTTCACTTAGTATAATTCCTTTGAGAGTCATTCACGTTGTGTGCATCAATAGTTCATTCTTTTTATTCTTAAGTAGTATTCTGTGACATGGAGGTACCACAATTTATGCATTCACCCATTGAAAGGCACTTGGATTGTGTTCAGTTCTTGGCGATTATGAATAAAACTGCTATAAACCTTTTCGTACAGTTTTTTGCATGAACATAAGTTTTCATTTCTCTAGAGAAAAACATGGGGAAGGGGTTGCTGGGTCATAGTAAATGTATGTCTACATTTATAAGACACTGCCAAATTATTTTCCAGAATGACTAGGACGTTTTGCATTTCCCAGCAGCAGTGTATGAGAGTCTCCGTCAGCATATTCTTAGTAGCACCTGGTAGTGTTAAGGGGTCTTTCATTTTTGTTTTTTGTTTTAGTTCTTTGTTTGGTTTTTTGTTTCTTTTAGTCATTCTAATCAGTGTGTAGTGCTTTTAACGTACACTTCCCTAGTGGCTAATGATGCTGAGCATCTTTTTACTTATCTGCTAAATGTATGTCTTATTTGGTGAAGTACTTATTCAAGTCTTTTGCCCATTTTTTCACTGGGTGTTTGTTTTCTTGCAGTCAAGTTTTGAGAGTTCTTTGTATATTCTGGATACACTGTTTTGTCAGATACAGGATCTGCAGATGTTCTCTTCCAGTCTGCTCTTTATCATCCTCTTAATGGTGTCTTTTGCAGAGCAAATGTTTTTTAACTTTGATGAAGTTCAATTTATCCATTTCTGAGAAATCATGCTTTGTTGTTGTATCCAAAAACTGTTTCCGAAACCCAAGGTCATGCAGGTTTTCTTCTATGTAAACTTCTAAAATCTTGATAATTTCATGTTTATATCAATGATCTATTTTGAGTTAACTTTTGTGTAAGGTGTAAAATTAGGATTTTTTGAATAGGGATGTCCAATTATTCCAACACCATTTGTTGAGAAAAGTTCCCTTTCTTCATTGAATTGCCTTTGTACCTTTGTCAAAAATCAATTGACTATATATTTGACTATTCTGTTCCATTGATTGATGAGTCCATTGTTTCACCAGTACCACACTATCTTGATTACTGTGGCTTTATCATAAGTCAAAATCAAGTACTATGGTTATTCTACTTCATTTTTTTTTCAGAATTGTTCTATTGCAATTCCTGTGTCTTTACATGTAACTTTAGAATCAACTTATCTGTATCTACAAAATATCCTTATTGGATTTTTATTTGAATTCATTTAAATCTTATATCAGTTTGAGAAAAATTGGTATCTTAATTATATCAAGTCTTCTAATCCATGAACATGGTATCTCTCTTCACTCATTTGGGTCTTTTTTTTAAGTTATTGAGTGGTTTTTTTTAGCTTTAGTGTATAGATTCTGTACATGCTTTTAGTTAGAATTATCCTAAATTATTTTTTATGGAGCTATTTTAAATTGTATAGGGTTTTTCTTTTCAGTTTACAATTGAACTGTGGAAACTTGATAGTATATAGAAATACTGGATGCATATTATAGTAGAATGCATATATAGTAGAACTTTTTCAAAGGAAAGTATAGGATGATGATTGGACTCAAAACCAATTGAAGAAATTTCATTACAGGATGGAGAAATTTTAGTTCAAATAGAAGACTGAAGGAGACGAGATAGACTACGATAGCTGACTTCAGACATTTGAAAACTGTGAGTAACTTTAGGAGTCATACATTTGTTTTACAGAGATAAAGTCTGAAATTAATGAGAAAATCAGAATTTCCACTGCCTAATATGTTTAAGAATTAATATGCTGCAAACTGGAACTCTCTAAGAAAAGAGATCTGTGAATATTTTATCATAGTTTTTTCTATCAGAAATCAGCCAAACTAAATAGCCTACATATTTCTAAGCTTTTAGAAACATGTTCTCTGAGCTTCCTGGATCTGTGTTTTGGTGTCTGGTTACTTTGCAGGAATTCTCAATCATTATTGTTTCAAATATTTCTTCTCCTTTCTCTCTTTCTTCCCCTTCTTGTATTCCTATTACATGTATGTTACACCTTTTGTTGTTGTCCCACGGTCCTTGGATATTCTGTTCTTTTTTTTTTTTTTTACTTGGTCTTTGTTCTCTTTGCTTTTGGGGTTTTGAGGATTCTATTGATATATCTCTAGTTCAGAGATTCTTTCCTCTGCCTTTGGTTTTATTTTAAAGAAATCTTAATGTTGGGAAGCTTACATCTCTCTCTTTAAGAGTCAGGAACTGTGATGAGTTTGAGATTTTACCTTACTTGGAAGCTAATAACTTAGCCTGGCACAGTTTCATGAGTGCTGGGAGAAGGCATAAGATCCTGAGTCAGAGACAAAGGCACAGCAAGTAGCCTGCGGATCACATTTGTGCCAGTTCCCCTTGTTCCTGCTGTCTCACAGGGACACTGCACAGGGTCCAAGTGGATGTTGCACAGGCAGTGTGTCTTCATCAAGCACAGAAACCTTGAGCTTAGGGAACTTGAATCTTCTGTAATGGGCAGTAAGCCTGCCTGAATTCTTTGCCCCAAATTAAATCATTACCTTTATGATACTGCACAGTAAACAACCTGCTTTCTTCCTCCAGGGAAAGACACTATCTCCATTTTCCAATGCTGTTTGCTATACAAACATCCTTGAAAAGATAGTCCAGACCAGAGATGGTCAATGCCTTTGCTCACAAGACATGCAGAAACATAAGAGACTCGTAGAGAATTGTCTTATAAAGGAGAAGGAAGGAAAGAAGGAAGGATGGAAGGAAGGAAGGAAGGAGGGGAGGGAGGGAGGAAGGAAGGAAGGAAAGAAGGAAGGAAGGAAGGGAGCAAGAAAGAAAGGGAGGGAGGGAGGAAGGAAAAAAGAAATGGAAGAAAGAAAAGGCAGGAGAAAGGGAGGGAGAGATAGAGTTCAGCATTTGAAAGATTTTTTTAAATATTTATTTATTTATTATTTTTGGTTGCGGCATGCGGACTCTTAGTTGCGGCATGCATGTGGGATCTCATTCCCTGACCAGGGACCAAACCCTGGCCCCCTGCATTGGGAGCGCGGAGTCTTACCCACTGGACCACAGGGAAAGTCCCTGAAAGATTTTTATATACATCCCAAAGGGAACAAATTACCTCTAGAGGTAAATGTTGCCTAAATTGAGCTTGTTCGTATGTACGGAATAGAATTGGTGTTAGACCAGAGAGCAGTACTGTACAACTGTGTATTTGAATGACAAGAACATTCACAGATAATGGGTTATTTGAGGAGGCTGCTGGAAATATTTTCATCCTCACCTCCATGAGGCAGTTCAGACTAGATTATGTTAGCTCAGATATACTCAGTGATAGGGGTCCCCATCCATAGCTGACCTTTGCAAATGATAACAATACAATTGTTCTCAAAGTTTTTGAGATCCAAGCTTGATTCTAAACTGCCTTTATTCTAGAATATAAGCAAGACTGAGCATGTTTTGAGGCATGATGGAAATAGACTAAAGAGATCTATTTGGGAAGAAAAATGAGTAGAGGATAAAGGAGCTATATATGTGGCATTGGTGACAGTATTTTGTATAGTCAATGCATACTATGCCAGCAGTATTGGCAGTGTCAAGAGAACCTTGGCACAGATATCAGTACCACCTATGTCAATATGTCAGGGCAGTATCAGTGTACACATCTCCCAGAACCAGTAGTGATGGCACCTGCACTGGGTCTTACCTAAGTACTGCACATAGAAGACATCACCGGCAAACCAAAGTGAAAGAGGAGGCAAATAACAGACAACTTATCACACGTTAGACACTTCTGACAGAAATATCAAAGAGATAAGTGTCCATGCACAGTGAATAGTGGCAGAGCCAGAGAAATATTTCTTCTTTTTAATTGTCATTATTATTCTATTTTGCCCCCAAGATTGGAGTAACCTGAGAAACATGGTTTACTTATAAAATAGTGACTTCATTTCTGAACACAGACGTCTTTAATGACAAATCTAGAATTACCCTTGTGACATTATTTCTCCCCTCAATCAAACATTCCCAGTTCATAGATACAGAAACATATAATTTTATGTGTAATACAGTTTTTAACTGAATAGGTCATCTTGACAGTATTGTTTTATTACAGAATTTTCAGGGGATTTTCTTTGGACAACTCCATTTGTAATAACTAGAATTTTTCTTTTTTACTTAAGCAGCTACAATGTCAGGACCAGGAACACAAAATCAATTACAAAGATTATTTAAATTCCTCTCATCAAAACCCCAACATTTATTTTAATCACAAGATAGCTTTCAAGCCTACAATATTTCTTGTCTAAACTGGAACATTGGCCCGAATCATTCAGATCTTGTTTTTCTAAGCTGACTGTGTTACACGTCTTGCACGTAGCTCCATACTTTCCTGTGGAATGAATTACGCCACCAACTGTTGATCCAAAATTTCTCATAGTAACTTTTAAGGCAACAAGCAAGAGTAGTCCTGTCAGAGACTTTTGAGTTGGCTATGCTGGCATCACCACAGGGTCAGGGACATGGCTTGTCATCTTGCCTCAAGGAAGGAACACTATTTTGCTCACAGCTGGTGCCATTACTAAAACTAATGATGAGCATATCATTGTTCAGTACTTGTTTGTGGAATGGAGAAATGAGTGTTTAAGACCATCTACCAGATTCTTGCTGCCTTCAGGACAAGGACAAAACCCTTCATTACTGAATATTTGGCTCTCAAGGGTCTCTCTAACTGTATCTCTTGAGGAGACCACTAATTTCTGTCCTGTGAAGCAGAACTGCTTTGTCCCAGGACAGTTCTTGGACATTCCAGAACACATTTACAATCTCTTGCTTGACTACCAAAGTAGACAATTACCACACTGTGGATAGATTTTACTAAATTAATTTTCTGAGGGCAAACTCATTCTTGTCAGACACTTCTCCAAACATCCTTGTGTCAGTCAGGGGAAGCTAAGTAATGCTGAGGTAACAAGTAATCCTATACTCTAAGTGGCCTATAAAACCTGAGGTTAGTTTTTCTCACTCACAGGATATGTCCACAGCAGATCAGCAGTGGGACTTTGTGCATAATAATCACTCTCAGTCCAGCAGCACACAGGCTGAGGGAACAGAAACTATCCAGAACATGCCAGTCACAGTGACAGAGGGAAAAGAGGATGGCAGAGCACATGCTGGCTCTTAAGTTTCTACCTGAGAGTGCCACAGGATGCTTCTGCTCAAAATTGTATTAGCCAAAGCAAGTCATATGGTCACACCTGAAATCAATTGACAGGCCAAGAGTGTATAATTCCTCTCTGAGGAAAGACTGCAAATATTACCAAACAGTAATATATTCTACCACCACCATGTACTGAAAAATAGAATGTAGAATGTCTAATCAGTCACTTAATGGCATGTGGGTCTAAACCCAGGTTATCCTCACAATGACTTGTGGGAGTGGAGGGAGAGATCAAATATACCATTGTATTTTTTACTTTAATGACTGGAGAAATATAGACTAAAAGTTCTTTTTGCTAAAAATGAAACTTACCAAAACAATTATAAAATTAATTAAAACAGTTACAGAGTTCTTTTCAAATCACTGGAGAAGCTAAAAGCAAATTAAAGAAAATTCATACAGCAAAAGATCAAAAACAAAAGAAAGAGCAAGTGCATCAAAAAGAATAAAATACTTAGGAATACACCTACCTAAGGAGACAAAAGACCTGTACTCCAAAAACTATAAGACGTTGATGAAAGAAATTGAAGACAACACAAACACATGGAAGATGTACCTTGTTCTTGGATTAAAAGAATCAATATTGTCAAAATGACTACACTACCGAAGGCAGTCTACAGGTTCAATACAATCCCTATCAAATTACCAATGGCATTTTTCACAGAGCTAGAACAAAAAATCTTAAAATTTGTATAGAGACACAAAAGACCCCGAATAGCCAAAGCAATCTTGAGAAGGAAAAACAGAGCTGGAGGAATCATGCTCTCTGGCTTCAGACTATACTACAAAGCTACAGTCATCAAAACAGAATGGCACTGGCACAAAAACAGATAAATAGATAAATGGTACAGGATAGAAAGCCCAGAAATAAACCCACGCACCTATGGTCAATTAATCTATGACAAAGGAGGCAAGAATATACAATGGAGGAATAAATGGTCTCTTCAATTAATGGTGCTGGGAAATCTGGACAGCTACATGTAAAAAAATGAAATTAGAACATTCTTTAACACCATACACAAAAATAAACTCAAAATGGATTAAAGACTTAAATGTAAGACCAGATACTATAAAATGCTTAGAGGAAAACATAGGCAGAACACTCTTTGACATAAATTGCATCAATATCTTTTTTGAGCCGTCTCTTAGAGTAATGGAAATAAAAACAAAAATAAACAATTAAACTCAAAAGCTTTTGCACAGCAAAGGAAACCATAGACAAAACGAAAAAACAACCCTCAGAATGGGAGAAAATATTTGCAAACAAAGCAACTGACAGGGGATTAATCTTCAAAATATACAAACAGCTCATGCAGTTCAATATCAAAAAAAACAAACAACTCAGCTTCCCTGGTGGCGCAGTGGTTGAGAGTCCACCTGCCAATGCAGGGGACACGGGTTTGTGCCCCGGTCCAGGAAGATCCCACATGCTGCGGAGCGGCTGGGCCCGTGAGCTATGGCCGCTGAGCCTGCGCGTCCGGAGCCTGTGCTCCACAACAGGAGAGACCACAATAGTGAGAGGCCCGCATATCGCAAAAAGAAAAAAAAAAAAAACCAAACAACCCAATCAAAAAATGGGCAGAAGACCTAAATAGACGTTTCTCCAAAGAAGACACACAGATGGCCAAAAAGCACATGAAAAGATGCTCAAAATCACTAATTATTAGAGAAATGCAAATCAAAACTACAATGAGATATCACCTCACACCAGTCAGAATGGCCGTCATCAAAAAAATCCACAAACAATAAATGCTGGAGAGGGTGTGGAGAAAAGGGAACCCTCTTGCCCTGTTGGTGGGAATGTAAATTGATACAGCCACTATGAAGAACAGTATGGAGGTTCCTTAAAAAACTAAAAATAGGGCTTCCCTGGTGGCGCAGTGCTTGAGAGTCCGCCTGCGGATGCAGGGGACACGGGTTCGTGCCCCGGTCCGGGAAGATCCCACATGCCGTGGAGCGGCTGGGCCCGTGAGCCATGGCCGCTGGGCCTGAGCGTCCGGAGCCTGTGGTCCGCAACGGGAGAGGCCACAACAGTGAGAGGCCCGCATACCGCAAAAAAAAAAAAAAAAAAAAAAAAAAAAAAAAAAAAAAAAAAAAAAACTAAAAATAGAACTACCACATGACCCAGGAATCCCACTCCTGGGCATATACCCAGAGAAGAACATTGTTTGAAAGGGTACATGTACCCCAATGTTCATTGCAGCACTGTTTACAATAGCCAAGACATGGAAGCAACCTAAATGTCCATCAACAGATGAATGGATAAAGAAGATGTGGTACATATATACAATGGAATATTACTCAGCCATAAAAAGAATGAAATAATGCCATTTGCAGCAACATAGGTGGACCTGGAGATTATCATACTAAGTGAAGTAAGTCAGACAAAGAAAGACAAATATATGATATTGCTTATATGACTTTTTTTTTTAATGATACAAATAAACTTATTTACAAAACAGAAAGAGATTCACAGACTTAGAGAAGGAACTTATGGTTACTGGGGGAAAGGGTTGGGCAGAGGGATAGATTGGGAGTTTGGGATTGACATGTACACACTTCTATATTTAAAATAGACAACCAACAAGGATCTACTGTATAGCACAGGGAACTCTGCTCAATATTCTGTAATAACCTAAATGGGAAAAGAATTTGAAAAAGAATAGATACATGTATATGTATAACTGAATCACTTTCCTGTACACCTGAAACTAACACAACATTGTTAATCAACTGTGCTCCAATATAAAATAAAAATTAAAAAAAAAGAAAGAGCAAACATGCGCAAGAGATAAAAAGCTTAACAAAGTTTAGCAGAAGACTGCATATAGCAATTATCACTGCATACACAAAGGTTTAGAGTCCCATAATGAGGCAAATACTAATTAAAAGGTAAAAACCAACTGTATGCTGCTTGAGAGACAAACTAAGGTCTTGAAGCAAGTTCTTGATAAGTAAGATATATTCATTGGTTTACAACCAGGAGCAAGTATTTCCTAGAGGAATTATCTAAGCTAGATTTCCCTGGTCCCAGTTCTGGTTAGTCAAAAACAGGAAAGAATGATTTAGTCCAGAATTGATCAGCACATGGACAGGAAAGTATGGTGTTTTCAGTGGTATGCATTTATATCTTCAAACACAAAAATGATCTTTTCAAATTTGAAATGATAAATACAAAATTATATTTTTAAATACAAAAATAATATTTTCAAATACAAAAAATATATATACTTTTTCAAATACAAAACTTTTATAGACATAGTAAATAAAAATATAAATTAACAATAAATGTTAAAACTGTTATTCAAATTATTGACATAATATTAATGAAAATAAAAATGTTTTTAAATCTAAACATAAAATAAAACAAAAACTAAATTAAATTAAATTTTTAAAAGATTCAATGAGTGCACCTTTTTATAGGTAATGAGCTATAATTTATTTCAAAGAAAGCCTTTCTGGCTTACCTTTGTCTTCCTTAGTTTCATTATAAAACGATTAAGGTTCCAAGTCAGGAACTTCCCTGGTCACCCAGTGGCTAAGACTCCAAGCTCCCAGTGCAGGGGGCCCAGGTTTGATCCCTGGTCAGGGAACTAGATCCCACATGCTGCAACTAAGAGTTTACGTGCTGCAACTAGAAGATCCTGCGTGCCCCAACTAAAGACCTGGTGCAGCCAAATAAATAAATAAACTTTTTTTTTTTTTAAAAGATTCCAATTCAGTTACTAGGATCACTTTCAGTTCTGTCATGTTACTCTTGTTCAGAAAGTTTTGATTAAAATACAGATTACTCGGGCTTCCCTGGTGGTGCAGTGGTTGAGAGTCCGCCTGCCGATGCAGGGGACACGGGTTCGTGCCCCGGTCCGGGAAGATCCCACATGCCGCGGAGCGGCTGGGCCCGTGAGCCATGGCCGCTGAGCCTGCGCGTCCGGAGCCTGTGCTCCGCAACGGGAGGGGCCACAACAGTGAGAGGCCCGCATACCGCAAAAAAAAAAAAAAAAAAAAAAAAATACAGATTACTCTTGCAATAGAAACTTTTATCAGTTATTGTTTCTTCCTCCTCTTCTGGATTATGGAGATAAGTGAAGACATTGCCTCATTCAAAACTTCAGTTCAGCGTAAAATAAATTTCTTAAGTCACTGTTATTTTGAGTCGCTGCTACATGTAGCCAAACCTAACTATTACAGAAAATCCAATAAAAGATTTGCAAACATTATGGATAAAATTAGAAAGCTTTATTGAAAGACTTTAAGTTAGACCTAAATGGTATCTTACTATCCATTTTCTTCTGTGCTTTGTTTTTGTCACTCAATGTTATGTTTTTTACATTTTTCCATTGACACGAGTGTATCAGGGCCTGTGCCATGGAGGATATCACACATGGCCACAGGAGGTAAACATAAGTGTGTTCCTTGCTTGTATAGAATTATATTGGGCAAAATTTGAATGCCCATAAATAGATTAAAAGATTTGATATTTTAAAAGTCAGTTATCCCCAAATTATTCTATAAATACAATAAAATTCTGATTCCAAATTCCAATTCAAGAGGGGTTTTTAGTGAAATTAACAAATTAATTCTAATGTGAAGGGAAAAGCAAAGGGCCAAGAATAGCCAAGGCAGTTTTGTTTTTACAAAAAGAAAAGAACAAGTTAGGGAGACTTGCCTTTCTAAATATAAGACTTATTATAAAGCTTTAGTAACTGAAACAGTGAATAGTAACTAAGAGAGTTACAGTTATAGTAACTGATGCAGGAAAGGCAGAGAAATAAGACTAGATCCACACATACAAGAAATCCTGATGTTGGCAGAGGGAGTATTGCAGATTAGTCATTAAACAATGATCTAATAATAATTGTTAATGGCATGATTTGTAACACATACAGGTGGGAAGTCTCAATACTGTAACATGTCGTTTCTATTTATTCTATAAATTCAATACACTTTTAAATGACTCCAAGTAAATTTTTCTTTTTTTTAAATTTTTATTGGAGTATAGTTGATTTACAATGTTGTGTTAGTTTCTACTGTACAGCAAAGTGAATCAGTTATATGTATTCATATATCCCCTCTTTTTTTAGATTTCCTTCCCATTTAGGTCACCACAGAGCATTGAGTAGAGTTCCCTGTGCTATACAGTAGGTTCTCATTAGTTATCTATTTTATACATAGTAGTGTATATATGTCAATCCCAATCTCCCAATTCATCCCACACCCCTTTCCCCCTTGGTATCCATAAGTTTGTCCCCTACATCTGTGTCGCTATTTCTACTTTGCAAATAAGTCCATCTGTACCATTTTTCTAGATTCCACATATAAGTGATATTATACAATATTTGTTTTTCTTTTTCTGACTTACTTCAATCAGTATGACAGTCTCTAGGTCCATCCACATCTCTTCAAATGGCACTATTTCATTTCTTTTTGTGGCTGAGTAATATTCCATTGTATATATATATACCACATCTTCTTTATCCATTCCTCTGTTGATGGACATTTAGGTTGCTTCCATGTCCTGGCTATTGTAAATAGTGCTGCAATGAACATTGGGGTGCATGTGTCTATTTGAATTATGGTTTTCTCAGGGTATATGCCCAGGACTGCGATTGCTGGATCATATGGTAGATCTATTTTTACTTTTTTAAGGAACCTCCACACTGTTCTTCGTAGTGGCTGTATCAATTTTCATTCCCACCAACAGTGTAGGAGGGTTCCCTTTTCTCCACACCCTCTCCAGCATTTATTGCTTGTAGATTTTTTGATGATGGCCGTTCTGACTGGTGTGACGTGATATCTCTTTGTAGTTTTGATTTGCATTTCTCTAATAATTAATGATGTTGAGCATCTTTTCATGTGCTTTTTGGCCATCTGTATGTCTTCTTTGGAGAAATATCTATTTAGGTCTTCTGCCCATTTTTTGATTGGGTTGTTTGTTTTTTTGATATTGAGCTGCATGAGCTGTTTGTATATTTAGGAGATTAATCCCTTGTCAGTTGCTTTGTTTACAAATATTTTTTCCCATTCTGAGGGTTGACTTTATGGTTTTGTTTATGGTTTCCTTTGCTGTGTAAAAGTTTTAAGTTTAATTAGGTCCCATGTGTTTATTTTTGTTTTCATTTTCATTACTCTAGGAGGTGGGTCAAAAAAGACATTGCTGCAATTTATGTCAAAAAGTCTTCTGCTTATGTTTTCCTCTAAGAGTTTGATAGTGTCTGGCCTTACATTTAGGTCTTTAATCCATTTTGAGTTTATTTTGTGTATGGTGTTAGGGAGTGTTCTAATTTCATTCTTTTACATGTAGCCATCCAGTTTTCCCAGCACCACTTATCGAAGAGACTGTCTTTTCTCCATTGTATATCCTTGCCTCCTTTGTCATAGATTAGTTTGCCACAGGGCATAGGTTTATCTCTGGGCTTTCTATCCTGTTCCATTGATCTATATTTCTGTTTCTGTGCCAGTACCATACTGTCTTGATTACTGTAGCTTTGTAGTATAGTCTGAGGTCAGGGAGACTGATTCCTCCAGCTCCATTCTTCTTTATCAAGATTTCTTTGGCTATTCGAGGCCTTTTGTATTTCTATACAGATTGTAAAATTTTTTGTTCAAATTCTGTGAAAAATGCCATTGGTAACTTGATAGGGATTGCATTCAATCTATAGCTTGCTTTGGGTAATATAGTTATTTTCACAATATTGATTCTTCCAATCCAAGAACGTGGTATATCTCTCCATCTGTTTGTGTGGTCTTTGATTTCTTACATCAGTGTCTTACAGTTTTCTGAGTATAGGTCTTGCCTCCTTAGGTAGTCTTACTCCTAGGTAATCTATTCTTTTTGTTGCGACGGTAAATGGGATTGTTCCTTAATTTATGTTTCTGATCTTCTGTTGTTAGTGCCAAGTAAATTTTTCTTAAAGAATACACACATGCACACACACACCCACACACACACCAAACTATAAAAATGATTGATAAATTTAGCTATATTAAAATTTAGAATGTCTTTACAATAGAAGATAATATAAATAAAACTAGTAGACCAGCCAAAAATTGGAAAATAGATTTGCAATATATTTGCAATAAACAACAAATGATTACTATAGAAAGTAAATTTAAAAGTCATATAATCAAAAGTAAAAGATAAACAATGAATAGAAAACTGTACAAAACATATGGACAATTTACAGAAGAGGTAAACAAAAAAACAGTAAATATAATTTAAAAGTACTTACCCTCACGATTAACCAGGGAAATGATAATTAAAACAACAGAATGTCATTTCAACCATCACATAGGTAAAATTTTAAAAACCATATTAAATCTTTACCACTTGGTAATTAAAATTCCACAGACCCTCTCTCTTATAATCACTACTAGATTAAATAAGCCCAAATACTGTCTAATTCACAGTGTGGATAGACCATAATTTATTTACTAATTTCCCTATTAATAAGCATTTACCTAGTTTCTAGTTTTTTGGGCCCTACAGACAATGCTTCAAATAAATATCTTCATACATAAAAAAAAAAAAGAGAGAGAGAGAGAGAGAGAGAAGCCGGGACTTCCCTGGTGGTCCAGTGGTAAAGAATCCGCCTTCCAATGCAGGGGACATGGATTCGATCCCTGGTCGGGGAACTAAGATCCCACGTGCCGCAGGACAACTAAGCCTGCAAGCCGCAACTACTGAGCCTGCGCACCACAACTACTTAGCCCACATGCCGCAACTACTGAAGGCTGCGTGCTGCAACTACAGAAGCCCCTGCACCTAGAGCCTATGCTCCACAACAAGAGGAGCCACTGCAATGAGAAGCCCACGCACCGCAATGAAGAGTAGCCCCCACTCACTGCAACTAGAGAAAGCCTGCACGCAACAACAAAGACCCAGCAAAGCCAAAAAAAAAAAAAAAAGGAATGTTTTCATTACATTTAAGCAGAGAATCGTATGCGGAAATACTGTCAAGAAGGTTTTTTCGCTTAACTTATGTGGAACCCAAACATAGCAATTAACATGGCCAAGCTGGTGGAAATGATTTTCAACACTTGATTTGGATATTTTGAGTGTGTGAGCTATCTCCCGCGTGGTATAATGTTGATTGTTCTCAATTAATGTCTTGATTTGATCGCTGTCAACTTCAGCTAGTCTACGCGACCGTGGAGCAACGTCCAGCGAGAAATCTCCAGCACGAAACTTCTCAAACCAGTTTTGATATGTTTGATCGGTCACAGCACCTTCTCCATACACTGCACAGATCATTTTTTGTGTTTCAGTTGCATTTTTACCTTTCTTGAAATAATAAATCATAATATGCCGAAAATGTTGCTTTTTTCTTCCATCTTCAATGTTAAAATGGCTACACAAAAACTCACCAATTCTGATGTCTTTTTTTTTAATGTACACTGATATGACAGCTGTCACATACAATCTAGCAAAATTGTTTCAAATGAAGTTCAGTCCAGTGGTTAGGACTTCCCCTTCCAATGAAGGGCGTGCAGGTTCGATACCTGATTGAGGAGCTAAGATCCCACATGCCTTTCTGGCAAAAAACCAAAACAGAAGCAATATTGTAACAAATTCAATAAAGAATTTAAAAATGGTCCACAGGCATAAAAATCTTTTTTAAAAAAACCAATTCTTTAAAGGTAAGCTTTTACCAACAGAGAGGTTGGAAACTTTATCCAGAAATGTTAAGACTGCATCAGGGTAGAGTTGAATCTGTCAGAACACAACAACTTAAAGCTCTAACTAACAGTCTACTCCACACTCATGTCCTACAAGCTTTCCAGCTAAGAAGACTGCCAGACAAGTTGAACAGCAAAACAAGATACAACTGACCAAAAAAAAAATAGTAGCCCAACTTAGCAAGGCTTGACATAGAAAATGGATAGACAACATTCAATTTTACAGCCTCTATTTGACAAAAGACTGCATGCCTATGTGCGTTCAAGTCACATCATAGTAATTAAACTCAATTTTTTTCATATTTTTATTGTAGCAAGGTATACATAATATGATGTTTGCCGTTCTAACCATTTCTAAGTGTACCGTTGAGTGGCAATTACATTCACAATGTTGTGCCACTACCACCACTTAAATATTTTAATGGGCATTTATATTCATTCGTCTGTCAATACAGCAGGCTGGGATGGAGATCACATGTTGAACAAAAACTGCCGTGGTCCATGCCTTCATGTGGCCTTAATGGACTAAGGTGCTGTTTTGGGTTTTTTTCTTTGCGGTCAGATGATGGTGAAGTCTTTCTGTACATCGGAAGATGGGCAGGGTTGAAAGTGGCCGTGGATACACTGCAGAGGTCATGGATTGGCGCGGGCGAAGGGGCGGTCTTCCAACGCCCGATTCCAGAGTCCGAGGCGAGAAGGATCTTAGCGCTCCCCGAAAGGGCGGGGCCGTTGGCAGGGCGGGACGGAGGAGCCTCAGAGAGGCTTAGGCGGGGCTGAGGGCGGGGCCGAGGGCGAGTCCTGGGTGGGGCGAGGGCGAGGGGCGGGGTCGGGGCGCGTCAGGGCGGAAGCGGCGGGCGGGTCCGATTCGAATGACTACTCCCTCCGGCAGGGCCTGCGTCTGCACCCGGCGACGCTAGGGCCGCGGAGCTGAGTGGCGGCTTCGCCTCCGGCCCATCTCCACTGTGGTGGTGGCCTGAGGGGAAGGCTGAGTGGGATGCGGCTGACGCGGAAGCGTCTCTGCTCGATTCTTATCGCCCTGTACTGCCTCTTCTCCATCTACGCCGCCTACCACGTCTTCTTCGGGCGCAGCCGCCGGACGCAGGACGCGTCTTTGCGGGGCCTCAGGAAGGGGGCTGCCCCGGCGCGGGAGAGGCGAGGCCGAGGTAGGACACCGGCCCGCGGCCTCCCTCCTCAGCGGCGCGCCGGGACTCGGGGCTGCGGGCTGCTGGGGGCTGGGCTAGCGGAGCCGCGCGGCCACCGGTCCCGCTCTCGGGTCCGGGATTGACCCCGGGCCCCGGTATGCGCTTTTCCTCCTTCAGCTCTCGGTAGCCAGCCCAGGCCTCGGGACTGGAGGATGTATGTATGAATGCCCCCGTCCTCGCCCAAGTCCCACACGCCGTCCCCACTCCCTACCCCTGGGGCTGACAGGTGCGCACACCTTTAAAACACATCTTAAATATCCAAGATATTTAGATCTTATGCCCATTTTTGGATTGGGTTATTTGTTTTTCTGTTATTGAGCTGCATGAGCTGCTTGTAAATTCTGGAGATTAATCCTCTGTCAGTTGCTTCATTTGCAAATATTTTCTCCCATTCTGAGGGTTGCCTTTTGGTCTTGTTTATGGTTTCCTTTGCTATGCAAAAGCTTTGAAGTTTCATTAGGTCCCATTTGTTTATTTTTGTTTTTATTTCCATTTCTCTAGGAGGTGGGTCAGAAAGGATCTTGCTGTGATTTATGTCATAGAATGTTCTGCCTATGTTTTCCTCTAAGAGTTTTATAGTGTCTGGCCTTACATTTAGGCCTTTAATCCATTTTGAGTTTATTTTTGTGTATGGTGTTAGGGAGTGATCTAATCTCATACTTTTACATGTAGCTGTCCAGTTTTCCCAGCACCGCTTATTGACGAGGCTGTCTTTTCTCCACATAATTCAAAAAGAGTCATGTACCAGAATGTTCATTGCAGAATGTTCAATAGCCAGGACATGGAAGCAACCTAAGTGTCCATCAACAGATGAATGGATAAAGAAGATGTGGCACATATATACAATGGAATATTACTCAGCCATAAAAAGAAACAAAATTGAGTTATTTGTAGTGAGGTGGATGGACCTAGAGGCTGTTATACAGATTGAAGTAAGTCAGAAAGAGGAAAACAAATACCATATGCTAACACATATATATGGAATCTAAGAAGAAAAAAAAAGGTCATGAAGAACCTAGTGGTAAGACAGGAATAAAGACGCAGACCTTCTAGAGAATGGACTTGAGGATATGGGGAGGGGGAAGGGTAAGCTGTGACAAAGCGAGAGAGAGACATGGACATATATACACCACCAAACGTAAGGTAGATAGCTAGTGGGAAGCAGCCGCATAGCACAGGGAGATCAGCTCAGTGCTTTGTGACCACCTAGAGGGGTGGGAGGGAGGGAGATGCAAGAGGGAAGAGATATGGGAACATATGTATATGTATAACTGATTCACTTTGTTATAAAGCAGAAACTAACACACCATTGTAAAGCAATTATACTCCAATAAAGATGTTAAAAAATATATCCAAGATATTGTCACAAAATGCCAGAGATTTGCTGGAATGCCGCTGGCTTAAGGACATCTATTCCCATATTGAAACAAAGAGCCTGCTCTAATCCTGCTGTGACTTCTGAAGGCCAGAGCGCTTCATCTCCAAGTTTTGATCCCCTCTCTTGTATTTTGACCTATGTCAGGATCGGACTCAGGCTTATTTCTCCCTTCTTTCAGAATTTTGCACAATAGTATCTGAAACTGTGGGACACTTTTCATGTTGAAGTCAAGTTTTTATGTATAGGTTGCGTTACATATATACGATCTGTAAAGAACTGGCAAAAGTTAAACTTGTAACTTGATGCATATTACTGTACCCAGTCATTTTAGAAGGCTTTATTTGGGAGAGAGAATTTCCTGCCTTGTGTTAACATTTTATTATTTTATATCAAGCTCTTTCAGGGTAACGGTTCAATCAAACTTAAGTTATGATTTCCTTTTTTTATTTTTGCAGTGTTTAACCAGTTCAAATTCTGTTGCTTTATCTCTTTGAAAAATTGAAGTTAGGATGCAATTAAAACTCCCTAACATCTAATTTAAATGGCTTGAATTTATCTACAACTGCAGCTCTATCTTATTGATAACACTTGTTGCTCTTTTTATAACATAGAACAATCTACTTTGAGAAGTGAAGAATGGAATCCTTGGGAAGAAGATGAAAAAAATGAGCAAAAACACAGACTGCAGATATTAAATAAGTCCACAAAAGAGAAAAAAGACTTCCATGTACAAATCTGGGGCAAAGCTGCCATTGGTAAATTAATGTTTAAAGCTAAGACATGTAAAAAGCACTTTGTTAATATATTTACAGTTTATTTCATCATTTGTTAAGACATCCTGATGCATTTTTTCACTTTTTCTCAATATTCCATTTCTCTTTTCTGTTAGACAACATCTGTGTAAATGCACACACACAAACACACACATGCACACATATATTCTATTGTTGGTCTTTAGCAGAGCACAGCTTTACTTGTCAATACAAAGAGTGGGTTGTGTATGCATAATTATACTGAAATGCCTATGTCAACTGAATTTTCATGGAATTATGTGTTTATTGGACACTTGATGCACAAGTACAAGATGTGGCCCCTGCCCTTAATGGCCAAACAAGTTTGGGAAACATTGAACTGAACAAAGTTAAACAAGGTTCTTTATTACAGGGCTTTGTCAGAGCCTTTAATATGACAGTGTTCATTGTGAATGTCTAAGAAGGGGATATAGTATGTAGTTGATTAAACTTGTTTTCCCACAAAAGCATTTTTGCTCTGAGTATCATGAGAGTGTAGTGTTCTAAGTTATATGATATGCTCAATTAGAGAATGGGGGACCCTCAATGACAGAAGAGTCAGAAAGAATTTAGTGAGTTAGAAGGGGCTTTCTTTGGCCATAAAACGTTAGATTTATGTACAGTAAGGGATATGGATAGAAGGTACCAGGTGAAAGGAAAGTAAACAGAATAGTAGTGCCTGACCCATGATATTTCATAAATTCATAGTCACTTGCATACATACATATATACATCCTTGAAAATTACTACTGACCTCTGAAATTCTAGTACCCAGACCCAGGCATCCAATCATCAAGTTATAGCAACTTTTTTCTCTATAAAATCTCTAATATTAATTTCTTCCTTTAAATTTCCACTTCCCCATTCTAGTTTTTAATTATATTGACTTCTTAACAAGTTTCATGTTTCCAGACTTTTCTCATTTCAATCCAATAGGCACAAAGTGTCCAGATGAGCTTTATCAAGCACTGCATTCATTCATCGGCCTATTCTCTAGGCACAGTCATAGGATACCAGTCATAGAAATTCCCATTCCAAAAGGGAGAAGATGGAAGGAAAATGGAGTCACAGGTTTAAGCAATTTTGATATCCAGCCAGGCAAACTCCATTAGGTTTCAATGCCTGGGAGTACTCTGTGGCTCAGAGCTTTACTTCTGGACTTTCAGCTCCATGCTTGGGAAGTCATCCTTCCATTTTCAGGAAAGTTAGCATGTGTTTGCAGCTCAGTAGTTTTATCATCCTGTTCCTGCTGTTACAATTTTGGGAGTCCAATAAGCTTGTTTCATTTCAGGCTGTCTCTGTCCCTTTTAGTCCAAGCGGGCAGTGTTTCTGCTAATATAACATTCTCAAGAACCTTGTGGGTCTCCCATTTATGTCACAAAGATTTGCTTTTTTAGACAAGAGTTCCTCCACAGGTCTTACCTGGATAATCCCATCTCTGTTTCTAGCTTCTGCTGAGATGGTTAAGGAGATCCATAAATTAACACCTAATATTTTCAAAAAACCCTCTTTGTGATTGAGTATTCTGACCAGGCATTAGCAAAGGGATGTCACCTACATCCTTAGCCTTCTCTCCAGAGCATGCTTTCTTGACAGTGAATCTCCTGATTTTTCACCTCTTTTGCAATCTGAATAGGCTAAGAATTTCCGAAATCATCAAGTCATTGTTCCTTTTTGCTTACCAGTTTTTTCCTCAGTCTCTCTTTTCAACTCATATTTTACTGTAATCAGCAAGATGAAACCAGGCCACAACTTCAACACTTTACTTAGAAATCTCTTCAGCTAACTATCCAAGTTTATCGTTTACAAGTTCTGCTTTGCATATAACTGCAGGACATAATTCAGCTAAACTTTCTGCTGCTGTATAACAAAGATCCCCTTTTCTCCAGTCTCTAATGACATGTTCCTCATTTCCTCCTGAGCCCCTACCAAGAGCAATTTTAATGTGCATAGTTTTACCAACAGTCGGTTTATGGTGATTTCGGTATTCTCTAAGATGATACAGGTTTTTTCCTACTGTTTTCCTCACTTTCTTCTGAGTTCTCAGAACTGAGTCACTAACATCCGTATTTCTACCTACAGTCTGTTCAAGGCAGTCTATTCTAGGTGTTTTTTAATCATGCTTCTCAAAATTCTTCCAGCCTTTCCCCATTACCCAATTCCAAAGGCACTTACAGATTTTTAAGTATTTGTTACAGCAGCACCCCATTTCCAGGTACCATAATCTATTGCTACATAATCTATAGGTTCCTTTAGCTGCCGTAACCAACTACCAAAAATTTAGTGGCTTAAAACAACACATTTTTTAATTGATCTGTGAGTGACATATAACATTATATAAATGTGTTTCAGGTGTACCACATATGATTTGATATATATATTGTGAAAGGATCAACATAGTAAGTCTAGTGAACATCCATCACCTCACATAGTTACAATTTTTTTTCTTGTGATGAGAACTTTTAAGACCTACTTTCTTAGCAACTCTCATATATGCAATACAGTATTATTAACTGCTGTCACCGTAAGTTTATTAGCGTACATTTCTGAAGGCAGAAATCTAAACTGTGTCCACAGGGCTATATTCCCTTTGGAGGCTCTAGAGGAGCATCTGCTTCCTTGCCTTTTACAGTTTCTAGTGACTGCCTGCATTCCTTGACTCATGGCCCCACCTCACTCTGACTTCTGCTTCCTCCTCACATCTCTTTCCCTCATTTTCAGTCTCCTGCCTCCCTTTCCTGAGGACCCTTGTGATTACATAGGACCCACCCAGGTTATCCAGCATAATCTCTCCACCTCAGTATCCTTATCTTAAACACATTTAGAAGGTCTCTTTTGCTTGTAAAGTTAACATTCATAGGTGCTAGAGATTTCATCTTTGGACCTCTTGGGTTGGAGGAAAGCATTACTCAGCCTACCATATTTGGAAAGCTTTATCTGATTAGCCAAGTCTTTAAACATGGGTTTTGTGTGTGTCTTTTAGTACCACGGTGTAATGAAAATGGAACAAAACACATCTCTCAATCTAACTTTTTAGTTACATTTACGTAATTGGGCTCCCTGATTACCTCCTCATCTCCAGATTACCTCATTGTATGACAACACAGAGTTCTGAGACCTCTACTCACAGAGCTTTCATTCAGGTGAAATCATGATAAAACGTAGGGGCCAGCCTAAGGAGAAAAGACACAGTGGCATTTGTTTGCAGAGGGCATCATGCAGTGAAGGATGTGTGTTCAGGTGGGGAGGAGGTAATATCTCCTTGACATATTGAATGTATATGTACATACATGAGCTTCTCTGGTTCTGTTTGGCACAAGATGGTGATTTCCCCCCTCCTTCTGTTATAATATAGAAACAGTCCTAATCATACAGCAACTTACACTGTAATCATATAGTAACTTACACTGTAATATAACACATTTCAGGATAAGATAGGTAGTAAAGGTCCAGTGATGATTAGGGGTTTCTCAAATATAGAGTAAGAGAGTCTTTTGTCTTTAACATAACCCACATTTTACACTGACAACCTCTGAGTTTAGTCTCTCGTACATTAGCTGCCATATTGATGATTTTGAGCCCAAAGAGGAATAGAGTCTGGTTTCCTAATCAAATGATATGAAAGAGCAGAACATAAATTCATCTCACACACTAGAGTACACCAGAAGGTACATGCTTTCATTTTTTGTTTTTTTAATTACCAGGTTTGTATCTCTGGGAGCATATTTTTGAAGGTTTACTTGAGCCCACTGATGTGACTGCTCAGCGGAGAGAAGGAAATTTAGTTGTTGGAAGAACACATTACAGGTATTAATTGTGCAGCATTAACCTTTGATATGTTGCTGTACAATTTTTTATGTAAATACTAGAAGAAAAATCAGGGGAAAATATATCAATATTTATAGAAAATATTTTCACTTCAATTTGTGAAGGATGGAGAGATAAACCTCATGTATATATATTTGTAGTTAAAGCTTACCTTAAACATTTTCTTATAAAATTGGATGTTACAAAATACGGGTTTTTTGGAATCATGTGTCTATTTCATTTTAATCAAAACATGTCTGATTATATGGAAAAGTTCATGCTCTAAATTTTGCAACATTTGGTTGTTGATAAACATGTAACATTCTGTATGTTGGAATAATATGAAAACTTAAAGTATTTTTATTTTTCTCCTTCATGTAATAGATTCACATATTTTTATATATTCACATGGTAGCAAAGCTACTGCTATTAGTTTTGAAATTTTTATCAAAACATTTCATATATGAATTCTATCATGATTTGATAGTATAGATTACCATTTCACTGCAATATTCAGAAATCTTTTTTTAATTCAATAAAACCAGTGTGTTATTGACATTTTTGCACTCTTTATAAAACTTTTTTATCTGTGATTGCATATTTTCTGAAGATTTTTAAATAGAATTAAGATCATGTTATTTAGAAATATTGTGACAATGAAAGAATGCTATTTTCTATTAGATTTTGCTTTCTTATTGAAATAAAAACCAAAAATAATTATTTTAAAATGCTTATTTCATTTTACAATTATATTATTAAGGGAAAAAAATGTGAACCAAAGATTATGGTTTCCTTTAGGTTTCCATTTATTTCTCACAGAAATCAAGAGGAAGAGCTGTAGTTAATATCAGTTTCATTTGAATTTTCGCTGCTCTTTTAATTCTTTATTTACTGTATACACACTTGGAAAGCAATTTCATTGCATGTATCTTTTCAAAGTAATCATTCTTGAAAAGTAAACAGGCTTTTAAATCATCATTGGTAATGACTATTTTTCCTTTTATCTCCAGGCTTCTATTGATCTAATCCCATTGAAGAGTTTATACATAATCCTAAACTTAAAATAGTTGGATTTGGGTGTTTGAAAATAAATGTGTATTATGCATATAAATGTAACATTTTGCTGTTTTAAAAGTAAACATGTGTTATGAGTATTAGTCTATTAGGTCTACCTACAATATATATTAGCATTTTCAAAAGAATTATTTGAAATTCATAGAGAAGTTAATATACAGTGTTACTACAGCAAAGGTTTTGAGCAAATGGCATTAACTCCCAAAAGAAAAACTAACTTCCTGTTTCCTTCTGAAATTTTTACCTGAGATTTTATATTATGATTAAATAACAATGCTACTTCCTTTTAGAATTTAAGAGAACTGTATATTCAAGGAAGTTCACTATTGTAAAAGATTTTTTTAAACATTTTATTAAAGTTTTAGGCTTATGGAAAGTAGCATACATAATTTATCCAAAATTAATAAACTTTTATGAAATTGCAAGTTTTGAGTTGAATCAGGCTACATGGGTATTAACTTAAATGTTTCAACACATTCTTTTTTTTTAAGTTATTTATTTTATTTATTTATTTTTGGCTGCATCGGGTCTTTGTTGCTGCGCGTCGGCTTTTTGTAGTTGTGGCGAGTGGGGGCTACTCTTCATTGCGGTGTGCGGGCTTCTCATCGCGGTGGCTTCTCTTGTTGCAGAGCATGGGCTCTAGGCGCATGGATTTCAGTAGCTGTGGCTCGCGGGCTCTAGAGCACAGGCTCAGTAGTTGTGGTGCACGGGCTTAGTTGCTCCGTAGCATGTAGGATCTTCCCAGACCAGGGCTCGAACTTGTCCCCTGCATTGGCAAGCGGATTCTTAACCACTGCGCCACCAGGGAGGTCCCAACACATTCATTTTTATTTGACTAAAAGTGAATTGGCAGTAATCGGTCATCTTAAAGATACAGAAAGAGTTTCTAAATACTAACAAAATCCTTTAAATAAGCATAAATACATTCTATTTAAATAAACCTTTAAGTTTACAAAGAGCTTATATCATTTAACGTTAATTTCACAGCACTTCCGAGGCAGAAAATAGAAAGGGTATCCTCAGTGTTCCAGGGTCGATCAGGCTCCTGAATGCTGATTCTTATCTATTCATAGGCCCAAATAATGTAATCCAGAATGTCAAGTAAATAACTCAGAATGGAAATAGAACTATCGGTCAGTCCACATGTTTGTATTGGCTTGACCAGCACATTCTTTCCATATAGGTAGACTACAAATGATACCTAAATATTTGAGAGTTGTTTGATTAAATATGGAATCAAAATGTGGGCTATAACTATATATAGCACTTCCAAATCTGTGTGTTTCAGAAGGGAAGAAATGAATGACTCCATGTTCACCACTGAGTCAGTACCATACATAGGCTGTGCTCAGGATGTGAATAGATGAATACATGCAGGGCAGACTGAACTTGTGAGGCAGGCTGGTGAAGTCCAGTCACCTGTTGGCAGTGTAGCAATGTGACTGAGTTGTTAAGGGCACAGACTCTGAAGCCAGAATATCTCAGTTCCAATTCCAGCTTTACCTCTTATTAGTGTCTGACCTTGGCAAGTTTCTTAACCTCTCAGTGCCTGGATTTCCTTGAGTTTAAAATAATTATAATGTAATATATATATATAAAATATAATAATTTAAAATAATTATTAAGGTAAATATTAGTTTCTATTTCACAGGATTGTTTTGAAGATTAAACGCATTAATAGATATACAGTGCTTAGACCAGTATCTGGCACATGGGAATCACTAATAGAAGTCTTGTTACTAGTTTTATTATTTTTACTGTTACTTAAATAGGTACTGCAACATCTCCCTACCTTTCAGTTCTCCTTTTTTCTGTGTTTCCATTATTGTCTATTATCTCTCCATTCACATACCTCCCAGTAAACACCTTTTTGATACATGTTTTCTGTTAATGTGTTCAATTAGGTTACAAGCTAGCATGGCACCCATTCCGTCTCTTGAAGGAACTTTGCCTGTTTCAGCTCATATCTGTCATATGTTCATTTATAGTTTAATTTCAAAGGGCAACTTTATGTTTAATTTCTTAGGAGGAGTCTTCTGCTTATCATAACCTTTGATTATCCCCAAAAGACTGCCTTCAGAATTCTGTAATGTGCATGTGCAGGCATTATCATAAGATATATAAATGTCTACCCATTTGACAAAACAAAAGTTAGATGCTAAATTACTTAATTCGTTGTTATCTAAATTCAATTATACTTGCTTTTTTTAAAATTTATTTTTGGCTGCGTTGGGTGTTTTGTCTCTGCGTGCAGGCTTTCTCTAGTTGCGGCGACTGGGGGCTCCTCTTCATTGTGGTGCGCAGGCTTCTCATTGCGGTGGCTTCTCTCATTGCGGAGCATGGGCTCTAGGCATGTGGGCTTCAGTAGTTGTGGCACGCAGGCTCTAGAGCGCAGGCTCAGTAGTTGTGGCTCATGGTCTCTAGAGCGCAGGCTCAGTAGTTGTGGTGCACGGGCTTAGCTGCTCCGTGGCATGTGGGATCTTCCCCGACCAGGGCATGAACCTATGTCCCCTGCATTGGTGGGCGGATTCTTAACCACTGCGCCACCAGAGAAGTCCTAAATTCAGTTATATTTTCAATGAGCATCTGCTCCTTATGAAAAAGTTGAACTTTTCTCTGAAGCTCACGATAAAATGTGTCTGATTCCTATTTTTAGAATTTCCAGATATTACTATTATAAGAATTTAGTGAGCTCACTACTCATTACAGTGAGTGAAAGCTTTTATAGATAATATTAATGGCTATACTATGTTTCAGTCATATACTGGACCATAGATCAATACAGATCTCAAATAAAATTTTCATTGGTAAAGAAAGACAATATAGTTAATTTTTCATAATGCCCATTCTCCCACTCCAGCCAAGCTAGTATGAGGGTGGGAGTGTTCCATCATAAACACTGAATTCAGAAGGCGTGGAGTCATGGCAATGATGCTGGCCACAAAAGTAGGGTGAATTGCAACAGCTATTCAAAAGTAAGGGCCATTCATGGGTTCGGTATACCTATTTTCTAAAACCATGTATTAACCAAAAATGATGTAGAATGCGATGGCTGAGAGCTGTGTGGATGGTTTAGCTTGTGCGCTTATTCTTTATCAAGGCATTTGCCAGACTCTTAGCTGGCAATTATTAATCTTATCTGTAACTCACTTAATGTAATAGCATATAGCGTTTGTTCAGTAGCACTCACTGAATTTAGAAAGAATGAAACAATAATTATATTGGATTCTAAAAAACTATATTTTGCTCACGTTCAGCTTAGAACTCAATATTCAAATGATTTCTCTGGACTCTGTAAGTATTGAAAGTACTTATTGGGAAGAAAGTTTTCTTCCGAACCTAGCAGAAAAATAATAAGTATTGAAAATTAGAAGTTCTGACTATTAAATATATGCTAAGAAATCTAGAAGAGCAAGTCACTGTTTTAAAATTCTGTGTATGAGCTCCTTAAATATGTTCATTTTTCAGCTAATGGATATTTGTGACTGATGCATGATGAATAACTTCAGGAAACTAAAATACATCTTTTATCATGCATAAATATACTATAATATCTCATACATATGCCCTACTTTATGTAATAAATGTATAGCTAGAAATTTATTAATAAATTGAATTTTTGTAACTTGATTCATATTTTAAATGCAGTAGGAGAACTTAAATAAATTGGTAGAGCAGATAACTCCCTTAAAGAGAATTATGGCTTAACTCATTGAGCATTTACTGAGTGCCTGCTAGTTAGTTCCTACTAGGCTCTGAGGATTTGAAAGAGAATAAAATACTTTTCCCTAGCCTCAGGAAGTTCACACACTAGTGGCTGAGATAAACACATAAATAATTTTCATACCTTATACAAAGCATAATGGTAAGGATGTGCATACTCCTTAGTTGTTAGGGAAATATAGAGGGAAGGCCACTAACTCAATATGAGTAGAGTTGGGGATATGGGGCCTATCAAGAAAGGCTTCCTAGAGGAGGTGATAGCTGAGCTAAGTCTTAAAAGATTAGTAGGATTTAGGAAGGCAGTGAGAGGAGTGATTATATTCCCAGCAGAGGCAATATCAGGGCCTAAGAATTGATAAACAGCTTGGGTTGTGCATAGAATCGCAAACCATTCAGAATCCCTAGAGCATGAAGATGGGGTAGGGTAGCTCATATTGGGAGTGGAGGGCAAGGGCCAGATGGTCATGGGCCTTGTATTTGCCACATTAAAACTCTTGGACTTTATTCTTGTTCAGTGAAAAGCAGTTGAAGATGATTAAGCTAGATAGTGGTATTGTCATGTGTGTTTTTTGTGTAGATGTCTCCAGTAGCCATGTGGAAAAATGATTTGAAGGAGACAGCTGAATGCAGGCAGACCAGGACATTGCATTAGGAAACTATAAGTATCCAGCAGAGATATAAATAAGGGATGAAATTGGGAAGTGGTATTCCAGCAGAGCCAGGAATTTTAGAAATTTGGGGACAAAACTATCAGAATTTAAGGATTATTAGATGAGAGCAAGAATCGAATGTGATAGTTCCCTGGTTTCTAGCTTGCATGACTGGATAGCTAGTATGCGTTCAAGATAGAAAATACAGAAAGAATAAAAGCAGATTTTTCTACTCTTCTCTAGGCCACTACCCAACAGCTGCCTAACCCCCTCTTTCTCAGCAGACAACCCTGCCTCTATTTCCTCAAGATATCCACAATTATCTCCCTTAACTAGCTGCCCCTCTAACATTTACCTACATGATCTCTATGTGATCCCTCACCTAACATTCTCTCTTTCCTCAGCTCTCAGACAATGAGGTGATCTCCCTCACCTGTGTTCAGTATTAACTCCCTCCACCTGTGCATCCCTTCCGCCTATCCCAAGACCTTGCTCCATCGGTTACTTCCTTGCTCTCCTTTGTCTCCCACCTTTCACTCATTATTGCGTTCTCACCTTCTCATCCACACTTTCAGAAGAGTTGTCTACACTTACTGTCCCCACTTACTTCTTTTTTGTAATTTATTTTATTCAAGTATAGTTGATTTACAACGTTGTGTTAATTTCTGCTGTACAGCAAAGTGATTCAGTTATACATATATATACATTGTTTCATGTTCTTTTTCATTATCGTTTATCACAGGATGTTGAATATAGTTCCCTGTGCTATACAGTAGAACCTTGTTGTTTATCCATTCTATATATAATACTTTGCATCTGCTAATGCCAAACTCCCAATCCATCCCTCCCATACTCCCCATGCCCCTTGGCAACCACAAGTCTGTTCTCTATGTCTGTGAGTCTGTATTGTAGATAAGTTCATTCGTGTCATATTTTAGATTCCACATATAAGTGATATCATATGGTTTTTGCCTTTTTCTTTCTGACTTCATTTAGTATGAAAACCTCTAGGTCCATCCATGTTGCTGCAAATGGCATTATTTCATTATTTTTTATGACTGAATAATATTCATTGTGTATGTGTACCACATCTTCTTTATCCATTCGTCTGTCAATGGACATTTAGGTGGTTTCCATGTCTTGGCTATTGTGAATAGTGCTGCTATGAACATAGGGGTGTATGTATCTTTTTGAATTAGAGTTTTATCTGGATATATGCCCAGCAGTGGGATTGCTGGATCATATGGTAACTCTGTTTTTAGTTTTTTGAGGAGCCTCCAAACTGTTTTCCATAGTGACTGCACCAATTTACATTCCCACCAACAGTGTAGGAGGGTTCCCTTTTTTGCACACCCTCCCCAGCATTTGTTAATTGTAGAGTTTTTAATCATGGCCATTCTGACTGGTATGAGGTGGTATCTCGTTGTAGTTTTGATTTGCATTTCTCCCCACTTACTTCTTACTGTCCCCTTCTCATTCACTTCTCAACCCACTGCAGTCTGACTAACACACCTCCCAACACACACACAACTATCTGAATCTTATGGGATTTTTTTTTTACCCCTAAAGTTTCTTTACCTAAATCTGTGCTTCCCAAACTGTATACTGAGGCACCCTGGGGCACCACAAATATTTGTAGGAATCACAATTATACTTCATATCTGTCAAACACCATGCAAACTAGTTTGAGGTAGTTCAAGTTTCAACATTAGATCACCGCACCCTACATCCATTTCAGAGATGTCATACATTTGAGGAGCTGGATTTCCTATGGTTGCTGTGATCAGATCCAAGTACTGTGCAAAAATCAAAGTGGAACAGGCAGCGACCGAGGCAGTGTCCTCTCTGATTCCAAGGTTTGAGAAGTTGTGTAGTGCTCAACGGGTGCACACCTCCCATTATTAAGTATGTGTGGTTAGTTAAGAATGAAATAGGAATATTATTTTTTCCTTCAGTGTATGTGTATTATTTTTAAAGTGGCTTCTAAGCTCTTAGGACATAAATACTAAGTTATTTGGATCTAACAACTTAAAAAACAGAACCATTACTCATTTCTTCTGGCTTGAAAAAATTACTAAAACACTGAAAGTCTTGGGAACCATTAAAATTTGGGAACCTCCGATCTATACCTTAGCTCCAGAGCATTGACCCCAGGGCTTTCACTATTACTTGAACATGGCCTTGAGGTCTAGAAAAACAATTAGTCAGAGCATAAGAGCTGACATGCCTGCTTGCTGGAATGTGAGAGCATTCTACAAAAAGAGAGCTGTGGAGATTCCAAGATGGGTCAAATGTGCCCTGAATGAATCATGCTTTTGTTAATTTGTGTGGATCAATAAAATTAGAACTATTCCCACCTATAATTTTAAAGGAGAGAAAAAGTGTTCATGTACTACCAATAATAAGTATTTTAAACCTATCATAATTATCATCATTCTCTTTAAAGTGCTTCCTAACCCCTCAGATTCTGCCCGTTCTCTTAAATTACTAAATGATTGCTGAATTATTTGGCATCTTCCTGTCCAAAGCAGACTCAAAATGCAGTTCTGATCCGTGTAGCTTATTACCACTGTAGAATAATGTCACAGAATTCATACACTACATATACAGACAAAATACATATTTATATTTTGTGTTTTAACTAATATCTACTAATTTGAGTACTTGTTAACCATAGTGTCATGGGAATGACTCAAGCTCTGAAGTTAGATCTTTTTTTTTGTTGTTTTTGTTGGTTTTTTTTGCTGAAGTTAGATATTGATTCAAAACTTGATGCTGCCATCACAGGTTGTGCAACTTAAGCCTGATTTCCCAAATGCAAAATGGGGGACTAATCTCTGCAGAGTTGTTGTGGAGGTTAAAGGATAACCTGTGCAGAGTGCCTATGTATCATGTATATAAAAGGCATTTAATAATGTTAGTTTTTATCCCCAACAATAAGCAAAAAAAGCAGGATTTCAGCATATTTCTACTAAATATTAAAAGATTCTAGCAAGTTATAAAGAAATGTTTGAGCAGCTTGCCAAGAATCTAGGACCGTTGTAACTAAGTTTACGATAGGTTAAATGGTATTTTTTGTATTTAATGCATATTCGTGTAAAATATTTCAATGGTATTGGTTGTTCGAAGCAGCACATAATATGAAATGTGAGTTATGACATGTATCTATTCCTTTTATGATATTTTTTAAATACCTTAAAGAATAGAGAGTAATACAGTAGATTCCCATTTACCCACCACCTAGAACTAACAAATTCTGGCTCTCTGTCATACTTGCTTCAGATATTTAACTTTCCTCGTAAAAGAATTAGATATTTCCAGTAAAGGCAATAAATGCTCTCTTTGTATTGTTCCTCAGGCCCTTTCCTCTTCCTTCCTCCTAAGAGACAACCACTAACTATCGTGAGTTTGTTATATATATCTTCCCATTCAAATTTTTATATTTATACTTTTATTAGATATATAAGGTAAATATTTTTTCCTGTGGGTACTTTCAAATTTGCATATAATTAATCTGTCTACAACCAAGGTTTCCCACTAATCTACATCTATGTCCCATCATCCAGAGTTGTTCAAAAAAACATGTGTTATAGAAATTATTTCTAGAAAGAACATGGATTAAGTTTCATTATATACTTTATATAAAATGATTTAAAACTTCTGATACCAAATACTTTTGTTCTCTTTTTGTTTGTCTCTTGTTTTTGTTTTGTTTTTAACAGCTTCATCACTGGTCCAGCTGTGGTCCCAGGGTACTTCTCTGTTGATGAGAATAATGTGGTACTCATTCTAAATGGAAGAGAAAAAGCAAAGGTCTTTTATGCCACCCAGTGGTTACTTTATGCACAAAATTTAGTGCAAACTCAAAAACTCCAGCATCTTGCTGTTGTTTTGCTTGGAAATGAACATTGTAATAATGAGTGGATAAACCAGTTTCTCAAAAGAAATGGAGGCTCTGTGGAACTACTTTTCATAATATATGACAGTCCCTGGATTAATAACATGGATGTTTTTCAATGGCCTTTAGGAGTAGCAACGTAAGTACCAAATATTCTTACATGTTTTTAGACTCTAAGACCTGAATTTCTGTATCAGTAAGATTGTGTTTTAAATTTGTAATAAATGTAGTTCTTCTGAGCTCATTGAGGCTGTGTACAACCTTTCCTATGGGCAAAAATATGGTTTGGTCTCATGCTTTGGTAATAATGATGTTTTTAGAGTATTTTAGACTTTTATGAGGAGAGCAGATAAGTTACATTTTTGTATTTTAGAACCCCAAGTCATAGGATAAATTTTAAAGTTTATCACTAGTACCTTAAAGAAATGTTTAGCGGTGGATGGCAGACAGACGGACCTTCCTAAAACAATTATAGAATCTATATATATAACTATACCTATATAACTATATAGATATAGAGTTTTCTTAAATCCTTACTTTATTTCTTCTTTTTTTTGAGGGGGGGCATGCCACATGGCATGCGGGATCTTAGTTCCCTGACCAGGAATTGAACCCATGCCCCCTGCAGTGGAAGCGTGGAGTCTTAACCACTGGACCGCCAGCGAACTCCCCTTAAATCCTTACTTTAGATCCAATATTAAATGAGGAGCACACTGACCCTGGGATTTGGGAGGATTATAATATGCTCAGGTCTCCGACTAAGATTGATAGAATTTGCACAAATCTGTTGTGTAAAAAGAAAGGGTAATTAAATAGTATGTAATATATGTAAAGTCTTTCTGTAGAACTGGAAACTTATTTTGTATCATTCTGTTAATAGAGAGCCTTTGAATAACAGTAAGTTGACTTTAAGTTGCCACTAGTACATAAACTTCCTGATGGCAGGGATTTTTGTCTCTTTTGTTCACTACTTTATCTGTAGAGCCTAAAACAGTGCCTACAGAGTAATCATTCAATAAATATTTGTTGAATGGATGAATTATGAAATAGCTCAGTAATATGATACTGTATTTGAATCAGATGTTCATTATGCATTATTTTATCACTGGTTACAAAATGTGACCTTAGACTGCTGCCCAGTTGGCTACACAAATATCACCAGGGAAGCACATTAATAAGACATATTCCCTGGCCTTCCACAACAAAATTCTGACTCAGCAGGCTTAGGGTAGGGCAGACAAAAAGGTTTGTTAGGTATAGCCAAGTTAAAGGTGCTCTGAAAAATCTATCCCTTGTGTAGAGCCCATATTTGTAAAATGTTTTGAAACAAAAGAATTACTTCTTCACAGTAACTCTGGTAATGTTGGACAAAGCCAGTATCTTTCCTATAGAGCAGTGGTTCTCAACCAGGTGCAATTTCACCCCACCCCCACCCCCAGGAGATATTTGGCAATGTCTGGAGATATATTTGGTTGTTACAAGTGGAGAGAGGAGGTTGTACTGGCATCTGGTGGATAGAGGCCAGGGCTGCTGCTAAATATCTTACAATGTAGAGGACAGCCTCCACAATGGAGAATTATCTGGCCCAAATGGCAGTAATGCCAAAATCGAGAAAACCTGTTACAGACTAACTGTTACGTTAAGCTTTCTCTTATGTGAAGGTTGTAGTTCAGGCACATAATTTGATGCCTGGAATTACCAAATGCCTATTAGAATGGGCCAGTTGCAACAGGCCTCTCCCGTGTGGGATGTAAGGTTGTTGTTTTTTTATCTACTTGATAAGCCTTTGGAGTTGGAGTTCTTTGCTATAGCAGTATGTATTCTGTAATCTTTCCATCACCTGCCTAAAACATTAATTAAATCATGATTATTATGAATGTAGAAGATTCTTTATACCTTTAAGGTCTTAAATTCAACCTGTCTTATAACTTCAGGTAAGTAATAGAAGTTGAAGAATATAAAAAACAAAGCACTTTAGGCACATAGTCTCTATAGCAATTTTGTAAAAGATGTCAAAGTGAGAATTTTTTTTAAGTCAATAGATTTAGGAACTTTTCCAAAGTAAGCATGGAAAATTATAATTTGGGGTTTAGAAAATCATATTTTAAATCTCTTTTCTCTACATCATCATGCTACCTAAGATGTTAGATTATGGAAATTTTGCTAGCCCTATTGTCATATATTATTAACTCACATGTACTTATTTTTATAGATACAGGAATTTTCCTGTGGTGGAGGCGAATTGGTCAGTGCTGCATAATGAAAGGCCATACTTGTGTAATTTCGTAGGAACCATTTATGAAAATTCATCCAGACAAGCACTAATGAACATTTTGAAACAAGATGGGAATGATAAGCTTTGTTGGGTTTCAGCAAGAGAACAGTAAGTTCTGTGTCTACTTGATTCATCCATTTTGTCTCCAATCTGAGAGTTGCTTTGTGTGACAGCACAGGTTTTCACAGACATTTTTAACTCCATTAATACCAGTCTTCCTCCAGAAGATGCATGAGTAATTAAAGCTGTGAAGAAACTATGTTATATACATTAAAAATAGAGAGACTCTCCTGTAGTCCATCTTGAAGGGGAATGCTGGTAACTATCATATGCAAATGTCAATTGTTCAGGTTTCCTCAATAATATTTGTTAGTCAGATTTGAACACAGGAGATTGTAAATGACAGTAATGGTCTTAGGTTCATCTCTGAGATGTTCGGCAAACCAGTTCAGTGTTCCAAGACTGGCATGCCATAGTCCTCACACCTTCAGGAACCTGACACCACCCTGAAGACAGAGGCCATGTACTATTCTTCTTTGAATCCCCAGATGTAACATAGGACCTTGAATAGAGTAGGCCAGGATAAGTGGGGAGTGGATGGATGGATGGATGGATGGATTTAACTGCATTGACTTTCTTCCATCTTTTACATGGTAATCATGAAACAGGTGTTCATGGACTGAAGGAAGAAATTTGGGGATCATTCATTTTATTTTTAGATAAACGAATGGAGTTTCATGTGTAAAGCAGAGTCATCAGAGAAGTAATGCCTAAACAAAAATGTCCTTTTAGATCTAGAAATACATTAATTGGCGCAGATACTCTCTTTTAGAAAGCCTGACTCTACTACAACCAAGAATACTCTACCCAGCAAGACTCTCATTCACATTTGATGGAGTGATCAAAAGCTTTACAGACAAACAAAAGCTAAAAGAGTATAGCACCAGCCTTACAACACATGTTAAAGGAACTTCTCTAAGTGAAAAAAAGAAAATGCCACAACTAGAAAGAAGAAGATTACAAAATGAAAGAAGTAAAGGCAAACATACAGGGAAAGTAGGAAATCACCACACACAAAGCTGGTAGGGAGGTTAAAATACAAAAGTAGTAAAATCATCCATATCCACGATAAGCAGTTAAGGCAGCAGTCCCCAACCTTTTTGGCACAAGGGACCAGTTTCGTGGAAGACAGTTTTTCTACAGACTTGGGGTGGTGGGGGTGTTGATGGTTTGGGGATGATTCAAGCGCATTCATTCCATTTACTGTGTGTACTTTATTTCTATTATTATTACATTATAATATATAATGAAATAATTATACAACTCACCATAATATAAAATCAGTGGGAGCCCTGAGCTTGTTTTCCGGCAGCTAGATGGTCCCATCTGGGGGTGATGGGAGACAGTGACACCCGAGGTGTGTTGCTTATGTCCAGTCTACTCCATAAGATGCAGCTTGTCACTTGCCACTCACTGATAAGGTTTTTTTTTTTTAATTAATTTACTTATTTGGTTGTGCCGGGTCTTAGTTGCAGCATGTGGGCTCCTTAGTGGAGGCAGTCGGGCTCCTTAGTTGCAGCTCCAGGGCTCCTTAGTTGCAGCACACAGTCTCCTTAGTTGTGGCATGTGAACTCTTAGTTGCAGCATGCATGTGGCATCTGGTTCCCTGACCAGGGACTGAACCCAAGCCCCCTGCATTGGGAGCATGGAGTCTTATCCACTGTGCCACCAGGGAAGTCCCACTGATAGAGTTTTGATATGAGTCTGCAAGCAGTTGATTTATTATGGTCTCTGTACAGTCAAACCTCTCTGCTAATGATAATCTGTATTTGCAGCCACTCCCCAGCACTAGCATTGCTGCCTCAGCTCCACCTCAGATCATCAGGCATTAGATTCTCATAAGGAGTGCACAACCTAGATCCCTCACATGCGCAGTTCACAGTAGGGTTCGCCCTCCTATGAGAATCTAATGCCGCCACTGATCTGACAGGAGGTGGCGCTCAGGTGGTAATGCGAGCAGTGGGGAGGGCTGTAAATACAGATGAAGCTTTGTTCACTTGCCCACCGCTCACCTCCTGCTGTGTGTCCCGGTTCCTAACAGGCCACGGACCACTACCGGTCTGTGGCCTGGGGGTTGGGACCCATGAGTTAAGGGGTACACAAAACAATTAGATGTAAAATATGATATCAAAAACAGTAATTGGCAGGATTTCCCTGGTGGTCCAGTGGTTAAGAATGCACCTTTCAATGCAGGGGACATGGGTTTGATCCCTGGTTGGGGAACTAAGATCCTACATGCCGCGGGGCAACTAAGCCCACACGCCACAGCTATTGAGCTCACGTGCCTCAACGACAGAGCCCGTGTACCTCAAACTACAGAGTCCACGTATTCTGGAGCCTACGTGCCACAACTAGAGAGAGAAAATCCACACACCACAACTAGAGAGAAGCCCGCGCGCCACAATGAAGAGACTGTGTGCTGTAACAAAATATTCCCACGTGCCTCAACAGAGATCCCATGTGCCACAACTAAGACCCGGCACAGCCAAAAATAAAGAAAATAAATAAATATTTTAAAAGTAAAGAATAAAAACCATATAATCATCTCGATAGAAAAAACTTTGGATAAAGTTCAGCATCCATTTATGATAAAAACTCTCCAGAAAGTGGGCATAGAGGGAGCATACCTCAGCATAATAAAGGCCATATATGACAAATCCACAGCTAACATAATACTCAACGGTGAAAAGGTGAAAGCATTTCCTCTGAGATCAGGAACAAGACAAGGATGCCCACTCTCACTGCTTTTATTCAACAGAGTTTTGTAGGTCCTAGCCACAGCAATCAGAGAAGAAAAAGAAACAAAAGGAATCCAAATTGGAAAGGAAGAAGTAAAACTGTCACGTTTGCAGATGACATGATACTATACATAGAAAATCCTAAAGATGCCACCAGAAAACTATTAGAGCTCATCAATGAATTCAGTAGAGTAGCAGGATTCAAAATTAATATACAGAAGTTGGTTGCATTTCTGTATACTAACAATGAACTATGAGAAAGAGAAATTAAGGAAACAATCTCATATACCGTCTCATCAAAAAGAATAAAATACCTAGGAATAAACCTACCTAGGGAGGTAAAAGATCTATACTCAGAAAACTATAAGACACTGATGAAAGAAATCGAAGATAACACAAACAGATGGAAAGATATACCTTGTTCTTGGATTGAAAAAATTAATATTGTTAAAATGACCATACTCTCCAATGCAATCTACAGATTCAGTGCAATCCCTATCAAAATATCAATGGCATTCTTCACAGATTAGAACAAATAATTTTAAAATTTGTATGGAAACACAAAAGACCCCAAATAGCCAAAACAATCTTGAGAAAGAGGAACAGAGCTGGAGGAATCATGCTACCTGACTTCAGACTATACTACAAAGCTACAGTCATCAAATCAGTGTGGTACCAGCATAGAAACAGACACATAGATCAATGGAACAGACTAGAGAGCACAGAAATAAACCCACACGCTTATTGTCAATTTAGCTGTGAAGAAAGGAGGAAAGAATATACAATGGAGAAAAGACATTCTTTTCAATAAGTGGTGCTGGGAAAATTGGACAGCTACACGTAAAAGAATGAAATTAGAACATTCGCTAACACCATAAAAAAAATAAGCTCAAAATGGATTAAAGACCTAAATATAAGACCAGATACTATAAAATTCCTAGAAGAAAACATAGGCAGAATACTCTTTGACATAAATCACAGCAATATTGTTTTGGATCTGTCTCCTAAAGCAAAGGAAGCAAAAGCAAAAATAAACAAATGGGACATAATTAAACCTAAAAGCTTTTGCGCAGTAAAGGAAACCATCAACAGAACGAAAAAACAACCCACTCAATGGGAGAAGATATTTGCAAATGATATGACTGATAAGGCGTTGATATCCAACATATATAAACAGCTCATCCAACTCAACATCAAGAAAGCAAACAACCTGATTAAATAATGGGCAGAAGAACTGAAAAGATATTTCTCCAAAGGGGAAATGCAGATGGCCAACACACACATGAAAAGATGCTCAACATTGGTAATCATCAGGGAAATGCAAAGCAAAACCACAATGAGATATCACCTCATACCTGTCAGAATGGCTATCATCAAAAAGAACACAAATAACAAATATTGGCGAGGATGTGGAGACAAGGGCACTGTTGGTAGGAATGTAAATTGGTGCAGCCACTGTGGAAGACAGTATGGAGATTTCTTAAAAAACTAAAGATAGAACAACCACATGACACAACAGTTCCACTCCTGGGTATATACAAAAACAAAAAAACTGGAATAAAACCAGAAACACTAATTTGAAAAGATACCAATACATGCACCTCAATGTTCATAGCAGCATTATTTACAACTGCCAAAATATGGAAGCAAACTAAGCATCCATCAACAGATGAATGGATAAAGAAGATGTAGTATATATATATACAATGGAATACTAATCAGCCATAAAAAAGAAGAAAATTTTGCCATTTGCAGCAACATGGATAGACTTGGAGGGTGTTATGCTAAGTGAAATAAGTCAGACAGAGAAAGACAAATACTGTTTAATATCACTTAATGTGGAATCTTAAAAATACAACAAACTAGTGAATAAGACAAAAAAGAAGCAGACTCAGATACAGAGAACAAGCTAGTGGTTACCAGTGAGGAGAGGGAAGCAGGAGAGGCAATTTAGAGGTAGAGGGGGAAGAAGGTTATTATGTGATTATATGAAATTATGTGTGTGAAACTTTTGAAAATTGTAAAGCATTATACAATTTAAAAAATGTTTCATTCAAAGAAAAGGGGTTGGAAATTATAAAAAATCAACCAATCAATCAGGCACAGAAATACAAAAAAAAAAAAAAAGAAAAAAAGAAATCCTGACTCTATTGCTAGTGTAATCATATCCATTCAGTATTGCTAGCGTAATCATATATATATATTTTTTTTACATCTTTATTGGAGTATAATTGCTTTACAATGGTGTGCCAGTTTCTGCTTCACAGCAAAGTGAATCAGTTATACATATACATATGTTCCCATATCTCTTCCCTCTTGCGTCTCTCTCCCCGCCACCCTCCCTATCCCACCCCTCTAGGTGGTCACAAAGCACTGAGCTGATCTCCCTGTGCTATGCGGCTGCTTCCCACTAGCTATCCATTCCACGCTTGGTAGTGTATATACGTCCATGCCACCCTCCCGCCCTGTCACAGCTTACCCCTCCCCACCCCATATCCCCAAGTCCATTCCCCAGCAGGTCCACGTCATATATATATATATTTTTAACATCTTTATTGGAGTATAATTGCTGTACACTGTTGTGTCAGTTTCTGCTGTATAACAAAGTGAATCAGCTATACGTATACATATATCCCCATATCCCCTCCCTCTTGCATCTCCCTCCCACCCTCCCTATTCCACCCTTCTAGGTGGTCACAAAGCACTGAGCTGATCTCCCTGTGCTATGCGGCTGCTTCCCACTAGCTATCTGTTTTACATTTGGTAGTGTATATATGTCCATGTCACTCTTTCACTTCGTCCCAGCTTACCCATCCCCCTCCCTGTGTCCTCAAGTCCATTCTCTATGTCTGCGTCTTTTTTCCTGTCCTGCCCCTAGGTTCTTCAGAACTTTTTTTTTTTTTAGATTCCATATATATGTGTTAGCATATGGTATTTGATTTTCTCTTTCTGACATACTTCACTCTATGACAGACTCTAGGTCCATCCACGTCACTACAAATAACTCAATTTTGTTTCTTTTTATGGCTGAGTAATATTCCATTGTATATATGTCCACATCTTCTTTATCCATTCATCTGTCGATGGACACTTAGGTTGCTTCCATGTCCTGGCTGTTGTAAATAGAGCTGCAATGAACATTGTGGTACATGACTCTTGTTGAATTATGCTTCTCTCAGGGTATATGCCCAGTAGTGGGATTGCTGGGTCATATGGTAGTTCTATTTTTAGTTTTTTTAAGGAACCTCCATACTGTTCTCCATAGTGGCTGTATCAATTTACATTCCCACCAACAGTGCAGGAGGGTTCCCTTTTCTCCACACCCTCTCCAGCATTTATTGTTGGTAGATTTTTTGATGATAGCCATTGTGACTTGTGTGAGGTGATACCTCATTGTAGTTTTGATTTACATTTCTCTAATGGCCAGTGTAATCATATTATATCCATTCAGTCAACAAATATTTATCAAGCAACTGCTATATGCCAAAAACTATTTTAGCCATAAAGGGATACAGCAGTGAGCAAAAGAGTCAAAAGGGTCCATGCCCTCTTAGAACTTAAATGCTTATTGGAGGAGACAAACCAATAAAATATATTGTGTCATATATACATAGTGTCAGACGATGATAAATACCATGTAAAAAAATTGAGCAGAGGAGGGGGATGTAGAGAGGACTTGGGGTCAGGAGTGGAGCATTTGATATTTTAGAATAGCCAAGGAAAGTGCTAGTTAGAAGTTTGCATTTAAGCACAGGACTGAAAAAGGCAGAGGGGTGAGCCTCATGTCTCTTTGGGAGAAGAGTTGCCCAGGCAGAGGGAAGAGCAAATATAAAGGCCTAAGGTGGAAGCATGCTTACCGTGTTTGAGGAACAAGGGACAGTGTGCCTAGAATGGAATGAGTGAGGGCAAAATAACAAAGCTTACTGTGGGAGCAGAATTATTCTTGAAATCTCTCTCCTACCATTGAGCCAGGAGGTGGAGAAGGTGTCCTCCTTCTCATTGCTGCTTCCAGACCACTCTCCCTTTTCCCTCCCTAAAACCTCCAGTTTTGAATCTCATACCAGCAGACAAAACTATCCATTATTCTTTCTCTTTGAAATCATAAGGGGAAGGGATAAATTGGGAGATTGGGATTGACATATACACACTACTATATATAAAGTAGATAACTAATAAGAACCTATTTATAGCACAGGGAACTCTACTCAATATTCTGTAATGACCTACATGGGAAAAGAATCTTAAAAAAAGAGTGGAGGTATATATATGTGTAACTGATTCACTTTGCTGTACACCTGAAACTAACACAACATTGTAAATCAGCTATACTCCAATATAAAATTAATTTTTAAAAAGCTCCTAAAAGAAAAGAGAAATCATATACTGACCCTTGGGTTTATCCCCTTAATTCTTTGAAGAGTCTAGTTCCTGGCCTACTCTCAGTCTCTCCGACATTTTTTCCAGCCTCACTCTTAGTGATTCCCAAATCCACATAGATGGTCTTTCCATCACGTTGGTCTTGCAGTTCCTTTACTTCCTCTCCCCCAGCAATCTGGGTCTCCACTTGACCTCAGCCATTCACTGTCATGGTCATTTCCTGGACCTTATGATTACACATACTGCATGATCTCAAATTCCAGCATCTCTTTCTCTGTAAACATCATTTTCTATCATTCCAGCTCATTCCCTGTAATAATCTGACTTCAGCAATTTAGCTGGGACTTACAGTTCATTGTTCCTAATACCATTTCATTGTCCTTCACCCACCTCATCTTTACTTTATTCTTTACCCACTTAAATTTCATAATCAATCATGACCACATATACATTCAGCTCCCTAGTTCCTTAATCTAGCAAACCCTAACTCTGGTTAAATCCAGCTCTCTTACCTGCTCCATACCTTCACCCATGCAGCCAAACACACTTGGAGAAAGGTGCCAATTGATCTCACTTTAAATATATGACCTTGGGCTTCCCTGGTAGCGCAGTGGTTAAGAATCCACCAGCCAAAGCAGGGGACACGGGTTTGAGCCCTGGTCCAGGAAGATCCCACATGCTGCGGAGCAACTAAGCCCGTGCACCACAACTACTGAGCCTGCGCTCTAGAGCTCACGAGCCACAACCACTGAGACCGCGTGCCACAACTACTGAAGCCTGCATGCCTAGAGCCCATGCTCCACAACAAGAGAAGCCACCCAGTGAGAAGCCTGTGCACCGCAACAAAGAGTAGCCCTTGCTCGCCGCAACTAGAGAAAAGCCCGCGCACAGCAACAAAGACCCAACACAGCCAAAAATAAAAATAAATAAATTTATTTTAAAAAAAAAAATATATATATATATGACCCTGACCCTTGAGTGTCCAGCAGTCATCCATCTCCCTTGTCCATGTATTCTTCCTCTCTCCTGGAAGATTGTTTCATACCTTCTTCTCTCTTCCCAACTGCTCTTACCTTATGACCCTATTGCTTATTTCACTGAGAAAATAGGAACAGTCAGGAGGGAACGTCTGGTTTTCTAACTAGCCTCTCAGCTCCTGCCCTTGCCCCATACAATCTCTTCTCAACACAGCAGCCAGATAGATTCTGATAAAACATAGATGAAGTCAGTTACCCCTCTGATCAAGACCCTGTGTGATGGGTGCTCTGACTTCATCTTCTACACCTCTCCCCTTCAGTTACCCTGCTTTAGCCACCCTGGCTTCCTTGCTGTCCCTTGAGCATGCCTGGCACATGCCATGTCATGACCTTTATGCTTGCTCTATGCTCTCTTCTTCCCCCAGGTATCTGTGTGGTTTGCTCCCTCTCCTCTGGCTCCCCGCTCAGATGCCCATGAAGTGAGACACTCCCTGATCACCTGTTTACAGTTGCAATACCATCCTACCAAAAACTCCCTCCTCACTTCTCTGCTTTATTTTTCCACACAACACTTAACACCTTCTAAATAATTTACTGACTTGACCTGGTTACTATCTGTCTCCACCACTAGAACTGTGATAATAAGCTCCATAAGGGCAGGAATTTGGATGGAGGGTGAGGTAGAGAAGACGAGCACTCACAAAATTTTGGCTGATTACAATTTCATTTAGAAATTGTATGGCCACTAGATTTTTTTTAATGTGTAGCTGTAAACTTCTCAAATTCTTAAATATTTTCAAGAAATCTATTTGGGCAAGATTTTATTCATCTCTTCTGCCTGCCATCTCTATAATGTGTTTACCATTTCTTGTAACCAACGTTAAAAGATAAAATATTTTCTTCCACAAAAGATACGCTTAGTAAAGTGAAAACTTCAGGTTTTCTTCTGATTTTCTAGGTGGCAGCCTCAAGAAACAAATGAAAGCCTTAAGAATTATCAAGATGCTCTGCGTCAGAGTGATCTCACATTGTGCCCAGCAGGAGTAAACACGGAGTGTTACAGAATATATGAGGCTTGCTCCTATGGCTCCGTTCCTGTGGTAGAAGACGTAATGACAGCTGGCAGCTGTGGAAATTCATCTGTTTACCATAATGCTCCTCTGCAGCTACTCAAGTCCATGAATGCTCCCTTTATCTTTATTAAGAACTGGAAGGAACTTCCTGCTATTTTAGAAAAAGAGAAAACTATAATTTTACAAGAAAAGGTTCAAAGAAGAAAAAGGTTACTTCACTGGTATCAAAACTTCAAAGCAGAGCTAAAAATGAGATTTATTAATATTGTGGAAAGTTCATTTCTAAAGAGCAATAAAGGTTAACTGTAGTTCATCTTTTTGAGCTAAGATCTGATTTTTTTAAATCATTTCTAATACTGGGTATGTGTGTGTGTGCTTGTGTATTTATTAATGTTCTTTAAGTTACCCCTAGACCCTAGATTATGTCTGTCGTATTGACCAAGTACAGCCTTATTGGGCCACTCCTGAAAATAAAGTTAAAATGTTACTCAAACATTTGCACAAAGTTGAGTGATTCAGCATAATCAACTCTTCTCATTCATTTAAACCCTCTCTAGAGAAGCAGCATTGATAGTGGAAAGACAGGGCTTTGGAGTCAGACAAAACCTGGGTTAAAACCTTACCGCTGCACCTACTACTGGGGACCTTGAGCAAAGCCACCTCATTGTTCTGAGTCTTGGTTCCTTTCCATGTAGAACGGAGATAATGGTACCTCATAGGGTTGGTTGTAAATATGAAATGAAATAATATGTAAAGTACTCAATAATTGTAACAACTTCCAATTCATTTTTCATTCCTTACTAGTTAATAATAGGGTTAAATTTAAATATTTTAACATATGATCATTTCCACAATTGTGGAGTAATCATGTCATGATAGGAATGTATGCGGACAAATCTTACAGAGTTAGACTTTTAGATTACTCAAGTTTTGTTGGATCACATATGTTGAGGTAGGTGCCTAGATACAGAATTTGGTCATAATCCATACAAAACATGGACTGGGGGCAGTCAGGAGCCAGAAAATTAGTATCTAAACTCAACAGAAGTTGTCGTTGAAGTATGGAGTAGGACTAGCCAACTCAAAGGAGAGTGCTTGGTGCAAAGGCTGTCTCATGCCCTCGGGGAGCAGCGGCTTTGATTAAGGCTGAGAGAGTGGTCTTGTATCTTCAGGACCTTGGGCTCCTGAAAGGATACAGGCGACTTTGGGCTCAATCAGTTGCTTTGCCTGGCTTCTTATTTACTCAGGAATCCTATGGCTTAACTCCTGTGAAATCAGGGAATTAACATCATCATTCCTTCCAGGAGCTTTTTGTCTCATTATATGAATGGCCATAGATACTGAACAAGTGTAAACTACCCACACTTTCTTATACCTGGAGCTCCCACAGGGTCCACATCACCAGAAGGCCTGGCAGCCTCGATATAAAGAACCTCATCTTTGCACCATATTGGAGAATCGTCATGGTGCCTGCCACAACGCCATCCAGTTCTGAGGAAACTGCCCCTCCTATAGCGCCTGCTAAAGGAACTGCACACAGGGAGCCATTTTATACCATGTGTCTCTCCTCTTTGTCCCACACTTCAGGTGACAGCTATGGGCACTTTATTCAAGGGCACCCTTTTAATAGGCTTCCTGATGACCCTGGACGTTGATACCAAAAGATAAGAATAATAACTGAGGCAAACAGCTAGTTTAAAACCTTTTTAGACTAGGAAATACTGAGAAACTGGGAGTCAGCTACAGGAGCAGAAATGGAAAGGACGCAGCGGAATACAAGCTATATAAACTAGTGTCGGGGCTATGAGGGAAGCAGAGATGCTGAGAACAAGCTCAAGGAGAGAGAAATCTGACGCCAGAGCTGTTGCGATGTTTCCTGATGGCTTCTCAGTTCCCGCTCCCATGAACTTCGAGATTGCTTTTTTATTTCCCCATTGTATATCCTCAGAATTATCTCCTTTCTTCAACTTTCATCCCTCCTTGCCCCTGGTTACTTGAGCTGACTTCCAAACCAAAAGAGCCTACCCAAAACAATGACAAGATGCTTCATCTTTCAGAGCCCCCATTTTGCCTTTGCCTTGAACAGAAGTGCATGCCAGGTCCAAGGTTGTAACAGAATTCTCCTTTGACTAAGTTAAAGGAGTCTCTGTACTAAATTTTACGAACAAGACTAGACCATCTTTCTCTTAATGTGGTACTTGCTATTATTGCCCATAATCCTTTCAAAGAGTGCTTTCTGCATTGGTGTATTTGTTGCCAACAAAACCTTTGGAATGTCAAGACCATGGAGCAAGACACAAGTGAATCATATCAAAAGAAATTTGCCAATATCCATCAACATCCCTTCTTACCACATGGAGTTTGTTGGTAACTTACCTAGAGGCAAACTCTAAGCTATCTGTTGCCTCTAGAGTTAGATGGAAGTCTCCCTACATAGTTCTGGAGGTTTGCATGACAAAGTTGAGTCTGTAAAGTCTCAAGCTCCAGAACCTATCAAGATCTGAATTCAAAGCTTCACTAACCCAGAAATACAGTCTAAGGCCAATGTTGGAATGGGACTCCACTATTTCTGGTTGCTTGTCTGTCAGTACCAGAGAATTTTCCATCTCAGAAAGTAGCCAGGCAGTAGAATACATTCATACATTAGATATTTTGTAACATATACTATGTATACTATGGGTATACATAGTGTACCTGGGTATGCCTACAGTGAAGCCTTGTTTTTTTGTTTTGTTTTTAATTTTTTTATTGAAATATAGTTGATTTACAATGTGTTAATTTATGCTATACAGCAAAGTGATTCATATTTTTTCTTTTTTTGTATATATTCTTTTCCATTATGGTTTATCATAGAATATTGAGTATAGTTTCCTGTCCTATATAGTCGGACCTTGTTGTTTATCCATTCTGCACATAATAGTTTGCATCTGCTAACCCCAAATTCCCGCTCCATCCCTCTCCCACCACCACCCCTTGGCAACGACAAGTCTGTTCTCTATGTCTGTGAGACTGTTTCTGTTTCGTAGATATGTTAATTTGTGTCGTGTTTTAGATTCCACATATAAGTGATATCATATGGTATTTCTCTTTCTCTTGGACTTCACTTAGTATGATAATCTCTAGTTCCATTCATGTTGCTGCAGATGGCATTATTTCATTCTTTTTAATGGCTGAGGAGTATTCCATTGTATATATGTACCACATCTTTATCCATTCATCTGTCGATGGACATTTAGGTTGCTTCCCCATCTCAGCTATTGTGAATAGTGCTGCTACAAACATAGGGGTGCATGTATCTTTTTGAATTATATTTGTGTCCAGAAGCCTTGTTTTTGAAAAACATATAGCATAAAAGGAATTCCCCCTGCCAGGCTGGGGAGGGGCATCCCTATACCACCCTTCCCCTCCATATTGGCTCCTAATCCTTTCCAGGGAGGTAGAGTTTGGGCCTAGATTCCTAATGTGTCCCTTGTTTGTTTTTTCTCTTTTTGATTTGCTCTTCTTTTGCAATCTGTTGTTTAAAAGGTTTGATTTGTTTAAAGCTTTTTAAAACTCACTAAAAACAAAGCAGGAAATGTGATAATGGATCATTAACTCAGAAACATATTTCTAACTGATGTTGACATTTTATATATTATGTCTTATCAGTTTTCTGTCCATTACCATTTGCTGAAACTCCACTTGGGTTTTCATTGCATCAAAACTCTTTCCTTTAGTGAGCTTTGGCCAGGTTGCACTTTTGATCTTGTCTTTATTCAAACTTTTGATATTTTGTTCATCATGGATTCTTTTTGCATTAATTGTGACCTTTTTGAAAACACTGCATAAAAATATCACTCATCTTGATTACTGAGTTGTTTGAAACCCTGTGAATTTTGCACTCAAAAAGAGTGTCTCACTCCCATCACCCTAGATAACAACCAACCTCAAATCTTAGTGGCTTACAAGAACAAAAATATTTATTTATTCTTCATATTTCTTTGGGGTTACAGGTCAGCTTCAACTTTGTTGGACTCAGATGGGCTGTGCTCAGCTTGGTTCTATGTGTCTTCCCTTTCCAGAACCCATGGAAGATAAAGGAGTGGCCTTTCTCTGGGGTATTCTCATGGTAGAGGGTGAGAAGAGGAAGGGTATTTTAATCAGCTTGGGCTGCCATAGCAAAATACCATAAAATGGGTGGCTTAAACAATAGAAATTTATGTCTCACAATTCTGGAGGCTAGATGTCCAAGATCAGGTTGCCAGCATGGTCAACTTCTGGTGAGAGCTCTCTTCCTGGCTTACAGATGGCCACCATCTCACTGTGTCCCTACATGGCAGAGAGAGAGTAAGCTCCAGTCTCTTCCTCTTCTTATAAGGACACTAATCCTATCATGAGAGCCCTGCCTTCATGACTTCATCTAAACTTAATTATTCCCAAAGGTCTCACCTCCAAATACCATCACATTGAGGGTTAGGGCTTCAGCATATAAATTTGGAGTGGGAGGGGGGGACACAAACATTCAGTCCATAGCAAAGGGGCGATTACTTCCACACACTGGGATGAATTGTGCCCTAGATTTTATTTTATTTTAGTTTAGTTTAGTTTGAAGGTTGATTTTTTTTGTTGTTTTTTTTATTTCTTTATTTTATTTGGCTGCATCGAGTCTTAGTTACGGCCCACGGGATCTTCGTTGCAGCATGTGGGATCTTTCGTTACGGCGCATGGGCTCTTGTGATGCGCAGGCTCCAGAGCATGCGGGCTCAGTAGTTGTGGCACGTGGGCTCTCTAGTTGTGGTGCACGGGATCTAGAGCACGCGGGCTCAGTAGTTGTGGTGCACAGGCTTACTTGCTACGCAGCATGTGGGATCTTAGTTCCCCCACCAGGAATCGAACCCGCGTCCCCTGCATTGGAAGGTGGATTCTTTTTTTTTTTTTTTAATTTATTTGTTTTTGGTTGTGTTGGGTTTTTGTTGCTATGTGCGGGCTTTCTCTAGTTGTGGTGAGCGGGGGCCAGTCCTCGTTGCAGTGTGCTGGCTTCTCATTACAGTGGCTTCTCTTGTTGCAGAGCATGGGCTCTAAGCACGTGGGCTTCAGTAGTTGTGGCATGTGGGCTCAGTAGTTGTGCCTTGCACGCTCTAGAGTGCAGGCTCAGTAGTTGTGGCACACGGGCTTAGTTGCTCTGCAGCATGTGGGATCTTCCCAGACCAGGGCTTGAACCTGTGTCCCCTGCATTAGCAGGAGGATTCTTAACCATTGTGCCACCAGGGAAGACCCTGGAAGGTGGATTCTTAATCACTGGGGCACTAGGGAAGTCCCCTGCCCTAGATTTTGAAGCTTCTGCCCAGAGCTGAAATCCTGTCACTCTGCTCATGTTCCATTGGTCAAAGCAGTCATAGGGCCAAGCCTGAAGTCAAGGAGGGTGGGGAGGAGGGAGGAGTATATCAACACATTTTGCCTTCCAAAAGAGAGAAAAAATGGGGAAGAACAGTTCAATTTACTGTAATCTATTTAGCTAAAACCTGAACTCTGGGATATATAGTGTTGAGTCCTGGGGCCTGTTCAACCATTCCAGTTCTACTCTCCTGAGCACATTATAGGATTGTACTCACTGCCCCCACTTGAAGGTTTACTTTGGTCAGTGACGTGTAGTAGAGGTGATGTTTCACTTCCAGGTAGAAGCTTTAAGAGACAATGCACAACTGACCTTGTTACCTTTTTCTACCTCAGCAATTATGAAAGCCTTTGTCAAGATGAACCTCAGTCAGGCGGTGTCCCCAGGTGAGCAGAAACCCCCTGACAACCAAAGGAACATGGAGAACAAAATAGATCAACTTTTGTTATGTTAAGCTGCTGAGATTTGAGGGTTGTTTGTTGTAGAAGCATAACCTAGCCCATCCTGACTAGTACATTTGGCTTTCACTGATGGTTCCCCTTCTTATAGTCTGACATATGCATTGCTATGAAACAAAAGATAATCACTCTTCCCTTATAGGTTAGACCAGTCCTTCTAAATCTAGTGGGTGAAAGTCTGGTAAGAAACAGGAGACTTACATATTCTCAAAGTAATTACAAGGGGAAAAAATAGTAGTTTATAGTTGAGAAACCTGATAAACAGCAACTTAACCAAGTGATCATATTTATATTATCAGTAACAGGAGAAATAAATATCATGTGCTTCCTGAAAGGATGCATTGAGGACATATCATTTCTGCAGTAGTCCTGGTAAAAATGTATCCCCAGAATCTAATCCTGAAGAAACATTAGAAAGAACCAAATTGAGAGACATTCTTCAAAACAGTAAAAGATCAAGAGTAGCCAAGGCAAGAATGAATAAGAAGTGAAAGGTATGCAAACTTATGTGACATAGGGACATTGTAGATCATTGGAAACAATGTACTTTTCAATAAGTAGTTTGGGGATGACTATCCCCATGGGAAAAAATGAAATTAAACTATATCTCACAGCATATGCAAAAATAAATTCCAGGTGGATTAAAGATGAGAGTATGAAAAAGCAAAATTATTAACCAATACATACTCTTTAGAAATATAGGAAAAATAACTTTCTAAATTCAGGAAAGGAAAGGATTCATCTAAAATGATACAATAAACAGAAGCCATTTCTTTTAAAGTTGATAAATTTTACAGTTATCAAAAGGCACCATAAGGAGAGGGCAAAAGAAAATCTACAAATAGAAGTTATATGTAGTGAATAATATAACTGACAAAGGATTGGGATTTAGAATATATGAATAACTGTGATTCAAAAGAAAAAAAAATCTAATAGAAAAATGGGCAAAGGAAAGAAATGGTATTAGCCCCAAAGAAAAAGATAAATGGCCCATAAATCTCATTAGTAATCAGGTCTTGCAATGCTTGACAGACCTACATGTCCTGCCCAAAAGTTCACCATGATTACCTGGAAGAGCTGGACTCAGACACAGAAAGTTGGGCTCCAGGGCTTACGCTCAACCACGATACCCTACCTGGGTCCTACAAATCCACAATCTTGAAATCTATTTTTTACTTAAGTGAACTAAGTGATGCAAGTTCAAAAAAGGAGCAACTTTTGGATTAGACTAGAAAGAAAACTCTAAGCTGAATGTTTGCTATATTTATGGAGTCAAAGGGTAAGTTTTTCATGTTTAGAGGAGTCTTCCTCCATCCCAAAGTCATGTCTTTGATGCGAATAAAAACAGGACCAATTGTTCTTTTTTATAGATTAAAAAAAAAAAAAGGAAGTAATTGGCAGGAAGACCCAGGATGGACACAGCCAATTAAAATTGACAGCACCTACAGGTAATTATGAGAAGTCTCTTAGAAACACTGTAGTGTTAGAAATTCAAATCCATTCAAAAAAGTGAAATGCCAGATGTTGTAATTATACATCAAATCCATTAACCCCATCTTTTCTGAATACTCGGTAGCTTTGGTTTTCCATTGTTTAGTTGCTCAGTGATTGACTTACAGCATGATCAGCATGTCTGTGATAAATGGTTGAACTCTTACCCACTTGAAGCGGCAGAGGGCCTGTATTCATTCACTCATTCACCCTACATTTAGATGTTATCTCCTAACTGACATTTATAAGTCACTTAAATGCTTACAGCCTCTTAGAAAACATGTACAAATTAACTAGAGCTGGCAGCATGACAAACAGAAAATGCGCTGACAAGGGATTCCAAGGACATTGATTTTGAGACCTAGCTCTACCAATATCTAGTTACTTTTCTGGAATAAGTAACTCAATCTCTTTGACTCTCAGCTTTCTTATTGTAAAATGGGAGTGAAGACTGGCACCCAAGGCAGATGATAACAGGATGAAAAGGTAAAGAATCAGAAAAGCTTGAGGTGAGGTGAAACTCAGGATGTCTTCAGTTAAGCAAGCCCAAGTTCTTAATACTAGCTGTACATTAGGATTACCTGAGGAAAATTTAAACTACCCACCTTTGTGATTCTGTTCAGTAGTCTGGGGTGGGGCTCAGGCATTGATATTCTAATGCCATTGTTCTCAAACTTTAGCAAACATCAGAATCACCTGAAGAGTTTGGGAAAACACCCCCAGAGTTTCTGATTCAGTAGGTCTGGGAGAGGGCTGAGAATTTGCATTTCTAACAGTTTCCCAGAGGTTGCTGGGTTCCTACCCACTCGAAGAACCACTCAAAGTGTGTGTAGGAAGGATTAGTAGAAAATGCCAGAAGGGCATTTGAGGGCATATGCTTTTTTCTCTTATTAAATGAGGAACGTAATATGTCATCACCCTGAAATTCTTCTTTATTTTGTTAAGCATGTGCAGAGGGTTTCTCTTATAAAATACATGTGTTGAGGAATTGACATTAGAGATTGCTCCCCCAGCAGGAAAGCTGACAAGTGAAAGACTTTTCTCACTGTATACATTTTGGTATTGCATAAATTTTTCATCATATGCAATTATTTCCAAATGAATAAACAAACAAATGAATTAATTAAAAGTAAATCCAACAAAACCTTAGCTCAACTTAATGAGTAACAAAAATAATAGAGGAACCATGCTCCCTGACCTAGGACTATACTACAAAGCTACAGTAATCAAAACAGTGTGGTACTAGCACAAAATCAGACATATAGATCAATGGAATAGGATAAAGAGCCCAGAAATAAACTCATGCACTTATGGTCAATTAATCTATGACAAAGGAGCCAAAAATATACAATGGAGAAAAGACAGCCTCTTCAATAAGTGATTCTGAGAAAACTGGACAGCTACAGGTAAAAGAATGAAATTAGAATACTCTCTAACACCACATACAAAAATAAACTCAAAATGGATTAAAGACCTAAATATAAGACAAGATACTATAAAATTCCAAGAGGAAAACATGGGCAGAACACTCTTTGACATAAATCGCAGCAATATTTTTTGGTATCCACCTCCTAAAGCAAAGGAAACAAAAGCAAACAGCTTAATATCAAAAAAAAATCAAAAAATGGGCAGGAGATCTAAATAGACATTTCTCCAAAGAAGGCATACAGATGGCCAACAGGCACATGAAAAGATGCTCAATATCACTGATTATGAAAGAAATGCAAATCAAAACTACAATGAGGTATCACCTCACACCAGTCAGAATGGCCATCATTAAAGTCTACAAATAACAAATGCTGGAGAGGGTGTGGAGAAAAGGGAACCCTCCTACACTGTTAGTGAGAATGTAAATTGGTGCAGCCACTATGGAGAACAGTATGAAGGTTCCTTAAAAAACTAAAAATAGAGTTACATATGATCCTGCAATTCCACTGCTGGGCATATATCCAGCAAAAACTCTAATTTGAAAAGATACATGCACCCTAATGTTCATAGCAGCACTATTTACAATAACCAGGACATGGAAGCAACTTAAATATCCATTGACAAATGAATAGATAAAGATGTGGTATATATATATATATACACACACACACACACACACACAAAATGGAATATTACTCAGCCATAAAAAGGAAATGAAATAGTGTCATTTGCAGCAACATGGATGGACCTAGAGATTGTCATATTGAGTGAAGTAAGACAGAGACAAATATCATATGTGATATCATATGATATCACAAAAAAATGATACAAATGAATTTATTTACAAAAGATGTAGACTCATAGAAAACAGATTTATGGTTACCAAAGGGGAAAGAGGGGAGGGAGGGATAAATTAGTTTGGGATTAACATATACATACTACTATATATAAAATAGGTAAACAACAAGGATGTACTTTATAGCACAGAGAATTATATTCAATATCTTCTAATAACCTATAATGAAAAAGAATCTGAAAAAGAATACACACACACATATCTGAATCACTTCTCTATATACCTGAAACTAACCCAACATTGTAAATTAACTATATTTCAATTATAAAAAATAGAGAAACCCTCTGAATATATTATGGATGACTATCATCTTCCCCATATTGGGGTTCCCTAATATTCCTTGCATTGCACTAAAATTCATTTAAGCAATTATAAGAGATTTTTTTTAAGGAGGAAAAAAAGGAGGAATGGTAGGAAGGAGTGGAGGGATAAATGGAAAGGAAAGGAAAGAAACATGGGCTGATATAATAAATTTTGTGATTTGGGCTTAGTCAACTTCACTTTCAGGAGGAAAAAATCACTTCAGAGAACTAGATAAATATCAGGATTAAAAGGTACAGAATAAATGGAATATAAGTAAATACATCAAGGTCAAGGGTAAATTATCAATTGATAACACTTTAAAATACCTTATTGTGGGGATTTCCATGTCATAAAGACTTAGCTTGGTTTGTTTTCCTTTTTTCTATCACCTATTATCTGTATCTATCTGCCTGTGACAGTTGGATTAGACGGTAGACAGGAAAATAGATAATAGATAGATAAAATATGTTCATTATGAATCTTTACATGTTATATGTATTTGGGGAAGTTTAGGTTACAAAAGTAGAAATAGAGAAACATTTTATCAATAATTATAGTATGCAGTGGAAAGTGAATAACTTTCACGGTGCAGGTTTAGGCTTTGGCCAGAAGAGGGCGATCTAAAACCACAAATAGCATCATGGTTTTTCTGACTGCTTCGGATATTTCTGAGCTAAGGAGCCTTAGGAGACTCTGGGACTGGATAAAGGAGGGCTGTTGGTATTTGGACAAATAAGTCTTTGGAGTGAGCGACTGTATCCCACACTGAAGCTTCGGAACCACTGAGCAGAACACCCAGCCACCAGTGCCCAGGCATGATTATCTGTCAAGTCCCTTTCCTTTACAACCTAAAAATTAAGATTATATCCTTATTGTTAGAAGCATTCCATTCTTTTTACGTGAAATGATTAGAATCTAGAATGTGTTCATTTAATGAAAAATGGGTTTGTGTTATTGAAGTCTGACTGTACAATCAGAAATCTAAAGAGTAGGAAATTTTTGTCAAAAATCAGTGTTCAAGGGCTTCCCTGGTGGCACAGTAGTTGAGAATCTGCCTGCTAATGCAGGGGACATGGGTTCGAGCCCTGGTCTGGGAGGATCTCACATGCCACGGAGCAGCTAGGCCCGTGAGCCACAACTACTGAGCCTGCGTGTCTGGAGCTTGTGCTCCGCAGCAAGAGAGGCCACGATAGTGAGAGGTCCGCGTACCGCGATGAAGAGTGGCCTCCGCTTGCTACAACTAGAGAAAGCCCTGGCACAGAAACGAAGACCCAACACAGCAAAAGTAAATAAATTAATTAATAAACTCCTACCCCCAACATCTTCTAAAAAAAAAAAATCAGTGTTCAAGTTTCTCAGAACTTTAGTAGTTTTTCATTCTTTTTAATGTGAAAAGACAAATATGATTACTTATATTTTATTAAATGTAATAAATTTATTAGTTCCTCATAAATTTCACTTAAGTTTACTTAAATTGAATAAATCCTACTTAAATAACCATCAAGGCCTATCGGGGTCCAATTATGTTTTCACATGCAGCATGTCCTGTGCAAATGGGGACTGTCTCGTATATTGTTTTACATTTTCCAGACAATTCAAGGAAGAGGAAAGACAAATGGCCAATAAACATATGTAAACCTGTTCATCCTTGCCAGTAATCAGGGAAATGCAAATTGAAATAAAAAGGAGACAGCATTTTAGACTCATCATATTGGCAAAAATTTTAAAGTAAAATTTGAGTTTGTTGGAAAATGGGTACCTTCATGCGCTGCTGGAAGAGTTTAAACTGGTAAAACCACATTGGAGAGCAATTTAGCACATATAATAAAGTTAACGATGCATATACCCTGCAATCCGGCAATTCTATTCCTTAAGTTGAAAACCTGGCTGCACATTTAAACTCATTATCCCAGTGGGCTATCAACCCATCACCCTATAAGGAACTTGCACGTGTGCATCGGGAAACAAATTCAAAAATATTCATAGCAACATTATTTATAACAGCAAAAAATTGTCCAACAGCATAAATGTCCATCAACAGGAGAACAGAGAAATAAAATATGGTGTAGTCATTCAGTAGAAAACTAATGAAACTGCACAGACTACAGGAACCTGCAGCTACACGATTGCACTTCTTAAATGTAATTTTAAGAGGCAGTCGGCAAAGAACACATGCAATGGAATTCTACATCACAGCCAAAGTCCTCCCATAGCTGCTCTCCCAAGCAAAAGGCTGCATTCCAAATCTGGCCTGGTACGGAATGGTGAGTTTGCTCCCTCGGCTTAATTGGGACATCCCTCTACTCCTGTCCTCAGAAGTTGGCACTCCTGGTTCTTGGGCCTTTGGACTCAGATTGGGACTTAAATCATTTGCTCCTTTGGTCCTCAGGCCATTGGGTTTGGACTAGAACCATACCATGGCTTTCCTGGGTCTCCAGCTTGCAGACAGCAGATCATGGGCCTTCTCAGCCTTCATAATCACGTGAGCTGATCCTTCATAATAAGTACCTTTTAATACATATACTTTGGCTCTGTTTCTTTGGAGAACCCTAACTAATACAAGGACCAAGTATTTCAGAATCTGCCAGATTTAGGCGTGCCTTCCCCTGCAGAGCCACTTTATTTTGATGTTTTTCAATTACAGTTAGATAGAAATTAAGGGACACAAAAAGGCAGAGACTAGCCCAAAGTCTTTAGCTTCTTTTTATTTCTTGAAACAAGACCACCAAGAATCCTGGATATTCCTGGCTCTCCCTCGCCCTCTGCCTTCAATGATATAAATGGCCCAGGGCTCAGAACTGGCTCCATTCACGGGTCTTTGGGGGCAGATGAGACAGGGGCCATCTTCTACCTGCCCCTGAGCTGCTGTCCACACAAGTGGGTGACCACTGAAAAGAGAGCAAAGTGTTTTGGGGGGAAGGGGAAGAGAGGTTTGGCCTCTTTTTTGCTTTCTTCAGAGGAGACTTTATGGGCTAAATCATGACATCTAATCACTATTTCCCTGGGAGCACTGAGGGGAGGGTTATTTCCCCCTATTCTATAATAATAACATTAAAAAGAAAGCAAACACAATCTCTCCAATAAAAGTGGGGATTGGGGACCAGTTTTTAACAGGGAATTAGGAAACTGTTGCATACTGTGTTCCATTGCCACAAATATATAGGCAACAGCTTAGTGGTTAAGTATTAGACTCTGGAGCTAGACTGCCCTGATTCTGATTCCAGCTTTGCTACTTACTAGCTATATGTCCTTGGGAAAGACTTGTCACCCTTGAGACTTCCCTGGTGGTCCAGTGGTTAAGAATCCACCTTCCAATGCAGGGGACACAGGTTCAATCCTGGTCAGGGAACTAAGATTCCACACGCTGCGGAGCAACTAAGCCTGTGCACCGCAACTACTGAGCCCATGCACCGCAACTACTGAGCCCACATGCTCTGGAGCCTGGGCGCCACAACTAGAGAGAAGCCTGCACACCACAACAAAGAGCCTGCATGCCCCTGCGAAAAGTTCCCGCGTGCCGCAACTAAGATCTAACACAGCCAAAAATAAATAAGTAAATATTAAACAAAACAAAACTTGTCACCCTCTGTGTCTTAATACCCTCCTCTCTAAAATGGGGCTGATAATGATAGCACCAAGCCTACAAGGCTGTGACGAGGATTAAATGAGTTATGCGTGTAAACTGCTTGGAGCTGCACTATTACAAGTCTGAACGAGTGTTCCCTGCTGGTGTTGCTGTTGCTGTTGCTACTGTTGTTGCTGTTGCTGTTGTTGTTTCTGCTGCTGTTGCTGTTGTTGCTGTTGCTGCTGTTGTTGCTGCTGCTGCTGCTGTTGTTCCTGCTGCTGTTGTTGCTGTAGCTGCTGCTGTTGCTGCTGTTGCTGCTGCTGCTTTTGCTGCTGCTGTTGTTGCTGTTACTGCTGCTGTTGTTGCTGCTGTTGCTGTTGTTGCTGCTGCTTTTGCTGCTGCTGTTGTTGCTGTTGTTGCTGCTGTTGCTGTTGTTGCTCTTGTTGATGCCGTTGCCGTTGTTGCTGCTGCTGTAGTTGCTGTTGCTGCTGCTGCTGTTGTTGCTGTTGCTGTTGTTGCTGTTGTTGCTGCTGCTGTGTTGTTGCTGTTGTTGGTATTGTTGCTGTTGTTGCTATTGTTATTGCTGTTGTGGGAAGGAAAACAAAGATCTCTGTGGAGACTTAGTTAATAATAACAGACTCTAGTCACAGTTTTCTTATTCCAAATGGACTGCCAGACCCCATCAAAGAGATGGAGTAATATAGGAATTTTAAGCACTGGGGAGAGGCCAGTAGGGAAGCCATTTTGGCCAGAGAGCTTCCTGGGGGTTCCCCTGAGTCACACCACTTGGACAGTTACTTGTTCTGCCTCCTTGTACCCCACTGTGATCCGTAGTACTAATCCACAGCTTATTGCTGTGCCCAAACTAGGTAAACAAGTGGATCTAGGAACCCCAATTCCACCCAGATAGGCTGCCCTGGGTTTATGCAACTCAGCTGGTGTTTCCAGGAAGCCAGTGAACCCAGTTTGAAATTGAAGAGTTCATTCCCAGCCCGAGTGGATGGCTGGAGGTCTTGATATCTATCCCACCATGTTCCCCCACAGGAGATGCTCCCACTGTCTGAACACACTGGAATCTCTGTCTCTGATTAAGTCAGGTTCTCCTGGGCTGCCTTCACAGGTCACTTCACACTTTGTACAGAGCTCTAGACTTTATGACGTCATTTCAAATACATTCTCTCTCTCTCTCCAGCTCTTAAATTACATATTCTTTCCATCATTTCATAAGCAAGAAAACAAAAGGTCAGAAAGGTCAAACCAACAGAACTGGAATCCAAGCCCAGGTCTCCTCTAAGTCCAGGGCTCTTTCCATTACACCGTGGTTGCCTCAAACTTAGCAGATCTTACTCTCAGAGACTTCACCTAAAGGTGTCTCAGCTAAAACGCAATCTTCTTACTTTCATTCTTGGTGTCATAGCTCCATCTTTTATTTTCATTCATCATTCTTCATTTTGATAATTTGATTTCATCAAAATTAATGAAGGAAGATCCTCAGATACAAGGAATTTCCACTGAAGAGCAACACAATGTCCAAATTATGCAATTTGTCAAATGATGTCATTATTCATTCACGTTTTTCAACAGACATTTATTGAGCATCTACTATATGCCAGGAACAGTATTCAAGCATGCTCCATTACCATACAGATCAGAAGGGTGATCAGACAAATAGATAAATCAGAACATAGAGTGGTAAGTGCTCTGCCCAAAGAAAGCATAAGGTGCTGGTTCAGGGTGAGGTGCGGGGACATGAGAAGGGGACTTAATGTGGCCTGGGGGAAGGTGTTGGGGGAAGGTTTTTCTAGGATGATGCTCTAGGTGAGTTATGAAGGTTGAGATGTTAGCCAGGCAAAGGATGGGAGAGGGGCAGGTACAGTGTGCTCACGTGTGTATGAGTGTGTGTATTCTATGGCGACCCACTTACAACCCCAGAGTTGATATGATTATTTTAAGCTGAAAACATTTGAAATTCAACAGATGCAGAAAGAAGCCTTCTTGGAGCTTCACTTATCTGACTAAAAGCAGAAACTTCTGGGAAACGAGGCTGCCATAAATCCCCTCTCCAGGGGGTTTCATGGCCATGAAGAAGATAGAAAGACCACTCTCACCTGCCTAACCAAACATTATCACAGACTTTTTCATCTCTTGTTTGTTCTTCTAAAAACCCATTTGTCTTTCCTAAAGAAATTTATTTGTTCTTTCTATAGAAGGCTGTTCTTCCCTCTTTTTTCCCCTACTAAGTTAGGTATATAAACCTCTAACTTTAACCATTTAGCAAGCTAGCTACTTCTTTTGTTAGTCTCTGTAGGCGTACAAATACACCTTATTTCTCCTATCAATCTGCCTTATGTCAGTTTAATTCACAGGCCCTCAGAAATTGAACCTAAGAGGGTGGAGGAAAAGTTTTCCTCCCCAACAGTTTCAAGCAAAGGAACAACGCGTGCAGAAGTGTGAAGGTATGAGAGAGACAAAATGCATCTGAAGAGCAATGAGAGGTGGAGTGCAGCTGAAGCAAGGGAAGGGATGGGGTATGGTAAGAGATGAAGCTGTATCGCCATGAAGGCTGATCATGAAGGATCCTAGGTCTGTCCCAAATGCACCTTAACCAAGTAATAGGTAAGGATCACTGTTAGTACTTCAGGATTCTGAAAGGATGTCAGATATGACCAAAGTTAAAGACAAGTGCTATCTGCTACTTTGTATCTGACTGTATTTATAGATGGGGATCTGCAAACTTTTTTTTTATTATTAACCCCATCAGTAAAAATATTTGAGCATTCAACTTCAATATCTGTTTATTTTTAATAAATTATATACATATACTACTGTAGTAAGACTTTACAAAATATAACATGCACAAAAAAGGAAATTTTAAAAGAATATAGACATTATAATATCTTTCCAAACCCCAAGAACAGATTATATTACACCTCTTGGGTGAAAGTTCCTCACAGTCAAGAATGCCTGCCTTCAGACATGCATCTAATTCTGAGTTCTTTTAAGGAAAATTCAGAAGATGAGGCAGGAAAAGTTTTCCAAAAGAAAAGCCCCAAGGAGACAATAGTGATACCAGGTCCTATAATCGCATTAGATTTTTAAGAGAGTGGTTCTCAGTAGAAGCTGAATTGATGCATAGGAAGCTTATGGACATGTCAGGAGTTGATTTGTCTCCATATTCAGAGAGGAGAGATGATGTTAACATTTAGTGAACAGGTCCAAGGCTGGATGTCCTACAATGCCCAGCTCAGTCTCCTACCAATGAAGAATTAATCACCAGGCGTTCATATATGTGAAATATTGATTTAAGTTATCTGAAACTTTAGTCTTACTCCATTTTACTTGTTAAACACACAGTATTTTTTATATATATATTGAATATGCTAGTTTTTATTCTAACATTCATGCATACTTTTGACTTGTATTCATTGACTTGTAAATCTTTTTTCCTAGCTTTATTGAGGTATAATTGACATGAAGTTTGTACATCTTGTATGGAATATCTTCTGGTCTTATTACTTCTCTTACATCTAAATTTATCTGACTACTTCAATCCCTCTCGTGTAGTTGGGTCCAAGTATTTACATATTGAAATATCACTTCATTATGATTTACTTTGTTTTTATTTCTCCTTCATTTTACAGGTAGGATAATACACTGACTGCATAAAGAAAATTATGAGTGTGGGTAAATTTTATTTTCTTTTAGGATAGTTAAGTGAGGTGTTACAAAAATATTTGTTATAAAAAAGAGACAATTAGGGTAGTAAAACTATTCTGTATGCTACTATGTTAGTGAATGCAGTCATTATATATTTGTCAAAAACCATGGAATGTACAACACAAAGAATGAACCCTAATGTGAACTATGGATTTTAGCTAATAATAATATATCAATATTGACTAGTCAATGGTAACAAAGGTACTACACAAATGCAAAATGTTAATAATAAGGGAAGTGGCGGGGGGAGGGAGTATACCAGTGCTCTCTGTGCTTTCTGCCCTCTGTAACCCTAAAACTGCTCAAAAAATAAATTTTTTTTAAATAAATAAATTTTTAAAAGTTTAAAGGCAACACTGGTTCCAATTGGTTTGAGAACCACTGCTTTAAAGAAAGGCCTACTACATAAAAATTCAATTTTATATTAAAAAATTAGAGCAGATGATAATTGTTTTCCAAAAATATTCTTTGATTTACAAAAGGCTATACCTTGAGATTCTTTTAAATAGCAAGGGTCTCCATTATATTTAAATAAGATTCCATTTACCAACCTTCCACTTCCCTGGTATACTCACCAGGAGCATATCTATATCTAAAATGAGGAATAACTGTATGCAGACTTGTTTCTCTGTAGAAGACGAGACAAAATTAGGCAGTCTTAAAATGTCTGCTGCCAAAGTATAATGGCAAGAAGGGGAGGAGTCTATCGTTCATTTCCTAAAATATAAGCATTAGAGATGCACGTATTTCTCGGTACAGTCAACCTTTTTATGAGCATTTGCTCTACATATTAATCCATCTCTGAATCTGACAACTGAATTGAAGCTGCCATTTCTCGCCTAACTTTGGCTGTTTTCCTCTGAGTAACAATACCTTTTTTTTTTTTCTTTTGTCTAAGTGATGGGATTTAATACTTTCATCAGAATGGGCTCGTTGAATATTCATATTCTGCTTATATTGTGCAGCAGCCACATGGGAAGTCGTAGTAGGATTTCAAAGCAGAAAATAGTAACTCTGATGAGAAGACTGTTATGTGTGGGTGTTTAGAAGTTATGAATATGAGATTAAACAAAGTAAATTCTATTTTAACGATCTGTGCAAAATGGAAATGTGATTTTAAGCAGATGGTTAAAAATATTATAAAGCAGTTTTATTCAAAGAAAATTACAGACATTTAAAAGTCCTGATTTATTTTAGCTTTAGTTTTCTTGAAAATTGGAGAAGAATTTTTTTGGAGGGGAGGGGAGCTAAATTATACAAATGAACATTTTAGAAGAATCATTCATTTTATTGTTCTCTTTTGCAGCTTCTCTCCCTGTGACTAGTGTCTTTACCTCTTCCTTTTCCATCCTTTCTCTCCTGCTGTCCGTAGTATCTCTTGCATTGACCCCTCCAGGGCCTCATCTAAACTCATCTTTATTGTAACATTCTACCCTCTTCCCTGCCAGGGAAAGTGCATCAGAATGAAATTGGCAAGATCTTTTAACAGCTTGTCTTTACTACTCTGTTGCCAGAAAAGGGAAAATGGCTATTTATATGGTCCATTTCCACAAGCTGCTGTTAAATTATGGGCCAAGTTTCTTTTACAACAGTGGTTAATATTTCTTGATTGACTACCTGGCAGACTGCACTGGACTAATCCAACCTATGAGTGAATGGGATTTCCCTAGATCTGGGCAGGGTTCAACAGAGGCTTCACTTGGATATTTGGAAGTGGGTTTTTATTATTGACTTTTGTTTACACTAATTGCAGAGTGTGAGCTGATAGTATTGGGTTGAGTCATACGGCATTGCCATTTATTACGTCAAAAATGGTCAAATATCCGCACTGTCATATGGTTCAGCTTAATAGACAATAAATATTTGTTGATTAGAACTGAATAGACTATAGAAATCATTCTATAAAAATTTGAGGTAGTGTATCAGAAATACAGACACACAGTAAACGAATAAACTACAAAACAAACCCATGAAGAACAAAGAAATTCTCAATTAGCATAGGAGGTTTAAACAGGGAGGTAAATAAGACACAGATAAACACACTATAAGGTCCTCCACAATTGCAACAGTTTGGTGTAAACTTGGAAGTTAACTTTCTGCACCAAAACAATAATGGCAATGACAAGGACAAGCAACATTTATGTAGCACTTACTATGTGCCTGGCTTGGTGCTAAGTGCTTTATGTACATTTTGCATTTAATCCCTATGAAACCCACAAACCTATTAGGGAAATTATTATCCATCCCCATTTTACAGATGAAGAAGTTAAACGTTTTATTATCTTGAAGGTGAAAACAGTCCAGTTTCTTAGAGATACATTAAATTGAAAAAAAATCTTAATGTCATCGGCATCACTTGAGTAAATGTAGCAAATCTTTTATAAGGATGCTCTTTTTTTAAAATAGCTCTTGGGCCTTGGGCAAATATTCTCAAGCATAAGAATCACCGGAGGACTTTCCCCTCAGCCAAAATTTGGACCTTATGGGCCTTTGCTCCTCCAAGTATGGTCTTTATGACAAAATTATTGGCATGGCTTAGGAGCTTATTAGACGTGCAGGATCTCAGGTGTCACTCCAGCAGGCATCAGAACCTTATTTTAACAAGATTGCCAGGTGATTTGTATGCACACTGAAGTCAAGAAGTGTGGCTTTAAGTGTAGAAGAGCTCCCATGTGTCTGAATTCCAGACTCCCAAGGTGATTCTGATGTAGGTGATCAATGGTGAGCTCATACTTTATAAAACTCTGCCCCAGGACACAATACCAAAATGCAGTCCATGGAAAGCACTACTGCAAGCAATTTGAGAAGCTAAAGGGTCCACAGTCAAGACAATATAAGATATGCATGCACAACAGTTGGTGTTCTGATACTCAGGCTGGATCCAAGAATAAATCCTAGGATATTGGCAGGGCTTCATCAACTTTTTCATCCCACGGGCAGAGGAGAACGTTTTCCTTATATGAAGAGGAGTAGCAGACTGGTCCACCTCAGACATGAAATTCTTAGACACTAAAACCATAACTGAAAAAATTGTGTCGATTTGGCATTGAGTCCTTAATGTGTTTGTATTTAACTTTTTAAATGACTTAAATTATTTACCACTAGGACAAAGTGATGCTGCAGTAAGGTGCATGACTTATTTTGTGGCTGCAAGGCGCCAGGTACGTTCTCCTACCTACTCCCAGGGTTTATGATCGGATAATGAATTAACTTCTACTTCTGGAAATTTGGAGTGGTCCTAAAAGGAGAATATTATATAATGGAGTGGATTAATCTGTAGTATGGATCCCACTTTCAGGCGCTCCAAATTTCTCACCACTTGCCCCTAAAGAATGAGAGTGTGGCAGGGGAGGGGTAGGTTTTAGGGGGCAAAGTGCAGCCATCCCTGTTGTATAGCTAAGAAAACAGCTACCACAAGGTGGAGCAAAGTCACAGAATTAGACTCAGTTGACTGTCTCCCAAATTGGACTGACCCTAGGGGGCTTTCTGGATTTTAACTCATAGGCATTCTCCATATAAGCTTTGTGAGGCAAAATGTGGGAAAGATAAGGATAACCTGAAGAGATAAAACTATGAAAAGAAGAACTGACTTGTGAATCACACTGACTGGCTGGATCAGAAGAAAACCACCAAGGGAAAACCATCGATCAGTCATACACAGTTCACTGTATGTGATCCTGCTTCACAAGTTTAAAGGAATCATAAGTTCGTAGGCAGAAGAATAGCAAATTGGGAAAACCCAATTTGGAGGCAAGTAGATGTGGGCTGGAATTCTGGCCCAGCCAGGACTTTACACATTTACTGAACTTTCCAGATTCTCTCTGTAAAACGAGGACAATAGAATTCACCTTGTAGGGTTCTTATAAGAATGTATGCAAAATGCTTTGTTTTATTTGGGACCCAACCTTCTACAACAATAAAATGGTGGCTTACTAATATTAAGACATTAACATTCAAAAAAAAGTTTATTGACAGTTTCTTGGGCACTATGATAAAATCAAAGATGATTAAGATACTGTCTCCAATTTTTAAATAGCTTTCTCTCCAAGATTAAAACTGAGATAACAGTAACAAAGATAACTGAGTAGGTACAAAGATCTGGTGTTCTTGTAATTTTTAAGGATTATCTCAGTAAGTGCTTATAACATTCCCAGGAACTAGGCATTAACCCATTTTACAGATAAGGAGACTGAGGCCCCAAGAGATGCAGTAATTTTTATCAGCTCACTTAGGAAGCAGCAGAGATATGATTCACCTCTGGGTACACTGTCTTTGGGGCTTGTAACTACCACGGTGCGTTAGGTCTAAACTCAGCCAACAATTCATTCCCAGGGGCTGCATTCTCTGCACCAAGTTGTATTTCCCAAGTGCAAATATGAAATAAATCCCAGTAGCACCATGGATGGATGACATGAATCACATTTAGATTTGACTACAATTATCGCCAGAGTGTGCTGCTTGCCTCTGGTCTCTCCACCCCCATAGCCAACTCATCCTTCCATGCTGCCAACAGTTATCTTCATAAAACATGTATGTGATCATGACCCTTCTCTACTTAAAAGGCTCCCTGCTGTCTGCAGAACTGTGTCCTAGAGCTCAGCACAGGAGGCCTCTCCCAGTTGGCCCTGACCTTCCTTCTCAGCCTCTGCTTTGGAATATCCTGGCTCTTCACGCGACACTCTTACATAAGACAGCCCCACGTGAAATTAGGGCAGTCTGCGATTCCGTAGTTAACCTCCTGTGTGGCAAAATGGAAACAAAACATTTTTTTTTTACATTTTTTCCGTACATTCTATTCTGTCGTTCTAAAGTAAAAAGATTTGCTTAACAATTAAATTTTAAAAGGCCATATAATTTAAAACAATGTGCACACACTACCGCTTGAAACACACATATATTTTAATTTTTAAAATATTTTTCACCTCCCATCAGAGATCTGGTATTTTAGAGGAGGGCATCCTGTAACTCATTTGCAATTCTCCCAGAGTAGGATTCTCCTTCTTCTCCGTGGAATGCAACACTTTCCCTCTCTAAAGTGGCAAACTACTTACTACTCACCCTTTAAATGCAGTTCAAATACCACTTCTGTGGGAAGCCTTTCTCCCCAAACCTCTTACGCAGTCCACTTTTCTTTCTTCAGGGCTCGCAAAGCCGGCAGTAGCTCTCTTAGAGCATCACAGTACCGCCTGTAATTACTTTGTAAAACAATAGACCGTGAGATCCTTTAGGGCAGGGTTCTACTTTCTGAATCCTTAGCTCTTACTTGGTGTTTGGTTCGCAGTAAGAAATTTTATCACTGGATACATGAATGAATGATTAAAGTCTCGAAGTCCCTACTCTTCTTTAGATCTAGCAGGGAAAATATTTGATACTGGACACGCCTTTGGACAAATCACTTTGGTAAATCAGGCCCATAATATTGGAGAAGGAAGGTCCCAAACGCTAAATGTGTCCGTCAAAACCTGGTGACATCCTAAGTGTGACATGTTTCCCCACCACGCCTTTCCCGCCATCCTAGCCCCCTCCAGCTGCTTCTAGGATGGGGAGAATAATGGTGTTCAAGATGGGTATTTTTCTCTGCCTGATCAAGCAGCTTAGCTCTTCTTTGATTCTTAACAGCCAAGACGTTCACAATTCAGTCTCCAGTGTTCCTTCTGGGCTGTGGAGTGACATCTTGGAGTGACATCCTTTTCTTCCATGGAGACATCCAAAGTCTGGATTTCCCCACTGTACACTGAAAAGAGCCCCACCACAGCGCTCACCCTCGGCCAAAGACAGACCGCCGGGTCGGGAGGGGTTTCCCAGCTGCTGGGGCTGCGCAGCTCGGGGAGGAGCTGGGGGCGTTGCCCACGGCCGCCGGGCTCGACGCGCAGGGCCGGGCTGTGGTTGGCCACAAGAGGCGTCCATCTTCCCGGACGAGCGCGGCGCTTCCTCACCGCGCCGGGAGGGGGCGAGGGCGGAGAAGGGAACGCGCTGCCGAGCCGACCCCTCCCGCGAGCCCTGCCCCGCCTCGCCGAGCCCCGCGCTGCCGCCCCGGCCGCTGCCGCCCGTAGCTCGCTCCCCAGGTGCCGGGGAGCCGCGGGCCGTGAACGTGCCGGCAACTTTGCGGCCTCCGGGGGCGCGGCTCCTCCGGGTGCGTGTGCGAGTGTGTCTGTCGCCGGCGGCCTCCTGGGGGCAGCAGCGGAAAGGGGGTCGGGGGAGAAAGAGGCAGCCTCGGCGCACGGTGGCCCAGGAGGCAGAGGCCCCGCGAGGCGCCGGCGGCGGAGACCTAAACTCCGCCGGGGCTGTGCCCAGGACGCGTTCTTACGGTGCGGCAGACGCCCTTGCGGTCGGCGCCCGGGACTTGCTTTAGGATCGCGATTCCTCTTGCCTGCCTGGGGCAGTAGCAACCGTGTGTGCCGACGGAGGAGCGGCAGTAGCATCCCCAGCCCGGGCGGGACCCCCGAGCGCCGGAGCCGGCGGCTGGAGCAGGAAGGGAGAGTCGCGGCGCCCGCCCTCCCCGGCTGGCCCTGCCCCGCGCGCCCCGTGCGGGTTGCTAACAATGGTGCGGAGCGCCGGCGCGATTCCCGCGTCCGCCCAGCGGTCGTAGAGGAAGTGGACGGGCTCCGGGTGGGGTGGGCAGGGAGACGCCCCCCACCACTCGCTTGCTGGAGTTTGCCGGCGCGCCGGGCCTCTCCGGCCCCGAGCCCTGGGCTCCCCTCAGCATCACCGACGGCAGCTCGATCCGGAGAGTATGGTGCCAGCGCCCGGGTTAATCTAGTCCTCGGCTCGCTCCTTTTTTTCCTCCTTCTCCTCCTCTCCCTCCCCCTTTCCCTCCTGTCGGTGCTGCCTCTGGGTTCCCGGCGTGTGGGAGTACAACTCTCTGCCTCTCCGAGGAGACTGGTCGGTGACCCTCGAACAGAACTTGCCCGCTGAAAGCAAACCCAGAACAGTTGGATAATGTCCACTCCGAGCAGATTCAAAAAGGACAAAGAGATCATAGCCGAGTATGAAAGTCAAGTCAAAGGTAAGGATGGGAGCGGCTGCCTTGTTCCTTTTGTGTGCTTTCTTGTCATTGTGCTCCGGGAGTTGCATTTCTCACTTGGGGTCTGTGTTGGAGGGAGGTGGTGAGGCACAGCTAGAGCGCCTCGATGAGCCACCCGGGGCTTCGTGGAAGCCAATCCCAGTCCCAGTCCCGTCAAGCCCACAGGGAGCTGGAAACAGGGTGGCTCTCCGCCGCTGCCGGGGCGCCCCTCCAATAGGGGAGAACTGGCTTTAACTTAACCACCTTCAGCCGGGCAACTTACACAGGAGGCAGGCAGCAGCAGTGGTTCCTGCCCAGTTATCATCACCGTCATACTTATTATTTTTTTAAAACGATACCATTGTCACAACGTAATTTTTTTTAAGGAGTCATTTTTTGAAGTCTGGCTCCGAAGTGCTCTAGAGCTTCATTGAGTGCAGGCAATTTTTGACATTCGCACTGTTCACTAATTTATCAGGGCGAGTCCCGCTTTTATAAAATAGCTCCCTAAAAGCTGGGCAGTTAAACCAAGCAAGGACTAGTGGAATCTGACTCCTCCTTTTAATCTCTCACACTCACACGGGAATATTGCTTTATCATTTGTTGGAGGCCACTTGCATGTAAAATGAAGGTTTGAATATTTGAGTAGTAGTTTCCATCCATTTACATTGTCAACTGATGAAGGAATCTAATTAAGGTTGATTACACATTTTTACTTAACGTGCCTTGTGGTTTAAAAAATATATTTTCTCTCCAGTACAAGTATTTTGTGTTGCTGTTGAAGAGTTTAATAAACATATATTTGGGTTTTTTTTTTTTCCTCCTTTATGGTCTCTCATGGGTAGCTTTTCCCATCCATTGAGACAATGGATGGAGTGTTGTGATCACTGATGTTCTTTGGAATATTCAAAGCAAAGTTGATAAAAATTGCTTTGTAGACACCTGTGTTTGTACAGACACAATCTTATGAAAGGACTGCAGAGAAAGGCGTTCCTGTACTTGTCTTGGGAAAAGCAGGAGCAGACTGGGGGTTCTTTTGTGTGGTCAAGTTGTGAAAATGCTTGGAGTCCTGTGAGAGGACCTGGTGGGGAAACCCTCTGTCAATCAGTGTGAATCTGGACCATCTCATCATGGCCAGAGACAAACACAATATGCAAGCCCAGAGACTTAAGTTTCCTTTAGGTTGACTCCAGTAATGGAGTTAAGATGAACACTGTTCAGGAAACACAGATTTTTATCTGCATGCAATTAAGATAATTTATACTTGTAGGAACTGGTTACACTGACATGGAAGTTATGTTAGCAGAGAAGTAATTATTTGCTTTGAGACAGGTAAACTTTCTAATGAGCATAACCTTTCTTTTCTTAACGGTCCAACACAGCCAAAAGTCTTTCATACTGAGGTAGAACTCTTGTTCACAATCACCATTTCTCTGTGTGGTTTTTCCACATGGCTCTTTGTGGCAGGTCTTCAAGGGGTAGCAGTCTGGTTTTCCTGCTGCTTGGAGCACTGACTTGTAGAATGTATTTCCAAGTATTGGTTTCGGTATTTCTGCTCTAAGGTCATTTGTCCATGATCAAGTCTTTATCTGAAAAATATTCTCATGATTAATCTCTTTCAGAGTATGAATTTTATAGTTATATGGTTACTTATATGCTTTGAGGGTATAGGCCGTCTATATGGATTTAAAAATAAATACAATGGGGACTTCCCTGGCAATCCAGTGGTTAAGACTCCGTGTTTCCAATGCAAGGGATGCAGGTTCGATCCCTGGTCCGGAAGCTTGAGATCCCACATGCTGTGGGGGCACAACAACAACAACAATAAATAAGTAAAATAAAAATCAATAGAATGGGATGTGTTGCAATGCTTAAAATGTGTCCATCAAATCCAATCCAAGGAAAAATCACAAACATGGTAAAAATTACTTTTGGAACAAATTCTGTCCCATAGAAAGTGATCTGTCTCTTCCCTTCAACCCTCCTCACTTACCTGTGAGTCCTCAGGCTGCTTTATGGCTCTTTACGACACCTGACCTGCCCTTCTCATCAGAGCCTGTGTCCACACTTCATCTACTTCCCCTGTAATACTTACACATCCTGTGTCTAACCCAGATCCTTATATTCATATGCAAATATGGGAAGAGGGAAATATCAATACAATGGAATTGGATCATATACACCTTGAATGGCACACATTCACCTGAATTTACTAGGCAAAATCAAGAAGGCAGTGGAAGAGAAATGAGTTAAATAGTTAAATAGAGCATGAGGCCCGCTGTCCTGTGCAGTGAGAATAGGTCCCTTTTTAAGGATAGTTTCAGAGGTAGGATCCTGGTTTTCCGTTTCTTTTCCTGAGCCCCTCTTTAAGGGTGAGTATCTCACCCTGGCAGATGCTAGTCCACTGCTTAAAGGTAGGTGGTTTTGGAACAACCAACTCTTTCAATTCTAACAGGTATTTCATCTGACGGTAAACAAAAGAAAGTGGCTTATTCTGTTGCTGGAGGAAAACCTAGCTGTGCTGGACTCATTAAGAGAAGGCGTTGGTCTCTTCCCAATGAATAAAGACGTAAATATTGGACTCTCTGCGTGAGTTAAGTGTATCTGTGATACACTTAAATGTATCAAGAGTCATTTCTGATTATATGTGACTTTTCTACCTTCTGACTTGAATCTAACATTCTGGAGTATCGTCCTTTCTTATTCTCTCCCATTTCGCCTAATACCAGTTGCATTTATCTCAGAATTTCTGAGGTAAGGGTTTGATTTAAAAGAATGACTCCACAGATGTGGGATTTAGCCACTGTGGCTGCCTGCATGTGTTTAGGAAACAGACTTCATGGGGCTATTTTCAGTGTGAAAAGAACCATCCTAGGTGTAACGTGTAATTTTATGCTGTAATTTTATGGGTAAGACCATAAATGTATCCAGTTAGATGTATCATGTAGGGCGAGTCACTTAGCTTCTTCCTGGGTTTTGGTTTTCTTATCTGTAAGATAGGGAGTTTAGATTCTCTCAGTCCTAAGGGTCTTTGAGTCTAATTGAAGATGTCATGTCAGTTCACATTAATTATGCAGTAAAATTTTCAAGCTTTTTGCATTTTCTCTTGGCTGCCCTGTCTTGAGGAGGGTTACCTTTGCTTTAACTTTTTTCATAATTCACAAACACTATGTATTATCTGATTTCTCAAGGAATTAAAATGTAATACCACAGAAAATACAGAAAAATAATAAAACCACGTTCAGAAAAGTAGAGCATAGAATTGTAAGAGGGGGAAGAATTGGGAATTATACAAGTAGTTAAAGGAATAGATAGATTCAAATCGAGGACAAAAGGACCCCAAGCAATAATTTAAAAGATTAATGTGTTAGGTAATGTGTTAACTATAGGAGGAGAAAGACTGCTTCATGCGTGTTGGTCAACTTCCCAAAGATTTAGAATCCAGAGAAATTAATCTCTTCTTTGTGTGGACCCTTAAACAGCAAGATTGTCTGGAAAAGTGTATGAAACTCAAACCAGTTGACTACACTACTTTTAGCATCTCTGGCAAGATCGTAGCAAGTGGCTAACAGAAGGTTTGGGGATCATCTGTAGATTTTAGAGATCTAGTAATTTTTGAATTCTGCAGCAGAAATATTATGGAGCCCATGTAAAAAATATTGGTTCATATATAAGAGTCAGAAGAAACAAAAGACACATTTTGTGAGGTGGAACTCATGGATGGGAGGTTGTGTTTATTTTTAATAATGCGTGTTGTTAGTTGCTAAGAATTGACAGCTATTATTTGCAGTATTTTCCTGAGGATAATCTCATACTCATCTATGTGCCATACGTGCAGGAAGTGCCAAGAAAATCTGTTGTTTTTCAACCGCTCTGCTGCCTGAACTACAAATAGTACATTTTGGTAGCAGATGGAGCATAAGGAAATGCCAGTTCAATTTAATATGACCTCTCGTCATGTGATAGGTTTCAATAGGGAAATTAAAAGTGCTACTGTTACTCATAGGGAACCTGTGTCTACCTCTAATGTTCTTCATTTAACTTGCAATCGAAAACAACAATTTAAATTACGAATTAAAACTTTATAGCTGGGAAGGACTTTAAACATTTCCTGTCCAGCCCACTTCAGTGGTGCAAGGAGGCATAATGTCAGTTACACAAGTAACTGTAACAAATGTGGGACTGGAACCCAGGTCCTCTGCTTTTTGGTAACAGTGGTTTACTTTTAGATTCCTCACAAAGAAGAGTAGGAGATAGAACACTTACCTGTTTAGACTTTACATCCATTGAAGGAATCATAGTTGGATGGACTAGAGAACAGTAACTCTGGTCCGTTAACAGGAGGAGTTAATTAAATTGATTAACCATAACTAAGTTGTTTTTTCACCAAGATCATTTCAAGAAACCACAATGCCCAGGCAGCAGCTTCACAAGGTGGTTTAAAGATCAAGGGGAAAAAAATATGGTGAATATGTACAAATGTAACATACTAATTTTGAAATTTTGGTCATACTAAGTGAAGCTACTGCAATAAGCTCTCTTATGTTGTCCAGAAAACCTAATTTGTTTCATGAACTTCAAAGTATCTTAAGAAATAGTTTTGGAGAAATGTTTAAGCAAAGCATGCTCTGAAATACAGTGAGGGTTGGAATATGCTATGGGATGGTAAATCTGAGCTCTGTCTAGATTGCTTTGCTTACTCCTGTGCTGTGTGATGACCAGGTCAGGAACCTCACATCCTCAGCTCTGGTCCAATTTGAGAGTCTACTTTGTGGACTGAGCAGACCCTTTTTTATGCTAACTATTTTTATTTCAAGTTACATAACTGAGAATTAAGATTAAGAAAAAATACGGAGTAAACTGTATGTCTAATCACTCAGTCTACCTTTGTTTTAGTGGTTTGAAGGCAGAAGTTGGGAATAGAGACAGTTACTAGAAGACATTTTTAGTTATTTGAAGGTATTTTTATTCGTTGGACCCAAATTACTTTCTAATTTATTGACAACATATATATGCTCACCTGTTGGTATGTCAGGATGGGAAAAAAACAGAACATAGTGTTTAAGAGCAGAAACTGGTGTTAGCCATTCAGCCCTGCCACTAATAATATATTTGAGCCCTAACAGTCAACTTCTTCATCTGTAAAATGGGGATAATAATAGTACTTACCTCCTTGCCTTTGTGAGGCTTCTGTGAGGTGATTTGTGGAAAGCCTTTATCACACGCTTGGCACTGATAAATAGTCTATAAAAATTAGGCCTTGTTATCTGTTTCATTTTGTTTTTCTTTACGTTTCAACTGCTTCTTGTTACATTCTGACTTAGATAAGCTTTTTGAAATTCAAATACATAATCACCAATCTGCTGCCTAAATAGATCCCAAACTGGGCGATTCTTAAATCATCCTGATAAAGTCCTCTGTACTTTTAGAATGGAGTGAGTTTCATGGTGGGATTAAAAAGGGATATGTGATAGGCAAACCAGAGAGATTCCCAGCTCCTTATAAGGTGGATTTTTTTTTATTGTGTCATTCCTTTTTATCCAAGTACAAGTAACAGCTGAAAAGCACATTTCCTGGGCTGCCATGTGTTTGCTTACAACTTTTGTTTTACATTTTCTCTACCTTTAATGATGCCAAATGGAAAATGAAAACTGTAGTCCAATCAATTGATTTTATTTACCCATGGTGAAAGGGATTCTTATGATGTCAGATAAAGTCTCTGACTTAATTTCATAGTTTTGAGCAAAATATTTTGTTTTAAAATCAATATAGAAATGAAAAATTTCACTTGTACCTGCTAATTTGCTTTTGCTTCATTTGAAAGCACTTTGATTTTTTTCCAGCTTTATTGAGATATATTTGACATATAACAGAAAGCACTTTGATATTAAAAATTATTGTCTAGGGCTTCCCTGGTGGCGCAGTGGTTGAGAGTCCACCTGCCGATGCAGGGGACACGGGTTCGTGCCCCGATCCGGGAAGATCCCGCATGCTGTGGAGCGGCTGGGCCCGTGAGCCATGGCCGCTGAGCCTGCCCGTCCGGAGCCTGTGTTCCGCAGCGGGAGAGGCCACAGTGGTGAGAGGCCCGCGTACCGCAAAAAAAAAAAATTATTGTCTATGTATCTCCCACACCTCCTGGTATAGGGCTTCATTAAACATTAATTGAATGAATAGAGTAATTGTTTTGAATTATCATTCCTTTATAGTATAAACTAACATGGCGATCATTCAGAATTATCTACGGTGTCCAATGAAGTATTACCACAAAATTAAACTGAATTCAAATGTGTAAGTTATACACATTTAGAAAGTCACAGAGCTGGAAACAGTCAGCGTGTCCAACAATGGAGAATAGTTAACTAAATTCCACTGGGGAATGGTTAACTAACTTGTGCACATGGAATGTTATGGGGTCATTAACAGTGGTTTTTGAAGAACGTTTTATGGTATGGAGAAATATTTTATAATAATTGGGAAAAAGAGAGACCATTAAAAAAAAAAAAAAGCATGGTTAGGACAAGCTAAAACAGAGCTAAATTGATGGATAGCTACGTACATACACGTGTGTCAGCCATACTGGGTAGTGGGATTTCAGCATGAGGAGAAACCGTAGTTGGACCTCAGTCTTATATATCACCAACAAATGAAATAAAACATCACTCCCTCCAAGTCAGATGTTCTGTGAAGTCAAAAGTTTATAATTAAAGTTAACTTCCATGGCGGGGGGGAAAAGAGGATGATGAAATAATAATAATGAAAAATAATCATAACAGCAGCTAACAGTTATTGAGCGCTCAGGGTGTGCCAGTCACTGTCATGGCTGCTTTGCATGGGTGGACTCAGCTTTCTATGTACATACCAAACTATAACGCATGGTGGGAGGAGTTTCCGGTTATTTTTCCTGTTTGGTATAGGTTGTATTTCCTGTACTTTTGGACCTCAGTACATCCTCTCCTTGGTAAATTTCCTGGCCTAATGCAGGAATCTCACTTTGAGACCCACCCTCCTTCAGGATGGGGGTGGGCCAAGGTACATCCAAGCGAAATTGAACCTCTGCTGATCAGGTTTGTTCACAGGACAATTTCAAACTTCCTGTTTGCCTACAGCTCAGTGATATACTTTGGTTTTTTTCTTGCTTTGAATTCAGCTAACAGTTCGTAGGTTGGGGGGTGGGAGGGTGGGAGAAGCAGCCTCTCTTTTTGTTTTCTTTTCTTGGGTGAAATATATATACAAGTGGGTACGGAAAATTATTTACAATTTAATGCATAATAATAAAATGAATACCTGGTTAGTAGCCACCCAGGTTAAGAAATAGAACATTAGCAGTGTCTAGAAACCCCCACATTGTCCCCTTTCTAACAAATCTCTCTTCATCCTATTGCCCCCTCAGTAACAATTCTGAATTTAGTATTAATCATCCCCTTGTTTTCTTTAAAGTTTTATGATAGTTTTATAGTTTTCTTTATAGTTTTGATGTATGTTATATCCATGCATCAAAAATACAGAGCACTTTTGAACACATACCAGATTTTTTAATGATATTAAAGAATTGATGTTGGGCTTCCCTGGTGGCGCAGTGGTTGAGAGTCCGCCTGCCAATGCATGGGACGCGGGTTCGTGCCCCGGTCTGGGAAGATCCCACATGGCGCGAAGCGGCTGGGCCTGTGAGCCATGGCCGCTGAGCCTGCGCGTCCGGAGCCTGTGCTCCGCAACGGGAGAGGCCACAACAGTGAGAGGCCCGCATACCGCAAAAAAAAAAAAAAAAAAAAGAATTGATGTTAATTTTAAAAAATAATAGTATTTTGGCATGTATAACAAATCTTTATCTTTTAAATATATGTGCTGAAGTATTTGGGGATGGCTAAGATTTGCTTCAGTATAATCTGGGGGAAGGAGGAAGTAGGTGGGAATACGGATAAAATAAGATTAGCCAGGAATTGATAATTGTTGGGTACATGGGGTTCATTATTTTATTCTCTTTACTTTTGTGTATGTTTAAAATTTTCTCTAATAAAAAATTTTCAAAGTAAGTATGCCTTCTTATGACTTCCATTTTTCACTCAATGTTATATTAAGATTGATCTACATTAATGTGTGTAGCTATCATTAGTTTACTTTCACTGATATATAGTATTCCAGTGCATGAAAACACTGGAAGCTATTTATTCTTTATTTATTTATTCATTCTTTATGACGTTTGGGTTATTTGCACTTTTTGCCATCATGATTAATAATAATATATAAAATGCTGTGAGTCTCCTCGTGTACATGAGTTTCTCTATGTATACTTGCTGGGTCATAGGGAATGTGCATGGTCAACTTTACTAATGTCAAACTTTTCTCTAAGTGCTTGGTAGTTATTCTCTTACCAGCAGTGAATGAGAATTCCACATCCTGAAAAACACTTAGTATGGGCCAATGTATTAGTTAAGGTAAAGGCTAAACTATAATAATAAAGAGAACCTTGAAAGACAATAACCTAAAAATGTAGAAATTTCTCACATAACAGTCTGGAGGTGTGCAGTCCAGGCTACCAGGACAGTTTTGCCTCCTTAAATTATTTGAGTTTTCTCCATTTCGTTCCTCTGCCATCACCTAGGGAACTGAACTTGTATGCCTGGTTGAAACTGGGTCTTAAGTATATCCATGTTCTGACTTACAGGAAGGAAAATGAGTCTTGAGGAGCATATGGCCAATGTGTTAAAATCCAGGCCAGAAATAATACAGAGAATTTCCATTCATTTAACTGGTGAGAACTTAGTCACAGGACAACATCTTGCTGCAAGGGAGGCTGGCAAATGTAGTCTCCCTGGGCAGCCCTGTTTTCAGCTACAACTTCTTGACCGTGAAAGGAGAGAACAGATTTGGACAACCAGTAGTCAGCATGAAGACAAGGTTTTCTGGAGAGGCAATCTACTGGGGTAAAATGGTATTTTGGCTTAATTTGTATGTCTTTGATTGCTGATGAGATAGAGCATCTTTTCACATATTTAAGAGCCATTTACTTTTGTCACTAAAATGCTTATTCATACCTTTGCCCATTTATCTGTTGGTTTGTCTTTTTCTTATTGATTTGTGCATTTTGTTTTGTTTTGGTTTTGGTATGTTCTTAATATTGATCTTTTGTCAATTATATCTGTTGCAAATATCTTCTCCCTGTTTGTAGTTCGTATTTTCATATTTTAAAAAGATATCTCTGGATAAACAGAAGTTGCTCATTTTGATTTGTTCAAATGTATCAATTATTTATATTTGGTGTTTAAGTAATTCTTCCCTACTCTAAGGTCAGAAAGATATCTGTCTATATTATCTTAGAAATGTTTTAAAATCTTGCTTTTGACATAAAAGTCTTTAATTTATCTGAAGTTATTTTTCATATTGTGAACTAGGGATATATTTTTAGTTCTTTTCATGTGGATGGCCAACTTCTTTCATTCCGCTTGCTAAATAGTTTCTTCTTTTAAAAAGTAATCTACTAGCTACTTCTGTCTTGATCAGAGTTTCATGTATACATGTGTCTATCTCGACACTCTGTTGTGTTCCATTGGTTAATTTATAAATTCTTGCACATACCACACTATCTTAATTACTATAGCTTTATAATAAGGCTTATATTTGGTAGGCCAATTCTACTTTCTTATACCCTTTCAGAAGTATCTTGGTGATCTTGGTCCTTTCTCTTTCATGTGCATTTTATTTATTTATTTATAAAATAGTTATTTGGCTGTGTCAGGTCTTAGTTGCGGCATGCGGACTCTTAGTTGCTGCATGCAAGCAGGATCTAGTTCCATGACCAGAGATCAAACCCGGGCCCCCTGCATTGGGAGTGCAGAGTCTTAGCCACTGGACCACCAGGGAAGTCCCTCATGTGCATTTTAGAATCAGTTTTCCTTCCATGGGAAGCCCATAGCCATTTTGATTGAAACTGCATGAAATTATAAAGCAATTAGCAGAGAATTGGCAACTGTGTGTTAGATTATAAGTTCTACTTACCCACGAATATGAATATTTCTCCATTTATTTAGTTGTTTTTAAATATCTTACTGTAAAGTTTTATATTTTCTGTATCTTTTTTTGTTAGACTTATTTTACTTTTGTTACTAATGTTTATGAGATCTCTTTTTTTTTTTTTTTTTTTTGCGGTACGCGGGCCTCTCCTGTCGCGGAGCACAGGCTCCGGACGCACGGGCCCAGCCGCTTCGCGGCATGCGGGATCCTCCCGAACCGGGGCACGAACCCGCGTCCCCTGCATCGACAGGCGGACTCTCAACCACTGCACCACCAGGGAAGCCCTATGAGATCTCTTTTAAAATTGTTTTCTAATTCTTTCTGGTATACAGAAATGCAGTTTACTTTAGCATATTGGTCTTATATCCAGCCACTTTGCTAGTTTATTATTATTTCAAATAATTTGTTCATATTTTGGTTAAAAAAATCTTATTATTTGCAAATATAAAGACTATTATATTTCCTCCTTCCAAACCTTACGGCTTTAATTTATGCTTCTATTTTTGCCCTAGGCAGAATTTTGAGTATGAAGTTAATAAACGTAGTGAATTGTCATTCTTTTCTTGTTCTGGATTTAAGGGAGTGTTTTCAAGCCTCTCCTACCATAAAGGATAATGATTGTTTTCAGTTTATTATAGATATTCTTATCAGGTTAAGTTTCATGTATTCTCTGTTTACTTGAAGTTTTTTTTTTTTTTGCGGTACGCGGGCCTCTCACTGTTGTGGCCTCTCCCGTTGCAGAGCACAGGCTCCGGACGCGCGGGCTCAGCGGCCATGGCTCACGAGCCCATCCGCTCCGCGGCATGTGGGATCTTCCCGGACCGGGCACGAACCCGTGTCCCCTGCATCGGCAGGCAGACTCTCAACCACTGCACCACCAGGGAAGCCCTACTTGAAGTTTTAATCATTAATAGTTGGTTGAAAGTTATCCTTTTTTCTTTTTGCAGCTATTGATTTTTTAAAATATTTTTTTATTTATATATTTGGCTGCATTGGGTCTTAATTGTGGCACAATGGGATCTTTCGTTGTGGCGCGTGGGCTCTTCGTTGCGGCACGCAGGCTTCTCTAGTTGCGGCATGTGGGCTGTGTAGTTGTGGCATGTGGGCTTAGTAGTTGCGGCATGCGGGCTTATTGCCCACGGCATGTGGGACCTTAGTTCTTGGACCAGGGATCAAACATGCATCCCCTGCATTGGAAGGCAGATTCTTAACCACTGGACCACCAGGGAAGTCCCTGCATCTATTGATATTATTTTTTCTTCTTTAATCTGTTAATGTAATGAGAAATATTTACAGAGTTTCTAATATTGAACCATCTCTGTATTCCAGAATTAAACCTATCTTCATCATTGTATTATATATGTAAATAGTTGGATTCAGTTTGCCAGTATTTAGTTCAGGTTTTTTTGTTGTTGTTTTTTGTTTTTTGTCTCTAAATTCTTGAATGAAACAGACCCATGGCTTTCCTTTCAGATAATGTTCTTGTCTGGGTTCATATTTCAGTTATACTAGCCTAACAGAATGCATTGGAGAGCATTGCTTCTCTTTCTGTTTTGTAAAGGAGTTTGAAATTTTGGAATATTCCTTCTCTTGAAAGGTCGGTAAAACTGCTTATTTGGGCCTAGTTATTTTCTTTGTGTGAAGAACTTCTAACTGCTAATCAGCAGTTAATCATTAGTTTTACTACTGATAGGATTATCTATTCTTTGTATTTCTTCTGAAGTCAGTTTTGTTATGTTTTTCTAGAAATGTCTCTGTTTTGTGTAAGTTTTCAAATATATTGACATAATGTTGATGATAGTATATTTTAAAAATATGGGCTGATCTGTATTTAATTTAAAATATTATTGTAGGGAATTCCCTGGTGGTCCAGTGGTTAGGACTTGGCGCTTTCACTGCAGGGGCAGCTGGTCAGGGAACTAAGATCCTGTAAGCCATGCAGTAGGGCCAGAAAATAAAAATAAAAAATTATTTTAGAATATTTATTTTTGCCTTATTTCTTTCTTGCTGAATCTTAAAAGGGGGTTGTCTCTTTTTGTTGTTTTTTCTTGATTTCTGCTCTTATCTTTACTCTCATCCTTTAAATTTTCTTCAGATTTATTCTGTTCTTTATCTGTTTTTTTTTAAGTTGGACATACAGCTCATTTGTTTTTATCCTTCTTTGCTACTGTAAGCATTTAAGGCAATAAATTTCTTTTCTAATGTAAATGTTATTTCTAATAAAAGCATCATTCTTAACAAAGGCATCTGTTCTTCTTCCCAATAAATATTCTCCCCTAATAAATATTTATGATAGTTCCTCTTAGAGTACCATCTTTGCTTCATCTAGAAAGTTTTGATGTGTAAAGTTTATTAAAATTAACTTCTAAGTGTTTTGAATTTCTTATAATGGTTTCCCCTTTGCCCCATGAGGTATATAGGAGTGTGACTTTACATTAAAAAAAAAAAGCGAAGGGACTTCCCTGGTGGCGCAGTGGATAAGAATCCGCCTGCCACTGCACGGGACACGGGTTTGATCCCTGGTCCGGGAAGATCCCACATGCCGCAGAGCAACTAAGCCCGTGCACCACAACTACTGAGCCTGAGCTCTAGAGCCTGTGAGCCACAACTACTGAGCCCATGTGCCACAACTCCTGAAGCATGTGCACCTAGAGCCCATGCTATGCAACAAGAGAAGCCACCGCAATGAGAAGCCCGCGCACCGCAACGAAGAGTAGCCCCTGCTCACCGCAACTAGAGAAAGCCCGTGCACAGCAACAAAGACCCAATACAGCCAAAAATTAATAAATAATTAATTAAAAAAAATTTTTAAGTGAAGATATTTATCCTTTTTAAAAAATATAATTACTACATTGCAATCTGAGAGTAATCGTGTTTGAAATTAGTTGGGGATTATTTCCTCTTACTGTTCTCTGGAGGAATTCATGTAAGACTGGAATTATGTCACTCTTAAATGTTTAGTAAAGTTATCCAAGTTTAGTATTTTCATCAAGAAAAAAAATCTGTCGGGACTTCCTTGGCAGTCCAGTGGTTAAGACTCCGCACTGCCAATGCAGAGGGCACAGGTTCGATCCCTGGTCCGGGCAACTAAGATCCCACGTGTTGCGTGGCATGACCAAAAAATAAATAAAATTTTAAATAAGAAAAAGAAAAAAATCTGTCATTGCTTTCAAATTTACAAATTTTCTCTTTTTTTAATGGCTGCGTCGGGTCTTCGTTGCTGTGCGTGGGCTTTCTCTAGTTGCAGTGAGCGGGCGCTACTCTTCTTTGCAGCATGCAGGCTTCTCATTACAGTGGCTTCTCCTGTTGCAGAGCACGGGCTGTAGGCACGCGGGCTTCAGGAGTTGCAGCACACGGGCTCAGCAGTTGTGGCTTGTGGGCTCTAGAGCACAGACTCAGTAGTTGTGGCCTGCGGGCTCAGTAGTTGTGGCGCATGGGCCCTACAGAGCACAGGCTTCAGTAGTTGCAGCACATGGGCTCAGTAGTTGTGGCTCTAGGGTGTGTGGACTTCAGTAGTTGTGGCACGCAGGCTCAGTAGTTGTGGCTCACGGGCTCTAGAGCGCAGGCTCAGTAGTTGTGGTGCACCAGCTTAGTTGCTACACGTCATATGGGATCTTCCCGGACCAGGGCTCAAACCCGTGTCCCCTGCATTGGCAGGCAGCTTCTTGAACACTGCACCACCAGGGAAGCCCCACAAATTTTCTAATTTACTGACATAGAATTGTTTATAGTATTCTTGTATCTTTTTAGTCTCTGCAGTGTCTGCAGTTATACTTCTTTTCTGTTAATAACAATTGTTTGTATGTGTGCCTTCTCCCATTTTTTCCTTGATTGACTTTGCCACAGGTATGTTTATTTTATTAGTCTTTTCAAAGAACTAGATTTTCCTCTTTGAGTTACTGTGTTGTATGTTTGTTTTCTATTTTGTTAGTTTTTCCTCCTTGTGATTCCCTTCCTTTTACTTCTTTGTGAGCATTATTTGCTGATCCTTTTTAAAATTCTTATTTTCCAAGTTCTTTTCTTCTTTTCTAATGTAAACATGTAAGTAATAAAATTTTCTCTAAGTACTGCTTTGCCTGCATTCTACAAAAATTTTTTTTACATGTTTATTGTTTAATTTGGGGGCATAGCAAATGTAGCTCTTCTTTTTTTAATTGAAGTATAGTTGATTTACAATGTTGTGGTAGTTTCAGGTATTCAGCAAAGTGATTCAGTTATATATATAACTGAATATATATATTACATATGTAATATATATTTTTTTCAGATTCTTTTCCATTTTAGGTTATTATAAGATACTTGACTATAGTTCCCTGTGCTATATAGTAGGTCCTTGCTGTTTATCTATTTTATATATAGTAACGCGTATTTCTATAAATTTGTTTTTTAAAGAATCAATTTAATTTATTTAATTAATTAATTTATTTATTTTTGTTTGCGTTGGGTCTTCGTTGCTGCACACGGGCTTTCTGTAGTTGTGGTGAGTGGGGGCTACTCTTCCTTGCAGTGCGCAGGCTTCTCATTGCAGTGGCCTCTCCTGTTGCAGAGCACGGGCTCCAGGCGCGCGGGCTTCAGCAGTTGTGGCACACAGGCTCAGTAGTTGTGGCTCACAGGCTCTAAAGAGCAGGCTCAGTAGTTGTGGCACATGGGCTTAGTTGCTCTGTGGCATGTGGGAACCTCCCAGACCAGGGATCGAACCCCTGTCCCCTGCATTGGCAGGTGGATTCTTAACCACTGCACCATCAGGGAAGTCTCTATAAATTTTTATATGTAGTGTTTGTGTTACCTTTCAGTTCTGTGTATTTTCTAATTTCCATTATGTTTTTTTTCTATGACTCATAATCTGTTTAAAAGTGTGTTTTAAATTTTTCAGATATACGAAGTTATTTCATTTATGGTTTTATTACTGATTTCTAACTTAATTGCATTGTCGTCATAGAACATCATCTGATTATATTGATCTTTTGAAATGTTTTTCTTGACCATGTTTTCTTTGACCATGTTATTTAAGATTATAAGCCTCAACCTCTCCTGGCTCTTCCCATCTTCCTTCTCCTGCTTTCTGTATCTCCATAGCGCTCGTTATCATTTGATCTGCTTTATACTGACCTTATCTTGTTTGGGGACTTTTAAAGTTCATTGCTTATGTGAAAGCTGGTGATGTGATTAAAATTATATTTTAAAAATATTTTATCCAGCATTTTAGTTTCAACCTGAAAAGTCAGGTTCAAAATCTATGTCAGAACTACTGACATATATAATAAGTATGAGTTAAGACCAAAATGATAGTGAATTTAAAGGAATTTGAAAGGAAATGGTTTTGATGTTCAGAGAAAGATGATCCAAAATATTTAAATTTACTCTATTTAAATTTACTATACTGTAGGAAACAAGTCTAATATTCAGTAGTTTGTTTTTGGTTTTTATGGGGGCCCATCAGTATATTACATTGTTTTATTGAGATATAATTGACATATATTATAACATTATATGTCATAATAATGTTATAATAGTATATTAGTTTCAGGTGTGCAACATAATATTCGATAGTTGTAAATATTGCCAAATGAGCGCCACAGTAAGTCTAGTTAACATCCATCACTACACAGTTAGAATTTTTTTTCTTGTGATGAAAACTTTTAAAATCTACTCTCTTAGTAACTTTCATAAAATTATTTTTAATTTATCCAATATGAAGTTCTCTTTTAGCAAGAGAACCTAAAAGTATATACAGTTCAAGTTACTGGGAAGAATAAGTCTGTGTTTTTTAGTCCCTTGCTCTCCAAGATGATGTTTATAACCCAAGATCCTTACACAGAAGAGGATACACATAGATGAGAGCAAATAATGTTACCCTAACAGTTTCAAGTTCTTCATATATAGGTTTATGTTTACGCATGGAAAAATCCAGGCTATATGGATTTTAGGGATGAAAATGTGTAGTGAGGATCAGCGAAAGGCTTTGATATGGGCAGAGCATGAAAACATCCACACTTTTCTGAATAGTCTGAGATGCTGTTGGGAGTTTTGCTTCTGTTGCTAATCATCCAGAGTCCTGTCTTTCCTTCTTGGAGTTTGGACTTTCCTTTTCTTGTGGAGCTGTTTCTACCATTTTATCCCTTGAAATTCTACTCGAAAGCTGGCTGCAGTGACCTCCTAGAAGAGGTAGCAGCACCCTCTAGCCTTGGCATCACAGCAGAATAGCCGATGCAGCATAAGGAGTATTTACAAAGGCTCCAGCAGTTCTTAAAGTGCTTGATGTCCCAGTTTCTGGGCTGTCACTTCCAACTCCTTCTCAACTGGTCTGTGGAAGACCTCTGGACTTTGGCCCTTTGCTTTTATTATTCTGAAGGTGCGGCTTACAAAAACAGCTCCCTCCCTCAGACCTCCAGCAGTTAAGATAGAACAATAGGTGTCTGCTAATCTTATTTAAGTCAGGCACTTTTCACTTCTGAGGACGTCCAAGTTTTAGTCTGGCTGTGAAAGTAGCATGTTTGAAAAATAGAATTAAGCCTCCAAACATTATTTACCAAAGAAGAGAGAGCAGGAAGAAGTCATTCTGCTCATCTCGTTTTCCATGTATCATGGCAGTGTGGCATATTTTGATGTCTTGTCAATGTCCAGTGAACAGAAGTTCTCCTTGAGGATCATTGTTGGCTTTTCCTTGTGCTCGAATTGATGGTCTACACTTCTAGGACAGTTCAGTCAAATTATAACCCCCAAGCACCAGCAGAAATTCTGGAACTCAGAGCCAAAGGTGTGGCAATTGCTTCAGGGAGCTGCCTGCTCCGTGTCTTTAGGGGACAGAGAGATAAGGACAGGTAGGTAAAAAGAGCAGCTCTTTAGAAGACTGGTTGAGCAACCCTAGAACGTGGAGGAATGTTTTCTGGGCTGACCCCTGACTCGAATAATTTGCTCTCATTTCTTTGCTGTGCTCAGTTTTCACCTTTCTTTTCATCATTACAACAGTGGATGCATTCCCTGGTAAAAAAACATGGAACAGAAAGCTGGTAAATTCCGAGAAATTAGAAAAGAGAATTTGTTAGATTTCATGTCCCTTAGAAAAGAGAGTTTTCTGAGTGCACTACTACAAAGAGAGAGGTAATGAATGCCTTTTCAAATGGCCATTCTATTTTTAATTGACCTTCCATTGCAATTATATTAAAAATGTTTATGGAAACTCTCAAATGTGTCACCAAAAGTATGTTTGAAAGATTTCCAGACTGTATTTTTTTAAAAATATTTATTTATTTATTTGGTTGTGCCAGGTCTTAGTTGCTGCATGGGGACTCCTTAGTTGTGGCATGAGAACTCTTAGTTGCAGCATTCATGTGGGATCTAATTCCCTGGCCAGGGATCGAACCCGGGCCTCCTGCATTGGGAGCGCAGAGTCTTAGCCCCTGCGCCACCAGGGAAGTCCCCCAGACTGTATTTTTATAGAGTTTAAATTATACATGTTTTTCTCCAGATACCTAATATACAAATAAATATCTCTTGTTTGAAACTGGGAACTCTACTTCCTACAGTCAGGTTAATGTTTTAGTCTCTTTTCTATTGCGTATCTCATTTCCTCCATCGGTCTTGGAATTAAATTGTGAAATAATGTACAGAAAGCACTGTGCACTGTCAACACAATAAAAATGAGTTTGATTGTGTTTGTGGTCAGTCATCTTTTGCCAGTTTCTGACATTCTCATAATGTCACATCCCATTTTCAGGTACCAGGTAACACTGAAATAAGCATACTCATATAAATTTATACGTGTTTTGTGTAGCATAGTAGTTTGTAGCATGGCCTCAGGAATCAGACTGCTGGCCTGGGGTCCTCCAAATCCTGGCTCCGCCACTCTCCAGCTATTGAACTCTGGGCAAATTACTTACTCTCATCCTGCCTCATTTTCCTTGCCTGTAAAATGGAGATAATAATAGTACTTCACTCAGAGCATTGGTAAGACAAGCAGAGTATTGAACAAACAAACTGTCTGGCACACAGGAAGGGCTCAAGAAATGTTAGTGTATTGCCACTTTTATGAACTCTGGCTCTGGAAGCAATAATAATAAACTTTAAGTTATAAAAGATTTAGTAGCCCAGAGGAGCCTAAGGAGACATGAGGACGAAATCCTGGATGGGATCCTGGAACAGGAAAAGGCCATTAGTTAAAAACTAAGGGACTTCCCTGGTGGCGCAGTGGTTAAGAATCCACCTGCCAATGCAGGGTATATGGGTTCAAGCCCTGATCTGGGAAGATCCCACATGCCGTGGAGCAACTAAGCCCGTGAGCCACAACTACTGAGCCTGCGTGCCACAACTACTGAATCCCATGCACAAGAGAAACCACCACAATGAGAAGCCTGCACACGGCAACGAAGAGTAGCCCCCGGTCACCGCAACTAGAGAAGGCCCGTGCGCAGCAACGAAGACCCAACGCAGCCAAAATAAATAAATTAATTTAAAAAAAAAAAGCTAAGGAAATCCAAATAAAGTATGGGCTTTAGTTAATTTTTAAAAATACTTAGTAAGAATAGGAAAAGAAAACATTTTATCTTTTTAAAAAATCCCACTCATGTTAACTTTCAAAATTTTGGGGGGTAAAGTACAGCATGGGTAAGGCAAAAAATGGCAATTCTCAAATAGTTTGGAGTATATCCTTCCAGTGGCATCATTGGTATTTGTATTCATAACACTTATCCTCTTATCTGTTTATAAACTGAACAAATGTGGTCATTTGCAGAATTGTTACTATAGATTCGCTTTTGTTCAACAATAAATTGTCTGCACCCATGCTGCTTAGAACTGGTTCGTAGACCAGGGCTGGTCAGAGCTATTTATTACCGGTCCATGAGGAGATAAGGTAAATCATGGCCCTGCTTCCTTTATCCAGAAAGTCTTGCTACACACAAATGTCAGCTAAACTAAACAGTGCTTAGTGATGTGCTGATTTAGGTTCTGGCACAAGCTCTTTATCTCATTGTGCATCTGCAGCCAGCAGTTCTGTGGCCTGCTTTTGAGTAATGCCGGTCGGCACCATTCCATAGATGTATATAGAGAGCTGCCTTATTCCTTTAATGGCTGTTACTGTTACTTGTTGTTCTTTGTTGATTTAGAGACAAGATTGCCCTTCAAATGGAACAGTGGTGACATTTACCAGTGGCCACCTATGTACTTTAATCATCAGTGTGCTTCCTTTAGAAGGGCAACACAGTTGTTGAGGTTAATATCTTGGATAAGTCCAATTCAAATTATGGTTCCTCTGGAACTCAATTTTCTAATTTGAAAATGGATATGATGATTATGTCTGTTTTATACAATTGTTTTGAGGATTAAATGAAATTATACCTGTGAAGAGTTTAGCACTGCTCTTGGCAAGTAGTAAGGGCTCAGTAAAAATGAGCTGCTATAATAATAATGATTATTATTTACTACTGTACCTGAAGCTATTGTCTTTATTAGTAACAGATTTTTTTCTTAAATAATTTAAAACTCACTCATCTCCAGAGAGATTAAAATTACTAAACAGACTTCAGTTTTACAAAGCAAACACTAAAAATGGGGATTTTAATGGTTCTTTAGAAAAGCAATGGGAGACATTTAGCCAATCACCAGAAGCTATACTGGACCCAATCTTAAAACAATTGTGTTGGTAGGCTTCCTAGGACATTTAGCTACAGAGGCACTTGGTTACATTCCTTTCATCGTCATCGTTGGAGAACCTTGAGAGAGAATGAATTCTGTCTTCTTCATGTGTATGATTGCAGCTGTAGATGTAGATTGCTCTACCATTAACCTGTGCTGTTGTTCATTTAGGGTTGCCAAAAATAAATCTGCCAAACAAATGCAGAGAACCATAGTTATTCTAGCTGCTGTAAAAGGCATACTCCTCTCATTTGCTTCCAAATGGGGTATATCTGTACAGTGTGTGTATGCATGTCTGTTTCTTTTCTCTCTTTAAGCAGAGCAGCGCCCTTCCTAAAGACACCCAAGATAGAGACTCCTTGAATGTCCCTCGTCAGCTGTTTATAAGTCTTTCAAAACTTCGGTCAGATTTCTCCTCTGTGTTCCCCTACAGGTATTCACTATGCCCTTAAAGTCTTTTATCATTTGATTGTTTTAAGCAGAGATCTAGTCTCCCCTCATAATGAATCAGAATAAGCCTTGGGTCCAGACTTTTGCTTGCGACCTGATGCAAAATGACTGGTTATATTATAAATGTTGCCTGCAATTATTACTGTTAGCGCCTACAGTTCTAGCAGCTAACATCTGTGGTGTGTTCCTTTTGAGGGAGGTTATATTGTTGTTACCTTACGGTTGGGGGAAAAATGAAACTGAACACTTAGTAACTTGAAATAGTTTTCCCAAGATCACACAGCTACTAAACGGTGGAGCCACCGACGTTCAAACCTCTGTTCTAGTTCTGTAGAGCTACATAAGGACAATGCCTTATAAAAGATTAAATGCTTAGTTTCATTTCACAGACTCTCTTAAAACTTCCAGTCAGGAAGAATGATTGCCGTTTTTATCTTAATAAGCAGAGTTTGTATCAATTCAGATAAAAAGTCCGTTTTTTTGTTGTTCTTAGTGGATTACTTGGTAAGAAAACTCATGGTGGAGCTGCCTCTTTGTATGCAGCAGAGAAGGCGTTTGGGGGAAGAAAAAAAAAGTAAGTCCTAAATTGGAATACTCTTGCGAAATTTAGTGCCCTAGTCTTGGGGATAAGAATTGCTGCGTCAGCTCTTTTTGTCGTCGTTCCCGTGCCCCCACCCCCACCCCCGCGCCCCACTGGTCCCTCAGTGAAGAGGCCCTGACCTGTCTTGATTTCTCCTGAGAAAGAAGGTGTAGCTCTTTAGCTGGTTCTCTAAATTTACCTTAGATTTGGGTTCTCTCTTGCTGTTGTTCCTTTTTGAGTGGTGTTAGGACTGCCTGTATCGGAATCACCTGTAGGGCTTGTGGAAGCAGTTTGCTGGGCCCCGCCCCAAGCCCTAGAATTTGCCTTTCTAACAAGTTCCCAGGGGAGGTGGACGCTGTGGATGAGAGGCCACACTTTGGGAACCATTGCTGGAAAAATCAAAGCAATTTTGTAACTTCTTTAAATGAGCCAGTTTTGATGCTAATTTTCCTCCCAAATTTCCCTAAAATCTTTACATTTCTTGCAATTGCTCTCAATTCCTGTAAATGGACATCAAATCATGGCACTTTAAACTAAGAGTATAGAAAATGCATGCCGCCCCCAGCTTCTTACTTAGTTTCTATCCCCCCACCCCCAATCTTCGTAATTTGTTAGTTTCTCAAACTGTAAAGAGTCGGTTCACATCACACCTGAGTAAATTGAAAACTAAAGTGGGAACATGATGAGCCCTGGAGGAATAAAGCTTCAATTTCCCTGCACATCTGCATGTGCTTTTGAATTAAGGAGAAAGAGCACTAGGCAAGGTACCCTTTTTAGGACCTCCTGTAGCACCTTTCCATTTTCCACTGTCACTGCCAGCTCTTAGGACCCTCAGGAGCCTTGACACCTAACTCTGGAGCAGCTGAAGTGCATGTTGTTTTGTGGGTTATGGTTAATTCAAGTTATTGTAAGGAAGGGATTTTTTTCTATAAATAGGAAATTTTATTATGTTTCATGAGAGTTTTTATTTGATTGTTTTAAAACCCTAGGTCCACTGACAGTTCATGAAAGTGCTATAGCAGTAGTTACAGGGCAATTTCAATTTTTGCTGTAAGTTAGGATCTCAAGTCAAACCATAAGGAGAAAAATTAAACAGAATTATTCTTGAAAATCTCCAAGTCACCGTGTTACCAAGAACTGCTTCCATCAAAGCTCAGAAGGCAGAAATTGTGTTTCTCTTTGCTCATAGACTGTGGCCTCACACTTCCATGAGGCTAAGTAAGGTCTAGTTGAAAGACTGAAAGGATGTTGGGGAAAATAAGATTTTCCTTCCCTCCCTTGGACCCTTCCTAATAACTATGAACTTGTAGTTAAATTCTAATAAATGTGCTTATAATGTGACTGCATTATTTGTTAAGATAATTGAAACATTTGATTCTGGGTCTCAGGTTTAAATTCTTTTACAGTCATGCTGGAATTAAATATCATTCATTCATTCTTCATTCATTCAACAAACAGCTATTAAATACCTCCTTCATCAAACTGTAGACTCCCCAAGGGCAGGTTTTCTTTTAGTCAAGGCATCTGCTTTGCCTTATAGTAGTTGCTTAGGTGGTGTTCATTGAATTGATAACTAATGATACACACCCATGTCTTTTTATGGATTGTGTCCTAGATTTAGAGATGGAGAAGTAAACAAAGATTTGCTATATAGTATGTTAGAGGTGTTTTAAATTTATGGGAACATTATGCAGGAAGAAATTAGTTCTGCCTGGGAGAGTTTAATACAGACTCATGGGAGAGACGTTTCAGCTAGCTTTGATGGATGAGTAGGAGTTCTCCAGGAAAGGAAGGGCATTCCAGGTAAAGGAAAGTCTCCTCCAAGGATTCTGTGTTTTTTCTTTTTTTTAATAAATAAACAAATATATTTATTTTTAGCCGCGTTGGGTCTTCCTTGCTGCGCGCGGGCTTCCTCTAGTTGCGGCAAGCGGGGTCTACTCTTCGTTGAGGTGTGCAGGCTTCTCATTGCGGTGGCTTCTGTTGTTGTGGAGCATGGGCTCTAGGCCCGCGGGCTTCAGTAGTTGTGGCTCGCAGGCTCTAGAGTGCAGGCTCAGTAGTTGTGGCGCATGGGCTTAGTTGCTCCACAGCATGTGGGATCTTCCCGGACCAGGGCTCGAACCCGTGTCCCCTGCATTGGCAGGTGGATTCTTAACCACTGTGCCACCAGGGAAGTCCTGTGTTTTTTCTTTTTAGGAATCATTAGCTTAATGTTTTAAATACTTTGAGCAGGATAACAAGATGAGAATAGGAAGGTAATGCTGTTAATAGCTTATAGCTATTGGTTGTGTATTATGTGCCTGGCCTTGTAAGCGTACTTTGCACACATTATTTTGTCTGAATCTCACAAGAAACACATGAAGTAGACTGTACTAGTACCATTTTCCACATTAGAAAGTTGAGGAAAGTTTATTTTGTGAGAGATGACATAGTTAGTGAGATGATGATCATTATGTTTTATGTTTTTAAGTCATTAAAGCAGTTTAGACTTTGTGGACAGTAGGGAGCCATTGAGGGTGATGTGGTCAGATGTAAGGGTGGAAAACCCTGAGTGGAGGGAGGCCAATTTAAAAGTCTTCTCGTATTCTACCGTGGCATAGTGAAGGCCTCAGTTCTGGCCTTGACCTTGGAGGTGGAAATGTTGAAATATGATGGAGATATGAGAGGTGGTATCAAAAGGACTTGATGGGGTTTCCCTGGTGGTGCAGTGGTTAAGAATCCGCCTGCCAATGCAGGGGACACGGGTTCAAGCCCTGGTCTGGGAAGATCCCACATGCCATGGAGCAACTAAGCCCGTGTGCCACAACTACTGAGCCTGCGCTCTAGAGCCTGCGAGCTACAACTGCTGAGCCTGCATGCCACAACTACTGATGCCTGCGCGCCTAGAGCCTGTGCTCCACAACAAGAGAAGCCACCGCAATGAGAAGCCCGAGCACCGCAAAGAAGAGCAGCCCCCGCTCCCCACAACTAGAGAAAGCCCACGCGCAGCAACGAAGACCCAACGCAGCCAAAAATGAATTTTAAAAAATACATAAATTTATTAAAAACAAAAACCAAAAAAAGAGGCCTTGAGGACCCTTGAGAGAAAGAAGTGAGTGATCAGGCTTACAAAGGGGAAAACAAGGCACACAGTGATGCTCTGGAAGAAAATGTCATATATATTCTTTGTCTTCTTTTAGACTTTGTGTTTTTTTGTTTTTGTATACAATACCCAGTATATATTAGCACAGTAGTGAATGCGCATGATGTAGAAATGGAAGCACACTGAGAGTATGCTCATGTTTTTCTTTATGGAGTGTACCATTAAAAACGTTTGGAGGCTCCTGATTCACATTTATCCAAGAGATCACAAAGTAAGCCAGCTACTGGGGCAAGAAAGATTGAATAGGGGAGGCGAAAAGATGACTACCTGTACTTTTACTTCTGCAGGTGATCAGTTTAAGTTCTTTCTCTCCCTTTCAGCCATTTGTCTTTTGCATTTCAGAATAACCCCCAATAATCAGGATAGAGGTGCTAAAGGGGGAAAGCTATTCCTTTCCTTTGGAAAAGAGTCTGTTCTAAGATGTTGTTAGCATTGGAGAATGTGAGAAGTGGACCGGACGTTAAGGTTGTCTAATCCATCTTCTCCCTACCCATCCAGAATCTCAGACAAGTAGTCAGTCTTTGGGCTTGTGCTTGAACCCTTTGAAAGGTGGTAGGCGACTCAACCTTTCATAAGGAAGTTTGGGCAGATGTAATTGGAGGAAAGTTCTTCCTTTTACAAGGATCAGTTTGCTTCCCCATATGCAACTTCTACACATTGGTCCTTTTCCTTTATTGAAAAAAAGTTACAGAGCCAGTAAAACCGCACCTGGTGCTTTGCAGTTTACCAAGCACGCATACATGCACAGTCACACCTGATGCTCACAACTCTTCTATGGAGTGGGCAGGTATGTGTTTGTTCTGATTGAAGAAATGAGGCAGTTGAGATTATAGTCCCATGGAGAAGCACCCTAGTTATTTTCCCTATAAACATTTGTCATGCCTTATTTGCATATTCTATAGAAGACATTGAAGTACCAGGAGCCATCTGACCTAAGTTTCAGTTCTGGTTCTATCACTTTCTAATAACAAGACCTTTAGCAAATTATGTTGCCTTTTTGAGCTTCAGTTTTCTTGTCTATAAGGATAATGCTATCCATCGCAGAGCACTGTTGGGAAGATGAAATTAGATGACTCCTATAAAGTCATTATAAAACCTTGGCTCAGAGTTAGGTGTGCAACAGATGTGAATTTACTTGCTTCTCCCATCTTGTTTGAAATAAGTTTTTAAAAATCTGTGTACAGCATGATGTTTATCTGTGTTAAGTTTTATATGTGTATATATATATATGTATATATATATATATATATCTCCATTTCATTATATCAGCTAATGGAGGTTACTCTGTTTTTTTCCCCAGCTTTATTAGATATAGTTGATGTATAACATTTGTACATTTAAGGTTTGCAACATGGTGATTTGATATATGTATATATTGGGAAATGATTACCACATTAAGGTTAGTTAACACATCCTTCACCTCACATAGCTACAAATTTTTGTGTGTGTGGTGTGAACATTTAAGATTTACTCTCTTAACTTTTAAGAATGTAATACAGTAATGTTAACTAGTTACCATGCTGTACATTAGATACCCAGAACTTATTCATCTTATAAATGGAAATTTGTACCCTTTGACTAATATCACTCCGTTTCCCCACCTCCCAGCCCCTGGCAACCACCATTCTATTCGGTTTCTGTAAGTTTGACATTTTTTTTTTTTTAGAGTTCACATGTACATGAGATCATATAGTATCTGTCTTTCTCTGTCTGACTTATTTCATCTAACATAGTGTCCTCAGGGTTCATCCATATTGTTGCAAATGGCAGAATTGCCCTTTTTGTGGCCGAGTAATATTCCACTTTGTATATATACACCACATTTTCTTCATCCATTTATCCATCCATGGACACTTAGGTTGTATCCATGTGTTGAGAATAATACTGCAATGAACATGGGGGTGTAGATATCTCCTTGAGACAGGGACTTCATTTCTTTTGGAATTTCTATTTTTAATTTTTTGAGGAGCTAATGGAGGCTACTTTGCTTTTTTTGTTTTTCGGTGTTTTGTTTTTTTGGCTATGCTGGGTCTTCTTTGCAGCACATGGGCTTCTCTAGTTGTGGCGTGCGGGCTTAGTTGTGGTATGTGGGATCTTAGTTCCCCCACCAGGGATGGAACCCAGGCCCCCTGCATTGGGAGCGCAGAGTCTTAACCACTGGACCACCAGGGAAGTCCCTACTTTGGAACTTAATCCTCTTATTTGTCTTTTTAATTGTCTCATAATAATCATTAATGTTATCTTAATATTTTAAAAAAGAAGTTTATTATTTCAAAGTCATGAAAAGATGCATTATCAGAAAGAAATTTAATCTGTTTTTATTGAGAAAAAATGTTAAACCTGCCTTGACACTTTTAAAAACATTTAATTTTATATGACATCAGTTTTTTTCACACATATATAGAATTATAATGAGTGCCTTTTTCTATTATATAGACAGTAGAAATGTTGGAAATACATTATCAATTCTTTAGAAATTTATTTTGTTGACGTATAGTTGATTTACAATGTTGTGATAATTTCTACTGTACAGCAGTGACTCATTTATACATATATATATATATTCTTCTCCATCATGGCTTATCATAGGATATTGAATATGGTTGCCTGTGCTCTACAGTATGACCTTGTCGTTTATCCATTCTATATACAATAGTTTGTACCTGCTTATCCCAAGCTCCCAATCCATCCCTGCCCCCAGCCTCCTTGACAGCCAGAAGTCTGTTTGTTGTCAATGTTATTTTTCTTTGGACCTCCCTAGAATTTTCCTTCTTGAAGAATGCATATTCTCTAACACTTTGGTGATGGGGGTGGTGCCGTGGGCACTAGCTGAACTTACTCAGTCCAGGGTACATATGAGATGTCTCTCGTCCAAAAGTCTAGCCCTGCAGTCCACCTTTAACCAACAATGAGCAGCTCTTGCTTGCTTGCTTGCTTCCTTCCTCCCTCCCTCCCTCTCTCTCTCTTTCTTTCTTCCCTTTTTATATCTCCTCTTCAAATTTAGTCCAGTAGCACATTTATACAGAGAAGAAATCTTTCCCCATCTCTTGTTTTTCATTTTTTTCCCCAGTAAGTTCACCTGTGCAGGGAGTCTGTTATCTGTTGTATCCATTTTCTAGCAACTTCCTGGGCTCTTGAGGGATATTAGGAGAAAAGAATTCAAGGCCAGATACAGTGTGGGTGAGGGTGTCTCCAGTCATGACTTTGACTTTTTTCCAGAAGTTGTAATGAATCATTTGGGAAAGATGCATTATGCATTCTGCGTATTCTCTCCGTGGTGGAGTTGCTCACATATCTCATTTTTGTTATGGTCATTTCTCGGTGGTAAACGCTTCACTCTTCATTTTATTTTATTTTAGTCACTGTTTCTAAATCAGTATACTCTGTGTGCTGAATCGTAGTTCTTTTCTTCTACCATTTTGGCACTTAGAGGCCTCAACATGAATTTAATCTGAGAAAATATCCTAATGTCCTGACTTCTGGCAGGAAATATTTACATTAGGGAACTCCAGTTTTACTGACTTTTCCTTGAGTTCTAGGAAAATATGTGTGTAATGTTTGTCATGTGAGGTTTTCTGAATATTAATGCTATTTAATATGATTAAATTGTCTTCTTAAAAAACATGTGTAACATGTCACCAGAACTGAGGAATGTTTGCTGCACAGGTTGATCATACACAAATGAGATGTGATTTTACTTTTCAGTCGGAAAATGTATATATATATTTTTTTAGGATAATATTTGATGCAGCCAGTTCCTCACTAGGGAGTGTAAATTGATCAACTCTTTCTGGAGTATAATTGGACCCTGCAAATCTTACTTTTAGAAATCTATCCGAAGGAAATAATCAGAGATCAGGATTTAGGCATAAGAATGCTAATCACAGTTTTGTTTTTTTAATGAAAATTATAAGCCACATAAATATCCAAGAGTCAAGAAATAAATTGATTATGGTATGCATAAGTATTGGAATGTTATGCAAGCACTAATATTACCACTCTGAAAAGTATTTAAAGACAAGGGAGGGCTTCCCTGGTGGCACAGTGGTTAAGAATCCGCCTGCCAATGCAGGGGACACAGGTTCGATCCCTGGTCCGGGAAGATCCCACATGCCACAGAGCAGCTAAGCTCGTGCACCACAACTACTGAGCCTGCGCTCTAGAGCCCATGAGCCACAACTACTGAGCCTGCAAACCACAGCTACTGAAGCCCGCACGCCTAGAGCTGGTGCCCCTCAACAAGAGAAGCCGCTGCAATGAGAAGCCTGCGCGCTGCAATGATGAGTATAGCCCTCGCTCGCTGCAACTAGAGAAAGCCCGCACGCAGCAGGGAAGACCCAATGCAGCCGAAAAGAAAAATAAATAAAATAAATAAATTTATAAAAATAAAAAAAAGACAAGGGAAACTATTCAAAGTGTCTCATTAAGTAGGGAAAAAAAATCTACTGTGAATAAAATATGATATGTGTACCTCAGAATATTACCATTATTATTTCTGAGTAAATGGGACAACTTAAAAATCATTCTGGGGGCTTCCCTGGTGGCGCAGTGGTTGAGAGTCTGCCTGCTGATGCAGGGGACAAGGGTTCGTGCCCCGGTCCGGGAGGATCCCACGTGCCGCGGAGCGGCTGGGCCCGTGAGCCATGGCCGCTGGGCCTGCGCGTCCGGAGCCTGTGCTCCGCAACAGGAGAGGCCACAACAGTGAGAGGCCCGCATATCACAAAAAAAAAAAAAAAATCTTTCTGTATCTTCCAAATTTTCTATATGTATGTGTTACATTGAGGATTAAATGAATATGTATAAATACTAGAATGACGCCTGGCCCCATCATGTACTCCCAAATATGAGCTTTTACTGTGGCTGTGATAATTACTTTTATAATAAAAGGAAATTTTTAAGCCCACTCTAATTGTAATTGATCATTTGCGGGACCACTTGTTAATATCTGTCCTCCATAGACTGTGACCCATGATCTGTCGCGTATGGGTTCTGCCTCAGCACATAGTGTGGTGCCTGGCATGGAGTAAGTGCTCATTAAATAATTGTATGGACCCTCAAAAATCAGATTTTTTAAATGTTTTCTCTTATTTCAGTTTCTTAGCAGGAAGGTCACCAGCGTGAAAGCTGTTAAAATGTTAGTTGTTTCCGACTGAGAATTGTTATATTCTTATGAGTGCTGAAAGATATGTAAACGAGGAGATTGCACTGTGCTAAATGGTATGTTGTTGAACCAGAAATATGTTTATTGGCATATATTATGTACAGATTGGCGCCAAGATTCTTTAAAATTTTTCCAAAAGTTGTTTTCAAACTTTAGAACGCAAAGAACTCGAATAAGACTATGACAAAGCTGCTTCAATATCCTTTTAGACTGGCCCTAAGTTTACAAGTTTAGGCAAGAATAGGCACATTTTTAATAGCCTAGAAGGTATTTTGGTGGGACAATAGGAGTGTATTTGGTTATACAAAGATCTATGATTCTATAAAAGGACATAATTTGAATCTGTAGTTGATTACAAGCTTAGAGGTCTCTGTAATATACAAAGTTTCTTAATTGTAAATAGTCACATCCCAAGGCTTGCTGATGGCTCTGAAGAAGTAATGAAACTCAGCAAGAATTACCAGCTGCTGTTTATGAAACCAAACGATAGAATTCACTTAATGAAAGTAATGTGCTGACAGCAGTGTTTACTGTTTAAAACATAATAATCATGTTTATTGTATCTCTCTGAGACAGAATATATCATAAATATACCAGAGAAAATTGAGAGTAATGTGCTTTTTTTTTTAAAAAAAAAAAAGTGCCTTTATTTACATGAAACCAACATGAAAAGCTTGAAGAATCTTTGTTAGAGGTCTGTTTTACAGAGTTAAACTGGAAAGATTGCAGAATTGGAAAGTAACTATTGTTTTTGGATACGAGAAATTCAGAAGTATGAACTCAGAAAACATAGGCATTTAGGGAAAATATTAATATGAACCAGAGACCTTGTGAACTTCAAAAAACATTAAAATCCACTTGTTGATGATTTTTGGAATCTCAGAAATAGTGTTGAAATACCACAGGATAGAAAAGAATAATCAGGAAGCTTAATGCAATCAGAACCTCATAGCCTGTTATGGGAAATAGCATTTGGCAAAGCCCGCTACGCTACTGTAAATGAATGTTAATCACGTTTTATCAGCCGCTTGCACTATCTTTGTTATATAATTTGAATATTTATGACCCTGTAAATATGTTTAACAGTGAAATTACAGTGTTTATGAAACTCAAATTCCAAAAAGCATATAACCCTTTGATGGAGAAGAATTATCTTTAAATACTACAAAATTCAGGATGTTTTTGCCATTTAGCAGTTGTCTGTATACTACGGGACATGTATTTCTGACTAAAATTCTGTGACAAACAGAATGATGTATGTCAAAATTGACTCTGAAGACACACGTGATTCAGTTCATTTATCATTTATGCAAAAATAGATGACCAGCTGGAGTACTTTAACTTCTTAGGATTAAGTACAATTTATTTTCTCACTATAGTTTGTATCAATTTGTTTGACTGCATCCATATCTGTTTGGAAATAATTAATGAACCTTTTTTTATATGAACCAGACTGGAATTGAGCAACTCCTCCTAAATTAGCAGTAATATTGAAATGAAAATAATGGATGTAAATGCCTATTTAGTTTTGTAATCTGTACTTATTTGGGGTGTGTGTATGTATTTGGTGTGTGTGTATGTATATTGACTCTCTGCCAATGCTTTCTTATTTCTTTGCAAATATAAACCCACTAAAAGGTATTTTTCCCTTCAGAAGGATTTAAATGCGCATTGTTCTTCTGGAAAGTATAATCTAATAGGAAGATACAGTTCATATTAGAACCAGAAAAGCCTGTAATTAAGATGTGTCTCAGTCACATTTTTTTCCTGTCTTTTGTTAAAACAGAAACATGGATTCATTTAAGTAAATAAAATTGTCAGTGGGTAAAGCATTTGTTTTCAAAGGCGATAGCAAGGTTACAAATGTCTCTTTCTTCTCATTTTGATTGTCTAAAATATTAACAAATTCTCATTTCATAAAATGTGGGCATATCTGGTTACTTTACATTTTGAGGTGAATTTAGATTAATTTAGGTTAATTTGGGCGTTGTTGTCTTTGCAACACTACAGAGAAGTGATTCTGAGAGTGAACTTTGGAGTTGTAGATTATGTTTTTAAAATATATTTTTTATTATTATTTATTTATTTATCTTTGGCTGTGTTGGGTCTTCGTTGCTGTGCACAGGCTTTCTCTGGTTGCGGCGAGCGGGGGCTACTCTTCGTTGTGGTGCACGGGCTTCTCACTGTGGTGGCTTCTCTTGTTGCGCAGCGTGGGCTCTAGGCATGCGGGCTCAGTAGTTGTGGCTCACGGGCTCTAGAGCACAGGCTCAGCAGTTGTAGCACACGGGCTTAGTTGATCCACGGCATGTGGGAATCTTCCCGGACCAGGGCTTGAACCTGTGTCCCCTGCATTGGCAGGCGGATTCTTAACCACTGCGCCACCAGGGAAGTCCTAGAGTTGTAGATTATGTTGAGACCAAACTCTAGGTCAAGCACTCACTTAACTTAGACACTGTTGTTCTAATCAGGTTCTGAACCTCGCTGGGTCTCAGTGGCTGCGCCTTCATGGGGTTGTTGGGAGGATTACCTGAAATCCTCACAACTATGTGGAACGTGCTAAAAATGTGTGTCTGGAGTCAGTGGTAGTTCTTATACACTGCTATTACCCAGTCGATGATAGAGCCTCTTTATGTTGGGGGTCTCTTAAAACCCTTTGTCTTTCCACCATCCTTATTTGGGTGAATTAGCTAGTGGGTCCACTCTCCTTTAAAAAGTTGACAAGGGAAACATACACAGAATGCAAGTCAGCTCTCTATGCCTAATAACAATGTTGGAGAACTTTTGATATATCAGCCTCTTGATCCTAATGCATGACGTGAGGTGGAGGCTCAGATTATTGATTTGCGCTCTGTGCTGTTGCCTCTTATTGGCACAGGGGTCGACAGACGTTTTCTGTTAAAAGCCAGGAAGTAAACATTTTAGGCTTTCTAGGTTTTATAGTCTCTGTCACAACTACTCTGCTCTGCCATTTTAGCCAAGACCAGCCATTCACAATACTTTAATTAACGGAATGGCTGTATTCCAATAAAGCTCTATTTATAAAAACAGCCTGTGTGCTGGATTTGGCCCATGGGTTGTGGTTTGCCAACCCCTGGGCACAGGTAGTTGAGCGTTATGTTGGTGTCTCTTTTTTTAGAACCAGAGATAAATTCTTGCTGTCAGGGTTGTAGTTGTCCATTATTTAGTTTATCCAAATCTACATGAACATTATAGGGAATTCTCTGGTTGTCCGGTGGTTAGGACTCCAAGATTCCACTGCAGGGGCCTGGGTTCGATCCCTGGTCGAGAACTAAGATCCTGCAAGCCAGCTTGGCCAAAAAAATAAATAAACATTATAATTTTCTATTCTTTTTGTTTATAATTTTATCCTAAAAGGCTAAACTGTCGACTTTTGATCTCTGAAGCTGTATGGCAATTGAGTTTTCTAGCTAGTTCTCTCACATCTCTAGGAACAGGTGGGGTGATGGGGAATACCTTGATTGCCTAAGAGATTAGACAGACATTACACCATTTTATTCGTAACTGAGTAGATTTTGAGTTCTATTGGACGGTATCAGGTTTGGCTTTGCAACTGGATAGGTTCACCTTGCTGCTCTGCCCCCTCCTAGCCATAGGTCACTGGCTTGTGACGTGGCTTTCTTAAGGCTCGATTTACTCATTGGTAAAATAATAATTCTTACCTTGCTGGGTTGCTCTGAGGATTGAATGAGCCCATGCATTTAAAGTGTCGGGGCCCAGTGCTTGAAAAAGATAAAACAAATAAACAGCAGTTCTTAAAAACTTGGGTGAGAATCTTATCCTGAAGGCTACATGCTTTTTAAAAACTTCATTGTTATTTTACATTCCTTGTTCTTTTTTAAAAGGGAAGATGCATTTCTGTGTACTTAAGCACTCAAACTTATTTGGAGCTGTGCCTTTCAAACTATTTGTGCTGAAAGACTTTTTTTTCTTATCTGTCATGAACCAATGCTTTCATAAAATATAATAAAATGAATTTATTACAAAAATGAAATAAACACAAACAGAACACATGCAAAGCCCTATGTTTTTTTAAATGAGATCCAACAAATACATCAGGTTTCTAAATGCTTACTCTAATTTGCCTGCTTATTTCTTTGGGAAATAATTAGTAGATTACTTAATAAATAATTTATTATTAAATAATAATAAATTAATAAATAATAATTAGTAGATCTGTACTGGCCACAGTTTTAGGATCACTGGTTTAGGGGGAAGCCAGTTCATGGGAATTCTTTTAAAATACCGGCATCAGTCTCTGTTGAATAGAATTAGCCACTAAATAGACAGTGAGTTTCCCCCTTCTTAAAAAGTAGTCACCAGGGCTTCCCTGGTGGCGCAGTGGTTGAGAGTCCGCCTGCCGATGCAGGGGATGCGGTTTCGTGCCCCAGTCCGGGAAGATCCCACATGCTGCGGAGCGGCTGGGTCCGTGAGCCATGGCCGCTGAGCCTGCGCGTCCGGAGCCTGTGCTCCGCGACGGGAGAGGCCACAACAGTGAGTTTCCCCCTCCCTAAAAAGTAGTCATCAACTGCAAGTGAACGTTATTTACTTACCCAAATCTTTGTTCAACACAACCCCTCTCCACTGCCCAGTCAGATGGTTTGGTTTGAGGTAACCAGAGATTCTCGTCAGGGAATAAGCCTTGATGGTTTGCTCCAGGTCAGGATGACACTCCCTTGGCGCATCTCCCTCACAGGAGGGTCCCAGTGGCTCCAGTGCTGATCCTAAGAGCCTAGACCTCGTGGAGTGTGGATACAGGAATCTCAGCCCCTCATTTTCCCCTCCATCCTCTGTGATCTGACAGCACCTCCCACTACTTATATTAAACCACGTATTTTATTATACAGCCATTATTTTCTCTGACTCCCCCAGAGAACTATGAGCTTTTTAAGGATAAGAGCTATTTTCTTTTCTTTTTGGCTCCCTGGCTCCTGACACACTCTAGGTGTACCTTGAAAATGTACTGATGTGTGAATGGATGAGTAGGCGATGCTGTCTGGGTCTCTCACCAGGCTGACATCCTTTATCTGCACGCTCTTCACTTTGCTAGGGTTCCTCTCAAAAACATAACCAGATTGGGAGGGGTGGAGGAGGAGAAGGGGGTCACTGCAGAGCAGCACACAGCTGCCGACACTCTTTTCATGCCCATAACCCAAAAGAACATGGACTGTGTATTTTGGGAAGTCATCTTTTTCTCATTCCTCATTTTGTTGGTGCTGACTGTGTAACAGGGTTGTAGGAAATTAGTCAACAGTGATGCTACCACCTTCAAAACTGTCACAGTGACTTTCTGGAAGCTGTCAGGGCCACAGCTTACCTTAGTTGAAATTCAGTGGCCTTGAGCTCTTGAGATTATAGATAGTGATTTTTCTGGAGTGGACACAATGGTGTGTGAACTGGGCTGGAATATACCCAGGTTCCTGCATGGGCTATTATGGGCCATTGACACATTACAGTAAACCATTTATGGATCTTTTATGATATGTATACAGAATAATATCACTCTGTGATGGGGATGGAAAAGGGTATCAGAATCATTTGTATGGTAACAATCATTTTCAAGGAAAAAGAACTTAAAAATCAATTGATACCTTACAGTAATAGATTAGGTTTTTGGCAGTTATGTTTTCTTTGGGGGACCAGTAAAGTTAACAGCATCTTGACTAAATGTTGGCTTTGGATGAGGATGCTTGAATCCCATCTTAGCTCTGTGACCTCGTTCAGGTTACTTAGCCTCTTTGAGCCTCACTTTTCCTTATCTGTAAAATGGGGGTAATAATAGTATGGAGGCATAGATGATTATGAAGATTAAATGTGACAATTCATGTACAGTGTTTAGTGGTGTCAGTATTTCTTTAGCATGCATTATTACCGCTTAAGTGTGTATAGATTGTTGGTGTAGTTACACTTTTGAAAAGAAATGACAGCCTTCAATAGCAGTTGTATTTGAAAACTATTTATATGTGCAGAGTACTAATTTACATATTTCTGCCCTTCTTAACTATTTTATATATGTTAATTTATTCTTCTGGAACGCTTGTAATAAAAGTTATCTTTAACTTTTTAACACTTAACATTGAGAGGTGATTTATAGTTTATTAAAACAAATTGCTAAAACTCTAGCAAAAATAATAAGCAGACTATTAAACAAATTCTGCTAATTCAGTGGAATACAATATATGAAAACTAGCAATATAGAAAATAAATGAGGGGCTTCCCTGGTGGCGCAGTGGTTGAGAGTCCGCCTGCTGATGCAGGGGACATGGGTTTGTGCCCCGGTCCGGGAGGATCCCACATGGCGCGGAGTGGATGGGCCCGTGAGCCATGGCCGCTGAGCCTGCGCATCCGGAGCCTGTGCTCCACAACGGGAGAGGCCACAACAGTGAGAGGCCCGCATACCGCAAAAAAAAAAAAGAAAAGAAAAGAAATGAAAAATCAGAATATAGAGTTATATGTATAGCGTGAGTATAATTTATATAATATATAATATAAAATTAAGTAAATTATGCATCTTAAGATGAATAAATAATCACTATGTTATAGTGTTGGAATTAAGGATGCCTCTTTTTTCCCTTCACTTTCCAATGCTTATAATGTTGCTAAAAGGTATTTGTTTTTTTAATTTATTGTTTTTAACTGAGATATAGTTGATGTCAAATATTATCTAAGTTACAGGTGTACAACATAGTGACTCACAACTTTTAAAGGTTATACTCCATTTATAGTTATTATAAAATATTGGCTATATTCCCTGTGTTTTATAATATATCCTTGTAACTTATTTATTTTATACATAATAGCTTGTACCTCTTAGTTCCCTATCCCTCTCTTACCCTACCCCCTTCCCTCGCCCCACTGATAACCACTAGTTTGTTCTCTCTATCTATGAGTCTGTTTCTGCTAAAAGGCTTTTATCATTTAAAAAATTTAAAGACCAAACATCTGTTATTCACTCTAATTGCTCAAAATGACAGACATTAAAAAGTCACATTGAATCTAAGTCTTTTATTATAGCTAGCAAATTTATTCAGTTTATTCACAGAATGTTTGCTAAAATCAAGTAACTGCTTTGCAAATTAACTAACTTTCTGGATGGCTAAAAACAAACAGGGTGTCTTGGTTTTATTTACTAGGTACCCAAATATTAATGGCATAGCCTCGCAGGACCAGGAACAATTCTCTTGAAACTCTTAGTCCATGACATTTTGTAGACATTTCATGGAGGAAATTTCCAAGGCCAGTGGGCAGTCAGCAGCAGAAACTTCTGTGATCTGTTAAAGGGCTACCTAGAGACCATCACTGGCTCCTGAAGCATGTGTGGAGATATCCAGTTACAACCCAGGGAAAGTACAGATCTGGTTCATCATGCGATCAGAGAGTTATCCTTCCCAGTCGGGGTGACAGGCTGCCAAGCTGACATCTGTCTAGCAGGGCATGTGGGCCCACCTGCCAACACCATTATCCCCATTTAGGGTCAGGCCAGCAGGGATCTTTCCCATTTAGCCCTGAATGTCTTCATTTTCACGAAGTTTTCAAAGGAGAATGAACAACTCAGCGGGGCACATGGTGGTGTGATTGAACCTGCCTCAGTTTATTAAATGATAGGACTGTTTCTTGGTCACAGATGGACCTGCCCTTTGTCCATCCCAGGCTATTCCCAAAGCTTCTCTTGAAACAGAACACATTTTTATAGTAGCAAATGTAATTTACCGAAGTACATCTTTTAACGGGAAGTTAGAAAGAAACTTGGTTTTTCATTGTTGTTTGAAGTGTTCCATATGGTGCACTCTGACACGTATCTCATTGCAAATGCTCTTGCTCCTATGACCAACCATCTTCCTAAATTGGAAGCTTAAAAAAATATATATTCTGACTAAAAGTAGATGACATTTTGCATATACAAAATTGCTGAACGTGTATAAATGCCTCTGGTACCAGAATACGTCTTCACGCTGACAACCCCACCCAGGGCTTGCTCACCGTTCAACAAGACATCCTTTGATTTTGACATTTCCTTTCAAGGGAAATCCTTTTGAATGCATACAGCAAAAGGTATGGAGAGCATTAGTCACTGAGATTTTTACATGCTGTAGTTGAATATCATTGTTAGGTTTGACTCCTACATTATTCAAGTAGATTTTTTTAAAGCAACTAAAGTTTACAGAGGCCAACAGGGAACTTTTGACCTTTCTCTTACTACTGTGGCCTGTAGAGCCATTGACAGGAAGAGCAGCACTTTGCTATTTCACATGTCCCCTGTGGCTGAACTGCTTGTGGAGAACAAATCGTTAGGGAGTAATGGCCTGGCTCGTCGCATTCAGTTTTGCTGCTTATATGTTTTAGAATGTATAATAATGAGAATAATTTAAACTAGAGAATAATTTAAACTATCTCTTTGCACCAAATACTGTGTAAACATCATATCACATTGCAATTGGGCAAAAGCATAACCACTATGTAAAAGAGATTTGTTTTGTTTTGTTTTGTGTTTTGACTCAGTGTAAATAACTCAATAATACATCAGAAGAAAAAGATGCAAAATGACTCAAAGCCCTGTATGTCAGAATTTTGACCAGTGGGGTCGTGGGGTAGCTCAGTGACCCCACCTCCCTCCCCCATCCCCCAGAAGGGAGCAGACTTCCATATTCTGCATGGGGGTGTCCCTAACCACTAGAAGGATAAGGACAAGAGCCCCTTGATGGAAAGACAGCTTGTGCTCGTGGAGGGTGGCAGGTGGTAGACAGGGGTTATCCATGCTTTCTGGAGGAGGAAGAGGAAGAGGAAATCCTCTTCCCATAAATGCCACCTTTGGATGCATTGAAAACTTTGTTATTATTATTTTTAAATTTATTTATTTTTGGCTGCATCAGGTCTTAGTTGTGGTGCGGGCTCTTCATTGAGGCATGCGGGATCTTTTTTGTTGCGGTGCGCAGGCCTCTCTCTAGCTGTGGCGTGTGGGTTTCTAGCTGTGGCGTGTGGGCTCCAGGGTGTGTGGGCTCTGTAGTTTGCGGCATGTGGGCTCTCTCGTTGAGGCGCACGAGCTCAGTAGTTGTGGCGCGCGGGCCTAGTTGCCCCGCGGCATGTGGGATCTTCGTTCCCTGACCAGGGCTCGAGCCCGAGTCCCCTGCAATGGAAGGCAGATTCTTTACCACTGGACCACCAGGGAAGTCCCTCCACTGAAAACTTTGGATTTGGCAACGGAGGAAGCAAAAGGTTTGGCATCCAAGGAGAGAATCTGAGAGGGAAGGGTTTGAGACCTTCCTGTCTCAAAAGGAGTAGCAGCCGGTGCCCAGGGGTGGGAGCAGCTGTGCCGCCTGGCTCATCAGATGCACGAGGATCCACTTCAGGAGCTCGAGTTTAATCGCTGTTGAGTAGTCTCAGGTCTGTAGCCTCCTGTCTTGAGATGAGAATATCCTCCCACACCCTCACCCTGTGATGGTGAACTTTTAGTTCAAGGAACAGAGTTTGCTTTGAGAAGAAGAAGTGGCTCTTTCCAGCCTTTCTTCAAGGTGTTTGAATGGCTTTTTAAGGCTTCCAGCTCTTTATCCACGTGACTCATCCTGTCATCTGCTCCAGAACTTTCCTACTCTTGCTTTATTTCGTGATCTGCCTCGAAGGTAATAATAGCCTGAAAAGTTCTGTTTGTTCTTGACAAAGTTCAGCCTTTTCCTTTCCCCTCTCCTGAAGATTTCAAACTGTACTTTCATTTGAGGCCCACACCATCTGAAGACATTTGAGATGATCTGTCAAGTCTGCTTTGTGTCCTCTTTTTTTAGAAATGTTGGTGTAGAATTGATTTTTCTCTGTATTCTGGTTGTTGAAATATACACTTAACTTTGCAACATCAGTCAGTTCCCTCCTAGCTCCTCTTGCCTGGTCATTAGCATCATAGCTGTCTCCAGATGCTGCCACGTCTTTAACCTTTCACACGCATTCCTCCAGCTCTGATATGAATTTCCACAGAGACTCTAGAGCCCTGTGTGGAGATCCTGACTTTTTCATCTGTTGCCCTGAATAGTGTTGAGTTTGTGGTAGCTTTTCCGTGTCTATGGATTTAGTTTCTGTTTATAGAGACTGGCCCTTGCAGCATCAGACATTGACTCATCTTGTTTGGAACAGGGAGATTTTTCTTTTCCAAGTTGGTTTGCCATAAAGCACAAGATGGACCAAAGCACAGGGTAACATGTCCAAGGCATCAGGCACTTCTGGGCTTTCATCTTCTTCCACCACAGGGTAGAACCATGGTGAACACGGGGCAGGATTATGCCTGGAACCAAGCCTGCACCTGGCAGCTGGGATGAACCATGAATGGAAAAGGCCAGCAGGGGTGCAGAACTGGTCCAAGATAAACACACCCTCAACCCTGCCCACTACTCCTTGACATTTTTCTAAAACTAGAAAAATGCTGAGCTTTTAATGGCATGTTTCTTGTCTCTCTGTATTAGAGAGACTTTTTTTTTCACTGACTGAAAATTTCTGCCTAAAACTAAGAGAATGGGCCACTTCCAACTATCCAGGCACATGTCACTCCCTTCCATTTTTACCCCGTGAGGATGAGACTGGCCCCACATTGTTAGGTAATTCTGCTGCAAAACAGCAGAATTACATTTTGGCCAAAAGTACAGCTCATGACAGGGCGAAGCCCCTCCATGGTACCCCCAACCTGCCACCCAGTCCCCCGTGGTCCTCATGGGCACCTGGGCCACAGCAGGCCCTTGCAAACACCAGGCAGGGTTCTGCTTGGCACCAAGCTTGTACCTGGTGGCTGGGATGGACCATGAATGGAGAGGGCCAGTGGAGGGTGCAGGACTGGTCCAAGAAAAACACACCCTCAACCCTGCCCACAGCATCTTGTTTTCCTAAACTTTGCTTCCTGTGGCCCTACCAGCCTCCCCCTATCCTCTGCACTTGCCATGCCCTCTGCCTTGAAAGCCCTTCCCCTCCCTGTGTGCATGGGAACAACATCTATCTTATAACCTCCTCATGCCTGCGACCCAAGTGCTTAGGGCAGGGCCAGGCTCAGAGCGGATGCTCAGTGCCCCACACATGTTTGTGGAAGGAATGAAGGAGTGAGTGAGGGAGGGAATGACAGAGGGACAGAGACACGTTTGCCATCCCTGAAGATTCCCTGACTCATTGGCGGGCCCCTGCAAGAGAGCTTTAGGGCTTCCCTGGTGGCGCAGTGGTTGAGAGTCCGCCTGCCGATGCAGGGGACACGGGTTCGTGCCCCGGTCTGGGAAGATCCCACATGCTGCAGAGCGGCTGGGCCCGTGAGCTATGGCCGCTGAGCCTGTGCGTCCGGAGCCTGTGCTCCGCAACAGGAGAGGCCACAACAGTGAGAGGCCCGCGTACCGCAAAAAAAAGAACACAAAACTTTAAACTCCTTTCAGAATTCCAAACTGGGATGTAGAGAGTAGAGGAGGTGGTGGCAGTTCTGGACTGGGCTCCTGATCTCCTCCTCAGCCCTCCTCTCAAGTAGGTTTTCAAACAGCCTATCACGTGTGAATTGCCCAGTCAAATAAAGAGACACGCAGCAGCTGCGGCTACTATTAAGAAATGTAATGCCGTGCAGCTTTTGAGAGATTTGCTCTGTAAAAATAATGGAATGCAATGCAAGAGCTTGTGCTATAAAAAAAAGAAAATAACAATGGCTTCAGAGTTTTCTGTTTTTGTTTTTTGAAGACCTTTGTTATTTGGGCGTGAGTGGGTAGTGTGGGAAGAACACAGGTAACAACCAGACGGGCTTTTCCCTCCAAAGAACCTGAATCCTCGTGGGTGTCATGCCTGTGTCATACCAAATAGTTGTGTCTTAGCCCAAGCACCTAACTTGTGCCTCTCGCACAGTAGGCCCAGAATACCTATTTGTTGAATGAACTAACACGGTAAATACTAAATACTACTTAGCTATAGGTTGTACGAGAATGTCTGAGGTTATTGTGCATTTACGATGAGCTAATCTTTCATTTGCTTTATGCGGTCTTTCCATGGTATTTCTTCCTAACTGGCCTGTAGTTTCCCTCCCTTCGGTCTCTTTTTCAGACGGCTGCAGGTTCACATTTAATAGGTTTCTTGACTTTGCAGGTACTTCTGGAGTACTCCAGGCCCTGATACCTGCCCCAGAGAAGGGGAAGAATAACAGCGTTAATCTTAGATCACCCTTCTCCTTCCCAACCCCAAGAGGCCAGTGCTGTTTTTATCGGAAAGGAGTAGACGGGTTTGTTTGAGAGCCACACTTAACACTGGAGAAACAGATGTTGACAGAGGCCAAAGGGCAGGGGAGAGTAAGCCGGTAGAAAGCGTGTATGTAAGTGGACGGCGTGAGGGAATGTTCCTGAGGTGTGTGTTTTCCCTCCTTCATGCCACTTGCTGCAGTGGCTACTAGCACAAATTTGAGTTTTGGTTCCACAGTAGAAAAAATAATCCATGTTAATGCAAAAGTTTGCATTTTCCGATTGTGGGAATTTGTGAGAGTAGCTGACCATTGAAATTGGAACTCTTTTTTTTTTTTTTTTGTGGTACGCGGGCCTCTCACTGCTGTGGCCTCTCCCGTTGCGGAGCAACAGGCTCCGGACGCGCAGGCTCAGCGACCATGGCTCACGGGCCCAGCCGCTCCGCGGCATGTGGGATCTTCCCAGACCGGGGCACGAACCTGCGTACCCTGCATTGGCAGGCGGACTCTCAACCACTGTGCCACCAGGGAAGCCCTGAAATTGGAGCTCTTTAAGAGGACTGTGCTATGAGCAGTGTATGGTGAAGCTGGGGGTGTGGCCCCTGCCTCCACAGCCCCTCACTGACATCCCGCCTCTGACGCTCAGCTGTATCCAGGATGAGGCGGGAGAACAGACCAGACCTAAGTAACACCACCTGTGCTCCTGCAGGACCCGCCTGCCTGAGCACCCATATCGGCAGAACGAAAGCTTTTCACCTGGGTTACGGCACGTCCACGTGACCAGTGAGTTTCATTCCCCCCAGAAGGCAGGATGGCGTCCTCCCAGCGTGGCTCTCTGCTCTGCCCCTTTCCCGTCCTCTTCTACTGGGCCCTGTGGAAAACTGATGGCAGTTGCATTGTAAGTAAATGCCCCAGCCTCGGGAACCTTTTAGGCTGTTTGTCCAGAACTTTCTGTCTCTGCCATCTCCTCTCATCTCCAAGGATAACACATCCTCCGCGTTATCCTCCGTGGCCTTCTCTAGAGGAAGCCCTGCACTCTCCCAGCCTGGGAAGCAGGAAAGGCCCTGCTTGGCTCCACACTGCTGATTCCAGACTCCTTCTTTTCCTTCTTGGTACAGAAGGCCTCCCTCTTCCCGGAGGTCAGGCCGCCTGCTAGACCCCGCCCTCTCTCATTCCTCGGGACTCTCCTGTGCTTGGTTCTGGGCCGCTCCTACACAGTCACTGGGGCCTTCAATACCTCTCTGCAAGTCCTCACTGCCCAAGTCCAGGGTCCTTCACCTCCACGCCTGAGTCCTTGTTACCAGAGGAAACTCCTCTGCTGCCAGACAGCTGCTCTCTTGCCGCCCCTCATTCTTCCAGTGTTATTGCTTGCTCGCCCCCAGCCCACCCATTCCGTAGGTGATGCACCCACCCAGCCACTTGACTCCCCACTGTTCTTTCCGTCATCTCCATACTCACCCCTTTCTCTGGAGGTTCATTTTGACCCCCATCAAAGCTGATCACGCCCTCTGAATCCCTCCTGTGTCTGGCAGCATAGTTCCCTTCGTCAGTGCAAGACCTTACAGCTGAGTGGGATTACTCTCGTTCCAGTGATCATTGGATCCCTAGCACTTGGTACATCTCTTCACCTAGAGCTGACGTGGAGGGAATGTTGTTGAACTGGTTGAAGCTGTTGATGGGTTGTTAACACGTGAAGGATGTTGGTATATTCAGGAAAAAATATTGGCAAAGGAGGTAAATCTGCCTTCCTCCTGTCCGAAAAGTATGGTATAGCTATGGAGATGGTAGGGGAAAAAAGTATTCCGGAAGTTCTTTTGTAGACTCTCTTTTCCAAAATTTAGTCTTGTAACTTAAAAAAAAACAAAAAAAAAACAATTATCAAAATAGTTTATGTACATAATTAAAAAATGAAGTAGAACAAACTAGCTTATAATGAAAATCAACCATCCTCTCCCTACCTCCAGTCTTGAACTATAGGGTCAACCATTTTTATTTTGTTTGTTTTTTTACTTATTTATTTATGGCTGCATTGGGTCTTCGTTGCTGCACGCAGGTTTTCTCTAGTTGTGGCCAGCAGGGGCTACTCTTCGTTGTGGTGCACGGGCTTCTATTGTCGTGGCTTCTCTTGTTGCGGAGCACGGGCTCTAGGCACGTGGGCTCAGTAGTTGTGGCTCGCAGGCTCTAGAGTGCAGGCTCAGTAGTTGTGGCGCATGGGCTTGTGGGATCTTCCCGGACCAGGGCTCGAACCCGTGTCCCCTGCATTGGCAGACGGATTGTTAACCACTGCGCCACCAGGGAAGCCCCGGGTCAACCATTTTTAAATTTTCGGTTTTTAGTTTATCTGGTGGTTACTGGCAAATTTCTAAATGCTATGGTGTAATCTGAAATAGGGCTAGTGAAAAGCAGCCCCTAAAACTAATGAAGTCCTAGACTATGTAACACTGAATTATTGTTCACGCTGAATCATTGTTACCAATTTCATTATGAAAATTACAGAAAAATATTCTAGACAAAAGTCTTAAATCATGATGCTGTGGAATCAAAGTTTTCACCTCTCACTTGTCTCTGTTTAGTGTTAGGAATGGAATATTTTTTGATATTTTGGGGTATATTGTATAGTTTTTGTATATTTTAATAGAATAAAAGTGATGTTTTCCCAACCCTTTTTCTTTTCCGTGTGTTTTTGCCTCTTGTGGCTATTTGCTGTTTTCATCCCCTGGGGATACAGTATGGCAAGTTGATAGCACCTGATTTATGCCACCTTGATAAGGGCTTTGTGTAGCTCTTTAAAGCTACCGTTTGCTCTGTCTTTGAATGCTATCTCCGAAGGTGGGTTTAGAAACTAGAGGCTTGTTCCTACCTCAAAGCCAGTGAGTGTTACAGGAAATGTCATGAGGAGAGGAATACTTTTTGAAAAAAGGCACATTGTAGATGCCTCATTTCAGGGTGCAAAATGGCTGCCTATGGTTGAAAATAAGTCGGTAGATAGAGTCTTCAGCGCATTTAATTAAAAGTACCGTGCTAAAAGAAAGTGTAGCAATTATATATCATTAACCTAAGTGGCGCCAAGGCTTTGAAGTTGTTTGCTGTGGCCCGTTGTTTCCTTTGATTGCATGCCGTCTGAGACTAAGCTTGGCTGCTCAGTTACGTAGGCATTTAGAGGAAGAGCAACATAGTAACTTTGATTGCACGCCACGCCGTCTGAGACTAAGCTTGGCTGGCCAGTTAGGTAGGCATTTAGAGGAAGAGCAACATAGTAAACCCAAGTACAAAATTAGGATCTTTGGAGCCCCCGTGCTGTACATCTGAGCTGTTGCCTAGTGAATCCAGTCTTTTGCTGCTGTAGTTATTTGGACTGCGATTATTCTGCTTTCCCGACCCATTCCCCGATCAGACATTGTTTAGTTTATTGGAAAATGCATGTTGTATATGTCAACTAAAAACAGGGTGTCATTTTGGGGCTTAAATGGAGGAGGCTTCTATTTCAAGCCGAATTGAATGAATAAGGAAATTGAAGAACTGAGAAGAACAATGCTGGGCCCATTATCATAAGAAAATGAGGCTCGGCAAATGTAGGGCTTACAAGTCATTATATGTATGGTAGGTAGCAGCAGGGAGAGGGGGCATCTCTGGCTAAAAAGAGATCAAAATGTACTTTCCTGCATTAATAACTCTGCAAGGTGGCAAAGGGTTTCCGTGAAAAGAATAAAAAAGGTTCTAGATCTGATTTTATCACTTTAAGCTGTGTACTCAGCTACAGTTATTAAATAGAAAAGGTTTACTGAGTGCCCATGACATGTGTGACAGAATGTGACAGCTGAAAATGACTAGGAATCAATGGGCCAACCCCTTCATTCCACAGAAGGGAAAACTGAAACTGGTGAGGCCAGGTGACTTGCCTAAAGTCCCTTGCTAAGTGACCTTGGGCAAATCCCCATGTAAGTCAGCTACATTAATTTTTATTAGCTCTGAACATTTCAACGCATTTTAATATTCATTAGAACTTTGTTACTGAAGCTGCATTTGATATTATTGAGTTCTCTGTGCACCAGGAAACAAAAGGCTTCATTTGTTTACTGAAGAAAACATTTATTGAGCACTCACTGTGTTCACAACACTCTTGCTTTTTAAGATATGGCTTGATAGCATAATATAAAAGTTAGTGTTCAAACCAAGACTGATCATTTGCTTATCCCATATGGGAGGTATAGAGCCTCCATGAAAATATATTTCATGGTCCACACACAGTAGTAGGTGTGGTTAAAAAGATTTATAGAACTTTTAGCCCTCTGTCATACGGTTCAGCAATGTAAGGGGAAATTCTGTTTTTTCTTCTCTACGCTCTGCTCTCTATACTTCTGGTCACCAAATGTGTGAAGGTTTTTCCTACACCAAGCGATTCTCAGATGCCAGCTAGGTGTCCTACGATTTAACTCGATTCTGACAGTCCCTAGACATAGCGTCAGACCCCACAGTCTGCCCCATCCCACTTCAGCTGCCAATTCCAAGTCACCTGGGCTAGGTCCAGCCAGCGATCAATTGTGGGTTCCATTGAACCCCCTCCTCAGGTTTAACCATTTGCTAGAATGGCTCACAGAACTCAGGAAAACCGTGTACATACTCGATGACTGGTTTATTATAAAAGGGTACAACTCAGGAACAGCCAGATGGAGGAGATGCAGAGGGCAAGGTAAGGGGGAAGGAGTGCAGCGTTTATGAGCCCCCTCCAGGTGGGTCACCCTCCCAGCATCTTCATGTGTTCACCAACCTGGAAGTTCTCCGAATCCCTTCCTTTGGGGTTTCTGTGGAGGCTTCATTACATAGGCATGATTGATTAAATCACTGGCCTTTTTTTTTTTAAAGAGTTCATAATATACCTTTATTCTTTAACTTGTAAACAACATTTAATTTGTCCTGCAAAAGCTAATTATAATTGGCAATAGCTTTTCTCAGTTACTTCTCTCACGTCCAAAAGAGGGGAAGATTTTAGCCCTTGATTTAAAACAAGCACACAAGGGGGGGGTGGGGGGAGAAGGAGATGACCTTAACTACTAATAACATTCCGCTGTTGGATTGTTATTGTAATTGGATGTATAAAACATCCAAGCTGGCGGTTCTTCCAGATGCCAATGAATGTTCAACCTCCATCCCTCTCACTGCCCCCCACCTCCAGAGGTGAGGAGCGGGGTGGGATTGAAAGTTTCAACCCACTGATCACAAGATTGGTTCCCCTGCTACCAGTCCCCACCATGGGAGCATTACAGAAGTCACCTCATTAACATAAATTAGGTGTGGTTGAAAGGGGCTCACGAATAACAAAAGACACTCATTTCAGTTTATTGCTCTTATCACGTATGAAATTCCAAGGGTTTTAGGAGCTACATGTCAGGAACCCTGGACAAGGACCAAAATATATATTATTATTATAAATCACAATATCACAAGTAGCAACTAATCAGTATTTAAATTTAAATGTATAGGGGTCTTGGGAGTAGCCTGTTGACAGCTGGTTGGTCAGAAGCCCAGGTGACAACCTGGATTTGCAGTTGGCATCTGAAGTGGGAACGGTCTTGTAGGACTGAGCCCTTAACCCGTGGGGTCTGATGCTATCTCTAGATAGATAGCTGACTGTTTAAATAATTATTTTTAAATAAGTATACTTAAAAATTCAGTTTCTCAGTCACACAACCACATTTGGATACGAATTGGACAGCATAGATATAAAATATTCCCATCACCATAGAAAGGTCTATTGGACAATGCTTTTCTACCCCTTTCCATGCCAGAGTCACTTACTATGAATCGAGATCTGGAATCCAGAGATCTGAACCTGAACTCCACATTCACCATTTACCCAGTTACATAAGCTGTAAGGTCTAAGACAAGTCCTTTAAGCTGAACAGAGCTCTGGTTTCATTTTGCGTAAAATGAGACATATCCTGCAACATCTGTGAATTGCTTCACGTTATGCCTGAAGAGCTCATATAAAGGTAGAAAGAAATTGTTAACTTAGAGCTGTTCGCTTGGTTGCTACTGAAAAGTATTCGCAGTTGAGGGTGTTGCCTCTTTCCTTGCTTCATGGGGAATTCAAGCATGTGTGGTGTCTCAGATTCATCTGTGGGTGAATTCTGACCCTACAACAGCAGGTAACTGTCTTCTTTATTCCTGGGTCTACCATAAGGCAATGCCTTCTGCCAGACTTCTTCCTCAGGTCTGCTCTTCACCGGAGCCAGTTTTTTCAATAAGGCTGTGTAATGTGTAATGGTTAAGACCACGAGCTCCGGCAACAGTTGGCCTGCTCTGCTCTGCCTTGGCCAGTCTAACCTTGTTTTCTCATCAGTAAATGGGGGGATAATGAAAGGACTTTAGGCCATAGAGTTGCTATAGGAGTTAAATGGTATAGTACTAGGTTATTAGCCCAGTGCCTAGAACTTAGTGCTCAATAATTTGTTCTTGTTAATAACAGCATGATGACGTTGAGAATTTAGCATAGAAGATATATTGCAGGACATTCTGGTTGAACTCTCTGGTGGGAGTACACAGTCTAGGTACAGATCTTGAGCACTGGAGGAGAGAAGGTGTGACATTAAAAGTTTCGAAGTTTACAAGGGATGAGCTTTCTCATTATACCTACACTTGATCGACTCAGGGGAGCAGGCTTCCGGTGCCTTAGTCATGTCCCCCTTTCTTCTTCACGGAGTCTCCAAGGCAGATAAATGCCTGGGAGCAGCAGGCAGGTAACGTCCATGCGCAAAGCAGACTGTGAATTCGAAGAGACTGTGGAGAACGAAGAGGACTTTATCAAACTGAAGAACGTGTTGTACTCCGTCTAAAGGGTCTCAATCCACTGCTGAGCTTCAGCCAGCATCACCATGCGGGAGTGGAGTATCCGTAAACCTAGATGTTTATGTGAAATCTCCAAATTTCCACTGTTGGCTTAAGTTTTATTTACAACTTTATACGTGCTAGATAGAATATGGCCATGGGTAGGAATTAATTGGCCAGTGGCCACTATTTTATGATCTTTTCAAAAAAGCAACATTTTCTAATATCTTCCCAAGAATGCTAAGTTGGAGTTGTTAAATTTGGAATTACTACTTGAAAAGAAGATTCTGTAGTCAAATAATTTTGGGGAACCTTGGTTCCAGGACCAAAAATGTTTAGAAAATACTTCACACTGGATTTGATTCCCCAGACTTACTTGATCTGGAGCCCTGTTCCCCATGAACTGTATGAACCTTTCATTGTCACCATACAGTGTGGGTGGCAGTATTCTGGGGAATGGTGGTAAGGGTGGACTGAACTGATGGACCTCTCTTTAGACTATAGATGTAAATAGAATCTTAATTAACACTGAAGAAGAGATCATCATCATGTTACTAATTAACTCTTTTGTAATGTAAATAGAATCCTTGAATTGGGTCAGATTTTCTGTTTTTAAATAAAAGAGCTCATCACCCTAAAGCCTATTACTAGGACATATGTGCTATTTTGATGTGTTTTCTGTAGGAATAAAATTGAGAAGAATATTTTTGTTTGGGAATTAGGCTCTAATGTGCTCCGTAACGATTTGTGCAGCCAAATTTGGGGGAGATAATAGTCTATGAACCAAGGCTACTGAAGCAGTACTTAGGAGAATCACGTTTGGACATACCATATGTGCTCTCAACTTTCCTACTGCTACTTTATTATAATGGTTTGGTTATTTGGAACAAAGGGATATTTTCACTCTCATCAGTGAAACCTGTGAACTGTCTGTGGGAGGAGGTGAAAAAAATAAAAGGAATTCAATGAGCTTTCTAATTAGGCATTAACTCTTGGAGGTGCTCTCAAGAATTCCTTGGGTACCAACCCCAATTTATCTTGCCTGCTATTTCAGATGTGTCTTAAAATAGCATGATTTCCCACAGTCCTCTTAAAATTGTGGTGTTCTCCACCTAGTAAAATGTTTCTGCATTAGATGTCATTTAATTGCATTTTCATGTGTCTTTATTTTGAGCCTTAAATTCAATTTGGGAACACAGTTAACTAATACAAATCTTTCTGGGGATTTCATTTTGGTTTGGATTTGGATTTGGGGGAGGGAAATAGATTTTTTTTCTTTGATGTTTTTCAAAGGTGTTTCTAGATACTAATATAGAAATCAGAGAAACAAGAGGGCACAGCAGGCCCACGCACCTGAGGCTGAATATATGTCAAATACTGAGAAAAAGAAAGGTTTGGGCACATGGAGTTGGGGGGAAAGTCTCACCCTCAGCACAGCTGCTTCACTGTGATAAGAAAGCAGAGCTCAATTTATGCTGATCTTGTATCTAACCAAAGTTTACCCTGCAAACTACTGGGGGAATAAAGGAAGAACTTCCTGTAAAATACAGCTAATGTTGGCCTTTTAGAGGTTGCAAAATGAAAAGCTGTGGGCATGACGCATACTTGCAGGGGGGACTCCAACAGGATTTCCTGTGTTGGAAAGGAAGCTCGGTGGAAACCTTTAATTCATTCAGGAACGTGGAGACTAGATAATGGCTGTTAAGCGCTTGGTTTCGCAGTTACGGAAGCTAATCTAATATAATACAGTCAGCTCAGTACATCCCATTTCTCGTTTATAAGAAAATTATGCATGCTATATTCATTCTAAACAATCATGATATCTTGTATGGGAACTTTTTCCTTGAACATTTCATGTATTGTTTTTTGATAATTTTAAAATGTAGTTTTGCCAGATATAATGGACACTTTAGTGGGCTCTTTAGTCTCTGTTTTAATATGAGAAATTTCCTCAAATTAAATTGAAATCGTGCTGAGTTTTAAACTCGATGTGTTGCTAACACTTTTAAAAGATGTACATTACATGAATATTACAGAATTGAAGTAGACACCAAAAAACATCATTCAATCGGAATCATTTGAAATAGTAGTATATATCAAGACTCGAAGCAATAGTTACGAGCTGTATATTGATATTATTGTAGTTAATCTTTTTGGGATCTTCATATTTACCATTGTTAGATATCTTTTTTTTTTTTTTAAGAGGAAAAATATATAAGTAAGTTGGAATGCAGGTATACCTTTTGGCAAAAGGAATGCTAAGGAAGCCTCAGCCACTTGACTCTCTTCAGATTGGACTAGTTTAGTTGGAAGAGTCTTTCTATATGTATTTCATTGTTTTCCTCATTGACCATGTCAGTGGTTAAGTTTCACTGTTGTTTTTGCCAACTTATTTAGAACCAGCTGTGTGTAATGTATAATATGCTATACCTTAGAACTTCCTCAAGAATGAAGTTCGCTTTCTCAAAAACAGGACCAGGTTTGCTACATAATAGAAATATTACAAGTCATATTTTTATTGGTGTGTACACATGATTTTTATTAATCTCCTTATTCTATGTGTTCATAGGTGTCTAAATAAGTAACTATGAAGTGTCTCCTTATATAATAAATATAAGCTAGCTTTGTTCCAGTATATTAGACTTTAGAAAGAACTCATTAATAAATGTGAAGCAGTGAACTCAGTGCCAAGGGGAAGTCAGTGTTAAAGGACTTTCTAGAATCTCGATAGAGTTCTTAACAGGGCAGGTTTATTTTATTTTGAGTATTAGGAAACAGGTTGGGAAAAAAAGATACGTAACAAATCACGGTCTAAAGTGATTTACCATAGGATTCTTGGTTACCTGCAATGGACCATTCTCGTTCTTGTTTGGTAAATAATGCTGATGGGAACAACTCTTGTCTGTAGTTATGAACTAAGCAACGCTTCACATCTCCATTTGCCTTTTAAAAATAAAATAAAATAAATTACAGGGCTTCCCTGGTGGTGCAGTGTTAAGAATCTGCCTGCCAGTGCAGGGGACATGGGTTTGATCCCTGGCCTGGGAAGATCCCACATGCCGCGGAGCAGCTAAGCCCGTGCGCCACAACTACTGAGCCTGCGCTCTCGAGCCCGTGAGCCACAACTACTGAGCCTGTGTGCCACAACTACTGAAGCCCACATGCCTAGAGCCCATGCTCTGCAACAAGAGAGGCCATGACAATGAGAAGCCCGCGCACCGCAATGAAGAGCAGCCCCCACTCGCCCCAACTAGAGAAAGCCCGCGTGCAGCAGTGAAGACCCAACACAGCCAAAAATAAAAACAAATAAATAAATAAATTACAAAGAATAAGTTGTTATTTAGAATTTTGCACCATCAAGCTTAATAAGAAATTGTGCATAGTAAAAGGACAGTTAAAGGTAACAGGAGTGAGTGGGGAAGGGATAAAACAGATCTGTTTGATGGTGTTTATAGATTGTGAGCTCTCAACCAGATTCATGCATCCTTTTTTGTTGTTGTTAAAGACAGTCCAGGCCTGCTGTTTTGGGCTATTGCTATGAGGCTATTGTTCAATCACTTACTTGCCAAGCAGTTTTAGAACACTCACTACGTGCCAGATACTATCCTAGGTGCTAAGAATTCCCAGATGAACACAACGAAAGCTTGTCCTGGAGAAATCTCACAGTTGTTCTTCAGAAGCACTATTCCTAACGTGGTTTGTTCTTTCTTCTCCACACTAAGTGATGAGGAACCCTGGGGCAAATAATTCCAGTATTATTATCTTTTTTCTTCCAGTAGTGGGAATTATTTCTTTTCTTAAAGAAAAAATGAGCTATTCATAATCTGGGCCCATGTTTAGCTATGTGAATTTATCTTCCCCAGATCTCCACAGTGTCCACTCTTCTTGTTGAGTTACCTGGTCTGCTCTCATCGCAGCACGTGCGGCGCTCACCCTGTCTTTCTGTTTATACGACTCCTTGCCCCTCTTCCCCTCTGTCTATATTGTACATGTGCTTTAAGGCTGAACCAGATCTTCCTTTGTTCATGCATAAGGCTGTTTCTTTCTGGTCGTTGCTGCCCACACTGAGCTTCCATAATCCTGGACTGTCCATAGTTGGCATCTCACAGTTTAGCACTTAATCACATGTTGGTTTGCACAGTGGGGTTTTAGTCACACATCCCCAACTTGATTGTCTGGGTTTTGCTGGGAGCTATTCCTAACCACACCTTGGATTCCCAGCTACTTTAGGAGAAAGCTGGACTCAAGTTTCTGAGGGGTGGCAAGAGAAAGCCTGAGATTAAAAATTAACTGGATTATCCTCAAGGAATGTAACCCATAGGAGGAATAACCAACTCTAAATTAGAATTTTAAATTAGAATAATTTAAACCCTGGAACTTGCCTGAATTTATTTTAACAGCATTCTTATGCAATAAGTTACCTAACATTGTTCACTAGATTTAGCTCGCCAAGCTGCCTTGTTTGACCTTCATGGTATTTGAAAAACTCAGGAAATCTTACAAAAATTCAGATTTCTACTTTGTCTGAAATAACCTCTCCCACCCTAGTGAACTCTAGGGGAAACTAACTAGCTCGTTTTCATAGTCATGGCAAAGGCAGATGACAACAGCAGCAGCAGGCACGTATTATTGGGTGTTTACTCTGGGCCATGCACAGTTCCAAGGACAGTACGAACTCACGGTGCCTCTAGTAAGTAGGTGCTATTATTATCTCGATTTTACAGATGAGGAAACTGAGGCACAGAGGTTAAGCAACCAGTTCCACAGTCCCACAGCCTGCAGACGGTGGCTGGGAGACCCAAACCTATGCAGGCAGATTACAGATGTATGCTTTACTGCCTCTTCAGAGGGACTGAAGGCACCTGCTCAAAGGTCTACCCTAAAATGATTGCCTTGGTTTGGTTATAAAGGAACAAAGTTGGTTATAATGTGTGAAAGTGGAACAGCAGTTTATTTTTCTGTTTCCTTAGATTTCATTTAACTTAATCCTAAACTTTGAAACAAAATGACAGCTTCATGAAGAGACCTGCACAGATCTGATTGCTTAAAATTAGCTTGCATGTTTATTATTGTTTTTATTAATGCTTACTCTATTTGTCACATTTGCTTGATTCCAGGGTTTATGGCAATCTCATCCTTCCTAAACCAAACTGATCTTTCTCTAGATTCTGTCCATACCTCTCATTTGGTCACTCCATCACACACTGTATTATTTTAGTCTCAACATCCCAATTAGATTATAAACATTTTAAGGATAGCATAGTCCTTTATTTCTTTTTTTTTTAATTAATTAATGTATTTATTTTTGGCTGCATTGGGTCTTTGTTGCTGTGCGCAGGCTTTCTCTACTTGTGGCGAGCAGGGGCTACTCTTCCTTGCAGTGCGTGGGCTTCTCATTGCGGTGGCCTCTCTTGTTGCGGAGCACGGGCTCTAGGCACGCGGGCTTCAGTAGTTATGGCTCGCGGGCTCCAGAGCACAGGCTCAGTAGTTGTGGCGCACGGGCTTAGCTGCTCCACAGCATGTGGGATCTTCCCAGACCAGGGCTCGAACCTGTGTCCCCTGCAGTGGCAGGCAGACTCCCAACCACCGCACCACCAGGGAAGCCCCGTCCTTTATTTTTCATATACATATAGTGTATGTGTGTAACACAACATTTAGGACAGTACTTTTTACAGAGTGGGTTTTTAATAAGTATTGTGTATATGAGAGGGTATTAAGATGAAAGTATATGTATATAAAGAGTGTGTGTATGTGTGTAAACTTTTTATTCTAGAATTTTGTAAGTATGCTTAGAAGTTGAGAAAATAGTGATAAATCCCCATGCACCCATATCCAGCTTCAACAAATCTTAATGATTTTTAAATTGTGAAATATACATAATAAATATTCTATTATTATATATATATGTATAAGAAATAACAAGGAAAAATTGAACCCCATGTTGTAATCACGTGGCTTAAGAAATAAATGTTATTGCCCTTAAAGCCCCTGGAATGCATTTTTTTTCCCTCCCACCAAAGATAACTCCTGTACTGAATTTTATGTTCATCATTTGAGGCTGAAATTGCCACGGTTATTTGTGGATCAGCACCTGTGCTCCCTTCTCTTTTAGTAATACAGCTTCCCATGTTTTAGCTGGACATACGCCTTCTAAAGACTATTTCCCATGTTCTCTTTCAGTTATTTACGTGTCATGTAACTAAGTTCTGACCATTGTGATGTGAACAGAAATGATATGTGCGACTTCTGTGTTGCGTTCCTGGAAGGACTGTGCTCTTTTCTTCCTTCCCTTTTTATTGGTTGGCTGAAGTAGCGTCTTAGAGACCATGAGACAGAATCTGGGTGTTGAGGATAGAAAGCAAAAAGATTGAAATAGGTTTTGTTCTTCCCAGCCCAGAGCAGGCTGTGCATGACACTTCCCTGTTCATTTGGCTTTGAATATGCCCTGGTGAGTTTCCCTTATACTATGCAGTTTTAAAAAGGATTTTATAAACTAGTCACATGTTCAAAATCCACAAGTAGTAAGGTATAGAGTGAAAAATTTCACTTCTGCCACCCTCCCCTCAAAGCAAATACCACCAGTTTCTTTTACATCCTTCCAGAGAAATTTATATAGTACTATGTATTTTAGATATAATTCAGTTATAAAAATTTGGAAATAGCTACAGTTCCTAAGCAAGAAGTATCTGAGGACCCCTGCTTTGGGCCATGGTTCTAGGTTTTACCTTAAGTGACAATTCTGATATTGCTAGTGTCTTACTAAAGGATTGCCAAAGAATTCTGAAGCATGCTATGTTCAATTAAAAAACAAAAGGTTATGACCATTTATCAGAGTCTAGGCATAGTAGCTGCATGTGTTCAGATTAAGCTGTCATTCTCTTCAAATTCCTTAAGAGTTGAGTTGACGATGAGCACTGAGCAAACAGGAGTTCCAGCGCAGTAGTGGGCGGTCCAAGCATCATGGAAAGCACTAGGTCTTTTTTTTTTTTTTTAATTGCCAAGTGCATGTACCAAAGCTCATGTGCTTTACATACTGGGGAGCCTAAAAGTTCTACTCAAAACCTCAAACCCCAGTCTAGCACAGGGAACTATATTCAATATCTTATAATAACCTATAATGGAAAAGAATATATATATATATATATATATATATATATAAACTGAATCACTTTGCTGTACACCTGAAACATGGTAAATCAACTGTACTCCAATTAAAAAAAAAAACCCTCAAATGCCAGCTTTGGTTTATACACGTCCCTAAACTAGCAAGCTTAAATAAATCTGCTTCCTAATTCCTAGAACAATGGCGTCAGTACATGGGAAAAGCGGGGAGGGGAAAAAGGGTGCTTATTTATATGTAAGCAGGCCCACAGACAGAAGCAAGAAATAACAGCAGACAGGATGACAACACAGGAAGGACATAAGACACAGCAGTCTGAGGCCATTTAATGGAGGGACAGACACTCCCACATACCTCTGTAAGCCCTTTTGCCGTGTTGGAGCTATACTCAGAGAAGCACAACACTTAGTGTTTATAGAGATGAGCCTGAGTCATCACATCAAGACGGTGTGTCCAGTGCACTGGGTTTTAAAAAGTTATTTTATTGAATCAGACCCGTAGAGGAATGGTAACTTGCAGCCTTGAAACCATAGAATAGACAACCAGAGGGCTAACAGATGCAACTATGTCAAGATTAATAACTCTCCACGCACATGCAAAACAAACCGTAAGACAACAACAGACTGGGGAAACTAGTTCTACTGTTTATATCAGGTAAACGGGGTTAATATTATAACCTAGAGAGGGGTCCAGAGTTTTTACTAGAAGAGGGGAGAGTTCATACAGCTTATAGGTTAAAAAAAGAAAAGAAAAAGTTTGTACAAGGCTGTAGAACTGTAGGTTACTTTTCAAAACATGTATTTTTATGATCTTTTTAATAATAAATGCATATGAGGATAAATGAAAATAGAAAAGGCACAGAACTTTGTACAAGGCATTCTAGAAAGATTGTTGTCAAAATGAGTATAAGACACTTCTGGTGTGTGTTGTCTTTGTGTGTACATGCAAAAAGGGTAAGAATATTTAGGTCCCCAGAAAACTTTGCCAAGGATATCTTATACCCTTGGGGCAATTTTTCTTAATAACCATGTAGGGGTCTGTGAAGGCATTCTCAGAAGTCCCTGAATTCTATGGAAATTTTAATTTAGATGCCTTAAAAATCTTCTTTGTGATCCTAAAAAGGCATATTTTGGATTATATGATGACGACCTCCTTTCAGATTCTTACCTCACATTTCTTTTTTTTTTTAAAACAGCTTTATTCAGGTATAATTTACATACCATAAAACTCACTTGCTGTAGGTGTATGTTTTAATGATTTTAGTAAATTTCTAGAGGTATGGAAACATCACCGCAGTCTAGGTTTACGACGTTTCCATTATCCCAAAAGTTATTTCCTCAGGTTTTTGTGCTGTGAATCCCTGTTCCCACCCCTATCCCAAGGCAACCAGTGATGTGCTTTCTGTCTCTGTAAATTTGCCTTTTGTAGGTATTCATATGATAAATGGTGTCAGACAATATTTTCTTCTTGTGTTTTGTGTCTGGTTTCCTTCACTTAGCATTATGTCTTTGAGGCTCATCACTTTGTAGCATGTGTCAGTAGTTGATCCCTTTTGCTTGCTGAGTAGTATTTCATTGTATGGAGTCCACAGGTGGCTTGTTCATTCACTCCGCTGATGGGCATTGGATGATTTCCATTCACGTTCGCTTTTATGTTTACAATCAAAGTGGTAACAAATAACCATCAGGAAGCTAAAAATCGCGATATAGGATTTCTCAGTTTGAGGCTTTTAGATTTTCCAGGACTCTGGTATTAAAAGGGTCCCTCCGTTATTCAAACTGGAGAAACACTGTTTAGACATATCAGATTTATGAGCAGTATCCTAGTGACAGGACTTCTCCCCTTTTAAAGTGTTAGACATAACAGTACTTATATCTCTCTATACGGTTTGCTTAACTGCATGGTGAACACTATATCACTGAAAAGAATCTCTGTGATCTCTGCCTCCTAAAGTTAGAACTACTGTTTGTTAGAGTAACCTATCAGTAACATTAGGTGGATGCCTAGAGGAATATTTATTCTGTATCAGAAATTGTTCAAGGGAAATTAGTTTATATCCTGCCCTTTGCCTCAGTAAATCTCATGGTCCTGGTCCTTATCCTCTGACCTTCCCTGAATGTCAAAAATCTCTTCTGACCTCTTCCCAACAGAAACTGATTTGGGATAACTTAAGAAAGGGGGCATTTATTGGAATTAATAATGGGAGACAGCATTGAAGCAGTGTTGAACAGCCAGTATCCAGGGTAGCTCTGGGGAGCAAAGTTAAAAGGATTCAAGGACAGTGTCTGGAGTGCTGACATTCTAATATTTCAACTCCAAAGGCCTTCAGTCCCTGTGTGACTATGCTAAAAATCAAATTCCTGGGAGGTTGGACTGCCTGTTTATCCCTGAAGGGGGGAGCATGGGGACAGGCCGCAAGAGACCCACCTTGAGGAAACATCAAGCTCCCACACTTACGTCTCTCCTTTTCTGGGAGCACCTTACCTTTAACATATCTTCTCTGTTTTGGAAAGGTCCTCTACTTAAGCTAGTTTGATTATCCAGCTACTTCCTGTCCTTTCCACTTTTTACAGCTTTATTGAGATTTATTCCAGATGCCAAAAGGGTCACACGGGTAAAGTGATTCAGTGGTTTTTAGTTTATTCACAGAGTTGTGCAACCATCAGCACAATCTCCGTTTAGAACATTTTTTTCACACCCAAAAAAGAAACTCCTAACCCATTAGAAGTCACCCCAGTTCCTGTTCTCCTCCCTGCCACACTCTACCTCCACCCCAGCCCCAGCCAATCATTAATCCTTCTTCTGTTTGTATGGATTAGTTTTATTCTGGACATTTCACGTAAATAGAATTATACAATGTGTGGCCTTTTGTGACTAGCTTCATTCACTCAGCGTCTGTTTTCAAGGTTCTTCCATGTAGCATGGGTCAGTCCTTTATTTCTTTTTGTGACTGAATAATATTCCATTGTATACCAGTTTTGTTTATCCATTCATCATCAGTTGATGGACATTTGGGATTGTTCTTTTTTCTTTATCTTTTCACTCTTATGAATGATACTGCTATAAATGTTGGTGAACAAGTTTTTGTATGGATACATATTTTCAGCTCTCTTAGGCATGTATCTAGGAGTGGAATCGCTGAGATTCCACAATGCTAACTCTATGTTTAGCATTTTGAGGAATTGCCAAATTGTTTTCCAAAGTGGCTGCTCCATTTTATGTTCCCAACAGCAATATACGAGGGTGCTAATTTTCTTCACATCCTCATCAACACTTGTTATTATCTGATTTTTTTACTTTAGCCATCCAAATGAGTATGAAGTGGTATCTTGTGGCTCTGATTTGCATCTCTCTGATGGCTAATGATGTTGAGCATCTTTTCATGTGCTTCATGGCCATTTGTATATCTTCTTTGGATAAACGTCTATCCAAATTCTTTGCCCATTTTAAAATGGAGCTATTCATCTTTACCGTTAAGTTGTAAGCGTTCTTTATATATTCTGGATATAAATCCCTTGTAAGATAATATACCTTGCAAATATTTTCTCCCTTTCTGTGGTCTGTCCTTTCATTTTCTTCTTGGTGTTCTATGAGACATAAAAGTTTTAAATTTTCATGAAGTTCAACTTACCTGTTTTTTTCTTTTGTCACTTGTGGTTCTGGTGCCATATCTGCATTGCCTAACACGGGGCCGTAGTATTTACTTGTATATTTTCCTCTAGGAGTTTTATGGGTTTAGCTTTTACATTTAGGCCTGTGATCCACTTTACGTTAATTTCTGCATAAAGTGCGAGGTAGAGGTTCATATTCATCCTTTTGCATGTGGATATCCAGTTGCCCAGCACCATTTGTGGAGAAGTCTATTTTTTACCCATTAACTTTTTTTTGTCACCCCTGTTGTCACCCCTGGTGAAAATCAATTAGCCATAAATGTATGGGTTTACCTCTGGACTCCCAGGTCTATTCCGTTGATGTATATGTATGTTTTTTTTTAATTAATTAATTTTTATTTTTGGCCATTTTGGGTCTTCGTTGCTGCACATGGGCTTTCTGTAGCTGTGCGGCAAGCGGGGGCTACTCTTCATTGTGGTGCACAGGCTTCTCATTGTGATGGCTTCTCCTGTTATGGAGCACCGGCCCTACGCGCACGGGCTTCAGTAGTTGTGGCACGTGGGCTCTAGAGCACAGCCTCAGTAGTTGTGGCACATGGGCTTAGTTGCTCTGCGGCATGTGGGATCTTCCCGGATCAGGGCTTGAACCCGTGTCCCCTGCATTGGCAGGCAGATTCTTAACCACTGCGCCACCAGGGTAGTCTTTATACGTATATTCTTATGCTAGTACCACAATGTCTTAATGACTGTAGTTTTGTGGTAAGTTTTGAAGCATGAATCCTCCAACTTTGTTCAAGTTTTTTCTTGTTGATATCCTGGGTTGCTTCCATTTTTATATGATGTTTAAGATTGTCAGTTTTTACCAAAAAAAATCAAACTAGCTCAGACTTTTAGGGGTTGCATTGAATCTATAGATCATTATGGAGACTCTTGCCTTCTTAACAGTATTATGTCTTTGGATCTATGAACATGAGATATTTTCCCACTATTTGGATCTCTTTAATAAGTCAACAGTGTTGTATATTTTCAGTGTACTGTTATACTTGTTTTGCTAAAGCTTTTCCTAAATTTTATTCTTTTTGTTTCATCATATTGTAAATGGGATTGTTAATTTTATTTTCAGATTGTTCGTTGTTAGTATATAGAAATAAAATTGATCCTAGTACATTGATCTTATATCCTGCCATATTGCTGAACTTATTCTACTTCTCTTCTTAACTACATAGCTTTACAATAACAATAATGCTAATCCAATAACATTCATTTATGCATTTATAATATCAAGAAAAATTAATTGAATAGCTGTGAAATTTATGAGGGTAGCCTTGTCCTCCAGGATCTGATCTTTCTCACTGCAGACATGGTCCTCCATTTGCAGCCAACTTTATTTCCTACCACATCACTCGCTCTATCCCCTCACCTTCGTCCTGCCTTTTTACTTTATGGTCCAACAGACATACTCTGTATTCTAAGAATACTCTGTATTCTTTTCAATTGTGTTTTTCCTTTTCCTGTAACAAATTCCCTCTGTATCCTTCTTTCAAATCTCAGATATTTTTGACTTGCCATGATTGCCCCAGGCAAATATAGACACTCCTTCTATGTTCCTACTGCCTTTTGCACTTGGCTTCAGTATAGAAATTTACTTTTTTAAAAAAAAGATTTATTTTTTATTAATTTTAGGCTGCATCGGGTCTTAGTTGCGGCAGGCAGAACCTTCGTTGAGGCATGCGGGATCCTTCGTTGCGCCACGCAGACTTCTCCCTAGTTGTGGCCTGCAGGTTTTCTCTTCTCTAATTGTGGCACGCAGGCTCCAGGGCGTGTGGGCTCTGTAGTTATGGTGCGCAAGTTCCAGAGCACATGGGCTCTGTAGTTTGCAGCATGCGGACTCTCTAGTTGAGGTACGTGAGCTCAGTAGTTATGGCCTGTGGGCTTAGTTGCCCCGCGGCATGTGGGATCTTAGTTCCCTGACCAGGGATCGAACCCACGTCCCCCACGTGTTGTAAGGCAGATTCTTTACCAGTGGACCACCAGGGAAGTCCCAGAAATTTACTTTTATATTGGAATCATCTGAGTGTCTCTGCACTCTTGGACATGACCTTTGCAAGGCATCTTTGGACCGATTTGTTCTTCCCATTACTATTTGCTTAGAATTGCTTATAAGAGTGTGTATGAGGGGCTTCCCTGGTGGCACAGTGGTTGAGAGTCCGCCTGCCGATGCAGGGGATACGAGTTCGTGCCCTGGTCCGGGAAGATTCCCACATGCTGTGGAGCGGCTGGGCCCGTGAGCCATGGCCGCTGGGCCTGCGCGTCCGGAGCCTGTGCTCTGCAACGGGAGAGGCCACAACAGTGAGAGGCCCGCATACTGCAAAAAAAAAAAAAAAAAAAAAAAAAAAAGAGTGTGTATGAGAGTTATCCAGAGAAACGAAACAAATAGGATGTAGTTCGTATATCTGTAGTACAAAATCTGTAGAGCAGGCCAACAGGCTGGAAACACGGGCAGAAACTGATGCTGCAGTGTTGAGGCAGAATTCCTCCTTCTCTCTGGGAGACCTTAGGTTTTGCACTTAAGGCCTTTCAAGTGATTGAGGCCCAGCTTTACTATGGAGGGTAATCTACTTAAAGACAACTGATTGTAGATGTTAACCACATCTACAAAAGACCTTCAGAGCAACACCTAGATTTGTGTTTGATTAAATTACTAGTTGTCATAAGCCTGTCCAAGTTAACACACAAAATTAATCATCAGAGTATAAATTTCTGTAGGAAAGGGTTTGTGTCTTCCATTCTATCTTTTATTTGCTCCAGGGAGTCAAATGCAATGCTAATAATCAGTAGGTGTTTTATAAATGCCGGATTAGATGGTTGAATGACATGAACAGTGTTAAGTCCCAAATCCAATTTGAAGAATGGCGAGTTGTCATTTTGTAAGATTATTGCTGCTTAGCAGGTGTTTTGTATTGTAAGATATTAACAGGAAGTTGTTCTCCTCAATCTTTGGCAGCCTAATTATTTTAACTAAGTATGTCTGTGCCTTCTGTTTTGGGTTTTTTGCTACTTCAACATTGCTGATACACTAAACTACTGTTTTATTTTCTTTACTTGACTATCCTTCTGAGTCTGCTTGACTGTTAAATAAGTTCCTCATTCAAGAGTAACACAGTGCAGCACAATTCCTTTCCCACCCTCCTCTGCTCCATGTTTGACTTGCAGGCCCTGAGATGCTGCTGCCCGTATTCCTCTCTCTGTAGGTACAATAATACTGGGTATTTTGAAACACACTGAAGTCATGGTACATTGTTGTTAAGAAAAAAAAATACATAGAACCTGACAGCAATGTTTTAGTAATAGCTGTAAGACATGGAAACAAAGCAGAATTCAGAGGTTAAAACATAATGAAAGCAGATATAGGGTACAGAGGTTGTGGGTTATAGATACCATAATAATATTTTCTCTTGACCTTTTATAGTCTCTCTGCAAGTGACAGTAAAATTAAATAGTTTTTTGCTTTTAAGAGACAGTGCTTATACTAAGTTCCTGTAGGTCAGCCTTTTGGCAAGTGGGAGCAGTAAAGAGGTCAGCCCATCCTGGTCTTACAGGGCCTCCTCCACGTTCGAAGAGGTCTTCCATTTGTCCTGACAGCTACAGAGTAAACATGCGGAACTGTTTGGAGAAGAGAGGAGAAAGGAATAGCAGAAACAATATACTTGACAATAAATGTGAAATATAAGGGGGAAAAAAGCTTAATAACTTTATCTAGGATACTAAAACCCTGCTGGATGCCTTTGCACAAGTGCCTTTAGCATCCTTAAGGTGACCCCCAGAACACTTGGGCCTCTAGATTCCTTCATGTTTCTACTGATGTGCCCGCCACATCTAAGACAACCTTGGTTCTATCTCTGGAATGCGTGCCATTACTGGGGGGCCTCTGCGCCCATCCATGTAGTGGTGGTGTTTTGTCTAGGCGGCTGTGCCCTCAGCTGATCTTCCTGAAAAGACTCCACTCGATTTGGCTGCTACCAGCTCTACAGCTGCTAAATTAAGATAAACTCTTACATTCCTGACCCAAAATTACTACATCCCCTTGCTAAGCCTCTGCTTGAAGAGGCACCACGATGCTTATTCCGTAGTCTCCAGTTGTCGTCAAACTCTCAGTGAACTCCGGACAGCCATCTCAGACTTTAAAATATTTAAGCATCGACTCGGTTGCTTTACATTGCTAAGAGGTGCTAAATGTTTTAAATAAAGCCTGCCTAAACAGCATTGTCTCATTCCGGTTTTCTCTCACAGAGGAAGTGTCTTTCAATAACCCAAAACTACTGGCTTCTAATTTTAGGGATAACTAAGGTAGGATCAGGACGGAAAATAAGCTCTTCTCTATGGATTTTTCCTGAGTCATTTTACTCTAGAGGCCTATAATTAGCTCTGTTTTCACCACCTGTAATACATGTTTAGCTTTACAGTGATGTTGGGGAAACAGTGGGTGATCTACAGGGTTAGAATTTAGGGAGCCTACTTCATCCTACTTTTGTTTTTTGGTTTTTTTTTAATTAATTTTTATTGGAGTGTATTTGCTTTACAATGTTGTGTTAGCTTCTACTGCACAGCAAAATGAATCAGCCGTACATATACATCTGTCCCCGCCCTTTTGGGTTTCCCTCCCATTTAGGACACCACAGTGCATTAAGTACAGTTCCCTGTGCTATACAGTATGTTCCCATCAGTTGTCTCTTTTGTACATAGTATCAATAGTGTATGTGTGTCATTCCCAGTCCTACTTTCGGAAGCTGATATGAGTGACACTGCTGGGGTTGGGAGGAGAAGAGGGATATTATCTATCCTTCCATTTCCATTTCCTTTTATTTTTAATGATATGACTAACTCAGTGACACTCATTGATCACCCACAGTTTGTCAGGCACTCTTATGTGTGCTTTACTTGTATGAACTCATCCAGTCCTTACAGTACAATAACCCTGTGGGGTAGGACTGTCATGCCCCTCTTTCAGTGTTGAGGAAACAGGAAGGGTAAATAAATTGTCCAAGGTCATGGAGCAAGTAAAAGTCAGCCCTGGGCAGAGCCCATCCTCTTTCTGGCTTTCTTGTCTGCAAGGAGAGATGGCAAAACAAAAACAAAAACAGAATGAAACAAAAAACCAGCAGGAGGAATATAAACTTTACCCCTCCCATCTGAAAGCACTCTAGGTCTGGCATGGTAGGAATTTTTTTCCAGTATTTTAGATGCTATGACAAGGGTTCATTAGCTGCATACTAGCTCTAAAGAAAGAGGAGGTCATATAAATATAAGGTGGTCTTAAATGAGCTCCAGCCAGAGGTATTACATTCACTGTGACTGTCGCTGGAGTTATTGTTGTTTTTGTAACAGTATTTTAAATACTGAGGAAGAGAATCAACTGCCTTCTTTTTTCAGTCTTCAGTATGAAATTTTACCAAATGGGGAGAGGGCTGTTACAAAGCTCACATTCAGCTTATAAGACCCTCCTCCACTGGCCTTTCTCTTCCCTCGTTACTCAGTTGTATAGACAGTCTTGCTTTCCCTTCCTCTATGTGTTTCTCTTTCTACCTGCAATGCCATTCTTTCTACCCCTCACTGCATTTTACTGGCAAATCCTACTCCATTGTTTAAAGACCCAATTGAAGGCTCACATCCTCTATAAAACTTTTTCTTAGATTAACTCTATCCTTCTCCCCACAAACTGATCACATCACCTCCTCCTATGTGACAGCAACTTACATGCTCTTAGCACCTGTAATACTTCATTGCAGTGCTTGTCTGTGGACTGAAATGTGTTACTGCTCCTCCATGAAACAAGCTTTTGTTACTTTTTTTAGCTTTTTTGTTTGTTTTTTTTTTTTTTTTTTTTAACAGAAGTATCAGTCTGTGAAGGATTCAAATTTTTACAAAACTGGTCCTTCACCATGATAGTTTGAGAAGTAGTAGTTGTCATTTTTTTCTTACCTGTCCCCTGTGCTAGAAGGTTCATCTTTGTATGACAGTATTTTGTGTCAATAATGTGTTTGACATGTAAAACAATGAAACTGCCACTCTCATAAAATGTTTTTTCATACCAGACACTTGTCCTTTTTAAAAGACTGAATTAGGAGGAGATATGGGGATATATGTATATGTATAGCTGATTCACTTTGTTATAAAGCAGAAACTAACACACCGTTGTAAAGCAATTATACTCCAATAAAGATGTTAAATAAAATAAAAAAGACTGAATTATACTGTTTTATGCCCCAATGATTGTACTTATAATATCACATTGTAATTATCTATTTATGGTTCTATCTTTTCCACCAAATCCTCAAAGATAATTAACACCAGGTCTTAATCGCTTCTGCATCCCAAATGCCGACCATAGTACTTAGCATAGGGTAAATGTTCGATAAGCATTGTTGATTGAATGAACAAATGAATTTATTTATTTCTGTTTTCAGTGACCTCACTTGATTCATAAATTCACAGGCTCTGCAGATTCCTGATGATTTAACCCTGTATCTTAAGAAAATGTCTAAAACAGCTTCAGAAGAATTAATTTCTAATTTTTAACCACATATAAAATCTGCTTCTATAATATTGCTAAAAATCAAAATTACTGGCCTAAATTTAAGTAGCACTTTTTTTTCTTCACGTGAACAAAATGAGCTTTACATTCTTTTATCTGTTACTTGTGCTAATAAAAGGCGTCTGTATTACATTGCCACTGAGTCACATGATTGTAATCTTGCTGTGCAGATCTCCACCTTTGAAGATGTGAATTTTTGTCCTTGTCCCTGAGTTGCAAAGTAAAATCTTACAGGTTTCTGTCTAGAAACCATTCCCTATGATCCATTTATGAGTGTGTGTGTGTGTGTGTTCTAGAAGTGTTCCCTTCTCTGCAGATTTACCTAATTAGGGTTTTGGAAACCCCCTGAAGGATCTGTTGTATAATTTACACTGGAAGTCTAGATTTCAACAAGGCAGCTAACCCTGCTTGAAGAATGCTGAGATTGTTTTTGGATGTTGTATTTTAGCTTTCTCCAGTTATCGGGATACTTAGTGCAATACTTAGGTTTTGTTTTAGTTTACTCAGCATTTCAAGTTCTTTTTCCTCTTATATATTTGTAAGAAGCAGCCATCATGAAATCATTTAGGTATTGGAAATGTGAATAATATGTGTGTAATCAAATAAAAGTATATTTACGTTATCTTTAGTCAAAGGGGGAAATAGAAAATTGCATCCACTTTAAAATTAATCTTGAGATATTCCAAGCCAAGAGCTTGTTAAGTAAATAGCATGAGAAGAATCAGCAGGTTGGATATTTTTATTGGCAGTGTTCAGTTTCTTCCAGTGCAGATCAGTAGTTCTGAAAAAGAGGAGGTAGCCAGGGTGGACTGCCATATGGTTAATTTATTTTCAGGGAACCAAGAAACATAAAAGTATAAATGGTATTCCTAATGGACTGCCTAATATTATAAACCAAATCAAAGACATTTCCAGAGGAACCAGAAGAATGGGGGTGTTCTGTTTGTATGGAATATTGTACAATCAAAAAAAATTATGAGCAGATTGCATTCATGAAGAAATAAACTATGTGTGAAGGAAAACCAGCAAATAAAGGGGAGATGAGAGAGAATAAAAGCAGCCATCCACATTTTGAAGATTTTTAGCCAGGGACACTGAGTGATCATAGCAACCATCTCCAAGGAGACCTGTGGAAATGAGAAAACGCTGAGGTCACACAGGCGCGCAGAGAAATTCCATATTGATGAACAACTTCTAGATGTATCTTTCTCTCTTCACCTTCCATGCCTCCAGCTTTTTAAACAGCATTTATCAGAAGGATAAAGGAAAACCAAATGTGATTTGCCCAGCAGAGAAAAAGTAACTCTCAGAACAGAAAGTCTGCTCAAAACATTGTGAGCAGCTTTTCACTAAGCTTCAAAAGCTATTCAGAAACTTGGATATTAATGAAGTGAGAAGTCCCAAGGATTAAATGCAAGCCTTGGTTGTAGGTGGTCGTGATGGTTATTGTTTCATTGAAAAAGATGCAAGTTTCAATTCTAGGGCTGGAATCAAAGCTCCCAGAAAGGGGTCTCTTGTAAGTCCTTCATTACTAATCAGGCAGCTCCCTGCCTGTGCAGGGACTCCTCCCTTCCATCCCACTGGTCCTGCCAGGGCATTGTTTAGGTGGATGGCGAGAAACGCTGTGCTGTTCACCAAGAGCAGTGGTTTCCTTAGTTCACTCAGTCAGTAAACATTTACTGCTTGTCTGCAGCAGCCCAGCTGGCTCTATATCAGACACTGGGAAACCAAATGTCACCTGTGGTCTCAAGATGCTAGAAGTTTAAAGGGGAAATGGGCAAAATAAAATAAAAATGAAAACAGTAATTACATGTCACAGGAAATGTGTGCTGAGTGTTATTAGCAGAGAGGGACTAGAGGAAGATGACAGGGAGACATTTGAGTCAGGAAGAAATTCCAAGAGGAAGTTTTGGCTGTGTTGAAAGCCAAGAAGGAAGGTAAGGTACCCAGGATGATGTAAAGGTCATGGGATATAAGATAGGTCTGGGAATTGCGTGCCAGTCTGCAGACTTGATGAGAAGTAAGTATGCTCTCCTTTCGCCCCCTTCTCATTTATTTCTACTTGGTTAATTCTGCAGAAATAGCATTAGGGGTTGGAGAGGGGATACCCTCCCTTGATCAAAACCAGGAGGTCAGGCCACTGGGAGCTGCTGTCTCTTACTACTGGGGAGCATTTGGGATTTCTGCTCTGTCTGGGTCTCACCTTGCTCGGCAAGGTCAGGTCATTTTCTGGCCTCACTTATAGGGATTTAGTCAGATTACAAGCTTTATACCTAAGCCATGGAGTAGTTAAGTAGATTAAATGAACAAATATATGTAAAACTCTTCGGATAAATACTGCCTGATCCACAGTAAGCACTAGATAAAGGGTTGTTATTGTTATGAGTCATTATTATTATTAATCTGCGGTTCTCCCAGGCCACTGGAACCCTTGGAGTGGGCTCTAGATCTGTAGCCTGAACAGAGCTGGAGCAGATCTCCCAGAAGGACCTAGAGCTCTCCACAAGGGTATGGTTCCTCCAAGGGGAAGGAAGCCCTGGTCCTTGGCTGTAACCAGATGGAAAACGTGGGAGTTCACTGAAAGGTTCATCTTTATCGTGTGTGTGCTGTGAGCCAACAGCCCTGTAGAATTTGGTCCTTTTTGAAGGGAGCGGTGTTGATAGTAATTTTTACATGGGTTTCACAGCAGTGGAAGCCCTGGGTTTACTGCTGTAAAATGAGACATTATTTAGGATGTGAAAGCAGATTTTGCTTTTGTGTTTTGGTTTGGTTTGGTTTTAAAAGGATGTATTACAGCTGATAGTACCAGAACGGTGAGTTACTATTTGAATATCATCCACTCCAGAATCTGCTCGGGCCCAAAGTGGAAAACAGTTTCCAATATGCCCGCTTTGTGGAATTCTTGTACATACCAAGTTCCCAAGCTAGTTGTGGAGAATGAGCCAGATGATGTATCTGAGTTGTTTAGAACAGAGAAAGCCCTCAATCAACAGCAGGTGCTATTTTTCTTCTTCACATCTGGCTGATCTCCTGAGCTGGTGGCTAGGGCAGATGCAAGATTATATCGTGCCATCCTCACTGGAGGTTTGGTGGTTACAAGGTTTCCCTAGCACATCTCTTTAGTTTGACCAAACACAGAAATAACTAGAGGATTCCAGATTTGTCCACGGTTTAAAATTGAGTGTGGAGGAAATTGGTCGTAGAAGAACTGCCTAAAGAATTCACATTGCTTGCAGCCACCAAGATGGACATCTTTTATGGGGAAATTATGTTGTGACTGTATGATAATAATAATTTTCTGCTGGACAAAGTGCTAAATTTTTGCTTTAGTCGTCAGAACCACTCCCATTACAGGTTTTATAGGTAAGGATACTGAGACCCAACGAAGATCAGTAACTCACTCGAGGTCACTCAGCTAAGATTGACTAGAGCCTGGATTTTAGCCCAGAGGTGTCTGACTGCAGAGTGCACACACTAAATGTTTTATGCCCTATTGCTCTGCTAGTGCTATCTCGGCCATTCCTTCATCCTTTTATCCATGTATTTCTTAAATATTTATAGTGTATGCCAGGTACTCTTCTAGGCCTTGGTGATTTTGTGATGGACAAGAAGTCCAAGACTCCACAGTTATGGAGCTTACATTCTAGTGGGAGAGACTTAAACAAGAAAATGAATGTGCATGGTATGTATGTATATACACATGTATACCTTTGGGAGCGATGTGTGCTATGAAGGAAAATAAAATCCAGAGAAGAGGTGCAGTAGTCATTTTACATAGTCAGGGAAAACAAACTAAAAAGTTACCTAAAATAGTAACTTTTCCCCTCATTTTGGTTCAGCCATTACTTTGTATTTTAATTTATATTGCCTAACATTTAATATATACATGCTAACATGTTTGTAAGTTATGAAGCATAGCAGTGTAACACCTGTGACCCTACCGTCTAATCTAAGACGTAAGCATTACCAGTTCTGTTTCATCTCCCTGTGCTCTGTCCTAACCCGTCTACCTGCCTGTCTTTTGAAGTGACCACTTCTTAAATTTTTTGCTTATTTCTCTCTTGCCTTTAAAAAAACATAATACTTATCACTTACGGTTATATGCATTAGTGCCATATTGTTTGATTTTGCTTGTTCCTTTTGCCTTATAAAAATAGCATCATTGTCCCACACTGTTGCATGTAGCTGCAGTTGATTCATTTTAACAGCTGAGTTACGGTTGGTGGGTTAATGAGCAAAGCCAGTTGATTCATTGCCCTGTGGATGGATATTTGGGTTGTTTCCAGCCTTCTTCTCTTAGAACAGTCCTGCTAAACATTCTTGTGTGCGCCTCTTAATGCACATGTATGGGAGTTTCTCCATGACATTCCTGGGACTGGAATCGCTGGGTCAACGTTCAACTTCACATGATAAAATCAAATTGTTTTCCAAAGGGGTGGTGCCAATTTACCTTCCCACCCAGGAGTGATTAAGAGTTGATCCACTTGGGGTCTTCCCTGGTGGCGCAGTGGTTGGGAGTCCGCCTGCCGGTGCGGGGGACGCGGGTTCGTGCCCCGGTCCGGGAAGATCCCACATGCCGCGGAGCGGCTGGGCCCGTGAGCCATGGCCGCTGAGCCTGCGCGTCCGGAGCCTGTGCTCCGCAACGGGAGAGGCCACAACAGTGAGAGGCCCGCGTACCACCAAAAAAAAAAAAAAAAAAAGAGTTGATCCACTTGGCTTTATGAGACATCTTAATTTTTTGGCAGTCTGTTGGGTATAGGATAATGTTCCATTGTGGTCTTCATTGGTATTTCCTTGGTAAGTAATGAGATTGAGCCTCTGAGAGGGTAATTTTTGAGCAGAAACCTGAAGGAAGTGAAGGAACAAGCAATGCAAAACTGTGATGGAACGTTCCAAGACAACGTTTCAGAGGCAGAGACTTTCTTGAAGTGTCCGAGGAGCAGCAAGAGAGAGGTTTTGATGAGAGAGAAGGGAGCCAGCAGAGATGAGGTCTGGAAGGAAGGCAGGGGCATGACTCCCAGGGCCTGGAAACACACAGGTAAGCACAGTACTTCAGACTTTATCCTAAGCGTTACGGGAAGACATGGGAGGGGACAAACATGATTTGATTGATGCTTTTAAAAGATCCCCTTGGCTTCTGTGTGGATAGACACTAGGGGGTGATGAGAACAGAGGCATAGAGATGAGTTGGAGGCATGCAGAAGTTAAGAGATGGTCCTTTGACCAGGGTGTTGGTGGAGAAGATGGTGAGAAGTTGGATTTAGGACATATTTTGAAGTTAAGGCTGGGTGAGGCTTGTTGATGGCTGGATAGAGGTGTGAGGAAGAGAGTTATTGGATGATACCTTGATCTGAGAGTGAATAACAGAGAATGTAGGTCCATTAACTGGAATGGGAAAGACACTGTGGAGAGAAGCAGCACATGGGGTGTGCTGGGGTGAAAATACAAAGATTTTTCATATGGAGAATAAATATTTATTACATAGGTAGCTATCTACTTGATGTGTCATCTGTTGATGTCTCAGAAGTGTCTCCAATAAAACATGGGTGCTGTGTCATCCCACTCTTGGACCTCTCCCCTGTGTCATTGAGTGGTAGATTATCTATCTGGTTGGACAAGCCAGAAATGGGGAGTCACCTTTGCTACCTCCCTCTGGCTTTTCACCATTATCACTCCATCTCCACAGCCTGCCAGCTTTACCTCTGAAATGTCTCTGGAATCTGTGCCGTTCTCTCCATCTCTGCCACAGCCACCCCAGTCCTGGCTACCATCGGTTTTCACCTGGAGTGCTGCCGTAGCCTCCTCAGTGCATTGGTTCTGGTCCCCCTCCAATCCACCGTCCACTCTGCAACCAGCTTACTTTGAACCCCCAAGCTCAAAACCCTTCAAAGTTTTTTTTTTAAACGATTATTGCTCTTAGGATAAATCTATAATATGACCAAAGGGCGTGGATGAGCAGGGCCCTGCTCAGGCCCCTCTCTAGTCCCATCTCTAGCTGTCTCACTCCACCCCACGCCCCCAGCCCCATGGGTATTTTTTAGTTCCTTGAAGGCCCCTGTTCCTTTCCCTTTCTGGGCCTTTGCACAGACTGTTCCTGGAATAGTGCCTCTCACCCCCCGTAATGTCATCCTTCAGATTTTACCTCAAATGATACTTCTTTAAGGAAGCCATATGTAGTACCCCTCCACCCCAGTGCGGGCGCACGCGCGCGCGCACGCACACACACACACACACACACACACACACACACACCTGCTCTGCTACAACAAGCTTAGGTTTCCTTGTTTCATGTTCTTAAAGAATATAATTTCTTGCTTTGCCTTCATAGCAGCTATACAGTATATATTTATATATTTGCATAGCTATTAATATCTTTCTCTTTCCCTGGAAGGTGAACTCTACGAGGCCCATAAGACTCTGTCTTGTACTCCATTGTATCTTGAGGGTCTGGCCCAGTGCCTGGTGCATAGAAAGCATTTAATGAATATTTACTGAGTGAATCAGTGAAGGAAGGAGGAAGCCATGCTCAGTATCTGAATTGGCTTTTGTAGGCCTTTCTAAGAGAAAGACATTTTCAGCTATGATAGACTCTTTCTTACTTGCTTGGGAATATCCTAGTTCTGTTTTAGACTTCCTTAGCAGTCTCAGCTTTTCATTCACTGTGTACTGTACATGAAGTAAAGACTTGATTATTTCTAATCTAAGAAACTTGATTTCTTTTTTAAATTTATTTTTTTGAAGTATATTTGAATTTCACTGTTGTATTAATTACTGCTGTGCAGCAGAGTGACTCAGTTATACATATATATGCATTCTTTTTCATATTCTTTTCCATTATGGTTTATCACAGGATATTGAATATAGTTCCCTGTGCTATACAGTAGGCCCTTGTTGTTTATCCACTAAGAAATTTGATTTCTAATCTTATTTATTTTAATTTTTGAGAAATGAGGTGTGCTACTCTTTTTTAAAATATTTATTTGTTTATCTATTTATTTAGGCTGTGCCGGGTCTTAGTTGCGGCACACGGGATCTTCGTTGCAGCACGTGAGATCTTCTTTTTAGTTGTGGCATGCGGACTTCTTAGTTGCGGCATGTGGACTCAGTTGCGGCATGCATGCGAGATATAGTTCCCTGACCAGGGATTGAACTCGGGCCCCCCTGCATTGGGAGCATGAGGTCTTACCCACTGGACCACGAGGGAAGTCCCTAATCTAATTTAGAGTAAGGAATTTGTGGACGAATTTTAACTCAGCTGAGAATATTTTGTTCGTCATTCCTGAGCAAATGCCTGGGTGTAATGGAGGACAGTAGTAAACAGTATTTCAGTAACATTTACAGGTTACAAAGTATTTTTGCATTAAAGATATCTGGAAGTGAATGAAGTTTCTCTTTGTATAGCATGTTACTTCACCAGGAAAATCTTTCAGATACTTTCCATTATCTACACAAAGTCTTAATTCTTTATCCGGGTAAACTAGGCCTCCAGGATCCTATCCTAACCTACTTTTCCAGGATCAGCTATCACCACTTCTCAAGTTATCCATCACCTTCCAGCAACACCGGACTGTTAGCAGTTGCCCCAGGTTAGATCAGGTGCTACTCCTCTGTGCTCCTGTAATACTCTGGGCATGCGTTGCACGGTGGGCTCTGTTTGCTTGTCTCTCCAGTGGACTGCAAGCTCTCAGAGGGAAGAAATACCATCATTTCTTTTTTATACTCAGCCCCAGTAGTACAGAACTTGGTAGGGACTCAGTCAATGCTTGATGAATTTGCTTGTAGTCAACAGCCATAGGAGTAGATCTGTTTGATGACTAAAAGGGGGCATGCACCCTAAGACTAGCCACTTGATCAATACTTCACTGAAGACTTACTTGATCATCAAGAACTTCCTCTGTCTGTGTCTACTCCTCTCATTGACGTCATTGAGGTTAACCTTTGGCCTGGGCTGTGGGACTAAATAGACTTCAGTGAGTTGCTGTGTAGAAAGCTGATCAACTAGGGTAACCCACAGGGTAACTGGGTAATGGTAGAACATTTTATGGCATCTGCTCTAGGACATCTGTCTGCATTGCGCTTCCCACTACCCTTCTTGAAGACTCACCTACTTAAGTCTGAAATCATACACTGAGCAACCCATAAACTGAAATGCTAATTTTATCACTCAGAGGTAAACACTTAATATTTTCTAATACCCTGTCAGCCTTTCATCTGTGCCTATATGTATCGTTTTCCTAAAATGGGATCAAACTGTGCCATTTTTTGGTAACATACTTTTCTCTCTTTATATATAATATAGATAACTAGGTAGGTAGATAGAGATATATTTATAGGTATAGCTCTTATTCGTGTTACTATTATTCTTACATGCTTACAACATCATTTTATAAACGCTTCTAAATATTTTGTTCATACTTTTGTATTTTATCAATAATTTTGTACTTTTTTATGTAAGGGATGATTAGGGTAAGAAAATAGTTCTCTCTTAATATTTTTATCCAGTCATAGCAAAGAAATTTCACATGATTTTATATGAAGGAAAGAAAATTTGAGATTATAGCTTCTTGGGTACATAATTAAGATGGTATTTAATAGCTAGCCTCATTCTGTCTCTCTAATCAAAATTATCTACCTCCGAATACTGATTTTTAAAATTCCGTCATTGCACAATATAATCAAGATAATTTCCTCCCTTGTTAGACTAAGTAAGACTTTGATAATAGTCTCCTTTGAGTTTCTTAGTTTTATACAAGAAGTATACGAGATGGCTGTCAAAATTTTGTTCCTGTCAGGAGGAAGTCACTTAAGAAAAGTCTACAGTCTATATACCATTGACTCTTTTTAAAAAAAATTTATTTTATTTATGTATTTTTGGTTGCATTGGGTCCTCGTTGCTGCACGCGGGCTTTCTCTACGGGGTCTACTCTTCTTTGAGGTGCGCGGGCTTCTCGTTGTGGTGGCTTCTCTTGTTGCGGAGCACGGGCTCTAGGCGTGCAGGCTTCAGTCGATGTAGCACATGGGCTCAGCAGTCGTGGCTCCCGGGCTCTAGAGTGCAGGCTCAGTAGTTGTGGCGCACGGGCTTAGTTGCTCCGCGGCATGTGAGATCTTCCCAGACCAGGGCTCGAACCCGTGTCCCCTGCATTGGCAGGCGAATTCTCAACCACTGCACCACCAGAGAAGCCCCTTTACCACTGACTCTTAAGGCACTGAACTAATTGTTAACTTGAACACTCAAACATTTATACAATGTTGATATGTTGCAAAAAAAAAAAGTGTGAGCTCTATAAAAGTATGAGCTCCTTTGTCCTGAGATTTTCATTGCCATGTTAATGTTACCTGAGGATCTTCAGTTTATTAGATTGTTCCGATTCAGCCTTGGAGAAAGTGGGTACCATCTTTCTTTTGGTCTGTGTTATAGATGAGCTGGGCATCTATAAGGCACTGCCCACCCCAACCTTATGCTGCATTTGATCAAGAGTTAAGCAGATCACAAAGAGATTCTATATAACTTTTCATGATTATACTGTATTCCCTGATTGCATACTTCAGCAGATCCTCTAATTTAGGTGTGACATGAACAGTTTTTTTTGGAGAAGCAGTATCTGATTTATTGTATGATTTTCAAAAGGAATATTTGCCATCATTCTGATAATCACAGGACTGAGCAAATTCCTACCTTAAGGACCTTTACTTCTTAAATGACTAGGGGTTCCCTTGTCTTTATTCTTTTGGGTGGTGCCACCTCTTATTGAGGATCCAGGAGGGAGCAGTTTGGTGAAATCCCAGAGGGATCGTCCTCTTGAGGGTCATTTGGTTGCCTTGTGGTTTGGTCCTTGAGGACCAGCTTATAAAATGTACAAATGTCTTTAAGAGACCTCTCACGTTTAGCCACTGCCTTTCCAGTATAGTACAGGGATGATAAACATTTGCTTAAGGAATGAATTATTTTAAAACTTTTGTTTAAAAAAATGAGTTAAGAACCCAAGCCAAGCCATGCCATGTGGTTGAAGGCTATTTATAGCTCTTAAGTAGTATCATTTTGACATGGTACAGGAGGGGTGACTGTCACCGTGCTTGATGTTATCCTGTGTGTCCATAATGCTTACAAGAACAGATGATTTAAAGTAGGTGTAATTTTTTGCCTGGATCTTGATTAGCAGCAGAAGCCCTTATAGGATAAGTGGCCCACCTTCTCTAGCCTAGAATCAAAGACAGACTGCTTTAGATGCATATCATACCAGCATTCATATTCAAGGTGAATCTGTTGTTGACATCATTCTTTCTTTATTATGAACTATTAGCTTCCAGTATCAATGACTCAGTCTCTCACCAAGGCAGTTGAATGCTAGGCCTTTATGTTTTTATTTCATGGTCACTTGGAAAAGTAAGTGAGATGTATAACATCTTAATTTTGATGAGTTTTAAGTTAGATTAGAGGAAGAAAAATTGCGAATATTTGCGTACGTTAAAAAGCTTCATTATTAAAATTATGTCAATTAGGATATCCCTGCAGTGCGGAAATTAAAATGTATAAGTGACATCATTATGTCACTCTCAGCGTCCTAGAATTCAAATTTTCTAGGAGGTGTTACAGCAAAGAAAACCCGAGCAAAGTGCTAACATTTACTGAGCATTTATGTTACTGAATTTTCACAGTCACCAGCATGTTAGTATCCAAAGCAGAAAAATCCCAGCAAGGAAGAAAAGAGAATGGAGGAAAGTTAAGGGGGAAGGAAAGGAGTAAAAATAATTTTTGTATGAAGCACTGGATGCACTAGTAAGATGGCCCCTTGTGGCAAGTGAAAAATCAATTTGAACCGAAGAGGACCACAGCTTGGCCTGTTTCAAGGGGATTTCTCTTTCTCTCCTCTAAATCCAATTTTATTTCATGTTCTAAAAATTATTGGATAATGTATATTTACAGTCCTTTGTTATTGTACCAGTGGTTTAAGGACTATAATTCTCTCTTCTTCACACCATCAATTATGTAGACTTTTTTGATATTCAAAAATCCTTCTAATTTAATCTCTTAACAGCAAGCTAATGTGGATTTTTTTTTTTTTTTTTTTTTTTTTGGGCTGTGTTGGGTCTTCATTTCTGTGTGAGGGCTTTCTCTAGTTGCGGCGAGCGGGGGCCACTCACTGTCACGGCCTCTCTTGTTGCAAAGCACAGACTCCAGACGTGCAGGCTCAGTAGTTATGGCGCACGGGCTTAGTTGCTCCGCGGCATGTGGGATCTTCCCAGACCAGGGCTCGAACCCGTGTCACCTGCATTGGCAGGCAGATTCTCAACCACTGCGCCACCAGGGAAGCCTGGATTTTTTTTGATTAAAAAAATAATAGCTAAGAGTTGCTGAGGTGGTGCCGGGTGTTGGGCACTGTGCCATTCGATGTTGTTCAGCCTTCATACCGTCTTTGGGAGGGGGATGTGAATAGAGTTATCATCCCAGTTTTACACACGAGGAGAGTGAGGCTCAGAGAGAGGTTAAGTTCTTTGGTCAAGGTCACCCAGGTTGCAAGTGGTCCAGCTGGGATTTGGACCACTTTGTCTACCTCCTGAGACTGAGCTCTGCCTTCTTTGTGGGTAAGGCTTATGTCTCTTTTTATTTACAGAGTCTAACATCCTCACGGTTTTCATACGATTTAAATAAAGAGTTGTCAGTATTGAAATTATTCCATTTGTCATACTGCATATTAATGAGCCCAAACCTCTCATCTAAAACTTTGTGCTATTTCCCAAGCATCTCTACCTGGATATTTTTTCCAGTACCTCAAAATCCTCATCTCAACACCCTACTCTCCCTGCCCCAAATATATAGTAATGAGGGATCAATGATGAAATATATACATATTTCATTTTTATATCTGTTACTGTTTTCTTCAGAAATTCTTGAATGGATTCTGCTCTTAAAGCTCAGGGAACTTTGGATGGTCATCCATTCCTATTCTAGAGTTCTAGAACTTGGCATTTGTAAGCAGCTGCACACCCCTACTATACTGCAGGGTCCATGAGAGCAGACACTGTGTCTGGCAGGTTATCACTGTACCCTGATGCTGAGTGTGGTCCCTGGATGGCCCAGATTAGGTACTTGGTAAATATTTGTTGACAGACTGATTGTTACCCTTATACTGTTGCCAACCAGCAGGCGGCCAGCCAGTGTGTAGAGATAGCATCCTCGGGTTTTCGTGGGAAACTGTAGAGTCCCTCATGTCTGACCCCACTATATCCTAACTCAGCCAGAGTGACCCAGTCCTCTCAGCAGAATTTTCATTTATGCCCTTCACACTTCTCATTTGTTCTTTAGTTTACATTCTATCCTGAGTCCAGAATGAAAGCCCTTCTGCTCTCTCCATCCATTTCTACAGGTCTAAAACCTTACTGTCTAGCAAGACCTGTATAAAATATTATCTCCTCCATAGACTCAGACCCAGTGTTTTCAGACAAAGGTAATTGCTCTTAACTGTGTCTCCCAAACACTAGAACGTTGGGAACACCATAATCTGCCTTGTATTTCTTAGAGAACTGAGGGACCCTTGATCAGCTGGGTTTAACATGACTAATCAGTTTACTGATTTCCTTACTGTTTCTTCATTACTGGACTGCTCAGAGCCAGTGGGCATTTAATATTCTGGGATTCATTGTGAATCTTTCAGTGAGGAGTGTGCTGTATTTATAGTGGGCTTTTCCCCCTTTTGTCTCCCTTGATGTCTAACAGAACCGATGTTTTCAAGTGCCCACCTGTAAACATGCTGCTACAGGACAAATACCTGTGGTGGTGTTTAGGTTCTATTTTTCCTTTTTTTGGGTCAAATAGTGAATCATTGTCAAATTCCAAACTTCACCTTCTCCTGGATGACTGCACTATGAAAATTGCAGCATGTTCTTCCTAAAAGGCACTGTAGGGACTTCCCTGGTGGTTCAGGGGTTAAGAATCTGCCTGCCAGTTCAGGGGATGCAGGTTCGAGCCCTGGTCCGGGAAGCACATGCCGCAGAGCTACTAAGCCCATGTGCCACAACTACTGAGCCTGTGCTCTAGAGCCCGGGAGCCACAGCTACTGAAGCCTGTGTGCCTAGAACCCATGCTCCACAACAAGAGAAGCCACCGCAATGAGAAGCCCGTGCACCGCAATAAAGAGTAGCCCCTGCTTGCCGCGACTAGAGAAAGCCCGCGCACAAATGAAGACCCAACGCAGCCAAAAATAAATAAATTTATAAATACATAAATAATAAAAATGTGGACCTTTAAAAAAAGGGCACTCTAGGGTACACATTGCTGATAGGAGTGTAAAATGGTACAACCACTTTGGAAAATAGTTTAACAGTTTCTTATAAAGTTAAATGTATATCTGCCATATGATTCAGCAATTTCATTCCTATGCGTTTAACCACGAGAAAACATAGATCCTCAGAAAAGCTTGATCAAGAATATTCATAGCAGCCTTACTCATAATAGCCAAGAAATGGAAACAGTGAATATAGGGCACGGATGCAAATCCTGGTTCTACCGTTCCTTGTCTCTGGGACCTTTGGTGAATCGCCTAAATATCTGCTTCAGTTTCCTCATCTGTCAAATGTGACTGAAATTAGTAACTACCTTATAAAGTTGTAACAGAATCAAATGAGTTAGATTGTTTGTCAGTGCTCTTTAGGTTTTTGCTAAATGAAATTTAAAAATTAAACACTCTGACCTTCATGACAATACCCCTAATCATCTGATCCCTAGTTGCACATGAGAATCACTTGAGAAGGTTTCTAAAAATAAAAATACCTGGGCTCCATTCCCAGGGATTCTGCTATAATTGGTCTAGGCTGGGGTCTGGGCATTGTAGGGTTTCTTCCTTCTTCCCTTCCTCCCTGCACCTCGCCTCCTTAGGTGATTCTAATATATAGCTAAGTGAAAACCATAGCAATCCATTAGTTTTTTTAAAAAAACTATTATCTTGATGAGGAATGCTATATGTTATAATAATATTACCTATTTCCAACAATTACGGCACTGTGTAACGGGTGGACTTATTTGCTTCATTTCCAGTAGCATTGGAAGCCTTTCCAGAGAAAACTAAAAAGACCAATTTAATAACGAACTTCCATAAGAATTATTGATCACTTCATTATATTGCCATGGAGAAATAACAGAAAATCCTAACATTCAAGGGGGAGCCCTGAAATCCCCCCTCTTTTTACTTAAATCATTTTTTTTTCTTTCTCAGAATGAAATATTAAATATCCAAAGGGCTTGAGGGGAAAAATCACTCCTCAAAGTTGAGATAAGGCATAGGCACTTTAAAACACCCAAAATGCAAATTGTGAGGCCCTTGCCCTTTCTGTTCAGAGCTCTATAAATGTTAGGTGTCACTTTTCTCTCTTTGTAGTTGTGAATGCAGGCAGGGCTGGAAGGACAAGAGTCTCTGATTAATATGAGGAAATAGGTTACATCAACTTTTTAGTGTCTCCGAAGAAAGAAATCAAAGTACCTTACTTTTGTTGGGAGTGACTGAGCGAATTGTTTGGGATTGCATTAATGGAAAAGATGATTTATAGTCATTGAGATAAGAAGGAAAAAATTCAAGAAGTGTCAAGAGTATCGCCAGTGAAAAAGCCACATATGGCACTAGACGAATAGACAAGCATTTTCAGGTATTACTGCAATGCTGTTTTTACCTTTGAAGATGAATCTAGCCAGCTGAGTTTTTGCATAAATGTCTGATTTGTTCTCTTTATGAATGTTTGCTCTTTGTTTATACTTGCATGCTTCTTACTGATAATCAGTTGCTTATGGACTGGTTTATGATTCTCAATCCCCACTGCATTTATACAGCCAGTGTATTTCCACCCTCCCCCACCTTTTGTTTGTAAGTGACAAAGAACCCCCAGTCATGTAGAGGAAGCCTCTTGTAATTACTTCAGTGTGTTTCTTCATGAATGACGAGGTAATGTTGGTAGCTTTATTTTTGTAGTTTTCGACAGATGATTTACATTTGCACTGTGTCTGGGTAGACTCAAACATCCATCAGTAATGGGCAAGAGGTGATAGAGGACAGTAGAGTAATACACTCGAAATGAGCCTAGTGGTTCTCTGCTTTTCTTGTCTCATAACCACTCTGGGCCTCGGTTACTACATCTTTAAAATGGCTTTCTTTTTTTTTTTTCTTTTCTTTCTTTTCTTTCTTTATTTTATTTAATTTATTTTTGGCTGCCTTGGGTCTTCGTTGCTGAGCATGGGGTTTCTCTAGTTGTGGCGAGCGGGGGCTGCTCTTCGTTGTGGTGCATGGGCTTCTCATTGTGGTGGCTTCTCTTGTTGCAGAGCATGGGCTCTGGGCGCGCAGGCTCAGTAGTTGTGGCTCGCGGGCTCTAGAGTGCAGGCTCAGTAGTTGTGGTATACAGGCTTTGTTGCTCCGTGGCATGTGGGATCTCAAACCCGTGTCCCCTGCATTGGCAGGCAGATTCTTAACCACTGCGCCACCAGAGAAGCCCTGGCTTTCCTTTTGAGCAAAAGAAGGTCATAGCCAAAGTACCATTGATCAGTTGGTGAAACCAGTTGCTTTCATTTTTTTTTTCTCCTGCAATTAACTGTTGACTTCTGTTCGATTGCATTTCCATTCTGCAGTTAAAAGATAAAATTTTTTCTGTCTTCTCTCCTTCCTTTAAGAAATACTTATTGAATGGTCACTAATGCATATGGACGAAGTGCTGTGTTAATGCTGTGAACAAGACATGTCAATTGAGAGGCTTCTACTTGGCTCGCCAGAATTGTTCACTTATTTATTCAGCAGATATTATTGAGCCTTCAATAGACAAGACGTGATGCCAGGCACTGTGGGTCTTATCAAGATGATTAAGGCCAGAATGCTCTGAGTGTTCAGAAAAAATGAAGAGCATGCTATATTGGGGAGGGCTCAAGATCAAGGAATAGTTTACAGAGTAGAAGGCATTTAAATTGTGCCTTAAATAGGGTGGATGAGATTTTTAACAGGTGCACGTGGAGAGTACATTCTAGGAAGAAGGAATAGCATAAGCAAAGGAATGAGGGCTGGAAAACAGGGCCCTGATCAGGAGGTATAGCTTGACTGGGGGTTAGAGTATACATTGTATAGAACACACACACACACACACACACACACACACACACACACACACACACACACACACACACACACACACACACACACACACACACACACACAATGTAGGGTTAAGTCTGAAAATAAGATAAGGCCAGGCTATTGAATGCCTTGAATGTTGTCAGTTCAGAGACTTTGGGTAAATATCTACCGGTCCATGTGAAGGCACAGGGACATGTACTAGCAAATGTTAAGAAGTTCTGAGTTTGAAAAGAGTTGATGATGTCAGATCAGACACATACTCTATTCTAACCATATATAGTTGTGAGATTTGTCTTTAGCTCCTTTAAACATTTTCTAGATTTGTAAAAAGCCCATGCAAAGAATAAAGTAATGCAGATATGAATATTTTCATATTCATATCTTATATAAATTGAAATTTCAAGTTTTTGCTGATACATACGGTGGTCATACCAAGAAATATTTATCATGAATTCTTCTAATAAAAAATAAACAAATATATAAAATTTTTTTAATGAATCTTTTGCACTGTGTTCCAAAGTCCTTGAAATATACTCATGGGGACCCAATGCACTGAATGTTAGTAGTGTACTAGTCAGCAGAAGACCCAAGCAACTTGATTTTACCATTGGTATTTAAGATTTCACTTATACTGTGATTTCTTGGGTATGCAAGGGAAAAGAGCCTGCATTCCTGGGCCCTGTTCACTTCCCTTCGTCCTTTTGCATTTTTTCCTCCATTCTGACATGAGCCTGGTAGAAGTGGATAATCACCTAGCAGCCAACTATGTTTCTATGTTATTGCTAGGAAGAATCATGCTTGTAGACAATAGTTTTGCTTTTTTGGAGAGACCATATTTTGGAAGAGGGGTTCATTCATTGGCACCCAAAAAATGCAAGAGTAGAGGGATGATACAGGTACTACACGTACCTACATTATAAGTGTTAGAGAGGGGAAAGGGGTGGGGAGAAGGAAACCATTTTCCATTCAGCAAATTGGAGACATATCCACATCCACATCTGATCCACATCGGATACCTAACTGGGATCAGAAGCATGCAGAAACAAAAAGCTAGTTAACTAGTACTGAGAATATCCTATCGAGTCAGTGCTATTGAGAACCGATAGAAAAAAAGACAACATTCTGCTACACTTTGGGTCTATATATAAAGGACTCTGAAAAGAGCCATCTTTTTCTTCCATGCCTTGTTAAAAAGGATGCACAAGTACACTAAAAGTAAACCAGTTAGAACAAAAAGCTCGAGTAGTTAGAGCTTGAATCTAATGTGGGAAAACTCATGGAGCTTATAAAACTTTGGTAACCAGGTTTGATGAGGCAGTCTTGCCATTTTAAGTGAACCAGTGGTAATTCATGGAAGTTCTTAGTGTTACCTAGGATAAAATGGAAATCAGTGGTGTTACAGCAATGTTAACACAAAGGACAAGCCACGTACTGTAAATATAAGTAATTCTGGCATATGTGGGAAGGCACCCAAGGAACAGACCATCACTGTCACTTTTTTTTGGCTGTGTTGCTGCGCGCAGGCTTTCCCTAGTTGCGGCGAGCGGGGGCCACTCTTCGTTGCGGTGCACAGGCTTCTCATTGCAGTGGCTTCTCTTGTTGTAGAGCACTGGCTCTAGGTGTGCGGGCTTCAGCAGTTGTGGCACGTGGGTTCAGTAGTTGTGGCTCACGGGCTGTAGAGCACAGGCTTAGTAGTTGTGGCGCACGGGCTTAGTTGCTCCGAGGTATGTGGGATCTTCCTGGACCAGGGCTTGAACCCGTGTCCCCTGCATTGGCAGGCGGATTCTTAACCACTGCGCCACCAGGGAAGTCCAACTGTCACTTTAAATAAGCTTTTTATTGCAAAAGTAAAGCTTAAGGTACAGAAGTTGTGTCCAAAGCTCTTAGAAATATTGTCTTTCTGCCCTAAGATACAACCCTCATGAGGGTAGAAATTTTAACCTGAAAAGACGGGAAGACTTTTTCTACTTCTTTCAGTTAATTTTTGCTTTCACTGAAGTTCAGTTCTTGTCAAGGCTTATAAACTCAGAGTCCATCCAGTGTGCCGCTTCAGCTGTCATCTCTCTGCCCGTGACTCCTGAGTCAGTCAACGCAGACCTCCTGACTGAGCTCTGCTCCCATACTGTCAGCTGCTGTTGAGTCTGTTCCATTGGGTTGGCCTCCCAAGGCCATTCCACCTACTAGGAGTGGCTTCCCCCATCTCTCTCCTGCCTCCATTCTACCCCATCATTAAGAGGCCCAGTAGGTCTCCCGCCACTTTAAGTCGTTGGAATACGCATTGGCCCACTGGAGTCCTTCCTTCTTCTGAACTCATAGAATTCGTTACTGTTCCATTTTTTTCTAGTTCTTGACCCACCTTGTGACAAAAGTTATGTTTTTGTCTGTTCCCATGCATTATAATGTAAGCTTCTGTTGCCCTTTGTTGCTTTATAATCTGTGATTCTTCCGAGATCTGGGCACAGAGCCCTCCCTGTCCTCAATCAGTATCTGTAGGCTGACAGATTCCTTGGATACCTTGAAGATACTAACTGCAGTAAGTTAACTGACAAGGGTAAAAGGGGACTTGAGGGGTCATCTCAGCCACTGCACGTCCCTCTCCTCCTGGGCTTTCAGGTTGTTCCACATATTTTCATGCATTTCCCGAAGAGGTCCTACAACACACCCAAGCATTTGTAACTCATCCACTTCACCCCCACTTTTCCCCAGGAACTATTTTAGTCTAAATTCCTTGTGTTTTAGTTCAGACTTGTTTGCTTGCTCTTGTTTAATTAGTGACGATGGAGACTAGAAAGGCAAAATGAAGATGGTAAGATCAGACACTTTGTCATTGGAGATTGTTACTGGGACAAAAAGACTTAAATTTCCTGTAAACCCTTTCAGCAGTGTCCTTGGATCTCCACCACCCTGTGAGCACCACGAGAACAGGATGTGCCTTTGTTTCGGCACACCACTCAATCACCAGCGCCAGGCACGTGGCCTGGCCCATAGTAGGTATTCAGTAAACATCAATAAATATTTGTGAAATGAAAACAGGACCATACAATCCTATGGTGGGTTTGAGCAAAAGAAGGTTTATCATATGGTTCTTATGCCACGCAGAATTGTGCCTCAATTTAAGAAAATCCTTTGACAAAATCAGAGACCGAAAAGCAGATAAATTAGTAGATTACTTTGTATAATATTTATATATTTATGCTATGTTTCCTTCAAATAGCCACTTACTCCGGTGCTTTGAAAATATGATTTAAGTGTATAGAAACATTGCTTTACACAAACGTGTTAGTGATCTTATCTTTTATGAAGTGAATTTGAGAATCATGCTTCCTAAAATTATATTTATCCTACCTAGTTTGCTGTTTGCTGTTGTATCTTTAAATGGAGGTATAAAGGAAATTTCTAGACATCAGGGAAATTACCCAATAGTTTCTGGTCCAAAAACAACATTTACTCACAGAAAACAGTATATCTTATTGCTAGATATTTTATTGTTAGAAATCTTATTGCCAGAAAGTTTAATACGTTTTTTACATGTCTGGGTGAAAAATGAGCATCTGAAAAATTAGTGGACACGTTTTGGAATGTTGTCTTATTAAATCTTCCTTCTTAATCCCCCAAAGAAAAAGAATAGCTTATTTAAACTTTCTTTGTACGATCCATAGAATCTGAATCACTGTCTTTTAAGATCCCGTAATTGTATGGGGGATGGAAGGAAGCACAGAGAATCACAGTCCTCAGTAAGTTTAAATTTCATTTGGGAAAACCAGGAACGGTTATACCAAAAAAAAAGACATTTCTCTTACATACAAACACACCTAAATAGGAAAAAAGAGTGGAAGAAAACTATTAATAACAGTTCTCTCTCAATGAGACTAGGAGTGATTTTTATTTGTATATTTCTGAATTTTCTTCTGTGAACATATATTACTGGTATAATTTTTAAAAATTATTTTAAAAAGAAACTGCCCAAAAACGTGCAGTGAAAGCAAATAAGAGACACAAATAGAAGGGGCAAGGAGAGTGAGCTTCCTCGGGCTTGTGTAGTGAGGTTACCCAGAAGCGTTGAGGCCTGAGCTGGGTCTTAGAGTAGATAATAGCATAACAATCATGATATCTTGAACTTATGTGCTACTTTTAGATCAGACTGGTTGCCTCCTCCGTCAGCATTCTCTCTTCCTTTGTTGGAAGAGTCCCAGTTTTTTTCACTCGTGATGGCTTTTTTCTAGTTGTCAAGGATCAGTCGGTTTAAAATTGGTCATGTGACCCAGTTTTGGCTAATGAGATGGTGAAGGGTGGTGTGCTCAGGTGCTCCAGGGAAAGTTTCTTCAGACACTGAAAGAGATGATCCTTTATTTCCTGTGGACACACCATTGCCTGTGGTGTGTGATATGACACCTAGAGCTGCTGCATAAGAGGAACCTCTTTACATCCACAAGAGGAACCGGATTCAGGACAGTGGAATGTAGAAGGAGAAGGAACCAAGGTCATGAATCCCATTACTCAGCCAGTGTGCCTTGGGTGAACTAGTTTCTTCTCTACCTATGGGTTTATAACTTAACTAATTTCTTTATTGTTTAAAACCAGTTTGGATTGGGCTGAAACCATCCTCACTGATACAGTTCTATAATTTGCTAATCATATCCAATATTGATTTTAATCTGAACAACAACTCTGTGAAGTGGTAAGTCGATGTATTAGTCAGGGTTCTCCAGAGAAATAGAACCGACAGGGTGTGCATGTGCATGTGCGTGTGTGTGTGTGAGAGAGACAGACAGACAGGTTGATTGACTGTACAGAAATGGCTCATGTGGTTGTGAAGGCTTGGAGAGTACAAAATCAGATAGGGTAGGCTGTCAGGCTGAGGAAATAGTTGAGGTCTGTGTCCTAAGGATGTCTGATGGCAGAATTCCTTCTTGCTTGGAGGAAGCAAGTCTTCTGTTCTAACAGTCTTTGTTCTGTTAGCGCCTTCAGCTAATTGGATGAAGCCCACCCACACTATGGAGGGTAATCTGCTTTACTCAAAGTCCATGGATATAAATGTTAATCTCATCCAGAAAACACTTTCACACAAACATTCAGAATAGTATGTGACTAAATATTTGGGCACCATGGACCAGCCAAGTTGACACACAGAATTAACCATTATTATTCCCATATACTGATGTTGAAACTAAAGTTAAGAGGATGCAACTTGCCTAAGGGTTCAAATCCAAGTTAGTAATTTTAAATCTTTCTACCTTCTTTGTGCTCTTTCAAATGGAAAAGCATCTTCATGTGAATAAGAGATGTGGTTCTTACAATCCATCAGTTACAGATTGAATGCCTGCTCTATGCCAAGCAATGTTCTAGGAGCCAGGGATTCAAAGTGGAGGAGGCAAGGAAAAGACAACCAGTAAAGAGTGAGAATGTGCTCAGTGTTTGGTTCATGATGTCTTGCATTGGCTTTAGCGGGTGTTGCATGTTGGTGGTTAATGACTACTGGATCCAAAAGTTAAGTTGGTACCAGATTGTGGAGACCTAAGAATTCCAGGCTAAAGAGTAAATTTTCTTTAAAATTTTTTTTTTCTGTTCTATACAGAAAAACATCCAAAAGCAAATACATTATAATGATACAAGTGATTGATAACCTCTTTTTTGTTTTAGAGGGAGGCAGTTCTGTGATTCGATACAGCAGACAAGAATTTTAGCTCTGTGCATATGATGTGCTTTTTTAAAACTATACAGTATACTTATGTTAACTGTGAATGACTATATAAGGATAAGTTACTTGTAATAGAGTTCTAGTTGATGTCTTTTGTATGGTGGGAAAACTGTGATATTGATGACAACGTCCCAGAATCATGTAGAACCAAAAACAGAGAGGAGGATCTTAAAACGTCCTTTTATCTTGGTGACAATTTCTAAATTGTTACATACAATTTTATATACAATTTGCCATAGAACTTGAAATAAAGAAAATCCAGACACCATCAAGAATGTTCTTTTTGGATGTGGGTAGTTTTAGCATTATCCATACCTCAAAAGAAATTTATTATTATTTTATGGATTACTTAGTTCAAATATAAGTTGCCTATGACACCTGGGCCCCATATGGTAGATTAATTAAAGCAGGAATGCTGGATTTGGATGGTTTGATATCTTCTTCAAAGACTGACCTCCCTTAAGACCAACACGGGAAAATCCTGACATTTTGATTTCTCTGTGGGCCTTTAGCATGAGGACAATAAACAGGAATTTGTAGCTTCTTTTTTTTTTTCTTTTTAATTTATTAATTTATTTATTTTTGCTGTGTTGGGTCTTTGTTTCTGTGCGAGGGCTTTCTCTAGTTGTGGCAAGCAAGGGCCACTCTTCGTCGCGGTGCGCGGGCCTCTCACTATCGCGGCCTCTCTTGTTGCGGAGCACAGGCTCCAGATGCGCAGGCTCAGTAGTTGTGGCTCATGGGCCCAGTTGCTCCGCGACACGTGGGATCTTCCCAGACCAGGGCTCGAACCCGCGTCCCCTGCATTAGCAGGCAGATTCTCAACCAGTGCGCCACCAGGGAAGCCCAGGAATTTGTAGCTTCTTAATGAGAGGTGTAGCATGCTATAGGAACAGCCAGGAGCTCGCCTAAAACTGTGCTTCCTCATTAATAACTAATAAAATGAGCACAAAGTGGAAAGCCATAGCATTTCTTTTTATTTTTATTTTTTCACCCACATCGGCAGCCTCTGTTTCCCCCGATGTTAAGTCCCCCTTCACAGCATGTGGAAACAGGACACTAGTTCCAGAAGCACCCCTTGGCACGGTTAGCCTGGAATCTCCAATGATCTCCCCACACGGCAGCAGGCTGCCCTGGATTACCAGGTCAGCCAAAAAGTCAGATGAGTGTTTTGCACATTAGCATAGCACACATGTGGACTGGGCAATGTATAATAGTCTCCAGAAAGGGATGCTGGAAGCTCTCTAAGGAGAGGAGTGCACCAGGAGGACCAAAAGCTGGCTGTGTGGCCTGAGAAGACAGCCTTCTTAAAGGAACCAGCACAGTGGGGATGCACAGGCAATGAGAGGCGGGAGCTGCAGGGCCTCGTGGAGGCCTGGCCTTTAATAAAGTGTTTACTTGTGTAAGCCTGGCTTGGTGCCTTCTCTGCTTCTAAATTTAAATGCTTACATTTAAGTCAGTTCACATTTCACTTCTCCTCAAACCACATAAATAATGTAGGGCCCTTTAGAGCCCTTGTAGGTGTGGAAGAGCAGATGCCACCACCCTCCTTTGGGGTGGAATCATCCAGGCTTGGAAGGGTGTCTGTTTGTGCTCACCTGTCACCTGTTACTCTGAGCCGTAGTGTGTTCTTACTCTTTGGTTGCTTGTGTCCTGAAGCTTGATAGAGACTCAAATCCAGTCCCAAGCCCATCTTCATGAGCAATGGAGTAGAAAAGAATACTTGGTTACTTTCTCTGTTGTACTTTATTTTTTTTCCTCCCTAGGTAGTATTGTACAACTAAAAATGATGCTGCCGTGGGCAGCCGAACAGATGGAAGGTGGTATAAATTATTATGCTATTTGTGGAAATGGAGCGAAACACATTGGCACCTTCTGATACTGTTTGTGAAAATCCTTTAGAAGTGTATTTCATTTTCTTTTCAGCCTGACATGTCTTTAACTTGAGTGAAAATGTGCCTTAAATGCAAGGTTTGCTAAGGTACTTCTCAATCTAATCTAAGTAAAATACGATAAACTTTAAAAACGTATATATAAACATAGGAACTGAGTTTTCAATTAGTATGCCAACAATTATTACTCAGGAGGAATTACACTTGACCCTTGAACAACATGGGTTTGAACTATGCAGGTCCACTTATACGTGGATTTTTCCAATAGTTTATACTACACAGTCCCTGGATGCAAAACTGTGGATACGGAGGAAGGACAGATGCAGAGGGCCAACCATAAGCCATGGGTGGAGCGTTGGTGACCCTGAGACCTGCATTGTTCAAGGTCACCTGTATGTTTTAAGGGAATAGGTCTGAGCGTGCCAATCCCAAGACTGATCTCAGACTCTTGATACGACCATGTAAAGTGGAACAGTAATACTTGACCTCCGTCCCTTACAAACTCCAGTGAGAATAGATGAACACATGCCTGTGAAACACACCAAGTTCCTTGGAAGGGCAAGTGTTCTATAAAGTATTTATTTTTTATATATATATATATATATATATATATATTTTGTTCCAGAAAGCAAAAAGGGAGTTTGCAAGGATCTATAAAATACAGGAAAACAAAGATATTGAAGGGAAGGCCTAGAAGAAAGGGGAGAAAAAGAAGGCATGAAAGGGAGCTAGAAATTAGTTAAAAATGCCCATTCTGCCTGATTAATGAGGGACCCAGGCTTCCCATGAAGGTCGGTCTCCTCCAGTGAACAGGGAAAACTGGTCTGTTAAACACTTCACGGCAGCCGTGAAGTGAAAAACATGTTGTTTCTCAGGAGAAGAATATTCATTGTTAAGACAGCATTTTTCTCCCAAGGGTGCTCATAGTTAGAAGAGCCCTAATTATGTTAACTGCCTGACATTGTGACCCTGGGAAGGCAGCTGAATGGCTCTCCACTCTTACTTCCTTTTTATAAAGTGGCAAGATTGAACTAAAAGATCTGTCAAGTCCCTGCAACTCTCAAGTCCAAAGAGTGTGCTCTCTTTACTCCTGATCAGTTTTTCTTCTAGAGAGCGAAACATTCTTCTTACACTGTCCTGAACTTACACTGTCCTTCCATCCTCCTCTCCAACCCTCTTTTTGCTGTTGCCTAACCTGATAGTCTATCAAACTTGTCTTCTCGACAGCTGCTTATCTAGTTTCCCTACTTAAAAAAAAAAACAAAACACAAAACTGAGCAGAGGAGCTATGACCACAGAGTGTTATGTGTCCAGGGAGGAAGGGAGTGAGCGATGTGTCAGTGTCTGGAATTGAGGTCGGCCAGGAAACAGGAAGCAGTGTTTATGCTTCCTTCACTTGCAGGATGGTTGGGTATTGCGCTTGGAAGCTCAGCTTTTTGTTTAAAATATAGGCCACAGGGAGCACCGTCTCTGGTAGCGTGATTGAATGGTTAATTGTCCTTGATTGCATTCTTCTGTGTCTGCAGACCACTAACCACAGTATCAGCTTAAAAACAGTGGTTAGGGAAGTTGTTTGTGCCTCTGTCTCTCATGTCCCGGTATTTTCATAGTTGGAGGCAACATGCCTCGAAGTGTCACCATAAGGCTCACAAGGGCACCCGCTTTAGACAGCATGTGGCATCCCCTACCAATTACGCACCATCGACTTACGGGGAGTGGGGGCTGCCTGAGGAAGCGACCAGACTGTTGTCATTGCCATCGTTGTGCTGCTTTCCTATGACCTGACTTGGGGCAGTTTTCTGCTAGATGGGGGCTGTGATTGTTTCTTCCATGTGCTCTGTAGAGACTGTCAGAACCTTAACGGCTTCTGCATGGTGAGGCTTTGGTATCATTTAGTGTTGCTGGTCTATAAATGATAAGTTCATTGTGGTAAATAAGATATTTAGGTCTAGTTCAGGTGTGATAAATACACATTAAATTATTCCGCTTTCTTCCCCTCAGACACATTTTCTCCTACTGTTTGCACTTGGGCAGTTTGGTGCATCTGCCCAGATCAACTATAATCCCTTGTCCGCCTGTTTGAATAAAAAAAGGAATGGCTGTTATTAGCTCTTGCCAACATGCGAAAAAATGAAGTAATTATTCTTTTTGAACTGGAGATACGGATGATAGGGTTAAAAAATATTAGGCAGGTCCATTGGATTTGACTGTCAGCTCAACTAGTGACTTATCTTAAGAATGTCAGTGCTGATCTGTAGTTAATACTAATAAGCTAAATACATAAGGGTGAAGCACATGGTTTTCTCTAAAATTATAATTGGGATTTTATTTCAGAATTTTGCCTAGATTTCATCAAATCTGGCCTTTAACAGTAAAATGTGTCAACATTATTTGCAAAACCCTCAATATGGCCCAGTTTTTTCATAGTGAAGGATTTAATCCTCCTTTTCCCAACACACCAGTTAAAAAAGAAAAAAAAGAAAAACAATTGACAACCCCCCCTTTTTAAAAATATTTATTTATTTACTTGGCTGCGCGAGAATTTATTTATTTATTAGTCGCGGCGTGCAGGATCTTTTAGTTGCTGCATGAGGGATCTAGTTCCCTGACCAGGGCTCAAACCCGGGCCCCCTGCATTGGGAGCACAGAGTCTTAACCACTGGACCACTAAGGAAGTCCCAAGAGTTGACCCCTTTGAGTGGAAAGCCCTTTCTAGCATATTAGCCATTTTCTTGCCTAATATCTTGTTTTGCTGAAAACAATTTAACTCTGTTCTCTAGTGTCGTGATGCCAGTGAGTCTAGATTCTGCTGAACGGAATGACTCCACCTGGCTGTGATTTCTGAGCTTTTCTATCTGCTTTTTTTAGGAAATGTATTATTATGTTATCTTTCTATGTTCGCACTTCTTGACTTTTTCCACAGTTAACTTACTGCCTCCATTACAGGTTTGTAAATCAGATCTGGGTGTATTAGAATTCTCTGTAAAATAAGAGTAAGTGTATGTTAATAGCAACCCCGTGGGAACTCCTTTGAATAAAGAATCTGCAATTCTGTGCATTTATAACCCATTCCATCAATTCTGCAAATGTTTCCCCTTCTTAGCTCCCTTTACTCGCACTGAAGTAAGAAAGTATTGAAGGTAGCCCTCGTTGAAAAGATTTTCTATGGACATCAGTATAATGACCAGAGAATTCTAGCAGACCCCAAGACTGTCATTTACACTATACCAACAATAAGGGAAAAAACCTCACCTATTGTAGTTCTTTAATTAAATAGAAAGGACATACTTGAGAATAGCTATATACAGTATGACTTATGTAGACTTTCCAAACAATTAACCTCATGACATACATGTCTAAATAAAGTATATAACTGTGAATTAAAATTTTAATTGCCTTTTATTGTAAGCAATTTCAAATTATTTGGAAAATTTAGTAATGCAGTTAACCCTTGAACAATGGGGACGGGGGGTTAGGGGCACTGACCCTCTGTACAATCAAAAATCCACATATATAGTATCTGTGGTTCCTCCATAACTGTAGATTCAACCAACTGTGGAGCGTGCACTACTGTAGTATTGGAAGAAAAAATCTGTATATAGATGCGGACCCTCGCAGTTCGAACCAGTGTCGTTCAAGGGTCAACTTTAGTTTTTAGGTAACGTGACATTCTTTTTCTTGCTCATTGCTTCCGATTTCTGACCAGATGCTGCTGTTCTTTTTCAGTCCTAGTCGGGCCATGGTGATTTTTCTGGTTGGCTCAGCTGGGCTGGGTCTTCAGAGTAGTTTTTTCCACTTTGGAGTGAGTGTCATAGTTACGCACTAGCTGCCTCAGCAAGCATCTTATGAACCATTATTACCATCACTGAAGCTTGCCACTGAGCATCAGTAGTGCTCTTTGCTTGTGCTTTTTTCTTCTCTGAGCCCATCCTTCCTCCCGTCCTCTGCACTGCTCCACGCTGCCTTCCATGTGTTCCTTCTCCTGATGCCACCTCCCAGCATGCACTCTTTCCATTTTCATCCATTTGTTACTGTTCTTAGCACAATGCCTGACATATAAAAGTGATCATTAGATAGATGGACAGACAGATCTTTTTAAATGAATGGATACATCCAAAAATTATTTTAGCCACCTTCTAATAAAGGCATTAAAATAAGAAAAAGAGGAGCCCTGCAAAGTAACTGGGAGATTATAGGTACCAGGAAATCTAGACTAAATCTAGTTACTACAAATGAGTCCCAGATTTAACTCTGTCTTTCTTGAAGGTTTCAGAAAGGGGAAGCACAGTGAGTTGGTCATCACTCATTGTCTGGTGGAAGGAAGCATGCCAGTGTACCAGGAGAAACAATTTTTTCCTGAAAACTTGTTTCTGTATATGTGGTTGTTCATTCAGCAAAATAATTGACAGTCTCATTGTAATTTTACAATAAGGTGCAGACATTTTTCTTCTCAGTTAAAAGAAATGAATCAAGCATTTAATACATGCAAGGTACAGTGCCAGGAACTAATCATACAAAGGTGAATAAGAAATGCCTGGTCTCTACCATCAAAGAAAAGTCTTTCTTTTATTATGTTCCACAGAGTGAGTTAATAGTAATAATAATTAGCATTCATTGAGCTGTGAGCTGTGTGCCAGGCGCCTGAGTGTGTACATGTATTAGCCTGTTAATTCTTTTTTTTTTTAATTTTATTTATTTATTTTTGGCTGTGTTGGGCCTTCGCCGCTGCACGCGGGCTTTCTCTAGCTGCGGCGAGCAGGGGCCACTCCTCGCTCCGGTGCGCGGGCCTCTCACTGCAGTGGCCTCTCACATTGTGGAGCACGGGCTCTAGGCGCGCGGGCCCCAGCATCTGCGGCACGTGGGCTCAGTAGTTGTGGCTCACGGGCTTCAGAGCACAGGCTCAGCAGTCGTGGCACACGAGCCCAGTTGCTCCGCGGCATGTGGGATCTTCCCGGGCCAGGGATCGAACCCGTGTCCCCTGCATTGGCAGGCAGACTCTCAACCACTGCGCCACCGGGGAGGCCCTAGCCTGTTAATTCTTATAACATCCTATGTGTACTGTTATTTCTCCAGTTTACAATTGAAGAAACTGAGGCAAAGGGAGGTTAAATAATTTCCCCAAGATCCTATTACCTGGAAGTGATAAGAGCCAGGATTTGAACCTATGTAAGGCTGACTGGCTCCTGAGCCCACACTTTTTGACAACTATTCTATATTGCTTCTCTAGGGGTATAGGAAAGGGAAGAGGAACAGATTTGTGGGGACTGGAGGTAGGTAGAGATGATTGGTTTGGAATATGTTGCATCTGAGCTGTCCGACAGTATCAAAAACGTAGATGCCATGGGGTATACAGAGAGATCTGGGCCAACATTTAGGTGATTCTTTAAGTGCCAGCAGCACACGGTTGGCATACGAAGCCATAAGGAGAAAGCCTATGAGATGTATGAGATGAATACATTTAAAAATCTACCCTCAGAAGAAAAGTCCAAGAACATAAATTACAGCTCAGCAAAGATACCACTAATAGGAGTTCATGTAATATAGGTGAAGATCTGTAACCCTCTGGCAGTTGGATGGATGTATATATGTTAGGTGCTAGAACTGAGCTTAGCTAATTCTAAGCTAAGAATGAGTGGTAAGCATTTTTCTCATCTTGTAATAGCCAACAATGTATTGGGGGCACATGTCACCTTGGGTCTCCCAATGCTTTCCAGGAAGGTGCTGTTATCCCCCTTTTACTGCCAAGGTTGCCCAGTATACTAAGTGGTAGAGCTAGGGTTTAAAGCCAGGGCTTTGAGTCTGCTCTGTGCTTCCGGCTGTGCTGCACAGAGTGGGGTCCCAAGAACAGCAGTGGGTGTGAAAGCTTTGCTGGGGAAACAGGTGTGGCTCTCCTGACAGACATGCAACCAGACATGCCGTTGAAGGCCTGTATTTGCCTTTGGTAGTACATGGAAGAAATAGTCCATCTGAAAAGATTTTGAGGACTAGTGTTACCAGCATTCCGTCACACTCACGAAAGAACCCTACAACAGCCATGGTAGTGGAAGATGTGCTTTGGAGCAGGGCAAGAACCCAGGTGCTCGCTGGGTGAGCGACCACAAAGTACCCCCCTGCCCAGCTCCTTTGCCTGTCCTCAGACTGCTGGCCTCCCACCCAGGCAGCGAGCGCCATTTCCTAGGGAGACCGCCTCTCGCCTTCCCTGACTGTGCAGTGACGTGGACGGGCCACTGACCCACTTCCCAGTTATTCAGGCAGAAAGGATGACTTCCTGGCAGAGCCCTCAGGAAAGCCCCCCTCCCCGACCCGAGCCCCAGGAAACAAAACAAACAGAGCTCTTCCTATTCCCCTGTTTTGACATCCTCTTTCTGCCCACCCCTCCCTGCAAGACAGCAGAAATTTGGATTCAGCACTTTTAACTCTTTATTGACATTAATATTAATGGGGGATTCTTCTTGGGGGCCAAAGGCTTCTCTCTCTCTCTCTCCCTCGCCCCTTTTGTTATTTCTGGTGTTCAGCCGCGTTCCTAATAGCCGTCTTCTCCCCAGGACTCTTGCTGCGCCACATCTCTGCTGACTCAGCTTATGGACCCACCACCTGCAGAGTGTTGTTACTCTCATTATTACTCTAGGGATGTCAAACTGTTGAAGGGCACTGTCACTGTAGTACACGTGTGTTCCGTTTTATGGGCTTCACTGTCATTGTCTGTCAGTTATAATAAGGATCGTTCAGATTCTCTGTTGAAAAGGGTGCTTTCTGGAATGCTCTTCCTTTTCTCTGACCAACTTAAAAAAATTCTTCCTTTCAATCTTAAGCCCTCGCCCATATTTCAGCTTTTCCTCTCACGCCACTTTGGGTTGCTGTCTTAGGTGTGGCTCCCTGGGAAACAGATGGAGATTTGTGTGCAGGTAGTTTATTGGGTAGTGCTTTGGGAATAAGCACCTTTTAAGAAGACTTGCACTGATCCCACAGGGAGCTCAGGAGCTGGGATGGCCATCAGAAGGGGGTAGCTTCTTGGGCAGCGTGGCTCCATTTTAGCCAAGGGCAGTGACTGGGGAGTGACTCAGCTGTGAGCCATCCACAGCCGACACTCCTGGCAGCCGGAGGGGTGAGCACTTCACCCGAGAGTGGGGATCTGGGCAAAGTCACAGCATCCTCTGCAACAGCCTTTCTGTCCAGTCATCACACCCTGATCTCTTCAGGCGCTGACGTCTTTTTTTTTTTTTGGCTGAGTTGGGTCTTTGTTGCTGCGCGCGGGCTTTCTCTAGTTGTGGCGAGCGGGGGCTACTCTTCATTGCGGTGCGCGTGCTTCTCATTGCGGTGGCTTCTTCCTGTCGCAAAGCATGGGCTCTAGGTGCGCAGGCTCAGTAGTTGTGGCTCGTGGGTTCTAGAGTGCAGGCACAGTAGTTGTGGTGCATGGACTTAGTTGCTCCGTGGCATGTGGAATCTTCCCGGACCAGGGCTCGAACCTGTGTCCCCTGCGTTGGCAGGTGGATTCTTAACCACTGCGCCACCAGGGAAGCCCCCTGACGTCTTTTTTATAGAAATTATCTTGGCAAAATAAGGAGTCTTTTCAACTAAAAAATACCTCCTATCTTCTTTTGCCTTAAACTGCCTTATGAACTGGAAGTCTTTGTAACGAACAATAAAAACAAGCCAACATCATAATGGGGAAGATCTGGTTTCCATTTTCTCCTTTATTAACTAGCATTGTCACCATCCTAATTTTGGCCTTAATTACCTCTCTTCAGATTCATGGATTAACTTCTCCCTCTACCACCTTCTTTAAAAAAACTTTTTTACAGTTTTATTGAGATATAATTGACATACGATAAACTGCACATATTTAAAAGGTACAATTTGAAGAGTTCTGACATAGGCACACACCTATGAAGTGAACATTCACCTATGAAGTGAGGTGAAGACAGTGAACATTTCTATCACCGCCACCCCTAAATTTTGTCATGCCCCTTTGTAATTCTCCCTTTGGCCTCTCCTGGCTCTACCCACTCCAAGCAACCACTCATCTGCTTTTGTCACCAGATTTCTGTTCTAGAGTTTTATATAAATGGAATCATATAGTCTTTTTTTTTTAAAGTAGAGGCTCTGGCTTCTTTCACTTGGCATAATTATTTTGAGATTCATTCATGTTGCTGTATGTATCAATAGGTTTTTTTTTTATTGTTGAGTAGTAGTCCATTGTATAGATAGACCACAGGTTGTTTTTCCGTTGACCTAGCTGATAGACATTTAAGTTGTTTCCACTTTAGACTACTGCATATGAAAGTGCTGTAAACACGTGTGTACAAGTCATTATGTGGACATCCACTGTCACTTGGGCACTTAGGAGTGGAGTGGCTGGATCACATGGTAGGTCTGTGTTTAACTTACAAGAAACTGCCAAGCTGTTTTCCAAAATGGTGGTGCCATTTCACAGTCCCACCAAGAGTGTAAGAGTTACCTTTGTTCTACATCATCAGCACTTGGTAGTATGAGTCTTTTAAATTTTAACCAGTCTGCTAAGTCTGTCGTGATATCTCACTGTGGTTTTAACTTGCATTTCCTTAGCCCCAAGCTCACTACATTTTTTTTCTCTTAAGTTTTCTTTTACAAGTTGTATGTTTGGGCTTCCCTGGTGGCGCAGTGTTTGAGAGTCCGCCTGCCGATGCAGCGGACACGGCTTCGTGCCCCGGTCCGGGAAGGTCCCACGAGCCGCGGAGCGGCTGGGCCCATGAGCCATGGCCGCTGAACCTGCGCGTCCGGGGCCTGTGCTCCACAACGGCAGAGGCCACGACAGTGAGAGGTCCGCGTACCAGAAAAAAAAAAGAAAAGTTGTATGTTTTTAGCGCTTACTTTAGGTCTATGGCCCATCTTGAGTTGATTTGGTTTATGGTTTGGGGTAAAGGTTTAGTTTTTTTTTATATGTGGATACCTATTGTTCCAGCACTGTTTGCTGAAAAGATTTTTCTTTACCTGTTGAACCTTTATAGAAAATCAGTTGACTCTACGTGTGTGCCTATTTCTGGAATCTATTCTGTTTCATTTATCTTTATGTCTATTTGCTGATTCCTTACTTCAGAGTACTGTAACTTTATATTAAGTGTTGAAATCAGGTAGTGTAAGTCCTTCAACTTTGTTATAACTTTTTTGCAAATTGTTTTGGCTATTTTAGTTACTTTATTTTTCCCCATTAGTTTTAGAATCAGCTTATTGCACTGGCCAGAACCTCCAGTTCCATGTTGAATAAAAGCAGTGAGAACAGCAAGAGATCCTAACCTTAGGGAATAACCGAGGAGTCTTTTACCACTAAGAATAGTTTTAGCTGTAAATTTTTCATAGATGCTTCGTCAGAATGAGGACGTTTTCTTCTCTTCCTAGTTTGCTGAGAGTTCTTATCATGAATGGATGTAAATTTTGTCAAATGATTTTTTTCTCCTTTTATTAAGATGATGATACAATTTTTCTGCTTTATTCTGTAGACATCACCTTAGCAATATAAGGAATCATTTCAACTGAAAATACCACCTGATTTCTTTTGCCGTAAATTGCATAATGAAATGGAGTTTATCTTAATGTAAAACCAGGAATAACTAACAAAATGGAAAAGACCTAGCTTCCATTTTCTCCTTTGGTTACCATAGTCACCATCCTAATTTTGGCCTTAATAACCTCTAATTTGGATGAGTAGACTAGTTTCTAACTGTTCTTCCCACCCAGTCTCTCTCCCTTCCTGTCTTGATCTGGGAAAAACCTTCCTAAAGAACACCTTTGGTCATGGTGTTAGTTGTTCTCGTAACAAACACCATCACTGGATTCTCGTTACCCTCAGGATTAGATTCACCTGCTCAGTAAGGAGGTCAGTGTTTCCCACAATCCATCTCTCTCTAGGAAGAGCCCATTCCCCTACTTCTTGATCCAGTCTAAATATGGTCATTTCCCATATCTGTGTTCTTATACCATAGGACACTTATCACACTTTTTTCCACGTCTGTGTATATTTCATATTTTCCCCAAGACTGTAGACAGCTGAGGATACAAGGTATGTTGTATCTGTTTTTGTATGCCCAGAGCGCCTCCCTGATATAGTGCCTTGTGACAGGCACTTCATGTGTTTATTGAATGAATAGATGAACATAACATTTAATCTCCACAAATACATATTTAATACTAAATAAGAGGATATATCGTTAGTACAAACGGAGACTATTTTCCCACTTCCACTTTTTTTTTTTTTTTTTTTTTTTGCAGTACGTGGGCCTCTCACTATTGTGGGCTCTCCCGTTGCGGAGCACAGGCTCCGGACGCGCAGGCTCAGCAGCCATGGCTCATGGGCCCAGCCGCTCCGCGGCATGTGGGATCTTCCCGGACCGGGGCACGAACCTGTGTCCCCTGCATCGGCAGGCGGACTCTCAACCACCAGGGCGCCACCAGGGAAGCCCTCCCACTTCCACTTTTATAAGTGTTTTTTAATTCTGAAATAGCTGCTGGGTCAGTGTTTCTTGTTTTTGTTTTTTTTGGGGGGGGTGGATTTTTTGCCATTGGTTTTTAGGAATCCTAGAGTCTTGAATCAGATGTTTTCATTTTAAAGGATATAAGGTATTCTAGAAATGTGATGGGTCCCATAAATGGAATTTTATGACTTTGAAGCAGTTTTTCAGTTTATAAAGTACTCATAGTTACTGACAATTTATTTTTCTGACTATTATCAGAGTAATCCAATTATTCTTTGGGGTGGGGAAAAAAGAAGAAAGGAATCCAAACTACAGCACAAAAAATATTCCCTTCCCGCTGATACTGACTGAACCTAATAGCTCTTGTTTTGAATTTCATAATTCTAGAAGAGTTAGACTTGAAAATGTATCTCTAAACAATGGAGCCTCTGTTTTCCACCAAAAGGCAGTGATTGTGTTGAGCATTTTAACTGGTTATCAGACCTCAGGCTGCCGGTTTGAAGAGTGAACTTTGGCAATGAGAACTTGGCTCTCAACCCTGTTTTGCAGCTGGCTAGAATGTGAATAAACTTCCTATTGAAAGAGAGACATATCGTCTCAAAGAAGGAGACAAATAAAATCCTCAACCTACTAATGTCCTCCTTTCTGTCTGCCCACCCCGAGCCTCTGCTTACCTTTTCTTCAAGTGTCAGAGAGGGATATTTTTATTTATTGTTTATTTTTTATTATTTTTTTTTAATGTTTCAGTCTCTTTTAGAGGGATGTTTTTAGATTCTCAGAAACTCAGGAAGGAACTAGAAAGTTATTGCTTCCTTGTAATCCTCAACTTGAGAGATTTATTCTTTGTGAAATCCCCGCACCAAGAGTGTGGTTTTCTTTCTGACTTTTCCCTCTTTCAGGAAGCGTGCAAATACTGCAAGCCTTTGTGCTTTTTGCAGCTCCGCTGTTTCTCTTTGACTTTTATTCGGTTCCATCTCTGGTTCCTCACATGACATGGCTTTAATGTGCGTATGTACAGTACATGCTTCCTCGGGTGGCCCCATATCACCCGCTCACGACATGCACGTGGTTTCTCCCACAGCGGTTCTTTGGGACAGCATTGTTAGTCTCGAGAGAGGTTCACCCCTTTCTGTATCCTCTCCCTTCACCCCAGGGCTCACCGTCTTAACCAAAGTCTTGGCGTTTAAGTGAGGTAGGGATAAAGGCTGTACAAACCTTCACATTCCATAGAGGGGTGTTGTTTTTTTTTTTGACATTCTATCAATGTAGCAGAGACATTTGAGGTGTGTTGGAAGCCTTGTCTGGGATTTATCATTTCAAACAGTGAACCGTTCCTGAATGTTCCTTACACAGTGTCATCTCCTCTAGAATGACCCACCTGCCTATGCTGCATCCCCCATCCCTCCCTTCTGTGTTAAGTGTCCCACATCTGTGTTTTCTTACCCTTTTCTGCCTGTTGCTGTTGCGGTGCTTACCCTGTTGTCGGATTGATGTTTTTTTAATTAGGAGGACTCCTAGAGGTCAGAGAGGGGCCATTCACATTCTTATTTTATCTCAGGTATCTTATCCAAGTACCTGACACATGGTAGGTATTTAATCCATGTTTGTGAATGGACCAGTCCCTTCCATTTAGAACTAGTTTAACTATTGCCATCACCTGATATGCTGGGTTAATTATATGTGCCAGCAGCCATAACAGTGAACCTTATCTGAAAACTATGATTCTGTTTCTCAAATTCGTATAGCATTCTTACTGCAATTTTGGCAGATATTAAGAGTGTTGTACATCTTATTTACAAAAACAGATTAAACTTAAAAAGAAAGCTTCTTCCACCATGGCTCTTCATTTTATCAGAATTTTAATTTATTTTTTAACCTGACTTTCAGAATGTTTATGTTGATGGTATGAAGATGAACTTTTTTACAGGCATGCTCCGTAGTTTCTCATTTAAAGACTCTTGCAGTTGGGGGAGGGGAAAGGAGTCTGTTTTTTGGACTTAGTAACAGATAAACATGTGTACCTATTTATAGAAATTTTAGACACATTTTATCTCTTAGAGACTATACCTTTATTCAGTGAATCCAACTTTTTTTTTTGGTAAGTTACGTGTGATTTAGCCAACTTTTCTGCATGTCACTGGGAGTAGGAAGGGGGCAGCTGCTATCGTATAGCTCATGAAGAGAATGACCTTTGTTGACCCAGATGTTTCAGCATCTTTATCATCTAGGTCAGTGGTCCCCAACCTTTTTGGCACCAGGGACCAGTTTTGTGGAAGACAGTTTTTCTACCAGCAGGGGTTGGGGGAGGGGATGGTTCAGGCGGTAATGCGAGCCATGGGGAGCAGCAGATGAAGCTTTGCTAGCTTGCCCACCACTCACCTCCTGCTGTGCGGCCTGGTTCCTAACGGGGTTGGGAACCCCTGATCTAGGACATGTGGCAGTTTTAGGATCTGTGTCCTCTTGACTTTAAGCACACACTCTCCTCTTTTTCTCTCTTACACACACACACACACACACACACACACACACACTATTCTGCTTTCTGTTGCCCTTGTGGATCAAAATGTGTGAACTGGGATTGTTAAATAAAACCCACACTACTGAGCCTGCCTTCTGATTTCTGGATGAGAAAAAAAGGCATAATGCATTTGGAATATCAAATGGAAGTTAGCCCCAGGGTGATCAATTCGTCTTATGTGACTTTGGGGATGGAAATGTATTGATTAAGCCTTTACAGAGAGCCCCAGTGTGAGTTATTGGGGTATTGAGTAAAGCTAAATTAAGTGTTTAACGGGATAAGAGGGAGAGGAAAAGGAGATAAAGGTGATAACATTTTAAAAACACTTTGCATATATTATCTCATTTAATCTTTAAAACAACCTTGGTGGCAGGTTCCCATTTTCCAGAAGAAAAACCCAGACACTAAGAGGATAAGTAATTTGCCTGAAGTCACGTAGTCAGTGGCAGAGGTGACGTTCAGACCTACATCTCCATGGGAGCAAAGCCTGTACTCCTTCCATTACACCACATTGCCTAAGGTTTATGGTTGGCGGCTGTTTACAGTGCGAGAAAGGATGCCTCCATCAGTTAGTGATGTCTGCCCCAGGGCTTGGGGAGACCAAGGGTGAACCACAAGTAGAGAATTTGACATTGTACATAATCTCTTTAAACTTCAATCTCTCCATCTTTGTAAAGAAGGAAAAGATGCCTTATCACTTTGTAAAGATTGATCTCGTTTATACTCTTCCACATGAAGTTAAAGAGAACCTGTTCCTCCAAGACTTTCATCCTTACAGCTGCCATCCCAGCATTTATTTAAAATAACGTGAACTTGGCTTTGTGGTGGCACTTCGAGCAATGGTGCTGCTGTTAATAGCATGAATGCATTTGGGGACTTTTTCATTGGCTTATTTCTGAGCCCTAAACTGTATCACTGACCAGCCTTTCTCATGTATGAATACGGGAGAAAATTATTTTTTTTCATTGTCAGCCATTTTTGTTACTTAAGACATTTCACTAATTCTTTTTAATACGTTGCAGATGTGTCTTCTTGCTAGCACAGGCCCCGATATATATGAATCTGAATGTTCTATAAAATCTTGCAAAAAATTTTTTCCTGTTTTATTTTGTTCGTCAAGCTGTGCTTTGAGAGTAGCTCCATATGAAATGTTTTTCCCCTTCTGCCTAGGAAAAAAGGAGGTAGTTCTATATATTTCTATTAAGAAGCAGTTTTAATGGGTCAACATATTAGTGTCCCAGGAAATTTAATATTTTTCCTTTTTGTTTACTTAATTGCTTTTCCTAAAAAACTTTTCTTGGACTAGCAGTTTTTTGAGTAATTTTCTTTTATTTTTTGCTTTATTTTGATGGGACTTGCCCCCATCTTTCTCATTAAAAAGAGAAAAGCAATATTCAGTGTTAGCAGAGACAGTTTGTTGCCATGGAAAAATTTTCAAGCCACATAGATGTAGGCTTGAACCCAGCTCTGCTGCTTTCTAGTTTGTGGGGACCTGTAGCAAGTCACTTGTGCTCTTGGATCCTTGGTTTTTTTAATCTCTAAAATGAGTATAGGAACTACCTCCAAGGTTGTTTAAAAGAATATGTGAGGTAGCTTCCTAGATTGTATTAGTAAACAAATTTTTTAAGTTAAAAAATTTAGGGCTTCCCTGGTGGCACAGTGGTTGAGAGTCCGCCTGCCGATGCAGGGGACGCGGGTTCGTGCCCCGGTCCAGGAAGATCTCACATACCGCGGAGCGGCTGGGCCTGTGAGCCATGGCCGCTGAGCCTGCGCGTCCGGAGCCTGTGCTCCGCAACGGCAGAGGCCACAGCAGTGAGAGGCCCGCGTACCGCAAAAAAAAAAAAAATTAAAAAAAACAAGAATTTGTGAGGTGATTTATGTCAAATGTCAACAGTTGTTAATACTTTTTACTCCTTCCCTTTTCTCTTCTTTCTAAATACTTAATTTAGCTGGTCTTAACACCCCATGTGCCGCTCTTTGTAAGAGGCTTAATAAATACCTGCTAAATTGAATAAGTTAAAATGTAACTTTAAGGGAAACTCCATTGAAATATAAAATAAAACTAGATGGTAGAAAGGGTGACAATCCTGCTTCTTTTTTATTTATTTATTTAGTTACTTATTTATTAAGAGGTACCTGAAACTGAGTTGTCTTTGAATTAAAATAATGAACTGTTCATGGACATGTCAGTTTGGGGTAAGGAAAAAAAAAACTTAGAATAGTAGCAAATTCATTTCTTTTGGTAATTAGTAGTTTGCCTGGATTCATTTATTTAAAATCACTTGAAGATGTATAGGTCTGATTACAAATCACTGCCCTAAAGAACTCTGTGTTCTCCCTCTAAAGAAGGCAGAGGCCTCGCCAAGATAGTGCGCCTCTTTAAAAAGACCCCGTGCAAACGCGAACATGTGCTTCGGGGTTTGTTATGATTGACCCACCGATTGTGTAACATGACTTTGACAAGTTACTGCTGTCTTTAGCCCCATTTGCATGACATAGGAATGACTCATACTCTTAGGCAACCTAGGTTTGTAAGGAATGGGAACCACTAAAAATGGTATGCTATTTCGCAAACATGCAATATGCTTTGAAATTTTTGACAATAATGTTTAATTATAGACCAGGAGATTAACCAGAAATCTCTCTTGAATACCAGAAAACTTCGGTTGTTGACATTTTTTTATAAAATGTGTTTCATGTATCAGAACGCATATTCCTGCCTTCATGGGGTTGTATTTCAGAGGAGGAAGGATAGACAATACATAGTTAAATAAGGAAACTATATGGTGTGTCAAATGATGCTAAGTGCTATAGAGAAAAGTTGAGCAGGGGCTTCCCTGGTGGCGCAGTGGTTGAGAGTCCGCCTGCCGATGCAGGGGACACGGGTTCGTGCCCCGGTCCGGGAAGATCCCACATGCCGCGGAGCGGCTGGGCCCCTGAGCCATGGCCGCTGAGCCTGAGCGTCCGGAGCCTGTGCTCCGCAACGCGAGAGGCCATGACAGTGAGAGGCCCGCGTACCGCAAAAAAAAAAAAAGTTGAGCAGAAGGAGAGGGGAGAGGGAGTTCCTGTAGGCAGGCATGTTGGTGCATTTTTAGATATGATGATCAGTTAAGATCTCACTGAGAAGGTAGGTTTGAGCTGAGATGTCAAGGAGGTGAGAAGGCAAGTCGTTGGGACATTGAGGGAGGAGCCTTCCAGGGGAGGAGGGAACGACCAGTACAAAGGTCAGAGCATGCCTGGCCTTGCTGGAGTGTAGGGAATGAGGTCAGAGAGTTATAGAGAAGGAGCCCTGAGGAAATGGTGTATCAGGACAGTGGATGAGACAAATCTTGGCTCTTACCCTGAGTGGTGTGGACTTTCAATAGAGAAGTGACATGGTCTTATTTTCTGTTTGAAAATATCACTCTGGATTTTGTGTTTTGATCACTTTGGACTCTGTAGAGCAGAGACTAGAAAGGGGACCCTCTCCTGATTTACTAAATACAGTTATAGTGATAACAGTCAATTGTTTTAGTGAAGTGTCTTTGTAAAAATAGTGCATTAAAAAAAAAATTTCAGTGCCTTGTGATGATCAGTCTGGACCCAGTGTTCATCAAGCATTTGTTCAGGTTTTTATATTAACCTGTGAAGATATTCATGGATGTGACAGATGGAGAAGATTTAAGAGTTGAGGTTGACTGACTTCCTGGAAGGACTGACTGCAGGACTTCCTGGAAGCTTTTCTTTTAAACGAAATTTCACCAGTTTTTGAAATGCAGATTTACCATTTCTAAAAGTGAAGTGCCGAAGAATAAAATAAAATTGAAGAGCTTTGCTTATTAGGTTTAGTCAGTGAAGAGTCCACAATTTATTTATTTATTTTAACAATTTATTTATCTATTTATTTTTGGCTGCGTTGGGTCTTCGTTGCTGTGCACGGGCTCTCTAGTTGCGGCGAGTGGGGGCTACTCTTCGTTGCAGTGCGGTGGCTTCTCTTGTTGCAGAGCATGGGCTCTAGGCGCACGGGCTTCAGTAGTTGTGGTTTGCGGGCTCTAGAGCGCAGGCTCAGTAGTTGTGGTGCACGGGCTTAGTTGCTCTGCGGCATGTGGGATCTTCCCGGACCAGGGCTCGAACCCGTGTCCCCTGCATTGGCAGGTGGATTCTCAACCACTGCGCCACCAGGGAAGCCCTCCACAATTTCTTTGTAGGTTAAAAGAGCTTATTTTTTTTGAAGTTTTTTTAAAAAACTTAAATTATTTTTTTAAGTAGGATGCGCATCATTCATGAACAGCAGTGGCATGGCCATGTCAGTATAACGTGCATTTGCTGGTTTATTGCTATGTGTCAGGCACTGTGCTTGATAGGGAAGATACATAGATGACTGAGATACAGTTCTTGTCTTTGTGGAGCTTAGAATTCAGGAGAGGAGATGCACACACGTTCATTTCAACCCACAGTGGCTTCAAGATGGGCCTTCAGAGAGCTCCAAATGAAGGTTAATGGGAAAATCACACGAAGACATTATTCAAATTGGGAAGATCTTATACATGCACCCCAATGTTCAAAGCAGCACTATTTACAATAACCAAGACATGGAAGCAACCTAAGTGTCCATAAACAGATGAATGGATAAAGAAGAAGTGGTACATATATACAATGGAATATCACTCAGCCATAAAAAGGAATGAAATAATGCCATTTGTAGCAACGTGGCTGGACCTAGAGATTATAATACTAAGTGAAGTATGCCAGACAGAGAAAGACAAATATCCATGATATTGTTTATATGTGGAATCTAAAAAAAGGATACAAATGTATTTATTTACAAAACATAAATAGACTCAGAGGCGTGGAAAACAAACTTATGATAACCAAAGGGGAGAGGGGGAGAGGGATAAATTAGGAGTTTGGGATTAAAATATACACACTACTATATATAAAATAGATAATCAACAAGGACCTACTGTATAGCACAAGGAAATATACTCAATATCTTTTAATAACCTATAATGGAAGCAAGTGTAAAGAAAGAATATATATAATATTCGTATATATGTATAACTGAATCACTTTACTATATACCTGCAACTAACACATTGTAAATCAACTATATTTCAATAAAAATTTAAATAAATAATTTTTTTTAATTGGTAAGATCTTAGATGACAAGTATCTACTCTAGAGTGAATTTGTAGATCTTCATGGAGCAAAGCATTAAGACATTTTTCACAATATAATATGTCATTAAAAACTCGATTCATTATGTAGCTATTAATATGCATCGTATTTTCAAAGATGCAGGCACATAAATGATTCAAGGAGTCATAATGGTCAGTCAAAACCAAAGCTATGAACAAAACAGTTCCCACTGTCATGAACTCATTTAAAAAGGAAAAAAAGGATAGCTCAAGATGATCAGGTGCTTGATAGTAGAGAAGCATATGCAAGAGATAAACTGAAAGAGAAATAGGAAAATTATTTTATAAATAATTAAAATGAGAATGTTTATAGTAGCAGCTTTATTCATCATTGTCCAAACTTTGAAGCAACCAAGATGTCCCTTGGTAGGTGAATGAGTAAATAAACTGGTACATCCAGACAATGGAATATTATTCAGCACTAAAAAGAAATGAGCTATCAAGCCATAAAATGACATGGAGAAAACGTAAATGAATATTTCTAAGTGAAGAAACCAACCTGAAAGGCTATATACTGTATAATTCCAACTGTATTATATTCTGGAAAAGGCAAAACTATGGAGACAATAAAAAGATCAGTGGTTGCCAGGGGTTGAGTTGGAGGAGGGATGAATAAGCAGAACACGGGATTTTTAGGGCAGTGAAAATATATGATTCTAAAACGGTGGATACATGACATTATACATTTGTCGAAACGCATAGAATGTACAACAATCAGAGTGAGCCCTATTGTGAACTATGAACCTTGGATGATCATGATGTGTCAATGTAGGTTCATCGATTGTAACAAATGTACCACTGTGGTGAGTGATGCTGATAATGAGGGAGGCTATGCATGTGTAGGGACAGAAAGAATGTAGGAAATCTCCATACTTTCTGCTCAATTTTTCTGTGAATCTAAAACTCTTCTAAAAAACAGAAGTCTTTTTAAAAACTATGTCCTGATACAACAAAAATATAAGGGAGCTCCCACCATCTAGCCCTAGCTTCTCGACATGCTCTCATATTGATAGGATACAAATTTGCATTTTGGGGATCAAAAAACAAGGTACAATATTTTTTTTGGTAACAGCTTTATTGAGATATAATTTACACACCATACACTTGACCATTTACAGTAGTACAATTCATTGGTTTTTAATACATCCGAAGTTGGGCAGCTATCTCCACAATCAATTTTAGAACATTTTCATCATCTCAGGGCTTCCCTGGTGGCGCAGTGGTTGAGAGTCCGCCTGCCAATGCAGGGAACACGGGTTCGTGCCCCGATCCGGGAAGATCCCACATGCCGCGAAGCGGCTGTGCCCGTGAGCCATGGCCGCTGAGCCTGTGTGTCCGGAGCCTGTGCTCTACAATGGGAGAGGCCACAATAGTGAGAGGCCCGCGTAACGCAAAAAAAAAAAAAGTAAAAAAGAAACCCTATACTCATTAGCCATCATCTCCTATCCTGTCCCCCTCCCCCCAGCCCTAAACAACCACTAATTTACTTTCTGTCTTTATAGATTTGCCTATTCTGGACACTTCATATAAATGGAATCATATAATATTTGACCTTTTGTGACTTTTTTTTTACCTTACGTGATGTTTTCAAAGTCCATCCATGTTGTAGCATGTACCAGCACTTTATTCCTTTTTACTTCTAAATAATATTTCATTGTATGCATACCCATTTTATATATCCATTCATCAGTTGGTGGACATTTGGGTTGTCTTCAGTTATTATAAACAAGGCTATGAACACTTGAAGGCACAATATTTTGCCAGGTCACGTTATTCTCAAGGATTAGGAACCACAGGCTCCTGGCATGGTGGAGGTTAGGCCGTTACCCTAACCGGTTCAGGTGAGGAGCTGGACGTCAGGCCAGTTGGCGCTGGTGACTTTTCTGGGCTTCTTCCTCCTTGGCCAGCTGCTGTTTGTCAGTCTGCTGCTCAGGCCTCAGGCAGGAGATCCCCTTGAACAAGAGCAAATGTCCACAGCTGGACCAAAGAGCCTGGAACTGTGCCTGTGATAGAACATCTTCTGTACCTGACCCTGAGCAGAGATAGCGGGAAGCAGAGTCAGGGGCTTCCCACAGCCTGGCGGGGGCCTCTGTTTAACTGGGCTTTCCTTTCTACCATGTTGTGGGATTCTGTGGTAACTTCTGTAGAAACAAAGTGGATGTGTGCTTGTTCCTGCCACACCCCACCCCCACTTTCATACTGAGAAAGAGAAACCATATGGGAACTGAAAGTGAGCACGTGGGGGTCAGGTAAGACATACAGGTGGGGAGAGACGGGACTGCGGTACCTGTCTGCTGCCTGTCTTCGTTACTTGTCTGCCGGCTTCTTATTCGTTTTTTTCCCTCTCATCAGTTTTCTTCTTGGAAGCTTGGCGCTTTTTTTTTTTTTTGGCCTCTGCATGAGTTAATCTTTTTTTTTTTTTTTTTTGCGGTACGCGGGTCTCTCACTGCTGTGGCCTCTCCCATTGCGGAGCACAGGCTCCGGACGCGCAGGCTCAGCGGCCATGGCTCGCGCGCCCAGCCGCTCCACGGCATGTGGGATCCTTCCGGACCGGGGCACGAACCCATGTCCCCTGCATCAGCAGGCGGACTCTCAACCACTGCGCCACCAGGGAAGCCCCTGCATGATTTAATCTTGAGTGAGACATGTGGTATAAAAATATCTCCGGAAATGGTTTCTTGCTTGGCACTGCATCTCCATTCTCCATGACTCAGTGGGCACTGAGTCTTGGAAAAGGATAAGCGCAGTGGCCAGTGTGAACCCCCAAGAGGACAAAGGGAATGGTGCCATTGGAAGCTGCTCCCCACAGCAACGAGGGTACAGTTTCGGGGGGGGGGGGATGCAGAGCAGTCTCCGAGTCCCTGTTTGAGATCTTCTGAGCTTGCCTTCTTTTCTGACTCCGAATTTATGCTAGGAAAACACAGGGACTGAGTTTTCCCAAAATGTCACTGTGAAACGGTTCGGAACATGCTTGGTAGGGGTTAGGTGAGTGGCAACTCCAAGAAAACACCCTGGCACCCAGTGGAGTCACTGGGGCCCTTGGATTCCTTTTCAGAAAGTTTGAAGAGCCCTGGGAAGTCTTCTGCTTGCCCGTCCTCAGTGCCACCCTCCACCCGCTCACTGTGCCAGTGTGCTTAGCTGTCTTGAGCCGTACTTCGGCTTACCGCCTTCTTCCCATCACTCCCTTCTCACTCCCCAGAAGACTGGGGAATTAGAGCCCTCCTCCTCAGAAGGCTGTGTCCCATGCTTGCTCCTAACTGTGAAATTGTCTTCTAAGAGTTGCAGTCTGGTTTTCTCAGTGACCGCTAACTGTGATTGATCGTCCTTGTCGAATGACGACTTTATGAGCAACTTCACTGAGTGTTTAATAAGGTGAAGTAGGGTCCAGAGGATATCATTAAAAAAATACTGTTTGTGGGGCTTCCCTGGTGGCGCAGTGGTTGGGAGTCCGCCTGCCGATGCAGGGGACGCGGGTTCGTGCCCCGGTCCGGGAAGATCCCACATGCCGCAGAGCGGCTGGGCCCGTGAGCCATGGCCGCTGAGCCTGCGCGTCTGGAGCCTGTGCTCCGCAACGGGAGAGGCCACAGCAGTGAGAGGCCCGCGTACCGCAAAAACAAAAACAAAAAAATAATGTTTGTGGACAGTGAAGATGAGCATTTAATTTGCTATCCTTTGGTAGTTAGGGTTTGCAAATGAAGGCTGATGGGGCAAATTGTGTTACTTTGGCAGCCTGTGTCTTAAGTTGTTTACTAGCTTTCTGTAGCTGTTACCTTATTTTTAAAAACACAACTATGAATTTGAATCCAGTCTTAAAAACCATACACCACACCCTACTATAGGCCTCATCAACAGAATGCTGAGTTTAACAATTTCTTGTATTTAAGCTCCGATGTCCCCTCCCCAGTCTTTTCTGTCCCTGTGTATCAGATTAATGGTGTGTCTGTTCATAAAGTCGTCCCATTCAACTAAAACGTTAACTGGGGAGGGGAATTGCTGTCTTCAATGTAAATGAAATGTCTTGGCCCCAGGAAGGTAATATAGATAAACATACTTTAGATAGACCATCTTCCAGTTTGTCAGTTACAGGATGGGATGTTTTTTTCATTACCAGAAGGTAGAGATTACTTTGCCACTTCAGTCAAAACATGACCCTGGCAAGACCCCAAATTTAACTTGGAGCAATCTGTTTAGTTTCATCTGTGCCAGAATACTAAATACCGTCTATCCTAATCCTACGGCTGGTTTCCAAAAAATGTTACTGCGTATTTCCAGAGAAATAAATTCCTGAAATTACCATTGGGAAAATAAGTTCTGATTACCAAAATCTAGTCTGCAAGATGTATATTTTTTTCAGGGATATAGCTAGTCCACAAATGGAGGATGCCTGTATATTTAATTTTTCCCTAATGTATTGGTGCTGATTAACTTGGGTAAGTTTTACTATGTTCCTTAAAACACTAGTGAAGCCTGATGGATCATTTAAAGCTGAGATAGAAGCTAAAAACTTCAATTCATCTGTCATTTATCCTGAAGCTTTAAATCCATGTCATTAGATTATCCATAGTTATTTCACGAGGATTTGCTGATTTGTTTTCTTTCCAGATTTGAAATTTCTATTTGTGTGAGTTTTTTGTTTGTTTTCTGGGTTTTGTTTTTGTTTTTACTATTTAGGAGAGCCTAACCAGATTTATTAGTAAGAAACGATGTGTTTTTCTGATGATGATTCTTGCAAACAGTGCTATCAGTTACTAAAGAATAATTACCTTTATTGATTACCTAAATTGTATTGGACATGAAAGAGGATATCACTTAACCCCCATAGCAACCCTATAATATGCATTATTTTCTCTCCTTTAACGATGAAGAAACTGGTGTTCAGAGGATTAAGTAGGTTCCTCAAAGGTCAAAGCTAATATTATGGTAAAGGCAGTATTTGAACCCAGGTCTATGAGGTATCAAAGCCCACACACAGGCTTACTCACTCTCCTGTATTCAGATGAATCCACTAGATTTATCTTCTGGCTTTAAAACCCCATACTACACCTTTAAAAAACTCCTAAGTCCCGATGAACATGCCTTGGCATTAAGCTGAAATGACCAAAAATCTTCTGGAGGCCAGACTGACCCTCCTGCCTTCTTGTACAGTGTATGCATCTGCATCTTTGAACATCCAATGAAAGTTCTACATAGTGTTCACAAGATGAATCAGCTTTTTTAAAACACCTCAAAAAAAAAAAAAACCACCTCATATCGTGGAAAATGCCCTTGTATATTGGTCGGTTAGTGGAATTAATTTAAGGTAACATTGATAGACTGGAAAATGATACAAATATTCTGAATCCCCAGCTGGAATTCCAAGAGGTTAGCATTAAAATTCTCACTCACTTTGTCCTTCCCTCCAACATCCCCTCGGGCCAGGATTCCCCAGTGGGGGTTCTGGGGGTGCTACCTCCTTAATACTTCTCATCCTCATCCTTTCTTCTCCTTGCCCACCTCCACTAACTGGCTCTAGCCTTCCTTTTTCACCTCTTCTCTTTCCTTCCAGTAAGCATCTTCATTGGTCTCCCTGCCCTCAGTCTGACATCCCTCCAGTCATTCTGCTATACCAGAGTGATCTTTTTCCTGATCAAAGTCCTTCTCTGGTTCTGTTTTGCTCTTTGAGTCTCCTTATCTCCTGTAGCACTCAGTAAACTAGGTAGGCTGAATAATGGTCCTCCAAAGATATCCATATCCCCAGAGCCTGTGAGTGTTACCCTATATGGTAAAAAAAAAAAAAAAAAAAAAGACTTTGCAGATGTGACTGAGTTAAGGATCTTGAAATGGGAAAGGTTATCCTGGATTATCCAGATGGGGTTAGTGTGAAATCACAAGGTGAAATCATAAAAGGAAAGCAGGAGGGTTAACTGGAGAGAGTGTGGTGATGTGACAACAAAAGCAGAGATTGGAGCGGGTTTCCAGTACAGGTCCAAGGAATGTTGGCAGTCTCCAGAAGCTGGAAGAGGCAAGGAATAGATTCTCCCCTAGAGCCTCCAGAAGGAACTAGCCCCCCAGAAGGAGCTAGCCCTCCTGACACCCTTGATGCTAGCCCCAGAAGACTTTTTTGGACTTCTGACCTCTAGAACAGTAACAATAAATTTGTGCTCTTAGACCATTGAATTTGTGGTTATTTGTTACAGCAGCAATAGGAACCTAATTCAAACCTGTTCTGTAATCATTAATTTTCTTTTCCACTAGACTTGCACTGTCCAATACAGTGGCTGTTTAAATTTCACTTTAAAATTAGGTACAAAAATTAAATTTTTCAGTTCCTTAATTACATCTCATTTTAAGTACTCAGTAGCCATATGTGGCCAGTGGTTACTGTATTGGCCAGTATAGCTCTATTACACTTTCATGGTTGCGGCATGTTCTATTGAACTGAACTGCTTAGGACAAGAATTGTGCTCACCTCTTCTGTTCTCACCCCCTAACCCTGTCCTTCAACTGCAAAGGGCCTTGGCTGGATCTGGAGCAGGCCGTGGAAGCAGGCTCAGGCTGTATGCACAGGGAATTGAGAGCACATTCTACCTGTAGGGCGGGATCTGTGTGAGAACACTCCCTAGGTCCCCAGAACTCCTTACCAGCACAGGGGCACCATTGGCCCAAGTCTAAGAGTATCCTCTTTGTACCTGTCACAGTGGCTTAAAATGGATGGTAGGTGCACAGTTGTGTTGAGTAAACATGTTGAAAACCAGTGAATGCCCTGCGTTCTGTGCATGCTGGGGTTTCACAGTGAATAAAACAACTGCCCTGTCCTTGTGGAACTTACATTCTAGGGGAAGAAATAGCTAATTAACCAGTAAATAAATGTGTACTCTAATGTCAGGGAATAATCAGTGACATGAAGAAAAATGTAGCAATGGGATAGATTGCTGGGGGCTGGGGGCTGGTGGGTATACTTGATATCAATAATTGGATAAAACCTTTCAGGGGAGGTGACATCTGAGGATAGGCCTCAATGAAGTGAGACAGGGGACGTGGGAAGAAAGGAAAAGAGGAAATCAATATGGGGTGCAGTTTTTTTATTGAAGTATAGTTGTACAATGTTGTGATAGTTTCAGGTATACAGCAAAGAATATATATATATTCTTTTTCTAAATTCTCTTCCATTATAGTTTATTATAAGATATTGAATATAGTTTTCCCGTGCTCTACAGTAAGTCCTTATTGTTTATTTTATATATGGTAGTGTGCATCTGTTAATTCCATAATAACAATTTATCCCTCACCACCTCCCCTTCCCCTTTGGGTAACAGTAAGTTTGCTTTCTATGTGTTTGAGTCTGTTTCTGTTTTGGAAACAAGTTCATTTGTACTTTTTTTTTTTTTAGATTCCACATATAAGTGATATCATAGGATATTTGTCTTTCTCTGTCTGATTTACTTCACTTGGTATGATAATCTCTAGGTCCACCCATGTTGCTGCAAATGGCATTATTTCATTCTTTTTTGATAGCTGTGTAGTATTCCATTGTGTATATATATCAGATCTTCTTTATCCATTCATCTGTCAATGGACATTTAGGTTGCTTCCATGTCTTGGCTATTGTGATTAGTGCCGCTGTGAACATTGGAGTACATGTATCTTTTCGAATTAGAGCTTTCGTTTTTTGATATGGGGTACAGTTTTAATCACTGTCATTCAGAACTCCATGTCCCCCAGTAGTACACTTCCCGCATTCCTCCCCAGTGCTTCCCTTTGTTCGGTCACACTGGGTGTCCACACTGGCCACAATTTTATTATTTTATTGATCGTTATTATTTAGATACTAAAATCGTGTGTTTGTGTGTATACACATACACATACTTACAATCTAAGCTTTTTAAGTTCTAGTTGAAGAGGACCTTTACACTAAAACACTATGTACCTCTTAAACAGTACAGAAGTATCAACCTATTTTAAGTTTTCTCCTTGACCTATGCTTTGCTGATTGGGGATGAGAAAGTGGCTTATTCTCTAATCCTCATTATACTCTTAAAACCGCTCTGTAGAACTTTACTGGCCCATATGGCAGCCACTAGCCATCGGCGACTATTCAGCACTCGAAAGGTGGCTAGTTCCCATTGCAGTGTGCTGTAAGGTTAAAATACACACCCCATGTTGAAGGCTTAATACAAGAAATTTCAGAATATCTCATTATTAACTTTTTATATTGATTACATGTTGAAATTATAATATTTTGATATGTTGGGTTAAATACAATATATTTAAAAATTAACTTCATCTGTTACTTTTATTTTCTTCAATGTAGCCACTAGAAAATTTAAAATCACATATGTGGCCTACATTTGTGGTTCATATTCAATTTCTACCTGCTTACTTTCTGAGGGTACTTGTCTGCAGTTGGGCATATCATCTGGCTGTGATGCCTTGGGGGGAGAATTAAAATGTGGGGGGACGAATATGTTCAACAGCCATAGACCGATGTCTAGCTCATATAATATTTAACTCCATAGGAAGCCCTAGTTAAAAGCGAAGACTCAATAGATGATGCTGTTCAGTAGATTGAGTTTCTTTGAAATGTGACTGTTACCTACTTTAGATTTTTATCTCCACTGCATAATTTTCCTCTTTTTAGGTTTTTCCCAGAACTGAAAATTTAAGATAGTGTGTATCATCCCTTTCAGAGCAGGTGTATAATTTTTCAGGATCATTGGGGAAAGGTTTTAATGAGAACCATCTTTAAAATAGCAGTATTCATGGGCTTCCCTGGTGGCGCAGTGGTTGAGAGTCCGCCTGCCGATTCAGGGGACATGGCTTCATGCCCCGGTCCGGGAAGATCCCACATGCCGCGGAGCGGCTGGGCCCGTGAGCCATGGCCGCTGAGCCTGCGCGTCCGGAGCCTGTGCTCCGCAACGGGAGAGGCCACAACAGTGAGAGGCCCGCGTACCGCAAAAAATAAAATAAAATAAAATAGCAGTATTCAGTATTTGAAAGAATTGTAAACCTTAAAAAAATTTTTTTAATGATATTACCTGGTATGCCTAAATATATTTAACATTGCTGGAAAAGACAAATCTGTTTTGTGTTTTTTTTTAATCAACAGATTTTTCAGAGTAGCTTCAAGATTACTTGTTTTATTTATTTTATAAAGAAAATTACATAATTGGAAACAGCAAAAGTTGCCGAAGCAATTGAAAATATTTTGGTATTAGTTATTCCCCCGGGGGGCTTGGCACAGGGGCTGTTGGAAGTGAGAAGGAGGAAGTAAAGAATTCTATAGCAGAAGTTAACATTGTAAATCAACTAGACTTCAATAAAATGAATTTTTTTAAAAAAGAATTCAGGAACCTTCTTTTTATAGTTAAAAGCCTGGACTGGAGTCAGATTGCCTGGGTTCAGAATCCAGCTTTACCTACTGGCCAAGTGACCATGGGCAAGTTATTTACCTCTTTTTGCCTCAGTTTAATTGTCTGTAAAATTGAGGTAATAATAGTACTTACCTAATAGAAATGGTATGAGAATTAAATGAGTTAATTCATATATCAATAAAATAGAACAATGCCTGACATTATATGCACTCAATCAAATTTCACTATAGTAATACATTATTGTCATTACTTTTATTAGATATCTTACATATGAATGTAACATTATATTTTCTAAGCCCTTTGACATTCATACCTCCATCCTTCTGACAGTAGTGTGAGTCCGCAAGGATGGGTATTTTTTTTAATTTACCTTTTTAATTGAAGATAGTTCATTTACAGTGTTGTGTTAATTTCTGCCGTATAGCAAAGTGACTTAATTATACACATATATACATTCTTTTTAATATTTTTTTCCATTATGGTTTAGCCCAAGATACTGAATATAGTTCCCTGTGCTATACAATAGGACCTTGTTGTTTATCCAGAGGATGGGTATTTTTTATACCTGTTTTAATGATGAAGTCACCTGAGCCCAGAAGAGGGTCAGTAACTTGCCCAAGGTCACTGAAGTATTTAGTGACAGAGCTGGGAATCTCATCCATGTCTGTGGATTACCAGTTTATCTTTACCAGTAGCCCGATAAGCAAGGCTTTTAAACCCCAGGGAAAGTTACACTGTGGTTTATACACTGAGGCTCTGCAACTCCCTAGTTAAATTGTGGGTTTTCTCTTTGAATTATAACCCAGTAACAGCACACCAGTGATTGCTTGTGGATGGCTTTAGGGTGTGTTTATTTTATGTAAAATCCCAGCGAACTCTAAATTTAAACATTTCACAGCAGAGGGTTACCTTTGCATTAAAATGGTGGTGTCCTCAACACACAACACACTTAACTGTTTTTAAGACCCAACCTTATCCCTGTTTACTGTGTAACTTTGTAAAATTTTGTAAAATGAGAACCATACTACTGTGTTCCCAAAATAAGGATCTGGATCGATTGAGCTTATTTAATTGTTTTCAGATACACAATAACTTTAAGAAAATATAGGCTTTGGAGTCAGACAAAGATGGATTGAAACCTAGCTCTGCAAAATAGGGATATTGGAGTGTATTTTGCAGGACGTTTGTAAAGATTTGAAGTAACCTAATAAAGGGCCTGGCCCTTAAGAGGGGACAAGTGATGGTAGTTAGAGATGCTCTGGAATTTTTACCCGTGTACAAGTGGAGTTGTATCTTCTACACCAGAAACTGCATGTGAAGAAATCATTAGGGGTTGGAAAATCAAAATGAATATAACCTAGAGCTTTGCATATTAGAAAATATTTGGGGAAGTATACAACAAAATTATCAATATTTATCGCTTGGTGATAGAAAATCAAGTGGGTTTTTAAACTTACATTTTCTAACACATTATAATATACATGTCTGCTTTTGTAGCAATAAACAGTTATTTTTAAGTTAAAAGAATCATTCATATATTTTTAAAAAGCACAAAAAGTAACTGCACCATATTAATAGGTGTGTTCCCGAGACGGATAATTTTCCCCTCTTTCTACTTTTATAATCTTCTAAAATGAGTATGTTTGTATGAATGATGGAGAAAATAAAAGTACATTCTTAATATGCGTGATCACCACCCTCACATAGAATCTACAGTACATTAGAACTTACAGAAAATATGAATTCTTTGGAAATGTGTGAAGATATTCTAGGACCAACAGATGTAATAATAATAACCATAGGTACCATTTGTTTGAGTGTATTCTGTGTGAGGCTCAATTTGAATTCTTTACATGCATTATCTAATTTAATCCTCATAACAAACCAATGAGATTGGTTTTACTTGAGATTTAAGATTATATAAATTACCCAAATTCAGGACTCAGAATTTAACCTGTGACTTTCAAAGAAAAAAAAATCATAGTAACATGATCATAGTAACAGAGGAAATTTTCACTTATGCTCAGCTGGAGAAATAAAGCTTTCCACCAAATTTATGACCAAGTTTGTATAGGACCAGGTCTTCTCAGCAGCTGTCTGTCAGGCCAACTTTAAACTACCATATACTGATTTTTTTTCCCTCAATTTTTTAATTGGGCAACTTGGGGTTGGGGAAAAATGGGAATGGTGTTGCTTGAATATCTTTTACTTGACTTAGGCTTAAGGGAGAGCATAGCAGAACAAGAGTACAGGTATCAATAAGGGGTGAGGTTTGTTAAGTGAAAACACGTGGTGATACTGAAACCTATTTTGATAGTACCACTTCAAGCATGGAGGTTATGGGTAAATCTGCTCCTATTGTAGTGGGTAATGAACTTGGCAACTGTCTTTCCTTTAGCCTTTGTTTCCCAGAGTGGTTAGGAAAAGATGTTAGGTTTTGAAGGAAGTTTCATATGAGTTTTCGTAACCATTTCCTCATAACTGTTAAACCTTTCCTTTCTTTTAAGTATTCGCTTCTCACGAGTTGTCTGACATCCTGGGCTTTTTAATTGGTTGACTTTGCCCTGTCTCTCAAGTGCACTGACTCATACACAGTACCTTTTTGGAAGTTTGATATTTAATTTAAAAAGTATTTCTGTGAATTCTTTGCAGAGGGGGTGGGGTACCCCAGTTTATTCATCTTTATGTAAAAGCAACTAGCATGAGTCGTATTGTTGGCATTTGATATGTTTTTCGTTGAACCAACGGAGGGGTTCTTGTTTCAGTTCAAGGAGACTTTTCTAAGGGATGGAGTTGCCTGACAGTAGCACAGACTGTTCTTAGGAGACAGGTAGTGAATTCTGTGCAGGCATGGACTTGGGGGAGTTTGATTACCAGACAGTAGATAGGACTAAATGATTTCTAAGGCTTACGGTAAATTTGAGATTCTGTGATTCTTCTGTTTCTCTAACATGTGTCTAAAGAGGAGAGAAACAAAACATAAATTGGAACCACAGATCATCCGGTAGAGCCTTTGATAGCAATGATGGTTAATGGGGTTTGTATCAGCACTGGAAGCAGAAGTGCTTTTCTCTGGTTTCCCGAGTCGGCATGGATAGTTCTCGTCTTGACAAACTGTTCCAATAAGATTGGACTGCAGATCATCTTCCAGATGTAGGCTGAGCCCTAGGAGATAATGATGACGAGGAGAAAATGTTCCAGCATTTTCAAGTCCGAGAAAACTAGTGTGAGAGTTTTAGAATGGTCCAACTATTCACATCCAGGTGACAAATAAATTCACTTAAAAGCCAAGAAATAATATTACTCACTAAATATGCCACCTTAAATCATTTTGATTGGTTTTCCACACATCATTTACATTGTAGCCTCATTCATGAGGTCCCAAAAGTTATAATTAATCTGCATTTTGTTTCTCTTCTATTTCTGACAGTTGGACAAGGTGTTGATTTTGTCCAATAAGCCGTCTCTGTCAGAAATCACAAAATGGTAGCCCAGAGGCAAAATCTGGCACAAGGATGGCTTTTCACTGGCTTGGACGGGGTTTGATTTTGTTTAATTAGTGGCTGATATTTAAAAATTTGGAGATTTTACCCCCAAATCAGATTTCTGGCTTCTCTCCAGACGATCAGGTTTGGCATAACTGCATCAGGCTTCGCTACACAGCAAGCATTATCTGGAGCTTGGTGGCTAGATGAGGCATGTGTTCCTGCTTAAGCAATCCTTACCTTTCCTTGTTTTTGTTTTTGTTTTTTGTTTTTTTTGCGGTACGCGGGCCTCTCACTGCCGTGGCCTCTCCCGTTGCGGAGCACAGGCTCCGGACGTGCAGGTTCAGCGGCCATGGCTCACGGGCCCAGCCGCTCCGCTGCCTGTGGGATCTTCCCGGACTGGGGCACGAACCCGCGTCCCCTGCATCGACAGGCAGACTCTCACAACCACTGCGCCACCAGGGAAGCCCTCCTTGTTTTTTTATTCCCTGCCCGCTTCACTCATTTATGGGCCCAGTCTGGGCTCTGAGGGCATTTAGGTTTGTGACCCTTCCTCTATAAGTAATGCTCATGTGCAGGTCTTAAGACTATAAGTAGCTATTATTTCAGCCTCAGGAAGGGACTGCAGAATAAGGGCAAGTTTTTCACTGGATCTGGGCAGAGTGTTCTGCTTTTGGGGTGCTGCCGGCCTGCCAACTCTGTAACCAGAGGGGAGAAGAAAAACTGTATTCATCCTGAACCGCGCCGCTGGCGTTCAGGAGAGCCCTAGACTAGGAGACAGGGCCTGAAGTGCCCTGCAGACTGTGGCTTGCCTAAGCTCAGGGTGACTTGGCACCTGTGCCAGGGAAGGATCCAGTGGAGTGGCAGAAGGCTCCGTGCCATCCATTCAGACAGCTTTCTGAATCCCGGCAGCCAAGAGAACATCATCTGTGCCTGTGAGTAGTGTGGGTTCCCGCCAGAAACTTCTCAACTTCAAAGGAAAGAAAAGAAAATTGTACTGTGGGTCGCTGTGGAAAAGCTTTTGGCCTTACTGAATTGGGCTCATTTTTACAGAGAAGGAAGATGGCGCAAAGAATTCTGAGGGATTCTACCTGTTTTTCGTGGCCTTTCCATTCTACCCCGGAGGTGCCAAGATCGTTAAAATGCTCAAGGAACTGCTAAACCTAACCATGGCAATAGAATGAACACAAAGAATTGCTATAGTTTGGTCTGAGAGCTGTGTTAGAATTAGGGTAGTGTGAAGAAAGAGCACGGATGGGCCTTATGGCAAATTCCACTAAAGTTGAAGTTGCCCGTCATGACCAATTTGGATTTCACTTAGGTTTCTAAAGGCTTAAAGGGGTGGTGGAGGTGGGGGAAATCTTACAAATCTGAACAACCTACACTTCGGTTCTAATAAGGAAAAAACTGTGCTTTATGTTTGACGCCGAAAGTTTGTTCTTATGCTGGCCCAAGACTGAAGTCTGATATCTGGCATTATTAAAAGCAAAATGTACTCTTCAAAAATCTGAGAGCCTGATGACAGGCAGGAGACTGAAGCTCTCTCCAAGGCCCTCTGGTGCCCAAGTCTGATCCAGTGACTTCCTAAGACCTTCGGAATTTACTTTACACTTATTTCATTTGCTTCACCCGCCCCCTTTCCTCCCTCACCTACCCCTCCTTGCTCCTCTCTTATCTCTCTTCTCTCCTTGATTCTCTTCTCCTTTGTTTTCTCAGGAAGCTACGTTTCCCTTTATCTTTCTTCTACTCCCGCCTGCCTTCTTTCCCTCCGCCCATCAGCCCATTGTCTCCCGTATTCTTCTCGTAGTACCTCTTACCCAAGCCTTGGGGAAACTTAACAGCAGAGGGGACAGTGTGTGAGCAGAGAGCTGGGAAGGAAGTTTCAGTCAAAAGCAACATTTAGATGGTAGATGCATAGTAGGGGCAGAAGTCCAGAGAAAATAGCTGGTCCTGGGGATTTGCAGGGAGGAGGATTGTATTTCTCAACAATGCACTAAGAGCTGTTAGTGCATCTGATCATATTTAAGAATGAATCTCTTCCAGATAAGAGCAGCTGTGTAAGAGTGGGTGTGGCAGAGGCAATAAAGCTAATACTGTGTTTGAGATCCTGTGAAGAGCTTATAAAGAGGTATAAGATGAGAAAATGCTAGCATTTTCACCTTAGTTTCTAAACTGCTGCTTTGTTATAAAGATTAAATGATACCTCTTCAAAGTAAATTCCAAGATGAATGGACCACAAAGTATATAAGAAAGGTAGAAGATAGGTGTTTTAAGTAATTTGCCATTTTAAGCTACTTCAACTCAAAATTAGATACAAATCTAATTATAGTGAAATAAAAGGCAATTCTGAGCACATTGTGGTACTTATAAATCCTTCCGCTCCATAGCCTCAGTATTCTGTTAAATATAGCTGACACTGCCTTCTCTTATCTAAATTGGCATTAAACACTTAAAAAAAAAATCTCATGTCAGAGATTTGGCAGAAAATGTCATTTTCTGATCATTTAACCAGTTAGAACATATTTCTACAGCTATCCTTTCTAAATGTGAATAGTATGCATTTTTAAAAATAAATTGAAGTATAGTTAACATACAATATTATATTGGTTTTAGGTGTACAACATAGTGATTCGATATTTTTATACATTACCAAAAACTCACCATGATAAGTCTGGTACCCGTCTGTCACCATATAAAGTTATTACAGTATTATTGACTAAATTCCCTATGCTGTACATTACATCCCCAGGTGGGAGGGGAGGACATGCCTTTGTTTTTAACTTGTTAAATAAATAAATTGAAGCATTCCCTATAATGAGAGCTGAGTAAAGATAACACCCCTTATCATTATAGAATATTTACTTTTAAGTCCCCTCCCTAATAATTGATCCAGCCCCTGTCTACCTTACGACCCTGTAATATGTAACAAACCGCCATTCTTGTAAATGCCCTGAACTCTCCAGATACTCATACCCCGGGGCCTTTGCACAGGCTACTCCTTTTGCCTGTAATACCCTTCCCACACCCACCCCCAATTTGACACTTCTACTTGGGGATTTGGAGGGAGGAGGGTAGTATGACTCAACAATGCACTAAGAGCTATTCAGAGCCTTAGTGTCACCTCAGAGCCTTCCCTGATTTACCCTGGGCAGAATTTATTGTTCCTTCCTCTGTGTCCTCACAGCACTTTCCTCATGCTTCCATTATAGGTTTTACAACATTGCCGTTGTAGGAGATGATAGTTATAAAAATAAGTTACTTGTTTCCATGTGTGTAGACCAGGAGCTACCTTGGGAGGCCCTGGGGGTAAAAAGCAATGGGTTTATCTTTTCTTCTCCAGGGCCCAGCACCTGAAAGTTACTCAGTAAATGTGTGTCAGATGAAAAGGGTACTCACTCTTTGGCTTGTTGAACAGACAATGAGAGAACATCGTTGAATTTGATTTCTGCAGGTTATGTGGGTAAAGGTTGAGCGTGCAGGACCAGAAGTAACTTTTACTATAGAATTTGGCTTTCATCTGAGCATAAAATAGAAGAATGTTACTTTAATACATAGGTTGCATATCAAATTGGACATTTTCTGTGGTACTTTGAAGAGGTGAAATGAAGAAGAGAATTATTATCTCTGACATTTTCACAAGCTGGTTGATGTTCAGTATTTGCTGTATCTAAGTATCTGCTTAGACCTAAAAAAAATCATCAAAAATATACATATATATATAATATATATGTGTGTATTTCCATATATAGATGTATAGAGCTATATATGAGTTTTTAAATTGCCATCTCTTTAAGGATTTTGTAGCCTAGGATTGAAAGGTATTTATTCTATGATCCAGAATTGTGGCTTTCTGCTGTGAAATGAATGTTAAGGAAGCACAGGTAACTAGGCTACTTTCCAGTTTCCTTGTATCAGCTCCTGAGTTAGAGTTCAGGTAGTTCACTTGGAGCCAGAGGTTATTGGAGCTCTCATTTATTGAACTGTAGTTAAATAAAAATAAGATATAAAGTTGCCAATAGCAATCCAATCAAAGTCTCTAATAGAAGTCGAAGGAAAATTAAGTGAAATGATTAGTGCTTCCTTTGTTATTTTCCTAGATGAAGGTTTTCACTTATGTTAGAAACGGACATATAAAAGATACCTTTAGGGCTTCCCTGGTGGCACAGTGGTTGAGAGTCCGCCTGTCGATGCAGGGGACGCGGGTTTGTGCCCCGGTCCGGGAAGATCCTACATGCTACGGAGCGGCTGGGCCCGTGAGCCATGGCCGCTGATCCTGTGTGTCCGGAGCCTGTGCTCCGCAACGGGAGAGGCCACAACAGTGAGAGGCCCGCGTATCACACACACACACACACACACACACACACACACAAAAGATATCTTTAACTGAGAGATGTTTAAAACATGATTTTCACTGGATTTAACTGGAGTTCTTTTCAACTGTTGACTGAGTAGAACATTGTTTTTGTGGGAAAGCTTGTAGGGCTGGATGCCAGCAGAACCACATGGAGCAGAGAATGAAGAGGTGTAGTGATGGGGTGGTGTGTTGCAGGGAGATGAGGCAGGAAACACATTTTATGAATTAGCAAAATTTGAGTCCTATGTCCAGATGTGGATAACGAAGCATTTTAGTAACTAATTATCTTTACTGAAGCAAGCATTCATCAGAGATAATTATTGAGTATCTATTATGTGCTGTATGTAAATTCAGAGACGTGATATTTGTATTCAGGGGATTCATTCATAAGCTATATAGTTCAAAGCTCTACAGTCATTGTAACATAATAGCAGTAGTACAGTAATGATTTAAAACGAAAGCAATTGACCAAAATACATGGTTTCCTGTAAAGCTGTGACATTCAGGAATTACTAGGGAATTAGCATTAGCCACTTAGCTAGTTTTGTAAAGTGTTAGGGGTTTTTTTTGGCTTTTGGCTTTCTTTTTTTTTTTAATTAATTAATTTATTCATTCATTCATTAATTTTTGGCTGCTTTGGGTCTTCATTGCTGCACGCAGGCTTTCTATAGTTGCGGCGAGCTGGGGGCTACTCTTTGTTGCTCTGCAGCATGTGGGATCTTCCCGGACCAGGGCTCGAACCCGTGTCCCCTGCATTGGCAGGCAGATTCTTAACCACTGCGCCACCAGGGAAGCCCTGGCTTTCTTTAAGTAAGAGATATAAATGCAATTTTTATTGCTTTTCTAAATGATGCTAGACATTTGACACTTAAACTTTTACTTGATACATTAATAGTTATATACAGCATCTATATACATTCTAATAGCTTATCTCTAAGGCTAGGCCTAGATCACTTAGGCTTGCTTTGTGTAATTGCACACTATGTGTAATTGTTGAGGGTTATAATTTTGCATCATGAACTTTGGAGTCAGACAAACCTCAGTGGGAATCTAAGCTCTAGTACTTAATCATTGTATAACTTTGGACCAAACACTTAACCTCCTGCTTCAATTTCCTCATGTACGTAATGGAGGCATTACATAATAGGTTTGCTGTAAGAATGAAATGAGCTAAACTACATCAAGTACTTATCACAGCATCTGGAACATAGTAGGAACTCAGTAAATATTCTCCTGTTAGACATAAATGGTAAATTGCTTGTGGGGTTAAACTGTGTTCTAGTAGATGCTTTAAAATTATAATTTGAAAAAAGCCTCAATTTGCAATTAATTCAATACAGAAGATTTAAACTAGTTTAAAAGTTTTTTATTCTTAAAACTTATTTAGAGAAAATGATGTGTAACATGTTTACTCCATGAGACTCCATGTTGAATAATTTCAGAAAAGAATGTCAACATTTAAAGAATGCCTTGAACCTTTGTCAGTGACACAGCCCTTCCAAAATGTAAATCTTTGGACTCTCTGTAGATCAGTGATTTCCATACACTGTCTTTTTCTAGTAGTAAAAATCAATCTACTAATGTGGTCTTAAGTGTTCTTGCTTAATTATAGGGAAGGTAATGAAGTCCTGCCTCTTGTGCATTCTAAATAAAAGCACTAAAGCTAATCATTCAGATCTGTACTTCCTTAAACTGGCCTTTCCTACAATGTAGTTAAACTGCAATAATTGATCCACTTAATTTATTGCCTTTTATCCTAGCTAGTTTTCATCTGGAAAAAAAAAAAAGTACAAATTTGTTTTCCATACTTTTCCTGAAAATGTTATCTGGACCAAAATATAATATTTGGCTTTCAAACGCTATGAAAACTGATGCTTTTGTAGTAAGCTTTATTCTAAAATAATACTGAGGTAAATGTCACTTCAAATGAGGATATTATTATGAGAACTTAGAAAAACAGACACAGCCTCTCTTTAAGTGCAGGAAATGTTGTGAAATTGACTTTACTTTCATATCCATACGGTGAGGATTAACTGTGCTGAGAGGACACTTTCTTATTTTATTCCCAAAGGTTTTATCATTAACTCTACTCCCTCCCAAATGTGCTAATTATCTCTGGAGTTCTAGGATGCAGCCATGGTTCAAGCTTAGAATGGAAACAAACCTGTTTCATATATGTCTATGGTATTTAGTTTGCCTAAGTCGTTGGTGATTTCATAAGTCAGAAGTAGAAAAAGACTTTAGGGAGTTATATTTTCCATGACGCAGTAACCTGGTCCAGCCATGCTAAACTTCCTTCCCTAGAACCTTACTCTTCTGGGCCAGGGTATCAAGAATTATCATTTTCGGGCTTCCCTGGTGGCGCAGTGGTTGAGAGTCTGCCTGCCGATGCAGGGGACACGGGTTCGTGCCCCGGTCTGGGAAGATCCCACATGCCGTGAAGTGGCTGGGCCCGTGAGCCATGGCCACTGAGCCTGCGCATCCGGAGCCTGTGCTCTGCAACGGGAGAGGCCACAACAGTGAGAGGCCCGCGTACCGCAAAAAAAAAAAAGAATTACCATTTTCAGTTATTTAAAGAACTACTTTTCCATTCCCCAGATTTGCATAGCCTTCCAAATTTTACATATCCTTTAAATGCAGGGCAGGGCCAACTACCTCTGAAGCTATCACTGATGAAGACCCCAGCTCTGACCTATGGTCTTTTCTTTTCTGAAAGTCCTTTAGTCTGTGTAGTTGACACCATCAAATCTAGAACTTGTATTTTCCTTTTCTCAATCCATATTATATGATAATTGGCCAAAACAGTGTTTGACATGATGAGGAAGTCTTTGTATATCTCATCTCATTGAAGCCTTCTGTTGCCTTTGGGAGCCGAATATGGCAGTTATGATTAGCGATCATTTTGCAGTTGAGGAAACATGAGTTCCACAGAGATGGTTACTCTTCCAAGGTCCTACTTCTAACTGGAACTGACGTCCTGATACTCTGTATTCTACCCCATGTTTGCCTTGTGCATAAAGCTTGTCTTCTGATCTCAAGTCCGCTAACTCTTCAAAGACCTTTTCTGATGGTAACCCCACATTCCAGATTCCACTTAGGAGAAACTTAGTTGCTAATTCACTCATGTACTAGAGGAGAATTGTCCTATAGATGAGCCACATTTCCAATTTTAAATTTTCTTTAGCAGTCACATTTTTTTAAAAAAAAGGAGACGAACAGGTGATATTCATTTTAACATCATTTTATAACCAAAATGTCTAAAATTTTTAATTCTAACATTAACTAATATAAAAAATATTAATGAGGCACTTTTATGTTCTTTTCTCCCCCACACTAAGATTTTGAAGTCCTCTGTGCATTTTACACTTAGAGCACATCTCAGTTTGGAGCAGCCATTTCAAGTGCTCAGCGTGACAGATGGCTGCATATTGGGCAGCACAGCTTTCTTCCTACAGTGTGGTTGACAATCAGCTTCTCCTCTCCGAAACAGATAACATGGACATACTCATTAGTTCCACACCAGATGACAGAAATGAGTGATTCATAACTAATTAAAATAATAGGCTTAGGCAGAGAAAAACATGGATACCATTCATTCTTGTGAGGGTTTTTGTCGGTGGTGTTGGTTTGTTTTGCCCAGTAATTCATACTTCAAATGAGGACCCCTATAGCTTACAAAGGAAACAATTTAATAAGGTATAGGACACGTAGCCTTTCATTTCATTTATTTCTTCATTTCTTTGTGCTGTTTTCTAGAATGCAAATCTGATCATGTGTCTCTCTTGTTCAAAATTGTTCAATTCCTCCCAACTGGTGTTTCCTACAGTTGCCCAGTGGTAAGATTCACCTGGGTACTTAGTTAAGATCCTCTGTTCCCAGTCCTGTCAGACCAACAGAATCAAAATATCCAGCTGAGGGACCTGGACACAGGTATTTTTAGTAATCACCCCTGGTGGCTCTTATCATCAAGCCAGTTGGGGAAACTGGCCTAAAGGATGACATTTTACTCCTCAGTCTACTTTGTGGGATCCTTTCTGACCTAGCCCATGACTAGATCCATTACCCAGCCAGAGTTAGGTTTTAGCACAGAGAAGCACTTGGCAAGATACTCTTCCTGTGCTCTCCTCCTGCCTGTGCTTGTGTTCTTTCAGCCTGGGATGCCCTTCCCCTTTGTGTCTGCCAACACACTGCTGAGTCCCCCTCAGGATCACCCCCGCAGCGTTTGCCTCGTTTCCTGACACACCTCCTCCCATTGCTCCTTGACATTGGTAAATCAAGGCCCTGAAGGTCACTAGCTCTCACTATCTGTTTGTCTTGGCTGTCTTCTCACTGAGGGATGGGGCTTATGATTTCCAGTCTGTTATTAGAGCCACTTAGAAGGGAGTCTGGCACAAGGAAATAGTCAATAAATATTTTTCTAGTGAAAGCCTGCTGATACGAGTAATAATAACATCTCCATCTGTTTCATAGTGGTTTACAGATTGCAGCATGCTTTTCACTTACATCATCTCATTTAATTCTCTCACCACAGCCTCGTGAGGTGGAACTCGTATTTTTCGAGATGTTAAGCAACTTGCCCCATGTCATGTGACTTGTAATAGGTGACACCGTAACTCCAACATGGGTCCATAACGTGCAGAGTGTAAAACAAGCATAAATCTTGGGTTCAGATTTCTAGTGAAATGAAGAAACGGCCTTTGCTTATTCAGTCTATTCACACACAAAAAGACATTAATAAAGTTCTTTCACATTTATGGATTTTTTCTTTGCTCCAAATTTCTAGCCTTTTTAGCATATTTCTTTTTTTAAATTAATTAATTTATTTATTGGCCGCGTTGGGTGTTCGTTGCTGCGCGCGGGCTTTCTCTAGTTACGGTGAGCGGGGGCTGCTCTTTGTTGCGGTGCGCGGGCTTCTCATTGCGGTGGCTTCTCTTGTTGCGGAGCACGGACTCTAGGTGCACCGGCTTCAGTAGTTGTGGCTCATGGGCTCTAGAACACAGGCTTACCAGTTGTGGCACATGGGCTTAGTTGTTCTGCAGCATGTGGGATCTTCCCGGACCAGGGCTTGAACCCGTGTCCCCTGCATTGGCAGGCGGATTCTTAACCACGGCACCACCAGGGAAGTCCCAGCATATTTCACAGAAGTTTGCACCTAGTGTTTAGCTAATCAGTAGCTGCAAGATTATATGAATATTCACATCAGCAATGATTATGTGAACGATTGATGGAACCAGTTAGTCTAATTGGGTTCTTCTCTTTAAAGATATTCCAGTGGTTCTTACCTGGTATTTGGGAGAATTCCTTATAGCCCACAGGTAAAGGTACTGATAAATCCACACACAATGTAGACTTTTTTGACATCATAAGGAAAGTCTGACGAAACAAGACTATGAAATAATTGAGATGGTCTGTGATGCTTTAGAAGTGTTGCTGTGTTTTTATTTTTTGCTGGATGATCACGAGTATCACACCCAGTCTATCAGTTTTATGCCCTAGTCCTAACCATTCAGTAACATACTAGAGAAACAGCCCAGCCTGGCCTCAGTCTTTCCGTGAAACATGCATCACACTCTGTGGTCTCACACAGATTTATTTTAAGGGTTAGGACTTCCCTTTATCAGAGCAATAGCAAGAAATGCCTCCGTTTCCTCCTTTCCTAGGCAATTCCATTTTATTTGGTAAGTATTAGTCAATATTTCTGTAGCTTAGAGGAACTATTTCCATTTTTTAAACAAATTGAGTAGTTTGAAAGCATAGTCTTTTGTGTGTTATTCTTGTTGGATTATTGATGTTGATTCATCCTGTGGTGATGCTCTGGTAGAACAGAAATTAAATAAGTCATAAAAAAAAAACCCAGTAAATTTTAGCTCCTTTAAAATGGCCATTATTAGTATTTAGTAGGTCCTGCCCTAGATTTAAATAATAGCTGCTTGGAGCCTCCTCAGAGATGGCGTTTTTCTGCCTGAAAGGGTTTGCGCTGTTTTATGCAGTTGTCTGGGAGTCATGGTGATAAGCCCCTTCTGATGTTCTGTTAGGTAAATCTTTTCTATACCATTAGAAATTGTAATAATTAATGTACAAAGGATGCTAGCCAGTAATTAAATTTACGATTCTGACTCACAGATAAATTCAGGATGAAATTAAAATATTGAAGCAAGAGCCATTTTTTGAAGACATCATTTTAAAGGGCTTGCCCATATGTTGTCTAATTTGATAAACTACTAAAAAGTACGAGGTATGGAAATAGGAGGACTCATTTTTTTAAATTATTATTTTATTTAGTTATTTATTTGGCTGCTCCGGGTCTTAGTTTCGGCAAGCGGGATCTTCGATCTTCGTTGCGGCACGTGGGATCTAGTTCCCTGACCGGGGAGCGAACCCGGGCCCCCTGTATTGGAAGTGCGGGGTCTTAGCCACTGGACCGCCAGGGAAGTCCCAAGGAGTCATTTTGTTGTTACTGCTGTTATCCTTCTCAGAAATGTCTCAACCAACATTTCAATGAATTGTGATATGGCAGTCTGTTGTTTTTTATATAACAGCTATATTGTGATATGTTATATATCATTCAATATACCCATTTAAAGTGTACAATTAGCTGTTTTTTTAGTGTACTCACTGTTTTAACTGTCACCACAATCACTTTTTGAACATTTTCATCACCCCCCGCCAAAAAAAAAAACCCTGCACCCCTTAGCAGTCCCTTCCCATTTTCCCCAACACCTCCAGCCCTAGTCAACATTTAATCTACTTTCTGTGGATTAGTCTCTTGGACATTTCACATTAATGTAATCACACTTTCCATTAGTGACTCCTTTTATTCACTACGTTTATATTTTCAATATAAGCATGAAACAGTACTTCATTCCTCTTTATGGATGAATAATATTCCATTGTATGGCTATATCTCATTTTGTTTTTCTGTTCCATATTGATGGACATTTAGATTATTTCCACTTTTCAGCTGTTAAGAATCATGCTGCCATAACCATTTGTCTATATGTTTTGTGGGAAATGTGTTTTCTCTTGGGTGTATACCTAGGAGTAGATTTGTTAAGTCTATGTCAACCTTTTGAGGAACTGCCACATTGTTTTACAAAGTGGCTGTACCATTTTACATTCCTACCAGCAGGGTATGAGGGTTCCAGTTTCTCCACCCTTCACCAACACTTGTGTCTTTTTGATTACAGCCATCCTAGTGGATGTGAAGTGGTATCTCATTTTGCTTTTGACTTCCTTGTGATCTTTTCCTCATTTGTCCTAAACTTTTCTAAATTAAAAGATAATCAAACAAATTCTCTCCGATTTTTGGAGCATACTTTTTCTCTAGGTTCTGTCCCTCCACTTTTCCCACTATTGAAAATGTTGCCAGCGTCCTATTTTGACTGGAAAATTAGAGATAATGTGAAATAACAGTTACTCCCTGCAAAATGAGGATGGGACTGTAACTGTTTAAAATACGGTCCTCCGGGGCTTCCCTGGTGGCGCAGTGGTTGAGAGTCTGCCTGCCGATGCAGGGGGCGCGGGTTCGTGCCCCGGTTCTGGAAGATCCCACATGCTGCGGAGCGGCTGGGCCCGTGAGCCATGGCCGCTGAGCCTGCGCGTCCGGAGCCTGTGCTCCGCAACGGGAGAGGCCACAACAGTGATGAGGCCCGCGTACCCCCCAAAAAATAAAATAAAATAGAGTCCTTCTTCTCAGAACTCCATAGTTCTTGATTTTAAATCTAAGAATGAGATCCAAGAAGGAAGCCCATATAATTTTTGTGTACTTCTACAAAAACAAAAAGAACAATGGAATAGTAACTTTACATATTGTTATAAAACCTAAGAATAAAAAGGAAATAGCCTATTCACCACATACTGGATTTAATAAGAAAAGGCAAGAATAAAGCAAGTAATACTTTGACACACCATGAGCTAAACTTTTAAATAATATACACATGTTTTTATAATAAAAGTTTTTTATAATAAAATTTTTAAAAAGGAGGGGGGGAGAAACAAAACAAAACAGAACTCATTGACAGCCAAAGACGTCTGATGTTTTTTTCACTTAGCACAGCAAGATGTGCTACAATTACTTCATCAAAAAAGACTTCCTGGATGAGAAATGCCCCCACCCTTGATTTTTTTTTTTTTTTTTCTTTATGAAACAAAACTAGGTCTGTATTTGTGGGGGGGAGTTTGGCAGACATGCTGATTATAATACTGTATTGAAAAATATTTACTTTGATGGACTAAAAACCAGCTGCTGTTCGTGGTAGTTAAAAGCCTGTAATAATGTCTTCACTTTGGTGTTCACCACACTTTTATGAGATTAATAATAGGATCCCCCAATCTCCAAGTGGAGAAACCAAGAGAGGACGCTTGAGAAATGCTTTCCTATCTTCTCCCGGGACTCTCCCAAAACCATGCTGCTTGGACATGAGCTTATTGAGATCAGAGACCTTGTTTCATAGTTACTGTATCTTCTTTGCCAGGATATAGGCCTGGCACACTGTAGGTACTTAAAACATGTTGCACGGATGAAAGGCAGGCAGAAGCGTTCAATTAATTGACGGACGGACCTGGGTTAGAGGTCCTGCGGGTGCCACTTACAAGCTGAAGTCTCTACATGAAGTATGTCATCTCATCAAACCTCAGTTTCCTCTTTGCAAAATAAGGATAATACTAGTATCCACTTCATTAGGGTGTAGAACAGCAAGCATTCGATTGTTATCAGCTCTTAAGTTGAGCAAATTTCCTGACTCCTCATTCAGAACTGGATGGCCCTGCTGTTAATGAGCCTGATTACACATGGTCGAGTATGTGCATACGTACTGTCAGCTCAGTCTCTATTTGAGAAGACGCATGGGAAGAAATTGAGGAGCTGTTATTCGGACATCAGTTTCTTAAACTCCACTGAATTAGATTCAGCCCTCACTTTTAGGGAATCATGCACCCGACACTGGGAAGGATGAAATAAAGAAGTTTTCCAGTATGAATATTCTTGTCTTTGGATGTTAGCCCTGAGTCTCAGAACAAAAACAAGTCAGTAGTTAATAGTTACTGTATCTTATTTTCCAAAACACACATGGATCATTGTTACAGTCATTTGCAGATAGTTTTGCATGACACACTTTTGCTTTTGTGTTTCTGCTAAATCACTAAATGACTAACCTTCCCGTTCCTAATGTATTAAAATTGTCAAAGGATTCTTTTCAGATAAATGTGTCGATAAGGCTTCGTTTGAGCAATGGGGAAAAAGTGAAAGCCAAGTGAAGAGCTCTTGATCTTGTGATCAGAATAATAAAGTGGGATCCAAGGATTGCCCCATAATGAATGGATTATTTGGATATAAAAGGAAATTATTTTTAGGTGTGGCATTCCTATAAACCCTGAAGCTATGTGTTTTACAAACTAGAAATTTATGCACTAAATAAAAATTACCAGATGTCAGTGTGTATGTGCCAACTGGCAAAGAAATTGAGAAGGGTCAGAAGTCTGGAAGAAATGATGCTCACTTCTTTGCCATTCAAACTCAAAAAGGATAGTTGAGGTAAAATGCTGTTTAAAAAACTACGGGGTCCTCAGCTACCCAAAGATGTCACGCGTTACAAATTGTTATCTGAAAGGCTTTCATTTTTTTTCCCCTCATGACTCCACGCATGTTTGTGGCATTGCAAATGTAATCCATGTTTCTATTCTAATTTTTTTTTTTTTTTTTTTTTTTTTTTTTTGCGGTACGCGGGCCTCTCACCACCGTGGCCTCTACCGTTGCGGAGCACAGGCTCCGGACGCGCAGGCTCAGCGGCCATGGCTCACGGGCCCAAGCCGCTCCGTGGCATGTGGGATCCTCCCGGACCGGGGCACGAACCCGTGTCCCCTGCATCGGCAGGCGGACTCTCAACCACTGCGCCACCAGGGAAGCCCTCTATTCTAATTTATTACATTCTTTCCGGAGGCTTATCTCATTCTTTTACAGGGTCAGCAGATATCTTATTTAAAGACCCAACCTGAGCACAGCAGCCTCGTAAAGGTCCAGTACAGAGCTAAGTGTATAATAGGATTCATTATTTTTATCTTGCACATACCACCACACCTCAGTAATTTTCATGAAATCATCAAATGGATTCTCTTCTCTCCTTAGAAATTCGAGCTCAACTGGTAGAACAACAGAAATGCCTGGAGCAGCAAACAGAGATGCGAGTTCAGCTTCTGCAGGACCTGCAAGATTTCTTCCGGAAAAAAGCCGAAATTGAGACGGAATATTCTCGGAACCTAGAAAAGTTAGCAGAAAGGTTCATGGCAAAAACAAGAAGCACTAAGGATCATCAACAGTACAAGTAAGAGGGACTTGACTCAAATTCACCTTTCCAAGGGGATATCCTATCTTTTTACCACCCTTATTGGTTTTAGAATTTTCCATTTTTGTCTGAAAAGTTGTTGGTTGATATATCCCCATAGATAAAAGCAACCCTCTGCATTTATAATTTATGAGCATAAATGTATTACATTTTAAACTAATAGTATTCTCTTGACATGTTTCTCTTTCCAATAAATACACTAAGAGTTGTTGTTTAACACAGGTAGGTATTTGGACAGGCAAATTTTAAATAGCTGATTCTTCAAGCAAATACCTCAAGATTTCTGTATAGTGATCTTACATGAAAATAAGCAGTGAGGGTTGCTTAAATTTATATCCCACCCCCCAGTCATGCTTGTGGTCATTGCAGTTGAGACTGACTTAAAACAAGGGCTTTTGGTAAAATGCGTACAATCTAGCTTAATTAAACCTTATATTAATTGCACAGTTGACCCTTGAAGAACCCAGGAGTTAGGGGCACCAATCCCCTGCACAGTCGAAAGTCCCACATACTGCTATCTCTGCCTCAGAAATAAAGGAATTGATAAATGAGTCACCTAAAGGCAGGAAGCTGAAACAGTTATGGACAGATCAGGACTCAAACCCAAGTTCTACATATTGTGATCTCTAACTGAACAGAAACTTTCCCCCGCATCTAGTTAATTTAAAGATGTAATGAAAATAGAGGTACCATGTTTTTTTATACAAATTTTTTTTTTATTTTTGACTGCGCTGGGTCTTCGTTGCTGTGTGCGGGCTTTCTCTAGTTGCGGCAAGCGGGGGCTACTCTTTGTTGCAGTGCATGGGCTTCTCATTGCGGTGGCTTCTCTTGTTGCGGAGCACGGGCCCTAGGCGCACGAGCTTCAGTAGTTGTGGCTCGCGGGCTGTAGCGCCCAAGCTCAGTAGTTGCGGCGCACGGGCTTAGTTGCTCCGCGGCATGTGGGATCTTCCCGGACCAGAACTCGAACCCGTGTCCCCTTCGTTGGCAGGCAGACTTCTAAGCACTGTGCCACCAGGGAAGTCCCACAGGGACTATATTTATTGAAAAACATCTGTAAGTAGACCTGCACAGTTCAAACCTACGTTCACTGTCAACTGTACTTCATTTGTTTAAAAAAAAATACACGCAGGTTTTTCTGATGAGATTTACTTTAGAATTTAAATCTGAGACACAAGTAGGCAGACAACTCCAATAGAGTATACAAGGGCTCTGACGGGGTAGATGCCAGGGACAGACCTGACAGAAATCCATTCTGCAGTGGAGGTGGGGACGGCAGGGTCCAGGAAAGGTCCTGGAAGAAGTGATGCGTAAGTAAAGACCCGAAGGACTAGTTGGCCAGTAAAGGGACCAGAGCAAGAGGTTCAGGCAAGGGGAACATCACTCATAAGAGACCAGAAGGGAAGGGGTGTAGGGTAGCTTTGCAGAGCAGAAAGTAGGCCGGTGGGAGTGAGTAGCAAGGTGGTGAGCTGTGTGGCGCCCATTGTACCTTGTGCCAGATCATGGAGGCCTGTGAATCATACCAGGAAGTTTGGACTTTATCCTAAGGGCCTGAGAAGCCTTCGTAGAGTTTTAAGTAGAAAGAAGACCAGCTCACACCTGCATTTTAAGATGATGACAAAGACCGTAGATAGGATTGGGGGCTGGAGGAGGACACAGTCAAGGGCGGGAGACCAGGTGGAGGACCCTCACCATAATGGCATGAACTGTCAACACTGCAGGTAGAAAGAAATAGACTTGTTTAGGAGATACTAAAAAGACCTCCCAGTCTTTCATTTCTGGAAATAGAAATGAACTAGATAATATGAAAAATACTTGTGCTAATATACTTGAACTAAATACTTGAACTAGATAATATGAAAAATACTTGTGCTGTAAAACTCCTGGAAATGCTGACTAAAATATAATAGACATCACTTTAAATGTATAACTGAACTCAGGAAAGTAAGGGAAATTTCCAGGGGCCAAAAAAGAAAAAGGGAATTGAAAACTTGAGTGGTGATTATATCACCCTTCAGTCCCACGTGGGGACAGAAGATGAGGCTAATGCAAGGTAGGGAGCTGGAAGGGAGGACTTCCCCATTGCCAATCCTATTGCACTGCATCACAGCCTAAAGTCAGGAGCAACAGAACTACTATCTCAGTGAAATGGTAGAACAGAAAGCCACTCGCCCACCCACACAGCGGACAACAAGGAGGCCCGTCTGCTCAGCCTGGGCTCCAAGTGGAAGGGGGTTGCAGAGAAGCGCATCTTAGCTTTCACCATTGGCTTTACAGTTTCATTTTACACCCTTCTGTGGCCTTGGATCCTACATAAAAAGTAGGGTAGGGACTTCCCTGGTGGTGCAGTGGTTAAGAATCCGCCTGCCAATGCAGGGGACACGGGTTCGAGCCCTGGTTCGGGAAGATCCCACATGCCGCAGAGCACCTAAGGCTCTGCGCCACAACTACTGAGCCTGCGCTCCTAGAGCCCATGCTCCGCAACAAGAGAAGCCACCGCAATGAGAAGCCCATGCACCACAACAAAGAGTGGCCCCTGCTCGCTGCAACTAGAGAAAGCCAGAGCACAGCAATGAAGACCCGATGCAGCCAAAAATAAAATTTAAAAAAAAGAAAGCGTAGGTTTTTTGAGAAACCTCCATACTGTTTTCCACAGTGGCTACACCAATTTACATTCCCACCAACAGTATAGGAGGGTTCCCTTTCCTCCACACCCTCGCCAACATTTGTTATTTGTGTTCTTTTTGATGATGGCCATTCTGACACTACAATGAGGTGGTATCTCATCGTAGTTTTTTTTTTAATTTATTTGTTTATTTATTTATTTTTGGCTGTGTTGGGTCTTCATTTCTGTGCAAGGGCTTTCTCTAGTTGTGGCAAGCGGGGGCTGCTCTTCATCGCAGCGCGCGGGCCTCTCACTGTTGCGGCCTCTCTTGTTGCGGAGCACAGGCTGCAGACACGCAGGCTCAGTAGTTGTGGCTCACGGGCCCAGTTTCTCCGCGGCATGTGGGATCCTCCCAGACCAGGGCTTGAACCCGTGTCCCCTGCATTGGCAGGCAGATTCTCAACCACTGTGCCACCAGGGAAGCCCCCTCATCGTAATTTTGATTTGCATTTCCTTGATGATTAGCAATGTTGAGCATCTTTTCATGTGCCTGTTGGCCATCTGCGTTTCCTTTTTCGCAATTCCACTCCTGGGTATATATCCAAAAAAAACAAAAACACTAATTCAAAAAGATACATGCACCCCAATATTCAGAGCAGCATTATTTACAATTACCAAGGTATGGAAACAACCTACGTTGTTGAATGGATAAAGAAGCTGTGTTAAATATGCATAATGGGGGGCTTCCCTGGTGGCGCAGTGGTTGAGAGTCCGCCTGCCGATGCAGGGGACATGGGTTCGTGCCCCGGTCCGGGAAGATCCCACATGCCGCGGCGCGGCTGGGTCCGTAAGCCGTGGCCGCTGAGCCTGAGCGTCCGGAGCCTGTGCTCCGCAATGGGAGAGGCCACAACAGTGAGAGGCCCACGTACCGCAAAAAAAATAATAAAATAAATACAACAAACTAGTGAATATAAATAAGGAAGAAGCAGACTCACAGATATAGAGAAAAAACTAGTGGTTACCAGTGCAGAGAGGGAAGTGGGGAGGGGCAACCAGGGGGTAAGGGATTAAGAGGTACAAACTATTACGTATAAAATAAGCTACAAGGATGTATTGTACAACACGGGGAATATAGCCAATATTTTATAATAACTATAAATGGAGTATAACCTTTAAAAATTGTGAATCACTATATTGTACACCTGTAACTTATGTGATATTGTACATCAACTCTACGTCAATAAAAAAATTTTTTCTAACCCTTAAAGAAAAGGTAGGAACTTTTGAAGAAAAAAAGGAAGTAGGGGTCCTTTTGCAGAAGCAAATGCAGAACTATTCTGGGTAGGGAATAGTTTTTTAATTTTTATTTTTGGGTGACTTTAATCTCTAGTGTTGGTCAGCATAGAAATAAATTTTGGTGATGGTTCCCAGGGTGAGCAAATATCAAATGTGCTTGACAGAGACTGGAGCCAGTACTAGATCCTCATTTATAGAAACTGTCCCTTTTTAAAAGTGATTGCAAATAAGAAGACAGCCCATTTGTACATTCAGTAAATATTTTTGAATGTCTCCTTCTGTGTTCTATACTCGGTAATCTCTTGTGAACTGAAACCATGGATGGACCCATGCACCTTAGTCTGATCCCTGAGTGGATCAGCTGCCACCTTTTGTTCCTCCTGGTTTTTTCACTAGTTTTCTTCAAAAGGTAGGCAGCTCGGAATTTTCCTTGAGTAAGTTTATTATTGACTACAGAAATGAAGATAAGGTAATAAGTTTACAGTAAGGACAAACCAGGGTTAGGGGGGAATAAATCAAAGACAGCCCTTTAGGAAAGAGTCACACAGACCTGGTTTGAATACTGGCTCTACTGTGTGACTTTGGTCAAGTTGCTTAACCTTCCTGAGCCTTGGTTTCCTAACTTGTAAAATGAGATTTTGTGACTAGTAAATGAGAAACGTAACAAACTGTTGATGTGATTAATGGCTGACATGGGGTGTGCACTCAGTATTCCTTCTCTTCACGAAACAAATGTTAAATCTTTAGCACCTTTACTTTACCAATCATTTAAGCTCTTACTCAGTTTTGGGATGCTTGTTGTGTAGGATAATCCTTGGCCTAAAGTTGCCACAGCATGGTAGAAAGACCAAGGCTTGGATCAGCCTCCCTGGACTCAGAGACTTTCTCTGACCCCAGCTTTGGTCTTGAGCAAATCATTGTGCCTTGCTAAAGCTTAAGTTCTCGTATTGATAGAGGGGATACAAAGCACCTCTGCCTTAAGTTGTAGTGGTAAGGATTAGGTAGAGTTAATGTGTGTAAAGTCTTTAGACCAGCCGCTAGATGAAAATCGCTAACTTTACGCAGCACTTACTATGAATCTAAGGCATTCTAGTAAGTCCTAAAAATATATATATTAACTCAGATAATCCTTATAATCTTATGAGGTCGGTACTGTTGCTTTACGCATTTTACAAATGAAGTAACGGAGGCACAGAGAGATTTAAATAATTTGGCCAAGATCTCCTAGGTAATTGTTCCGGGATTTGAAGCGAGGCAGTATAGATCCATGTTCCATGCTCTTGCCTTGTGTGCTCGGTAGGTGCTCAGTAAATGATAGCTTAGCTGCCTCTGTTGTTTTTGTTGTTGTCGATACTGTTATCACTTACTATTAAGGCAATAAAAAGTGTTTGTTCAGTGAATGAAATAACATTTATTTAATGCTGACCACAGGCAGGGCCCTGCGGACACAAAAAAGTATGAAATGTTCTCAAAGAACTTATGGGTTACTTCATCATAAAGGATATACAGAAAAGTTAATATAAGATAACGTTTACCTCTTGGGCTGGGCGGCTAGAGAATGTCAGTGGAAAGGCTTCAGTATTCTTCCATAGAACCATTGCCCCTTGCCCAATGGCTTTGAGAGAAAAGGAGGGTTCTTTAGGTTGGGGGTGTAATTCTTAATGTGCCAGCTGGGAGAGTGGGAGGCTTCTCTTCTGGGTATAAGTGCTGGGACCCTAGATCAGGGGTTTCTTCCCTTACACGCATCCATACTTCTGTGGTCTACTTCCTCTTTCTTTTAGAGAGGGTTTTGACTGATGCAGGGTTAAATCCTGAATCCGAGGGACGTAAGGGCTGCAAGTCCTTCTTTAGTCATTTTTCTAATTTAATTAGTATTCAGAATCATAAATCATCATGAATATTAGGAGGATAACATGTCTGATAAAATAGCACTAGTGGGGGCTTCCCTGGTGGCGCAGTGGTTGGGTGTCCGCCTGCCGATGCAGGGGACACGGGTTCGTGCCCCGGTCCGGGAAGATCCCACATGCGGCGGAGTGGCTGGGTCCGTGAGCCATAGCCGCTGAGCCAGCGCGTCTGGAGCCTGTGCTCCGCAGCGGGAGAGGCCACAACAGTGAGAGGCCCCCATAACGCAAACAAACAAACAAACAAAAAATAGCACTAGTGTCCCTGAGTTAGGATAAACATTCTGTGCCATTTTGCCATTTTAGAGTTAGATTTTTAAAGTAAAAAAACAAACATTGTACTTTTTTTTTTTTTTAAAGCAGTAATATCCCTGTCGGTCACTGCTTTTGTTTGGAGTTTTTCTTTAAAACTTTTTACAAGTTGCCCTTTGTGGTTTATATTCACTTTTCACTTTATTATGTAGAATAAAACAAGGAGTGGTTACAAATCTGAAATAACTTAATGGGTTTAAAAAGGAGATGTGACATGTCATAAGCCAGTAAACTTCTTGGTTCTATTCACAAGCCCTGAGACAATGCTGGAAAGTTCTGCTTCCCAGGAACACTTTTTGGGAGGCTGGAGGTTAAGTATCAGGGGATTAGTAAATCATCGTCACATTTATGTTCCATGGAAAGTATACCTAGCCAAATTTCTTTTCCAACAGCAGACTGGACATTCAGAGCACGCTTTGCATTCAGTGGCAAACCACAGTCTGTCTGTGAGACAGTAGTCAGTAGATTTTTATGTAAACATAAACTGCTTTCTTCAATGGGGTGTTTAAAGCTAAAAGCCTGCCTTAGTACTGTATATGTTAGGGTCCCATGCCCTTGTCAGGAGTGTGGGTTTTGACTGGTGTTCTCCGTTCAAGTTTTTTCCTCCAAGCCTAGGGGAGTTGCTGGCTGGGTGCCTTCCCAGCCTGGAATGCTGTTCTGCTGGCTCTCGAGTGTCTTGCTATGAGCAATGCTCAGAGAAGAAAGAACAGGGACGATGCCCGTCTGTTGTGGCTCCTAGTTTGCCTTGGTGACTTTCCCTTAGCTGATTGGGGCAGCTTTGAACTTGATGGTAATTCTCTCTCTTCTTCACTCCTTAGGAAAGACCAGAACTTGTTGTCTCCAGTGAACTGCTGGTATTTGCTCCTGAACCAAGTGAGACGAGAAAGCAAAGACCACGCAACCTTGAGTGACATCTATCTGAACAATGTGATTATGCGTTTCATGCAGATAAGTGAGGATTCCACCAGGATGTTTAAAAAGGTATCCTCCATCAATCCTGCCACAGTGTGCTTCCCTATAACCACTGAGCCCATAACCAAGACTGAGAAGGGTCTGCTGCCTTAATGACTTAATTGTATCCAGTAAATATTAGGCCCAAAAAATAAATAAATGAACAGATATTTTAAAGACACAGAACAAAAAGTTAAATCCCTGCTCTCTTGGGAAAATGTTATCACAGTTTTTTTCTTATTCCCACCAGACTAGCAGCAGAAGCTGTGAAAGAGTGACAGGAAAAAAATTCCCCAGGGCATGGAAAATTCAGTCCCTTACATGCCAGAGAGCTTCCTCCTTCCCAAATCCACTTTAAAAAAAAAAAAAAAAAAAAAGGAACTGGGCTTTTAAGGCTTCATATCATTGTTACCAGTCTCAGCCAGCTCTCAGCAATTTTTTTTGTTGTTTGGACATCTTTGTTGAGAACAATAACAAAATTGGACCATTTCCTGTGTAGGGAATGCAGCTACTTGCCCAATAAGACTGGCTTTTGGTTTTCATGTTTATAGGACAAGGGTTCTCCACCACCTCCTCAGCTTCATACTCAGGGTGTTTGGTGCCTATACCAATATCTGTACATCTCTTCAGTAAGTAATTATTAGTTTCAGAAAGTGGTGGGGGAAACCACCTTGTAGATTAAAGACAGTTATGTTTCAAAGGGACCCCTTAAAACAAAGTTGTGTCATGCAGGCCATCTGGGAAACTTCTTAGTCATGTTTGATGTGTCCACATTAGGTTTGATTTCTGACCTAGAAACGGAATTTAGCAAACTCGAAGTTTTCTTTTGCTCTCTTAAATAGGAAAAAAAAAAAGTTTCAAACAAAGGAGAAATTTTTAAAATTTGGAAATAAGAACATATTAAGAGACCACGTAGAGAAATATCCTATGTATCTTAAAACATAGAGATTTTTAAAAAATAGTTTAGACTGAGCCAGGAAAGTAAGTAATTTTCTCGTACGTCGGCCCTTTCTGCCAAGACCTCATTTGGTTCAGTGGGCTTTTTGTGTCTTGTCCTCTGAGTGAGAGATGGTGTCAGGTCTTGGAAAGGTTACTTCGATGAAGAAAAACTAGTCCCCGTGCTCAAGGAGGTCACAGTTAATCCAAATTTGTATGACGCTATATGATGCTTCCCAGTCATGGGGATGCTGGCAACCTTTCAGCCAGGGCCTCTGGGACCAGCACCTCAACTGACTTCGTTTATTTATCCATCCAGCAAAACATCTTTAAAATGCCAGGCCGGGAAGCAGAGTTAAAAGACACGTTCCCTGCCTACAAAGAATCCATTACAATAATTAACAGTCACCACAATAAGGGAACACACAACCTGTGGTAGAAACTTGAAGGCTGGAAATCTTAACCCTACTGAGGGGCCAGGATATTCTTCATAGAGGAGGGGACACCTGAAGTGAGACCTGTAGGAGATGGAGGTGGTCATCAAGCAGATGAGAACAATGAACTATTCCAGGTAGAAAGCAGAAGCGTGACACATTCAGGGAAAGGAAAGATTTTGGTGTGACTGGACCAGGGGTTGTATGGGAGTGAGTGATGGGGTGTGAGGCTAGAAAGGACTGTCATATCAAAAGGGACTTTGCATGTCTTGCGAAGCTGTAAGGATTTGTGTTTTGTATGTCAAAGTCAAGGGCTTCATAAAGTTGATGGAAACTTAGGGCTGAGAATCAAGTGGATTTGGACTTGAATCCCAGCTCTTCTGCTTCTGTGATCTTGGGAGATGATTCAAGAGAGTGCTCTGTTCTGTCTAAGGGAGTGGGGAAGGCTGGACTGGCAGAAGGGGAAGGGGAGCCTATGGGAGATCTGGGGCTGGGATGGCCCTTTGGAGTTTGTCGCCAAGGAGGCCTCGCCTTTGTTTTGCACACATTGGATTTGAGCTGCCCTTGGGGAGGGGCTAAGTAATCTTGGGGTGATGCAGCTCCCCTTGGTGGAGGGTAGTTCCCAAGGGTGATTCCGAGAGAGAGGTCAGCTGTAAGTTTCAACAGCCAGCAGCCAATATTCCCAGTAGTTGGGGAAATATGTTCTTGAAAGAGGGCCTGAGGAATGTACAGTAAGTGCACACACACCATGCCTGCTTGTTTGCTACCTAGAAGTTCTCTTCTTATCCAGATTTTCTGGGACTCAAAGAATTGTAATCCTTGGAAGCTGCCTATTTATAGCAGACTCCTGGTTACTTCAGCATTTAGTGGGGAGAACAGTCTTCTCACCGCTAACTATTGCCGATCAGCTGGAAAGTTAATAGTCATTACAGTGACAGGTATAAAATTCCACTTCCTCAAGCAGACCCAGCAGATGTCATGCCTCACCTTTCCATGTTTTTAAAATTAAGAATAAGAGAGGGTAAGACTGGAGCTTTTTGAGGAGCCAGATCAGCCCACGAGGACACATTTGTCATCTGCAAAGATAGGAAGCCAGGACCCATATCTGTCAAGTCCAGAGAACTTCATATCCCTTTAGATTAAAAAGCAAGACTAGGCTTTTCTGCTTTTTTTTTAATATATATATATCATCAAGCTGTCTCCTTCTCCAGCTCTTCTTCCATTGTTATGGTTCCAGAAGCATATTTTTTATCAAGACAGAAGGAAATGATCAGAACCAGTCTGAATTGACCTTTAGAACTTCTGTGGAGTCCTTAGTGAGCACAATGCTTGTTCTTCTTGGGAGGGGATTTTGCAACTTACTCGTTTTTCAAAAATAACCCCATGTCTGTATGGAGATCCAGTTAGATGCTGGGTGCTTGACAGGTACAGCCTCTTACCCAGCTGTGTCGTATTCAGTGTAGTCATTGACCAAGAATCCTTTTACCCAGACTGTTCTATCAAATAAGGAGTTCGGAGCAGGTAATTCTAGGAATGTTTTTGTTTCCAAATGGATATAATAATCAGGAAGACACTTACAGGAATACCTAATTCCAGGCATAGGTACAGGCAACAGCTTCAAGACTTAAATTTTAATCACATCAGAACCAGTTTTAGAAATAGTTGCCTGTGCTTGCCAGTTTTCAACGGGTAAAAAAAGGAAGCTTTAAAAAAATAATAATACCCAATTATTCAAGTATCAGCTATTTCAAATTTAGGTCTTTAGAGCTGTAGATGAAGCCTGTTGGTCAGAATAACATAGTGATTCATCTCTAAGTCTCTGACATCAGATACTTTGCGTATGAATGTTAGTTTCGTCACTCTTGTTATCTTTGTGGACCTGGGAGTGTTTGTAAACCTCTTAATTCAAGTCTCAGTTTCTGCATCTGTAGTAGTAACCTATTTCAGACACCTGTATGGAGATTCAGGAGTCCTGCATGGAAAGCTACTTAACCCCAGTGTCTACATTTAATGCTAATATGGTCTAACTAATTTGTAGCTGTTATCTTTGTTATTATCTATACTGTAAACACTTATTCCTTACACCTGCAATAATTATGTAATGTGAAATTACACCAGACATTATCTTAAACGTGTCCTCATTCTAAAGAGACTACGTAGCACAACTGTGATGAACACCGTCCAGATCATCACGTGGTATTTGTATATCACTTATTATGAAGTTCCAAACCATGTTTGTAAACAGACTCTGAGAAATGCTCCAGCATCCTTGCTTGGAGCTGAATTAAAATTTTGGTCCTCACATTTCAACAATTAATGGGAACTTAGGGGATAACACAGTGAATACCTGTGTTGGGCAGCACCCCCTGTGCCTCTCAGGTCCCCCACAGCTATTTCACATAGACCGTCTTAACTTTGAGGCTTCACTGATTTCTTCATTCATTCAACAATGAGGGATTCAATTCCAGACCCTCTGTTAGGTGTGGACAATGTGAGCACGGACAGAGTAGGACTCTGCTTTCACTCTCATACGTTCTGCTTTACTGTTTTAGGAGAAGGTCAGAAATTGGAGACTCCTTGTACACAGGGGTTTTTCATTATCGGTCCTACTGTCCTTCCCGAAGAACAAGAGGCAGTGAGGTGCCTCTTGCCCTGTTCTCCAGCCCTGCCTGCTGGAGTGATGAGATTTCGCCACCTTCTTTCCATTACTCACACTCAAGAGTGGTCTGCATCTGGGTTGGCACTGCAGCCAGAAACTGTGTGATTTGTATGTTACACATAAAGTAATTAGCGTCAGCAGTCACCATGTAGGAAAGACCACAGCTAGCTTGCAATAATCACTTTATTTAAGCACCTTATCACATGATCTTCTGTATCAAGTTTACGAATGTTAACAGAAGTATGTAGTTTAGAGGGAGCACCATAAAATGGCAGCCTTTGAATATGTTAAATTATCTCTGTGTGTTTTAAATTATCTACCAGTCTGTCATTTCCCCATGGATTGTTTTCAAATTATTAATGTTTTTATTCTTGGTTTGCATAAATATGTGTACAGATATAATTTATTTTGTTTCTTCACCAATAATAATGACATAACCCTACCACTTTACTGAATTTTAACTGTGCACCCAGCACCGTGCCCAGCGTTTTTCACACATTAACTCATGCACCCTCACAGCTGCCCAGTGAACAGGGATTATAAGCCACATTTCAGGGATGAGGAAACAAAAGGCTCAGATATAATTTGCAGAGCTGGGCTGGCTGGTACGTCTTCTTGTCTTTGCCTGTACGTCTTTGGTAGTTCGTAGTTACTATAACTGTGTTGGTGTTTTTCAGTGGTAACTGGAGATGTTACACAATGCACAGGTTAGAAACTTCTGAGATTGGGACACTGTGGGTCTTGGCCCCATTCATTTCTAATGAAAATCCTGAAGAATGATAGTTCTGGATGAGGCAGCAAAATCTGTCAGTCATCCAAGTTATAGGCAGAGATTCAAAGCAGCAGAGACTGGCTGCAAGCCACTGAGAATGACCTCACTTTGGCCTAAATGCCGTAGGTTATCAGATTCAGACTCACAGGAATTAAATTAACCCACTTTTGGTATTGTTGATTGTATGGCCTAATCTGAAAGGAAAGAGAAATTACTAGTAAGATTTGGAAATTTGAGGTCATTTTAAAATTTTTATCAAAACTAATCATATTCTATTTAAATACCCTAGTATGAAAGAAAACAAAGACATTTCATGGGAGAAAAAAAAAACACTGTGTTTTCAATTAGGCCATTTAAAATAAGTTAATATTCAAGCAGATGCTTTGAGTTAATAAATGATACTAATCTAGTACAGATCTCTAAGGCTCTAACCTTGTTTTGAAGAAAAAGTCCCTAAGTTTAAAAAAATCTGAAAACTTTACAGATCTATAAATAAAAGTCTTTCCTATTGTACAAATCTATATAAATCTATATATAAAAGAGAGTCTATTTCTTTTTGAATATAAAAATACATATTCATTGTAGAAATTTAGAAAACACCAAAAAATATAAAAATGGAAATGAGTTACCCATATTAATACTACCTACTGGTAATATTTCTGGCTATATCTTTTCAGCATTCATATGTATAAGCATACATGTGTACTACACAAACATACATACATATGTATTTTACAAAATTGAGATTTCATTGCAGATAGCCTGGGAACCTGCCCTTTTCATGGAACATATCGTTAGCGTTTCCCATGTCTGGAAATAATCTTTTAAAATAGGATACTTCGCGCCTGCATAATGTTTCACTGTCAGCACGGCCGTGTTGCTTTTCCCATTGTAGGACATTTAAATCTTTCACACATCTTTGATATTTTTCTTATGCTACTACATTCCTTGAAGTAGAATTATTAGGCCAGAGGGTGGCATTAGAATTTCATGCTTTGGATGAAATTCTTACTTTCTGCCTTTCTGGAGTAAAGATGGTCATGGCTGTGATTTACCAAGGAGCAATCTGTCCCCTGAAAAATAAACTGACTACTTATTAGCAGAGAGCTACCACATGTGATTTAGTATGCTGATGCAACAGTGGTAAATAATATAACAAGAGGAACTTTTTCAAAGCATTTCAGTGCAGTGTAGCAGAAGAATTAAATGGTATTCTGGTGGCCTCAAGGGACAGCTTAATAATTGATGGGGAGTGGTTAAATAAGTGAGAGTCGTTCAAGCTAATGCTACTAGCTGGTTCACTTGAGTTTTATCAACCCTATGGTTAGCTCGTTTCTCTACAAGTAAATCAAAACCAAGCTGTCGTTTATCTTAGAGTGATGCGCTTTTCTGAAATATTTTAGAAACTATTTTAAATTTGTATTTATAAATTGCTTATCAGGATGGCTGGCACATAAATAAATGGCAGTTGTCAGTGCTGCTGTTCTTGCATTTATGTTGTTGCCTTTATTATTTAGTGACAACAGGACATATGTGATTGACCTAGCCATAAATTTAGCAGCTGAGTTACTAGATAAGAGCATTCCCCATCAGTTTAGAGGCTTCATTAAAGACTTTTAAATATGATATGAAGCAGATGTTATGTGTCTATCTTCCTGGAAAGTGATATAATGTTACAAAACCTGAGGTCAGTGAGGTCAGCTAAGTTGGACGTTTTGTCACACAGCATGATGTAGTAGTTGAACCCATAATTACATTGAGAATGGTTTTCAAAAAGCACTTGAAACTTATTTATGGTAAAAAAAAAAAAAAATCTGAAAGTATATAGACCAAAATTATTTTAAATGGGTATCTCTAAGTTACTTTTATTTTCTTCTGTTTGATTATTCGTAATTTCTGATTTTTGTACAATGAACATATTGTATAAGACACAAAGAAAACAATTATTCATTGTAAACTAAAACCTTAAAGAAACTTGGCCCCGAGTACACCAGTCAGTATTTACCACAAAGAAGTGGGGAACTATATCCAGGAACTAATTCAGCCCTAAAGGCTGTTTATTAATGGAGAATTAGCCTATTCTCCAAGTGCACTTGAAAACTGTGCTTTGAATATACAGTATTCAGGTGCTTAAAATGAAGACATGAAATCAGGGAACTTCTGAGCAAGATGGCGGCATGCACAAGGGCTGCAACAGCCTTACCTCCCAAGTTCTCTTTGCAATGACTAATCAAATGTACAAATAGGAAAGACTGGAACAGTCCTTTTACCTTCAAGCAGATCCCATACTTCTTTGCTCACTCTATTCGTTCCCACCTTACTCTGAAAGGAAGTCTATACCCCCATCTCCTTTCCCTAACTTTATTTTTCTCTCCAGCACTTATCCCTTTCTGCCACATTTTGTATTTACTCAGTATTTGTTTACTTTCTGTCTCCCCTCAATTTAAATGTAAGTTTCTGAGGGGGAGGAATCTTGTATTGTTCACTGAAACAGTGACTAGCACATAGTAGGTACTGTGTAAATATTTATTTAATGAATACTTACATCTGTATTAGAAACCACAGATAAGTGTCAGCCACATAATAGAAATTTCAAGGCATTTCAGAAGACCCAGTATTGACAGGGCTGGATTTAAGCAGCACTATCACATGCTGTCTACTTCCTAAGAGAGAGAAATCAGAGGAGAAATGAGTCATGGCAAGTCTGTGGCAGGGTGGAATAACTAAAGTGCCAGGCTTCTGGGCTGAGGACTGAAAGGGGGTGTCAAAGGGACCAAAAAGTACTAGGGAGGTTACAGAGAGGGTGTAGATTTAAAAAGCAATCTCATGAAGTTCTTTATTAACTCCTGGGCTCTCTCCTGACCTGCACATGCTTGGGTTTGATCTTAAGCAGTATACCTACCAAAGACTTTGGGAGCTGAACTAAGGGACAGACCACTGCCTGGGCTCCAGACTGGCCACTGAATGGTGCATATGCAAGTCAGATCCAAAGAGTGCTACAAAGGTGTTGGCAACAGTATGGATATTGAAACCACACCCCGTAGAAGGCCGGTCAGAATTTGCATCCTGAATTCAACTTGGTTGATTTCCTGATAAAACAAAAATATCAACATTCTACATGTGGTTTAAATAAAACCCAGAGTCTCATAACATAATATTCAAAATATCCAGAGTATAATCCCAATTACTCAGCATACAAATAACCAGGAAAACGTCAGCTGACATGGGAAAAGACAACCAATAAATGGCCGATCCTGAAGGACACAAATGGTGCGATTAGCTAACAAAGACTTTTAAAGCAAACATGATAAAAATGTTCCGAGAAGTGAGAGCAAATACTGTTGAAACGAATGGAAAGATAAGTCTCAGCAAAAAAAAAAAAAAAAAAAAAAAGAAAGAACCAAATGGAAGTTTTAGAACTGAAAAATACAGTAACCAAAATTAAAAACTCACTAGACGGGTTTCAATAGAAGAATAAAGATAACAGAGGAAAGAGATGAGTTTCAGTTCATCTTAAAGATAGATTAACAGAAATTATCTAACCTGAACAACAGAAAAAAAGATTGGGAAAAAAATAATCAGTGCCTCAGGGAGCGTTGGGACAATCCTAAAAGGTCTGATATTCATGTCAGCAGAGTCTCTGAGGAGAGGAGAAAGCGAGTGGGTAGAAAAAACATTTGAAAAAATAATTACAACAAAACTTCCCAAATTTTGGCAAACAAGATAAGCCAACCCATTCAAGAAGCCAGCAAAACCCAAGCTAGATGAATCCAAAGAAGTACATGCCTACACTCATCATAATCAAACCAAAAACTAAAGACAAAGAAAAATATATCGAAAGCGGCCAGAGAAAAATGACACACTACCGATGGAAGAACAATTGGATGACTGTGGGTTTCTCTACCTGCTAAATGCCAGTAGCACCTTATTAGTTTTGACAACCAAAAATTCCTTCAGATGTCACCAGATGTCCCCTGGGGGGGAAATTGGACCAAGTTGAGAACCATTAATCCAACTTGAGTTTTCCATTTTTCCAAACATTTTTTTAAAAGAAATGTTCCAATTTGGTTTACATTTCAATTACAGGGTTTACAACTCTAGATTAAATTAACAAATATGGAGTAGGTCAAAGGCACCCAGTCTCTCATCTCCCATCAAGAGAAGTTTAAAATATATATATATATATATATATATATATATATATATATATATATATATATATATATTCAGTACCAGGTTTATATATATATATTCAGTACCAGGTTTATTTAGGTTCAGTCATTCATAAAAGATCAGCACTTAAGAAAGTTCATTTTCAAAGAGCCTTGAACACTGAATCCTTACCCATTCTCCTCATCCAAGAAGGAAACTACATTCTTAAAAGAACTGATGAGAGAACATTCCTATACCATAGGTCGAGGTGTCTGTAGTTGAGATCAACAAAGTCTGAAGCAACCTGAGAACAGTATTCTGGTTGCTAGCCAGTGTTTCTTAGCATTTGAAGACTTTGTTTAATTTCATGTGGTAGGATTCTAAAAGATTTCCAGCAGCTGCAAGAAAGGCCATATTAGGGGATATTGCACATATAGCAAATATTTGGATTAAGAAACACTTGTGATACCTTGAGTAATAGCAACCCAAAAATATGCAGTTGCGAACAAATACTGAATGTGGCTGTCAGATTGATTTCAGTACCTTTTAAATCTCAGTCAAAGGGAAACATTTTTTTCTTATTAGAGAGGCAATTAAATAGAAACAAGCAGAAATTTTTCCAACCAAATACTTTGTCAGATCAATCTAGAAACTTAACAAAATTTGACACTGGCTATATGAACTATATGGATTGAGAAAACCCACTAATGTTCAATAACAGTAGTAAATAAATACATGCACCACTTTTACTTTTTAAACTTCGGTAGTTTCAAGTGAACACAGAACCATAACTGGCTTAGTGCACTGGCTTGAGTAAACATGGCCATTAAAATTTCATTTCTGTAGCTCTAAAGATAGAGATTGCAAGGGGCTGCTAAAATAATCTTTCATTTTTTGGCGAGGTCTTACAATTACACTGACCAGTCATGACAAATTCATTGCAACTTCTACTCTTCCTCTCATTTCCTTTTTTTCTGAAACCTAGCTTTACTGAAATCAGTTCTCTTTTCCAAAACAGAGTAGACATTCTATTTCATTATTCATTCAGCAAACCTTTATTGATTATCGTTATGTGACAGGCACAATGGTGGGTTCTAGGGTCACAAAAGTAAGACACAAATCCTCAATTAGTATTCCAGAGGGGCTTATAATCTAGTAACGAAAGGAAGTATAGAGATAAAAATTACATTATAAGTTGGCAACTGCTCTTACAGAAATAGGACCCAAGAGCACCAAATGCACAGATGATTGAGTAAGGCATACTGCCTAGGAAAATGGAGAAAGGCTTCACAGAGAGAGCGGCATTGGATCAACGTCTTAAACCTGGTGAGGTTTTACAGAGGAATTAGGGGAAGTGCATCCTTCTATATGTATGTAGAGAACAGCACAGGACCAGGGCCTGGGGTTCTGATCAAGACTAGCACGTATCCAGGAAATGAGGCTAGGGGAAGATGACGGTAGGTGGGGCTCTTGGCCCCCTCTTCACAACTCTTAACGGAAGTGAATTGTCATTGTAGGCCACCTCTTTTTGGCCTGGACCTAAAGCTCACATCAGTTACACAGCTGGCTGGGGTTAGGAGTATAGCCTATAACACGGCAAAGTGTACATAGTGGGATAACAGCTACCTGTGATCTAGAAAGGCAGGTTGGGGGTGAGGGCTGCAGGCATGGAAGAATTTTGATTTTCACTTTGAGGAACTGGTATGTTTTCATCTAAACAACTAAGGAAGCCAAGAGAGATTTTGCGTCAGGGATATGGCATAATCAGCCTTGTTTTTTGAGAGCATTGTGAGGAGTAAATTGGGATGAGAAGAAACCAGTCTTGGGGAACCTAGTGAGGAAGCTGGTGCATTAGTAATCTGGGTGATGATTTTTGCTCTACCATGAGTTATGGCCAGAGAGTATTTCCATACTTATAATGATATTGTCTTCAAAAAGATCTCATCCATGTAGATCAAGAATGAATCAAATGGCTTTTTGTTGTTTTATGAAAGATCTGTTGGAAATTCAAAGCCAGGACATTCTTATTCAGTCCATCCTAATCAGATTGTAAGGCTTCTACCCCTTTATCTGATGGCTCTTTAGCCTGTTGGAGAGAAAAAAAAAAAAGCTAACAGTGATTCCAGGATTCTTGGGCTTACCTTAACTGTGCAGATGTGGGTTTGGACTGCCACCACAAAACAGGGTGATTGCAAGCAAATGCAAGTCACTGAGAGGTGTGTGTTGCCTCCTAATCTTCCCAAGATCTTAGCTTCTACCCCTTGAAGTATAAAGAAAGTGTCCTTATTGCCACTAGCTCCAAGACAGTGAAAATTATCTGGGAGGCAAAGAGAATTCTCTCTTCATTTCTTTAAACTGTGTCATATAAGGAACAGTTGAAGACAGTGGGAATGTTTGGTACAGAGAAAGTAAGCCTTAGCTAGGACATAGTAACTGTCTCAAATATTTGAAGACCTGTCATGTAGAAGATGGCTTAGATTAACTAGCTCTACAAGTCTATAACAGTTAAGACTGACTGGTAGAACTTAAGTGGAGACAAGTTTTACTTTATTCTAAGGAAGACCTAACAGTCTAAAGTCAGCAAGGGCTTGCTCAGAATTAAGAGTTCTGCTTCTTTGTAGCTTTGCAGTGTTCTCTGGAATAGACTTTATCCTCCTTGGTATAATAGTACCTCAAACACAAGTATTCTAGAAAGTAAATCTTGAGTTAGGTTGAAGTGACCATCTGAGACATACTGATTTGAAAGTTGCTATGAGTAGACTGTTACATTAGCATTTAGAAAAATGGAGGGTGACTTCATGAAATGAAACAAGGATATGATGCTGAGCTGATAATAGCGTCATGACAGTTACATTTATGGAGTGCTTGGTATGTGCCAGGCACCTTGTTAAGCACGTAACAATGGATATCTCATTTAATCCTCTTAAGAACCCTAGGGAGTATATTATTGGAATCTTCTCCATTTTTCAGATGAGGAAACAGCTCAGGGAAGTAAAGATATTTAAATAATCTGACCAGTAAATAATCTGGATCTATGTTGATGGTTTGGGGTTTGTTTGTTTGTTTTTTCCTGCTTCAAGTAGGCTGTCACCCCATGTACATTTGCCTACTAGCCATAGGTGTTTTCTCAAATTCTCTGGTAGTATTCAAGGAACCAAGTTCTTGGTGAACAGGACACTTAGCCCATGGGAATTTGTTGTTTGGTTTTTTTTCTATTCTGTAAGCTACCTTTACTTAAATACATGGTTAATTCTATAGACCAATTAATGAGTTGTAGTTCTGAGATGGTACTATTAATATTAGGATAAATATATATCTTTAAAGGAAATTTCTGATTTAGGATAAATTCTTGAAGATTGGTTTATTAAATTTTGGGCTTAGTTCCAGAGTTATATAGAGAAATTTCACTTGGTTTAAATTGTTTGAATAAGCATAAATCAGACTGAATTGAAATTGTTTTGTTTACCTCTCTCACTAAAATGTAAGACCACTTTTCTATCTTTGGCACATAGAAGGTACTCATATAAACTGGTAGAATGAGTGACTGAATGCATGAGTGTGTACATGAATAAATGAACTTTTATCAGTATCTCAAAGAATCTCTGCCTTTTGCTTACAAATTCAATGAATGACTTATAAATGAGCAAATCTCCTACTTACTTTATTTAGTTTTGTAAACAGTCCCTGGATTTTTCTTACCACAGTGCCATTAAGACTGAGGTCATGGGTTCCCTACACAATATGGTCTAGTTTGCTTGACCACAGGTTCTACTCATAACCCCAGCCCACTGTGCCATAGATGTGAGCTTTTGGTCACACTGGATCTTTGCACAGTCACATCTGTCACAGGAGAGAAAGACAGTTGTCTTTAGTGATAAATTAGTAGACTCAGGTTCATGTACTAAAGATGATGTATTATTATGATAATTGTTAAGGAATTATATTAAGGAATTGTTACTAAAGCTGAGTTGTTACATTTTTGTTAAGTTCAGCGTATTGAAAAGTGGTCTGGAAATGTATTTCTGATAGTTTTTAGTTAATTATGTTACAGTCTTAACCAGAGTTTCATAACACGTTCTGATTTTAATTAGGTAGGTTTGTTTATATCCGCTACTGAGAATTATGCCTAAGTGATTATCCATTTAGAGGCACTGAAATGGTGTTTCCAGTGTATCGCCATTTTGAGTAGAGAAATATCCCTAGCATGAAAAATTGTGTTTCTTGAAGAGTTAAGGAAGTGCAAGCTGAAAATGATAAGAATTGTTTCATCTACTTTATTCCCTGTAGGACTTAAAATTTCAGTCTTGAGTTACTTAATCTGTTCAAGTGCTCTTCATACCTGGGTGGTTACGAGTGACACTGGTGTGCGTGACCTTGCCCTTTTGGTGCTCACAGGCTGAGCACAGTCGAATGCCACATGTGCCTAGCAGTTACATTAGTACATATTCTAGGAGATGCCCCAGATATTTCCTTTAAGGTTAAGATTTGTCTTATTTCAAAATGAAGCTCTGGTTCCCCTGTATCTATGATTTTTTTTCTAACTTTCCCACATTTTCTAGTGACATGGAGTTCTATCTAAAAGAATGTTGATTGTTTTTCGCCTTGGGAATGCAGTAGATCATGAGGCTAATTCCATACACTGATACTTAGTTGTGATTTTAGTAAGTACAAATCCATGTCCCTTGACAGATAGAAAGGAAAGGTGCAACTGCACTATAAATATTATAGCTTGCTTCAGGCCATTAAGCCCAGCCCCAATTTTTCCATTAGGCATTTTGGGGGATGCTGTTGCTGCTGTCTTCAGAGTTTACATGAATTAAGAGAATCTATTGTTATAAAGACACACGAACACGAGGTTTTGGAAATGCAAAAGCACACGCACTGTAGAGGTGTGGCCTGACCCTTTTAACCAGAATTTCCATCCAAAACTCACTGAGCGTGAGACACTATCATCATTTGCAACCCTCTCATTAAATATTTAATCTGGTTTTCCTTCTTCTCTCTTAGGCTCACTCTGACTCAGCATAAGGTCAGGATTCCTGGACTGGTCATCACAATAGATTTACTTTAAAAATAACTCTGTGAGAGGCCAGAGGCCCTCTGAATTGGTCATTTAATCCAACCATATAGATCACTAGATCGATTGCCCAATGTACTCAATTATGGTTGTATTAATTATGCTCTTTGTTCTGCCTTCCTTTCTCCCCTTTCTGGGAGGTTCCAGGGAGCAAGCCTGCTGTTCTCCAGGAATAGAGATACTGGCCAGGGTCCACCCAGTGTAGCACTTATCACAGTGCTCTGTATAGGAAGCTGTTTGGGCACATCTAGCTCCTCCATGAGACTGTGGACTCTGGAGGGAGGAAGCCATACCTTACTCACCTGTCCCATTCATTCATCAAAGGTATATCGAGCACCTACAGTGTGCCAGGCACCACAGCAGGCCCTGGGAACACAAAAATGATTAGGACACAGTCCCTGCTTTCAAAGAAACCCTCTGTTTATGAAGAGAAAAAGAAACATGATGAGCGTAATAATAACGGGCGGCATCAGTTTAACGCTCAACTGTGTGCTGGGTTTTGTGTTAAGTGTTTAATAAGGACCATCCCGATAAAACCCTGTGATGTAGAGGCTGTTGGTATCTCTGTTTTGCCATTGAGGAAACTCACAAAATTATTGAACTTATGCACAGACAAGAGAATTTGAAAACAGGCATCCAGTTTTAGAGTTTGAACAACTAACCACTAAATCATACAGCCTAGAAGTGATAATGAATGAATGTATTATACAGTCAAAAAGAAGGGAGGGTCTAATTTCTTTATTTGAAGGACAAGGTAAAGTTACAAGAAAGTTTTCACAAAGTAGTAGCATGTAGGATTGTACTAGGCCAGAGAAGGAAGCAGAGTCTGGGCAATGAGGACGGCATGGGGAAGGCAGAGATGTGAAAGGAGAACCTGGGACTGAGCAGCTTATCAGGCTAAAGGATGTGGTTTGAGAGCTGTGGAAGGTAAGGTAGACTAGTTTGACAGGGGAAGTTATGAGTGATTTAAGAAATTGTAACTCTATCCTGAAAAAAATATAGCAAGAATTTGATGGGTTTTAATCAGAGGAAGGACATAATTAGCTCTTCATCTTTTTTTGGTGGGGGGAGGGTGCTGCACCACGCAGCTTACAGGATCTTAGTTCCCCGACAGGGATTGAACCCATGCCCCCTGCAGTGGAAAGGCAGAGTCCTAAACACTGGACTGCCAGGGAGTTCCCTAGGTCTTTATCTTTAAAAAAAATTCTCATGACGTACAGAAAAACAGATCAACCAGAATAGATAGGATTGGTGGCTTCTCTTTCAAGGAGAAGAAGCAAGTCTTGGATGAACCCCAGATTCTGACATGAATGACACTATTGTCCTGGAAGCGATATAAATTCATTATAACCCTTTTAGAAAGTAATCTTCCAGTGTGAATCCAGGGTCTTTAAAATGTCAATACTTTTATCCTGGTAATTTCATGTCTGGGAATTGACACTGAGGCAACAGCGCAAAATGCAAGGTATGACTTTAGAACAGCATTCAGGATAATAGTTCAGGGTGATTAAAATATATTGGTGAAATTGAATGAATAAGTAAGTAAGTGAATGATTGATGGAAAATAGTGGAAACATTGGAAACCATAATAGAAGAATGGTTAATATACATTCACTGTGTAGTTATTTTAATCAATAATAATGTTCTGAAAATTATATAAGTACATGGGAAAATATATGATAACTGGAAGAAAGCAGAGTAGAAGAAAGATACTTTATTATTATAGAATGATTACAACTCAGACCTCTGTTTAGATAAATAAACTTGAAGGAAATATACCCATCAAATTATAATGGTGGTAGTTTTGGCCTTCTGTTCTCTATTTTTCCAATATTATTCAATATACTTAATTCATTTTTGTAATGAAAAAAGGTGGAAACTTTGGGACTGTTCATTTTGGACTTATGTTTGAATTGTCTGAAACATCAAAGCGATAATAAATAGGAAACAATTAGAAATTGACTTGGTATTCAACTCTGGGTTTACACATTGGAGACATTTAATAAATGTCAACTGAATGGAAGTTCTAACCATTTTCTTTCCCCTTGGGTCAGAATCCTAGAATCCTAGAATCCTGTTGCAATGCATTAGAAGTTTTTACCATCATTTGAACTTATATAGGCCCACAGAATGGGGGAAAAAAACCTGTTCGCTTTTTCAACTCCATACCTTGCAGTTGGAGGGGACTCTCCTTCCCTGTGCAAAAGTAATTTTAATCAGCCAGTCGCAAATAACATGAAAAATACTTTATTTCAAGCATATATCATTTCATAAAGTTATTTTTTTCTCTTGTACAAAGGGAGCATTGATTGCTTTCCTTAATACCCGTATCCTTTTTCTTACCTAGCAGCTCTTGGTCAAGGGTCAAGGGTCAAGGGTCTGCTCTCACTGTTTTCACATTTTTAATGAAATAGAATCCAGAGGTATACTTAAACCTATTGAATTTTGATGGACTTTTGATAATCCAGATATTTTCTAATTAAAGGGTTTCAGTGCATTAGTTGAGTATGTCAGCATCCTTTGTGCCACATCAGATGTGTTTTGTTTTAAGATTGCTTCTCTTGGGGTCCAGAGTCGTATTTAGAAGAAAGGACTGTTTTTCACTGTTACTGTAATAAATTGGAGACATGTTTAAAGTTGGGGGTGGGGATAACATGAGGTGATTTTGTCGTTGCTTCTATGCCATGGGGACAGGGACCAAGCCCCCAGCACTCAGACTAGGACTTGATGTTATCTGACCCGGGTATCTGTGAACAAAAGGGTGTGCAAATTCATGCTTCACCCTTCAGTCACATGGTCTAGTGTTTCAGAGCACAGCCCAATTCTTTTAACAGTTTTTGTAGGCAAAAGGAGTGGTGCAGGGCGGGGAGAAAATGGTTAATTTCGAGGCTACTGACTAGGCCACGGAGAGTTTAGACTGTCATTCAAAGCGAACATCTAGGCGGAAACTTCGGTGATGTGTCATGAGGGTAGCTGGGGCTCTACCTACCTGAAAATAACTTGCCACCAACTTCTCACAGAATTTAAAGTTCCCACTGAAGCCTGGCTCCTTAACGGCCTCTTTCATGAGTTGTATATATCTTATCCCATTGGCTTGAGGAATTATCCATTTCCTAGTAGATGTTTGATTAATTCATCTGGTACCACCAGTAGTATACCCACGAAAATGGAACATAGATAAGTTCAGTGTACATGTGTGGCAAGGGTATATGGATGTAAGAAGGGCTCAAGGGCTGGAGCACAATACTTGAGGCCCTTCCAAATCAGGGGTCACTTGCGTGGATCTAAAGGCCAGGGTAATGGGGAGTGGGGTGAAGGACATCCAATTCAATTCAACCGATATCTGCCAAGAACTTCCTATGTGGAAGTCAATGGAATAAGTGTCCGTAGAGACCAAAAGAAGGAAGAATACCATGTGGGCTTTTCACTCAAGGGAGTTACCCGTTACAGTGTCTGGGAAAGAATTAAATAATTATAACATTTGTGGGATGTTTACTGTGTGTTAGGTACCATTCTGAGTTCTGTGTATGTGTCATCTGGTTAATGCTCTCATCGACCGGATGACGTAGGTACCATGACTACATTCCTCTTATAGATCTGGAAACTCAGGCACAGGGGAGTCCAAAGCCTTTGGGACTTCAGTCCCAGCATTGTGACTCCAGAGTCCTTGCTTCGAAGTGTTATTCTATACTGCCTCCCAGACAGATGTTTTATATTTCAGGGCCTCCGAGGAAAGGTGAACCAAAAATGTGAGAGTGCTCAGCAGAGAACAGTATGTCTGTTTTGCCAGACTTCCTCTACCTCATTACCTAAAATCTTGTAAAATGTGAAATGTACAAAGAACCTTTTTGCTGTTGTAAGGTATTTGACTTGGCTGGTTTAGCAGGCTCTTATCGCCCCAAACCCAAGTATTCAATATGATCCTAAATATTCTTGGCTTGCAGTTAATTGGACCTAAGGGATTCTGGAGGTTATTGTTCTAAAGTCTTAGCCAAGAAATATTTTCTTTTTGGACTTGCTACCTGAAATGCCGGCAGCTGAGCAGGGTTACTTGGTAGCCTTTGATCCCATTAGAGAGTTCTGAATTGGTAGCTCAGATCCTTGAATGAAATATGATATTAAAATAACACCAAGCTGAAGTCATAGGAGATTGCAGTGTAATGTATATAGTCAGAATAGCCAAGATTTAAGGGAAATAAAATGAGTTTCATTTGGCTTCATTTGCTCACTTGTGACGTCCCTTTCACCCTTCAGTGATTCTTAACCCACCTCTTCACATAGCAGGGACACAGCAAAACATAAAAATCTCTAACTCAAGTGTAGGGATTTTAAATCTTTCAGAGCTCGATAAACACCAGCACCCTTTATCGCTCCAAGAAAACCCAGGGGCAAATGCAGCTAACGAACTTGAATTTCTCAAAGTTTAGCTATTGCTCTGATGTCATCTTCCCACACTATTTTATGTTCACAATTTTTGCTTCAGCACATGTGGCCTTTTTTAAGGGAGGCCTAACCCAATGACCTAGTGTTGGCAGATGGACTGTGTTTCATCTAGATCCTCTGATTTTATTAAGGGTGGTCTATGGGCCTTTCTTTTCTGCCCTCTCACCAGTGGCCAGCCTTCACCAAAGGCAGTAACTACTTCAGCAAATCACACAAACAACAGTATTTCACCTTATTTGCAGATTCATTTAGCAAGTGCTGATTGGAAGCTTCCTTTGTGCCCAAGTGGGACCTGGACTAGTGTCTTCTTAAATTGCATACCCTCAGCACCTCACTTGCCTCACCCTAGTTCTGGCCTCATGCCCAAGCACTGTGCAGGACACTGGGGTCGCAGAGCTGATACAGATATGGCCCTTACTCCCAGTCCTGACAGCCCAGTAGGAGACACATAAATGAACCATGAATGTTGTTGTTATTGTCTCAAACTATAGATTAAGCCATGCTACACATTTTTTCCATTTTCTGTACCTGACTAAATACTGAACTCAAAACAGGAAAAAAGGGCTTCCCTGGTGGCGCAGTGGTTGAGAGTCCGCCTGCCGATGCAGGGGACACGGGTTCGTGCCCCGCTCCGGAAGGATCCCACATGCCGCGGAGCGGCTGGGCCCGTGAGCCATGGCCGCTGAGCCTGCGCATCCGGAGCCTGTGCTCCGCAACGGGAGAGGCCACAGCAGTGATAGGCCCGCGTACCGCAAAAAAAAAAAAAAAAAAAAAAAAAAAAAAACAGGAAAAAAAAAGAAAAGTAATTTGGATATATGATTTACTTTAAAGTTAACTTACAGATTTTGCTGAAAAAAAAATTCAAATACTCCTCTGTCAAACCCTCAGAATTAGCCTAGGGAAGGATATCTTAAATGCTGTCATTTACCCACTGAGTGGAAAAGTAAAACTCTCTTTTTTGTCTTAATGAAAAAATAACAATAATAAATGCAGAGGCAAAAAGTATGTGGAGCATAAGTGGCCTTACCAACTCACTACTGTGAAAGTGTTTTCTTAAAATTAAAATTGGAGTCAGTCAAAGGGAGAGAGAAGTATCATATGATATCCCTTATATGTAGAATCTTTAAAAGTGATGTAAATGAACTTACTTATAAAACAGAAACAGACTCACAGACATAGAAAACAAACTTATGGTTACCAAAGGGGAAAGAGGTGGGGAGGGATAAATTAGGAGTTTGTGATTAGCAGACAGAAACTACTATATATAAAATAGATAAACAACAAGATCCTACTGTATAGCACAGGGAACTATATTCAATATCTTTTAATAATCTATAATGGAAAAGAATCTGAAAAAGAACATATATATATATACACACACATACATACATATATATATACATATATATATATATATGTATATGTATAACTGAATCACTTTGCTATACACCAGAAACTAACACAACATTGTAAATCAACTATGCGTTAATTAAAAAAAATTTTGTGGTCAGTCACATAGTTATTTTGGAAAGGGAGAGTAAATTTCCCTTTTGGTTTCTAACTTAGCTTCTGGGGACTCACACTGCAAAATTCCCTTGTGATGATACTGAGATGGGAAGCAAGATGCTGGAATTCATCTTTTCATGCCTTAAGTTCTGCAGCTCAACTTCTGAGCAAGCACGGTGCCTCACCCTCCTTTTTCTCGCTCTTGATAAAGTCTGATTTGGATGGTGGGAGAGCCATTCACACTGTCCACTTCTTTGCTTCTGTCCAGCCAGTGGTAACCATTGGTGCACACATCTGGTATTTAGAAAGGGCCATTTGATCAAAGATGTTTATTGTATCAGGGTCGTGCTGGCCTTCCATTGTGTTATACACATTCTTCTATTTTCAGTCAGTGGACTTCTTAGGATGTAAGTCATCTAGAAACAAGTTTCTGTTACAGTTTTTAATATTGTTAATTTTTTCTCATTGCAGAGCAAAGAGATTGCATTCCAACTTCATGAGGACTTAATGAAGGTTCTTAACGAGCTCTATACGGTAAGCGCTGTAATCTTTCTTTTGGAAAAATCTGGTTTAGAATTCTGGTTTGCAGAAACACTTCTCTTATTAGAACTCATCCCAAGCTAGAGTGTTGGTGGATGCTTGTCTGGTAGAAATGTGGAACCGAGTGGATAGATGGCACGAGACTGTTTCAAGTAAATATGTATATGCAGTCAGAACACTTCAAGAAACTGGACTATAGTTGTCCCAAAAAGAATGTTTTTATATGGTTGGATTATATGTGATCTATTCATATATTCAGTTCCAGAATATTGAGGGGGAGGGGTATCTATTTTTCCTTCTTGGCAATAGTTGGCTTTTCTGAATTTAAGTTTTTTCAGGTTAATGCATATAATCAGAAGAAATTAAATGATGAACTATTAAGAAAACAAAATCAGTGATTAGTCATATGCCTATGTATATTTTGTTTTATAATTAATGATCATATTATTAAATACAAATTCCTTTTGGAGGAATGTGATGAGTTTTTATTTTATAAGACAACAACATAATGAGAATTGAGTAATGTTAATTTGTTCTAACTATAATGTTTGCGTTTTCATTACACAAGATTATTTGAATTTTTCTTTACAGGCAAATTAAACCTGAAACTTATTAAAATAGGTTTCTTGATTTACAAATTCATTTGTTCCTAAAAAGCAAGTGTGTAAAATACAGTTTTGTGAATTAAATTGCTTTTAATGCTCCACTGATACTTGCTAATTAAAAGAACCTGTAGTTTTAAACTTTATAAAATGAGTGATATTCTTATAAAATCCACTTTCCAGTTTTATTCTACATGTGTGATAAATTTGTGTTTTTATGCAGCATGTTTGCTACACCTGTGCTTTTGAATTAACTTGACAGTTTCTAATTGCTTGTTCCTCCTTCAGAAACCTTTAACTTCATGTGCAAAAGCCTCATGTTATAAGGTCATATCCATATAAAAGGCCATTTATTAGCCCACGCTTGGTGTGGTTTATTAATTTCTGATAACCTAAGGTATCAACCATTTCTAGAAATCCTGGATGTAGCATTTAAAAGTTAAATCAGCATTGTGCCTCTGAGACTTCCACAGAAGAAACTCTGTCTTCTTCCATTGAACTATTTTAAGATGAGGGCTTCCTGGCACCTTCCTCGTGGTTCCCTTTACTTGGGCATTGTTTTACCTAGAAATATAAATCAGTCTCTAATACTTTAAACAATAAATCTGCTGGTTGTCATGGCATCGTAAACAGGAGCCTGTTGTTTATGGTCTGGAACTAGTAATACTAGTCAGAGCAACACTGGCGAAGATAAACTTGACTGTTGAATACAGGAAAATTTGGTAGAATGTCATGAAAATTTTATCTCAGTGAGAGCTGTGTATAGAGAAATTTCTCCTGGATTCAGCCTATCAAGTGGAATTAGACATCTAGGAGACTCTATAGTTGAATCAAGTAAGTTGATAACTCTTGAAACGTCTCATCAGTATCAGTCTGAAAGCCTGAAGGAGCCAGATTCTAGAAAAGGTCACCAGAGTTTAAATAACCCCGTCAGTCATGTAATCTCTGAATCGGTTGAGGAATCAAGGCATAGAGGAGACAGGCAGTGAGGTTTTAATTAGGTAGTCTGTAGATCACTTTGAGCTCTTGGGAGATAATTTTACTTTAACCAAACCAGAGAGCATGCACATTTGAGGTCAGATGTCATGTTCTGTGGGGAAAGACCGTCTTATCATACACACAGACACACACACACACACTTTTTACTCTGAAAGATGGTCTCTCTTGCAATTTAAGTTCAGATACATAAATTCTGTCATGTTCAAATGAAATCTATCCATTATATATATTCAGTTTACATTCAGAAAGGAAGAAAAAGTGAGGAGTGTTTGAACAGGGGACCAAGGTTTGGGGGAATGCGGTTTAGGTTCTTTATTCATCCACTGACTGGTCACGAATAAATTACCTTCTGAGTTGCATCATGCATAGAATTTTTTACAACTGATGACATAATAATGATTGTTGAAGTAAGGTGTAAAATATGTAGCCTGAGTGAATTGAGGATGCAATTTAATTGCCTTTTCCAACAAATATTCACTCCTCCCTTTCTCACAACCCTTGATACTCCTTGGGAGCTGAAGGTGAGCTCCTTTTTGAGAGGTACATTAACTTCCTTAAACGAGAGGAATGCTTATTATTAAATTACAGTCCAACCTTAGCGGTGGGCAGTAGCCTTATGCGTGGGCTTCCCTGCCCCAAAATAGTTCTCTCACAGGTCTATTGATTATTCCAAGCATTCTATCAGAAGGCTTTGTCTTAAATAAAATACAAATGCCCAGGACAAATAGAAAGAGATGCCTTATGATCATTTCTACCTTAAAATGAACCGAGTTTCATCGGATTCTTTGAGAATGGGTTGTATCCATGGGGCATGAAGGCCTGGACCTCTGAGCAGGAGAGAGAGGATGGTGGCATCTGAGTGCTGTCTGGAAGGAGAGGAAAGGCTTTGAAGACATGCATCTCCTTTTCTATATTTTTGCCTCAACCTTGCCTTTATTTACAGAAACAGGGCCTCAGAGTGGTTTTGAACCTACCACATGGGCCAGCCACAGCAGTTAGGATTACTTGGGCCTTGAGTAACAGAGGTACTCAGAATAATGGCATAAACAAGATAGAAGTTTAACCTCTCTCTCACATAAAAGGAGTTCAGAGGTTGGCAGCACAGGACTGGTATGGAGGTTACATAAAGCCATCAAAGAATCAGGCTCCCCCTAATACACTGTTCAGAGAAACATAATTGTATCTTTGTTCGTAGAGTTCAAGATAGTTGCTGGAGCTCTAGCCATTACATCTGCTTTCCTGAAACGGAATGGAGAAAGGAAAGAAGGGCAGGTCCTCTGTCTCTTACGAAGACTTAATGAAGGTTCCATATAGCACTTTCATATACATCTCATTGGCCAGAACTTAGAAACACAGTTTCACAGGCTTCAAGGAAGTCTGGGAGTTATAGTCTTTTAGTTGGCCAACTCATTGACAGCCAGTTAAAAATTGAGGATTTTGTTAATTTGAGAGAGAAAGGGAGATACTTTTTAGGTAACTAGACATGCCTTTCAAAGTAGCTAACATTTATTAAATGCTTATTATATACGGCTAGTTATTGTGCTAAGCACACGCATTATTTTATGTAATCCTCACAGTGTCTCTATGAGGCAGATACTATCATTATCCCCATTTCACAGATGAGGAAACTAAGGCTCAGAGAGGCTTGCCTAGGTTGCACAATAAGTAGTAGAGTGGGATCTCAAGTCCAGGTCTGGCTCCAGAGCCTCTGTGGGTCTGTCATTTTATCTCTGTTGCCATAGTTTTGGGAAACCATTCTCTAACAAAGATCTCTAAATGTTAATGCCACCCCAACAACACAAAGCACCTAAGCCATTTATCACTTGCTCCTTTGTATTTTTTTTAAATCAATGGCATTAATGTTGCTTTAACAAAAACATAGGTGAAAAATTGAACATGTGCCTCACTGGCAACCTGTACTTCTTAGAAATGTTCATTTAAATGATCTAACAAAAAGGAAAAAGAAATAAAATGAAAAAATACAAAACCAACAACAGAAAAAACTAAGAAGTTAAAATTTTTAAAAAAGATCTAACAGATGGGACTCATTGGCCTAAAAAGTAAGAGTGAACCGAGATCTTCAAATTCCCTTTCTAAGTCTAATCCACTAATTAACTTCCTTTTCAGTTTAACATGTGAAAGAGAACTAAAGTAGGGTTAAGAAAGCAGGGAGACTGCTGTGCTTTAAGGAAACAGAATTGACTGGACTCACATTGAACTTGAATTTGAATCTCAGCTCACTTAGCCAATCTGGGCATCTGTATTAGTCTGGGAGAAAGAGGACCAATAGGAGATTAGATAGATAGATAGACAGATAGATAGATCAATATGGGAGAGAAATTGATTATAAGGAGTTGATTCGTGCGGTGTGGAGGCTGAGAAGTCCCCAAATCAGCAGGCAGCGAGCTGGAGAGCCAGAAGGTAGTTCCACTCCTTCCAAAGGCCTGAGAACCAGGAGAGCTGATGGTGTAAGTTCCAGCCCGAGTTCAAGTCCAAAGCAGGAGAAGACCATGTCTCACCTCGAAGACAGGCAGAGAGAGCAAATGCTCTCTTACTCAGCTCTTTATTCTATTCAGGCCCTCAGTGTATTGGATAAGGCTCATCCATGTTGTTAGGAAAACTAGTTTATTTATTCCACAGTTTTTGAATGCCTCCTACCATGCCAGCTACTTGTAGATGTACTGGGGATGTATAATAGATGTGAAAAAAAACAGACCCTGTTACTTCCTCTCAGGGCATTTATATTCTAGGGAGGAGAAACAGACAATAAACAAATAAATATATAGTATGGCAGGTGTAAGTGCTAAGAGAAAAAATAAAGCTGAGTTAATACAGATTAAGCAATCAGAACAGTGCCCGGCACATAGTAAATGCTTAATAAATGGAGGTAGTTAGTGTCATCCCCATCGTCATTGTCATCTTCCTCATCATCGGTGAAGTGGGGATGGCAACAGCTCCTTGTCTGCCTCTCAGAGTAAAGGTGGAGATCAGGGATGATATTAATAGTAATTTCAGATGGTTTTTATATATATACATGGTTTTTCCTTATAATCAGTGTATATTCGTTTTGTACAAAAAGAAAAAGGATGGTAACTTCCTGTAAGAAAACCAAATCCGTAGTAAATGTGAACAGGGCTGTGACTGGGTTAGTGGAGAAGTGAAAAGGCAAAAATGGGAAAATGGTGACACAAAACGTTAAAAGGAACACTCAAACCAAAATTGGCCTGCATCAGTCTGGTAAAGGGCTCATCATAAAACAGTGGTTTGAAGTGTTAAGCCTGTCCCCTCAGACCAAAATCTCGAAAGGTTATGCTGTATTTTAGGGGGAAAACAATTATTTGTCCTATATTAATATTTCTTTACTTTGCCTAAGTTTTACAGCATTATACTCAGTGTTTTGAAAAACAAGGCGCTTACCATCCTCAGTAAGCAAATTCTAACGGAGATTAACACAGATGTCATGGTAAATCCACGTGCAATTGATTGTTAATGATGTGTAATTGATGATTACTCTCTCCATACATCAGTGACACACATGGCTAGCCAGAGTCAAGAGAGAATCCATCTTCAAACTCCATTAAATTAAGAGGAAAGAACTGAGAAAATGAAGATTTATCCCACCCTTACCATGAGGCACATGCAGGATCCCGTTCATTTCTCACAGCAGTCCTATGAGGCAGGTATTCCTAATCCCAAGGTTACTAATGGGAGCCGGGGCTGCAGATAATTAGCTCAGGATCACACAGATAGTAAATGAATGCTCCAAAATCTCAGCCCAGTTCCATCCCCAAGGCCCATCAGTTCCCCACTGCACAGCCGCCTTCGGGAAGGATGTGCAGGACAGGTGGGGAGAAGAAGGGTGGAGCCTGATCTAAGAGGTAGAACTCAGAGTTGAAACTTCTATACTGCACGCTCTGATTGCCACTTGTAAAAACTTGATTGAGCTTTCCACACTGTTGATGTGGGTTACAAAATGGGCAAACCCAAACGGCTTCGGGTTTGCACACTCAGCTTTAATATTAGGATATGTTCATTTGGGGGGCAGCCTCTTTAAAACACAGCTTTTCATATAGCTGTAGTGTTCTATGTGTCAGCACCCCCTGTTTAGCTGTGTGTTCTCACATGGTGATTAGTGCTAAGTATCCATTACTGGCTATTCCATGCACCTTTGTTTTCTGCCTTCTGAGCTCTAGCTCTAATTTGCCTAACAAATGCAAACAGAGAACAGAAGCTGTCCCCAGTACAAACCCAAGTCTTTTGAGCCTCTTGTACAGGAGTTATTTGGAAAACAGGGTTTCTGAATGCACACAGGTATCCACGCTGGCCTTTACATATCTTTGAACCAGTTTAAAATGTTAAAATAAAAAGCTAATTATTTTTAGAGGAGATGGGAGGGAAGACACTGTTTATTATTTCAAGCCCTTCTTAGAAAACTCCACCTCTGAGGACTGCTGAGGAAAGCTTCCTCGGCTGGCTTTGTGAGCCTCCCACAAACCAGGAGCTAATGCATTCTTCCGTAAGAAGAAACATGCCCCAGGCAAGGTTGAAAGGTCATTCTGAAAAAGCCCAAGATACTTGCCACATCCTATCAGAAGATTTTTCTCTGTGCCTCCAAGAGGTTTTTGGGTTTTTTTGTTTTGTTCTGGTTAAGTATTTATTTTAGCTCAAGGGCATTTGAAGTATTTGAAATATATATTTCTGTAGTGAAAATGCAAATTCATTGCTTTGAGAGGGACTACAAAGAGGTCTGGGTCTCGGAAAAAACACTGAACAAAGAGAAATAAGGCATAAGGATATGTAAAAGGCTCCCCCAAATGAAAACCTCTCTGGAATACCACATTCTCCGTGATGCCACCTGGAAAACTTTTAAAAAGCAGTCTATTTAGAGATCTTGGGCTGACAAAGTGTTTCCATATATCCTTGCCCTGGCTTTATTACTAGATACTCAGATGGAAAGAAAGAGAGGTATTGGGATCACATGACTCCCTGCCAACTTCTGAATTCTAATCTTGGCCTTGACACAGACTGACTTTAGAGACCAGGTTCGATAGTTTAACCTGGATTCCTCTTCCTGCCAAAACGATTGAGATTAATAAAATTTCCATTGGAAGACTCTCTAAAGACAGCTGTTGTTTTTTTCTTTAATTAAAAAAAAAAATGTTATTGAAATATAGTTGATTTACAGTGTTGTGTTATTTTCAGGTGTACAGAAAAGCCATTCAGTTGTTTATATATTATATATATTCTTTTTTTTACATTCTCTTCCATTATACGTTATTACAAGATTTTGAGTATAGTTCCCTGTGCTATACAGTAGGTCCCTGTTGGTTGTCTATTTTATATAGAGTAATGTGTATATGTTAATCCAAAACTCCTAATTTATCCCTAGCCCCGCCAGGACATCCGTTTGGTAAGAACTTTATATGTAGATGTCTTTTAGGGTACCCTGCTAATTAATGAGGTGAAATGCTCGCGAGTTCCCGCTTGGAATTTTTCTTTTCTCTCTGAGATTTGAGAATTAGCTATGGTTGGTGCTTATGAACTACAAATAAAACTGTCTTTTAAAAGAAGTGAACAATATGAACCGAAAACAAGTATCTGGCTTAGAAATGAAAGAACAAAAAAGTCTTAGAAAGTATAGTTTAGTAAAAACAAAACATTTCTAAAGCATGTTTCATATCAAGAATCCTTCTCAGAGTATTTTATCCAAACTATTACATTCTGAAATATAGTAGTATGACTTTTAAATGATTAGAATGCTTTAATAACAGACAATCAGAGTGTTTCATTTGTATTGGGTAATTAAGGTACTTAGCTTTGTTTATCATCATTCATCAAAACCAAATATATAATACATATACATAGAATAAATCATGGGCATTTTCCTTAGATTTATTGTCTCAAAATGGACTAGAAATGTTGACCAGTAAAAATCTTGTGAAGGGAATGAAGATCTAAATCTGTTGAGCCGGGTGATCCATTTCAACATATCTTAACTCACTTGATTATCTGATAGAATTTTAGCACTGAATGGGCCTTTAGAAATGATCAAATTAACCTCCTCATTTAGGGAGACCATCACAGAGACTCAGATTAAGTGATTAACTAAAGTCCCAGGTTGGAACTGTAACCCAGGTTTTTATTTTAATTCAAATTAGTAAATAGGGCCCTACTATGTATGTGCTACTGTGATGGGAGCTTTACGCAAGACAGTACCAGAAGTCTGGCAAATAAAAGCTAAGCAAGGACTAAATAGCAACAGCTAACCTATATCTGGTACTATTCTAAGCAATTTATATAATTAGCTCTTTAAATTCTTCCAACGGCCCTACAGGGTAGATGAGGCACAGAAAGGTTAAGTACTTTGCCCAAGGTCACACAGCTAGGAAGTCTCAGACCAAGCAGAGGCAAAAGGCTCAGCTCGCACACTGTACTCCCTTTTTTTTTAATAGATTTATTTATTTTATTAATTTAATTTTGTCTGTGTTGGGTCTTCGTTGCTGCGCACAGTCTTTCTCTATTTGCGTCAACTGGCGGCTACTCTTCGTTGCCGCGGGCGTGCTTCTCATTGCGGTGGCTTCTCTTGTTTCGGAGCACAGGCTCTAGGCGCACGGGCTTCTGTAGTTGTGGCACGAGGGCTCAGTAGTTGTGGCTCGCAGGCTCAGTAGTTGTGGCACACGGGCTTAGTTGCTCCGCGGCATGTGGGATCTTCCCGGATCAGGGGTTGAACCCATGTCCCCTGCATTGGCAGGCGGATTCTTAACCACTGCGCCACCCAGGAAGACCCAGTACTCCCTTTTTAATGGTGATTATAACTTAAGGCAGACCATTATGTACCAACAGAAAGGTTCAGCTAGAGGGCTTTGGAGTTTCAAAGAGAGAGGTCCACCCTGAGGATTAAGAAAAATTCAGAGAGGAAAGGGTCTGAAAATGGACAGGATTTTACGAGTAGGACAGATGGAGAGAAGTTGGGGAAGGTTTTTGAGGCAATAGCACTGTGAGCCAAGGCATCCAATTAGGACGAACACAGGCATATTCATAGAACTTCCCTCTGGAGCCATATCTAGAGAGAAAGGAAAAAAAATCAGAAGTTGAAAGATTTCAGGAGAGTACCAAATGAGATTCTAAACGACATAAGCAGCAAAAAATGGTTAGACATCTGGTCAAAAGCAATTAGAAAGCTCAGAAATCTTTCTTGCATAGATTAACAAAGGCCTCTCACCTTTCTTCTTTTTTTCTCTCTTCTTTTTAATAAGTGGAGTGAGAGGTATTGAATTTGAGAAACAGGTTTTTGTGTCAAGTTCTAAACCATTTTCCATTAAAAGGAAAGGATTCCATATCATTCTTTCCATTTTAGTTGATGCTACAATTCCAAGGATTTCAGGTCTTTTATGATTTTAAAATTCTAAGTGTCTGGTGTCCTCAGCTTAAATATTTCGTATACTAAACCATTTAACTTAAATGTCTAATACACACGTGTAATGTTGAAGACATGTGAAACATTTCCCTGAAAAGAATTAATGCCGGTGACTTTGAAATTCTAGTAAATTTGTTGGCCTTTCATTATACATGTATTTTCCCCCTCAACGTTGCCAACGGCTTGAAACTCTCCCTTCACCACTTCTGCTGCCACTGTGTTCACTATGGCCCTGGTTAATATGTATTCCAAGTGCCAGTTTGTGGGTATTATTCTTTCAGTAGCTTAAACTTGTATTTCAGGGCCTCTGAAGACTTCTTATGAAAACGCTTTTGGAAACAAGGACTTTCTGATGACCTTCCCTATCACTGACTTTCTCTGTTGACTTGTTGGGCAAGGATTAAGTCTCTTTGCAGCTCAGTTTCTTTGATGGATAGAACAAAGACCATCCCTCTGCTCTCAACCTTCAGGTGTGTGAGAGTAAACAAGTGAGCATTGACACTAAGCACTGGCTGAGGCTATCGTGGGCTTTAAAGATATGATGGGGGGGTGGTATTTTATGATTTTTGTAGCAACCGTGAAACACACTGTTTGCCAGTTACCACTGCAAGCGCTTGGCATGTATTAATTCATTTTATCTTCACAACAACCTTAGAGGTATGATTCTTATTCCTAATTACAGGTGAGAAAACTGTGGAACGTGATAAAAGGCAAAAGAAGGATCTGAACCCAGGCAGTCCGGTTCCTGAATTTAACCATTAGATCTGTTGAGAAATGGAATAGGTTATCCTTTAAGACGGTGCTCTCCTCCTCTGTAGAGTGGCTGCCCAGCACTTGTAGGGAGAGGGTTTGTGATTTGTAAGTTTCTAGGATTTATGGAATTTATGGAATTATTCAGCGTTTGTTCCAAATCTCAGAATCTGTTCCCTGTCTCTAAGTCAGTTAAATGGAAAGAACTAAAAGCATAGTTGCCTCAGCTCTAAAATTATTAGAGGATCATCTCTGTTGCGTCCAGGTGATACACACCGAGAGGCTGGGAGGAGCCTTTCAATAAATGTATAGGTCCCGTTAATATATTGATGGCAAACAGCCCTGTCATCAATGAGTTAGACTTGTGAGATATTTCCATGTATGGTGTTGGGTGCTGGGCTAGATAGAGGTCTCCACAGCTCTGTGTAAACCTCCCAAGGGCTTCCTGGAGAAGCTGACACCTGATTTTATGACAAAGGAAGGGTGGGAAGGGCCTTCCAAAAAAGCAATTCGTGTGTGAGGGAAAGCACAGATGCATGAAAGCTCATTGCCTGTGCAGGGAACTCCATGTGCTTGAATATTGCCAGATTATTAGCAAATCATTCATGTCAGAATACAGGGAATATTAAGCTGGACTTTGTTCAGATCCTCTGCCCTTACCAATCTCTCTTTACCCCACTACAAATGGAGTGCTTGAGAGACAAGAAAGGAAAATACCTTCTGCAAAATTAGAAGTTCCTGGATAAAATGACATTCATTTTATGTTAAAAATCTCTGATCATTGTGAAGTGGGCAGATATTATACCAAATTGTTCATTGCTCTCATGAAAAATAATCCTGATGAACCTAGTATAAATCAATAGAGAATAAAATATAATTGGATTTCTAGTAATAGAATGTAAAGGAATCAAAAAAGATAAGGCCGGGCTTCCCTGGTGGCGCAGTGGCTGAGAGTCCGCCTGCCGATGCAGGGGACGCGGGTTCGTGCCCCGGTCCGGGAGGATCCCATATGCCGCCGAGCGGCTGGGCCCGTGAGCCATGGCCGCTGAGCCTGCGCGTCCGGAGCCTGTGCTCCGCAACGGGAGGGGCCGCAACAGTGAGAGGCCCGCGTACCACAAAAAAAAAAAAAAATATATATATATATATATAGAGAGAGAGAGAGAGAGTTAAATTTAGCAGTTTGAAAAAGATGACTAATGCCCTGCTTTAACTTAAATATAACAGTCAAAGATAAAAGCACATAGCAAATCCTTGTGTCAACCCTGCACCTACCAGATAGTTCCTGGGTTTTCCTCCTTAATGAGCACTTGATGATTGATCACTAATCAGTTTGAGAGCTAATTAAAGTCACTAGAGTGATAGATACCCCAGTTTAAGGTTCATCAGTATAATAGTACATTAGAGTATACAGGCATTGTTCATTTCTAGATATTTTCTGTGCAGCAAAGCAGATGAGTTATGGCCCCAGAGCCCATGGAAAATTCTAGGAGGAATCTTACGTCCTCGGCATAGCATGGTATGCTGTTTGCTGCCTCAATCAACAGAAGCAGGAGATAATTAGTATAATTTGTTGTTAATGGGTTTTTCCTTTTGATTAAAATTTATCTGCCATCTACCCTGACACTGAAAAAAATCAGCCTCTTTAGCAACTGAGAAGTATATTTTATATATATGTATTTCCCCAAACAGTAAATACTTGTGATACTTAGTTGTTGAAATCATGGACTCATAGAATTTTAGAGTTGGAAAAGGCCTGAGCGATTACATGGTCCAGCCACGTCCTTTATAGGTGAGAACGCTCTGGGCCAGCAGGGTTAGACAGAGCCTTGCCACAAGGTCACAGTCAAGGCCTGGCAGACTGAGGGTTCACACGCTTGGATATTTAGGACCTGAAAGCTCCTTCCACTGTCACAGGCTCTTGTAGGTTCTTGTTGAAGATGGAGAAGAAAAAAGTAAATCTCCAACAGAAAACAAAACATGAATGACAGTCCGGATGCTCTTTTCATATAGACTGCTAGATGCCATCCTATGGTATTTCCTCTGAGCATCATCAGATATTCTCCATTTCAGGGGATGTGTTAAAATTCTCATGGAAAGAGGCCTTTTAGTTACATGATCAGTTTTTCTATGGTCAAACCTCTAGTTTGTGCTTTTTCTTTCATTCCACAGTTTTCAAAGTGTTTGAGGTTCATAGTTTTATTTGACTGGTTCCCTAATTTTGGTCCTGTCAGGAGGCCTCATGTTGCCATCTCTAATAGATGAAAGTTACACTGAGGGTCAGAAAGACTGAGGTTACAGAACTATTTTGCAGCAAAGCTAGGACCAAACTCCGGGTCTGTTGGATTTTATAGACCCATAAAATGCTGCTCTTTGTAATTACTCCTGAAACAAAACCTTTAACACCACACTGAACAGAACAGAATTATTTTGGGGACTTTCATTAGCCTTACTTTCTCCCTTTGCGTATGTGTTCTCTGTTTTTCCCTTTGTTTTGTTTATTCTCTGTATCTCTGTTGCCCTGTCATTTGGGTGGTTAGCAGCCAGCAGGGTCCCGAGTCACAGACAATGCCTTTTGTTCAAAGCATTTGTTTGGATTGTAAATATAATTCGATGATAAACTCATACTGTTTTACTGATTTCATTTCAGTGGAGCCACAACATACCTCAAGTTTTCTTTGATAAACTAGCTATAAAGACGGGATCTCATGCTATTTAATCGTTCATCTTGAACCATCTGCTCATTTCTAAAGCGCTTTGCTAAAATTCTTCCCATACACGTAAATGGAAGTATCACTTCTTCCCTTTCCTTTACCTCTGTTGGAAATGATAGTCTTTCCAGTCATGGAGAAATCATTACCTATTATTAAAATGAAATCTTTTGTGGTAATTTTTTCAAATAGCAATAGCTGACATTTACTGTGCACTTATTACATGTCAAGCTCTTTTTTCTGTGCTCTTTACATGTCATGACACATCTAACCCTTCCAACTACCCTATGCATGCAGTGAGTAAGAATGTTATGCCCATTTTACAGTGAAGAAATGAAGGCACAGAAAGGTTAAGTTACTTGCTGAAGATCACACAGCAAGTGCAGAGGCAGGATTGGAGCCCAAGCAGTCTGTTCTGTGGGTCTAAGCCCTTAACTGCCGGTATACTACCTCTCAAAGTGAGTTCTCCGATAAATGTTACTTTTCAAATATAATCAAGTTTTGTAAATTCTGCTTTCATTGACTTATAGTGAACCATACAAGCCTGGGGAAACGAAGTGGGAAAGTTCATCATTGTAACAGTCCTATTGACCACTCATTACCTCGGGGATCAGCAGCTTTTCCAGCCCTGATGCCACAAATGAGAATAAAATATACTGATAAGTGTCCCTCACAGGCCTTAAGTGGGAGATGGGGCATTGGGGTGGGAACTGAGATCCATTGTGGGCATGGACTGAGTAGCATTCATGTTCTGGGTGGGATTCTCCTGTCTTTACATCTTTATATAAATAAAATATATCCCCCCTCCCACCCCAACTTTCTCTCCAGGTGAGCTCCCAGACTTAAATAGAAGCTGATTAAAAGGAAGCCTAGGAGTCTTCTCCACCTGACTTGCACTCAGCCTACCTACCCTGAAGTCCGTGGGTGCTTCCCTCCCCACCTCCTATTTGTCTTCAGTAAGAGTAGGCCTGCCTTTGTGTCTTTACCGGGTAGGGACTGTGTCTTTCATCTCTAGCTTCAGAGCCTAGCACAGTGCCTGGCTTACAGATACTCAGTAGCTGTTTGGTGGATGAGTAAATGCAGATCACTATGCACTGCTCCCTGAAACCTGGGTAATTTTCCAGTAAATTACACTTAATTTTCCAGTAACTGTCAGCATACCTCAAAAAGGGTGCTAATGATGAGATGAACATTGCAGAGAGGCTAGAAGCCTTCCTAAGTGTGACTTCAGGTGGTGTGTTTTATGAACATGTAGGTATCTATGCCATCAACTCCTGGGTACTCGTCACTGGTATATTAGATTAGTTTTTAAGAGGTTTTGGCTGTCCCGAGTTGTAATATGAAACAGCAGGAGAGGCCTCCGTCAGGTCTGCTTTTGCTGTACTCAGTTCTCCAGCTGCTTTGTCTTTGGGAGGCACTGGCCTGCACCTCTCTGCTTAGAGCCAGAACATGAAGCCAGTTAGTCTGGCCGCAGAGCCTGTGTACTCACTTCTACATCATACCTTAGAAACTGTCAAGAAAGAGAACTGCCCACCCTGTTCCTGTGCTTCCCAGGCATTGTATCACTTAATCCCAATTTCACCTCAGAGGAACTGGGGCTCAGGAAAGTTAAGAAACTTGCCCAGCTGATACGCGCAGCACGAGAACTCAAATCCAGGTCTGCCTGGCTCTGTATTCGTCGCCAAGGTTGGCTCAGTATACTAAAGGGCGGGAAAGCTCAAGGTTGCTGGTGTAAAGATCGCAGCATGCAGTGTTATGATGCTGTCTGAAAAGTAGCTCCTGCCCACTGCCCCTATTTAAACTAAGCTCCAGGGACACAGCTTGGCTCAGCAGAGACTGTAGTCTACACAGAGGAACAGAGGCTGTGTGAGCCCCTGAAGGAGCCAGGCTTACAGCACAGCTCCTGGGGCTCAGCCTAGGGTGGCCCGGGAGCCCTGCCTTCCCCATGAACCTGAGAGCTTCGTGGGAATGGACTTCCAAGGTGGTGGTCCTACCCTGATGGTTTTGTTAATCTGGCACCGGCAGAAACTCGGTTACAGTTAGAGCCCTCTCCTGTATTGATTATAGAAAAGAGATCTTTCTCTTAGGTTGTTGGTATTTAAGGAGACCTAAAGAATGTAGTTTCTCAGGAGAGCTTTTTGTGATTGATGATTTAGTAAAACAGCAGGCTGTGTGTGGAATTAGGAAATGCTGTCACTAACATACTGCTTTTTACCAGCCCACCCGCCAACCACAACACCCTTTTTTCCTGAGATGCCATAAATCCCAGTGCTAACTGTATTTCACAAATGATTTAGAAATGTTTGCCATCCCGTCAGTCCAGCCCCAGGTATTTATTGGTGGTACTGTTTTGGGTGCCAGGGCTGGAGAGGAACAATGCTAGTCACATAGTATTTGTTAAATGAATAAATGAATGGTCAAGCTGAATATAAAAGGATTCCTGTCCTTCATTTGTTTCTCACCAGATGCCTATTTTACTCCTCCTGTATATAAGGCAATATTAAGGACCTGGAGTTGCCTAAAATATTATTGGTGGCCTCACTGAACTTACAGGACAATCCATGATACTGAGTGGTACACAGATATCTGTAACACACGGCACAGAGTCTGAAGTGCTATCAGTAAGTAGGTCTTGGAGGTCGGAAGAACAAGACCACTCTGCCTGGGGACCCAGGGAACACTTAGCAATAGGTGAGCTTTGACCTTGCCCTGGAGGGTGAGTCAAAATGGTAACAGCAGGGGATGCTGGGGGAGGGCATCCCAGGCAGTGGGATTGGATTGTCTTGGGAAAAGGCCACGGAGGCAGGAAAGTACAAATTTTGAGGAGGGAGTTAAGTGATTGACTCAGTAGTATACAGAGTGCTGCTTGGGCTGGTGTTGGGAGCAGAGCGTGAGAGCATTTGAACTCCGTGGTGGAGGGGGTCGTGTCAAGTTTAAGAAAAGGTCAGAGAGAGTGAGAACAGAGAAAAGGCCCTGGAGCTGTCATTCTGGATTCTCCTTCCTCCTTTCCATTCCCTCTTCTTCATGCTAAATCAGGTCGCTTCACACCCTAAACCATCCTGCCTATCTTCACCGAATTACTGCTGAGGTACTGCTTTGACCATACTGTTCACACCTCTGTGGATTCACCAACCCCCTTCAGAGTAAATTCTATACTACTTAGTTGGGGTTTCAAGGCTCTCCTCATCTGGCCCAGTCTTATTCTTCAGCTCCGTTACCCCATCATCCACTACCCCGGACTCCCTTCTCCACCGTCTTGGTCTCCTCATGCCCACCTCACCTGTGTGGGTCGCCTACCCCATTACATCTTTCCTGATACTGTCCTCTCAGCCCAAATGCCCTCTCACTTCATCAGTGTCCATGAGAATCTCCAAGGCCCATTTTTTAAATTCTAAAAACTTAAACTCTTAGAAGATGGAAACCAAGTCTTTATTTTTATACCCATCAGTGCCTTACAGGTGCTAAACACCAAGCAAATGTTGAATGAATAAATAATTATCTTTCATTCCTTCTTTTCCTCCATTCCTAAATATGACCAAGAGTAACTATATCCCCCAGATAAAGAGGCCTTCCATTTGTATGATGCATTAGACCTTCTGAAGGTCACGGCATAGCAGTCCAGAGCACTGAATCTGGAGCCAGACTGCTGGGGTACCACCCATTGCTTTGCCGATTATCAGCTGTGTGACCTTCAGCAAGTTACTTAACCTCTCTGTGCCTCACTTTTCTCGTCTGTAATATGGGGAGAATAAAGGTACCTACCTCATAAGCGTTTTTAGAAGGATTAAATAAGCTATTATTGGGCTGTCCAAAAAGTTCGTTTGGGTTTTGCCATAACATCTTATGGAAAAACCCAAATGACCTTTTTGGCCAACCCAGTATTTGTAAAATGCTTAGAACAATGTCTGGCATGTAGTAGGAATTATATAATGTTTGTTTAGCTAAATAGATACACATTACATATATCTATGTATATCTATATATATATATTAGTGGTATAGATTATATACACATATATACACACATATGTAGTAAGTACTCAGTAAAGGTACAGTTGTACCCACACACAGGGACCATGTACAATTGGGTATCCGCAGCAACCTTGTAAGGTGAGCAGAAGTGTTAAATGACTCTCCACACCTCGTAACTGGTAGATCCATTCCTGGAACCATGTCTTCTAACTTCTGAGCCGGAAGTCAAAAAGTAGAATTTATACCCGTGATCGACTGATCTCCAACACATGGATGGTTTTCAGATACACCATGACTTCTTGACACTGAATATTGAAATTTACTATAGATACTTTAATTACTTTGATTTAAAGTACAAGAGTAGTGTCAGATCCATTATATAGGGTCTGTCAGTAAGAAATATACAGTTTCTGTCCAAAGTTTTTGTATAGGATTTCACATGAGGTGAGAGGTACATGAGGTAAAGAGAGATTGGTAAGGGCAGAGGATCTGAACAAAGTCCAGCTTAATATTCCCTTTATTCTGACATCAATGATTTGCTAACACTCTGGCAATAGTCAAGTGTCACAAAGAAATCCATGATGTGGTCACTTTCTACTTGACTATATTCTTCTTGCAGTTGAAGACAGAGCAGGGAAGATAAATTGAGCGTGTTCAATGGAGAATTATGCCTGAGGTTTTAGTAGAAAAGAATTCAAATAGGAAAATATGCTATTGGAGTACATTTAAATGGATATATACCTATCCTGTCATTTGGTATGCAAAGGCTTGTGTTTGCATTAAGCTGATGGAGAAGCTGTTATTTTCTTTGCAGTATATATTCAAAAGCTTTCTTTTACTTCTCTGAAAAAGAGAGAACTGTCTGTTATTTTAAATACAAAACACATTTAACTTCTGTCAACAGCTTACATTTTAAATAATGCAGTTTGTACTGGCATTCATTGTCTGCAATTAGAGTTCTCGAGAAGCTTTTAGTTTTTTCTCTCCAACTTTTAAAATTCATTCATTGTAACTGTTGACATTTTGGAGAACAGTGGAAACCCTAAGTCAAATTGGAAAAACGGAACAAAGACATTACCTTTCTGGAAATTACATTGAACCCGGTGGAGAATCCTCAGCTATTGTGCTGAAGCACATTGTGATGAAATATTTATACCCTCTTCTTGCTAGTGTTAGGTCAGACTCAAACGTTTTCCTTTTAACCCAGCCTACTTAACCAGAAACATCATGCTTGCAGCCAGCTCAGAATCCTTAGTGCCTAAAGCTTAGTTTGTGCAAATTACCTGCTTACAGTAGGCCTCAGCATCTTAGTCAAGCAAGAGTCAGGAGTTCAGGTCTTTTCTTCAGGATGTATTTAAAAGCAAGATTTCTCAGTTACCCAGGTCTGTCTGGGATGCCTTTTCATCCAACTATGACGGGAGGCACGTGTTCTCATTTCTTCCTTCCTGTCAACTAGCAAGAAGACAGCCGAGCATCTGTGTCTGTGTGTGTGTGTGCGTGTGTCTGTGAGTGTGTGTGAGATTGGTTTTTTTCACCCTCTCATTTAAAGATGTAACTGGAACCAGGACCCAGACAGCCTGTGGGTTTGCTTCAGGCGGGGAATATAAACAGAGCCAAGCCTAGAAATGCCAGGTGTGCAGTAGATTCATTGACCTCGTTGTTTGCCCAGCTGCACGGGGACTCCCATTTCATTCCCCAGCTGCTTCCTAATGCTGTCTTATTTTTCTTTCAAACTGGAGTAGCCAACCAAACCACACCCCCAGACAGATTTGATAATTACTAAGAAGAGACAACTTTGCAGTTACACACAGCTCACAGAAAGCCGCCATGACTTCGTAGTTTGGCCCGCACTTGGTTCTTGTTCAGCAGTGCCTTTGACGTAATTAGCTAGCTTATGATTTTAAGGAAAGGCATCATCAGATTTTATGAAAAGTAAAGCTCTTCATTAACCCTGTGTTTTACTCTTTAAAATAGTCATCTTAAGAGTGTGTATTAAGTTGAACCATAAGTGCTGATTTTCTACCTTTTTCGTATAACCTACAAAAAACAGCAATTTGGTTCAACCTAAATAAATATATTTATTCCAGCGTTGCTTCCAGTCGTCAAACTATTTTAAAACTCATCTTTTGAAATGAGAAAAATCAAGTTCCTTACTTTAAAACATTACATCAATCTCTTTAACACAACTATTCCTTAGTTATAAAATTGGCTCTGAATAACAGTTATTTACAGGTGAAATAAAATCCATTTTATGTGCAGGAGAATTTGACATAATTTTTGAGAATGTGCCAGTACTGATTACTTGGGTGCTGAGTTCTGGTACCTGAAGGAACCCTGAGACATCAGTTGGCATCGGAGTCATCACACCTTTAAATTTTTCTAAATTAAAGAATATTTAATTGAGGATTGATTATATATTTACAATATATATGGAAAGGATACATTACAAAATTTCATCTCCTGTATATTCCTAAATCTATCAAAATGCAAATTACCTGTATCATTTCTAAGAGAAGAAACAAGATACTCTATATATGAAGGGTTTTCAGCACAGCTTTATTTATAAAAAAGCAAGAAGTTGAAATATTCTAAAATGTTCAACAGTAGGGAATTAGTTAAGTAAGTTATAGCACAGTCATATAAAGAAATATTATACAGCCCTTAAAATTATGTTTTACAAGACTATTTTGTGGTATAGGAAAATGTTGATATTTTTAAGTGGAAAAGGACATAGGAGATTAAAAATTGTAAATATAGTGTGATCCAGATTTTTTAAAAGGAGAAATGATATGTGTCATTTTAAAATGAACGTGTGTGTGTGTGTGTGTGTGTGTATTTTCATAGGAAAAAGACTGGATAGCTGTATACCAAAATCTTATGCTTTTTATTTTCTACTTGCTTTATATTTTACTTTCGTTTTTGTATCGTGTTTTCTACATTGAACATAAAGTATTACTTTGTGCTCATAAAAAGTTTTTTTTTTAACTACAACTATATATGAACCTTATATTTACATTTTGTATTTTGACAAGTACATTTTAAGGAATAAAGTCCCTTTAGTAAGGGCTATATATTTATTCGGAGTTTTTTATAATTCCAAGGTTTGACTAAAATTTATCCATGCATAAGGGTTTATTCTTCAAATTAATAATGCAGAGGAGATTTTAGAGAAACACTTTTAAGTTTGAGGGAACTTTTTAAGTACACTGAAAGCACACACAAGACTCTGTAAAGCATTTTTTTTCATCACAGCCTGTCCCTAAGTGCCTCTTCCTGGCAGGTGAATTTGCATATTTCTGTTTGCTTTATGCAGAAGGAATAGTATATACTTTATTTTACTAACAATCTGGCTCTCTGCCAGTTGAAAGGTGATATCTTTAACGTATTATGTCATATAATGGTTTCCATTCACTTTCTAAGTTACAGACAGACATCTTTTAACAATGTGGGTCACATTTTCACAGGTGATGAAAACATACCATATGTATCATGCAGAGAGCATCAGCGCAGAGAGCAAGCTGAAAGAGGCTGAGAAACAAGAAGAGAAGCAAATTGGCAGATCCAGTGACCCAGTCTTTCATATCAGACTGGAAGAGAGACATCAGCGGCGAAGCTCTGTGAAGAAAATTGAAAAAATGAAGGAAAAAGTAAGTAAAAGACTGCAGAGCCTTTCTGTCCTCACTGGAGGTGACAAACCGAGGAACACTGATGCAACAGCTGATAGACACACATTGTAAATTACTGTGAAGTGACATGCATTTCCTCCCACGGGAATGAAAAAATGTGTTAGAAACATAAAAATCATGTAATAACAGCTGGACCTCATTTAGTGGTGAATGCCAAGTATCCAATACACAATGTAGAGAACTTTGAATATTAACAAAGAGATTTCATTGCAAATGGGCCTGGCGCCGTATATACGTTGTTGTTTTTCCTCATCGCTGGGTAATTTTCATTTATTTAATTCAGATTCGAAATGTACTTTTCTCAAAGGACTTCGAAGGTCATTTGTATATGTTGAATAAATTGTTTAGATGAATAGAAATTCATGTATGTTTCCCTGTCTTGTTTTAAAATGATTTTATTGTTTTCCCCAATGCCTGGATATTCTTCATTTCCAGAGACAAGCAAAGTATTCGGAAAACAAGCTAAAGTCGATTAAGGCACGGAATGAATATCTCCTAACCCTTGAAGCAACCAATGCCTCAGTTTTCAAGTATTATATTCATGATCTTTCAGATTTAATTGATGTAAGTACTTGAAGTTTTTATACTTTCCATACCAAGATGGAATTAGCAGTAATCTCATTTCCTTGATTCTAAAACACCATCATTTATTAAAACAATGTTGTTTTATGTAATTCTCAGGAAAAAAACGCTGCCAGTTAAACTACACAGAATACTAAGACACAATAAATTGTAAGATGCATGTGAAACACTGTGCATCCTAAAACCACTGAAAAACGAATTATGAAGTTCTGTGAAGCTGTGAGTATCTGGAAGACTCAGCTAGGAAGGGGGTCCAGGCATTTTCAAATGATGCAGTGGCACAGCCCTAACTGTGTTCATTGATTCGAAATATATTTATTGGACCCCTACTATTGTGAGATGCTGAGGCTCTGTGAAGCCATAGATAAACAGTTCTTACCCCGTGGAATTTAAAGTGGAAAAAAAAATGTTAAGCAAATGACTACACAAATGATTGCTTTATGACAGTTGTGATAAATACTGTGAAGCAAAATAGGATACACAGAAACCACTTGTATTATCTAACTCTCTTTACTTTTATAGGATATGATATAAAAAAAGCACTAATCGGGCTCATTTAGAACACTCCAAGTGTATGTCTACTATTATATTTGTGCAGTGTTTACTGCCATTATTCCCCAACTTTGACCCTCAGCATCACTCATTCTTTCATTCAGAAATCATCCACTGAGTAGCCCAGTCATTGTGCTAATACTGTAGGATATAAATAAAACAGACAAAAATCCTGGGTCCAAAAACGCCAAGATCTGCAAATAGAAGATAAAAAGTGATGTGTCATAAGGAAAACACAGATGAAGTGTGAAGTTCAGAGAGTTATCTGCGGGAATTTTACTTGTATACTGCTTTGCAGTGATTGAATTCAACAGTTAGCCGATAATATAAGATTATTTTCTATGGCTTATAGTGTCTGTCATAATTTAGTCATATCGTAGGTTAAAACAACTATTTTTATGGTGCATTAAGTCTCAGATATTTAGCGATTATTTTAGAGCCACAGTTGGGGACTTTTACAAAAGAATTGCTAAGAATTGTTACAAAAGATTTTTTAGTTCATTTGTAGTTCATTAACACTCTGATGTGACTTTTTCCTTTTATTTAAGTGTAAAAACAATTTTATCTCATATAATATCATAATTTCTTTATACAAAACCAGTTAGTAATAAATAAAACCAGGGAAAACTTTTTTCTCTTTTCCTTTGTTACAAGTATTTCAACCAAGTAAGTAATCACTTAATTGTTTTAAATACAGAAGCTTTAAAAAAAAATTTTTTTTTCTTCTAGCACTCTGATGAAATAGAAGGATTTTTTTCTGCTAGATTGCTGCTAGTTTTCCTGAATAAAAATAAAAAATTTTATGACCCCTGTTTTCAAACTTAGATCTGTAAGGATTCTGCAAAATGAATGGAATATAGAAGAACTAATTCTTGTAACAGCTCTGCTTGCTTTTTTTGTTTAGGGCTTATTTTAGTAGTGATTGGAGTACTTCACTAAACCCAAGCCAATTTAACAAGAGGATAGATAAGTCTCTGTATCTCGAAAAGTGCTTCTTTAATACGTACAAGGTACCAAGTACTATTCTTTTTTTTTTTTTTGATAATAGCAAAATTTTTGAATTTAAATAACTAGCAATTTGGAAGTAGTCAAATAAGTTATGAGACATTTATACAGGGAGACATAACACAGCTATCTGAAGAATGGGTTTTATATGAAGAACATATAAAGATGCCTATAATATCTTTTTTGGGCTGAAAAAAAAAATCCAAGTCACAACTGTAAGAAAAGGGCAATAAGTAGAATTTCATCTTCCAGGCAAAATCTCTTGGTGCTGTTTTGGAAAAATTGTAATGTTCTAAGCTATACTAGTTGCTTTTCCAGAGTTGGAGAAGGAATGAAGAAGTTCTTGCATTCTGTAATTTCTTCCAGATGTGAAAGGGTTAGGTAAGGAGTTCAAAGGAAACATGTCACCGAAGCCAGCTCTCAGGGTGGATTGCCTCCGTGTCCTCTGACCCAGTCAGAACAATTCACTCAGTCACTGGGTCTTTACTGAGTGATTATGCTGTGTCAGTCCTATACTTAGTACCGAGGATATAGTGATGAAAAAGGCATGGTCCTCCGACATAGTCCCTGACCAGACTCACGGTAATAGACACAGATGCCTAAATAAGTAGAATCATGTAACAATCACACAGGAGGTGTGGTTATGGGATTCGAAAAGAGAAAAACCAGTGGCCAAGTACTATTCTTGATAATGGGGATCCAGCAATGAACAAAACAGAGTGCTCACCTCCATGGAGTTTATGTACTAGTTGGGGAGACAAGCCATAAAAACATTTGCACATATATAATATATTATATGTATGTAATATATGTAATATATTATATGCTTCTATATTAAATATTTATATTTAATATGTATATAAGTAGTAACTTATTGTTGTAGTAGTAACAGTGCCATGAAGAAAAATAAAACAGAGCTCTGGGGGTGCTTCTGTTGATGGCATGTCAGAAAAGCCTGACGTTTGAGCAGAGAAGTGAGCCGCAGAGCTATATTTGCTAATGGGGAAGGAATCCCTCATATAGAAGGACTGGCAAGGCTCCAGGTATAGAGGCAGAGGTGAGTTTGGCAAGTTCAAGATGCTCCAGGATAGCAAGATGTCCCTCGTATAGAAGCACTGGCAAGGCTCCAGGTACGGAGGTGGAGGTGTGTTTGGCAAGTTCAAGATGCTCGAGAATAGCAGAGGCCAGTATGGCTGGAGAGGAGCGAGCGAGGAAAAGGTTCTGGGTGAGAAGGAGGGGCAGAAGCCCAATCACTTAGGGGCCTTTGGACAGGGAAAAGGGCTTAGCTTTTGCTCTAAGTTTGGTGTGAAGCCAGTGAAGCGTTTGAAGCAAGGAAGTGACATCACGTGATTTCCATTTTAAAGACTTACTCTGGCATCGGGGTGGAAAATAGACTGAGGTAGGTGAGGAGGACAAGTGTGAAAAAAGCGAGCTATATCTAGGGTCTTTTGCAATTGTCCAGGCCAGAGATGATGCTGGCTTGGACTGGCGTGGTAGCAATAGACCTGTGAGAAGTGGTTGAATTCAAAATATATTGAAAATAAAGCTAAAAGAAAACTGGAGTGGTGGGTTTAAAAAAAAAAAAAAGGATAAAAGTGACTCCTAGGGCTTCCCTGGTGGCGCAGTGGTTGAGAGTCTGCCTGCCGATGCAGGGGACACGGGTTCGTGCCCCAGTGCGGGAATATCCCACATGCCGCGGAGCGGCTGGGCCCGTGAGCCATGGCCGCTGAGCCTGCGCGTCCGGAGCCTGTGCTCCGCAACGGGAGAGGCCACAGCAGTGAGAGGCCCGCGTACCGCAAAAAAAAAAAAAAAAAAGTGACTCCTAGGCTCAGGTCTTGAATAACTAGGTTAATGATGTACACTTTACTGAGATAGGGACCCTGAAGAGGAGCAATAGTTCTGTTACATGTAGTAAGGTTGAGATACCTGTGGGGCACCTGTGTGGAGATGTAGAGTAGCGTCCTTGGTACCGTTAGTGTATATAGGACAAGAAGAGCATGTCAGGATTATGTGAGTCACCATCATGTTGTGGATATTTATTGAACTCTTACTATGTGACAGGCACCTAGGTTTCTAAGCATAATTTCATCTAATCGTCATAACCTTGTGAGGTAAATACTATTTTCTCTATTTTATAGATTAAAAGAACTGACGGAGGCTTAGCTAGCTGGGTAACTTGCCAAACATTACACAACTGTTACGTTAGGTTTCAAACTCAGACATTTTAACCTCCAGATCAAAATAATTCTGATATAAATAAATAGTTAAATATGCCAAGTATTTTCAATTTTATTTTTAGAAAGCTGGATTTTTTAAAGATCAGCCTTAAATTTAAAATGTAGATTGAGCGACGGCCGCAGCTGCCGCGGGACAGCCCGCCAGCGGCTCGGGGCGCGTGCACGGGGAACCTCGCGGGGAGGGCGGGCGCGGCACCCCCTGCCTGGCTGCCAGCGCCCCGGGGAGGCAGCCCGCGCGCGACGGGACCAGCAGCATGAGCAGAGGCTACAGCAGCCTGGAGGAAGACGCCGAGGACTTCTTCACCGCCGGGACCTCCTTCTTCAGGAGAGCACCCCAGGGCAAGCCCCGCGCGGGCCAGTAAGCTTCCAAAAGTAGAAATGGACTAAAAATTGTTGGATTTCCCTGGTGGCGCAGTGGTTAAGAATCCACCTGCCAATGCAGGGGACACAGGTTCGAGCCCTGGTACGGGAAGATCCCACATGCCGCGGAGCAACCTAAGCCTGTGCGGCGCAACTACTGAGCCTGCACTCTAGAGCCCGTGAACCACAGCGACTGAGCCTGCATGGCACAACTACTGAAGCCCGTGCGCCTAAGCCCGTGCTCTGCAGGAAGAGAAGCCACTGCAATGAGAAGCCTGCGCACCGCAGTGAAAGAGTAGCCCCCGCTGGCAGCAACTAGAGAAAGTCCACCCATAGCAATGAAGACCCAACGCAGCCAAAAATAAATAAATAAAATAAAATGTAAACAATTCTCAAATGATACAACTTAAATATGAATTTTAAAAGAAATGTTATACAGTTCTAAAAGGATACAACTTAAATATGAATTTTAAAACAAATGTTATGAAATTGGTATGTTGTCATATTCAAAAGAAATTGAGTACTCTTTTAGTGACAAGCATGCTTCAAGTTCGTTGACCCACTTTCAAGGCAATCAGAATGTGAATATGTACATTCTAAAATGGCTGCTTATTTTGTAGGAATCCAACTTACATATACGGGGGTGATCTTAAAAACGATTAAGCTTGACCCTTCATGATGAAAAAGAAACGGATTATTATGCAAAGGCACCTAGAATCCTTTATGCTCCCGTGTGAGCCTATTTAGCAAAATACCTTTTATACTGAGCTAATAATTATTAGAAGGTATAATAATTATTATACCTCTAGTGAGAAAAAGTTAAGACAACATTTTTAATGCTGTCTTAAGGCACTTAATACAGCATCAAAAACATTTTATATGTGAAATGACATGGAAGATACTAAATGTATCTTGATTAAATCAAAGCATTATAAATAGTCAAAGAATTCAAGTTGAGACCTTTTTTATACAAACCTCCAGTTTCTCTTGGCTTCTACTCAAGTCAGTATCTGTCGCCTTTCTTAAAATTTTTCTATCATACATGATGATGAATGGATCTATTGATATAAAAAAGTCATAAATTTTCCATAGAATTTGTTTTAAAACTAGTCTTATTATAGAAGCACTACATTTACATTGTAGAAATCTAGAAAATACTACAAACGAAAATAAAATGATCACATTCTTACCACCTGAGATCGTCACTGTTAAAATGTAGACTTTTTCTGTGTCCACACACACATTTTTAGACCAGAGAGTAGGAAATCACATTTTACATATAGCTTTTCAACTCCCTTTTTTCAGTCGTTCATCTCCCATCCTTCCATTTCAGAAAAATTTTATCTCGTCTAATAACCGCCACATTCCCATTTGTGAACCCCCCCCTCCCCAAAATGTTTCTCAGCTGGTATGTCTAGACTAGATCCAATTTAGATCACATGTTGGATCTGTGTGATGTGTCCCTTTAGTCTTTTTTAATCCAGCCAAGTCCCTTGTTAAAGAGACAGTTGTTGAGGAGACAGGAGTTCCTGAGAAAATCTCAGCTTCTCAATTTGTCTGATAATTTGTTGTGTTTTTATTTAGCCCATTTCTCCATCCCTTATATTTCCTACAAAGCAAACACTACATAAAGGCTTTATGGAGTCAAGTTAAGCACTTTGCAATGGAATACACCATGGGTGGTATTGCTGTGTCTTATGTAGGTATGTAACAACGTATGTTTGGCCCACTGATAGTGTTACTGAAATTGATCGCTAGCGTATGGTGATATAGCTCTGATTCCTTCATCATATATAGTTAAGGTTTTTCCCTTGCAACAAACTATGGATATTCTAAAACCTCTTGAATTTGGATTTTATTAAATTGAAAATCTACTGATTTGGAACTCAGCAACATCTGGGCGATAATTTACTTTTGGTCAGCAAAATGCCTTCTTAGAGTACAAATTAATAATGTAAATTAAACAGGAATGATAATTTAAGAAAATATTTTCAGGCACTTCAGAGTATAAATTTACATATATATCACTGACACCCTATTTAATGGAATCCTCTTTTGTTAACGACTACAGGTCTAAAAACTAATACTGCAACAATTTGATAGATTAGTTCAAGTCTTTCCTATAGATTTGGGGGTGATCTAATGTTTTTTTTTATTTAATAATTCCAGTTTTATCTGTGTTAGATAAACTTCACCTTTACCTATCAATGTTAGTTTGGATACTCCAGATACTGAGTTATCTTTAGGGAGAATGGAGGGGGTTGCAATTGGCGGGGTTAGAGGACTTATGAAATACCTGTAATATTTTATTTATTTAAAAGTATGCAGTTGTCCCTCGTATCCACAGGTAATTGGTTCCAGGAGCATCCTTCAAAATCCAAGGATGCTTAAGTCCTTTAAAGTCAGTTGGTCCTTCATATTCATGGATGTGGAACCTGTGGATATGGAGGGCGGACTGTATATATTTTGCACCTATCTGTAAGTTTGGCATGTTTTATATTTAGAAACAGAAAAAGCAGGGAGTTATAAAAAATGATTAAAACCATGCCCTAAATATTTTAATCTAAAGTATACCAATGTACTTGAACTTGCTAATCTTTAAATTATTATTTATCTTTTTGTACAGAATTTTGAATAGTCAGTCTTCCTATGTACAACCACACCCACTGTGTATTATCTATGATTTCTACTTTTAAGTTTTTTTTAACACACAAGAAAAAATATTTTGGATATATACAATGTTTTCACAGTCTTGCACAGTTGGCAATTGTGCCTAATTTGATAACAATTTTGTTTACTCTTAAATCTTCCAACAGCTCCTTTCTCAATTATTTTATCAGTTTATTTAATATTTAATTAAATTATAATAAATATAAATGGCACAGATATTATACAATCAGCTCTTTTTTATATATAAATTTATTTTATTTATTTTTGGTTGTGTTGGGTCTTCGTTGCTATGGGTGGACTTTCTCTAGTTGCGGTGAGCAGGGGCTACCCTTTGTTGCAGTGCACGGGCTTCTCATTGCGGAGGCTTCTCTTGTTGCAGAGCACAGGCTCTAGGCACATGGGTTTCAGTAGTTGTGGCACGTAGGCTCAGTAGTTGTGGCTCGCGGGCTCTAGAGCGCAGGCTCAGTAGTTGTGGTGCACGGGCTTATTTGCTCCACGGCATGTGGGATCTTCCCAGACCAGGTCTCAAACCTGTGTCTCCTGCATTGGCAGGCGGATCCTTAACCACTGAGCCACCAGGCAAGTCCCTGTACAATCAACTCCTGAAAGCATACAGACTAATTGTTTGAGCAGAAATGTACAGGAGTATTAGAGAGGGCCTATTAACTGTGTATGTTCACAGTGGCATTGGTCACTATGCTTTAGAGCAGGAGTTGACAAACTTCCTCTGTAAAAGGCCAGGTAGTAAATATTCTAGGCTTTGTGAGCCTTATAGTGCAGAAGTAGCCATAGTAGGTAAGCAAATGGATATGGTTATGTGGCAGTCAAACTTCATTTATCATATCAGGCCATGGGTTGGATTTTGTTCACAGGCCGCATAGTTGGCAGACCTCTGCTTTATAAAATGAACTGAGTATTAGTTCATCCAGAGTGTCACTTAAGCAGAAGATTGTTGAGATGGCTTTTCCTGTGTCTCTGAAGAAAGTTTTAAGTAAATTTTAGTTTGTAGAGTAACAGTCTCTTACTTTGGAATCAGGTGGGAAGTGAACAAAGTTAATTTCACAGTGAGGTTTTTATTATGTCATTCTAAAAAATTAATATGAATTGCAAGTATTGGCCAAAGGAAATTTAATTGGTTTGGGAGAATAAAGGCATAATTATAGGGTAAAATAGATTGTAGTTTTGTAAATAATAGATTTTGTATCTGTTATCATTAAATATTCCCAACATTAAGTGCAGAAGAGACTATAACTATTATTCTGTAAAAATTAGGATGTATTACAACAAGAAGAAAAATCATACAGGCAACAAATATATTTGTGATTGAATGCTGAAATTTTCAAGTGATTATGATTTGCTAAGAAAAAAGAGTTGGGGAGAGTACAAGTCTTAATGCTAGGAATCTCTGATCCATAATCATATTCACTAGTCTGTATATCTGAAATTCTTAAGCCAACTGGTTTTAAGATTGCAGAACTGGTAATATAACCTCTTTCAGTCCAGTTCCACACCTACCCACCCTCAGAAGGTAGTCAGAGAAACAAAATCCTCAACAGTAAGATTCTATTAGTGCTTTGTCCCTGAGCACCTGCCCCATAATAATAAGGTATGTGTCATCCTCACAGTACAGTTTCACAGTCTCCAATTACTCCCTGTAAACGTTTGCAGGTCACTTTGAAGCTTGAAGGATAAATCTTTGTTACTATTATGGAATATTGCCATAGGAAATCTCCTATTCCAGCTAATTTTCTTGGTAGAGATTTCTGTCTTGTGTTTTATTAGCCATTTCTACAGAATAAGATTGAAGTTAGGTTACATTGTATACCGCATGCCATGTTTATTTTATCACTTCTAAAGAATCAGCTATCCTTTTGTCTCTAGGGACATATTTTTAATTGAAAAGCATTTTATTCAGAGTTCAGATTTTTCTTAATTAGTTTGACTTTTCCCCCACTACATAATAGTATTAAAATTTATCCATGAAAACCTGCCAAATCTTAATATTGTAGTCTCCATTAGGCCTGAACTCTTATCAGGAAGATTATAAAGAGGTGATGTTAGATGGGTTAGGACAGTGTAGTTATCATGTAAACTGATGTATGCGTGTTTTTATCCCTTCATGGAAGAAAGAGTATTTAAAAACTGAAATGAGTTGGTTGACCGAAGTGGATGGCTTTAAACATTCCTTCCAATGGAGATGCTGTGGGCCTTTGTTAAAGAAACTGCATCCACCTGCCGTATAGGCTGCACTTTCTCAGGCTCCAGTGCTCGCTTTTCCATCTTGGCTGTACCTTTGAATGTTGTGAAAGTTGCCTAAGGCGTGATCCTTTGTTTTTTTTTTCTCTTGGTCCCTTGCCTTAAATAGTATCTGATGGTTCCTAGATTTTTTTTCACCAGCCTTAATCATATTCCTGGGCTTCAGATTTGCATATCCACTGCCTCCTGGACATCTCTAACCTGATGTCTGTAGACACGTTGAACATTTGCCCCTACTGTCATCATCCTTCACACATGTAACAACTTTTTCTTATCCATTGTTTACATCTCAGAAAATGGTACCACTTTCCACCCAGTGGCCCAAGCCAAAAACCCAGTTCTCTCATTCCCCACGTATAAACGCATCAGCATATCTTATCATCTCTACGTCCAAAATATCCCAAACCTTGGTATTTCTCACTACTTCCACTCTCAGTCTCTGAGACAAAGCCTCTTCATCTCTTGCCTGCACTTAGGAAGCAACAGCTTCCTAAGATGTCCAACTGAGCACTAAGACCTTCCAATCAATAATTCATTCTCTTCCCAAGCAACCAAAGTATTAAAAAAGATAGATCAGACCTGTAATCCCTATTTAAAACTCTCCATTAGAATAAAATCCAAACTGTTAACTAAGACGCTATGTGAACTGGCACCCACCTGCCACTCAGTGTCATCTCCTGCAACTTTCCCCTTAGTCACCATGCTTCAGGTACACAGGCCTTTCTCTTACCCAGACCCACTAAGCTTTTTCTTGCCTGGGGCCTTTCTCGTTTTTGTCTAGAGCACTCTTTCTTCCAGAGCTTTACAATACTCCTCCTTTACATTCATGTGACACCCGGCTGTCCTATATAAAAGAGCAATGCCCTTCCCCCAGCACTCCGTGTACCTCTGACTTTTTTCTCCATAGCATGTATCACCTGACCTGTATTAATTGAGGCTTGGTTTATTGTTCTCTCTCCTCTCTTGTGATTTGATTCAGGGTAGTTACAGAGATTTGGCCTGGGAAAAAAATGAGTCCAGTAGCAGCTCCTCTGAAGGAAATAATTGCCCCTGTGGGTGGGAGCTGTATTAGGCAACAAAAGATTATTCAGCCTACTCATTGGCTCAGGCTATGCAACCTCTGTTCTCCTTCTCCTGTTTCCTACTTTGTATCCATTGGTATCACACCGATGTACCATTTTGACCTTTTCCATGCTAAAGAGAAACTCAAAACAAGTTTGGCTAAATGCTCAGCTGCAGTTAAAGTAGCAGCAAAAATTAAATTGTCAGCTAGGGACCATCAGGAGCCCAGAGATGAAAGCAGGTATGTAAAAGTTGCCTGTAATTCAGACATACAGTTCAATTCCACAAGATGCCTCTGTCTCACAAAATGTGTTTGCGGTATCTTGCCTGAGGTACTGAATAGCTAGAGAAGAAATTAGTGAAGGACAAAGATACTTACACAGGAGAAATCAACTTTCTTCCTTGACATCTACTGTAAAAGCTCTGAGAGTGTCTATTTCTAGTCTTTGAAAGCTACCCATGGTCACGTGAAAGCTGTATTTTGCAGTTCAGTTTGCTTGGGTTGCACTATTTTTCAGAAAGACCGAAAAGAAGGGACAGACTGAGTCTTTACACAATATCCATGGTTCTGGAATGGTCAAAGCCAAACTTATTAAAAGCCAGGGCTAGGACCCACAAGAAAAGATCATGGAAGCTTCTCAGACAGAGGCAGGAGTGATGAAGTTAAGACCGAATACTTCAGGATTTCTTCCCTCTCCATTCTCATGACAACCACTTAATTCTGGAGTGACATACAGGCTTGGGGCTGCCCTCCAGCCACTTCCTGGGCTGCCCTGCAAATGACATTGGCTGTTACTGTTCTGGAAGCATGTATGTAGGACTTGTTTTCCATTATGGTAATCCCATCTAGGCCCAAACTTCTACCCCACTAGGGCTTCTCATGTCATGGAGTTTATTTAAAAAAAAAAAAAAAGTTGTCTCCCTGAACAGCTATGATCCAGTTATACCTGACATCCTGACATTATACCCACCAAGTATACTTGAACCAATCTCTCAGCCTTTGGGACAAGAAAAAGTATTTGTCACTGGCCTCAGTACCTAGATTTCATCTTCATCTTTTTTATACTATTTGTAACACTTTTGCCTAAGAAAATTAGCCTTACTGTGGTGCTACAGACTAATGCCTAGTGGAATCTATCCTGGCAGCTCTTAGGATATTAAAAAAAAAAATACAGCCTTCGACTTCTAACAGTCTTTCCTTCCCCAGCTTTAATCCATAATTTAATATATCCATTCAGAGTTTTTCATCCATCAGAACAACACTATTTTGTTTTCATGAAATATTTTATTGGTTTCTTATGTATTTTCATCATTAAATGCACTTGGGCACTTGGGTTATAATTCAACTCTTTGTGTAGAAGCTGGCTCTTCGTGTTGTCATTAATAATTCATAAGCTCCGTAGAATTACTTTAGGCCTTTTAACCAAGTATCTTGAATCCTAACATATCCAGTGTCATTTTAGCTTCCAGTTTAGAAAAAAAAAAATGACTGTGACAGGTCTTGCTGTCTCAGGAGACCTTGAAAAAGAATTTTATTGCTGTTTCTTGTTTCTTTTAAAATTCTGGATGGTTAAAAAGCCTACAGTGTAGAAAAAGCTGCATATCACAAGTAACAAAATCATGCCAGTTACATGACCTCACAGACTGGAAAGTATTGGTAGAGGTCAGAGAAGGAAATTTTCCATCAAAGCTCATCACAGAAACCTACTAAGTTCTCAAAGCCCAGAAGACACCCAGGGAGGCCCCTGGGTTGATTATGAAGCCACATGCATGCTTCTCCCCAAATTATTAGGAAACAACAGTGAAATAAGGGGTGTCTTACTGGGACCAGACTCACCAACTTTGTGTGGCTGAACTGCGTGTGGAAACATGCACTGGTACTTTTGAAATCTTGACATTTATTCCCCAAAGAAGCCACACTTAGAAATTTGAGGAGTGAACTAAGTCTGGAAGTAATGAAAATTTGGTATGTATTTTTCAGAGCTGTAATTCAAGTGGATAGTTGGGGTTGAATTTCTTTCTTTTTCTTCCTCTTTTTCCTTCATTCTTCTTCTCTTTTTTCCTTTCTCTTTTAAGTTGAAAAGAGACTTGGTTTTTGTTGGGGGGAAGAAAAGGCTTTTCTCTGGGTTGTTTCCTCTCAATATCAATTTTCTATTAAGTCCCATTGGGATCAGTACTCATAAAGTAAAGGAGCTTGTGTGATCTGCTTCATTATAATCAAGTTGAATCTGCCTTCTTTCAGAATAGTAGGGTGTTTTGAAGCACTGGTACATCTCAAAGAAATGAGGCCATTTCCTTCACAAATTTATGTTTTCATACGATGAGGTGTTATTGAAAGAATAATTTTTCAGTCCCTCTGAGGTGTATAAAGCTGCTACACAGAACCATTATGGATTTTGAGGAGTAAGAGGAATAAAAGAGGACTTTGCTCATCTGAGGCTAGAATTTTTTAATTAACTAAAAATCAGTCTCTGTATTTGAGTGCAGCTGATTCCGCTGGAAATGTATTAATGCGGAGACTGACTGCTGCATCTCGCAACTATGTTTTGCTTATATTTGTAATTGTGATGTGGCAGCTACTGTCTGCTTTTTTAAATCAAGTAATCTTTAATCAAGTCGATTCTCTGGCCTGTTTGGAGAAATGGCACCCCTAAAGGACAGGGTTCAAGACCCTTTTACCTGATTGTTTCAGTGCAGTGCTTCTCAAACTTCTAGCGTGTATATAAATCAACGTGCGTATTTCTTTTTTAACTTCAGATTCTAATTCAGTGGGTCGGGGTGGGGCCCAGGAGTCTGCATTTGCTGCTGGTCCACAGACCACACTTTGAAAACCAAGATTTTATAATATATTTATGTAAAAATCCCAAATTTAAGCATTATGAAATTGGAGGATGAGGGTGGAATTAAATGTGTTAGCATTTCTAAGGACAGGTCAGTGATTAAATCTGTACCTTCATAAAACATAAGACAAGTTGTGTCCTTTGCACCCTTCTACTACTCTTTTAGTAGCAAACTGACGAACAACTTATACTTGAATTCCTTGAGAATGGAGATTATATTTTACTGTGTTCCAGTTTTCATATTCCTGGAGCCTAGCAAATGCCCAGGCATCTGTAGATGGCCAATTAGTGAGCTGAGTTGAATTGAATCAAATTGAATTGATTGAACTTCATTAGAACAATATAGGGATGACCTGATTTTGTACCTTTAAAACCACTTGTTTTCTCTTTAAGAGATTTATATTGCTTTTATGTACAAATTTAAAATTCTGTCAGTAATTTATAACTGACTAGTATCCAGAGTTACATTGTTTTTAAAATTCTCTTAAAATGTAATATGAATAAATAAATACAAATTAAAGATAGTGAAGATCGAAGCCCAAAGCCCTTGTATTCCTAGGAATACTAAACAAAATTCTGTCTCTGATAAAAGGACTTTGGCCAGTCATTTCTTACTGAAAAATTTCATTCTAGAGATAAGACAGAAGGCATGACTGGGCTATTTTGACAGAGTCAAACCTGTTTTTCCCATTTCAGAAAGTACAGATTATTGTTGTCTTCAGTAAATTATACAAACATCAAAATACTACAGTTAGTATGTTTGCATCCCAGAAGGATTTCAGTAGATCACTGTATCAATCTCAGTGTGCATGAACAAACTTGAAAGCTATTTTTTCATTATTTCTTTTCTGTATTTGATTTTGCTTCTTTTATTTTTTAATAGCTTTATTGAGATATTATTCACATACCATACATTTAACCCATTAAAAATCCACAGTTGGCTTTTATTATATCCACAGAGTGTTGTATATATGTTGCCACAATCAATTTTAGAACATTTTCATTACTCCAAAAAATCCTGCACCCCTTAGCCATCACTTCCTAATTCCTTCATCCTGCAGCCCTAGGTAACCACTAATCTACCTTCTCTCTATATAAATTTGCCTATTCTGGATATTCATATCAATGGAGTCATACAACATGTGGCTGACCCATGTTGTAGCATGTATCAGTACTTCATTCCTTTTTATGGCTGAAAATGTTTTGTTTATTCATTTATTGATGGACACTTAGTTTCCACTTTTCAGCTATTAATAATACTGCCAGAAACATTCATGTACAAGTTTTATCTCTTTTTTATATATTCCTAGGAATGGAATTGCCAAGTCATATGTTTTATCTCTTTTTTTATATATTCCTAGGAATGGAATTGCCAAGTCATATGTTTTATCTCTTTTTTTATATATTCCTAGGAATGGAATTGCCAAGTCATATGTTTTATCTCTTTTTTTATATATTCCTAGGGATGGAATTGCCAAGTCATATGTTTAACCTTTGAAAAACTGCCAGGCTCTTTTCCAAAGTGACTGCAACATTTTACATTCCCATCTGCAGTGTATGAGGGTTCCAGTTTCTCCACATCCTCCCCAATCCTTGTTATTTCCTGTCTTTTTTATTTTAACCATCCTAGTGGTATCACATGTGGTTTTGATTTGCATTTCCCTGATGACAAATGATGTTGAACATCTTTTCATATGCTTTCGACAATTTGTATATGTATTTTTTAAGAAATACCTAGCAGATCCATTGCCCATTTTTTTAATTGGGCTATATGTCTATTTATTATTGAGTTGTCAGAGTTCTTTATATATTCTAGATACAAATTCCTTATCAGATAACATGATTTACAAAATATTTTTCCCGTGATGTGGGTTATCTTTTTACTTGATAGTGCCCTTTGAAGCACAAAAGTCTTCAAATTCGATGAAACCCAATTTATTTTTTCTTTTGTTGCTTATGCTTTGGATACTATATCCAAAAAAACAATGCCTAATGCAAGGTAATGAAGGTTTGCTCCTAAGAATTTTACAGTTCTAGCTGTCACATTTAAGTTGTGATCCATTTTGAGTTAATTTTTATATGTGATGTTCTCTTACTTTTTAAGTGCTGTGATCTTGGCTACCATGCAAGTCTAAACAGAGCCCTGAGAACATATCTCTCTGCGGAGTATAACCTTGAAACCTCCAGACACGAAGGCTTAGACATTATTGAGAATGCAGTTGACAATCTGGAGCCCAGGAGTGATAAGCAGAGATTCATGGAGATGTACCCTGCTGCGTTCTGTCCACCAATGAAGTTTGAGTTTCAGTCTCACATGGGTGATGAGGTCAGTAATTGATTATCTTAAAACTAATGCATTGTCTCTTAACTTACATTACTCTTCCCCTGCTGTACCCAGCAGTTGTAAAAATTCCCAGTTGTCTTCTCATGGCTGCCTTTGCATGGGATCTTAGCACAATACTCTCAACAATCAGCCACTACCACCTTTTAAAGCAATGATCAAACACTCTAATGCCTCCAGAGGCCAAAGAAATAGAGGTGCAAACTCACCTGGGTGTAAGCACTAAACTGTTGCAGGATAGTTAAAGAATTCTTTCTCCACCACAAGACATTCAGATTTAAGTTCAAAACAAAGCGTTTTGTTGGCCCAATAGAATCTGTCTGAAGACTTCTTATAATCCTGATTTAAAGATCTCTGTAAAGAAAAATAATTATAAATGGCAGGAAAATGGAAGACAGGAAAAAAGATACAAACCACTTTTTTAAGACTCAAGTTATCTCCAAACTGGTAAAACGAGCATTAGAAAGGATGTATTATATCTTAGGTTCTTTATATGAGTTTAGCTTTCTGTCCTATTTTATGCAAGGGAAAAACTCCATTTAAACTATTTATGAGTTACAGAGGTATATTTATTGTCTGTGAACAGGGGGAAACAAGAAGAACCAATAATGGAGCATGCTCTATAGCACTTGGTGTCCCAGCTGTGCAAAACAGTACTCATAGATTAAAAACTCAATTTTAGCTTATTGTGGTGACAGTATATTTTTAAAAATAGACATACTTATAATTTCCATGGCAGATATCTTCTTTAATGTCATATTTTCTCTGAAACACCTAATGTTAAGACTTATAAGATGTATATGTATGTACCTGATATATTTCTAACCTAATTTTATTTTTGCTTGATTTGATAGAGTGAATTACTTGATTAAAAATGGTAAGCAGTCTTTATGCCAATAGCACACGAATTTGACAGGCGAGTGGCTTATCCCACCCAGAGTTATGTTTCTAAAACCACGTGGTTTTAATCTTTCAGTTACGGATGGATGTGTTAAACACAGAATGATAAAATGTCACAAACAAGTGATTTCAGTTGGGTTAAAAGTTGTTACTTTTTTTTAACTATTATTATTTTAATATAGTAAGTCTCTTGCCCTTTTTTATGGCCAGTTCTGCCAGGAAGCAGTAATCTCTACGATGTCTTGGAGACTCCATAAAAGGAAACTCTCATTTGCTGAGACCATTTCTGTGATGAGAAAGATGAAAAGAAATTGTTCATTTCTAGTCTGATTTTAATATAGTTAAAAGGCTCTTAATTTTGACCTTATCCATAATTGAGATCATGACCAAGGTATCTTTCTACCAAAGCCTAAGACAAGTGTCTTCCTCAGGTTCACGCTGAATCACGTGATTTGGCTGAAAATTGGCAAGACAAGCCATGGTTGAAGATACAGAAAACAGTTATTCACTTTTTCTGAGTTTTCACTGTGTGCCAGGCAGTATTCTAAGTGCTTTATGTACATCATCCCATTTCATCCCCACCACAGCCCTATGGCATAGGTACTCTTACTATCCCCATTTTACAGATAAGGAAACTGAGGTTTAGTAACTTACTGTAGTCACCCAGCTGACTGTAACCAGCAGGCTCTGCTGCCTGCCCTACTTTGGCCTGCATGACCGTACACGTGGATCATCCGTCACACTCTGCGCAATATTCCACAGGTAGACGGCAGCATCAGAGCTCCATCTCCAGCAACCGCCACCTTCTTAGAGGGATGCTTCCTACTGCTGCTTTTTTCCCAGTCATATCCAGGCCAAGCAGCTGCATTCTGCTCTTGCCACTTACATAACAAGTTCATATTTAAGACTGAAGTTTTGAGGTGGCTGTTAAAAGTAAAATATGGAATTGGAATCTTGAGGGGATCCGCCTGATTCATGCAGCCTTTAAATGGGAGAACTGTGCACCTGGAGGCTGGCTGGACGGCTCCCTGTTGTAACTGTGGTTTCTGATTCCCCATCAGGTGTGTCAGGTCAGCGCGCAGCAGCCGGTCCAGGCAGAGCTTATGCTCAGGTACCAGCAGCTGCAGTCCCGACTGGCCACGCTCAAGATTGAGAACGAGGAGGTGAGCATGCTTTCTGCCCTCACAAGTAAAATGAATTCTAATGTAAACTGGAAGACAGTTTCACACGACCTAAGGGAATTTAACATTGTAACTGCCATCTCTTCATCCTGCATTTTCAGCTAGATCATAGTTCCTGAAGTACTCCTTGTAGAAGATAAATGCAAAGGTTCTGTATTCTACCATAAATGAATACTTTCCCAGGGATTCACTGCATACACATGTAAACACACCTTTTATTCTTAAATTCTTAAATACTGAAAGTAGTTCCCAATAGATTATCAAATTCAACATATGTGTTCAAGAATCTACATGAATGTGTGGAAAGAGATGTCTGACGTGTTCATTTAATCCTAACTTTTGAAATTAGTCCGTTTTTATGCTTTTTTGTAGTTTCTAGGTTTTTGGTACTGAATATGGCATTACTGATATAATTATGAGTACAAAAATCATAGTACTTGAATGGGAATATGAAACTGTTTATTTGCTGACATTACTGGATTTAAATGGATAGAACATAAAATGTGAATTATAAATATATGTTGAGCCAGAAAGCAGTCGTACAATTCAGCTGCCTGTTTCTGAAATTGATTTATTGGGTCCATGTTCTACTTAAATAAAAATAGGAACCACAAATGTTTCTTGTGTTAGGCAAGGCACTCAAATGTAATTTACAGGAACCCAAATCACACTTAGTCACGTCACAAAGTTTACGTATTGGTCAATGTTTGCAGTAGCCTCAGTGGTGATTGGATCTGTGTCCAGATGATAGTTATCAGGAATCTCTTTTCATCACTTTGAAGTGGTATCTTCATGTGTGTTGGTAGGAAGTCTCTCCCCATGTCCTGTATCGGGAGATCCAGGACTACATGGTCCCTACAGTTTACCATCTCACCTCATCCCAACATCCTTATCTCTGAAATAAGGTCTTTCATTGGCCTGACTTAAGTCATGCATACTTTTGGACCAACTATTACAGCCAGGAAATGGGATTTTTTCATTGGCCAGCTTAGATCCTGTGCCCATTCATAGAACCGTTTGACAGCCCCAGCAGAAATACGTATTTCTAGAGACAAACAATTTCCAAAAGAAGAAGTGTGGGACAGAAAGGAAAAAAACAACAATTTGCCCTTGATAAAATAAATGGTCAAAATTCACTTTAGCACCCTCTTTTATTCTGATTCCACTGAGATGTTTTGAATTATGTGAATGTGTGTTTGTTTCTGTTAAGAAAGAGTGTCATGTTTCTAGACCAGTAGAGTTCGGTGAAAACCCATTGCAGCCTTTCTGGTTTCTGGTCTTTCTGGAAGAACCAAACCACCCCTTATTCAAACATGTGTATATAAGATGCAACCAATGTGATTAAGATTTCAGTCTCTGGGTAAAGTCCCCCTAATGAAACTTCCCGAAGGAAGGCTGTTGCTCTCTCTGAGGTGTCGTTAGAGCTCAGGGCTCTGGCAAGGCATCACAAAATACTCACTTAATGCAGTTTACTGGATCCTATTAGACCTAGGGTTTGTATGCCTAGTGACTTCCAGTTTTTTTTTTCATGCATAGGCTCTCGTGGTTTTATTTGGAAACGGTCTCTAAACTCTAGGAAAATAGTGTATGATACACAAGGTCGAGACTGGCGGCCCACAGACCTGTTTGGTTTGGCTCCACACAATTTGGGCCTGTTAAAAACAGGAAAGTGTGGGAACTCTAGCCCCTGTGTTGCTTCGTGAAGGGAAATGCTGGGGTACTCGAATTCCACTTTGCCATAGTCGTTCAGTCCTGATTTTCTTACATTGGACTAGTCCATTTATATAACCTGTCTGGCCTCTGCAGCCCTTTGAGTTTGTGACCCTAGTCTTCCTCTTTGGGCGTAATGTGGAGAAGCACAGTATCTTTATAACCTGATAGGGGCAGACAGTGCTTTCTGAGGGCGAATTTTTCAAAATTTACTGTAGAAACAAATGAATTGGATTGTCCTGATGTTTCTTCTGAGCATGACAAGTGGTTTATGATTCTGGGAGATGGAACAGATTCACTGTAGTAGAATGGGATTCCCAAAGAAAGTAAGATTTAAATTGGATTTGTCGCAACCAGTAGACTTCATAGGTATAGAAAGAGGGAAAGAGGTTTTAATATATTTTTAAGGTTGGAGAACAGAGCAGTTTGGTTATCACCCAGGTTCTCCTTGGGGATGAGCTGAAGGTGAAGCTGAAATTGTGTGACGAGAGGCATTGAGAACAAACTTAAGGAGTTTTGATGCTGTGGGTCAGTTCATTTCAGTAAAATAAATATTTATTGAGCGACTTATACATTCCACATATTTTGCCAGGTGTGGAAAGTACAGAGATGAATAAGTTACAGTTAGCATGTGTCTAGTGGAGAAGTAGTCTATAACAAGTCGTTTATACAATGTGAAAAATAAGAGACCTAACTTGGGAACAACATAGCAATCATTGCTTATTTGGAGCCCCTGTGTAGCACTTTTCTCCACCATGAATAAGGAATTTGCCTCTGATCTTCCACTGATAGGAGGACAGAAAATTGACACCTTGGTGTCAAAGCAAAATATACAAGTAAAAAAACACATGCATAATTTATGTAATTCTCTGCCTCTGCACAAACTTGTGTGTGTGTGTGTGTGTGTGTGTGTACACACACATACTCATAAAGTCCAACATTTATTGGAAAGAGTTTAATTAACTAAAAATAATTATGACTGCCCAGTGAAAAGATCAAAGCTGAGGGAAAATTTCATCCAAGCTTACAAAAGCATAGAGAGGGCAGCTAAATAGAACATGAACCTTTTCACCAAATCTTAGACAACTATAAATAATGGACACCCCTTGAAACTGTAGGAGGCCTTCTAAGAAGGGAGTTCCCATGCTAAGAGCCCACAGACCATGTCTGGCCATGGACAAATTTTGTTTGCTCTACAGTGCTTGATTTTTTTAATTGTTATTGTCATTTAAAAATTGGAAGTTTTGGGGCTTCCCTGGTGGGGCAGTGGTTGAGAGTCCGCCTGCCGATGCAGGGGACACGGGTTCGTGCCCCGGTCCGGGAAGATCCCACATGCCGCGGAGCAGCTGGGCCCGTGAGCCATGGCCGCTGAGCCTGCGCGTCCGGAGCCTGTGCTCCACAACAGGAGAGGCCACAACAGTGAGAGGCCTGCGTACCGCAAAAAAAAAAAAAAAAAAAAAAAAAATTGGAAGTTTTGCATAAAAATGTGGATTTTCAGCTGCAAAAAAATTAGATCTTCTCATACTAGACCTGCATTTCTATAGGACAATAACTGGCTTGAGCTGAGGAGTACATACTCCCTTAGACGCAGAGCACGTGCTTCCTATTTGCCATACGCCCCACTCAGCCCACTTGCCTATTTTCATTACTTGGCCCTGGAAGATAGTTGATTTTGCAGCACTTGCCTTAAAACAAAGAGAAGAGAGCAGTATGCATTTGTAAAATGGCCTGAGTATACTTGTAAGTAGTAAAAGTTGGAAGTAAAGGCCTGAGAAGGGCTTGATAAAATTTGTGGTTGATGCAGATTCATAATGGATTGTGACATTTACTGTCACTTCGCAGTAAATGAACTGTGAAGTTCAAATGTAAAAAACGTTACATTTGCCTGTTAAACCTTTTAAAATGAGCTTTCAGTTGCATTATGCTGTGAACTTGCATCGGTGATACCTTAGCCTTATGATTCCAACTTCCAGTCAGCTGGTCCACAAATATATATTATTAGGTTTGCTGTGTATTGTGCCCATAGAATTAGAGCAGGGACTGCTGCCCACACAACTCTATTCCCCAATGTTTTTGTTTTTTTTTTTACTTAAAAGTATAACTTTTTATTAAAACTTTGAAGTGAAACCTTAATAAACATTATTTTTAAAGGCAACACTTTGAAAGCAACCTAAATCTAAATGATCATTTATACCTTTCTCACTATACACAGTTTCCGAAGTCCAACCTAATGTTACACAGCCATGTCCACTTTCTGAAAGTTTACCGTTCAAGTGAAATAGGGAGATTAAGAGGTACAGACTTCCAGTTACAAAATAAATGAGTCAAAGGGATGAAATGTACAGAATGAGGAATATAGTCAATAACTATGTGATATCTTTGTGAGATGTGACAGATGGTAACTAGACTTAAGATGGTGATCATTTTGTAATGTGTAGAAGTTTCAAATCACTGTGTTGTATGCCAGGAACTAACTAACATGGTGCTGTATGTCAATTATACTACAAAAACAGACCAAATTTATAGAAAAAGAGAGGGGGGTGGGGGAGAGGGGGAGTTGGATGAAGGTCATCAAGAGGTACAAACTTCCAGTTATAAGATAAATTATTACTATGGATGTAATGTGCAACATGGTTAATATAATTAACACTGCTGTGTGTTATGTGTAAAATTTGTTGAGAGTAAATCCTTTTTGCTCTTTTTATTTTGTGTCGGTGAGATAATGGATGTTCACTAAACTTATTTTGGTCATCATTTCGTGATGTATGTTAAGTCCAATCAGTATGCTGTAGACTTTATTATTGCCCTGTCAATTATATCTCAATAAAACTGCAAGGGAAAAGAAAGAAAGAAGGAAGGAAAGGGAAAGGAAGGAAAAAATTTACTTTTAACCGTTGTTATAGGGATTTCAGCTTAGGGGGTCATTGCTGTGGCTCCTTTCTTTCAAAGCTGGCCTCTGGAGTAATTCCCCAGAGATCACATTTCCCTTTCCTTAGAGTTCCTCATTCCTCCCTTTGTTGCAGGAGAATGGGGTGCAAGAGTATGGTCATGTCCCAGGTTTCAGGTGAGTTCTTGGGACGGGCAGCCAAGTGAGGATCCTTGGCTTCACACAGGAAAGCATTCAAAAGTGAGCCAAGGTAAAGTGAAAGAGTTTATTTAGAGAGATGCACGTTCCATAGGCAGAACGCTGTTGTCTCAGAAGCAGCCCAGGATGGTTAGTTTTTGGGGGCTGGGTAATTTCATAGGCTAAGAAGTGGGAGGGATATTCTATTTTGGGGAAGGGGCAGGGATTCCCAGGAATTGGGCCACCACGCACTTCCACTTTTTGGCCTTTATGGTGGCCCTCAGAAGTGTCATGGCGCCTGTGGGTGTGTTGTTTGGCATATGCTAGTGTATTACAGTGAGCATCTAATGAGGCTCAAGGTCTACTGGGAGTTGTATCTTCTGCCATCTTGGGCCTAGTTGGTTCTAACCAGTTTTTGTCATATCCTCAATGGCTGTGTCATTCTTTCAACGGTTGTGCCCTGCCCCCTTCCCTCCTGTCTCACCTTTATCAAAGCCAAAGAAAAGGAAAATGAATTGCATAAGTAAAGCAATTAGGCCTTTCTTTTCTTTAGGACAGCCTTATTTTTAAGTAGTTTGCCCCATTTTCAGACCATTTGTCCCAATATTTGCTCCGGAAAATAGAGCTTTCGTAAGCATGTCACTTCTGTGCTATGAGTAAAACCTTCTCACACATAAAACAACTAATTTCTCTTAAGTTATAGTAGATTTATCCCCCTGAAGGGAATAGAAAAGAGAGTAGTCTGTAATTAATTCCTCAGTTAATTTGTAACAATGTTTAATGAACATATAAATTTTCCTAGCACCACTTAAAATCTTTCACCAACAGTTTACTAGGGCGTATTTCACAGACTATTCCCAAATATAATCCTTACACAGGATCTTTTCAGCAGTAATGAACAAGATTTTAGGCAAACATGTGAGATAATTTTCACGGCATGGGTGATTGAGGGAAGTAGGAGATATCTTGGTTTTACTTTCTGTTACCCGAAAACTGGGTTCACCTCTTGGGGGGAGTGTAGCCAAAAGACACAACTAAGCCAAAGCGCAGGAGAAGGAAGGATTTGTTATTACTTGCAGCAAGTAAGGAGAATACCGGGCATCTTTCCCAAAGCAATGACTCCCCAACACCAAGAATTGGGGAATTTTTAAGCTAAAGGTACATGCATATTCCTGAAGAGGTTTGAGCAGAGGAGAATTCAGCGTAGAATTGGGGGCAAAAGTCAACAGAGTCCAAGTTTAGTTGATTGAGGTCAGGAGGGTCAACATCCTCTTTCCGTCCTCCACCTGGGTAGGGGCCTTAGTTCCTGCAGAACTCAAAGATATATTACGTATATCCCTTGAGGAGGAACTAGGACTCTGCTTTATCACTGCCTATTGTTTGGCTGCCTTTTCTCTGTTCCTGCATTCCTTTGTTCCCTTGAGATCCTTGGTTACTGAGACCTGTTCAAGGGCAAGCATTGTGGCCAGGCTTAGATCACAAAATGGCTTAGGCTAAAATGGCTTCTCTTATGTCAAGAAAGCCATCCATTCCTGGTTCTCTTTCTCCAGGGACCCGCTAACCTATCTGCTTACATTTCTACTTAGGGTAGAAAAATCACATTTCCCCCCATCAAATTTCCCATAATACCAATCGATGACTGCGGCAGAATCTCAAGTCATATACATCATTGATCAAACCCTTAGGGGCAGTTGGTTTAAGAAGCGAAGCTTGATAACCATTTAATCATTATTGCTATGTCTGATGACTTGTGTGGTTTTAACTTCATTTTAACTTAAGTGTTTCTTACTTGTCTGAAACCTTCTACTGATGAGGTTGACAATAAAAGCCCAAACAAAAGAAAACTGCCATTTATCCCTTAAATGATAGCATCATCTCAGCCAAAATTGAAAACAGGATCAACTGTTTCTCACTGGAAACGCCTGTTGTTAGAAGCTCCGTGTGTGTGTGTGTGCGCGCGCGCGCGCATGTTTTGTTTGTTTGTTTGTTTGTTTGTTTCAAATAAAGCCTTAACTCACTGAAGGGAGGGCCTTGATCCAGAAGAATACCAAGCGGAATGAGGAGAGTTTCTAGAAAGTGTCTAAAAGTGATTGATGGGGTAGGGCATCTGGAAGAAAATGGCAGAGCTCAGGATGACTGTCAGCAAGGAGACCCCACGTTGTTGGTGTGTGCTGAGCACTCCTCTGGCGTCTCAGCAATTTGGAAGGAGGAAGACTCCAACTTCCACCGTTCATTCAGTTCATTCTCACTGCCATCTTAAGAATCTGCTGTATTCCACGCACTGTGCTAGTTAATAAGCCGCCCCTGACCTCAAGGTGTTCCCGCTGGAGATAGAAAACAGAGGCCCTCTAAACAGTGTGGTGTAGGTGCTGGTGAGAAATGGATTTGGGATCATGCTCCTCAGACCACTCTTAGCAAAGGGTCCACCCAGAAGGGTCATTAAGTCAGAGTCCAGATGGGCTGCAAGAAAACAGGCTTTCTGAGACATGACTAAAGCAGAAATGTTGTTCAGAGGGCTCTAAGCAATGATGATGTTCTCTTCTTTGGATTAAGTTGTATCATTGCTGAGAATGAATTTTGTTCAGAAGTCAGGAGAGCCTGGTATTTGTAAACATCGCCTTAAATGCAAGTGTGTAGGTTACTAGTGTGAATTCCTCTGGAATGGTGACACAACCCTTCCCCAAAAGCAGGGGGAAGAGCAGCAAAAATCGGACTGTTTTTCTAAATCTGGCAACACCTTACCCAGCAGTGACAGGGTCACTGGCACCTGTACCCCCCTGTTAAGGTACCAGGAGCAAGGGAAGTGCTCTGCCGCTGCTCCTGCCTTCTGTGGCCTGTGCTGGCAAGAAGTTTCTGTACCCCTGGCTAATTAACTATGGCATTAATCCAGTTTATATGTGTATGGTCTCCTTCTGCTAATTTTGAATACACCTGAAAGGATACAGTGCTCTAATTGAAATACATACAAGGTCAGTGGTGGCAAGGAGGGAGTAGTTAAGTGGGGAGGGGAGGACAGGGCTAGGGATCACCTTCACAGATGGAATGATAAGTCTTAAAGGATGAATAGGCCTGCACCAGGTGCAAGGTACAAGGCACAGTGCCATGAAATAACGTGGTGTGTGTTAGGGGTTGAATTGTGTTCCCCCCAAATTCATATGTTGAAGTCCTAACCATCAGTACTTCAGAATGTGACCTTATTTGAAGATAGGGTCTTCACAGAGGTAATCAAGTTAAAGTGAGGTCATTAGGGTGGGCCCTAACCAGTGTGACTGATGTCCTTATGTTAAGGGGAAATTTGAACACAGAAACACAGAAGACAATATGAAGAGACAGAGAGAGAAGATGCCGGCTGTCTATAAGCCCAGGAGGCAGGGCTAGAACAGCTCCTTCCATCACGGCCTCAGAAGGCACCAACCCTGGCCACACCTTGATCTCAGCCTTCCAGCCTCCAAAACTATGAGGCGATAAATTTCTGTTGTTTAAGCCACACAGTGTGCGGCACTTTGTCATGGCAGCCCTAGAAAACTAAATCAGTGTGTTTGGAGAAGGAAACTTCTTGTTTTCTCTAATAATTGTAATGTCCTGGGAGAAGAAAGGCAAAAGAGGCGGTCTACAGAAGGCCGCAGAAATCTGCTCTCAGAGTCCAGGCCACCTGGACACTCCTCCAGTACAGCATGTTCTTTGGGTTTTTCATAATTCCTTATCACGTTTTTGGCCTCTCCTTCTACCAAACCCAACTGTGTTTCCTTGCTACTAATGGGGAGTCATTACAAGCCTCCTATGAGCTGTTTCATATCTGCTTCACTATGTTCCCCCTTGTGACTTGTGAACATGGCTTGCGTGTGTGTCAGAGCTGGTGTTATTCTTCATCGGGAGTGTCCCATGGGGTAATACATAGTCCCAGCCATTGTATCTGGTGGCTTCTGTCACATCCTTTATTCTTCCCGATAATTCCAAATTTAACCATGACACTCTTGTTTCTGAGAAGGAAGTTGAAAAAAAAGAAAAGCGATTGACAAGGAATCACATTCACCGTTGCTGGGTCCACAGTATGGGCCATAGTCTGTGAGCCTGTTACCGAGGACTTGGGTGGGTGTGGCACCTGCCAAGTCACTGGACAGGTCCCTGGTGGGCAGGACTGGCCCTGGACTGCAGCTGAGCAGTCCTAGATCTAAGTCACAGGTCTGCAGTAGGGTCCACAGCCGGGACCAAGTTCTGCAGGCCTGCCTCTGGGGGCACAGATGGACATGTCTCCCTCCTGGTCCCTGGGTGGGCAGGACTGCTTTTGGACTACTACCGAGAGGGACTGGATCCAACTTACAGGGCTGCTTCAAAAACCAAAATTGGACAGAGTTTGGCAGGCCTGACTCTGGGCATACAAATGGGCTTGTCTCTTGTTGGGTCCCTTGATGGGTACGACTGCTCATAGGCCATTGCTAAGAGGTATTAGAGCCAAGTTACAGGGCTACTTCATTATCCACAGTTGGACCGAGGTTGGTGGGCCTGCCCCCAGGGCACAGATAGACGTGTCTTCAGCCTGGTTTCTGGTCAAGCAGAACTGCCCCCTGGACTGCAGCGGGGCTCATCTGGAGCCAGGTTACAGGACCACTTCAAGATCTGCAGTTGGACCGAGGTCGGCAGGTCTGCCTCTGGAAGCAAGGACAGGTGTGCCTCCCAGCATGTCCCTGGGCACTGCTCCCAGACCAGGGCTGAGAGGGACTGGAACTGCATCATGGGCTACTACAGGGTCCAAATCTAGGACTAAGGTCAGCGGGCCTGTTACTTGGGACATTGGTGGGCGTGACTCCTCTTGGGTCCCTTGGCAAATAGTGCTGGTGGCAGGCCCAAGGCCAAACAGGACTGTAGCTGCGTCTACAAGCGGACAGGCTATTTCTGGGTCTGTAACCAGGGCCAAAGTTGGCAAGCCTGCCACCTGGGCATGGGCCAGCTTTCTCAAATTGGTCCTTGGCAGTTGTGGGCTCCATCAAGGTTTTACAAGCTCCTATCTGGATCCCAAAGCCCCCACAAATGCCCTTTTGTCCATGGATGGCTGCCAAATTGTTGTTGTGGGAGTGTATGAATAGGGGACCTCTAATTGTACCATCTTACTGATGTCACCTACAGGATAGTGAGTCTCTTCATTCAGCCTATAGATATATAATCATGACTTTCTTAGAGGACTTATAATCTTATTTTAAAAATCACCTTTAATGTGCTTTTTTCCAGAGTCTATCCTTGGCAATTTGCATATCCTCAGGAATAATGACTAAATCTGTTTAATTTTTGCCTCCTTTTAAAATTTGCTCCATCATATGACCTCTTTAAGCCTCTAAACTAGCACTGATTGTTATTGTTTCTTCCCTAAACAGTATTTTGTTGTTTTAAAAAAAAAAACAAAAACCTAAAAAAACAATCGAACATATCTCTACTTCCTGTAGTGGTGGACTGAGTCACTCAGCTGATTCTCGCACATTTCATTATCCGGGACAAGGTACATGGCCAAGCCTGAAACCCATGACATACGGAGCCATATGTTCCCAAAAGGAAGAGCATCAAATGTTTTGAACAGAAATAAAATCCAGTGATTCTGAACTATTAGTGCCCCTAATGGCTTGGAAAAATAAACAAACATTCTCTCAGGATGATAACCTCACCCTAGACCTCAAATAACTCTACAGAAACTGTCCAGCAAAGATAACTAGGTACATAAGGAGAAAAGACAACATGAGTGATAGCCAGAATACATAACAGACAATAGAAATATACCCACAGGAACTAAATATTGGGATTACCAGAAAAAAACTGTAAAAGAGCTATTTACTGTGTTCAAGAAGTTAAAAGTCAAGCTTAGATTTCAGCAGGGCACTGTTATAACCTATAAACAGTGAAATAACAGATTTGAAAATGAACCACACATAAATTCTAGAGCTGAGAAATACAGTAACCCAAATTAATAAATCAGGCATGGTTTTAACATCAGATTAGACACAGCTGAAGAGTGAATTATCAAAATAGAAGACAAATCTGAAGGAAGTAATCAAAATGCAGCATGGAAAAACAAAAGGATAGAAAATATGAAGAGAAAGGTAAGATACAGAGAACGCAGTGATTTTTAGCATACTAACTAAACTCCCAGAAAATATTGATAGAAAAGAAAGTAGAGACAATATTTGTAAAGATAATGGCTGAAATCTTATCAGAGCTTGAGAAAAGTATCACATAATTCAAGAAGTCCAAAAATATTCCAGGCAGAATATATTTTTTAAATCCTTACCTAGATACATTATAGTGAAACTGTAGAAAACTTTAAAACCAGCTGGAGAAAGAAAGCAGGGTTCATTCAAAGTGTGATAGACTGATAGTAAACTTCTCATTCAACAGGAACATGGAAGCCACAAGAAAGTACAGTGATGTTTTAAATGTACTGAAGGAAAATAACCACCAACCAGGAAAAAATATCTTTCATAAATGAAGGTGAAATAAAAGACATTTTTAAATCAACAAAAGCAAAATTCGCCACTAGAGGATTCATGCTAAAAAGAATTTCTATGTAGAAAATAAATGTAGTTACCAAAGGGGAAGGGGAGGAATAAATTAGGAGTATGGGATTAACAGATACACACTACTGTACATAAAATAGATAAACAACAAGAATTTACTGTATAGCATAGGAAACTATTCAATATCTTGAAATAACCTATGATGGAAAAGAATCTGAAAAAGTATACATGTGTTTATGTGTGTGTGTGTGTGTGTGTATATATATATATAAAACTGAATCACTTTATTGTACACCTGAAACTAACATAATATTGTAAATCAACTATATTTTTAAAAGAAAGAATTTCTAAAGGGTGTTCTTAAAAATATAAGGTATAGAGATCAAAGAGTTTAATAAATATATGGATAAAGCTAAATGAATACTGACTATATCATAATAATGTCTTGTATTTAAATGTATACAAATATTTACATATATAATACATCCTATTATAAAACATTACAAAAATAGCATATAAGTCAGGAAAAGTAAATGGTTTTAAGGTGTTCTAAACTCTGTACATTGTCTGGGAAAAAGATAAAGCTATTGATTTACATTAGACTTTGATAAGCAAAGGTGGAGTACAACCTAATTGTGGAAGATAAATGTGGAAGATAAATTTAAAAGCTCCTAGAAGATAACATAGAACAGTATCTTTATGACCATGAGATAGGAAAATATTCCTTAAATAGGACACAAAAGGCACTGATTATAAAGGCAAGGATTAGTAAATTGATTACATTAAAATTAGAGACTGTTCATCTAGACACTATAGAAAGAGTAAAAAACCAGAGCTCAGAGTGGGGAAAGATATTTGCAACACATATAACTAACAAAAGACTCATATACGTATTACAAATCTGTAAAGAGAAAGGCTCATCACCCAACAGAAGATTGAGCAAGAGGTTTAACAGAGTGTTTCAAAGAGAGAAAATCTAAATTGCCTTGAACATATGATAATGTGCTCAATCTCAACCATCAGAGAAATACATATTAAAACCACAACGAGATACCACTACACACCCAACACAGTGGTTTACATTTTTAGCTGATTTTTTTTTTTTTCTTTTTTGGCCATGCCACATGACTTGCAGGATCTTAGTTCCCCAACCAGGGATCAAACCCGGGCCCTCGGCAATGAGATCATGTAGTCCTAACCACTGGACCGCAAGGGAATTCCCAATGGTTTAAAATTTTAAAACTGACAATACCAATTGTTGTGGATGTGGAGTAATAGGAATGCTCCTGTGTTGGTGGGAATACAAATTAGAGCAATCATTTTAGAAAACAGTCTGGAATACCCAATAAGCAATTCTACTCAAGTATGTGTGGCCCAACAAAAATGTGTTCCTAGCAGTATTATTCATAGCGGCCCAAAACCAGAAATAAGTCATCTATCGACAGTAAAAGGGATGAATTATGATGTATTCTTACAATGACTATTCAGCAGTGAAATACTGTACTCACAAGAAATGAATAAATCTTACTACATAAAGTTGAGCAAAAGAAACAAAACAAAAATAATATATGCTGTAAGAATCCATTTATTTATATAAAGTATTTTAAAAGGGTAAAACTAATATATGAGGTTAGAAATCAGGATAGTAGCTACCTCTGGGGAGCAGGAAAGTGTGTGTGGTGACTGGGAGAAGCACAGGTTACTCATAATGTGCTATATTTCTTGATCTGAGTGGTAGTCACATGAGTGTGTTCAGTTGGTGATAATTTATAAAGCTGTACACTTATGGTTTGCACATTTTTCTGTATGTAATTTCACTTCAGTTTAAAAGGTCCTTTAAAAGAGAAAGTGTGGGCTTCCCTGGTGGTGCAGTGGTTGAGAGTCCGCCTACCAATGCAGGGGACACGGGTTCGTGTCCCGGTCCAGGAGGATCCCACATGCCGCGGAGCGGCTGGGCCTGTGAGCCATGGCCTCTGAGCCTGCGCATCCGGAGCTTGTGCTCCACAACGGGAGAGGCCATGGCAGTGAGAGGCCCGCGTACCGCAAAAAAACAAAACAAAACAGAAAATGTAATTGAGAGAGTACTCAGTGATACATGTGATGTACAGGAACTCAATTATAAAGTGATATCCTCCTCAGGATAATTTTGAATAAAGCCTCTCCTTATATTGGTGACATGGGGTATTGTTTACCTGTCTCTCTCCCCAATAGACTCTGAACTTTGGTGGGGGCAGGGCCTGTGCCCCCATCTGTACCTGACAGAGCAGTTTCTCACTGTTTGTGGGATTCACGAAATAAGGTACTAACCTGAGAGATGTGCTCCTATTCCCAGGTTAAGAAAACGACTGAGGCCACCTTGCAGACGATACAAGATATGGTCACCATCGAGGACTACGATGTTTCTGAATGCTTCCAGCACAGTCGTTCCACAGAGTCTGTGAAGTCTACTGTCTCTGAAACCTACCTGAGTAAGCCCAGTATTGCCAAGAGAAGAGCCAACCAGCAGGAGACCGAGCAGTTCTACTTCATGGTATGCCTGCTGCTTCCCCAGCCACTCTTGGGGCTCAGATCTGGGGGCCCCAAGTACTGTTTCTGGAGTTGCATCAGAATCACCTGGGGTTCTTTACTAAGATCAGAGTTTCCAATTCAGTAGGTCTGGGATAGGGTTTCAGAGATAGTACTGATATGCAGACAAATTTAAAGAGGACTGCTCTGAAACAGAACTTTTAGATTATTTAATGAACATACAAGTCACCAGGAGAGCTTGTTACAATGCAGGTTCTGATTCCAGTAGGTCTGGGGAGGGAGGCACCTGAGAGCCCATATCTCTAATAGGCTGATGCCAAAACACTTTGCTTAGCAAGGTTCTATGATCTAAAAGACAAAAGTGGCTGGATTTTAGATATCCTATGGGAAGTTCCTGGACATTGAATAATTTTTTTAAAAGTTAAAAACATCTTTGCTTTTGCAGAAACTCAGAGAATATTTGGAGGGTAGTAATCTCATCACAAAACTTCAAGCCAAGCATGACTTGTTGCAGAGGACCCTTGGAGAAGGTCAGTTATCTGACATAGTTGGGGAGATGACCTGGATTATATGTTGTGTCATGTATGTATTCCATGAAGAGTGTGAACTGTGAATTTGTGCTGGAAGAAGCAGAGAACACTGTATGTTGAGATGTGGCTTTATCTGTGTAAGAATCAAGTTCTCCCTGGAACTGTTTTCTTTATGAGCTTGATGCTAAGCAGAACAGGGAAATCTAGCCAACACAGAGCTCCAGAGGAAGGGTCTTCAGAGCACAGTGCTCCTAGGAAGAGAGAAGTCAGAAGGAGCCGCACCTGTTCCCACCTGCTGACCCCATGCCCCCCAGTCACTTCTTCCTTTCCTTCTTGGACTTCCCCACCCTTCCAGCCCCACCCCTTTTGTTTAAATGGACTAGTATTTGTTGTCCCATCTAATGCCTGTTTGGACTCTAGAAACCAGTTAAACCAGTTTGGGTGATTTTCTTTTCTTTCAGTAGGCATTGGTTTTACTTGAGAAGCAAACGAATTCTATTAAGCATATTGCTGTATCTAATGGTGCCAAAAACAACAGTAGCTACCACTAACACAAGGCCCTCTCTGTGCCAGGCATTGTTCTGAGCTGTATATATATAACTGGGCACTATTAATTTCCCCATTTTTACAGATGGGAAAACTGAGGAGGAAAAAAAGGATTAAAGTAAAGGGTACAGTGTAGATGTTATTGCTTCCCTTTTCATCTTCATGAAATTTAAAAGGGAAAAAAAACCACAAATGAAGTTCCTGTCGTAAGTACCTCATAATCTGTAATACATTTAATTATCTTTTATTCACACTAGATCTTGCTGGAAGTTATAAAAAATGAAAGAGAATATAGATGGGAGAGAGAAATCAGGGACTGAGTTGTGTAAATAACTTGGGCCAAAAAGAGTTTGCTCCCTTGACCTAAACTCTTGCCTCCTACCATTTTAGAACCTTCCTTAGCCATAAAGCAGGGTTTCCATCACCTTATCTCCTGGTTTCCTCTAAGCGACCGTTATCCTCTGGGAATGTCCACATGGAGAAAGATCATCATAACCTGAAACTCCGTGTATTGCAGTTAGGAGGACAGACTCTAAGATAAAAGGCCAATTTCACTTAGAAAAAAAACAAATAACATTTAAAGGGCTAAGAACTGTCTTTAAAAATAAAATAACCAAATACAATATGTGAACCTTCATTAGACTGTGAATCAAAAAGCAAAGTTGGGCTTCCCTGGTGGCGCAGTGGTTGAGAGTCCGCCTGCCGACGCAGGGGACACGGGTTCATGCCCCGGTCCAGGAAGATCCCATGTGCCGCGGAGCAGCTGGGCCCGTGAGCCATGGCCGCTGAGCCTGAGCGTCCGCAGCCTGTGCTCCGCAACGGGAGAGGCCACAACAGTGAGAGGCCCGCGTACCAAAAAAAAAAAAGCAAAAGTTATAAAAGGCGTTTTAGGGACAACTGGGGAAATTTAAATATAGACTGCATATTATATGCTATTATTTAATGAATTTTTAACTTTCCTAGATATGATAATGGTATTATGGTTATGAAGGAGAACATTCTTATTCTTAAGGAATGCTTGCTGAGTGTCATAATGTCTGCAGCTTACTTTCGAATGGTTCAGCAGAAAAGATATATATAAGAGAGGGAGAGAGAAGGAAATAAAGCCATTATGGCAAAATGTTAACAGTTGGGAAATCTAAGTGAAGGGCGTAGGAATGTTCCCTGTACTAATCTTTCAATTCTTCTGTAACAGAAGTTTGAACCTTAAAAAAAAAAAAGCCCTTTTTTTTCCTTTGAATAGTTGACTTACCTCAGCAATTATGTCCTCTTTTTTCTTTGTTCTCCTCATGATATCATGTAAATTCTTTTTTTCTTTTTTCCACTTTTCACAAATGCCTGATATTGCAATGATGCCCTAAGGTCTGTTGCCAGTCCCAAAGCATAAATAATCTTCAGTGCAGATGAATACTTAATAGGCACAAAGTCCTTCCCTACAGGACTGGAGACACCAGTTAAGAAATTGTGAGTTGGAGGGAATTTAGTAGTGGGTGAATTCATTCTTGGCACTGCACGTAGACACGTGTTAATACTCTTGGGATCACATTCTGAAACTTTTGTCGTCCTCATTCTATGTAGATTCCCTTATGTCTCCTGGAGAGAAAGCCCCACCGGTTGATATTATTTTACATGCCATTTTGGCTAGGGCTCTATTTCAGCCAGTTCACTGAATCCGTACGCCAGATTCCGTCTTCAGCTGCTGAACGGTGTAAAGCTCTATCGTTCCTTGTGAGCTCCATGCCAGGATGTCTTCATCTTGTAATTACTTTCAATGGTTTCCAGTGTCCTAGCGACACAAGCTTGTTCATGTGTACCAGGCGTTCGCTGGACTGGGTTTATTCTGCGCAAGAAACTGGATGGTTCTCACCCAGTGCCGGCAGACCCCCTGGCTGCAGACCTCTCTGCTCCCCAGCCCTGCCCCCCGTGCAGGCTTGGCAGAACACAGTTGTGCTGCATGGGCTTGTTGCTGGCGGCTTTGCCCAGAGGCAAGCAGAGCATAGGGGCCGTGCCCCACCTTTTAGCTCGGCCATTGTGAGCCCTTTGGCTTTCCATGCAAGCCCTGTTGACATTAATAGGCTTACACCAAAGGAGACCAGGCAAGTTCATGGCGCCTGTACCACAGTGAGATTATGCAATGGTGAGCCCTTAAGAAGGGATCCGACTCTGGGTTTGGCCAACTAAGGTTAGTAGCACAGTAATAAACAATGTGTTTGGGGACAGTCCTGACTTTTTATGTAGAAATCACATCTCCGAGTTATACTAGGCTCATTGCTACAAAAACTGCCTTCATGGTAAAAGAAACAGAGCCTAACTCAGGGATTTAGCAGTTGATCGTACACAGCTGAAACTGTAACTGCGGACACGTGTTTGGCCTGTCTTGCTCACTTTTGGCAGGCTACCAGTGGCCCAGTAAGTCCTTTGATTTACAGCACTGCAAAGCGACTGGATTGGGCTCTTAAAGTGGCACTGTCAAAATTCAGAATTCCACATCTTTGAAAACATCCGAAATAGAAGGAAACACATCATGAGTTGTTAAGACCAATATCGTCCTCATCATCTTCATCATCCTTCAGCAGCACCATTATATCATTTTGTGATGTCTTTGTTTTTAAATTGGAGATGTTCAGTCGAACACGGTTAATGAGCTATATAAACTGAGGCACTGAAATTTTTTTCTTTTCTGTTTTAGTAATGAGCCTTAGTGTTCACATTGGCTTCTTTGAGTGCAGCATTTGGAGTTAAGGGGGTGTAAATATCAGTGTAATTTTTGCTGAACGTAGAAAATCTAATACTGGCAGTTGAGTTCCATGTTACATTATTTCTAGACCCAGGCATAAGGTTTCTGACAAAGGAATTGAATAGATGATCCTCACTTAATCCTCTGTCTGTCTTTGAGTAAGAGTACAAATATACTTTCAAAAGAGAAGCTGATTGTGAATAATTATGTTTTTTAGAAAAGCACTGCAGGTAGTTGGTATTTTTAAGGAAGAAAAAGGGCTGGAAAGTAACACCGGGAGTCCGTATCCATCGTTCGTTAGGGACAAAATCTAGGGTACCTCCATTCAGTCTGAGCTGTGCACATTTTAAATATTTTATCTAGTTTGGGGACTCAGATTGCAACCAAATTAATATTTCGGTTTTTCCTTTTACTCTGTGGACATAAAACACATTTGGGCATGAAAACTAATTCTCTTCCTAATTCTCAAGTAAAATTTTAAAAGTAGTCAAAGTAGGTGCTTGTACCAAGAAAAAGATAATTCTGGGTCATGGGTCCTTCTTTTCTTCCAAATGGCTTGCATTGGGGTGGGAGGAGGAGTTCTCTGTTGTTCTTAATAATTAAGTAGCCTTCCAAAGAAAGTGATTGAAATTTAATCCTCAGACCACTGGAAGCGTTCACATTTCTCTGGGAAACAGATTCTTCTAAGCTTGCGTGTTATTGATCTATTAATGATGATACTGATTGAAAATAAAACCTCATTCACCAGTTAAGACACACTCAGTACTATTAGCAGAAAAAAACGATGGATGCGGTGGTGGCAGTTATACTGTGAATGATAGTTCTTGCAAAGCTTGCTCTTGACTCATTGATCAAAATATATCTTTTATAGGTTTTTAATTTTTTATCAAATACTACTAACCATGGATGGATGGAGCAAAATGATTTTAAGCCATTTTATATAATCATTTTCTAACTCTAGTGAATATTCAGTTGGGATATTTTAACAAAATAGCAAAACTTAAACATTATAAAGCATTTCATTTCTAAGGAATTATTAACATCTTTATCATTGAATCACTTGAAAGTTATTAACCTCTGTGATTCTCTTTAATTTGATAGATATTAGATTTGTTTAATAATTTACTTAATTTATTAAATCTTCAGTATTTTGTATTTGGCTTTAGCCATGTGAGGTGGACAGATATGTAAGCCATAGTCTCTACCTGTCTTCTAGCATCTTTCGGAGTATTTGCTGGGGAAAACGAAAGACTTAACATTTTACAATATATTGGATTGGCCAAAAAGTTCATTGGGTTAGTGAATACATTGTGCAATAAAATTCTTGGCAAAATGAAAAATGTCTTTTATTTTCACTTAAAACAGAACGAACTTTTTGGCCCGCCCAGTATTACTTGGGAGCTCAGATCTAGAATTAAAACAAACCTGAGCCTTAGTGCCAGACCCACCACATACTGACCATGTGACCTTGGGCAAGTCACTTGCCTTCTCTATGCTCAGTCTCTTCTGTAAAATAAAAATAGTAATAGTACCTACTTCATAAAGTTGTGAAAATTGTGAGTTACTATAGAGAAAGTGCTTAGAACAGTGTCTAATAAATATTAGTTTTTATTGTTGTTATTGATACATATATAGTTTATGTCATACTTTTATGTTGTAATAAAGTATGCAGCATGGCAGAATATAATACAGCACAGCCAGCTATTTTCTCTTCTTCCATCCTTTGTTCATTCTACTGACCCACTGGGTGATAGCTAGCTCCCATGGCCCCAGCACAACCTAAAGGGTGGTAACTCTTTAAATCTTAATCTCCAACACTGTCTCCTCCTTGTGCTTTAACCCTGTATAGCCAGCTTCCTGCTGAAGGCTATCCTGTAAGACATCACACTCAGCTCACCGTCTGCTCTCTCCGCTTTCTGATAGATCTCTCCCACTTAGAAATAGCTATAAATTCTTCTGGAGTTCTGTGTCCACCGTCTCTTTTTTCTTGTTCCCCAAAATAGCAGAAGGCCAGCAGAAGGAGGGGATTTCCAGTTAAATGATAGGTAGAACTGGGTAATGGAGGAAAAATCAGATTTTTCTCCTTTCCCCCGACCCCAACCCCAAGTCATGGCCAAGGACAGATTCTACCAAGACTTAACAGTAGCCTGGATCTGTTTGAGAAAGGTATTCTCTGATATGAACTGGTGCCCCTTGTTTAGTAAATAGGTATTAGCAAAATACCTTATGTCACTTGTTATTCAAAAGCAGATGATAGAGTAAAAGACTCGTTGCAGCCTGGCAGTGTTCATTCACCATTCCCAACCAGGCAGCTCTCTCTACGGATTGTTATATTGGCCTTGCCCTACAAGCCTGAATCACCGCATTGTGATACTATGGGCTGGTCTCACCTGTTTGTGCTGCAACATGACCCTTCTTTGCCAGCTGTATTTTCAGGCTGTTTCAGGACCGTATCATCATTTTGCAAATAAACCAGTTGAATGGTTTAACTCTCCCACACCCCTTCCCACTGCTCCACCCTAAATATAAGAGAGAACAGACAGCAACCCATAGACATATTCAAACTTGAAATGACCTCAGTTTGTAGGAGCGCCACAAAAATATAGAGCTGTTATTTAAAACAAATCAAGAAGCCTGAATGTATAAGAACTCATGTTTTAAGTGACAGAGAATTCTGTGAAAGGCTTTTAGCTTACAAGTTGGTGGAATGTAGCATAGTTTAATGTCCTTGTACTTTAATATCTGCAAATGTCATTTCCAACTATAAAATGCAACTTCTCTCCCTGATTTCATATTATAGAATAAACACCAATTTAATCTAAAGGAAAAGGAAATTGAGTTCTCCTAACCCTACGTGACCCCCTGCTTCTCTCTCACAAGTATCAGTCAAGGCGGGGAATAACTAACATTCAAATCTTGGATGTGTTTTATTTGTATTTCATCTTTGAACTTACAGTTAAGATCAAGCAGGAGCTTCCCTGGTGGTCCAGCGGTTAAGACTCTGAGCTTCCACTGCAGGGGGCTCAGATTCAATCCCTGGTCATGGAACTAAGATCCCACATACCACATGGCACGGCCAAAAAACAAAACAAAACAAAAGATTACGCAGCTATTTCTTTATTTAATAAAAAATAAAACTCCCCGGGCTTCCCTGGTGGCGCAGTGGTTGAGAGTCCGCCTGCCGATGCAGAGGACACGGGTTCGTGCCCCGGTCTGGGAAGATCCCACATGCCGTGGAGCGGCTGGGCCCGTGAGCCATGGCTGCTGAGCCTGCGCGTCCGGAGCCTGTGCTCCACAACGGGAGAGACCACAACAGTGAGAGGCCCGCGTACCGCAAAAAATAAATAAATAAATTAATTAATTAATTAAAACTCCCTGCCTCATATTGCCAAGTGAAATATGTTTCTCTAATCTATAGAATTTATTAAATTTTATGTATAGATTTTATGAAATATTTACTTTGAATATTTTGTCTATCTTTATATACTGTCTTCATGCTCCTCACCCTAAAATGCGTAAGTTATTATAAACTCAGCATCATAAATCAAGGGACAGATGATACAAAAGATTGCCCAATGCATTGCACGGATGCCACTCAGTTGACTTATTTTAATTTTTTTTTTCTGCAGGTCATAGAGCTGAATATATGACTACAAGGTAGGAAAATATTTTATCATAACTCATTGCATCTCACTCTCTTATCTCTTTTAACAAGCAACCATTTAAATGCGGCAAGAATGAAGATATTTTGTTAATGAACATGGAAGATAGTTTGGGCTTGACAAAACAGTAACATGAAGTGTTTGGGGTTCTCACAAAACCAGATTTGCTCTGGAAGATCTGAGGGTTTCCCAGTGGAATTGTAAAGCTCTTTGATGAGCAGCCTCAGTTTAAAAAAAAAAAGACATAAATTGAATGGGTTTGATTTATCTAATCCAAAACACTTTAAGTTTCTGGAAAGAGTCTGATAGGATTTTTGATTTGATAATTTAATTAACAAGCAATATTATGCAAATATCTACTGTGTTAGTTACTTCTTGCTCCTGTATGGTGTATAAAAACTAGAGCTATGTTGAATACTCTTAGGATTTTAGCTCTGCCCCTGTTTGGTTTACTTTAAAAATTTAACTTTTAATGACTAGTATCATATTGCACTTTCTTTCTTTTTTTCCTCCTTTTTCTCCCCTTTTTTAAAATTCTTAGAAGGTCTTTGATGCTACTGCTGAGAAGGAAAAGCCTTTTTGGAAGCAGGTTCTGATTTGGGTTGGGGAAAGTTTGTGGCAAGTTTTATTTTTCTCTGTCAACATTTGTACAACAGCCAGAAATTATTCTAATTGACATAGCAAGAATTCACACTTTTAAAGTTGAGCTCTCTTTGAGGTAGGAGGCATTTAGAACACTGGTGTGTCTGTTGCAATAGTTGGCAAGTTGATTTTAAGGTTCTGCAATGTTCCTGCTAGGCAGTTTATTCAAAAGGAAACCCCTCTTACTTCTCGGTGAACCAACTAGAAAGATACAGCTACTGACTTGTCTAAACTTTATGAAAATACTGAGGTTTTTCTCCCCTGTGTCAGTGACAAAGAGGCATATTACTCCTGCATAGTAATATGTGTTTTTTTTCACATATAGTGTCCCTTTGCATTATCAACTATTTTACCTGTTTCTAAATTTTAATTAACATAAGACACTTTTTTAAAAGATTTTTTAAAGGAAGGAGTGCAAATATATATTTGCAATGAGAGCTGTACTTGCCCAACAGACCTGATATTCACATCATCCTGACTGGTATTTCCTCTCATCCACATGGGCATTCTACCTAGAAAGCCAGATTATCTGGAAGCTGTGTGGCAGGCACACAACCAGAAGGAGTCATGCAATTCGAATGTTGAATGAACGTAGAATCTGTTCACCTGATGTGTGCGTGGTAGAGCCAGGTCCATCCGTGCACCAGTCTGCCTGCCGAGCCGACTCTGCCGTGGAAAGTACCTTGATAAGCACTCAGGCAGTTTATTTTAACCTCAGATCCCTCTCACAGGTTGAGTAGCTTCACATTTGTCTCATACTTTTGATGTGTCAAGAGAGGCAATTTTCAGGCTTTGGGGAGAAGACTCAAAAGACATCTCTCCGTTAGCCCCAGCCAGGAGTTTCTCTGCATCTCTCAGTGATGCAGGAATAATTATCCAGTGCCACTGAGGGCTTTGGCTCTAGCTACAACATTTGCTTGTCCCCACTAATCAGTAACCAAACAAAATGAGCCTGTGTTCCTATTCCCTTAGCTTCATCAACTGCTCCAGATAGCATTAAATGTGAAGTTCTTTGGACCTTGTTGTAATAACCACATTTTCTAGTTTCTATATTTGATGCTTTGGTATCTTGGGGCCTTACTGACCCTGGAGGGACTGCCCCTCTGAGAGTCAGTCAATTCCTAGAGCTAGTAAAGGGCTTGCTTACAAGTGTGCCTTTTGTGTATAAAACAACCAGTCCACAGCCCAGACTCTCAGCCACCTCCTTTATCAAGTCTTCACCTCAGGACCACCGTTCCTCTTCCCCAGTCACCCAAAGGCCAGGTACCAGACAAATAGGGACAGCTCCCGTGCCCCCAGGGCCCACCAAAATTATTCAAGGACTAGCCAATCCTAAACCTGCTTACCCTGCCTTGCCTGTTCCTTCCCGTGGGAACCGCAACAAAGGCTCACATTTTCCTCATTTTTCCTTCCTCTTGAGCGACCTTCGTGCTTCTGCGTGTGCCCCCCTCCCCCATGTAGTAGCATGCCCCCAACTCTTGGGAACTGTGAGTAACAAACCGTCTTCCCAATAACAGTTGTCTTCTGATCTGTTGCCTCACCATATCTGAGTAAAAATAAAGTTTATATTTTAAAATACTTCTAAAATAATGAAAAGAGTGGATGAAATCAAGCACATATGGTTAAATTCCTTGGTGGGCAGTTGTTTTGTTTGTTTATACCTACCAGATCCTTTCCTCGGTGAATGGCATAGAATTCAGTGCAAATCTTGTTCAGTGTATAAACAAGATTTCAGAAACTTCAGCAGTGGCAGACTATGACTTGCTTGGTGACATATTTGCTTCTAGACACTTGCAAGGGCTCCTTTTAACCTCTCAAGCGCCGTGGAGCTTCAGGTGTTGCTTGCTGTATACCCCATTAGTCATAGGAGCCCAGCTGTTGGGAGAGCCTTAGAATTTGGCTATGGAAGGCGGTTATCAGCAAGTTTGTTCCCCTACCTCTCTTGACTGCTGTGATAATACCTTAGGAAGCTAGCCAGGCTTCTACATAAACTCTTGGGCTTTTGTTTCTAAACTGGTCTTTCAGAACTTTAATGAACTGAAAAGGCAATTCTTCCTAGATAGTTTGCAGCTTAATAAAGGGCTTTACCTGATTTCCAAGTGTGGTGTACATCCTCAAACCAGCCTTCCCTTTTAAGAAGGAGTTTAAATTGGAATGTCCAGAGAGAAGTTTGGGGATTCTTCTTGCATGTATTCCTTGCAGCACAGTTGTTGAAGTTGAGTCACGTAATCCTGGCCCTCTTTGCCGTAAAGGGAGAGGGCAGAAGAGGTTCCCTCTCTCCAGTTACAGAGCAAGATGATGCAGGGTTTCTAGATATGGTACTTGGTACCCTGGATGTCCATATGCCGGAGAGACTGACTTATCCATCAAAGCAAGCAGACTGGAGATGGAGAGAGTCCAGAAAATAATAAATGGGTGCATCTTAATGCTCTACAAATAGGTGATGAGCTAGTCTGTTTTAAAGAAATAACAATTCGTGTGAGCCTGGACCCACTGCCCCCCAGAAATAGCACTGAAACAAAACTCTATTTTTCACTTGTGACCCATTAATAGCTACTTTTGCATAAAATAAAATCCCATTAATTACCTGAGGGATAGCAAACAGATGTCATGTTATTTGCATTGAAGAATTATGTTGTAACTAAAAATATTATATTTAATTTCTCTATTGGGATCTATCAGAGTCCTAATTTTTATGACCTGTTGTCTTCTGTGTCACTTGTAAGCCGGATAACACAAACCTCGGTTTGTAACTCTTGGCCAAATAGCTCGCAGTTAATTCCATTTGTTGATGATGACCGCTTTAAAACAAACTAGCAAACAAATGTCAACTACAACTACAAGAAAAGAATAGTCTGATTGAATAGCTGGTATGGGTTTTGATATATAACTAAAAGTAAATAAATGGGAAAGGGGAGGACTGTTTTCCTCTGTGGGTAGGGGTGGGGAAGGAACACAAGAATTCCTGTGTTTTGTAATTTTGATGTGACCTATGGGTGTTTCATTTATTGTTTGATTTCTGCCATGCTCAGTAATTATATTCCCTCTCTTAGGCCTCCAAATGTTCCCCCTAAGCCCCAGAAACACAGGAAGTCCAGACCCCGCTCACAGTATAATGCTAAGTTGTTTAATGGGGATTTGGAAACATTCATCAAGGTACTGGCACCAGCCATCTGGGTGGCTGATCTCCCCGCTTCTTACTATAATGGTCTCAGCCTCTCATAAAAGGAGGCAGGTCATTATGTCCAAGTCTGTCCTGGGGCTCTTTGCTTTCCCAGAAAATCAATATAATATTTCCTGAAGTCAGAGAGAGGAAAGAATATTTGGTTTGAGTGCCTTCAGAAGAGGGAATAAATGTGGGTATTATTATACTGGCAAAAGAGAAAGCCCTCTTTCTTAAAAAAAAAAAAAAAGCCATAATTTGTACAAAAAGGAAAAGAGCTACCTGATAAAATGTTTTGTTTCTACTCATGCAAATGAGGTGGCACAAAATATATCTAAAGTCCATCGTTAAGCTAGCTCTGAAGCACAACGAGTTTCGATTTCCCATGACTTGAGGAATTCATTATATTGGATAAATTGTAGGACCCTGTGGTCTGTATCTGGATCTCTGCTATGTTTACTCTGTCTTTTTCATCCTGTATTTCTGATAACGCTTCTAGCCGAGGACGAAGGAATTCACACGCGAGACATCAGGTATAGTGCTCGAGGGAAGCGAGGGCACAGCCTCTTTCGCTCTTGATATCATTTTCAAATCACAGTCATGCTTGGCTTTGATTAGATTTTTTAAGGTCTTTAAAAGAAAAGTGTTTGCAATTGGAAATTAGAAAGGTTTATAAATAGCTTTACTTAGAAAAGAATCATAGAACTCAAACACTGATTTAAGAAGAGTTGGATAAACTCTTAAGTTTTACATTATGTATTTGGCAAACATACTAAATTTGGGTCAGGGGCTTTTATTAAGGCGAGTCAATGTTAAATACCAAATGTACATTTAATACTGGATTTTGGACCTTCCTGTAAATTATACACAAAAGAGAAGAACTTACTCTTTCATAGCTAACATTTTATGCCATGGGACGCAGTGTTTCTGAAGACTAAATTTATACAGGAAACCACATCATTGATAACCTCCCTTAACAATATGTTACAGCTGTCTTGCTTTCTTTAAAGACAGATCTTTTATTGGATATGTACACTAATCGTTAAAAGATGTATGTGTGTGTGCGCATGCATGCGGACAGAGAGACACATGCATACATACAGAGATTAAAAGCATCTGGCAACCTTAAAACTGAGCCCTAACCCTGGAATTGAGTGAAAAGTCACCGGACAACCCGCAGAGCAATCACGAATCCAATGCCATTAGCCTTAAACCCAGAAGAGCCTTATTGGCTCTAATTTAATATGAAATTATTGTCAAATTTGATTATCTGGTTTCCCAGCCCAGGGCTTGCTCACAAGCGGGGGCAAACTAGATGGAGAGAAGGGAATGATAAAATGAAAGCGCTGGGCTATGCAACTGCCTGGCAGAGAAGGAGAATATAGAAAAGCTCAAAGAAGCAGATGTGTGATTCCATTATATTTGATAGCACAGTACAAGAATGACTGCGTAAGGTCATAGGAAAGCACATATTATATTTTTAAAAGATTTTTCATTAAGAACAGTTAAAGGAAACCAAATTTAGGCACGAAAGTGGGAGTAAACCACTTATCGTGAAAAATTCACTTATGTGAGCTCCTCTTTGTCCCAGATGCCATCTTAAAGAATCTTTGGTCCTAGCAGTGAAACAGTGGATACAGGGATCCCTACACTGAAAAGTGCTCAGTCAATTGAGGTCCCCACAGTATCACTGCGAGAAAAACACCACTTTTCCTGTTTCCCATGGGGAAACAGAGACACAAAGGGATTCGTTTGAATGGTTGATGGAGCACAGCCCATTGCTTCACTTCTTGTAAAATATTTTCTACCAAAGCATCTGGCATCCATGAAATTAAATTAAAACATGCACATTCATTACTTTTTGACTACAAAATTCATGATATCTGAATGAAATCGTGATGATAGCTGAAAGATTAGCAGTTGCCTAAGCAAATGTGAAGACGAAAATATTTTTAAAATAATACACAAACCTAACACATTTTTATTTAGAACTTTCTGAATGCAAACATTTTCCTTTTAATAACCTTTTAATCTTGGTTTTTCTTTTTGTTTTAATCCTAAGTTCAGCTGTTGCAAACTAATATTCCTTTATCATTTACATTTAAATATTTGTTGCTCTTTTAGATTACAGTTTTATAGGAATTGTTCACATAAAAAAAGGTTGTATCCTAAAGAAAAATCCCCTCTCATATTTAGTAAGTTCTGATGTAATTATATGGCTATCCTTGAGCCAACTGGTCCACAATTAATAAAGTTTACATTCCTGAAACGAATTGACTAATTAGAGAAACTTAATGCAGTCTCCAGAAGTAACTGAACAATTAACTGGTTTATACACTGATGAGATTGTCTTAAAACCGAAAATGAAACCATTCCTCAAGAAGTATATTACCCATTCTAGGAATGGTAAAAAGTTAGATTGCTGGACTGCATTATTCCCACTCTTTGCCCTGTTGATTAATTGGAAAGGTTAGTGGATTCTGAATTGTTCTAATAGATTGAGACAACCAAATTCTTCTTGTGTTGCAGAATAAAATTCCTCATGAATTAGTGCCTGATTTCAGCTAATCATTTTGAACCTCCATGTTAACCTTAAAGCTCTAATTCCTGAAAGAGCAGAGCCTGAAAAGAACATGAAAAATAACTCCATAGTCGGTAACCTTTTTTAACTACATGGAGTGCATGGCATTGATACATATTTAACTGTGACCTAAGCAGCTCCTTCATTTCATTTGTCATCCTGTACATGTCTTAATACATTTCCAGAATTCACATTTGCTCAGTAGAGTACACTGACTATGTTATGAGATGTGGAGAAAGAAGGCTAAGAGATGGTCCTTCTAAGAAAACGAGATCTAATGGGGTGTGCGTTGGTGCCATTTTTTTCTCCATCCTTAAAACATGGAAAAATAACAGTGAAAAATCTCTAAGGATCAGTAAGTTCTGATGCCAACTAAATAAATACATGACACGTTATGAGCAGCTCTAAAGCAATTCTCATGTTATGCATCTGGAACCACGTAAGCCCTTTTATAACTGTCATCATCTAGATGGTGGACTCTCAGGGATGCCACAGAGAAGATCCTGAGATGGCTGAATGGTTGTGTTTGGTGACTAGTACAGTCAGTCAGTCCTAAGATGCTGTGCTTAAAATACACAGAGTTCTTTTCAGGTCCATTAGATTAATTACTTGTATAAATAACCTTTTAAAAAATGAGTGATTTATATATTCATTTCTATATGTAAGCCTACATACAGTAGAAAAGATGAATTCGCTTGACATCTTTAGGCACAGCAGAGTAAGTTGAAACACGATTGCCTTCAATGTATTTAATTTGGTTTGCCCCAGAACTGAAACATACCTTCAGTTAAATATAATTTGATATTTGGCCCTTGTGGAATATTTTAGAGGGAGTGTGTTTGGAGATGATCATCTAAAAGAGTAAAAGTCAGTCTTTAACTAGGGTTAAACTATGAGCTTTATTGTGATGTGTGATTTGTGCCTCTTCTTTGCGGTTAACTGGTTTCCATCTCTTTACCCAGGACTCAGGACAGATCATCCCCCTCATTGTGGAAAGCTGTATTCGGTTCATCAATCTCTATGGTAAGCCCTAAACTGCAATATTCTTATTTTAAACAATAATTACTAGGAGTATTTCAGTAAATATGTCTTTCCTTTTAATACTTAATTGTTGGGAAAGGGGGGACCTGGAGGACATGATGGGTTCTTTCATGCTCTTTCCCTTCTGTTCTCTTTAGGTCTTCAGCATCAGGGGATTTTCAGAGTGTCTGGTTCCCAGGTGGAAGTCAACGATATTAAAAATTCATTTGAGAGAGGTACTTGCACGTCTGCACCTATAAGCAAACCTTGTTAAAAAGTCATCATTTTCTGTGGAGTGGAGTGGCATACTTATCCTGTGTATCGTCACAACCTTTCTCTGCATTTATTTCGTTGTGGATGTTGAGTTAAGAGTCTATTTAGAATAGCTAAGAAATGAAGCCAACATCATAAGACCTTGTTATCAAGTCTAGAAGAGCACATGAGTTTTGTGTCCTGGTTTAGGACTGGCATTGATAATCCTCAGCACGTTGTCAAAGGTGGCTCATGAAAGGTTCTAGAAGAGTGGCAAGAACAGCCCTGGGCCTGCATAGCAGCTGTTTGAGGTGACTCATCCCAGCTTCATGTCTGTTTCCTTTGTCAGGAACTCTCCTTCCTCTTATTACCATCCCCAGACTCCTTCCCTGTGACCTTAGTTGGTGTCTTACTCTTATTCCCAATTGGCTAAATAAGTCCTCCTGAACATTATGATTAGCAAAACCGTACACTTTAGCATCAAGCGGACCTAGAATCAAATCACACTCTTGCATTTACTAATCATGTGATTTGGGTCAAGTGACTCATCTCTTATTCTGGCCTCGGTTTCCTCAGCTGCAGAATCCCAGGACTGGTGTGAGAATTGGGTATAATCCATGAAAGTGCCTAACTCTTTTTTTTTTTTTTTTTTTTTTGCGGTACGCGGGCATCTCACCGTTGTGGCCTCTCCCGTAGCGGAGCACAGGCTCCGGACGCGCAGGCTCAGCGGCCATGGCGCGCAGGCCCAGCCGCTCCGCGGCATGTGGGATCTTCCCGGACCGGGGCACGAACCCGTGTCCCCTGCATCGGCAGGCGGACTCTCAACCACTGCGCCACCTGGGAAGCCCATGCCTAACTCTTTAGGAGTGGGTCTTAGCTAATAACGCTCTCCAGTTATAATGATTTGTATTGTGTCTGCTTCTGGATGCATCTGCACCTTCCTGCCTCTGCTTGGAAGTCAAGCCAAGGATGCAGAGGGAGGGGCATCGAGGCTTGGAGACAAGGCAGCCCCTCTTGGTCCCATTTGCCCTAACCCAGACTTGACACAGAGCCAGTTTGAAACCTTGGGTGAAGAGGTGAACTTGGAGCCAGATTGTTTTTCCTCTTCCAGAGCCTCTTACAGTGTGCATAGAGCCGAGCGGCCTCCCCTCTCAAGGGCTAAGTGTCCAAGTCTCTTACATGGACCATATTCAAGATAAATTGAAATGTAGTAAAGCCTCGGGTTCCTGTGCCAGCCACTGCAAGCAAAAATGCTTTATTCTTTTTCCTTGAACATTCCCCTAGTATGTTGTTTGTTTGTGATCCCTTTGGGTAAGGCTTTCTCACAGTGGGCCAAAAAAAAATATTTTGGTGAATTCGTGTTCAATGATTTCCTACCCTTGAAGCAGAGAAAAAGGAACCACAGGTCCCTGAAAATAAGCTGCCCCAACAGGCAAAAAAAAAAAAAAAAAAAAAAGTTAAAATTCAATGTACAATTTTTGTGAACTTTAGAAGAGCCGACCTGTGAATAAAAAAACAGAGTTTGATTTAAGGCTGCACATTATGTTGAACTTCTTAAGGATTTTATTTCAGTTTGATTCTCAGGGAGGTGGACAAGCCAGGTCAGTTACCTGATCATTTTAAAGTGCTTAGCATAAAGAATAATATAATTTCATGTTTGTGATATATTTTTAAATTTTCCACTTTCTACGCAAATTCCGTGGTACTGTTAAGATACATTTTCAAATTCCTCTCTCTGATTTCAAAATCTCCCGCTGCTGAAAGCAGCTTTCAAGTCTGCTGTGAACACCACCATGCCACTTTGAGAAGTGTTTATTTAATTGTCGGTATTCACAATTAGGTGAGTCCTGTAGTATTTCTGATACATTTTGCTGATCCATATAGCGTAGCCAGACAGACCTATATTGTTTCTTTTCCCCAGTAGAATAAGAAACACAGAATATAGTATTTGAATTTATGTCAACCTAATATAACAGATTTTAGCTTTAAAAAAAAAAGTTGGGTCCAATTATAAATCCCACAATATTTTATTTTAAGATTTAGATAATTTGTAAGGGATTATTTGGTAGCATATGATAAAAAAAAAACTTTATTTTAACCAACTATTTTTAGGTTAATCATGGGGTAGGATATCTAAACCAGTTATTTTAATTTTAGTAGCATATAATCTTCCATAAAACATAATTAAAAGATACATGTATATATAGAAATGTGTGTGTGAGTATAGAAACATATTTTTGTTCAGAGATAAAAAGAGAAGCAATGTGCATGTAACTAATTTTTCTTTTTTGTTTTTTTTTTTTTTAGGTGAAAACCCTTTGGCTGACGAGCAGAGTAACCATGATATTAACTCAGTTGCTGGCGTTCTAAAGCTCTACTTCCGTGGGCTGGAAAACCCCCTCTTTCCTAAGGAAAGATTTAATGATCTGATTTCTTGTGTCAGTAAGTGGGCTTTTTTTTTTTTTTAACAATTCTTTTCCCACTAGAATTATTTCACTAACCAATTTCCTGGAAAAGGCAGTGGCCCCTCTCCCTGTATCTTCCTCCCCCACCATTACCAATCACCACCAAATTTCTGAGACCATTTGTTTTCTCTCTGGATCCAGCGTGAGTCATCTTCCCAGCTGTGGCCTCGCCCTTCGCTGAGTGGGCTCTGCTCCTAAACATTCCTCGGGCTCCACAGAGCCCGAGAGCTTCCCCGTTAGTATGTGGGATAGAGCAGAGAGGCAGGTACCAACCAGCTGAAGGTGAGGAGAAGACTGTAAGCATGGAAATATAACTCCTTTTTGGCTTTTGGTTCTTAGTTTTCTCCACTGATCTTAGGAGTAGGGTAACTTATCCATCTTCGAATGTTACTTCAAGAAACAAGGTAAAAGGTGGGGACTTCCCTGGTGGCGCAGTGGATAAGACTCTGCACTCCCAATGCGGAGGGGCCTGGGTTCAATCCCTGGTTAGGGAACTAGATCCCACATGCATGCCGCAACTAAGAGTTCACATGCCACAACTAAGGAGCCCACGTGCTGCAGCTAAGACCCGGTGCGACCAAATAAGTAATTTTTTTTTTTAAGAAATAAGGTAAACGGAGATAAATGATCATTATTACAGTGCAGGAAGAGCAGGTGGTAATTATCTGTCAGTGGGCATCCCCAGCTAATAGGCAGAGTTGCTCTGGGACCATGTATGATATATTATGGAACCCATAGTCAGCAGCAGAGTAAAGCATTGCTGTTTTCTGCAGGGGGTGGGGAGCTCTTGTCACTACAGGAAGGAAGGTGAAACTAATGATACTGAGAATTAGGTATTTAACCTCAGTCACGTCCCATACATCTATAAACGTAGTGTCCTTTAAGTCCAAATTCCTGGGCAAGGGTGTGGAGCTGACTTAAATCACATAGTGAGGGCTTCCATGAGAATCAAGCTTTACCGTAATGAGCAAACCCCCTCTCCCAAACCACCCCCCTGAATCAACAGGTCCAGTGGACCTCAGAAAATCTCTGCACTCACCCTTCCTTCCCCCTTCCCGTCACCAGGGCCTTGGTTTCTCACTGGGAGACCCTACGTGTAGGTTTTACCCTCTTTCCTTACCTCTCAACCCCAGCTAGATTCAAAAGGGCAAATCAAGTGTTACATTACCACCACCGCACCACCCCGTTTAAAACCTATTTCAATATTGCCCACCTGAAAACAAACCCCTTGGTATGGCCAACTCACAGAATGAAATTCTTCCTCTCCTTGATCTCTCTCCTATGCACTCATCTCCTGCCGACTACCCTATTGCCTTTCTTTTATTTATTTATTTTTGGCTGCGTCGGGTCTTCGCTGCTGCGCGCGGCCTTTCTCTAGTTGTGGCGAGCGGGGGCTACTCTTCTTTGTGATGCGCAGGCTTCTCATTGCGGTGGCTTCTCTTGTTGCGGAGCACGGGCTCTAGGAGCGCAGGCTTCGGTAGTTGTGGCTCGCGGGCTCTAGAACGCAGGCTCAGCGGTTGTGGTGCATGGGCTTACGTGCTCCGCGGCATGTGGGATCTTCCTGGATCAGGGCTCGAACCCGTGTCCCGTGTTGGCAGGCAGATTCTTAACCACTGCTCCACCAGAGAAGCCCCCTTACTGCCTTTCGATTTCAACAGTAGCAACCTGCAGGCACGCCAGGCCATTTCCCACCTCCGTGCCTTTGCCTGTGCTGTTTCATCTGCTGTCCCTGACAGCCATTTGACATCCACTAGGAAGGATTTGCTGAACTGGCACTCCTCCCAGACTGCCATCCTCCCTAGTACCCGAGGCACCATTAGTCACTTTCTCCTCTACTAATAGTCCATTGTATACATATGTCTATAATTTTTCTTAAAGCCCCGCATTACAATTACTTTTAACCTCTCTGTCTCCCTCTACTACAGAGAGTTTAGGGAAGAGGCTACGAATGTAGGTTCCAGACTCAAACAGCCTAGGTCCAAATCCTAGGTCCAAATTGCTCAGCAAGTTTCTTAACCTCTCTGCACCTCAGTTTCATCATCTATAAAATAGGGAGAACATTAGTCCATATATAATAGGGTTGTGAGAATTAAATGAGTTAATACATGTAAAGTGCCAAGAAGAGTGCCCAGCATGGAGTATGTTCAATGAAATGCCTACATTTAGCTCCATGGGCGTGTGAGGTCTTGATAGTTTATTCCGTTTTGTAGCTCCAACACTTGGCATAGTTAATTCCAGACATGTGGTGAGTGAATAATTCGTAGTTGTTAAATAGAATTTAAATGAAAAGTCAAAATTCCACCAAAATTATTTGGTTGGCATCCATGCCTGAAGTCCTAGATCTCATTGAGTATGAATTCCCTGGTGATAATTACCTCCACCCCCGCCCCATACAGTCTGATGCGTGTGTGGAATTCAGAAGTGTGCCTGAGTGTCCATTCCAAGGCCCTCGCATAGCCTGAGTCATCACAGCAGCCTCTGACTCAGCTGGAAAGAACTGAGAAGGTGTCACACTTCTGGAATTCTCCTTTGGCCATATGCAAAAATTTCCCTCACCAGCTTAGCCAGGAAGTCTAAATCTGCAAAAATTATAAGCACTCTCTAATGTTCAGTGGTTTTCTAGGTACATACATCATCAACATGTATGTTCTCATATGCCAGCTGGATAAAGACCAGTGGGCTGCATTGTCATTTACTACTGCAAAATCACATCACACTTTCATTAGATGAGAAATATTATTTTATTGTGGTTATTAAAAGCTGAAGCCTTAGAGTCAGAAAGATCTAGGTTCAAATCCGAGCTTCACCACTTAACAGTGTTGTAACCTGGGGCAGAGATAAATATTTAATCTTTTAAAATATCTGTTGCTTTATCTACTTCATAGAGTCTGTGTGAATAAAGGAGATAGTCCATACTAAGTGTTTATAGCATCATGCCTGGCACATAATGAGCCTAAGTACATGTTGCTAGCTGTCACCATCACAACTATTACAACTACTCCTACTACAAACTCAGGTCACATATGCCAGTACCTGGGTCAGACATTTACCAATCTGTCTGTCCAGCAACGTATGTGTTTCTCTGCCATAATTACTTCACGTGCATTTAGAAATGATGTTAGCTTAACCCAGAAGTTGTGTTGGTTCCAGCATGATTTTTCCCAGCACAGTAAATGTTTTGTAACAATCCAAGACAAGCTTTCTCAAAATTAAATACGAAGCAAAATAGGAAGAACATAAGGGAAAAAAAAGGAAAATCTACAGAAATACCTTTCTTTTTTTTTACCATCTTTATTGGAGTATAATTGCTTTACAATGGTGTGTTAGTTTCTGCTGTATAACAAAGTGAATCAGCTATACATAAACATATATCCCCATATCTCCTCCCTCTTGTGACTCCCTCCCACCCTCCCTATCCCACCCCTCTAGGTGGTCACAAAGCACCGAGCTGATTTCCCAGTGCTATGTGGCTGCTTCCCACTAGCTATCTACTTTACATTTGGTAGTGTATATATGTCCATGCCACTCTCTGACTTCTTCCCAGCTTACCTTTCCCCCCTCCATGTCCTCAAGTCCACTCTCTACATCTGCGTCTTTATACCTGTCCTGCCCCTAGGTTCTTCTTCATTTTTTTTCTTTCTTTTTTTTAGATTCCATATATATGTGTTAGCATACGGTATTTGCTTTCCTCTTTCTGACTTACTTCACTCTAGTATGACAGACTCTAGGTCCATCCACCTCACTACAAATAACTCAATTTCATTTCCTTTTATGGCTGAGTAATATTCCATTGTATATATGTGCTACATCTTTATCCATTCATCTGTCGATGGACACTTAGGTTGCTTCCATGTCCTGGCTATTGTAAATAGAGCTATAGTGAACATTGTGGTACATGACTCTCTTTGAATTATGGTTTCCTCAGGGTATATGCCGCGTAGTAGAATTGCTGGGTCGTATGATAGTTCTATTTTTAGTTTTTTAAGGAACCTCCATACTGTTCTCCATAGCGGCTGTATCAATTTACATTCCCACCAACAGCGCAAGAGGGTTCCCTTCTCTCCACACCCTCTCCAGCATTTATTGTTTCTAGATTTTTTGATGATGGCCATTCTGACCGGTGTGAGGCGATACTCATTGTAGTTCTGATTTGCATTTCTCTAATGATTAGTGATGTTGAGCATCCTTTCATGTGTTTGTTGGCAATCTGTATATCTTCTTTGGAGAAATGTCTATTTAGGTCTTCTGCCCATTTTTGGATTGGGTTGTTTGCTTTTTTGATATTGAGCTGCCTGTATATTTTGGAGATTAATCCTTTGTCCGTTGATTTGTTTGCAGATATTTTCTCCCATTCTGAGGGTTGTCTTTTCGTCTTGTTTTTGGTTTCCTTTGCTGTGCAAAAGCTTCAAAGTTTCATTAGGTCCCATTTGCTTATTTTTGTTGTTATTTCCATTTCTCTACGAGGTGGGTCTGAAAGGATCTTGCTGTGATGTATGTCATGGAGTGTTCTGCTTATGTTTTCCTCTAAGTGTCTGGCCTTACATTTAGGTTTCTCATTCTCTTACATTTAGGTCTCTAATCCATTTTGAGTTTATTTTTGTGTATGGTGTTAGGGAGTGTTCTAATTTCATTCTTTTACATGTAGCTGTCCAGTTTTCCCAGCACCACTTATTGAAGAGGCTGTCTTTTCTCCATTCTATATTCTTACCTCCTTTATCAAAGATAAGGTGACCATCTGTGCGTGGGTTTATCTCTGGGCTTTCTATCCTGTTCCATTGATCTGTATTTCTATTTTTGTGCCAGTACCATACTGTCTTGATTACTGCAGATTTGTAGTATACTCTGAAGTCCAGGAGCCTGATTCCTCCAGCTCGGTTTTATTTCTCCAGATTGCTTTGGCAATTCGGGGTCTTTTGTGTTTCCATACAAATTGTGAAATTTTTTGTTCTAGCTCTGTGAAAAATGCCAGTGGTAGTTTGATAGGGATTGCATTGAATCTGTAGATTGCTTTGGGTAGTAGAGTCATTTTCACAATGTTGATTCTTCCAATCCAAGAACATGGTATATCTCTCCATCTGTTTGTATCATCTTTAATTTCTTTCGTCAGTGTCTTATAATTCTCTGAGTACAGGTCTTTTGTCTCCTTAGGTAGGTTTATTCCTAGGTATTTTATTCCTTTTGCTGCAGTGGTAAATAGGAGTGTTTCCTTAATTTCTCTTTCAGATTTTTCACCATTAGTGTACAGGAATGCCAGAGATTTCTGTGCATTAATTTTGTATCCTGCTACTTTACCAAGTTCATTGATTAGCTCTAGTAGTTTTCTGGTAGCATCTTTGGGATTCTCTATGTATAGTATCATGTCATCTGCAAACAGTGACAGTTTTACTTCTTCTTTTCCGATTTGTATTCCTTTTATTTCTTTTTCTTCTCTGATTGCAGTGGCTAAAACTTCCAAAACTATGTTGAATAAGAGTAGTGAGAGTGGGCAACCTTGTCTTGTTTCCTGATCTTAGTGGAAATGGTTTCAGTTTTTCACCATTGAGAACAATGTTGGCTGTGGGTTTGTCATATATGGCCTTTATTATGTTGAAGTAGATTCCCTCTATGCCTACTTTCTGGAGGGTTTTTATCATAAATGGGTGTTCAATTTTGTCGAAAGATTTTTCTGCATCTATTGAGATGATCATGTGGTTTTTCTCCTTCAGTTTGTTAATATGGTTTATCACATTGATTGATTTGCATATATTGAAGAACCCTTGCATTCCTGGGATAAACCCCACTTGATCATGGTGTATGATTCATTTAATGTGCTGTTGGATTCTGTTTGCTGGTATTTTGTGGAGGATTTTTGCATCTATGTTCATCAGTGATATTGGTCTGTAGTTTTCTTTTTTTGTGACATCTTTGGTTTTGGTATCAGGGTGATGGTGGCCTCATAGAATGAGTTTGGGAGTGTTCCTCCCTCTGCTATATTTTGTAAGAGTTTGAGAAGGATAGGTGTTAGCTCTTCCCTAAATGTTTGACAGAATTCACCTGTGAAGCCACCTGGTCCTGGGCTTTTGTTTGTTGGAAGATTTTTAATCACAGTTTCAATTTCATTACTTGTGATTGGTCTGTTTATATTTTCTGTTTCTTCCTAGTTCAGTCTCAGAAGGTTGTGCATTTCTAAGAATTTATCCATTTCTTCCAGGTTGTCCATTTTATTGGCATAGAGTTGCTTTCAGTAATCTCTCGTGATCCTTTGTATTTCTGCAGTGTCAGTTGTTACTTCTCCTTTTTTATTTCTAATTCTATTGATTTGAGTCTTCTCCCTTTTTTTCTTGATGAGTCTGGCTAATGGTTTATCAATTTTGTTTATCTTCTCAAAGAACCAGCTTTTAGTTTTATTGATTTTGCTATCATTTCCTTCGTTTCTTTTTCATTTATTTCTGATCTGATCTTTATGACTTCTTTCCTTCTGCTAACTTTGGGGTGTTTTTGTTCTTCTTTCTCTAATTGCTTTAGGTGTAAGGTTAGGTTGTTTATTTGAGATGTTTCTTGTTTCTTAAGGTAGGATTGTATTGCTATAAACTTCCCTCTTAGAACTGCTTTTGCTGCATGCTGTAGATTTTGGGTCGTCGTGTTTTCATTGTCATTTGTTTCTAGGTATTTTTTGATTTACTCTTTGATTTCTTCAGTGAGCTCTTGGTTATTTAGTAGTGTATTGTTTAGCCTCCATGTGTTTGTATTTTTTACAGATTTTTTCCTGTAATTGATAACTAGTCTAATAGCATTGAGGTTAGAAAAGATACTTCATATGATTTCAGTTTTCTTAAATTTACCAAGGCTTGATTTGTGACCCATGATATGATCTGTCTTAGAGAATGTTCCATGAGCACTTGAGAAGAAAGTGTATTGTGTTGTTTTGGGATGGAATGTCCTATAAATATCAGTTAAGTCCATCTTGTTTAATGTATCATTTAAAGCTTGTGTTTCCTTATTTATTTTCATTTTGGATGATCTGTCCATTGGTGAAAGTGGGGTGTTAAAATCCCCTACTATGATTGTGTTACTGTCAGTTTCCCCTTTTATGGCTGTTAGTATTTGCCTTAAGTATTGAGGTGCTCCTATGTTGGGTGCATAAATATTTACAATTGTTATATCTTCTTCTTGGATTGATCCCTTGATCATTGTGTAGTGTCCTTCTTTGTCTCTTGTAATAGCCTTTATTTTTAAAGTCTATTTTGTCTGATATGAGAAGTGCTACTCCAACTTTCTTTTGATTTCCATTTGCATGGAATATCTTTTTCCATCCCCTCACTTTCAGTCTGTACGTGTCCCTAGGTCTGAAGTGGGTCTCTTGTAGACAGCATATATATGGGTCTTGTTTTTGTATCCATTCAGCCAGTCTGTGTCTTATGGTTGGAACATTTAATACATTTACATTTAAGGTAGTTATCAGTATGTGTGTTCCTATTACCATTTTCTTAATCGTTTTGGGTTTGTTATTGTAGGTCTTTTCCTTCTCCTGTGTTTCCTGCCTAGAGAAGTTCCTTTAGGATTTGTTGTAAAGCTGGTTTGGTGGTGCTAAATTCTCTTAGCTTTTGCTTGTCTGTAAAGGTTTTAATTTCTCTGTCGAATCTGAATGAGATCCTTGCTGGGTGGAGTAATGTTGGTTGTAGTTTTTTCTCTTCCATCACTTTAAATATGTCCTGCCACTCCCTTCTGGCTTGCAGAGTTTCTGCTGAAAGATCAGCTGTTAATCCTATGGGGATTCCCTTGTATGTTATTTGTTGCTTTTCCCTTGCTGCTTTTAATATTTTTTCTTTGTATTTAATTTTTGATAGCTTGATTAATATGTGTCTTGGCATGTTTCTCCTTGGATTTATCCTGTATGGGACTCTCTGTGCTTCCTGGACTTGATTGACTACTTCCTTTCCCATATTGGGGAAGTTTCAACTATAATCTCTTCAAATATTTTCTCAGTCCATTTCTTTTTCTCTTCTTCTGGGACCCCTATAATTCGAATGTTGGTGCATTTAATGTTGTCCCAGAGGTCTCTGAGACTGTCCTCAATTCTTTTCATTCTTTTTTCTTTATTCTGCTCTGTGGTAGTTATTTCTACTATTTTATCTTCCAGGTCACTTACCCGTTCTTCTGCCTCAGTTATTCTGCTATTGATCACATCTAGAGAATTTTTAATTTCATTTATTCTGTTGTTCATCATTGTTTGTTTGCTCTTTAGTTCTTCTAGGTCCTTGTTAAATGTTTCTTGTATTTTCTCCATTCTGTTTCCAAGATTTTGGACCATCTCTACTATCATTACTCTGAATTCTTTTCCAGGTAGGCTGCCTGTTTTCTCTTCATTTGTTTGGTCCGGTGGGTTTTTACCTTGCTCCTTCATCTGCTGTGTGTTTCTCTGTCTTCTCACTTTGCTTATCTTACTGTGTTTGGGGTCTCCTTTCTGCAGGCTGCAGGTTCATAGTTCCTGTTGTTTTTGGTGTCTGCCCCCAGTGGGTAAGGTTGGTTCAGTTGGTTGTGTAGGCTTCCTGGTGGAGGGGACTAGTGCCTGTGTTCTGGTGGATGAGGCTGGATCTTGTCTTTCTGGTGGGCAGAACCACGTCCGGTTGGTGTGTTTGTGGGTGTCTGTGAACTTAATATGATTTTAGGCAGCCTCTCTGCTAATGGGTGAGGCTGTATTCCTGTCTTGCTAGTTGTTTGGTATAGGGTGTCCAGCACTGTAGCTTTCTGGTCGTTGAGTGGAGCTGGGTCTTAGCGTTGAGTTGGAGATCTCAGAGAGCTTTTGCCGTTCGATATTACGTGGGGCCGGGAGGTCTCTGGTGGACCAATGTCCTGAACTCGGCTCTCCCACCTCAGAGGCTCAGGCCTGACACCCGGCTGGAGCACCAAGACTCTGTCAGCCACCTAGCCATTGAAGAGGTAAGTCCAGGTCCAGGAAGAAGCCCAGCTCTACAGTTCCTCCTCCAACACTCTTGATTTAGCCCTCTAAGCATCTAATGTGGAACAGTGGACAGGGTGCTCTGGCGTCTGAGCAGTTGTCTTCCGACTCCAGTCCCATCCTTCTAAACTCTCGAAATATCTTTCTTTTATGTGAGGAGTGCCTTATATGAAATGCTGCAGGTGCAAATAAAGAAGCTGCAGAGACATTTCCCCCTGTATTTAAACAGTGGATTAATGGAAAAAAATGGGTTAATATCCTTGGGCTAATTTTTATGAAATGAATACCTTCCAGGACCGACATCTCATAGAATCAGGAGTCCCCCCGGGGATTAAGGCCACTAAGGATGCTAGGTGCACACACCAGTAGAGATTTAACTTGCTAGTAATTTAAGTAGTTTTTGTTTTTGGGTTTTTTTTTCTGCGGTACGCAGGCCTCTCACTGTTGTGGCCTCTCCCGTTGCGGAGCACAGGCTCCAGACGCGCAGGCTCAGCGGCCATGGCTCACGGGCCTAGCCGCTCCGCGACATGTGGGATCTTCCCGGAGCAGGGCACGAACCCGTGTCCCCTGCATCAGCAGGCAGACTCTCAACCACTGCGCCACCAGGGAAGCCCTTTAAGTGGTATTTTTAATGTTTTTGTTCGTGCTCTAATTACAGAGTTTAGTAGATGTTGAATAGTCTGTCCCAACCCTACATTATTATAAGTCCTATTATTTTTAGTGCGTAATTTTGCAGAATGGGATGTTTTTCAAGAACACTTACTGGCACTATATATAACAACCCCCTTTCTTCCAACATCTAATCTATTTAAAAGGGGGTTCCTGGCTATTATTGATTTATCTTTAGGCGTGCATTTTCTCTTACCATGTGACCATGATATATCTTTTTTCTTGGATTGTCTGTGAATTATTTGAAAATGGTATATGTCTTTCGTGATTATATCCTTTCGTTGATATTACAGAATTTTAATGATTTGGACCGTTGATTAATTGCCTGCGATGTTGCAAAACTTTCTCAGGATTCAAAGACTTGATTTTTGCATTCAGGAGGTTTAAAATCTACTAAAGGAGATAAGATATTTACAAATAAATGCAATCTAAGTATGTGATAGAAGCAAAAGATTTAGAAATGTTAGCAGAGAGAGAGAGAGGTTTCATGGAGATTGATTGCTTTGTCCATGTCATCTTCTAGCATCACCATAATTGGATTTGATTTTCCCTATTAAGGTAATTTCATGTGATAGTTATATCGTATAGAAAAACTTTCCTTTTCATCTTTTCTAAGAGTTTACATAAGTCTCTGGAACACCTACTACCTTTTGCTTACCTACTTTTGAATTGTTTGGGGAAAGATTTTTGTGTGTGTGTGGTGAGTTATTATTGTGCCATTTTTATGCCCCTAAATACCATGTTCTTTGGAAGCTTGCTTGCAAGTGTAGTAAAAGGGAATTTGTCTTAGCATTCTCTCTCTCTCTTTCTTTTTTTTCAGTGTGCACTCTTCATCCCCGATTCACTATAAATTTCTTTTTAAAAATTACTTATCTGGATGAAGACATCAAAGGCAGTCTAAATTTGAAATAAGCTTGATAGTGTCTCCATTTCTCACCCAAGGATTTTGTTTTTGTTTTTGTTTTTTTGGTAAACCATCCACTTTGTGAATGGTTTTGTGAATGCTCCAGATCATACCCACACAGTCTGGGCAGCTTCTGAGATGTCCGTGTGCTGTGGCTCTGAGGTTCCCTAGGGCATAGATCCAAGTGACTTGCTCTAGTAGACATGCTCAAGCAATTCATGGTTTTTCCTGACTGCCTTGGGGCTGTGAACCCAGAGGAAACATTTGCACTTCATTATGTGTTATCATTATGTGTTATTATTTAGGGGACTGTTTGGACACAAGCAAACTTCTTTTAGGAGGGCAGATTTTTTAACCTATCACCAAACCAACATGTAGTCATTGTAGAAAACTTGAAAAATATTTAAAGAGCACATAGAACAAAATACTGTCATACATAATGCCACTACCCAAAGAGAATCAATAGTGTGTACGCATTCTGATCGTTTATATTCATATACACACACAACTGTTTTTTTAATTTATTTTTTTTATTGAAGTATAGCTGATTTACACTGTTGTGTTAATTACTGCTGTACAGCAGAGTGACTCAGTTATACATATATATGCATTCTTTTTCATATTCTTTTCCATTATGGTTTATCACAGGATATTGAATATAGTTGCCTGTGTTATACCGTAGGACCTTGTTGTTTGTCCATTCTGTATATAACAGTTTACATCTCCTAATCCCAGACTCCCACTCCTACCCTCTCCCACCTCCCTCCCCCTTGGCAATCACCAGTCTATCATCTATGTCCCTGATTTTGTTTCTGTTTCATAAATAGGTTCATTTGTGTCGTATTTTAGATTCCACATATAAATGATAACATATGGTATTTGTCTTTCTCTTTCTGACTTACTTCCCTTAGTATGATAATCTCTAGTTGCATCCATGTTGCTGTAAATGGCATTACTTCGTTCTTTTTTATGGTTGAGTAGTGTTCCATTGTGTATATGTACCACCTCTTCTTTATCCATTCATCTGTCCATGGACGTTTAGGTCACAACTGTTTTTAAAAGCCAAAGTGGTATAAATCCCCACTTGCCCATGCTGTCTTTGGAATTGACCCCAGTTCTAGACTGAGGTCTCTTTTCCCATACTGCAATAGCTTCTAAATAAAATCTGGTTTTACCACTTTAAAAAAAAACAAAAAACAAAGTGGAACTGTACTCTCCTATTTGTAACCTACCTTCTCTTTGACTTATTTATTGTAGAAAATTTCAAACATCTACAAAAGGATACAGAAAGATATATTTATGTATAAATAATATAATCACCCCGCTTTAACAATTTCCATTTCTTAGCCAGTCTTGTCCCACGTATACCCCTTATATCATCCCTCTGACATTGATCATTTCATCTGTGTGTGTGTCTCTGGGAAATGACAGTTCTTTTCTTTTTTTATACAACATAGCCACAATACTATTCTCATACCTTAAAAAAAATAACAGTAATTCCTTAAAATCATCAAATAGCCAATCAGTGCTTTTTAAGAATAATTGTTTAATATGCAACTAATATGTGATTACTATAGAAAATTAGAAACTAAGTAAAACAAATCATCTATAATTCTTCTGCACAAAGATAATATTAACCTTTTAAATATCTCCCCAGATTTATATATATATATATATATATATATATATATATATATGTACTTTTTAAAGCAGCTTATTGAGACACAATTCTCATACCATACAATTTATCCATTAACGTTTGCAATTCAGTGGTTTTAGTATATTCACAGGATTATGAAAATCACCACAATCAATTTTAGTTAGAACGCTTTCCTGACTCCAAAAAGAAATCCCAATTAGCAGACACTTCCCATTTACTCAAAACCACCAACAACCTCGGCGCTAGACAACCACTAATCTACTTTCTCTATATTTACCTATTCTGGCCATTTCATATAAATGGAATTATACAATATGTGGTCTTTTGTGACTGGATTAATTCATTTAGCATGTTTTCAAGGTTCATCCATGTTGTAGCATGTGTCAGCACTTTTTTAAATTGTCAAATAGTATTCCATTATGTAGCTATACCACAACTACATACTTTTGATAAAAACTGTATTATACCAAATGACTGCTAGTGAATGTAAGATTTCTTTTAGAGATGATGAAAGTGTTGACTGAAGTTACGGTTGCTCAATTCTGAGTGTACTAAAGACCATTGAGTTATACACTTCAAATACGTGAATTGTATCTCAATAAATCTGTTATTAAAAATTATAACATATTTGCTTTTTTAAACTTTTTAAATTTAATGATGTTATTAACATTTTCCCACATCACTAAGTATTTTTCAAAACATAGTTTTTAGTGTCCATGTAATGGTTTTTATTTAACAAATCCCCTAGTTTTAGAAATTTAGGTTGTTTCCAGTGATTTTGTAATTATACAAAAATGCCATGATGAACCTCTTGGTACATAAATTGGTTTGCCCATATCTGATCGTTTTATGTAAAAATCTTTTGAACTCTTTTCCTGGCGCTCCAGTGTGTGTTTTTGTTGCTAAAAATTCTTTTGGCTTTACTGCCATACATGGTAGTTCTCTCTCTGAACTCTATATAATTTGTTTCATGCCTTATAATGATTTTCTCAAAGATTCCTTTTCTCCTTAAAAATGTTTAATAGGCTTAGTATTGGAACTGAACAGGTAAGGTTTCCTAGGCTAAGACTCAGTTTCTTCACTAACTTCAATATGGTAATTCAGCAGAAGGAGAGACATTATATATTTATATCTACAGTGTTGCTAGTTAACTAGGAAAGAGCACAGTGGCTCAATTCACAGAATCCAAATCTATTAATGGTTAATTAGAGAGATTTACAAGCAGTTCATTTCTTACCTGGAAGAACAGCTGGTAACTCATCTCAAGGCTAAGCTAGGATCCATCCACATGTACGAGAACATCTGTTTTTCTTTTCCTTTCATTCGCACACATACACTATTACACACAACTGATTGATACCCTGACATTATTAGAATCTAACACTGAACCTAAAAATACCCTGGAACTGTTAAATTCCCCTTGATTACTGCTTGTTGGGTTATGGAGCTCAGAAATATTTGTGTACCTGCTCTTACATAAGCCATTTCTAAATATGGCCATCAAGGAATTTCCTTCCCTGTCTTTATACTTAAGGATAAATTTGCATCTTGTGTTATCTTACTTGTTTTCTGACAAACACTTTTACAGGTAGTGCCACAGAAGAACTGATATTTTCAGAGGAATGGCCATTTGAACTTTTTGTCGTTTTCTGAATCCACTTGTGTTTGGTGGTGAATTTTCCACGCACGTTTACATAGACGTGTCAAACCCCCATGCTGTGAAGTTAGCATCCTGACATGGGAACCTTGCAATGCTAGGGAAAGAACATAAATTAGCCTAGGGAGCTTTGAGCATGTGACCGAAATTGGATGAATGCCACTTTTACCTAATTACATGAGATGCTGAAACGCGGAAACAGAGGCCGTCATAAAAGAAATCCAGATGAAATACTGATTTTCCTCACTGATGACTTTTCTGAGAAGAAAACACCCATCTTTTCATGCAGCATAAAATTGTGAAAGACCATGTATTGCCACACTCAGAGCCAGGGGGGAATGCACGTTAATCAGAGTATCTGTAGCAACCATAAATTTTGACCCGCTAACTGGACTCAGGAAAGTTAATGAGTCATTTACACAAGAGTGCGATTCCTGTAGGATGCGTGCCGCAAGCCTGTTAAGCAGCCAGCCAGGTAACATCTGAGTCCTGCTCACAGCCGTCATGGTCTGGCCTTTGGGAGCCGTTGATTTGCTCCTACTTCAGGAATGCCAGCAATTCTGTTTTGCTTTTGTTTATGAATGCCTGCCTCACATGATTTTATTTAGTCTTCTTGGTGTCACTTTTTTATATTCCTCTTGCTTTCCTCTCCTGAAATCTTCCTTTGCATCTCACAGAGCACCCCTCTGCCATTCTTTTTTTTATTGCAGTAAAAGAGACATAATGTAAAATTTACCATTTTAATCATTGTTAAATGTACAGTTCAGTGGCATTAAATACATTCACACTGTTTTGCAACTGTTACCACCATCCATCTCCAGAATTTTTCTTATCATGCTGTACTCAGACTCTACCCATTAAACTCCTCCCTCCCTCTAGCTTCTGACAACCACCATTCTACTTTCTGTCTCTAGGAATTTGACTACTCTAGGGACCTCATATAAGTGGAATTATACAGTATTTATGTATGGCTTTTTGTGTCTGACTTCACTTAGCATAGCATCTTCAAGGTTTATCCTTGTTGTAGCATATATTAGAATTTCCTTCCTTTATAAGGCTGAATAATATTTCATTGTGTGTACATACCACATTTTGTTTATCCACTCATCCATCAATGGACATTTGGGTTATTTCCACCTCTTGATTGTTATGAATAATGCTACTATGAAATTGGTATGTAAATATCTGTTCCCCAATTCTTTTTAAGTAAAAAAAAAACAAAAACAAAACTGCCTTTAAGGAGCAGGGGAACTGAGTTTAAAACTCAGAAATAGAAACAATAGGATCTTGAATTAAGATGAAGCCTCTTGGAAGTAATACCTGTATTCTCTTCTAGCCTAAAAATGACAGGCCCCCTATGGAATTTGACAAATATTAAAGATGAATACTACATTGAGTGGTTCCTTTTGCATTCTTTCCTTTCCTTTTGTGCTTTAACTCTAGGACCCCAAAACTAGCTTTAAGATGCTAAAACCCTCTCCCTGATAGTTGACCTTAATCTTAAACTGAGGGCTAGTTGGAGAATCAGTAGACTTAACTCTTGAAACACTCCAGATCTTCTGTAAACAATAGTAAAACTTTTTTGCTACTTTGTTCTTAATCATAACCCCTATATGACTTTATATGTGGTTGGAAGAGAGTAAAGGGTATTGCCAATCAGGGGGCCCATTAATGGGACAGTTCCTTTTTACAATTTAATATTTACAGATATATATTAAACGTTGTAATTATTTGGCTTGAGGTATGAGATAAAATTATTCAATTTTTTAATGACCAAAGGAATAGATGATAATCTCAATGTTTACTTTTAATAATGGGTCATAATCTGTATAATGTCACCTTTGAGAGTTTTCTTTTGTTTCTTGAGATAGTCTTTCTATATACAAGCATGCTAAATCATCTTTTTATCTTTAACTTAAAGCAGCAACAAGAGTCATACTTTAAAAAGTCAGTTATCTTAGATAATAAACTTTTAACCAGTTAATTTCAGATATGAAACAATAATCCAATTATGCCTAAACCTATATAGCATTTATAGATGCAAAATTCACTCCACCAAACTCTCAATGCCTTGCAAATCATCTGTGGGTATTTCATCTTCCCTCTCCGTACGATGTGGGTTCTTCAGGTGTCCCATGAAGTTGTCATGAAAGATAAACCAATTTCCCTGGGACATGTTTTGGTCCTACTGACACTCTTGAGACTGAATTAGGTGGAAATGTTGATAACTTGATTACTGAGTTTTTGTGACCTTAGTAAACTTACGCACCTGTTTAACAACTTCTTTTAAAGTCTCATTCCCTTTTCAGAAAAAAGTCAAGACCATTGTCTGGAAAGTATATTAAACAAAGTGCTTATACTTGATAGATGTGACACTGACCTTGTTCGTAGTATTGTAATTTTGTCCATTTTGAAATACTTTACAAATAAAACAGAATATAAATGTTTTACTTCAATATTACTGAAATTACACTATTAGTTATAGGTTTATGTTGAAAACTTGTGTTACAAAAATGTTCATTGGATGATAATGTTTGACTTACATTCTTTTTTCTCTTTATTTTTTATCGAAGTATAGTTGATTTACAATATTGCATTAGTTTCAGGTGTACAGCAAAGTGATTCGGTTATTTCTTTTTCAGATTCTTTTCCATTATGGTTTATTACAAGATATTGAATATAGTTCCCTATGCTCTACAGTAGGTCCTTGTGTTTGACTTACATTCTTTTTTTTTATGCTTTTTTTTTAACATCTTTATTGGAGTATAATATCTTTACAATGTTGCGTTAGTTTCTGCTGTATAACAAAGTGAATCAGCTATACATATACATATATCCCCATATCCCCTCCCTCTTGCATCTCTCTCCCACCCTCCCTATCCCACCCCTCTAAGTGGTCACGAAGCACCGAGCTGATCTCCCTGTGCTATGCGGCTGCTTCCCACTAGCTATCTATTTTACGTTTGGTAGTGTATATATGTCCATGCCACTCTCTCACTTCGTCCCAGCTTACCCTTCCCCATCCCTGTGTCCTCAAGTCCATTCTCTATGTCTGCGTCTTTATTCCTGTTCTGCCCCTAGGTTCTTCAGAACCTTTTTTTTTTTTTTTAGATTCCATATATATGTGTTAGCATACGGTATTTGCTTTCCTCTTTCTGACTTACTTCACTCTGTATGACAGACTCTAGGTCCATCACTACATCACTACCTCACTACAAATAACTCAATTTCATTTCTTTTTATGGTTGAGTAATATTCCATTGTATATATGTGCCACATCTTCTTTATCCATTCATCTGTCGATGGACACTTAGGTTGCTTCCATGTCCTGGCTATTGTAAATAGAGCTGCAGTGAACATTGTGGTACATGACTCTTTTTGAATTATGGTTTTCTCAGGGTATATGCCCAGTAGTGGGATTGCTGGGTCATATGGTAGTTCTATTTTTAGTTTTTTAAGGAACCTCCATACTGTTCTCCATAGTGGCTGTATCAATTGACATTCCTACCAACAGTGCAAGAGGGTTCCCTTTTCTCCACACCCTCTCCAGCATTTATTGTTTCTAGATTTTTTTAATGATGGCCATTCTGACTGGTGTGAGGTGATGCCTCATTGTAGTTTTGATTTGCATTTCTCTAATGATTAGTGATGTTGAGCATCCTTTCATGTGTTTGTTGGCAATCTGTACATCTTCTTTGGAGAAATGTCTGTTTAGGTCTTCTGCCCATTTTTGGATTGGGTTGTTTTTTTGACACTGAGCTGCATGAGCTGCCTGTATCTTTTGGAGATTAATCCTTTGTCAGTTGCTTCGTTTGCAAATATTTTCTCCCATTCTGAGGGTTGTCTTTTCATCTTGTTTATGGTTTCCTTTGCTGTGCAGAAGCTTTTTTAAGTTTCATTAGGTCCCATTTTTGTTTTTATTTCCATTCCTCTAGGAGGTGAGTCAGAAAGGATCTTACTGTGATTTATGTCATAGAGTGTTGACTTACATTTTTTTGAGAGTTTCTGAAATCCATTTTCTCAAAGGTGTTAGCTACAGTTCCAGCTACAGCATACTCAAAGTTGGGAATGAAAGTGATTTTTCCCAGGAATCCTGATAAACTATTTGTTGTTTTGCAAACTCCTCAGTGGTTAAGTGAGAATATTTCTAATATTTTTTTCCCCATCTTTTCACCCGTGGAAAATAAATGAAAAAATAAAATACCTTATTAACGTGGTGGTTTGATAATAAGTGGAAAGCAGCTGGAGTCAGCACTCAAGATTCCAGGGAAATGAGGCTTGGCGTGAGTAATTCAGGCAGTGGTTCTCAACCTTGGCCGCATAAAAGAATCTCAGGCATCAGCCTTTTAATAAAATCTTCCTAAGTGATTCCAAGTCAAGGTGAAGAACTGCTGGTTTAAGAGGAATTAGAAAGGGAAACTTGAGTTAGGAGAGTATTATGATGGTCCAAGTTAGAAATAATAAAGACTTCAGTTAGGAAGTTAGCAGTGAGATATTCAGTGGTAAAAACAACAGGACTTATGTCCCAGACAAGGGAGAAAAATGAAGCAAAGATACCGTCTTCATAGACGTGATGGTCCTAACCTTGAGACTGGATGAGGTTGCCATGGAAGAGAACCAAGTAGAGATCCTTAAAGGATAACCACATTCATGGATGGGAGAGGGTCCAAAAACCTGAGAAGTGGGAGGAGAATCAATTGGCTGTAGTGGTAGAAGCTTGAGGCCTGAGACTTTCAAGTAGGATATATGATTATCTCAAGAGCAATTAAGAACAGTGTAGTAACATTAAATCATTGTAAGCTTCAAAATGTTTTTGAAATAGTCTCTGAAATATTTTTCTCAAATGTATGTTTATTGGATATCTTCGAAGTTATACTTTATAGGGACTTCCCTGGTGGCACAGTGGTTGAGAATCCACCTGCCAGTGCAGGGGACACGGGTTCGATCCCTGGTCCAGGAAGATCCCACATGCCACGGAGCAACTAAGCCCGTGTGCCACAACTACTGAGCCTGTGCTCTAGACCCCGGGAGCCACAACTACTGAAGCCTGTGCCCCTAGAGCCCGTGCTCCACAGCAAGAGGAGCCACTGCAATGAGAAGCCTGTGCACCGCAACGAAGAGTAGCCCCTGCTCGCTGCAACTAGAGAAAAGCCCGCGCAGCAGCTGAGACACAACACAGCCAAAAATAAATAATTAATTTTTTTAAAACGTTATACTTTATAAAGGTACTTTGAAATCCAAGAAAGATAGCCAGACTTATGAAATAGAAAACAGTTTCTAATTCTAGTTCCACCTTTCTAGCCAGCTGACCTTGGGTAAGCCACTTACCCAGTGCTCATTTTGCTAGCCCAGTGAGTGGCGATGCTAAGTGCTTGCCCTGCCTACTCCACTGTATTGTTTTTTGCATTAAATTAGATAACAGATGTGAAAATGCGTTGTAAAGTGTAGACCAGTATACAGAAAATGGACTATTAGCACTAACCTTTTTGCTGTTATTCACAACACTTTAGTATTGAGAAGCTTAGGACAATTTATATTCCTAATAAAGAGGTAAAATAATACTATGAAGTCCAAGGTCACCTTCTGTTCAGGGAGCTCACCATCCCACAGGGAAAACAGGATAAGGAAATACATTACTATAAACACCAGGGCAAAAGTTCTGTGAGAGCAGGAATCATATCACTAAGGTATTTCCAATGCCTAACTTAGTGCTTGAAACCTAGGAGGCTCTCCTAAAATATTTTTAAAATTTGATGAAATAATACAAGGTAAAAGGTCATATAAATAAAATATTCGGATAGTTTTGAGGAAGAGGAGATTCAAAACCTGGCACATTGCGTGAATAATAGTAAAAGACAAATATATGATGAATTAATGAATCATGGAGAGGGAGAGGTGTCATGTCCCAAAAAAGTCACCTGAGTTAATATGCAGCAAAAAGGAGTTTAAACCATATCAGATGCAAAATGTAGAAATAGCAGCAGGTGAAAAATGATTTTTAAATTCAGAAGACTCTAAGTTGCTAAAGGCCAAGACCATGGACATCAGAAAACAGTGATGGGTCAGAGGAGACACCCTCGGAAATGGTGGTACACCCAAGCTGATCACTTATTTGCTTTATTGGTTACGACTGCATCTCACCCAAAGGCAAAGTATTGCTTATGTTCAGATATGTACCTGAAATTTGGGTGCTAGAGTGTTCTGCTTTAAATGTGGCCAGTGAAAGCATCCTGATCATGTGCTCTTCTGTCTATAGGAATAGATAATCTCTATGAGAGGGCGCTTCACATCCGCAAACTCCTCCTGACCTTGCCCAGGTCGGTCCTTATAGTGATGAGGTACCTCTTTGCCTTCCTCAATCAGTAAGTACCATAATTCTCTGCCAAAATGCTCATCTTAATTCCATTTGCACCCCTCTGAGTTCTTTGTTCTTGGATTCTGTAACATGTGCGTTGGGTTCCATTTATCAGCAGAGTTGAAGAGGAAATGATTGAATAGAGACTGAAGGTGCATTTTTCCTCAGCAGATCAAAGTCATTGTATGACATACCTTAAATAAGCCTTGTCACCAGATGCAGAAACTGTGGCCATAATTGCAAAAATATACAAGTATTACTAAAAAGAGCACTTTTCAGTGAATTACCTGTTTTTCCAACTTCCATCCAAAGCCAATGTCATGAATGTTTTGTTAAAATGATGTAAACCACCTGCTCACTGCAGAAAATTTCTGTGATTTTTAAAGTTGTAGTCAGGGAAGGAGGGAAAGTGTAGGTGAGATTTATACACAAATCCAAAAAAGAATTTTCTGCAAATTCAGTGTAATGAGACCTTGTCAAAAAGATGATATTTCTAAAACATTCTCTAAAACAATGTAACAGAAATCTTAAAACTCACTGCATTATTTTCAAGGAATCTTTACTCTTTTAATTTAGGCAACTTGATTTTCAGTTGTGTCACTTGTAGATACATGGGCTCCATTATAAGAACATCTTCCCCAGGTCCTATCTAAGAGCCCCCTTGCACTTCAGTGTTTCAGTTAAATAACTGGAAATTTAAAATCCAGGCAGAGTAAGCTTGGGCAAATGCTTTCTCACTCCAGCATGAATTCTCCCTTCTTAAAATTAGGATATTTTCTCTTCTCTATTTCACTGGAAGTTTTAAGTTCTTAAAAGCCATGGGGATTTATTACAACCCTGCTAACTCTTCCTGAAGTCATACCCATTCAGGCTGACCCCCTGCAAGCCAAGTATCCTAAAATAGGGAAATGCTGGCAAGGAACCATACAGAATGGAGCTAAAGCATTCACAAATGACATTTGTACAGAAGTCACCCCTGGAAATTAGCAGTATCTAGAGAGATGGGTATAATCTAGTTTAGGTTAAATACATCCTGTAAATTTTTACCTTTAAATAAGCCAAGTCACCCAGGCAATTGTAAAAATCTGAAGATTGCATGTGCCTCTCCTTCCCCAACATGGAGCATCTTGCATCCCTGCTGGTCCTCTCCATGCTGTCCCTACCAAATTTTCCTGACACACCTGAGCGAAACCAACTGTGAACGAATAAACCACAGTGGATTAGGAAAGCAGACTGACCATGAACCAAGAAAGTTCTCAAAACCTGAATCTAATTCACCGTGTATCTCAAGAGAATGGGCCACCGTGCCATTCGTCAGACGATTGGCATTGCTTCCAGCATTTCTGCCCAAAGATGCCCCTTGGTCCCCTGCATCTGCCTTCATGCAGAGGCAAGGCCCAGCCTCTAGGATAGGATGCTCGGGACAGGAATTTTGGGAAAAGAAACTATTCTCTTTCAATTGTAAAATCAAAACATGTATGTAACATTTTTATGTCAAGTTTTTGCTCTTCAAGCCAGCACAAAATTAAAGACCCAGAAAGACGGTGACTCTCCCCATTGAGCTTAAGTGGGTCTTTTGAAAATTAGACCATTCTTATTCTGAATCTCACTTTTCCTTCCTGCATTCATTTTCAAGATGATCTGTAACATGATCATTGGCTGTTATTTGTGAACTGTTTTTAAGATTTTATGTTTGAGAAATGGCAGAAGAGAAAGACATATGTTACCTGTGGAAATCATGCTTTTGTATTTTCCACTTTCTAGGCTATCTTATTTCCAAAACAGGGTAACGTAGCATGTCACATGGTATCTCAGTTTCTTTGTGTCTGTCAACATCTCACAAATATAGAGTCTCTTTTTCTCTCCTTCCATTTGTCATCTGTTCACCTGGATTTTACATTTCCTTTCAATGTTGACATTCTATACACTGAAAGATAGATTCTCTGGATTCTCCCTGGAGCAGTACCTTGCCCGTGTGTTACGAGGCATAGCAGTAAAGAGCTGGCTTATTTTCAGTCACCTGTGGGAAATATCTCACAAATAGCCATTGGATTGGATTTAGAAATTAGTACTAGGCAACTGGAAATCTCCTCAGAGTTTGTGGCTTACCAGCTTTAAGTGGAATGCAAGAATTGAGGATTCTTTTCCCCTTCTCCTGCACTTGTGTGTTTTATGATACTGGTTGTCACCTAGTGCTGGTAGTCTTACCCGAAAGCAAATTACAAAGCCTGGAGTTGCTTGCTTTCTCTCAGCGGGTACAAAGAAAAGGGGATTTGTTTTCCTCCAGACTCTCCTCAAGATTTATGGGAAAAAACTGAAATCTGAGATGTTTTCGGTTCGTTGGAGAACAATTTCAAAGATCTCCGTAAAGCTTTATAGAGATCACTGCTGCTCCTCCCAGATTCACTTGAGCGGCATTTACAGCCGGACAGTAATGTTTACAAATGAAACTCATTTACTTGATCCTTGTCTCCACTGTAGTAGAGATTATCTTAAACTCCCTTGTGGCTTTAAAAAATACCACTTAAGCAAACAGGATTTATGTTCCCCTTTCAGTTTCTACCAAGTTGAAAGGTACGTCGCTTTACTTTCTTTGGAATTTGCTGAGCCACCTTAAAGCAGGATGGAATATCATTTTATTCTAATAGTAAAAACCAAATAAAATCTTTTAGATCGGTATTTTTAGAATAGGAAGTATCTTATTAAACATTGATTTTCTTTTTTTTTCTCATGTTAACTCCTTTCTTGCCTCTTTTCGTAGTCTTTCACAGTACAGTGATGAGAACATGATGGACCCTTATAACCTGGCCATTTGCTTTGGACCCACGTTGATGCCTGTCCCAGAAATACAGGATCAAGTGTCCTGCCAGGCTCATGTGAATGAGATTGTCAAAACCATCATCATCCACCATGAGACTATTTTCCCAGATGCTAAAGAGCTGGATGGCCCTGTTTATGAGAAATGTATGGCTGGAGATGACTATTGGTAAGTCCAAGAATTTTAGTCCTTCTCCCCCTGGAAGAATTATGGAAGTACAGATATCAACTTAATTAAGAAAAAGAACACTGACTATAGGCTGCCAGTGCTTCCAATTTAAAAACAAAAGAAGCAGCAGCAAGAACAGTTGAGATACATTAGAATACTAAAATCCATGACAACACTGGCTTCTTATTATGGAATTTCATATTCATCCCTCTCTTTTCCCCAAGCATGACATCTTTATAGATATATCCATCCTATCATGACTTTTGTAGAGAATGATTTTGATATATAGAGCTCTGTTAATTTTTACTATTATATCAAGAAAAGATAACTGATTGAATTGACAGATTTTATTTTTATTCCTAAATAGTTTTGAGTCTCTATAAAGTATTTCAAAATTCTCATTTAAAAGGAGCGCCGTCAACCAAATGTGTTTTCATTCTTCCTTATTTTCATTCTTACAAATAAATGTTATCCTAACCAGTTATGGTCACTTTGAGCAAATTTATTATTATATTGTTGGGATAAAAATGTTTTAACATGGCATTGTAGTCACCTCCCAATGAAGTATAAAAATGAGGGATATAGTCCATTGAACAATCCCAAAGGTAAGGAACCCTAAAATGTTTATGTTCACTGTTTGATATATGAGTGCTAGCTTCTAAGAAATCATATACAATCAATGTGGTTTTGACTCCTTGAGCCCCTACCGCGTGCCAGCTTCTCAGTGCATATGATCTCTTTTATTCCTCACAACCACTCTACCAAGTAAGTTAAGAGAGGCCGAGGAGCCTGTCCAATGGCTAGTGGTTACTGGACGCAGCCCAAGTCTTGTCTGATTCCAAAGTCCACACGAGTCTTCCCACTCAGCAGCTGCCTCCCAGCCTACCTCGGAAACTGCTTTGTGCAGCTCAGACTAAGGAGAAGCTGGAAATAAATTTGTCTAAGTCCTTCATTCTGGACCCTCCTCGGGACACTTTGTTTCCCACTGCCTTCCTGGAGATGAAGTAGAAGTAGAAAAAGTAACTGAAAGATCTAAATAACTCAGAGTACACTTATTTTTTACTTAAACCACAGTATATTCTTAAACCACGTATGATCCTATGCCTTAAGAAAATTGAGAGTTGACTATTTCCACAAGTACTGCTACATTAACAATAAAGCATGATAGATTCTAGTTTTATAGTATATCTAGCAATTTTATGTGAAATTCAATTTTAAAATATTTACTTGAGCACTTACTACATGCACATACTGACTAAGCTTGGCTCTGGGAAGATAAATGAATAAAACTCAGCCCTGGTGAGATTCAGAATTTTATTTTCCTAGTTGTATTTGTTTCAAGGCCAGTGTCAGTCATGTTTGGTATTTCCAAATATTCAGAGCTATGTCAGTAAGTTGTCTTGTTCATTTTATCACAGAGCAAGTATGTGGATGTCTGGTCGATATTACTTGATGCGTTGTATTCTAGAACTTTTGTGGTTGCTGCATTTTTACAAACAGGGTAAAAGCCCCATAATGAAGAGTCTTGCAGCCAGTAACACGTGCTTGATTATGTCCTTCTCCCATACATAGTGTTTTTTATGGGTATCGCTCATTTTAAACAGAAAGTCAGTAATATGGTAGTCATCCCTGTTCCCCAATGCCAGCGATATAAGTGGGCTTTTACAGTAATGTCAGGTTTGTATTTGTAACCATTGCATTCCATTTATCAGCATACATTTGAGAAGAGATAGTGGTAATGTTAAAGGATAAAATCTGACTCTCGGATACAAAAATGAACATGTGTCTAGAAAAGTTAAAAAAGATACTACAATCAATTCAAAGCAGAAACCGAAGAGCCATCCATTTTTATGCAGTAGGGAATATTGCAATGAATTTGCAAAAACTGGTGTATCCATGGGGCAATAATCATATTCCACTAGAGTTCAACAAATTTTCATTTTTATGGATAAGAATTATTTGTAATACTATCAATTTCCTACAAGTTAATTTTGTCTTTACAGATTTGTAATGTGTCAAAGGTGAAGGTACATACACTCCCATAGCATTAGAGAATCCTAGAGGCTCCAGCATTCCACTGAAAGGCTGTCCAGTAACTCCTCTGCCATTCCAAAGTCTTATTTTTTTTTTTACAGTAGCAATTGTTCATCTTTGAAATGCTTTCCACTTTAGCTTCATATGAATTTCTATTTCCGCTCCTCAGCGACAGCCCATACAGTGAGCACGGTACATTGGAGGAAGTGGATCAGGACGCTGGTACAGAGCCCCACACCAGTGAAGACGGTATGCATTTGTGCCCATGCTACTATAAAATTAGTCTTTATATCCATTTTTTAAGAATTGCTTATAATAAGAATTCAGTAGATACAAAAGAATACTTACTACATATGTGTAAAGTGCGAAGAATAACATTACAATGAACACTTGTGGAACCACCACCAAGTTTAAGAAAAGGGTATCATTACCTTTGCGCTTTCCTGAACCCATTGCCTTCTTTACCCCTCCAGGGTAACCACTATATGTTTGTACTTTTAAGTGATTTATTGTTTCATTTTCTATTTTCTTTAACGTTTCATAAATGGAATCATATGTATATACTTTTCATGATTTTTTTCTACTCAGTATTATGTTTCTGAAATTCATCCATTGTTGCATGCAGTTATAATCATTTATTTACCTATATTCCATTGTATTTATTTTATTATTGATGAATATGTGAGGTGTTTTCTATTTTTTTGTCATTAAAAACAGTGCACCTGTGAATATTTCAAACATGTATCCTACTGCAAATGTAGAGTTTCTCTAGGATATACACACATAGGAGTAGCATGTCTTCAACTTTACTACGTACTGCCGAACTATTTTTGATAATGGTTGTAAGGATATCCACTCCCACCAGCAGTGTCGCAGCCTTTCAGTTGTACATAGTCATCAACACTTGATTTTTTTTTCCTTTATTTTTTTTTGCTGTGTCAGGTCTTAGTTGTGGCACACGGGATCTTCGTTGAGGCACACGGGATCTTTCATTGCGGCGTGTGGTCTCTTCGTTGCAGCACTGGGGCTTCTCTCTAGTTGTAGTGTGCAGGTTTTCTCTCTCTAGTTGTGGCGCACAGCCTCCAGAACGCGTGGGCTCTGTAGTTTGCGGCACACGGGCTGTCTCATTGAGGCACGTGAGCTCAGTAGTTGTAGCCCATGGGCTTAGTTGCCCCGCAGCATGTGGGATCTTAGTTCTCTGACCAGGGATCAAACCTGTGTCCCCTGCATTGGAAGGTGGACTCTTTACCACTGGACCACCAGGGAAGTACCAACACTTGACTTCATAAAATATTGTAATCTTTGCCAATATTGTCAGTGTGTAATGGCATCTCATTGTGATTTTAATTTACATTTCTCTGATTACTGACGAAGATGTTGTTTTAAAATATAGTGTATTAATAGAAAATTTGAGGTATGGTAAGGCCAGCAGATTGGGAGATGATCGCCATTGAAAAGATAATTTGATACAGTTCCTAAGAGGAGGGGACACATCACACCTCAGGGGGCCAAGGAAAGCACCAGGGTCAGTCAGGAGGCAGAGGGAGAGGAACAACTGGGTAAGAGCTTTTATTGTGGTTTCCACAGAAAGGAACATGAGAGGCAGGGTAAGCAGGGTTAGGATTGCCTAGTTTGAATAACTTCACTGGGCTCTGGGGCTGTCTCTGGTTGTCTGGTACCTGGCTCTGAAGTGATTGGGGCAGACAGATAGTGGCCCAACGTGTGAGAGCCCCAGAGAGAAGGTGGTTGGGATATAGGCTCTGGATTGGTTGGTTTGCATTTGAAAAGCACATTCCAGGTGAGTGGTTGACCGTCCCTAGGAATTGGCTAACCCTGGGAGGGACAGTCCCTCCAGGGGCAGCAAGGCCTCAGAGGTCACACTACAGAAAATGAAAAACATGGTTAATGCAGATATACTAATTTTTGTATGTTTAGATTTCTTCTTTGTGAAATTCCTATCTTTTGCCCATTTAGGGCCCACTTGCCCACTATCAGTTTCTCTGGGCTTTTTTTGCTTAGTTTAGTTTAGTTTGGCTTTGGTTTTTTCTTATTCATAAGAGCTCTTTGTGAGTCTGGATCGGGTCTTTTATTGGATATATGATTTGCAAATATCTTCTGCTCTGTAGCTTGTCTCTCACGTGCTTATTGTATCTTTTGCCAAACAGAGAATCTTAATTTTAAAGGCGCTGAATTTACCAATCTTTTCCTTCATGGTTGTTTCACTTTGCATCTCCTTTAAGAAATCCTGTGCCCTGAGGTTAATGAAGGAGTTCTTCCATATCCTCTGCTAAATCCTTTCAGGTTTTGTTTTTCACACACAGGTCTTAATTCTACCAGGAATTTATTTGGAGGTATGGTGTGAGGTAGGGATTTGTTCCCTTTTTTCTCCATATGGGTGCACAGTTGTCCCCACTGTCCCAGCCTTAGTTGTCCTTTCTCTACTGCTCCACGCCTTTATCATAAATCAAGTGTCATCTCTGCATGAATCTGTTTCTGGGCTCTGTTCTTTTCCATGGGTCCACTTGTCTATCCCTACACCCCTGTCTTAATTTTGATACCTTTTAATAAATCTTAACATTTGGCAAATCAAGACCTCTGAATTTGTTCCTCTTAACAATTCTTGGCCTTTTTCACTTAAATTTTAAACTCAGTTTTTCAAGTTCTTGAAACAAACAAGGAAAAAAAAAACCTAAAAACCTGTTGAGGTTTGGACTGCCATTGCACTGAACCTACATATATTAATATGAAAAAAATTGATATTTTTATAATATTCAGTCTTCCAATCCACAAACACCTTTCTAGTTACTTAATGTCTCCCAATAAACTTTTATACTTTTCTCTGTAGTAATCATCTTTTTGTCTCTCTAACTTCTTAACTTTAATATTTAACATTACTTTTTGACACTTTTTTAATGTGAACATATAAAGCTGTCGGTTTTTTCTTAGTACCTCTTTAGCTGTTTGCATAAGCCTTTTATTCTCTCTTTAGCTGTGACTAATCTGCTTTAAACCCATTCACTGTGTTTTTATTTTTAATTTTTTTTTCTACAAGTTCTGTTCAGTTTACTTTCACATCTACTTGGTCAGTTGCTCTTTACTTATGATATTAATCCTTTCCATTGTTTTAGATTATGTGTCTAATCATGCTAATAGCTGAAGTCTTCCTGGATTTGTTTTTGTCGGCTTTGCTCATTGAATCTTATTTCCAGTGTGTTTTATAAATTTTTTACCTATTTCTTAGAACTTCATGGAATTCCTTTATGTTGAGTTGAAGGTATGTCCCCTCCAGAGAGGGTTTTCATATACGTCTGCCTGGTGCATAACCAGCTTGGGACCACAGTAGATTTTTAGTCTGAGATTTTTTCAGACCACCCAGGTAGTGTGAACTTAAACTGCAAACCTGCCAGAGGACTGAAGCGTGGTTGGGATTCTCTAAGGTGATTTGTTTCCCAAGGCTTGAGATAGATTATTTCCTTAAGTCCAAAGTTGGTGTGGTTACATCTATGGAGAAGTATGGAGAATGAGAAGGGAGGAAGATTTCAGAACTAGAAGTCCACTGTGACACAGAGAGTTTGATCCTTTGGTGGGGCTTAGATTCTCCACACTGGGCAGCCCCTGGACCTAGTCTTTTGTGCAGAATAAAGTTTAAGTTAACCAGGCAGGGAAAAGTCCCTCCAGGCAAACTCTGACTTAACATATTCTAGTGTTCTGTTTACCTTGGTGGGTTCCCACATTCATCAGGTTTTTGGTCTTTAATATTCCTCACAGTCATAATTAATGTGATTACAAAGATTTCTTTTTAATCCAGCGTTTTTAGTTGATTTCAGCAGGAGGGTTATCAGGGTGTCTAGGTCTACCCTGTGCTTTAAAAAAAAAAAAAGTTTATTTGTGTGTTTTTTTAATATATATATTAATTTATTTATTTTATTTATTTATTTTTGGCTGTGTTGGGTCTTCGTTGCTGCACACGGGCTTTCTCTACTTGTGGAGAGTGGGGGCTACTCTTTGTTGCAGTGCGCGGGCTTCTCATTGCAGTGGCTGCTCTTGCTGCGGAGCACGGGCTCTAGGCATGCGGGCTTCAGTAGTTGCAGCACGCAGGCTCAGTAGCTGTGGCTCATGGGCTCTAGAGCGCAGGCTCAGTAGTCGTGGTGCACGGGCTTAGCTGCTCCGCGGCATGTGGGATCTTCCCGGACCAGGGCTTGAACCTGTGTCCCCTGCATTGGCAGGCGGATTCTCAACTGCGCCACCAGGGAAGCCCCTGTGTTTTTAAAAGTAGGATAAATTGACATTTTTAGAACTTAAGTTAGAAGAAACTAAAGTGAGAGCTTCCATTTCTGTGGTATTGCTTTTGAAAGTCTCTGAGCCCTCCCTCTGCCACTCTCCATTCTTTTGTCTTGAGTTTCTGTGTTTCTTTGTGATTCGTTCCTTTTTCACTGATGACTTCTGTGAGTGTTTCCTTGCTTGCCCCAGTGGCAGGAAAAGCCCAAGACAAAGCCCCAGCCATCTCTCTTTCCAAGCATCTGTCTTACCACCGCACCATCTGGCAGTTGTTCTTACCTCTTGGCTACAAAAGAGCAGCTTTGCTGAGGGCTCTGTGTTTGAGATAATATTTTGATCATGTTCACCTGATTTTGCTGGAGAGCAAAGCATTGCTTACAAAGGACAGATACCCTTGCCCGCAGCCAGAAAGTCCTGTAACTAAATTAACTAGAGTGCTGATTGTCTTTTTGATCATCTAGGTATTGTGTTTTCTTTTCTCTGTCATGGTATCACTAGAGAGAGTAGCTTTTGTTTCCAAAAGACAGGCTGTCACAGAACAGAATCATCATCCGCAAGGGCAGTGGGTAACAGATCTAGGAGAGAAAGTGTCAGGGACAGCAAGGTCCCAAAGGGGTAGTGTGATGTACTAGCACTTTGTATAAAATTACAAGAAATGGAAATATAAGACTTGATAGCACCAGGCAGTCAGAAAATCAGCTTTGTTGAATTTTCTTTCCCTTTGCACAAAATTATAATTGCCTTGTAGGAAAATGAAGTTATCGTGTTCACCCGTATTAATGTTGTTATTGGTAGCAGTAGCATTCTACAAAGTCTCTGCAGGACCTTAAAGGACTGTGTAACCCTATATGAAAGGGGTATGGTGTGTCTCCATGCCCTGAGATCGATTTGCTCTGCAATGATGAGACTCAGATGTGTATAAATAGCTTATTGACACTTGACTGTGAAATTTCTCTCATGGGAGTGGAAAGAGTCAAAATAATGAAATTGCTCAGAATTACTAGTTGATGTAGTAGGATTACCAGTAAAGTGTACGTCTGATCCATCTGGTCATTCTTTTAAAACGTCTTTACATTTGAATTATATAAGCAGAGTCTGATAATCTTGTTGCTAGTTGTTTCAAAAAACAAAAAGAGGGCTTCCCTGGTGGCGCAGTGGTTGAGAGTCCGCCTGCCGATGCAGGGGACATGGGTTCGTGCCCCGGTCCGGGAAGATCCCACATGCTGCGGAGCAGCTGGGCCCGTGAGCCATGGCCGCTGAGCCTGCGCGTCTGGAGCCTGTGCTCCGCAACGGGAGAGGCCACAACAGTGAGAGGCCCGTGTACCGCAAAAAAAAAAAAAAAAAAAAAAAAAAAAAAAAAGAGATAATGAGCATAGAGGGCATGATGATGAAATTATGATAAAATTTGTATATATCTATTAAATAGTCTTAAATCGCCCTTGGCCAGTGTTGACAGTGTAAGACTGAATGGCATTAAAGAATATTAATAGTTCTCTCTTCTTTTCCCTTTGACAGGTACATAGGTTGTATGCTATGTTTTGCTGTTATCTTTCCACTTTCTTTCAGTAAAACAATTTAAACATATGGGTGTGTCACATAAGAATTTGCAAACTACATATCACGAAGCTCTTTTTGGCATGAGTTCATTGGCATGACTTCACTCCTCTGTGGATGTTTATTTGTGTCCCCTGTACCACAGACAGGTTGATTTCTGTCCCCCAGGGCAGTGGTTCCCAACCTTTTTGGCACCAGGGACCGGTTTCGTGGAAGACAATTTTTCCACAGACCAGGGGCGGGGGAATAGTTTCAGGATGATTCAAGCACATTACATTTATTGTGCACTTTATTTCTATTATTATTACATTATAATATATAATGAAATCATTATACAACTCACCATAATGCTGACAGGAGGCGGAGCTCAGGTGGTAGTACGAGCAATGAAGATGTAAGTACAGATGAAGCTTTGCTCGCTCACCTGCCGCTCACCTCCCGCTGTGCCGCCGAGTTCCTAACAGGTACTGGTCCGTGGCCTGGGGGTTGGGGACCCCTTCCCCAGGGGGAACTGGGGTAAAACAAATTGGCATCTGTCATTTCAGTTCAAGCAGGATTTATCCTTTACATGCAAGTTTAGAACAGACTATAAAGTCAGTCTCCTTGAATAAAAGTTCTGTTTCCTCCTCTGTGAGCAGACTTATGGATATTTAATAAAGCTGCTATTGTTTTATTAAAATATAATTTTAGGATGGACTATCAGAGTGTTAACGTACGATCTAAAAGTTATCAGTTATTAAAGGACTTAAACTATTGTTTTAAAATTATTTTTACACCTACTTTGCTGAGAAGTATACTGTGTGCAGATCATCGTGTTGTGGTTCTGCCGTATGAAATATCATTCACCTTAAACATTATCCACTAGCAAAAAGATGGGGCTTTTTTTGTGTGTCTTTATTTTAAACATAGAGCTGAAATTCACCCAGGCCCTTCATATAAGGTAAACCCTAAGCTTTTTCAGTATGGTTGTTGATTTTCATGCTCTTGCCATCCCAGAGGATGTTTGAATTTATCAAGTGAGAAAGTTTAGCTGGCTATCCAAGGATTTCTTGTGCAGTTATTTCATAGAAGTGCAACAGATATTGAAGATATTGCAGTAAACTTTGGGAAGCAATAAACTCTTAAATGGAAAGGTTTGTTACCAAGGGAAATAGAAGATAAAAGTTCCTTACAAAATATTTGACAGGCAGGTTTTAATCTATTACGTGTGCATATATTCTAGAGTATTTGGAAAGTGATACAAGCTCAGTTTTTAGCAAATGAGGTATTGTTCATTGCATAGACAGATTTCTCTAAGCATATGCCACTTGTACTGACCCTTTTTTGTTCTGTTTCTTGTTAATTAGCAGTTTACTCACCTATTATAATTTTATTTATTTTTGGCTGCGTTGGGTCTTCATTGGTGCGCGCGGGCCTTCTCTAGTTGTGGAGAGTGTGGGCTACTCTTCGTTGTGGTGCGCATGCTTATTGTGGTGGCTTCTCTTGTTGCGGAGCACGGGCTCTAGGTTCACAGGCTTCAGTAGTTGTGGCACGTGGGCTCAGTAGTCGTGGCGCGCGGGCTTAGTTGCTCCGCATCATGTGGGATCTTCCCAGACCAGGGCTCGAACCTGTGTCTCCTGCATTGGCAGGCAGATTCTTAACCACTGCGCCACCAGGGAAGCCCTACTCACGTGTTGTTGGTAGCAGGGATGGGGTGATGGTGGGAGAGGGGAGATAGGATCGTAAAGCCCCCGATTCAGGGCTTTTTGCAATAAGCTGGATCACAAAAAGCAACTCTTGTAGTTGTTTTGAGTAGTTTGTCCTCTTATTTGCCTTTAATATTTGTGGTCAGAATTAGAATAGAGCTGAAATTCCAATTCTAGGCCCAGAGCTTGATAGCTTTTTTCAACTTTTAATTTTGAGGTCATTGCAGATTCACATGCAGTTGTAAGAAACGCAACAGAGAGATGCCATACACCCTTCTCCCAGTTTGCCCCAGTGGTAACGTTTTACATAACTGTAGTATAATATTACAAGTAGGAAACTGATATTGATATACTCCCTCCACCATTTTCACATTTCACCAGGTTTACATGCACTCATTCGTGTATGTATTTACTTAGTTCTGTACAGTTTTATCACACGTGTAGATTTGTGTGATCACAACCACAGTCAAGATCAAGAACAGTTCCGTCACAGGATCCTTCGTGCTACCCTTTAATAGTCTTAGCTGTTTCCTTACTTCCCCCCGACCCCAGCCTCTGGCAACCACTAATCTATTCTCCATCTCAATTATTATGTCATTTCAAGCATGCCATATCAATGGAATCAGGCAATATGTAACTTTTTGAGGTTGGCTTTTTTCACTCACCATTGTTCCCTTGAATATTTTTTGATCTCTAGAAGATATAATTTTTGAATCTGGTCGTTTGAGGAGGTATGCTTGTTTCGCAGGTGATATCCAGAATTTGTTTTTGATACTAGAAAAAATAAAGTTGTCTTTACTGTTGGTAGTAGTTTCAAGATTTGATAGTGCCAAAAAAAAATACATAAGGAAATTAAATGTATTCAAATAGTATTTAATGTGGTGATTTCTGTAAACTTGGTTTTTTTTTAAATAAGCAAATAAAGCATAAACTTCTTAATGTTCTGAGATAGTGATTCTTCCATGTTCTAAATGGTATTAACATGTTGCCAGGGAACTTGATCAAATAATATTGGTCAAGATAATACTGGAGCTGTCGCAGAAGATATTACAACCCAAGGAGAGATTTTATATATCATATTGCAAAGCTTTAAATATTTTTTTTATTAGACTGTCATGGTATCTCTAGTAAGAGGCTGTGGAAACTAAGATCTAATGTTCAGTTTTTCTTGGCCTGAAAAACTGATGACAGCAAGAGGATATTTTTCTGTATCTCTTTTAACAGCATCATTTTCTCATTGTCTTGATGATTTTATTACCTTGTTCAGTCTGGATATTAAAACGACCTTGTTTATTTCTAAAGACTCATATAGACCTTTCAGTTAGTGCATCATGCCTTCCTGAGAACCCTGGCCCTCACCGTCTTCTGGTGTGTTCTTTGTAGAAAATGAGCCAATAGAAGCAATAGCCAAGTTTGACTATGTTGGGCGGTCTGCCAGAGAGCTGTCCTTCAAGAAGGGTGCTTCCCTGCTGCTGTATCACCGCGCATCCGAGGACTGGTGGGAAGGAAGACACAACGGGATCGACGGGCTTGTGCCCCACCAGTACATAGTGGTGCAGGACATGTAAGTAGTCCCAACTTCCATCACCTGACGCTCCCAAGAGAAGACTCCAGCCACTGTTTTTATATATATAAATTTATTTATTTGTTTGCTTATTTATTTATTGGCTGCATTGGGACTTCGTTGCTGCGTGTGGGCTTTCTCTAGTTTCGGCGAGCGGGGGTTATTCAGAAGTTGCAGCGCACAGGCTTCTCACTGTGGTGGCTTCTCTTGCTGTGGAGCATGGACTCTAGGTGTGCGGGCTTCAGTAGTTCTGGCACACGGGGTCAGTAGTTGTGGCTCACAGGCTCTGGAGAGCAGGCTCAGTAGTTGTGGCACATAGGCTTAGCTGCTCTGCGGCATGTGGGATCTTCCGGGATCTTCCCAGACCAGGGCTCAAACCCTTGTCCCCTGCATTGGCAGGCGGATTCTTAACCACTGAGCCACCAGGGAAGCCCAGCAGCTATTGTTCTTAAAATGACTTTGGTCTCGTGAGAAGAGAGCAGAAGGGATTACAGAGCAAAAATTTCTGAGCTGGGCACAGTTCTTCACCTTACTAATGGGTCTTTGCTAACAGCACTTCAGGGCCAACAGCTTCTCATTTCCCAAACTCTCCTAGAAGGTCTGGAGCCAAGGACTAGTGAGAGACACACCTTCTGAAGCGTTCAGGTTCTTAGAAAAATACCCTGTGCGGAGGATGGCTTTAGGAGCTAACGTGGCACTGCTGATTCCAGAAACAGTGGTGGCTCTTCTCTTGGTGCCTGTCTGCTGTTTCAATTCCAAATTCCCAAGAGAGAGGATGCTGACTTCAAGTCTAAAGAAAATCATCTTCAGTCTTTTTATTAATTTTGCTGATGAGAAAGCTCTACTTTCAAAAAAATACTTAAACAGACATCTTCCCGTCTGGTCATAATTTTAAGTGAAAGAAACAAGTTACAAAATACCATGTACAGTGTAATTTTAATTTTGTGACTGCAGTATTTCACAATGCAGCACCAATTTATGAACAGCTCTTCAAGGAAAAGAGAAAAATACCACATAAAATGTATACAGTGACTGATTGAGCCTAAGTTTTAAAATGTTAAAATGTGTCTCTCAGAATGCAAGAAATATGATGTGTGTGTATGCAGACATACAGTCATATATATCTAAAGTACATAAACATATAAATATCTATAGTATAAATACTGTACATACCTGTGGACATCCTTGTAGATATGTATCCCAGGCGGAGAAGAAAAGCAGAGAAGGATTATTTTCTAGAATTCGAACAGTAGTTGTCTCTGGATGTTACGTTATATTATGGGTGATTTTTATGGGAATTTCGGAATTTTCCAATTTATCTGCCATGAAACGTTATTATTCTTATAGTGAAAAGAAAAAAGTGACGTTAGTAAGAGAAAGACTTACATACATAAACGCCATCCCTTATTTTTTTGTCCCCATTCGTCTAGCAAAAGACCCTCACTCTTGATTCTCATCGTTTCAGGGATGATACGTTTTCAGACACTCTAAGCCAAAAAGCCGACAGTGAGGCCAGCAGTGGGCCCGTGACTGAAGACAAGTCTTCATCCAAGGACATGAACTCCCCAACAGACCGTCATCCTGATGGCTATTTAGCCAGGTAGGTGGAGGGGTCACCAGGCTCCTGAACCTCCACTTCTCCAGGGGCTCTGGGGGCCGTGGCATCCACAGCCTTGCAGAATTACCCTGTGTGATAACCTCTCCTATCCTCTCGCTCTCTGTCTCTGTCTAGGCAAAGAAAAAGAGGAGAGCCACCCCCTCCAGTGAGGCGTCCTGGCAGGACCAGTGATGGCCATTGCCCTCTCCATCCCCCACATGGTCTTTCCAACTCCTCAATTGACCTGGGGTCCCCAAGCCTGGGCAGTCACCCCCGGGGCCTGCTACAGAACCGTGGCCTCAATAATGACAGTCCCGAGAGGAGGCGTCGGCCGGGTCACGGCAGCTTGACCAACATTAGCCGCCACGACTCCCTCAAGAAGATTGACAGCCCTCCTATTAGAAGGTCCACATCATCAGGGCAATACACAGGCTTCAACGACCACAAGCCACTGGACCCAGAGACAATCGCTCAGGTAGGCTGCTTTGGATAGAATATTGCATGGTAAGTACCGGTGTGTGATGAAGGAGGCGTACAGGAGTTACTTTCTGGAGCCATGTCTTTTGTACAGAATCAACTAAAGACAACAGAAAAGAAATTAACCCATTCTTCAATTTAAGTCCATGTGATACTGGAAGGGCCCAAGTGTATTAGGTTCATAGTGATTTAAACAAAGACACGGCAGAAACTTAGGACCCAGGACAGTCAAACACATCCTTGCTGAATGGCCAGGAAAATTCTAAAACAGAAGAAGAATGAGGAAGGACTAGCCCTACCAGATCCTAAGTGCATGCCAGAGCTAGTAAAACAGACAAACTGATGGAACGGAAGGGAGAGCCCTGAAACACAACATTTGTAGTGTATGATGAAAGTGACACTTTCATCTTAGGACATGGTGGATTACTCAGTAAATGAAGTGAGAAAATGATGGTTGGCTGTTTGAAGAACAGCAAGTTTGGCTCCTCTGTCACTCCTGAATGGATGTGTGTCTTTACTTCCCAATAGTGACTGCAGAGAAGGGCCTTGTAGTTTTTTCTAATGATCAGAATTGACAAAGTAGGGTTTCCCTGGTGGCACAGTGGTTAAGAATCCGCCTGCCAATGCAGGGGACACGGGTTCAAGCCCTGGTCCGGGAAGATCCCACATGCCGCGGAGCAACTAAGCCCATGCGCCACAACTACTGAGCCTGCACTCTAGAGCCCGTGAGCCACAACTACTGAAGCCCGCGCATGAAGAGCCCGTGCTCTGCAACAAGAGAAGCCACCGCAATGAGAAGCCTGCGCACCGCAACGAAGAGTAGCCCCCGCTCGCTGCAACTAGAGAAAGCCCATGCACAGCAACGAAGACCCAACGCAGCCAAAAATAAATAAAATTAATTAATTAATTTAAAAAGAATTGACAAAGTGAAACAGTATTAATGGATTTTTCCATCGTTCATTCTACCATTTATTTCCCTCTGGGTCTTTTTACAACACAGACCATCAGAAAATATATGTATGACAGGAAAAAAAAAAACTGAATCACTATGCTGTACACCTGAAACCAACACAATATTGTAAATCGAGTATACTTCAATGGAAAAAAAAAGAAGAAAATATGTGTATGGCCAGTGAAAAAGGAGGTGAATAGATTCAGGGTTCACCATTTCAGTAAAGTGTCTTCCAGGTATCACTGAAGCTTAAAAATGGAATAGATCAAAAAAGGAAGTGAGAAATTAATGAAACAAATATGGGGAAGTATTAAAGATGGATTATTTTTAATAAAAAGTGCTCAAGGAAACCTGCATTTGATATGACAGATTTCCAAGCTATTTTCATTGTCCTAACTAAAAAGAATTTTGGATAGCAAATTAGATTGTGTGGAGAGTTTAATGTGTTTTTACAAAATTAAACCAATTTTAAGTGCACAAGGTTTTTCAGCAAAAACCAAAAAGACTTGACCTTTTTGGTTTTTCTTTTATTTGAAGTGCAATGCAGAGTCCTTTGAGGTCTCTTTAGAACCAATGATATTTGGCTATAATCCATAACATCATTCCTTGTAATAAGTAGGTGAAACAGCATTTAGGTTAGAGAGACAGGGAGTAGGAGTTTAGTGGTGGGAAGGTATAATAAGGTCTGGTTTAACCCTTTTGCTTCTAGAACCAAAATCCTGTCATTGTAAATCATAAAAACAAAAACTCGACAGATAAACCAGGCTCTACACGTTCTCTCTGGGGCAAATACTTGTAAAAAACAAATCCATATATTTAGCGTCAAATGGAAATCACATATGAAAATAATTACTTGAAAAGTGATGTCATCCTCACAATATGGCTTCCAGCTGTGTCCTTTATTTATCTTTCCATCTCTCATCTTCAGATTTTCCCATGAGGACAAGTAAGCCTGCCATCATGGTGTTCATACCAAAAACATGCAATTTCTTTTAGTAAACAAATCAGTGGAATCCCTGATAGAGCTTTTTAAAAAAAATTGACATATCCACATGTGATCACTGGATCTTCGTTTATTCATTTAGCAAGTCTTTATTGAGCACTTACTGTATGGCAGCTCCCATGCTAGGTGTTATGGACACAGAGTTAAATCAATGGTCAGTCAGCCGCTGCATGAAGGTGCTTATAATTCAGTGGAGGAGGCAGATATGGAAATCAGTTGCTGCTGTGCAGGGCCACAGGCTAATGCTCCAGGTGAGTGGAAGAAGCCTGGGAATATGGAGAAGAGGTATTTCCATCAGACCAGGGCAGTGGTTCTCCACCCACCCTATCTCACACAGTACTCCACCATGTGTGTGTGTGTTGGTGGGGGGTGGGGGGGGGCAGTGTATAAAAAACATAATATGGGACTTCCCTGGTGGTGCAGTGGTTAAGAATCCGCCTGCCAATGCAGGGGACACAGGTTGGATCCCTGGTCTGGGAAGATCCCACAGTCCATGGAGCAGCTAAGCCCAGTGCGCCACAACTACTGAAGCTGGCGTGCCTAGAGCCCGTGCTCTGCAACAAGAGAAGCCACAGCAATGAGAAGCCCGCGCACCACAATGAAGAGTAGCCCCCGTTCGCCGCAACTAGAGAAAAGCCTGCGTGCAGCAACGAAGACCCAACCCAGCCAAAAATAAGTTAATTCTAAAAAAAACAACATAATGTAAAACTGACCCTCTTTACCATTTCTAAGTGTATAGGTCAGTAAAGTGTATTCACATGGCTGTGTAACAGATCTCCAGAACTTGTTCATTCTGCAAAACTAAAACTCTGTACCCATCTAAGAACAACTCCCTTTTTCCCCTCCCCACCATGCCCTGGCCACCACTATTCTAAATACTTTTTGCTTCTGTGAATGTGCCCACCTCATATAAGTGGCATCATGCAGTATTTTTCTTTTTGTGACAGGCTTCTTTCACTTAACATAATGCCTTTAATGTAGCATGTGGCAGGATTTCCGTTTTAAGGCCCAGTAATAATCCATTGTACGTATACAGCACATTTCACTTATCCATTCATCTGTCGATGGCGCACACCTCACGTTTTTAAAACAAATATTTTGTAATTCCCCCTTTATTATCTGAAAAACTGATGATGTGCCAATTTTTTTAAAACATATAAAGCCCTAAATACAATGTAAAGGAGATTAGTATTAAAAGAAATGTATTTCAGAATGCTTAACTACATTAGAAGACAAATGAAGTAGTGAGATGCTTTCACCTACATGTAGACTTACCATAAATACAATTAAAAATGTACGTTGATATAAGATTATTATTAAGTTAATTAGTTTCGACTCAGTTTCCATAATGGTGTTCCCATTATGGAAAAAAATTATGATTTTTCTAAAATGGTGGACCACCCTCGGTCATACAGTTCTAATCAAAGCAGGGTATAATTTACATGATAGTTTCATTCCTAGAAGACACCATGGAAAAAATATTTTGTGTTTATATATAAGAAAGTTAGGTTCTAGACTCAGACTATTATAAAAAGATTTTCACCTACATAAATATCTGGAGGACATTTAAAAGTTGAACGAGATATGGGACAATTCATTGCATGTAAATTATCCAGGACACTTGTAAGGTATCCAGTATCTCTGGCCCCTGCGCACCAAATGCCGATAATGCCACCTGGTTATTTTGACATTTAAAACTACACATACACATACACCATATTACAGAAATGCCCTCTATGGGGCAGTACCACTTCCATTGAGATCCACTGGACAAAAGCGTCAGGGGGAGTCTTAAAATGAATTCTGAAGAACTGCTAGGAGTTAGTCAAGTATATAGTAAGTGCTCAAAAATTATCTGTTGAATGAATGAAAGAAGCCTGATTTTTCAAGCCTATAGGCTTTTATTTCTTAAAAATTATTGCGCTATCTAAATTTAAGCCATCTTTTACCACAGATTGAAATAGAATTCCATCTAAGATGTCAGCATGTAAGGTCAAACCCACCAGAGGGCTGCCACGTGCCTCAGAATGGCCAGTGCTTGTTCTGTGGCTCTCTGAGCCACTGGCGCCATCGCATCTCTTGTCTCCTGCACATCCTGAGTCACGGTGGTCGTGTGAGATGGCATTAGGTTTACACACTCCCCAGGCTGGTGTTAAAACCGTCATGCTTTTGCTGGTCTGCTTGCTTTGAAGTGAAGTATATGGTTTCTATACATTAGTATTCATTATCAGCCTAGTCTGTCTCTCTTGCTGGTTACTTTTTTTTCAGCTAATTATCGAGTTATCATTGACACACAGCACCATATAAGTTTAAGGTGTACAGCATAATGATTTGACTTGCACGCATCATGAAATGATTACCACTGTAGGTTTAGTGAACATCCAGCATCTCACAGAGATACAAAATTAAAGAAAGAGAAGAAAAAATGTTTTTCCTTGTGATGAGAACTCTTAGGATTTACTCTCTTAACCGTCACATGTAACCTACAGCGGTGCTCATTATAGTTATCACGTTGTACATCACATCCCTAGTACTTGATTCATCTTATGACTGGAGTTCGTCCCGTTAGACTGCCTTCATCCAATTGCCCATCCCCGCAACCCCCTGCCTCTGGGAACCACAGATCTGATCTCTTTTGCTATGAGTTTGTTTTTGAAGTATGCTTGACCTACAACACTGCTAATTCCTGTCACATGACATAGTGATTCGATATTTCTATACATTTCAAAATGATCACCAGAATAAGTTTAGTTACCATCTCTCACTTCTGGTTATTTTTCAACAGGATATTGAAGAGACGATGAACACTGCTTTGAATGAACTCCGAGAACTGGAGAGACAGAGTACAGCAAAGCACGCCCCCGATGTGGTGCTGGATACCTTAGAACAAGTGAAAAACTCTCCCACCCCTGCCACGTCCACGGAATCTCTCAGCCCTTTGCACAACGTTGCCCTCAGGAGCTCGGAGCCTCAGATTCGACGCAGCACTAGCTCCTCCAGTGACACAATGAGTACTTTCAAGCCTATGGTGGCGCCCAGAATGGGCGTGCAGCTGAAGCCCCCAGCCCTTCGGCCGAAACCTGCTGTTCTTCCAAAAACAAACCCTACAGTAGGGCCCACCCCACCTTCCCAGGGTCCAGCAGACAAGTCTTGCACAATGTAAAAACCAACTGAGCGAGCATACGGGGAGGTGATTAGAAAGAGAAAACGGATTAGTGACAAAAGTCAACAATCCTTAACTTTCCTTAGTCATGTGCTTTTAACTGGAGACCCTTTGGCTTTTCTGTGTTCTCGAATGTAATGTCTGAGACTAGCTAAATTAACACGGGCATTTGTATTTTGTAATTTCATCCTTTTTTTTAATAACTGGACATATCCTGTGTCATTTTAAAGACAATAGAAACACTTAGACTTACTTGAAAATCCAATGCTGCACCATTTGTAATGAAGGCATCACCGCTCTGCCCTGCACGTTGCACAGTGCTTCAGGCTTAGTGTAGCCTGGATGAGTCAGAAGCGTCTGAATCCAAAGGCAGGAGGACCTGAGTTCCAGGCCTTGGAATGTAACCAGTGTTGGCCTCTGGCACTCGGGGTAAGGCTGAAAGGTGACAATGGATTGTTTGGTAGCTGACAGTGAGTACCTCTTATTCCATGCAGTGGGGCAGGGGGCTGGCTCTCGCTACAGACTTGCTGTTGTCACAGTGGGGTGTTCCCAGCGCGAGCTGCAGCCCACCGGCCGACTTTCGTAACAGTCGTTTCCCTGGGTCCAGGTGAAAGTCTCAGCAGGAGCGGGTAGAGCCTCTGCAGTTACTGCTTGAACGGAACCTGGGAAGGGACAGTCCTCCAGAGCTATTGCTGTGACTCTTTCCCCAAGCCTGATCAGGCCCCGGAGGGTTTCCAAGTCCATCCCCTACATTCACTGCAGACTAGAACAGTCTAATTTTAAAGACTTTCTGGTTACACTACTCCATGAACCCCTTCAGAGGTCTGTTGTTGCCTAGAAAACAACTTCTAGCTCCCCTAAGCCCCCGTGTCTTCCTCTGTGGCAACGGAGAAAGCAGACAGCGCACAAGTCCTTGGCTCGCCGGCCTTCCCTTCCCCTGACAAGATGACCTGGGTTCCTTTAAACGTGCTACAGAGGCCTGATGATCCTAAACTGAATCCCCAGCTCCCCTCGGCATTTGTCTCTTTGAGCTACGGTACTGGCGTAAGAGCCAGAGCAGCCGAGGTGGGACGATGACCTCATGCTTCCAGGACGACTTCCTCCCGGTTGTGCATCCTGGAACCATGGCTTTGTTTGTTTTCTCCGTGTGGTCTCTACTACATCACTCACACAGTCAGCTGAACTCCACTGACACCCTCTTTCTCCGACATCCTCACCCACAGACAGTTTTTCTTTAGCCCATATTTATGCTCTGTTTCTCCTCTATCTTAAAAAGGTTGCTTTGAATTCATTTGTTTTTACTAAGGTACAGATCACCACTGTCCTAACAGCAGCAGCTTATACCATCTGTAAACCTATGAGCATTTGATCTACCCTGTCGTTGAACTTACTGAGGAAGAGTTTGTTTGTTTGTTTTTTGGTTTGGGGGTGTTTTTTGTTTTGTTTTCAGAAAAATGGGTGGCCAGAACTAACCCCTGTGGACCACTTTGATTTCAAACTGGCAGCCAACTGCGTGCCCACCTAAGAATTACAGTATGGGCTTCGATTTCTCAGCTCATTGGTGAATGCATCAATGTGGAAAAAATGGGGATCTGTACTAAAATCCAGACATGACTTTGATCTCTACCTCAGTTTGCCAGTCTAATCATTCTAATGCAAAGAGAGATGACATTTATGAGATACTGTTACCTTTCCAAGTCACACTGCTGGTGGCTTGCCTGCAGCCTGATTTCACAAATGGATTAAATAGTGAAAAAAATTATTTCAAATATAATATTTCCGGGTATTGTAAACCTCTGAATTTTTACAACATCCTTCTTGCCCATTTTGAAAAAGAGACCCAGCTCAGCATCTTGTGCAACACCCCCCCCCCCACCCTCTCTCCCTTGAGCTTTAGTGGTCCTTCAGCACCTTTGGGCACCATGGAAACCCAGCCAGGACTGAGCTCTGAATAGCATGAACCCTTTTAAACAACCTTCCCAAATTTCTAGGAAATTGAAACTTTTAAGATAATCTCCCAGTTCTTTCTCGATTCCACTGTGGTCTCTAATTCTCTGTTGTTAACGGGGAAACAGAAACAGAGAAAAGGGTGGAAGTAATGGGGGAGGAGACTTTAAATCTTTTAGAAATTAAAGAGGATTCTTAAAAAACCACTTCCTTATTTGATGGATGAGTAAGATGTTAACAGAGGGCGTCACAAGGGCAGAGGCGTTTTGAACTTACTAATTTTTGAAGGGTTCTTTTACAAGCTTTAACTTTAGCTTTTCAGATCTTACCCCTGCAAACTCATTTCTTCAGACTTCTCCCTGGTAATCCTCCCCAGTGTCTCCTCTCTTTGCTGTTGACACCTGCGATGGAACGAGGACTGCCTTTCCACCCTCCAGATCAGGACTCTGCTGCCTCGCACGGCAGAGGACATGCTGCTCCAGACCTCAGAGCCTCAGAGGCTGTGCCTTCTTCCAGGAAACATTTCCGAATACCCTCCCATCGCTCCCTTTCTTTACCTGTCTCTGTCTTTTCTCTCTATAACTCTGTTGTCACCCTGAGGCTTTTTTTTTTTTTTTCCAATTCCCAGGGAAGGATGTGACCTCAGAGTGAGTAAGGACTCACTAATCCTTACTTTGTTTAGTAAAAGCCTTCAGATTCCAAGGATAAGACAAAGTGGCCACTTCACAAAGGATCCAGAATAACACCCAGTAAGTTCCTTAAAAGTTTCAGCAGCTGAGAGGGTTCACCTGTAGGTGGTCCTCGTTACCGCCACAGGTGTAGCCCACAGTGGGGAAGTGGGAAGTCACAAGCAATGGGGAGAGAAGAAAGAAAATAAGTCCCTGAGGTGTTATGCCCCAGTTTCAAGGATCTTAACGGTTCATGTGCAGTTTGGGAAGTGGGTCATTTTGATGATGAGTAAATTATGGTTCTACAAAGATTACCTGACTCCACTTACACAAGAATATGTATTCACAGCTGATATAACTGAATGTTCACGTCCCATCCACAGAACTCACTGAAGTAGATTTACCAAATTGGCCTTTCTGTTTGGGTGGGGATGCTTGGAGTGGGTCGTTAGGATAGAGTGAACGGCTCTTAGTACCTGTTTCCTGATGAGTGTTCTGTAAATTATTTCAATCCATTGAATGGCCCTTTGTAGAGCTCCATGTTCAAGTGTGGCGTAAACGCCATTGTTCAACAGTTTTTCACACAATGTAATCTGACTTTGGTGCCCCTTGAGCAATCCATAGAATAATGTACAGCGGGGTCCCACTTCATCTACAGCAATGAACATGAACAGTGATCTATGGATATAGAGCGCCAAGGGTCAAAATTGTATGAGTTTTCTGTCTGTGTACTTTTGCCATTCCCAAAAATGGGTTTATAATTTAATTAAGAAAAAAGTGGGGGGACACGGTGGTCTCCTTAGCGTTTGGGAATGAAGCATAGCCTCTGGGGTCTGTAAACTGAAGTAACTTTAGTAATCACAGCCTCTGAAATCCAAAGTTAAAGAGCCTGTGGTTCTATTGGGTTTACAAGACTTCAGATTTGGGATGACATTTATTCCTGACCACAGTAGTGAGGGGCCATGAATTCAGGAAATGCGCTTGGGGCTGAGTCTCGCTCTGAGTTACCTGCCACATAGGCCCCAAGGCACGGGCAGCTTAGAAGTGAAGCCTCTTCCCATGTATGAATGAGCTCACGACTGGAGACTGGCCCCTGAGCTAAAAGCCAACCTCCAGCTGGGCTGGGGTGTCAGGCATGGGGCAGGGTGACTGGCACAGCTTTGTTCAAATCAGTAAAAATAAACTGGAAATTGAGCTTTCACTCACCCACCCTAGTATACTTTACAAAACAAAAAACAGTCTACGTAGTATAATCAAAATGGTACCTGTATCTTAAAATTACGTAGGGAATTTTGTATGCTTAAATAATTGTTCTGGGTTCCATAATGCTTATCTTAGAAACTGTTTAGTAAAAGAAAATATATAAACCGTGCATTTGTGAATGCCCCCCCCCCTTAGAACATTCATCCAAGTTCAATGTGTAGTGTGATGGTTATTATAGATGTTTGAAGTATAGTAAGTGGCTGTGTGACAGGAGAGACTGCTATTTACCTACTGACTTAAGGGTAACTCCTGCCCACATAATTAAATCAGTATTGTCCTTTCCTGTCGGTTTGATTAATTGCAGTATTGGTGGCTTCCTGCTTGTGACTGTTACCTGATCGTGTCAATGTACATCCGTAGTATGTACATGTGAAAGTGCCTTTCTATTTTAGAGGAGTTTTAGCCTTGTTCTTTACTGTTGCCCCGCCCACCTCCTCCCCCAAGTGCCACCCCAATTCCTGCATCCACTTGACTGTTTTGAAATTTCCTTCCCTCTCTCCCAGCTGCTTCTCCATCCCCGCACCTTTTCATGCCTCGGTGCTCAGCCTTGTCCTGTCTTGCATTCTTGTCAGTCATGGTCAGGTCATGGTCATCAGACGTGTTGTTTTCCTCTTAGCCGTGACTGTGCCTTTCGTTCCCCACAGTCACTCTCCGGGTCCCCCGCAAATCACCCCCCTCCCCTCCCCTGCTCACGTGCTGCTGACGGCCATCCTGTTCGCCTCTGCTCTGTACTGCCTCTTCCCATGACATTCCCTCCTCTCTGAGGTGAAAGTAAAGGGGGATGCTTTTCTAGTTCTGGAAGAGAAAAAAAAAAAAGTTTTGTTAATCTGTTGTGACAATGCACTTTTATGTATAAGTACTGTACATTTTGGCATGTACCATTCCAGGCTTCAGTATACAGTCAGGTCTGTTCTTCATGGTGTATCTTTATAATAAATAAGATAGTTCTGGCTGCCTTTGTCGGCTTCCGATGGTCTGATTCTCTGCCGTGTTTTCATTCCTTTCTATTTCTAATCACTATTTAACGCCCCCCCCCCACCAGAGCTGAGTTGCCTTAAATCGTATGAAACTACCTTTTTAAAAAAAAAAAAAAGTTTTCATCTTCGATTTTGGTTTGTGAATTTGAAAATGAGGCCTCATGCACAGGGCCTTGTCCATGAAGCCAGGGTTTTTCAGAGGCATAGTTTGGAGAACCCTCTGTAATAAGAGAGACGGGGCTGGGAGAGTCTTAACTAAGAGGCTGAGAGAGCACAGTCCTCCTAAACACTCCAGACTGAAATCTTTCCTTTGAGGAGTTTCTGACGTAGTAAACCTTGTCAAGCTGATTTTTGGTTTCATTTGAATCCATTGAAATGCAATCCTTAGGTACAGACTATGTTTAGAATTCCCCCATGTATGGATATTTTATCTTCAAACTTAGCTTTTTTTCCTAACTCTTGAGGACTAGCAATACATAATATAGTTTTGTAAAACTGTATCAGCCATGTGCAGATTGTATCAGCAATATACCAGACTGAATATTGATGAGCTGTAAAAAAAAAAAAATTGACATAAATTGAGGGGAAAAAACTTTTATTGAAGCATAAAATACATAGAGAAAAGTACACAAATCATTAGTGTAAGAGATTTCACAAAGTGATACACTAATTTATCCACCCCCCAGGATCAAGAAATAGCACATTAACAGCCTCCTAGAAGCTAGGCTTTCAAAGTTATCAACATCCTGACAAATAACACCATAGTTGGGTTTTGCCTGTCATTTTAACTTTCTACAAACAGACTCGCGGTGTGTAGATTTTCTGTCTGGCTTCTTTTCTTGAAATTTATGTTTGGGAGAGTCCATGTTGTTAAATATAACGGTAGTTTTCTACACTTTTCAGGGCTGTACAGAATTCTATATGAATATGTATAGTTTAGTATTTCCTAATTAAACTTTAGGTATTGTATGCATGGCTGTATAGAATTCTATATGAATGTGCTTGGTGTTTTATTTTAGTATTTCCTGATTATACTTTGGGTATTATATGCAGAAATCTTTAAACATGGACAAATTAATGGGAAGAAAAAAAAAAAAAAAGACCCACCTGTTAAAGGAAATCTTTTCCCCAAACATGATGGAATGGCTTTGAACTAAGCCATTGACTGGAAAGCCTATCTAAAAGCAGGTAGGTACCATTTTAGGACCTGCGAGTTGGATTCAGAGGCTGCCCCATGGGAACAAATGCCCAAGTCAGACTATAGGATTGTTCCAGGAAAGCCCCACCGTCCTGCATCTCCCTCACTACTATCCGCAAATCCACGAGCCTCAGCCTCTGCCACAACCCTCCCCACGTGCGCCTGTATCCCTCACGCCTGAATTAGAGTCCCACGTGAGTATGGTTGTCAGCTCCCACTGTTCACAGGCCAGCACCCTGTAAGAATATTAGGAAGGCAGGGAAAGGGAGTTTTCCGGCTTCTATCTCGAGTAGTTGGGACTCAAGCAGAATATTCCCAAACTTGATCTAAAATGCCCAACAGGTCCTGGAAGCCAAAAATTACGGCACATTCTGTGCCATGGGCCATATATCCCCTCTTGGATTTTGGAAAATAGGGTTAAGATACCTTTGAGAAGTAATCATGGTGAGGTTCACCATTCTTCAGTAGACTTTCATCTATATAGTAGATAGAAAACTTGCCTTCTACAGGGAAAAATGGTGATTTTATCAAGATGAGTCCTTAGCAAGAGTGGCCGGAGAGCTGGAACCAGGTTGGATTTCAAAATGTGTGTGTTTAAGAGAGAGAGATTGGTCCTCCTGGAGCCCTGAGACAACATTCTTTATTCAACATTAACATCTTGAAGGAAGTTAAGATATTTGCAGTCCAGTTCTGGCGAATAGTGGGTGCCCCCTTCCTACGCATCAGAGTGCGCTCTCTGTCAAGTGCACTCCTGGGATGATTGGCTTTCTTTTAGCTGCTTGGGTGTGCAGCTGAAGGGAGGACTACTGATGAATTATCCTCCCAATGATGATGCACTATACTAATCTTTTGTCTTTGACATATCCAGGGAATCTCTTGTGTAAAAATTGCCTCTCTAAATGAAAGTGAACGCTCATGTCTGTAAGCTAGGGGAGAGGGAGGCGTCATCAGTAGTCTGGTGGCATATTCAAAATTATACAATGGTATGATATTAACTAATTTGAAAATGAGATTTGGCTTTCTAAGCCTTTGATGGATGGACTGCATCCATTTTTTGATGGACTGCATCCATTTTTTTTTTTTTTTTTTAAAGGCAACGTGGTCAGGATTTCAAATAGAAGGTACGGACCGTGAGCAAAGGATGATTATTGCATTAGTAACTGAATATTAGCAGATGCATTAGGAGAGGAGGGAAAATTTTCAAATACGACAAAAATCTATTATCTGATCCTAATTCAAACTCAGTTACTAGACTTCTACAAATCATCAACCAATGCCTTAATTTCCCAGACAGAAATAATCCACAGCAGCATTTTAGTATATTGTCTTCTAATCCTTACACTAGGCTTATTTTTAGTGGAGTTGAATTTATATTGTGCATATAATTGTGTATCCTTGGCAGGTTTTTCTCCCTCATATCAGTTCATATTACAAGTCTCAGTAAACATGATTTTTTAAGGACTGCATTAATATTCTAGCATATGAACATACCATAATTTATTTAATCATTTTCCTCTCACTGAGTGAGCCTGTTTGCAGGGTTTTTTTCAACTGAATGTTCTACAGAGCTGTAGTAAGCGGCTCTGTACATAATCACTGTCTGCATTTTGGATCATTAATTTAGCATTGAATCCAAAAAATGAAATAACTGGGTCAGGGGGTATAAGCATCTCTAAGTTTCATGATGAATGTTGCCAACATGTTTTCCAGAAAGTCTGCACAAATTTACACTACTGCTGGCAAAGTATGAGTACAGAACACAAGCTTACAATACTGTCATTTTGTTTCTTTGCCAATGTAATAGGTAAATGAGAGTTTTGATCCAAATTCTCCAATCTTTGTTAAAGTGCATATCCTCATTTTCAGAGTAGAAATCCCCGTTTTGCTCACCTCTTTGTCCTCAATCTCAGATGTCTCCCTCCCTATCAATTCAGCTGAACATCAGCAGAGATTTTCCCCTAGGCACCTTAAACTCAAGAGACCCAAAAACTAAATCCACTTTCTTGCATTCCAAAACACATTCCATTCCCCTCCACCAACATCCAGTGTTTTACTGATTTTTCTCTCTGATTTAACCTAGTTCTGTGTGTTTCATTTCTTTTTGCCTCAACTATTGCAGTATCTTCCCACATAGTTTTCCTGGGTCCCTTGTCTTCCCTTTGCAAGGATTCTCTATACTCACGCTAATCATCTTTCTTTAAAAAAACGAAAACAACCTAACAAACTAGTGAGTAAAAAATCCAACAAACAAGCATTGAAAACTTACTATCTACTAGGCATTGTTTTAGACAGGTTACATAAAAATAGCTAATTTGTATTGAGTGCCAGACACCATTATACAAACATTAATTTAATCCTTACAAGAAAGCCAAGAGAAAAAGCTACGACTATTATCATCCTTACAAGCGAGAAAACTAAGCCAGGAGGGGTTAAGAACTTGCTGTGGTCACAGAGCTAGCCAGTGGTAGAGCCAGGATTTGATTCTAAGCCACCTGGTCCCAGAGGTTGTGCTTGTAAATTACTGCTGCATTCTGACCCCTGTAAGATGCTCACATCACTCCCCTGCTCAAAAACCGTATGTTTTTTGAGCTACAGACCCAGAGCTATGTCTCATTCATCTCTGCACCTTCAAACCTAACATATCATTAACTAACAAAACTGAAGTGAATGCAGTATCTGCCACGTTGGCGGTCTGCCACTTGCCTTCCTGCCCACCACTTCCTCTCAAGAACCTTTATGCTCAGCCCTATCGGGTTACCTTGCCCTGAATGGACTGCGCTATAAGCTTCCTCACCGCGGTTCAGGCCATTCCTCAGCCCAACATGTCCCCTGCCTCACTGATATCCGCCTGATGCAATCATTTAAACTTAAAAACCCAGCAGAAATGTTACATCTTACACGAAGAGTTCCCTAAATCTCTCAGCTGGTGTTCACTGCTCCGTCCTCCATGCTTCCACTGCACTTCACTCTCATTCAGTCAGGCTCTCTTCTGGGCATGTGGCTGTGAACAAGACATACAGGCTTCCTGGTCTCATGAAGTATGGTTCTTAGTTGGATAACAACCAAACAAGCCAACAACTATTCTGGCAAAACAATTTCAGGTGCTGATAACTGCTATGGAAAGTAAAAGTGAAACAGAACAGGGTGATTTACAATGTCTGGGAGGGGGACTTTAGATGGGACAGTTTGAATGTCACCTCTGAGGTGGTAGAATTTGAGCTAAGATCTGAGTGATGAGAAGGAAACAGGCAGGTGAAAAGAAAGAAAAAGACTTGGCCAGGCAGGGGGAACTGCATGGGCCACTGCCCTGTGAAAAGGCCGTGCAGAGTTGTTACGGAGTTAAAGAAGGTCACAATGACTGGAGCAGTGTAAGCAAGAAAAACTGGAGATGGAGATGAAGGCTAAAGAGTGGATAGAGATCAGACTTTGGAGGAACTTAGAGGCCAAAACAGCATATTTAGATGTCATTCTAAGTGCAAGGAGAGACATTGGAAGGTTCCAAGCAGGAATATGACATCATCAATGTTTTAAGAAACTGTTCTACACAAGTACAGTGAGACATCACATCATACCTGTTAGGATGGCCATTGTCGGGCGGAATAAAAACAAAGAAAGAAGGAAGGAAGAAAGAAAATAACAAATGTTGGTGAGGGTGTGGAGAAATTGGAATCTTTGTGCACTGTTGGCAGGGATGTAAAATGGTACAGCTGCTATGGAAAACAGTATGGCATTTCCTTTAAAAAATTAAATATAGAATTATTATATCATCCAGCACTCCCAATTCTGAGTATGTATCCAAAAGAACTGATAACAGAATCTCAAAGAGATATTTGTGCATCACATTCATTGCAGTGTTATTCACAATAGCTAAGGTGTGGAAGCAACCTAAATGTCAATCGATATTTGAATGGATAAAGAAGATGTGGTATAAGACCCAAGAAAACCACCTTCCACAGGTTGCACACCCAGCCTGCCCACATCAGGCCAGACCCTATCCTGGGACCAGCTGGGTCCCAGCCCTGCCCCCTAGCAGGCCAGCACAAGCTTCAGGACACCCCAGAACCCACACCCAACTGTGTCAGGAACCAGCTCCCCCCAACCCCCCTGCCCCTCAGCTATCTGACACCAGCTCTGGGATCCCTGGGCCCTTCAGCCAGATTCCAGGACGTGGCACTGCCTGCCAATACTCCAGCACTAACCCCAGGAACTGGCTTCACCCGCCAGTAGTGGGGGCAACAGCCCCAGAGTCTTCCGGACCCTGATGCCACACACCAGTGAGCCAGCACTAGCCCCAGGGCCCCCTGGGTTTCTGCAGTCAGCCACCTTGTGACCAGGCCCCACTAACCAGCAGCAAACAGCATCTACAGAAGGTAGGCCTGGCAACCAGGTGGGCCAGGGGCCAACAAAGTCTACCAGATCACCCACATGGTCAGTCTGCCACAACAGAAGGACCCACGCGGCCCCCTTAGCGGGCAGTCCCTAGAGCATATAGCTTGGGTATCAAGAGGAAAGTGCGCTGTCAGGACTTTTCCTCCAGAAGGTCACTTCTCCAAGGTCAAGAAACATAACTAACATGTATATAAAAATAAAAGTAGCAACTTAGACAAAATGAGGCAATGAAGGACCATCTTCAAACAAAGGAACAAGATAAAATCCCAGAAGAAGAACTAAGTGAAGTGGAGATAGGCCATCTGCCCGAGAAAGAGTTCAGAGTAATGATCGTAAAGATGATGGCAGAACTCAGGAAGAGAATGGATGCACAGAGATGGAAGTTTTTAAACAAACAGAAAGGATAAAGAACAACCAAGCAGAGATGCAGAATACAATAACTGAAATGAAAAATACACAAGAAGGAATCAATCATTAGTAGACTAAGTGATACAGAGGAGTGGATCAATGAGCTGGAAGACAGAGTAGTGGAAATCACTGCTGCAGAACAGAAAAAAGAATGAAACGAGAGGAGGAACCAAGATGGAGTAGAAGGAAGTGCTCTCACTCCCTCTTGCAAGAACACCAGAATCACAACTAGCTGCTGGACAGTCATCAACAGGAAGACACTGGAACTCACCAAAAAAGATACCCCACATCCAAAGACAAAGGAGAAGCCACAATGAGATGGTAGGAGGGGCGCAATCACAGTAAAATCAAACCCCGTAACTGCTGGGAGGGTGATTCACAGACTGGCAAACACTATACCACAGAGGTCCACACACTGCAGTGAAGGTGCTGAGCCCCACGTCAGGCTTCCCAACCTGGGGGTCTGGCAACAGGAGGAGGAATTCCTACAGAATCAGACTTTGAAGCCTAGTGGGAATTGATTGCAGGACTTCCACAGGACTGGGGAAAACAGAGACTCCACTCTCTGAGGGCACACACAAAGTAGTGTGCACATCAGGACCCAGGGGAAGGAGCAGTGAGCCCAGGGGAGACTGAACCAGACCTACCTGCTAGTGTTGGAGAGTCTCCTGAAGAGGCAGGGGGTGGCTCTCTTTCACCGTGGGGACAAGGACACTGGCAGCAGAACTTCTGGGAAGTACTCCTTGGTGTGAGCCCTCCCAGAGTCTGTCATTAGCCCCACCAAAGAGCCCAGGTGGGCTCCAGTGTTGGGTCACCTCAGGCCAAACAACCAACAGGGAGGGAACCCAGCCCCACCCAGCAACAATCAAGTGGATTAAAGTTTTACTGAGCTCTGCCCACCAGAGCAACAGTCAGCTCTACCCACCACCACTCCCTCCCATCAAGCCTTTTAGATAGCCTCATCCACCAGAGGGCAGACAGCAGAAACAAGAAGAACTACAATCCTGCAGCCTGCAGAACAAAAACCACATTCACACAAAGATAGACAAGATGAAAAGGCAGAGGGCTATATACCAGATGAAGGAACAAGATAAAACCCCAGAAAAACAACTAAATGAAGTGAAGATAGGAAACCTTCCAGAAAAAAAATTCAGAATAATAATAGTGAAGATGATCCACAACCTCGGAAAATGAATGGAAGCAAAGACCGAGAAGATGCAAGAAATATTTAACAAAGACCTAGAAGAATTAAAAAACAAACAGAGATGAACAATACAATAACTGAAATGAAAAATACACTAGAAGGAATCAATAGCAGAATAACTGAGGCAGAAGAACAGATAAGTGACCTGGAAGGCAGAATGGTGGAATTCACTGCTGCAGAACAGACTAAATAAAAAAGAATGAAAAGAAATGAAGACAGCCTAAGAGACCTCTAGGACAACATTAAATGCAACAACATTCGCATTATAGGGTCCCAGAAGGAGAAGAGAGAGAGAAAGGACCCGAGAAAATATTTGAAGAGATTATAGTCGAAAACTTCCCTAACGTGGGAAAGGAAATAGCCACCCAAGTCCAGGAAGCACAGAGAGTCCCAGGCAGGATAAACCCAAGGAGAAACACGCCGAGACACGGTAATCAAATTGGCAAAAATTGAAGACAAAGAAAAATTATTGAAAGCAGCAAGGGAAAAATGACAAATAACATATAAGGGAACTCCCATAAGGTTAACAGCTGATTTCTCAGCAGAAACTCTACAAGCCAGAAGGGAGTGGCATGATATACTTAAAGTGATGAAAGGGAAGAACCTACAACCAAGATTACTCTACCCAGCAAGGATCTCATTCAGATTTGATGGAGAAATCAAAAGCTTTACAGACAAGCAAAAGCTAAGGGAATTCAACACCACCAAAACAGCTCTGCAACAAATGCTAAAGGAACTTCTCTAACTGGGAAACACAAGAGAAGAAAAGGAGCTACAAAAAAAAAACCCAAAAACAATTAAGAAAATGGTCATAGGAACATACATATCGATAATTACCTTAAACGTGAATGGATTAAATGCTCCAACCAAAAGACACAGGCTCGCTGAATGGATACAAAAACAAGACCCATATATGTGCTGTCTACAAGAGACCCACTTCAGACCTAGGGACACATGCAGACTGAAAGTGAGGGGACGGAAAAAGATATTCCATACAAATGGAAATCAAAAGAAAGCTGGAGTAGCTATACTTATATCAGATAAAATAGACTTTAAAGAATGTTACAAAAGACAAGGAAGGACAATACATAATGATCAAGGGATCAGTGCAAGAAGATAAAACAATTATAAATATATATGCACCCAACATAGGAGTACCTCAATACATAAGGCAACTGCTAACAGCTATAAAAGACAAAATCGACAGTAACACAATAATAGTGGGGGACTTTAACACCTCACTTACACCAATGGACAGATCATCCAAAATGAAAATAAATAAGGAAACAGAAGCTTTAAATGACAGAATAGACCAGATAGATTTAATTGATATTTATAGGACATTCCATCCAAAAACAGCAGATTACACTTTCTTCTCAAGTGTGCACGGAACATTCTCCAGGATAGATCACATCTTGGGTCACAAATCAAGCCTCAGTAAATTTAAGAAAAGTGAAATCATATCAAGCATCTTTTCTGACCACAACGCTATGAGATTAGAAATGAATTACACAGAAAAAAATGTAAAAAACACAAACACATGGAGGCTAAACAATACGTTACTAAATAACCAAGAGATCACTGAAGAAATCAAAGAGGAAATCAAAAAATACCTAGAGACAAATGACAATGAAAACACGATGATCCAAATCCTATGGGATGCAGCAAAAGCAGTTCTAAGAGGGAAGTTTATAGCTATACAAGCCTACCTCCAGAAACAAGAAAAATCTCAAGTACACAATCTAACATTACACCTAAAACAACTAGAGAAAGAAGAACAAACAAAACCCAAAGTTAGCAGAAGGAAAGAAATCATAAAGATCAGAGAAGAAATAAATGAAATAGAAACAAAGAAAGCAATAGCAAAGATCAATAAAAGCTGGTTCTTTGAGAAGATAAACAAAATTGATAAACCATTAGCCAGACTCATCAAGAAAAAGAGGGAGAGGACTCAAATCAATAAAATTAGAAATGAATAAGGAGAAGTTACAACAGACACCACAGAAATACAAAACATCCTAAGAGAACACTACAAGAAACTCTATGCCAATAAAATGAACAACCTGGAAGAAATGGACAAATTCTTAGAAAGATATAACCTTCCAAGACTGAACCAGGAAGAAACAGAAAATATGAACAGACCAATCACAAGTAATGAAGTTGAAACTGTGATTAAAATATTCCAACAAACAAAAGTCCAGGACCAGAAGGCTTCATAGGCAAATTCTATGAAACATTTAGAGAAGAGCTAACACCAATCCTCCTCAGACTCTTCCAAAATATTGCAGAGGAGGGAACACTCCCAAACTCATTCTATGAGGCCACCATCACCCTGATACCAAAAGCAGACAAAGATACTATGGAAAAAGAAAATTAAAGACCAATATCACAGATGAATATAGATGCAAAAATCCTCAACAAAATACTAGCAAACAGAATCCAACAACACATTAAAAGGATCGTACACCATGATGAAGTGGAATTTATCCCAGGGATGGAAGGATTCTTCAATACACAAGTCAATCAATGTGATACACCATATTAACAAATTGAAGAATAAAAACTGTATGATCATCTCAAAGGATGCAGAAAAAGCTTTTGACAAAATTCAACACCCATTTATGATAAAAACTCTCCAGAAAGTGGGCATAGAGGGAACCTGCCTCATCATAATAAAGGCCATATACAACAAATCCACAGGAAACATCATTCCCAATGGTGAAAAACTGAAAGCATTTCCTCTAAGATCAGGCACAAGACAAGGATGTCCACTCTCACCACTATTATTCAACATAGTTTTGGAAGTCCTAGCCACGGCAATCAGAGAAGAAAAAGAAATAAAAGGAATACATATTGGAAAAGAAGAAGTAAAACTGTCACTGTTTGCAGATGACATGATACTATACATAGAGAATCCTAAAAATGCCACCAGAAAACTACTAGAGCTGATCAATGAATCTGGTAAAGTTGCAGGATACGAAATTAATGCACAGAAATCTCTTGCATTCCTATACACTAATGATGAAAAATCTGAAAGAGAAATTTTGGAAACACTCCCATTTACCATTGCAACAAAAAGAATAAAATACCTAGGAATAAACCTACCTAGGGAGACAAAAGACCTGTATGCAGAAAAGTATAAGACACTGATGAAAGAAATTAAAGATGATACCAACAGATGGAGAGATATACCATGTTCTTGGATTGGAAGAAACAGTATTGTGAAAATGACTATACTACCCAAAGCAATCTACAGATTCAATGCAATCCCTATCAAATTACCAATGGCATTTTTTACGGAACTAGAACAAATCATCTTAAAATTTGTAGGGACACACAAAAGACCCCGAATATCCAAAGCAGTCTTGAGGGAAAAAAACGGAGCTGGAGAAATCAGACTCCCTGACTTCAGACTATACTACAAAGCTACAGTAATCAAGACAATATGGTACTGGCACAAAAACAGAAACATAGATCAATGGAACAAGATAGAAAGCCCAGAGATAAACCCATGCACCTATGGTCAACTAATCTATGACAAAGGAGGCAAAGATATAAAATGGAGAAAAGACAGCCTCTTCAATAAGTGGTGCTGGGAAAACTGGACAGCTACATGTAAAAGAATGAAATTAGAACACTCCCTAACACCATACACAAAAATCAACTCAAAATGGATTCGAGACCTAAATGTAAGACCGGACACTATAAAACTCTTAGAGGAAAACATAGGAACAACACTCTTTGACATAAATCACAGCAAGATCTGTTTTGATCCACCTCCTAGAGTAATGGAAATAAAAACAACAATAAACAAATGGGACCTAATGAAACTTCGAAGCTTTTGCACAGCAAAGGAAACCATAAACAAGACGAAAAGACAACCCTCAGAATGGGAGAAAATATTTGCAAACGAATCAACAGACAAAGGATTAATCTCCAAATACATAAACAGCTCACACAGCTCAATATTAAAGAAACAAACAACCCAATCCAAAAATGGGCAGAAGACCTAAATAGACATTTCTCCAAAGAAGACATAGAGACGGCCAAGAAGCACATGAAAAGCTGCTCAACATCACTAATTATTAGAGAAATGCAAATCAAAACTACCGTGAGGTATCACCTCACACCAGTTAGAATGGGCATCATCAGAAAATCTACAAACAACAAATGCTGGAGAGGGTGTGGAGAAAAGGGAACCCTCTTGCACTGTTGGTGAGAATGTAAATTGATACAGCCACTATGGAGAACAGTATGGAGGTTCCTTAAAAAGCTAAAAATAGATTTATCATATGATCCAGCAATCCCACTACTGGGCATATACCCAGAGAAAACCATAATTCAAAAAGACACATGCACGCCAATGTTCATTGCAGCACAATTTACAATAGCCAGGTCATGGAAGCAACCTAAGTGCCCATCAACAGACGAATGGATAAAGAAGATGTGGTACATATATACAATGGTATATTACTCAGCCATAAAAAGGAACAAAATTGAGTCATTTGTTGAGACGTGGATGGACCTAGAGACTGTCATACAGAGTGAAGTAAGTCAGAAAGAGAAAAACAAATATCGTATATTAACACATGTATGTGGCACCTAGAAAAATGGTACAGATGAGCCAGTTTGCAGGGCAGAAGTTGAGACACAGATGTAGAGAACAGATATATGGACACCAAGGGGGGAAAACTGCAGTGGGGTGGGGATGGTGGTGTGCTGAATTGGGCAATTGGGATTGACATGTATATACTGATGTGTATAAAATTGTTGACTGATAAGAACCTGCAGTATAAAAAAACAAACAAAACAACTAATACTAAACTTTCATTGGGTTACTTGTATGGAAATATGTCAATATAAATGTTTCAGACATTACATGAAATTTCTAAAAATCTTATATGTTCTGGTATAATGTTATAAGTCATAATTCTAGTTTTTACTTTAAAATGTATATCTCAGAAGTAACTAAATTTCCTTGTCAATTGCATTATTATGAACTTTCATCAAATCTTTAACCATGGTCATTTTTAAGTCTTTTGTCATTTACAGACAGTTCTGGGTGTTCTCTGATGTTTTTGCAAATATGTTCCTATAAAAGGGTTTCATCTTCAAGGAATTCATGGAAAAGACTCTGACAAGTACAGGTTTCTGGTAACTGACTGTACTGCTGAACTGAATGACTAAGCATTTTCAAAACTCTAATGGAAAACTGATGAACTCATAAAAGTGCTTACAAGAGATCAAGATGAAAAAAAATTAATTACATGGGACTGAGTGAACTGATGAGGATGATTATAATTTTTGTGACATTCTGTTTGAATTTAAAAAAAAAAGAATGAAACGAAATGAGGACAGTTTAAGAGACCTCTGGGACAATACCAAGTGTACTAATATAGTAAGTCCCCTACATATGAACCTTCAAGTTGCGAACTTTCAAAGATGCAAACATGCATTCGCATGTCCAATCACATAAGTTAGTTCACACGTCTGGTGTGCACTGTGACGTGTGTGCATCTTCTACAAGTGGTTGTGCTTTTGTGTACTTTACTGTACAGTACTGTATAGAGTACAGTAGGACAGTGTCTTTATTTCAAGCCCCAGATGTCCAGAAGCAAGTGTAAAAGCAGCAGTGGTGTAGCTGGTACTGCTAAGAAGTGCCAAGCGATAACAATGGAAACAAAAGTGAAAATAATTGAGAGAGTGGAGCGAGGCAAAAAGATGGTAGACGTCGCTCCTTCTTATAACATGAATTGTTCAACCATCAGCACAAGTCTAAAGAATAAGGACAAGATCATGGAACATGTGAAGTCTGCTGTGCTGATGATGTTGACAATAATTTTAAAGAAGCATGGGGGCTTCCCTTGTGGCGCGATGGTTAAGAATCTGCCTGCCAATGCAGGGGACACGGGTTCGAGCCCTGGTCCGGGAAGATCCCACATGCCACAGAACTAATCCCATGCACCACAACTACTGAGCCTGCGCTCTAGAGCCCGCGAGCCACAGCTACTGAGCCCGCGTGCCATAACTACTGAAACCCATGCGCCTAGAGCCCTGCACTTCAATAAGAAGCCACTGCAATGAGAAGCCCACGAACTGCAACAAAGAGTAGCCCCTGCTCGCCACAACTAGAGGAAGCCCGCGTGCAGCAACGAAGACCCAGCACAGCCAAGAATAAATAAATAAGTAAAATAAGTTAAAAAGAGAAGCATGGAAAAGTGATGGAGGAGATGGAGAAACTTCTCAGTGTGCGGATGAAGGATCGAGATCAGCATCAGCAATGAGTCCTGCTCAGCTTAATGCTGATTCAAGAGAAAGCTAAAAGCCTTTATGAATACTTGAAGAAGAAACACGGCGAAGAATCAGAGGCGCATCTTTTAATGCCAGCCATGGCTGGTTTCACCAGTTCAAGGCTACAGCCAGCTTTCACAATTCAAAAGGAAGTGGCGAGGCAGCAAGTGAAGATTCAGTAGCTGCCCGGGAATTTCCTGAAATATTTCAAGAAATTATTGATGAAGGCATATATTTACCCAAGCAGGTTTTTAATGTGGATGAGACAGGACTGTACTGGAAGAGGATGTCAGACCAAAGTTATATAAGTAAGGAGTAAAAGTTGATGCCAGGCTATAAAGTAGCAAAGGATAGGCTAACCCTGTTGTTTGGTGGCAATGCTTCTGGCTATATGAAGCTGAAGACTGTCTTAGTTTATCATTCAGAGAAACCAAAAGCCCTTAAAAACATAGCCAAGTGCTCTCTTCCTGTTATGTGGAAGACTAACCCCAAAGCCTAGGTTACACAGGCCATTTTCCAGGACTGGTTTTTCCACCACTTTTTCCCAGAGGTAGAGAATATTGCTTCAAGAAGGACATCCCATTCAACATTCTTTTGCTGATCCACAATGCTCCGGACCACCCCCCATTCATGGACAACTTTCATCCCAACGTCAAAGTACTGCATCTGCCCCGAATACTACATCAGTCATCCAACCTACAGACCAGGGAGTTCTAGCGACTTTCAAGAAATATTATTTACGTCACACTTTTCATCAGGCAGTAAGGGCAAGCGATGAGCCAGGAACAACCTTGCAACAATTTTGGAAGGACTATAACATCTACAAGGCCATAAAAATCATTGACTTTGCTTGGCGTGAGGTTACGGCCGCCACCACAAATGGGGTTTGGAAGAACCTTTGCCCATATAGTTTGTTCACGATTTTCGTGGATTTGAGAAGGTGAATGAGGAGTCCAAAGAGGTCTTCAGCAACTTAGTGACCCTCAGCAAGAAGCTGGAGCTGCATCTGCAAGAGGACAACTTCATTGAACTCCTTGCTGTGCAACCCAAGGAACTTAACTAATGAAGACCTGATGGAATTGGAGGCCCAGAGAAAGGATGAACAAAGACAAGAGAAAGAAGAAGTAACTGAAGAACCAAAGAGATTCACGATGCAGGAAATGGCAAGGGGATTTTCTTTATGTGAGGGGGCACTGTTAGTTTTTGAGGCACAGGACCCTAACATAG